>NC_136059.1:1708962666-1713962666 GCF_964261635.1 Lissotriton helveticus
GCTGCAGAAATGTTCTATTTCCTCCCACACATGAACATAGGGAGTTTTCAATCTCGCCACAAATACCAACCTTGGGAGCAGATTTCAACGGCATGGCAAGAATAAGAGCTCTTTTGTCTCAGAGAGAGGTGGCCTTGAGTTCGGCCCGTGAAACTTTCGTGCTTCACATAGCGAACACCCGTACAGAGGTGCAGACCCTTTTCAATTCAGATTTGCCTTTCCATTTCAGCAAGATGGTTCGGACTATCTTTAACGCATCCTCCACAAAGGCCCTGGCGCACTTTTTTAAAGTTGTTACCAGTGGTCTCGTGACTTCATTTGAGAAAATCTTTGGAGTCATCCCTGCTTTCTTTCATTCTATTTTTTCCACTCTGCTTCGTGGATTGCCATTTTTACTTGCATTACCAGCGGACGCTCTTGTGCTTTTTTACATTTTTAAATATGGATGTCCCTCCTATGCAACCTCCCGCCCTGCAGCTGCTGACACTGTTCCGCAATCGCATGCTAGAATATTATGGCACAATGCCGTTGGCGATATTAAGCACGGCATATGGATTATCTTTTCGATTCTCCTACTTCACCTGTGTCCAGCCTGTATTTCACTGCCTGACCTGTGATTTCGATTGGGCCATTGATTTGTGTCTCTGCGGACCGGTTTCTCCTGACGTCGACTTTAATCAGCTGATGACTCCTATCATTACTCACGAGTTGGTTTGTCCTGGCGAAAGGATTATGGCTGTGGCATTGATGCATGGACTAATTGGTCCCTGGAATTTACTGGTGGCAACACAGTCTTTCTTGGAACAGAGCTTTCTTGAAAACCCACCGAGCTGTCCTCTGATGGTGATAGAGGATCCGGTGCTGGGAGAGCACGTATGTTCTTTTCCGCTTTTAAATTGGATGGCTGAACTCTTTTCGGATGAAGACGGTGACTTCCTATTGGAGGCTGTTGCAGCTTATTTTGCATACACAGTTATGTCATAGACCTTTTTCATTTTTGATATGCTGAGTACTAGCATTTCATTGACAATTCATTGACTTATTTGTCAAGTTTTTATTATTTAGCTTGCCTATTGGCTTAAGACTCGATAAAGTACTTGGCTGTTTTATTTTTCTTTAGCATTACATTTTCCTAGTTTTTAATATTTTACCTTGCGGACCGTCCACATATAAAGTTGCAATCTGCTCTCATGAGATGGCACTTCTATTATCTTATTCAGTTCGTTTCCGGATCATGGGGAGGTGTCATCTAGGTCCTGGATATCTTTACACCGTGTTAAGTTAGCATGGGCTCATTACCGGTTTAAACGCCATTTTTCCTTTTTTGCAACTTCTGCACGCGACACTTAGTTGTTGCTTTAGCTTTCAACCTAATAGTTCATTGTGATTTACATGAGAATAATATGTTATTGCTCTACTATCTGCTTTACTTGTTAAACTATATCTGTACAGCGAGTGCTGAAGTTTCAAGAACAACACAATACAGAATTGTTATGAGGTCTGATCTCCACGACTTCATACTCATAACATAAGTGCAGCTTCTGCCAATTCTGGGCATGAGGCGGGTTTTATATTGCTTTGCCGAACACACATACACAACACTTGATGCGGTTCACATGAAGAGAGAGCTGGTGTATGCTGATGTGATTCCTTCAAATCTAAGACACTAAAGTATGGGCACGCTCTAAACCAACACAAAGAGACCTTCTTAGCAAATAATATAATATGTGTATTAGGGAGGGTGAGATATAAGCAGCCGCGGGCCGTGGAGGGAGTTACGATGGGGCAGGGAGGCGGGGAGGGGGAGGGGCAGGGTGGAGCCCTCTCCACCCTGCCCCTCCCCCTCCCCGCCTCCCTGCCCCACCGTAACTCCCTCCACGGCCCGTGGCTGCTTATAAGTGTTGATAACTCTTATTCATTTACAGCATGTTAACATACTGTCACCATTCGCTTTTTATGTACTAGTAACTATGCTGGTAATTTTGCTACTGATAATATGTGTACTTGTATTATCTAAGATACTACGCCTGAGAAGACGGCATTAGTAAATAAACATTTCAAATACACATGTGTTCTTCTTAACTCCATGTTCTGGTTTCTAAGAAATATATAACGACCGACTGTTCATGAGTTCCACGTATCCTGAGGTACTATAAGTTCATATTCTGGATTGTCTAAACATTGAGAGTTTGTTATATCCAATGTGACACTGTACCTAGCTTGCTAAGGGGTTTTTGAGTACTAAGGTGAGTTTTGGGGCACCCTAATTCGCCGAGGTTCCAATCCTCTGTCCACAGTTCTGTGTGAGAACAGAAACCCTGCGACAGGGGCACCCCCGACCCTTCCTGGAGCTTCATCACACTTGCGATACAACTCCAGCAATGCGCCACCTTTACGGCACAGTTACATCACGCATCTGTGCTGTTTTTGCCCCATGATGCGCCGCATTGTAAATGCAGCACACCATAGGTGACGGAACAGCGGCACAGAATGACTAACACATCCCTGGTGATGCGCCAGTCATCATAAATCTATCCCTATGCTTCTTATCTTGTTCGAGATGAACCGCCATATGTATCATCAAAGTTTTTTGCATTTCCTAAATAGCGAACTTTAAGGAATAAATAGCGATTCTTTACCATTCCTAGTTTGCGATTAGCTATTTGCTAATTACAAATTACCCATTCATTTCCTTCATTTCCATAGGGCGGTTGGACTCACTTTTAGCTCGAACGGCTGAATGGATTTCCACGAAACTTGGCAAAATTGTAGGGACTGGTAGCCCGATGTGCCTTTGCTATGTCTCAAGATATATGCTCCAGTGGTTTTTACGAAAATTAACTTTGAAAAATTTATATTGGGCTACATTGGCCTATATATATGTTGGAGCCCAAATGTAGCCCAATGTAGCCCAATGAAGCCCAATGTAGCCCAATGTAGCCCAAAGATGGCCGCCAGAGACAAAAAAAACAAATGTAGCCCAAATATCAGCCAGATGTAGCCCAACTATAGCCCAGTGACAGAATGACCAATCAGCTTCGCAAACCTCCGTTACGCGAAGCGGAGCGCTGTTACAGATATATATCTTTTTTTGAACGTTAATTTCTCAAAATCCACTAGAGCACATATATTGAGACCTAGCAAAGGCACATCGGGCTACCAGTCCTTAATATTTTACCAAGTTTCGTGCAAATCCATTCAGCCGTTCGATTATTATTATTATTTTTTTTTTTTGCCCCGCGGGGCCCTTTTAAAACCTCCACATCAAACCTAGGGGGTCAGCGAGGATCTACTATTCCCCCTTATGGTCATTTGCCCCTTCGCTTTGGCCTCCTCTTGTCTCTCGATCCTACCGAGAGACAAGATGGCGGCCGCTACGGACTGTTTGGAATGTTGACAGACGCCGGAGAACCAATCAGCTTCGCTTCACAAAGCTCCGTTGCGCGAAAAGTACGCGTCCTGGAGCGCTGCCCGGTCCGCTGTTACAGATATATATCTTTTTTTAAACGTTAATTTCTCAAAATCCACTGTAGCACATATATTGAGACCTACAAAAGGCACATCGGGCTACCAGTCCCTACAATTTTGCCAAGTTTCGTGCAAATCCATTCAGCCGTTCGGGCTAAAAGTGAGGCCAACCGCCCTATGGAAAACTCAATGTTAAAAACACGTTTTGGGACCCCCCTTTTTTCTCGGCCCCCCCTTGACGAACCCCCCCCAAAATTTCAAGGGCTGCTCAGAAACAAAATGTGCCATTTTCCTGAAAATTTCAGCCAATTCCGTCCACAATCTCGAAAGTTATTAGACATAGAATTTTCAAAAATCCCATAGAGAAAAAATCCTAACTATATATACCTACTGGCGACCGCCAGTAGGTAATATATATATATATATATATATTACCGCTACTTTCCTTCTCTTTCGTAAAGAAAACAGCACTCGCGGGAGTAGGATCCAAGCTTTTATTGTTTGATCCTTCGAGCACCAGACGCGTTTCGGCTCCTGCCTTTGTCAGTGGTACACTGACGCGCCATTTTTCAAACTTTTTTATACACACCTCATGTGACACACATTAGAGTAGTAGAAACAGGACTGCATTGAGCGCCATCTTTGAATGTCTACATAAACGCGTAATGACATTCTCATCCTTATATAAGGTTATCATTCCTCATTGCGCCCTGAATGGGCTTCCATACGTTTGAATACTGTACACATAATTACAGATCAAATTGTATATTACATACACTTATTTAGCCCTGAATGGGCATTCTGGCCCCTTTGGTCCGTCCCGCTACCACAAATATTTACACATTATACAACCTTTTCCCATCACCATTTTAAAACCATAAGATTTTCACAGGATCTCCCCCTTACATAATTTCAAATTTGCACAATTATTTCCTTTGTTAACAGTTCTCTCTCTATACACTAAAGATTCATTTTACAGTATTGCACTCAACCCAAATGTACTGTCATTTCCTCGTGACTGTTAAGACCTCCTGGGGTCTTAGTCCCGATATCTATAATGTGCCTGGATTCTAGCCTTCTTAATTTCTTCAATCTGTCCCCTCCCCGGGGATTGTTCGTTACTTGGTCCAAGGCAAAATATACTAATTGGTCACTGTTACTATTGTGGTGTTGTTTGTAATGTCTCGCCACTGGGTATGTGGGATCACCAAGAAACTCCCTTTTCACGACGAATTCCAAATCCTCCGACAATCACGACAAAGAGGGGGAAGAGGGAAACCCCCAGAACAGCAAAGAAGCGCCCCACAAGGAGGAGCGGCGAGTGGAGGAAAAAGCAATTATTCCCCTCCAACAACACGCAGTGCGAGATTCAACAGAAGGCGCATGTAGATAATGACCTGGAAGAATCTACGAATCTGACTATAGTCAATTTGAGTGATCGGAGTCTGACCAAAGAAGAAGAACAAGTACTCAAATTGGGACTCTCCTTTTGCCCATCCAAACCGCTGGAATACACACAAACAAAAATAGACTTGTACAAATTCTCTAGAAAATTGAAATTGCAAAAATTTTATAAATTAAGACCTAAGAAAGCAATAACGCAAAATGCAATGACAGAGGTACAAGAAATTCGTGTGAAGGACATCCCGGCTCTTGAAGCCCTACACGAACTGAGAGCGGAAGGGGCGAGCCAACTTGAAGATATATCACAATTGAACATACCACAGAAAGGAGGGGGTACTAATTTCAAGCCAGCATCAACATTTGTACCACAGATGCCGGCGGACAATATAGATCTTTTTATAGACACAGTCTCGAAAGAACTAAGGAAAATCGAAAAAAAGGGACAAACTAATAAACAGTGGAACCTGACCCGGAAACACCAAGAGGCTATCAAGAACTTACAGAGTGATAGAAAATTGATTATAAAACCCTCCGACAAGGGGGGGAATGTTGTCCTGCAAACATACAAGGCCTATAACGAGGAAGCATTAAGGCAACTACAGGACACAACGTGTTATTGTAAAGTGGGGAAGAAAGATTATCAGGAGAGCATCAGTAAGTGCCATGAAATGCTGAAGGATTGGCATGGGAAAGGAATAATTGAGACCGAGGAGTTCCTGTACTTACGATGCCTCAACCCAACCACACCTTGTTTCTATCACCTCCCGAAGGTCCACAAGGACAAAAAGAAACCACCGGGACGTCCAATTGTAAGTGCCCAAGGCAGCCTCTTAGAACCTATTTCCATTTATGTTGATTATTTTTTGATTAATCATGTAAAGACCTTGCGGAGTTATATAAGAGACACAAAGGACCTGTTGTGCAAATTGGAACAGCTTGAGTGTAGAGAAGGAGACCTATTGATAACAATGGACATCGCTAGCTTGTATACAAGCATAGGTCATGAACATGGTATGGAAGCAGTGGAGAAAATCTTACAAACTCGAGCGGCCACCTATCGGGAGCACAACGCAATGCTTCTGGACTTTCTTAGATTCAGTTTAAAGAATAACATCTTTTTATATCAAGACCAGTACTACAGACAATTGGTGGGAGTGGCCATGGGCACGAGCTATTCTCCCAGTTTTGCAAACATTTTTGTAGGATGGTGGGAGGAAAATATAGCCTGGGACCCCAAATATCAGGAATGGACACAGCACATACTGGTTTGGTATAGATATATAGATGATCTGCTGATCATATGGAGGGGTCCAGAAAGCAAAGCGGAAGATTATATAGAGAGGCTAAATGTCAACTGTTATAACTTACGCTTTACACATGAGATAAGTGAAAATGAAGTGAGCTTCCTAGACCTAAAAATAAGACTTGAGCAGGGTAAAATAAGCACACAACTATACAGAAAACCCACAGCGGGCAATTCCACCCTTCATTCCATGAGCAGCCACCCTACGAGTTTGATCAGGAGTATACCGTATGGCGAACTCCTACGTATTAAACGTAACTGCACATCAGAAGAAGACTTTAGAGTCAATGCTAGGGCGAGTATAGAAAGATTCAAACTGCGAGGCTATGGGGAAGAAAGCTTAGGGGAAGCCCTGAGAAAAGTGGAGAACATCCCACGTAAAGACACACTAAAGGCTAAAGAAAGGGATCTAGAACAAGATGGGAATCTTAGGCTAATCACCGTATTCTCAGAAGGAGCAGGGGTGTTAAGAAAAGTGATGAAAAAGAACTGGAACCTGCTCACCACGGATCCCGTCATAGGTACAGACATCCCCACACAACCAATGATAACCTACAGAAGAGCAAGGGCATTAAGAAACGCTCTAACAAGCAGTTACCTCCCCCGCCCAACTATAGATCCCTTTGGGAAATCCATGCCAGGCTTCTACCCATGTGGACGCTGCAAAGCGTGTAGAAACAGCAAGAAGGTGCTTACATACCAAGTTCGAGGGAAACAACGGCAAATCAAGTCTTTTCTAACATGCACCACACCCTATACTGTCTATTGTTTAGTATGTCCTTGCGGACTAAGGTATATAGGGAGCACAGTAAATCCAACTAAAATGCGTATCCTAGAACATTCTAGAGCAATCACGAACTGTGATCCCACATACCCAGTGGCGAGACATTACAAACAACACCACAATAGTAACAGTGACCAATTAGTATATTTTGCCTTGGACCAAGTAACGAACAATCCCCGGGGAGGGGACAGATTGAAGAAATTAAGAAGGCTAGAATCCAGGCACATTATAGATATCGGGACTAAGACCCCAGGAGGTCTTAACAGTCACGAGGAAATGACAGTACATTTGGGTTGAGTGCAATACTGTAAAATGAATCTTTAGTGTATAGAGAGAGAACTGTTAACAAAGGAAATAATTGTGCAAATTTGAAATTATGTAAGGGGGAGATCCTGTGAAAATCTTATGGTTTTAAAATGGTGATGGGAAAAGGTTGTATGATGTGTAAATATTTGTGGTAGCGGGACGGACCAAAGGGGCCAGAATGCCCATTCAGGGCTAAATAAGTGTATGTAATATACAATTTGATCTGTAATTATGTGTACAGTATTCAAACGTATGGAAGCCCATTCAGGGCGCAATGAGGAATGATAACCTTATATAAGGATGAGAATGTCATTACGCGTTTATGTAGACATTCAAAGATGGCGCTCAATGCAGTCCTGTTTCTACTACTCTAATGTGTGTCACATGAGGTGTGTATAAAAAAGTTTGAAAAATGGCGCGTCAGTGTACCACTGACAAAGGCAGGAGCCGAAACGCGTCTGGTGCTCGAAGGATCAAACAATAAAAGCTTGGATCCTACTCCCGCGAGTGCTGTTTTCTTTACGAAAGAGAAGGAAAGTAGCGGTAATTTTAGCGAGCAGCGTCGCTCGCGACACGCACCCGTGCAAGAGTGCGCGGCCTGACGCAACAAGGAGCGAGAATATATATATATATATATATATATATATATATATATATATATATATATATATATATATATATATATATATATATATATATATTATATCAACAGGGCCTCTCAGGAAGAAAGGTAATTGAGCCGCACACGATCTGGTCATTTTAAAAGCATTTATTTTCATGTTGCAGCGCGGCCGGTTTCCTAGTTGTCCCAATGCATTTCAGACGAGACATCGACCTTCGTCAGGGGAAGGGGGCCTCGGCATCGCACAGGCTGAAGAGTCCACTCGTCAGCTTCACTCCTTTAAGATGTTCGCCATCTGGTGGCCACCCCCACGGGCTGACTGTGCTTAAAAGCATGCTGGTTTATGTAGTGTTCTGATTGCCATGATGGTGTTACCCTCACGTGGGTGATGCCGTTCTATAATGCTGCTTTTTAAAAATGCCGTAATCACCTAGCATGCCCCTATTAGGTTGCTGGGGGCCAAGCCAAAGTCCGGTCCTTGGCGGCTGCCTGCTGCCCATTGTGCTCTCACAAAAACAAAGTGTTGTCCAAAGTCGGGCAGTATTGGCGCTTTTGTAGGCGGTGCGTGGCTCGAGGTAGGACACCCTCTAAACATCAACAGGGCCTCTCAGGAAGAAAGGCAATTGAACCGCACACGATCCGGTCATTTTAAAAGCATTTATTTTCATGTTCCAGCGCGGCCGGTCTCCTAGTTGTCCTAATGCATTTCAGTCGAGATATCGACCTTCGTCAGGGGATGGGGGCCTCGGCATCGCACAGGCTGAACAGTCCACTCGTCAGCTTCACTCCTTTAAGATGTTCGCCATCTGGTGGCCAACCCCCACGGGCTGACTGTGCTTAAAAGCATGCTGGTTTATGTAGTGTTCTGATTGCCATGATGGTGTTACCCTCACGTGGGTGATGCCGTTCTATAATGCTGCTTTTTAAAAATGCCGTAGTCCCCTAGCATGCCGCTTTCAGGTTGCTGGGGGCCAAGCCAAAGTCCGGTCCTTGGCGTCTGCCTGCTGCCTATTGTGCTCTCGCAAAAACAAAGTGTTGTCCAAAGTTGGGCAGTATCGGCGCTCTTGTAGGCGGTGCGTGGCTCGAGGTAGGACACCCTCGAAACATCAACAGGGCCTCTCAGTAAGAAAGGTAATTGAGCCGCACACGATCCGGTCATTTTAAAAGCATTTATTTTCATGTTGCAGCGCGGTCGGTTTCCTAGTTGTCCCAATGCATTTCAGTCAAGACATCGACCTTCGTCAGGGGATGGGGGCCTTGGCATCGCACAGGCTGAACAGTCCACTCGTCAGCTTCACTCCTTTAAGATGTTCGCCATCTGGTGGCCACCCCCACGGGCTGACTGTGCTTAAAAGCATGCTGGTTAATGTAGTGTTCTGATTGCCATGATGGTGTTACCCTCACGTGGGTGATGCCGTTCTATAATGCTGCTTTTTAAAAATGCCGTAATCCCCTAGCATGCCCTTTCAGGTTGCTGGGGGCCAAGCCAAAGTCCGGTCCTTGGTGGCTGCCTGCTGCCCATTGTGCTCTCGCAAAAAAACAGTGTTGTCCAAAGTTGGGCAGTATCGGCGCTCTTGTAGGCGGTGCATGGCTTGAGGTAGGACACCCTCTAAACATCAACAGGGCCTCTCAGGAAGAACGGTAATTGAGCCGCACACGATCCGGTCATTTTAAAAGCATTTATTTTCATGTTCCAGCGTGGCCGATTTCCTAGTTGTCCCATTGCATTTCAGTCGAGATATCGACCTTCGTCAGGGAATGGGGGCCTCGGCATCGCACAGGCTGAACTGACCACTCGTCAGCTTCACTCCTTTAAGATGTTCGCCATCTGGTGGCCACCCCCACGGGCTGACTGTGCTTAAAAGCATGCTGGTTTATGTAGTGTTCTGATTGCCATGATGGTGTTACCCTCACGTGGGTGATGCCGTTCTATAATGCTGCTTTTTAAAAATGCTGTAATCCCCTAGCATGCCGCTTTCAGGTTGCTGGGGGCAAGCCAAAGTCCGGTCCTTGGCGGCTGCCTGCTGCCCATTGTGCTCTCGCAAAAACAAAGTGTTGTCCAAAGTTGGGCAGTATCGGCGCTCTTGTAGGCGGTGCGTGGCTCGAGGTAGGACACCCTCGAAACATCAACAGGGCCTCTCAGTAAGAAAGGTAATTGAGCCGCACACGATCCGGTCATTTTAAAAGCATTTATTTTCATGTTGCAGCGCGGTCGGTTTCCTAGTTGTCCCAATGCATTTCAGTCGAGACATCGACCTTCGTCAGGGGATGGGGGCCTTGGCATCGCACAGGCTGAACAGTCCACTCGTCAGCTTCACTCCTTTAAGATGTTCGCCATCTGGTGGCCACCCCCACGGGCTGACTGTGCTTAAAAGCATGCTGGTTAATGTAGTGTTCTGATTGCCATGATGGTGTTACCCTCACGTGGGTGATGCCGTTCTATAATGCTGCTTTTTAAAAATGCCGTAATCCCTTAGCATGCCCTTTCAGGTTGCTGGGGGCCAAGCCAAAGTCCGGTCCTTGGTGGCTGCCTGCTGCCCATTGTGCTCTCGCAAAAAAACAGTGTTGTCCAAAGTTGGGCAGTATCGGCGCTCTTGTAGGCGGTGCATGGCTTGAGGTAGGACACCCTCTAAACATCAACAGGGCCTCTCAGGAAGAACTGTAATTGAGCCGCACACGATCCGGTCATTTTAAAAGCATTTATTTTCATGTTCCAGCGCAGCCGATTTCCTAGTTGTCCCATTGCATTTCAGTCGAGATATCGACCTTCGTCAGGGAATGGGGGCCTCGGCATCGCACAGGCTGAACTGACCACTCGTCAGCTTCACTCCTTTAAGATGTTCGCCATCTGGTGGCCACCCCCACGGGCTGACTGTGCTTAAAAGCATGCTGGTTTATGTAGTGTTCTGATTGCCATGATGGTGTTACCCTCACGTGGGTGATGCCGTTCTATAATGCTGCTTTTTAAAAATGCTGTAATCCCCTAGCATGCCGCTTTCAGGTTGCTGGGGGCAAGCCAAAGTCCGGTCCTTGGCAGCTGCCTGCTGCCCATTGTGCTCTCGCAAAAACAAAGTGTTGTCCAAAGTTGGGCAATATCGGCGCTCTGGTAGGCGGTGCGTGGCTCGAGGTAGGACACCCTCTAAACATCAACGGGGCCCCTCAGGAAGAAAAGTAATTGAGCCGCACACAATCCGGTCATTTTAAAAGCATTTATTTTCATGCTGCAGCGTGGCCGGTTTCCTAGTTGTCCCAATGCATTTCAGTCGAGACATCGACCTTCGTCAGGGGTAGGGGGCCTCGGCATCGCACAGGCTGAACAGTCCACTCGTCAGCTTCACTCCTTTAAGATGTTCGCCATCTGGTGGCCACCCCCACGGGCTGACTGTGCTTAAAAGCATGCTGGTTTATGTAGTGTTATGATTGCCATGATGGTGTTACCCTCACGTGGGTGCTGCCATTCTATAATGCTGCTTTTTAAAAATGCAGTAATCCCCTAGCATGCCCCTTTCAGGTTGCTGGGGGCCAAGCCAAAGTCCGGTCCTTGGCGGCTGCCTGCTGCCCATTGTGCTCTCACAAAAACAAAGTGTTGTCCAAAGTCGGGCAGTATTGGCGCTCTTGTAGGCGGTGCGTGGCTCGAGGTAGGACACCCTCTAAACATCAACAGGGCCTCTCAGGAAGAACTGTAATTGAGCCGCACACGATCCGGTCATTTTAAAAGCATTTATTTTCATGTTCCAGCGCAGCCGATTTCCTAGTTGTCCCATTGCATTTCAGTCGAGATATCGACCTTCGTCAGGGAATGGGGGCCTCGGCATCGCACAGGCTGAACTGACCACTCGTCAGCTTCACTCCTTTAAGATGTTCGCCATCTGGTGGCCACCCCCACGGGCTGACTGTGCTTAAAAGCATGCTGGTTTATGTAGTGTTCTGATTGCCATGATGGTGTTACCCTCACGTGGGTGATGCCGTTCTATAATGCTGCTTTTTAAAAATGCTGTAATCCCCTAGCATGCCGCTTTCAGGTTGCTGGGGGCAAGCCAAAGTCCGGTCCTTGGCGGCTGCCTGCTGCCCATTGTGCTCTCGCAAAAACAAAGTGTTGTCCAAAGTTGGGCAATATCGGCGCTCTGGTAGGCGGTGCGTGGCTCGAGGTAGGACACCCTCTAAACATCAACGGGGCCCCTCAGGAAGAAAAGTAATTGAGCCGCACACAATCCGGTCATTTTAAAAGCATTTATTTTCATGCTGCAGCGCGGCCGGTTTCCTAGTTGTCCCAATGCATTTCAGTCGAGACATCGACCTTCGTCAGGGGTAGGGGGCCTCGGCATCGCACAGGCTGAACAGTCCACTCGTCAGCTTCACTCCTTTAAGATGTTCGCCATCTGGTGGCCACCCCCACGGGCTGACTGTGCTTAAAAGCATGCTGGTTTATGTAGTGTTATGATTGCCATGATGGTGTTACCCTCACGTGGGTGCTGCCATTCTATAATGCTGCTTTTTAAAAATGCAGTAATCCCCTAGCATGCCCCTTTCAGGTTGCTGGGGGCCAAGCCAAAGTCCGGTCCTTGGCGGCTGCCTGCTGCCCATTGTGCTCTCACAAAAACAAAGTGTTGTCCAAAGTCGGGCAGTATTGGCGCTCTTGTAGGCGGTGCGTGGCTCGAGGTAGGACACCCTCTAAACATCAACAGGGCATCTCAGGAAGAAAGATAATTGAGCCGCACACGATCCGGTCATTTTAAAAGCATTTATTTTCATGTTCCAGCGCGGCCGGTCTCCTAGTTGTCCTAATGCATTTCAGTCGAGATATCGACCTTCGTCAGGGGATGGGGGCCTCGGCATCGCACAGGCTGAACAGCCCACTCGTCAGCTTCACTCCTTTAAGATGTTAGCCATCTGGTGGCCACCCCCACGGGCTGACTGTGCTTAAAAGCATGCTGGTTTATGTAGTGTTCTGATTGCCATGATGGTGTTACCCTCACGTGGGTGATGCCGTTCTATAATGCTGCTTTTTAAAAATGCCGTAATCCCCTAGCATGCCGCTTTCAGGTTGCTGGGGGCCAAGCCAAAGTCCGGTCCTTGGCATCTGCCTGCTGCCCATTGTGCTCTCGCAAAAACAAAGTGTTGTCCAAAGTTGGGCAATATCGGCGCTCTTGTAGGCGGTGCGTGGCTCGAGGTAGGACACCCTCTAAACATCAACGGGGCCTCTCAGGAAGAAAGGTAATTGAGCCGCACACAATCCGGTCATTTTAAAAGCATTTATTTTCATGTTGCAGCGCGGCCGGTTTCCTAGTTGTCCCAATGCATTTCAGTCGAGATATCGACCTTCGTCAGGGGATGGGGGCCTCGGCATCGCACAGGCTGAACAGTTCACTCGTCAGCTTCACTCCTTTAAGATGTTCGCCATCTGGTGGCCACCCCCACGGGCTGACTGTGCTTAAAAGCATGCTGGTTTATGTAGTGTTCTGATTGCCATGATGGTGTTACCCTCATGAGGGTGATGCCGTTCTATAATGCTGCTTTTTAAAAATGCCATAATCCCCTAGCATGCCGCTTTCAGGTTGCTGGGGGCCAAGCCAAAGTTTGGTCCAAAGTCCGGTCCTTGGCGGCTGCCTGCTGCCCATTGTGCTCTCGCAAAAACAAAGTGTTGTCCAAAGTCGGGCAGTATCGGTGCTCTTGTAGGCAGTGCGTGGCTCGAGGTAGGACACCCTCTAAACATCAACAGGGCATTGCTTTTACAGATAGCCAGTCTCTTGTGTGAAATCAACGAGAAATTAGTCAGCAAGCCACTGTGTCATCAATGATGTCCACAAGGATGTCACTCAACAGGTCATGAGTGATGTGATATGTGAGGTAATAAATCACAGGGCCACGTTATAGTTAGCTCAGTAAACTATAACTGGTGCCTGCCTCTGTTGTTTTGCATTTAAAAATATGATGTTATGACGGACATTTTCCACTAACAATGTTATTTTAATGTTGGGATTTATATATATATATATATATATATATATATATATATATATATATATATATATATATATATATATATATATATATATATATATATATATATATATATATATATATATGCAAAAAAGAAGGAGAGAACTCTGGGTAGGTCTCAGTTTAGGTGGAAAGCAGCTCCTTTTAGAGCACTCTCAACACCAGCGACACTCTAGATCTGCTCACCTCAAATGTCTGTTTTTCTATCAAAGTTTTTAAGCATAGGATTAGACAGTGCTATCCATGCCGAGATAGAAAATGACAAAGTCTTTCGCCATTTAAACAGCAAAGTCTTTAAGCATAGGACTAGTACAGTGCAGTCCTTGCCGAGCTGTCAAATAACAAAAGCCATTTATCACTCCAGGCACAATATTACAGCTTTGAATTGGTAAAATACCAACTCAAGCCAACCTGAAATGATTAAAAGCAACCCCTGACACAGTGTTTCGCTCTAATTAGAGCTCTTCAGAGAGGTATAGCTTTGTCCAGACACAAGGGAGCACCCAGTATTAAGTCAAAACAAAACCCTTTCAGGCATAGAGTGACGCATAAATTATGCAAAAAAGAAGGAGAGAACTCTGGGTAGGTCTCAGTTTAGGTGGAAAGCAGCTCCTTTTAGAGCACTCTCAACACCAGCGACACTCTAGATCTGCTCACCTCAAATGTCTGTTTTTCTATCAAAGTTTTTAAGCATAGGATTAGACAGTGCTATCCATGCCGAGATAGAAAATGACAAAGTCTTTCGCCATTTAAACAGCAAAGTCTTTAAGCATAGGACTAGTACAGTGCAGTCCTTGCCGAGCTGTCAAATAACAAAAGCCATTTATCACTCCAGGCACAATATTACAGCTTTGAATTGGTAAAATACCAACTCAAGCCAACCTGAAATGATTAAAAGCAACCCCTGACACAGTGTTTCGCTCTAATTAGAGCTCTTCAGAGAGGTATAGCTTTGTCCAGACACAAGGGAGCACCCAGTATTAAGTCAAAACAAAACCCTTTCAGGCATAGAGTGACGCATAAATTATGCAAAAAAGAAGGAGAGAACTCTGGGTAGGTCTCAGTTTAGGTGGAAAGCAGCTCCTTTTAGAGCACTCTCAACACCAGCGACACTCTAGATCTGCTCACCTCAAATGTCTGTTTTTCTATCAAAGTTTTTAAGCATAGGATTAGACAGTGCTATCCATGCCGAGATAGAAAATGACAAAGTCTTTCGCCATTTAAACAGCAAAGTCTTTAAGCATAGGACTAGTACAGTGCAGTCCTTGCCGAGCTGTCAAATAACAAAAGCCATTTATCACTCCAGGCACAATATTACAGCTTTGAATTGGTAAAATACCAACTCAAGCCAACCTGAAATGATTAAAAGCAACCCCTGACACAGTGTTTCGCTCTAATTAGAGCTCTTCAGAGAGGTATAGCTTTGTCCAGACACAAGGGAGCACCCAGTATTAAGTCAAAACAAAACCCTTTCAGGCATAGAGTGACGCATAAATTATGCAAAAAAGAAGGAGAGAACTCTGGGTAGGTCTCAGTTTAGGTGGAAAGCAGCTCCTTTTAGAGCACTCTCAACACCAGCGACACTCTAGATCTGCTCACCTCAAATGTCTGTTTTTCTATCAAAGTTTTTAAGCATAGGATTAGACAGTGCTATCCATGCCGAGATAGAAAATGACAAAGTCTTTCGCCATTTAAACAGCAAAGTCTTTAAGCATAGGACTAGTACAGTGCAGTCCTTGCCGAGCTGTCAAATAACAAAAGCCATTTATCACTCCAGGCACAATATTACAGCTTTGAATTGGTAAAATACCAACTCAAGCCAACCTGAAATGATTAAAAGCAACCCCTGACACAGTGTTTCGCTCTAATTAGAGCTCTTCAGAGAGGTATAGCTTTGTCCAGACACAAGGGAGCACCCAGTATTAAGTCAAAACAAAACCCTTTCAGGCATAGAGTGACGCATAAATTATGCAAAAAAGAAGGAGAGAACTCTGGGTAGGTCTCAGTTTAGGTGGAAAGCAGCTCCTTTTAGAGCACTCTCAACACCAGCGACACTCTAGATCTGCTCACCTCAAATGTCTGTTTTTCTATCAAAGTTTTTAAGCATAGGATTAGACAGTGCTATCCATGCCGAGATAGAAAATGACAAAGTCTTTCGCCATTTAAACAGCAAAGTCTTTAAGCATAGGACTAGTACAGTGCAGTCCTTGCCGAGCTGTCAAATAACAAAAGCCATTTATCACTCCAGGCACAATATTACAGCTTTGAATTGGTAAAATACCAACTCAAGCCAACCTGAAATGATTAAAAGCAACCCCTGACACAGTGTTTCGCTCTAATTAGAGCTCTTCAGAGAGGTATAGCTTTGTCCAGACACAAGGGAGCACCCAGTATTAAGTCAAAACAAAACCCTTTCAGGCATAGAGTGACGCATAAATTATGCAAAAAAGAAGGAGAGAACTCTGGGTAGGTCTCAGTTTAGGTGGAAAGCAGCTCCTTTTAGAGCACTCTCAACACCAGCGACACTCTAGATCTGCTCACCTCAAATGTCTGTTTTTCTATCAAAGTTTTTAAGCATAGGATTAGACAGTGCTATCCATGCCGAGATAGAAAATGACAAAGTCTTTCGCCATTTAAACAGCAAAGTCTTTAAGCATAGGACTAGTACAGTGCAGTCCTTGCCGAGCTGTCAAATAACAAAAGCCATTTATCACTCCAGGCACAATATTACAGCTTTGAATTGGTAAAATACCAACTCAAGCCAACCTGAAATGATTAAAAGCAACCCCTGACACAGTGTTTCGCTCTAATTAGAGCTCTTCAGAGAGGTATAGCTTTGTCCAGACACAAGGGAGCACCCAGTATTAAGTCAAAACAAAACCCTTTCAGGCATAGAGTGACGCATAAATTATGCAAAAAAGAAGGAGAGAACTCTGGGTAGGTCTCAGTTTAGGTGGAAAGCAGCTCCTTTTAGAGCACTCTCAACACCAGCGACACTCTAGATCTGCTCACCTCAAATGTCTGTTTTTCTATCAAAGTTTTTAAGCATAGGATTAGACAGTGCTATCCATGCCGAGATAGAAAATGACAAAGTCTTTCGCCATTTAAACAGCAAAGTCTTTAAGCATAGGACTAGTACAGTGCAGTCCTTGCCGAGCTGTCAAATAACAAAAGCCATTTATCACTCCAGGCACAATATTACAGCTTTGAATTGGTAAAATACCAACTCAAGCCAACCTGAAATGATTAAAAGCAACCCATTCTATAATGCTGCTTTTTAAAAATGCAGTAATCCCCTAGCATGCCCCTTTCAGGTTGCTGGGGGCCAAGCCAAAGTCCGGTCCTTGGCGGCTGCCTGCTGCCCATTGTGCTCTCACAAAAACAAAGTGTTGTCCAAAGTCGGGCAGTATTGGCGCTCTTGTAGGCGGTGCGTGGCTCGAGGTAGGACACCCTCTAAACATCAACAGGGCATCTCAGGAAGAAAGATAATTGAGCCGCACACGATCCGGTCATTTTAAAAGCATTTATTTTCATGTTCCAGCGCGGCCGGTCTCCTAGTTGTCCTAATGCATTTCAGTCGAGATATCGACCTTCGTCAGGGGATGGGGGCCTCGGCATCGCACAGGCTGAACAGCCCACTCGTCAGCTTCACTCCTTTAAGATGTTAGCCATCTGGTGGCCACCCCCACGGGCTGACTGTGCTTAAAAGCATGCTGGTTTATGTAGTGTTCTGATTGCCATGATGGTGTTACCCTCACGTGGGTGATGCCGTTCTATAATGCTGCTTTTTAAAAATGCCGTAATCCCCTAGCATGCCGCTTTCAGGTTGCTGGGGGCCAAGCCAAAGTCCGGTCCTTGGCATCTGCCTGCTGCCCATTGTGCTCTCGCAAAAACAAAGTGTTGTCCAAAGTTGGGCAATATCGGCGCTCTTGTAGGCGGTGCGTGGCTCGAGGTAGGACACCCTCTAAACATCAACGGGGCCTCTCAGGAAGAAAGGTAATTGAGCCGCACACAATCCGGTCATTTTAAAAGCATTTATTTTCATGTTGCAGCGCGGCCGGTTTCCTAGTTGTCCCAATGCATTTCAGTCGAGATATCGACCTTCGTCAGGGGATGGGGGCCTCGGCATCGCACAGGCTGAACAGTTCACTCGTCAGCTTCACTCCTTTAAGATGTTCGCCATCTGGTGGCCACCCCCACGGGCTGACTGTGCTTAAAAGCATGCTGGTTTATGTAGTGTTCTGATTGCCATGATGGTGTTACCCTCATGAGGGTGATGCCGTTCTATAATGCTGCTTTTTAAAAATGCCATAATCCCCTAGCATGCCGCTTTCAGGTTGCTGGGGGCCAAGCCAAAGTTTGGTCCAAAGTCCGGTCCTTGGCGGCTGCCTGCTGCCCATTGTGCTCTCGCAAAAACAAAGTGTTGTCCAAAGTCGGGCAGTATCGGTGCTCTTGTAGGCAGTGCGTGGCTCGAGGTAGGACACCCTCTAAACATCAACAGGGCATTGCTTTTACAGATAGCCAGTCTCTTGTGTGAAATCAACGAGAAATTAGTCAGCAAGCCACTGTGTCATCAATGATGTCCACAAGGATGTCACTCAACAGGTCATGAGTGATGTGATATGTGAGGTAATAAATCACAGGGCCACGTTATAGTTAGCTCAGTAAACTATAACTGGTGCCTGCCTCTGTTGTTTTGCATTTAAAAATATGATGTTATGACGGACATTTTCCACTAACAATGTTATTTTAATGTTGGGATTTATATATATATATATATATATATATATATATATATATATATATATATGGGTCCAACTCCGAGGATGTAGGCAAATGGCTTTATTGATTTTCTTTAGCGCGTGGTGCTAATAGTTCCTGAAACGCTCAGGCATACGCGTTTCAAGCCTCCAATGGCTCTCATCAGTGCCCGTTCCACGAACTCCACGCTCGCTCTGGGGGTCAGATGACATATAGGTGGTGAATAGACCGCTCCCATGATGGTGTCATCGAGCTCCTCCTCCAGTGCAGGATGTACTCGCCCCTCACGCACTTCCTGTCGAGCAGGTGCATGCTGGTAGGTGTAGTCCATAGGAGTGTCTGTACAGTGACAGAGGTACTCCTAACATCAAGTGATGCCCCAAATTGCTGGTTATGGGCCGCACTCCAGCTCAGGTGCCCAGCAGGGTAAAACAAAGCCTTTTGCCGAACCTCTTGATCAGGCGATCGGTATCGCCTCCTCTCTCCCCTTGCCGCATCTCACACCACAATGGCAATCCAAACAGCTGGGGGGGCACCGTGTTTTGCAGTTTCGCTACAAAGTTCCACAAGGTGCTGGTCTTAACACGGTGCACCTGAACGAGAGGGTGTGCCGCAATGTCAGCGACCTGCTTCCTGACATAATATGGGTCCAACGCCTGCTCCCAGGAAAGGATAAGGCACGACACAACTCCGAGGATGTAGGCAAATGGCTTTATTGATTTTCTTTAGCGCGTGGTGCTAATAGTTCCTGAAAAGCTCAGGCATACGCGTTTCAAGCCTCCAATGGCTCCCATCAGTGCCGGTTCCACGAACTCCATGCTCGCTCTGGGGTCAGATGACATATAGGTGCTGAATGTATATATATATATATATATCATCCCAAAGTGCTCCTGAGCACAAAGACGCTACTCCTGGAGGAAAGTTCAACAGAACCTTTATTTGAAAACCGCCACAGCTTTTCCTGATTCGTTTAGTCAATCCCTGACGCGTTTCGATGAAGAATCACCTTAATCATAGGGTGGGGCCTGAACAATCCTGGAACGCCCTGCAACCCATTTTCTCCCTTTGCATGCACTCCCCAGTGAGTTGCATGCTGGGTGTTGCAGTAGCCACTGTACTTCCCTCTCAGTGGAGGCCATGTGATTTGTCCATTAATTAAAAAAATTCCCCGATATTTGCACAAAGTTTAAAGCCCTCCAGTGGGCCTCGGGAAAAGTTGTCCGGTTTAAGTATGCATTTTCCTCCGTGCTGCTGTCAGGCTGCCATTCCATTACAGCCACGCAGACCTGTGATCTTTTTTGCCAGGCGGTGCAATCTTTCACGGCCGGAGCCGCCGTGTATTAACATCATCCCAAAGTGCTCCTGAGCACAAAGACGCTACTCCTGGAGGAAAGTTCAACAGAACCTTTATTTGAAAACCGCCACAGCTTTTCCTGATTCGTTTAGTCAATCCCTGACGCGTTTCGATGAAGAATCACCTTAATCATAGGGTGGGGCCTGAACAATCCTGGAACGCCCTGCAACCCATTTTCTCCCTTTGCATGCACTCCCCAGTGAGTTGCATGCTGGGTGTTGCAGTAGCCACTGTACTTCCCTCTCAGTGGAGGCCATGTGATTTGTCCATTAATTAAAAAAATTCCCCGATATTTGCACAAAGTTTAAAGCCCTCCAGTGGGCCTCGGGAAAAGTTGTCCGGTTTAAGTATGCATTTTCCTCCGTGCTGCTGTCAGGCTGCCATTCCATTACAGCCACGCAGACCTGTGATCTTTTTTGCCAGGCGGTGCAATCTTTCACGGCCGGAGCCGCCGTGTATTAACATCATCCCAAAGTGCTCCTGAGCACAAAGACGCTACTCCTGGAGGAAAGTTCAACAGAACCTTTATTTGAAAACCGCCACAGCTTTTCCTGATTCGTTTAGTCAATCCCTGACGCGTTTCGATGAAGAATCACCTTAATCATAGGGTGGGGCCTGAACAATCCTGGAACGCCCTGCAACCCATTTTCTCCCTTTGCATGCACTCCCCAGTGAGTTGCATGCTGGGTGTTGCAGTAGCCACTGTACTTCCCTCTCAGTGGAGGCCATGTGATTTGTCCATTAATTAAAAAAAATCCCCGATATTTGCACAAAGTTTAAAGCCCTCCAGTGGGCCTCGGGAAAAGTTGTCCGGTTTAAGTATGCATTTTCCTCCGTGCTGCTGTCAGGCTGCCATTCCATTACAGCCACGCAGACCTGTGATCTTTTTTGCCAGGCGGTGCAATCTTTCACGGCCGGAGCCGCCGTGTATTAACATCATCCCAAAGTGCTCCTGAGCACAAAGACGCTACTCCTGGAGGAAAGTTCAACAGAACCTTTATTTGAAAACCGCCACAGCTTTTCCTGATTCGTTTAGTCAATCCCTGACGCGTTTCGATGAAGAATCACCTTAATCATAGGGTGGGGCCTGAACAATCCTGGAACGCCCTGCAACCCATTTTCTCCCTTTGCATGCACTCCCCAGTGAGTTGCATGCTGGGTGTTGCAGTAGCCACTGTACTTCCCTCTCAGTGGAGGCCATGTGATTTGTCCATTAATTAAAAAAATTCCCCGATATTTGCACAAAGTTTAAAGCCCTCCAGTGGGCCTCGGGAAAAGTTGTCCGGTTTAAGTATGCATTTTCCTCCGTGCTGCTGTCAGGCTGCCATTCCATTACAGCCACGCAGACCTGTGATCTTTTTTGCCAGGCGGTGCAATCTTTCACGGCCGGAGCCGCCGTGTATTAACATCATCCTAAAGTGCTCCTGAGCACAAAGACGCTACTCCTGGAGGAAAGTTCAACAGAACCTTTATTTGAAAACCGCCACAGCTTTTCCTGATTCGTTTAGTCAATCCCTGACGCGTTTCGATGAAGAATCACCTTAATCATAGGGTGGGGCCTGAACAATCCTGGAACGCCCTGCAACCCATTTTCTCCCTTTGCATGCACTCCCCAGTGAGTTGCATGCTGGGTGTTGCAGTAGCCACTGTACTTCCCTCTCAGTGGAGGCCATGTGATTTGTCCATTAATTAAAAAAATTCCCCGATATTTGCATATATATATGTATTGAGAGAGAGAGAGAGGAGTGTTATAGTTAGCTAGACATTTCACGCATACAAAACCATTGAAATTCCTCCGTTATAGTTAGTTGTACTAACTATAACTCGCGCGCTCGCAATCACGAGTGAAATGTCCAGCTAGCTATAACACCCCTTAAACCTATGGTTTTTTCAGTGAATTTCAAAGGTTTTTTAAATGCTAATTCCTAACTATGACATGTCTGAAAACTATGGTTTTTTCAGTGAATTTCAAAGGTTTAGTAAATATCAATTGTTGAATGTATTAATTGTTATATATTTTTTTCATATTGGTTTACTATATTTTTTTATCTATTTTTTAGATATCTTATTTTTCAATTTACATTAGACATATTTAATACAAATTTATTTTTAAAAAAAATTGTTATTTTTTATGTTCAAATATATTTATATTATTTTCTTTATTATTATTTTTTTCAATTTTTTTGCGAGCCGCGCACCCAAAGCGCACCCATCTCGTTCACTGCGTGGAACATGTCCGCCATTTTAGGATTATTCCCTAGGATCAGCGTACGGTGTGCGGCGAATACAACTTTTTCCAACGCGGACGCTATGCGACTTGTACGCGACTCATAGAGCATACACGACATGTACGCATTATGCGACGCGACAGTCGCGTGGTTGCGCGTTTCGTCATACACTTATCGGACGTGGTGAGTGCGCGACCCCCACTACATTTTTAATGTTCAAAAACGTATATATATATTTAATATAAATATGAAGACAAGACATTATCTGAACTAATCATATAAATAATATTCTTTAACTTTCAATAAAGTTACATTACTTATAAATGCAATTTCGCGAAGTCGCGCTGGGTGCGAGCTGCGCGTGAGCTGCATACGCGCACCCTATGCGTACCCCATGTGACCAGAAAAAAAGAGATTTGATTGGTTCATTACACTTCCTATTGTATTGTAAGTATTGAAGGACCCCACCCATTTCAATCACTCTTGTTAGACCTTCCTGAGGAGAAGACATCTACTAGCAAGATCTTGCACACCTGTTTCTCATCAAAGTTGGAGACATGGCAACTAATGAACCATCATATGAATCAGAACACTCTAGAAATTAAGAATTTGTGCCTGAACCTCCCCCTCCAGAGAAGTATACTTCAATTGTGTGGAATTTTTTTACTTTTCCACTGGGGCAGAAAAAGGTTAATGCAACCAAAGGTACTTGCTAAATCTGCAAGGCGGTCATCTCCAGGGGAGACCCTACAAAGAAATACTCATGTGGAACAGCGAGTATGAACAAACATCTTCAAACTCGACACCCTGTGAATTTCTCACGGGAAGAAATGAGAAGACTGAGAAAAAATGCTCCTCAACCACCGGCTGTTGCAAGTACATCTGCGGCAATACCATTAACTTCATCATCTCCTCCTGATATTCGTCCACAATTTACAAGAGTAAGGATGCATTGTGTTCAATGCAATCGTCTTATTTCATATGGGGAGCAGTCGGTGGACCTTGTTTGACGTGCCATCGACAACCACCGTTGCTAGTTTCCTTTGTTTTTCTCCTCCTAGTTTTTAGTTCTGTTTGTCCTGTTGACATTTTTCCCCTCTTTTGAAAAAACCCCCCACAAAATCTTTAAAAAAATAAAAAAATATATATAAAACAAAAAAAGTTATTTTCATAACTAACTACTCTGGTTAAAGAAAGAGCTAAACTTGTATGCTAGAGTGTGAAAGTTTACATAAATGTATGTCTAGTAGATAATTGACTGAAAGAGAGCATTTGTGGTGTGTGGTGAATGCATAAGTGCAGAACTATAAGGAAGTGCTGCAGCATGACTCTGTAAAGTGTTTAGCTACAGCGTGCTGTGGTACTTCCGAAGCACAGGGATGCAACATATGTTCATAAATATGTTGCAAGTCTGTGCTTCCCTCTGCACAACTGCTTAAACTGCAGCCATGTGGTGACACAGGCACCCTTGCACCATGGTGCAAGGATATCCGTGTCAAGCGGAGATTGTTTTTGTGCAGGAAAACAATCAGTAAATGCATTTTTCTCCTTCAATATATGCTGTGCATTGTAGCATATATTGAAGGAGAAAAAATGAGAAGTTAAAACAATTCTCCTTGTTGAGCCTTGCTGCACCAATTGGAGGATGGTGCAGCATTCATACAGATGTCCAGATTTATCATTTTTGATAAAACTGGAGATGTGTCATGTTGTAGGGGTGTTCTGTGCATACACACACAGCAACACTTATAGAATGCCTTTTCAACGCAAAGTGGTGTATATGATGAGACTGTATTTACATTGAAAACAAAAGGTATACAGAGTGCCTTTTCCCCTCTTTGTAAATATGAAAGATAGTTAATGGCTAGGCTAATTCTTGCTATAGGAGTACATTTCTGTACTGCTAACAGAGAACAAGATACATTTATAAGTTCTTATGTTTTAGGAAACTTATAGCACATATTTATATATGACTGAAGAGAAAGGATGGGTCTAATGTGACATGTGACATTTGACATGTGCAAAAACACTCAGTGATGTGCTTTAAGTTAAATAGTTTTATTTCATATAATTCTGAAATTACCAGTCCCTACAAGATCACCATATGTCTTGATTGTGAACTATACCATGTATCTTGTAGACAGGTGCTCTGAAGCTGTCTTCTATTTGATACCCGTCTGCAATGGAATACTCTGGCAGAAATCTACTCCATCCATCTTCCCTTTTTTCAACTGTGTGCAAACACACGCAGTAATATATCTAAAAAATGCTACACATTTTATTCAGTTGTTTTTTATAACGTAAATTGTGGTAAACTGCTTATTTTAGAATTAGGATCTGTGAAAGAAAAGAAAAAATAGCTATAAGATGTAATTATATATTTTTACCAACACAGCATAATTTAAACATTTTACAAAGTAATTTCTTTACCTTTTTTGCTGTTCTCAGAATATATTTAATTTCACAGCGGGCATAAAAAAAAAATAATCAATAAGATTGTTTAAAAAAATCAAGAACCCATCCTCAAAAATATACCATATAATACAAATCACACATATATAAAATTCTTACTGCTAAGAAAATGTTATAACTTTAATTTATAAACATTGTAAATGTGGTCACTTAAAAGTATACAACGAGACAATGTGCAAGAAAAAGTCCATAATTCAAACAGATACCTTTCCTTGAGGCCAAATGGTATTTTTGCACTCCTTTTTATGTAAATTATCCAATGGTAATCCTATT
Source organism: Lissotriton helveticus (assembly GCF_964261635.1). Classification (NCBI taxonomy): domain Eukaryota; kingdom Metazoa; phylum Chordata; class Amphibia; order Caudata; family Salamandridae; genus Lissotriton; species Lissotriton helveticus. Next base: position 1,708,987,642 of record NC_136059.1, read on the forward strand.
AAATCATAAGAATAAATTCCTCAGAGGCTGAATTATTTTCCTAAAATGTTGGCTTTAAAAATATTAGGTAGGAATTTGGTAATTCGAAAGGCAAACGTTGTATGAAAACCAACTGAGCATCATTACAAAGTGTCCAACCTTTGTCACTTTTTAGATAGGCAGTGTAATGTCCAGATGTTGTGGAAGGACCATCATGGAAAATTATTGCTACTGCTACGAAAGTCCTTTCTGATATTGATAGATGACTGGTTACAAAATGTTTTATTAAAGTGTCCAATTTTCTCCCATCAGCTGTACAACGTTGAATCATTAAAACTATATATTGTCTAAATATATGTTTGTATAAATAATGTTGATAACATTTCTGATTTGCATTGACTACACTCCATGTTTTGATTTGCTGCTTTAACTAATTTATTGAAAGACACCGATTTACAGTCCGGTAATGTCAAATATAGAAATCTTTCAGTGTCTACATTAGTGCTATATGTATACATACAATTTTCACCATGATGTTCCCATTTATAAAAAAGGCCAAAAATATTCTCTATGTCTACACCTTCATTTTCCAATACAGTAAGCATATACATTAGAAATTCCTGAGCATCTTGTTGGATATTTTGTGTAAATTTTGTAGAACCAGAACATACGTCCAAAAGATTACGAACATCACAAGCACTTTGTATTTCAATTTTATCAGTTCTCAATTTTTAATGAATGGAATGCAACAAGGAACAACATCTTTTTTCCTGATTCTCCATAATTTGCTCTTGCAAACCTTTAAGAAAGAAAACAACATTGACCACTACATTAGCACAGCAGTTGACACCTGAACTATTTTCAAACTGATAACCAACAATCTCTTCAACTGTGTCCTTTTTCTTTTTGCTTGCAGTGACAAGATTACCTTGTTTTTTTTCCTTCTACATACCTTCACTACAGATATTCTCATACCTTCTTTTTCTAGCTACTACACGCTTTTCAAATACACGATATTGACCTAAATTAGGAGCATATCTTCTTCTTAACCTATTATACTCTTTTACACAGTTTGCATCTGCAGTAACCTTTGTGCCATCAAAATCCATCAGAAACAAACCAGATAATGATCTGACTCGCGACAATGCAACATATGCCATTCCCTCTTTAAACACACATTCCATTGTTCACCAAAGCACTGTCAACACTTAATCCTTGAGATTTATGAATAGTCACTGCATATGCCAGAGAAAGTGGAAACTGTTTTCTACGGACATATAAATCTTTAACAAGTAAAAAATGAACTGAACAACGACCAATTTGTTTCACTTCTTCAACCTGATCAAATTTATTTTTTAAGAATTCAATACTATCTTTATTCTGATAATTAACAAAATCCACAACTTTACCCATTGCTCCATTAACTAAACCTTTTTCGATGTCCAAAGTACGCCTTAAAATGAATTGACAGTTTCTACATGCATGTAGATTCTTTTCTAAACAAGCAGTTTTTTATATCGATTTTTCTACAGAATCCAATTTTGTCTTCACTTTTTCTGTCAAAATAATAGTGATTCCTTCATGCTCTATTTTATCGATGACTTCCATTTTTATTATTTCTTTATTTTCCAGTTTCAAAAGTTGTTTGTTGAATATACAAAACTGGCGCAGTGTTGGCATTAAGCAGATTACAGATTTGTCTTCTGCAATTTTCATGTATATTTTCTCAGGAACTATATCTTCATTTGGAAACAAACTGGAAAGTAATTGATTCTTCAAAGCTTGTTTTCCATGTTCTGTCAGTAGTCAAATTCTTATATCTTGAAGAATAGTTCTGTAATCAACATCATTTGCCTGTCGCATATTTGTAATGAATTCTTTGTATTCAAAATATGACCAAATGTTCACGTTTCCAATACTACCCAGAGACTATGTGGTGTCTTCATGTGCAAGTGTTTTAAATACTGGTTGTCCTTTTACAGGAATAAGTTGCAGAAGATCTCCAAAAACTATGACATGTTTTCCTCCAAATAACACGTCGTACTCTGTTTTATGAATTTGCTCTATTCTTAAATGCACAAAAGCAAGCATTAAGTTTGAGACCATGCTGACCTCATCAATAATCAGAAGTTTCATTTTCTTCCGGACTCATAAAACTTCACAACAAGCTTCTCTAGATAGCTTGTGGTATTCCAATTTGTTTTCATGCTCCACTGGTAGCATTAGTAAACAAAGCAAAATAATTCCTTTAATTTTGTGTGCTGCCAACCCAGTTGGAGCAGTTACAACACAAGACAAATGCAACTCAGTTGTTTTCTGTAGGTAACTGGTGATTACTCTAATTAAGAAACGTTTTCCTGGCCTAGCTGGTCCCCTCATATACATTCGAATAGGTTGAAATGATGTACATGTGCATTCTTTCTTTTCATGATGAAATCCATGGTCAATCTATTGTCTCACTTGCTGATATATTTCTTTCTGTTCAACATGGAGTTGATCTTCCAAGTTTGCTAAGTCCGCTACATCTTCTTGAGCTTAATGCATTGCTGTTTCCACCTCATTCATGGCAATCACTGCTTCATTTTCAACAATTGGTTGTCCTAGTGGATCTTGACTCAGCGCAGCAGAACTTTGACTTCCTTGAGAACTGTCTCTAGCATTCTCAGTTGCAATTGTAGCTTCTTGATCAATTTCATCATTCAACATTTTCACATAATTTGCAAAAGCACTGCATTCTATGCTATCTTTACAAGCATTGAAAGAATCTATACAGCTCTGGAAATCCCCAATTCCAATTCTGATTGCCACGGTTTGAACATTTGCAAAAGGGCTAAATAGTAAAATTCCCTTTTATCAGCAGTGTCGCAACTCAGCTTTCTGTGCTTAATCAAATGTCCTTTTGTTTGTTTCACTAGACATCCTTCGGAACCAATGACTCCATATTTTCCATCATTGATGTTCTCAGTAATATTCTGTTTAAAAGTGTAGTTTTGCAGCACTTCATAGAGACACATGTTCTCAAGATGATGACTTCTGTTTGGGTAATATGTGCCCAACATATTTGTTTTTAAAATGTCAGTACTTTATGGATCTTTTTGTGCTAACTATTCAATTTCTTGAACAGTTTTCAGTACCCGATTTCGCATTGCTGCAAGACCTAAACTCACCCAAATTATTCTTCTAGATTTGGAGTAAAGACTTGGAGATGAAAACTGATCTGGGCATTCACATGCTCCAATTTCTCGATGCGATAACATCTTCAAACTGAAACTGTATAATTTCTTACTTAGTCTTCTCGTGAAAAATCTCTTCCCACATTTCTTTCAATTCCGTCTTTTCCTATTTTGTAATAAAGGACATTACATATTGAGCTACAGCAATGGAATTGTCCGCAACGTACTGAATATCCATGTTAGCATTCCACATGGACAGAATAACTAGATTGTAGTCATTTATGTATTTTGACTCTTAATTTCTTCTTAAGTTGAAGGTATTTTTTGGAGACTATCTTGTGATGGTATGTCGCAAAGATGACATAAAACTCTTCACTCTTCCTTTGGATATTACAGGACGTGGAGATGCAAAACAACATTTGGTGTAGAACTTATCCTTACTTAGACTTGTTATTTCGTCTACAGTATTTTCCACATCGGTGGTTTTGGAATCGTAAGACTTGTTCTCTTAAGTTGTTTTCTTCTGTGCTTTTGGGTACAGCACATGTGGCATATTGTTCAATAAATGACAAAACAGTATCATACGCATCTGTTCCAAATTAATTTGGGGGCGTCCTTGATCCATTACAGCATATGTTTGTGATGAGCACCTCTTGCTTGATACTCCTTTCTCGAAAAGAAATCCACAACTTCTCCAAGAGGAGGATTTTTTTGTTGAGGATAAAAGACATCATAGCTTCGAATCTATGATTGAATTACCTGCATACATTAACAGGATCCAAAGAGCACAATTCCCCAGGTGTCTTGTATTCAATATTTTTTATATTGGAATTTACCTCTCGAAGAAATTCAAGTAAATCATCCTAAGCGTACTCAGCACAGCTTAGGGTAAGGAACCATGTAGGAATTGCTAAGTTCTGTAGCATACATTCAGTTCTCCATGACGACAGTACCAATATTCATTAGTCCCACACTGACATGCCATCAGATTAATGAGCTGAGATTCTAAATGTTCATCTCTCTGGTGCACTTTATCCATACAATCTTTTGCAGATACATTGTGCAGATGTATTCCAGTTTTTAAAATGTGATTGACTTCATAAGACAGTCCAGACAAGTCACTTTCAAACAAAAGATGAAATATATAAGGGATACATTGTCGAAATCTTGGATCTTCTGCATATAATCTGCACAGGACTTTCATCACATCGTCCTCCTTTTCCAGTCGGGAACAACTGCGGTAAACAATGAGCTTCCAAGCTCTCTCCCCATACAGTCATGGGACTTCATTTTGCTTTTTTCATTTGGAACAACTCAATAGTGTTCCCCATCACTTCTTTTGAATGAAGTGGATGCACACTGTAATTATCATAGTCCTCTTTTTCAATTTGTCCACTTGACGTTTCAGTATCTTCTGTTAAAAGTATTTCTTCTCCCATATAAACATTTTGATAGTATGTATTGTTTTTTATCAAATCCAAAGTTGCCTTCTGTACTTTCCTAACATCCACTAACTCCTTCCAGATTTTCTTCTTCTTAGTCGGCACACCATTAACAAGAATAACTAGTGGTTCACTTTGTACACTCTCTACACCAATAGTTTCAATATTTTTCTTTAAATCCAACAGTAAATACACAACTCTTCCTTTTAATCTTCTTTGTAAATCTGAATGAGGCAATTTACCTGTTTTAGGCTCCATACGAACAATAGCCTGAAAGGGGTGCATGCATTGAATGAGAAGACTCATAGGTGTTTAAATCTATCAATTCTGGAGGAATAGCAACAAACTGTTAAATTATTATGCACAGCTCTAACAGGCATTTTATTTTCATTTAATTTGTTATAACAATATTTACAAATAAGCTGATCAGAACCCAAATCAAAACAATTCTCTACCAACAAATAAGTTGCAAATTCCTTCCACTTATCATTATTTTCTTTTCACTTTTTAAATACAGATCAACACTCCTAGATTTTATAGTGAGTTCACCAACAACAAATACAAGATAAATATGGCCTTTCACCTGAAATCACCTAAAACTTTGTAATTTCACCTTCAAAAATTTGTTTGTACAAGTATGTTCAACATTCTCGCCAACATTTTCTTCTATTAATGTCTGAGTTTCTTCCCTCTCTTGTTCAGAGTAACAAAACTCAATGTCATCACAAATCTTCTTCACATCTGAAACTGACCCACGCAAAAGAGCACTGTTCAAGTCATTTAACTTTAGTGCTGGACTTTTTGCATAATACAATCTTCTAACTACCTTCCGCATTTGAGTATGATGTACTGCCAACATCCTGAAATGGGGAAAAACACTTTGACAAACTTTCCTAGAAAGACAAGCCAGAGAGTGACCTTGAAAACCAGTATTTTGTCTTACTCTACAAGGGTCTAGGCATTGCAACATCTTAATCTTTTGTTTAACACTTTTATTATTATAGGTTCATAAGAAATTGCGTAAATTATCAATAGATTCTTGTTGTACACCACAAATACTACTTCAATCCCAAGTAAACACAGGGGCTTTAGGACGTCTGCCAAGAACTTCATCAGCTATCATTTCTTCTGCATTTCTGGGAACCATTTTTTCTTTGTTAATTGGACAACCATTTCTAACCTCATAAGCTTGACCACTGGTGTCAACTGCATGCAACAAATCATTGGTCTCAAAAAAACTCTCTTCATTAAAGAAAGGCTCAGAACTTGAACTGTGTTTCCATTCCCCTAAAAAAAAATCACAAAAATTAGTTCTGTTAATTATTCTTTTCCTCTTACTTTTGGCCTTCATTAAATTGATTAGTTAATCTAGAGATCAAATTCGGTTTATTACTAAAATGAATAGTTTCATTTGACCTCAAAAGCCTTTTCAACAATAGATTCATTACACTTCTTTTTTATAAAATAGTGCTCTCTTTTTATATTTCGTTGTATGTTTCAGTAAATTAAGAACTACTCTATTATAAAATATTTTTTTGCGAATTTCTTTATACTGATTTTGTTTTCTTTTACTATAGATCGTATCCTTTGACGGTTCATTTGCTTTTTTTCATTTGCTATTTTTTTTACCATTTTTTCTACTTGAACCATTTTCAGTGGTTTCAGCATTCTGTACATTCTGTCTGATCATACAAACATTTTTTATAAATTGCTTTGTGCTCTTACCAGAACCAAATCATTCTCTTTCAATTTTCTCAAATGCACAATGACTCACAGTGTGATTCTAGACAGAAAACAGTATCCCTTACACTTCACTAAAAGGATTACTACATGCTACTGAAAGAGTCACTATGGGATTGTAAGAGCAGTCACAGGGGGTTTGCTGGAGTATATGGATACTAACTGGGGAATTGTAGGCCTGAAACACAAGTTTGAAGGTAGTTAGACTACTACATGCATAGTGCATAGGAGTTTCAAGGACTGTGTAACCTAAAGCCTGGCTCACTGCATGAGTACATGTACTTATTTGTCTGTAAACACACCAAGCAACAAAATAATTCTCTCTCAATTTCCCCAAAAGCACACTGACTCACAGTGTGATTCTAGAGAAAAAACAGTATCCCTTTCACTTCACTGAAAGGATTACTACATGCTACTGAAAGAGTCACTATGGGATTGCAAGAGTACTCACAGGGTGTTTGCTGGAGTGTATGGATACTAACTGGGGGATTGTAGGCCTGAAACACAAGTGTGAAGGTGGTTAGACTACTACATGCATAGTGCATAGGAGTTTGAAGCACTGCATGCCCTAAAGCCCAGCTCACTGCATGAGCACATGTACTTATGTGTCTGCACATACATCAAGCAACCATTCCACATATTTCATTACTGCATTTTACTGTTAAAACCTAACTCAGTTTGCAAATACATAACCAATGATTTTTTTCTAATGCTACCAAAATAGGTTTTTAATCAATTATATGTCTGCAAACCCATGAAGTACCGAAATGCTTCTCTCCTAAATGCACACATACTCACAGTGTAATTCTAGACAAGCAACAATATCCCTTACATTTTACCAAACACATTTACTAATCTACAAGACATAAGGTGACTGCACACATTACAAAAAAATTCTACTACACATTAGTATAGAATGCTTCTCTCAGAATGATTCCTAAATGCACACAGACTCACTGTGTGATTCTAGACAAGCTACACTATCTCTTATATTTTACCAAAATTCATTTACTAGTCTACCGGATGTCAGATAACTGCACAAATTCCACTATGATTTCTACCACACATTAGTACCAAAATGCTTCTCTTAGAATGATTCCTAAATGCACACAGACTCACTGTGTGATTCTAGACAAACAACACTAACCCTTGCATTTTACCAAAACACATTTCATAGTCTGGCAGGATTACTGCATTTTAGTGTAGAAACTTGACTTATTTTGCAAATACATAAAGAAACTGCTTTCAAATTGTACCAAAATATTAAAACAACACTGATTTTAAAACCGTTATCTGTCTGCAAACACATGAAATACACAAATGCTTATCTCAGAATGGTTTCTAAATGCACACACACTCACAATAAGATTCTAGACAAAAAAGTACTCCCTGCACTTTAGCAGGAGAAACACATTAATCTTATTCAAAAGAAACACCCTACATACTACCCCCCACAAATTAATAACTCACCTTTCAAATTGTCTTGGAGATTAAGAAGTATGTCAGTCACACACCAGATTTTCTTATACAGAATCTCTGTACTGTGCAGCAGTCAGCAAAACCAAAGAATGGCAAAGTTTCCCTCTCATTTTCAACACATATACATGTAAACATCAAATCACATTGCTTCCCACATTAATTCAAAAGCAAACACACATTTCTATTGGTTACACATTTCAACCATTTCCAAGTGAAATGAATTTGAACCCTACCCCAATCTGCTCACTGCCTGTTACCATATAAACAGTTCATGGAACACTTAACTGAACTCATTGGTCAGAAGTTCAACACACAATGTTGCAACTCCAAAAAGCAAGTTTGCTTGACTATTCAAAATATCAGCGTATCATATGTAATGTACTTTTTAAATACTTTTTGTAAACCAATAAAAAGCATGCTTTCAAAAAACAGAAACAAGACTAATATGATCTCAAACACCCAAACATTTCTTTTCTTTTTCAAAACTGCATCTTATCCACCATTTCAAAACAATCTCACTTCTCAAGCTGCCATTTCACATACAGAGACCATCTGAGTGCATCCAGACCTCCCTTCAAGATGCTTAGAGTGTAGATTGTGGGACACAGCTATATTTTCTGGAGCCAAAGGTATGCAGAAAACAGAAACAAAGACCTAGGTTTACCAAATGTAGACATTACATGGATTTGACAGGGAGGGTTAAAGTGGCTCCAATTGATGCCATTGGTTAAATCCTTTTTGCATCTCCAACTCCCTGACCTCATAATTGTGCACTGTGGTGGCAATGACCTAGGCACTCTCACTGGGGTAGGTCTGGAAATGTTTATAAAGGACACCTTTACAGAGTTGATGTCACTTTCCCCCAAACTGCCTTTGTCTATTCTAACATATGCCAAAGGCAGAAATAGAACTGATCCAATCAATTTTGTCCACAGATTGAGAAAGCTAGGAAACATGTCAATAAATCTGTTTCTGCTTTTCTCCGAGATTATAGAATGGGGTCCATTTACCACAACAATCTGCGTTTCAATATGGATGGCATCTATAGGAGAGATGGTGTACATTTTACAGATGAGGGTAACAGAGTCTTCCTCTTGAACTTTAGACTCTGCATAGGTACTTACTTGTAGGCATCAAAATCTCTCAATAAACACAAGGGCTCTTTTTAGAGCCACCTAAGAACTAAAAACAAAAGCTTGCTGTATATCTAAAAAATGTTGTGTGATTTTTTGCTTGGAGTCGCACACCCAACACGTCAGAGTTGTGCACCGAACGCTTAGAAGTCGTGCACATTGGAGCCGCGCACCCTACAGATTATGAGTCGTGCATCCAACGCGTGCACACCAGGGGGACGCACTGAGCGCCGCGCTGGGTGCGCGATTCCTAATTTTACTGGGTAAAAAAAAATAACCCCTAACACTAATTTCTAATATCCCAGGGGACCCCATCCTCCGGGGCTTATAAAAACGTTGGGGACCGTGGGGGGAGCTCCAATTCCCCCATGGTCCCGCTGGCTCCCCACGTCCTTCGGGAGCTGGCATTGCTTTTCCACATGGGGAGCTGCTAACATGCAGCTCCCCATGTGGATAATCAATATGGTTTGGATTTTGAAAGAGAGAGCTGCTCTCTCTTTCAAAATCCAAACCAAGTTTGCTACGGGAGGGCAAGGACCGCGAGACTCACCACCCTTTCATAGCAAACAGAATTGTCCTGGGGTTGGGCACCCTGGGACACTGTAAGAGCCAGCCCTGGGGTGTGGCGCTCCCCAGGGCCCTCGAGGGCTCCATGAGGGGGGCCACGCAGCTGCCCTCCCACAATACAGAAAGCCCCGGGGTGGTGGTCCCTGAACTTGGGAGGAGGGTCATTGAGGCCCCCCCACCACTAATTTCGCAGGGGGGGGCCTTGGAGACCCCCAACTATTTTTTTATAGCCCCAGGGGTGGCGGTCCCCGGGGTTGGCGGCCCCTGTAGACCCCCATACATTTTTAAAATTTGCCCCCAGGATTTGGCCCACCGGGGGCTAATTATAAAAAAAAGCCCCGGTATATATATATATATTTTTTAATTGCAGGATCCACTCACCTGCCGGGTTTAAAAAAAAAAAACAATTAACAGTTTGGGCCCTGGGGGTCCCCTAAACAGGTGTAGAGAATGAGGATATTTCAACCCTGCCCCCTTTATACGTTTTGCACACTTGTACCGCGACTCGCTTCTACCGAGGCACAAAATGGCTACCAACAGTTCCTGATTTTGAATGTTGACAACCACTTGACAGCTAATTAGCATTCAGCGCGTGATCGGAAGGGTGCGCTTATGGTGCGCTCATGGTGCGCTCAGGGTGCGCAGATCCACCGCGGTCATAGATATATAAATGCTTTTAACTGTCATTTCCCCAGGAACTACTGAACAGATTGACACCATTTAAGCAAAAGGCACGAGTCTGAACTGAAGACTACTTTGCCAAATTTGGTGTAAATCCGTTCAGCAGTTCGGGCTGTATCTGCGTCAAAAGGTCCTATGGAAAATTGCATGGGGAAAACATGTTTTGGGACCCCCCTTTTTTCTCGGCCCCCGCTACATGAATCCTCCCGAAACTTTCAGGATAGGAGCGGACCTGAGCTGATAATTAGTTTGGAAAAGTTTGTGAACATTAATCAACCGGCGCCAAAGTTATTCCAAATAGAATGTTGCGGATTTCCTATAGAAAATAGGTCCTAACTGTAACTACCTACTGGCCAGTAGCTGATATATATATATATATATATATATATATATATATGTCCAAAAGGTGTCCTGTGCATGAAGACGCCACTCTACTGCCAGCAATTCAACAGAATTCATATTTCAGGGGAATTCTGCAAGTTTTATCTTGATTGATTAAGCCTGGCGCGTTTCGGGCCCCCTGGCCCCTTCATCATAGGGTGGTGATAACGAACGCAGGTCACTTTCAAAAGAACACTTTTATTTCAATTGGTAAGTTAACCCCTCTGGTGGGTTGGTACATTTGACCTAAAGGATTCTAGTATCTGTAGTGTGTCTTTTCAATAATCAAACCCTTCAGTGGGTGACTGCGACGTTATTTAACATCAAAACACAGTGAAAGCCCTCCAGTGGGCCTCAGGAGAACGCTTGCAAAGGTAATTTAAACACACTGCAGTCTCGCACTTTAGGCCAGAAAGTTTTCCGACCTTCCGACCCCATATTTCCTTCGATGGGTGGTGCAATCTTTCACGGCCGAACTGCCGTGCTGATATGAGTCCAAAAGGTGTCCTGTGCATATATATATATATATATATATATATATATATATATATATATATATATATCAATAACATATTGATATATATATATATATATATATATATATATATATATATATATATAAATCCAAAAATTAAAATAATATTGTTAGGGGAAAATGTATATACACTAATATAATTCTTACAAATTTACCTCTGACCTGTGAAGTAACTGCTCTTCCAATGCAATTTGAGAGATGAAATCTATTATAGGACAAAGGCACACATTTATGCAGGTCCTTTTTAGGGACAAAAATCTGTCTATTCTTCGGTCCGTATGTTCTAGCTTCCTTTAATCAGCCTGCACTGTACATCAGAGGACATACCAATAGAATCAGAGGGCAGCGAGTCAGTCTCATAAAGTCTTGTTTCATGTACTTATACCACACTGGAGGTGTGCTCTTAAACTTGGCTAAAGTTGTTGTGTATGTTTTTCTTGGTCTCCTGTGCATTGCACAGTATTGCATCACATTAGATCACTCACACAAGCCTCAATCCTGGGCTCCCTCCATAAACAGTACAGCAAGGGGGGCGTTGCTAATCGCCAAGCGTGGCGGCCGCACACTGACGGAGCTCCGAGTCAGTACCCGAATAACCTGATGCAATAGCGGAGACTGAGGACGTCTGACCCGGATCTCCCCTGCTACCGACACAGGGACGTGGGGGCAACGTTCTGTGCCAGAAGGAAGGTAGTATTAACATTTACGATGGAGAAAAACCGTCCAGAAGAGGAGCCCTGTGCTGCGAGGCCCGCTGAGAACTGACATGGGTGCTGGGGCCCGGAGGCAACTACGCCGGAACCTGATTCAAGTAAAATCAAAATACGCAATGGAACCCACCGCCTTGTGGCCCCCAGTGAGTGGTCCCTGTTGGTGTCTGTATGGCGCGGTGTGCCCGTGGAGTGAAGCCGCCCACGCCCTGATGGTGGGCGCTGGGTGGGGCTGATCTGTGACTGGTGACTACTGCGATGGAGATCTGCAAGACACCCGATGCCCTGACGGAGGCCCCCAGAATGCTGTGATCCCTATCTGACAGATGCCAGAGTGACCCCGAGAGGCTGGTGCCTTGTTGCGCGGAGGCCGCGGGCAGAGGTAAGCTACTGACTGTGCTTCTTGCAAGGGGTCTTAGGTAATCAGCGAGGCGAGACAATCCCTGGTGGAGATGATTTGTGCGAGGGAACGGCGCTGATGCTCTCTGTGTGCCAAATAAAGACGTGATGGCTTGGAGCTGCTGGTTCGGAGTGACTGGCCTGTTCCTGTGATCACTGAGTGTGCGCCCTCTGGTCGAGGTCTGCCTGACGCGGTGTGGGTAGAGCTGCGGTGTATGCGGTGTATGCAGGTGAGCGCCCCATCCCGACACAACTGAATGGGATGCAGCATAGGCACTCCAAACGTCACACACACAACACCTGCTACGCCTCTGCTGTGCCTCAGGCACTCGGCGTGAACCATGACGGCTGTCTCTCCCTGGCGCCACAGGGAAATATATGAAGACTGGCACCTATCCTGAGCACTGAGGTGGGCGCCATCAAACCCGGGGGAGACACACGGGGAGCAGTACAGGCAAATAGCGGGTGAGGCTCATGGACTACCCCTGATTACTGGCTCATGGCAGGGAAGCTTTGGGCTGCTTCTGCCTGCTTGAAGCGGTAACTTAGCTTCTGCATAGTGCCCCCTGGATGCATGCATGGGGTGTGGCTGAGTGAAGACTAAGGGCCCACACCTCAACCTGCAAGACTACTCTAACGGAGGTATCCATAACACTTTGAGGTCGTGGAGACCAGATTTTTGCCCATATACAAAGGACACCACTGCCTGTTATAATAGTGTGGTGCTGGCCACCTGAGAAACCAGGCCTTGGGTGCTACGTACAGGAAGAGGATCCCTGGGTCCATTCCCATTACAAGACTGTGTGCAGTCTGAGGCTACAACGGAATTAATATACCAGTGCTGTTGCTAGGCGACCAACCCCATTCAGCAGTACCTTTTACTTCCTCCCAAGCACCTTGGCAGACTAAACCACATCATATACCCACCACAACATAGGCAGTATAACCTCCACTGCGCTTAAGCTACTTCACCATGGGGCGAACAAAGGGCAAGACATCGGAGATGCCACCTGTTGACCACCAGACCCAGGGGGGATCGGACACCACTTTGCAGACATCATCGATCAGCTGTGTCCCGCTGATTAATGAGGAGTCCTCCCCAGAAAAACTGGACTTAATCTTGCAGGAGATATGTGACTCGCGCAAAATCTATTGAACAAAAAAAATAGGCTTCCTGTTCACTGGATTTACCCTTGTGAAGGCAGATCATGAGAAACTGTCTGATATAGACAATAAACAATCGTTTAAACACAAAGAACATTCTGATCACATAACCCAAATACAAAAACAGCTGACCTACACTGAAGGAAGGAAGGAAGGAAGGGCTCATTTATTTAGCAATAATATGCGAGTGCTGGGTTTGCCGGAATGATCAGAGGGACCAAATGCGACACAATTCATGTAACAATGGTTGAGAGACCAGACTGACTGTGCCTCTCTTCTGTGTGGAGAGGGCACCTCAGATACCACCGGGTCGATTAACAGCTGGACAACACCAGAGAACAATGATTGCACGCATCCTAAACTATAAAGACTGCGACCTTCTCCACCAAAGAGCCAGGGAGAGGGCACCCATTCAATATGAGAACCACTGGATCTCCCTATACCCGAACTACACAATTTTGGTTCAAAGGCAACGGATTTCCTATTTACCTCTGAAAACGAAACTCCAAGCATTAAACCTTAAGTACGCACTGCTGTTCTCTGCTTGTTTAAAAATACTACATGAACAAAAGTCCTACTTCTTTGACAACCCGGAGGCAGCGTACAACTGGCATCACCCTTTCTCCCCAAGCGTTGGCCAATCTAGATCAGAGGACAAGACAAGCTCAACAACAGCCATCGGGACACAGAGCACGGCAGACCAGGTCATCCGAGCGGGTCGCGGCGAAGAAACCATCCCCAGAACAGGCACTGCTGGGTCAGGAGTTGGCACTGGCCGCAGCAGCTGCCATGAGGGACACCAATCCGCCATCCTCTTCTGAACACTCAGATGACAATATGATACATTTCGACTCTGACAGCAATGATCCGCTGTTCAAGTCGATCACCTCGCAAATAGTGCAGACATTATTTGGCTGACATTGTATAGAGTCAGAGGGCAGTAGCTTGTACATCTTAATAAGAGTCCATGATGGAGGAAAGTAAGATTTTGTCCATGTACCTTGTGTTGTTCTACTATCCCCTGGTGTCCCACATCTTTTTACATGAAACAAGGGCCCTGTAAGTGTGGAGCTTTGTCTTGGGAGAAGTACTATGCTCTGTACAGGCCCCCCCTCCCCCCTGCAGTTACTGCAGTAGTTAGCCGATTGGACCTTCAAATTGTTTTGATGAATGTTTGGATCGTGCTATTTGTGCATATAGAACAGAGGAAGTGTATATGCCCCGAATTATGAACAGGATAAATTCCATACCAATCTGAACACAATATTTGCGGACTGGGCTGATATCCCGTGGGCAGTGGGTGGGGTCTATAATTCTACTCCTTGACTGCTCACATCCACCGGTTCGAGGGCCTGCCTCCATTAAGCACGCAGAATTCCGGAGGGTTTGGGCGATTAAAGATGTGTGGCGTCTCCAAAATATTACAAATCTTGAATACTCTATTTATTCTACTACACACCAACTACACACTAGATTATATAGAATATTCTGTTCCCCATCCATCATACCCCAAATATCCCAAACTACCTACATGGGCAAAACGCTGGCTGATCACAATCCACTTGAAATTCTTCTAGAATGGGGGAAAGTACCCAATCCGGTCCCGACTTGGAGACTATGGCCACTGATGCTAGAAGATGCGGTCTTCAGAGATAAATTAGACAAGACTATTTCTAACTATTTTAATGAAAATGCAAACACAGCCTCTTCTCGCTTAATAGAGTGGGATGCATTTATTTCAGTGATACGAGGGGCGTCCATAGGAGCAACAGTGTGGGCCAGACAAGAAATTAACAAGACTCTCACGGCACTCGAAGATTCCCTACAAAATTTGGAGCGGGAAGCGAGTACTGATCCTTCCAAACAAACACAATTGCAAGAGGGGAGAATTCGACATGCTGAACTCCCTCAAGACCTACGCCTAATTGACTACCGAGCATACACTCAACATGCACACGCTGAAGCAAACAAATTGGGCACTCTACTGGCCCGTCTACTTTGGGATGCACCCCCCCAATATCAATACCGGAAGTGGCATTGCAAGATAGCACTATAGTGTATACCCAGGCAGAAACAACACCGCATTCAGTACTTACTATGTGATGTTGTACAGCGCAACTTAATGCACTGCCGTAACATATAGAAGCATTCCTGGAAGACTTAACCTACCCTAAATCAGAAAATGCCCGAGAGGAGTTAAACGACCCAATCACAAGGGCTGAAATTAAAGAGGCCTTCTGGGAGCTACCATGTAATAAGACCCCTGGCCCAGACAGCCTACCAGCGGAATTTTGCTCTACCTTTGCAGACACTTGAACCCCGCAGCTTGCATTCTTCTATAATACGGCACAAGAGACTCTCTCCCTCCCACTAACTACTATGCAGGCACTAGTCATATCCCTTCCCAAACCAAATAGAGACCCACATGACATGTCAGGATATCACCCTCTTTCATTGTTACCTACAGAATATAATATACTCAGCAAAATTCTGGCCTGTCGGCTCCTTCCCTATCTTCCAAAACTCGGATCAGTGTGGCTTGGTTCCGGATTACAATACGTCCCTAAACATAAGGCATCTGAACTATGTTATGGAAGCCGCTGCCAAAATCTCCTGTAAGACTGGCTGTATCTCTCTTGACCTCCAACAGGCGTTTGATACACTACATTAGGACTATATGTTCCCAATTATGGAAAGATTCAGCATACCCAGGGGATATATGAATGAAGTGGGTCAAACTTCTATACACTGCGCCTGATACTCGGGTCCGTACTGGATCCCACATATCTCGCCCCTACTCGGTGGCATGAGGAACAAGACAAGGCTGCCCTCTGTCACCAATATTATTTGTACTGGCATTAGAACCTTTGCTCATTACACTTTGGGGGGATGCTGTAAACAAAGGGATCACACTAGCGGAGACAACACATATAGTGTTGTCATAGGCTGATGAGCTCATACTATATATTAAAGACCTTTCCGTAGATCTGGATCCCATTCCTACTATGTTCCAGCAATTTAAACATGTTTCAGGGTTGGCAATCAATGTCACAAAATCACATGCATTCTTTATGCAAGATAGTGAAGATCCAGAACCCGTCTATTTTGATCGCGTTGATCTGATGGTTGCGTCACAAACCTTTAAATACCTGGGTGTACAGATATGTAGAACACCTCAAGGCCTTCTAGAGAGGAACCTACTGAAAACAATTCGATCACAACGTGCTCAGGTCTCCTTCTGGATATCATTACCTCTCTCGGTCATGGGTAGAATAGGCATCTCCAAGATGGTGTTACTCCCAAGATTATCATATTACTTTACTAATTTACGGATTTTGATCCCAACCAGTGTTTTCTGAACACTGAACACTCTCCTCATGGAGCTGATATGGGGTAAAGGGTGCAGGAGGGTGAGCCTGGCAAAACTACAACTGAAGCTGGAAGAGGGGGGACTGGGGTCTCCTGGTCTCCAAGCGTACTGCATGGCTGGTCAATTGCAATGGTTGCCATATTGGCTAGCAGGACGCAATCTAAATGAAATTGGGTACATAATGCACAAACTAGAACAAAGAATGCTACACACACTACTAATACCTGCCTCCAAAATCCTGCCTTAAACTCCATCTTTGCTCAAAACAGCCCTCCTATATTGCAGACGGGCACTGCAATATACCAAACGAACAGCCCCGTATTCACCTAATGTTCCACTACTTGGAATACCCACTACAACAGGACCAATTACCAGACGGAGGATTTCACAATGGACACAAGAGGGAGTGACAACGGTAGGAATCCTGTTTATAGATGGCATGTTAGCTGACCATGACAATTTCATCCACACTCAAGGTGTTCCCGATACACTATTCATGTTACACGCTACCATAGTTCACTATGTTAAGAAACACTTGTCCCCGAACGGGAAAAAACCCTCCACACATGGGAAGGTGCATTTGGTTTATTTAATGGGTGAGGGACGCCACCTCACTCGATGGCTGTACAGAGGCACTAGAACGAATGTTGGGGCCTCTCTGATGCCTTTATGGGATAAATGGGTGAGGGATCTCAGTATGGACATAACAGACAAAGAGTGGGCGTATGCTCTAGAGTTCCCTAAAAAAGTGTCCCGAAATGCTAAATTTAAGTATATTCAATACACGATTCTACATAGAGCATACCTTATTCCACACTGCCTCAACTGTATATACCCGGACGCACAAGTCTGCTGCCCTAGGTGTAAGATGATTGATGCTGATATACTCCACATGTTATGGGAATGCCCACGTTTGAGGGGATTCTGGTCAATAATAAGGAACATACAGCCTGATTCATCATTCTTCCATTTTGCGAGCCCCTAATAGCGAATCATAAGGAATCGCTATTAAGGACTTGCAAAACGGGATTCATGTAGGAATTGCAAAAAATATTGCGATTCCTACATGTTCCTTATTTGCGATTAGCAAATTGCTAATCGCAAATAAGGAATAACTCCCCATGCATTCCTATGGGCCTACAGGCCCATAGGAATGAATGGGGAGTTATTCCTTATTTGCGATTAGCAATTAGCTAATCGCAAATAAGGAGGCGAATTCAAGGGTGCAGGGGTGTCCAAAGGACACCCTGTAGCACCCCTGAAATGTAATCTACATTGGTGTTGCGCACACACATGTCCAAAGGACATGTGTGTGTGTAACATGCAACTTAGAAAAATGCATTTAAATGCATTTTTCTAAGTTTTTGCTATTTACCGAGTAAATAGCGGCCCAAAATTGCAATTTCGCAATTTAAAAAAGATTCATGAATTGCATTTAAGGAATCTCAAATAGAGATTCCTTAAATGCAATTCTTCGCAAATGTGCGAATTCTTTAATAGCGAATTTTGCATTTGGGATGATGAATCCCAAATGCAAAAATAGCGCTCGCAAAAGGCAAGATTCTCAGAATCTGGCCCTTTGCGAGCCGATTTCGGCTTGATGAATCAGGCTGATAATTCAGGACACGACCGGCACCTCCAGCTGGGATACGGCAGATAGCTGCCTACTAGGGCTACACCCTCGCCCAAAAAATCAGAGAACGCAGAACAAATTTGCAGATATGACTATTCTCATAGCGAAACACGCCATCACATTGAGGTGGAAGTCAGCTTTTTCCCCACCGTTACACACCTGGCATACAGAGTTGGTTCGATGGGGAGGGGCAGAAAGTGCCACCATCTGAAGGGAGGAATTACGTGGAGTGCGCAAAATCTCCATTTCCATGGAGTGGGACCAGATGTTGGAAACACTGAAGGCCAAAGACCTGGCGGGCTCTCATGTGTGTGGTACCCTCATCCATAAAGCACTGAGTCCATGTAGTACTGTCCCCCTATGCTACACCCTCCACTAAACTACTGCTTAATATGTAGGTTGGTTCAGACGAGTCTACCCAAAAGAAATTTGTTCAACTGTAACTTAGAACGACGAGCAAAGGAGTGAGCCAATTAGGGGTGGGTGAGGGGTGGGATAATTGGGAGTTGGGGTGTTAATCGTGTTCTAGATTGATTTAATTTCTAACAGTCATCACAAATGTGAATAGGCATTACTTATGCAAGAATGGGCTTGTTCTTTCTGTTTCTGTTGCCCCCTCGATTGCACTTCGAGGAACAAGAGGAGTCGTTTCATCCACAGGTTCTGGGACTCTGCGAGTATGGGAAGCGTGGATCCAATTTGGCAATCCTCCACACTTCACCGCTGTACTTGTGACTAGAAGCACCTGGTATGGACCTCACCAACGGACGTCAAGGCAGCTCTTCCTCACGTGCTTTCGGACAAGCACCCAGTCACCAGGGCTCAGACAATGCAGTAGATCACTCAAGGTGGATGCAGTTTCAGCCTCAACCTGGTGGGACACAGAATTAACCACATCAGCCAGTCCATTACAATAATCCATATTCAAATCATCTGTGATGTTTATCAATGTCGTAGCTGGTATCTTAGGCAGTCGCATAGCTCTTCCCATCAATATTTAGTTGGGAGAGAGCCCTGTTCTCCTATCAGGTGTACTGTGTAGGCTCATGAGGACTAAAGGGAGCGCATCGGGCCATTTCAATGAGGTTGACAAACACACTGTGGACACCCTCATTTTGATTGTGCCATTTACTTGTTCCACTAGACTAGAAGCCTCAGGCCTACAGCTGCAATTTAACCTTTGATCGATCTTTAAAGCAGCACATAACAGTTTCATAAGTTCGTTATGAAAGTGTGTTCCTCCTTCTGTTTAAACCAGGGTCGGAATTCCAAACCTCAGTATCAGTTCCCTTTGCCAGTGTATGTATAGGCATTTATATAGCGCACTACTTACCCGTAGGGTCCCAAGGCGCTTCGACCGCTGCGAAACCCTTCCTGGCTTCCCTGAGAGATGGTCCCTTAATGGGTATCTCCAGGGTGAGACCAGGCATCCCCGGCGGTCTGGTGGGGCCGCTAGTGAAGATGAGGCAAGCTAATGCCCAGAGTTGCCGAGTGTGATCGCTGATCAGAGTGGGCACCGAGGCGAGAGAATTATCGAGTCCGCTGACCCTGGTCCAGAAACCTGCCGCGCCGGGAATCGAACCCTGGTCCCGGGCCGTCCTCTGCTCTCAGGTCTGCCGCCTCTAACCAGTGAGCCACACTACTTCACTGGTTAGAGGGTACTTCACTGGTTGTAACATTGTCTAGCGGAATACGCCTCAACCCAGTGTGAAAAAGATACAGATCACCACCAGGACATATCTCAGCCTATTGCATCTTGGCATCTCAATGAAGTCTAACTGTATCCTATTGAAGGGACCTCCTGATCTTCCAATGTGACTCATTGCAACCACAGTTTTCCTTCCCACATGCTGACACATGACACACCTATGACAAACTGCTTCAGCATGCACACAGAATCGGGGGTTGAACCAGGTTTGCCTGAACACCTGCACCATGGCCATGGCATCTCTTCCAAGATGAACTGCTCCGTGAATCTGTTGTGCCATTGGGCTCAGTAAACAGTTCGGTACCACTGCCCTTTCATCTGTTGATACCCAATGGCATCATCTCTCTGTTGACAGCCTGCTCTAACCCATGACGCTGCTTCCTCCTCTGAGACCTCATCTTGCAGTCTCTTAACCTCGTCCTAGGTATCGGCCACAGCCAACATCATGTTGAGTTCTGTCTCTTCCGCACTTTCTCCTACATATTCTCCATTGAAAATACAAGCATGTAGCGCACAGAAACGAGCTACTTCATCAGCATAGTTATTACCCTTGTTAACTGTTAGAAATGGGATTTCTGGTTGGCTAAGGCTTGCGCCAAAGCCAGGCAGAAACCACCACTCTTGTCGGGGCAAGGGAGTTACACGCTAAGATACCCCCTGCTCACCCCCTTGGTAGCTAGGCACGAGCAGTCAGGCTTATCGGGGAGGCAATGTGTAAAGCGTTTGCGCAACACACACACACAGCAGCAACACACTAGGCGCACCACAAAAGCAACTCCACACAAGGTTATATATAAAAAATAGCCTTTGTATTATAAGAAACAAATTAGAATAGTAATCACACAATATACACTGTGCCAATGGGCACCAGGCAGTATTTACAGGGGACTATTTACACACGACAGGGCTAATGGGGCCACTGTCAAAACCATCACAAAGTGGAAATAGCAAATGTAAAACCTATAATAAATATAGCACAAATAATAAAGGTAGATCACAACCAGTAATTACTGGCAACCACTGTATTCAGCATTATCCTGCAACATAAAACATAGTAGCAAAACCTCATAATCATATACCACAGTAGAGGCATAGATCATGATGCAGAAACCACGTCACATAAATCACATTATCCATAAATAGTGCCCCAAAGTAATACTGCGAAAGGGGCATGCAGCACCTTTCCTAGGGCCTTGTGCCCTTGTGGTACACACTGGTACCAAACCTGACCCCCAGGCCAACTGGCCATGCACTGGGGCTCCAATACCCTATGTCCAACAATCAGAGTGTAAACGGCCAATGCAGCAACATCCAAAAAGTGTGCAAAGGCACTTGGCCTAAACGTAGCAGCTGCCCACTACTTGCTGGGCAGCTGTGAAATGAGCCCTGGCACCAGTGTGCCTCCTGAGCCCCTCTCTGGGAGGTTAAATGCAATGCCCCCAAGGAAAAGAATTGGGTTGGCACTACTGTGCCTCTTGAACCCCCACTGGGACTCCTAAGAACCAACTAGCCCCACGTTGCAGCTGCCTGCGTGCTCGCAGGGCAACTGGGTGAACAACTGCAGCACTGTCACCACTGTGCCTCATGAGCCCCCCCTTTGGGGCTCTACTCGACGAAACTTGCCCCAAAGAAAATGACACTGCACCCACGGTGCCGTGTAATCCTCACTCCAGGACTCCGAAACGGTAATGGCCCGAGTCCCACTCCGGGGCTTCTAAAAAGAAATATACAAGGGAAATGACGATTAGCAAAGCAACAGCACAACGGTGCCTCAGGAGAGCCCCTATTCACCGGCCGGCGTCTCCTCTTGGCATGTGGAACTCTCGACGGGAGTCCTTCTCTTGAGACACGGCGGCGGCGGGGACAGGACTTCCTGCATCAAGGAGAATAGCCGCAAGAGTCCCGGATGCTAGGCAACCCTCCGGCTTTAGTCCTACAGCAACGCGGATCCTCTTGGCTCACGGACCCGGCCTCGGGCAGGCTGCACAAGTAGCGGTGGGGATTACCACATCCAAGGCAGCACTCCTGGCAACCGGGGGCCGGTGGGGAAGAAATTCCGGCCCTCAATGCACTATTTTGATCTCGGGCCGGCGTGGTGATTTCACTGCAGAGATGCGGGGTGGGCACCCGCTTGAAGGTACCAAACGTGGGGTGGGCACCCCCGTGGTAGTATGCAGCAGTAAGGCTGAAATCGCGGGCTGGGCACCAGAAAAATAAATAATAAAGCGGGGTGCACTCCCGCTCAACAGCATGTCATTGTGGCGAGCAATAACGTGGGGTGGGCACCGGCTCGAGTGCACACAAAAGCGGGGTGGGCTCCCGCTTCCCCTCTGCACACAGGGGTGGATCTCCACGCCAGGTGTCCCCTTGGGGGCCACACAACAGCGGGGTGGGCACCCGCTCAGGTTCAATAAGCAGAAGAGCTGCAAATTAAAACCAGAAGCGCTTCTCAGGCAAAACAAAGATACAGGGCCCAGTCCAGAAAAAGTACTTTCAGGAGAAAGGGGGGCAAAGACTGGGCCCAGGCAGGCCAGCTTACAGGGCACTCCAGCAGGAAGGCAGTCCCTAGTGGCAGTTCCTCCTGGAGCCCAGCAGCAGCAGCAGGCCCCCCCTTAAGTCAGGAATAGTACACCAGAGCACTTTCATGGGGTCACAGCCCTTTCTTTTATACTTCATTTCCCTTTGTGAGAACCACAAACAATTCTGCACATAGACTCATATTTGCCATTTTAAAATCAGCGTCATTGTCATATGTTTGCAACTCCACACCTCTCGAAGGGCATGTTATGTTACAATTTAATTTACACAAAACATCTCGTTCCAACAGACATACTGGGCTGGAATCACACTCTACAAATTGACGTTTATCATGGAATGGTCCTATTGTTACTGATAATTCATTTGTCAATGGGTTAGTCATTTTCAAATTGGTTACTCCTACCACTTGGATAGACTTTCCTGACAAAGGTAAATCCGAGACTTCTGCTGTCCTAACTGTGGAGCGTGCAGCTCCAGTGTCTAACAGAAAAGTGACAGGATGTCTGTTCACCTTTGCCTCTACGAACGGTCCACTTTGGTCCACTTCCCGCAGCAGCCAGAGTGCACTCTCCCTGCTCCCTCTCTGACACTCATGGGGATCTGGTAGTTGATCTAATCTGTCTTTTATCTCAAAGTAAGGCATCTGTCTATATGTCTGATTATTCATGGGTATTCTGGGAGGTTGTGGTATCTGCATTTGAAACTCACAATTACCCCCATACATAGATCTAGGTCTCGCCACAGTATTCACGCTTTCTGGTAATAGTCCCTCTCCTTCATATTGCAATTGATTTGCTGGATTTGATCTACACTTGCGCTTCCAATGCCGGATTTTGTGACAATAATGACATGTTGTCACACGTTTTTGATATGCCACCCACTCGGCTCCCATTCTGGCATCTGCACCTCGTCCTCTACCCTGTCCAGGTTGTGGCACAATCTGTTGTTGGTTCATTCCTCTACCACTTCCTCGTCCTCGACCTATCGCTCTTCCAACTCCTTGCCCCCAATCTGGCCGTTCAGCATTTCTCAACTGCACTAACATCAACTTTTCCTTTGTCTTCTTTTGTGCTGCTTCTACCTGTTCACTGCAGTATTTTGAATATCGCAAAATTTCATCAACAGACTTGTTCTGCCAACATTTCAAGTGGTGCTGTATCATCAAATGGATATCTTTTCTCAATCCTAACACAAATTTGGACACAAACTGTCCCATATCTTTTGGTTCGACAGAATTCCAATCCACTGTGTTGTTTAAACACTACTAACAGTCTCATAATAGTCATGCACAGACTCTTTGAGGTCTTGAGTAGTACGATCAATTGTAAGCCAATCAACAGTCTGCGGCGCAACTTTAGACGGCAACCATGTAGTCACTTGTTCATATTTCTTCATCACCACCGCTGAAGGACCATTTGTTAACGCATCTCTAGTTGGTTCTGCAGTAGGCCAATCAACAGCAACTTTGCATGCAGTCCACAAATCTCCTGGAACTACAATATCAAACAAAGTATTCAAATCAATCCACATCACCTTTGAGATCTTAACAAACCGATCAATGTTATACCAATCAGCAGGTTTCTCCCTCAACCAAGGGAAATCATTAGTGAATGCTGCCAAATCACCCCTGATCCATGACACTTGTCCATACCCTCCGTTCTGTACTTGCCTTAGGGGGTAATTTCCTGCTGCTCCTATCCCTCCACCTTGAGGCGGATTATCTCCTATCGATTTCTTAACACTTTTCTTTTTAGCCCACCGTTGTTCCCATTTATCCAATGCTCTCCATGGTCTCATTGCTATTATAAAATCTCTAATGTGTGCCTTTGATCCTGTGGTTCGCTTTTCTTCTAAATCCTGATCAGTTTAATTCAATCTACTGCTTCCCTGCATCAATTTTGTTTTTGTCAAATTCACCTCATACTATCTTGCCAATTGTACCAAAGCCTCATAAGCACGCTTTGCCTTTTTCGTAACATCCTTAGCTATGAATAACAATTCACTCGGATCATATAAGTCAATCCTTTCCAATGGCAGATTTCCTTCTATACCTTCATCTATCTCAATTTTCAATCTGACCACATCCAACTATGGTGCCTTTATTGCCACCTGTATCATTCTCTGACTCTGTTGACTTCCAAAATCTTTCCTGCCACAACTTTGTGTCCTTCTTGGAATTGCACCTGTCTCCATTCTCAACACTGGACGACTTTCTCTTTCACAACTTCGACTTCTCCAATGATTATCTTCACATAACCCTTGTGGTGGAAACGCATAGGATTTCTTGAAAGAAACTGCTGCTTCGTGCCTCAGCTTTGTGTCCACATACACATTATTAATACACTTTGTTTTTAAAAATTCCCTAAATTCTGAGATCTCATCCTCCATTGCACTTCTCAGTAGGCTAACCCTCTATTTTCTCATCTGTAGGATGTACATCTCTCTGCCTAGTATGGGCAGTTTGTATACATTATATGGAGGCTTGTTATCTTGCGCATTGGCTTGATACATGCGTGTGTGATATTCGTGTTACTCACGTCCCTAACTATCAACACTCAAGAAGAGCCATCTGTCACTCAAAAGACATCTACTAAATCTCAAAATCCGTTCTCTCACCCATTTCTGAGCAAGGTGATCCTTCGTTTTACTTGCAGATTCTTTACCGACCTTCCTATCTTTTCCATTCTGCTATCCGGTTAAGGTATAGAGACAACTTTTTGTAAGCCATAACTTGCTTTATTTAGTTTGACACATTATATCTGCTATGTGGTTAGATTAATAAGAAACCCATGCTCCTAAACAATACCGAAAATAATCAGGCACTATTTTCACACTGCATCTTTCATATCCATATCCCAAAACTACCATTACTCTGAGATGCTGGGTATAGAGTTTATCTCCAAAGGAGGTGGTACAAACAAGGAGACCTAATATGTTGAGGACCTGTGTGGAAACAACACAATCATGTTACTTCAAATAAAACCACTATCACTGCTATTTACATATGTTCTCCCACCTAATGTTTTCATTCAAACTTTCTTTAAGGGTTTCAATGTAAAGAAAAGAAAATCCCTCCTTTTTCATTTTCCAGCTCTATTTCTATCACTGGGTCCAGGTAAGAAATAAGGTTATTAGTTGAGAGAGGTGGAAGCCCCACTCAAGTAATAAGTACAATCCTTGTCAGGATAAACCACAAAAGGCACAAAATAAACTTGTGCTTAACTCTTTAATAGGTTGCCACATAGCAGTCAGGATTAACTTAGAGGCAAAGTCTAAAGTATTTATGCAGCTCTAAAACAGTAGTAAGTGAATACACAACACAGGAAAATTCCCAAACCAATTTAGAAAAAAATAGAATAAAGTGTCATAAATAAAATGACACCAAAACAAATGAAACCCAATCAATAGAACCAGATGTATGAGTAGTACGCGAAAGTGGTTCCAAAAAGCAGAAAGCGCCACTTGCGTTTATTTGGTTGCGCAGCACAGGGGGAAGTCACTAGTGCAGGCCCAGTGTGATTGAGCGAGAATCAGAAACACGGGCCAAGTTCGTTCTACTGAAGAGCTAACTTCTCAAGTCCATGCACACAGTGCCAATTGCCTTGCTGGGAGCTGTGAAGAGGAGGCTGTTAGTGCGAACAGCAGATCTGGAGTCACGGTGGCTGCTGTAGGGCAAAATGTCGGTCATTGCTGGAGATTTGTGTGGTCAATGTAGGTTTTTGCTATTGGATCAAAGAGCAGGTGTCACTGGAGCTGCATATTGGAGGTTGTCGCAGGCAATTGATTCTTGGCACAAACAGGTCACTTCGCTGGGAGCCCAAAAAACATCTGCACCTTCAACTTTTCTTTAGTAGTACATTCTGACGCCAGCTAAGGTTCTATGACTTGGGATCAAGAATCACTGCAGCAAAGGCCAGAAACAGGGCTCAGGAAGGTCCAGTTGGTGCAGGGCAGTTGCAGGGAGGCATCCGGAAGCTTGCAGTGTCCACGTAGATCAAACATTAGGTCAGTCAACTAACCCTTGAAGTCAGTTCTGGGGAGCATGGGTTCAAGGCAAGCATGTCCATTCTTCTTTATCAGAGAGCAGAGCAGTCCTTCTTCTGAATGTTACGCAGTTTCAGGAGTGTTCTGAAGGTGCAACTTTTATTCCTACTGCCAACCTGTGGCTGGGGGATATCCCCTTTGTCTAACCTGCCCCCCTTTCCAGGGTTTGGCTCCAAACTGTCTAGGATTACAAAAGTTAGGCTGGCCCAGGTGTGAGCTGCATTTGCCAGTTTCAGGGCAGGCAGCTCTTTGATGTCAGAAAGTGGGGGGCTACTGAGGCTACCCCTTTGATTGTCAGGGAGATTGAGTACAATCCACCAGAACATCCTGCTCAGAAGAGGAACAACCTACCCTACACCCAAGGCCCTTTTGTTTTCAAGTCTGGAAGGAATATACAAAACACCACACGACAGGCATTCACAGTAATGTGACCAAGGACAGTGGCAGAAATGCAACTGTGGTTTAGGCAGAAAAATGCCAACTTTCTAAAAGTGGTATTTTCAGAATAGTAGCTTAAAATTAGGCTTTACCATTAAAGAGGATTTTAAATCACAATTAATGTGAGTGTATTTCTAGATATTGTTCCAAACTGAAGTTATCATTTATTAAGTGTAATAAGTTAACACATAAGCATGGCCAGCGTTTTTGCGCCGAGCCTGGCAAATTTCTACGTGCTGCACTCCTTTGAACAAGAATATTTGTTAACACCCGCAAACCCATTTTTCACGTCGATTCGATTGTGGAAACGTTACATAGATGACGTGTTTGTGGTGTGGCGAGGTGACCACAAGTCTATTCTCCGTTTCCACGAGTGGTTGAATTCTAGAAATCAATTTCTTAAATTGACAGTGGAAATTGACAAAGAGAGACTGGAATTCCTAAACGTATCAATTTTTGCGACACCTACTGGTCTAGAGACGGAATTGTACCGGAAACCGATGGGATGCAATTCCTTACTGCTATACGAGAGCCAACATCCTGAAGCACTAAGGAATCATTTGCCCTATGGGCAGTTTCTTCGTGTTCTAAGAAATTGTTCAACAGGCAACCTATTCAGAACCCACGCTGAAGGCCTGACTGAGCAACTAATATCTAGACTCAATCCACGCAAACTGGTAAAACGCTCATTAAAACGAGCAAGGAATAACCACCGGGAGGCCCTTTTGGAACCTTCTGTAACCAAATCTCCCCTGGATCGCTTAACCTTTGTAAGCACGTTTTGTACTAAAGCTAACAGCATACAGAGAGTGTTTCGCAAACATTGGCAAATCTTGAATTGTTGTATTGAGAAAATTGCTCTCCCTCTTTTTGCATTTAAAAGATCTGGCAATCTACAGGATCGATTAGTACATACCTGCCCTAAATCAATACCTAGGAGACCTGTGGGTACACTATGGGATCTACCGGCAGTTGTAGGACATCACCTGTGGGGGGTGTTCCGTCTGTCCTCAGACTCAACACTCTACATCCATTGACATAGGTACGATCGACCACGGATTCAATCTACTTTTACTGATTGTAATAGCGAGAACATCATTTATCTGTTGAGTTGCCCTTGCCAGATCCATTATGTGGGTAAGACAACCCACAAGGTTAAATCTCGCATGCTGGAACACAAAAGCTCATTCCAGTGCAGAAAAACGTTAAATAAGCTGATGAGACACTTTGTTGAAAAGACTCATGGAGCTGAGGACTTTCAATGGACAGGACTTGAGAAGCCATTCATACCTCCACACTGTAGGGATATTTCCAAACACCTGTTTATTAAAGAACAAAAATGGGTGTTTTTTTTAAAACTTTATTTATTGGGTTTTGTAAAGCATACAAAGAACACAAGTAATATGGCGGGTCAGGTACACAGAATAAGAAGTCATCATAATAAACACAGTGCACAGACAGTACATCGGAATCAGTATAGATGGCAATAAACACAGGACAAGGTTGGCACAGTTCGGGGCACATAAAGCAACAAGGCAACACCACATATCCAACTCCATTACATCCTCATCACTACATCAGCGCGTGTACAGCAATCACTGTATACCATACCAGCGGGTGTGTCATAGAAAGGAAGAATATCATGATGGGGTAACGGGCTATTCTTGCCCTAGCAGATAGCATTTCAGGGGGGGCCAGATGTCTGTTGGTCTGGAGGCCACAGGAAATAGTTCAGTATATGTCAATAATTGTTCCTGACAACAAATCAGGTCATTCAGCCAATCCTTAAACTTAGGTGCCCTCCCTCGACCTCATCGACAAGCCACCCGCCGTTTTGCCATCAGTAGTGCAAAGGCAACAAATTTACGGTGCACCGTCGGTAGTGGTGTCACGTGCCCCAGGAGTGCAAGAACTGGTGACAAAGTCAAGGCAGTATTTATCATTGTGGACAGTGCGCTGAATACCTGCTCCCAGTACGCTTTGACGCTCTCACAATCCCAAGCGAGGTGTAGAAAATCAGCTCCCGGAGCTTGGCATCTGTCGCAGTTATCTGTGTCTCGCAAGTTATGTCTGTGCATCCGCGCAGGAGTACAAATAAAGCCTATTGTAGGTACCTGTAGTGTATAATTCTGAGTCTACTATTAGCGGACACCCTCTCTGTCTGCTGCGCACAGAAGCCCCATTGGTCATCAGTTAGCGTTATACCCAGCTCTTGGTTCCATTTGGCTCTAGCAATGGGGTCTGGGCGATCCCGTAACCCGTGTACCGTTTTATATATTACCGACACCAATTTTTTAGCATGTTCACCCTGCAAAATCCTCTGCAGGGGCTCAAAGACCGGAGGCTCATCAGGGAAATTTGGAGTGATAACCCTCAGCCCCTGTCGCAGTCTAATGTATAAAAAGACATCAAGGGGCGTTCTGGCAACTCCTGCAAAGAGGTGGTCTAGTGTGCGGACTCTACCTTTGTGATAAAGATCACCCCAAGTCTCGACTCGAATGCGTTTCTGAAGGTTATGGAAGAGGGTTTCCTGGAGTAGTGGCATTGCAGGGTGGTAGATGAGTGGCAGCAGGGGAGAATATAGCATTGTCGTGCCTAGCATCTTCCAGAGGGAAGACCACGCAAGCACCGTGCTCATAATAGTGGATGGTGTCTTGTCTCTGCCTTCCGTCGGCGCATACATCGCTCCTTCTATAGGTACTGGTAAGGCCAGCCAATGTTCCGCCGCCACTTGAGCCATGTATCGGGGCTGATGTATCCAGAAGTATGTGTAGTAGGCTTGTGCACTGTAATAGTACATTTCAAAGTCGGGAATCCCGAAACACCCTTGGAGGTATGGTCGGGTCAGCACCTCCCATGCAAGTCTTGGGGACTTACCTCCCCAGACTAATCGGGTCAGCTCGGTCTTCAAGACCTTAAAAAAAATGTTCCCGGGGAAAAAGGGTATATTTAGGAAGAGATATAAAAGTTGTGGAAGAATGATCATTTTTATGAGGGATGCCCTCCCTGCCATGGACAACGGTAGCGTAATCCAACGCGAGATTTTGTCCGATATCCGGGACATAGTTGTCCCATAATTGAAATTGTCCTCACACTAAGGTATGGGGTAGTCCATATGGAATTCTGTCGTCCCCGCCGTTAGAGGGAAGCAACAGGACATCCCCCAGTTAATCTGGATTCCGGACATTCTGCCAAACTTTACAAATTCTCTCAGAATGGGATTCAAATTTTGTTGGGGGTCTCGTATGTACAGGGTGATATCATCCGCATACAACAATATCAATATTTGTTGCAGTTCGCACCTCAGCGCCTTGTCATTGTGGTATTGTCTCAGTTTAGACGCAAGCGGCTCTACAGCGATCGCAAAAAGGAGGGGTGACAATGGGCAACCTTGTCGCGTGCCTCTCGAAATTGGTATTTCATCGGACAATTTCCCATTTATCAGGACTCTAGCTGTGAGGGCGTCATATAAAAGTCTGATCCAGGGTAAAAAGATTGGTGGGAATCCCTCGCGAGTCATCACTGCGAACAGGTTATCCCACTATAGAGAATCAAATGCTTTTGTAGCATCTAGAAAAATGGCCGCCATGGGTAAGTCGTCAGAGATATTATTTAATACGGTAAAAAAGTTGCGCAAATTATGAGACGTTGCCCTACCAGGTACGAACCCTGATTGGTCCGGTAGGATTAGATTTTCCATAAGGAGACTGAGCCGTGTCGCTATAAGTTTAGCCAGAATTTTTACATCGCAATTAAGCAAGGATAACGGTCTGTAAGAGTCGCAGCTCTGTGGTGATTTACCTGGTTTTAGCAGTGAGGAGATGAGAGCTAGACTCATGAAGGGGGGAGATGTCCCACCTCAAACGCATCTTCATATACTTTCCGCAGTATAGGGGCCATAAACTCTATGTAAGTTTTGTAAAATTCAACTGGTATCCCGTCTGTACCAGTGGCTTTGCCAGATTGCATATGCATAATTGCATCACGGACTTCATCCAGCTCAAATGGGGTACTCAGAAAACATTGTTGGGCATCACTTAGCCATCCTAATGTCACATCACTCAGGTACCCGGAGAAATCTGGTGAGGTAGTTCTCGTAGATGTGTTAAGAGTTGCATAGTGTCGTACAAAGGAGTTCAGAATGTGTGTCGTGTCCCTATATGCCTTCCCCTCGCAATCCTCAATTTCCATCACTACATTTATGGGCCTTTCTAGTCTGACCGTTGCGGCAAGAGCCTTCCCTGGCCTCTCACCCTCTCCATATTATCTCGCTGTCCAGTATTTCCCCCTGAATTTCGTTTCCCTGACAGCTTCCTCCTTATATTCCGAAATGTTCTCTCTAATTTTGGAATAGGTCTCCCACTCCGGATTGTCAATTAGGGAGTGCTCCAGTGCCTTCAGTTCCTGCTCTAGAATAGTCAATGTGCGCTGAATGCTTTTAAGTACTCCAGAGCCCTTTGCAATACATATCCCGCGCAGCGTCACCTTGAACGCCTCCCAGATAGTCTCTACGCTATCCACAGTGTCTTTGTTACGTTGGAAGAAATCTAATACCTCTTCTCGAAGCTCCTCCTGAAACACCTCGTCCAACAGCATGGTGGGTTGTAACCTCCAGCTCGATCTTTGTGGCCCTAGTTCGTCACCTGTCAATGTTAGAGGGACCGGTGCATGATCAGAGTACGTTCTAGCAAGGTGTGTGGCCGTCGTAAGTGCCGGACACAGCCCTACCGTCAGGAAGATATAATCTATCCTGGCCCATGCCCCGGCATGAGCGGTAAAATGCGTACCCTCCCGCTTGTCAGGGTGTAGGTGCCGCCATGCGTCTATCAGCGAGTGTTCCTGTCGTATTACGTGTAATGCGGCCTGTGCGCGGGTGTAATGATGTGGGCAAGGCTGTGACCTATCGAGTGTTGGGTCTCTTGCAACATTAAAGTCACCTCCCCATATAAGTTGGTCATATCCTATATCTACAACGGCAGCCCACAGTTCTGTGAAGAACCCTGGATCTTCGGTATTCGGGCCATAGTAACATACCAGTGTAACCGACAAGTGTCCCACGCGGCCCCATGTCATGCAATATCTGCCCTGCGCATCAATTTTCGTACCCAGGACAGTGAATCGTGTCCCCTTCTTAATTAGGATAGCAGTGCCCCTCACATAGGTGGAGTATGAAGAGAAATTAGTATGACTAACCCACCTGCAGGCAAAGGTATTATTAGTCCGGGGGTTCATATGGGTTTCCTGCAGAAGAGCTATATGTATGTGGTGCCTGTCAAGATACGCCAAGACCTGGCGTTTTTTTCGCAGATCTCCCAGTCCTCTAATGTTCCATGTCATAAGATTTAAATCAGTAAGCGCCATCATATATGACCTAAGTGGTCGGTATCCCCCTCATAGAGACAGGTCGGCATATATAGTCTACCCTGCACTGCCCTGTGCATCGCAATGTGAGTCATAATCATGTTTCGTACCTCGCACAGTCTATGCACTGCTCCGCCATGGTCGGCCCTAACGTTCCTTCCATGAATGACCTATCTATCCCATGCAGCCTATGGTCATGTCTGTAGCTAACTTGTAAAACAATATCATACCCTCTCTTAACAGCATGCAATGTTATGCAATTCCCAATGAACCCCCTCCCACCGCCCTCCCACTGTAGCATCCCCAACTTGCCATTTATTTATTTATTTATGCCATTTTATATAGCGCAGACTTTACCCGAAGGCGTCAGAGCGCTTCACAATAGGAACAGAAATGATACAAACTGAGAACATTACACGAACAAAAAATTGCAAAAGCAAACGTTACGCTACATACGGTAAAGTGATAATTGTGAGCAAACAAGAATACATGAGGTAGTAAAAATTGTGAGCAACCAAAAATACATGAGGTAGTAAAAAGTGCACAGGAGGAAAAAGTGACAAGTGTGCAGGCTACAAGAGAAAACAAAGTATCATTTGAGGTATAATACTGCAATATATGCTAGACACTCAGGCACAAGAACAAACGTTACAAAGGCAAAGGTGGCACCTGTGCAAGTATCAAAGGTAAAAAACATGTGAGAGGAAGCAAACCGTGTGTTACAGGGGCAAAGTGGTGTGTGCAAGTTGCAAGAGGGTACCCAACACAAGTACATGAATAATACTGCAATAAAAGGCAAACACTCTAACCACAAGAACATACTGGGAAGGCACTTCCATGGTCATGGAAAGTAGAAATCTTCAGTAGTGGGAGGTCTTCCTTCAGATAAAAGAGAGGACGTGAGTTACTTTTGGAGGTGTCTCTGGAGGAGGAGAACTTTGAGGTCCCTTTTAAAGACCTGGGAGGAGGCGGTGGTCGGAGCTGAGGGGGGAATGAGTTCCAGATTCTCACTGAGTTGCCTGAAAAGGATTGGGCCATTGGTCTTTCCTTCTTGAAAGTGGAAGGTTCAAGCAGTAGATTCTCCGCATTGCGTGAAGGTCTAGAGCCTCCAGAGAGTTTCAGTTTATTCGCCAGGTAGCGACGAGAGGAGGAGTGCAAGGCTTTGTAGGAGATACAAGCGGTCTTGTAGATAGCTCTAGCCTCAAAGGGAAGCCAGCGGAGGGTAGATAACATCGGTGTGATGTGATCGCTTCTTTTGGCCCCATAAATGAAACGAGCTGCTGAGTGGAAAACAGGCTTAAGTGGGGACAAGTGGGATTTGGGGAGGCCAGTAAGAAGAGAATTGCAGTAGTCGAGTCTGGAGAGGACCAGTGATTGCACCAGGGTTATAAGGTCCCGCTCCGGGAAGAAGCGACGGATTCCCCAAAGAAGGCGCAGTTGGTATCGAGCAGATTTTGCAATGGAATTGATGTGGGGAATTAGATTGAGTTTTTTGTCTAGTATGACACTAAGGGATTTGGCGCTGTCGACAATGATGGGTTTATTGTTTAGTAGATTCATCTGATCCATCCATGATTGAACCAGGGGAGGAGAGAGTGAGGAGGAGAATAAGAGAAATTCGGTATTGGAGGGTTTCAGAATCAGTTGATGATTTGACATCCAGTTTTGAATGGAGTCGAGAGTGGAGCTTAGGATGGAGAGATCGTGAGTAGAGGCAATCTTGAGGTAGAGTTGAGTGTCGTCAGCATAGAGATGATAGTGAATCCCGGATTTACTTAGGAGATTTTCCAGTGGTTCTAAATAGAGATTGAACAATGTGGGAGCAAGTATCGAGCCTTGGAGAACACCTTGACCTACCGCCACAGGAGGTGAAAGACTGTTCGCTATTTTGATCATTTGGGATCTGTCAGAAAGGAAGGATGCAAACCATTTCAGCACAGTGCCCTCCATGCCCATTCTCTGATTAAGAATATTGAGGAGGGTGTTGTCAAAGGCTGCGGAAAGGTCAAGGAGAATTAGAAGACAGGACCCCCTGAATCGAGAATCCTCAACGCGTCATCAACCACTTGCAGTAGGGCTTATTCATTGCTGCAGTTTTGGATGAAGCCGGACTGACAGTTGTCAAGAAGATCATTGTCCTTGATATGACGAGAGAGTTGTTTTGCTACACATCTTTCTGTGAT
Organism: Lissotriton helveticus; assembly: GCF_964261635.1. Classification (NCBI taxonomy): domain Eukaryota; kingdom Metazoa; phylum Chordata; class Amphibia; order Caudata; family Salamandridae; genus Lissotriton; species Lissotriton helveticus. The sequence goes on from NC_136059.1 coordinate 1,709,022,300, forward strand.
CTTCGCAAGAAAGGGAAGGTTAGTGGTGGGGCGGAAGTTGTTGAGGTCATTCGCATCAGCAGTGGGTTTTTTAAGAAGAGGGGTGACCTGCCCAGTTTTGAAGGAGGCAGGAAGGGAGCCTTGCCGGAGGGAGAGGTTGATCAGAGTGGTCCAATAGGAGAGGGAATGGGTATAGAAGTCAATGGCGATGGCACTGGGGATAGGGTCGAGAGAATGGTTGGAGGGCTTCGTTTCTCGTATGCACTTGAGAAGGGCATCTTCAGATATGGGGTCAAAGCTCTGCCAAATGGCAGAATCCCCATCCCGCCCCCCTCCCACACCAGTAGTGAAACAGCCCAGTATCTGCCGTGTACCAGACATTAACCTTGGGGAATTCCCTTCGGGAGACATCTAAGGTATGCACATAACCACTCCCTTCACCTTGGCCCTACGTCCTGTCCAGCCCTGTGTGGGCTTAATCAAGGGAAGGGAGTGGTGCCTGGAATACATTACCACCAACAGTCCAAGTCCCGTCCATGATACTCCGGCCCTGCATCAGCTCCCAGAATCAATAGAAGTCTTCTACTGGGCCACATAGAGAACGTCTCTCGGAAAATGCAGCATCAGACTACCCAGTCCGCCAGATCAAAGATCGTCATCCGATGCTTGCTCGTCTTCTCGCCGGTCTTCCTTGCGATTGCCATTCCCTTGCCGCGCTTTTCGTAGATTCTTCAAAAAGTCATCCACTTATTGCGGGTTCACGAAGAAATGCTGTTTCCCTTGGTGGGTTACTCGCAGCTTCGCTGGATATAGTAGAGTGTAATCAATTTGTAGGGCGCGCCATTTTATTTTTAACCTCTAGAAATTTACGCCGCTGCTCCTGCACCATTGGCGTAAAATCAGGATAAATTGAGAAGCCCACGCCCTCGCATGTAAGATTTCGGTTATTACGTACTGCTCTTAGTGCCACATCGCGGTCCTGGTAGTGTAGGAGTCGCGCAATGATAGGTCTGGGCGGGGCCCCAGGTTTAGGCCTAGGACCAAGTGAGCGATGCGCCCTTTCAACTATAAATTGTTTAGAAAACACCTCAGGTCCGACCGCCGTAAGGAGTATCTTTTCTACATAGTCCTCCATGCGCCCCGTGTTTGTGGATTCTGGCACGCCTATCACGCGGATGTTATTGTGCCGGCTGCGAGCTTCCAAATCCTCGTTCTTAGCAGCGATTACTCTGAGGATATTGTCCATTCTCGAGAGCTGTGTGGTATGAGAGGCCGTGGTGTCATCATTATCAGAAATCCTTCTTTCGGTTTCCTTAATTCTTTCATCGTGTACATCTAACTTGTGTGCAATAGCATCCATCCTGGACGTCATGCGATCCACTTTATCCACAACAGTGGCGAATCCTTGCCTCATTTCCTGTACCAACTGTTGTATTTCTGCGGTGGGAGAGCTTGGGCCCGCCCCTGTCATCGATGGGCTCTGTGAACCCCCAGTGTCCGGTGCGTGCCTTGACCCTTTTTTGGTAGTCGCGGAGCCAAAGGATACTTTCGACTGACGATTGTCCAGTTTGCCCATGGTGATGCAGCTGCTGGGGCTGTGAGCGCCCGGTTGAGTGTGCTTTATGCTGGTATCCCGGAGGCGGCCGGAGCCTTTGCTCATCAATTCGGTGCTGTCTGTTCGTGGACCGCCAGGGAGTAGGTGGAGGTAGCCCAGAAGCACCTGTTGTATGTCTCTATGCCTGGGTGAGAAAGGGCCGCAATGTGCCGTGGTGATCCAAGGTATTTTCTGGTATCAGCCTCGTGAGTCGGAGCCCTGAAGTCCGCAGCCACAGATAGAATGTCGACGTGCTACGCCTCGGGACACGCTAGATTGGAGACCCTACCAATCACATCACACGGGCCCATGGTATCAGTAGTGCAGGTACCGTAGAGGCAGGGAGATAAGTGTAGTCAGTGCCCTACCGGTGGTCGCTGCAGCCCATCCGAGGAGGGAGCGTGGCATGCAGGCAGAAGAGATATTGGTAGCGAGGCGTAGTCATCCGATGCCCATTCGTTATCCAGTTTCTCAATGAGAGGTGATGCGCGTGCAATCCGATGATCTATGTCTGGAAGGCACTCATGTACTTTTAAGTGAAAGTGCGCAGCACTACATTAAACGGTACCCTCTCAGGACGTACAGTTATTTAAGTAGGTGTTTGCCGCAATGCTTTTGAGAAGTGCGACAGCCTGGGGGGGTCGGCCCAGCGCGACCAGGTCATGCCCCGCCGCCACTCCTCAATTCGTCGTCTTATCCAGGTTTGCCCTCTTGAAGTATGTATAGTATCAGGCCCAGCCCCGCTGTTTAACCGCTGTTGTATTCGCCAAGTTACAGGGGGGGGGGGGGAGGCAGCAGAGTGCGATCAGGTGCACTGGATGGGCTTCACCCCAATAAAGCTGGTATCTATCCCTTGGGGAGTGAGGTGGAGGCAGCGGATCTCCGAGCTCCCTTTTTGCAGGTACTCACAAGTCTGGCGAGGTATCTACATCCACAACCTGCAGTCCCGGTCCGCTCTGCTGCGAGGGGGACGGACGATCGGATGTCTGCCAGAGAGCCGCAAGGGTCAGTCCCCCCAGAGTGCACCGGCAACCTTCACTCCTGCAGTCCGGTCAGGGTGATTCCCGCACTGGCAGCAATGGCGGAGGAGTCGGGCGAGTCCTTCAGGGTGCCGCGGCACGCACAACCCAGCCTCCTCTGTGACACTCCACCTGTGCGACCCTGCGTGTGGGGGGGGCAGCTGGCAACACCCTCGCCCCGCTAGCCCCTGCCGTCTTGTCACAAGGCCTCCTGCGTCTCTACACCCTCCAGTGCGGTATCAGCTATCACTGCTTCCGGCGGTCTCCTGGTGGAGCCCGCTGCGGCCTCCAATCGCGCCCCGGCCTCCGGGCTCACTTTGTGCTCTCACCGTTTCCAGCAATGCAGGTACCTTTTTGCTAGTCTCATAGGGCAGTTGGTGACCCTCCTCCTTATTTTGGTATCACCCTCGGGGTTATGTGGGGAGAAGCTGTCAGAGTAGGCCCGCTTGTCGTGTCCTCGTTCTCAAGGCCTAGACGTCCGGCCGGAAGCCGTGGGGTAAAGTAGTTGTTGGTGTCCAGACCTCCAGCGCCCCAGTCTCCAGCGCAGCTACCAGTCAGTTACTCCATCGTTGTTTCCACCGGCCTGGTGCGACAGAAAGCAGCCAAAGTTTCACCGAGTCCGGGGCTCCTTATCTCCGACCTCTGTGAGCATTTATATTGGAATTGGTGTCAGTTTATAGGATAATTAAAGGATTAATGTTCCAAGCTTGCAGGAGCCTCACTCACGTGCGGCCATTCTGTATGTGCGCCCTCTAGTGCACCCCAAAAAATGGGTGTTTATATTGCATAAGGATACACAAGGCTAAAATGATGATATACCATGGACAACCCTGTGATCTCGTAGTTATTCTTCTTTTCCAGCAGTCTAATTGTTAATATCTCGAAGGGCAGAGACGAGCCAGTCGAGTAACTTTTTAGTTGACTTTTGAGATACCACACCTTGATGGCGCTATCGTTCATTCAAGATGAGACTGTGTAGACTCGGGTTGCGACTACCTATGGGCTGGACCATCTTGCTGGGCCGTAGGCAGGACACACCATTGTTGGGGATAAGCTTTCTATACTCTACTGGCTGAACGTGACAGTCTCATTTTAAGATTGCGCCCACACCTTTATGATTAGTACTTATTATGGAGTATCTAGACTTCTCCTTTGGAAACACCATTAAAGTTGCCATTTTTCTTCTCTTTTCGAAAAATTACTAATTGTTTATTTTCTTTAGAGATATCTCAGTGGGCTCATTAGATATATATCTAATTTTACACTTTACAACGTACTGCGCAGGGTGTGCCTTCTGAGGTTTAACACTCCAGACTATAGTGGTTGTGTTAGATCAGGGAGTGGTACTCACTGGTTCTACATTAAGTGAATTATCCAGCCCCGCTATTTTCACTATTTTTTGGGTGTGTAAATTGCCGCTGACATGGCTAATAAAGTTGGATCCATTGTCGTTTGCTGAACTACAAACGTCACGGCGGTGACGTAATTTTGTAGTTCTAATGCGGGAACCTTTATTCAGTAATGACGATGGCAAGCTGATTGAAGTTATGCTACCTGTTCCTGGCTTTAAGCAAATTCCAGCTATTTTTAAATAAGTGGGGTATGGTATATTAGCTGCTGCCCAGACGCCCAAATACATCAGACTTAATACCGCCTGTTGAACTACAAACGTCACGGCTGTGACGTCCTTTTGTAGTTCGAATGTGCGGGGCCGTTGGAACGCACGTAATATGGAAGTCACGGCAGAGAGATCACTCGTGAATAAAAAGTAAGCAACTTTTTACCTTTAATCTCTGCAATAATGTTTTAGTTTTGTGTGGGCTGATAAACATAATAGGATATTACCAGATGAGACTTCGTCTCGCTTATGCTTTAAATTGATATTTGGGTGAGGTTGTAATTGTCTGTTCAGCCTAGTGGCACGCTAATATTAATAAAGTTTCTAGCAGACCAAAAAAGTGCGGAAAATGTTTGACGCAATGAGACCAAAGAGGCGTTGGTAATGATAATTACAAACACCTGGCCTGAGCCATTTGTACAGGTATAAAAGGACGCCACCCAGTCCTGTCTTTGCCTCCCCCTCAACTCAGTACATGCGGAGGTACTGACGGACAGGTAGGCTGTGGTGTTTTTGCAATACTTGAGGATGTTTTTGCAATACTTGAGGATGTGTTCCAGTCTTAGAGGAGAGTACTCTGCTGGTGTAGAGGCTTTATAACTGCTTAACCTATGGACTGAACCTGTCTGTTAAAAAGTTGATTGAGGGCTTCAGTGAATACGTACCGACTCTAATAGTGGGGCGTGGATGTATAATTAATGTTGACTCCTGAAATATTAAGGGCATTCACATTTTGAAGATAACATCTATGCACAGCCCCCTGCGACATCTGCACTCTAATCCAAGTTGTTGTTTTTATGGAAATCCAGTGAACAAAGTTGAGTATTCCAAGATTGTTTTTAACAGAAGAGGACATTTGTATAGATTTGGGGTGGGGTGGTGTGAGATCACAAACCAAGTGAGTTCAACTTACGCCCGAATCTCTTCTTCCCTGTTCCCTCTGCCGCTTTTGTCTTTTTTTAGAGCGGGCATCTTTATCCTGAGCTTGGTCCAGGTGAGGTGAGGTACAGTCCCCGATCAATATGGGTAAGACATTAATGTTTCTTTTATTCATAGAATTGATGCAGACTACGCTAGTAGTGGCCTGGCTGTTTAACACAATACAGAGTTTCGATGTGATAATGAACTAATGAGGAATGTTGTTATATATGTTCTTTTACAGATGCCATCTGCATCGCTTGAAGCGGAGGATATGTTGCAGTAGGTTGTATTATTCCAACCTCATTGTTATTATCTTTTTTCTTTCTTTTTCACTCCTTTATCACTTTTACTATATGAGTGACTGAAGCAGTAGCAATTGTTAAGAACAGAGGTCCTGACGAAAGCCTAGGGCACTCTTACCCTACAGGCTGAAACATGTTGGCCGTATTATTCTAGCAGTTATTTGTTAATACTGCTCTTTGCACTGTTCTGTTTTTAGATTAGAGGGTGAGGTGATAACGCTAATAAATTCAGCATTTCCTCCTCACGACTATATTTTAATCTCACACACTTTTTTGTTTATCTGCACTGCTTTCTGAATCCCATGTGATCACAGACTGAAAACACTGTATAGTCTGGTTCGCCTCTTGGTGGGATCTTCCATCAGATTCCATTGAACAAATCCTTATGTTGGAAGTCTGTCTCCATGATCAGGAGATACACCATCCATATTGCTGGATAACCAGATGATAAGACTGATCTCTCTGATAATTGATGGGAATCTAAGCTCTGCTCAATGCTTTCTGGTTCCTTTATTTCTTTTCTTCACTTGACTACTTTAACTCTGTTTGTGGGTGGTAATTTGGAAGCACTTGTTGGCTTGATATTTTTCAGACCCCCAGTTCAGTTGGTTAGTGTTATTAGGACATGTAAAACCTCAACATACAATTCCTACATTTTAAATGCCATGCGCCCTGCCTTCTGAGTCTTAAGGGCCCACTTTAGGGGTGATTGAGAAGAGGTAAAAGGGAAGGGTAAGGCCTGGCAAAAAGATTATTTTGCCAGGTCAAAACAAAAGTTTAAAAGTGCACTACAGGCTGCAGTGGTAGGCCTGAGACAGGTTTTAAAAGGCTACTTTGGTGGGTGGCATGATGAGTGCGGAAGCCCACTAGAAGCATTTCATATACAGGCCCTGGGTTCATGTAGTACCATTTACTAGGGACTTTAGTACATTAACTGCACTAATCGGGTGTAGGGCACGTTTACCATGTTTAGAACGACGTGCACACAAACTTTACCACTGATTAGCAGGGAAAATAGTGCAGAGTCCTAAAAGCCCGCATAAAAGGTTCAGCACAGGAAGGCAAAAATCTGGGTTGATCCTTCAGAAAGGGCTAGGTCCAACAGTCCAGCTTACATTTTTCTAATATGACCCACTTTAATTAGGAATCCTCTTGCTTATTCTCAATTCAATGCAGAACCAAAGGGCCTTGTGTGTTCTGGTCTGTACCTCCAACTTTTGTTATCCAAATTGTAATTGTAACTCTTTTTCACTTTCTCCTGTGTAGCCCAGCTAACACAAATGGAGGATGAGGTATATCACATTACTGGTTCTACAACTTGCGATTTCCTTGAGCAAAATTGTGTACCTATTATGTACCAGATGGTTCAGCAACTATGGCAGCTTCACATGCGTAACAATTTCCACAGCTATTGTTGCCATTAATGGGCCCTACTCTATTGACTGATCTCTGTTCCACTGTTTATTCACAGGCAAAGTGGTTATGAACACCTCACCTCTAAAGTTAGTGTTTCAACGAAAAGCCAACAATTGTCTGTTCAGCATTCAATCTTCATCATTGGTATTACATATAGGCTAGCTGAAATTAATAAATGCTCTACTCTTATTCATTAGGATGTTATGTGACACATATTAATCTTTCTTGTTCTTGCTTCTTTCTTTCTGCAAACACCGCCACATTGTCATAAAATGTAGTCCTTTTAAGGGCATTTTTTAGCAGGTGACGGGGTAATCTAATCATCAAAATTCTTTGTTTTAAGTCTTCTGTAATTGCTACATTGCTGCTAACAGTTACACCTCAATCTGAGTAACTGGCCAAAAGTCAAACATTCCTTTAGACTATACTGAGGAAAGCTAGAGAAATTTGATAGGGTATTTCTTGTTGTCGATTTCGTTTTGTGCACTGGTCTACCAGAACACAAAGATGATCATAGATCCATGTATCTAAGAATATCACTCTCCTTCCGCTTTTTGTTTTAGGGGTAAACTTGAGGTTCAAGTCACATAGGTTTATCCACAAAATGAACTCCTCCAACTGTCCTTAAGCCATGTCATATAAAAAAAAAAAAGGTAATTGATGGAGGGGGACTAACATCGTTTACTCTCCTAAAAAGTGCAATCTTATAAATGAACTTTCCCTCAAAGATTCTCACGTATACTCTTGCCACGTTGGCACAACCAGGCCCAATATAAGTCACTTTCAGCTGTCGTTATAGTTCACTGTCAAGATAGAAGATTTAAGTGAAGATTAGATAGACAGGTCACAATGAAATAACTAGGTCTCTCCCAATGTTCTTGAGAGAACTCATTTCACACCATCTATTGCCTCTTTGTGGAATGTAGTAACTAAGATTTCCTGTTTTTCCTGAAATGTGACACTTTCCACTTTTTTGATAATTTCTCCCATATATTATTGATAAAGGATTCTACCATGATAACAATTTGTCTTTGAAACACATCCACATATTTATTGGTTCAGTGATAGCATTGGCACTGGAGACACTGAATCTCAGAGGAGGATCTTACTGGTTCTTGTGAGTCTTTAATACAGGTTTATAAAGACTAGCCACCACTTGACTACCATAGCAGCGTAAAGGTGGAACACAAATTAAGTCCCAACCGATTCAGCTATTCTGTCCTATGGTTTCGCATATGCATTAAAAATGTCTGTAATCCAATTTTATGCAAGAAACTATATAAATCTCTATGTAGATAAAATGCATTGCTTCTATCTCCAGAGTCGCCAATATTTGAAATAGTGTGATTGTTGCTCTAGATTGAAGAAACAGACTTTACATGTGAATAAAATAAAGGTTCCCCTTGCTCTCAAATAAGGAGGACAGGATGCTGATAATTAGTGACTGTCTTTTGTATAATGCACATAAATAATGCATACAAAGCCAATGTTAAAGCAGGAGTGTTATTTGTATGCTAACTTGTCAGCATTAAAGCATGTCAGTATTTAATTAATTTGTCCCAACTGCTGACAAAAAAACATTTTGTGATGATTTAAATCAAACTACTAAGTTAAGGTCCATACTTAGATCTACCCCCATATACTTTGCTTTGGATTTAGACGTGGTCTGTTCATCCATGCAGCACTGTAGAAGATGGTGGACGTGTCTCAATCAGTAAGTTATATAATAAGCAATAAAGCTCCATTTAATTTTAGGGTGTGTGAGGTTTTCCTCTGATATTAGCATTTATATGTTACCGCTAGATGCTGCATTAATGATTCATCTTGAGCATAACATATAAATTCATGACCAAAATATGAGTGCATCATGAAAGGATTGTGTAGTGAGTTAATATATATTACGTAATTAGTGATAGAATGTTTGATGAATATTGTTAAGTATGAATATTTTGAAAGCAAATAATTTCACTACGAGTGTATACTTATGCGGGATGGAATTCCAATAGCCCGACTCCCAGGACATACTGTTTGGGGTCAAGGAGAACACGTTTTCATGTCTATTTTGTCCTTGGGACGAGTAGGCTCAACTCCCTCCAGCACAGTCCTTTTGGCTGCCAGTTTACAGCACCACTTTATGAATCAGGGAAGGGAATTGTTTGCAGTTAAGGTCATATTTATGTCTATATGTTAATGCTGTTCAAATTTGTATTGATGGTTCATTAATGCAAAGCCTTTAGTATTAGGGTGAGCGCTCTAAGGAAATGTTGTAAGCTAGGACTGCACTGCTGACAGTGGTCTCAGCATAGAAACGTGTACACAAATTTGTAAAGTTTAAACATGTGAGGCTACATATATTTTTCCCAGAATGCTCTCTGATTAGATGAAAATATTTGTGGAAGCTTGAGCAAGATTGATGAGTCAATACATAAAAAATACAACTAGGAAAAAAATGTTTTGCCAAACCAATTCGAAATTTCAAGTACCATATCTGTGAAGCCTCAGCCACTAAAATTTGATGAAGCATGCTAGTATCCCCCAAAAAATATTCGTATTAAAAAATCAGCACAATCAGTTTCAACAAGATTATGGGAAACATGAAAATAAACAAGCATTGGCAATGCCAATATGTCTTACATTGGTGGTAAGCCTTTTGGTTTTGTCAATGTGTGTCTTGCTTTGACATGGTTTTTGTAAAACTTTATTGTTGTGGGAGCTGCCTGACCCTCACCATTATAACAAACATTGGCAAAAAGTAATACTATTTTTTACTCTCAAAAAGCACACATTGCCATGTCACCTCATAGCAAACTACAACCTTAGAATAATACAATTTAAGTTTGTTCAACAAACGTACAACACACCTGCATGGCTTCATCGCTATAGGCTGCAGGAGGATTCCCAGTATGGGAGATGTGGGGATGGTATGGCGGATTTCTTGCACCAATCCACAGCTGTGCTTGTTGGGGCTTGTTAAATCGCTTAAGCAGTGCAGTTGCAAGCTGGTAGCCACCACAGTGCTGCGGACTAAAAGACTGGCGGCAAAAAAAGGGGGGAGGGGGGACTGCTGCAATATACTGAAGAAAACAGATACATTAATAAGAAAGCTGCACTAGAAGATTGAACATTTGGAAAGTAGGCTTCACTGGTTAAATCTTCACCTGCTGGGAACCCAGGGGAGCAGTAGGCAACACCCATATGGTAGAGTACATACCCAACTTAATAAGAGAGCTGTGTTACTGAAAGCTGGAGAATATCAGCAAGGCGTAAAACTACTGTTACAGCGTTAATGTCCCCAACATGGGGGTGAAGGAGTGTGAGGAGAAGGTGGTTGGTTAATTCAGTAAAAGAATTATAAGTCTGAGCTCATCCCACTGAGGATATGTGTGTTGGTGGTGATCCTCCATATGCCCAGCTGCTAAAGAAGAAATATCAGCAGGGAGGTAAGTGTTATTAACATAGAATTTAACCCATGTCACACACTAGTCTGACAAGCCAGCCAGCCAGGTGTCGACAAACTAGCATTAGAAACAGTACTCTATGTGCTTACTTTAGTAATGCTTGCCATTAATTCACATATACATCTTTATGTCTGCAGTCTAAAGGGGTTGCATATTCTAGTTTGTGTATGTACAGATTAAGCCTATGTTGGTAAACAAATTCCAGGAGCAAAGATGCAGAAATTTTAAAAAGACTGCAGCAATATATTGGAGAATACAGATAAAGCAATAAGAAAGCTGCACTAGAAGATCGAAAATTTAGAAAATAGGCCTCACTGGTTAAATCTGCACCTGGTGGGAATCCCAGGGGAGCAGTAGGCTCCACCCAAATGGTAGAGTACATACCAAGCTTCAGATACCAACCCATAAAACATGTACCTGCGTTGGGCAGCAAGTTTTGTCGTTTACTCTTGCTTATGGTCTGCGTGCATGTAATAGGAGGAGCCACTCAGATTCTAAATCAGATTATAGTTTTAAGAAGGGGAATGCTAAAAGCAGAATTGATTTTATTATGGTAGGCCTAGATCTTTGGCCACAAGTTAGTTATATGACCATCCTCAACCATGAGGACAGCGACCATAATGCATTGCTCTTAAGTCTTTCTGGGCTCCCTGTTCTACAGCCCCAGCTAAATCAAGTGAAGACACCTTTTGTAACAACCAACAACAACAGGAGAGTCAAGTGGGCAAATGTAGTTACTGATGGTAAGCTCCTCCCTCAAATCTACAAAGAAGTGGCTCATACTTTAGCGAGTATGAGTTATGCTAATAAAAATGATGATACAATTTTGGCCGGCTTTCAAGGCTTGTCGAACAACATCTCTCCTTATTTTAGCAATCAGGGAAGCTCACTTTTGTTGAAACGTAATAACACCCTTCGGTACAACGAGGAATGTAGGCTAGTAAGATCAGAACTAATGGTGGCAGTAAAAGCAGGGATACGACCAGACATAAATAGTAAAAGAAGGCTATACGAGAAACACAAGTGGCGGCCAAATGGAGTTGGGAAATAGAAAATTGGCGTATCCTAGTCAAGGCATCCAGGCAAAAGGACAGTCGGTTATTGAGGCATCTTTTTTATAAAGGGGTAACTCACCAGGGTAGCGAAGAAGATTTTCATATTCAGCCTCATATTAGGGAGGATTATTTTTAGGCATTATACTTTGATAAGGATTGTGAGCGTGCAGGTAGCACAATGGAGCAAGCTGAGGTTAGTAATGAAGCAACCGAAGCTAAAGAGATAGTTAGATTCTCCCTAATGGAGACTATGAATGCAATTAGCTCACTACAAACCGGGAAAGCTCCCGGGCTAGACAGACTACCGGGCGATGTGAGAAGTTGGCCTGATAGGTGATGTTTCCAATTCTGGAACCACCTATTATCAGACCAAACAATCCCTTATGGTGTCTGGTTGTAAGTCAACCTTATTAGACAAGCTATCCTAGGGGTAGCACGGACTAAGCAGCCTAAAGGCTTAACTTAAGAGGTCGTGTTAAGCGAGCTGTTTTACCACATACAATCCTGTAATATCAAATGAAAGGACACCACACAAGTATATATTATAAAAATATATGTATTTATTACTAAAAACAATCCCCAGTATTCTTTATGAATAAAGGGGCACAAGCGTTAAATCAAAAGCACTGTTTAAACATACAAGTTGCACAATTATGGATGAGGGCGGGTGGCCACTCAAACCATATACTAAACAAGTGGTATAAGAGATACCAATCGAGCAGTGGTTAGGCCTAGGGCCTAGGGAATCGCTGGGGGCAGTCAGGACAAGCAATGCTGAAGTCGGGAATGGCCCTCGGGATTCGGGAGATGTGCGGAAAGCGCACGCATGCACCAATGTTAACCAATGGTGCGTAAAAAGTGTAAAGTTAGAGTTTAAGGACACTTCCGCTGAACCTAGAGGAACAAAACTTAAGACACAGACCCTAGAGATGTGCACCAGTGTGGGAACACCGGCGGAGCAAAGTTACCTCACCCACAGGAAGTGGGTGCACAGGGTCGAAGTGGCGTCGGGTTTTGACACGCAGGCTCTTGGTGCTTGAAGCTGAAAGGGCTGCAGGCGGGTTGAAGATGAAGTGTCCGGTGGAGTCCAAGGGTGGACTCAAGTCGAAGGGTACCTGAAAGCAGAGGGGACAGAGTCTGGGTCACTCAGCAGTGACCAGGGTGGAACCAGGACGGAACCAGGCAATGTCGGGCGCAATCAGGTGGTCGTCGAGGAGCTTCTTTCCGCTGTCACGTGGGCTCTGGGGCATCTGCGACGTCCAGGAGCAGGTCACGATCTGTCCCACGCAGGCTCTCACCGTCGGCGCTGTCGGCTTCAAGTTTGGAGCAAACAACACTTGGCAAGAGCAATCCACGCGGAACCGGGAGATTGCTTCTCACTCGAACCAGGAAGGTCAGAGTGGGGGCTCCTTTTCAGGGGAGCTGGTGTGGATCTGGAACAACCAGATTCACGAGTCTTCTTTGTAGTTTCGTCGGCACAGGGACCACTAGCCGGCTGGCAAGTGACCGGGCCAACGCGTTGAGCCAAATGGAGCAGAAGGGCCCCACGCAGCACTCGTCGAGTGTGGAGGGCTGAACTTCGGCTCAAGAGTAGCTCAGGGTGGGGGCTTCTCAAACCCCGGTGCACAGCTTCGAGGGTCACTCGTGGGCTGCACGGTCAGCGTCTCGTGGTCAATTCAAGATGGCGTGCCCCACGCTTCCGGTCGCCTCCACGAGTCTCAGCTCTGCAGGGACTGTGGATCGGGCTGTTGGAAGGCAGGCAAGCTTGATCTCGTCGATCTCAGTCGCTCGAGTTCCGGCGGGAACTGCAACCAAGTAGACGTCGAGGGCTGGATGGTGCCTGCTGCTGCAGGGTGGTCACTCCTTGACCACAAGGGAGATTCTTCGGGCTTCCACGTTGAGATGGAGGTCCAAGGGTCCAGAGTTTCGTTTCTAATGTTTCTTCCAGGAAATCTGATGTGCATTGGCACTGCTCCCACTCTTATTCGAATCTGGGGGGCGTGATTACCTGCTAGATCCCCCCTATGGGTGGGACCCAGGAAGAGGGTGGATACACCCCTTTCCTTTGATCCAGGCCGCCCTGGCACGAGGGCTGGAGTGCCCCAGAACCGGTTTGGCCGGATTATGCAAGGGGCAGCCTTGTGCGCCCCAGGCAGTGTCTGGTTTCTTTCAGACCTCCCTGCTACAATCCACTATCTCCTGTCTGGAGGGTGGTGACACCCTCCTGTGGCAGGAAACCCTTTGTCCAGGCCCCATTTGCTGAGTTTCGGTCAGCTGCAGGGGTCCAGACTCTTGTCTGTGGCAGAGGCATCCATTTTGTGGATCTAAGGCCCTTTTAGAAATTAACCGCATTAAAGTAAAGGAACATGTCTTACCCCTCTAGAGGGGTGGAATGCTATCCCCGTCGCCAGAACTGGCGAGGGGATAGTATTCCAAATCGTATGACACCTTACATGACATGTTTTGATAAAGCCAAACCAGAGTTGCTATATAACCGCGAGGATTATAAGGCACTTAAGAGTATATGGTATGGCATTATCCTGAAACAGCTTAGGGAGTTGTTCCCGACAGCTGCAGGCAGGCTCAGCTCATGCTAGAGCTCCATCTCACATTAAACCACGCACTCTGCCTCCAGGATTGATGAAGCCTTCCATAGGAGTGGCTCACAGGTTTATATGTGTCCAGATATAGGTTTAGATATAGGTATACTATATCTAAGTAAGGGGTGATTACACCACCTTACCCCAGCTGAGTGATCAGCCAGTTGTGTCAATTTAAGAACCAGCCAGGGGTGGCAAAAGATATGCTGCAGCCCCTGGTAGGCCTTGGTGGCCCCTATGCCCTGGGCACCTATAGTGCATTATACAGGGGCTGACAAGGAGTCCATTTCCAATTGTGGTATGTACCTAGGGTACATGGAATCCGTTTTACAGAGAGAGCAGATGGCCTGGGGCCCTGATTAGCAGGGAACCAGGTCAACTAAGTCAAAAAACCAGCTAAACACAGGCAAAAAATCTGGGGTAACCATAGTCAGGTAGCCACCTTCCTACATAACCCCCCCCCCAAACGAAAGGAGATAAGGCTATCCTTGGCCAGGTAAGCCTATATTGCCTGAGTGGCCATATAAGGAAGTACCTGCACTAGCATGGGTACCCCCTGTCTCATGGTCCACTAAGCAGTCCCTCACCCTTTGGGTATTAGAGGGTCTCCACCATAGGGAATCACTACCTTGGGTGTGTTTATGCAAAGTTAAAGGCTGGTTTGGATATGGAGTATTGAAGTGAGGCTCTACTAAGTTAGGGCTTGGCTTCTTTCAATTATCTTCCACCATGTGTGCCTTTCTTTCTTTAACTGAGTTGCACTGTGCTCTCAGGGTCAACCTCTGGCTACCTAAAGCTGGAGGCTGGGTCCCTCTGTTTGGCTTGCTGGAGGGACAGTTCAGGTTTGGGCCCTTTGGGTCCCAGGTTTGGCTGTGCCCAACAGAATCCATCTGTGGGAGGTCCCTAACTGTTTTTAAGGGGGCTCCCTCAGGAGTTTTTAAAGTTTTCACCTCACTAGGGCTACTAGTTTTGGTGCCCCTAATCTGTTGATGGGGTGCTTTATTTGACAGGGGGCCCTCTGGGTCTCACTGTCCTTCTTGTCCTCTGCAGCCCTGGGCTGGCTAAGGCAAGGGAGAGAGGGGCAGGTTACCTGCTCCAGACTGGGTCCCACCTGAGAAGGGTCCACCGCCATCAGAGGCTCTGTCAGGCTAGGCCCAACCACCTCTGGGGCAGTTCCTTCATCAGGGGTAAGATCAGTTCCCTGAGGAGGCTGATCCTGTCCTAAAGTCTGGTGAGGGGGAGATTTCTCTTCCTCCTCCATGCTCTCAGTTTGTGTGGAGTTATCCATCATTTCAGGTTCCACAACACACATATCAGTTTGAGTTTGGGCTGTGGCCATCACAGCCCCACCAACCTTTTCAGGAGGAGACTCAGTTTGGGTTTCTGCTGTTATCATAACAGCTTTGCTATTCTGTTCAGGAAGAGCTTTTGCTAAAGATGGGGCAGAGAGTTTCTCAGCCCTACCAACCTTTTCAGGAAGGACATCTTGGATTGGGGCTGTAGCCATTACAGCCCCACTAACCTTTCCATTGGAATTTACCATTCTAGAATGGATTTCCTGTTCAACCTCAGCCCAGGCTGAGATTTCCAAATCATTACCAAGTAGGCAGTCTACAGGCAAGTTTGATGACACTGCCACTCTCTTTGGGCCAATGACACCTCCCCAGCTGAGACTTACTACTGCCATGGGATGATTTGTTTTGATGCCATCAATGTTTGTTACCTGGTATGTGGCACCAGGTAAAAGTTGCTTAGAGGGGACTATACAGTCAGCCACCATGGTGATGCTAGCCCCTGTGTCTCTAAAAGCTTCAAATTTCAAACCATTGATGATGGGTTCTTGTCTATATTTGCTCAAAGTATTTGGGCAATCAGAGAAGTTGGCAAACCCCCTGCCAGTCTCATAAACAAGATCATTTGGGGAGGGGGACCTGGATAGGCCAGGGTCCTCCTGTGCTCCAAAAGTAAACCCACCCAGATTCCTGGGTGTGCTCCCACTTCCTGGGGGATTACTGCTGACAGTAACAGGAGGTGTTGGAGCTGGCTTTGGAGGTATATTCTCTTTATTGTTATTCTTGGGACAACAGTTGTCTGTTTTGTAATGCCCAACCTGTTTACAGGCATAACAATAAGGCGTTTTCTCTGTTGAAGAAGTGTCTTGGAACCCACCCCCATTCTTGGAGTTTTAGGGCCCTGGGGAAGTCTTTTCTTTATTTTTATCCCCACCCTTATCTTGAGGCTTGGTAGACTCCTTCTTCTGGTTACTGTCCTGATTCTTAGGCCTAATCCTGGTTCTGACCCACTTGTCTGCCTTCTTTCCCAATTCTTGGGGAGAGGTCAGATCAGAGTCCACCAGGTGCTGGTGTAAGAGCTGGTTCTGACAATTACTTAGGATCTGCTCCCTCATAATCAAATTATACAATCCTGTAAAGTCATGTACTTTGCTGCCATGTAGCCAACCCTCCAGAGCCTTAGTTGCACAATCAACAAAATCAGTCCAGTCCTGAGTCTGTGTCTTCTGGGTGTCTCTGAACTTCAACCTGTACTGTTCAGTGGTTAAGCCAAACCCATCTATCAGAACACTCTTCAGGACTTTGTAATTGTTTGCATCCTCATGTCTAACAGTGAGGAGCTTATCTCTCCCTTTCTCTAAAAAAGGAGTACCATAAGATTGCTGCCCACTGTTCCTCAGGAACCTGCTGTACCATGCAGGCTCTCTCAAGAGCAGTTATCCACTTGTGGATGTCATCCCCTTCCTTGTAGGGGGGCACAATCTTTGTCAGGTTTCTACTATCATAGGACCAGGGTTTCTCTTTAGGAATATTGCTGCCACCAGTGGCATCTAAGCCACACAATTTTTGCTCTCTTGCCAAGGCAAGTCTAGCTTGAGCCAAGGCTACCTCCTCCCTCTCTATCTGGAGTTTGACAGCCCTCATTCTGGCCCTATGCTCTAGCTTTTGAGAAGCAGTCATGCCTCTCTGTGATTCTCTGGAGGCACTAGAAATATGAGAGTCCCCTGAGGGAGATCTCACCCTTCTGTTGCCTGGGAGAATAACATGGTGGGATCTGGGGAGGTGCTGGCCCTCTTCATTCCCCAGTAGGTCTAAGTTGGCCTGGCTAAGCCTGGCAACTGGGACCTGGCTACCCCTCTGATCCTGTTCTAGTGGGTCCTCAACTTCTGAGTCCTCCTCCTCCTCCTCTTCTTCTTCCTCATCTTCCTCCTGAGGGGGATCAGTTACAGGGGGGTTCCCTCCATTTCCTGTTTCTAGGGAAGCTTCCTTCGCCCTTTCTAAGTCATCCTGCTCTAGGATGTCCACCAGGATTTGGCAGGTGGGGCTTCTGCCCCTTTTTAACCCTCTTGATTTGCACAAGGCAACCAAGTCCTTTCGGGTTAGTTTGTCATAGCTGGAAGTTGCCTGGGTAAGGTCAACTGTCACAGGAGTAGACCCTGAGGCTTTTCCTGTGTCAGACATGACTCTAGTGTGGTGTAAGTGATGCACCTACCTACACTAAGTGTTTTCCTACTGTACCTTACTAGTGAGTTGTAGTCAGGGTGTGCTAATCCCTTTAATCTACAACTACTAAGTTCAGTAGAACTTAATATGCTAAGCTTTTGATTTATATGTGCCTAGAGGTACTTGATGTGATCTTTCAATTTGATACAAAGATTGCAATGGTAAAACAACAGCAAGCTCAAATCCGCACCGCTGCTCACCAATGTGAGAAGTTGGCCTGATAGGTGATGTTTCCAATTCTGGAACCACCTATTATCAGACCAAACAATCCCTTATGGTGTCTGGTTGTAAGTCAACCTTATTAGACAAGCTATCCTAGGGGTAGCATGGACTAAGCAGCCTAAAGGCTTAACTTACGAGGTCGTGTTAAGCGAGCTGTTTTACCACATACAATCCTGTAATATCAAATGAAAGGACACCACACAAGTATATATTATAAAAATATATGTATTTATTACTAAAAACAATCCCCAGTATTCTTTATGAATAAAGGGGCACAAGCGTTAAATCAAAAGCACTGTTTAAACATACAAGTTGCACAATTATGGATGAGGGCGGGTGGCCACTCAAACCATATACTAAACAAGTGGTATAAGAGATACCAATCGAGCAGTGGTTAGGCCTAGGGCCTAGGGAATCGCTGGGGGCAGTCAGGACAAGCAATGCTGAAGTCGGGAATGGCCCTCGGGATTCGGGAGATGTGCGGAAAGCGCACGCATGCACCAATGTTAACCAATGGTGCGTAAAAAGTGTAAAGTTAGAGTTTAAGTACACTTCCGCTGAACCTAGAGGAACAAAACTTAAGACACAGACCCTAGAGATGTGCACCAGTGTGGGAACACCGGCGGAGCAAAGTTACCTCACCCACAGGAAGTGGGTGCACAGGGTCGAAGTGGCGTCGGGTTTTGACACGCAGGCTCTTGGAGCTTGAAGCTGAAAGGGCTGCAGGCGGGTTGAAGATGAAGTGTCCGGTGGAGTCCAAGGGTGGACTCAAGTCGAAGGGTACCTGAAAGCAGAGGGGACAGAGTCTGGGTCACTCAGCAGTGACCAGGGTGGAACCAGGACGGAAACAGGCAATGTCGGGCGCAATCAGGTGGTCGTCGAGGAGCTTCTTTCCGCTGTCACGTGGGCTCTGGGGCATCTGCGACGTCCAGGAGCAGGTCACGATCTGTCCCACGCAGGCTCTCACCGTCGGCGCTGTCGGCTTCAAGTTTGGAGCAAGCAACACTTGGCAAGAGCAATCCACGCGGAACCGGGAGATTGCTTCTCACTCGAACCAGGAAGGTCAGAGTGGGGGCTCCTTTTCAGGGGAGCTGGTGTGGATCTGGAGCAACCAGATTCACGAGTCTTCTTTGTAGTTTCGTCGGCACAGGGACCAGTAGCCGGCTGGCAAGTGACCGGGCCAACGCGTTGAGCCAAATGGAGCAGAAGGGCCCCACGCAGCACTCGTCGAGTGTGGAGGGCTGAACTTCGGCTCAAGAGTAGCTCAGGGTGGGGGCTTCTCAAACCCCGGTGCACAGCTTCGAGGGTCACTCGTGGGCTGCACGGTCAGCGTCTCGTGGTCAATTCAAGATGGCGTGCCCCACGCTTCCGGTCGCCTCCACGGGTCTCAGCTCTGCAGGGACTGTGGATCGGGCTGTTGGAAGGCAGGCAAGCTTGATCTCGTCGATCTCAGTCGCTCGAGTTCCGGCGGGAACTGCAACCAAGTAGACGTCGAGGGCTGGATGGTGCCTGCTGCTGCAGGGTGGTCACTCCTTGACCACAAGGGAGATTCTTCGGGCTTCCACGTTGAGATGGAGGTCCAAGGGTCCAGAGTTTCGTTTCTAATGTTTCTTCCAGGAAATCTGATGTGCATTGGCACTGCTCCCACTCTTATTCGAATCTGGGGGGCGTAATTACCTGCTAGGTCCCCCCCTATGGGTGGGACCCAGGAAGGGGGTGGATACACCCCTTTCCTTTGATCCAGGCCGCCCTGGCACGAGGGCTGGAGTGCCCCAGAACCGGTTTGGCCGGATTATGCAAGGGGCAGCCTTGTGCGCCCCAGGCAGTGTCTGGTTTCTTTCAGACCTCCCTGCTACAATCCACTATCTCCTGTCTGGAGGGTGGTGACACCCTCCTGTGGCAGGAAACCCTTTGTCCAGGCCCCATTTGCTGAGTTTCGGTCAGCTGCAGGGGTCCAGACTCTTGTCTGTGGCAGAGGCATCCATTTTGTGGATCTAAGGCCCTTTTAGAAATTAACCGCATTAAAGTAAAGGAACATGTCTTACCCCTCTAGAGGGGTGGAATGCTATCCCCGTCGCCAGAACTGGCGAGGGGATAGTATTCCAAATCGTATGACACCTTACACGACATGTTTTGATAAAGCCAAACCAGAGTTGCTATATAACCGCGAGGATTATAAGGCACTTAAGAGTATATGGTATGGCATTATCCTGAAACAGCTTAGGGAGTTGTTCCCGACAGCTGCAGGCAGGCTCAGCTCATGCTAGAGCTCCATCTCACATTAAACCACGCACTCTGCCTCCAGGATTGATGAGGCCTTCCATAGGAGTGGCTCACAGGTTTATATGTGTCCAGATATAGGTTTAGATATAGGTATACTATATCTAAGTAAGGGGTGATTACACCACCTTACCCCAGCTGAGTGATCAGCCAGTTGTGTCAATTTAAGAACCAGCCAGGGGTGGCAAAAGATATGCTGCAGCCCCTGGTAGGCCTTGGTGGCCCCTATGCCCTGGGCACCTATAGTGCATTATACAGGGGCTGACAAGGAGTCCATTTCCAATTGTGGTATGTACCTAGGGTACATGGAATCCGTTTTACAGAGAGAGCAGATGGCCTGGGGCCCTGATTAGCAGGGAACCAGGTCAACTAAGTAAAAAAAAACAGCTAAACACAGGCAAAAAATCTGGGGTAACCATAGTCAGGTAGCCACCTTCCTACAGGCGAGCTATACAAATCTGAACCTAAAATATGGGGCCCCTTGCTTCATTTAGTTTTTAATGCCATTACACATGGAGGAGATTCCGGAAACCTGGAAGGGTGCCAAAATAATCCCAATATTTAAAAAAGGGGAAAAAGGGGACCCTTCAAATGATAGGCCTATCAGCCTTATAGATGTGTCCTCGGTGCTTCCTGATGGTCCCGCGTCCCGAGTACTCTTTAATTGTGTCCTTTGTTTCTAACTAGCCATTCGAGGGGTGCATGGTCGGTAAAAAGAGTGAATTCTCGACCTTCTAGATAATAGCGTAAGGATTCTACGGCCCACTTTATGGCCAGGGCCTCTTTTTCAATGGTAGCGTAATTTTTCTCTTGGGGGAAAAGTTTACCACTGATGTATAGAATTGGTATTTTCCCTTGAGGTGTCTCCTGATACAAAACAGCCCCTATACCTAGGTCCGAGGCATCGGTTTGCAATATAAAGGGACGGGAGTAATCGGGACTAATCAAAACCGTGTCTGAAGATAAAGACTCCTTCAGAGATTCAAAGGAGGGAGGGGATCCTAAGATTTCTTCAGTTCTGGCATTTTTCTGAAGCAAATCAGTTAAAGGGGCAGCCATTTGGGAGAACCCTGGGATAAATCTACGATAGTAACCAAGTAACCCAAGGAAAGCCCGTAAATCTTTTTTTGTTCTAGGTAAGGGTATCTGTGAGATAGCTGTGAGTTTTGAGGCCTGAAGTCTTATGACCCCTTCCCCGAGTAAGTAACCTAGGTATTGAACTGTTTGGGCAGCCAGCTGGCTTTTGGCCAGATTTATCTTTAGTCCATGTAAACCTAAAGTCTGGATGACCTGTGATAGGTGTATCAAATGTTGCTCCCAGGTGTCGCTATAAATGATGATATCATCTATATAGGCACCAGCATAATTCTCATGGGGTTTTAATATCACGTTCATGGCCCTCTGGAACATTGCTGGGGCTCCATGTAAGCCAAAAGGCAACACTTTGAACTGGTATAGACCATCTGGGGTCGAGAAGGCTGTTTTTTCTCTATCCTGTTTCCGTAGTGGCACCTGCCAATACCCCTTACACAAATCTAAAGTGCTGATATACTTGGCTCTGCCTATTCTTTCCACCATTTCATCCACTCGTGGAAGGGGGTAGGTGTCGAATTCTTCACGGAAGTCAATACAAAAACGTACCGACCAACCTGGTTTTGGCACCAAAACAATGAACGAATTCCACTCACTCACAGAGGGTTCAATGATGTCCATCTGTAACGTCTTTTGTATTTCTTCCCTTATAGTTTGACGACGTGTTTCGGGTATACGATAAGGTCTCAAACGGACTCGCCTTCCTGGAAGAGTTTTTATCGTATGTTCAATAAGGTTGGTCCTACCTGGGGAGGTGGAAAAGGTATTGGCAAGGGGTTGTAATACCTTGGATAGGTCTTTTTTTAGTGTCACGGGCAGATCCGACTCAATACATTGGTGAAACAAGGATGCTGGGATTTCCGCTACGTTTACAGTGGCTGGTAAAGGCCCTTCCCACTTTTTAAGCAAATTGACATGGTCAATCTGGGAGAGGTGCTTAACCGGATCGGTTTCGACACGGTAATTCACCGGAGTCACCCTTTCGACTACTTCGTAGGGACCCTTGCCCCAGTAATTTTTGATTTGAGGATGCCATCATTTATAACACAAAGTCCCCTACTTGGAAAGATCGTTCTTTTTTTTTATCATACTGTCTTTTTTGGGCATTCTGCGCATCTTCCAGATTATTCCGGACAATAGTCCTGATCTGGCTCAAGTGAGTCCGTAAATTGGCCACGTATTAGGTCAAGGGTTTGATAGTATTTGGCTCGGTTTCCCATAGTTCCTGAGCCATATCCAACAAGGTGCGGGGTTTGTATCCATATAATAATTCGAAAGGGGAATACCCAGTGCTTTTTTGTTCCTTACATCGTATGGCAAAGAATGCCACGGGCAATAGGTCTTCCCATTTTCTTGTTTCTAGAGCTAACTGTTTTTTTAGAGTGATCTAAATGGTGGCATTATATCTCTCTACCAACCCATCTGTTTGTGGGTGATAGGCAGCTGTTCTGATCTGCTAGATTCCTAACTGTGTACAGACCTGCTTCATCAATCTGGATACAAAAGGCGTTCCTTGATCGGTTAAGATCTCTTTTGGGAATCCAACCCTTGAAAACACCAATCATGGCTTTAGATATGTTAGCAGCGTCTGGACGACGTAGGGGTATGGCCTCAGGGAAACGTGTTGCATAATCTACTATGACAAGTACATACCTACAACCACTTCGAGATGGTAACAAAGACCCTATTATGTCCATAGCTATACGGCGGAAAGGCTCGTCAATAATAGGAAGTGGATGTAATGGTACCTGAGGAGGTTGGTAACGGCTATTTCGTTGACATACTGGACATTCCCTACAGTATTGTTTGACCTGTTGGTATATTCCTGGCCAATAGAATTTTTCTAGGATCAGCTTTTCTGTCTTTTCTGTTCCAAAGTGACCCCCTAGTAAGTGGCTATGGGCTAAATATAAGACCTTTTCCCTGAAGGGGCCTGGAATCAACAACTGTGTGTTTTGAGTAGGGCTTCCTTTCCTATATAATAACCCATTGCTCTTAAAAGAATAAGGACCTAAATGTTGGGGGTCTTCGCCTTCAAGGGCCTTATTCCATGCTTCCTGTAACACTGGATCTTCTCTTTGAGCAGCGTAGAAATTTCTGTCTGTCTCCCAGGGGTTTTCATCGGGTATGATAGGCAATACTATTAGATTTTTCCCTTTTTCGGCCCTCCTTTGTCTCAGACTCTTTCTGATTTTCGTAGGTGGCCACTCTTTTCCCACATCTTTAGAAAAAGGAGCTGATGATAACCAGTCTTCTTCTGAGGAAGAGGCCCCTTGCAACAACTGGGGCAACTTAAGATTGTCATTCCCTAGTATGGCTTGTTCAGGTAAACAAGGTATCAAGCCTACAGTTAAAGTGGTTCCTGAATCTCGGGGATGTTGTATTTGAACCTGAGCTGTGGGATAGGGTTTTTTGTCCCCATGCACACACCGAATAGCTACAACCCCATCTATTGGTCCTACATTGTTACCTAGGTCTTGGGGTCTTACTACACTATGCAAACATCCCGTGTCGGCTAGGGCAGTTACTAATTGTCCATTTACTGATACCGTGCATCTATAGGGAGGCGGTTTCCTTTCTGTAGGGGAACAGTAATATTTGCGAGCCATCCCTATTTCCATTGGTTCCTCCTTTTGAGGACAGAACCTAGCAATGTGTCCTATTACTCCACATTGGAAGCATTGTGGACCCATGGATGTGGGAGGAGGTCGGAAAAAAGGATTACTGGGCATAGTACTGGGTACAATAGCCAGGGGTTCGGGTTTCTTCACTAATGGGGGGCGAGGTGGACGTTGAGTTACATGGCCCCCGGTTTTTCCAGTAGGCTCCGACTCTTCCTTTTCGCATGTTCTGGGCTCAGTTATAAGCACTAGCTATCTCAAATGCAGTTTCTAAAGTAAGATTAGCTTGTTGTCTGACCCAGTGTTGTATGGGAGGGTGTAGGGAGGTTAAATACTGTTCTAAGTATATTTTGGCCATAATCCCATCCTTGTCAGAGGTAGCGGGCTTTAACCACAGGTCAATCATATCTTTCACCCTAAAGTATAAAGCACGAGGGGTTTCTTGTGGGCCTTCCTTCGTCTGTCTTAATTTTAGCCGATACCTTTCATCGTCTACCCCTAATCTTTCCATGATACATTTCTTTATATCAGCGTAGGGGACAATCCCTTGCAGAGTAGAGGCTTGATATTCTGCCTGGAGATCTCCTGACAGAAGAGGGCCTAAATATTGTCACTATTTCTCTGCGGGCCAGGATGCTGCGGTTGCTATTCTTTCAAAGTTATTGAAGAAAAAAATCGGGAACCTCTCCTGTCCCATATCGCTGTAACACTACGGACGGTAAAGTTGTGGGACTTCTCTGTTGACCAAGGGCCTCTGTAAGCTTGTCCATGGCAGCTCCATGGGTTTGACCTTGTCCTGTAAGTGCTTGTTGGAACTTGCCACGATCTTCTTCAACGACAGTAAGGAAGCGTTCCATCACTTTACCCAAATGTTCCTGGTTTCGGCCATTTTCGCCAACGGGGCCTCCATTCTGCCTCTCAATCCCACTTCTAACACCACCTGTGGGAGGGCGGGTTTGATAAACAGGTGAGGCTGTATAAGTTTTCGAACAGGAGAGTTTTTATTTTCAATAGTGGAAGGCAGGGGTTGAGTAAGGGGCTTTTCCTCTGGTTCCTCTTCCGAAGTGTTGGATGATGAGCTTGCACTTGACAAGGTTTTCCTGCAGAGGGATTCTTGCTCTTCTTCCTCTTTGTCAAGGTGATCTCCCCGGGGGCTCAAAGGAGGAAAGAAAAGAGGAAGCCGTGAGATAAGGGTTTGTGGTAATACGTGAGTAAGGTATACCTTCACCACACCCTGGTGTCAAAAGAACGTTCTTAGGTGATAAGGCTTAGGTTTAGTGAGGGAAGCGTCTGTTTTAGTGCCCAAGGGATTATGGGCGGTATTTGGGAAAAGGCCCAGAGCTTAGATTGCTAAGGCAGTACTGAAACGATTCTGTGTTAGGCTTTACAACCTTCATTGTTCCTTTTGCCACAATACTAGGGCTGAGGTACAAAAAGAACTCTCCTGCTACCCGTAACCCTCCCCG
The DNA here is from genome assembly GCF_964261635.1 of Lissotriton helveticus. Classification (NCBI taxonomy): domain Eukaryota; kingdom Metazoa; phylum Chordata; class Amphibia; order Caudata; family Salamandridae; genus Lissotriton; species Lissotriton helveticus. Next base: position 1,709,047,458 of record NC_136059.1, read on the forward strand.
GTACCCCTTCTCTCTTCCCACAACCCCGCTCCTGGTTCTCTCGAGCCGCAGTCACTCACCGGCTCCGCCGCAACCGCTCTCCAGCATCCTCCGGGCACCACCAGTTCTCGTACCAGCTCTCCTCCGGCTCCTCGGTGCTTCCTGATGGTCCCGCGTCCCGCAACTCGGGTCCCGTGTCTTTTTTCTCGGGTCCCGCGTCTTCAGTGTCTGGTCCGTTTTCCACACTCTCCACTCTCTCGTCTTCCTTCCTGGTCTTTTCGCGCCGCCGGTCACGGACTCCTCCCCTTGATATTGGCCCTCTATTATTGGGCTGTCCTGATTGTTTCCGGGGCCTCTTAGGGCTGCTTCCGGGTTATCCTCGACATCGGCGTCTCTCTGTAAACAAACATGTGAGGAGCATGGACGTTGTAGTGTTGGTGTTCAACCCGCCTCGAGGACTCCCCCCATGGCGACACCTCGGTAAGTTCATCCTCTGTTCCCCGGTCTTTCTCACAGTGGCATTTAGATTAAACAGTTAAAGGAAATAGACCAGCTAGGAGGTACTTAGGTTGTGCACACGAGCAATACATAAGGGGAACACCTTATAACATGTACGGAGGAGAGTGAAAAATTTCGCTATTTAAAAGAATTAAGAATTTCTTTTAAAAGCACGAAACAATTAAAACTAGAGAAGGGATTATTATTCCTCCATCAAATACGCCCGCATCATACATGATGGTAGAAAGGGGCTACCACACCTGTGTGTGGTTAGAAAACTGGACCGAGTACACAAAAGATGATGGTGTTTTCGCATTTCCAGAATATGGTACCTTTAATGGTAGAGTTTTGTATAATTTGAGAACACGCATGAATGAATTAGATCCTAGACCTAGATTAACTCAGTACGAAACATTAGCGGAATGGGAGACTGAGGCTTTCGAGCGAGATAGACCCAGAAGCGATAGAAATTGGAGTAAATTTTATCCCTGATTTCCAAAAAAGACAAGAGATAAACAAATGAAGAAATGGAGACAGTCTATGTTAGTGGAAGGATTATATTCTGTACGGACTTTAGAGAAAGCGTCAGGAAGCAAATGCACAGAGAAGACGAAAAATGTAATGATTAGTGGTGAATCAGATGATGACTATTTGGAGGATTTGTTAATGAAAAGTCCTCCACCTTACCATGAAGAAGCAAATAGAGTTAACCCTGGTGCCCCGTTCTTAAAACCACTTTTGGTTCCGCAAGTAGTGCATGAAACTTCGTTAGAAAAAGTGCTACAGGAGAGGGAACGAGAAGCTAAAAATAAACAGAGAAGTGAATTAATTCAGAAAATTTCACAATTGAATATGAGTCCTGAAACCTTGACCATTCCGGTAACCATAGGTCCCGTTGTTCCATTATATGGAGAGAAACCTAAACCACCCGTTCTGACTACACCTGTAGTGCAATCTAGAAAAGAACCCTTGATAGTTGATTATCAAGCACGTGAGTGTGAGTCAGTGATTTCCCCGATGGATTTACCTATAAGGGAACCGGTGAATGATTCCATCAGGAAAAACACTCCTGGAACTTCTAGAGAGGTACGGATGGAAACATCCTCAGGTACAAGAAGTGCTACTGTAGTAACCCCAGAAGAAATAGAGAGATGGTCCAGAGAAATAGAAAAACCAAAATCACAGTCAAAAGTATTGAATATTTTTAAGTTATGAGTTGAATTAGAAGAAATGATTCCTGGAAATGTGGGTTTAGAAAGGTTAAACACTCTCAATGAGGACAAATTGTTGTTTATATGTCGGAGTATCACTCGCAATACTAAAACATTTCATAAAAAATTAATGAGTTTGGCTTCTGAAATGGGAATTGATATTGGAAAATCTAAAGTTTTACAGAAACCTTATCAAGCTGAATTTTCTGACAAAGATTTAGAAAACATGAATGTGTCAGGATGTAAAGTACAGATCAAGAAGTTACTATCATTGTTGCAAAAGTGGGGTAATTTAGACAAATGGAAAGCTGGATGGGCAAAGAAAAAGGAGGAAGCCCAAGTGAAAAATACTGCAAATGAATATTTATTAAAAGAATCAGAAAAGGTGGAAAGGTTATGCCCGATGAGAGAAGTGCCAGGAGGAGGTTATGTGCATGTCCCATGGTCGCGACAGGATATTTTGTCATTTACAAATGATTTCCCGAAACTCAGAGAGAAACCTGTTGAGTGGTACAGACAAGTCGAGAGATTTGTAAAAGTTTCAAAAGTACTGCAAAAAGATCTAGATGGGTTATTTGACATTGTGGTTCCTGTGGATCTATGGAAAGAATGTAAAATAGCGGTTGATTGGCCTAATGATGAGTACCCTAGAGACACGAGCCCCATCAGATGAAGTTATGAAAAAATATAATCAAGTAATACTGTACTTGAAAGAAAAGGTACCCCCAAAGGAAACTGACTGGACAAGAATAGACATAACTACCCAAAATAAAGATGAATCAGTACATGCATATTATGAAAGCCTTTTACAGGTATTCAAGCAGTACAGTGGGTTGGAAAGCATTGAAACAAAAACATGACCCATTTTATTTATCGATTTGTGTCAGGGCTAAAGCCAGAAATTTTGCAAATGATTAAAGATCATAAAATCTGTTGGACTCAATGTGTGTATCACGTGAGCCCGTGGTAGTCGTTTTTCAACTCAACTACCTGTTCCTATAGCATTTTATGCTTAATTATGCCACCTTTCGCATCTTTAAACCCATTTAGTTCCCAATGATGTAAGTACTGATTGTACGACTGTACACAGTAAAAGGAATCACACAAAATTAGAGTAGGGAATTTGTGATCCGTATCAGTGCTTTTAGTTCTGCCAACTGAGCCATGCAGTCTCCTAGAGATTGCGTTGTGGTGCAACTTGGATTGAACTTTCCATCTTGCATGTGACCTTTAACGATAGCACATGCTGCGCTGTATTGATGTTTACTCCCTATGGCCGGTTGAGCAGATCCCTCAGTGTAAATAATATATTCATACTGATCTAGAGGCAGGAGTTCATTTGATAGAGGATATTCTTGTTCGTATTGCAGGAATGCTTGTGTTTTTAGACTTGGATCAAATCTGTATTCAACTTCCATTGCAGTAAGAGTATTAGCCCATTGTATCCATCTAGGATGTAAAGCTTTTGCATTTGGAATGCTAGCCTTTGTAACAGCTTCTAAAGCCGGTACCAGGGTTACGACTATTGAGCGTTTCCCCAGAGCCAGTGCTCTTTCTCTTGCTACAGCGGTCTGAACTGCTGTCAGGATTTTCTCTGTTAAAGTGAAACACATTTCTGCGTTGGTGTACAGGTGTGATTTGTAAGCAATTGGTACCATTTGGTCTTCATTGAAGGTTAAGTAAGTGTACCCACTATGACTCGCTATTACACGGATCACCAAGTTGCGTACATTTACACGTGTAAGTGTTTGGACGCAATCATGTCTTCTTGTAATGAACGTAGGATATTGGAATGTTCCTGTGTCAAATGTCAACTGAAAAGTCAGGTTTTATTAAGTCGTAGAAAGGTTTTACTCTTTCTGCGTAATCCAAAATGTATGTTCTGCCAAAATGTATGAATCCCAGTACTGATTGTAATTTAATGTTTTTGGAGGTTGGAGCAGCGCACACTTTTCTAAAAAATTAGCTGCCAGCGTTTTTCCTCCACTTGAAAGCTCGTATCCTAGAAACAAGACACTGAGGTGGGCTATTTTTGATTTTTTAAAGTTACATTCGTAGCCTTCAGAAGTGAATCCCATAATGATGGTGCTCACTCTGGTCATCGCCAGTCAGATAAATATCATCCACATAGGACAATGCTTCCTCATCAAAATTTTGGAGTAACTCAGTTACTCTTGCTGAGAATACCCCTGGGCTGTTTTTATACCCAAGGGGGAGATGAAAAAATTGTCGCTGGGACCCTAACGCCGAGAATGTCAAATACCTGTTTTCAGGCACTATATTTCGGCAGAAAAATCCATTTGCGATATCAAGTGTTGTTTTGTATTTTTTACGCACAATGTTATTCATCAATGCAGCACTGTGTGCATTTTGGACAGCAAATGTCTTTGTGAAACTGTTTAAATGTCTGTAATATAAAACTAGACGATATGAATTATCTGGTTTTGGTACGGGAAACAAAGGATTGTTCATTGGTGAGGTGCAATTTTCGATCACCCCTCGGTTTTAAAGTTGATCTAAGATCTCCCTGACTTGTTTTTTAACTTCTTGCTTTATGAGGGAATTGCCTCTGAGCATTTGGTGAAACTTTCAACGGGATCACATGGTGGTTTGACTCCTCACCTCACCCTGCATGATTTTTATACAATGCTGGAGCTAGGGCTCTACCCACTCCCGTGTATGTTTAAGATGTATGGGACATGGTCTGAGATGGCTGGAAAAATTATGTTTTCTCCCCTAGGGCACTCCATAACGAATGCTGCCGGCCAATCTTGTTCCGCTAATAGGATGTCATACCCAGACAACAGATTTTCCCAAAAGAGACCTTTCACTTTCCTGGGCTTCTCCCCCTCCATATGGAGTGCTATCTTGTGTAATTTATGTGGGACGCTCACCCTTGTGTCAGGTGTTTCCACCGTGATGTAATCATTCAAGTCAGCTGTCACCAGAAATTCCTTCAGGTTCTGGTGAGCTATTGCTACTTCAGCCGCACTGTCTAGCATCATCTGAGCCCATTCCCTGTTCAGAAGCTGCCTCCTCAGAATTCTGGGTATGTCTGATCTTCAGACCTTTAACTTTCTTTTTCTTAAATTGAGGTTTTGATTTTGGCTTGTCTTCTTTTTTGGAAGGATAGTCCGGAGCGTGCTGCTTGTCTTTGGACTTTGTACGCTCTTCTTTGTGTTCTGACCGTCCTTCACTCTCGGATGTTTTCGTCGAGCCCTGCAAGGAACGAGAGGAACGTGTATCAATACCCTGATACCTGTCAGGTTTCCTAATGTTATCCCTACTCCTGAGATTATACCTCTTTTGAGAGTGGTCCTGTGGAGGAGATCTACCTCCGGATTGAGATCTTTTTTTTCTGTAGAATTATGTTGTTTTTGGTTATCCTACTTCTTTTTAGAAGAAGAAGGTATCTGCTTAGAAGTGTCGTTTTCAGAACTACCCATCAGCTGTGGTTTTAAAGCAGCTTTCCTACCCAAACTGTATCTGCCTAATTCTGCCTACGCAGTTTCAATTATTTTGGGTAGTTAGTGTTGTTGATCCAATGGATTGAACTCCCTTAGGCATTGGCAGATTGCCACTGACGCTGCTTCCCCTTTAATATTAGCTAGTATTATGGCAGATACCTGGTCGTAGTTATTTAATAACTTGATCCCTAAGTTCAGAGCAGGCTCTGCTCTGTACTCGTTTTGTATTTGTCTCAATACATCTGGTATCACGGCTAATGAAGGAATACCATGAGTTCTGGTATATATGGCAGCAAAGACTGTACCACACGTGAGACAATCCTCTAATGGTGGTGTTATATCGATGGGCAAGCAGATTGTTAACATTCTGTGTTTTCCAAATGTGGTAGTATTTGAAAATACAGCCTCGAGCTGAGTTATTTTCTGAGCTACCCAGAATGGTATTTGTTCACGTTTCGTGGGCAATTTGCCCATTACTGTGTGTAATGTTTGTGGAGTTATTTTAGTTGCTGTACCCTGGGATTGAGTACCATTTGTTGCAACTGTTGTTGACTGGACTGTAAAAGTCCTCATGACGTATTGCGTCCAGTTTCTGTAGATTCTGATTAAATCTTTGCGTTGTATGAGTAATTCTAGTTATGGCATTGTATCAATGTCAGGATGCTGTGTGTAGCCTACCAATACAGGCCAGGTTGCCCCGTCACCTCCGAGCGGGACTAATTTTACTCTTTGTCTTAAGTGGGTAGGGCGCCTTTAAACCAGTAAAAATGTTCCTGGTACGTGAGTGGAACTTCTATGTCCTCGCAAGGACCATATTCCGCTGGTGAATCTCCTTCTGTGTAAGAGTGAAATGTGTGTGTGCTAGCATCTGCTTCTTGGAACGTAAACCACAAATAGAATACCTGTTTTTTTATTTGTGTGCCTCAATAACAAAGGCTACTAAGCCACCCCTAGACGATAAACCATGTTCTAGTAAATTTTTGTCGATAGTACACCTAAATTTAGGTGGAGTGAGAGTTCCATCCACCTCTTCATCTGCTGCTGAGAAGCGCTGCTCTAATACTGCGTTATTTTAGCCCCAGTCTCAGTCATTTTTTAAACAAAGAAGTTTGTTCAAGGGAACTAGGATAAGGTGTTATGCATAATTTAGGAACACTATGTCCTGTCAAGCTTGATTAACCAGCAGCCAATAAATAGGATATTTCCCTTACTCACCTGTGGCTGAGTTTGTGCCAACCCACTCCAGATATCTCTGGTATTTGTGAGTAGGAGTCTTTGAGAATAAGCACGACTGAACTACTAAGATTCTACTGTTAAATAAGTACCCAACGTTTGTGGCGCCATGTCAAGTAGTTCCTATAGTAGCCAAGCAGGACCTGCGTGTTTGGATAACAAACTGTGGGATTGTTGGCCGTACACCCCCACCGAGAAATGTTAGACGGTTTGCATTTAAGTTAGCTCACAGGGCCACTAGTGTCTCCTCTTAGTTTAGTTTTTAGTTTTTAAATTCATAATGCGCAACAGCAACCCAAAAAGAGTTTCCCGGCGCAAGAGGCAGGTCAAGGCGTTGGAGACAGAGAAAGCATTTTATCTGTCGAACAGCCAGGTTTTTAAAGACTTGCAAAACTGAATATAGTTCATGTTATGTTATGTTAAGGCCATATTTTTAGAGCGCACGGCTGCCCAAGGGGGCGTCCCGGCGCTTTGGCAAAGAGGCCTAAGATCTACAAACACATAAGAGAGCAGCACTGTTGTCAAAAGAATTACACAGAAAAGAGGAGAGTCTTCAACTCTTTCCTGAAAGCCAGGAGGTTCGTAGCTTTGCGTAGAGGGAGAGGGAGCTCATTCCAACATCGGGCTGCCACAAATTGAAAGGCTCGTTCTCCCATCCGAACACGCCTAGCCAGGGGCACCTCCAATTTAGCCAAATCGGCAGATCGTAACACCCTCCGTGGCACATAGAAAGCAATCCGCTTCCTAATATAATTGGGACCGATGGCGTGAAGGGCTTTGAAGGCCAGCGTAAGGATTTTAAATCTAATTCTCTTAGAAATAGGCAGCCAGTGCAGCCTATTCAAAAGCAGTTGTGCGCTGGCTCTCCTTGGCAAGCCGAAGATAGCTCTGGCCGCCGAATTTTGAACAACTTGCAGTCTGGCCAGAAGATACTTGGGCAGACCTGCAAAGAGTGCATTGGCGTAATCTAATCTAGATCCCACCAACGCCTGAACTACTGTCTTCCGGTATTGTAGGGAAAGCAGAGGAAGAAACTTCCTCAACATCTTGAGGATGCCAAAACATTTCCCGGATATCCCCATGATATGGGGGCTGAAAGAAAGAGCATCATCAAACATCACTCCCAGATTTTTTACTTGGGAAGATGATTGCTCAGGGGGAAACATGTCCTGGGGCCACCAGGACTTCCAGTCCGGATCGGGAGCACAGCCGAAGAAAAGCAACTCAGATTTATCTGAGTTGCACTTCAGGCTGTGATTCAGAAACCACGCAAATACTGCGCTCAAACAGCCCTTAATCCTGTCGCCGTCAAAAGCCTCACCTTTGCTGCAAGTGAACAGAAGCTGGGTGTCATCAGCGTATGAGATGACCCGGGCCCCATAAGCCTCCGCTACAAGCGCCAGAGGGGCCATATAGATATTAAATATGGTGGGGCTCAGAATGGAACCTTGAGGAACCCCAACCTCTAGCGCTTGCATTTCGGCGGAGAACGGGGGAGCCCAGATCACCTGCCGGCGGTCCGATAGGAACGACTTGAACCAGTCCAACACCGTCCCCCGCAGGCCGATCTCCCTGAGTCTTAGAAGGAGACCAGCATGAGGGACGGTGTCAAAGGCCGCCGACAAGTCCAACAGGACTAGCATAGCCTTACCCCCCAGATCGAGCGTCTCCCTGATGGCGTCGGTCACCTCCACGAGGGCCGTCTCCGTGCTGTAGTTCGCACGGAAACCGGATTGAGAATCATGCAGAATGTTATTCTTCTCAATAAAGGTGGTAAGTGTGAGTTGAACATGCTTCTCAACTACCTTCGCCAGAGCAGGGAGGAGGGAGATCGGTCTATAGTTAGCCCATTGCAGCGGATCTAACTGAGGCTTTTTGATAAGCGGCAGAATGAGTGCATGTTTCCACTCCCGCGGCACCACTCCGGAACTCAAAGATAAATTGAGCAGGGGGTTCAGCAAGTTGTTAAGTGCCGGAGCCACCCTGCCCAAACATCTTGCTGGACACACGTCCAGAGGTGAGCCCGATTGAAGCCGGGTCAGTAGCTCCAGGGAGGTTGCGCAAGTCATTTGCGGAAAGACCGATAGTATGGGTTCACTTTCGGCTTCTGGAGATGGTAACTGTCCATTCTGGGCGAAAGCATCAGCTGCCCCAAGTACATCCACAGGGGGAAAGGAGTCCTGAATGGTTTGAATCTTAGTGACAAAAAAGCCAGCAAGCTGTCTTATCCACCCTTCGGTGTGAGAATGTGGGAGAGCTCCTACAGCAGGGTCTGCAAACTCCTTGACAATTCTAAAGCGTTCCCTACTCGTATTGTCCGCTCGATCAATCCTACGCTCAAGGTATTCCTTTTTGGCTTCAGCTATATTTTTATGGTAGCCCTTAATGGCCACCCGATATTTAGATTTCTCCAATGGATCATATTTACGGCGCCAAAGACGTTCCGCCTTTTTACAGTCTTGACGCATGGAGTGTAATGTAGCCGTGAACCAAGGAGCAGAGTCGTGACGAGGAGCAGTACTCGTGAACTTCACAGGAGCCAGCTCCAAAAATCTCAGTCGCAGCCAGTCCTGAACCAAAATTAGATCAGTTTCTAAGGTCCCTGTCAAATTACACGGATGTTGACAGAGAGCATCAGATAACATATCCGCTGTCACTAGGTGGAAGGCTCTAGATTGACGAGACCCCTCCTTCTGTATTCTTTGCCTAGACCTAGTCTCATAAGACATAACAAATTTTATTAAAAAATGATCAGACCAAAGGACTGGAAGCGGCGGAGATACTACTACCGGCGCCGTGGAAAAAAGTACATCTAACATATGTCCTTTGACATGAGTGGGGCTATCAATAAAACCTTTGAGTCCCAAGGTTGCAGTTATTTCACGTAATTTTGATGCATTAGCGTCGGATGATGAATCCAAATGTAGGTTTAGATCACCCACCAGCATACAATGGGCAGAGCGCAGACAGGGTCTTGTCACGGAGTGCAGTGGGTAGAGAAATTCTAAAGTGAGGGACGCAGGTAAGAGAAGGACTTGCTGCCCCTCCGGGCTAATTTAAATTTCGGGACAACAAACCTTCCTTGGGTGGCAGAGTGGAGATTTCGAGAAGGAAAGTAAGGACTGGCCAGGGCTAGCAGGTAGAGGGGAGCACTGCAAGATTTAATTGTGTGTATATAACTAAGTGCCTTGAATTTTATTCGATCTTCAACTTTAAGCCAATGCAGTTTGCGTCGATAGGTCGAGATGGCAGTGGTTTTAGGGACTCCACACAGAAGTCTAACAGCGGCATTTTGTGCCATCTGTAGTCTATGGACTACAGATTTGTTTGAGCCCATATAGTGCACATTATTGTAATCAAGCCTAGATGTTATTAGGGCATTGACTACGGTTTTCCTGGTAGTAACCAGATTTTTCGTGACCATTTGATGATGGTAAAGCTTTAACTGATTGAGGATGCATGCTGAGTGAATTATCGGTTATGATGCCTAGATTACAAATCTGAGGTGAAGGGGACGGATCATCCATTTCGCATGGCCAATGTTGGTGGTTCCAGAGATCTTTTTATTTTCCCAGCACCAATATCTCAGTTTTCTCTCCATTTAGTTTAAGAAAATGTTGCTGCATCCAAGATGCTATTTTGTTTAAACCATTTTTGAGAGTAGAAGAGGTAGTTGTATTGTGTGAGGAAAGGGAGAAAATGATTTGGGAATCATTGGCGTAAGAAAACAGGGATAAACCAGATTTCTCAGCCACATCAGCCAGTAGTCTTACATAAAGATTGAATAATAGGGGGCTGAGGATGGATCCCTGTGGCACCCCATGGGCAAAAGAGTGGACTTCAGAGCAGGCAGATTGGGAGAAAACTTAGAAAGTACGATTTGGGAGGAAAGCAATGAGCCAATTTAAGGCAGGCCCTCCGATACCCTGTGACTTGAGTGTGTTTATTAACACAATATGGGACACTGTGTCAAAAGCGGCGCTCAGATCTAATAAAATGAGCGCCACGGGTACCTGTTGTCCAGATGGTGACGTATGCCTTCCGTGACCCCAAATAGGGTGGTTTCGGTGGTAAAGCCCGCTCTGAAGCCTGATTGAGAGGGGTGGAGAAGTCCATGTGTTGTCACATATTGATTTAGGTGTGAGTGAATGTGTCTTTCCAGAATTTTCGAAAGAACAGGGAGTAAAGAATTGGGACGGTAATTGCTGGACACCTCAGGGTCAACATTAGACTTTTTAAGAAGAGGATCGATCATCGCATGTTTCCATGTTGATAGGATAACAAATTCCTGCATCGAAGCATTTAGTAGAGGAGTTATCACAGATAATGAAGAAGTGTTCAACTGTTTTAATACTAAAACAGGTAATGGATCATTAGGAGATCCAGATTTGATGTTGTTTAAAAGTTTTGTTACACTTTCTATTGTACGTAAAGGCCAAGTCATAGGAGAGTTGTCGGGGTGATCACATTTTTCTGCCTGATATAGAGGTGAATCAGCTATACCGAGAGAAGGTTGCGATAGAAAGGCAGTGGTGTGATGTCCTGCCTGTTCCAGCACAATATCTTGATATCTTTTGTCAACTTTTTGGATAAAAAACCAGAGGTTAGCTCCTCACATTTAAGCTGGATTAGAGCAGGAGGCTGCACAAGAGTTGTGGAACCTGCAAATTCCTTGACAGTATTAAAAAGAGTTTTGGAACAATTAACAGCTTTAGCGATAGTAAAGGAAACAAAGTTTGCTAGTGCCAATTTGTAGAGTTTGTGATAATTATTTAAGGCATCTTTGTAAACAAATTTGGATGAGGAAGTGTAATTCTTTCTCCACTTTCTTTCCAAGATCTTACAGTTAGTTTTTTAATTTTGAGTGACTCATTGTACCATGGAGCAGGCGGACGATGGGTTTTAGTTTTTTTGTTAGTAAGAGGTATACAAGTATTTATGACATCTGAGAGCCAATTATTGGGGAGAGATTAGGTTCTGGCACCGTTAGACCATGACATCCTGATCCCTCAAGATCATGGAAACAATGTACTACTTTTCGTTCAGTCACTCGTGTTCGTTTTAGTTTATCTCAGAGACACACAGAATAAACAGTCTGAGCGTTTCAATAAGAGTTTATTGAACAGTTGTTATTCTTGTGTAAAATATATGAGCTGCAACAACCTTTAGACAGCAGCATAGATATATGATTAGCAGTGATCCAGCGGAGCTTACCAGTTTGGTTTACTCATAAATTATCATACTCACCTGGGCTCATAAACATTCACACATAAACCGGCAATTACCACAGGAATCAAATTTGTTACCATGATGAAATTTTACCTTTGCAAATTCTTACCAACCCTATCACCTTGGGTCTTAATTTCCTCTGGTCAATAGATCTGGTAGGTACATGTGGATTGGTTGAGCTGGACCCTGGTCTGTCCTTTGTTCCTTTCTTGTTGATAGATCTGGTAGTTAGTAGTACAGGTAGAATGACACTAACTTTATTCTTCAGAATGACCACAGACTCGAGAGAGTTTTAAAAGTTTAATCTAAATAATTTTGTGACTCAAATACCAATACATGTCATACACACAGATTCTTTAGAAATAGAATAATATGACTTGGTTAAATCTTCATGATGACAGTACCTGGAGAGGTTAGAAACAGAAAGCAGTACAAGGACATACTACACAGATTTATATTTACCTAGAATGGTGTGAGGACCAATCCCTGTCTATGGCTTAGGATAGGGACCCCTGGGTCAGACAGGAGCCCGATGATAAGGACAGGTTCAGGACAAGATAGGTGACCTCTTCTAGATGCACCACCGCATTCCCCTCTAGTTGATCGGATTCTTCTCAGGCAGTATCACCATCTCTTCTCTCTCGAATTTTTTATCAGAGTGCTTGGACAGCGTCTCTGACCTCTGTGGCATCCGCAGTCATCTGCGTCGGTGATGGGTCTGTGTCGTCTCTGACCAGGTCTGACAGCTAACTGACTATGCCTGCCTTAGTTATACTGTTCAAAGTGTATGTACCACCCCCCAATGTTTCAATGTTTGTGAAACCCCCTATTTCTTATTGGACAAGGAGATGGGGAGAGGTCATCACACCATATTAATGTTATACTTTTCTTTATTTCATTGTTCAATTTTCCTGCCCCTTAATTTTACTTTCCCAAGCTTTATTCCCACCCGCATTTAACATTAGGATCATTACAATGTATGCACATTTTGACTTCTTTCCTTCCCTCTTTGGGTTGAGAGGTGAGGTTCCCAAGAGCATCTTTGCTAGAGCGACCTTGGCTGAGTCTCAACTTGATTCATCATGTTCCGGACAGGGTTTGGGTGCGCTTGCGCAAAAAAAGTCAGATGGGGTAGGAATGTCAATCACCCTCCAAGCCCAAATATGAACTATCAATAAATCAAAGAAAAACATGTTCAAATACAAAAATAAATGAATGCACTGTATCCCACTTATCTCTACTCTAATCCCATTTATTTATTTTAACTTTTGCAATTTAATAAAACGTGCAAAGTTTTAATTCAGCATAGCATGTGCATTAACATGCAAGTTTCAAGCGGCCATATTAAATGCTACTGAGCAGCTGCAAAGTTTTCCCACCAAAAGCAAAAGATGTCATACTACGTAGATGCAGTATGTGCAGAAGATTCCCACGTTTTCTGCAGACATTTTATGACAATCTGGTTATCTATTAGTAATACACATAGACAAGCTTCCCCTAGTTTATTTATTGAGAAATGTAATGCAATGTTAGTATTTACGAACATGTTGGTTACAGTATTACACGTTAATGGAGAGGATTGCATCCGAGCAAGTTTCTTTTATACAGAACCTTGCTCCATCAGCAGTACTGTTAATATAAAAAGAATAGTACCCTTCTACAATCTTGCAATTAGCATGAATAAATACACGAATATAAAATGCATGATAAAAGTGTGCGTACTTCTATGATGCCTATCTAGATGTATCTAAGTGTACCTAGCATGCGAGTAGGTGTAAAGCCAAGAATCCCTCTAGGAGTTAGTCGAACCCCATTACCTGAAGTGTGAGAATGTCGGAGCCCTTCTTAGTCTCGAGTTGGACAACCCGCAAGGGATGTTAAGACCACTGTCAGCTGGAGCGTCTGCATGCAGGAGCCTGAGCGTCTCTAATCAGTGTGTTGGTCTGGAAGTCTCGGTTCTCTCTAAGTAACACTAGCAAGAGGTTATGTATTTATACCGAAAGAATCTAAGGTCCCTTTGTCACTTGTTACTTGTATTAGCCATTGTTGGGTTTGAGGATGAAAGAACCGTGTATGTAAATATGGGGAGGAAGGTGGTGTAGGAAGGTGGTATAGCCCCAGCCTGGTTTCCAAGCATCCTTACGAATAAATATGCCTACTGTGACAGTCTAAAGATGAAGTCATAGAACGCCATTGGTTAAGGGACACCCTCGGTCTGCGCCCAGGACTAGAACTAGGTAAAGGTTCAATCCTAAAAGGCTTGATACTGTGTAGTTTAGGAGAGAGGATGTAGGTGCAAGGGTATGATGTTTTCCGGGCCTATATTAGGGTACCTATATGAAACATAACGCAACAGTCTGTAAGCCCAACAAAGGGGCACTGCTCGTTCAAAGCACACATATGTTGCACTCACGACGAACCCAGTATTTTTAAAGCAGCAAAGAGGTTCACTTCCAAAAAGTACTTGTTCTCTCCCAACCCATAAACAATAAATGTTCAATAATTAAAATCTCACAAAAACAAACATGTTTTCATGACATTGTTTTAGCAACTTTACTTTCCATTCATGTACTTTGGAAATCACACTTACAATATTAAACGAGAAACAAGTTCCATGAAGAATTAGCTTTTGGCAGGAAGTAAGTTGTTGCTGTAGGATCCACACATGACATGTCCAATTGGCAGCTATGTTTGAAACAACGCACTTGCTGGTGGAGGCTCTGAATTTAGATACCCGAGGTTGAACCTGGCATCTTTGGTGTGGTTTCCCCTCCCTTTTTGCTTCTGGCCTACTGTTTTGACTGTGTGCTGAACTTCATTTTTGCTGGTGCTAAGGCTCTAGGTACTTTACCACTGCTGACCAGTGCTAATGTGCGTGTGCTCTGTGTCTAAAATGTAATGGCATTTGTTTTCTCTATGATTGCCATATTTCATTTACTATTAAGTCCTAGTACCTTGCACTTAGTGTGCCAAGGGCCTGTAAATCAAATGCTATTGGTGGGCCTGCAGCATGGATTATGCCAACTACACGAGTAGCGCTTCAAACCTGTCTCAGGTCTGCCACCGCAAAGCCTGTTTGTGCAGTTTTTAACTACCATACTGAGCTGGCAAGAACCCCAACTTGTCAATCCCAAACCTTCCCTTTTATTACATTATGGCACCCCCAAGGTAGGCCCAAGGTAGCCCATGGGCAGGGTGCACTGTATCTAAAAGGCAGGGCATGTGGTTTAACGTTTTACATGTCCTGGTGAGTAAAAACGGCTAAACTTGTTTTTCACAACAGTAAGGCCTATCTCTCCCATAGGTTAGCATTGTAGCTGCCTTGTAACACTTTACAAGTGTTTCATCCAATTGGGAATAGATGGAAAATTGGAGTTTAGTGTCTCTGGACTCACAATGTAAAAACACATCTTTTAGTGAAGTTGGTTTTTAAATTGCAGGTTGGCATTTTCTTACTTAACCATTCTGTGTCTCTGCCTGCCCCTAGAATACACGTCTGGGTTGGATGTCAGCTGGGCATTGGGAAGTCACTCTAGACATTCACATGCGAAGGGAGCCGAGGTGTGCCCTGCATATCCTGATGACCCATTACTAGGCTGACGGGTCTTCCTGAGCTAGAGTGGTGGGAGGAGCTGACACCTGCACCTGAATAGGGTTGTGCCTGTCCCCTCACAAAGAGCTGCCTACTACCCTGTAGTGTGTCTGAAGCCAGGGCCAGGAACGGTAGGGTCTTGTGCACTACAAGGCTTTTCTTTGAGGTCTTCCAATTTCAAACGCTAAAATGGGTATAGGTACTGGACCGATGACACCATCTACTCGGAACACTTCGACTGAAGACATTCTACCAAGAAGAAGAGCTGTTGCGCTGCCAGGAGGGACTGCCACTCTGCTACTTGCTTTGCTGTGTGGGTCTGCTGCTTTTGTCTTGGGAGTGAGAGGACTGGACTTTTGCTCTCTGCATCCTGATTTCTAAGGTTCTACAAGGGCTTGAATTGAGCTTGCTTGCTGTTGGAAGTTTCAGGACCATCAGAGACTTCACCTACAGCGCCAGGGCATTTCTACTGAAAGACATACTTAGCCAAGTGGTGCCAAATCCCTTGGAAGTGAGGTCACTGTGCTAAACAAGAAGAAATCAGTCCATTAACTTGGAGTGTGACTTCGGAACCAGTGCCGCACTGTGACATAGTGCCACTGCCTTCATCGAAGCTGTGGTCCCCGCTCAATGCAATGACCACAACTTACAACTTGCGCCCGACGCTGCTGCAGCACCTCTGAAGATCAGCCACAGCATAAGTCTTGTGCACCTGGTCTCCGAAGTCTGTCACACCCGAATCAGAATCCAGCGCAGCACCTGTGACACCGTGGTGTGACATCGACACCACAATGTCGATGCCTCATGGCTTGACCATCGAAGCTTCATCGACCTCGTACCGCAAGTGGAACTGATACTTAACCGCCAATGCCGCATCACTTCCCCTGTGCCTTGCAAGGTCCTGGGTGTCCCCGAAGAGCCAACGACCAGCACTGACAGTAAGGAACTGATGCTGCACCGGCCTCAGCGATGCCTCACCTCCTCAGCGCCTCACAATGTCTATGTTTTGTCATTGTTTCCAATGTACTGTAACCGGGATCTGTACGACTCTGTAGCCGGCCAGCGCCCCGTCACGGTTGGCCCCTGAACTTTGAAATTCAACTTCGTCCAATACGTCATTATAGCTCTGGCTGGAGCTATTGTGTTTCTAAGTGCTAGATACTTTGTTAAAATATGTATCATTTTCTATAGGTTGTTTGTTCTTCTACTGTCCTGAAGAGGCTCTGAATCATAAAGGGCCGAAACACGTCAAAATTACCGGATGGAGGAGTCTTTTCGAACCTCTAAACCTCCTAAAATATCACTTTGGACACAAACTAGGAAACAGAGAGCAAAATTGTACTCCATGTGTGCACCTCTTACGTCAGTCATTATTTCAGAACTGGAAGACTAAAGAAAGTTTCTAGTTGTTACATGAATTGTAACTAGTATTTTATTAGTAATTTTGTTAGACCTGACAGCATTAGCGTGGGTCTCCCCTGCATTTTTTGCGTTTGCCTCCTGTGTGTTTGCTCGGTGTAGGACTAAGTTTTGCTGGTCTAGATACTTTGGACACTTTGCCACTGCTGTTCAGTGCTAAAGTGCAAGTGCTCCCTTTGTAAATTACTGTTATGGATTGTGTATTTTTATGATTGGCTATTTGATTTACTAGTCCGTACCTAGTATAGTGCACTGTGTGTGCCCAGGACCTGTAAACCAAATGCTGCTGGTGGGCTTGCAGTACTCATTGTGCCACCCACAGAAGCAGCCTATAAATGCAACCCTGGCCTGCCATTGCAGAGCCTGTGGGCAGTCTGGTACTGCCATGTCGACTTGGCAAGTACACCCACTTGCCAGGCCCTAACCTTCCCTTTCTTACATGTAAGTCATGCCGCAGGTAGGCCCAAGGTACCCCAGTGGGCAGGGTGCAGTGTAAGTGAAAAGTAGGTCACGCCATGATGTGTGTGGCATGTCCTGATAGTGAATTATTACCAATTTTGTTTTTCACTATTGCAAGGCTACCCTGTTCCCATAGGACAGAGAGGGGAGTTTGCTCATAACATCTTATAAACATATGAACCCCTGGGAACAAGTTAGGAAAATAAAGTTTAGTATGCCCGAACTCAATGTTAAAAAGCATCTTTTAGTGAGTTAGTGAGGGTGATTTTTACATTCTGTGTTTGAAAATACCCCGTTTTGATCGTAGGTATTTTCTTGCGTATACATCCAGTATGCCTCTGCTAGGTTTTTGTATTGCATGTCTGGTGTTTGGATGACAAGGGCTGGAGAGCGGCAAAGGCTCCAGAGAGCCCGATGAGTCAGGGCTGGGCTGAATAGGCCTGGGCTGCATTTAGAGTAGGGGGAGAGATTTCCTTTCACCTGAATGGGCCTGGTCTGCCAAAGACAATGCTGTCTTCACCTCCTGCCAGTAAGCTGCACCAGAGATGACAGAACCGGTTTTGACTCAGGACATGGCTTATCTGCCACCAGAGAACAAAGGATTTTGGGATATAAATATTGGGGCCCAGACTTTTAGATCACTTCTGGGAATCAAGAGGAACCTTTGCCAAAGAGATGATCTGGAGAAACTGAAGAGGAATACTGTCCGGGTGCTGTTTGCTGTCTGGGGTTGGCCTGCAGTGGCTGCTTGCTGTCAAAGAAAGGAGAAAAGGACTTGGCTGTGTCCCCTGCGTGAGGAAGATCTCCAAGGGCTTGAACTGAGCTTGCCCCCTGTTCACAAGGTCTCAGGAACATCAAAGACCTCACCAAACCTCTCGGCACTGTCACTGGAACCGCTGGTTTCAGCTGCCTGGAGAAGAAAAGGGTAACTGACTCTGTCATCGAGTGAGTCGCAAGATTCTGTGTCCGGAAGGTACCGCCTCATTTCGCAACACAACCCTGGTCTCACTGACTCCGTCAATTAGCCGCCGCTTGCACCGCGTCCGGTGGGCATCCACTCCTCCAGGCTTCGCTACACGCTGCCTGGACGTCTACTCTGTCGCTGCCTGACTAGAACCTTGACCCGCTCTGTCACCATATTGTGACCTGCCAACAATGCATCAAGCACTGCCTCACCCTGCAACGCAAGCCTTGGTCTCACCAACTCCGTCAACGAGCTGCTGCCTGCACCGAGCTGTGAGGACACCACAAGCTGTAACGCTTCCATTTCACATCGCAACCGCGACGGTTGCCCCGGACCGGCTCGTACCATTGTGTCGGCCACAACAACAAAAGGTACAGTCTCCAAGTCTGTCAACGCTTTTGCTAACCCGTATCAAAGCGGTTGGCGGAATTGTTAGACTCTGTCGTATTCAGTATTGCGGTAGCCCCGGGTGGAGCTACCGAGTCGGATGAACTGCATTTTCACATTTTTCCTGCAATTTAAAAGTTATTTTGCACAGTAACTATTTTTTAAAAATATTGTATGTTGGATTTTTGTTGTTTGGTCTTGTTGTGTTTTAGATCAAGTTTACTTATTTTTCTAAATTGGTGTGGTGTCCATTTGTAGTGTTTTCACATTACTGTATGTGTTCACAAATGCTCTGCCTCTGAGATAAGCCTGTCTGCTTGTGCCAAGCTACCAAGGTGGTGAGCAGGGGTTATTTTAGAAGTGAATCCCCTTACCCTAACTATCTTTTGTTATAATTGTATTGTCAAGATTCCTTTACTATGCACACATCAGGTACCCAAAGTCAAGATTACAATGCTTGTCAAAAGAAAAAGTTATGTTTTGCATAATCAAATACATCACCAGTGATTCATTTAAATTTTCTTGGTGTAAACATTTGAAATTATGTATTCCCACAATATACCAATTTTGTTTGTTTATATTGTTCCTCGCCCAGGTATCGTGGGCTCATTTGGGCAAACCCCTATATGAGAATTTAAGTTTGTTTATATTGTTCCTCGCCCAGGTATCGTGGGATCATTTGGGCAAACCCCTATATGAGAATTTAAGCTCTAGCACTGATTTAATCTTTAAAAAAATGGCATCTGAATTGAATATGTTAGATTTTTGGTCGCTTTAATCAGATAAATATTAACTATGATTCTGAACTGGTGTGGAGTACTTTTGCTGTGCTTTCACTGTGTTACTGTGTGTGCACACACACATACTTTAACTATTGTCTCTTTAATTTAGCCAGACTGCTCGGTGGCAAGCTACCCGAGGGTGAGCACAGGTAAACTTTTAGTGTGTACTACCTTTACCCTGACCAGGGCTATGGATCCCTACTTGGACAAGGAACAATCCTCTGTCAACTAGAGACCGCATTTCTAACACCTGGGCTAGGTTAAATCTCTTTGACTGTCCTTTGCCTTTGTTTCCTCTATGATAGTCCACGTCTAGAAATTTCTACCATAAAACGTTAACATTATAAAAGAGCCATCTAGTGTGCCCCTTACTAAGAAGATCCCCCGACAAAGAGAAACACACCTGATGCAAAGTTCTGCTTTGCCAATGGCTGGAGGGAGACACTGTCACACTGAGAGAGGAACTCACAGGCATCATCACAATCTTACTGTACTGTGTGGTGACACGGAGCTGCAGCGTGGCAAGGAAACAAAGCTGACATCCGCCTCCTGATGTTAGTTTCTCAGCCACCAGGCAATCACTACTTGCTTTGTCAGGTTGGGGGGGCAGGCGCGTAGCAGGTAAACAACATAGGCAACCAACACTCTGCCTCCCAGATCCAAGTGGAAACAAATTGCCTGATGACAGTGGGGGCAGGCACCTTGCAGGAAAAATAACAACACAGTCAAGGTGCCGCCCTCATTCCACGTGGACTTTTTACTGCAGTTGCCACATTGTTGTAATGAAAGGAATCTGACAGACTCACCATGTGGTATGCAGAGTGCAACAGCTCTTGAGATTCACTGTGGCAGCAGCCACGACACGGCACAGACGCTGATCATGTTTGAAATAAATAATGTATTTATGAGATTCCAGCAACTGTGGCACGCCACCATTACTAGAGACATGCCAGCAATTGCTGTGTGTCTCCAGTGGGGCAGCACAGGACAGTGCACTCACTACCAGTGCCAATAGTAGAGCGCCCCCGAGGTAGCGTCCCAGGGCACTTTAAGATGCGTGACTAATACATTTTAGTGCGATGATGCGAGCACCAGCACTATAATGCGTTAGTCTAAGCGCCTATGCTTGGTATTAGGCATGGCTGGATGTTTGAAGCACTCAAGGGCATTGAGATATCATGGAACAAGCAGCTAAAGTGTCAGTTTGTTAACAGCCTGAAAGAGTACTGTACGCATTGCATGATGCTCTTTGGATCCAGAGTACATTGTTCACATCTTTTCTGCATTATTACTGAAAGACTTTTGTCAGTATTAATCCGAACATCAGATCCTACTCGTCACGTTTACCACATAGACCTACATGTAGCGCGGCGGGGCCAAGGTCTATGTAGGCCGTAGCAGCGCTTAATTAATGGACAGGAGTCAACACTTTCACTATATGCCGGAAGACCACAAGCGGTCTCCGGCCCTTTATTTATACACTCGGGGCGAGCCCGCCCCAAGGGGTGAGTGGATGCATCGGTGCAAGCAACAATGTATTAGAGAGCCCGGGTGGCTCTCTACATCCCTCCTTTCTTTTGGTTATGGACCATCAAGCTTTCTCAGTTCAGGGCTCTCAGCCGTTGACTCGGCACCAGATTCGGCCGGAGACCATACTTCTCGCTCCGGGTACAGGGAGATGTCGCAACCCCAGCCAGGGCGCTCTCATCAGATTCGGCAGCAGTGTTCTGGCTGGTTGACTGGGCACTACCAGCGCTTCCTTGGCTGGCTTGCCTTGGTGACTCCGGCAAGCCACTCCTCGCATCAGGCGATACAGGGGGAGAGAAGTTCGGCAAAGAATCCTGGTACCCAGAGACGTCGGGGTCCGCTTCCGCCTCCGTTGTCTTCTTGAAGCTGGACACATTCCTCATGACGGATTGTTGTCCCTTTTGAGCGGTCACCATGGTTCCTTGGACGTTTACAACGACCCACACTTCTGGCTCGTAGGGCGTCCTGAACTTCCACCCTGGGTGTCGGTCTTTGATCACCACCCGGATGTCCCACTCTGAGCTGCGGTTGTTGGGCTCTTTGGGCCTCACTCGCCTTCCGATTTGTTGTCTCCCTTCTCGCATGGACGGCTACATCATCCCGCTTAATGGGCACCCATGCCGGGTCTGACGGGGTACTGTCTCGAGGGGCGTGCTTGAACAGGAGATGAGTTGGAGCACACTTAGTGGTGCTATGAGGAGTCTGACGGTATGCACCAAGGAATGGTCGAGGGCTGCTTCAGGATCTTCTCCATTATCCACTGTGATGCGCAATTCCCAGTTGATTGCCCTCTTCAGTCTTTCTACTTCCCCGTTCGCCTGGGGCCATAATGGGCTGATCTTCCTGTGGCGCACCACTAGGTTCTCAAGATACTCCTGGAACTGCCGCTCCTGGAAGGTGGGTCTACTGTCAGACTTGACCTCTTCCGGCAGTCCCATCATTGCGAAGGCCCTATTCAGGATTTTCTTCACGTGGGGGAAAGCTGTGGAGGCCACCACCTCAACAATAGGGAACTTCGAGAATGAATCGACCATGACCAGCATGTGTCGTCCATCTGGAAAACACCTGAAGTCCATGCTGAGGTGTGTCCACGGAGCTTTGCTCGGGTCTTCCGTGATCACTAGTGCCGGAGCGGGGTCCCCTCCAGAAATCGTGCAGGCATGGCACTGCCCTATCATCACCTCTACCATGGAGTCCATCACCGGAAACCATACTTTGTCTCGTAACCTGGCCTTGGTTTTGGCCATTCCTTGGTGGCCAACGTGAGCCTACGCGAGAATCCTCTTCTGGAGCTTCTCTGGGATCACTATTAGATGCCCTCTCAAAACCACTCCTTCGGCCCCCACGCTTAGCTCGCTCCGAACTTGCCATAGCTGCTGGCGGGCTGAAGTGGGCCGAACCGTTGTTCTCCAGGGCTCCTTGAGAGAGTGTGATCTTCTTGAGTGGCTCGGCTGATCTCTTCCAAGTGTTATGGCCTTGGGACAAGCCCCTTGCGACACCATGTGTACAAACGCCTCTGTGATGCAGGCATCCGCAGACGGGTTGGATGGTGTCAGGGATTCCGGGTGACAAGACAGTGAGCCGGGTTGTGCACACCGGGGCGGAAAACCACTTTGAAGTTGTAGCCTTGCAGCTGCACTGCCCATCATTCGATCCTCGGAGGTGGTAACCGAGATGAGCCAGCAAACAGCAGGAGTAGCGGTTTGTGGTCGTTCACGACGCTGAATTCTTGGCCGCACAGGTACAGGTGGAAGTGCTGGCACACCCATTTGATCGCCAATGCCTCCCTCTTGATCTGGGCGTATCTGGTTTCGGTGTCGGTGAGGGCTTTGTTGGCATAGGCCACTGGTTTCCACACTTCTGGGCCGTGTTCCTGGAGAAGGACCGCCCCTAGGCCCACCGGGCTGGCATCAACGACCAGTTCTGTTCGGTGTCGTGGATGGAAGTAGGCCATCACAGCCTTCTCCACCAGGCCTGCCTTGATGTCCTGGAACACTTTGTTGGCCGCCAGCGTCCACTCCCATTTGTGGTCGTGAGGCGTGAGGACGCACAGTGGCTCTGACATGGCTGCAAGATTGGGGATGAAGCATCCACAGTACGTGGCCATGCCGAGGAAGCTCCTCACCTCAGTGGGGTTTCTTGGTGTGCTGGCTGTCTGGATAGCTTCGGCCTTCTCCAGGTCTACCAGGAGTCCTCATGGGTGCACGTGCATCCGAAAAAGTCCACGCTCTCCTGATAGAAGGAGCACTTGGCTTTGTGCAGAGTTAGGCCACAGTCCACCAATTTTCTTAAAGTGGCTCGGAGATGAGCGTGGTGTTCCTCGAGCGTGTTGGAGTATACTAGGATATCATCGCTGAGATCGATCACGCCTTGCAGCCCCGACAGTGCTTTCCAAATGGCATTCTGGAATACCTCAGCGGCCGATGATACCCCAAAGCTGAGCCTCTTGTACCTGCGTAAACCAACGTGCGTTGAAAATGTGGTAATATACTGGCTCTCTGTTTCCAGTTCCATTCATGGTACCCGGCGTCAAGTCTAGTTTTGAAAACCACTTCGCTCCATTTAAGTCTGCCACAATATCGTCCATTGTGGGGGTGATGTGTCGCTCCCTCTTCACTGCGGTATTTGGCAGTCTCATATTGACGCAGTTTGGGTGCCACGCCCACCGGGGTCACCCACGGGGTGGGGCCAGAAACCTTCTTGATCATCCCTAGTTCTTCGAGCTTCCTCAGCTCCTCCTCCACTTGCGGACGTAAGTTGAAGGGCACCCGCTGGTGCCTGAGGGCCACAGGCCGTATTGAGGGATCAATGTGCAGCTTGAACCTTTTGCCTTTTAGCTTCCCTAGTCCTTTGAAAAGCTTCGGAAACTCCTTTAGCATCGCTTCTGCATGGGATTCGATAAGCTGGTTAGCAAAGAAGACAAGCCCTACGTCTTCAGCTGTGTGGAAACTAAGTAGAGTCCCTTTCTTGCCTTCGGTGACGTGGAGCCTCGCCTCAGTGGAGTAGCTGCCGCTGGCGACGCTGGTCTGGATGACACCACGGAGAGGAAGCGGGTCTGCCCCTCCGTAGGTGTAGATCCTAGTGGTGGATGGTGCAGAGGAGGTTGTGGTGATGAGCGGTCGTACTGGTTGGTGGTCATCACATTGACAGATGCTCCAGTGTCTATAAGAGCTTGCACGTCAGTGCCGTCGATGGACACAGAGCACATGGAAGGTGACCTTTGACGAGTCCCTGTCCGGCTAACATATGACACCATAAATACTCCTTCATCGTCCTCGTCCTCGGGGCGTTGTTCCTGTGGTTGGTCATCCGATACTGGTGTTGGGTCGTCCAAGGATATCTGTCAAACCCACTGGGACATGTTTCTCGGTCATGTTTCTCGGTCTTGACGCTGTCGGTCGGAACGGCCCACCGTGGTACACTCTGGCATAGTGGTTTTGTCTTCCGCAGCAAGAGCATGTTTTTCCTTTCGCCTAGCAGACAGCCGTTGCAGGGTGATCCTCGCCACAGTATCCACACTGCCCACCCGGTGTTGGCCTTGGTGCTTGGCGAGGCATTGTGGGGCATCTCGGGATTGCATCCACCTTTTCCTCCATGATTGGCCGGAGCTTGGGCGCACGCGAGGTGGCAACTGGCGTGTGTAAGGTGGCTTCCATTTCCTCAGCCCGGGCGTCGGACAGTTTGTGGGAGCAAGCTAGAACCAGGATCTCATCCAGCGAGATTCTCGACTGCCTGAGGATCAGCTCCCGCAGGAGCTTGGAGCGACAGCCTAGGATGATCTGACCACCGATTTCGTCCCGCTGGTCTCTGCAGAGGCACGTACTAGCCAGCTGGCGTAGCCGCGCATAGAACATGTCGACGGACTCTGTCTCGGTCTGCCACGTCCTTTTGAACTTGAACTTTTCAAAGTCGTAGTTGAGTTGTGGGTCAAAGTGTCTATTGAGTGTGGCGACCGCCGCCTTGTAGTCATCTTCATTTCCTGTGTTGGGGATTGTCTCGAAGAGGTCACAGATCTCCGCCATAGTAGATGAGGAGTGACCGCTTCACGGTGCCATCCGTCTCCCTTGTCCCCTTGAAGTAGTGGTTGAGCCGCCCGACCCAGGCCTTCCATCTTGGTGCAGCCGTGGTGGGGTCCGAGGCTTCGCTGAAGGGGGGTAATTGTGCGACTGCCGTGTGGGTGTGCACCAGTGGTGGAGGATTGGCGGCGACCGCTGGATTGCATCCTCCATCTTGTGGCGTCTGCCGCCGGGTCGCTCATCTTGGCCTCGTGGAGGTGGTGAGCAAAGCGAAGGTATGGCTTGCTTGCAGGCGTTCAGCACTGGGGCGGACGCATCAGTGCGTTGTCCTGTACCTCTGTTCTTGAGCGTGTCACTCAGGGGCGGCCCTCTTGGCCCAGTTCTGTGTGTGGAGGGGTAGAATCTGTATTGGCCAGGCCCCTGCACGATAAGTTCCCCTCCTTCCTCGCCTAATGCACTCCCTCCATCGGTGTTGGTCTGGCCGTGCAGCCTGCAGTCAAAGATCAGTGTGCCGCTCATTATCTTTCCTTGCACAAGTCCCACTGTGGGTATTGTCCTCCCTCCTTCACTTTGAGCAGAGTTTCTCTTGGCTCTACCAATGCTTGTTTCCTCCCAGTAATGCTCAGGCCTCGCCTCTGCTGAGAGTGCGCACGTGGCTCCACCCGGGAATGCTTTGGGAGCAAGCCGGCTCCAGATGGTAGACGATGGGGGGAGCGCAGGCAGCGGAGGGGGGAGCTCGGCTCTGGGGCCTCACAGCCTGGCTGCGACAACGTGAAGGGAATTCCAAAGCTGCTGAAGGCAGCAGGGCAGCAGCAGAGGCGGCCGCGCAGGAGGGCACAGCGCGGGCGGGGCCGCAGTCACTCACCCATCTCTAGCGCCGCACCAGCGAGTTCCGCCAGCCGAACACGCTCCCGGAGGCATTGGAGGCGTGTGGGCGGACTCGAGCTGGGCAGCACAGGTGGCCGGGAAGCAGTGAAGTCGACCAGCGCAGATCGGTGCGGGTGGGCTCCGCGATGCGATCACAGTCAGTCGCACAGCACCAGGAGAAGCACGGTGGCGCGGGTGGGCACCGCGCACACCTCAGGAATGCCTCGCAAGGTAGGTGGGCACACGTGGGGTGCGACCGGCCTCGTCGCCAATGTAGCACGGCAGGGCAAAGGTCTACGTAGTCCGCAGCAGTGTTTAATTAATGGACAGGAGTCTATACTTTCACTATCCGCCAGAAGACCACAAGCGGTCTCCAGCCCTTTATTTGGTGGGTGGATGCATGGGTGCAAGCAACAATATATTAGAGAGCGCAGGTGGCTCTCTACACTACACGCACCAGCATGCTTTGTGCTAAATGTATTAAGCCAGCACTGGCTGAAGATGACACTCTCAAACGTATCTAGTGAGTTGAGAGCCATCAGCAGAGTGATATTGCCAAAATGTTACGTGACAGTCAACCAGTCTAGGCTTTTAAATGTAAATGCATTCTGCATGCTGGGATTTTGCTGGCAGAAGCGTAGTTATGAATGGAAAAACTGCCTCTCTCCCCAAACACACACAAACATTTAGGAACAGATTTAAGAGGACAATTTTAAGAGAAGAAAATAAGTAAAGTTTGAATTTTTCAGTTAACTTGCAGTGAATTGGAAAAGATTTTAAGCAGGAACGGTGGTAACAACGTCATGGAAAGGCTTTCAATACCCCCTGATTTAGGGGGTGTACACATATTGGTCCCGCTATTCTGCAAATATTGTATTATAATATACAATACTACCCAACCCAACCAAAAGGCGTTTTGTGTGCATAAGGCCTATGGGTTTCCCAGCTACAAGCTATTTCTACCAAGTCAAAACTGAAAATATAAATCACGCTTGACATTGGGGCCACTTAAGGGGTTGCGTACCTACCACTGAAACCCACCCACTCACTCAGTGTTCGGGTTCCAAAAACAGGCGCGATCGAGAGGCAGAGCGAGTGAATCCCGTCAACACTCACTTCCGTTACATGTGGTAATTAATTCGACGTCAGGAAGTGAATATTTTGCTTCCAGGTGTTTTCCCAAGATATAATCAATATGACTTACTCGATGCGCGATGATAATAAGCCATTGCAATCGTCAAAGGGTAAAACAAACGAACACGTTGTTCTCCTTCGAGGAAGGCGTACCCTCTCCACCCGACCTCGTGTCTGCTGCAAAACAAACGAACAAAAATAGCCAATACCTTTCATTTCCTCCATTGGGTAAGCGTACCCCGTCGTGTAGACTTCAGTTTGCTGCACAAACGCAGTCCTCGCTGGCCGCGGTGCAACCAATCGTTCAGATTACACCAGTTCCGCCTCTTGTTCATTTGTGTGTTTCCCTCAGAGACTTTTATTGTGCGCACATGTTGACGTAATAATTCCGTGACTTCCGTCAGGTTAGGAACGCAGAGCGCTTGGACATCGACCGCAAAACAAGACAACAGGGTAAATGTCTGGTGCGTTCTGCTGACTTCGCCCTTATTTAGTACTTCTGTAACATAATTTGTTCATAGCTGGTGAGGTCTGACCTAGGCATAGCGCTGATGAAAACCTCTAAATCAGAACGGATGCCAACTTTTTGGAACATGAAAGAGGGAGATTTTGAAAACATCGGGGGCCTTCATTCTCACCATTGAGTTGCATACAATGAATGCCATGCACTTTTTGGCAGGACACAGTAACGTTTTCGGCTTGAAAAATCAGGGGGTCTCCCGTCTGAAAAGGGTCTGATAGCATGTGGAAAAGCGAGGGTTAGCGAAGGGTTTATTGAAACATCAACGAGGAAGCGACTTCAAGTTGGTTTAAAAATAGCCATCATCAGAAACTTACTAGAAATATTCCAGCATTGTTGTATTGCAGAAGAATGTTTTATCCTCCAATAAAGAGTGAGTTTTATGGATTGTCAGCAATGATTCCTCTATTTTTTTTAATGAATTCTGTGTGCGGCAATGAAAGGTGCCCGTGCACAACAGTCAACGGTCTGTGCGCCAAAGAAATGCAACAATTCTATGTATAGGTGGCACGGTGTTGGAGCTACCAAAATTAGCGATATTTGAGCCTCCTAAGATTTGTTTGACACTAAAGTAACAAGCCTTTGCAATGCAATCGATCTCACATTTATGAAAGTTAGAGCTATTGGGATCGTAAATGACTGTTTTTTTAAACTTATTTTTTCCAACGTTACCTTTCTCAAATTAACACATTTAATATTTCAAACAGTGCAAAAATGACAAACTTTTTCTTTTAAATTGAGATTTTGCTAAGAAAATTGGGCAAAGTATTATTGGTTTTTAGGCACGTGAAACGACTCGGAAAGCTTTAATGTTAACTTCATACCTTGTACCTCAGTGAGCATCCCTTGGAGCCAATATGTTTCGGCAATCCAAAAGCTATTGGTGTTGTGAATGACAATGTCTTTTAGCAATGTGTTGTGGAGTAAATGTATGTGGTATGGAGAGGAATTGTGCAAATTGGATTAGAATGATTTGAGGAATTGTGTGGTGTGGAATTGTGTGGTGTTGAGTGGAATTATGTGTAGTGGAATTATGTTTCATGGCATACAGTGGAAATATGTGGATAGTAATTATTTGAAATTGAGTGGACTGGAATTATGTAGAGTAGTATTATGTGTTAGGGAGCGTAATTGTGCGAAGTGGTATTGTGTGTTGTGGATTGGCATGTAGTGGAGTGGAATTCTGTGGTGGGTATTTAATTTTATGGCATGATATGGAATGCTGTGGTGTGGGTTGGATGTATGTGGTGTGTAGTGGAATTTTGTTGTGGAATGGAATTATGTGGTTTGTTGTGGAATTATGTAGCATGGAATGGAAATATGTAGAGTTGAACAGTGTGGCATGGAACAGTGTCCTGTTGAGTGAAATTAGGTTGTGGGGAAATATGTGGCAAGGTGTGAAGTGTATTTTGGATGTTACACACTGCATATTAAGCTGCCTGTATGGGTTCATATCACACTGAAGAGAGCATGCTGGAGCTTCATAATTTATGCAAACTTGAACTCTGCATGTCTTGTTTAGCCAATATTTACAGTACAATGAACATAAAGGAGGTCATTGTGGCTCTAGCAGTCAGAAAGTATCCTTTGTACTGCGAAATGTCAGAATGATCGTAATATGAGTGGCAAATCAATACTTCTCCTACTAGCTTTCAAAATCTTCGATATGCAATTTTTGCAAGAAAATATGAGGAGGAAATCAGTGCCTTGTCCCTACGGTGAGGGGCATCAGCTGTTAAGGATACAACAATCTAAGTGCCCCTTCCTCATGAAAGGCCTTGTATTCACTTAAAGGGTCTAGGATGTGCTTTCAAAATAAAGAGTTGAGATTTCTAGGCCCCAGGGATCACATCCTAAAACAACATTAGTCGCAAAAAAAATTCAGAAAATGGGTTTTAAGATTACTACTAGCAGCATGTTTAAAAGATATGCATATGCTTCTCTTTCTGATTTAATCTAAAATTACATCCTTTACTTGCACACCAGCAACACATTGAAGTATCCTGTTGTATTATGAAATTTACAGGAGCAACTTAAATGTAACCCACACTTCTGTTTTAACACATTGGAGATTAAAACGGAATGCACAAAAACACCAGTGGTGGCCGTTATTTAACGGTGGTGACGGGGGTGATGGGTGACGGTAAATGGAAAAAAAAACACTTACCTGCAGGCTGACCAGCTGGCCGCTGCCTCTCGCTGCTCTACAGTTCCTCAACATAAGAAATCAGGAAGTACCCAGGCTCCTGACTCCGCTAGCTAATCACAACACAGAGTTGTGATTGGTCTGAGTGCCGCGGTTCAGCGCTCAGATGGTAAATGGGAGCCTGGGCATGTTCTCCACTCAGTCTGGGTGGAGAACATGCCAAGTGCACATGACGGTTTGGCCGGCAACAGATTGACGGCTAAACATTCGTGCGCACTTGGAGCGGGCAAACCACTCCTCCCCCTGGCCCCTACTCTGTCAACCCCTCCCTGCACCAGGAAACGGAAAACTAAAATGATAATAATTTTGGGTATAATCATTTTAGTTTTCCTTCAACTACTACTCGCAGAGCAGGGGGCAACGCTCCTCCGCCTTAGCGGAGGAGCCGCCGTTGAAAAACACAAGCAGTCGACCCACGCTATGGCTGGAGGAGACAGTTCCATGTAAACCAAAGGGGACATGTAGGAGACATGTGCATACTTTGTGCCTGGAGAATGAATGGCCTGGGGGTTGTGACTAGCTAGTTGGAAGGGAGGTTAATGTAATGTGTTCATTCCCAAGACAACGTGGTTAGTTAAAACTCTATTATTAAAAAGTCACTGACCTTGCCTCTTGTCTGGAAAGTAAACATTACCCAGCTGATGCTTGCTACAATGGCACACAGCCAAGATGTACAGATTTTGAACAAAAAAATGCCCGCAATCCAGCGCCTTTGGACATACAGTATATTTAGCACTACAACATCAAAGCACAGAGCTTCAACAGTCTTCCGAATCTGCACAAAGAACACACTGCCCAAAAGTGAAGTGAAGGGGAGTTTGTGCACACAGGAGGAGAGCTGGGATTTTTGATTTTTTTTTACAAAAGAAAAGCTGACCAACCTTTTTTTTAAATAGAAGGGGAGTGATTAACTGCCCAAGTGTATAATTTCTTGGGAGAGGGAGGTCCTTGTTGGAAAGAAGGTGTGTTCTTCTGCGAGTTTCTCCTTTCTCCTCGCTGCCTTCTGCAACGAGCGCTGCATTTCACAAGCATGCACGAAGGAGAAGAAAATAAGTCACTGACATGTAACTGCAGTTATCCAGTATTGGTATGTTTCATAGATTCACATGCTTGAATCATTCCCCATTGTCGAAGTGGGAGTCCCACGGTACAGTAGTAAAACAGAATATATTAACTTAGCATAGGCTAAATTGGCACTAGGCCATGAAATCTTATAGCCTATCTATGTTCTTTTTAAAAAAGAACCAAACTTTACCTATGGCCAATCATGTAGCATCCTCTAGAACACTCCCAATGGCAGTGCTTAGTATGCAAAAAAACAAGTGCCAGGGCTCTCCTCAGGAGACTACTGCAGCTTGCACCACACATTGCCCCTGCCAGTGCTGCCAATGATAGTAACAACACAACTACTAGCCATTAAACGCCTACAAATGTGACAATTCGGACTATTTTAGGCCCTTAAAGCCAAAAGAATGGCTTGGGCAGCAGGTAATAGATTATTTATTGTACATTGAATTAATAATTAACTTTTGCTATGGTCATCTCTAAATTAACCGGGCAGCGCCACCTTGGAGCAAACTATCACAAGCGCCGGTGTTGACAATTAAGTGCCGGTTCCGAGCACCAGAAATAACCGGCTCAAATTAAGCACTGCCCAAGAGAGTCGGATTTCTTTAGATTTTCAAGCACAAGTGGGAATCAGGGGAGGAGGGTGAGCTGCATGTGAATCTATGAAATATAATAATACTGGATAAATGCAGTTACAGGTAAGTACCTTATTTTGCTATCCAGTATTGCATCTTTCATAGATTCACATGCTTGAATCAGAATAGCAAGCAGTATTGTAAATAATTGAAATACCCTTAGAGAAGTGTGGGTAAAAATTACACTTTGTAGTGGTTAACATGACCTTTTGAACATATCTTATAAACATAAAATGCAAAAAAGAAGAAGAGAACTCTGGGTAGTTCTCTAGTTTAGGTGGAAAGCAGCTCCTTTATAGAGCAATCGCAACACCAGCGACATTCTAAATCTGCTCACCTCAAACGCCGACATTTGAGGTGAGCAGATCTAGAGTGTCGCTTGTGTTGAGAGTGCTTTATACAGGAGCTGCTTTCCACCTAAACTAGAGAACTATCCAGAGTTCTCTTTCCTTTTTGCATAATTTACTCTATGCCTGAAAGGGTATTGTTTTGATATATACTGGGTGCTTCCTTGTGTCTGGACAAAGCTATACCTCTCTGAAGAGCTCTAAGTAGAGCGAAACACTGTGTCAGGGGTTTCCTGGTATTTTACCAATTCAAAGTTGTAATACTGTACCTAGAGTGGTAAATGGCCTTTGTCATTTTACAGCTTGGCGTGGAGAGCACTGTGCTAGTTCTATGCTTAAAGACTTTGCTGTAGAAGTGGCAAAAGACTTTGTTCCTTTCTATCTCGGCGTGGATTGCACTGAGCTAATCCTATGCTCAAAGACTTTGATAAAAAAGCAGATATTTGAGGTGAGCTGATCTAGAGTGTCGCTGGTGTTGAGAGTGCTCTATACAGGAGCTGCCTTCCACCCTAACTAGAGAACTACCCAGAGTTCTCTTCTCCTTTTTTGCATAATTTATGCGTCACTCAATGCCTGAAAGGGTATTGTTTTGATCTTATAAACATATACACATCTCTATATAGCTAGACATACATGAGAATATACAGTTTAAGTGGGTAACGCTTAGAAAAGAATGTAAATAGAACAAAAAAAAGCGATGTATCATAACTTGAAACATTCGGTTTGTACATAAATAAACTACTCTATTTAAAGAGGCTCACCTTATGTGAATAAATGGCGTAACAATGCCTGGCCTACGGCTGCGTCGCTTCTCTGCACTGATTCCAGGCAGTAGTGCTGCATGAATGAGTTGGTGCTCTTTCACGTCGCAGCACAGCATATTTTGTCCAGCGGGATGCCTGCAAACAGAGCAGCAGAAGTGGACACTGCTCTTTTTGAATGAGGATTAGCTCTTCCTGTTAATGGTTTGCTCACTTTGGAATGGCAGAACTGAATTGTTCGAAATTGTAGGGTAGGCCTTGAGCACACCTGTTTTCTAATATTCAATTGAAGTTTATAATATTCATCAAAATTATTGTCCTTCTTTTGCGTGCTGCTTGGTAACTCGGGGCTGCCTAACCCTGAGCATATCAAAACTTTTGGGGATTGGTTGTGACACTATCTCAACCATACCAGGCGCACAGCCAATGATTAAGTTTTTTTCCCCCTATACAAAAATTCTTCCTTTCAAACTTGATGCTTAATTCTCATGTTTATTCTGAGACCTCGTTGCACATCAAAATGCTTCAAAATTATATGTTAATACATTTGCTTATTTTAAACATACTGTGATTCATTACACATAATAAATCTTTTCATGAAAATCTTTTAACCAATTAACATAGTATATTCATAACAGTTAATCGACGATTGTTGATGAAGTTGGCCCGATGCATTTCGGGACCAGTGTCCCTTCTTCGGGGGCCTTTGTATGAAACAACCGTCTAGCGTGTGCCTCACTATTTGTGTAAAAGATATTCAGCCTTGTTGATGCTCTGTGATACATATGAAGGGGAGGGGTCCCCGTAAAAGAGGTGTGTGCCAAAAGACCACACTAGAACATGATTACCAATTAATCAAACAATAAACAATGCTATTTCAAATGGTAATAGAGTTTTATTACCAAAAAGCGACACACAAATTCAATAATACAAAAATTCAATATTGTGAAAAGCCCCGAGGGGGTAAGGGAGGAGGAAAGCTAGAGGGGAAAGCAGTAAGGATAGTAGACACAGTATAAATGACCTGATTAATACACGGTTGAGTGACACAATACAAAAAATTACAAAATGAAGGCCCAATTACGACCAACTACACATAATTAATTAACAAATAATCCAAAATATATATCCGGCATGTGTGATAAATCAATATTACTGCGGATAGTATCCGGTATATCAACATAAAACAGTCGACGTTTCGACCCCTATTAACAGGCTGAGTGTAGTCCTTTCACGGGGTCTTCATCAGGACGTCACACGGGAAGGGGGTGTGGGGGACGGGGGGGGGGCCAACATGGGGTACGGCCAATGCAGGCTCAGTACACTGGATTGGCGCCACGCTAGTAAGTCGCGGTCGATCAAAAAGGGTGGAAATCACCACTCGGTACTCTGGCGAAATAAGTCCAACGGACAGCGTGTTAAGCACATATATTGAAATATGGCACCTCAAGAGAGAAGAGAACGGGGGACTGGCTTATCTCAGATACATCCGATGTCTACCTCACCGAGGTGATGTAAAAGGCGATGGGATTGTTGACATGAGAGCGATTCGCCGTATATTTAAAAGGCACAACTCGGGAATTGCTTATTGTAGCGACGCGAAAATCCGTGTTTGGAAAAAGCGCTGCAAAGCTCAGCGCGAGAACGACTCTACTTCTCAGGGTTTTCTTTTACTGTTGTCATCAAAGATCAAAACGGCCACTCGGCAGGCTCCAAGGATCCGCACTGCACAGCGTCTCACAGCATCACACATGCCGGATATATATTTTGGATTATTTGTTAATTAATTATGTGTAGTTGGTCGTAATTGGGCCTTCATTTTGTAATTTTTTGTATTGTGTCACTCAACCGTGTATTAATCAGGTCATTTATACTGTGTCTACTATCCTTACTGCTTTCCCCTCTAGCTTTCCTCCTCCCTTACCCCCTCGGGGCTTTTCACAATATTGAATTTTTGTATTATTGAATTTGTGTGTCGCTTTTTGGTAATAAAACTCTATTACCATTTGAAATAGCATTGTTTATTGTTTGATTAATTGGTAATCATGTTCTAGTGTGGTCTTTTGGCACACACCTCTTTTACGGGGACCCCTCCCCTTCATATGTATCATACTGCACCCAGGTCCCCGTGACTACATGGGTCAAACCCCTTTTGTGTAACACATTGTTGATGCTCTGCACTTCAATGTTACATGGGCGAAGTGTCCGTTATTCGATTGAATGCTTTCATCAAGAGTCCTGCTCAGCCGCGAGGCATGGCTGAGCAGGACTCTTGATGAAAGCATTCAATCGAATAACGGACACTTCGCCCATGTAACATTGAAGTGCAGAGCATCAACAAGGCTGAATATCTTTTACACAAATAGTGAGGCACACGCTAGACGTTGTTTCATACAAAGGCCCCCGAAGAAGGGACACTGGTCCCGAAATGCATCGGGCCAACTTCATCAACAATCGTCGATTAACTGTTATGAATATACTATGTTAATTGGTTAAAAGATTTTCATGAAAAGATTTATTATGTGTAATGAATCACAGTATGTTTAAAATAAGCAAATGTATTAACATATAATTTTGAAGCATTTTGATGTGCAACGAGGTCTCAGAATAAACATGAGAATTAAGCATCAAGTTTGAAAGGAAGAATTTTTGTATAGGGGGAAAAAAACTTAATCATTGGCTGTGCGCCTGGTATGGTTGAGATAGTGTCACAACCAATCCCCAAAAGAACTGAATTGTTGCCAAAATCATTCTTGCGATCATAGGCATTGTCTCTGCTGTGCCTTGACAAACTTGGCCATTAGCTACAATTAACTGGTCAGTCTTGCAAATGAGTTTAGTTCTGTGAAGGTAACGTTTGAGACAGAGCTTGATGTCCAAAGTATGAAGAGCCTGCTCAGCCATTGTGGATGGGTTGGGGATAAAATTTCAAATTATGACAGGCTCATTGAGATGGAATTAAGAAGAGACATTTGGGAGGTACTTCGGGTTTGTCCTGAGAAGTACGAAATCATCTGAGAAACAAAGAAAAGGTTCCTGAGTGGTAAAGAGCTGGATCTCAATAATCCATCTGGTAGATGTGAGAGTGAGAAGAAGGGCAACCTTCCACGTGAGAAATTTTAATTCAGACTTATGAATGGGTTCACAAGGCTTCTTCATTAGTTGAGAGTGAACCACATTGAGATGCCATTACAAAGGAAGAGCTTTCACCAGTGGGAAAGCTCTGAAGAGTTACCCAGTGACAGATTCTATTCCACTTTAGTCTGTAGCTTTTGGTCATGCCTTCCGCTCCAGATTCAGTGAGGCTATTCCTGCATTCCTGAGTGATATCTAAATTCTGAACCTCATACAATTCAGGAGCAATGCATGCAAGTGGAGAGAGGCTGGCTGCAAGTGGCATCTCTGACCCTGGTTCAGTGTCAGGAGAGATGGCGCCGGAATAAGGCGAATGGGCTTGGTCTCCAAGAGGAGGAAAACCTCCAAAAACCAGTGTTTCCTGGGCCACTTTAGAGTGATCAAAAGAGGACGGCAGCACTCCATCTTCATCTTGGTGAGGACCTTGAGAATCATTGGAAAGGGGGGTAAAGCATACGCATAGATCCCGGGCCACCACATTGAAAGGGCATTCCCCCACGACCTTGAAGAGGGAATTGACAGGCGAAGAATTAGCATTTAACATTGCTGTCCTTTGCGAAGAGATCTAGCGCTAGTTACCCCCACAATAAGAATATCCTGTTCAAGTTTTGTTGGTCCAGTTCCCATTCATGGCAACTGTCCTTGGTTCTGCTGTGAGCGTCCGCTAGCTTGTTGGGGACTCCAGTAACCTGCTTGGCTTTTAAGGAATTCCGTGGCTGTGAGCCAAACCCACAGCTTTTGAGCTTCTTGAGATAGCAACATAGATCAAGTTCCTCCCTGTTTGTTGATATAATACATGCTGGTCTTATTGTTGGTATGGACCAGCACGAAGGAATTTGTGATCCTTGGGAGGAAAGCCTGCAGGGTGAGAAAAATGGCCTTGAACTCAAAGTCATTTATGTGAAGAGACCTTTCACTTGTGCACCACTTTCCTTGGTTCTGAAGGTCCTGTAAATGGCCTCCCCAGCTCTCCATAGAACCATCCGTGGTGATGATGAAACCCAGCACCAGTGGTAAGAACATAAGGCCTTGAGAGAGATGTGGTTTGTAGGACCACCATGCCAGTGTGTGTTTCATCCGCGGAGTAATGGCGATAAAGTCCTCGAAGGACCCTTCCGACTGCATCCATTGGAGTTGCAGTTCCTCTTGTAATGGCTTCATGTTGAGGCGCGACAGTGGGACCAAGCTTATTGCAGACAAGATCATGCCTAGGAGCAACTTGAACAGTCTCACAGAAACATACAGTTTTTTTGCGATCTTTTGAGCCAAGTGTGATAGCCTCCCTTGTCTGTCCTCGGGGAGAAAGGCTTTGTTCCGAATTTTGTCTGGATCGGCTCCATGAAATGGCATAGTCTGACTGGGACTGGTGGAGGACTTTTCCCGAATTACAGTGAGGCCCACTTTGAGAAGAAACAAGAGACAGGCTTTTGTTGCTCTGGCAGCTTTCCTGGGGTTGATGCTTTTAGTAGCCAGTCGTCAAGGTAAGGGAATACCTGATGACCTTGTTTTCTGAGTGCCGCTGCTACCAGGGCCATGTACTTGGTGAATATGCAAGGGTGGACTTGAGGCCAAAAGGTAGGATCTTGAATTGGTAATGGGTACCAGCTACTGTGAATAGAAGATATTCGTGTTGTTTGGGATGGATAGGGATATGGAAGTAAGCCTCTTCCATGTCTAGAAATGTCCTGAAATCTCCACTGTTGAGCTGATGAAGAATATCGGAAAGCGTTATCATCTGGAAGGTTTGCTTGCAGAGATATTTGTTGAGCTTCCTGAGGTTTAAGACAGGTCTCCAATCTCCTGATTTTTTTTTTTAGTCCTATTCACCTTGAAAGAAAAAACTGAGAAACTCTGGAGCCCCCCTTGATCAGCACCTGCCAGAGATCTTTGCTTTGTCCTAAGTATGGTGTGCTTTACACAGAACCTCTCTTTCATGGTTTGCTCTGTCCAAAAGACTGCCTGCAAACCTCACCGGAGAAGTGTTGACGCATAATCGTAGGACATTATTCAACTGGGGACTGTCTCGACCTAGTTCGCACATTCAACATTTTCTAGCCAGTTTACACAAGGAGACCAGAATTCATTCCTTTTTTTGCTGATGCCCTGTCCAGCCTGATAGTGTATTTAACAGTTTTAACCCAATCTGCCCTAGTCGGAGGTAGATTACTTATCCACTTTTTACAGATCTCTCTCCGAGCAAGGAGTATCAAATAAATACCCAGCTTTCTAGCATCAATTGACAGGGACTTCTATTGTGCTGAAACCCCAAAGAAAACAAAGGCTGTGTTTACCTGAAGTGC
This sequence comes from Lissotriton helveticus, assembly GCF_964261635.1. Taxonomy (NCBI): domain Eukaryota; kingdom Metazoa; phylum Chordata; class Amphibia; order Caudata; family Salamandridae; genus Lissotriton; species Lissotriton helveticus. The sequence continues at coordinate 1,709,085,194 of NC_136059.1, forward strand.
CATCCCAAGTATTGTTGAGATACAATTACTCACATCTGTCCAAAAGCGTTGAATCTCAGGTGTAGGAAAGTAGGATCTGCTTCTATGGTTACCCCCACTTTTGCCTGGTCTAAACTGTATTCAACTAGTCTGACTGGGATCCTGCTAATCAGGACCCCAGTCTATCTGCTTTCTCCCTAAACTGTTGTGTTGAGTACTTAGGTACATCCCTGATTGGATACCGGGGTACCCTTATGAGCCCCTAGTATATGGTACTAAGGTACTCAGGGCATAGGTACCCCAGTGGTCCCCCGTGGGCTGAAGCATGCATTATACCACACATGGGAGACCATGCAAAAGGGAACTACAAGCCTGCCATTGCAGTCTGTGTAAGTTAGTGCTAGCATCACTTACTAAAGATATAGGTTTCCTATATCTAGGGTCACTGCACTTAATACCTATCAGGCACCCCTATAGCAGGCCTTTGCAATGCTGAAGGCAAGGTGCTTGGTTCTAAGTGAGAGGGTGTCCCCGCATGAGCAGGACACCCCTGCAGCCTACGGAGTCCATTCTCCAGAGTTGTCAGTGAAGCAGCCATGTACCATATGGAAGGGCACCGCTATAACCATCTACAAAAATGGCTCCAAACACCCTAGCATGTTTGGTATCAAACATGTTGGAATCATGACCCCACACCGTAAACAGTGTGGGACGTATGATTCCAAGCACTGGAAGAGTCCTCCGTTAGGATCTCAGTGTTCCCAGTACCAGCCTTCTTGACCCGGATAGCACAAAATAGTAGCTGACGACCATTCTGCTCTCCTGCTGCTGAGCCAAGCTTGAGCAGAGGAAGGTTGGACAACAGGCATCCGGACACAGTGAGGTGTGACCACCTCCCAGGCAGGATTTAGTGTATTGGGATGGGGTGAGTGCGCTTACCAGCACCACTCAGTCTGCATGAGGGGCACTTTTGGGGTCCCTGTGCATAGTCCAGTTCAAACCAGTTCTGGGAGTCGTTGGCTCTCACTCTGGCATGAAACTGGACAAAGGACATGAGAGTTACTCCCCCTTTCCAGTCCTCCCCTGTGAGGGTCCCCTGTGTATTCCCAACCCTTTCCCTAGGGGACTAACAGCCAGATTCATCAACGGAAATTCGGCTCGCAAAGGGCCAGATTCTGAGAATCGGGCCCTTTGCGAGCGCAATTTTTGCATTTGGGATTCATCATCCCAAATGCAAAAATCGCAAAATGCGAAATCGCTAAATTGCGAGGAATTGCATTTAAGGAATCTCTATTTGAGATTCCTTAAATGCAATTCATGAACCATTTCAGAATTGCGAAATCGCAATTTTTGGCCGCTATTTACCGCGAAGTCTGACTTTGTGGTAAATAGCGAAAACTTAGAAAAATGCACTTTAGTCTAAGTTGTATGTGTGTGCGCAGCACCAGTGTAAATCACAATTTCAGGGGTGCTACAGGGTGTCCTTTGGACACCCCTGGCACCCTTGAAATCGCATTCTTATTTGCGATTAGCAAATTGCTAATTGCGATTAGTAATTTGCTAATCACAAATAAGGAAGCTGTAGAAATCGCAATTATTTTTGCGATTTCTACATAAATCCGGTTTTTCGAGTCTTTAATAGCGATTCCTTAATAATCGCTATTAAGGACTCGCAAAACGGGTCATTGATGAATCTGGCCGTTAAGGGCTTACCTGGGTGTAGGTCCCTAGATTCGACGTGGGATAAGATTCAGATCAGACACCACTGCACTTCTACTATCTAGGCAATCTGGACTTCGTTTGGGCCTGACTTTGCTCCTTTCCAGTCTGCTGCATCATCTTTGCCTGTGCATCATACAGGAACATTCCAAGGCATGTGAAGCATCAAAGACACCTAAAGAAATATCCCTTGGAGTGAAGTAGTCACTGCCCTTATTTGCAGGCACTGCAACTAAGTCGACCGGTCTGCAGATCCTGAGATCCTTAGACTTCGTGGGCTCTGTAATACAGGTGGTGGTTTTCCACAGCTCCGGAGGTCTGTTGTGCCCTGTCACCATGTTTGAGGCTAGTATCAGTATCCCTTGTGGGGTTGCAATAACCGAACCCCTGTGCACCTTGTCCAACTTGCAGTTTCAAAGGCTTGTTGCTTTCTTTCCAAAAAGATTTTCAGGCTCCTACTAGCCCTAACCTCGAGAATCTCCAGTGACCAGAATCTTGGGCCACACCGCATCGTGTGCATCGTGACCTGCCTCTCTTGGTGAGCTACTTGAAGTCCTCTCGCGACTCTAGCACCTCCGGCCTGTGGGTCCACTTGAGGGTCACACTTGTTTCTGTTGGGCTCCCCTGTTTGCTCAGGGCCTGCCCTGACTCCCCTGCCTTAGGTGAGTCCCCTGGACCTTGCTGGTCCCGACGTTGCTCCTTCTTTGATTCCTGTGTGGCTTGCCTTTGCCAAGGCTTGTTGGGTCTCCCGCCGAACACCAACCCCTCAGCACTTGACATCCTTCATAGGAGCGGTCATGCACGGCTCCTGGTCCTCCTCAGTGTAGCCTGGTCCTCACAGCTGCAGAGTCAAGGTCCTCGTCATCCATCCTGCAACACCCGACATCCAAGTCCCCTGAGTGACATAGACTTTGTCCCCTCTGCTTGCAGGTACCTGTCATCTGGAACCAACCTTCGGATTCCATCAGACACTTTCTCGTTCTGCAACAGCAGCACTTTACTGAAGACTTTCATTGGGTTTCACAGCAGTTTTCGACACCAATTAACACATATGCACCCTGCTTCCCTGGTGTAAGTAACATGGGTACTAGGGTATCCACGAGTTGAGTGGCTTTCCAACCTTCTGTATTCAACAGGGTTTCTTCAAGGTCCGTTGGGAAGGGTCCTTAGCTTTAAAGATCCAACCGCAACTTACATGTAGAGTTGTACAGAGCATGCAGTTGTTTTCTCACACTGCACATGCTCTCCGTGGGGTCCCTATTTACTGACCTTGTGTGGTTCCTTGGGGTCCTAGCACTTCTACATCCTCTCAACATTGTCTTGACTCCAGACGTGGTTCTTATACCACTTTCCTAGTATATGGTTTGGTACTCCCCTAGGACCACTGTGTATTTCGTGCTATTACTGTTTTTCTTTGCTAAAGTATTGTGTATATCTCCGGGTAGGAGATATTTCTGTGTGTTAGAGAGTGTTATAAATACATATTTTTATAAATACTTTTTCTCGTAATCTATACTATAAGATTGCATTCTAGTAAACAAGCTGCTTTACACTCCTACTAGACTAGGCCTGAAGGCTGCTCTCCACAGCTACTACTTAGAGAGCTTTCTAAGGTTGTCTAAGACCTCTTAAATCACCATAAGGGTTGTCTGGACTGGTACAAGGTGTCTACTTACATAAGTATACATAATATACCAGGCCAGTTTCTCACATCGGGACACTCCAGGAACAATGTGTATGTCACCCACCTTTTCTTTATTTATTTATTTTTTTAATAACTTTTATTTGCATCAAAAGTACACAAAAACAAAAAGACCAAGTCAAAAATATACAAAAATCACATTTAGGCATTACATTAATCACAGACGAAGATACGGTCATGTAAAGAGAAAAGAATAAGAAGAAAAAGAGAAAAAAAAAGATGCCAGTAGTTAGGACATAAATGTTCCCCAGATTTTGTCCGTTTTTTGTTTAGCCGGAAGGCCCTTTGAGTTGGCAAGAGTGGTCTCCATAGCATAAATTTCTTTAACAAAGTTCCACCATTCCTTAACAGTTGGCGTATTTTTCTGAATCCACGCTCTGGCAATTATAAGTCTTGCACACAAAATTAAAATGTTCAACAAATCATTAAATGCATTTTGACCCACACATGTACCAATCAGTACATCAGTTGAAGAAAGAGAAATTGATTGATTAAGTCTATCCGAGACCACCTTAAGTATACCATTCCAATAATCTTTAAGCATAGGACAAAATAAAAACATATGAGTGATATCAGCCCCGTTTAGATCGCATTTAGGGCATTTTGTACGTTCGCTAAAATTATTGTTCCTTGCCCATTTAAGAATTCTCTCTGGGGTATGATACAGTTGACATATAGTTTGAAACATTTGCAATTTAAGACTAGAAGAGTGAACTGACATATCTAAGCTCTTAAAAGATAAGGTAATTAAATCGGGTGGTACATTTGCGGTTAACCTTGTATTCCATTTCTCGGTTAGTTTTATAATATCGCTAGTATTAAAGTCCGAGAGTAGTTTATATCCTATACTAATCAAAGCTTGGTCTGATTCTCTGTACATACAATTCCAAAAGTCCGAATCTATAACCAGATTAAGTTCTAATTTTTTCACTAAATAATCCTTAGTTTGATAGTATTTAAACCTAGCCAGTTCAGATAAATTATAGCATTGCTTTAGTTTTTCAAATGTCATAAATCCTTGATGATCATACAGGTCTCCCAGTAGTCTAATACCAGATTCTAAATATATTCTGCATATTGACTCATGAAAAATTGAAGGAAATCCTGGATTACCCCAAAGAGGTGTTTTATAATGAAGATGAGAGACATTACATTTCATCATGATGGAGCGGCAGATATTAACAGTATCTCGTATAGTCTTGAATTTAACCCTTTTGAAGTAATTAGGGTCATTTAATCTGTAAATAAACATATTGACATCTTGACCTAACAGAAATTTATGAAAATACAAACATTTATCCAAAATTGTTAAACTACGAAAACGGGTTAAAAAAGCCGACCAGTAATAGAGTTTGAAGTCTGGAAGAGCCAAGCCTCCTTGACTAAAAGGAAATTTAAGTGAAGAGTTTGCCCGTCGAGCTTTTTTATATCCCCATATAAAGCTACTAATGATCCCTTCTAATCTGACAAAATAAGAGTTATTAACACGCTTAATGGAATTGCACGAAATAAATATAAATATTTAGGCAGAATTTTCATTTTAATTAGATTTATACGTCCAATGATATTAAGGGGAAGTTTGTGCCATTTCTTAAATTGCATTGCAGTCTCTTTTAATAATATTTCATAATTTAAAGCCACAACAGAATCAATATCTGAGGAGACTTTAACACCAAGATATGTTGCGACCCCACAAACACCTGAAATAGAGGCAGGAAGATGATGATTCGCAACAATTTGAGTTTTAGTGGTATTAAGTTTGTAACCAGAGACTGATCCATATATACCTGCTTCGATTAAGATGCCTTTCAAAGCTCGTGGTATATCTGAGGAAAACACTGCTACGTCATCTGCATATACCGTGATATCCAATTTATTTAAACCATTGAAGAATGGGTTGATTAAAGTCTGACGTTGGAGTGCAATTAAAAAAGGTTCCATACCCAAAGCAAAAAGCAGGGGTGATAAAGGACACCCCTGTCTTGTCCCCCTCTTAATTGGAAACATAGGAGAGTATTTCCCCATGTAAGATATTTTACCCATTGGATTATCATAGAGTGATTGAATCAATCTCAGAAATTGACCATTGATGCCAAATGCCTGTAGGGCTGGCCATAAAAAGCCCCACCCAACTCGGTCAAATGCTTTTTCTGCATCTAGTAAGATCATACCGAGTGGGGCGGACTGAATCCGTGCAGCATCAAAGGCAGAAATGGCCATATTAATATGCGCAGTTGTATCGCGTTTTGGTATAAATCCGTGTTGCTGGGAAGATACTAATTGAGACATAACTGGCGCGAGCCTAATCGCCAATATTTTAGCAAAAATGTTGGCATCGCTATTAATAAGTGAGATTGGTCTATATGATCCCCTCTCTTGAGGTACTTTACCCTTTTTTAGGAAAAAGATGATTTGAGTTAGATTCCAAGATTTAGGTGCTTGTTGTCCATTACCAATTGCCCCGATCACTTCCATTAATAAAGGTATTAATTCCTCAGTGCAGCATTTATATAGTTCCAGAGGAATAGAATCCTCCCCTACTGCTTTCCCTATTGCTAAGGAGTTAATAGCCTCTCTAATTTCCCTTACTGTAATGTCTTCCTCTAGATGTTTTGTTTGTTCTAATTTTAAGACATTCACTGTGTTAAGTTCTATATACTTTTTAATACTATCTTCCGAAGTTACGTTTTCTGGTGTATATAAAGCTTGATAATAAGAAGCAAATTGTAGCAGTATTGATTTAGAATCGCTAACCAATTGATCATTGTCTCCTTTGATTTCCTTAACTATATTCTGTGCACGATCTTCGGCAACTCTATAAGCCAAAAGTTTACCAATATTATCTGCGTTTTCATACTGATCAAGCTGATATTTTTTTAATTTGTTAATGCTTTTAGTTCTAAGAAGGTCTTTTAGTGCAACTTTGAGTTCGATTAATTTAAGATTAAGTATATCTGAGATCGGTACCTCATCCGACAGAGCCGTTGATAACTGAAGTTCAATATCACGTATTTCACCAAGCCTTTTCTCATTCAAGATTCGGTGTTCTTTATTTTGACGCCATATATATTGCTGTGTAAAGCCACGTATACTAGATTTACAGGCATCCCATACTATCAGGGGTTGACTAGACTGGATATTTATATCAATGAATTGTTTTAGATGATCTTTAAGTTGACTCACAAATCCATTGTCAGTGAATAAATATCTTGGAAATGAGAAAAGGCGTGGAGAAAATTCTTTGTTTGTAATCTCAAAAGTAATAGAAACTGGATTATGATCTGAAGTTACCCTTGGGTAAATGGAAGGCCGGAAATACACAATATGTGGAATTTATGCTTCAAATCAAGACGAACCATATATTTTTGATCAGATTAATATAGAACTGCTTGGATGGGAAGGGGAATATATTGTTTTGGGCGATTTCAATTGTATTATGAGTTATGATTTGGACACAACTAGGAAAAACTCCTTTCAGAGAATGCGGAAAACTAGAGCGGCAATCTTGGATCTAGCATCTAATCATTTTCTTAAAGACTCCTGGAGATGTTTAAATCATAAACTTGCAGGGTATTCATATTACTCGGCCGCTCATAAATTATGCTCACGCATAGATATGATCTGGGTTTCAGATTCCATCCTCAACCTTAATAAATGCTCAATGGCCAGTCACCCACCTTTTCTATGCTGCATTTTGGACAGCTCAGCGTTACACCCTTCCCTAATTTAGATAGCTTTAGGGGTGTCCAATAGGCCATTTGAAGACAAAAAATGTGGTTCCTCCTTAAATTTGCGTTGTGCACAGTGGAGGTCAGAATGTTACAAGATACTTGCCATAAGTCTTCAAGCTGTATCCCTGGCAAGCTCTTTCCCACAGGTCAGTTGGTATTCTGAAATCGCTGGCCGTTAAGTCCACCAAAAGCCAGTACCAGTTAGCCACCTCCTTCTTTCCTGGCACTTTGTTGACCAGCCTGGACTCCAGCTCATTTGAAGAACCTATCTCTACCGCGGCGACTTGGTACCAGCTTTTTATTTGGAGATATTTGAATCGCAATAGCTTGTTGTTGGTTATCTCCAACCAGTTGTCCCAAGGAACCAGCTTCCCATCTTCCACTAGTCGTTCCTATCTCTTCACCTCTGCCTGCCTCAGAGGAACTGCCATGCTATCCTTGGCCCACTCAGTGGAACCTGGCGCATCCCATATTGGGGCCAGCCCACTGTAGTAGCTGAATTTTGACTCCTTTCTGATCTTATACCATGTAGTTGCTAGGCATTGTAGGATCTTAAGACGCACCTTTTTAAAACATCTGGGATCTTGAAATGTATACATAAAGCTCTCCTCTCCTCCCATCACATCAGATACCATCACCCTTAACATTTTACCAATGTCTGAAATATTCAGTTCATTCAGGAGCATCTTTCCATTCCTTAACAGAAAAGCCCAGGCATAATAGGACGGGTCTGGTTAACACAAGCCCCTTTATCCTTCTTCCTTCAAAGCTTTTTCCATGCAATCTGCGAGCCCTTTCCGGCACAGATAAAGCTGCTTATCTTAGCCTGCATTTTTTCAGCCACTCTTCTTTAATATTCAACGGAATATTCTGGGATGAAAAAGCCCATTTTGGAAGGATCGACATTTTCACTAGGTTCACTCTTCCGATGATCAGTGGTAGATGTGACCAGCTTACCATGGATTTGCAGACATCCTTACAAACATTTTGGAAATCTACTTCTGGGATTCTGTCGATGTTTTGTGTGATCCTAATGCCTAGATATCTCCTCTCACTGTTGATATTCTCTTGATCTCTAACTAAGTTCCAGGATGTTATCTCAGTTTTTTGTTCATTCACTTCGTAGCCCGCAATGTGCCTGAATTGGGCGGTCAATTCATATATAAGTGGAACCGAGATGAGCAAATCAGAGGTATATACCATTAGATCGTCCGGACTACCTTTTTCTCTCAGCCCATATACCTTACAGGGAGGAATTCCATCTTCTTTTCTGATCTTATCTGCTAAGGATTCTATATATAGGTTAAAGAAGAGAGAGGACAGAGGACACCCTTGTCTAGTTCCCCTTGAGGTTTTAAAAGGCATTGAAAGATTACCATTCACCAGAACCCTAGCTGTTGGCTTTCTATTTATCATTGCTATCATCCTGCAAAGATTTTCGCCCAAGATGCACAGCCTTAATATTGTCTGAAGATAGGGCCAGTTCAACCTATCAAAGGCCTTCGTAGCGTCTACGGTAATATCTGCCATAGGAGCTTTGTAGACAGTAGCTATATCCGTTGCTCCAATTAAATTAAACGTTAGATCATGGATTCCCCCTTCCACTAAGAAAGCCTTTCTGATTCTCATGTAAAAGATCCCCACCACCCCATTTAACCTTTCTGCTAAACTTGTTTGCGAAAATTGTGTAATCGCAATTTAATAGCAAGATGGGACTATAGGAGTCACAAGCGTCTGACGATTTCCCTGGTTTAGGAATCAGCATCACTATGGCCTCATTCCAAGATGCTAGCATTTCAGCCCCTTTCCTAAAAATTCCCCAAAATATCTTTACCAAAACTGGCATTAGAACCTCTCCCAATTTTTTATATATCTCTGCAGGCAGTCCATCCAGACCTGCCGTTTTACCTGTCTTTTCTGCCATGATTGCATTCCTAGTCTCCATCACTGTAATGGCACTGTCAATATTATTATTATTATTTCAGCTGACTCTACAGGGAGCATCCTGGCCCAAACATTCCTTCACATCTTCCTCCATAACTACCAGTCCCTCCTGGTATAACCTCCTAAAGTGTTTGTGAAATGCCTCTTCTATTTCTTTACTGGCCGTAAAGAGTTTACCTGAAGCCTCACACCGGATTCCTTTTATAAAACCTCTTACCTGATCGCTTTCGGCTTTCCAGGCCAAGAGTTTTCCACACCCCTTTCCATATTCAAAGTGGGTGAGTTTACTCACTTGCTATCTTTTCCTTTTTTTTTTTTTTTCTTTTTTAATTTGGCCCACCGTGGGCTTTATTGACTCAAAAGGTATCAACTGTAGCATTAACAGTTAAAAGGACGAAACATGAACAATTTGCATTTTGCAACAAATTTTGCTATGTAATGGAGGGCTGTATTTATTGATATTATTTTTTAAGGTATTTTTTATATTTTTTTATTTTTTTTATTTTCAAAAACCTTTATTTGTATCCTTAAAGAGTACACCGCTATTCAGCCAACAACCCGGAGGCAGGCAGCATAGGTTTCATCTGAACACAGCAAGTTATCAATTCGTGTACACTGTCGCAGATAATTGACTCATTACTCTTATTCAACAATTAACAATAACATACGTGAGAGATTATCACAAGTCAGCATACTCAATTTCGCTTAATTGTCCCTAAGTCCCGTTGCCCGCAGTCTTCTGGTACTATGCATGGAGCTTTTCCCTTCACCCCCCATCTCTTCATCAATAGGTGCCCCAATTTCTACCCTCAGTCGCTCTCATCACCCCCTGAACGTGCTAGCCAGTCCACCATTGGTTGCCAGATATCGGCGGGCCGAGAGCGGAGTGGCATCAATTCCCAATACGCCGACAGCTGGTCTTTGCAGTACATTGCAGATTTTATCCAACCAGATATCGTAGGCGGGGACTTCTGTTTCCATTTAAGTGCTATCTGTCGCTTGGCAAGTAGGAGCAATAGTGCCACCAGCTTCCTGGACGTGCCCGGCACAGGCAGCACAAATCCCAGTAGCCCCACAAGTGGGTCGAGGCCCATGGGTATATCCACCATCTGACCTATATCACGAAAAACGTTCTCCCAGTATGTGCGTATTTGGCCACAGTCCCAAGACAAGTGGAAGAATGTAGCCTCACTCTCACCACATCTCCAGCAAGAGGCATCAGCCGTCAGTCCCATCCGAACCAGTTGTATGGGTGTGCGGTACGTTCTGTGCAAATAATTAAAGTGTATGAGCCTCAGCCTGTAGTTGGGCGATAGGTGTTCTAGTTGCGTGCAACAAAACGTCCATTGTTTGTCCGATATATTGATACCCGCCTCCCTCTCCCAGGCCATCCTCGAGTCAGTGTGAAGGACAGGTGTTGCGTTTTGCGTAGCCCTGTAGATCCTCGTTATCAATTTATGCAAGGAGGCATTCGATAGGAAATCCTCCAATGCCGCTAGTGTCAGCGGGGCCTCTGGGAAGACCGGGTATCTACGCTTGCACGCAGCCCGCAGTTGGTAATATAGTAAGAGCTCCGAAGCCGTCGGGTTCGTGGATTCAGTCATGTCTTGTAGCGCTATAAAATTGTCATCCGGGTATAGATCGCCCGCCACCTTCAGGCCTCTCTCACTCGCCCTGCGGACTATTGCCGCGTCCGTGAGCGGTTCCAGTAGGGGGTTGCCGTCTAGTGGCATGCTCGGTGCATACAGCTCGCTCACGCCCGCACGTTTGGCAATACCCGCCCATGCCCAGCGCACCACTTCCACAGTGTCGACGTCCTCATGGGATCGTTTATACTTTTTGTACACCGCCGCCCTGAGGGGGCAGGGGGTTGCCACGTCCGTCTCTATGGCCACGTGTGGCTGGTACGGGATCGGGTGGTGCCAGTAATATAGATACTGGGCCTGCGCACTATACGCATAAAGCTCAAAGTCTGGCGCAGCCAGACCCCCCTGGCGGAACGGGAGAGTAAGGAGGTTCCAGGCCACTCTAGGTTGCCTACCTGCCCAGACCAGTTCTATGATCGCAGACCGAAGCCTGCAAAAAAATGCCATCGTTAGCGGCAGGGGTATATTTATGAAGAGATATAGAAATTTGGGGACCACCACCATTTTTGCGAGAGCAATGCGACCCGTCAGCGAAAGCGGGAGCGTCTTCCACTTTTTAACTTTGCCCTCTAGCCAGTCCATCGCCACGCCAAAATTTGAGAGCCAGATGTCATGGATAGTGCGGCTCACTCTAATTCCCAAGTATTTGACGTCCTCCATGACCCAGTCAATCGGAAATTCAGTATGGCACTTGACCGTGCTGTCTGTTAGTGGTAACATGGTTGACTTCGACCAGTTAATATTGATCCCAGTGAGGCCGCTATATCTAAGCACCTCCCTCATCAGTGGGTCAAAATTCACCTCCGGATCCATCATATAAATTGTAACGTCGTCCGCGTACAGGGAGATAAGCAGACCGCGCGACGTGAAGCCGATGCTTCTCTGGGCATGGTGTTGCCGCATTCGTGCCGCAAGCGGTTCAGTAGCCATGGCAAATAGTAAGGGAGAGAGCGGACATCCCTGCCTCGTCCCTCTCGTAATCTGGATAGAGTCTGAAGTTTGACCGTTCACTCGCACCCTAGCAGTCGGGCTATTATATAGAATGCCTATGCGCCTAGCAAACAGTGGGCTAAATCCCATTCGGGTAAAGAGGGCGTGCAGGAACTTCCATTCGAGGGAGTCGAATGCTTTAGTCGCATCGAGTAGCGCAGCAGCGGCCTTCACCTTGGGGTCCAGATAGTGGAGTAACCCGAACAAAACTCTCAGGTTATGCGATGTGGATCTCTCTAGGACGAAACCCGACTGGTCTGAAAGTGCTATTTGTGGCAGCATATATTTGAGCCGGTCCGCCAACAATTTCGCATAAATCTTGGCATCTACGTTGATGAGCGAAAGGGGACGGTAGGAGTCTGGCTCGGTGGGGTCCTTTCCAGACTTGAGTAAGGTAATGATCAATGCCTCACGCATTGATTGCGGAAGTATCTCCGTTTCAACCGCCTCCTCGAAGACCTTGTGTAGTCTAGGTACCAAGATATCAGCATACTCCTTGTAGAATTCTGACGTCAAACCGTCTGGTCCTGGTGCTTTACCAGGCGGCATACTTGCTATTATTGCCCGCATGTCCTCCTGCGAGAACGGTAGGTCCATGTACTGTCTGGCCCCATTGTTAAACCAAGCCAGAGCGATTGTGTCTAGATAGTCTGTAAGTGTTTGGTCGTCCGGCGTGATCTTGGACGTGTAGAGTGTGCGGTAGTAGTCAGTCATGACCTTGAGGATGGCCTGGGGTTCCCTCACCATGTCCCCTCCCTCATCTCTTAGTTCCAGTACATAGGACGCTCCCTTTGGGGTTCTAAGCATGTTGGCCAGTGTCCGGCCTGCCCTGTCTCCCTCCCCGTATCTTCGGGCCTGACCATCTTTCGCTAGGAAGGCCACCTCCCTGTCTGCCTCTTCCTGATATTGCGTGAGTTTCGCGCGAAACTCGGCCTTGACCCTGTCTGTAGGTGCCTCCTGGAGTATTGCCTCAAGCGCTGCCAATTCTGTTTCCAATGTTTGTAAGGTGCCCCTAATGGAATGGAGTACCCCTGTTTTTAGTGACATGCAGCATCCCCTCGTCACCACTTTACATGCCTCCCAGAGTGTGCCTGGGGAGTCCACCGAGCCCTCATTTAGTTCAAAGTATTCCTCCAGTTTTTCCCTCAATTCCTGCGTGAATACCTGGTCTTGGAGCGCCCGGGAGGGGAATCTCCAGCTGAATGGCTGGATGTACTGCGCTGGGGTGGATAGTGTGAGACAGACTGGCGCATGGTCAGAGAGTGACCTTGGCAGGTGTGTCACATCAGTCGTGAGTGTGTGGACATCCCCGGATAGCAGCCAGTAGTCCAGTCTAGACCACGCGGCTCTATGCATTGTTAGACATGTGCCCTCTCGGGCCCCTGGGTGCAGTACCCTCCAGGAGTCGACCAGCTTAGCTTCAGAAATTATGTCCCAGAGCGTTGCCGCCGCCTTGGGGTGATGTTCCCTGGTCGTTCCCTGTCTGTCTAATGTATCTGATAGTATCACATTGTAATCACCTCCCCACACAACCGCGGCGTGCCCTCGGGCCTGTATTTTGTACCAAAGGTCACTATAGAACTCAGGGTTGTCATCATTTGGTCCATACACATTCACCAATATCATCCGCATGCCACAGAAATTCCCCACCAGTAATATATACCTCCCCTCAGCATCCAGTACCACCTCAGATGTTGTCCAGTGGAGGCCTCTCCTAACCAGGATCGCCACCCCACGAGAGTAGTTAGAGTAGTGCGCATGTATAACCTCCCCCCACCTGCTATGTCGGAGCTGCGCATTAGCATTAGCAGTTAGGTGGGTCTCTTGCAGAAAACATATGTCTATAGCCTTCCGCAGCAAGAAGGCCTGGACCAGCCTGACCTTTCGTCTGTCATTCAATCCGCGCACATTCCAGGTTAACAGTTTAATGGGAGCCATATCTGCATTGACAAGTTGGTAATTTTACTCCCTGCGGCTTTTTATACTTCAGGACAGAGTACAGTCCAGTGCGATCAGTCACCTGACACCTCCGGTCAACAAGTGACCACCGGGGCCAAGTGTGTTCAACTGTGTTAGCATTCGCTTCATGTGTCTCCACGCTTTCAACAAAACAAAAAGCAACAGTGCAATTCAATCTCAAACCCCCCCAACGCCCTCCCGCTCCAACCCCCCAATCAGGTCGTGCAGTTCCATCCCCCCCCTCCCACCCAGACATCAAGCACCCTGTAGGGCATCTCAAAAGTACCAGTCCAGTGGGAATCATCCCTCGGGGAACGCGGGTCGTACGCTCACTAACCCTGTACTTTTGCCAGGGCGACCGAGCGCCAGCCTGACAGTGATCCCGCAAGGACCTCCTCCCGCTCCCCGTAAGCAACTACATAGGTCCACTTATCTGTACAGGTAAGGTTAGCCGTGTCTCAATTCGGCAGCTGGCACTTCCGGCTTCCGTTGTCTGCACCGCAGATAAGTCGAAGTCCATATCTCTGTCCATTCAATGTCACTCAGTCCGGTTTGCGCTTCCGATTCGCCGGGTGGGGACTGATTTTTCTGGTCCCGTGACAGTTGCTTCGCATATTTCAACGCTGCCTTGGCGTCCACAAAAAAGGAAGGTTTGCCCAGACCCTGCACCCTCAGTTTAGCAGGGTAGATTAGTGAATATTTGGTTCCAATCTGCTGGAATATCTTCTTGGCCGGGACAAATTCTCTCCTTGCTGCCTGGACCTGCATGGTGAAGTCCGGGAAGATCGATATGTGAGTGCCCTGATACTGAAGATCTTTCACATCCCTCGCCATGCGCAGAATGGTATCGCGGTCCCTATAATTCAGGATGCGCGCTATTATTGCTCTTGGCAGTGCGCCCGGCTTGGGCTGGGGGCCCAATGTCCTGTGCGCCCTTTCGACCAGGAACATGGGAGAGAGGCCCGTCCCGAAGAGTTCCGTCATCATGGTCTCTACATACACTTCCATTTTAACGATATTGGTCGATTCCGCCACACCCGTGATGCGGACGTTGTTGCGTCTCGAGCGGGCCTCCAAATCCTCGTTCTTTTGCTGGATCAGCGTCAGGACCTTATCCATGCAGCGTAATTTCCTTTCCATGGCGGTGTGACCCTCCTCCGTTTCGGTCACACGCGTTTCCAGCACATCCACTCTCCCGTCCTGTTTGTCCATCCGCCTGGTCAGGCTGTCCATGCGGGCTGCCAAGTCGTCCATCTTGTGATCTATCCCTTGGAGACTCGTTTTCAGTTCCTGAAACATGGACTTTATTTCGGATGCTTGCGCGCCCCCCTGATCGCTCTTCGCGGCCTCCTCTTCCGATTGTTCCCGGCCGGTCGTCTTCTGTTTGGTCTTGTCAAACGTGATCTTCGGCTGCCTCGTGTCAGGTTTCCCCATCTTGGCTGCCAACCGCGACAGGGGGAGCCCAAGTTTCACCGCAGGTCACTAGATAGGGCAGACGCGGTTCACCGAGCCGCCCCTCGTCGTCCGGGGGAACAGTAGCCAGAGATTTAGCGCCAATCCAACCCTTCTCCAACGCCTCTGCAGGGTTACACAGTGGAAATGGTCGTCAATTCAGCGGTGCAGGGTCGACTCAACCCCCGGCGGTCCCACTTGCATATAGGCCGTATTTGTGGGATAGCGCACTGGGGCTTCCGCAGCACAAAATGGCGTCCTGCGCCTCTACACTTTGTCCCGTCCCACTGTTTTCGATGGCCAGGACTGAGGCTCCGACACTGTCCGCTTCCCGCCTCCGCGGGCGAACTGTATCCCCAGGGGGCGGCGGGCGGGTTAGTAGTCTTTTTAGGGTTCCGGTTTTGTGCAGTCTCCGCTGGCACTAAGTATGGCCGCCTGCCCTGCCACTATGTCGGGCTCTGCACCCAGTCGATAACACTGGCACGATCACTCTGGGCCCGTCAGGTTTTAGTCCCGCATCCAGCCTTCCCCGCTATACACCTCACCGGGCCGGCCGCCGAGCGGACCGTCAGAGCTGCCTCCTGGCCGCTCGTCTACTTTTTGTGCCTCCGCCTCGGGACAGTCCCACCCGAATCTCCTCTCCGGATCTGTGAAGCGCGCAGTCCCGCACCACGATATCTCTCGCAGCCTGGTCCGCGATTATGGCGCTCACGCTCCGACCCCTTGCGTCCAGCGCCCGATACCCTCTTCTCCTCGCCGCTCTCGTCCGGGCTCGGACTCACGCGAGGTCCCGGCTTCCGTTGTGTCACCAGGCCGCCACACCGCTCGTAGGTAATCCGCCTGTAGAGGAGTCAGGCTCTCCGTCCACGCTGATTTTTCACCACCGGCAAGCCTCCCTGTAACATGCAGTACTCCTGAGGGGGAAAGGTCCGGGGTATCACATCAGGTTAATGAATAAATTGCGGATTTATGTGCTCGGTCGGCGGAGCTGCGGGATCAAGCAGCCATTCCGCCTCGCGTCCAAGCCACGCCCCCTGCTATCTTTTCCTTAATCTCTCTTCTACTACTCCTATGAGTCCCATCGGAAGGGTTTGGAGAGAGGTTTGTAAAGCCACCTTCGCTTGCCCCCTCCCCAGACGCTGACAACTGGTGTTCCAACTGCTAAATATTACATTCTAGTTCTCCTACTTCAGATCTCAACTTCTTCCTTTTAAATGCTTGAATAGAAATGATGCTCCCCCTCAGGAAGACTTTATACGCATCCCATACAACCCCCAGTGGGGCGCTCTCCGAATTTATAGAGAAAAACTCCTCAGTGTCCAAGCCAAGACTGCCTCATCTGATAATAGGGTACGGTCCATTGTTCATCTCCTTTGTATTGACCTGGTGGATAGGGCTAGAACTAGAGTTACTGCGGAATGGTCTGACAAATGAGTTCCTATTTGCTTAATATCTTACACCCATTACTTAAGTACTTGATCTATTAAAAAGAAATCAATTCTTGATTGGTGTCCATATTCTTTGTTTTTAAAAGTGAAACCCTTCTTGACTCCCATATTTTCTCTCCATATGTCACACCAACCTAGCTGTTTAATAGTGGTTTTCATTGAAGACCCCATCTCATTGTTAGATACTGCCCTATTCTTAACCGAGAGGTCCAGTCCACTTTCTAGGGCCATATTGAAATCACCTGCTAAAATAATAGGGTCAGGGAAGTTTAACAACACAATCAGCATCCTCTAAAGGGACTATGGTCATCTATGTTTGTACCATTATACCCAACCAAGGTAAATATTTGGTGGTAGCATCTTATTTTAGCAGTAACCCATCTGCCCGCCTTGTCTACTCTACTTTCCTCTATGGTGATATACGGGTTCTTTTTAACCAGGATTGCAACCCCCTTTATAGTCAGCTGTTGACTAGTATAGATGACCTCTTGGACCTAGCCCGTGGATTTAAAACGGTTCCCCATTTACAAGTCAGTCAGGTGTGTTTCTTGTAGGTTTATAATCTGGCGGGAGCATCTTTCAACTATTGTAAAATATTTTCTCTGGGTTTAACTCTCAGCCCGTTCATGTTCCATGATAGGATCTCAATCTGATCACTCTGGCCGTCACTCATCACTCGCACCGTATGCTAACTGCACTGGGGGTGCCAAAAATGGCGATTAGATGAAGAGAACTTATTTTTTTCTATTTTCTTCCACTGCTCCCCACCCCGTGACCCCGATCACTCCCATTACCCCTTTTCTCTCCCACCCCGGAGGACCCTCCTTTTACCTCTTTCATGGCCTAAGCCTGTGGGGGCCCCTGAAGTTGGGAGAAAAAAAAACACCTAACTTTGCTGTGGCGCTCAAGCTACTCTATTATCTAATGTGCTCAAAACACACAGACCATACTGTGACAGAAAGAATTAAATGTGAAATTACAGTGAAAAGTGAAAAGAAAAAAAGAACAGAAGAGAGAGAGAAAAAAAAGAAATAGGAAAAGCCTAGTAAATAAAATAAAATAAGAAAATAGCAGATAAAAGGAAAAAGGGAGGGACTGAGGGAGTGGAGGGGTCGGCGAGAAACCTCATTTTCGCCCTAACTACAGTCCCTCTCTACCTTATCCCTGCATCTGATATGGTTTTTGTAAATTCTTCCGCTTCTTCCACATGCCGAAAATTCTTCGTTTTTTTATTGTACATCACATGCAGTGTAACAGGAAATTTCAACTGCGCCGTGGTGCCCAGTTTCTACAATGAATCAAGCAGTTTCCCTAACTCCCATGATCTGCCACACATCTGACGTTATTTAAAAATGTATACCTTCCACATTTAATGACTAAATTTTTAGCGCCGTAGTGAGGATTTCTTCCTTTATTCTGTACATTTGGAAGTGGATTAAGATTTTCCTGGGCTCCGCTTTATTACGTGTTAACGTAAATGGGTCACTATGTATCCTCTGGATGACTTTAGAAAGCTCTTGTTCTGAGCAGTCAATTTGAGTCCCAGCTTTAATTAGACTTACTACAAAAGTTTTCATCTTATTCCCCTCTGCCCCTTCTAGTACTTTTAACAGGTGCAGGTTGTTCCTTCTTTAATTATTTTCCAGGGATTCCAGTCTTTCTTGAATACCCACTTCACTTTCCTTCAGCAGTCTAATCCCTTCCTTATTTGCCCCCATTTGAAGTGTTAATTCCTTCACTGTTGTGACTCCAACATCCTAGCTGTTTGGTCATCACGTTTTCTTTCCAGCTTATCTCAAGCAGATCTGATCTCCGTTCGGTTTAATTCCGAGGTCTCAAATCTACTCCAGATTTCTGTTAGCAACTGAATCAGGTCGTAAACGGATTGGGGTGATGATTGACTTGAGGCTCCACCTGCCTGCTCGGGTTGTTTATTCAAATCAGCCTGTGCTGTCTGTACTGTCAGTGTGCCCCCCCTGCGCACCCCCCTGTGCCTTCCCCTGGGAGAATGGGGGGCTCTTGACTGTACCTGAGTCTAAACCTTCCTGCTCCATCCTCTGAGTACAGGAGGCAGCCACCTCTGGGGACCGAAAATCGTCCACCAAAGTTTGAAATATGTTTGGACTTCAGATAGCCTCTCCCTCTAAAGACTGCGGGGAGCTGGTAGGTGTAGAATTCCTGTTTTTTTTTTACGTCAAGGTTTGTCTGCATTACTTTAAAATAGGTTCCATAGTGAAGGGGTGATTCTTGGTTTATACGGCTGGGGGTCTACCCTTTTCTTCCTTGATTTCCCCTTCCTGTGGCTTACCCTGTCCTCTCTTGGCAACTGGTCAATAACTGTCCGAACTGACTGGACTTCTAAGGGCTTTCTTATTAGTTTTATAGTACTGCCCTATATTAGGTTGTGTTGAGTGTTACAACAAACCTGTGGAGGCCACATTGCTCCTAAGCTTCTAAGAGCATATCTGCTCTGTATCTTACAGTTTGCACCGTTTTCCAGAGTCCCCCCTGTGTCTGATGCCAGGGTTACACCTCCCTTCCCCGGGGAAAATGTACTTCTCACCCTAAGATTTGATTATATCCCCTTTATCGAAGGGTCATTACCTCCTCCTCCTCCACAGTTTTCTGCATCCATGACCCGCACTGCTGCTTCTCCTTTACCTGGGTCCTGTCCAGCGTTCTCCAACTTCTCCAAACTCTGCCTAACCAGCTTGCTGAGCGAAAATCCCGCTCTTGTGCTGCCTCTGCCGCTCGTTCCCCGGACAGGGATTCGTGCTACAACCCTCCGACCTCTGCAGAGCTCAAGCACTGCTTGAGCCCAGCACGATTCCTGGCTGGGTGATCCTGTAGGCACCGCAGTCGTCATAGTCGCTCCGACTTGAAAATGGGGGCAACTGTGAAAAGAAACCCGCACTCTCTGTCCTCCACGGTGAGCACTTTCTAGGTGTTTTTATCGCCCTGACCCAGTAGCACTTGCAGAATAAACTCCAGACTTCTGAAGGCTCTGTGACCTGCCACTAGCAGGCCGCCATGTTCCCCTTCGATGCATTCAGTCACATGCTAAACCCTTTCCAGATTTCTTGCAAAAAAGGAAAAAACATGAGTAGAAACCTTTCCCTTTTTGAGCAACCAAGACTTTCTTTATTGCTTCTTTGGCAAGCATTAGGAATGCTTCCTTTCTCTGCAAATGAAAACAAGGGGGTGGGCTTACCATTGGAGATTGGTAGGAGGTTTTTCCGTGAACTCCACAGTATGGCCATAGGTGACAAGGTCCAATACTCATCTATCTGAGGTGATGGTTTGCCATTGATGGAGGTAATTGGATATCTTTGCACCTACAAGATGGGACGATTGAGTAGCTAGTACCTGGACATGGTCACTGTTTGTGACCTGTGTCACAACTCTCAGAGGGCGGTCTTCTGCAAAGCTCTTGCTTGGAGAAACCCAGCATAAAGGGTTGGCAGTATGACTGCTGTTGATACCCCTGTCTGTATTGGGACTGATAGGACTGATACTGCTGAGAACGCTGAAATCCACCTCTATAATAAGAGAAGCTGCGTCCATGCGCCCATTCTCCCCTTGAAAAGTGACTTTGCGATATTGAATTATCCCAAGGGATTTGGCAGTATCTGTATCTGTCTTAATCGCAGGCAGAGCATCATCAATATGCTTGCTGAATAGCATGCCCCCATCATATCCCATATCCAAAATTTTAGACTGGACCTCCGGGCCAAAAGAGGTCACTTTGATCCATCCGTGGCGCCTTAGCACAGCTACGCCAGCCAGTTGACGGAAGCCTGTGGAGGTGAGGTCCATGGCATAATTTCTTTTTTAAGATGAAGTATGCTCACCCTTCAGTATATATTTCTTTGCTTCCAATCGTGTATCCTCTGGGATGAGGTCTATGATGGAGCTGACATCAGACCACAGTTGTTGGTCATAAAGGCCTAGAATTGCCAAGGCATTGGCTGCATGCACTGTAATCGCTGACATGACGGTATTATCTAGATGGCAACCTTTCTTGCCAGGTGGTGTCTTAATAT
The DNA here is from genome assembly GCF_964261635.1 of Lissotriton helveticus. Taxonomy (NCBI): domain Eukaryota; kingdom Metazoa; phylum Chordata; class Amphibia; order Caudata; family Salamandridae; genus Lissotriton; species Lissotriton helveticus. The sequence goes on from NC_136059.1 coordinate 1,709,105,807, forward strand.
CCAGCTGGTGACTTGGAAGCAGAGGTGAGACCTGGCTGGGTGAAGTAACTTTGGGACGCAAAAAGGTTCTGGTGACCTTGGAAATCTTAATCATCGTCGACGGTGGAGAATGTAGATTAAGGGGAGGGGTGGGGCGGAGATCTCCGCTCTGCCCGTGGAGTGTGTGAAGATTTGCCTACTCCCCGTTCCGCGGAGAACCCGGATTAGGCAAATCTCCGCACACTCCGCAGCGAAGCGGAGTGGGCCAACCCCGCCTCCAACTCCCCTATTAACAATTAATTCTACATTCATTCAAAGTAAATTAAAAAACAGTTACCTGTACTGCGGCGTCCCCGTACTTCCCTCCTCCTCTTCCTTGCATTCTGTGGGTGATACTTGAGAAAACTGCTCATGCACGGGTGCGCACATGCGCATTTATCACAATAAATGCGCAAGCGCAGGCTCGCATGCATGCGCAGTTTTTGTAAGGATTACCCAGACGGCAAGGAAGAGGAGGAGGGCAGCCCGGGGATGCTGCAGTACAGGGAAGTGTTTTTTTATTTTACTTTTGATTAATGTAGAATAAATTGTTCATAGGAGCGGAGCGGAGTTACACAGAGTTTGTTCCCAACTCCGTGGACCTCCGTGTAGCCCCGCTACGCCAACGACGCTCAGGGTTAATGTCGATCTCAATCTATGGTGTCATTGACAGAACCGCTGTTGACGGAGCAATCGTCAATGGGGCCATCATCAACGAAAGCGATGGTGGGAACATCATCAACAGCAGGGTCGTGGACTGGCTTGTCGTCGACGGAGGCATAGGTAGTGACTTTGTCGACGCCTGAATCTTTGTCGACAGATGGGTGCACCAATGGTGGCCGTCATCTTCGTTTTCACCATTGACAATCTTGATGACGATATGGTAGTGCTAGTGGTTGCCGACAATCTCAGTGTCGATGGTGAGACAGATTTTGAAGCAGATTTATGCTTTGTGGATGGCTCAACAGAGGAGATATGAGGGCGATCCATAACCTTGTCAGATGGCGTGGATGAGCCCGGCAAGGATATTTCTAAGGAGAATTGTGTTTTTCTTTTCCTTTTTCTTGGAACTGTGAGGCTTGGCAAGAAGCCTTTACAGATTTTCTGGACTCCTGTGACACTCCATCATGGGATCTAGACCTTTTGTTTGACCTAGAAGAGGTGTCACTATCCTCCTCAGATGAGGATTTCAACTTTTGTTTTTTGAAGCCACAGAAGTAGCCTCTCCTCCCTGTCCCTCTGGGTATTTGAGGAGAAAGTGCAACAAGTCTTGCACTCTTTGACCTCATGCTTGGTATGAAGGCAGTAAATGCAGTTCTTATGTGGTTCAGCCACCTAAACCTAAACCGTACATAGCTAAAAAAGGCCTTTTTGTCAGAAATAGTAGAGTAATAGGGTTGGAATAGCTTTCAAATGAGAAAACTGAGCAGAGCTCAGGGAGACTCCTTTCACTCACAACCTTTGGTGAGAATCTGAGGAAATCAGCCTCTTTTGGTAGTGTTCTAGAGGGTGCTACAACCTGATTAGTAATAGTTAAAGTTTGGTCATTTTTCAAAAAGTACATCTATAGTCTATGATTGTTCATGGCCTGGAGCCATTTTAGCCTATGATAAGTTAATACAAACTGCTTTACTATGGTACTGTGGGACACCCACTTCGATGACAGAGAATGATTCAAGCATGTGAATCTATGTAAGATCCAATACTGGATAACATGACATATAGTAAAACATTCTCACAAATTCATGTAAACTATAATGTTACATGTTTCGGTTCTCAGATTTAGATTAATGCAGGGCTTTCTTGTTGTAGGCAAAGGCATCTTTGCAGCACAGTGGGCATATACGAGCGCGGCCATTGGTTCTTGAGGGAGAGCAAATATACACCCTTAACTTTGCTCTAGTGTCAGTGTCAGTGCTGTAAAAATAACTACGTCTATTTCCATTAAGGGGAACCATATTAATTATCTTGCTAATGTGAAAAGAGATAAGCGGTTTCATGCTCTGGTCTCTGCTGTTGCACTCTCTGTGCCAAATACAGACAGTTCGAAGCCAATTACGGGTTTCTGGTTTTCATTGGAATATCGTGGCCTGAGTAAATGGTGTTTGCCTCAAAGGTCAGCGGCCGTATTGAGTGTAAATAAGATAAAATCACATCCATTTACAACAATGGGAATTGTAAAACCCAATTACAACAATGGGAATTATAACACCTCCAAAACAAGTTTGTAAAGTAAATAGCATACCTCTTTGCTTCTGCATCATGGGAAATGTAGTTGCATTTGCAAGCAGCCCGCCGCGCTGCTAATACTGTAAAAATAAGTCTCATGCACGATAGAAGCGCACTTTTTACACATAAGAGAAGTAGTAAAAAGGTGAGAAAATTACACATCCGGCGGCAGCTCTTGCTTTGAATGACTGAGGGCTTCCCAGTTGTGGTGGAATTGTGCAGCCTTGAGTGAAGTTCTTCAGGGGCAGCAGCGTGAAGTGCTCTGCTGCCCCAAGAAGCACTGTACTCATGATGAAGATGAGTAGGGTCCAAGGGTGTGCCCTACATGCATGCGACTGGCAAAGTAGCCATGGCATCCTCAGCAACCGGTCACCCATTTAAAGAGTGCGCAAACACAAAGGAAAAAGCCTTCAGAGCAGGGATACCGTAATAGGCCAATACTCCAGGGGAGGAGTAAGACATGAGAAGGTGGGACATATAACCACAAGAAACCACAAAGAAGAAAGGTTTTCGTATAAACAAACACTTTAACCATTCAGTAGCGAGGTCACCACCAAAGCCTGTAGAAGTGAATACAGCATAGCTCAGCCGTAATGTCTTCTACATCTGTTGTCACAGGCTCCTCCAGGACAAAAGTTCGAATCCCACCAATGCTGGCAAAGCTTAAGGTGGGAAAAAATCAAGCAGTTTTTTGCTTCCTCGCTGGTCTTTTACAGCTAAATGGGCCAAAGTACCCAGTGCGGATGAGAGGCGGTGCCAGGCATGTGGTGCTCCCAATGACACTCTAGATCATGTCTTGTTTTTCTGCCTGGCATATGAGAGCAGCAGGCGATGCTGGATATTACCGCTGTGCTGGTCCCTAGACAATAGACAAGGCCGAACTGGGATCTCAAACTGGCCCTGGCAATTGAGTCAGATCGGCCGCGGTGGGGAGAGAGGGAGCCCGTGTAAAACGCTGCAGCTGCTTTTTAGGTCTCGCCTGTCGATGCGCATGCGCATCGAGCAAGCGAGACTATAGGGGCTCATCTACTCTTTATCTAACTTGCAAGGAATCGTGGCGATTCCTTGCAGTGCCCGTGACTTTTAAGCTCAATGCGCATGTGCATTGAGCTTAAAAGCGCGTGCACAGCCGCCCGCATTCCTCCGACACCTTTGAAGTGAAGCTTAGCTTCACTTCAAAGGCCCGGCTTCTTCACACCCACATGCCGCTCTGCCCCGCTCCGCCCCCTCCCCTGAGTCATCCTGCCTGCCCCTTCCCGCCGTGTCGCATTTCTCCTCCCCCCTCCCCTCTCCCCTCTCTTCCCTCCGTCTTGTTTTCTTTGATGCTGGTATTTCCATATCTGGCAGCTTCCTGCCCTCACCCCACGCACGCTGTTTATTTATTTATATTTAATATGCAGGAGATCTCAGTTTATTTAATTTATAATTAATGATGCCGCCCACGCTGAGGCTCGAACCCTGTTCTCCTTCTCCAAAGTCGGCATCGTTATATGTTGAGCCACCTCTTCGCACCGTTTGTTTGTGCTGACTTTCTTGCTCTGCCGCTGCTGGCAGCGGCATTGCGCTTGGAGGGAACATGTAATTGACCCGTCTCGCTTCTTTTCATTTGAATTTTTTTTACATTGTCTCCTTCCTTCCGCCCCTCGCAGTTTGTTTTCCTTGCACCGTCCCTTCTTACAGTCCCTTTAACCATTTTGGTGTTGCTCAGCCCCAACTAGCATGTTATTGTCAAGCCTCCAAATATGCAGCACAAACACGACGTACAAAGAGATTAACGTGTTGCCTGGAGCACATTTCGGGAATAACATTAAATGAAAGCCCAAACCCGCTTTACCGCAACTTGCTTTCACTTGTTGTCTTTGTTTCCAGTGCTATTTTAGAGCTTTGTGCAAACTACACTCTCGTTATTTTGCTGGTAATAACTTTGAGGGAATAGCGTATTTTTGTTTTTTAAATAGCTGGCAGCTTCCTGCCCTCACCCCACGCACGCTGTTTATTTATTTATATTTAATATGCAGGAGATCTCAGTTTATTTAATTTATAATTAATGATGCCGCCCACGCTGAGGCTCGAACCCTGTTCTCCTTCTCCAAAGTCGGCATCGTTATATGTTGAGCCACCTCTTCGCACCGTTTGTTTGTGCTGACTTTCTTGCTCTGCCGCTGCTGGCAGCGGCATTGCGCTTGGAGGGAACATGTAATTGACCCGTCTCGCTTCTTTTCATTTGAATTTTTTTTACATTGTCTCCTTCCTTCCGCCCCTCGCAGTTTGTTTTCCTTGCACCGTCCCTTCTTACAGTCCCTTTAACCATTTTGGTGTTGCTCAGCCCCAACTAGCATGTTATTGTCAAGTCTCCAAATATGCAGCACAAACACGACGTACAAAGAGATTAACGTGTTGCCTGGAGCACATTTCGGGAATAACATTAAATGAAAGCCCAAACCCGCTTTACCGCAACTTGCTTTCACTTGTTGTCTTTGTTTCCAGTGCTATTTTAGAGCTTTGTGCAAACTACACTCTCGTTATTTTGCTGGTAATAACTTTGAGGGAATAGCGTATTTTTGTTTTTTAAATAGCTGGCAGCTTCCTGCCCTCACCCCACGCACGCTGTTTATTTATTTATATTTAATATGCAGGAGATCTCAGTTTATTTAATTTATAATTAATGATGCCGCCCACGCTGAGGCTCGAACCCTGTTCTCCTTCTCCAAAGTCGGCATCGTTATATGTTGAGCCACCTCTTCGCACCGTTTGTTTGTGCTGACTTTCTTGCTCTGCCGCTGCTGGCAGCGGCATTGCGCTTGGAGGGAACATGTAATTGACCCGTCTCGCTTCTTTTCATTTGAATTTTTTTTACATTGTCTCCTTCCTTCCGCCCCTCGCAGTTTGTTTTCCTTGCACCGTCCCTTCTTACAGTCCCTTTAACCATTTTGGTGTTGCTCAGCCCCAACTAGCATGTTATTGTCAAGCCTCCAAATATGCAGCACAAACACGACGTACAAAGAGATTAACGTGTTGCCTGGAGCACATTTCGGGAATAACATTAAATGAAAGCCCAAACCCGCTTTACCGCAACTTGCTTTCACTTGTTGTCTTTGTTTCCAGTGCTATTTTAGAGCTTTGTGCAAACTACACTCTCGTTATTTTGCTGGTAATAACTTTGAGGGAATAGCGTATTTTTGTTTTTTAAATAGCATGCACGAAAACAGTATAATTTCAATTTGCACCACTTATTTCCCATGTTTGTGTCAATGTAAAAATCGACCCTGCACACCCAGCACCAGGGCCGTGTGCCTCAATGATGCAGTACACGCACCAGTAACTGAAATATGACGAAAGACTGAAAGGAGTAGCTACAAGCTGTGCTCTAGTTCTGCTCTCCAAAAAATCAGCAAAGAAACAAGCAATTAAGAACATTTCATTGAAGAAACCATTGAGCAGGAAACAGAAGGAAATCCTACAGAAAGAATCCTAGAGAAAGAAGCTTGAGGTATGTAAACACTTTTATTATGCAAAGGACGTCAATTTCAGGATGCTCAGATGCTCTCATTGGAGTGAAGCGATGGCTTACGTTGAATGAAGAAGCAGCTCTGAGCACTTCAAGAACAGCTGTAGTTTACCACAAGGCACAGAGGCTCTGGCAAGCTTGCATAATGTGGCGGTAGTCCACATCTCGTCATCTAGTGCCCCTCCCTCTGACCACATTATAACACGTTTGTGCCGAGTTGGCTCTATGGTTTATGCAGGAATGAAAAGAAACAAGTAAAATGCATCAGAGATGAGAAAATAAAAAACAGCGAATCTTTCGTACTAAAAAGATGTATGTGAAATAGTTACGAATCTGTTAAAATATGAGCGACAATCCTCAAGTCATCCACAACTTACACTGGTGCTGTTCACTGAAGGGTTCACACTCTGCTTATTCAATTGTTGGCCTCTTGCTGAGATGGTGAATAAAAAGCTATTTAGTGTTCATTTGTATTAGAGCATGAATTACAAGATCAGCGAGTAGTAGTGAGACCACCCAACAATTCTCCATCAGTTGGCAAGTAAGGGGCCATTCTAAAATGGCAACACCCAGATCCTGGACTGCCTAACTCTCGGCCCACCCATAGTATAGTCTGGTAAAGATGATGCTCACGAGTGCCTGTGCAGCAACAAAAAATATCAAAAATGCATAATCTCGCCGGCGCTGAACTATGGATCGATAATTATTTGTCAAATACATTTTTAAAACATAAATGTTCCTCTAAGGCACATGGCAGATGCTATCTGTAGCCTTGAAAGTCCATAGGCCCTGAGAAGTGAAAGGTGATTGGTGAGGGCAAGTTGTGCTAAGACATACTCCTAAGCTTGTGTGCTCACCCTCACCCTCAAACCTTCACCCTCAACCCCTCACTCACCCTCACTCTCACTCACCCTCACTCAGCCTCAACTACTCTCACTCACCCTCAACCCCTCACCCTAACTCACCCTCACCCTCACTCACCCTCAACACCTCACTCACCCTCACCCTCACTCACCCTCACCCTCACTCACCCTCAACACCTCACCCTCAACCTCAACCCCTCACCCTCACTCACCCTCACTCTCACTCACCCTCAACCCCTCACCCTCACTCACCCTCACTCACCCTCACTCACCCTCACTCTCACTCACCCTCAACCCCTCACCCTCACTCACCCTCAACCCCTCACCCTCACTCACCCTCACCCACTCTCACCCTCACCCTCACTCATCCTCAACCCCTCACCCTCACACAGTGCAATAGGTCTCAGACCATTTCAGTTAGAGCTTTAAGAAATGTTTATGGCTTTTTTTATTTGTAATTCTTTAGCATTGGCTACAGGAAACAAAAATGCTAAACATTTACAAAAAAAACCCATAAACAATTCTAAAAGCACTAACTCTAATGGTGCGAGACCTATTGCATTTCCAATGCTTGTTGTTACTGGGGGCCGGTATTCTACGCTGCAAAACCAGCCCCAGTGACAAAAACAGACCCCAGGGGTTTAAAACCTGCCCCCATCCTGGCGGCCCACGAGAAAAATGCCTAGTGCTCGTTACGGCCAGTCCGACCCTGACACTAGAGAATACCAAGTTGCCCATAGTATACTATGAACTGATCTCAGTAAGCCATTCATTTTTGCACTAAATGTTATCGATGGTCTAGGTGGAAAGTTAGAGCAAAGCTCTGCATATTAATTGGAAACCTAACACTGGTTGATATAGTAATGTGATAAACTGCATTTCCTATGCTCAGTCTTGGATCTTAACGCTTGGCCCTCCTGCTATTTCTCCACATCCTTCACCATAGTGCACCTATTAATTAACAATCTTTTAATTATTTAAAATCTGTTGTATTTATAACCCTCATAACTGTAATGTGTTGTATTTTAACAATATTTATATTTTTTACTATTTATGCTTTTTACTGAATACTGTCTTTTATGTGCTTTTATGGCCTTTTGAGCCAAAATAAAGCTGAATTAAATTGAATTCAGCATGCCTCTCAGAGCTGCGCATGCAAGCTGCCAGGCTTAACCTAAAAAAGTTAATTTTGACTCACATTTTGCTACCTGCAAGTCATTATGGAGGTTCTTGTACCAGTATCTGTCTATGATTTGCAATTGTGCATACCACAATTGATTGTTTCACAGTGAAAATAATGTTCCTATACCATCCTTGCTGTTTATGTGCAGACCTCTCCTACATGACTACTGCCTTAATCTTTCATATATGCCAAGAAGGCATGATTTACAATTTGGGTTCATAAGTAACTTAATTTAATCTGCTCTATTTCATTCAGTGATTCTTAATGATATACAAAGTTATTCCTTTGTTTCAGGGATACGTTTGGCCAAGTTTGGCCAAAGCAATGTGGCTTTACATTTATTCTTTGGACTTGGTGTTAATATTGTAGGATGGGGATTAATTTGATAGTCTCTCTATTCTCATTAACCTTCTGCATCAAACCAACACTGGTGTGCATTAACAAAGTTCGATGTGTTGATAGTTGGATATTAGCTAGGTAGTGCTTTGCCATAGGCGTTCTGCAGGCCATGAATGAAGCCCAGTAAGCAAGTGTCATGTCTGCTCACAGTGCCTCCTTGGAATGATGGAGAGAAGAGTACGTTACACCAGTGCTCGGGATCTCTTTCTATCCAGACATACGCAAAATCCAGCTCACCAACCAGGCTCAAGGAAAGCCAAGGTACAAGGGAAGTAAAAAGCCCTAAACCCTGTACTTCACAGTTGTAATGCACCAACAGTAACAGGTAAGCAACACTATGAACAAGTGTCAAGATCCTCATAAAAGAAAAACTGCTTAATAGCCCATTTTATTCCTTTGCTTCTTAAAAAGGACGCCAACTACTTCACAGCCTCCCCGCAATCAACCAAAGGACCCTTCACCTGCCACCACTGCTGCTTCTCATCTTGCACAGGACAACTGGATCGCACTGAACCTCACGCGCACAAGACCAAGCAAAACCCAGCACTACTCCAATGCATCCTGCTAAACATCCGCTCCCTCTAGAAACACGCCATAGACATTTGGGACACCCTCACCACCCTCTCCCCCGACTTGGCCTTCATCACGAAACATGGCTCAACCCCACTGCGAACCCCGACATCCCCACCGCCATGCCCATTGGCTACAAGATCATACACAGAGACCCCACAAACAGTTATGGCGGAGGCATCACCATAATCTTCAAGGAAACCATCTGATGCACCATCACCAACGATGACCCCACACCGTCATGGAACACCTCAACTTCCGACAACAAACCGACGCCATGGCTATGATAAAAGGCATCCTCGCCACCAGGACCCCCACCAGCCTTTTGCGACACCACCTGCAACCTCATAGCACCCTTGGACTACTTAAGGAGGTTGCTGCGTTGCCACGCCACTCAAAGCAAGCACGTCTGCACCCATCTGTGCCTGGACCGCACCCAGCACCAGAACCCCTGGCCCTCCCACCATCCACCACTACCCCAAGAAGGACCTCCTGGCCCTAGACTCTGAGCGCCAACTGCTTCACAGCCTCCCTGCGATCAACCAAAGGTCCCTTCACCTGCCACCACTGCCACTTTTCATGTTGTACAGGACTACCGGCCTGCACTGAACCACACGCGCACAGACCATGCACAACCCGGCACCACTCCAATGCATCCTGCTAAACATCTACTCCCTCTGCAAACACTCCATAGACATTTGGGACACCATGACCACCCTCTCCCCTGACGTGGCCTTCATGACGAAACGTGGCTCAACCCCCACTGCGAACCCTGATATCTCCACCACCATGCCCATCAGCTACGAGATCATACACAGAGACCCTGCAAAGAGACACGGTGGAGGCATCGCCATATTCTTCAAGGAAACCATCCAATGCACCATCACCAATGACGCCCCCACACCCTCATGTAACACCTCAACTTCCGACTACAAACCGACTCCATCGCCCCGATGAAAGTCATCCTCGCCACCGGGATCCCGACCAGCCTTCTGCAACACCTTCTCCAACCTCATTGCACCCCTGGTCATTAACCCCAACCCCCACATGGCGACCCCCACAACACCAACACCGCCTCCCTTCTAGAGAACCTCAACAACATTGGCCTCACCTAACTCATTAACTAACCCACACACAAAGCCAGATACACACTTGATGCCATCTTCACCTCCAGCGACAGACTCTAATTCACCCACATCAGAGAGCTAACCTGGACCGACCGCGCCATCGTCCACTTTTCCTCCTCCGACAGAGCTCAACATACAAGCACCAAGCACCACAGTGCCACCCACTGCAGTTTGGGGAAAGTGACCAAAATGAAATGGGCCCAATCCCTCAACACCACTCAACCTGAAACCTTATTATATCTTAACCAGGCCACCTGGAACTTTGCCACCTGGATTACCAAATGCACTGATGAAGTTGCCCCGCCATAACCTGCCAAAACCAACAAAGCCACAAAACAAGCCAGTTATTACACCCCAGAGCTCAGAAACACCAAGCTAAACTGCTAAATACTCAAGAAGCATTTGTGAGCTTCCAAGGACCGCTCTGACAGAGTGCCCCACAAAGCTGCCCTTAGTGACTACCATTGGCGCATTGAGGAAGCCAAGAGAGCAACCTTCACTAACCGCATCAACACTGTGGCCAACTACATGAAGGAACTATTCAAGATCGTCAAGGAATTCACCAACCCTCCAACCACAAAGAAAACCATCCACCTCTCCCAAGAACTCTGCAACTCCCTCTCGGACTACTTCCACAGCAAAATAGCCATGATTTACAACAACTTTGACCCCCAACTCACCACCCGCAGTCTTGACAACTGCAAGCAACCAGCAATTACCAGCCGAACACTAACCACCTGGTCTCCACTCATGGCTCAGACCACATCTACCTTCATGTCGTCCATCCACTCCGGGGCCCCCACTGCCCCTTGCCCCCACCATCTCTACAACCTCAGAACAGACCCTAATAGTATAGAGCTCACTAGCATCCTCAGCACTGCCATCTCCAGAGTAGCCTTTCCAGATTGATGGAAACACACAGAGGTCAGACCCCTTCTGAAAAAGCCCTTGGCTAGCCCCAGAGACCTCAAAAACTAAAGACCAATCTCCCTGCTCCCGTTCCCGGCAAAAGTACTCAAGAAAGCCATCAACCAAGAGCTCACTGAATTCTTGGAACTCAACCAACCACGTGACACTCAAAATCAGGAATCCGTGCCAACCACAGCACAGAGACCACGCTGATCACAGCCACAGATTACATCCGATCTCTCCTTGACCGCTGAGAATGTGTGACTCTGATCCTCCTAGACCTTTCCGCTGCTTTCAACAATGTCTTCCATCATTCCCTTGTCAATAGAGTCCACACCATCCTATACAGCCACAAATGGACCACTTCCTTCCGCTCAGGACGCACACTGAACATCTCCTGCAACGCACCCCCAATTGTCAACCCTCAACCTCACCCTATTCATTATTTAAAGGACCCCACTCACAGACTTCATCATATTCCGCAGCCTCAACATTATCTCCTATGCAACAACACTCAACTCATACTCTCACTCACCGAAGACCCTACCAACGCCAAAAACAACTTCCGCAGCACCATGGCAAATGTAACCAATTTGATGAGAGACATTTGCCTCGTGCCTAACTCCGACAAAACAAAAGTACTGATCTTTTCAGAAGAACACCTCCATATGGGATCTCAGCTGGTGACCAACACCCAAACCAACAGACCTTGCAAGTAACCTCAGCATCATCCTCAACATATAACTTACAATAGAAACACAAGTCAACGCAGTTGCCTACTTGTGCTTTCACACCCTCTGCATGCTCCACAGAATCTTGGATCCCCATAAACACCAGAAAGGCCACCACGCAGGCCCTCGTCACCAGCCACCTAGACTACAACAACGATCTCTGCCCCGATCACAAACGTTTTAGAGGGTTAATGCCGTAAAATAGTACTGCATGTAACATACAGGTCATGTGCTCAAAATCTAAATGCATAGCCTGAAGGATTCCAGCATTTTTGTGCAGTCCTTTTTGTAACCTGCAGGACAGAAGTTCTTACACAGTTCTGGTGGTAACTAAATGCTTCCTGGCAGGGGAGCACCAAATTATGTGACAGGGTTGACTAAGTTATGCAAGAAAAAGCACAAACATGTTGCAACCTTCTTAGTAACATTTGATCAGTTACAATAAATGTTTTGAATCTGCAGGTTATGCAGGCAATGATGAATTATGTTGCAAATCCAGCAAACACATAATTATGTGGGGGGGAGTAGCGGCTGCAGAATCGCATAATTCCAGTAGCCCTGGGCATAAGTTTACAGCATTGTGGGTATAAGTGAGTTTACTTTTCGATGTATTCAGTTTGTTAGTAATTTAAACATACCCTAAAACCCAACAAAATCATATTGCAGTTTGTATTCTAGAAAGATTCATTTTGATAGGAGTGTCCGCACACACATCTATGGATACATTGCATTAATTTGACAAATCATATTAAATTACGCCATATGCGTATATATCTTTCTATGCTTTTACTGAAACAAAAGTTGCTCCATATATTGCATCAATCAATGGTGCTGTCTCTACTACTTCCTGCTCTATCCTCAGACACTTTTCCTTCTGAATTCATTTTAGAGATCAACTTGTGGGTATGGTTTATGCTTCCCTTTGTGTCTGGCTTTGATAAGTAAGGTGTGGGTGCATGTCCTGCTGTGCGGATTCTTCTCACCTACTGAAGAATGCATGTCTTGTTAAATGACAATACTAATTACCCATGAACTGACTTAGTGGATGCCTGAGGCCTTCTTTTATTTTCAGAAAAGTTGCTCATTTGCACTAAATAGCAGGTTGAAGTTTCAAGAGACAGAAACCAGTTGAATGAAATCTCAAAATCAGGGGAAGACACGTGTATCGCACAGTGCCGGTGTCAGCAATTATCATCCTTGACTGTGATCTAACAGCAGGTGGGGGGACAACACGATTTGTGTGAGGGTTGTTTACTGTGCTCATTAAGTTTACATTATGACGCTTTTTAAAAGACCTTGCCCATACTAAAAAAGACATTCGCCCTGTCTGTTTTCATTTTTTTAAATGTTTAATGAAGCACCAAATTGCCTCTCTTAGGGCTTGGGATGACGAGCTCACTATTAGTGACACCTTGGACATCAATGTGGGACCTAGGGGGAGCATGGCACCAGCCGGTCTCCCCCTGGGTGTTTTCGCGCAATAGAGCTGGCCATACATCGGGATAGGTGTAGGTAGGGTAAGGGGCGGGACTTAAAAAAGGTTATATATAGGGGTGCCTTTTTGCCGTAAGACACTTGCGGCGACTTTGCCTAGGGTTCGTGGTGGAATTTTTGCTGACTGTCAAGTAATTACTGCATCAGCACGCCGATATTCTACCTTGGAAAGAAGTACTCTCTGATTTGTTTCTTGACTTTTCTACAGCTTAGGAATACTGGAACATATTCACCAGTTCTCCTGATTTAATATTCGGCAAAGTCGATCTACAGCTGCTGTCTAGAATGATTTTACCTAATACGAAGGTTTTAATAACTTGTGACTCTAGGACTTTGCCGTTTGTTGGAATAACAGCAATATTGATGGTTGGCCGAATTTTTGGTCATCGCACATATTGACCCTTCACTGGATACTTGAGTTTCTTGCCCTGATAAAGTCTGAGGTGATGTGCCTAGACGAAACACATGTTGGCTCAACTTGTGGCTACTTGTTACATTGATGGAGTGAAGCACATTGAATTTGAACATACTTCAATCTGAATAAACCATCATGAAAAAGGACTAAGAAGGCTATTATTTGGACTGTTTACGTTGTTCTGTGGATGTGGCTTAGGATTTGATTTCTGTTTTTGCTAGTTGAGTGTGGATTTATCTGCTCTCTTTTAACAACCAGGGGCAATCGTTGTTCAAATTACTTGGAGCACTGTCACAGATGAAGTTGATACTATTGTCCTTTAATATACAGTAGCATCACCGCAGGCCATATACCTCTACTGCCCTCCTTTGTCATTGTAATTTAAAGAAAAACCCAAAGCCAAAGTTAGGAATCATAACCTGGTCTCACCCACCCCTAACTCCGCTTTAGGCATACCCTGTTGGGTCGAAAATATGGTAATAGACCTAAAATCGGATCTTGAAGCTACAATAGCGGCTCAAATCAAGCCCTTAATATCTAAACTTGATAGACTGACGTCGCTAATTAACTCGAAATGGGCCAATAAGGCAAGTGGGAATGGGTCTATACAGATGCATGGGGCACCACAAGAAGTACCTCCCAAAAATGCACTCTGTACCAAGCTCTCAAAAGACCCTCCTATCAAGGCCAATAATCCATCAGTTAGTAAGGCATCAGCAATACAGCATTCGTTCCAAACAGGGAGCAAATCTGTTGCACCCTCACCTACCCCTAGCGCGGTAGGTTCCGCTTCAGCTATACAAACATCCGCTGGCCAAACTAAAGCGGGCAATCTACAAGCTAAGGGTTTCAACGGGTTGGCTACTAATGCGACACTATCTCTTCCTTTAAACAAGCCTCAAGAACCTAAGACAAAGCAGGCTCGCTTTAAGACAATTAGCCTGCCACCGGAAGTTTCTCCCTTTGTGGTTGTCCTGACGGGTGTTCCGCCACTGAAGGAGGGAGCAAGAGAAACCTTTGTCGAATTAAGAAACAAATGTGCCCAGTGGCTCCAGCTGCACAAACCCCTACCCAGCCATATGAGCGGCGAAATTCTTTCTGTATGTAGAGGTGATTGGGTGGGTAGGAATACCAAGACTATAGCAGGAGATGTCATTACTGTTAACTTCAGGGACACAGGGGCAGCGAATTATATATGTAACACACCTAGTAGCGGACCTGCCTCACAAATTAATCCACTTCCCTTGTCCTATTTCTTACCCATGCCCCCAAGACAAAATCTCCCTAGATCTACCTTCCCAATTAATAGAGGGTATACACACGCTCCACAATATACTTCTTACCAGTGGCAGCAACCTCCACAACCTCCACAACCCCCACAACATATTACTTACCAGTGACAACAGCCTCTACAACCTCCACAACCCCCACAACATATTACCCATCAGTGGCAGCAACCTCCACAACCTCCACAACATATCACTCATCAGTGGCAGCAACCTTGGCAAGGACTGCCCCCTCCTTTTGACCCCTTTGTCTCACAGTTTGCCCATCGAAATAGATTTTGTGTGTTAGATGAGGTTGACTGACTTAATTCCAGGGAAGCTTCCGCCTCAAACCTTGATACCAATAGGGGTGAGGAGGAGGCTCCCTCAGCCATCTCTCATCTTCCCTGTCCCAACCTTTCAATTGTGGCAGCTATCAAACCAATACCCCATGCCCCAGACAGGGACTGTGTAGGTTCGATCACCCCCAAAATTACTATCAAAACTAGAGGTGAACCAACTAGGGGTGAAATAAAAATTCTTAGTTGGAACCTTGCGGGGATCACTAGGAAACTAGGCTTGCCCGAGTGGAACGATCTGGTCGAAGCTCATAAGATCTTTGTATTCCAGGAGACCTGGAGCACTGAGCCACTGTACTGGGTTGGGTTTGTCACTTTTTTTGTCCCAGCTGAAAAACCCAAGCAAGGGAAGGGGCGTCCCTCAGGGGGGCTCATCATTTGGGCAAGCATCTTACTTAACTGCCGAATAACCCTTAAGCGGATAGATAACCCAGATATCCTTGGTATCTCTCTGTCTAGTCATCGTGGTGGTCTGACCTTAGATCTCTACGATGTCTATGCTAGAGGCACCAAAAATGGGTGTAATTCATCTGTAATATCCGACCTTGAGGCCCATCTTAGGGACTATAAAGAACCTGATCACATCCTAATAGCAGGAGATTTCAACTGCACATACGAGCCACTTCCCCTGGACGGAATCCCTGATCTAGGAGAAGAAGATAGTAGATGGGGTATCCCCACACTCTCTATCCCTCCTATCAAGCGCTGGACTCGTAGTGCAATACAGTTAAATGCATTGACTCTGGAGTTTGGACTGAGAGCCACTAATGGCCGTACATCTTCTGACCGGATGGGTGCCCCAACGTTCAATAGGGTTGGTCATACTTCAAGGATCGACTACATTCTGTTGGACCGGGAGCTCTGGAGTTCAGTCATTGATATGGTTATTATATCGACCATAGAGAGTGACCACAACTCACTTTCTTTATCTAATATGAATCCTTGGTCTACTGGAGTGCCACCAGTACCATCTAACTGCCCACTAGGGGTCACTGTTTCCTCCTGTGGAAGACGCCTTAAGTGGAATAAAATCTCGAGCAATGCTGATAAACTCTCCACTATTGAAGAGGTACTCAAAGCCTCACAAGTGGAGATTAGTTCTATAGACCCACCCATGGCTGTAGATAGGGTTACATCCATATATGAAGCAGCCATAAAAACTATAGGGGAAGTTCTTTGGGTAAAGGGGACTGCAGGGAAAATCATGCCACAGAATAAAAGCAAAGGGAAACATGACTGGTATTCTGCATCATGCAGGAAAGCCAAAACAAGGCTAATTGAGGCTGTCAAGGGCAAGTGCCAACCCCTAATCCAGATAGCCAGGCAAGAACATAAGAGATCATTGGGGCTAGCAAAAAGGGAGTGGGAAGATGCTTATTGGTTAACTCTTAAAGAAGCTAGCTCTAAAAAAGACTCGAAATGGTTTTGGGATACCATAAGAGATCGCAACAGGCCAGATAGCGACCTGATAACCTGCAATATCCCAAGTCAGGCGTGGGTCAAACATTTCTCCAAACTTTACACTCGCCATGGTGATTCTGATGGGGGAGAGGTGGTTTTACCATTCCTCCCTCAAACTTATGACATCCGGCCTACTGACTTTGATTTCACGATCAAGGAAGTGGAATATGCAATAAGCACTATTATTCCACAAAAAGCGGCTGGCCCGGATGGCATTCCTGGCGACCTTTTTAAGTCTGATAGCGTAAAATGGGGGAAACTGATTCATTCTCTGCTTGCTGCCATTTGCAAAGGTGCCCCCATTCCCTCATCGTGGAAAGGGGCTGAGGTGGTCCCTATCCACAAAAAAGGCTCCAGGGACGATCCATCAAACTATAGGCCGATCAGCTTGTTAGACATCAGCCAAAAAGTAGTCGGCAAGGTCCTGCTGGTCAGAATTTTAAGCTGGGTAGAAGAAAACAAAATTCTTTCTGACTATCAGGCAGGTTTTAGAGTGGGCACTGGGACGATTGAGCAAGCTTTCAGACTCATGATGGTGTACTGGAAGGTCGTGGTCATAGGCAAGGGCAGTCTTTATCTCGCGTTCATCGATTTAAAGACTGCCTTTGACCTTGTACCTAGGGAATCTTTATGGAGTGTACTGGCCGATATGGGGTTGCCCCATTATCTGCTATCCCTACTTGTCAGGCTGCACCATGATAGTTTTGCCCAGGTTAGATGGGGCCCTGGGGGGGAGAAAACGGGTAGTATCCCGGTTGAGAGAGGTGTCCGCCAGGGATGTGTCCTAGCCTCCACCCTTTTCTCTCTTTACATCAATGGGGTGGTTGAGCACCTTCGGAAACATCCTTCAGATGAACCATCCCTGGCTGGCGAACGTATACCAACCCTCCTCTTCGCGGATGATACGCTTTTAATTTCTAAATCCCCGATGGGCCTCCAGAGACTTTTGGACAATTTTCAATCCTTTTGCACCAAACGAGGTCTGTTAATAAATACAAGCAAAACTAAGTACCTTGTGCTGAATCCTCCTAAACAACAAGTTCGCTCTCCCACTCTGAATGCTGTGCTCCTGGAAAGGGTAGAGGTTTTCGACTATCTTGGGATACGCCTCTCGCACAAAATGGAATGGACCCCACACTTGGACAAAATGTTGCTAACTCACAAGAGGATTACAGGAGCCCTTTTGAAAGAGCAACGATCCTGCACAATAAGACCAATAGCTACAGTCCTCGAGATTTACTCAGCTAAAGGTGTTAGCTCTGCCCTTTATGGGGCCGAACTTTGGGGCTCATCCATTACTGACGCTTTGCCGAGATCAGAAAATAAATTTTGTAGAGCAATTATGTCCCTTCCGCAGGGTACCCCGACACTCCCCTTAATGCTGGACCTAGGCTGCCGTCAAATTGATGATGTTGCAAAATTTCGTCCATTATTGCTATGGGCACGTATTTGGCGTGTGGAAGAACTGAGCGGATACGCCCAAGGACTAGCTGAAATTATGTCATCACCAAGTTGGCACAAAATTAAATGGCTGAGAGACATGAAGATCTTGCTAACAAAACTGGGCCTAAAAGAAGCATGGTCGAATAGAACTTCACCCTCGAAGCTAGTCCTTAAAAAGCTCTATTGGGACTGGATCCTTTCTCAGAGGAACACTAGCACCACCTTGGGTAGGCTCACGGAGGACTTTCTGAGGTTCAAAGATCGACCCAAACGGGAATTGTATCTCGATATTATTGGAAAACCTTTTGATAGGGCCCTGTACTTCAGATTCAGAATAGGAACCCTTCCTCTTAATTCTTTCACTTCACGATGGAAATCTCGTATGGAAATGTCAGAGCTCTGCCCAGCATGCCTCGCCAAACCAGAGACATTGGCACATTTTATGTTTGAGTGTAGCGAGTATGCAACACCAAGGAGGGTCTGGCTTAAAAACTTATGTCGACAGTTGGGTACTAGGAGTCATGAGGCAGCAATTAGGATACTCATATCTGACAGCCGTGTGCCCTATGCTTGTGCTTTAGCCAAATTTTTATCATGGGCTTGGTCCATTCGAGCCAAAAGGCTAATATTGACTGTTTAATCCTATTTTAAAATGTATCAATCCAATGAACTGCCTTTTGACTTGATTTGCTAATCTGCAAAAACTTAATGAACTAATAGGCTAGTATCATTTGTGTAAATCCTTTTTAAATATTTATTGCAAAATCTACTGTTTTGTTTTTTAAAACTGTACCATTGTGATTTCTGTGCTGCTTTTATGATAATTTTTTTATCGAAATAAAGCCTTTGACCTGACCCATTGTAATTTCTGCATTATCTTGGGTTGGAGTGCGGGCATTGCGGCGCTATTATGGCCGATAATGAGGGTGTTCGCGAGGCGATGCGGGTGTTGTGCACAGAGGGCCAGGGGGACCTGTTACAGCCTGGTGTCCCTGGGGAGGCCTGGGTGGGTTTAGAAAGGCCGTGAAGAAAGGCGACACGGGGGTAGCTGTGGCAGTCTCTGCGTGTTTGCCGGCATCGGACAAAGTAAGAAATGCGTCTGTTAACGAGGAGGCAGGGCATGCTTTTACTGACCAGGAAACCTTTCCAATGTCTCTCCCCAGGCGGTTTGCTGAGGTGGCGGCCCCGGGGTTTGACGTTTCAGGAACAACACGGAATCGTCTGGTCTACGTCTCCTGCAGAGGGCGTTCGGAAGGCCGCGTGTCGTCTAGGAAGGGAGGAGCCTCAAGGGCGGAGCATGTGGCGTCACTATACCGCGGAAGAAAGAAGCGGGTGCGGAGTATAGCCGGCAAGGTTCCTGCCTCGTGTTTGTTTCTGAGGGTGAGCCCCTCCACTGCAGGGCGAAGCCGGAACTTCCATCAGCTAACTGGGGTTTGCCTTGTGCGCGCACTAGGCTTGGTAAAGAAAACATTGAGCCTATCAATAAATTGTCAGATTGGTCCTCTTCGCTGGTTTCCTATTCCAGTGACAGCGGGAAGAAGGGCTCTTTTGAGAAGGATGTTTTATCGACTCCCTCAGCTATAGACAGTTTGCAGATCTCTAGTTGTGAGCTCCATTTTCAAAAGTGCTAGGGGCAAGGCAGTGATTTCAGAGGCCCCTGGGGTGCAGTTTCATGCATTTTCTGGTGAAGCTTTTTTGGTCAAAAACTCTCAGAAGGGCAAGAGTCAGATTGTTGTTTGACCGCAGTTTTGGGGCTGATAATGAGCAGGCTTTAGGACCTCAATTACCCGTCTTTCACGGAAGTACTCATTTTGAACAGTTGCATGTAGTACCTGGGGAGGATTTTGATTTTCCCACAAATTGCCCTGTTATTAAACAGCCTGCTCCAGTTTTTGATAAGGTAATGGGTCCTCAGTCTGGGCAGTGGGTATGGGTGGAGCATTCAGATGTGGCCGCAGCAGCAGCGAAGGGTGGCAAGTCGGTAAAAGGGGGGGCCTAGGCACAGTGGATCATTCAGGTCAGAACGGCTTGTGGAAACAGGCAGCAGCATCAAAAGTGGCAGAGTCAGGAGGTTCCAGAGGGCTGCCAGCAGAGCACGATGCAGCTTTTCTACGTTGGTCCGAAGTACAAGGAAGATCATGAGTGGATTATCCTTTGTAAGCTGGACATTTGAAGCGGATGTCGGTGTCTAACTGGAGGTCGTATGGTGGTGGTGTGGGTGATGGAGAGAAGCCTGGAGTGAGTGGTACTTGTTTGGATATGCATGATGAACCGTTAGACTATGGGGATGATAGAGAGGAATTGGAGGAGGGGTGTTGAGAGAAGGGGGTATGTGATGATCACAAGACGGATCAAAAGCACAAGAGAGGGGTTCAAAGGGGTTTGTCAGGGGCAGCAAGTGTGCTTAGTGTATTGCAGAAGTCAAGAGCGGACCAAGTAATTGAGCAAGATCGGCTAAGCGACCTCAAACAGAAGGACGACTCCAAGGACTTCCAAAGACGTTCATCACAATTGCCAAAAGGTAAGGCACAGTGGTGGGCAACGTGGAAACAATCTGAACATAAACAGTACGAAACAAGATCTATTGGTGTTGGAGAGGGGAATTTAAACAATGATTTGCTCACCAGAAAAACTGGGAAAGTACTGCAGAATGTGGTTACGCTTGACAAAGCCAAAGGTAGTTGTCCAGCTGAAGGGAACTCTAATAATCAACCAAAGACAGTTGTTGAGGTAGCAAAAAATGATAAAGAGGAGGAGGAAGAAGATAAGAATATTCATAAAAAAACTTCCCTATATGGGTATTGCAATGCCTTTAGGTTCCCACTTATCCGACAAGACTAAAAATAGAATTTGGAGGCATGAGTTTTTAGATGTCTCTAAATTATTGCATAGGGACATTCAGGCAAAGGAGGGTTCTAAGGAAGAAGAGTGGGAGCTCTCAAAAAGGCCTTACATATGCGAGCATATTCTGTGAGAGTCACCAAGACAGGGCAGTGGCTATGTTTAAATACATAGACATAATTCGCAAGGCACAAATGCACTTTGGTGGCTATGCGTGGTGAAGTTACGACGAAGAGTTTAGGGCCCGGATTAGTATATTTCATGATAAGCCATGGGGTGACGTTGACCCTGAGTTGTGGCTCCAATGGATGTCTGCTACTCACCCTCCAGCCACAACTCATACTGCAAGTGGTTTGCCAGTCACCTCCCGGCCCTTTCAGCATCGTCCCGCCCAGGCTGGGGCGGTGTGATACGGGAGAGGACAGACACCAGTTTCAGGAGCCTGCTAGAACTTTAAAAGAGGATTTTGTAACAGACAATTTTGCAGGTATAAACATGAATGCTCGCAATGTGGGAGAAAACATCCACTCACCCAATGTTTTGCGGGTTCCAAATTTGGTGACCATGGGCGATTCCTGCTGGGTAAAGGTTCAGCGTTTAAGTACCCACCAAAGGGCCCATGCCCCAATTAGAGTTGAGGACTTAGCGCACTGGTTGGAGAACTATCCAGACATAGAGGCTGCGGTTCAAAGATGGTTTTAAAATTGGATATCCTAGGCAGAGGCGATGTGCTGACAACTTAAAATCTGCTAAAGTGCTCCCCCAGATAGTGCAACAGAAACTAAACTCAGAGTTAAAGGCAGACAAAATAGCTGCTCCTTTCCTGCAGTGTCCTCTTGAGAACTTGATTGTTTCGCCACTGGGTGTAGTGCCAAAGAAGGCAGTTGGGGAGTATTGTCTAATCCACCACTTATCATGGCCGGAGGGTCAGTCAGTCAATGACTTTATTTCGCAATCGGATTCCAGTGTGTCCTATGCTTCGGTGGATGATACGTTGAAATTGAGGTCAGTGGGGGCAGAGGCAGAGTTGGCAAAAAGTGATATTTAACCAGCATTTAGACTTTTGTCCATACATCTTACTGATGATTTTGAGCTGTTGGGAATGTATTTCAATGGTGCTTTCTATGTGGACAAGGTCCTCCTCATGGGTTGTTCAGTTTCTTGCGCCCTATTCAAGATGTTTAGCACTTTTCTGCAATGGTGCTTTACAAAGTTTAGCGGTCATGCTTTGGTCTGCCATTACCTGGATGATTTCATGTTCATTGGCTCTAGTCACATTGATCAATGTAGGACAGCGTTGCAAAGGATTCAGGATATGGCACATGAATTGGATGTCCCGTTGGCCCCGGAAAAAACTGAAGGTCCAAGCACCAGGTTGACTTTCCTAGGGGTTGAGATTGATACACTGGACATGATGGCCAGCCTGCCTGGTGACAAAGTTCAAGAGATTAGGTCCTTTTTGTTATCAGTAATTGATGTGAAGAAATTGTTGGGTTATTTGAATTGTGCCTGTAGAGTGGTCAGGGTGAGGAGGACTTTTTGTAGGCGTTTGGGCATGTCGATGTCTGATGCCTATCTCCCTCATCACAGGATACGGATTTCCAAGGCTGTGAGGGCAGATCTACACAACTGGCTGAAGTTTCTTGAGGATGTTAATGGAGTTTCGTTGAATTTTGTTGAGGAAAACATGATATGGCAGATACAACTTTTTTCGGCTGCGTCAGGTGCAAAAGGTTTTTGCTTGTTCTGGGAGGGTCATTGATGCGCTGAAAGTTGGCCCGAACAGTGTTTACAGCAAGGGTGTAGCATTGGCTTCCAGGAGCTCTTTCCTTTGATTGTGGCATTGTTTTTTTGGGGGGAAGAATTCAGAGACAGATCTGTTCTTTTTAATGTTGACAACATGGCTGCTGTTGAATTAATAAACAAACAGAAAGCAAAAGATTCGAGAGTTTTACATCTTTTATGAGCCTTCATGTTAAAGTGTATGCAACTGAATATCGTAGTTAAGGCTAGATACATTCCAGGTACAAATAACAACATAGCAGACGCTCTGTCTCGCTTCTATTGGCAGAAGTTTCGCAATTTGGCGCCAGCGGCAGACACCAACAAGACTCTGATTCCATAGCGCATTTGGGAGTGGGGGTATTGAGGATAGTCGAGCTCGTAGAAAAGTCTGTAGCTACCTCCACCAGAAGAAGCTATCAGAAAGCATGGAGAGAGTTTCTAAGTTATGGTAACATCAACGCTCATTTTGGAAATGTGGCAAAAACAGGAACACATCTTACTTGGATTCATACTGCACTTGATAAACAAAGGTTTATCACACACAACTATTTCAGAAAAACTAGCAGGGATTTCTTTGAATGGCCAGCTATGGTGGGGTCAGGACCCAGTAAAGGGAGTTCTGGTGAGGAAGGTTTTAAAAGGTCTTAGCTGGGAGCAAAGTACCAAGAATCCGCTAAGAGAACCAGTGATTTTTGATTTATTGTAGCAGCTGTTGTTAGAGTTGCCATTGTGTTGCTATGACGAGTGGGAGTTTTTTAGGTTTAGGTTATGCATGCTCTGGTTATTTTTTGGGGCATTTCGGGTATCAAAGTTGCTGGGTTTAAGAGGTCAGGCGGGCATCCGAAGTGATGAGATAGTTTTGGAGCAGCAAAGAATAAGGATTTGGTTGAGAGCATCTAAAACGGAACAATTAGGTAGGAAAGTGGGTACCTTTAAACAGGAGTGGGGTGGTGGCTGTTGCCCAGTAGGGGAGTGGGAGATTTTTACAAGTAAAATCTGGTTCCGGGCAGGTGAAATATTTTGCCATGCAAATGACAATAGGATTACTAGAGCACACCTGTTAGCAGTATTGAGGAAGGCTCTCATCAGGGTGGGGAAAGATCCTAGGCTGTTTGGCATTCATTCTTTCTGTATTGGGGCAGCTACGGAGGATGCCAGGTTGGGTTGGGCATGGTCTGACATACATAGAATTGGTAGGTGGAAATCGTCCTGCTGTGAAAGATATGTTAGAAAATAAGTGGTTCTTTAATTTTCCTCTTAGATAATATTTGTTTTTCTATTTAGGTTGTGTGCAGGGCCCATTATCTGGAAAAATGAACACTTGGATAGTGGGACATTACCTCATACAGTGGGCAGCGATCTATGCCGAACAGCCACATTTATGGCAGACCTCTTGGGCTTCCAAGTGTTGGGCATGAAGTGGTCTGGACGGAAAAGAGTGGTATGCGTTAGGGGGGCTTGTTTCCTACTTTAACTGAAATGTGCTCTAATAGGGGTTGCCCTGATACGTTAGTCATCCATTTAGGGGAAAACGATTTAGTGTTGTCATCAGCTTGTCGCTAATAAAATAAATGAAGTTGGACTTGGCCGTTATCAAGAATAACTGGGGTGGCACTTATTTAATTTGGACTGAATTTGTACATCAGAAACACTGGAGAGGGGCAAGGAGTCACGCAGCAGAGGAAAAGGCCAGACGTAAACTAAACAGGGTAATGAAGGTATTTTGTCAATCTATGGGTATTACAGTGCTGTCTCATGGCAACATAAAAGGATCTGAAGGGCATTTATTTTGTGAAGATGGAATTAATTTATCCAAAATGGGGCGAGCTTATTATTTGTTGAAACTGAGGGATTTGGTTGCAGTATTGTAGAATGAAAATTCATGGTGCAATAAAGTTTGTAATGATGTTGAATTTTCAGCAATTTGGGGGATGGCCCATGAAAATTCTGCAGTTTTCCTGGGTGGTGGGTTTTTGGGAGGCGTGGACAGTCTGGAGCGGGTTCATCCATCCCTCTGGCGGGGGGTGAGGACAGGACACAGAGGAGGGAAAGAGAAAAGATGGGGTTTTGCAATTTCATGGGGTTTGTTCTGGAAACTATGTTTGAGCTGTTTTGGGGATTTTCTCCAAAGGTTACGGGGGTACAGTGAGATATGTTAAGGTATTAATGATGTAAAGTTGTTTTCAAGGTTGTTTTACATAAAAGTAAAAAAATACACCTGTCTTAATAAAGTGGCCTTTTTTGCCTTAACAAGAAGTAGTGGGTTGTGATTATTGCGCGAGGAGAAAGTAGGCTGTGCACACCTGCACAGGAGTGCAGCCTACAGGAAACATAGGCTGTCACTCAGTAGGGTTGCCTTCTTTCTAAGAAACAATGGGGGCATCTTGCTAGTCTGGATCTGCCAGGAGCCGGTAGTTGAAAAATATTTCTTACACAATTGTCAGGATTCTTTTGTAGCATAGCAATTATATCTCTGTTTGCTCTAATAATAATTCTGAAACAACTAGATTTCTCTCAAATACTATTTTAACAGATTTTATTCTATATTTGTACTTCTTTGCTGTTCTACGTTAAAGTTTCAGAGGGGGAAAGAATACCAGATCCTTCTTTAACAGATTTCTTCCTCCGATTGCTATTGTAAGATTATGTGTCAGATGGCTAAAATACAGCGTATTATTATTGTTATCATTGCTTTTCCCTTTTTTTTTACCTGAACATTAAATTAAGCCCAGAACATTAAATAAGATCCCTAGTTGTAAGAGCTTTCAGACTTTGAAGATATACATGACATGGACTACCGCAAGGACACATTCCCCTGATGAAGGACTAGTCCCAAAATGCATTGGGATTCTTAAAAATTGCATATGAATAACAGTTGCAGTGTGATGTACCAACACTACGAACACGAATGATTCAAATCGAATAAATGAAGATCTACAACTGATAACCTGATTCCCGAGTGATTACTAGTAAAAGAAAACATTAAGAAAATATAAACAAGTTTCAAATTTCATAACTTAGAGTGCAAAGTGGGGACGTTGTTCCTTCCAGGATAATGCAACATTTGTGTATGAGTACTTACCTGTACCAAGTACCATATAAAAGGAAAAATAATGATTGTGAACCTTTTTTGAACATTTTCAGGAGTGCAACAGTTTCCTATGGGTGTGTTTGATACATGTATATGTAACAGAGCTCTCAGGTTTCCTAGTTCTATGCACGAGGAGGTCATACAATCAAGTCAAGTCAAAAGTTCTTTATTCGATGATTAAAAATCACCATAAAAGCACATATATATACAGGTTATTAAAAACGCATTAAATCATTATCAGAACCCAACTTGTTATACAATCTAATTTTTAAAAGAGGGAAAATACAGTATAAATACATTGGAGGTCTTGTCAATCAATCCCCCCCTCTAGTTACCCTCAGTCTAACCGCCACTCTGATGAAATTCATAATACAACATAATGTAAAAGGGTCAGTCGCTTGTTGTAAATAGATTATAGCAGCTCTAGCAGATTTAAAATTAGCTTGCTTTAAAATATCTACCAAGAACCTATGCCTAGGCATTGAGTAAAAAGAGCACAATAAAACAAAATGAAGGAAATCCTGCGGAGACCTATTGTCGCAGCCGCAGGATCCCTTCTGCTCAATTGTTAAAAACCCGGACGGGGACGCTAATAAATAAGGTAATAAATTGGGCCTAAAACGACACATTAAAAACCTATCCTGGGCATTATACATAAGGTATAGGTATGGCTCCATTCCCTCGGTGCTTTTGACCAGACTATGGGCATTCACAGTTTTTTTGGACCCTTCAATCTCTGCTCTATGTTTGGATTTCTGGGCTAAAAAGGCTCTCTTTACGATCACTTTGTCCTGAGGTACAATTGTTACTGGATCGACAAGAGTTTCTTATAGCCCAGAGTTTCTAGGGTCGCCTTTACATAATTGAGCCATGGGATGCTCATGCATTTATCTCTACCTAGGCAATCACTTAGAATTTCCCTACTCAGGGACGCCTCGGGATTTGTCCAAAATTCCAGCCAAGCCAAGATGGGCCTGAGCTTCACCAAATCTTCAAGGTATGGCCTCCCTAATTCCCTGTGTGCTATAACAGCGGGGGTACTTTGTGGGATTTTCAAGATAGATCGTAAGTATTTGTTTTCTTCCCGCCGAAGCTGCGAGATCTTAACAAAGCCCCATACCTCTGCCCCATAGATGACTCTGGAGCAGCACATGGAGCCATACAGATTCATCACCTGTTCGGGACACCATCTGCCTACCCTCCGCCCATAGCTAGCCGTGGCCCCATTAGTGGCAATCATTTTACAACAGCGCTCCTCCACCAGGGAATTAAACTGTAGAGACCCATCGAATAGCAAGCCTAGATAAGAAAATGTTTTTACTCTCTTTATTGTGTGGCTTCCTATCCTGAAGGAGGATTTGGTGCAGGGTTTATTGCCTGCCAAGAGCACGTAAGACTTGCCCAGGTTGAAGGACAGATCTAAGTCTTCCATAAATCTAACAAATCCATCAATTAAAATGTGTACTAGTAAAAGAAGACATTAAGAAAATATAAACAAGTTTCAAATTTCATAACTCAGAGTGCAAAGTGGGGACGTTGTTCCTTCCAGGATAATGCAACATTTGTGTATGAGTACTTACCTGTACCAAGTACCATATAAAAGGAAAAATAATGATTGTGAACCTTTTTTGAACATTTTCAGGAGTGCAACAGTTTCCTATGGGTGTGTTTGATACATGTATATGTCACAGAGCTCTCAGGTTTCCTAGTTCTATGCATGAGGAGGTCATACAATCCAATTTATTTTCTTTCTTTCTGCAATTTGCTGTCCTGATTTTATAATAGGGCTCATCTGGACAACTAACTCTGGATGGAAAGACAAAATTGGACTGGATCAGATACTTTCACATGAAAATGGGCAATGTTGGAGCTCTGATGTCATCATTAGATATATATGACATAAATGGGTGTGCACTGATATCTGTGGCCAGTCTTAAACTCATTAACACATTATTAATATCTAGAACATCAGCTGAGGCATGTAGATATCAAAGCACTGAGTAGACTTCAGCAGCTTGTTGGCAATTACCATCCTGCCTGCACAGCTGCATTTTTTCCAGCTTTTATATAGCACAAACGTTGGCCCAAGTGTGTTAGAGCACTTTACAGGAGCACCTGGTTACAGTACACAATGTCAGATTTGTGTCCAGGCTCGTGGTGTTAGACCTGGCAGCCTAGGCGTGGTTACCCCTGTCTTATGCCTCTCCCTCCTGTATTTCTGATGGTATACTGGACTTAATTTTTACTGGTTTATGCCCTCTGGGCACTTTACAACTGCTGATCAGTGCTAAAGTGCAAGTGCTCCCTGTGTAAAATGAAATTAGGATTGGTTATCCATGATTGGCAAATTCGATTTACTTGTAAGCCCCTGGTAAAGTGCACTATGTGTGCCCAGGGCATGTAAATCAAATGCTACTAGTGGGCCTGCTGCACTGGTTGTGCCATCCACAGGAGTAGCCCTGTGAACTTGCCTCTGACCTTCCATTGCAGTGACTGTGAGTACAGTTTAAAATGATCATGCCAACCTGACAAGTTCGACTACTTGTCAAGCCCAACCCTTCCCTTTTACTACATGTAAGGCAACCCTAAGGTAGGCCACGGTACCCCATTGGAAGGGTACAGTGTATGTGAAAGGTAGGACATGTTTTGCAAGCCCTGGTAGTGAAATACCGCCAATTTCATTTTTCACTATTGCAAGGGCTATCACTCCCATAGTTTATCATTGGAGCTCTCTTGTGTCATCTTACAAATGTAACTTTCAATTGAGAAGAGAAAGAGAATAGGAGTTTGAGCTCCCTGAGCCCAGGATGTAAAATCGCATATTTTAGGAAAGGTGATTTTTAAATTGTGTGTTTTAAAATGACACTTTTAGAAACTGAGCATTTTCTTGCTTTACCATCCTGTGCCTCTGCCTGTCTGTGGAATCAATGTCTGATTTAGACTGACAGCTGGGTTGTTTGTGCAGTCACAGAAAGGGAGCTGAGGTGTCACTGCCCAAACATGCTGGTCCATCACCGACTGATGAGCCTTCCTGAGCTAGAGTGGTAGAAGGTGTTGTCACTGACAGCTGAATCGGGCTGTGCCTGGCCTCTCACAAAGCTGTCTCCAAGCCCCTGTAGTGTGTCTGGAGCCAAGGCAGGGAAGGATCTTGTGAACATAGAGACTTTTCTTTCAAGTATGCCTACTTCAAAGGCTAAAAGGGGTATACGTAGTGGACCTAAAACCCCGGACCATTAGAACACTTCTGGATTGAGCACTCTGCCAAGAAGAAGAGCTGAAGATATGTCTGGAAGAGTACTGTCCCTTTGCAAAGTGTTGCTCTGTTGGGTTGGCCTGCAGTTGCTGCTTCTGTCTGTGGACAGTGAAAGAACTGGACTTTGCTTTGAATCCTGCTTTTCCAGGGTTCTCCAAGGGCTTGTGTGTGTGCTTGCCTCCTGTCAAAGGGCTCAAGGCCATCAAATACTTCACCTGTAGCATCCTTGAAATCCCCGCTGGGGCTTCTGACCTGTCAAGTGGTGCCAATTCCAGTTCTATGCCCTTGGAGGTTGTTTCTGCTGCTAAAGACTGAAAAATCGATGTATCACTGTTGGAAATGGCCCTTTTTGCAGGGTTATCCCCAAACTTGTTGCTTCTTCCTCCCTTGTTTTTCCTGACCTGTGGTTGTTGGCAATAGGACTCTGGGCACTTTATCACTGCTGACCAGTGCTAAAGTGCATATGCTCTCTGTGTACATTTTTATTGTAATTGGTCATCTGTGATTGGCATATTTGTATCACCAAGAAGCCCCTAGTAAAGTGCACTGAGTGTGCCGGGGCTGGTGATACAAATGCTACTAGTGGGCCTGCAGCACTGATTGTGCCACTCACATGAGTAGCCCTAAAATGGTGCCTCAGGCCTGCCCCCACAATGCCTGTGTGCAGTCTGTTAACTGCCATGTCCTCCTGGCCAGTGTCCTCACTGACCAGGCCTAACCCTTCCCTGTCTGTACACATTGGTCACTCACCCCTATGGAAGGCCCAAGGTACCCCCTTAGGCAGGGTGCAGTGTATGTGGAAGGTAGGGCATGTCCTAATGTAGGTGACATGCCCTAATAGTGAATTACAGTCATTTTCGTTTTTCACTATTGCAAGGCCACCTGTTCTCAATAGGCCAGAATGGGCAGTTAGATTATTACATTTTATAATCCTATCTGACTCAGGGAACATGGTAGAAATTCGAGTTTAGTATGCCTGAACTCAGAATGATAAAATACATCTTTTAGTGAAGTTGGTTTTAACATTCTGCGTTTGAAAATACCACTTTTAGAAAGTAGGTATTTTCTTGCCTAACTAGCCAAGCCTGCCTCTGCTAGGTTGTGTATTCCTTGTCTGGAGTTTGAGTGACAGGGCTGGGGGATTCCGGGAAACAGAATGAGTCCGCCCAGTGGAGAATAGAGATATCTGCATCTAGATGGGAGGGAGGATTTGCACCTGTGATCTGAATAGGACTGTGCCTGCCCCCCACAGTGCTGGCTCCACCCCCTGTGGTGCGTCTTATGTCTCTGCCCTGCACTGTGAAAGGAGAGAAGGAATCATGTCAACAAAGTGCTCCAGGGCTGTGCTTTCCCTCCACAATGCTGGCTCCACCTCCTGTGGGGCGTCTGATGTTTCTGCCCTGCACTGTGAAAGGAAAGAAGAAGTCATGTCAACAGAGTGCTCCAGAACTGGTTTGGACTGGGCAAAGGCCCCTCTGCCCTCAGAGGACAAAGGATTTTGGGATATAAATATTGGGACCCTGGTCCAAAGAAATTAGATCATCCTGGAATCAAGAAGGAACCCCTGCCAAGGAGAAAGCTGGAAGACTGAAGAAGGAAGACTGTCCTGCTGTTGCTTTGCTGGTCTGACCTGCAGTTGCTTTGCTGCCAAGGAGAGGGGAAGAACTTTGCTTTGTGCTGTGTGTCCTTGCTTGAAGGAATCTCCAAGGGCCTGAGAAGAGCTGGCTCCCTGTTAAGAAGTCCCAGGAACAAAAGGACTTCACCCCCCAGCTTTCCTGAACTCTGCTGAGAGAGTTCTGTCCTTCCTAGAGTGCTTGGGCTAGTTGTGGTGCCTCCGGAAGTTGTACCTGTGTTGGGAAACTGGAAACCAAGATTTTATAGACTTTCTGCAAGTTTTAACTCATTGCTCGCTTGCGGAGCGCATCCCCGTCAGTGCGAGGAAATTCCCGCCGCTACAAAGGCCGACATCGTCGCAGCGCCTGTTGCTGCTGCCAGAGTCGTCGCATCCTTCATTTGTGGGAGGCACCAGTCCGGTGCAGGAAGATTACCATCGCTGCGAGTATCGTCGCAGAGTCTGTCGTCACTGGGTGAGATCGTCGCACCGCTTGCTTCCCGACCGCATCACGTCGCTGCGAGAGTCATCGCAGAGCCATCGCATCGAGGGGCTGCGAGAGGAGAAGATCAACGCTGAGCCGCGCATCGTCACCGCACCAGAGATCATCACCGCCCCGAAGATTGTCGCATTGTACCTTTTGCGAGCCCCTTCCACCGAAACCTGTGCACCGGAATTCACGCAAGGTATCGCATCCCTCCCCATACAGACCGAAGTCACCGCAACATGCCCGCTACATTCAGCTGGGATGTCGCATCGCTTCCCCAGGGTCTCAGGAGTGACGTATTGCTTGCTTTTCACCACTACAGCTGTCACTTGGAACTTTTGTTGCATCTAAAGGTACTGTTGGCCAAAGCGTGACGCAACAGTGGATTATTTTAACACAACCTTAAGAACTCATTTGAAACCATATTCTTGAACTGTGTATGTTGGATTTTTGTCGTTTTGGTCTTGTGTAGTTTAGATTAAATACCTTTATTTTTCTAAACTGTTGTGGAGTCAGTTTGTGGTGTTTTCACTGTGTTAGCTGTGAATGTTGGTACAAATACTTAGCACATTGCCTTTGATAAGCCTGACTGCTCATGCCAAGCTACCAAGGGGGTGAGCAGGGGCTATCTAAAGAGTGGTTCTTCCTTACCCTGACTAGAAGCAAGGGTCCCTATTTGGACAGTGGTACCTAACTCTGCCAACTAGAGACCCCCAGTTCCAACAATCACCCTTCCAGTGTATGTTTTTCTAATGCAGCACCGCAGTGCGGGAGAAGTTTCAATGAATCCGTGCCTGTTTGCAGCACAAAGAACTATCACAGCCTGAGTTCAGCGCACCTTGTCTCCGATGTCCGTGACCACTGCACTGACTCTGATGCAGGCTCTGCGGCTTGGCTGAAAGAATCAACGCATCACCGGTCACCTTGCTGAAAGAATTGACATAGCTCCAGAACCAATGCAACACTTCTCTTGCATGCAGCAGATCTGACATATCACTTCCCCAGGGACTCAGGAACTGACGCATCACTGTGTTTTCTGATGCTTCCCTCCCCTGTGGCTGTTTTTCCTTGTGGATTTTGTCGCATCCAAGGTACTGTGTGTAAAATCACCAAATCCACAGAGTTCTATGGACACATTTTCTTAACCCTTTTAAAAGTGAATTTTTGAATTATGCATGTTGGATTTTTGTCACTTTCATCTTGTTTTGTTTGGATAAAGAATGGTTATTTTTCTAAACTGGTGTGTTGTCTATTTGAGGTGTTTTATCTGCGTTACTGTGTGTGCTATCTAAAAATACTTTTCACATTGCTGCTGAGATAGGCCTGACTGCTCGTGCCAAGCTAGCAAGGTGGTGGGCAGGGGTTATTTTGGGCGTGTAACTCCCTTACCCTGACCAGAAGGAAGGGTCCCTGATTGGACCGGGTGTATACCATTACCAACTAGAGACCCCCATTTCTAACATGAAAACAAATCAATTTCAGAATGCTATGTCACAATTCGAGACCCAAACCAGAATAACTTACAAAAATACCCACTATTCTAAACTGATGGTTTTCGTTCTTGTAATTCCCAATGATGGTGCCTGAAAGAGGAAGCAGATTGTGTACTTGGTAAAGTCTTAGAGGTAGACCGAGTGGCCCATATGTAGATGCAGAGGTCTATGGCTACCCCGTATCATCTCTCAATGATACCGGTGCTACCAAGTCCACAGTTAGAACAATGGAAGTCCCAGACTTACCTCTCTCTGTAAGAGCAATTCAAGTTATAGGAGTAACTAATAAACAAATTTAGAATCTAGTTTCTGAAAGGATACCAGTGAAAATAGGATTTTGTAGTGTAGTTCCTTCTAATCCATAGGATCTGCGCAATGTTTGGACAGCATAAACTAAGGGCTTGATGTCAAGACTTGTTCCGTACACCCCTGCAGGATATGTTGGCCTATAGATCAGCTAGCTCACAGTGCCAGTGTAAGCCCCCTAACCTACCAGGGTGCGAACAGTTTCTGGCAGCCACTGAACATGACAACCCTGATTACTCAGGGACTGTGGAAACAATACCGAACCTTTTGCTCAGTCACTTCTGCTCAAGTGTTCTCGGAGAAATATACAGAGAATATACAGTGGGACGTTTTCAATATTATTTATTGAACCAACGTTATTCTTGCATGAAATACGTGTGCTGCAAAGATTAGGAGACAGAAGCAAATAAAGGAGATGACAAGCACCAAAAGAGTGAACAGTAGATACGTTTCTACCATGGTGCTGAAGCAATGAATATATGCAGACATATATGCAAAATGGTAATCTAACGTACTCCTATGATGTGGATCCATCTCTACATGTACTTAGAGCGTGTGTGGATGTAGAGCCAAGAATCCCCACTAGGGAAGATCCAACCCCATTACCTGATCAGATAGAGTGAAGGACCCCTTCTTGGTCTTGAGTTGCCCCTCCCTCCTCATGGAATTTCAGATCAGTGCGTGGTGATTTCTCAGCATGCAGGGACCTTCGGTGTCAGCAGAAGGACCTCCTCTACCAATCTTTTGGGATGCCTTTTATTTATAATAAAAAGAATCCTTCGCGATGTGCCCTCTAGATTAGTGATGTTATGGCTACGCAGATAGCGCTGTCGCCCCATGGATGAAGACAGGATGACTTTTGTACTTAGTGGGTAGAGAGGCCTAGTACATGATGTTCAGGGCATCATGATAATGTTGTGCGAAGCTGGATGTGTAAACAAAGTAGTTTCAAAGAAACTAATCCAACATTGTTGTGCATGCAAATGTGTGCAAATGGTCACCGCTGAAATGTTATTTTCTAGGACAATGTAAGGAATAAACTGGCTCGCTACATGGCAATAACTCAGTAATATAACAGTCTTTTGAAGGAAAGCACCAATTTGTTGTTTGCCATTCAAGTCCTGTGAACTTGTTAGGGGGAGATTTACTGTGCAAGTTAAAATGCACCATTTTTTGTATACTGGATGGTATAGCATTTCAAGCACATGATGAGGACATGGATTTTAGATTGATCAGACAGCAAAACGGAGGCAGGACTATTTCCTTTCTTAACTGTTGATGAATTACTGGAAGATTTGAGAGAAACTGTTAATGCAGAAGTTTACTATTTTCCCCGGAAAGACATCGGACTAACTAAACTGTAGAAACAGTCCGAATTATGGGGTAACCAAATGCTTTTTACCCTAGAACACCACCGTACTATTTGACCCCAGAAAAGATTGCAGGTATACAACCAGTGATAGATGACATGTTACAAAAAGGATTCCTGAGAGAACTAATTGGAAATCCATGTAACTCGCCGATTATGGGTTTACAGAAACCCAATGGAAAATGTAGCATTGTCAGGATATATGTAAGATACATGAAATTGTAGTACCCTGTTGTCCACTGGTACCAAATCCAGCCACCATATTTTTTCATATTCCGGGTACTGCAGAAAGGTTTACTGTGATTGATCTATGTCAGGCTTTATTCTCAGTGCGATTTCATGAAGAGAGACAATTTATTTCCTTTTTCCTCCAGCAGAAAACATTACCTGGTGTTGTGTCCCACAGGAGTATAAAGAGAATCCATCTATGTTTAACCAGATTTTGAAAAAGAATCTGGAGACCCTGGTAATGCCATATCAGTCAACCCTTATTCAATATATAGATGATTTGTATGTGGCATCGGAACACAGAATGCATACAAAATGACACCATTCCACTCTTGCGTCACCTGGTAGAGAATGGACACAAAGTGTTTCCAGCAAACCTGAAGTACTGCCAAAAGAAAGTTACATATCTGGCACATATAAATGTGAAGGAGCTACAAAAGTATCACCAGAAAAAGTGGAAGGAATCTTGCAGATTAAACATTTTCTTGGTGGCAAAGCCTCTACTCAGACTAACACACAGAGATATGTCTGATCCGATTCCATGGGACAAAGAATGTGCAAAATCATTCCTGGGGTTAAAAGATAGAAGGCCAGATGTACGATGAGAATTAGCATGTGCAAACAGGTTTGTGACCTGTTTGTGCATGCTAATTCTGATAGGGCCATGTACAAACACTCTTTTGCGAGTCGCAAATTATTTGCGAGTCGCAAAATAGTGTTTTGCGACTAGCTATTACGAAGGGGCATTCCCTTCCTAATAGCGACTCACAAGCTACATACCAATGTTTTGCGACCGCAATTGCGGTTGCAAAACACTTGCAAATTACTGCCCTCTTCAGAGGATGGTAATACAGTCGTAAATGGGAAGCCCTTTGCAAATGCAGGGGAAAATATTTTTTAGGGGCAGGCAGTGGTCCCAGGGACCACTACCTGCCGTTAGAAAATAAAACTAAAACGTACATTTTTTTTTAATGCATCCCGTTTTCCTTTAAGGAAAATGGGCTGCATTTTTAAAAAAAATAACTGCTTTATTGAAAAGCAGTCCCAGACATAGAGGTCTGCTGAGCCCAGCAGGCCACCTTCCTTGGGAGGGCCAGCCATTCCCAATTGGCTCGCAAATTGCAAGTGACTCATTAATATTCAAGAGGCTTACATTTTGCGACCCCATTGAGAATTGCAATCTCTGACACGATAGTACATTGTAAATTGCGCCTCGCAATCAAGTGCAAATTGCGAGGCCCAATTTACAATGGTCGTACATCTGGCTACACTGTGTTGCACCCCGGCACTAGGAATGCCAGATTATACAAAAGAGTTCACACTCAGTGAGAGAGATGGACGGGTGCTTTCGGTTTTGACACAAACACATGGCAGATCTTAAAAACCCATTGCTTACTATTCTACCACCCATGACCCTGTAGCTGCAGGTCTTCCCGGTTGCCTTAAAGCAGTCGCTGCGGTAAATACTAGTCTGGAAAAGAGCGAAAACTTAGTTATGGAATACCCATTAACTGTCATGGTCCCTCTGTGGAGCTGTTGCTAGCCAGAACAAAGATTCAATACATAACCCATAAATAGATTGACGAATTGTGAGCAAAGTATTTTATCTTCCGAAACCGTTATTTTAAAACATTGCACAGTGTTGAACCCTTCAACATTATTATCTGTAAATGATGAAAAGTATGATGAAAGTGAGCAGAACTGTATGGATGTCTCGGATTCTTTCACCAAACCCCACCCTGACATTAAGGATGAACTTCTGATTGAACCCTTTTATGTGTTTTTTATAGATGGCTAATGCTTGAGAGGTAATGATGGCACACTCAGAGCAGCATATGCCATGTGCACCATAAATGATGTGGGCTAAACTTCATGGCTCCAAAAATTGTTGTCTGCTCAAATTGTTGAATTGATTGCTCTTACTAGAGCTTACAATTTAATTGCTTAAATGAGAGTTACTATATTTACAGACAGCCAGTATGGGTTTGGTGTAGTCCATGATTTTGGACAGTTGTGGTCACAGCAAGGTTTTCTCACATCCTCAGGAACCCCCAGCGAGACCAGAATGCACGTCAAAAACTTACTGGATGCACTACAGTTCCCAGTAGAAATTGCTGTGGTGAAGTGCTTAGCTCATCAAGGGGGAAGCGGATACGTTACCATGGAGAACCAGTACTTTAACTGAGTAGCCGGATTCTGTGCTCTGTTAGCCTGTTCATTTAATGGAGGTTTCGCATATGAGTCTGAAGAGGAGAGTTCTTTTGCCATGCTGATGCAAATCACTGATACGTGGGATGAGCTGAAGAGGGTGCAAGAAAATGTGTCAGAAATAGAACAGAACTGTTGGGTAAAGCAGGTTGTGAGAAAAATACAATTGACATCTGGATTTCAGCAGGTGGGAGACCGGTACTACCTGACAGTTTGTTGTTTTTAATGACATGGATATACACATTTGGAGAGAGACGTCATGGTAAGACATTTTAGACAGAGTTGGTATAACCCCAGATTCAGGATGCTGGCAGAAGAGGTTTGCCATAGGTCCATACGTTGTCAACAACTAAATGTAGGGAATCGAACACATGTCACACAAACACACCTAGGGAGATCAGGTGACCCATTCAATAAGATAAAGATAGATTTTATTGAGATCCCTCTCCCTAACAGGCTGATATATATCCTGGTGATAGTGTGTGTCTTCTCAAGATGGGTGGAAGCCTTCCAAACTAGAAGAAACAACAGCTCACTGTAGCAATATTGTTTTTACATGAATTGATCCCCAGGTTTGGCATGCCGATTTCTCTTGAGTTAGATAGAGGAACACTTCAACAACAAAGTCATAAAGATGATCTGCACAACTCTACAGATCGAACAAAGATTACATTGCAGTTACAGACCAGAAGTCTCTGGTATTGTTGTGCAGATAAAAGGCACCATTCATTCTACATAGGCCAAAGTCTGTGCAGCCACCGCTCTGAAATGGCCGGATACTTTACCATTGGTGCTGATGAGTATTCAAAGTGCACCAGACATGAAGACAGGGTTATCTCCTCACTAGATACTGATGGGCAGGGAAATAATATTTCCTGCTGTTCCCCAAATGCTCTCTTAAGCATAACTGATTATATTATTCTAGATTACTGTAAGGAACTGGCTGACTTGGTTCGTTCAGTCTCTTATCAAATCTCAGGTGCCACACAAAATCTGAATCAAGAACAGTGCCACAATCTTAATCCTGGTTGGTCATGATCAAGAAGCACGTTCAGAAGACTTGCCTTGAACCCAGATGGAAAGCCCCTTTCATTTGATCTTTACTGCACACATGGCTGTTAAGTGTGCAGGAGTCCTGAATTGGATTCATGCCTCACACACCAAAAGAATAAGCAATCCAAAAGAAGCACCTTTAGTCTGTGATTCTAAGCCAAGAGCATTGGTGGTTGCACCACCAGTTGAGAGACCACCTAGACCAGAAGTACTGTTGCCAGTTCAGCAAGACAGGGACAAAAGGGGTGAAGAACAGTGGACAGAAAATCAACTGCGAGTACCAGAAATATCCCAGAGTGGTGTGCAGATCTCTAACCAAAGAGAATCTGAGATTGAATCACCAAGAAGAAGTTTGTGAATGTGGCTTTGAGAGAGATCCAGGCAACAGAACTAGCACTGACATATGGAGAATCAATCAAACAGAATGGCCACAAAGCTATGAAAACATAAATTAGAGTA
This sequence comes from Lissotriton helveticus, assembly GCF_964261635.1. Classification (NCBI taxonomy): domain Eukaryota; kingdom Metazoa; phylum Chordata; class Amphibia; order Caudata; family Salamandridae; genus Lissotriton; species Lissotriton helveticus. Next base: position 1,709,143,966 of record NC_136059.1, read on the forward strand.
GAAGAGCTTCAATAGCTCGAATGCCAGAAACAATACCTAAAAGAGACTGAGACTAGTGATGAGAGTAGCCTAGATCCAAATCAGCAAAACCTAAGAAGATCAAAAAGAGCAGGAATGTCTTGTCTCAGTTATTCAGCACCTGAATGGTCGTACTTTGTGAACACTACCTCGAATGTTACAATGTAAGACTCGTGCAATGTGAACCCTGAACAATTTTAACCTCACTGAGGGAAAGCAAAGGAAAATAAAGGTGAAAGTTATTGAGAAAAATCTGAGAACAAACAGCAGAAGGAAAATGTTTTATCTATGACTATTAGATATTAGTTATTTTAGTCTGTTATCTTACAGGAGCTCTGAGTTGAAAGTTACAGAAGCATAGGGATAACATTTGAAAAGAACACAGAGTAGGGCTAAGGATTGTCTGAATCCGAGCTTAACTGAAAAAGAAAGAAAGAAAATAGCCATTCTAAAGAAACTATTCGCTAAACTTCATCACCAGCTATTGACCAAGTGCTTTGACTGAGTCAGAGAATGTAAATGTACATTTATTATAGATTCAATAACCATAATAACAGTACTAATGATCAATAGTACTGATAGAACTTTACTTGGCACCGGGATCAGAGCTTAAAAACAAGAATGTTACTAAATCCAATGCTTACTGTGCTAGGGAAGATCCTTCTAGTTACTCATTTGTAAGCTATAAGGAGGATTATTCCACTAAGGTCTATTCTAGGTTAGGAGCAAAACGAATAGGAGGTACCCCTGATATTTTACAACAGGGAGGGGGGTTAGAACAGTAGAAAAATTTGGAAATCCCTGTCTGGCAAGACAGCAGATAGCTGGTTTTAGTACTTATGAACGTGGTCTGGTTTCAGAGGGATATTATTCTCTACCAATCTCTCTAAGGGGCAGATATACCTACTAGGTGGAGCACTATACTGCAACTAAATGAACTTACAAACGCACTCAAATATACCAAACAGGAAGAGGTTTTTTGTCGTTAAAAAATGATCATAAGGATTTATTTACCTCCCAATTGGGTTACAATCTAACACATTATCACAATTTAAAGAAAAATTAAAAATTAAAAAACCACATAACATGGTTATACAATCTCATATAAAAAGTCAAAAATTAATAAGAAAACAGTCGACGCAGCGTTTCGGTGCTTTTTCTTTTTTCACACCTTCTTCAGGACTTAACAACATTTGACTCCATTATTTCTAAAAATAAATGAAAACGTTTTAGTATTTCTCTTTTTACAAGTTCATCATTTTAACCTAGTATTACCACTGCCTATTGTTGTACACAACTGAATCTACCAGACCACTTCATTCGAACAACAGAGAGTTTTCTTGCATAGTAGATCACAAATTCGAGATCCTATGGCTGACTTAACATTATATCTGGGACAATATCCCTCTAGGAACTGTATCTAATTTTACACATCACTTTCTTTGACATTAGGATGCACTTTCTGTTATACTTTTTAAGATAACATGTTCGTCATACCTGTATTTTAAAATTGATGCATTTCAAAATAATTCCACACGTATTTGCGAGATGCTCAGGTATTTCAATTTCCTTGAGCTATACTGATAATAAACAACAAAAACTCGATTGAGTAACAGGTATAAAAAGATCATGTCTTAGACTGTTGAGTTCATAAACAGTTATCAATATTACCTCTTAGTATAAGCAACTCTATGTTATATGTACACGGAGGAGCCACCATCGGTCAGGGCGGAACTTCTTATTGACTTCGAACCTGGAAGTGTATAAATATCCAAGCTGAAATATATTTCCCTGGATTCTTTAATTGATTCTATTATTTATTCGAGGACAACCGATTTTGGTGATCCTTAAAACTAGAGAACCAGGTTACTAACCTTGTTGTAATTTTGGCCGATTTGTTATGGACGTCCGCGGAAATTATATGGTACGCGGCCCCAATTGTCAGGATTCTTTTCATCCAGGGTCCAAATATCTATAAGTATATTAAAAACATCCATTGTCTAAGGTAGATTTCACTGGAAGCTCACAGTTTTGCTAATAGTACATAAATTCATGCTGTGTTGCTATGTATTTTTAAGTTTCTTAATTTGAAGGACTCGAACTAGTTTAAATCGTCTTCATAGGTAAACTCTTTAAATAATACCGTTTAGAGCACGATTAGTCTTGGAAATTTTTCCATTAGTACAAGACTGTAATTTGCCTACTCCAGGGTTTTATATGTACATAGAACATGCCTTAGACCTATGAAACGGGGGCAAATCTCAAAAAACTGTGCCTTATAACATAGATATAAGTCCTTCCCCATCGTGAATCTTCAAATTAAGAAACTTAAAAATACATAGCAACACAGCATGAATTTATGTACTATTAGCAAAACTGTGAGCTTCCAGTGAAATCTACCTTAGACAATGGATGTTTTTAATATACTTATAGATATTTGGACCCTGGATGAAAAGAATCCTGACAATTGGGGCCGCGTACCATATAATTTCCGCGGACGTCCATAACAAATCGGCCAAAATTACAACAAGGTTAGTAACCTGGTTCTCTAGTTTTAAGGATCACCAAAATCGGTTGTCCTCGAATAAATAATAGAATCAATTAAAGAATCCAGGGAAATATATTTCAGCTTGGATATTTATACACTTCCAGGTTCGAAGTCAATAAGAAGTTCCGCCCTGACCGATGGTGGCTCCTCCGTGTACATATAACATAGAGTTGCTTATACTAAGAGGTAATATTGATAACTGTTTATGAACTCAACAGTCTAAGACATGATCTTTTTATACCTGTTACTCAATCGAGTTTTTGTTGTTTATTATCAGTATAGCTCAAGGAAATTGAAATACCTGAGCATCTCGCAAATACGTGTGGAATTATTTTGAAATGCATCAATTTTAAAATACAGGTATGACGAACATGTTATCTTAAAAAGTATAACAGAAAGTGCATCCTAATGTCAAAGAAAGTGATGTGTAAAATTAGATACAGTTCCTAGAGGGATATTGTCCCAGATATAATGTTAAGTCAGCCATAGGATCTCGAATTTGTGATCTACTATGCAAGAAAACTCTCTGTTGTTCGAATGAAGTGGTCTGGTAGATTCAGTTGTGTACAACAATAGGCAGTGGTAATACTAGGTTAAAATGATGAACTTGTAAAAAGAGAAATACTAAAACGTTTTCATTTATTTTTAGAAATAATGGAGTCAAATGTTGTTAAGTCCTGAAGAAGGTGTGAAAAAAGAAAAAGCACCGAAACGCTGCGTCAACTGTTTTCTTATTAATTTTTGACTTTTTATATGAGATTGTATAACCATGTTATGTGGTTTTTTAATTTTTAATTTTTCTTTAAATTGTGATAATGTGTTAGATTGTAACCCAATTGGGAGGTAAATAAATCCTTATGATAATTTTTTAACGACAAAAAACCTCTTCCTGTTTGGTATATTTGAGTGCGTTTGTAAGTTCATTTAGTTGCAGTATAGTGCTCCACCTAGTAGGTATATCTGCCCCTTAGAGAGATTGGTAGAGAATATTATCCCTCTGAAACCAGACCACGCTCATAAGTACTAAAACCAGCTATCTGCTGTCTTGCCAGACAGGGATTTCCAAATTTTTCTACTATTCTAGGTTAGTACAGGAATGCACTAACGCAATGAATGCAAAAGATTGCTATGTCTACGCACACTTACGTGCATCAGTGTCAGAAGAGGTTACATACTGTAGCATACCTTTATCCTATGCTCTTTCTTGTAGTATCTTATTGTCATTAGTTTATAGGAGAGGACATTTTGAGTACTTTTATTCTAATCATAATCTTATATCATCATCATCATCAAAATAACTTTATTCAGTTACAAGAACCATAAAAGTTTGACACGGAATACATTACTGAGATAAAATTGACATATTGTATTGTATTGTAAATATATTTTTATAGCGCTTACTTCCCCTGACGAGGCGTCAAAGCGCTTTTTTCGTCGAGTAGCACGCTACTCCGGGACCCATAGAGGATTAGTGTTGAATTTATATAGTGAAACATGCAAGTCAATTTTAAGTGGTGGATAGGTTAGTTAGTTATTTGGATTCGGAAGAATAAAAGAGGAAAAAAGGTTTGTATTTATAAAGCACTTTTTACGCTTGATGAGGGTTTGAAGCAAGCTACTCCGGAAACCCATAAAGGATTAGTAGTGGATTAGTATAGTGAAATATGAAAGTAATTTTTTTTTTTGCAGAGTTTTATATAGCGCCAACTAGACCCGAACCGAATCAGGTATCAGAGCGCTTTACATAGCACCAGTTACGTTACATGAGGACACACTTTCATTTTAGGCACGGGGAGATTAAGTGATTTGCCCAGAATCACAGGAGGTTTTTGGCGACGTTACCGAGACTCGAACCCAGATCCCCAGGTCCGAGGTTGAGCGCCTTAGCCGTTAGGCCAACTCCTCCCCCCAATTTGAGTGGTGGATATTAGTCAGTTATTTGGAGTGAGAAGGAAAGCGGAGGGATAGAAGGGAAAGAAAGGTTTGCATTCATATACCACCTGTTACCCCTGATGGGAGTTGAAGCTCTTTATTGGCGAGCAGCACGCTACTCTGGAACCCATAAAGGATTAGTGTTGAAAATTAGTATAGTGAAATATGAAGTAATTTGAGTGGTGGATATGTTATTCAATTATTTGGATAGAGAAGGGTAGGTGGCAGGATAGAAGCGGGCAAGAGGTTTGTATTTATATAGCGCTTGCTATCCCTGATAGGGTTTTGAAGCACTTTTTTGGTGAGTAGCACGCTACTCTGGAACCCATAAGGATTAGTGTTGAATTAGTATGGTAAAACATGAAATTAATTTGAGTGGTGGATATGGTAGTCAGTTATTTGGATTGAGAAAGGTTGTGGAGGAGTAGAAAAGGGGAAACAGATTGCATTTATATAGCGCTTGTAACCCTGATGGGGTGTTGAAACGCTTTATTGAACAGTAGTATGCTACTCTGGAACCCATAAAGGATTAGTGGTGAGTTAGTATAGTGGAATATGGAATTTGAGAAGTGAACATGTTAGTCTATTATTTTGATTGAAAAGGATAGTGGAGGGATACAAGAGTGTAGGACTTGTTTTAATTTCTTTTTAAAGGTCATAGCAGTAGGAGGAGGCTTTTGGGTGAGTGAAAAGGGTTTTTGGAGGGGAAGAGTCAGAGGGAAGAGTTTAGAGAGGTTTTTTGGGGGGATTGGTATAGTAAAATAGGTGTCAGATGATGCTAGGAGGGGTAGAGTAGGAGAGAGTCTAGAAAGGGATATTTTGGGGATCATAGTAGTGGTATGGGGTTTGGGATAAATGAGAGAGTGGATGCAGAGGATATATTGAAACATGTATAGGGCAGGAGATAGGGTAGTGCATTCGAAAGAGTAGTAGAAAGTAGTTTGAGATGAGTAAGAAAATTGGGCTAGAAGATATATTGAGAGAAGTATAGGCTGAGAAATAGGGTAGTGCATTGGAAAGGCCAAATTAGAAGTAAGTGATACATATATAGATCCATAAGTACATTAAAAGTATATAGATGCATAAAGGAGGTAAGTATATGTAGATTAAAGATATTGATAGAGGTACAGGATGAGAAATAGGGTAGTGCATTGGGTATGCTTTTTCAGGAGAAAAGCAACAGACACACACATCCACGTACATGGAGGACTATAGATGCACAATGGAAGCAAGTACATGTAGACCAAATATTATTATTTTTTTTCAACAACATAATTATTCTACATGTTTATACAGAGAAATACACAAAGATAGGTACATATATATTGAAAATACATTTTGGGAGGGTATTACTGAATTGGAACATGGGTAGCATTTCTGGCCCTGGTCCCATCTCGAACAGGCTCAAACAGGCAACTGCCCTTGTCCTCCCCACCCTTAACCTCGACGCCCGGGCTGAGAAGCCCTAACCCAGGCCTTTTATAGCCCTAGTAATCAGGTGACCCCTCCAGCCAATGGGAACCCTAGCCCTAACACTATCCAATCACAACACTATCCCTAAAATCTGGAAGCAGTTGGAGATCGGGACCTTACAGCCAATCGTATCCCTAGTCCATGCAACCAATCAGTTTACAAAAATCTGATCTCTACATCCAATAGAGGCCCTAGCACTACAAGTAGTCCCAACCCAAGTCCAAGCAACCAATGGCACAGGAAGCAATTGGTCCCTACTCCCAAAAGATAGATGCAGTTTACTGAATTAGAAATGCCTTGGACAATGATTAAAGCTCCTAACGTCCACAAGGTCATAACATTTACACTGCAAGCACACCTAGTATACATAAGACCACATACTTCGCTAGAGGAAAAAAGTTGCCATGCCTCTGTGCCTTAGCTGTACGTTTATGAAAGGGACAAACTGTCATCTTGCATCCCTTTAAGTTCACATTCCCACCTTTGCATGAAGCGGTTACAGGAGAAAATAAATCAAGCAGTAGCTGCAGAAGGTGGATTCTTTCAGCCCAATACAAACGTGTCATATGAAACTGGCTCTAACCTGGTGGATTCAATGCAAGAACAGTTGCACTATCCTTTCTAAAGGGATAAGCATAATGTGGAAGTGATAGTGAAAAACAGTGGAGGAGCTCTGAAGTGAAGCAAGTATGTGGCATAATGACCAGAGCTGCCAACAGGGGAACTGGGGAACCAGGTTAGAATCTCGGATTCATTGCACAGAAAAAAGGCACCTAACCTCACTTTTGGAAAGTTCTAGTTCCTGCTCAGAGGAAAACACAAAGTTTTCTTTAAAACCTATCATGGTTACAGAACCGCAAATAAAAGCAGTTAGTAATAACAATCAGTAAAAAGTACATACATGTTAAAAGGAGACATGAGCTCTGGTATCAAATACCCTAGACATCCCTATGCAGTATCACCAGCACAATATAGACTGTGTAACTAATTTGTAAAAAAGGATGATCTTATACTTTTCCAAGAACCGTTAATAGAAAGCATGAACTTGCATTTCAAGCTAAGGTCATTGATACAGCCTGGTATTATTTCTTTCACCATAGACCTATAGATAGTGAAAAAGATTATAATTGCAATCTATTGTATTTAATGCGACCTTTAGAAAAGGTTTATATAATGGCGTTAGAAGAAAGATACACTAACATGACATGTGCTACTGAGAAAAAAGGGTGATGTTATACAGAATGCATGGTGGAAGGAGGAAAACAAATTTAGAAATAAGATGGTCTACCCTAAACTGAGACTTTACAGCCAACACAAAGGAAAAATGTGCGTGTACGGAAGATGTCCACTTAAATGAACTGCACATGTAAGGACTGTAGGAAAGTAGGATCTCCTTTCATGGTTACCCCCACTTTTTGCTGGTGTTCTACTGTTTTTCTGACTAGTCTGACTGGGATCCTGCTAATCAGGACCCTATTCACTGTGCTTCTTCCCTAAATTTATTATGCCGAGTACCTTGGTACATTCCTATTTGGTTACTGAGGCCCCTCTCACGAAAGTTATAAGTTTACTTATATCTCACTTCACTACACTAGAAACCTATAAGTCACCCCTCTAGAAGGCCTCTCAGTCCCAAAGGCAGGGTGTTCGGTTCTGAGTGTGAGGGTGGCCCTGCTTGAGCAGACCACCCCTAAACACCCCAGAGTCTATACTCCAGACTTTATAAGTGAATCAGCCATTATGATATAGAGAGGCCATGCATCCCTATGCTATGACCATCTCTAACCTGGCTGCGACTAACCTGGGCATGTTTGGTATCAAACATGTTGGAATCATAAGACCGATCTTACAGAACCTGACAGCAACCTAGTGCTGCTGCCGACCACAGACACGATTTTACCCTCCTGCTGCTGGGCCAAGCCCAAGCAGGGCAAGGTAGGACAAAAGGTTTCCTGTCACAGGGAGGTTTTACCACCTCCTAGATAGGATTTAGTGTATTAGACCAGGGTGGGGGTGCTTGCCAGTGCCACATAGTCTGGGAGGATTGTTGTGGGTTCGGGCATTGACCATTATATTTATATACATTTTGTTTTTTCTAGTGGTCTGCTGCGCAATTTAGCTTGTATCCTTACCTTCAATACGTTCAACGCTAGAAGTCTTTTGGTTACCCCGCCGGGTTGGAATTATCACCGGAGGAAGGGTAAGCGTAGCCCTAAAAATGTCAATACAGAGTAAAAAGAATCCGCGGCTTAACCTAAAGCAGTAGAGTGACTAAAACACTACTTCCTTTTCTTCCTCTTTCTTTCCGTTGTTCCTTTCCTTTCTCTCTCTATGCTAACAGCCCATCAAAGTTTTGAATCCAGCCATAGAGGTATTGTCTTAAGTAATACTTGACTCATAAACTGGGACTGTGAATTTTCCTTTGGTGGTTGGCTCTACACCAATTAAAGGTGTTCAGCATTTCTATCTCTCATTTGATGACAAAGTAACAATTATGTATTTTCGAACAATGGCAACATGTACTTAAAGACTGCTTATTAATTTGTTTTTAACTAGGCGTTTTTTCCGTCATTGAAATTGTATTTAGTTTTGTTTCGCCACTATCATTCAATGGTGATGCGATAAATGTGGGAACTCCACCACCCCCTCTTTTGGTAAAACTATTAACTATTTTAAAATAACTGGCGGTCATTGAGTTTTAATGTCCTTCCTGAGATTATTTTTTCTGTTTCCCTGCCCTGAAGAGTTGTTGAACACTGTTTTCCACAACGAAACACGTGTCGGCTGGCTGTTTGTACAATTATATCATCCACATGATTAAAAACAGACAAGATAAAGAACAAAGATTCCACCGCCTGGATTGTATTAATTGCTTCTCAAAAAAATTGTGATAATTGGATCAATGACTATATATGTGTGCGCAGGTTCCATACTAATCATACATTGTGTAGTTTCCTATACAGATTAAGGAGTTTGTGAGGGTGTCCCCTTCCTGCTGCACCATTCCTTTAAATCACACAATACACACATTACGTAAATACTGCTTGTGCGCCACACTTTCTGAATACTAAAACCCGTCCCTATCTACCGAGCGCCACATAGTCTTCTAGAAGAGCACATTTGGTGCCCTTTTTGAATACTCCATCTCAAAGCAGCTCAGGGAGCCATTAATTCCCATTATGGTGCAAAACTGGACAAAGGACACAGGAGTATCCTCCCCTCTGTCCAGTCCTTCCTCTGGGAGGGACCCCTGAATCATCCCAACCCTCTCCTGAGGATACTTAAGGGCTTAGCTGTAGGTGGGACATTAGATTAGTCATGGGATTCGATTCAGATCCAACTCCACTTCTTTGACCGCCTGGACATCCTTATCGAGTAGTGCTGACCGTGCCGGACTGATCGCATCGTCCTTTGCTCTTGGACCGAAACTGCAACTGAGAATACTCTGTCTGCTCCTGACCTCATCATCCTGCAAACCCGCTGCACGATCAGTGTCTGTGCTCCAGACAGGTTCCGTTCTGGGACCTGTGGACATGTAAAGACATCCAAAGGAATCTACCTTGGAGTGATGAAGTCACTCCCCTGCATCTGCAGATACTGGAACACGATCCATCAGCCTGCCGAACCTGGGCTCCCATGGACTTCAAAACACTCAGTAACACAGGTGATGTTTCTGCATTCCTCTGAGGCCTGAGTTGTCCTCTCGTCGAGTTGAGGCCAGCATCACTCATAGAACGCTCTGCAACTGAACCCTGTGCACCGCATTGATGCATCGCTTAATCACACGGTAACTGCATCGGTTACCACGACCAACTTGTATGAACAGAGTCGGATGCATAAAAATGTTCTGTTGATAAGTCTGTCCCAGTTATAACTGACCTGTGCCGATGCGTTGTTGGTCGGAGGGTTCTGTTGCCTTCAGCATCATGGTGACTCGAGCAGAGCTACCGATTCGGTGTACCTGTACTTGAAGCCTCTTCATCAAATGACCTGTTCCATTGAACTCGTGTGACCTTTGTCTCACGAAGTGGCATAGACTCTGTCCCCGCTGCTTTCATGTACTGCTTGACACAAACCCGCGTCCGGGTTCCAACAGACTCTTTCACCCTTCTGCAACAACGCTCTTGTCCTGAAGTCCTCGATTGTGCTCGACAGTGGTTGTAGGTATCCTGACTCTGAGGGTTTTCACAGGTGGGGTGACTCCTCAACCTTCTGTCTTCCACGGGGTATCTTCAGGGTCCACTGGGAAGGGTCTTTACTCTTCAAGACTGCAACCACAACATACCCTGATTACTATTGAGTACGCTGTTGTATATCCTCTTGGCATACGACTATCATGGGGTACTTAGACTCTCACCCACGGTGGTATTTTGGGTCCCCAACTCTCTACACCTTCTGGGTCCCGTCTCATCTACTGCCATTTTTCGCATTCCACTATTTTGATATATGGTTTGGTCTGCCCTCTGGATCACTGTGTATTGGTGCTGGGTACTGTTCTATTTTGAAGTATTGTGTGCACTGTCAGTCTATCTCTGTTTTGGAGATATTGTATAGCATTAGTGAGTGGCTGTAATAAATATCTTTTTTATAAGTACATTGTGTGGTTCTTTTTCACTTAGCCTATACTAAACATTGTCTACTGGTGAACTGAGCTGCTTTACACCCCTCCTAGACTAAGCTTGAAGGCTGCTCTCCACAACTACCACTTAGAGAGCCTTTCTAAGGTTGTCTAAACCACTACAATCACTATAAGGGCCGTCTGGATTGGTGCAGGGTGATACACTTATATAAGTGAGCATCATATACTAGGCCAGCCTCTCATATTGGTGGCAGCAGTGGGATTCAAACCCATGCCTCCAAAGAGACTGGAGCAGGAAGGGTATGGAATCGCCCTCCTCTCAAACTCCCAGTGAAGATCAACCTCCTGAGTGAGATGATGTCAGCCCTTGTTAAGCGACTGTCCCGGAGGAACATGGGCCTAACCAGGCAGAGTTCTTCGGGGCAGGGGGCCCTTCCATGCCAGACTTGAGTTTGGAGCAACAGACCTGCCCCTCTCTTGAACCCCTCAGACAGCATGCTGCTGCTGAGGAAGCAGAACATATCAGTGGGTCCCATATGATCGATTGGGAAGAGGGACTCCTGTATTCTGAAGGTAGAGACCCCAAACCTAGTGCCACCAGGAGGTTGGTAATACCCCAGAAGTTCAGGGGGTTTCTCTTCTCCCTGGTACAAGATATTCCCCTAGCCGGACACTTAGGGCAAAGCAAGACTTGGGACAGGTTTGTCCATCACTTTCACTGGCCCCATGTGTCTGAAGACACCAAGGAGTTTGTCGCTCCTGTGTCACATGCCAAGCCTGTGGTAAGTCAGGTGGCACTACAAAGGCCCCTTTAATTCTACTTCCGGTGGTTGGGGTCCCCTTTAAAAGGGTGGGGATTGACATTGTTGGTCCCTTGAAACCTTCAACAGCATTTGGGCTCAAATACATACTGGAGGTGGTGGCCCTTCCCATTAGGTACCCAAAATCCATTCCCCTTAGAACCACCACAGCTCCTCTGGTGGCCAGAGCTCTCCTGGGAATCTTTTACAGGGAGGGGTTTCCTAAGGAGGTCTTAACTGACAGAGGTAACAACTTCATGTCAAGTTACATCACTGCAATGTGGAAAGATTGTGGTGTAAACTATAAGTTTACCACACCCTACCACTCACAATGCAATGGGCTTGTTGAAAGGTTCAATAAGATCCTCAAAGGTCATGGGACTCCCAGAAAAGCTCAGGGAAAATGGTATGTCTTGTTACCCTGCCTTCTTTTGCGTACAGAGAAGTCCGACAAAAGGGGGTTGGCTACAGCCCATTAGAACGTTTGTTTGAGCATCCTGTTAGGGGACCCTTGTGTCTGGTTAAGGAAGGATGGAAGCAACCCCTCAAACCACCTAAACAAGCTATTGTGGACTATATCCTTGGCCTACATTCACGTAAGGCTGAATACATGAAGAAGGCAAGTAAAAACCAGGAGGCCAGCCAAGAACTTTAAAAAACTTGGCATGACCAAAAGGCTGTCTTGACTATTTACCAGCCAGTCCAGAAAGTATGAGTGTTGGAGCCTGTGGCCCCAGCACCTCTCCAAGACAAGTGGACTGGCCTTCATACCATCCTTGAACAAAAAGGTGAGTTCACCTATTTGATGGACCTGGGTACTCCAAGAAGTCCCCACAGCGCACTTCATGTGAACCCCCTGAAGCCTTTTGTGGACAGGCCTGACATGAGCTTGCTCATGGCAACTGATGAGGGACAGGATGAATAGAGTGACCCTCTCCCTCATCTCTTCTCTCAGAACCCTGATGATGGGTCAGTAGATGGAGTAGCCTTGGCAGGCAGGCTCACTGCCCAGTAGCAAGCTGATTGTAGGCAAGTCTTCAATCAGTACAGACACATGTTCTCCCTGACACCCAGTCAGACCACCTGGTGTATCCATGAAGTAGAAACAGGTGACAGCCTGCCTGTTAAGAGTACACTCTACCGATATCCTGACCATGTCAGGGATTGCATCAGGATAGTGTTCCAAAAGATGCTGGAATTGGGGCCATTGAGCCTTCAGATAGCCCCTGGGCTAGTCCAGTAGTCCTGGTATCAAAACCTCACACCAAGGGTAAAAAAAGATAGATGAGGTTGTGTGTGGACTACAGAGGCCTCAATGCAGTCACTAGGACTGATGTCTATCCTATTCCGAGGGCAGATGAGCTTATAGGTACTTTGGCCTCAGCCAAGTTTCTGAGCACATTTTATCTGACTGCTGGGTACTGGCACATCTGACTAGCTGAGGATGCCAAGCCAAAAACAGCATTTTCAACCCCTAGTGGGCATTATCAATGTATTGTAATGCACTTTGGTCTGAAAAATGCACCTGCCACATTTCAGACGTTGGTGAACAAAGTCCTAATAGGTCTGGAAGCCTATAGTGCAGCATATCTAGATGATATTCCTGTCTTTAGCTCCACCTGGGAGGATCACCTGGTCCGCCTCAGGAATGTTCCAGAGGCCCTGCAAAAAGCAGGCCTCACTAACAAGGCCACCAAGTGCCAAATAGGGCAGAGCAAGGTTGTGTACTTAGGACACCTATTAGGTGGAGGCCAGGTTCAACCATTAAAGAGCAAAATCCAGACCATAATGGACTGGGTTGCTCCCACTACCCAGACTCAGGTCAGAGTTTTCTTGGGCCTGACTGGGTACTACAGAATATTTGGGATGTAAGGGATATGGGCCCATTGTGACTACCCTGAATGATCTTACATCCAAGAAAATACCCAAGAGAGTTCAGTGGACAGTTAGCTGTCAGAAGGCTTTTGATGACTTGAAGCAGGTCATGTGCACTGCTCCCATTCTGCAAAGTCCTGAGTACTCCGAAATTTTCATTGTCCAGACAGATACATCTGAGATAGGGGTAGGGGCTGTGGTGTCATATCTTAATGCAGAAGGCCAGGATCAACCAGTAGCTTTTATTAGCAAAAGGTTGACCCCAAGGGAGAAATATTGGTCAGCTATAGAGAGGGAGGCCTCTGCTGTGGTCAGGCACTGAATAAGTTGAGGCCATACTTGTTTGGCACTCACTTCATTGTTCAGACAGACCATAAGACCCTCTTAGGGGTTAAACAGATGAAGGGTGAAAACCCCAAACTTTTGAGTGTGTTCCATTTCCCTACAGGGGATGGACTATACAGGGGAACATAGACCTGTGAGTAACCATGCCAAACCAGATTACCTCTCCATATATTTCCACTTAAAAAATGAAGACTCAACTGGACAAGGTCTAATTTCCTTACTTTGGGGGGGTGTGTAGGAAAGTAAGGATCTGCTTTCATAGCTACCCCCACTTTTTACGCTGTTCTATTGCTTTTCTGACTAGTCTGACTGGCATCCTGCTAATCAGAACCCCAGTCACTGTGTTTCCTCCCTAAATTGGTTATGGTTGGTACCTTGGTACATTCCTATTTGGCTACTGGGGCACCCTTATAAGTCCCTCGTATATGGTACTAAGGTACCTAGGGCCTGGGTACCCTAGATATCCCCTATTGGCTGAAGCATGCCAACCATGAGGTACCCTCCAAACTTCGAGTATGGACCTGCCATTGCAGCCTGTGTGGGTTGCGGCATGCACCTCTCACGAAAGTTATATATCTTACATCACTACACTGGAAACCCATAAGTCTCCCCTCTAGCAGGCCTTTCAGTCCCAAAGGCAGGGTGCTCAGTTCAGAGTGTGAGGCTGGCCCTGCCTGAGCAGAGTACCCCTACAAACCCTGGCATCCATACCCAGACTTTGTAAGTGAATAAGCCATTATTATAGAGAGGCCATGCGTCCTTATGTGATGACCATCTCTAAACTGGCTGGAATGAACATGGGCATGTTTGGTATCAAACATGTTGGAATCAAAAGACCGATCTTATAGAGCCTGACAGCAACCTAGGGCTGCTGCCGACCACAGACTAAATTCTGCAGTCTTGCTGCTGGGCTAAGCCCGAGCAGGGGAATGTAGGACAAAAGGTTTGCTGTCACAGGGAAGTGTGACCACCTCCCAGACAGGATTTAGTGTATTACGCCAGGGTGGGAGTGCTTGTCTTCTAGAAGAGCACATTTTGTGCCCTTTTTACATACTCCAGCTCAGGGAGCCATTAGCTCCCATTCGGGCGCAAAACTGGACAAAGGACATGGGAGTATCCTCCCCTCTTTCCAGCCCCTCCTCTGGAAGGGACCTCTGAATCCTCCCAACCCCCTTTTTAGAGTACGTAAGGACTTACCTGTGGGTGGGACCCTAGATTTGTTGTGGGATTCGATTTAGATCCAACTCCACTTTTTTTTGACCATCTGGACATCGTGGCCGAATCGTGCGGACAATGCCGGACTCATTGCAAAATCCTTTGCTTTGGGACCGAGACTGCAACTGAGAAGACTCTGTCTGCTCCTGACCTCGGCCTCCTGCAAACCCACTGTACCATTAGTGTCCGTGCCCCTTACAGATTCCATCCTTGGCCTGTGGACATTTAAAGACATCCAAAGGAATCTTCCTTGGAATAAAGGAGTCATTCCCCTGCATCTGCAGGCAACGCAACACGATCGACCACTCTGCCGAACCTGGGCTCCAACGGACTCCAAAAGGTCAGTAACACAGGTGGTGGTTCTGCATTCCTTCAAAGCCTGAGTTGTTCTCTCGTCGAGTTGAGGCCAGCATCCCTCGTAGAACGCCCTGCAACTGAACCCCTATGCAACGCGTCGCTGCAGCCCTTCATCACACGGTAATCGCATCATTTAACACAACTGACTCGTATTAATGGAGTTGGATGCATCAAAAGGTTCTGTCAACGAGTCTGTCCCACCTATAACTGACCAGTGCTGATGAGGATGATTGGACAGACAAATTCTGTTGTCTTCAGCATCACGGTGCTCGGGCAGAGCTGCCGATTCGTTGTACCCGTACTTGAAGTTTCTTCATCAACTGACTTGTTTCAATGAACTCGAGTGGCCTTCGTCTCCCAGAGTGGCATAGACTCTGTCCCCTTTGCTTTCAGGTGCGGTTCGACACGAATCCGTGTCCGGGTCCAACAGACTCTTTCATCCTTCTGCAACAGTGTTCTCATCCTGAAGTCCTCGACTGTGCTCAACAGTTGTTGTAGGTATCCTGATTCCGGAGATGTCCACAGATGAGGTGAAACCTCAACCTTCTGTCTTCCATAGGGTGTCTTAGGGGTCCCCTGGGAAGGGTCTTTCCTCCTCAAGACTGCAACCGCAACGTACCCTGAGTAGCATTGAGTACGCTGTTGTGTATCCTCTTGGCATACGACTATTGTGTGGTACCTAGAATCTCACCTAAGTGGTACCTTGGGTCCCCGACTCTCTAATCCTTCTGGGTCCAGTCTCATCTACTGCTGTGGTTCGCATTCCACTATTTTGACATATGATTTGGTCTCCCCCTGGGTACCACTGTGTATTAGTGCTGCTTACTGTTCTATTTTGAAGTATTGTGTGCAATGTCAGTTTACCTCCGGGTCGGAGATATTGTATGAAGTTAGTAAGTGACTGTAATAAATATCTATTTTTTTAAGTACGCTGTGTGGTTCTTTTTCACTTAGCCTATACTAAAGATTGGATAGTGGTGCACCGAGCTGCTTTTCACCCATCCTAGACTAAGCATGAAGGCTGCTCTCCACAGCTACCACTTAGAGAGCCTTTCTAAGGTTGTCTAAACCACTAAAATCACCATATGGGTCATCTGGATTTGTGCAGGGTGCTGCACTTACATAAGTAAGCATTATATACTAAGCCAGCCTCTCACAGAGACTAGTAGCTGTGAACACACTTTCAAACTGACGGGTGGACCTTGACAAATTTTTCAGGTAAACGAGAATGCTATTCCAGAAGTTCATTACATCTGTGGACAAAATGCTTGCTTTCTATTGCCAACTGACTGGAAGGGGCTCTGCTACTTAGGCATATTAATTCCAAAAATGTATCATGTCAAAACTATAGATGCACTGACACTAACACTCGCACTTAGGCAGAAACGCAGAACATAAACAGGAGCTGGGATGGAAGGAGACATATTTGGAGCTGACATTCCACCTGTAGAAGTCGTTTTAAATGGTGAAAAGATTAGAAAGCTGTCAACCGTTATTGACAAAATGGCAACTGGTACATCTGGAGCTTTGATTGTAATAAATACAGAGCTAATAGCTGTACGATTGATGGTTTTATAAGACCATCTTGCATTAGACATTTTACTTGCTGAAAAGGGCGGAGTCTGCTAGATGCTGAAATTATCTCACTGTTGCAGATACATACCTGATGAGACGAGAGAAATAGAAAGATTTGCAAGGAACATTTCAGGTTTAGAACCTAAATTACATGAATTCAAGACACCAAACTTGTATGAAACGTTTGAGAAGGGAATAGCCACAATTAGGAACTGGTTTTCAACAGCAGTAAAAGGTATACTCAAAGCTGTATTAATGACAATAGTAATAGTAGGGATTTGTCTTATATTTCTTTACACTTTATTACTAAGCTGCAAATACATACTCCCGAAAGACACAAGAAAGATTTATTAAGAAAATATATGAAAAGAACATGGGATAACATGGCATCATGACGACTGACTACATGAACTCACTCAAATTTAGGGGGGAGAAAAGGAAAAGACGAGACTCAACTGATAACGAAAATGCACCCTGAAACAGACTTACATGAGAAACGTAGATGTGTGATGATTTTACAATTCATCAGATGGGGAAATTGAGGGAGCTGACAATTTTTTACGAACATTTCACCACACAGTAATATAGAAACGCGCCTAATATGAACATGAAAAATGCATAATAAGTCAAACGTTAGAAAATGTGCCTTTATATAATGTGATGCAGAAAGCTTTAATTTCTATTGTTCTCCATTTACTTGGTGGCACTATTCAGTTATTCTACTCTATCCCTTTAGGAAAATAAATGCTTTTCATAAAATAGTGATTTCATGTTATAATTGAACTCTAGGGTTTAACTTTTTGTGTAATGTGCTGTTTCTTAAAAAAAAGTATTCTTTCTTTCCTCACACCATATCACTTCATTGTACTTAGATTGTTTTCGTTACCACATATACATTGTGAACAAGTGTATTAATGAAAATAAAATGCTTGCTGCAGCTTACATTTTATGATCTATACAGGACATACCGGGAATTTAAATGTTTCATTTCATAGAACAGCTTATTTTTATATGATGGAACACCAGACAGTTACTAGAGTAAGCTTGCAAAAGGTTCCCACGAAAATAGTTTCTCCCCCACTAATTCGGTGGAGGACAACTATAAAGCCCTTTGCACAAAGATCTCCTCTACCTCGGACTACCTCGCCCCCCAGAAAAAGTGCAAACCCAAGGGCAGAGCACCAGCTCCCTGGTTTGACGACTCTTTGAGAGTCCTCAAACTTGCCTGTAGACAATCGGAGAGAAAATGGAGGCAAGGCTACTCCGACACCAACAAGTCCATCTGGAAAGAAAACCTTCGGGCATATAAAACTGCTATGGGGCAAAGTAAAGCCAACTACTTTTGCTCCACCATTGTCAACGCCACCAACAGCTCGAAAAGTATCTTCCAGATTCTTAAAAACCTCACCCACCCCGACTGTGCCACAAAAAACTATGCCACCCACACAAGCTTTTTGCGACAATATCGCATCATTCTTTAAAAATAAAATCGATACCATTATCCACAACCTGAACACATCCCCTCCGTTGGGCAGCCCCAACAACTTGGGGGCTAGTACCATTGGCTCTGATTCAATGCATTCAGGTCACCTTCCCACGGTAAGGTTGCGGGAATTTCCCCCCATTCCAGAAACCGAGTTTGAAAAGTTGGCGCTCGGAATCACCTCGGGCTCCCCTCTTGATCCTCTGCCTCCAAAAATTTGGAAAAACTTTGGAACCGAACTCTTCAGCACTCTGCGCCGAATCTGCAACCAATCCTTACATTGCGGATATGTTCCAACGCCCTGGAAGCAAGCGCTTGTTACACCGCTGCTGAAAAAGCCCTCCTTAAACCCTGAAGTTCTGCCGAACTATCGGCCTATCTCCCTCCTGCCATTTCCGGCAAAAGTTGCCGAACGAAGGGTAAGCTCCTGTCTTTCTACTCACCTGGAGCAGAACCACATCCTGGACGACTTCCAATTTGGATTTCGTCCAGCCCATGGCACCGAAACAGCTGTCCTGACAGCCATGGAAGATCTCCGTATGTGTGCAGACAGGGGCCAAGCAGTAGCTTTGATCTTACTGGACCTGTCTGCCGCATTCGACACGGTCAACCATGGGATTTTGCTGGAGAGACTCGGTGAGGCTGGGGTGGATGGCACGGCTCTGCTATGGTTCCATTCGTACCTGCGGGACAGGAGACAGGCTGTGTCCCTCCCCCCATTCCAATCCGCATTTGCACCTGTATCTCAGGGAGTGCCCCAGGGCTCCTCGATAAGCCCCATCCTCTTTAACGTGTATCTCAAACCCCTGATCACGTTAATAAAGACCCACGGGTTAAAAACCATCAATTACGCTGACGACACCCAGCTCATTCTCTCTTGGGAGGGAGAAGACTCCATCCCCTTAACATCATTTCACGACTGCCTAAGAGAGACGGCTGGTTGGTTGCACAGAAACTCGCTGCAATTCAACTCCTCCAAAACTGAGGTTCTGTTCTGTGCAGGTAACCGAATACCACGCTTGTTCCCGAGCGACTTTTGGCCTCCGGAAACACCGGCAAAACCACTGCCAGTCACCTCGGTCCGCAACCTGGGGGCCATGCTCAACAATAAGCTGAGTATGGAAACCCAGGTGGCAAAAACAGTGGGGACTTGCTCGGCCCTAATACGATCCTTGCACAAAATCATGCCACTCCTTCCCGCACAAGCTCGGGCGCTGATAGTCAGGTGCACTATCCTTAGTCGCCTTGACTATTGCAACGCACTGTTACTCGAGTCCCCAGCTGTGCTGCTGGATCGACTCCAAAGAATTCAGTCGGCCGCCGCCAAGCTAGCTCTTGGCTGGACCAGGAGGTCCTCCGCCACAGCGGCCTTAGCCGAGCTACACTGGCTCCCTCTAAGGCAGCGAGTGGCATTCAAAGCCCTTTGCCTCGTCTTCAAGGCTCTGCACGGAGTCGGGCCCAGACCTTTGCAAGCATTGTTTTCATGGTACACCCCCATCAGAACGCTTCGATCCGCCTCAGCCTGTTTGGTAACAGTTCCTAGATACAATAAAGTCAGGACTGGGGGCAGATCCTTCAGAGTCGCAGCGGCTAAACTGTGGAACAGTATGCCACTTGACATCCGCCAAACTTCACAACTCCTCCCCTTTCGGAAACATATTAAAACCTGGCTGTTTCCCTAAATTCTAATAGTTTGCTACTCGTTCTCAGCCTCCTCAGTTAAAGAGTATTCTCCAGCGCCAGGAAACCTGCAAGGTGTTAGTCGCGCTTTATAAATACTTTAAATAAATAAATAAATAAAAACCAGACAGTTACTAGAGTAAGCTTGCAAAAGGTTCCCACGAGAACCTTTGTAGATGTAATTCTTTCTAATACGTTGTAGCCATCTCTAACTGACTTCATGCTGATGTTTATCTTTACCGTGGGAATCGAGGACGAAGACGATGGATCATCGAAAGATCTTTCACCATTGGACGCAAATGACGCATTCATTTGTTTTTGTAACATGTTTAGCCACTTGCTATATAGTACATGTTCCTAGTTAGAGAGGTACTCATTCTATGCATCCCTACCCTATAATTGTCCCTTGGCATGTTGCTATGCTAGCCTGACTTGCCATAAGCTACTGCTTACTGTGATTGTCTTTGTTTTCCTTGCACTTTGTGAGGAGACTTTTCTGTTTTTTGCTGATTATAGCTACTGCTGTGAATCTTTCCTTCTCATCCTTTTAGACGGTTGCTACTGCAATATTCCAGAGCACATTGGTTGAGTCTCCAGAACCACCCTTTATGGCGAGTGCGATCTTCCTCTTAGTTATTTGACTTTGTTCCAGAATCTACTTGTTTTTTTCCAGACGGAACTCTTTATGGGTTCTTGTTAGGATAGGATATGTCATTTAGTTTAGAATAGGGACTATACTCTAAATGGGACATGCTGTTTTTATTTCTCTATGCTAATTCTAACCAATCTTATTTCCTATTATTACTGTAATCAATGTGCTATTAATTTGAATAAATGAACACAAATACTGAATAATCTTCTAAGATGAGAAAATAAAAGTTTTTAAACTTCATTAACCCTCTCTTTATTGACTGAACATCAAATGTAATTATTGACGTCTTTGTTGTGTAATGCTCCATTCGAAAATGGTGGTAAAGATTAATCGGCCTAGAAAGGTGCGGAACTTCCACTTTTCAATTTCCAAAAGTAAGTTTTAAAGTTATGTAATTTAAAGACATTTTAAGAGATTTCTGTGCTAGCACTGGAAAAACTCTACTTTATCATCTCAGAATTGTCACCACACACAGGCGTAGACTCATGCGGACAAAATTGCCTTAACAGCGTGGAATGGTAATGGGAGGAACAACAGAAATATTATAAAGTGACCTCTTTCCCCTTCTTCTCCTCTTCACTTATCCACTCGTCTTCAACCTCAAGTCTATCTCCAGTGGCGTCGGGACTTTAATGTGATGGAGGCTTAGAGTTATAGAGGTATAGAGGTTTTTCAGTTCCTTTCCTTTGCCTTTGTATCTCTACTTACTTTGGAGTCACCATTTCATGTGGGGCACAGCAGTTTGTATTGGCCACAAAGAGTTCTCGGAAATCTCAGATGAGAACCTGACTTGATACTCGACCATTTTTCTTCATACCTTCATACTTTCTGCCCATATTGGGCAGAAAGCCGGACCGTCACTGGAGACCGCCAATGCATCCAAAGGTCCAGAAAGATGAGCTCTCCTAGTCCGAATTTCCCTGGGAGCAAAGACCAAGGCCCTGAAGTGGCCAACAAACTGACCGTTGACGTTTAAACTACTGTCCCACTTACCCTGGCAGTCAGATCAAGGAGCCCTGCCTTCAAATTAGTCTCTGTTACGGGCAGTCTCACTTCTCAACAAAAAGATCCTACCTCTATTTTGTTTCCTCCCATTATCTTTCTGCCTATGTTACCTCAGGCTATATCCAAAGTTTGTATCTGTCTGATTAAGTTGCCCCCCACTGATGCAGAATTCCATTAAAACCTGGCTTGATCCTATACCTTCATGCCAGTCCGCATAAGACTTAATGCAACACAGTCGCTCCTCCCGTCCCAACTTTGATCAAGGATACATCATAAACACAGAGACGGTAACTGTGTGAGCAATAAATCAAGTAATAGGTGACATCCCGAATCATTCTGCTAGTGTCCGTCCCTGTCACACTGTTACAGAAGAGCTCAACAGAACTACATGCATACCAACCTTCAATCTTTCTGATTCATGCTCTAAAAGCAACTCCGTCTATGGCAGGGGTGGAATGGAATGGGACTTCGGATGCCACCCTGGATGCTGAATCATAACCACCCAGTCCAGACTTTCCACAAAGCCAGGGGTATACAGATTACGTTACTGCTGTACAAGCCCAGATTGCCAGCTCACAAGACAATTCGGAACTTTTAATTGATCTGTGGGCTATTACTTGAAACTCTACAAACTCTACAAGGCACCCCTCAACCGCTGAGATGCACAGAAGAGACGCTGCAATATAGACTTCACACTCCAGTCCATCTAGTGCCAGAGAGGACTTCACTCCCTCAGTGGACCCAGTGCTGTCTGCAATGAGCGAGACAAGATCAACCCTGACAAAAATACTAATACTCTGGAGGTTCAAACCACTCTCATTGGAGAACAGGCCATCATATTAAAAACAGTCAATACTTAGCGGTCTTCACTGAATAGCTTTTGCAATGTCTTAGCAAACATAAACAAACCATTTAACAAAATCATGGAAAATACTTCCAACCTGTCAAGAATTAACGATATAATTAACTTGATACAGCTCCTCCCACTGAAATTTAGTTTACACTCATAAACAGTAGCCTCTGAAGGTCCATCAACCTTTGTTCCGCCAGCCTTTCAACTGGACAGTGGCACTTCGTGCCTTGCAACCCTGCAGGATGAGGGCCTACACTCTTTGCCAACATCAGTACTTTCCACAGATAAGCAAAATACTATTAAATGTGTCACGATGGCCCTGAAACAAGATTTGCTGTCATTGGGCAACGATTCTGGGAACCCGTCATGCTCATATCCCAATTCAGCACCTTTCAAAATAGACATTAATAAAAGACGCATGAAATGGCAGAAACATTTAAAACAAAAATCTAGCAAACACAAATGGCGACTCCATTTAAGGTCTTACTACAACTCAGCTGGTGCAAAAAAACACACTCCGTCTTCAAAAGGAAGCAGCCCGATCAAACATTAGTATCCCCTCAGAATGTTGCATTAACTGAGGGCACTAACCTAACAACTGAGGGAGCCTCAAAAGAGATCTCTGCCTCCACAACTATTAACTCCACTGACACTTTAACCTATAGTCAAGTAGTAGCAAGGAATATCTTACCTGGCCCATGAATATCTTTGGCCATCCTGTCACTATCCAACGATCACAAGACTGCTGAACATGTGACTGGCATCCCGTCGACAAGTGAATTTCAAAGTACTAACCCTGAACTACACTCTGTAACTGAGGCTATAGTAGCAACTAGGTCTCAAAGCCTTAATCATGATCCCCAGCAGGTTCCAACTCAGCTAAATCAAAGCTACGCTCATAAATGTTTTCAGTCACCATTGATCTATTTCACCAGGTCGCAGATAGCTTTTCAGTTTTAGTCAATGAATTGTGTACCCAAAACCAGAGGTCTGACCAGCCAGGTTATCAATCCCCCTGCGGTGCCCAATGTTTCCAACATGAAGTTAACAGATGGCACACCTACTGCTGTACTTCCACCTGCTTTGACCAACTCTGAGCCAAAGGGCTCCTCTTCTGCAAGCATCAAAGTATTAAAGAAGTATGCGCACAACAATGTAGGTAACGCCAAAGATCAAGTCAACTCTGAATCTGTTAATATCCATCTTTGCTGCTCAGAAAGTCAATGTCTAGACTTTACACCCTGTTACCAGTCAAGGGGTCAACAAGGCATTCTTAACCGACAGAACATCTTACAGGTGATCAGATATCTCCTTGACATAAACTTTATAGTTTCCTCTGATCTTCTGATTGTGCAGTTTGTTTCTGATAAAGATTTGGGCTTAGGAATAGCAGTGGACAACGAGTAACAAATAAATCTAAATGTTTAAGATCTTTTCTATTTGAATCTGGATTTCTTGTCTTAACGGCCGCTTCACCAAAGATCAGTCAGCTAACAAATCCTTCATTACCCGCAGGTGTCGAAGCGGGGTGTCTAAGGAGCATGACATGCCATACTTTTTTTTTAATTTTAGAAAAACAGTTCCCCTACTTTGTGTGAAAAAACAACTGTCCCTGGAGGATTAATTCTAACAAATTACATCTGGAACTGTAAAGGGTGCTGGCTTTAATTGATGGTATCAATTGAAGCTTCCTGATGACACGCATTTATTTATTTCGAGAGTAACTGTAAGGTAGCTACCAGCTGTGAAGTGTGTGCTTTCACAAGACCATGATAAAACACACTAGATACAGTCTGTGTATTATTAAAATATTTATTTTGGTAGCACTTTTTGATCTTAATCTTTTTTACACATTTTGTAGAAGCCTATTTTATACTTTGTTTAATGCAAGTTTAAAATAATGACAAACATGTTTCACAGTGCTTTCTGTCACAGGCTGATGCGTTTTAGCACTAAACATACACAAGTCACTATTCTCCACTGCGCCAACCAGGATTCAATTCTGTAGTAGTTTTATGGTGCAATGCATTAACTAACAGAGGTTTCATAACGTTCGACAGTGAATTTCGCACTGATTAACAAAATGTGTGTTTAATTTTCATTTAAGCTGTACCTTATTTTATATGCAGTTACCTAAAGGTGAAAGCCCAACAAAGTTACAGAATATTTTGTATTTTTTTAGCCACAACTTTGACCACTCCACCACCCTCACACACCTCGCCCCCATTGCTCACAAAATCACAGTTCCCATATTTTTTAATGCACTTTGACTACTGAGCAATGCTGGGTCTATAAACTTTATACAGTGCTTGAAATGGTAAAATATAAGTGCAGGTACTCTGTAGCAGAGTACCTGCTTGTTTCTGAGAAGTGCCGGTTCTCTCCAATTAAAAGTATAGCATTTCTCTTGAGAAGTGCTGGTACTCTCCAATTAAAAGTATAGTATTTCTCTTGAGAAGTGCTGGTACTCTCCAATTAAAAGTATAGTATTTCTCTTGAGTTTTGCCGGTATTCTCCCGCCTAAAATAAAAAGTGCTGGTACTCCGTACAGGACAGTACCGGCCGGTTTAAAGCACTGACTTTATACTAATTCACTAACATGGCCCTTCACAGTGCTTTATACTGTGTGTAACTGTGTGCTAGAGGAGCTGAAAGATATTCCGTTTGTTTACACGCACAGAAACCATGAAGCATGAATAGAGCTATGCATTAGTCATATCTCAACTAAAATAGAAGGCAGAAAAAAAAAACAATTTAGAGAGACAAAATGCATTGCTTCCTCCATTTTCGTGCTGATCACTTTGATGGGCCGCCCCTTTTCCCAACCCTAACTTGTTCTTTTTGAAGAGCGGTCAGAGAGCCTAGAGATGTTTATTTAAAACGGCAAGTTATAAAGATGCGCTGTGCGCTGATTGGCTGAGGTGGGCATGCCTGCGTCTCACGAGAAAGAGCTGGCAGCGCCCCAGTGTGTGGGCAAGGCTGGGTCATCGCTTCGAGTGCTTTGGGTGCGGGTTGGCACCCTGCCACTGGCTTCTGGTTACCAGGTTTTATGTTAACTCCTTGAGGAAGGGAGTGCACGGCCTTCTTTCTGCACTAGAGGCGCAGGGCTTCCCCGCGCGCTAGATTCTTGCGAGCCAGAGGCCTCGTGCCCTGGCAGAAAAAGAGGGGTTACAAGAGATAATTGAGACTCGGTTTCGCTTGTTCTTTCATTTGTTTTCTACGCCAGTCATTCAGTCTACCTTCAGGGGAAACACTGTTTGCTTTCGTTGTTAAAAGATCTTGAATTGCCAGCAGAGGCTTGGCACTGCAATACGCGTTCCTTAGATGTGGTTGCCAGGCTTCCAAATAAAAGCTCTTACTAAACAATGTCTAATTTTACATTTTTGAAAAACATGTTACTACCAGGCGCTTTGTGTCTGTGTTGGATGCTGGCGTAACCATGTTATTTTACTAATATAGGTGTTTTTTTAAAGAAAGAATCTCACGATACTTCAGTCTCTGAAGGTGGTCTGCTCCATATTTTGATGGCGTTAAGAACACGTTAGAAGCAAGCCACATTAATAGGAACACGTTGCTATCAATTTATTTAAACTACATGTGACCGATTTTTTTTTGTCTGTGCTGTTATACACCAAGGGAATATTTTACACTAAATCACTCATACCAATGGTGTGCTATTTTGCACCTTTTAATTTTGGGTTGGTATTTTTGCAGGAACTAAATACACTTTTTTGCTATACTACATTAGACAAAATAAGAACGTTGGTTGTTGCTCTAGCAGAAAAGGTGCAAAATAGTTCACCCTGATAATGTGTAATAATGGGCTAAGAATGCATTTGGAGTAGTGGTGAAAAATAAAATAAAAAAATGCACTGATATCGCCAATACAGCAAATATCTTTGTGTTTTATAATATGTTGACGGGCTGCTCAATGGAACGTTTGTGTTGATGGTAGGAAGATGAAGGGAAAATCAGTGGGACAATGGATAGGTGGGTGACGAATGCACTCTTCTGTTCATCCATCCACGCACTCACTTCCTCCACCCATTCACATAGACATTAATCCTATTCATGCACTCAACTATCCATCCCTTGTTGCAACCCTTGGTTTATTGTCATATTCCCCCACTGACCCATACATAGAACAATTAACTCAACTGTCCGAAAGTGTATCACGTTACACGAGTCCTATTGGCAGGTATGGCATTTAATGTGTTGCATGTGGGGACCACCTGCACTTATTTTTGGGGACCCGCAGTTGCTTTTCCGCATCAGACGTTACCGAAGAGCAAGAGAAAGAAAAACTCAAAAAGAAGAAGGGATATGGAAGAGAAAGATGAAAAAAATCCAGTGACAAAAGTAGAAAGCGTGGATGAAAAAGAACCTACAATGGTGAATCAAAGGGACATGGAGAATATGGACGGTGGCGGAAGAAAGAGGCATGAGGTGGAATCAAGACTAGCAAGTCATAGTATCCACCAGTGCCCATATTCATCAGCACCAGTTGTGGGCTTCTGAGAAATACTTTGGGCACCGGCCTTTAAGAAGCCGTTGCAAACACCTGGCGAGGTAGGCCGACTCACAACTCTCGCGATATCCGAGATGCAATGTATAATCCTCTAATTTAACTGTATATGTAGGTTCAGCCCCAGCAGACAGGGGGGGTCCCAAGTCAGACATCTGCATTGAAAGAAAGCGGGTGTGCTGTGGTGAAGGATCCAAAATTATTCTATCGGGCCATACTTACCACTAGCCCATATATGGTTATCAATAATAATAATTCAGTCGGCAATGGAGAAGGTTCAATCGTTTATTAAATCAAATACAAGCCCTGGCAGGGGAGCCTCGGTCTACACGACTCTCGAAGGTGCGCAGAGGAGACTGATTACAAGTTCGAAATACAAAGCATATATACGTTTCATGTGTTCAAGATGACACCCTACAAGGAAAGATACAACTTGTCTGTATGCCAAGAGGAATACCCATATAAGGCACAATTGATTGCTAGTAGCCTAGGCCTAAGCTATTCCGGGGGCAGGTCAGCAAGGTGTCTCCTTGTCTATCTGTAGCCCGGGGAGTACAGGAACGGGCTCTACTAGAATGTGCGCATCCCACAAGAAAGGCAGATGTGACCTTGGGTTTTCCTTGAGCTACCAGCTAACAACTATAGTAAGCGGCCTGGCTGCCATCATAGTTTCGAGCAGCAAACGTGATCACGTGATTTCAGGGAAACAGCACTAGCACATAGGGAAACAAAACAAAATGGTTCTGTTATATCAATAGGAACAAGCGAATCAAAAGTGAATCATCGATCACTAAGAGATCATACTGTATTCTAAATACACGATTATATAATTACGAGATTACATTGGATATATTAGGCCAATAATGCATGTTATCGAAATTCGATCCCAACAGTGGGACTCTCAGAAGGGGTGCCAAATTTTAAACAGCAGGTGTTATTGTAGTATTGTCTTTAAATTGCTGTGAGTGTATAGCAAAGAAATCAAAGAAAAGAAAGCAGCACATGGTTACCCCACTTAGTGCTCAGAGTCTTCAAAAGCTGCATCTTCGTAAATTAGTGACAGCAGCTTCAATTGCCCTGGCCAGAGTGATACACAGGCATGTAGACTCTGGAAAAGTGCCCACAATCTAAAAGTGCTATTTTCAAACAAAGAATTTAAAAACCGCCCTTACCAAAAGGTGCGTTAATAAATTCTGACTTCAGAGAGCCTAAACTCCATTTTTCGTATCTTGTCCCAATTGCAAGTTACACATGTAAAAATATTACAGTGCAACCCCAATGATAAGCCTATGGGACAGATAGCCTTTCAATAGTGAAAAAAACAAAATACACAGTATTTCACTATCAGGACATGTCACACACAACAGTACATGTCCTACCTTTCACATACACTGCACCCTGCCAATGGGGGTACCTTGGGCCTACCTTAAGGATGCCTTACATGAAATGAAAGGGAAGGTTGGGGCCTGGCAAGTTGGTGCACTTGACAGAGCAAAATGGCAGTTCACAACTGTGCGTACATACGCTACAGTAGTAGTTCTGAGACACATTTACATAGCTACTTTTGTGGGTGGCACAACCACTGCTGCAAACCCACTAGAAGCCTTTGATTTACAGGCTGTGCACACTGTGCACTTTACTACGGGTTTACCAGTAAATCAAATATGCCAATCATGGATAACCAATCATTGGCACAATTTATACAGAGAGCATATGCACTTTAGCATGGATCAGCAGTGGTAAAGTGCCCAGAATCCTATAGCCAACAAAAACAAGGTCAGAAAAATAGGAGGCAAAGGCAAAACATTTGGGGATAAACCTGTCAAAGGGGCCATGTCTAACATGTCCTGAGATGTAACCACATATTACTGCACCATGTATGACTAAAGGCAATCACTCAGTGTCCATCTCGCAACATCTGGCTTGAGGGTGAGGGGTGGTCAGATGCCCTTTTATCTGAGTGTGGCCTGCCTTTCTCTGCTTGAAACTCCAAGTGGTCACACTGAAACCTCCCACCAGCCTTTCTAATGCCGTTTGTGTGCCCCTCTCACAGGCATGCATCCACAGCCACTCATACCACAATTTATGCACACTGGGTATGTGACCTATGTGTAAATGGCCAACCACTTTCGGAGATTCTGTTTCCCTGCAAACCAATCTCAGTTTCAGCATAGTGTCTAACAGGCTATATTCTAAAAACTCGGTTGACAAACATGCTCTTTTCTTTCTGGCCACTGACAGCTCTTTCCACATTCCTGTTCCTATGTTAGGGAAGCCACCATTATGCCAATGTTTGCAACAGTTAGGGATGGCCTAAATATGTTTAGGTTTGATACCATTATGTCAGTGCCAAGGTTAAGCAATTGGTGGAGTCCATAATGCCAAGACTGCCACAATATGCCAGGGACCCGAAACATTATGTGAAGGTAACCTGTAATATAACAGTGGTGGAGTCCAGAATGCCAAGGAAACCCACAAAGAATTACTATGGTTATTCCCATACTAATATTGTGCTAAGGACACCATCATATCAATATTAGCACAATAATCTGAAGACACAGTCATGCCAAAGATATCCACAGTAGGCTACAGTTTACCACAATGTCATGGACACCATTGTGGTAAGGGTTGGCTACATCATGCTCAAAATTCCCACAATTTCATAATAATTACCACATTTTTTCAACAGCTACAATTGTTGCGGGTGAGCGATATCATGTCAAGGGACAACATTATGCTTATAGTTACTGCTGTTATGCTGGGGCCAACGTAGGCTAGGGATATATTTTCCAAAACGTTTTTCAATTCAGGAGACTTGTGTCACAAGTTCTCTGACAGGTTTCCTACATGAGTTTGGATGTTGCTCCCCAATGGTGTGCTAGAGACTGTGTTGGGCAAAATAGTTACAGCCAGGCTGATAGTCCTTTTATCATGGTTAACTACTATATTTGTGTCCAGGACATGACTAACAGTGGGTGGCAGCTGATCTATTGTTGCGGGTATATGCTTTTTTCCCTGCTCCCGAAAGGGAACACTGCCGACTGCTCTCTGTGTGTTAACTTGTGTAAACTGTCATAATATCACCCCCCCAGTATAAGAGTTGTGTACCTGAGTTGTGTTTGACCTCTTGAGGTCTGGCATATACCCTGTTGTAGTATGATCCACCATTCCATGCTTGTCTGCTTGTGCTCCTCTCCCCTAGTTAATAATTGCACAATTGAAAAGATTAGTGTATGTCAGATGTAAATCCAAAGAACTGTCAAGGGTGCAAGAGTGCCCCTTTCTTTTTTCTATTCCCTTGCCATCGATTAAGTCAGTTCCTGTTGGTCAGACTGTGGCCTGAGAGGATTTGCGAACATTTCACAGTGGAACAAACACTGACTGTTAAACTTGGCCCATCCTGCAGGACCCCCGCCCCAAACCTTTTGCCTTCACTCTCCTATTTTTTGCTGAATTTGTTTTTGTTGGCCTTAGGACTCTGTGCACTTTACCACTGCTAACCAGTGAAATTGGCTTACTTAACTTATTTAATTTACTTATACGTCACTTATAGAGTGGTATACCATATACTCAGGGCCTGGAAATTAAATGTTACTTGTTTGCCTGCAACACTTATTGTGGCACACTTTTAAGTAGTCCCTTAAAGCATGTCCCAGGACCACCATTGCAGCCTGAATGCAGTTGTAAACTGGCAATTCACCTTGGCAATATAACCCCCTTGCCAAGCCTTAAACCCCCCTTTATTATATATAGATCAACCCTAAGGTAGGACCCAGGTAGCTCATAGGGCAGAGTGCCATGTGATTAAAAGGTTTAATATGTATTTTTAAGTTTTAGATGTCCTGGTAGTGAAAAACTCTGAAAATCTTTTTCAGTACTGTGAGGCCTACCTCTCCCATAGGATAACATTGGGGTCCGTATTACATTTAATAAGTGCTAACATTTGATTGGGGATAGGTAAGATTTTCATGTTTCAGGTCTGAGGAAATGTGATTAAAAATCCTCTTTAAGGGTAAAGCTGAATTTTAAGTTACAATTTTCAAAATGACTCTTTTAGAAAGCCAACATTTTCCTTCCCTATGCAGATTGGTGCCTGTAGCTTATCCTGGGCCACATGACTGGGCGTAGTTGGACTTTGTTTATTTCTACCAGACACTCACACAACAGAGGGTTTTGGTGTGCCTGGATGAACCATCAACTGGCAGGATGAGGGTAGGAGCTGGGCACAGCCCACCTGCAACTGAATGGGTTGTGCTCTGCTTTCACGCAAAGGACTTGCACCTCTAAAATTTTCATGCAGCCAGCTTGAAGCCAGAGGAGTCGGGAACCTTTAAGAATGCTCTAGAAACTTCTCCTATTCCAATAACAACACCATGTATAAAAAGGGGAGTCTCAGACCCTCTATTCAGTTCACTTTCTGGACCTGCAGAAAGATTCTCAGAGGATTGCCTGCTGTTGTGGCCTGCTGGGTACTCCACAAAACTGATTTGCTACACCTGGAAGGACTGCTTTGTGAGCTAGAGCCTGCCTTGAGCCCTCAGAGGCCTGCCCCCTTAATTGAGACCTGTTTCATCACCTGATCCAGGATTATCAGAGTGACGCAAAGGGCTACTTTGCTGGCCTCCTGTTCAGAGTCTCAGGGACAGAAAAGGCTCTCTCCATCTTAAACCTGCACTTAGAGCCAGCCTGCGTGAGTCCCCTGTGGGGCTCCTCCAGTCCTGGACCCTTGGTGGTGGTGCTAAAGGGGCCCAGATAGCTAAAATCTAAAACTTGGGACAAATGTTTTTTGGCTAAAAACTGCTCTGAGAACCAAGAGAAGACTGGGACCAACATGCTCATCAATCCGCCAAAGTGCATCGGTGGTGGGCCTGACTTCGCGGTAGCTCCTGCTTGGTTCTTCTCTCCAGCAGTAAATCCTGCTCAGTGGTCCATCCCTAAAGGGGTGTCCAACCTCATGGAGCTCTTGTTGGCTGCAGAGATTTTTTACTTCGAAAAAAGTGACTAAGTTCACGCATAGAAATTTTCACTGTTGCTTCGTCTAGCAGCTCCTTGAGGACAACGCTCTCTCCCAGTGACGGCCGGCACAGGTAAGAGCATAGACCGGTGTGGCTTGGCGGGCGGGGTGTGGGTCGGGGCAGTTGAAAAGTTAAATTAAATAAAATTAAAACCACTTTCCTTGTGCTTTGAAAGTCGGTGCCCCGTAGGCGATGATAGGGAGGAACTTGCATCCAATTACCCAAAAAAGGGGACAGAAATCAGGGTTCACCATTGATTTTTTTCAGTTTACGGAAGACCCATTCCAGATAATTGGCTACCCCCTGTTTGGCCTAGATATGTGATGCCAGACAGCCCCTATGATCTAACCACACTCCCAGGTATTTAAATGCATCAACCACTTCAATGTCCTTCCCCTAGATGAACCACATCCCCTTTTCTTTTAATTTTAGGGAGATTATCATGACCGTTGTTTTTGATACATTCATCTTCAAGTTGTTAGTCATGCAAGCTGGCAAGCGCATTGGAGTCCCTCTGGAGGCCAATCGTTTTTAGGTTGAAGAGAACTGTGTAATCTGCGTACTGGAGTGGTTGAATTGAGGAGACAGCCTTTTTTGGTGGGAATGCCCTTGCTGTCTCAAAGTATTCTGGTAGGTCAACCAGGTACGGATTGCATAATAGTGGCTTAAGGCCTTTGTTTGTCCACATTTTCTCAGTAGTATATCATCTGGTATTAATTCTTATTTTTACCCAAGGGGTAGTGTGTAGGGCAATGATGGCTTTCAGCAGATTTTGAAGGCTGCTCCAGCTGTTCAGTTCTGACCAGAGTGCTGCTCTTGAGATACTATCAAACATTGTTTGAAAGTCAATAAACCCTGTGTAGAGGATTTTGTCCTTTGTGGCTATCGTTGCTTAACTCAGATTCGAGAAGGAGATGAGATTATCCTCAATATGACAGCCCCTTTGGAAGGCAGTTTGTGTCAGGGGTCAGCTTTTTTCCTCTGCCCAGACTTGGAGTTCCCGGTTTAGAATGCTGATAAAGTATTTTCCTTCTGTGTCGAGGAGGACAAATTAGCATTAGTTTCCTGGGCGTGATCAAGAGCCTTTCTTGTGTATAGGAACCTGGAGTGAACCTCGATAATGAAATTGTTAAAAAAAATGATTTATATCCCACCTTTTAAGGAAAAACACTGATAACAGTCATGCTGTGTACCTGGCCCCTTGTGTTGGCAGAAAACCCCACTTTTCCTCAGTTCACCCCTACTATCTTTAGTCTCCTCCCCCTACCTGGACTCCTCTGTAGCTTTCTCTCACCACCTACTCCTGTCTTATTCTCTCAATACTCAGACCTGCTTATTACTTCGGCTGGAATCAACTTGTTTCATAAATCTTCTTTTCTCCTGTCTATTGGAATCTTCGTCCCCAACACCCTGGGTTTATCTGATACTTTATATTGATAACCTTACTAATTAATTATTGCAAGAACCACACTCATTTCTTCCAGTTCTTTATTTGATGTAAGATGCTAATGTCATTGCTTTAAAGCACTTCCATGCTTCACAGTGTGTAAGCACTATATTAAACTGTTAAATGAATGACTTGTTCAGTTATCAGATTTAGCTTTGAAAATTGCTCTATTAAAAACCGAGGTTCATGTAAATTGCTTTCTGAAAAGAACAACGCGCCACTCAGTTATGAATACTGTTGTAATGTACCCACTTGGCACCATCCTCCTCTCCTCCCCTCTATTGTTAAGTGGGCTGTTCCCACTGAGGATTCTGAAGTGTGCCATAGAATGTTAACAGATTCTTGTGAGGCATGCTGGCCGTGACAGGAGTGGAGCAGTGGAGACGATGAATAAAGCCTAACTGAACCCACCTGGGATTTTGTTCTTCTTCCGCCTGTGGAGCATCTTTGTACCAAATACTAATTGGAAATGATAGGAAAACTTGAATGTAACCTTCAAACTCAGACCAAAATACTCCTTGAACACCACTGGTTACTTTGGGAACCAGTCACAACTTAAATTCTGTACTTCGTTTTCCTATGTTAAGATGTGTTCACTACAACTGTATGATACTTGTATACAACAAGTAATAAATGTGACAATTTATTATAATTAATATTATATTTACATTTATATATGGTGCAACAACTGCCCAAAGGTTTCCCGGTGCCTATGGACACAGGTTAAGAGAAAGAACAGCCATTGGAGCTTAATGATTGAATAACCATGTCTTGATGCCTTTCGGAAATTTGACATAGTTATGCTCAAGGCAGAGTGAAAGTGGTAATGAATTCCACAAAACAGGGGCCAGCTGGGCATAAGATCGACCACCCATCCTAGCCAGTTTGAACCTAGGAGTCACACATTTGGCCTGCTTGGACGAGCGAAGAAGGCGAGTGGGAATGTATTGTTTGACTAAAGCACTGAGATAGCAATGCGCCATCCCGGCGTTAATTCTGTGCATGAAACAGAGTGCTTTGAATTTAGTTCGATTTTCAATCTTTAGCCAGTGTAAGTCGCGGAGGGTCGTGGTGATGGGGGCCATTCGAGGAAGCTGGTGTAAGAGTCTGATGGAGCAAGGATTCGCAAGTAATGCTACTTGCTTGTATTCAGTCCTCTCGACTTAACGTAATGTACTAATCAACATGTTTTGTCTTATTAATATTGCATTACATGACATCTAGGTGAAGCTTACATATGTGCTTTTACTAATGATAATCCGCGTGCACTAAAATGGCCGCTGCTACGCGGGTTTTTCTTATTGCGCATGCATCTGTCACACTCACGTGACATGACGTACTTTCTGCTTTGGAGGGAATCTTTTGCTTCTGCGTGCTAGAACTAAGATGGCTGCTCTATGTCCTCACATGCAGGAAGCTTGCACCGCTGCTTTTGCCAAGCTGTTCGTTCTGCCTAATTTATAACGCAATAGTTAAAAATAAAGTAATAGGAATAGAGTAGAGATAAGTGGTTTACAGTGCATTCATTTTTTCTTTGTTCTAAAACTGCTTCTTTTCTGCTTTACTATCAGCTCGTGTTTGGGCCTGAAATGTATCTGTGACTCCATTTTGAAACCCACACCACGCATGTGCAAAGTTTGCATGAAAACTCAAGCTGTGGCATTGAATTCATGCCAGCTACTGTCCTACCAGATGATGTTCATGAGAGCGTGAACTTTCAACCCCACAAGAAGAAGCAGGACTGTGCAAGCATAAATACATTGTTTAATATTGTTACATTCATTGCTGGGAGGAATAAAAGTGCATGGGAAAATAAATTGATGGGCGGGAATGCAAACATTAATATTCATTCTAAAAGTTTCATTTTGGTATGGTGTGATGACCTCTCCTCATTCTTTTGTCCAATCAAAATTGGGGATCCTTACACTTGCAACATTGGGAGGTGGTACACTGACCTGGAAAATAGTATAACTAGAGTAGGCTTAGCTAGTTAATTTGTCTGACTTGTCCGAATAGCTGACCTGTCACTGACCCAATGCACTCAATAGGTGATCGTGAGCAGAGGTGTAGGCGGAGCACTCTGTCAGAAGATTCGATAACCCAATCGGGGTTCGGGAGTAAGGATGTTGGCGGAGCACTCTGTTGGAGAATTCGATAACCCAATCGGGGTTTTGGCTGTAGCTGAAGAGAGGGAGTAAAGCAGGCGTTGCAACTTTAACTGCGGGTGCTGGTCTTAATCTTTGGTGGTCCTGTCCTGATCCAATTTGGCTATACCTGTCCTGATTCTGATCTGCACCTGCTTGCCTTTATGGTGCCTGCACTTTTGGGGTTCTGTCCTTTAAACTGACCCGTGGCCAGGGTTAGTTTGTTGAAAATAGCAATGTGTATGTACATAAGCGGCGTTCATTTGTGTTCACAGTACCCCTTGTTGTAAGCAGAACGGATATCGCTAAAACACTGACTGTGTTATCCCGCTAGCATAGACCCATGCACACACGTACACGACAGCCATTTTAGGTATCATGGTCTCCTTGTTCACGATCGATCATCAGCCCCTTCCCTGACCCTGCAAGCTTCCCCCATGCACCCTGACTGCCCCCGCTCTCACATGTACAAGTCATGAGCACCTCCCCTCCCGCATGACTCTGTCTCTAGGGATCACACCCCGCGCCTGACCAACACCTCCTTTCCTTCCATGAATACCCCTCCTTTGATGACCCCGACCTCTGAGCCTGAATGTCTGCACGGACCGCTGGTCATCCCTTAGCCCGAGGATACAGTTTATTGCCCACTACTGTATGCACTCGCCTCTCTTGAAACGAGCCACTATTGATCATGACCACCCCACCCCCTGAGATTCGATCAGACACACACATTCCAATGGAATCAGCAGAACACTCAGCTGCGTGACAGCCCCCTCCTATTGCATGGAGGATAAGGGCCCCTACTGTAGCCACGTGTTGGAATATCTTCATACTTCACAATGTCTTGATTGTAATGAAGGATGTGTGTGTGCCTTAAACCTGTGTATAAAAGACGAAGCCTCAGAGAAACTTGTTAGAGCACCTCCCGAAGACACTATGCGAGTGTCCCAAATGACATGCTCTCCTCATGAGAAATAAACCTTTTTCCTTGTCTTCCTGCTTCCAGTGCCCGTCTCTTCATTTGGTAATTATTTACGATGGAAACTAAGAGGCGCCTTGCGCCAGCAGCCTGGGCATCCGGTTCGTTATGGGCTGACTTTTCTACAATTGGCGTCCCAACGCGGGGTCCATCAGCGACATAAGGTCCGGTAAGAGAGGTCCAGACGATGAGGTGAACATCTAAATGATTGGAGTATACCTGCCTTGAGAGGGCCCTCGTCCGGCTGCCGATTGAATGAACTTCACCGATTCCGAACGGACCTCTCTCAAGTGACCTATTGTCCTGACTGGAATCCCACAGGAATGCTGCGGTAAAAACATGGAGAAAAGAGAACGATCGGGCGCTGGAAAAAGGAAGGCGAAGAACTGTCCACATGGTCCGGTCCGGGTAAGGTCGTGACACACGACAAATTGCGAAATTGATTGATTGATTGTTTGAAAATACTAGTATTACTTATTGATTGTCTCTGAGAGATTCTCTATTTGCAAACAAGCACAGAGTCGCCATACTCTGTTTAGTCTTTGCAGATAGTGAAGGATAGGTAATGCAGACTTTTGTCCCCATTGTAATCCGTCATACCTATTTTTCTCCCCATTGATTGATTGTTTGAATCGAGCATTGAATTGTTCGAAGTTGGTTCTCTTAAGGATCTTCTCTGCCTGCAAACGGGGAAGAATAGGAATATTCTCTCTCCCTTTGCAGATAGTGAAGGGTAGGTAACGCAAACCTTTAACACGTCGTGCCTATTTCGTTCCTCATTGATTGATTGTTTGCCCGAACATTGACTGTTGGGGAATTGGTTCTTTTTGGAGGTATTCCCTGTTTGCAAATAAACGTAGGAAAATCTTTGCAAGTAGTGAAGGGTAGGTAATGCGGACCTTTGTCCCCCGTTGTAATCTGTCATGCCTATCTACTCCCCATTGATTGATACGCCAGTTTCACCCGGACCATTTACTAGAAGTAGGTCATCTGGCCCGACCAGAGAGCACCCCTAGTGAAAAGGACATATGTAATAATAACGAAGTGATCACTGTATCCTGTTAACAGAAACTTTAGCATGAAACAACCTGGAAAGAAAGGAATAGGAGAACGAAATCAGTAGGCCACTGATGAACTTTTTATTAAATAACGAACAAGGAAACGATAACAATACTTAATGATAAAATCTATTATTGTCCTAGAAACAAGAAACGTTAGAAATAAGCCCTTAATAAGAAACCTGAAAATAATAAGAGAAGCCAAGCTTGACATTGCGACGGCCACGAGGCAACGAGGCTTCATCGCCCCTCATTGTTCCAAACATGTCTGTCCCACCGCCTGCCACGCCCAATAACGACAACCTGAGAAAGATACAAAGCAACAGACATCCGCCCCCATTCCGGAAACTTCCAAAGTGCAACAGGTTTGCGGCTACGCCCAGCCGGAAGCAACACATATAGGGCGGGTCCTGCTGCCAACCGTCGGCCGGAGATCATCACATAGGGTGTAGCCGGAGGAGAGGCCGAGGCCGAAGGGACCCGGCCAAGGGGACTGCTACGACAACCCTGGAGAGTTGCAGGGGGGGGAATGTCTATGTCCTCGACTCTCCCCTCTCTCTCCCAGTCTGGACCAGCATCCATGGAGGGCCTGGGAGTGGAGAGGCCACTGCACGAAAGGCCCAGGAGAGGCGTCACACGCCAAGGCTTACCCCACCGGATGAACCAAGGAACCCGTTCCTGGGGCCAGGGCGAAGAGCGTCCGGCCGCCATCCACCGGAGGACCGGCCCGAAAACATGCCAGGCGCCACTTCTTTCTTCAATAATGGCTGCGACAACCCTGGGGGGGGGATGTCTTGCACATGCCTCCGACCCCCCCCCCCCTCGTCCTCATCGCCTGGTTTGGCCATAACAAATGTCAAGCGAGACGCCGTGGGGTGCACTGGGAGGGAGAGACGGTGCGAACAAGTCTCTCCCGCCTCCCCAGGTGGAGGCTTCCCAGCTGCACCCTCAGCGCTCCAGGCGCCCGGAAAAGGGTTCTTCCACTGTGGCGATGCTGCAACGCCTCGCCCGGCAGGGTGGAGCCCGTCCGCTCATTTGACCCCGCGATCGCCGGTAGCTGCCGAACTCTCAAAATGGCGATCGACCTGGCAAGAGCGGGCCCAGCATGAAGGAATGGCCCGGTCACTTGTTGACTCCACCATCATAGTTCTCCACGACCTTGAAGATTCTAGAGGAGCCGCGGGAGTCCCCGACCCCCGCAGATACCCCCGATGGGGAATGACTGCCATGATTGCCCACGGAACGATGGAAACGTAGCCGCAGGACGTCGGCGCTTCCATGCTGTCGCCAGCCTCAGTTTGAATGACTAGAATCCTGCAGACTACAGTTCGGATCAGTTCCGGTGAAAGCACAGTATGACCCGGTAGGAACATTGTTGCCTCCCTCCCCTTTTTGATTGATGGTTCAGACCACCGATCCTTTCTTTTGCCCTTTAACGGAACTTTTGGACTGCCAAAAGAAGCTCTGGGCCAACCACGAGTTATTAGAAATTTAGACTATGCCTGGTTCTGCCTGACCGCACCCAAAATGGCGCCAATGCAAATGAAACTTTCAACTCCTTGTTGTACCCCGATTGTTCAGCCCTGGTGTCATGAGATATGTATGAAGGGTTTTTTAACCACATGAATTGATATAGGATGTGTACTAATTATATGTTCGGACAATTAATTGATTCAGGATGTGTACTGTCAGTTCGGGAAATGAATTGATATGGGATGGGTACTGGCTATATGTTCGGACAATGAATTGATATTGGATGGGTACTGATTATGTGTTCAGACGGTAAATTGATATCAGATGGGTATTAATTGAACATTCGGACAATGAATTGTTGTTAAGTTTGGCGCATCATGATTATTGAAAGTTGGAAGCCCAACACTCATGACACTCGCTCACACTGAAGTCTCGACATGATTTTGTTGCACTTGTCGCACTTTTAGATTATGAAATAAACGACCACCGACTCCATTAAAGTTTTCCGCTAATAAGTATCCCCACATATAACAGTTCCAGCCTGCTCCGTGGCCGGCCCACGGGGTTGTAAGCCCATATTTATGCACCGACATTCTTATTAAAGATTTTCTGGAAAAAGCAAACGTAGTTCTCACGTGTGAATTAGTAAGTTTCGAATAAATGACCACTGTTTAAGGATTAAAAGGTATAGCACGCAGAGATACTGCAAAAATGAATGGAACAGGTTTTTGTTGTATGTACTTTGCACATCTTTGTACGGCCTAAAGCAACCGCTAAAAGACCCTGGAATTCAGTCTATACTTTATATGCTACCTGTATCAGAAAAATTGTGCTAAAATGCCCCTAAGTCGCTCCAAAGGAGTGCCATCTGGCCTCCCTACATACGATCCGTAATACCACACTTGGGTGACCTATGCTATCCACCGGCTTCCGATAATCATCTCTCGCACACTAAAAGGTTCATCTGGGCTTAAATGCCGAATTGGCAAGAACTGCGTTCCGGGGAGATAGACCGCGTATGTAGTAAGTAAAAGCCTTTTCGGGTTTATGCGCACTGATGTATTCTTAAATGCTGCCCCCGCCCCCTCTTTTTCCCTCTTTTCTGCAGGTCACTTTGGAACATCGGTTAAAAATACGAGAAAAAGAAAATGGTGATCTAACGGACGAAGAGACGGGAAAAAGGCGTTCGATTATGGTGCCCACGCACTCCGAATAATACAATCTAAACTAATGTGCGCACATGATTAAACCATCCACACTTAACTAAATAGGGAAAGTCTAAGGAAAATTCCGAGGTATGGATTACACAAGTACCCTCCGACGGGAGGACTAGGGATATTGCCGACACTTAAAGACCTACTACCTCCTTTTTCGCATCCTCATAGACATGTAACCCAAAGCTGCCCCATTATTCTCCAACTGACACCGACTATTGTCTCAGCCTGGAAACGCATTTGCTAAAAATGACTCGAATAAACCACCGTGAGCATTAGCCCGACCAGGTTAGTTCATGACCAATTGCCAAAGGCGTAAGTGTGTACAATCAAAGCCACCAGTAAGGGCAGCCGACGGTTAAAAGAGAAGAAAAAGGTAAAAAGAGCTTAGGATGCTAAGAATGCACAGCATACAGAAAGGGATAATTTTGGCCAATAACTGTTTTATGTTTTGTCTTGGATTTTCGTACATAATACATGTACTGTCTTCTCCGCCTGAGTTTGTGTATACGTGATGCATGGATCTACGTCATCCCTCTGTCTGTATTTCCGTAGTACTTAATCCCCGTTGTTCTGTGTGCACTGGATGGCCCATTATTGTACACGTCTCTCTCTCTCGCTCCATGCCATGCGTGTACAGAATGGACCATTTAGAGTGCGATCTCTCTCTCTCTCTCTCTCTCTCTCTCCCTCACTCTCTCTCTCTCTCTCTCTCTCTCTCTCTCTCTCTCTCTCTCTCTCTCTCTCTCTCTCTCTCTCTCTCTCTCTCTCTCTCTCTCACTCTCTAAAAACCCCCTGTTCCCTCTTTTCTTGTAATGGTAACGTTGTGCCCCTCCCGGCACAACACCTAATTGGGTTTCCTCGAACACAAAGGTGTTTGGAAAAATTGACAGGAACTAACACGACTGTAACTTGCCATGTTACTACCTCTCCTTTCTGCAAAACAATAGGACCCGAGTTGGTCATGAAAGAAAGGACGGGTCAGACGACTAACGTCCCCTAATCTGGCCTTTATAGGGGGACTATAACGTCAATGGCCTCCTGTTTCTCAGTTCGCTAAAAATGCAATTCCCAATGCACAGATTACTTCGCTCCTCTGCACTAAAGGGTGGATGTCCAGAGTACCCCACTTCTCCCGATCGACCCCAGCTCCCTGTCCAAAGCGTCCCCGTTTCCCCCGATTAACCCCAGCTTCATGTCATCTACCCTCGAAAGCGAAATTGATGACCTTGATTAACGTTCACTCCCCAAGAAGAGCATGTTTTACGTCCACCCCCTCCCCCTTCTTCATGACGATAACGCCCCACTTACAAGAGTTAGCCGACCCCGAAGGGAGATGTAAGATGGTCGATACTTGGGTTAAAGGGAAGGACGAGTCTCTACATAAGGACTCGATTTTGAATTTGATGTAATACACTGTGTATAAAAGTCCAACTTCTCTCATCATATGTCGCCAATGAACGCTAAGCAGGTCTATGAATTCAATAAGCAATGCCCTTCTACAGGCTCCATAAGTGATGACTTCTGACTGTGACCGATGAACTTATCCCCCACCTACATAGGATTGGGGACGGAATTGAGATGTATAAATGTCTTCTCCTGCCAGTTTTTCTAAAACTTGTTTTCTACCCATTCAAAGATATAATCACCGGAGGAGAGGAGCTGGACGTAACGCACAGCCTGGCCACAGATCATGGAGCACGTGTGACGACCAAAGGTGGAGCCGCAGAGCAACGAGACGCGGGACGAGGCATAACTTCCAAACTCGGCAGATGAAAGAATGAAGGGCTACCTTGAAGCCCTCGACTTGCTGACCCACTCGTGCCTGAAGTCCCCGTCCCCTTTTGAGTCCGACTGTTGGGCTTGCCTGCTCATTGTCCTTTGCTCCCTTGGTCTCTTGGTGTGTTCGAAGATCTGGCCCCACTCCGCCCTCTCTTCCCTCGATTATTCAACAAACTCTTTCATATAAACTTTTGACTATGGAATGGGATTTTGCCACGGAAAAAGAAAGACACGCAGGTGCCCAGCATGAGGCACCCCTAAGAAAATGAGTTAGGAAACAGGACTGTGATCTAACAGCAGAGGACTGATCGCACCCTGCAACGCGTAAGGATGATTCCGAGCTGGACTTATAGCTCCACCGCCGGTGCTCAAAAGCGCCAACGAAAAGAAAACGGACTACCAAAGTCTACCAGTGGTGGCTCGTTGTTGAAAAAGACATTTTTCACTAAGACCCCCCCTTCCTGAACTTTCTACCCACCCCTTGACTAGTTGTTTACATCGAATTGCATTCCTCCCTCAATTTTATTGCTTATAAAAATGTTTCGTCGGTCACCCATGTATCTAGCTTCCCAAAGTACTGATAAGACCCGAAGGTATCAGATTACTCTTAATTAATGTCATCGGAGAAAAGGTCTGAACTTGATTCTGTAATGTTTCGGAAACCTCTTTTCTTGACTCCGACTCAATATTATGCCGATCTTTAGGCTTGTATGAAGAACCCAACAAATGTAAACTGACATGTATCGCATCGACTACGTAGAAATTGAACTCGCTTATGTAAAAAGCGGCGACTGTTGAAAATAGCAATGTGTATGTACATAAGCGGCGTTCATTTGTGTTCACAGTACCCCTTGTTGTAAGCAGAACGGATATCGCTAAAACACTGACTGTGTTATCCCGCTAGCATAGACCCATGCACACACGTACACGACAGCCATTTTAGGTATCATGGTCTCCTTGTTCACGATCGATCATCAGCCCCTTCCCTGACCCTGCAAGCTTCCCCCATGCACCCTGACTGCCCCCGCTCTCACATGTACAAGTCATGAGCACCTCCCCTCCCGCATGACTCTGTCTCTAGGGATCACACCCCGCGCCTGACCAACACCTCCTTTCCTTCCATGAATACCCCTCCTTTGATGACCCCGACCTCTGAGCCTGAATGTCTGCACGGACCGCTGGTCATCCCTTAGCCCGAGGATACAGTTTATTGCCCACTACTGTATGCACTCGCCTCTC
This sequence comes from Lissotriton helveticus, assembly GCF_964261635.1. Lineage (NCBI taxonomy): Eukaryota > Metazoa > Chordata > Amphibia > Caudata > Salamandridae > Lissotriton > Lissotriton helveticus. The sequence goes on from NC_136059.1 coordinate 1,709,187,232, forward strand.
TTGAAAGGAGCCACTATTGATCATGACCACCCCACCCCCTGAGATTCGATCAGACACACACATTCCAATGGAATCAGCAGAACACTCAGCTGCGTGACAGCCCCCTCCTATTGCATGGAGGATAAGGGCCCCTACTGTAGCCACGTGTTGGAATATCTTCATACTTCACAACGTCTTGATTGTAATGAAGGATGTGTGTGTGCCTTAAACCTGTGTATAAAAGACGAAGCCTCAGAGAAACTTGTTAGAGCACCTCCCGAAGACACTATGCGAGTGTCCCAAATGACATGCTCTCCTCATGAGAAATAAACCTTTTTCCTTGTCTTCCTGCTTCCAGTGCCCGTCTCTTCATTTGGTAATTATTTACGATGGAAACTAAGAGGCGCCTTGCGCCAGCAGCCTGGGCATCCGGTTCGTTATGGGCTGACTTTTCTACAAGTTCTTCACACCATTCTAGGTAAATATTGTATGTGGTTATGTCATTGTACTGTTTCCTTCTTTCTTCCCACCCTAATGTCAAATGCGTAAAGATTGCTTTAAGAAATCCCTGCATATTTTCATTTTAATCGTTATTTTCTTAATTGAGAATTTTCTATTGTTCAGTGCTTGCATTAAGACATTTAAGAAATTTAGATAAAGAGTTTAAACTTTTCCCGAGTTTGTGGTTATTATATGAGTGCAACTGTTATTATTCTACCTATTATTCTAACTCCTTTGATCCCTTAGGACTTTCGGTACCGATGACGAAGATTGGTAAGTCAATGGTATAGGTCTTAAATGAAATGTATAAATCACTGATTAGAGTAAGTGCACAGGTTACCTGATTAAATCTCATCATATGTTGTTTATGGGCCTAGGTGAGTATGGTAATCTGAGTCGGGTGACCTGCGCGCTCTATCAGTATTTCTTTTGGTAGAAGCAGTATGGTTAGGGTTTAGTTAAGATAGGTAGTTAGTTAGTTATGAACTGATTATTGATCAATCAAATCTGATTTTACAGTGATTATATTAATGCTGTATTTATGTATTAACCAAAATAATTTGTTCATACCTGTTTAATGTTTTGTCTGGAATCCCCGGGGGCATAATAGTGGGTGGTAAATGGAAGCAATCAAAGCGTGGGTACTCGCACAGCTAAAAGTAAATCGGGTAATGTCTTTTGAACACTGAGTGTGCAACAGAGGAAACACTGTCTGCTCTAACAGTGTGAAAACCAAGGTACTAATGCAAGGCTCACTCTATGGAGTGAGCACCTCCGTGCACTACTTGAAGACCATTGGTCTAATTCCATATAAATCAAAAAATATCAAATGTTAATGCCAAACGTAGTTTTTAAACAGCTGTCACATTTTATTCATGTGTGACCGGTGAAAATCCATGATTTTATCCACAAAATAAACTGCATTCCATGGGTGGATGAGTTGCAATCATTAAATTATTGCACATCACATTATGCATCCCAATGCATTTCGGGACCAGCCCTTCCTCAGGGGACAGATCTAAGGAAACAATCCAAATGAAAACATTTCAATATCCTATACCGATAACTCCTAACTTGAAAGCATATATCTCACAAACTACATTCTACTGTGTATTCATACACGTAAATAAAATACGTCATGTGAACCAATAACGTTATCATGAATGCATATATAAACATGCTGAATAAACATGCTAATACTGATAACCATAAAGCTGGACATAATTGTAACCAAACCAAGTTCGCCACAAACAAGAGTGAAAGTGCAGGTGCTCGAAATGTCCCACAGTGAACATGCTCCGTTTTCAGGAGAAAAATGTGTGTTACAAACAAATGTAACCAGTGCGTTTTAAAATACCCTCGTGCAATACAGTCTGTGCCTGTCAACAGACAGGGGCTAAATAACAATCCCCCACTCGGTACTTACAGATTGCGGATGAACAAGCGACTCAGCAAGGAGTCGTCAAAAGCGGTGAATCGTCAAGAAAGTAAGAGCGTGAGTGCTCATTAAATCAAAGGTCCGTGAAAAATGCATGCAAGAAAGAAACGAAGGACTACCCCATGTGCTGCAAACACCAGTCATCACCATATTAGCGGCCATCTTAGAGTGGTGAAATAAACATAGAAGCACAAAACAATAAAAACATGCAAAAATGATGAATCAATGAACATATAGAAGAACAAATCTGTAACAAACATATAGATACAAACTCCAGTACTCATATAAAGCTGATGTGAAAACATGCAGAAATAATGGGTGCATCGACAGATAAACATACAAACATATAAAAGACATGCAGATACGGAGTTAAGCAAAGATATATTTAAAGATAACACAAAAATTCCATGCGGTCATTGAGGCCGTTCGGTGCCATGGTGGACATAAAGCGTATCCAAAAGTTCTCTCTTTTCAATAGAGTGTTCTTGTTGTTGCTGGTGATTTTAACCTGCTCAAGAATTAGAAACTTCAATTGCGCCACACTATGTCTGTGTTCCAAAAAATGGGTAGCCACACTGGATTTCATGTTTTGTGTGCGTATATTGCTTTTATGTTCCAAGATTCGTACTCGAATCTTTCTTTCCGTGTGACCAATATAGCACTTGCCACAAGGGCATTTGAGCATATAGATGACATTGCTGCTATTGCACGTGGCATTGACTTTCAGTTTTATGGTATGTCCCTTCAAAGGATGAGTCGTTTTGTTGCCTGGGATACAGTTCCCACAGTTACTACAATTGTAGCAGGGCTTTAGACCATTGTAAATAAGTGAGGATGAAGTTGCTGTTGGGTGGTTCAATAACTCCTTGACATTGCGGCCTCTAGTGAATGCAAACATAGGTGGTTGGTTAAACAAACCATTGAAATCAGGTTCCATAACAAGGATGGGCCAATGTTTCCGAATGATGTGTTGAAACTGATTCGACAGTTTAGAGTATTTTGAGACAACCACCATTCTGTCTGAAGTTTTTTTTGGTTTGGATTTCAAAAGTTGTGCTCTCACACATTTGTCAGTTCGCTGCATGGCTAGATCCAAGATGGGTGTGGGATAGCCCCGTGCTTTCAAACGTTCCAGTGTGTTTCTGAGGGCTTGTTTACATTCCTGTTCTTTAGACACTATGCGTTTCACTCTTAACAGTTGTGCATAAGGTAAATTGTTTTTAAGGCCAGGTCGATGAAAACTGCTGTAGTGTAATATGGAGTTCCTATCGGTAGGTTTGCGATAAATCGTCGTATGCCAGTCTGTGATGTCACGATGTATTTCAACATCAAGGTAGTGGACGCATTTATCACTGTATTCCCAGGTGAACTGGATACGTTCATTAACGTTATTCCAAGACTCAAGAAAGGTGGTAAGGGTTTCAGTAGAGCCTGCCCATAGCAGGAAAATGTCATCTATGTACCGAAGGTACATTTTTCCATGTAGTAGCCAGTCATTTTGAGATAGAATATGAGACTCTTCAAACACTTGCATATAGATATTAGCATAACAAGGAGCTGCCGAATTTCCCATGGCAGTCCCGTTCAGTTGGAGTACCCATTTGTCTTGTACGTTGAAGTAGCTATGATATAAGGTGTACATAGTCAATTGCATCAGAAAGACCTGTAGGTCTTGATCCAAATTGGAAGTCATCAGTGTTTGTTCAATCGCTTCCATCCCTCCATCATGGGGGATGGAGGTATAGAGTGAACATACGTCCACCGTACACATAATCAACTCGGTGTTTCTGAGGATATTCATAATCGGTTCAAGTTTGACAAGAAAGTCTGTAGTATCACGTACATGTGACTTTGATTTCAGAACAAATGGTTGTAAATACTTATCCAGAAATTTACCCGTATTCTCATGGATGCTGCCTCTGGTAGACACAATTGGACGGAATGGAGGTTGAGTCGCATGCTTATGCATCTTAGGAAGCATATACATCGTGGGAGGTTTAGGGTTGATGGGAGTGAGATATCTTCTCGTCCTGTCGTCGATGGTGCCATTGTCAAAAGATGTATTGATAATTTCAATCAGTTTCTTTGAGAACTCTAAGGTAGGGTCTCCCGGTAGAAAATCATATACATTAGAATCATTAATGTGAGCCTCAATGTTTCGTTGGTAAAAGGCGGTATCCATAACCACTAATGCTCCACCTTTATCAGCATTCATGCAGGTAATCATAGGGTTATCCGCGAGATTCTTTAATATATCCCTTTCTTTTTTGGACCAGTTGCCATGTTTCACATGGGATTGGAAAGGTAAATGAGCTATTTCTTGTCTCACTAGATTCTCAAAGGCATCAATAATTTTGTGGCTCTGGGGAGCCAAAAAGGTACTATGCGGTCGGAGACCTCTCAGCATATCATCATCAAGTTTAGGTGTCTGGCAAATGTTCTCAAAGTAATGTCTCAAACGGATATTGCGTATCAGTTTGAAGGTACTGACTTCCAATTCCAAAGTGTTGGACGAAGTGGTTGGCACGAAGGATTGACCCTTTTGTAATGTTTTGATTTCCAGAGTCGACAATGTGGTAGCCGAAATATTGATGACCAAATTGTCATCTGGTTTTATTTCCGTCTGTTGTTTCTCTTGGGTTTGGTTACGGGTAAGTTTTTTCCGGTTACCTCGGCGGGTTTTTCCCCCCCGGGGTCTCTTTGTTGTTGGCCCGGTTCTAAAAAATGAACCGCAGATTCAGTGGAGGTACTGGGTGTCTGAGCATCTACATCAGATGTCTCTCGGGTAGGACGATTTCTGTTTTCATCCTCAGAAGAAGAGGTCTCATTCCCTGAGAACGGATTATAGACTTTGTTAGGACGTCGGCGGGCATACACCTCTGCCCAGGTGTACACCTCGCCGAGCTTGTAGTCTATAGTGTCTCTTTTAAATTTCCGCAGTTTCCTCTCTTGTGTCTCCCTGGTGTGTTTGTCAATTTGAGACTGTAAATCTTCAAGCATCTTGGTAAATTCCTCGATTGGCATGGCTTCGTCCAGCTCCTTCTTTATGCTAGTGATCTCTTGTGCTAGTTCTTCTAGTGTCTTAGAAAGTTCCTCGACGATCAAGAGGATCAAGTCGAGGGAGCACTTATTGAGGATAGAGTACCAACGCTCAACAAATTTAACATTGTTCTTACATAGTAATGGTTTAAGCGGGACTCTTAAGCCCCGGGGGATCCTTTGTGCCCGATGGTACCGAATTAAGGTGCTGGCATGTAGTTTTTGGTTAGATTGTTTCCTTAGCAAGTATAATAATTGTCGGATGTTGCTCTCCGCGCTTCGGGTGTTGCCCGTAGATGCGATATCATCTTGTATAAGCCCATAGATCTTGTCTGCATCTGCTGTAGTGAAAGCGAATGTACTCGCTTTCAAGTCGGTCATGCCAGAGACCGCGTCGAAATTCATAATCAGAGCGTGCTGAGAACCAGTGGCAGAAAATAAGTATGAACAATCAAAGCGTGGGTACTCGCACAGCTAAAAGTAAATCGGGTAATGTCTTTTGAACACTGAGTGTGCAACAGAGGAAACACTGTCTGCTCTAACAGTGTGAAAACCAAGGTACTAATGCAAGGCTCACTCTATGGAGTGAGCACCTCCGTGCACTACTTGAAGACCATTGGTCTAATTCCATATAAATCAAAAAATATCAAATGTTAATGCCAAACGTAGTTTTTAAACAGCTGTCACATTTTATTCATGTGTGACCGGTGAAAATCCATGATTTTATCCACAAAATAAACTGCATTCCATGGGTGGATGAGTTGCAATCATTAAATTATTGCACATCACATTATGCATCCCAATGCATTTCGGGACCAGCCCTTCCTCAGGGGACAGATCTAAGGAAACAATCCAAATGAAAACATTTCAATATCCTATACCGATAACTCCTAACTTGAAAGCATATATCTCACAAACTACATTCTACTGTGTATTCATACACGTAAATAAAATACGTCATGTGAACCAATAACGTTATCATGAATGCATATATAAACATGCTGAATAAACATGCTAATACTGATAACCATAAAGCTGGACATAATTGTAACCAAACCAAGTTCGCCACAAACAAGAGTGAAAGTGCAGGTGCTCGAAATGTCCCACAGTGAACATGCTCCGTTTTCAGGAGAAAAATGTGTGTTACAAACAAATGTAACCAGTGCGTTTTAAAATACCCTCGTGCAATACAGTCTGTGCCTGTCAACAGACAGGGGCTAAATAACAATCCCCCACTCGGTACTTACAGATTGCGGATGAACAAGCGACTCAGCAAGGAGTCGTCAAAAGCGGTGAATCGTCAAGAAAGTAAGAGCGTGAGTGCTCATTAAATCAAAGGTCCGTGAAAAATGCATGCAAGAAAGAAACGAAGGACTACCCCATGTGCTGCAAACACCAGTCATCACCATATTAGCGGCCATCTTAGAGTGGTGAAATAAACATAGAAGCACAAAACAATAAAAACATGCAAAAATGATGAATCAATGAACATATAGAAGAACAAATCTGTAACAAACATATAGATACAAACTCCAGTACTCATATAAAGCTGATGTGAAAACATGCAGAAATAATGGGTGCATCGACAGATAAACATACAAACATATAAAAGACATGCAGATACGGAGTTAAGCAAAGATATATTTAAAGATAACACAAAAATTCCATGCGGTCATTGAGGCCGTTCGGTGCCATGGTGGACATAAAGCGGATCCAAAAGTTCTCTCTTTTCAATAGAGTGTTCTTGTTGTTGCTGGTGATTTTAACCTGCTCAAGAATTAGAAACTTCAATTGCGCCACACTATGTCTGTGTTCCAAAAAATGGGTAGCCACACTGGATTTCATGTTTTGTGTGCGTATATTGCTTTTATGTTCCAAGATTCGTACTCGAATCTTTCTTTCCGTGTGACCAATATAGCACTTGCCACAAGGGCATTTGAGCATATAGATGACATTGCTGCTATTGCACGTGGCATTGACTTTCAGTTTTATGGTATGTCCCTTCAAAGGATGAGTCGTTTTGTTGCCTGGGATACAGTTCCCACAGTTACTACAATTGTATCAGGGCTTTAGACCATTGTAAATAAGTGAGGATGAAGTTGCTGTTGGGTGGTTCAATAACTCCTTGACATTGCGGCCTCTAGTGAATGCAAACATAGGTGGTTGGTTAAACAAACCATTGAAATCAGGTTCCATAACAAGGATGGGCCAATGTTTCCGAATGATGTGTTGAAACTGATTCGACAGTTTAGAGTATTTTGAGACAACCACCATTCTGTCTGAAGTTTTTTTTGGTTTGGATTTCAAAAGTTGTGCTCTCACACATTTGTCAGTTCGCTGCATGGCTAGATCCAAGATGGGTGTGGGATAGCCCCGTGCTTTCAAACGTTCCAGTGTGTTTCTGAGGGCTTGTTTACATTCCTGTTCTTTAGACACTATGCGTTTCACTCTTAACAGTTGTGCATAAGGTAAATTGTTTTTAAGGCCAGGTCGATGAAAACTGCTGTAGTGTAATATGGAGTTCCTATCGGTAGGTTTGCGATAAATCGTCGTATGCCAGTCTGTGATGTCACGATGTATTTCAACATCAAGGTAGTGGACGCATTTATCACTGTATTCCCAGGTGAACTGGATACGTTCATTAACGTTATTCCAAGACTCAAGAAAGGTGGTAAGGGTTTCAGTAGAGCCTGCCCATAGCAGGAAAATGTCATCTATGTACCGAAGGTACATTTTTCCATGTAGTAGCCAGTCATTTTGAGATAGAATATGAGACTCTTCAAACACTTGCATATAGATATTAGCATAACAAGGAGCTGCCGAATTTCCCATGGCAGTCCCGTTCAGTTGGAGTACCCATTTGTCTTGTACGTTGAAGTAGCTATGATATAAGGTGTACATAGTCAATTGCATCAGAAAGACCTGTAGGTCTTGATCCAAATTGGAAGTCATCAGTGTTTGTTCAATCGCTTCCATCCCTCCATCATGGGGGATGGAGGTATAGAGTGAACATACGTCCACCGTACACATAATCAACTCGGTGTTTCTGAGGATATTCATAATCGGTTCAAGTTTGACAAGAAAGTCTGTAGTATCACGTACATGTGACTTTGATTTCAGAACAAATGGTTGTAAATACTTATCCAGAAATTTACCCGTATTCTCATGGATGCTGCCTCTGGTAGACACAATTGGACGGAATGGAGGTTGAGTCGCATGCTTATGCATCTTAGGAAGCATATACATCGTGGGAGGTTTAGGGTTGATGGGAGTGAGATATCTTCTCGTCCTGTCGTCGATGGTGCCATTGTCAAAAGATGTATTGATAATTTCAATCAGTTTCTTTGAGAACTCTAAGGTAGGGTCTCCCGGTAGAAAATCATATACATTAGAATCATTAATGTGAGCCTCAATGTTTCGTTGGTAAAAGGCGGTATCCATAACCACTAATGCTCCACCTTTATCAGCATTCATGCAGGTAATCATAGGGTTATCCGCGAGATTCTTTAATATATCCCTTTCTTTTTTGGACCAGTTGCCATGTTTCACATGGGATTGGAAAGGTAAATGAGCTATTTCTTGTCTCACTAGATTCTCAAAGGCATCAATAATTTTGTGGCTCTGGGGAGCCAAAAAGGTACTATGCGGTCGGAGACCTCTCAGCATATCATCATCAAGTTTAGGTGTCTGGCAAATGTTCTCAAAGTAATGTCTCAAACGGATATTGCGTATCAGTTTGAAGGTACTGACTTCCAATTCCAAAGTGTTGGACGAAGTGGTTGGCACGAAGGATTGACCCTTTTGTAATGTTTTGATTTCCAGAGTCGACAATGTGGTAGCCGAAATATTGATGACCAAATTGTCATCTGGTTTTATTTCCGTCTGTTGTTTCTCTTGGGTTTGGTTACGGGTAAGTTTTTTCCGGTTACCTCGGCGGGTTTTTCCCCCCCGGGGTCTCTTTGTTGTTGGCCCGGTTCTAAAAAATGAACCGCAGATTCAGTGGAGGTACTGGGTGTCTGAGCATCTACATCAGATGTCTCTCGGGTAGGACGATTTCTGTTTTCATCCTCAGAAGAAGAGGTCTCATTCCCTGAGAACGGATTATAGACTTTGTTAGGACGTCGGCGGGCATACACCTCTGCCCAGGTGTACACCTCGCCGAGCTTGTAGTCTATAGTGTCTCTTTTAAATTTCCGCAGTTTCCTCTCTTGTGTCTCCCTGGTGTGTTTGTCAATTTGAGACTGTAAATCTTCAAGCATCTTGGTAAATTCCTCGATTGGCATGGCTTCGTCCAGCTCCTTCTTTATGCTAGTGATCTCTTGTGCTAGTTCTTCTAGTGTCTTAGAAAGTTCCTCGACGATCAAGAGGATCAAGTCGAGGGAGCACTTATTGAGGATAGAGTACCAACGCTCAACAAATTTAACATTGTTCTTACATAGTAATGGTTTAAGCGGGACTCTTAAGCCCCGGGGGATCCTTTGTGCCCGATGGTAACTGTATCCCAGGCAACAAAACGACTCATCCTTTGAAGGGACATACCATAAAACTGAAAGTCAATGCCACGTGCAATAGCAGCAATGTCATCTATATGCTCAAATGCCCTTGTGGCAAGTGCTATATTGGTCACACGGAAAGAAAGATTCGAGTACGAATCTTGGAACATAAAAGCAATATACGCACACAAAACATGAAATCCAGTGTGGCTACCCATTTTTTGGAACACAGACATAGTGTGGCGCAATTGAAGTTTCTAATTCTTGAGCAGGTTAAAATCACCAGCAACAACAAGAACACTCTATTGAAAAGAGAGAACTTTTGGATCCGCTTTATGTCCACCATGGCACCGAACGGCCTCAATGACCGCATGGAATTTTTGTGTTATCTTTAAATATATCTTTGCTTAACTCCGTATCTGCATGTCTTTTATATGTTTGTATGTTTATCTGTCGATGCACCCATTATTTCTGCATGTTTTCACATCAGCTTTATATGAGTACTGGAGTTTGTATCTATATGTTTGTTACAGATTTGTTCTTCTATATGTTCATTGATTCATCATTTTTGCATGTTTTTATTGTTTTGTGCTTCTATGTTTATTTCACCACTCTAAGATGGCCGCTAATATGGTGATGACTGGTGTTTGCAGCACATGGGGTAGTCCTTCGTTTCTTTCTTGCATGCATTTTTCACGGACCTTTGATTTAATGAGCACTCACGCTCTTACTTTCTTGACGATTCACCGCTTTTGACGACTCCTTGCTGAGTCGCTTGTTCATCCGCAATCTGTAAGTACCGAGTGGGGGATTGTTATTTAGCCCCTGTCTGTTGACAGGCACAGACTGTATTGCACGAGGGTATTTTAAAACGCACTGGTTACATTTGTTTGTAACACACATTTTTCTCCTGAAAACGGAGCATGTTCACTGTGGGACATTTCGAGCACCTGCACTTTCACTCTTGTTTGTGGCGAACTTGGTTTGGTTACAATTATGTCCAGCTTTATGGTTATCAGTATTAGCATGTTTATTCAGCATGTTTATATATGCATTCATGATAACGTTATTGGTTCACATGACGTATTTTATTTACGTGTATGAATACACAGTAGAATGTAGTTTGTGAGATATATGCTTTCAAGTTAGGAGTTATCGGTATAGGATATTGAAATGTTTTCATTTGGATTGTTTCCTTAGATCTGTCCCCTGAGGAAGGGCTGGTCCCGAAATGCATTGGGATGCATAATGTGATGTGCAATAATTTAATGATTGCAACTCATCCACCCATGGAATGCAGTTTATTTTGTGGATAAAATCATGGATTTTCACCGGTCACACATGAATAAAATGTGACAGCTGTTTAAAAACTACGTTTGGCATTAACATTTGATATTTTTTGATTTATATGGAATTAGACCAATGGTCTTCAAGTAGTGCACGGAGGTGCTCACTCCATAGAGTGAGCCTTGCATTAGTACCTTGGTAAATGGAAGCCACATTGCAGTGAGGTCACTTACCTGTAGGAAATAAGTGCATGGTTAGGTAAAACCGAAAGCACTATTTAGGGATTTTCTGTATGAATGTGTGAATAAATGATAGCAAAGAGTTTGCTAGCAAAACATTTTTGTGTGATATCACCTAGAAAGGGTCACACGAAAGGAGTAGCAGGTTCTTCTGAGCTTGATTGATAGCAAAGGGGTTCGCTGGTGAACCTTTGGCCTTAGTATATCCCAGAAGGGATATGTCTGAAGGAGTAGCAGGTTCTCCAATGTTTGCGTGAAGGGTAGACGGAAGGGATCTACTTGTAGTATATAAAGAGTAAGCGGAAGAGATTTACTGGTAGTGAGTGAAATTTATCTTTCCTTTGAAATAGTCACTCAGGTACAGTGGCAAATGTTTTTTTCATTGTTAATTAATGACATGTGCATTTAAAAGTGAAAAAGAATACGTTTCGTATTACCTTGAAAAAGAGGGAGTCAGTCGCGGAGCTGCACTGACGTCACTCAGAACCGCGCTGGTATTGGTTGAGACAGCGGGCGTGTAGCCGAGGTAATAATTGTAAAGGAGGGTGAAAACTAGTCTCACTAGAAAAACCGCGCAACTATTGGTTGGATTTATTTGAATTCAAAAATTTGATTGGTCACTGAAAAATAAAGGAAGCACTGGTATTGGAAGTATTTTGTAAACAAATTGAGAGTCATCCTAAAAAGTTTTGGTTCAAAATATATGTGGCATAAAGGTCCGATTGTAGGAGGTAGACCCGATAGAAAATATATAGGGTTTGCGCAAGAACAGGACATAAGAGGAAGACCGTATATCATGTACGGAGAGAAAAGAAAAATGTCATTCATTAAAAGAATTAAGAATTTTTTAAAGAAGGATAAAGCAATTAGAACAAGAGAAGGGATTATTACTCCATGTCATGTCATGTCAAAGGTTCTTATATAGTGCCTTATCACCGCAAGGTCTCAAGGCGCTTGCTTTGGGAACTCGTCCTGGCTTTTTCCCTGTGAGATAACCCGTACTGGGCATCCCCAAGGTGTAAGCCAGGCATCCCGCCGCGGGGGGCTGTAGTGGAGATTAAGCAAGCTATTGCCCAGAGTTGCAGAGTGTGAGCCCGTGATTCGAGTAGGCACCGAAGCGAGAATTATCGAGTCCGTGGACATTTGGGCTCAAGACCCTGCCGGGAATTGAACCCTGGTCCCGGGTCTGACCTCTGCTTCAGGGTATGCCTCCTCTAACCAGTGAGCCACACTTCTCCACCACCAAATACGCCGGCTTCATACATGATGGTCGAAGGGGATATCACACTTGTGTGTGGTTTGAAAATTGGATGGAGTACACAAAAGATGATGGTGTTTTAGCATTTCCAGAAAATGTTACGTTTAATGGCAGAGTTTTGTACAATTTGAGAACTCGCATGAATGAATTAGATCCCATACCTAGATTAACGCAGTATGAGGTACTGGAGGAATGGGAAACTGAGACTTTTGAGCGAGATAGACCCAGAAGTAACAGGAATTGCAGTAAGTTTTATCCCCGATTTCCAAAAGAGACAAGAGACGACCAAATGAAACAATGAAGACAGTCCATGTTAGTGAAAGGATTATATCCTGTATTAACTTTAGAAGAACTCACTGGAAGTAAAAGGACTGAAAAAACGAAACATTTAATGACTAGTGGTGAACCGGATGATGATTAGTTGGAGGATTTCTTAATGAAAAATCCACTACCTTATAATGAGGAGCCAAGCACAGTTAATCCAAATGCTCCGTTTCTGAAACCACCTCTGATTCCGCAAGTTGTACATGAGACTTCATTAGAAAAATTACTACAAGTCAGAGAAAGAGAAGCATTAAATAAACAAAGAAGTGAGTTGATTCAGAAAATTTCCCAATTAAATACAATTCCTGAAGCCCTAACAATTCGGGTAACTATTGGCCCAGTTGTTCCTTTGTATGGAGATAAGCAGGCTAGTCCTAAAACTCCCGTTCTGACTACACATGTAGTTCATCCAAGAAAATAACCCTTAATAATTGATGATCAAGCGAGTGAATGTGAGTCAGTGATTTCCCTGATGGATTTGCCAATAAGAGAACCAGTGAGTTACTCGGTCAGGAAAACCACTTCTATAAATTCTAGGGAAGTACAAATGGAGAAATCCTCAGGTACAAGAAGTGCCACAGTAGTAACCCCAGAAGAAATAGAGAGATGACACGAGAAATAGAGAAACCAAAGTCACAGCCAAAAGTATTGGATATATTCAAATTAGAGTCGAATTAGAAGAAATGATGGCTGGAAATGTGGGATTGGATAGATTAAATACATTCAGTGAAGATGAATTGTTGTTCATATGCAAAAGTATTACTAGAAATACAAAAGTGTTTCATGATAAATGAATGGATATGGCAGCTAATATGGGAATTGACATTGGGAAATCTAAAGTGTTACAGAAACCATATCCAGTTGAATTCTCTGACAAAGATTTGGAAAATATGAATGTGTCAGATAGAAAGGTACAAATTAGGGAGCTTATAACATTATTGCAAAAATGGGGTGACATAGAAAAATGGAAAACTAGATGGGCAAAGAAAAAAGAAGAGGCTCGATAAAATCAAACTGTATCCGCATACGTGTTAAAAGAAGCAGAAAAGGTGGAAAGGTTGTGTCCCATGAGAGAAGTACCAGGTGAAGGTTATGTACATGTTCCATGGTCTCAACAGGATATTTTGTCATTCACAAATGATTTCCCAAAACTTCGAGAAAACCTGTAGAATGGTACAGACAAGTTGTGAGATTTGTCAAGGTTTAAACATTTTTATTAAAGGATTTGGTTGGGTTAGTTGATATTGTTGTTCCTGTAGATTTATGGACAGAATGTAAAGTTGCTGTTGATTGGCCAAGTGATGAGTACCCTAGAGACCCAAAGACACGAGCCCCTTCTGATGAGGTGATGAAGAAATATAATCAAGTAATACTGTATCTCAAAGGGAAAGTACCTGCAAAAAGAAACTGATTTGGACTAGAATAGACAGAACTACCCAGAATAAAGATGAATATGTGCATGCATATTATGAACGCCTGTTACAAGTATTCAAGCAGTACAGCGGTTTGGACAATATTGACATGAAAGACATGATGCATTTCATCTATCGGTTTGTGTCAGGATTAAGACCAGAAATTTCACAATGGATTAAAGATCATAACATTTGCTGGCAGGCCAAGCCGATTGATGAAATTCTTAAATATGCAAAGCATTGTGAAGATGAACTTGACAATAAAAGAAAAGAATTAAAAGAAAAGGTATTGTGGGCACAAGTGAAATTAGCAGAGCAACAGGAACTCCAGTTAAGCCAAATGAATAATATTTAGACTCAAGGAGATGGAAATGGGGGTAAGCCAAGGGGAAAATTAAACAGAGAAGAAGCCAAAAAGAAGTTTCCTTGTCACAGGTGTGGCAAGTTGTGGCACTGGGAAAACGAGTGTAAGGCTGTGCAAAACAGTAATGTGCAAAATAATGATTTAAATCCACAGACACAGAATGAGGTGCCATGGAAGCAACAGCAGCAGGTAATACAAAACCAGTTACCCCTTGCACCTATGCCAAATTTTAGGAGCAAAGCACACCAGAGTGTGGATATCACAAATTGGGAGGGAAGTGAGAGGAGAGACACAGCAACATCACAATTTCTTTTGAGTGATACGTTTTTCAGTAAGGACACATACTGATGGTGCCTGAGAGGGGAGGACGAGGAGTGCGTACTTGGCGCATCCATGCCAGTAGATCAGTCAGGTCCATACATTGAAGGAAAGGTCGAAGGAAATGATGTCACCTTTCTATTGGACACTGGTGCTACCCGTTCTACTGTGAGAACAGCTGGCATTCCAAACTTACCACTCTCGGGAGAAGCAATCCAAGTAGTGGGTGTTTCTAATAAACAAATTAGTACCACAGTCACGGAACCAATGGAAATTAGAATAGGCAATTTTAAAGAAATGCATAGATTTGTTGTGTGTGATTCAAGTTCAGGGAACCCATTAGGCAGAGACTTGTTGTGCAAAATGAATTGTACCATCTTTTGCACCCCAAGTGGTGAAATTAAAACCCCAGACGAAGACGGAATCTATAAACTGATGTTAGCAAAACAAGAAATAGAGAATAAAAAGTTAACTGTAGAAGACCTACCAGAAGAATTACAACATACTATAAATCCCAATGTGTGGGATTTTACGGGAAAAGATGTAGGATTAATGGCAAATGTTGATCAAATAAAAGTGACAGTAAAAGAAGGTGCAGTTTACCCAAATATTCGACAGTACAAAATGAGCCCAGAAATAAAATCAGGTGTTGCAGCAGAAATAAAGCGTTTGGTTGAAACAGGCATTTTACAAGAAATAATGAGCATAATTGGCATAAAGAAACCAAATGGGAAGTATAGGGTCGTACAAGACCTCCGAAAAATTAATAAGATTGTTGTCCCATGCTGTCCAGTTGTGCCAAATCCTGCAGTGATTCTGTATCAGATACCGTGGGAAGCTGGATGGTTTACCGTAATAGATTTGTGTCACGCATTTTTCTCGATTCCATTGCACCCAGATAGCAAATTTCTTTTTTCTTTTGAATTCGACAGTCAAGTGTACTTCTGGAACCGCGTTCCTCAGGGGTATATCGAGAGTCCATCAATTTTTAATCAGATTTTGAAAAAGTGACTTGAGTCTTTGGTGCTGCCCGGACAGTCAGTCCTGGTCCAGTATATAGACGACCTATTGGTGGCGTCTAAAACTCGAAATGACTGTGTTGTTGATACCATTGCCTTGCTGAATCATTTAAGTGAAGGAGGGCATAAAGTGTCACCTGAGAAATTACAATGTTGTACTACGTGAGTGAAATATCTTGGGCACCAGATAGAAAGAGGTGTCAGAAGGGTTACCTCGAAAAGAATCAGAATAATCAAAAACATGAATTTACCTCAAACTCAGAAAGAGATTAGAATGTTTCTTGGAGTTGTAGGTTACTGCAGGCAATGGATTGTGGGATTTGCAGTCCTAGTAAAACCATTGATACAAATGACAAAAGAAAGGAGCAAAAGACCCGGTAGAATGGGATGACAAAAGCATTACTGCTTTCTTGAAATTACGAGAATGTCTGTGTACAGCTCTAGCATTAGGGATGCCTGACTATTCAAAAGACTTTGCACTATTCTGTGATACATGAGATAATTGTGCACTTTTAGTTCTGACCCAAACTCACGGTCTAATGAGACGTCCTTTGGCATATTTTTCTTCTACATTGGATCCAGTAGCATCTGCATTGCCAGGATGCCTGAAAGCAGTAGCTGCAACCTGCATGAGCCTTGAGCAAAGTGAGTCCATTATTATGGGACATCCAGTGACAGTGTATGTTCCACACGAAGTTGTGATTTTGTTAACAAGAACCAAGACTCAGTACCTAACTCCTAGTCGGCTGACTAAGTATGAGTGAATCATTGTAGGTGCAGTTAACGTCACCATTGCCAGGTGTAATATTCTGAACCCAGCAACACTGCTACCTGATTCACACTTTGCAGAAGTGAAGGGAGAAGTCGAACACGATTTTATCGACCTGACTGTCAGTCAGTCAATTCACTTTATTCGGTTTAAAAGCAAACCATAAAAGTATACTATAAAACAATTTTACACAGTAAAATAAAAAAACATAATTAAAAACGATTAAAACAGTACCATGTACATGTTAAAATTGCAGATAAAACCATTTGTGCTTAAATTTCATTTTAAAACTGTATTGCTACAATGTACATAATTTCAAGTTATCAATTCGGTCTCTTTAGGGTTCTAACAGCAGCAGCAAGAAAGTTAGCAATATTAAAAATTTCCCAAACATTTGTCAGCATTTGGAGGTAGATTAAGGCTGGCCTAGCTTGCGTAAAGCCTTTGTTGACTAGAATTGGGATAATAAAATGCTTCCTAATATCAATAAGGTGGTCACAAAAAACATGAAGTGCAAGGTGTCCTGCTCAGAAGAGTTATCACAGGAGCAGGCCCCGAGATCTTCGACCCTTTTCCAACCGAGCTTTTCACCAATCAGGTAGTGAAGATGATTTAGTCGGAATCTTGTCAGTAAAAAAAGATGGTTGGGGTTTGTGACGATGCCCAAGTATGGTTCCATATCTAATGAAGTTTTCCTCAATTGGTGGGCCCTTACTGTTGCCTTTCCCAGCTCACTCTCTTCTCTATCTGCAGTAACAATACGATAGTATGTTACCTTAGTCCATTTTATATCTGCCTTAGATAATTCTTCTGGGTGATAATAGAGTTCTGGTCTACCCAGCTTATGCGACAACTTATGGACGTAATTGAGCCAGGGAATACAATGCCCATAATCAAGTGCCATGCAGTCTTTCAGAATGTAATGATTTAATAATAAATCAGGGTTTAACCAGGTCATTATCCATTTCAGGAGCGGGGCTACTGCAATGGCATCTTCAACGTAGCCAATTCCACATTCCTGATGGACGATGTAATTGGCTGTTGATTGCGGGACAGATAAGATATTTTTTTAAAACCTGTCCTCGACTATCTGAATTGCCTTGGCATTTTTAATGCCCCACAGGTCAGCCCCATACATTGCGAGTGAAAGACACTTTGCTCTATATATTTGAAAAAGTGCCTTCATTGGTCTTGCTCCTAATTTCCTTGTGAATCCTAGAACGGCCGACGTGGCCCTAATCAGGACATTTCTTTTAGCTAGGATTTGAGTGCCCCACGTGCCACAGTCGTCGAATAGGACCCCTAAGTATGGGAAAGTTGAAACCTTGGTTAATATATTCCCTTCACAATACATGGTTCTCACTTTTGAATTTCTCTGCCCAATAGCCATTACATGGGATTTGGCAAAATGTATGCCCAGGTCCAATGATCTCATGAAGGCTGCAAAGGAGTTCAAGAGTAGCTGGAGTCCTAACGCCGTTCTAGCTTGAAGTGCGGCATCATCCGCATATAACAAAGCTGGGGTCATGCGTTTCCCTACACGCGGGATATCCTTACTAGAGGCAATTAAAGTCTGGTCTAGGCTGTTAATGTATAATGTAAATAGCAGTGGAGCCAAAATACAGCCTTGTCTAACACCCGAGGCAATCGGTATCCCTTCAGTACAGTTACCCTGTTGATCATATCTCACAGTGGCAAAAAAGTCCCTGTGTAGATCAGCTAAAAAATGGACGATGTTTCTGTCAACTCCGAGGGTTAGGAGCATGGACCACAGCTTTGACCTGTTCACTCGGTCAAAGGCCGAGGACAGGTCCATGAAGCCCAGAAAGAGTGTTCCCTTCTTTGCCACTGTGTATTTCCCTATTAGTAACGGAAGGTTTAGGCATTGATCTATGATGCCCATCCCTTATTGACCTGACTGAATACAGTACAAAATCACGCCCAGACATAAGAGAAGAGTCATTAATAAATTCTGAATATGAGCTATTTGTAGATGGCTCATGTATGAGACATGAACTAGGAGGTTTGAGTGTTGCCTATGCAGTGTGCACATTGGGGGGTCCAGTTGAAGCATCCTATTTACCTTGAATCAAGTCTGCACAAGTAGCCGGATTGGTTGCATTAACAAAAGCTTGCAAATTTTGGAAAAATTGGAAAGTAACCATTTACACTGATAGCCAATATGGTTACGGGGTTGTGCACGACTTTGGTCAGCTCTGGATGCAAAGGGAGTTTCTTACTTCTTCAGGTACTCCTATTAAAAATGGTCATTATGTAAAAGATTTACTGGAAGCAATTCAATTGCCAAAAGAAGTGGCTGTGGTCAAGTGTGCTGCTCACCAATCTGGAAATGACAAAGTGACAGCTGGTAACCGATAAGCTGACCAGTTAGCCCAACATTGCGCAAAATTTAAAATGGCTATAAACAAGAAAATTGAAGTGGGTGGAAACAGCTGCCAATTTATGTTGCTTGAAGGTGTGAGAACGTGGGAAGAAGTGAGAGACTTGCAAAATGAAGCAAAACCGAAAGAAAGGGAAGAGTGGAGGAAGATAGGTTGTCAGAGAAGGGTTGAAGATGGTGTCATTGTTTACCTTGATGGTAGGCCTGTGTTACCAAATTGTATGCTTGCTCCTTTGGCTAGGATGTTCCATTTGGAGATTCTTATTTGGGGAGAGATGCCATGATACGTTTGTTCAGACAGTCATGGTTCAATGCGAAATTCAGGAACATAGCAGAAGCACTTTGCCATAGATGTTTAATTTATCAACAAATGAATCCTGGAAAGAAAATTGTAGTGTTACCAGGAAAGATTGGGAAGGCAGAGGGTCCCTTCATACGATTACAGATTGATTTCATTCAGTTACCCCCTTGTCGAGGACTAAAATACATTCTTGTCATTGTCTGCCTATTTTCAAAATGGGTGGAAGCTTACCCCACACGTAGGAATGATAGCATCACTGTAGCCAAACTCCTACTCAGAGAACTCATACCTAGGTTCGGTTTTCCAGTAACAATTGAATCAGACCGAGTCTGTCATTTTAATAATGAAATAATTGGTCTAATCTGTGAAGCATTCAACGTTAGGCAAAAGCTGCATTGTACATACTGCCCAGAGGCTTCTGGAGTGGTAGAACAACTGAATGGCATAATCAAGTCAAGATTGGGAAAGATGTATGAATCCACCCGATTAGAGTGGCCAGATGCTTTACCTCTTGTTCTGATGGGACTCAGAAGTATTCCAGATCAGAACACAAGCTTGAGTCCTCATGAAATACTAATAGGAAGAGCAATGAGGCAAGCATGGGTGCCAGGACACAAGCTGATAAATATATCTGATGATTTAGTACAGGAGTACTGCAAAGAACTGGCTGACCAAGTGCGTTCTATCTCTCACCAGGTTGGGGAAGACACTGTTGCCAGACAAGCAACTCCAGCACATGACCTGAACCCAGGTGATTGGGTAGTGCTAAAGGAACACACTCAAAAATCTTGCCTTGCACCAAGGTGGGGAAAACCACGTCAATTAATTTTGGTTACCACCACAGCTGTAAAGTGTGAAGGACTTCCACACTGGATCCAGCCACTCACACTAAAAGAGTAATACAGATGACCTGTGCACACGTAATTTTCACTAACAGTATTAATACTGTAAGTATTTCCAAAATATCACAATCACACAACATATGATCCAGATGGCGTTTTCTTTCCGTTTGGTTTATTGGTTTTCCAGGTGCCCAGCCAACACGTGTTTCATCAGGGTGTAATCCAACACTTCTTCAGGGCTATTGGACAGATGGCTAGAGTGTCAAGATTCCTCTCCGCCGGTTATACTTCCATCCCGGCTGTAGCGTCAGAAATTTCCATAAAAAGAGTAGTGCACAGGAGTAGCTGGTAAGTACCAATGTGAAGCACTATTAATGCTCCCTGCCACACGGTAAGAAAGTGACTCCGCTGGCGGCGTGGTTCGAATTCTGGAGCCGGACGCCAGAATTCGAACCATATATTTGTTCTTTATTCTATTGACGTTGTAATTAGAGGCGCCAATACTTGCCGCATTACTACTAACCTTGTTACCAGTATTAACACTAAAAGAGTGACTGAACCTGATGAAACTGAAGCTGAAGGTTGTGCAGCTGAGGGGTGTAAAGATATCGATCCTGAAGTAGCTGAAGAGGAACAACCAAGCACCAGTCAATATGATTGGATTCCAGTAGTTGACATACCTGCAGAAAACGTGAGAACCAGAAGTCAGACTTATTTAGACAGTCAGAATGATAGTGAGGACGAGATAGGTCTAGAAGAACGTACTCAGATTACAGAAATCCAAGCCAGTAGCAATTCTGAGGAGGACCAGATAAGGAAAGATGAGAATACTCAGACAATTCACATTTCACCAAGAACTCCAGAGTCTGAAGAGGGACAGATGGGTGTTAGGGAGGAAGCTCAGGCAGAAGAAAATCAAGGGCTCGAAGAGCTTGAGCAAGGCCAGATAGGAGTAGAAAAATGTGTTCAGGAAGAAGAAGGTGAATCAAATCAAAGTCAAATTCAACAGACACCCGAACAAGGCCAGATTAGTAACCAGGCAGAAGAAACAGGAATAAGACCTGGACCTAGTTAGATAGAGAGGGATACAAAAGGCAGCATTGAAATAGATGTGCCACAACTGAATGAAAATAAGTGAACACTTGAAGAAGGGCAGAGCACAGTGCCAGCTAAAAGATTCAGAAAAGGAGACAAGTGGCCTATGTTTGTCAAAAGACTGAGATTTTGTCTAAAGACAATAAATGAAAAACCAGAACAAGTAAATGAAATAACAAGTCAAGCTGAACAATCTACAGCACAACCAAGAAGGAGAAGTCCACGACTGAAAAGACTGAATAACAAATTCAGAGGCCCTGAATGGACTTACGTCGTCCCTGAAGATTTCGAGAACTTAGAAATAAGTGATGAAAGTGATGACAAATTAATTGTTGATCAGACTGACGGAGACCCACTTGAAAAATTTCACAGGTTAAAAAGACTGTGTAAAAGCTACAAAGAGGGGTCAAGTCTCTTTAGTCAGAAATGGCTGATCATGCTGTTAATGGAAGACCGAAAAGAAACTGTTTGAAAACATGCTGCACAATATGCACATGTAGCATAGTGATAGTACTCGTAGTATGGTTAGGACTGACAATAGCTATTCCTTACATAATGAGTAGAGACATGAAGAATAATACTAATGAGCTTCAAATGATAGATACACCTAGAAAAATAGATACACAAGAGAAAGCACTTAGTATGAAATAACAGAAGTTAGATTTAGAAGCATCAGATGAGGAAGGACTACATTATACTGAAATTAAAAACAGCACTCACTTAAATGTATTTGCAAACCTATTAGTACACTATGTAGAAGCTATGGAAATAGAAGATTGCTATGTTTGTATGAAGTTACCTACTTCGGTAGCCGAAAGTGTGACTTACCACCATTTACCGCTAACATATGGTATTTCATGTAGTATTTTAGCTAGTTTATTCTATAAGAAAGGACCCTTGCAGTATTACTATTCTAATTCAGATGTGATATTTTCTGAACTACCTATACGTAGTAACCTGAATCCTGTACATACTAAAAGTGATGTAACACCTTATATGGGTGAATATTTTCTAACAATAGGTACAATAGATATAGCTGAAGCACACAAGAATAATTTGACATGCTTATTACGAGAAAAAAGAGAAAATATTTTTGAATATGGTTAAGAAAAGGAGAAATTTTTTCCAAAGAAAGGCAAATGATAAGAATCATAATATTCCTAAATGGGCTGAAAATATAGGGTTCACCGCAAATGGCAAGATTCATGCTGCTATGTTGCTGGATTTCGAAAAGAAGGGGACACTCTGTCTCCACAGGGAAAGAACTAGTTAATATAACAATATATTTATTGGTTCCAGTGAATGTGAACACAATTATAAGGTAATTGGGGGTTGGTGTTTCAAAGATGCAACTGAACCTGTGTTTCCTGGAATTTATTTTATATGCGGAAACAAAACTTATTACAAACTGCCAGATCATTGGTATGGGAGCTGTTATTTTGAAATAGTATTCCCAAAGATATATCATGTAAACAATATCACTGAAAACAATGAAGAAACTAATGGATTAATACGTAGCAAAAGAGCTAGTTTTGGAGAAATAGTAGGTGATATATTTAGTGCATTAATACCTACAGTGAGATTGGCTCTGAATACGCAAAGAATTTGCAAATTGTCAACAGTAGTGGATCGGTTATCGGCTGATACTGCTGGAGGGTTCTTAATGTTCAATACCGAATTGGTTGCGATCAGATCAATGGTTTTACAAAATGGACTTGCTCTTGATACATTATTAGCAAAAGAGGGCGGAGTCTGCAGAACGTTGAAAGCGCAACATTGTTGCACTTACATACCTGACAAAAGTGTTGAAATTAAAAGGTATGTAAGAAATATTACTAATTTGGAAAAGGAGCTTAAACCACTGGAGGTTCATAGTGCATGGAAGAGACTTACCGATGGTCTCTCCTCTATAGGTAGTTGGCTTTTCAATGTCGGAAAAAGTTTTGTAGGTAGAATACTGATGCCAATGGTGGGAATAGGCTTACTGATTCTAGGGATAATAATTTGTTGCAAATGTCAGAAGCACAACAAGACATATACAGTAAATAAGAGAGGGAAAAAGAGAAATATTGATGAGCTTGAATTAGAAGAGTTGAATGGAAATATATACAAGAAAGTGAAAAACTTTCACACAAACAATGAAAAGAAACAAAATAGAAAGTTTGAAGAAATTGAGCTGGGTGAAATGTGAAAAGTTGCCATCTGTTTAATTAATTGGTGATTATATAAAATATCATCAAAGAGGGGATTGATGGAGCAAGGATTCGCACGTAATGCGACTTGCTTGTATTCAGTCTTCTCGACTTAACGTAAAGTACTAATCAACATGTTTTGTCTTATTAATATTGCATTACATGACATCTAGGTGAAGCTTGTATATGTGCTTTTACTAATGATAATCCGCGTGCACTAAAATGGTCGCTGCTATGCGGGTTTTTCTTATTGCGCATGCTTCTGTCACACTCACGTGACATGACGTACTTTCTGCTTTGGAGGGAATCTTTTGCTTCTGTGCACTAGAACTAAGATGGCTGCTCTATGTCCTCACATTCAAGAAGCTTGTGCTTTTGCCAAGCTGTTCGTCCTGCCTAATTTATAATGAAATAGTTAAAAATAAAGTAATGGGAATAGAGTAGAGATAAGTGGTATACGGTGCATTAATTTATTCTTTGTTCTAAAACTGCTTCTTTTCTGCTTTACTCTCAGCTTGTGTTTGGGCCTGAAATGTATCTGTGACTCCATTTTGAAACCCACACCACGCATGTGCAAAGTTTGCAAGAAAACACAAGTTGTGGCATTGAGTTCATGCCAGCTACTGTCCTACCAGATGATGTTCATGAGACCGTAAACTTTCAACCCCACAAGAAGAAGCTGGACTGCACAAGCATAAATACATTGTTTGATATTGTTACATTCATTGCTGGGTGGAATAAAAGTGCATGGGAAAATAAATTGATGGGCGGGAATACAAACATTAATATTCATTCTAAAAGTTTCATTTTGGTATGGTGTGATGACCTCTCCTCATTCTTTTGTCCAATCAAAGTTGGGGATCCTTACACTTGCAACATTGGGGGGTGGTACACTGACCTGGAAAATAGTATAACTAGAGTAGCCTTAGCTAGTTAATTTGTCTGACTTGTCCGAATAGCTGACCTGCCACTGACCCAACGCACTCAATAGGTGACCGTGAGCAGAGGTGTAGGCGGAGTCACTCTGTCAGAAGATTCGATAACCCAATCGGGATTCGGGAGTAAGGGTGTTGGCGGAGCACTCTGTTGGACAATTCGATAACCCAATCGGGGTTTTGGCTGTTAGCTGCAGAGAGGGAGTAACGCAGGTGTTGCAACTTTTTTTTCTTCTTTTTTTAAACTTTCTTTATTGAGTTTTCGGGGTTAATACAAAGAACAGGGTGGGTACATACTTCCTTACATTTTGAATTTGTTTCTCATGGCTTTACACAATGGCGGGTCTACGACAGATTACACGGTACTCTTATATCATATTAACATTTCTCGTAAATTACAACAGTGGTAGTCAACTTACTCCACTCTGAGGTAGCATTTGTCCAGTCGCCTATCCAGCATCGGTCACTCTGGCAAGCCTTCTATGTTAATTATATATGGTTATCCATAGCGGGTGGTGGCGTTCGTGGCAATGCGACATTTTATGAGCCCTAGAGGTGTGGACCCATCCCTCCCATACTATACAGTGTGTGCAACATCATGTATACAATCATCAGCAAGTTGTGAATGGCCATTCATGTAGTTATCAGGTTATCTACGAAAGCGCCCTCTGTAAGTGCAGTGTTTTGTCCTGGATTCAGCCCTTCCAAGTGTCTTATGCCACCGCGTTGCTTACATCATCGCCACTTGTATGATAAGAGGCACAGATCACATGTCTATCAGCAACTCATCATCTTTCTGAGTCTCCTTGACTATCGGAGTTGCCCAGGGATACCAAGTAACATTTCAGGGGGGCCCAAATAGCCTTCGGCCTGGACGCCACTGGCAGTAATTCAGCATATGTTTCCAACTGTTCCTGACAATATGTAAGGTCATTTAGCCAGTCTTTGAATTAAGGTGCCCTCCCTCTACCCCATCTACATGCCACTTTCCTCTCGGCCGCCAGTAAAGCCAGTGCAGTGAATTTGCGGTGTACAGCTCGAAGGGGCTCTACATATCCCAGGAGTGCCATGACAGGGGACGGGTCTACTGTAGTATTTATCATAGTAGATAGGGCCATAAAGACCTCCTGCCAATATTTCTGTACACCTTCGCAAGCCCACGCTAAGTGCAAAAAATCGGCACCTGGAGCATGACATCTATCGCACTTATCTGTGTCGCGCAAACCATATCTGTGCATGCGGGCCGGAGTGTAGTATAATCTGTGTAAGTATTTATAATGAATTATCCTGAGCCTGCTACTGGATGAAATTCGCTCAGTCTGCTGTGAACAGAAGTTCCATTGTTCATCTGTCAGCTCCTCCCCCAAGTCATGTTCCCATTTCGTCTTGGCTATCGGGACTGGTAAGTCACGTAGCATGTGTACCGATTTATAGATTGTGGACACTAATTTCTTGGCAGTCTCTCCCATAAGAATCCTCTGTAGCGGCATAAACATTGGCGGTTCATTAGGAAAATCAGGCGTGAGTGATCGGATGCCTTGTTGAAGGTGAATATATAGGAAGGTATCGAGAGGGGAGCAATGGGCTTCTTGAAACATATGCTCCGAAGAGCGAAATACACCATCAGCATACAGATCTCCCCACGTCTTCACCTGAATACGTTTAATTAGCTGATGGAGACCAGGCTCCTGCAATAAAGGCATGTCTGGATGATATGCCAGAGGTAATAGTGGAGAGTATAGCAGGGGTGCATCCAGCATCATACTCAGCTGACGCCAGGCGTTAGCCGTGGCCATCACTGTTGTCGGTGTTTTATCTTTGCCTTGGGGTGGAATATAAAAAGCGCCCTCAATAGGAACAGGTAGAGCCAGCCAGTGCTCCGCCGCCACTTGGGGCATATATCGGGGCTGTCACACCCAGAAATATGCATAATGTGCCTGTGCACTATAATAATATAGTTCGAAGTCAGGAATACCAAATCCACCCTGTGCATAGGGCCTAGTCATGGTGGACCACATAAGTCTCGGGTTCTTCCCTCCCCACACTAGTCTGGTGAGTTCCGACCGTAGTTGTTGAAAGAAGTATCGGCCAGGGTAGTGAGGAATATTGAGGAACAAATATAGCAGCTGTGGTAGGATCATCATCTTTATCAAGGATGCTCTGCCAGCCATTGATAGTGGCAGAGCAATCCATCGCGTCACCTTATCAGTAATGCCGACCATGGTCGTGCCATAGTTTAGTCTCATAAACTCGTCTTTGTCTTTTGTAATCCGTATCCCTAAGTACTTGAACTCGTCCTCGCACCATGTCATAGGATACTCTAAGGGGAACTTCGTAGTCGCTGCGGTGAGGGGAAAGAAGTACGATTTGCTCCAGTTTATGGTGACACCAGACAGTTTACCAAAGACTATGAACTCTCTAAGGACGGCGTTCATATTTTGTTGCGGATCCCGTATGTATAGCGTGATATCGTCTGCATGGAGGGATATCAAAATTTGTCGATGATTACAACGCAGCGCCTTGTCATTATGTCGTTGTCTTAGTTTGGCAGCTAGTGGTTCTATTGCGATAGCAAACAACAAAGGCGATAACGGGCATCCTTGCCTCGTGCCTCTTGTTATAGGGAACTCCTGGGACACTCTCCCATTGATAAGCACTTTAGCCACAGGCGAAGTGTACAGTAGTTTTATCCAGGATAAGAAAATGGGCGGAAACCCCATTCGGAACATGACACCAAACACATAATCCCATTCTAAGGAATCAAACGCTTTAGTTGCGTCCAGAAATATTGCTGCCATAGGCAGTTCGTCAGAGACATTATTCAAAACAGTGAAGAAGGTTCGCAGGTTATGGGATGTCGCTCTGCTGGGGACAAAGGCAGACTGATCAGGCAAGATTAGACCTTCCATGATTAAGTTGAGACGAGTCGCTATCAGTTTCGCTAGGATTTTAATATCACAGTTAAGTAAGGACAGGGGCCTGTATGAATCGCAACTAGTGGGTGATTTTCCAGGTTTAAGTAAGGATGTGATGAGGGCTACTCTCATGGAGGGGGGTAGATGCCCTACTTCTAATGCGTCTTCAAAGACTTCCCGTAATATCGGAGCCATAAAGTCTATATAAGTTTTATAAAATTCGACTGGGATGCCATCAAGCCCAGTGGCTTTGCCTGATTGCATGTGCATAATTGCATCGCATACCTCATCTAGTTCGAACGGTGCGCTAAGGAATCGTTGCTGCGTGTTGCTGAGCCATCCCAGGGATACCTCCTCCAGATAGTCGGCCAAATGGAGGGGACCTGTTCTCGTGGAGTTATATAGGGTAGCATAATGCGCCGTAAAGGCATTCAATATGTTCGCTGTGTCTTTATAAACCAGCCCATTTAGGTCTTCGATCTCAAGTATCACATTTGTATGCTGAGTCATAGTGATTGTTGCGGCCAGAGCCTTACCTGGTCGTTCCCCTTCACCATATCATCTAGCCAACCAGTAACGTCCTCTAAATTTGGTTTCCCTACGAGCTTCGTCAGAGTATTCAGTGAGTGTGTCATGTAGCCGTGCCTGAGCCGCCCCATCCGGGCCGGTAGCCAATACCTCCTCTAGCAGTTTAAGTTCTCTCTCCAAAGTGGTTAATCTATTTTGTATGCTTTTTCAAACTCCTGACCCCTTAGCTATGCAGATCTCTCTCAAGGTGACCTTGAAGGCCTCCCGGATGGTTTCAACCTGGTCCACTGTGCCTTTATTGCGCTCGAAGAAGTCCAGTGCTTCCTCTCTAAGCTCCTCCTGGAACACCGTATCAAGGAGCATGGATGGTTGTAAACGCCAGCATGATCTCGGCGGGCCTAAATCCTCTGCCCTTAGGGTCAGTCGTACCGGTGCATGATCCGAGTATGTCCTAGCCAAGTGTCTCACATCCGCGATTGCTGGGCCCAATGCCTGGGGGAGGAATATATAATCTAATCGCGCCCACGATGCCGCATGTGCCGTAAAGTGCGTGCCTTCGCGAGCACCTGGGTGAATGTGCCTCCAGGCATCCAACAGGTTGTGTTCTGCGAGTGTAAGGTGGAGCTCAGCGCGCGCCTTAGTGTAGTGGTGTGGGCTAGGATGTGATCTGTCTATCGCGGGGTCACGGGCTACATTAAAATCTCCACACCATATAACGTGGTCAGTCCCGGTGTCTATGACGTTAGCCCAGAGATCTACGAAAAAACGCGGGTCATCTATGTTGGGCGCATAACAACATACCAATGTGATCGAGACACAGCCCAGTCGCCCCCATACAATACAATACCTCCCCTGTGTATCACGTTTTTCACCTGCAGGTGTGAAAGGTGAGCCCTTCTTCACTAGGATTGCTGTACCTCTAGCATAATTCGAGTAAGACGAAAAGAACCGATGTCCCGCCCATCTGCCAGCAAAAGTATTATCTGGGAGAGGTCTGAAGTGCGTCTCCTGCAGAAATATTAAGTGAATGGCATGTCTATCCAGGTAGGACAGTATGTGTCGTCTTTAACGCAGGTCACCCAGCCCTCTCACATTCCATGTGATGAGATTCAGGTCGGATACTGCCATCACGTATGTTGGACCTTAAGAGAAGCAACTGTCAGTTTCACCACCGCGAGGATTCCACCAGTGTCACCTACCCAACACCTTCTGCCCTGCAACCAATGTTGATGCCCTTGTCGCCATTGCCTGTGTAAATTGTAGTACCTCTGCAATATGCCCCATCCCAACCTAGACCTCAAGGGTGTATCATCATACAACAATGAGTCCTGTAAATCCCCTCTATCTCCCTCCCCCCCTCTGCACCCCCGCAATAAACAGTCCCACCCAGCAATAAACAGTTAACACTAGTCACTGAGTCAATACGATCCTGCAAACTCTCACTCCCCTTCCCTCCCCCCGCCCACTGAAGCAACCCCAACTTGCCAGTACACTTTACCACCCCCCTACCCTGCATACCCAACAACAACATTTTCGTCATCAATTCAACAACATCTAGGCATGGGAATACCCGTTGGGGGACATCTCTAGTTGGCCACACAGTCACCTCCCCTCCCCAAGCCCTCCGACCTGGTGGACCTCTGGGCTATGTGTAAGGAGGGGGGTGAGGCCTGGAATACATTACCACCGGAACTCTCGGACCTCTTCAGCTGAATGTTCATCAAGTGTCCCCATCCTCGTTATCTTATTCGGAACAGTTCCAGTCAGTAGCATAGTCCCAAACAAAAAGGTGTATCCAGTCTGTAACGAGGGCATCTCAGGCTTCTTCATCTGCCTCTGGTGGATTGTCTTGGCTCGCCGGGTGCCGTCCTCCCAGTACGCGTTGCACTTTCTTCAGCGTCCGTAGGTAATCTTCCACCTGTTGTGGATTAGTGAAGAAGCGCTGTTTCCCTTGGTGGGTCACTCTGAGCCGGGCCGGATGAAGCAAAGCGTAGTCGATCTGTGCCGCACGGAGTTTCTTCTTTACCGTAATGAATTTGCGCCTCTCCTCTTGGACCATCGGGGTGAAGTCCGAGTAGATGGAGAATGTCACACCCTCGTAGGTCAGGGTTTGCCTGGTGCGAGCCGCTCGCAATGCTGCATCCCGATAATTCAGTAGACGAGCATGGAGAAGCGTGGCTCAGTGGTTAGAGGCAGCAGACCCGGAAGCTGAGATCGACCGTGGACCAGGGTTCGATTCCCCGCCTTGGCGGGTCTCGGGCTCAAAATTCCATGGACTCGACAATTCTCGCTCCGGTGCCTACTCGAATCACGGGGTCACACTCTGCAACTCTGGGCAATAGCTTGCTTAATCTCCACTACGGCCCCTCGCGGCGGGATGCCTGGCTTTCACCTTGTGGACACCCTGCCGGGGTTTCTCACAGGGGAATACCAGGACGGGTTCCCTAAGCAAGCGCCAGGATGCCCTTTGGGTGACAGGTTTGCGCTATATAAGTACACCTACATTTACATTTACGAGCGATGATGGGTCTAGGTGAGGTCTCAGGCTTCGGCACCGGTCCAAGGGATCTGTGGGCTCGTTCTACAATAAATTGTGTGGAGAAGGCGTAAGAACCAACAGTGGTCAAAAGTATTTTTTCTATGTAGTCTTCCATGCGTCCAGTGTTCGTGGACTCCGGCACCCCTGTGACGCGTATATTGTTGCGCTTACTGCGGGCTTCCAAATCTTTGTTCTTCGCTGCTATGACCTGCAGTATGTATGTATGTATGTATAAACCATTTTATAGCGCGCTCTGTTACTTGAGAGTGTCCTGGCATGATGGAAAAAGCAGAGAAAAGACAAACGGAAATCAACTTATGTCACACTCCTAAATAAATGGGTTTTGAGGTTTTTCTTAAACTGGGCTATGCTTTGAGTGGAGCGCAGATGGAGGGGAAGAGCATTCCAAGCTCAGGCAGCCACAACAGCTATGGACTGGCCCCCTAGTCTAGTTCGCTTAAAGCGAGGAAGAGTCATCCTGAATAGAGAGGATGATCTGAGGGCTCGTGTGGGGACGTAGAGAGCGAATCTCTTCATTAGGTAGGCAGGTCCTTGATCATGGGTTGCTCTGAACGCGAGTACTAAAGATTTAAACAAGATGCGATGTGACACTGGCAGCCAATGGAGGCTACACAGCTGGGAGCGAACGCTCTGCCATCTCGGGACATTAAATAAAAGACTGACAGCGGCGTTCTGGATCACCTGCAAACGTTTAACCAGGTAAGCGGGGATGCCGCTAAACAGGGCGTTCGCATAGTCCAGCCTTGCTAGAATGAGAGCTCGGGCAACAGTCTCCCTTGCTTCTCTAGGAAGCAGTGGAAAAAATCTGCGTAGCATTCTCAGAGTAGCAAAGCATGTCCCCGAAAGTTTCTTTATATGGTCCTCGAATCTTAGGTCCTCTCCAAACTATATGCCAAGATTTTTAGCGGGGCCACCTATCACCTTAGGGCAGGGAATATTCGGGGGCCACAGCGAGTTTTTAAAGTCGGAAGGGAAAGAACCATAAAGGAGGACCTCAGATTTGTCCTCATTGCATTTCAGCTGCGCCATAGTTAGCCAGCGAAAGACTGAGGACAAACATAGCTGGACTACAGAAGTATCCAGATGATCATCAGGCCAGGTAAACAACAGCTGTGCATCATCCGCATACCCTATAATCTTAGCCCCGTACTGTTCCGCTAGGTACATCAGGGGCGTGATATAAATGTTGAACAGTAGGGGACTAAGAGTGGATCCCTGTGGGACCCCAGTGAGGAGCGGTCTGGGCTGTGAGGCATGAGGCGGCATCCAGACCTGTTGTGTTCTGTCTGCTAAAAATGAGGACAACCAGGCCAGGGCGCCCCCAGTAGGTAGTAGGTTGTCCATTCTCGCTATTTGCACCGTGTGTCCCGCCGTGATGTCATCATTGTCAGAAATGCGCCTTTCTGTCTCCACAATGCGTTCTTCATGCTGATCCATTTTGTGTACAATTGCGTCCATCCGTGATGACATTTTGTCTACTTTATCCACCACTGTGGCAAATCCTTGCCAAATTTCTTGTAGGATCTTTTGGTTGTTCATCTCGGCGGTGGACGACCCGCCAGCCGCCTGGTCTGCTCTATTTAGCGTTCCAGATTCCTGGTTAGTGTTCGGACCCTTTTTTGCAGCATCAAAGGTAAGTTTAGGTTGGCGGGAGTCCTGCCTCCCCATGATTGCACAGCTCTGGGCACACCGCTCTGCTGACTGCTCCGCCCTAGCTGCCAATCCCAGTCTCTTCAGGATCTCCCCACAAAGGTAGTTCGGTCTCGCAGATGGTCCAAAGGCAAGCAGCCGCAGTCCGTTTCGTATCTGGCCCTCGGGCAAGGTCAGTGGCCGGCCGTGGATGTGGCCGCGCCTATCTAAGCACGGTATTGTCTGGCGGGGTGTTCACCAATAGCCTATTTCCTATAGCATCCAGGTCATGCATTTCTAGCATCCACTGTCTGTCTCAGCCCAGCTGTTGCACCCTGCCACTCCCGGGTCCTCTGCACGAGGTAATTGGCTCTTACAGAGGGCAACAAAATCAGGTAGCCGCAGTCCGCCTCAGATCTAGTCCGCAGGCAGGGACAGTGGAACGCCGCAGGTGCGGCTGCACTTGTCAAGCACGAGAATGCCACTCAATCAGCGTATCATGCAGCCATGTCGCAGGGCACCAGGGCACCGTAATAAATGCACCTTCTGCCAGCTGAGGGGGGTGAGCCCTTGCAATTTCACCTCTTCTGCGCTTCACTATCGTGCTCCCCCGCACTCCCCGTTACTCGCTGGACTGCATACCTTAGTTCGGGGCCAGATCGAGCACACTCGGGCATATGTCAGATATTGGAGCAGCACCCTGCTCCACGCTCCGCGCCCGCAACGCCCAGCCGCCCCCGTCAGCCTCTGTGTCCTCATCAATAACCATCCAGCGCTCGGTTCTTCTATCTGTACCCTTCACCAGCCCCCGCTTCAATGTGCCGCATGGTCACTGTGCAGCTGTCCGCCTCTGCTGCCGCGTTCAAGGTCGTTCGCGGGCGAATCGCGGTCGCGGGCGTCACTCTGT
Source organism: Lissotriton helveticus (assembly GCF_964261635.1). Lineage (NCBI taxonomy): Eukaryota > Metazoa > Chordata > Amphibia > Caudata > Salamandridae > Lissotriton > Lissotriton helveticus. The sequence continues at coordinate 1,709,219,977 of NC_136059.1, forward strand.
GCCACTCACGTTATGGCATTGTTCTGGCACCTGCTGCAATATGCCTTCTCTGCCCCGATATTCGGCAGCCACTCCGCCAGTCTTTGCAGATCACCGGAGATGGTCCCGTCTGTGCTGAGGCCGGAGGTCTAACTGCGCACGCACCCGTCTCCTGTCCCAGCGGCCTGCACTCCACGTGTGCAGCCGCGGTGTTTCCTGGCCGTGGCCTCCGCTTGTGTCACATCTCAGACGTCCAGCACTGAACCCGGGAGAAGTTCGGGATTCCGTCGCAGCAGCTCCTATCTTCCGATTACTGCCAAACTTTCACCGAGGATAGGGATAGCTATATTCTGTTACTCCTCATGTTTTCAGCTGTTGCCGGAGCCGGTTTAAAACGATAATTGCCAGATTTCATTCCAGGCTACAGGAGCCTCACCCTAGGGCGGCCATTCTGTTGTGTGCCCTCTAGCGCCCCCAGGCGTTGCAACTTTAACTGTGTGTGCCGGTCTTAACCTTTGGTGGTCCTGTACTGATCCAATTTAGCTTTACCTGTCCTGATTCTGATCTGCACCTGCTTGCCTTTATGGTGCCTGCACTTTTGGGGTTCTGTCCTTTAAACTGACCCGTGGCCAGGATTAGTTCTTCACACCATTCTAGGTAAATATTCTATGTGGGTATGTCATTACACTGTTTCCTTCTTTCTTCCCACCCTAATGTCAAATGCATAAAGATTGCTTTATAAAATCTCTGCATATTTTCATTTTAATCGTTATTTTTCCAATTGAGAAGTTTCTTTTGTTCAATCCTTGGATTAAGGCATTTAAGAAATTTAGATAAAGAGTTTAAACCTTTCCCGAGTTTGTGGTTATTATATGAGTTCAAATGTTATTATTCTACCTATTATTCTAACTCCTTTGATCCCTTAGGACTTTAGGTACCGATGACGAAGATTGGTAAGTCAATGGTATAGGTCCTAAATGAAATGTATAAATCACTGATTAGAGTAAGTGCACAGGTTACCTGATTAAATCTCATCATGTTGTTTATGGGCCCAGGTGAGTATGGTAATCTGAGCCGGGTGACCTGCGCGCTCTATCAAGTCTTTTCTGCAGCGTTTTGAACCACTTGCAGCCTGCGGATGACATCCTTGTTGGCCCCTAGATATAAGTCAGTCCCATGGTCCAATCTTGACACAATCAAGGCTTAGACCACCGTCTTTTGAGCCCCAGGCAGCAGCATCCATAGAATCTTTTTTAACCATTTCAGAATGGCAAAGCATGTTGAGGTGACCTTGACTGCTTGTTGTCGCGTGGACAGTTTGCCGTCTATAATGATGCCCAAGTTGCGAACAGATTGCGACAACTGGGGAAGGGGACCCACTTGGTGAGGCCAGTGCTGTGGGCCACAAAGATCTTTATTGCCACCAAAAATGAGAAGCTCCATTTTTCCTCCATTCAATTTCAATTTATTTGAATGCATCCATCCAGCAATGTTTTGTTGGCCTGTTTGGAGAGAAGACACCTTAGAAGTATCATCTGTGGATAGAGAAAAGATAAGCTGTGTGTCGTCTGCGTGAGAATATATTGTAAGCCCAGCTTCTTCTGCTATGGCTGCCAGGGGACAAATGTAAATGTTAAAAAGCAGTGGGCTCAAAATAGAGCTCTGTTGAACTCCATATAGGGAGACATGAGGACTGGAGTTAGTCGCCGTTGAGAATACCTGGAATGTACGATTAGATAGAAAACTCACCAACCATTTCAGAGCAGCGCCACCAGTACCCTTGGAATTTAAAATTTGAATAAGGGTGTCATAAGCAGCACTCAAATCTAACAAGATGAGTGCCACTGTGTTGCCCTTGTCCAATCCCTGATAGATGGTTTCCGTAACTCCCAAGAGTGTTGACTCGGTAAAGAAACCTGTTCTGAAACCGGATTGGGACGGATGCAGAATATTTTGGGAGTTTACAAATTGAGTCAGTTGGTTGTTAACTTGTTTTTCGAAAATTTTGGAAAATGCGGGAAGCAGAGAGACGGGACGGAAGTTGGAGAAGACTTCCAGGTCTGCATTCGCTTTCTTTAATAAAGGTAGGATCATTGCATGTTTCCAAATAGCAGGTACTACTGCCTCCTCAAGTGATGCATTAATAAGTTCCCTAATCCATTTCAGAATTAGAGGGTCCAGCTTTTTAGAACATAAATTGGGAAGGGGTCCTTAGGGTATCCTGACTTGATGCTATTTATGGTGTCCATGAAAAGGCGCTGTGTCTCGGGGTAGCCATCTATTAAGTGTACTCTCCGAAGATTCTGATGGCCCATTGGAAGAGGCAGAATTTACTGACACTTGAGTAGGCTTAGAAAGCAGCAAATTAAGTAACTATTTAGAATTCATAAACACTAGTAAGTGAAAAACAAGTGAAAATTGAAATAGATTAAATAGCTTTTCTCTCAACTAAAGAAATACATTTTCGAATGTTATACTTCTTGGAAAATGTGTTCCATTAGGAAGAAGCAGTATGTTTTCCGTATTTCCTATACAGTTTCCATAAATTACTGTATCATCCCATTATTTTTTTCTGTGGCTCTTGAATGCTCAGTACTACAAAGAAATAGATTATGACCTGATGCTAAGATTCGTTTTGGTACAAGAGGTGTATGTACAAGATCTGTTGATATCAAAAAAGGAGTACGTCAAGGGTGCATACTCGCCCCATTTTTATTTAATTTATACATTAACAGTCTGGGTAGCACCCTCGCAGATAAATGTATCGGCCTGCCCCAAATGGGGCACCGGCCAATACCAATTCTGGCATATAGGGACGATGCGGTGCATATGGCCCGCACCCCCATGGCCCTTCAGCACCTATTAGACAATTTTTTTTTCATTGTATGGAGAATGTGGGGTTATTAATTAATATAAGCAAAACTTATGTTATGAAAGCGGGTCAAAAGTTATGTAAGGGCATAATATTTTAATAGGAGATGCTATTTTACCTCAAATAGACACCTTCTCGTACTGGGGAATTTTATTTGACGGCATGGGTAACTGGAGAATCGCAGTAAAATCTAGAAGGATGCCGTTTCATAGATCAAATACGGTCTGTGCAAGGAAATTAGCTGTAAACACCCTAAAGAAATGTTGACCATTTATAACGCTAAATGTAGGTCAATTGCGATGTAGAGTTCTGAGCTGTGGGGGCATGTAAATGTGGACTCATTACAGTTGTTAGAAAAAGGGTTTCTTAAAAAACTCTTCGGGCTCCCAAGCAGCAGTTCTAATTTTGTGTGTCATGCGGAATTGGGAGAAACCTATTTAGCAGATCTGATAAGCGTACAGCCAGTTCGCTAGCACAAGCTATGGACATCGGACCATATGGATTTTAATTGCACAATTGTACAGGACTGTTGTGGCTCTGAGTACGCTTTGAAAATACTGTTGCTAAAATATATTACGAATTTTATGATTGACATTAACATACCTGAATATTAGGACAATCCTGAAACCCTGCAGCATATTACACGGAATGTTTTAAAAAGAGAATGTTTAAACATCTTAAAGGAAGCAAGGTTGTCAGTGGAACTGGTCAAGTCAACTGTACAGCACAACCAAATGGTTTTGACCAGTTTTTCGATGCAACCATATTTAATTAATGTTTTGAATGCCCAACACAGGTTTGTTTTGACGCGTTTCAGGCTAGATATCTTTCACCGTTTGAGGAGCCTCCCTAATATTAATAATTGGTAACGTCAGTTAATAAGATGTCCCTGTGATAAGATGTCTAGCCAATCGACCATTCATGTATTGTTTTTCTGTAAATGTTATACTGATGTAAGAACCATTTTTATTAAGCCCCTATTTAAATCCTTACATTTTAGACAGTGCAGACCGGCGTACTTATTTCTACAACTTCTCCCAAATTTGTTTACATGTGTGGTATTAGCAAGATATCTGAGGGCTCTGATTACTAGAAGAAAGTAATTAACTGAAATATGCTGAATTCAGTTTGTTTTTATGGTATCGGTTTTTAAATTGTGATTCAATTTTTTATACTGCAATGTACGCTTTTATGATTCTTTATCCTGAATCGAATAAAGATGATTTTGACTTTTTTTTACCTGATGACAATGGCAAAAATGCCAGGCGACTGCCATATGGCCTAATGAGCTTGAGGACCCTCCAACAACATCAAGAGATGCTAGAAAAATAAGGGTAACCATTGATTAAGGGCCCATTGTTGATACTTCATGTTAACAATGTCAGAAAGAGTGCCTTCTACGCAATGAAAACACAATGTTGCATCTTCCTGAACTAGCATACCAAGATAAATTGCATGTAATCCTACACTTGTAGTCTCCAAAGTTCACTATGCCAACAGCATATACCTTGGTGGACCCAATATCATCATATCAAAATACAGCTCATCCAAAATTCTACAACAAGGTTTCTTCTCCACCTTCATTTAAAAGAACGCATGACTCGAATACAGCAGTTACTCTACTGGCTATCTATAGCTAGAAGGGCAATGTTCAAGAGACTGCGTTGTCCACAGAGCCTCCAAGTTAAATTCAAGCAATACAAACGAAACAGAACACCAGGCTTTAGACTTGCATGACTTTTAATCATACCACCCTACCAAAAGAAATCCGTCCGTAGGAGTCACTTCATTCTGAGTACAAGTTGCCATACAAGACAGTTGGAAACATGGCTATTTCTTTGATAACTGCACCACCCCACATCCTGGCAAGTGAGCTGGAAAAGATAATCGCACCCTCAAGAACATTCTTCTGCTTCAAACCCACAGACTGAAAACAACTCAACCAGCAAACTGCCCTCGATATGCAGGTAAGCTAAGAAGAGCTGACCTATGGCTCGCTGTGGCATTATTTAGTTATGTACATGCATATAGAACGGATATAGACCACAATAATGCAAAGACCATAATATGCAGAAGTCAACAGCAATTGTAATATATATATTTTACATTCACATACGACACATCTGCTTCCAGGTTTGTCCGACACCAATACTGTGCAGCCAAAAAGCCAGACATCATGAAATGAACAGACACCGAATAACTGAAGAGATTTGTCACACTGCTGGACAAGTTGGACGATTTTAATATATTCCACCATTGCATGTCCCAAATATCTATACACTCTGATTGCTTCTTTACATCTCACAATGATGCTCAGATATAGAATGATGGTAGCGAGGCCCATTCCAACAGATCTCTCCTTCTCTCTCCCTCAAACCATGCCAGCTCACGACCACAACTATACACAAAATCTCAGATAGGACAACCCAGTGAGGTAACCATCTAAGCAGGGTATAATCATAAGAACTGTTATAAAGGGAATTGCAGAGCTGTTCAAAGCTGCCAGCATACTGGAAACCATAAAACTGTGTTCCTCTCTCTCACACTTCATCATCCACCAGACTACTACTTGCTGCCTCCCATAACCTGATAACCTCTCCTAGGTGGTCATCATGCACAATATAAAAACACTTCCCACTTAGGATCAAAACAAAGACAACACCATTCCATCCACACGCCCTACATGTTGTAGCAAGATACCCATGCAGGCAAGTGCTTTAGCGCCCCACATAGGAGCATTTAGTGCTTTATAAATGCTGCAATACAATACAATGAAGACACCTCACACGTTTGAATGTGTTTCAGTTACCTTGATGCTCTGTGTAATAGTTCTATAGGTGTTAACACATGAAAAGTGCCAGTTATAATCAGGTTTATGTTCTTGTACACTAAGGGGCATATGTACAAGGCAGCGTTAAGCCACTTATGTGGCTTAACGCTGCCTTGTATATAAGCCCCCTCTCACTCTATGGTTAGCGTGACAGGGGTGGGCAGTGGGTGTTGCGGTTGGCTTTCCACCACAACACCCATTCATTTTGAAGCTGCCCCCTATGTACAAGGGTGGCGTACATAGGAGGCAGCCACAAAATTAAGACCAGGGAAAAACTGGTCTTAAGAAGGCGAAATGAGGAGAAATGCATTATTTCTCCTCGTTTTGCTTTTTCCGTGTGTGCTGTATGTGTAGGAAGGTGTCCCTTCTTGCACATAAACAAACTTTAAAAAAAATGTCATTTTGTTACTTTCATGTGTGCTGCATGAAGCAACACGCATGAAAGTGACAGGATGGCATTTCTAGGATTGTTTATGTACAGGAAAGGACACCTTTCTTCACATAAACAATCCTCCCCTGCACACGGACACCCTTCCACTCTGGTGCAAGAGTGCCTGCGTTGGCTCCAAGTTGCTAAATGTAGTGCCATTGCAGGGGAAAACGCAGGGCTGCACCACATTCTTGTAAATATAGTGCAGCCTTGCATTTCAGAAGTGGAGGAAAGCGGTGTTAAGCTATGACGGCTAACGCCTCTCTGCTCCACTTCCAGTTCCTTGTATATATCCCCCTAAGTTCCTTAATTATGCTGATCTGGTGTAAATTCCTACGAATGTTCTTATATTATATTTGTGATGAGATGGTTTGTCAGTCACATCGGGCGGAAGGACTGCCCTGTTCTTCCACATTTTCTTCCGGGCCCTCTTTGCTCTGAGATGAGCTAAACTGTGAAATCTGAAGGCATTAAATAAAAAAAACGAGTCTAATAAGTGCGGCAGTACATAAAATGTATTTAGCTCTTCCCCCTACCAAATCTCTCTGTCCCTAGAGAAGCAGGAAGTCTTGAGATGGACAAAAAAGTGAAATATCTCTAACTTTACTTCCTGTGTTTCATGCCCATTTCCCTGACCTGAAGAAAGGGAAATTACTGATTATTGTCTCCTGGGGCTTAGAAATTGCCACTATTGCCTATTTCCATTTCTTTGTATCAATACCGAGTACTGGACAAAGAAGTCTGCATGGAGGCTTTTCCCGAGCAGAGTCCATATCTGCACATCAGCTGAAGTGCTACACAATATTTCTAGACATTTCTGTTTGCACACTGCAGAGTGCACCTTTGTCAGACCTCCAAAGATCATCCTTACTTTTCCAACCAGGCAACCGAGAGTGGTAAACAAGCACTGTCAAAGGCAATAGATCTAGTCTTTAACAGGGAAGTGAATACGTACTAGCTTTGACAATATTTTTTGATTTAATTATTTATTTTTGCAAGAATCTGGCAACTGCTATGTGCTATATGGCCACACTCTACCTTTTATGTGCTCCTGCACACTCTGGTGTTCTATTTTTATCATTGTAAATTGTCATCAACCTTGTTGGTAAACTTAAGTAAAACAAAACATGACCGTTGGTGTTTCGTGACAGATGCCAGCTCTAAAAACCATTCCAAGCTGTCCACTATGTTCTTGCATGATCATGGGGCACGAGTAATATGCACCAGTGGCCATTTTGGTTTACTTCACCACTGCAACATGGCTGACCACCAATTTTAGACAAGTAAACTAAAAATAAAGTACACTGGAAGCGCAAAAAAGGAGACTGGGGCTTGGATTTCTAACCTCGTGAGGAAAAGTATGTAAAAGCAGATTCCAGTCAATAATTGTTATAGGGAACATTTCTTAAATACATCACCTGAACATCTGTTGACTTCGAAACTCTGGGCCAGATTCAACTTAAGACAAAATCCTAAACTTAGTACTTTTGGTATTCACAGAATGCACTTACTACTTTCGGTATTCACGGAATGGATTTACGACTACTAACTTTATGTCCGCACTCGAGCAGGAGATTCCGGCCCGGAGGCGGATCTTCTGGCCCAGAGGCGGATCTTCCGACCCAGAGGCAAAGCTTCTGGGCCGGAGGTGGAGCTTACGGCCCAGAGGTGAGACTTCTGGCCATTAGGTGGAGATTTCGGCTATGGCTAAATCTCCCCACCGGCCGGAATCCCCACCTCCGGGCCTGAAGATCTGCCTCTGGGCTGGAAGCTCCGCCTCCGGGCTGCAATCTCCGCTTCCGGGCTGGAATCTCCGGCCCGAGTGCGGATGTAAAGTTAGTAGTCGTAAATCCATTCTGTGAATACCAAAAGGAGTAGGTGCAGTCTGTGAATACCAAAAGTAGTAAGTGCATTCTGTGAATACCAAAAGTAGTAAGTTTAGGATTTTGTCTTAAGTTAATTCTGTGAATCGGGCCCTCTCTTACCACATTCAAACTCTTACAAAATTAAAGGCAGAAGGCTGGAACGATCGCAGTAAATAACCATGTTGCCAATAACACATGTATGGACCTAATGCTTTCACAAGATCTGCACTTCGTCCCCCTTGCACACACTCATAGCAACTCATGCATACCATGCACTCAGACCAACACAGCAACGGCCCTCCTTCATACTAGCTCACTCAAGAACCTCACTTATGCATTGGCAACATTGTCTCACCATGCACTCATATCTGTCAACCCGTGACCCTCGCTCACAGCATCATACTTATGCACTCACTCCCTTTCACTAGTCATTAATTTTCATGCTCGCTCATGAACTCACATTAACCAACAAATGCACTGACACTCACAAATTCACTGAATAATACCAGTGATCTGATGCAGTCATTCACTTTCTCAACAGGCACCTGCACTGAGACAAAATAGTGCTCTATGCTGGCACTGTGAAATGAGTGGGCTGGCAACAGAAGTGGCCCAGTGCCGTTGTAGGAGTGCGCATTCTGGAGAAGAGCTACCTGCAGTTTCCCAGGCTTGACCACAGTGCATATGTATGGTGGTCATGTTGGAATGGTATCCTGTGCCCTGGGTCGGCATCAACTTAAAGCCCTGGTGACACCACGACGATGTTGCTGCTCCTGCGTTTCAAAAAGAGAAGGGAAATCCAGAGAGAAAATGACTCTCTTTCAAGGATTTCACTTCCCCTACAACACTCACCTGGCATGACGTCATGCCGTAACTTCTCTACTAGTGAGAAGAGAGCAGTGTGAGCATGCACAAACTAGTGAGAAGTGAGCAGTGTGAGCACGTGCACATCACTGCAGTCCGGAAAAAAACAGACCGCCTGTGCCAGGGCACAAAACAGAGCTCGATAGAGACCCATTTCCGTGCATGTATGTGTATGTCGTGTGTGGTGTTGTCTGTTCTGTGTTGTGTGATAGAAATATCTCTTGCCAGAAAGTTAATGTGAGGCCGAAAAATCAGATATCTTCTGAAACAGCCTTCCAGTTTCACAGACTGTGGGTCAGTCCGCTGCAGTAGAGAATTACTGAATTATCGGAGTAACTCATTGCCATTGAGGGGCGTGGCCACACATTGGAACCCATGACTCCATTGGTAGAGTCGTCACTCTGCTTTTGTAGTGACCTATACAGATTGGGATTGTTACTCTGTTGTGAGTTCTCACACCACATTAGCTTACGAAATCTGGAACAAAAGCTTTGCTGCATGGAGAGCAGCTGCAGTTTTTACTAACTATATTGCTCCCAAATGAGCCTTTGGAATGAGTGGGTGTTACTCCTAAAAAGTTTGTAGCAAAAGTCTAAAAAGGTAACTTCTGGTTTGGCAGACATGCAGTTAAAATTGCTTGCGCGGTGAAAGCAATATCCCTACCAATAGAGTAGTGGCTGTCCGCTTAACAACTCCAGTTCCCTGTCGCTGTTGTTGGGAATTTTCTCTCGAAATGCTCCAATCAAATTCGAAGGAGCACTTTCTGTAAACATACTGTGCAAGAATGAGACACGTTTTGTGGCCCTCCCAGATACATTTTGTTTGAGAGAAACAAATCCCTAAATGTGACATTTTCCAGTTTATGACCCTAAAAAATGACACCCTCTGTCATAAAATTGTTTGAAAACAACACAAATCGAGGATTCTGCTATTAAAAAAAAAAAAAAAAAAGAATTATTAGCAAAAAACTGGAACACACAATTCAATATATTCAGCATTAAGCTTTAATGACTAAGTGGACACATAGTACTTTTGACAAAGGAAACTCGCTATGCTGTCTTTAGCTATACTACATCAATAATACTGTCAATGCACAGTATCTCCTTTACATTTCTTTTTCTTCATCTTTGTCAGAGACTAGTACCACCGGCTAATGGAAATTCTCCCCTATTAAAGGGGAGGAAAGGCAGCAGTGGGAGAATGGTGAGAAGGTGGCAGACATCAGCATAGTGGTTGTTTTTCCATTCTGATGTCCCTGATTTGCCTGTCACGCCTAGAATCCTACTGTGTGTAAAAGATTGCATTATTGAATATCATCCCTCAGGACATTGTTATGCAAGAGCATCGAGGGCAGAATAGTGAAGGAAAGTATCAAAAGGTAAGTGCATTAGGGAAGTATAGATTTACAATTCCTAGCTCCACATCTACATACCTTGAAGATATATGTACCGTGTAGATACAGATATGTGTAGTTAGGTGTTGAAAACCTAGACTTAAATTCCTGTCAATATTTTCGTTTTTTAATATTATTTACGCAATATTTTGTTCCCATCAATATTCTGGGGTTGATATGTAGGGTACACAGCTATGGAAACCACACATGACCCATGGGCATTGGGATTCTCCAAAATTGTATAACAATTTGGTGAGAATCCCAAGGATTCCCCCAGGCATTGGGGTCCCACAACACCATGACAATCACTAGAATTACCTTCACTAGAATGTACAAGTACACCCCTAATCCATGAGAATCCCAGGGATACTCGTTCCAGAATTTCACTCATACCCCTTTAGCCAGAGAGCTCTAGTGCTTCCTGGGAAAGGAAACCCGGGGGTTACTAATATACATTGCAATGCGGGGTGGCAGAAGCTGCCACCCAAGCTTGGCACGGTGGGGTGAAGCCCCTGGGTTACACTGAGCTCTGGTGATTGGGGGACCAGTGCAGTTGCCAGCTCTAGGCTGGGAGGTTCCATCAGCACCAGGTCCAGACAGGGAACACAAACTAGCCCAGGCAATTTAGTTGGATCAGCCCCGAGTGGAGGTTCTAGTAAGAAGCACGGCTGCTGCTATTGTTACAGGGAAACGATATTGCAGCACTGCTTCAAAACCGGGCCCCCAGTAACAAAAACGCCCCCACCACTCAAAAACCGGCCTCCACCCTCCCTTCCGGCCCACCGGGAAAATGCTAGGTGTCCGCTACGGCCAGTCTGGTCCTGATCAGAACCCTCCTTTGTCTCAGTCAGGCCATGTAAAAATCGATCAGCAAAGAGTGCCACCCAGGGTTTTAGCAGATGACTGGTGGGATCAGAAGGGATACCACCATCTGATTGGTTGTAACCCACTTCCACCTTTTAATTGGTGGTTTGGGAGTCAGTGGCCGTACTTTTGCAGAGGAAGCCTTTAACTGGCATACTGCGCATATAATGGATTACTTGTTTGAATACAGTCAAAGTAAAGTGATGGGATACTGGGTGTGAGGAATGCACCATTATCAAAAGGACAACCTTTGACAGAGGTTGCCAATCTATCGAAGTTAAGAAAGACACTAAACACTTTATCAGCAGTGCTTAATTTGAACCAGTGGTTGTACATGGGCCCAGGCGACCCTCATTTTTGGGCACTGACTCTTACTTTTCTTGATCAGAATTCAACCCAGATCAAGAGAGAAGAAAACATAAAAGAAGGAACACCTGAGAGAGCGAAAGATGGGAAAACAGAGAAAAGTTGGATGGAAAAGAACCTGCAAGAGTGAAATAAAGGGGCAGAGAGTTGGTGTTGGTGGTGGAGCAAAGAGGCATGAGAAGGAATCAAGACTTGGTATACTTCGTATTCGGCCATCCCGACATTTGTCAGCGCATATGCATGCTTCTGAGAAACACTAGGCACCAGCACAAATTATTTTACAAATTAAGCACTGGCACTTGTCCGTTATTCTACCTCAGCACATACAAGACACATATATAGGAAAGTTGGGCGCATTGATATATAACAAGATGGTATAGGTAGCCGCAGTAAACTGAAAGGGAAATGCAGGGTGCCTCAAATAGCGATGCTTACGTACTGAACAGGGATGGGGTGATTCCTCTGATGTACAGGGAAAGCCGTTTCGGCTCGAACATGCCCCTGCTCTGTACCCTGCGCCTACATGCCGAACATTCACATATTTTGCCCAGGGCGCATTCATTTCATTTGTAACCTGGTTTGACAAGTTGCACTGGAAATATGCCAGACTAAAACACCCAGAGCTCTACAATGAGCACAGACAGTCCTGTCTTTTATTTTTTATCTTGCTTTGGCTTAGCTTTGTTTAAGGTGTGCGAGTGGCTCTTTGCCCAGTGCAACGCGAAAACAAACTTCCCCCTTCGCATTCTTCGCCACCCCTGTCCGATGCTCCCGACATTTTAGGCCACCAACCTCTCTGTGGTATATTGGTTTACTTGCAAGTTGTTTTTGTGTACTGTGTTTCTAGTTCGTTTGAGGGAAATTTGTTGGAAATTGAATCAGTGCTTAACTTGTAAAACAACAAGTGCCCAAAGCTTCGCTCAGAAGCCCGCAGACTGCGCTTTATAATGTTGGGGTGGCTGCAGTTATGATTCCACCTGATGTCTCTTTAATCCATTATCAGATACTACTGCCTTTTTATGCCACTCTTTTGTGTTCTTTTCATTCCTGCTGTCTTTCTTTGTCAGTGTTTTTACGCCTTTCTCTTCTTCTTTCTTTCCCCCGTTTGTGGTTTTCTCCCAGATGCCCTGGGTCAAAATCTGTTGAGAAAAAATGAAGGGCCCGTCCCTAAAAATGAGTAGGAGGACCCCATCTGTAGTCACCGGGCTAAATTAAGCATGTTGGTGCAGAAAACGTGAAAATATTTGGAGATTATTTGCAAGGCTTCGGGAGCTCCAGGCCAGCCAGCACAAAAGGTATTTTTAAATGAGGGGCACTAAAATCTCACATTGTGAAGAGAGAGCAGGGCCTTGAAGGGGACGAGTCCTGTGCTGAAAAGTACAGGAGAGGCACTTTTGAACCCCACCAGGCCCCCATTAAACCCACTCCACCCCACAAAATAAAGCTTGCTGAGGCTGGTGCTGATGTCCTGGGGTGTTTTCATACCCCTTAATGACATTGGCAGTTCAAAGCCTCGAAAAACCATTATTTACAGAGATTTTCAGCTCGTTTTCCCTGCCACCGTGTGATATTGGATCCTCACCGGGGGACCATGGTCATCGTGTGAGTTGGCAGGTATGATTCATACTGAGAGAAGCAGAATAAATACCCATAAGCCCCAGAGTGCTATCACTTAATTCGAAAATAGAGGTCATTATTTCCCCATTCAAATCTTTTCTGTTTGTCAAAGTCAAAAGCAAAGGTGTAACACACACCCCTGTAGTCCCTGTGGCGCATTGGGCGGGCAACCCTTCCGGAGATCCCCATTTAACTCAAGGCCAAAGAATATTTGTGAGATATGGGGTACTCAGGGGCCCCTCATCGCGTTCCGCAGAAGAATCGCTTCATTTGCTTTACGCCACAGGTAAAAGTGGTGCTTGAAATGTAAAAGTGCAAGTACTCACTATACCTGAATATCTGTTTGTACTCTCCTAAAAAGAGTACAGCACCTCTCCTGAGAAATCCATAAGGCATGGCCCTCTTCTCCCTCCCTAGTATTGATATCAACTCCTGCACTTACTGTATGTAGAGGGCATTTGATTGCCTCCACCGTATCCCCCCTCTCTAAATACAAGATATTCATCAACACACTTATTCCTTCTCTTGTACACCCTTTTTTATTTCCACCTTCCACAATTGTGTGGTAGGCCTTAGAGTAAGACCATGCTCTTCACTCTCACCACCACCATCCTCAGTCAGATTAGTTTGCACCGGCGCCATATTCTGTTTAACATATCCTTACTAGCTTATATAAGTGAAGGCGGAGGTGGTGGGGGGGGTGTGTGTGTGGGGGGGGGTAAGATGAAGGTCTACAGTCCCACTATTGCCACTGTTTATGGATCGTGGAAATGATTTGATAGTAGAGCATATACAAGGAGGAAGAAAGGGGGAGGCACCTCATTTTCTGCTCTAGCGGCAGCTAGCTGGAACATGCTTCCCCTGTACCTCTGTGCAACTATGGATGCAAGCTCTTTTTAACAAAGCCTGAAAACCTGGCTTTTTAGACCATCCACCCCTCTTCCTAGTGGGAGCAGCAGTTAACGGACATGTAGTGCTGGGAAACTCTTGGAGTAGCCGCGTGCTTTATAAGTTCCTTGATTTGATATGGTAAAAGGAGACTGAATTACTAAGGGGAGGAGTGTCTTGTGTATAGAGATATAAATTGTGACTGTGTGAATTATTTAAGAGGATACGGTACACGTGCACATATGTTTCATTTTGGAGTGGGTATGTTGTGAGGGGAGTTGTGGTTCAGTACAGTGGGCGTAAGAGTGAATCTTTAGGTCTTGCAAACACTTCTGAATTTCAGGTTTTTGTATGTCTTTTTGTGCTGTAACCACTGTTTAACCGTGGCAACCAAAACTCCTCATTATCTTTAGTATTTTGAGGGAATATGATCATACATATGTATTTAGATACATTTTCACAAGGAACAATAGATTTCGCGCCAGTTTCTTTCTATTCCAAGCCCTGTTACAGGTGGAAGAGTGAACTGCTGGAGAACTTGCTAGCAACAAAAACACTTGAAGTAATGTATCCAGGAAACAAAGCAATGAATTACTGGTACTTAGCAAACATTGTGTGTGGGCAGTATGTTTCAATAGCTGCTGAAACTGTGAGAACAACTAGTATATCTGGTAAAGGGAGAGATCTGATTTAAATTCCGGGGGATAGTGAGTAAACAAGCAAAGTGCTGTAAAACCTTCACTTTGACTTTAACAATGGAATATGTGTGTAGTGTTTACTGATCAGTAGGTGTGCTCCACCTTCTGCTGCCTGCTGCAGGGCAGCACAATCAGCAGCTGCATCTAGCATCAGTTCGACTCAGAACATTATATTCAGTCCCTCGGAATGGATTAATAAGTGTTACCAGCACAAAGAAAAAGCGAGAATTTAAAGAAGGTGCTGGTAAGCAGGAGAGGAAAACATTTTTGGTGTGTAAATGTTAGACCTGACACCATTGGCGTGGGTCTCCCTTCCATTTATTTATCCCTTCCAGTCTCTCATAAGACTCTGCTGAGTTGGCTGGGGGACCTGGGCATAGGTGGCACCATGCTGAAATGGATTACTTCCTATCTATCTGATCGCACACAGCAGGTTTATACTCCTCCCTATACTTCCCCCGCCAGACCACTTAAATGGGGAGTCCCTCAGGGCTCTTCCCTGAGCCTGCTCCTGTTTAATGTCTACTTTACTCCCCTGGCCGAACTGATTGCGCGGACTGGGATTAAAACTACTTCCTATGCTGATGACATTCAGCTACTTTTTACTTTTGAGGAGCCTTCTGCCTCCGCATTTGACCCTCTGAAATCCTGCCTTAGGGATATCTCTAAATGGATGGACTCTAATTCCTTAAGACTTAATGCAGGAAAGACGGAGATCTTGTTTTTTAATACACCGTCTCCCCTGGAATCCAGCCTTTGGTGGCCTGGGGACTTGAGTCAGGCCCCCATACCTAAAGACTCTGTCAGGAACTTGGGGGTCCGTTGGGACAACCACCTTACTTTTAATGCCCAGGTACAAACAGTAGCAGCATCCTGTTTTGCTAAGATCAAAACAATAAACAGGCTCATTAACTATCTGCCTACTGACTTCCGTAAAACTGTGGTCCACGCATTGATAACCTCTCATCTCGACTACGCCAATGCACTATACCTGGGCATTACGGCAGGTCTATGCAATAAACTCCAGATTGTTTAAAACGCGGCTGCTCCTCTGGTGGAGAGAATCCCTCTCAGACAACATATTTCTCCACATCTCCGCAGATTGCATTAGCTTCCCATTGCTAAGAGATGTGTATTCAAGGTCATGACACTGGCCTATAGAGCTTCTAAGGGTAAAGAACCAACCCATTTGAAAAGCAGCTTACGTCCATATCAAAACTCCAGAACACTGCGCTCAAATTCCCAACTTCTTCTCGCCACCCCTAGATTTAAAAGAACTCGTTCAGGAGGAAAGACATTTGAAGTTTGTGCTACTCAGTGCTGGAACAAGCTTCCAATTGCCCTCCGTCTTGTCAGACAGAATCTGCATTCGGAAAGTCCCTCAAGACCCACCTCTTTTGTTTATAACCTTTTCTTGTTGCGTCCTCTGTTCCCAGATCTATTAGCGCCGGGACGCCCCGTCGGGGCAGCTGTGCGCTCTATGAAATACACAAATAAATAAATACATTTATTGCTGTTGCCTCTTATGTTTTTGCTGGTTTTAGATGCTTTTGGGCACTGTGCCACTGCTGTCCAGTGCCACAATGCAAGTACTCCGTATGGTAAATTGATGTATGGATTAGTGACTCCATGATTGGCTTGTTTGGTTTACTGTCAGACCCTAGTACAGTGCACTGCGTGTGCCCAGGGCTTGTAAATCAAATGCTGCTGGTGGACTTGCAGCACTGGTTGTGCCACCCACCGGAGCAACTTGTAAAGAGTGTCTCAGACCTGCCATTGCAGAGCCTGTTGCAGTCAGGTACTGCCATGTTGATTGAGCAAGTGCACCCACTTGCCAGTCCCTAAACCTTCCCTTTTATACATAGTAGTCACCCCTATGGTAGTCCCAAGGGCAGGGTGCATTGTAGGTAAAAGGTAGGACATGCCCTGATGTGTGTGGCATGTCCTAATAGTGAATTACAGCCATTTTTGTTTTTCACTACTGCAAGGCTACCTGTTCCCCATAGGCCAGAATGGGCGGTTTGATTATAACATCTTATAATCCTAACTGACTCAGGGAACTGGGTAGAAATTCGAGTTTAGTATGCCTGAACTCAGAATGATGAAATACATCTTTTAGTGAAGTTGGTTTTAACATTCTGTGTTTGAAAATACCACTTTTAGAAAGTAGGTATTTTCTTGCCTAATTATCCAAGCCTGTCATTGCTAGGTTGCTTATTCCTGGTCTGGAGTTTGAGTGACAGGGGCTGGGGGATTCCAGGAGACAGGGTGAGTCAGCACAGGGCTGAATAGAGAGATCTGCATGCAGATGGGAGGGAGGGGTTGCACCTGAGACCAGAATGGGCTGTGCCTTCCCTCCACAATGCTGGCTCCACCTCCTGTGGTGCGTCTGATGTCCCGGGCCTCCACTGTCAAGGGAAGAGAAGGAGTCCTGTAAACAAAGTGTTCCAGGACTGACCAGAACAGGTTTTGGCTAGGCAAAGGCCTCTCTGCTTTCAGAGAACAAGAGAGAAAATGAGTATAAATATCGGGACCCAGACCCAAGAACTTTAGATCACTTCTGGGAATCAAGACAAACCTTTGCTGAGGAGAAGAACCAGGAAGCTGAAGGAGGAGACTACCCCTGTGCTGTGTGTTTGGGGGTTGCAGTGGTAGCTTCATTGCCAAAGAAAGGAGAAAAGGACTGAGTGTGCTTTCTATCAACTTGAAGAAGAATCTCCAAGGGCTTGAACTAGAGCTTGCCTCCTGCCTGAAGTCTCAGGGATACAAGACTTCACCACCAGCTCCCCCCTCAACTCCCTTGCTGGGAATTGAAGTGCCTGCTGTTGTGCCGGGCCTTCTGAGAGACTGTGTGTCGCTGGGAGCTGGAAGCGCAACGCAAGAATGAGAAGCGTGTCACCGCCACAGCAGCTGCAATCGCATGGCCGAAGAAGCGAGCTGCTGCTGTCGCTGTCATCATCTCATCGCCGAAGCGCAGCGCATCCCCGGAGTAGCAGGACGCCGCTACAGAGGTCACCGTCGTATCACCGGAGAAGCGCGTCAAAGGGCCTGCCGCGGCTCCAAAGATCATCGAGTCACCGCACAGCCGTCGGGTGTGCATGCATCGCACCAATGTTGTTGCATTGTAACCAAGACGCCATTTTGCTGCATTGCACCGGAGGAGTATCGCATCGAGGTGCCATCTTGTCGCATTGTACTGGAGAGCAGTAAGAAACCGACGCATCACCTCCCCACACAGTAAGGAAGAGAACATCAACTCCCCTGCGCCGACCGACGCATCCATTGCCCTGCGTGTAAGGAACCGACGCATTACCTTCCCTGCAACCCTTTTGTTTTCTTTGCGTTGCGTATACAAGGTACATTGAGAGTAAAGTGTTGCATTTACAACTTGAGAGATCTGAGCTATTTTATAACATTTTAAAGTCTGTTTTTGAGTACAGTATTGTGGATTTTTGTCGTTTGGTCTTGTGTTAAGTCTATATAAAAATACTTATAATACAACCTGTGTGGTGTCCATCTGTAGTGTTGTCACTGTATTACTGTATGTGTTCACAAATGCTTTACACACTGCCTCTGAGATAAGCCTGCCTGCTCGTGCCAAGCTACCAAGTGGGTGAGCAAGGTTTATTTTAGGAGTGTAGCCCCTTACCCTGACTATACGCAAGGGTCCCTATTTGGTCAAAGGTACCTACCTCTGCCAACTAGAGACCCCCAAATCTAACAGTAAAGAACGGAAAATGGAAAAAACTTAACTATCCCCCCCAAAAAATGATTTGGTAAAATGTATATAACCTCAGAAAATAGGTTAATATGCGCAGTTTTAAAAGGTAACTATGAAATACAAGGATGTGTGTAAATATGTTTTACCACTTTGCTGCTAGGCCTTTCTACCCCCATGTGCTAAGCTTTTTTTTTTTAGCTATTTGGGGTAGTTCGCGCTTAGGACCCTGTAACCGTTTGACCACATAAGGTATCCATGCCAAATGTATGTCCTTTTCTTCCAAAATCATGGGGATTCTAAAGGTACCCAGGGTTTGTGGATTCCCCTATAGGGAACCCAGAAATTAGCCAAAATACAGCTACAGTTAGTGGTAGAAATGGGTATAAAAGCAATAATGGATCCTGGAAAACTATACATTATGGAAAAGTAGTCAGCATTTTTAATTCAGCAAGGGTTCATTTGTGTAGATCCTTTAAGCTTTCTTTATAGAAACAAACAGTTAAATATAGGAATAATTTAAAATTAGTTGAAAAAAACAGCCTTTTTTGTCAACGTTTTCACCTGTAACTTCTTCTAATCATGACATCACTTTAAAAGCAATATACCATTACATCCAATGGACCATACTGGTTGTGGGGATATATAGGACTTGTAGGTTCACCAAGAACCAGACGAACCCAGAGCCAAAAACTGAGCAGCGACTTGCAATGTTTTTTTTTACGTACAGGGTATCTAGCAATTACTCTGGGAAAATTTATAAATGGAAAAATCGGTATGAAAAACACCTATGTATTTCTGAAATGGAAACAAAATATATATTTTAGGAACAGTAGATCTTTGCACATTTCCAAAATTGGGAATACTCATACTAGCATGAGAATAATCGATCATTTTTCAAAATGACTTCTTTTTTACACGTTGTCTTTCATTTGGAAGGCAGAAATGCATCAAAAGTCAATAGGTAATAACAGTTGCTTTACAAATATGAATTACCCTAAGTCTCCCAATAAAAATGGTACCTCACTTGTGTGGGTGGCATAGTGCCCACGACAGGAAATGGCTCAAAACGCAACGTGAACACACAACATTTTCACAATGAAAAATTACCCATTTTTAGCAAAGTGCCTAGCTTTAGTTTTTGAACCCTAGTTCTTCCGTTACCTAGTGAAACCTAGCAAACCTATACCTTTTTAAAAACTAGACACCCAGGGAAATCCACGATGGGGTGACTTGACCGGCTCTCACCAGGTACTGTAACCCAGAATCCCTTGCAAACCTAAAAAAGGTTAAAAAAACACATTTTCCTCACATTTCTGTGTTGGAAAGTTCTGGTATCCGCATGGATCCACAAATTTCCACCAACCCCGCGTTCCCCAAAGTCTTTAAAGAAAAATGGTACCTCACTTGTGTGGGTTGGCCTAGTGCCCGTGACAGGAAA
Organism: Lissotriton helveticus; assembly: GCF_964261635.1. NCBI lineage: Eukaryota > Metazoa > Chordata > Amphibia > Caudata > Salamandridae > Lissotriton > Lissotriton helveticus. Next base: position 1,709,239,802 of record NC_136059.1, read on the forward strand.
CGGCGTAAAACGCAACATGGACACACCACAATTTCTCAGTGAAATATTACCCTTTTTTGGCAAAGTGCCTCGCTGTAGTTTTTGAACCCTAGGTCTGCCGACACCCAGGGAAACTTAGCAAACGTATACATTTTGAAAACTAGACACCCAGGCAAATCCAGGATGAGGTGACTTGACTGGTTTCCATCAGGTTCTGTTACTCAGAATCCCTTGCAAACCTAAAAAATTGTCAAAAAAACACATTTTCCTCACATTTCTGTGGTGGAAAGTTCTGGAATCTGTGTGGATCCACAAATTTCCACCCACCCCATGTTCCCCAAAGTCTTCCAAAAAAATTGTACCTCACTTGTGTGGGTAGGACTAGTGCCCGCAGCAGGAAACAGCGGGAAACGCAACATGGAAACACCACAATTTCACAGTGAAAAATTACCCTTTCTTGGCAAAGTGCTTAGCTGTAGTTATTGAACCCTAGCTCTGCTGGCACCTAGGAAAACCTAGCATACCTGTAAATTTTTACAAACTCAATACTCAGGGGAATCCAGTATGGGGTGACATGAGTGCCTCTCACCAGGTTCTGTTACCCAGAATGCCTTGCAAACCAAAATATTTGTCCAAAAACCCACGTTTTCCTCACATTTCTGTGGTGGAAAGTTCTGGAATCTGCGTGGATCCACAAATTTCCACCAACTCCGCGTTTCCCAAAGTCTTCCCAGAAAAATTGTACCTCACTTGTGTGGGTATACCTAGTGCCCGAAACAGGAAATGGTACAAAACGCAACGTGGACACATCGCAATTTCACAGTGAAAAATTACCCTTTATTGGCTAAGTGGCTAGCTGTAGTTTTTCAACCCTAGCTCTGCCGGCACCTAGGGAAACCCAGCAAACCTATACATTTTTGAAAACTAGACACGCAGGGGAAATTCGGATGGGGTGACTTGTCTGGCTCTCATCAGGTCCCATTACCCAAAATCCCTTGCAACCCTAAAAAATTGTCCCAAAAACACATTTTCCTCACCTTTCTGTGGTGCAAAGTTCTGGAATCTTCGCGGATCCACAAATTTCTACCCACCCCTTGTTCCCCAAACTCTTTGGAGAAAAATGATACCTCGCTTGTGTGTGTAGGCCTAGTGCCCGCTACAGGAAACGGCGCCAAACGCAACATGGTCACAACACAATTTCACAGTGAAAAATGTGCCTTTTTTGTCCAGGTGCCTAGCTGTAGATTTTGAACCTTAGCTCTACCGGCACCTAGGGAAAACTAGCAAACATATGCATTTTTGAAAACTAGACACCCAGGGAAATCCAATATGGAGTGACTCGACTGCCTCTCACCAGGTTCTGTTACCCAGAATCCCTTGCAAACCTAAACAATTGTCAAAAAAACACATTTTACTCACATTTCTGTGGTGGAAAGAAACATTGGGGGATCCACGCAAGCCATACCTCCCTGGAATCCCCCGGGTGTCTAATTTTGAGAAATGTGTGGGTTTGGTAGGTTTCCCTAGATGGCCGCCTAGCAAAGGGCCAAAACCCAGGTGACCCCCCTTGCAAAACCAGGTTGTTTGGTGATAGGCAATTTTGATGTTGCCTCAATACGTTTCGGTCCCTGCCTGTCGCGGGTACTTGGGCCATGGCTAGCAGTATGTGTAGTGACCAGCAGCTAGTCGCTACTCACACACCGCCAGCCAAGCTCCAGTCCACGCACACTGCCATCGTATTTAGGATTTTTTTATACAAATAAGACAACACAAACAAATTGCAAATAGATAGAAATCTACTAACACAACATCTGAAACTAAATACACAGATGCCAACCTTGAAACGGAACAAAAAATATTAAACAATAGAGGCCAGGCAGCGTGAGTGACTATGTTAAAACTTTCCTCCTTAGTAACCAGTCAACTAATCACCCTGAGACGCAGGCTCATGAGGTCCTATCACCACGCTTCAAATGTATGTATCAATTGTAGCATGCTTGCACATTTGGAGGTATTTGCCATCATTTGTTTTCGTTCGTCTTTACGATCATTATTTCAACCAGCATGTTTGACTACGGCGCATTTGGGAGCTTATTAGGCTGATGTCTGGGAGGCACTAAGCCACCTTTTATTCACGAATAATACATCAACCGGCATGTGTGATAAATGACCCACTTATTAGTATGATGAGTGGACGTTTTGATGTCATGCCGCTAGTGAGACGTTTTTCTTGATTAGACACTTGTCGTGGAACTGCAAGGCCCACACCCTTGCTTGTTAAAAAACCCACCACCAGATGGGTCGTTTTGGATTGTGAATATGTGTTTGTGTTTGAAGTGTGTATCACGCTTTGTGTTGAAGTTTTCCAAGGGTTCATACCCTTTGGCCACGATGGCGAAAGACAATTCATCAGGTCATATACATAATTAATGTTGAGAATACTTTGGGATACTAAGCCACATTGTGACTAACGCAAAAATGATCCGTGTATGAATTGTGCTTGACAAATTGCAATTCTACAACCATGTACCCCTTTTTCTCCCTTTTGTCTTTCCACAGAGACCATATTAGGTCATTTTTCATGACAATTTTTCATGATAATGCCTCACTAAGGGCCAACTCAAGCCCAGAGGCAAAACCTAGCAGCCGATTTTTGCTGTTAAGTTTTAGGACCATAGGCATTTTACATTTAGTTTAGAATTGAGCATTTTTGTAGGGATCAACAGAGGTCCTAATGAGTAGGCAGGAGGGGTCTGCCTATGAAACATGTCATGTCGACAAAGTAGACTACACTTGTAATTCTACTTACTAACCCCTTTTTAATGTTCCCAGCTTGCGAAGCCATTAAAATTAATTTTTTCGACTAGCCAGGGAATTTTTACCCCTTTTTTTACACCACTATTCACGTAAACAGGTCCCTACACTCCCTAACACATATCACTATCCTTATCACATCACATAGCCTATTGTCAAAAAATAGAATTGCTCCCGCGTCACTCGTAGGTTGAAGCACGCCCCGCCCCGTAGAGGGACGGGAAGACCCCAATGATGGGAGAATGACACTATGGGATTCATAGTGTATTATTTATTTTATGATTTATTTATTTTATGATTTCTAGAGCGCCTGGTGACCCGTAGGCATCCCCGTGCTATAAATCTGTTCAGACCAAGAGGGGGAAAAAGAGGGGAAGGTTATTTGGGAAACAGAAGGGTCTTGAGTTTCTTACGAAACAGGGTGTGCGAGGGTTCCAGACGAAGGCTGTGAGGGAGTGCATTCCAGCCTTTGGAAGCTTTGACCGCAAAGCGACGGCCGCCGGTTCTAGCCTTCCTGAATTTTGGTACAGTGGCCAGATGTTCGGCGTCAGAACGGAGGGGTCTGGATGCTTTGTATGGTATAACCATGTGTTTTAGTGCGGCTGGGCCAACTCCATTGATAAGCTTATGGGCGGTGCACAGGGCTTTAAATTCTACTCGCTGGCGGACAGGAAGCCAGTGGAGGGCTTTGAGGGCAGGCTTGGCTGACACTCTGGGGGGAAGGTTCATAATTAGTCTAGCCGCTGCATTTTGGGTGCGTTGAAGTTTGGCCAGGGTGTTTTCCGGAGCCCCGAGATAGATGGCGTTGCAGTAATCGAGCCGGGCTAAGACAAGTCCCTGGATCAGTAATTTCCTAGATGGCGGAGGGAGAAGGGGTAGAATCTTACGCACCGAACGCAAGAGACCAATGCACGTACCAGCAGTCTTGGTCGCCTGCGTCTTCATGGTTAGGTCGGGTTCCAACCACACTCCTAGAGTTTTGATCTCCTTTTTAGGTGCGGGGATTTCGCCAAAGGAGTCAGGCCAAACTGAAGGTGGAATGGATGTCCATTTGTTTCCCAGTAGCATGATCTCGGTCTTTGCACCGTTCAGCTTCAAGGCCGAGTCACACATCCAGGTGTGGATGTCCTGAAGACAGTTCAGCAGGCTGTCAGGATGGTTGTCCAGGTGAGACAGGGAGACGACTAATTGAGTGTCGTCTGCGTAGTTTATTATTTTAATCCCATAAGGGGCTACTACGTCTTCCAGGGGGGCCATGTAAACATTAAACAAGGTGGGGCTGAGCGACGACCCCTGGGGAACACCGTTCTTGAGAGGAAGAGGTTCCGACCGAGAGTTACCGTCCCACACCTGGAAGGAGCGGTTGGAGAGAAAGGATTCAATCCATGCTCGCGCCGTGCCCACAATACCTGCCTTGGCCAGGCGATGTAATAAGACACGGTGATCCACCGTATCAAAGGCGGCGCTGAGGTCCAGGAGGATCACTGCCACCGATCCTCCTGAGTCCAGAATGCCTCTTGCCTCCTCGATGACAGAGAGGAGGGCGGTGTCCGTACCATGGCCGGGTCGGAACCCGGTTTGGGATTGGCGCAAGAGATGGTTGGTCTCAAGGAATTGGGACAGTTGCGAGTTGACTAGCTTTTCCGCCATCTTACTGATACAAGGGAGCAGTGAGATAGGGCGGTAGTTGGCCATGTCGTCCGGGTTGAGTTGGGGCTTTTTTAACAGGGCCTTCACGACTGCATTCTTCCAGTTGGGGGGCACCGTGCCTTCCGACAAGGAAGTGTTGATAAGGTCCTTGATGATAGGGGCTATAATGTGAGATACCTTTTTTAGGAATCTAGCCGGGGCTGGATCGAGAGGGGAACCGCTTTTCATTTTTTCCAGCGTGGAAGTGACTTCAGGAAGGGAGACTGCTCTGAAAGTGTCCAGCTGTGGATTGTTGTTACCGTCCGCTATGTCCGAGATGGAAGGGGGGCTAAAGGTGGGTAGGGAGTCCAGTATCCGCAAGATTTTAGAATCAAAATAGTTGGCCAGATCCTGACTTCTGTCTGGGGGGGGGGAGTGAGTAGAGGGTGCTGTAGGGATGTTCAGTAGTTCTTTAACTATCCGGTATGATTCCTTGGTGGAGTTTGTAGCGGTTTTGATTCTAATGTCATAATATGACGATTTGGCTGACTTCAAGGCAGTTTTGTAGCGTCTTACTGCCAGGTTATACTTGTCTTTGTTACTGTGAAGCCAGTCTTTCCTCCACACTCTCTCGGCCTTTTTACACTCTTTACAGAGCGCTCTGAGGTCGGGATTATACCAAGGTGCGTGGCCCATGATCTTATTTTTGACCTCTCGGTTTTTAAAAGGAATGAGGCTGTCAAGGGAGGAAGAAATCCAGTCTCTAACCTGAGTGTCCGCGATGGCGGGGTCGGCTGTAAGATTGGGGGTAGTGGCATCCAAAGCCAGGGCCCAGTCTTCAACCGAAAGTCTGGCCCAGGATCTGTTCTTGGTGAAGGTAGGAGGTTTATGAGGTTTTTTAAAAGAACCTGGGAGGAAGACCGAAACCAAGAAGTGATCTGTCCACGGGAGGGGGAGGGAGTTAGTGAACTGAAGGGCAGGAATGTTAGAGAACACAGGGTCGAGCAGATGTCCTTTCAAATGCGTGGCTCCTGAGTTAGCCAGGGAGAGGCCGAAGGCGCCCAGATCATAAATAAGGTCGGATGCTCCTGTGTCGAATGGGTCGTCGAAGTGGATGTTGAGGTCACCTGTAATCAGGAAGTTAGATGTTAAGTGAGCCAGGGATGCGACGGTTTCCAGAAAAGCAGCAGAGAAGGAGCCGAAGTGCCCTGGGGGCCGATAGACCAAAAGGCCCGACAGGGAGTTGGTCGGGGAAAGCTGGAGCGAGAAATGGCAGCTCTCCGACTCCTGGCTCTGGGTCTCCGTGGATCGACAGGTAAAGTAGTCTCGGTGAATGATAGCAAGTCCGCCTCCTCGACCAAGAGGACGAGGTTGGGACATGATAAGAAAGCCCGGGGGGAGGGCTGAGACTATGTCGGAGTTAGAGTGTCCGGTGATCCATGTTTCGGTTAGAAAAAGTATATCTAACTCGTAATCGACGATAATATGGTTTATGAGTAGGGCGTGTTTTGGCAGCGATCTGCAATTGAGTGTCGCTATTTTGAGCCCCGGGAGCGGGGGGGTAGTACTGGGAACGGTTAAATTTCCAATTTTGCAGGAGTTGCATATAGTGAAGGGGTCGGTGGGGTCGGATATGGCATGACAGTTGCTGTTTCTAGTAGGTCTGAGGCTGAGGAGATCTCGGCGAGAATAATGTCTCCTTGTGGCAGTGGGGTCCGGCATGGTGTCTGGCCCTGTGCCCGGTCGTGCGTGGACGGGCGCAGACGGGCTTGCCTTGGGCGCGCCTTCGGCGCGCAAACGGCGCTCCCGCTGCGCTCGTCCGCTGCGCTGGTATGGCCGGCACATTTGAGGTAGATAAAGGGGGCGTGGCTTCTAAGTGGGCGTGTCTGCCCTTCGAGCGGCAATGGCGGTGGAGGGGAGTTTCCCTGTGTCAGCCCTCGATCGGCTGTGTCAGGGGGAATGAAGTCGACCCTGCTTGGCGCTAGAAACGAGCGCTTTACAAGCAGGTAAGTGCAGTTTTTTTAAAAGCAGTGCAGTGATAAGTGAGAATTTCGGTTTTAAAACAACAATAATAAGCACAAACAACACACCTCCGGCTTCCGCCTCAGAGGTCAACAAACTTGTGGGGTCGCTAGAATTCAGCGTTTAAATACCACAAGGGGGCGTGGCTTCTAAGTGGGCGTGCGAGTGTGTGAGGGGTATTTTAAAAACACACAGTGCCCTCATTCTGCCACCCACAGAGAGGCCTAATTTTCACATTGTAGTTCTTCACAAGTTTAGAGAATATCATATAAAATTAGTCACCACTCACATTGATAGAATCCCATTGTTTACAGATCTTTCAATCTAGCCACCTCCTCCACCACTCCAACTCTAGGAACACTTGCCTGTTCCACTGAAACAAGGCTGCCTATTACAGACTCCTGACACTTAGCAAAATTCCTCTTTGACTCAGGACAAGAATCCTTGAATACAACAAAAGCATTAGAGGTTGCCAAGTGGAAAAGATGGATAGCCAAATTCTTATACCAAATGTAAGTCTTACGAAGAGCAGCGTAAGTTTCCAACCTCTGATCTACTCTATCAACTCCACCCATGTGCCTATTATAGTCTAAAATGCACACAGGTTTGCACGCTTCAGTAACCTGACCCCAAACAGTCACAGGTGAAGTGCTTTCATCATGGATGGTAGTAAGCAAGTAGACATCTCTCCTGTCTGGAAACCTCACAGCTAGAAGCTCCGCGCAACGCAATGCACTGCATTGTCCCCGCTCAAGCTTTTGACAAACAAGTTCTTTTGGGAAACCTTTACGGTTAGATCGGATAGTGCCACAAGCAACAGTGTCCACTTTGGCCTATTCCCTGAACAACCGCACCCCAGTGTAGAAGTTATCTACATATAAATGGTGGCCTTTGTTAAAAAGTTCTCTACCAAGTTCCCACACAATTTTCTTAGTCACTCCAAAAGTGGACGGACAACCAGGGGGGTTAATCCAGGATTCCTTCCCAGTGTACACCCTGAAATTAGAGACATATCCAGTCCTACTGTCACACAGCATATACAGCTTAATTCTATAGCGTGCCCTCCTACTATGAATGTACTGCCTAAAAACCAAGCGCCCCTTGAACAAGACCAAAGACTCATCCACTGCCACTTCTTTCCTGGAGCATAGATCTCAGAAAATCGATCTACAAAGTGATCAATGACAGGCCGAATCTTAAAAAGACGGCCACACTCAGGATGACCTCATGGCAATGCTAAACCATTATCAACAAAATGCAGCATCCGAAGCAGAAGCAAATACCTATCACTACACATGACTGCCAGAAACATAGCCATTGCCATCAAGAGGCTAGTAGACCAATATGAAGACATTGATTTCATCCTTAGCAAGCCCATCAAAAAAGTTAAACGAAAGAACTTCTTCATCTCTTCCAGATTTGTGAGAGTCCACCGGGTAGCTCTAGAATGGGGCTCAAGGCTGGCACTGTTGTCCCTCAAAAACTGTTTGGCATGCAAATTAGTCTGCTCAACAATGTCTGCCAAAAACACATCGTCCATAAACGACTGAAAAAAATGTATCTGCAAAAAGTTTTCTTTATTCATTCTACACGCTGGAACACCAGTAAAGTCTGGCAATGCCGGCTGCACCATGCCTGGGGCATCCTAGAGGTCATCACTTCCAACTGGAAGCCTTGCAGCCCCAGGCTGCAACCCAGATGCCTCTTGCCGCACTATACCAACGGGAAGCCTTGAAGCCCCAGGCTGCAGCCAAGATGCCTCTTGGCGCACTATCGGCAGATAAATGTCCTCCTGTAACATAGGCACTTCATCCGCACTAAGAGTAGCTTAATCCGCACTGAGAGTAGCTTCAATATATGATGATGCCATGTGGAGAGAAAATTCACTGCCTGGATCTTCCCCTGCCTCCTCTGCCTCAGATGCAGAATCAGTCTCTGAGCCATGGTCAGAGGAAGACTCAAAAAGCATACCAACAACCTGCTGAGCAGTAATCCTGCGGCTAGCCATTATCCTTACTAAGGAAAGAGACGGCACAAACAAGTCAACAACAACCAACACTGTGCAACAAAAGAAAGTAAACAAAATATGTGCCTTTATCACAAAGATCTATATACTCAAAACTATATGATTCACTTGCAAGAGACCCCTACACTCACCAGTACCCCCTCTGCAGAGAGACAGCAAAAACGATATCCCACTAGAAAGAATAAAACAAAACCAATTACTCACAAGACAACAAAATACACAAAAAGTTTTTGACACTCTAAAAACATAAGCCAATCAAACTTCTATTATAACACCATTTGCAAAAAAAACATTCATGCAGAGAAATGAAAAACATTTACATTGTACAAAAAAAAGTCTCTTACCAAACACAAGCTGCTACACAAACAGCAGAACCAAAAGTAACGAAACCGCAACCTGGAACAGTCTAAAGAGCAAAGCTTTCAACTAGAACAAAAAGGGAGAAATAAAGTATTACAATTGCAATTCACAAGAAATAAAACAATTAACATTATAACACTCTATGTCACTACCCAAATGGTCAATCTGCCAGATGGCCTTCAAATAGGACTTTGCAAAAATGGGGGGTGAACTTGCCGAAGGGATCGAGTGAGCTTGTCTGAGGGTGGGGCAGTACACAGCAGACAGAAATGTGCCCCCCTTGCAAAAGAAAAAATTCCTGGAGCCTAGTAGGGTTTTCTGCCTCCCCCTCCCGCCTAGGGCAAAAAGGCAAAAAAAAGGGCAGATCTGTCCCCAGGATGGGCAGAAAAAAACATTAACAACATTTATAAAAAAAATCTGCCCCCTGGAAGTGACCTTTGCCCAAGGGGTCGCTTCCATTTTAATTTCAAATAAGTCCCTGGGGTCTAGTGGGGTTTTCTGCCAAAACAAGGGCTGATCTGCCCCCAGGCGGGGCAGAATACACGTTAAAAATAAATGCCCCCCCGGAAGTGACCTTGCCCAAAGTTAAATTTTAAAGAACTCCCTGGTGTCTAGTGGGGTATTCTGCCTCTCCTGGGGGCAGAAAGGCCAAATACACAGGCCGATCTACCCCCAGTTGGGGGCAGAATACACATTTTAAAAAAATCTGGCCCCTGGAAGCGATCCTTCCCCAAGGGGTTGCTTCCATTTTTTTGAAAGACCCCTTGCTCTAGTGGGCATTTCTGCCCCCCCCCCTGGTGGCAGAAACTCCAAAACACTAAGGCAAATAGTCCCCGGGGGGGCAGAAAAGTCTTTAAAAAATGTGCCCCCATAGAAAGCGACCCTTGCCCAAGGGGTCGCTTCCTTTACATAATCAAAGGACTCCCTGGTGTCTAGTGGGGTATTCTGCCCCCCCCCCCGGGCAGAAAGGCCAAATACACTGGCTGATCTGCACTCATGGGGGGCAGAATACAATTTTTCTTTAAATGAATTCCTTGGATGCAACCCTTCCCCAAGGTGTCGCTTCCATTTTATTTTTAAAAGATCCCTGGCTCTAGTGGGCTTTTCTGCCCCCCCCCCGCCCTGGGGCCAGAAAGGCCAAAAAACCAAGGCAAACAGTCTCCAGGGGGCATAAAGTCTTTAATTTAATTACACCCTATAGGAAGCGACCCTTGCCCAAGGGGTTGCTTCCATTCACTACAAAAACATCCCTGGTGCCTAGTGGGGGTATTCCTGCAGCACATTCACGACGCTGTGCGCGATCGTGCTGTAGGAATGCCCTGTATTGAGACATCAGGGGGGAGGAAATACTCTTTCCTCTTCCCCGATGCCTCAATACATTAGAAAATCCCACCCCCCCTGCGCCACCATAGCACACAAACTCACCGGCTCCTCCCGGACGCGCTGGAAATAAATGGTTTCCAGCGTGTCCAGCGCTTCCTGATGACCTCGATGCGCGCTATGCACGCTGACTTCATGGGATTGCATTGAGGGGTCAGGGTGGCAGCGGAAACTCTTCCGCTGTCATCCCCCTTCGTGAGGGCTAGATGGGCTGCCCATTGGGGTGCGCCAGCGCTTACCCCAATGGTGGGTGACATGATGGAGCGGGTCCATCATGAGCACAGCCCAGCCGACGCTCATGACGGAACTGCTCCGTCATGAGCATCGAAGAGGGGAAAAAGAGCGGACAAGAAATTTAAATGTCCCTGTCCATAGAGGTTTCATGGATGCTATGTTATGTTATAGCCTTATAGCCCATGGTAGACGGCTATACCTGCATTAAAGTCCCTCACAAGCATTAAAGGCTCGAATCGAAGAAGAGGGCCTTTAACAAGCGAGCAGGCCTTTATAGCTGGTAAAGTCCGCTACTGGGCGGTATAAGGCTTTTACAACATTCTGCCCATTGAGGACAGAATGCCCTAATCATAAAAACAAAGGCTTTTCTGAGCCCAAGGGGGTAAAAATCCCAGAATCTCTGAAGCCTTTGATTCATAGCTGTTGCTGTGATTGTTCAATAGCTAATAGCCACGCGCAGGGCCAAAACTGTTAGCTGTTGCTCATTCACAGCAATAGTTGTGAAAGGGGGCTGAAGTCAGCACCTGGTTCTCCCTGGGCTCGGCTAAAGTGCTTTTTCTTGCGCAGCCAGGCTAGAGAGGTCCAGGGGCTTAGCAGCATTTCCTCTCCCTCTGCCTTTCATTTTCCCCTGTCCTCTCCATATATTTTGGAGAGGCAAAGGAAAGAGAAAGGTAAAGGCCTTGTATTATAACATTGAAATGTTGGGAGCAGCAGGCCAATATCAGAATATATAAACCACTGCTGCTCCATTGCCATCAATGGAGCTCTCAAAATTCTAATGTTCTAACATGTCTTAAATGCCTTATCAGGGAATGTGAAGGAATAGTGCAACAGCAAGGAATCCATAATATGAGGGATTAAAACAGAGGAAAAAGGCTCCCTGCATGAGTTTTCTTAAATTTCGGAATTTCAAGAGGCATGTGATTGAGGAGCACAGTGTTCTAGGGAGATTGTAGCGGAGTAGATGGTAGATAATAAAGTAAGGAACTCCCTTAGATGCAGTGATGAATAGAGCAAAGTATCTTGAAATCAGATCTAGCTTGAATCAATAGTCAATACATTGATTTCAGTATGGGGGATGTTGGGCAAAACCTAGACATTATTGTAATAATGTAGACAGCTTGATTTGGGCTAACCCAGACCACAAAAGATTTGATACCTAGATGCCATTACAATAATCAAGTCTACAGCCAACTGCTGCCATACCTGCAGCACAGCAACCATAGTCACTGAGAAAAAGAAAGACTGAAAGAGATTTTCCGCATGTAAATATGCAGCCACCACCGGGGCATCTATTTGCAGAGATGAGTCAAGCATAACCCTTAAACCTTTGCCAGATTCAAGGGGTTTGGACCTAGGACCAAAGGACCAAAGTCAGATGGCCACAAGGAGGATGCATAGGTTAAGATTTCCTCTTGGTAACCAGGATCTCTGTTTTATATCTGTAGCTACTGTTTTCTCAAGACTGTAAACTAAAATGTTTTTTACAGCAGCTGATCAAAAAGTATAGGTGTGTAGTAGTTAACCATGAGAGCGAATAAGAGTCAAAAGTGATCTAGCGTATGATTCAAACAGACAAGGCAACAGTGCGAACCTTGTCTTACACCACAAGTAATGCCTCTGACAGAGGAGGAAAAAATGCACCACATTTTGCGATCTCTTACCCCATGCCTACTTTATGCCATTGATACGCTGTTCATTTAAGAGAAGAGAATGGTAGACAACGTTGAATGATGCTGTTGGTATCCACAGTCATAGGTCATCGAAGACTGCTAAGATTAGCGTTTCAGTGCCTCGAATAAGGCAAAATTAGGTTTAAGTGTTGTACTGCACCAGGTTGTAAAAATGAACAGAGACCAGGGTATAAAGCCGAAAGACAAAGAAGTGTTTAGAACATGACGTTGGAGATGTAACACAATGTTTTCGAATAGGTACGAAGGTAGAAAATAAAGATGCGTTTACAACATCTAGGAGATGTTTTTGTGTGTTTCAATAAATCTTGAATTGATAGAGCTGTGGGGGAAGGAGGGGAGACTAACCTTGCACTGACTCGACACTGAAGGAGAGTTGTAAGAACTTCAACTTAGTCCAGTAGTCACAATGAGTACTCTTTGTAGAGGATGCAATCATCATGTGAGGATGTCCTTACCGATATCTTTAATTTTGGCTATTTTCATGATTCCATTTACTTCTTCACAAAATGGTTCAAGGGGTCGCTTGCTTGCTTTTTGGCCAATATAATTATTATTAGTATTAATGTTAGTGAAACTCATTGATATCCAGTTTATATTGAGATAAAAAGTGTTAAACTCTAAGTTTGTGCTGGGATCATAGTTGTGCGGGTTAGTGTCCAAGTGCAGCAAATTCTTAAACCAGGATTTTTGATCAGTAGTAAAATGAGAAGATTATTTTTACGTTGATGTGATCATTCTTTTGGATATTGGGGAGAGAGCAAATCTTAAGTTGAAATTAAACGCAATTAGTAGTCTAAATATTTAGTTAACAAAATTCACTGAGCAAGTTCAGCATTAAAGAAGGATTGCAGTAGGGGTCCTAGAGCAACTGGGAATGTTTTCCTTCATTCTCCTGGAGAGATTATAACCCAGCAAAGTGTCCTCTGGAGATGAAAAAAACCATATGGTAAATTCAGTTAAATAGGGGTGGATCACCTTGAAGTGGAAATGGAAGCAGTACCTTCTGAAACAATAAATACGTGTGGAATATTTGACATCTTTCATGGGTGGAAGAGTTACACAGTTGAAATAAGGCACATTAGTGGAGGAGATTAAGACAACTTTGAATAACAGCTTCAAAAAGTGTATTTAACTGCAGATTTCTAAAAGGCCAATGGAAATCAGCTGAGTGGTGAGGAAGGATTTGATAGCTTCAGAAAAAAAAGCAAAAATAAGAACGTATTTTCAAGAGGATGTTAAAGTAACATAAGGAAAAGGCTGATTGCAAATTTGGCGAAATCCTTAGTTAGAACTTCAATTTCTTGCAGAGAGGCGAAAGAAAGTGCAGAAGTCATGAAATGAGACATCACAAAGAAGGCATTCCACTGGGTTTTCCTCCTCTTGAAAAAACATTGTAGTTCAATTAACTGGTCTCTGCTAATTTAGGTTCAGATCAATCTTTGAGCCAGGGTCAATGGTAAATAGAATTTCGAGATGTTTTTCAAATGTTACATTCTGAATTTCAAAAGCAAACTTAGGTATGGAGTGAACATTCAATAGTAACGCTTTTAGCCATGGACTAAAATTCCAAAAGGTTGTGGGGGGGGACCTCAACGATGTCAGGAAAGTCAGAAGCTAAAATGTTCAGGGTGGTAATGCATGAAATGGCGAATTAATTAACTTGAGTAGGTAAAGCTTTCCACTTGTGCGTTCAAATGGAGAGGATCTATAACCACTGGGCTCAGCCAGGCGAGATGGGATTAACTTAGGCACACATTCGCAATACCACATTCACAACTGTACATTGGGTGTCTTTTGCTATAGGCGGGAGGCCAGAAGGCACACACAGGCGTTGCAGGTCCCACTTTCTTCTCGAGAGAACCATGAACACTTAATGTGACCGTGCCTAGGAATTCTTCCTCCCTCTATGGGGAACTTTGAAGGTGGGCTGTCATAACGTCAATGTCAAAGGCCCTGTTTTTCCTTCAGTCATGGCAGCTCTGCAGCTCAGTGGCTGGCTGCTCAAAAAATTCCAGCTGGGAATCTTAGAAACTGTAACCACTGTAGCTGCCTTCAGCTTTCAGCCACCAAAACGTACTGCAAATTTTCTTCCTGAGGGGGTCTGGGCTTAGATGCTGAGGTAGCTAGCTTCCTCATCCCCGCCATATCAATCAGCCTAACCAGTTTACTGCTGGTGAAGAGAGATATAGACTAGGGGCAAGGGGTAATAGAGCAGCTGGCATGAGCAATTTAGATTTTTAGGGGCATATGTACAAGGAGTTAATGCTGCCGTAGCACTAATATTTTGACGTTACAGCAGCTTTTTTTATCACCTTATTTACAAGTTTCCACTAACCTCAGTTAGTGGCAATTTTCTGGCAAAAACATGAATTTTTAAGATCGCCACTTCTGTGAGCAGGAGTTAACGAAAATGAGATGCAAGGTAGGGTTCCAGTGCAAAACCGCCACTAACCCTACTTCACAATATTTACAAGGACTTCCTTGTATGGTGTAAAACCCAAAAAACTGCCTCTAACTGCAGTTAGAGGCAGTTTTTTAAGACCAGAAAATAGATGGTCTTAAAATTGGTGCAAACACTTGGGGCCTCATTTCAGAAGGAATGTTGCTGAGCTGCCCTCAGACAAAACTACAGGGCAGGAATGTGCACCATAAATAAGATAGGGCGCATTCCTGGGCCTCATTCGTGAAAAGTGTTGTATTGCTGTGACAAAACATCGTTGCAACACATTTCACTACGCCCTTATTGCAACACCATGGATGTGCTGTATTCACTGTACAGCGCTCCATGTGGTAATCAATGAGAGATACGTCTGGAATCCTGACATATCTGTCAGCGCTAAAGTCACGCATTGCTGCAGTTGTGTCACAAGCATTACACAACTCCAGCAATGCATGGGACCAGCCTATACCTGTGGCACTGTGTCACTCTTAAGCCTGCCATGAGGCAGGCGTAAGGTCCTGACCCAGTGGCATCCTACAATTGTTGCAGTGAAATCTGATAGATTTCACTGTGCCACTCCTATGAGGCTTTGTTGCGTGGGAACACCCACCCTGCATATATCATACCTGATGCAGGTATAATGCGGCACTGGGCTTCCAAGGTCACGCATATGCCTAGATGCATCACTTTGCAAATACGGCACAATGGGGTGCAAGAATCATGCGGCAAGTATGTCAAGGAAATTACGCACTGGTGGGTTGAAACTGTCAGATGGGGCTCATGAATAAGCCCCCCCTGTCTTTTTCCTGTACGCTGGCGCAGAATAGCTGCCATGCACCAACGCAGGCACCCTTGCACCATGGTGCAAGGGTGACTGTGTTGCAGTGTTTATTGATGTCTTGGCTCCATCACTTCTCGAGACGTCTCCAGGTGTGTCTGGACTAGTGGAGGGCAGGGTGAACCCGTTGGCCTTCTTGAAGTGTTGTTTGCCTGGTCTTTTTGTGAGGGGTGCTAGGGTGTTGGCGCCATTGGAGATCCATCAGTGGAGGTTCCTCGCTGCAGTGTTGTTTTCTGTGAGGGTTGGTGGAGTGGTGGGGCTGAGGGGGCTGAGGGAGTTGATGAGAAATTCTTCGGTGGCCTTCATCTAGCTGTGTGGGGGCGATGGTGGTGGTGTATGGTGGGCATGGTGAAGACGTGATGTATACAATGGTGGGCGGTCTAGGAGAGTCCCGTGGTGTGGCTGTAGTTGAAGTTCCCGTTGGCGGAGAAGACATGCTCGAGCGTGTGTATGGCTATGTGGGTTGGTGCGGTGACTAGCTGCTTGAGTCCGATGTTGGTGAGGTTCCCCAGGAGGGGGGTGATGTTCTGGTAACTGGGGTTGTCCAGGTGGAACTTGAGGTCTCCGAGTAGGATGTAGTCAGTGGATGGGCAAGCCCGGGGTGCAATGAGGTCTACAATGGCATCGGTGAATGGTGGTCCATAGCCCGGGGGGGCCTGTAGATGAGGGTGCCACAGTGGATGGGATGGGGATGGTCCATATCTGGAAGTGGAGGTGTTTCATGGTCACCATTGGGTCACTAGAGTGCATGGTCAGTCGGAGTGTGCTTTTGTAGACAATGGCATGCCTCCTCCTGGACGGTCGGGGTGGTCCTTGCGGGTGATTTAGTAGCCGTCAGGGATGGCGATTGCGAAGTCCAGTCCGAAGCAGAGGTTGGTCCAGATTTCCGTGAAGAAGGCGATGTCTGAAGAGGTGGCATGGTGGAGGTCCAAGATGTCTGTGGCATATTTGTGGAGGGACCGCACATTGAGGAGGATGAAGTTGAGGTGGTCGGGTTCACTGTTGGTCGGCTGGGCTGCAAGAGGCCCTGGTGTGCTGATGTGGCAGAAGGTGCATTTGCAGTTTCGACAGTCAAGGGTATTCTTCAGTGATGCTAGATGGCAGGCAACATGGAGACCATTGGTTGAGGGCGAGGAGGGTGCTGGCGTCGTAACGGTGGAGTGTCCGAGAGGCAGGGTCCCTGGTGCTGGGCACGGTACAGGGCCAGACAGACACAAACGGGCTTGCCGTTGGCTTCCCTTCGTCGCACCAGTGGCACACCTGCTGCGCATCCCCCATTAAGTAGTGCTGCAGGGGGGCTGGACAGCTGTGCGGCAGGAAATGCAGGGAAGTCATTGGGGGGATGGGACACAGGTGATTGCAGAGACAATGAGGGAGATGATAGGGAAAAAGGAACTGCAAAAAAGCACAGGAAAACAAATCCAAACACAGCAAAGATAAAAAAAATAAAGAAAAAGTTAGGCAAACAACAGAAGAGCAGAAAGAAGAACAGGAACAGCAGACGAGAGGGAAAGGAGGGCAGTCAAGCTGCAGAGCAGTGGAGAGCATTGAGGTTTATTGTTCACTTACATAAAATTGTTACAATATACTATCATTTCTATATACTAGAAAACGAAAAAGAAAAACTAAAATCTCACACAGATTGCTAAAACTAGAAAGGAATTAAAACATTAAAAACTGTTGTCCAAACCTGCAATAAAGTGCAGGTGCATAAAACTTAGAGAAAAGTTGTGTCATTGTCTCTCTTGCTTGATGGCCAACTGGTTACTTTTTGTGTCTCAATTTTCTTTATCAGTGCGGCCCGGATTGCGTCTATACATTTACCCAGCCATGCGACTGTTTGAACTGTATTAGCGGAGAAATACAGGTCTGAAACTTCTCTGCATCATACAAGGCCATGAGACCTACAGATGAGGAGTACCAGACAGTGCCCCTCGCTAGCTAACTTTTGTCAGCAGCACAGCAAATGATGACAGGATTCACGATGGTAACTACAAAGTCATCATGCGACTGAATTGTCCTGCCGGGCCCAGAATTGGTTAATGCCCGCAATGGGCAATGCAAGAAGTCTCATGTAAGTAATTCTTTTCCGGGACAGGTCTGTCAAGGCTTGCTCAAAATAGGCTGTGGTTTTCCCACAATGTAGGAAGTATCCAGTGAGGAGAGGTTATATTGATGGTGTAAGCTTTCCAGGTCCGTTTCGTAGGATATTTTCTTGACCTGTGTATTCACAGTTCTTTTCCAGGCTATTACGGGAATGTTTGGGTTGGGCAGGTTTTGGACGTCTATTTTCAATAATCTTGTGACTGCTATGAACTGTGCCTGCCATGGAGATCCACTCTCTTCAAAAATTGTTTTAATTTGCATTTTCAGTGAGGATGCTGGAGCACGCAGGGTGCTGATATAGTATTTTAGAATGACCCCAGAGCAAGTAATGTCCGGACGGATGAAACCCAGCTCCAGCCTTACTCTTGCTCTCCTAGCCTGTCGTGGGAGTGCTAGAACCTTCTTATAGGCAGAAATGTGATGGTTCATGAGGAGCTTGGTGAAGGTAAACTGAAGTGCTTGGGCGTTGTGTTCAGCTATAGATGTGAAAGTAGACGGCGTATCAGTTTAAGGTGCTCCTGCAGGTGACGCAACTGTTCAAATGCGTCCTAAAGGATTGAGGGGTTGAGTGCGCTACAGGGGTGTAGGTGCATCCCTGCGATGGGCACACATGTGCGGAACTGTGTGTTGTGAAAACAACAACAACACAGGGAATTTCCCAAAGTTCAAAATAAAGTTCTCTTGTGGAAAGTTTCAGAAATGTTTTAATCAAAGTTTTTCATTCTTGTGTTTCATATTACATTCATATGAAATGACAGGCCATCGAATTAATCCATTTTTTATAGGTGGCTCCGATGCATTTCGGACAAGAGTGTCCTTTCTCAAGGAGCACTAGAACAAAGAGAATATATGCCAATCAATATATATACAGAATAACATCTGATGCAACATAGTCATGATTATGTGAGTGACTTAGTGTATCGACCTCATGCGCCCAGTTACAAAGGGGTGTCTCAATGAGAACGGAAGACCGAGTGGAGAAAAGTGCGGGGATACCAGTTAAAGATGTTAAAATGCGGTTTTCCCAAAGTGTATGCAAACGTGAGGAGATGAAAGCGGTAACGACGTGAAACAAGTGATTAATCAAAAGAAATGAGGTGGAGGAGAGAGGGTCCTGGGGGGTGGTTGGTAGACGTTACGGGGGAAAGTGAAACAGTGAAAGAATCAAGCCGTCGGCTCAAGCGGGCTTACGTGTGCAAACTGAGAAAGTGTTCGGCGATCCTACAGTGGAATAGGATCGGTGTCAGCGAGATTAAGAAAAAGCCGCGAAGGAAAGCGGGAAACTTACTTGGTCTGCTAGGGTTGCGGGACCATAAAACGGGTTCCTCGAGGGTGAAACTCCGCGGGGCAAATGCGGAGTTAAAGTGGGTGGTGGGAAAATCATGGAAGTGGAAAAGGGACTCCGGAAATTGGTGTGTTAAAGTAGTGAGTAAAACGGGTGGCCATATTGGAGGGGAGGGTGAAAGATAGCGAAAGGTATAAATATGTAGCAGAACAAAGTAGTCATGCATCAAAGAGTGCCCACAAGTGGCATTTAAAGAAAGCAACTTAATTCTGTCCGGTCGTTAAGACCACACGGTTTCTGGGATTGTAATCTGTAGATCTAGGCGGTTTCCCTCTGCAATAAAGTCTTGTTATTGTCTCTGCCTTCAATTTTGGGAACAATCTCCAGGACCATGTACTTGAGTTGAGCCACGCTGTGGTTGGCTTCGTTGAAGTGAACGGCAATATTGGACTTGGTGTTTTTAGTCCTTATATTTGATTTGTGTTCATTTAATCTCGTTTTTATTTTCCTGCTTGTTTTGCCCACGTAGACTTTGCCACATGGGCATTTTAAGAGGTAGATCAGATTTGAAGAATCGCAAGTGGCATCTACAGTTAGCTTGATGTCAAAACCTCTCATGGGGTGGCAGATGATGTTTCCTTTCATTACATTATTGCAATTGCTGCAATGATGGCATGGTCGTGTGCCAGTGTGGGTGACTGAGGTACTCGCCGTTGTTTGCTTAGATAGCTTGGTGAAGGTGCCAGGGAAGGCTAGGTGGCCATAGTAAAGAGAGGGAACTAGTTTTGCTTTTAGAACTTTCAAAATGGGTTCTACAGTCAGACTATTAAGTCGCCGATTGAGGCTTCAAAAACTGTAGATAATGCTGCCCCCCTTGCTTCTTAGAGCAGTGACGCTCTACCACTGAACCACCGGGGATGAGGTGCTGGCAGGAGCCTGTAGGTCGAGGAGGGACTCGAACACCTGACCTCCGTGTCAGAGGAACCAGCTGCAGCAGATTGGGACAGCAGCAGCAGCAACCTGATGGCGCAGTGCTGTAGAAAGAGGAAGTCCACTAAGGGTTTGTCCCCCGTACACCCAAAAGCAAACTAACAAGGGGCAAGGAAAGGCAGCACCACCTAGTTGCCTCTGACGATCTGACAGTGGTGACCAGATTCCATGTTCCCCAGTTACTCAGCGAGTAACAGCAGATCAAGCTGCATACCCAAGGGCCTTGGCCAGAACCGGCCACCGTGCCCCTGGCACTCACTGCCACCAATGGTCGGTCTCAGCGAATTGAGTGACTTAGTGGAGTCCCCCCCAGTCTTGTCCGGTACCATCGTTGATGTAGGT
Organism: Lissotriton helveticus; assembly: GCF_964261635.1. Lineage (NCBI taxonomy): Eukaryota > Metazoa > Chordata > Amphibia > Caudata > Salamandridae > Lissotriton > Lissotriton helveticus. The sequence goes on from NC_136059.1 coordinate 1,709,259,941, forward strand.
CAGCCGCAGTGCAGGGATTGCTCAAGGCACGGTGTGCATCACCCACAGGTGCTAGGCCTGGGCCCAACTCGCCCCGGGCCTCCTTCACTAGTGTCCAACCTTCTCCTCACTTGGACATTGACACCTAGGTTCAATGTGCTGCACTCTTTCCAAATCTGTAACTCAGCCAGCAGGAGCCTCAGCCAGGTGGGATTTCAAAAGCCTGGGTACAGCAGTTACCACCAAGTCTGCTGGGGAACCTCCTGATGGAGGTGTGGCAACAGGGCCCCCTTAGGCGCAAAGTTGCAGTCCTCCTGCCACCCAAGTTTGGTACAGCTCAAGGGCCTCACCCTCCACAGCGTCTGACCAGCACAACATCCTACGGCATGTGATGCAGAGAGGCGCAGCACACCATTAACAATGTCCTCCGTGCACCCCTTGGTAGTTGTGGATTGTAGTATGTGATGCAGACCTTCCTACATTGGTACTCAGGAGCGCTTCTGTCGTTCACAGCTCCAAGGGGCGCAAGTGGTCTTCTCACACAGGTCAGCAACTGTCTCCATGCGACCTGCCAGATGTCACCGCCAGGTAAGGGCGATTGCCATGACTCAATATCTACTGCCACGGCCCAGCGACTCCACAGCACTTCCGCATCACACTACGGGTCCCAGACGCAGGCCCAGCAAGGTCTCCGGGCCCCGAGGACTATCCATGCTTTCAAGGTTTTGGACACCATGGTGTTGCAAGGAGTGCGCAATGAAAGGTGATGCATCACTGGTTTGGCACAGCAATGCGCCTATTTTCATAGAAGTAGCACTGAATTTCCTCTTCCAATTGGACTCTGACCTTTCATCCTGGCTGTTGGGGAGCTTGGGGGGTGGTTTGATTTGTGCTGCATTCCATTGGTTGTATTTCATATTTTCCATTGGGGTGGACTTATAGGCTATTTTTGCCTCTAGAGGCAAAAAAAGTCACGTAGGGCTGACTAACCTGAGTTTTTTTTGCTGCTAATGGGGCTTTCGTCAGTTTGTGCCTGCTATCGTCAGAATTTGTATCACCTTCATGCTAGTGCGACCGGCAGTTTTAACCGCAGCTACCTGAAACTATCACCATGTAGCGACATATTGTATTGTAAATACATCGCTAACAGGGCGATAGTTTTTGGTGAGTAGCTGCGTTAAGAAAACTGCTGCTAACTACCATTAACGTTAGTTAGTGGTAGTTCTTGTACATATGCCCCTTAGTGTCTTAATAAAAGTGCTATTCCTGCAGTAGCGGAAGCGGCCCGACTAGGTTTGGGTGTGGCTGGCATCCGCGGGAGTGATCTTGGCTTCTGCCCTGCCCCACCCTCTTACCCATCTCCACATCTGATGCCATTGGCCCCAACCCCCAAACTACAACCGGGGGGGATGTACCAAAAGCTCCTGGGGCCTGGACACTATGCAGGTCCCTGAGCCAAAGAATCCCCAGTAGGCTGTGTCTAGTGATTCACCAGGCTGTGCTGACGAAGGAACCTAAAACCATCTACACTGACCTTACACCGATTTCCCAAAAGGTAGTAGTTGTCCCTCCTTTGGGAAAATAAGGACTAAAATGGTCAGTGTGGTACTGACCTAACATCCACTGTCACGAAAGTGGGCCTGGTACAAAGTGGGTAAAAGAGCACTGCACAGCAGCCTTACCGCACACCCTTCAGTCCCACGGGCTGGTATGAGGACATGGAGTCCGCTACTCCATATGGCCTACGATAGGGTGCGAAACCTAAAGGAAAAAAAGAAGGATAAGTAGAATAAACAGGGAAGACTCGGGAAGGGGGTATGGCATACCTCCAAAGCCCAGAGACAGTGCAAATGCACCAAGAAGGAGCAGTAGTGCTAAGAACTTCATACATTGAATCCTGAAAGGGACTGAGGGCGGCAAGACAACGCAAGACTAATTTACACCATTATGAAAAGACTCCTACCAGAAAGTGAATAGCCAAGGAGAACATCCACATTTGAGATCTCTTAGTGATAGTGCAGTTACCCTGGGCCTTTCATGGTATGGATTGCCTCCTCTGAAGCCAGCCCAGGAGTCAATGCCAGATCTAATGCTGCAAACAGGGCCCTTATCTAAAAAACACAAACAAGCTAAGCACAGTGGAACACAGGCTCGCCTTTAGGGGGCCACCTATTGTCACCGACTGTTGCCATAAAGGGGCCCAAAAAATCTTATGGAAGCAACCAGGCCCTGGCCACCAATCTGGACAACAGATAAAGGTGTCCATGCAAATAATAAATCAGGAATCTCAAGGTTAGCCTTAAAATAACTGGAGAAGATCAGCTGGGAAGACTCACCTGCCCAAACTGCACTGGAGGAAGTGTTTAACAATGACAAAGTTCCATCCTTGAAAAATGCGAACTGGCGATCTAACTGCCCAGAGGAAAAATCTAAACATATTCCTCCAACCCTACAACAAGACTCAGGAATAGCACTAAAGGTGGATCCTGCAGTTACAGCTAATATTTTTCATCTATGACAGGAGGGGAAACCCTTAATAATACTCGAATTTCCATAACTAATGCAACAATTGTAGATACAGACAAACTAAATATTCAAATTTCATTTTTGAAGACACTGGCTTCTTTCACAATGGCAATAGATAACAAACTGGACAATTTGAATTAATTAATCAAGAGGGCACAGGTAGAGTGAGAGACTGGAATGAAAGAACGTGCATTTCAATACATTCACATCCTGGACAAACTCTCTAACCTGTAGAGAACCATTGCCATATGTAGGTAAAATAGTTTTTTGCGATTCTCAAATTGCGATTTTTAGGGAATCACAATTAGAGAATCGCAAAACGCAACGTAGGTAGGATTTGCAAAATATTTTGCGAATCCTACATATTCCTTACTTGAGAATCGCAAATTGAGATTCGCAAATAAGGAATACCTTCCCATTCATTCTAATGGGCTAGAAGGCCCATAGGAATTAATGGGAAGACATTCTCAATGTGCGATTCCCAATTAGAGTATCGCAAATTGAGAATGCAATTTCAAGGTTACAAGGGTGTCAATAGGACACCCTGTTGCACCCCTGAAATAAGCATGTGTGCACATGTGGCACACATACATGCGCTAAGGCCATGTATGTGTGCCGCGAGCACTTTGAAAAATGCAAAAAGTGCATATTTCAAGGAAATCGCAAATTACCACCAACCTGAAGTTGGTGGTAATTTGCTATTCCTTTAGCCAAAATCGCACAACTTGGGTGCTTCCTACATTGCATTTAAGGAATCGCAAATTTTGCGAGTGGGTTTTTGTCTGCTACATAGCACACTGCCCAAATTGCGATCGCAAACGCTTTTGCAATCGCAATTTGGCTTCCTACATAAGGCCCCATGTCAACAATAGTAGCTAAAACAGGAATTGGAAGAGTTAAAATGCAGTGGAAAGTCGATGAATGGGCTCAAAGGGAATAAACACAGCTAAAATCAGCCAAAGGAAAAGTCAGATGAAGAAATACTAATAGGGAAAGCATAAACCAAGAATCACTCTCTTGAAAGAAAATCACAAACCCGTATGATAGAATTTAAGCATGAGAAAGGTGCTCCGTGCACACCAATGTTGTCAAGTTCAATCTAATTTCGGAATCCTTTATTTTAGTGCTGCTCCATCCGTTGCACTTGGTCAGAGTGCCTTGAAAATATAGTAACAACTGATCTGATTGGGGAAATCCCTTCCTGTGGGATATGCGCTCTCGAACAAGGGGGCGAAGCTTGTTCGAGAGTGACTACTCTCGTGAATTCCAAACCCATTAGGAAGGGTCCATGAAGTGACCCTAAATGCATTGGGTAGAATTCATATGAAGTACATATAATTATGTGAATAAATGAAGAATCTATGGAAAGAATGAAATGAAGAAGTTTGAAACTCACTATTTAAAGGATTTCATGGTTATTATGAAGGTTTCTACAGATGGATAAGGAACAAGTGGTTCCCTGTAAATAAGTGCGCACATCCCACAGGAAGGGATTTTCCCAACCAGATCAGTTGTTACAGCATTTAAGCATGGCCATTTCAACTTGTTTTCATGACCAAAGAACAAAAAGGCAAGCGAAGGTTCCCAGCTCAAAGCACTCCACTAAGCAAGAGTACTTCAGGGGAGCAACAATGATAAGGCAGGCAAGTCAGAGAAGCCTACAACATATACAAGCATTGGCATAGCCAATAGGTCTCACCTTTGGGGCCTTATAAGTGTTTAGCCTGAGCTATTGACTTTGCCAATGTCTTTAAGCTGTGCTGTAGAGAAGTGTGGCTGCTGTGAAGCATGCTTAAAGGTTACATTAAAAAAGTGTCAGAAGCATTTTTGTTACCTTATATATGACCAAGAAGGCTTTATGTACAACTGAACGACCATATTAAAAAAAGTATTTACAATAAAAATGTCCTCAGTTTTCTTTTGTCCTTGCAATGCTAGCAACTTGTTTCTGCCTATTCCAATGGCTGTTTGTTATAGCTTTTTTTGAGGGATCATAAACAATCAGAGCGTGAAGGTTTGGAACTAGTACCTGTATTATAACACTAGCAGCGGACGAACGCTAGGGGAGAATCAACCGATGCCAGATTCCGAGAGCAGGCTGAGGTGGTGCTGAGTGATGCTGAGGTGGTAGTGGTAGTGCTGGTTGTGGTGGTGACTGATGCGGAGGTGATGCTCAGGTGATGCTGAATAATACTCAGGTCTTTCTGAGGTTGTGGTGTACTAGAGCAAAGGCAATGCTGAGTGATACGGATGTGGTGCTTAGTGATGCCGAGGTGGTGGTGCTGCACTGGTGCTCAGGGGGTCCAGAAGTGGTGCTCAGGTGGTACTGAGTGATGCTGAGTTGGTGCTGTGCTGAGGTGATGCTGAGGTGGTGCTGCACTGAGGTTGAGGTGGCGCTGTGCTGATGCTGAAGTGGTGCTGCATTGATGCTGAATTGCTGCTGGGGGGCTGCTCTGGTGGTGGTGCACTGATGCGGAGGTGGTGTTATTCTGATGCAGAGATAGTACTGCACTGGTGCTGAGGTGGTGCTGCACTGGTGGTGGTGGTGCACTCATGAGAGAGAGTATTGCAGATGCTGAGATGGTGCTGTAGTGGTGATGTGCTGGGAGATACTGATGCGGTGCTGAGTGATGCCGAGGTGATACAGAATGGAGGAGGTCAGGTAATGCTGAGTTGGTCTGCGCTGGTGCACTGATGCTGAAGTGGTGCTGTGCTGATACTGAGTGATGCTGAGCGGATGTTGCGCTGGTGCTGAGGGGGTGCTGAGTGATGCAGTGGTGGGCTGAGTGATGCAGAGGTGGGCTGAGTGATGTTGTGGTAGCGCTGAGTGATGCTGTTGTTGCACTCAGGTGGCGCTGAGTGATGCTGTGGTAGCGCTGAGTGATGCTGTGGAGGTGACAAGTGATGATGAGGTGAGTGCTTGGCGATGCTGTGGAGGTGCTGAGTAATGCTGTGGAGGTGCTGAGTGATGCTGTGGTGGTGCTGAGTGATGCTGTGGTGACACTGCATGATGTTGTGGTGGCCATGAGTGATGCTGTTGTGGCCATAAATGATGCTTTCTGGCATTGAGGTGGCACTGAGTGATGTTGTGGTGGCCCTGAGTGAATCTGTGGTGGCACTGAGTGAGGCTGTGGTGCGCTGAGTGATGCTGTGGTGACCATGAGTGATGCTGGGGTGGCCATGAGTGACACTGTGTCCATGTGCACGCCGCTGCTCGCTCCTGCGGTAATACTTCGTGGAAGTGAACATTTCAGAAAAGGTGGGACATGCGCCCACCAGTAGCCATTTGCAGGCTATCATTGTTAAATGAAAGACACACAGGCCAATCTAAAGTGTGGGAGGAGTCATACCCCACACAGTACAGACAACAGATCGACTTACAGATCAAGCGATGTAGGCTCGACCTAAAAAAGGACTAATGTAAGCGCCCAAAGGAGACTCTAGTACCATTGGCAACAAAAGACAAAGCATACAGGCACCCAGGGCAGCAAGAAAATATAAAAAGCGAATATTCCCCACAGAGAAATGCGTGAAATCTGATCAGTCCTCACGGACAACCGGGGGGGAGGGTTCAGGGGGGCTTGTTGGCTCCAATTTGGAGTTTATAGTTGGGCAATAGGTGGCCTGGATACCCCGATCCCACCATCCCGGTTTCAAATCCTTGGTACCCACCCACAAGATTGTCAGATGATCTTAGAGCTGCAACTCCCTCTGAAGTCCAGGTGGTAATGAGTCCGAGGCAATGCAGCACAATAGGCTTGAGAGGCCCAGGGGTAAAACATACCAAACGAAAACCCAACGACTGCTGGGGCGGAGTGGAATAATCTTATAGGCAGTGCTTAATTAGAAAAAAAAAGGGGCCGGGCTGTCGTCAGGAGGCCACTGTAGCTTCCGCCACACAGTGCCCTGCTATGTTGCCACTGATAGTAACAACGCAACTACTAGCCATCACACTCGTACAAGTCTGACATTTCTGACAGGTAATAGTCATTTTTAATGAATATAGCATTAATATTTAACAGTTGTTGTGGTCATCTCTACATTAGCTATACAGTGCCAACTTGTGGCAGACTATCACAAGCACTGGTGCTGACAATCAAGTGCCAGTGCCGAGCACCGGAAACCACAGGCTCAAATTAAGCACTGCTTATAGGTGCACCAAAAACCTCTATACTGCACGCATCAAGTAACCAACAGAAATTGAATTTTCACCTGCCTGCAACAAACGACAAGATAGCACAAAAGCCTTATCTTCCTTCCGAGTTACATCTCGCAGGGCCCTTGGGACATCCTGAACAGGTGCAACATAGCAAATATATGTAACTCAATCCTGGGCTTAGAGTATATAAAGAGCCAGGAACATGTAGCCTTTATACCGCCTAAAAATAGAGAATCTAATCACGAAATCGCGCAATCACTACTGACCAAGGCAAAAGTGCTTGAAGAGCTGTTAAAAATCGATATTGAAAAATTCCCATAATTTTTAAACTGCTAGAGAGAAAAGAAAAGGACGGAAGGGGCTCTCCAAAAGACAGCTGGCATGAAAATAAGGGCTCAGTGCCACTCTATGCTAAGGGCGCAATGCTCGACTTTTAATGCATTTCAAGCAAGTTGACCATCACTAATGCCCCTGGCAATCCAGACACACAGCACTGCAGGATCCTCAGTCCACAAAACTAGAGGATGAACCGGCCAATAGATCGCCAACCACAGACCTGATACAGCCGGAAGAAGAGGTGCTGAACTTCAAGCATCCAATTCGGGAAAAACTCAATTAATTTAGCCAATACAACGCAACAATGGTTTAATGCCTTCATCTACTACGTTAATTTTGTGGACTGTAGCAGGGGCCTGCAAATTACCCCAGAACCCAAGCTTGGAAAAGTTTTGGTGCAACTTTGACATCATCTGTCTCCAAGAAACTTGTCGCGAAGCTGAGAACCCACTGCCAGGCTATGTGGAATTTACCAATCTAGCAGAGAATGCAAAGACCAAAGGGCACCCGAAAGGCGGCTTATGAACCTACATAACAACCAGTAAAACTTTTTAATGTAAGTAAATTAGATCTAACGGTCAACCACATGCTGGCAACAATAATTACACACTGGAACTCAAGGATCGCTGGTAACCTCACTCATAATAGTCAATATTTTCATAAATCCTAACCCTACTCAGAAACATAATCTAGTTACAGCCACAGAGAATAAACTACTAGAATTACAAGCTAACCACGGGAAAATACCATAAATGATTACCGGAGATTGACAAATTATTACAAGAGAAGTCCAAGACATGTAGCTAGGGATTCCAATACACGTATCACAATTTATGAACATTAAATAATGGCGTGTCCCAGAGGCTCTGGGACTAAGGGTCCTCAATGGCAGAGCACCCTCTGATTGATTCACTGATGGCCGTGACACATAAGTCAAGGAATCTGAGTCGACCTTAGACCACACCATCACATCTTCCTCCATAATCCATGACAGTCAGAGCTTTTATACAGAGGTTAGATGTGAAATTGATCATCAGGCACCGATCACAAACAAAAAATGGCGCATGGACCGCATGAAAAATATTGATTCACAAGATCTAGGCAGCTACTGGTAGGGAATAAGATGGACCTACTTTTCCTTGGAAAATTACGAGAAACAGAAAGAAAGTTTATTAACTGAGCAATAGGAGGAATCAGATTTGTCTTTAAATGGGAGACTATACAGGTGACATTGAAAAAACAGCTGGCTCCACAACAAAGGAAGATCCACGAGCAGGGCATACAAAAAAAATAAATGATTCGCCCAGGCCTTAAGGCAAAAGAGGCAGCAAATTAACCAAGAAGCTAAAAACATGAAGTCTCAATATATAGCAGGCGCCTACCCTAAAACTTTCCATGAAATAAAGAAAGGTAAGTATGGGGGGCGTGGCTAAGCACCCGACGCGGATGGCAGCAAGCGGGTAGCGGCTCCGTCCACACCAGAGTCAACAGGTGGTTCGCTCCCCTTTGACGAGACATGGAGACCTGCACGTGTTGTCGGAATTAACCGGGCACCATCCAGGCTGGTTTTTACTCATCTAGCGCGCCGGCGTTGCTACATTTCACCGGATTTCACTCCAGTCGCGGCTCCTCCGGGTCGCGACCGCCATTTTGTTTTTTTTTGCCGGTGCTTCTCGCAGCTGTGCGTTCCACCGCACGAATCTCCACCAGCTCTCATGGACCTTTTTTGATGCCGTTTTTTCTCACTTCGTGATGGGAACTACTCTCAATCAGCACAGGTGACTTTTTTCCACTTTTTGGTATTGACTTGTTGTGACTGGTTCGAATTAGCTGCTCTCCTCAGGTTGGGCGGCCATTTTGTTTTGCTTTATCTTGCGCTATCCCTGACGCCGGATTCATCAGCATTTCAATGGCGCAGCGTTTCGACAAGCCCCCCAAGCGCAATTTTGTCAAGAACTCTAAGCTCTTTTCAACGCTGGCTAACCTGGAAGCTTCTACAAACCCTCCCATTGATACTGCGACAGCTGACATGGAGGCCTCTTCTTCTCAGGTGGCAACCAAAACCACCCCAAAAAGGTTGAAGAAAGACCCACCCTCCCCCTCGCACTCCTCATCCTCTATCTCAATCGAATTACTCCTCGAAGAAATACGAGCCCTGCGTCCCTACATGGAAGATACCAATGCCAAACTGCAAACGCTTACCGACAATTGGTCAAACATGGACGCCAGGGTCTCCACTGTGGAAAAAGATGTCTCGTCTCTTCAGGAAACGGCAACCAAGGTTGTTCATATGGATCTTCAGATCTCTTCTCTTCAAAAACAGGTCGAAGACCTTGAAAACAGGAATAGGCGCAATAACCTACGTATTTACGGCCTGAAGGAGGGAAGCGAAGGGAATGATCCTATTGATTTCTTTCAGTCCTTTCTTCCCAAGCTATTGCACTTACCTGAAGGTACCTCACTCAACATTCAGCGTGCTCACAGGCTTGGACGACTCCCCTCCTCTACTTCGCCCTCCACTAAACCTAGGGGTGGGATAATGTACTTCCTTGAATACACGGACTTACTGAAGGTCCTCTTAGCTGCCAAGGCCTCTCCACGTATCATCTGGTCAGGTTCCACCTTATTTTTTGCTCAAGATTACGCCAAATCAACTGCTGCCCGTCGAAAAGCCTTTCTGCATATGCGACCTGACCTTCGTTCCATTGGAGCCAGATATGGACTTTTCCACCCGTGCCTATTTAAAGTTACCTATAATAACAAGACCACCACTTTTGAGGGCCCTGTGAGACTCCGAAGTTTTCTGAATTCTTGTGGTTCTACAGGCATGGAGTTCTCCAGCCCATCCTCTTCGTTTCCACCATGACTCTTGTTGCTGTTCTCATTGATTTTTCCTTGTCACCTTGTTCATTGCTCACTCATGTTTCTATAGTTCCATGTTTTTAGACTCTCCGACGAGTCTCTATTTATTTCTCTTACCTGTTATCTGATATCGTTCTTTCATTTGTCAACACGGTATCTGATTGTGTTTTTGGTCTTTCTTAACCTCTAATCCCGATGTTCTCCTTTTTCCACAGATTCTCCATAGCGTTCCGTCATGTTTTCTCCGATTGGACTTTTCGCTGCCCTCTGTGCTCGCCCTTCGTTGGTTGGTCTTACCTCCCTCCCGTTATTTCCGTATTGTTCCCCTTTTATCCCGACGTAGACCGTCTACCCCCTCCACTCTCCTTGTAAGTACCTCCCCTTCATTGTACTGTAACATGTTCTCATTTAATGCATTTATTTTCTTTTTCGTATTCTTGTTGCTCTTTTTCACTTTTTTGGTGTCAGTTCCATTTCGCTTGCTCTTACCTTCCTTTTCCCTTTTCTCTCTTCTCCCTTTCAGCACTCTTTGGTCTTTTATAGTTATTCGCGTCCTTTTCCTATATTCTCTCGCCACTATATTTCGTCTAACCTCTTGGTTTGCTCTGTTTCTTTCTTCTTGCTGTTTCTTTATCACATTTTCTATATGTTTCCTATGGCTTTTCTTTTCAGTTGCCTTTTCACATTCATGGCTCGCAATTACCTTCTTCCCACAGCTCACTCATTTTCCCATATTGTTTTTTTCCTTCATGAAAGCCCTTGGCATTGTTCTTCTTGGTGTTTTCTTTCTCCAGCTTTCTTATGTTCTTCCCTATTTACTATATCACTCCTCTACATTGTTCTTCTCTTCCTCTTCAATGGTTTTTTGCATTATTACAGTCTCTTTTGGGCTCTTACTTCTTTTACTCCCTTTATTCTCTTTCTTTCTCTGTTTTCTTTCTTTTCTCTTTTCCTTTTCTCCAGATTACGAGGCTTTACTTTTATTCCTTACTTTTATTATGCTATCCCCTCTTAATTTTCTTTGATGTCAATACGTATTATTTCTTGGAACGTTAAAGGTTTGCACTCACCCATTAAGAGGCAAAAAATCCTCTCCCACCTAGCCAAATTGAACGTAGATGTAGCCTTATTGCAAGAAACCCATTTATCTGATGCCGAAGCTGCTAAACTTAAAAGGGGTTGGGGGGGGGCTGTATTCTCTGCTCCTGGTGATGGTAAAAGAAATGGTGTTGTTTTGTTAATTTGCAAGTCTTTTTCTCATTCAGTTCTACAGTTCGAATCTGACCCTGAAGGCAGATGGTTATTTGTCAAACTTTCCTCCAAAGGTGTCCCTCTCTCCCTACTCAATGTTTATGCCCCCACTGGTGGAAATCCTATTTTTTGGAGTGCGTTCACCTCTCGTATCACTGAATATCTTGAGGACAATTTTGTTTTAGCAGGCGACTGCAATATGCCTTTGGATCCCTTTTTAGACAGGCATTCCAAATCTTTTTTTGTCCCTAATAAATCTCATAAGCTTTTTACGCATGCCATTTCTCAACATAAACGTGTTGATGCCTGGCGATTATGCAATCCGACCTGTAACGAATTTACTTTTTACTCCCCGGTGCACCATTCCCAATCACGTATCGACTATATTTTCTTGTCCCGTCACTTGTCCCAATCCCTTACTCAGGCTGAGATTGGTCCCATAATGTTCTCTGACCACGCTCCAGTCACAATTAACATTGGTATTTTACCCAAATCCACCGGACCCAAGAGGTGGCGATTCAATAACACCCTTCTTCTTGATCCCAAATTTACGGCCTCTTTCACTGATTTCACTGCCAATTTTTTTGCTATTAATGATACCCCCTCCTTGGCCAATCACACCATCTGGGACGCATATAAAGCTGCAGCCAGAGATTTCATAATCAGACATGTTTCTGTGAAACGTAGGGATGCTCGAACCCGTACCAGTGACCTGTTATCTCAGATTAAATCCCTAGAACACTCCTTTTACACTTCCCACACTCAGGAAAGTCTGACAGCTCTAGTACATGCCAAAATGAAATATAATAAACAATCCACTGAGGATGCTTCACTGTACCTATTAAAATCCAGTTCAAAATGTTATGGTGGGAAGAATAAGGCGGGGAAAGTTCTTGCTAATTATTTGAAAGTTAAGCAAAACAAGTTGAATATTGAGTCTGTATTTGATGTTAATTCAGTTTTGCAACATAAAGATGTCGATATCTTGAAAGAATTTTCTCGCTTTTACTCTACACTCTACTCTTCTGAGACTCAACCCTCTGCTCACTCCCTTTCTGCCTTCTTTGCAAGCATTCAACCTCCTCCCAACTTTCCTGTTGACCTTTCCACCCTTGAATCTCCCATTACCGACCGCGAATTACATACTGCCCTTAACCTCCTTAAGAAAGACAAAGCTCCTGGCCCAGATGGCTTCACTGTCGAATTTTATCAACACTTTGCAACCCTTTTGTTACCCAAAATTCACCGTCTTCTCGACTCTTTCAAAACACATGGTGCTTCCTCAGGTACTTTTTCTGATGCTTACATTTGTATTATACCCAAGGAGGGGAAGGAGACTCAGTATTGTAAAAATTATAGGCCAATATCACTTGTCAATATCGATTACAAATTATATGCCAAATCTTTAGCCATCAGATTGGATCCTTTTCTTCCAGAGCTTCTTGGCCCTGAACAATCGGGATTTGTCAAAGGACGTTTCATTTCTGACAACACCAGACTCCTCTTCAATGTACTTTCTAAGTCATCACGCTTTCAGGATTCCCTTGCCGCAATCGCCTTAGATGCTGAGAAAGCGTTTGATAGAGTGGAATGGTCTTTCCTTTTCTCTGCATTGAAGTGGTTTGGGTTTGGCCCTAATTTCATTTCCCTCATTTCCTTCCTTTATACGAACCCTAGAGCTGCGGTTTGTGCCAATGGCTTGATTTCATCATTTTTTAGCCTTGGTAGAGGAGTCCGTCAGGGTTGCCCTCTCTCCCCTTTCCTCTTTAATTTGGCCCTAGAACCTTTCCTATCAAAATTACGTCAGAATCCAAACATTCATGGCTTTCAGCTCTCTAACTCGCAGGTCAAACTAGCTGCCTATGCGGATGATATTCTACTTTTCATTTCCAAACCGTCTGTTTCCATCCCTGCTTTCCTCACCGAAGTCAACGTTTATTCTTAACTTTCTGGTTATAAACTGAATAATGATAAATGTGAGATTCTCCCTCTTACCAAATTCACCTTCAAACCTGATTTTGAGGCATCCAACTTTAAATGGAACATGGCCCATATAAAATACCTTGGTTTGCACATTACTTCTTCCATTTCAGATACTGTATCACTATGTCTTAATCAATGCACCCACAAATTATCAGATCTTACATCCAGATGGCACCCCCTCTATCTCTCCTGGTGGGGTCATCTTGACACTATCAAGATGATGTTAACTCCAATTGTCCTCTACACCATTTCAAATATTCCTGTATCCCTATCAATTTTTTTACTAAGATCAACAAAACCCTTTCCTCCTTTTTATGGTCTGGAAAGAAGCCACGTATGTCTTTGTTACGTTTGCGTCTGCCCAAATCAGAGGGTGGGGTTAATTTCCCAAATTTCCCTGCATACCACAAAGCTTTTCTCCTGAAACAAGCTTCCCTCTGCCTCAAAGACCCTACCGAGCCTCTTCCCCTTTGGGCTGTACTTGAACGTCTCTCTCTTTCTCCTTTCTCGTTCGCCGAATATCTCTCCTTCTCTCGCAAACCCCAATTCCTTTCTTCCCCAATCCACAAATATACGGCAAAAATACTCTTAGCTTCTGCTCCAGACCCTCCCTCCTCCGTTATTGAGTTTCTCAACACCACTATTTGGTATAATAACAGCATTCTCATTAACCAGAAATCTTTTTTCTGGAAAACTTGGAGGCAGCGAGGTCTAATTTGGGTTTCCCAACTCTTTCAGGGGTCTACTTTCCAGTCCTTTACTACCCTTAGTCGAACTTTCTCGCTCCCTTCCTCTTTTATTCACAAATTCGTCTTACTCAGGACTGCTGTTATGTCCGTATATGATTCCCTTTCTCATTCCCCTCCTCCCGTTGTTTCCCCCACCCCAACTTCCTCACTCCATTCCCTATTAAGTTCCAACCCCTCAGCTTCTTCCATTTACCATTCCTTTCACAAACCTCTTTCACCCAGGCCGAAATCCACAGTGGAAGAGCAGTGGGAATCTGATTTCGACACGTCTTGGCCTACTTCCCTTTGGGATAAAATCTGGAGTAAGCTCCGCAAATCCTCTAGAGCTGCCTCCCTCACACAAACACTTTTCTTTCTTTATAATCGACTCCTTTATACGCCATCTCTCCTTCACAAAAGATTCCACATGGTTCCGGACCTTTGTTGGTCCTGCTCCCTCCCCAACGCTACACTCTTTCATATGCTTTTCTTGTGTCCCCTCACACACATTTTTTGGACTCAAGTCTGGGACCAAATTAATACTATATTTCATACCTCTATCCCCTTCTCCTTTACTGATATTTTTCTTGGCTCACTTTCATCCTCCTGGACTACGGTTTATGCAAATGTTCAAATTATAGATTTGTTATTAGCTGTTGCATTCCAACAGATTACTGTTCATTGGAAAAATTCAAATGACATTACTCTCAAAGCTTGGTGGTTCAATGTATGTCATAACCATAGACTTGATACTGCATTTGTATATCCCCTTAACCTTGCCCCGAAAAGACATTCCCTTTGGCTCCCCATTACCTTGTACCTTGATGTTTGTGCCAAACGTCCCTCTCATTTGCCCCCTTTTCAGCAAGAAGTTTCTAAACCTCCCTGAATTACCTTTCGTTCCTTTAATTTCTCTACTATTCAATTTTTCATGTATAATTTATAATGCCTTCCCCCATGTACATAGCCTCATTTATTTTATACTCCTAGCCTAATTTTCTTTTTCCTCCCTTATTTACGGTTTTACCTAATTTGCCTTACCTATTGATGATATTGTATCTCACTCCTTTTGATGTACTGACACCTCTGTTATATTAATAAAAATGTTATTTGAACTTAAAAAAAGAAAGGTAAGTATGGGAGACCAAGCAAGCCTATATGGACCAGGAGTGGATAAGAATCCCAGAGGTTTGTAAGGCAAAGAACAGCAAAATGCTATGGTCAATCATTAGCCAACTAGAGTGAGGGCCTTCAAGAGCATTAGGAAACACTGTGTCCGAAAAAAGTGAGTAGGGCACATCTCCAAATTAAATCACAACCCAAATGGGAACATAGTTGGTTGAGTACATCAGGTGGATTTCCATGCCTAAACTTCACCGAACAACAGATCGAAGCACGAATACAGGCCTGCAGAAGCTCCAGGCCCTAATGGCTGCCCGCAGCAGTATTTAAAAATGATTGAGTGGTCTGGAGTCGCCAGCTAGGCAAAAAATACAACACCTGCCTGATGGAAAACAGGGCCCCAGACTCATGGAAAAGGGGCAGTTCTACATGTCAACTATAAGAAATGCCCATATGTGAACCCTGATAGTTACCTCATGATTGCACTTTGGGCAACGAAAATCAAATGTAATAATTCTTTTATACCTACTTTGTAAGCCTTACTAAAGCCTTCGATCTAGTCAACAGAAGCTGCTTCTGGAGAATTGTAGTTGAATGGAACATCTCTCCGAACCTGCTGAGAGGAATCAATCAATCAGCATTTATAGAGTGTGACTAATCCCCCTGGGGGTATCCAGGCGCTGAGGTCTCGTAGGTCTCTTATCGAAGAGAAGGGTCTTGAGTCCCTTCCTGGGGTTCGCCAGAGTGGGTGCTGTTTGTAGGTGGAGGGGAGGTCATTCCAGGACTTGGCAACGAGGTAGGAGAATGAGCCGCCTCTGTTGTGGCTGCAACAAATGCAGGGTACATGAGCGAGGGAGGGAGAGCACAGTTGTCTGCCGTAAGTACAGACGGTGGTTGATGTAGGCTATACCCTGGTCGTGGAATGTTTTGTAGGCGAGGGTCAGCATCTTGAACTTGCCTCTTTTCTAGATTGGGGGCCAGTGGAGGTTCTTGAGGTGGGGTGTGATGTGGTTCTGTTTGGGGAGGTTGAGGAAGACTCTGGCAACTGTGATCTGCATGGTCTGAAGCCTCTTGAGGAGTTGGGTGGTGGTGGTGGCCAAGAGCGGGTTTCCATAGTCTGGCTGGCTGGTGACAAGGGCTGCAGTTTACTGCCTTGGTGCAAAATCTATCTCGAAAACATCTCTATTTAAATAGCATTAGATCTTGTTGCCAAGCAACCATGTTCTGTATGGAAGGTTTGACACCATAAACCATGGCGCATTTCCCATAATTTATTTTAAAGGCGGAGTTACTTATTAACAGACCACTACTAAAATTTGAGGAAATAGAGTCAGCATTTAAACCGCGTCTATGATTGGTTAGTCCACAGGCCAGACTTTCAAAATTGATAGTTTTCATGCACGCCATACAATTTGCACAACCTGTTAACATGCGGACCCTGAGTTTGCCGACGCCACCAAGTCTTTGAATGTATTTAAAGTCCTTCCTCGTTTCAGAGCTGCTTAATCAAACAAAAAAGTGGAAGTATGCATTTTTTAATATCTTAGCTGCTTTCTGCCGCACCCAGGATCAAACCAGCAACCTGCAGCCATTTCATTTCGAACTTATGCACACATGAATTAGCTTCCCATCATTTTGTTGGACCAGAACTTTGATAATGCCAGATATACCGCACTTTAGCAACTTGCCATGCCATAATGAACAACTATAAAATACACTTTCGCTTTTGTGCCACAATGAAGGTATGATTTCAGAACGCATGTTCAATCCTTTCTGTGCTCCGATTGGCGTGGAGGAGGCGCTTCACAGCTTTTTGTTGCACACCGCCATAATCGGAAGTACGGCTCTTTAGCATTCAACCATTTGTCGATTCTGGATTCGGACTTTTATTGATGAACCATATTTGAGCTTTTTATTGTCCTTTAATTAACGTGGTTGCATGGCAGATCCTGGTGTTTTTAGGCCACCATGACCATTTTATGTTCTTTTCATTTTTTCTTTTTTGCTGTTTCTTCCTTCTTGGTGCAACTGGTTATGTTTCTTCTTCATTGTGCGATAGCAATGGTTTTTATTCATCGTGCAAATAAAGTTTATTATTATTTAAGATGGTGGGCCGGTGATTTGCAAATCCCTAATCAGAATGTATGCCACCCTTACGCTTGGGGAAAGCCAATGGCTGGCTACTTGGACTTAGGCTAATGTCCTAAGATTGTCAGTGTTCTGTGTACTCCACCTTTGAGATGTCAATCTGGTTCCATAAACCTTTCATTTATTTTTGCCTTTCCAGCTGTTACAGATGGTCATGCGAAGAATGGACTGATGCCACTGGTATTCACAGTAGGCAGCTGGTTTAATATTTGCCCTAGGAAGAATATTGCATGGAGCCCGTTAAGAGACCTGGGGCCAGATGTAGGTGGCCAATTACCGGTCGGTAACGGCCAAATTCGGCATTTTCGGTAATTTTACCGAATCGGTAAATATACCGGTCGGTAAAATTACCGAAAATGCATTTTCGGTATGTAGGTGCCAAGTTGCACATTGACACAGGGCTTTGAAAATCGGTATTTTACCATGCAATACAATTGCATGGTAAAATACCGATGCAGGTGTACATGCACATCTGTGCATGTACACCTGTGCCATGTGGCGTACATACATGCCCTTAGGGCATGTATGTGCGCCACATGGCACACAAGCCTAAAACAGGGGATCCAGAGGGTGTCAAAGTGACACCCCCTGCACCCTTGCTAAAATCGGTATTTACCGATTCTGTAATTACAGAATCGGTATTGCCCATTGATTCCTATGGGCTTCACAGTCCATAGGAATCAATAGGAAATACCGATTCGGTATTTCCAGATTCGGTAAATACCGAATCTTAACGATTCGGTATTTCCACATCTGGAAATACCTACATCTCCCCCCTTCATATTTACCACTTCTTAAATACCGAATCGGTAAAATTCGGTATTTAAGAGGTGGTAAATATGAATTACCTACATCTGGCCCTAGAAGTGGTAATTAAGAATCTCTGGGGAACCAGTACTTAGTTCCTCTAACCCCCTATAAACATGGTTGATTTGGCATATTTAGCTTGCTGTAAGTCACTGGTATATACGGTGCAAAGTGTACCCAGGGCCCATAGGTTAAATGCCACCAGTGGACTGCAGCACCTATTGTGTCATCCACTACACTGAAAGTGCAAAACATGGCTTCAGGCCTCACTTCATCCTCAAGTCTATATTTCCTGGTGAATGAGGAGACTCAAGAGTGAAGCATGACAATTTGCTATTGCCTGTCAGATGAATAATCTGGACATTAATGGAGAACTCTGATTTGGAAAATTTCCGAGGCGTTCTCACTCTTTTTCATGAGGAAAGTTTTTTTTTGTTTTGCATTAATGTTTAGGAGGGAGCAACTTCTATTGGGTTGAGTGTAAGGTGTACTTTGCACAGTGAATCAGCTCAAGGGGATGTTAAGGGCAACTATATTATATTCTGATGCCGTGACAAACACGCATTCGCCACACATTTCTTGAACATAATAGAACCCAACAAATTGGCATTTGATCAAGAATCAGTGCAAGCCATTCTCCCTTCTCCCTCAATTTTGAGGGACATTAATGAACCACATACATTATCTCAGCTTGGTGACTGGAACTCATTAGCTACCTTAAAAAGACGCCAGATTAAAATGGCCCTGCATGGTGCCATTCTTACCAAATACCTACGAGCAAAAGCAGCACTTAGGGGCATCATTGCTGAGAATGAACCAAGGATCTTTCTGGATGACTTAACCTCTTGAAACGACTGACCCTATAGAGCATAAAGATACACAAGACACTGGCTGGTTCTGATAATTAAAACCACACAAAGTCTTTCTGACACAATGCTTAATAGAATCCAGATCAGAGAGAATAAATTATCTTGCATTGTCAATATCATCGCCTGTAAAAAGCGCCTACAAGAAATTAATAAATACATAGATTTTGTTACATAATGCAAGATTACTAAACTACAGTCAATCAATCAGGGATTTGTGATGCGCACAACTCACCTGTGAGGGTCTCAAGCCGCTGGGGTGGGGGAGAGTGGGTTTTGTGCAGCTTTGTCTCATCCAGGTCTTGAGGCTCTTCCTGAAAGCTTGCAGAGTGGGTGTTTGTCTGATGCTGAGTGGGAGTATGTTCCAGGTCTTGGCTGCAATGTAGGAGAAGGATCGCCCCCGCTCTGGCTCTACAGATGCATGGGATTTCAGCTAGGGCCAGATTGCTGGATCGGAGGCTTCTCTTGGGTGCATAGAAGGAGATTCTTTTGCTGAGGTATTGGGGTCCGGTGTTGTAGAGGGATTTGTAGGCGTGAGTGAGGAACTTGAAGGTCACCCTCTTTTCGACGGGGAGCCAGTGGAGTGCTGGTAGGTGTTGGGTGATGTTGTGTTGTCGTGGGATGCCTAGGACAAGTCTAGTTGTGGCGTTCTGGATTGTCTGGAGTTTGAGGAATAGAGACTTGTTTATTCCGGTGTAGAGAGCGTTCCTGTAGTCAAGTCTGCTGGTTATGAGTGTGTGGGTGATGATCATTCTGGATTCGGGGGGATCCATTTGAAGTTCTTGCGGAGGATGCAGAGGGTGTTGAAGCATGTGGAGGAGACGGTGTTGATCTGTTGGTTCATGGTGAGGGTATGATGCTGAGGTTGCGAGTATGGTCTATGGATGTGAGCTGTTTGCCAAAACTACAGAAGGACATATGTATATTCAGCCATGAATCCATATAGCCATTGTAAGAAAATTAATTGACAGAGGAGAAGCCCCACTTAGGCAACATCCACAGTCTTTGTTAGTTAAACTACAAAAGTCACTTAATTAACCTGTGCTTAACCTTCTGGTAGCTTGACACAAAAGCAGTCAGCCTTAAATTAGAATAACGTATTTATGCAGCATTCAAACATTAATAAAGTGAAAACACAATGCAAGAAAAATCCCTAACCAAAAAAATAGAGCACCTTTCATTAAATAAAATGATACCAGAATGACAAAAAGCCAATCAGTAGAACCAGCATATTTAATTTGAAAAATGTAAGTGAAAATAGCATCTAAAAGCACAAAACGCCACTCGCAGTCATCTGGTCAAACTAGACCGAGAGTAACTCATATGTTCACTGTGGTGGAGTGTGGGTCGTATACTAGGAGAAGGTTAGCTCTGCTGAAGAGTTTCCTTCTAAGTCCAGTGCAAAGAGTTCAGTATGTGGTGGAGGAGGCTACAAGGAGCAGGTAGAGCATCACACATGGTCATCGTGGTAGCATGAAGAGCAGACCAGGCACCCAGGCTGTCATTTCTGTAGTCCTAAGAGCGGGTCCGGAGTCACAACAGTCATTGCTGTAGCTTTGCATTGATGGTCACCATGGGTGTAGCTTCAGGGGTTGGTGTTTGGGGTGTGACACCCTCAAATAAATGCATTCTTGGCTTGATAGTTGGTTCTGGGGGCCCCTAGTTGGGTCTGCTAGGTCCGTTGTGTTTTTGGTTGTCCTGATTTCACTAAAATGATTAAACTTGTTCATTTTTGGGCTCAAGAACGTAAATATATATAATGACATGTTTTATCAAAAGGTACTAAATTTGCACATACAGAAGTTCTCCTTGAATGAATGCAAATGTACTACTTTTTAGAATTCACAAAGATTGGCAATAGTAGGCTTGGAAATATGTGCCTGTCTCAGATTTCTAGGCATACTCACTGGCAGTCAAACACCAAAAAGGTGAGGAGACAAATGCTTACAAATAGTCTAATCACTGACAAACGCTCGAGGTAGCATTCTAAGCCATACTTTTTTTCCCACTGTATCGCTCTAAACAGAGGATTGATTTAGGGTTTGGCAGATGGTGTAAAGGAAGACAGAGTGGCAGGACTTTACGGCGCTCACCCTACCTTTAATACGCCTGGCAAATTTAGAGATGTACGCCAGCTTCAGACATCTCTACACACTGCAGGAACTATCGTCATGGTGGTTACGTCCAATGTAGGAAAAGTTTGATGGACGGCTTCATCAAACATGGCGGGTGGACATTAAACTTTCCCGACTTTTTTTATTTTTGAAAAACAAATACTCAAAGCTGGAGTTTGTTTTTGAAAAGTAAATAAACTAGTGGCCACCACACCAAGAGAGTATTCTATCATAGTGTGCTGGTCAGTTTTCTTATTTTACTGTCCCTCACCACCAGGATATTCTGTTGATGACAGACAGTAAAAAAAAGCTATTCACCCGGTTGTGTAAAATAGAGAAAAGAGCCTGGTATCTTATTTATTTATTTATTTAAGTATTCATATAGTGCACTGCTACCTGAGGGCGTCAAGGTGCTTGCAGAATCGGCACACTGTACACACTAGATGTCATATTTCCAGTCCTTACGCAGGGTTACAGAGTAAAGAGCCATGTCTTTAGTCCCTTCCTAAAAGACAACTCAGAAGCATTCCTCAAATAAAATGGTATCTTATTCCACCATCTTGTAGTAATGCTAAAGAAACCTTTACCACCCCATCTCTGAAGACGGAACATAGGCTCTGTTACTAACTTCAGTGACGTCGACCGAAGTGTGCGTCCAGGGATATGCCATTTAAAGTTTCAGGTAACTAGTTATAGCAATAATACAATGTCTCAACAGGGATATCATGTAAGCAGACAAATAAAGAGTGAGTAAATCACATAGCACCGGGAAAAGAGAACAAGGGAGACCAAAGGATAATTCAAAGTTATTATTTGTATATAGAAGTGCACAGGAACAAATAAATTGTAGTAACCAAAACAATCAAAGGTGTACTGGCAAGGTGAAAGTGAATAAAGGGTGCAGTGACACAAGTGATTATATAACAACGTGAGGCGGCGCAGAATAGACAAATGTTATGTGATGATCAAAATACAGTATTTACAGTTATATACAAACCATTTCTATTATTTGCAAATTGACCAAAATGAAGTCGCAAATGGCGTTGCAGGGTCGACGGTGTTTCAACCTCTATGACTTGAGGTCATCATCAGGACAATGGTTACATAGATGTGGTCCTGTGCTCTATAGAATAGGGAGAGAGGGATTGATAGAGTTTAGGACCCATAAACCAAGAATTAGAATCAAGTGGTGAAACAAGAGAAGGGTACTACCTTTCAAATAGGTAGACAGATTCCGGGTCTGGAATCTAAGGACACGTCTTCAAGGGGAATCAAAGCCAAGAACTAATCTAGGGGACAAAAGAAGGGAATGAAGGAAAACGCTCAAGTTACGCGTAATGGGGACGATGAAGGGGGGTGGGTGGGGGAGGGGGGAGAAGGGGGAAAGGAGGTGGGAGGGTGCGGGGTAGGGGGGGAACAGAAGGAGGGCTGTGTGTAAAATGGCAGCAGGAAAACATTCGAGACAAGGAGGCAGCAATGCTTACCAAGGAAAAAAGGTGTCACATCTGAGGACATCCATGGGGGATAGAGAATCAAGCTCTAAAACTCTTAACAGGTTTACTCCTGTTGTATGTTTTATCAGGTACCTAGGGCCTGAATTGTGTAATGCTTTAAAGGCAATGCATAAGGCTTTAGACCTTATGCGCTTCTCCATAGATAGCCAGTGCAGAGTGTTGAGGGCATGTTTAGCTCATATGTATTTGGCTAATCCAAAGAGCAGGCTGGCGGCGGAGGCCTGCAGTACCTGTAGCTTTGCTATGACAATGCCTACTCCGTCGGGCCATCGTGAAAGTTTTACATCGATGCCGTGAATTTTACTCCATCAGGGTAAATTGTGCGGCCCACAAAACTCAACAAGAGGTGAGCGTATTTTGATTTGGGGAAAAGAGTACTCCTTTGCTGTTCCAATAGAGTGTCCACCAAACTCTAAATTAGCTCCAGAGACCCACCTAATTTAAATCAGTACCCTCCTCCTCACTGGAACAAACCATACTGAGCCTTGGTTGTCTTACCCATTAACCATGCTGCCCACTGCTTTTTTTGTTGGAAAATTTGAGCTTCACACCCCCCAAACCTCACTTACTGAGCTACACCTCTGATGGTCACCGTGGTATATTGTTGCTGTAGTGTGAAGAGTAACTCTCACATTGCCTGTTTTTGCTGGCGTTCGTAGTGAAAATGAACAGCAGATCTCACCAAGGCTTTGCAGCTGAGTCTTCGCTCAAGTGGTCACGATAACCCAAACTACATGATTTTCAACTTTTGTAGAAGAGGAGTACACACTGATGCCAGGACCTGTGAAGGCACCTCTTGGGGATCGTGGGCGCATTCCAGCTTAGGGAAGTAGGTCTCAGGGTGATCCAGTTGCAGCAGGTTAACTGGATAGTTATAGGGAGGTCTCTGAAGCGTCATGTGTCCCTGTAGCTCACCAGGAGATCAGCCAACTGATCCTTGGAGTTACCCTGATTAGCCTGTGTTGAAGGCAAGCAGGTTGAGTCTTCCTTCTCAGACTGCAAGACAGTCCTTTAAACTTCGAAAGTGCTTCCCTTATCCAGGCTCCAAACTGTCTGGGGGTGACAAAAGGCAGGGCAGGCTTGGTGTCAGATTTCTTTATGTGTGCAGGAGTCAAATTCCTTTGAAGTGCAAGTGGAGCTGGGTGCAGCTCTGCCCCAGTCATCCTGTTAAGAAGGTCCATTCTGTCCAGACCCAAGCCCCCTTTTTGTCACTGTTTGGAAGAAATACACAAACCCCAAAAGTAAAGCCATTCACAGTCATGTGATCCAGGACATTGGCAGAAGGCACAAATGGTTGGGACACGGAAATGGCAACTTTGTAAAATTGACATTTTCAGAATTCTAACATGAAATCCAACTTTACCATTAAAGAGGATTTTAAATTACAATTCATTTGAGTTTGAACAGTTTATTTCTACCTGCTTCCAATCCAAACTTAATACCTATTAAATGTAATAAGGTAGCCCAGTGTTAGTCAATGGCGAAAAATGACTTTTGGAGTTTTTCACTGCCAGGTTATGTAATATTTAAGCATGCATGTCATTCTTTCTAAATGCAATGTATCCTTCCCTATGAGCTTTACGCCCAACCTTATGGGTGATTCATAAGTATTAAAAAGAACGGTTTAGACCTGCCAAAAGGTTTATTTTGCTAGGTCAAAATGGCAGTTTAAAACAGCACTACAGTACAGTGAAATACTTGAGACTTGTTTTAAAAGGCTACTTTATTGGGTAGTTCAATGAGTGCTACTGGCCCATTAGTAGGATTTAAGTTACCGGCTCTGGGTACATGTAGTACCATTGGCTAGGAACGTACAAGTTACATAAATGTGTCAATTAGGTGTAGGCCAATTCTACCACATTTAAAGGAGTGAGCACAATCACTTTAGCACTGGTTTGCAGTGGTAACGTGCACATAGTCCTAAATCCAAGAAAAGCAAATTCAGCAAAACAAGAGGGTTGAAGGCAAAAGGTTTGGGGGAATACCACAACAAGGATTGTTTATGAGTATTATACCAATAAAAGACTTCCAGGCATACTAAAAAATACAGTGAGAAGGAAGCCAACACCACATAACTGGACTCTCAGTTCAGATAAGCATAGTAGTAGTAGTGATGAGAGCGAAAGAGGGGGTTATCAACCTTACCCCCACCAAAAATGCCCCAGCCATCCTTTCACTTTGGATTTTTGCCCAATCTTTACCGGTATCCCATTTCAAGATTTCCCTTTTAATCTCACACACTTCCTTTTTTAGGCATGGCCAGAGGATGGGCAAGAACAAGACAAAAAACAAAAAACAAGAATCCCATGGTCTAATGGTCAGACCAACTCAGATGGTGACCAGGAGCAAGGGGAAGGACAATTAGGCCAGAAAGCGCAAGAGTTCAACTTAGCAGTCAATTTGAGTAATCACTTGCTTGACACTATGCATACACAAGCCTTAGAGAATGGTTTTGGTTTTGTTGCCACCCCTAAAGTAGACATGTTCAACCTTAGATGTGAACTGGCCCTATTTTTCAGACAGATTATAATCAAGGTATTTTTAAAGACAATTCTTCTTCTGCTGTGGGACCTGTTAACATGGGCCTTAGACCAAAATGTATGTTTCAACCGCCAGCGCAGGCGGCACTGGGTGAGATCACCACTTTTGAATGAGCTGTCATCATGGAGGTGGAGAGCAAAGGCTTTGACAAGATCACATTTTTCCAAAATATATTCTGTTCGGAACAGGCATCTCTCGTATCTTTCCAGGATAATATATACTTAGTCGTTAAACTCACTGATAATGGCGGGCCAATGTGGTGATGAACTGGAGTATGTATAATGATGAATCCCTATGGTTATTATTCAACACAAACAGCTATGAAATTATATCTGAAGATGTGCACTAACATTTAGATCATGCTGGAGGATGACCTTACACAATGCTGTATAGCTAAGAATAAAGGTGACCTTTTAATAGCAAAGGACCCTGGTCCTACACTCTCCCCAAAATGCACATATTCTGTCCCATTGTGTCTGCTCTCAATTCCATCCAGGAACTCCTGGTTGTTAAAATGCTAGTCTATCTGACAGACACCAAGGAAGTATAATGCCTGCTTCAGGACGGTATCATTAATCCTGACCTTGACCTCTCCATTACCTTGGACATTAAAGCCCTTTACAAAAGTATTCCCACAATTTAGCGCTATTGAGGTCATAGAGAATATTCTTAGATGTACAAAATAGGAATTCATAAGATCAATTGCATTTGTGATTGTGCAAGACTGGGCCAGACAGCAAACATTTTCAAATATAAGTGCAACCTTTACGATCAGATACCAGGGACATCGACAGCACGGTTGCGCCCAATCTGGCATGTCTGTCCATCAATTTGAAACTGATTACTTGTACTCCAATGACAACTCTTACAAGAGTCACATCAAATTGTGACGTTGTTACATTACCAACGTATTTATCATGAGGAAGGGTGACAACACAACAGCAGAATCCTTCATCAGCTATGTCAACACCAAATATCCATATTTAAAATCTCACAAACAATCAGTGAAGAGGAGAGCTCCTTTTCGAATCTGTCAATCAAATAAAAAAAAATATAATTTTAAAACCAGCATCTTCAGCATGCCTACTGATAAGAACAGTTTACTTATTTTTGACATCCATCATCGATGTGGGCTGAGAAAAAGCCACCCCTTCGGGCAACTTTTAACAAGTCGCAATAAATGCACATACATCAAGACTTTGGTCCACAGCTGTTGAGCCTTACTAACTTAATGGACTTAAATATCCAAATAGGATAATCAAAAAGCCAGAAAGTGAACTAGGAATAATAACAGGGATTTTCTTCTTGAGCCAAAAGAAAAACAGGAACTAGACAGACATACTGGTGTCCCAACATTTACTCCAGTTTCTAATGCTATCAAGAAGATTATCTCCAAACACTGGATGATCCTGAACAGTACAAGCACTCACTGGGAGAAACCAATGTGTTCCTTTAAATGCAGTGACCATATACGTGATCCTCTAGTGCACTTCTAACTTTCCAACCAGAGAACAGGCCCCATTAATACGCTATGGGGTCACCATGAGGTGGTCAGCCACTACCCATGAGGTAAATACTCTGTCTCTGCGCATTTCTGGGTCCCATAGTTGACAATATGGCTATATACAAGGAGGACCTTTTGTTTATACAAGCACAACCATTGGAGCTTAACGTACGTGCCTTTTTAAACAGACATGTTTGGGACTGCAATCCTTACCCAGAGACAATTCTGCATAGGGTTTTTCCTGTGTAATACGGAAGGTATTATATATACAAATTGTTAGATTTGGGGCTCTCCAGTTGGCACAGGTAGGTACTTGTGACAAATAGGGACCCTTGCCTCTACTCAGGGTAAAGGGGATACACTCCTAAAATAACCCCTGCTCAGAGGCAGTGTGTAAAGCATTTGTGACCACATACAGTAACCCCGTGACAACTCTACAGATGGACACCACACAGTTGTATATTAAAAATAAGTATTCTTTATATAGACTTAACACAAGACCACAAATGACAAAAATCCACAATGCTATACTTAAGATGGTAGTTTTAGCTTAGTTCAGTTCAGTTCTTAAGATGCAACACTTTAAATAAATGTACATTACGATGCGGGATGCTTCCACAACTAGCAATGTTGCAGCAATGGAAATGCAGCAAAGTTCCGGTGCAAAGAAATAAAGATGTGAAGATCTTCCAGATGCGGCACACTTCTCCGATAATGCGAGAAGTCTCGATTCGATGCGTCAGCTGCAGCAGCGACACCCTTGTTCAGCGATGCACAGCAACAGCCTTGACTGCGGCACTCTTCTCCAACGTTTGCGGGACGCTTCCGCGCAATGTGGCAACTACAACGGCGGCATCCAAGATGCGACGGCAGCAGCTCCGATGGTGGCACGCATCTCTTTGGGTGCGAGGTGCTTTTCTTGATGTGGTGTATCCATGATGTGACAGCTGCAGCAGGGATGTCGACACGCTTCTTCCTCGTTGCAAGACATTTCTCTCTCGATGCGGTGCAGTGCGACACCTACCGTGACGACATCCAAGATGTGACGGCAGCAGCAGTGACGACGACACACTTCCTCTTTGTTGCAAGACGCTTCTCTCGATGCAGTGCAATGCGTCAGCTACAGCGGCGACACCCTCCTTCGGAGTTGCGACGGCAGTGGCTGCGACGGCACACTCTTCTTCTTCTTGAGTCGCACTTCCAGCTCCTTGCAACACGCAGTCCCTCAGAAGGCCAAAAACAGCAGCAGGCACTTCCAAAGAACTCTGGAGAGCTGGGGTTTTGAAGTCTGTTGTCCCTGAGACTTCAGCAGGAGGCAAGCTCTGTTCCAAGCCCTTGGAGATCCTTCATAAGTTGAAAATAAAGCCTTCAAAGTTCTTTCTTCTTTCTTGGGTAGTCAGGCAACCACTGCAGGCCAATCCCCCAAGCAGCACTTCAGCTTAGGGATAGTCTCTCCTCAGTTTCTTCAGGTTCCTCTCCTCAGCAAAGGTTTCTTCTTGTAGTCCAAAAGTGATCTAATTACTTGGGATCAGGGTCCCACTATCTATACCCCAAAATCCTTTGTCCTCTGAGGGCAGAGGGGCCTTTGCCTAGTCCAAACCAGTTCTGGAGCACTCTGCTGACAAGACTTTCCTTTCACAGTGCAGGGCAGAAACATCAGACGCCCCACAGGAGGTGGAGCCAGCATTGTGGAGGGAAAGCACAGCCTTGAAGCACTTTGTTGACAGGATTCCTTCTCTTCTTTCACTGTGCAGGGCGGAGACATCAGCCGCACCCTAGGAGGTGGAGCCAGCATTGTGGAAGGCAGGCATAGCCCTATTCAAGTCCCAGGTGCTACTCCTCCCACCCATCTAGATGCAGATCTCTCTATTCACCACTGGGCTGACTCATTCTGTCTCCTGGAATTCCCCAGCCCTGTCACTCAAACTCCAGACAAGAAATACACAACCTAGCAGAGGCAGGCTTAGGATAGTTAGACAAGGAAATTCCTACTTTCTAAAAGTGGTATTTTCAAACACAGAATGTTAAAACCAACTTCACTAAAAGATGTATTTTATCGTTCTGAGTCCAGGCATGCTAAACTCGAATTTCTACCATGTTCTCTGAGTCAGTTAGGATTATAAAATGTAATAATCTAACTGCCTATTCTGGCCTATGGAGAACAGGTAGCCTTGCAATAGTGAAAAACGAAAATAGCTGTAATTCACTATTAGATCATGCCACACACACCAGGGCATGTCCTACCTTATACTTACAATGCACCCTGCCCTTGGGACTACCATAGGGGTGTCTGATATGAAGAAAAGGGAAGGTTTAGGGACTGGTAAGTGGGTGCACTTGCCCAGTCAGCATGACAGTACCAGACTGCACACAGGCTCTGCAATGGCAGACCTTAGACACGTTTTACAAGGCTGCGTCTGTGGGTGACACAACCATTGCTGCAAGCCCACTAGCAGCATTTGGATCTACATGCCCTGGGCACAGTCAGTGCACAATACTAGCGGCTGAAAAGTAAACCAAATCAGTCAATTATGGAATCACCAATTCATACATCAATTTACAGTAGGGAGCACTTGCACTGTGGCACTGGACTACAGTGGCACAGTGCCCAAAGCATCTAACACCAGCAAAAACACATGAGGCAACAGCAAAAATGGAAGGGAGACCCACGCCAATGGTGCCAGGTCTAACACATATCATTTGATTTATCCTCTGAATAATCGGGATGAGGGGAGGGATTATCGCTTGTATTTTGCAAAACATTATGGTTTAGAAAGTACTAGCTGGAGCATCTACCTTTATTTTAGATGAGTCTTGTTATGACACGTACAAGTATACAGGACGATCACAGGGGGATATTGTCCTTCAAAGTGATTTTACTACCGGGTTCTGTGATATCCTCACTAGTAGATCACCTTACAAGTACTGGGGTTAGACATACATTAGGTTTAGCACAGTGTTGGTTATGGAATATACCATAGCTGCTGGACCTGGCTAGAATTGATTATTGGGACGCACTGGAACAGAATCTCTGTTTGCATTTTTTCACTCCAAATAATATGTTACTTATGTGCGAAGGCTGAGGGTGTTTTTAATTTGGCATACTTACTGACTTACTTAATTGGATACCCTTAAAAAAGGTGTGTGGTTACATTTATATTTGGTATCGTCTAGGATTTGGCATACAGTCCGACCTAGAGATGTCTTTTTAACACTATCACTTTTCTTTAGGACTACCCGTATAGTTGTATAGAACACTATTTTGAAGTTGCTCCCCTATACTTAGGACATTAATTCGGAACAGCTGGACTACTATCCGCACAGCGGGG
The DNA here is from genome assembly GCF_964261635.1 of Lissotriton helveticus. NCBI lineage: Eukaryota > Metazoa > Chordata > Amphibia > Caudata > Salamandridae > Lissotriton > Lissotriton helveticus. Next base: position 1,709,289,710 of record NC_136059.1, read on the forward strand.
GTCTTATTGGAATATACAACTTTATGTAAGTCCTTACATTCGGGATAGACATCTGGCCACCCCTCTCGGCTGTCGTGTGACATCTATTAACCCCTTATTGTTCTCTCTTTACGCTAGCCTATGATACATTGTGGGCTTTCTTTGGCTGTCATACAGGACCAGCTATACTGTGCCGTCGCTTTTACGTCAGTCATATGACGTTTGACTTCTGGTCTCTCTATTTTCACACTGCCTCTTCTAGTTCAGCCATATGACATACAACTTCTGGTCTCATTATTTTCAAAAACTCACACCTTCATGGCTAAGGCACTATTCTTTTTATTTATTTTTTCTTATAAATATTTGCTGAATCTTTGACTCGCGCGTTAGTATGAGTCTGCACTGGGTTTACTGTTTTATTCTCACACCATTCTCGCATGATGTTCACAGTAAAAAACATGAAGAATAAGAACTGGCATGGGGTTAGAGGCTCCCTCTTCTTTCCTTCATAGTTCTGGATCACTATATACGGATTTAGTTAAAACACTTATTTGTTAAAGAATATCTTGAACAACAGAATATTATGTTGTGCATCATTGACAGATATATTTGTATATCTGTTATTACAGCCTTGAAAAAGTCACTTTTCTGACAAAACAAGTGTCGGCTTGTTTTCCTGACTGAAAATACAAGCTTCAAAGAGAAAAAATACTCGGCTCTTGTACAAATTACTAAGAGAAGTGGAAGCACTTCATGTTGATTGTTGTAGGGAGTGCTGTGGTACTCGTTTCTATAATGCATTCAGGCTAGTAGGGTGCATTTGAACCATATAGCACCACATTGAAATGTTTTTTTCTGTACAGTTCTGATTACTAACACAGTGGCACATGACAAGAAAAGTGCAATCACAGTACCATCACTACCCATTCTAATTGTTTGCAACACATTTTAGATATGTCTCGGTGCTACAGTATGACCTGAAACCTGATTGGAGATCATCTAGAAAATAATTTTTCTCAATGACGTTTTTAAGTATTCATATCCGTGAGGGCAGCTAGAGAGCCCGCACACAAGATAGCCGTCACTACGTAAGGGTATGCTGGCCAGAGGCTGTTTAATCAATATTTATCCTAATTAACTGATGGCTTCAGGGTCTGGCCAGCGGGGGCTGCATGTGAGAGCCACTGCTGTGACATGCCAGATGAGCGATTTGCTCCAATTGTTTACGGCTGGCAAAAATGAGGTTGAACATAATTGCGACCTGAACTGGGCCGTGCTGTGAGCAACTTGCCCCCAAGCGACTGCCGAGGTGGAGGAGCAATCATGCTTCCTTGACCACTTGCATCTGCTGGTGTAAGGTGAGGACTGGTGCCTTGGGGCCGAGAAGCGGGAGGACATCCAATGCAACCACAGGTGAGTGAACTCCGGTGGGCAGGCGGCACACTAGCCAGAAGGCCAGTTGCAAGGAAGATCGCAACCGCCCTGCCCCATAACAGGTGCTGAGTGTCCCTGCCTAGTGCTTCCTGGCCAGCACAGAGGATCTTGGAGCACTGCCTGCTGCTTTCAACCTGGGATGAAGCTCTGGGTGTGAGCCCCCGGATCATGCTGGACATTCGATCTTGCTCCCAAATAGGCCCATGTGTACAGGCTGCCGGGGGTGAGTGTGGGTGGCCCGAGCAAAGCAAGGCAATATTGCCACCTACTGCCCCAATTTTCTTGATCCTACTCTGAGCTCTTTGACGCTAGGGAGCTCAGCAGTCGGCACCGCATTGCACAAAATTCGGTAACTGAGGGCCCTGGCAGCTACATGAGACACTTGCTCTTATTGCTAGGCATTGTGGGCCCAAATTAACCCTTGGGCCCAGAGACTGCTGCAACAGAACTGGCGAAGGCTCATCTACACCACAGACCAACCAGTCCTAGTGCAGAATAGCGACTATTGGATCTCTCCGTTACAGCGAGGTGATCTGGTGATGTGGTCTAGCTCGCTCGTGCCCTCGACGTTGAAGATGCAGTATGTGGTGGGCATAGACTTGCGGAGGTGTGAATCTCCACATTCTGAACCATGGTGGCAGTGGCAGTTGAGCTGATCTGGACTATCAGTTAAGGATTGCGGCAGATCACTGGACTACATAAATATCCCAGTAAGAAGAGAACAGTCTGCTCGTGCCCCCCACTGATGCACTTTCTCGGGGGTGAGGGGTGACGTCGTTAGCTACCCTATCTACCAAAGAACACAAGCTCATGCCAGCCCACTCCCTGCCACTGTGATCTAGTTCACCAAAGCTGCAGCAAGATTGGTAAAGCAAACTCTAGCCAGTCAAAGCTCACTTTTGAAAATGGTAGGAAGTCTAACATAGCGTATATGCCTGCTAATGACCACCAGCTGAGCCAGGGCGACAAAGAGAACTCAACTCCAGAGACTGACATCCGCACTATGTTCCTAGATTTCAAGCAGAGTTTGACTGCTATTCATACTAAAATAGATCACCTGACGGACTGTTTCAACTGCCTCAAGGAGAATGTCGACAAACACGACAATCGCTTGGACCAGAATGAGTGCCGCTCATCAGACATGGACGATGGTCACTCGGTGGCAAGGGAGAAGCTGCTCTAGATGGAAAAATTGCTTGTGATTATCTGAAACAGGAACAAAGACCTGGAAGCAAGATCCCGGAGGAATAGCCTATGCATTCTCGAGGTTCCCGCATAGACTGCGATGTGATGCATGGAGGACTACCTTATGGTGGCTCATTGTTGAAAGAGTGCATTGCTCGCTGAGTGAGCGCCCTCCGGGGGTGCCCTGGCTAACCTGTTAATAGCCCAGCTGCTGAATTACAGAGACAGGAACAAGTCTATCGCCTTGCAAGGGGTCAGCGGCCACTCCAATACAAAGGAAATGAGAAATCTTCCCGATTTTATGGTTGCTGTGCAGGCTGCTAGAAGAGACTTCCTTTCGGGTGAAGCGCTTACTACAACGGAAAGACACTAAATACTCTCTGAATTACCTGATCAAGTCACATATATACCAGTCGGGTAAGGTTCATTACTTTGCAGACCCAAAGGCTGATGTCAAGTTCATCAAAACCATTCCTGAGTTCGAAGGGAGATCACCATTGGTGTTGAGTGGTGCTGTACCAGGACATCTGAGGACAATGATTGAGAAGCCTCGTCCTAGATGAGCACCTCGTGCACATGTCGAACATGGAGGATGTAGAGGGACCCCCAGTAGATCCCTCTCCTAACCTAGAGAACTGCGACGGTCCGTGAAAAGTGCTGAACTTGTTTGGATATTGTTAACAATCCAGAGCACTACACAAATATAGTGATTTTGATCCGTCAATGTTACACATCCAATTAAATTTTTTTAAACATACAAATCTAAAGCTTGCTACACAAGTCCATGAGTGAAAAACACTGACAACCCCAAAAAATGTTGACATGCTGTTCAGTGGATGGAGCACACAGCAGACACGTGGTTCGTCATGTTGATGACTTTTTCAAGGCTGTTATCAAAGATAAGTTCCGTACATTAGATGAAACTGCTGTATAGATACCGTCTCAGTACCAGAATTACATATCATACCTACTACTTCACCGAAAGTTGGAAATGGTCTTAACAGTGCCCATAAGGTATTAATATCCCATGCAGGCAATGCTGGAAAATGTGCACTCACATCCCCCTCTTTTGTAAGGGATTTAGGGCCAGATGTAGGTAATTCCTATTTACCGACTCCAAAATACCGACTCATACCGAATCGGTATTTAAGAGTCGGTAAATAGGAAGGAGGCAGATGTAGGTGAAAAATTACTGATTCTGTAAGAGTCTGTATTTACCGAATCGGTAAATACCGATTCGGTATTTCACATTGATTCCTATGGGCCTTGAAGCCCATAGGAATCAATGTGAAATACTGATTCGGTATTTACAGATTCGATAAATACCGAATCCTGCAAGGGTGCAGGGGGTGTCACTTTGACACCCTCTAGCACCCCAAGTACAGGCATGTGTGCCACGTGGCACACATACATGCCCTAAGGGCATGTCTGTGTGTCACATGGCACAGGCGTGCATGCACAGATGTGCATGCACACCTGAATTCGGTATTTTACCACCCAATACGATTGGGTGGTAAAATACCGAATTCTGAAGGCCTGTAGCACTGTGAACAGTGCTACCTACATCTGGGATTTACTGAATCGGTAAAATTACCGATTCGGTATTTTACAGAATCTGTAATTTTACCGATTCGGTAAATTTACCGAATCTGTGTAATTATGGCCCCTACATCTCAATCACCAAATACCGGTCGGTAACGGCCGAATTCGGCCGTTACCGACCGGTATTTTGCGACCTACATCTGGCCCGTAGAGACTTACCAAAAAGGCACACAGGCAGATTACAACAAACGCCCAAACACAGTAAGAAAACTACACAGGGGTACAACAGGTCGATTAGAAACAGGAAATGAGGGTGTAATTACCAGATCAAAAACTCATAAAAAATAAGGTTGTTACAGTTTGCAGATAAGATCGTGGGAAATGATAATGAGTTGGATGATGTAAAGTGGATACTATTTCAATTATACATTTGTCACAATACAAATTGGATGAGAAAAAAATTAAATTGTTGCCCAAAGGCTTGAAATTCTGTCCCGCCTCAAAACCTGATTTCAATCAAATGCATATTGATATTTTTGCGTTTGTGCACAAGTTGAAGTTAAAAAAAATCTTTGCACTTAACCCCAAGACAGAAAGGGATCCAGCACCAGCTTTTACAATTTGTAGTGATAGAACCATTTGAGACATAAAAGACATACCAGCATTGTTGTCCTTGACTAGTGAAGAAGAGGATACTCCATCTATTTTACAGATTTTGATTGATCTCGCCATTCCAGCTGACCAAAGTTGAGATTGTGGCCTCAAACCCAAATCTACTTTTCTACCAACATTACACAGTGACAATGTTATTGACACTTTTATCAAGTTGTCACTAGAGAACTTTATGCGTGAGAGAATACCTTTAAACCCCAGTCCTTTCATGGTAGGGATAATCTCATTATGGCTAAGACAAGGATTATATTGCATAGATTGATAGACAACTGTTGGACACAGTTGCCTATGTAAAACTGACTTATCCCAATGAGAGACACCACAGAATCAGTAGAGACAATTTTTAAGAGATGGAGAGACCTTGGCCTTATTAATTATTCGGAATACAAATACACATTTTATTTATGTCTTGTCTAAGATACATAAACCAGGTGCTTTTCCCCCCGGGTAGACCGATTATCTCAGGAATAGATTGACCTACCTAAGACATTTCTGTGTATATTGATCATCTTTTACAACCCATGGTGAAAAACCTTCCATCTTATGTTTGTGGTACCAAAGACCTTCTGAACCACCATATGGATTTTAATTGGTCAGAGGAGTGTTGGTTTGTTACCCTGGACATCAGTTCCCTATACACCTCTATTGCCACTGCCTCTGGGGTTTGAGGCTGTTAAACATGTTCTCTCTTCTAGGGATGCCTCGTTATGGGAACATACATCTATGCTGTTTGAGATGATCACTCAGGTTGTTGACCACAATGTTTTTTTACACAATGGTATGTGGTTTAAACAACACAAAGTAGTTGCCATGGGTTCCACATTTTCACCTTCATTTGCCAATGTCCTCATGGGTTGACTAGAGAAAACTTTTATATAGTTAAAGTGCCCTGATGTATTGATTAACCATGTGCTATACTGGGGCCGCTATATAGATTATGTTTTTATGATCTAGACTGGTGATGTTAAGCGTTTACATGATTTCTGTTAATTTCTGAATTATGATCAGTGCAATATTGCATTCACTTATTAGTTTGATAACAATGAGATTTTGTTTCTGGATCTGAACTTTTATGTCAAAAATGGTTCGATTTTGTCCACTCTGTATAGGAAACCAACTGACTAAAATACGATACTACATGCTCACACAGCACACCCAAAATCGCAGATTCAGTCAATTCCTTTTGGTGAATTAACATGCATAAGACAAAATTGCAGTGAGGAAAAGGTGTTTAAAGTAGAAATGAGTGAGGCTATTAAGAGATTCACTGCTAGAGGATATAGCCAGGAGATAACTGACAAGGCTAAGGAGAGGGTAATGGCTTTGGATTGTAACTGTTTCCTGACCAGAAAAACCAAGAAAGGGAACAATAAAAAACAGACAGTGTCAGTCTTTACTCCCTACAATTTCATGAGCCATGTGTTGCACAAAATCCTCAATAAATATTGGTATACCTTGAAAGTACATCATATTGTGAACAATGTTATTGCAAATAGACCTAGTGTTATCTATAAAAGGGGGCAAACAATACGTAAAATACTTTGCCCAAGTTTTTATTATCCTAAAAAACAAAAGGAGGACACACACTGGTTACGGTCTCCACTAGTTGTTTTTTACAAGTGTGGACATTGTAATGTTTGCCCATACCTTTTGGATAGGATCAACAAGTTCCAATCTCAGATTTCGAAGCTTCTACTTCTGCACATGCTTGAAGCCCTGAACACCCTCATGCTGCATAAATCGAGGTAATCCCCTTGCTTTGAAACACAAAGATGAGTTTTAGGCACTGCTTCAACAGCACCAAAAAAATGAGGACGCATGCCCTCTGCCACCCTAACGCCACTGCGCCGACAACATTTTAAAACATTTTTAAGACAGTGTCATGGTAACAAATGAAATGGGCGCTGTAACTGCAGTTTTCTCGCCTAAAGTGTGCATCATAGAAAAAAGACGCAGAAACTCTTAAATCCACAAGCAAGAATGTTTTATTAATTTGTTTATGTTCGGCCCACTTGCGATAAATCCAACCGATTGCATGGATTTATCTGTCTCACCACAGTGTAGGGGGCCCCTTCTGAATATAAAGAACCCCACCTCTCTCAACACACTCATCTCACACCACCCTCCTCCCTACAATGTTCACTTCTGCTCTGCACCTAACAGCTGCTCCACCCCTTTCTCTCTTTTCTTCCTCTTATTTCCTCTCTTTCTGTCTCTGTCTCGCTCCTCCTCACTTGCTGAAAACCATGACTTTAACAAATGGCTCTTACCCTCCCTTTCCTCTTCTTTCCTTTTGTTTGTGACCTATTGAAATGAATGCGAAAAAGAAAGAAACACCTTTTCTGCAAATGTCGGCTTTTAGTGGCATTTTTCTGTTCCAGAGTGCAGCATCGGCCAAAGACAAAAAAAGGAAAAAAATACTTAAAATAAATATTTGTCGCAAACAGGCCAGATTGGTGTTATTCACACCCACACACATTGGCACCACTTTTAAGAGTTTGCCACTGAAGCACTACTTTTGTTTTCTTGTTTTCTTTGAACAGCACTGGTTTCCTGGAGGTACTGCAATACGTGGTTGATGAGTAGAGTGGAAAACGTTTAACGTGACACCTATTAGCTGTTTCTTATTTTACTTTGTAAAAATGTGTGCCGCTGCTTTTTGTTCAGGGATGTGGTCTTTTTAAACCATACTGCTTACATTTTGTAAGGATATAAGCAATGTACATTGAAATGGTTCCCTTCCGGATCCTGTAGTCATGTCCTTAACTTTTCAAGCAAAAAAACGTGCAGGATTAGCGCGAGTGGAGCTGAGCGGGAGGAATGAGTGAGCGGTGAGCGGTCAGACGAACGAGCAAGCGGCTTGAGGACGCCCGGGGGGCTGGACCACCATACTCCGTAGAACGCAGACCGCGAACCCGCTAACTAAGGTGCGAATTAGGGTCTGACACCGCAACTTGTATCCAAAGGCCCTACAGCTGCTGCCTTACCCCTGCCACGACGTCGGCGCCAGGCAGCCTGCGGTAAGGAGCAAGCAGGCTGCGCTAAGAGCCGGGTGGGGGCGAGTGCGGGGTGTGAAGCGCGGCCTCTGCTATCGGAGGCCGCAGGGTGTTGTGCCCGGGATTACCACTGAAGCGGCCGAGCTAGGCTGGGTGCAGCTGTGGCAATCCAGTGTGCCCTGCTCCAGATCCCTTAGCTTCTGACACTGGGGCAGCTGACAGAGGTCAGTGACGGATACCAGTAGAAGCCCCCTGCCAGCACTTTCACCAGACGCTGCCTTTACCAACAGTCACCAACAACCACCAACAACCACCAGAGTTACTAACAGAGTTACTAACATCACTGGAGTCACCAAGAGCTCCGCTAAGGAGCGAGAGAGACCTACTAACCTTGCTGACCCTGAGGGACTCCATTGCCTTGCCACCAAGCCTGTTACTCCCGCGGAGAGGATTTTGGGGATAGCAGCATTCGGGCATCTGGTCCCCCCCCGCCGCCGCACGCAAAACCGCGGCCGCCGAGCGGGGGGACTACAACCCCCACATTTCCACCAGGCTCCGCCCACTGACGGTGTCAGACGCGCCCAGAGGCGCACAAAAAGAACAGAGCTTCTCCCGCATCGCAGGAGCGCCGGGCAAAGCCCGGGCAAAGGGCGGGCCCTCTGTGGCCCTCAGAGGCCCGAGGAGACTGGGCTGGGCTACCCCCCTTGGCTTTCACTGAGATCACTGCACTTCAATCAAGGTGACTTTTTTTTGCATTCTTTAAGATAACATTTGTGTCTGATTACTAGGGTCTTTGGATATCTGATACACTCCTTCTAGGTATAACTACACGAGCCACCTGTTCAACCTATGTAAACTGCACCTCCCTCGTCCAGGACAAATTACTATCATCAGCAAGTCGTTGTATTGTCACAATGAATAAAAGCAAGACTACTCCAATGTCGACCAGGTCTACCTCTAGGCAAAAGGCCCAAGTTACCACCCCCCTCCCAAGCCTTACCGCGATTGACAGAATGCTCCAAAAAACCATAGGAGTTGTTGTCAACGCGTTAGAAAACACGGAGAGGTGCCTTTCACTGCCCCCCAGCATGTGTCTTTCAGCGCAGAAAGCTCAGGATGTACACACAATAGCTAATTCATCCACACATACAATATATTCTCAAAATTCCATTCTTATGGAATCATTTGCAGTTTCCCGGACATAGAGAACAGACAATTAGCCCTTTCCAGTATTACTCCCCCGCCTGACTTTGATACCCGGGAAAATAGGTTATCCATGACACCTAACATCCAGTCATCCACAGAAACCTCCACACATACTCTGTGGCAGTAATAGCGACAACCTCTCAAATCCCTATTATATTAACATCCCCTAACACCTGCATCCGAGGGAAAGGGAATGTAGGCATTTCTTCAATCAGGGGGAGGGTGAGGGTGACACAGAAACCAAGGGCTAAACTGAAATATGATAAACATAAGCCCAGGCATAGTCAGGGGGTAGCTAATCAAACATCTAAAAACCCCACATCACCACACCTAAACCAGTTGATGCCCGTAGACAATAGTACAGGCCTCCAAACAGTTAACATTGACAGTGAGTTACTCGACAGGGCATGTAACAACGACACCTATCTAGATACTATTATGGGGAAAATCGAGCACCTGATAAAGTCCCTTATGCTCCCCCTGACACATAGAGTTGAAACGATGACCGAGAAAGTCAACAAAATGGAAGAGGTCCTCCTGCAGAACAATGAAATGCTGTTGAAGTATGCTAATACCCCCCAAACTCAGGCCACCCATAAAAACTTAACTAAGCCATTGTGCCCTGTTGCCAATAAGAAAATCTTAGTTGCAACATCAGGCCCAAGTAAACCGCTTAAATCCTCACAACCATTGAAAAAAACAGCCAAGGGACATATAGAGCTACCCAATGTCTTACCAGCGACACCGGGTGCGAGAACAGATGTGATATCTACCCCAAGTGTGCAACCAAGTAACACCGGATCAGATATTACAGAAGGGGGGGGTGAGAGCGAGTGGGCAGCTGAGGTCCTACATAACGACATCAGCACCAGCCGACATGATTATCCGATTAGCTTAGCACCAGTTAGTAAATTCCCACGTGTTGACCTGCCACCGGAATCCTACCCCTACACTGTGATCATGATAGGAGTCCTACCCTTAGGCATAGGGAAATCTGAGGGCCATTTAGAATTGAAAAATAAGGTTAGTCACTGGCTAACCAGACATAGACCTATTCCCCAATCACTAAATGGTCAAATTCTTCAGGTCAGGTGAATAAACTGGGTGGGACACAGGAAAAAGGATTACGAGGGTGACTGCATCGTTATAAACTTTAAAGATCGGCGGGTGGTTAACTAGATTAGTGGTTGGAGGGATGGTGATTTAGAAAGCAGAATACAAACTGTAGACCTCAGCTATTTCTATCAGCCACCCTCCACGTTTTCAGGGACGCAAACCGACAATACCCACATAGAACTAAGTATTATACCCCATACCAAATGGCACATGGAAGCATGCACGCCAATTACACTTCCGGTCAAGGGCACTCTGATTACTTTGACACTCAGTACAGGGTACCCACCTTTAATCGATTTGCTACCTTCTATCAGCAGGAAGGCCTGGAGGGAGTGGATTGACTTTATGATACCTCATCTACACTAGTAGTAGATGCCCCCCCCACAACCCCGACAAAGCACAGACAACAGGGGGACGACACAGGAAGTCAAGATACTTTACATCGACACAGGGGTTACCGCCAACCATCAGCCGAAGGATATACACAGGGATACAATTGTCACCGAGGTACATCTGTTGTCAACCAACGGACTGCCGATATACAGCGAGCCTGATATTATTGGGCATCCACAATTACAAGAACTGCCTCAAATGCACATAAGTACATGGAATTGCAATATGGAATTAAGATCAGTGGTAGCTGACAGTCCAGAGTTAAGCCCTACCAACCCTGACAACAAAGCCTTAATGGGTGAAGCTCCTGTCGCAGAGGTGTCAATAGTAGTGAGACATAATGTAATTTCGTGGAACATTGCGGGTTTAACTAGGAAAATCAATGATCCATCTTGGGTGTCCTTTATAAAATCCTATCCAATAATTTGCCTACAGGAAACATGGCTGGTAGGAAACAACGCATTTATAGAAGGATATAAAAGCTTCTTTGTCCCAGCCGAACCCTCAAGGAGTGGTAGAGCCAAATGGGGTCTTGTTGTCTATATTGATTTAGCACTATCATGCTCTGTTAAAAGATTTCCCTTCAATAATAGCGATATCCAGATACTGACGATCAAAAAGGGGAAAGAGACTCTAGCATTGATTAATTTTTACAACGCTGTTAACCTTAAAGGGGGTTGCAAGATTGTGGATCTAGATCATTTTCTAAGGGACAACATGGAGAGACTCCCACCTCAGGTTGTCATTGTAGGTGATTTGAACGCACATCCCTGTGGGAACCCAGCAATTACCCCTATAGGCTTATTGAGCTGCAATAGACTTGAAGGCTTTCATTTCGATCGTACCCCACGAGGAAATTTGTTGAATGCCTTCATGGATGATTTCGACCTAGTCACCGCCATGGCACAGGTGGATGACTACACCTTTTATGAAATCCCTACCTTTAAAGGCAGCGTGGGGGATTCCTATATCGATCACATACTTTATTCTAGCAACCTTAGTCCCTGTATATCTGGTTTTAAAATTTTAGAGAACTCACTGAGTGACCACAATCCTGTTTGCATTTGTTTTGGAGGGACGCTCCTCAATGTATTAGTTGAAAGGCCAGACAGTGGGGTCCTAAAATGTATGAACGGTAATAGACGTCTAAAGTGGGAAAGGGTGAACTCGGCCCAACTTTATGAAAAGATCAATAGGACATGCAACAATGAGTTATCCACCTGCATATCTCCCACAACATCAGCACAGGAAATTCTATTAGCCTTTGACGGTATAGTTACTAAAGTTGGGGGAATGCTAACAGTAGCCTCTATAGGCCGGACCTGTAATGCGTCAAAGTGGTTTGACAATGCTTGCTCTAAGGCAAGCCGTGATCTAAAGTCAGCCCTCAAGGCCAGTCCAAGGGACCAGGTAAATATCAGGGCAGCTCGGCTCACCTATAAAAAGGCCCTGGTTAAACGCAAAGAAGAAGTAAAAGCGGCCACTTGGGAAAACCAGTTAGATCCAGAAATACTTGGCAATAGCTCTAAATTTTGGGGTATTGTAAACACACCCCTTTTTGCTTCCACAGGTGATTCTCCCTTAGGTACCAATATTTCTGATGATGATTGGGTCTCTCATTTTAGTCGTATCTTTAACAGCGATATACCACAACCTACATATGACAAAGGTGTCCCAGGTATTAAACCCTTGCGTTTCAACATTTGCGAGGTGGAGAAGGGCATCATGGGTTTAACCAGCAGGAAAGCACCCGGGCCCGATGGCGTGCCTCCGGACCTGTTTAAATCAAAGACATCACTCTGGGCTCCCGTTCTCTCTGCTGTATTTAATGCAGCCGCTGACCATGGATGCTCAAAGTCCTGGGGTTGTCTACAATAGTCCCCCTTTTTAAAAAAGGGGACCGTAACAGCACATCCTGCTACAGACCAATATCCTTAATTGATTCGGTCGTAAAAGTAGTAGGCGGTGTAATCCTGAACAGGCTCACAACCTGGGCTGATGAAAATAATATAATTTCTCCAATTCAATATGGTTTTAGACCAGGCCACTCTACCATCTCCCAGTGTCTCAACCTATATATGGTGTTAGGAAAATACACGATGGCACGTCAGGGCACAGTCCATATGGCTTTTATGGACCTCTCTTCAGCCTTCGACTATGTCAATAGGGGCAAATTATGGGAGGCTATGAGCAACATGGGGGTGGAGTAGACCCTGGTCAATTTCCTGGCGGATCTACACCAGGACACTCAAGCAAATGTGCGATACACCCAGGATCTGAAGGTGACCAGGGCATTCGGAGTACAACGGGGTGTAAGACAGGGTTGCATCCTGGCCCCGTTTCTTTTTAATTTATACATCAATAACCTGGAAAATACCCTCTTAAAAACATGTGCTGATTATCCCTTTGTTGGACGTAAAGGGTTACCTGTTTTATTGTATGTGGACGACGCCGTTTTGTTGGCAAGGACCGCAAAAGGGCTTCAACTGCTGCTTAGTACTTTTTATATATTTATGAAATCCCGTGATCTCTCCATTAATAACTCAAAATCTTTTGTTATGAACGTAGGCACAGCACGCAAGAAAGAGTTATCATTTCATGTAAACGGGGAGAAGATCCCCACGACAAAAACCTTCTCATACTTGGGGGTCATGTTTGATAACCAACTGAAATGGGGCCCCGCAGTACAGAAGAAAAAAGGGGAGATAACACGGGCAAATGCAGAAATTTTTAATTTTGCGAGGAAAATGGGGAAACGGCCAATTGCCGCTTTGCTAAAAGTATATCAGGCCAAGAGTGTGGCAATAGGCTGCTATGGAAGTGAGTTATGGGGGCACACGAATGTTAAGGATTTGGTGGTAGCAGAAAATAATTTTTTGAAACAGCTTCTGGGGGTTCCAAGAGGAACTGCCAATTTCATAGTTCACGAGGAGTTAGGTTCCCCATATATAGGTGATACCATTGCACTTCGGCCTTTAACATTCTGTCTGAAATGCTGGCTAAATAAGGACCTCCTGTTAAACCACCAGCTCCTGAGAGAGGCACTGACATGGGATAACATGTTAAAAATCCCGTGGCTAAAATAATTTAAAAATTGTTTCACTGCATTGGGGCGTCTGGAACTTTTCTCAAATCCCGACTCAATTACTGTAACCGACGTAAAGTTTGTGAAAAACACCTTCCTTCTTCGACAGCTATTCCAGCGGGAGGAGGTGGACCTAAAGAAAAGCAGCAATAGAAATTATGTTGTCATACAAACTACACTATGTATGGAACCATATTTGACTTGGCCAATGTCGAGCTTTGACAGTTTTTTGTTAATTAGGTTTCGGCTGAACCTCTTTCATTTACTGCTAGACGTTCCAAGAGGCAGCCATCAAGGCCAAGTGCTACCTACCTGCGGCTGCGACTCCGTGTCTCCGCAGGATTTGGTGCACTTTTTATTCTTTTGCCCTTTTTATGGTATTCCTCGGAGGGTTTACCTTAAGCCTCTTCTTAAAAGACTGAATTTTACCCAGATTAAACCTGCACTTTGTTACCTAAAGCTGCTAAATAACGAATGCACTTTATTTGTAACCAGTTTTTTTAAATTAGCCCTAAAATTTAGAATCAGCATGGAGGGATAATGCTTGATATTGTTGTATATACTGTTGTATATATTCACCTACAGATCAATTGTGTTTTATTCCTGTGGAAAATGTGGTTTCTATTATTAATCTGTTTTTATGATGTATATTAAATTGTGCTTTTATGGTTGTTTTTTTTCATAAATAACCGAATAAAGATCTAATTGAATTGAATTGAATTGATTTCTGGATAATAAGTGTGAAAGTGTTCATTTTACCATGTTGTTCCTGCGTACATTTCACGTGCTTTACTCAGTCTTGCATTTCCTATGAGTGATTGCTTTTTCCAGGATGTTGTTACTATTTTCTTTTCAGGCAGCATATTACTCTTGTCTTCCCTTCTTCATAACCCATTTCCCATTTTCTGGTTCTCCAGCACCGCAAGGTCATATGAATGGCAATTACGCTATGCAAATATGATTACTCCACTGTAAATAAAATTAAAAAAGTAAAAAACATTGTCATTTTCAACACCAAAAGCTCTTACTTTCACTAAAGCGAGACCAATTGCATTGTAACTGCTTGTTGTCACAGCTGACTGTCAATGAGGACTCATGATATTAGTCTTCTTTGAAGTAGGTAGTGTTACTCATCAAGAGGAGATTTTCACCAGGAGGGGTGGTAGATGCGTTCAAGAGTGATAGGATTTTTCTTGCTTCCTGTGGGGTATGCAGTGGGTTAGCTTTTGGAAGAATTCGGACAGAAAGAGAGAGACAATGTCCAAGGGGAATAAGATTTCCTTGCATTTCCTGTGAGCTGGAGTGTCACACTCGCTTTGGGGGAACTTTGAACAGAAAGGGGCAGAATTCTCTGTGAGGCTTAGGGCTACCATTTTGGATTTTTGTAGCAAATTGAACTCTGGAAAACATTTACCTGAGACAGGAAATGTATAGTGTGGGAAACCTAGGCATAGATATTAAGGGAACTTTACTCTAAAGTGTTTAGAGGGTCTTGCCTATCACAACTAACAAACCCCCCATAAGATATTTTGCTCAGGCACTTCCCAATTACAGCTCTGACTGAAACATGAAAAGAAAGGTTCATATATCTGGTGAAGGATTGAAATGTAATGTCTCCTGTATGGAAGGGGTCTTGAATTAGCCTCTTGCTGACCTCCCAAAGAACAAAGAAG
This sequence comes from Lissotriton helveticus, assembly GCF_964261635.1. Lineage (NCBI taxonomy): Eukaryota > Metazoa > Chordata > Amphibia > Caudata > Salamandridae > Lissotriton > Lissotriton helveticus. The sequence goes on from NC_136059.1 coordinate 1,709,304,991, forward strand.
TCAGGAACTTGTCTGCTGTTTGAAGCATTTTACTTGGCTTACATGTTAAAACCTCTTTACCCTTTTATCAAAATCACCAGAGGACAGCACACCTTATCAACCGTACAAAACATTGTAGGAGTCTGCTCATGTTTTCCAGCAATCAATACAGTCATGGATTTCAAGCCTGCATGGTGTCTTCTCCGGTCCTGCCCCAGTTACATTTCTGTTATTTCAATTTCATCTGATAACTGTCCATATTTAGTTCAATTTTGCCTTGGATTCACGTTGGTTCTGGGATTTTTCTGATCCCTGCCATCTACATCTCTAAACAATCCTTCGCTTTTTCTGAGTTCTGGAGCTGTATTACACAAAAGGCTCATTTTCATTGCTTGTGCCGGTGCACCTTTTAATAGGTGTGCCCTGCACAAACAATGAAAATGCACCATATTATGATGAATGCACTGCCCCCAGTACAGTGCATTCAGGTGAAAAATGGAGTGGCGGCTTTAAAGCTGCTCTGTGTTTTCACAGTGGCGGCGACAACCCGCCTGCCCTTTGAAGGGGGATTAGAGATCCCCTTCCAGGAGGGTGCACCCACCTGGAAGTGGATGTCAGGAAGGGTCCATAGGACCCCCAGTACCACCAGCAAAGGGCTGCCATCAGGGAGTGCACTGACAGTGTGCCACCATTTAGATGGCATGCTGTCAGTGTGGCTCCTGAGAACTTCTTTGCCTCTGCGCCTGTGTTTGTAATATGGCACGGGCATAAAGGTAAACAACCTTTACAACGCAACTTTTACCACGCAGTGCCTTTACAACGCAACTTTTACAACGCAAACCATTACACCGTATTGCGCTAGGGGGCGCTCTAGGATAGGGAATAGGTTTAATGTACTATCCAACACCTTCCCTACTATCCACGGGGACTGGAGTTGGAATAGTAAATTAAACAATTCACTATCCAGCGCCTAAAAGCACTATGTGTTGTAAAGGTATGCGTTGTAAAACTTGCGATGTAAAGGTAGGCATTGTAAAAGTATGTGTTGTAACGTCATACATCCGGGCACAAAGGCACGCCCCTATGCAAATGAGTGAACGCCCTCTGAAGACAGCGTTGGTGCTTTATGTGCCCCAGTGCGATTGGTATTACAGAAGGGGCCGCACAAGCGTCTGCAGCCCCTTCTGTAATACCAAAGTATTCTGTAATTACAAAGCGGGCACAAACTCCCATTGCACCCCCGGGGCAATGGTATAATACGGCCCCTGGTGGCCATTACCTGGTTTCTTTTGCTAGAGTCAATTCCGTAAGATACTTACTTCATGCTTCCCTCGTCAGTCTCATAGGTCAAGCTTCCATCAAGCTATGCGACATTTAGCTAGGAGAGTTCCCAGGGCTGCAAACCTACTTCTGATTTTGCTATCTTTGTGTGTGGGAACTATTACTACAGGCATTGCTTAACCATTAATTGGTCGGTGTTCCCGTGCTGAAATGCAGCTTGGCCATAATTTTCTTCCAGTATTCAGCTATTATCCTATTTGACCTTGTCATGTGTACAAAATGTGTCCCCACTGCTCCAGGTCAAACGTTGCTAGTATGGTACATCTTACATAACCCCAGAGGGTACAGGTATGTTCTATGTAGGATATTTTATTGTACTATTTTTTAAATCTTGTATTGCTAAAGACCTTTTTTGTAAGCAAGCCTTTTCCCCTTCAATGTCACATAGCAGCTCTTGATTATCAGTCTTCTACAGCTCACTGACTTTCAAACCCCTCTTATCTTGTCAGCTCAAGGCCATATAGAGGTTGGACATTAGTTTTGATCCCTGTCCCAGTTTCAGGTCTATTGCTATCATTTCTGTGGTCACAGGAGTCATCTGAAGCCCCATCCAGGCCTCTCACCACTCTTACCGATTTTGTATATTGCAAAAACTGGACTACATCTCCCCCAAACTTTTCCTGTACATCACCAAATTTAATGAAGCAGTCACCTGGGTAGAGGTCTCTGAGGTCTCTGTTGCCCCTTCCTTCCTCCGCTCCATTAACCTGTATCTGAAAATACCTTTAAATGGTTGCCAAACCCATAACTGGTTCTGTGGGTAATCGATGCACACCTTTTTTAAATTCAGATTCTCTTTGTTTCGTCCTCATTTTCCAAGAGTGCGTGCTCACCGGTATAAGTGTCTTGCCCAACTGACACTTCATTTGGACAACAACTTCTTCATTTGGGGCGTCATCTCACCCCAATGCCGGTCGCACTGCTTAGTTATGCTAATCTAGCGATTCATTTTTACCATCATCTTTCATCTTCTAATCCATGTCCTCCTTTACATTACTTAAACATGGGAAGCTTTTGGAAATGGCATATATTCCTGCGTGTGGACAGAAAAGGTGTCTCTATAAAGTGTTGACTTTAAAAAAATGGCTTTAAATAAAGGAGTACATGGATTAGAAGAAGATGATGGTAAAAATGAATCGCTAGATTGGCATAACTAAGCAGTGCGACCGGCATTGGGGTGAGACGACGCCCCAAATGAAGAAGTTGAAACCCATAACTGGGGCACATGGGAGTTTCCAATTTCTTTTTTTACTCCACTTCCCTCATTACTAAGTCTCTGAGGGAGACAGTTTTATGTGTCCCTTCCAGCATTCGTTCCTCCAGAGTTCTCTCCTTCCTCAATCCATCTCACCATAAGTGGCAGTTAAGCCGCACTTACAAAGAACCATGAAGACGTTGCCTCATTTGCATTGGAGCACGGCCTCACGCAAATGAGGCAATGTCTTTATCCCATGACCACGGGGGCAAACTGACTCTCGGAAGGTATAGTGACTTAGGACCTCATAGAAACTGGAGTACAATCATTGCACCCGGCAAAGACATCTAGTGGGAGGGGATTGAGGGTCAAGTCATTAGGCAAATGCTGCCGCATAGGGCATCTACTAATCACCACTGGGTATGGGCTCCCAAGCAGTAAGGCCAAACCCTGCCTTATATTATGTCACACAAAAATGCCAATACTGCTGATTGAATTCTGAAGTAATATTTCATTCTATACATACGAACAAAACACTATGTAAGAGGAATTTTTCATAGAATCAATCTTTGTCGATTTTGCATTTTATTTGCACATTTCTGATTTCATATATTTTCTGAACATTTACATATTTTCACCAAATATTTCGAAACACATCACAAAAATAACACATAAACTAAATTCTGTTTTCATACCTCATTCATCCTCATTCGTACTGGGGGACTTATCTCTACATACTCAATGCATTCATCCAACTAGCAAACTGAAAAAACAAAGTGCTGTAGTTTTACAATTTATATACAGTTTGCATAGGGCATCTGGCACTGACTGGGACCATTCACATGATAAGTAATGTGGTCCCTGGTCGTCTTCCACTGTGCACATTAGACCAGATTCAGGTAGTAGGCACTCTGAGGCAGGGAAAATCAATATTTCGATTTGTCCACATAGACAAAATGGGAAGACTAATTTTCACCTGACTGGCAAATAGGAAATTTAAGAAAACAGTGCACCAAATAAGTGCCATGATTCTTAATAGTCTATATAAACACAGGAGTGTGGCCCACGGGGGATAAGAGAACAGGCAGGGCCCTTTAAGTACAAAAACAAATGTTGCCTGGGTCTCTATTTTTACTTTTTAAGGAGCTCTAATAATTTGTGCTCAGCCAAACACATTTCTTTATGTTTGAACATAAAGAAATGTGTTTGGCTGAGCACAAATTATTAGAGCTCCTTAAAAAGTAAAAATGATTATTAATAGGGCAGTAATACTACAAGGCTTCATTACTTACGTGGCAGTCAGTAATCTTTTGCAGCAGCAAAAAAGAATCTTTCCATTTGGCCTACCTCATAGAATGAATACAAACAATGGGGTTGCTGCCGCAAAACATCACAGTCTCGTTGCAAAGAGAAATAGAGCAACATAGAACACTGTTCCGATATCTACTGCATGGTTGCACAGTACCATCTTAGGAAGGGGAAGGTGGATGGCCACATCACCCACAGGGGGTCTTTAAAACGGACAGCCCCTTACTGTATACCTACTTCCTGGGGAATGGTATCTTTCCAGTGGCCACCTGGCTAAACCTGGGCGAATGATGTAGTATCCACCCAGGTTGGGTGCTATTTAGGTGGCCATGCACGCTTACCCTCCCTCATTTAGTTGGTGGCAACAGGGGAATTATTGGGCCACCCATCTGACATTCATTGGAGTGCAAAGTAAGAATATCCTTTTGCTCTTCAGCATCACAAGCGGAGTTACTGACTGGTCCTAATGGAAAAAGTGAATAATGCCCCAAAAAGATTGAGATGAGGCAACAAACGATGATATACTCAGACCACAGGGGGACATGAGAAGAAAGCAACGGCGACCTGGTTATCCCACAAAGTACAGTTGGTGTCCTGACAGCTGGGGCTGGCCTTAATTCACTCCCTGGTGGCAAAGGTGCAGCAACTCTAAAATTGCATGGGCTGCAGCCCTAATGTGGAATGCAACACACTGGATTGCAAATACTTTTTTTTTAAAACATTGCTGAACACTCGTCTATCCCATAAATTAACCCTACCAGTGCAGTGCATAAAGAAAATATGAATAAACCTGCAACAGTTTTGACCAACAAACAGCTTGTTGTGTGTTTTGTGAGATGCAAACTGTGTGTCTGTTGCAAAAGCAATAATGACAAATGACAGAGGGGCAAGGGGTGGAAACGCTAATACTTTTTAGGCCTTTAGTGGCACAATGTAATGGTGGAGGTGATGTTGTTTGTGAGAGGGGTAGACACAGTTGGCCATGGCTCCTCTGTGTCTTTTTTACTAAGCATTTGGCGCCAGTATCTTGTGCCTGCAGAAAGCTGCCTTGTTTTTGTTTCTCTAAAAGCACTCTGAAGCGTGTAGGTCTTTGATGCCCGGCCAGAAATGTGTGCTCCTTTTTAATCTTTTAATAATTGTAATGGAATATCCTCAAAATGTTGGACAGGGAGTCACTAGAACATCTACAAAAATAAAAAATGCACTATAATCTGGGAAAGTATTATAATCCATTGTTTCTGATGCCATCCCAAACCACAGGGGGCACAAAGATTGCCAAAAACGCGAAGTTTTCACGATTCTTGTTTTTTTCTTCACGACAGGAGACGTTTGTTATTCTGCAATGTTGTTTTGTATCGTTAGACTACCGAGAAGAAATGCTTCCACTTTGTGGGGATCTGAAATCACGGTTTTTCCTTAAATATAAGTGCAAAGAAATTCGTCCTGAAAAAGTTAACAAAATTGAGTTAAAAGTACTGTGGCAATTCATCCTGTAGTTTAGCTTCAGCAAAGTCAAATGTGCAAAAAAAAAGTTTGCTTGTAGACAAGAAAAGTAAGTGGAAGGGCCAGCACATCTTTCAGCATCTTCTCTTGTTAGGTGGGGCATTGCCTGTAGACTAGGAATGATGCACTTCCTTGAGATGGTCCCACCTGTGTCTTTCACGCTATTTGTAGGATTAGTCCTTCCTAGGTTTCCACACCCCAGCATCTTTATTATAAATAGGGCTCCTGTTTTAATGGTATTTTTTTCTACGTTTCTGTCTGTATTAATCCTTATTTACTTTTTGTTCATTATATCAATATTTATCCACATTTATTTAGCTGTTAACCGTATACTCACGTTTGAAGTCCAATGGTTTTAAGCAGTAACGCTGTCATTTAAAAACAATACCAGGGTAGAACAGCTCAATCAGCTGTACCTCTGCAGTGAATTAAGCTTCCTGGGAAAGCTTTTTTTCTGTTTTTAACTCACCTGTCAAACTACATACCAACTGATCGGGTTGGTATTAGGGAGAATCATCCAAAAGAAGACCCTTTTTCCGTATTTTTTTTCATATTTAAAAATAAATATAAACAAGAAAAAAACGGTGACGTTCAATATAGGAAAAACACGGTGACGTTAATTACAACGAAAAATGTCATCCCCGTTCTGGGTGGAACAGGAACCAGTTGCTACATAATCACCTGTCCCTTGCACAGCGGCCATTCCCGTCTCGCTTCGGAGGGAAATGACCACTTACATGTCCCTGCCACATAGAAATCATAAGGTGTTCGATGCACCTGCACTGATTCCACCCACTAAATATTGGACGAGTGAACACCTCATAGGTGCCTGCAACAAAAGCAATAAACACAACCAGAAGGTCGTCAGGATGTCCCAAGCCAGGGGAAACTGAACAATACCTACCCTATGCCTCGCTCATGACAGATGGGAGGCATTTATCTCTCTTCAGACCTTTCCTCATCACACTAATTAATTCTTACATTGCCCAGGCAAACAGACTACATCAGCACCCCGAGATTGGAAGTGAATGTTCATGCCCTACACAAAAACCGCTGGAATTACAGGAGACTCTTTTTCGTTCAAAGAAGGCTGGCATTTGGGGGAGGAAAAATTACAGACGAGTAGCTTTTGTTTGGAGGAATTGAGTATATTTAATGAAAGGTGCGTAGTTAGAAGCAAAATGTGCATTTTTAGGACGTGGCAAGCTGATGTTTTAAGAAATTGATTTATTTAGTATAAATATAGCATAAATATTTGGGGCGACATTGGGCATATTTAGGAAAATGACTGATGTTTAGCATGTCTAATAATGACACTTCCTTAATTCATAAAAAGTTGATATTTGAGTATGACTCAATGCTGAGTGGTCTAAAGTGCAAATTCGATTTCCTTGGCGATGCAAGACTTGTAATAGTTTGGCTGTTATTTCACGACTACACTAACGTTTTGCTATTATGTCACGGCTACAGAAAAGCAGTTCCTCAACTACATTGATATCATTTTTGTACCATTATCAGAACCACTGATGACTAAGGCCTTCGCCTCTATGATTCGTGTAACTCAAGGTATATTTCTGCTGGCCGGGCTCTGCAACCTTAGTATCTGAGCTTGTGACTGCCTGCAGACTGAGATTGTAAGTTCTGTGTAACTTTTAAATTTACCACCTTGCCCATTCTAATACTCATTAAAAATGTATGACTGAGCATCTTCTTGAAAGGGGCAGAACGGAAAAACAAAAGCAAGTGGAAAGCAGAAGTTATGACAGCTGCTATATAAATCTTGAAAATAATGACAGGAGGCCGTGCTAAATTGCAGATCGAGGTTAATTGAATTGCAAGCAAAATCTATTGCTTTTTAGCCATTTTATAGGGGGAATGTTTAGAAAAATACATTTGGCCCTGTTTATAAAGTCTTCACTTGCAGAAGTACACCTAGGTACGGGTGCATATTTACTACTTCTGAGAATTCACAAACATTTCCAGTGTTAGTCCTACAAAGCTGTACCAGGTGTGGATTTCAGGCATACTTCTGGGAATCTCTTGTTTAGATTTCCCATAGGCTCCTATTCCCAATGTGCATAATTCTACATAGGGGAATGGAGCCCACTTTTTTCGTATTTTTTTTTTCTCTTCAGTGAGAACGTTTTTCTCCTACACCATCTGCCAAACTGGCCATGATCTAGTCCTCTTTCCATCCTAGAAAGGGAGTTATAAGAACTGGAGTAAATATCAGCAATTTCCAGGGTGGAAAAGGGTAGGATTTTTACATATTTGTGGGGATTCACAAACTTACAAGGCAATCCAGGCATTGTAACGCCCAATTCCACCCCTTGTTTAAAATTATCTACTTCAGATTTCTCTGCATTTGTAGCTGAGAAATCAGAACTGATACATCAGTTTACAACTGCCATAAATCTCTTTGGGCATTTCTGACAGACACAAGTGAGGTATTTTTGGCCGATACCTTTGTCAGATGGGTCCCTGTTTTACCAGATTGTTTTTAAGATTTTCCATGGGGAAGAACTCCCAAATACCCATGTGGTGGATCAAGCTTACTTAACACAAAATGAAGGTTATTGCAATAATTCAATGAGTGTCACTTTAAAACTGCCTGTAAAGCCTGCTGTTTTTAGAAAATTCATTTGAAGTTTATATTGCCTTGATGGGATCCCCCAACCAACTCTCATAGGGACCCAGCATACAGGCTGCAGGCCCAAACTTTATAAAAGTGGCATTTTTAGAACTGTGACTTAATACCCAACTTTACCATTAAAGAGGGTGTTAAAGTTCTATTCTATAGTCACCAAACTCGACATTCCTATTTGCTGCCAATTGAAAATTAGCACTTATTAATTTTTATAAGGTAACTTGGTGTCATCCGGTGGCAGAGGTAGGCCTTGCACTAGTAAAAAGGAATGTAAGAGTTTTTCACTACCTGGACATGATTAACTTAAAAGTACACGTCTAACTTTTTAAATACACTTCACCCTGCCCTCTGAGCTTTTTAGGGCCTACCATATTGTTGGAAATGGCCCTTTTTGCAGGGTTACCCCCAAACCTTTTGCTTCTTCCTCCCTTATTTTTCCTGACCTGTGGTTGTTAGCAATAGGACTTTGGGCACTTTACCACTGCTGATCAGTGCTAAAGTGCATATGCTCTCTGTAGAAATTGTAATTGTGATTGGTTATCCATGATTGGCACATTTGTGTTACCAGGAAGTCCCTAGTAAAGTGCACTGAGTGTGCCAGGGCAGGTGATTCAAATGCTACTAGTGGGCCTGCAGCACTGATTGTGCCACCCACATGAGTAGCCCTAAAATGGTGTCTCAGGCCTGCCACCGCAGTGCCTGGTGCACAGTCTGTGGACTGCCATGTCAACCTGACCAGTGTCCCTACTGACCAGGCCCAACCCTTCCCTTTCTGTACACATTGGACACCCCTATAGAAGGCCCTTGGTACCCCCCTGGGCAGGGTGCAGTGTATGTGAAAGGTAGAGCATGTACTAGTGTGGGTGACATGCTCTGGTAGTGAATTACAGCCATTTTCGTTTTTCACTACTGAAAGGCTATCTTGCCCATAGGCTATTATGGGGAATGCTGTGTATAATGTTTATCTGCATATCTTCCCATAGGAGCAAGATAGAAATTTAAAGTCTGTTATCCCTGAACTCAGAATTTAATAACACATCTTTTAGGAAGGATGTTTTTTTAAATCCTGTGTTTGAAAACAGCACTTTTAGAAAATGGCTGCTTTCTTGTCTGACCTTTCTGTGTGCCTTGGCCTGTTTGTGAATTGACTGTCTGGGTTGTGAGTGAGAGGACTGGGGGATTCCAAGAGACACAATAAGTCCGCCCAGTGGTGAATAGAGAGATCTGCATCTAGATGGGAGGGAGGAGTTGCACCTGGGATCTGAATAGGACTGTGCTTGCCCCCCACAGTGCTGGCTCCACCCCCTGTTGTGCGTCTGATGTCTCTGCCCTGCACTGTGAAAGGAGAGAAGGAATCATGTAAACAAAGTGCTCCAGAGCTGTGCTTTCCCTCCACAATGCTGGCTCCACCTCCTGTGGGGCATCTGATGTTTCTGCTCAGAACTGTGAAAGGAAAGAAGGAGTCATGTAAACAGAGTGCTCCAGAACTGGTTTGGACCGGGCTCAGAGCCCTCCTGCACAAATGGAACAAAGACTTTTCGGTGAATAAGTACAGGACCCTAGACTGCAGAAAATTAGATCATCCTGGAATCAAGAAGGAACCTCTGCCAAGGAGAAAGCTGGAAGACTGAAGAGGAAGGACTGTCCTGCTGTGTGTTTATGGGCTGACCTGCAGTTGCTTTGCTGCCAATGAGAGGAGATGGACTTTGCGTTGTGCTGTGTCCCCTTGCTTGTAGAGATCTCCTGAGTAGAGCTGGCTCCCTGTGAAGAAGTCCCAGGAACATAAGGACTTCACCCCAGCTTTCCCCCTGAACTCTACTGAGAGAGTTCTGTCCTTCCTAGAGTGCTTGGGCCAGTTGTGATGCCTCTGGAAGTTTTACCTGTTGTTGGGAAGCTGGACAAGAAGAAACTAAAGACATTCTGCAAAATTTCACGCATCGCTCGCTTGCGGAGCGCATCCCCGACAGTACTAGGAAATTCTCACCACCCCTAAGATCGAGATCGTTACAACGCCTGTTGCCGGAGCAAGAACCGACGCATCCTTCGCTTGCGGAATGCATCGCTCTGGTGTGGGAAGATTACCATCCCTGGGAGTATCGTCGCAGAACCTGTCGTGGCTGGGTGAGATCGTCGTACCGCTGACTTGCGGGCCGCATCACGTCGCTGCGAGTGTCGTCGCAGAGCCATCGCATCGAGGGGCCGCGAGAGGAGAAGATCGACGCTGTGCATCGCCACCGCACCTGAGATCGTCGCCGTCCCGAAGATCGTCGCATCGTACCTTTGCGAGATGCTTCTTATGATACTGGAATCCATACAAGGTATTGCATCCATTCCCAGAGAGACCAGTGTCACTGCAACACGCCCGCTGCATCCAGCGGGGTTCTCGCATCGCCTCCCCAGGGTCTCAGGAGTGACACATCGCTTGTTTTTCAACACTGCAGCTTTCCCATTGAACTTTAGTCGCATCTAAGGGTACTAAAATGTGATGCAACTGTGGAATATTTTAACGCAACCATACAAACTCTTTTGAAACCATATTCTTGAACTGTGTATGTTGGATTTTTGTCATTTTGGTCTTGATTACATACTTCTGTTTTTCTAAACTGGTGTGGAGTCCATTTGTGGTCTTTTCACTGTGTTACTGTGAGTGTTGGTACAAATTGTTGAGGAGTCCTGTGAAACCCTTCTGACGTTTCCTTTCGAGCTGCAAACTCCCAACTCCCTCAAGGATTTACCAACACAATCAGAACTTAAAACACTGACTGGATTGACTTCTCCTTCAGGGAAAGGGGAAGTGGACAGAGAGACTCACAACAAATTATACAAGATTTGGTCTTCAGTTGAGTCTCTCTCAAGAAAGTGCTCCAGGCCAAGAATCTTCTCTCAAAGATGTTCTGCGCTGCCTTCACGCTACACTGTGATGCAACATTAACAGCAATTACTCAGTTGACAATTTCTTAACTAATTTCTATATTCAACTAAACATTGTGCTTACTGACCATCAATCCGTTTGACCCTTGTTCGCACTTTTACTGAAGTATTAGCACTGACTCAGAAGCTTGACACCTTCAAATAAACATAACATGTCAGAATCACTTAAAACTTTAACTAAGGTGACAGGCTAATTAGATTAGTTGGGTTAGTTTTAACTAAACTCAGATTCTTCATGCAAGGCCATACCTGAGTCTTTAGTTACTTCTTTCATAGGTGATTCTGCAGTTGGAAGACAGAAAATAACAGCCTATCCAATTTTCCGTTGCTAACTAAATTATTATTTCCAATCCTACTTGTAAATCTGCACACCATTACAAGTATATATATATAAATACATATTTATATATCTCTGTCATAAGGTCTACAAATTCCAACAGTACACATTAGCTCTGTTTGACGTTTTCATACATTTGCCTTTACCAAGGCTTGTTTTTTCCTGGCCCAGTTGTAAATATGCGAGGCTTTTGAAATATATCTCTGTAACTAAATCAACATATCACCAATTGTACACATTGGTCCTATTTGCCTGTAAATCTGCCTATTTAACACATTTGCCTTAACCAAGGCTTGTTTTAACTCAGCATTCCGCTTTTTGCGCGATTAAACAATTCACTGTTAACTCAATTCTAAAGTTGAGGTTAATCTCTTTGAACTAATTGAGAACACTTCGTGAAACTAGCTTTTCCCAAAGAGTAAATTAAAACTGCTTAATGCACAGTGTCTTTTGCCTTTGTCAAGGCTTGTTCCTTTCTCAGTTCTACTCGACGTGCTAGCTTAGAAATGTCTTGCGCGGAGTATTGACTGTAAATAAGCCTTTGCCACTTACTAATTAGGTAAATTGTTCGTGGCCCTTTTTAAAAAGAAATAATCTCTCTTACTGTCTCTTTCCAAGGTTTCAAGCAATTACTCACTGTCCGACTGACAGGAGCCTCGAACTGCCGACCGGCAGAGGAAAGCGGGGAAACAAACCTCCCGGCTGCTTCAGAAATGCCGGAGCTCAGCCAAGCAGTCGCGCTGGCAAAACTCAGCGTCGATGACAGGCGGGGAACTCAGGACCTCGCCGACAGGTTTCCTCAAAGGATTCCAAGGCTTTACCTGAAATTAAGGGGAAGTGGCGGTTTCAAGGCCAGGGAAGCCACTACACGGGGACAGAAGCTCTCACAGGGAATAACGAGAGACGAAGCGTTTGGCAGTTGGCTGAAGCTAGTATTTATAGCTTCAGCCACGAGACCAGCGCGAGGCTCACACTTCAGGATACCAAGCGCGAGGGCAGACAGAGCCTGTCTTCACATGAGCGCACAATCTAGGAAACAGCACACAGTAAATGGAAATAACAAACAAGCATTGCTAAAGGCAATTGATACAGATTATATTTCCATAAAGAGTTTTATTTACACTTAACATAAAATCATACTCTAAATGAAATCAATAAACTAAAGCAACACTTTAGATTAAATATATATATATATATATACACTGAAACCATTCTGGGTCTGTACCTAATTAAGACGACCTGTAACACCCCTAACAGTTCCTCCCCCCAAAGGTCGTCTTACAGGTCTAGGTTTATCAGGATGCAGAGCATGAAAAGATCTAACAAGTCTAGGAGCATGAAAATTTTTCTCAGGTTCCCAAGATCTCTCAGAAGGATCATAACCCTTCCAGTCAACCAAATAAAACAAGGCACCCCGAATTCTTTTGGAATCTAGAATGGATTTAACCTCGTACTCAACATGGTCACCGACAATTACCGGCGGTGGTGGGTTATCAGCACGAGTAGAAGGTTCAAAATGTTTCAACAGAGAAACATGAAAAACAGGATGAATAGCATATTCCTCAGGTAAAACTAATTTTACAGATACGGGGTTCAAAACCTTTTTAACTTCAAAAGGCCCAATATATCTAGGCTTCAACTTCCTGGGACCTTCCATCTGAATGTTTCTAGTAGATAACCACACCAACTGACCTTCCTTATACAAAGGGGCAACTTTACGATGAGAATCAGCAGTCCTTTTCATAGATACCTTACTTTTGACCCATTGCTTTCTAGCCTTATCTTGAATATCCAACAGATGAGTCAACCTATCCGTAACTGCTGGCATAGACAATTGCTCATCAGGTAAAAGTATAGGAATAGATCTTGGATGTTGACCAGTGAGAAAATAAAAAGGAGAACAACCCAAAGCTGAATGAGTGGTGTTATTATAAGAAAACTCTGCCCACGGTAACATTTCATCCCAAGGGTGAGAAGAGGTAGTTAACAAACATCTTAAACCCTGTTCAACATGCTGATTCAACCTCTCCGTTTGACCATCCGTCTGTGGATGAAAAGAAGAAGACAGAGCCAACTCAATTCCCAAAAGTTTGCTAAGTTGTGACCAGAATTTAGAAATGAACTGAGGACCCCTATCCGAAATAATCTTTGAGGGCAGACCATGAAGCTTCACAATATTAGATAAAAATACAGCACTAAATTCAGTTGCCGAGGGAATCTTATGTAATGGAATAAAATGTCCCATTTTGGATAACAAATCCACCACCACGAGGACTGTAGTAAAACCATTAGACTTAGGAAGATCAGTAATAAAATCTAAACTGATTGTATGCCAAGGGTTAGGGGGAATAGTCATAGGACGAAGTAAACCCATTGGAACCTCATGTAAAGCCTTTTGACGAGAACAAACTGGACAGGCTTTCACGAATTGCTGAATAATTGAAATCATTTTTTCCCACCAAAAATGACGTTGACACAAATCCAAGGTTTTGTTAATACCAGGATGTGCAGCAATCGCCAAATCATGATTCCATTGCATGACCTTATCCTGTAAATCTCTTGTGGGAATAAACAATTTATCATTGTGATAGAAAAACCCATCTCTAATGGAATTACCTTTTTTTAATAACCATTCATGAACCTCAAAATTCTTTAATTCTTTTTTTACTGAATCCAAGAAACTTTCAGAATGGATTTCAGCAGCAATTTTTTCTAAAGGCAAAATGCTGGGAGGATCCTTCATAGAATTTAAATCCTTTTCACAAACTAAACGTGAAAGTGTATCAGATAATAGCTGCTTCTTTCCTGGTCGATACATAATCAAAAAATCAAATTCGCTAAAAAATTGCAACCACCTCATTTGTCTGGGAGTAAAAGCTTTAACAGTGGAATAAAATTGCAAATTTTTATGGTCAGAATAAACAGTAATAGTGTGTTTAGCCCCCAAAAGATGATGCCTCCATTCTTGAAACACATCTTTAATAGCTAACAATTCACGTTCTGCAATCGTATAATTTTGCTCGGCCAAAAGTAATTTTCTGGAGAAAAAGGCGATTGGATGAAGGTGACCAGTATTTGAATCCTTTTGAAGCAACACACCACCAATAGCAGTCTGTGAAGCATCTGCTTCCACAAAGAAAGGCCTATTAGGATCAGGATGTACCAAAATGGGAGCCGAGGTAAAAGCCTTCTTCAACAAAGAAAATGCCTGATCAGCCTCCTCAGTCCAAGAGAAGACTTTCCCTTTTTTCAATAACTGGGTAATAGGAGTAACAATTTCAGAAAATTTAGAAATGAAACGCCTATAAAAATTAGCAAATCCTAAAATTCTCTGTGTTTCTTTTATTGAAGCAGGAATTGGCCAAGATAAAATTGCCTCAACCTTCTTAGGATCCATATGAATTCCCTCAGGTGACAAACAATAGCCAAGAAATTCAACTTGAGAAGCATGGAAAACACATTTTTCCAACTTAGCATACAGAGAATGATCTCTCAATCTCTGTAATACCAACCGAACATGCTGTACATGCTCCTCCATACTTTTAGAATAAATTAAGATGTCATCTATATAAACAATACAACAGACATCCAATAAATCATGCAGGACCTCATTAATGAAATATTGAAAAGCCGCTGGAGCGTTGCAAAGACCAAAAGGCATAACCGTATACTCAAAAAGACCAAATTTCGTACGAAAAGCGGTCTTCCACTCATCGCCTTCTTTGACTCTAATCAAATGATATGCTCCTCTAAGATCCAACTTGGTGTAGACACTAGATCCTTTAATTTGATTAAGAAGCACTGGAATCAAAGGCAATGGATATCTATTCTTAATGGTTGCTTTATTAACCTTTCTGTAATCAATCCAAGCCCTCAGATCCCCAGACTTCTTCGAAACGAAGAAAAGAGGAGACGAAACAGGAGAAGTAGAATGTCGAATGAACCCTAACTCCAAAAGCTCATCCAAATAGTTCCTTAAATAAACATTTTCAGGCTCCGTTAAGGCGTAAATTCTGCTACATGGCAGAATAGCACCAGGAACTAAATCAATTCTGCAATCAAAAATTCTGTGCGGTGGTAATTGGGTTGCTTCAACAGGATCAAAAACCTTAGAAAAGTTTCTATACTCAACTGGAAGCCTATTATCTTCCGCAGTTAGAGCAGCACAAAAAAGGGGCATCACCGGATCTTTGGTTTCTTGATAACAGTGTAACTTACAAAAAGAAGACTCTAAAGTAACAGTCCTTTTAATCCAATCAATATTGGGATTATGTAATTCCAACCAAGGAATGCCTAGGCTAGGATGACACCAAAACTTGGAGCATCAATAAGATCAAAAACCACTTTCTCCGTATGCCCATTATCTGCTACCAAAGTTAATGGTTCGGTGTTAAATTGAATCATACCAGAAGATAAAACCGAACCATCAACCGCTCTCACAGACTCAGGCTCCTCCTTAGTAACACATTTCAGATTCAATTTATGGGCAAACCCAATATCGAAAAAATTCCCAGTAGCCCCAGAATCCAAAAGTACAGGAATGCTATGTCTTTGAAGAGTAGTTAAGATAAAGACCATCCGAATAGTAAAATGTTTAGGAATATGTGTAGTTACATTGGTGACAAATTTGGAGATCTTAGAAGAAGATTTGCTCGAGGGAACGATCTCAGCTTTCCTCGAGTATTTTAGTTTTCCGACGGCTTAAAAGGAAGAGTTTCAACAACTAAAACTTTCTTTTTTGTGGGTTTCACAGAACAATCCTTGGCAAAATGCCCAGGTTTGCCACAATATAAACATAAATTGCCCTTACGCCTCCGTTCTTTTTCTTCAGGAGTTAAAGGCCCTTTGAACCCACCCGGTAAAACAGATTCAACAAAAACATTCTTAGCCTCAGACTCTTTTTTCTCAACTTTAACTAGAGGACTTCTAAAGTCACTCCTAGTTTTTTCATTTCTACGTTCACCCAATCTGTGATCAAGTCTAACCACTAGATCCTGAAATTCCTTAAACCCATCAGGTAAATTCACTATGTGCGCAAGGAAGTCTTTTAAATCATCTTTTAGACCTCTATAAAATAAAGAAATCCTCTTCTCCTCAGGCCAATGAGTTTCAGACAGAAGCCTATTAAAGGTAGTTATATAGGATACAAGGTCCTTGGTCCCTTGACGAAGACTCAATAACTCATTATCAGAAGATTGAATTAAGGTATGTTTGGCGAATAGACTGGACATGGCCAATTTAAAATTCTGCAAATTGTGAAGCAAAGGATCATTATTATCTACTAAAGGCATGGCCCAATTAGCAGCCACCCCTCCCAGATAAGAAATTATAAAAGCCACCTTAGCAGAATCAGAAGAAAAAATTTGAGGTTTACACATGAAGTGCAATTGACATTGACTAAAAAATGTTGCAAATCTGCTATTATCCCCAGTAAACCTTTCAGGATTAGCCAAAGGGACAGGTGTGGGAGTAACAACAGTTACTTGAACTGGTTGTTTTTCTGACTGAACTTCTGAGGTATGAGGCTGAATAACCTCAACTCCAAATCTGGCTGGCGCTAAAACTGGTTTCTTCTCCTTAGAAGAATCCCTCCAAGACGAGAATCCAACCCTAGTCTCATCTAGCTCCTGACGAAGCGATTGGTTCTCTAAGCGTAAATTTTCCATCTCCACTGTCATCTTCTGGACTAACTGTGACAACTGTGAAGCATCCATGAGGGTGAGTTTGCAGACTTGAAAGGAAACGATTTTAAAATTGGGAAGTTAGGCTTCGTCTACTGTTGAGGAGTCCTGTGAAACCCTTCTGACGTTTCCTTTCGAGCTGCAAACTCCCAACTCCCTCAAGGATTTACCAACACAATCAGAACTTAAAACACTGACTGGATTGACTTCTCCTTCAGGGAAAGGGGAAGTGGACAGAGAGACTCACAACAAATTATACAAGATTTGGTCTTCAGTTGAGTCTCTCTCAAGAAAGTGCTCCAGGCCAAGAATCTTCTCTCAAAGATGTTCTGCGCTGCCTTCACGCTACACTGTGATGCAACATTAACAGCAATTACTCAGTTGACAATTTCTTAACTAATTTCTATATTCAACTAAACATTGTGCTTACTGACCATCAATCCGTTTGACCCTTGTTCGCACTTTTACTGAAGTATTAGCACTGACTCAGAAGCTTGACACCTTCAAATAAACATAACATGTCAGAATCACTTAAAACTTTAACTAAGGTGACAGGCTAATTAGATTAGTTGGGTTAATTGTAACTAAACTCAGATTCTTCATGCAAGGCCATACCTGAGTCTTTAGTTACTTCTTTCATAGGTGATTCTGCAGTTGGAAGACAGAAAATAACAGCCTATCCAATTTTCCGTTGCTAACTAAATTATTATTTCCAATCCTACTTGTAAATCTGCACACCATTACAAGTATATATATATAAATAAATATTTATATATCTCTGTCATAAGGTCTACAAATTCCAACAGTACACATTAGCTCTGTTTGACGTTTTCATACATTTGCCTTTACCAAGGCTTGTTTTTTCCTGGCCCAGTTGTAAATATGCGAGGCTTTTGAAATATATCTCTGTAACTAAATCAACATATCACCAATTGTACACATTGGTCCTATTTGCCTGTAAATCTGCCTATTTAACACATTTGCCTTAACCAAGGCTTGTTTTAACTCAGCATTCCGCTTTTTGCGCGATTAAACAATTCACTGTCAACTCAATTCTAAAGTTGAGGTTAATCTCTTTGAACTAATTGAGAACACTTCGTGAAACTAGCTTTTCCCAAAGAGTAAATTAAAACTGCTTAATGCACAGTGTCTTTTGCCTTTGTCAAGGCTTGTTCCTTTCTCAGTTCTACTCGACGTGCTAGCTTAGAAATGTCTTGCGCGGAGTATTGACTGTAAATAAGCCTTTGCCACTTACTAATTAGGTAAATTGTTCGTGGCCCTTTTTAAAAAGAAATAATCTCTCTTACTGTCTCTTTCCAAGGTTTCAAGCAATTACTCACTGTCCGACTGACAGGAGCCTCGAACTGCCGACCGGCAGAGGAAAGCGGGGAAACAAACCTCCCGGCTGCTTCAGAAATGCCGGAGCTCAGCCAAGCAGTCGCGCTGGCAAAACTCAGCGTCGATGACAGGCGGGGAACTCAGGACCTCGCCGACAGGTTTCCTCAAAGGATTCCAAGGCTTTACCTGAAATTAAGGGGAAGTGGCGGTTTCAAGGCCAGGGAAGCCACTACACGGGGACAGAAGCTCTCACAGGGAATAACGAGAGACGAAGCGTTTGGCAGTTGGCTGAAGCTAGTATTTATAGCTTCAGCCACGAGACCAGCGCGAGGCTCACACTTCAGGATACCAAGCGCGAGGGCAGACAGAGCCTGTCTTCACATGAGCGCACAATCTAGGAAACAGCACACAGTAAATGGAAATAACAAACAAGCATTGCTAAAGGCAATTGATACAGATTATATTTCCATAAAGAGTTTTATTTACACTTAACATAAAATCATACTCTAAATGAAATCAATAAACTAAAGCAACACTTTAGATTAAATATATATATATATATACACTGAAACCATTCTGGGTCTGTACCTAATTAAGACGACCTGTAACACCCCTAACACAAATACGTTACACATTGCCTTTGATAAGCCTGTCTGCTTGTGCCAAGCTACCAAGGGGGTGAGCAGGGATTATCTAAAGAGTGTATCTCCCTTAGCCTGACTAGAAGCCAGGGTCCCCATTTGTCACAAGTACCTACCTGTGACAACTAGAGACCCCAAAGTCTAACACCTAAGATTTACTTATTAAAAGTCAAGGTTTAGAACCGGCAAAAGGTTTCTTTTGCCAGGTCAAAATGTCAGTTTAAACTGCACACACAGGCTGCACTGACCTGAGACATGTTTAAAAGGCTACTCAGGTGGGTGACACAGTTAGTGCTGCAGGCCCAATGGTTATCACACACACAAGATGCCAGAACTGACTGGTCCTTTACAAATACAATTTATTTGTGATCACTATATTCAATAAAAGTGATCATCATTTATTTTTTGAAAATCATACAAGAATAGTTTTGTTTTTTATGACACACTGAAAAGGACCAATGCACAACAAATCATAAATGTTTTTCTCCCACCCACTTAAATAAATACACAAAAGTGGATACATACATAAAATAAACAGACAAATATATGCAACAGTAAGCAAAAGCAAAAACTATTTTCAAAAAATTATCATTTCTGGGTTTACAATGTCCAACAAGAGCAGCAAATGAATACAATATACATGCTACTACAATTTGTTCAAAAGCTATTTTCTATGGACAGTGCACCCCTAACATAGCGTACCTACTGAAGCCAGGTAAAATAAGTTTTCTAATTTCAATAGTTAATTCCTTGGTTCTCAGTGTTACCCCTTTTTGATCGTTGGGCGCACAGGTGCTGGGCAACGCGTTCCCCACCCACTACAACATTTTTGGGGTTCTCCTCAGGATACAGAACTGCTATCCACTCTCATAAACTTGAAGCATTGGCCCCAGACAGTGATCAAGTTCTTTGGTTATGAAGGGACTGACACTCCTCCTTCATATCACGGTCCCTGATTTCAATTCCAACTCCACATTTTAGGCAAGAAGAATCAATCAGTACATTCTTGGACGCAATCTTTGCATTGCTCAACCCGAGAGACTCAGTGCAGGAGGCCGTGTGGTACCTAATGGTAGCATTTAATTTACAGGCCTTGGGTACATGTAGTACCACTTTACTAGAGACTTACAAGTAAATTAAATGTGCCAATTGGGTATAAGCCAATGTTACCTTGTTTTAGGGAGAAAGCACAAGCACTTTAGCACAGGTTAGCAGTAGTAAAGTGCACAGAGGCCTAAAAGCCAACAAAAACGAAAACAGAAACTAGGAGGGTGAATGTAAGCTTTTTGGGGAACAACCCTGCAGAGAGGGCTAAGTCCAACATTACCCATTTCCTACTAATGGAAGCTTGTATGATGACAGACAAAACGAAATGATATGTTAAACGTTAACATAGCCACTAAAAACTGTTGAAATATGTCTTGCCTGGGATACTGGGTAGAGCGACAGGGTCAGGAAACAGAGGTAGGTAGGGAGAGAAAGAGGTTTAGATAGAGAAATAGAATAGACCCAGGTCAAATAGAGAGAAATTTTGCTTTCCCAAGGGGAGCCTTTCGGAAGGTGGGGGCACTGAGCAAAAGCCCAATTTGTTCCTGCCTCAAAACACCTGTGTCTGAGAACTTGTGCCATCATGAAGGACCATTCTGATGGGCGTCTGACATGCAATATTCAGTTGTACAATGCCCTAGACTGCACAGTTGAGTGGAACTCATTTTTTTTTTTTTTTTTTTTTTTTCTTTATCCTCATTTGCCTGACCCACTCTTATTTAGCCTCCAACTGCCAACCCCTTGAACAAGGTGCAGGGTTTCCTCTGCACCTTATACACCATTCCGTGGAACTCGGCGAGAGATGGCCCGAAGATTATCGTGGGAAAAGACTCCAAACTCAATGTTTTATTCAATTGAACTAGCCATTCGGAGCCGACTGGGGGGGCCTAGTTCTTGGAGTTTCAAGGCATAATCATAGGACCGGGAAAAAAAATAAAAAATACAAATAAAAATAAACCCCGGTTATTGTCTCCAACGTACCAGAACGTCCCAAAAGATACGGCTACGTTCGCCACCTGATCTCCTCAAATCCGTTTTAGAGGTTGCGTAGAGGGATGACAGCCAGTTTGCGTGAGTTGGTGCTGAATTTTCAATCCAGACCTTGCATATCTCTCTTCTTGCAAGCAGTATGGCGAAGAACAGAAATGTCCTTGCGTGCCCCTTTATATTGTTGTCCCAACCAAATATGATCAAGGAAAGTGTGATGGAGATCGAGGTATTGAGAATGGAGTCCAGAGTTATTTTAACTTCATTCCAAAACTGTAATATGTTGGGGCATTCCTTGAACATATGGATATCTGA
Organism: Lissotriton helveticus; assembly: GCF_964261635.1. Taxonomy (NCBI): domain Eukaryota; kingdom Metazoa; phylum Chordata; class Amphibia; order Caudata; family Salamandridae; genus Lissotriton; species Lissotriton helveticus. The sequence continues at coordinate 1,709,326,241 of NC_136059.1, forward strand.
GGCTGCAATATGGCCACATTTATTACATTTCTTCCCTGGGATGAATTTAGATAGTTTTAGCGGTGTAAAGTATGCACGGTGAATTGTAAAAAAATGATTACGCCTTAACCATGCGGGTTTGACGCATTTATATAGTAGGGTACAGGAATTCTGCCAGGTTTCGATACTCTGGGCCCCCAGATCTAAGCCCCATAATTGTTCCGGGAGGGTGAAATCTCCGTCTGTCTCTTCTAGCAGGCACCAGTACCACTGCGAGACCTCTTTACCCCCTGCTATTTGCGTTATCAATTTCTCTTCAGTGATACTATGCTTCCCTAATGATACCCCGGATCTGTTTGTTGCCTTAACCCAACTATCTAATTGTAAAAACTTAAACCTCGAGAGCTCTATCCCCCGCTGCTCCCTCAGCTCCTCCCAGGGCCTCAGAGAGTCACCTGTCAACACTTCTCCCCATGTTAGTATCCCTCCTGCTCTCAACGGAATAGTAAGCCTATCATCCCAGCAAGAAGGGAGCCCTGGGGAATCCCAGATGGGTGCAAGGTTAGAGTAGTATGACAAACCCAGGTTCCTCCTTATATGTGACAATAGCTTTGCTTGGGACATAAGAATTTTTAATTTAACTTTCTTGAAATATTTCTGTTCTCCAAACTTAAACATGTAGCCATTAGTTGGTAAGCCAGCACCGATCAGCATTGCCATGAACATGAGACCTATTGATGTGTTGGATGGCACTTTTAAGAGCATTCTCGAATGGGATAGTTGGAATGCCCACGCATAGTATTGCAGATCGGGCAGGGATAGCCCCCCCTTTTCCCTCCTCCTCCTCAGCTTTTTCCAAGATATTCTTGCTGACTTGTATCCCCACACGAAGGAGTTAAACTCTCTCTGGCATTTCTCTAGCGCTGTTTTATCAAAGGCGAGGGGAATCGTGTTGAATAAGAAGGTAAACTTGGGAAGGATTGACATCTTTAACAGACTTACTCTGCCTAAGATAGTCAGTGGAAGATTAGACCAAGATTTTAAAGATTTTTTAATTTCCTTAAGAATTCTCTCAAGGTTAACTTGGGCGATTTGGGCGATATCTTGCACTATCCGGATTCCTAAATATCTCATTGAGTTTGATGTGTTTAACCGAAGGTCAGGTATGTTCCATGCCATAATGTCTCTTTTAGATGCGTTTATCTCATAGCCCGAGATACGGCCAAAGTCTTCAGCTCTCTCGATGACTGCTGGGAGTGCGGTCTCTGGGTCTGAGGTAAAGACCAAGATGTCATCTGCGTACAAAGCTACCCGCTTTTCCCATTCCCCGAACCTAAAAGATGGAATAGAATCTTCTCGTCTGAGAACTTCCACAAACGGTTCTATGTATAGGTTGAAGAGGAGGGGGGAAAGCGGGCAGCCCTGTCTTGTGCCTCTAAAGATCCTGAACGATTCAGACAGTTTGCCATTAATTAGAAGCCGTGCTGTTGGGGATTTATATATAAGCTTTATTGTTCGACAGAATTTCTCCCCTAAATTGACCTTCTTTAAAACGTCGTTTAAATAGGGCCAGTTTACCCTGTCGAAAGCTTTAGCCGCGTCTAGGGTGAGGGTTGCCAGCGGGATAGAAAATGCTGAGGCGATGTCGATTGCCCCCACTAGATCGTATGTTAGGTCGGAGAGCTGACGCCCTGTGATAAATCCCTTCTGGTCTTGATGGATTATTTCCCCCATTACCGATCCCAATCTAGCTGCTAAAATGGAGGCATATATCTTGTAATCATTATTCAACAATGATATAGGGCGGTAAGACCCACATACTGTTGGATCTTTTCCAGGTTTTAGGATCAAGACTATGGTTGCCTCGCTCCATGATTGAGGTGGGTCGTTGCCGTCCTTCAGGATACCGTTGAAAAGGGCCGTCAGGGTAGGGACAATTGTGTCGGGCAAGGCTCTATACAATTCTCCGGGGAGTCCATCAGGACCTGTAGCTTTGCCATGTTTTAGTGCGGAAACGGCCTTTTTAACCTCTGCCTCTGAGATGTCCAATTCCATTGCCTCGCTTTGTGCTTGCGATAAGTATGGAAGAGATATCTTATCAAGCCATGAATTCCTTGCCTGTTGGTCATCTATAGTGTCATCCTTGTATATTTCCGCAAAGAACTGCGTAAAGGCAGTACTAATTTCTACATCTGATGACCTGAGCTGATTTTCCCCCGCAACCATAATCCCTCTTATGTGGTTTTTTGCTTGGTCTGCTTTAACCCTCCAGGCTAAAATCTTGCCTGCGGTTTCTCCGAATTCAAAGCTGGATAATTTACTCGCCTCCCATTTCTTTGAAATCCTTTCCTGTAGGATATCTTCTATCTGACTTCCGAGGTCTGACATATTTTTTTGATCTTGTAGTGACCCAGTTGTGCCCCCAAGCCTTTGTTCAATCTTCTCCAGCTCTTGTTCTAGGTTCTGGATTTTTAGTAGATAGTTTTTCCTCATAAAGAAAGCTCTGTTGGTAATGCAACCTCTCAGGTATGCCTTAAGAGTTTCCCAAACTAAAGCAAGGGAGGTCGAGTGCAAATTAATATCCAAAAACATCCTAGCTTCGGAGTTAAGGTATGTAACTTCCTCCGTGACCAATAAAATGGTTCGATCGAATGACCAGGAGGGGTGTTTTTTTTTAGCTTGAAGTATTAAGATGAAGGACAGAGCTGAATGATCAGATAGGTGAGAGGGTATATACTTAATATTATCTATGGAGTTTTGGAGACAGTAGCTAAACAGGGCAAAATCTATTCGTGATGTATGTTTATATTTTAGATTCCTATAAGATACCCCTGGTTTAGTGCCGGCTCTTTCTCTCCATAGATCTGCCAAGCCGAGGTCCTCCATAATCCCTTTAAGAGTCTGTCTAGATTTTGAAGGGAGTTGACAGCTGTGCCTGCTACTATTGGTGGTTTTATCTAATTTCGGGTTTAAAATAACGTTAAAGTCCCCTGTCCAAATTATGGGGTCAGAGGTGGTTGTTAAATCGTTCCTTATTGTTTCCAAAAAAGATGGGTCATCAGTATTAGGACCATAATATCCAACTAGATTGTACTTCTGCCCGTGTATGGAGAGGTTAACTATGAGCCATCTTCCACTATTGTCCTCTCTAAATTCAAGAATCCGCACATTTGCTGATTTTTTGCAAATTAAGAGAATTCCTCTTACATTTGCATTGTGGTCGGTGCTTAAGAATACGTCAATCCATTTTTGTTTTTTTAGTATTGCATCTGCCTCGTTTTTTAAGAGATGTGATTCTTGGATAATGATGATCTGCGCCGGGGAATCGCGTAAATATTGTAGAATGCGTTCTCTTCTCCCTTGTACGCGCAGACCATTCACGTTCCAAGATAGAAAATGTATCGATGTCATTTTTCCTTCCCAATATTCACTTCCATACTACACAGTTTGGTGTTTGTTACTTTGTTGCTTTTAGTTATTTTATCTAAGGCAGTTGGACTATTAAAAAGAAAAGTCTGCTTTGAAGGGTCAAGCTTCTGAGGATAATTTTGAGTTTTTATGCTTTTGTGTCCCCCCCCCCCCCCCACCCCTTTGGAGAACCCATCCATACTTACTCCGGCCAGTTGATGGGCCGGTTTGCGCTGATCTGAGCTCTACTCTCACACGGAGTTGCGCTCCTTAGAATTATCTAGGAGAAAAAAACAGTGTTCTGTCTTGTGCTTTCACCATCACCATCACCATCACCTTCACCCTGTTGATTTGTTTATTTACGTTCTCCAGATAGTGTAGGTTTTATTTATTTGTTTATTTACTCAAACTTTTTTTTTTTTCCTTTTTCTTTCCTTTCCTCCCCCTTTTTTTTTTTTTTCTCCTTCCCTTTTCTTTTTCTCCCTTCCTCCCCCTTATACTTATATATGTTTTTTTTTTTCCTTTTTTTTTTTCTTTCTCTTTCTTCGCCCCTCCCTCTCCCCTTTTTTTTTTTTTTTTTTGGTTAGCCCTCTACCATATTTCCTTCCCTTTTTTTTTTGCTTTGTGAGGGCTCCCGACAACTGGCAACGACTGGCAAGATGCTTTCTTTCTCAAATATTTCGTTATTCAGCCTATTGAGTGAGGGCAAGTAAACTGAGAAGAGGGGATGGTCCTGGTCATTCAATATTTGCCCTGAGAATGGTTCTGGATGGACTCCAGGAGCTCATCCGCCTCCAGTGGAGTTCTGACGTTATGCATCTTATTATTGTACATGATGCGCAGGTAGGCCGGGAACCTCATCTGGACTGTTGCACCAGCCGTTCTGAAACTGTCCATCTTCTGTCCCAGCTCCCACTGCCTGTCGAGTGTAGTCTTGCATAGATCAGAGCGGATCTCAAAAGGAAATTCAGAGCATTTTGTAGTTTTAAGTTTGAGCGCAGTTTTGAGTATTTTCTCCTTTAAGGCATAAGTCAGAAAGTTAACAAGGATTTTCCGAGGTTTAGACCTGCCTGCGTTGAGACGAAACGGGTCACGATGGATCCTCTGGATGTCTCTCTCGAACACCTCAGCTGTTTCCTCGAGATCCAAAGCTTCCTTCAGAAGATTTACAACGAAACTCTTAATGTCTCCGCCTTCTTTCCCCTCCGGTATTTTGAGAAGACGCAAGTTGTTTCCACGTGAGAAATTTTCTAAAGATTCCATTCTATCTTTCATCGCATCCCCCTCCTTGCGTAGGTTGTGGATTTTTAACTCTGCTGCTTCAAGGTTGGCTTTTACTGCTCCCACTGTGCTCTCTAATGCCTCAGTTCTTTCACCCAAGCCATCTACTTTCCTTTCCAAAGCTTCACAGGATGAACGAATGTCATTTTGTTTTGATTTAGAAACCGAGAAATCACTACGAATTTCTTCTCTCATTGAGGCAATTGAAGCCGCCAAAGCTGCCAATGCAGACTCGGTAGTAATGTGTGTCGTGTTACTGGCCACCTCTTCCTCATCTCTCTCCCCTAAAGCCTTTGAGGGGCCTGTCGATGTCAGGTTCTGGGCCTCTCCTTCATTGTGGAGGATATTTACCCCCACCAACTGTGGTAGAACAGACAGTGGTGGAGGGGAGAGTGGGTCTGCCATTTCTGCCATTTCTGTTCGTGGGAGTAGACTCACCAAAGGGATATCAGTACTCAGAGGGGTGTCAGGGCTCTCGACCTGATTATTCACTGGGCTTAGATCTAAAACTTGAGGCAGGACTTTGAAAAAGGAGCGTAAAGAGGGGGTTATTTTCACAGCACTGTTGGTTGAGACCAGGGCCTTAGCCTCTCCTTGGCTGTTTTTACAGATTTTTTTATTTCCCCTCCCTTTGGCTTTCGTCCTCGTAGCTATCTGTTTGGTTTTCTGACTAGATTTCCCTTTCTCTCTCTTTTGATAGCGCTGAGAAACTGAAAGGGGTAGGCTTGCTTGAAGGCTCGCTCACAGCAGGGACGGGAGGTAAAGCAGAAGCGGGGGCAGAGGACTCAATTGCTGCCGCTGTCTCTGAACCAGGGGATTCTGATAGCTGTATTAGCGATTGGCTAACCCTCTTAATCTCTTTTAGATTATTAATTACACAGTTGAGATTGCTTGCCACCCCTAATGAGGCACCCTTGCCTCTGTCAAGGCTCGACTTCCCCGATCCCTCTGAATGCAAACACACCCCCACCCGCGGCTCCTTACTGTCACAGGTTACTGAGCCTCCAGCTCGCGCCTGGGTCTTACTGATGGGCTCAGACTGCTTCTGTAGCAGCTGAACCACTGCGCCTCCAGAGCCCACGCAGTCAAGCCTGCCTCTAAGCAGACCTCGCGCCGAGCGACCCCGGCGAAGCTCCACGGCTGCTCTGCTCCACGGACACTGAGGGAGCGGAGAGCTGCCGGAGGAGGGCAGGGCGAGACACATCCGAGGTGGAGCCGGCTTGGCGAGGCGAGGGAGAGACAAGCCGGCAGTCCTGCTCTTCACGCTGCTATTTGCGATTCCGCTTTTCCAGCTCCAGCGGCTTCAATCACCGGACACTGTGAGACCGGAAGGCAGGGCGAAAACACACCCGGAGCAGGCCTGGTCTGGCGATGGGGGATCAAACCGGCAATCCCCGACCTCACTCCGCTATTCCAATCCCAGCGGCTTCAGTTCATCTCGCCGAGTCAGGTAGAGGGGAACGGAACAAAAAACAAACAAATCCTCGAAAGTAGCCGGTCTTAGTTTAGAGCGGAGAGGAGCACTTCTCCATGTCAGGGGAGCTCAGTCGTTCAGCGTGCGCACCGCACTAGCCTGCGGCCGCCATGTTCTCGTTCTAGTTTTGGAACTCATTTTTTCAATCGTTGCACTGTGTAGAATGCAGTAAAGTTTATGTGCTCATTACATCTTTGCTCCATATACTGTTTTTTTTTAATTTAAAATGTATAAAGCAGCAGTACATAGGTATTACAGTTTAAGTTAATACACAATTTGAAAGTAATCACTTGAAACATAGATCTAGCAGTAAGTGAGAGATTGTATGGGGATCATCTTATGTTAATAATGCATGCGGGATGCTCCTAGTGCCCATTAGAAGCTGCCACTGCTGGTGTGCCTAGGAAACTGTAGGAAACAATGTACCTTTGTTGAGATTGTTGAGAAGGAAGGTTGAATCATCTGTATGTGTCTGGGCTTGGGCTTGGATGAGTGACAGTGCCTGCTGTTGCATGATTATGTTTATGCCAGAAGTGGCGTGTCTGACGATGTAAGAGGTATAATCATTGTGTAAGATTCCAGATCTGATTGCTGTTGCTGTTCAGATCTGCATGTGAGGTGCCTGGCGAGCAGTCCGGCAGGGGCACAGTAAGGCACCCCTGCCATCCTCTGGAAGAGCCAGATCATGGGCAGGCAACTCTCTCTCTCTCTCTCTCTCTCTCTCTCTCTCTCTCTCTCTCTCTCTCTTTCTCTCTCTCTCTCTCTCTCTCTCACTCTCACTCTCTCTCTCTCTCTTTTTCATGGCATTCAGCAAACACATTGCCTTTGTAGGTATAATGATAACAAGAATTAGGATGGCATACACACTAAGGAAACATCAGTATATCACAATTGTAATGAGTCATATTCATTCTATTCTAAGTGGTGTTATATATGCAGAAAATCAGCATGCCTGAGCTCTGCTAACTTAACTTTGTGATCTGTTGTGACATCATTCACCTGAAAACCCAATTAAAGGAAGGAATGAGGACCAAGGTGTAACAGGTAATAGAAGTTGTGAGTTGCAGGGAATAAGCACATACATCTGTTCATCATCACAATGAAGTTCTTTCATTGATGCATGGTGGAAGGAAGGGGTCCTAAGATGTGTAGTAAGCCTACAGCTGCTTCCAAGCCTCCTCCATCCCATATTATTGGTTATGTGCCTTCTTGGGAAGTAGCGGTTGCTTGAGCTAGCATTAGGATAGGTCCCAGCCACCAACTATCAGATTACTGAAGGCCACCTTTGTCTCCAGCACTAATTACACAGAGGCGCAGTTGATAAAGAAGAATTTGAGGGATGCCCAAGCCGTCAAAGAATCAGTTAGTGGATGATGATTTGAGAGTCACCAGTCTTAGGCGCACCAACCACTATGGGTGAGGAAGGTACATTTGGGACCATGCTCAACATTCCACCCACAATGATGTACTATTCACTGGTAACCCAGTCAAATCTTATGCACTGTGGTACAGGTGTGTTAAGAGCATACATCAGCTCACTACTTCGCTACTATTGCTTTACTTCTTATTGTGCAAATATCTCCAGGGAAGGTGGTGGAGCCACTTGGGATGCCGCTAAGGAGGGTGCTGTACATAGTTGGTCATTAATGCCTGTAGCCCCCATCGGTATCTGGAAGTATTTGACCCAGAGGTGGCTAGGTCAATCTTTATTTGTGTTTGCTATGGTGTACATAAGTAGGATTCCCGGATCTAAACAACTGGTTGGGGGCTCATGCTTGTGTAAATTGAGACATTATGCCTGTCCTGTGCACTCATGTGGGTGACCTGTGAGACTATATATTGCAAGTCTATACTAATTTCTATACATGCTTGTGTGTGTATACACACACTAAACATACCAAAATTTACAGGGATGTTATAGTTAGAAAATAAAATGTTAAAAACCTTAGAAATTCACTGCAAAGCCAAAAAAACAAAGGCTACAGGGAAATTATAGTTAGGCTAAGATTTCATTCATACAATGCCATAGAAATTCATTAGTTATAGTTACCTAAGCTAACTAGAAATTACGCCCCGCAATACACTGTTTGTGACCTCATATATTACATCACTCATGACATGGTCAGTGATATCACTGGTGATATCACTAATGACATCATCCAGTGAGTGTAAGTGTTTCGTAAACATTTCAGAGACTTAAAGATATATACTAAGCTACTGAATAAGTTAAATTACTATTGTTTCTGTACTTCTAATGATAATATTTCTAACATATGTCATCTGAGCAGCTGTTTGACCATCTGTATCAGCGTGTGAGTGGGTGTCTGAGTTGGCTATATGGATGTGTGAGTGGGGGTGGCTGTATGGATTTGTCAGTTGGTGTGTGAGGGGATGTATAGGTCTGTCAGTGGGTATGTGAGTGACTGTATGGGCCTGTGAATGGGGATGTGAGTGGTTTTCCGGGTGTATGAGTGACTGTCTGAGTGGCTGTATGAGTGTGTGAGTGGTTGTATGACTTTGCCAGTGGTTTTAGGAGTGTGTTAGTGGTTGTATGGGTGTTTGGATGGTTGTGTCAGTAGCTATTTAAGTTGGTATTTGGTTACTTTTGTGTGTGAGTGGCTGTATGGGTGAGTGAGTAGGTGTGTGAGTGGCCATATGGATGTGTGAATGGTTATGTAAGTGGTTGTGTGGATATGTGAGTGGTTGTTTCAGTGAATGATTGGCTATGTTGAGAGGCTGTAACAGTAAGTGAGTGGCTTTATGGGTGAATAATTGTGTGTGTGTGAGTAGCTGTATGGGTAAGTCTGTGATTGTGTGAGTGACTGTATTTGTAAGTGAGTGGTTGTGTGAGGAGCTCTATGGGCGAGGGAGTGATTGTATATTTGGCTGTATGAGTGAGTTAGTGGGTGTGTGAAAAGGTTAATGGGTCTGTGAATGGGTATGTGAATGGTTGTGTGATTGTGTGAGTTGGTGTATGAGAGGCTTTATGAGGTGTGAGTAGCTGTGCAAGTGGTTCTATGGATGCTGTCACCAGTAATGTCATCAGTGGTGCATTTTGAGATGTCATGAGTGATGTAATTAGTGATGTAATTGTACATGCAATGAGTGATATAATATGTGAGGTCATAAGCAGTGCATTGCAGGTGCATAACAATAACTGTAACTGGTTTTGTATGAATGAAATCTGAGCCTAACTATAATATCCATGTAACCTTTGTTTTTTATCTGTGATTTTCTAGGGTTTCTTTAATTCTATTTCCTAACTATAATGTCCTTGTAACATTTGGTTTTATTCAGTGAATATTTATATATATATATATATATATATATATATATATATATATATATATATATATATATATATATATATATATATATATATATATATATATATATATATATATATATATATATATATATATATATATATATATATATATATATATATATATATATATATATATATATATATATATTCTATCAGACGGCAACTCTTCTCCGAGGCACCAGAAGGACACAAAGGGGATCAGGTAGGAAGATCGTTTTATTACTGATTAGTGCGGCATAATGCATTTCGAACTCTGTCTTCATCAGATGCCTTTGCAAACCGGAATAGGATTGACACCTCAATTTTAACCCTCTTGACTCCTCCCATATTATTGGAGTGCAGCTGGCCCCCATTTAAACCGTGGAGTCTCTATTGCATGGTTTGTTGTAACGGACTACCACTCCCAGAAGCCATCCGATTAAAAACTGTCTTCTGTGGGGCTCTTTCGTAAATTTTGCAGTTCGTGCCTTTTTTGGGGCTAGTTGTGTCACCTATAAGTTGTCCATGTATTAAAATTCGTCTTCCTTTGGTCCCCTGGCGCTCTGCCCACAATACTTTTCCCAAACAGGGTCATGGAACGATCAGTTCAGTGTCTGTGTTCCCCCGTTTGCTATATATTACTTCCTTGAGGTAGTTATAGTTAGGACTAGTTTCCACAGGAAAATCTGTCCAGTTGTTTGTGAAATTTAAAGAGAAAAACAAATTTGTATATCGAGGTACGTGGATCCTCCGAGGATCCGGTAGTCCCCGTGCTAAAATCTGATTGGCTGCCAACACTTCAACTAGGAAGTGTTGGCAGCCATCTTAGGACTCGGGTTGAGCAGAGCCCCAGCAAAATGGTTTTGAAAAAAAGGTGGTGGCAGAGTAGGAATACCCTGACACCCTACCACTGGTCCTGGAGTCTCCCTGGGTCCCTGCCCAGGTTAAAAAACATTTTTTTAAAGATTTGTGCCGAAAATCGCAATGGATCTACATCTCTGGTGAAAGTTAAAAATAAAAACAAGCACTGGCAGCCACGCATGTTTGGAAAGAGCCTTCGGGTGGGCCAGCAACTCGAGAATTTGTTTTAAAAGAAGGGGACATATTTGCCCACCCTCCTAAGGCTCTTGGATTCTGAGGGACCATCACCAACCGGGGCTTTAATTTAAAAAAATGGAGGGGAGCCGCATGCACTCCCTCCTGGGCTTCACAGAATTCCTGGGAACCACCAACTTCCAGGGGCTTTATGTTTAATAACAGAGGGGAACCCCCTTCTGGGCTTCCTAGACACCCCGGGGACCACCAACTCCCCAGGGCAGTAAAAAAAAACCACTTTGAAATGGGCCATGTGGACCCACTTCCCTGGACCTGCTGGTTACCACAGAAGGATAGGGGCCACATAGCCCCCCTCCTGGAGTCATTAATTGTCCTGGGGACCACCACCACCCAGGGCTGGCTACTGGCTCTTGCTATGTCCTGGGGTGCCCACCCCGGGACATAGCTGTTTGCTCTGACTTGGCAGGATCTGTGACAGCTCCCGCCAAGTCAGAGCAAACACTAACTTGGCTCCCAGCCAGCAGGAACAGTCAAAGTTTTCCTGCTTGTTGGGAGCAGAGTTTTCATCTGTTTCCCTACCCACTGTCAAATGGGCAGGGAAACAGATAAAAAATTTGTTCTCACACACAGGGAGCTACATGTTTAGCTTCTCCCTGTGTGTGAGAGCAATGCAGGCTCCCACTGGAGGGGGGGGGGGCAGCAGGGACTGCAGGGGCATTCGGGCTCCCATGGTGGTCCCCAATTGTGCTGCTGGGATGCCCTGGGTGGGCTACAGGAGTTTAGGTGGTAGGGCCTAGGGGTCGAAACCTACACCACTGGAAGTGACCGGGCCTTGGCACTGCTTTCTAAGTTGAGTGAGGGACTCTACCAAACCCACTGATCTGGCTCAGCGTTGGGGAACCCAGGGAACCACCTCCAGTGAGCCAAGGGAACCATACTGCCTCTTTGCCACCAACTTAACCTCCCTCTTCTTACCCCCCAAAAAACATCCAGCGCCGCAAGGAAGCACCTACCTACAATAAGGACTGCTGGGGAATCAACCAGGTAACAGCGCTGCACCATCCAAGCACTTCCCTGCTCGACCTGTGCTGTCTTGCCTCAGCTAACTTGCCCTGAACTGTCTGCTGCTGGGGACTGTCTGCCTACTAAGTGCTCCCATTTCCAAGCGCTTTAACCTCTTTGCTCTGCCTTGCCCAGAAGTGTGCCTACAAGAAACTGCCTGGGTGTCAGAGCACTGCTGTTTCCAAAGCGCTTTACCTGCTAAGCGCTGTATGCCCAAAGCGCCCATCTGTTGTGCCCTCCGAGCACTGTGGCCTTGAAAACCACGTGTGCCCCTTTCTAGCGCACTAACAGAAACGCGCTGAATATCGGACTCACCGCCGCAGCCCAGGTCTCAGCCGTGTGCCCCTGGAAGCGCTGCTGCCTCCGAGAGCGCTGCCGTCATCACCGCTGCGGCCCAGGGTTGCTGGCGCTGCCCTGCGCCGACCGGAAGCATTCTGGGGCCTGCCGTCACCGCCGCGCCCCCTGCGCTTTACTGAGAGGGACCCGCGGCTGCCTGCACCTTCGCGGATGCCCCCGGTGCCAGGAGAGGGCCGCCGCAGTGCAGCGGTAGGCCGCGTCGGGCCCAGCGAGGCCAGGCACCACCATCACGTGACGGGGCGTCGGCCACGTCACAGGCCATGCCCCCGTCAACACCGAGCATAGATTAGTAGCTTGGCCGAGCCCGCCGGCAAGCAAGCCTCGGAGGGGCTCTGGGGCCGGCACACTCCAGCGCATCCCCATCATTGGCTGAGGCGGCTGCGCCCTTCCCTGCCGAGTCCTGACCGGTCCTGGGGCCGGAGGAGTCGTCGAGAGGCCCGGGACCGGTCCCAGAGCAGCGGGGAGCCCACAGGAGGGTCAGAGCCCTCCCCACCAGCAACCACACATCCCGGGCGGCCGCTCAATCGGCGTGGGGCCCCCAACCGGAAAACTCACTGCAAGGGCTCCCTGAGGAGCAGAAGAATCAGGCAACCCCCAGGGGAGGAGGGCGGCAGACCCGAGTTGAAATCGGGGCCTCCAGGGAGCAAGGAGGAAGCCCCGTGACCGCCCCTCCCCCGGGAGAACTGTAGTAGGGCCAAGTTGGCCCCAGTTAGACTGATAAGGACCCGAGAACTGGGCAAAGGCCATAGTAATAACAGTTTTGGATGCTAAAGTTAACCCCTGGTTAAGGGAGTGTTCACTGCCTTCCTGCTCTGTTGCACCCTTTAAGAAGAGGTATGTTTTTTAATGAGCCATGTGCTTCAGGAATGTGTTATATTACAGCTGATCCCAGGAAATGTGACTATGTAAACTCTGCTTGGGATAAATATTGTTGCCTGTGTTTTTAAGGAATGGATGTTACCCATGCCTATCTAATGAAATGTTTGCTGTGTTTTAAGGAATGGGTTTTATCTATCCCTATACAATGAAATGTTGCCTAATGAGTTACTGCTGAATTGATTACAATGAATTATTTACCAACAATGAGCCTAATCTAGATAAAAGCATCTTGTTTTAAAAAGACTAGCTGGTGTGGTGTCCTTTTATTGTGTGTGTTCCCTGTCTCAGTGTGAGTGTGTGCTGCACTTTTACTTTACACCTAGCTTTCGGGTGCCTTCCTGCTCGCGCCAAGCTACCGCCGTGGAATTGGTGACCCCAGTTCTTACATTGGTGGCAACGGGGGGATAAGGACCTGTGGTTGTGCAGCACCACCCAGTGAGTCAGGGTCTGCCGCAATTGGACACCTGTTGCATCCAAGCTTAGCAAATTTACCTCCACTGTCTAACTGAGTGTGCAGATTCCTGTTTTAACCTGTTACCTACATCCTAGTGTTCTTTCCCTTAAATTGTCTGTGTCCCCACCTGTCAAGATGGAGTTTGAGCTGGCTAATCTAGAAGTGTACAGGGTGGCACAGCTGAGGGACTTCTGTCAGGGGATGGGGGTGTCTGTCGGACAAAGTGCCAAGAAGGAGGAGCTTCCGAAAGCCTTGAGGGCATGGGTAATGGCCCACCCGGAGGGGAGAGGGGATGGGGATAGGAGGAGCTGGGCACACAAGAAATGGCGGGCACTCCAGGAGAACTAGATCTACTGAACATTGACCTTAGTAAGAATGAGTTGCCAGGAAGACGTTCCGGGGCAGGCAGTATGGTGTCTAGGAGGAGTGCATCGCCAGAGGAGTATGAGGACAGGAGGGAGGAGAGGCAATTGAGATGGGAGCTTCCTAAGATGGAGAAGGAGAGAGAGGAAAAGAGGTTAGCTGTGGAGGAGAGAAGGCTTGTGCACAAGCTTAGCTTAAAAGAGTTGGAGCTGCGAGCAATGCAGATTGATGCGCAAGGTAATCTGTATGGTGGCAGCGTACCAGAGGTTCCACGAGAGCCTAAGTTCTATCTACCAAAGGAAGTGATAGCTAGCTACAGTGTGTGGGATGACATTGACAAGTGGTTGGAGGCGTATCAGGTGCCTTGGTAGCCCATGGGATGCTCGAGCGTTACTGGGGGGGGTGTGGCCTGTATCGATACATACCTCCCGTGGTAAGGGACACACTCCTGACTTTAAAGAAAGCGGACCAAATCAACTACCCTGTCATGAAGGAGGCTCTGCTTAGGAAGTTTGGCATCACCCCAGAGATGTATCGCCAGAGGTTCCGCAACAGCCATAAGCTGCATAGACAAAACTGGGTGGATTTCTTTGACTATGCCCAAAAGGCTTTAGATGGTTGGGTGCGTGGCAGCGAAGTGAGCGATTATGAAGGGCTGTACAACTTGTTTTTAAGAGAGCACTTTCTAGATAAATGTTTTCCGGAGCTGCACCAACATCTGGTGGACCGCAAGCTGACCGACCCTCGTGAACTTGCGGAGGAGGCGGATACCTAGGTTAGGACTCTGGTGTCCTACAAGGGACCCGGGGGAGATGGCCCGAATGGCGGACAGGGTTTTCCCCAGAAGAGAGAGGGGGGATATAAAAGGAAGGAGTTCTCTTGAGGCCCACAAAATAGGCAGCCTGGGAAAGGAGTAGGTTCCCCACCTCAATCTGGATCCCCGAAACCCACTTACCCTGACAAGAGTCAGTAGCCAAGAACTGTCCCGTGCTACGAGTGTGGGGAGAATTGTTAAAAGAAGCAACAGAGGTGTAGAAAGAAGCAAGAGCAGTGCAGAAAGAACCAACAGAGGTGCTGAAAGAGGCAGAAAGGGTGCAGGAAGAGGCTAGAGAAGAGTAGAAAGAAGCAACAGAGGTACAAAAAGGGGCAAGAGTGGTACAGAAAGAGATGTGTAGAAAGAGGCTAGAGAGTTGTAGAAAGAGGGAAGACAGGTGCAGAAAGAGGCAAGAGTGATGCAGAAAGAGGCAAGAGAATTGTTGAAAGAAGCAACAGAGGTGTAGAAAGATGCAACAGAGGTGCAGAAAGAGGCACGAGGAGTGCAGAAAGAGGCAAGAGAACTGCAGAAAGAAGCAGCAGAGGTACAGAAAGAGGCAAGAGTGGTGATGAAAGAGGGAAGAGAAGTGAAGAAAGAGGCTAGAGAATTGCACAAAGAGGGAGAGGTGTGCAGAAAAAGCCAGGAGGGGTGCAGAAAGAAGCAACAGAGGTGCTGAAAGAGGCAAGAGAGGTGCAGAAAAAAGCAAGTGAAGTGCACAAAGAGGCAACCGAGGTACAGAAAGACTCACAAGAGGTGCAGAAACAAGCAAGAAAAGTGCAGAAAGAGGCAAGAAAATTGCTCAAAGAAGCAACAGAGGTTTAGAAAGAAGAAAGAGTAGTGTAAAAAGAGGCAAGTGAGGTACAGAAAGAAGCAAGAGCAGTGCAGAAAGAACCAACAGTGGTGCAGAAAGAGGCAAGAGGGGTGCACAAAGAGGTAGGAGAGATGCACAAAGAGGCAAGAGAGGTACAGAAAGAGGCAGGAGTGGTGCAGAAAGAAGAAAGAGAAGTGCAGAAAGAGGGAAGTAAGGTGCAGAAAAAAGCAAGAACAGTGCAGAAAGAACAAACAGAGGTGCAAAAAGAGGCAAAAGGGGTGTAGAAAAAGGTAGGAGGGGTACACAAAAAGAGGCAACAAAGGTATAGAAAGGGGCAAGAGAGGTGCAGAAACAGGCAGGAAAAATACAGAAAGAGGGAACAGGAGTGCAGATAGAGGCAAGAGGGGTGCACAAAGAGAAAAGAGGGGTGTAGAAAGAGGCAAGAGATCTGCAGAAAAAGCAACAAAGGTGCTGAAAGAGGGACGCAAGGTGCAGAAAGGGGCAAGAGATCTGCGGAAAAAAGCAACCGGGGTGCTGAAAGAGGCATGTGATGTGCAGAAAGAAGCAAGAGAGGAACAGAATTAGGCAAAAGGGGTGCAGGAAGAGGCAAGAAAACTGCAGAAAGAGGCAACAGAGGTACAGAAAGAGGCAAGAGAGGTGCAGAAACAGGCAGGAAAGGTGCAGAAAGTGGGAACAGGGGTGCAGAAAGAGGCAAGAGAGGTGGAGAAAGAGAAAAGAGGGGTACAGAAATAGGCAAGAGATCTGCGGAAAAAACAACAAAGGTGCTGAAAAGGCAAATGAGGTGCCAAAAGAGGCAAGAGATCTCAAGAAAAAGCAACAGAGGTACTGAAAGAGAAAAGATGCAGGAGATTTGCAGAAAAAGCAACACAGGTGCTGAAACGGGAAAGTGAAGTACAGAAAGAGTCAAAAGATCTGCAGAAAAAAGCAACAGAGATGCAAAAATAGGCAAGAGAGGTGCACAAAGAAGCAATAGAAGTACAGAAACAAGTAACAGAGGTGCTGAATGAGGCGCGAAGGGTGCAGATAGAGCAAGATATGTGCAGAAAGAGAGAACAGAGGTACAGAAAGAGGCAAGAGAGGTGCAGAAAGAGGGAACAGAGGTGCAGAAAGAGGCAAGAGAGGTACAGAAAGAGAAAAGAAAGGTGCAGAAAGAGTCAAGAGATCTGCAGAAAAAAGCAACAGAGCTGATGAAACAGGAAAGCGAGGTGCAGAAAGAGGCAAGAGATATGCAGAAAAAAGCAACAGGGGTGCTGAAAGAGGCAAGTCAGCTGCATAAAGAAGCAAGTGAGTTGCAGAAAAAGGCAATAGAAGTACAGAAACAAGTAACAGAGGCACTGAATGAGGTGCGAAGGGTGCAGAAAGAGCAAGAGAAGTGCAGAAAAAGGCAACAGAGGTACAGAAAGGCAAGTGAGGTGCTGAAAGAGGCAAAAAGGGTGCAGAAAGAGGCAAGAGAGGTACAGAAAGAGAAAAGAAGAATGAAGAAAGAGGCAAGAGAGCTGCAGAAAAAAGCAACAGAGGTGCTGAAACAGGAAAGTGAGGTGTAGAAAGAGGCATGAGATCTGCAGCAAAAAGCAACAGGGGTGCTGAAAGAGGCAAGTCAGCTGCTGAAAGAAGCAAGAGAGATGCAGAAAGAGGGAATAGAAGTGCAGAAAGAAGCATTGGAGGTGCAGAAAGAGACAAGAGAGGTGTAGAAAGAGGGAACAGAGGTGCAGAAAGAGGCAAGAGAGGTGCAGAAAGAGAAAAGAAAGGTGCAGAAAGAGTCAAGAGATCTGCAGAAAAAAAGCAACAGAGATGATGAAACAGGAAAGTGAGGTGCAGAAAGAGGCAAGAGATGTGCAGAAAAAAAGCAACAGGGGTGCTGAAAGAGGCAAATCAGCTGCATAAAGAAGCAAGTGAGTTGCAGAAAAAGGCAATAGAAGTACAGAAACAAGTAACAGAGCGCCTGAATGAGATGCGAAGGGTGCAGAAAGAGCAAGAGAAGTGCAGAAAAAGGCAACAGAGGTACAGAAAGGCAAGTGAGGTGCTGAAAGAGGCAAAAAGGGTACAGAAAGAGGCAAGAGAGGTACAAAAAGAGAAAAGAGGAATGAAGAAAGAGGCAAGAGAGCTGCATAAAAAAGCAACAGAGGTGCTGAAACAGGAAAGTGAGGTGTAGAAAGAGGCACGAGATCTGCAGCAAAAAGCAACAGGGATTCTGAAAGAGGCAAGTCAGCTGCTTAAAGAAGCAAGAGAGATGCAGAAAGAGGGAATAGAAGTGCAGAAAGAAGCATTGGAGGTGCAGAAAGAGGCAAGAGGGGTGCAGAGGAGAAAAAAGTGCAAAAAGAAGCAAAAGAGGTGCTCAAAGAGGCAAGAGGGATGCAGAAAGAGGCAAGAGCAGTGTCGAAAAAAACCAGGAGAAGTGCAGAAAGAAGCAACAGAGATACAGAAGGAGGCCCGAGGAGTGCAGAAAGAAAGAAGAAAAGTGCAAAAAGAAGCAATAGAGGTGCTGAAAGAGGCACGAAGGGTGCAGAAAAAGGCAAGAGCAGTGCAGAAAGAAGAAACAGAGGTACAAAAAGATGCAAGAGTGGTACAAAAATAGGCAAGAGTGGTGCAGAAAGATTGAAGAGAGGTACAGAAAGAGGCTAGAGAGCTGCACAAAGAGGGGAGATGGGTGCAGAAAGAAGCAAGAGGGGTGCAGAAACAGGCAAGAGCATTGCTTAAAGAAGCAACAGAGGTCTAGAAAGTAGCAACAGAGTTGCAGAAGGAGGCACGAGGAGTGCAGAAAGAGGTAAGAGACCAGCAGAAAGAAGCAACAGAGGTACAGAAAGAGGCAAGAGTGGTGCTGAAAGAAGGAAGAGAGATGTAGAAAGAGGCAAAAGAATTGCACAAAGAGGCAACAGAGGTGCATAAAGACGCAAGAGAGGTACAGAAGCAAGCAAGACAAGGGCAGAAAGAGGCAAGAGAATTGCTGAAAGAAGCAACAGAGGTTTCAAAAGAACCACGAGAAGTGCAAAAAGAGGCAACTGAGATGCAGAAAGAAGCAAGAGCAGTGCAGAAAGAACCAACTGAGGTGCGAAAAGAGGCAAGAGGGGTGCACAAAAAGGTAGGAGAGGTACACAAAGAGGCAAGAGAGGTACAGAAAGAAGCAGGAGGGGTGCTGAATGAAGGAAGAGAAGTGCAGAAAGAGACAAGAGAATTGCTGAAAGAAACAACAGAGGTATAGAAAGAAGCAAGAACTGTGCAGAAAGAACGAACAGAGGTGCGAAAAGAGGCAAGAGGGGTGCAAAGAAAGGTAGGAGGGGTGCAGAAAGAGACAAGGAATGTACATAAAGAGGTAGGAGGGGTGCAGAAATACGGCAGAGAAGTGCAGAAAAAAGTAACAGAGGTGCTGAAAGAGGCGTGAAGGGTGCAGAAAGAGCAAGGGAAGTGCAGAAAGAGGCAACAGTGGTCTAGAAAGAGGTAAGAGAGGTGCTGAAACAGACAGGAAAGGTGCAGAAAGAGGGAATAAGGGTGCAGAAAGAGGCAAGAGATCTGCAGAAAAAAGCAACAAAGGTGCTGAAAGAGGCAACTGAGGTGCAGAAAAAAGCAAGAGAGTTGCGGAAAGCAGCAACAGAGGTACTGAAAGAGGCAAGTGAGGTGCAGAAAGAGGCAAGAGAAGTGGAGAAAGATGCAGCAGAGGTGCAGAAAGAAGCATGGAAAGCACAAATGAAGCAACAGAGGTGAAGGAGAAAAGAAAGGTGAAGAAAGAAGGAACAGAGGTACAGAAAGAGGGAGGAGTGGTGCAGAAAGAGGGAAGAGACTTTTAGAAAAAGGCAAGAGAGTTGCACAACGCGGCAAGAGTTACAGAAAGAGGCAAGTGAAGTGCAGAAGGAGGCAAGAGAACTGCAGAAAGAAGCAGAAGATGTGCCGGTAGAGGCAAGTGAGTTTAAGAAAGAAGCAAGATAAGTGCAGAAAGAAGCAACAGAAGTGCAGAAAGAGGGAAGAGGGGTGGATAGAGAGGCAAGAGGGGTGCAGAATGAAGCAAGACAGGTACAGAAATAAATAAAAGAAGTGCAGAAAGACATAAGAGGGGTACAGAAAGAAGCAAATGATATGCAGAAAGGTGCAACAGACATGCAGAAAGAGGGAAGAGAGGTATAGAAAGTACAAGAGATTTACAGAAAGAGGCAAGAGAAATGCAGAAAAAGAAAGAAAGGTGAAAAAGGAAGCAACAGAGATGCAGAAAGTGGCAAGAGAGGCACAGAGGGAAGCAAGAGTGGCTTACACACCATTAGTGCTAATTTAATACACACATTTAGCAATAAGTAACAGGTGACCATTCTAGGTTTGCAAAGGGCCTGCCACCACGCTGTAACACATTAAGCTAGAAACAAGGCTTTTTTTGTTCAAATCTGCTGATTAGGAAGCAGATAATGAATTATGGTTAATGCAGAAAATGTATAGTTGTGCGAAAGTCGGTGCAGCCAAACAGTCAAATAATTCCAGTGGCCCTGCTCATACCTCTGACTAGATCCACAAGTGCTCCTAAGTGATTCCTTCTTTTTTTCGCACTGAGTTCATAGTTCAGCTTATATGGAAACGAGGAAGACTAGACCTGAGGTTACCACTCCACGAATGTCTGACAAATTATCGAAATACAGAATATCGTAGTACACTAATATCGGAACAAAAATATCGACTACACTATTATCGACTTCCTATACTTAACTATAGATATACAAATATATCGGATACTTTATATCGATATACACAAACATCGTTTTCATTTATATCGACTACTTTGATATCGGTATACATAAATATCGATTTCTGAAAAATACATACACATTAAATAAAATATCGACATCAAAAATATCGTCAACATTAATATCGTTTTTTCAGATATATCGACAGTTTATATACATATATTTGCACATTTATTTAACATATTATTATTTTATTTGCAAATAAATACACACTACTTAATTATACATTTTTATTTTTCTTATAAAATATTCAAAACTTTTCTATATTATCTATTATATAACCTACACATAGAAAATGATTATCTGCTATTTTTATAATTATATAATTATCTTTCTTTTCCCTTCTATTACATAATACTCACAACTGAAATTCTAAAATACTAACTAACCAATCAAGACACTGATTTTTTATAACAACCAATAGCAAACTAATTACTAATGACACTCCTCTATATAAACAATTAAACCCAAAACACAAACTACTTGCTAAAAGTCACGGAAGGAGATACATCTCTGGATGAATTGCAGCACACCTACAAGAACATCACGACTATCAACATATAATCAAATCTTCCAAGTAAGTACATAAATTAAACACTAAGTAAATAGCTGCTACTACATTACTTACCTGCTAAATACCCAGTGCTCCTTTCCTATTACTACTACTGAACATGCTAATAATTTATATATACAAATGTTTCTATAGATACTACAACTAGAGAAAATTCTAAGAAAAACAACTGTGAACAAGATAAAAAAAACTACAGATAATAATAAGTAAGTAAGTAAATTGTCACTTTTAATTTACTTGTAAAATATTCTAAAACACAAACAAACAATTACATTTATCACACATATGTACTTTTTTTCTCCAGATTCTACTACTGAAAACTACACTACAAATGAACCAAGAACATTATTCCTATTTCTACATTAAATATTACTAAGTAAGTATTTGTAAACTGAAATCAATGTGGTAAAAACCGACAAACATTAGCACTTGTTCTAATTAGTTGCTATTATCTATTTTTTTTACACTGCTAACACTACAGATAAATATACTGGAAATATTCAGATCTCCAAAATAGGAATACCAAAAATACAACTCACTAAGTAAGTATATTAAAGAACATAATTAACTGCTAAGTTGTTGAAAACCTACAAACATGGTGAATGTTGTAACACATATGTACTTTTTTTTTTTTTAGATAACACTACAAACTACTCTCCACAAAAAGAACATACAACTATACAGGAAAACCCTACCTAAAACAAAATAAGTAAGTATCTTGACAATGTAAACTAAAATCCTACACTTATTAGGATCCACTTTTGTAGTAGAAATTAGCTGTAACATTGTAAATATACACAAAATTGAGTAATAATATTGTCTTTTTATGTTTTTCCTAACAGCTCTAACAACATCAGAAAACAGTATCCACAACGAAAGAATAAAGCATATCAAAAGATTTCACTGATTTCTAAAACACGTAAGTATATACATTACTAATAATCACTTACTTAAAATGATAAACACATTTTCCTTGACATTAACTATTATATATATATTTTCTAGATATACAAACAACAAAATGACAGAAGGAGCAGAATTTGTAACCAGCCAGAAAGGAAAGCTATTACTGTGCTACATGGGTTACACTTATACACAAGAAAAGCAATATGGCATGAAAATTAATTGGAAATGTTGTAAATATTATTCTAACAAGTGTTATGGAAGGGCAACAACAAGAGAAGCTACTGTACTGTATACTAGGGAACACAATCATCCACCAAATGTTACTGAAATTGAAGTTAGAACAGCATTGGAAAATATAAAAGAGGCAAGTACAGGTTCCCAAAAACAAACCAACGTCATTTTAAAAGAAGCAATTCCTAAAATCCCTAAAACTGCCACAACCCAAATGCCAAATATTCTTCCCCTAAAAAGAACTATAGCACAAACTAAAAAAGCTACTACTACTACCACACCAGCTCCCAGAACATATCATGATATCAATTTAAATGCCAACCAAATTATAACTTTAAACAAGCAACCATTTATGATTTATGACAATGAAAACAATGACAAAAGACTTATTATTTTTGGGACCAATATGAATCTAGTAAAACTTCAGCAAAGCCAATATTGGATGATGGATGGGACTTTTAACATCTGTCCCAAACCTTTTTTCCAATTATACACAGTACATGGCCTCTACCAAAACTGCAACATACCACTACTATATGCACTACTACCAAACAAAAATAGTTCCACATATATGGAATTATTAAATATAATTAAACAAAAAACTAATGAGTATTCTCCAGAAAAAATAATTCTAGATTTTGAGCAAGCAATGCTTTCAACTATCCTAAAAATCCACCCCCATACCTGCATTCAAGGCTGCTACTATCATTTAAACCAGTGTCTATGGAGACATCTACAAAAAACTACCTTAAGTGTAGAATATGCTACTAACTCATCTTTTGCATACCAAATTAAAAAACTCATAGCACTGGCTTATGTTCCCGAAACAGACGTAGCAGAACACTACAACATTCTTATAGACAGCCCCTTCTACAAACAAAATGAAGCAAAGTTGAGTCCATTTCTGGACTACTTTGAAGACACCTGGGTAGGCAGACTCCATAGATCTGGCCACAGAAGAAACCCCAAATTCCTAATACCCTGGTGGAACGTTTACAGAAGCACCTTAAATGGAGAATCTAAAACTAACAACGCAGTAGAAGGTTGGCACAATGCCTTTATACAATCAACTGGCAGAACAAAACCAACTCTAGAACATTTTATTAAGTGCCTACAGAAAGAACAAAGCTACCAGGAATTCAGAATGGACCGATCCATAACTGAACTAGTCCCAAAAACATCAAAACAAAATAAGCAAATGCACAAATACCGAGAAGAGCAAGTGAAATTATACCCTAGTACAAAAGGCATTGAATACTTAAACATCATTGCCAAAACTCTACTCTGAATAAATAACAACACCAAAGCAATCCCTAAAACTATCACCTAAATATGCATAACTGTTCAAACTTGATGTTTAAAAGTATTTAATGTATGCAATATATAGAGATATTAATCACATATATGCACACATTAAATAAACATAAGAACTATTAAACAATGCAATATTAATAATCACATTACCCACCCACAAAAATAAATGACTTACCAATCATGTTGTAAATCCAATAACGTCCTTCTCCACCAAAGTAATCCAGGTAGTGCAAATGTAACCCAAAATAAAATGCAAAAATACAACTGTTCCAAAATAACCAAATCCACGGTGTGAAGAGCCATCGAATAACCATAAAAAACCCGAAAAATAGTAAAAAGTTTAAGAAACGCTCCAGGAAAACCGAAAACTTAAAAGAAGTGTTTGCAAAGCAGTGGTGAATAAAACCAACAAACACTTCCTTTAAAAAAAAAAAAAAACGGAACTTCCGATATAGCGAACACCTATAACAAAAACATAGAAAACAGACATTCCCACCCAGATTAACCAACACATAAATAAGTACTAACATTAGTAAAAACATTATTTTGCTAGTACATAAACTTAAAACCTAGATAAAGTTACTCTGTAAACAATCCTATAACAAAGTAAAACTACGTGTATCTACCACATGGAAATAATCGTTATAAAAATCTAAAACACAACTCACTCACATATAAGAACACTAAATAGAAGCACACTACTCTCAAAAGTACATTAAAATACACATAAAACATATAAAATAAACCTTACCTGAAGCGACGTGAAGTCTCTACCAACCGCGAGCTGCTCTTCATCCAAATGACCCAAAACGACCTAACCCGGTTACAAAATAAAGAACCCAAAAGTAATAAAATAGTCCAAAGTAAGAAATATAATGGAAATTATTTTAACAATTACCTCAAATCATTTAAAAATTGCTAATATTTGCTAAAAAATGTTACTTTTTTGCTAGTATGAAATCATTTACAAATATGTATAAAACGTTTAAAAATAAATATTATGAAAAAAATAATATTTATGACAACAATGTATAGAAATGTAAAATAAATGTCACACAATGTTTAAATGTACTAATTATGTTTACAAAAAATATCCCTTTTTCAAAGAAACTGAAATGTAAAAAATGTAAGCGTTTAAAAAATTATTAATAATATTATTAATATTATTATTAATGTTTTATTTTATTTACTATATAATATGTAATACTATACAAAAAATAATATTACATATTAAATATAACCATTTTATTTTATCTTCTTCTTCTGTTAATTTTATTGTAATTGTGTTTGGAAATTATTATCAGAAATATAAATGTTTCATAAAAGTGAAATAATTATGATTTAAATTGTTATCTCTGCTAAAAATACAAAACATAATAAAAAAATTTTTACAAACATCTTGAACATTTTCTATTTTGTTATTACTATAATCTCACAATATTATTATTGGCAAAATCCAATTAGGTACAAGATATTAATAATATTTAACTTACTATTCCCACTCCAATCTATATGACATTATAATTGATGCTGGACACTAATTTAATAAAAATAATTATTCCAACTCCACTCTACTTAATATATAAATAGTTGATAAACACTAAAAAAACATTACTTACTATTCCCACTCCAGTGTACATTAAATAAAAGTAGGTGCTGGACACTAATTAATTAATAATTACTATTCCAATTCCAGTCTACATTAAATTGAAGTAGGTGCTGGACACTAATTAATTAATAATTACTATTCCAACTCCAGTCTACATAAAATTGAAGTAGGTGCTGGACACTAATTAATTAATAATTACTATTCCAACTCCAGTCTACATTTAATTGAAGTAGGTGCTGGACACTAATTAATTAATAATTACTATTCCAACTCCAGTCTACATTTAATTGAAGTAGGTGCAGGACACTAATTAAATAATAATTACTATTCCAACTCCAGACTACATTAAATTGAAGTAGGTGCTGGACACTAATTATTTAATAATTACTATTCCAACTCCAGTCTACATTAAATTGAAGTAGGTGCTGGACACTAATTATTTAATAATTACTATTCCAACTCCAGTCTACATTAAATTGAAGTAGGTGCTGGACACTAATTAATTAATAATTACTATTCCAACTCCAGTCTGCATTAAATTGAAGTAGGTGCTGGACACTAATTATTTAATAATTACTATTCCAACTCCAGTCTACATTAAATTGAAGTAGGTGCTGGACACTAATTAAGTAATAATTACTATTCCAACTCCAGTCTACATTAAATTGAAGTAGGTGCTGGACACTAATTATTTAATAATTACTATTCCAACTCCAGTTTACAGTAAATTTAAGTAGGTGCTGGACACTAATTAATTAATAATTACTATTCCAACTCCAGTCTACATTAAATTGAAGTAGATGCTGGACACTAATTAATTATTAATTACTATTCCAACTCCAATCTACATTAAATTGAAGTAGGTGCTGGACACTAATTAATTAATAATTACTATTCCAACTCCAGTCTACATTAAATTGAAGTAGGTGCTGGACACTAATTAATTAATAATTACTATTCCAACTCCAGTCTACATTAAATTGAAGTAGGTGCTGGACACTAATTATTTAATAATTACTATTCCCACTCCAGTCTACATAAAATTGAAGTAGGTGCTGGACACTAATTAATTAATAATTACTATTCCAACTCCAGTCTACATTAAATTGAAGTAGGTCCTGGACACTAATTAATTATTAATTACTATTCCAACTCCAGTCTACATTAAATTGAAGTAGGTGCTGGACACTAATTATTTAATAATTACTATTCCAACTCCAGTCTACATTAAATTGAAGTAGGTGCTGGACACTAATTAGTTAATAATTACTATTCCAATTCTATTCTATATTAAATTTAAGTAGGTGCTGGACACAAATAAAATATAATTTACTATTGTCACTCCAGTCTACTTAAAATTGAAGTAGGTGCAGGACACTAATTAATTAATAATTACTATTCCTACTCCAATCTACATTAAATTGAAGTAGGTGCTGGACACTAATTATATTATAATTACTATAATTTAGTTAAGATATTTTTAGTAAATGTTTTATATGACACTATCACCCTTATCCCCTATAAACACAATTACCCTCTCCTAATGATTTTTATGTAATATTAATACATTTTTATAAAAAATATTTAAATATTTAAAAATTCTTGTATCATCAATACATATGATTATTTATAATTTTTTATTAAAATATTATAAAAACAATTATTAATTGTAATAAATTTTAATTAATTTTTATAGATATATTTTAAAACACTCCCCACCCTTATCCCCTATTAACCCAATAACCCACTCCTAAAACTAGATATGTTTATTTCATATTATTTTTATTTACAAATATAATAATAATATTTTATATTTTTTTTAATTTTTAAATATTTTTTTAACATATATTTAAAAACACTCCCCACCCTTATCCCCTATTTATCCAATAACCCGCTCCTAAAACTAGATATGTTTTTTTATTAATATTTTTATTAATAAATATAATAAAATGTATTATTATTATATTTTTTTATTTATATATTTTAAAACACTCCCCACCCTTATCCCCTATTAACCCAATAACCCGCTCCTAAAACTATATATGTTTTTTTATTAATATTTTTATTAATAAATATTATAAAATAAATTAATAATATTTTTTTAAATAGTTTTTTAAATGTATTTTAAAACACTTCCCACCCTTATCCCCTATCAACCCAATAACCCGCTCCTAAAACTAGATTTGTTTTTTTATTAATATTTTTATTAATAAATATAATAAAATTAATTAATAATTTATTATTATTTTTTATATTTTTTTTATTATATTTTAAAACACTCCCCACCCTTATCCCCTATAAACCCAATAACCCGCTCCTAAAACTAGATATGTTATTTTTAAAATTATTTTATTAATTATATATTATTTTTTTTTAGTATTTAAATATTTTTGATTATTACTGTTTTCTAATGGCATTACATTTTTTTACTACTTTAACTTTTTTTTCCACTATAAAACAATATTTTTTATAGTCGATATTTTGTCTAACGATATTCTTCCTTTCGATATTTTGTTATACTTACTGATTACGATATTTTTGTATTCGATATTTTCATATTTCTATATTATCTACCTTCGATATAAAAACTTCGATATTATGTCTTGTCGATATTATTTTTTCGATATTATGTCTGATTACCCACTCCACAACACAGACTACCATATCACATAATTACTCTCCATAACATATAATCCCACTCTACATAATTCCTATAAACTAAATACCACATTCTTTCTATCCACATAATCACACTGCACAACATACCACATAATTCCACTACACACATCGTACATCCACTCCACTCCAAAAAAACATTAGTAAAAAACGTTTGCATTTACAACGCCAATAGCTCTAAATTCTTGCAAATGCGAACCCTAACCCTAATATATTGCAAACACTCTTTAACTAGTAGTCGTGTTTGCAGAGTGGTGGAGAAAGGGTGCTGGGCCTCGGACTAGCGCTCAGGAATTTCACTGCATAGGACTTACAGGAGGTACTATGAGGGCTTCTTGGCCCCCAAAGTCCCTTAGGAGTAAATTGGATTTATCCCCCATCCCGTAGTCTGCCAGGAGGTGCATTTGCAGAGTGGTGGAGGAAGGGGGGCACGGCCTCCAAAGACATTTTAGCAATACCACTGTGTGAGGCTTACTGGAGGTAACAAGAGGGGTAGTTGGTCTCCCCAAACACATCCTTGGGGGCCAACTACCCAGCCTATTATATCCAGTAAGTCCCGCACATCAGGATTGCTAAGTTCTCATAGCAGGCCACGCCCCTTTGCCCACCACTCTGCAAACGTGCTTCCTGGCTCGTTCTAAGTTGGAGTATTAAGTTCCCTTCATTCCTATGGGTTCCTGAAGGCCAACCAGCCCACCAGGTTCCTCCAGTAAGCGTCACACACCTGAATTGCTGAGAGTGGTCTGAGGCCACGCCCCTTTTTACACCACTCTGCAAACGCGGCTCTTGGCGCACTGCTGCTCAAGGGAAGAAGTCCACTTGTGTCCTGAGGTACTCAGGACACAAGACTACCTCATCGCCCCACCAGCAGTGCGCCAAGAGGTGCATTTGTGAGTGGTGTAAAAAGGGGCATGGCCTCGGACCACCTCTCTGCAATTCAGCTCTGTGGCGCTTAATGAAGGTATCCGGTGGGCTAGTTGGCCCCCAGGGATCCTTAGTATTCAACAGGACGTAATCCCCCAACTTAAAACGCGCCATGGGACGCGTTTGCAGAGTGGTGCAGGGAGGGGCCAGGGCATCCGGCGAGACTTTTTAAAATGTATTTTTGTTAGAAGGGGGACTGTGTGGCCCCCCTTCTTTTAATAGATTTGTGGTCTCTGGGGACCCCATCCCCCAGGGCCTGCCACATTTAAAAAAAAGTTTAAAAAATGGGAAGGGGGCTGCGTGGCCCCCTCCTGAGGCCGATTTTGGCCTCGGGACCCCATCCCCAGAGGCATGGCCTTGTTTTTTATTTTTTTGTCATATGGGAGGGGAGCCATGTGGCCCCCTCCTGGGCCACTTCTGGCCCCGGTGACCCCATCCCCCGGGGCCTAGCCTCACTGTTGGGGACCCTGGGGGGAGCCCCAATACCCTGATGGTCCCAGCCAGCTCCCTGCCTCCTGCGGGAGCCGGCATTGCTTTTGCACAATGGAAGCTGCTAACAAACAGCTCCCCTTGTGCAAAAGCAATTCTGCTTCGGCTTTTGGAAGCGAGAGCATATCTACGAATGTTGCCAGCGGGAGCTGAAGAACTGTGAGTCTTGGAAATTGGCGCTGAAATTGCTGTGGTGTTAGGTAAGAGTGGTGCAGGATGAAGAATTGTATATTTTTAAACCATGAATTTTGGGACACTTTCTTTGGGAACTCTAGAGCATGCTCCCATTCCTTGTTGTGCAGTGTCCTCTCAAACTCTTCCTCCTACTTGTGGTGCAGTTGAGTGAGCGATACAGCTGTTAATTCCCGTATGGCTTTGTATATCCATGTGATTAAGTGTCGCCTGGGGCCCATGTGTATTATGGTGTGGAGAACTGGGTGTATCTCTGGTTGACTCTCGGACATGTTCCATATCTGGCACCAGTCTGAAACTAGTTGCCTGTGGAGAACGAACTGTCCTCAGGGGAGTCCCGTCTCCTCCATTAGAATATCAAATGTGAGAAGCTGACTGTCAGCGAAGAGGGACTCTGCAACGAGGATCGAGTGGTCTGTCCAGGTCTGTAGTGCCAGTGCGTTGTAATACTTGCTACCCCAGGGTAGGCACGCCAGTGGCAGCAGGGGGGTGTAATACAGGGTTTCTCAAGATAGGCGGTGGATTCGTGCCATACAGGACATTGCCACCATCAGCTGAATTGGGTGCGTTGAGATGGATCAAGTTCCTAATAGGAGCAGGCGCCGGATCGCTGATGTTGGTAAGGGTCTCATGTCTGTGCTGGCCTCTCGCAGATAGTGCCCTGCCATCTAGCACGATGCCCACTGGATCTGAGTCGCTAGAAATATGCTTCCAATGATGGGACTCCCAGTCCGCCGGGTCTATTGTTAATTGTAATTTAGTCAGGGCGACCTGTCGGCGACCACTAGCCCAAATGAAGGTGCAGAACAATGTGTCTCATTCTTGAAAGAATGGGCGGGGGAATGACCAGAAGATCAATACATACATTTTATGAGATGTAAATAATACATTTCTGCATTCTGTTTCTCTGAGATAGAATATCTAATTTTCAGTGTAGTCATATGTTTATTGTATTATTGTCTTATTTCTTAAACTTTGTTCGGGCTTGTTTGACACAGATAGACAACGTTGTCATTGACTGCATTACTTCGAGTTTTAGTATTGGCAAAGAGTGCCGAAAATAAACTTGTGCATATGGACCCACACCATACAAAATAGTATTATCCAGGTCTGGTGCATCAGTGTAATAATCCATCCTCTTTAGGGATTTGTGCTGGTCTCATGGACACAGGTTCAAATCCTAATGGTTCTTCTCAGGCTTTCATCCCTCCACTGGAAGCATTGATGAGGTTAACAACCAACTACAGTTTGCTCCTAAGTCAAATTTCTAATTAAATGTCTCTTCTTGGAAAGACTGTGTTATTGAGAGAACCAAATGGAGTAGACAAACTCATGGTGATGTTATATGCATCTCTTAAGATAGTTAACGGCATGAAGGCCTATCTTACCCAAGTGCCAAGCAATTGAAAGAGAGCTCTTTTGTTTAGATTTAGAGCAGGCACAATCAGACACATTCTGTGTTTCCCTCTTTGAAAGTGCATTAGCAATATTCATTAAGACATTTGGGACGAATCTCTTCTGCATTTTATCTTTTTTTTGTAAATCGTATGCTGCCATCACAAGACAATGTTAGTACCATTTTAAAAAAATCTAAAATGTGCCAAGTGCAAGATTGCACTTGGTTCTCTACACTTATTGAATGATAGGGTGGTGCCATTTCTCAGATCTGCTGTACATTGTCACAGCTGCATACTGCTTTAATTTGTATCTGGTTCGTGTGTTTATTTATCAATGAGTTTTTATGATTGTAGGTATCTTACTATTTCTTTGACACTCAAATAAAGATAACTGATTGATTGATTGACTGATTGTAGTGGATAACCATAAACATTTCTTGTCTGTGAACAGCATAACGAGATCCCCTGGGGTGACTATGCGCTCTATGGCACATAATGAAGTGCAGGAAAGGCTAAAGATGCTTCACTGACAGGACCAACCTTATTCTAACCTCAAAATTCAGAAGCTGTGTTACTGTGCATGAGGAAGATAAGTCTTGGTTGCACAAAGAATAATATTGCTCAGCCTCATAACATCTTACGCGAGCTTTACATCATTCTATTGTGTATGTGAGTGATTGTGGTGGGGAATCTCTGAGTGAGGTCACATTAATTACTATTGTGGCATTAGCACATTTTCGTGTGAATCATCCAACCACTCTCTTTGTTGCAGGGGAATAAGCGTACACTGCGGTCAGGTTAGCTGTCAAATATTTTCCAAGTGTTGGTTTTAAACTAATTATATTGTGCCTACCGTGTACGAAGCCTGAAAAAAATGAAGTGACATATTAATCAGCCATAATTGTATAACTGAAGTTAAATCACTGAATTAAACTGCAATACCGCGTACTAGATTTCCAGTGACATCACTTAGGGGTGAGGCTACATTTATGCTATTATATTACTAATTACTAGAGTACCATTATTTCATATAAATGCCCTCCTCAGGTGCGTTGCCACATTTTTTGTTTGCATCATGCTATATTTTGCTTATATATATGTAGGGAAGCCATTGGCTTATTGGCTTATCTTGTGCGATGCCAATCATGAAGGCTCAACTGCTACCACCAGTGGCAACCAGACAGACTAAATTGTATTGTGTAAGGATGAACTCATCTTGACTTTTCAATAAAAATATTTTAATATAATTTGTATTAAATCTCGGTTATAAAAAGCAACATACATCATTTATTCAACATTCACCAGTAGATCATACCGTGCCAAAATGAGGCTTGTGGGACCACTGATATTTATGGAGTATGAACCCATGATTCTTTCTGCTGACTGCTTGTGAGTAACCTACCGAAAGATAGTTTGTTTAAATGAAAAGGACTAACTTAATACTTTAAACAGTGCTCAAACACGCCGACATCTCGTAGTTTTTTTTGTTCAATTGCTTTTAATCTTGTGCAAAACAAATTCTGAGTTTTCTTTGTCCCATTTCCCAATCAATTGGAATTGATTGAGTGTCATTCAAGTGTAGAAAACAGCCATCAGCACCAGGGCATTGTGTTTTCAAAAATAGTATGATGGCGTGAATGGGCTGAAGCAAATATCACAAGGTAGAACTCTGGGTTTAAGGTGTCCATCCTTCAGGTGTGAGGGCACCACTGAAGTACTTCCTGCAGCCTTAAAATCTTCAGAAACCCATAGGATGTAGGGTCCAGATTTACTCTGGTTTCTGTGGATTAACTAGGATTTAATCTTTTTCTGACTCTCTTGATCAGAATTATACAATTATCCCTCAAGTGAGTGCATTCATTGTATCATGTCTATGCCCTCTGCTACATAAGCCATACACAGAATACATTACTATTAGCCTTTTATTTTTATGACATTTTATACATTTGATGGTGTGTGAGTTTAGAAATCATAATACACGACAGATTTGCGAACTAATGATAAAAAATGCTAAAACTACACTTTGGCAGTGTAGTAGGGACACTGTAAACGCGTGCTTTAATACGTAAGATGAAGAAAACATATATACAAAATAATACTGATACATATAAACAAGTAGTATTAATGAATGTCTAATGAATGTTGTTTATTACCGTTTATTGACGAGAATATGCTATTAATAAAGTGGTCTAGTGCTTCCAATGGCTGTGGCTGCAATGCACCATTTAGACAAATTGGTGCAAATTTTTATAAAAACTAGGTAGGACCTTGAAACTTTATACAATGCTACTAGAGATCCTATGGTTTATGAAAAACTAAAAACAATTTTTTTATTATGAATTGAGAAAATTAGACATTTATATCAATTTTGTGAAATGTTGTGGTAATAGTAAATATTAAACGCTATTTCCATACGTTTTACATCTTCCTTGTTTGAATTGATTGTATTTCATTATATTTTCTATTGATTTAAAGTTTGTGTTATATAAATGTGTAATGCCAATTTAAATGCTTTTCAAAATGCTTTTTCTAATGCTGACCTTTCCCTGCCTTAATACAATGAATGGTCCTCTTCAGAGCTAGTGAAATGTTGCTTTATCTGTTCTGCGCATGTATAAACCCAAACATTCCTGAATGTTTCTTCAAGGCTGCCTGTGAATTATTCCTGTGGGAGCAGGTTTGCAGCTGTTACTTTAGATAATTTCTTTGTATCTTTTTAAGCCAATGCTAGGCCTATGTGGACTCTGAGGGGCATATATTTACCAGCCCCTATTGCCACAGGAACGTTACTTTTAAGGATGTTTCTGTGGTGATAGGGGCTTCACCTTATTTAAAAGGCAATGTTGTTATAAATGGGGTTTCTGGTTGGCTAGGGTATGCACCTAAGCCGGACAGAATCCACCACTCTAATCAGGGCAAGGGAGTTACACACTGAAGATAACCCCCCTGCTCACCCCCTTGGTAGATTGGCAGAGCAGTCAGGCTTAATGACATGTGTAAAGCATTTGAACAATACATACACACAACAGTGACACACTAGGCACACCACAAAAGAAACACCACGCTAGGTTATATACGAATAGCCCTTGTTTTATCCATAAAAGCACATTAGATCACAATCTATCACTAGGCGACATCAGAGTCCTCTCTGCAGCCACTTCGTTATCGTGATGCGTAGCCATCCCGTTGCTGGCACCCGAACTCGGCTGACTTAGAGGTTGCTCTGGCAACCCTGGGGCGGGTCCAGACTCCTTCACGGTTCCCTCACATACAACAGTGATTTGCAGCCTGCGGCCAGTTAGCAGAGCCCTGACTGCAGGTAGGGGAATAAATATGGGGGAAAGCGCTACCATTGTCTCATCTCTCCCCTCCTGTAGCTCCACGTTGAACCAACGCACCAGGGCTCTTTTAAAATAGAGCACAGTACAAAACTTCATAGTGCTCCGCCGTGCTCTCAGCACATGGGGAGGGCAGCACCACCTTGCCTTTGGAGATGCTGGGGCAGGGAATGGGTGAAACTTAGCCTGAAAGGGGTAGACAATGGGTGTTGCGGTGGGTGTTCCTCTGCAACATCCTTTCATTTTGATGCTGACCTCTATTTACATGGGTTGCGTAAATAGAAGGCATCGTCAAAATTAGGACCAGGGAAAATCTGGTCTTAACATGCCGAAACAAGGAGAAATGCTTTCACCTAATTTTTGCTGTTTCTATGTGTGCTGGATTGTGCAGTACACTTAGAAACAGCAAAACACCATGAATGATTATTTATGTGCAGGAAGGTGTCCCTTCCGGCACATAAACACTCATTAAAAAAATTACGATTTGCAACTTCTATGTGTGCTGCATAATGCAGCACACATAGGAGTTACAATTCGCTAATATTGATTGTTTATGTGCAGGAAGGGACACCTTCTGCCTTTAATGGTAGTTTGGCTTTGTGAACTCTGTAAACTGATTCTATGGCAATCATCTGAAAAACCTTACCAAAATGTATGGCCTTTTAATCAAAGCTGTGATCATTATAACTTAAATTCTTAAAAGATTGCTTGTTGGTACAAATTTGGAATCTTTAATACAATAACCAAATTAATGTAAATCACAGTCTGACTCTATTTTTGAGTCTCGTCAGTTATTCCTTTTAAACAGTATTACTGTACTGATGCTTTAAATGTGTTGTAGGGAGAATCAGCAAGCTTTGACAGAACATCAAGTCCTACTTCTTTTGTTCTGTGTGTCTGTTGCATAGCTTTTGGTCTGCATTATTCTAGTCTGGCTTAACTTCTGCAGGAGGTTGGGTCTTCCAGTTGACATTCTTTATTTCTACAAATGGTTTTGAGAGTGGTGTACCTAAATTTGATGTTGAATTAGTGAGTTGGCTATCAATTAATGGTCCTCACAGCGAACGTGGAGTTTGGTCACCCTTATTTCCACCCCTCATATCGGCGAAGAAAGAATAATTTGAGGATCATTGCCTCTGTGGTGAATGGAAGTGCTGCAGATTGTCTAATCGTAAAGGGTCTAGTACGAGTAGAGCAGTAAAGAGTGTAAGGTTGAGGATAAGAAATCTACAGTGCTTCCGCTGCACTGAACTTGCTCATCTCTTGATGCTTACTGCTCGAAGATCATCATCTGCCTTACTCAAATACTTAGTTAGATGTCAGGCCCTCCAATGATTATGTTTGCTGCCACTCTGCTGTCCAGTAACTAGTGGAGCAGCTTAATTTTGGCTCCACCATTACATGTCACATATTTACGTTGATTTGTGCAGATTTGCACATTCTATACTCCATGTGATTTAACATTCTAATAAACAATAGAGTTTCAAATGTATTTCTGAAATGTAATAATAATAAAAAAAAATAAAAACATTTAATGTGTGCATGCTAACGTTGACATTTTTTAGTAAGAATGTAGTTCTCATTCATGACTATATGAATGTTTTAAGATGTAACCCACAGTTATATGAAACAATGATTTTATTTCACGTAATACTCATTATAGGTACTAATTTTATATATATGTGTGCACCTTCATTTATATACCAAGTGCACTTTAATTGCTGTGAAAACTTAGCATAATTAGAGTCCTTAAGTTCCTGAGTTTCATTGTTTAATTTTTATGTGAGAATTGTTTTGCTTGCCTGTTCTGTCCTTTGCAGGTGCAGAAACAAGACTTCGCTAGTTAGTGAAAGGTATTCTTTATTTGTATCGACAGCAAGGTATGAGAGGAAACTTTTGGCAATAAGAAGATGCACTAATGAAGTTGGAGATGAGTTCTCATGGCGGAGAATAGATGCTCAAGGTGGATCTAATGTACCCAATTGAAGTGTGGAAAAAGAGCTAAATGTTGCCAATTTCTACCAAGGAAGATGGAAATGTGCTGGAGATAATTACGCTAGTTACCTTGAATACTTTGTGTGTTACTAGGTGTTGTATTGTTAGCTATAGAGCAGAGACCCTTAAGATTTCACAATTTGCAGACTTCTTTTGTTATTCCTCTCACTATGTGGCTTCATGCTATACATTCTATAAACTTGGAGTACTTAGCACAAGACTCCACAATGCCGACACCTGTTCCTTGCTTACCCTGGATTTTTCTGGATAAGTCTGATATTTTTATAGATGTAGGCTGTTCTGGGAAATATTCAGGTCTTATCACATTTTTAGTAGTGTATTCGACTGTATGTAGTGCAGCCTGGCTACAGGTCCTGGCTTTAGGTTAGGCCTTACATCTATCAGCCACAGAGGTTAACCCTCGCAGCATATTGCCTTTGGCAATAAATTGCACCCAAACTGTATTGGGCTGCCATCCCCCGCTGTGCACTGCTTTCAGTTACGCATAGCTGATCTTTGTCACAGGGCTTCTGCTTTGGCCTTGGACAATGAGGTTTGGTTGAAGGAACTGGCTTTCAGCGAGGTCCTGCACCAAGCTGCCGCCAATGGCCTGTTCTTGCTATGTATGGCCTTTGACAAGGCCCCACTCCCAGCCTACTGTAAGCAACTAAGCATTGTTGTGCATAGCCTTTGGCCATGCACAATGAAAGTTAGGCTACACGGCCAACTCATACCATTTTCTGTGATGGCCATCCCCCACTGCACATGGCCTTCAGCTGTGCCCAGCCAGGGTTGGCTACAGGGCCTGACATGGTTCAAATTCTGCAGTAACCCTTTTTAAATGTTTATTATTATTTTTATTTGACTAATCTCTCATTCTGCCCTTCTGGGGCAGCCAGTCCTGGCGTTTCCCAACACACATCTTTAGCTGTGCACTTTACCACTGATAACTAATACTAAAGTGCATCAGCTCTCTCCTTTAAACATGGTGAAATTGGCTTACACCCAATTGCTACATTTATTTTACTAATATGTCCATAGGTAAAGTAGTACTACAGGTACCAAGGGCCTGTAAATTAAATACTACTTGTGGTCACAATTTAAAAGAATTCCACTTTTATAAAGTTGGCATTTTCTTGTCCTAACCATTTGGGGCCAGCAGCCTGTTCCTTGGACATATGACTAGGTGTAGGTAGTCTTTGTGTATTCCTCCCAGACAGAATCACAATAGAGGGTCTGCCTGTTGGCAGAATGGGCCATTTCTGGCAGAATAGGGGGCAGAGCTGAAACCTACCTCACTTGCACTTCACAGGCACTGGCTCAGCTCACACACACATGACTAAATACTAGCTTATTGTGCCACCAGACATACTGAGACCAGTGCAGGATGGCAGAGAATTCAAGACACCTATGTAAAGAGAAACTCTTAAGGCTTCTCCCACTTTAAAGTGCACACCAGGTATAAGAATAAAACCCTCGATCCCACTCTTTTGTAAACTCCTGGACCTTTGGATACAACAGAAGAATGATGCCCTGCTGCTATGCTGTGTGAGGCCTGCCCTGCTTTCTAAGAAGGAAGAATGGACCTGCTCCCTTCATCCCAGGTTGAGTGTCTCCAAGGGTCATCTGAATGACCTTCTGCCCTGAGCTACAGGGACACATCAAGCTAGAGCTAGGCCTAACTGGCATACTGCACTGGACCTGCCTGGACCTGTCTGAGCCCTCTGGTCTCGGCTGGAGTGGGTTCATGACCTCAGAGTGGTGTCTCTCCAGATAAGGGCCCTTGGCTGGCTACAGAAAAGATCCTCATGGTTTTACTAAAGGTTCCACCGAATTTGTTGTAAAGTGACGTGAAGCCCCACAAAGCCTCACTGCACAGCTGCATGCTTCATTGGAGCCAATGCCAAGCAATGCTAAGTCCTGCAAAATCTTGCTGCCAAGCTGTCAGCCTCATCGGAATCGGTGAAAGCGACACAAAGACCCACAAAACCTCATCGTACAGCTTCAACAGAACTGGTGCTAGGCGACGCAAAGCCCAACAAAGCCTTGCGGCACCGCTTATCAGAGCACATGCAGGGCGACGCAAAGCCCTCCAAAGCCTCACTACACAGCTAAATTGGAAATTATGCCCGACAAAGCAAAGTCTTGCAAAGCAAAACTTCGAAGACCATGCACCAAGGACATAAGATAAAATGCTCAGCAGGCCAAACTTGGTCCAGTGCCGGGCCTGCGAGCAAGCACGATGGCCTGCAGCTGTGACTTTGCCCTGGTGCTGCATGACCAGATACTCTCAGATGGCACTTTGCACCTTCTGGCCCTACTTCTACCTGAATCTTTAAAACTGCATATCTCCAGTTTAGCTGATCAGATTTTTGTTGTTTTTCACCTCCAATAATTTATTACATTTTACTTGAGGTTTCTAAATTGGGTGGGATTTTTCTTGTATTAAATTTATTTTCACTTTATTACTGTTTAAGTGCTGCATAAATACTTTACATATTGCCTCTAAGTTTAGGTTGACTGCTTTTGGTCCAAGCTATCAGAGGTTTGGCACAGGGTTATTTAGTGACTTTTTGTGGTTTAGCCTGACAAGGATTGCGGTGGTTGCTTGAATACGGTTTCATCACCCTTCAACCAACAACCCAATTCTCACAATTATATATTTACATTCTAATTTGCATATTAGTATTTTTTCTGTTAGTAGTTTTTGGTGGTGGTGGCTGATTTTGGTTCTGGGTTCCCCAACCCCAAATGGGTGTTCAAGTTAATGACCCTGGACTCGGGGTTCGTGACAGAATCTACATTATTTAAAAAGAATATTGTTCTAGGACATGGGTACTCACAATGATTTTGCTGGGGGCCAAATGATATAGTCTGGTACATTCCCGAGGGCCACATCGATGCTGTGGCATCCCCATGGAGACAAAGTAGGGTGGGAGATTATGGGGATGGGAAAAAATACACCTTTTCCAAAGATTTCTGGAAAAGGATTTCTTTCAAATCTTTTTAGCACATTTTACATTCTGTTACCTGTAAGTTATAAGACCAAAATTAGAGACGAAGCCCAGAATCACCAAATGATTCTGCTTGGCGAGCAGAATTAACTAAAAAGTGGACCCCGAGCAGCTTTCTCTGTTGCAACCAGGGCTGCCAGAGAGAGATGCAAGTGAAGGTCTGCTGGACTGCTAGCGCCCCTCAGGCTGATCTTTGATTACCACTGTGAGAGGACCTATGCCCTCACATGAGCCTGGGTTTCAGGAAATGCTCCCCAGCCCAATTATGGCTGTTTGAATTTGTTTTTACCAAATGAGGGTACTAAGCCCTATTACCTGCGATGCTGGGCACAAGAGAAAATTTTCTCTTGCAGGTAGCTAGCTTTTGCTCTGTGCACCTGAAATTGACGACACAAGCTAAACTCTCTTTTGTTTTATGGAGGCCTTTATTTTTCAAATTTGGATTCATGAAACGGCCTCAAACTCTTGGTTCCAGGACAGTAGGTGAATCAAAAGTTCATCTATCTCTATCTTCTAACAATTCATAGCCCACCTGCCGCACAATGGCTTACCAATCCATACATCATACTTTGAGTCCATTTGTGTTGGCTCCAGTCAAAGAATTTAAAGGCTGGAGCTGGGCAAGGAACGCCTGTGTTCTTTGGTAAAAGGCTTAACATTCCTGTAGGACCCACTGTGCTTCCACACAGCGCCTAAACTATGTTGTCCATCCGATTCCAGTATTGTCACGTTGTTTGGGAATAGCAGCAGCTGGTTTTGATGTTGAGTATAAGTTTCTGCCTGGTCCACAGCATCCTTGCTAGGCAATCAAGTTGTGTAGTTCCTGCAGCCAGGATCTTGCAACCTGGAACTAGTGACAATTTGAAGGGAGTTGTTTCCAAAGATACCTCGCATTCTTGTACTTACCACTATTTTCAGAAAAATATATTCTAATGATGCAGGCCTATATAGAAAATGACTTTGAACATTTATATTCAGACTGCATTCCATTTTATAACGTGTGCTCGAGAAACAAAACATTTACTAAAGTTTAAAGGGATGTTGGAACTATTGTTTCTCATTGCATTTGGATTTGTACTATGTGAAGCCAG
This sequence comes from Lissotriton helveticus, assembly GCF_964261635.1. Classification (NCBI taxonomy): domain Eukaryota; kingdom Metazoa; phylum Chordata; class Amphibia; order Caudata; family Salamandridae; genus Lissotriton; species Lissotriton helveticus. The sequence continues at coordinate 1,709,365,975 of NC_136059.1, forward strand.
CAGATAAAATCGTTAAGGCTCAAGAATTTATAATGTTTATGTTGTGTGTATTATGTGTAAGGTACAAATAATTCAACACGGGTAAATTCTGCAATCAACAAAGTAATACAATACTGATATGTCTATTTCATTGCTCACTTGTCTTGAAGAGAAATTATAACCATCCACAGTTAAAATTGCCAAATAGATGGGTTCATTGAGATATTAAATCAGTGTTTTGAGTAAAATTTAAGATTTCAAGCCTTACAAGAAGAGAAGAATGTGAGTATGACATTGTGGTTACCAAAATTAACCTATAAGAATACAAACATTCAGCTGTTGGAATGTCACCCTTGTTTTGCCGGTATGGACACCGTCCCAGAATATTTCCTCTAGACATGACTTTGCCCACTTCAGTCCAAACTATACAAGAACATTTAAATTATTTAAAATACGTCTAACAAAGCCTTAGATAAAGCTACGACTAGATATGCACAATTTGTGGATCTCAGAATAACCCCTGCACCTAAATATATGGTGGGGGAAAAGGACTTACAATTTACATTTTAAAAAAGTTTCACCCACATTTTGTTGGTCCATACCTTATGGAACATGTTGTAAATTCAGACATTGGGCAGTTGAAATTATTGATACTCGATTTAACTTCTCTTTAGCGAAGACCTGGTCTGCAAAAATGCGTCTTGTTCCAAAGCCTGTGTCAATCCACACCATAATGAAAAAGAGTGAGGTACATATGATATCAGATGCAAGCGTTGATAGAAAAAGTTGTGGTACTTTGAAGACTGGGCAGGGTTTGGCTCTGACAAAATATCGTGGTTACCAGCTCTAATATGCTTGCTCGGTGTTTCTTGTGCAAATTGTATGCTAAACATCCAGGTAAAGCAGTTGCACAGACGACAGACACATTGAGGGAACTTGACTTAGTTCCCGTTGTATAAAATGAAAGGCTAGAGCTGAACAAGAAAATTCAGCACTTTTTGGCAAAACTTTTTGGGGCATATTTTTGGGGATTTGGTGCAGGGCAGCAAGTCACCTTGCAGCGTTGTCCTGAGTCAAAGTGAAAGGGCAGTAATGCGCAGTATCTATGGCATACAGCACTTTCCTGTCCTTTCCCCCTGTGCTGGCACCTTTTCGGCAGCCTAGCACCGACGAAGGCACCCTTGCACCATGGTGCAAGAGGGCCTGCGTTGCATGCAGGATTGTTTTTGTGCAGTAAGGGGAGGCTTTTCCTCTTTCTATTTGTGTGGTAGAATTCAGCACACATAGAAAAAGGAGAAATAAAGTTATTTCCCTTCATTGCACCTCCCCTGGGGAGGCATAAGGCTTTGGCGCACACCCCAGGTTTACATGGTCTTGTAAATCTGGGGATGCATTAAAATCCATGGGTGTTGCGTAGGAACACCCACCGCAATGCCCATGGAATGCTTCCCTAGCAGTGAGTAAGGCAACACAGCGATATGTGCTGCCTTGCCTTACTACATATTTATGAGTACATATTTATGAGGCCATTCAAAACTGTGCAAAGTAGCTTTGTGTGGCCTCACAAATATGATTCGGTGGTTTGGGCAGCTGTTGCATCACAAAAAGTGATGCAATGGCAGTGCAAGAAGCTCGTAAATATGCCCCTTTGTGTCTTTGGAGGATTTATTAAACTATGGCACCAAGCTTTAACTACATTTTCCATGATTCCTGATCTTTCACGTCGTTTCATTGAGCATAAGTCTCCTTCTCTTTCCTAGGCAATCAAGATATTTAGTTGTTGCAGCCAGGATCATGCTATCTGAAACCCATAACAACATGAGGAGAGTTGTTTCCACATATGTTTTGAATTATAGAAAACATCACTATGTTCAGAGAAGTATTCTAAGGTTGCAATTGTATTAAAAGTGACTTTGAATATCTATGTTCAGAGACAATTCCATTTGTTAAGCTGTGAATTAGGAACAAAACATTGAGTACAGTTTAAACCCTCTGCAGCGGGGGTAATTCCCCCGCTGTGCTGGGGTGCGGGCGTGCGCGCACAGCGCCCCCGTACTCATGACGAGAAGCACAGTGCTCGTGTGCTCATGACGAGCTGAGCTCATCACGACCACACCCGTTTCCGTGGAATGTTCAGCACAGCAGGGGAATTATCCCTGCGCGTGAGCATTCCACGGCTCATGACGAGCTCAGCTCATCATGAGCACATGAGCACTGTGCCTCATGATGAGCTGAGCTTCTCATGAGCATGGAAGGTGTTACAGGGATTCCTGAATTATTGTTTTGCAGTGCAATTGGATCTGTATTGCATGAAGTTAACTGAGAGGATCCTTAAGGCTCAAGGGCCAGATGTACAACTGTTTTTTGCAGATGCAAATGGTAAATCGGCCTGTTGGCGAGCGCAAAAAAGGTGTTGGTATGTACAAACGCTATTTTGCAAGTCGGTGACTCGCAATATAGGGTATGTGAGTCGCTATTAGGAAGGGGCGTGTCAAGAGCATCCCTTACTAATAGCGAGTCAGAATGGTATGTACCATTCTTTTGTGACCCCATTTGCAGTCGCAAAACACTTGTAGTTTACCAACTACTTCAACTGGGCCCCAGGGGGCCAGGCAGTGGTCCTCTGGACCACTGCCTGCTCTTAACCCCTTCCATGCTTATGACAAGCTCAGTTCGTCATGAGGCACAGTGGAGCTGTGCTCATGACGAGCTGAGCTCGTCATAACTGCCGCGGCCCTTCCACACACGGCTAATTCCCCGCGTTCTGTTGGACTGGGTGGAGTCATGATGAGTCCAGCTCGTCATGAGCACAGCTACACTGTGCAGCATGACGAGCTGGAATCGTCATGAGTACCGCAGCATCGCGCGGCCTCTCCCCCCCGCACCACGGGGGAATTAGCCCCACGTGGAAGGGGTTAAAAATGAAATGGGAAGGTTTCATTTATCTTTTTTAATTTTAAGGAAAAAAGAATGCATTAAAATAAATGCTTCATTGAAAAAGCAGTCACAGACATGGTGGTCCGCTGACCACGGCAGGCCACCATCGCTGTGAGTGCTGGCTATTCCTAATGGGTCACAAGTTGCGACCTGCCTCATGAATATTGATGAGGCAGGTCATTTGCAACCCCATTAGGAATCGCAAACAGTGTCTGAGACACTGTTGTACATTCCATTTTGTGAGTCGCAAATTGCGAGTCGTAAAACGTCGCAATTTACGATGCAAAATGGAATTGTCGTTTATCTGGTCCAAGGCCTTTATAATGTTTAATGTATGCATCATATGTTTAAGGTATTGATAATTCAACAAGTGAAATGCTGTAATCAGCAAGGTAATGTAATACGTGTTCATGTTGTATATTTCAGTCCAAAGACACCACGAACAGAGATCATATTACATGCACCAATAATTGAATGTGTGACTCCAGTTAAAGGTAGCCTTTTTATATTCTAGGTGATACTTGGTCATATTAAAATATTTTTAAAACATTAAATTCTTATCTATGATGTCAGTTTTCAGAAATATCAGATTCTCCACTTCAAAAGTGTCAGATACATAGAGATAATCTGATTCTCGAAGTTTTCCTAGCTATATTCAAAGAAACAGACTCTCGAAGAAGCAAATAAGCTGGACATGTCAGGGGTGACTGGTTCATCCAGTTATTTCTCTTAGTTTCAGTATGATGAGTCTCCGAGCCAGATGTAGGAGCCCTAATACCGGTCGGAAACGGACGATTTCGGCCGTTTCCGACCGGTATTAGGGTTTTCAGATGTAGGGGGCTGAAAATTACAGAATCGGTATATTTACCGGATCGGTAAAATTACTGATTCGGTAAATTACCGAATCGGTAAATATACCGATTCTGTAATTCCAAATGTAGGTGGCACAGTTTACAGTGCCACAGGCCCTTAAGAGTCGGTATTTTACCACACAATCCTATTGTGTGGTAAAATACCGAATTCAGGTGTGCATGCACATCTGTGCATGCACACCTGTGCAATGTGACACACAGACATGCCCTTAGGGCATGTATGTGTGCCACGTGTCACACAAGCCTGTACTTGGGGTGCTAGAGGGTGTCAAAGTGACACCCCTGCACCCTTGCAGGATTCGGTATTTACCGATTCGGTAAATACCGAATCGGTATTGCCCATTGATTCCTATGGGCTTCAAGGCCCATAGGAATCAATGGGCAATACCAATTCGGTATTTACCGATTCGGTAAATACCGAATTGGTATTGCCCATTGATTCCTATGGGCCTTGAAGCCCATAGGAATCAATGGGCAATACCGATTCGGTATTTACCGAATCCGTAAATACCGAATCTTACAGATTCGGTATTCCTGAATTCGGAATTACCTACATCTGCCCCCTTCCCATTTACAGACTCTCAAATACCGAAAAAATTCGGTATTTAAGAGTCTGTAAATGGGAATTACCTACATCTAGCCCTCAGTCCTCTATAAATATACCCTTTGTGCAGGTAGCGCCTTTTTGTGAGAGATTTCAATATAATTACTAAAGATCATATTGGAACATGTAGGGCAGTGCTTGTACTGTATCCAGCCTTGCAGGGCTTCAAGAGATGAAGATACACATGGGAGAAGCGTCATAGCCTTCAGAATATGGATGCCAGTGAGTGGTGACCAGGGATAGCTACCCCATGCTTGCCCTATTGTACCCTTTGCACTTCCCTTGTTACCTCTTGACTGTGGGCCATGAAGGTAACTGGAGGAAAAGAAAAGTGAACTCTGCCCAGAGAACCCTGTTCACCACCTGTAGTTTCCACTGCTTCCCATTTGCCTAATACATGTGCAGCAAAGAATAAACTGGTGGGACAAGGTGACAACCTAGTGATGTCATTTCCGCTGTTCCTAGCATCCAATTCCCTTTAGGGTTGTTGCGCATGACAAGGACATCAGTAACATTTTCTAGAATTTCGAAAGAGCAATAAAAATGTATGTACAAAATACAAGAACAACAAAACAAATAAATGAGCACGCTTGTTTTCGATTCATTGGTGGTGAAGTTTCCTAATCCAGCAGAATTATATAGTTAATTTCACATCTTGAGACCTTTATTAGCTATTTCATCCACAGGCTTAAGGAAAGTTGAAGGGCCCACCATCCCCCCCTGCAAGGTACACAGAGGGGCCCCCTGCTCCAGCCTCCGGTTCTAATCCGGAACTCTCAGGCCTGAGACTGGGTACAGTGCTGTGGGGGCCCCTTGCAGCTCGGGCCCCCCGCACTGCGGGGGCTGCAGGGACCTGGGTTACGCCCCTGGTGTACCCTTGTCCTGAGGAAGCCGGAAGAAATTGACGGCTGAAAAGCGCACGCGTCGACAGTTTGAGGAGTCCAATTAATTTGAACTTAGTTAAAGTGTATAGGCGCACAGTGGTAAATAAGAGAGAGGTTTGATACCTCTTGTGCGAAGGGGACTACCTCAGAGTGCATCACTCAGACTGAGGAGTGCACATGTAAATATGTAGTTGTTAGGGTTTGTATATGTTGTATATGTGTATGTGTACATTTGTATGTTAGTTTATGAAATCGATCAATGCGTGATTAAGGCAGTAAGAGATGTAGAACTAGAAAGAGGGTTTAAGAGACTTGGTTTAGATAGAAGAGGTGAGGGGCCAGATGTATGATGTAAAATTGCATGCGCAAACCGGTTTGCGACCTGTTTGCGCATGCAATTTCAGTCAGGGCCATGTACTTACACTATTTTGCGGTTCGCAAATAATTTGCGACTCGCAAAACAGTGTATTTCGACTTGCTATTAGAAAGGGGAGTCCCCTTCCTAATAGCGACCGCAGAGCCATGTATGAACGTTTTGCGACTGCAATTGCAGTTGAAAAACACTCGTAAATTACTGCCCTCTTCAAGAGGGTGGTAATGAAGTCGCAAAAGGGAAGGGGGACCCGTTCCCCTTTGTGACTGGCTCCCAAAATATTTTTTAAGGGCAGGCAGTGGTCCCAAAAACCTTTAAGGAAAGCAGACCACCATCCCTGGGAAGGCCTGTCATTCCCAATGGGCTCGCAAATTGCGAGAGGCTCATTAATATTCATGAGCCTTGCAATGTGCGACCCCATTGGGAATCGCAAACAGTTTTAAACACACTGTTGTACATGCAAAATAGTGCCTTGCAAATTGCGAGTCGCAAAAGACTCGCAATTTGCGAAGCGCTATTTTGCGCGTTGTACATCTGGCCCAAGGTGTATTAAGGAGAGTGAAATGACACAAAGATGTTTTTCAGTTTAATTGCCACCACCTGCCTGGCTGTGCAACAGTTAAGGCTGGGAAATCCAGGCTTGCAGATCAAGAAGCAGATTCGATATTTTGTTTAGTGCAAGAAAACTGTGCACTCATTAATATTAAAAATGTCTGGTTGCTGCTCACTACCTCTGGGATGGTGCCTGGTGAAGAGGTGCAATGTGCTGGCTAGCATAGGATTTGTACTGGACACATGCTCTTCCAGTACAAACAATTATTCCTACACAGTTTTTAAACATTCCACCTTATTGTATAGGTGCTGTAAAGTGCAGCACATATGCAATGTGTGAGATTTTGGGAGAAATTAAAACATTCCTCCATTTTTGTGCCTGCTTCAAGGAGGCGTAATTTTTTTGGACAGAAAAAAAGGTTTTGTGTCAAAAACTATGTGTGCTTGCACTAATCCACTGAAATGACACCCATGTAATGCCCCTCGACACTAAGCGGCACACAGCAGCGAGGAAGGACACCTTTCAAGTGCAAAATACCTATTGCGCTGTAAACTAAATATCCTTCCAACAGTTTGCTCTGCTTTGAATTGCTTTGTGGGACTTTGCTCTGGTGCAAAACTCAAGTAAACTAGGCCCTAAGTTTTATGTTAATCATACTTGTCTGTCAAATTAAAACACAAAAGCATTTTTTTCTCAGCAACGTTATAATTATGGGAGGAATTTCGGCTGCCATAGGCACTTTGGTAGGGGGTCTCTTCGAAGATCGGTGCCCTGGACAATTGCCTGCTTAGGCCAGCCAGCCCTTAAAACGTCACTGATTCAGAGGAAAATGTAGTTATAGACGCAATAACTTTGGAATTAACGTCCTTTTGTAAACCAGGCGCTAAACATCCATCGGGTGGTTTAGCATTTCATCCTTCTGGTGTTCAAATTGTATTTACCATTAAAATGGGTAATTATAACAGTTGGTATATCGATGCTCTGTGACTTTAGTGATTCCCCACAAATTAAAGAGTCAGCTAATCAGCTAAGTTATTATGGAAGTCTGCAGCCAGGAATGCAGTACTACAGTACGGCGCCCTGGCCCTTCCTCACTACTCCTTTCAACCATGGATGCCGTTTAGAGGTAGCCAGTGGCGCAGCTGTGCCCCTGACTGGCACCTCCTTACTCCTCATCACAGATACATGCTGGGTGCCTTTCCTTCCAGGCCTCTCTTCGCTGGCAAGAAACTAAAGCTATAAATTGCAACTTTCTTTTTTCTTTGCGAGGTTTTCAGAACACTGCTACCAGCTGGAAGAAAGGCTGGAGCTAAACAGGACTGCTGTGCATTACTCAGGCCTGTGCTTGCTTCTCTTCAGCGTGGGGCAGAGGGGCCCCCTTCAAGTGTAGGGAAGCCTAGGGGCCCCCCCGCACCGCAGGGGCTGCCGGGGCCTTTGTTACGCCCCTGTGCACGGCCCTGCATCAAAAGAAAAAGACAGTAATGCATCATATCTATGGGATATTCCCCATTCCTGTCCTTTTACACTGAGCTGGCACACAAAAGGCTGCCTAGCCCCAATGCAGGCACACTTGCACCATGGCGCAAGTGTGCCTGCATTGAAATTAGGTTGTGTTTGTGCAGGAAGGGACATCTTCCTTTACAAAATCAACCGTTATGCCACCCCTGGGGAGGTGCAGGGTTTTGATGAATTCCCAGATTTATGCTATGGTGTAAATCTGGGAATGTGTCAAAAACCATGGGTGTTGAGTGGGAACACCCACCGCAACACCCATGTCATGTCTTCCCGAGGCAGTGTGAGGCAACGTAGTGACTTGCGCTGGGTTGCCTTACATCACATCTACGAGGCCATGAAAAGCCACACAGGTTGGCTTTCCATGGCCTCCTGAATATGATTGAGAGGTCTGCGCCACCGGAGCCTCATTAAAAGTGACACTCCGGTGGCACAGGTCTCTTGGTAATGAGGCTCGATATTCTCATTGTTCCTTTCCCCTTGGCCTTGACAGGTGGTAAAAACGAGTGAGGTGCGTGGGCACAAACCTGGACCAGCATTCAGAAGCCTCTTCCTCACTTTACATTTACTGCCATAGGGGGGCTTTCCCAAATCAGTGATTCTGGCCCTGAGTGTGTGTATGGGTGAGTGGGGGGTTGGGGGGGTTGGGTCCGCAAACCAGGACTTGTGTTGGGTGCACTCCATCTCACTCTACTTTTGCTGCCATTGGCAGCTCTGCCAAGTCCTGAATGTGGCTCTGACTGCTGATAAGAGTGAGTGGTTATGTGGGCGTAAACCTGGACTGGTGTTGGGAGCCCTCAGTTTGGTTCTTTCTTTTGTAGCCCACTCTCCCAAGTCCCTGATTGTGGCCTTGAGTGCTGGTGATGGCAGTGGGGATTTTTGGCATGTACCTGGACCTGCATTGGGAGTCCTCGGGCTCACTCTAATTTTGCTGCCATTGTGACGCTCTTCTAAATCCATGATCAAAGTCCTGAATGCTTCCAACCAATCACATTGTATAAAAAAACTTCAAAATATGATGGATAGTTTCAGAACACTTTTCAGAGGGCTACAAGGCACGCAGGAGCTACAGGGCCCAACCGTGAGGGTTGAGGCCTTGTACTCCTGATGTCCTGGGCCCGACCTGCTATGGATTCTGAGCAACTGAGCCAAAGATCCTTTTGGCACTTGACTCTCAGGATAGCATTGTCCAAGCAGCCCAAGACTTCTTCGGTGTAGGGGAGATAGATATATGATAGTGAACACAGGGTCATAAGTATTTTATTTCTATAGCTATCCACACAAAGGAAAAATACAGCATCCATAAACAATTACACAGTCCTCCCCTGAGGTCAGGTGATGAAGCAAGGTTTCGTATGTACAGAAACTTGCTTGTTCTCAACCCGCTCGAAATAACATGTAATAAGTTAACCAATATGTTTTGTGAGTACTAATAATGCACCACATAACATTTTCTTCATCTAGGGGAAGCTAACCTATGCGCTTTTACTAACAAGTAACTCGAGTGTCTTAAAATGGCTGCTGAAAACCTGGGAACTTTTCTGCGCATGCGTCAACTGCATCTACGTAGTACGTCTTTTGCTGTTGATGGGAATTCTTTGCAGCTGCGCAGTAGTGCCTAAAATGGCCGCTTTAAATTTCACATGCTAATGCATATGCTTCTGCTTAAACGAAAACTTGTGTGTTTTGCCTAACTGATAATGCAATAGAGAAAATAAATTAATGGAAAGAGTAGGAATAAGTGGTATACAGTGCATTCATTTATTTTCGTATTCTAACATGTTCTTCCTTTACTTTATTATTAGTTCACATTTGTGCCTGGAGCATGACTGAAAGCGCCATTTTGTTATTGGGGACGCAGGCGCATTGAACATTCTGAACTTCATGAAAATGACATTGAACTGCAGCCAAAGGACTGTCTAACAAGAGATGCGCTTGAGAACTGCACCCTTTGACCCAAAAAAGGAAAGAAGAAGAAAGAAGAAGACATTTTGAATACATTGTTGTTGTTTCAATGAAATACGGGTGGGAATATTAAAGTATGGGAAATCAAGTAAGGGGAGGGAACATAGAAATATGAACCTGAGAAAAGTGACATTACATTAGTATAGTATGATGACCTCTTCCCGTCCCACTGACCAATCAAATGAAGGGAATATTGAAACATTGGGGGTGGTACATACCCTGGATATTGGTATAACTAAGGTAGGTTCAGTCAGTTAGTTTGTCCGACTGGTCATAGACCTGTCACTGATGACCCAACGTATGCTGAAGAAGATCGTGGATGTTATCGAGAGCAGATGGCTGGTCAAGCACTGTGACAGAAGCATCAGGAAATTGCTGAAGGAGAAGAATCGATTCACCTAGAGGAGTCTGAGAGTAACATCAGAGAGGGGTCTAATGCTGGCGTCGCACTTAGAAGAGGTTACCTGTCCTGTCCTGCACCTGTCCTGACCTCTTGGCTCCTGTCTAGTCTGTAACCCTTTCTTTCCAGCCCTTGGCCGGGGTTGGTCCTCGCACCATTCTAGGTAAATATAAATCTGTGTTGTGTGTCCTTGTACTGTCTTCCCTTTTTCACCCTTCCCAGGTACCAATGACTAGAAATGTAACTAAGTCTCTAAAGTGTTTTGCTTTGATCATTATTTTTTTTATTTTTTTTATTTTAAGTCTTTTTATTGAAGAAAACAAGAGGAGGCATTACAGAAATAGGGTGTCATACTTAAGATACAGTACAGTAGGCGATGGGCGAATACGGCAATGCAGATAAACAAATATACATGAATCTATGACGTAAACGTATGTAAGCATATAAGGAAGGATAGACAATGTGCTAAACAAACCAGTTCGACTTCAGTCTGCAAGACCCATCCACCCAAAATACAGAATAATTAAGGCCGGAGTAGACACCCACATGAATGAGAAAATCAGTTTAGAATAAACAACCCACCTCTCGCAAAAGGAAGAAGGAAAGAAAAGGCCATAGAACAAAATACAATAAAATAACAAACCCCCCCAAACCCCCCACCCTGCACCCCTGCAATGGCTACGGCCTAACCCCACTAGCAGCGTGCCTGTCGCCCAAGAACTAACCCTACAAGAAGGAAAAGAGTGGAGGAGGAGAAAGCAAACATGCCCCCGGTCTCCCTTACCCCCCGCCAGAAGCGACCCCCCCGAAACATAATCAAGACAGTATGAAGCTAAAGTTATACACCAACCGGGGGAGGTAGCAAATACCACCCGACTCCCACATCATTATAGGTGCAATCCCCTTAGTGAATCAAGGTATTTTATCAAACCCAGTCAGTCAAGTTCAACCCTGGCCACTACGAGTTTTCGTGCGAGCCCTTCCCACCCGTAACGCCATCTCAATGGAAGAATCAGAGCGCTCAGAAAAGTCCAGGTCAGTGTAGTAGGATCGAAACCAGGCTAATAGTTCTCGATGACCACAAATCAAACGAGGATAGCTGTCCACCGAAAATGAGTCCCAAGAACATGGTTGAACCAAGAAGGAGGGAACGGATAATAAAACACTCCAATAGTCACTAAGAAACTTATTACGGTGTATAAAACTGTCCATGTCTATCGTAGGCGGCATCGGGATTGAGCCGGATGAGCTGACGATAGTCCGAGGCTCGCAAGCTGTTATCTGGGAATCGACAAAACACATCAAATCCGGTTTCCGAACGGGGTCCTCAGTCTCAAACGCACCCTGCACCACAGGCACCACGGCTTGCTGAAAACATACCAAAGGGTCGTAGTCCGGTCTCAGGCAGATATCGTCCACTGTTACAATCATCCTCTGGATGGCGGCGGTGAACTGCGAGTGGAGTGCCCCAATGGCGGCCATTACAGTCTGAAGTGATGGCGTACCGTCCGCCCGCTCCATCCCCTCTCATGAAGCGATAGAGCATGACTCGAACCCCGGAGGTCGACTACTCCGGGGTAACAGGCACACGTAAAGCCAATGACAACGATGGGCGCTCTCAGTCTCTCAATATCACCACCTTCGCCGCAAGCGAGGGCCCAAGCGCATCGACCCCGGGGGCGAGCAGAGTCTCCGGGCGACGGACCCCCGACCACAGCAACCGGTGCGACACGCTACTGTATCCTCGGAATCAACCGATCAGAGTGTCACCATCCAAAACTATCAGAATATGCCCCACTTCGGGAGACCGGACAAAGCCCAAGTCTCGCGGCCGATGTTGTTCAACTCCAACCCAGATGGGTCAGAAATCGAGGCCCCGGCTTCCATGCTGGGTTAGGCCGAGAATAAAAACACGGCATATCTTCATAATTCGAGAAGGTGGAAATCTCGGGATTGCACCTTCAGAGTCAGAACACCTCATGAACACGGGGGTCCGGTGCGAATTCAGGATCCATATCAGGATATACGAGCTGCTGGCGGAGGGCGGCGGAGCCGGGAGCTTACGCGGCCATCTTGGTTGCTAGCGTAGCTCCTCCCCCGATCATTATTTTTATTCTTGAGAAACTGTTGATTAGTATGATTTGGCATTTGACTCACAAAATATTGCATAGATAAAAGTTTTTTAAACTTTCCTGAGTCTATGGTCATTCCATGAAAAATATAAGTACATTGTTTTGTTTATGCCTATTATTCTAACTACTTGATCCACTTATCTAAATAACTTAAATCCACAGTGACAAGGAATCGGTAAGTTATGGTGTACAGGTATAAGATGATATATGATAAGTAATTCCTGGTCGGCAGCAAAATGGATTACCGGCTTATTGTGTGTATGTTTATGGACTCAGGTGAGTATGTTGTGATATGAGTAAACCAAGCTTGTAATCTCACGCCACCACAGGACAATATCAATTAATTAGCAGTTCCTGTCCCACCTACCCAGAAATGAGTACAGCTGGGCACTCATGGCAGGTCTGCACGTTCATTACCATGTAGAAGACTTTTCAATCCCAACCGATAGCACGATTTAACAAATATATACAAAAAAGTAAGCCTTGCAAATCCCGCCCAGCACATTTTTTGAGCACAGATATCTCAAAAACTACTGGAAAGATTTACACCAACTCATAAAATCATTCTTTCTAAGTAAAGTTCTACATTTGCGCTAGATTTCATGCAAATCCCCTTGCATTTTTGCTCTATCTTTCATCAAAATTTCCTACAAAATCTAAAATAAGAAACAATTCACTTTTTTATCTAAGAAAGCACAAATAGAGAACATTATCCCTGAAATTCATATGCTACAGAGTTAGTGCACAATCAACAACATAATCGTGGGACAGGGGTCATCCAGGACTGGTAATGTGCTCCCGTGTGGCCCTGTTTGAAATGTTGACTCTGTCACGAGAGTCTGGTGATGGCCTGAGTGGCCTGACATAGTTATCGCTCTGGGCAGGGCCATTAGGAGGAGAATGTGTTTGTCAGTGAGCAGGAATGATAGATCAGTGGAGCATGTTCGTGCATTCAACAGGGTGTAGTGGTTGAGTAGTCGAGCAGGTAATGAGGTGAGTTGTGGGGGAGACTGGGAAAGAGCAAATGGGGTGGGTTGGTCGGTGTATTGATGTTCTCAGTGGACCAGTTGCAGAGATCATTGCGATCTCTGAGGGAGGTGGAGACAAGCCCCTCATTGAGACATAAATCTGCAGCGAGGTAGGGAGCACCAACCCCTCTAGTTGTCCTTCCCCCATGGGACAGGTTAGGGCAAGACGGGAGCCCTGATCTCAGAATCTGAGCCATCCACAGGAGTCAGCAGACAAGTCAGCAACCTTTCCCAAGCATAGGCAATAGGGCAGCGTCTCAGGTCTTTGGCCTCCTCACAATGCAAGGGCTTGGCCTCGGCGGTTGCCCATTTGATCAGGGCCAATGTCCAGGCCTCTATGGATGGGGTTGGGGGGCTTTCACTTCATCAGGAAAAAACGCTTTGCTTGGAGGGGGGCAAGATTAAAGGAGCGCATCACTACTTTGTGGGGGCATCTGAAAATGCTCAGGGCTCACATTTCTCAGGAATCAACCTTTGAAATGCTTGTGATTCCCTCTAGGCATGTCCATATATGTTCCCAGAAAGGACGGATATGGGGACACCTCAGAGTATATACTGTAATCCTGCTGCTGGGATGCTACATCTGGCAAATGTGTCTCGGGCACCAGGCAAAATGCGAGCAATGTACTGTTGGGAAGGGGTACACCCTGATCCTGTGAAATATGTAGAATTGAGTCAATTTAAAGCAAAGCGTTTCTAGAGATTCTCCTAGGGTATGCGAGCGCTCTGGCCCATTACCTATCATGAAGGGGCTGTCCAAACTCTTCCTCCCACATCTCCTAAGGGGCAGCGGAGGGATTGGGGTATGGCATAGCAGAGCTCCGGTAATCCAACTGATCAGTCACTGACTGTCCCCCATCATGTGTAGGTCCTGAATGAGGTAATGAGTGGCTGGTTCCATTTCCTTATTGCCAAACATTGCAGAGAGCGCTGACCTTGAGGCATGCAGGAGGAAATGGCCCTAATGCAACCTCATCAGGATTGGAATGGAAGAAATTGCCTGTCTTGGAACAAGTTCCCCAGCATACGTAGGCCCACCTGGTCCAGAGGCCAATCAGAGGAATGGCGGGAGCATAGGGTGTGATCTGTTGGGCCCTGGTGAGGCATGTTAATGCCACCCCAAAGAGACGCAGAGAGGCAATTTTGGGGTGAGCCCCCTGTAGAGTATTGGGGTCAATAGCTCCATCCGAGGGAGTAGGAATTCCATCATCTCAGTGTCATCTAAATGTGGGTCTGCCAGTCAGTGAGACCATTGTAACTGAGCCGTCAGATAGTAGAATTTAAAGTTTGTTGCCCGAGTTCGCCTTGTTCGAGCGAGAGCTGCAATTTCAGAAGGGCCTCCTTCCGATGGGAGTTGTGCGACATGAGATATACCAAGAGTGTGTGCAGCTCCCCAAAAAATGACATGTAGGCCGAGAGGGAGATTTATCAAGTAGTAAAGGAGGCAGCGAAGTATTACCATTTTGGAGATTGCTCTGCGGACCATCACTGATAGGGGAAGATAGCATTAGAATGTTACCTGGGATTGGAGAAACAATACTGCCATGGTTATGTTGCCATCTAAGAGGTCCTGGGGGAGTGGTAGATATGAATAACCAAATAACTGAAAGAGGTAGACTCCTATCTGACCAGTGGCCACACCAAGGTCAGGGTGTACCAGACCCATATTTGAGACAGTGGGAACAAGCAGGACTTATGCTAGCTTATTCTAAGAACAAGTAGGGTGCCAACGAGCTGTAGGAGGTCTGCAACTCGAAAAAGGTCTGAGCTCAAGTTGCTTATTAAAAAAGTACATCAGCAGCATAAAGCAAATTGGCATAAGTACGGTCCGTAAGGGGAATGTCCCAATCTTGGCAAGCGTGCAGAATCCAGACTGCCAAGGGCACGAATAATAGGGGCTGAGAGGGGACACACCTGCCTGGTACACGTACCCACCAGGATAGCCTCAGAACCAGTCCGCTATATCTCATGAACAATGGGGCTCGAGTAAAGGCGGTGGATAAGTGAGTTCAACGAGTTGGGCCCAAAAGTTGAATTTCAACAGTACCTATACCTGGAATAAGAAGTTCCGTTGGAAACTATCAAAGGCATTATACAAATCAAGCAATAGATCCGCAGCACGTAGCCAGGATGCCCCGGTGGACTCCATTAGTCTATAAAGATAACAGATGTCACAGGATGTATTTCTGCCAGACACAAACTCATTTCGGTCCATATGGACCAGACGGGGGAGTACCTGTTGGATGCAAAAAGCCACAATTTTACTGAGGATTTTATAGTCCCTATTCAGTATGGCAGCAGGGCGATAGGAGGCAAAGTCTTTGGGGTCTTTTCCATGCTTTATAAAGTAGACCAGCAAAGCCTCTCAGAGTGTGGCCTGGAAAGTGTCAGCATCTAAGACCGCTGTGTATAGCTTGCTCAGGCAAGAGGCCAGGAGGTGTGCATATGTTAGGTAGAATCCAGCCATGAGGTTCACCATACCAAGAGATTTCATAGTTGCTGGGCTTACGATGGCCTGCTGGCACATCGTGGACCATGATGTGGGCATCAAGGTCTTCCCACTGCAGCAGATAGACAAGGGAGTGAGGTGGCATCCATGAATTCTTGTGGTGGCATCTTGTGGCACTATATCAAGTTTGTAATAGGCTACAAGAGCGCCAAGGATTCCATGTTGCATATGCAATAGTGTGCCGTCTATGCTGCTGACGAAGACCACTGGGGGTTGTCATGATTTCCAATTGATTAGCCACACCAGAAGGTGGACTGATCTGTCTCCCTCTGAGTGCTTCAATGCAAGAGGTGTAATCTAGGCAGGTTAAGCGCCCCATCAGTTTGGCAACTGCCTCCTGTTGATGGGCCACTGAAGGTCAAAGAGAGGGATGCTCAATGGCTTGTCTCTTCAAGTTGACAAAGGTGTATCCTGCCGCATTGAGCGCCCGAAGCATCGATCTGTGCTCCCCTAATAAGATGTGAATGCATAGGCCCCTGATTACTACCTTGAAGGTTGCCCCTTCAAACAGGGGAGAGAAGGCCAAACACTCGTTGTGCTCAAAATATTCAAGAGCTCTATCCAAGTAGATGTCTCTTAATCTCTTAAAATCGGTTTTTGAGGGTGGAGGCCTGCGGCTGCCAAGTGGGGATGGGGGTGGGGGAACTATCCCAATCAATGACCATCAATGAGGAGGCTGTGATTTGATATGTCCCTTCTAAGGTAGTCTAGTGTGGAGATGGTGGTACACATTGTGGAGGAGCCTACTCTTCTATTTAGGAAGTGATAGATATCATGAATCAGGGAACAGTAGCAGAGCCTAATCCCTGGACAGGACTCTTGGCTCCGGATGTTTGGCCGCTACAGGGAGCTGCAAGGGGGATGGGCGAGGTCTAGGGGTAGGTCAATGATGTAGTTAAAGTCCCTACCCAGCAGCTATGATATGTATGCCCATTTAGCAAGGTGGGCTGAGAGGCAACTTTGGTTAGTCAGAGTTGGGGGCTTAAAGGCTACCTATAAGCAGAGGGGAGCCATCAATATTAACCTCCAGCAGGACTTTAGATAGTACTCTAAGGCAAATACCTGCCCTCCCCCATATTAGCTTTCCCCTAGCATAGTTGGATTAACTTGTGCCAAAACTCGGACCCCACCACCTCTTCCACCTATATAATGTGGGATTCCTGGAGGAAGGATATTTAAAGAGAAAATTCAATAGTACGTGGCAGGCGTCTGCATGTTTTGAAAGTCTGGGTTCTTGTCATCCTACTCAAACTGCCATCCTCGCCTGATTTCATAGGTGGTGAGTGCATGCAGGTTCAGGATGAACAGAGTGTAGTAAGAGAGGGAGTGGTGGTGGGCATGGGGAACCAGCTCATTGAGGAAGGGATATAAGAATGGGAACAACATAACATGAAGCAACAATAATACTTTGGGCAGAAGGTGTAGTGCCACCTGCCCAAACTGTGTAAACAATCATCTTTGAGGGGGTCTGAGGCACATAGGGGAGCATTATTGCCACGGTACTGGTGAGGTTCCAAAGTCAGCGGATGAACATCTGGAACAATCAAAGAGTATCTAGTCATAAGCTGACCAGGATGAGCCGGTGGTTAGTAATATAAGACCAAGGTCCACCCAGTCAGCAGAGAGGCAGTGATACCAGGCTACTGTTATATAAGGCCACTGGCCGTCTGAGCAGTGACTCGGCGGATTGAGTCTTGATCATGGCGAAGGTTCGAGATGGAGTCTCCAATGTCAGAAGTGTTTGACTGGGAGCTACAGGATCCCCGGGATAGGTCCTGGAATAAGGCAGCCAGGGCCAGTGCAGACCGACGTTCGCTATGGACCTGTTCAGTGCATGGAATCTCTAGTGCGGAGGAGGAGTTTTCCGATCTTCTACGTCTCTACATTGGCGTCTGCCCACTGCCCAAGGGGATCCAGTCTGGGGTGACCCCTCAGTTCCGCCCAGTCCCAGGCCTTAGAAGGGTCTGATAAGAAATGAATTTTTTGTCCTGTATGGGTTTTAGCTTTGATGGGAAGAGTAGAGCATATTTGACTCCCATCTCTGGGAGTTTGCTCTTGAGGGTGGAGGCCATTTGGCTGTGATGATCTGTTTGGCTGTACACAGTGCCGTTGTTATTGCATTGCCTTTGGTAAGTCAGTGCATTTGGGAGTCTCAGTAGGATGTAACTGGGGAGACATGGATTTTGTATTTTGAAGATCTCATTGATATCCTTCATCACTTTCTCCCACATCTTCTGAGTTTGGTAAAATGCCTGAGGAGGTAATTCAATGTGCCCAAATGTCTGCAGTTGTGCTAGCACCCATATGAACTGTTGGGTTTCCATTTCACCATCCTAGCAAGGGTGTAATTCCAATAGTGTGCTTTCATAAGCATTGCTTATTCCCCTGTTGTGCAAAAGGAGGAGGTGCATTCTATGGAGTATATCAGACCATTCCTTCAAGGTGAAGGTTCGATCTAGCTTGGCTTCCCATCTCCTCTGGTCCGGGGATTTGCTGGGATCTGAAGATTTTTTAGAAAGTTGTGGTTGTCCAAGAATAGACCCTTGTGAGTTGTTGGTTGAGTGACCCAAAGCTTGATAGAGATAGAACAGCAGTGTTCACGTGCTGGAACTCTGTAATTGGAGAAGTCCGTGTGGCTGGTGTGATCGAAGGGATCGCCAGTCCTATTGCAGTTGGCCTGTTGCCAGCTGTGGAATTCAGTGCCTGCCAGTGCTGGAGGGAAGGTGGGATTGCCGATTACGAAAATGAGGTGGGAAGGGTATGTGGACAGGCCACTGGTGGCCTTGACACTTTCCCATACCTTGACCATTGTGCATACAACTTTGTGCTTTTGGGGAGCCAGAGAATTTTCCAGATGTTGATCCCCATTAAAGCTTGATCAATGAAGCACCAGTTTAATAGTGATTTAGATGAGGATGCCCAAGCCAACCTCGGCTACAGATAAATAAGTGTTCTTCTTTGCCATGCTTGGTTACTTGCTTTCCCAAACAAAAGCCTCAATCATATGTTGTATTTGGCCTTTTAGCTGGGTAAGGTGGGCTGTGGTGGGAGGGTCTGCATGTTTTTTTGTATTTTTGGAAGGAAGGGAAGTACACTCTTTCAGTTAAATGCCAGAGTTGCTTCTGGAGATCCGTGATATGAGGCTGAAGTTTGGCCAATGTCTTCTCAGAGTGGCTGACTCATTCTGCAAGTTTTCTGTGGTGTCAACCTTTGCCTCTAGGTGCACACGCAAGACCGCAATCACCTGAAGGATAACATTTAGCTTGTCAGGGGTTTACAATGGACTGCCAGAGTGGGCGGCAGTCAAGGGCATGAAAGGCAGGTGGGCACTTGGCTTAGAAAGTCTTGTGCACTCCATCTCTGGGATCAGCAGGGGGCAGGAGCGTTTGCAGTCCACCAGTTGCACCTGCTTGTTGTAGCCCCAAAGCAAAGAGACCCTAATGCGTAGGGGCAGAGACGGCATGAGCAGCCCTGTCCTATGGTGTGTTCCGTCCAGGGCGACTGTATGCTCCTGTGAGATTAGGGGAGACTCCTGGTATCTGGAGTGCTCCCCTAAATCTCCCTCTTTTTCTGAGGATGTGCCCTAGGGAGCAGCAGATCAGTGTCCAAAGGGGCCCTCAGCAGCAAGGCGATGGTTAAGAAGGCCCCATAAGCCAAAGGCAGGTGAAATAAGCGTCCTTGGGAAGCAGCAGTCTCCATTTGGTGCAAGCACCGCAATGTACGGCAGGGTGAGGGGTCTCCCCAACTTCCTGGAGAGGACAAGCAATGTGGATAAATTTGGGCATCTCCCATGCGATTTGATGCTCTGCTTGGAAGGCCGCGTGGTCGCTCCCCTGATGATGGCTGGGTCCAGGCACTGTCAACAATGTGCTGGCTCTGTGAGTTGCGGCGGGATCTGCAGCTGCAGCCATGGGCGTGCAGAGGACGCAGCTCAGGCTGCACCACAAGGGTCAGAGCTTTGCCAGGGTCTCTCCATGGCCAGACCCAGTTATGCGGGCCCTTTAGGTGCTTCCTTTCATCTTCCGGCTGATTGTCCATTGACCTGGATGCGTGGTGGATGGAGGAATTCCCAGCCGAGAGCACTTGGTTTAGCTGTTCGCCATGTTGGCCTGCCAGGCCATGCCCCAACTTTTTTCACATTGAAGGACATCCATCAAACCTGCCATGCCAAAGCGTAGCTGATTGAGCCAATAGATTGCCAAGTTTCGAGCAACTCTGTCCTCGGGAATAATAAGTTATAAGCAAATCAAAAAATGCCTATTAAAAGGAAAGTGTGGCTAAACCATAAATACACAGCGGTGACCACAACATTGAAATGCTTGTATAGATGGATGGATGCTTTTTGTCTTGTCCTATTAAGCAGAATAGCAATACCATTACTATGAAGCTTTACTGCAGTAGTAAATAGTTTCCCAGTAAAATGGAGGGACAACCAGTGTTAAATTTCATCAGAACCAGGGACATGATTTCACTTTCTCACCTAACCATCAATAATAACACCACATCTGTGTCTGAGAAACCAACATCTGTCTAAATCGGTCATTTCAGTTGCACAGCCTTATTGGGAGGAAAATTTACATTTTACTTTTTTCCTGCAGGAGTGCTACTTCCTTATGAGAGTGAGGTATAATGCACAGGAATAGTTTAAACCAGTACAACTACATGTGTTCTTTCATTCTTAACTGATTTCTCCGTGCAAATTCTATAAGTAATAATAGAAGACTAGTAGTAATGAGTTTTCGCTAGCAGTAGATGAATATCACAGAAAGTAAAGAAGTGCAAACTATGGTGAACAACAATCTTCCAGCAACACGAGTGTGCTTTGTTTCATTAGAAGAGAATCAAGGAGGCTTACAGCAACCTCACTGTTTAGTTGTGGAATGCTACACTGGAGGGCTTTGTGAGAAAGGAATATCACAACCTCTCACAATTTTGCAAGAACATTTTAGTACCTGACAAAGGGAGTGGCTGACCAAAAACAAAATTTTTCATCCAGTCTATGCACTTGAGTGTCATAAGAAGGGTATTCCTTTCTTCTGTTACATGACAAAGATATTAAAACAACACTAGAATGACATAACCTCTACTCCAGGAGGTAAGCCTATCTACGTAGATATTTAGCAAAGAACAGCAAATATATGATGTAGTGATAGGCAATGTATTGGATGCAGTATTTTTGTCAGCCAATATTGTCTAACTCAATACATTGATTTTAGTTTATTAACCTTCCTGCTTTCTCAAATTTGCTTGAAACTGCACGATTTTTCTTCTTTTTTTTCAAAATTTTCTTGGGGGGAGTAACCCCCCAAACCCCCCTTTTGGGGTTCGGGCTCGCGCGCTGCGCACGCTCGCTACAGTGCTGTATGCAAATCACTTCCCGCCCACCACTTTAAAGTCTCACCTACCGCCCCTGTTGATTTATATTACCGTTAAGCATCTGATAGATACAACATACTATTGCTAGACAAAGTACTTGAAAAAGGCAAGCTTGAATATTACATTCTCTTCTGACATGGGGTTTGAAATAGAGTGGGCTGTAATATCCAGCATTAGGACTTGTCTGAAGCAGAAAAGCTTAATAGATTTAGCAACCCTAATCAATTACTTAGTGTCTCGTCAGGTTAGTTCTTTATATATGCATATCTCGTCAAAGCAATTCACAAACAGTGGAGATGTGAGTATGATGGATCATTCAGTAATAAAACTCAGTTCTTTCTTTTCACATTTAAATGCAGGACGAAATTCAGACATTCACATTTACACATCTGACCAACACGTGTGTAGTAGGTCACTTGATGACAGTAGGACACTTGGGGATCAGACACAGGCGGAACCATTACAGATGATGACTGGGACAGGACTTGAGGCACCCTGCACAGGTATCCTGAAATGTACGATTCAAGATTTCTTTCGAAAAATCCATTTAAGTACCTGTTTTGGCAATACTGAATACTCCCCAGAACCAGTCAGTACCAACCTTTTCGGGAATCTACATTTTGTCCTCCATCTCGAAAGGACCATGTGAGAAGATACAGCCAGATTCATGAAGCAAAAATCGGCTCGCAAAGGGCCAGATTCTGCGAATCTGGCCCTTTGCAAGCGCTTTTTTGCATTTGGGATTCATCATCCCAAATGCAAAAATCGCAAATTTTGAAATCGCTAAATTGCGAGGAATTGCATTTAAGGAATCTCTATTTGAGATTCCTTAAATGCAATTCATGAACCATTTTAGAATTGCGAATTCGCAATATTGGGCCGCTATTTACCGCGAAGTCTGACTTCGTGGTAAATAGCGAAAACATAGAAAAAAAGTGCATTTTTCAAAGTTGGATGTTACACACACACACATGTCCTTTGGACATGTGTGTGCGCAACACCAGTGTAAATCACCATTTTTGGGGTGCTACAGGGTGTCCTTCGGACACCCTTGAAATCGCTTCCTTATTTGCGATTAGCATTATTTGCGATTAGCAATTAGCGAATCGCAAATAAGGAAGCAGTAGAAATCGCTATAAATTTTGCGATTTCTACATGCATCCCGTTTTGCGAGTCTTTAATAGCGATTCCTTAATAATCGCTATTAAGGACTCGCAAAAGAGGAGCATGATGAATCTGGGGGTTTAGTTCCTAAACAATTTGACAAAATCAAGACGAGACAAGGATACATCAACACGACCTATTCTGGATGCCCTGCTAACAGACAGGAGCTGATGATAATTGTGAAACCAGCGGGAAAAGGCATGGCAATTGTGATTTACAATACATGTTATTATAAACAAGGGATACTGTGCAACAGAACATTAGAGAAAGAAAACATCCACCCCTACCAAAGAATGACAAGAAGGAATTCGTAATATTCAAACAACAGGAAAAAAGGAGTGAAACATATTCAAAAAAGAATTTGCATATTTGAATAAAAAAAATTCAAGAACACCAGTGACATTCACGCTCTCTAAAATCAATAAAAGACATTTCCCCCACCCTGCAACCCACACGGGCTACTTATCAGATCATTACATTCGGGAATCCTTGGCCAAATGTTTGGATGAAATCTTGAAACCATTCATTGAGACAATTCCCTGATATGTTGGAGATGATATGGATATCATCCATCCTAGTCATGATGGACATTGAAAGTTGACAAACAAGTATACCACAGGGCGAATCTCTGGAGGTTCTCAATTGGTGTTTGGAATCCAGACCACAACCCCATCCAGTCCCAAACATCTTCATCTTGAAAATGACAAAGAAGTGCCTTATAGATAATTGTTTCGAATGTCATCAGGACCACAGTGCAATGACCCTTTACACTGTAACGGGAAATATTGTACATGGCAATAGTGAAGTGAAAATGGATCACTGCCAAGAAACATTTTAAAGGCAAGGTCTCTCTGTGGAGAAGATGTATAAATTATATAGTAATGATTTGGAGAGGGAGTTCTGAAGAACTCACCATATTTGGTGACTGTTTAAACACTAGACCAGCAGACAACAAATTAATATTCTGGATTTAATAATCAGACCTGATCAGATCTGGATTTGATAATCAGAGCAGATAATGGGAGGATACAGCACACGTTTCATCAAAAACACAGACAAAAATGATCTCCAATATTCAAGATTCCATGAGAGAAATCTCAAAGACAACATACAATCAACATATAGTCAAATCCTGCATATAAAAAAGAATGGTACGAAAAAAGAATATTATTTCAATATCGGGTTTAATTTACTGCAAGACTTGTCAACGAGAACCTATTGATAGACACTCTTTGAATGATCCATTGCAAGGGTGCAGTACTTTCATAGATAAAGCTTATTGGGACCAAGACAAAAAACATCCACCAACCAAGTAGTCTGTGTCCAAAAAAATTAACAGCAACACCAACAAAGTAAATTCAATGTTATGTTATGCAGATTTGTAGAGTGCACTATCACCCAGGAGGGTATCCTTGCACTGAGCAGCTGTGGTTCTAGCCAAACCTAGGGACTAGTGGGACTACACAACAAGACAGGTCTTCGGCTTCTTGAGGAATTTTCAGAAGTGAGGAAGAGGCTCTTATGTGTAGGAGTAGGTCATTCCATGATTTATGAGCGATTTAGGAGAACGTTTGACTGCCTGATCTGGTTTTCCGTATGCATGGGATGTGTGCGAATCAGACTCAGGATGAAAGGAGGTGTCAGGAAGGTTTGGGAAAGCAGTTGCGCTTGTTAAGTATTGTGTTGAAAGTTTGAGTGAGGAGTTTGAATTGTGCTCTGTTGCCTACCAGGGGGAAGTCCCACGGTGAAGTGCTCTTTCTGAAGATCATGATTTCATTCTTGTCAGGGTTCAGCTTCAGACATTCTTCATCCATTGGGCGAATTCAGTCATGCAGATATTAAATTTGATCAGAGTAATGGGCTTCTTGCGAGTGAGGGAGATAAGGAGTTGTGTGCTGTCAGTTTAGAAGGGAAGGCTTTTTCGTGATAGCGGATGATGTTAATCAGAGAGTTTATGTATGTGTTCAAGAGCGTCAGGTTCAAGGAGGATGCTTTTGGAACTCCGCAGGTGAGGTCACTGGCAACCGAGGTGTACCATGCCAGGCTGATTGATGGGGTCCTTTCTGTCAGTGCGTGTCCTTGGATTCTAAGGTTGTGTGGGGGTTAAAGGAGGATGTGGAGGGAGACAGTGCCAAATGCTGCAGAGACACCCAGGAGGATGAGTGCTGACGTGTTCTCCATTGAGAGTCATCTGTATGTCATTCATAGGAGAGAGGAGATGAGGGCAGGCTCTGTTTTGTGGTTGGGTCTGAAACTAGATTCAGTGGTGTTTAGGAATTAGTGGGGTATACAGTGAGGTGTCTGTTGATGATTTTCTCTAAGACCGTGGCAGGGAATTGTAGCAGGGAGATCAGGCTGTAGTTGGCGAGCATTGAAGGGTCAGCAAAAGGGTTTCGTCAGGGATGAGAGTCAGTGATGAGAGTACAGTTGTGTATTTTCAGCCATCTGGAAAGGCCATGGAAGATGTCAATTGTATGCAGGAACTGGCAGATCTTGGCCTGCTGGGAAACGTCCTTAAAGTGTCTGTGTTTCCTGGGAACCTAACTTAAAGTAACCTGTGTGTTCCCTTAAAAAGAATAGAAAACTCTGTGATGCCTAGGTAGGATGAAACACAATCCAGGCCAGTAAGGACAGTCACTGAGATCCATGCTAGACCCATAGCCCAAAATAAGACTGCACAAATGTGCAAATTATACAGTTTGTAGATATCCTATTGAAGGCATTGAAATAATCTACAATAATATGAAGATCATGCATCGGGAATTCACTACTAGTAACACAAAACGTATAAAAAGGCTCACACAAGATGCAATACCCAGAATGCACCATTAGAATTCCACTTTTAGAAGAAGGGGCATTTAAATGGAGCATCCTGAAACACATCACAAGGAATGGGAATAATTTGGAATCCAGTTCACTATATCACAAGGCCAATATTATTATGAAGCACCACACTGTGTAGAATGGGCTCAATGAACTTTATGAGAATATTCACATCTTGTGAACACATTTAATACATATAACCTTTTTACCATGATGACACCAAATTCCCACATTGGTGGACTTTATGACTGGGAGATCAGGCCTGCGCTTCCTATGTAAAAATGTTTCAACCCCATAAGGCTTTCACTACAAATACCTGATGACCATGATACCAGCATCCATGAAACGGCATCTGCATGTGTGGGCATTCTGCCTGGCATTAATGATAGCAACAACTTTGTGACAACTGCCCCCAAAATGGTCCCTAAATCGCTTCAGAAACAAACACAAAATAGGGAATCCTTTTGCATACTTCACATTTTTGGCATTTAACGGTTCATAACTACAATCCCCATGAGCAAAATAAGTAAATCCATCACCATATGATGACACCATCACACACATAACCAGAATGATTTCAAAAACTCCATAAGCAACAGAAGCGGATTAGGATCACCAACTTAAGCAGCAGTCTCATTACAAATAGCAGGCGAGACACACAGTTCAGGTGTGAAAAGCCTGAGTGAAACTATGAGTAAGTTACTCCAAAGCAACGGCCTGTTGAGTCTGGGGTACTTTGTACAACCTTGATATGCATCAAACCTTTTTTTACTAAAAACGGCTTTCCTTCTTCTTATTGATGGTTCCTAATATTGTGATAGAATGATTATAAGGGTGAATTGCACACACAGATGGGGTTTGGTATGTGGAATTGCTAGAAGCTTTAAAATATCCTTTATATTTTTCATCTTTGTGCCCCATCCCCCATTTTCACTATTGAATTGTTACTGTGAACACTACTAGTTGGCATGTATCCATCACACGTTTATTGAGAAGTACTCAAATATTGAACTTGGACTTTGGAACTCACCATCGCTATATACAGAGCTTGCACAGAGGACCTTTCTAATGGCCCTGATGAAGACCTCTGCAACATTATCTTGTGTTAAGGAGGTCTACATGTTTAGGCATCTCTATGAGGAGCAAAATGAACATTGTGGTGTCATTAACCCCTCCCATGCTCCCCTAAACAGCCCTGCTGCATCTGGCAGGCACAGTGCATGGATGTTTTAAATGTATATATTTTCTGTTGAGGCTGGTTCTGCAACCCAAAGCAAACACCTCAATAGAAAATATACACTTTCTGACCGCCGTTAAGTTGGTCACATTCTATTTGGGGAAGCGGGACCGCGGACTCCTTGTTGGGCGGTCCTGTTTCCGCTATGATGTCGGTAGCGCGCTTCTCCGACTGACATCGTAATTAGGGCCCATAATGTGCTATGTGATGGAGTTTCGGAAAAGGGAAAAATACTTTTTGTAGTAATGAAATACAACACACTGAATTAAGTCACGGTATAGATTTTATTGATGCAATTTTGATTAATGGCAAGTAATAGTACTATATGCAACCAACTGCACCTACTGTGTAACAAATGTTGCAGAAAGGGGTTGGAGCAAACTGCTTCACCTCCCAGCACAGTTTGCCCCTTAGCATTATGGTAAATGCAATTCATGCTACAGGCTTACTTGAATATTTACTGGAGTATTCCAACAAGGATGGTACAGGTCAGTGCTGTAAATCTCTAGACACGTCTTTCTGGATATCATCAGTAGAAATAAAACCAAATTTAATCTGGGGTTGCTGAGCAGGCTGCCACAATCCTTTCAGGTCTCAGTACCTCTCACAAGTGCACAAGTGCATCTCCACAAGCTTGTCATCTCAATGGCTCAAGGGAGCCTTTTCAAACAGAAAGGG
This sequence comes from Lissotriton helveticus, assembly GCF_964261635.1. NCBI lineage: Eukaryota > Metazoa > Chordata > Amphibia > Caudata > Salamandridae > Lissotriton > Lissotriton helveticus. The sequence continues at coordinate 1,709,393,001 of NC_136059.1, forward strand.
GTGGGAGCACACTGCTTCACCTCCCAACACAGTTCGTCCCTTAGCATTATGGTAAAGGCAGTTCATGGTACAGGCTTACTTGAATATTTACTGGACTAATGTTACCTACACCACTTTGGTCTTGCATGTTCAAGTATGCAGCACTATGGCAAGTTAAGGATGATAAATGCAAGTCAATGTATTTGCTTATTTTGCAGCCATAACATTTAAATGGAGATGTTGTACATAAGGTTGTAGTGACACACAATGGGAGTTGCGCGGTTTACAATTAACCAAGATTATCTTATGGATATGACACTGAAGGAGCCCTCTCCTCAGGAGGCATGCTGGCATTACAATTGTGACTTCTGGACTGATCTCGCAATAATTGTCCCATTCTTATTTGAGCATTGTTAGACTCATCTCTAGGGAAATAATGGATTTGAATGTTGTTGCACTGATCTGATGTTGCACTGATAGGAGTGGGTGTGTGTATTCTTGCCTGTTGTACTTATATTTGTAGATGTTTGTCCAATTATCTGTATGTGTGGATGTCATGCCTGAGGATATGCCTTGGCGAACTGTGACCTGTTTTCATGTTTGTTGCAAGCAAGGCCTCTAGCAGCATTCCACCTTACTGTCTCTAGTGTCTTTGTGGAAACGGCTGTCTTCCTTCTAACTGTCATGCCCAGGGCTGCCCATGTGTCCAAAGCATGCCCCTGGTTGTCCTCTACCTGCTAAATAGTCATCCTTGTGCTTGCCTCGATTCTGAGTTTGGCCCAATATGTTTGTGCCAGTAAAACAGGTGAAGAAGTTCTCACTGCGCTAACAGGTTTTCATGAGTTCATCAGCCACAATCCATACCTCGTCTCCTACATTTTTTATGTAAATAATACACTGGACCTGGCATCTTGTTAACAGTAATGCTATTATCATCACAGAACGAGTGAACGTTATTGTGCTTTTGACAAAATTGTTGACTAAAATGTGGAAAGTAGCATAGCTGATTAAACAATGAAAGCACTCCAACCTATTGCATTAATGGTATTGGTGTGGGAGCCAAACCCCGATACTTTCCTGAACCCCAATATCAAATAAACCTACATTTACTTTATACAGTTCATCTCCACAGTTCTATTCATTGTTCTAGCTGTAAGAGTCTACCCTCCTAATCAATACCTCAAATTTAGAAGAGTAAATTCATAATTGTAAACTGGGACCATTCAAAACTCGAGGTCTAGATCAAAATTAGGATTTAAAAAGTTTTAATACAGAATTGGTAATAAAAAGTTACAATGGAATTCATTGTCTGTCATAAAGACTCTGAATATAGAAATACAGAATCATAAATCAGAGGAGAATCCTAGTTAGTTAATGTAATGTCCTTTAAATTCTAAGCTTCAAACTCATGGAGAGTTTTGACAGCATCTACATAAGAAGGAAAATCTCAAAATAAGCATCTACATTAGAAGGAAAATCTCAAAATAATCAGACTGGGGCCGATTCACAGAACTCACTTAAGACAAAATCCTAAACTTTCTACTTTTGGTATTCACAGAAGGCGTTTAGTAGTAGTAAATTAAGGATTTTGTCTTAAGTTTGACTTAAGACAAACTTAGGACAAACTTAAGACAGACTTAAGACAGACTTAAGACAAACTTAAGACAAACTTAAGGCAGACTTAAGACAGAGGTAAGGCAGACTTAAGACAAACTTAAGACAAAATCCAAACTTAAGTCTGTCTTAAGTGTGTCTTAAGTCTGTATTAAGTCTGTCTTAAGTTTGTCTTAAGTTTGTGTCAGGCTGACTGCGTGGGCAGGCCATTAGCCGAGTTTGACTTTTGGGATCCCTTTGCTGCTTAAGGTAGCCTTTGACAAGAGTGAGCACATTAGCTCTTCACTTGAAGAGTCAATTATATATAATGTGACTGGTTCCTATGATAGGTCCATGACCGCATTATTGACCACTTGATCATCGCAGTAAATGTTGTGAGATATAACTTGCCACCTGTAAGGAGTAGTTTATCATTAACAGTAGGGCTAAGGCCATCACCTATTATGTAGCAGTGCTACAGATTGGGCCTATGGGTCTTCATTTTAATTAAAGTCATGCATAAATTCTCAGGGTCACGATCTATCTTAAGTGGTGATGACAGGGTCTGGACCAACATTGTAGCACAAATCCAAATTAAGTCTAATTATCTAGAATTTAGTAGCTAATTAATAATAGTGCTTTGCTTTTGAGCTTTTGCATGACCCCCTAATTATCTTTTTCCTGTGCTTTTTTGTGTTTCTAATTGTCATGAATGTACAGTTCTCTGGGACCTAATGCAGATCCGCTTAGCCATTCCTGAGCCATAGTGGTACTCTAAAAATAAAGCAAACCATTAAGTATCCAAAGTGTATGATTGATTATTTGTAGGGCTCCCGGTTTTATGGTATTTTCTTTTTTTTACATTACCGTCTGTATTTATCTGTAGTTATTTTTTGCAAATTTTATCTCCATTTATCCATATATATTTTGGTTTTTGAGAAAAAATGATGCTGAAATTAGAATATTTCCAACATTTTTTAACCAATAAATATACACTCATGTTTGAATGCCTGCCAGGTTTCAATGCTGTGAACATCAGCAGAAGATACATCAATGCACTTATATGCAAAGATGCTAATTTCAGTGTCTACCTTGTGCATATCTACAGCTGTTAAAGCCTATTTAGTAAACTTCCTGTCTTTTTTAACCACTTTACCTATCAATCCACACAGTTATTTTCCTGGCAGTTATGGCAGACAGAATTTAGAATTAATAAAAAACAACCTAATATCTGTTCTTATCCACATTTAAAAATAAATGTAGACAAGACAATAAATGTTTTCTGTGTGTATTTATATGTAAAAATCAGTAAAAATAGAAAACAGGGAGCCTTAATTATTTAGTGTGTGAGGCATGAGGAGACTGCAAGCTTTAATGAGTCCCTTAGCTCCAGTGTCAGATTCTAAGAAGCCGAGTGTATCACATATGCAACAGAATCTAACACTGAACTCCAGAAGCATGCCTATCTATAAAGGGCTAAACATGATTTATAACTTCCCATTCTCGTTAAATTGAGATCCAGGTATGACAGTCACCATGCCAAAAAAAACGAACAAAAAAACACAAGCCAAGGCCACTGAATAAAAAATTATGATGTATTGGGTAATTTAAGAGAATCAAAGAGAACAGATCTGGGCTATGAGTCCGGTGATCCCTATAGGTGACCTGGCACATCTGGTTGCAACTACAGTATGTTCTGTTTATCATGCGAGCAGGCCAGAATGATTGTGCCTCTCCAGAGAAATGATGAAGTTGAGCTCCTCACCCGAATGGAAGGTTGACTGGCGTTTACATGAGGTGAAAGGGGAAGTATCTCACCTGCAAAGCAACTGCTATGAAAATCAGATTGATTGCCGTGTTTGAGAAATTAGGGATCATGAGATCCCTCGAGGAATGAAAAATGAATAATGCTGTTTGTTTCATCTAAATTCTTTATCTTTTTTGGCCCATAATAAAGGGGAGCCTTTTACAGTTGCACATTTTCAAACTTTCTATTTGTTTGAGAATTTCTCTTTGTGAAATGAGTTTTGTTCTTAAGATTAACAAAAATAAAATATGTAATATTACTTGAAAATGTTAGTTGAACTGATGTCAGTGTACCAAGATTTCAAAACTATGGGGGTCATTAGGATGGAGGGTGGACTTTGTCCGCCCGCCATGCTTTCGTGGAATGGGACTGCCCGCCATTGGTGTGGGGGTCCCGTTGGTGACATTAGGATGCACCTGCCACACTGATGGGTGCATCATGCATTCTTGACATTGCGGTGGGCAGTGCTCTCAGCACTGCCAGCCGCAATGCCAAGAAGGCATGTCGTGCACTGCCATGCACAACATGGCAGGCACCGCGCGGTGCCTGCCATGTTGTGCATGGAACTGCAGGGGGGCACAATAGGTACCTCCCATGTGCACCCCCTACCCCCAGAATCCCAGGGGGCCCACTATGGGCCCCCAATGGTGAAAACCACCTGCCTTTCTGTGGCGGCAACGGGCACAACCCCGCATATATTCTAATATGGATGGCGGTGTCTCAATGTTAGCAGCTTTTCCGCCCAGTCGACTCAGCGACCGGGCAGAAAACCGGCAGACGGTCTTTCCGTCCGCCGAGGTCCCCCCCGCCATGGTAATGTGGCGGGGGGAAATCCTAAGCGGGCGGAGGTTTTTACCGGGCGGATCGCCACTGCCATACAGGCGGTGGCGAACCACCCGCAATCCAAATGACCCCATAAATCTTAAAATGCAGCCATTAAGAACCAAAGCAACCCTAACTCTCAAATCTGAACTCTCCATTTTGTAAGTGACATTACAAAGTGCATCACTCACAAAATCATTAATACCTCATATGTGGCATCATCAGATGTATCAGCAATATTTACAGTGAACAGATCCCCTATCACGTTCCAAGACAGTTCATTTTTGTTAAGACGTTGAAGAATTATAATGTGTATTGAATTTAATTCTTACATTTTAGCCCTAGCTTATATAGTACCAAGCTAGCACAGACCCTGGGTGCAAATATAAGTACTTTGGATCTGCAACCAGAACTCCTGCACATCCAATGCTAATGTTACTAGGGATGTGGTTTACTGATGGGGCACTGCCTGACAGACACTGCGGGTCTCATGACATATGCTCCTGACTCGAAACCATAAGTTTGCGCCTCCAGAGTTAATGTTACCAAAGGTCGCGTTAACTCATTGGGTGTTGAGTTAGCAGCTGTTTTGGGCGGCACAATGAGGTTCCACTGAGGCTTGGGAATTACTGGGTGTGTCAGTAATTCCATATCTGAGATAAGTGGTAAATTCTCATTTGTCCCTGCTGTTCTCCTGGAGCTTATGATTGTTATGAACTGTCAAAAGGTCAAGAGGAAACAACAAAGGTCATCCATGGTGTTTTTGCAGACCTCATAACACCGCTTGGCCCAGTAACTCCCTTTACCGGTACCATCAGAATTAACAGGGCACTTGTAAGGAGGTCAAAATACTTCCTCTCCTGCGCTCTCTATAAGAAAAGGCAATTGACCCGATCAAGAACAAAGGCATTATTTAAAAAACAAAATGGGATTAGAAACGTTGTAATTAAAATTTAACTTGGCGTGAAATTGAGGGCAATCATCATCTTTTAGGCAAAGCCTATAATGAGCAAACAGGCAATGAGGAGATGATTACACAGATGTCCTCAAAGAGAATGAAGGTCACCATGAGGTTGACTCGCTTGCTTTTTCCAGATGATTACACCAATGCTGCAAACGAGAAAGCTCACACAGAATGTAAGAGCAAAATATCAAAGTAATGCCAAAGGCATGCGTATGCAACAAACAAACACTCCATATGCACTTAAGAATCCTTGCTGCAAGCACAGGGCTCATACTTGGGATAAAATGAGCCTTCATTCAAAATTAAGGAAGTGAGAACAAAAAAAGGAGCCCAAATAATAACAACTCTCTATAATATCAGTAGAAAAGTCTCCTGTCTGTAAATATGTGCAACGTGTAATCCCAAACAGCTTTCTACACCCACCTCAACAAACTATTCAATCAGAAAGCAGCAAGCAATGGCCCAACAGAAGACCATGCACATCCAAAGATTAGAAGAACACAAAATGGTTCGACCCCAGACCCTCTACATGAGAGACAGTACCACCTGGACACACAACATTCACCTTGAAAATGTTATAGGTGAGGTCAGAAGAATGAAGTCACATCAGACATGTGATTTCAAATATCTACAACCCTATCCAAATTCACTAGCAGTTCAAAGCTAACACAACCTTGAATCATGAACGTGCTACAACATTACTGTGAAGAAGATGTCATGGGATGTTGTGCCTGCTAGAAGAAAGTTCTTACAAACACTCTGATATTATGCTACAAGTTCCCTACAGAGAAACAATGGAGACACAATTGCAAATTCAAAACGATCGATCTGCAAGGCAAACATGGCAAGTCCCAGATGACCTTAGAGTCCATGTGGAATTCAGGAGTGCATTGCAACTCTCCATACACACCACAGGATATCAGACAAGTCAAGAGAGGCATTACCAATGAGTTATTTGTCACCATAGACGCAATCCATTGCAGCAAGTGTTCTTTAACAAGTCTATCACTGATCCCTTTGTTTTCCACAACCTCAGGGTAAACACATGTTCAAATATTCAATTGATATTTGATTCCTCCCAATGCTCAACATGATTCCTTAAATCTTAGCCTGATGCTGTCAGTGTTTGCATAGGTTAAGTCAGTCAACAGGACAAAGATACAGAATCTGTGTTCCTCTAAGTGAGTTGTACACAGTTCTCTGCTCACACATAAGCCAGATTGCGACATGCATATTACACTGCCCTTAAAAATCAGGTGATTATCGATGTCCATTGAAGACATGGACGAGGATGTCCTACAACAATTCCAACACCGGTAAGTAAAGAAGACTCAACAGGTCACGTACTTCAACACAATGCACCTTTGCGATTTACCTTTCGGTGCTACATTAAGGATTAGCATGTTTGGTATTTGGAATATGCAGGTGTCAGGAGTACCTATGTAAGGCAATGAAACTGATGAAGGCATGTCTTATGTACCCCAATATAGCCATTGACAGGCTCCTTCGAGTCCTCAATGACAACTGCTAGTCTCAGGCAAAAAGGTCCTTCCACACATTTACATCCATTCATGCAAGTGTAATAGAAATACAAAGACTGAAATGCAGCGCCCTTGTGAGGGCGCCACTTTCCCATGTGATGGACTCCTATCAGGCCTACATTCAATGAGCCAACGTGATCCTTTGAGGGCCTACATGATTACAGAGAATATTCATCGATACCCATGTGAAACCCCTGATCTAGTGGAAACAGAAGCTCAGCCATGCCTACAAAGGTAACAACTCACAGAGCTGCCAACTGTTTCTGAAGTGTCTCTAGATACACAAGTCCACTGTAACAAATGTAGTCACAAGGGGTGACAGAATCAGTTTGGGGTTCCTAAACAAAGTCAAACAATCTGCACAATTCACAATGATCATGCCCTGTGGAGATGGAAGGGGCTGAGAGGTTTTGAGTCCATCAGTTTGCAAGAAGTTTTTTGACTTCCAACAGAAGTCTGACAGACACCATGGTGGGTGCAAAGCTATCTGGTGGAAAAACAGGTACATGTATGTGCAGAGGGATACTTGAATTCTTCCACAGACAAACCTTATGGTGTGGTGTCCTGAAGGCTGTGAAGCGAATGTGTCTGTCTACTGTAGGATTCTGTCTAAATGGGTTGGGATTATGGTATCCTAAACTCTAAAGTGACCTTGTACTGTGATAAACTGCTTAGCACAAAAGCTTCACCACCTCTCTTTTCTAGATCTCTGAGCCTCTTGAAGTGATGACAAATCTCATTGCGCTCCTTCATATTTTGTCTCACAATGTCTGCCCAATTCTTTTTGCATGCATCTGATTGTACTGATCATCATCCCCACTAGTTTCATGACGAGGACATATGTCTAGCACAGTTATTACTCTGATATGTCTTGCTTGTTTGTCACTGTCACTATGCAAATTCCTATCAGCGTCATGATCTCCCAATATTTCTCTCTAAACCCATGGTCCATTTGCCCAACGTTCCCCTTGTGATGAGTCATCAGTCTTCAGGACTTTAGCATGTTCAGTACGAATATGACCCTCGATCTAACATGCACACCACCATTTTGGTATTCCTGTTCAGTTTTGGAGACATTCTCTTGCAGACTACCCACTTTGTTGTCATCCACATCCACATTGTCAAGAGAGAGGATGTGTCCTAACGGCTAGAGCAGTCAAAGTTGAAATTGGGGAACCCGATTCGAGTCTCGGCAGTGGCACCCAACATCATGTGATTTAGGGCAAATCATTTAAATCTCACCATACCTAGCAAAATGAATATATCCATCTGTAATGCAATCGGTGCTCCTGTAAAGCACTTTGATACCTTCGGGTTGGGTTTGCGCTATATCAAATGTAAAAAAAAACCCATCCCCTTAAAGTCCTAGTACCTGTAATATTTGCAAGTTGCTGTTAACATTCATAGGAAATAAAATGGGCCGGTACTGAGTACCGGCACTTCTTATTTCTATCCCTTCGAGTACCGGCACTTCAACCCCCGCCAAGGAGAGTACCGGTACTCATGTCTGATGTACTGTTTATCACTAACTCTGCCGGATTCTCTTGACAGGTTAAGTACCCCTGGAGCCCTGTGCTGAGCCCCTGCTGAACCGTTCAACAGCAGCTCAGTTGCATTATGTCTTCCTGGACGTGTGGGTGCTGAAAATGTGACCTTCACGCTGAGCTTGACAGAGCAGTGTCCGTACCATTAAGACACTGCTCTGTCAATCACATTCACACTACGGTGTGCATTTGTGCACACCCTGGGAATCCAGACGACCCACTGTGAGCGGCAATTAAGGAAGCCACTGGAGGTAAGGAGTTGAAAGCGTCCTTTATCCTGCGTCACCCTTTTATGTGAGAATGTGCATACCAAAACTCCTCTATGCGGGTGAAAGTCTTGCACTTGCGAGCTGAGGTACTAATGCATACATAAAAAAAGAAAGCAAGGAGAAGAAAATGATAGGCTAGTCGAACGTCACTGCTGTCCTCCAAAAAGTTGCTGTGACGGGCTGTGTTAAAAGCCCAGTGGTCAAGAGCAGAAACATGTACTGTATGTTTTTTATAGTATCAATCTGAAAGAGCAAGTGCCATCTCTAGCATTTGTGATAAGGACTGAAAATAGGCATCGTGCCAATGGTGCCATAAATAAAGTAAACAAGGGGTGTTGTGCCTTAAATTTGCCTTCTATAATCGGGTTGAAGAAAAAATCCCCTATAAACGTGATATCAGTAAAGGCCTGTGGTTACAGTGCATGAAAGGGGCCATCAACGTGGAAATGCCCATTAAACACCAAACCAATACATAAATGCAAACAATGTCACCAAGTGAGCGCTATAGCCCCCACCCCCTAGTACTATATGAAAGTGCTGTCACTTGATTAACATTCACAGTGAAATGGGGATACATTTCCTGGAGGTGGGGGGGTAATACAGGTAGAGGCTGTCATTTAATGTGCCATTGATACTGAAATGCAAGCACTACATCTTTATGCGGGATCAGTCCTGGGCCGTGCTTTAAATGGGCTGGTACTCACCGTTACTGAGTACCAGCACTTCTTAGAAGTATCGCTCTGAGTACCAGCACTTCTCTACTGCCCTTGAGAGTAGGCTGTGTAGAGCCTACACAGCCAGTAGGCTCACTGGCTGTGCTGGGGAGCAGTAGTGAAATATGCCTCTGGCAGCCAAGGCGCTGCTTCTGTCTCGCCGATCTGAGCCCCAGCTGAGCTATTCAGCAGCTTCCTTTGAATATTGTCCGGGTGCTCGCCATCACGCTGTGATGTGCTTGATGGAGCAGGGTCCGTTCAGGCGAGCAGAGAGGTGAGAGAGGGTGGACAGCAAAAGAACGCGATGCAGGTAAAGAATCCGATGTGTAAATGAAAACAAAAGAGATGTGGAAGAAACAGAGAAGGGCTCCTGGCGTGCGTAAAACAGGAGGGCAGGGGTGCCAGTGAAAGACAGAAAGAGAAGCAGCTGGGAGGGACACAAGGGTGACAACATCAGCTACAGAGGCTACCGAGAGATACAGAGTGAACTTGAGAAAGAGAGCATTGAAGAGAGAGCACATTTGGGTGTGAGATGGAGAGAGGGGCATGCGAGCAAGAGAGGTGTGAAGGGGAGGGTTAAAGGATGAATGGTTAGATTGATGGAAGAGACAAGACATATCTTCTGGGGAGGGTCATGATGAGTTGCTTCATTTGCTTGGTGTCATAAGAGGTTTGGTGCGACGTGGTAGTATTTTCAGTTTCTTTTACTCGCATGCTCAAAAATATAAAGTATTGTGCCAAACAACAGCAATTAACAGTATGACATTAAGAAGGTGCAACTATTGCAAAAAAAGTACGTTAACATATTATCTCATTTCTTTTTCATTTTTTGTAATAACCTACTTTGTTTATATAAACACATTTCTCATGTGGTTTGTTGTGTGCTGCAACTAATATAGCAGTTATTAAGTTTCATCATGTCTTGCCCTTAGCCCTGCCCCTAGCCCCACCCCTCATTACACCTCTAGCTCATTTTAATGAGTACCTTCACTTATTTTTTTCCATTTAAAGCACTGGTTCCTGGACCATATATATTTCCCTTGATATCAGAATTAAATACAGGCGTGGTCCCTTAATCTGCCATCCATGCTAAAATGACGGTACTGTCTCCTACTTGTCAGTGCCGTCACTACTGATGGCCACATATAGTCCCTAGTTGGGAATTTTATTATGCAGGAGTTGACATCTGTGCCGCCATTAGTACTAAAATGCCCCTTACAGTACCATCAACCCTGAAAGTAGGTCTGCCCTCTTAATAGTCTGTCAGACCGGAAATGCAGGAGGCTCCCGTGGACATCAGAGTGCAGATGCAGTTACCCAATGTTGCATCCACAGAAGTTTTTTAAAAGAAAGTGTGCAGACTGCTTTGTATGTGCATGTGTGCTCGGGCTTGTGTGAGTGTGTGCGCACAGGAGAATATGAGTATTGACTTGAGCCCAATGCAAATAAATGATGATAATCAGGGCCACTGTAATTATGCGGCAGGTTTGATAAAATTATGCAGCAACAAAAGGCAAAGTATGCAGTGTAATGCAGAACATTTGCTGATTGTATTAATTATTTTGCCAGGTTATACTTGTTAATACTGTCAGGGCATAGGTTACATTTCAGTTTAACACCCAAACATAGCAATAATACAACAGATGGTAGTAGTGTCATTCTCTCATGTCCCACCTCTACGCCAGCCCATAGCCCCGCCCACTAGCCACACCTCTAAATCAATTTGATGAGTACCAGCACTTATTTTTTTCCATTTAAAGCACTGCTTACAACTATACTTTAAGTTGAGTTGTTATAGGCTTGTTAGTGGTGATGAGAAGAACTGCACTTATGGGTAAATATTTTTTATCAATTTTTATGGTTATACTAAATGGTTTGGAGTTTGTTGCATGTAAAATTATGAAGGACGGATACTGAGATTCTACCAAGCAGGTGTGCATCAGTTGTTATTTTTTCTGTGAAGTCTTATGGTGCAATAATGGCTGCAAAGATTGCGAGATGGATGAATTATGTCATGAAAGATTTAGTTGTAGATATTTCTGTGTTGAAGGTCCACTCTGATAGCCTAGGGCAAGGTGGGTGTTTTTGCCTTGATCAAGATTGGAGAAGAAATTGGAACAGATGTTAGTGGGATTAAAACACAATCACATCCACACCTAATTCCTTCATCACATCATTAACCGTGCAGTCAACTTCTAACTTAGCTTCATTAAAAATAAATATTTGATGACTGTGGCCTAAACCACAAGAATACCTTTAATATATATGCCATACATAATTCTAGGAGGTCTATGAATACTGAATCCATTAATGGTTCTGCTGACTCAAAGATCCCTGCCTCTACATGTTTCCACAAACAATGGTGTCCGAATATAGCAGACCTGCCACAATTTAAAGTTCTGTTACTGAAACCTTTTCAAAACAATTCTGTGGCAAAAATCACCAACATCCCTGCAGAAGCTTCTAAGGAATCCAAATACCTTTTCAAGCATCAATAGATCCACATGTTCATGTTTCTCTCTACCTCGTTCTTGTCCTTGCAGCCCAAAACTCCTCAAGCTTGAAGCCTCCAGAAAAAGCCCTTGAAAATCTCAGATTCCCAAATTCCTCCAAATAAGAAGGGACAGTAACACAGTGTACCAAAGCATGTTCCACTCCTTTTGGCCCTAACAAATGTCTGTAAAGTGCTGCCATTAAATATGCTTCCTCTACTGCCAACTCCATTATCCCTGGAAACAATGGCAGAGACACTCAGAAAGGTGTTATGAGTACATCCTCATTTCTCTGTTTCCACAGTAACAATATCACTTTGTACCTTTACTAATGGAGGAAAAGCTTATCTCCTTACTCTCCTCCAATCTTGTCCGAAGACTTCTGCAGCTGCAGCACCAGATGTGGCATTGAATTCAAATACTTTTGAATCTGATTCCTTAACCTGGATACAAAAATATCCACCTCTAATGAACCCCATCTGTTGAGAATAACTTTGAAACATTCTTGACTCACCATTCAGTGCTTAATGCACTGTTTAGGAAATCTTTGTAAACCCTTCCTAGTGTCTCTGCCAAGTCTAAAATGAAAACATGGTCATTTCGATTCTTAGTCCGGTGTTGCACGCCTTCTTATCGCATCTTTAACCAATTGTTTCCTGATCCTCTCTCTGATCTATTTATTCACATGATCAATAGGCTGCCAATCTGCACTGGGTGGATGGTGTTCCGGCTAAACCTATCGAACACCCTGTAGATGTTTTTATCGCACCCTTATATTTTTTTTACCTCTGCCTTGTTCAGATCCTTTAAATGAGTATTACCGGGTACTTTGTCTAATGGCTGCAATTGAACAGGAGGGCAGTTGAGAACACTGTAGTGCTGCTGTTGGTTGTTGCATTAGGAAATACCTTCCTGTGCGTCTCAGTTATAGTCAGCTGGCCCATCCAGAAAGATCTTCTTGTCAGATATCGGAAAGAAAACAAGTGATTCTAAGAGAGTCATAATCTGGTTCCCATACCTCTGAATCTTTATCCAGTCTCTTATTTCCAGAGATTCAGAATCCAGTGGTGGATTTTCATTGTTGTACCGGTCCGACATTAGTTTAATTTGGAGATGATTTAGTCTTTAATTGCAGAAAAATGGGGTCTACAGGTAAAATAAGCCCAAGAAAGTGACCCATCATTATGTGAGTATTTTCTTGTGGAATGGGGTTTTAATTAAGAAATTGAAAAAGAGAGCGCTTCAAGGAACCACGGGTCTCCAACGTTACACCAATATCTGGTTCTATTACACAACCCCCTCCTGTATTGCTGGAACAAACTCATGATTAAATTGAGGGCAATGTCTTACATTGGAAATATCAATAAGCTGGTATTTATGGAATCATGTTGCATATCTCTGCTTAGTATAAATATCTGAAAATCGTTTCAAAATTTATGTTGTGAGTAGATGACAAGATGGCCATCTCCTTCCCTTTTCAGGTCTGGCTTGAGGGTATTTATACTTCATCGCCAACAGTGAAGGTTGAGATGTGTATTATCTCTTTTTTTTCCTCGTATGACCTCTGCAGCTACTGCCGCCTCTCGACCTGTCCCATCACTGGCGTAGATAACTTCTGGTGGTTCTTAGTCGCAGCTGGTATATCCTTAATGGGGAATGGCTGTTTATACTCATCTTGAGCTGACCAAGAGGTTTTAATCATTGGAACATTCCTATACCCAAATCTAACATAAGGTGACCCAAGATAATCTCAAAGAGGGTCATCCAGCCAATTGCAAAACAACCCAATGACAGACCTCTCTCTAAAGACATTTGCCCTCTGGTCTAGAGCTCGGTAATACTTGACAGAATTTCACCAGGCATTCCAGCTAGGAGGAGTTTCCTGGCGCCACAGTAAACAGATCTCTCTCCTTGCCAACACAATCATGTAAAAAACCAATTTATGTTGGGGCCCAGACTGATCTCCTGTCCCACCCAGCATAGACACAATCCCAAATAAAATGAGAGTTGGGCTTACCTTCACCTCCACACCCATGATCCCGGAGATAATCTTACCAACATCAGACCAACATTTGTATATCTTGGGACAAGACGCAAATATGTGAACATCATCAGCATTCTGGAATCAACACCTCCAACATTTGGCTTCTCCCCCACCCTTCAATTTAGAGATTTTAAGAGGGGTCCAGTATATCCTATGGAGTCTGAAAAAATGATTTCTTCTGAGTGCAGCAGATTTCATCACAGGGTAAAGCAGGTCAATAGATATTTGTCATAACTCTTTCCGTTCTTTGCTAGACAAGTAGTTCTCCCAGACCCAGTGGGCCTTATCCATCCTTCTTTCTGCTGCAGCCAGAAGATAATTATACAATAGAGCAACTTCTTTCTTCCTTGGTGCCTGGTTTTGCAAATCACTTTCCATATGATTATCCTCACAAAGTGACCATCTTTGAGATTTACAACCTGATGTTAGCTGATAGTATTTAAATCTAGACAAGGTTCCAGTTGTAGTATGGTTCTAGAATTCCCAAGGAAGACATTTGTTATCCACTACCAAATCCCCCCAACGCATGACTCCTGCCACTTTTAGTGGCTGAGCTAAAGCGTCACGAAGGCACTCCGGCGTTCCAGGTAAATCCCACACCGGCGCCCATTCGCTGTAATAAGAAAGCCCCAAGGAGTCTCGACAGTCCGACCAAAGCTCGGCCGCCATGCCCAGCGTCTTCAAACGAACCTTTTTATAAAATTTAGGAGAGGCAAATTTGTACATAAAAGCATACTCCCCTACCCCCTCCAACATGGCTTTAAACATATCACCAATTAGTGAGTTATCTGGGGTATGCAATAGCATCCTAGCGTTTTTTAGTTGGTAAGCCCAGCAATAGAGCTGAAAGTCTGGTAAACCCATGCCGCACTGTGTTAGTTTGCACCTACGTTTTTTCCAGGACAGCCTGATCCCTTTTCCTGCCCAAATAAAAGTGGAAATCCTACCCTGAATTTTAAGAATCTCAGCTTTTGCGTATTCTAAAGGTATGTTGTTAAAAAGATAGGTGTATTTCGGGAGGACACAAATTTTGATCAATTTGACCCGACCATAATGAGATAATGGTATGTTCTTAGGATGAGTGTGTTCATACCTATTGTACATGTACTATAATGATATGTTCTGCCATCTTTTTAAAAGAAAGTCAACTTCCTTTGAAACTCTATCTAAATTAACCTTTGGAATTTTAGCGGGATCTTGAGTTATTATAATTCCGAGGTATCTAAGGTCTGTCTCATATGACCCCGCCTGATTGGCAATGTTCCATGCCATGACCTCAGTCTTATCTTTGTTTATCTCATAACCCGAAAATTTTCAGAAAGTTTGAGTTTCAAGAATAAGTTCCTGTAGTGTGATTTCCACATTAGATGAGAACACAAGTAAATTGTCCGCCTATAAAGCTATTTTTCTAACAAACCCACCCAATTTAGAAAGAGCAGTCTTTTTATTTGATCTTAAACTCTGAGCTAAAGGTTCCATGTAAATATCAAATAAAATAGGGGACAAAGTGCAACCTTGCCTAGTACCACATTCTATTTTAACAACAGGAGAAAGACTACCATTAACTAGTAATCCAGGCGGTGGCCTATACATTTTTTTAATAACGTCTCTGTATCCAGAGCTAAAGCCCAAAACATTGAAAGTCCTATCTAAGAAATGCCAGTTCACACGATCGAAGGCTTTAGCTGCGTCGACTGTGATAATTGACAGAGGGAGGCCCCTTGATGACACCAAACCCACTGTGCCAACTAAGGTATATACCAAATCTGACATTTGTCTGCCCGGAAGAAAACCCCTTTGATCTTCATGGATTATTTGGCCTATCATCTTACAAAGCCGTTTGTTTAAAATCCCTGCATAAACCTTATAATCAACATTTAATAAGGAGATTGGACGATATGATTGACACTGAAAGGGATCCTTTCAGATCAAGATCAAGGTGATAACTGCGTCAGACCATGAGTCCGGCAGGGGAGATATACACTTTAGTATTTCGTTAAATAGTTTCAACCAGACGGGAATTATTTCATCCTTCAAAAGTGAATAGACCTCGATCAGAATTGCATCCAGGCCTGCGGCTTTCCCCTTTTTAGCCAAATCTAACACCTCTAATATCTTGCTCCCTGAATTTTCTAAAGAGAGAAATTCTTGACTAGCCTCAGTTAACCTCGGAAGTTGTTTCTCTTTCAGCCACCTATCTATAAGCTCCTCCACCCCCTAGAGGTATTCATGATATAATTCTTGAAAGAACCCTGAAAAGACCTGTTCTATTTTATCTTTCTCCTCTGTAAATTGTGTAGCCACTTTAATCTTGATAATGTACTTATTAGCTCTTTCGATCCTTGACTTCATAGCAAGGAGCTTACTACTATTCCCCCCCTGATCAAACTCCCTCATTTTACTTATCTCCCACTTTTGTGGTAAAATTTCTTCTGTCTTAAGTTTAACTTTTAACTGACGCTCCTCCACTCCTTTTACCCATTGTTCATTCTCCGGGTTGCCAGGAGGTCTTGCCTTTAAATGAGCTTCAGCCTCCACTATCTTTTGTTCTAAGTGGGCCAATTCTTCCCTCTCTGACCTAGCCCACCCTGCTACTGCCCCTTTTAATATCCCTCTCAGCCAAGCCATGAAGGTATCCCAGATGATATGTAGTGGGGCAGACCCTTAGTTATTAAGAAGGAATGAGTCAGTTTCGAAATTCAAAAAACCCGGAGTAGAAGATAGCAGGAGAAACCTCCTGTTTAATGTCCATCTCCTTGAAGATAGATCGGGGGGGAAAATCCAGTTTAAAAGCCATAGCTCCATGATCCGATAAATGGATAGGCAGATATTTAATTAAGCTAACCTTATGGCTTTCCGCATGCTTCATAAATACATAGTCTATTCTAGAATAGTGAGAATTCTTTTTACTATAATAAGTGTACTCCCTGACCTCTCCGTGTTTTTTTCTCCACACATCACATAGGTAAAAAAAATTTAGGATATTCAAAAGATGTGCTTTAACATGAGGGGCTGCTATCTGGGTACGAGGGGAAGTCCTATCTAACTTGTTGTCTAAAAGAACATTTAAGTCCCCAGCCAAGATCAAAGGAGCCTCAAAGTCAATGAGGGCCTGACAAAGATTATTCAAAGGGAAATTATTTTATCCACCCATTTTTGTTTACCAAGTAATGCCTTGCACTCTGCTTGTAAAAGGTGGGTCCCCTGGATGAAAAGTATTCTGGCTGAACTATTCTTTAAGTATTGAAAAATCAGGCGTCTTCTTTTAACTCTCAAACCATTAACATTCCAACTTAAAAATTCAAGGCATTGATTCCGATCCCGGGTAGGCCTATACCCCATCATAATGCAGGCTCCACCCTCTGAAGTAGTTTGTGGGAGTTGTAATTTCACATGACTTTAATATATTTTAGTTTTTTCCCAATGCTCCCCATCAAACAACGTGAAAACCCCCACTATCCCCATCACCACCCACCTACCCCAACACCCCACGGGAACCCTCCCAAACTACCTGTCAGCAATGCATATTGCCTTTTGAGCCGGGGGCCCCTAGCCTCCTATGTGTATAGTGTTAGGAATAACGTTAGATGCTGATTCGCTTACCCGTACCTTACACAGTAGCATTACATTGTGCAAGAAAGCTGTCTACCTCCTCCGGGAACCTAAAATTATGCATTTTATTCGCTAGCACAACTTTTAATAAGGCAGGAAACCTCAGGTGCATCTGGGCTCCTAAATCTTTCAAAGCATCCATACGCTTTCCCAGCTCCCATCTCCTGTCCTCTGTGACCCGGGAAATATCAGAACGGATTCTGAAGGAGGCGTCCTGGACCTGAATAGTTTTAAGTTTAAGAGCCGCCCACAGAAATTGCTCCTTAAGGGTAAAGGAATGTATATAAACCAGGATCTTTCTAGGTTTTTTTCCAGCAGAAGTTAACCTAAAGGGGTCTCTGTGAATTTGTTGTATTTCAGCCTCCCAAACCAAAGCCGATGAAATATGGGGGAAAGCTTTGGTCAGAATGTTAATAACATTGGATTTTAGGTTGTCCCCTTCTAACCCTTCTTTTAAATCCAAAATTCTAATATTATTCCTTCTTGACATGTTTTCCAGTCTCTCTGCCATATCCTGCTCTCTTTCTTTTAGTCTTAATACCTCTTGAGCATTGTCCTTGACCACCTGCCCCAGATCCCCTATTGTTTGTTCTAGGGCTTCCGTCCTGTGCGTGAGTGTCAAAAATGTTTCTTCTAAACCGGTACAGGTATCTTGTATTTTTCTTTGGTTTGCTTCCGAGGTAGAGAAGCGAGCCCCAATTTCTAAAGTCAACTGTTTTAACAGCCCATGAACAGTTTCAGTTTACTCTGAGCAGCCTCCTCCAAAGGCGTAAACCCTACATCCTCAGGTTCTTCTTGTCTTTTCTCCCCAGTCAGAGAGGGCATAGTACTCAAAGGCGCAAAACAGTTAGAGAGCGTGATAGAGGGGTCCACCTCCCGGCTTTTCTCTACTGTAACTACAGTCCCACACTGTCTTACAGAATCCATATTGTCCTGTACGTTGGCCAGAAAGTAGGACCTAAGTGAGGGAGCTACCTTTACATAGACAACATTCTTATTTTTCTTCCGGCTCTTTGCTGGGGTGAGCTTCACCAGTTTGTTAGGTAACTGCCTCTGTTTGGGTTTTTGTCTACCTTCTCCTTCAGCAATCTCGGCAGCTTGATAGGGCTGTGGTGTCGAAAGGTCTCCCCCCAAAAAAGTTACGGGACCGTAATTTATACCTCCTCCCCGTGTTAGCTTGGTAGTTGAAATGGTAGGGATTGTAGGGGTAACAGTGGGGGTAGTAATGGGACCTGGGTAACCTGGGATATCAGAGATTCCTACATTTAACAGTCCCTCCATAGCAGCCTCTGGGCCTCAGGAAAACTAGGTTGTTAACCAGGCTGTTGGATAACTACCTCCATGGGGTAGGGGCAGGGTGTACATCTCAATTTTGTGTCCTGATTTAGCTGCTTCGAGGGAGAGACATCATGGGTGTCCGCAGACATTTTTACAGGGGGGCAAAATGTTAATGTCATCACCATCCTCCTACATGATGGGTGCCAGGTGGGGTACAAGAAACACTGGGGCGCAGAACTGGGATAGACTCAATTAAATGCCAGGAATCCAGGACATGTGACTGACCCTGCCACAGGCCAACAAACACCACCTGTAGGGAAAAAGCTAAACTTTCTGAAATGGTGCTTTATCTCTGTCTGCTAGGTGTGCAGACTTCTGGGTCCTCGATCCAACACCAATCAAGGCTGTCTTCAGCACGATTCAATTTTTATCAGAATACTTTAAAACAGCCTATGATTAAAGCACCAGATTAAATATACTGTATGCACAGTGTATGTTAGGGATTATTTGTAGCACACATATTTACCAATGTTGGCTTCTTGGTCCTAGAATTCATGATAACTTTTATCCAAAGTTAACGCACAGTGTTAAAGTTAGTAATAAATAATGCATCAATCACACACGCTAGTGATTCCCCAATGGGTGCTCCCCGGGCATTGCTAAATTTTACACACATTCGATTAATTTATACAAAGTAAAATGTATAGGTCCAAATGTTAGCTATATTTTTTAAAAGTAACTTAGAGTCCCTCTACATGTAGTCAATGTCAAACTGACAACGTTCCCACGTTTAGGGATAACATAATGGCCAGCTCCCATATGCGGAAGCCCGGCACCGTAAATGTGTGGCACATGCGGCGCCCGCAGCGGCGGCACATCACAGGTCCAGGGATGCTGAGTCTTACATAGTGGTCGAAGTAGGGAAAAAAGTTGGGGAACAGTGGGCGGAGAATCAAAGGGCGGGAATAACCTAAGGATTGGATCTGTGGGTGGAACCAGAGGTGTGGCCAGAATACGCAGACATCCCAATTTTTAGTATTTGTTTGGCATTTCACTGCCCAGTTTAATCAACCAATGGATACACATGATTATTTAAGGTTATAATGAGTTAATGACATTAAAATATATTCAAAAAGTGGGATATGCTTCTAATCACAGAATGTACCAAATTTGATAAAATGTAGAAACACAAGCCATTTGTCTATGAGCCATGGAGTTTCTGTCATCAGCACTACTCCCTTTTTCCACAACAGCAGTTCAAACATGAATGGAAAAATATCCTAGTTTGCAAATGTTTTCTCTAAAATTATGGCTCTGCCATATTTGCATCATAATGCAAGATCTGCTGCATGATCTGACCATTTAAACTAATAAATTGTTTGTAGCTCAAACATATCAAAAGTTAATATTAAATGTGACTTGTGTTGCTGCGGAGTGGATGTCCTATTGTAAAGGTTGACTGGTCACCTTTCTCACTGCTGCGTTTGTATGTTACACTGGTACTAATAAGGCAAAACCTTTCCAGCGACTGTTGGCATGTGTACACACGTGAAAATAATAAAATACCTGAAAATATACTGCATTACACTGCAGCCTTTTTTTATGCATAATTTAGTCAACACTACGGCATAATGTTGTCATCCTTTGCTGCATAATTCATTCCAGTGGCCCCACAGCAGGCAGCACATGTTAAAAGTGTAAATGAAACTGGGTGACTGAATGTTTGCGAACTCAGTTTGGTGTGCGTGCAAATCGTGCATTGCCAATCCCTGGTGAGTTGCAGATACTACTGCTGAAACAAGGCCAATGGAGGTACCTATGGATGAGGCAGACTGGCCTCAAGGGCAGGGCCAGCCATAGCACCGGTGGTGTCCTGTGCATTAATGTTTGTTAGTCCCCCCAATGTCCACCTCTGCCATGGATTCCCTCACTACCACCCTTTAACTCTGCCCCCCAACTTTACATAACCACCCTCTCTCAGTTTAATTTGATTTACAGCACCACTCATACCATTGTAGGGTGTCAGAGCACTTTACATCACACACATTACACAGAGACAATCAATATGTGTGTACTGTAAATCATTGTATAGAAAATGTAACATAAGACTAAGGGCTACAAGGTGTAGGAGTCACATGACAACCATACTAGTAGCCCGTATAGTTTTATAGTGATTGGTCTGGAGAAACACAATACCAGGAATTTAAAACATAATACCATGGTTGGGGGTTCTCCTTAATAATTAAAATTGATTTCTGTCCAAAAGAACACTTTTTAGGACATTAGAATAATCAAAGACTGGGGGGGGGGACACATACCGCTCTAATTTATACCTGGCAGTTTGTATGCAGCTCTTAGATGTCAGTTAATAGCTCACTGTTCTAAGTTAGGATTTTAACTTATAAACTACAAGTAACAAAAGGATCTCTCTGATAAAAGCAGTAGCCCACTGACCTATTTATATTATGTGCACTTTGTAATCTGCATGGCGCTTGTTCTTTGCAGCCGGTACATTAACCCTCTGAGCTACTTTTCCATGAGTCAAAACTTCCACTAGACAAAATTCTGATCTCTCTCTAGGAAGAACATTAATCACTAAAGTCATCATGGCATTTTTATTGTTGCCGAAAATTGCTGGAGGCCAGGAAGGAGGCAGTAAGCGTTTTTAAAACCATATTATACTTGCAAACATGATGCCTCCACCTAAAGTCATCACCCGGTGCGGTCACACTAGTTGCACCGCCCTAGAGCTGGCCCTTCTCAAGGGTCCTGTGACCTCAGTGACTGTTGTTCTAGGGTGTGCTGCTTCATAGGCCTTCCTGCAAGACTGGAGGTGAACTTCAGTATGGATAGCGGTGGACAAGCCTTGAAGGTTAACCTACACTTGTCATGCCAGGGCCCACCTGCTGGTGCGAAGACACCAGGACTTCTAAGGTGTTGCGAAGCCTTCTAAGGTCTAGCATGTGATTGTGCTCTCGGAGGAGAGTGGTCTGGTGGACTGGTTATTAAGGCTGAACATGGTTTCCAGTTCCAAATTCAGCAGCTCTGACCATAGTGCCACATCCTCTCCCCCACTGAACACCGTACTGCCCCACTGAGAAAAACTCCCACTGTCTTCAACTACAACCCAATTGTTGCCACGTTATAAACACCTGGATGCGGCTCAATTTAAATTACGCATTAGACAAGAGCAATATGCGGCCTACAAAAAAAAGTAACAACATCCTGGAAAAAGCAAACACTTATAGGGAATGCAAAATTAAGTAAACCATGGGAAATTTAAGCAGGAACAATATGGTTACCTTAATGCTTTTGCACTCACTATTCAGAAATCAGTGAGTGCTTTTGCCTGAAAAGTTAAGGACACGACTACAGGGCCCTGAATTGACCCATTTCAATGGCCATTGCTTATATCCTTACAAAACGTAAGCAGTATGGTAAAAAGACCACATCCATGGACGCAGAGCAGCAGCACACATTTTGTTTTCCAATCCACACATAGCAGTACCTCCAGGATTGGTGCACTAGTTCCAAGTCCAGTGAAAACAAAGATAAGAAAACAAAAATAGCGCTTCACTGGCAAACTCTGTAAAAGTGGCGCTAATGTGTTTCAGTGTGAATAAAATCAGTTTGGCCAGTTTGCTACCACTCTGTCTTACTTTATTTAGTTATTTATCTATTTTTCATATTTTTAGCCTTTAATTTCCAATGCTGCACTTTGGAATTAAAATTTCAGAAAAACATGACATTTCCAGCAAAAGCGTCTTTCTTTTTTGGATCCATTTCACAGGGAAGCAAATAAAAGAAAGGAGAGGAAAGAGAGTGAGAACCCCATCTTGAAGTCACGGTTTTCATGCGCATCCGCAGGGGGGGCAAGGAGGGTCGCTCCAGGGGGGGCAAGTGCCCCTCCTTGCCCCCCCCTGCGGACACCCATGAGAGACACAGGTGTCAAAATGTAAGACCAGACTCTGTCTTTTCACCCTTATTAAATCTGTGCATAGTTCTGGATAAGAACCATACTTTTTTTTTCAAAGCTTTATTTTCCAGTTTTGCAAGAAAGACATGACATTAAAGATACAATGCAATTGGATGAGTCAGCATTTGTGAAAGGTTGAAAAGACATATCAAATAAAAACAAAAGATGCATAAAGTATTAACGAAGAATAATGTGTTGTGACCAAAAACAATATACACATCCGAGGACAATTACAGAATACAGTGCACATAATAGGCAAGTAATTTCCCTGCAACTCAATCCCTGCGGCAGCATAGATCTAGCCTACAGCCTCAGAGGTAATGCCGGACTGCGCCTGAGAGCCGTGCATCGCCTGATTCCTGGAGATATAGTCCCTATATGGGCCCCAAATGTCAATTGGCCTGGATGAGCTGGGAAGTAGAGTACTAAATTCCTCGCAATTTACATTGCAGAACGCGAGGCTGTTCAACCAAGAGTGTAGCGTGGGGTCGCGCTTACTGCCCCACAACAGTGCAATCTCCCTTTTAGCTAAGAGGAAACCCAGCGCAGCTAGCTTGCGAATCTTCCTGGGGAAGTTGGCCACATATCCTAGAAGTGCAATCTCAGGGGTAGGTAGGAGTTGCATGGATAATATGTCTCCCAATGTGAAGTGGACGCTCAAACAGTACTGGTGGATCTTAGGACAAGTCCAGGTAAGGTGTGCAAAGTCAGCAAAGGGTGCCGAACATTTCTGACAGTGGTGTGGTCTGGACTTGTCAATTCTGTGAGAGTGGGCGGGAGTGAAATACATCCGGCGAAGGAATTTCAAATGGAGTAATTTATGTCGACTATTCAAGGAGACATCACTTGAGGCCCTGCAGCAATACTCCCACTGGTCGTCTAAGATCGGCTCTCCCAAGTCCGCCTCCCAAGCGGCCCTCACCCTGGAGTCATCTCAGGGTTTAGGTGATCCACACTGCCTATAAAGTTTAGAAATCAGATGTGCACCATCCGGGTTCTGGATCAATAGAGTGAGGGGAGGGACTTCCAACGGGGCTGCGGGAAAGGATGTGAACCCGAGTAAGGATAAATGTGTCCATAAATAAACGTTTACTAAAGCAAGCCTCTTCTGTCAGGGAAAATGCATGCCTGTCAGGGAACAAGTCCCTGAGTGTGAGTATATGAAATTTCTCCAAAGTGCGCTTCACCAAAATTTCCCCAGTAATCGGAAGAAGGGAAGAATTAGGCAAGGGTAAGGCAGGGGAATATAAGAAGTCCAGCCCCAGAAGTCTGCGCAGTCTGTTCCAAGCCCAGCACGTGGTGGAGACTGTCTGGACATCCCTGGGGTCCCGAGGGAAGTCCAAGGGAAGGAGTGCAAGAAGCTGTTGCGGGAGTACCAGATCCGCCTCCAGCTTTAAATTTGGGATGCGTGCGTCCGGGTGGAACCAAGCATATGCGTAGCTACACTGCGCCACCAGATAGTACAAATAAAAATCCGGGACACCAAGCCCACCTCTGGCTGGCGGCAAAGTCAGGATCTTCCAGCTGACCCGGGGTGTCTTATCTCCCCAGACCAGGCGTAACAAGATAGAGCGAAGCTGCGAAAAGAAGGTCTTGGTGAGGGGAATGGGAATATTATTAAAATAATACAAAAATGGGGCTGAACTACCATTTTAATAATGGAGACTCTACCTGCCTTGGACAGAGGGAGACGTAGCCACTTTGTGACCTGCAATTTTAACGAGCCAACAGTACTGCCATAATTAAGGCGGATCATCGAGGCGGTGTCAAGGTGAATGTGGACCCCGAAATATTTAACCGAATCGTCACACCACTCTAACGGGAACTCGCACTGCCAGGGTGTGGTGCTAGCCGTAAGGGGGAAAATAACTGATTTATGCCAAATTAATTGAAGCCCGGAAACTCAGCAAACTGGATGATTTCCCGAATTAAGGGGGCCAGATTGACTTGGGGCATTCGAACATATAGAACCGTGTCCTCTGCATACATTGATAGCAACAGAGGACCTGTACGGAATTGTAGACTGCGCTGCAAATGTTTTTCCTGGAATTGCCGAGCTAAAGGATCCATGGCCAAAATAAAAAGAAGAGGGGATAAAGGGCAGCCCTGTCTTGTGCCACGTGACAAAGGGAAAGGATCAGACAGAGTATGGTTGAGGCGCAGCCGAGCCGTGGGTTTAGTAAATATTAGAGCGACCGTCACGACAAAACACTCCAGCATGCCCATACGACGCATGATTGAAAGGAAAAAGGGCCATTCGAGAGAGTCGAATGCCTTTTCAGCGTCGAGCAAAATAGCAGCAGCGGGGATGGAGGGCTCAAATCGGTGCAACACTGTAAACAACGTCCGAAGATTGAGAGAGGTGGACCGATGAGGAATGAAGCCCGACTGTACCAGGGAAATAATGAATTCCATCAATAATGATAGTCTAATGGCTACGACCTTGGACAGGATTTTGTAATCCAAGTTCAACAGGGATAGCGGCCTATAAGAGCCAGAGAGCATGGGATCTTTCCCGGGTTTGGGTAATAAAATAATCACCGCATCACGGAATGTCGGGGGTAGAATACCCACTTCAAGAGCCTCGGCATAAACTTCCACCAAACGTGGCACCAGTATGTCCTTATATGCCTTATAAAAGTCGGCAGAGAAGCCGTCGAGTCCAGGAGCCGCGGATGCGTGCAGGGCATCAAATAGCCTCAACAATACTATCGGGGGTGATGGGAGTCAAAAGAAAGTCCTGCATGTAACGTTCCAGGTAAACCAGGGCTATCTCAGAAAAATAAGATTCTTGATTGCTAGGATCCCCGGATAGACAAGAGGTGTAAAGGGATTTATAATAGGAAAGAAACAGATTGCAAACATACGGCCTAAAGAGGAGCGCAGATCACACAAGACACCGCGTGTTTCGAGATGCAGACCCCTCTGATATTAGCTTTAAAGCCCTCCCATAAGACCGCCCACGTGTCGACAGACCCGGTGTTCAAGTCAAAATAGTCTTCAATCGCCTGTCTAATTTCTTCGTTAAAACAGGATCCATCAAGGCACAGCCAGGAAATCGCCACTGCCTCTCAAATCCACCCGTTCGGGGAATGTGTAGCTGGAGGACCACTGGGGAGTGATCGGAGAGGGTGCGGGGAAGCGTCAGGACTGTCCCAATCCAGCCCGCCACCCTCGGAGAAACCAGCCAATAGTCAATCCTTGTCCAGGTATTGTGGAACCCAGAATAATGAGTGAATGCAGGATGTTGCGCATGTAGACGGGATTCCTCGTCAACTAAGGAGTACTGCGCACAAATCTCCCTGAGGGCCAGTTGGGCGCTAGGTTTGGTGTCGGGGGATGTAGCAGTGCTGTCCCTAGAGCGGTCCATCAGGAGGTTAAAGTCTCCACCCATGATCAGAATTCCGGTGTCAATCGAGAGGAGGTGAGTCAATAAGGAGTGAAAAAAGGAGGGGGAGTCAGTGTTTGGACCATGCACTCCCACCAGGGTGACCTAGTGTCCCAACAGCAGACCAGTGATTATTAAAAAACATCCATCGGGGTCCTGATATGTGGTATAGTGTGCAAACTGAATTCTTTTATGTATGAAGATGGAAACCCCACGTGCATATCTACTGTAATTGGAGAAAAACCTGTGGGGGCCCCAGCCAGATGCCATCGAAGCACCGTCCGTGCCAGACAAGTGGGTGTCCTGCATAAAAAGGACAGATAACTTGTGTCGAGCTACATAATTCAGCACTTGCCTGCGCTCCCTGGTGTTATTCAGGCCACGCACATTCGATGTTAACAGTGAAAGCCCGGAAGGACTGGGCACATTCCCTAGCTGTACCATCCGAATTGCATCAAAATTATCAAATTTGTGCGTGCATGTATCTCATTCAACAAAACAGTCGTCATTGTCTGCAAACTGGAAGAACCATCATTAAACAAAAAACAAACCCCCCACCACCCCCCACCCTACCTCTTACACCCCGAGAAGAGGCAGACTCAAACATTGCAAACCATAAAGCAAACCATAGTGGTATTCATCCTGGGGCATGGCAACGCCACGCCAGTCGTGTAAATCAGCAATCAAACATTTCATAATGCAGAGTGTGTGGGAAAATGGAAAAAGGACCATCATTGATAGGACACTTTAAAGGAGCACATCAACATGAACAAAAATTAGCCAGTCCCAGGCTGGGAGAAGAGGTCCGCGCTGGACTGCGACGCCCGCATTGACGGAGAAGAAGATCTAGACCCCCCTACTGCAACGTTTTGATCTTTCTTGTAGTCTCGGAAGAACTCCTGTGCTTCATTTGGAGGGTCAAATATCTGTGACCTGCTGTTAGACCTGGCATCTTTTGCGTGGTTTCCCCTATCTTTTTGCCTCTACCTCCTGTATTTTTGATGCTGTGCTGGATTTCGTTTTTGCTGGTTTAGATGCTTTGGACACTCTGCCACTGCTGATCAGTGCCAGAGTGTAAGTGCTCCCTGTGTAAATTGTTATTCTGATTGAATATACATGTTTGGCATATTTGTATCACCATGAAGTCCCTAGTAAAGTGCACTGGGTGTGCCAGGGCTGGTGATGACAAATGCTACTAGTGGGCCTGCAGCACTGATTGTGCCACCCACAGGAGTAGCCCTAAAATGATGTCTCAGGCCTGACACTGCAGTGCCTGTGTGCAGTTTAGAACTGCCATGTCCTCCTGGTCAGTGTCCCCACTGACCAGACCTAACCCTTACCTTTTCGTGCACATCAGTCACCCCTGTGGAAGGCCCAAGGTACTCCCCTGGGCAGGGTGTCGTGTATGTAAGAGGTAGAGCATGTACTAGTGCAGGTAACATGCTCTGGTAGTGAATGGCAGCCATTTTCGTTTTTCACTGCTGTAAGGCTATCTTGCTCCATAGGTTAACATGGGGGATGCTGGCTACAGTGGTTAACAGCATTTCTTCCCATAGAACAAGATAGGACATAAGTATCTAGTATCCCTGAACTCAGAATTTAATAACACATCTTTTAGGAAAGGTTGTTTTTAAATCCTGTGTTTGAGAACAGCACTTTTAGAAAGTTGCTGTTCTCTTGTCTGACCCTTCTGTGTGCCTGGGCCTGTTTGTGTATTGACTGTCTGGTTTGAGAGTGACAGGGGCTGGGGGATTTCCCAGGAGGCTGAATGAGTCAGCACTAGGCTGAATGACTGCAATTGCAACTGGAGTGGTGGGTGGAGTTAGCACCTGGGCTGAATAGGGCTGTGCCTGCCTTCCACAATGCTGGCTCCACCCCCCTGCTGGGCGGCTGAGGACCCTGCCCCTCACTCTGAAAGGAAAGATGCAGCCAGCAAAACAAAGTGCTCAGGATCCACCCAGAACTGGTACAGACCGGGCTCAGGGCCCACATGCACCAAGAGAACAAAGACTTTAGGGGTATAAGTACAGGACCCCTGACAACAGAAAATTAGATCTTCCTGGAAATCAAGAAGGAACCTCTGCCAAGGAGAAAGCTGAAACTGAAGAAGGAAGACGGTCCTGCTGTTGCTCTGCTGGACTGACCTGTTGCTTTGCTCCCAAGGAGAGGGGAAGGACTTTGCTGCTGAGCTGTGTCCCCTGTCTTGAAGGAATCTCCAAGGGCCTGAGAAGAGAGGGCTCCCTGTTTTGAAGTCCCAGGAACAAAAGGACTTCACCCCCAGCTTCCCTGAACTCTGCTGAGAGAGTTCTG
Source organism: Lissotriton helveticus (assembly GCF_964261635.1). Lineage (NCBI taxonomy): Eukaryota > Metazoa > Chordata > Amphibia > Caudata > Salamandridae > Lissotriton > Lissotriton helveticus. The sequence continues at coordinate 1,709,421,333 of NC_136059.1, forward strand.
TCCTTCCTAGAGTGCTTGATCCAGTTGTGGGGCCTCTGGAAGTTGTACCTGTGGTGGGAAGCTTGAAACTAAGCTTGAGTGACTTTTGAAACTGAAAAGTGTTGCATCGCTCGCTTGCGGAGCGCATCAACGACAGTGCGAGAAGTTTCCCGCCGCTACGGAGGTCGAGATCGTCGCAGCGCCTGACGCCGCTGCCAGAGACGTCGCATCCTTCGTTTGTGGGACGCACCAGACCGGTGCGGGAGAATCGAACATCGCAGCGAGTATCGTCGCAGAGCCTGTCGTCGCTGGGTGAAATCGCCACACCACTTGTTTGCGGACCGCATCACGTCGCTGCGAGCATCGTCGCAGAACCATCGCATCGAGGAGCTGCGAGAGAGAGGATCACCGCTGGACCACGCATCGTCGCCCCGGAGATAGTCGCAGCCCCTACGAGATCGTCGCATCGTGCCTTTGCGAGAACAGACTTCCTACGGAACCTACGCACCGGAATCCATACAAGTGTCCTTCCTCCCCATACAGACCGGATTCGTCGCAACATGCCCGCTGCTGCAGCGGGGCTGTCGCATCGCCTCCCCAGGGTCTCAGGAGCAACGCATCGCCTGTTTTCCACCGCACCAGCTTCTGCTTTTGGAACTTTGTTGCAACTAAAAGGTACTGTGAGTAAACGTGACGCAACTGTGAACTTTTCACGCATCAGTAGAGAATTCTATCGCAACGTAGAGAATTCTAACGCAACCTTATTCTTGAACTGTGTATGTTGGATTTTTGTCGTTTTGGTCTTGTGTAGTTTAGATTAAAAATACCTTTATTTTTCTAAACTGTTGTGGAGTCAGTTTACGGTGTTTTCACTGTGTTACTGTGAGTGTTGGTACAAATACTTTACGCATTGCCTCTGGTTAGCCTAGACTGCTCGTGCCAAGCTACCTAGAGGGTGAGCAGGGGTTATCTCAGAGGGTTATCTCCTTGCCCTGACTAGAAGCAAGGGTCCCTATTTGGACAGTGGTACCTACCTCTGCCAACTAGAGACCCCCAGATCTAACACCTGCCATTTATGTCCACCCTAAGTCGAGCTGGATTCAACATGCCGTAGCGGGGCCCCAGGTTCTTTAGCATTGCCTTGACCCCCTGAAATTTGCGCCAGGCCTCCTGCACCATGATGGTGAAATCCGGAAAAAGGATAACCGGCTCCCCTGCCACTGGACCTCTCCCAGCTCACGAGCAGCGTGTTCATGAGTCTAGCAATGATGGGCCTTGGAGGCAAGCCAGGCCTGGGACGTGGGCCCAACGATCTATGGGCGCACTCGACCACGAAGCCCTGGGTGAAGGATTCTCTGCCAAAAAGATCTGAGAGAAGCTGTTCCACAAACGAGTCCATGCGACCGGTGGCCTTAGTCACCGGGACGCCCAAAATGCGCATGTTGTTGCGGCGCCCCCTGGCATCCACATCCTCGTTCTTTATGGCGACATCTTTTAGAATCTTCTCAACCCGCTCCAACCGCTTCAGAGAGGAGGAAGCCCCATCTTCGAGGTCCGACACCCTGGACTCCACCACATCAAGTCTACGGTCATGCACCTGGATTTTCGTGTTCATGTCGGACAGCTTTCTTTCGAGATCGTCAAACCGGGCATCCAGGGCCTTAAACCCCGCCCTCATTTCAGCCAGCACGGCCACGGCCAGGGGGGCGAGCATTCAGCGTCTTGAGGGAGTGTGGCCTCAGCGGTTTGATCAATCGGGGCATCTGACGCAGCTCCTGGCGTCTTATCAAATTGGAGCTTGGTCTGTTTGGGGTCTTTCTTTACCATTGTTGCAGACTGAGAGCAGGGACCAATACGACACAGGACTGTTGGTTATTTTCACACTAGGCCTCGTTGGGTGGATCTAAGAGGTACAACAAGGCAGGGCAAGTGGAGGCAGGCACGCAAAACCAGGAGCACGGAGGTAAGGTAGGCAACTCTGAGTGAGAGGTAGAGCCAGCTCAGTTATAGCAATAATGGTGTCGATTCCGATCAGGTGGCGGCAAAATAAGGTGTGGACAACAGCCACCAGTCACGACCAGTAGGGCACAAAGCTCGGGAGGCCACTCAAGAGCGGGCTCCCCTGAAGTGCCGAAACAGCAGACAATCAGGTCAGGGACCAGACACATTGCAGGAGTTGAGCAGAGCAACCAGGAGCCAGGGGCCACAGGGGATCCAGGAGCTGCAGCGATCTGTTGGCCAAGTCAGGGGTCCCAGGTTAGCATGTCGTGGAAAGGAATCGGTGCGCCGGCCGCAGGGGCAGAATTGTTCACAGCAGCAGGACCGGGGCGGCTGCACAGGGCGGCTACAGACCCAATCTAGGCCGCCGGGTCACAGGCGGCCACAGAGGAACCCCAAACCGGAGCGGGAGTGAGCCGGAAGCGCCAGGGAATAGCCCCAAGGGCAGGCTCACACACCCCACCAGTAACAGGACACCCCCCCTGAGGAGCCGAGGGAGGGGAAGCCCCGCCGCCCCACCACCAAAGCGCAGCCTCTACCACCCGACCCCCGCCACAACCCGGAACCCCCTCCGCGAGCTCACCTCCCAGGGCCAGGTAGCCCCACCAATCTAGGCCCGGGCTTCGCGGCGTGCACCAGGCCCACAAGGTCTGAGCCCCGCCCCAGCCACCAGGGCCGGACCGGAGAAGCAGCGGCCGAGGAGCAGGCAGCAGGAGGGAATCCGAGCCGGCAGCGACGGGTGCAGTGGCAAGCAAAGGGCAGCTAGGGGCGCGGACTCACCAGGCCCCCTCTCCTCAACGGGCCTCAAATCCAGCAACGCATGTTCCCGGGCACTGGAGGACGGTCTCCGGATGCGAAAAATCACACCTGCATCGGGTCAGGAGCAAGCTTACACGCCCGACCGGCGGAGCTTCAGGCGGATGTGGCCATCTTGGTCGCCTCCGTGGCCACGCCACCCCGGATAAGAACCATACTTAATCCCAGAATCGCTCGTACCAGGAATATGGAAGGCACTAACCCTATCCTGATTTAGCCTAAAGATGATCTCTCTACGGAGTATAGAGCACCGGACACGACGATGCTCTGCAAGTGCACCTGCAGCCCTAAGAAAAGTAACAACAGTAATATTATGCATTTAGCTCAAAAACAAAAGCAACACAACAGTAATGCCTCTAAGTCTTAATTACTTTGTTATTAGAAACTTTGTTTTTAGAAGCTGGTTCTTTATTCACTTGCTTCTGAGATGCTTCTGAAATACCTGTTAAACTCAAGTCCAAGTTTGTCTCCAGCACATACCTACCGGCGTCTTTCATTCAATCAGGCATTAGGTATTCACTGTGCCACCCCACCACAACTTGCCTCGGCTCACCTAAGTTTTTTTTCCTCCACGTTCCCCCTTTATTCTCACTCACTTTCTGAACTTCCTATGCTCTGGGGGCCTAGTAGGGTCAAAACACTGCAAAGAAATAAAGGTACTCTCCTGGACAAAGCTGGGACGCCGTGAAGACTCCCCAGGGCGGTTCAGGATGGCTCAGGGCATTCACAGTGCTCAGCTCCCTCTCCATCTCGACCCTCCTACCGCTGCGCTTCCAAAACCGCAGAACGATCGAGCGGCCGCAGCCACGGCTACCAGCGGGACCAAAACGCCAAAACAAGACAAAACACAAAAACAAGATGTGACCTGCAATCCGCAGTCCATTCAACTCAAAAGATACGTGGTAGTTCAAATAAGACATACCGTGTGTTCCGCAGTAAAAAAACGCATCCGCATCACAGTATTGTAGTAAAGGCTATCAGAGCACTCGACTCGAGACCGGCTTCCTAGCTGGCTGTCATGTTCCCGCCTCACTGACCATTCCCGCCTCCGAGATGTGTATTATCTCACCCCTAATGCACCTGATTTGAAAATCAGACTGACTGCATGTTTGAGAAACTAGAAATTATTATATCCCTTGAACAATGAAAAGTGCACAATTTTGTTTCATCTAAATTCTTTATCTGATTTGGTCCCAGAATAAGGGACAATGTCTTACAGTGACACGTTTTGAATCTTAGTATTTGTTTTTGAGTTTCTCCATGTAAAATGTAAGTTGTCATTATACACATGAGTGTGTGTTTATCTTTAGGCTGAACAAAAATAAAATGTGTTACTTTAATTAAAGAACCTTAGTTGAATTGATGTTGGTGTACCAAGATTTACAGACAACATTTGAAAATGCAGCCATTAAGAACCAAAACAACCCAAATGTAAATGTCAATACAAAATGCATCACTCACGAAATCATTAATATCCTCATATGTGATATCATCAGAGATATCGGCAATAATTTCAGCCATCTCTCCGAGATGGTTTATTTTTGCAATGACGTTGGCGAAATACAATGTATATTGAATACTATTCCAACACTTTATGTCTAGCTATATATTACAGATTCAGCGCAGAGCTTACCAAATTGGTCTTCACCCTATAAACAACTTTATTTATCTAAGCCAAATTCATTATCAAACCCTCAGTCAAACAATAGTCTCAATAATTTCTTTGATTTCTGCAAGCCATTGTCCGCCGATGGATCTTTTTGTTGAGCTGAGAGGGATTGGAATACTAAGAAATGTGAACAATTATGAGGACCTGGAATAAAATAATTGTTACCTCAAACCTAATTTAAAACCTTTCTCAGCCACAAATACAAATGCCTTGAAACAAGAAATATGAGCAAAATAAGGAGGCAGAATCAATAAAGATAATTCATGGAAAACATTTATCTAAAGCCTCGTACTGCATAGACAAGTCAAGAAAATACATTTCAAATCAGATTTAATGACAAGATAATATTACAAGTAGCCTCACAGCATGAAACAGAGCAATATTCGACAGCCAGGAATTCCTCTGTGGAGAGAAACAAGGGAGAGGATGTAGCCTTATGGCTAGAGCGGTCGACCTCGAAGCTGGGGAACCAGGTTTGAGACTCGGCAACTACGCTCAACATCCTGTGATTCTGGGCAAATCACTAAGGGCCCGATGTAGGAGCCCTAATATATTACGGTTTTCTAATGTAGGGGGCTACATAAGTACAGATTCGGTAATTTTACCGATTCTGTACATTTATCGATTCGGTAAAATACCGAATCGGTAAATGTACAGAATCGGTAAATAGAGATGTAGGTGGCACTCTGAAGAGTGCCACAGGCCTTCAAGAGTCGGTATTTTACCACCCAATCCAATTGGGTGGTAAAATACCGAATCCAGGTGTGCATGCACATCTGTGCATGCACCCCTGTGCCATGTGACACACATACATGCCCTTAGGGCATGTATGTGTGCCACATGGCACACAAGCCTGTAATTGGGTGCTCGAGGGTGTCAAAGTGACACCCCCTGCACCCTTGCAAGAATAGGTAATTACCGAAGCGGTAAATACCGATTCGGTATTCCACATTGATTCCTATGGGCTTCAAGGCCCATAGGAATCAATGGGGGATACCGATTCGGTATTTACTGAATCGGTAAATACCGAATCTTACAGATTCGGTATTTACAGAATCAGATTTACCTACATTTACCCCCCTCTAATTTACCACTTCTTAAATACCGAATCGGTATGATTCGGTATTTTAGAAGTGGTAAATTAGATTTACCTACATCGGGCCTTTAATCTCCCCGTGCCTAACAAAAAAAACTTTAAAAAATGACTGTGTCCTTCTGTAACGAAACTGGTGCTCATGTAAAGTGCTCTGATACCCGATTTGGTTCCCCCCCAAAAAAAACAGGATACATTTGAGTTTCAGTTATTAATCATACAAACCAAAGCAAAGCTGATTGCTTCAAGTTCGTCCTCAGTTAGATCTGGTCAAGTTTGATCTGCAGCACCATATGCCACAGTCGGAGTCAGATATCCTCTCTACTGAAAGGGTATTTCCCTGCACACTTTATCAGCCAGCAAAGTACAGGATTCAAGGCTGCAGTTATATATAGTTCAGTTCATAAAGTCTATTCCACCCAGAGTGAATGGGAAATGGACATACAAAAGATAATAGGGATCAAAAATCTGTCTGACAGCATGCCAAGCAGACAAGGAAAATGATACCCAGCCCCCAACTCCTCCTCCAATAGAGGAAATTATACCTCCAATGTTCCAGGTTTAGGTTTCCTTAACATATCAATTCAATCAGTCCATGGGGTTCTCGTTGTGCACACACAGAGGGCTGTTGTGGAGTGATCAGTGAATCACACTAATCCAAATGAATTCAGAAATCCTTTTTGCAAATTTCATTAAGTTTCCTTGAGTACATTTGTGTTCCCATTTCGTCATTTACACGGAAGTAGGTGGAACTTTACTCTGCTTACAGTCCGTCCGTTCCCAGGCGCCTTTCCCTGGGTTTGCAACAATACTGTTACATCAATCAAATATGCTTCTTAGAGAGAAGTGAGTCCTTTGTTAGCAAATACAGAAATGAAACTCCACTGAAAGGTCTCATAGGGCTTAGGTGACTGTCTCTCATGGTTTTACATTAATGCAGATTAAGAGAAGCATTTAAGGCCTACATGAAAATGTGCCGAATCACTACAGCTTATTTCCACTATAAATCAAACATTTCATAAATGCAGTTTGATTCTCTCCATTATAGCATTTATAGTTTCTTTCAGGTACTACATCTCAATATTACGTACTACTAAAAAAAATTTGAAAGCATTATTTGTCCGTTATCTCTTCTTATTCATATTATTAATGAGTTACTCTCAATACATGAGTTATTACAAAGACGTTGCAGAAGCTCACATTTGCACTGCATCAAATCTCCCTAGTTTCGACAATTTTGCATTTCAAGAACTTGTTCATGTGTGTACGTATTTCAGGTACAATGCACATTTGAATGTTATTATCACACATCTCTCTATGTTAACGTTGTTCTATTTTCTCACAACTTGTAAATATGTTCCTTTGTTGTTTTTATGTTATTTTTTTATTTTGTTGACATTTTCGTATCATCATTTTAGAACACTCTGCAGGCTTTTATGATGTAGTATGTATTCTCACATTTTTCGACTTAGCTGGTTAACATGCCTTCATCAAGAAACATTTGTTGTAATGATCTTTTACAGGTGAGAAGTGATGAAGGTAGACATCAGATAATACCTATGCTCCATCAGTACCAAGCTTGCCCACACCCTGGGTCTAAATTCAAGTACCCTGGACCTGCACCCAGAATGTCTGCAGATCCAATATTAATGTTATCAGGGATCTGGTTAACTCATGGGGTGCTCTCAGCAATTTCCCTTGGAGTTGCAGACTGTTTTGAACAGTCAAAGGGTCTATGAAACAAGAAAGGTGATCTGCATTGCTTCTGTGGACCCCACAACACTGCTTCGTTCAGTAACTCCCTTTAACGGCCAGCCGTGGCCCGTGGAGGGAGTTGCTATGGGGTATGCAGGTGGGGCGGGGGAGGGGCAGGACGGGGGGTGATAAACACCGGAATATGGATGATTGCAGGTAAGTAGCACGCCGTGCATCGCAAACTGCGATGCAGAGCACGGAACAAAATACATTTAATTAATTTAATTGTTTACTTACCTGCAATCATCCATATTCCAGTGTTTATAACCCCCCACCCTGTCCCTCCCCCGCCTCGCCTGCCTGCCCCACCGCAACTCCCTCCACGAGCCGCAGCTGTTAACGGCCCTATCAGAATTAGCAAGGCACTCGTAACGAGGAGCAATAGGCTTCCTCTCCTGTGAACTTTATAAGAAAAGTTAATTGGGACGATCAAGATCAAAGTAATTATATTAAAAAAATGGGATTACAAAAGTTGTACTTGAATTTGAACATGGCGTGAAAATGAGGGTAATCATCATGTTATAGACAAAGCTTATAATGAGCAAACATGCAATAAGGAGAGGATTACACAGACGTCATCAAAGAGAATGTAGGTTGCCACAGGGTTGACTCGCCTGGTTTTTCCAGATGATTACACCAATCTTGCAAATGAGAAATCTCTCACAGAATGTGAGTGCAAAATACCAACTTTTGCCAAAAGCATGTATAACAAAACAAACACTTCATCATGCACTTAAACATCCATGGTGCAAGCATGGGGCTTAGACGTGTGATAAAAAAAGCATTCATTCAAAGTCAGGAAAGTGAGAACCAAAAAAGAAATACAAAGAATAAGAACTCTCCTTAAAATCAGTAAAAGAAGTCTGCAGCCTGTAAATACCTGCAAACATGTAATCACAATTTTACATGCCACACCTGCCTCACCAAAGCATTCCGGCACATGATGACCCATCACAAGAGATCCTGCACACTCAAAAGGGAGAGCATCAAATGTGCCCACTACAAGAGGAACAGTACCACTTGGAAAATCAACTTTGATCTTGGAAACCTTGCAGGTAATTGAGAAGGAGGAAGTCACAACAGAAAAGTGATATCAAATAACTGAAAACAATACACAATATCACTACAAGTTCCCCCCCAAACAAAGCATTTAATCATGAACATGCTACAATATTACGGTTAAGTAGAGGGCCAGAGATGTTGTACCTGCTAGGAGAAAGGTCGTCCAAGCCTTAGGATATTGTGCTACAAGTTCCCTGCAAGTAGACAAGGGAGAGAAAATTGTCAACAACGATCCATCTACAAGGCAATCTGGCAAATACCAGAAGAATGTAGACTCCATGTGGGCTCCAGGAGTGCACTGAAACTTTCCATCCACCCCAAAGAAATGAGACAACATTACCAATGAGTTCTTTCTCATCACACACGCTCTCTATTGCACAAAGCGTTCTATTAAGTCTATCACAGAGCTGGTTGTTTTATACAACAACAGGATACTCACATATTCCAATACACAATTGATATATGTTTCGTATCAATGCTCAGTACATACTGAAAATTATTTCCTCAATCTTATCCTGATGCTGTAAGTGTCTGCATATGTTAGGTCAGTCAATCAGACAAAGATACATAATTTGTGTTCTACTAAGTGAGTCATACACAGTTGTCTGCTCACACACAACCCAGATTGCTACAAACATATCACCTTGCTCTTCCCAACCAGGTGATCATCACTATCCATTGAGGACATGGACGAAGATGTCCTAGAACAATTGTGACACTGATGAGTAAAGGAGACTCAACTGGGAACTTACTTCAACACAATGCACCTTTGAGATTTACATTACCGTGTTACATTATTGTTATATTATTTAATTAATATGTTTGCTATATAGAATATGCAGGTGTTAAGAGTACCTATTTAAGGCAATGAGCCTAATGCAGGCTTATTTTATGTGCCCCAATGTAGCCGTTGATAGGCTTTGAGTGCCTACATGATTGCAGACAGTATTGATACCCTTGAGAAGCCCTTGAACTACTGAAATCAGATGCTCAGCCATGCCAACTAAGGTGATAACTCACAGGACCGCTGAGTTTTTCCAAAGTGTCATTACAGACACTGGAGTCCACAGTAACAGATATATTCACAAGGGATGACAGAATTAGATCAGGGTTCCTAGAGATATTCAAACAATCTACACAATTCACGAATGACCATGCCCTGTAGAGATGGAAGGGGCCAACAGGTTTTGAGACCATGAATTTTCACGATGTTTTTGACTTCCAGCAGAAGTCTGACAGACAGCATGGTGCTGATAGAGAGCTTTGCAGAAGAACAGGTAAGTGTATGCATAGGGGGGTACTTCCACAGACAACCCTTATGGGGCCAGATATAGGTAACTCATTTTTACCGATTCTAAAATACCGGATTTTACCGATTCGGTATTTTAGAAAAGGGAAATGAGATGCAGGAAAAAATTCAGTAAAAAATACCGATTCGATAAAAATCAGAATCCCCGAGTCGGTATTTACCGAATCGGCAAATACCGATTCGGCAAATCCCATTCATTCCTATGGGCCTGGATGCCCATAAGAATGAATGGGATTTACCGAATCGGTATTTACCGATTTGGTAAATACCGATTCGGTAAATACCGACTCGGGGATACAAAAAAGCAAGCAGTTGGAGCTACCAACCAATCACGTGCCTCCACCCCGCTCCTCAGGCAACCAACAGAGCAATCAACCAATCCTGTGCATCCACCCCACCCCACAACCAGGAAGTGGCCACACTCATGCAGGTGCAGAGTAACTGATCACCCAGGAGAGCAGTTACACACTGACAGGCTGTTGTGAAGCTGAGCTTTGTAGGAGTTACAAATGGATTCCCAAGACTCCCAGAGGGAAGGTGCAGAGAGGAAGAGGAAGAGGAAGATGAAGTTCAGCACAGGTGAACTTCAGGTGCTGGTGGAGGAGGTGGTAAAGCACTACTCCAAGATTTTTGGAAAGCAGTCTCTGCAGGTAGCAGAGGCTAAGAAGAGGAACACCTGGCTGGGGATCCAGTCCAAAGTGAAAGTAATTGGAGTGACAACCAGGGAAGTGGACGATCTGAAGAAAAGATGGTATGATCTGAGGATCATTACCAAAAAGAAATTGCCGGCAAGAAGTAAAGAGGCCAATGCTACAGGTGGAGGAAAGAACAGGGCACCTGCTCTCACGGATCTGGAAGAGCTTGTGGAGTCCACACTGGAGCCAGAGAGCGTTGTAGGAATTGGTGATGCAGACAGCTCAGCCCAAGCTGCATCAAAGAAAGGTAAGGGACATGTCCATCATTCCTCACCCCTTGCCTGTCTCCCTCCCCCAATGTGGCTGTGTGTTGAGGAACTCCAGTACAGGCTTCTGTATCCACCTGCAATGCATTATGGGAGTGGTAGTCATATGAATTCACATCAGAGCAGGCAACATGAAAGAATGTCAGGCATGCCACACAAATACAATTAGGGACAGGGGAGGACCAGGAAATAGTGCAAATGATATGTGATTTATTATAGAAATACACGGTGAAAGCACCACTAAGCCACTGTCCATATCTGTCCACAGGAGAGACTGCGCGCAAGACACTGCAGGAGAGGGAGAAGAGGCCAACCCAAAGGGAGAGGAGTGAGGAAGAAGCCAGGTATGCACGGCCCAGCACTGCAACACCTCCAGTACCCTGCACACAAGTAGCTGCCACACCAGAGGCAGCCACCATGCAACTGCAAGCATCTCCTCTGCTCCTTGACTCACCACAACATGAGCCACAACAACTTCCCACACCAGCAGACTCAGAGGTGTCAGATATCTACAGGCCCAGGAGGCATGAGGTTCCCCCGCTAAGAATCTTACAAACATTCTCTGATGAGGAAAAGGAGGGTGAGATCCCAATAGAGTTAATGGCAGGAAATACAGCTGGTCTTCCATCCACTCCCGTCACTGTATCTGGAGGCACAAGACGTCGTAGGGTCCGGGAGGCAAGCTCGAGTGGGCATGATGACGGTGTCTTCCGTGGCCTCGAGACAACAATGGTCAAGGTGCAGCGCCTGCAGGCGAAAGCAATTAGTGCAGTGTACAGACAAATGCACCATATGAACACAAACGTTGACACCATGAACCGGGGGATCACATCAATGGCGGACAGCATGAGGGACATGGCCGATGGGGTCAGGGACATGTCACAGTGTGTGATGTCACTTTGTGACGAACTCCATGAGGACCGCGCACAAAGGCGCAGGGAGAGGCAGTGCATGCAACAGCAGACAAGGGGCATGCACTGTCTTGCAACAGCGACTTCACTGCTGTGTCGCTGTTCTGTTGCAATGCAGGAGGGGCCGGTGCACTGCTGCACAGATCTCACAAGGGTGATGCGGAGAGTCACTACAGCAATGGAAGTGCTGCTGACTAACCAGTCAGCCACCACAGGGGGTGAAGGTTTAAGGGACACAGACAACACCAGTAGCAGGAGCAGCACCCCTATCGCGGAAATTCGGAGGAGCAGCAGACGCCAGAGTACAGGCGCTGGCACAGCAGACAATGATCATACCCAACCTCAGGCATCACGCAGTGCAGTGCATGGGCGCAGGCAGTAAGGCTGCCAAATTCGAGTGAACATGTGAGGGTGAGGTAACCCCTGTCCGCCCAGTTGTGCTAGGCACACTTCGGATGAAGAAAATGTGTCTTCAGACATTTACCGTAGTGCCAATTAAACTACGTTCATTGCATTTAAACCCTTGCTGTGTCTCTCTACTCACTCAAAAGTAGTTGTGTGTGATCTCTGCCCGTCTCTGTCTGCCGTCTGTCGGTGTTGGTACTCCTACTGTGTTGGCTGCAGGTAGTGGCTGGTCATCGTCATGGTCTTCATAGTCGCTCACTTCCACCTCTGGGCCCTTCTTAGTAGCGAGGTTGTGCAACATTGCACAAGTTGCAATGATCTTACAGCATATTACTGGTGAGTACTGCCGTGCCCCTCCACTTTTGTGGAGTCAGCGGAACCTGCTCTTCAGAAGGCCAAAGGTGCGCTCCACGATGTTACGGGTTGATTTATGTGCCACATTGTATCTGGCTGGGGGTCGTGGGGTTGAGGTAGGGTGTCAGGACGAAGGAACGGAGGGCATATGCACTATCCCCTAATGTGAAAAGAGAAAACCATTACTCACAGGCCCACATAAACATACATCTGCATTATCTATCAAGGGAGTGTCACACAGTAATTTACCTAGCAGGTATCCTTCGCCAAATTCCCCCGCTGTCAGGTGGGTGTAGATCCCACTGTTTTGTAAGATGTAGGAGTCGTGGGTGCTTACTGGGTACCTGGCCACTATGTCTGTGATCATGTACTTGGCATCACAGATTACTTGTGTGGGATGACTTCCTGTTCCTGTATATCCACTCAGTGGCAGCAGGTGGGCATATTGGGATGTGGGTGCCATCAATGCAGCCAATCACGTGTGGGAAATGTGCCATTAGGTAAAAGTCAGTCTTGGTCTTGAGCAGGTCCGCATCAGTGTCTGGGAAGCAGATGTAATGCTCCATTCTTTGCATCATGGCATCCAGGAACTTCCTGAAGAAACGGGACAGGTAGCTCTGGGACACCCCACCTACCGCAGCGACAACACTCTGGTAACTCCCGGATGCAAGCAGGTGTATGCTACAAGGCACCTGCACATGGGGTGGGATGGCGTGGGCCCTTGGTGTTGGGTGCTCTAGGAGTGGGTGCAGGTCCCTGATCAGGTATAGGATGGTTTGGGGGTGCAGTCTTTACCTTTGCAGTATCTCTGGCTCAGTCAGTTGGAAGAGTGTGATCATCTGTCTGTGAACCTGCTCCTCCCTTCTCCAATCCCTCTCTCCTGCTGCCTGTAGCCGTAGCCGCCTTGCTATGACGTAGAATGCCGCCATTTTGGTTAAACTGTTGCATTTTGGGGCCCTATTTTATAGCCTGCACCTGGTTACCACCTGCTTTCAATCCATGCTAAATACCGACTCTTAAATACCGAATTTGAAGCAAAATCTGTATTTTAAGGGTCACCTACATCTCAAGAGTCTTTTTTTCCCATTTCTTATTTTCCGATTCGGTAAATTTACCAAATCGGAAAATTTACTGATTCGGAATATTTACCAAGTCGGTAAATCTACCGATTCGGAATATTTACCGATTCAGAATTACCGAATCGGTAAATCTACCGATTCGGAATATTTACCGATTCGGAATGTTTACCGATTCGGTAAATCTACGTAAATGGTAAATTTACCGATTCGGTAGTTTTTGGGAGTTCTACATCTCAATGTCCAAATACCGGTCGGTAACGGCCGAAATTCGGTAATTTCGGCTGTTACTGACCGGTATTTGGCTACCTACATCTGGCCCATGGTGTGGTGTCTTTACAGCTGTAAAGGGAATGTGTATGTCTACTGTAGGATTCTTCCTGCTTGGGTTGGGATGATGGTATTCCAAACTCTAAAGTAACCTTGTACTGTATCAAACAGCTTGGCACATCAACATCGCCACTTCTCTTTTCTATATGTCAGAGCCTCTTGAAGTGAAGACCACTCTCATTGCGCTGGTTCACATTTTGTCTTATAATTACTGCCCAATTTTTGTTGTATGCATCTGATTGTACTAAGATCCCTGTCATGATGGAGGACATGTGTATATTTATTTATTTTAATTTATAAAGTTTTGTGTAGCGCGAACGTGACCCTAGTGGGTATCAGAGCGCTTTACATGAAGGGAAGGTAGGGTATAATTGAGTTAACAAAACTAGTCACATACATGAACAAAGGGCACAACATTGAGAATAAAAAGAATAATAAGCTTGATCTCTAAAGGTAGTCAGCGATGGAGATGTCAAGCATCATAACAGAAGAGCAGGTATGGATACTGTCAATAAACACAGAGGTGTTATTTTAGGGTAAAGACTTGTTCATCAAAAATGAGTTTGCTCTTTTTTTAAAGGAGGCGGTAGACAAGATAAGGTGATTATCCGGAGGCAGAGAATTCCATATCTTCATAGCCCGTTTTCTTTTTTTGGAAACAATGGGGTTTCAGAAGCAGGGAGCTCATACTTCGCAACGGTCTGGTACCCCCCTCCCATTTTTCTAGCCTTTGAATAAAATATCTGGGGGGGTTTTAAATCAAGGCTTTCTGAGTCATGCACGCAATCTTTAGTTTAATTCTTGCCTCATAAGGGAGTCAATTCAGGGATTTTAGAGAAGGGGAAATGTGTTTATTTCTTTTTTTATTCCAGAGACAAGTCTGATAGCCATGTTAAGGAGGGCCCTTATAGGGGCCATCTTGTATATAGGTAGGCCGCATACCGTGGCACTACCGTATTACAGTCTGGGCAATACAATAGCTTGAACTGCATGCTTGAGGTCATCCTGTGAGAGGAAAGGTTTAAGTTTCCAAAGAATGCTTCTCTGGAAATTCGCTCCTTTGGTGACTGTACTGATGTGTTCCTGCATATTTGTGTGTTTGTCTAATGTAATTCCCAAGGATCTAGCAAGCAGAATCGATGATGTGAGGAGACCAGTTGAGGGCTGTAAGATGTTTCATCCAAAGATGGATCTTGGGAATGTTATTCGGAGGAGAGATGAGTAGGAATTTCGGTTTGGCAGTCTTAAGCTTGAGATGGTTATCAGTGAGCCAAAGATAAGTGTTTTACAAAGTAGAGTTGAGGTACAAGATGTCTTCTGGGGAGGAGATTTTGAGATACAGTTGAGTGTCATCTGCATACATGTGATAATAAAAGTTAGCAGATTTTAATGAGTCTGCTAGAGGTTCCAAGAATAGATTGTAGAGAATGGGTGAGAGGGCGGATCCCTGTGGAACATCAAGAGCGACCGCAGAGGACTTAGAAAGGGATTGATTCATCTTGACTCTTTGGGATCTGTTGTGGAGGAATGAAGTAAACCACTGTAGACCGACCCCTGATAAGCCCATCATTTATTCAAGTAGGTTCAGTAGACTGTCGTGTTTAACAATGTCAAAGGCAGAATATAAGTCAAGTAGTATCAGAGGGCATGATTCATTTAAGACCAGCATTTTTAATAAGTCATCCACAATGTGAGTGAGTGCTGATTCAGTGCTGTGACCTTGATGGCAGCCTGATTAGTGCTGGTCAAGGAGTTGAAAATTGTCTATGTGGTTGCAGGGTTGGACCTGGACAAATTTTTCCAGGTGCTTCGCAAGAGTGGGGCGTTGTTGGGATCTGAGCAATCTGCATCAAGTTTTTTTAGGTGGGCGCTACCTGTACAGCTTTTAGACAATCAGGGATAGTGCCTTGACATAGTGAGGCATTTTAAATCTTAAACCATGAGGGGGCAATAACTGCTTTGATCTCTTTGATGATCGTCAGAGGTTGAGGCTACATGACGTGATTAGATGAGTTTAAGGATGAAAGAAAGTTGTAGATGTAACTTTCATTGATTGATGTGAAAGTGTGCAATGAGGTATTATTTTTGGGGACCTGCATGGGTAGATCACTCCATTCAATGGATTGGGGGGATTGTAGAAAGATGAGAGAGGCAGCTGGAAGTTGTTCCTTTGCTGTATGTAGTTCGCTCTCGATATTTGTAGTTTTTGCCAAGAAGAAATAAGCTAATTCTTCACAGGTTGGTAGAGTGATAGACCCAATGCCAATCGGGTTTGGTATGTTGCATGATTGTTGCTTGATGATTTCAAATAGTTTTTGGGGTCAATTTCTGGCTTGGTCATGCTATATTCTAAAGAAGTTGGCTTTTGCTTTTCTGATTCTTCAGTTGTATATGTTCCTCACTGATCTTAAGCATTTTAGGAGTTTCAAGGTGGGAGAAGATCTCCAAGCTCTTTCTGCTGATCTTAGATTGTGTCTTTCATGTTTCAAGTTGTCATTTAACCAGGGTTTAGATACTTTGGCAAATATGATTTTTTGTTGAAGTGGATATGATTTTTTGTTGAGGGGGGTCGATATCATCAAGGTCTTCCAATATGGAAGTTTTGTAGAAGTCTATGAGGTCATGGACATCAACCATGTCAGTCTGAGGAGTCTAAAATCAGTTACTGCTATTACACATCATGGCTGTTTGCCACTTTTATTGTTCACATCCTCAGGAGTGTCTTGATCTCCCACTATGTCTCTCTCAACCCTGTGCTCCATTTGCCCAACTTGACCCTTGTGACGAGTTCTCATTCTCAATTTGTTTACCATGCTCAGGATGACTAAGATCCTCAAACTAATATTTTAATCACCCTGTACAGTTTCAGAGGCATTCTGTTGCAAGCTACCCTCTCTGCTGTCTTCCACATCCACAATATATTTTCATGCCCTTATATAGTCTTAGTAAATAAATGATTTATGACTGCTGTGTAAATTAGTAGGAAATAAACCTAAATGTAATTATTTATAACTATACTTTAAGTAGTGTTGTTTTTGGCTTGTTGTTTGAGATTATGAGAAGCACTATAAATCATATTTCTGCATTTTAGGTAAGTATACTAAATGGTTTGTAGTTCAATCTATGGAGTAATATGAACGTAGGATGCTGAAGTTAGCCAGTAGTTAGAGCTAATCACATAACAGCTTATTCTGTTTTCGTTGCAGCATTTATGTTCTAAGCAGATAATAAGATGAACATCTTCCCTTTTTAGGTCACAGTGTGGTCACCTCAAAAGAGATTTAAGGAGCAGTGTGAGAGAAGGGATTGGGCTATTCCCACATGTTGGTCTTCACTATACAAGTTTTGATGGTGCAGCGCGTGTGTCGCCACTGAAAAGAGAGCTTGTATTGCTCTTTTCACCATGAGGGAAAGCTTATGCTCAATACATTATGTATGAGTTGAAAATTATAAGACAAAGATCCAAGCTGATCTGTTTACTATGAAATGTTGTAACAAAGGCAGTAGGTCAGCATTTTTATTTTGAAAGATGGATTAATAATAATCCATACTAAAACCTTTAGACATATATTTCATTGCATTTTATCTCAGATGAGGTATTAGATGAGGGTTCTGGTTTTGGTCACCCACTCTTAGAAACCCTGGGTTAAGAAGACCAATAGGCCTTTGAAGGTGGCTTACTATTGCAGTTAAAATGCATTGACTGATTGTTGGACCTGGCCCTTTTGGCAGGATCACCCCGAAACTTTTTGCTTTTTCCTAGCCTATTTCTGTAACCTGGTGTTGTTGATTTTAGGCCTCTGCGCACTTTTTCACTGTGGTTCAGTGTAAAGTGTGTGCGCTCTCTGTGTGTGTGGTGAGAGTGACCTGCCCTCCCATAGGAATGCATGGGGAATATGTGTGACCATGGTAGTTCCTGATGTGTGGGGAGTGCAGGGTTGAGTTTGGTATGTGCGCACTCGTGAGATTGAATGCTGCGCAATGATGTATGCGGCATGATTGTGTCTAGTGTGGAAGTGCCACTTCTAGAAGTTGGCATGTTAGTGTAATTTGTGTCTGGGGTGTGATTGGCTGGAGCTGGCTGTTGAGCCTGGCTCCAGGAGTCAGGATGGGTCTGCCCCGGTGGTGAATGGAGAGATTAGCATGCTGATGTGAGGGAGGGGTACACCTGGGACCTGAATAGGGCTAGTCCTTCCCTCCACAATGCTGGCTCCACCCCCTGTGGTGCACCTGATGTCCCTAGCCTGGCCAGTGAAAGGGAGTTCCCCATAACCAGTTGTAGCTGGTTCTCACATTGCCTGCACCTTGTAGACAAAGGACTTTGCTGTATAAAAAGGGTGCAGTGACACCCTGAAGATGTTCTTGTTTCTGACTGGAATCAACCAGGGGTGTGCTGTTGCTGGGGCCCAGGGGAAGGCTTGCCTCCCTGAGTCCTGCCCCGCCCCTGGACTGCTGATGGACCTGGATGCCTGGAGGATCTTTTTGCATGGGGTCCCCTTTGCTCCAATTTTCCCCCAGGACCTTTTTTTTTTAATCTTATGTCCTTACTTAGAGACTTTGGGGCTGCCCCAGCACCTGGGGAGTGCTGGCTTCGGTTCTTGGATGCCCTTGGTTCTCCCTGCGCTGTCTTTCCCTGGGAGCGCTTTACTTTGCAGCGCTGGGCTGCAGCGTGTCTGGGGATTTCCCCCCTCCTTGGGCTCATCGCGGGTGCCCACCCCGCTATGGTGATATTTAAATTGGCAGGAGCCCAGCCTGCTTGATAGCCCGAGAGTTGAAGGAAGCCTACCTCTCATTTCTCCTTTTTGAATTTATTTTAAAGTCGAGGGTGCCCACTCCTCATTTCTGTCCCCGTTAAATCACCGCCGCGGCCGGGCCGAACAACCGGAAGTCAGGCACCCTTGCTCGGGATGTGGGCGGGGCCTACGTTCCAGCAGGAAGTCCCACGCACGCCCGGCAGCCTGGAGGGATCGCGTGGAGCTGCCTGGTGAGAAGGGAGTGGCGCCTGCATTTGTGGGGCTCCCGTGACCAAGGGAGAGCCCCGCAGGCGCCATCAGATGGTGACTGAAGGCAGAGGGGGCTCGAGGCACATTGCCGGTGCCTGCCCCCCGCGTGTCCTGACGAGGCCCGGGTGCCGAGAGAAGGAGAGGGAGTCTCCGAGGAGCAGGGACTGCCCCGTACCGCCGTGAGCCCAGAGTCCCGCCAAAAGAGGAGAAGCCGGTGAGTGGGGACTCCAGGGGGGGCTTATTGTTGTGGCCTATCATGGTGCCCTGACGGTGGGCGGACGGAGTCAGAGCTGCCCCAGATGGCAGCGGGCCACTCCAACAGTGCTGGCATCATTATAGTTGGAGCCTCGAGGGCTCCATGGGGGAATGATAATTTTTAGAGTCAGTGAGCTCCGCACTGTTCAGAGGTGCCTTCAGGGCGGCCCTGGATGGCAGTGGGCCGCCCCAACGTTTTTAGTAGTGATTTCCCGAGCGGAGGGCCCGTGAGCATTTTGTTGGTGTTGGTGGGGCAGACCTCCTCAGCGGCCCTGCAGTTGTGGGCCGCTGCAGCGACAGGGGCATGTTTGTTTTCAGAAGTCTAGGTGGCTAGGTGGCCCCCATTATTTTCCAGAGTCTCCGTGGCTCCAACGCCCGCAGCAATTATTCTAGAGCCTTGGTGGCTCTAACACGTGGCATGCACTTTTCTGTACAAGAGCCAGTGGGCTCCAACGCCAGGGGGCCTGTTTATTTCAGGAGCCTAGGTGGCTCCCTCTCCTCCAGTTGTTTCTAGAGTCTAGAGGGCTCCCCATGTTTGACGCAGTTTTGTCCAGAGGGGCTAGTGAGAGCCCCAGTCGCAGTTTTGCTGATTTCTCAGCTGCCCAGCAAGTAGTGGGCAGCTGCACCGTTTAGGCGCAAATTGGAGTGAGAGCCCCTGGGAGGGACGGAGATGGTGCAGAGGTGCCAGTCCTTCTACAGCTGCGCAGCACTTAGTACCAGCTGCAACGTTTAGGCCCTGTTGTTGTTCTCAGCTGCCCAGCAAGTAGTGGGCAGCTGCAACTTTTAGGTTTGCGCCGGTGGTGCACCCATGACTGGGGCTGCAATGGCAGCGCGCCCTGACATTCTGGACAC
The DNA here is from genome assembly GCF_964261635.1 of Lissotriton helveticus. NCBI lineage: Eukaryota > Metazoa > Chordata > Amphibia > Caudata > Salamandridae > Lissotriton > Lissotriton helveticus. Next base: position 1,709,441,161 of record NC_136059.1, read on the forward strand.
AGGGCATTTGAGCCCCATCTTCAGATGGCCAGTTGGCCAGGGTGCTGGTATGTGGATAGGGCGCAAGGCCCTAATGTGATTTTTGCACAATGTGATTACTTACTATGTTTGTGATGATAATTGCCTACTGTGGTTTATGTGCTAAAGGTGATATGTGCTTTAAATGTGGTGCTAGGAAATGTAATGCATCTAGTATGTTTTACGCACCCTGTGTTGATACCTCTAGAGATGGTTCTAACTATGGAGGTTGGTGTTAGTGAGATGTTTTCACTCTGTGAGTTACACCCCTAAATGTGAGTTATTCTTAGGGGGGTAGGGTCTAATGTGTTTAGACTAGTGAGGAGATTGCCTACTGTATTTATACTGTTTAGGCCTAAATGTGATTGCTGCGTAATGTGCTTTGCCTTTATGCTTGTGTTATACTTCTAAAGGTGCTCATGCTTAGAAGTTTGCTTTGCCTAGTATGTTATACTAGTGAGTTTGTGTCCCTGCGTGATCTAGGCCAATGGTTATTAGTATTGGGTAGTGTGTACCTACCTTTACCGGTGGTTACTGGTGGTGTTCTACAATTGTCAGTTTGTGCTACAACTGTTCTAAGTACTAGTCCTAAAAAGTGCTTGTTCCTTGACAGTGGTCCATGTGGCCCTGTCCCGTGTAAATAATCCCTTGTGAATATTGCCCGTGCCAGGTGGCACAATGTATATGGTGGGATTACTATCTGATGTGTTTTTAATAATACAAAAGTTATTTTTATATAACCTTGTGTGGAGTTCCTTTTGTAGTGTGCCTGGGATGTTGTTGCTGTGTGCGTGCGCAAATGCTTTACACATAGCCTCCGGGATAAGCCTGTCTGCTCATGCCAAGCTACCAAGGGGGTGAGCAGGGGTTATCTTGGCGTGTGACTCCCTTGCCCTGACTAGAATGATGGTTTCTGCCTGGCTTTGGCGTGAACCTTAGCCAACCAGAAATCCCAGTTCTAACAATTATATTTTGTTATTTTGATGCTCACAGATACTATATTAGGCAAGGTTTTTAATATTTGTCTCCTCTGATAGTCCTCTGGATAAAAGATTAGCATTGTGAGAATCCAGGGAGCGTGGCTTAGATGCCAAACGTGATGGATGCTTAAGTCCCTATTGCAACTTTAGTGGTACTTCAGAGGACAGTACAACGCGCCGTCTGCTGTAGGACCTTGAAAGTCGTGGGGCGACCGCCTACACGCCGGATTAGGAGTTAAATCATGGTTTGGTGGGTGGTCCTGCGGCGGTCTGACAATGGCAGTCTTTTAGGCTCATAGAAGAGCCTAACATGCAGACCGCCGTTCTGAGAGTGCTGACTGCACCTTCCTGCATGTTGTGGCATCCATGCCACATGGTGCAGGAACTGGGGATGCAAACCCAGGGGGCACTAAATGTGCCCTCCTGCATGCACCCCTAGCCCAGGAGCGGCAGGGGGCCCTGTTAGGGTCCCCTTGGTTGCCTCTCTGTCACCCTTTTTATGATGGGCTCACCGCCCTGAAAAGGGTCGATGGGCAAGCAACTCCTAATATGCTTGGCAGTGCTGCAGCGGCACCACCAACATATAAGGGCTCCTGACCGCTACGCTACCGTCGCGGGACTGCGGTTTGGCGGTCCTATGGACTGTTGAACTCATATAAACGTCCTAAGCCTCTTTGCATCATGCCGGTGTCCCAGCGGAGGAACTTTTTGTCTGTGAAAGCTGAAGAGTCTGAGCAGGAACATGCCAGTATACATTTAGCTCAACATGGTGAGCAATTCTTTAGTTTCTTTTGCACCTAACAGCTCATGAGTTTACAGTGCTATTCGTGATTGCCATTTTGAATGTCAGTACAGTGATAATGTTTGGATTCCTCGCTTACCTCTGCTGAGGGAACCGTCTTTTTAGTCATAAAATCTTTGGGCATGCTTTTTGAGCATGAAAAGTTCATAGTTCTTTTTATGATACTATGGGCATTTTGTGATATCAATGTCACTATTGGCAGCCATTTTGAGCTTTAGACTGTGTATTTCTTCTACTTACACATTTTATGATGGCCACAGTTTTATTTATGCCTTGAGCTCCAATTTAATAGTGGTTTAAGGACTCAACAGATATGGGCCCATCATTATTCTTTTCACTTTCTATGAGATATGACTGAATAAAGATTGATTGCTGCATTTGTAATTCTATAGATCACTGGCATTGGGGTCCTCATTGTATGGGGAGTACACCTCGCTGGAAGCCTTCTCACAGACTCTCCTCTGGTGTTTCACGGTTGTCTAGTGATTCACAGGTGTCATTTAATGACTCTAGAGGCCTATCAATGGCAAACACATCAATTCAAAAGACTAAAGTGACTCCCTTACTTATTCCTAAATCTCGGACTTTAAAAAAATATTGTATTCAATGTCTATTAGTAAGACACTTAAAAAAGATCCACCTTCTGAAATCTCCTTTGCCTGCTGCTATGCAGTTATTATTCAAGGCAATAAGTGCTATAAAACCTAATATGGTGGATGTTAGTAAAACTCCACACATCCCCGAAGAGAAATGGTCTGTTATAGACAAAATAATTTTGGAATTAGAAAAAAGACTAAATGACATCCAAGATTCAGCTACTAAAGTATCCAAGTTACAGTTGAAAGTAAATTAGCTTAATAGTCACTTTGAAGACCTTGAAAATATAATTCATAAAAATAACCTTAGAATTTTAGGTCTGCTAGTGAAAATGCAGAGAAATGACCCAAAACATTTTCAAACGATTTTAGATCTTCTTCCATCTAGCTCTCTGAATATTCAAAGAGCACAAAGACTAGGTCAGAAGTCAGTTTCCAAACCTAGAGGTGTTATCATCTTGTTCCTGGATTATACCGATCTTATAAAATTTCTCGTTGCTTTTAAAGTGAAGAAACAGATTGTTTGGTCTGGTTACAAACCATATTTAATTGTAAGATCTGGCTAAAGCTACAGTGGATAGATGAAAACAGTTTTGGATGTGCGACTGCAATTAAAAAATATATATATGCTAAGTTTGGCCTGATTCACCCCTGCAAAGTTAAAGTGACTTAAAAGGTTAAGACAGATACTTACGGTGATCCCACTAAACACAAGGAGTTTCTGCATAATTGTAGAGAAGAAGCAATGTAGACATCAAAGTTATAATTAAGTTTTCTGTATATGCCAGTGTCTTGACTTTGATTAATTCTAATTTATCTGTAATCAAGGTGGTATTTCGCTATTCTTCACAGCTGTTCTTTTCTCATCATCATACATTCCTGCTCCCCTGACCATCCGGAGTGGATTGTGTTTGTCTTGTAGTTTCCCTTATTGGTATATTTTTCAGTTGTCATTTATTTGTCTTTCTGTGTTTTCTTCATTGTTTCTTTATCTTCCCTTTTTATCCCTATTCTCCATTTCTCTGACTTTGCTATGTTTATCCCAATCTTCTCACGTACATATATATATATATATATATATATATATAGATATGTATATATACACATATATATATATATATATATATCACGAGCAAATGTCCCAGGCGGGGGGAGCAACTTGATAGCTGGTGCTGGCGGCGAGGTTAGGACAGCCTCGCAAGTTATTTGTAAGTAAACAGACCTTCAATAAAGAAGACGCCGCACACCACTCCAAAGATTCTTCTCGGTTTTTATTTCACGTAGGCATTCCCCACCTACGCGTTTCGGATAGTAAATGTCCCTGATCACGGTTAACAAATATTTGTCCTTTGTCTATGTCACCTTTTTATACCATAGACACCATGTGGCAGTGTTACGTTGCATTATGGGCTTGGTAGTTGATAGTTGCCAATTTTTATTAAAGCTCATCCTTAGCTTTCGGCAGGCCGGTATTCGACATTTTTGAAAAATTATGGGACATGATTAATCTCAGTTAGCAATGTATGCCATTTAACTGAGTATAATTGCTCGGATAAATTCCTAAAACATCATCTATTGATCCCGTGTTTTCGCGTCTTTTTTTATGACTGAGTGTCATTAAACATTATTGGCAAAGTGCCTTTGTTTATTATTTGTCCCATTGAGTCATCCATGTCGATCTCCTGGTCTGTCTAGGCTCGGATGCCAATTAATTATTAAATTACTTCACATGTCTTACGATCTTAATTAATTAAAGTATAAATTACAGTAGACCAGATTGGTCCAAATTCAAATGGGGTTACTGTTCATCATCAGCATCACAATTTTCAAAGTTTGCAATACGTTCTTGATTGTTCATATTTGTTCTAAGTATCAGAGATGTACATACATTTCTTCATCCGCATTCAGGCCCCATGGGCTCCTGGTTTTGAATCTTATTATTAGTTTCGATTCAAGACGTCTCAGTTTTTTGTTTCTATCTCCACCACGTTCGTTCTCTTTTATCATTGCAATTCCCGCATACTTTATATCTTTCCAGGTTTTGCCTGGATGGCTTTTCAGATGTTTCGCAATGGCATAACTGTAGTCGTTGTTTTGAATTGATCGAATATGTTCAAGTATTCTCTTTTTAAGTGGACATATGGTTGACCCAATGTATTTCAGACCGCAATGGCATTGTAGTTGATAGACCACAAACTGTGAGTCACAGGTTATTTTGTCTTTTATTTCAAAGTTTCTTCCTTTTGGATCTTTCAGACACTTAAGATTCTGACCAATTTTACATGCCTTGCATGATTGGCATTTGGTGAAGCCTAGTTGTCGTTTGTCCAACCATGTAATGGGTTTGTCTTTTTTGAAATGACTATTTACCAAGGTATCTTGAATTGAAGGAGCTTTACGGAATGTTATCAGTGGTCTGTCTCCTATCAATGATCCTATTTCTGTATCTTTTTTTAGAACATTCCAGTATTTTTTTAGGATATGTTGTATTTTGAACTATTCCTTTGAGTACATGAGAATCAGTCGTGGTTTGTCATCATCTGCTTTGATATCTTTTCTGTCCTTGGGTATAAGGGTTTCTGTTCTTGTTTTCACCCTTGCTCTTTGTTCACCTCGTAGTATATCAGCATGTTTATATCCACGATTTGTGAAGCGATCTTTAGTTTCCTTGAATTTATTTTCCATTTCTGATGGTTCAGAGCAGTTGCGTTTCATGCGTAAAAATTCGCCATAGGGACTGCTTTGTTTTAATGATGTGGAGTGGAAGCTCGTGCCGTATAGCACGCTATTCATGGAGGTTTTCTTTCTGAAGACTGTTGTCTCTAATTTATTGTTCTTCACATAGACCTTAGGGCCCGATGTAGGTGGCAAATACCGGTCGGAAACGGCCGAATTCGGCCGTTTCCGACCGGTATTTGGCATCTTGAGATGTAGGGGGCCAGATTTGACAGATTACAGAATCTGTAAAATACCGAATCGGTATTTTTACCGATTCGGTACCTTCCAGATGTAGGTGGGACTCTCCTGAGTCCCAAAGGCACTACAAATTCGGTATTTTACCACCCACTCCAATTAGGTGTTAAAATACCGAATTCAGGTGTGCATGCACATGTGTGCATGCACACCTAGCCATGTGACAGACAGACATGCCCTTAGGGCATGTCTGTGTGCCACATGGCGCACATGCCTATTTTTGGGGTGCCAGAGGGTGTCAAAGTGACACCCCCTGCACCCTTGCAAAATTCGGTATTTACCGATTCTGTAATTACAGAATCGGTATTGCCCATTGATTCCTATGGGCTTCAAGGCCCATAGGAATCAATGGGCAATACGATTCGGTATTTACAGATTCGGTAAATACCGAATCTTAACGATTCGGTATTTACAGAATCTGTAATACCTACATCTCTCCCCTTCATATTTACCGACTCTTAAATACCGAATCGGTAAAATTCGGTATTTAAGAGTTGGTAAATATGAATTCCCTACATCTGGCCCCTCAGTGTCTAAGAAGTCAATCTCTGTTTTCTGGATGTTGAAAGTGAATTTCAGTCCCACTTCATTTAGATTAAGAATTTCTATATACTCTATCAGTTTCTGTTTTGGACCTTTCCAGAGGAGGAAAAGGTCGTCTATGAATCTGAGCCACAATACCACATCCGTGGTATAATTCTCGTTTTCTTCTCTCCAAGTTATGTTTTTCTCCCACCAACCCATGGTGAGGTTAGCATAGCTTGGAGAGAAGGAAACGCCCATGGCACAACCGCATATTTGTGCATAGAAATTCTTGTTAAAAAGGAACACATTGTTTGTTAGGCAGAAAGTTATCATGGTATACAGCATGTTAGTATGTCTCAAATCAGATATTGGTCTTTGTTTCAAAAAGTATTTGATTACTGTTAGTCCTATGTCGTGTTGTATTGACGTGTACAACGAGACAACATCAATGGTGGCTAACCAGTATTCAGGATGCCAATCAGTCTCCATGAATACTCTTAAAAAGTCACCAGTACCTTTGACGAATGAGTTGAGGGTGGGGACGATAGGTGCCAGGAAATAATCCACGTATGATGCTACAGTTTCACACAATGAGCCACAACTTGATATTATAGGTCTGGCTGGTGGGTTGATTAGTGTTTTATGAATCTTTGGCAAGAAGTATATGGTAGGGGTTATTGGATGTGTTACAGTGAGGTATTTTGCTTCCTCCTTGCTGATCAGTCCCTTCTCTTGCCATTGTTGAATCAGTTTGTGTAGTTTAATCATTATATCAACAGATGGATTTCGTTGTAGTTGTTTATAGTTCGACACGTTGTTTAGTTGGCGATTAGCTTCTTCAACATATGTATATATCTATTTATATGTATATATATATTATATATATATATATATTATATATATATAATCATAACACTATATTAATTTACAATATTACTGTAAGCATACTTGTGTCCTCTTTGTTACTAGATTTACACAATTTAAAATAATATCATGGAATCTTAAGGGTTTGGGTAACCAGATTAAATGACCAAGGTTGCTATCACATTTGGCAAGACTTCATGCAGATATTTCTCTCTTACAAGAGACACATTTAACTGAATCAGAAGTGCTGCAACTTAAAAATGTAGGGTTGGTCATCTTTTTATATCTTCTCCTTTTCAAAAGAAGAAGGGTATGAATTTTTCTATTAACAAAACTATGAATGTTCAGGTTATATCAGTCAGTCAAAATCACTTTATTCCGTTATTTAAAACCATAAAAGCATATTAAAATATCCATTACATAAAAACCAGGTATTACACAATCATAAAACAAAAATTAAGCATAATTAAAATACCATCTCAGTTAAAAATACGCATGATAAAAAGAACTTTCTAAAAAGTTCAAGCAATGTGATTTAAAATGCATATTGTAGGAGAGAAATCCAAATCACATTTAAGGATTTAAAGATTAAACACCTGATAAAGAGAATAATCTAAAAAGATCAAACAATGTAATATAAAGTGCATATTATAGGAGAGAAGGCGATTTCACATTAAGGAGAAAAGGGTATACATTTAATATGTCAGATCACAATTGCCCTCTCTTTTTAGGTTTTGCCTAGCAATGTGTACGAAGTACGAATGCGCTAGCAAAACCTCTTGAGTTCTATGTCGGGTGATGACCCGCCTCTGTCTATCATTGGCTAGCTCCATAAATGGAGGCTAGCCATTGGGAGACAGAGGCTGTCAATTGCGCTTTCTCTTGAAAACGCGATTCGGGGGCGTTTCTGGTGCTTTTTTTAAGCCCCGCCCCTTTGTCCCGGGCCGCGCTGCGATTGGCTGCAGGCCCGGGACACCCCCGTGACGTCATTTCCCGGGCCGCGCTGTGATTGGCTGCCGGCCCGGGACACCCCGTGACGTCAGCCAATCACAGCACGGCCCGGGACCTGACTTGTTCGAAGTGCCTTTAGCTGGAGTGGTTTGCGAGATTCAATGCACCCGCCCGATAGACGACTCCTCACGAATCTCGCCTAAGCACCCAAAAATGGCCTACTTAATCAATGGAATGCAAGGTTTGTGCATAATGTGGGATATTTAGCTCCTCGTTCTCACCTGTGGTACAGGCTGTACAAAAAAACTCCTCCTCCCTCGCTGACTCCTGTTTCCATCCCAGGTTCGGCCCCATTCGTCTCTTCGTTGCCTTGGGTGGCCCAAATTCTTGCCCTAATAACACCTCGCTCTTCTCAACAGTTGACCACTTCATATTTCGTTATATAGCGCAAACTCGAACCGAATATATGCGAGTTTTATATAGCGCGAGCTCGGCCCGAAGGTTCCGGAGCGCATTACATTAGTACCAGTGGCATTACAGACGGACACATTCGTTTTTTTAGGCACCGGGAGATTAAGTGATTTGCCCAAATTCACAGGATGCTTGACCCTTTCGCCAAGACTCGAACTTGGTTCCTCAGCTTTAAGGTCTGCCGCTCTGGCCTTTACGCCAGACCCTCTACTTACCGTTGCCCTGAATATTGCCCCCTTCCTCTTGGTTCTTCCTGGAGTCAGGATGTGGTGTTACAGCCGACAGTTGGGCGCTGCTGGGGTGGGCGCTTGTTGCAGGCCCCGCTCGGCGGCTCTGCTTTAAAAAAACGCCCGGGGGTGGTGTGCGAGTATGGGGGCAGCTTCGATGGTGATCTTTGCATGGGGGCACAGGCACCGTGCCTCCCTGGGGACCCCTATAACGATCACTGCTCTGTACCTCGGGATCATGCAGCCCCGAGTGGTGCACGGAATCGTGCACGGGATGTGACGGGCAGGTGCAGTCAATCCCACGTCGGTTGGATCCACCCGAGTCCGCTGGGTCATCTGCAGGTCTTTAACTTTACCCTTCGTTTCCCCCCAGGGCTCCGAGGAGCAAGGAAGAGCCAGGGAGCATACAGGCAGAAGAGCACCGTGTCCGCCAGAAGCTCCCGGTGAGTGCGGGCGTCTTAGCAGCTTCAGGGGCATTTTGTTTTCAGAGCCCACGAGGCTCTTCCAAAGCGGGGGCATTTCTTTCAAGTCCCCCATGAGGGACTCCCACGACCGGATGCATTCGTCTTCAGAGCCACGGAGGCTCGTGGGGGCATATTTGTGCTAGAGCCCATCTCTCTCTCGATCTATCTTCCCTATCCTTCTCTCTTTCCATAAATCCTCTCTCTCACACTATACTAAACTGTCTTTTTCTCTCTCCCTGTCTCCTTATCTCTCTCCTCTCTCTACCAATCTCGTCTTTCTTATTTCTTCTCTTTGTGTAGCTTAGTCTGCATTTTTTTTAAATAGCTCTCTTCTGTCTTTCACTGTTGCTCCTCGGTTTCTCTCTCGCATGCAGCTGCAACCTTCCGTTAGGCCTCGTGATCTTACTGGTCACCCCCACAGTCCTATATAGGGTGACCACCTCACTCCAGGTCATAACGGAAACGACATCCCGTTTTCCGTGTGCCTCTGTTGCCTGCTGCTTGTGCTCCAGTTTTGCGTCTGCCTCTGTTACCTGTGCTCCTGTTTTGCGTCTGCCTCTGTTGCCTGTGCTCCTGTTTTGCGTCTGCCCCTGTTGCCTGTGCTCCTGTTTTGCGTCTGCCCCTGTTGCCTGTGCTCCTGTTTTGCGTCTGCCTCTGTTGCCTGTGCTCCTGTTTTGCGTCTGCCTCTGTTGCCTGCTGCTTGTGCTCCGGTTTTGCGCCTGCCTCTGTTGCCTGCTGCTTGTGCTCCGGTTTTGCGCCTGCCTCTGTTGCCTGCTGCTTGTGCTCCGGTTTTGCGCCTGCCTCTGTTGCCTGCTGCTTGTGCTCCGGTTTTGCGCCTGCCTCTGTTGCCTGCTGCTTGTGCTCCGGTTTTGCGCCTGCCTCTGTTGCCTGCTGCTTGTGCTCCGGTTTTGCGCCTGCCTCTGTTGCCTGCTGCTTGTGCTCCGGTTTTGCGCCTGCCTCTGTTGCCTGCTGCTTGTGCTCCGGTATTGCGCCTGCCTCTGCTGCCCGCTGCTTGTGCTCCGGTTTTGCGCCTGCCTCTGTTGCCCGCTGCTTGTGCTCCGGTTTTGCGTCTGCCTCTGTTGCCCGCTGCTTGTGCTCCGGTTTTGCGTCTGCCTCTGTTGCCTGCTGCTTGTGCTCCGGTTTTGCGTCTGCCTCGGTTGCCTGCTGTGAGAGATGCACTATTTACCATTGTGAAGCCTTTAGTGGTTAATGCAATCGCTGCAGATATCTGTGTATGCAACCATATAGCTACAGAGTTTATTTCTGTTTGGTGCAGGGGGAATAGTGACTAGTGTGTTTTTAGTGGTACGAGGTCCCAGCCTGTGATAGAAAGAACCTTGAATATGTATGTCATTAAGTTAAGCATTACACACACTATAAGATAGGCTGCCACAAAGTGCACAAAAAGATTTATGTTTAAGATAAAAAGTGTTTCCAAAATATAGATAGGAGTAATGTGAAGACTGTACCTAGTGGAATTTTTTTTATAACTGTCCATTAAAAGCACACTCTTCACAGCTCATCAGGTCACCAATCAATACCTCCCCAAAAAATTGTTTTCAAGTGACTCCATCAATTAAAGCCAGTACTGGCTTTCAAGCATCCTTTACATTGGCAGACTTGTGCTTGCTCTCCTGCCCTGCTATTGGCATTGTAAATGACAATGCCATTTATTTGTGTTTAAAAAAAAACATAAATAAAAATAATGTCCTGAGCAATGCCAATAGCTCTAACTTTTGCAAAGGTGAAACCGTTGCATTGTAAATGCTTGTTTTTCCTTGCTGTGACTGCCGCTACTAAAAAACTAGCAATGTTGAAGATTTCCCAGGTTATATCACAAACCAAGGATTCTGAAGGAAGTTGGATCACTGTTAAGCTTCTGGTTAATCAGATCCTGGTTACAATGTTCAGTGTGTATGGTGCTACCATGGTCAATAGTTGCTTTTGGAGTGATATCATTAATCAGATTTTAAGTTACAGTAGTGATTGGCAGGTATTGTTAGGTAATATATGATACTATTTTAGATAGGACTTTTGAGTGTAAATATATACTCAACAACATGCATAAGTCATTCTGTTCTACCATTCTCACTAATCTTTGATTGCTGCATGGAGACACGGTAATCCTTCGCTAAGAGAGTACACAATCTATTCACCTGCACACCATACACAGTCCAGAATTGATTTTATATTTATGAGCAAATATTTGAAGGAGAACATTTTGCAAGAAGAAATAGGTTCTATACTTATATCTGACCTTGGACGTCTTATTACTAAATTTGATCTAATTCTGTTTGAATCACACCATTAGTAATTCACTCCTTTTAGATCCTTCATTTCAACCATAGCTTGAAATCTTTTATTCTGATTTTTTTTACAGTTTACACTGTGCATGATGCCCTTTGGCCACTTCTATGGGATGATGTTAAACATTCAGCAAGAGGTTTTAATATTGGATATGTAAAGAATAAGAAAAAACAATTCTATAAATATTCACTTACCATATTTAATGATATTAAATCACTGGAACACAAGTACTAACATTCCAAATTTCAAACATTCTGAAACGAACTAGTTAAAGCAAAGTTAACAATTCAGTGAGATGTCTTTTGAACAAGATTTGTCTTTTTACTAAGACAAAACGGTAAATATTACAGTGGACAAAACATAATAGGAAAAATTTTGCTAATTTAAAACTTAGACAAGAACAGAATAAGATTGATTCTATCCAACATTCTAACTAGCACATTGTTTACAAAGATAATGACACTGTAGAATAATTTGTAACATTTCATAAGCATTTATGCACTCCTGAAAAAATGACATCCCAAGGGCAGATTAATTCACTTTTGGTATCTATTCTAAAACCTATATTGGAGGATATTGACTTTTCCCCAGGGCTGATTACCGGAGAGGGATCTGTAATTATACATGGCGCGCCAGTGATGAAGGGGTACAGGGTCTGGCGGTGTGGAGGTAGAAACAGCTCAGCGAGCTTAACAATGAAGAGATGTGAATGACGAGAGCTATCGCAGGCACATACCTGTGCACGAGACCGCATTCTACAGTTTGCCGATCAGGACAGACCCGTCCTGAGATTCACATCTCTTCATTGTTAAGCTCGCTGAGCTGTTTCTACCTCCACGCCGCCAGACCCTGTACCCCTTCATCACTGGGGCGCCATGTATAATTACAGATGCCTCATCCCATAATCAGCCCTGAAGAGTCACAGCCCCAACATGGTGTGACGAAACACGTGTCTGCTATTTTCTCTTGTTTGTACTGATCGATATTAAACCATTAATAAACACATACCTTATGATGATGGACTCTGAAATCGTATGTTGAACGCTTATTAAATTGGGATTCTCACTTGAGAACCATTTAAGATAATCGTGTGCACAGGACACCTCTTACTTTTGTTAGATAAGAGATACGTCTCTCTATCTTAGCAGGGGCTGTTTTCTGCTGGGTTTGTTCCCCTGACCTGTTTGCACCGGACCTACTCTATTTGACTATACCTATTTTTAGGTACCCGCTGAGCGCCATTTCTTCATGACACCCGTCCAAACCCTTTCTCTTCTTTTGTACTATATGTGCCCATGACCTGTAAATTATTTGCTACTAATAGGCCTGATTGTGCCAAGCACTTCATTAGCCCTTTAAACATAGCTCAGGCCTCCCACTGTAGAGCCTGTGTGTGCAGTTTGATCCGCCTTTTCGACCTGCCCAATTAACGTACTTGCGAGACCCAATCCTTCCCTGTTGTTAGATATAAGTCTACCCTAAGGTAGGTCTTAGGCATCACCATGGGCAGGGTACAGTGTATTTGAAAGGTAGGTCTTGTACTTTTGGATTTTACATGTCCTAGTATTGATAAACTGCTAAATCTGTTTTTAACTACTTCAAGGCCTATCTCTCTCATAGTTAACATTGGGATTGCCTTAAAACATCTTTTAAGTGTAATTTCCAAATGGGAAGGGATAGAGATTTAGTACTTCAAGGACTATCGCTCTCATAGTTAACATTGGGATTGCCCTAAAACATCTTTTAAGCCTAATTTCCAATTGTGAACGGATAGAGATTTAGAGTTTGGTGTCTGTGAACTCACAATTTAGAAATTGCACCTTAAGGTGAAGTCGGATTTTAAAATAGTTCGGAAAATGCAACTTTTAGAAAGTTGCCATTATTTTACTTTACCCATTCTGTGCCTTGCCTGTCTCTTAATACACATCTGGGTTGAGTGACAAGTCAACTAGGCTTTGTGCATTCCCTTTAGAGACTCACAAAAAGGGAGCTGGGGTGAGACATTTGCATCCTGATGGCCCACTGCCAGGCTGATGAGCCTACCTGAGGGAGATTAGGAGGGAGGAGCTGGCACTTGCCTGTCTCCACACAAAGAGCTGCATACCACCTGTAGTGAGTCTGGAGCCATGGCAGGAAAGGCAAGGACCTTGTCATCTTCAAAGGCCTCCTGGAAGTCTCCCACAATTCCAAGGCACATTGGGGTATACGTATTAGACCCCTGACACCAATAGATCAGAACTCTACTGGAATCAATGACATTCTGCCTGGAAGAAGAGCTGTTGTGCTGTAGGAGGGACTGCCACTTTGCTAACTGCAGTATTGCTGTGCTAGCCTGCTAATTGCTGTGCTGTAGGAGGACTGTCGCCTTGCTACTTGCTCTGTTGTGTTAGTGTGCTGTTTCTTGCCTGAGTGTGAGGACTGGACCTGTTCTCTACTTCCTTGAGCCCAAGTTCTCCAAGGGCTTTGCTGTCTTGCCTCATGTTTTCTGAAGTCTCAGGGACACAAAAGACTTCTTGCAACTCTGCTGGTCCAACGTACATTTGCCAGTAGACTCATATGGTTTCTGAATGAACATTCAGGGACAAAGCCAACTTGTGAAACATGAATAATGCTCAGTATAACTTTTTTGAGTCTCATGGCTTTGATTTACAGTATTGTAATTAGCCACCCTTTCAAACATATGTTGACTGTTACTTTGTATGTTTTCCCTCATTTGGCAGCACTTGGTGGAATTTTTTGGTATTTGTTTTATATATAGTGTTTGCAAGAAAAAGATTATAATTTGTGACATAGTAAGACCACCCCCATGTCTGATAAGCCTATATATTCAAAGACAGGAAGAACCCGCTATTCCAAATGCAAACATAGTATTACCACAGATAGAAGAACCCAGTTCACAATGGAACAGTTTACATTTGTCTTACTGTGACAAAAGAGCAATATAAAGTACATCTATCAACCAGTGTGAGCATGGTCCATATTGACATACTTGACTGTAGAGCATCTTCTCCCTGGTTGTGCGTCTGTAAAGATGATTCTATATGGTCTAACAGCCTTATTCATCAACGGGCCGTTTTGCGAGCCCCTAATAGCGATTCATAGCGAATCGCTATTAAGGACTCGCAAAACGGTATTCATGTAGGAATTGCTAAATAAATAGCGATTCCTACACATTCCTTATTTGCGAGTAGCAAATTGCTAATCGCAAATAAGGAATAACTCCCAATTCATTCCTATGGGCCAAAAGGCCCATAGGAATGAATGGGGAGTATTCCTTATTTGCGATTAGCAATTTGCTACTCGCAAATAAGATAGCGATTTAAAGAGTGCCAGGGGTGTCCAAAGGACACCCTGTAGCACCCCTTAAATGCAAATTGAAACTGGTGTTGCGCACACACATGTCCAAAGGACATGTGTGTGTGCAACATGCAACTTAGAAAAATGCTTTTAAAAGCATTTTTCTAAGTTTTTGCTATTTACCGAGAGGTCTGACCTCTCGGTAAATAGCGGCCCGAAATTGCGAATTAGCAATTTAAAAATGGTTGATGAATTGCATTTAAGGAATCTCAAATAGAGATTCCTTAAATGTAATTCCTCGCAATTTAGCGAATTAGCAATTACCGAATTTTGCATTTGGGATGATGAATCCCAAATGCAAAAATTGCGCTCGCAATGGGCCAGATTCTCAGAATCTGGCCCTTTGCGAGCGCAATTCGGCTTGATGAATCAGGCTGTTAGACTGTTATGCCTCTTCACCCTATTTCACAACCAAGATATTTCCCTGTGGGCTATATCTGAATGTTGACTCGTGCAAGTAGCCTTATTTATTCATCTGGTTGAGGACCCTGTCTAACGTTTGACAATTGGGGTTTCAACATTGAAGTGCTTATCTAGAAAGATGATATACATTTAAATGATATCTTATGTGAAACTCTCTACTGTGCTATTACTGTACAGGTATGTCCTTGATATTAACCATGCAGTTTACCCTACTCACTTGATTCACTGCTTACTGTGCCATGGTTCACCTCTGTTTGATTACTGATTGCTACTTTCCAGATCATTACTATAGCCTCATAACAACCGGTTTTGCCCAAGGCAGAAGGGCTGTAAGGCTATTAGAACATTCCACTCACTGAAGATAGAGTGTTCTAAATTAAAAAGAGAGAAACATGAAGACAAATATTGGAATGTTGGAGCATCGGTGTATATTACCCATTATACGCCAGGCGCTACTCCATTGTCTTCAGTGGAGCTCTTGACATTCCAATGTTCTAATAAGTACGTTTTGAAACTAATTTAGTTTCCTCCTTACACTGCATTGTTTGATTCCTACTTTTGGTCTGTTGTTACAACAACAAGAAGATAGTTCCATTGAGGAGCATGTCTTATTCTGTCATAGATATGTCAGAAGAGCATAGTGTGACCATGAACGCGTAAATGCACTCACCTAGCGGTCAATGTTAGAGTTAACCAATCTTCATATTTGTTCTCACATGATACTGGATATCCATACCATCCTTCTGTCTGATGGCTGTGGCTTGTCCTTTTTCATCGTTCCATACAGTTCTCATTTGACTGGGTGAGAGTTGCCTTATTTCTGGCTTTAAATTCTGAATATGCCTCAAGTGTGTACCATGCTGTCAACCAAAACAAGGGCCAAGGATAATCAAGGGAAGTAGTGTTAAAGCATGTGTTAAGGTGATAGGCCCACACCCCTGCACTGAAAATGATCTGCTTCTCACGTCTTCTTCAGATCTTTCACTTTACTTAGGAGTACAGGAAGCAGTGTAACAAAGTCTGGCCCTTTACAGTAAAGGCATAGGATACTACAAAAAAGGACAGGACCAGAATCCTTGCGGAGCACAAGTCAATCTATTTTATCTTAGTTCAGTAATTAAATGGCTATCAATGTTATCTAGTGTGTTATGTGAGTTACTTGAGTTACAGGAATTCTATTTGGGTTGCCACTTCCCGGGCCGGGTTTTCTTTGGGATCAGTGACATAACATTTCATTGACAATTATAGGTAATAGTCTATAGCAATCAATACGGGCTACACTTCTGGAAACATTCTCAGTTTATGTTTCCTTTTTTGATTATTATTATTGTTATATTGGGCATTACTAAATGTATACAAAATTGCCACCAAATAAAAAAGAAGAGAGAGACACAGGAAAGTGCAGCGTGCATTAGTATAAACACAAATGAATACCAATAAATACAACCATCATAAAATAATGTATCAAATGATACGCTATACGGCTAACAAGTCTTGACCAGCCAATACCTCTGACTCCCAATCATGTAAGGGGTCCCAGATATGTTTTTGTCTTGTTCTATTCTGATCGTTATCAAGGATTGACATTTCAAGTAAACAAATATTTAAAAATTATTGCCACAACATCTCAGAATCTGGAGCTCTAGCTGATAAACGATGGTGTGCCAAGACCAGCCTAGCCAGGGAAATAGCAAGAAAGTAGATCCCCAAAACTTCTCTGGAATCCAAGGGAAGTGCTCAAGTATAATTGGCTTAAAATCCTATTCACAATCAATATGACATAATTCATTCATTTTCTGAATAATAGAATACCAATGTCCTTGTAGACCAATGCAAGCAGCAAATATATGAACCTCACCTGCTCCGTCAACCCCCACTGAAAACATTGACTATCCTGCCTTTTATTTAACCGGTATGGGGTATAATATAAATCATTCAAAATATTAAAATGATTGGCCTTAACCCTAGAGACATTCAGAGCTGTATGTGCAAAGATGTTACTGCTTTGGATTCCCTAAAGTGTCACCATAACCCCCAAAGAAACACACAGTTTCTCAGCCTCGAGCAGGGGCGACTCCTCCGTTGATGCAGAGGAGTGTCACCCCACTTAAATGCCCCCGAGTTGATTCATTACCATTTTAATTTTCATCCGCCAGTCTCGACAAGAGTGTCAGGACGGTGCGTGGCCTGCTGAGTGAGAGCAGCAGGGAGGGGGTATGCAGTCTATACGCTGTTTAAAGTGTGTATGTCTTTTAGGCCGGCCATCTTATGATGCCAGCCAGCCACACATGCACACTTTCAACACCTTTAAGCTGGGTTAGAGCAAGTGCTGGCCTCCAGAACACTGTGGAGTGCCGAGTGAGGCCACTCCCTCCAATCAGGGTGCTGCTCTCATGCTGGGGAGCAGCGCTAGGATTGGTCAAGGGAGTTTCCTGGAGGCTGGACTGCAGTCGCAATGAGGACATCTGGAGCAAGGAGGTCATGTCAAGTTCGGTAACTGTTTATTGATTTTTTTATTTTATGTGTGCGCCTGCTACGCCCGTAAATGCCAGCCACCACTGGCCCTGAGTTGGTGTAAATCAATTCTCCCCCCAACTTCAACTGTAAGAATCACCTTATAGGGCAAACCTCTATTCCCCTTGTGATTCAAGTCCATAATGAAGTAAAGGAATTCCCTCTGTGCACAATTTAGTTCTTCTGCTTCCAAGCCCAGCACAAAATGACAAAGTTGGAGAAATCAGAAAAATCATTTACGGAGAACAGATAACTGCTGTTGTAATACCTCAAAAGAAAGCACAGTGTCATCCTCATACAGTTGTCCTAGCATCTAGAGTTCCCTCTTTCCCCAACAGATGAGCGCACTTTCATGTATGGATAATAGGAGATTTAGATTAAACCCTAGTAGCCTATATTGGTTGAACTGGGCAATACCCTGAAATACATTATGTAAGTAATCACAAACTTTATGATAGACCCGTAAAGTCTTGAACCTGGTCCATTTAAAATACGCCGTATCAATGATACATGTATATGGTTCGAGATCTGCCCCCCCCCCCCCCCGGGAGATAAACCAGAAATAATAAACCGAGTGGCCATTGTTCCTTACCTAAGACAATAGTAGAGCGAAAAATGAAAGATGCTAAATAGTAAACTCGAATAGAAGGTAGGGACATACAAATGCTATCCCAATGCCTTTGGAGATACTATATCTTACACCTAAGTTTTTATATAGTTCCGTATGAACCATTGCCAAAGTGATTAGATCTTATTGAAGAAGCCCTTAGTGAGATGTAATGGTATGCATTCAAGCAAATACAAATATTGGAGTAGAATAATTGCTTAATAAGATTATACCTCCCATATGTCTTACATGAATTAACCCTATATCCAGACACCCTGCCGAACTCTGTCGCCTGTTGCTCCACTGCTTTCAGGGTAGCCACTGGAGAAGAGGTCAAATTCACAACAACATCTACATAAGGCAAGACCTTGATTCCCAAGTGATGTAGATGAAGTGCACAAACTGAATCGATAAACTTCAAAGCCTGAACATACGTCTCCAGATATAATGCAAAAAGTTGTGGTGATAAAGGACACCCTTGCTGGGTGCCTCTAGATATTACAATAGGATCCAGTAACTTACCACAGCAGAGGATGCTTGCTGTTAACCTCCCATAAAGCAAATTATTGTGGGTAATACACACCAGGCCAAACTCTGACCCATTCATATTCTCCCAAAGAAATTGCCAGGAGACCAGGTCGAATGCCTTTTCAGCATCTAACATTATCATTCCTATACGAGCCTCCTTCACAAATGCCACCTCCACGGTGGTTATAGCCATGTTCACGTGAAACATTCTCAGTTTATGGCATGCATAAATTAGGCCAACCCATACAAACAATCTACATTTGTGTGGGTATTCGTGATAGTTATGTCAGAGCTCACATGTGTGCAATGTAAATGGAGGATGTGCACACAGCTAAGAGCTCTAGGCCGGGCTGTGTCTGTGGCACATCAGACTCAAGATTCATCGTTACTGTAGATCAGTGGTTCCCAAACTCTGTTTCATGGACCCCAAAGGGTCCATGATACATTCCTAGGGGGTCCACAAGTCGTAGTTTTAAAAGCACTGCAAAGTTAATTGTAAAATCGGCAGGTTTCAGGCAACAACTAAAATTTCAAGATAACTCCGGTGATTAATGTTCCTGCTGGAGAGAAATGGGAGTTTTGTCCAGTGGCAGGTTTGACTCATCTAAAGGAGCGCAGTTGGTTAATATCCTTGCTTTAAAGAGTGTGTTCCATGCATTTAAAAAAACAGTATTTTATGTACATAGCTCAGTGGGTTACTGCTTTTGTCACAGAGATTATTTTGTTACGGTGAATTTCATAAATTACAACCATAATCTAGCACAGTGAACTATGAACTGCCATCAAAGAGCTGTATGCAAACTGCATGGTACAAGTTAGCTGGCAACCGCGAGCATCGCAGCCGTGAGGGGAACGGCCAACATTGTCCCCACTCGTCATCATCCTGCTGTGAGGGGAACGGCCAAGGCTAAACAACACTTCCCAGTAACCCCGTATTGGCGCCTGCCATGACACTGCCTCGCGTGCCCGGAGGTGCAATAAGATCTCTGCCGGCCTCCCGCAGCGCGGGACGCTCAACATCCGCCGTTAGGAGAACGGCCAACTCTGAACTGCACCTCAAGCAATCCCGTATTGGCACCTGCCGTGACGCTGCCTCCCACGCCCGAGGCGCGATAGGATCTCTGCCGGCCTCCCATTGCGCGGAACACACGCGGGCATGCCCGGACGAATCCCGGGCCAAGGACGGGCCTGCCTGCACCTGTCAGAGACCAGAGGAGGCTGGGCAGGGCCACCCCCCTGAGAGGCCCCAACTACTAAGCTGTGCGGAGGTGAGTGTAGAAATATCACGACATGGGGAAACACAATCATAGCAAGCTCCCACCCCTCTACCTCCATAGACAGTATGCTACAAAGAGCAGCTAACATTGTCACAACTGAGATTGAGCTAACTTAGAGGCTATTGTCCTTGGGACTGGTAGCTCCACGTACCACCCCTTTGGCAGGGGAGGAACAAGAGGATTGTATTAGTCCCCCCCCCTGATGCCAAATGCATTCAACAGTACCACTAGGCACTTACCAAATCTAGGGGATGGTCGTAACATAGAAAATAACCAGGGCAATCAGGGTGATGGAGCCTTATCATCTACTACAGGTTGCACAAATAGCCCAAACGCTCATATTCATCCAGCCAATTATGTTGCCACTGCAAATCCCATAAATAAAGCCATTTCAGGGTGTAACATTCAAAGTGCAAGCACCGCTAACGAAATTCATGATAGCGGAACATCTGCTGAGGCCAGTAGAAAAGTTCTTAGTTTACCATCAGCTGCATGTCTGTATGTCTTAGCAGGTGTTCCCCCCTAAGAAAAAATCAGACTGAGACTTGGGACAAATTGCGAAATAAAAGCACTGACTGGCTTGTCAAACACAAAGGGCTTAGGGTGGCAAACATTAGCAATATTACATGGTGCGCAGGGTATGGTGGGTCGAACCCTAACTAAAGAACATTGAGGGAGAATGTCATTCATTTTCGACGACCATCACTGGTAAGATCGATTTTGATGACAAAGGGGCTCAACAACATCATTCCAACTCTTATCTGGTCACTGCCCCTAGGTTTTTTCTGATATTTTGTTTGAGTTCTGTTTTGAGAGTGGCAGCTCATTCACGTGCTTCAATAAGCACCCCTTAACCCAGCTAATTGTATTCAATCTCATTATGCTGCTATTTGATTGGAGTTTTAAATATTTATTAAGGGATGGTGCTCCACTAGAAATTGTTGTTCTGTATATTAGAAGCCACCTTTTATAGCTTATATTCAATTGCACTTTATATTATGTTGCTGAAACTGCTTACATTTGATTGCCCTTTATTATAATATGCTGCTATTCGTTGAACATTTGATTGCACCTCATGATACTATGCTGCTACCTGTTAAGGGCTATATACTCTCTGTGTTCCCGTGTTATCCATGATGCTGCTGTTTTGAATATCAAGCCTCTTTTTAACACATATATTTTATCCTTTGATACAAACTAATATCGTCCACCTGCTTACTACCTTTACAGTGTGCATTGCTTATAATTGTTGTATTCTCACTGGTATTTTAATCTGTGCTTTTATGGATATTCATATCCGAATAAAGATTTTTTAATTGAATTGAAGTTAGTAAGTTATGTTTTTTCCAAGTCTTTTATTATCCTGATGCTGCTAAAAAAAAGTTTGGGTAGAAATAAATTCTTATTATTAAAGTCAATGCTAAACACTGCGTTATGTTCTGAATCCTGAGTTTGTGCTTCTCCAGACCATGCATTCTAAGAAGATAACTACTAGTATGGATGGCATGCGGATCCTACATCTTGAAGTGCCCTTTGCCTTCTTTACCTTTTTCTATACATTGCTTTACACATGTACAATTCATTGCCATTGTATGTGTGTGATGTAAAGTGCTCTCACACCCTACACTGGTATGAGAGTTGCTATAAAACAAATGAAATACTTGTGACAGGGGGGGCTATGGAGAGATGAGAGGCACTGTTGGAGGGTGATAGTGAGGGAATCATTGGAGAGCCCCAACAAAGATTGTCGTATCCTGGAGCACAGTATGATCATCATTTATTATGCTTTAACCCCTTCCATGCTGCCGTCGGCCATTGGCCCCGCCCATTTTGCGGAAGTGCCGCACTTCAGCAAAATCGGCAGCGCAGCCAACTGGTAAACAGCTAATACAATTTAATATATAATGACAAATGTGGTGTAGAATGCACCATTTTCACCTCACATTTTCTTTAGGGGAGAGCCCCCAACCCCCTCTTTATTGTGGTTAGCTCACTTGCTGCACTTGGTGCGCACCGTACGGGGGACTGGTTTGTCAACATTTCCCAGGGCTGCTTTGGTTTTCCGGTCCGGCCCAGGCAACAGCATGAGCCTTGCACTGCAAAATAAAACCAAACACTGGAAAGTTAGTCGCCCAGATGCAGCACCCACCTTTTCATTAAAACGTTTCGAAATGTGCACATTTTTTCAGTATAAAATATTAAAATCTTTAGTAATTTGAGTATTTGTTTGGTGTACAAATCTGAGTTTTTTTTTCTCCAATTACTGTTTTAATATTTGAAATTTAAATTATAAAAGTTGCTTGGGGGTCCCCGGTTTCTGGTAGTGACTCAATGGGGGTCCTCAGGGGAACCACTGCTGTAGATTGTTGCAATATTAGTGCACGCTAGGCACGATTGCCCGAGACAGACTTAAGCATTCTTTATATTAACAAGTAAAGTGTTTAAAGTCTGTCAAACCGCTGTGGGCCATCTTGGGATACCTTTATAGTGCTGACATGCATACAAGGAAAAAGGTGCGACGCAAACCAGTACGGAGGATGGGTAGAAGGCGTGCGAGTACAACAGGGTATTTGAATTTGTAAAAAAAAAAATGTTTACATATGCCTTACATCTGCTAAATATGTCAGAATGATCACGACTGAATTGTGTTTCTCTAAGTTTACAACTGGAGATGGAAAAAACTGCGGTGTTTGAAATCATTATCAATATCGCAGGGTAAATCAATCCCAATGTGTGCGACTTTAAATAATAGTTGATGTCGGTATAAATCATGTTTTAAAGTATGTTTTTAATTTCTCACAAATCCTGCAGAATAGGAAAGAGAGTGTCGCCCTGGAGCACATAACACGCCAAAGCGGGGAAGCTGGGTCTTGTGTTACCTCTGGTCATATGTTACACAGTCACTTATGTAGACGCTAGAACACACATCCCCTACCAGCAGAGATACGAATAAACTCAGCGACGGGTTTAAAGGAGCAACCCACACCACCTGTGTATCCAGAGTCATGCGTTCAAGAGGCCTTTCAATCAGGATTAGACACCGTGGAAAAGAACGCAAGACATTTAGAGAGAGTCTATCTGATTTAGATGTTTCAATGCAGTAAAAAAACTGAAAAGCCAAAGGGGAAATACAGAAATATGTGATAACACATTTCAACTGTCAACTATCAAGGGCACAGTGCGCATGCGCCGCTCCTTCCTTGTGAAGTGCTGCTGGCTCTTAGTGCTTGTACTGTGCTTGCGTGCGTGATTTCTTGAAGGCGGGAATTAGCCCTCAGCATTTCGTCCGTGGGAAGGACATCATGTTTTATTTGCTTCCGTGCACGCCTTTGAAGTTAAACAAGCATGAAGAAAACTATTCAATTCAACTTATCGCACCAGCTGGAAATTCATAAAATTCTCCTCAAGGGTGTCTGGAGGCTCACGTGCCCTGGTGTGCAATTGTCAATGGTGCAGCAGGTGCAGTGGCATCGGGCCCAGAGTTCAGGCGGGATAACTGAACCCCGAATTCTTCAGGGGGGGCCATTTTCCTTGCTTGCAATGGGGCACAAGGCCCCCTTTGTAGGGCTTTGTAAGAGCTGTTGCTTTTCTCCCTAGCCATAATCTCATATCAATATCCTATATAACTATTCTTCACGAAAGACAGGTTTGTTTAGAAAGCCACAGGTAAATGAAATAAAGAAAGGTCTTGCTTTTTTTTTAAAAGGGGATGCTCAGTCCCACCAAGACACCCCCATCCTTTATTTTTTTGGGGTGCACAG
Organism: Lissotriton helveticus; assembly: GCF_964261635.1. Classification (NCBI taxonomy): domain Eukaryota; kingdom Metazoa; phylum Chordata; class Amphibia; order Caudata; family Salamandridae; genus Lissotriton; species Lissotriton helveticus. The sequence continues at coordinate 1,709,464,806 of NC_136059.1, forward strand.
GAAGCCCTTTCCCGCGAGGCTTGGCCGACTCCCCACGTCACCTACTCTGTCCTTGCCAGCATGGAAGCCAATCTCCCTTCCTGCTTTGTGCCAGCAGAGTGTATCGATTGGGATGTCCACCCTGCCCCCTCCATAGGCACAGGGGGTAGGAATGAGCCCACCACTGGGGGGCAAGTGGGGTGCTGCAGCGCTGCCCCTTGGTTGTTCTGCATCAGAGGGTGGAAGATCTGTCCTGGGAGCCTGGTCTCTGTTGAGGTGGCGCAACAGCACTCCCCGTGATATTCCTCTGTTGGGGGCCCAAAGATGGTTCCCCGGCCTCTTGTGTCTAACTTGGGGGGGGGGGTGGGTGTGACGGCACTCCACCTCTTCTTTTCTGGATGGGGTCCTGGCCATCATCTTGATATAAGCTAGCCCGTTGGTTGGAGCCCTCAGGCCTGGAAAGCTCTTGGGAGAGGGTCCCAATCACACCTTCCCCCAGGCAAAGTATTATTTAAAGCACCTTAGTGTAGACCCTCTACCACTGGGCCATCCCAGGGGGTTTATTGAACTCTTGGCCCTAAAATGTAAACCCTTAGATAAGTCGTCGAAGATTTTTCCCCATTGGTTGTATGGAACTTTGATAGCTGATGTGAAGTATTGAGAGGGGGAAAACCTCAACAATACATCTTTAACTTGTGACGCCAATGTGACACGACAATAAGAACCATGAATCAGTGAATATAGTTAAAGAGTTTTATTTTGAATTTACAATCAAACCGGTATATGTATCCAAACTAGGATAAGTTCAAGAAATGCATCAATACAATAGGCAAACTGAAATATCTCAATCTCAGTAGGTTAAGGCACAAAAGAATGTAATAACCAGAATCGTATAAACACAATTTAAGCAAACATGTGTTCTAAAAAATAACCAGTAACATCCACTAGAACTGTGCAATTTTGTATTAAAAGCCCTTGCATGGAATTCATTATGCAGACTTGATTTTACAGGTCAGAATTTCACACTGTTTCCCTGCTCCTAGGGAACTGAGGCTCACATTTACTATCTGCTCAGAGCAGGTGATAAGTGTGAGATGGGGGGGCAGGTGATGGGTGGGGATGGAGAGACGGGGATTGGATTGGGAGGGTGGGGGAAAGAAGGGCAAAATAGTCCCCTGGCACATAATGCTCCCCTTGCTGAAAAAAGTGCTTGGGTGAGAAGATGACAGAGGCGTCGCGGCATTTGCAGCAATTTTATTGACCTATGTTTACAGCACGGGTACCATAGTATGTCCCGTGGGCCGCCAGCTGCCCGGTAAGCCTTCCTTGGCGGCCCGTGGACCTTGCAGACAATTTACCCTTGTTTTAAAAAATAAAAATATTAAAGAGTGTCTGCAACACTGCGACTCTGAGAGACTCTGCTGCTCTGTGGGGGCCCGGGCATTCCAGTGATAGTCAGAGTGGAGCTGCAGGGGCGCTAAGAGGTGAAATACAAAAGCCTCATTAACATACAAATGCTCTTTTAAAGACCTGTGAAGTGCTCCAGTGTGGCTGTGTGTGTGTGTGCCCGGAAGCTGTCTCAGCCCGGGCAAACACAGGCAGGGTGAGATGAACAGGGTGACAGAGGGAGGTAGAGGGAGGGAGACAGAGGGAGGGAGGGAAAGGGAGGAAGACAGAGAGAGAGCGAGGGAGGGAGTGAAAGGGAAGGAGAGGGAGGGAGAGCGATGGAGGGAGGGAAAGGGAGGCAGACAGAGGGAGAGCGAGGGAGGGAAAGGGAGGCAGACAGAGGGAGAGGGAGAGCGAGGGAGGGAGGGAAAGGAGGGAGGGAAAGGGAGGCAGACAGAGGGAGAGCGAGGGAGGGAGGTGGAGGAGGGAGACTGGGAGGGAGGGAAAGGGAGGGAAAGGGAGAGCAAGGGAGGGAGAGGGAGGGAGAGCGAGGGAGGGAAAGGGAGGCAGACAGAGGGAGAGCGAGGGAGGTAGGGAAAGTGAGGGAGAGCGAGGGAGGGAAAGGGAGGGAGAGGGAGGGAGAGCGAGGGAGGGAGGGAGGGAAGGGAGGCAGACAGAGGGGGAGCAAGGGAGGGAGGGAAAGGGAGGGGGAGGGAGAACAAGGGAGGGAGAGGAAGGGAGAGCGAGGGAGGGAGGGAAAGAGAGGGACACAGAGGGAGAGCAAGGGAGGGAAAGGGAGGCAGACAGAGGGAGAGCGAGGGAGGGAAGGAAAGGAGGGAGGGAAAGGGAGGCAGACAGAGGGAGAGTGAGGGGGGGAGGGAAAGGGGGGCAGACAGAGGGAGAGCGAGGGAGGGAGGGAAAGGGAGACAGAGAGAGGAAGACAGAGAAAGGGAGACAGAGAAAGGGAGAGGGAGGGAGACAGAGGGAGGGAGACAGACGGAGACAGACAGAGGGAGAGAGACAGACGGAGACAGACAGAGGGAGGGAGACAGACATAGGGACGGAGAGGGTGACAGAGGGAGACAGGGATGTTAAATCTAAGGTCAAGGGACAGTCGATATTTGCCCGGTGGTATCGCCTCTTTAACCCACGAATTATTATCAATGAAGAGGCAGGCGCTGGAGACGGGAAGGCAGGAAACAAGGTTTATTCTCTCCGGAGGAGAACACATCAGTTCAGACAGCAGGTATCGTCATGAGGTGCTCTAACTGCATCTCTGAGGCCTGGCCTCTTATACATAGGTTTATTGCTTTATTACATACAACACATCTGTGGAAATGCTTTGATGTACGGAAGGATATCCTCCGAATCTCCCCTTCAGGCCCGTTCCCACACACAGTTACAGTTGAGGTCCCCACCCCGGTCACAACAGGTGATGATTATCGCGCAGCGGGACATTCCGCCGATTCACAGAACGTGGGGGTTTGGTCGGATCTCATAGGGTGAGGGCTTTGATCAACTCGGGGGTCCTTTGATGAGGGAAGCTTTCTACTGTACGGGGAGGGGCAAGGAACAGTATCGGCAGAGCTAGGTGTCGGCCTGGGAACGGGGAAGACAAACGGGCACACAGGAGGAGGGGGTTTGTATCAAAAGAGGGCCTGGGACCATGAAAGGAAGGAAGGGAGGTGTCGCGCTGGGGACAGGATGGGGTTCTGAGGCAGAGCTGCGCTGAAGAGGGGTTTATGACCCAAGGCATGTGCGAGCGGGGGTTTGTCAGAGTGCGGGCTTTGTGAGGGAGGAGGGCTATGCTGGGGGCCAGTGGCATGCAAAAGGGTTGTTCTGATCGAGGCGCCTAAAATGGCGGGTGCACACGACAAAAAAGTGTGGCACCGGGAAAAAAGGCAAGATGGCGCAGATAATGTTTACCAAACCGTACAAATTTTCCACAGTCCTCCCTTTAACATATCAAGACATCTTACTGGCCTATTTCCTATTCATGTCTACTGTGGTGGTCATAAGAAAAGAAGTAGGTACCCAGGTGAAGGAGTTATAAACATTACATTTTAAAATCTTTCATCTTAGGAGGCGGATCTATCGATAGAAAAACTTGTTTGCAGGAAAGCCATAGTAATGCAATAACAGACAAAAATGATTCTGTAGTGAGAGCATTGAGTACATTTCATAGCTACTTTTAGTCGTTTGGAATGTAAATTGATAGGTCATTACATATGTGAGTTCTGTTCATGTTTGGTTGGAGCATAACTAATACAATGGTGGCTGGGAGAGAAATGAGACGTAGTAGAAATGATAATTGAGAGTGTCAATGTTCGAAGTTAATGAGTTCGCAGCATTCTTTGTCGTCTTTTGTTGGCGCTGTGGAGCACCGGCGGTGGAGCTACGGGTCCAGCTCTATTCTAGGTCCCGCGTTGCAGGGCACGACCTTTTCCTCGCGTTTCTGGTCAAAAAGGTCCTTTTCGCCCTGTGTCCTTTGGGTTGATTGTCAAAAAGGTTCAGATGGAAGAAATGTGCGTGTGAGCAGTCCTTTAGGGTAGGTCGGAGAAAAGGGGGGATGGAGCAGGGCCAGATCGGGAACAGACTAGGGGGACGGAAAATTTCAGGTAGGCGAGCTCATGACCGAGTTTAGAGAGCGGGGACTTTTCGGCATACATTTGAACATCGAGCAGGGGCATCAGGTCAGCCCTTTCCTCTCATTTTGTCGAAAACAGTGCCTCGTCCTGCAGCTCCTTACTGTCGCGTCTCGCCTTGGCCAATGTCGCAGATGTTCCATAGTCTGTAGTCAGGCCAGGTGCTCCCACATCCGGTCCTTCTTTCCTCCGACAGTCGTACCCTTAAATGAGTTTGAAAAGACAGTCTTTAGAGAATTGGCAGAGGAAGGTAATCACATAAGTCTATTTCTCTCTCAGCTCCCGGCAAAAATGGAAACGTCCATCATATTAGGGTTCGCAACTAACATATAAATGATTGATGATGGGCCTGCTGGATTTACTATAACTTTCCTTCACAACCATTTCTTTGGTGTTTGTTGGTCGTGGGACGAGATCTGGTACCTTTTATTGCATTACAGTTACGTCAGTTCTTCTGACGGAGACCCACCTTCCTAGTACGAGCCTTACAAAGCTATACCGTTCTCCTGGGCGTTATATCAAAAAACGCAATGTGCTATCACCATGGTCTGATAGGTATCTTTCTGAGAGATGAACATAGGCTAAATATTTTTCATTCTACCAATGCATCCTGCCTTTCAGCTAAACATTTTACTTTCAACAGGGTTCATTGCAACGATTTCTTCACTTCGGTCTAATCTTAATTTTGCAAACGTCGTTCTAGTTTCTACATGGCCTCTTACAACCTGACTACTTAATTAAAAAAACGGGGACATGCATCGAGTAAAAAGGGGGCACCGTTGTGTCGCATTTCTTGCATTCTCGGTCCTTTAACCAGTTAAGTCAACGCGTCAGTCATACACAAACATCATCTCATAGTTTCAGACATACGTGACAGGTGTCCATTCACACAACACGGATTTAAGGGTGATCGCTTTCATCATGTCATATAATTTATTGGCTCTTCTGGTGCAAGAGCAGTTTGTGGGTGTGTTTAGGTGCCACCAGGCAGTGTTAGTCCGCTTCGTGTATCAGACATGGCGAGGCTTCAGATCTTCACCATACCTTGGTCGTGATTCCGGCGTGGCCTGCAGGGGGGGAAAGGAGGGGAGGGGGACAACATTCGAGCATATCAAAAGCACGGGTACGAAAGCTTTTTACTTACCTCATACTCGTCTTATCTCCTCGGGATAGAATCCCTGGGGTTGTGGTTTCTGGAGCAAAAAAAAGGGGGGGGGCAGTGTGTCTTTATAGGCTGTGAGTAGGAAAACGTTAGAGAATCAGAAGCACTTAGCGCGAGGTTTCTAGTTGGTAGGTGTATTTAACTATCGGGGTCCTTAAATCTCTTTCAATGCTGTGATGTTTTAAGGTTTATCAGCTCTTCGGTCAACTCTGTTCCCTAGTACCTTTGAGTGTCGTATCTTTATAATATTCTATCATTTACATCGTTTCACTTTACCCAGCCTTTATATTCCATCTTTTACACCATTTCGCTTTTACCCATCCCCAGAAGTCGAGGTTTTTCTCCATGCGCGAGTCCCTGAGTCAGTCGCATATTTGACGGCAGAGTGTCGTGTCTCAGATTCGATCCTCCATCCGGGGCTGGGCAACCATCTTCTATTAACCTTAAAGAGAGAGCAGAGTAGGGTGCACAGAAAAGAACTCTCCCGCCGATCCCACATTTTAAATAAAGCATGCAATACCCGTTCATAGTTTCGAAAACCTTTATTTTCACAATCATTTAGCATGTTGATAGGACAGTGTGATCGGGGTTGGCCGGATACGGCAATGGCTAAAGTGCATACAGTAGGGGGGGGGCTATTTTGTAGGATTAAAGACATGTTTTAAAAGGTTCATTCATTCATTTGCAAACTAAAACGTCTATCGAATAGTTGAGGGACCAAGGGGCATTCATTTCATAATTGGAAACAAAGTTGGACTAGTTGTAATCAAATTCCTATAGGTATACCATGGGAGTGCGTCATAAGCGAGGTTATATGTCAGACATGATAATATCATAATGAATCGTACATTTTGAAAAACATTTTTTTTTTTCACGGGGTCCTTTTACATGTTCGTCGAGTGAATCCTCCCTCTTTTCCGTCAAGTGTACAAAGGGTCATAACATCTCTCGGAACATCGAGTCTTTTTAGCAAAAGAAAACACCACGAGGCGTTCGTAAGTTCCTATTGTTACCGGCGCCATTTTGGGCGGGGCCGGGTTGGTCCGGAAGTAGCATCAAGGAAAAAAAATGTTTCCTACAACCGGCAGTTGGACCAGAGTCCTTTTCGGCAGTTCGAGAATTCATGCTAACAGAAGGAGTGGCTATGTCATGCTTATTTCGTTAGCGATCAAGGCAGTCGTCCCTCACCGGAAGCCTGCAGGGGCCGAGGGCTCTGGGGACTTTTGTAGAATCTTCAAGGCTGTGGGGGTGCTGTCAGAGGTGGGGGCTCGTGCCCCGGTGGGCAAGCGCCCGAGTTACATTGCTGTTCAAAGTTACTCTAGCGGCCGAGACCCGCCTTCCAGCGGACCCAGACGCCATTTTGAGGCCCTGCAGCAGCCCCCCTCGTCGAGTCTGCAAGAGTGGAAGAGACCTTTCAGGGGACAAAATAGGGAATGGAACTCCGTGTTGTGGGAGCAGGACGTTCGGCTAGGGCGCAGCTGTGGTGCCCCCACCTGGGGGGCGAGGGAGACTCGTTCGCGCCGTCTCCCTCTCCCGGTGCACTCCATGCCGCTCTTTTTCATGGGCATGCACGATGGTCTCTCCACGCCCTGTGCTTCACAAGTCCCATGCCCGGTGCTGCGGAAGTATGGCCACCTGTGGCGCATGTCCAGTGCTGCGCAAGTACTGGAGCGCCACCATGGTATGTTCGGTGCTACGCAGGTATTGGCACCACCGCCTGGCTGGAGGAGTTCGGCGCTGGGCCGGGGGCTGGGAAACCTCCTATCCGTGGAGGTGGGAGAGGCTCGTCCGCGTCGCCTCTCCCTCCCAGCCCGACCTGGACTAATTTTCGCGGAAGTATGTACAAGACATCCCTCCCTCCCCAGAGTTGTCGCAGCCATTATTCAAGTGGCGCCGGTCGTGCTGCTGCGGCCATTACGGAGGGGAAAAGGAAGAAGTGTCCCGTCCTTCTCTGGGCCGGGCTTCCGGTGGATGTCGGCCGGACGCCCCTTGCTCTGGCCCCATGAACGGGTTCCTTGGCTCATCGGCTGCAGCCGGATCCAGTTGGCCCCAGTCCCTGGCCATTGGTGGCCGGACCGGGAAGACATGTGGCGGGACTATCTGCAACTCCCACGCGCCACCGTGGCCGGACTGGGGGAGAGAGAGAGGGGGGGTCGAGGACATAGACATTCCCCCCCCTACAACTCTCCGGTGTGGTCAAGGTGATCCCCTGGCTGGGTCCCGCTGGCCCTTGTCTCTCCTCCGGCTCCACCCTATGTTACGATTTCCTGGCCGACTGTTGGCAGCAGGACTCGCCTTATATGGGTTGCTGCCGGTTGGGCGTAGCCGTAACCCTGCCCTACTTTGGAAGGTTCCAGAATGGGGGGGCGAATGTTCTGCTGACTTTCATTTTCTAGTTTACCGTTCTTGTTTCAAACGTTTTCTGTTGTTAGGGCATTAATAGGTGTTATTATTACGTATTGTTATTTGTTTCTTGTTCGTTATGTTAAATAAAAGTTCAAGTTCATCAGTGGCCTACGGATTTCGTTTTCCCATTCCTTTCTTTCCAGGTTGTTCCATGCTAAGGCTTCTGTTAACAGAAGTTTAAGTACTACGGTAACACAGGCAGAGAGATGACGCAGATTCATGCATCACGTACACACAAACTCAGACGGGGAGACAGTACAAATATTATATAAAAAGACCCAAGACAAACATAAAACAGTTATTGGCCATAATTATCTTATTTCTATATGCTGCGCATACTTTTTGTTAGAGCAATGGGGCAGGCTTTAGTTATATGCCTATAAGGATGCGTTCGGAAGGAGGTAGTAGGTTTTCAGTCATTGGCAATATCCCTAGTCCTCTCGGTGAAGGATACTTGGGTAACCCTTACCTCGAAATACCCTAAACTTTTCCCTATTTGGCTAAACGTAAGGATGCTTGATCATGTGTGTACGTTATTCTTTCTGGTTTCTTCGGGGTTTGTCGTCTGTCAATTTAGAGCTACACTGGGTTTTCCCGTCTTATCGTTGTTTGATCTATGAGGATTCGAACATGTCGCTGAAATCGGCTTGGCGAAATCTGTGCCATCGGGCATAATCGAACGTGGTGGTTCTATCTGGCCTGTCCAAGTCAGTCTGATTCATCTTTGTCTCGCGCCTTTTCCCTTTCTGTCGGCCTGTTATTCCTGTCGGTCCTCTGCTCCTACTCACGTTCAGTAGAGTCGGGCATTGGGCTTTCCAGTGCCCGGCATATCTACAAAAAGCACATTGGTTTTGCCCTAAGTCTGTCCGTCCTGTGCGTAGTGTCGGGGGATTACTTTCGGGGCGTTGTGTCCTGGGGTCGTCCTGTCGATATGTTCCTTTACCTGCTCTGTCCTTGTCTCTATTCTTTCGTTGCATTGCTTCTTTGCGCCACATACCGAGGCAGTCGAGCATAATAGGTGTTGTCTTATTATCACGAAGGGCTATTTCTAACGTTTCTATTTTATCAAGATCGAAGGATCCTATCAGTGGCCACTGTTTCTCTTGACTTTCTTTGGTATACCTGTGCCACAGTTTACTATAGGCTATGGTAACTAATCCATAGTTTATGAACATGTCTTTATTAGGGGTGCCTTCCAGCGGAGCTAGATGATCCACCTCTAATAAACGGTCCGGGTTGAACCAGCTATCGACCAGTGGGGAGAAGACAGACATGACAGCTCGCAATGAGGACAAAAAGTCAGCACTGCCTATCTTATCACTGCGTGCAAAGACTAGACAGAATATTTCTATTCTACGTTGTTTGCACGCAGTGAGTACCTCATGAACCAATAACAAAACAATAAATAACGACCAGTGGGGAAAATAAGTAGATCCGCAAAGGTCTGCGTCCTCTACCCTTTCACTATCTACAAAGGGGAACCTGTTCTTTCCTGTTTGTAGACAGAGAATCTCCAGAAAACAATCCGCGAACAGTAGTTCGGGGTGAAAAAAAAAACGTTAATCAGTGTGGGAGAGGGAAATCTCCCGAAAACAATTCGTGAACAAATGAACAATTCAGTGGGGGAGAAAGATAGGCACGCTGGCCGCGTTACCTATCCTTCACTGTTTGCAAGGAGAAAGAGCCTACTGTTTCTCCGTTTGCAGACAGTGAATCTCCAAATAGGTCAACAAAGAGTAATACTAGTATTTTCTGAACATTTAAACAATTATTTCGCAGTTCGTCGTGTTTACACGACCTTACCCGGACCGTGTGGACAGTTTCTTGTCTTCCGAATCCAGCGCCCGATCGTCCTCTTTTCTTTGTATTCCTCGCAGCACTCCTGATGGTTCCCAGTCAGGACCGTAGATCACTCGGGAGAGGTCTGTTCGGAACCAGTGAAGTTCGGATGATCGGCTGCCAGACGAGGGTCTATTGGGCAAGAGCTCTCCCGATCGTTGCAGTCGTTCACTCTGTCGTCAGGACCTCTCCCACTGGATCCACGAGTCGCTGATGGGCCCCACGCTTGGGACGCCAATTGTTAAATCTAAGGTCAAGGGACAGTCGATATTTGCCCGGCGGTATCGCCTCTTTAACCCACGAATTATTATCAATGAAGAGGCAGGCGCTGGAGACGGGAAGGCAGGAAACAAGGTTTATTCTCTCCGGAGGAGAACACATCAGTTCAGACAGCAGGTATCGTCATGAGGTGCTCTAACTGCATCTCTGAGGCCTGGCCTCTTATACATAGGTTTATTGCTTTATTACATACAACACATCTGTGGAAATGCTTTGATGTACGGAAGGATATCCTCCGAATCTCCCCTTCAGGCCCGTTCCCACACACAGTTACAGTTGAGGTCCCCACCCCGGTCACAACAGGTGATGATTATCGCGCAGCGGGACATTCCGCCGATTCACAGAACGTGGGGGTTTGGTCGGATCTCATAGGGTGAGGGCTTTGATCAACTCGGGGGTCCTTTGATGAGGGAAGCTTTCTACTGTACGGGGAGGGGCAAGGAACAGTATCGGCAGAGCTAGGTGTCGGCCTGGGAACGGGGAAGACAAACGGGCACACAGGAGGAGGGGGTTTGTATCAAAAGAGGGCCTGGGACCATGAAAGGAAGGAAGGGAGGTGTCGCGCTGGGGACAGGATGGGGTTCTGAGGCAGAGCTGCGCTGAAGAGGGGTTTATGACCCAAGGCATGTGCGAGCGGGGGTTTGTCAGAGTGCGGGCTTTGTGAGGGAGGAGGGCTATGCTGGGGGCCAGTGGCATGCAAAAGGGTTGTTCTGATCGAGGCGCCTAAAATGGCGGGTGCGCACGACAAAAAAGTGTGGCATCGGGAAAAAAGGCAAGATGGCGCAGATAATGTTTACCAAACCGTACTAATTTTCCACAGGGAGGGAGACAGAGAGAGGGAGGGAGACAGACAGAGGGAGGGAGGGAGACTGAGGAAGGGAGACAGAGGGAGGAGGGAGACAGAGGGTGGGAGACAGACATGGAGACAGAGAGAGGGCGACAGACAGAGGGAGGAGGGAGGCAGAGGGAGGAGGGAGACAGAGGAATAAGGGAGATAGAGGAAGGGAGACAAAGAGAGGGAGACAGCGGGAGACAAAGAGAGGGCGACAGACAGAGGGAGATAAAGAGAGGGAGAGGGAGGGAGACAGACAGAGGGGAACAAGGAGAGGGAGAGGGAGGGAAACAGAGGGAGACAGACAAAGGGAGACAAAGAGAGGGAGAGGGAGGGAGACAGAGAAAGGGAGAGGGAGGGAGACAAAGAGAGGGAGAGGGAGGAGGACAGAGAAAGGGAGAGGGGGAGACAGAGGGTGACACACAGAGGGAGGGAGGAGGGTGACAGAGGGAGGAGGGAGGGAGGAGGGTGACAGACAGAGGGAGGGAGGAGGGAGGGAAAAGGGTGACAGACGGAGGGAGGGAGGAGGGTGACAGACAGAGGGAGGAGGGTGACAGACAGGGGAGTAGGGTGACAGACAGATGGAGGGAGGAGGGTGACAGACAGAGGGTTTGAGGAGGGAGGGGGGAGGGCGACAGAGGGAGGAGGGTGACCGAGTGAGGAGGGCAACAGAGTGAGGAGGGTGGCAGAGTGAGAGAGACAGAGTGAGGGAGACAGAGAGGGAGAGGGAAGGAGAGAGAGGGAGACAGAGAGGGCGAGGGAAGGAGAGAGAGGGAGACAGAGAGGGCGAGGGAAGGAGAGAGAGGGAGACAGAGAGAGAGAGAGGGAGACAGAGAGAGAGGAAGACAGAGAGAGAGAGAGAGGGAGACAGAGAGAGAGAGTGGGTGAGACAGCGTGAGTGAGACAGAGGGAGTCAGGTAGAGAGAGAGGGAGAGAGAGGGAGTGAGAGGGAGTGAATCAGTCTGAGTGAGACAGAGGGAGAAATAGGGAGAGATGGAGGGAGAGAGGTAGGGAGAGGGGGAGGGAGTGAGAGGGAGAGAGAGAGAGAGAGAGAGAGAGAGAGAGAGAGAGAGAGAGAGAGAGAGAGAGAGAGAGAGAGAGAGAGAGAGAGATGTGTATGTATGCCGTGTCTGGTGGCTCAGTGGACAAAGGTGTCCGCTGCAGGGACCTGTGTTCAACCTCATGGTCACAGTTTTTTGTTGTTGCTCTAGCCCTGCCCCCTTTACCACTGACCCGCCCCCACCGATGTGGCCCTCGGACACAAACCACACTGTAAATCTGTTCCCCGAGAGAAAGTTTGTGAGTGCCCATGGTTTACAGCCAGTAATATCGGGATAGTTGTCCCCGCACCCAGGGAATCTGGGGCGAAGGAACTCTGCCCTCTTGTGATCAGACAGTGGTGAATTCAAGAATAGAGAATCCATTCTGCCCTATGTGGTGTATGCTTTTCTTTTTGAGAACACACCCGTTTTTAAATGTTTCCACCACTAGATATTCCCTCATAAATATGTATTCATCTTCAGGCATACATTTTAGTGCAGAATCTGGACCAAAGAAAAAGTGTAGCAATGTTATGTTATCTTCTCTATCGCAACATGAATTATAGAAACACTGCAAGATTGGAAACATTTTAAGGCCCACATTTAAGTAAGTGTTGCAAGGGCACTCTTATGACACAATGCAAAGCAAAAGATAGTATCAATTTACTTACAATTTTAAAAGCTGATGTACAGTTCTAAAGCCTCAAACACATCTATTCACTTCCATCCACCCTTGATGAACAACCATCCATTTTCATTCCAGCGGTGTGCGAAATTTACTTTTGTGTAAGGATGTGAAATTCTAGCAACATTACGTGAAATCATGCTTAGCTACACAAACTGCAAAATAGTTATTTTGCACTTTATTTTAGCACAAAATGCATCCTTGCACCAATTTTGATGTGAGAACACATTTCACGGTAAAATAAAATTTTGAAAATAGAAAGCACCGTGAACAACAGCTGCTTACATGTGCATTCACTGTACATTTTTAGAGTGAATAGTGCTGAATATTTTTACAATCGCAGTTAAACACATAAACTGTCGTAATGGTGTGATTTGGAAAAATTTGCATAGCAAACCAAGGCCCTCATTACAATGGCATCGCCACAGGCAGGTATCCATCCGATAACGAGTTGGCGGTTCCACCTGCTGTATTATGATGAAACTGTTGTGCAGGTGGTCGAAAAGTGCCTTTTCCTACTGCGACTTGTGCTGCGGCCCAGGAAAAGGGGTGCAGCACAAGCCACAGTAGAAAAAGAACTTTGTGTGCATCCATGCACCGTGTGCCAGGCACAACGCGGGGTAGGGTCCCATGCGAATTTGGCAATTTGTGGAATCTCTCTCGCTGCAGTGTGCCCCGCCCACTATCAGGTGCAGACTCTGCCTGACTCCCGGCGGGCTGTCCCACAACCTGGCAGCATGGAGGGATCCCCTCACCGGGAATCTTTCTTAGTGGGATTCCACAATGAAGCAGGCTTTGCTGCACAGCACTTTCAAGCGCAAAACTCCTGAAAAACTCCTCACACCTCGGGCAGTGTGAGCCCACACCTGGGGCTCAAGTCACATAGGAGAGGGTGGGACTGCCCACGCTGTAGGGCACAAAGCGCTCCTCTCTTCACCTGGCACTACAGCTTCTGGTTGCTGCAGGGCAGGATCCCCCCAAGCCCTGAAGGGATCAGTTCAAGCGCTCATCGTGCGCTGAGCCCTCAAGTCCAGAGGGGCAGACCTGGGCACAGTCAGGTAAGCATGTAGGGACCCCCAAGAGATAGCAGCTGGGTTCCACAGTGGTTCCCCCTCTCCCAGCAGTCCTTCGGCTCCAAGCAGGTGACCAAAAACATGGGGTCACAGCCCCACTATTTATATTGCCAATGTCTTTGTCCTCCCCCTTACACAGGGCTCTGTGCCCGGTCTAAACCAGTTCTGGGGGCACCTAAACATTCTCTTTACAGTGCGCAACAACCTCCTTTGTCAGTGTAGGCTCTGGCCCCAGGCACACCATAGGGGGCGGAGCCAGCATTGTGTAAGGCAGGCACAGTCCTATTCAAGTCCAGGTGCTACTCCTCCCACTACTCTAAATGCAGATCGGCCTATTCAGCCTGATGCTGACTCACCCAACCCCTCTGGAGCCACTTCACCTCCTCAGCTCCTGTCATCCAGAGCCAGACATGCAATACACAACAGGCAGGCACAAAGACATATAGCACACAGAAATGCCCACTTCTAAAAGTGGCATTTCTTAAATAGTTATAATAAATCTGCAAACACCATTAAGCAGCATTTATTACCACTATTCCAAACATACCAACTTGATCACGCTACTCCTCTCATGTCAGGAATTACCACTGAAACGCATATCAGGGAATCCCCAATGCATTCCTATGAGAGGGCAGCCTCACAGTAGTGAGAAACCAAAATGTCTGTTTGTCATTACCAAGACATGCCACACAGTTAAGTCGCATGTCCTACCTTTTACCTAGATCGCACCCTGCCCATAGGGCTAGCTAGGAACTACCTTAGGGGTGACTGATATGTAGTGAAAGGGGAGTCACAGACGTTGCACCCACTTTAAGTGCCACGTCACAGCGGCAGTAAACTGTGCGCGCAGGCCCTGCAATGGCAGCGGCCTGAGACACGTTTGAAAGGCTACTTTTGTGGGTGGTGCAAGCAGTGCTGCTAGCCCACCAGTAGCATTTAATTTACTGGCACGGGCATATGAGATACTACTTTACAAGGGACTGATAGGTAAATTAAACAGTTGTAGACCAATATTACTACATTTACCATAGAGAGCACATGCACTTCACACTGGACAGCAGTGATAAAGTGCCCAGAGTCCTAAAACCACCAATACCAGGTCAGAAAAGATACCAGGAGGAAGGCAAAAAGTTTGGGGATGACCCTGCGAAAAGGGCCAATTCTAACAGGGAACAACTAGACTTGAATGAAGTATTGCTAGGCAGGTGGAATCTGGAAACTGCTTTCTGTGGGAAATATGGAGTCTCTTCAATCACCCCTGTGAATCTCATTAAAATTTGACCAATTAAATTAGCATCCTAAAAACCATTGATGAACAAGAGCCACACATCGTGTACATATACTTTTTAAAGCATATCCATATTTGGTCACCATTACTGCTCTAATTATTTTGAAGGAGAGTTCCAAGGGTTTCAATAAAGTGGTATTTAAAATGTTGCTACAGCAGTGTATTACAAGTGGTACCATTTGCTTCTAACTTTCCTATATGTCCTTCTGGGAACCCGTCTCATGTAACTTTGAATCCTTTCATGCATAACTTATGTTGTTGGACTAACATGTTTTAAAATGCCACATTTGGCAGGATATTTAATACAAATTATTTGTGCGAGAGACCTCGATCGCATTATAATATTGCTTTTAAATATTTTCACGTTGTTTTAATGTTGATATTCCAATATGCTTTTCATGGAAGAATACTCAAAAGAATGTTTATATTGCTAAGGGACTTATTACAGGTTTGGCGGTCCAACCACCATAGGATCGCGCCCACCAGCAGCAAACAGCACTAAACTGTCCAAAGACCGCTGAATTACAAGTTGACTATGGGGCCAGCAGTGTGGAGGCAGGGATCTTGCAGAGGTGGTGAGTATATTTCCCAAATATATAGATTTCTGTGTGTGTATTTCAACTGCATATGTGTCAGATGCACACATATGCATGATATATGTTGAAAAATACCATAAATGCCCCCTGCGCCACCTGGGACTTACATGGATTGCCAGTGATACAACTGTCTGGGGGTGCAGCTGCGAAGCCCTTGTGCCCTACCAGGTATTTGTGCCTTCACGATTGTCATGTATTGCTGTTTCTGTGCCAAACTGTGCCTGGGATTTGAGGCCTGCATAGTGGACGGTGGGGGGGGAGGGGGGCTTGTCACTGGCCCTTGGTAGCTGCCACTTCCGGCATGCAGATTAACACTACTTGGCCCTCACCGGCGACCTTGGCCTGTGTGCATAGCCAACTAATAATATTTGCCTGACCACGTATTATGTGAAGCAGTTATACATGTGCCTTCTGCACCACAACGAGCTGGTGCATTTTGAAAGTGAGATTTGTGATTTAGAGCTCCATTACTTCGAGAGCTGCTTGACATCCCTTCTGGTGGAGATCAGAGGCCAACTGGGCGAATATGAAGAGGCAGCCCAGATAGAAGCTCTCTATTTAGGCAAGGAAGCATCCGCTCAGCTCTATGGGGAGGGGTTAGAGCTGGGAGGACCTTGGCCAACTTTTTAAGTAATCATCAGAAACAACTTGACCCGGTTCTCTGTGGCAATTATTTTTAGACTTGAACGTGGACTACATATTACAATAATTTTTGTATAACCAAATTTCTCCCCTGTATAATTGGGGTAGCAAGTCACACGTTTTTCTTGCCTATTCAATAAAAAGTCTTCACCCCAAAGAAACAAGAGACAGTCTTTTTGAATACTCAACCAGGCCGGAACCGACAAACTTTAAGTACATTCAGTTCACAGCACTCCAATTGTAACAAGTGAAAAAAATGTGTGTGGGAGAAATGACCCCTCACGGGCGAACCACCATTGGGATACCTGGCAGGTACTCACCAGGAAGGCCCATTGTTATCATCATCGGCGGTCATGACTCCCAAAATAAATATGTCCAAAAGAAAACGTGCAGTGAAAGAGTGCAAAATCTCAAAAGTGAGTTAAGATTGATAGGTATACATGTTACTGCTGCTTTTATTTCTAACTTCGTGGATCCTATCAAGTTTAAAAAGCAAGGCTGGCTGCTACACATGCATACCATTACCATAAGCCAACATGTTTCATTGCCCGAAACACTTTAGGCAATTTCTTCAGGGCCAAGAATTTTCGCCACTGCATCGGAGTTGGACACACCATTCATGTAGACCTCACTCAGCCACGGCGTCTCCTACCGGCTGTAAGGTCTTAATTAAAAAGAAATAAGCCCCTCATGTGAGTCTCCTTCTCAGAATCAGCTCTCTTTTGTTCAGTCGGTGTCTGAATCGATTGGAGCTTCGCGGAGCGTGTTGTCTCCACCTTTTAAGTAAGGCTTGGGTCAATGATTATATTGTTGAGCTAGATAGCAACCAACAGCACAAGTTTGTGGGGACAGAGGAAATCCAGAGGGAAATGACTGCCTTCTTCTCTAAACTTTATATGACTACGCAGGATGTGGCACCTCTGGATTTCCTCTGAATATCCTCCCTAATTTTGACTCTGTGCAGGTGTTGTGGTTAGACGAGGGCCCCAAAGGTACTTGGATGAGCTGTTCACTGCTGTAGAGATTGTACAGGTCATCAACTCACTGCATGTGAACAAGGCCCCTGGGCTAGTTGGTTTTACAGCTGCTTTTTATAAGGAGTACACTGGACTACTTGCTCCCTGATTTCTCACTCTCTAGGAGGAATCCTTGCAGCTGGCATTCTATCCCCCTCATTGCATGAAGAGCTGATTGCTACAATCTTCAAGTCCTACAAAAATCCCCGACGGTGCGAATCATATCTCCCAGAAGATTGATAGCACATAATATATGTACCTTTTTTGCTCTGGTCCAATCTGTTGATCCCGCGCTTTGCACGGCTGGGGGTTTTTGAGACGGCACTGAGTCGTTTGGTTCTTCAGAATGGCCTAATTTGTTCACATTCCTGTTGCACATTGGAATAAGCCCCAGATTTATTAAACTAATTGGCCTGCTGTAAGCCCAACCTGCCACCCGGTTACTTGTTAATGGGGCACTTGCCAAGAGTGCCCTTTATCACCTATATTGCTTGCCATTGAAATGGAGCCTCTAGCTGCGTGCCTCTAGCAGGGGCCTGGCCTTTACACCTTCATTTTGGTGTCTATGTATGCGGGCGATATCACTCTGTATATCAGAAATCTGCAGGATAACTTGACCAATTGATATATGAATTTACCCATTTCTGGGGTCTATTGGGTAATGCTATTAATTGAGCCAAACCGATCCTGTTCCCCCTAACTGATGTTACTGAAAAGTTTGTCTCAGAATATCCAATTTGCTGGGCCAGGGAGTCGGTACGCTATTTGGGCAACTGGCTGAGTAGGAGCCTCGATGACCTGTGGGGAACCAACTACAGGGGCTTAAGGATGTGGCTGGAGGCTAGAGTAGAGGGCTGGATGAGACTTTCTCTGTTCTTGACTGGGTGACTAGCCATTGCTCTGATGGTGGTCCTCCCTAAACTTCTCTATCTGTTCCTTAATCTGCCTTTCCCACTGCCACTGTATTTCTGAAAACAGCTTTGATCGCATCTAGTGACGCTCGCATGGCTGGGGAAACAACCTTGCATTGTGTGGAAGATAATGACGCTCCCCTACCAGCAAGGGGAACTGGGAGCCCCAGACATGGACTTATATTATTTCTGCATTCAGACGCAGTTTACAGTTGGCAGTTTGCACATTATTGGCTTGTCCCCACACAATTTACGGCACATACAGTGTTTGAATGCGACCATGTCCTTCTTACACATGGTCATGTATTATCAGCTATGAGCTGCGATCCGGTCGTTGCATGTTTCTTTCCCAGAGTCCCCTCCTTTATTACCTGTGATAGAAGTGATCCTCACATCACCATCCCCATGCATGCTCATAACAAGACTCTATGCTGGGATGCAGGTGGCTGTGCCAATTCACGTCCCCAGTGCTTGCAGTGCATGTGAGATGGATTTGGGGGCATCCTTTACTGATGACCAGTGGAGTCTTGTGCACTATCGCCCAATATAGGGAAGAGGTGTGGCGCCGCAGCCAGGGCGACTGATGCTGGAATCTGGGGCTCACGATTCGATCCCCGGCACCAGTGGCAGGTCAGCTGAGCACCATGTGACTCTGGGCAATAGCTTGCTTAATCTTCCCGACGGCCCCCAGTGCCGGGATGCCTTTGGGTAACTGTTCGCGCTTTACAAATACTGGATTTTCATTTACAATATTGCACTCCGAACAAATTATTTTGAAAGGGGTTAATTTAGGATGCATGCTGCATACAATGTGTGTACACAGGTGCTGACTTTAGGCATCTGGCTTGGCATTGCCTGGCACTATAGAGATTTTGGCTTGAGGTATTTGAACCCATGGATGACATTACTGGACATGTGTCTGAGCACTCGACGAGGGCTGTGCTGCTGGGGTATGTAAAGGATTTCCCCTCGGGCACGCGCAAACTGACGGACGTGCTCCTCCTCCTTTTGAAGGGGCAGGTGGCAATGCACTGGGGAAGGCATCTGTTGCCAAACAGGACTGGATGGATTCAAGATGCGACCTATTGCCAAGAGCAGCTCCCAGCTTATTGGGAATTAATGTCTGTATGATCCTGTCCCTATGACATTTGGTCCCCCTCTTAGCACTACGGTTGCGCTTGGGCTGCCGAAGTAGAGATTGACACTGCTGTGAACCCTGTGGCTGCACCCCGGTCGGAGGCCCATTCCCCGTGACTTAGGCCTCTCAAGGTATTAGATCCTACCGTACTGCTGGCACCTGCTAGCTAGAGCCCTGGTGCGCCAAGTGGAGATATTCTACTGGCTGAATATTTGCATGTTACCCCTCTGAGTGGCCCCTATTCCTTTTTTCCCTTCTTTCCCTGCTCTCCTGTTTTCAAAGACTCACGTACTACAACTGGTAATGATATTACGTTGACCCACAGTATTGTGCTAATGGCAATTTATGTAACTGTACTTGGTCTCTTTGGGGCATATAAGCAAGAACCTCATTAAAATTATCGCCGATGTGTCCTGCACATCTAACCTGGGCTTCTATTGGAATTCTATAACGCATATTAGCAAGCCCATTATCGCCATTTTAGCGGCAGTTTCCTGTCGCTAAAACGGCGATAAATTTAGCGAGGTTCTTGCTAATATGCCCCACACTGCACACAGGAAGTCTGGGTGGGAGCTTTAAATTGAGTTGATTCTAGAATTCTTTAAAGCCCTGAAAAAGTTGAGGCTGACAGAACGTCGGCTGTAATATCTGTAGATCAAAAGAAACGGACTGAGAAATAAAAAGAATATAAATAAGCAGGATTAAAATATTATCTGTAAATAATTTCACACTACCAATATTTGTACCTTCACGCCACGGTTTACAGTTTTTGTGCACCGACCAATTTATGAGTCCCACTGAACATTAGGTGGTGCCGGGCTATTGTCAGCTTGTACACACAATGTTGTACCCACACAATGTTATAGCCACGCAATGCTTACGTATAAGTTGGACTTACAATTTACAATGCTCAGAGGGTGTGGAAATAATGGTTTCCTTACAATGTGTTTGTTGATAACCACACGATTCTCCTGCTATTTTTTTTAAAAAAAGTCTATACGGACATTTCCGGAAATAAGAAGGAATTTGGGCATTTTTAATGCAGACACTCAAGTCGTGGCAGATATTTTCTTGGATGCTGCCTGGAGCTCCTTGAAACTATCTACTTCATTTTAGGTGCTCTGCCAAACATAAAGAGCCCAGGAAACTCACTACTGCGCAGGGTTGGACTTGGACAGAAAATAGACCCCGTGAACTAAAACAAAAGTGCTCTCACTAGCGAATTGGGTAGCTAAAAATGTGGCCCACTTTCTGCAAGTGGGGCAGTTCTGAACTTGAAGCGTCACGCTGAATTTGTGTTTTCCCAAATTATGGAAAATGCATGCATTTGTGGCTCCTGCGGGCAATATTTCTGGTAATATCAGGGAAATCAAGAATAAAAAGCAGCCCACCAGACCAGACAACTGGCCCACAAACAGCCAAAAAATTGTCCATATCGTGAGCTGTCCGCCCAGCCCTTCTGTCACTGCACTATAGGGCAGACCACTGCTTTAAATGGGCCAGTACTCACTGGTACAGAGAACCAGCACTTTTTCATTTTCTCCTCTTGAGTACAGGAACTTTTCCTCAGACAAGGAGAGTACTGGTCCCACACTCAACCCACAGCCATGGGCCAGTTCCAGTTGCCAGAACTGTCCCTCAGTGTCATTATTCTAGTGGCATGAGGGCCTAGGGCTCAAGCCACCATTGTAGTCCTAGGGACCGAGCTTAGAGGCAGGTTGTGCTGCACTCATCAGCTCTACCCACAGCCCCTTCAGTGCATCATTTAAATCATGCGCTGGGAGGAAGCCTGGGCTGAGCTGGCACAAGAGTGCAGGGCAGTACAGCTTTTTAGAATACCCATTATTTTACATTCCTGAAAATCATCACCCATCCACAACCGAATTTAAATGTGTTTCTGTGAAGGCAAATACTCTCCTCCTTTAACGTTTTGCAAGAAAGAATTTGATAAGACAAATATCATAAAAACTCTATACTGACTTACTTAACTGATCACAACAGGCTGCATTTCAAATATCATCTAGTCCAGGGTACAATGACATTTTAGTAACTCGGGTAGTTAATGCCCTCGATGAAAAGTTCTGTATGCATTCTAATCAAAGATTTGACTCAGCATAACATTGCATGGAGGTCAATGTGCCTCCTTGAAAGCACAGCATGAAAAATGCAGATCACAGATTAGTTTTTTATGTAGATAGCTTAGCTGGGTATTATTTTCGTAGCAGAAATCCTTCTGTTACCTGTAGGTCACAAGTTAAAAGCCTTGTCATATAGCTAGTGACTTATGATCCTGCATCAAGGAACTGCATGCAACCTGCAAGGCATATGTTTAGAACGTTGATGTCTTTCCTCAATATTTTTTTATTCTAACCTTGCTGAAAAGGAATTATTTTGGTTAATAACTAAGTGCTATGTATATATCAGTAAGTGCTATCAATACACTTATATAGATACTGGTTATTAGTGTAATAACTAATGAAAAGATACATCAGGAATTCTTACAATGCTTGCAGGTTTCTTGCATACAAAGCTTAGAAAGGTCAAATACCTAGTCCTGACCAACCCTTACCACCGCCCTTAAGATCGCCCCAAACTCCACCCCAATACCACTACTCCTTTTGGTGAGTCCCTATGCTTATTTTTTTCCATTAAAAGCACTGGGGCTGCTTAAACCAATATCCTTCCCATATTCTACGTCTTAGCACCCATGTAACTCATAGTCAAATACAAGGTAGACCATTGTTTGTTTTCCAGCTACACACGAAAGCAGTCTGAAATGGCACCTTGCCCCCTCCCGCACCTTTTCAAGGACACAGGAGGCTCGACCATTTCTTTGCATGATTTTACTAACAGTTGTTTTACTAGAGAACAAGGTTAGGGACTGTTTTATTGCCCTGAATATTGCAAGTCAGAATAACTACTCCTAAACTGAGAAAAAACTCCTAACTTTAAGACTTTTGGTATTCACAGAAGGCATTTAGAAGTCCTAAAGCTAGGAGTTCTAACTTTACTACTCCTAAACTGAGACAAATCTTAACTTTAAGACTTTTGGTATTCACAGAAGGCATTTAGAAGTCCTAAAGCTAGGAGTTCTAACTTTACTACTCCTAAACTGAGAAAAATCCTAACTTTAAGACTTTCTGTATTCACAGAAGGCATTTAGGAGTCCTAAACTTCTATGAATACCGAAATGAGCCAAGTGCCTTCGGTGAATACCAAAATGGTAGTAAGTTTAGTATTTTGTCTTAAGTTAGTTCTGTGAATCGGGCCCTCCAACACTACTTGAAACTAATTCCATCTCCAAAACTGCCTTCTCCGCATACATGACCATGTACCAAAGCCCCCAGCCCAAACCCTAACGTGCACATCAACACGACTGAACAAAAGAGCACCATTTATAGGGTGATCAGGCGTCCCGGATTTGCCCGGACAGTCCCGGGTTTTCACAAGCTGTCCCTGCAAATTTCAAGAAATTAAGCTAATGTCCCGGTTTTTGGACAGGGTCAGCTGAAAACGCTGGGAGGTATCTTTTTAAGTTTTGCAAAGCAGGGATAGTTAGTTACAGTTATAAGAGGTCAATTTAATTAAGAGGCATGCTACTGGCTTTAAAAATAGCATTTTAGGTACGTTCTTATTGCCTCTTCTGTAATTCTCACCTATGGAACACTGTCATTCTGTGCGCTGTGTGAAAGTAAAATTGTAGTCCTTCATCTACTTTTGGGAAATGTCCCGGTTTTTGGCTTTAACATTCTGGTCACCCTAACCATTTATAAAAATGCCCAACCGTAAGCACACTATCTCAGAGTGTGCACCTTCATTTTGGAATTGACTTGATGTGAGACTGCATCGTCCCCGCAAATATTCAAAAACAAGGGGGCAGATTTACAAGCCCCTTGCGCCACTTTTGCGTCACTTTTCCCAAGTTAAAAGTGACGCAAAAGTGGTGCAAGGGGCCTGTAAATCTGCCCCCAGGTGCTGAGTCAGGTAGCTCGGTTGGCTAATGCATCTATGGGTGACCTCGAGGCCAGAGATTCAAAAACCCAGCTGCTTCTGTTCAGCCTGTCATCCTTCACAGGTAGGTACAATGAGTGTTATTGAGTTAAGTAACAACAAACCTCTACTATTTGGCCCCAATGGTTACTCACGTGCTCTACAAATACATGTTTTTTGTTGAAAAATTCCTTACTGTACCTGCCTTAACATCCTGCAATGAGGAACTCTGCTTCTGCTACCACGGTGTCCCTCTTCTTACCCTTTGGCATTAATATGCTAATGTATACATACATTCATCGCCTGATTTATTGCTGTGCTTTTGATGTTTGTATCTGTTCCACTTTCCAGATACCCTGCAGTGGAATATTTTTTTGTTGTAAAGCGCTCTGTCGCAACTCCGGGTCTAGCAGCGCTTCATCAAACACTCTTAAACAATACAACGAAAAATTCACCACCACTGGCTGATTCTGTGCATTAGTATCTGTTGTCCATAAAGTAGTAAGCGTGGCCTCGTCTATAAAACAGTGCTCTAGTGCCACCTACAGGACAGTCGCAATTATTGCTCCCTGTTTTACTTGCAAGGTTGTTCGAATGAAACAATGGTGCCCAGGAGAAACCGGTGAGGCATCTTTCTGGAAGAGATTTCCACATAGCGTGCAGAGAAGCAATCCCTTGTGAAACTAATAATTGAGCCTGCATTGCAGGTCTGGGCTTATCTATGTTCTCAGCACCGTACAGCAAATTACATGTGCTAGATGGAAATCTTTGCAAATCGTCAAAATAGAGGGGTAAGTGCTTCACAAGTAATGTCTTCTTTTTTAATTTATATTGTGTCTTGTGTGCTACTGTAGAAAAATTGAGCTATGGCAATAGCCATAAGGTTCGCCTTTGGCACTATAACAGGTAGCTGCTGGTCACATATTTTGTTGTTAATATTTATTTTAAAACTTTTTTGGGAGAGCCCAGCAGCTGAAACGTGCTACCTGTGTGTTCTTTTTTGTAGTAGCATTTTGGCACACTTTTTTTTACATTTTCTTTCATTAGCCTCTCCAGGTTCAGAGTCTGCCATCTTGAAATTGTAAATTAAATACAAACATGACCTCCACGTCATGACTTAAGCACGTGAATGTCTCGTGACGTGTGAGCCTGAGTTATAACATTGTGCTTGGCTTTTTTCCCGATTCTGTTTAACATCATCTACAACCGA
Organism: Lissotriton helveticus; assembly: GCF_964261635.1. NCBI lineage: Eukaryota > Metazoa > Chordata > Amphibia > Caudata > Salamandridae > Lissotriton > Lissotriton helveticus. Next base: position 1,709,488,923 of record NC_136059.1, read on the forward strand.
AGACGTTGCTAATGCTTGCTTATTTAGTTTTCAGCAAGGTATTTTTTTGCTGTTGATCTAATTTTGAATTGTTTAAAATGTTTTCTTTTTTATTATTGTTTTTGTACTGCAGGACTGATATCCATGTCATATATAACGCTTTTGAAGGAATTTCTACGGGTTAAGATCAGGGGGGCACAAGCTGGGGTAGACGTGGGAGTACCAAGTCCCCCCACTATTATTAGGAGGAGACTCGTTCCCCTTAGCCAGAGACTGAAAGGTGTCACTGAGTACCCAGCACTGAAGCTGCTTGCATTTGCAAATACTGTATACATTTAGCCGGGCCTAAGTATGGTTGTAAGCCTCCATCCAAATGATAGCATTTGTAAGAATTGTATAGGAGGAGGTTGTGTTTTAATCTTTACCTGAGGAACAGACACTGCTTTTTTGTATAAACAACTTGATTGGTTTTGTGTTAGTCTTGCAAACTATGATGCATATACCCAAAACAATGCCAAAGAAGCACCATTCGCATCCGATAGCCATAAAAGCGTACATGAAAGCACTCTTTGCCAGATAGACATTTCCTTTAGTCAAGTCCATAGTGTTGTAGCCATTTGCCCACCTCCTGTCGTTTTTCCGAGGCCCTGTGTCCTGTCTATGGGTTCTTCAACTTTGACACACCAGTTCATCCCGGCACACCTTTCGGTAAGGGTGGGCAGGGTGGTGGATCTCCATTCGCACATAATGTCCCTATTGGCTACGAGGGTGGCCATACCTATCAAGCTGCGGTCTCCACAACTGTTTTGTATATCAACAAGGACTCCCAGAAGTGCCTGTTTCGGGGAGAGGGTGATAGGGGTTTCCAGTACCTGGGTGAGGGCGTTCATGATCCATTGCCAGAGGCACAGGCAATGTTAACCCTTCTATCAGCATGAGAGAAAGCAGCCGGGTTGTGGATAACTGCACTACCTAGGTAAGTCACGTGGTGTATACTTATTGCCCACCTCAAATGGTCAGATGCCACTTGACCACAAACAGAACAGTCAAAAAGAGATAAATGAGAGGCAATAGACCATAGAAGCAAGTAACACAATGCAAGGTATACAGTTCTATAAACAATCAATAGTTGTTTGTTGTAGTCTTTGTGTGTTGTTATTTCAAGAACGCTTGACAACCGGACATGGATTGAGACAACACCACACTATGTTATTACACAAATTTTAAGACATTCATGGAGATACTTTGGGCCTTTTGTTCCCGATAACTGGACCGGGATCCATCTAGCAAGGACACAAAGGTGGTCCCTTAGGCTTAAGGCCTAAATCGTACAACATACGTTACCAAACAGACGTGATACTCCAAGTACGCTAGGTCAGATCTCTGCATTGGAGATACACAGTCTACACCAACCTTATGCCCTGAAGAAGCCCGTGTTTGGGCGAAACGCATTGGCTCTCTTGCTGTTTCATAAGATGTACTTCGAGCGTTCTTGAAATAAAGACACACAAAGGCTACAACAACCGACTATTGATTGTTTATCAAACTGTACACCTTTCAATGTGTTACTTGCTACTATAGTCTATTGCCTCTCATTTATCTCTCTTTGAATGTTAACCCTTCTATTGCTTAACGAACTTCAAATGTGAAGTACTTTCGTGCTCTGGAGCTGCACAAATAAGTATAGAAACAAAATGAGGAGTACCACCCAAGTGGAATTGTCAGTTCCTAATGGGGTGCAGGCTGATGCAAAAAAGGGAGGGCTCTCCTTTTGTTAAAAAACCCCTCACTCACCACCTAGTGGTGACATGCTTCATCATCGGGGTCCACCCTCATGACCTAGCGTCATCAGGGTGTGCTACAACACCTGATTACAGTGGAGCTGGTTGTGAGTGGGGATGCGTGAAAGAAAAAAGTTTGTGTGTTAAAAATTGTCCTGGTTTAACTTAGGAAAATAGGATTTTTATTTGTAAGCAACTGGACAATGTTAAAATCAAAAGTGCGAGATAAGTGTGGGTAATTATGAGCCCATGTATCTCTATGTGTTGCCAGGTCTACATGTTTCAACCATGAAGGTGGTTCACCAGGTTTTCTTCAGGACCGTTGCCCTGAGGGTGGAAGGTGTGCGTCCCCTAAAAGGCGCACCCTGTCCTACCCTCTGGGACCACAATAAGTGACAAAAATATGTCTGTGGTAAGAGCTTGACCCGGTTGGGTAAGCACGAAAAATCAAAATACTCGTATTAGGGTATTGGGATACCTCATAAGGCGGGGAGAGGTTATCCTCGTTTGGAGAACGTATTAGTTCAGTAGCGAGGTTAATGGCCGTGTACCTACTGCCCAGGGCGGAGGACCGCAGTAGGTACACGGCCATTAACCTCGCTACTGAACTAATACGTTCTCCAAACGAGGCAAACGAGGATAACCTCTCCCCGCCTTATGAGGTATCCCAATACCCTAATACGAGTATTTTGATTTTTCGTGCTTACCCAACCGGGTCAAGCTCTTACCACAGACATATTTTTGTCACTTATTGTGGTCCCAGAGGGTAGGACAGGGTGCGCCTTTTAGGGGACGCACACCTTCCACCCTCAGGGCAACGGTCCTGAAGAAAACCTGGTGAACCACCTTCATGGTTGAAACATGTAGACCTGGCAACACATAGAGATACATGGGCTCATAATTACCCACACTTATCTCGCACTTTTGATTTTAACATTGTCCAGTTGCTTACAAATAAAAATCCTATTTTCCTAAGTTAAACCAGGACAATTTTTAACACACAAACTTTTTTCTTTCACGCATCCCCACTCACAACCAGCTCCACTGTAATCAGGTGTTGTAGCACACCCTGATGACGCTAGGTCATGAGGGTGGACCCCGATGATGAAGCATGTCACCACTAGGTGGTGAGTGAGGGGTTTTTTAACAAAAGGAGAGCCCTCCCTTTTTTGCATCAGCCTGCACCCCATTAGGAACTGACAATTCCACTTTGGTGGTACTCCTCATTTTGTTTCTATATTTACGTACTCAGGGGTATAGGAGTATTCCCCAGTTCACTCAGTGAACCAAATACCTTGCTCTCCCCATTGTTTTTTCACGCTGCACAAATAAGACCATCAAGAAACAAAACACTCATTAGGAGCAGGTTTAATGTTTAGAAAATACACCCAGCACATTTAACTTACTTACTAAAAGTATAAAAAGGTAATTACCAGGTGTCTCTTTAAAAACAGTATCCCTTTTAGTCATTTGAGAGCTTAGGTACAAACTAATCTGTGGAAAAGTGCATCTGAGTTATAAAAAGTAAAACCAAAAATACTCTTTTTCATTGTTAATTAGGTATTTTTGTAACATAGCCTTTGATGTTTAAAGTGACGGTGACTATAAGAGCAGGATTTTACTCCATGTGACATCACTACCTGTAATGTCGAGAATTGAATATGATAATTAGCCCCCCATTCCCCCATTTTTCTTCGGACTTGTGCTCTGTTTAAGATTTTTTTTAAACGTGGAATGTGGTCGTAAGAGAACATGAAGTGCATAAAACTGACAGGGGGAAGGGAGCCCTATCTCAGTCCACCGACTGGGGAAGAGCACACGGCGTGGCATGGTCTGCAGGATGTCCTGGAAGCGTCCGGCCACTGTAGGTGCTACAGATGAAACTAAAGATATCCTTGAGGAAGAGGGTCTGTCCGCTTGCTGCACTTTCCATGAGTTTAACTAATTAATAAAAATGTATTTAAAACAGTATACTGACGATTTAATGTGAATTATTTCAAGATGTCTAAAGTGAGAGAACGAGAAATGGAAGAATAATACGATAGGACAAAGGTTCATTATATACTGCCATCTTATGGTCATGAAGTGCACAAACGTCTCAAGGAGCTGTACATCATTGCATAAAGAGGAGATGCTGTATGTGTGGATCAGCCTGTGTTTCTAAGTACGTGCTTGATTCGGGCTGGCATTGCAGCACACATGTAGCCTTAAAACACCGGGGCTGTATCATAGACAAGTTGCACTGGCTCAGCGCAGAGCCAAACACCTGCATTTTGCATTTGTGGTGTCTAAAATCCATACACATAGTTCAGAATTTCTCACATTTAATGCATGGACTTCAGTCAAAACAAGTCAGAAACCAGAGCCGGACTAGGAAACCAGAAATGCTCAAACAGCCATTCTCCTCTCCTCTCCTAACTGCTGTGATTAACCTCAGGCTGCTTGGGACGCTGACAGAGGCACCCATGCGTCACTTTGTAAAGCCCTGTGCTACATTATACCTGTATCAGGTATAATGTATGCAGAGTGGGCGTTCCCTGTAAAAAGCCTTGTAGAAGTGGCGCAGCTAAATCTATCAGATTTCACGGTGCCCCTTCTTGGATGCTACTGCATCAAAATCTTACGCCTGCCTCACAGCAGGTGTAAGACTAACCTAGGCACATTTACCATGGGACTTGTCCATGTGTAAAGACCCATTGCTGGAGTTGCATCACTTTTGAGACACATTCCAGCAATGCGTCAGTACTGCACCTACAGATATATAAGAAATACAGAAGTATCTGTAACTCGTTGCGACAGAGTGCCGGACATTAAATACGACGCATCCATTGTGCCGCAAGGAGGGCATAGTGAAAGCTGTTGCATCGCAGTTTTTACGCAACAGTGCAACAGTTTACATAAATGAGGCCCTGAGAGAGTTACTTTTTACTGTTTCCATCTTGTGCTGTCTGCATTTCATGCATTATGTACGGGAAAATCAGAGTTATTTGTATGAAGTTTATACAACTAAAGCGAAAAAAAAGTAGGCGTGTGGATCTGCCCGGATCCAGTCGAGCTCTTTATGATACGGCCTCTGTACTTTTCTCACGCGCTTGTTCACCTTCAACACACATACAGGTGCTGAGAGAGTGCCCAACAGCAGCTAGAAAAACTCCACAGGCTGTGCTTACGTGCCAGCCTGCAGGTACTCAGTACTTATGCACGTGCTGTGCTAGGGTCAGGCTGTTAATCCGAGGCATCGCTTGATATCGTTTTTGTCGATTTTTTAGCTAACCTATCAGGAATGTCGACACCCATTTGAAAATACGGTTGCCAACAGTTATGTATTAAATAGTTCCCACTATGTCAACCTTGACAATTAGTGTCCGGATGCGCTCAAGCAAAGTCCAAAGGTTTCAGGCGCTGAAGTAGTTTCCGGATATTTGACCATGTTACGCATTTCAGTAGGTTCAGGTTTCGTTTCGGAGTGCTGCATGTCCCATGTGTGCGATTGTAGGCCCATGCATGCCATGAATCACCTGGACTGTCGGGAACGTGTGCGCGGGCTATCACGCATGTAACCGATCCCTTTTATTTCCACGCGCAGGAACATATGTGTGAAAATGCACATTATGCATGCGACATAAACCGCATTAAGGCTTTAAACGTATGTCATCTGATAAAGTCCAAGACTCCAAATATGGACAATTAAAAACAGTAGATTGCAAACTATTATTATTTTTACAGATAAGAGTGCATGGAAAATCCGTTTACGGGGAACAGATTGTGACAACCGATGCAGCCTGATTGAAGCTATCATTCGACACTGATGATATCTGATGATGATAGACATTCAGGGACATACAGCTTTATAAGGGCAACCAAAGCTATATCACAGGTATGCATACCTGTATATATTTATATATAGGTTTATAGCGTACGTAGCCTGTATGTCATGAGCAAGACGGAAATGCAACTCCCCCACAATTGCCCAGAGCAGCCACCTTCGAAGGGGCTCCCTGAGAAACTGAACTTTATTAAAATGTAACATATAATTAAGTATTGTTTGGCATGTGGACTTGAATTTGCAGGAAATGGTTAATAAAAGCAAATTTGTTCTGTATAGGGTGCACCAAAATAGGTTTTCCCCGGGGCCTCTAAAATTCTTAAGATGTCACTGACTACTATAATAATTATAAAATTCTGCAATAATCCAGGTTTAGCAGGACCTTCAGGCCTCTGCTCCCCGGTGCCACTGCACATGCTGCACCAACGGAAGCTGCTGCGCCCCTGCAACCTAACAGAAGCGTGCAAGTTTAAATAACATTCTGTAGTCAAGGAGAGCCCGATGGTTTCTCCTCGCTGAAATGCGAAGACGTCTATTTGCCAACTAACGAAACTTGACTCGCAGCCAAGAAGGGATTCCGGGGCACATCGTGAAATATTTTTAGCAGGCGAGTCCTGTCGTCCGTCTGCAGCTGGCTCGCGCAGCTCCACACGCTGCGAGGCACGCACCTGCCTCCCCTCAGTGTGTGAACAGAGGGCCGCCGCCCTCCCGCGGGCCGACGCGGCTGGATCTCCTCGTGCGTGCTGGGGCCGCTGGAGTAAATAAATAGCTGACAGCGGCAACGTCACGCGTCAGGGTTCCCCTCGTTTCCTAGGCAACAAGCGACCACAAACAGTTAGCTAAATGGCTGCGCACATACCAGCAGGGCACCCACGGAGGGAATCTTTGTTTATGTTGTGATTTGTTGTTGCCATGGGATCTGTTTCCGGTGTGTTCTGTGCAGGCTCTTGAAGTGTGCCTCCGGTGAAAGCAGCGGCACGTTTGCCCTGATGAATGGGCTTTCACTCCCTTGTGTACAAAGGCCCAGTCCATTTGTTTCATCCAGAGAAAGTGTTTGTGGTTTCTGTGCTCAACTTTTACTAAGCATGAATGAGTGGCTATTTTTTCCCCCTTGTTGAGTCACAGCCATGGCTTGTGCACATCAGCACAGCAGTCATTCAGCTACTAATAGGGATTAATGTTACCCGTGTGAATCCATAAGACCAAGGGGTGGACGACCGCCTGCCACAGCCAGCATAGGAACTGGTCTTGCAATCATAAAGAAAAATTTGCAAAGCAATGAAGGGGCCCGCAAACCTAATCTGTTCTGCCAGCATACCATAAACTATAATGTACATACATGTCTCACACTTCTTTCATCCATCACACTGTTAAGCTCTACCTCCTACTGCATGATACTTGCACCAGGTGTCATCATGTGCGACATGTAACTTTTACCACGTAGAGTGAAAGCAAAGACAAAGCTTACCCAACAAATCACATGGGGTAGTGTGCTTGCTATCAGCGGAAGAGCACCTCAGCATTGTACACAGGGGAAATAAGCACTGTACAAGCACCATATTACAATACAATATGTTTTTTTTTGTTCCTTCTTTTTTACAAATTTTAACTTTTTGTATGCTAAATATGCTCACACGCTCTGCCCCATCTAAGCAGAGATAATGGAAAGTACAACGGTGGCTAGTAGTGAACGGTGACAGTTGGGAGACTTTTTTTTAACAAAAGAAAACAATATATAGCTTTCTTCTTTGTAAAAGTTCCTCCACTTCTATGCAAGTCACATAGGAAATTGAATATATCTAACTTTTTCTGAATCATTTATTTTATCTTGTCCTAAATATTGTCCTGTTTGTAGAAAGGGCTTAAAACACAGCACTTCCACTAAGCTAAAAGACTAGATGCTTTTATGGAGTAATTTAGACTTCATTTATGATTAAGGCATCCAGGGGCTTATTTACAAGCCCATTGTTCTGCCGGTGCGTCACTTTTTTGATGCACTGGCAGGACAGAGTGCAGACCCATGGATGTATGACGTTACAACGCATACTTTTAAAACGCCTACCTTTACATCGCAAGTTTTACAACGCATAACATTACAACGCATAATGCTTTTGGGCGCTGGATAGTGAATAGTTTAATCTACTATTCCAACTCCAGTCCCCGTGGATAGTAGGGAAGGTGTTGGATAGTACATTAAACCTATTCCCTATCCTAGAGCGCCCCCCAGCGCTATGCGTTGTAATGGTTTGCGTTGCAAAAGTTGCGTTGTAATGGTAGTTCGTTGTAAAAGTTTAGTTGTAAAGGCTGTATACCCAGACCCATATCTACAAGGCCACACAAAGCAACTTTGTGTGGCTTTTCATGGCCTTGTAGATATGGAGTAAGGCAAAACAGCGCAAGTCTCTGCATTGCCTTACACTGTGTCAAAAATACGTTCCATGGGTGTTGTCGTGGGTGTTCCCATGCAAAATCCATGGATTTTGATGCGTTCCCAGATTTACTGGGAATGCGCCAAAAGGCTGTGCCTCCCCAGGGGAGCCGTAATGAGAAGAATTAACTTTATTTCTCCTTAATTTTTTCTTCTTTCCATGTGTGTGGCATTCTGTAGCACACAAAGAATGTGCCCCTTCTTGCAGAAAAACAAACATTCCTACAACACAGACACACTTATACCATGGTGTAAGGGTGCCTGCATTGGCGCAAGGCAGCCAATTGCGCACCAGCGCACTAAAAGAGGACAGAAATGCGCCATATCTCATAGATACTGCACATTCCTGCCCTTTTCTTTTGATGCAGAGCAGTGCAGCAAAGTGACTTATTGCACTGCCCTGCATCAACATCTTGTGAATGAGGCCCCAAGGTTTCCATGTTTTTTACAGATAAATACAATTAGAAAGCACTCTATTTTCTTGTCTGTATTTATTTTTAAATATGTTTAATAACTGAAAAAAGCTTGTTTTTGAGGAATTTTAAATGCTTTCAGTGATGACTGCCAGGATAACAGATGTGCAGATTGACAAGTAAAGGAGTTAAAACGTTTCCTAATGAATATTAAACAACTGTAGATGTGCACAAAGTTGATACTAGAATGTGCATGTTTTTATATGAATGTATTGAGTTGTCTAAGGGCATTCACATAATTGAAACCTGTCAAGAATTTAATTATAAGTGTACATTTATCGGTTAAAAAAATAGGGAAATATACTAGTTGCAGCTTAAGTTTTAAAAAATGCCAAAATAAATATAAATAAACACTTCTAACTACACATTTGGAAAATACATGTAGATAAATACAGACAGAAACGTAAAAAAAATACTATAAAATGAGAAGCCCTCTTTAAAATCAAAAACGCTTCAACAAAAATAACGTGTTCCTGGTGTTGGTTGCATGCACGCACTGCTTTAAACCTTGGTTGTTAAAATGGGGAGCAAGGTTCAAAGTTTCTGCCCCTGTTTTGCTAGCATTCACTGTCCAGTTTCAAAGGTTTGCATCTGCTGTTGCCATTAGATACATTTTGGAGATGGGTAGCTGGAGAAACTCGGAACAAGTGCAATTTGCATTCAACTCCTAATTGACGCTTGCAAAAAAGTGGGAAAAAGTGTAAACTGTTAAATCCATTTTTAGCTCTAACACACTCTGCAACTGCAACAGTTAATGTCTTGTCTTTGCATGAATTCCTTTTTTTTTCTCTTGTTCTCCATTGTGCTACTCTTATTGTGCAAATCCCTAGGCAGCCTATGTGCTATTAAAATAATAAAACAAAAAAATATATATGATAAATAGTCCCTGCCTCCTGGTTTTATTGAATTAACTAAAATAATAAGACCATTCTAGTACCTTTTCGTACGGAGCTGGACAAGTCATTCTGTCACTCTTATATTTTCCCAGTGGGCTGCAGACAAAAGGTGTGATTTCAGTACTGAATGGACCTCCAGCACCCAACCACGAAAGCCTCCCTGACCCCATTCCAGTTGTGGAGTCCAGAAGGTTAGGGCTGCCAGGTCTTTTTTTCATTTCCATGTTTGCCTAACTAAAAATTTAATTTTATTTACCTATGAAAATGTGTTGGAAATACATTTTAAAATAAAATTTGACTTGCATACATTTGGTGCTGAAAACATGAAAACACCAAGCTTTGATATTTAAAGGCCTTTAACCAGACATTTTCCCTTCAATAAATCATGTTCTTCAGAATGCTAACACATGTACAAAATATAATCTATAGTTTGACTTAAATGTGGCTAGTTTAGGTTCTGTTTTAGCTATAGAATGTGTTTTTTTTAACTTACAATAATTATTAAATGTGTGCAGCATTAATGTATAGTTTGAATTACATTTTAAATTAACATGACATTTAAAAGTGCAGCAAACAGTAACAGTGAAGTAGAATTAATAGTTTGTAGAAATGCTGCTTGCTCGAACTTGACCTTCCAGATAACAGAATGTGTCTTTCATTTGTGAGATAGAGATGCCTCACAAAACATGGACTGTTCCCATTGGGCGCAGGGTCAAGGCTGATTTGCATATGGCTGGGTCCAAACTGGAATGGCATGATGAGCAAAAAAACGATGGATTGAGGCCCAAATCTGTGTACTGGGGTCAATGTATGACATTGTTCTGCATTCTGTCCATCAATTGTTCTTTTTGCATTTGTCACCCCGAGTGGGATGGGTATGCTTAGACGTGAGTCCCGTGCTCTCAATGTCACTGGAGTCAAGCTATCGTGGCTTATGAGGGCTGAAAGCCCAAAACCGGTCCTAGGATGTTTGTTTGCAGTCCAGGGAGGACCTGGCCTGGCAGTTATGGGGTGAACTGTTCCCATTGGGCGCAGGGTCAAGACTGATTTGAATATGGCTGGGTCCAAACTAGAATGGCATGGTGACCAAAGAAACAATGGATTTAGGCCCAGGTCTCTGTACTGGGGTGAATGTATGACATTGTTCTGCATTCTGTCCATCAATTGTTCTTTTTGCAATTGTCACAAAAAATGCAGCACGTAACCACAGATTTGTTGGCGGGATAATGCTATTATTAAACAGAGCTCTATTCATAACTGACTTAATGTGTGCTTTATTTACCATAGAGAACAGAAAATACTTGCATTTAAAAATGCATTTCCATATTTTGTTTCTAATGACTTCCTGCATAAATAAAGTTTTTTGCAGCTTACAGACCACATGTTCAGTTAAAACAACAGTTTAGTCGCTAGAAGGTCATTTTAAATAGGATTCCAACTGTGAAGAAAATGTGCTGTTCGAAAGATGTATTCATTGTCACAAAGGAGATAGCCTGTTCGCATGATGAATGCATTTGGAGAATTGCTGGATTTTCATTGGATGGAGAAAAGAACTGACCATACTTTCTGCAACTTTGAGTTCTAGCTTTAAAATCATGTTCCTGGTCTAGGAGCTTTAAATGTGGATTTTAGATTCCTTTAGCACAGCAGAGATTCATCTGGAGAAATTTGTGTACAGAAGAGCAGAAGATAGGATATTTAGTTTGAGAAGGAGATAGGAGGCAGATCAAATGAGACACAAACTAATAATACAGAAATTCTCTACCTGTACGGATCAATGAGGTGCTAAACGTCGCCAATGGATAAACTCCCAAGAAGCGGGCCTATCAACAGAAGCATGCAGGAATCATACATTCAAAAACATATCAACATGTATTAATAATCGGTTCATGTATTCTTATACATAAATAATCATTAGACTAAATAAATAACATCCCAACAACCCATTAATTCAGGCATTCATTCCAACAGACTCATAAACACACATTCTCATCTGTCCTGAAACTCAGGGATCCAGTCATACTAGCAGCGATAAAGAAAAATGTTTGAAAAAGTGGACCACAATTGTCAAGAAACAGTTGTTACAAAAATCAAACTGTTATTATATACAGAGATCCTTTTATAATGAAAAGTATCTTCCGAATGATGTTTAAAATTAGACAATAGAGATAAGCAGATGGAATAATAATTTTTCTACAGCCCACAGTAGATTTTATATGCAGTGCCTGCTGAGATTCAGTGCATAAACAACAGGCTGTGTTCTTTTGACATTTATTAAAATCCTTTGTTTAGGCTTTGACTAATTGGCTTTGCCAAGACTCATTTGCTCTATTCTTTATTTTCTCTGTATGGAAAATTCTGCAATTATTAATTATTGATTTTTATCTTCATACTAATCTCACTCTTGCCTTTATTTTTGAGCTCTTCATGGGTTCGGACTGACATAATTTGCACCCCATTTATTAGAATAGAGATTCTTTCCTTTGTGGAATGCGCTGTGTGCACATTATATTATGATCTGCACTAACTATATTTTTCTATTATCAATTATATAACCTGATTGATATTTGACGAATAAATAAAGAATCAGAAAAACCTAAATATTAGTCAGAAAATAAAACCTTTTAAAGCTACCCAACCCTCTCATCATTGACTGAATATAAATAATGTTAAAGTGATGATATACATGACCTGTACGTTTTGTTTCAGCTCCAATTCAGAACACGGCAGCCAAGGTCTGTACTACCTGTCAAGTGCCCAGGATTTTGAGGGTCCAAGCTGTAAGTTTTGGGTGATTGATTTAACACTCGATTTTTCTAATATTTGGGTGCCCACAAATGCGTGCCTACTTCTTTACATTTGCCAGAGTAGTGAATTAGATTAAGGCACAATATAGTGTGTTAATGGTATACAGCATCATATTTGAGGAATAAACATACAGGATGCATCACAATATATATATATATCAGACCCCCCAGGATATAGCGGCATGGATTAGCAAATTTAGCGGCACAAAAATGGAAATTTAGCGGCACAAATATGGAAATTTAGCGGCAATTTTGCGGAATTTTATGTGGCCATTTTTCCTACAACAAACACAGATATCTTAGTTTTTTTAGTTATTTAACAACATGAAGCTATGTATATTTGGTGTATTTACAATGTAGACACACTGTGAGGTCCTCAGTGTCCTTTTGAAGTAAATGATCAGTCTCTCCCAAATGCAGAGTCATAGTTATTAAAATGATATTATTGCCTTTGCTGCTGTACTTCTTTGAGGCCAGACCAGTGATTTGAAAAGAAGCATTTTTCAAGGAACCCAGTAGTTTGTTGTTCGACTTGATTTGGAGGAGGTCAAATGCAAAATATTGGCAATAAATAAGGTGATGCTTCCCCTTTAATGTGGAGCAATGTGGGTGCCTAATATGGAAGTGTTCTACCAGGTCGGGCAACTGATCTGGTCAATGCACTGGATAGGCAATCTGCGTGGTCGGGACCTCCCTGTAGCTAGGTGCCGTGATATAATGTTTCATTAATGCACAGTGATATAATGCAATGACTCAAAACGGAACTCAGAGGCGTAACACAGTGTCCTAAAGCCACTGTGGTGCATAGTGCACCCCAACCTTTAGGTGCCCCCATTCACCCCCAAAACTGTGAATATATGCAACATATGGAAGTCTCAGGACCCCTTAACACATTCTGCAGTTGGTTCCATCACCTTGAATCACACCATTTCCTAAACTGAGAATGCTTTGACTATAGCGCAAAGATACTACACACCTACCCACTGTGGAAGGCTTTTTAGGATTGCAAGATGTTGTGGGTGGCAACTAATTCAGCTCCTCTAACTTTTCTGTGGAGTACCGTCAAGTGTGATGGGTGTTTGGGAGCCAAAGAGCAGAGGGCGCTCTAGGCCAATTTCTAAGTTAGGTGGAAATAAGCCTGCATGAAGCCAGCCGCCCGAGTCCTTCCAGCCAACCTACAATCTTCATCCACAGTGTGAATTTACAAGAAAGGAGTAAGATTGCGAGCGGACATGGCAGGTCTTGTGCGGGCACAACAGGATATGCTCAGGGTAAAAGAAGGTACACATTGGCTGCTGGAAGTTCAAGGATTGCCCTCTATAGAAAGAGATGATACTCTTGCAGAATATTGAAGCCCTTAGAAAGGATTTGAGAAGGTTGTTGGTTTTGATAAGCACCGAGGAGCCGATTTCAGGATGTAGGTTACACATAATCTACGTAAGGACCTGGATAAGAAAGAGTTTGGCAGGAATATTGGAGACTGCAATTTAAAATAAACAGGTTTGACACAAGTGCATTCAGTTAACTAAATATACGAAATAACTGCAATACTTAAATATTTGAAAATCGCACATCTTATTTTATTATAACAAGATTTTAGAAATAGAATTCGGTAATGTCGAGAAAAATCTCTCCGTTGTTGACAGTTTAAAAGACAATGTTGCCTTTTGGTGATATATCCAAAGACGTTCATTGCTGAACATGAGTGGTGTTAGGTGATAAAGTCTGCATTTCTAAGTTTAAGATCAGGCACATATCTGTGTGTCACTGCACAGCTTTGAGACCCAGCAGCACCGACCTCCGATATTGCTTTTTCCACCTCCTGCACATAAACAACATATCAAGTTAGCCTCTCTCTTCTCTTCTACATCTGCACTGGGCCCTGGCTGCTATCCACGTGCCATAATTCTCTTGAAAAAACCTTTCTTGAGATGCAATCGAAGGCTCCTACTGCTCCAGTGATGGGGAAATGGTTGTGGGGAGAATTCTATACAGCTCACCTCGCGGTTCCTTCGTAGCGCTAGGCGCTGTGATATTGCACTTTACCTTGCTGGTTCTGGGAAGGATACTGTGTTTTCAGATGTGTCCTGGGGAAGCCACGAGGTCACTCTATAACCTGCAGTGGGGGCTTCAGACAACCGCTGCCCATGTGAGCTCATGCAGACGGCGCCCACAGGCCCGCATGGCCGTGCAAATAAAACTGCTTCCCCATGGCTGACACAAGCCAGAGCACTGCAAATTGATGGCTCTGCTTTTCTCGTGACAGACTCAGAAAATTTAGTTGTGTCTGATGGATATTGGGCTCCGTCTACACGAAGCTGCAAGAAAGGTCCTGGAGGTCGGAGAAGGTCTGTACAGATCAGATGTTCAGTGCACAGCTTCAGCTGAGGGTACGTACCTGCAGGAATGTAGCGAAGTACAATGCGAAACTAAACTACAAGACAGTATGTGGAGGGAGAAACACACTCTAATTAGACCCCCCAGGATATAGCGGCTTTTGTAAAAATGCCGCGCGATTTCTACTAAAGTGCCGATTTCGCGGGCACTTTAGTAAAAATCGCGGCATTTTTACAAAAGTGCCGATTTCGCGGCAAACCGCGAAATCGCGATATCCTGGAGGGTCTGATATATAGATGCATCAAGAGAATGCTTCATGTTGAGTGAAAGAATGATGTGACTGATACTGTTGAATCTAGAGTGATGTTACCTCCATATAATTGGCTGGTTTTGTCTCAGAATTAAATAACCATATAGCAACAGTGAAATGGTGCCTTTTCAGAATAAGTAATGCACCAGCAGCCATTTCCATGTAAGGAACACCATTGCAAAGAGTAACAGGACAATCTATATTTTTGCTATTTGCATAAATAGCAGTACTTTGTACAAAATATGTATATATTACAGTGATTATAGCTCTGAGGTGAGTCCACTTCTGCAGACAGGCAGTCTGCTGGCCTATTTCAATTTCCCAGGCATGGGTACCTCCATATTCCAATATTTATCACCAATATGCCAGGTCCAAAACACGCCCCTACACACACCCACGCACACACACAACATAACATACCTATACTTATGAGGAGCCCTTTTGAACAAGACTAGGTCTGGGTCTCCCCTAGACCCCTGCCCACTGAAACTCCTCAAACAATGCAAGGAGACTCTTCTGCCTCCGTTATTAGAGATCATGAATAGGGCAATGAAGGATGGGATTTTCCCCTTACAATGGAAAAGAGCAGTGCTTAAGCCACTATTAAAAAAGCCCACATTAGATCCGGGGATTCTTAAAAACTTCCGCCCCATCTCGCTGCTCCCAGCCCCTGCACAGATGCTGGAAGCCCATCTTAACCAGCATCTTGCAGCCTTTCTGGAAACCTCTGGCCTTTTGGATCATTCGCAGCATGGATTTAGGAGAGGGCATAGTATGGAGTCGGCCCTTACCATAGTGCTTGATAACATCCGCACCAGAGTTGATAAGGGCCAGACTACCCTCCTTATCCTGTTAGATCTCACGGCTGCGTTTGATACTCTGTCTCCCTCGGTGTTAACATCTCGACTGAGGGAGATAGGGGTTGAGGGGCCCGCGCTTAGTTTGCTGGCCTCTTTCCTGGGCCAGAGGGAACAGAGAGTTAAGCTGGGGGAGTTTCTATCTCCATCCCTTCCTGTGCATTGTGGGGTCCCTCAAGGGTCGGCATTAAGTCCGACCCTTTTTAACATCTATGTGACCCCACTTGCCAGGCTTATCAGATCATATGGGATGGAGGTAGTCTCCTATGCCGATGACACTCAGATTTTGCTGTCTCTCGCCCAACCTGTCATCTCTGCTGCCTCCAATTTTAGATCTTGTATGGAGGCAGTCGCTCAATGGATGATTGGCAATTCATTGAAGCTTAATGGCAAGAAGACAGAAATTCTGGTGTTTGGTGGAAAGGAGGACATTTGGTCTGCGGAATGGTGGCCTACATCTCTGGGAGCTTGCCCTGTACCCACTGCCCTTGCCAGGGATTTAGGAGTTATGATTGACCCAACCCTGGGGATGGGTCAGCAAGTAAACAGGACTATCTCCACTTGTTGGGGGATAATAAATATCTTGCGGAAGATTAAGCACTATCTGTCCCCTCAGGCCAGAAAGCAAGTTGTAGTAGCATTAATAGGTTCCAGACTTGACTATTGCAATGCCTTATATCTAGGTATCAACAAGGGTCTGTTACTGTGGCTTCAGATGGTGCAGAACGCCGCAGCCAAGTTTGTACTGGACTTACCTAAGCGTGCCTCAGCCACTGCTGCGAGAAAGACATTACATTGGCTTCCGATCGAGGCCAGGATCTCCTTTAAGTCCCTGTGTTTGATCTATGGAGCCTTGGCTACAAACAGGTCTGGAGGCATAGGAGACCTGTTGGTCCCTTATACCCCTTCCAGAACTTTGCGCTCTGCCAATAAATCTCTGTTAGCAGTCCCCCGCGTTCGTAGAGCCAAGTGGGGTGGCAGAGCTTTTTCGAGCCTTGCTCCAAAGTTGTGGAACACTCTGCTGGCTGAAATTAAGTCCCTTCCCTCAATGCAAGCTTTTAGGAGGGCCCTTAAGACCTGGCTATTTGCCAAAGCCTACCCTTAGCTCTGGATTTGCCTTTTTATGATTTCCTTCTTGGTTAGGCGCCTTGATGCCTTCGGTATAAATTGCTTTTCATTCATTTCATTCATTCATTCATTCATTCATTCAGGACCAAACATTGACCGTAATGAAGTGTGTAATTAATGTTCTAACTCCACACTTGCATTGATAATAGGGTGGGTTATAAAGCATAACTAAGCAAGTCTAGCTCTACTTTTAGTTTTTTGATACACTCGCTCGAAAGTACCTAAACACCCTACTGGGTCTGGTCCTCACAAAGATAGTGTTTGTCTGGTTCTGTCAAGGTTAACCAACACTATGGGGACCGAGCGCGGTTCCCACAGTGTGGGCTATTCACGTGTGTGCATGCTGTTTACAGAAGTTTTGTACTGGAAGCATACAGTTCTGCCAACATTTACTAATGCTTTGCCCTGGGTTTGCATTATTTTAATGATGCAAACCCAGTGCAGTATTTTGAGAAGGGGTTTACTACCCAGCACAAACCAGGATTTGTATTGGAAAGTTTTCCAAAGTATTCCAAAGTTGCGCTACATACTACTTTACTCTACTTTGCTTTAAGGGCATTTCATGGGTGCTACATGGGTGTTCTCATGCAAACACCCGTGCTTTTTGATGCAAATCCCTATCTACTAACAGTCGTAGACAGGGATTTTCACCAGAAGTTTAAGCTTCCTCGATAGAAGTACAACAAGGAGAAATATTTTTATTTCTACTTATTTTTCTAACTTTGCACATGTGCTGCATTGTAGCGCTCAAATACAAAGTGGAAAAAGTATTAAAGAATAATTTTAGTACTGGAAGGCTAATCTTCCAGTACAAACCTATGCTTTAGAGAACACACACATCTCTTGCTCTATGGTACAGGAGTGTACACATTGGCGCCTACAGCCAAAAGTGCACAAGCGCTGGGAATGAAAAACATAATAGGTGCATTTTTTCTTTCTCCCTTTGACACATGGCAGTGCAGCAACTTTGGTTGCTGTACCCCCTTGGGTCAAATATTAGTAAATCTGGATCTTTCAATACAAAATATCATGCCTAGACAAAGTTTCAAACTCTTCATACATTTGATGTGTGCTGTAGAAAACAGCATACATGCAATGTTTGAAAACTTCGGACAAAACACATGATTTCTCTAACCTGATGCCTGCCTAGAGGAGCTGCAATGTTTTGGCCCAAAGTCCTGTTTACCATTGTTAATAGATGGGCTGTACATCAAAACCCATGTGTATCAACATTGCAATACCCATGGACCACCCAAGGTACACCCCCTTGATGCAAAGCACTGCAAAGTAGCGAAAATTTCTATTGGCTTTACTTTACAGGCTACATTCCAACAGTTTGCATCACTTTTGGTTACTTTGCATCTACACAAAGTGTCGATAAATCTGCAACTTTGTCTTCCGTGGATTGTACCTGGGAGAGGCTCAATCTATAAACCAGAAGTTGCGGCTCGTCGAGGGAGTGCTGCAGGGTGGAGGGGTGGGGTGGGGGAGGGGCATGGTGGGGGGGGGGTAGTGAAGTCTGACATACCACAGACAGTTGTAAGGTAATTCATTGAATAAACAAAACAATTTACCTTGAGAGCACTGCTTCGCCGAGATGGCGATGCACTGCTCACACAGTAATTTGTTTTATTTATTTAATTACTTACCATACTCCTGTCCATTGTATGTCGGACTCCACTACCCCCCCACCTTGCCCCTCCCCGCCCCACTGCCCAGCAGCACCTTCTCGGCAAGCCACCACGGTAAACTAGGGATTACTAAACTGGGGTTCACAGACCCCTGGGTGTCCACAACACCTACTTAATGGGTTTGCTACTCTTCAGAAAATTAAAAAATATTAGCAATTTAATAAAGCATATATATATATATAAAATGCAAAAATTGAAAATTAAAAAATGTTAAACGCTCAATAAATGAGGAAACATTTGAAATTGGAGGCTAAACATTAAGTTGATATTAGCAACAAACATATACATAATTCATAGCCTCAACTGAAGCACATTTAAGAATGACAAAAAGAGAGCATGTATTGGAGGCAAAAACCAACATGATATTCTAAAATATAGCACATCCAGCTGCCTTTTTAAATAAAACCAAATTTTACCACAAAATTTCGATTTTTGTGAATGTGTTTTGTTTGTGAAATAAATAAAATGTTTCATAATTTGTTTATTTTTTTTATTTATACTCGGTAGTGTATTATCTGTTTATTCTTTTGCGCTTCAAATGTTAGAAATTGCTTATGGAGGGGTCCTCGGCCTCCATTAGTCGTTCAGTGGGGGTCCACAGAAGTCAAACGGTTAAGAACTGCTGCTTTAGAAGATGCACATTGTATAGATGCATCTGTTGCTCTATATTTAGCACTATGCAGACCCCACACCCTCTTCCTGTCATCATCAGCTGTACCCTAGAGGGATATTATACACACTGGCATTGTTTAAGGAAACACATATCTGTCAGATCATGTTTTTATGTAGCACACACCTGCCAGTGCCAAATAACTTTGAGTGTGTACAGTATGTTATAGCTCTCTATTAGCTCCCTTTAGCACGTGGTTGCTCTCTGGTGGTGTGGTCCCACCCAGATTCCCCTGTTGATAAACTGTTAGTGGGAAAATTCAATATATCTAGCTTATTTATAAGTCAACATGCTTCTTTGTTGACTGGTGAATTTCTATGTGTGTGGATGGAAGTGCAAACGAGAGAATAGATCAAAGCATGGATGAATTGATGAATGCATGAGTCCTTGGGTGAATGAATGGATTAGCGAGTGGGTGCTTGGATGGCTGATTGTGTGCATGGGGGTACGAGTGAGAACTAAAAAAGTATTATTACTGTCTGGTTGCTAATCCCAGAGGGGAATGGGAGAAGGTGGAGGACAAAAGGCAAGCATTCTCCTTAGTGTCTTTTTAGTGAAAGAGGATAGAAGGTGTCCCTTATATATATATCTCACACACAATCACATAGCACGTGCACACACACACACAGTGAACTATATTTTTCATACAAATAATGCTAATTACCTTTAAAAGACTAATGCATTCTAGATCATTAATGATGTAGAATTTAAATATGTTCATAATGTGTGAAATATTTATAGCTTAAACAATTAAATATCCTAAATAAAGAAGTAATTACATTATTATTTTGATGAGTGAAGGAAAGAAGAAACTCTAATTACTCTGTTCCATTAATATCCATTTTGCAATAACGTAGTGTCACAAACATCCAGAAAATCATCACAGAGTTTAGTGTAATGGAATATAGGTTTTGTCTTCAGGTTACAGTGGATAGCTCTTCTTACTACAAAAAGATCTCTAACCTACTCATGCTTTTCAAGTTAATCAGTTTCACTTTTTCCTACCATCACCTCCCTAATTATTCAATAATGTTTATCCAATTTTGTAGATCACGCTGGCTCATATCATTAAATTTATAAACTCTTATCGTAGGTCGCAGGAGCCATCCAGTTGTTAAGTTAGTTCTTGCAATGGTCCCACTCTCAAATTGCTCAACAAAATTGCAGCTACAAAATAGACATGTTGGGCCACATTTAGGACAAGTGACGCATCGCTGCGTTAAAACAGCGATGCGTCACTTTTCACTGCGCCCTCCTTGTGACACCAATGATGCGTCATATTTACAGTATGACACATCATGGCGCAAGGAGTTACAGATACGTCAGTATTTCTGACGTATCT
This sequence comes from Lissotriton helveticus, assembly GCF_964261635.1. NCBI lineage: Eukaryota > Metazoa > Chordata > Amphibia > Caudata > Salamandridae > Lissotriton > Lissotriton helveticus. The sequence continues at coordinate 1,709,509,448 of NC_136059.1, forward strand.
GTATGGCGCAAAAGTGACGCATTGCTGGAGTGTGTCACAAAAGTGACGCAACTCCAGCAATGTGTCCTTTCACATGAGGCAAGCCCCATGTGCAAGGGCCTGCGTCAGTCTTATGCCTGCTGTGAGGCAGGCGTAAGAAATTGACGCATTTGTGTCCTAGAAGTGGCGCAGTGAAATCTTATAGATTTCACTGCATCACTTCTATGACCCTTTCTTGCGTCAGAACGCCCCCCCCTGCATACATTATACCTGGCGTAGGTATAATGTAGTGCAGGGGTTTACAAAGTGACGCATCTACCTAGATGCGTCACTTTGTAAATATGGTGCCACAAGGCACATTTTTTACGCTGCTGGTGATGAGGCCCGTTGTGTCACAGTTTTGAGTATTAGTTTCCAACCTTAGTCACTATTATGTAAGTGTTTTTATCCCTCTACCTAAAAAATCGACATAGAATCCTATGTTGCATCAATTTAGGATAAGATTTTTTCATATTTGAGTAACATTCAGCCACTTCCTAGAGTAATTTTCCTTGTGTATCTCTGATCCCGGTCGGGCCTATTTTTTTCACTTAGGGGTCGATTACGATGTTATCCGGAAAGGCTCCAAACATCATTCGATTCGTCTGAATCCGATGCGGAGCCCGCCTTTTGGACCGACTCGGACACCTTTCCCAATGTGATATTATGAGAGTTGGGAAGCGTTGGAACTGTCCGACTTGGTTCTGAAAGGCATTGGGAGTAACTGAGTTGTTCGGAGCTAAATCGTAGCGGTCTACGAAGCGTGTTTCCAGCTGAGCAATTAGGATGTCAGATTCGGACAGCCTTCCCAAATCGGTTGTTCCAAAACGAACAGGCTGTTGGAATCTGACTTTGGGAGCCTGTAGCAGGCCCACCCTTTACCCGGGGCCCTCCAAATTGGGGCCGTGGGGGGACCCTTGGGTCCCCCCTACCCATGGATGCACAGTGTGGCAGGCACCATGGGGAGCCCACCACAGGGCGCAAGGTTTTCCCCAACCACCCCTTTTGTCAATGGGAGCCTGTTTTCTCGTTCGGAACCCAGGCTCCCATTGAAGTCAATAGGAGTCCAACTGAAACGTATCCGGAATCATCCGGATGCATCAAATTCGCTAGTTCGGACTCCCCGCATCCCAGTCATTCAGAAAGTCTTATGGAACCGAATCGATCGAAATGCTTTCCGGAAGAGATCGTAATCGGCCCTTTAGACTGTCTGCCTTTTTCAAATATGACAGATATAGAAGGCTAACAGCAATTGTATGACTTTAGCTGAAGTAGAAAGCAAGAACGTAGTGAAGAAAGTAGAGAAACAAACATATCTGTTGTTTCAGCTAAAATATTAGCCTCCTGAAAATATACTCTTAATTGGATGTATAATTTATTCTCCAAATCCCAGAGATTATAACATTTCATTCAAATGATAAATGTTCTCTTCTGACCAAATTTGTGTAATCATTTCAAAACTTGCAGCGCCCCACTTTTTACATCTGAAATTGTTATGCTGTATCCTGTTCTTGTCATACTATGTATTTTCAAACTATTGTTGTTTTGTATTGAATCTTCAGCAATAGAGTACAAATGAAGTTGGGATGAAAGCTAGCAGATTTTCACACTTTAGTGGGGACAGTGGCAGTCTCATTCCAGAGTGCAGGGATTTTCTTGGTTTAGTTAGAGCAGGAGCAGTGGGGTCCATTATGTGTGTAAGATTGTAGTTACATTCTTGGATTAATTGGTCTGGTTTATTACAAAGACAATCAGTAGTTTTCAGCACTGCAACAATGTCCTTAAATACTGTGGGATCAATGTTTTGAGGTCTCTAGTAATTACCAGGGTTTTCCTCCTTGTCAATAGTTTCCATTGATTGAACCCGAAGCTCAGCTCTTGAGTAACTATCTTAGTGTCTGGGTGGCCTCAATTCCACCACTTGGTTCTTAAAATTCTTATATCCAAGAAAGGTCAGATTGTGAAAGAGCTCCAATTTTCTCTTGAGGTTGTCAACCTACTTTGTCCAGCTATCCTGGATTACAAAGGGCCTTCCAACGAGCAGGTGTTGTTTGTAGTGCTTTTTATTTTTTATTTGTTAGAGTGAAATGGGTCCTCATGTCACAAATTGACATAAAGATGTATTTCTGTAGTAAAATATAGCGTGAAATGATGGATTGGCATTTTATGTAACTATGCAAAATTTTGGAAACATTTTTATAAGTACACAGAAGCAAATTACGCAAATTTTTCCCATCCCTAATTGTATCTTCATAAACATTTGTAATCACTTGACTTGTTGTTTTTCTTGACTATTATTTCCTTGCCTCAGTTTTCTCAATGGTTCTGTTACTCATGTTTCATGTATGTGTTTACTCTTATCCTTTTCACCCATAGATAACAAAGACACAAACTCATACTCCCAACACACAAATATATCAAAGTAGTTTTTAAGAACAACAAAACCCAACAAAAATGCAATAAACGTATTGGGTGTCAGTCTGTTTTAGCCCACAGCTATGAAAGTGAAAGCAAATATGAAGAATCGTATACAAGGAAAACACAATATACCATACCCCTAATCCAAATAAAATTCACAAAATATCCCTTTATATGCCAGCATGACCGGCTCTCCTTGCATAATGATCTCACTTCGTACTGTTAAAATCAATCATAGAGTGATACAAGCAGAGAAATTAGACTGACTTAAATGAGAACTCTGATGATCCTTGAATGAGAACCCTCATTTCTGCGATCCATTAGAGAAATACAGTTTTAGATAGACCAACACTAAACTCTTGTTCATGGGTCCCAATAATGTCTCAACTGGCCTCTCTTTCTTCAAGCTCATTGTATTAGAAGATCACCTTTGTATTACACCTGTTCTCAACCAGGTTCTTACCTGCTTCATAGCAATCTTTAAGTAATTAAATACCACCTTGGTGTCTTTTGTAGACTCTGTTCTTAATTCTTTTACCATTATGGTACTTCACAATACCTTGAACAATTTACAGCACTTATTTACTTATCGCAAGGGTGGAATATTGTCTTGCCTATGTGGATACCTTAAAAGAACTGCAAGGATCTAATCACCAACACCGGACACACCACTTGAACTAGGATAAGTGTTCATTACCTACATGAGATAGGTATTGTGTATTTATGCATGTTTGCAAATGTACTGGTACGCCACAAATCTGGTTACAAAGCAACAGAATGCAAAAATGGGAAAAGAGCAAACAATTGATGCCATTCTCTTGCCCCTCCTGAAAAAGCCTGGGGCGGATGCGGCTGAACTTTCCAACTATCGCCCAATATCTTTGCTGCCCTACCTGTCAAAACTCCTTGAGGCCCATGTCACCTGGTGTCTCTCTAATTTCATCGAGAGCTCGGGCTTCCTTGAGCCCAACCAGGCCGGCTTTAGGCCGGCCCATTCCACGGAAGCAGTCATCTTGGCAGTCATGGACACCTTGAGAGAGAACGCAGATGCCAAGAGACCGCAGGCTCTGGTTCTCTTGGATTTGTCTGCCGCGTTCGACACGGTGGATCATGACATCCTTCTCCACCGTGTCGAACAAGCTGGCATTCGGGGCATGGCTCTCAAGTGGGTGGAGTCATTCCTGACGGGAAGATCACAAGCCGTGCGCCTTGGTCCCTTCACTGCAACCAAATCCCCTATCACTTGCGGTGTTCCCCAGGGTTCTTCACTCTCCCCGTTAATATTTAATCTCTATTTGCGTCCTTTAATTTTTTCCCTTCACAACTGGGACGTCAGCGTTTTTAATTATGCTGACGATTTGCAGCTCGTCTTCCCACTTGATTCTCCTCAGGCGACTAACAACTTCCATGCCGCTATGATCCATATCCATCAATGGATGAATGAGAATCAATTGAAACTCAATCCTGGAAAGACTGAGCTACTCCTTCCTGGTGCCAGTGCCGCTTGTTGGGGTCCGCAGTTTTGGCCTCCTGACCTGGGCTCACCCCCGACACCACTCAAGTCCGTCAGGAGCCTGGGGGTGACAATCGACGCCGAACTGTCACTTAAGGCCCAAGTGGGTGCCACGATTTCCTCGTGTATGCTCCAACTCCGAAAAATCCGGAAGATCCGGCACCTACTTCCATACGTGGCCCTGTGTCAGGTTGTTATGTCCCTTGTCATTTCGCGCCTGGATTTCTCTAACTCCCTTTATCATGCACTCCCACGCTTTCTCTTACACCGTCTCCAGGTGGTCCAAAACCAGGCAGCCCGCCTGATATTTAAGATCCCCAAGTGGCAATCGGCGAGGCCCCTGCTCCGCAGGCTCCACTGGCTGCCAGTGAAGGATAGAGCGGCCTTTAAGATGGGCTGCCTGGTATTTAAATCCCTTCACTGTCCTTGTCCTGCTTTCCTGAAATCCCGGATCTCCCTGTATCAACCTGCCCGCTCCCTTCGTTCAGCTTCCCATCACTTGGTTGTCATTCCCAAATTTAAACTTCATAAATTTGGAGGCCGTCGTTTTGCTTTTCTTGCCCCCAAGTTTTGGAACTCCCTTCCTCTGACTATTAAATCCAGTAACTCCCTCTTTCAGTTCAGGAAACTCCTTAAGACTTTTCTGTTCACCCTTTCTGAATAAATCCCTCTCTGTTCATTCAGTCAGCGCCAAGAAACCTTCGGGTGTTAGTGCGCTCAATAAGCCCCATTTAACATAACATAACATAACATAACATAACATTATTAGTAGGAGTAAGTTACAATGAAGTCTAATGATTTGGAGGTAGTGCTCTTTGAAGAGATGTGTCTTGAGTATATGAGTGAATTACAAGCTCGCTGGACCTGTCAGTGGGAATGCTGTTCGAGGTCCTGAACCACTAGATGAGGAATGATTGTGTTCAGTTTCTTTCCTTCTTGCAAATTGAGATCTCCAGTCTGTCTTTGTCCTAGTTCCCGGTAGGGGGCCGTCCACCAGAGGTACTTTGCGATACATTATCGCCGCTTTTATCGGCAGGAAACTGCCGATAAAGCGGCGATAATGGCCTTGATAATATGCTCTATGAATTCCAATCGAAGACCATGTTAGATGTGAACACATCTAACATGGGCTTCGATTGTAATTCATAGAGCATATTATCAAGGCCATTATCGCCGCTTTATCGGCAGTTTCCTGCCGATAAAAGCGGAGATAATGTATCGACTGTCCTTGATAATATGCCCCTTTGTTTCTTAATCAGGTAAGTCGTGGTGGTCTTTGGGATAGCTTTGTAAATTATGGAACTGATCTTGAAGATTATGTGGGCCTGGAGGGGGTTGGGATGTTGTTGTTCTTTCAGTGTTTGTGCGATGTAGTGGAAAAACCACAAAATCTTGATTAGACATTCTGCAGTGTCTAGGATGCCATTCAGAGGAACAAAGTGAAGTCCAGGATGCCATTCAGCAAAGCATGGACTCCATATAGGTGGGAGACAACCAAGGCATAGGCTGTGGCTCTAAAAGCAGCGTCTTGGATCAAGGGTTTCACTTTTTTATTTTTAGCAGAAATACAGAAAACCAGAAGTCCACATCGCACTGCACTACTGACATTTTCCCAGGTATTAGTCAAAAGTTCATTTGGTGTGTTCCATAGAGAAAGTAGATTTTGGTTTACCCTTTAAATGACAGTACTCATCAGAATATCATGGTGTTTTGTATGTTGTTGCTGTGGTGTGTGGTATTATCTCCTCATTCCCCCTTCTTTGTCCCGTTCCTTACAGTATGAGAGAGTATGTATTTTGTCTCCCTTTCATGGTTCCGAATGTCTGTTCATACTCCAGATGGATATCATATGCCTTGCTGTGAGGTAAAGTGCTTTGGTCTGAATTCTGTCAGATTTGGACTTTGAGTTGACTTCATTTATCCTTGTTAGATGCCAGTTATCATACTGAGGCAAGGAAGGGAGACACTGGAGTAATGATGATTACCATTAAGCAATCTGGACATTGGCAATAATGTCCTAGTTACTTGCTTACTTTGTGATGACCAGTTATTCACAGCAGTTACAGGGTTTTATGATTATTTCTTCTGTTCACTTACAGTGATAGCAGGTCACATTGGTTTCTTGTGCCATGTAGAGATACAACAGGCATATAATTTATCTTTCATTTCTGTTGTAGAGGTTAAAAGTGCAATGCATGGGCACTTAGGGCTTGATTTAGAGTTTGGTGAATGGGCTGCCCCATCACAAATGTGACGGATATCCCGTTCACCGTACTACAAGGACATTGAATCCAATTGCACTTGTAATATGGTGAACAAGATTGCCATCATGTTTGTAATGTAGTAACCCATCCACCAAATTCTAATTCAGATCCTTAAATTTTTCAAGTAAGCACCATTAGGTTCCTGGTAGTGTTTAAAAAGGGTAATTTCTCATTTAAGTATGCACCTGTTGGACTAGTGTTGTTCTCAAATGGCAGGAGTAGCAGATGTTTAAGGGTTTTTTAAGAGCTTGTGGTGGGTACAAATTTCCCAAAAGATCTTTATCTGCATTTTTCTACAAGAACATTATTGTTTAAGTTGACCACTTTAATGTCCAAACAATATATATTGGGAGGGGAGAGTAACTATTGTCCATGAAAATATAGTGTTACAATTGGTATACTGCATATTACTTGCTCTGTGATGCTTGTTTAAGGCTATATATGGGTAAGCTGGCTGGAGTCTTATGGAGTTTGCAACGTAATATTTGCCAGTGCTTCATGATGTGATTAGTGGAATGTATGCAAATACATATGTGTCCTTGACTAAGACGTTATGCTTAGTGCATTTGATATATGTCTCATTGGAACAATTTTATACACATTTTCTATATTTTCACATCTGAGGTAGGGTCTATGAAGTTGCAAATGTTTTCTCTAACAAACGTCTCTTAATTTTTGCGAATATGCTTCCTAAGTTTAGTTTGCAATGTTTTCTGCATGTAGGATTTGATTTTAAAAGTACATTTCTTAACAACATTAACAACATATAAATATAAAATAATTTCCACCAAATATCCTGTTCTTTGTACTAAGTGTGCTAATAAGCACACTTTCACTCATTTATTATTACAGTGCAAAGTTCAAATTTCTTGTTATTATCACATGCATCTTACATGAGTTTAGAAAACAATGCTTATTGTCCCACAACATTCTGGAATCACTTGATAGAATAAAACAAGTGGGCCATCTATACAAAGCTTTGTTACTGTGATCCTGTCTCACTGCACTGATTGAGCCCCTTGTGGTCTGGATATGATCAACTGCCATTGTTTATAACTACTGCATGAGAAGAATCATCATTGGTGTAATATGCTATTTATTGGAATTGATGAGTGAAAAAAGGGGCCATCTGACTCATTCAATGTTTTGATTTGTTTTATTATTTATAATTGTCTAATATTTCCCTGTTGTAATTTTCAATAGGTTACATTTTAGATTTACATTTGATTCTCTCACATTTGAGACCTGTCAATGTAAACAATCACCATGGGAAGATGGGCGGGGCCTTGAAGGGGGTGGGGCTTCATGCCAAGAACTGTCTCAAGGCACTTCTGCTCTCTGCACCCAACTATCCCCTCCAAAATAAACAAGCATTTACAAAGCAATATGTCTTGCATTAGTGAAAGTTTGAGCTGTTGGTGTTGCAAATGATGTTTGTTAGTTTTTTTGTCCAAAGATATCCCATCAGTAGCATAAGTAGTGAAAGAAAATCTACGACACAGTTAAAGGGTGTAGTACCACAGGCTGTTACTTGGTGCCTCTGTGTGGCTGTAAAGGGACCTCTATTAGCCACATAAGGTACTGCACCCTTAATGAATGAAATGAATGGAAGCAACGCTTGGGAAGTGGGCCAAAAAATGCCACTTCTTCTCAAGTTGCCATTTTGCTTTATGCCATTCCAGGATATATGCACTGATCCATGCACATGAAGGGGATCAACATGGTTCATACACCACCAACCATAAGTTGCAGATTCATTTTTTATACTTTATTTTTTATTATAGGGATCTCTGTTATGACATATAATTGCAAAAAAAACCTTTTATTTTCAAAAACAATATTCAAATAAGCATTTTTTTTATATGCGCTATAAACTGAATACTTGTTTATACCTGTTGTTCTGTGTTTCATGAATGTGCAGTAGTGTTTGCCGCTGTCTTTGTCCGAATTTAAGATTTTCAACACACTTTAATAGTGATGCACTTTTACATTCTTTTTCTCTCATTTACTAACCAGAAGTGGGCCCAGCTTCACAATAATGCCTTTACGAAGGAGGGAAGGAAATAGAAGGAAAGAAGAAAACAAGGTAGGGGAAGAAAAAATAATAACGAAAGGATGAAATAAAGTTTAAAAAGATGTTGAATGAAGAAGAAAGAACTGATAGGGAAAGAAAACAAATGGAGACATAAAAAGAGACACAAAAATAATTGAAAGGATAGAAAAATATCAAAAGAAAAGAGGTAAAGAAAAAGATTCATAGGGTAAGGAGGGAAGGCAAAAGAGAAAAGATGAAAGAATAAAGAATACAAAATAAATATTAAGGAAGGAAGGAAGCAAGCAAGCAAGGAAGGAAGGAAGGAAGGAAGGAAGGAAGCTAGCGTGTGGTTTGAAGGATTTTTTGCCATTTCAGTTTTTTATTTCAGCCCTAGTTAAGTTATTTCAGCTGCCTCACAAGGCTGAAAGAAGCTTTTCACCACTCCTTTTGTTTTATACCGCTTCTCCTGTGTTCTGTACAAGCACATATAAACAAAAAGTGATTATAAAATTGACAAAATTGGCAAGCTTTTACTGCTGAAATGTATTTCACAAGGTAGTGCGCCATTTGTCTGAAATCAGAACATTTGTTTTGTTAGGTAATCTGCCATCATAAATATGTAATGCTGCAGGATAAGGTTGAAAAACAACCCCTTCTTGCCTGTCCCCCACACCCCCACCCCTAGCTCACACAAAATGGATGCTACAGAGCATAAAGACAGGCCCGGGCCCGGTTAATTGTTTAAAAAATATGTTCATTTTGGGGATTTATTTCACAATCGTCTATGTCTGGAACATAAAGGGACGTAGAGAGAACAATGGGAGCAGGAGTGAAAGGGGTTAAAGAGAGAGGGTGAGAAGAAGGGGAAAGTGGGAATGAGAAAGGAATGAGCGGGAGAGGAATAAAGGAGAAATGAAGAGAGGAAAGGGAGCTTGAGAGAACGAGGAGGGGTGGGAGAAAAGAGCAGAGTCTGTGTGCGAGAAAGTATTATAAGAAGTGAAGGAGGGAGAGAGGGAACGAGGAGCTGGAGAAGAGAGGGTAAATACGATGAGATGCATAAAGAGGGGGATAAATGAAGGAGCCAGAGAAATATAGGTGGGTGAAAGAGGAGGAGTGGAGAAACAAGAGAATGGCGGGTAGATATGATTGTAGAGGGTAAGAAGCATGAAGAGCAACAGGTAGTTGCAGAGATAGGATGAGAGTAAGGAACGATTGAGTGAGAAGAAAAAGATGGCACTGAAAGGGGAAAAGCAGATGACCGAGGAAATAGGATACAAGAGAAGAATAGAAGAATGTGCGAGAGGAGAGGGAGATATGTTAGCAAGAACTGACAGGAAAATTTGCTAGAGGAGAACCAAGAGATAGGATTGAGGCTGTGAACAGAGGGGGTGGAGTGACACTGCAAGGGCAGCTAAGGAGGATTGCCTAGGGGCTGGACAGAGGGGGGCGTGTATTGGATCTTTCAGGAGTTTCTATATCAGGATTATTCTTTGCATTCAGTAATAAATAATTGCAATTCTCAACACTTCAGTATAGTTGTCCAAGTTCTTGTCATATAGTAGTCATGGTATTTAATGGTTATCATACATTATTTTGTTAAACATCCAGGTAAAACAGGTTATGTAGTCAGTATATGGTTAATAAAACAGCAGAGAGAGAGAGAGAGAGAGAGACCAAGCATTTGCAATGCAATAGGTCTCTCATTACTGATAGTTTGAGGTATTGGCATTGCAAATAATAATGCAACGCCAATAGCTCATACTTTCAGTAAAGCAAGACCTAGTGCATTGCAAATGCTTGCGTAGTGAGCCAGGAACCAGCATTGTATGTCTCGGTGCAGTACCGCAAACTGCTCCTAGAGGTCCCTAGTGAGCAAGGCACCCTGCAGAAGATATGGTAAATAAACCCTACACATAAAGCATTGCATGCAAGACAGTACCACGAGTACATTCAAATAGCTATGTCCATATATACAATTAGTAGCTTTGAAATGTGACAAAAGAAGTATTATATTAATTCCGGATTAGGTTGTACTCTATGTGGAGCTGATGAAAGGAAATTTATAGAAGGGCTAATATAAATGTGAGATGTGCTAGCGAGTAAAGTAACCACTGCCAACCTAGTTTAGAACCAAGTGAGTGTCCTGTCTGAAGGCCTTTAAGAAAATAGTGCCTTGAGGCTGTAATTAAAACCTAGGGCATAACAACACATGTAACAGAGGATGTCCTCATGGGAGGTTACAAGAAGAGACAAGGCGGTACTAAAGAGGGATTACTAAGCCTAATGACCAATGAAAAGCCACCATTTACAAAGGACAGGGAGAGCAGCCAATTAAAAAGATGGGCTGAATGTAGGCGGAGCTTTATGCCCATATCCTGAATACCACATGACTCGAATAGACAGCGCAAGGGCTGCCTAGGCGAGACCTAAAGAGCAGCAAGCCTTGGACTCGGCTTATGAGCGTGTCCTCGCAAAGGGGTAGGCATGTTTGACTGGAAATCCCCGACGGACCTTGTCAGCCATTGCACCATCCTCTGCTGATGACAGTGAGTCAGACTAACACGGGCTGCATCAGAACTCATAACCATTATTCAAGCACTCAGGGCAAACTACCCCTTAACACCCAACGAAACGTTTTCAACATCACCAACTCGGCATTGTCAACCTAACTTGCTATTGACCCAACATATTGTCCATGGGGGAAGTCATTGAATAGCGTTTATTACATAGAGTACTCCACTGAGTGGGCGGAGTTAGATGCCAAAAGACCACTGATATATGGTGATGGTAGGTTGCACTAAGTGCTTGGTTAGGGAAACTAAAGAAATGTTTCAAAATTAGGTTTAAGGCCAGTGCTTTATGTAAAACTAGTGAACACCGAGGGCAGAGTGCCACAGTAACAGCTGCTTTTAGGTGGCGGCGTGGGAGCCCAAGAGGGTGCGATCAAGTTGTTAGTAGTTCAGAATAGGGAGGGGCCCGGTGTGACTGGAGCGACCTGTGGAAGTAGCAAAATGAAAAAAAGCTGGGAGACCCCGTTCAAGCAGTGTTGTGGGAGGGGCGGGGGCATGGCTACCAGAAGAAAAGTAAACAGAACACTTAAGGAGCAGAGCACGCCAACAAAAAGAAAAGTGTGGAATCAAATGACGCTGATGAGTAAGATACACGTAACAGGGGCTGTCCTCATGGGAGGTAAAAATAGAAGACAGGGAAGTACTAATCATGAAGAAGAGGGACTACTAACAAATGAAACTAATTAAATACAAATAATTCCGAAAGACACTGCAAGGAGCCATTAAAATGTATGGGAGGAACATAGGAACATAGGAGGAGCTTAATGCCCATATCCTGAATACAGCATATCTCGAAGAGACAACACAAGCGCTGCCTAGGCAAGACCTAAAAATAAGCTTCCTAAGGCTGCCGTGGATGTGCTGGGATGCTTTTACACCCTTTAATGGACATAGGCTGCTAACAGCCCGGAAAGAGGAGCTTGAAAATCCACTAAATGCAGGGGTTTCCAGCTCAATTTCCCTGCCACCGTGTGATATTGGCTCTTCACAAGGTGACTGCGCCAGCCATAACCCTTGTGGTGTGACACAAAGTAGCACCATGGGAGTTGGCAGACCTGCACATTATTTTTCTGCGCATATAATCGTAATATGTCTTGATCTCAGATGACATGCCCCGTTTATTTTAATGCGCAACTCGAGCTGCCCTTGCTGGTGATTTCCACGTCACAGTCATCAGCACACGAGCAAAGCGCCATGCCCTTTCACTCAGCACGCTCTGTTCATTAGTCTGCAGGAATGCACTGTAAACTGTCTCACATGGTGCATTTGATGGCAGGCAGCAGTTTCCATCGCTTTAAAAGCTTGAATTTTGGAATAGCAACACACGCTGAACTTTGCACATAATGTGTTACCACAGCATAAAATAAAATAAAACAGCCATTGGATAAATATTTGCTCTGCTAAATAGAAACTAAACTCCCAGCGTTCGGTTAAAGAACAAATTTAATTATACAATCCAAACTTTTTCAGGGTCTCGAGCAACTTTCACAGCTGGGCAAACAAGCACGCAATCATTTCATGTTTTATGATTTGCGTGTGTGTTCTCTTCAGGCTAGCACACCCGGGAAAATGTAAATCGTGAAGAAACAGCAGATACAGGTAGTATTTGTTTTAGGGGGGAAAATACAAAATATATTCATAAATGCCACTCAAACGTCATTAAAAGTTATTTTTTTTAGACCTGGTTTATGCATGCAAAAGAAACAGCGCTGCTTTTTTATATGAGAAGGTTAGGGGACAATACCAAGTATATATCAGACACTTATGCAAAATATTAATCTTGTTGTGTCTCTGATGTACAAATATCAACAGTCCTGTGACCACTGAACAGTATTAGATCATTCAAATTTGCTGGATGCAGGCATCCCTATTGCCAAATTAAATGTAAATGTGGCAGACCAACAAGGATGAATGCAAATAAAAAGCCAAATAAACTCAACATTTCCATGTTTCATGCTATGTAAAGTTGATTGGTGATTTCTGTATTGACTTTCTGTTTTTGTCAGTGTCACCAAGTGAACCTGCCTTGTTTTCATTTGACAGCTACTGTTATTTCGACTTCTGTTTGACTAAGGTTTGAAATGGACGTTGTAACTGCTAAACCCGTACCGTGGTCTTTCATAACATTTTGGCGCTGTTCAATATTACTTTGTGAATCGCAATAACCAAAACTTGCTGTGAGCTAGCAGGTAGCGAGAGACTTGTGCTGATATATTTTAACAAAAAAGAAAAAAGATGATGTATCCTCCGAATTCTCTGTTTTTGTCCAATAGTGCCAGCTGCCTTGATAGTCACCACTGGGGAAACACAGGACTCAGGCAGTAAACAAGTAACGGAACCAGGAAAAACTCAGAAGTTCCACTTGCATTTTTATTTATAAGCTAGACCTACTGACTTTGCCACTGCTTGGTGGAAATTTTCTCTTTTTTGTTAAATTAATAAAGGATGCAAAGCTTTGCCAAAAGGTCCAAAAAGCAGCTACCGATCAACTTTATTTTGCAATGTATGTTGACCCTTTCACTGCTACCAGACCCCCATGCAACCTTCCCATGTCAATGTAAGCAAAGGAGGGCTTGTCTGTTGTAGGTTAGGGCAAAAACCTTAGGTTTTAGCACAAAGCCAGATCTTTTATTCTAGTGTGATAGAACTTTGCTCCAAATCTTAAATCAAGTAAAAGCAGACCCAAGCAAGTGGTCAAGCGGTATATCGACTGGTATACTGGTACCTGCCTGTTATATGTGTGTAATCCTAGAGAACACATCTCAAATGTCTGACCCGTGTGCTGCTGTCAACACCCTGGAATCTGTACTAGAAGTTTTACCCAAAAATAAATCCTAAACTAGATACTCATGACTTGGCTTTGCGCAGCCGTGCAAGGCGTAGAGTCATGCACAGTCAGATTTGTAACCCCAGGTGATGTCATCAGCAGGTAACTTACAAAATCTAATGTTACACTATATTCTACCCATAGAGCAACACAGAGCTGCAGTTTTTTTCACACAGCACTACATTGCAAACTGGAAAAGTCCAGCGGCATAATGTGTTTAGGAATGTGCAAAGCGGATAGCAAGATGTGAGAAGGAGGAAGCCAGGGCAGATTAGGGGATGCAGTAGAAGCTGAGGTTGGATGTAGGGTTTGGAGCATCAGGGGATTGAAGGACCTAGTGGGAGAGAGGAAGGTGGTATGAAAGACTGAGCACAGGGAGCAGTAGGAGGTGGGAGAAAGGTCAACGGAAAACTGTAGTAGGAAGGAACTGAAACAAGGAAGAGGGATCATCATGAAGTAGGAAGGAGCGAGAGGGGGAGCAGCAAGAAATGTGAAAGAGCATCTAGAGGTATGAAGTAGCTGAACGGGTTAAATACCTTTAGGTGTGAAGTAGCAGAGCTAGAGAGTCAATGGCTGCCAAGCAAGTTCCCCATGTACTCACATACATTCACACATGTCATACACCCACTCACACTAGTGAACTGGTGCGTTTACTCACCTGTCTCACCATGTGCCCAGTCACACCACATCCTTGACCCTCACTTGCAGCAAACACCTATTCATTCATCCATTGTCTCACCCCAAACCTCACCACAACACTTGACCCTCACTTGCAACACACCTATGCATTCATCCATTGTCTCATCCAAAACCCACTCCCAGCAGCTATACCACTCTTTTCCTCCCTCACATAAAAACATATACAATAATTCTCTGTACAGCCACTCAGAACCAACTCACCCATAACCCTCAATCATGCGCTCACATCAACACACTCATGCATTCACTTGTCATCTTACCATGCACCACTTCTCACCAAATCACCCTTGATGCTCGCTCAGATGCTCACGGACACAATGCACTCTCACATTCACTCACTGGCTCAATGTGCACAAACTCACACTAACTCAGGCATTGGCCCTCACTCATAGGGTCACAGGAAGTCACCCATGCATCCCTTACTATCTGAACCAGCACAAATACACACTCCAGATTACTCATGGCTCTGAGTCATTTACTCTTTGACGGTAAGGTATTCATTCATTTACTAACCCTCTTACCAAGCACTCACTTCCACCAGATCACCCATGGCCATCACTAATGCACTCTCTCATGTTAATAAACTCAGGCACTTGAAACGAAAAGTGAAAAAAAACCTTCTGGCTAGCTGGAATGCTATATAAAGGGCAGTGCGAGGGGAGAGGGGGAACCTATCAGGGAGAGTAGCAGGATGTTTGAGGGAGCAGTGTTAGGAGATCCAAGGCTGCTCCACAGTGGCTTCATGTCCCCATACATCTCACCAATTACCCTCATTCATGCACTAATTCACACAGTACACTCATGCATTAACTCACTGTCTCACCAAGCACATACTCACAGCATCTCACTCAAGATCCTCACACATGAATTCACATCAACACACATGCACTCATTAATTGCACAATCATTCTTAATGATTCACCCATAACCTTCACTCATGTAATCACATAGAAATAAGTTATGTCACAGACAGCAGCATACTGGTCTACTAGTAGAGACAGTGTAAGGGGTATTGAAAATGGGTTCTGCCTATTTAATCCACCTGGAGTTTTCCCTTTTTGGCTGTTTGGTTTTGGACTTTCACTGTGAATGAGTCTCTCCAACTAAGTCACTTTAAACTCTGTGGAAAGTGCTAAACATCAGTGTCCATCGTTTGGGATAATTTCCACTGCTGCACAGCTGGATAGGGACTCTAGGCTTGTTACATGAAAACATGTGATCACACATGCGTGGGCTAAGCATGTGAGAGTACCGGTAGCTCAGACCAGTAGCTGCCCACAGGTAATCTGTCCCAGAAAAGACCCTTCATAGATTGGTACCAACCTTGTGCAGGCCTTATAAGGTGAGTGGGCAGTCATAGTGTACATCCACAGTGCTTCCTGAAATTCCGGGCACTTAACCAGATTACACATTTCGGGTGAATTCTGCCCCAAACCACAGATTGACCCCTCTGAACAGTCAGTTACAAATCCTAAACATTTACCATGAGTGGATAGCCAAAGGCACTTTTGGTGGTAACTGTGCTCCTTATGGTAATTGGAGATTTGTCATATTTCCCTGGCACAGCTCATAGTTCGATTCCATGTCTTTGCCCCTCCCCCACAAGCCCAATTAATTACTCTGCTGGCAAGCAGGGGGAATGAAGGCCACACAATAGAGCTTGGCCCAGTTTCTGGCAAAAGAAGAGCTGGGGAGGAAATACGCATATTTTAATTAAATGGTAATACTGCACTTGGCCAAGACAAGCCCACACCCATAGAATGAACGCATGAAAGCCATTAACAGGAGGGCACCCCTGTGAACTTTTGGTGGGAAGGGATCAGGTAGTTGTGTCAATCAGGAGCAGGGCTACGGCTCCCAAAGAAGGTCTTTCCATAAACAACTTCAAATTGCCATGTTGAAATGTGCTAATATATCACCCCTAAGGCCTAAAGCAGACCTTTTATGAACACTAAGTTATTGGAACCTTTTCTTCTCAGGGCTAATTTTTCTGTACTAGTGAAATTTAACTTTCACTTAGAGTGTAATGAGAATCTTCTCTTCCGGCAGGGTTCGATGCTCCGTGATCCCGTAAAGTAGAGCAACGATACCGTAGGATAACGCTGGAAAGAGGATACACTGTGAAGAAATGTGAGACCGAGTTGAAAGACTGGACTTTTATCAGTACCAGCGGTGCCAGGGAACAACACCTATAACCTTCATGGGATACCTGTTTCGGCGCACAAACTACAGAGACACGGGACACTTCCTTCGGCGTCAAAGATTCAAGGTTTATTACTGCAGGGAACACAGAAGTCACGACAAGTATAACACGTGCAACTTGGGGAGACTGCTTCAAATTGGTTCTGTGGATCGCTCCTTTTATACAGTTTTTACCCATAGGACATCATGATACACAAAGTTTACAACCCGGTTCCCATAATTATCCCTCAGAGGGGTCGCTTTGGTCACTTTGATACACATAAGGTCCGGAACATAAGTGCGGAAACATTTGGCGGTTCCCAACTGAAAAAACCCATCTTCCCAACATTAGTGAATTCCAATCGGCAGTAAAACAGATCGAAATAGGAACTAAAACAGGTGAAGAGGAAGATGGAAACAGTGAGAGAGTCGAAAAGGGTGTAAAGGGGAGGTATCGGGAAACACGAGATATAGGCATCAAAGGGACGTGCCTAATGAGATGCACGGCTGAGACAATAAACTGGCACGGCAAGATGAGCCTCGAGCGGGGCCATCTGCCTTACAGTATCATCCCCCTCATCATAAAGACACTTACAAAGAACATGTGTCTTCCGCAAATATCGTGGGAGTCCCAGGGTCGCGAAGCGGACAGTGTCCGTTCGCTGGCTACTTGAGGGCAAGAGACAAAATGGATGCCGTATCTAAGATGGAACCCGTGGGTACAGATGGAAAACTCATATATCAAATGAACGGTTTAAGTTAGCACAGCGAAACTGTGCACATTTACTAAACTCGTCATTTACGGTTCTTAGATACCAGACTCGACCATATTCGTGCGAGTCGAAAACATCACCTAAAATTGTCACGGAACCTCAGACGCTCCTTTTGCCCTCATGTAGGCAAGCACTAATCGGAATCATATTCGATATTCATCAGACCCTCGAGATGTTGTTGTAGCATAGCTCTGTTCAATCGAGACCCTTCGGTAACAGGTGGCTGTCTCATACACGTTGTAGCACAGAGGCCACATAAGGCAGGACCGCACTGCACACAAAGGCAACACGTGAACAGGAACACTACAACGACTCCAATGATCGTCAGAATTTTCCAACCCCAAGTCGACATCAGGCCCCAAAACCATCCAAGTAGCGTCCAATCCCCTACATCCACGTGTATGGATTCGGAGATCTTATGCAACCTTGAGATGGCTTGATAGACAGTCGGAGCGTTATCAGGAATGAAAATACAGCAAGATGAATGGATCACCTTACAAACCCCACCTCGATCTGCCAAGATCACATCTAAAACCATACGGTTTTGTAACGTCATAAGTCTATCCGCCTGAAGTTCTGTGGTGATATTACCAAGGGCACTGGCAGTAATATTAGCTGTCGATTCTACCACTCGAGTCAACTGTCTCAGGTTTCTACTATTAACCATAGGTCCCCAAAACGGAAGAAAACCTTTGAAAAAGTCTCCTGCCTCTTGACCGGTAGTATCCTCTTCGCTAATTACTCCTCTTACAACTCTAGTCTTGTGATAATCTGCATCTACAGTGAACGTTGGAGGCAACAAGTTGGCAATAAAGCATGCGCCTATAAAGTCAGAGGGCAACCATGCATATGCACGATCATGACAAATAAAGTAGGTACCCTTGGCAGTCAGGAACACAGGGGAGGAGACCATTGGCAGAATGTAATTTTCAGTGCAAGCACTCTCTCCAAGTCGGGCTTTCGATCTACGGCCGCGACCTATTAAACAAAAATTACCAATGTGGGGTACGACCCATATCGGAGGCGAGCTTTTAAGCTGTTTCTCATTAGTGAACACACTATATTCGCCTCTACTTAGGACCCTATAGGCTTGTACCTCTTCTTCAGGGATAAGCGAAGGATCATAGATATCGCTATCTAAATCCTCTATTGCTATCGATAAAGATTTTTGGTACGAAGTAGGACCAGGGTAAGGGGAACGTGGTTCTCGAATGGGGTGGAAACCCAGTGCGCTTCGAAACATTGTTTGAAATGCTCGAGCAGACCCTTGGGAGCTATACGGTAACACCAGATATGGAATTCCCTTATCCGTAGTATGTGGCATCAACCCACACACCCAACAATTAGTAGTGTTAACCACTAACTGGTGCTGATGAAGGAGCTGAATAAAGGAATTATTGCGGAATTCTGCACGTCTAGCCTGCTCGTGTTCAGGTAAGATGTGAAAAGAATGAGGAGAGTCAGTGGGGATGAGTTTAAGGTCAGGGGTAGGAGTAGGTATGATAGAAGACAAGAAGTGAAACATTGTATAATACACTGCACCTACCAAAAATGCAGAAATAGTCATAAACAGTACGAATATTTGAAATATAAAACATTTGGTACGACTGAGTTGCTGCAGCTTGAATCTTCTTGCTTGAGTTCTTTCCAAATCCATCAGCTTCAAAAATGCCATTTCCTATGACCGTCCGCAACGTTTCTTGACGCACTTCGTTCTGTGTAGCAATAGTCAATTCCTAGGAGTTCCCAGGAATCGACGGTCTTTAACCTAGTGTCAAGACCTACTAACCAGAAGGAAGTACACGCGCGGCCCTACGGCCTTTATTTCACAATATATATATATATATATATCAAAAACAAATGTCTCTCAGCTGTGGAAACAAAAAGTGTAAGGAACGAAGCTCAATGAATATATACAAAATAATTACAATGGTGTGAGTGTTCAAACTGATCATGGAAAACGGGATAATGCACTTTGTCAAAGGACAGAACGGGGTTTTTTATTAGTCTTTAGTGCTGGATCTTAAAAAATATCGGGTTTTCCCAGGACGTGTTTGTTCGTTAAACAAAAGATCCGTTGAAGGGACAACGCCCTGTTGATCAGCTGAATGCTCTGGTCTTGAGTTTTCTGATGACAAGTGTTCAATAATGCCTCTTTGCTGCACTGAGGATTCTCCGACAGGTTGTGCGTCGCTGAAAGGTACAAATGCCGGCAATCCTTCGGTTTCAGTTGATGCAATGCCTTTCCTTACCCACGAGACTGCTGGCAACGGAATGGGGACTTTCTTGGTGTGGGTAGCATGCACCCAATTTCTGCGCCCCTCAAGACGAACTGCAGTTCTCGTGGCAAGGAGGACTTGGTAGGGTCCAGTGAATCTAGGGTCCAAATTGTTCTTGCGTGAGAAGTTGCGCGTCACCACCCAATCTCCGGGTTGGAGTTGGTGGCCTGGACCCTCCGTCTGTGTTGGCAATGCTTCGTGAACCTGTTGGTGAATTAACCTCAGTTTAGCAGTCAAGTCATGAAGATAATCGATTAACATTGGATACTCAAGTTCACAAAAGACACCTGGTCTAGGGACCCCCCAAACATTGGCAGGACGACCGAACACTATTTCATAGGGACTGAGCCCTACTCGGGAGTGTACAGTTGCCCTTGTTGACAGTAATGCTAAGGGTAAAGCGTCAGGCCACGAAAGACCTGTCGTAGCCTGAATCTTTGCTAGTTTTAGTTTAAGGGTGCCATTATACCCTTCAACCAAACCGGCTGACTGAGGATGGTTGGCACTATGAAATTTTTGAACAATCCCTAATCCGCGACACACACTCTTCATCACGCTCCCAACAAACTCACTTCCGTTGTCTGACCACACAATTCTAGGCATTCCGTAACGGGAAAAATATTCTTTGAGTAAAATTTTTGCCGTGGACAAAGCCGTATTATCCTTAAGGGGGTAGGCCTCAATCCATCGGGAGAATGCGCACACCACAACCAATACATACTTCAAGTTATTACATCTCTCCATGTGGATAAAGTCTAACTGGATAACTTCGAAAGGGTATGCAGGAGGGGCAAAATGGCCTGGTGGAGTGGGAGTGCCCTTACCAGGATTATGCATCAAACACACCATGCAATTCTTAACCAAACGTTCAGCGCATTTCGTAATACCATCATTCTTCCACACAGGAAACAGCAATTTACAGATACCTTTCGTGCTAATATGTGCTAACCCGTGTGCCATAGTCACAACAGCCAGCACATACGCATCAGGCAACATCCATCTTTTCTGTTCCGACAAGTCAATCCAACAACCATTCGCATCCAACTTCCCCGTACTTTCTTTCCATTTCGTCTTTTCAGTTTCGGTGGCCTCATTCTGAATTGCTTTCACACTCTCGATAGTGTTTTCACACATACTAGATTCTGCAGGCCACCTAACCGAACTCGTCACATACATTCGAGTGCTAAGGTTCCGGGCAGTCTCTTTAGCAGTTTCATCCGCAAATGCATTACCACAACCAACATCATCCGTCACCTTACGATGCGCACTACATTTAACAATCGCCACTTGCTTAGGCAACGTAAGTGCATCCAGAAGATCATTCACAAGCTGGCCATGCTGAATCTTCGTACCATGCGATGTCAGAAAACCTCTCTCTCTCCATAACCGTCCAAAACTATGTGCAACGCCAAACGCATATTGGCTATCTGTAAACACATTCACACGTTTATCTCTAGACAACACACATGCTCTCGTCAAGGCAATGAGCTCAGCAGCCTGAGCTGAATTCTGACTCAACCTTGCGCTCTCCACAATCGTTTTCAATGTAACTATAGCATACGCAGTTGTTACATCACCATTTGGTAATTTGAAACAAGAACCATCCACATACAGAGTACCATCGGGATCTGTCAATGGAGTATCCTTTAGGTCAATGCGACCCTTGGTTTCCTCCTCAGTTCTGAGGTAGCAGTCATGTACTGCTTCACTGCTTGATTCTGTGTCGATCGGCAGCAATGTTGCTGGATTCAACACATTACATCGTTTTATCCGTATATGACTGGCCAGCAACGTCAACTCATACCCAGACAATCTTGCGCTCGTCAGATGTTGAGTTTTCGTTCGGTTCAATAGAGTGTCAACTGCATGCGGAACCATTACCGTGAGCATATTATCCATGACTAGACCTGCAGACTGTCGAATGGACGCCGCAGCTGCCGCTGTTGCCCTTAAGCAACTTGGCAAGGCTCTTGCTACTGGGTCTAAAGTCGAAGAAAAGTAGGCACATGGGCGTTGCTTACCACCAAAAGGTTGTGTCAAAACACTCAACGCGCAACCATCCCTCTCGTGAACGTATAGTGTAAACGGCTTACTGTAGTCAGGAGTGCCCAACACAGGAGCCGAACACAACGCATCACGCAATTCAGAAAAACTTTTCTGACATTCTTCAGACCAAGGTACTGGGGATGAAACATCTTTGCATGTAAGGGCTATCAATGGTTTCGCCAACAATGAAAAGTTTGGAATCCATTGTCTGCAGTAGGACGTAATACCTAAAAAGGCACGAACATCTCTCTGGGTTTTTGGCACAGTCATTCGGGAAATTGCTGCAATTCTCTCTGGGGTCAACCTTCTCCCTTCTTTTGACAATAAGTGACCTAAATAGGTAACTTCTTGGCAACAATACTGTAGTTTCGAAGGTGATACTTTGTGGTGCAAGTCATGTAGATAGTGCAATAATGATACTGTAGCCGTCTTGCAAATAGCTTCTGTATCAGCTGCCACTAAAAGATCGTCAACGTATTGAATCAAAGCTGCACCCTTAGGCAATACCAAGTCATCAAGCTGACCTTTAAGTGCTTGGCTGTAGATTGATGGACTCTCACAGTAACCCTGTGGAGCGCGTTTCAGTCTAAAACTGCGTCCTCCTAATGAGAATCCGAACAGGTCTCTGCTTTCCTCTGCAATCGGAATACTAAAGAAAGCATTCTTTAAATCGATCACTGTGAACCAGGAGGCAGATGCCGGAATCATTGTTAGTAAAGCCGTAATGTCGGGAACCACAGGAAACTGCGGAACCACTATTTTGTTTACCTCCCTCAAATCTATAACAAAACGGTACACAGGAGGTTTATTTGGGTCAGTTCGTTTCAGAATTGGCAATACAGGGCTATTGCACACGTTTCCACGAGTTTCTTCAACAACACCCTTTCCAATGAGATCATAAACGATTCCTAACAGTGCTCGTTCGCCTTCAAGAGAAATACGATATTGAGGTAAACGCGGTAATCGCGCATTTGGTTTCAATTGAATCACATAGGGTGGAATATCTAACAGGCCCACATCATTGGGACCTGTGGCCCATAAGGACGCAGGAAGGGAATTCAATTCCGGTGGGAATTTATCAACCGATAAATATATGGGAGAGATCACTCTCCTTCCTAATGTAAGCTCCACTCCTTCAGGGGAACAATACAATGTTGCATATAATCGTTTCAACAAATCCAGGCCCAAAAGATTTTCGCCACAACCTGTAGATAGAATCAATGGAGCCGTTAGCTCACGAGATCCAATCATAAGAGGCAAAGGGTTAGAGACTGGGTTACTAACAGGGGCGCCAGAGAATCCAACGGAAACATTCGTTAAGCCAGACAAAGGTGCGCCAGGGAGTTTTGAATGCATGATGGAACTTTTCGTCGCACCAGTGTCTAACAGAAAAGGCTCAACTACACCCGATGTAGCTACTGCAACGTAAGGCCCACTCTGATCGACCGGAACTGACACTACTCCCTCTCTTTGTCGTTGGCTGTCCTAATAGTGGTCATTTGCAACAGTGTCATGCTCTACATAATAATCATCCACATTATACTGTGCAGACCGAACTGACCCTGTATTTCGCTGGTCAAAATAATTATTTGCATCCGATTGATTTTGATGACGATCAATCTGATTGTGGAATGTACCACGACCTCTACCACGTGGTGCCTGTTGCGGACCAACACCACGATTTCCCCGAGCTGACACACCATTTAAACGGTCTTTTAAAGCAAGACACTCATATTTTAGGTGTCCTTCTTTCCTACAATATGCACACTGATTATATCCTAGTGTAGATCTATAATCAAAGTTGTCAGAACGCTGCTGTATCCTATCAGTCTGTGCTCGCGGTCGATACTGTTGTTGTGAATCATTTTGATTCGATCGTGGAGGATATGCTTGCTGCAACAAAACCTTCGTTTTGAGCTCCTTAGTTTTCTTTTCTACACGATCACTTTCTTCCTTTTCCCTATTTTCGTAATACTGGGCCGTTGCCAATATTTGCGCAGGGGTTGAGACTGCCCACGCACTTTCTGAATTCTTTAATTTGTTGCATAGCTCAGGCAGCAAATTTGACACAAATTTGTCAACGAATAACCGCTGACCTCCCTCAGCGCCCATGTCCTGGCCACTGTGGTCGATAAACGCTTCCTCAAACCTTGTAAAGAAATCTGAGACATTCTCGTCTTTCTTTTGCTTACAAGCTGATAACTTATCCCAGTTCACCTTCATTGCGGGCATGAGAGTTTTCATGAGCGCAATGATTCTCTGAGGCAAATCCAAGATCAACTGTTCAGGTTTAGCCCCACCAACTTGTAATGCATCAGCTGCTAGCAGTGCAACCCAATCACCCCCTAATTCAACTGTGTGATTAGCTTGACGAATTTTAGCCCAAACTGGTTGCGGTACAATATTGCCAAACAACATGTCGATGTCGGCGATATTCATAATAGAAGCTTCCACCAGTTGTGATAACTCCTTATAATAACCAGCCGGATTTTTACGCGGATCGGGTAAGGATTGCTTCACCTGCAAAACTTCCGATCGTTTCCATGGAAGATGTATCCACACCCTTTGGAAATGTGGTAAAACCGGAGGGTTTGCACCGGGGTCACCAGGGACCCATAGCGGCGGAACCTCTCTCATAGGATACTGACCAGGAACTGCCTTCCAGTTTTCAGTGGTATCATCTAATGACGCTCGAGAACGTGCTGTGGGTCTGAATGCTAATAAGCGTTCCACGGCACGTCGTACATCGTCTCCTATAATCATACCATTCGAAAAGTGACTCTGGAGTTCAATTATGTCGGACGGTACATCATCTACATCATTATTGTACCATTCTTCTCTCAAAAAGTTACACATTTCCTCAAATACGAATCTCTGCGTAGGCTCATTAAACTGAGAAAACGTATCAAATACTACACGTGGGGTGTAATTGGCAGGATGTCTTATCCACCTATGTGTCATTGTTACTAACGTCTCTTTCTCCCTACCACTAGGGATCTGACTCCGTCTCTGAGGAGTATCAGATGAATCCGACGAAAATAACGGACCAGGAAGAGGTGAATAAAGGGTAGCAACAGAATTAGGAACACGCTTACGAACAGAAGGAGAATGAAAAACAGGAGCAACAACACGAGAGGTAAAAGAAGGCATAGTAGAAACAGGCAAGATAGTCGGAGTAGCAGAAACAACAGTCTGCAAAGGTACAGATACAGGAGCAGTAGAAACGAGGACAGGTGGTGGAACAAACGTAGGGTTAACAGCGGGCTGACCTGCAGCCGCCGGAGCAACAAGAGGAACAACAGGAGGTATTACAGGAGGAACTACAGGAGCAGTAGCACCCTGTACATAAGGAGGTGGTGATTTCATCAAGTATGATAGCAAGCAATCCTCCTTCATATCTTCTTCTTTCTTTTCTAGATTATTCGGTAAAGCTGGGTAACATTTATCCATTCTCATATGATGTAATCTAGTAGCTATTTCCATATCTTTTTCTTCTTTGTCTTGTCTACCTTCTTTTATAGCTTGCATTATCGGAACAAATTCTTGCTTTTTATCCTTTTTAAGTTGTTTGATTTCTTTCTGTTTGGCCTCTTTACGCCATATCCGAAAGGAATCAAACATAGCTGGCCTAGCTTTCTTTAAAAATAATTTAGCCTCAAGATTATCTAAAATCGAAAGTTCAAAAGTCCCATGTGGTGGCCATCTAAGGTCACCGTCCTTCTTTGTGTAGCGGATCCAGTAATCATTATAGATTATGGGACCCACACCGTGTCGACTATATAGATCATGAATAGGAGTTCCAACTGGAGGTATCGGACATGAGTCCTCCAACCGGGAATCCATTGCGCAACATTTGAAAATACGAAACAAATCACTATGGCTAGGCATCGTGCACACTAACCTAGTATCAAACTTCAAGGATTACCGAAGCAATATAACCTCGTGTAAGTCAAAACCCTCGGTTTTTGGCAATTGCAACTGTCAAATAATACTAAGAACCAATACTAAGAACCACAAATGCAATGGAACCATGCAATACAACAAAGCCGTAAGGCTATTACAAAGCTCGGAGAGCTATTACCACAAAGCCTGAGGAGGCTATTACAAAGCTCAATGAGCTATTACAACAAAAACCTTAAAGGTTAACACCAAAGCTTTCAAAAAGCTAAAAACAATCACTAAGGACTGGGAGCGACCCACAAATACTTAACTCAGAACTTCAATGGCGTCACCAGGAAGGCCCGTCTATCGTCTCGCTTTGTACAAAGGTCTACGCCGGGCGTCGAAGACAGGTCGACAGTCAGGGCATCGGTCCGTCGTAGCCGTCAGGAGGCGGGAATCTTCGCAGGGAAAAACTTCGGGCCACTTATTTCGACAACAGGATCGATGAAGCGGGGTGCACCTTCCCTCGGAGATTTCACACGAAGTTCCTCACGAACATCAGGCTTTGGACCGGACCGGTACCGCTGAAGTCGCCCCACGTTGGGCGCCAACTGAAAGACTGGACTTTTATCAGTACCAGCGGTGCCAGGGAACAACACCTATAACCTTCATGGGATACCTGTTTCGGCGCACAAACTACAGAGACACGGGACACTTCCTTCGGCGTCAAAGATTCAAGGTTTATTACTGCAGGGAACACAGAAGTCACGACAAGTATAACACGTGCAACTTGGGGAGACTGCTTCAAATTGGTTCTGTGGATCGCTCCTTTTATACAGTTTTTACCCATAGGACATCATGATACACAAAGTTTACAACCCGGTTCCCATAATTATCCCTCAGAGGGGTCGCTTTGGTCACTTTGATACACATAAGGTCCGGAACATAAGTGCGGAAACATTTGGCGGTTCCCAACTGAAAAAACCCATCTTCCCAACATTAGTGAATTCCAATCGGCAGTAAAACAGATCGAAATAGGAACTAAAACAGGTGAAGAGGAAGATGGAAACAGTGAGAGAGTCGAAAAGGGTGTAAAGGGGAGGTATCGGGAAACACGAGATATAGGCATCAAAGGGACGTGCCTAATGAGATGCACGGCTGAGACAATAAACTGGCACGGCAAGATGAGCCTCGAGCGGGGCCATCTGCCTTACAGTATCATCCCCCTCATCATAAAGACACTTACAAAGAACATGTGTCTTCCGCAAATATCGTGGGAGTCCCAGGGTCGCGAAGCGGACAGTGTCCGTTCGCTGGCTACTTGAGGGCAAGAGACAAAATGGATGCCGTATCTAAGATGGAACCCGTGGGTACAGATGGAAAACTCATATATCAAATGAACGGTTTAAGTTAGCACAGCGAAACTGTGCACATTTACTAAACTCGTCATTTACGGTTCTTAGATACCAGACTCGACCATATTCGTGCGAGTCGAAAACATCACCTAAAATTGTCACGGAACCTCAGAGTGACGCGGAGTGCTAGGAGATATTGGTGCTTGAGGTGTGGCACAGTGTGCCAGCTATCTGATGGAATAGGCATAATACTTTTATGTAGACTGGTGTGCATACATGGATCTTGCCCTAGATATACTTCATTGCCCGTGGGAGGCATTGTTGTTCCTTATACCCTTATCCTGAAGAGGCCCAGAAGATAAAGGGATGAAACGCGTAAACCCACTTTTAGAGGAATCCATTAAATAAAGAAATAGCTTTATTATATTGGATATACACAATGCAAAATGTTTTTTGAGGTGTAATCTGAACCTCTTGCGTATATTGGATTGGATTACCTCACAGTGGATTGCTGTTATTTGGAGTACAAACACGAAATTGAAAATTGGGGAATAAGAGACAATATTTGATTAATCTGATTATTTGTATGTGTTTTTGTAAAATGTTTTTTAATTGATGTTTTGTTTTGAATTATTTACCAATATAAGAATATTAAATTAAGATAATAATTGTTCCGACCAGGAATAAACTGTGGTATGTGGTTTTTGATTAATATAAGTAATTGGGATGGGACGATGCACCATTGAATAGGGTAATTTGATGTACCCTATGGTTATTATGTATGTATCTATTCCTCCGCATCACTTTTTGGTATAGTATGATATTTCCTTGCCCAGGTAGTGTAGGGTGATTAGGGCAAACCCCAATGATTTTCTAATCATGGGTATCTGGTCGCAGGAGACAGGGGCAAAGTCAAAATTTAAGGTTGACATTGACAAAGCGCAGTTTGGATACACAAGATGGTTCAAACCCTGTCTTGGCTTACCTTTGGACGTAGGACATTTTGTGAAAAAGTCCAGGAGAAGGTAGAGTTCAGCAGGGCTCGGCAGCAGGATGTGGATAAGGATGATTTGTTGTCACCAGGGAGCACTGGACAAAGTCTCTTTGAAGATGTCAAAAGCTCAGAGTGGGAGAAGCCAGATTTCCAGGCAGAGTAGGATGTTGCCTTCTAAAGGGAGGCAACCTTTTGGAAGTCAAAAACCTTCAGTGGGAGGAAGCTGGAAGTTGAAGATAAAAAGGGCTCCATGAGGCTGGATACCATCGCTGAAAAATCCTGATGAAGAGGATTTGTTGCTGTAGATCCTGGTCCTACTGATTCTTCCATAACTTTTTGGTGAGCATTTTTCCATGCCTCACCTTTTAGAAATAGACAGGAGAAGTACCTTTAACACAACTTTCAAGGGTCCAGGGCAGGAGAGGCACCACCTGGGGTTAGGATATATTCCAGCAGAGGCCAGATGTAGGGTTCAAGGTCTCAGGAGCTTGTTATGTCCCTGTAACTCACACAGGAGACCAGCCAACTGGTCCTTGGAGTCACTCTGGTAGTCCTGGGTTCAAGCAGCAAGGCAGGCCTCAAGTAGTAGGAAAGTCCTCCGGGGAGCAAGGCAGGCTTCTAGCAGCAGGGAAGCCTTCTTGTAGCAGCAGGGTAGTCCTATGTAGTACAAGGCAGTCCTTCTGAAGTCTTCCTCAGTTCCAAGAGTGCACAAAATATTTGCTCTGAGGGTCAAATATTTCTACTTGCTGCTAGTCTTTAAACTAGAGGAATTTCTAGGCTGCTCCCTTATCTGATTCTAGAAAGTTCCTTGAGTCCCCTGCCAAGGCTCCAAGAAGTCTATGGTGGCAGAGGACTAGTGTTAGGTTTCTTTGTGTGTGCTGCAGGCAGCCCCTATTGAAGTACAAGTGGGGCAGGAAATAACTCCGCCCCCACCCATCCTGTCAGGATTGCCCATCCTGCCTACACCAAACACCGCCCGAGGGGCATTCGACATACGGTGACGAGGGAAACAAATAAAAAAATTAAAACCATGGTTTTCTTTTTTTTATTTAAGTTTACCTTGTTGTCGTATATCGAATACCCCTCACCCCACCCCTCCGCTCTTACTGCATGGGCTGCACCAGGTCCACACCTAAGACATATTCTTTAACTGTCTGGGAGGGCTCCACAAGCAGGGTCATGTGACCCAAGAAAATAGCAGCAGGCACCAAATGGTTGCTACAATTGGCTACTTGGTTCCAAGTAAAAAGAAAGTTGTGAAACTATTTCTTTTGAAGGACTTTCATCCCTGTAACTAATAACCCAATTTCTTATATGGGGCTTTTCCTTAAGATGACTTAAAGGACTGAAACTATGTGTAGTGATGGCCTTCCTGCATAATGTTAATTTTTTGGAGTTTTACAATGTGTAGATTATTAGAAACTAACCATTTTCTACGCATTCCTTCCTTTTTTGCCTACTTAGACCTGTCCTACTAAAATACAGTGTATATATTTATGTTGAATGGTTTATGGTGTATAATGAGTAACCCTGGGCGGTGAACTCCGCCCGCTTGTGGAGTTTTCCGGTTTGTGAATACCCAAAATGTCATAAATCTAAAATGGGATTAGACATTAATTTCCTCTTTCATAGTTGCGAAATTGCTTGTGGTTGGTCTACGCAAACACATTTTATTTCAGAACTCCGGTTACTCTGGTCCACTGTTTACAGGTTGTCCATAATGCAGAGGCCAGATTTACTTTTAATACCCCTGATGGCAGTCAATCACTTCCCAGTTGAGACATTTGCACTGGCTGCCTGTACATAACCACATTTGTTTTAAATGCTTGATGTTTACACACACATACACACACACACCATACTACAAGAGGGGCCCACAATATATGAGGAAAAGGCTGCCCTCCATAATCTCTACGGAATACTCATTTTCTCAAATCTTCACCTGTTAAATGTGCCCAAGACACGTGATTCGAAAAGGTGAGGATGTTTGTTAAGTTCCTGGCCCCATGACTTTGTAATTTTCTTCTGTTTTCACTCAGATCCATTTCCACAGAAGCAAGCTCCAAAACGGGGAACAACCTTTACAACGAAGGTTTCACAACGCGGTACTGTTACCACGCAACTTTTACAATGCAAGTCGTTACGACGACTTGCGCTGGGGTGCGCTCCAGGATAGTAAATAGTTTAATTTACTATCCAACTCCTTCCCTACTATCCACGGGGACTGGAGTTGGAATAGTAAATTAAAATATTTACTATCCAGCGCCCCCAACGCAAGTCGTCATAACGACTTGCGTTGTCAAAGTTGCGTAGTAACGGCAAGCGTTGTAAAAGTACGCATTGTAACGTCGTACATCCTCCAAAACACTTCTTTGAAAACATTTCTTTTCAATTCTGGTTAACCAGGTGTACAAACCATGAAGTAACCTGTGCAAATATTACAAGATATGATATGCATGGTGGGACCGATAAGACTGAAATATTCTATCCTAAACTAAGGATCGGAAGGTCAGGATGGTGTAGACCAAAGATATGCTATCATTGGCCTACTTGTTTATTATGCCTGAGATGTGATGAAGTATGTTTATATAGTTGTATAAAATCAAATAAAACAATTGTAAAAATAGTTCTGGTTAACCAGTAGTTCTAGATGACCTCCCTCACTTTAGCACTCTGACGCCCTGTCAGGGCAGCTCTTGCACTGTAAAAGTGGTATTTCATTCATTCAATCATTTCGACTGTAGATATATGTAGCAGAAATTCCTGATTTTGTATTTCATATTAGGATTTGTAATATGAAAATGTGCTCTTAATACAATGGTTTCAGTCGTTTTGTAGAGTTGCTTGATTCTGGTGCTGCGCTTCTTAAGTTAAACCTCAACTGGAAGGAGTTCCATTTAGACACAAAAATAATCTGGTTGTCCGAGAAAGACATTTGTCAAATAGAGATAAAAGGAATTAAAAGCCTAGACCTTTATTTACTAACAATGCAGTGCAATGCAGCAATATGTTAAAATCTGCAGTGCTGCTTTGATGAATGTTAGACAATTGTCCTGTACCAGATTTACGAAGAGTTGAGCGTCAATGATGTCATCAGCAATGCAAAAAACCTCCACTTTGTTATAAGGTTGTTTGGCAAACACCGCTCTACTGGTGGAGTATGTGGAATTTTGCCAATCCGTGTGGAGAGCGGAGTTTGGCAACAACTCCCCACTGCCGCATAGCGGGGTTTACCGGTGCACAACTCTAGTCCCGAGTTGTTTTTCTACACATAATATGGCTGCAGTGCAATCATACACTTACTACATTCTAGTGCTGTTATAGTAGAGAGTGGCATCACAATGCTGAAACCTTCACAGCCAATCAGAAGGCGATGGCGAGCAGCACATTAGACTGTTCTATAAACGCCGGCTGCCCTCTTCCCTGCTCCTTTTTAGGTCGAGGGACTGTAAGCTTGGCCGTAGGCCAAGCCGGAAGTCTGGAGAATTATTGATTCTTAGAGTGGCTGCTTTATCCCGCCTCTCTTTTCATCTCTCCTCCATTGGCTGCCTTCCTAAACGGAGGCCAGCCATTGGAGGAGAGGGGCATCACTCGAAACAAGCTCCGTCTCTTTCAGATTCTGGGGCGTACATTTTGCTGTTCTTTCGCCAGTGACGTCACTCAGAACAACAAAACACACGCCCCCGAATGCGAAAATTACCATGCTTTCTCTGAGGCATTTCTGCTTTGCCTCAGAGAAAGACGGTGGTGGTTTCCAGAGCTGCTCTGCTCGTCCCCCCTCCCTCCGCCCACAGATCTCCTTCATCCTGCTCTGGCCCCCCTTCCCTCTGCCCTCAGCTCTCCTTCGTCCCGCTCCCCCCTCCCTCCGCCCCCAGCTCTCCTTCGTCCCGCCCCCCCCTCCCTCCGCCCGCAGCTCTCCTTCGTCCCGCTCCCCCTCCCTCCACCCGCAGCTCTCCTTTGTCCCGCTCCCCCCCTCCCTCCGCCCGCAGCTCTCCTTCGACCCGCTCCCCCCCTCCCTCCGCCCTCCCTTCTGTCTCTCCTCTTCTGCTCATTTCTTCTCCCTCTCTGAATATTTATTTGCCTCTCCCTGCCTATGCACTTCACTTCCTTCTCTCTCGCCCGCTGTCTCTTTTTCTGATCTTCTCAAGCTGTTCTCCTCCCTCCCTTCTTCTGCTGGTGGGGTTGGTGAGGGGCGGGGGGATTGAGGGGCTCGTAGATTTTTTGCTAAAAGGGGTGAAACAGACTCGGGGTGGACTTGTTCTATTCTGAGGCAGCATTTTGGAGCCGGCCAGTGTCTGTACATTACTCCACTCAAGTGACCAGTCGGGCGGAAACCCCTTATTTACTCAACTATGTCTGCAGTGAAAGCTCTCAGTCTCAACTCGAAGGCTGAGGTAGCTTGGATGCAAGCAGCTCTGGCCATAACATCAGAGTGGCTCGTGGGCTGCAGGAAATGCTTCAGCGCAGACCAACCTGGGCCCAAAAGGGACGAGGAACTAGGGAGTGGTGGCTGCGAAAGGTTATAGGGGTGAAAGGGAGCTACTATTGGACCACTACATTTATTTTATTATGTGTGCGTGGGTGGTAAATGTGCACATATTTATGAATTAGTCCCACTGTGGGCATCTTTCCTCTGGGAAGAAAGTTGTTTTTTGTGACGGCACCAGGTTGTGTAGTCTCTAGGTTCAGAATCAGAAATTCAAGTTCATCATGGCCTTAGATGGCAATATTATTTTTGGCAACTTAAACTTTCTGTTTTCCTAAGGTTTTCAAGTGCAGATTAGATGGGGCAGTAGTGTGTTTCCCTTGTGTGAATAGTTATGTAAAGAAGTTGACTCAACACATAGTAGTTCCATCGGTACGCCTCTGCCAACAACCTCCCCCCAAGACCAAATGACACACAGACAAGTAAGTTGGGATGAAGAAGTTGCAGGTTTATTTGTAGTACAAATAACAGGATGGGTTAACTGATGGGCGACCCCCTAGGCCCCGCAAACCCTTGTTGCAGGGCGCCTGAAGTTGAGCCAAAGAGACGGACACCAGCGGCCATAGCCCGGTGTGGTACCTGGGAGGAAATCCTCCCACCGGCGGACCTATCGTCCACCCACCCCACCTTCCGGTCAAGGGAGAGTTAACTCACACCTTCGCCATCCGGGCGGGGCGCTATCGGCAAGCCCCCGGTTGCTCAGGCTTACAACCGCCCTAAGGACTAACGGGGCGCCATCGAAACAAAGTCCCCAAGAAGGGCCCCTTGGATTATGTATGACTCAGCACGGTGCGTTTCGCACTGGGGCTTCAGGTCCTGTTCCTGCGCCTGTCCTGTATGGGGATCGCCTTGTAACTCCTCCTGCAACAATAGAAAACATAATACATTATTACTGTCGCCCCCTCCCCACTTCCCCCCTTTTCAGCGGGTGAGCGGCAGGGAGGGGAGCTGAAGAGCGCGGGCCTCGCGTCCGGCGGGGGAGGGGAGGGGGCTGGGAAGCCTAAGGACCCTACGGCTGGCGAGGAGCAGCCAGAGGAGCGACTGACTAGTGTGGGGGCAGCAGCAAAGAGGGCGCGAGGAGGGAGGGGCCACCATTATATCCTGTCCCGGGGGGGACGCCCCTCACCTTTGTCGTTGACGCCCCCCCACCTCCCCGCCTTCACCCCCAGAATGAGGGCCCGGCTCCCCACGGCCCTACTACGGGGTCTGCCCTCCTATGGGGGTCCCCTGCAGGGAGCCCCATAGGAGGGCCATAGCCCGGTGTGGTACCTGGGAGGAAATCCTCCCACCGGCGGACCTATCGTCCACCCACCCCACCCTCCGGACAAGGGAGAGTTAACTCACACCTTCGCCATCCGGGCGGGGCGCTATCGGCAAGGCCCCGGTTGCTCAGGCTTACAACCGCCCTAAGGACTAACGGGGCGCCGTCGAAACCAAGTCCCCAAGAAGGGCCCCTTGGATTATGTATGACTCAGCATGGTGCGTTTCGCACTGGGGCTTCAGGTCCTGTTCCTGCGCCTGTCCTGTATGGGGATCGCCTTGTAACTCTTCCACAGCCCTGGGCATGGCACCCGCTGCGCCCAGAGCCCCCCACTACCTAGCCCCTTACTTCCCCCTACTTGCACCCGGCTGTTTCCAGCGCCTCCCCTAAATCTAATAGGAATATTACCATGCCTACTTTGGACAAATGTACCCCGACAGATTCCCAGCAACCAATGGATTTCGCGTGCAGCAAGCCATGCCTGATGAAACCAACCCCTCGCTGTTCGCCAAATTTGCGCATAGCTGCATTTACGCGCCTGCAGGTAACTTCTAGCGCCTCCTGTGATGTTGCCCCATGCCATATCGGTCTGGGAGATATTTCTGACCACAATACGCTGCATTGCCCCAATTCACTGCTCATGATGCTCAAGTCTTTCCTCATTGCATCTAATAAACGCCTCTTGCCTAATGATACCAGGCCGTTCCCCCCTAGGTGCACCACTAGGATATTTGGTGGCCGCCTATTCTCCCTCAATGTCCTACGCAGCGTCGCTAAAAGGGTCGCCCAATGCATTCCGGGGAGGCCAAACCAGGATATTTTAGTGTTGGTGAAGCCATGCTTCCAAGTGTTTGCATTCACCCATCTCGCCAGTCTTGTGACATAAGAGTGCCCCATCACCCACACCTCTGTTCCTGCAATGAAACACAATGGGGTGCAAGATTATAGTTTATTTGACACTTCAAAGCACTGCAAGGTAAAACAACCACCAAAATGTGGCAACTGTAATCTGTAACTTACATTGTAATAACCATAAAATGCCACCTAACCATGGCCTATGTAACATATTCTTTCTTTGTCTACACGTTCCCTAACATAGTTCTGCTAACAGGGCATATTACACTCACTGGTCTCACATATCTTTTGTAGCAGTTGGAGTCCCATCGCCCTACCCTCTTAATCGCCTCGGCTGGAAGACCTTCCCTGAAAGCTGTGGTAGCCGCCCCTATCCTGAAAGAGTGGGAGCTGAACTTGGCCCCTTTTGTCGTTGCTCTTTTCAGTTGCCGCTACCGGCGCGTCTTGCCCTCTGCTGTTCGTCGCTACGCCTTGGAGCGCCCTAGACCCCATATGGTCCATCCACAGCTGCACTTCTTTGTGATCCCAGCGCATGTTAGGTGATCTGGACATTTTCTTCCTGAACTCCCTATCGTAATCCAACCAACCTACGCCTCCCCACTTTTTCGCCTCGTTGTGGATTAGTCTACCGTACTGGACTAAGGCCGGTCCCTGATCTGAAAATTTCTCCATGATGACTGAAGACAATATCGCAAATGCTTCCAACCAAGTGTCAATCGACTTTTCTGGCCAGGGCTGAAATCTAACTTTTTTGTCGTCTTCTTTTAACCCTGCCCTAGGTACATCCGTACCTTGCTGACCTAGCATGAGTAGAGAGAAAATATCAATAAACTCCTTTTTCCATATTAATTCTTTTGCTGCCAGCGGGACCTCCCAGGACAAGGAGGATCGCCCAGACAGCAAAGGAGCGTCCACCACCACCTCCTCCTCACTACTTGGCAACACGGGAGAGGAAGCTGGTGTCGTCGGGGGAGGAATCGGTGTCGACGAAGGAGGGATCGGCACTGCCGGGGGGATGGGCACCGTGTTCGATGGGTGTGGCTGCGGTGGAGCTGGCTGAGCCGGAATTTCCGGGGACATGCGGGGTGTGGCAGGTAATGGTGGTAATGCTGGCACGGGCGCCGGCGGGGGGTGCGGCAGGGTGGGCAGGTCACTACCCTCCTGCTCCCCGCTAGCGACCTGTACTGGTGGTAACCCCACCGGAGATAACTGTACCACTCCCAGGCTGCCCCCTGTCGGGTGGCCGACCGCTGCGGGTGGGCAAGGAATAGATGCCCCATTTCCCCATACATTCGTGGGGCCTACACCCCCACTAGTGCTGGAAGACACACTTTCCCTCATCTCCTTCATAAACACTTCCAGGGTGGACATGATCTTACCAAGATCGCTTCTAGTGGCATATTCCGCCGGCGGTTGCACGAGATCGTGCATGCCTGATGGACCAGGCACCTCATGTACCACTGCAACTGTCGTTTTTGCTCCGCCCTTCTTTTTCGACGGCGGCGGGAATTCTTTGTTCGCGGGAACCCTTAACCTTTTAGACGCTCTAGCGTGTCCTGCGCCACCTGTGTCATCATCATCCAGCGCTATAATGTCAGTGTTACCACAGGGGGTCGGCGTGCTGGCCTTAAGCAAGTCTGTAGCCCAGGCCATTAGTCTCCACGAGTTGTAAGAAGATCGCCGCATGCGCCGCTTGTGCTTCCGAAACCGACCCTGATCCTGCGGCATCTGTTCTCCGTTCGGACATCCTGTGTGGCCTTAACGCTCCTGCAAGAAAAAGTAGTAGTGACCATCTAAACGAATCCTGCCGAGGATCCGTAAACCCCTACCCTCGTTTTACCGTTGGCGCTCTAATAACCATTCTCATACTCACTTTGACCTACGGGGCCTCTGGTATAAATTGGGCGTCACTAGCCCACGAATGCGGCGCGGCGATGTCGACTGTGCGTCTCACTCCGGTATTAATTAATATAAACATCATTTAAATTTCGCCCCACCCTGTGTCCGGTACCTTAAAGGGGACCCGGGAGACTGGACCATGAACACCGGTCCCCCCGGTCGCCGTCAGAGACCCTCTTCCTTAAAGCAGTGCCCCCATCTTCTTCCTTCTTACCTTATGATTGAGCGATGGCACCGTGCTCTTGCTGCTTTTAATGGACTGGCTATCCCAGCTTTGCCTGTAATGGGGAACACGCATTATACATGCACTGAGGGTGATGCAACATGATCACAATGAATAGCGTGACTCGCATGCAGTTGCACAACCTCCCTTCTAAGTTAGTTAGTGCTATAATGTACCGACCTAACTATCTAGTTTGCAATTCACCTACAGTTGGACGCACCTGTCCCATGTGGTGTCCAAACCTGCCCGCCCAACGAATGTATCAGCTTTTTGAAGCCTGGCCTTGTTCTACCCATACTCATGAAAAAGGCATTCACCTTAAAAATCCCCTGTGCACGTCGCTCTTTCGGCCCATGCTGGGGGGGGCATGCCACCCAGCTAATGAGCTCCCCACCTACACCAGGCCTACATCGGTGGACCTGGAATCGAGGGGCGCAGGGTGAAGCGCGACCGTGCCCAAGCCCCATGGTGTGATCCGAGCCTGGTCTAAACGGCGACCCCAAAGGACGCACGAGCGCCGCAATTTTCGAGGCGGGTTTTGGGCGGGTGGGGTGGAAGTATCCTTCCCCGTAACTGGTATGCTCAGGCAGAGGCTGAGCGCTGGCCGGAAGTGCTTGTTAACCGGACATGAATATGACCCCAACCTTGCGCTCTGTTGAGAGGAGGCGACGGCTAGAGTAGGCGAAGATAGCCCGGTTCTGGCGCCTTCCCCGGGGCTCCCATGAATGAGGGAGCCCCCCTCGGTGATCCGCTGACGCAGAACGTGATCACGCAGAGCGGAGCCCCCACTGTCCCGGTGAGTAGGAAGGGCAAGTGGGGGGCTCCACGAGTGCCTAGGTATGACTGGTCCTGACCCGGCAATAGTGTAGCGGGCCCGACATCTCGTTCAACGTCCCTCGTGTGGAGCCTCCGAGTACCAGGAAGCGTTACAATCAGCAGCCCTATGCGCGCAATCATCATCCCGCCCGGGAACGCTGCCTTCTCAGCACAACCACACCGGCTGCAACCCGAAACGCTGGATGATGAATCCAGCTTTGAACGTTGTTAGTATAACCTATCGAGCCTATTCTAATCAATAAAACCCTTTTTGTTATGTCGCAGCCCTGCCGAACGTAATGCGGGCGGAGATTGCGTTTTGCGTTCTGCCGCGCTTCGCCGCTATGACCGCCGTAATTGCATGCCTAATTCCAAAGCAACCTCCGCAGGGGTAGCCACATGGCCTCAAAACTACTCAACAGTCTATGGGGAAATTAACTAGGCAGGCTTTTGAAATACGGCCTGCTGCCGCGGCCGAGATCGCGCGCCCGACCTCTCGCACCCCAGCCTCAAAGCTCCACAGTGCTTTAAAATCGGCCCGCTAACGAACCCTGCGATCGATCGCCCGACCTCTCGCACCTCAGTGTAACGCTCTCGCCACAGTGCTATTCCGGCCGTCTCCCACACCTCTGATAAACCCTTACTTCCGGTGCCCCCGCATAGGCAAACCGCATGGATGTGCGCGCGGCCCACATCTTTACGCCCTATGGTCATCGCCCCAACACCGCGCTGCCGGTCGACATTACGGTGCCCCAGACCCTCACAACAGACACCCGCACGACACACGTTCACGGATCTCATGCCTCCCCGTGGCATAGCCACGGAGCCCTGTCGACTTGGGTTTTGCCCAAGGACGGGGCCCAGGGGGAGGCATTCCAATCCGCTTACCTTTAGAGAGCTGAAGAGCGTGGGCCTCGCGTCCGGCGGGGGAGGGGAGGGGGATGGGAAGCCTAAAGACCCTACGGCTGGCAAGGAGCAGCCCGAGGAGCGACTGACTAGTGTGGGGGCACTAGCAAAGAGGGCGCGAGGAAGGAGGGGCCACCATTATATCCTGTCCCGGGGGGATGCCCCTCACCTTTGTCGTTGACGCCGCCTCCACCCCCGGAATGAGCGGCCGGCTCCCCACGGCCCTACTACGGGGTATGCCCTTCTATGGGGGTCCCCTGCAGGGACCGCGGGCATCCTGCATGATTATTAACTGATGCACCTGGTAATGTTTTTCTTAGTTGCTTGTGGGTTCCTCTACTTTGCATGTATTATAGGCCTCTCCTACCTTTTGTGTGTTCTGGAGAGTTGTTACTGTGCATGTATTGAATTGATAATAAAACCTCCTCATTTCTAATGAAGGTTTAAAGAATTGTTAACTTGCAGTGGCAACCTTGTTTGGCTAACCTGTAGAATAATTCCATTCTGCTGGACTGTGTTTTGTGTTTTGGTGTAGCAATGGAGATATGCACCCTTTTTTAAATTCTGTATTGACAGCTATCAGGTCCCGGCTCAAAAAACATAAGGGCCGACCGCAAATCTGTGCATGGATAGGAATAGGCCTTGCCACGGATGTCAGTCTCTGATTTTACTGGATTTGAAAAGCTTCTGCTTTCAAATTTACATATGTGTAGTGTGAATTTTCCACCTAGTGGTGTGTGACGTCCAAATGTTAACATTTCCTATCTGGAAATGTTTTTCTGCACCACTCATTTTTTCCGGAAGTAGCCAGAGGAGTAGAGGAGTCGTAAGAACTTTGCGGAACTCCACAAAATATTGCATAGTTTTTATGGTACTCCGCGGAATTTCACAGGGTACTACTATGTAATTATGAAGATAGGCAGAGATTCTCTTGTTAATGCAACAATGGAATTATGCACAATCAAACAGAGTAGACACAAATCAACAATTGTACACGCCGCTCTTTGGACCTACTGCCGTGAGGGAAACGGCTCCTATTTTTACCTATTTGCACTTCACTCAGACTCTACCTGCTCTTACGAGGGCCAACCTCTTCACTGCACTGCACTGCACCGCCTTGAATTCAAACGGCCAGGCGGGTGCAGACCACATTATCCAGCATGCATTGCGTAGGCTCATAATGCGGACGTCACCAGAGGGCACCGGAGGCCCTCTTAGGCATCGCGGCCCTCCCGCAGCGCGAGACGCGCTGCTCTTTGGACCTACTGCCGTGAGGGAAACGGCTCCTATTTTTGCCTAATTGCAGTTCGCCCAGACCCTACTTGCTCTTACGAGGGCCAACCGCTTCACTGCACTGCACTTTGGACTTGTATAGGTGGTAGATCCTAGTTGCTGGTTTTTAACTGTGATACACTTTGTCTCTGTATAATCAAGCCAACATGGGGAAACGGAAAACAGCAAGTGCTCCACCTAAAAAGAAGCAAGGAAAAACGGGGGAAGGGCCATGCTTATCACTAATGAACTATCTTACTGGCGCAATGGGTGCCATTGAAAAGCAAATATCTAACGTGGAAGAGGCTATGACCTCAGATAAATCAAAAAGCATTGAGGGACCTACTGTACCTACAAGTACTAGCAAAAATATTAAAATAACAACTAATCCCCAATTGGTAAATATGAATGGTACAGTCAGTTCAAAAGTTAGAAACAATTGCGTGGTTAACATCTCCGACCATACTGAGTGTTCTGATTCAGAAAGTGACCCACAGCCGCCCATGAAAAGATCCAGAAACTCTGATAATCCCCACAAGCAGGATATGGAACACACTATAAATAAGGGAAAAATAGTAAATCTAACACAATCTAAAGTAATAAAAAAGGTCAGGACACTGGCACGAAATAAAACATGTGCAAGGGAGAAAGCCCTAGCCAGTACGGACGCACGGTTGCAGAGTGAAGTCTGAAGAGTTAAAAATAAATTGGAAGCGCTAGATTCTTATCTCAGGGACTTTCCTGGGAAATTAAGCGACAGATTGGGAGTAATTGAAGAAACGCTGACTAAATCCCATAAGAAAAGTGATCCTTCATTGCAAGTTAAGGTTACACAATATACAAAAGAGGACACCATTTTAGGCCCCAGCGTAAATTTAGCAAAACTGAACCCAAACCAACATGGAAACTCTGGAAACAGGATTAGAGACAGGGCAGGAAGAGCCAGCTTAACTGCACACAATGGGTGTGAAGCTAATCACCAGGAGGGATATGGTGTGACCAGAATAGTAGATGTACCGAGAGGCCCTGAGTTTGAGAATGTAGTGCCATTCTTAGACCTTCCCCGGCTGTAACTCCCTATGTTGTGGTACTTACCAATGTGCCGATGCTCTATAAAGGGACAGATGAGACATGGGAAAGCCTAAGAAATACTTCACTATTGTGGCTGGGACACAGAACAGGCTTAACAAATAGCCTGTTCAACGAGTTTAAAATGGCTAGAAGGGTGGGTTGGATAGTAAGGGGACATAAAGTACATAAGGGAGATTATGTAATTTTGACTTTTAAAACACCATTCCTAATTGAGAGAATTCTGAGTAGGGCGTATTATGTTCCAACTAGTAATGATCAGATTAACATCGTCCCATTAGGTTATTTTTATAAACCTAGCCACTTCGGCTTTGTTACACAGAGAAAAGCTGCCCCGTGGACACCCCCCAGTATAAATCACGGAATACCCACTTCTAATCATTTTAACATGTTGCAGAATCTGGAAGAGGTGAATTGACAAAGTGTGTTTAACAATACTACCCTGAGGCAAGTTCCCGAACCACTGAGTCTGCCCAGATAGAATACCAATATCAAATGGTTGATACTGGTATAAGGGTTAGTGGTACCATGGCAACACATGAAAATGTAGCGTTTGTAAATGTGACGGTGGGCGACTCCCCAAGTAGTTTTAAATCTGGAAATTCTGCTTTGGTGGATATTACGCATCCGACAGTTAGGAATCATATTTCTGGGTTTGGTATAGTAGAAAGTACAACATCTGTGAGAGCCCGTGTAGGGAAGGGTAGGTGCAATTTTATGTTTTGGAACACTGCCGGTCTAAAATCAAAAGTGAATAATCCATTATGGCTTCAATTTACCCAGCAATTCGATATTTTTAGCCTGCAGGAAACCTGGGCTATTGAACCAATTCATATTAATGGTTATAGAACCTTTCATACTGACGCGACAGCCTCCACATATGGTAGAGCTAAGGGGGGACTGTGTACGTATATATATCAAATTTAGTTAAATTTGAAAAAACTGGATCTGGTCGGGGAGGACAGTTTCTATCAAATTATTAGCATGAGGGTTGATACCGTTTGTTCAGTAACACTTGTGAATTTTTACAATAATATCCCCATCACTAACGAGAAGGTATCCTGAAGGCTATTCGAGGATATTTATGTAAGTTGCGGGACTTGGGGAACAAAGACATGATTACGCTATGGATGGAGATCTAATACTGCTCTTTGTCAACATTCGGATAATGGCAACCGTGGTCTTACCTACGATAGGGAGTTTTCCTCCCCCATTTCCCTCGTACATTATATGGTGAATGTTTGAATGATTTAATATTTGAGTTCGATTTAGGTTTTGCCAATACCCTAAGTAGTCCCCCGTTGTCTTTGGGCCCTATGTTTAATGGGCAAGGATCAACCTCCATAATAGATTTCATCCTGGTTTCAATTTGGTCCATATTGTACCAGGACCAATGGAAATTTAAAACATGCCCTGCATCATGAAGTTAGAGAGAAAATATGCTTGGCACGGAGAGAGTATAAACGGGCCCTAACGGAGAGTATAAATGGGCCCTAAAGGAGAGAAAGGAACATCTGAAAGCAGAGGCCTGGACAGCCCTTCTTGATGCATCAACCGATAAAGATCCCTGTGCATTTTGGAGGGCAGTTAATGCTCCATTTCTTAATGACAAGACTGTTTCAACAATTGAGCTTGCTATCCCCGAGAACAGATGGATAGAGCATTTTTCTCTTTTATACGACAAAACAAACCACACACCCACCTGAGATAACATATACCGAGGGTTCGCATGATTTATTAAATCAGGATGCTAGGGTGGAACGAGGTTTGTTACTCAGGGAATTGTAGAATGTCACACTATTCAAGCTTGAGGAAGTTAATTTAGCGATTGCCTCAAGTTTAGGAGGGAAGGCCGTTGGGCCGGACGGTGTTCCAGTCCGTTTTTAAAGCAAATATTGACCTCTGGGGGCCTTTACTTACCCAAGTATTTAATGCCTCAATTTCAAGTGGTTTTATCACTACCTGGTATGAGTCTATTCTCGTACCAATATACAAAAAAAAAGGGGATAGCAATGATCTGGGCTGCTATCTACCGATAACTTTATTAGATTCAACGGTAAAAATAATAGGTCGTGTTTTATTGAATAGGCTGCAAGATTGGGCAGAAGAAGGGTCAGTAATTAGCGATTTACAATTCGGTTATCGGAAAAAGTTAGGTACTATAGAAGAGGGCTTAAATTTAAACATTGTATTAAATAAATACATTATGACAAAAAAGGGGTCCCTATATTTGGCCTTTGCTGATTTAACTTCGGCTTTTGACTGTGTAGACCACAATAAGTTGTGGTCTACTCTACAGAAAATGGGAATAGATCCTTTTCTGAGTTTTATTTAGTGGCTAGAGCATGGGTCCGATATGGGAAAGGGGGTGAATGTACGAGTCACTTTGAAATGAAACGAGGTGTCAGGCAAGGGTGCGTTCTCGCACCCCTCCTTTTTATTCTGTATATAAATAATGTTGAAAAAGTACTTGTCCAAGATTGTAAAGACCTACCCGAGGCTGGTAAGTGGCCCATCCCCGCTTTACTATATGCGGATGATGCGGTCTGAAAGGCACGCACTCTGCTGGGATTACAAAGGGTGGTTACCAGATTTGCAAATTATATGTCAGAGAGATATCTTACTATAAACTCCACAAAAACGTATGTAATGAATTGTGGACCAGGATGCTTAAAAAAAAATCTATTTTTATCGACCATAAACTGATAGATTTCACAAAGACTTTTTCTTATCTTGGCATATTGTTTGATGCCACAGGGTCATGGGTGCTGGCCGTAAAAGCAAGGAGGCTACTTTATATTAAAACTCTATCCGCACTTTCTAATTTCAGTAGGAGACTTGGTAGACATCCTGCTGCGGAACTTTTAGACATCTACAAGGCAAAATGTGTTTGAGTAGCCACATATGGAGCGGGCATATGGGGATATGCGAAAGTGGGTTCAATCCAGGCAGCTGAAAATATGTTTTTAAATCTTTTATTGATGGTCCTCAAAAGTACCTCCTCCTTTGTGTGCCATACTGAATTAGGACTGACCTATATAGAAGATACTATAAAGATGCAACCAGTCCTATTGTGGCATAGGATAT
Organism: Lissotriton helveticus; assembly: GCF_964261635.1. NCBI lineage: Eukaryota > Metazoa > Chordata > Amphibia > Caudata > Salamandridae > Lissotriton > Lissotriton helveticus. Next base: position 1,709,553,196 of record NC_136059.1, read on the forward strand.
GAATTATTGAGGAGACACATTTTAATAGGGGGATCTTAGTAGATAGCAATGCCTTGGATGGGGCGAAAAGGATTGGGTGGTTGTCCTATGTAAAAACCTTCTTAAATAATGTAGGACTCCCCGAATGTTATGATAAACCATCTACCATGGCTGAAATGAGTAGAAAAACCCTTAAGACCGTATGTCTGAATTTCTTGGCAGAACGGAGATAGTGTGCCGAACTAAATAAAATCATGGTTCAGGCACACAACCTCACATTAACAACTTTTTGTCTTCAGCCATACCTACGTCTCCCAATGAAAGACTATGACTGAATTCTGCTAACGCGATTTCGCTTGGGTTCCTTACATAGACTAATTAGCTTTCCAGTAGCTAATGACTGGACAAAACAGCTATGTAAATGCCCCTGTGATGACACCTCTGAGCAATCTACTATACATGTGCTATTCTTTTGTAAATTTTATACACCCCAGAGGAAAACATGGATTGTCCCTCTCTCAAAAGAATCAGGATTGAGGCACTGTCGTCCTGCACTTGTGGTACTCCAGCAATTGGAGACAATCTTTGTTGTATTTTCAATTACGGTCTTTTTAAAAAATGTTTTAAGATTGAGAAAATCAATTATAATGTGATTTAGCTGCACATGCTCTCTTTTTATATTAAATGTGTTTTTAATATATATTTTCTTTTTAATGTATGATCAAATTGTATGTGCATTTATGGTTATATTTCCCTGTAACTGAATAAAGTATCACTAAACTGAACTGAACAATTGTACGAAAACAAGGTGGAATCATCCACTGATTACTTATAAAAATATTTGTTTTTGATAGACATCCCGGTTTCTAAATGTTGCTGAAAGTGACTCTGAACCATTGATCAGAGACTACTCCCTAGAATTGAGGGTCATTTACATCTCATTTGTGGGTTGGCAAATGAAATCCTTCTTGGAATTGGTATCTGTAGCTAACCAATGCCTATATATATATACTCAGAAGAAAAAGAAAGAGGAGCATGAGATTACAATTATGGCCTTGCAGATTATTAATACCAACAGGAAAGATGGAGATGGTGAGGAGGAATGGGACAAGGAGGTGGTAAAAGGAGATGTAAAAGGGGGAAAACTAATTTTCAATGCTGGCATCAGACCATCAGCTTTGAAGGCTTTTGATTTACCCTCTTTCTCTCTCTCTTGCTCTCTCTCTCTCGCAAAATTAATGATTCAATCAGCATTTATAATCAAAAAGTATCATACAATGTCACCAGCTCTGTTACTATACCCCTAGATATCATATGTGATCAGCATGCTTTCCTGCTCACCCCCTCATCCTGTCCTACAGCTTCAGGAACAGATGTAGCTGGATTGTTTATTGTACCCCCAATGGTATTTATTTGGATTTTCCTGTTGAAAATGAAAATGCTGTTTTGTCTTTAATGAGTGAATCCCCTCCCACCTTCTTGTCCCAAGTTGCAACGCCTTCTGAGGATTGTCCACTGTTTTAGAACAGATCCCTGCTTTACTGCTGTCCCGACATGCCTCCAAAATTAGGGATAACCCCACTGCTGATCCTGTTCAGATTCTTTTAATCCCACGAAAAAGCTTCTGTCTGCCAGAATATCCTCTCTGACTTGAAGGTGAAGAAGGACTTCACTTTGCTATGTCTACGTTATTAGCAGGCCCGATTACGAACTGTAGAGCAGTCTTGCAAAAATGTCTATGCCATCCCCTCATTGCACCATTGGAGCAAGAGTATCAAGCGAGCCTGATTTGCTCTGTTTGAAGGGGTGTTCTGAAAATAACTGTGAATTTTAGAACACAACTTCCAAATATATTGTCTAACAGGATTATATAATTTGTATGCTGTTCTGAGTGCACCTAAAAATGATCAAATATTTCAGGGCCACTTACAGTACCAGGAGCAATATATCTTAGTGAAAAAATATATTCCAATACAAACATTGTGTGTCCAATCCACAAATATTGCATTTTCAGCAGGTAAGTGTTCCATACAGAGCTTTCGCAATCACTGCTGTGTGGGGGATCTCACTGTGATCTTCCTTTGCTAACATCCGTTATTGCTTTCTCAATACTGTTTCTCCATTGTCTTCCTCTTCCACTCTTTCATTTCCCTACTGTTCTGTACACTTTTCTAGTTCGCAGCGCTTCCCCCCTAAGGTTCTGTTCATCGCTTTTTTTTGTGGATATTTCCTTCTTGAGATTTCACATTACATATCAGTTTCGGTACATTTGTCTACAGTTTTCTTTTGTTTCTGTTTTCTCATCCATCAAATCAGCTTCGACCAATATGTTGGTTTGATGATTAACAGTACAAGTCTTACTTATTTTCTGTATATTTATCCATAGCATTAACATCTTCCACTGGTCCAATTTGCAATTGACATTGTTATAAAGGGATAGAAGTTTCGTCCACCACCCTGTTTGTGTAGAAAAGTAACATTAATGGTGGATTAATGGAGGGAAGATGTAAGAAGTAATGTGCTTGTCGTCGAATAGTGAGTTGTAGTTTGGTGTCAGATTACTGTGTGACATTTGCGTGAGGAGGGAGTCATGTGCCATGTCTGTGTGATCCCTTCAGTTTACAGGATTGAATATATTGCCTGGTCCAGGTGGATAAAGGTTGGGCTCCGGCTTCTCAATCGTAGTCCCTGAAAATGAGGGGGGTAAGGGAGGAGGTCCCTTCTTTTTTTTAATTTTATTTATTTATTTTTTATTTTTTTTGTCCTCATTTTGCTCTTGGAAAACCACATAGGAACACTAGGAGAGGGAGATGAACTATACTGTCACAGATAAACTGGTAGTGCCATCAATCAACCGGAATTGACACTCAGTATTGTTCAAACTCTCCGAGAAGTGCGCCGCAGGATGTTAACCGTGAGGGAGCAATGTTGCTGCTATTCAGAACCCATTGCAAGCCGGGGAAGGCCATGACTTTGGGTGAGTCGAGGAGAAGGGAGTAGACCAAGCAGCGTTAATCATCGGACAGTGGGGGAAAAAAAAAAAACCCACAGGCCAAATAAACAGTTTCTTAAGCCCAATTCAAAAGGTGCCAAAAGCCTCGTTTTTCTGGGTTACCCGATCTTGATAGATCGATTTTAGATGTTTGCAGGAGGTCCCTTCTTGATGGTGAAGGTATAGTGCACAGTCAGATCTCAAATGGCTCCTGTTCTGTGTCTCACCAATTTTGCCTCTATGGCTGGGAGGAAAGCCCTTCTTTCGGGGAGGTTGGTTACTTTTAAGGGATTCAACGGTTGCCCTTGCGAGATGTCTAGTTCTGCCATTAAGGCTCTGCGCAAATCTTTGAGCCATAGAGGGGGGGTCCTGGCTTTCCAGCACATTGCCAGTCCTCGTTTTTCGACCACTAAAGCCAGGTCTAGGAATTTATTAACGCTTTGCATTTGGATGAGAGCTTAGCAGTGCTTGAAATGGAAAAAAATAAGTGCAGGTACTCACCAAATTGAGATTTTGACTAGGGGGCGGGGCTTGGGGTGGGGCTAGGGGGCGGAGCTATGGGCACCGCAAAGGGATCCGGCCAGGGGCACCCATTTAAGCATTCATGCAGGGCATTCAGTATATGTATTTAAGAAACGCTTACATTCGTTGTTGCCCTCATACTAAACCTTGATCCCAGTGCTGTGCTACAGCATCCCTATCGCCACCGTCCTCCTCATTCTGGTTGCAAACAAGTGCTGCTGTACTCTACTATACCAGCAGGAAGTCAGCTCTGAATGAATGCCGTCTGAAGGCCACTCAATTTGTACATTGTAAGGGGAGATTAGCACTCAATCAGAGTATTTCATGAAAACGGATCCACTGCTTTCAGCGGTGTTGCGCTTTTTTGTAAATGCTAATTTCACTGAGCTTGGCTTACATCTCCATGAGTACCGGTACTCTCTTTGGACGAAGAGAAGTTCCGGTACTCAAGCGCCTAAAATTTAGACGTGCCGGTACTCAGTACCGGTGAGTATAGGCCCATTTAAAGCACTGGCGCTGAGTGATCCCAAGTGTCTGTTCATCACTTATACAACATATTTTTGCATTTTGAGCCATTTTCATCTATTTGTCTGATTGATCTTTGCCCTGTCAATACTAATTAGTTTATTTTCTTTATCTACACGAAAATCCATTTTTTTTAAATTGATTCGTTTTACAAGTAAAACAATACCTGAACCAGGTGAGCAGTCAGGCATTGTCATCCACAGGGCGGCGATCCCTACTTACATAGAACACCATATTTGCTGTACAATTCAAAGATTAGATAACTCACAAGCTTTGCTATGGTCAGTTTTATGTATCTATTAGGCATATCTCTCTCCAGACTCGTAGGTCTTCTTGCAGCTTATTATTTTAATCAGCACAACTCACCTCGCTGAGCAAAAATATACAGTAGTTGTTCACATATAAATAAATCACAATAGGTAATAGTTTGTTTACAAAGAATTGTTTACATTGTGAATGGTTACATTTTAAAACAAGCACTGGCAAAGCTAACAGATATGGCTTTGACCTTGCAAGCTTGCAGTTATTTAATTATTTTTACGTACAGATGCAAATGCAAAATAAATTGGCACAACCTTAACAACTATAAAAATAAAGGAGCGGCTCACTGACCCAGACAGGCAGCAGTGACACTGAAGAGTACCCTTTTCAGGCTATTACGAATTCTTTAGAAAGTATGAGTCTCGCGAGACACCAAATGCTGTCTTTAAGCTGGACTTAAAAATCAATAAATTTCTCACTATAAATGTATTTATTATTAACCACTGGACTTTAATATTTGCACACACCAGCCCCTATGCTCTTTGCAGGCGAAGTTATACCTAGTGACTGAGTACTGTAGGGACAATTATTTATTCTTAGTCCAATTGCTCCAGGCATTGATCATACATTTATTCCTCTTCTCAGAGTATCCCAGTTCTCTAAAGATGTTAACACACTTCTGACGTCCTGAAGTTCCCACTGACACTTCATCAGGACCGCTATGTTCATCAGTTGACATGGACCTTACACGTTAGAACTATCGGGCAAATGTAAGCAACGGAGCTACGCCTCATGTTATAAAGATGTGATAGTGGAGCATTCCTTCAAGTTACACTGCTATCTTTATATGATTGACTGGACGTCAAGTAACTCAACTAGGTGAGTTGACCAAGATTTCAGTGAGAACCAGCAAAGACACACACTCAAACACATCCAAGCACACAGATCAAGCCCACTCATAGGTGTATGTCACACACCTGTATATTTAGATGCTGGGGTTGGATTGTGATATCTGGCAATACCGTTGGGCATCTAGAGCCTTGGCCATTGGAGTTTCGACCCCTAAGTGTTCCCAGTCCATCCTATAAATACAGCTCCAGGAGGCCTGACTACACCCATTCTACTCCACACCAAGGGCCCTGATTTGTTTGGTACTAAAGGGTTCTTCAATAGCTGTCAGTCCTTTCAACATGTACAAGGAGACTCTGTCCAACCAGAAACAGTGCTTTAGATTCCATTTAGATATGTATTCGGATGACATCCATGTTATCGTCCATGTGGATGTAAATCTGAGTATAAGGCTTTTGGCAATTTTCAGAAATGCATCAGTGGTACCTGGGCCTGTATGGGTAGACAGTGGCTTAAAAGGAATTGATATGATACACAGTTTATGACTGGGTGTAGCAGAGAGGATTTGTTGAGCTCAGGCAGCACCAGGTCGAGTGGGGAAAACGATACAGACCTTGATTAGAGTTTGGTGGCAGGATACTGAGTCAAAACATGTCATATTTCCCTTTTGTGGTATTGCAAGTTTCTTAGGCTATAATGCACCTGCAGTACAGCGGACGAATATCCACCAACCCACCTGAGAAACAGTAAATAAGGCCCTTACTTTAAAATTGGAGGAACATCTTTCTTTATGTACTCAGATCTGGCCTGTATCATCTTGTTTCATCTACTAATGAGTGTTACATATAGCGTTCTCCTACAAAACACTAGGGGCCTCATTTATGAAAAGTGACGCATCGCTGCGCGAAAACAGCGATGCGTCACTTTTCACTGCGCCATCCTTGCACCACCAATGATGCGTCATATTTACAGTATGACGCATCATTGTGCAAGGAGTTACAGATACGTCAGTATTTCTGACGTATCTGTGTGGCGCAAAAGTAACGCATTGCTAGAGTGTGTCACAAAAGTGACACAACTCCAGCAATGTATCCTTTCACATGGGGCAAGCCCCATGTGAAAGGGCCTGCATCAGTCTTACGCCTGCTGTGAGGCAGGCGTAAGAAATTGACGCATTTGTGTCCTAGAAGTGGCGCAGTGAAATCACACAGATTTCACTGCGTCACGTCTACTACCCTTTCTTGCGTCAATACTCCCCTTGCATACATTATACCTGGCACAGGTATAATGTAAAAGGACCATCAAGGGATTTTGATCAAACAAGATTTTTAACAAAAACTTTTAAATTCCCAGTTGCAAGACCCAATATCAATGGAAGTCTCAGAGCATAAATGGACAACTTTGTTAGTTAATTGAATATAATTGCACTAAGTCTCAATAAGTAAAGAGCTATTAGTCTCTAGATAAAAATGGAATATCGAGGCAGGTGTAGATAGAAAAAACAAATTTTATCTGTAAATTTTCATAAAATAGGGTACAAAACAGTATATCAAAACACAGTGTTACATGACGTAAAAAGTCCAGATTGTAACAACTTCTCTGTAACAAGGGTACAAGCTTTTCTTCTTTAGATGTACAGAAATGGAAGAAAAAGAGTCGGTCGACGTTTCGGTCTTTTAGTAATCAATATGTAAGACCATCATCAGGACTAAACGGGATAAATACTTGTTGACCCCAAATACAAAGTTGTCCGTGTGTCTAATCGCCTTCGTTTTTGCCAAGGACCCGTTTAGTCCTGATGATGGTCTTACATATTGATTACTAAAAGACCGAAACGTCGACCGAAGTTGTACATTTATGCTCGGAGACTTCCATTGATATTGGGTCTTGCAACAAAGAATTTAAAAGTTTTTGTTAAAAATCTTGTTTGATCAAAATCCCTTGACGGTCCTTTACCCTATCATACACGTTTGCCCAAGCCCTCAAGGGTATATTGGGTTGTCCACTCTCTACACGCAGGTATAATATGGCTCAGGGGTTTACAAAGTGAAGCATCTACCTAGATGCTTCACTTTGTAAATATGGCGAAACAAGGCGCATTTTTTACGGCACTGATGCGTCACAAAAAGTGACGCACCAGCGGCATAAAAGTGACGCATAGCCTCATAAATGAGGCCCTAGAGGATGAAATATCAGAAAAAAAACTGTTGTAGTCGATTCCTCATTAACATTAGAAATGCACTACAGCTGGACCTCCTCAAATAAGTCTTAGTCAGATTAGAAAGTGTTCCAATATGCTGCAATTAGGTTTCTTATCAGTGCTCTTAAACAGCAATTCCCATTTCTTCGCGACACCCTCCAGTGGGCGCCTACTTGGGCCCGGATCTCATTTGGAATGCTTTGCCTTATGCACTTGAGCATTTATGCACAAGTAAGTTTCTTGACATTAAACTTTTAAACACTCTCATTGCTGAATTCATTGTTCTTTTGACCAGGTGTTATCTGTTCCAGGCTTTAAAAGAATAGCCATTTCATAAAAAACTTAAGGCATGACTGTTTCTTCGCAGCTTTCTTTTATTTTTTTTAAACATTTTTATTTGCATTTTAAGATAATTCAACAATACAATCATGTCATTTTCATCACACATTTCTCGGTCTCCCAATTCCCGCCCTCCCCCCATACATCTCTATCTAGTTCCACGTCAGTGTAGGCCAGAGTCCAAAGTGCAATAGTGCAATAGTCCTTCATAGTCGGCCGTTGATGTCTCCCTAGATGACGTAGACACATGCTTAGCTCCATTCTAGTTATGCATTCTTCATAACTCACCATCCTGCCCATGATATTTTCTCCATTTGCCCCAGACCCTAAGGAACTTCTTCGGGCATTCCCTCGCCTTGTAAGTAACTCTTTCAGCTGCCATATATAGGTCGAGCCCTCTCCTCCATTCCTCCACTACTGGTGGTTCTGGGGCGCCCCAGTACTTAGCTATATCCCTCTTGGCGATCACCAACGCCAGGGCCAAAAAGGTCAGCAACGGAAGTGCTAGGTCTACGGCATTTGTCATGCCTAGAAGGGCCAGTTAGGGCTCCGGGTCGATAGGGATCTCCAACACCTCACTTAGCTCTGTAAATATGGTTCCCCAGTATTCGTGGATTGTTGGGCAGGTCCAGATGATGTGGTAGAAGTCTCCTCCCGTGTCCCTGCATCTAAGGCACCTAGTGTCTTCCGTCCGTCCCATTTTATGAAGCCTAACTCTGTCATAGTACGTTCTATGCATCATATTAAACTGAATAAGTCGCAGTCGGGACTTAATGGCCACCTCCCTAGGGTGCATTAGAACCATTTCCCAATCTATATCTTCCATGTCTCCCACCTCACTCTCCCATGTTCTCCTGAGTTTCCCCAAGTCGCCTAGCATGTTGTTTGTTAGGGTTCTATATGTGAGTGATACCACTTTTTCCTGTATCTGTTCCTGTAACAGCCTACCCTCTAGAGGTGCATATTCCGGGAGCCCGTCCAGTTGTATCTGTTCCGCTCTCCATGCATGTCGTAACTGGGCATATTTGAGAAACTGTGTGTGGTGCAGTCCGAATTCCGACCTCAGGGCCGCGAATGACTTCAGTTCTCCCCTTGCCACTACGTCGCCCAGGGTGGAGATACCAATATCGTCCCACCTCTGGAAGCCTTTTAACTTGTTCAATTCTGTGAGCCACCCGCAGTTCCAGATCGGGGTCTGTCGGGTGGGTTTCTTTCCCCAGCCCGTGCGACTCATCGCCTTGTTCCACAGTTGCAAGGTATTACTCATAGCGCGAGGTAGCAGTTTTCGCTGCGCGCCCCCATATAGGTAGTGCAGCAGCGGCCTGGCTGAGAGTTTATGCCTCTCAAGGGCGTAGGTAGGGTGGTCCGCCGGTGCATGCAGCCAATCATTGATCGGGGCAATATGTTCCGCCCAATAGTATGCCTCCGGATTCGGGAGCGAGATCCCTCCGCTATATTGATGGCGTTGGAGCGTGGTCAGTGCTACTCTGGGTTGTTTGCCCAGCCATAGGAAGGACCTTAGCTCCGCGTGTATTCTCCCGAATATTTTATTCGAGAGAGGGTAGTACTCATTCTGCAGGGCATATAACATTTTTGGCAGAGTAATCATTTTGAACATGGCCGCCCGGCCCAGTATGGTAAGAGGGAGATGCCTCCATCTGTTCGCGTCCTCCGTGAAGTTCAATATGATTCGTTCCACATTCCGTTGGTAGGACTGTTTACGGTCCAGGGTAACATACACTCCAAGGTATTTAAACCCTTCCACGGTCGTCAATAACCTTCCGGGAAGGTCCGGCCAGCTTCCCCGTCCCTTAGGATCGTAGAGGATCGACTTGTGCCAGTTTACCTGATAACCCGCATGCCTACCATACCGTTCCAACTCCAGGAACATCTCCGGGATTGTGGTCTCCGGCCGTGTAATGTATAGGAGGAATGTATAGGATGATGTCTTCCGCGTAAAGCGATATTTTTTCCTCCACAGGGTCCATCTCACTCCGCCTGAAACCCCTAATGGCTACGTTCTGGCGCACTCTGGCTGCTAGCTCCTCTATTGTGAGTGCAAACAAGAGGGGGGACAATGGGCAGCCCTGTCTGGTTCCCCGGCGGACTGGGAATTCCCTCGACAGCGCCCCATTTACTCTCACCCTAGCTCTGGGTTCTGTATAGAGGAGCTGAACCCAGTTCCGGAATTTTGGGCTGAAACCGAACTTCTGCAGGACACCTTCAAGAAATGGCCAACGGACCGCGTCAAACGCTTTCTCAGTGTCAAGGGATAAGAACCAGTGTGGATCGTCCCTTCTACCTACTTCTTGCAACCAATTGTGGGTGCGCCGGAGATTTAACCTAGTGGCCCTATGTGGGAGAAACCCTGTTTGGTCTAGGTGTATTAGTTCCGATATTACCAGGCGGAATCGCAATGCTAGGATAGTTGCCAGGAGTTTCGCCTCTATATTCAAGAGAGAAATAGGGCGGTACGACGCACAGTCGTCCTGTGGTTTCCCTTCCTTATGTATCGGGACTATGATTGCCATACTCAGATCTGGGTGAAGTCTCCCCTCTTGCAATGCCCCTTCGAATAGTCCTTTCAAATGGCGTGTCAGGAGGTCCGCCGTACGTTTCAAAAATTTGTCCGGGAACCCGTTTGGACCCGGGGTCTTACCCGGTCAGAGCCTAGTCAGGGCCTCGGTGATGTCGTCTAAAGTAATATCAGCCTCAAGGCCTCGATGGGCCTCCGAGGGCAGGGTCGGTAGGTCAATCGTTTCCATGTAGTGTAGCGCCTCTGCACAGGACCCCAAATCTCTAGCCCGGTAAAAGCTTTCATAATGATCCGCAAATGTCTCGGCAATAAGTGCATCTGAGCGTACCAGTGCACCCGCAGAGTCCCTGATTTGCTCCACCCATCTCGCTGCGCGCTCTTTTTTACTTAGCCACGCCAGTAATGTACCCGACTTATCCCCTTCATCATATAGCAGGTGCAATGTGGCTAGTGCCTGAGTTTTGGCCTCTCCAGTGACCAGCTCTCGGTACTGTCTCTGCGTGTCTGTCAGTCTCCTGAGGATCCCGGTCTCTTTCAAGATCAAGTATTCCCTCTCCAGGTCTAGAATGCTTGCCTCCAGTGCCACTGCGTCTGCATGAAGTTTCCTCCGTTCAGCCGCCAGTCTATTTTGAGCCCTGTCTCGCATTACTGTTTTTAGAGCCTCCCAGAAAGTTACTTTGGATTGGACCGTCCCTATATTGTCAGCTACATAAACCTTCACGTCTGCTCTCAAACCCTTCAATACATTCGCATTTTGTAAGTCCCATGCCGTCAATCTCCAGGACCCTCCATTCCCACCTCTTCCCATTCCCACTCTGGCTAGGAGTGGAGAATGATCAGAGATCCCTCTTGCTCTATATTCCTCCATGATTCAGAAAAGGGGGTGGTGATGAACAGAGTGCCTGAATTAAGCAGACCACTCTTACCCAGTCCAAAGATCAGGGCTTGATCCATCACCGTTTTTTAGCTCACTGCACCATCCCAGCTCAGAAATTGGCTATATGCAAATTAGTCTGTTCCTGTCCCAGTGCATGATGGGAACAGGGCAAACCAAACTACCAAGCCAATTCTTGTACTGGGAAAGAAACAAGCTTCCGGGGACCGGTTTCTGCCATTTCAGGCGTCGTCGGCCCGGCTTGCTTGAATCCTGATGGTGCAATGAGCAAGGGACTCACATCTGAGTATACCCTTCCACGCTTATGGTGGACAAAATGATTCAGAAAAGGGGGTGGTGATGAACAGAGTGCCTGAATTAAGCAGACCACTCTTACCCAGTCCAACGATCAGGGCTTGATCCATCACCGTTTTTTAGCTCACTGCACCATCCCAGCTCAGAACTTGGCTATATGCAAATTAGTCTGTTCCTGTCCCAGTGCATGATGGGAACAGGGCAAACCAAACTACCAAGCCAATTCTTGTACTGGGAAGGAAACAAGCTTCCGGGGACCGGTTTCTGCCATTTCAGGCGTCGTCGGCCCGGCTTGCTTGAATCCTGATGGTGCAATGAGCAAGGGACTCACATCTGAGTATACCCTTCCACGCTTATGGTGGACAAAATGATTCAGAAAAGGGGGTGGTGATGAACAGAGTGCCTGAATTAAGCAGACCACTCTTACCCAGTCCAAAGATCAGGGCTTGATCCATCACCGTTTTTTAGCTCACTGCACCATCCCAGCTCAGAACTTGGCTATAGGCAAATTAGTCTGTTCCTGTCCCAGTGCATGATGGGAACAGGGCAAACCAAACTACCAAGCCAATTCTTGTACTGGGAAGGAAACAAGCTTCCGGGGACCGGTTTCTGCCGTTTCAGGCGTCGTCGGCCCGGCTTGCTTGAATCCTGATGGTGCAATGAGCAAGGGACTCACATCTGAGTATACCCTTCCACGCTTATGGTGGACAAAATGATTCAGAAAAGGGGGTGGTGATGAACAGAGTGCCTGAATTAAGCAGACCACTCTTACCCAGTCCAAAGATCAGGGCTTGATCCATCACCGTTTTTTAGCTCACTGCACCATCCCAGCTCAGAACTTGGCTATATGCAAATTAGTCTGTTCCTGTCCCAGTGTATGATGGGAACAGGGCAAACCAAACTACCAAGCCAATTGTTGTACTGGGAAGGAAACAAGCTTCCGGGGACCGGTTTCTGCCATTTCAGGCGTCGTCGGCCCGGCTTGCTTGAATCCTGATGGTGCAATGAGCAAGGGACTCACATCTGAGTATACCCTTCCACGCTTATGGTGGACAAAATGATTCAGAAAAGGGGGTGGTGATGAACAGAGTGCCTGAATTAAGCAGACCACTCTTACCCAGTCCAAAGATCAGGGCTTGATCCATCACCGTTTTTTAGCTCACTGCACCATCCCAGCTCAGAACTTGGCTATATGCAAATTAGTCTGTTCCTGTCCCAGTGCATGATGGGAACAGGGCAAACCAAACTACCAAGCCAATTCTTGTACTGGGAAGGAAACAAGCTTCCGGGGACCGGTTTCTGCCATTTCAGGCGTCGTCGGCCCGGCTTGCTTGAATCCTGATGGTGCAATGAGCAAGGGACTCACATCTGAGTATACCCTTCCACGCTTATGGTGGACAAAATGATTCAGAAAAGGGGGTGGTGATGAACAGAGTGCCTGAATTAAGCAGACCACTCTTACCCAGTCCAAAGATCAGGGCTTGATCCCGGAAGCTTGTCTCTTTTCTGGTGAAGAATTGGCTTGGTAGTTTGGTCTGCCCTGTTCCCATGATGCACTGGGCCAGGGACAGACTAATTTGCATATAGCCAGGTTCTGAGCTGGGATGGGGCAGTGAGCTAAATAACGGTGATGGATCAAGCCCTGATCTTTGGACTGGGTAAGAGTGTTCTGCTTAATTCAGACACTCTGTTCATCACCACCCCCTTTTCTGAATCGTTTTTGGCCACTATAGGTGTGGCAGGGTATACTCAGACATGAGTCCCTTGCTCACTGCTCCATCAGGATTCAAGCAAGCCGGGCCGACGACGGCTGAAATGCCAGAAACCGGTCCCCGGAAGCTTGTCTCCTTTCTGGTGAAGAATTGGCTTGGTAGTTTGGTCTGCCCTGTTCCCATGATGCACTGGGCCAGGGACAGACTAATTTGCATATAGCCAGGTTCTGAGCTGGGATGGGGCAGTGAGCTAAATAACGGTGATGGATCAAGCCCTGATCTTTGGACTGGGTAAGAGTGGTCTGCTTAATTCAGACACTCTGTTCATCACCACCCCCTTTTCTGAATCCTATATTCCGCCATGTCATCTATTACCAAGTGCTGCCTGGACATAAAGATGTAATCCACCCTCGAGTAGACTTTATGGGAGCCCGAGAAGAAGGAGTAGGTCCTCTGGTCTGAGAGTAACCACCTCCATATATCTGTGAGTCCCATATTCGCGATCATTCGGGATAGGGGGGTCCGGGTCCGATCATTGGACGCCACTCCCGTCCGGTCTAGCCCTGGGTTCATGACGTCATTGAAGTCTCCCCCGAGAATCTGTATAGTGTCGGCTGTATAAAGGAGTATGTCTGCTATCTTCTGATACGTGGTGGCCTGCAGTTTCGGGGGGGCATACACGGAAAGTATTGTGTACTCTCGTCTATTCCAAGTCCCCTTCACCCCCAAATACGTCCCCTGAGTATCTGTCCATGTTTGAGCTATGTGAAACGGTGTAGTTTTCTTTGCTATTATGGCCACCCCTCTCTAGCCCGTTGGTTTATAGAATCCCAGTGCTTTGTTGGTGTGGAAGTCATTTTTGTTTGTTTTTTATATTGCCAAAACTTGCTTCGTCCCTAAATCATATATTTTCGTAAACTTTCGTCATTTGCTTTGTCTTTGGCAATTTCTCAGCCCTTTCACAACATCTCATGCTACAAAATTTCAAGCATCATCGCAATGGTTTTCTACTTCTCATTCACACTAACTGATTAACATTTACCTAAGTGGCAATTCCCACTGGGGACTCACCCTCCTATTTCAGGCCTTGAGTCAGGCATGCCCGATGCCGATCAGAAAGGAGATGCATCATCCATTACTTGTCGCTCCATGTGGGAAGAGTGGGAAGCGAAACAACTAAAATGGCGGATGACCAGGATTCTCATAGGTGGCACCAAGGGTAACTCAGATCTGGACCATAAGCTCATTGAGTAATGGAGAACCTGTCAGGTGCACATCTCTATCTCATCATGAACATCATTTAGAGATTGCCAAGTATGGCAGCTAGAACCGTTCTGACACTGCCCTTCAATGCTGGTTGCCAAGGCATTCACAGGAAAAAAAGACAATCAGGGCCATGCTTGCTTTGTATTTTCCCACCCTAATCCTGCAGCTAACTCAAAGTTATTGTGGGACTAAGGGTGGGACAACAAGTGGGTACCCTCACCATTTATCACTACATTTGCCCCTCAGAAATCTCTTTAGCAGAAAGGTGATACCCAGAGGGCATGTGCTGTTCAACCTTTCCCTTTTTTGATATTTCATAAAGGGATAAAGAATACCACGTTGTGCACTAGGCAGGAAGGGGTTTATGCCCTCCTTTTATCATCAATGAGAAAGATCATATAACACTGAAGTGACGTTCACCTTCATACTGGCCTATGGCTCCACCATCTGAGCACCATTGTCAGGGGTAGTAAAACTTTGGCATATGGTGGGTTTCAGCTATGCATGGGAATGCTGCAACTAAACATCAAGAGGTGGGAAGAGGTGACAATGTACAGTGATGTCTTAACCCGAGCAAGAGGGGGTTCTGTTGGGCATTGGGTGCATTATTTGCCCATGGGGAAGCAGAACTAGCAACACAAGCATTTGAGACCTTATCTACATAAGCGGAAGGTGCTTTGGTAATTTAGGGCTTTTCCTGATCATGTGGAGGCTGCATGAACCATGAAGTACTTTACTTACACATAGCGGGATTGATCTGACTATTTACATATGTACCTGTGCATAGGAAGTCTGCAGTTCAGCATTCAGAACTTTTCCAAGGTTTCTGGACTCTGTATTGATACAGTAGGGTTGTACTTGCACCCGAGAAGATGGCACTAGGTATTTGGGCTATGTGTGTGCAAAGAAAAGTTTTCACAGGACTTTTAAAATGAAACCTGCACATGGGGATGTTCCATTAGGCATAAAAGGCCATACCTGCTGATATGGAAGGGGGAGGCTATGCTTGGCATTGGAGGCTATCAAACCTGTACCAGAGGATTCTTCACTGAGTATTTAAACCTATATATGGTGATGCTGCACTGGGCATGTGAAACTGCTGCAGCACAAGGGAATATGAGGTAGACCCTGTACATAGGGAGGCTGCGTTGGCATTTCAAGCTTAACAGGATCATAGAGGGAGTGACTGGACAGAGACAGTGCAAACTAATTATCATGAGACTACGCTGAACACCTGAGACGATATCTCTGTAAATGCTAGTTTATCATTGGCATATGATAGGTTTGCATAAGTATTCAGGCTGTACCTTGTCATTTGAATCTATGTGTGTATACTGGTGGTGCTTTGGCATTTGGGCTTGTACCTAGGCATGTAGGTTTCGTAATGGGCACATGATGGTTATCGCCTGGCATATGATGATTGTGCCACTTGGACCTGCACCTAGGCATTATGGTTGTGCATAGTTATTTGAGGGGTACAGTATTGGGGTGATGTTTCTTTGGACACAGGAAGTGGAGTTATTCAGAGGCTGGGGTGTGGTAACTGCTGGGGTGGGAGGTGCAGGTTTGGGCAAAGTGAGACTCACTGTGGCCGTCTGTCCAGGCAGACCAAATAGACCAGCCAGCTCCTCATCATCTGTACTTGCAAAAGTGGATTCCTCACTGACAGCTTGTTCCTGGCTGGAGTGGCGGTATTGTCAGTAGCAGTGGCAGATGGTTGTCCACATACTTTGGGTATTGGACCTATTATATACTAAAATTAAAAATATTTAAAACATTTGGATGGTACATCAAATGAGTTTGTAGCAAAAAATTAAGCAACCTAAAAGGAAAAAGTGTACATAATTATTATACCTTTCAGTAGTATTGTAATAACTTACAAGAATAGATTAAATTGCACACAAAACTACGGATGGATTTGTTTTAAGGAAGTATACATAAAATTTAGCAAACATTCAACACAACACAGTAGAGAGGAGAAATGCGAAATAAACCATTCCAAGGCCTATCAGAGCAAAATTCAGAAAATTAAACAACTTAGAAGGATAAATAGCATTAGTCATCATATACACATTGCAAAGTACATTTATGATCAAAACAACTTATAATTAGCATACAACATAACATAAATTAAAATATTTAAGTGAACATGCTTTTGATTAATAAAATACCAAGAGAGTGACAATATACAACATTGCACAAAAAATAGTATTTTAAAACATAGCATAAAAGAGAGCTTGATAAATACATAACACTTTTACATGTGTGAAAATGTGAAAGAAAAGACAGAATGACTGAAATAACATTGCAATATTATTTTCTCAAAACAAAAACAAGGCATCATGGTAGTTGTAGTCATTTCAATTAAACATTAAGGTCCAGATGTAGGTAATTCATATTTACCGACTCTTAAATACCGAATTTTACCGATTCGGTATTTAAGAGTCGGTAAATATGAAGGGGGGAGATCTTTAAGATTCGGTATTTACCGATTCTGTAAATACCGAATCGGTATTGCCCATTGATTCCTATGGGCCTTGAAGCCCATAGGAATCAATGGGCAATACCGATTCTGTAATTACAGAATCGGTAAATACAGATTTTAGCAAGGGTGCAGGGGGTGTCACTTTGACACCCTCTAGCACCCCAAAGACGGGCATGTTTGCCATGTGGCACACAGACATGCCCTAAGGGCATGTCTGTCTGTCACATGGCTAGGTGTGCATGCACACATGTGCATGCACACCTGGAATCGGTATTTTACCACCCAATTGGATTGGGTGGTAAAATACCGATTCTGTAAGGCCTTAGGGACTCTGAAGAGTCCCACCTACATCTGGAAGGTACCGAATCGGTAAAAATACCGATTTGGTATTTTACAGATTCTGTAAATTTACCGATTCGGTAAATTTACAGAATCTGTAAAATCTGGCCCCCTACAGCTCCAGATGCCAAATACCGGTCGGAAACGGCCGAATTCGGCCGTTTCCGACCGGTATTTGCCACCTACATCGGGCCCTAAGAGTACTTGCAAAATCGAAACTTAAACATACCTAGTAAAATATATGAAGTTAAAATGAACAGACAGACATTATGAAACACATATACGAAATCTGTTATTAGGTGAAAAGTAACACAAAATACATTCAAACAAACAATGAAACAAGGATGAAATATCTTTGCACCTCTGTTGAAATCTTTGCACTTCATTCTATTATTCTGTCTTTTTTTATATATATGATATACATTGATTGGTATTAAGGATACTAAGCCAAAAATCTCTGATAATAATGTTTCGATCGGTTTTAGTCATTTTTTTCTGCACTCTCAGCGATATTGTTTACATTGTTTTTGCACAATTCACTTTTATTCGCCTCTTCATTGGGAACTTATTTATAGAATTTATTATAAATCCCACGGATTATTTGATTTAGTGTTTCAGAGGGTGATGTACGTTTAAGACGCTGCTACCTATGGAAATTATGATTGTTTTATGCACTTCCTGATGAAATATTTTTATACCTCTGTTGAAATCTTAGGAGTTTATTCTGTTATCCTGTAGTTTTGTATATATAATATATATTGATTGTTATTAAGGATACTCTTGTCCGAAGTAAGGCTGATTCCTTTTTTTTGTTACAAATTATATGAAAATACAAAAAAAGAAACATGATGAAAAACACTCATATTGACAACACATATGAATAATTAGTAAAACAAGAGAAACAACAATAAAACTACAAATCTTCCCCCAAAAATGTAAACAAATATCTATATATGGGTTTATATGTTTAAAAAGGGAGTAAAACATATTAGCAACAGCTGAATTAAATGCAAAAACGACATTTAGGTTTAGTAACACATCCAAAAGTATAACTTACCAGTCTCCACTTCACCAGGGATTCCTGTCAAGCCTTCAGGATGTAGGATCTGCAAGACCTTCTCCTGTGAGGGATAAAGTTGTAAGGGGGTGGCTGGAACTACAACCAGTCCTCTGGATCTCCAGGTGAACCTTGTAGTCCAGGGAATGCACTCTCCCCTATAGGTCATTCCACCTCTTCCTTATTTCATCTTGTGTACGCAGGTTGTTTACTACAGCATTCACTCTGTCAACTATTCTGGCCCACATTTGCCTTTTCTCAGCTACAGTTATATTACGTATGTGGGCTCCAAACACTTGTGGCTCTACTCTAATAATTTCTTCCGCCATGACTGGCAATTCACTGTCAGTAAAACATGGATTTCTCTTCCTTGCCATTATAAAATAATTAACTTAATTGAATTTAATAACCCAATATAATAAATAAAAAAAAGACAAAATAAACAAGAAACAGAGAAACAGAGAAAGTAAAAAAAAAACCTGACTTCACTGAAAAAGTGCTCCGTAACAATGAACCTCAGTAGGATGTCAGGGGGACTGGTACCGACAGGCCGTCGTGGCGGTCACACCAACATCCAGGATTGCGGTGCAACCGCTGCATTACGATGCGGTCAGTCAGACCGCAGCAGTCAAAGGGACAGACCGATACCTCCGACAGGCTCAAAGAGGACATTGGGGCATCGGTCAGACTGCAATCCCTAAAACGAAGGCAGTGCCTGCACATGCACCGCTGTAAGGATCATGATTTCCATTTTCAACAGCATTTTCATGGCAGTCCTACCTCCATGGTAAGACTTTCAAAAAGAGACTTTGGGGGTCCCCATCTGGGCCCCCATTAGCCACTACAATGTGGCCCTGGGGACACATGTAGGGTCCCCACACATACTCATGCACCATGTACCAGGCACCGCATGGCCAAAACACATCAGGTGTGTGATGCTAGTAGCATCCATCCAAAAGTCACAGGTATTGTGTAATGTTGAATGCATCCTGCAACAGAATTCCTCCATCAGCCTTCTGCCGCTAGGACAACACCAGCACAACTATGAAATCTAAATAGGCTCAGCGCAATCCGAGCACCAGACGGCGACGGAGTAATGATAGCCAGCAGAGCAGTCCTCCGCATTGACAGCGGTGAGCCGCTTACGCGATGGAAAACCATCTGTCAACGGGGGCCGTTAATCAGCCTGCCCACATCTAAATACTCCAAGCGGGAATCCACCAGTTTGATGGAGTATCTGTAAATGCCGCCATGGAGGGACTACGGGAGCCCTGCCAAGATCTCAAACAGGCGCATAATGTTTGTGCTTAGCTATATGCTGGTATTGAATGGGTACATGCTATTTTTTCCTAGGCAAATTGAGCTGTGGGCATTTAAGACTTTATGTGGTTATTTGGAACAATATAATTTACTGGAGGAGGTCCAGTTTGGATTTCGGCCGTCCCATAGCACCGATACTGCCTTGGTGACCGTGATGGATGAACTTCGGAGGCGGGCAGACAGGGGTCAGGCAGCAGTACTTATTCTGCTTGACCTGTCTGCTGCCTTCGACACGGTCAATCATGTAATCCTGCTGAGAAGGTTGAGAGAGGTGGGGGTGACGGGCTGTGCTCTGAGGTGGTTCCAGTCTTTTTTACTGGATAGACAGCAGGCAGTGTCCCTCTCTTCTTATCAATCTGCTTTTACTAAAATCGTGCATGGCGTACTGCAGGGCTCAGCCATCAGCCCCATTCTATTTAATATCTATATGAAACCCCTAATTGTGCTCATCAAACAACATAATATTAATATCGTAAATTATGCTGATGACACGCAGCTGATCCTCTCTCTTGAGGGAGATCAGTCAACTTCATTGGAAGTGTTTCATAGCTACCTGTGGGACACGGCATTTTGGTTGAGGTAAAATGTGTTGCAATTTAATGCTGACAAGACGGAGGTGCTCTACTGTGCTACGGGAAGGGTTCCCTAATAAGTTTTGGCCCATTGACACCCCGACCGTCATTCAGCCTGTAAAGATCGTTGGTAATCTGGGCGTTATATTTGATAGTAAACTTACTATGGAAGCGCAGGTGACGAAAACAGTGGGTTGTTGTTTGGCCATTATTAGATCTTTGTGGAAGATTTTCCCTCTGCTGCCCCCCTTGCCATGCACACTAATAGCACGCAGTACTATTCTTAGCAGATTAGATTACTGCAATGCCTTGTTACTTGAGTCCCCGAACTTCCTTCTTGGCAGGCTGCAGAGGATTGAGTCAGTGGCAGCCAAATTAGTGCTAGGCTGTTCCAGAAGGTCCTCTTCTTCCTTGACCTTGGCTGAGTTGCATTGGCTCCCACTGAGATAGAGAATTCAGTTCAAGTCTCTTTGTGTAGTGTTTAACCGCATGCGCGCTAGCGGAATTCTGCTCCTGTGCTGAGTTTTTTAAAACCGCACTTTACATGACGAGCTGGGCTCGTCATGAGCGTGCGAGGAGGCTACCTCATGACGAGCCCAGCTCGTCATGAGCGTCGAAGGGGTTAAAGCCCTGTATGGGCTGGGGCCTGTTTCCTTCCAAAGAAAATTCGAATGGTATGTCCCTACGAGAACTCTGCGCTCCTCAGGAGCAAAGCTAGTAAAGATACCTAGATTTAGGAAAGTTAGGTCAAGTGGCAGATCCTTTGGGGTTTCAGCTGCTCCGGAACTTAGACAAGTCAGTGACCTCCTCCCTTTTAGAAGGACACTAAAAACATGGTTAAGCCTATCGAGACCCGGGTTTTTTGGAGTGAGGGAAATACTAGGCGCACTGCTCACGGTGGTAGACGTAGTACTGATAGGTCAAGGTGCAAGCAGGTGAGGGGACAAATGCCCTAAACCCCTCCAAGAGTGAGTAGTGCCGAGACACACACCGTACATGTAAAAACACAAAACCTGATGCACACCAGTTCAAGGGAATATAGAAAATGATGTCTCAATGGACATAAGTAAGTTCAAGTTTCCACAATCGAAGACAAGGAAAACGATGGGTGATACGATTCCTCTTTTATTGGAAGGATGACCAGCCGACACGTGTTTCGTCGCAAAGCAGTTACAGTGCTTACACTACTCCTCAGGGCTGGGGAGGATACAAAATACATAATGGAATTCATGGTAACATTTCAATGAATATTACGTTTCTTGGGTGGCTATTTCTAGTGCAAGTGCAGGGTGCAGGTGGAAATCGTAACAATATGCAGTGACAATCTTGTGGAAGCACACAACACCGTTCCGCCGTCCAGTGTGGATATCTACAAGTGTGGACGCAAACAGGATCGTGGTACGCTAGTGGGTTCGTCTGTGCCGCAAATAAATCTAGTGAAATCGTGTTAGAAGGAATTTAATCGTGGTGACGCAAAGGACAGGGCGGGAGAAGAGGGTGCAAAAAATATATATTCATGTGCCAGGGAGACATGTATTAGAATAAAGGTGGAGATCGGTGTACACAGGACAGATCATATAGTGAAATAAAGGTGCGCTTCCTACCTGTAGCGGAGGGATACTGAACCACAGGTCTGTAGCGTTACCAAAAAGGAGGGAACAAAAGGGGCAAAATGAATTCCAAACCAGGTCTTGGATGGCAAGACGACAAAGGCACTCAAATATAAATCGTGGAGTATGTGGAAATATAAATAAAAAGGGTGATTATTAAGGAATGGTGAAGCTCACCGCTTAGCCGGTTATAATTTTGACCCGGCCCCGCTCGAGACCAGGTTGAGTAGTTTCAAAACGTCTAGGTAGGTTGTCCAGAATCAGTGAAGGTTTGTGCGATAATAGAGCTAAAAAAGGGGGAAAAGTGTATTTGCAGATCATTGACCTACATCTAATTCGCAGAACATTGGTGAGAAGTGCTACAACTTACAAATTCTACAGTGTGGTTGAATGGCGTCTCACCTTAGAAATGGGTTAATGGTGCTCTAGGTCGACTTCTGTAAATCGATATCGTAAGAGGGTAAACGCATCCACTCGATCAATTATGGAAAGTAAGAGGGCACATCAGCGTAGACCCTGGATATGTGGTCGGTTTATCCAGGAATAAGAAGTATATACAGGGGAGAGAAGAGCAAGAGTGTCAGTCTGCCCACTCCAGTAAACTATTGTAGAAACATTTGCATAAGCATTAAATAGTAGATCGGAAATTACCTATGGTTGTCTTTACTATTTCGGTAACCTGAAAGGTTATTCGAACGATAGATTACTATCGTGATCAAAAAAAATATATATAGAACCACTCATAGAGCTTACCCGAGTAGCGAGGAAGAGCCGGCAGGACGGGTGCTCCCGCAAAATGGTTCCGGGTCGACCCGGAAGTGGTTAAATAGTCCAGATAAGACCCGTATGTAAAAAGACTAGAGCGTCTATTCAGAAGGAAGTGGGTGCACATTCCTAGGACGTAAACAATTGAATCATGCTGTGATGTGGGGAGCGAAAGGGCACGAAATTTTTTTTAAATTAGAAAAAAGAGAAAGCGAGATCGTCTTGGGGGAAGAAATAAAAACATGCATAAGTGCCCGGTCATGCATCCGATCTACACCATGCAGTAGTGTCAATAATACGATCTACTGAAACTGTACATTATGCAAATATTTACAAATACTTTCTGTGAACATCTTAGATGTATATAATGCGGTTATTCGAAATAAGTTGTTAAGATTTGTAATACAAATATGCAAGTTAACTTTTCAATGAAACCATTATAGCTCAAATTGTGTAATGAAAGTGAATGCAATACCATTCTATTTACAATTGATACTTCATACATTGTGATAATGCACATGGGGGGCCACTCTATTTGTTCAATAGACAAACCTCATATGAGCCTCATTGAGGGTGTACCTGAACATAAGAATGACAGTGAAGACACAGTTATACAGTATGAGTACTGGTTCACCAACTGCAGCAGATAACAGAAACTGTTGTGTGTATCCAAAATCAAGATAGGTACTTACACATTTTATATATATGCAGGAAATGAAAGGAGAATTACTTAAATTAATCCCCTAGAAAGTATTGCATCTCTTGGTCAACATTCAAACCATGATCCACAGTACGAAGGCGGAGAATCCACATGGCCTCCAAACGTCTCAGTTTGATTTCTCTGTTCCCACCTCGTATTCCAATTGGTACAGTGTCAATCCCAAAAAATGAGATTTGTTTATCAATAGATTGATCATAGCACGCAGCTGCGTGCAAAGCAACCGGGTACCTTGGATCCTGTTTATGAATGGCTCTAATGTGTTCGGCTATTCTTTCTTTGAGAGGGCGGATAGTGCTACCCACATAAAATTTCTTACATTTACACTCAATGATGTATACCACGAAGCGTGTAGTGCAGTAGATGTTAGTCCTGATGACATATTTCTCTCCATTTACATCATGAAATTCATTAGTCTTGTGTTTTGCCCACCGACACATAGAGCAAAACCCGCACCTATAGAAACCTGTATTACGTTTGGTTAGCCAGTTGTCAGTTGTGTTACTACGGGGGATTGTCGGGCTTAGCCTGCTCCTCAGGGTCCTACCCCTCCTATAGGTGATCTGTGGATGTTCACCTATGAAGTCTTGAATGTTCTTGTCTGCCCTGAGAATATTCCAATGTTTGGCAAAAGTTCTACGTAATGCTTGGTGTTGGCTATTGAAGTCAGTGATCATTCGAATTGTCCCAGATCTACTCTTCATGTCAGTGTGCTTTTTCTTAAGTGTATCTGTTCTTTTGATTTTCATGACCCGAGTGGTAGCTGTCTTGAGTAGGTCCTCTGAATAGCCTCTTTTCTTGAAGCGTTCCTGCATTTCCTTCAGTGTCTGCTTGAAATCTTTATCATTACTGCAGTTTCTGCGAGCTCTTAGGAATTCACCAAATGGGATAGTGCTAATCTGGTGGGATGGGTGAGCACTGCTAGCGTGCAGAATCGCATTACAGGCAGTATTTTTTCTGAAGAGTTTACTGTTTAACTTGTTGTCGGAAATATAGATTTCCAAGTCAAGAAATTCAATTCTGTCTAGGCTAGCTTCCATGGTGAAACTCATGTCCCAAGTGTTGTGGTTCAAATGTTTGTGAAAATCCATCAAATGTTCATGTGTACCAGACCAGATTAATAGACATTCGTCTATGTATCTTCCCCAAAATACTATAGAGTCTATAAATGTCGCTCCTTTGGTGCCCCAGATAAGGTCATTTTCAAGTGCGCCCATGAACAAATTAGCGAAAGAAGGGGAAAATTTAGAGCCCATTGCGACCCCTTTTATTTGTCTTTACCATGAGTTGTTGAACATGAACACATTGTTCTTTAAGATGAGTTCCATCATGGAAACCAACATGTTGGTATGTTGCCACATAGTGGCAGGTCGGTTCTGTAAAGTTTTGGTTACAACTTCCAATCCTAGTTCAGGTTTAATGCTAGTATACAGAGCTACCACATCCATAGTAACTAGAAAATTGCCTGGCTGCCATTGTAGATCAGAAAGTATGCTCAATATATGTTTCGTATCTTGGATGAAAGATGGTAGATTGCGTACTAGGGTCCCTAAGAATAAGTCCACGTATTCAGCTAATCTTTCTGTCGGACCCCCTATACCAGAAATGATAGGTCGTCCAGGAGGGAAAGGAAGGTGTTTGTGTACCTTGGGCAGGGTATAAAGCCAAGGGTAGGAGGGTTTGAGTATTTTCATATAAAGATATTCATCTTCATTGATTAGGCCATTTTCTTTCCAAGTTAAAAGAAATCCATTAATGTTAGTGGTAAGGGATGCTATGGGGTTGTATTCAAGGCACTCATAACATGTACTATCATGTAGTTGACCCAGTATTTCATCTTGGTAGTCTGTTTTATTCATAATAACAACATTACCCCCCTTGTCTGCTTCCCTGATGATTATTATTTACAACAAGGGGTGGTGATGGACAGAGTCTCTGAATTGAGCAGAGTACTCTCACCCAGTCAAGAGATCAGGGCTAGATCCAACACCGTTTTTTAGCTCATTGCACCATCCCAGTTTCAGAACCTGGCTGTATGCAAATTAGTCTGTCCCTGGCCCAGTGCATCATGGGAACAGGGCAGACCAGACTACAAAAGCCAATTCTTACACTGGGAAGGAAACAAGCTTCCGGGGACCGGTTTCTGGCATTTCAGCCGTCTTCGGCCCGGCTTGCTTGAATCCTGATGGTGCAATGAGCAAGGGAATTGGCTTGGTAGTTTGGTCTGCCCTGTTCCCATGATGCACTGGGCCAGGGACAGACTAATTTGCATATAGCCAGGTTCTGAGCTGGGGTGGGGCAGTGAGCTAAATAACGGTGATGGATCAAGCCCTGATCTTTGGACTGGGTAAGAGGGGTCTGCTTAATTCAGACACTCTGTTCATCACCACCCCCTTTTCTGAATCGTTTTTGGGCACTATAGGTGTGGCAGGATATACTCAGACATGAGTCCCTTGCTCACTGCTCCATCAGGATCCAAGCAAGCCGGGCCGACGAGGCTGAAATGCCAGAAACCGGTCCCCGGTAGCTTGTCTCCTTTCTGGTGAAGAATTGGCTTGGTAGTTTGGTCTGCCCTGTTCCCATGATGCACTGGGCCAGGGACAGACTAATTTGCATATAGCCAGGTTCTGAGCTGGGGTGGGGCAGTGAGCTAAATAACGGTGATGGATCAAGCCCTGATCTTTGGACTGGGTAAGAGGGGTCTGCTTAATTCAGACACTCTGTTCATCACCACCCCCTTTTCTGAATCCCTGATGATTATGTCATGATCTTTTGTAAGGGTATTCAAAGCTGCCCTTTCTCCTGTTGTTAAATTATCCTTATATCTGAAAGTGCGTGGGTTTCTTTTGTGGTCTAATTTATCAATGTCCTCCAATACTCTTTTATGAAAGCTGTATATTGAATTACCTCCTGGTAGAGTAGGGATCCATTTGGATTTGGATTTAAGCCCACTGACAATACTGAAGTATTGTCAGTGGGCTTAAATCCAAATCCAAATTACGTCATGAAATTCATTAGTCTTGTGTTTTGCCCACCGACACATAGAGCAAAACCCGCACCTATAGAAACCTGTATTACGTTTGGTTAGCCAGTTGTCAGTTGTGTTACTACGGGGGATAGTCGGGCTTAGCCTGCTCCTCCACTTATGCATGTTTTTATTTCTTCCCCCAAGACGATCTCGCTTTCTCTTTTTTCTAATTAAAAAAAAAAAATGTGTGCCCTTTCGCTCCCCACATCACAGCATGATTCAATTGTTTACGTCCTAGGAATGTGCACCCACTTCCTTCTGAAAAGACGCTCTAGTCTTTTTACATACGGGTCTTATCTGGACTATTTAACCACTTCCGGGTCGACATTACATGTCCGTACCCGGAACCATTTTGTGGGAGCACCCGTCCTTCCGGCTCTTCCTCGCTACTCGGGTAAGCTCTATGAGTGGTTCTATATATATATTTTTTGATCACGATAGTAATCTATAGTTCGAATAACCTTTCAGGTTACCGAAATAGTAAAGACAACCATAGGTAATTTCCGATCTACTATTTAATGCTTGTGCAAATGTTTCTACAATAGTTTACTGGAGTGGGCAGACTGACGCTCTTGCTCTTCTCTCCCCTGTATATACTTCTTATTCCTGGATAAACCGACCACATATCCAGGGTCTACGCTGATGTGCCCTCTTACTTTCCATAATTGATCGAGTGGATGCGTTTACCCTCTTATGATATTGGCTTACAGAAGTCGACCTAGAGCACCATTAACCCATTTCTAAGGTGAGATGCCATTCAACCACACTGTAGAATTTGTAAGTTGTAGCACTTCTCACCAATGTTCTGCGAATTAGATGTAGGTCAATGATCTGCAAATTCACTTTTCCCCCTTTTTTAGCTCTATTATCGCACGAACCTTCACTGATTCTGGACAACCTACCTAGACGTTTTGAAACTACTCAACCTGGTCTCGAGCGGGGCCGGGTCGGAATTATCACCGGCTAAGCGGTGAGCTTCACCATTCCTTAATAATCACCCTTTTTATTTATATTTCCACTTACTCCACGATTTATATTTGAGTGCCTTTGTCGTCTTGCCATTCAAGACCTGGTTTTGAATTCCTTTTGCCCCTTTTGTTCCCTCCTTTTTGGTAACGCTACAGACCTGTGGTTCAGTATCCCTCTGCTACAGGTAGGAAGCGCACCTTTATTTCACCATATGATCTGTCCTGTGTACACCGATCTCCACCTTTATTCTAATACATGTCTCCCTGGCACATGACTATATATTTTTTGCACCCTCTTCTCCCGCCCTGTCCTTTGCGTCACCACGATTAAATTCCTTCTAACACGATTTCACTAGATTTATTTGCGGCACAGACGAACCCACTAGCGTACCACGATCCTGTTTGCGTCCTCACTTGTAGATATCCACACTGGACGGCGGAACGGTGTTGTGTGCTTCCACAAGATTGTCACTGCATATTGTTACGATTTCCACCTGCACCCTGCACTTGCACTAGAAATAGCCACCCAAGAAACGTAATATTAATTGAAATCTTACCATGAATTCCATTATGTATTTTGTATCCTCCCCAGCCCTGAGGAGTCGTGTAAGCACTGTTACTGCTTTGCGACGAAACACGTGTCGGCTGGTCATCCTTCCAATAAAAGAGGAATCGTATCACCCATCGTTTTCCTTGTCTTCGATTGTGGAAACTTGAACTTACTTATGTCCATTGAGACATCATTTTCTATATTCCCTTGAACTGGTGTGCATCAGGTTTTGTGTTTTTACTAAAAACATGGTTGTTTCCGAAGATTTAGGTGGTTGTCTGCAGTGCGGCCCAATACTTGTTGTGACTCTGAATTGCCAGCGCCAGGATGCCTGCTAGGTGACAGTGCGCTTTAGAAATATAATAAACAAATAAATAAAATTTGAGTCTGTTTTGGAGCACTGGAGGCTACAAATACATGTATGTAACTATTCAAGTGTAAACGAAGTCTGCACAAGTGATGGTTGCCTTCTTGGCAAACCATGGCTACACATCAGGCATATTAAAGCAGTAACAAAGAACATAATCTGATAGAAATAATTTATTATGTTTCACACTTTCTGGATGGCAGTGATGCTATTTCCTGTAATATCACCATGGTCAATATAACATGACATCTCTCTCCCTTTGCTGACGCTGGTCATTTAATGAAGTGTCATCCTTGTTCTTGTTTTTGATGTTCAATATCTGATTGCTTGCAGTGCTTGCTCTATGCCTGTGGTTTAAAGCTGCAAAAAAAACAGTTGTGGACAGAATGTAGAACAATGTCATACATTCACCCCAGTACAAGGATCTGGGCCTAAATCCATCGTTTTTTTGCACTCCACACCACCCTGGGTTAGACACTGGTTATATGCAAATCAGCTCTGACCCCGTGCCTCATGGGAACAGTCCAGCCCGAACTACCAAGCCATGTCTTTCCCAGACCGGAACCAAGCATCCAAGGACCGGCCTCCGGCTATCAGCCCTCATCAGCCTGGATAGCCCGACTCCAGTGGTGTGGAGAGCCTGGGACTCACGTCTGAGCATACCCAGCCCACTCGGGTGAAAATTGCAAAAAACACAGTTGATGGACAGAATGTAGAACAATGTCATACATTCACCCCAGTACAAGGATCTGGGCCTAAATCCATCGTTTTTTTGCACTCCACACCACCCTGGGTTAGACACTGGCTATATGCAAATCAGCTCTGACCCCGTACCTCATGGGAACAGTCCAGCCCGAACTACCAAGCCATGTCTTTCCCAGACCGGAACCAAGCATCCAAGGACCGGCCTCCGGCTATCAGCCCTCATCAGCCTGGATAGCCCGACTCCAGTGGTGTGGAGAGCCTGGGACTCACGTCTGAGCATACCCAGCCCACTCGGGTGAAAATTGCAAAAAACACAGTTGATGGACAGAATGTAGAACAATGTCATACATTCACCCCAGTACAAGGATCTGGGCCTAAATCCATCGTTTTTTTGCACTCCACACCACCCTGGGTTAGACACTGGCTATATGCAAATCAGCTCTGACCCCGTGCCTCATGGGAACAGTCCAGCCCGAACTACCAAGCCATGTTTTTCCCAGACCGGAACCAAGCATCCAAGGACCGGCCTCCGGCTATCAGCCCTCATCAGCCTGGATAGCCCGACTCCAGTGGTGTGGAGAGCCTGGGACTCACGTCTGAGCATACCCAGCCCACTCGGGTGAAAATTGCAAAAAACACAGTTGATGGACAGAATGTAGAACAATGTCATACATTCACCCCAGTACAAGGATCTGGGCCTAAATCCATCGTTTTTTTGCACTCCACACCACCCTGGGTTAGACACTGGCTATATGCAAATCAGCTCTGACCCCGTGCCTCATGGGAACAGTCCAGCCCGAACTACCAAGCCATGTCTTTCCCAGACCGGAACCAAGCATCCAAGGACCGGCCTCTGGCTATCAGCCCTCATCAGCCTGGATAGCCCGACTCCAGTGGTGTGGAGAGCCTGGGACTCACGTCTGAGCATACCCAGCCCACTCGGGTGAAAATTGCAAAAAACACAGTTGATGGACAGAATGTAGAACAATGTCATACATTCACCCCAGTACAAGGATCTGGGCCTAAATCCATCGTTTTTTTGCACTCCACACCACCCTGGGTTAGACACTGGCTATATGCAAATCAGCACTGACCCCGTGCCTCATGGGAACAGTCCAGCCCGAACTACCAAGCCATGTTTTTCCCAGACCGGAACCAAGCATCCAAGGACCGGCCTCCGGCTATCAGCCCTCATCAGCCTGGATAGCCCGACTCCAGTGGTGTGGAGAGCCTGGGACTCACGTCTGAGCATACCCAGCCCACTCGGGTGAAAATTGCAAAAAACACAGTTGATGGACAGAATGTAGAACAATGTCATACATTCACCCCAGTACAAGGATCTGGGCCTAAATCCATCGTTTTTTTGCACTCCACACCACCCTGGGTTAGACACTGGCTATATGCAAATCAGCTCTGACCCCGTGCCTCATGGGAACAGTCCAGCCCAAACTACCAAGCCATGTCTTTCCCAGACCGGAACCAAGCATCCAAGGACCGGCCTCCGGCTATCAGCCCTCATCAGCCTGGATAGCCCGACTCCAGTGGTGTGGAGAGCCTGGGACTCACGTCTGAGCATACCCAGCCCACTCGGGTGAAAATTGCAAAAAACACAGTTGATGGACAGAATGTAGAACAATGTCATACATTCACCCCAGTACAAGGATCTGGGCCTAAATCCATCGTTTTTTTGCACTCCACACCACCCTGGGTTAGACACTGGCTATATGCAAATCAGCTCTGACCCCGTGCCTCATGGGAACAGTCCAGCCCGAACTACCAAGCCATGTTTTTCCCAGACCGGAACCAAGCATCCAAGGACCGGCCTCCGGCTATCAGCCCTCATCAGCCTGGATAGCCCGACTCCAGTGGTGTGGAGAGCCTGGGACTCACGTCTGAGCATACCCAGCCCACTCGGGTGAAAATTGCAAAAAACACAGTTGATGGACAGAATGTAGAACAATGTCATACATTCACCCCAGTACAAGGATCTGGGCCTAAATCCATCGTTTTTTTGCACTCCACACCACCCTGGGTTAGACACTGGCTATATGCAAATAAGCTCTGACCCCGTGCCTCATGGGAACAGTCCAGCCCGAACTACCAAGCCATGTCTTTCCCAGACCGGAACCAAGCATCCAAGGACCGGCCTCTGGCTATCAGCCCTCATCAGCCTGGATAGCCCGACTCCAGTGGTGTGGAGAGCCTGGGACTCACGTCTGAGCATACCCAGCCCACTCGGGTGAAAATTGCAAAAAACACAGTTGATGGACAGAATGTAGAACAATGTCATACATTCACCCCAGTACAAGGATCTGGGCCTAAATCCATCGTTTTTTTGCACTCCACACCACCCTGGGTTAGACACTGGCTATATGCAAATCAGCACTGACCCCGTGCCTCATGGGAACAGTCCAGCCCGAACTACCAAGCCATGTTTTTCCCAGACCGAAACCAAGCATCCAAGGACCGGCCTCCGGCTATCAGCCCTCATCAGCCTGGATAGCCCGACTCCAGTGGTGTGGAGAGCCTGGGACTCACGTCTGAGCATACCCAGCCCACTCGGGTGAAAATTGCAAAAAACACAGTTGATGGACAGAATGTAGAACAATGTCATACATTCACCCCAGTACAAGGATCTGGGCCTAAATCCATCGTTTTTTTGCACTCCACACCACCCTGGGTTAGACACTGGCTATATGCAAATCAGCTCTGACCCCGTGCCTCATGGGAACAGTCCAGCCCGAACTACCAAGCCATGTCTTTCCCAGACCGGAACCAAGCATCCAAGGACCGGCCTCCGGCTATCAGCCCTCATCAGCCTGGATAGCCCGACTCCAGTGGTGTGGAGAGCCTGGGACTCACGTCTGAGCATACCCAGCCCACTCGGGTGAAAATTGCAAAAAACACAGTTGATGGACAGAATGTAGAACAATGTCATACATTCACCCCAGTACAAGGATCTGGGCCTAAATCCATCGTTTTTTTGCACTCCACACCACCCTGGGTTAGACACTGGCTATATGCAAATCAGCTCTGACCCCGTGCCTCATGGGAACAGTCCAGCCCGAACTACCAAGCCATGTCTTTCCCAGACCGGAACCAAGCATCCAAGGACCGGCCTCCGGCTATCAGCCCTCATCAGCCTGGATAGCCCGACTCCAGTGGTGTGGAGAGCCTGGGACGCACGTCTGAGCATACCCAGCCCACTCGGGTGAAAATTGCAAAAAACACAGTTGATGGACAGAATGTAGAACAATGTTATACATTCACCCCAGTACAAGGATCTGGGCCTAAATCCATCGTTTTTTTTGCACTCCACACCACCCTGGGTTAGACACTGGCTATATGCAAATCAGCTCTGACCCCGTGCCTCATGGGAACAGTCCAGCCCGAACTACCAAGCCATGTCTTTCCCAGACCGGAACCAAGCATCCAAGGACTGGCCTCCGGCTATCAGCCCTCATCAGCCTGGATAGCCCGACTCCAGTGGTGTGGAGAGCCTGGGACTCACGTCTGAGCATACCCAGCCCACTCGGGTGAAAATTGCAAAAAACACAGTTGATGGACAGAATGTAGAACAATGTAATACATTCACCCCAGTACAAGGATCTGGGTCTAAATCCATCGTTTTTTTGCACTCCACACCACCCTGGGTTAGACACTGGCTATATGAAAATCAGCTCTGACCCCGTGCCTCATGGGAACAGTCCAGCCCGAACTACCAAGCCATTTCTTTCCCAGACCGGAATCAAGCATCCAAGGACCGGCCTCCGGCTATCAGCCCTCATCAGCCTAAATAGCCCGACTCCAGTGGTGTGGAGAGCCTGGGACTCACGTCTGAGCATACCCAGCCCACTCGGGTGAAAATTGCAAAAAAACACAGTTGATGGACAGAATGTAGAACAATGTCATACATTCACCCCAGTACAAGGATCTGGGCCTAAATCCATCGTTTTTTTGCACTCCACACCACCCTAGGTTAGACACTGGCTATATGCAAATCAGCTCTGACCCCGTGCCTCATGGGAACAGTCCAGCCCGAACTACCAAGCCATGTCTTTCCCAGACCGGAACCAAGCATCCAAGGACCGGCCTCCGGCTATCAGCCCTCATCAGCCTGGATAGCCCGACTCCAGTGGTGTGGAGAGCCTGGGACTCACGTCTGAGCATACCCAGCCCACTCGGGTGAAAATTGCAAAAAACACAGTTGATGGACTGAATGTAGAACAATGTCATACATTCACCCCAGTACAAGGATCTGGGCCTAAATCCATCGTTTTTTTGCACTCCACACCACCCTGGGTTAGACACTGGCTATATGCAAATCAGCTCTGACCCCGTGCCTCATGGGAACAGTCCAGCCCAAACTACTAAGCCATGTCTTTCCCAGACCGGAACCAAGCATCCAAGGACCGGCCTCCGGCTATCAGCCCTCATCAGCCTGGATAGCCCGACTCCAGTGGTGTGGATAGCCTGGGACTCACGTCTGAGCATACCCAGCCCACTCGGGTGAAAATTGCAAAAAACACAGTTGATGGACAGAATGTAGAACAATGTCATACATTCACCCCAGTACAAGGATCTGGGCCTAAATCCATCGTTTTTTTGCACTCCACACCACCCTGGGTTAGACACTGGCTATATGCAAATCAGCACTGACCCCGTGCCTCATGGGAACAGTCCAGCCCGAACTACCAAGCCATGTCTTTCCCAGACCGGAACCAAGCATCCAAGGACCGGCCTCCGGCTATCAGCCCTCATCAGCCTGGATAGCCCGACTCCAGTGGTGTGGAGAGCCTGGGACTCACGTCTGAGCATACCCAGCCCACTCGGGTGAAAATTGCAAAAAACACAGTTGATGGACAGAATGTAGAACAATGTCATACATTCACCCCAGTACAAGGATCTGGGCCTAAATCCATCGTTTTTTTTGCACTCCACACCACCCTGGGTTAGACACTGGCTATATGCAAATGAGCTCTGACCCCGTGCCTCATGGGAACAGTCCAGCCCGAACTACCAAGCCATGTCTTTCCCAGACCGGAAACAAGCTTCCGAGGACCCGTGGAAGGGTATACTCAGATGTGAGTCCCTTGCTCATTGCACCATCAGGATTCAAGCAAGCCGGGCCGACAACGGCTGAAATGCCAGAAACCGGTCCCCGGTAGCTTGTTTCCTTCCCAGTATAAGAATTGGCTTGGTAGTTTGGTTTGCCCTGTTCCCATCATGCACTGGGACAGGAACAGACTAATTTGCAAGTAGCCAGGTTCTGAGCTGGGATGGTGCAGTGAGCTAAAAAACGGTGATGGATCAAGCCCTGATCTTTGGACTGGGTAAGAGTGGTCTGCTTAATTCAGACACTCTGTTCATCACCACCCCCTTTTCTGAATCATTTTGTCCACCATAAGCGTGGAAGGGTATACTCAGATGTGAGTCCCTTGCTCATTGCACCATCAGGATTCAAGCAAGCCGGGCCGACGACGGCTGAAATGCCAGAAACCGGTCCCCGGTAGCTTGTTTCCTTCCCAGTATAAGAATTGGCTTGGTAGTTTGGTTTGCCCTGTTCCCATCATGCACTGGGACAGGAACAGACTAATTTGCATGTAGCCAGGTTCTGAGCTGGGATGGTGCAGTGAGCTAAAAAACGGTGATGGATCAAGCCCTGATCTTTGGACTGGGTAAGAGTGGTCTGCTTAATTCAGACACTCTGTTCATCACCACCCCCTTTTCTGAATCATTTTGTCCACCATAAGCGTGGAAGGGTATACTCAGATGTGAGTCCCTTGCTCATTGCACCATCAGGATTCAAGCAAGCCGGGCCGAAGACGGCTGAAATGCCAGAAACCGGTCCCTGGTAGCTTGTTTCCTTCCCAGTATAAGAATTGGCTTGGTAGTTTGGTTTACCCTGTTCCCATCATGCACTGGGACAGGAACAGACTAATTTGCATGTAGCCAGGTTCTGAGCTGGGATGGTGCAGTGAGCTAAAAAACTGTGATGGATCAAGCCCTGATCTTTGGACTGGGTAAGAGTGGTCTGCTTAATTCAGACACTCTGTTCATCACCACCCCCTTTTCTGAATCATTTTGTCCACCATAAGCGTGGAAGGGTATACTCAGATGTGAGTCCCTTGCTCATTGCACCATCAGGATTCAAGCAAGCCGGGCCGACGACGGCTGAAATGCCAGAAACCGGTCACCGGTAGCTTGTTTCCTTCCCAGTATAAAAATTGGCTTGGTAGTTTGGTTTGCCCTGTTCCCATCATGCACTGGGACAGGAACAGACTAATTTGCATGTAGCCAGGTTCTGAGCTGGGATGGTGCAGTGAGCTAAAAAACGGTGATGGATCAAGCCCTGATCTTTGGACTGGGTAAGAGTGGTCTGCTTAATTCAGACACTCTGTTCATCACCACCCCCTTTTCTGAATCATTTTGACCACCATAAGCGTGGAAGGGTATACTCAGATGTGAGTCCCTTGCTAATTGCACCATCAGGATTCAAGCAAGCCGGGCCGACGACGGCTGAAATGCCAGAAACCGGTCACCGGTAGCTTGTTTCCTTCCCAGTATAAGAATTGGCTTGGTAGTTTGGTTTGCCCTGTTCCCATCATGCACTGGGACAGGAACAGACTAATTTGCATGTAGCCAGGTTCTGAGCTGGGATGGTGCAGTGAGCTAAAAAACGGTGATGGATCAAGCCCTGATCTTTGGACTGGGTAAGAGTGGTCTGCTTAATTCAGACACTCTGTTCATCACCACCCCCTTTTCTGAATCATTTTGTCCACCATAAGCGTGGAAGGGTATACTCAGATGTGAGTCCCTTGCTCATTGCACCATCAGGATTCAAGCAAGCCGGGCCGACGACGGCTGAAATGCCAGAAACCGGTCCCCGGTAGCTTGTTTCCTTCCCAGTATAAGAATTGGCTTGGTAGTTTGGTTTGCCCTGTTCCCATCATGCACTGGGACAGGAACAGACTAATTTGCATGTAGCCAGGTTCTGAGCTGGGATGGTGCAGTGAGCTAAAAAACGGTGATGGATCAAGCCCTGATCTTTGGACTGGGTAAGAGTGGTCTGCTTAATTCAGACACTCTGTTCATCACCACCCCCTTTTCTGAATCATTTTGTCCACCATAAGCGTGGAAGGGTATACTCAGATGTGAGTCCCTTGCTCATTGCACCATCAGGATTCAAGCAAGCCGGGCCGACGACCGCTGAAATGCCAGAAACCGGTCCCCGGTAGCTTGTTTCCTTCCCAGTATAAGAATTGGCTTGGTAGTTTGGTTTGCCCTGTTCCCATCATGCACTGGGACAGGAACAGACTAATTTGCATGTAGCCAGGTTCTGAGCTGGGATGGTGCAGTGAGCTAAAAAATGGTGATGTATCAAGCCCTGATCTTTGGACTGGGTAAGAGTGGTCTGCTTAATTCAGACACTCTGTTCATCACCACCCCCTTTTCTGAATCATTTTGTCCACCATAAGCGTGGAAGGGTATACTCAGATGTGAGTCCCTTGCTCATTGCACCATCAGGATTCAAGCAAGCCGGGCCGACGACGGCTGAAATGCCAGAAACCGGTCCCCGGTAGCTTGTTTCCTTCCCAGTATAAGAATTGGCTTGGTAGTTTGGTTTGCCCTGTTCCCATCATGCACTGGGACAGGAACAGACTAATTTGCATGTAGCCAGGTTCTGAGCTGGGATGGTGCAGTGAGCTAAAAAACGGTGATAGATCAAGCCCTGATCTTTGGACTGGGTAAGAGTGGTCTGCTTAATTCAGACACTCTGTTCATCACCACCTCCTTTTCTGAATCATTTTGTCCACCATAAGCGTGGAAGGGTATACTCAGATGTGAGTCCCTTGCTCATTGCACCATCAGGATTCAAGCAAGCCGGGCCGACGACGGCTGAAATGCCAGAAACCGGTCCCCGGTAGCTTGTTTCCTTCCCAGTATAAGAATTGGCTTGGTAGTTTGGTTTGCCCTGTTCCCATCATGCACTGGGACAGGAACAGACTAATTTGCATGTAGCCAGGTTCTGAGCTGGGATGGTGCAGTGAGCTAAAAAACGGTGATGGATCAAGCCCTGATCTTTGGACTGGGTAAGAGTGGTCTGCTTAATTCAGACACTCTTGTTCATCACCACCCCCTTTTCTGAATCATTTTGTCCACCATAAGCGTGAAAGGGTATACTCAGATGTGAGTCCCTTGCTCATTGCACCATCAGGATTCAAGCAAGTCGGGCCGACGACGGCTGAAATGCCAGAAACCGGTCCCCGGTAGCTTGTTTCCTTCCCAGTATAAGAATTGGCTTGGCAGTTTGGTTTGCCCTGTTCCCATCATGCACTGGGACAGCAACAGACTAATTTGCATGTAGCCAGGTTCTGAGCTGGGATGGTGCAGTGAGCTAAAAAACGGTGATTGATCAAGCCCTGATCTTTGGACTGGGTAAGAGTGGTCTGCTTAATTCAGACACTCTGTTCATCACCACCCCCTTTTCTGAATCATTTTGTCCACCATAAGCGTGGAAGGGTATACTCAGATGTGAGTCCCTTGCTCATTGCACCATCAGGATTCAAGCAAGCCGGGCCGACGACGGCTGAAATGCCAGAAACCGGTCCCCGGTAGCTTGTTTCCTTCCCAGTATAAGAATTGGCTTGGTAGTTTGGTTTGCCCTGTTCCCATCATGCACTGGGACAGGAACAGACTAATTTGCATGTAGCCAGGTTCTGAGCTGGGATGGTGCAGTGAGCTAAAAAACGGTGATGGATCAAGCCCTGATCTTTGGACTGGGTAAGAGTGGTCTGCTTAATTCAGACACTCTGTTCATCACCACCCCCTTTTCTGAATCATTTTGTCCACCATAAGCGTGGAAGGGTATACTCAGATGTGAGTCCCTTGCTCATTGCACCATCAGGATTCAAGCAAGCCGGGCCGACGACCGCTGAAATGCCAGAAACCGGTCCCCGGTAGCTTGTTTCCTTCCCAGTATAAGAATTGGCTTGGTAGTTTGGTTTGCCCTGTTCCCATCATGCACTGGGACAGGAACAGACTAATTTGCATGTAGCCAGGTTCTGAGCTGGGATGGTGCAGTGAGCTAAAAAATGGTGCTGGATCAAGCCCTGATCTTTGGACTGGGTAAGAGTGGTCTGCTTAATTCAGACACTCTGTTCATCACCACCCCCTTTTCTGAATCATTTTGTCCACCATAAGCGTGGAAGGGTATACTCAGATGTGAGTCCCTTGCTCATTGCACCATCAGGATTCAAGCAAGCCGGGCCGACGACGGCTGAAATGCCAGAAACCGGTCCCCGGTAGCTTGTTTCCTTCCCAGTATAAGAATTGGCTTGGTAGTTTGGTTTGCCCTGTTCCCATCATGCACTGGGACAGGAACAGACTAATTTGCATGTAGCCAGGTTCTGAGCTGGGATGGTGCAGTGAGCTAAAAAACGGTGATAGATCAAGCCCTGATCTTTGGACTGGGTAAGAGTGGTCTGCTTAATTCAGACACTCTGTTCATCACCACCCCCTTTTCTGAATCATTTTGTCCACCATAAGCGTGGAAGGGTATACTCAGATGTGAGTCCCTTGCTCATTGCACCATCAGGATTCAAGCAAGCCGGGCCGACGACGGCTGAAATGCCAGAAACCGGTCCCCGGTAGCTTGTTTCCTTCCCAGTATAAGAATTGGCTTGGTAGTTTGGTTTGCCCTGTTCCCATCATGCACTGGGACAGGAACAGACTAATTTGCATGTAGCCAGGTTCTGAGCTGGGATGGTGCAGTGAGCTAAAAAACGGTGATGGATCAAGCCCTGATCTTTGGACTGGGTAAGAGTGGTCTGCTTAATTCAGACACTCTTGTTCATCACCACCCCCTTTTCTGAATCATTTTGTCCACCATAAGCGTGAAAGGGTATACTCAGATGTGAGTCCCTTGCTCATTGCACCATCAGGATTCAAGCAAGCCGGGCCGACGACGGCTGAAATGCCAGAAACCGGTCCCCGGTAGCTTGTTTCCTTCCCAGTATAAGAATTGGCTTGGCAGTTTGGTTTGCCCTGTTCCCATCATGCACTGGGACAGCAACAGACTAATTTGCATGTAGCCAGGTTCTGAGCTGGGATGGTGCAGTGAGCTAAAAAACGGTGATTGATCAAGCCCTGATCTTTGGACTGGGTAAGAGTGGTCTGCTTAATTCAGACACTCTGTTCATCACCACCCCCTTTTCTGAATCATTTTGTCCACCATAAGCGTGGAAGGGTATACTCAGATGTGAGTCCCTTGCTCAGTGCACCATCAGGATTCAAGCAAGCCGGGCCGACGACGGCTGAAATGCCAGAAACCGGTCCCCGGTAGCTTGTTTCCTTCCCAGTATAAGAATTGGCTTGGTAGTTTGGTTTGCCCTGTTCCCATCATGCACTGGGACAGGAACAGACTAATTTGCATGTAGCCAGGTTCTGAGCTGGGATGGTGCAGTGAGCTAAAAAACGGTGATGGATCAAGCCCTGATCTTTGGACTGGGTAAGAGTGGTCTGCTTAATTCAGACACTCTGTTCATCACCACCCCCTTTTCTGAATCATTTTGTCCACCATTAGCGTGGAAGGGTATACTCAGATGTGAGTCCCTTGCTCATTGCACCATCAGGATTCAAGCAAGTCGGGCCGACGACGGCTGAAATGCCAGAAACCGGTCCCCGGTAGCTTGTTTCCTTCCCAGTATAAGAATTGGCTTGGTAGTTTGGTTTGCCCTGTTCCCATCATGCACTGGGACAGGAACAGACTAATTTGCATGTAGCCAGGTTCTGAGCTGGGATGGTGCAGTGAGCTAAAAAACGGTGATGGATCAAGCCCTGATCTTTGGACTGGGTAAGAGTGGTCTGCTTAATTCAGACACTCTGTTCATCACCACCCCCTTTTCTGAATCATTTTGTCCACCATAAGCGTGGAAGGGTATACTCAGATGTGAGTCCCTTGCTCATTGCACCATCAGGATTCAAGCAAGCCGGGCCGACGACGGCTGAAATGCCAGAAACCGGTCCCCGGTAGCTTGTTTCCTTCCCAGTATAAGAATTGGCTTGGTAGTTTGGTTTGCCCTGTTCCCATCATGCACTGGGACAGGAACAGACTAATTTGCATGTAGCCAGGTTCTGAGCTGGGATGGTGCAGTGAGCTAAAAAACGGTGATGGATCAAGCCCTGATCTTTGGACTGGGTAAGAGTGGTCTGCTTAATTCAGACACTCTGTTCATCACCACCCCCTTTTCTGAATCATTTTGTCCACCATAAGCGTGGAAGGGTATACTCAGATGTGAGTCCCTTGCTCATTGCACCATCAGGATTCAAGCAAGCCGGGCCGACGACGGCTGAAATGCCAGAAACCGGTCCCCGGTAGCTTGTTTCCTTCCCAGTATAAGAATTGGCTTGGTAGTTTGGTTTGCCCTGTTCCCATCATGCACTGGGACAGGAACAGACTAATTTGCATGTAGCCAGGTTCTGAGCTGGGATGGTGCAGTGAGCTAAAAAACGGTGATGGATCAAGCCCTGATCTTTGGACTGGGTAAGAGTGGTCTGCTTAATTCAGACACTCTGTTCATCACCACCCCCTTTTCTGAATCATTTTGTCCACCATAAGCATGGAAGGGTATACTCAGATGTGAGTCCCTTGCTCATTGCACCATCAGGATTCAAGCAAGCCGGGCCGACGACGGCTGAAATGCCAGAAACCGGTCCCCGGTAGCTTGTTTCCTTCCCAGTATAAGAATTGGCTTGGCAGTTTGGTTTGCCCTGTTCCCATCATGCACTGGGACAGGAACAGACTAATTTGCATGTAGCCAGGTTCTGAGCTGGGATGGTGCAGTGAGCTAAAAAACGGTGATGGATCAAGCCCTGATCTTTGGACTGGGAAAGAGTGGTCTGCTTAATTCAGACATTCTGTTCATCACCACCCCCTTTTCTGAATCATTTTGTCCACCATAAGCGTGGAAGGGTATACTCAGATGTGAGTCCCTTGCTCATTGCACCATCAGGATTCAAGCAAGCCGGGCCGACGACGGCTGAAATGCCAGAAACCGGTCCCCGGTAGCTTGTTTCCTTCCCAGTATAAGAATTGGCTTGGTAGTTTGGTTTGCCCTGTTCCCATCATGCACTCGGACAGGAACAGACTAATTTGCATGTAGCCAGGTTCTGAGCTGGGATGGTGCAGTGAGCTAAAAAACGGTGATGGATCAAGCCCTGATCTTTGGACTGGGTAAGAGTGGTCTGCTTAATTCAGACACTCTGTTCATCACCACCCCCTTTTCTGAATCATTTTGTCCACCATTAGCGTGGAAGGGTATACTCAGATGTGAGTCCCTTGCTCATTGCACCATCAGGATTCAAGCAAGCCGGGCCGACGACGGCTGAAATGCCAGAAACCGGTCCCCGGTAGTTTGTTTCCTCCCCAGTATAAGAATTGGCTTGGTAGTTTGGTTTGCCCTGTTCCCATCATGCAGTGGAACAGGAACAGACTAATTTGCATGTAGCCAGGTTCTGAGCTGGGATGGTGCAGTGAGCTAAAAAACGGTGATGGATCAAGCCCTGATCTTTGGACTGGGTAAGAGTGGTCTGCTTAATTCAGACACTCTGTTCATCACCACCCCCTTTTCTGAATCATTTTGTCCACCATAAGCGTGGAAGGGTATACTCAGATGTGAGTCCCTTGCTCATTGCACCATCAGGATTCAAGCAAGCCGGGCCGACGACGGCTGAAATGCCAGAAACCGGTCCCCGGTAGCTTGTTTCCTTCCCAGTATAAGAATTGGCTTGGTAGTTTGCTTTGCCCTGTTCCCATCATGCACTGGGACAGGAACAGACTAATTTGCATGTAGCCAGGTTCTGAGCTGGGATGGTGCAGTGAGCTAAAAAACGGTGATGGATCAAGCCCTGATCTTTGGACTGGGTAAGAGTGGTCTGCTTAATTCAGACACTCTGTTCATCACCACCCCCTTTTCTGAATCATTTTGTCCACCATAAGCGTGGAAGGGTATACTCAGATGTGAGTCCCTTGCTCATTGCACCATCAGGATTCAAGCAAGCCGGGCCGACGACGGCTGAAATGCCAGAAACCGGTCCCCGGTAGCTTGTTTCCTTCCCAGTATAAGAATTGGCTTGGTAGTTTGGTTTGCCCTGTTCCCATCATGCACTGGGACAGGAACAGACTAATTTGCATGTAGCCAGGTTCTGAGCTGGGATGGTGCAGTGAGCTAAAAAACGGTGATGGATCAAGCCCTGATCTTTGGACTGGGTAAGAGTGGTCTGCTTAATTCAGACACTCTGTTCATCACCACCCCCTTTTCTGAATCATTTTGTCCACCATAAGCGTGGAAGGGTATACTCAGATGTGAGTCCCTTGCTCATTGCACCATCAGGATTCAAGCAAGCCGGGCCGACGACGGCTGAAATGCCAGAAACCGGTCCCCGGTAGCTTGTTTCCTTCCCAGTATAAGAATTGGCTTGGTAGTTTGGTTTGCCCTGTTCCCATCATGCACTGGGACAGGAACAGACTAATTTGCATGTAGCCAGGTTCTGAGCTGGGATGGTGCAGTGAGCTAAAAAACGGTGATGGATCAAGCCCTGATCTTTGGACTGGGTAAGAGTAGTCTGCTTAATTCAGACACTCTTGTTCATCACCACCCCCTTTTCTGAATCATTTTGTCCACCATAAGCGTGGAAGGGTATAC
Organism: Lissotriton helveticus; assembly: GCF_964261635.1. Lineage (NCBI taxonomy): Eukaryota > Metazoa > Chordata > Amphibia > Caudata > Salamandridae > Lissotriton > Lissotriton helveticus. The sequence goes on from NC_136059.1 coordinate 1,709,595,756, forward strand.
TCAGATGTGAGTCCCTTGCTCATTGCACCATCAGGATTCAAGCAAGCCGGGCCGACGACGGCTGAAATGCCAGAAACCGGTCCCCGGTAGCTTGTTTCCTTCCCAGTATAAGAATTGGCTTGGCAGTTTGGTTTGCCCTGTTCCCATCATGCACTGGGACAGGAACAGACTAATTTGCATGTAGCCAGGTTCTGAGCTGGGACGGTGCAGTGAGCTAAAAAACTGTGATGGATCAAGCCCTGATCTTTGGACTGGGTAAGAGTGGTCTGCTTAATTCAGACACTCTGTTCATCACCACCCCCTTTTCTGAATCATTTTGTCCACCATAAGCGTGGAAGGGTATACTCAGATGTGAGTCCCTTGCTCATTGCACCATCAGGATTCAAGCAAGCCGGGCCGACGACGGCTGAAATGCCAGAAACTGGTCCCCGGTAGCTTGTTTCCTTCCCAGTATAAGAATTGGCTTGGTAGTTTGGTTTGCCCTGTTCCCATCATGCACTGGGACAGGAACAGACTAATTTGCATGTAGCCAGGTTCTGAGCTGGGATGGTGCAGTGAGCTAAAAAACGGTGATGGATCAAGCCCTGATCTTTAGACTGGGTAAGAGTGGTCTGCTTAATTCAGACACTCTGTTCATCACCACCCCCTTTTCTGAATCATTTTGTCCACCATTAGCTTGGAAGGGTATACTCAGATGTGATTCCCTTGCTCATTGCACCATCAGGATTCAAGCAAGCCGGGCCGACGACGGCTGAAATGCCAGAAACCGGTCCCCGGTAGCTTGTTTCCTTCCCAGTATAAGAATTGGCTTGGTAGTTTGTTTTGCCCTGTTCCCATCATGCACTGGGACAGGAACAGACCAATTTGCATGTAGCCAGGTTCTGAGCTGGGATGGTGCAGTGAGCTAAAAAACGGTGATGGATCAAGCCCTGATCTTTGGACTGGGTAAGAGTGGTCTGCTTAATTCAGACACTCTGTTCATCACCACCCCCTTTTCTGAATCATTTTGTCCACCATAAGCATGGAAGGGTATACTTAAATGTGAGTCCCTTGCTCATTGCACCATCAGGATTCAATCAAGCCGGGCCGACGACGGCTGAAATGCCAGAAACCGGTCCCCGGTAGTTTGTTTCCTTCCCAGTATAAGAATTGGCTTGGTAGTTTGGTTTGCCCTGTTCCATCATGCACTGGGACAGGAACAGACTAATTTGCATGTAGCCAGGTTCTGAGCTGGGATGGTGCAGTGAGCTAAAAAACGGTGATGGATCAAGCCCTGATCTTTGGACTGGGTAAGAGTGGTCTGCTTAATTCAGACACTCTGTTCATCACCACCCCCTTTTCTGAAGCAGCAGAGGGCCCTGTACAACCCCCTTTGTTTCCTCTCTGCCACGGTTTTCATGATAGGCTTACTGTCATGAAAACCCTGGTGGAGAGGAAACTAGTAATAAGCTTGGCATGTATTGCAGCCTCAGGACCACCGTACAACTGCCAGGGAATGACGGTTCCCTGGTGGTTGCAGCAGTCCCAAGGCGTCCCGACCTCCCAAGTCATAATAAGGCAGTCGGGAGACCACCACCGTGAGTCTGACAGCCCGTGGACCGCCAAACTCATAATAAGGCCCAAACATATTTTTCATCTTCATAGTCCAGAGCAAGAGAGAGAAAGGCAGAAAAGAGAGAATAAAGGAGTGAGAGAATGATAGGAAACAGTGAGAAAGCAGCGACGAAAAAGAACCTTTAAGGGTGAGATAAAGAGGCAGGAATTGTGAGATGGTGGAAGAAAATGGACAAGGCGGTTGGTATATAGTCTGGGCAGTCTTGCTATTAAGCAACTCTGACATTCAGCTGTGCTGGCAGTGGACATTGAACAACATATAGACTTTAATGCATGTATGTATTAACCATTTGGTGTGTATCTGCGCGAGGGGAGAGAGGAGGCGGCATCAAGCTGCCTGATAAAGGCTCTCATGAAGGTTTTGGCCGGACCATTAATACCCAGGACCCCTGAGGTGGAATGCAGGAAGCGCCAAGAAATTGGGGGCATTAATTTGAGTCTGTGTCCCATACACCTGTATGCGGGACCTCGTGAACTGCAACATCCACAATGCAGTGCTCCTGGGCGGTGCAGCGCAATTAAGACACTCACCTGTGGGAGGAGGAGCCGAGAGACTGCTGTAAAGGGAGTGGTCTCTGGAGCCCACGAATTTTCACTTGCCTGTGGGACTGGCACTGATGACGGCCATTCCGGCCAGAAACGCGTCTGCCACAGCGTTTCACAGACTACAGGAGTGCGTGTACATTAAGCCAAATAAATCCTTCATTTTGAGCCCGGAGCATGTGTCCCGCTGATTTCTTGTTGAGGTCAGCTTTGGTGGTTTATGTGTAGCCGGCTTTCGCTGATACCGGCAAGGGGCACGCCCTCTCGGTCTGGAGCTCCGCGAGATCAGCAAAATTGGTGGAGTACGAGGAGTACATCGCGGCGCCCCCCCAAGCAGAGGTATTAACCATTTGGTGTGTATCTGCGCGAGGGGAGAGAGGAGGCGGCATCAAGCTGCCTGATAAGGGCTCTCATGAAGGTTTTGGCCGGACCATTAATACCCAGGACCCCTGAGGTGGAATGCAGGAAGCGCCAAGAAATTGGGGGCATTAATTTGAGTCTGTGTCCCATACACCTGTATGCAGGACCTCGTGAACTGCAACATCCACAATGCAGTGCTCCTGGGCGGTGCAGCGCAATTAAGACACTCACCTGTGGGAGGAGGAGCCGAGAGACTGCTGTAAAGGGAGTGGTCTCTGGAGCCCACGAATTTTCACTTGCCTGTGGGACTGGCACTGATGACGGCCATTCCGGCCAGAAACGCGTCTGCCACAGCGTTTCACAGACTACAGGAGTGCGTGTACATTAAGCCAAATAAATCCTTCATTTTGAGCCCGGAGCATGTGTCCCGCTGATTTCTTGTTGAGGTCAGCTTTGGTGGTTTATGTGTAGCCGGCTTTCGCTGATACCGGCAAGGGGCAAGCCCTCTCGGTCTGGAGCTCCGCGAGATCAGCAAAATTGGTGGAGTACGAGGAGTACATCGCGGCGCCCCCCCAAGCAGAGGTATTAACCATTTGGTGTGTATCTGCGCGAGGGGAGAGAGGAGGCGGCATCAAGCTGCCTGATAAGGGCTCTCATGAAGGTTTTGGCCGGACCATTAATACCCAGGACCCCTGAGGTGGAATGCAGGAAGCGCCAAGAAATTGGGGGCATTAATTTGAGTCTGTGTCCCATACACCTGTATGCAGGACCTCGTGAACTGCAACATCCACAATGCAGTGCTCCTGGGCGGTGCAGCGCAATTAAGACACTCACCTGTGGGAGGAGGAGCCGAGAGACTGCTGTAAAGGGAGTGGTCTCTGGAGCCCACGAATTTTCACTTGCCTGTGGGACTGGCACTGATGACGGCCATTCCGGCCAGAAACGCGTCTGCCACAGCGTTTCACAGACTACAGGAGTGCGTGTACATTAAGCCAAATAAATCCTTCATTTTGAGCCCGGAGCATGTGTCCCGCTGATTTCTTGTTGAAGTCAGCTTTGGTGGTTTATATATATATATATATATATATATATATATATATATATTCACTGAAAAAACCATAGGTTATAGACCATATATAGTTAGGAATTAGCATTTACAAAACCTTGAAAATTCACTGAAAAAACCATAGGTTATAGACCATATATAGTTAGGAATTAGCATTTACAAAACCTTATTTTACTCACACAAATTGGCTAGGCAATGAGCAAAAACGGGATTATATAAAGGAAATTATAAATAAAGTGGACATTGCCTGCCTTCAAGAGACCTGGCTATGCGACGAAACCCCAACCTTTGAAGGATATTTACAATTACATCATCCAGCCACAAAGGGGCGGCCTTCGGGAGGCCTATTGACTCTGGTATCAACTAAAGCAATGAGGGAAGTTAAACTGCTGAAAACAAAATGTAAATGGGTTCAATTAAGTAGAATAGAACTCCTGACGGTGGGTCTGAATTATAAAATGCTGATTTTAATGAATGTATATATGCAGTGGGATAAAAGGGAGGAGTATGAAAGGGAGATGAGGTGTTTTAAAGAGGATGTAGACAGTACATTAGACAAATATCCCGCAGATATAATAATAATAGTGGGGGATTTCCACCACAAATTAAATCCAAAAAAGGCAGATATGTGGAACTGGGAACAGTTAGACGTGTAGGTTTCCAGCGGGGGAGATCTCGAAACTGGACTCAGAACTAGTACATATGCTAGGAGGAAGGGGCCTTCATTGTATAAATGGTAGAATAGCGACAGATTCCCCAGCAGGAAAAACGTTTAATCTAGGGGACCAGAACTGCCCCATTGACTATATATTCCTGCAAGCCTGGAACTTCCCCCAGATTAGGGAGTTTAAGATAGAACAAAAAGAGGTGAGTGATCAAAAACTCCTGCACCTAATAATAGCAGGTGGTAAGAAATTGCAGAGAGATACTGCGATAAGCCAGGAGGTCGAGTACCCCAAACGGGCGAAGACTCGACTAACTGACGAATATATGGAAAAATTGAAGGCTATGCAAATAAAAACGGCACCTGAAAACTTTGAGAATAAAAACCTGGAATGGTTTATAGGGAAATTAGAAGAAGTTGTCCAATGCCTAAGATTACAATTAAATAGGGAGAAACTTAAAAGGGCACAGCAGATAAACCGAGGTAAAGGGTTCTCGGTGGCATGCCAATCCAAGAAAAAGGAGATACGTGTGTTACAAAGAAGGCAAAAAAAGAATTTCACACAAGAGAGACAGGTTCAGTTAATAAAGCAGAAAAAAGAACTCAAAGTAATGGTAAAAAACGCTAAAAGGATATATAAAGAGAAATGCTAGTTAGATCTGTTAGAAGCCATAGAGGATAAAAATTTAAGACAATTTTGGAAATTAGTGAAGGCAGCAGCCGGAACAGCAGACGGAGAATTAAACTACGTAGTGAGTGAGGCCGCATGGGACGAGTACATAAGGGAACTTTACGGGGCAAGAACTCACAGAGAGGATGTGGAGGCCAAAATAAGGCAAGAAATCTCAGAAGACCTAATATCCAAATTTAATGAAGAACAAGTAGAGCTTACAATCAAAGAACTAAAGCTAACCCGTGCAGCAGCTCCAGACAATCTCCCCACAATAATACTAAAATCGGAGGTTAAATGGTGGGCAAGATTTCTAGGAAAGATGTTTCAGGTTGTTCTAAATGAAGGCGTAATGCCACCGACCTGGAAGGGTGCCATAATCAGGCCAATCCACAAGAAAGGGAGTAAAGAGGAGCCACAAAATTACCGGCTGATCAACCTATTAGACATAGGAGAGAAAGTATTCTCTAAAATTATATTGAAACAACTGAATGAATGGGTTGAAGAGTTCCAAATTGTACCCATAGAACAGGGTGGCTTTAGAGCAGGTCACTCTACAATAGACCACGGATTTGCTCTATGGGCTATGGCTAGGAAGTCGACGGAACAAAACGGCAAGTTATGCTGTTGTTTTGTCGACTTCCGAGCAGCCTTCGACTCAGTAGATCGGGCCTGCCTGTGGGATACTCTAAAGAGATTAAAAATTCCAAAAGATCTCCTCACAATAATAAAGGAACTGCATAGAGAAAATTGGGGGCAAGTTATTAAGGATACCGTGGGCTCTCTGACCCCAAAAATACCCATCGACAATGGATTAAGGCAGGGCTGTGTGTTGGCCCCACAGCTTTTTTCTATTTTCTTGTCAGATCTCCCGGCATATCTAGAGGTGGAGGGTAGTGCCAGCCCTAAAATGGATGGGAATAAGGTACCCTGCTTATTGTACGCGGACGATCTGGTAATAGTGGACCAGACGGAGATGGGTCTCCAAAGAAAGCTCTATGCTTTTAAAACATATTGTGCTAGAAAATTTCTAACTATCAACCTAGACAAAACTAAAACCCTATGTTTCGGGAAAAAGATAAGCAGGTACAGTTGGTACATAGGTGAGCTCAAACTAGAGACAGTCAATGAGTACCGATACTTGGGTATATGGTTCGATAGGGCTCTAAATTGGAATACTCACCTGGAAACACAAAAAGCAAAGGTTCTCTCTTCCATATGCGGTCTAAAAAGGTTTAATGGGGATTATGGAGAGATGTCACATCGACCAATGCTTAGAGCTTTTGATGCAATTATTCCCTCCCAAGCCCTGTACGGAACAGAGATCCTTTATTTGAGCGGTAAGGGATCCTGGGACGTGATAGAGGGGAAATGCTTAAAAAGGCTCCTTTCTCTTCCTCAATCTTCTATGATACAAGCCATAAGAACAGAAATAGGTACAAAGTCCTGGGTGATTCAAACTCAGATGGCTGTAATCAGATTTTGGAAGAGACTGGAAGATCCAGAAAGGCAAAAAGTAGCCCACTGGTGTCGTAAAGAAATACAGAAAAGTGAGCTAAAATGGGCAAAGGCCAGTAGGGAAAAATTTATGGGAATTTGTAAAGTATTGAAGATTGATGTAGACCAGGAAACGTACCAAGTCCTCAGTACCAAAGGTGAGCTGAAGCAAAGGGGGAAAGAATGTTCTAGACGGAGCGATATAGAATATTTAGCTAAGAAAAAATCAGTAGCGCATATGTTAAACGCTTGGTCTAATGAAAATTGGTTCCCCTACTTAGACATTTTACCCAACCGGGGGTATAGGCAAGAGATCCTGAGGCTACGGATTGGGATTAATTCATGGCTATTAAACAGAGAGCTTAAAACAAAAATGTTAGACCAGCAAGGTCTCTGCAGGTGTGAGTTGGGAACTAAAGGAGACCTGTTACATATTTTGCTAGACTGTCTGACACTCGTAGATCAGAGAAAACTGTGGCTGCATCCAGTATTCCTAAAACATTATATAAAAACAAGGACGCAGGCAGCCGGTATTTTAACAGAAATCCCTTCCATTGATATTGTAATTGCCCTGGGGAAATTCATAAAGGGAGTAACGAGTGCCTTGAGAATCCAGGAATAATTCGTAGTACTGTATGAAATTTTAGTTGAACGAAATTGCTTGTAGGGGGAAGAAAATGATTAGGTTTTTATCATGTAAATATATTTTTTAAGAAATGTAATTTTTAGTGGTATTTTGTATTTTTTTGATAATGGAGTGTAGGTTCCTTTTAACGGACTAATTTTTAACAAAAGGTTTTATGAACTTACTGTGTATACTCCATTCTGTATTATACTCATTGCATTGTCTAAAGACTATGGTCATAATAAACATACATTTTGACTTGACTCACACAAAACCATTGAAATTCCATATATAGTTAGTTGCACTAACTATATATCGCGCACCCGCAATCCACTGCTGATGATGTCACATATTACATCATTCATGACATGGTCAGTGACATCACTGATGACATCACTGATGACATCTCAAATGACATCACTGATGACATCTCATTTGACATTACTGATCACATCACTGATGACATCATTCATGTGATGATACGATGAACCTCTTCAGACTCTAATATAACCTTAGATACACTCAGTGTAAACAGACACTCACAGACTGTCACTCATCCATGGAGTTACTCACACACCTAGTCAGTCCTGTAAAGAATCAATCACACTTCCATTTTCTTGTCTATACAGTTAAACATAGAGCACCTTACATTTTCAAACATATACTAACACATACTTACTTTCTTATACAATCATTGATACAAGTACACATTGATCTGCACAGAGTCACACACCTCCCAGCCAGCCACACACACACTCAGTCTCCCATACAAATACTTGGACAATCAATCAATAACCCATATAGTTAATCATATAGCTACTGATCAACACATGCAGCAGTTTACAGAACAACAGACATAATGATGCACAAATTAAGACAGTTTAGTCACTAACCCATGCACTCAGTGAGACACATTTAATCACTCACTCATACATTCAGTCATGCACCTACTAAATCCTTCGTCCAGACACTTATACATCTACTCATTCTTCAATATGTAAAACATATTTAAACTTTACAGAAACACACAGTCACTGGATGATGTCATCAGTGATGTCATCAGTGATGTCATTTGAGATGTCATCAGTGATGTCATCAGTGATTTCACTGACCATGTCATGAATGATGTAATATGTGACATCATCAGCAGTGGATTGCGGGTGCGCGATATATAGTTAGTGCAACTAACTATATATGGAATTTCAATGGTTTTGTGTGAACTATATAGTTATACACACCTTACTTATTGAAACATATACTAACACATATTTACTCTCTTATACAATCCCTGATACAAGTTCACAATGATCCATACAGCCACTCACACATTCACTGACTCTTATGCACAGTTATTTATATATGTCAACTCTCACATGTACTGTGTTTTACATATGTACTTACTTTGACATGTAGCACTGAGATATCCATTCACTCACCAATACACTCATGCACACAGTCAACCGCCCATACAGCTGTTTCCACGTGCACTTTTGAACCCATACATCTAGTGAATCAACTGCTCACACATGTATGCACAGAGTCATACACCTCCCAGCCACCCACACACACACTCAGTCTCCTATACAAATACTTGGGCAACCATTCAATAACCCATATAGTTAGTCATATAGCTAATGATCAACACATGCATCAGATTACAGAACAACAGACACAATGATGCACAAATTAAAACAGTTTAGTCACTAACCCATGCACTCAGTGAGACACATTTAATCACTCACTCATACAGTCAGTCATGCACCTACTAAATCCTTCATCCAGACACTTATACATCCACTCATTCTTCAATATGTAAGACATATTTTAACTTTACAGAAACATACAGTCACTGGATGTTGTCATCAGTGATGTCATCAGTGATGTCATTTGAGATGTCATCAGTGATGTCATCAGTGATGTCACTGACCATGTCATGAATGATGTAATATGTGACATCATCAGCAGTGGATTGCGGGTGCGCGATATATAGTTAGTGCAACTAACTATATATGGAATTTCAATGGTTTTGTGTGAGTAAAATAAGGTTTTGTAAATGCTAATTCCTAACTATATATGGTCTATAACCTATGGTTTTTTCAGTGAATTTTCAAGGTTTTGTAAATGCTAATTCCTAACTATATATGGTCTATAACCTATGGTTTTTTCAGTGAATTTCAATGTTTTTTTAATAGCAAATATCAAAAGCTTTAAAATGTATTCTTCTTTAAATCAAAAAATATATTTTATATGTTTTTAATACAATTTTTTTATGTATATATATATTTTTTTTGTTTTTTTTTGTTTCGCTACCAGTCCGCGCACCGGGTAGCTTCCCGTTAGCTCAATTTGGTGCCGCGACCCGGTCCGCGAACCGGTAAACGTTCCATTTGCGCAACTGCCGCATTAGAAAACAACATCGTGACGCGTCGCGTCAGCGTGACGTATCGCGTTGTCGCGTGATACGTCATATGACGCGCCGCGTTAGCGTACCCGGAAGTGAACCGGTACGCGAAGCGAGGCGCGAAGCGCAGCTTCCCGGAAGCGATCCGGGACGCGGCGCAAAGCGCGTAACGTAAACACAACAGGTCATGTGACTTGTTAATAACACTTTTCATTGGTTCATTTCACTTTTGGTTTCCTAATGATGTAAGACTAGGTCATGTGACCTAAAAGTAACACTTTTCATTGGTTTAGAACTATTGTTTTTCCCAAATGATGAAAACCCCTCCTTCTTTCCTCACTCTGACTTTCATCTTTGTGAGAGGAAGACCTTTTGTCATCACTGAGCAATGGCTTCATTAGTAGCTTCAGCTGGTGCTTCCCCACCACCTCCACCACCTCCAAGGAAGAGAGGACCACCTGCTGAAGTTATCATTCAGCAAGAGGAGGAAGAAGAGGAAGAAGAGGAACAGCAGGAAGAGAGGCATTTTTTGCCTGAGGAGCCCAGGAGGTCTCATGTCAAAGAAAATTATATTTGGCAATTTTTTAAATATCCCCGGGGCCAAAAAACAGTCAATGCCCGGTACGTAACTTGCCTTATCTGTAAGAAAGATTTGTCCAGAGGGACAGATAAAAAATATAGTTATGGCAATTATACAATGCATCGCCATATGGACTGGTGGCACCCTATCAACTACAGTGCTGCGCAGTTACGTGACCAGCAAGATAATCCCCCTTCTGTGGCCAGAAGATCAGTTGTACAGGAAGTGACGGGACCAGAAGCGAGGGTCCCAAATATACAGATGAGGTTCGGGGAAGTCAAACAAGTGTGCGTGCGTTGCAATCAGTTTATTTGCTACAGAGAAAGTAGCATCACTCTAATCAACAGAGCTATCGACAATCATGATTGTCCGAAACGCCCCAGAGAATAAATTCTTTTTTTTTTGTTGCTCCTGTTGAGCCCTTTACAATGAATCGTTTTCGTTTCCCCCCCCAAAAAAACAAAAAAAATATAAAACCTTTCAAAAAATACAAAAAAAGTAAAAAATTGTTCAGAAAAATAATAAAAAAATATAAAACAACAAAAATAATTTAAAAAAAAGTTCTTTTCAGAAGTACCTCCCCTTTATAAAAAAATTGCTAGAATGTTTAGCACTCTGGCAACCTCTATTACTTTTGGTTCGCTTCCCGGTTCGCTCGCCGGTACGCGAACCGGGAGCGAACCAAAAAAAAAAAAAAAGAGTAAGTATAAGGGAAGGAAACAGAGAGTAATGTTAAAAGAAAGACAGCTATAGGGAGTAACACAGAGATACTGTTTAATAGATCTATTTACCGAAGAAAAGATGGAAGAGGGTATAATTGTGAAAAACAAAATAGATAAGGAAGTGGAAGAAAAAAAGGAGAGTAGAAGAATAATAAACAAGAGTTTCTTAGAGAATGTGACTGAATGATCAAATTAAGATTAAAACATTGGAATAACAGAGAGAAAAAACAGAAAGCAGAAAAGATGAAGTAACAGAAAAGGAATGATTGAAACAGCAAAGAAATGTAAATAACATAGAGGCATATTATCAACATAGGTGATAAAATTATCGCTGCTTTTATCGGCAGAAATCTGCCACTAAAGCCTCTTTTGCGGCAGTTTTCTGCCGATAATGACTGCTTTTATCGGCAGAAAACTGCCGCTAACGCCGCTTTTGCGGAAGAAAACTGCCGCTAAAGCCACTTTTGCGGCAGTTTTCTGCCGATAAAAGCAGCGATAATTTTATTGCCTGTGTTGATAATATGCCCCTTAGTGTGCTTGAACTACAGAGAGAAAGCATAATGAACAAGTAGTGAAAGAGTGATCAGTCAGAGACAGTGAGAGTAATAGAGACGGAGTGAGTGAACAAGAGTGAGGAAGTATGAGAAGAGAGGGACTGAGAAAAAGAGTGGAAGGAGTGGAGTAAGTAAGTAATAGAGAAAGGAATGAGGGAAGTAGCAAAGGCAGGAAAGTGAGGGTTAAAGAAATGAAGTAGTGAAACTAATAGAAGTTAAATGTGATAGAAATGTAACGAAAAGAGTACAAAACATTTACCTTATAATTGTGGTTAACTTAGTCACTTGTTATTTTTATACTTTCAATCTGTGAAAGAGAGAACAAACATTTGAAAAATATTAAAACATGTATTTAAAAATTAGAAAAGACAAGGGAAAAGATTGAAGGACAAACAGTTTTTCAACAACTTTGACACTTACAGAAGCCTCTGCTTCTCCATGCCCCTACACAGTCCTAAAAATATACATTTTAAACTAACAGTATCTTGATGCAGATGAAGTGAGGCCTATCTTGCAACATGGTGCATCTTTTGCAATGCTGCTGTCTCACAAAAGTGACGCAACGGTAGCGCAAAAGAGGTGCACAGCCATCATAAAACTGTCCCTAACATTTTAAATGATTGTTTCAGGATGCCAATAAGGTGTGTCCTATCCAGAGGTTTGTTTGAGGTGAGGCCTACTCAGGGTTGCAGATGAAATTTAGAGTTGTTGAAGAGTACAGAGGAGATAATACATGTCCATGCCTACCAATGAAGTGAGTCATGTCCACTTTACTCTTGAACAAAGGCCAGACCTCCTCTGTTTCCCTGGACAGGCCTAAACTTGATCTGCACATTGTGATTCATAATATTAGGAAACACAGGTGATGTAATTGAAAAACGTGCAATTTCTTTTGCTCATTTCACAATCACATCACTTGTGTTTCCTTTGCTTAGGTATCTCATTGTGCAGATGTAGTCCAGCATATGAAAGAGTACGCAGAAGTGCAGCACTGCATGCAACAACTTTGACACTTACTGAAGCCTCAGCTTCTGCATGCCCCCTACACAGTCCTAATTATATATATTTTGAACTGACGGTATCTTGCTGGAGATGAACTGAGGCCTATCTTGCAACATGGTGCATCTTTTACACTGCTGCTGCGTCACAAAAGTGACGGAACAGCGGCGCAAAAGAGGCGCACGACCATCATAAATCTGCCCTTAACATTTTAAATGATTGTTTCTAGATGCTGATAAGGTGTGGCCTATCCACAGATTTGTTTCAGGTAAGTCCTACTCAGGGTTGCAGATGAAATTTAGGCTTGTTGAAGAGTACAGAGGAGATAATACATGTGCAGGCCTACCAACGAAGTGAGTCATGTCCACTGCACTCTTGAACAAATGTCAGACCTCCTCTGTCTCCTGGAACAGGCCTAAACCTCATCTACACAATGTGATGTGTAATGTTAGGAAACACAGCTAATTTAATTGAAAAACGTGCAATTTTGTTTGCTCATTCCACAATAACATCACCTGTGTTTCCTTTGCTTAGGTATCTCATTGTGCAGATGTAGTCTATCATATGAAAGACTACGTAGAATGTGAGCACTGTATGCAACAACTTTGACACTTACAGAGCCTCAGCTTCTCCATGCCTACTACACAGTTCTAAATGTATATCATAAATACAAAAAGTACAGAATTAATTATACATGTTAAATGGTTTATTTTTGCTGTTCTCAGAATTTATCAAATTTCACTAAAAACAGTGACTTGAAGGTATTCATCATATAACAGCGGAGAAAAAAATACACAATCAAAATGATTGTGTTTAAAAAACCCATATAACATAACCAATCAGAAATCAGAACTCCTGAAAAGTAACTTACTTTCCATGACGTCGAAGGATATCCTATGAACAGCTTACACTCTGTTGTGCTGTTATTATTTTCAGCCCGCCACTTTCTGAAAGAAAAGCTCCATCGTTTTGACAAATATGTTATATACAATAAATGACTTCTCGCTCTCTACCGCACTTTTCCACAAGGCCAAATCGTGTAAGAGCCATTTATAACTCTTGGAATTCTTCTAAGCAAATCCCGTCATTTTGTATTTCCGCAACTTTCAGAAAGAAAACGTTCAAGATCACTTTCACAATCCTGTACTAGTAATATCTCACCCTTCTTGCTCACTCATGTTCCACATTTCCTATGACACTGATACTGCTTACTATGAAGCAGACTTACACTACCTCTATGACTACTATAATTATTTAATTCTCTACATCACTTTTAATCACAAAGCAATTTAAAACAGTAGATACAATTATATCAACCCCTAGAATCATTATAGGCCAGTTACCTACCCTAAATTCTCTTTTCTGAAAACAGAAAGTAAGAATATTTTTAAGTAAAAAGTCAACATTGTATCGTAGTCAAATAGGAATCATTTACGAAACAGCAGCTTTTTTTACATTTTCAATAAGCTGTGTAATAAGCGGATCTTGTCAAAGGACCATCATGTCATATAATAGCTGCAGTTACAAATGTTCTTCCTAAAATCAACGACTGTGTAGCCACAACATTTGTAATTAAAGTTGAAGACTTACTTTCATCAGGTTTATATAGTTGGAATTTTAAAATGACATTATAACGAAAAGTTTGGTCAAATAATCTAGACAGCTTTGCAGACTTACATTACCTCTACTCCATGTTTTGATTGGCTGCTTGAATTAGCTTATAAAAAGAAACAGTTTTTCTGAACTCATTCAAAGTGCAGTTATTTTTCCATGACGTTAAGTGTTATGGTAAGAACACCGTTTGCTTTGGGAAATACTCTGTTGTCCTTTAACTAATCCGTGCCCACCACTTTCTGTAAGAAAACCTTCTTTTTTTCCAGGAACTATTTAAAACTCAAAAATAACTTTTGACTCTGTACTACACTTATCCTCAAGGCCAAATAGTGTAGGAGCCATTAGAACCTCTTGAAATTCCTCAGAGCAAATCCCGAGATTCCTTCCCTAACATTTTGGTTTTAAAAACACCAGGTAAGAATTTTTAAGGTCAAAAGGCAATTTTTTTTTTAGTTAAAACAGAATCATTGCAGAATGACCAGCCGTTTCTAGACTTTAAATAAGCTGTGTAATGTCCTGATGTTGTTGAAGGACCGTCATGATATATAATTGCTGCAGTTACAAAAGTCCTTCCTGATATTGACAACTGCGAAGCCACAAAATTTTTAATTAAAGTTGTCAATTTTGTTCCATCAGGCCTACATCGTTGGAACATTAAAATGACATACTGGCCATATGTTCGTATAAATAATGTTGACAACATTTCAGACTTACATTGGCTACACTCCATGTTGTGATCAGCTGCTTTTACTAGCTTATTAAAGGACACTGATTTACTGTCTGGCAAAGTTAAATATATAAATGTTTCTGAGTCTACACTAGTAGTACTTGATACCCTACAGTTCTCGCAGTCATGCTGCCATTGATAAGAAAGCCCAAACAGGTGATCTACATCTACACCTTCATCATGCAATACATCAAGCATATACATTAAAAACTCCTGACAATCTTGCTGAATATTTTGAGAGAATTGTGTTTGACCTGAACATCTGTCTAACAGATTTCTAATTTCAGACACACTTTCTATTTTTGTTCTATCAGTGCTACATTTCTCTAACACAGAATTCAACAAACTGCAAAATCTTTGATCCGAATTGACCACAATCTCTTCTTTTACATTTTCCAGAGAAAACAAAACATTAACCACTACATTAGCATAGCAGTTGACACCAGAACTGTTTTCAAATTGAAAACCAACAACATCTTCAACAAAATCCTTTTTCTTTCTGCTTATAATTTCTGGTTCATCGACTTTTCGTCTTTTTGCTACAACCTCCCTACTATTGGTCACATTTCTTCGTTTCCGGCCTACCACACGTTTCTCAAACAAAGGATATTGAAGCAAATGTGGCGCATACTCTCTTCTTAACCTATTGTATTCCTTAACACAATCTAGATCCGCACAAATGTTTGTGACATCACACTCAATCAAGTACAATCCCGATAAAGTTCTAACTCGTGACAATGCCACATATGCCATACCCTCCTTGAACACAGAACTGCCAATATTCACCAATGCACTGTCTGCACTTAAACCTTGCGATTTATGGATTGTCACCGCATATGCCAAGCAAACAGGAAACTGCTTACGGCGAACATATAAGTCTTTCACAAGCAAAAACCTAGCAGAGCAACGACCAATTAGCTGTACTTCCTCAATGCCATCAAATTTAATTTTTAAAAATTCAATTCCATCTCTATTTCTGTATTTCACAAAATCAACAACATTACCCATTGATCCATTTACCAGACCTCTTTCAACATGTAAATTCCTTCTTAAAATTATACGGCAATTTAAGCACACATTCAGAGTCTTTTCAAAACCTGCAGTATTAGATATAGTCTTCTTTAATGAATCCAATTTTGATTTCAAATTCTCAGACAAAATAATTGTTGATCCCATATGCTCTACTCTGTCAATAGCTTCCAGTTTCACAATCTCTTGGTTTTCTAAATGCAACATTTTGTTGTTGAAGATGGCACATTCTGCAAGAGTTGGCATCAAACATATTCCAGATTTCTTCTCAGTAATTTTCTGAAAAACATTCTCAGGCACAACTTCTTGTTCTGGATACAAATTTGACAGCAATCGTGCATGTAAAACTTCTTTCCCATGCTCGGTCACTTTTCCGATTCTAACATCTTGTAGAATATTCTTGTAATCTTCATCCTTCGCCTGACGCATATTTTCACGCAGTTCAGCATAATTGAAGTTTAACCATATATTAACGTTGCCAATGCTCCCTAGGCACTTCCTGGTATCTTCATGCGTGAGCATTTTGAACACAGGTTGTCCTTTCACTGGTGTCAGCTGCAGAAGATCACCGAAAACAATGATGTGTTTGCCACCAAATAACACATCATACTCTGTTTTGAGAACTTTTTGCATTCTCAAATGCACAAAGGCAAGCATGACATTGGAAACCATGCTTACTTCGTCAATGATAAGAAGTTTCATTTTCTTCAAGAATCTTGAAACTTCACAACAAGCATCTCCAGATAACTTGTGGTATTGTAATTTGTTATCATGCTCCACTGGCAGCATCAGTAGACGATGCAAAGTAATACCTTTAATGTTATGTGCTGCCAGTCCAGTTGGAGCGGTGACAACACAAGACAGCGATGACTCAGTCCTTTTCTGCAAATAACATGAAATTGCTTTAATGAGGAAACTTTTTCCAGTTCCCGCTTCTCCACTCACGTACAGTCGGACAGGCTTCAACAACGTACATGAGCACTCTTTCTTCTCATGACTTAATCCATGATCAATTTGGTTGGTAACTTCGTCATATATTTTCCTCTGCTCAACGTTGAGTTGTCTTTCCAAGTCTTCTAAGTTAACCGCATCCTCCTGAGCATGTGCCATGGCTCTTTCCACTTCAATCATGGCAGTGGCAGCTTCATTTTTGATAACTGGTCCTCCTAGTGGATCCTGACTCAATGAAACAGAACTCTGACTGTCCTGAGAACTGTCTCTAGCAATCTCGGCTGCAATCGTTGCTTCCTGCTCGATTTCCGCATTCAACATTTCTAGATATTTGGGAAAAACAGGACATTCTATGGTCTCCTTGGCGGCATTGAAAGAGTCTTCGTAACAGAGGAAATCTCCAAGCAGTTCCTCTTCTGCACGCCAAGGCTTGAAAAGTTGCAAAAGTGCTAAATAGAAAAAGTATTTTTTTTCAGGAGATTCGCCACTCAATTTTCGATGATTTCCCAAGTGGCATTTTCTTTGCTTGACCAGACATCCCTCACTTCCAATTACAGCATACACTCCTTTATCAATATCTTATTTGATGTTCCTCTTGAATATGTAATTTTGTAGAACCTCATACAGACAAACATTCTCGAGGTGACTGCTTCTATTTGGATAATATGTATCCAACATGTTGGTCTTCAAAATATCGGTACTGTTTGGCTCCTTTTCAGCCAAATACTCAATTTCCCGCACAGGTTTCAGAACTCGATTACGCGTTGCAGCAAGACCAAGACTCGCCCAAACGATACTCCTGGATTTGGCATAGAGACTTGCTGAAGACAACCGGTCAGAACATTCGAAAGCTCCGATTTCTCGATGTGACAACATCTTCAGACTGAAACTGTACAACTTCTTACTGAGGCTCTTTTCATGGGAAATGTCCTCCCACATATCCTTCAATTCTGTCTTTTCTTTTTTGGTGATGTAAGATGTCACATACCGAGCCACAGCCATACAGTTATCAGCCACAAACTGTATATCCATGTTAGCATTCCACATGGACAAAATCACTGGGTTGTAGTCGTTGATATACTTGGACTCTTTGTTCCTTTTCAAATTGTATGTATTTTTGGGTGATTTCTTCATCACATTATGTCGCAGCGAAGACATCAAACTGTTCACTCTTCCTTTAGAAATCTCTGGTCGTGTAAAGGCGAAACGACATTTGGTGTAGAACTTGTCCTTGTTTCTGAATTTACGACGACAGTACTTTCCACAACGATGGCTTTGGAAGCGTAAAACTTGTTCTCTTAGGCTTTTGTCTTCCTTTGAGTTTGGAACAGCACATGTAGAATACTGTTCTATGAAACTCATCACTAAGTCTTCTGGATCTGTTCCAAATTTAGGTGCATCCTTGATCCACAGCAGCATATGTATATGAGGAGCACCTCTTGCTTGGTACTCCTTTCTCCAGAAGAAATCCAACACCTCTCCAAGAGGTGGATTTTTCTTGTTCATGATGAAAGACATCATAGCTTCAAATCTATGATTGAAGTACCTGCATACAGTCACTGGATCCAAAGAGCACAGTTCTCCGGGTGTCTTGAATTCGATATTTTCAATGTTTCCATTTGCTTCTCGTAGAACTTCAAGTAAGTCTTCCCAGCCATACTCGGCACAGCTGAGAGTGAGGAACCATGTGGGAGTTCCTAAGTTCCTCAGCATACATTTTAAATCACCATGACGACGGTACCAGTACTCATTAGTACCACCGACACGCCATGAGATTAATCAAGTGAGAATCTAAAATACTGTCTTGCACATTGACTTTATCCATAAAGTCACTTGCCGAGATGTTTTGCATCTGTATACCACTTTTCAAGATGTGGTTCACTGCATATGACAGTCGAGACAGATCGCTTTCAAACAGGAGATGAAACAAATACGGAATGCATTGTCGAAACCTAGGATCTTCTGCATACAATCGTAAAGTCCGGTATTCAGAAGCAGGAATTTGATGAGGTCGCTCATCATATCTTTCTCCTTGACCTGTTGGAAATAGCTGTGGGAAACACCGAGCTTCCAAACTTTCCTCCCAAACACTAATGGGACTCCCTTTGGCTTGTTTCATTTGAAACAACTCAATAGCATTCCCCATGACTTCCTTGGAATGCAAAGGATGAACACTATAATGTTCATATATTTCTTCACTTTTAGAGGGTTCTACTTTCTCAATTTGACCACCACACAAATCACTATCCTCTTCTTCACTTACTTCCTCTTCTGCAACATATACATTCTTATAGTACTTATTGCTTTTTTTCAAATACAATGTTGCCTTTTTGACTTTCCTAACATCCACTAAATCTTGCCATATTTTCTTACTCTTTGTCGGAACCCCATTAACTAAGATAACCAGAGGTTCATCTTCCACTTTTTCTACTCCAATTGTATTAATGTTTTTCTTCAAATCTAGAGGCAAATAAACAACTCTTCCCTTTAATCCTCTCTGTAAATCTGATGGAGGCAATTTCCCTGTCTTTGGCTCCATTCTTACAATAGCCTGAAAGGGATGGATACTTTGAATCAAAATAGATTCATAAGTATTTAAATCCTTCAATTCTCTCAACCAATTCCAGATTATTATGAACCGCTCTAGCAGGCATCCGGTTTTGATTTAATTTGTTACAACAATAAGTACACACACGTTGATCCAATCCCAAATCAAAACAATTTTCTACCATCAAGTATGTTGCGAAATCCTTCCATTCAGTATTATTTTCCCTTTCACTTTTCGCATATAAGTCCACTAACTTAGTCTGATTCTTATAATAAGTACGTCGACAACACACACAAGTGAAATTAGGCCTCTCACTTGATTTCACCTGAAACGTGGCAATTTCCTTCTGAAAATTATCTGTACTGGAAACCTGTACACTATCTTCCACATTACCCTCTTCTTCTGGGTCAATTTCAACATTCTCCTCTTTACTTCCAAAGTAACAAAACTCAATTTCTTCACAAATATTCTTCATCTATTTCAGAACCATGCAAAAGAGCAGTGCATAATTGTTTAAGCATAACTGCTGGACTCTTAGCATAATACAACATTCTAACTAATTTCCTTTACTTTATTATGATGCACTGCTAGCATCCTGAAATGATGAAAAACACTCTGGCATACTCTCCTGGAAAGACAAGCCAGTGAATGACCATGCAAACCTGTCACTTCTCTCACTCTGCAAGGATCTAATTCTTGCAACAACATCATTTTCTGCTTCAAACTTTTCTTATTAAATGTCCGTACAAAATCACAAAGCAAATTGATGGAATCCTGTCGCACACTGAAAATACTACTACACTTCCAGGTGTACACAGGTCCCTTAGGACGTCTTCCTAAAACCTCATTACCTAACACCTCTTCTGCCTCTGTTGTCACAATTTTTTCTTTTTCAACTGGACAACCATCTTTAAGATATCACAGGGCGTCAAGAATCCCAAGGGGACTGAGAATATTATTGAAACCATCCCTATGCAAAAACTCCAAAAAGTTCACTGACAAATGGTACGCTATCCTCAATAAGTGTTCCTTAGATTTAATTCTGCTATTCATTGAAGAATTGTCTCAAATCCTAGAAGAATTAGAGAAAGATATCAACACGGTTAAGTAAGAACTAAGTAAAATGATGACACCTGAAGAGTTTAATAAAATATTAGATGATATCAAGACTCAACTGGAAAAACATACAGAAGAAGTAAATGAGAGAAAATTACGCAAATACCGGCGAGACACCATTGATTATAAACTGAATGAAGTGTACAATTGGGCAGAAGTGTATGCTAGAAAAAGACAAAAACGCCCATATACACAACAAACAGATACATCTTCTTCAGATACGGAAGGCACATCTGATTCATCAAGAAAAAGACCTACAGTACCTAAGCCTACAGCTGGTTCGAATACAACAGTGCAGCCTTTTTTAGAAATAGGCCCCAACATAAGAAACGACCCAGGAGGTCAACAAGAAGAAAATTCAGAACAAGAGAAAGAGAGGGAACATCCACAAACCCGTCAGGCAGTGACCAAGAAGGACAAGAAGAAGAACAGATAGATAACCTGGTTATTAACATATCTGATGTCAATCTCTCTAAACTGCAAATTAAAACTCTTCAAAAAGGGACATCATTTGTGCCCACAGCACAAACTAATCTCCTAGAAGTCAATATCAGCCTGTTTAAACTCATGAGAAAGCTTAGATTGCGACATTTCTTCAGTAATATCGTAGGAGAAACTCAACAGACAAAAGAAGATTCACTCAAAGGCCTGACCATGACAAGCAGCTATATGGCCCCGGTCAGCCATAAGACACTGGATTTGTTTGAACAGTTAGTTAAACAAGATTTAAACAAAATCAATTACCGGAAACAAACTAAAGGCAGGAACCTCACCCAAAAAGAACTTGCTACACTTAAAACTATAGCTAACAATCCTAACATCATTTGTCAAAGAGCGGATAAGGGTGGCGCTCTCGTGATTATGAACAAG
The DNA here is from genome assembly GCF_964261635.1 of Lissotriton helveticus. NCBI lineage: Eukaryota > Metazoa > Chordata > Amphibia > Caudata > Salamandridae > Lissotriton > Lissotriton helveticus. Next base: position 1,709,616,906 of record NC_136059.1, read on the forward strand.
GACTACTACAACTCACAGGCTGCGGTACACCTACAAGATGAAAATACATACATGACACTTAACATTAACCCCACGAAAGAAATACAAACAGTACTCCAGGATATCATCACAGAGGGCACAACTAAAGGATGTGTAGACGAAAAGATGAAAAAATATTTAACCATTTATTACCCCAAAATACCGAAATTTTACTTGACACCTAAAATTCATAAGGATGCTACCAAACCTACCTGTCGCCCCATAGTATCCACATGTGGGAGCATTCAGGAACCAGTGGGCAAACTGATTGACAAGTATCTTCAACCTTATGTCATCACCATGAACTCTTATATCAAGGACACGACAGATTTTTTGAACAAACTTGATAATATAAATCTAGATCCAGAAGAAGACATAATCATGTGTACAATTGATGTTCAAGCCTTATATACGTTCATACCCCACCTGATGGGGTTAGAAGCAGTAGAAGAAGCATTGCTACAGATGGATTATGAAGAAAATATGAAATTATTTCTGATGGAACTCCTCAATTTTACCTTGATGCACAGTTACTTCAGATGGGAAGATAAATGGTACTTACAAAAATCAGGTACAGCCATGGGAAATCCGGCAGCTCCTGCGTACGCGAATATTTTTATGCATCAGTACGAGACCAACCATATCCTACAGAAACCACAATGGCAACAAGGGTTACGCCTATATCTCAGATATATTGATGATATTTTCCTACTGTGGAAAGACACCAGAGAAAGCCTGATTACAAACATCACTCAGCTCAATCAAATAGATCAACGAATACAGTTCACTTACGAGATTCACGAAAGCCAAATTAATTACTTGGATGTAACCATCAAGAAAACAAATGATAAGTTTGAAACAACACTGTATTCAAAGACCACAGACCGCAACAATTTGTTAACCTATCAGAGCTTCCACCCAACTCCCCTCAAGCAACATTTACCATACTCACAATTATTACGAGTGAAAAAAATAGTCTCAGACCCTGAAGAATCAAAGGCGCAAGCCCAAATTATGTTAAATAAGTTCAAAAAAAGAGGATACCCGAATGAAGTATTGAATGCAGCCCTTGAAAGAACACAATCCAAAGAAAGAAAGACATTACTTTCAGCGCCAAAAACAGAAAAAACCAACAAAACCACATGTGTAAGCAAATATTCCACAGTCAGCCCTCAGTTCAAGAAGATTATCAAAAAACATTGGAGAATTTTACAAATTGAGCCTGATTTCAATAACATCTTCATTGACGAACCCATATTTGCTTTCTCTAGAGCTAAAAACTTAGGAGAAATCATCAAGAAAGCAACATGTACGAAACCCACTGTAAAATACAAAGGTACCGTCCCGTGCAAAAATTGCAGTAATTGTAATAACATTATGGAAGGCAACACTATTGCCCACCCCATGAGAGGGAACAGAATTAAACTACAAGTCAACGGAACGTGTGATACAAAAAACATTGTTTACATGATCAAATGCCCTTGTGGTAAAGCCTACGTGGGACAAACAGAGCGGAAACTGAAAATAAGGCTAACTGAACACAAAAGCAATATTCGTACAAAAGCACTAAAATCAGCAGTAGCTACCCACTTTGTGGAACATAACCATCAAATCAATCAGATTAAAGCTTGCATATTGGAAATAGTCGAAAAAAAATGAAGAAACAGACAACAGAAAGGCGCTGTTGAAACGTGAAAATCACTGGATTTACCATTTACAGACTTTACGCCCGAAAGGGATGAATGAACGGACTGAATTTAGTTGCTATTTATGAGTTAATTTTCATTTAACAGTACTGTGCTGAGCAAATGGTCGCTATTGTATATCATGCACTAATAATTATGAAATATGAGTCACACATCGTAAATGTATGCAGCCTTAGATTACACATAGTGGTAACCCTTGTCAGGCTAAACACTGACATCGTACTGCCTGAATTTCTTGCCTAATAATCCACATCGATATGGCCCTTTAAACCCCAGTTGTATTAAACTCTAGCCGCATGGCCCTTTAAATACAGCGCGCGTAAACTAACAGGTAAACACACCCTAGAGACGTCAGACGCCGACACTGCCGCGAGGAGAATAGCAGTTGAGCCAGCGCGACTGAGCGTTTGGAAGATTATTCATTCCGGTAAGCATTCTCTCGTAGAACTGAGAAACCCGTAGCGAGCGTTTTTTAACTGCGCGTATATATTTTAACTTCACCAGCAGTCTTAGGCAGAGCGCCCAAAACTTGAAACAATTCTGAAATGTTTGGCAAGCGACCACATTGACACGATAATATAACCTAGTACATACGTTGTAATACCTACGTATCTCGTAGTGAAGCTACCAGTTTACATGTGAGAACAATTCAGTAAACATTTCAACACATGTTGATCGATGTGGTAATTATTTCTGACACTTTTGGTTAAAGAGGGAAGCCCAATTGTTTAGAACATTATGTTGATTTAGTCGCACGTCACTCCATTAGAATAGAGTTTATAGCGTTTAGGTGAAGAGATGGAACACAACTGTGTAACTGCCGTCTTATACGATTTAAACTACAAAATGACATGATATGTGTATGTATTGTCAAAATACTGCTATATATAAAATAGTGATATATTTCTATGTATAAAATAGTGATGGACACATCCTTTGTTTCACATATTTCCCTGATGAAGGCCAGTAGGCCGAAATGCATTGGAATGTATTTAAATTGAAAAACAAATTGGAATGAACACTTTAATGGTTGGATGAGTAAATATTGTGAAACGACAATCATCAGTATCTGCAAAAATCAATAAGTATGAATAAAATACTTTTGAAATGTGAAAAAGAAAAAAGACTGGTTTGAGAAACTTTATTGATCAGAACACAGCTGGTGAAACCAGCACATAATTGTCAGTGCCTCAGGAGACACTTGCACCATCGGTGCCAGTGCAATCCTTCCAACCATCTTTTACCTCATAAGCTCGACCACTGGTGTCAACTGCATGCACCAAATCATTATCCTGGAAATAACTCTCCTCATTAAAAAATGCCTCACAACTTGAACTATGCATCCATTCTCCTGAAAAAACGTCACAAAAATTACTACGATTAACTGTTCTCTTCCATCTACTATTTCTTTTGAAATCATAAATTGCCTTGTTTAGCTTCCTAATTCTATTGATTATCAAAATAAATAACTTTCGCTTAATTTCAAATGCCTGATCAATAACTTTCTCAATTTTTTTTTCTCTTATAAAAAACCACTTTCTGCTGACCTTTCTTAATATTTTTTAACAAATTGCCAATTATCCTGTTGCGGAACATTCGTCTGCGAATGTCCCTAAACTGATTTTTCCTTCTACTACCATGCACAGAGTTATCTCCTGCTCTAGCAGTAACATTTTTGATTGGCCTTCCCTTTCCGTTTAAATTGCTTCTCTTTTTCTGGACTAAAACATTTTCTGTAGTACTACTTTTTTTTCTACAAATGTTTCTTATGAATGATTTTGTTGTCTTACCCGGAGCTTTCTTGGTGACTTGACAAGTTTTTATTGTAGAGGACTGCTGCAAGAATTTATTAAGCTGCTGTCTTTGACGTTTTGTAGCCTTTCGGTTTCATTGTTTAGATGGCATTCTCTCCTTTTGAAATGATCTGCAGTTGAATCTGTGGTAAAATATAATTAAAAATGTTATTAACCACTATTAGCAAACAGTAAATCAATAACAGTCGTCAAAAATTTAGCACACTACTTGTCATTTTTACATAGAATAATTTTAGTGCATTGGCAAATTTAGTATTTACAAATAGTAGCAAAGAAATGGAATGCTTCTACATTTGACCTGTGCTGTTTTATATGTGAATCTGAACTAATTTTATGAGCATTTTTGACTATTTTATTAAAGACACTACACACAACCTGTTTTTGAACTTTTGTTTAATTTTAAATGAAATGGTTTACATTTTTACTTTTCATTTCCAGTAACTTTTAAAAATAAATGTTTATAGTTCCATAGGCTCAAGCAGGTCAGCTTCCCACCCTATGTCATACAATTCTGACAAATCGGCATCCTCATCATGTTCTTCATCATCCTCAGGATTTAAATCATCCAAGGGATCTACTTCCACGTTTGAATGACAAGTTCAATGATAAGATCGAGATCAACTGATTGCTCATTATCACTCATGGTTGATGTTGTCGTTATCTTTAAAGAAAGAGAACAACAATGAGATGTTGCAGAGTAAGAGACAAATCTCAGAGACTATAATATTAAAATTGTTTAACAAAAGTAACATTTTGCAATTATTATTTAGCCATGTCCAGCGATGCTGAGGAGGTGAGGCCTATGTCCAAGTTTTCAGGGAACAGGACTCATCTGTTCTTAACCTTGGATAAGATTCACCGACTCTGTGTACCCTGCTCATACTTAAATGTAAAGGGCCAGATTTATGTTAACTGGCGCATCCCCAGGGATGCACCAGTTAACGTGCACCGCTGCTCTGCCACCCATGATGTGCCGCATTTACAATGTGGAGCACCATTGAGCAAAAACAGCACAGATGCGTCACGCATCTGTGCCGCAAAAGCAGCACATTGCAGGAATCACGTCGTAAACGCGACATGTACAGGAATTTATATAGCGCAAATCACCGAGCGGTTTCTAAGCGCTTGCTTAGGGAACCCGTCCTGGTATTCCCCTGTGAGATAACCCCGGCAGGGTATCCGCAAGGTGAAAGCCAGGCATCCCGCCGCGAGGGGCCGTTGTGGAGATTAAGCAAGCTATTGCCCAGAGTCGTAGAGTGTGAACCCGTGAATCGAGTAGGCACCGGAGTGAGAATTGTCGAGTCCATGGACATTTTAGGACTCAGGACCCCGCCGAGCCGGGAATTGAACCCTGGTCCCGGGCTGACCTCTGCTTCCAGGTCTGCCTCCTCTAACCAGTGAGCCACACTTCTCCACTTATGCCTGTTTCAAACAGGCGTAAGGATTTGATTCAGCAATGCTATAAAGCTGACTCAGTGAAATCTTCTAAATTTCACTGTGTTAGTTTTACAGGGCTTTCATGCAAATTAATGCCCACCCTGCAACAAAACGCCTATATGAAACCTGACACAGGTTTCATGTGGCACAGGACTTTACAGCATGACACATCTGCCTAGATGCATCAAGTTGTAAATATGTCGCAACATAGCGCATCTTTTGCGCCGCCGCTACGTCACAAAAGTGACGCACAGCGGCGCAAAAGAAGCACACAGCTATCATAAATCTGTCCCTAACATTTTAAATGATTGATTCAGGATGACGATAAGGTGTGGCCTATCCAGAGGTTTGTTTGAGGTGAGGCCCACTCAGGGTTGCAGATGAAATTTAGGCTTGTTAAAGAATACAGAGGAGATAATACATGTGCAGACCTACCAATGAAGTGAGTCATGCCCACTGCACTCTTGAACAAAGATCAGACCTCTTCTGTGTCCGTGAACAGGCCTAAACCTCATCTGCACAATGTCATTCGTAAAGTTAGGAAACACAGGTGATGTAATTGAAAAATGTGGAATTTCTTTTCCTCATTTCACAATCACATCACCTGTCTTTCCTTTGCTTAGGTATCTCATAGTGCACATGGAGTCTAGCATATCAAAGCGTACACAGAAGTTGAGCACTGTATACAACAATTTTGACATTTACAGAAGATTCAGCTTCTTATCTTGTTGGAGATGAAGTGAGGCCTGTCTTGCAACATGGTGCATCTTTTGCATCACTGCTGCATCGGTTTCATGTGGCACGGGACTTTACAGCATGACACATCTGCCTAGATGCATCAAGTTGTAAATATGTCGCCACATAGCAAATCTTTTGCACCGCCGCTGCGTCACAAAAGTGACGCACAGTGGCGCAAAAGAGGCATACACCTATCATAAATCTGTCCCTAACATTTTAAATGATTGATTCAGGATGACGATAAGGTGTGCCCTATCCAGAGGTTTGTTTGAGGTGAGGCCTACTCAGGGTTGAAGATGAAATTTAGGCTTGTTGAAGAGTACAGAAGAGTACAGAGGAGATAATACATGTCCATGCCTACCAATGAAGTGAGTCATGTCCACTTCACTCTTGAACAAAGGCCAGACCTCTTCTGTGTCTGTGGACAGGCCTAAACCTCATCTGCACAATGTGATTCGTAAAGTTAGGAAACACAGGTGATGTCATTTTAGAATCACATAACCTGTGTTTCCTCAGCTTAGTTATCTCATTGAGCAGATTTAGTCTAGCATATCCAAGAGTACGCAGAGGATGAGGACTGTATCCAACAGAGCAATCTACATTACTCACCTCCTTTGACACTTACAGAAGCCTCAGTTTAATATTTCTCAGTTCAATATTTATTTACAGAAGCACACAAAATATGACCTTCTCATAAATGTGAAAAGCGTTTAAAAAAAAAAAAAAAGATTTTCTGGTCATAATTTGAAAACACAACACAGGTCCTATGTAGAAGCACATCCTATCAGTACTTAAATTAGCCAAGCACACATGGGGGCGTATTTACAAGGACCTTGCCCCACAAGGAAATGTCTTAAAATAAAATGGGAAAAATTACATCAAATGAACTCAAAAGCCTTGTAAAAAATAACATCAGAGAGACTCAAAGGCCTTATAAATATACCCCAAGCAATATATGAAACTCTAGCACTACATATCAAGAAACCTAATTGATTTCAAAAATCGTTTTTAAACACATCATCTAAATCAATTATATACCTACATTCAAGGGGAAATGACTTAAAATGCCCTAAGACACATGAAAGCGTTTTTTTAAGGCCCTTGCACCATTTTTGGGTCACTTTTAACATGGCTATGTGACTCAAAGAATCAAAATCTAAATTTGCCAAGCACACATGGGGGCGTATTTACAAGGACCTTGCACCACAAGGAAATGTCTTAAAATAAAATGGGAAAAATTACATCAAATGAACTCAAAAGCCTTGTAAAAAATAACATCAGAGAGACTCAAAGGCCTTATAAATATGCCCCAAGCAACCTATGAAACTCCAGCACTACATATCAAGAAACCTAATTGATTTCAAAAATCGTTTTTAAACACATCATCTAAATCAATTATATACCTACATTCAAGGGGAAATGACTTAAAATGCCCTAAGACACATGAAAGCGTTTTTTTAAGGCCCTTGCACCATTTTTGGGTCACTTTTAACATGGCTATGTGACTCAAAGAATCAAAATCTAAATTTGCCAAGCACACATAGGGGCGTATTTACAAGGACCTTGCACCACAAGGAAATGTCTTAAAATAAAATGGGAAAAATTACATCAAATGAACTAAAAAGCCTTGTAAATATGCCCCAATTAACCTATGAAACTTTACCAGTACATATCAAGAAACCTAATTGATTTCAAAAATCGTTTTTAAACACATATTGTAAAGCAATTATATTCCTACATTCATGGAGAAGTGAGTTAAAATGCCCTAAGACACATGAAAGCATTTTTGTAAGACCCTTGCACTATTTTTGCGTCACTTTTAACATGGCTATGTAACTCAAAGAAACAAAATCTATTTCTAAAACACTTGACACAAAGCAACATTTTAAATACACAACTTTCTTCATAATTTTCTCCTTAAAGCATACTATTCTCTATTTAAATTAAATGAATCTTTTCTCACCTTAGCAAATACTTTATGAGTTTCAAAACAGTCTCAGACACACACCAATTTGTCTTTAGCAGAGCAAAAGGTATGCACTCCAGAGTCTGCAAGCAACAATGCCACAGAAATGCTGTAATTCATCACACATATCTCTCATGTCACCCAATCAAAACTCTTCCCTCACTTTTTTTAAATCAACACCCTTCCCCCCTCTGCCCTTTCTGCCTTTTTTGCATAGCAACCACCTCCTGAAAGACCTCTCATGTTTGCAAGTTCACACAACAATGTTTCAATTGAACTCTGAACTCTCAGTACACCTGCGTATCCAGTGCAATCTTTCATAAAATGATTTTTTCTTGATCATTCAAATTACATCTTTCAAAGAACTCATCCATGCACCCTAACTTTCTGTTTTCAGCAATCAAAATCCACCAATCACTGCTACTGATTAATTACCACAGAAACTCCACAGTTTTTTTCATTATACACTCTTATTTTTTCAACTGCCACTTCATTGACACACTTCATCTGACTGCAGCAGAACCTTCTCTCACCACGTTTTCTGTCTGGATTGTTGGACATAGTTATATCCACTGGGCTCAAAGGTTTGCTGATAACAGAAATTTACACAACCTCAATTTACAAAATGTGGAAATCAAGTGGATTGGCCACAGAGGATTAAAATGTCACCAATTGATACCATTGGTGAAAACCTTTTTGCATTTGCCAAAACCTGACCTGTTAATTGTGCACTGTGGAGGAAATGACTTGGGCACTTTGACTGGGGTAGGTCTGGAAATGCTTTTAAAGGACACCTTTGAGCAATTGATGGCACTATTTCCTTAAACTGCCTTGGTATATTCAAATATATGCCAAAGACAGAAATGGAAGTGGTCCAACCAATTTTGTCCACAAATTGAGAAATCGAGGAAGCATGTAAATAAGTCTGTTTCAGCTTACATGAGAGACCATGGAATGGGCTCCATCTACAACAATAACTTGCGTTACTACATGCAAGATATCTACAGAGCAGATGGAGTTCACTTCTCAGATGAGGGGAACAGAATTTTCATCCTCAATTAAAGACTGTGCATTGGTACCTACTTGTAGGTACCTACATCAGCCACAGGACCCAAAAGCTCTTTTCAGAGCTACCCTACATCTTATGACTCACAATTATTATTTTACTCTAACTTTTTTCACTAATTTTCACCAAAGTACGCTCCCCGGAGCGCTACCCGGTACGCGCACCGGACGCTAACTGTGCGAAAATGTGAAAAAAAATGTTTTTTTTTCGCACATATGGTCCTCCTCAGCCACCCTCAGAAAACCTAGGGGGTCAGGATACGTCTACCATGCCCCCTTCTACCCATTCTGAACATTATTTGCCCTCCATCTTGTATCTCAATTCTACCGAAACACAAAATGGAGGACTCCCGTAACGCTGCCGGTTCGCGTACCGGGGCGCGCACCGGGAAGCGCTCGCTCAAAAAAAGGTGGGAAAGTAATTCACAGAAAAACCACTGGAGACACTTTCACCAAATATAGATTAGCTCATACTACATACCAATCCCTACCATTTTCACAAATTTGATTGGAATTCCATTTAGCCATTTAGCCTGTAGACCTCTCTAAATACCCTGAGGTAAATTACTTCACAAAACACATCTGAAGTGTTGGAATTGACAACCAATTAAAATGTTACTTTCATTTTCTACTTTTTTTACCTGACATTTGATTGGTTATGTACCTGAATATATATAAAGAAAGAGAGAGAAACACAGCCATTTTGACTACCACCTCCTGAAGTAGATTTCAAGAAAATTTTCACTGAGAACTTAAACTGCTTTTTGAAAGGTAAGTTGTTATTTTGAAAACTGAAGTATATTGTGCACTTAAAGTTAATTTGGAAAACTTTTTCTGATAGTTTTATACTATCACTCTGTAATAGTTATAGATTTAGATAGACTTCTCTGTTATAGTTATGGATGGATTTAGGCTTCTCTTGTATAATTATGAATTTACTTAGGCTTCATCACATACATTTTTTATATTTCTACTTCCAGTCTGATACCATACACTACCCAAAGATAAATTCACTGTTAAAAAATCCAAACTACCTGTCTGAACTTAAACCCAACAGTGCCCTAACTCTTCTGATACAGTTATTTTTTATGCAATTTACAGCAAAAAAATGGAAGGGGAGCAAGCAAATATCAATGTTTCCTTCGACATTACATCTGAGGAGATTTTAAATGAAGAATTTTTAGATGAAAATTTGATGGATCAGTCTTTGGATGAACAATCTATTGAATGCTTACAAGACATAGAAACATGCATGTTTGAGGAGATTCCAGATGATGTAATGCTGGAAGTTTTATTGAACTATGAAAATTCTGACCAATAAATTTTTATTTAATAATTAAAAAAATTTGAGACAATATTCATTTTTATATCTAATTCATGAAGTACAACCAAAATAAATAAATAAATAAAAAATAAAAAAAAACACAACAAAAAGAACAATCAATAAACATACAATATTTCAAAATATCATAGTCTATCATTCTTTTTTCCTCATATTACGCTCCCCGGACCGCTTCCCGGTGCGCGTACCGGGCGCTCCCCACGCAAAAAAACAATTTATTTTTTTTGCCCCGTGGGGCCCTTTTAAAGCCTCCACATCAAACCTAGGGGGTCAGGGAGGATCTACTATACCCCCTTATGGTCATTTCCCCCTTTGTTTTGGCCTCCTCTTGTCTCTCGATCCTACCGAGAGACAAGATGGCGGCCGCTCCGGACTGTTTAGAATGTTGACAGACACCGGAGAGCCAATCAGCTTCGCTTCGCGAAGTTCCGTTACGCGTCAGGTACGCGAACCGGGGCGCTGCCCGGAGCGCGCTTACAGATATATATATTTTTTTGAACGTTAATTTCTCAAAATCCACTGGAGCACATATATTGAGACCTAGCAAAGGCACATCGGGCTACCAGTCCCTACAATTTTGCCAAGTTTCGTGGAAATCCATTCAGCCGTTCGAGCTAAAAGTGAGGCCAACCGCCCTATGGAAATTAACATGGGAAAAATGCGTTTTGGGACCCCCATTTTTTCTCGGCCCCCCCTTGACGAACCCCCTCCAAATTTTCAGTGGCTGCTCAGAAACAAAATGTTCCATTTTCCTGAAAATTTCAGCCAATTCCGTCCACAAACGCCAAAGTTATTAGACATAGAATTTTCAAAAATCCCATAGAGAAAAAATCCTAACTATATATACCTACTGGCGACCGCCAGTAGGTAATATATATATATATATATATATATATATATATATATATATATATATACACACACACACATATATACACAAATGAAGCACTGGCTGTTGCATTTCCTTACAACAGTTTTCAGGGCTTTTCTAGCCTTTGGAAGGAATACAGCAAATAGCCACTTTGAGCATTACAGGTTAGGCAAAGAGAAAGACAATTCTGCTTCCAGCTTGATCAAATAATCAACATATTAAAGAAGACGCTGTCTAACATAAGAAAAAAGGAGTTATACACCAACTTCTCTTATTACATAATCTAAAAAATCATCCAGGTGAGTGAGAAAATAATTGACCATGACTCCTGCTGCACGTTTCCTTATCTCATCCTTCTCTATACCCTATGCATGTAAAAGCCCATATTCATAGCATCTTGTGTGATTTCTGAGAAATACACAGTGTATAATTTAAAAAACCACAAAGCTTACATCTTCAAGCTGCTTGTTGTACAGTGGAAAGTTGCACTGAAAATAAAGTCTTGCTTTCCTACTGGCCTTTACTTTTAAGAGGATCATTTAGAGTTAGGTGGCAGATGCCCAGTCCAACAAACCCAGTCCCCCTAACTTGCAGTTATCTCACCCCATTTAGAAGTCAGAAAAGCACTAGGTTTGTGACAGAGGAGCCTCATCTGGCTTGGTTGGTGAAAACCTTTCTCCGTCAGCCTGTTCATAATAGGATCATCAGTCACTGTACATCAGAAGGTTTGCTCTATTTAGGGAGATCCTTTAGCAATATGTTTTTTTTTGTGTGTGTGGAGAATGACACAAGAAAGTCTTGCGATTCCAGGCAGGAAACAACAAAAATGACTACCCATGATGTGGGGGGAATAATTCAGGGTGATTAATTTTTTTGATTTGCTTTGTGGGGTTGTTTCTGCTAAACCAAAACAAAAATCCAACCGCCAGCCATGTATGGCGACCTGGCAGCATTTCAGTGTATCTGAGAGGGCTAGTGCCACACCTACAGAAGAATTCTCAGTAATGATATGTGCCATGTTAGTGGGGAGATTTAAGTAATACTGTTGGACTTTCACCTCACAAGCTGAGGTGTTGGCTTCTACCAACATAGCGGCCAGGCGATTACTGACCATGCGCTAAATAAACCCCTATAGGGCCGATTACAAGTTTGACGATGCAGCGGCGGGACCACCCTGCTGCCGCACCACCAAACCCTGTGAGAACTGCCAGCTGTAGAATTATTTTTTAGTCCTTGGCGGGCAATTCCTTTGGCCTTCCCATGGCAGTGCCTATAAAGTAGGCACCAAAATTGTAACATCAAAAACAGTTCCAGCACGGCATGGACTGAAAAGTCTGTGATGGAACTACTATGAATGCACACAGGGGGGCATAGTGTGCCCCCCTGTGTGCATCCACAGGGGATGAGGCACAAGGGGGAACTGTAGGGCCCCCTTTGTTTCCTCTCTGCCAAGGTTTTCATGGAGGAGGAACCACATGAAAACCCTGGTGGAGAGGAAACTCCTAATATGCTTGGCGGGATCATGCCGGTGCCGCTAAGCATATAGTCCGAGGGCTGCCAGACTCATAATCAGACCCTCAGGTGGTCATTAGGATGGTGGAAGGACCACCACCGCCGGGCTGGGGGTGGTAGTCCTTCCGCCATCACTAAGCATTTTACCCACGGCCCAATTAGGATGGTGGTGGGTACCGCGCCAGACACAAAGTCCATCCGCCGCTTCACCGCCAAAGGAAATCATCCTGATTGCCTGGTGAAGGGTGCAGTGTGCCTAAAATGGTGGCGGTGCCTAGCAGGCACCGTCTACCAAGTTAGGATGTGCGTAAACAAAAGCCTTTCCATGGTGGTAATGCCACCATGGAAAGGCTGGCGGGGATTGGGTTTGGGGGCCTGTTACGGGCCCCCCTTGTTGGGGGGGTGTTGGTACACGGAGGGGGTACCCATGGTCTCCCCTGCACTGCGTGGCAGGCACTGCGTGGTGCCTGCCACGCAGTGCAGGGAAATACAGTGCATGCCGTTTTCACATTGCAAACGGTGCTGCAGCCTGCAGCTCTGTCCGCAATGTTGAAGGCCCTAGATGCGCCCGCCATTATAGCGGGCGCATCCTAATATGTGTGGCGGGACCGCCGCACGTTTGGCGGGGCGGTCCCAGCACCGCAACGATGGCAGGCGGACTGATTTCCACCCGCCATCATAATGAGCCCCTTGTTGTTTTACCCTTATTCTGTCATTTTACCAACTAAAATATATATTTGTTAACTTTGATTTTTAAGTTCTTTGTTTATTCATTGTAAAATATATGTAAAATGATGGCAAGATGATGCTTAAAATAAAGGGCTGCAACAGCATTAGGCTTGGGAAACCTTTTATGAATGTAATTGTATCCAGGTCTTATGACTCCCTCTTCTACTTCCCATTGAGTATCTCAATGCAAGTAAAAGTAATATACCTTTCAGAGGAGCGAGCATGTTATTCTACAAGATACGTTATCTCAATCAGTATTTTACTTTGATAAGTCCGTGCCATGTATAGTTTTCTTCCCTAGGTATTACACCTCCATTAGAATAAATGTGCACCTTTTACAGAATGACCAATCCTCTTTTGCCTTTGAAGCCCTGCATTCATTTGTACCTTATCAGATCTGTGTATTGTTCTGTGCCAGAACATTCACTCCAAAATTGTGTTTGTGTGATGTTTAGAAGACATTTGCCTCACACCAGAAAAGGGTTTTATTCACAAAATGGAAGCCAACTTCCCGAGTGCTTTATGAAGAAATGTTTATAGGAATATAGCATCAGCCACATCGCTGATATATGTACGCTATTATAGATTCATTCCCAGTATTCTGATAATTGTGACGTTACGTTGTGATCTTTGGCAGTGCTAATCATTATTTCTAACTTCTACTCATCTAATTAGCTGCAGCCTTTAAGATCGTTCAAACGATATGGCCACTTTGTGATAAGAGTAATGACAAGAATATTTAATAACCTTTGGGCCTTATTCACGAAAAGTAATCTGAGACAAAATCCTAACGTTATGACTTTTGGTATTCACAAAAGGCATTTAGCAGTACTAAAGTTAGGATTTTGTCTTAAGTTTGTCTCAAGTTTTGGTCTTAAGAAAAAATCCTAACAAGTTAAACTTAAGTTAGGATTTTGTCTTAAGACCAAAACGTAAGACAAACTTAAGACAAAATCCTAACTTATGTTTAACTTAAGTTAGGATTTTGTGCCAGTGCTTAACTTTAGCCGGTGGTTTCCGGTGCTCAGCACCGGCACTTAATTGGTTTCCTTTGCTCGGCACCACACTTATTTGTCAACACCACACTTATGACAGTCTTCCCCATGGTGGTGCAGTTCATCTAATTTAGAGGAGAGCAGAACAACGGTTGTTTATGAATACAATACATAAAAAATGACTAATAACTGCCTCCCCAGCCATTGCTTTAGCTTTGGGTTCCTGGAATAATCTTAACTGTTGCACTTGCAGGTGAGAGAGATGGTTGATAGTTGTTTTGGTACCACCATTTGCATTGATGTCAGAGGCAATGGGTAGTGCAGGCTGCAGTGGCCTCTTGGTAAGGGCCCTGGCACTTATTATTTTATAAATTAAGCACTGATCAGCACACTACCTTTAGTTTAGTCCGACGAATATTAAGTAGGAGCAACCAATTGCAAGGAAGGCAAGCGTCAATCCCTCAACTGGACAAAAGCTCAGTCTGGCCCCTTGAGAACATTGCCTCCTTGCACATAGGCATTGCCATGTTCCTTGTTTACACATTAAGCACGTGAAGGTAAACAAGACATACAAAACAGCTTGATTCGAGCCCAGTCGAGTGCTTTATTTGAGCCGGTGGTTGCCGGTGGGCCCCCAGCACTTACGATGGGGACCTGCACTTATTTTTCCTCATCAGATATTGACCACAAGCAAAAAATGGCACAAAAGGAGAAAGCATTGACTGGCAAGAGTGGGATAAAGGGGCAACAGTGTCTGAGCGCGCTTTGGGCACTGGCACTCATTGTTTTGCAAATTAAGCACTGGCTCAATCTCCTTTGGAGGATTAACTACTCTTCCTCCCAGTCCACATTTTTTACCACTGTGGAATTTCTTGTCCTCTCGCATGGCAAAGTAGGAAAACGCCTTCCCTCACTGGCTTCATAGACGTCAACCTGTACCCACTGAAAGCTGCCATTCCTGCAGCACATTTTTTCATATCACTTCACTTTCACAGAACGTAAGAGGCTCACTTTCCTGGCCACATTAAACTCAAGGCTCTATGCATCATGTACAAGGTCACCCGTACCAAGAGACCAGATTGAAAGGAGATAATAGGAAGGTTTTGACCGGAGTTAACACTAAGCAATTAAGCATTGGCAATTACACAGAAAAACGTTAAATCAAAGTAAAAGAGGAAGATATGTGTAGGCGAACCAGATATGCATGAATGAGGAAGGAGTGCTCCTGACATCAGTATGTCCTACGCTTGTTATCAAGGATTGTGGGATTGAGAACTGTTAATATTGTGGGACCCTTTTGAGGAAAACACCTCTGATATTCACTGTATCAAGGTAAGTGCACTTAACATGAAAGGCCCAGGAAAAATGCATATTTTGAGGCAAAAAACTGATATTTCTTAGATCTACTATTGCTTATTAAATATTTTACACATACATTAGAAAGGTGATTTTCCCTGTATAACTTTAAGCAAAGAAGACTGGCGTCAAAATTGCTTTTCTTATTTTCCACCTTAGTGTGATGGAAGTTTAATTCATGCAATGTGCCACATGTAATGAAGCGCCTGTCTCTTAAATCAGTTGTATGAATCATCAAGGCATAAAAAGATAAAATACTTTATTAAGCTCCTACAGCAAAAAATATTAATGAGGGAAAAATCGTGGTGTTCAGGTGAGCACCAATTTTCCTACAACAAGGTAGAATTAGCTTGTACTTCTTAAGTCCTGGATATCTGTCGGTATGTTAGTAAAACCCTAATTACCTTTTGCGCAATGTCAACAATATTCCATTCTCACCTGATCAAATGAATACCCCAGGATGTAGATGACAAGGCGCTTCCCTTATGCTCTTGGTTTAGGAAATAGTGTGCCATTTGGAGCCTTCTCTTTCTGTAGTAGTCCACTTCAATACATTCATCTCTTTGCCAATCTCTATGGTCCTTAGCTGACTCCGGAAAATGGCGTTCATATTTTTGTGAGGGGCATTTTGAATCTCAAATTCTACGTTTTTAAATGTAAGCGGCTTTATTTGATAGTAAGAGAGGTGATTAACTCGAAGTTGAGGACAGAATGCCTTGAGTATTTGTGGTTCCTTCAGATGCCCGCCCTTCGCGTTGTTGTAATATATATTAAGGTTGGGGGGTTTCAGCGCAAAGCAAGCTTGCAAATGTGCATTGTTGCGTAGATGATGTTACTATTTCAAGTGATTGTTTTAAATGGCCAGTACTGGGAATATTTCATGTGAAAAAAGAATACACTCATTTTATGCAATGTGAAAAAAATATTCAAAGATCTTATCCAGGATGAATTGCAGTACTCAGAACATGGAATAAACCAATTGATGATGATGAAATACAACAATTTATTCCCTAAAATTTAGCATCACAGAATAACAGATGTGACTTAGTTCCGGAACTCACTTAATGCAAAATATTTGATACCTTTAAGGGTGTTGGTAAACTTTAGGCTGATTTATGTCAGGCTGATAGTTGTCAGTGATTCACAGTCCTCCTGTGTCAGGGCAAAAAATAATTCCACATATGAAATTCCACCAGGAAATTACAGAGAGCTTGGAATTATCATTCCAACAAGATAAAAGCAAGAGCAATAAAAAGATCTAGCAATCGAGCATTAGACGGTACAATATCGATATCAGTTGAAACAGAGCCTAGAAACACGTTCAAAAATGATACAGGAGAGGAGTAAAAAAATGTTCATGCAAATATTCCAAACAGAATTCCAAAAGGATAAAACAGAAGAACATTCATATAAAAGATGTTTAAGTGTACCTGTTTCTAAAGAACACGACCAGCATAGTGATGAACGCAGGATTGCCATCGCTTCCTCCTCCTCTGTATCCCTCAAAATTAAATCTGACCTTCTTTGGCTTCCCTTTACTTCCTATCTTTCCTCTACGTCACCCGCTTGCTTCCCTCGTTAACTTTTCTTTCACTTCTTTACTTTCCATTTATTTCTATCCCGGATCCCCTCCTGGCTCTATCTCCTGTTTGCCCTTTTTTCCTCCCCTTTTCCTTCTTCCCTCTCTTCTTCTTTCTGTCTTTTCTTTTACCCTTTCTCTGTTTCACTTCTCCTTCCACATATGCCTTATGAGTTATATTATTATGATTTCCACTTGTACTGCTGTAAGGCTTTGTATTGTGTTTTCTTAAAAACCAAATAAAAATTTCTTAAACTGAAAAAAAATAATTCCACATGCAGTAAAATTGCACATAATGGCACATGGAATTAGCCCATGAGCTAACAAAGGATGGGGCATATTATCAAGAACGGCGTTAAAATTATCGCCGGTTTAGCGTCAGAAAACTGCAGCTAAAGCGGCAATAATGGGCTTGATGATATGCCCTTGAGAATTCCAATAGAAGTCCATGTTCTGGTCTGAACCTGGGCTTCTATTGGAATTCTCCAGGGCATATTATCAAGCCCATTATCGCCGCTTTAGCGGCAATTTTCTGCAGCGTAACCGGCGATAATTTTAACGCGTTCTTGATAATTTTCCCCGATAAGATTAAGTCAACCGCACACCAGAAATACACGCTATTGACCCTAAAACGTATCACTCAATCATTCTCACAATCAATCCAACAATTAATCAATCATTCAAAAACAGCTTATTTTGGATCTAAACAACCAGCACAATTGAATACAAAATGTAGAAAACGTTCAATTAATTCCATTAGCAACTAGAATATTGCAGCCAATTACAATGAAAGGCACATTTTAGTACTCTTTAGACCCACTTAGCCATGCAGATCCTTACACTAGTAACATCTAATGTGCACGAAAGTAGAAAATAATGCCATTAACCAAAGAAGTCACCATTCTCTGGATTAGGCAATGTATCACTCTTCTTTAGTACAATGTATAGAAGAAGTTATCAAACCACATCATCAACTTCCCTTCCTGGACCAGTAGATAATGAATACCGCGTCCAAACACAGCTTTGCCTTAAAAAAAAATATATATATTCCGATATTCGTGATAGCTAGAACTAATCATGGATGACTGTGCCCAGACGACATTGATGCATTTTGAAACTGCATATGTATCTGGGCATACATGGACGAAGATGAATAGTGACCTAGACGATAGGAGCATTACAGTATCTAAATGTCATCTTGACCTGAATAATGTATGATCACTGAGCAGGAGTAAATGTGATAATGGTCCAACAGGTTGGTTACTGCCTTGACATAAGGCAGAGCTGGAATAGTGCATTTTCATGATGTAGTGCACCGGCCCACTGTAAGAAATCTCACATAAAGCAGCCATATAGTGAACATGTGTGATCAGTGCTTGACAGCGGGGCACATCTTTCTTTGTGGGCAGGTTTACCTATCTATTGTATAAATACTTCCTAGACAGAGTTGCCACCTGCAGTATTAAAATTAGAGTTGACATTCTGTTCCCAAAAGCTATTACAGACTACTAGTGGGTCCTGCTTAGAGATGGAATCTAGTGACCACAACAGGCCAATAAGGTCCAACATTTCTTACATGAACGAATCAATGGAATTAGTTGAAACCCGCCATGTAAAACAGATCCCGAGCCAAATATTGGTGCAGAGAGCACATAAAGTTAGACCAAAGACCACTAAAACAGGAGGCTTGAGGCTATTTGTTGAGTAATTAAACACACAAAAGGTGACCGGAGGAATGCTTGTAATTTGACTAACAACTGGCAATCACTCAGGGAAGCATTCCAACCCATCATTCATTAGCCCATCATGCCACCTCAGTTTGTTTGAGCTTTCACAATGATTCCTAGTTTTTTCGTGTGGTGGGCTATTGGAGATGGTTTTTGAAGTGGTGGTAGAGATCTAAGGTGATGGTTTACAATAGTTGTCACAATGATAGTCTTGCAATCACCTCACAGTTCTATTTCATTTATTGCACAAAGGACAGATTTCAAATGTATTACATTTGTTGCCGCTCCAATGCCCTGCGTCTACCCACAATACTGATTTGTACCAACCTTGGACTTTCATTTTCAGGCTGTTTCTCACTTAGAAAGTTTTAAGCAATGACAGATGTTCAATGAAGAAATTCATTGCATGAGGGAAGACAACAACATTATCCCCATAGAGAAATAACGGAAGGAGTGACATAGGTAAATCCACAGCTACCTTTTCTAAAAGTATTTCAAGGGTGATACTAAAAATGCTTTGTTCAAGTTTGTAGTAATAGCACCTGTACTTAAATGAATGCATATGAATTTCCAAGTGCTTCACTCAGAATCTGTGCTGGGGTTTTAAAGTACAATACCCAAATCAGTTTGTCTTTTCCAGGAGAGATACCAAGAACATATAAGGTAGCAAATTGTTTATGAAATTTACTTCATCATACACACTCTTCAAATAAAAAAATTCTCAAATAAGATTGTTCTTCTTTAGGTAGACCTACCTTTTGTTAATTATATCAAGGCAAAATGCCTTGTCAGTTGCACTGATCCCCACTTGAAGACCACCCTGATCATCACTCTTCAAATTTACACATGGAAAAATATACATTTAGACAATCATGCATAGTCGCATTTCACTGTAATGCTCATACTGGGTTGGGTTGGATGGTGCGCCTGAACACTATTGCCAACGGGCTAAACAAACTGGATCCTAGCAATGCCCAAATTGGCATGCCTTAACACTGGAAAATGCAACATGAGGTACATGACACTAAAATTGATGATGGCTCTTTGCCAGCCATCATATTGTAATCTTGATTTTTAAAAACGATGTTAGATTTCAGGCATTGTTCTTGCATAGAAATCAACACACTGAACTAATTGCGGTCCCGATCTTAAATAAAAGTTTACTGATGGAACCAACTGGGTTTGAGCATTGCAGTGAAATGCGAAATTGCATGATTGTCTTAATGTATAGTTTTTTCATGTATAAATAATGTACAATACTGACTTATTGTCATATTAGTCTCGCATGCGACCTTGCATGACTCTCTAAATGTATATTTTTCCATGTGTGAATAATGTAAAATACTGACTTTACTGTCATATTAGTCTCACATGCGGCATGACAATCATGTCAGCATATTCACTATGATTGGAACTATACCTTTATGTACCACTAGCAGCCCGTCCCGACGTTCTCCGGGTATGAATTGCTGCCGGCCAGTAGTGTATTGTTTTGTAGGATTTCGTTTTGATAGCATTTCTTATCTGTGACAGGCCTGTGAAACGCTCCGATTCACAGTGCACTGCTGATGCACTTAAGAGTGCGCTCAGTAGTGTGTGAACTCGAGTTTCCCTACTTTATTTTTCCTTGCAATATTATATAGAGCGAACTCGACAACATGGCATGAGCACAATTTACATTACAGAAGAACACATTCATTTGTGGTAGGCACGGGGAGACAAAGCGATTTGCCTGGAATCACAGGATGTTGAGCTGATGCCGAGATTCGAACGTAGCCCCCCAGCTCTAAAGTTCGCAATTCTAGAACTTGTGGCAGGAGGTGTGTCTAAAAGTGTATGTCGGTGCTGGCCATCAATGAGAGAGACCTGTGCATTTTTCAAATCGGTGGTGAAAAAATATGAGTATGTTGCTGGAGATGTGGGCCGCCGTGCCACCAATGTACTTACCGGGGAGGGTAAACACCCATTATTCCGCAACTTTCTTTCCGCATACCATCACTCCGCATACTTTCATTACGAAAGTACCACGACTCAGCAATGCCATTATATCGCATGTCATTACATTTTATATGCTTTTACCACGCATGCATTTACAACTAAATTCGTTGTAAATGCATGAATGGTAAAAGCATGTTTTTAAAAAAATGTTTGGATAAGGTAAGTATTATAGGGGTATATGTTTTGGGGTACTGAGGTATATGTTTTGGGGTGTTTGGGTATTTTAAGGGTTCAGATATAGTTTTGGGTTATGGGGTACAGGGGTAGTTTTAGGGTTTAGGGATAGGTATGGGTTTTGAGGTACAAGGTATTTTTAGAGTTCAGGGCTAGGTTTGGGTTTTGGAGTATAGGTGTATTTTTAGGGTTCAGGGGTAGGTTTGGATTTTGGGGTACAGGGGTATTTTAGGGTTCAGGGGTAGGTTTGGGTTTTGGGGTACAGGGTTATTTTTATGGTTCAGGGTTAGGTTTGGGTTTTGGGGTACAGGGGTCCTTTTAGGTTCAGGGGTAGGTTTGGGTTTTGGGGTACAGGGGTATTTTAAGGGTTCAGGGCTAGGTTTGGGTTTTGGGGTACAGGGGTATTTTAGGGTTCAGGGGTAGGTTTGGGTTTTGGGGTACAGGGGTATGTTTAGGGTTCAGGGCTAGGTTTGGGTTTTGGGGTACATTGGGTATTTTTACAGTTCAGGGGTAGTTTTGGGTTTTGAGGTACAGGGGTATTTATAGGGTTCAGGGCTAGGTTTGGGTTTTGGGGTACAGGGGTATTTTTAGGGTTTAGGGATAGGTTTGGGTTTTGCGGTACAGGGTATATTTATAGGGTGAAGATGGGTTAGTGCTTTAAGGGTGTTGGGGTATTTTAAGGAGTAAGGGTGGATTATGATTATGGGGTGCAGGGGTATTTAAAAGGAGCAGGGTGGACACCCCGGAGCTGGAATGTACAGAACGTGGGAAGAAAAAACAATGAAATATTGGGCATAAAGCATGCTTTTTTTCCTTAATCCCACGACCCGCACACGCCCACGCCCCAGCACACACCCACAGCACACGATATGAAACATGGCATGAAGGGCGGAAAGTACCACACGCCGCCAGCGTTTGTCACGCCCCCAGCACACGCCCACAGCACAACGCAGACACGCCCACAAGGGACTACTTTGCTGGCAAGGTTCTTTTACCTTTTAAATGTATATGGTGGGCATCTGCATAGCCTATGTCCTTCTGTTGCAACTGCCCTTTCCAAGGCTGCATTGGGTGTTGTGATTGGTGCTGTGGTTCCTGAGATTACCCGCCTCAAAGGTTTGGGCTCTCTCTTTATAATATTAGTATAGATGATGCCGGTTTAACAATGTATTTTGTACCTTGAGGGGTTTTATCCCATATATGTGATATATGTACGCATATTCAGGTCTTCATAACCTTTGTTTATGTACGCCATTTAATGCACTGTATTCATGCTTTTGGATGTTACACTGATACATTTCATGCCAGGTATAGGAAAGCCGAGTCTGTCTTCCCTTCTCGTGAGCTAAGACTCACGTGTACACCGGCATTCAGCGTCTGCACCACGCTGGGCGTCACGCGGCTACCGGCATCTCTCACCGCGGATTTAAATGTAGTTCACGCACTGGCAGCATCTTTGTCCCATTCCTTGGTGAACTACGGAGTAACGGCGGTTAATGTTGTCCGTCTTTACGTGAATTTTCCTATTGAAAGACTGTTTCTGAGGCACAATCTTCTTATAGATCCAGTCTATTTTGAATTGCAGCATCGCGCTCTTTTCTCTAACTCTTTAATAATTTAGTTTCAAATGTCCGTTAGAAGAAAGAAAACCACGCATTTCTAGGTATGCACGTTCACCATCTTATAACGATGTTTATACCTTGCGCATTTTTACTTAATAATCCTATAGTCCTCACTTCTATGCACACATGGCCCTGTCCCCAGCATTAATTCTGTTCTTTCCCTCCCTGAATTTAGATTAATTGATTCAACCGTTTTAAGTAACCAGCGATCGGTTCCATGAATTATTGATGGTTTTATGGCCATGGACATCCCAGCAGTACAATTTATTAACACTGTCATGGATAAGATGTATGGGATTCATCCCATTCTTTGAGTAAGTTTTTTGACACTAATGGGCTAATAATCATTCAACCCTAGATTCATTTTAGGTCCACTGACAGACACCTTATTCTTACAGGTGTTCTTCACTCTCTCGCCCACGTTCATTCTCTTGGAGCTTCTGAGCCCACTCAGCCTTGACAATATTTGCTCTTGTGAGGCCTCTCCTTTTTCAGCTACGGTAAAATATAGTGACTAATACATGTATATATCTTTGTTTTAATTAACAATGGACATGACTTTTTTTATTTTACTCCCAGGTGCCCTTTCATTCTCACTTTCACTTCAGTCCTGAGGAAGACCCCACTAGTAAGGCTTTGAAGAACCTACATACTTTCAGGGGTCGAAACGTCGACACGTTATTGATGCCAGTACTGTCAACAGTACTTGCCTTACTGTGATTATCTGTCTTACATGGCTTTGTAATTCATTGGAATTATTTGTTATACACTATGTTAGGAGTGTGTGGCATTGAAGAGCATAACCAACAATTTGATTGTGATAATCACTACTATTTAATTTCACTTACCTCACTACCTCACTTGAGTCACCATCCTTCTCCTCCTACTTACCCATTAGGACACAACAATGATGGTTTTTAAATGTTTCCCATGAAATGTTGTTTTCCAAAATTGCAACATGTGTTCAGTGTGATTAAATAACACTTGAGCACAAGTATAATTTTCTCTTTGATTTACTGTTTTTTATATACAGTCGTATGCTTTTTACTTACACTATGTTGATGTAACAGTACTGGGACCACCATATTCTATACTGCTTTGCACCCAGGTCCCAGGGATTCTGTGTATACCCTTTTCTTTACCGGTCAATTCATTACAAGTACTATGAACCTAGCTTAGATACCAGAAGACTAAATAGGATTTTGAGGAACTGGTTGAGGCAGGCATCTTAACATTTTCCATTATATTTGAAACAGGTGAGATCTCCAGTAGGGTGAAGGGTCCCTTATTGCTAGGAAGACAAAGGTGGGTGCCAAACACTGTGAGGTGTTAATATGGGTTAATAGAATTTTGGGAAATGAGATGCTAGCTATTCAGTGTTTCTCCTTTCATTTCTTGAGCCATACACTCCAGTCCGACAGCAGTCATATTATTACATACATATCCAAGGAATTAATACATTTGGGTTGGAATTCTTGAGCTACAGGAAGAATACTCTCAGGGGTTCATATCTATTTTTCAGTGAAACGAGTTTGTTGTAGACAATGATTGGAGTGCTCCCTGCTGTCTATTCCCTCTTGGTAGTGTATCACAACAGGTTACAGGGGATTACAAAATAAACCAAAGAGTCACAAGGGAGAAAGTTTACCAGATGTTAGGAAAGTGCTCAGCACTTCCACACAATTTTACATAGCAGGATTTTGACTAAGTGGGAATGCCATCCTTTATGGAAGAGGATTAAGCATGGGTGGATCTAGCGGATCTCGCGTACGCGAAATTGCGGATTTACGGATTCGCAATCCGCGAAGATACGCGAACTCTAGCGGATTTGCGGATTTTCCCATTTTTTGTGTTGGCGCGCGTTCACGCCGATTTTGGGACAAGTTCGCAATTGCGAACTTACTTTTCGGCTCGCAACGGCCGCGACTATGTTGTTTCTACGTCTGGTTTATCATCACAGGTTCACAGCACCCTCTGTTTCACCACTGCCACCCTCTGGGACACCCATGCCACCCTCTGGTACATCCTCACTGCCACCCATTAGGTTTATTTATCACTGTAGATTATGGTGGTTGAAAAAAGCAAGCACACCTGCCCTTCTTCAACTGCCATCAATTAATTTGTGGGTCATTAATGTGTCAGTAATTTTGAAAGTTCCAGTCTGGCTGGCACCTGCTTCCTTCCTTATCTGTAATTTGCTTGTTGTTGCAGTGAAATTTTTTTTCACAGGACCTTTATGGTCTACTTGTAGCTATTCTATGAGCCTGCTGTTTGGGTCATAGCAGGGTCATAGAATAGTTGCAAACTCTGGAGGGGCCCCTCAGGAAGCACTACCTTGAATGTTACTAATGTTAAGTTTGAACTTTTGCACCTGCTCATTGCTTTCAGTTTAGCTAGAATCGTTTTTTCTGCAATTTCGCGCGTTTTTTGGGGCGCGATTTCGGAAGCCGCGAATACGTGCGAATACAAAATTGTTTTTTTTGCGACATGTATGTTCGCGTGCTTTTGCGCGTGTTCGCGAGGCGCTTGTAGCTATACGTTTGCCAAGTTACCCTAGCGGTCGTACACGGGTGCGGCCATCTTGTTTGCGTGACGTAATTCCGTTTCCGGCCGCTATGTGTAATCTCGCAAAGTGTGCTGCTCGCTAGTACAATTTTGCGCGTGCTCGCGAGGAAAATCTCGCGCGAACTTACCCACGCGGTCGTGAACAGGCGCGGCCATCTTGTTTCTCATTCATTGCTATGGTTCTGGGCATGCTTTCTCTATCCTCTCTCAATCTCTGCCATCCTTTGCTTGTTTGAAGTTTATTTGATCTAATTTTACTTATTATCTATCCCTCTATTTTTCTAGCTCTATATTTTTGTGTTTTCTGCTGCTTTTAGTTACTTTTAAACTACTTTTTTAAGCTCTTTTCTTTTCTTCTTCACTATTCTATTTCTTGTTTATCATTTAATTGTATTTCTGCCCAGACCATGGTAAAGGGAGCCGGGAAGCACCCTGAGAAGGGGAAGGGTCCCGCACCCCGTGCCCGGCTCCCGTGCGGGCGTTTGAGGGGGGAGCAAGTGGTCCCGCGGGAGATCTTCAGCGCGGAGGAAGTGGCGGCACTCATCTTCCACGTCCAGCGCCGCCTCCCCAAGACGATCCTGGGAGGCGGCAAGATCGCGACTGGCTATGGCATCCGGGAGCGCCGCAAGCGGTGGGAGAAGGTGTGCCGGGCCATGTATAAGCTCTCTGGGGTCCGGCGCACATATAACCAGGCCACCCAC
Source organism: Lissotriton helveticus (assembly GCF_964261635.1). NCBI lineage: Eukaryota > Metazoa > Chordata > Amphibia > Caudata > Salamandridae > Lissotriton > Lissotriton helveticus. Next base: position 1,709,642,821 of record NC_136059.1, read on the forward strand.
CACTGGACCGATGTCATGGACCGGGAGCGGGACTTGCTGGACGCGCTCGGCGTAGAGGTCCCCGGGCTTGGTGAGTAGTAGTAGCTATTCATTTACAACTCTGTTTTATCCGGCTCTGTTATTTGCAAATCTTTGTTCTTTACCAAGAGCAATAATGCTGCCGATTACATTGAGGTAAATTATATTTCAAAATCTTCTATGCATTTCAGGTGCACTGCTCTCCTTCTCAGTAGCCTTGCTTGCTACTATGCTTCTTTGTTTTGTATGTTGTGTTCAGAAGCATTTCATTGGCCTGAGAAATTATGTATGAGTGTAGTGTAAAGATAAGAACTGCGTAATGCTAGACACTAAGGGTCATATTTTCAATTACCGGCGCATCCCTGCAAAGTAGCAGGGATGCGGCAGTAAATGTGTGCCATGCCACCACCACCCATTGGCCCAAAACGTCACAGAAGCCTTACGCATCTGTGCCGTAAAGGCAGCGCATTGCTGGAGTTGCGTGCCAACGATGGCGCAGCTCCAGCAATGCTCTGGGGTACCCTATCTCCCCAATGCTGCATCAAGCCGTACGTCGGCTTCAAGCGTGCAGGGTTTGAGTCATGCATCATTGTCCTAAAAGTGACTGATTGACATCTTGTAGATTTCCCTCAGCCACTTTTAGGATTCGTTCCTGCGCAGGTACGCCCTCCCTTGCGCCGGAACGCCCCCTGATGGCGCAGGGCTTTACAACGTGATGCATCGCCCATATGCCCATATGTGTTTTTTTTTAATATATACGCCGCACCAACACCATGGCGAGTCTTTTGTTCTGCCGCTGCGTCACAAAAGGCACGCAACAATGGAGGAAAATGAGCCGCAAGGGACTTCTAAATCAGCCCCAACAGACTGAAGTCCAGTCCTTCCTTTAGACACATGGCTGTAAGAAGAAATAGTGGCGGTGGTGGGTGGATTGATAGTTTGAGTATTCACTGATCTGCAAGCAGGATGGACTTTGTCTGTCACTTCGCGTGCTGCGGACTGCTGCCTGCAGTGCCAGGCCTAGGCAAACCTCTTTAGTAGTCTGTTTATTGAGTTACATAGGAACTTTCTAAGTCAACGTTCCGCAAATCAGGCAATACGAATAACGTAGTATACCACATGAGATAGATCCCGTGGAATAGTTGTCTATCTATTTGCTATTTCTCCAAAATATTTTGTTATTGTTCTTTTGAAATGTTTGATTTGGTTGAAAAATCTCATCCATGTTTTCTGGTTTTTCTTTCTTTCATGTTGTACATCAGCTCCCCCCAAGGGCAAGAGGACACAGGAGGAGGGTGCTGAGGATGCAGGCCAGGATCGGGCAGGCGAGGGCTCCTTTGCTGGCCCCAGTAAGTTTACATTTTAATAAAGAGTACCTATTTTTTCCTAGCGTTCCTCATTCGATTTTTTCTAAATCGTCTTTGATCTTCTTGTAGACTGGATATAAATTCTTATCCTGCCTCGAATATGACTCCCTGTGGTATTACTAGACTATTCTTATTAGTCTGTCTGTGTAGCTAACTAAGATTGGACATTTGGCAATTCCATTGGACACCCATTCTATTCAGCAATAGCTCTATGCACTGTCTCCTTACTGACTAGATAGTGTGGCAGAGTCATTCAGCTCCCGAAGTCACCGATTATTGATCCCCAATGATCTCTAGATTATCGTACGCAGGACAAGAGAGTACGGAGTCACAGCACAGTCAAGAAGTGTCAGAGGCACTCATGCTTGCAAAAATTCCAAAACCTTTAGCTCATCCACTCTAGTCTGGAGGAACAAAAACCACAGAGTCTATTTAAGTTTAAAAGCTTTATTAAAAGTAAACACATTTATTAAAATCTACTTTGTCATAAAACTATTTAACTGAAAACGGAAAAGTGGTTAGTGCTGACGATTAATTGGACACATTTCTTGTGGTCGAGCCGAGCTCTCACCTGGTTTGAACTTGATCCTGGTCGTGTTCTTAGGAGTCAAGCTTCTGTCTGTTAGGAGAAAAAGTGGTGCGTGTTAAAAATCAAAAGCAAGCATTCATCAGTTGTGCATAAAAGTGCAGCAAGACAACAGCCTTCCCTGGAAAATGGGACATTTTTACTTTGGAGTAGACAGTCACAAATTATTACATTGTATTCAGTTTTTTTAACATTTCTCCTAGACCAAATATTATATAGTAGTGAGTGGTGTATTCTAACATTCTTAAATGTACTTTGTAGGTGTAACATCTGGTGACGGGGCCAGCGCGGAGGTGGCTGTGTTGGGCGAGGACTCGGCGGACTCTGGGGAGGAGGCGGTGCAAGAGCCGGCGGACGGTCCTGTGGGGGTTCAAACGGTGGTGGCGGAAACAGGTAAGCTATATATTCCTTACTTATTGAGATTGAAGACTGCATAGTGTGCTTTCTGCACGGGTGTATTACAAATCAACCAGGTAGTAGCCTCCTCGAAATGTACTTCGACTTAGCTGTGAAGTTTTTGGTGAGAAGAATCCCAATAAGTTCTTAGACGAACGTGATGGATGGGATGAACGAAAAGCGAAAGAAGGGTGTAAGTAAGTGGGACGCGAACTTGTATGATGGCTGGCAAAGAAGAACGATATGTGTTTGCTTGGCCCCCGAGGTGGCTGGGAAGGAAAGAATATGGTATGGTGCATGGCTGGGTCAATGATGAAGCAAGGATGGGTGGAAGGACAGCAGCCTGGGTGGGTGAAACAGAAACTGTATGTGTGCGTATACTTTGACTGAATGGATGCCTGGAGCATGGTATTCTCTGACTCTTAGATAGCACATGTGTATCTAGAGAGAGTAGATGGTCGCCAGATGAAGTAAGTGTTACCTTGAAGAGCATGTACCACCGCACCCGCACGTCCGTTCCAGTGCAGGGAAGGCAAGGAAAAGAAATTGTAAATGTGTCCAATACTACCATGAATAGTAGCAGTACTTTGTATTGCGTCTGCAATCACAGCATATATCTGGTTATTACGGTGGACACTCCGTACCTCTCTTAATAACTTTAGTTTACTTGTAGTACGTCATTCATGTGTGGGTGTATCACTGTTCACTCAATATTAAGCAAAGCACCTAAAGTCATCCCATATGTCATCAAATACGTCCCATGTGAAGTGATAGATAATCAAATTAGTTAGCTTCTTCATTTTCCTTTTCTAGTACTCATTTGCACTGTAGGGTGAAAGGTAAATTAATTAAGCAGTAGCCCTTGTAACAGAGTATTCTCAGTGCCACCCGTAATAGAAAAGTAATAGCTTCACCACCTGCATGTACTGGACCGGTACAGTAACGCAAGTCTGTCTCACTCATCATGGTGTGCAACTTTTTTTCTCGGGTGCAAGTTCACTGTGCTGTCCATGTCATTCTGCCGGCTTGCATAAGATAACGTACCAATTTCCCTAAACAAGAGAGAAGAAGAAGAATAAGGCTGGTGTACTGTCATAGTCGACTGTAATGGAAGTCCATAGTGGTCGTAGAATTTGTTCATTAAACTACCACTAATGTTAGAGCAAGGATGCAGAAGTGGGAGGTTACATAGATACTGTCCTCAATAGTTATGTACTGTGCTTTCAATTTGCTACTTGTACTGTGACCCAACTTTCGGCTCAATCACTTTGTGTTATTAATGCTAAGGAGCATTGGTTACAGACTATGTCTTTCTTTCTTCATATAGTTGCTCCTTCCAAATCAACAACACGGAGGGAGCAGGCTAGAATGGCCCGGCAACGGAGGCTGGAGGCCACTGTCGCCGAATATCGGCGGCTGGTGGCCCTGGAGGAGGAGGAGGACACGCAGTCGAGCAGGGCAACAACAACATCCTCGACTGTGACCACTGCATCCTCCTCCGTGACTAAGCCAGCGGGACCGAGCCGGGCTAACAAAGACAACCGCCACCGCCAAGCAACAGAAATACCAGCTGCCCCCCACAGGAGCTGCAAGGAACGCCAACGCCGCCTACGAGTCCGAATGTCCAACCTGGAGCAGGAGGTCCTGAAGTATAAGAACTTGGTTAAGGGCCTCCGCTCCGAGCTTGCCACCCTCCGCAAGGAGTATGATGCCCATGCCGCAAAATGCACCAGCACCAGCACCCTCCAGTAGAGGAGTGTCCCTTGCCCTTTTTTTATAGACTTTTGGGGGGTGGGATTTGGGAGTTGGGATCGTTTTGGGACGTTTCAAAGACAATCGTTGGGGTTAGGGTGGGTGAGGGAGATTATTTTGTTAGGGCTACATAAATATATTTTTAAACTTTATCTGACCATACCTGTTTTTTACTGCTTTTCAGTCTGGTGGGTGGGGGGCGGGGGTGTAACAGTAACTTTGTTTTCCTGAACAGTCGTAGGACTTTAGTAGTACAACCGTCAATCTCTTGTCTACTCCGAAATAATACTCCATTATACTACCTCCCACCAAACGCTTATCTTACCTGTAATTTGTGTTAGAAATTAGGGCTAGGCCCAGGGCTGGCTCCACGTGAAATGGGGATTAACGTTGTCAATCCTGGGCGGGTGACATTTCCTCATTGCGGTGGTACTAGTGGTGTGACACAGTGGCAGTTGCATGCCTATGGAAAAAAAGAAAACGAAACCTTGTTTGTCCTTACTGTAGCATTACAACGGTTACGGTACGATCGAGAATATAGCAGGTGACAGACAGAACAGTGCCATAATGTAGCCTAACAAATGGTAAAGTATTTGCTTGCAAGTATAACTAGTACTTGCGTTGAATTTATTTGACATTGGCTACTACTACTAGAAGATATAGTACTGAAGCTGAGTAAGTCTAGAAGATATCCTCGTATTCCTTCACCAGCCTGTTGCTATGACCTTATCCTCCCCAGCAAGTGTGTGGAATTATTGATGTCATTTTAGTCAGACATCAAGCAAAACAACACAGCCCGAGGGAAGAGGGTTAGGGTTTGTAAAATGGAAGGGAATGGGGGTTTCTTTTTGGGTAGGTTTTGTTGAGAGAAGAAAAAAAAAGCAGAGCCTGGACAAACAATAATTGAAGATAAAGACAATCTTTGGTTACAAAGTAAAGCTAGGCACATGCAGTCACACTCATAGATTAAAACAATGGATACTGTATCTGTATTGCGTATGTTGTTGGAGTTGTCCTTGAATTTGGTAAGTAAGTTGCATGCAGCAAACAATTCCTCTTATTGGCGGCACTCCTCCATTCCAGCTGACGCTTCGTCCATCAATGTTGGTGACCACTGACAGAAGACACCCTGTCCACTGCCTGCCTGGCGGATGTTGACTGAAACCCGGCCTGTAATTATTGAACGGAAAACAGGAAGTGCTATTACAATACCACTGATAAATAAATAAAAGGTATGTACGCTGTGTGGTTCAAAATGTGACACTTTGATTTCCCTAATAGACAGTACAATATTTTTGAAATTGCGTGCTCTGTCTGAGTCACCTTTTTAAGGATAAATAAGTATGGCCAAAATATTATAGCGGATCTTTCCCCTCAAGGTAGGTGTACTGTAAACTGTGTTTTAGAACAAAATTTGACCTTCCCAGCAATGCTCCCACCAAGACCCTTACTAAAGCCAGTCGCAAAAATGTAGAAGAACCCCAATCAGATCTCCAAAAACGATGCCTAGCAGAAAAATGGTTACAAAACGTACTTTGAAAGTAACAGTAGGCCCAAATACAGACCGTGGATTGTATTCAAACCACTTGCAAGCAAGCAAAAGTATCCATAGCCACCATCGCTCCAACAGTGCTCTACAACACCAGAACTGCGTTGCAATAGAACCCCCCGAAACACATGCAATCCTGCTGCTAGGGCTAACCCTAACGAACCCTAACTTACAAAAAGTGCCAAAACTGGTGTTTCCTTCAGGATTTTGTCCAAAACACTTCTATCCGGTATGAGACCTTCCCAGGAATGCCCCAGGCAAGACCCGCCAACCCACCCGGAAAAAACCACCCGACAACACCCCCAAACAGCGAAAAAGCTAAATCTCATACTTACAATATCTCTCGGCCTTCGGTCCAAACGCGGCGCTGTGCAGCTAGGTCACTCATCATCATCAATCATCATAACTCCTGTTTTCCACCACGGATTTCCTGAAAAGCAAATGCAATCAAGATTAGATTGTCGCAGCAGTGCTTCGACAGAGACCCCGGCCGCAACCCACCCACGAACAGCAGGAAGCCCCCTAAAACGCTACATTGAGCAAGATGACAGAAGAAATAGCAAAAAAAAGGCTGTTCCTTCAGGATTTTGTCCAAAACACTTCTATCCGGTATGAGACCTTCCCAGGAATGCCCCAGGCAAGACCCGCCAACCCACCCGGAAAAAACCACCCGACAACACCCCCAAACAGCGAAAAAGCTAAATCTCATACTTACAATATCTCTCGGCCTTCGGTCCAAACGCGGCGCTGTGCAGCTAGGTCACTCATCATCATCAATCATCATAACTCCTGTTTTCCACCACGGATTTCCTGAAAAGCAAATGCAATCAAGATTAGATTGTCGCAGCAGTGCTTCGACAGAGACCCCGGCCGCAACCCACCCACGAACAGCAGGAAGCCCCCCAAAACGCTACATTGAGCAAGATGACAGAAGAAATAGCAAAAAAAAGGCTGTTCCTTCAGGATTTTGTCCAAAACACTTCTATCCGGTATTAGACCTTCCCAGGAATGCCCCAGGCAAGACCCGCCAACCCACCCGGAAAAAACCACCCGACAACACCCCCAAACAGCGAAAAAACTAAATCTCATACTTACAATATCTCTCGGCCTTCGGTCCAAACGCGGCGCTGTGCAGCTAGGTCACTCATCATCATCAATCATCATAACTCCTGTTTTCCACCACGGATTTCCTGAAAAGCAAATGCAATCAAGATTAGATTGTCGCAGCAGTGCTTCGACAGAGACCCCGGCCGCAACCCACCCACGAACAGCAGGAAGCCCCCCAAAACGCTACATTGAGCAAGATGACAGAAGAAATAGCAAAAAAAAGGCTGTTCCTTCAGGATTTTGTCCAAAACACTTCTATCCGGTATTAGACCTTCCCAGGAATGCCCCAGGCAAGACCCGCCAACCCACCCGGAAAAAACCACCCGACAACACCCCCAAACAGCGAAAAAGCTAAATCTCATACTTACAATATCTCTCGGCCTTCGGTCCAAACGCGGCGCTGTGCAGCTAGGTCACTCATCATCATCAATCATCATAACTCCTGTTTTCCACCACGGATTTCCTGAAAAGCAAATGCAATCAAGATTAGACTGTCGCAGCAGTGCTCCCAGACACCAAAAATTACCCACAAACACCCGGAACCCCGCCAAAGAGCACCTCAAAGGCAAGCAAGTCAGCAAAAACGGCAAGAAATTTCCACCTCATATTTGGTCCAAAACACTTTTGTCCATTGTTAGAGCTTCACAGCAATGGGCCCAAATCCGTCAACTCACCCGCAAAGAAGTACAACACCCCCACAAGTGCTGAGTCTTTCTTCATTGGGCGTAATCCAGCACTCTGCTTTGAGGGAAATCGCAGTCTGGAGGAGGAGGATAGAGGAGCATGTTCTTCAGAACTTGTGAACCTGAGGAATGTAGACTGCGGCACCTTCAAATCAATAAGCAAACAAGTGAAGACAGTTCTGATGATGGTCTTGTTTTTGGGATTAGGTGATTAAAGTTTGAATTAAATTAACTGTGCAAAACAAAGAAAGAGAGACACAAAGCACACAGGAATAAAAGTCAATAAGGACGAAAAAGAAAGTTCTTGATTGATTGTCTCATTTTCAGGGCTCGGTGTCAGGGAATAAGAACAAGATTTCGTCATCATACTCTGCGAATTCAGGCTGGATGAGGTCAGTGCCACCGAACAGAGAAAAAATCCCCTCATCTACGTTGCCGTCCTCCTCGTCTTCATGCGGCGTGCTTTCTCGTACTTTGTAATCTGGTGGTATGAGGTGCTGATTCATCTTGATCATTGTCAGCCGCTCCACATTTTTGGGCGAGAGGCGGCTCCGTTTGGGAGTTACAATGCTACCAGCAGCACTGAAAACACTTTCAGAAGACACACTTGCGAGTGGGCAAGACAAATAGTTTATAGCCAGGTTGAAGAGCTGTGGCCACAATTGTTTTTTGCCATGCCAATACTGCAATGGCTCATCATTAAGAAAGACCTCTGTTGAGTCATTCAGATAGTCCTGCACCATCGACTCAAGGTCATCAACTGTTCCTCCACTTTGCTTACTTTTTGCTGTGCCTGTGACATTTTTTCGAGAACCATACCCCATCAAACTTAGCCAATCCTCCTCCGCAGCCACTGTTAGTGTTGTCATTGTGTGTGGTGCAGATGATCCAGTTGCCGGTGTCTTTAACGGCTGAGAGGTCACTTGTGCCCCAGCCACAGGTGCAGAAGTGGATTCTTGTGACTGGGGATGGCCTGCTGATGCTGATGCTGATGTACTGGCTTCTCCTTCAATAACCTGCCGTTCTTTTTCAAACCTCTTGGCTGACCAGGCTAACCAATGTTTGTACTTTTGAACATCTGCATCAGCAAAAGGAAAGAATGCTTCGCCTGCCAGCGCCATTTTGTAGCGTGGATCCAGAATAGTAGCACAAATGTAATGCTGATCTGACTTGATCTTTTGAAGACGTTCATCACCACGTAGGCGCTCTAATAATTTCTCAGACAAAATAAAATGGTCTTTTTTTTGTACATCTTTTTCAAACTCAGAAGACACCGCCATCAGTTGGTGCTCCAGCATGCACAACAATGGGATAGCTTTTCCCAAATTACAGTCCTCCTGGCTGACTGCACGCGTGAAGAACTCAAAAGGACGAAGCATGTCTGTCAGGCTTTTAACTATGTCCCATTGCGCCGCACTCATCCGCAGGTCCTCCTTCTGAGATGTACCCTCTGTGAAGAAATAGTGATTGAGTATCGTATACTGCTCATACAGACGCTCAAGCATGTAGAAGGTTGAGTTCCAACGTGTTGCCACCTCCTGGATGAGTGCTTTCACTGGCATTCCACGTTGAAGTAGCAGTCTCCGCAGATGCTTCCGGGCCATAAAAGAATGGCTGAAATGGTTGCACATTTTGCGGCAGGTGGCCATTACCTCGAACGCTGGACTCTGTTTATCAATCAAGAATTTTTGAACTACCAGGTTGATACAGTGCGCCAAACACGGCACTCTAACATGGTCACCCTTCAACATGGCCTTAACTACATTGGCGCCATTATCCGTGGAAACATAACCAATCTTGCGTTTTAGGGGGGTTAGCATTTTCAAGACCTTTTTGTTAAACTCTTCCAAAAGGTTTTCTGCTGTGTGACTTTTCTCCAAGCCAAACATGGCTAGTGTTGCATGTTTCCGAGCAGCTTTGAAAACTTTGTCCGGGTCAACACCTGCGTTTAGCTTTGCTTTAACACCTGAAAAAGAGACCCAGTGTGCAGTGATGCACATGTAATCAGCGCCTGCGCCACTGGTCCACATGTCTGTTGTCAGATGTATTGTGTGAACAGCACTCTTCTGCAAAGCTGCCCCAATCGCCTCCAGCACATCTTCATGTAGTGCTGGAACCGCAACTCTGGCAAAATAGAACCGGCTCGGAACCTTCCATTTAGGGCAGAGCGTTGCCACTAATTCAAGAAAACCTACCGCTTCTACAAAAGAAAAAGGTAGAAGGTCCACAGCTAGCATTTTAGCCAGCTTAGTGTTATACAGACGCGCCAGTGGGTGGTTGCGTTCATATGGCACGTCTGAAGTAAGCATTGTTCTAATGTTGCCCTGGACCAAGCATTTACGGGCTGATAATGACTTCGTTGACCCAATTTTGCTCGCTGGTGAACTTTTGTGCGTTGGTGTCTCACTCGCTCCAACACTCTTAGTGTGCCTCACATTGGGTGTTCTGCTGACAGGGGTACTGGGTGTAAGGGAAGTGTTTGACACGTCTTCTTCCTGCTCGTCATCATCAGATGAAACATCAACGTTTCCTTGAATTTGGCCTTTCTTGATCGCATCTAGGTGCGCAAACCATTTGACAGTGTGCTGTCTCCTAAGATGACCTCTCTGGCCTCCGGTACCATAGTTGGTACCTGGCTTACCACGACTAACTGCTTGCTTACAAATGGTACAAATGGCAAACTTTGGATTTTTTGGACAAACAGTAAAGAAGTCCCAAACTGGGGACTTGAAGTGTCTGTGGGACATGGAGGAGGCGGCGATACTGGTGGTGGTGGTCATGAAGCTAATGCCAGATGAAGTGGAGGATCTGGATTGCCCAACTTTTGTACGTTTTGCACTTTCACCGCCACTAATTAAGGTCGAGGTTGACGGAGGTCTCTTCTTGCCAGAAAGAAATATGGAAGCGGGACGAGTTGGTGTACTACTTAACTCCAATGATTGTGGTGTTTCCACTGCCTCCTCATCGACAACATCATCATCATGATCACGCTCAGCAGCTCTTCGGGCTAGGGTCAAAATGTCTGTTTGCTGCATGCCCGCTGGGGCTGCAGTGACCTTTATGATGACTGGGTCGTCGTTGGCAGAGTCTTCATCAGCAGCAGTATCCGCCACTTCTTGTTGAGACTCATCACACTCCATAACTCTGAGACTTTGGACGAGCTTCCTTTTACGCTTAACTACCTTTGTCGGATCATGGTGTGCCTCACTCTCAGACGGCTGTGGTGCTGGTTCCCAAGTTTGATCCGTATCATCAGAAGGAGGTGTGCTTGAAGAAGATGTAGACACCACCCTTGATCTCTTCCTTGCTAGGGGTGTGGAAGACAATGAAGGATCATCAGGAGGAGTGGCTTCCTCAAATGATACCTCGCCTTGATTGTCGATTTCCTGATGTGCCCCTACTTCGGGAGGAACAACTATTGTGGGCACTTGTGACCCTCCATGCACCTCTGCTTGCGCATCTCCTTGCGCTGCCTCTCCTTCCACATGTACTTGGGCTTGTACTTGCACATGTGATTGTTGTTGCGGCTGTGGTTGTTCAACACTCGTCAGATGAGCTACAACAACCTGTGTTGATTGAGGGACATTGCTGCTGCTTTCTTGCGATGAGCCAACATCACTGGTCGATGGTGATTGAACAACTATACTGGCTGCCTCTGCAGCACTCAAGGGCTTGGACTTAAGTTGGCGTGGTGGTGGTGGTGGCACTGAGCCCAATGGAGCGGGGGTGCTGCTGCCAGCTTGGTCCCCAGCAGATCCCGCTGCTGCTGCTGCAGGCATACTTTTTTTTTTACTCCCAAAAAAGGGGCGGGCAGCACACCAGTGTCCTTGGTAACTTGCTTCTTCTGCTCCTTACTGGCACCTTTCTTGCTAGAGGAGCTACGGGTTACTTTTTTTGGGGCCATCTTCTTCAGAGCAGGTCAGCAGGCAGCAGTTGCACGAGTTGCAGAGGGTTCTGTGTCCAGACGTGACGTCGCGTGACGTTATGCTGCACACACACACCGCTGCAGGACTTCTTCCTGGCACTGGTGGTTCTCTGGAGTCTTCTTGTGCACCTAAAAGCAATGGAAGACAGAGGAACATCAGTTCAGTTATACACCCCAAAAAATCGACAAAACACAGAAAAATGAGCACAATCCCATGCCATCCATGATGTTTACATTGAAGACACCCCACAGAAAGACTAGGGACATGCAAGTATGCAACACTCACTACCCCTGGGCATAATGGATGAAAAGTAGCCAAAATAAGTGCAGGCCTCAGACACTGCCTCTCCTCAAAATGGCCCCTTACACCCCAAGCACATGTTGCCTGTACCAGCCAGCACTCAAGATGGCCACCACCACCACCCACATGGCCAGTCCACATCAACAGTACACCCCCAAAAAACAGAAAAACAGCCAGAAATCACCACAATCCAATGCCATCCATGATGTTTACATTAAAGAGAGTGAGACCACACCACAGGCACACTCAGTCCATGCACCACCACCCCTGGGCAAAAGGCCACACCAGCAGCCCCCCAAAAACGACAAAAAACAATAAAATAAGCACAATCCCAGCCCATCCATGGCCTCAATTGTGTTTAAATTCAAGAAGACACCCCACAGAAAGACTAGGCCCATGCAACACTCACCACCCCTGGGCAAAGGGCCCCACCAGCAGGCCCAAAAAAACGACAAAAAACAATAAAATCAGCACAATCCCAGCCCATCCATGGCCTCAATGGTGTTTAAATTCAAGAAGACACCCCTCAGAAACACTAGGCCCATGCAACACTCACTACCCCTGGGCATAATGGATGAAAAGTAGCCAAAATAAGTGCAGGCCTCAGACACTGCCTCTCCTCAAAATGGCCCCTTACACCCCAAGCACATGTTGCCTGTACCAGCCAGCACTCAAGATGGCCACCACCACCACCCACATGGCCAGTCCACATCAACAGTACACCCCCAAAAAACAGAAAAACAGCCAGAAATCACCACAATCCAATGCCATCCATGATGTTTACATTAAAGAGAGTGAGACCACACCACAGGCACACTCAGTCCATGCACCACCACCCCTGGGCAAAAGGCCACACCAGCAGCCCCCCAAAAACGACAAAAAACAATAAAATAAGCACAATCCCAGCCCATCCATGGCCTCAATTATGTTTAAATTCAAGAAGACACCCCACAGAAAGACTAGGCCCATGCAACACTCACCACCCCTGGGCAAAGGGCCACACCAGCAGGCCCAAAAAAAGGACAAAAATCAGCACAATCCCAGCCCATCCATGGCCTCAATGGTGTTTAAATTCAACAAAACAGTTGTATCATGCACCCCTAACCAACCCTGGTCCTACTGGATACTGTGGCTACCCACAATATAATTTATTTAATGTTCTGAAAAAGTTCAAAAATTTTACTTGCAGCAACTGTAATGCCCCAAACAAACTTACTTGTGAAAGTTGATTTCTAATCCAAAAGTGATCCAAAGACAGTCAAAAAGGCCTCAAATCCAAATATCAAGCAGCACCCACAAAAAGTAATCCTTCCAGCTCCAGATCCAAATGAAAGTGACCAGGAGATGGACAAAGCACTGGGAGGAGCCTGCTGGACAGGAACAGGAAGTTGGAGACTGTGGGGTACTTCCTTCCTCCCCCCCCCCCAAAATGGACTCCTTGCAAAAAAAAAGGCCATCCAAATGTCAACCTGAGGAGTGATTCTGATAAAAATCATAATTTTCTGAAGGTTTATCCTGTTTGCTGGTGATTTTCTTGTGCGAAATTGCAAAATCTCTATTTCGCAAGTGCGAGATTGTTCCTTTCCGCCGCAACTACGTGTTCGCAATTGCGAACTCTCGCGAGGTGTGCTGTGCAAGGTGGCAAGCCGCGATTACGTATTCGCGGGCGCCAAACTCCCGCGGGAACACGCAGCAAGATCTAAAATGGCGCGTCACTCGCAAAGAAAAACAACTCGGCAAACGCTAAATGACGGAAAGTGAACGCCGTGCACCACGCCGCGCGCCGCAACCAAGCAAAAAATCCGCCGCGAGCGGATTCACGGATTTTCGACAAATTCGCGAGCGTTCGCGGATTGCGAATTTGCCGAAAATCCGAAAAATCCGCGAGCGGAGCGGATTTTACGCCCATGCTTAAAGAGGATGCCCCACACACATAATAGTGTCAAGCTTCATCATAGGCATCACCTCCCGACTCTGGTAGGATGGTACCACCAGGGCAGATTCAACCTCCTCAAAGACTTGGTGGTAGGAGGGAGTTTCTTTCTGAGGTCTTCCAATGAGCATTTGAAAGGCATCACAGTGGGCCCGCCGCTGCAAGTCCACCGGGCTGGGTTACAACTTGGAGTTTGGTGGTGTGGGAGAGGGGCAGTGGTGTGCCAGAATCCAGCCCTAAGTCTAAAGGTAAAATATTGACCAATGCCTACCATGTGGGATATCCGAGTAGGGCTCCATTGGGGTCAGCCTCAAACTTTGACTTTGTCCTGGTCAAGTGCAACCAGATGTCCAGAAGTGGTGCTATCAGTTTGTAAGCACTAGAAAATGTTTATTTTAAGAAATTCATATCTCCGGTTCCCTACATTGGATTCTCATTGTTTTGGTGTAATTTTAAAGGTAAAAATATTTCCTATTGGTATAAATTGGTGGGGATTTTAATTGTGTATTGTGTCTCACTTATTCACTGTATTGGTGTTTTTAAAAGCTTTACACGCCTGTCTCCTAAGTTGAGCCTTATTGCTTGGTGTGAACCTCCAAGGGTTGAGCAACAGACTAATTTATAGAGACCCTATTTACGACCCAATACCGTACTGGTGGCCTTGTTGTTGGTGTTAGATGCCTATCTACTCCTCCCATTTAACCCACCTTCCAACAGGGAGTTTCTGTAAGTTATAGCGAGACCTCCCCCCTGCTTCACTGTGCTGTCTAGACATAAGATGGCAAAATCAGGGAAATTAGAAGGTCCAGTATAGGAACCACCATTGGGTTGAGCCAGGTTTCCATCAAGAAGAGAATCTCCAGATCATGCACTAAGATCAAATCTGCTATATCAGTTGCATGTTTTGCAGTTTATCTGCAATAGTCAGTTTGCAGTTCAGGTTTGACACTGTTTTGTGAATTACTTTGGTGGACATTCTGCTCATTGCAATTGGAATCAGGTGGCTGTGATTGGCTTGTAGAGTATTGTATCTTTGGTTTTTGTGGTTAGAGATCATGACGATTGAGATGTTGGATATTGTGTCAAGGGAGGTTTTCTGTGCACCCTAATAGTATATTAGCAGAGTGCTTAACTCTTCTTCTGACAGGTGACTGTTCGTTCTTCTCGGTGGGTGGAACTTATTGTTTAAGGGAGTTGTGAGTCTGCTGTTATAAATAAGTGTCCTGCTAGTTGGGGAATAGGTGCACTTGGTTGTGGGCGTGTGCATTTTTTCTAGGGTGAGACGAAGTGTGATGTCTTTCTTCTAGACCCATTCTAGTTTTCGCTTTAGTGGCATTCTTCCCTGCGTGGAGCTTGCAAGTCCTACGTTCAGCTTTTTTAGTTAAGGGTGGCCTGTGATATCTGCTCTGCATCTGCTGTATCACTGGTCTCAGGATAGGGTAGTGGCAGTTAGAGGTTCTGTTCTGTGATTGGCTGTGTGTAGGGAAGATCTTTTCCCAGAGTTTGGGGGAGACCTGCCTTTCACCTAGTGGCATAGAGCTGTTGTGAGTGGAAATTTTTGATAATTTTTTAATAAGAGTATATGGAGACCGCTTTGGGTGTGCATGGACTAGGGTTCATTCCATTGCAAGATTCAGCTTCCAAAACCATTAAGTTATATAAGACTCTAAGAGGTATACATACTGGAGGTGAAACAATTGCCAAGAGTAGTATGATTTATGGGTTCTGTTCGAGAATTTCAAAAATGCAACCCAATGAAAGGGCAGCTTCCCAAAAACCACCAGTTATTTTATAGATCTATGACCAAACAACAATGAAGAAACATTCCACTGAATTTTGCTGCTTCTCAACCAAGAAGGATTTTGTGAGTCTGTGGAGTACTCCCAAAGATGTTGGTGGGGCAACAACCCTTGATGATGCATCTTCACAAAATCACCTAGTGCGATAAGAGAATAAGAGGCTAATCTATGAAATCCAAACCATCAAGAGTAGTGCGAGACTATGAAGTTCATGCTGGAGTGGAACAGATACAACCTTTTATGAGGTGCTGCTTTAAGAGAATCTGCCTAGTAAATTATTAACTATTGAAGTTGATCCAGGAGTGGGGATGCGTCCCAAAATCCATTGAGTATATAATGGATGTTGGGGGTCCACAAGAACAGAGGTAAGTTCATAGCTAGAACTGCCTCCCAGCCAACAAGATTTTTTCTGGGTTAGGAAGGAACTACCTGTGGAGAAATCTTGGCTCCTTGGAGAAGAAAAGGCTGAGCCCATGGATTATGCGTGCTACTTGAAGGAAAAACAGTTTGCTAGGGAAGAGAAAAGGAAGACATGGAAATGTTGTGGAGAAAATGGCCCTAGGCTCTTGCAGTCCCTAGAAAACCAAAACAAGGAAGGCACCACCCTAAGATGTTCTTAGCCAACTCTGTCTTTAGTTACATACCCAGGATAGGCACCATTGGGGGAGGGTTGAAATAGGGTAACTTGGCAGTTTGTCCATCATTAGTTTCTTGGTAATGGACAATAACTACCACCAGGTCACGACTGGGATGCTCCAACCCCTTCCCTGGGCGTATATACAACGTTGGGGACCGTGGGTGGAGCCCCAATGTCCCTACGGTCCCATCCAGCTCCCTGCGTCCTTTGGAAGCCACCATTACTTTTGCAAAAGGGCACCTGCTAATATGCAGCTCCTCATGGGGAAAAGCAATCTGCTTTGCATTTTAAAAGAAAGAGCAGGTTTTCGTGTTTTCTCTTTCAAAATGCAAACCAAGTTTGCTGTGGCAGGGCGGGAGCCTCAGCTTCCACCCTGCCATAGCAAACAGCAATGTAGAAAAAATAATCCGGTAAGACAACAAATGATTTAGAAGTCTATTATCGCCGTTTTAGCAGCAGTTTGCTGCTAAAGCGGCGATAATTTTAAAGCTGTCCTTGTAAATATGCCCCTAAGATTTGGAATGTCGACAATCCCGTCTTCCATTTAAATAGCCACAAAGTATTTAGTGAAGGGCACACTGTGAATCATGAAGCAGCAGTGTCTGATTGGGATCGATAAAGAATTGCCCATTGTTGAGTACAGAGTAGGAAAATTGTACATGGTGTTCTGTAATGCCAATGGTTATGGCTCAAGCCCTCTCTTGAGGTTAATTCGAAGAGTTGTGTACTTCTTTTGCTCCTAATGTACACAGTATTCTGTCGTCTCAGTTTGCTTTTCCCTCTGTCATGTATAGGATCCTGGGTAAATTTAATGGCATCTGTACAGCCTGCACCTCTGAACCCTACCCCCATACTGCATACTGCCTGTTACCATAGTAACAGTTCATGGAACAATTAACTGAGGACACAGGTCACAAGTTCAGCACACAATGTTGCTAATCCAAACAGCAAGTGTGCTGGACTTTTAAATTTTTTCCATAGGAACCGTTAATCGCAGCTACAGTCTCTGGTAAAGAGCTGGTAAAGAGTTAGCCTCGGTACCACACTGAATAATAGTCAAATGTTGTCAGAAAAAGAAGACGTATACACTGAGTTGTTTTAAAAAAAAAAAGAACTTTTATTAAAACAGAAATAAATAAAAACGTAACTTTAATAACATAGTAGAATAAACAAAACGAGAGATGAACTGCAGTGGTAGTAGCGTAGGTAACCAGCAAAACAAAAATGAAAGATAAGTCCTGAAAATTAGATCGATGTGATTGAATGAGGTGAGATGTTACATCATTACGAAAGGGTAGTGCACCCCACCCCTCCCGCAGAATCACCCTTAACAGGAGTCTGTAGGGCAGCACTGCTTGTAGGCTTTGGCCTATCTTATGGTATAGATGGTATTTAAAATGAGACAGAGATGTGACTGAATGAGGTCAAAGATCACAAATTAACATAACACTTGGCAATATTGCTTATTCGCACGTGTGCAGTGTGCTTGATACATCCCACCCCTCTCGTAGGTCCGTGCTGAAGAGGTGTCTGTAGGGAAGTGCCTGCTGGTTCAGATCAAAAGTATGGTCCAGAAGGTCTTTAATATGATTCAGGGATGAGACAGAATGAGGTGAGAGATCACTTCATTATGCAGGACAATATCGTTTGTTTGCAGCACGTTTAATTGAAGGCATTGTGTATCTAAGCCGCTCTGCTTACCTTTTGCAAACACTGCTTTTAGCAGAGCTCACAACTTGAATTATGCTTTGCATCTATACTGCAGACAGTGTTAAATCCAGTCCTGATTTATTTATCTGCAGTGTGGACAGCAACATTCATAACTGGAAAAGAGAAAGCGAAACAGTGTGAGAGAGAGAAAGAGAGAAAGAAAGACATTGAAAGTGTGAAAGAGAGAAAGTAATAGATGGAGCAAAAGATAGTGTTGATACTGGAGAAAATCTTCGTAGCTCACCTTTTTGCATCCATTGTGTGTCCAAACATGTGCCGGTTCATAGTGCACCCTCAAGTTTAGTGATCTGAAAGATATTATAAAATTAGTAATTGCAGAGTACATACAACTGCACATGTATATTTCTGCATTACGCCTTTGCACACCCGGGCTTCTGTATTACATCAACTCCCACACTGCAAAGATGTATCTGTGCGCTCTTTTCCTCCCAGGGTGCTATACCTCATGCACTCCCACTGCATTGCAGTGAGTTCTTATTATTGCGCACCTAGACTGCTGCACCCAATTGACTCCCAGTGTCCGGAGGTGAGTGCCCTTTCCTGCGCACCCAGACTGTTGCAACCTATCCACTCCCACTGCCCAGAGGTGATTGTACATTCCTACGCACTCAAGTTGCTGCACACTATCCACTCTCTCAGCCCACAGGTGACTTTTTGTTGCTTTGGAAAGAAGCTTCTCTGCTCACCTTGTGCCATTGGCGTTTTTCGTAGGAGTGTTGAAGCAACCTTCCTACGCGTTGTTATGATGGCCACGCATCATCGCAGAATCCTTAAATGTTGAGCTTTGGAGGTGTTGGGGGACGCCAATTTGTGAAACATAACCTGTTAGACAAAAAGGAAGATAAGATTGTGCGTCATTTGTTCATCAAAGGAGAGAGGAAGTGAGAGTGACTGAAAAGAATATTCGCAGCTCACCTTTCTGTCACCGGTGTATGTTGCACCATGTGCCGGGACTTAGTGCACCCTGAAGCTCCACATCTAAAAGATAGTAAAAGAAAGATGTTATGATTGGTAATTGCCACTATCCTATTGTGGAGTAAAATAACATCGCTCTTTCACACACCTTCCCTCCCCCATTAATAATACAACTATTTGTACGGTTCCAACTTGTTTAATGGGCTTCGATTTATGAACAATTAGTAGAGTAGTTATGTTTCCCATGTGGTTAAAGAAAAGAAGTGGTGCCCAGTCATACACGTGGTTTCAATGATCACGCCAGTGTCTGGGCACGATAATTGAAACCTCATGTGCTATTGGAGTCTAATATGCGCAGGAAGCACGTAATAGATAGCAATAGGCCTTGGACGGAGCAATGCGCCCGTCTCTGGCCAATTACGTGCAGTCTTTTAGAATAAGTCACACACAAAGGCCAATGGTTTAGCACGGAAGGAAACAGACACGCATGAGCGTGTGTGATTTGTAGGTTAGGTTCATATCCCTGCTTTATCATTTCTAAAATGTCTTGTGCTGCGTGCGCAGTGCTGTGCACTCCAAGGAAGGCACGAGCTGTATTGCACACAGCAACGGAGGCGCGAGTGCTAAATGAATTGAGAAAGGAAAGGTTGTCAAAATGCGATGGTATAATTCAGTGTACATAGTTTAAAAAAATAAATACTCATCTACTTTGCTACGCATGTGGGAGCGAGAGTCATTTCACCGACTATAAAAACATTCCTGCTGTAGGAAAAAAAATACAAATGTAATAAGATAGGGTATGTAGGACTGCGTACCCCTAAATCGCTGCATCGCTTTCTTCTATCCAGTCTGCTGTATCGCATCTACTCCCTCCGGTGCGCACCCAGGCCTCACTGCTCACCTTTTGCAGACAGAACACCTTCACCATCATGCAGTCCCGTTGTGCCACCGAGAAGTCTTACATTTGGTGCTGCGTCTTGATTTTGCAATGGAAAGGGACATACTCGTCCTTGCGGTACGACAAATTCAGTGACCAAAGAGGCCACGAACGTGGTGGTAGGTCCCCCTGTTCCATGGTTCGGGCCTACATGAAGAGTCCGAACCACCAGGATGGGCCATTACAGCACTTGGGTTTGGGAGCAACTCTAAAATGGCGTAGAACACGTTTATTGGTAGGGTCACGTGTGTTGTGATGCCTGTGCTGGATGGGTGTGGTGTGGGTGTATACTAGCCATGAGGGAGTGTGTGTTTTGTGCCGTTCTGACAACTAGACCTGGAACTAGGAAATCACTACAATGAAAATCTGGGACATGTAGCTTTGTTGGGTTTTTCTGTAAGGGGAGTGGGCTGGCCTGACGTATGCCAGTTCTGCGCGAAAAATGACTCCGGAGCTATGGGCGTGGCTCCGTTGTGAGCTATTTGAGAAATCAACTGATTTGGGTGTCCGTGTTGTAGTGGTGCCGTCACCCCGGTCTTAAACGGAAATGGGTCATTATGTCTGTGAAGTACCACAACATGGCTAACATAGAAGGTACGGGGAATCACTGACCCTACATTCATGCATAGTTCCACAATTAAAAGTTGGTGGATATGACACATTTCTGCTAATATGAATGTTTGTTGTACATTCAGTGGAGTGTTACAGGGCTATGAAAGCTTTAGGTTGCAGTTTTTGGCACATGAAGGAAAGCTAATATATATACGTATGTGGTCATTCGGGTATACTGCCGAACTTGGTGGTGGAAGTCAGTGTGCGAGCCTCGGAGTGGCATCCACATCCTGTTATTATAGACAACTGATGTAATCTACATGTGCCTGAAAATGTACTGTAAATACGCTGCTCATGTAAATAGATGACATAGTTTTGGATTGACTTCGCGCTATATAAATATGCTAAAAAAAAATGAAAACTCGAGTAATAGCACACACTAATAAATTTACTATACACTTTTCTTACAGTATTGTAATGATCCAGGTTCTACGTTCGTATTTGTAGAATGAGCGAGAGAAAGTTATATAACCGAATTTTTTGTTACTGCAGAGGTAAGATGGTTGCATACGCTGTTTGCCGCACAATATAATGTGGTAGGGCCCAAGAGCAGCATTTTACAAACGTAATAAAAATACACAAACACAGATAGATAGTTGCGCTCAACTCCATTTTATTACGTTGCTGTTGGTAACAAGTACAATAGTAATCATGATATCATACACAGATATTTTATAATAAACGGTATATGATTTCTGCTATACAAAGGTAGGAGCACTACATGTGAAATAATACACAGAATATTCTATCGTAAAGGGTTCATGAGTTGTGGTGCACTGAGGAAGGGGCGGTTTGTATGGAGCCTGCGATGATGTGTGGTCCAGGTAGATCGCACTGGTAAGAATGTCTTTTGACTATTAAATGTTGCCTTAATAAGGCCACGTGGCAATTATTTATGATGTACTGAGTTAGTGGTACATCTGCTGCACAGTGTGTGCTCACCCTGCGATGATGCGTGGTCCAAACGGGCTGCACTGGAAGCATTGTCTGTTGCCTACTGTACTGCATCATCTGTAATTATGATTCAAATTAAAGACAAAACATATGTGGAATACGTTGTTGAAATATGTAGGTTTTAGGGACATTATAGTTCAAATTGTAACCTGTGCTATCGCAGTGTAAACTGTTATTCACTGTTTCTTTGCACTTGCACTGTGATTTTTATTATTGAACTAAACCTATAAATGATATAAAAGAAGTTCTTGAAGGAAGGCTACTAAAGGGATATTATGTAGGGTTGAGGGACCTTATACTTAGTTTGAATTATGCCTGAATACGGCCACATGGCGCGGACCTATGGTGCACTGAGTTAGTAGTAACTTTGGCACTGAGCGTGTAAGTAACCTGCGATGATGCGTGGTCCGGGGGGGGCCGTACTGTTAGCAATGTTTTTTGCCTAGTGAATTCTGCATTAATAAGGCCATGTGAAGATGACTTGTGGTGCAGTGGTTTAGTGGTACCTGAAGAACTGAGCGTGTGCGCACCCTGCGATGATTCCTGATTTGGGCGGGTCGCACTGGTGCAATGTCTCTTGCCTACTGGACTGCGTCATGTTCAATCATCATTCTACCTGATTTGTGAGCTCTCACAAAGTAGATCGAAGACAGTAGTCAGTACAGACATTGAGGCATGTTTTTTGTCGCATCCTTTAACAAAATCTGAAGATATATAGTACAATTGTCTCTGCATTAAATAAAGCAAGGCTGAATTTCATGCTGTCCATAGTGTAGATCCAAAGCTGAATTCAAGTTGTAAACCTTACTGTCCGCAGTGTACATCGAAGGCAGTAGTTAGTACAGATATCGACGAATGCTTTTTGTCACTTATTTTAACAAAATCTTAACACATACAGTACAATTGTCTCTGCGTTAAATAAATCAAGGCTGAATTCCCTACTGTCCGTAGTGTAGATGCAAAGCTAAATTCAAGTTCTGAACCCCGCTGTCCGCAGTGTAGATCGAAGGCAGTACAATTGTCTCTGCCTTAAATAAATCAACGCTGAATTCAATGTTGTCCATAGTGTAGATCCAAAGATGAATTCAAGTTGTGAACCCTTCTGTCCGCAGTGTAGATCGAAGACAGTAGTCAGGACAGACATGGAAGAATGCTTTTTGTCACATCTTTTAACAAAATCTGAAGATATATAGTACAATTGTCTCTGCATTAAATAAAGCAAAGCTGAATTTCATGCTGTTCGTAGGGTAGACCCAAAGCTGAATTCAAGATGTGAACCCTGCTGTCCGTAGTGTAAATTGAAGGCAGTAGTCGATACAGACATACGTCTGCGGTGCTGTGGCGCTGAGTTCCCAATGGGCCTGTATCGAGGAGGCACGTGGTCATGGCGGTAGCCACATGGCAAGGTGAGGACCTTTGCTGTGGCAGAGTCTCTTCTGTTTGCACAAGTGAACCACGCCCAAGGCATAGCCTAATTATTTAAAATCACGCCAAAGATGAGTACGTTGGACCTGTCCACTCTGCTTGTGTTTCAAGGGGAGGGGGACAAGATAGCTAAATGACTGAGATAATCCCCAGTGTCTGACATAATATGGTTGCGTCCACTGTGCAGTACACTACACGTCTTAATAGTATATGTACACACAGAAAAGTTTTTGGTTTCTATTGTGAGTTGTGTATAGCATATCACCGGTAGTCTTGGCATTGTGTAAATTATAGTTGATGTGCAAGTTCCTTCCCTTATACATAGTTGGTTGCCACATCTCTGACCATTCAGCTATTGTGCTGTTGAGGGGATATATTATTTTGGGAAGGTCGGTTGTCCTGTTTTGCGCTGCCTCTGAGGTAGTAGTGGGGAGGGGTCAGCAGGGGTGGTTGTAGTTGTGGTGGCACTGGGTGTTTTGATTTTGTTAGGTTTCGGAAGTGCATTATTACTACCTCTATCACATATTCGTCTTTAAATATGGGTGTTAGTTGGATGTAATTCACACAGTACATAGTTGACGTCCTTACACTACTTAAATGTTGATGTTAATTTGTTAGTGGTAAGTAGAACTATCTCCAGTTTTTTTAAGTAGCACTGCAGATCTTGCTTGTTGTTCAAAATATGGGGAAGTGGTGTTTTTTTATTTTTTGTGTAAGGGGATGCCTAGTTTGTATATTATTAACGTTAGTTGTGGTTCTGGTTCGTGGCAATTTTGTTGGAGGAAGGAATCAATTGAAGAGTGGTAATATTTGCAGTTTTTACTAGGTTGAGAATGGGTTGATAATTAAAAAAGTTAGAAAAAACAGATATGCTTAATGAACATTATAATTAGGAATTAGCATTTGAAAAACCTTTGCAAATTCACCAAAAAAACATAGGTTTAAGACATGTTATAGTTAGGAATTATCTTTTTTTTTTAAACTTAGAAATTTACTGAAAAAACCATATGTTTCAGGCAGTGCTTAATTTGTAAAAAAAAGAAGTGCAAGTGCTAACAATTTTGCCAAGGAGGCCACAGCTCACTTCTTCCTCCGGTGAGCCCCACTTTCAACACTCTCACTGCCTCAGTCTCTATTTTCTAACCTTGATCTGTTGTCTATTCCCTACATCTTTGCTCTAAGAGTCTATCTTCTAACCTTTCTAGTTGTTTTCTATCATCTTTGTCACACCTGGTGTGTTACCTTATTCCCTGCATTTCTGATTTGCCCTCTATTCATTCTACCCCTGCCCTTTTTCATCTTCTCTTTTATCCATGTTCTGCTCTCTCTCCCCTCGATCTTGGCTCTTTACATTCACTCTTCTAGCAGTGATTAGCTGTGTCTCCGTTTTATCATTTGTCTGCTTTTTTTCCTCTGTCCTGTCCTCTACATCCTTTCATTCTATCTTCTCTCTTCTTAATGCTCTCTTCTTCACATCATGGCTGCTTTCTCTTTGTATCTGATTTGCTCTCCTTTTCTTCTACTTAGCTCCATCTTATCTCTCTCCTCTCCTGTTGTTTCTTTCTCCTCTTTACTCCTGCTCTCTCTCTCATCTATAACACTGCTGCTTGCTGTGACCCCTATCGTCAGCCTGTACATGTCCCTGCTATTTTGAACTCTGCGTTTTCCTGTTGTCTTTCCTAAAGAAGAGGAAGATGACATGTGTTTTACTTTCTTGCCTACACTGAGTGCAAAAACAAAATGTACACCAAATGAAAATGATTTTTTTGCATATATTAATCAGTGCAGTATGGGTTATTTGCAGAACAGGTAGCTGCTCGAGCACAGCAGGTGATGTCACTACTAGTGCTGCCTGTAATTAGTAGGTCCAGGTAAGGCGACGGCATTGGCATCCACTACTGAGCTTGCTGTGACCTTGCCTGCTACAGCACAGGCATTGTCCCCAGCCGTAATGCTGCCAATGCTGGTTAAGTATGGCTGTGGTGCTTACTGGACTCATGCACGCTCAGCAATTACCATGCTGGGGTGCAGCGCACATATTCTGCAAGTGACACCTTGGCGCACAAAAGTTGTTTTGGGCCACAGCCGCATCGAGCACGTTGAGGATAGCAGCAATGCAAGGCTGCAGGATATGCTACTCTGGCTACACAGCAAGTGGAAAGTCCACACTTACTTTCATTTATTCTTCCTCAAGAGCCCTCACTCCCAAGTTCCAAATGCGCTCTCGCAGCTTCCCTGCCTCAACTCTATCTTGAACCAGCCTCCAGCTACAATTATCCAATGGGAGGCTTATGTTCAGGCAGTGGCATGGTGCAGCAGACTCTGGGAATAGTTTGTCGATTACTTCTTTTATTTGCGATCGGCGAGATGACATCACCACTAACTTGGTGATACACAATCATGCCTGCCTGGACAGGCGTATGCTGGCCTGTCTATGAACATTTACCAGCCAGAAACCATGCAATGTATGTTATTTTTTTTATTTTGAATTTGAACAATTAATATTGAGACCACCACCTGCAGAAATTGTAGCCCTGGCTCTGTGAAAGAAGTGCAGGTGCTGAGCACCTGAAAGCTCCTGCTCAAATTAAGCACTGGTTTCAGGAGTGTTATAGTTAGCTGGACATTTCACTCATACAAAACCATTGAAATTACTCCGTTATAGTTAGTTGTACTAACTGTAACTTTCGCGCCTGTAATCCACTGATGATGATATCACATATTACATCATTTATGACATGGTCAGTGACATTACTGATGACATCATTGATGACATCTCAAATGACTACACTGATGACATCACTGATGACATCATCCACGTGACAATCAGATACACCTCATCATACACTAGTATAACCTTTCATCACTCAATGTAAAATACAGAGTACCATATATGAATCCATTGACACACCAATACAAGTTTCTAAAAATCCACTCAGTGATTCCTAGATCTACACACACATCAAATCAATTAGCTATAGATTCTCTCATACATGCTGTCAATGATCAATAGAACACTATCAAATATACGTATACACCTATATCGACATTACATATCAGCACACATCCTATTCACTTATGCAGTCATCCTACTCACTTAGGCAAACAATGGATCATACTTACATTCACTCAGCTACACACTTATACAAACTCCACTTCATTTATTCATATAGATAGTAACTCATACTTAGTGTGTTATAAAATCACTATTACAAGTATACAGTTATTCATACAGTCACTCATGCAATCACGAAGTCTTATGAATAATTATTTATATACAACAAATGTCACATACACTGCCTTTTATTTTTCTAGTTTGTTGGACATGAACCATTGAGAGATATATTTGCTCATCACCACACCCATAAAGATATTCACTCACCCAAACAACTGTTATAACATATAATCTTAACCTCATATACCTACTGAATCAACTATTCACAGATCTTAGGGCAGTCACACACCCGTCACTGAACCACACACACATTAACTCTCCCATACAAATACTCAGATTCAGATTCAGAAAGTACTTTATTCGGTTAAAATCAATAACCATAAAAGCGACAACATGAAAATTACAATTTACACAGGTCTGTTTAAAAAAGCACGAATTCATTTTATTTCATTTACACCAAATACTCCGTTAACTAATCAATAACTAATATAGACTTTCACGTAGCTACTAACCAACTGGTGCAGCAGTTTACAGAACAACTGAGAAAGTCATACAGATATTCACACAGTTTAGTCACTACCCAATATGTTTAGTGAGATACTATAAATTAGTCAAGTAAACAGTCAATGACACTGCTACTAAATCCTCCCTCCAGATACTTATATATCCACTCATTATTCAATGAATATTGCTATATATATAATACATATTTAAATAACGAACCAAACCACATTCACTTGATGATGTCATCAGTGATGTCATTTGAGATGTCATCTGTGATGTCATCAGTGATGTCACCGACCATGTCATGAATGATGTAATATGTGACATCATAAGCAGTGGATTGCGGGCGCGAGTGTTACAGTTAGTACAACTAACTATAACAGAGAAATTTCAATGGTTTTGTATGAGTGAAATGTCCAGCAAACTATAACACCCCTGAAACCTATGTTTTTTTCAGTGATATATATACGTATGTATGTATATATCATCTCCACAAAGCACCAACTCGATGCACTCTTGAACGGGTGCCGATGCTGCGGGGGTGCACTCGAATAAACAATTATCGCTCCAAATTCTCCTCGAATACGCCAAGAAAACAACACTCACGGGGGCAGGTTCTTCAGATTTGTTTTTAGAACAACAGGCACAGAGGCGTTTCAGCAACAGCCTTTCTTGATGTCATGAGCGATATAACATAATATAATATGTTATGTCGTCAGCAGTGCATTGCGGGTGCGCGAGTTATAGTTAGCTACACTAACTATAATAGCCAAATTTCTATGGTTTTGAATGAGTGAAATGTCCAACTAACTATAACGTCCCTGAAACCTGTGGTTTTTTCAGTGTATTTCTAAGGTTTTTTAAATGCTAATTTCTAACTATAACGTCCCTGAAACCTATTTTTTTCAGTGAATTGTAATGTTTTTTAAATGCTAATTTCTAACTATGTGTACATAGGTAGAACATGTACAGAAAGATGAAGAAAGGCACAGAAAGAAGCAAGAGAAGTGCAGAAAGAGGGAAGAGAGGTGCAGTAAGAAGTAGAAAGGTGCAGAAAGAAGCAAGAACAATGCAGAAAGAGGCAAGAGAAGTCCAGAAAGAGGAAGAAAGGTGGAGAAAGTAGCAAGAGAAGTGCTGAAAGAAGCAACAGAGGTGCAGAAAAAGGCCTACTTAGACTGTACCTTACCACAGACTCATTCAAAACAGCCTAATCACTAATACTTCTCCCAAGATGTCTTAAACCTCACTTTTCTCTAGAAAGTTCACTATTAATCGAGTGCTCAGAATGTTGCGCCTACCAAATATAAAACAGCAATCCTAAGCATATCACTGTTGAAAGTCTGACCAAGTTTGTGCAGGTATGCATGTCTGTTTCTGCTTTTACCTAGTGACATGTTACAGACAAATATTTGAATACCTGTGTTTTATACAGCATACTCTGTAAATTTGTGTACAAAAAGGTAGAAGCAAGAGAAGTACAGAAAGAAGCAACAGAGGTGCAGAAAGAGGAAAGAGGGGTACAGAAAGAGGCAAGAGAAGAGCAGAAAGAAGCAACAGATGTGCCAAAAAAGGCAAGAGAAGTGCAGAAAGAGGCGAAAGAGGTGCAGAAACAGGCAAGAGGGCTGCAGAAAGAGGGAACAGGGGTGCAGAAAGAGGCAAGTGGGGTATAGAAAGAGCCAAGAGAACTGCAGGAAGAGGCAAGAAAAGTACAGAAAGAGGAAGGAGAGGTGCACAAAGAAGCAAAAGAAGTGCAGAAAGAAGGAAAGAGAAATGCAGAAAGAAGGCAAGAGAAGTACAGAAATAAGCAACAGAGGGGCAGAAAGAGGAAAGAGAGGTACAGAATATGCAGGAAAGGTACAGAAAGAGGGAACATGGGTTCCGAAAGAGGCAAGAGGGATACAGACAGTTGCAAGAGAGGTGCAGAAAGAAGCAAGAGCAGTGCAGAAGGAACCAGCAGAGGTGCAGAAAGTGGTGAGAGGGGTGCAGAAAGAAGTAGGAGAGGTGCACACAGAGGCAAGAGGGGTACAGAAAGAGGTAAGAAGGTTATAGAAAGAAGGATGAGAAATGCAGAAAGAAGCAACAGAGGTGCTGAAAGAGACAAGAACGGTGCAGAAAGAGGCAAGAGAAGTGCAGAAAGAGGCAACAGAGGTGTAGACAGAAGCAAGATAAGTGATGAAAGCGACATTAGAGTTGCAAAAAGAATCAAGTGAGGTGCATAAAAAAGCGAGCGGAATGCAGAAAGAGGCAAGTGGGTTACAGAAAGAGGCAAGAGAGGTGC
The DNA here is from genome assembly GCF_964261635.1 of Lissotriton helveticus. Taxonomy (NCBI): domain Eukaryota; kingdom Metazoa; phylum Chordata; class Amphibia; order Caudata; family Salamandridae; genus Lissotriton; species Lissotriton helveticus. The sequence continues at coordinate 1,709,671,405 of NC_136059.1, forward strand.
AGAAAGAGGCAGGAGAGGTACAGAGAGTGGAAGGAGAGGTACACAAAGAAGCAACAGAAGTACAGAAAGAAGGCAAGAGAGGTGCACAAAAAAGGCAAGAGAAGTGCAGAAAGAAGAAGTAAAGTGGTGCAGAGAGAAGCAACAGAGGTGCTGAAATAGGGACGAGGTGCACAGAAAGAGGCAAGAGAAGTACAGAAATAAGCAACAGAGGTGCAGAAAGAGGCAAGTGAGGTGCAGAATAGGCATGACAGGTGCAGAAAGAGGGAACATGGGTACAGAAACAGCCTAGAGGGATACAGAAATTTGCAAGAGAGGTACAGAAAGAAGCAAGAGCAGTGCAGAAAGAGGTAGGAGAGATATACAAAGAGGCAAGAGGGATACAGAAAGAGGCAAGAGGGTTACAGACAGAAGGAAGAGAAGTGCATAAAGAAGCAACAGAGGTGCTGAAACAGGCATGAGAGGAGCAGAAAGAGGGAAGAGGGGTGCACAAAGAGGCAAGATGGATACAGAAAGAGGTAAGAGAAGTATAGAATCAGGCAGGAGAGGTACAGAACGAAACTGGAGAAGTACAGAAAGAAGCAAGAGAGTTGCAGAAAGAGGCAAGAGAGCTGCAGAAAGAGGGATGCTGAAAGAGGGAAGAGGGATGCATAAATCAGCAACAGAAGTGCAGAAAGAAGCAAGAACAGTGCAGAAAGAACTAACAGAGGTACAGAAAGAGGCAAGAGGGATATGGAAAGAGGCACGAGAAGTGCAGAAAGAAGCAAATGTGGTGCAAAAAGAGGCAAGAGAATTGCAGAAAAAGGCAAGAGATGTGCAGAAAGAGGAAGGAGAGGTGCTCAAGGAAGCAAGAAGGATACAGAAAGTGGCAAGAGGGGTGTAAAAAGAAGCAGGAGAAGTGCAGAAAGAAGCAACAGAGGTGCTGAAAGAGGCAAGAGGGGTGTAGAAAGAGGCACAAGAAATGCAGAATGGAGTGACAGCAGCAGAAAGATGCAAGAAAGGTACAGAAACAGGCAGGAAAGGTGTAGAAAGAGGGAACTGGGTACAGAAAGAGGCAAGAGGGACACAGAAATTTGAAAAAGTGGTGCAGAAAGAAGCAAGAGCAGTGCAGAAAGAACCAACAGAGGTTGCAGAAAGAAGCAATAGGGGTGCACAAAGAGATAGGATAGTGCACAAAGAGGCAAGAGGGTTACAGAAAGAGGCAAGAGGGGTGCAGAAAGAAGGAAGAGAATTGTAGGAAGAAGCAACAGACGTGCTGAAAGAGACAAGAAGGGTGCAGAAAGAGGCAGGAGAATTTCAGAAAGAAGCAACAGAGTTGCCGAAAGAGGCAATAGAGGTGCAGAAAGAGGCAAGAGAGATGCAGAAAAAGCAAGTGAGGTGCAGATAGAAGCAAGAGAGGTGCAGAAAGAAGAGTGAGGCAAGAGAAGAGTAGAAAGTGGCAAGTGAGGTACAGAAAGAGGCAAGGGATTTATAGAAAGAGGCAATATAAGTATAGAAAGAGGCAAGAGAATTGCAGAAAGAGACACTTGAGGTACAGAAAGAGGCAAGAGAGGTACAGAAAGAGGCACAAGAAGTACAGAAGAGGCAACAGAAGGGCAGAAAGAGGCAAGAGAGATACAGAAGGACGAAAGTGAGGTACAGAAAAAGGCAAGTGAGGTGCAGAAAGAGGCAAGAGAGGTACAGAAAGAGGCAAGGTAAGTGCTGAAACATGAATGAATATTGATTTATAGAGCGCATAGTTACCCGGAAGCATCCCAGCGCTATGCAAGAGAAATGCACAAAAAGGCAGGAGAGGAGCAGAAAGAGGCAAGAGAGGTGTAGAAAGATGGAACAGGGGTGAAGAAAAAGGCAAGAAAGGTACAGAAAGAGGAAGTAAGGTACAGAGAGAATCAACAGAGGAGCTGATAGAGGCAAGAGGGGTGCGGAAAGAAGCAAGGGACGTGCAGAAAGAAGCAACAGAGTTACAGAAAGAGGCAAGAGAGGTGCAGAAACAGGCAGGAAAGGTACAGATAGAGGGAACAGGGAGCAGAAAGAGGCAAGAGGGATACAGAAATTTGCAAAAGAGGTGCAGAAAGAAGCAAGAGCAGTGCAGAAAGAGGCAAGCGGGTGTAGAAAGAGGTAGGAGAGGTGTACAAAGAGGTAAGATGGGTACAGAAAGAGGCAAGAGGGGTACAGAAAGAAGGAAGAGAAGTACAGAAAGAAGCAACAGAGGTACTGAAATAGACACGAAGGGTACAAAAAGAGGCAAGAGAAGTGCAGACAGAAGCAACAGAGTTGCAGAAAGAGGCAATAGAGGTGCAGAATGAGCCAAGAGAGGTGCAGAAAGAAGCAAGTGAGGGACAGAAAGAGGCAAGAGAGGTGCAGAAATAAGAGAGTGAGGTTTGGAAAGAGGCAAGAGAAGAGCAGAAAGTGGCAAGTGTGGTGCAGAAAGAGGCAAGAGAGGTATAGAAAGAGGCAAGATAAGTGTAGAAAGAGGCAAGAGAAGGGCAGAAAGAGGCAAGAGAGCTGCAGAAGGAAGATAATGAGGTACAGAAAGAGGCAAGTGAGGTGCCGAAAGAGGCAAGAGAGGTACAGAAAGAGGCAAGGGAAGTGCTGAAACAGACAAGAGAAATGCAGAAAGAGGAGGCAAGAGAGGAGCAGAAAGAGGAAAGAGAGGTGTAGAAAGAAGCACGAGAAGTGCAGAAAAAGGCAAGTGAGGTACAGAGAGAGGCAAGAAAGGTACAGGAAGAAGCAAGAGAAATGCAGAAAGAGGCAAGAGAGGCACAGAAAGAAGTAAGAGAGGTTTGTGCACCATTAGCACCAATTTAACACCCACAATTAGCAATAAGTAACACATGACCATTTCAGCTTTGCAAAGGGCCTTTCACCACACTGTTACACATGATGCTACTTTTTGGGAACATTTTAGCCGTTTGAGCTAGAAACAATGTTTTTTTTGTTCAAATCTGCAGATTATGCAGCAGATTATGGAATATTTGGCAAATGCTGAAAATGTTTAATTATGTGAAAATTGGTGCAGTTGAACAGTCACATAATTCCAGTGGCTCTGCTCATACCTCCGGCTAGGTCTAAAAGTACTCCTTAATGGTTCCTTCTATTTTTGTGTCTCATTGAGTTTATAATTTAGCTTCTATGGACATGAGGAACACTAACCATGAGGTTACCACTCCACAACACAGACTACAATACCACATAATTACTCTCCATAACACATAATCCCACTCCATATAATTCCTATACACTAAATACCACATACTTTCTATCCACATAATTTCACTGCACAACATAGCACATCATTCCACTACACACAACATACATTCACTCTAATCCAAAAAACATTAGTAAAATATTTTACATTTACAACGCCAATAGCTCTAACTATTGCAAATGCGAGACCTATTGCATTGCAAATCCCTGCTAACTAGTAGTCACGTTTGCAGAGTGGTGGAGAAAGGGAGGCTGGGCCTCCAACCAGCGATCAGGAATTCCACTGCATAGGACTTACAGGAGGTACCAGGAGGGTTTCATGGTCTCCAAAGTCACTCATGTGTAAAGTGGACTTCATCCCCCAACCAGTAGTGTGAAGGAGGCGCGTTTGCAGAGTGGTGGACTAAGGGCATGGCCTCCGAAAACCTCTTAGCAATACCACTGTATGGGATTTACTGGAGGTAACAGGAGGGGTAGTTGGCCCCAAGGACATCATTGGGAGCCAACTACCCCTCCTATTACCTACAGTAAGTCCCACACAGCAGGATTGCAAAGTTCTCATAGCAGGGCACGCACCCTTTTCCCACCACTCTGCAAAGGTGCTCCCTGGCTTGCTCTTGGATGAGGATTGAAGTCTCCTTTGCTGCTGGGGCCCCTTAGGGGCCAACTAGCCTACCTGTAACCTCCAGTAATCCCCACACAGTGAGATTGCTGAGAGGTGGACCCAGGCCATGCCCCCTTTCTCCACCAATCTGCAAACATGCCTCCTGGTGCGTTCTTGGTTGGGGGATGAAGTCGCCTTGTCTCCTGAGGGTCCCTGGGGGTCAACTAGCCCTCGTATTACCTCCAGTAAGCCCCACACAGCTGGATTGCTGAGGGTGGTTGGAGGCTATGCCCCCTTTTTACACCACTCTGCAAACGTGCCTCCTGGTGCACTTCTGCTTGGGGAATGTAGCCCACTTTAGTCCTGAGGTCCTCATGACCCAAGGAGACCTCATTGCATCTCCTTGGCCCGGGGGACTCCCACCCCCCAGGGCTGGCTTCTGCAAGGCTCCTGCAATGTCCCAGGGTCCCCTTCCATTAAAAGAAAAAAAAATATGTATATGTGGCCATGACTGAATTTATAAATTGTCTTTTGCCCATTATACGATGTTATACGACGTTATACGATGCATTTACCACTATGGCAGAGACAAGATTTATATGCACGCAGTGAATTCGTGAAACCAGTATGAGGAAATATTGTGTTTGAACATGAAACGTGCATTGCACTGCAAAATGAAAACTCAGAGTCTGTTCACACTGTTTATTAAATGTCACGTGTTTGTTTATTTAATGCACAACGTAACACTCTTTCACCACTCGTGAACAAGAGATCTTGTGTTCTCGAAACGCGTTGAGTGAGCATTTGCCAAAATAAATCAGTTATAAGCAAGTGGGTGCCGTGGATTGTAGTCTTTGGGAAGGTGATGACAGATGGTGGATATATATATACATATATTGATTGATAAAGGCTTCTAGTTAGCCGAAACGCGTCTCTTTTAACTTTGGGATTGAGGGTGACCTGAGAGACTAAACAGATGCCGAATCCTGACTATCTTGGGTCCGTGCATCCTTCCGTGGATGATTCTGTGGGGGCTAGATTGAGTGTATATATATGTGTATATATATATATATATATATATATTCACTGAAAAAACCATAGGTTATAGACCATATATAGTTAGGAATTAGCATTTAAAAAACCTTATTTTACTCACACAAAACCATTGAAATTCCATATATAGTTAGTTGCACTAACTATATATCGCGCACCCGCAATCCACTGCTGATGATGTCACATATTACATCATTCATGACATGGTCAGTGAAATCACTGATGACATCACTGATGACATCTCAAATGACATCACTGATGACATCACTGATGACATCATCCAGTGACTGTGTGTTTCTGTAAAGTTTAAATATGTTTTACATATTGAAGAATGAGTAGATGTATAAGTGTCTGGACGAAGGATTTAGTAGGTGCATGACTGAATGTATGAGTGAGTGATTAAATGTGTCTCACTGAGTGCATGGGTTAGTGACTAAACTGTCTTAATTTGTGCATCATTATGTCTGTTGTTCTGTAAACTGCTGCATGTGTTGATCAGTAGCTATATGATTAACTATATGGGTTATTGATTGATTGTCCAAGTATTTGTATGGGAGACTGAGTGTGTGTGTGGCTGGCAGGGAGGTGTGTGACTCTGTGCAGATCAATGTGTACTTGTATCAATGATTGTATAAGAAAGTAAGTATGTGTTAGTATATGTTTGAAAATGTAAGGTGCTCTATGTTTAACTGTATAGACAAGAAAATGGAAGTGTGATTGATTCTTTACAGGACTGACTAGGTGTGTGAGTAACTCCATGGATGAGTGGCAGAGTGTGAGTGTCTGTATAGGTGTATGAGTGCATATGATAGTGTTGTAAACATGAGTGATTGTATGTATGAATGATTGTATGGGTGAATGAGTGAATGTGTGTGTAGACGTAGGAATCAGTGAGTGCGTATGTAGTAACTAGTATTGGTGTGTCAATGGTTTCAAAAATTATACTCTGTATTTAACACTGGGTGAAACAGAGGTTATATTAAAATGTGAGGAGATGCATTGTATTGTCACATGAATGATATCATCAGTGATGTGGTCATTGATGTCAAATGAGATGTCATCAGTGATGTCATTTGAGATGTCATCAGTGATGTCATCAGTGATGTCACTGACCATGTCATGAATGATGTAATATGTGACATCATCAGCAGTGGATTGCGGGTGCGTGATATATAGTTAGTGCAACTAACTATATATGGAATTTCAATGGTTTTGTGTGAGTAAAATAAGGTTTTTTAAATGCTAATTCCTAACTATATATGGTCTATAACCTATGGTTTTTTCAGTGAATTTTCAAGGTTTTGTAAATGCTAATTCCTAACTATATATGGTCTATAACCTATGGTTTTTTCAGTGAATTTCAATGGTTTTTTAATAGCAAATATCATAAGCTGTCGAATGTCAAGTACGTGGTAAGTGAAAACATTTTCGTGTTTATGCACACTGATCTGCTTTGAATGGTGCCCCCCCCCCCTCATTTCTATTAGGAGTACTCTATCTTTGCAGATAGTGAAAGGTAGTTAACGCAGGCCTTTACCCCCGTTGTAATACGTCGTGCCTGCTTCTCTCTCCATTTGATTGATTGTTATCCAAGTATTTACTGTTTTAGAATTGGTTCTCTTTGGTTCATTCTCTATTTACAAACAAACACAGAGTCGCAATACTCTGTTTAGTCTTTGCAGATAACGAAAAATCGTGTAAAAAAAAAAGAAAAGGAATCGAGCAAAATCAGTAGGCCACTAATGGGATCTCTTTTTGACCTCGCTAAAATAGAAACATTAGGAACAATCCCTCATGACAAATACAAAACTAGTGAGATGAACTGAACTCCACACAATGATGGCTGCAAAACAGCTCGGCTCCGCCACCCACCCCGCCCAAAATAACGATAAAGAGCGGCTGCCATGATTGGTTGCGGAATGGCCACGACGGAGCTACGAAATGGTGCTGCTCTCATGCTAAACCCAGCTTCAGTCTGAAACATCCAGAAACACTGTAGACTACCAATTCGATCAGTTCCGGTAGCGCCCCAATGTAACCCGGTAGAGAAGAACTAGCCCTCCCCTCTTTGACTGATGGTTCTTGTTGCCTGTCCCTTCTGTTGTCATTTAACAGAACTATTTAGCCTGCTGAAAGGGGTTGTGTTCCGACCGCTGGTTGGTGGAGACATTTTGACTATATTCTGGACCTGCGTTGTCGCGTAATGCGTCATATGACGCGCCGCGTTAGCGCATCCGGAAGTCATCCGGGGCGCGCAGCGCGTAACGTAAGCATAACAAGTCATGTGACTTGTTAAAACTTTTCATTGGTTCATTTTACTTTTCTTATTCTAATGATGAAAGGCTTGGTCATATGACCTAAAAATTACGCTTTTTATTACTTCCGAACATTATTTTTTCTTAAATATATGTTATAATGTTCCAGGCTAATGTACTTTCCCGGAAAATTTACAACTGTCCTGCAAGTAAAATATATTCTTTTTTCGAGAAAAAGAGCGTTTCTTCGTCCCATGACGGAGCCGTTGAGCAAAAGAGGGTCGACCTGCTGTCTTAGTCGCCGATACGCCTGAATATGAGATTCTTATCGATCACTTTATGTTGCAGGAGTAGAAAACACAACAGCCCTTGACCATTTATCTTTACTGCGTTCCTTCGTATTATACCTTTTACCCTTCATGTAATTGGTCTGCTTTATTTCACTTGCCTTTTAATGATTCTAAAACAGTGACTATTATTAAAAACTTTACCAATGTATATACTACTACCATGTTTTCTTTTAAAAACCTTTATTGTGAAAATTTCATTATACAAATACGAGCCTATAACCACGTGGGCCGGCCACGGAGCAAACTGTAATCGTATATGATGAGTAGACATTTACACTGTAGAGGAACGTAACGGGCGGGCCATTAGGTTGCAAGAACTAAGGTGTCTAACAGTTACGGAATCGGTGGACGTACATTTTATAATTAAAATACGACAGGGCCAGTTACAATAAAATTATCTAGATATACATTTGCGGGCAAGTACCATGGGTGACGTTAATTCGAACTTTCAATAGTACAGTAATCAATAACACATCAGAACTTAATATCAATAGGGATGTCGAAATATTCAATCAATTCTCGTCCCCGCCCGCCATGTGCTTCAAAACTGCATACGTATCTCGTGATTTCAAGGTTCTGCAACCAGTACACAACAAGGAGTTACGAGTCCCATTTATTCCGGCGCCATTTTGGGCGAGGACGGGCAGGTCCAGGATATAGTCAAAATGTCTCTACCAACCATCGACTATGATGATGTTCATATGCTGTATTTATTAGAGTAACACTCATCTGTCCACATGAAATTAATTTGCCACAATCTAAACATGTCATTTTAATCTTTCCAAAGTTCTTCTAAATATTTGGGACCGTTTCCCTTGCCTCTGATGCTGTCAGTGCCACTTCTTTGATGAATGTACTAGCAGGTCAGGGGTTCTCCTCCAAATCTCTCTTTTATGCAGCACTATAATTAATTGGTGCCACCTCTCCATATGACGATGCATGGTATAGTTACCATAACTATATTTTTTTTCGGTTCCTCTGGAGAGTTCATCGTGGCAGATGAAGCGTGTAACGTACCGGGCATTTACCTTTTTTTGCATGTACAGGAAAGGAAAAAAAAATCGAGCGTCCGAGTTCTAAGGTGTCCCAGGGCCATTTTAGTGGACCAGGCCCAAATCCAAAGAACAGGCCGCCATTTTGAGAGTCCTGTTGCAGCCGCCTGTCGCTGTAGCATCAAGAGCAGCCGAAACTCAGCTGAATGGCAACTGAAACGGTAAAGGGGCGCCCCACTACAGCAGACGAGCCTCCACCTAGGAAGGCCCGTTCACGCCGCCTCCCCCCCCCCCTTCGGGCACCCCACGCCGTTATTCGGAGCAGTATTGTAGGATGGCCACACCAGTGCGGCAACTTGCTAGACATCACCTCGGTGGTAACCGAATCTCAGCGCCTTGTGGTGTCTTCTATTCAGAAAACATTGTTGTGCTGCCTTCGACCTATTCGCCGCAAGTGCGCACACAACTCAGCTGCATAGCTTGCTAGACACCACCTCGGTGCTAACCGAATCTCAGCGCCTTGTGGTGTCTTCTATTCCAAAAATATTGTTGCGCTGCCTTTGGCCCCATTCGCACATCGGTCCGCTACTGACGCCATCTCACAGGCTAATGGGGCGCCCCACGCCGAGTTTCAGCATTGTAGGATGACCACACCAGTACAACAACTTGCTAGACATCACCTCGGTGCCATCCGGATCTCGGCGCCCCACTGCAGATGAAGTGCCTCTCAACTATGAAACCACCACGGTGACATCCGGATCTTGGCGCCTTGTGCTGGTTCCGGCCTATTCACACATCGGTCCGCTACTGACGCCACCTCACAGGCCAACGGGGCGCCCCACGCCGAGTTTCAGCATTGTAGGATGGCCACACCAGTACAGCAACTTGCTAGACATCACCTCGGTGCCATCCGGATCTTGGCATCTCAGCGCCTTGTGGTATCTTCCATACAGAAAATATTGTTGCGCTGCCTTTGGCCCCATTCGCACATCGGTCCGCTACGGACACCATCTCACAGGCCAACAGGGTGCCCCACGCCGACTTTTACCATTGTAGGATGGCCACACCAGTGCCACAACTTGCTAGACACCACCTCGGTGCCATCCGGATCTTGGCATCTCAGCGCCTTGTGGTGTCTTCTAGTCAGAAAATATGGTTGCGCTGCGTTTGGCCCCATTCGCACATCGGTCCGCTACTGACGCCATCTCACAGGCCAACGGGGCGCCCCACGCCGACTTTCAACATTGTAGGATGGCCACACCAGTGCGGCAACTTACTAGACACCACCTCGGTGCCATCCGGATCTTGGCGCGTTGTGCTGCCTTCGGCCTATTCGCACATCGGTCCGCTACTGACGCAAACTCACAGGCCAACGGGGCGCCCCACGCCGACTTTCAGCATTGTAGGATGGCCACACCAGTGCTGCAACTTGCTGGACACCACCTCGGTGCCATCCGGATCTTGGCGCGTTGTGTTGCCTTCGGCCTATTCGCACATCGGTCCGCTACTGACGCCGCCTCACGTGCCAACGTATTTTCTCCGCATTTTATACCCTATGCCGCATAACAGGTCATGTGACTTGTTTATAAAACTTTTCATTGGTTCATTTTACTTTTGGTTTCCTAATGATGGAAGGCTTGATCATATGACCTAAAAACAACACTTTTCATTGGATGAAAACTTTTTTTTTTTCCAAACGATGAAAGCCCCACCTTGTTTCTGGATGTTTCAGACTGAAGCTGGCGTCAGCATGAGAGCACCACCATCTTGTAGCTCCGTCGTGGTCATTCCGCGAGCAATCATGGCAGCCGCTCCCCACCGGAAACCTGCAGGAGTCGGGGGCCCCCAAGACTTTTGTAGAATCTTCAAGGCGGAGGGGACGCTTTCTAGAATGGGGTCCAAGACCTAGCAGACAAGCGTCCGATTTCCAAGGTGTCCCAGGGCCATTTCAGTGGACCAGGCCCAAAAAGGAAACAGCCTGCCGCCATTTTGAGAGTCCTGTGACAGCCGCCTATCGCTGCACCGCAAGAGTGGGCGCAACTCAGCTGAATTTGCTGCTTTTGACACAGTGGACCAAAAGCGGACGGAATGGCAACTAAAACGGTAAAGGGGCGCCCCACTACAACAGACGAGACTCCACCTGGAGAGGCCCGTTCACGCCGCCTCCCCCGGGGCGCCCCACGCCGTTATTCGGAGCAGCATAGTAGGATACCAAAACCAGTGCGGCAACTTACTGGACATCACCTTGGTGCCATCGTTCTGCTGCCTTGGAACTATTCGCACAACAGTTTGCTACTGATGACCCACCCCCCGCGACGCCCCACGCCAGAAATCTGGACGTTGTGCTGCGTTGGGACTATTCGCACAGCCGACCGCTACTTCGTTGTTTTTCCCTAAAAATGTTTATATGTTATTACTGTTTTTGTTTTCTTGTATATATTTATAAGTTATTAAAGTTTTATAATCTTACTACTTTGTTGGAGTGCTATATATTTTTAATGTGACACATAATTGTAAAAACTTTGATGTACAAAGAGTCATCCCTGGAATCTTCCGCTTCAGGCTCGGTCCCCTCCCCAATCACAATACAGGATGGTTTTCAGATAATAGGAACGCGTCTGCTGTGACGGATCTCATCGAGTGTGGGCCTTGATCTACTATAACTCCTTTGAAGAGGGGTGATTCTTTACAGCTGGGGCCATAAACTACATCTGCAGGGCTAGCTGATACCCTAGGACCGGCCTGGACAATCGGACACAGAGGAAAAGAGTGTCAGAGGGTGCGGAAGTGAATAGGGCGAAAGGGAGGTGTCGGGCGGGCACAGGGTGTGATTCTCAGGGAAGAGCAGCGCAGATGGGGGGTGGTTTATTACCCATGCATAAGACAGAGAGCGGGGGTGACCACTGCCTAGGGGAGATGCTTGCGAGGGTGGGGAGCCATGCTAAGGATCGACAGCGTGCACAGAGTGGGTCTGGTCAAGGCATCTAAAATGACTGCCGTGCACGACAAAAGTGTGGCATTTGAAAAAAGGCAAGATGGCGCAGACAATGTTTTTCAACACTTCCTGATTTCCTTCGAATCGAACGTTAACAGACGTTGGGGCATATTACCAAAGTTAAGCGATATTTATCCCTAACGATGCTTAGCAACGATTTTTTTACCGCTAAGCATCGTCAGAAATTATCGCAGATAAACCTTGCTATTATCAAGGTTTATCGCAAATACGATAAAAAACGACCGCAATGCATTAATATCGCTGAAAACTCAGCGATATTCATGCATTACCGAGCTAATGCTCTTAGCCATGTTATCCACCTCCCATTGGATAACATGGCTAAGAACTGCTCAGGGCAGGTGCTAGCTTTTGGAGATATTCGCGCTTATCGCGAATATTTCCAAAAGTTGATAATAGGAGATAGCGATGTTAGCGACTGTTTCCAGTCGCTAACATCTTGGCATGCCCACTTTGCATGTCATTAGTGATAAATATCACTCACATGCAAAGTGGGGCCCAATATGGTCGCTATCTCCTACTAGCCGTCGCTAACTGGTGTTACCAACAGCTAGGTAATACAGATATCATTTTATCTCCACGAAGCGGAGCGCTGTTACAGATATATATCTTCTTTTTGAACGTTAATTTCTCAAAATCCACTGAAGCACATATATTGAGACCTAGCAAAGGCACATCGAGCTACCAGTCCCTACAATTTTGCCAAGTTTCGTGCAAATCCATTCAGCCGTTCGATTATTATTATTATTTTTTTTTTTGCCCCGCGGGGCCCTTTTAAAACCTCCACATCAAACCTAAGAGGTCAAGGAGGATCTACTATGCCCCCTTATGGTCATTTGCCCCTTCGCTTTGGCCTCCTCTTGTCTCTCGATCCTACCGAGAGACAAGATGGCGGCCGCTACGGACTGTTTGCAATGTTTACAGACGCCGGAGAACCAATCAGCTTCGCAAACCTCCGTTACGCGAAGCGGAGCGCTGTTACAGATATATATCTTTTTTTTAACGTTAATTTCTCAAAATCCACTGGAGCACATATATTGAGACCTAGCAAAGGCACATCGGGCTACCAGTCCCTAATATTTTACCAAGTTTCGTGCAAATCCATTCAGCCGTTCGATTATTATTATTATTTTTTTTTTTTGCCCCGCGGGGCCCTTTTAAAACCTCCACATCAAACCTAGGGGGTCAGCGAGGATCTACTATGCCCCCTTATGGTCATTTGCCCCTTCGCTTTGGCCTCCTCTTGTCTCTCGATCCTACCGAGAGACAAGATGGCGGCCGCTACGGACTGTTTGGAATGTTCACAGACGCCGGAGAACCAATCAGCTTCGCTTCACAAAGCTCCGTACCGCGAAAAGTCCGCGAACCGGAGCGCTGCCCGGTCCGCTGTTACAAATATATATCTTTTTTTGAACGTTAATTTCTCAAAATCCACTGAAGCACATATATTGAGACCTAGCAAAGGCACATCGGGCTACCAGTCCCTACAATTTTGCCAAGTTTCGTGCAAATCCATTCAGCCGTTCGGGCTAAAAGTGAGGCCAACCGCCCTATGGAAAACTCAATGTTAAAAACACGTTTTGGGACCCCCCTTTTTTCTCAGCCCCCCCCTTGACGAACCCCCCCCAAATTTTCAAGGGTTACTCAGAAACAAAATGTGCCATTTTCCTGAAAATTTCAGCCAATTCCGTCCACAAACGCCAAAGTTATTAGACATAGAATTTTCAAAAATCCCATAGAGAAAAAATCCTAACTATATATACCTACTGGCGACCGCCAGTAGGTAATATATATATATATATATTACCTACTGGCGGTCGCCAGCAGGTATATATAGTTAGGATTTTTTCTCTGTGGGATTTATGAAAATTCTATGTCTAATAACTTTGGCGTTTGTGGACGGAATTGGCTGAAATTTTCAGGAAAATGGAAAATTTTGTTTCTGAGCAGCCCCTGAAAATTTGGGGGGGTTTTGTCAAGGGGGGGGCCGAGAAAAAAGGGGGGTCCCAAAACACGTTTTTCCCATGTTAATTTCCATAGGGCGGTTGGCCTCACTTTTAGCTCGAACGGCTGAATGGATTTGCACGAAACTTGGCAAAATTGTAGGGACTGGTAGCCGGATGTGCCTTTGCTAGGTCTCAATATATGTGCTCCAGTGGATTTTGATATATTAACGTTCAAAAAAATATATATATCTGTAACAGCGCTCCGGGTAGCGCTCCGGTTCGTGTACTTGACGTGTAACGGAACTTCGCGAAGCGAAGCTGATTGGCTCTCTGGTGTCTGTCACCATTCTAAACAGTCCGGAGCGGCCGCCATCTTGTCTCTCGGTAGGATCAAGAGACAAGAGGAGGCCAAAACAAAGGGGGAAATGACCATAAGGGGGCATAGTAGATCCTCCCTGACCCCCTAGGTTTGATGTGGAGGCTTTAAAAGGGCCCCGCGGGGCAAAAAAAAAATTAAAAAAAAAAAATTCCGGACGCCATCTTGTCTCTCGGTAGGATCGAGAGACAAGAGGAGGCCAAAACAAAGGGGGAAATGACTATAAGGGGGCATAGTAGATCCTCACTGACCCCCTAGGTTTGATGTGGAGGCTTTAAAAGGGCCCCGCGGGGCAAAAAAAAAAAATCATTTTTTTTGCGTGGGGTGCGCCCGGTACGCGCACCGGAAAGCGGTCCGGGGAGCGTACTATGAGGAAAAAAGAATGATAGACTTTTCAAATATTGTATGTTTAATGATTGTTCGTTTTGTTGTTTTTTTTTGTTTTTTTTTATTTATTTATTTATTTTGGTTGTACTTCATGAATTAGATATAAAAATGAATAATGTCTCAAACAATTTTTAATTATTAAATAAAAATGTATTGGTCAGAATTTTCATAGTTCAATAAAACTTCCAGCATTACATCATCTGGAATCTCCTCAAACATGCATGTTTCTATGTCTTGTAAGCATTCAATAAATTGTTCATCCAAAGACTGATCTATAAAATCTGCATCTAAAAATTCTTCATTTAAAATCTCCTCAGATGTAATGTCGAAGGAAACATTGATATTTTCGTGCTCCCCTTCCATTTTTTTGCTGTAAATAGTATAAAAAATAACTATATCAGAAGAGTTAGGGCACTGTTGGGTTTAAGTTCAGACAAGTAGTTCTGATTTTTTAACAGTGAAGTTAACTTTGGGTAGTGTATGGTAACAGGCAGCAAGTAGAAATATAAAAAAGTGCCTATGAAGAAGTGTAAGTAAATTCATAATTATAGCAGAAGGAATCTCCTCAAACATGCATGTTTCTATGTCTTGTAAGAATTCAATAAATTGTTCATCCAAAGACTGATCTATAAAATCTGCATCTAAAAATTCTTCATTTAAAATCTCCTCAGATGTAATGTCGAAGGAAACATTGATATTTTCGTGCTCCCCTTCCATTTTTTTGCTGTAAATAGTATAAAAAATAACTATATCAGAAGAGTTACGGCACTGTTGGGTTTAAGTTCAGACAAGTAGTTCTGATTTTTTAACAGTGAAGTTAACTTTGGGTAGTGTATGGTAACAGGCAGCAAGTAGAAATATAAAAAAGTGCCTATGAAGAAGTGTAAGTAAATTCATAATTATAGCAGAGAAGCCTAAGTCAATCTATAAATATAAAAGAGGAGCCTATCTGTATTTATAACTATAGCAGGGGGACAGTAAATAATTATCAAAAAACGTTTTTACAAATTAACTTAAAGTGCTCCTTACAAATTATCAACTTACTTTACAGAGAGGTGAAAATGCTCTTGAAATGTACTTCAGGAAGTAGTAGTCAAAATGGCTGTGTTTCTCTCTCTTTCTTTATATATATTCAGGTACATAACCATTGAAATGTCAGGTAAAAAAAGTAGAAAATGAAAGTAACATTTTAATTGGTTGTCAATTCCAACACTTCAGATGTGTTTTGTGAAGCGATTTACCTCAGGGAATTTAGAGAGGTCTGCAGGCTAAATGGTTAAATGGAATTCCAACCAAATTTGTGAAAATGGTAGGGACTGGTATGTAGTATGAGCTAATGTATATTTGGTGAAAGTGTCTCCAGTGGTTTTTCTGTAAATTACTTTCCCACCTTTTTTATGCGATCGCTTCTCACTGCGCGCCCCGGTACGCGAACCGACAGTGTTACGGGAGTCCTCCATTTTGTGTTTCGGTAGAATTGAGATACAAGATGGAGGGCAAATAATGTTCAGAATGGGTAGAAGGGGGCATGGTAGACGTATCCTGACCCCCTAGGTTTTCTGAGGGTGGCTGAGGAGGCCCATATGTGCGAGAAAAAAAACATATTTTTTCAAATTTTCGCACGGTTTGCGTCCGGTGCGCGTACCGGGTAGCGATCCGGAAAGCGTAAATTGTGAAAATTAGTAAAAAAAAGTTACATTTAAAATTTGTTTATAGTGATCATAGTTAGGGTAGCTCTGAGAAGAGCTTTTGGGTCTGTGGTACATTTAGGTACTTATAAGTAGGTACCAATACATAGACTTAAATTCAGGATGAAAACTCTGTTCCCCTCATCTGAGAAGTGAACTCCATCTCCTCTGTAGATATCTTGCATGTAGTAAAGCAAGTTATTGTTGTAGATGCAGCCCATTCCATGGTCTCTAATGTAAGCTGAAACAGACTTATTTACATGCTTCCTCGATTTCTCAATTTGTGGACAAAATTGGTTCGACCACCTCCATTTCTGTCTTTGGCATATATTTGAATATACCAAGGCAGTTTGAGGAAAAAGTGCCATCAATTGGTCAAAGGTGTCCTTTAAAAGCATTTCCAGACCTACCCCAGTCAAAGTGCCCAAGTCATTTCCTCCACAGTGCACAATTAACAGGTCAGGTTTTGGCAAATGCAAAAAGGTTTTCACCAATGGTATCAATTGGCGACATTTTAATCCTCTGTGGCCAATCCACTTGATTTCTACATCATCTGGAATCTCCTCAAACATGCATGTTTCTATGTCTTGTAAGCATTCAATAAATTGTTCATCCAAAGACTGATCTATAAAATCTGCATCTAAAAATTCTTCATTTAAAATCTCCTCAGATGTAATGTCGAAGGAAACATTGATATTTTCGTGCTCCCCTTCCATTTTTTTGCTGTAAATAGTATAAAAAATAACTATATCAGAAGAGTTACGGCACTGTTGGGTTTAAGTTCATGTTTCTATGTCTTGTAAGCATTCAATAAATTGTTCATCCAAAGACTGATCTATAAAATCTGCATCTAAAAATTCTTCATTTAAAATCTCCTCAGATGTAATGTCGAAGGAAACATTGATATTTTCGTGCTCCCCTTCCATTTTTTTGCTGTAAATAGTATAAAAAATAACTATATCAGAAGAGTTACGGCACTGTTGGGTTTAAGTTCAGACAAGTAGTTCTGATTTTTTAACAGTGAAGTTAACTTTGGGTAGTGTATGGTAACAGGCAGCAAGTAGAAATATAAAAAAGTGCCTATGAAGAAGTGTAAGTAAATTCATAATTATAGCAGAGAAGCCTAAGTCAATCTATAAATATAAAAGAGGAGCCTATCTGTATCTATAACTATAGCAGGGGGACAGTAAATAATTATCAAAAAACATTTTTACAAATTAACTTAAAGTGCTCCTTACAAATTATCAACTTACTTTACAGAGAGGTGAAAATGCTCTTGAAATGTACTTCAGGAAGTAGTAGTCAAAATGGCTGTGTTTCTCTCTCTTTCTTTATATATATTCAGGTACATAACCATTGAAATGTCAGGTAAAAAAAGTAGAAAATGAAAGTAACATTTTAATTGGTTGTCAATTCCAACACTTCAGATGTGTTTTGTGAAGTAATTTACCTCAGGGAATTTAGAGAGGTCTGCAGGCTAAATGGTTAAATGGAATTCCAACCAAATTTGTGAAAATGGTAGGGATTGGTATGTAGTATGAGCTAATGTATATTTGGTGAAAGTGTCTCCAGTGGTTTTTCTGTAAATTACTTTCCCACCTTTTTTATGCGATCGCTTCTCACTGCGCGCCCCGGTACGCGAACCGACAGTGTTACGGGAGTCCTCCATTTTGTGTTTCGGTAGAATTGAGATACAAGATGGAGGGCAAATAATGTTCAGAATGGGTAGAAGGGGGCATGGTAGACGTATCCTGACCCCCTAGGTTTTCTGAGGGTGGCTGAGGAGGCCCATATGTGCGAAAAAAAACATTTTTTTTCAAATTTTCGCACGGTTTGCGTCCGGTGCGCGTACCGGGTGGCGATCCGGAAAGCGTAAATTGTGAAAATTAGTAAAAAAAAGTTACATTTAAAATATGTTTATAGTGATCATAGTTAGGGTAGCTCTGAGAAGAGCTTTTGGGTCTGTGGTACATTTAGGTACTTATAAGTAGGTACCAATACATAGTCTTAAATTCAGGATGAAGACTCTGTTCCCCTCATCTGAGAAGTGAACTCCATCTCCTCTGTAGATATCTTGCATGTAGTAACGCAAGTTATTGTTGTAGATGCAGCCCATTCCATGGTCTCTAATGTAAGCTGAAACAGACTTATTTACATGCTTCCTCGATTTCTCAATTTGTGGACAAAATTGGTTCGACCACCTCCATTTCTGTCTTTAGCATATATTTGAATATACCAAGGCAGTTTGAGGAAAAAGTGCCATCAATTGGTCAAAGGTGTCCTTTAAAAGCATTTCCAGACCTACCCCAGTCAAAGTGCCCAAGTCATTTCCTCCACAGTGCACAATTAACAGGTCAGGTTTTGCAAATGCAAAAAGGTTTTCACCAATGGTATCAATTGGTGACATTTTAATCCTCTGTGGCCAATCCACTTGATTTCCACATTTTGTAAATTGAGGTTAGGTAAATTTCTGTTATCAGCATACCTTTGAGCCCAGTAGATGTAACTATGTCCAACAATCCAGACAGAAAACATGGTGAGAGAAGGTTCTGCTGCAGTTAGATGAAGTGTGGGAATGAAATGGCAGTTGAAAAAATAAGAGTTTATAATGAAAAAAACTGTGGAGTTTCTGTGCTAATGATTCAGTAGCAGTGATTGGTGGATTTTGATTGCTGAAAACAGAAAGTTGGGGTGCATGGATGAGTTCTTTGAAAGATGTAATTTGAATGGTGAAGAAAAAATCATTTTATGAAAGATTGCACTGGATACGCAGGTGCACTGAGAGTTCAGAGTTCAATTGAAACATTGTTGTGTGAACTTTCAAACACCAGAGGTCTTTCAGGAGGTGGTTGCTATGGAAAAAAGGCAGAAAGGGCAGAAGGGGGAAGGGTGTTGATTTGAAAAAAGTGAGGGAAGAGTTTTGATTGGGTGACATTAGAGATATGTGTGATGAATTACAGCATTTCTGTGCCTTTGTTGGTTGCAGCGTCTGGAGTGCATACCCTTTGCTCTTCTGAAGACAAATTGGTGTGTGTCTGAGACTGTTTTCAAACTCAAAAAGTATTTGCTAAGGTGAGAAAAGATTCATTTAATTTAGATAGAGATTAGTATGCTTAAGGGAAAAAATTTGGAAGAAAGTTGTGTATTTAAAATGTTGCTTTGTGTCAAGTGTTTTTCAAATAGATTTTGATTCTTTGAGTTACATAGCCATGTTAAAAGTGACGCAAAAATGGTGCAAGGGCCTTAAAAAAACGCTTTCATGTGTCTTAGGGCATTTTAAGTCACTTCCCATGAATATGGTTGAATAATTGTTTTACATGATGGGTTTAAAAACTTTTTTTGAAATCAATTAGGTTTCTTAATATGTACTGCTAGAGTTTCATAGGTTGCTTGGGGCACATTTACAAGGTCTTTGAGTCCCTTTGATGTTATTTTTCCCATTTTAATTTTAGACATTTCCCCGTGGTGCAAGGACCTTGTAAATACGCCCCCATGTGTGCTTGGCAAATTTAGATTTTGATTGTTTGAGTTACATAGCCATGTTAAAAGTGATGGAAAAAAGGTGCAAGGGCCTAAAAAAAAAGCTTTCTTGTGTGTTAGGGCATTTTAAGTCACTTCCCCATGAATGTAGGTATATAATTGTTTTACATGATAGATTTAAAAACGTTTTTTAAAATCAATTAGGTTTCTTGATATGTACTGCTAGAGTTTCATAGGTTGCTTGGGGCATATTTACAAGGTCTTTGAGTCCCTTTGATGTTATTTTTCCCATTTTAATTTTAGACATTTCCCCGTGGTGCAAGGTCCTTGTAAATACGCCCCTATGTGTGCTTGGCTAATTTAAGTACTGATAGGGTGTGCTTCTACATAGGACCTGTGTTGTGTATTCAAATTTAGACCAGAAAATCACATTTATGAGAAGGTCATATTGGTGTCTGCTTCTTCAAATAAATATTGAACTGAGAAGTATTAAACTGAGGCTAAATTTCATCTGCAACCCTGAGTAGGCCTCACCTCAAACAAACCTCTAGATAGTCCACACCTTATCGTCATCTTGAATCAATCATTTAAAGTGTTAGGTGCAGATTTATGATGGCTGTGCGCCTCTTTTGTGCTGCTGTTCCGTCACTTTTATAATGCAGCAGTGATTTACAAGATGTACCATGTTGCAAGATAGGCCTCACTTCATTGGTAGGCCTTGCACATGTATTATCTCCTCTATATTCTTCAACAAGCCTAAATTTCATCAGCAACCCTGAGTAGGACTCACCTCAAACTTTTGTGACGCAGCGGCGGAGCAAAAGATGCGCTATGTTGTGACATATTTACAACTTGAAGCATCAAGGAAGATGTGTCATGCTGTAAAGTCCTGCCCCACATGAAACGTGCGTCAGGTTTCATGTGGGCGTTTTGTTGCAGGGTGGGCAGTCATTTGCATGAAAGCTCTGTAAAACTAACACAGTAAAATTAAGAAGATTTCACTGAGTCACCTTTATGGCATTGCTGAATCAAATCTTTACGCCTGTTTGAAACAGGCATAAGGAGAGATGCACCATGCAATGTGTGCCTTGCCCCTGTGCATTGCAGTAGATATGTCGCGTTTATGACGTGATTCCTGCAATGCGCCGTTTTTGTGGAACAGATGCGTGATGCATCTGTGCTGTTTTTGCTCAATGGTGCTCTGCATTGTAAATGCGGTACATCATGGGTGGCCAGTTAACATAGATCTGCTCTTTTAAATTTAAGTATTAGCAGGGGACACAGTGTTGGTGAGGTTATCCAAGGTTAAGAAGAGATGAGTCTTGTTCACTGAAAACGTGGACATAGGCCTCACCTCCTCAGCATCGCTGGACATAGTTAAATAATATCTGCAAAATGTTATTCTTGGTAAACAATTTTACTATTATAGTGTCTGAGATTTGTCTCTTACTCTGCAACATCTCATTGTTGTTCTCTTTCTTTAAAGATAACGGGAACATCAACCATGAGTGATAATGAGCAATCTGTTGATCTCGATCTTATCATTGAACTTGTCATTGAAACGTCAGTGGAAGTAGATCCCTTGGATGATTTATATCCTGTGGATGATGAAGTAGTTGATGAGGATGCTGATTTGTCAGAATTGTATGACATAGGGTGGGCATCTGACCTGCTCGAGCCTATTAACCTAATTTTAAAAATAAATTTAAGTTACTCGAAATGAAAAGTAACCATGTAAACCGTTTTATTAAAAATTAAATACAACTTCAAAAACAAATTGTGTGAAGTGTCTTTAATGAAATAGTAAAATATACTAATAAAATTAGTTCAGATTCACATATAAAAGATCACAGGTCAAATGTAGAAGCATTCCATTTCGTTGCAACTATTTGTGAGTTTTAAATTTCATAATGCACTAAAAATTATTGTATGTAGAATTTATAACTAGTATGTTAATTTTTTGACGACTGTTATTGATTTACTGTTTGGTAATAGTGGTTAATAAAATTTTTTATTATATTTTACTACAGATTCAACTGCAGATCATTTCGAAATTAGACAATGCCGTCTAAGGATAGAATCCGAAAGGTTACAAAACGTCAAAGACAGCAGATTAGTAAATGCTTGCAGCAGTCCTCTACAATAAAATCTCGTCAAGTCACCAAGAAAGCTCCGGGTAAGAGAACAAAATCATTCCTTAGAAACATTTGTAGAAACAAAAGTATACCTACAGAACAAGTTTTAGTCCAGAAAAAGAGAGCCAATTTAAACGGAAAGGTAAGGCCAAACAAAAATGTTACTGGTAGAGCAGGAGATAACTCTGTGCATGGTAGTAGAAGGAAAAATCAGTTTAGGGACATTCGTAGACGAATGTTCCGCAACAGGATAATTGGTAATTTGTTAAAAAATATTAAGAAAGGTCAACAGAAAGTGGTTTTTTATAAGAGAAAAAAAAAGTTGAGAAAATTATTGATCAGGCTTTTCAAATTAAGCGAAAGTTATTTATTTTGATAATCAATAGAATTAGGAAACTAAACAAGGTAATTTATGATTTAAAAACAAATAGTAGATGGAAGAGAACAGTTAATCGTAGATGTTTTTTCAGGAGAATGGATGCATAGTTCAAGTTCTGAGGCATTTTTTAATGAGGAGAGTTACTTTCAGGATAATGATTTGGTGCATGCAGTTGACACCAGTGGTCGAGCTTATGAGGTGAAAGATGGTAGTCCGGTTGAAAAAGAAAAACTTGTGACAACAGAGACAGAAGAGGTGTTAGGTAATGAGGTTTTAGGAAGACGTCCTAAGGGACCTGTGTACACCTGGAAGTGTAGTAGTATTTGCAGTGTGCGACAGGATTCCATCAATTTGCTTTGTGATTTTGTACGGACATTTAATAAGAAAAGTTTGAAACAGAAAATGAAGATGTTGCAAGAATTAGATCCTTGCAGAGTGAGGGAAGTGACAGGTTTGCATGGTCATTCACTGGCTTGTCTTTCCAGGAGAGTATGCCTGAGTGTTTTTCATCATTTCAGGATGCTAGCAGTGCATCATAATAAAGTGAGGGAATTAGTTAGAATGTTGTATTATGCTAAGAGTCCAGCAATTATGCTTAAACAATTATGCACTGCTCTTTTGCATGGTTCTGAAGTAGATGTGAAGAATATTTGTGAAGAAATTGAGTTTTGTTACTTTACAAGTAAAGAGGAGAATGTTGAAATTGACCCAGAAGAAGAGGGTAATGTGGAAGACACCGAAAGGTATTTGCGCGCTTTAGAAATTTTATAATAATAATAATAATAATAAGATAGTGTACAGGTTTCCAGTACAGATAATTTTCAGAAGGAAATTGCCACGTTTCAGGTGAAATCAAGTGAGAGGCCTAATTTCACTTGTGTGCGTTGTCGATGCACTTATTATAAGAATCAGCCTAAGTTAGTGGATTTATATGCGAAAAGTGAAAGGGAAAATAATAGTGAATGGAAGGATTTTGCAACATACTTGATGGTAGAAAATTCTTTTGATTTGGGATTGGATCAACGTGTGTGTACTTATTGTTGTAACAAATTAAATCAAAACCGGATGCCTGCCAGAGCGGTTCATAATAATCTGGAATTGGTTGAGATTCCTTCTGAATTGAAGGATTTAAATACTTATGAATCTATTTTGATTCAAAGTATCCATCCCTTTCAGGCTATTGTAAGAATGGAGCCAAAGACAGGGAAATTGCCTCCATCAGATTTACAGAGAGGATTAAAGGGAAGAGTTGTTTATTTGCCTCTAGATTTGAAGAAAAACATTAATACAATTGTAGTAGAGAAAGTGGAAGAGGAACCTCTGGTTATCTTAGTTAATGGGGTTCCGACAAAGAGTAAGAAAATATGGCAAGATTTAGTAGATGTTAGGAAAGTCAAAAAGGCAACATTGTATTTGAAGAAAAACAATAAGTACTACAAGAATGTATATGTTGCAGAAGAGGAAGTAAGTGAAGAAGAGGATAGCGATTTGTGTGCTGGTCAAATTGAGAAAGTAGAACCCTCTAAAAATGAAGAAATATATGAACATTATAGTGTTCATCCTTTGCATTCCAAGGAAGTCATGGGGAATGCTATTGAGTTGTTTCAAATGAAACAAGCCAAAGGGAGTCCCATTAGTGTTTGGGAGGAAAGTTTGGAAGCTCGGTGTTTCCCACAGCTATTTCCAACAGGTCAAGGAGGAAGATATGATGAGCGACCTGATCAAATTCCTGCTTCTGAATACCGGACTTTACGATTGTATGCAGAAGATCCTAGGTTTCGTCAATGCATTCCCTATTTGTTTCATCTCCTGTTTGAAAGTGATCTGTCTGGACTGTCATATGCAGTGAACCACATCTTGAAAAGTGGTGTACAGATGCAAAACATCTCGGCAAGTGACTTTATGGATAAAGTCAATGTGCAAGACAGTATTTTGGATTCTCACTTGATTAATCTCATGGCGTGTCAGCGTGGTACTAATGAGTACTGGTACCGTCGTCATGGTGATTTAAAATGTATGCTGAGGAACTTAGGAACTCCCACATGGTTCCTCACTCTCAGCTGTGCCGAGTATGGCTGGGAAGACTTACTTGAATTTCTACGAGAGGCAAATGGAAACATTGAAAATATCGAATTCAAGACACCCGGAGAACTGTGCTCTTTGGATCCAGTGAATGTATGCAGGTACTTCAATCATAGATTTGAAGCTATGATGTCTTTCATCAGGAACAAGAAAAATCCACCTCTTGGAGAGGTGTAGGATTTCTTCTGGAGGAAGGAGTACCAAGCAAAAGGTGCTCCTCATATACATATGCTGCTGTGGATCAAAGATGCACCCAAATTTGGAACAGATCCAGATGACTTAGTGATGAGTTTCATAGAACAGTATTCTACATGTGCTGTTCCAAAGGCAAAGGAAGACAAAAGCCTAAGAGAACAAGTTTTACGCTTCCAAAGCCATCGTTGCGGAAAGTACTGTTGTCGTAAATTCAGAAACAAGGACAAGTTCTACACTAAATGTCGTTTCGCCTTTCCACGACCGGTGATTTCTAAAGGAAGAGTGAACAGTTTGATGTCTTCGCTGCGACATAATGTGATGAAGAAATCACCCAAAAATACATACAATTTGAAAAGGAACAAAGAGTCCAAGTATATCAACGACTACAACCCAGTGATTTTGTCCATGTGGAATTCTAACATGGATATACAGTTTGTGGCTGATAACTGTATGGCTGTGGCTCGGTATGTGACATCTTACATCACCAAAAAAGAAAAGACAGAATTGAAGGATATGTGGGAGGACATTTCCCATGAAAAGAGCCTCAGTAAGAAGTTGTACAGTTTCAGTCTGAAGATGTTGTCGCATCGAGAAATTGGAGCTTACGAATGTTCTGACCGGTTGTCTTCAGCAAGTCTCTATGCCAAATCAAGGAGTATCGTTTGGGCGAGTCTTGGTCTTGCTGCAACGCGTAATCAAGTTCTGAAACCTGTACGGGAAATTGAGTATTTGGCGGAAAAGGAGCCAAACAGTACAGATATTTTGAAGACCAACATGTTGGATACATATTATCCAAATAGAAGCAGTCACCTCGAGAATGTTTGTCTGTATGAGGTTCTGCAAAATTACATATTCAAGAGGAACATCAAAGAAGATATTGATAAAGGAGTGTATGCTGTAATTGGAAGTGAGGGATGTCTGGTCAAGCAAAGAAAATGTCAATTGGTAAATCATCGAAAATTGAGTGGTGAATCTCCTGAAAGAAAAGAGTTTTTCTATTTAGCTCTTTTGCAACTTTTCAATCCTTGGCGTGCAGAAGAGGAACTGCTTGGAGATTTCCTCTCTTACGAAGACTCTTTCAATGCCGCCAAAGAGACCATAGAATGTCCTGTTTTTCCCAAATATCTAGAAATATTGAATGTGGAAATCGAGCAGGAAGCAACGATTGCAGCCGAGATTGCTAAAGACAGTTCTCAGGACAGTCAGAGTTCTGTTTCATTGAGTCAAGATCCACTAGGAGGACCAGTTATCGAAAATGAAGCTGCCACTGCCATGATTGAAGTGGAAAGAGCCATGGCACATGCTCAGGAGGATGCGGTTAACTTAGAAGACTTGGAAAGACAACTGAACGTTGAGCAGAAGAAAATATATGACGAAGTTACCAACCAAATTGATCATGGATTAAGTCATGAGAAGAAAGAGTGCTCATGTACGTCGTTGAAGCCTGTCCGACTGTACGTGAGTGGAGAAGCGGGAACTGGAAAAAGTTTCCTCATTAAAGCAATTTCATGTTATTTGCAGAAAAGGACTGAGTCATCGCTGTCTTGTGTTGTCACCGCTCCAACTGGACTGGCAGCACATAACATTAAAGGTATTACTTTGCATCGTCTACTGATGCTGCCAGTGGAGCATGATAACAAATTACAATACCACAAGTTATCTGGAGATGCTTGTTGTGAAGTTTCAAGAGTGTTGAGGAAAATGAAACTTCTTATCATTGACGAAGTAAGCATGGTTTCCAATGTCATGCTTGCCTTTGTGCATTTGAGAATGCAAGAAGTTCTCAAAACAGAGTATGATGTGTTATTTGGTGGCAAACACATCATTGTTTTTGGTGATCTTCTGCAGCTGACACCAGTGAAAGGACAACCTGTGTTCAAAATGCTCACGCATGAAGATACCAGGAAGTGCCTAGGGAGCATTGGCAACGTCAATATATGGTTAAACTTCAATTATGCTGAACTGCGTGAAAATATGCGTCAGGCGAAGGATGAAGATTACAAGAATATTCAACAAGATGTTAGAATCGGAAAAGTGACCGAGCATGGGAAAGAAGCTTTACATGCACGATTACTGTCAAATTTGTATCCAGAACAAGACGTTGTGCCTGAGAATATTTTTCAGAAAATTACTGAGAAGAAATCTGGAATATGTTTGATGCCAACTCTTGCAGAATGTTCCATCTTCAACAACAAAATGTTGCATTTAGAAACCCAAGAGATTGTGAAACTGGAAGCTATTGACAGAGTAGAGCATATGGGATCAACAATTATTTTGTCTGAGAATTTGAAATCAAAATTGGATTCATTAGAGAAGACTATATCCAAAACTGCAGGTTTTGAAAAGACTCTGGATGTGTGCTTAAATTGCCGTATAATTTTAAGAAGGAATTTACATGTTGAAAGAGGTCTGGTAAATGGATCAATGGGTAATGTTGTTGATTTTGTGAAATACAGAAATAGAGATGGAATTGAATTTTTAAAAATTAAATTTGATGGCATTGAGGAAGTACAGCTAATTGGTCGTTGCTCTGCTAGGTTTTTGCTTGTAAAAGACTTATATGTTCGCCGTAAGCAGTTTCCTGTTTGCTTGGCATATGCGGTGACAATCCATAAATCGCAAGGTTTAAGTGTAGACAGTGCATTGGTGAATATTGGCAGTTCTGTGTTCAAGGAGGGTATGGCATATGTGGCATTGTCACGAGTCAGAACTTTATCGGGATTGTACTTGATTGAGTGTGATGTCACAAACATTTGTGCGGATCTAGATTGTGTTAAGGAATACAATAGGTTAAGAAGAGAGTATGCGCCACATTTGCCTCAATATCCTTTGTTTGAGAAACGTGTGGTAGGCCGGAAACGAAGAAATGTGACCAATAGTAGGGAGGTTCTAGCAAAAAGACGAAAAGTCGATGAACTTGAAATTATAAGCAGAAAGAAAAAGGATTCTGTTGAAGATGTTGTTGGTTTTCAATTTGAAAATAGTTCTGGTGTCAACTGCTATGCTAATGTAGTGGTTAATGTTGTATTTTCTCTAGAAACTTTAAAACAACAGATTGTGATCAATTTGGATCAAAGTTTTTGCTGCTTGCTGAATTCAGTGTTAGAGAAATGTAGCACTGATAGAGCAAAATTAGAAAGTGTGTCTGAAATTCGAAATCTGTTAGACAAATGTTCAGGTCAAACGCAATTCTCTCAAAATATTCAGCAAGATTGTCAGGAGTTTTTAATGTATATGCTTGATGTATTGCAAGATGAAGGTGTAGTTGTAGATCACCTGTTTGGCCTTTCTTATCAATGGCAGCATGACTGCGAGAACTGTAGGGTATCAAGTACTAGTAGTGTAGACTCAGAAAGATTTATATATTTAACTTTGCCAGACAGTAAATCAGTGTCCTTTAATAAGCTAGTAAAATCAGCCGATCACAACATGGAGTGTAGCCAATGTAAGTCAGCAATGCTGTCCACATTATTTATTCAAACATATGGCCAGTATGTCATTTTAATGTTCCAACGATGTAGGCCTGATGGAACAAAATTGACAACTTTAATTAAATATTTTGTGGCTTCGCAGTTGTCAATATCAGGAAGGACTTTTGTAACTGCAGCAATTATATATCATGACGGTCCTTCAACAACATCAGGACATTACACAGCTTATTTAAAGTCTATAAACGGCTGGTCATTCTGCAATGATTCTGTTTTAACTTTAAAAAAAAATTGCCTTTTGACCTTAAAAATTCTTACCTGGTGTTTTTACAACCAAAATTTTAGGGAAAGAATCTCGGGCTTTGCTCTGAGGAATTTCAAGAGGTTCTAATGGCTCCTACACTATTTGGCCTTGAGGATAAGTGTAGTACAGAGTCAAAAGTTAAATGTGGAAATGTGGAACATGAGTGAGCAAGAAGGGTGAGATATTACTAGTACAGGATTGTGAAAGTGATCTTGAACGTTTTCTTTCTAAAAGTTGCGGAAAAACAAAATGACGGGATTTGCTTAGAAGAATTCCAAGTGTTATAAATGGCTCTTACACGATTTGGCCTTGAGGAAATGTGCGGTAGAGAGCGAGAAGTCATTTATTGTATGTAACATATTTGTCAAAATGATGGAGCTTTTCTTTCAGAAAGTGGCGGGCAGAAAATAATATCAGCACAACAGAGTATAAGCTGTTCATAGGACATCCTTCGACGTCATGGAAAGTAAGTTACTTTTGAGGAGTTCTGATTTCTGATTGGATATGTTATATGGGTTTTTTAAACACAATCATTTTGATTGTGTTTTTTTCCCCACTGTTATATGACGAATACCTTCAACTCACTGTTTTTAGTGAAATTTGATACATTCTGAGAACAGCAAAAATAAACCATTTAACATGTATAATATTTCTGTACCTTTTTGTATTTATGATATTCATTTAGAACTGCGTAGGAGGCATGGAGAAACTGAGGCTTCTGTAAGTGTCAAGGGAGGTGAGTAATGTACATTGCTCTGTTGCATACAGTCCTCACCTTCTCCATACTCTTGGATATGCTAGACTAAACCTGCACAATGACACACCTAAGCTGAGGAAATACAGGTGATGTGATTGTGAAATGAGCAAAAAAAATTGCAAGTTTTTCAATTACATTACCTGTGTTTCCTAACATTATGAATCACATTGTGCAGATGAGGTTTAGGCCTGTCCAGGGATACAGAAGAGGTCTGGCCTTTGTTCAAGATGCAGTGGACATGACTCACTTCATTGGTATGCTTGCACATGTATTATCACCTCTGTACTCTTCAACAAGCCTAAATTTCATCTGCAACCCTGAGTAGGCCTCACCTCAAACAAAGCTCTAGATAGTCCACACCTTATCGTCATCCTGAATCAATCATTTAAAGTGTTAGGGGCAGATTTATCATGGCCGTGCGCCTCTTTTGTGCTGCTGTTCCGTCACTTTTATAATGCAGCAGTGATTTACAAGATGTACTATGTTGCAAGATAGGCCTCACTTCATCTGCAACAAGATACCATCAGTTTAAAATGTATATATTTAGGACTGTGTAGGGGGCATGGAGAAGCTGAGGCTTCTGTAAGTGTCAAAGTTGTTGCATACAATACTCACCTTTTGCGTAGTCTTTCATATGCTAGACTACATCTGTACAATGAGATACCTAAGCAAAGGAAAAACACAAGTGATTTGATTGTGGAATGAGCAAAAAAAATTGCACGTTTTTCAATTACATTACCTGTGTTTCATAACATTACGAATCACATTGTGTAGATGAGATTTAGGCCTGTTCAAGGAGATAGAGGAGGTCTGATGTTTGTTCAAGAGTGCATTGGACATGACTCACTTTGTTGGTAGGCCTGCTCATGTATTATCTCCTCTGTACTCTTCAATAACTTGAATTTCATCTGTAACTCAGATCAGAATAAGCTTTATTCGGTTTTTTGTTTAAAACCATAAAAGCAGCAAGAAAAAATACATACATGTATAAATGACTCAGCATATCATTCACAAAATAAAAAGGAACCAACTATTAAAGCAAACTAAAATCAATTTGACAATTCAGCTAAAAGAAAAGGGGTACGTGCAAAATCAAGAAAAGGGTAGAAAGTTAGTCACACAAGATTCTTGGATTCCCGTTTCACCAGAAATTATGGTTCCATGTCATTTGCCTTGGGGACGAATGGGGTCGGGGGCCGGGATAGAAATCGTA
Source organism: Lissotriton helveticus (assembly GCF_964261635.1). Taxonomy (NCBI): domain Eukaryota; kingdom Metazoa; phylum Chordata; class Amphibia; order Caudata; family Salamandridae; genus Lissotriton; species Lissotriton helveticus. The sequence goes on from NC_136059.1 coordinate 1,709,701,246, forward strand.
CAAGTCCCAGATGCGAATGGGGCCATCTCCCTCTTTGGACTGGGAAGATCGCAAATAGGGGCAATGTTCGTACTCTTGAATTTAATTAAGATAAGGTCGCCCGGGATGTCTTTGGGCGACGTACCCAGCCACCCCACCCTCCTAACACTCCAGATGCCGCCATCTAAGGCAGGTGGAAGTGGTCTGTTTTGTTTTAGCCAAGAAATGGCTTTGTTTAACAAGTCCTGGTGAGTTTCAAATTTGCCCTGACTGGGTGCAGGGACCCCAGAAAGAACAGTCACGTAAGGGGCGGCTTCTGGAGGTAGGTTAATCCGCATCCTGCTTTTAAGTGCGGTCCTGGGAACTCTATGGGGTACAGGTACGGAGTTATGCGTAATATACTGACTTCTTGGATTTGATATAGACATGAGGGGTTCAAGGGTTTGAACTTACGTGTGTGTCGTGGGCTTGAGCTTTTCATTGTTACTGTGGGGAAAAGAATGAATGGGTGTAGCAGTTGTTTCGGTTGGAGTATAGTTCCTTAGAATTGTATTTTCGATACTGGTCAGCCTGTCTCCCAGATTGTTGATTTTTGTGACCAGGGGTGATAGTACAGTTAATAACAGTTGCTCAATATGGGCCAGTAAGATCAATTGAAGAGGTGATACTGAGTCAGGTATTTTATTCAAAGCCTCAGTCGGCAGTGATATAGGAGGGTTAGAGGGAGATAATGAGGGGGTAATACACATTTTGTCGGCATTTGATGAAATCTCAATGTCATTGTCATTTTCCTCAACAGAGACTCTACCCGCTATAGGGGGGGTAGATAAGTTCTGGGCGTAGTTGGTGCCACACAGGGCATTCAGCTCTTCCCAGATGGACATGATGTGAGGAAAACAGAGCTGCAACAGCAACAATAAAACGCTGCAGTGTTGGATCAATAATGGTAAGATACAGTAGGACAACTCGGTACCTCCACCTTCGTAGTAGCCAAGAGGGGTGGCCCGTCCCGGCCTCCTTGTGCCTCTGAGGGCCCGCCCTTTGCCCGGGCTTAGCCCGGCGTCGTCCGCGCGCATCCGCGACGCGGAGGGAGCTGCTCAGCTTTATGCGCCTCCGTGCGCGTTGGTTCCCGGAAGTGGGCGTGTCCGCAAAGGAGTCTGGGAGCTGTAGTCTTCCCCCGCTGCAGCCCCGCGATGGACTCCACGGTGGCGGCAGGGAAGACCGACAGCGTCAGGGCCCCAGACGGTTAATGCAAACAAGTGGCCAAACCACCCTCCAACAGGTCAGTGTCCGCTGGTATGTCCCCCCTGTAACTCTGAGTTGGACTCACCTGAAACAAATCTGTGGATAGGCCACAACTTATCAGCATCTAGAAACAATCATTTAAAATGTATGGGGTAGTTTTATGATGGCCGTGCGCCTCTTTTGCGTCGCTGTTCCGTCACTTTTGTGACGCAGCAGCAGTGCAAAAGATGCACCATGTTGCAAGATAGGCCTCACTTCATCTCAATATACCCTCAGTTTATACTGTATATATTTAGGACTGTGTAGGGGGCAAGGAGAAGCGGAGGCCTCTAACTTTATTTCTTTGTAAAATTGGATGATTGTCAATCTTTTCCCTTGTCTTTTCTAATTTTTAAATACATGTTTTAATATTTTTCAAATTTTTGTTCTTTCTTTCACAGATTGAAAGTATAAAAATAACAAGTGACTAAGTTAACGACAATTATAAGGTAAATGTTTTGTACTCTTTTCGTTACGTTTCTATCACATTTAACTTCTATTAGTTCCACTGGTTCATTTCTTTAACCCTCAGCTTTCTGCCTTTGCTACTTACCTCATTCCTTTCTCTAATACTTATTTACTCTACTCCTTCCACTCCTTTTCTCAGTCCCTCTGTTCTCATAGTTACTCACTCTTGTTCACTCACTCCGTCTCTATTACTCTCACTGTCTCTGACTCATCACTCTTTCACTACTTCTTCATTATGCTTTCTCCCTGTAGTTCAAGCATACTAAGGGGCATATTATCAACACAGGCAATAAAATTATCGCTGCTTTTATCGACAGAAAACTGCCGCAAAAGCAGCTTTAGCGGCAGTTTATAACCTATGTTGATAATATGCCCCTATGTTATTTACATTTCTTTGCTGTTTCAATCATTCCTTTTCTGTTACTTCTTCTTTTCTGCTTTCTGTTTTTTCTCTATGTTATTCCACATGTTTTAATCTTATTTTGAACATTCACTCACATTCCCAAAAAACTCTTGTTTATTATTCTTCTACTCTCCTTTTTTTCTTTCATTTCCTTATCTATTTTGTTTTTCACAATTATACCCTCTTCCATCTTTTATTAGGTAAATAGATCTATTAAACAGTATCTCTGTGTTACTCCCTCTAGCTGTCTTTCTTTTAACATTACTCTCTGTTTCCTTCCATTATACTTACTCTTCTTTTTTTTAAATTTTTTTTTTGGTTCGCTCCCGGTTCGCGTACCGGCGAGTGAACCGGGAAGCAAACCAAAAGAAATAGAGGTTGCCAGAGTGCAAACATTCTAGCAATTTTTTTTATAAAGGGGAGGTAGTTCTGAAAATAACTTTTTTTTAATTATTTTTGTTGTTTTATTTTTTTTTAATTATTTTTCTGAACATTTTTTGACTTTTTTTTGTATTTTTTGAACGGTTTTATATTTTTTTTGTTTTTTTGGGGGGGAACGAAAACGATTCATTGTAAAGGGCTCAACAGGAGCAACAAAAAAAAAAAGATAATTTATTATCTGAATCATTTTGTACAAACATGATTGTCAATTGCTAAGTTGATTAGATTGATGCTACTTTCTCTGTAGCAAATCAACTGACCGCAACGCACGCACACCTGTTTGACTGCCCCGAACCTCATCTGTATATTTGGGACCGTCTCCCTCGCCTCTGGTCCCGTCACTTCCTGTACATTTGATCTACTGGCTACAGGAGGAGGGTTATCCTGCAGGTGACGTACCTGCGCAGCACTGTAGTTGATAGGGTGCCACCTGTCCAAATGGCGATGCATTGTATAATTGCCATAACTGTATTTTTTATCTGTCCCTCTGGACAGATCTTTCTTGCAGATAAGGCAAGTTACATACCGGGCATTCACTTTTATTTGGCACCGGGGATATTTAAAAAATTGCCAAATATAATTTTCTTTGACATGAGACCTCCTCAGGCAAAAACGGCCTCTCTTGCTGCTCTTCCTCTTCTTCCTCTTCTTCCTCCTCTTGCTGAATGATAACTTCAGCAGGTGGTCCTTTCTTCCTAGGAGGTGGTGGTGGTGGTGGGGGTGCACTAGCTGAAGCTACAACACTTGCCATTGCTAAGTGATGAAAAAAGGTCTTCCTCTCACAAAGATGAAAGTCAGAGTGAGGAAACAAGGAGGGGTTTTCATCATTTGGGAAAAAAAATAGTTCTAAACCAATGAAAAGTGATATTTTTAGGTCACATGACCTAGCCTTACATAATTAGGAAACCAAAAGTGAAATGAACCAATGAAAAGTGTTATTAACAAGTGACATGACCTGTTATGCTTACGTTACGCGCTCAGCGCCGCGGCCCGAATTGCTTCCGGAAGCTGCGCTTCACGCCTCGCTTCGCGTACCGGAGCACTTCCGGGTGCGCCAACGCAACGCGTCATATGACGCATTACGCGACAACGCGATACGTCGCGCTTACGCGACGCGTCACGATGTTGTTTTCTAACGCGACAGTTGCGCAAACGGAACATTTACTGGTTCGCGGACCGGGTCGCGGCAGCAAATTGAGCTAATGGAAAGCTAACCGGTTTGCGGACTGGGAGCGAAACAACATTTTTTTTTTTTTTTTAAATGTATTAATAAACATATAAAATATATTTTTCCTTTAAAAGAAGAATACATTTTACAGCTTTTGATATTTGCTATTAAAAAACCATTGAAATTCACTGAAAAAACCATAGATTATAGACCATATATAGTTAGAAATTAGCATTTACAAAACCTTGAAAATTCACTGAAAAAACTATAGGTTATAGACCATATATAGTTAGGAATTAGCATTTACAAAACCTTATTTTACTCACACAAAACCATTGAAATTCCATATATAGTTAGTTGCACTAACTATATATCGCGCACCCGCAATCCACTGCTGATGATGTCACATATTACATCATTCATGACATGGTCAGTGACATCACTGATGACATCACTGATGACATCTCAAATGACATCACTGATGACATCACTGATGACAACATCCAGTGACTGTATGTTTCTGTAAAGTTAAAATATGTCTTACATATTGAAGAATGAGTGGATGTATAAGTGTCTGGATGAAGGATTTAGTAGGTGCGTGACTGACTGTATGAGTGAGTGATTAAATGTGTCTCACTGAATGCATGGGTTAGTGACTAAACTGTCTTAATTTGTGCATCATTATGTCTGTTGTTCTGTAAACTGCTGCATGTGTTGATCATTAGCTATACGAGAGGCTATATGTGTTATTAATTGGTTGCCCAAGTATTTCTATGGGAGATTGAGTTTGTGTGGGGGTGGCTGGAAGGTGTGTGACTCTATGCATAGATGTGTGAGCAGTTTATTCACTAGGTGTATGAGTTCAAGAGTGCATGTGGAAACAGCTACATGGGCAGTTGACTGTGTGCATGAGTGTATTGATGAGTGAATGGATATCTCAATGCTACATGTCATAGTAAGTACATATGTAAAACACAGTACATGTGAGAGTTGGCATATATAAATAACTGTGCATGAGAGCCACTGAATGAGTGAGTGGTTGTATCGATCATTGTGAACTTGTATCAGGGATTGTATAAGAGAGTAAATATGTGTTAGTATATGTTTCAATAAGTAAGGTGTGTTTAACTGTATAGTTGAAGAAATGGAGGTGAGATTGTTTCTTTGCATGACTGACTGGGTGTGTGAGTAACTCCATGGATGAGTGGCAGTGTGTGAGTGTCTGTATACACTGAGTGTATCTAAGGTTATATTAGAGTCTGAAGAGGTTTATCGTATTAGCACAAGAATGATGCCAAATGAGATGTCATCAGTGATGTCATTTGAGATGTCATCAGTGATGTCATCAGTGATGTCACTGACCATGTCATGAATGATGTAATATGTGACATGATCAGCAGTGGATCGCGGGTGCGCGATATATAGTTAGTGCAACTAACTATATATGGAATTTCAATGGTTTTGTGTGAGTAAAATAAGGTTTTTTAAATGCTAATTCCTAACTATATATGGTCTATAACCTATGGTTTTTTCAGTGAATTTTCAAGGTTTTGTAAATGCTAATTCCTAACTATATATGGTCTATAACCTATGGTTTTTTCAGTGAATTTCAATGGTTTTTTAATAGCAAATATCACAAGCTGTCGAATGTCAAGTACGTGGTAAGTGAAAACATTTTCGTGTTTATGCACACTGATCTGCTTTGAATGGTGCCCCCCCCCTCATTTCTATTAGGAGTACTCTCTCTTTGCAGATAGTGAAAGGTAGTTAACGCAGGCCTTTGCCCCCGTTGTAATCCGTCGTGCCTGCTTCTCTCTTCATTTGATTGATTGTTATCCAAGTATTTACTGTTTTAGAATTAGTTCTCTTTGGTTCATTCTCTATTTACAAACAAACACAGAGTCGCAATACTCTGTTTAGTCTTTGCAGATAACGAAAAATCGTGTAAAAAAAAAGAAAAGGAATCGAGCAAAATCAGTAGGCCACTAATGGGATCTCTTTTTGACCTCGCTAAAATAGAAACATTAGGAACAACCCCTCATGACAAATACAAAACTAGTGAGATGAACTGAACTCCACACAATGATGGCTGCAAAACAGCTCGGCTCCGCCACCCACCCCGCCCAAAATAACGATAAAGAACGGCTGCCATGATTGGTTGCGGAATGACCACTACGGAGCTATGAAATGGTGCTGCTCTCATGCTAACCCCAGCTTCAGTCTGAAACATCCAGAAACACTGTAGACTACCAATTCGATCAGTTCCGGTAGCGCCCCAATGTAACCCGGTAGAGAAGAACTAGCCCTCCCCTCTTTGACTGATGGTTCTTGTTGCCTGTCCCTTCTGTTGTCATTTAACAGAACTATTTAGCCTGCTGAAAGGGGTTGTGTTCCGACCGCTGGTTGGTGGAGACATTTTGACTATATTCTGTACCTGCGTTGTCGCGTAATGCGTCATATGACGCGCCGCGTTAGCGCATCCGGAAGTCATCCGGGGCGCGCAGCGCGTAACGTAAGCATAACAAGTCATGTGACTTGTTAATAAAACTTTTCATTGGTTCATTTTACTTTTCTTATTGTAATGATGAAAGGCTTGGTCATATGACCTAAAAATTACACTTTTCATTACTTCCGAACATTATTTTTTCTTAAATATATGTTATAATGTTCCAGGCTAATGTACTTTCCCGGAAATTTTACAACTGTCCTGCAAGTAAAATATATTCTTTTTTCGAGAAAAAGAGCGTTTCTTCGTCCCATGACGGAGCCGTTGAGCAAAAGAGGGTCGACCTGCTGTCTTAGTCGCCGATACGCCTGAATATGAGATTCTTATCGATCACTTTATGTTGCAGGAATAGAAAACACAACAGCCCTTGACCATTTATCTTTACTGCGTTCCTTCGTATTATACCTTTTACCCTTCATGTAATTGGTCTGCTTTATTTCACTTGCCTTTTAATGATTCTAAAACAGTCACTATTATTAAAAACTTTACCAATGTATATACTACTACCATGTTTTCTTTTAAAAACCTTTATTGTGAAAATTTCATTATACAAATACGAGCCTATAACCACGTGGGCCTGCCACAGAGCAAACTGTAATCGTATATGATGAATAGACATTTACACTGTAGAGGAACGTAACGGGCGGGCCATTAGGTTGCAAGAACTAAGGTGTCTAACAGTTACGGAATCGGTGGACGTACATTTTATAATTAAAATACGACAGGGCCAGTTACAATAAAATTATCTAGATATACATTTGCGGGCAAGTACCATGGGTGACGTTAATTCGAACTTTCAACAGTACAGTAATCAATAACACATCAGAACTTAATATCAATAGGGATGTCGAAATAGTCAATCAATTCTCGTCCCCGCCCGCCATGTGCTTCAAAACTGCATACGTATCTCGTGATTTCAAGGTTCTGCAACCAGTACACAACAAGGAGTTACGAGTCCCATTTATTCCGGCGCCATTTTGGGCGAGGACGGGCAGGTCCAGGATATAGTCAAAATGTCTCTACCAACCATCGACTATGATGATGTTCATATGCTGTATTTATTAGAGTAACACTCATCTGTCCACATGAAATTAATTTGCCACAATCTAAACATGTCATTTTATTCTTTCCAAAGTTCTTCTAAATATTTGGGACCGTTTCCCTTGCCTCTGAAGCTCTCAGTGCCACTTCTTTGATGAATGTACTAGCAGGTCAGGGGTTCTCCTCCAAATCTCTCTTTTATGCAGCACTATAATTAATTGGTGCCACCTCTCCATATGACGATGCATGGTATAGTTACCACAACTATATTTTTTTTCGGTTCCTCTGGAGAGTTCATCGTGGCAGATGAAGCGTGTAACGTACCGGGCATTTACCTTTTTTTGCATGTACAGGAAAGGAAAAAAAAATCGAGCGTCCGAGTTCTAAGGTGTCCCAGGGCCATTTTAGTGGACCAGGCCCAAATCCAAAGAACAGGCCGCCATTTTGAGAGTCCTCTTGCAGCCGCCTGTCGCTGTAGCATCAAGAGCAGCCGAAACTCAGCTGAATGGCAACTGAAACGGTAAAGGGGCGCCCCACTACAGCAGACAAGCCTCCACCTAGGAAGGCCCATTCACGCCGGCTCCCCCCCCCTTCGGGCACCCCACGCCGTTATTCGGAGCAGTATTGTAGGATGGCCACACCAGTGCGGCAACTTGCTAGACATCACCTCGGTGGTAACCGAATCTCAACGCCTTGTGGTGTCTTCTATTCAAAAAACATTGTTATGCTGCCTTCGACCTATTCGCCGCAAGTGCGCACACAACTCAACTGCATAGCTTGCTAGACACCACCTCGGTGCCATCCGGATCTTGGAATGTCAGCACCTTTTGGTGTCTTCTCTTCAGAAAATATTGTTGCGCTGCCTTTGGCCCCATTCGCACATCAGTCCGCTACTGACGCCATCTCACAGGCTAATGGGGCGCCCCACGCCGACTTTCAGCATTGTAGAATGACCACACCAGTACAGCAACTTGCTAGACATCACCTCGGTGCCATCCGGATCTCGGCGCCCCACTGCAGATGAAGTGCCTCTCAACTATGAAACCACCACGGTGACATCCGGATCTTGGCGCGTTGTGCTGCCTTCGGCCTATTCGCACATCGGTCCGCTACTGACGCCATCTCACAGGCTAATGGGGCGACCCACGCCGAGTTTCAGCATTGTAGGATGACCACACCAGTACAGCAACTTGCTAGACATCACCTCGATGCCATCCGGATCTTGGCATCTCAACGCCTAGTGGTATCTTCCATACAAAAAATATTGTTACACTGCCTTTGACCCCATTCGCACATCAGTCCGCAACTTAGACATCACCTCGGTGCCATCCGGATCTTGGCATCTCAGCGCCTTGTGGTGTCAGTCAGAAAATATTGTTGCGCTGCCTTTGGCCCCATTCGCACATCGGTCCGCTACTGACGCCATCTCACAGGCCAACGGGGCGCCCCACGCCGACTTTCAACATTGTAGGATGGCCACAGAAGTGCGACAACTTACTAGACACCACCTCGGTGCCATCCGGATCTTGGCGCGTTGTGCTGCCTTCGGCCTATTCGCACATCGGTCCGCTACTGACGCCATCTCACAGGCCAACGGGGCGCCCCACGCCGACTTTCAGCATTGTTGGATGGCCACACCAGTGCGGCAACTTACTAGACACCACCTCGGTGCCATCCAGATCTTGGCGCGTTGTGCTGCCTTCGGCCTATTCGCACATCGGTCCGCTACTGACGCAAACTCACAGGCCAACGGGGCGCCCCACGCCGACTTTCAGCATTGTAGGATGGCCACACCAGTGCTGCAACTTGCTGGACACCACCTCGGTGCCATCCGGATCTTGGCGCGTTGTATTGCCTTCGGCCTATTCGCACATCGGTCCGCTACTGACGCCGCCTCACGTGCCAACGTATTTTCTCCGCATTTTATACCCTATGCCGCATAACAGGTCATGTGACTTGTTTATAAAACTTTTCATTGGTTCATTTTACTTTTAGTTTCCTAATGATGGAAGGCTTGATCATATGACCTAAAAACAACACTTTTCATTGGATGAAAACTTTTTTTTTTTTCCCAAACGATGAAAGCCCCACCTTGTTTCTGGATGTTTCAGACTAAACTGGCGTCAGCATGAGAGCACCACCATCTCGTAGCTCCGTCGTGGTCATTCCGCGAGCAATCATGGCAGCCGCTCCCCACCAGAAGCCTGCAGGAGTCGGGGCCCCCAAAACTTTTGATGAATTCTCAAGGCGGAGGGGACGCTTTCGAGAATGGGGTCCAAGACCTAGCAGACAAGCGTCCGATTTCCAAGGTGTCCCAGGGCCATTTCAGTGGACCAGGCCCAAAAAGGAAAGAGCCTGCCGCCATTTTGAGAGTCCTGTGACAGCCGCCTATCGCTGCACCGCAAGAGTGGGCGCAACTCAGCTGAATTGAGGCTTTTGACACAGTGGACCAAAAACGGACGGAATGGCAACTGAAACGGTAAAGGGGCGCCCCACTACAACAGATGACACTCCACCTGGAGAGGCCCGTTCACGCCGCCTCCCCCGGGGCGCCCCACGCCGTTATTCGGAGCAGCATTGTAGGATACCAAAACCAGTGCGGCAACTTACTGGACATCACCTTGGTGCCATCGTTCTGCTGCCTTGGAACTATTCGCACAACAGTTTGCTACTGATGACCCACCCCCCGCGACGCCCCACGCCGTTATTTGCTGGGTGGCAACTTACTAGACATCACTTTCGTGTCATCTAGATTTCGGCGCGTTCTGCTGCCTTGGAACTATTCGCACAACAGTTTGCTACTGATGACCCACCCCCCGCGACGCCCCACGCCGGAAATCTGGACGTTGTGCTGCGTTGGGACTATTCGCACAGCCGACCGCTACTTCGTTGTTTTTCCCTAAAAATGTTTATATGTTATTACTATTTTTGTTTTCTTGTATATATTTATAAATTATTAAAGTTTTATAATCTTACTACTTTGTCGGCGTGCTATATATTTTTAATGTGACACATAATTGTAAAAACTTTGATGTACAAAGAGTCATCCCTGGAATCTTCCGCTTCACGCTCGGTCCCCTCCCCAATCACAATACAGGATGGTTTTCAGATAATAGCAACGCTTCTGCTGTGACGGATCTCATCGAGTGTGGGCCTTGATCTACTATAACTCCTTTGAAGAGGGGTGATTCTTTACAGCTGTGGCCATAAACTACATCTGCAGGGCTAGCTGATAGCCTAGGACCGGCCTGGACAATCGGACACAGAGGAAAAGGAGTGTCAGAGGGTGCGGTAGTGAATAGGGCGAAAGAGAGGTGTCGGGCGGGCACAGGGTGTGATTCTCAGGGAAGAGCAGCGCAGATGGGGGGAGGTTTATTACCCATGCATAAGACAGAGAGCGGGGGTGACCACTGCCTGGGTGAGATGCTTGCGAGGGTGGGGAGCCATGCTAAGGATCGACAGCGTGCACAGAGTGGGTCTGGTCAAGGCATCTAAAATGGCTGCCGTGCACGACAAAAGTGTGGCATTTGAAAAAAGACAAGATGGCGCAGACAATGTTTTTCAACACTTCCTGATTTCCTTCGAATCGAACGTTAACAGACGTTGGGGCATATTACCAAAGTTAAGCGATATTTATCCCTAACGATGCATTGCAAAGAATTTTTTACCGTCAGAAATTATCGCAGATAAACCTTGCTATTATCAAGGTTTATCGCAAATACGATAAAAAACTACCGCAATGCATTAATATCGCTGAAAACTCAGCGATATTCATGCATTACCGAGCTAATGCTCTTAGCCATGTTATCCACCTCCCATTGGATAACATGGCTAAGAACTGCTCAGGGCAGCTGTTACTTTTTGGAGATATTCGCGCTTATCTCGAATATTTCCAAAAGTTGATAATAGGAGATAGCGATGTTAGCGACTGTTTCCAGTCGCTAACATCTTGGCATGCCCACTTTGCATGTCATTAGTGATAAATATCACTCACATGCAAAGTGGGGCCCAAGATGGTCGCTATCTCCTACTAGCCGTCGCTAACTGGTGTTAGCAACAGCTAGGTAATACAGATATAATTTTATCTCCGCGAAGCGGAGCGCTGTTACAGATATATATCTTGTTTTTGAACTTTAATTTCTCAAAATGCACTGAAGCACATATATTGAGACCTAGCAAAGGCACATCGGGCTACCAGTCCCTAATATTTTACCAAGTTTCGTGCAAATCCATTCAGCCGTTCGATTATTATTATTATTTTTTTTTTTTGCCCCGCGGGGCCCTTTTAAAACCTCCACATCAAACCTAGGGGGTCAGCGAGGATCTACTATGCCCCCTTATGGTCATTTGCCCCTTCGCTTTGGCCTCCTCTTGTCTCTCGATCCTACCGAGAGACAAGATGGCGGCCGCTACGTACTGTTTGGAATGTTTACAGACACCGGAGAGCCAATCAGCTTCGCTTCGCAAAGCTCCGTAACGCGAAAAGTACGCGAAGCGGTGCGCTGTTACAGATATATATCTTTTTTTGAACGTTAATTTCTCAAAATCCACTGAAGCACATATATTGAGACCTAGCAAAGGCACATCGGGCTACCAGTCCCTACAATTTTGCCAAGTTTCGTGCAAATCCATTCAGCCGTTCGATTATTATTATTATTTTTTTTTTTTGCCCCGCGGGGCCCTTTTAAAACCTCCACATCAAACCTAGGGGGTCAGCGAGGATCTACTATTCCCCCTTATGGTCATTTGCCCCTTCGCTTTGGCCTCCTCTTGTCTCTCGATCCTACCGAGAGACAAGATGGCGGCCGCTACGGACTGTTTGGAATGTTGACAGACGCCGGAGAACCAATCATCTTCGCTTCACAAAGCTCCGTTGCGCGAAAAGTACGCGTCCTGGAGCGCTGCCCGGTCCGCTGTTACAGATATATATCTTTTTTTAAACGTTAATTTCTCAAAATCCACTGTAGCACATATATTGAGACCTACAAAAGGCACATCGGGCTTCCAGTCCCTACAATTTTGCCAAGTTTCGTGCAAATCCATTCAGCCGTTCGGGCTAAAAGTGAGGCCAACCGCCCTATGGAAAACTCAATGTTAAAAACACGTTTTGGGGCCCCCTTTTTTCTCGACCCCCCCTGGACGAACCCCCCCCCCAATTTTCAGGGGCTGCTCAGAAACAAAATGTGCCATTTTCCTGAAAATTTCAGCCAATTCCGTCCACAAACGCCAAAGTTATTAGACATAGAATTTTCAAAAAACCCATAGAGAAAAAATCCTAACTATATATACCTACTGGCGACCGCCAGTAGGTAATATATATATATATATATATATTACCTACTGGCGGTCGCCAGTAGGTATATATAGTTAGGATTTTTTTGAATAGGGATTTCTGAAAAGTCTATGTTGAATAACTTTGGCGTTGATGGACGGAATTGGCTGAAATTTTCGGGAAAATGGCACATTTTGTATCTGAGCGTCCCCTGAAAGTGTGGGGGGGTTTCGTCAAGCGGGGGCCGAGAAAAAAGGGGGGTCCCAAAATGTTTTTAACATTGAGTTTTCCATAGGGCGGTTGGACTCACTTTTAGCTCGAACGGCTGAATGGATTTCCACAAAACTTGGCAAAATTGTAGGGACTGGTAGCCCGATGTGCCTTTGCTATGTCTCAAGATATATGCTCCAGTGGTTTTTACGAAAATTAACTTTGAAAAATATATATTGGGCTACATTGGGCTATATATATATGTTAGAGCCCAAATGTAGCCCAATGTAGCCCAATGTAGCCCAAAGATGGCCACCAGAGACAAAAATAACCAAATGTAGCCCAAATATCAGCCAGATGTAGCCCAACTATAGCCCAGTGACAGAATGTCCCAGAGTGTTCTAAAGAACAACTAGAGCGCTAACAGTCTTACTTATGACAAAAGTATGGCACACCTGAAGTCATCTTGATTGGAATAAAGTGTTAACACTTAAAACATTTAATTTGCAAAGGAACAAAATGAGGGGGTTCATTTTGCCATAGAAATTATGATTAGTGCTGAAGGAAGAAAAATTAGGGCACATTTTGAGTGACTTCTCAAATCCTCTTATATTTCATTAAAAAAATTCTGATATGCAGTCTCCCAAGATGGCCACCAGAGACAAAAGAGCCCAAATGTAGCCCAAATATCAGCCAGATGTAGCCCAACTATAGCCCAATGACAGAATGTCCCAGAGTGTTCTAAAGAACAACTAGAACGCTAACAGTCTTACTTATGACAAAAGTATGGCACACCTCAAGTCATCTTGATTGGAATAAAGTGGTAACACTTAATACATTTAATTTGAAAAGGAACAAAATGAGGGGTTTCATTTTGCCATAGAAATGTTATATATATATATATATTACCTACTGGCAGTCGCCAGTAGGTATATATAGTTAGGATTTTTTTGAATAGGGATTTCTGAAAATTCTATGTTGAATAATTTTGGCGTTGTTGGACGGAATTGGCTGAAATGTTCAGGAAAATGCACATTTTGTTTCTGAGCGTCCCCTGAAAGTTTGGGGGGGGTTTTCATCAAGCGGGGGCCGAGAAAAAAGGGGGGTCCCAAAACGTGTTTTTAACATTGAGTTTTCCGTAGGGCGGTTGAACTCACTTTTAGCTCGAACGGCTGAATGAATTTCCACAAAACTTTGCAAAATTGTAGGGACTGGTAGCCCGATGTGCCTTTGCTATGTCTCAAGATATATGCTCCAGTGGTTTTTACGAAAATTTACTTTGAAAAATATATATTGGGCTACATTGGGCTATATATATGTTAGAGCCCAAATGTAGCCCAATGTAGCCCAATTTAGCCCAAAGATGGCCACCAGAGACCAAAAAAAACAAATGTAGCCCAAATATCAGCCAGATGTAGCCCAACTATAGCCCAGTGACAGAATGTCCCAGAGTGTTCTAAAGAACAACTAGAGCGCTAACAGTCTTACTTATGACAAAAGTATGGCACACCTGAAGTCATCTTGATTGGAATAAAGTGTTAACACTTAAACATTTAATTTGCAAAGGAACAAAATGAGGGGGTTCATTTTGCCATAGAAATTATGATTAGTGCTGAAGAAAGAAAAATTAGGGCACATTTTGAGTGACTTCTCAAATCCTCTTATATTTCATTAAAAAAATTCTGATATGCAGTCTCCCTAGATGGCCACCAGAGACAAAAGAGCCCAAATGTAGCCCAAATATCAGCCAGATGTAGCCCAACTATAGCCCAATGACAGAATGTCCCAGAGTGTTCTAAAGAAAAACTAGAACGCTAACAGTCTTACTTATGACAAAACTATGGCACACCTGAAGTCATCTTGATTGGAATAAAGTGGTAACACTTAATACATTTAATTTGAAAAGGAACAAAATGAGGGGTTTCATTTTGCCATAGAAATGTTATATATATATATATATATATATATATATATATATTACCTACTGGCGGTCGCCAGTTGGTATATATAGTTAGGATTTTTTTGAATAGGGATTTCTGAAAATTCTATGTTGAATAACTTTGGCGTTGATGGACGGAATTGGCTGAAATTTTCAGGAAAATGGCACATTTTGTTTCTGAGCATCCCTTGAAAGTTTGGCGGGGTTTCGTCAAGCAGGGGCCGAGAAAAAAGGGGGGTCCCAAAACGTGTTTTTAACATTGAGTTTTCCATAGGGCGGTTGGACTCACTTTTAGCTCGAACGGCTGAATGGATTTCTATGAAACTTGGCAAAATTGTAGAGACTGTTTGCCCGATGTGCCTTTGCTAGGTCTCAAGATATGTGCTCCAGTGGATTTTGAGAAATTAACGTTCAAAAAAATATATATATCTGACAGCGTCCCGTTAGCGCCCCGGTTCGCGTACCAGACGCGTAACGGAACTTCGCGAGGAGAAGCGGATTGTCTCTCCGGTGACTGTCAACATTCTAAACAGTCCGGAGCGGCCGCCATCTTGTCTCTCGGTAGGATCGAGAGACAAGAGGTGGAAATAAACGAAGGGGGAAATGAATGAAAGGGGGCAAGGTAGACCCCTCCTGACCCCCTAGGATTGATGTGGGGGCTATTAAAGGGCCCCGCGGGGCAAAAAAATAAAATAATTATTTTTTCGATTTTTCGCGGTGGAAGCGCTACCCGGTATGCGAACCGGGTAGCTCACCGGTAGCGTAACGGGAGTCCGCCATCTTGTGTTTCGGACGAATTTAGTCACAAGATGGAGGATAAACAATGTTGGGAATGGGTATAAGGGGGCACGGGAGACATATCCAGACCCCCTAGGTTTTCTGAGAGTGGCTGAGGAGGCCCATATATGTAAAAAAAAAACCCTTTTTTTTTCAAATTTTCGCACGGTTAGCGCCCGGTCCGCGCACCGGGTAGCGTTCCGGAAAGCGTAACAAGGGGAAAACCAAGGGAAATATTAAAATAATATTTTAGAGTGCTTTGAGGTAGGGTAGCTCTGAATAGAGCTGTTGTGTTGTGTGGGTGATGTAAGTACTAACTTGTAGGTACCAATGAAGAGTCTAAAATTCAATGTACACCGTCTCCTCTGTAGATATTTTGTATGTTCTAATATGGGTTATTTAAATGTAAATGTGTGGAAAAGCACTTCATGCTTTAAAGCAATTGTATTTTTGAACTGATTGTTCTTTCCTCTTAGTCCTCCTCTTTG
Organism: Lissotriton helveticus; assembly: GCF_964261635.1. Lineage (NCBI taxonomy): Eukaryota > Metazoa > Chordata > Amphibia > Caudata > Salamandridae > Lissotriton > Lissotriton helveticus. The sequence goes on from NC_136059.1 coordinate 1,709,717,222, forward strand.
GTTTTTTTCCCCACACTCTTCTTCAGCATGATAGTTGATAAATTCGTTCCTTCAAAAAATGTATATACATAAAAAAAATATATTAAATACATATAAAATATATTTTTCCTTTAAAAGAAGAATACATTTTACAGCTTTTGATATTTGCTATTAAAAAACCATTGAAATTCACTGAAAAAACCATAGGTTATAGACCATATATAGTTAGGAATTAGCATTTACAAAACCTTGAAAATTCACTGAAAAAACCATAGGTTATAGACCATATATAGTTAGGAATTAGCATTTACAAAACCTTATTTTACTCACACAAAACCATTGAAATTCGCATATATAGTTAGTTGCACTAACTATATATCGCGGACCCGCAATCCACTGCTGATAATGTCACATATTACATCATTCATGACATGGTCAATGACATCACTGATGACATCACTGATGACATCTCAAATGACATCACTGATGAAATCACTGATGACAACATCCAGTGACTGTATGTTTCTGTAAAGTTAAAATATGTCTTACATATTGAAGAATGAGTGGATGTATAAGTGTCTGGATGAAGGATTTAGTAGGTGCATGACTGACTGTATGAGTGAGTGATTAAATGTGTCTCATTGAGTGCATGGGTTAGTGACTAAACTGTCTTAATTTGTGCATCATTATGTCTGTTGTTCTGTAAACTGCTGCATGTGTTGATCAGTAGCTATATGAGTAACTATATGGGTTATTGATTGGTTGCCCAAGTATTTGTATGGGAGACTGAGTGTGTGTGTGGGTGGCTGGGAGGTGTATGACTCTGTGCATAGATGTGTGAGCAGTTGATTCACTAGATGTATGGGTTCAAAAGTGCATGTGGAAACAGCTGTATGGGCGGTTGACTGTGTGCATGAGTGTATTGGTGAGTGAATGGATATCTCAGTGCTACATGTCAAAGTAAGTACATATGTAAAACACAGTACATGTGAGAGTTGACATATATAAATAACTGTGCATAAGAGCCAGTGAATGTGTGAGTGGCTGTATGGATCATTGTGAACTTGTATCAGGGATTGTATAAGAGAGTAAATATGTGTTAGTATATGTTTGAATAAGTAAGGTGTGTATAACTGTATAGTTGAGGAAATGGAGGTGTGATTGATTCTTTGCATGACTAACTAGGTGTGTGAGTACTCCATGGATGAGTGACATTGAGATGTCATCAGTGATGTCATCAGTGATGTCATTTGAGATGTCATCAGTGATGTCATTTGAGATGTCATCAGTGATGTCATCAGTGATGTCACTGACCATGTCATGAATGATGTAATATGTGACATGATCAGCAGTGGATTGCGGGTGCGCGATATATAGTTAGTGCAACTAACTATATATGCAAATTTCAATGGTTTTGTGTGAGTAAAATAAGGTTTTGTAAATGCTAATTCCTAACTATATATGGTCTATAACCTATGGTTTTTTCAGTGAATATATATATATATGTATGTATGTATGTATGTATCACCTACTGACAGTCACCAGTAGATAATTATAGTTCAGACATAGTTTCCTTAAGAAAAGTTTTTTTTTGGTTTGCTTATAACTTTGGTGCCGTTTGGCGATTTTCTTCACAAAAGATTCCAATAAAAGGGGCCCACTTTGTCTTGCTCCGTATAGAAAGTTTCAGGGTGGTCCGTCAAGCGGGGACGAGAAAAAGGGTGTGGGTGAAAAAAAAAATAGCAAATCCCATAGGGATTTTGAACAAGACTACAGCCTGAACTGCTGGGCTGAATTACACAAAATGTGCAAAGAGGTAGTTCTTGGTTCAGAAGGAGCCCTTTTTGTGATTTAGTGCAAATCCGTTCAGTACTTGTGGTGTTGTTAAAGAAAAAACGAATTTATATAACTAGTGGATCCGCAAATCCACACGCCACCAGCAATGCCATGATTGGCTAACCACAACCTGACCAGGTGGTTGTGGCCACCATTTTAAGTATCATGGAGCATCCCGGGCCTTAAAATCTGTCTGCAAAATGATTTAAGGGGTCATGGTAGAGGTACCCTGACCCCCATGGGTGTGTTAGAAGAATGTCAGAGGGACCTATGTTTAGTACTAAATTGAGTTAAAAAAATAAATTCCCACTTCAGGAATCCGTGAATCAACTGCGAGGCTCAGTGCAGCTCCCCCCTTGTAAATCCATGAACCTTGGTGCACATTGAAAAAAGAATACACTTCAGACCCACTCAGAGAATCTTGCACCCATTTACAGACACAGACAGGCAGTCCCACATCCACTCACGACCTACACAGGCATTTACACATCCACTCTCCGAGCGATTCAGGCACTGACTGACCCAATCACAGACCTACACAGAGAATCACAGACCCATGCACAGACCCATGCAGGTACTCACACACCCATTCACAGACCAATACAGGCACTAACAGACACATTCATAGATCCAAATAGGCAGTCACACACCCACTAACAGACCTATGCAGGCATTCACACTCCCACTCACAGAGCCATGCATTCCCACACAAACCCATTCACAGAACCACATAGGCACAAACACACCCACTCAGAGACCTATGCAGGCATTGACACACCCACTCACAGCACCATACAGGGACTGACAGAGCCACTCACATACCCTCATAGGCACTCACACAGCCCCTCACAGCTACTCACACAGCCACTCACAGGCAGTCGCCTACCCACTCATAGACCCATTCAACCATTCAGACATCTTCTCACAGACCCATAGGGCCACTCACAAACCCACTCACATACGTACACAGCTACTCACACCCACTCACAGACTCATACAGCCACTGACACACACACCCACTGACCCACAAAACCACTCACACACCCTCAAAACTACACACACACACCCACTCATATACCCATACAGATACTAACACACCCACTCACAGACCCAATCAGCCACTCACACACTCAGTCACCGACCTATACAACTACTCACACACCCACTCACAGACCCACACAAACACTAACACACCCATACAGCCACTCACACATCCACTTCCTGACTCATACAGCCGTTCACACACCAATTCAATGACCCACACACCCACACACCGAGCCATCCAGCCACTCAAGTCAAGTCAAGTGAAGTATAATTAATTTGGTTAGATTAAAACCATCAAAGTGCACATCCAAAAACATTTTAAAACAATAAGTTTGTTATTACAAAAGTTATTGTTTCAAAAATCCATATTGCTACACAAATTACAAAAAAGAAAAACCATCATATGCAGCGCAATCCTATCCAACACAATAAGTCCTAGGTCAATAAATATCTCATAATAAAACTACAGTTAGCAAAAACATCTACTGTTTACATAATATATTGTTAGAAAAAACAAAAAAACACTAATATTAAATAAATAAATTAATTTTAAGACATAGTCCCCTTTATGCTATCATCAGCCTGTTCCTACACCTAATGGCGCCTGTTAAATAGCTGGCAACCCCAAAGCACACAATAGGTGATGCCAACATTTGTAAGTATACCAGCGCTGGTCTGACTTTTCCAAAATTTAGGCCTTTTAGGAGGGGGATGATGAATTTCCTACGTAACGAGACGTAAAACTCACAGAAAAATATCATATGAAGAATGACTTGATCTGAGAAGTTGTCGCAGGGACAAGATCTTAACGATCCTTCTTTGAAAAACCCTTTCGGGTAGGCCAGTAGCCAGGGGATCATATTATGCTTAAATCTAACTAAGACAAACAGGTGATAAGGCCTATTTATATAAGTTAGATATGGTTGCAGCTGGCTACCTATGCTCAACGTGACAAAACTTCTCACTGTGTGTTTCACTAACTCCCTTTCCTCCCTAAACAGCATAGATCTAGTCAAAAACTGCTGCTTCAAGTCACTAATTGCTGTTTTGCCCAGAGCTCTATGACTTGAAAATAGCTCAGGGCATCCAAGAATAGCCATTTGAGACTTGATAAAGCGAACCCATGGTATATCTAGGCCCTTGTCTAATGAGATGCAGTCTTTGATAATTAGCTGGTTTAGGTTGGGTAAAGGTTGGGCCCAGATTATCAGCCTGCGCATAATGGGGGCAACCGCAATCTGGTCTGAGATGAAGCCAGCTCCAAGGTCCTCATGGATATTAAAGACAGGGGTGCAGGCCCGGGACAGACAGTAATTTACGAGAAAAAAAACATTTTCAACCACCTGAATTTCACTCGACTCTAAATAGCCCCATAGATCACTCCCATACGTCACCATTAGAAGACACTTGGCATTATTTTTTAGCAATACTGATCCAGCACACAAAACTATTGTTTTCAAATTCTGTACAACAGTAACCACAGTTCATGAATTACAATGTAAAATCATTCAGTAGCAGAATCTTTGGTTGTTTTTATAGAAGTTCAATCTTTATTTGGTTCTTCGCAAATGTAGCCAACGCGTTTCGTCCTCCACGGACTTCTTCAGGGCTACAAATAATATATATACATACACACAATTAATATATGTACACTATATACACTATTTTACAATTTTAAAACACATTTCATTACATTTTAATATATTAAAAAAGCGCGGGAAAAACGTACAAATAAAGGTCTCTAGAAGCTTGTACATATCTATTTATAGACTATTTCCACATTACATTTTATACAAAAAGTTACATATCTTACAAAAAACAACACTTCTATATACAGCTGAATCCTATATGGACTTCCTGAACCTGACTCTGCTACTTTCTTCTCTTATTTCGTATCTTTTTTTGAGAAATCTTAATTTCAACATGAAAAATTATGTACAGATGTGGGCCTAACAACCTTATTATCTAAATATTTTCTTGGTGGGTATTGAGTATTGTATTAATATAACCTAGTGAGACATGTCACTATGTTATAGTCTCTCAAAAATAGCGCCTAGGAGTTGGCTTACCAATTAGAGTGAACTTTTCGTGAGTGGGCAGGGATTCTTCCTTCCAGCTTTATGGTAATTCTTGTATATAGTAATTCTAAAGATGAAAAATAAGTCCTTATTCGATTTGTGGCATATTTATATAGGTAATAGTTTTTCGTAGTCACATACAAGTAACAAACTACAAACATACCTTTTTTTAGTAAGTTATAGACACATTGGCATCAGAAGTTAGGATCCTTCGGGTCAGATAGCCCAATATAGCAAGAATCTAAATAAAAAAGTGCAAGAAAAGCTATCACCATAAGCGGATCGATTTGATGATGTTTTTATATTTATTTGTCACTACCAAAGATGTTTAAGGCAGCATATCACTCAGATTTAAGAAAAGTGTTTTTAAACAATATATTATTATACTGTTTGTGAGGAGTGGAGCATGGAGAAATCTCCAACATAACATAACATTCCACTCAACATTATTAGTCATGGACCTTTTTATACAGCAAGAGATCACAAACGCATTATGAAACTATTGTTTAGTAAATGGGCAGACATCTTGTAAAATCAAAGGCTCCCATGTTATCTAACTCAGGGAAAGGCGGCAATCATTCCCCAAGACTGGCAATCCTAATATATACTGGATAGTATTTGACCCAGGTCACAGTCCAACTAACAGAGAAACGTAAATTATAACTTAGACTGGCATCTAGGCCAAAGAACAAAAACGTCAGTATTCGAGCAGCGTTTTACTTACTAAGAGGGTGATTCAAGCCGGCTCCATCGCGTGGCGTCCCTTGTTGTGGCGTGAAGTCCACAGAGAATCATGACGCTTTTATATGTTCATTAATTGTTCGATTGGATGCACCTGAAAATACTGAGTTTGAACCTGTGCTTTAAACCGCACCGCTCTTGTATACAGTCGGCGCCATCTTGACCGTCCCAAAGCGCCAGGACATATATGTCTTAATAAAAACTGACCTTATTTCTTAATTGGGGAGTCCCGTTTATTACTCAAAGTCTCTTGTGTTTTTCAACATCTAGTTGATAAAAGGGGGGTAAGGGCAGTCCCTGATGTTTCATTTATTACATAGTTTTCGTTAATTAAAACCGAACGAGGCTCAATATTCTGCATCGTATTTTTTGTATACTATGATCTTTATCCATTATTTTTCAAACCTTGTATATTGACATCTGAATTAACTATCACTGGGTCCGTATATTTGAAAATCGACCCGCCATTTTTGGTAGGGTTCGATGTTTCGATTTCTGATGTATTTTCGAGCGCCATCTTAAGGTGTGTGTAACTATTCAGTCCGAATATTCAGGCTTACGAACCCTATTTATATCGCTTTCGGGGAATAGTATACTCAAGGACTTGATTATTGAGATGCAGTTATCTCTGTATCGATATGGGGGAACGCAATTTTTATTGCCAATCAAGATAATTTTAATATTTAATTTTTGAAAATCGACCCGCCATTTTGGGTTGGGTTAGATGATTCAATTTCTAATAAGATTTCGGGGCGCCATCTTGAAATGTATAAAATAACTTAGTCTGAATGTTCAAAAAAGACAAACCCTATTTGTATCACTGTTAAGAAATAATGTCTTCATAGCTTAGTTATATTTATATCACTATTAAAGAGTAATATTCCCAACGACATAATTATTTGTGATGTAGCTGTCTTTGCATCAATATGGTGAAAAGCTATTCCTATTACCAACAACCCGAAAAAAAATACACTTAATTATTCCAAATTGTTTATTGGAAAATTATATTTCCAAAATATCCTATTGTTAGAGTTGTATATTATTTTGCAAACTTTTATCAATTCGAAAAAGGGAATCATTAATGAAATGATGAAATTCAGTTGGAGATGGAGGCCCTTTTAAATACTTTAAAGATATCCTAGATTACATAAAGTACACTGGCAGAAGCTGGTTCTCTAATCAATTATTTTCTGTTACTGAATCGAGATTGAGAATTCCCTTAGATTATAGGAAATGATGTAATTCAGTATTGGTGTTAAGTCCCAAAATAGTGGTCCTCAATTTACAGATCCAGCCTGCCTCCGCTTTCCTTAAGCATGATTCTCTGTTTCCACCTCTCATTGGGGTCTGTACTTGTTCCAAAGCATGGAACCAGACATTCCTGTCTGTGGGATGGTTCTCTTGTATATGTGTTGCCATGGGGTATCTGACATCATTGCTCCTTATTGCCCTGATGTGTTCCTGGATTCTTATTTTTAGGCTTCTGATACTGCTACCTATGTATATTTTGTTGCATGAGCAAACCCAGGGCGTATACAGTATGTGTGGTGTTGCAATTGATGAAAGATCTAATTTCATATTCTTTTTTGGTGTTATACTGAAATTTCAATTTGAAAATATTATGCCCTAGCTATGTCAAAGGGGAAAAGGCTGAAAACAAATCCGCATGGCTGACTACTAAACCGGCTGGTTTTTATGTCTGCGGCGACTGTATCACCTGTCAATATGGCCTTAACAAAAAATTGAAATTTCAGTATAACACCAAAAAAGAATATGAAATTAGATCTTTCATCAATTGTAACACCACACATACTGTATATGCCCTGGGTTGCGCATGCAACAAAATATACATAGGTAGCAGTAGCAGAAGCCTAAAAATAGGAATCCAATAGCACATCAGGGCAATAAGGAGCAATGATGTCAGATACCCCATGGCAACACATATACAAGAGAACCATCCCACAGACAGGAATGTCTGGTTCTATGCTTTGGAACAAGTACAGACACCAATGAGTGGTGGAAACAGAGAATCATGCTTAAGGAAAGCGGAGGCAGGATGGATCTGTAAATTGAGGACCACTATTTTGGGACTTAACACCAATACTGAATTACATCATTTCCTATAATCTAAGGGAATTCTCAATCTCGATTCAGTAACAGAAAATAATTGATTAGAGAACCAGCTTCTGCCAGTGTACTTTATGTAATCTAGGATATCTTTAAAGTATTTAAAAGGGCCTCCATCTCCAACTGAATTTCATCATTTCATTAATGATTCCCTTTTTTGAATTGATAAAAGTTTGCAAAATAATATACAACTCTAACAATAGGATATTTTGGAAATATAATTTTCCAATAACAATTTGGAATAATTAAGTGTATTTTTTTCGGGTTGTTGGTAATAGGAATAGCTTTTCACCATATTGATGCAAAGACAGCTACATCACTAATAATTATGTTGTTGGGAATATTACTCTTTAATAGTGATATAAATATAACTAAGCTATTGAAGACATTATTTCTTAACAGTGATACAAATAGGGTTTGTCTTTTTTGAACATTCAGACTAAGTTATTTTATACATTTCAAGATGGCGCCCCGAAATCTTATTAGAAATTGAATCATCTAACCCAACCCAAAATGGCGGGTCGATTTTCAAAAATTAAATATTAAAATTATCTTGATTGGCAATAAAAATTGCGTTCCCCTATATCGATACAGAGATAACTGCATCTCAATAATCAAGTCCTTGAGTATACTATTCCCTGATAGCGATATAAATAGGGTTCGTAAGCCTGAATATTCGGACTGAATAGTTACACACACCTTAAGATGGCGCTCGAAAATACATCAGAAATCGAAACATCGAACCCTACCAAAAATGGCGGGTCGATTTTCAAATATACGGACCCAGTGATAGTTAATTCAGATGTCAATATACAAGGTTTGAAAAATAATGGATAAAGATCATAGTATACAAAAAATACGATGCAGAATATTGAGCCTCGTTCGGTTTTAATTAACGAAAACTATGTAATAAATGAAACATCAGGGACTGCCCTTACCCCCCTTTTATCAACTAGATGTTGAAAAACACAAGAGACTTTGAGTAATAAACGGGACTCCCCAATTAAGAAATAAGGTCAGTTTTTATTAAGACATATATGTCCTGGCGCTTTGGGACGGTCAAGATGGCGCCGACTGTATACAAGAGCGGTGCGGTTTAAAGCACAGGTTCAAACTCAGTATTTTCAGGTGCATCCAATCGAACAATTAATGAACATATAAAAGCGTCATGATTCTCTGTGGACTTCACGCCACAACAAGGGACGCCACGCGATGGAGCCGGCTTGAATCACCCTCTTAGTAAGTAAAACGCTGCTCGAATACTGACGTTTTTGTTCTTTGGCCTAGATGCTAGTCTAAGTTATAATTACTTTTCTCTGTTAGTTGGACTGTGACCTGGGTCAAATACTATCCAGTATATATTAGGATTGCCAGTCTTGGGGAATGATTGCCGCCTTTCCCTGAGTTAGATAACATGGGAGCCTTTGATTTTACAAGATGTCTGCCCATTTACTAAACAATAGTTTCATAATGCGTTTGTGATCTCTTGCTGTATAAAAAGGTCCATGACTAATAATGTTGAGTGGAATGTTATGTTATGTTGGAGATTTCTCCATGCTCCACTCCTCACAAACAGTATAATAATATATTGTTTAAAAACACTTTTCTTAAATCTGAGTGATATGCTGCCTTAAAAATCTTTGGTAGTGACAAATAAATATAAAAACATCATCAAATTGATCCGCTTATGGTGATAGCTTTTCTTGCACTTTTTTATTTAGATTCTTGCTATATTGGGCTATCTGACCCGAAGGATCCTAACTTGTGATGCCAATGTGTCTATAACTTACCAAAAAAAAGGTATGTTTGTAGTTCGTTACTTGTATGTGACTACGAAAAACTATTACCTATATAAATATGCCACAAATCAAATAAGGACTTATTTTTCATCTTTAGAATTACTATATACAAAAATTACCATAAAGCTGGAAGGAAGAATCCCTGCCCACTCAAGAAAAGTTCACTCTAATTGGTAAGCCAACTCCTAGGCGCTATTTTTGAGAGACTATAACATAGTGACATGTCTCACTAGGTTATATTAATACAATACTCAATACCCACCAAGAAAATATTTAGATAATAAGGTTGTTAGGCCCACATCTGTACATAATTTTTCATGTTGAAATTAAGATTTCTCGAAAAAAGATACGAAATAAGCGAAGAAAGTAGCAGAGTCAGGTTCAGGAAGTCCATATAGGATTCAGCTGTATATAGAAGTGTTGTTTTTTGTAAGATATGTAACTTTTTGTATAAAATGTAATGTGGAAATAGTCTATAAATAGATATGTACAAGCTTCTAGAGACCTTTATTTGGATGTTTTTCCCGCGCTTTTTTAATATATTAAAATGTAATGAAATGTGTTTTAAAATTGTAAAATAGTGTATATAGTGTACATATATTAATTGTGTGTATGTATATATATTATTTGTAGCCCTGAAGAAGTCCGTGGAGGACGAAACGCGTTGGCTACATTTGCGAAGAACCAAATAAAGATTGAACTTCTATAAAAACAACCAAAGATTCTGCTACTGAATGATTTTACATTGTAATTCATGAACTGTGGTTACTGTTGTACAGAATTTGAAAACAATAGTTTTGTGTGCTGGATCAGTATTGCTAAAAAATTGCATGTTAGAATGAATTTTTCGTTCTAGGAGATTTAGGGGTAAAGAGTCTCCGATCCATGTCACCATAAAAAATAACGGAGGCCATACATAAAATAGGTGCAATTGTGCTTATAACCCCTTTCCCCATCTCGTGTTTTCAAAAATGTTGTAAATTGGGTTAGATTGGCACTATCGGCCTTATACTCCTTCACTGGATAAAAATGGATTTTGATGATAAAAGAGAGGAAATGTTGGGAGATCTATTTAAATCTAAAGAATCCAACACTAATGTCACTAAAAAGGTGACTCCAAGAAATGAGGGCCTAAAAGAAAAATTTTACAGATTGGAAAAACTAAAAAAGCAGGAACTCGCCAAATGGTGGGACATGGCGACCCTGCGGAAGTATATTGAAAATAAAAAAGTACCCCGTGGCCTACGCATGTTAATTTTTCCCAATTACGAGGATCTGGAACAGGATCTGTTAGATGATTGGGAGGAGGGACTTTATGATGCTTCATACCGTATGATGAGGATACTCATTGTTAACTCGGAAAGAAAGGTCAGCAAAATAAAAGAAGAAATTGCAAAATTAGAAAAAGAAATTGCTGAAATGAATTTAAAAGTTGCCACTACTAAAAATTATGAGATCTTGAAAACTGAACTAGCTGCATATCAGATATATTTGAAAGCAAAGAAAATGAAAAAGATATAGAGGGATGAAATGGATTATGCCAACGGCAGAATTTTCACCTTCTCTAAAAAGTATGATGACATAACTCCTAAAGTAACATCAAATGGGAATTCTCATTCAAAACCCATAAGTGTCTCCTCAAGTAGCACATCTCTCTCCTCAGTAGATAGTGATCCTGGCGAAGGTACCGGTAAACAAGAAGTACAGACATCCTCAACCTCTTCTCATTTTTTAGGGTAAGTCCAAAGGTACAGGTTAGGAAACAAAAAGAAAAGCCAAAATTCAGAATCAGAAGGGGAGGGAAGAAACATAAAGCAAGGTGTACAAACCAGGCAGCAGAGCAAGACAAACATGAAGAAATAAATGACGATAGAGAGTCAAATGTGGTTCATAATGCATTAAGTATTGTTAATTTATCGGATAGAATCTTGACTGAAAATGAACAAATTCTGTTGTCTAAGGGACTGAATTTCTGTGTAACAAACACTTGTAATTTTGTTGACCTACATGTTGACCTATTTAAGTTTGTAAGAAAACTGAGATTAAAAAAATACTTTGAACATCATAAAAGTGTGCAGAATGTTCCATCCATTAATCCATGTGCTACAGGAATGTCAATTGCTGATCTGAATGTAACCCATTTGATTTCGACCTTAAATGAGGAAGATGAGAATGTAGATATTACTGAAACTGCTAGACTTTTGGAAATAGTCGAGGATGTCTCTCTTGATAGTGGCTTAAAGATACAGTCAAAGTTTTTACCAGTAAGACCTCAAGATACTTTTATTGATGAATTTTACAATAAGGTAACTCAGGAAATTCATCAACTTGAGGATAAACATATGTTCCATTCACACTGTAAACATGAGAACAATGTAACAAAAAAAGAGTGAGACATGCTGACTAGACTTCGAGATGACCCAAAAATAGTCATTCGAGAGGCTGACAAAGGAGGAAATATTGTAGTGATGAATAGAGTTTAATATCTAAATGAAATAGATAGACAGCTTGGACAAAAAGACTGCTACATTAGATTAAAAGATAACCCCACCAAAAAAATTGAGCAGAACATCAATGCTGCCTTAAGAGATTGGCATGAATCTTGCCTCCTGTCAGACAATGAATACAAATATCTACAAGCTCATGACTCCCGGTATCCATGTATATACATCCTCCCAAAGATACACAAGGGGGGGGATGGATTCCCACCCGGAAGACCCATAATATCTGGGAATGGCGGACCAACAGAACGGCTTTCAAAATTCGTGGATGAATACCTCCAGCCCTTTGTCAAAAATTTGCCCTCCTACCTTAGGGACAGTGGGGACGTTTTGTGCAAGCTAGAGGATTTTATTTGGGACAGTCCTGATCTACTTTTTGTTACTCTAGACGTTGAGAGTTTGTATACATGCATAAAAAGTGATTGCGGTATAGAAGCTGTCAAACATTTCTTGTACAAACGTAATGCCACAAACTTGGAACATTCTTTCATGTTGATAGAGATGACACGTATGATCCTTGATATGAATGCATTTCTCCATAATGAAAACTGGTTTCTACAAAAACAGGGCACGGCGATGGGATCCAGGTTTGCTCCGTCCTATGCAGGCCTTTTTATGGGCCTGTATGAGACGGAGCATGCCTGGGGCATCGGGTCAAAATCATGGACTAATAATATCATCTTCTACGGAAGATATATCGACGATATTCTGATGTTATGGAATGGAGAACTAACTGATTTAATGGCCTATTTGAGCTATTTAAATAACAATCGGTTTAACGTAAAATTGACCATGAACTATTCCAACAAGTCTATTGACTTTTTGGATTTGAGACTATATGTCGATGGTCAAAAAATCGCAAGTGACATTTTTAAGAAACCGACTGCATGTAATAGCATCTTACATGCTGACAGCGCACACCCAAGGGGGACAATAAATGCTATACCATTTGGGGAAATGACAAGAGCTCGGCGAAATTGTAGTCAAGAGAAGAATTTCCAAAAGAATGTCAAATCAATGAGAACTGCCTTTAAAGACAGAAGATACACGGAGAAATGTTTAGACAAAGCAGAGTCAAGGATAAAAACTGTAAATCGTAGTACTATACTGCAGGGTAGTACCAACTCAAACAAGAAAAAGAAAGGGAAAGATGAAATAATGTTTATAACAAAATTTGATCTGTACAGTAATCATGTATATAACATCTTACGCAAAAATTGGCACTTAATTGCATCTGGCAATATGCCACTTGGGACAGTACCAACAAAACCCAAGGTGGTATACAAAAGGGGACAGAATCTAAAAAAGATGTTATGCCCTAGTTATGTCAAAGGGGAAAAGGCTGAAAACAAATCCGCATGGCTGACTACTAAACCGGCTGGTTTTTATGTCTGCGGCGACTGTATCACCTGTCAATATGGCCTTAACAAAAAATTGAAATTTCAGTATAACACCAAAAAAGAATATGAAATTAGATCTTTCATCAATTGCAACACCACACATACTGTATACGCCCTGGGTTGCGCATGCAACAAAATATACATAGGTAGCAGTATCAGAAGCCTAAAAATAAGAATCCAGGAACACATCAGGGCAATAAGGAGCAATGATGTCAAATACCCCATGGCAACACATATACAAGAGAACCATCCCACAGACAGGAATGTCTGGTTCCATGCTTTGGAACAAGTACAGACCCCAATGAAAGGTGGAAACAGAGAATCATGCTTAAGGAAAGCGGAGGCAGGCTGGATCTGTAAATTGAGGACCACTATTTTGGGACTTAACACCAATACTGAATTACATCATTTCCTATAATCTAAGGGAATTCTCAATCTCGATTCAGTAACAGAAAATAATTGATTAGAGAACCAGCTTCTGCCAGTGTACTTTATGTAATCTAGGATATCTTTAAAGTATTTAAAAGGGCCTCCATCTCCAACTGAATTTCATCATTTCATTAATGATTCCCTTTTTCGAATTGATAAAAGTTTGCAAAATAATATACAACTCTAACAAAAGGATATTTTGGAAATATAATTTTCCAATAAACAATTTGGAATAATTAAGTGTTTTCTTTTCGGGTTGTTGGTAATAGGAATAGCTTTTCACCATATTGATGCAAAGACAGCTACATCACTAATAAGTATGTCGTTGGGAATATTACTCTTTAATAGTGATATAAATATAACTAAGCTATTGAAGACATTATTTCTTAACAGTGATACAAATAGGGTTTGTCTTTTTTGAACATTCAGACTAAGTTATTTTATACATTTCAAGATTGCGCCCCGAAATCTTATTAGAAATTGAATCATCTAACCCAACCCAAAATGGGGGGTCGATTTTCAAAAATTAAATATTAAAATTATCTTGATTGGCAATAAAAATTGCGTTCCCCCATATCGATACAGAGATAACTGCATCTCAATAATCATGTCCTTGAGTATACTATTCCCCGATAGCCATATAAATAGGGTTCGTAAGCCTGAATATTCGGACTGAATAGTTACACACACCTTAAGATGGCGCTCGAAAATACATCAGAAATCGAAACATCGAACCCTACCAAAAATGGCGGGTCGATTTTCAAATATACGGACCCAGTGATAGTTAATTCAGATGTCAATATACAAGGTTTGAAAAATAATGGATAAAGATCATAGTATACAAAAAATACGATGCAGAATATTGAGCCTCGTTCAGTTTTAATTAACGAAAACTATGTAATAAATGAAACATCAGGGACTGCCCTTACCCCCCTTTTATCAACTAGATGTTGAAAAACACAAGAGACTTTGAGTAATAAACGGGACTCCCCAATTAAGAAATAAGGTCAGTGTATATTAGGACATATATGTCCTGGCGCTTTGGGACGGTCAAGGTGGCGCCGACTGTATACAAGAGCGGTGCGGTTTAAAGCACAGGTTCAAACTCAGTATTTTCAGGTGCATCCAATCGAACAATTAATGAACATATAAAAGCGTCATGATTCTCTGTGGACTTCACGCCACAACAAGGGACGCCACGCGATGGAGCCGGCTTGAATCACCCTCTTAGTAAGTAAAACGCTGCTCGAATACTGACGTTTTTGTTCTTTGGCCTAGATGCTAGTCTAAGTTATAATTAGGGCTCCCGGTTTCATGGTATTTATTTTTAGTCCATTTCCGTCTGTATTTATCCATATTTATTTTTTTGGCATTTTTTCTGTATTTATCCACATTTATTTTTGCCACACGCAAAAGGCGCCACTACAGATAGTATTTTTCCGCATTTATTTAAATTGACAATGCACACCAGTGCCCGGTTGTTATTGGTCAACACAATCCAGTGTAGCTTCATGCCCAATTGTATCTGGGGAGAGGAATTGGCCTAACGGCTAGGGCGCTCGACCTCGGACCTGGGGATCTGGGTTCGAGTCTCGGTAACAACGCCAAAACCTCCTGTGATTCTGGGCAAATCACTTAATCTCCCTGTGCCTAAAATGAAAGTGTGTCCTCATGTAACGTAACTGGAAAAATATGTAAAGCGCTCTGATACCTGATTCGGTTCGGGTCTAGTTCGCGCTATACAAAACTCTGCGCAAAAAAAAAAATCCATTCATCTGAAAACTTTGCCATTGTAGTACAAGCACATGTGCATTTCAAGAGACTTTGCAGACATTGAGGCTCTTTCTGGTTTGTTAATGAAATGAAGACCACTGAAACTAGGATATTTTGCCTTTCATGTTTGAACTACTCTTGTGGAAAAAGGGAGGAGAATTGCTGATGACGGAAACTCCATGGCTGGGAGACAAATGTCAATAACTCATATTAGCCTGGAAAATATTTCATTCTGGGTGCTTTGTTTTTTTTACCCTGTGGTGCAGGTAATACTGGCTTCCCCAACTCACTGTTTGTCTGCCCGAATCTAAGCACACAGCACACAAAGCGTTTTGTGGGTTATTCTGTTTGATTTTGCTCAAAAGACAGGGGAGACGTAGAGTGATTGTCAGATTATTAGAACTCACTGATTAATGCACATTTTGAGGAACTTACAGATAAAAGGCCTTATATACTAACCCTATGCATGTGCCGACAGAAGCACCCACAATATCTCATAGGGGAACCTCAACAGGAACTGAAATATTTTGCAAGCAGGCGGCCTAAGTAACATAACGTCTATTTGTGAAGCGCACCTTTACCTAAGGGCATCTTGACACCGAATAGCAGATGTTTATTGTTACCTAACAGTCCTTGTTTTATCTGCCTCAGAAGGATGAAAGACTGAGTGGGCCAACCCAGATTTGGACCTGTAACCACAAGAACAACAACATGCCTTTACAGTGGACACATTAGACCACTAAGCCACCAGACCTAACAAGTACGGTTCAAAAACCTACTTTATGCCCGATGGTCACCTAACCACTTCTAGTGGATTTTGGTGAAGCTCGCAGAGTGCAAGGAATGGATAGCCTTCACAGTGTGCACAATAAAACGAAAGAAAAGCATGCACACGAAAATATGCATCAGCTCCATAAGCTCCATAAGTTTTAAAAAGGCAAAAATCGGATTAAAGGTTTTGGAAGTGATGTTAAACTACCGGTGAGGGGGTTCATACAACGTTGCTGGTTTGAAAGCTCAAGTTTCCTCTATCCATTGCACGCTGCTCCCTGCTCACTCCCAGTTATTCAACAGAGGTGTACTCTATGGTGTCGTGCAAACTGATGCACCCCAGCTGGGCCGGCCTTCAGCATGGGCGAGCTTGGCCCAGGCCCCGGGCGCCAATATTCTGAGGGGCGCAGAGTGCTTTGTGGATTAAGGTCATGCTAACAGCGCCACTTCCGTCGTCTTGCTCCAGCCTTGTCAGTGTCGTTAAGAGCTTGTTTCTGTCTCATTTGCCAGTAAGTGGTTTTAATCCTACACTATCGTACTGTGGACAATGTTGTTAACACTGCATTAACCCCTTGCCCTCCCTCACCGTCTCACCCCTGCTGACACAAATCAACAAAACCATCTTCAGCATAAGGCAGCTAATGAGCTAAGCAATTGGTGCTCTGGGTGCGCTACGGGAGGTCTGGGGATGTTTGTGTTCAGGAATCAGTCCCTGCTCAGACAAGGAGTGACCTGTGACCGCCAAAGGGACCCCCTGCTGCCTCTTATGTTTTTTTTAGCATTGGCTACCTGGGGGCCTCCACAGGGTTTAATCTGGCACTAACAGGCTCCACAAAAAACTACAAACTTAGGGGTCTAGATAAGGATTCAATTGTAATCCTCTGTTCGTCAAAACCCTACCGGTAGTACAAGGGTTCGAACACAACCATAATGCTTACAGACCAGATCACAAGATGTGAAGAACCAGTAACATGAGTCACCCCTGGTGTAGGATTCCCATCAATAGTCTTGTAATGATCAATATTATCATTTGGAATCTTGGTCAGCAAGATGCCTACTTTTCTCAAGGACACTGCAGATGTCCTACGAGTGATCCCTGAGATTGTATTTGACCGAGAGACAGACTATCTTGTCTCTCTGGACGTTGAGTCCCTGTATACCTCCATTCCCCAGGATGCGACCCTGGATACCATCAGGTCCATCTTGGGGGAATCGGAATTGGACTCAATCACTCCAGTACCGTTTATTATGGCGTTGGCTACCATAGCCATGAAAGAAAACTTCTTTATGTTTGAGGACCAGATTTACCACCAAGTCTCTGGGACCAGCATGGGCAGTATTTTTGCCCCTTCGCTGGCGAATCTATATGTCCATCAATTTGAGCAGTCGACTGTACTGCATCCCACCAACCCGTTTTTTCCATCCATTATTTGGTGGAAAAGATATATTGATGACATTCTGATGGTGTGGAGAGGGACGAGTGAATCAGTCATGCAGTTCCATCAATGGCTTAACAGCAAGAACAACTACCTCCGGTTCACGATAGAAATGAGCAAAGACAGACTCCCCTTCTTGGATCTCTCGATCTACAGCACCTCGAGGGGGCTGGAGAGTGAATTGTATAAAAAGCCGATGGCAAGGAATTCATTGCTCCTATATGAAAGCCAACATCCTAAGTCTCTGAGGGATAATCTGCCCTTTGGACAGTTTCTTCGAGTCCATCGGAACTGTTCTACCCCAGAGACTTTTAAACACCATGCAGAGGAGCTTTCTAAACAGTTGCGAGAGAGACACTACCCCAAGAAATTGGTCCAACGTTCATTTAAACGAGCAGCCAACAATCATCGTGATGCTCTGTTGGAACCACGTACAGACAAACCACCACTGGATCGTCTGACCTTAGTGAGCACGTTCAACACGAAATCGAACTATGTTCAAAAAGTGATTAGAAAGCACTGGAGAATTTTGAACAGTGGCCAAGACAAGATCCCCTTTCCGCTTTTTGCCTTTAAACGCTCAACTAACCTGAGGGATCGTTTGGTACACACACGACCTAAAGCCACACCCAGGAGAGAGTTAGGCACACTATGGGACCTCCCGCCGGTGGTAGGGCACCACCCCTGCGGGGGCTGTTCCATTTGCCCTCTAACAACTAAAATCCAGAGCGTGGACATTGGGACAGATAAGCCTTGGGAGTTGCGGCAGTTTACAAATTGCAACAGCGCTAACTTGATCTACCTGATTACTTGCACGTGCAATGAAAGATACGTGGGCATGACCACGAGAAAGGTGCGTGTGAGGATGCAGGAACACAAAAGCACTTTCCGCTGTAAGAAAGACATCTCTAAACTTACCAAGCACTTTATCACATGTAATCATGCCGAGACAGACTTTAAATGGCATGTTCTTGAGAAACCACACATTCCATCACATGTGAGCGATGTGTCCAGATATCTTTTCATTCGGGAACAAAAGTGGGTGTTCAAATTGGGGACAGACAAACAAGGGCTGAACGATGACATTCCGTGGTTCGCCCTGTCCTGAGCACTTGTTTATTCTACCCATGTATTTATTCAGGGTTATGTGGTGGACAGACCGGTGAAGAGATTCTTAAGGATTTGTGTTTGGACATAACATGATTCTTCTTTTGAGCGTCATCCACTACATATGATTCCTTCATACATATTTGGTTTGGGGTCTGAGGCTTTGCATCGGCGATATCCTTTTCCAGCGTCTCTCGCATGGTAGGGTAGTCTGATGATTTATTCAGGATGACTTATTCAGTATTATATTTTCTTTGGGCATATGTGATGACGATCACTGTTCTCAGGGTAGTTGTTTATAGCGACTATATCCTTAATGAACCCTTAACAAGATAGGGGTCCGCTTTTTTACTAATACTCTTTGTCTACATTTGGTATAACCTTTCTGCAGCCTCACATTATGCCCGTACACGCGCGAATATTGAGGTTTGCTCCAGAGGTTCACCATATGATAGCGAGTGCGCCTTGCTACGTTTACATGGCACTTGTTATTCTGGTATGTCTAATGACATATGTGCCAATGGTTGAGAGTAACTGCGTCCTAGCACTTGCGCGGAAGCAAGTTCAGCCTTATAACACTTATAATCTAGAAAACTACATTTACTAATGCCATGACGTCATTTTGTAGTTCTTTACCGCCTATCTGTAGGCATGGGTTTTGCAGGCAGCCCAGGTTGAGGGCGCCTGGTGCTACTCGTGTAAATGGCCGAGTTTATAAGTCCATACTTCCGGAGTGTGTGGTAGTATAATCAGGCATACCTGTTGTGTGTGCGAGCGGTGGCATGAGACGGCGCTCCGCCTCGCTCCACCAGCAGTGCGGAAGGATCCCCCGTAGATAGAACTACAATTTGGAATGGCGTGACGTCATTCGGTAGTTCGAGACTGGCAATACACGCGAGAACACGCGCGTGTGTTGGGGAGACAGGGCATTGCCAAGAGGGGGGCATTACTAGCTCCCGAGACCTCCAGCAAGTATGACTAAGTAGGTAAGCGGCAGGTGTATATAATTGTACAGTTAAGGGTGCGATCGTGAGGGGGATGGCGATCGGGCAAGCCAGGTGACTGGGCCTCCCCCTGACTCAGTTACAGCCGGAGATACCGACGGACAGGTATGTTTACCTGCGTTGCTAGCCTAACACTGGAGGTGTGCATTGTGCCAGACTTATGTGGTAACTAAGAAGCTGTGCATATAACTGGTTTCGTTTAGCCTATGGTTGACAGGGAGGTGGATGGAGGTTGTGTGTGAACCTGTTGATGGGTGTTAATTAGCTCCATGTACAGAACACCGTGGACTACGTATATGTATACATCGCCAGAGCAGTATTTTGTCTGGGCTTCTGGGCTTTGTATTTGACGCAGTTGGGTTTGTTATTGTAGAGCGGGGTCTCATATATCCTGAGCCAGGTCCAGGAAGAGGTGAGGTCCACTCCCCGGACACTCTGGGTGAGTAAGCAAGCATTTACATTTTTTATGGAACAATTTAATATGTTTTCTTCAGACCAGGGTAACGGATTGTGATTTTCCTGTATGTTTGTCCTCCCTAAACAGTAAATATACAACCAGGTTCCGAAGTGAGGAGTTGACACAGTCGAAGGAACATTATATCCTTTACTGGTTTTCACTTGTGTGTTTTTTCTTATTTTTCACACTTTATTCACAACTGATGCAGTAGTATTATTTTAGAACAGAGACCCTGACGAAAGCCGAAGGAGTTATCCCTTAGTGGCTGAAACATGTTGGTCTCCTCGCAGCTATTTGTTTGGACTGCGATGACGATATTATACTGTTCTTGTTTTTATTAAGGAAGGGGCCAACAATTATTAAAGTTTTCAGGGTTGAGTTCCCTATCCTTTTTTAAGCTCACCACTTATCCCTTTTTTTCTTACACTGCACTTCCCATCATATCAACACTATGTGGTAGTACCAAGTGATTGTGGGTCGCTACCCCGCATCTGGTTATCGGGGTATGCCGGTCTCAATGATCTAGAGACACAATACCCGATAAGGACTTCCAAATGATAATATTGATCATTACAAGACTATTGATGGGAATCCTACACCAGGTGTGACTCATGTTACTGGTTCTTCACATCTTGTGATCTGGTCTGTAAGCATTATGGTTGTGTTCGAACCCTTGTACTACCGGTAGGGTTTTGACGAACAGAGGATTACAATTGAATCCTTATCTAGACCCCTAAGTTTGTAGTTTTTTGTTGTTTCCCATGGGGGATAATACTTAGGCTCGGTCGGTAAACATCCCTCTAGCCCTGCAATAGATTGTGTTTTTCAATCACTAACAGGCTCCACCCAGCCCTACAGATAGCACAGTAGAGGCTGGAGACTGGGACCTCAGCAGCCGCATCGACAGCCATGCACTGAAATAGATGAAGGTTTTTTTAGGACTGCAAGACAATCCCTGTCCTCTTTGATGTACGGGGAGGAGGCCTTGGTTGTATATCCCACGCTGCGCTGCTCCTGAGTCCACTGCTGGAGACAGTGACAAAAAAAGTCTGTTTTCAAAAAGGTCGCATTACAAACATCCCCTCTAGAATTGACAGTCCATTGTTCTCACTTTTTATTGGGAAAAGGCCCCTATTTTGTTGGGTTTCGATATTATGGAAGGTGTGGAGGGGTAAATGGTAACTGGTGCAAGCCTCTCTGTACTAATGCACGGCCATTCAGGCTCCACCTGCATTGATATCAATTTTCATGTCATTTTAACAGTTCCAAGTACTACTTCAGATTTTTTTCATTTATATGTATTGGTACAATTATATGTTTTGGTACAATGGTGCAAAAGTTAAGCTGTCAATTAATTTCCCAATTTTCTTAATGGACATTAAAATAAGAACACCAGTCCTGACTGTAAAATAGAGTACTGGCAATAACTCTACGTGGTGCATTATTTGGCAGCAAAAAAATGCATCCTTGAAGTCACACTTGTAATAGGCTTTTCAAAAGTTTGTTCCACCCAACTGATGCACATTTGTCATTGTTTGGGTTGTTCTTTTGGAACCGAGCCCAACCCTGGTACCCTCACTTCGCGCACATATTCTGCTGTCAACTCCCACCGCCTGTAAGCTGTACAGGTGCCCTGAAACTGGGTGATGGCACACTTTGATATCTGGTCTTCACACTGTAAACAACGCGTTATACAGCATGGAGGCACGCAATGTCTCGGGCACAAGCGGGAGAAATTTCGCACCTTAGCTGCCCCTCACTTCAGTCTCAGGAGTTGTCAACACATCACCTCAACCCGAAGAGCAAACACGCTGAGTGATGACAGCACAGGCTTCTCTTCTTTTGTTTCCAACTTGTTTTGTGCACATGGAAAGCCAAGGTTGTCCAGTGTGGTGTTCACAACCCACAGTGACCTGCTTAACCCCTTTGCTGCAGATTGGCTCAGGGGATCGGCCGTCCTTGAAAGACCCTGAGCCAATAGGTCCACATGAGGGTGCTAAAAGACCCTGATTGGAAGGGATTTAAATTAATTTCGGCGTGTAAAGGAAACTGCATGCAGTGGCAGCGCGGCAACATTTACTAGTGTTTTGCCATTTCTATATATAAATACAGACAAAGGAAATATAGATTTCCATCTGTATTTATATGTAAATATCTGTAAAAACGGAAAACCGGGAGCCCTAGTCATAATTTACGTTTCTCTGTTAGTTGGACTGTGACCTGGGTCAAATACTATCCAGTATATATTAGGATTGCCAGTCTTGGGGAATGATTGCCGCCTTTCCCTGAGTTAGATAACATGGGAGCCTTTGATTTTACAAGATGTCTGCCCATTTACTAAACAATAGTTTCATAATGCGTTTGTTATCTCTTGCTGTATAAAAAGGTCCATGACTAATAATGTTGAGTGGAATGTTATGTTATGTTGGAGATTTCTCCATGCTCCACTCCTCACAAACAGTATAATAATGTATTGTTTGAAAACACTTTTCTTAAATCTGAGTGATATGCTGCCTTAAACATCTTTGGTAGTGACAAATAAATATAAAAACATCATCAAATCGATCCTCTTATGGTGATAGCTTTTCTTGCACTTTTTTATTTAGATTCTTGCTATATTGGGCTATCTGACCCGAAGGATCCTAACTTGTGATGCCAATGTGTCTATAACTTACCAAAAAAAAGGTATGTTTGTAGTTCGTTACTTGTATGTGACTACGAAAAACTATTACCTATATAAATATGCCACAAATCGAATAAGGACTTATTTTTCATCTTTAGAATTACTATATACAAAAATTACCATAAAGCTGGAAGGAAGAATCCCTGCCCACTCAAGAAAAGTTCACTCTAATTGGTAAGCCAACTCCTAGGCGCTATTTTTGAGAGACTATAACATAGTGACATGTCTCACTAGGTTATATTAATACAATACTCAATACCCACCAAGAAAATATTTAGATAATAAGGTTGTTAGGCCCACATCTGTACATAATTTTTCATGTTGAAATTAAAATTTCTCGAAAAAAGATACGAAATAAGAGAAGAAAGTAGCAGAGTCAGGTTCAGGAAGTCCATACAGGATTCAGCTGTATATTGAAGTGTTGTTTTTTGTAAGATATGTAACTTTTTGTATAAAATGTAATGTGGAAATAGTCTATAAATAGATATGTACAAGCTTCTAGAGACCTTTATTTGGACGTTTTTCCCGCGCTTTTTTAATATATTAAAATGTAATGAAATGTGTTTTAAAATTGTAAAATAGTGTATATAGTGTACATATATTAATTGTGTGTATGTATATATTATTTGTAGCCCTGAAGAAGTCCGTGGAGGACGAAACGCGTTGGCTACATTTGCGAAGAACCAAATAAAGATTGAACTTCTATAAAAACAACCAAAGATTCTGCTACTGAATGATTTTACATTGCAATTCATGAACTGTGGTTACTGTTGTACAGAATTTGAAAATAATAGTTTTGTGTGCTGGATCAGTATTGCTAAAAAATTGCATGTTAGAATGAATTTTTCGTTCTAGGAGATTTAGGGGTAAAGAATCTCCGATCCGTGTCACCATAAAAAATAACGGAGGCGATACATAAGATAGGTGCAATCGTGCTTATAACCCATTTCCCCATCTCGTGTTTTCAGACACTTGGCATTATAAATTTTCAAGAGCGCGGGGAGAGGTTTCGAGCCGATTCTTTTTGCGAATTCCACAATGGCCTCCGAGGCTCGGGCTAAGGTGTTCCTTTTATGCATACATTGCATAACCCACGAGCGTCGGTCATCAAAGAGAACCCCCAAATATTGGAATGCAGAGACCTTAGTTAAATCCATGTTCTTACAATAGAATTTGGCCTTCCTTGCTCTAACAGAGCCAATAGAATAGACATAGAATGGGACTTTTTAAAATTCGTGATCAGGTCTAGGGAGTCCATAAAATCAATAAAACAATTTAAAAGAGTTTGAAGCCCTCTTGAAGTCCTTGCCAGCAAGACCGCATCATCAGCGTAAAGCAGGGCTGGGATCAATTTTGTACCGGCCCTTGGGATGTCTTTACAACTGGAAATTAAAGCAGGACCTAAATTATTAATATAGAGTGCGAACAACAGGGGTTCTAAATCGCACCCCAGTCTCACCCCTCTTTTAACAGGCCATGGATCTGTGAGGCTACCATCTTTATTATAGCGCACAGAAGCTATAGTATTCTCGTGCATCTACAAAAAGGAGATCAAATCTGCATCTAGACCCATTCCATGGAGTATCGCCCATAACTTTGATCGATTAACAAGATCAAAGGCAGAAGTTAAGTCCATAAATGCCAAATGCAGATCCCCCGCCTAGAGACCGTGTACTTTCCAATTATTGAATGAAGATTGAGACATTGACCCAAGGTGCCTTTGCCCTGCCTAAAACCATATTGGAGATCAGAAATGATGTTATTCTGATCCAACCAATCAGTTAGACGGGCAAGGACAACTTTCCCCATAATTTTGGCCGCGGAGTCCAAGAGAGATATTGGTCTGTAACAGGCCAGATCATCTCTGGCTCCCTTTTTAAAGATTGGACTGATAACTGCTTTGGCCCAAGACAGGGGAATGCCAACCTGGGCAACTGCATTAACAACCGAAGTTAAGATATTAGACCACAGAATGGGATCAGCTCTAGAAAGGTCAGCTGGGACACCGTCGGGACCCGGCGCTTTCCCCCTTGATGTAGTCCCAATTGCTTCTAGTACTCTGTCCTTAGTAAAGTGCAAAGGGGACGAAACACACCCAGTATCCACTGTCCAACCCAGGGATCCTTGGCTAACATCGCTGTATACACCCCCAAAGTGTTGTACCCATTTCTCAGGGGGAATGTGGCAATCTAAAACAAGATTTGATGATTCGTCAAAAATAGGACTATTCACCATGCTCCAAAACCTGGAGCTATTTAATAAGACAGTAGCTTGGCTAAGCTCTTCCCAAGCCATCTCTCTTAGGTGTTTCTTCCTACTTCCCACAATATTTTTATATGCCTTCCTTGCATCCCTAATTCTGTCTGCGTGTCTGGGTTTCCCTTTAAGCTCATCCATGAGAGCTTTGTGGGCTCTTGTACAGGTGTCATCCAACCATTTTTTCTGTTTTAATGGCCTAGTTTTGCAGGGAACTGTCAAGTTAGCCGCCACTTGTTTGGTAATACGCTCAAAGGCATCCAGGAACGTTACAGGATCAGCATCCTGGTCTGCACAGATACCAAACTCCTCTGTGCAGACGCCGGTTACGTTTTCAACATAACTCTCCTAGGTAATTGAATCCCATCTTAGCCGGCGAGCTTGATCTCTTGGCGCAATGCTAATATTACTTAAGTTGCCAAGGGACTCTGTATATCGCTGACACAAATATTAAGATTCAGTGTCAGTGGGTTGTGATCGCTGAGGCAATAGTCTATTACCTCAATTGTACCTAGATGGTCCGCCATAGAGCCAGACACTAAAATATTGTCAATGGTACTATGATGGCCATGGCCGGTATAAGTAGGTATGGGGGTTAACGTATGCCGCTGAGTTGGGCAGATCAAATTGTGGACAGATAAGAGACTCTCTAGAAAGATTCCCGAAGGGGTGTGTTCAAAATGCATTAACTCCTGCGGGGAATATTCCTCATCTAATTTGAAAAGACAATCAATTGGGCAGACATGAATATAAAAATCACCTAGGACTAGTATGTAGTAGTGCGTATCAATCATGGACTCATAGTCAATCAAACAAGTGGAGAGAGACCTTAGATGCTCTAGGTCATGATCTCTGAAAAAAGAATTGTAAAAGTTGACCACTAATAGAGTAGGTAGATCCTTGGCTGATAATTTAACTACTAAGATATTTGGAGAGTATACTTCCAATAACTTAACTTTGTATGCTAATTTCAAACTAACTAAGAGCGAAACCCCCCCACTGGCTCTCCCCATACTAGATGGTATAGCATGTTTACAAAACGTTAAAAAGCCGTCCAGAAAATAGGAGCCATGGGCATCCCAAGTTTCCTGGAGGGCAATAATATCAGCACCAACAAGAAAATTCTCCCAATTGCTGTCTCCCCTTTTACTTTTGAGTCCATCTATATTCCAAGATAAGACTTTTAAAGGGTCATCATTGGATAAAGTTACAGTAAAATGAGGGTTAAGGACGTAATGTGAAGTGGGGCTAGGTGTTGCGTCCGGGGGAGGGGCGGCAGATGGAATACTAAGCACGGCGAGAGGGATGTGGTCCTCTATCATTCCCCCATAGTATGGTGAGTTGTCCAAGGCTGTGTCAATAACATTTAGTCAGTCTTGGGTATCAAGCCCGGGCAACGCCTCAAACCTATTTGTATTCAGGGTAAAACAGGATAGCTCATTTAGAGTTCTCTTGGGGGGTTTGTAAAAATAACCAAGTGGCAATGCCCAGATGGAAGTAAAAGATAACGGACAATGATCCTCGGCCTTTAGGATCATTTGCGTGACAAATGGAGTCCGAAAATTAACAACCACACAGTCCCCCCTATGTTCTTGGGGGACTGACCCACCCACGCTACTCTGCGGACCATAATGAGGTTCTTGAACATAGCTGCCCTAAACCCTTTATGCCTAGTTAGCCAGTCAGCTGTTTTATTCCTCAACTGTGCCCAAGATTCGGTTTGGTTGGTTCTTAGGGCAGGAACACCAGCCAGGACCACAACCAGAGGGCAAGCTTCCGGGGGTAGATCTAAAATGTCCCGGGCAGGCTTGTTGGGTACATGGGGTAAAGATCTGGGGCCATCTCTGTGTGGTGGTTGTATGGCCATCCAGCCACTCACATCCCCACTCATGGACCCATACAGCCACTCACACATCCCCTCAATGACCTATACAGCCACCTACACATTGGTACAACATGTCAATTTATGCATACCATAGAAGACTGTATGCACCAAGTACTAACCTTTGTACATGCTTCTTTTGCTCTTTTGCTCTACAAGATGGGCTATTTGTAAAGTTTTCACCAAAGTATAAAGGCTGCAGGTAGTATAATCTGTAGCACCTTCAGACCTTGGTTATTTTAAGAGAATAGTGTAATAGTGTATGTTTTGGGCAAATGTTGCAAAGAATGTCCAACTGGGGAGCTAACAAAACCAATTCCAATACAGAGGGGAGTACGTCATGGGTGTGTATTGGCCCCGACTCTATTCTCCTAGTTTGTAAACGACATCCGGTCCTACATGGATGAGTGTGACAATGATTCCCCAAGATTGGGGGGTGAACGGGTTTCGTCCCTCCTTTTTGCGGACGACACTATTCTTATTTCCCAAACACCCCGGGGTCTCCAGAACTTGCTGCATAGGTTCCAGTCCTACTGTAATTCAAAAGGCCTAGAAATTAATGTTAAAAAAACTAAATACATGGCGCTGAACCCGCATAAAAACTTTAGGAAGAAGTTAACATTAAATGAACAGAAGCTTGATTACATGCAGAATTTTACCTACTTAGGCGTATCACTTGATTCTACCTTATCAGGGAGATCACAGCTAGAAAAGAGCAAGATAGTTTTTAAACAAAACTGTCTTCCAATCGTTAAAAGACATGCTAAATGCCTGAGCAAAGCAGTAACCCCAGCCCTAGAGATCTTTAAATATAAGGTTCAATCAGCATCATTGTATGGGGCAGAATTGTGGGGTCCCTCATGTAGAAGTACATTTGAAACAGCAGAGAACAAGTTCTTCAGGGGGCTGTTAAAACTACCTGTAAATACCCCTCTAACACCGCTCATTCTGGATCTTAATATGAAGCGTATAGATCATTACGCAATACTGAGACCCCTAATGTTGTGGGTTAGATTGTGGACGGCTCCCGAATTATCAAACTATAAGGAAGACTTGCAAGAAGTAATGGCTCTTGGTTTTTGCAACAAAGTCTACTGGCTCAAACATATTAGAACCTGGATGGGCAAGATTGGCTTATCCCATTATTGGAAGGACCCAGTGGCCATGAACTCTAGCGCAAAGAAAATTGTTAAACTTTCCTTCTGGACATTTGTGAGCTATGAGTCTGTGTATGTAAAAGCCCACGGCCCTCTAACAACGAATTTCATAATGTTCAAAGATACCGCATTTTTTGAATTGTTCCTAGATGAGATCAACCCGCCATTGGCAAAAACTCTGTATATGAAATTTAGATATGGCACACTTAGGACCAATGTGAACGAAAAGAGCTGGTCAAAATCGAGATGTAATCCTTGCACTGTGTGTACTAATCAGGTGAGGGAAGATGATCTACATGTATTACTGTTTTGCTCTAGTTATGCGACACCACGGAGAAAGTGGATATTGCCACTTTGTCATAGGATTTGCTCAGTCTGACAGTCAGGTTGTAGTCTTTGGCGTTAGTAGATTTCTCCTTGCTGTTAACTTTATTAGGATCAAATTGCGTCTCCATTTTTAATGAAAAACTATTATATCGAATACAAGGTGGATACGCAAAAATTAACATGTTAAAATAAGTTGAAGGGTACGTATTTATATTGCACGCTAATTCGCCCATCCATGTGAACAAATCAATTGACATTAAATTGATTTGTTTTTTAAAAAAAGGGGGAAAAAAGGGGACTAATTTTTTAATTATGAACTAGCGGTTATCTGTTTAATTAAATTTTTTAATTCTGTTGTTTTAATCCATATTTATTTATTATTTTAACTTGTGCGTATAATCTCCGCTCCTAGAAATATTGTTTGACATGAAAGTGTACATAAACAACAGCCTTGAATTTTGAGATAATGATCCCTGAAATATGTTGTGAAACGTGTCCTTCTGATTTTTTAAAATATTCTCTTGTATGTGCAGCAGTTGTAATGTTAATGAATTGTTATGTTTCTTTTATGATGCTTAAGCGTCGAAATAAAGATTGAAATAAAAAAAAGACAACAGTGTAATAGTGTATGTTTTGGGCAAATGTTGCAAAGAATGTACACTGTTCTTAGTAGAGAATTTTAATACTCTATAGTCTATTTCTCATGAGAGTTTCACTGCCTGTGTAAACTCTCTCCATAGAGTAATCACTGTTTACAGTACCCACTTTCTTACTCATGCCAACTTGATTTCTCAATGTAGGTTTGGTGAGCATGAGTGGTTTGATACAAATGAAAGCTGTCTGTAGTAGGGCCTTAATTTTGGAACAGAGGTTGAGTATCTTGTGAACTTGACTTTCACTGAACAGTTGCCTACATATTGATCACTGTGTGCAATGAACGTTTCCCATGGATATGTGGTTGATTGCTAACATGAACTAGGCTACACATGAAGCATAAGGTATAGGGCCAATGTAGCTCATAACAAATTCTTGCTACATCTGGGGAAGTTGTATCTGTGATGGCATTAAGGATGCTTCATATTATTCTGAGCTATTTTACACCTACTTTCAGGTCTCTAATGGCATGCTAGTCTATAGAGTAATGTGAACGAAAGAAGCTTGGATAATGTCAGGAGTGATGTCATCAATGATATCATGTGAGATGTCATCAGTGATATCATAAATTATGTCATAGAACATGTCATGAGTGACGTAACATGTGTGAGGTCATAAACTGTGCATGGCAGGGGCGCAAGTTAATGTTATCTCTGCTAGATATGACGGGTGAATTTCTGTGTTTTTTTAGTTCAAAACTTTAATGTTGTCACTGACATATTCACTCAACTATAAAGTTATTTTAACCCTTTGTTTTTTTCAATTAATTTGTAGTTTTTTTTCTCACAAAAGCAGACCTTTTTATGACACTTAACTATAATGTCCCTTTAATCTTTTTTAAATGCATTTCTAGGGTTTTCTTAATGTAAAGTAACAATTTATTACCATTCATAAAACCAACCGCCCTCTGCTCATGACCTTTGGCTGTGCGCTGCAGGAAGTTGGCAGCAGGACCTCACTTGCGGCCAAGCCCTGTGGCAAAATTCCCTACAGTCAACCCCATGCTTCACACAGCCTTGCACAGGAGCGAGTTTGCAGTCAACCCCTATAAGCAGCTAACCCCTCTCTGTGCACAGCCTTTCATTGAGCATGGCTTGCAGTTGGCCATAAGGTCTGGTTGACAGCCAGGCCCTGCGTCAAATCTGCACAGGCAACAATCCAAAGGCAGCCAACCCCATGCAACACACAGCCTTTTATTGTGCGTGGTGCAGGGTTAGGCAGAGGTCCTGCCTTTCAGCCAGGCCCTATTTCGAACTTCATGCAGGCAGTCAACCCTAAGCTGTGCTCAGCCTATTGCCAATCGCAGCAGGGGGCCGGTCACAGAGCTTCACATGCCGACAGTCCCTGTGGCTAAACCCCCAGTTGGCTGCCAACCCCACACTGTACACACTCTGGGTATACGCAGGGTAGTGTTGGCCTTCGGGCTCTGTGGACCCAATCCCCTGGAGCCAATATATATATATTATGGGGAGGAGACAAGCAGCCCTCTCCTCAAGCCATTTTTGGCTAGAGGGCTCCATTCCCTGGGTCCCATTTACTGATTAAGTTTAGGTGGGTGCACTCCCTTCCCTGATCCATTATAGGCCCTGGAGAGCCCATCCACAGGGGCTGGAATTTGCACTAAAGGGAAGAGGGGCCATGCAGCCCCCTCTACCAGCCTTCTCGGGACCTGGAAACCCATACCTCAGGTACATAGTTTTTCTTTAACTGGGAGGGGGGCCATGTGACCCACCCTCCCCAAGCATTTTGAGCAACCCGGGACCCCCTCCCCCAGGTGTGATTTTGTTTTCAAAGGAGGGGGGCCACTCCTTAAGCCTATGTTTTCCCCGAAGTCCCCATCACCCAAGACCTGCATGGGGGTGTGGCTACCAGGCAGATAGAGACGTACATGTGAGCTCGGAGCTCCACACCGACCTCTCTATTATCCTGAACCCGAGAACCGTGAATTTAAGGGCTCAAGGGCTCAAAGCGACTGGCCCTGTACCCGGGCTCCGCATGCTGCAGTCCTGGGTGCATTTGAGCTCCTGGTGAGCGGCGCTGACCGAGAGCAATGGAGGAGTCGGTTCGGGCTCTCCAAGATGGTGCTGATCGCGAAGATAGTGCGGTTGTAAGAGCGACCGGCGAGGAGATGCGGTCGCTATCCCAAATGAGAAATACCCCCTAAATGCACTGGGGGCCTATCGGAGGACTTGGTTGGGCTGCTAGAATATTGGAGGCAGCGGGGGTCTGTCGTGTTGGAATCATGGGGAGTGCCGCGACAGACGCTGTGATGGCCTGCACCCTCCTTGGGCACTTTGAGCGATGGGATGCACACGACAGCAGTACGGACTTGCCCTGGCATCATTTAAACTTCACCCGGTAGTGGATGCAGCTTAAATCCCACCGGCCAAACCAAGGTGAGCATTCCTGGCCGCCATCTTCCACGCTGCTGAGGGGGATGGACACCGGGCTCTGGTGAGAGGAGAGGCAAGAGGTAGCACTTTTGGAGACCTGGTGCCCGAAAGGAGGGTGGTGTCCGAGTAGAGCGGAGGGCTGGATTGCGGCCTTGGCGGCCTATGTGAGAGTGGTGAGGCGGCCTACCCAGAGAGACCCGGATGGCGGCCCTGGCTCCTACCGGGAGCTGAATCGATTGAAAACGGATTAAACGGGCCCCCGGTGTGGAAGCGGAACGAGTGGTACTGTTCGGTCTGAAGAGGGTGCAGCCTGCCGCCATTTTCCGACCTGCTGCATGGTCTGGGCCCTGGGCCTTGCTGGGATTGGAGACAACTGCCTGACCTCCTGTGAGTCCTGGAACCCGGAAGGGCCACGTTCGCTAAACGGAGCATTGAGCTGGCCTGAGTGCTCCTGAAGAGGGAATAACGGGGACAGTGAGTAAATCACGGCTGACTCGATAACCTGAGGTGAGCCCGCTGGCAACAATTGCTGCAAGCCACTAGTCCAGACACGACCATTGGCACCTGGGGCAGCAGGTCTGTGGAGACCCTGATATTGTAGATCGGCTGAGACAACAGATTGGGACCCTCCCCACTAGATTGGCTTGGATTACAGTTGTGGGATGTGGGAAGAGCGTGCTGCCGGCTCCCAACTAGTGAGGGCCATTAGGGACTACACCGTCATCATGAGGGGGACCTATACTACCCAAGAGTGAGCTCGTATCTGTGATTCTCCTGGGGGCCGATTGATGTTCTAGGATTCCCAGGCCACTGGATAACTGAGAGAGAAGCCAGGGGTGCCCCCCCGGACCTAGAAGACTCGGCATCAGACTGAAGGAGGATGGCCCCAGGTGGGGCTGGAGCAGTGACTGAGTCAGGGTTTGTCGAAACGCGCCAGATCTAGGTGCAGGACTCCCTGGTAGTGAACTCCTCTGATGTATGGTGCTGGGTGATCTCTGAGCAACTGAATGATCACTGCCCTGGTAAGGTCTGCAGAAGTGGGGGAAATTGTTGGCACAACTTCCAAAGGATCCACATCTATAATCCCCCGATAACTGCTGCTGGGCATGAGCATGGGGCGTGGTACATTATTTGTTTGAAGCTGAACGGAGCAGAACTACGACTGTAGGCCGCAGGACTGCGCTGTCATAGGACAGCGACCCTCCGGGCTTTATGAGATACAAGCCACTGTGAGCGGAATTAGCATACGCAAAGGAGTGCTGGTGGGCTGAGTGTATAGGTGTGTGTTGCTGAGGAAAGTAACAACTGGAACTGATTGACACGCTGGTGTACAACCAGGGCTGGGTCTTAGAATAGCAACCACGTGGCAGATACCACGGATAGGCTTGAGCTCTGGACTCGACCGCGGTTCTCTTGTTCACTGGATGACCCCTGGATTCTGAGCAAAGTGACAAGTCTTCCAATAATTGTACAGGGTCCGAAGAGCCAAACCATGGGGAAACCCAGAGGGAAACAGGGTGGGGCAGCCCAAACATCAGACAGCGAAGCACCAGAGACAGTCAAATCGGACAACCTGGAGACGCCGCAGGACCCCGTGAAACAGCAACAATTTGATCGGATACTAGCGGCGATTGCTGATTCTCGCACTGCCTTACAACACGATATTGCACAGGTGGCAACAGGGCTTGGCCTCCTACAAGCAGATCACTCTAACCTTTCAGGTAGGGTAAAACAGGTGGAGGCGACACTACAAGAAGTGGCGCCGGCCCAAAGTGCACTGGAGAATAAAATGACGGATGCCCTAGATGGAATACAGTCCTTAGAAAGATGTGCCGAGGAAGCCGAAAGTCGAAATCGGCGCAACAACATTCGCGTGGTTGGCCTGCCCTAAAAGGTGGAAGGGACGGACATGGAACGATGTCTGGAGAACTGGCTGAAGATCGCGGTGGCCGCTGAGGGACTGTCGCCCTTCTACACCTTAGAACGAGCACACAGGGTACCTGCAAGACCTCCACAGCCGGGCCATCCCCCATCTGATGGTAGCAAGGCTACGGCACTACAAGGATAGAGACTTTTTACTCCAACAAGCACGAACAGAAGGCCCGTATCAAGTTGAGAATGGCAAAGTGACTATCTTTCCGGATTATACCCTGGAGACCCAGCGCTGCCGCATGTCTTTCCTGGCAGTTACGAAAGAGCTGAGGTCGGAGGGCCTCCAATATTCATTGTTATTCCCAGCCAGATTGAAAATAATGTTGGACGGTAGTACCCACTTTCACAATAGTCCCGAAGAAACATGGACCTGATTGGAAGCCTATCGATCTGGAACTGAACTAACGACGCAACACCTCCGAGAGCCATCCGAGGAACCTCTTTGTTACAAGTCACAGCGTATTAGGCACCGCCGGCAGGGTGTGCAGAAACCATCTCCATCTCAGAAAGCGATGGAGAGGCAGGAGGTGCTGAAGGTAGTGACTGCTTTGTCGGGGGAACAGTTGTTGCAATCTCCTGAGAGCAGTGATTCGGAGAGAGACAAGGCACAGTCTGACATTGAGGCTTCAGACGCAGGAAGCCTACGGATCCCACAGGTCACCCCGGCCACAGCTGATGGGCTAATGGATGAATGAGGTTTGGAGGACTGATCTGGGAGCTGCTATGGGGGAAGAAATGGAATTAGGGACTATCCAAGAGGGAGAACGTTGACAGTTTACGGAGCAAGGGGAGCATTGGGAAGTGGATCAATGGTGGACTGCTCGAATGGTATCCAATACCTTAGCAATTTGGGTGGGGGAAAACTGGTGGGCCAGAGGAATAGTTTACAATTAGGGGATCGAGGCGGAAATACTCGTTGTGCTTAAGTGGTCACCCGTCGGCTCTAGGCCCCCCCATAGCCCTTAAGGCACGACCACAGTGACTACTGGTGGACATAGGAGAGAATTATTTTTTTTTGTTTTGAAAGTTTGGATGGGAACTAACGATTTTGTTCTAGGGCCTGTTCTTGGGAGGGTGGGGGGAAGGGGGGTCGGGGGTACAGTTGGGACTTTGGGATTACCGGTGTGTTCATACAGGTAAAGGTAGGGTTGCGCAACATGATTTAATATGATGGGGACAATACCTGAACTACGATGTATTACTTGGAATGTAAGGGGACTACACACAATGACAAGGCACCATAAGGTCCACGCTTATTTGGTCAGGAGAGGGATAGATATTGCATTGCTCCAAGAGGGTCAAGCCTTGCAGAGAAGGTGAGGGGGCAGGTATTTAGTACATCCTACTCGGCATTTACAAGAGGGACAATGATTTGGATTAGAGATGGGGTCCCCTTTCATGTAACCAAACAGACCATAGATCCGGAAGGAAGATTTGTAGCGGTCGAGGGGCGTTTATATGGGAGAGACATAGCACTGTGTAGTATCTATGCCCCAAATGTAGATCAGGCGTGATTCCTGGAGCACATGTCCGGCACACTAACACATTATTTTACGGGTCCAATATTGATGGGAGGGGATTTTAACTTGATAACAGATGTCATTCAAGATAGGTCACATCCTCCCTTACCAGACTCCCCTGTCCATAGATTATTCAAATATAGACAGGATTGGCAAAATGATGGAATTTTGTGGATGCGTGGAGATTCCACCACCCTCGAGATTATTCCTACTTCTCAGCGTTACACGAACTTCATGTTCAGCTAGATGCGATATTAGGTTCAGAAACCATAATGTCCTCCATAATTCACTCTGAGTATCTCACTAGAACACTGTCCGACCACAACCCGTTGTTGATTAGTATGCAATGGACACTAGAAAAGTCGGTCATCCCTACTTGGAAATTACGTCCCGAAACATTAGAGGACCCGGTTTTTAAAGAGGAAGTTGGAGAAGGGATAGTGAATTATTTTAATGAAAATGCAGGGACAGCTTCCACTAGAGCACTGGAATGGGACGCCTTCAAGTTTGTAGTGTTTGTAGTGAGAATGTTGTGTATTAATAAGTATGTAGGAGTAAGGAAAGTACTGATACAGGATGTGGAAATAGCAAAAAACAGGTTGAGAACAGCTGAAAGAGCTAGACCCGAGTATTTGGAAAAGCAAAGAGAGGTAGCGGAAGCTAAGGAGGCAGTAGCTGCAGAAATAGAAAGACTCCGGTGTTTCGATGATAAGAAATATGTTGTAAAAGCACATGCGGAAGGAGACAAAGCGGGGACCTTATAGGCATGGTTGGCCAATACCTCCCCGCGTAGCACCCCGATCTTGGCATTGAAGGCACGGGACGGATGTCCAATATATACTCAGAGAGAGATTAATACATGTTTTTTAGAGTATTATGCAGCCCTGTATGAGAGTACACTGGGCTCGGGGGATGGAGACAGTGAATCCTTCTTACAGAATATACCCCTCCCACAGTTAGAGGAGGAACAAGAGAAGCAATTGGGGCAGGATATTACAATTGAAGAATTTAGAGGTGCGGTTAAACACATGGCTCATAATAAAACACCGGGAGTAGATGGGTTACCAATAGAAGTTTATTCGCATTACCTAGATTTGCTGGCCCCGAGGCTGCTGGAGGTCTAAAGGGAGGCGCGCGACCTCGGCCATCTCCCTATGACCATGCGAGAGGCCCTTATTATTTCATTATTAAAGCCGGAGAGAGAGAGCACAGACACTGCGGCTTATCGCCCATTGTCAATGATGTCCACTGACTATAAGATTTTAAGTCGGATCTTGGCATCACGCTTGCTTCAGTATATGACCAGATTGGTTCATGGGGACCAGGCTGGGTTTATCCCAACTCGGAATACAGCTACAAATACGCGGAGGTTACTACGAGTTCTGGGCGAGGACCACCTTGACTACCCACAGCCCATGGTACTTTCTGTGGATATAGAGAAGGCTTTTGACAGCCTCAAATGGCCCTACCTGTTTAGTTTAGTTTATGCATTTATAGCGAGCGTAATTCACCGGCAGACGGTCTCAGAGCGTGAACAGATGTACCCAGATAAGAATGCAGTGTCAAGCAGAGCTCATGGGAGGTGATTTAGAATAACAATGTTTTGAGGCTTTTCCTAAAGGATCGGTAGTTATTATCAGCTCTGAGTGACAATGGGAGGGAGTTCCATAGGTCAGGAGCGAGTTTAGAAAAACTGTGATCTCCATTCCTCGCTGTGCGAACTTTAGGGACACATAGAAGGTTTTTGTCAGCCGATCTGAGAGTTCTGGTCGGAAGGTAGCTAGTTAGTTTTTTCTTCAAGTAAGCAGGTCCCTGGGCATGAACTGACTTATGTACCAAGCAGCAGATCTTAAATTTTACCCTTTTCCTTACTGGCAACCAGTGGAGCTTCGTGAGGGTAGGGGCAGAAGGGGTGCGAGACGGCAAGTTAAGAGTCAGTCTGGCTGCTGTATTTTGCAGCACCTGCAACTGTGTCAGTGCTCCTTCGTTGATGTTCGCTAGCAGTGCATTCCCATAGTCGAGGCGACTAATTATGAGGCCTTGGATGAGGGGTTTGCGACAATCTATGGGGAGCCACCTAAAAATCTTCCTGAGGCTTTTCATGATTCCAAAGCTCGTCTGGACTACCTTGTTGACGTGCGGTGACATAGATAGTGTATCATCTAATAGGATGCCGAGGTTCTTCACAGTTTCCTTGGGCATTGGACACTGCCCTAGCTCATTTGGCCACCAATCGGCTGACCAAGTCTTCTTTGCCGGGCCAAAGAGCATGATCTCAGTTTTAGCCGTATTCAACATGAGATAATTCTTAGCCATCCAGGTGTTTATGGCTATCATGCAGTTGCTAAATCTGGTTTGGACATCTAGCAAATTATGTCCCCACTTTATCAAGATTTGGGTGTCGTCGGCATAAGATACCGTATCGAACCCAAAGCTTCTAATAATATTTGCTAGAGGGGAGAGATAAACATTGAAAAGGGTGGGGCTAAGTATTGAGCCCTGGGGGACTCCCTTATCATTCTCCACCATGCCAGATAGTAAAGGGCCTATTTTGACTCTAGATCGTCTGTCCTTGAGATAGTTCTTGATCCAGCTAAGGGCAAGGCCCCCGACACCAATCTCTTCCAGCCTCTCTAAGAGTATGCTGTGGGAGATGGTGTCGAAGGCTGCCGACAAATCGAGCAAGATGAGAATCGCCGATTGCTTGGAATCAAGGGCTAGTCTGATGTTGTCCACTATCTCTACAAGAGCCGTCTCCGTGCTATGGGACGCTCTGAAGCCTGATTGAGATGTATCCAGAATGCCGTTATCCTCTAGAAATTTGGTCATTTGAGCATTGATGGAAGCTTCCATGATCTTACTAAAGAGTGGAAGCAGGGCGATGGGGCGATAATTTATCGATTGGTTGGGGTCGGCATTAGTTTTTTTCAGGATAGGTTGGATCATAGCTTCCTTCCAAACGGAGGGGACAATAGCTTGGCTAAGTGATACATTAAAGATGTTGGTTACGATTGGCACCAGTGCGGGGCCAACTTTGGTCAGGATCTGAACGGAAGCAACGTCGTTAGGAGAACCTGATTTAGCTTTGTTCAGCCTGATATTTACCTCTTCCTCTGTGATTGGATTAAATTTATTAAGCTTATGGTCGCAAGGAGAGTTCAGAGGATTGAAGGGTTCATTCGGGATTGCCCGCACCCTGTCGATGGGTTCATTGGGAAAGGTCCTATGGATGGCATCAATTTTATCTTTAAAATATGAGGCAAGTGTGTCTGCCCATTTCTGAGCTTCAGGGGTAGATAGTTGGCATTGCAGGGGAGAAGTACATCTTTTCACTACAGCGTATAGTTCCTTATGTGAATTACCTGCCTTCCTTATCTTTTCATTGAGATAAGTTTTTTTGGCCAGGGCAATGTTATTCATAAATCTTTTATGAAGAGATTTATAGAGGGTCTTGTTTTCGTTACTCTTAGTCTTCCTCCATCTGCGTTCTGCTACCCTGGCTTCTTGTTTATTTTGCTTTAACTCATCTGTAAACCAGGGAGCTTTATTCGAGGGGCATTTTATTTGTCGTTTGGGCGCTATGATGTCCAGAGCGTTGACTATAGCTCCATCCAAGTCAGAAACAATTTTGTCAATGGGGGATTCAGAACCCAAATCAGGTGGAGTAAATATTTCCGCAAACTCGGTTACATTGATGTTCTTCCACGGGCGGCAGGATTTTAGGCTCTTGTTGTGAGATGATACCCTTTCATGACTTTGTAATTCGAAATTAATAAGGCTGTGGTCGGACCAAAGAATAGGCACTAGATCTATCAGTCTGGATTGTTGGGCGTTGGTACACACTACATCCAGCATATGTCCAGCTTTATGTGTCGGGCCTGTCTCTAACATCCTTAGATCCAAAGAGTGGAAACTATTTATTAGCTCCGCTGAATGAGGATCTTGGGTCAGCTCCAAGTGATAGTTAAAATCTCCCAATAATAGGAAGTTAGAGCTAGTCAAAACATGAGGGGCTATAAGCTCGACCAGCTTGGTAACAAAATTGGCTTTGGCGTCTGGTGGTCGATATACTAGAGCACCTTTCCAAGAGGTATTATTACCAATTTTGAGCAAGAAGATCAGAAACTCGCCTTCCGCTATCTGGTGTGAGTCAATGATACTAACTTTTAGCCCAGTTTTGTGAATAATCGCAAGCCCTCCACCCCTTTTTACTGTCCTGTCAAGATGGCATATTTTATAATCCTCAGGTAAGGCCAATGCGATGTCCGGTAGAGATGACTCCTGGAGCCAAGACTCGGTAATGAAGAATAGATCAGGGGCCTGTTGATCAAGTAGGGCCCAAATTTGGAGGACGTGTTTAGGCAATGAACGTACGTTGCCGTATATGCAGGATAGTGCTGTGTCTGTGATGGAGGTGCTCTGCTTCGGGTAATTTAGGCAAGGTAATGGTACGGTGTTAAATGATAGTAGCTCCGTCCTAGTATAACAGATTCGCTCCATAGCTAATGTAAATACTAAGGGGAGACGGGATTCCCTGAGTGGTGGAGTAAGGATTAGGCGTCTTGCGGCGCTTGTCCGGCGCGGACAGGCGCAGACAGGCAGGGCTATGACTTGGGCGCGACTTCGGTGCGACGCCTGCGTCGCTGCGCGAGACCGTTCTGCGCTCCCACTTTTAATCGTGGAAGGGCGGGACTGTGGGCTGGATGCCTAGAGCACTGACCTCCGTGCAACCGGAAGTAGGACCCCGCCGGGACGGATCGGGCGTCCTGCTGAGGTTAAATGCGGGTAAATACAAGTGCTACTGAATGCTGCCCCACTCTAAGTACACACAAGTAAATATATTTGGCAATGCTGACAATGAGTGCAAAACAAATTATTTAAAAGCGAAAATCAGGATAATAAGTTTTAAAATTTCTGCAAGCTACAGAGCTGCCACGCGACTCGAGCAGTCTCTGGGGTGTTCTCTAATCAGCTCGTCCGCTCTGCACTCCCACTTTTAATCGTGGAAGGGCGGGACTGTGGGCTGGATGCCTAGAGCGCTGACCTCCGTGCAACCGGAAGTAGGACCCCGCCGGGACGGATCGGGAGTCCTGCTGAGGTTAAATGCGGGTAAATACAAGTGCTACTGAATGCTGCCCCACTCTAAGTACACACAAGTAAATATATTTGGCAATGCTGACAATGAGCGCAAAACAAATTATTTAAAAGCGAAAATCAGGATAATAAGTTTAAAAAATTCTGCAAGCTACAGAGCTGCCACGCGACTCGAGCAGTCTCTGGGGTGTTCTCTAATCAATGCATATAAAGCAATGGGCTTATTTAGGGTTGGGTGAGACATTCCTAGGATGGACGAAAGTGTTGTATACCTCGGCAGTGACTAGCAAAAAAATGGTCAGGGGTTCTGCCCATTTAACCCTCCCATACCTGAGCAGGAGACATCCTAAGATGAAAAAGTAGCAAAAAAAGGTACCAAAGGGATTGATCCAAATTTAATTTTCAAACAAGAAACAATTAATTCTCTTGTGACACAGAAATCAAACATGCAAAAAATTCCATATGTAAATTCTTCGGCACACATATGAGCGGACATCAAGGGGAGCACAACAACCAACAATATATCTACAAAATATCACATATACATATATACAAATATACATTACATTTACAATAGCACATTT
Source organism: Lissotriton helveticus (assembly GCF_964261635.1). Taxonomy (NCBI): domain Eukaryota; kingdom Metazoa; phylum Chordata; class Amphibia; order Caudata; family Salamandridae; genus Lissotriton; species Lissotriton helveticus. Next base: position 1,709,758,186 of record NC_136059.1, read on the forward strand.
CTATGTACCCCAAACACAACAAAACAAATATATATAAAAAATATATATATATGTATCCTAATTTGGATCAGTGCCTCCACTTAGTTTATAATGAGAGCACAACACAATGGTAGTCCCAAGAGTGAAGCACCTGGGGGTTATAAAATCAACCCACTCTATATTTATATAGGTGCCAATCAGAAAAAAATCCAACAAATTATTTCAACGTAACAAGGGACTCCAATTGAAGCAAAAGGTGTTGACGAAGTCGCGGTCGCGTTTCAGCCAGATGATGTAGGCTTCATCAGGACAATGGGTACTCTGATAACAACAATTAAGTACATATATTATAACATCTTACTAATCAAGTAAACAAGTAAAAATCGAAATATTCAAAATCACATCAAAGCTGCACCAATACCATCATCTCCCCCATGTGTGGAAATGCAAGGTCTAGTGATATATACACAGAATAGCCAATGAAAAGCAAAGGATAAACACCAAAAATCCACCCGTGTGCAAAGAAAAATCAAGTAGAATGAGAGAGAAGATATTGAATGAACAGACATGTGTATAGAAGAAACCATCAACCGTATCTCTATGCGGGAAGACAAACATCTCGAAGAACAAAAAGTGACACCAAAATTATACACCAATTATCTTCCCACAGTAAATTCCAATACTGGGAGACTCAGAACCTGACGCCCAACAGGAGGAATGAATATACCTATACTTATCGGTCCTCGTAGATTCTCGGACAGGTGTTGGCAGTCCGCAAACACACCCACCCTCAAGGGAGGGGTGTGTGGGGAAAGGGCAGAGATCACTATCTGACCCCAAGACAGGGAAATCTTCCTAAAATTGACATATAACAAAAAGCAATTAAGTAGTGATCCCCAGTGTAACTCAAAACAGAAGAATCTCATCACAATGTCCAGAAATCCTATCATACCTTAATATACACGTAGTGAGACCACTTGGATGAGTCAAACTTGGAACAGGCGTGGCTTGAATTCCACGTGCTGTCTGCCATCACATAAACAGTCGTGCATGGAAGAGGGGAACAAGAGGAAAGGGGAATCGTCCATTAGCAAACTCCCTTTGGTCTCTATTCCCACAAATTCATTAACCCTTGTCTATTGAACAAATCATGCGCGTGCAAATGTAAAGAACGCATCACTCCGTGGATAGAGCTGTCAGTATATGTCTATATCTCGCATACCCAATCACAACATATGGGAAACCCTCTAAAAACCTAGGTATGCAAATGTCAGCAAGTTTAATATATCTAGGGTCCAAAGAACATGGTGAGCAACCGAGCCTACATGTATATCACCAAAAATAGCCCCGGTATTCTCACACTCCCAATCGACTGTCCAGCATGCTTCCCAGCAAACGCGGCAGACCACAGTGGAACGGGACACAAATCTAATTAGATGGTAACTCTATCGCGCTAGCTCGCGAGTCCAAAGAACTCGTGCAACAACCAACAGGCAGTGGCAAGGGTGAAAGTTGGAACGGTGTTTTCTCCCCTGTATCAAGTATCCCGATCTGACGAGGCAGGGCTGCCCACTCTCCCCATTGCTATTCGCGTTAGCCATTGAACCTCTGGCAGCGTGTGCCAGGCTGGGGCAAAGGTATGAGGGTTTGCCTTTCAGAGGTGATCAGCAATATATCTCGCTATATGCTGATGATTTGCTGATGTTCCTGGCTGATGCTGAGGGGTGCGACAGAACTGCTCTCGGAGTTCGGTGATATATCAGGGCTGAGAGTGATTTGGACTAAGACGTGTTTGTTTCCCGTGAAACCCGGAAGAGTAGTACCTACCATAATGCGGACTATCCGCTGGGAACCTACCTGTCTAGTATACCTTGGTACACATATTTACCATGAAGCCAGTGCTATTCTGGAAGGGAATATTTGTAGGTGGATACGAGCACTCAGAGGTAGCATAGCATTCTGGAGTACGCTTCCTTTTGTCAGTGACAGGAAGGGCCGCCTTACTAAAGATGGTGGCATTGCCACGGCTACTATATTTTTTTCGAACTCTGCCCATATGGATACCGAGCTCCATGTTTAGGTTGCTCAATACTATGATAGTGGGATTCCTTTGGGGAACTGGAAGACGAAGAGTGGCACTAAAAACGATGATGAGACCGAAAGCAGAGGGAGGTCTAGCGGTCCCTGACCTAGAGCTTTATTATATAGCAGCCCAACTACAGGTTCTTACGCAAGCAGTTGCAATAGAATGTAGGGGCCCGGAGGACATGAGAGGTAAAGGAATACGGAGACACATCATATCTTTTATATTATTACAACAAAGGCTTGACCTTAGGGATCTATCCCATGGAAGAGAAAACACTGTGATTATGTTGGAATCGGAGTCAGAGGAGAGCAGGAGTGATGCATCAATATACCCATGAAATACCGTTGGGGATGGTTACAGCACTGCCCCATGGATGTCCTTGCCTGAGTGGGAACAGTCTGGGGTGCAGGTACTGGGAGGTTTATACCAGGGCGGTGAATTATTAACATACCAGGCCTTACAGGAACGATTTGACCTCCCTAGAGGGGGATTCCTGGTACATGCTGCTCTGGTGCGCACACTTCAGAAACATTGGAAGAAGGGATTAGCTGAGCCCAAAACAACGATGGCATGTCAATATGTCGTAATGGCAGCAGGTACATTTAAGGCAGTTACATGCCTATATCGACGAATGCTGGATGAGGGGTTGGCTCCACTAGTCACATTACGATTGAAATGTGAGGTTGGAATCGGAAGCCCATCCCTGAATCGGACTGGGGACATATCATGCGCAGGGCCTGGAAAAGCACTAGAAATGCACGATTCCAGCTGGTGCACTTTTTGATATTGAACAGAGCGTATCTTAACCCTGGTAAAATACTTCAAGGTTGATAGTGCAGCATGACTCAGATGCACGAAGGAGGCAGTGGAACTTGAACATATGCTATGGGACTGCCCGCAACTGAGGAATTATTGGTCTGAAATAGGAGACTTATTAGATTCAGTTACTGATCGCCAGATAGATTTCGACATAGCCACATGCATATTGCACTAGTTTCCCCATACCTCCAAGACAAAGGTAACAAGTAAATTCGTAGATATGGGGCTGCTGCTGGCAAAGTGCAACATCACCACACACTGGAAGTCAAAAGAGGGACATAGCAGCAGGAGATGGAAAAAGGAACTGATTAAATGGGCAGGCAGTGAAAGTATCATTCGGTTTCAGCAGGCGAGAAGCTTTAATAATGAGAAAGCTCTGGAGTCTGCGAGAGCGAGGGAGGGACTGGTGCAAGCCGTGACTGACCTACAATAAGTGGAAGATGCAATACAAGGGGGTCCCAAACGAGACAATTTGTAAAATAGCCACTGCAGGAAGTTCTGGTATTTGACTATTATGTGATGCACGATGTAGACGCACTGAACATTTTGAACACACTGGTGATAAAGGGAGGGGGAGGGCAGTTGAATGGTTTTGGAGTTAAATAATGGATTTTGTTGATTATGGTAACATTTAGGACTTGGGTTCTATTCTATTCTATGATGGGAGCAGTGGGAACATCTCCTTTCTTTCACATTAGTGAAGTGTTGACATATAATTAGGCTGTGGGGTTTTAGGTTTAAACCTATAATAACTGATAAAACCCCACTGAAAGAAAAATAGCCCTCACCGGTGAAAACATATAAACACTGAAAAAACACCCGCATAACCACAAACTGAATGCCATTCAAAGAAAGGAAAAAGAAAGTGAAAGAGTCATTTTGTTCTTACTGAAGGGGTCAATAAAATATAACTTTGTTATACAAGCTAGCAGTAAGAAAGACTGGCTAACATTATTCTGCTTGAGTTTTGTTCTTTAGGGATGCCTCTAAAATATTGTTTCTTCTTCCTTTTACTTTTTTCAGTTTTATGGCCTTTGGTCTAAAGATGCAGGGTTTAGTTTCACGTTTTAGGTTTAGTTTAATTATTTTATAAACTGTAGAGAATCAGGACATATCAAACTCACATTTGATATTTTGGCTGCATTTGATTCTTTCACTGATAGCTAAAATGGCTAGTTTCATAAAAATCTTTCCTAATATGTGTCATCACATTTGCCCACAGAGAATGGGTAAAAACCCTTAATACATCAGACCATAGTTTCTAGTGGGTCAGTATTGATAGTAGGTGAATTGCCAACACCTCAGGCTTTAAATATTAAATCTAAGGTATAGTGACAAGTATATATATCACCAAGCATCTGGGATAGTGGTAAAAACGTGACACCAGACTTTTGGAAAACATGGAACGCAGTGTCACTTGTTATGCTCTGCAAAAAGGTTATTTCCAAGTTCAACAAAGATTGGAGTGATATTGTTGTATTTGTAGTGATTCAGCTAAAAAAAATTATGTGATAACCTGCCAAAATTGATACCCGAGCTGTAGTGATTCCCTGTAGGAGATCCTTGCCACTTGTTAGATGGTATGCTGAAAGCATCTTTACAATCTTCAGAGTTAATGAGGGATGCTACTGACTTTTTAGTCCATTCTGGTGCACTGTTTTCTTATGCGCAGGAACTAAAACGCAAATATTTATCATTTTGTGCTTTATGTTGCAATGAAAGAAAGAGTCATCCAAACTGTGCCCCTTAGCTGACGGTTCTCAGCCCAAGGGGCTATGAATGCTGAGAGGGCCTTTTCACACAAGTTTAGATGGGAAGGAAGGCGCGAGCGCACATGACCAAAGATTCACTGAAGAAGTATTGTATGGTGTACTACAATAAGATAAATTTGCAAAAATCTCCTTGGACCTCATATACACTATACGTACACTGTCTATATACCATGTTCTTTCAGTGCAGAAAGCAAGTAATGATAAAAGCAAAACGTTCCATAAACACCGGAAAAACACTTTTTCTGTTGTTTTTAGTGTTGTGAAAATGTGTAACCACTGGTTACAACTGTTTTTTAAGAAATTGAAAACACTGAAAAAACCCCACCAGAATTTACCAAAAATAGAAACTGAAAAGAGGACAGCCTACATATAATGTTTATGATGCCCGGCTAGATTTGGCTCAGGACTATAACGGGGGGAGTATAGATGTAGGAGATGTCATTAATTACTGCACAGTGACTTAATATGTTGGAAAATCAATAAAAACATTTTTTTTTTTAATCACCCAAGATCTGCATCATTTGCCCCAGCCGGCTCTCTGCATGCTGGAGGAACTGGCATTGCTCCCGCCAGGAAAAAGCAGCTATTTGTGCTGCTTCCTCTGGGCTGGAGCAATCTGTTATTCTGGTATCCTGCCCGCATCAGTACGGGCAAGGAAACAGATCTCAAGTCTGCTCCCAGCTAGTGGGAGCATTTTTCGTGGGAGATTTGAAAATGCTCCCGCCAGATGGGAGCAAACACGTTTTCCTGCCCAAGCAAGTAAGGGTGTGCACCCTGGGACACAGAAAACGAGCCGGCCCAGGTTATATTTCCTACACATCTGACGCTTGTGCAGCCCCTTCTGTAATACAGATAGCTCTGGCGCACATGTAGCACCAGCGCTATCTCAGGAGGCGTTCTTACATTTGCCCTATGCAAATTGCGGAATATCTTTGCCTCTGCACCCACGCTGTGTTATGGATGGGGCGCAAAGGCAAAGAAGCCGTCAAGAGGCTCACTGAAAATGGGCCACAGAAAGGTGGCACAATGTCAGTGCACCAGATGATTGCAGCCCCCCTGGAGGTGGGGAGGCCATCCCATGGACCCCACAGACATCCCATTGCAGGCGGGTGCAGTCACTCACTGCCCCAGCTTGAAAGGGGATCTCACTCTCCTCTTAACAGTGCAGGTGGGTGCTACCTGCACAGTGAAACATGGAGCGACTTTGAAGCAGACATTCCTTTATTCACTTGAATGTGTTGCCCTCAGGCAGCGCAAGTTGGCAGCTGCCTTGGGGCAGCTCATTTTGCATATTAGGGCACACTTTCTCTGCTTGTGCACTGCATTCCAATTTAAAGGTGCGCCATGGCACAAACAGGAAAAGTGCACCCTATCTGTAATAAGGGCCAGGTTGTTTAAACAACCCTTCAACTGAAGAAACCCAGGAAGTGCCCTGCCCTGGATCAGGCCTCAGAATCTCTGACACTGTTGGCATAATTAGCGCCTTGAAAATGTAGGGTGTACAAGCACTTTATAAATAAAATTTAAATTAACTCTTTAGATGGGTCTGCACCTGAAGTGATCACAGAGGTTGACAGGGTAAACAGTAAAAATACCTCTTAAATAGGTTGATCCATTCAGTCAGGATAGAGATCACACCACCTCAGCAGATGAGGAGAACCAGATTTAGACAAGGGCAGTATGGATTGGGCCCGGATCAGTATTGATGACCAGCAAATTTCATGAGGGATGAATCTGATCAGGGAAGAAACATTCTGTAGGATCAGCAAGAGAAAGTAGTCAAGTTTCACAGATGATTCAGGTCATGAAATCACTAGCAGTACAGAAAACAGGCATCACCTATAATTCAGTTTAAAGAACAAATAAAATATACATCAGTAGTCAAAAAACTTGCAGAATATGGAGCAGGAGATGCATGGGTTGAAAGAATCTGAGAAAGAAGTGCTATTGGGAACAAGTGAATGGAACACTGTGATTTCATACCACTTTTTTTTTAACTTTATCATGCAATAACAATGCAAGGGTACAAACACACACTCCCCAATAGTCTTTGAAGAGGTGTCTCCACACAGATTGGAGCGCCCATAAAACAGTATTTCTCAGGCATAAAAGGCATCGTATTAGATCATGATTTACAAATAGAGTGAGGTCTATGCACCCAAGACTTTCAAGTGTTTTTTGGTACAGCCTCTCCATTTATATATTTCTTCTTCAGCTTTGCAACAGAAAATCATACCCCATCACCAGGTGGACAAGGTGGGCGGGGTGTTGTGGGGTAGTCCGAGGACCTCCAGTGCTGGGCTATATTCCATTTGGCTATTAAGTATCCTGGGCCAGCAAATGTCCTGTGACATCTATAATCTGCCTACCAGTCCTTTTGATTCCATAACACTTGAACTAAACTCGAACTAGTCTATAATAAGCTGAAGCAAAGGCCAGAGGTGGAGACAGACCAAAGCAAAGCATGCCCACGGCTGCAAGACAGACTGGCACCAGGAAGAGGAACGCAAGGAACAAACATATGTAGAAAATCTTGAGGCGAGTCATTCAAAAATCTGGCATTCTTGTATTTAAAAATTCAGAGCCATGGCAGACTCTCCTGACCTCCTCAAAGAAATAACCTATGGAGATGTGCTGAAATAGGACCTCCCCACACGTGGATGTTTTCAATGTATAACACGACTAGACCTCATTTAGGGGCATACTTACAATAAAGTGGCAAAGCGTGTCGTTACGCCAAGAAGGCTAAGAACACGCTTCGTCACTTTAGAAATGCAGGACTGCACCATATTCACTAGAATATGGTGCAACTCTGCATTTCCCCTGCACTGGGACTAACTTTAGCTGCTTAGAGCCAATGTAGGCCCCATGCAGTATAGTGCAAGGGTGGCAGTGTTGAGGGGAAGATTGTTTATGTGTAGGAAGGTCCCCCTTCGTGCACATAAACAATCTTTAAATGCCGTTTTGTAACTTCTATGTGTGAAGCAGCACACAAAGAAGTTGCAAAATCTGCATTTTTAAAAAATGATTGTTTATGTGCAGGAAGGGGTAACTTCCTGGACATAAACAATCATTGGCATTTAGCGTTCTGTATGTGTGCTGCACAACGCAACACATGGAAACAGCAAAAACGAGGAGAAATAAAGCATTTCTCCTCGTTTCACTTGTTTAAGACCAGGTTTTCTCTGGTCTTAAATTTGGCGCAACCTCCTATTTACGCCACCCTAGTAAACAGGCGACAGCGTCAAAATCAATGGGTGTTGCGGTGGAACACCCACAGCAACACCCATTGCCCTCCCCTTTCACACTATTTACTGAGTGAGAGGGTGCCTTATTTACAAGGCAGCTTTAAGCCACGTTAAGTGGCTTAACGCTGCTGTGTAAATAAGGCCCCTATCACCATCACAACATCACTAAAAGTGACGTTATGTTGGCGATAGGGGCTTGTAAATATGCCCCTTAAACTGTGCCTTTGCTTGCAGGTCGTTGGGCACTGGCACTCATTTGTGGGGCATGGGACCATTATTTACTCCATCAAACATTGACCCAAAACAAGATTAAGAAAGACTGAGAAAACTTAAAGCAGGTGAAAAATAAGGAAACAGCAAGAAAGGGAGAAAGCAGGGATGAAACAGAGCCTGCAAGAGTGAGATAAAGCGGCATAAGTGTAGGATGGAAGATGCAGGCATGAAGTGGAATCGAGTCAAGGCAGCTTTGGCATTTGACCACACCGGCATCTGGACTTCAAAGACAAACTTTCGGCCACCTTATTTTGTTTTTTCAAATAAAGCACTGTTTCAATCACCCGATAGCCTCAAGTGCTTCAACCTACTTCGGAACAGAGGAATACAGGGACAGTCTCTGCAGTAACCCTGCTCGGCCTCAGACATGCTCTGCTTGTCCACCCATTGCAATACTTTCTTTTTAGTGTCAATATTTAGTGCACATTAAAGCTGTCTCCCTTATACTTTCACGAGACCTTTTCTCATTATATGACAAGGTAAGTGAAGCATTTACACCACAATGGGACGTATGTGTTTCAGGACTGCAACTTAAACTTCCACTTATTGACTACAGCTCTCTTTTCAAGCTTAGTGTACCTGCAGGTAGTATCGGCAGCTATTTACTTTTAATTATGTCACGAAAACATTTGGCTCAAGAACTGTTTCCGAGGAGCAGTATGATCTGATTAAAAAAACTCTGATCTCATTGCGTTTTATGACACCGCTGAATCAGGCTTTGCAGGCTGGCAGGAAAATAAATACACGTCAGAGGGTCTAAGTGATCTGTGACCTGCTTGGGCTAAGCAGTTAATTATTACACAGAGTCTATTTTGGGCGCTATTAAATGACCTACGGTTAAATATGAGGCATGACTCATGGCGTAGTTATGCCAGTTTCATAGCGTCGGTCATGGACCTAGCTGCGTAGACAACTCGACTGCCGCATATGAGGCCAAATTCCGGTTTAACACAACACGGGCCCGTAGCCAGGAGTATATTTTTAGGCTGCAAAGGCACTCAGCTATGCCCAAACATTAAAGCTCTACATTATAGGCACATTTGATTTCAAATGCTTATGGTTGAAAAGGTAAGGTATGCAAGGATTTAAGCACACTCTGCTTTGGGGTGTTTTTATAATATCGGTGTGATCGGTTTTACGACTAAATATCGTAAAAATTTCATGGCACAAAAATATCAAGAACAGAATATATCAAGAACAGAATATTGAAAGGAAAGTGAATATATTGGGAAGTATAGATTCACTATTTCTAACTTCATATCAACGTACCTTGAAGATACATGTATTGCGTAGCTACATAGATGTGAAGTAAGGTATAGAAAATCTGTACCTGTCAAAAGTTCGGATTAAATATTGTGGCCTTAATATTCTGTGCCATTGATATTCTGGTTCATGCAATGTGATTCTATGTGAAGGAATATGTGGATTTTTTCTAAGAGACATTGAAAAGCACACTTAGGACCTGATTACAACTTTGGCGTGTGGTGTCAGGTCTGCCCTGCCGCCGTGCCACCAAAGCCATGGTCGGTCCGCCGCCCAGATTAGGCGTTTTCTCCTGTTGTCTTTTTCTTGGCGTTCCCATAGTGATGCTAATCAAAATGGACATGAGCCTGTTGTGGACAATGACATCCTCTGGTGTTAGGTCTGTGAGGCTGATGCGTTTTCTGAAGGTCCGCTGTCTTTGTCTGCGCTGCCTCTGTGGTGGTACGGGTTGAGTGTATGGGGGAATCCGGGGGGGTTTGCGGGCCTGTGGGTGGTGGCGGTAGGTGTTGTGACCCTCGGTGTTGTGGCCCTCTTGGGGCTACGAAAAAAAAAATTAAAAAAAGAAAAAAGAAAAAAAAATGGACATGGCAAAGGTAACGCCAGAACCATTTCCTGCACGGCATGGATTTAAAAAGTCCATGGGGTGCATGCACAGGGGGGGGCACATATTGTTCCCCCGTGCATGCACCCCAGGGTGTGCAGGCACAAGGGGGCCCTGTAGGGCTCCCTTCGTTTCCTCTCCTGATCCCTGTGGCAGTGTGGCACTACAATGGTGGCCACCCAACTTGTAATGGGACAGTTGGATCGCCGATGCGGCGGGAGTTGTACAGGGGCCCCACCGTGAGTCTGGCGGTCCGTGGACCACCAGAATCATAATCAGGCCATTTGTAGTTTGTTTTGAAATATGGCCCTAAATATGCAGGATAACACAAATACATGAGAAGGTATGGCGATTTGTGGACATTTCTCCAGTAGGCAAACACCGACTCACTCCCGATAATGATGTTTGCCCATTGGAGATTAATGCTTTCTTTTCTCTTTAACTGGGGGTACCCTTCCGAATTTGCAGATAGACATTTCACCACCTACATACAGCTGCAGCGTTATTTGATTCGGTGGTGCAATGGGGGGGGTGACTTATCATTCGGCAGGAATAACGCAGCCTCAAATCGGCAAACCGGTATCGACAATCAAATTAAATAAGGATTTACTTTGCAATGGAGTCTCGTACACATACTCTTTCTACTCTCCTCTTACTTTCTACATTTTAGGGATACAGAATGTCTTGATTGCTGGCAAACCTTGAGTAGATTGTAAGATACATCATATTTTAATGCGTTTGCGAAAATAAAGGAGCAAGCACATGTTTTTATTCAGTTCTTGATCTAATTTGGGTCCCAGTGGTGCTATGTTTTGGAAAATGCGTGGATGAGGATTATAAACCAGGTTTGCAGATGTTTCAGTTCTTTAACAAATAATAGTGTCATCGTAGTCTGTCATTGATCACTTAATATTTTAGTAAACCATTAACTTTAATACTAAGACACTGGCCATTAAAATGTACAATCGAAATAGACATAGGCTAGAAATAATGTGAGATGATAATTGGACTATGCATTCCTTTAATGTATATAAATTGTTATTGAGTAGACATGTATGTTGTTGGTGAATAGCTCAGTTGGTTAAGGTACCTATTTCTTGGTTTCACGCATTTGTCACATACTGTATTTGTGAAGCACACTTTCAAGAAAAGGGCATCCTTGCTCTGAATAACGATTTTTTTAATACTATCTTCAAAAGTATTCATTTTTCAGACCTAGAAATTGAATGAAAGCCGACAGACCTGCAAGAACTTGAACCAGTGACTCTGAGATCAAGCACCCAACCCTGGATTGGATGGAGCAAGCCTCCAGATGTGGTCTGAAAGTGGACTGAAACTTTTATACGTGTTGATTAACCATTCTATTATTTGTTATATTTTAGTTGTCTTTGAATTGCCTTGAATTGTTTCTGTGTTTAATGTCACATGCTTGAAAAATACAAATATGTTCAGTGCAAAGTTTGTTTGACTCTTTTCGTCACCACTAAAACTAAGGGCCATAATTACAAGCCCCTATCGCCACCACAGCCTCACTTTCAGTGACTTAACGCTTCCTTGTAAATAAAGCACCCTTTCATGCTGTGTTTAGCGTGAAAGGGGAGGGCAATGCGTGTTGCCGTGGGCACACCCATTGATTATGAAGCTACCCCCTATTTACAAGGGCAGCGAAAAAAGAAGGCAGCGCCAAAATTAAGATCAGGAAAAACCTGGTCTTTAACAGGCAAAATCAGGAGAAATGCTTTATTTATCCAAATTTTTGCTGTTTCTATATGTGTGCCTTGTGCAGCACAGATTGAAATAGCAAGTTGCATATGATGGTTCATATACAGGAAGGTCCCCCTTCCTGCACTTGAACAATCATTTTAAAAAAAATGCTGTTTTGCAACTAGAAGATACAAAACAACATTTAAAGATTGTTTATGTAGAGGAAGGGGGACCTTCCTGCACAGAAACAATCTTCCCCCCAACGCAGACACCCTTGCACTATGGTGCAAGGGTGCCCGCATTGGTGCTAGACAGCTAAACTCAGCGCCAGCACTTGGGGAAACGCAGGGGTGCGCCGCATTCTTGTGAATACAGGACATCTCTGCATTTTCAGAAAGGAAAAGCGTGATGTTAGCAATGTTTGCTTAACGCACGCTTCTCCATTCTGCTGTAAATATGACCCTAGGTCTTTCAGCAAGCAGGCCTAAATGGTGCATTCAATGTTTAGGGGAAGGTTCCAGTTTGTCAAACTGGCTTTTTTAGATTTGTGTACTTCGCAGACTGTCTTCATTTGTTTCCATAGAAAACAGATTTGGCTCTTTCATGTGGAAATGGCTTCCTTTCTAAAGTTTTACACTCAGATTGCAGATTAATTTATTTATTGCTGCCTCTTTTTTGTTTAAATGGCCCTTCCCCTACTTTCCATTAGCTGAAAAACTCCCCTCTCTGAACACAGTCAACTCTGAGTCACTTGCATATTCAGCTTAATAACTAAATCTCTATTAGTGTATTTCTACAAATTGCCCATACTTCATTTCAAAGATCATAACCTCTTTTACTTTGAAAATAATACCCCTGCAGCCTAACAATACATAATCTCGTCTAGTTTATTAATCCCACCATCCATCTACTTGAACCAACATACCCCGCCCACTAATGTTCACATGTAAAGCCAATTAATGTAATCTACCATAAAGAAATGACAGTAGATGCATGGATTGGTTTCCTTGAGAGTAAAAGGCAAATTGTAATAACCAACAATATTCAATAACTGCTGGATTAATTAATAATCTTGGGTTCTGGAGCAGTATGCTTTCTAGCATAAAGTGCTTCAACACCCCATCAGTTGTATAAAAGTTAGATATAAATGCAATTACAATACAATGCTATCTCAAAATGTTTTCTCCCATTATCTTTCTAAATCCCCGCATGAAAAATCTACCATGATTTATAACTTTCAAATGTTGCCTCTCCTTGATTTAATTCGACTGACCATCTCCATGTCTTCCAATTTATTAATGTCTCCTGTCTTTAGGGCCTAGTCGCAAACTTCATTTGGAAGTACATAATGTAGTGGTTTGTATGACGGACCACTCATGCAATTATAACGCATGCCTTAACAATGCGGTCATTACAACAACCACATTTTTACCATGCATGCCTATACAACGCAAGCCTTTACCATGCTTATGCCCCTTCACCACACATGCCTTTACAATGAAAAAGTATTTAGCAAGCAGATATATATATATATATATATATATATATATATATATATATATATATATTACCTACTGGCGGTCGCCAGTAGGTATATATAGTTAGGATTTTTTCTCTATGGGATTTTTGAAAATTCTATGTCTAATAACTTTGGCGTTTGTGGACGGAATTGGCTGAAATTTTCAGGAAAATGGCACATTTTGTTTCTGAGCAGCCCTTGAAAATTTGGGGGGGGTTCGTCAAGGGGGGGGCCGAGAAAAAAGGGGGGTCCCAAAACGTGTTTTTAACATTGAGTTTTCCATAGGGCGGTTGGCCTCACTTTTAGCCCGAACGGCTGAATGGATTTGCACGAAACTTGGCAAAATTGTAGGGACTGGTAGCCCGATGTGCCTTTTGTAGGTCTCAATATATGTGCTCCAGTGGATTTTGAGAAATTAACGTTTAAAAAAAGATATATATCTGTAACAGCAGACCGGGCAGCGCTCCAGTACGCGTACTTTTCGCGCAACGGAGCTTTGTGAAGCGAAGCTGATTGGTTCTCCGGCGTCTGTAAACATTCCAAACAGTCCGTAGCGGCCGCCATCTTGTCTCTCGGTAGGATCGAGAGACAAGCGGAGGCCAAACCGAAGGGGCAAATGACCATAAGGGGGCATAGTAGATCCTCCCTGACCGTTTAGGTTTGATGTGGAGGTTTTAAAAGGGCCCCGCGGGGCAAAAAAAAAAAAAAATAATAATAATCGAACAGCTGAATGGATTTGCACGAAACTTGGCAAAATTGTAGGGACTGGTAGCCCGATGTGCCTTTGCTAGATCTCAATATATGTGCTCCAGTGGATTTTGAGAAATTAACGTTCAAAAAAAGATATATATCTGTAACAGCGCACCGCTTCGCGTACTTTTCGCGTTACGGAGCTTTGCGAAGCGAAGCTGATTGGCTCTCCGGTGTCTGTAAACATTCCAAACAGTCCGTAGCGGCCGCCATCTTGTCTCTCGGTAGGATCGAGAGACAAGAGGAGGCCAAAGCGAAGGGGCAAATGACCATAAGGGGGCATAGTAGATCCTCGCTGACCCCCTAGGTTTGATGTGGAGGTTTTAAAAGGGCCCCGCGGGGCAAAAAAAAATAATAATAATAATAATCGAACGGCTGAATGGATTTGCACGAAACTTGGTAAAATATTAGGGACTGGTAGCCCGATGTGCCTTTGCTAGGTCTCAATATATGTGCTTCAGTGCATTTTGAGAAATTAACGTTCAAAAACAAGATATATATCTGTAACAGCGCTCCGCTTCGCGGAGATAAAATTATATCTGTATTACCTAGCTGTTGCTAACACCAGTTAGCGACGGCTAGTAGGAGATAGCGACCATCTTGGGCCCCACTTTGCATGTGAGTGATATTTATCACTAATGACATGCAAAGTGGGCATGCCAAGATGTTAGCGACTGGAAACAGTCGCTAACATCGCTATCTCCTATTATCAACTTTTGGAAATATTCGAGATAAGCGCGAATATCTCCAAAAGCTAGCACCTGCCCTGAGCAGTTCTTAGCCATGTTATCCAATGGGAGGTGGATAACATGGCTAAGAGCATTAGCTCGGTAATGCATGAATATCGCTGAGTTTTCAGCGATATTAATGCATTGCGGTCGTTTTTTATCGTATTTGCGATAAACCTTGATAATAGCAAGGTTTATCTGCGATAATTTCTGACGGTAAAAAAATCGTTGCTAAGCATCGTTAGGGATAAATATCGCTTAACTTTGGTAATATGCCCCAACGTCTGTTAACGTTCGATTCGAAGGAAATCAGGAAGTGTTGAAAAACATTGTCTGCGCCATCTTGTCTTTTTTCAAATGCCACACTTTTGTCGTGCACGGCAGCCATTTTAGATGCCTTGACCAGACCCACTCTGTGCACGCTGTCGATCCTTAGCATGGCTCCCCACCCTCGCAAGCATCTCCCCCAGGCAGTGGTCACCCCCGCTCTCTGTCTTATGCATGGGTAATAAACCTCCCCCCATCTGCGCTGCTCTTCCCTGAGAATCACACCCTGTGCCCGCCCGACACCTCCCTTTCGCCCTATTCACTACCGCACCCTCTGACACTCCTTTTCCTCTGTGTCCGATTGTCCAGGCTGGTCCTAGGGTATCAGCTAGCCCTGCAGATGTAGTTTATGGCCACAGCTGTAAAGAATCACCCCTCTTCAAAGGAGTTATAGTAGATCAAGGCCCACACTCGATGAGATCCGTCACAGCAGAAGCGTTGCTATTATCTGAAAACCATCCTGTATTGTGATTGGGGAGGGGACCGAGCCTGAAGCGGAAGATTCCAGGGATGACTCTTTGTACATCAAAGTTTTTACAATTATGTGTCACATTAAAAATATAAAGCACTCCGACAAAGTAGTAAGATTATAAAACTTTAATAATTTATAAATATATACAAGAAAACAAAAATAGTAATAACATATAAACATTTTTAGGGAAAAACAACGAAGTAGCGGTCGGCTGTGCGAATAGTCCCAACGCAGCACAACGTCCAGATTTCCGGCGTGGGGCGTCGCGGGGGGTGGGTCATCAGTAGCAAACTGTTGTGCGAATAGTTCCAAGGCAGCAGAACGCGTTGAAATCTAGATGACACGAAAGTGATGTCTAGTAAGTTGCCACCCAGCAAATAACGGCGTGGGGCGTCGCGGGGGGTGGGTCATCAGTAGCAAACTGTTGTGCGAATAGTTTCAAGGCAGCAAAACGATGGCACCAAGGTGATGTCCAGTAAGTTGCCGCACTGGTTTTGGTATCCTACAATGCTGCTCCGAATAACGGCGTGGGGCGCCCCGGGGGAGGCGGCGTGAACGGGCCTCTCCAGGTGGAGTGTCATCTGTTGTAGTGGGGCGCCCCTTTACCGTTTCAGTTGCCATTCCGTCCGTTTTTGGTCCACTGTGTGAAAAGCCGCAATTCAGCTGAGTTGCGCCCACTCTTGCGGTGCAGCGATAGGCGGCTGTCACAGGACTCTCAAAATGGCGGCAGGCTGTTTCCTTTTTGGGCCTGGTCCACTGAAATGGCCCTGGGACACCTTGGAAATCGGACGCTTGTCTGCTAGGTCTTGGACCCCATTCTCGAAAGCGTCCCCTCCGCCTTGAGAATTCATCAAAAGTTTTGGGAGCCCCGACTCCCGCAGGCTTCCGGTGGGGAGCGGCTGCCATGATTGCTCGCGGAATGACCACGACGGAGCCACGAGATGGTGGTGCTCTCATGCTGACGCCAGCTTCAGTCTGAAACATCCAGAAACAAGGTGGGGCTTTCATCGTTTGGGGAAAAAAAAAAGTTTTCATCCAATGAAAAGTGTTGTTTTTAGGTCATATGATCAAGCCTTCCATCATTAGGAAACCAAAAGTAAAATGAACCAATGAAAAGTTTTATAAACAAGTCACATGACCTGTTATGCGGCATAGGGTATAAAATGCGGAGAAAATACGTTGGCACGTGAGGCGGCGTCAGTAGCGGACCGATGTGCGAATAGGCCGAAGGCAATACAACGCGCCAAGATCCGGAT
The DNA here is from genome assembly GCF_964261635.1 of Lissotriton helveticus. NCBI lineage: Eukaryota > Metazoa > Chordata > Amphibia > Caudata > Salamandridae > Lissotriton > Lissotriton helveticus. Next base: position 1,709,774,983 of record NC_136059.1, read on the forward strand.
GGCACCCAGGTGGTGTCCAGCAAGTTGCAGCACTGGTGTGGCCATCCTACAATGCTGAAAGTCGGCGTGGGGCGCCCCGTTGGCCTGTGAGTTTGCGTCAGTAGCGGACCGATGTGCGAATAGGCCGAAGGCAGCACAACGCGCCAAGATCCGGATGGCACCGAGGTGGTGTCTAGTAAGTTGCCGCACTGGTGTGGCCATCCAACAATGCTGAAAGTCGGCGTGGGGCGCCCCGTTGGCCTGTGAGTTTGCGTCAGTAGCGGACCGATGTGCGAATAGGCCGAAGGCAGCACAACGCGCCAAGATCCGGATGGCACCGAGGTGGTGTCTAGTAAGTTGCCGCACTGGTGTGGCCATCCTACAATGCTGAAAGTCGGCGTGGGGCGCCCCGTTGGCCTGTGAGATGGCGTCAGTAGCGGACCGATGTGTGAATGGGGCCGAAGGCAGCGCAACAATATTTTCGGAATAGAAGACACCACTAGGCGCTGAGATGCCAAGATCCGGATGGCACCGAGGGGGTGTGTAGCAAGTTGCCGCACTGGTGTGGCCATCCTACAATGCTGAAAGTCGGCGTGGGGCGCCCCGTTGGCCTGTGAGTTTGCGTCAGTAGCGGACCGATGTGCGAATGGGGCCAAAGGCAGCGCAACAATAGTTTCTGACTGACACCACAAGGCGCTGAGATGCCAAGATCCGGATGGCACCGAGGTGGTGTCATAGTTGAGAGTTCTGAGCAGCGGTTGTAACACTGTCTGAAGCTTATTTGAAGCTGCTGCAGCTTCACTACGCGTCAAGATCCGGATGGCACTGAGGTGGTGTCTAGTAAGGTGCACTGGTGTGGCCATCCTACAATGCTGAAAGTCGGCGTGGGGCGCCCCGTTGGCCTGTGAGTTTGCGTCAGTAGCGGACCGATGTGCGAATAGGCCGAAGGCAGCACAACGCGCCAAGATCCGGATGGCACCGAGGTGGTGTCTAGTAAGTTGTCGCACTTCTGTGGCCATCCTACAATGTTGAAAGTCGGCGTGGGGCGCCCCGTTGGCCTGTGAGATGGCGTCAGTAGCGGACCGATGTGCGAATGGGGCCAAAGGCAGCGCAACAATATTTTCTGATTTGAAGACACCACAAGGCGCTGAGATGCCAAGATCCGGATGGCACCGAGATGGTGTCTAGCAAGTTGTGGCACTGGTGTGGCCATCGTACAATGGTAAAAGTCGGCGTGGGGCGCCCTGTTGGCCTGTGAGATGGTGTCAGTAGCGGACTGATGTGCGAATGGGGCCAAAGGCAGCGCAACAATATTTTCTGACTGACACCACAAGGCGCTGAGATGCCAAGATCCGGATGGCACCGAGGTGATGTCTAAGTTGCGGACTGATGTGCGAATGGGGCCAAAGGCAGCGTAACAATATTTTCTGTATGGAAGATACCACTAGGCGTTGAGATGCCAAGATTCGGATGGCACCGAGGTGATGTCTAGCAAGTTGCTGTACTGGTGTGGTCATCCTACAATGCTGAAACTCGGCGTGGGTCGCCCCATTAGCCTGTGAGATGGCGTCAGTAGCGGACCGATGTGCGAATAGGCCGAAGGCAGCACAACGCGCCAAGATCCGGATGTCACCGTGGTGGTTTCATAGTTGAGAGGCACTTCATCTGCAGTGGGGCGCCGAGATCCGGATGGCACCGAGGTGATGTCTAGCAAGTTGCTGTACTGGTGTGGTCATCCTACAATGCTGAAAGTCGGCGTGGGGAGCCCCATTAGCCTGTGAGATGGCGTCAGTAGCGGACCGATGTGCGAATGGGGCCAAAGGCAGCGCAACAATATTTTCTGAAGAGAAGACACCAAAAGGCGCTGACATTCCAAGATCCGGATGGCACCGAGGTGGTGTCTAGCAAGCTATGCAGTTCAGTTGTGTGCGCACTTGCGGCGAATAGGTCGAAGGCAGCATAACAATGTTTTCTGAATAGAAGACACCACAAGGCGTTGAGATTCGGTTACCACCGAGGTGATGTCTAGCAAGTTGCCGCACTGGTGTGGCCATCCTACAATACTGCTCCGAATAACGGCGTGGGGTGCCCGAAAGGGGGGGGGGGGGAGCCGGCGTGAATGGGCCTTCCTAGGTGGAGGCTCGTCTGCTGTAGTGGGGCGCCCCTTTACCGTTTCAGTTGCCATTCAGCTGAGTTTCGGCTGCTCTTGATGCTACAGCGACAGGCGGCTGCAAGAGGACTCTCAAAATGGCGGCCTGTTCTTTGGATTTGGGCCTGGTCCACTAAAATGGCCCTGGGACACCTTAGAACTCGGACGCTCGATTTTTTTTTCCTTTCCTGTACATGCAAAAAAAGGTAAATGCCCGGTACGTTACACGCTTCATCTGCCACGATGAACTCTCCAGAGGAACCGAAAAAATATATAGTTGTGGTAACTATACCATGCATCGTCATATGGAGAGGTGGCACCAATTAATTATAGTGCTGCATAAAAGAGAGATTTGGAGGAGTACCCCTGACCTGCTAGTACATTCATCAAAGAAGTGGCACTGAGAGCTTCAGAGGCAAGGGAAACGGTCCCAAATATTTAGAAGAACTTTGGAAAGATTAAAATGACATGTTTAGATTGTGGCAAATTAATTTCATGTGGACAGATGAGTGTTACTCTAATAAATACAGCATATGAACATCATCATAGTCGATGGTTGGTAGAGACATTTTGACTATATCCTGGACCTGCCCGTCCTCGCCCAAAATGGCGCCGGAATAAATGGGACTCATAACTCCTTGTTGTGTACTGGTTGCAGAACCTTGAAATCACGAGATACGTATGCAGTTTTGAAGCACATGGCGGGCGGGGACGAGAATTGATTGAATATTTCGACATCCCTATTGATATTAAGTTCTGATGTGTTATTGATTACTGTACTGTTGAAAGTTCGAATTAACGTCACCCATGGTACTTGCCCGCAAATGTATATCTAGATAATTTTATTGTAACTGGCCCTGTCGTATTTTAATTATAAAATGTACGTCCGCCGATTCCGTAACTGTTAGACACCTTAGTTCTTGCAACCTAATGGCCCGCCCGTTACGTTCCTCTACAGTGTAAATGTCTATTCATCATATACGATTACAGTTTGCTCCGTGGCAGGCCCACGTGGTTATAGGCTCGTATTTGTATAATGAAATTTTCACAATAAAGGTTTTTAAAAGAAAACATGGTAGTAGTATATACATTGGTAAAGTTTTTAATAATAGTCACTGTTTAAGAATCATTAAAAGGCAAGTGAAATAAAGCAGACCAATTACATGAAGGGTAAAAGGTATAATACGAAGGAACGCAGTAAAGATAAATGGTCAAGGGCTGTTGTGTTTTCTATTCCTGCAACATAAAGTGATCGATAAGAATCTCATATTCAGGCGTATCGGCGACTAAGACAGCAGGTCGACCCTCTTTTGCTCAACGGCTCCGTCATGGGACGAAGAAACGCTCTTTTTCTCGAAAAAAGAATATATTTTACTTGCAGGACAGTTGTAAAATTTCCGGGAAAGTACATTAGCCTGGAACATTATAACATATATTTAAGAAAAAATAATGTTCGGAAGTAATGAAAAGCGTAATTTTTAGGTCATATGACCAAGCCTTTCATCATTACAATAAGAAAAGTAAAATGAACCAATGAAAAGTTTTATTAACAAGTCACATGACTTGTTATGCTTACGTTACGCGCTGCGCGCCCCGGATGACTTCCGGATGAGCTAACGCGGCGCGTCATATGACGCATTACGCGACAACGCAGGTCCAGAATATAGTCAAAATGTCTCATCCAACCAGCGGTCGGAACACAACCCCTTTCAGCAGGCTAAATAGTTCTGTTAAATGACAACAGAAGGGACAGGCAACAAGAACCATCAATCAAAGAGGGGAGGGCTAGTTCTTCTCTACCGGGTTACATTGGGGCGCTACCGGAACTGATCGAATTGGTAGTCTACAGTGTTTCTGGATGTTTCAGACTGAAGCTGGGGTTAGCATGAGAGCAGCACCATTTCGTAGCTCCGTCGTGGCCATTCCGCAACCAATCATGGCAGCCGCTCTTTATCGTTATTTTGGGCGGGGTGGGTGGCGGAGCCGAGCTGTTTTGCAGCCATCATTGTGTGGAGTTCAGTTCATCTCACTGGTTTTGTATTTGTCATGAGGGGTTGTTCCTAATGTTTCTATTTTAGCGAGGTCAAAAAGAGATCCCATTAGTGGCCTACTGATTTTGCTCGATTCCTTTTCTTTTTTTTTACACGATTTTTCGTTATCTGCAAAGACTAAACAGAGTATTGCGACTCTGTGTTTGTTTGTAAATAGAGAATGAACCAAAGAGAACTAATTCTAAAACAGTAAATACTTGGATAACAATCAATCAAATGGAGAGAGAAGCAGGCACGACGGATTACAACGGGGGCAAAGGCCTGCGTTAACTACCTTTCACTATCTGCAAAGAGAGAGTACTCCTAATAGAAATGAGGGGGGGGGGCACCATTCAAAGCAGATCAGTGTGCATAAACACGAAAATGTTTTCACTTACCACGTACTTGACATTCGACAGCTTATGATATTTGCTATTAAAAAACCATTGAAATTCACTGAAAAAACCATAGGTTATAGACCATATATAGTTAGGAATTAGCATTTACAAAACCTTGAAAATTCACTGAAAAAACCATAGGTTATAGACCATATATAGTTAGGAATTAGCATTTAAAAAACCTTATTTTACTCACACAAAACCATTGAAATTCCATATATAGTTAGTTGCACTAACTATATATCGCGCACCCGCAATCCACTGCTGATCATGTCACATATTACATCATTCATGACATGGTCAGTGACATCACTGATGACATCACTGATGACATCTCAAATGACATCACTGATGACATCACTGATGACGTCTCATTTGACATCATTCTTGTGCTAATACGATAAACCTCTTCAGACTCTAATATAACCTTAGATACACTCAGTGTATACAGACACTCACACACTGCCACTCATCCATGGAGTTACTCACACACCCAGTCAGTCATGCAAAGAAACAATCTCACCTCCATTTCTTCAACTATACAGTTATACACACCTTACTTATTGAAACATATACTAACACATATTTACTCTCTTATACAATCCCTGATACAAGTTCACAATGATCGATACAACCACTCACTCATTCAGTGGCTCTCATGCACAGTTATTTATATATGCCAACTCTCACATGTACTGTGTTTTACATATGTACTTACTATGACATTTAGCATTGAGATATCCATTCACTCATCAATACACTCATGCACACAGCCAACTGCCCATGTAGCTGTTTCCACATGCACTCTTGAACTCATACACCTAGTGAATAAACTGCTCACACATCTATGCACAGAGTCACACACCTTCCAGCCACCCCCACACAAACTCAATCTCCCATAGAAATACTTGGGCAACCAATTAATAACACATATAGCCTCTCGTATAGCTAATGATCAACACATGCAGCAGTTTACATCACAACAGACATAATGATGCACAAATTAAGACAGTTTAGTCACTAACCCATGCATTCAGTGAGACACATTTAATCACTCACTCATACAGTCAGTCACGCACCTACTAAATCCTTCATCCAGACACTTATACATCCACTCATTCTTCAATATGTAAGACATATTTTAACTTTACAGAAACATACAGTCACTGGATGTTGTCATCAGTGATGTCATCAGTGATGTCATTTGAGATGTCATCAGTGATGTCATCAGTGATGTCACTGACCATGTCATGAATGATGTAATATGTGACATGATCAGCAGTGGATTGCGGGTGCGCGATATATAGTTAGTGCAACTAACTATATATGGAATTTCAATGGTTTTGTGTGAGTAAAATAAGGTTTTTTAAATGCTAATTCCTAACTATATATGGTCTATAATCTATGGTTTTTTCAGTGAATATATATATATATATATATATATTCACTGAAAAAACCATAGGTTTCAAACACGTTATAGTTAAAAATTTGCATTTAAAAAAACCTTAGAAATTCACTGAAAAAAACATAGGTTTCACACATGTTTTAGTTATCTGGACATTTCACTCATATAAAACCATTGAAATTCCCCCGTTATAGTTAACTATAACTCGCGCACCCGCAATGCACTGCTGATGACGTCACATATTACATCACTCATAACATGGTCAGTGACATCACTCATGACATCACTGATGACATCTCAAATGACATCACTGATGACATAACTGATGACATCATCCTTGTGGCAGAGTGGCAGACCTCCTCTCAGCTTAATGTAACCTTTGATACACACATTCAAAAATAGAAACAACATTTTTCAAAAAAATGGACATACCAATACCAGTTACAACAACCTATTCAGTAATTCCACCATCTACATACACATCCACTCATTCACCAACAGTTCTATATAGTCACTCATACATGTACTAACTCATCATATATACTCATACATCTATACATCCTGTTACACAACGACACTCATCCATAGAGTTACTCACACACTTACTCACACATGCAAATTAACTATCAAACATCCATTTATTTGCATATACAGCTATACACACACCACTACACTTACTTTTACAGAAACGTACACATAGTTACTCTCTTAAATAATCACTTATAGAATCTCTCACTCTCACATATAATCACTTATATACATCAAGACTCACATATACTAGATTAAAACATATGTAGTTACTCATAAAGATACTATTGAGACAGTCAATCACTCACTAACACACCCATACACACACTCATCCACTCATACAGTCCTGCACACATACCGTCTTCAAAACACATACAAACAGTGAGTCACTCATTCATGCATCTATGTGCTATGTAATACTCCCACCGAACCATACAGACACTCATAATGATACTCAAAAAATCAACTAATAACCCATATAGAAACTTATGTAGCTACTCACCAACCCATGCAGCCACTTATAGACAAAGTGAGACAGTGATACAGATATTTACATATTTAAACATAACTCGCTAATACATGACATATATTCACTAAGATACACTTAATAAGTGAGTTACGCAAACAGTTTTACAAAAAACCCCATCCCTTTAGATACTTATTTACCCATTTATTCTTCCATTGACCTTAAGATATACATATATAAAAAATATTTATTTTGCAGAAAGACACACATTCACTAGATGATGTCATCAGTGATGTCATCAGTGATGTCATTTGAGATGTCATCAGTGATGTCATGAGTGATGTCACTGTCCATGTCATGAGTGATGTAATATGTGACGTCATCAGCAGTGCATTGCGGGTGCGCAAGTTATAGTTAACTATAACGGGGGAATTTCAATGGTTTTGAATGAGTGAAATGTCCAGATAACTATAAAATGTGTGAAACCTATGGTTTTTTCAGTGAATTTTTAAGGTTTTTTAAATGCAAATTTTTAACTATAATGTGTGTGAAACCTATGTTTTTTTCAGTGAATTTGTAAGGTTTTTTAAATGCTAATTTTTAAATATAACGTGTGTGAAACCTATTGTATTTTCACTGAATTTCTATGGTTTTTTAAATGATAATTCTTAAATGTATTAATTTTTTTTTCTTTTTTTACTAATTTTCCTCATTTTTATAATAAATATTTATATATTATTTTGTTTTATTTATATTTCATTTTTGAATGTAAAATAATAACAAAACTAAGTACAAAAATATTTTTTTTATGAATTCATTTTTTTTTTACAAATATAAAACTACATTTTATATTATTCCTTTTTTTTTTTAGGATAATCGCACCGTCCTTTGCACTATAAATCATACTCAGCGCGCACGCACGTATACGTCACAAATACGTTTTGACGCTACGCGCCGCATGAGCACTTCCGTGTGACATCATCTACGTTTATACGACGCCCCGTACGCGTACCCTCGAAAGTTTTATAATGTTAAAAACGATATATTTATGTATTTATTGTAAATTTTAAAGGTAGACATTATCTGGGATAATCAAGAAAATGTTTTTTTAAAACTTTTAAGAACTGTATATTATTTTTTAAAGTAATTACGCACATCGCGACAGTACGTCGTACGTAAACGCTGCGTAAGCGCACCGTAAGAGTACGTACAGTCATGTGACATTAAAAGAAGAGATTTCATTGGTTCATAATACTTCCTACTCCAATTGTTGAAAGACCCCTCCCATTTTGTTCATTCTACTTGGACTTTCTGAGGAGCAGGATCTTTTCTTTCAAGGTGAAGTTCTGTGCAACTCTAGTTCATTAATATGGCTGCTCGGTCTCCATCACCATCAGACCACTCTTCTGATGAGAACAATTTTCTACCTGAGCCTCCTCAAAAGAAGAGAAATGAGGCTCTTATTTGGAATTTTTTTACTTTTCCAGATGGTCAGAAGAAAGTCAATGCTCCAAAGGTCACTTGCAAGATATGCCAAGTGACACTGTCTCGCAGTGACCCGACCAAAAAGTACTCGTTTTGGACTGCGAGCATCGACAGGCATGTAAAGAACTTACATCCAACTAACTACGCGAGGGAGGCAACACGCAACCTGCAGGATGTTCCACCACCTGCAGTGGCGAGCACCTCAAGTACACCACCACCTGGAAGCACTCTAACGCACGTAATTGTTCCCCAGTTTGGAAATATAAAGTTCCTGTGCAAAGTTTGCAACAAACTATTATGCTATGGGAAACAGTCAGTGGACCTGATTGTAAAGATGGAGGAGCAGCACCAATGCCCCAAAAAGTGATTTTTTTTTCAATTTCTAATACAGGTTCACAGTTTTTAGTTTGAAAAAGTTCAATTTTTCTAGTTTTTGTTTTTTTTAAAAAAGTAAAGAAAAATAAAATAAAAAATTGTTGTAAAAAGTACAAACAAATACAAAACAACAAAGAAAAAAAACTGTTCTTTTTAGAACTAACTCTACTGGTAAAAAAAAAAACTATATTTCTATGTTTGTCTGTAAAAGTTTGTCAGAAAGAATGTGTAGTTCATAAATGAATGAATGAGTATGAAAGTGCAAAACTATAAGGATGTGCTACAGCATAAATCTATAGGGTGTTTACCTATAGTATACTGTAGTACCTCCAAAGTACTTGAATGTAACATATGTATATAAATATGTTACAAGTCTATGCTTCAATTTGCACTATTGGTGAAACTGCGTGGATGAATTTGTATCTATTAAGGGCGGTTTTACAACCCCCTTGTACCTCTTTTACACAACCGTAGCATCACATTTGTGATGCAGCGGTGGTGCAAAAGATTTACCATGATGTATGCTATTTACAATCTGACGTAATTGGAAGGTACGTCACATTGTAAAGCTGTGCGCCAAAAAGAAGCTTTCCCTTCGTAGATGGGGGATGTTCTGGTGCCGGAACGCCTCCTAAAGGTGACTAAGTGAAAATTAGAAGATTTCATTCAGTCACTTTTGGGCTTATACTGCGTCAAAACCCTGCACCTGTTTGAAACAGGTGTAAGGATTGACACAGCATTATGAGCATAGGGCCCAAACAGCATTGCTGAAGCTGTATTTTTCTTGCAATGCAAATCAAGCAATGCACCATCTTCACAGCACAGATACATCACATATCTGTGCCACTTTTGCCTCATAGTGCATCACATTGTAAATATTGTGCATCCATGATGGTGATGTCACAGTGCACAGTAACTGTCATATCTCTGGGGATCGACCAATTATTCTACATCTACTAATTACTGTTTTAATGTAGTGAATGTCTTACTACACACTCTTCAATGAGTCACTAGAAAAGTATACCAAGAGTAACAGAGTGTTTACTGGTAGTGAAGAGATAGAAACTCCGAAATTCAACATAAAAAAGACAAATTTGCAGGTGCATACAACAATGTATGCACAGTCTGTAGGGGTTTGAAGCACTCTATGCCCTTAGGCCTACTTTGCACCATGAGTACTTGACTACTCACATAGGCCTCATTTATGAGATTTTGCCGTAGGGAAGTGCAGCAGGCCTTCCTGCTACGCTTCCTTATGACAAAAGAAAAAGACAGGAAAGACAGGAAAGTGCCATATCTATAAGATACAGCATATTTTTATCCTTTTCCCTTGCGCCAGTGGACAATGGTCTGCCTGCACCAATGCACAAACCTTAGCACAATGGAGCAAGGGTGTCTGCGTTGCAAGGATGATTACATTGTAGAGGTAGGGAAACTTTTCTGTACAAAAATAATCTCAAGAGACTTTTTTTTTTCTGCATATGATGCAGAAAGCAGCACACATAGAGAAAAAAAACGGGGAGAAATAAAACTATTTTTCCCCATTGCACTTTCCTTATGCCTCTCCTACAATTTCTTGTAAATGTAGGGCAGTGTCAAAAGGCCATGGGTGTTGCTGGAAACACCCCCAGCAACACCCATTGCACACACCTTAAATGTAGAATACTGCATTAAAAGGTCTGATATTTATCAGGCAACAGTACACCAAAAAAAGTGTATTAGTGCTGCCTGATAAATATTACGCTGACAGCTGTGCCACAGAACATCACAAAAAGTGACTAGAAACCTTCCTCAGAAAATTATAAGTAAAATCATAAGTATATCTATAGAAGCGTACCCTACTCTGTACTGTACTCTGTACAGTACGTGTACAGTACGCGTACCTTCCTGGGCACAAGCTGCATTCTGATTGAATGTGAACTGTCTGGTTGAATGTATAGCATCTTCACTTTTAGAATATAGCCTTATTGCTCACCGTAGAGGGCTATACCGGCTATTAAAGGCCCTCTCCAGCATAAAGGCTCGAGTCGAAGGTGAGGGCCTTTAACAAGGGAGACTTTAATAGCCGGTATAGCCTAGCTACAAAGGGCTATAAGGCTATTAGAACATTCTACCATTAGAAGGCAGAATGTTCTAACAAAAAAGAACAAAGCCTTCAGAGAGTGCGAGTAGATTGGAATCCCCTCAGGCTCCCTGAAGCCTTTATTCACAGCCAGAGAGGTGAACAAAGTAACATTGGAATGTTGGAGCTCCAGGCTTATACCAGTCATTATAAGCCCAGAGCACTCCATTGTTATCAGTGGAGCTCCCAACATTCCAATGTTCTAATAGTTTATAGCTGTATGGCTCAATACAATACTGAAACAGTAGAGTGAGTGTGATTGCTGAAAGTGTAATAATACAGATTGGAGAATTCAATATAGAAACAGTAGTTTGTAGGTACATAGAAGACTGCAAGGATAGGCTATGCAGGTTTAAAGCAGTCCACAGTCTAAGACGTACTGTCCTCCATGAATATTTGGATACTGAGTAGATGATTACAGTTCTGCAAGCAGACAGCCTACTGATTTTTAAATAACTTCATTTTTATCACAGTGCATACTGAAGGATATTCTGTTGAATAGCTCTGTACAATACGGAATCACCAATCACAGAGACTTTGCTGTAAGTCAAAGGATATACACCTGGAAATAAAAAATATAAAACACAAGTTTGCTGGTGCATAGAACAGTACATACATAATCTATAAAGGTTTGAAGCAGTCCATGCCCTAAGACCCAGTATGTACCATGAGAAATTGGATACTAGCTGAATGATTAAAATTCTGCAAGAAGAGTCTCTCAAACCATTTTTAATTTTTACTCATACATTTATTTTTGTAACATTTCATAATTTAACAGAACTTCCAGCATGATTTCGTCTGAAATTTCGTTTTACTAAATCATGAATTTCAAAAATCATATCATGAAACTCAATGTTGTTTAATGCTTCAAGAAAGTCCTTGCCCAAAGTTTCATCTAAAAAATCACAGGAAATATCTCCTGCACCAATACTTTCTTCTTCATTCTCACTCTCCATAAAAGGTATATTTAACTCTTCTATCAGACTGTTAGTAGTTTCAAAACTCTGTTCCATATTCTTCTACTCCTCTTCCATAGTGAATTTTATTATGTTGTTGTTCCTTGCAGAAAAACATAAACACTTCATTTTATCATTTTTCCTAGTACATAATACAAAATTAGCTTTATCAACTATTTTGCTCTTTAAAAAATAATAAGCGAAAACCATTCTCAACTACTTTACATGATTATATCTATAAAATTTGCTTATAGGAATATTTAGTTATAAAATGTCCTTACAGTTTCAAACCAGTCACTCTTTATTAGTATAAAAAAACTAAGGCTGTTATAATAAAATGCAGTACTAAAAAAGTAAAAAATATCTATTCAGCTTACCAGTTCCAAAGCAGTTGATGTGTTGTAGTAAAATACAAAGAACATAGGTACACTCAGTATATATATTTTTTAATTTATTCAAATGTGTTTCAAAGATACAAACCGTCTTTACAAACATTTGTACTCCATGGACGTTCTGTTACTTCACCTTTGTAGAAGTACATCCCATCGATTATTTTTGACAGTTATTTATACTTACCTTGAAAATAACAAATTAAAAAAATAATAATTATTACAAATTTAGCATCTGTAGAAGACAAAAAAATAGAGTTACAATTTATCTTTTACAACACAAAATCATTTCTAAAGCATTTCATTAGCCTTTTTTGCTGTTCTCAGAATACATTGAATTTCACTAGAAACAGTGAGTTCAATAGTACTCATCACATAACAGCGGGCAAAAAAAAGACAATCAAGAAGATTATCTTAAAAAACAAACAAACAACAATCTCAAAAAGAAACTAAAAAATAGAAATAAAACATATCTTAAATGTTTTTTTCTAACACCAATTTCTTACGTAACTATGAGGTATGTCAAACAATCCTGAAATAACAAAACACTATCATTAATTTTATTCCATTATAAATAATGTTACTTACAAATTTATGCTGACAAAATTTGGAACAAAAAGTTATTAAAGGTTACACATACTTTTCCCAATGGCCAAATAGTATGTGTGAAATTCTTAGTTTGAAAGTTGTTCAATACTAATTCTGAAAATCTGCCTTCCAGCCTTCTGATCCAAAACCAGTAATATAATTTGCACCGTCCCCCAGTGCTGATCTCTCAGCCCAACACTATTCAACATCTTCATGGCCACCCTCGCACAAATAGCCCGCCATCTCAACCACAACATCATCTCTTACGTCGACGACACCCAGCTCATTCTCTTGCTTACCAAGGAGCCACATACCACAAAAAACAACCTCCACAACGTAATTAAGGATGTCACCAAGTGGAGAAAGAGCAGCTCTCTATCTGAACAACATGAAGATACTCTTCCTCAGTTCCACCCCCTCAGCTTCAGGTGACTCCTGCTGGCCAACTACATTGTGAACAGTACTAACACCTACTGTCCATATACACAACCTACAATTCATCATCAACTCCTCCCTGTACATGTGTAAACAAGTCTAAAGCATTTCGTTATACTGCTATATCATCCTCCACATTATGCACATCATTTACAAGTACATCCTAAAGAAAACAAGAAGAAATAGGCTACTCTGTGGCAACACGCTCTACACAAGAATTTCAGCCAAAAAGTATAACGACAACAACCAATCCAAACTACCTCCACCTGACTGATCTTCAAAGTCCCCTGCTAAAGCCACATCACCAACAACATGATACAGCTACACTGCCTCAACATCAACAAGAGGATTTCCTTCAAGCTCCTCCCCCTCAGTTACAAAAAACTGTACAACACCGGACTAATCTACCTTTACAGCAGTAATCCTGAAAGGGCAAATTTTGATCTTAAAATTTTGGCTTTGAAAATATTAGGTAAGAATTTGGTAACTCTTTAGGCAGACATTGCTTAAAAACTAATTGACTATCATTACAATGTATCCAACCTTTCAGACATTTTAAATAAACAGTGTAATGTCCAGATGTTGTAGAAGGTCCATTATGAAAAATAATTGCAACAGCTATAAAAGTTCTCCCTGATATTGAAAGTTGACCAGCTACAAGATGTTTCATTAAAGTTTCCAATTTGCTTCCATCAGGTCACAACGTTGCAGCATTAAAATAACATACTGCCCATATCTTTGTATAAATAATGTTGATGACATTTCTGATTTACATTGGCTATACTCCATGTTTTGACTAGCTCATCTAACTAGATTGTTAAAAGACACTGATTCACAGTCTGGTAAAGTCAAATATATGAATCTTTCAGTGTCTATATTAGTGCTAAATGTAAACAAACAATTTTGACAGTCATGTTGCCATTTATAAGAAAGGCCAAAAATATGTTCAATACCTATACCTTCACTTCCAGTACAATAAGCATAAACATTAATAATTCCTGACAATCTTGCTGAATATTCTGTGTAAATTTGGTAGAACCAGAACATATGTCCAAAACATTTCGAATATCGGAAACACTTTGTATTTTACTTTTATCACTACTACATTTCTCATAAACAGAATACATCACTGAACAGAATCTTTCTTCCCGATTTTCAACAATTTGCTGTTGCAAACTTTCCAGAAATAAAACAACATTAACAACTACATTAGCATAGCAGTTGACACCACATCTATTTTCAAACCGATTACCAACATTCTCTTCAACACTGTCCTTTTTCTTTTTGCTTGCAGACACAGCTTCATCTTGTTTTTTTTCTTTCTCTACAGTTTCACTACAGATATTCTCAAATCTTCTTTTTCTACCTACCATATGCTTTTCAAGTACTGGATATAGACCTAAATTGGGAGCATATTCTCTTCTTAATCTATTATACTCTTTGACACAATTTGCATCTGCACTAACCTTTGTCTCATCAAAATCAATCAAGTACAATCCAGATAAAGTTCTGACTCGGGACAAAGCAACATATGCCATACCCTCTTTAAACACAGTACTTCCAATATTTACTAAAGCACCATCTGTTGTTTTCTGCGAACATACAAATCTTTCACAAGCAAAAACCGAGCTGAACGACGACTAAATTGTTGTATTTCTGCAATTTCATCAAATCTGATCTTCAAGAATTCAATCCCATCTCTATTTACATAATTAACAAAATCAACAATTTTACCCATTGCTCCATTTACTAAACCTTTTTCCACATTCAAATTATGGCGTAAAATGACCCTACAGTTTACACATGCACACCAATTCTTTTCTAAACCAGCAGGTTTACTTATCGACTTCTCTAAAGAATCCAATTTCTTCTTCAACTTTTCAGTCAAAATAATAGTGATTCCTTCATGTTCAATTTTGTCAATAGCTTCCAATTTTATAATTTCTTCATTTTCCAACTTTAACATTTCTTCATTGAATACAGAACATTCATGCAGTGTTGGCATTAAGCAAATTACAGACTTGTTTTCTGCAATTTTCATATATATTTTCTCAGTAACAATATTTTCATTTGCAAACAAATTGTGAAGTAATCGTGTCTGTAAAGCTTGTTTGCCATGTTCTGTCACTTTTCCTATTCTTATATCTTGAAGAATAGTTCCATAATCAGCATCATTTGCCTGTCGCATATTTGTTATAAGTTCCTTATATTGAAAAAATGACCAAATGTTAACATTTCCAATACTCCCCAAAGACTTTCTGGTATCTTCATGTCCCAGTGTTCTAAACACTGGTTGTCCTTTTACAGGAGTAAGTTGTAGTAGATATCCAAAAACTATGACGTGTTTTCCTCCAAATAATACGTCATACTCTGTTTTAAGAATTTGCTGCATTCTCAAATGCACAAAAGCAAGCATTAAGTTTGAAACCATGCTTACCTCATCAAGAATTTTCATTTTCTTCAAGACTCTTGAAACTTCAAAACAAGCTTCTCCAGTTAGCTTGTGGTATTCTAATTTATTTGCATGCTCCACTGGTAGCATTAATAAATGATGTAAAGTAATTCCTTTAATATTGTGTGCTGCCAACCCAGTTGGAGCAAGGACAACACAAGACAAATACGAGTCAGTTGTTTTCTGTAGATAAGTTGAAATTACTTTAATTAAAAAACTTTTTCCTGTCTCAGCTTGTCCACTCACGTACAATCGGATAGGTTGAAACGATGAGCAAGAGCACTCTTTCTTTTCATGAAGTAATCCATGGTTAATCTGCTATTGCTATCTCACTTGCTCATATATTTGTTTCTGCTCAACATTTAATTGATCTTCTAAGTTTCCTAAATTTCTTACATATTCTTGAGCTTGATACATTACTGTTTCCACCTCTTCCATAGCAGTTGCTGCTTCATTTTGAACAATTGGTTCTACTAGTGGGTCCTGACTCAACGAAGCAGAAGTTTGACTGTCTTGGGAACTATTTCTAGCAATCTCAGCTGCAATTGTAGCTTCTTGCTCAATTTCATCGTTCAACATTTTTACATAATTTGCAAAAACAGGACATTCTATATTATCTTTAGTTTCATTGATGGAATCTTCATAGCTCTCGAAATCTCCAAGTAATTCTAATTCTGAACGCCATGGCTTGAAAAGTTGCAAAAGAACTAAATAGTAAAATTCCCTTTTGTCAGGTGTTTTGCAACTCAGTTTACGGTGATTAATCAAATGTCCTCTTCTTTGTTTCACCAGACATCCTTCAGAACACGTCATATATACCATTATTGATATTTTATGTAATATTCCGTTTAAAAATATAGTTTTGCAGCACTTCATAGAGACAATTGTTCTCAAGATGATGACTTCTGTTTGGATAATATGTATCCAACATATTTGTTTCCACAATATCTGTACTTTCTGGCTCCTTTTCAGCTAAATATTCAATTTCTTGTACAGGTTTAAGTACTCGGTTTCGTGTTGCAGCAAGACCTAGACTCACCAAAAATGATTCTTCTAGATTTGGAGTATAGACTTGCAGATGATAATCGATCCGAGCATTCATACGCTCCAATTTCTCGATGAGATAACATCTTTAAACTGTAAGTATATAATTTCTTACTTAGACTCTTCTCGTGGGAAATCTCTTCCCACATTTCCTTCAATTCTGTCTTTTCTGATTTCGTTATGTACGATGTTACATATCGAGCAACAGCAATGGAATTGTCTGCAACATATTGAATATCCATGTTAGCATTCCACATGGACAAAATGACTGGGTTATAGTCATTTATGTATTTTGACTCTTCATTTCTTCTTAAATTGTAGGTATTTTTAGGAGACTTTCTTGTGATAGTATGTCGCAAAGATGACATAAAACTGTTCACTCTTCCTTTCGATATTACTGGACGTGGAAATCCAAAACGACATTTGGTGTAGAATTTGTCCTTTGATTTGTACTTTCGACGACAGTATTTCTCACAACGATGGCTTTGGAATCATAAGACCTGTTGTCTTAAGTCCTTATCCTGTGTGCTCTTGGGTAATTCACATGTAGCGTATTATTCATTAAAAGACATCACAGTTTCATCTGACTCTATTCCAAATTTGGGAGCATCTTTCATCCTTATTAGCATGTGTATGTGAGGAGCACCTCTTGCTTGATACTCCTTTCTCCAAAAGAAGTCCACAACCTCTCCAAGAGGAGGATTTTTTTATTGGTGATAAAAGACATCATAGCTTCTAATCTATAATTGAAATATCTGCATACATTAACTGGATCCAAAGAGCACAATTATCCAGGTGTCTTGTATTCAATATTTAGTATATTTAGATTTGCCTCTTGAAGAAATTGAAGTAAATCATCCCAAGCATTTTCAGCACAGCTTAGAGTAACGAACCATGTAGGAGTTCCTAAATTCCTTAGCATACATCTAAGTTCTCCATGACGACGGTACCAGTACTCATTAGTACCACGCTGACATGCCATGAGATTAATTAGCTGAGATTCCAAAACATTATCTTTCTGGTGTACTTTATCCATAAATTCCTTTGCCGAAACATTTTGCATATGTACACCTATGTTCAATATATGGTTTACTGCATAAGAAAGTCCAGACAAATCACTCTCAAACAAAAGATTAAACAAATACAGAATACATTGTCAAAATCTTGGATCTTCTGTATACAATCTTAATGTCCGGTATTCAGGTGCAGGAATCTGCACAGGTCGGTCATCATATCGTCCTCCTTTTCCTGTGGGAAACAAATGAGAGAAACAACGAGCTTCCAAGCTTTTTTCCCATACACTAATGGGACTTCCCTTTGCTTCTTTTATTTGGAATAACTCTATAGTATTCCCCATCACTTCTTTGGAATGCAGTGGATAAACACTGTAATGTTCGTAGATTTCTTCAGTTCTGGACACATCCACTTTTTCAATTTGTCCAGATGGCAAGTCATTATCTTCTTCAACAGTTATTTCTTCTTCACTCATAAACACATCTTTATAATATTGATTATTTTTTATTAGATACAACATTGCCTTTTTCACTTTCCTAACATCCACTAGTTCCTGCCAGATTTTCGTACTCTTAGTAGGAACGCCATTAACAAGAATAACTAAAGGTTCATCTTCTACATTCTCTACACCATCTGTTTCAATATTTTACTTTAAATCTAATGGCAAATACACAACTCTTCCCTTTAATCCTCTCTGTAAATCTGAAGGAGGCAATTTCCCTGTCTTAGGC
Source organism: Lissotriton helveticus (assembly GCF_964261635.1). NCBI lineage: Eukaryota > Metazoa > Chordata > Amphibia > Caudata > Salamandridae > Lissotriton > Lissotriton helveticus. Next base: position 1,709,793,529 of record NC_136059.1, read on the forward strand.
TCCATACGAACAATAGCCTGAAAAGGATGCAAACATTGAATAGGAATAGACTCATAGGTATTTAAATCCACCAGTTCAGAAGGAATTTTTATCAACTCAAAATTATTATGCACAGCTCTAGCAGGCATTTTATTTTCGTCTAATTTGTTATAACAATATTTACAAATACACTGATCACAACCCAAATCAAAAGTATTCTCTACCAACAAATAAGTTACAAATTCCATCCACTCCTTATTTTTTTCCTTTTCACATTTTAAATACAAATCAACATTCCTAGTCTGATTTTTATAACGAGTACGTCAACAACAAATACAAGAATAATTTGGTGTTTCACCTGAAATCACCTTGAACTTTGTAATTTCTTGCTCAAATTTTTCTGTACTGCAATGTTGTACATTCACTTCTACAATTCCTTCTACTAACGTATCAATTTCTGCACTATCTTCTTCTGCACCAAAGTAACTAACCTGAATTTCATCACAAACGTTCTTTACATCTGACACAGATCCATGCAAAAGAGCACTGTTCAACTTCTTTAACATTAGAGCTGGACTTTTTGCATAATACAACGTTCTGACTAATTTCCTCATTTCAGTATGATGTACTGCCAACATCCTGAAATGGTGAAAAACACTTTTATACTGTTTTAGAAAGACAAGCCAAAGAATGTCCTTGCAAACCAGTATTTTCTCTCACTCTGCAAGGGTCTAATCCTTGCAACATCTTAATCTTTTGTTTAACACTTTTCTTAGTATAGTTACGTAAGAAATTGCATAAAAAATCAATAGATTTCTGCCGTACACTACAAATACTACTGCAATTCCAAGTGTACACTGGAGTTTTAGGCCTTCTCCCTAATACCTCATCAGCTAACACCTCTTCTGAATTTCTAGGAACAATTTTCTCTTTCTCAATAGGACAACCATTTTTAAACTCATAAGCACGACCTGTAATGTCAACTACATGCAACAAGTTCTGAAGATAACTCTCCTCATTAAAAAAAGGCTTAGAACTTGAACTATGTTTCCATTCACCCAAAAAAACGTCAGAAATATTACTTCTGTTAATTACTCTTCTCCACTTACTTTTGCTCTTCATTAAATGGATTGGCTTATCTAGTGATCGAATTCTATTGATTACTAAAACAAACAGTTTATTTAATTCAAAAGCTTTCTCAACTATATTTTCAATACATTTTCTCTTCTTATAAAATGTGGTTTTCTTCCTACAATTCTTTTTTAACTTACTCAAATTAAAAAAATTCTATTATAAAACATCTTCCTTCTTATGTTGTTAAATTGATTGCTCCTCCTTTTACTATATACATTTTTTTCTGAAGTTGTTCCATGACTCTTGTTTTTTCTCTTAGTTGCAGAAACAGTCACAGTATTTTTCTTTTTGTTACTACATTGATCTTCAGGTAAATGTTGTAGATTAGTCCTCTTTAAATAAACTGCGTTCTTTCGTCTTTTCTTCTTCTCTGTTTTAGAAGGCATGATGATTTTTTTCAGAGTTCACCAAAAGAATCTATTATAAAAAATATATATCACTTTAGAAAAATAAATTATATCAAATACACTAATATATTACTTATAAGAAGACAGAAGAGATTATGACAACAAACATAAGAATATGAAAATAGAAGGACTTACAAGAGAAAGAGGACTACAAGACAATATGAAATATAAATAGAAAAAGGGATATAAACAGACAATGGAGTATAAGGGGATAAATAGAGTATGAAAAGACTGGAAAATATGAAGAGATAATGAGGATTATGAGGAGAAAGGTAGCAGTATGAGGAGAGAAGGGAGAGTATAATAAGAAAGATACAGAGTATGAGAAGACAGGGGACAATATAAAAAGAGGTTAGACAAGGGAGTATGAAAAGAAGTGTGACTATTAGGAGACAGACGAGACAATGAGCAGCTAGAGCGGCACCCCTGTTGTAAGGTGGCTAACGCGCGTTTGTTGTTGTTATATACTGTGTGGAAGTGTATAGAGAGACTTTGCTAATATCTAAAAGCTCGGCAGTGAATTAAAAACTGTCCAAGTTCCTCTTTACTTCGGGGCATTGCCTTTTAAATTGCATTTGTGCCATCGTGTGTTACCATGCTTGTGCATTTAAAAATATATCGTTTTACCTGTGATTTGCAGTGAATACAACTGCAATTACTCTTATCTTCTCTGAGTACCATCTGCTGGTCCCCGGTCCGCCACGGCTTGTGCGGGTTGTTGCGGAGGGACACTCAGCACCGGAACCTACCGCAGCGTCATTAGAGCTGCCCCCGCCCCTTCCTCCTACATATTCCCCTTCACAGCGCGGATGCGCGGCGGCGCGCCGGCGGCGCGCCAAAGGCAAGCCCGTCTGCGCCCGTCCGCGCCAGGACGCCGCCCGCCACCCCGACCCATTCATATTTCCTTAGCAGCCTAATGGTAAGCCTTTTTAACGTGTCATTATGCTTCATTATTCCCGGGAGGAACTGGCAATACCCACCGCCAGCCTGGTGAGGCCAATCCACCCGCAATCCCAACCAGAATGACCCCCAACCAGAATCACCCCCCGCCATGACTGAGAGCTCCACAGCAGTGGGAAAGACCGTCCACCGCTTTTCTGCTCCGGTCACTTTACGACCGGGACGGAAAGGGTTTAACATGGTAGTGGTGTCTAATACACACCGCCAGCCATATCATAATGGGCATCTAGAGATGCCTTTCCGTAGCAGCAATACCGTCATGGAAATGCATGCGGTCTTTATTGTGTGGGCCCCTTGTACGCCCCCAGAGTAAAAGTGTAATTGACAGTGCACATGAGAGGAACCTGTGGTATCTCCCAGCATTCACCTACACAAAGCGGAGATGATGCCGACAGAGGAAGTGATGTTACAGGAGGAGGGGAAATGGTGCAGACACAGGGGGAGATGATGCAGGCAGAGAGAGAGATGGTGCACGCAGAGGATAGATGGTGCAGGGCTGTAGGCAGAAGGAGAGATGGTGCAGGTAGAGGGGAGATGGTGCAGAGACAGGGTGAGATGGTCCAGGCAGAGAGACAGATGGTGCAGGCAGAGAGAGAGATGATGCACACAGGGGGATGAGATGGTGCACCAGACAGGAAATGGTGCAAACAGAGGGAGAAATGTTACATGCGGAGGGGAGATGGAGCACACAGAGGAGGAGATGGTACAGACAGAGAGGGAGATGGTTCAGGCAGAGGGTGAGATGCTACACGCAGAGAGGGAAAGGATTTAACATGGTAGTGGTGTCTAAAACACACCACCAGCCATATCATAATAGGCCTCTGCAGATACCTTTCAGTAGCAGCAATACCGCCACAGAAAGGTATGCGGTCTTTAGTATATGGGCCCCTTGCACGTCCCTAGAGTAAAAGTGTAATTGGGAGTGCACATGAGAGGTACCTGTGGTATCTCCCAGCATTCACATACACAAAGCAGAAATGATGCAGACAGAGGTAGTGATGTTACAGGAGGAGTGGAGATGGTGCAGACAGAGGGGGAGATGATGCAGGCAGAGAGAGAGATGGTCCACGCAGAGGGTGAAATGGTGCAACAGAGAGGAAATGGAGCAAACAGAGGGAGAAATGTTACATTCAGAGGGGAGATGGAGCACACAAAGGAAGAGATGGTGCAGACAGACAAGAAAATGGTACAGACAGAGAATGAGATGCTACAGGCAGAGAGGGAGATGGTGCACCCGGAGGAAGAGATAGTGCAGACATACAGAGACATATTGCAGGCAGAGGGAGAGATTGTGCATCAGAGGGGAGATAGTGTGGACAAAAGGAGAGATGATGCAATCAGAAACTGTGAAAATTATGGAAAAAGGTGCAACTATAAATCCTTAATTTACACAGATGCTCATTGTGATTCTAGACAAAATATCTAAAACCATACATTTTACCAAAACACATTTCCCACACTAAAATGTTTAACTGGCTGAAAACATTCTATGTATATAACCACTACATTTTAGTTGACAATTCTGACACATTTTCCAAATACATTGCCAATTTGCTGCATTATTTTTTTATCAACATTACACCCAAAAGTGAGACACAATAAAACAAGAAACATGCCCAAGGGGCTTGTAAATCTGCCCAAGACTGTATACAGCAGTCTATGTATACTGACTGGGGAATTCTTAAAAGGGAAGTATGATGAAAGACAGTGGATTAAAAAGGTCAGCGGAGCCAGTATAAAAAGAAGGGAGACTATTAGGAACCAAAGGAGACACTAAGGACAGAGAGACACTAAGACTACAGAAGGGACTATGAGAACAAGCAGCACTATAAGGAAAGACAAGTAAAAATAAAGAAAGAGAGAAAATATCACAAAAGAGCAGACAGGATAGGTAGAGAGAGGTAGACTGTGAAGAAAAACGCCAAAGATTATGGAAAAAAGTGCAACTATAAATCCTTAATTTACACAGATGCTCAGTGTGATTCTAGACAAATTATTTAAAACCATACATTTTACCAAAACACATTTTGCACACTAAAATGTTTAACTGACTGAAAACATCCTATGTATATAACCACTACATTTCAGCTGACAGTTCTGACACATTTTCCAAATACATTTCCAATTTAATGCATTATTTTTTTTACCAACATTACACCCAAAAGTGAGACACAATAAAACAAGAAACAGGCCCAAGGGGCTTGTAAATCTGCCCAAGACTTTATACAGCAGTCTATGTATACTGACTGAGGAATTCTTAACAGGGAGGTATGATGAGAAACGATGGATTAAAAGCTCAGAGGAGCCAGTATAAAAAGAAGGGAAACTATTAAGAAACAAAGGAGACAATAAGGACAGAGAGACACTAAGACTACACAAGGGACTATGATAACAAGCAGCACTATCGAAAAGACAAGTAAAAATAAAGAAAGAGAGAAAATATCACAAGAGAGCAGACAGTATAAGCAGACAGAGGTAGACTGTGAGGAAAAACAGCAGAGATTATTGAAAAAGGTGCAACTATAAATCCTTAATTTACACAGATGCTCAGTGTGATTCTAGTCAAATTATTTAAAACCATACATTTTACCAAAAAACATTTACCAAACTAAAACATTTAACTGACTGCACACATTCTACATTTTTTAGTACTGCACTTTATTGCAAAAACCTGACTCACTAACCACATTAATTTACCAATACTTATCCAAATGCAGTCAAACTCAAAATGTAATTCTACAAACTTTTCAAGTTTAAACACATTACTTTTACTAAAAATATAATGCACCACAAACATTCCCTTACAACTTTTAAACTCACCTCTCATACTGATTGGTAGATTAAGAAAAATGAAACTCACACAGCAGATAGCTTTATATAGAATCTCTCTGCTCCAGTGCTTGCAGCAGAACCAAACAAATGGCACATTTTCCATCTCCAATTCACACATATATACACATTACTAACAAATCAAATTCCTTCACACAATAATTGAAAACCAAAGACATATTTCTATTGGTTCAACAATTCAAACCTTGTCAACTAACAAAACTTTCCACCGTACTCCCAACTGTAAACTGTCACCAGAGGTCAAAAGTTCACCACTCTATAAAACACTGCTTCTTAACATATTTAGACTATACATAAATACTTACTTATCAGTACCAATAAAAAGAAAAGCTCAAATTACAACCAACTAACACATAAACACATAAACTTCAAACATATCTCTAAAATATATTTCTTCAAATGTTTTTTTTCATGCTTAGGTACGCTTACGGGACGACTTCCGAACTTCGCATCGTACGTCGTACGTAATTCGTACCGTACGCGTACGGTAAATCTATCAAAAAAAAAAAAAAGCGTCTATTACAATTTTTTTATAATCCCCGGGGACCCCATCCCCTGGGGCTAATTAAAAATGTTGGGGACCGTGGGGGGAGCCCAAATGCCCCCACGGTCCCAGGCGGCTCCCCACGTCCTTTGGGAGCCGGCATTGCTTTTCGTCAGAGAGAGCAGCTAACATGCTGCTCTCTCTGACGAAAAGCAGTTTGCTGTGGTAGGGTGGGAGCTGCGAGGCTCTGTCCTACCATAGCAAACAGCAGTGTCCCGGGGATGGGCACCCCGGGACACTGCTGGAGACGGCTCTGGGGGGTGGCGGCCCCCAGGGCCATCGAGAGCTCTAGGAGGGGCACCGCGCGGCCCCCCTCCCAACATAGAAAAGCCCCGGGGGTGGTGGTCCCCGGGGCTGGGGGGTTCGTCACGGACCCCCTATATTAAATATTACAGCTCCGGGGAGGTGGCAGTCCCCGGGGTGAGTAGGGGGGCAAAGAGCCCCCACACACGATATATATATATATATTTTTTTAAATGAAGCCCTGGGGAGTGGTGGTCCCCGGTGCTGCGGGGGGGCAAATAGCCCCCCGCAAACATATACAATAGCCCCGGGGGATGGGGTCCCCGGGATTATAAAAAATTAATAATAGAGGCTATTTTTTTTTTACGGTACGCGTACGGTGCAAATTACGTAAGTCGTCCCGTATAAGTACAGTACTAAATATTTTTGAAGAAACTGAACATTGGGGATCATTGTAAAACCCCCTAACTAACCCAAGGGAGTCAGGAAGTCCTATAGCAAACAGCAAACATTTCCTGTCAATCTACACATTCAATCCACACACATATACAAATAAATTACAAATCACATTTATTCACACATTAAATTAAAATGAAACACACTTGTAAATTGCTTGAACTTTTGAACCCTTTCCAACTGACAACACTTTCAACCCTTCCCCCAACCACATTCTGCCAGTTACCATAGAAACACTTCAGGGAACACCTAACTGACAACACAGGTGAAAAGTTCATCATACAGTATTGCAAAACAATACAGCAAGTCTGCTTGACTTGTCATTATAGCAGCATATCTTAAGTAATGTTCTTTTCTACCACTTTTTCTTAACCAATAAATGACAGACTTTTAAAAAACAGAAAATTGCACCCTACATTTGTAGCTAGTAACATTTCAAACAACCAATCACTTCTTTGCTTTTTTTCAAACCTTCACTTATCCACCATTTTAGAAAAAAATTCTTTAAACTGCCTTTCATTTACAGAGACCATCTGAGTGCATCAAGACCTCTATTGAAGATGCTTTCAGTGTGGATTGTGGGACACAGCTATATTTTCGGGAGCGAAATGTACGCACAACAGAAAGAAATTCACAAAGACCTAGGTTTACCAAATGTAAACATTAAAAGGATTGGACAGAGAGGATTAAAGTGGCACCAATTGACGCCATTGGTTAAATCCTTTATGCATCTCCAACACCCTCACCTCATAATTGTGCACTGTGGTGGCAATGACCTAGGCACTTTGACTGGGGTAGGTCTGGAAATGTTTATGAAGGACACCTTTATACAACTGATGTCACTTTTCCCCCAAACTGCCTTTGTCTATTCTAATATATGTCAAAGGCAGAAATGGAACTGGTCCAATCAATTTTGTCCACAAATTGAGAAAGCTAGGAAACATGTGAATAAATCTGTTTCTGCGTTCCTCAGAGACTATAGAATGGGGTCCATTTACAACCACAATTTGCGTCTAAATATGCAAGGCATCTATAGGAGAGATGGTGTACATTTCACAGATGAAGGGAACAGAGTCTTCCTCATGAACTTTAGACTCTGCATCGGTACTTACTTGACTAGGGACTAAAATCTCCCAATAAACACAAGGGCTCTTTTTAGAGCCACCAAACATCTAAACACATAAACTTCATAAATATCTAAAAATATTTTACTTTTTCTTGCTTAGGTACGCTTACGGGACGACTTACGAACTCCGCACCGTACGTTGTACGTAATTAATACTGTACGCGTACGGTAAATCTATCGTAAAAAAAAATAGCGTCTATTACACATTTTTTATAATCCCTGGGGACCCCATCCCCCGGGGCTAAAAAAAACATTGGGGACCGTGGGGGGAGCCCAAATGCCCCCACGGTCCCAGCCGGCTCCCCACGTCCTTTGGGAGCCGGCATTGCTTTTCGTCAGAGAGAGCAGCTAACATGCTGCTCTCTCTGACGAAAAGCAGTTTTCTGTGGTAGGGTGAGAGCCGCGAGGATTGGGACCGCCCCAGACTTTTTGGGAAATTTTCCCCTGGGATTTGGTCCCCCCCCCCGGGGGCTAATTAAAAAAAAAATTCACGTGGGACACGTACGTATGCGTACCCCGTGATTTTTTTTTACAATCTTGGCCTTGGGGGTCCTTACAAGATGGCTGCCAACACGTCCAGGTTTGGAGTGTTGACATACAGTTGACAGCCAATTAGCATGCAGCTCGTGCTGGGGAAGGTACGCGTACCGTACGCGTACCGTACAGAGTACGGTAAGCTTCTATTTATATACTCATGATTTTACTTATGATTTTCTCAGGAACTACTGAACGGATTTACACCATTCAACAAAATGCGTGATCTGTGAACAGAACTCTACCTTTTTACCAAATTCTGTGTAATTCCATTCAGCCGTTCGGGCTGTAGCCCTGGCTAAAGGTCTCATGGAAAATTGGATGGGGAAAACACGTTTTGGGACCCGCCCTGTTTTCTCGGCCCCCCACTTGACGAATCACCCCCAAACTTTCAGGGAGGGAGCGGAGCAGAACAGGCCATTTTCCTAAAGAAATTCGCGAAGATTTATCCACTGGCGCCGAAGTTATTCCAAATAGAATGTTGCGGATTTCTTATGGAAACTAGGGGGCATATTACCAAGGGTGGCGATAGGCAATTATCATTGGTTTAGCGGCCGTTTTCGGCCGCTAAGCGGCGATAATTCTATCGCTCTATTAGCAAGCTGTCGCTAACTGATGTTAGCGACAGCTTTTAGGCAATAGCGAGCGGTTTGGGGCCCGCTTTGCATGTCAGCGATATTTATCGCTAATGACATGCAAAGAGGGCGTACCCAACCTGTTAGCGACTGAAAGCAGTCGCTAACGTCACTATCGCCTATTAGCAAGGCAGGCGTAGCGATGGAAATATTCCCGCTATCGCCAAAAACCAACGCCTGCTCAGACCAGTTCTTAGCCATGTTATCCAATGGGAGGTGGATAACATGGCTAAGAGCATTTCGTCGCTAATGCATGAATATCGCTGTATTCTCAGCGATATTCACTCATTTCGCCACTATCGCTGGATATGTTAGCACAATGGAGAAAAACGTTGCTAATAGCATGTTTTCTCTGCTAACATATCCAGCGATAAAAAAATCGTCGCTAAGCGTATTTAGCGATCATTATCGCTACTTGTTGGTAATATGCCCCTAGGTTTTAACTATAACTACCTACTGGCGACAGTAGGTAGTTATAGTTAGGACCTAGTTTCCATAGGAAATCCACAACATTCTATTTGGGATAACTTTGGCACCGGTGGACGAATCTTAGCAAATTTCTCCCTGAAAGTTTGGGGGTGATTTGTCAAGTGGGGCCGAGAAAAAAGGGGGTCCTAAAACGTATTTTCCCCATGCAATTTTCCATAGGGACCTTTAGCCAGGGCTACAGCCCGAACAGCTGAACGGAATTACACAAAATTTGGCAGAGAGGTAGAGTTCTGTTCGCAGATTGTGCTTTTTGATAAATGGTGTAAATCCATTCAGTAGTTTCTGAGAAAATTTCAAGTAAAATCATAGCGATATCTCGATACGGAGTTCAGCACGCGGACGGATATCCGTTCAATTACGAGCGCGAGCTGCATGCTGATTGGCTGTGAACTGTCTGTCAACACTCGAAACCAGAAAGTGTTGGCGGCCATCTTGCGCCTCGCTAGAACCGAGTCACAAGAAAACAGTAAAGCAAAGTTGAGAAATAAGGGAACGGGGTAGGCTACAAACATTCTGACCCTTTAGGCTTGCTCAGGGGGTCGAACATGGATGTTAAGGCTCTATTTTTTATTTTTATTTTTTTAAAGGAAAATCGTGGCGTATGCGTATGGAAACACATACAATTACGATCAAGAGCTGCATGCTGATTGGTTGTCAATACTCCAAAACAGGAAATGTTGGCAGCCATCTTGTTTGTCGCGAGAGCCGAGTCACAGGAAAACAGTAAAACAAAGTTGAGAAATAAGGAAAGGGGACAGGGTAGAAACATTCTGACCCTATAGTCTTGGTCAGGGGGATGGTACATGGATCTTTAGGCTCAATTTTTATTTTAAATAAGATAACAAATGGCGGGGTACTCGTGCAGTATTTGTACGCGGTGGAAAAGGTGAAAAAAAGCTAGAAGTCCGTTTTGTTTATTAGGTCCCAGGGGGGGCAAATTACGGGGCAATTTTTAGAGCTATATTTCTATGACAGTATGTACAACTTTCCGTTTTTTTTCCTGCATCAGTTGTACTCTCTATGCATGCACAGCCTTGTTTGCAAGTGCACATTTTTTTCTTTTTCTTCAAGTTCGCCAAGCAAACCACTCCTGACTTTAGGTATTAAATTTGCCGCTTTCTTTTCCCGGGTCATGTGTGTCATACGGTGCTATACTTTTGTAATATATTAATAAACATATTGGGGTCGATTCCGATCCGGTAAAAAGCGCTCCGAATCATCCTACTGAGCGTTTTTTCCCCGTACGAATCGTACCTGTAAACGTCCAGTACGTACGACAAAGTATGATTCGTACCAGGAGCCGTACTCCGTACGAGTCGTACAAGACACTGTACGACTCTAATCTACGTACTATTCTCCCTCGGAACCCGCTGTAAGCGACATCTGTACGGTTCGCGGCTGGTTTTTACGACCCAGCAAGTACGATACTTGTCGGGTACGCACCGTACAACCCTTTTTCTACGGGAGCTGAAAACAGGCGTAAAAGCAGAGTTCGCGCCGAAACAGGTACGGAACGCCCCCCGGGTACGGTGCGTACCCCCCATGATCGCAGGGGTACGCTCCGTACCCCTGCGATCATGGGGTGTACGAGCCGTACCCCCATTGTATGATCGGTGTACGAGCCATACCCCCATTGTACAACCGGTGTACGAGCCGTACCCCATGTACGATCGGTGTACGAGCTGTACCCCCATTGTACGATAGGTGTACAAGCCGTACCCCATGTACGATCCGTGTACGAGCCGTACGATCGGTGTAAGAGCCGTACCCCATGTATGATCAGTGTACGAGCCGTACCCCCATTGTACGATGGGTGTACGGTTCGTACACTGATCGTACATGGGGTATGGCTCGTACACCGATCGTACAATGGGGGTACGGCTCGTACATGGATCGTACAATAGGGGTACGGCTCGTACACGATCGTACATGGGGTACGGCTCGTACACGGATCGTACATGGGGTACGGCTCGTACACCGATCGTACAATGGGGGTACGGCTCGTACACCGATCGTACAATGGGGGTACGGCTCCCTAGTATGTATATTTATTTGAAATATAGTGTTGAGGCGCAAACGTTGATTACATACTCTGTCCAACCGCCATTTTAGTAGTTTTTCTCCGTTATTTTTATTATACCTGTGACTTTCATTTTACCCTGTGCATATTTTCTCTGTGATCGGTGAGATTTCGTGCCACAGATACCACGGTGTTTGTCCTTGATCTCTGATCTTATCAGACTTGGTCACATGTATAGCTAGACACTAATTTGAAGGACGTAAGCCACAGCCATTACAACGCGTGTTTGTCAACAAAAAAACATTATTACGATTATGCATTTATCATGTGTGGTAAATGCATACTAGTTGTAAAAGCATGTGTGGAAAAGCGATATGCGTGGTAATGGTTTTGTGGTGACGATCACGCATGCTTATGAACCGGGTCTGGGCGTGGTGGAATCTAGGGTACCAGGCGGAGGGGCACGCAGCTGCACTCATACAATATAGAAGTAATATAAGATTTTTAAAACTTAAAAAAAAATATTCCATAATTATCCTACATTAAGTCTTCTGTTAGTATGTTCATTAAATACATTAATATATGTTTTTAAACAATTAAAAACATTTGCGTATTTTTTGTACGGGGCGCCGTACATGACGTCACACGAAAGCTTTGATGCGACGTGTAACGTCAAAGGGTATTCGTAGCGTATGCTGAGAATGATTAGCAGTACAAACTATGGTGCGATCACTCTCTCACTGTCAAATCAGAGCACAGGGCGCGCTATGAGAATGGTTAGAAGTGCTGTCTCATTGGAGATCCAATTCAGCTGTGTGGCTGTGCTAGGTAGGGAGGGTGAAATGTAGGTATATTTTACATTTGTTTACCTTTAGCATTATAGGATGATTTTTCTGTTTGTATTTCATAGAATAGTAACAATGCTGACAACCTTGTTTCTGAGAATATGTTTGGTTGTATTTTCTAAGGTACTGTGCATGAGATTATGGTGTTAGAAATAAACATTTCAAAGTTGCACGTGTCTTTATTTATATCTTGTTTTGGACTGGTTTAAGACTATATTGAAAGAGTGTTTTTGTTATCCACTTTACTTCATGTAATCTAAGTCGCATGTTCTGGGTTGACTAGTCATTGGTGTTTTTGCTCTAGGGCGAAGAACCAATGAGTCACTGATTGCTAGTTTGGTAGGGGGTTTGTGTAGTAAGGTGGGTTTTGGAACACCGTAATTCACTGAGGTCATAAGTCTTTATGCACAGTTCTGTGTATGAGCAGAATTCCTGGAACAGTAGTTACAACAAAAAGGCTTGATAAAGGGCTTACACTTTGAAGATGAATATAAAATAGAAGAATAGTTGATAATCACAGCTAAGGAATGCAGCAATTAGATGTGTGTATGTGTGGATGATGTGTAGATTGAGTGGAAGATGAAAAACGTGAAAAATAAGAAAGGTTGGAGAGATGCAAACTATCCACTGCATTGTCAGTGAAGTGGATCTTTGGATTTCCAGGTCATTACACAGATAGGGTGTTGGATTCCACAGAGGGAGCAAGAGAAACTAGTACAACAACTAAGGAAGAAAGCTAGTGCATAAAGTACACACAGTTGAGCAGATTTACAAGGTCGTGGGAACAATTATGCAAAAGTGGCGCAAGGGGCTTGTAAACCTGTCGCAGTGTGTGGTAGAAAAGACGCAAGAAAGGACAGAAGTGTGCAAATTACCCACTGCTATTCACGGGTAGTAGTTACCAAGAAGGATGAATAAAGGGCCTGCACTTTGAATTTGAATTAAAGAAGAATAATTGATAAGCTTAGACAAGAATGGTAGCAAGTAGGTGTGTGTATTTGTGGTTGTTGTGTTCATTGAGTGGAAATGACTAAGGTGAAAAATTAGAGAGGTTGCAGAGATGCAAACTTTCCATTTCTTTGTAAAGGAAGTGGGTGTTCATTGAGTGGAAGATGACTAAGGTGAAAAATTAGAGAGGTTGCAGAGATGCAAACTTTCCTTTTCTTTGTAAAGGAAGTGGGTGTTTAGTTTTCCAGGGCATATATATATTCACTGAAAAAAACAGGTTTCAGGCACGTTATAGCTAAGAGTTAGCATTTAAAAAACCTTAGAAATTCACAAAAAAAACATAGGTTTCAGCCACGTTATAGTTAGGAATTAGCATTTAAAAAACCTTAGAAATTCACTGAAAAAACCATAGGTTTCACCCATGTTATCGTTAGCTGGACATTTCTCTCATACAAAACCATTGAAATTCCCCCGTTATAGTTAGTTCTGCTAACTATAACTCGCGCGCCCGCAATGCACTGCTGATGACGTCACATATTACATCACTCATCAAAAGTCCCACAGAGTTCAATACAGAATCTGGGTAACTATTGGATTACAGTCCTCAGTATTATTGAGCCCTCCTGGAACTTTGCTGTTCATATTAAGGATATAGCTTGTTCCCAGTTTGCGCAGCAAAGATTCCCTGTCTCCACCCCTTTTGGTCTTTGGTACGGCATCTATCACATAATATGAGAGGTCCTTCAAGTTGTTGTTGTGGACTTCTCGAAAATGCCTAGCAACCGGATACGTGGGATCATGGTTATTAATGGCCCTGATGTTTTGCAAAATTCTTTTGCTTGCAGGTAATTTTGTACTGCCAATGTATTTAAACAGACAAGTACATTCCAATCCGTATATTGCAAATTCTGTCTTGCAGTGGAGAGGCTTGTTTATTTTAATTTCCTTCTCACTGTAAGCAGTGCAATAGCTTTTCTTGTTACTACTGTGTTGGCAAGCTTTACAAGCTTTGCACCTTACGAATCCATTGGGGACAGACAACTAATTAGAGGAAGTAGATGATTCTGGGCTGCTGGAAACTAAACTGCTGTGCATGGAGGGAGCTCTTTTGTAAGCGATACTGAGTTTACTGGGTAAGTCATGCCCTATAATTGGATCACTTTTAACCAGTGCCCAATTTTTGTGTATGATTTTTTTAATTGCTGTTTCTTGGGCACTGTAATTGGTGATAAATCTCAGGGTATCAGGGTTAGCTTTAGTGATCAGAGCATGTTTTCCTTGTTTTTTAGAAATGAGGAGTTCATTTCTCCACAAATCCTTTTATTTATGGCATCTTGTATTGTTTTGAGTGGATAGCCTCTTGCCAAAAATCTCTTTTTACTGAGTTGTTGAGCACCAGCCAGGTCTTGGGGATTATTGCAAATTATTTTAATGCGTAGCATTTCCCCATAGGGGATACTATGCACTAGATGACGCGGATGGAAACTCGAAAAATGTAATACTGAGTTTCCCGCAGTCTCCTTCCTGTACAGCCTGGTTTCTAAGTTATTGTTGTGAGTATAGACCTGTACATCTAGGAAATTGGTTTTGTCCTTGATTATAGTGGAAGTGAAGCATAAACTCACGTCATTTTTATTGATTTGGGTAACAAAGTTAGATGCTTGTTCCTGAGTTCCATCCCACACTAAAAACAAATCATCAAAATATCTAAAATACAGTTTCACATGATCATCAAAAAGTTGTTTGTGTGTGCCCATGAGAACCAGCTCCTCGCACCAGCCCATGAATAAGCAGGCATAGCTGGGGGAGAAGCTGGCTCCCATCGCAACTCCCCGCATTTGCTGATAAAATGTTTGATCAAACAATCTTATGTAGGATGGTAATTTTTGTATCCACTCTTGAAGAAAGTAATCTACATATTTTGAAACATTCTCTAGTAGGCTCGCTTTAGAAGATATAATTGGCCTGCCAGGAGGCTTAGCGGCATTTTTGTGCACTTTCGGGATGAATGAGATGTTTGGAACGACAGGATGGTCATTCCTGATAAATTGATATTTGTCCATGGATATCAACCCCGCGCTCTTCCAGGCCACCAGCTTAGCATAGAACACATTGGCAGTTTCCCTAAAAGCCGCTGAATCGCTTAGTCGATAGCAAGTTCTACCATTGAGTTGAGATAATGCTTCAGATATGTAGTCTTTTTTTGCCCATAGAACGACATTGCCCCCTTTGTCGGAGTTTCTCACTATTACATTGCTGTTGTTTTGTAACTTATTGATTAATTGGTAGTATTGTCTGTTTTTATTGGTAATTTTCTTCTTCGAATTTGTGATTCTGTGATTTAGCAATTTGATTTCATTAGTCACGTTTTCACTGAAAATGTCAATACCACAATACCATCCCTTATTAGTATAGGAGCAAACTTCGATTTTCATTGTTAAACTAGGAGACAAGACATCATCCTCCACTTCAACTTTTTCCTGATGTAGTTCAGTTAAAACTGTAAGCACGGATTGCTCAGTTGATGTCATCATTGGCATATGTTCCACTGTATCTGAGGAGTTAACACTTACACTGTTGTTCTCATTTTGGATTCCTTCATGGCATGGAATTTCTGAAGTTTTAATTTTCTTACAAACGTATAAATGTCCATGCGGGTGTTGGGGTAATCAAAATTGCATTAATTGCAAAACGACAAGCCAAGAGCTAAGATTTATATTTCCGCTTTGCTAAGAACGGCCTCAGAAAGATTAATCACAGTTTTTTCATTTTCCTCTTGAATATTTATCGGCGGTTCCACCAACCCCTCCCGCGTTTTTTGTTGTTGCCACGCACCATTTGCTCGCTTTCTGGCTTTGCGTCTCTGCCGCCGCCGGTAGTTTCTCCTCTGCCTGCCAGTTTTGACTGCAGTCTCGGTCGGAGGGTGGCTCTGTGTTCTCTGCTAAAAAATTCAATTCTGCCATGAGTGAGGGTGTAACGCGAGCTTTGCCAGGCATTGTTTTACTTGTATCTCCCTCCGTTTCTCTCTCTAATGCTGAGCTCAGGTCTGAATAGGAAGATTCTGCCACAGGTTGTCTTTTGGCCGAAGTTCCCGCTTGTGTGGTCAGAGCGGCATATTTCGAAGACTTCATGGCCTCATACTTGCGTGAGAAGGTGAAAATGCAGCCGCATTCGTAATCCACCCTGTCCCTGTGGAATTTGAATGCTTTTCGTTCCTTGATTTTATCCTCTTCTTTTCTCAAGCGGACAGTCATATATATATATATTCAATGAAAAAACCATAGGTTTCAGAGACGTTATAGTTAGAAATTAGCATTTAAAAAACCTTAGAAATTCACAGAAAAAACATAGGTTTCAGGGGCGTTATAGTTAGCTGGACATTTCACTCGTACAAAACCATAGAAATTCCTCCGTTATAGTTAGTTCTGCTAACTATAACTCACGTGCCAGCATGCACTGCTGATGGTGTCACATATTACATCATTCATGACATGGTCAGTGACATCACTGATGACATCATCCACGGGAACATCTGATACACCTCATCATACACTAGTAATATACAGAGCACTACTGTGCTACTTTATGGAGTCAAAACTGTACCTAGACAAAAGTATGATCTCTCTCTCTTCTAGCAGGAACATTAATCACAAGAGTTATTTTGACATTTTCGTTACTGCCTGAAAGCTGAACGCTCAAGGAACTCTGCACCAATGTGCTTTTTTTTCAGTTGAAAAGTGAGTTCATTAAGACATAATAAAGCATAAAAATAGGAAACAGTATAGTACAAATAATTCTGCAACAAATAAGACATAACTAAAAAGTTCTATGAAAAGAAAAACTATACACGGTCTGAAATAAGAACATTTTAGTTGTACAAGCAGAATAAAACAAATGTATTACATATGCATATACATACATACAACAACTATGTTAGCAAGCAGTATACAAAAATAAAAGGAAAGTCAGGGAGGTTGAGGGACTTCTTGTTGGCCAGGTGTACGTGCACAGGAATGTTGGACACTATCGTCTAAGAACTATGTAACAGGAGGCCACAAGATCTAGCGCATCAGTGTTAAAGACATGGGAGAAATGTAACTTGTGTCCAATCTATGATTATAGCAAACCGCATACCACCAAGCTTGAAAAGCCAACTTAGAGAACTATTTCCAATTCTTGGTTATCTGTTGAAAAGCAGCCGCCAACAACAGACCCAACATACGTGTGTCACAAGAGAATGAGTACCAAGCTTTAGATAGACTATCTAGAAAGATAGTAGAGAAAGAAAAAGGAACTGAAGCGTTAAAAATTAAGGTAATCTGTATATAAACCTGTTTCTAGAAGCATAACACGGAGGGGCATGAAAAAAGTAGATGTTTTAAAAGAGCCTGTGCCATAGAACACGTCCAGCATGTGTCAGACGTAACCAGAATCATTGTGTGCAAAAGTGCAGGAGTCAAAAAAAGTCTATTATATATAAAGAAATTGGACTGCGTATGACAGTACCACGCACCTGTAAACTCAGTTTCCACAGGAGCGATGAACAAGTCCACAAATCGCAAACTCCACTGTGAGTCAATGAGAAAATTAACTCAGAGTAAAGACGGCGGAAAGGGGATTGGGAAGACAAGAGAGACTGCCACTGCTGTGCCTCTTCCTCTAATAGTTTTCTGGATATCTTTTGGACACCTGTAACAACAAACGCAAAATAAATAATTGCTACACTGCCTCTAAATTATCCCTTTAATCCTTCACTTGTAGCCCTTATTACCTGTAATTTCAGTGGACTAGTTGCTCTTTTTTAGATTAACAGTTATATGGTTCTTTTGAAGATCAATCCTCAATATTAACAGTTGTTTATATCTCTTTCTTGCAGATGGAAGGCAGATGGTGACTTGTTGGTAAGTACACATATATATTTATATCTACTGCGTTATGCTTGAGATATCTGCTGCTCTATTTAGAGAATTCAGTTCTATTTAGTTTTCATCATATAAAGTACCAAAATACAATGAACTCAAAAATACTGCTTCTCTTCCCTTAAAAAACTGTTCAAAGAAAAGCTCTGCTGTTCAAGCGTGTTGTCAGATCAATTAGGAACTTCTCAACAGCTCACCATGCGAAGGAGGTACAAATAACTGTAATAGTTCCACTATTACGAGTGGAGTTTTAGCTAAAAGTTTTTGAATTTGTAGATATACTGAGAATGAATAACAGTACTAAATTTGCCTAAATGACTTGCCAGTAATAGACTCAGTTAATATTTCTGCTGTCAAAAATAGCCAACGAGCTTCTCACAAATTATCCCAAAAGGCATTCAAAAACTTAAATACCTTCCAAAGGTCGACTAAATTCTGCAGCCAAGTAGATACTTGTACTGCGGTATAAGCATACTTGCCAAAAAGGGGCTCGAACTTGTCATGAAAAACTATCTCCTGACTGAACCTCCAGGAACACTGTGCGCGAAGAAGAAACGCTGCTTCCTCTGAGGAAAAACAGTTGAAGTGCGCTCAGTGCCTAATGCGCTAGCACGATTGCGAGAACACTGCCGCAGTGAGCTGCGCTCTAGATCGGGTTGTAATCCAACTTTCTCTGTGCAGCCGCCATCCTAAGAATAGCTTTTGGGCTGAGCTGAATCAGTCTTAAAAGCAACTGCAACAGCTTCCAAGATGCGAATCCATGACGCTTTCCCAAGGGGTAATTAGGCAATCTCCAGTATTTAAACCTTTTTGAGAGTCTCTTATGCATAAATCTAGACTCGATTGTTCCAGTCCTGACAGCATGGTGTTTGCCGCTCTAGATGATTTCTTGATCTTGGTCCACATTTCTGTCCAGAGAGGGACTGACCAGTTAACCTCCATTTCAGACTCTCTGGGAGAAGAATGCAACACAGTGGACCAGTGATTAGCTGGGGAAGATGTCAAAGACAAAGATAGTTGACACTGTTCATAAGCGCTACAAAGGCTATTGTGCAATATTCTATATTTGCTCTCAAATGCTAAGGGAAGACCAAATTGATGACAAACTTGAGAAAAGGATAAAAAAGTATTATGCTCAAAAAGTTGGCGTACCCAAAAAAAGCCTTTATTTCTCCTGGATTTCCAGTAAATGGGTTTATTATGAACTAATATACTCTTATTATGTCAAATGTTAGAACTAAGAATGGTATCAATGTCCATGGAACTATTATGAAGGATGGAGTCTAATAATTTACAGGAATGGATAAGAATATGTGTACAGAGAGATTGTGGCTCACGAGTGAAGGATAAATAGTCCTTAAAAGAGAAAGGGACAAAGAAAGTCTTTTCCACTTCAACCCATAATGGACATACCAAGGAGGAATTAGAGAGCCACCTGGAAGATTGACATAATAAAAATGCCTTATGATATTTAGGAAAGTCTGAAAATCCCCCCCCCCGACTTTGGAAGAGTTAATTTAAGTAGGGACATGAAAGATTATTTATGATTCCAGAGTAACAAAATAAGGATAGAGTTATACCTCTGCAGAACATGTTCACTTGGTACGCTGCCCCGCGACTTCTACGTTCTTCTTCTGCGCATTTGCTGGTGGTCCCGCAGTTTCAGAGAGTCAGGATGGGTGGCCGCTCGTTCAGTGTGGCAGCGGCCAAATGTTGGAATTCTCTGCCACTCTCCTTGAGAAGCCACAGTGACTACCTTCCGTTCAGGAAAGCGCTAAAAACGCACTTGTTCCCTAAAACTGCTGTGTAAGTGAATAGTGCCACTGCTCTAGTTCAAGCGCCAGGATGCCTTCTGGGTGACAGGACTGCTCTCAATAAATACACAAATATATAATAAATAATATTATTCTTCCCCAAAAATTTAAGGAGTATGTACAAGGGGATTTGATATAGTAAACAATATAATGGGGCTCAGCATCATTTTAATGGTATCCAAACAACCCCACCAGAAAAGATGCAGAGGATGCCATCTAGTAGTCAAAGCGGATAATTTATGTATGCATTCTTCTAAATTTAGAGAAACTGAAGGGGAAAAAGAGGGGGCAAACCAAGATATTTAATGTGCTGAGGATTCCAAGTACAATTGGACATAGCAAAATCTGCTTTAAAAGTAAATTTAGTCAAGGGTAGTGTTTCACATTTCTCATTATTTAATTTATATCCAGAGATATTAATATATGAGGCAACTTCTTGCAAAAAACCTGCCAGTGATGAAAGGGGTTGGGAAAGGAACATTAAGACATCATCAGTAAACATTGCAAATTTGAGCTGCAAACCATTAAAGGGAAATTCACAAATATCTTGATTCTGTTGCAACCTGGAAAGAAAGGGCTCTGGTGCTAGATTAAAAAGAAAAGGGAAAGGGGCCAACCTTGATGAACACTCCTTCCTAAAGAGAAATAAGAAGAGGTAAGGCTGTTGGCACAAATAGCCGCTCTTGGGGCAGAGTACAGGAGAAAAATGAGGGAAATACTTTTTGGACCAAAGCCAAACCAACTGAGAGTATGAAAGAGAAAGGGCAACAAACTCGATCAAAAGCTTTCTCTGCATCTAAATTGCTGCAATAGATTCAGATTTAAGAGAAGATTTAGAAAGAATATCAAAGAATAAACTTGTATTATCAGAGAGATAGCGGCCTTTGACAAATCCAGATTGCTCCTTACCCAGCAAATCAGGAAGATAGGAATCAAGTCTCAGGGCTAAAGCTTTGGAAAATAGTTCATAGTCAACATTGACTAGCTAGATAGGCCTGTAATTTTTGCAAAACCGAAGATCTTTACCTTCCTTAGGAATAACGCAAATTAATGCATCCAAAAAGGAACCCAGAGGAAGAACCAGAGAATGAGAAAGAGGTTATGAGACTTTGCAATTTGGGGAGGGTTAACTCTGGAAAATGTGAATAAAATTCAGCAATAAACCCATCAGGGCCAGGGGCTTTGCCTTTTTTGAGTGTGTTCAATGCAGTGTGTAATTCAGTTTGCAATACCTCAGTTTCCAACAATGAAAGTTCACTACACTTATCTGCAGGTCTATGAATAGATGAAAGATCTTGAGAAATATTTAGGTTAGAAGTTACATTGTCAGGTGTATATAAAGATTCATAGAACCAAATAAATTCATCCAACATTTCAGAATCCTTATATCTTGGTGTTTGAGTTACACCCATAATTGATTCAATATTAAATGTAATATTCTTAACCTCAAGGTAATTCGCCAATAATGTACCCAACTTATTCTGACCACCATAGAACTTTGAGCTAGACTTAAGCAAAAATAACAAAGCATTTTCTATAGATTCATTGTTAAATTGGAGTTTAGTGCGAATAAGTTCTAATAAACATTCTTTTGATTAGGATGTATAAAAGGAATGTTCCAGTCTCTTTATCTATTCCAAAAGGTCAGTTTTATGAATAAGTGGATGCCGTCCATTGTTTAGAAACATATGTGATAGTAAAATCACGTGCTGTTGCTTTAAAAACATCCTAAATAACATGAAAATGCATGTTATCTAATTTGTTAAGGTGGAAATAATCTTGGAAAAACAACTCAGAGGAGGAGGTAAAATTGTGATCTAAAAGGAGTACGTTTTTAAAATGCCATCTGCAAGGGGTACGAGAGCAAAAAGGTAAATCCAATTGAAAAGAAATATGGGCGTGATCGGATATTAGAATTGCTCCAATATCTGCAGAACATAGATATTGTGAGATATTGTGTGATACAAAAAAGTATTCAATACGAGATTGAGTTTAATGAACAGGGGAGAAGTAAGCGTATTCTCTCAAAGTGGGTTTGCAGAGTCACCAGGCATCTATAAATTTCCGTTGCTCAATAGTATGGACAAAATGTTTGTGAGTATTGTTTGGTATAAAGGTAACCGTAGAGTTACAATTGATAAAGGGATCTACTATCTGGTTAGAGTCACCAGCCAAAATAATGTTCTCTTCAGGGTACTTTACAATAATTTGATTCAGGCCAGACCAGAAATGGGAATAATTGACAGTAGGGGTATAGAGATTTAACAAAGAGACTGGAACCTTCCCAATCAATAATTTAGACTAGAGCCATCTACATAGAGCATCAGATTTTTGGGAAATCACCTTAGCATACAAGGATTTATGACATAAAGTGGTAACCCTGTACCTTTTACCATCTCCTGGGGAGAAAATACCCATCCCCTCTTCAATTTTAGGGACTCCTGCTCTGTAAGGCGTCACTCCTGAATTAAAGCTATATTGGCACCCAGATGAGACAAATGGTACAAGACATGTTCTCTTTTGATAGGAGACTTTAAACCTCTGATATTCCAAGAAATGATTTTTAAGGACAAAAACAAATTTAAAAAAATTCAACAATTCACACCAAACAGGGAAAAGAAGGAATGTAGACTGTAAAATGACATGTATATACCAAACAACTGTAAAGCATAGATAATACAGCAGAAAGAATTGAAAAGAAAGAGTGAAAAAGAAAAAGTAATAGGAGAAATAAATAATGAAAGAGAAAAAAGAATCCATAAAGCAAGAAGGCATACATTAATAACAGAAAAGACAATTAGCAAAACATACCTATGAAGAGTAGCATTCCAAGGAAGGGTGGAGAGGATGAGGCCACATGGAACAGATGGTACGTCGAGAGTCCATGGGGAGAGCACCAGTGGAGCACAGCCCATATTACACAATACAGGTAAGACCACAGACACAAATGAGATACCTGTAAGAAAAGTAAATAAATATTAATATTCAATACTAACAGTAGCAGTGTTAAAGGAGAAGAAGACTCCTGAATGCTCAACATGGAGCAACAGAAAGTGGATCAAAATCTAATATTCATTTTATATAACCATCATAACTCTGAACCAAAGATTCCTAAGAAAAAAACATGGTTACATAAGTGAACGCCACTTAGGAAGCATATGGTTCTGAGGTGTCCATATTTTCGGTCTTGCAATGATGAAGCTCTTCAGTTTAATGGGATCTTCATATGTAGTAGTCTTGTTTTTGTAAGTAAATTCAAATTGGCAAGGGTGAAATAAGCCAAAATGAGCTCCAAGTAAACATAGATCAGATCTCGATTAAGGAATTCTTTATGTCTGTCAGTAGTAGTCTTAGCATAATCCTGGGAGAAAAATAAAGGGTCTCCTGACCAAGAAACACGTTTCAGTGATTTGACAGCAGCAAGGACTTTAAGGAGCTCATTATATTCAAGAAAGTACATAATGACTCCTCTTGCATTACGTGTGTAGGAAACAGTTGTTGACTGATTACCTAACCTATGGGCCAGTTGAATATTAAGATGGGTAGCCTTAGGCATATGCAAAAGCTTGGGAAGGAAAGACATTAGAAAAGAGAGCCTTCTAATCCCTCGGGCAAGCCATAAATGCAGATATTATGCCTTCTGCTCGTGCTTTCCAGGTTTTGGACCTGCTGATAAAGAGAGGAGATCAAGGTTGGAAGAGAATGTCTTTTGATGGTAGCGGAACCAAAGGATGCAATGCTCTGTCGTTTTAAGCCTTTCCTTCTTTTGGACCTATTTATCAGTACAATGCTGCAGCTTAGATTTGGTTTCCACCAAAAATGGCCTTAAGGCACGTATCACTTCCAACAAGAGCTGCATGGATACAACTGGAGGAGATTTTGTAGGGGAGGGAGGATCCTTTTTCAGTCACTTGGTAGTAGCCTTCACGGCAGTGAATGAAATAGGGGTTCCTTTGGAGCCAGATGAAGAACTACCTTTAAGCAAAGAAACCAAAGATTCTTCCACATTTAAAAACTTTGAGAAAATGACTGAGTTCTGAATGAACGTACGAGCCGGAGGTGAAAGTGAGGCATTTGCTTTTTTCAAACGTCCCATATATGGGATGATGGCTATTAAAATCTCTGATATCACCAAAATCCAGCACCTCAGCACAAAAAAATACACTCTGGCATTATGTTTGAGGAGAATATAACAGAGCTGCCCATATAGACGAAAGTTATGAGGAAAAAAACTCTCTCATGACGAAAATTCAAAGAAAATCTTTGAAGAAGCAGGCGTGAGACAGTACACAAAATAAAGAACAAAAAGCAGGAGCAGAGCAAGACAAAGTACCTTCAATATCATCAGGTTTGTGATAAAAAAAAATAGAAAGTAATTGTTGCACCTCAAATAGATCACTCCATTTCAAAGTGAGAGCATTCCCTCATGCAGCAGTTGAGCAGACAAAGTGGTGGCCGGCACCATGACGTAAGCTGAGCCATCAACTAAAATAAAAGCTTCGTAGTGAATTTAAAAACAGCTGAATGAAAAAAATGATGTCGGGTCTCACAGCATCGGCGTCGCTCACAATGGACTAACAGAAATCGCAGGCAGAGTCGTAAAAGAGCTCACATCCCGCGCCAACTCCTGGAGGTCTACCCGTCCGCCGCCATCTTCCATGGGCTCCAAGCCACACCCCCAGCACCAGGCGCTTTTAAATCATAAGTTAATGCTAAACACAATGCCCTCAGTCTCAGAGGTAGCAGATTCCCCAAGTTGTAGCACAGGTGAGATCTAATGCATCTCAGGCAGCGCAATTGTAGTGTCAGCTGTCTTGAGCAAGCCAAGCAGTCATCACACCACTTCCACACCGATCAGCTCTTCACAGCACCAGGATATTTAGGTGAGTAATACAGCCATATTGGGTCCTAAACTGAGTCTCTCACACTACTTAGCACGTCACCTGCCCCTTGATTGAGCGCCCTAAACCTCACCAGCAGCACCTGCCATTCATAGGCCTCAGTGACCCTCAGATGCCATTGTTTCAGCAACAAGCTTCTGCAGCGTTGTTGTTATTCAGACGGATGGTTGTAGGCAAATGATCAAGATGGACGTTTGCCCTCATGCTCTCGTTGACCTCTGTCACTGACTTCAAGCACCAGTGTAACATTGCTTAGCTCAGAATGTAAGATAAGAAAACCTAATTAAGAAGCCTGCAGCAGCTTCTCACATAAGAGACCATTTGCTGCACAGCTTACCAGAGCCTTGTGCAAAGGTCTCACACAGACTGAAGGGGAGAGATCAAGGGCTGTATTACAAGGTCACTGTTAACCCCCAATTGGCTTGTAACAGCTTTTATTCATAAGCGAGAAGGCAGGTGAGAGAATGGGGCCTAATATTCTGCCTGCTTATGAGATACAATCAAGATGCTCCCAGCTCACCCATGGGCACCATCATTTGCAGCTCATTTCACCCTTGACTCTATCTTGCAATGGACGTTACTGCTGCACACTGCAACAACTAAAGCTGTACCATATGTGGCAGAGAGAATCAGAAAACCTGCAAGTTGTGTTGCCCTTTGGTTGATTGATGTAAGGTTTGAGTGAGAGCCAAGACGTAAATCCAACCATTATACTCTTGCAAAGGCATTTTCATTTTCTGCTTCTTTTTCAGCCTTGGCACCCCTTCATGTGCTGATGACAACCACTCTCCTGGTTCAATTCAGGGCACCGTGGAAGGATTTTCAGATGTAGTTCATTCTGCAACTCTGGCTTAGAAATGCCAGCTATTTCGTATTTAATTTTTCAATTACACGATCTGGAAATTGAGGGAGATATTTACTAATTTTTCATGCAATGTAGGTAAATGCTGCACTGCGCTGCATGAAAGGGAGACTCCAGAAATGTGTCATATCTACTAAGATATGATGCCTTCCTGCTGTCTCCTAGTGCTCGGACACTGTGTGCTCCTTAGCCCTCACCCAGGCACCCTTGCACCCTCGTGCATGGGTACCTTCGTTGCAAGCAGGAAAGCATATCTTCCTTCACAAAACAATCTTTAAAGGCATTTTCCTATTTTTATGTGTTCTGCAAAATGCAGTACACATAGAAAGAGGAAATAAAAATGGAAATAAAGATATTTCTCCTTGGTACGACTGGTTCAGGAAGGCATAGCATTTTGGCGCAATCATTGCTGTACTAACCTTATTAAATCTGAGATTGTATCAAAATTTGTGGGTCAATGCAAGCTAATGCCCGACTTTGCATCAATGCTTTAGTTATTAAAATAAATGAAGAATACAGCTAAAAGCATACACCTAGGCTTGGCCTGATCAGTTATACTGCATAATAGCCTGACTTTAAAACGCCAGGCAAATTCATAAGCATTAGGGGCCCGATGTAGGTAAATCTAATTTACCACTTCTAAAATACCGAATCATACCGATTTGGTATTTAAGAAGTGGCAAATTAGAGGGGGGGAAATGTAGGTAATTCTGAATCGGTAAATACCGAATCTGTAAGATTCGGTATTTACTGATTCTGTAAATACCGAATCGGTATCCCCCATTGACTCCTATGGGCCTTGAAGCCCATAGGAATCAATGTGGAATACCGAATCGGTATTTACCGATTCGGTAATTACCTATTCTTGCAAGGGTGCAGGGGGTGTCACTTTGACACCCTCTAGCACCCCAATTACAGGCTTGTGTGTCACATGGCACAGGTGTGCATGCACAGATGTGCATGCACACCTGGATCCGGTATTTTACCACCCAATTGGATTGGGTGGTAAAATACAGACTCTTGAAGGCCTGTGGCACTCTTCAGAGTGCCACCTACATCTCTATTTACCGATTCTGTACATTTATCGATTCGGTATTTTACCGAATCGGTAAATGTACAGAATCGGTAAAATTACCGAATCTGTACTTAGGTAGCCCCCTACATAAGAAAGCCGTAATACCGGTCGGAAACGGCCGAATTCGGCCGTTTCCGAACGGTATTAGGGCTCCTACATCGGGCCCTAGGTCTCTGAATGTAACATTTATTATAACCAATCAGTACTGCATCTATTTCTGAAGATATGAAGAAGGGAAAGCACAAATGGTAAGAAAAATAATCCCACTGGTTACTGAATGAGGGATCTAGCTAAAGGAAAGGATAGGTGTAATATTTTGGCAGTGACGTAACTGATACTCGCTATTACAACCCTGACTCACTTGGGGAAGGGCGTTATTATTTGTTCACTTGTTTGGTGGTTTATTTTTGATAGCTGCACTTTGGTTATTCTGTGAATTTTGTCACTCACAGCACACACTTAGCACATAAACAAAATAGCCAAAATCAGTGGAGTAGCCTTAGGAGACACCATTTATCAATCAATATTAGATAGTATGCCAGGCATTTTGGAGGGACTCTCTAGAATATCATTAGGATCAGAGGATGAATGGGCGAAAGTTCTCACTCTTAAGAAATCGTTGTGCTCCGCCAGGCTTAATAGTTACTAATGCTCCTCGTTTATTTCTGCAGGACAAGGCCTTTCTGAAAGATTGGTCACTAAAGCCTGGCGGTTCACTCGCGACTGGCTTATTCTGATCATCAGCACCGCGAAAAGAATAGCAGATTCCATTTTAATTGAAATTCAAGTTTTGGAATCTCAAATCAAAACAACAATCACTGCAACCCTGTTTAGGAAACAACAGGATGAGTCGAATAAGAGTACTAAAGAATTTAGGGACTCTGTTTTACAAACCAAAATAGAGAAATTCAAAAAAGACATGGCCAAATTTAAACACGAACGAGTGTATCCGTACACTAGCGATACTTACTCCCCACCCGAATTCAAGAACAGCGGGAAGAGGTATGGGTCCAACTACTCAGGCTCTAGTTCAGAGGGTAGCAGTGATACAGATAGCCCAGGTACATCTACACATAAATTCAGAGGACGAGGGTGGTTTAATAGATTCAACAACTACAGAGGACATTCCACGCCTCAGTTCCAACAATGATGGCCGCCTACACCGTGGAGTTATCCACCTCATCCATCTCATCCTCCTCATCCTTTCCAGCCACACACGGAACCATTCCCAGGGTTTCAAAATGAATATAACAACCAGCCTTTTTTAGGGTTTGGCCCCCGAAGGTCGCGAGGCAAGAGACGAAATCAACAACTGCAAGTCCATTGGGACGACCCAACGGGCCCTCATGCAGGTACCCACAGTCAAACCAAAAAGAATCCCCAGCAAGAGGGAACCCACCCTCATAGTGAACTTATCCACCAAAGTGCTCTGTACTATGGAAGAGACTGTACTTAACAGAGGATTAGGTTTTGTAATGACATATAATGGGGATCCATTTATGTTTTAATGCGATTTGGACAAATTTTTCCGCAAACTGAGACTTCATTATTTTTTTAAGGACAAACAGGTCGAGTCTGCGGTTGAATTGAATGACAACACTGGCCTTAAGCCACAGTCTACATTCTACCCACCCACACATTCAGTACCTCCTCAGGTTTTGGTGTTTGAAAAGGCAGTCAAAGATGACATTGCTAAGCTATGGGAAACACAGCAGAGCACCTATAAAAACCTACCCAGACAGGAACATCAAGCCTTACATACTTTATCCCAAGATCAGTCCATTACGATCAAGCCTGCCGATAAAGGCGGTTCGATTGTGATTTTAGACACTACAGATTACAGGGCAGAATGTCTTCGTCAATTAAGCGATAGGAGAGCGTATGAGCCCCTAACACAAGATCCTACTGACAATCTGATGAGACATATCAGTATGTTGGTGGAGGAGGCCTTCAGCGAGGGTTGGATCACGGCACGTGATGCACAATTTTTGCCGACGAAACATCCGGTGATGCCGTATTTCTACATCCTGCCCAAAGTGCATAAGCCCCAGAGACCTCCCCCAGGGAGACCGATAATTTCAGGCCAAGGCTCGGTTCTCGAACCACTATCCACTTTTGTGGATGATTTTCTGAGGCCCATCGTACAGAAAATGCCCACGTATCTACAGGATACGAAGGATGTGTTGCGTGTAATACCAGAGATTGAATTTGATTCCGAAAGAGACTTTTTAGTCTCTTTCGATGTAGAGACCCTGTACACTTCCATCCCCATAGATGAGACTTCGGAAGTCATTACATCCATCCTGGGGGTGGGTGTTTTGGACACTATAACACTTATGCCTTTCATTATGTCCCTTGCTAAACTAGCTATGAAAGACAACTTCTTTTGTTTTGAAGAGACCATCTATCTTCAAACATCGGGGACCAGCATGAGCAGCGTTTTTGCGCCGAGTTTGGCAAATCTTTATGTCAACCAATTCGAACAACAACATGTGCTTACACCTACCAATCCTTTTTTCACGTCTATCCGATGGTGGAAACGTTACATTGATGACGTGTTGGCAGTGTGGAGAGGTAACCATGAATCAATTTTGGAGTTCCACCAATGGCTGAACACAAGGAACCAATATCTAAAATTCACAGTAGAGATCAATAAACAAAGGTTGTCATTCCTTGATTTATCTATCTATGCTACTCCTGAAGGTTTGCAGAGCGAGCTCTATCGCAAGCCCATGGCAAGGAACTCACTATTACAGTATGAGAGCCAACATCCAAAGGATCTCCATGACAACCTGTCCTATGGGCAACTTCTCCGCTTGCGGAGAAACTGTTCTACTGAAAAGACTTTCCAGAACCTTGCGAAGGGTCAGTCCAAACAACTGTTAGAAAGACACTACCCGCATACATTGATTAAGCGGTCGCTCAAGCGAGCCAAGAACAACAACCGTGAAGGCTTACTTGAGCCCCCAGTACCTAAACCACTGATGGATCGTTTGACTTTCGTGAGTACTTTTAGCACGAGAGCGAACAACATCCAGAAGATAGTTTGCCGACATTGACGTATCTTGAATCATAGCAGTGAAAAAATTGCTCCACCGCTGTTTGCTTTCAAGAGGGCGAGTAGCATACGTGATCGGCTGGTACATACATGCCCGAAGGATACGCCCAAAAGAATGATAAACCCCCCCCCCCTTTTCTGTATCAAAAGAATGATAGGCACCCTTTGGAACTTACCAGCAGTGGTGGGAATTCATCCTTGTGGCAGTTGTTCCGTCTGTCCACAGACCAAACACTTCACAACTGTAGACATAGGCACTGATCGTCCATGGGAACAAGTCCATTTTACAAATTGTAATAGTGACAATTTGAGTTATCTTCTGACTTGCCCTTGTTCGATTAGATACGTCGGAATGACCACACGCAAAGTGCGCATGCGCATGTTCGAACATAAGAGCTTGTTTCGATGTAAAAAGACACTGACGAGTCTCACGAAACATTTTGTAGAAAAATCATCATGGAGAAGATTTTCAGTGGACTGTATTGGAAAACCATTCATATCGTCACACATTAGCAATATTTCAAGGTATCTGTTTACCAAAGAGCAGAAATGGATATGTAAGCTCTGTAGTGACACACTTGGGCTCAATGATGATATACCCTGGTCCAACCTGTAATTTTGGGTCTGTCCATTACTTATAGGTATTTACTTACAGGGGGAGCCTTGCACATATTTGACTTATAGACTAGTGGTAGGATATCCGACAGACTATATGGACATACTACTTACCTAACATTGAGACACTTGGTGATTGTACAATTTCCATCTCTATTAGAGTTCAGTTTTCTGAATTACAGGATACACACAGAACACTGTTAGATGGGCACTTGTCACATTTACACGTGGTTGAACCCCGTTTGGCTCATTGCTATTACTCATTTCTGATGATTGGTTTATCTCGATGCTGACTTATATGCCATTGATGGGCACTCTGAATTATAACGCCTTTGAATATCCACACATTCTTTGTGATTTATGAGCGACGACCCCTTTATTGTAGGTACATAGTCCATAAGCATCCCCGCAAGATAGACTTACTAAAGAGAACCCTAAAGATCAACATGATTGTTTCTTTATTGGTATCTCCTCACATCACTGAGAGTTTATTAAGATAGGAGAGTATGGGTCTGACTGTTCGATGTATATAAAATAATTTTAATGATTGAACTACACAAACAAGGATCATGACGTTTTGTAGTTTTATGCCGCCATGTGATCATATAGCAGGAATGATGACAGATGGTGGCCTCTAGCAACAGGAGAGAAAAGGCTATGAATGTACCTGTGTCTATGCCATAGGGGTGACTATGTCACAAAATACAATATATGGGGTTGATGAAAAAAACGTGAAGTTATCCTTCAAGGGTATAAACTACAAACGTCGGAACAATGACGCAATTCTGTAGTTCGGTGCCGTTAAGTGCACATTCAGCTCCTTTGAGGTTGTGATGCCATTGAGTTTATTTTCGAGATGATATACCGACTTGTCCCACCTTTTTATAATTTTTATAATTTGCTTAGTGGGCGTTTATTAGCAGTTGGTAGTATTTGGACTTCTCGATAAAGTTTTATTGCAGGGACTACAAACGTCAGTAGTATGACGTCACTTTGTAGTCCTGCGCTTTCAGGCGATTGCTTCGGTGTTTTTTAATTTTGGTGGCTCGTTTGACTCACAAGCTGAGGTAAGGGTGCTTATTTCTTGTCACCCGGGCTACAATAATGAAGGTTTTTGATGTGCATTTTGTGATAAGCGGGCGCATTGTACATCGAGGAGTTTACTGGAGTAGGCGTGGCAGGTAAACAGTCCACACAGTGCCTTACTTAAACGCGCCTTCTGAGCCGTTCGTTGCCTCCCCCCAGACTCAGGACAGTCCTGAGGCAACGACGGACAGGTAGGCATTTGGGGCTCTCAGTAGAAGTATTTAAAGCTAATAGTTGACTGCAAGTGAGCCTTTTAAAGTGTCCAAGACCACTTGTTTGGATTGTAAGTTTAGAGCTTTATTTTGGATTGGGAGCTCTGGATTAAGCATTAGACTATCGACCATTCTGGAAGGTCCTAAGTAAGGCTGGACAGCCATTTGACCCCATTAGGACGCCATGGTCTTACTAGACATTTTTTATGCATGTGTACACAGATCATCCTTGTTGAATACCAAGAGGTGATGGATTAAACCCAGATCTTTCGACTGGGTGTGAGTGTTTGATTGATTCAGATGCTCCGTCCATCACCACCCCCTTTTGTACCGCTTTTGGCCACCATAAGTGTGGCAGGGTATGCTCAGACGTGAGCCCCTTGCTCACTTTGCCCCTGGATTCAAGCAAGCCGGGCTGAAGACGGCTGGAATGCCAGAAACCGGTCCTCGGAAGCTTGTTTCCAGTCCATGGAAGACATGGCTTGGCAGTTCGGGCTGGACTGTTCCCATGAGGCACAGGGTCAGACTGATTTGCATATAGCTATGTCTGAACTGGGGTGGCAGAGTGGGCTAAAGAACGGTGATGGATTAAACCCAGATCTTTTGACTGGGTGTGAGTGTTTGATTGATTCAGATGCTCCGTCCATCACCACCCCCTTTTGTACCGAATACCAAGAGGGGGTCTTTTTTCTTGAATATATTTACAGGCTGCAAGTCCATTTTTAATTGGGAGTGTTTTGTTGTGGTGTATTGAGTTTGTGGCGATGGACCAGTTGGCTGTCTTGAATTAACACCTTTCTGAATAGGATGGGATTGTGAAGAGGGTTACAGAGTATTGAGCAAGTAATGGGACTGACTATGAGCAGCTCTATATTCCTCTATTCTATAGTCTCCTTTTCTGCCTTTCCTCTTACAGAGCGGGGCCTCTACATCCTGAGCACGGTCCAGGTGAGGTGAGGTCCAGTCCCCGGTCAAGCTGGGTGAGCACATGGAATATCTCAGAATTAATATTTAACTATATGAACTTAACAAGGAAGAGAACGTTTATGGTTTATTTGATAATCTCACTTCATTTAATTTTTTGTAGATGCCATCTGCATTCCTTGATGCGGAGGATTAGTACATAACAGGTTGTATTGGTTCCAACCTTTATTGTTTTTTCCATTCATGACTTGGTGCAGGAATTATCATTAACTTTTTGGTTTGCACTTTATATTTTCACTGGGTATGAGCAACATGTGTTTATGTAGTAGCAAAGTTTGAGAGCAGAGGCCCTGAAGAAAGCCTAGGGATTTACTGCCCAATTGGCTGAAACATGTTGGCCCTTTTTTGGCAGTCATTTGTTTAAACTGCCCCTTGCACTGTTCTGTTTTTAATTAGGGGATGTGTCTGTACTTTAATAAAATGTCTTCTATTTTCGGCCTCATCACCCTATTTTAACTTCACCACATATATTTTTTGTGTTTTGCAACTATTTAGTTGCTCATTGGTTTGCCTAAAGTTACTGTGGGTACGATCCAGCCCATTTTTTGGAATGGTAGTACGTCTCTATGATTAAGAGACACACCATTCCGCCAGTTGGATGACCAAATGATAAGATTGATCACCATGAAACGTTGATGGCAATCCATACAAACGAGCTCGGATCTTACCACTTATGACTTTTTCGTTCTCTTCCTGTTGTGAGTTCTGTTTCTTGGGCTTTTTTGTGATTTGGGTACCAACTTACTTTTGAGAAGTTAAGGTTAGCCCGCCATAGTATTGGCCTTTAGACCCCCGTTTTTTTCTGTTGATCATTTTATTATTTGTTACCCACGCATCGGGTGAATTTGGTGTCTTCCCATCTCACATGGTAAGTAGGCAATAAAAGTGATGGCTGAGCAGGCCGGTGAGGTAGACCACGAGAGAGGTGCAGATAACTCAATATACATTGTGTATGTGTCTCAGTAATGGCTCCTGGTGGGAGTGCTACTGGGCAGTGATGTGGAGTGGGGGAGGGGCAGAGTGGGGGGTAGTAAACACCGGAATATGGATGAATGAAGGTAAGTTGACAATTTAATCAATAAAGTGAATTCTGTTGCATGGCTGCATCGCCAAATGCGATGCAGCGCATGCGCCCTTATATATGTGTCTATGCATGATAAGAGCTTCTAAGGGATTGGTTTATGCAGACTGCTAAAAGAATAATTGAACTTTGGCACCACTGTAAATTTTGCCACTATGATTGTTCTAGGTTCAACCATTTTTTTAAACCATGGGCTGTTCTATTTTTAAGTGTCAATGAGCTGTCCTCGTTACTAAAACTAATCTTTTTCTAATACGAACGTCTAGGTAAGTAACTCGTTCAGGAGTCCACCGCACATGAAAACCATCAATACACGTAGCAGCGGTGAAAGTTGTCATAGGGATAGCCTCACATTTTCCCCAGTTTATTTTGTAACGATGGAAGCTCAAGAACTCTTGAATTATGTTCATTGTGGAGCTTAAAGATATGTGTGGTATGGTTAAAATGAGTAAAATATCATTTGTATAGAAAAAGGATTTTATCAGTCTTATGGCAGTTCTGGTTCCATTCAACTATTGTGAATGCTGTAGTGCTATTGAAAGCAGTTTGATCACAAGGAGAAATAATAAAGGAGATAGCGGGCATAGCTGTTGGGTATCTCTTTTAACATTGAAATTCTTAGAAAGAAACCCATTCCAGTTGACATCAGCAGTAGCGGAACAGAAAACCACTGAACCTTTGCTATGATTTGCTCCCTAAGTCTCATTGCCTTATTAATCTAAACAGGTACCCCTGCTCCACCTGATCGAAGGTTTTATCAGTATCCAATAAAAGAGCCAAGACCTTATTCGGGTGGTGTTTGATCCATCAGAGAACGTTTGATAAAAGGGGCAGATGTTTCTCTGAAAACGTCCATAGTAGGATCCCATCCTAATCTTATGCATTAGAAAAGCATTACCTTACTAAACATAACAACTAAGGTTTTTGTTAGGATTTTAATATTAATGTTAATTAAGGAACTCAAATAGTTGTTTGAGCTCTCTAGGGGATATTCTTCCTTGATAATCTTGACTTTATTAGAAATGGCTCCCACTTCCTTGAAGCTTCATGTAAAAGTGAAACAATAAGGTGTTTACTATTACTTTAGATTGTATCTGCTGCAGGGGATTTTGAAGGTAGTCAAGCTCTCAAAGGCCTCTGCCTTCACTTCTTCTGTATTTTTGCCATCTAACAACTTCCACTTGTTTAGATAAAGTAAATTAGTGTATGAGAGTCTAGAAATAGTACTTCTGCATCCCTTTCAGTGGTAGGGTCTGCAGTGTAAAGGCTGGCAAAGGGGCAGCAAACCTATTACTAATTTTCCATCGGGATACTATAATGCCACTGTTTTTGGTTCTCATAGTGACTGCATCCAGTTGTGGGTCCTGTTGCTTTCTCATCCTGCTCATATTTTTGTTGGTATAATTTGATGAGAGCTCTTTCTTTCTCCTTGGTAGAAATTAAGCATGGGCGGATTTTGCGGATTCGCAATCCGCGAATTTGCGGATTTGCGGATTGCGAAAATCCGCAAATTCCGCAAATTCTCGCGGATTTGCGTATTTTTTTTGGGGGGTGTGTTCGCACGGGTTTCTGCAAGTTCGCGAGGGTTTTGTACAATTTCGCAAATTGCGAACTTACTTGTCGGGTCGCCAGTTTTGCGAACTTGTTGTTTCTACGTGCCCAGCCTGTTTGCAAGGCTTTCTTCATCACTGCCACCCTCTGTCACCACTGGCACTCTCTTTGGTCACCCATGCCACCCTCTGGCTCACCCATGTCACCCTCTGTGTCATCACAGCACCCTCTGGTTCACCAGTGTACATTATTGGGGCAAAGCAAAGCACTGCCATCCTCTGTCAACACTGGCACTCTGGTTCACCCATGCCACCCTCTGGCTGGCACACCCATGCCACCCTCGGTGTCATCACAACACCCTCTGATTGACCAGTGAGTGTACATTATTGAGGCAAAACAAAGCACACCTGCTAAGTGCTTTAAGTTATGCAAACCGCAACACCTGCCCTGCCTCAACTGACATTAATGAAGGCTGGCACCTGCTTGTCTGCTCCCTTTCCTTTTTGTTGCATTGTAAATTTTTTTTAACAGGATGCAATGGCATACTTGTAACTATTCTGTGACTGTCAGAGCAGGGTCACACAATAGTTGCAAGTAGGCAACCGGATTCTGGAGGGCCCCTTCAGGAAGCACTACAGGGAAATGGTTACAAATGATGAGCTCGAACTTTTGCACCTGCTCGTTGGTTTTGCTTTTGCAAAACTCGTTTTTCGGTAATTTCGCCCTATTTGCGAGGCGTGACGTAGTGCGAAATCGATCGTGTAAGCCGCGAACTCGTGCGAGTTACCCCAAGGTTGAGTACGGGCGCCGCCATTTTGTTTGCGTGACGTATTTCCGTTTCCGCCCGCTATGTGTAATCTCGCGCGATGAGCGCCTTGCGAATACAAGTTCGCACGAGTTCGCGAGAGAAATCGCGTGCGAACTTACTTACACGCACGTGTTCGGGCGGCCATCTTGTTTTTCATTCATTCCTATGTGTCTGGGCATGGTGTTTCTATCCTCTGTATATCTCTGCCATCCTTTGCTTGTTTTATTTTTTTTTTGATCTATTAAACTTTTTTTCTATCCCTCTTGTTTTCTAGGTCTATATTTTTGTGTTTTAGTCTACTTTTGTTTACTTTTCAACTACTTTTTTAAACTTTTATTTCCTTCTTCTCTACTCTTATTCTTTTTCATTTTATCTCCTTACCTGCCCAGAACATGGTGAAGACTAAGAGTAAGACAGCTGTCAAGCTGCCCAAGACGGGCACCGCAGCCCGTGCCCGTCTCCCGTGTGGCCGCTTGAGGGCGGAAATGGTGGTGCCCTGGGAGATCTTCAGCCCTGAGGAGGTGGGCTCACTGGTTTATTATGTGCAGCGCCGTCTCCCCAGGACCATCGCGGCAGGCGGCAGGATCGCTGCCGGTTACACCAACAGCCAGGAGCGTCGGAAGCGGTGGGGGCAGGTGTGCCGGGCCCTTTTTAACATCACGGGGGTCCAGCGCACCTATAATCAGGTGACCCACCGCTGGACCGATATCCTGGACCGGGAGCACGACCTGCTCGACCTGCTGGGAGTGGAGGTCCCCGGGCTTGGTGAGTAGTAGTAGCAATTTTTTCATCACTCGTCACTACTCTGTTTTTTCTCCTGCTCTGTGTGTTATATAATATTGCAAATGTTTGCTTTAACTTTTTTACAAAGAGCAATAATGCTGCTGATTACATTGATAGGAGAGGTAAATTAATATTTCAACATCTTCTGTGCATTTCAGGTGCACTGCTCTCCTTCTCTGTGGCGGTGCCACTGCTTATTTGTTTTCTATTTTGTGTTCATTTATTTGGGCTGAGTAATGTATGAGTGTACTTTACAGAACTGCGTAATGCTAGACACAAAGGGGCAGATTTACAAGCCCCTTGCGCCACGTTTACGCTGCCTTACCTGACGCACAGCGACGTAAACGTGGCGCATCCCTGCGAGTCATGTACAACGTGATGCATCTAGGGAGATGCGCCACGTTAAGACCTGGGCCTGCGCCACAATGGGAGCGTTCCCACGCAGGGGGAGGGGGGGGGTGGCGGTCAGGCAGATGTGCGCCTCGCAAAAGTGCCTGCGTGAAATCTACAAGATTTAACGCAGGCACTTCCGCGACGCTGCTACGTCAATTCTTTATGCCTGCTTGCTTGAAGCAGGCGTAAGGACTGATGCGGTATGTTGAGTATTGGGCAGCCCTGAGCATTGCTAGAGTTGCATCGCGCCTGCGACGCGACTCTAGAGATGCACCCCTCTTTCGTCACGAGATGCGTCACGCATCTGCCTACCCTTGCGCCAGGGTTTGCCGCATTGTAATTGCGGCGCATCTGCCGTGACGCAAGGTTAGTTTTGCGTTACGCATTTGCTCTGGTGCACATCTGGAGGTGTCCAGCTCAGAACTCGTAAGTATGCCCCTAAGTGTCAGATTAGCAATTACCTGAGCATCCCTGCAAAGTGTGAGGCACGCCAGCACCACCCATGGTGCGCCGTATTTTCAATGCGGCACGCCATGGTGCCAAAACGTCACCGAAGCGTTACGCATCGGTGCCGTAAAGGCGGCTCATTGATGGAGTTGCGTTGCAACGATGGCGCAGCTCCAGCAATGCTGCGTCAAGCCGTAAGTCTGCTTCATGCAGGCGCAGGGTTTCAGTGACGCATCATTGTCCTAAATGACTGATTGAAATTTTATCTATTCCCCATAGCCACTTTTAGCATGCGTTCCTGCGCAGGAACGCCCTCCCTTGCGCTGGAACGCTCCCTTATGGCGCAGGGCTTTAGAATGGGATGCATCTTCCATATGCGTCACGTTGTTAATATACGCCACACCATGGCGCCTCTCTTGTTGTGGCGCTGCGTCACAAAAGTGACGCAAGAACGGAGCAAAAGAGCTGCAAGGGGCTTGTAAATCTGCCCCTAGAGTAGAGGCTCAAGTGCAGTCCTTCCTTTGTAGCCCTCTTTTTCGCTGAAATAGTTGGTTCTTGTTCTTTCTAAATGTTTGATTTGGTTGACAAGGACATCGACAAGCAGCAATCATCAATTTTTTCTGTTCTTTCTTTCATGTTGTACGTCAGGTCCGCCCAGGGGCAAGCGGACAGAAACAGTGGATGCAGTGGCTCCAAAGGAGGAGGATGCAGGCCAGGGCGGCGAGTGCTCCTTTGCTGGCCCCAGTAAGTTTTCATTTAAATATAGAGGACCTATTGTTGTCCAAGCGTTCCTAATTTAATTTTTTCGAAACAGTGTTTAGATAGGAGCAAAATCAATAATACTACTGTTGCAGGGACAATTCTCCACAAACCAAACTATGGACACCAAAGACCAGAGTCATAATATTTCAGAGTGGTGTGTTTGGCACACTGTATAAACCTGGTAGTGTCAGCGGCACGGACTCCTCCTTGCAAAAATTACAAAACCTTTCGCTCAGTCACTCTAGTCTGGAGGACCAAAAACCACAGAGTCTATTCAAGTTTAAAAGCTTTAGTAAAAGTAAAAGTAAACACATATATTAAAATAAAGTTAGCTGGAAAAGGAAAAGTGCTTGGTGCTGAGTTGATGAGTAATGGAACACATTTCTTGTGGTCGAGCCGAGCTTTCACCTGGTTTAGTTGATGTTGCTCTTGTCTGTAGAAGTCCAGCGTCTGTCTGTTCAGAGAAAAATGATGTGTGTTAAAATTAAGCAAGCATTCATCAATTGTGACAAAAAAAAGCAGCAAGACAACAGCCTTCCCTGGAAGGAGGGACATTTTTACTTTAGACTAGAGTAGACAGTCAATTATTTTTTCTGTTGTTTTCAAATTTCTTCATTCCTAAACCAAATACTAGTGAGTGGTGTAATCTAACAGTCTTAAATATATTTTTTAGGTGGAACATCTGGTGGCGGGGCCAGCTCGGACGTGATCGTGATCGACTCCGAGTCTGAGGACTACTCTGTGGAGGATGCGGCGCCAGAGGACAATCAGACTGTGAGGAAGCAGGCAGTGGTGGTGGCGAGTACAGGTAAGCTGGATCATGGTACTATCTGACTCTTAGATAGCATATGATGTGTATCCAGTGCTGGCCCAGTGACAAATTACAATATGGTAATTGCAGCAGGCTGGGACCGACAGACAGATAGAGGCAGAGAGAGAGGAAGACAGAAGGAGAGAGAGAGAGAGGGAGGGAGCCAGAGGGAGGGTGAGGGAGGGAGACAGAGAGAGAGAGACAGCGAGGTAGAGGGAGACACAGGGAGACAGAAAGAGGGAGACAGAGAGAGAGAGAGAGAGAGAGAGGGAAACAGACATATCGCCTGGGCCTGGTGCAGATGATACGGTTGCTGGTGTGGTTAACGGCTCAGAGGAAAAGTCACTCACTTCTGCCAGATCTCTTTCATATGAAAGAGCACCAAACCATAAGCACCCCACCTTGCCCCTCCATGCAGACGCCCATGATACTGGCCTGAATAGATTTGTACTGCGCTGGCTAGTTGCTAGTTGTACTGTGACACAACTTCCTGCTGAATCATTTTGTGTTAATCATATTTTTAAAGAGCATTGGTTACAGATTATGTCTTTCTTTCTTCATATAGTTGGTAATACTAAAACTGCAAAACCGAGCAGGAGTATGCTGGCTGTACTGGCCCGGCAACGGAGGCTGGATGCCACTGTTGCGCAATATCGCCGGCTGGTGGAAATGGAGGGGGACGACACGCACTCAAGTGCATCAAATGTAACATCTTCTGCATCCTCCTCCGTGACCCCACGTTCTGCCGGTAAGCGCAGTGCTCCAGCCAACCAGAGCCGTGCTGGAAGACACCACCGCCGAGCAGCAAAGGCTGCACCTCCTCACAGTACTGTAAAGGCTCGTTTGCGCCGTGCACTCCGCAGAGTGTCCAACCTGGAGGCGGAGGTCAAGAAATGGCAAGAGTACCAAAAGGTGATGGAGGGCCTCCGTTTAGATCACGCCATGCTCCGGGAGGAGTACGATGCCCTGGCCCTAAGGCATGATGCCCTGGAGGCCAAAGTGAACAACCTGCATCCGTAGAGTGTCCCTTGCCCCTTTTTTAGAGACTTTTGGGGGGTGGGAATTGGGAGTTGGGTTTTTTGGGGATTTTTGATGGACTATTTATTTGGGGTTAGGGAGGGTCTTGCGGGAGAATATTTTGTTAGGGATATAAATATACTTTTTCAAACTTTATCTGAGCATACCTGTTTTTTACTACTTTTGAGCCTGGTGGGTGGTGGTTTTGCAGTAAGTTCGTTTTACTGAACACTGTCATCGTGTTGGTTCACGTGTAATAGGCCAAATGTTTTCCAAAGTAAATGCCTGTCACAGAGTTTGTTAATTCAAGAGCCCTAGGACTTTACTGCTAGTACCACTGTCACTCTCTCGCCTCTCCGAATACTCCATTATACTACCTCCCATCCAAACGCTTACCTTACCTGTAATTTGTGTTTGAGGGCTGGCTCCACCTGGAATTCACAGTGTCCTAAGGCGTTCTGCAGCAGGGCCCCAACTGCAGTTTCCCGGCGTGGATTTTCTGCAAAACAAAAGCAATCAACATTAGAAATGTGGCAGCGGTGCTCACACAACCCAAAAACCTAGAAGCCCCACAGACAGCACCCCTGAGACAGGCAAGCGAGCAATAATAACGCCTAAACGTTTACGTGTAATAGGCCAAATGTTTTCCAAAGTAAATGCCTGTCACAGAGTTTGTTAATTCAAGAGCCCTAGGACTTTACTGGTAGTACCACTGTCACTCTCTCGCCTCTCCGAATACTCCATTATACTACCTCCCATCCAAACGCTTACCTTACCTGTAATTTGTGTTTGAGGGCTGGCTCCACCTGGAATTCACAGTGTCCTAAGGCGTTAGGGGACTCGTCAACGTAAGTTTCTTCATTGTGCAGAATCCAGGCATCAGCATTATGGGTAATGGATAGGGTGAGTCTGGAGGAGGAGGACTCAGGATAGACGACCAGGACTGAGTTCTTGTCAACTAACTGTTGTGAACCTGAGGAATGCTGCGGCATCAAAATCAAGACAGTTCTGTTGATGGGCTTGTTGTTTTATTTGTTGATTACAGTTTTGTTGGGAATGTGATGAAGCACTTGCTAAAGAAAGACAGACACACAGGAATAAAAGTGAATAAGGAGGACTAAATTTACAATTAATTAATGAATGATTGACTCATTTTCAGAACTCGCTGTCAGGGAAGCAGAACTCGTCCTCATACTCTGCTAAATCATCAGTCGGGGTTACTTCTGGTAACTGAGGAGAACTTTCCTCAGGTAGGTCGGTGTCCTCTTCTTCCTGCGTGGATTCTCGTACTCTGTAATCTGGTGGTATGAAGTGCTGGTTCATCTTTATCAAGGTGAGCCGCTCCACATTTGCGGGCAAGAGGCGGGACCTTTTGGAAGTCACAATGCCACCAGCAGAACTAAAAACACGTTCTGAGGACACGCTTGCGAGTGGGCAAGACAAGTAATTGATAGCCAGGTTGGTGAGCTCTTGCCATATTTTTCTTTTCCCATGCCAATACGCCAATGGGTCCTCAGTAATATTGACCTCTGTTGAGTCATCCAGATAGGCCTGCACCATTGAAAGAATGTCCTCCCGCATTCCTGTACTTTGCACTTCTGTGTCCTTTCTGGGACAAGGAAACCCTAGCTCACTTAGCCAACCCGCTTCAGACATATCGCCTGGGCCTGGTGCAGATGATACGGTTGCTGGTGTGGTTAACGGCTCAGAGGAAAAGTCACTCACTTCTGCCAGAGGCACAGATGCAGAAGTGCTTTTTTGGGACGCCTGATGGCCTGCTGATTCACTAGTAGTACTGTCTTCTCCTACAGTTTCCTTCCGCTCTCTTTCAAAACGAATGGCTGACTGAGCTAGCCAACCTTTGTACTCTGTAACATCCGATGTTTCAAAAGGAATTATTACTTTGCCAAAAAATGGCTTTTTGTAACGTGGATCCAGAATAGTAGCACAAATGTAGTGCTGTTGTTTCTTGATATTTACAAGCCGTTTATTGCTAACTAGGCGTTGTAATAATCTCTGCGCCAACTCATGTGCTTCGTTCTTTCCAACGTCCTTTAATTGTGAAGACACCACCTTGACTTGGTGCTCGAGCTTCAGCAACAATGGGATAGCTTTGCTCAAAGAACAGTCCTCCCTGCTGACGTCACGCGTGAAGACCTCAAAAGGACGAAGCATGTCTGTCAGGCTTTTAACTAGCTGCCATTGCTCCACCGCTAGCATCATTTCTGTCGTATCACCACCCAGGTTGTAGAAATACTCATTGACTACTGGAAACAGCTCATACAGACGCTCAAGCATGTAGAAGGTTGAGTTCCAACGTGTTGCCACCTCCTGGATAAGTGCTTTCACTGGCATTCTATGTTCATTTTGCTTGCGCCTTAGCTCCTTCCGGGCCTTAAAAGAATGGTTGAAATGTGTGCATATTCTTCTGCAGATGGTCAGTGTTTTGTCGACTGCAAGTTCTTTTTTCAAAAAATTTTGCACAACAAGGTTGATACAGTGCGCCAAACACGGCACTCTGAAATAGAAACCGTCCTCCATGGCCCTAACTACATTGCTGCCATTTTCTGTAGAAACATAACCAACCTTGCATTTTCTTGGGGGCAGCCATTGCGAGACCTTTTTGTTAAAGTCAGCCAAAATGTTGACTGCAGTATGACTTTTCTCCATGCCAAACATGGCTAATGTTGCATGTTTACGAGCACCCTTAAAAATCTCGACCAAGTCACCACCTGCATTTATCTGTTTTATAACCCCTGAAAAAGAGACCCAGTGTGCAGTGATGCACATGTAATCAAGGGCTTGGCAACTGGTCCACATGTCTGTTGTCAGGTGTATAGTGTGAACAGCACTCTTCTTCAAAGCTGCCCCCACCAACTCAAGCACCTCTTTAT
Organism: Lissotriton helveticus; assembly: GCF_964261635.1. Lineage (NCBI taxonomy): Eukaryota > Metazoa > Chordata > Amphibia > Caudata > Salamandridae > Lissotriton > Lissotriton helveticus. The sequence continues at coordinate 1,709,836,772 of NC_136059.1, forward strand.
GTAGTGCTGGAACAGCAACCCTGGCAAAATAGAACCGTCTAGGAACCTTCCATTTAGGGGCCAATGTTGCCACGAGTTCAAGGAAACCCACACCTTTGACAAACGAAAAAGGGAGAAGGTCCACCGCTAGCATTTTTGCCAGCTTAGTGTTATACAGGCGTACAGTTGGGTGGTTGCGTTGAAATTGCACATCTGAGGAGAACATGGCTGAAATGGTGTGCTGGACAAATTTACGGGATGATGCTGATGCCTTCTTCGACCCACTTCTGCTCAGTGTTGACATTTTCCGCATTGGTGTGTCTCCCAGACTCTCAGTGTGCCTCCTATGTGTTCCGGAGGGTGTGGTGCTGCCAGGGGTACTGGGTGCAACCGGACACATGTCTGACGCTTCTTCTACCTCCCCGTCATCTTCAGATGAAACACCTAGTATGGGTATATTTTGGCCACTTGCCCTTTGGGATCGCTTTCCCTTGACGTTTGCTAGATGCGGAAACCATTCGACAGCGTGCTTTCTTTCAAGATGACCTATCTGGACTCCGGTTCCATAGTTGGTACCAGTCTTACCACGGCTAACGCTAGTCTTACAAATGCAACAAACGGCTATGTTATCATACTTTTCATGGACACTAAAAAAGTTCCAAACTGGGGACTGGAAACTTCTGGTTTTGCCGCACGAGGTGATACTGCTGCCAATGCCAGATGAAGCAGTGGTGGATGAGCCTTGCAGACATCTACTGGGTTGTGCAATTATTGCAGCTACCTTACTTGAGGGAGTGGAGCTGCATGGAGTCCCCCTCTGGGGAGAAAATATGGGAGCTGTAGGTTTTGTTGAACTTGTTGTACTACTTGACTGCGTTGGTGGTGCTACCAGTGGCACGTCGCCAGGGTCACGCTCAGCATGACGTCGGGATAGGGTATAAATGTCTGTCTGCTGCATGGCCGGTGTGGCTGGACTGACATGTGTGATGACTAGGTCATTGCTGTCATCCTGTTCAACAACATCAGAATGCACCACTTCATCAAGTCCGACGTTCGGATCCATAAGTATGAGCTTTCCGGGGCCCTTCCTTTTAACATTTGATACCTTTCGCAGCTCATGGTGTGCCTCCCTCTCAGACGTCAGAGATGGTTGCCAATCTAGATCCAGATCATCATCTGATGGAGCGGGGCTTGAAGAGGAACTTCTATACACCCTCCTTGATCTTTTCCTTGCTGGGGAGCTGGGAGAAAATGAATCATCAGGAGGAGTGGCTTCGTCTTCCTGACATGATACCCCGGCTCCAAAGTCAATTTCCTCCTGTGCCCCTACTTCTGGACGAACAACCATTGTGGGCACTTGCACCGCTCCATGCGCCGCTACATGGGCATCTTCACTGACCTCTACTTGCAAGTCTCCATGGACCTCTCCTTCTCGGCCTTCTCCTTCTCGGCCTTCTCCTTCTCGGCCTTCTCCTTCTCGGCCTTCTCCTTCTCGGCCTTCTCCTTCTCGGCCTTCTCCTTCTCGGCCTTCTCCTTCTCGGCCTTCTCCTTCTCGGCCAGCTCCTTCTCGGCCAGCTCCTTCTCGGCCAGCTCCTTCACAGCCAGCTCCTTCACAGCCAGCTCCTTCTCGGACAGCTCCTTCTCGGACAGCTCCTTCTCGGACAGCTCCTTGCGCATGTACTTCTGCTTGTACTAGTAGCCCATGCAGTTGTTGTTGCGGCTTTGGTTGTTGAATAGTACTTGTGAGATGAGTTACAACCTGTGTTGATGGTGTGCTGCTACTTTCTTGCGATGAACCAACATCACTGGTCGTTGGTGATTCAACAACTAAACAGGCTACCTGTGCAGCACTCATGGTGGGCCTTTGTTTTTTTTGTTGTTTTTCCCAAAAAAATTTATTGGTTGAGCCACCAGTCTCCTTGGTAAGTGGTGCCACTTGCTTCTTCTTCTCCTTAGTAGAGACATCTTTCTTGCAAGAGGACCTACGGGCACCTCTTTTTGGAGCCATCTTCTTCAGATGTCGGAACAACAGGCCACAGCAGGACTTCTTCCTGGCACTGATGCTCAACGATGATGCGGAGTTTTGTGCACCTAAAAGCAAACGAAGACAGAGGAACATCAGTAAATATATGTTGCATATGTAGCGCTTCAATAAACAGTTTGCAAGTAGGCATTTATGAATACACACGTGCACACCACACAATATGGAAATTTCAAAATTAGGATTTGCTAAATTTTTGGGAAACAGGAATTTAACATTGATCCAAGAGAGCACACACAGAGAGGGTTGTACTTTCATGTACCCCTGACTCCGCCTGGGCACAATGGGTGAAAGCAAGGCACAATGGGTGCAGGCCTATGTCTCAAAGCTCACTGCCTGCCTTCAAAATGGCCGCTTGACCCCCATCCACATGGCCAGGACCATGCCTCAAAATGGCCACCACCAACACAGCCAGCCCCCAACCCCTACTCCAAAAAGTCAAAAAACACAACACAAATCAAATCACCACAATCCAATGCCATCCATCAAGTTTCAGAAGGCTTATGCTACCTGCTGGTGGTATTCCGGTGCAAAATTACAATTTTTACAATTTCGCGAGTGCGAGATTGTTGCTTCACGGCGCGAACGTGGCGAAAAACCAGCAAAATCCGCGAACAGACCGATTCTGGGCCCCCTGGGCATAATGGATGACATCAGAGCACACTGGGTGCAGGCCTATGGCACAAAGCACACAAACTGGCTTAAAAATGGCCCCTAGACCCCCACCCACACGGGACCAGGCAATAAAATGCCCCCCACCCACATAGCAAGCCCCCAACACCACCCCAAAAAGTCGTAAAACACACAAAAATCACCACAATCCAATGCCATCCATGCCCTGGCCAGAATCATGTTAAAAAAAAAATTCAACAAAACAGTTGTATCATGCATGCACCCATAACTAAGCCTGGTGGTTTTCAATTCATGTGCAGATTTGTAATTTTTACAATTTCGCGAGTGCGAGATTGTTGCTGCGCGGGACACGAGCAGTGCGAACACAAGCAAAAACATCCTCAGCTCGCGAACTTGCAGATTTTCCCCCCAAAAAAGTCAAAAAAAAAGCAAGACACACAAAAATCACCACAAACAAACAACATCAACTTACTTCTTTGTGAAATCAAATTTCGAATCCAAAAGTAATCCAAAAGGCCTCAAATCCAAATATCCAGCAGCAACCACAAAAAGTAATCCTTCCCAGTCAAGATCGAAATCAAAGTGGCCAGGAAATGGACTAAGCAATGGGAGGAGCTTGCTGGACAGGAACAGGAAGTTGGAGACTGGGGCACTTCCTTCACCCCACCCCTATGGGAGGAGCTTGCTGGACAGGAACAGGAAGTTGGAGACTGGGCCACTTTCTTTACCCCTCCCCTTGTAATTTTTGTACTTTCGCGAGTGCGAGATTGTTGCTGCCCGCGCCGCGGGCCGCGAGCAGTGCGAACACAAGCAAAAAATCCGCTTCGCGCGGATTTGCGTATTCTCGCCACATCCGCGAGAGTTCGCGGATTGCGGATTTTCCGAAAATACGAAAAATCCGCGAGCGTAACGGATTTTACGCCCATGCTTAGTAGAAATGGAATTCAATTGTATTTTGACCATATTTTTTTAATTTATATTTTGTATTGTAGGGTTAGGATCTATTACAAAATGAGCCACCAGGTCTTTAGTATTAATTTTCAGCTCATTTTGTTTTTTAGCCGGCTGGTGCAGGATCCCTCATTAGGAGGCCTCTCTATTTGTGCTGAGGTTGTTGACCCTTGTATTCTGATAGGTAGTGCTGTATGTGCGATTTGGGTTTATCTTTATTAAGGGGCAGGTATGCCAGTGCTCTCATCCACCAGAGGGTGGAAGGAGGGGCTGTCCATTTCAAATCTATGCCTAAAGCCACAGGACAGTAATCAATCAGACCTCCAATGAGGATATTACAACTAGTGTCATCTGATAGTAGTTGATGATGTATGAGTGAATAATCAATATGTGATAACATTTAATGCGAACAGGAGTGGAAAGTAAAACCTCTATATGTAGGATGGAGAAGCCTCCAGGTGTCAGTTAACTTTTGGTCATCAGTCAGATCATGTAGTAGTGCTCTGTCTGTACTGTGTTGTGTGTCAGGTGTCCTGACCTATCTAATGTTGGGCCCAAAACTAAGTTGTATTCCCACTACCATGACTTGTGCTTGTGTACATTCAACCTACATATGAGATAGTTTTGCTTGGAAAACAATTTAGGTGCATTTAGAGGTAAATACCGACCCAAGTATTATTACTATACCAAACAATTTTAGCTTAAGAACAATATACAACCCCCTCTACATTTGTCCAAGTTTTAAGAAACTTATGTGGGAGGCGTTTGTTTATGAGGATGTCAACTGCAGTTTTTGTGCAGTTTTGGGATCCATTCAGGTCTCCTTGCTTATTCACTGTTCTGATGCTACTGGCCACTTTGCCCACCTATTCTCTTTTTAGTTTTGGGGTTTCTGCCATTAAAAGGTCTGTTTCCTGTATAAAGGCAATATCTGCTTGCTTAGTGCAAAGGTAGGGGAGAGGATGTAGCCTTAGGCTAGAGCAGTTGACCTCGAAGCCGGGGAACCGGGTTCGAGTCTCAGTAGTGGTGCTCAACATCCTGTGATTGTGGGCAAATCACTTAAACTCCCTGTGCCTAACAAAAAAAAATACAAAAAAATGAATGTGTCCATCTATATTGAAACTGATGCTCATGTAAAGCGCTCTGATACCCGATTCCTCAGGTCTAGTTTGCGCTATATAAAATTCTACCCAAAAAAAGGTTAGTAGCCCTAATTTTATTCCAGGAAACTAAGTTTACTGCTCTTGGCTGAACCTGATATGGAAATCCAACTATACATGATAAAACCTGGGTCACATGTATACTTTGATGGTCTATACAAAGTACTAAGTGGATACAAGCATGCTCAGGGCCCAGTGTCTCAGCTGCCATGAATTAGGGAGGGGGAGGAGGGATAACATGTGGGACAGGCAATAGAAGATGAGCTGAACTAGGGCAGAGAGAATGTGACCAAAAAAGGGCAGTAAGGTGAAAAACAAAAATAGAATGTATGTGACCTCAAATAGCCATGAGCAATTATCTACTGTATTGCTGGAGTCTTTGTCCTGTGCCATATAGCGTTGAAACCTCAACTGTGGTACTACTATGTATGTTGGGATGCACATGAGCCCTGGAAGTAGTACATTAACCTGAGAAGATTGTGAGCAGCATTGCCAGCACCTCCAAATGTAAGTTATTACTATTTACTGAAGAATGACAATTATCCTAAAAAACATGTCTAGAGATACCCAGCACTGGTACCACCAAAATTGTGAATACTAACGACTTTCAACTAAAGCGATTTTAACATACACTGCATTTACCTCAGTGCATATGGGTGAATTGTGTGCTGTTATGCCAGGCAGTGCGCACCCTCCCCCTTTTTGTGATTGGCTTCTTTGATTTGTTGGGCTGAGGAACTCATTGGGGCCTGCATTTTGGGAGTGGCCCATTAACCTGAGAAGACTGTGAGCAGTATTGCCAGCACATCAACATTTACTGTGTTATTTTCTACTGAAGAAGGAAAAGTACTCTGAAACATGTCTACAACTACCCAGCACTGGCTGTACCGAGAATGTTGAATACTACAGACTTTCAAATAAAGTGAGTGTTATCAAACACTGAATTTACCACGGAGCATCTAAGCACATTGTGTGCTGGTATGCAAGGCAGATTGCTCCCTCCTCCCTTTTTGTGTCTATAATGAACTAGGGGCCGAATGTGGAAGTAAATAGTAATTCTTGTATGTGTGTTAAGAAGTCTCCCAAGAGGTTGAAAAATAGGGCCAGTATCTCCCATGGATGTATACATCAGAAGCATAAATCCTTTGTAATAGGGGACATATCAATCAGTAGAGTTCAACTTAGTACATATATACTCCTATAAGGCAAGAGCCCACACAAAAGTTGCAGAGGAAATCTATACAGCTCATATAACATTCATATTATAGCCTAGAACATGCATTGCTATTTATCTACTGGTGGCAGTTACTTGTCTGCTTTGTATCATTTAGTTTCAAAGGAGATCTAGATTTTCTAGACCCCCTCAGATAGAGCAGCCACAATCTGGTGTAGTCCTTCTCAATCCGACCCCTCTCAAATAAACTTGGTAGTGCATTGTTCTTAGTGATCCAGGGGTGGTGTCTCAGATATCGACCATTTGGTCCCATAAAGCGAGGTCATGGATGTTGTTGAATTGTCCACGTCAATGTTGGCTACATAATCTTCCAGGGATTACTGAGCATGAAATTCAGTCATTTCACCATTGTGCATGGATAGCATGGTTGCTGACTTTCAGGAGTCTGTATGTGATGTTCCTGTTTCAAAGTTTGAGCCTCAGGGCAAGGAATGTCCTACTTTTCTATAAATTGGAGGTTGAGCACAGGTTGTACACAGTCAGTCTAAAAGACTATTACATCAGCTCCTTATGTGCTCTCCTTTATTCCATTAATACGTACATTATCATTTCCAGATTACTCATCATCTGTTTAAGACTTTTGACTTTTTGTCACCAATCAAGGAGAGTATCAAATAGCACTTCAAGCTCCACAATTTTCCACTTAGCCAAATCCATTCTAGTCGGAAAAGTGGGGACATCGGTACAGGCCCTAGCCAAATCCATTCTAGTCGGAAAAGTGGGGACATCGGTACAGGCCCTCTTCTTTTCAGATGTTAAATCTGTTAGTTTTGTATCTAATTCTGCAAGAGTGATCCCATTGACTGAGGTATCTTTGAGGATAGTGTCCAATCTTTACTTTGATATCTTGTTTGGCTTGCTACCAGACAGTGTCCGCAGCAAGAGAACGTTTAGTTGGCATCCTTGGGCAGGTGGGGGTTACAGCAGACTTTCACTCCAGTGGAATTAGCGAGTTGGTCATTTTGTGTCCTTGACTTTCTAAGTGGAGCCAGGTCAAATAGTCAAGGCTGTCTCCGGGAGTAATGGTAGATTGGGGAAAAGGATGCAGGCTAACACAGTAATCACACACAATACTCCCAATGTCCAGGCAGAGACATTATCTTTATACACATTGCCTTTATTTACAAATAGATAAGATGGGCAGTTAAAGAGATAGTTTGCACAGAAAGCCAACGGTTCCAGCACATCCTGTGGCTGAACTAGGGCAGAACTACTTTCTACTATAGCATTGAAGTCTGTGAGCGCCAGTGGGCCAGCATTCGTACATCATCCGCAATCTCTAGTTCCTTTGGATTCTGTTGGTTTTTTATGGATTCTTCGATCAGAGAAAATAAGTACTTGTAGTTTCAAACACCCAAATATCATCTGCCATCTTACCCCATCCCCCACCCGATGTGATTGCAGTCGTTCACATCTATAAATTGCATTATAGCAATTTACTTCCTGTTCTCTTCTCCCGTGCTGATCTGCTGCTCTCTTCCACCCCACTTCCTTCTTTAACTCCCCGTTCTCTCCTGCTGTGCTGATCTGCTGTTCTCTTCCACCGCCTCCTTCTTTAACTCCCTGTTCTCTTCTGCTGTGCTGGTCTGCTGTTCTCTTCCACCGCCTCCTTCTTTAACTCCCGGTTCTCTTCCCTGTGCTGATCTGCTGCTCTCTTCCACCGCCTCCTTCTTTTTAACTCCCTGTTCTCTTCTCCCGTGCTGATCTGCTGCTCTCTTCCACCGCCTCCTTCTCTAACTTCCTTTTCTCTTCTCTTCTTCTGTGATGATCTTTCTGCTCTCTTCCACCCCACCTCCATCTCTAACTCACTATTCTCTTCTCCTGTGTTGATCTGCTGTTCTCTTCCACCTGCCTCCTTCTTTAACTCCCTGTTCTCTTCTCCTGTGCTGATCTGCTGCTCTCTTCTACCGCCTCCTTCTTTTTAACTCCCTGTTCTCTTCTCCCGTGCTGATCTGCTGCTCTCTTCCACCGCCTCCTTCTCTAACTTCCTTTTCTCTTCTCTTCTTCTGTGATGATCTTTCTGCTCTCTTCCACCCCACCTCCATCTCTAACTCCCTGTTCTCTTCCCCCATGCTGATATGCTATTCTCTTTCACCCTCCTCCTTCTTTAACTCCCTGTTCTCTTCTCTTCTCCTGTGCTGATCTGCTGCTCTCTTCCACCTGCCTCCTTCTTTAACTCCCTGTTCTTTTCTCCCATGCTGATCTGCTGTTCTCTTGCACACCACCTCCTTCTTTAACTCCCTGTTCTCTTCTGCTGATCTGCTGCTCTCTTCCACTCCACCTCCTTCTTTAACTTCCTTTTTCTTCTGCTGTGCTGATCTGCTGTTCTCTTCCACCTTCCTCCTTCTTTAACTCCCTGTTCTCTTCTCTTCTCCTGTGCTGATCTGCTGTTCTCTTCCACCCACCTCCTTCTTTAACTCCCTGTTCTCTTCTGCTGTGCTGATCTTCTGTTCTCTTCCACCCGCCTCCTTCTTTAACTCCCTGTTCTCTTATCTTCTTCTGTGCTGATCTACTGCTCTCTTCCACCCACCTCCTTCTTTAACTCCCTGTTCTCTTCTGTTGTGCTGATCTTTTGTTCTCCTTCTCCCCTCCTTCTCTAACTCCTAGTTTTTTCCTGTGATCTACAGTCCTGTTCCTCCCTTTGAGTTTCTTCTCGCACATGTTTATTTTGTTGTAGCACCTCTTATGAGATTACAGTCTTCCTATTCACCAACAATCTGCCTTCAAGTTCCCCAGTCTCCTGTTCACCACCCCGCCTCAATTGTCAAAGGCAACAGCTTGCCCATAGGTCTCGCTTTTTGTACCCTATAAGTATTTAGTTATGCAGCACAATATCCTTGGGGCAACAACATCACCTGTTGCATGGCTAAACACTAATAAGGTACAAGATTTCGCCATGCAAGAGCTGATGTTGTTGCACCAAGGATATTGTGCTGCATAACTAAATACTTATAAGGTCCCAAAAGTGAGACCTATTGGCTATGCCAATGCTCGTTGTAAAGTTCGGATGCACAAAGGCCTAGAATTCTAACACTTTCCCTTTGGGTCTTCTACGCTCGAAATGTCAATTTTTTGCATTTCATTTTCAAAGTCTGACTGTTCCAATCAGCGTGCACTTGGCTTTATTTTACACAGTCTTGCACCTGTCACTGTGTGCCACACAATGCCTTGCAGCAGAGTGCGCTAATTTACTGACTCAGCTACTCTATGTTCTACTCTTTCCCCCTGTACTGTGTGCCTCAAGATTAAATGTGTTTCCTATTTTAAGATACACAATGAATATTATATTTAAAATGTTATCTGCTCAGATGGTAACAGCATAAACATCTCAGCCCACAAATAAGCATGAAATCAGCACTGGTATACTGCATGTGTTGAAGGTATGAAACAATGTTGTGTGGAGGGGCGCCAACAAAGATTATGGCACTGGGTACCACCAACTCTAAAGCCGGCCCTGACGCCTACTTACAGAGATCCCTGTAAATTCACATCCCAGGCCTGTAACTCTGGGCCCACACCCCCATCCTTGTCCCGGCCTGGCTCTGACTGAAGAGAAACATTGTATTTTGTTACTTTGTTTCTCTTCAATCAGCGCAAGGAGCTCAGAGCAGGCTGCAGACTGCAGCTGCTGCTTTTGAGATTATGTCTCTGTCACAGCACTCTGCAGATGAACTGAGGGGGGCCCCCTTCATGTAATGGACACTGGGGGCCCCCCGCAACACGGGGGCTGCGGGGGTGTTTGTTACACCCCTGATCTGCATCTGTTTTTTACTGCGGCCCCAGTGTTCTTGTAGACTCGGCGCCCAAGTGCGATGTGTTGCTCACCGGAGGTGAGGCGTCACTTTACGAGGCTTCACGTCACCCAACGTCATTTTGATTCCCAGGACTGATCTAAAAGTCTGGGGTCTGGGCCCCTCTTTTTATACACAAAAATCCTTTGTTCTCTGAAGGCAGAGTGTCTGTGCTCAGCCAAAACCATTTCTGTCCTCACTGGTGTAGCTTCCTGGCAGGAGGTGGAGACAGCATTGTTGAAGGCAGACCAGACCCATTCAGGTGAAAAGGAAATCTCCTCCCCCTACTCTAAATGCAGCCCAGGTCTATTCAGCCCAGCCCTGACTCATCAGACTCTCTGGATCCACTGCGTCTCCCCAGCCCCTAACACCCCAAAGCCAGACATGCGGTACACAAACCAAGCACAGACACACTGGATGGTTAAGCAAAAAAAGACCTACTTTCGAAAAGTGGTATTTTCAGTTCAGTTCAGTTAATAACTTTATTTCGGCCAACTCGGACCATAAAAGTGCATTATTACAATCATCAAACAACAAAGAGAAGAAAATTAAAAAAAAATAACAGTAGACAGTGCAATCATATATCTATATTTCTTACAGTATAAAATAATGGCTGACCATTATCCTAAAATCAAGTAAAAATATTTATAAAATTCATTTAGGGCTGATGATTGTTAGAATAAGATGAATAGCAAAATTGAGAAGTAGTGCAAATGTCCCCATTAAGTAAACCTAGATAAATGTATTAAAAAGGGGCATACATAAAACTCTCCACACAGTCACTTCAAAAAGCCCCTGCGCTTATGCCACATACCATTCAGGAAGAGCGAAACAGCAAAAACAATAGGGGGCTGGGTATTGTATTTTAATATCCTATAGGCCTCTTGACAGTGCCTGAACCCTAGGTTTCTACATATTAGGGCTAACCATCAGTTGCGTGGTGCAGAATATGTTTCATAAAGGGGGTGGTGATGGACAGAGTATCTGAATTAAGCAGAACACTCCTACCCAGTCAAAAGATCAGGGCTTGATCCATCACTGTTTTTTAGCTCACTGCACCATCCCAGCTCAGAACCTGGCTACATGCAAATTAGTCTGACCCTGGCCCAGTGCGTCATGGGAACAGGACAGACCAAACTACCAAGCCAATTCTTTACTGGAAAGGAAACAAGCATCCGGGGACCGGTTTCTGGCATTACAGACGTCTTCGGCCCGGCTTGCTTGAATCCTGATGGTGCAGTGAGCAAGGGACTCACATCTGAGCATACCCTTCCACACTTGTGGTGGCCAAAACGATTCATAAAGGGGGTGGTGATGGACAGAGTATCTGAATTAAGCAGAACACTCCTACCCAGTCAAAAGATCAGGGCTTGATCCATCACCGTTTTTTAGCTCACTGCACCATCCCAGCTCAGAACCTGGCTACATGCAAATTAGTCTGACCCTGGCCCAGTGCATCATGGGAACAGGGCAGACCAAACTACCAAGCCAATTCTTTACTGGAAAGGAAACAAGCATCCGGGGACCGGTTTCTGGCATTACAGCCGTCTTCGGCCCGGCTTGCTTGAATCCTGATGGTGCAGTGAGCAAGGGACTCACATCTGAGCATACCCTTCCACACTTGTGGTGGCCAAAACGATTCATAAAGGGGGTGGTGATGGACAGAGTATCTGAATTAAGCAGAACACTCCTACCCAGTCAAAAGATCAGGGCTTGATCCATCACCGTTTTTTAGCTCACTGCACCATCCCAGCTCAGAACCTGGCTACATGCAAATTAGTCTGACCCTGGTCCAGTGCATCATGGGAACAGGGCAGACCAAACTACCAAGCCAATTCTTTACTGGAAAGGAAACAAGCATCCGGGGACCGGTTTCTGGTTTGCATATAGCCAGGTTCTGTACTGGGAAGGTGCAGTGAGCTAAAAAACGGTGATGGATCAAGCCCTGATCTGTTGACTGGGTAGGAGTGTTCTGATTAACTCAGATACTCTGTCCATCACCACCCCCTTTTTGAAATTATTTTGGCCACCATGAGTGTGGAAGGGTATGCTCAGACATGAGTCCCTTGCTCATTGCACCATCAGGATTCAAGCAAGCCGGGCCGAAGACGGCTGTAATGCCAGAAAACGGTCCCCGGAAGCTTGTTTCCTTTCCAGTGAAGAATTGGCTTGGTAGTTTGGTCTGCCCTGTTACCATGATGCACTGGGCCAGGGACAGACTAATTTGCATATAGCCAGGTTCTGAACTGGGATGGTGCAGTGAGCTAAAAAACGGTGATGGATCAAGCCCTGATCTGTTGACTGGGTAGGAGTGTTCTGATTAACTCAGATACTCTGTCCATCACCACCCCCTTTTTGAAATTATTTTGGCCACCATGAGTGTGGAAGGGTATGCTCAGACATGAGTCCCTTGCTCATTGCACCATCAGGATTCAAGCAAGCCGGGCCGAAGACGGCTGTAATGCCAGAAACCGGTCCCCGGAAGCTTGTTTCCTTTCCAGTGAAGAATTGACTTGGTAGTTTGGTCTGCCCTGTTCCCATGATGCACTGGGCCAGGGGCAGACTAATTTGCATATAGCCAGGTTCTGAACTGGGATGGTGCAGTGAGCTAAAAAACGGTGATGGATCAAGCCCTGATCTGTTGACTGGGTAGGAGTGTTCTGATTAACTCAGATACTCTGTCCATCACCACCCCCTTTTTGAAATTATTTTGGCCACCATGAGTGTGGAAGGGTATGCTCAGACATGAGTCCCTTGCTCATTGCACCATCAGGATTCAAGCAAGCCGGGCCGAAGACGGCTGTAATGCCAGAAACCGGTCCCCGGAAGCTTGTTTCCTTTCCAGTGAAGAATTGGCTTGGTAGTTTGGTCTGCCCTGTTCCCATGATGCACTGGGCCAGGGACAGACTAATTTGCATATAGCCAGGTTCTGAACTGGGATGGTGCAGTGAGCTAAAAAACGGTGATGGATCAAGCCCTGATCTGTTGACTGGGTAGGAGTGTTCTGATTAACTCAGATACTCTGTCCATCACCACCCCCTTTTTGAAATTATTTTGGCCACCATGAGTGTGGAAGGGTATGCTCAGACATGAGTCCCTTGCTCATTGCACCCTCAGGATTCAAGCAAGCCGGGCCGAAGACGGCTGTAATGCCAGAAACCGGTCCCCGGAAGCTTGTTTCCTTTCCAGTGAAGAATTGGCTTGGTAGTTTGGTCTGCCCTGTTCCCATGATGCACTGGGCCAGGGACAGACTAATTTGCATATAGCCAGGTTCTGAACTTGGATGGTGCAGTGAGCTAAAAAACGGTGATGGATCAAGCCCTGATCTGTTGACTGGGTAGGAGTGTTCTGATTAACTCAGATACTCTGTCCATCACCACCCCCTTTTTGGCAGAATATGTAGGGCAGAGAAAAAGCACATGAATTTCAGACTCTACCCTATATTTACACGCCGGGCATTCCTCCTTATTTTCTATGCCCCATTTACTGGTGAGCGTCAATAATGGAAGGGTCCCCATTCTAAATTGGATGTAGAGTTTCCTAGCCAGAGGGGGGTAGATCACATCCAGGCACTGTTCTTTTCTGTATTCGGCCTTTACTTGAAGAAACTCTAGTGTCAGCTGACCACCAGTGGCCCTTTCTTGGAGGGTTATTAGATTATGGTGCCTATAAACCCGCACAAGATCTAACCTGGCTATTAGTGGGCACGCTAGCTCGGGCGTTTTCCAAAGGTCCTGTCTACCTATCTTAGTACAGAGATCCCTTATGTGGTTAAGCCACAGTATTTTCTTATTAATTAGGCTAGATTGGACCTCCCTAAGTTCAGCTCTGTAGCAAGACAACTCTGGTGTTGCCCAGAGCCTACGCCAGAATGTAATAGGCCTTATGGTGATCTCTTCATCAATGGGTTGCAAACCGAGATCCATACCGAGTCAGACTAAGGGGGTGCTACGAGGGAGGCCCAATAATTGCCTCATGAAATTGTGTTGTATTTTCATGAGGTTAGAGGGCCTACAGTGCCCCCACAGTTCAGCCCCATATAAGGTCGCCCCCCTGGCCTGAAATTTATATATTTCAATAGCAGGGGCAGCTGGCTTGAACGTAGCTGTTCTATGCATTTTCATGATCCCCCCACTGTCTGTGTTAACTTCAGGCTGGCCTTGGCCAGTTGGGTTTCCCACTCAAGATGTTCTGATAATATAATACCCAGGTACTCAAATGTCCTCACTCTCTCCAGCGGTGTGCCCTCTAAGGAGGGATTTGGACAGGTGGTTTTGGGGGGATTGAAGATCATAAATTTGGTCTTAGTTAGATAGATCTCCAGGCCCCTTAAATTGCAAAATTTTGCAAAACCATCCAAAGTGCGTTGTATGCCCGTTGATGTTTTGGACAGCAACAAAGTGTCGTCGGTGAAAATCAATGCGGGCACCCTCTCCGAAGCTGGCCTTGGTGCATTGCTATCTTTGACATTATTTAGGTGTTCAATGAGGCTGTTGATGTAAAGGCAAAATAGGGTAGGGACAAGCACGCACCCCTGGCGTACCCCGTTTTTGACAGGGAAGCGTATAGAGAGTTCCCCATATTTTCCACATCTTACTTGGGCATGGGTCACTGTGTGTAGCCTCACTAACACATCAAGGAGGTAAGGTGGAATCCCAAGTTCACATAATACTTTTCAAGGTTTTTCCCTGGGAACTAAGTCAAAGGCAGACCTCAGGTCGACGAATATGAGCTAGAGGCTTCCACCCTCTATACTCACCGTTTTCCAGTAAAGCAGCTGGAGTCTAAATATCTGGTCTACGGTTGATGTACTCGACCTGAAGCCTGCCTGATAAGGACTTTATCTCCATCTCCTCTATCCAATCCTGTATTCTATCCAAAATGACCTGTCCCATGAGTTTTTGGGTGGTATCTATTAGGCTGATGGGCCTATAGTTTGATGGTAGGAGAGGGCAACCTTTTTTGTGTATCAGGACTATCTCAGCCCCACGCCAAGTGTCCGGGGGATCCATGCCCCTTAAGATGGCATTAAACAGGGCACATAAGTACGGGGCCCAGATTTTCGGTCCCGTCCGAAAGAGATCCCCGGGTAACTTATCTAGGCCAGGTGCTTTATTCGGTTGCAATTTAACAATGGCACACTCCACTTCGCCCAAGGTAATCTCCCACGCACCTTCCAATCGATACTCATGGAAGGGCTTCGGAAAGGCAGTAGAAGCACCCACTTCACTCTGATCAGCATACAGTGCCCCAAAGTGTGCTTCCC
Source organism: Lissotriton helveticus (assembly GCF_964261635.1). Taxonomy (NCBI): domain Eukaryota; kingdom Metazoa; phylum Chordata; class Amphibia; order Caudata; family Salamandridae; genus Lissotriton; species Lissotriton helveticus. The sequence goes on from NC_136059.1 coordinate 1,709,851,827, forward strand.
AAACTTCAGGCGCTATATTGGGTTCTAGGGCGGGTCGCCCTCCCCTGTCCCCAGAACTTATTATTGCCCAAAATATTTTCAAATCTTTATCATTCAGGGCAATTCTAAGGGCTTCCTACGTCTCCGCTTCCCAATTTTTCTTTTCTATTTGGGTAGTCCACTTATACCTCGCCCTACACTGCTTAGTTGCTAGCCTATCCTATGCCTTCACTGCATTTAGCAGGTCCAGTTTAGCTTTACGGCAACTTGCATTAAACCAAGGTTACTTGGAGTCATTATTTTCCCTTGGCTTTCCCACCTTATCCCAAGTTCTCGTTTCAACCAGAATGTAATCAAGCAACTAGTTCTGCCCCTCTCTATTAAACGTAAATTGGCCTGGTCTATCAGATTTGGTCCTCCCATTACTTACCCTCAATGAGAGTCCCAGGGTAAGGGAGTTAAGTTGCAAGACCAAAGGAGTCCAAGCTTTGACTGGTGGAATCTGTGGGTCGGGTATGGACCAATACTGGTCCTCCTCAGTGGGCCCATCTAAAGTTGGATCAATAAGAGGCTCGAACTCGCAGTAAAAATCGCCTCCTATAATCAATAGAGCTGCTGGATCCAAAGTTGGTATGAGATCTCCCAAGTCCTCTATAGCACCTGATTCTTGGCCATTATGCACAGGTCTAGAATAAACATTAATTAGGGCTATTTGTGCCTTAGAGGCAATTGTTAGGGGAACACATTGCACGTCGTCGGTATTAGTTGGAATCTGCTCGGCTTTAACGCCACGGTGTGCGCCCTCCCAAATAATTAAACCACCTGACGGTCTCCCCCTCCCCTTCGTGGTAGCCATGACTAGGGGTAGGCGGATGCGCAGGCTCCCGCGCATGCGCAGTTTCCAAGATGAAGCCGCGATGGGGAAGTCTGCGGCGCAATAAGGTACGCTTTATATAAGTTGTATTTTAGCCTTTAAATATAATTTAATAAGGCGGGCAGGAGGCGGGCAGGTGGCCAACTTCCTGCCCGTGAATGTGTGGAAATTTGCCCGATTTTTCTGCCTTCTTTGCGGAAGGTGCAAATTTCCGCACATTCCGTGGGCGGAACAGAAATGTCCGCCCACCCCAGCCATGATGTTAAAGGAAGCAAAACCTGCTCTCTGATATTCTTCCCTGGCCTACGTCTCCTGCAATAAGCAGACATCATAATTGTCTACAAAACACCCCCAATCTGGACAGGGTAATTTACTCTTAATTCCAGCCAGATTCCAGGACAGGATTCGAATACTATCGCCCTGCACTCTGGCTCTACATTCTGCCTCAGTGCCCCTATCACGCAGGGCCAGCAAATCACCAGAATGCAATCCACAAGGATTGCCATCTGCCCCACCCAATTCTCCAATAGAGTCCCTCAGGACTACTAAGGATGGTGCATTCTGGGCTCCCCCTTCCTGTGTAGTCATTGATGGTAAACCAGAAGATGGAGCACCATCTGCACAACTCCCCCATCTAAATAGGGCCCACAGAGGTCCTCTGCTACCCTCTGTGTCTGCCGCAGGATTATGGGGTTTTCCCTATCCTGATACTCCTCTCCCAGTCAGTCTACCTTCTCCAGACCTTCATACCTGTTGTACACCCTGATATTGAATTGGGGGTACCTACTATACAGGTCCCATCTTCTCTCCTTTGCGATCTCAGGGCCCTTTTTTTGCAATATCGGAGCTACACTGTCTGTTAGTATTTTGTGTTGCTGGGGATAGAAGAAATATAGGGATCGGAGACTAATACATGTTGGGGCATTCTGTTGATTGGTTGGAGTGTGGAGTAGATTTCTGACAGAATTAGGACTTTTAAAGTTAATGATGATACACTCCCCTTGTTCTGATTTCCTGCGGGTTCCCACCCACCCTACTCTTCGCACCATAATTATTTCACTTGCTCAGGCATGCTCGAAGTGTTTATATCTTGCAAGCCAAAACAGGCATTTGTTTCTAAGTTCGAGTGGGGTCTCTCTCACGTTGGGTGCCATTGGTGGAGTTCCTGTTAATACGACAACATATGGGGCTCATGCCGGGGGGAGATTTATGTGGGGTAAGTTGGATTCATCAGGCATACTCCCAGCAACTTGGTGAGCATGCCCTACCTGCCCCCTCTTATTGTTATCAGTACTCAGTGTTGGTAGATTAGGACTATTGCTGCATCTTGTGACAGGGGAGCTGCGCTCTATTCTCAAGACCTCACTGGGATTGCCATTATTCTTCACATCTCTACTTCTCCCTGCCCCACCATCGGATATAGTAGGTGGACCCTCCATAATACGTTCTCCCCTTACTGCATGTATTGGTGGTAGAGTGACCCCATCACCGCCACTTTCCATCCCTCCCCTTATATTCCTTGTGGTAGAATTAGGCTGTGCTGCAGTTCCCACACCCCCCTTTGCCATCACTTTCTCAAGTTTATGTAATCTAATGATTAGAGTGGCTAATTCAGTTCTAAGTGTGTCCCTCACTTTGTCGTGTAAAGCGACCATTAGGTCGCGTGCTCATGGTGGATAGAGAGTATTTCCACTGGCCAGTTGGTGTGTAACCTCTTCAGGATCATGCCCAATAATCTTATCCTCCATGATCACATTCTCCCCACAGGGTTTTTTTTCCTGGGGCCAGCCTCAACGGTTGACTTGCGTTTGCCATTCTTAAGGGCATTTTCAAACACGGAATATAAAATTCACCCTCACTAAAAGATGCATACTAAAATTCTGAGTTCAGGCATATCAAACTTTTTTCTACCTTGTTCCCAGGGGCATATATGTTTATAAGATGTTATAAACAAATTCCCCATTCTATTCTATGGGAGCAGGTAGCCATGCAATAGTGAAAAGCAAAATTGCCAGTATTTCACTATCAGGAAATGCCACAAACATCAGAGCATGTCCGACCTTTCACATACAATGCACCTTGCCCACAGGGGTACCTTGGGCCTACCTTAGGGGTGACTAACATGTAAGAAAAGGGACGGTTAGGGACTGGCAAGTGTGTGTACTTGCCAAGTCGACATGGCAGTCCCTGACTACACACAGGCTCTGCAATAGAAGTCCAGAGTTACATCTTAGAGGCTGCTTCTGTGGGTGGCACAATCAGTGCTGCAAGCCCACTAGCAGGATCTGATTTACAGACCCCGGGCACACACAGTGCACTGTACTAGGGACTGACTAGTAAATCAAATATGCCAATCATTGAATCACCAATCCATAAACACAATTTACCCGGAGAGCATATGCACTTTAGCACTGATCAGCAGTGGTAAAGTGCCCAGGGTCATAAAACCAACAAAAACAGGTCAGAAACAATACATGAGTAAGTCAAAATATTCTGGGATGACCCTGCAAAATGGGCCAAGTCCAATAATATGTATTGATTAATATAACACTCTTAAGTACAACACAGTATCTTCTACATGAACATATTCACAAAGCACACAATGCTGTAGCACAGAAACAATAGTAAGTAGCAGTAATACAAAGTGGGCCCTAGGGGGGGACCAAACCATATACTAAAATAGTGGTATAAGAACCACGACTCGACTCAAGACAGTGTCTAGAGGATGTAAAATTACTGGGACCCCAAGGAACCACCCAAGGTGTGTAAGTAGGGGCCCTATGAGGATGGGTGCAGTGTGGGAACACCACCAGGTGCTCCGTACAATTCTATGGGGAAGTCGCGGTTGAAATGTTAAAGTTTAAGGACCCTTCCCAATGGACTTTGAGGAAACCCCATGAAGGTTAGGAGGTTGTAGAGCCACCCCACTCGTGGATACTGTAGTACTAGAGTTACCTATTCCAGGAGAGCAGGGTACATAGATCTGAAGTAGCGTCAGAAACCGCCGTCAATCTCAATGGAGGACTTCAAAGAAGAGCCACTGCTGGAAGAAAGAAAGGTGACCATTGGAATCCAAAGGTGGATTCTGGTCGAAGAGCACCTGAAAGCAGAGGGAACAGAGTCTGTGTCACTCAGGAATGACCAGGGGCTCGGTAGACGAATGCCCAACGATGCCGGGTGCTACAGGTGCGTTGAGTGGGTTCGTGACTCTGCAGCCACAGGGACCAGGAAATGTCAAGGACAACCAGGAGCTGGATACGAGCTGTGCTACAAAGTATTTCTAATGCTGAGGGATCAGTGTCCGGCGAGAGCACCAACAAGCCTGGGCATCGGCAAAACATGCAGAAGGTCAAAGAAAGTTATGGTTCAAACCAGCAAGGTCCAGGAGACTCACCAAAGCAAGGGGATTCTGGGCAGGCCTGGAGCAACCAGGGGAGATTAAGAAGAGCAAAGTTGACCCTCAAGTGGACTCACAGGCCTGAGGCACAGGAGTCGTAAGAGGATCTCAAGTGATTTCACCAAACAGCAGCCACGGAGCAATCATTGTGAGGAGGCCATAGTTCTTGGTAGGAAATAGTGCCAGAGGTTGGGGCTACTGAGAACCCAATGCACTTGCTCGGAAAATGCTAACAAGCATATGCACTTGCAAATAAATGTTGTTCACAGGGGTACGGGTATTGTAGCCCCTATGTGAGATTCTGACCTCATGCTTGGTAAGAGGGCACCTCAGACCTCAAAGGACGTAGGAACTTACTTCCTGTGTTGCTGAAGCCTTCAGGGTCTGTAGGAGCTCAGGAGCAGCAGACAGGTCAGTCATGATGTGGTGCCTGCAAATGCAGGGGAGTGACTCCTTCACTCCAAGGGAGATATCTTTGGTTATCCTTGATGCTCCAGAGGTCCTGCACGGAGCCTGTATGGTGCATGGGCACAGACGATGCTTTAGACTGAGAGGGAGACGAAGTCAGACCCAAACCAAGTCCAACGGAGTCCGGAGTGTCCAGACGCTCGAAGGTCAGTTATTTCTGGTTCAGAATCTTGCCCATGTTGAAACTAGGGTCCTACAGCCAGGTAAGCCCTTATGTACCCACGGGAGATGGTTGGACAGATTCAGGGAACCCTCCCAGGGGAGGGTCTCGACAGAGAGGAGATTACTCCCATGTCCCTTGTCCAGTTTCGCACCAGAACAGGAGCCAACGGCTCCCAGGACAGGTTTGAATTGGAATTTGCAGCGGGACACCAGATGTGCTCCTCATGCAGACTTTTGGTCGCTGGCAAGCGCACCCACCCAGCCCTAATACACTAAATCCTGTCTGGGAGGTGGTCACACCTCCCTGTGACAAGATGCCAAATGTTCTCCCTTCCCATGCTCGAGTTTCGCTGAGTAGCAGGAGGGCAGAAATGTGTCTCTGGTTGGCAGTAACCTTTTTGTGCTGCCCGGGACTAGAAGGCTGGTACGGGGAACACCAGGGACCCAACAAAGCTCGCTTCTGAGGGGTGGAATCATACTTCCCAAACCGGTTACTGGTGTCGGAGGTATGATTGCACAATTTTTGACACCAAACCTGCTAGGGTTTGTTTCCGCCGTTTCAGAGTTGGTCATCACACAGTCGCATAATACCACTCTATATGTCACACATGGCTGCTTCACTAACAACACAGGAGAAGGGACTATGTAGGCTGCAGGGGTGTCCTGCTCATGCAGTGGCACCCTCTCACTTAGAACCAAGCACCCTGCCTTCAGGATTGCTATACGGGTGACTTATGGGTTTTAAGTGTGACTCTTAGATATAGTAAACCTATAACTTAAGTAAGTGGTGCATGCACCATCTTACACAGGCTGCAATGGCAGTCCTGTAGTTCCATTTCGCATGGCCTCTCATGGGTGGCATTATACATGCTTCAGCCCATGGGAAGCCTCTGGGGTTCCTATGCCCAGCGTATATGGGTATCATATACTAGGGACTGACAAGGGTACCCCAGTATCCAATCTGGAGTGTACCTAAGTACATAACATAACAGTTTAGGGAGAAAACAGATATACTGGGGTCTTGTTTAGCAGGATCCTAGTCAGACTAGTCAAAAACAGTATCACATTTAGCAAAAAGTTGGGGTAACCATAAGAAGCAGATCATACTTTCCTTCAGCATACCTGCCTTTGTCCCTGTTTGGCTGACTGACCCCAACCATGGTGCAAGGGTGCCTCGATTGCATGCAGGGTTGTTTTTGTGTAGGAAGTGGCACCTTACTGTTCATAAAAATCCTGAGAGGCATATTTCTCTTTCTTTGTGTACCTCAAGGTATTTCTCCTCATTATATCTCATCTGAGCAGGCGTATCTTTTTGGTGCATTGCCAGGTCTACCAGCAATGGCTAATCTGGGTACACCCATGCAACGCCCATGGAACATTTCACCAAGGGCAGAGTAACGCAATGCGGCGATTTGCGCTGCGTTGCGTTACTCTGGATTCATGACATTACTCAGGGCCATGCAAGGTGGTCTTGCGCGGCTTCATAAATCGTGTTTGGGCTTGCGTCATGTATGCACCACGTTGGATGGTGCAAGCCTGATGCAACCCCAGTCATAAATACGCACCATGATTTGTAAAAATCTGCCGCAATGAAAATCTCAGCAAGGACAAACGTGATTGCAAATCTATTTTAGTTTACTTAATTAGTCACAAAGAGGCTTCATTTTAAAATATTATACAGAGTTCAGACACCAGCTGCAGAGATCTTTGTGTGCCCAGCAAATTTCAAGGGATTATAATACAGCTAAGATAATATTGGTGATTAATGCAGTTCCGGAAAAGTTCTGTGTTTTGTCCAGTCATAGTTCTGAAACATAAAGTAGCACAGAAGTTTATGTGACTCCTACATCTTATAACATTCAATTTCGTATGTAACATTTCCTGCATAATAATTTAGACACATACATGATTAATTGTCTCTCTGTGTGTGATGCAAAGCACTTGTGAAGTGATAAGCTGTGTCTTTGTTTCCTTCCATGCACTGACATCTAGATATTAGGTTCCTGATGGCTCCCAACCAGGATGATAGTTGAATAAAAGAAAGGCTAGTGGCCCTTTAAATCAGGCCTTTGTTTTGGGCACTGGAAGTAAGAGTAAGGAAGCCTCCTCGCGGCCTGCAGGTTGATGGTCTAAACAGAAAGCAAACATGGGGGAGTGCTGCTGGAATGTGTCTTGGTGTCAGTAAATTAAAATAGGACAAATTAAGCATATTTCACTTGTCCAGCTGAGTACCAGATCCGGCTCAGAAATAGCTGCCTGAACAGGTATCTTGCAGGATCCCTCACATTTCCTGCACTGCATACCGCCACAGATATATAGCATAGCCGAGTTTGACTTTCCAGCATTTAGCTTTGTAAACCTGGAAGATTGAACTACACAATTAGGCCCCCCAAAATTGACAATACGTAGTGCTCTATGGAACGAACAGTAAAAAAAATTGCATAATGATACATGGCAATGCTGAAAGTTTGTACCACCAAGATGTCGAGGCATTTTCTGGGGGTATGAATGTTTACAGGGCAACTCTGGACTGATTAATTAAATATGTGATATGTATGTAATATTTTAAAATATGACAAACCGTGGTCTTTATATTATTATTATTTTCAGTTACCGATTAAAGTAGTGGATATATTGTTGAGGAAAGTGTGCAGAGACAATTTATATATATTTTTTTACATACACAGGGGCATATTACCAAGACGGTGATATGAAATTATGGCTGCTTTTGCGGACGTTTTCGGACGAAAAGCGCCTTATCAGCAAAGACACGCTAATGCGTGTTTTGCTGATTTAGTGCCCCTTTCAACAACGCTCAGCTTTGCATCTCTAATGAGATGCAAAGTGGGCGTTCCGTGCCAAAATAACTGGAGAAATGTCGCTAACCGACATTTCTCCAATTGTCAAGCTGCAAGCTAACAAGCAGAGTGTTAAGAAAAGTAGCGCTAACCACATTTAATGCTACTTTCCTAAAGCCTGCTTGTGACCTGATTTAGCCATGTAATCCAATGGGAGGTGGATTACATGGCTAAAACCACCCTGCCCTATCAGCAATGTTTCGCTGGTAGCAGTGTGATTATCGCTGGATTTCCAGAGATAATCACACTGTTTTCCAGCCTTCGCATGGATTCCTATCACTTGGGAGATAAGCGTTGCTGATAGCACGCTATTTCCACGATGGAATCCAGCATTAGCTTGCAATAACTATCCTCGTGCTAAAAGCGCTGAGCGATAATTATCACAGGAGATTGCTAGTATACCCCACAGTGCCCCATTTAGAAACATTTGAGTCTCGATAATGTGATCAACTGCTGCTGTGCTAAAAAAGTTGTTTTAGCATGGATATTGAATTGCAATATGGCGCAAAGGCGGTGCATGTGTACCTTGTGTGAGTTGGGTACTTAAGGTAAATCCTCCAGTACAAATTTCAACATGATGATAACTGTCAAGGGGCGAACTGCATAAAAGGAGTAATTTCACAGCAATTGCACATTTTACAGGTAAGAATAGCACACAATATCCTGCATGTTCTGGTTTCTTTGCACCTCGTTTCCTCTGGTGCTAAGATTACACGCAAAACCAAGTCATGCTATTTCAGTTGAACTGGGTTTGCTTGAAAACTCTAGGGGTGCCTATGATGCTCTGTCCTGTTATGCACCCTCTGTATAATGTACAAGGGGCTGGGATTTTGCTGCAGAGCTCCCATCAACTATTGATGTAAGAAAAGTCTTTGTGCACAAAAGTTTATTTCTGCTGGCAATTTGCACCGCAAAGCATGACCTCTATTGTGAAGGTGCAAACATTTGGGCCCTGATTTACATAGAACTAACTCAACACAGCGCAGCAAGTGATTTTCTTGCATTTCACTGCGTGAAGGGAAGGAGGCAGAACTGCTCCGTATCTACTAAGAAGTTGTAGTCAGCATAGTTTTTTTGAAGGAAGGGGCCCCTTCCATTACAAAAACTAAACTTGAAGGCATTGTCCTCTTTGTATGTGTGCCTAGAATGCAGCACACATGCAAAGAAGAACAAGCATTTACAATGCAACGGTTTCGCCTTTGGAGAAGTTAGAGCTATTGGCATTGTAAATGACAAAATGTGTACTTATGTGTTGGTTTTGAAAACATAAATAAATGGCATTGTCATTTACATTGCCAATAGCTTAATATCTCGCAAATGTGAGAACTATTGTACCCTACGGACGAGCTCAGCAGACAGCAATTACTACCACACACACACACACACACACACCCAGAGCCACACACACACCCATAGCCAGCCCCACACACCCAGAGCCAGCCACACACACCCAGTGCCAGCCACACCCAGAGCCACACACACACACCCAGAGCCCCACACACACACACAACCAGAGCAGTCACATACACACACCCACTGGAGTAGTCACACACACACACACACTGGAGCAGTCACACACACACTGGAGCAGTCACATACACACACACACACTCTGGAGCAGTCACATACACACACACACACACCCTGGAACAGTCACACACACACACACACCCAGGAGCTCCGGCAATGACGGGCAGATCTGTCTTCCAATGGCTAGCCTCCATTTATGGAGCTATCCAATGGAAGACAGAGGCGGGAGAAAGCTCCATACTTGTTTACAAAAGTTTTCGCCTGCGCGATACTGCTTGCGCAGTAAACGCCAGGCGAAACCTAAAAATGACTAAAGCATGGGAAGTCTCCATATGTCCTGCTAGTAATACTTATTTACACACTAGGACTATTGTTAACCAGACATATTTGAAATAAGAAACAGGATAAGAAGACCACCAAAAGGTCAAATATGATTTACATTCACTCGAATTCTGTACAATGTGAACAACAATTAAATCAAAAAAGAAAACGCACTTATGAATTATGCCTCTCTGTGGACCAAACTAAATCAAAAATAAAATACACTATTTGAGTGGTATTCCGAAACATCAACTTGGACAATTCTTCCTTGATGCTTTGTACATCCACACAGTGCTATTTAGGGCACCCAAAATGCATTTGTGAGAACCCATATTTCTGAAAAGAAAACATGATTCTGCTTTACCTTTATCCATGGCCTGAAAGTAACTGAATCAGTAAGTTGTTCCCTACACGCAAAGTCGATTTCTGTGATCATCATACAGATGCTGATTCAATTGCCCAAAGTTTCAATGCAAAGGAAGAGAAAACAAAGAATTTCAGTATGTCCCAATACTTTGGAAAACCTTTTGAAATAACACAATCTGCCTACCTTATTAGAAATTCAGTAACCCTAATAATCTCCCATTTAGCTGATCATAACAACGCACAGTGTTTTAAACACACACACACGCTCGCATGTCACACAATTCTCGAATAAACGGAAGCACGCACACATTGTTATATACCTAAACGGGTACACACACACTAGCATGTACATACACTTCTTCCAGCATACATGCAATGCTCTCTTCAGACATGGCTTTTCTCTAACGCTCATGCACAATCCCCTATGTATGGATAAACACACCCCCGTGGAGCTGCAGTACCCTGGCTCCCCCTACTCGGCGTGCCCATCCGCGGCTGGCAGAGTGTGTCCTTTTAGGGCACGTGTGCTGTGACTGACACCTCTTACCAGTGACAGCCTCTGAGCTGTGGAGGGCCGCCGTCCCTCTCAGCGAGTGTGGCTGACACTAACCGGCCTGCCTGCACTTCACCCACATCCTGCAAGCGCCTTACCCTATCCCACGATAAGCATGAGCGGGGGGTGTGGTGCGCAGCCCACTCACCCCAAGAAATATCACCAAACTTCTTAAACTGCCAGGCAAGCTTCCATGAAGTGCCAAGCTCGGCGTATCTGCGCCTGCACACACATCGCCAGCTGACCGCAGGTTCGAATCCCACCCGGCAATATAGTGCGAGGGAACATTGACACACATAGCACATGCTGACCTGCAACAGTCCACACACAGCAAGACAGTGTTGTAAAAGCGCGGCGAACCACGTCAGACTGCCTCTGTTGCGCAGTAGGGTTGGCACAGGGTCAGTCTCGCGCCAGAAGGGGCCAGAGGAGCTGTCAGGGGCAGGGCTGGAGTAAAGTCATGTCACTGCCTGAAAAGCGAAGCCGGTAGGGATGGAACAGTCGATTGCATGTTAGACTTCTTCCAGGAAGAGGCAGTCCATTCTGCCAAGTGTTTAATTTGAGCAGGTGCTCAGCACCGGCGATTATGTCGCATGATTTCCCCTGGACATTGAGGCACGCCGAGACTCGAGCCCGGTTCTCCAGCTCCGAAATAGGCAGCTTCTAGCCATTTGGCCAAGTCCTCTCCAGAATAACGAGTGCTGGGGCTCTAGTCGGGAGGCAGATTACACCTGCACATTTCTACGGTTAGCGCTGTCTCCTGATGAGAGCCCCGGCACTTTTTATTTTACAAATTAACCACTGAGTTTCTAGACAGCTGAGGTAGTCAGGCACTGGCAGCGTTTTCTCAGAGACAGCCCTACAGCCCGGAGTGATTGACTTGGCGCGGGCCTGCCCCGTGACTGACAGCCTGCCCCGTCCCCGGCACACGTGCAGACGCGAGGTGTGGGGTCGCTCACCTAGTAGCAGCAGCAGTAGGGCCCCCCTGCCGGCCGGTCCAGGGTCCGAGGTGCTGCCCCCTGCCGGCGACGCCATCTTCATGCAGTCCAGCGCCCAGAAGAGGTGAGTCAAGAGCCTGGGCGCCGAGTCAGATGGCAGGAGACGGTCAAAGGCGAAGGATAAAAATAGTGCAAGAGTAGGTAGAGGCCGGAGCCCGGGCAGTCCGCAGGGCGAGTCTGTCTAAAGTTTTAACAGGGAAATCAAGTCCACGTGCCATCTCCCTTCCCCCAACTCCTCATTCCTGTCTGGTGCTCGCTGCTAAGCCACCTCTCCCTTCTGTCCCTCCTCCTCTCTCACTTTCTCTCTTTCCTTCTCTTTACCCCTCCCCCCCCCATCCACTGCTACTTTGCTGCCCCTCTTTCTGTCTCTTCACTCAGGCGCAGGGCTGGTTAAAACAGACGTGATCTAAAAGATCATAATCAGTGTTTCATAGGTATCAGGTTGATGGGCGTAAAATAATGTATGCCAACCAACATTAAGAATGCATAACTTCTTAAAGCATTCGCTTCCTTCATTAATCGCCACGGTTTTTCTTTGCCTGCCAGCTACATACAAGGGCGTGAGGCGCCTGCAGCAATAGGTTTACTTGTAACCTAGGAAGCTTGTATGTACTTTACTTAGAGTCTAAGCTTAAGGTTCATCGTATTTGTTAATAAACTAAACAAAAATCTGATGTGTTTGTGGGTGTTTTGTGTGGGTGTAACAAACCTGTGCCAGGAAGGATGAATTGTGAGAGCCAGTCATGGAGGTGACAGTCTGCGACTGGCTCGGGCCATCATAACCAGAGTAAATTTAGCAATAAGTGGATTCCCATCACAGGAGGAACGTGAAAAACGAGATAAAGAAGGTACACCGGTCAGGGTGAGCAGGGGAGGTGATGGGTGGGGCTGATTAAGGACAAATGGACATCTTGCCAAAGGGAATGAGGTAAGCCGATGTAGACGAATGAAGAGTGACAGGGAGTCAGTCAATGGGCCATTCAAAGAATTTTTAATGCAGAAAAGAGGCGTGCAAACCCTAGTCAAATGTGGGGAGAGGGGGGAGTTTTACTGGTCCACGGAAGGACGGAGAGTGCTGCAAGGGGACTCCGGACCAGAGGCAGAGGTTCTGGTGGGGGCTGATGGTACGGGTCCAGGGGAGGTAAAGGTAAGAGCCTGGGACGTAGGTAAAGGCACTGTTCCAGGAGATGGGGACTAATGGTCCCTGGGGATGGAGGGGCTGAACCAGGTATAAGGTCAAAGGGCGGTTGCTACTCACTCTCTACATCCCAACAGAATACCCCCTCCACCTCACTTAATGTTTCCCTCACCTACCCCAGCCCTATCACTTAAATGTTTATTTTGCCCCCACTGCACCCCGTGGCGCCATTCTTCCCTCCCACCACTGACCTCCGGAATTCTCCGAGGCCGTCTGCTCAGCAGCCACCGTCCCCGGACTCGCTTCCTCCATGCCCGGTAACTTAGGACCGTTGACTCCCAAACTTCATGCTCCGCTGTCTACGCTGCCTAGGCTGCAGGGAGGTTCGTGACGTCATGCGGTGACATTCCAGTACGGAGCCCGGTGAGGATCAAACCACACCTGAGTGGGTAGGGGCGGGTCTGCGATAGCAGAAACCACGCCCTCTACTAGGGAAAGCCACGCCTTTCAGGGAGAAGCCCGCCCCTTCCACACCAGTACCTTAATGCAACGCATTTCGTTTCGTGAATGGGCGTGTCTGAAGGGCTGCCATGTTGGAGTCAGGCGCAAGTGTTGGGTGTTATTGACACTTTATCGCTATATCAACTAGCGTGTAACATTTGTAAACCAGGCATGCTTGCCTGATTATAGGAAGGATAGAATTCAGGCAACTCCATTGTCTGCCGGGTGACTAATCTTCCGTTGTTTTGCTTCTGTGGGAGGGGAAGGGGACATGGACGGCCGGCGGGAGGGAGGCGGGAATCGTGCACAGGACAGCGAGGAGGGGGGGGGGGACGGTGGGAGGAGGGACACAGAGTAAGGCAGGACAGCAGCAAGCACGGCCCGGCCGGACCAGATTCGGGGGCGTTCCCGGCTTTTGGCTGACGTATCATGACGTAGCCAAAAGCCAAAGATTCTCGGGAACGCCCCCGAATCTGGTCCAGCCATGACGGACGCCTCTCTGTTCCAATGGCTAGCCTCCATTTATGGAGCTAGCCAATGAAGCAGAGGGGCGTGTTCAAGTCACCCATACTAGAAACTACAGATTTCTCTGGAGGCGGAGCTTACAGCTCCGCCCTCCAGCGAAACCTAAAAACGAAGGAGAAATGAAAACATTTCTCCTTGTTCTGCCTGCTGCAGAGAGGTGCAGGATTTTTGCACAAATCCCTGTCTGCAGTTCATTGTAGATAGGGATTTGTATCAAAAACATGGGTGGCTGCATGGAAACGCCCCTGCACCACCCATGGAACGCCCCCTTGATTCAAAGTAATGCAAGACAGAGCACAGCCCTGTGTTGCATTCATTTGGGTTGCAATGCCAATCATGGTTTGCGTTGGGTTGTCGATCCCATCCCTACAATTTGCGTCAGATCTCCATTAAAAAAGTAACACAATCTTTGTAAATCTGAGCCTAAATCTGTTCCAATGTATCAGGGACGCTAATAAATTCTTCAGCAGAGATTGCTGCATTAAAAATGGATTTTAAAAAACACATGTCCCGCCAGTTCTAATTTGCACCCTAAAGTTATGTACTGTGAGCCTCATTTATAAAAAATGTTACATCGAATACATTATACCTGGTGCATTTTTTACGCCTCCCGTGTGTCACAAAAAGTGACGCAGCGGTGGCGCAAAAGTGGCACAAGGCCTCATAAATAGGGCCCTATATATTTTTTTTTAAGAAGCCTTTTCCTGCAATAATACGACTCTTTTTACTAACTATACACCCACAAACATGGTACGGCAGAACTTTGAAAAGCCTGTGTTTCCACTAAAGAAGAGGAAGAGGTTATCCAACGCGATAAAGAGAAAGGACTCCTTGTCTAAGTGTTGACAGTCAGGACTTCTGCTAAGATCTTGAATGGAAGATATTATTGCTCACCGTAAGAATTGTGGCTTGTCTTTTTCATCCTTTGTCCAGTTCCCACACGCTGTGCTCACTGGCTGATCCCTGGCACTCGAGTTTTACAGTACCAAATGATTTTGTTTGGCTGCACTGCTCCCATGCGGTTGAAATAGAAATTTCACGTAACCTACGTTGAAATAAAACCACTGGCTCTTTTTCTCCTACAAAACGTCATTTCTCACAAAGGACAGCTTCTAGCTAATTTTCTTAGATTTTTTCCAGTTATTAATTATATGGAGACAAGCAATTCTGCATTAACCAATGTGGACGAGGGGGTACAGACGATGTATTATGTGTTGTAGCAACCTATTCATGCCACCTTTTCGTATTTTATAATCTTGAATGTATCTGTAACTTGTTAATATGTAACTTTGACCACGAGTACCCATAAGTAGTGGCACCTACTTCTATGCTACTCTCATTCCTCATGTAATTTACTTCGCTCAATTTTAAGCGCTCTTCCTCTGAGAAAGGTTTGTGCTATATTAAAATACATGAATAAAAAAAGAAAGGCAAGCTATACAAAGGACTTCTTAAAGATGTTTGGGACGACCCAGAAAAAACATAGATTCGCCTCTCCCCCCAAACATTCTGCGTAATAGATAGATAGATAGATTATTTTTTTTTGCACAATTACTTAAAATCATTGCAAAACACTGTAGGAATACATACCCACTTTCAGCTAATGCCAGCCCTCATGATGCCAAACAATATTGAGTTAAAAGTCAAACTTTCAGAAATGGGGCCCCACAAATGCACACATAAACATCCAGCTGCCCAACATACAGAAGCCAAATATTAGCACCAAAAGCTTGAGTTGGCATTTATTAAGCTATTTCTTTATGTGCTTGGGCCTATGCTTCGTACAGCTACACTCTTTTTTACAGAATTCTGTTCCCACTGTAGGAATAAATCTGTAAGGTTGGCTTGGTAAATAGTAACAGACTAGTGCATAATATTAAAGTAGGAGATATGCACAGGGTACTTCAAAATGTTGACTTAGTCACTGGATATTCATAATCATAAATAAACACCCCTTCACAATAGGTGTTTTTGCTACAACAGAGAAATTCAGAGCACTACGTCAAGGATTTTCACCATACAATTGTGTGAAGTTTGATAATTTTCTCAGTAATTCTGGAGCATATTATCAAGGGGGGGTGATAGGGAATTATCGCCACTTTAGCGGCCGTTTTGGGCCGCTAAGCGGCGATAATTCTATCGCCCTA
This sequence comes from Lissotriton helveticus, assembly GCF_964261635.1. Taxonomy (NCBI): domain Eukaryota; kingdom Metazoa; phylum Chordata; class Amphibia; order Caudata; family Salamandridae; genus Lissotriton; species Lissotriton helveticus. The sequence continues at coordinate 1,709,867,644 of NC_136059.1, forward strand.
TTAGCAAGCTGTCGCTAGCCGCAGTTAGCGACAGCTTGTAGGCGATAGCGAGCGGTTTGGGGCCCGCTTTGCATGTCAGCGATATTTATCGCTAATGACATGCAAAGTGAGCGTACCCAACCTGTTAGTGACTGAAAGCAGTCTCTAACATCGCTATCGCCTATTACCAACACAGGCGTAGCGATGGAAATATTCGTGCTAAGCGCGAATATCTCCAAAAACGCCTGCTCAGACCAGTTCTTAGCCATTACATCCAATGGGAGGTGGATATAATGGCTAAGACCCGGTTAGAGATAATGCGTGAATATCGCTGTATTCTCAGTGATATTCACGCATTTTGCCGCTATCGCCGGGAATTTTATCGCTTTTGAGATAAACGTTGCTAATAGCACGTTATCTCAGTGAAAAAATCGGGTTATGCGCGGCGATAAAAAAATTGCCGCTAAGCCTACTTAGCGATAAATATCGCTATTTGTTGGTAATATGCCCCTCACTTCCTCTGCTTTGTACCCCCTCTCTCTATGTGTACACTTATCTGACTAAGCAGTTACCTCCAGCTTGCTGAGGGTTCAAAAGACAGTAGAAAGATACGGAAGTAAAGAGAGTAGTACAGCAACATAAGTGAAATAGAGAGGGAAGGGAGGTCTCACGAGAGAGAAAAGGGAGACAGACGAGTGAAAAAAACAGTTAGGGCCTCATTTATGTGTTTTTTGCTGTAGGGCAGCGCTGCAAGAAATCCTGTTATGCTGCCCTACGGCAAAAGAAAAGGGCTGGAATGTGCTGTATCTATTAGATATGGGGCATTCCTGTCCTTTTCCTCTATGCTGGAGCACAATGGGCTACTGTGCGCCAACGCAGGCAGCTTTGCACCATGGTGAAATGGTGCCTGCGTTGGATGGATGTTTATTTCTTCCTGCACAAAAACAATCACAAGAGGCTTTTTCATCTTTCCTCTTTCTATATGCGCTGCAGAATTCCAGGACACAAAGAAAGAGGAAAAGGAGCAGAAATAAAGATGTTTCTCCTCGTTGTGCCTCCCTTACACCTCCCCTGGGGAGGTGTACGTGTTTGGCGCTGGCACAGACTTTTGATTTCTTGTCAATCTAGGGCAGTGTCAAAAAGCCTTGGATGTTGCTGGGAAAACCCCCAGCAACACCCATGGAACACCCCTTTCACTGAGTTTTCTGCATATAAGGGCCACATATTTAAAAGGCCTTGAAAAGCCACATAACATGGCTTTACGAGGTCTTATAAACATGCCAGTCGCACATTGTGCCACCGGAACAGCAAAAAAGTGACATTCCGGTGGTGCAAAAGTGCAGACAGGCCCTCATAAATGAGGCCCTTAGAGTGAGCTTGAGATATGCAGAAGGAACCTGAGGGAGAGGGTGAGGCACAGAGATGGGAAAGTTAAAAACGTAAGTGAGTTGGAGAGAGGTGGAGATAGAAAGGTGGATATGGAAGGTGTGAGAGAAGTATAACAAGTTGCAAAGTAGAGGGACAGTTGTGAAATAGAGAATACGGTAACATAAAAAGTGAGATGTAGAAGGACAGGTCATGTAAAAATAAAGTAGTGAAGCAGGCTGAAACATAGAAAGACAGAGAAGAGGCTAGAGAGCTATGTTTGCAGAGAGAGTTGAGTAAAGGGACAGACGTGAGATTGATCAAGGTCTAAAAAAGTGAGAAGGAAATTGTGAAAGTAGTGATGTACAGAGAGCAGTAGAAGAAGATACGAGAGGCAGAGAGATGTATAATGACAGAAATAGAATAGTGAGTTAGGATGGGTGAGGTGCAATAGAGAAGGTGGTCCAAAGAGAGACAGAAAGAGAGTGGGAGAAGAAGGGGGGAGATAGAAAGAGAGAGTGAGAGAAAGAGGGAAAGAGAGAGAATAATGATATAATAAAAATAAATGGAAGTGCAGAAGGTAAGACAGCAAGAAAGGTCTAAAATAGTGAGAGAGGTGAGGCAGCAGGAACAGGGACTGAAAGAGATAGGGAGATGAAGTAGCATTATATCAAACGCATGCTGAAGTAAAGTGAGATGTTAAGTAGTGAGAGAGAAAGGTATGCCAAGGCAGAGAGATGAGGTAGTGAGACAGATTGGAGGTAGAGAGTGAAATTCTGCACATAGAGTGTGATAGTAGGGAGAGGGATGAGAGAGAGATGAGGTACAGAGAGATGAAGCGGATCAAAAGGTGAAGTAGATGGAGGACATCTAATGGAGATATTATGAAAGTTAAACTGAGCTATGTGGCATGACACAGAAGGAGTTAAGGTAGAGAGAAGGGATAGAGATGTGGAGGCAACACAAATAGAGGACTAGCAAGAAGTGTATTGAAAGAGACATGAGTTAGACAGAGGTTTAGTAAAAAAAGATGAGCTAAAGTGAGAGGAAGTACATACACAAATATATAGAGATAAAAAAGGAGGTAAAGAGCCGGGTGTGGTAGAAAAGTTGAGGTGCATTAAAGAGAGTATAATGAGACAGGCAAAGAAAAGGAGGTAGAGAGTTTAGCGAGAGGTGTTTGAGTTAATTGTAGCATTTTCCAAAATATGTAAAATATACAAATGTTGTCAGAAAATTGTTTCAAAAATATGTTTTAGTTTGAATGATGCAAAGAGTTGCAACTAAAGAATTGATGAGTGCTCCTGAAACTAGATCTTTTGGTCATATAGAAGTAAGTCAATATAATGCTAGAAAAAGTTATGCCAACTTTTCTTGTTATGCATTATTCATTTTAAATTGTCTTTTGGTTTCTATCGCTTCTGCTCATTCCCCTCCATATCAGCGTCAAGTAGATTATGTAAATGAATTAGTATTGTACAATATCATGTTAGAAAGTGAGTATTTTAATAAGGCTTCCATGATGTACCCATGGTATCATTGTCAAGGACTTCCACTAGAAGTTCCCCAGAACATGTGCTCTATGATCTATTGTTCAGCAAATGTTTCATTTGTATTATACATCCCAGAAGTTCAGTGGAAGATTTCTGTTTGTCACTTTAGGAAATGGTTTAGTGTTTAAATAATGGCGTAGTTTTTATTATGTTGCTGTTTTTGAATTGTTAAATGCTACCCTAACAATGATCATGCTATGCTGAATTTAATGAATCTATTAACAGAATGTGTGGTTTTGCTATAAAACTCTCTGAATTCTTGTATTTGAGGGAGATGGTTATTATTTTAGCTCATGAGCTTTTGTGTACCTATATTGTTTTTGTCATAGACGGAGATACTTTTCAATTTTCAGGTGTTCCATGTTGTAATCTTTCAAAAGCAGCTGCATGCGCTGCACATTCGGTTTCTATGGTTGCATTCCATGCTATACAGTTGTTTCCAGTTTAACTGCAGGCTGGCAGCAGAAGCCTTCCAAAAGTCCTTGGTCCAGCCCCATGGTCTTAAAGGCTGCCTCACCAGTCAACAAACCAGAACTCTGATTCTGCTTGGGCTACAGAGGACTCAACTCAGTCACCAGGACTTATGTACACCCCATCCCCAGAGCTGATGCGTTCATTGACAGACTTTGCACTGCTAAACTGCTCAGTACTTGTGATTTAACGTCAGAGTACTGACAGATCACTCTGACTGAGGGGGCCAAAGAGAGGTCAGCATTCTCAAACCTAGAGGGCCATTACCAATTCCAGGCGTTGCCGTTTGGTTTGAAGAATGCCCCTGCTACCTTCCAACAGTAGGTGAACAAGGTCTTGGCTGGCAAGAAGGCTTTTTGTGCTGCCTACTTAGATAATATCGCTGTCTACAGTTCCAGCTGGGATGAATACCAGCATCACCTCCACAAGGTCCTTCAGGCCCTGAAACACGCAAGCCTGACAATCAAGGTCAGCAAGTGCTAGATTGGCCAGGGTTCCATGGTGTATTTGGGACATCTGGTAGGCGGAGGTAAGGTGCAGCCCCCCCCTACCAAGATTGAAACTATCATGGCCTGGGGAAAACCTAAAACCTAAACAAAGGTGAGAGCCTTCCCATTCCTCCCTGGCTACTACAGATAATGTCTTAAGGACTATGGCACCATGGTTGCCCACTTAACTGAACTGGCTTTGGGGAAGCAGCCCACAGTGTTGATCTCAACAGAGGCTTGTCAGAAAGCTTTTGACTCTCAAAAGAAAGCCATGTGCATGGCACCTGTGCTCATGGCCCCTGACTTATCCAAGGAATTCATTGTGCAGACAGAAGCTTCAGAGCATGGCATAGAGGCAGTGTTATCACAACTATATGAGAAGGGCCTAGACCAACCGGGAGACTTCATTAGCAGGAGCTGACATCCACAGAAACAGAGATTGCGTGCCACAGAAAAGATGCTTTTGCTGTGATCTGGGCACTGAAGAAGTTGAGACCATACCTATTTGGGTATCACTTCCTGTTTCAGTCAGACCACAGGCCCCCAGATGCCTCATGCAGATGAGGCGTGACAATCCTAAACTGTTGAGAGTTTTCCATCTCCCTACAGGGAATGGACTTTACGGTGAAACATTGCTGATAGTACCAATGCTGATAGTCTCTCCAGATTTTGGCATTTTAGCTTGATGACTCCGCACTCTTTTCTGCCATTATTTAATTTGTAGTCAATAGTATAAATATAAGTGATGACTGAACGCTTGAATTAAGTGTGATCACTGAAAATTTGCTCTGAGTGCATCACGTTCCTTTGTTTTTATGTGTATGCAGGCAGGCATCAGCCGTGTTTAGGTCAGTCTTGCTCCTCCCCAATAGAGGGAATCCTGTACAAAGTGGAAGCAATTCCAGATGTGCTGAGGCAGTACTGAGCTTCAATGATGAGGTGCAGTCTGAGGCTATTTGGCCAAGTGAGCTATGTAATCCACATCTGAGTACACCTATGCACGTAAGCCTATTCACTGAGGCCTGGAAATCACAATAGAGGGAATGCTTAACTTCATAATAAGAGCTGGCAATTAAATTGGATCAGTCCATTTCGCATGCACGTGGGTCCCTGTGTCATTACAAACAAGAGTTAACCATCTGCATGTCAGTCTTGTACCTGCCTCAAAAGTAGAAGTCCAGAGTGAGCTGTCGATGGTATACCCTCTGAGTGGGAAGCCAAAAACCACCGACACATCCTGTGATTATTGGGCCTCATCAATGAGCTGGAGGTTGAGTTTCTATACCATAGGGAGCAATAGGGCCCTCATCTGAACGTACGTATGCTACTAAGGGTGATTCATTGAGAAACACCAAAAGTAATAAATCGAGCTCTTGAATTAATATTAAACACTGGCAATTAATCTGGGCAAATCCCTAAATAAATGTACAGTCCCATGTGAAGGCACTGTCTATGTGTGTACTCTCCCAGCCATTCACACATTTACTAAGGTATAGCCAGACCACAAAAGGGGTACTAGCACTCACATCCCATTATCCTTACTCAAACCACCAGGTGCCACTCCGAAACCAACAAGGCTTACAAAAACATATCACTGAGAAAAAAGTAAAACTTTCGCTTCAGTTTTAAGATGCTTACCACAGTATTTAAACCAAAAGATATTTTCGTTTTCAGTGTGGACATTTTAATGTTATCAATGATTCCGACCTCAGGCCTGTGCTTTTTGCCTATGTTTTATAGTGCAAATCACAATCTCTGACACATTTGCAGATTCGATCAATCGAACTGTAAGAGGAACCTCTACCCCGAGTAAATGTGGCACTGTGATTTCAGAAAAGGAATATAAAGTGACACTACACTACTTTCTTATAGCACAAAAGGTAAGCACATACTGACTCCTGAATGTAACAAACCACCCCATACAAACTCTTGTCTATGTTAATAAGTCATGCTGCGTGACTTGGTACATAACTAAAGATAGATTTTCATAGCTATAGTCAAAAAGCTAGTTTCATTTTTACCTTTCTATCTAAGGCAATATTTTTTGAAACAAGGTTGTCATGAATTTTCCAGGGCAAGAGCAAAACTCCACCCTTGATATTCCTCAGGATGATCAAACTTTGTTTTCTGTATAAAAGTCCATGTGGGCTTAATGTGGTGAAACCTGAGTAGAAGTTTAAAAGTAAACTCTCTGAGCACATTTGAGCTGGCAATCAGGATTCCACTATTGCCCATCACTTTGAATAATACATCACCATATTAGTCAGTGGAACTTTCAGATACTTGAGTGGCTGGAATCCAGACCAGGCATGGATATAAAAAAAATACTACTCCAAAAAGACGCACAGTGGATCAGAAAACTGGATTGACATGAAAGACTCAGTGAAACAATTTAACTATGCCCTTATCTATTAAGATCTTTCACAAAGATTTGACTGTATCATTTTCAAAACTTTTGTTTTTACTTTTCTGTTTTTCAAATATTTGTTCTTTCGTGCACTTAAATGAACTTTGATAAAATGATATTCTTTCCTTTGGCGCAACATCACTTAACACACACGTAAGTTCTTTTCTCTCCTTTTCTAAATACAAATAATCGACATGTCAGTTTTTCTCCACTCTGAGATAAGGTTTCAACTCTGGTGATCTGCCCCACATGTGCATTTTCATATTTATTTTAAACTTACACTGAACACTGAGGGGCAGATTTACTAACAAATCATACAATGCAAGGCAGTAAAACTATTTGCTGTGCTGCATTGCGCAACAAGGAGAGGACAGGAATGTTCTATATCAACTAAAATATGGTGCATTCCTGCTCTCTCTGTGCGCTGGTTCACTGAGTGCAGCACAGCGCCAACGCGGGCACGTTTGTGCCCTTGTGCAAGTGTGCCTGCATTACAGTCAGGATTGTTTATGTTCAGGAAGGGACACCTTCTCAAATAAAAACAATCCTCTGAGGCTTTAGCCTCCTTCTAAGTGTCCTGCAGACATAGAAAGAGGAAAAAAACAAGGAGATTTAACATGTTTCTTCTCTTTATGCCTCACCTGGGAAGGCATAGCATTTTATGCATTCCTAGGTTTACTAGTCTTAGTAAATCTGGAAATGTGCCAAAATCCATGGGTTGATGTATGGGAACACCCACACTCCACCCATGGACCACCTTCCCAGGGCAGAATAATGTAAGGCAGTGATTTGTACTGCCTTAGGTTACTCCAGATTTACTAGGCCAAAGCAGAGCCAGTGCGTGGCTTAGTAAATCTCATTGAAGCCCCTGTGTTGCCTTGCACTGCGTTGTGTCACGCAATGGCAAGGCAAGAGCTTTGGAAATTCAGGCCCATGTATCGCTTTGACTCATTGATTTTGTGTTGACATGCTTCCTGGCTTAGTAAATCTCATTGAAGCCCTTGTGTTGCCTTGCACCGCCTTGTGTCACACAATTGCAAGACAAGAGCTTTGGAAATCCAGGCCCATGTATCGCCTTGACCCATTGAATTTGTGTTGACATGGTTCCTAGTTATATTTTGGAATTCTGATGCAGTGTAACATTGCAAGATAGCGCAAAAAAGTACTAACAACACAACAAGAGGCAAATGCTATTCCCTCCTTCATTCCAAAAATGGACTTGTGTGTTCCCTGTTTTACCCTCTAATAACAAATTGCTAGAGGCTTTTCTACTCAGTTGTACATTTGAATATTTTCACATATGTCCAAAATTTGTCTTGATCACATTCATAGCACTACAGCTATCCAGGATACCACACCTTGGGCCTGATTCACAAAGGAAACTTGCACATTTGAGTAATTTATACTTTTGAGTAAGCTAACTACATTTTGGCTATTAACAAAATTTGAATGTACATTTACTTCAAAAGTGTAACTTACATGTCACAACCCAAATTAAAGCTACTGGGAGCTATTCACAAACTACTGGGGCAATTCACAAAGGTACCTTAGACTTTTGAGTAGTTTACACTTGTAATTTACCCTTAGACGTTTGAATAAATTTACACCCTGATTTTGTGAATAGCCAAAAAGTAGTACATTTACTCAAAAGTGCAAATTACTCCAAAGTGTAAGTCACGTTTGTGCATCAGGGCCTTAGTCTATTGTTTTGAGATTTAGGCACAGTGCACCACATCAGTACAGCACGTGCAAACACAATAGCATTGTTCTATTTCTTCTTAAACAGACCATGTGGGCATATATAGCTGTCGCTCGTAAAATATTGGAGGCCAGACTTATCAAACTGTGACACAGCACAACACTGCAAGACAATTTACTGTGCTGCATCAAATGTAGAGGGTAGGAATGTGCCATATCTATCAAGGTAACGTGCATTCCTGCTCTCTCCATGCAGCCTAGCACCAATGCAGGGACCCTTGCATCATGGTGCAAGGGTGCATAGATTGAAAGCAGGATTGTCTTTGAAAAAGCTTCAAAGGATTGATTGTGTGCAGGAAGGTGTCGATTCCTGCACAAAAACAATCCTCTGAGGCTTCACTTTCTTTCTAAGTGTGCTTCAGAATGATGAAACATGAGAAAGAGGAAACATTGCACCCTTCCCTTCTACCTTAGGGAACGCAAGCATTTTGATGCAAGTTTACCAATGTTGGTAAATCAGGGTCCATAGGTGGATGTGTGGGAGCACCCATGCTCCACTCCTGGTAAGCCTTTCCAGGGCAGAGTTAGGTAAGTAGCAACTTATGCTGCCTTGCGTTATTTCAGAATTACCAAGCAATGCAGGGCCAAGCAACGTGGCCTAGAGCTACTTGGTAAATCCGACTTACAGACTGAGCTGCCCCTTTATCACCATATGTGATGGAAGGCAAGCATTTTGATGCATTTCCAGGTTTACCAGTGTTGGTAAATCAGGGAATACACCACAATTAATGGGTGAATGCATTGGAATACCAACGCTCCACTCATGGTACGCCTCCCAGGGCAGAGAAATAGCAAAGGAGTGACTTATGCTGCCTTGCGTTATTTCAGTATTACCAAGCAATGCAAGACCACGCAAGGTGGCCTAGAGCTGCTTGGTAAATCTGATTTACGGATTAAGCTGCCATTGTGGCACCCTATGTGACCCAAGGGCAATGCAATCCCTGATAAATCTGGCTCTAAGTACTTCAAAACATTGGTTGTCAGTATCCACACACCATATCTCAGACCTCTCTGAGTCAACACATGCCTTTTGGAATTGAATTTCTGAGCAAAGAGACATATATGTATGTCAGAGGGAGATAATTCAGAAGTAGTAGATTATTGTTTTGCAGATTACAACAATATTTATAACACATATGATAGACATTTGTACTAATTGATTGATAGAAAATTGTTTTGATGTGATCTTTATTCTTGATTAACAAGCATGGTAATATTTCATTTTACACATGTAAAGTGAGTGGTGTCCACTGAAGAAGGGTAGAATTGCCAGAAATGTGTTGGGTATGGGCAAACCATGGATAATTTTTGTGATATAAATAAATATTTTCGTAGAACATTTTTGAAATTGTTAGCCATAAATAGCACATTTCTTTAAAAAAAAAACGTTATGGAGAAAAGTACTTTTGAATAAGAACTCAAAAAAGCTTCCCCTGGGATAATAATATTTTTTGACAATTCATAGTGCAAAGAAAATTACCCAAGAGAAAATTGCAAAGTGGGAAATCAACTAAACAGGTTTGGTGCTCAACTTTTTAAGGATTTGCGTAATGGAGACTAAGCATCAAAAATCAAGGGCTTCCAATGACAAATTTTCATCAAAATCAGGAGTGCTGAGTGAGAGACACTTTCTCATACATTATGTTAAAAATTGGAGCCAGATGTATGGGAGTGGAGAAAGGGCTTAGCCTAAGCTTTTGCACATCATGTTGATTCAGCAAAATTCCATAGTGATAAGACGTGAAAAGCAACTGTCCCTTGTTAGAGATTTCTTACACATCTTTGTCACAGGAATCAGGGTCTCCTACAGCCACACCACAGAACTTCTCTGCACGAACCCCCACTGTATCCACTTCTCCTTCAACAAAGCCATCGCACCAAAGCACTCCCACCATTTCCCCTGCAGAAGCTGGAATAATATCACTGAGGACCAGCTCACCACCGCCGCCAACAACACCTAACCACCGTCAACCTCCAACGCCAACACTGCAGCACGCTGCCTTCATCAATGGATCGCAAACTGCACAGACACACTGGCCCCCCTCAAGAAAGCCACCGGCAAACATATCCAGAAAACAAGCTGGTTCATGCCTGCCCTCCAAGAATCCAGACGCTCCTGCAGATTACTCTAAAAGACATGGAGGAAGCACAAAACACCAGAAGCCCACCCCGCCTTCAAAACAGCCACCACCGCATACCACGACCTCTTCAAAAGCACAAGGAAGAAGGCCCTCCAAGATAGAATCAACACCAATGCACACAACACCACAACAGCAAGAACTCTTCACCACGATCAATGAATTCGCCAAACCCAACAGCAAAACCACAGACGTTCCACCCTCCCTAGACCTCTGCAACAGTCTCAGCACCTTTTTCCATCACAAGCTTATGATGATCTACGACAACTTCGACAAGCAGGACCTCTCCACTTCACCAGCAACCTCCTCAACCGATGCCCACTGACATACCCTGCTCAGTTGGACCCCACTCACCACTGACGACATCCTAAAGACCATGAAAAGCATCCACTCCAGGGCACCATTGGACCCCACTATCACACACAAGCTATGCCGAACCATCAACTGCTCCTTTGAAACCTTACTTCCCCGATGACTGGAAATATGCTAAAATCAATCAATTCCTCAAGTAACCCTCCGCAGACCAGGCAGACTTTAAGAACTTCAGGCCCATCTCCCTGCTCCCCTTCCCAGTCAAAAGCGGTACAAAAGGGGTGGTGATGGACGGAGCATCTGAATCAATCAAACACTCACACCCAGTCAAAAGATCTGGGTTTAATCCATCACCGTTCTTTAGCCCACTCTGCCACCCCAGTTCAGACGTGGCTATATGCAAATCAGTCTGACCCTGTGCCTCATGGGAACAGTCCAGCCCGAACTGCCAATCCATGTCTTCCCTGGACCGTAAACAAGCTTCCGAGGACCGGTTTCTGGCATTCTAGCCGTCTTCAGACCGGCTTGCTTGAATCCAGTGGCAAAGTGAGCAAGGGACTCACGTCTGAGTATACCCTGCCACACTTATGGCGGCCAAAAGCAGTACAAAAGGGGGTGGTGATGGACGGAGCATCTGAATCAATCAAACACTCACACCCAGTCAACAGATCTGGGTTTAATCCATCACCGTTCTTTAGCCCACTCTGCCACCCCAGTTCAGACATGGCTATATGCAAATCAGTCTGACCCTGTGCCTCATGGGAACAGTCCAGCCCAAACTGCCAATCCATGTCTTCCCTGGACCATAAACAAGCTTCCGAGGACCGGTTTCTGGCATTCCAGCCGTCTTCAGCCCGGCTTGCTTGAATCCAGTGGCAAAGTGAGCAAGGGACTCACGTCTGAGCCCTAGGCCTATCGGAGGAAAGCTCACCAGTCCCTCATTCACTCTGACTCAAACAGGAAACTTGATCCCTGTCAGGTATCCCATGGGTCCACCTCTGCCTCTGAGGGAACTTAGCAATATAGATGACGCTCTCCTTCAAGTCCAGTGATGTGAAGGAAGGGAGTAGGTGTTGCAGCAGAAGAGATAAATAAGACCAGGCTAGCTTTGGGTCAGAAATGCTGCAATGTGGGGAATGGTAGCATAACACTACAGAGCTGGAACCAAAAGTGATGGATTTTCACAGGAGGACTAAACATGTGAATCAGGAGGAAACATAGGTGAATTCAGGGGTGGCCCCAGAAGAAAGAGATTTAAACAACTGATTTTGATAAGCCCACTTTATGAACATCTTGTCAAACTGAGGCACATTTACGTAATTTGTAACAAGTGATGTGGGTAGATTTTGTGGAGGTGACACATGTCTTCTAGGAGCAGGGCGAGTGACACCAAACGTATTTCACATACCTATAAAACACAATCACCTATTCAGATATATCAATCATTTGTGAATCATTAACTACCACAGAGTTGTATCAAGATAGTCCCTGTAAGTTGAAATTAAAGTGCTATACTATCAGCTCCATCTGTAGCTACACTTCACTGACCCACGAGGAAAGAGAAGAGCTGGAATGAGCTGGACTAATAATCGGTTTGATGCAGTTCTCAGACCAGATCAGTTGAGCATATAATGAAAAAATGAGCAACACACATCCTAGTTTACTTATGCCAGGTTCAGATTTTCATTCATCTGACATGAGGAATTTGGCTGAGTCTAATTTAATGTACCAATTTAAGTATGCACAGATGTGGGTCCCTTGCTCACCATGCCACTGGACCAAGCTACACCCAACTGAAAAGCTCCTATCAGGGCAAAACCAGTCTTGGGTTGCTTGTGTTCCAATTCAGAGAGAAACTGCTCTGGCATTTCGGGCTGGATTGTTCCTATTGGAGCAGGGTCAAAACTGATTTGCATATGGCTGGGTCTAATCTGAGGGGGCATGGTGGGGAAAAGAACGATGGTTTGGAATACTATCCTGAGCGATTTCCAGTTGTTGGACTTATTGCAACCATCCTCCCATCACCGTCATGCATTTCATGTCATGCCTTGTTCTCCAGAGTGCTGCCAGGTTTTTGAATAGCTTGGACACAGAGTTGTGCTACATAATGTATGAAACCTGACTCATATCTTCTTGTGGCCTAAACACGTTCCAGTTCTCTATTAACAACCAACTATACGTTGAGAAGTTGCATTCATTTGTAATTCCATACAGGCTGCATATATACAATTCTATACTTACAACACTCAACAGCAAAGTACTAAATGAAACACAACTGCATTGTATAACAGTGCAGAATTGTTTAGTGTTGTGTTGGCACTTTCTTACACTGAAGTACTACACAGAACCTAGGAAGATTTTGCATCGATCAATGAGCTCATTTTTGATAAAAGAAGGATGCTTAATTAAGATGTACATTTTTAATTTAGATACAAGTTCCTCCATTCAGTAAACAAGGTACCACACTTCTCATGCACAGATGTTTCTAGAGCAACAGGTCTCTGGGACAGAAGGACACTATAACAAATACAAGATATAGATATGGCCTCCCACATTACATAGATTTCCTTCTATCCATTCCATGTTGTTCTCCTGCTCCCTGTATTTTCCCTGTCATCCCTCCCTTCTGTCATTCCCCATCATCAAGCACTAGAAATGTAATTAAAAAGACACATTGCATCATGCAAAACACTAACAATAACATAAAAGGATAATCACATTTCACTTGCAGCTCTCACACGATGTTCAAATTGTTGATTGTGGGTCCCTGGGGAAAGCAACAGTCGCCTGCTCTCACCTCTGCAAAGAATCAATGAAGCACACGTGCAGTCAAGGTGCATGATAGTGGTGGCCTGCTGTCCCACACTTAGAAAGCCACAAATGTCAACATAACTGGTTTGATTTAGTTCCCTGAAAAGTGCTGCCAAACAACAGGCACACAGAAGACCAAACCCCTTTTAAGCACTGTCATGAGCATGGCACACTGACTCCTTCCTTTGACCAGCAGAGTATATCAGGCATGAAACACAAACTTAACAGTGCACCACTTCTGACAACACAGTCCTTCTGAAGCACACATCTGAGGCCAGTTGGCAGACCCGCGGACAAGAACAGAGTCCAATCAATGTATTGTAGTTGCATTTATATTTGACTCCATACCTCTGCTAATGTACCAACGCTCATTTATGGACATGTAACATGTGGCACTGCATGGGAGTGCAATGGATGAGTGCTTGCTTGCCAAGTGGCTTCCACAGTTGAAATCTGTGTAAGAAAGGTTCCTGGACAGGTCTTCATGCTGAGGCTAATTATGTGAGTTCCATTTTGTTTAGGAATGAACACCTGTTGTTCAAGCACCTAAGGGTCAGCAGCTGCTCCTCGACTATGGCACCCCCGCCACCACAACCCCCCCCCATCAGCAGCCTCAAAATGTCAAACGTAAAACGTGCTTAGTATCGTTTTATTTTTGCTCTTGGAGCAGAGGCTAGCGGGCGGAGCCATCACTGGGGGGAATGTAGTCACAGGAGTGGTGGGCACTATTATCAGTGCGCATGGTCGATTGGCCAGCTGTCTCGGCCAGATTGGAGACAGCAGGCACAGGCTCCCAGTTTCCCTGGGAGCGCAAATCTAGGGTGCTCAGGCCAATCCTGATGCTGCTGTCATGGTATGAGAGCAGCGTCAGGATTGGCTGCAGAGGAGTCTGGAAGCCTGTGCTGCCTGCAGTGGAGACTGAAGAGCAGAAGAGTAAGGCAGATAAGTTCTTATTTGTATTTTTTTAATTATTGTTGTCCTCCTTTGTGCATCATCTTTCCCCCTCCCCGCGTCTCTACCCTGACACCAGCCGCCACTGCTAAGGATAGATCAGATTGTGGTTTGTGCTTTGCAAACTCTCAGTATTATTGCAAAATAGTAATGGGGCGTACTACTGCTACTTGTGATCAGAGACTTGAGCTAAGCACATAGCAGATGCTCCAGCAAATACACAGTGAGACAGTCCTGGCTCTTACACCAGCTGAAATCTATATTGAAATACCCGAGTAATTTAATTCTGAACACTGTTCTGCTTCAAAATGATACCACCTGATGCAGGAAGTACCAACAAGAACACTGGAGTGAAAATCCTTGCCTGGTGCTTGCCACACTATATTCTGCTGGGAACAGCTTTTCACATAGGTGGCATATTCGCAAGAACCTCGTTAAAATTATCGCCGTTTTAGCGGCAGAAAACTACGATAATGGGCTTGCTAATATGCGTTATAGAATTCAAATAGAAGCCCAGGTTAGATGTCCTGGCAAGTGTGGGCCGAGAAAAAAAGGGGGGGTCAAATACAGTGAGTTTACCATGTCTGCAGCCAAAGCCACTGTAAATAAATTACGCGAAATTGGGCCCAAAGGTAGCTTTTGGTTTGCAGATTTTGCTTTTTGTTACTTGGTGTAAATCTGTTCAGTAGTTGTAGAAAAATTTCAGAAAGTCTAAATTTGTATATCTATGATTATGGTTAATTCAGAAATAATAACAAGCTTGTGCAGAGAACTACAGAGCTCTGATTGGCTGCCAACACTTCAACCAGAAAGTGTTGAAAGCCATTTTGTGGCTCGGTTTCAGCCAAGTCCCAAAAAAAACATGAGAAAAAAGAAAAGGGGGCAGGGTAGGAATACCCTGACACCCAAGCCTTGGTCTTGGGTCCTTGGGGTACATTGGCAGGTCAAAAATGCATTTTAATAAAAATGTGTCTCAAATTTGCAGCAAAAAATAATTAAAAAAATAGCATGGTCTCCCGCACTTGTATTCAAGAGGGCTCCCGGGTAGATCGGGTCCTGGGGGCATTTTATTAAAAAAAGGAGAGGGGTTCAAGCCCCCCCTAACTCTCTTAGAGCCCTGACGACCACCACCTCCCTGGGGCTTTATTTGTAAAAACGGAGGGGGCACACATGGCCCACCCCCTGTAGCACATTAAACTCTGGGGAACACCACCTCACCGGGGCTGAAGAAGTATTGTTGGGGCAGCTGTGTAGGCCATCCCGAGCTCCAGGGACCATCACCTCCCTGTGCTAAATTAGACAAAGGGAGGGGGCATGCAGAACCCCCTTGGGCCCCAGGGACCACCACCTCCTTGGAGCCAAATATTTTCTAAAAGAATGGGAGATGGGCCGCACAACCCCCCTCCCAGGCCATATATGGCCACAGGGACCACCACCCCTCCCCTAGGCTGGCTCCTGCTATGTCCCAGTGTGCCCACCCCGGGACATAGCTGTTTGCTTTGACTTGGCTGGAGGGTTAACAGCTTCTGCCAATTGAGAGCTAATATGAACTCCACTCTCAGCAAGCAAGAGCCATGAAACCACTTCTGTTTGCTGAAAGCAGAGTTTTCCTCTCTTTTCCTACCTGCTGTGAAGCGGGCAGGGAAACAAACAAAAATATTGGATTGCTCTAACAGACAAGGAGCTTCATGTTTAGTAGCTCCGGTCTGTGAGACTAATGCCGGTTCCTGCAGGAGGCTGGAAGATGGCATGGACTGAGGGACCTTGCTGCTCGCCTCGTGGTCCCCATTGGTGGTGAATGGGTGTCTTAGGTGGTATCCAGGACACCAACAATCAAGAGGCAGGGCCCTGAGGGATGGGGTGCCCGAGGGTGATATTGGCCCACATTAATCTAAGTATTTGGTCCTGGAGAGGTGGTGGTCTCCAAGGGTTCCCTGCGGCCCTGCATAATATTAAGTTAGCCCCAGGGAGGTGGTGGTCCCCAGGGCATATGAAAGCACCGCGGGGTCCATGCAGACCCCCTCCTTTAGTAAAATAAAGCCCTGTGGAGGTGGCTGTCCCCAGGGCTCTTGGAGCTAAATAGACCCACTGCACCCCTCCTTAATATTAGAAATCTCTAAGGAGGTGGTGGTCCCTGGGGCTTTTAAGTGGAAGAAAGAGGGCATAAAAATTAGCAGGAAAGACAAAACAGAGAGCAGAAAAACGAGCAGGAAAGGCAAAACAGAGGGCCGAAAAACGCATAGAAAGGACTAAACAGAGAGTAGAAACACGATCAGCAAAGGCAAAACAGATCAGAAGAGGGCAAAACAGAGGGGTGAAAAATGAGCAGGGAAGGCAACACGGAGGACAGAACATCAAGCAGAAAAGGCAAAACAGAGGAGAAGAGGAAAACAGGTAGAGCACTAAGACACGCAAACACCATCTCACAGACCCACCCAGAGACTCATGCAACCACTTACGGAGCCAATGAGACACCCATACACCCTCTCATGAACCAACTCAGAGATTCACGCACCCACTTACAGACCAACTCAAAAACTCATGCACCAACTCCCAGACCTACTCAGACACTCACACACCTACTCACAGACCTACTCAGACTAACATACCCACTTGGAAACCCACCCAGAGATTCATGCACTCACTCACAGACCCACTCAGAGACTCATGCCCTCACTCATAGACCCACTGACAAACTCACAGACCCACTCACAAACCCACTTAGACACTCACACAACTATTTCCAGACCCATTGAGAGACTAACACACCCACTCATAGACTCACTCAGCAACTCACACACCCACTCACAGACCCACTCAGAGACTCAAGCACTCACTCACTGGCCCACTCTGAGACTCATGCACTCACTCACAGACCCAATCAAAGAGTTATATACTCACTCAGAGACCCACACACAGACTTACACACCCACTCACAGAGTCACAGAGAGGCTCATGCACCCACTTACAAACCCACTCAGACACTCATGTGCTCAGTCACAGACTGTTTCACATACTTATGGAAGAATTTGCAAACCCATTCAGACACTCTGATACCCACTCATCGATCCAATCAGATACTCACACACCCGCTAACAGTCCTAATCAGAAACTCATACACTCACTCACAGACTGACTCAGACACTCATGGAGGCATTTGCAAACCCAGTCAGACAATCTCATACCTACTCACAGATCCACTGAGCCACTTACTCAGACACTCATGCACCCACTCAGAGACTCATGCACTCACACATAGGCCCACTCCGACACTCATGCACTTACTCACAGACTGACTAAGACACTCATGGAGGCAATCGCAAACCCACTCAGTCACTCTCACACCTACTCACAGGCCCACTGAGACACTCACTCAGACACTCATGCAACCACTCAGAGACTCATGCACCCACTCTAAGACCCACTCAGACACTCATGAACTCTCTCACAGACTGAATCACACACACATGGAAGCACTCGCAAACCCACTCAGACACTCTCACCCCCACTCATTGACCCACTCAGACACTCATGCACCTACTCAGACACCCACTGATTCACTAACACACCCACTCACACACCCAGTGAGACACTTATGCAGCCATTCCCAGGACCACTCAGACACCAACACATCCACTCACACCCATTGAGCCACTCATGTACTCACACTCACTCTCAAAGGTTAGATATTACACTAAGGAAATAAAATTAAACAATTTCCGAAAATCCACTTAAAAAATGAAAGTGTTACAAGGATGTTATTGTTAGGAAACAATCTTAGATATTCACTAAAAAAACGAAGATTACAGAGACGTTATAGTGAGGCTCACATTTCACTACTACAAAACCAGAGAAATTCAGCAGTTATATTTACTTGAGCCAACTATAACTTTCGCCCCCACAATACATTGCTTCTGACCGCACATATTACATCAGTCATGACATGGTCAGTAACATCACTGATGACATCTCAAATGACATCACTGATGACATCATTGATGATATAATCCACAGAACCACTCACACACCCACTCACACCCCTGTAGAACCTCTCATACATGAACTTCCACTCCAGCACAACCCCTCACATACCCATTCACACACCCATACCAGCACTTACACAACCAATCACTCATCCATAGAACCACTCACACACCCACCCACTTATAGTGCCACTCACATACCCACTAACTCACCCATACAGTCACTCATGTGCCCAATCACTAACCCATACTGCCACTCATGCATTCAGTAATACAGACATAAAGCCACTTACACTAGAATATATGATGTTACAACACATGCAATTGCAACACATGCTTTTACAACACAGTCTTTACATAGCAACTACCATTACATTGCATGGTTTTACAATAAATGCCGTTACAATGCATTTTTTAAAACTAACCTTACAATTCATACCATTACTATGCATACCATTACAACGCATAATACTTTTAGGGCAGCAGTAGGGGAAGTATTGGATAGTGTAGGGGTAAACATTACTATTCCCACTCCAGTGAGTGCAACAGTATGGTAAGTGTTGGATAGTGTAGAGGTAAAAATGACTAAGTGTTGGATAGTGTAGGGGTAAAAATTACTATTCCCTCTCCAATGAGTATAGTGTAGTTCCTATATCCCTGATAGGCTCTGCACATTGGAATAATATAAACTATAGTTGTGGCATAGGACTAAGGTCAGTATGCCTCTATCGAGTACATTAAACTTAATTACTTGTGTGTGCCAGCTAACTCAGAGGTCACTAGAAACTTCTTGAATAAACAAGAAGGGATTAGTGACAACCGCATAATCATGACTACTTTGTTCCCTTAGAATCGAAACAGTCTCAGAATCGTTGAAACAATAGATAACAGTTTCACTCAGTCAATCGTGGATGCTTCTTTTCTACAGAGTTTACACAGAAATTTGTAGACGGGCGTTTCAATAAAAAGGGTTTATTGAACTGTCTTATTTCTTGTGTAAGAGATATGAACTGATGCAATCATAAGACAGAATGAGAAGTATAATACGTATAGCATTAGCAGTAGGATAAAATATTACTGCAATAGGATGGTTTGTAGCTATGACATATATTCATAAAAATACATGCATAAGTAACACAGGCTAAAATGTGAATACTCATCTGGTGCTTCTAGCTAATTCCAACCCAGTGTACCTAACCTAAGTGTAGTACAAGGTAAGAGGTAAAAAGTAGGTGCTGTTCTTCTATAGTCTAGTTTAGCTACAGTTTAGCTATAGTTAGGATTGGTGTTGCCAAGATTTGCCAAAAGTCCCTCCAGTTCTAGTCTGCTCCATACCTTAGAATGAGAGAGGTTGGAATCTCTTTCCGGGTCTCGATCACTAACACCCCGCAAGAGGAGTCAGAAACACTGGAGCTGGATTCTCTGAGAGGAGGATGGCAGCATCTGGTCAGTGCATCTGGCGGGGCCTCAAATTCCTTCTGAACTTGCAGTGGCGTACCGTGTCAAGCTGTGTAACCGAGCCATGCTTTGCCATTTATACCTTGAAGGTGTTTAGGAATGCCAGTATTGACATAAAAGTCAGGCAAAGGAACATCATGAATGTACCCCTAAGGAATAGATGTTCATGCACAATAAATGAGTTCTTGGAGAAATAAATAATCCAAGCAAGGGGAAGTCCTAAAGGCTTAAGAGTCTGCTTTTCCAAGAACTCATTGTGACATGGATGGACGGATGTAGGTGGCCATGCCTGTATTTGGTTAGCATGGATAATGCCTAAGTAAGGGTTGGATTTCAATGCCTACATAAGGGCAATGCGAATTGTGCCTATATAAAGGCGTAAACCGGGAAACCTATATACGGTATCTAAATCGACACACAACATGAGTTCAACAGTAGGGAAAGAGTTGGATAGTGTTGGGGTAAAAATTACTATTCCCTTGTACCCCAAAACCCATACCCACCTTAATACTAAAACAATCATCATTACTTAACTTATAATGTATTGTAATGGCATGCGTAGCAATGGTATGCGTTGTAATGACATGCGTTGTAGTGACATGTGTTGTAATGGCATGCATTGTAAAGGCATGCGATGTGAAGGCAGTTGCGTTGTAACAGTTGTGTTGTAGAGGCAGGTCGTTGTAATGACTGCATTGTAATGGATGTTTCCCCTTACACACCCTTTCATATACCCTTACAGTCATTCACACACCCACTTAATCATCCATACAGAAACTCACACAGCCGCTCACTCACCCATACATGTACTCACAACCACACACTAACCCATACAACCACTCCCACACCCACAGGACCACTTACATACCCATTCACATATCCATATAGCCACTCAAACACCTACTCCCTCACTCACACATATAGCCACTTTCTTAGCCACTCAGTCACCCATACAGAAACTCACACACCCACTCACATACCTATGCAGCCACTCACTCAGACACTAACTCTCCCATACAGACACTCACACACCCACTCACTCTCCAATATCGCCACTCAGTCACCCACTCAGCTACTAACCCACTAACACCCTACTAACACATTCATACAACCACTCACACACCCATACAGCCACTGAGTCATCCAGTCACACACTTATACAGACAGTCACACAGCCACTCAGATGACATATGTGAGAAATAGAATGGTTAATTACTAGCACAGAAATAATAGTAACTTAAATGTCTCAGAAACATTTATAACGCACACTCACTGGATTACGTCATCAGTGATGTAATTTGAAATGTCATCAGTGATGTCACTGACCATATCATGAGAGGTTTAATATGTGAGGCCATAACCAGTGCATTGTGGGGGTGTAAGTTCTTGTTAGCTCCGGTGACTATAACTACTGAATTTGTCTTGTCTTGTATGAGTGGAATGTGAGCCTAAATATAATGTCCATGTAACCTTTGTTTTCTTCAGTGAATTTCTATGTTTTTTGTAATTATATTTCCTAACAATAATGTCCCTGCAACCTTTGGTTTTTTTCAGTGACTTTGTATGTATATAGGAAAAGGCATGAATGCTTCTAATTCAAGGCTTAGAAACTACCAATTCCAATAAATGACAACCAGTGCAGTGCTACAATCTAATGTACTAAAGTGGAACCTAGTCAGTATGTTAACGAAATATATGTTTTAATTTTGAAGAGTCTTTCTCATTGTTTAATATTACTGGGCTAGATGGCTCAACTGACAATAGCCGAATAGATGGAGATGATATAAGGCTTGAGCAAGGGGAACTGTTAATTAAGGACCCTAGGGAACGTAGGGAGGTGACACTAACACTTGGTCCAACTCTAGGAGAACGACCATTGACTTTTATATCTTGGAATGTAGCAGGAATAGCGAGTAAGCTTTTAACTCCCGAATGGGTGGACTATATTGACAGACATGACATAGTTATGATGCAAGAAACTTGGTCAATTAACCCCGTATTTCGTATGGGGTACTTAAACTTCTATAAACCTGCAGTTAGAGGAGAAAAGGGGCGTCCCTCTGGAGGACTGTTGATATGGGTTCGCCAAGCACTGACTTGCACCATATCACAAAGACTCATAATATCCAACGACATCCTAGCATTGAATATTAGATGGCCTAACGGCCAAGAGGTAGCTTTGTATAATCTCTATGCTAGGGGGGTTGGTACAGGTATTCCATCTGATGTTTTCACAACATTAGAACAGGATGTTGAAATTCTTCCACCTAACCCTCATATTGTTGTGGGTGGTGATTTCAATTCAACTTTTGAGCCCCTGGGAGAAGAGGATAGAAGTCTAACGGAGGAGGAAGATAGTAGGTGGGGAATACCGCAACTAGAGATTCCCCCCATAAAAAGATGGAGTGCCACGGCTATCCGGATTAAGAGCCTCTGCCTCTCCAGAGGATTAAGAGCTACGAATGGGAGGACACAATCTGATCTACATGGAAATTTTACTGTTGACAATGGTCGTGCAACTAGCAGGATCGATTATTTTTTAATCGATGTAAGAGCATGGTCCAAATTAATAGATATGGCAGTTGTACCACGCTTGGAGAGTGACCACCATCCTCTGTATATGATATTTCACCCCTATCATGAAGCTAATGTACCCATAAATAATAAGCAGATGATAACACAAGATGTTGTGTGTTCTAATAACCAAAGACATCTGAAATGGGGAACGCTGCTAGGGAATGAAAGGAAATTAGAACAGCTGAAATATTTAGCAAAAGACGAGGTTAGTGCTATCAAGTTGCTCCATGGGAACTCTAACTTCGTGGAATACATGATGGAGGCCCACAAAAATTTGTTTATTAAACTCCAAAGCTTTTTTCTTAAAACAGTAGATCCAACTGTTTCTAAAAAATACCAACCCGTCCAAGGCTGGTATGATAAAAATTGCAGACTAGCAAGGCGAAATCTAAGTATAGAATTGAAAACAGGAAACCCTACGGCCGTCAAAAAGGCAAGAGACGTCTATAGGCAGACACAAAAGCAATCTAAGAGGCGCTGGGACGAGGAGGGTTGGAGCGAGCTAAAACAGGCCTGTACTAACAAAGATTCAAAGCGGTTTTGGGCCTTGGTTAAATGGAATAGATGTGGGGTAGCAGCTCAACCACAAAACCATGTGTCTCAGGAAGGATGGAATGATTTTTTCCAACCCCAGTATGCTAGAAACCCGAGATATGCAGCCATATCTCTCCCCAAAACTGTCTTTTATAAAGATCAAATATTTACTGAAAAGGAGGTTAGCCTGGCACTCGACTGTGTGTCATGCGGAAAAGCACCAGGCATGGATGGCATCCCAGCAGATGTTTTTCTATCCGACCGGCCATCTTGGTGCACATATTTTACTTGGTTGGCCAATGCAATAGCAATGGGTGGTGAAGTCCCTGCCTCGTGGAAAGGGGCTGAAATTATCCCTATATTCAAAAAGGGGGATATAACACAGGCAAAAAATTATAGACCCATTAGCTTAATTGACACTGCGCAGAAAATAATGGGTCGATTGGTCCAGAATAAATTACAGCAGTGGATCGAAGACCAAAATATATTGTCGCCATTCCAAGCGGGCTTTCGCCCTTTGACTAGCAGTGTTGACCAAGTTTTTTATTTCCTAGCCATCTACTGGAGAAATGTTACACTCCGAAATAGCAGACTGTATGCAGTCTTTGTGGACCTAAAAGCCGCATTTGATCTGGTCCCGAGAGAAAAACTGTGGGAAACACTGGCCAATGTGGGAATTAGCAGAGAGCTCCTTACTTTACTTGTCCGCCTCCACGAAAATAATTTTGCAAAAATAAGGTGGGGCAAACAGGGGGAAGTGACGGCCCCTTTTCCGGTTGAACGGGGGGTGAGGCAAGGATGTGTTCTGGCCCCAACGCTCTTTTCAATCTACATAAACGGAATTGTGGAATACTTAAAGAAATCCCCAACTGACGCCCCATTGGTAGCAGGTGTACACGTCCCCGTACTAATGTTCGCAGACGATACGCTTTTGCTATCACGTACGCCTAGTGGTTTACAGAAAGCGGTTGACACTTTTGGGGACTTCTGTGATAGCCGTGGTTTGGAATTAAACACTAGCAAAACTAAATTTATGTGTCTAAGTTCCCAATCGGCTTTCAAGGGGGTAATAAAATTTAAGGGCGAACCACTGGAAAGGGTAGATGCCTTTACTTACCTAGGCATTATTCTCCAACATGATATGAAATGGAAGTCACACACTGACATGGCATTACTAAAATTTAATCAGCTAGCAGGTGCGGTCTCCATTAAACATAACACATCCTTGACAAGACCCATTAACTGTGCGCTCGAAATTTATAGCATGAAGGTACTGAGTGCATGCTTATATGGGTCTGAGTTATGGGGATTTTCGAACCTAGGTAAATTGGCGGCGGGCGGAAAATAGATTTTTGCGAGGGCTTGTTGGGGCCCCACAGAGTACGCCCATAATCCCACTAAAAATGGAACTAGGTAGGAGAAACATTGAAGATATTGCTCGCCTACGTCCTTTGTTGTATTGGAGGCGCCTAATGGTAACCCCAGAGTTAAGCCACTATGCATCAGCTTTTCTTGATGTTGTGAATTTTGACCGATTTCACTGCATTATTTGGCTAAAAGAGCTCCAGGGTACACTAGGGAAACTGGGCCTAGATCACTTGTGGGGCAACAAGGATGTTGCCTTATTTCCAACAAAAAAGCAACTGAAGGACATCTATTGGGACTCGGTATATGTTACATTGTATCGCAAAGGCCTGCAATCTACCCTGTCATCTCGCTTTTTGGATTCTAAACAACTTCCATCATATGAAAAATATTGGGACTTAATCGAACGTCCATTTGACAGGAAATTATATTTCCAATTTCGTGTGGGAACACTTCCAGTGAATGCTTTCAGAACAAATTGGTCTTCATCGCAGGATGCTCACTGTGATCATTGTAAAAATCAAATAGAAGACATTGCACATTTGCTTTTTGTCTGCCCCTTATATGTCACCCCTCGTCGAAAATGGCTAAAACCAGTTTGTAAAAATATGGGCACTCGCTGTTGCTCGCAAGCCCTCAGAATCTTAACATCTGACTCTTCTACATTACTGGCAATAGGCGTAGCAAAATTCTTGGCCTGGGCGTGGGTAATAAGATTACGTGCTGCTAAAGCCCATCAGCTAATATGTATTAATAACTGCCTCCTTTAATGATGTATGTTCTTTTAAACTTTTTCCACATGATTTTTTAATGTATGATTACATATTTTAGATCCTATTAGCATTCGACTTTTCTTGTTTAATATGCTCTTAATTAACTGTTTTTTATGCTTAGTATTTATTGTACTATGGTTAGGAAGTTGCTTTTATGACTAAAAGTCGAATAAAGCTTTGAAATGAAATGAAATGTTTAATATTACATTTTTAAGCATGATTTACAAACCAAACACGTTGATGGGTCTGCTTGTGCTCTTGAAAACAATGCAGACACTTTGCCCAGCTTCCCCTATTATTTTGGCTTGGCCACCCAGGGGTGTTGCTTCAGGGTTGGGAGTTGGTGTGTGACATCCTCCAAATAAATGCACTCTTGACTGTGGGAGTTGTGTTTGGGGGGGCAGAGTTGGGTCTTGTTGGAAATGGCACTCTCTGCAGGGTCACCCCTAAACCCTTTGCCTTCACCCGTCCTGTTTTGTTGACTTTGTTTTTGTTGGCCTTAGGACTCAGTGCTCTGTTTGCTTTAGGACTCTCTGCCACTCTACCACTGCTAAGCAGTGCTAAAGTGCATGTGCACTCTCACTAAGACATGGTACAATTAGCTCACCTTTGATTGCCACCTTATATTTATTTGTAGGTCCTTAGTAAAGTGGTATTACTTGTACCTATGGCCTGCAAGTTAAATGGTACTGGGGTAGACGTATAACATTGTTCTGCATTCTGTCCATCAATTGTTCTTTCTGCATTTGTGACACCAAGTGGGATGGGTATGCCCTGATGTGGGTCCCATGCTCTCCATGCCACTGGAGTTAATCTATCTTGGCTGATGAATGGTGAAACCCCGAAACTGGTCCTAAGATGCTTGTTTCTAGTCCAGGGAGGACCTGGCCTGGCAGTTCGGGCTGGGCTGTTCCTATTAAGCGCAGTATCAAGACTGATTTGCATATGGCTGGGTAAACACTGGAATGGCATGGGGAGCAAAAAAATAATGGATTTAGGCCCAGATCTCTGTACTGGGTTAAATGTATGACATTGTTCTGCATTCTGTCCATCAATTGTTCTTTTTGCACTAGTGGGCCTGCAGCATTCATTCTGCTGCCACAGTAGCCTTTTGAAACATGCACTGCAGTACTGTTTTAAACTTCCATTGGACCTGGACAAAATAAGCCTTTTGCCAGGCCTAATCCTTCTTTTTTATTGCACATATGTCATGCTGAAGGTAGGCCCTAAACAGCATTAAGGAGAGAGTGCTTTGTATTAAAAAAGTTGGACATGCACTATTAAGTTTTAGCTGTCCTGGATTGGTGTCACTACAACGCATGCTTTTACCACGCATGCGTTTACAACACGGTTTTTACCACGCAGTCCATTACAACGCATAATGCTTTTAGGCGCTGGATAGTGAATTATTTAATTTACTATTCCAACTTCAGTCCCCGTGGATAGCAGGGAAGGTGTTGGATAGTATATTAAATACATTCCCTATCCTAGAGCGCCCCCCAGCGCATTGCGTTGTAATGGTTTGCGTGGTAAAAGTTGCGATGTAATGGTAGTGCGTTGTAAAAAATTCGTTGTAACCGTGCTACACCGCTGTCCTGGTAGTGAAAACTTCTTACATTCATTTTTCACTGCTGTAAGGCCAACCTCTCCCATAGGATTACACCAGGATACCTTATTACATTTGACAAGTGATAACTTTTGTTTGGAAAGAGGTAGAAATGTCATGCTTGGTCTCTCATGAATCGTAATTTAAATGGTATGGTCAGATTTTAGGTCACAATTCTGAAAATGACACTTTTAGTAAGCTGCCATTTTCTTGTCCTAATCATTTGGCACCTGCAGCCTGTATCCTGATTCATATGACTAGGTGTAGTTGGCAGTTGGCCTTTGTGTTTTCTTCCCAGACAGTATCACAAAGGGAGGACTAGAGGTTAGCAGGATCGGCCATTCTACCTACCACACTTGCTCTTCAGAGGGGCTGCCACAGCACACACACAAAGTCCTTCACCCTAGCATTTTGTGACTCCAGAAATCCAAGGACCAGGGCAGGAAGGGTGGATGGAAATTTCAGTACCATATGTGAGTAGAAATCTGGAAATTTCTCCCACGTCAAAGCTGGCACCAGGTATATATGTTGGACCCTCAAACAAACTCTTCAGATCACTTCTGGACCTGTGGAACACTCAGAAGATGGGACTGTTCTATTGCCCTGCTGCTGGAATGGCTGCCCTACTGCAAGAAGGACTACCCTGCGGCCTGAGGAAGGAAACTGGACCTGCTCCTTGAGCTTAGAACCACCAGAGTGACTCCAAGGCATAGCTGGCTGACCTCCTATTCTGAGCTACGGGTCATAACAAGCTCCTAAGACCTTTCTAGCATCTGCTCAGCTGCCAAGACTCAACTTGACCTGCCTGTGCCCTGATGCTGCCCTCTTCTGGAGTGAGTCGTGATCCTCAAGAGGTGCATCGCAGGTCCCAGACTCTATGCTGGCATCTGAGTATACTCCTCCTAGACCAACTGTGAGTTACCTCAGAAACGACACAGCACATCACAATGTTATTCCATGCAGTGCAGCGTGACACAGGACCTCCCATTACAGCACCTCGCAGCTGCTGATCGGTGGCCTCATCAGGACTGATGCAGAGTGACACATCTCGATGCAGGAGCTTGCATCACAACACATAGCAGCTCTTGATAGGTGGCCTCTTCAGAACTGACGCAGAGTGACGCATCTGGACCTCGCATTGCAGCACCTTACAGCTCCTGATTGGCAGTCTCTTTCAAACTGATGCTGCTCGACAAAGTGCAACACAGGGCCTTGCATCTCTGTCCAAGTACAACCAGGTAATTACCCAGCAGGTCAAAATCGGTTCTGTACCAGGCCAGCATTCCAAGTAGTTGGCTTTGCCCTGGTCCAGCGCAATAGATAACCCCAGTTAACAGTTTGACTTCTTAGTACTACTTTTGCCAAAGACTTTGAATTTGCATATCCCCAGTTGTACTGATTGGACTTTTGTTGTACTGGTATAATTGTATTAATTGATATTCAATTTACTCTATTTTTCTAATTGATGTGAGAATTTTCTTTTGTTGAGTGTTTCACTTTATTGCTGTTTGAGGTCTGCATAAATGTTTCACAAACTGCCTCTAAGTTAGGCTTGACTGCACAGGTTAATTTAGTGACTTCTGTGGTTCACCCTGACAAGGATTGTGGCCATGGTGGTCATGTGGAAGTAGTCAAGAGTTGCAGCTGTGACTTTTTTGCTTCCTGCTGCTTCTGGAACTTCCTTTGTGACAACTGGCCTCAGAGTGGCAAAAGAGTTGCCTCATCTGAGGCCAGGGGTTACAAAAGAAGTGCCAGTGCCAGGAGTGGCAGGGAGCACGCTAGATGTCTCAGCTGCGATCCCAAACCACCTCCAAATGATGTCCATGATTGTGGCTGTTACTTGAGAAGGACCCACACCCCCTCAACCAACAGCCCAATTTCTCGCAGGTCTGCTATGTCTTTGTTTTATTTTGTCATTGAGCACCAAAAATAAAAGACAAAACAGTGACCTTTGATTCAAAACAGACGAGAGACGGAGACAGAAATATACATCTGGTAGCTTAAATGTTAAAATGTGAAGCCACATAACATGGAATCAATACCAACTTCCCTGCTTGTCCACATTGTGCGATGCTCGGCAATATATTATTTCACATATAAGGGAGTACTTTTAAATGTTTGAGATCAGAATGTACCTGTAAAGAAACTCTTCTCTTTGATTTAATAGACTAAAATATTGCACCTTCTATATTAAGAATCTAGGCATCGTTTAGAGTTGACATGACTATTGACTTGCCTCTTAGCTCACTAATGGCATTAGCTTTGGTGTGAGCCATTAATGTTTCTAAGTTTATATTTACAAACTATCACTTTTGATAAATAGCTGCATGTGCAGTTATATAATCTCAAATTCCTGCCGAGCAAATAGTATATGTATGTCTACACTCTCAAACACCCAAGTCACAATGTTCATAAATTGTCCATTAGGTCCGTTAGCCAGTTAGACACCAGAATCCTAGTATTGTTTGATCGGTGTTTATTTTCAATTTTACTTCACACGATTCAGTTATTCTGTCATCAGATTCACAATATTTTCTGTAATCAGATCAGCCTTATAAGCAGGTCAGCCGACACGTGTTTCGTTGTATAAACAACTTCATCAGGGCTGCAAGCCAAAAAAAGTAAAATATAAACTTATATACATAACTATATACACCTAGTTGTACAGTATTATGAAAGTATTAATATTAATTAATCTAACACCTCCTAGGTGAAAGTAAAGGCACAAAGTTCCCAATACATTAGTGTCTCAAAATTAAAAGAGTTGTGATTCCCGGTGTCAAGTAATGGTACACATCAAAAACTTTCGGGTCTATCGCCTTCAGTATAGAACCTGTAAACTTTTACATACATTAAACAGTTCATATCTCAGGTTTTACAAACTAAAAATTTTACATTAGGTATTTTCTCATCAATCAGAATCTCTGGAGTGGTATGGGGAAACCCCCGGCTCCGTCCTGATAATCACCGCCATTCCAACCTCACTCAGGTAGGTATAGCTTCTAGCTATAGTAAATATTCAACTCGTAAGACTTAATTATATGGGACATATATAAGAGCAGCTTACTGCTATGTTAATATATTAACGGGTCTACTCAAAGTCTTTAGATATGTTCTCCACAAAGGGAAATCATTTTACAGCTACAGGTGAAGCTCTTTTACCTTTCTATTATTCTCGGT
This sequence comes from Lissotriton helveticus, assembly GCF_964261635.1. Lineage (NCBI taxonomy): Eukaryota > Metazoa > Chordata > Amphibia > Caudata > Salamandridae > Lissotriton > Lissotriton helveticus. Next base: position 1,709,897,353 of record NC_136059.1, read on the forward strand.
ATCAGTTCAGTTACGTAGTCCTTTAGTTTCTTTAAGATTTAATTTTTGCGTTTATTCTGCAGGTTCTGTAAAGATAAGAGGACGTGACTATACGTCTATGTCCTTGGTAAAATGATTGTTGATAATATTCGTATCATATCATAAATTGTAGCTTACCGATCAAACTGCTGTAGTTCACTTATATCTCTTTTTGGACGCGGTATCAATATCTGTATTTCAGCTATAAAGGAGTAAATTGGAAAGTCGAGCCTTACCACTATATTCTGTGTTATGGTTAACAGTATATAAACGTATTTGCAGTTGTTATTACAATAGTGCTCACCTCATATGAAAATAAGTCTCTTTCTCACGTATCTCTCGTATCTTTTTATTTATTTTCACGTCTTATTTGCGTGTCAAAATCTAAAGAGAAAATGTTATATGACCGATTTTTAGATTTCTATTCGTTATATTGTCTAAGATATCACAGTTTATTAAAGAAAATGTATAGAGGCAATTACACTCACCTCGTAAGAGTGTCTATCTCCTCTTACATCTTCCCGTGTTCTGAGTTACCGGCGTTTGTTACGAGCGCCATCTTAGCTAAGTAAATGTTTATCCAGTCTGTACCGCGTGTTACTGTTTATGGCGGCCATCTTATGTAAGTAGTAGCGCGGTTTAATGCGCTACATTGAAAGCCTATCTACAGATAATTATAGTCACAGTAAATTATTTGTTAACACTTATTTATCGACTAATATTTATTGTCTGCGATAGGAGTGAATTAAATAATATTATTTACGAATTTATTTACGAAAGAATATTCAGCTCGCTAAATTTACATTTACACCTTGTGTAACAAGAAATATATTGTCCATTTCGAAATATCAAAATACCATTGTGGCTGTTTGGTTTTATACTGTCTACAAATCAGTAGATAGCAGAACCTGCATACGATATATCTAACCTCTTTCAGCCATATTGGAGTGGTGAGTCTATCGATATAATTCGGTGGTAAAGAAGTGAAAATTAAATAGTATAAAGTTAGCGTGGCGGTGACCTCCAGTGTCAGAGCTGTCGGCACCACATACCATTCCATTACAGTTTCTACTTATAATAAGATACTGAACATAACAACATAGGGGGATTGAAGGCAAAAGCAGAAGTATTATCACATCTTATCGGATTTCATCATATGTTAAATAACAATAGTATATAACTAATGTAAACAAGTGTTTCCTATTCACTGATAGTTTCATTTTCTTAATGATCACCTAAGTACTATTGAAGCTCAGAATCAATATTAAGACCATCTTCAACTGCTCTAAGGACCATAATCCATCTTGCCTCTCTGCGTCCTAATTTCAGTAACCTGTTTCCACCCCGTCTATCTAGTGTCACTTGTTCGATTCCATGGTATAAAAATTTATGTCTTACAGAGTCATTACCATTTTGAATCAAATGTGAGGAAATTGGATACCTGGTATCACCATTCTTAAGTGCTCGATAGTGTTCAATCATACGGTCTTTAAGTTTCCTCACAGTACTGCCTACGTATATTTTACCACATAGGCAAACAATAACATATATAACATACGGTGTTTCACAGTTAATAAAGGATTCAATACGGAATGTCCCAGTATTATTATATTCAAATGTTTGTACTTTCCTCATTGCCCATCTGCATGAGCTGCAGTTTCCACAATGATAGAATCCTTTCGGACATGTCCGGAGCCAGTCACTTTGGCTTATTGGTGTAATAAGTTTTGGATAGCTTGGGCTCACAATATTGGCAAGTGACAATCCCTTTCTGTATGTTATGCTTGGACGTTCTGTTAAAAAGGGTTTAAGATCTTTGTCAGAAATAAGCATTTGCCAGTATTTATTCATGATATTAAAAAGTTTATGACTTCCTTTACCAAAATTGGTGATCATACGAAGTTTCTGATTATTTGTTGGGACCTCGGATCTATTTTTAGATTTCAAAGTGTCATCTCTCTGTAATTTATTGGCTCTACGAACCGCTTTAGTAATTACAGTATCCGAGTATCCTCTATTAACAAATCTCTTAGTCATGTCTTTGACATTTAAGTGAAAATCTTCATCTTTAGAGCAGTTCCTCCTTGCTCTAATCATTTCCCCATATGGGATCGAATTAATTTGGCTTTTAGGGTGGCAACTGTCTGCTCTAAGTAGTGCATTGCAGCTGGTCTCTTTACGAAACATACGGCTGCCCAGTTTATTATTTTCCACAAAAAGTTCGATATCTAGAAAAGTCAGTTTTTCTTTGCTGTAATGGGTGGTGAATGACATGTTCATATCATTTGCATTCAGATACTGAAAGAAGGAATCTAGTTCATCCGATGTGCCTCTCCAAAATAATAAACAGTCGTCAATGAATCTACCCCAGTAGTATATGTGGTCGATCCATTGACAGCCTTTAGGGCCCCAAATAAGCTCCGCCTCCAGTCTCCCCATAAAGAGGTTCGCGAAGGACGGAGCAAATTTGGAACCCATCGCAGTCCCAATCTTTTGTTTGTACCAGGTAGATTCAAATAAAAAATAATTGTTTTCAAGTACTATTTTAGTCATCTCAAGTAGCATGGATGTATGGTTCAAATATTCCACTGGCCTGCTATTTAAAAAGGTTTCTATGGCTCGTATTCCTTTGTCATGGTCAATATTAGAATAGAGAGATACTACATCCAATGTCGCTAGAATCATGTCATTCTCCCACATCACATCATTCATTATGTTAAGAACATGTTTCATGTCCTCAATATGTGACGGTAAGTTCTGCACGTAAGGTCTAAGGTATGAGTCTATAAATTGAGAAAGTTTCTCAGTTGGTCCCCCTATGCCTGAGAATATTGGTCTCCCTGGTGGTTTCTCTTTATTCTTATGTATCTTGGGAAGACAGTACATACACGGGGCTTTAGGGGAATCAATTTTGAGGAATAGGTACTCATCGTGATCTAAAAGACTATTCTCATACCATCCCTTCAGTTTCATATTTATTTGGTTCTTAATCATTTCTAAAGGATTAGAGTTAATTCTCTCATAATATCTACTATCTCCCAATTGTGATAATACTTCTCCATTATAATCATTCCGATTCATAACAACAATGTTGCCACCTTTGTCAGCTCTACGTATCATAAGTTGTGGGTGGTCTGTGAGTTTACGTAACGCTTCCCTTTCATCCAATTTTAAGTTGTCGTAAACTCACAGACCACCCACAACTTATGATACGTAGAGCTGACAAAGGTGGCAACATTGTTGTTATGAATCGGAATGATTATAATGGAGAAGTATTATCACAATTGGGAGATAGTAGATATTATGAGAGAATTAACTCTAATCCTTTAGAAATGATTAAGAACCAAATAAATATGAAACTGAAGGGATGGTATGAGAATAGTCTTTTAGATCACGATGAGTACCTATTCCTCAAAATTGATTCCCCTAAAACCCCGTGTATGTACTGTCTTCCCAAGATACATAAGAATAAAGAGAAACCACCAGGGAGACCAATAATCTCAGGCATAGGGGGACCAACTGAGAAACTTTCTCAATTTATAGACTCATACCTTAGACCTTACGTGCAGAACTTACCGTCACATATTGAGGACACGAAACATGTTCTTAACATAATGAATGATGTGATGTGGGAGAATGACATGATTCTAGCGACATTGGATGTAGTATCTCTCTATTCTAATATTGACCATGACAAAGGAATACGAGCCATAGAAACCTTTTTAAATAGCAGGCCAGTGGAATATTTGAACCATACATCCATGCTACTTGAGATGACTAAAATAGTACTTGAAAACAATTATTTTTTATTTGAATCTACCTGGTACAAACAAAAGATTGGGACTGCGATGGGTTCCAAATTTGCTCCGTCCTTCGCGAACCTCTTTATGGGGAGACTGGAGGCGGAGCTTATTTGGGGCCCTAAAGGCTGTCAATGGATCGACCACATATACTACTGGGGTAGATTCATTGACGACTGTTTATTATTTTGGAGAGGCACATCGGATGAACTAGATTCCTTCTTTCAGTATCTGAATGCAAATGATATGAACATGTCATTCACCACCCATTACAGCAAAGAAAAACTGACTTTTCTAGATATCGAACTTTTTGTGGAAAATAATAAACTGGGCAGCCGTATGTTTCGTAAAGAGACCAGCTGCAATGCACTACTTAGAGCAGACAGTTGCCACCCTAAAAGCCAAATTAATTCGATCCCATATGGGGAAATGATTAGAGCAAGGAGGAACTGCTCTAAAGATGAAGATTTTCACTTAAATGTCAAAGACATGACTAAGAGATTTGTTAATAGAGGATACTCGGATACTGTAATTACTAAAGCGGTTCGTAGAGCCAATAAATTACAGAGAGATGACACTTTGAAATCTAAAAATAGATCCGAGGTCCCAACAAATAATCAGAAACTTCGTATGATCACCAATTTTGGTAAAGGAAGTCATAAACTTTTTAATATCATGAATAAATACTGGCAAATGCTTATTTCTGACAAAGATCTTAAACCCTTTTTAACAGAACGTCCAAGCATAACATACAGAAAGGGATTGTCACTTGCCAATATTGTGAGCCCAAGCTATCCAAAACTTATTACACCAATAAGCCAAAGTGACTGGCTCCGGACATGTCCGAAAGGATTCTATCATTGTGGAAACTGCAGCTCATGCAGATGGGCAATGAGGAAAGTACAAACATTTGAATATAATAATACTGGGACATTCCGTATTGAATCCTTTATTAACTGTGAAACACCGTATATTATATATGTTATTGTTTGCCTATGTGGTAAAATATACGTAGGCAGTACTGTGAGGAAACTTAAAGACCGTATGATTGAACACTATCGAGCACTTAAGAATGGTGATACCAGGTATCCAATTTCCTCACATTTGATTCAAAATGGTAATGACTCTGTAAGACATAAATTTTTATACCATGGAATCGAACAAGTGACACTAGATAGACGGGGTGGAAACAGGTTACTGAAATTAAGACGCAGAGAGGCAAGATGGATTATGGTCCTTAGAGCAGTTGAAGATGGTCTTAATATTGATTCTGAGCTTCAATACTACTTAGGTGATCATTAAGAAAATGAAACTATCAGTGAATAGGAAACACTTCCTTACATTTGTTATATACTATTGGTATTTAACATATGATGAAATCCGATAAGATGTGATAATACTTCTGCTTTTGCCTTCAATCCCCCTATGTTGTTATGTTCAGTATCTTATTATAAGTAGAAACTGTAATGGAATGGTATGTGGTGCCGACAGCTCTGACACTGGAGGTCACCGCCACTCTAACTTTATACTATTTAATTTTCACTTCTTTACCACCGAATTATATCGATAGACTCACCACTCCAATATGGCTGAAAGAGGTTAGATATATCGTATGCAGGTTCTGCTATCTACTGATTTGTAGACAGTATAAAACCAAACAGCCACAATGGTATTTTGATATTTCGAAATGGACAATATATTTCTTGTTACACAAGGTGTAAATGTAAATTTAGCGAGCTGAATATTCTTTCGTAAATAAATTCGTAAATAATATTATTTAATTCACTCCTATCGCAGACAATAAATATTAGTCGATAAATAAGTGTTAACAAATAATTTACTGTGACTATAATTATCTGTAGATAGGCTTTCAATGTAGCGCATTAAACCGCGCTACTACTTACATAAGATGGCCGCCATAAACAGTAACACGCGGTACAGACTGGATAAACATTTACTTAGCTAAGATGGCGCTCGTAACAAACGCCGGTAACTCAGAACACGGGAAGATGTAAGAGGAGATAGACACTCTTACGAGGTGAGTGTAATTGCCTCTATAAAGTTTCTTTAATAAACTGTGATATCTTAGACAATATAACGAATAGAAATCTAAAAATCGGTCATATAACATTTTCTCTTTAGATTTTGACACGCAAATAAGACGTGAAAATAAATAAAAAGATACGAGAGATACGTGAGAAAGAGACTTATTTTCATATGAGGTGAGCACTATTGTAATAACAACTGCAAATACGTTTATATACTGTTAACCATAACACAGAATATAGTGGTAAGGCTCGACTTTCCAATTTACTCCTTTATAGCTGAAATACAGATATTGATACCGCGTCCAAAAAGAGATATAAGTGAACTACAGCAGTTTGATCGGTAAGCTACAATTTATGATATGATACGAATATTATCAACAATCATTTTACCAAGGACATAGACGTATAGTCACGTCCTCTTATCTTTACAGAACCTGCAGAATAAACGCAAAAATTAAATCTTAAAGAAACTAAAGGACTACGTAACTGAACTGATACTGAGAATAATAGAAAGGTAAAAGAGCTTCACCTGTAGCTGTAAAATGATTTCCCTTTGTGGAGAACAGATCTAAAGACTTTGAGTAGACCCGTTAATATATTAACATAGCAGTAAGCTGCTCTTATATATGTCCCATATAATTAAGTCTTACGAGTTGAATATTTACTATAGCTAGAAGCTATACCTACCTGAGTGAGGTTGGAATGGCGGTGATTATCAGGACGGAGCCGGGGGTTTCCCCATACCACTCCAGAGATTCTGATTGATGAGAAAATACCTAATGTAAAATTTTTAGTTTGTAAAACCTGAGATATGAACTGTTTAATGTATGTAAAAGTTTACAGGTTCTATACTGAAGGCGATAGACCCGAAAGTTTTTGATGTGTACCATTACTTGACACCGGGAATCACAACTCTTTTAATTTTGAGACACTAATGTATTGGGAACTTTGTGCCTTTACTTTCACCTAGGAGGTGTTAGATTAATTAATATTAATACTTTCATAATACTGTACAACTAGGTGTATATAGTTATGTATATAAGTTTATATTTTACTTTTTTTGGCTTGCAGCCCTGATGAAGTTGTTTATACAACGAAACACGTGTCGGCTGACCTGCTTATAAGGCTGATCTGATTACAGAAAATATTGTGAATCTGATGACAGAATAACTGAATTGTGTGAAGTAAAATTGAAAATAAACACGGATCAAACGATACTAGGATTCTGGTGTCTAACTGGCTAACGGACCTAACGGACAATTTATGAACATTGTGACTTGGGTGTTTGAGAGTGTAGACATACATATACTATTTGCTCGGCAGGAATTTGAAATAATTTCAATTACCTGGAAACAGTGTATAGTTAGGGAGACAGGTAACCTTCCTATTCTGCCTAGTAGCAACTGGAGTTATTTGTTAATCTAATTTAGCCTGAATCACTGGCTGTGCGCCCTTTCACCTGTTGCCTTTTCTTTGTTCAGTTATATAATCTGTTGTGCTAAGCTGAAATGCTTCTGCATGTTAAAGAAATACGCTTTGGAAACCGGACAGGTCCCGAGCAATTTTAAGGAGGCTCGGGTGATCCCGCTATTAAAAAAGCCTGGCGCGGATGAGAAGGATCTGAAGAATTTCAGACCTATCTGACAGCTGCCATTTCTAGCAAAAATATTAGAACATCATGTGCTGCAGTCCCTTGCCTGCTACCTGGGGGTCAATCATCTTCTTGAACCAACCAGGCGGGTTTCAGGCCGCATTACAGCATGGAATTAGTTATGCTTTCCATGCTGGACGAGATGAGAATGAGAGCGGATAGGAAGACGCCGTGTGCTCTGGTCCTGCTGGATCTATTGGCGGCTTTTGACACGGTTAATCATGGTCAACTTATGTCGCGGATTGCTGACCTGGGGATCCAGGGCACAGACAGTGCTTGGTTAGCTTCCTTCCTCAGAGATTGCTCTCAAAGAGTCCAACTAACAGACCAGTCGCCTACATCGCAGGCGAGAATGCAAGATATCCTGAAATTTACGGTGAATTGGTTGTCGGCGAAATCATTAAAACTGAACCCGGATAAAACGGAGGTGCTGGCGGTCACAACAGCAGCAAACCCCTGGAATGAGCTGTTCTGGCCTAGTGAACTGGGACAGCCTCTAGAACCAGCGTCTGCAGTAAAAAGTCTAGGGGGTCCATTAGGATGTCGGGTGGTGGCACCACCGCGGTGGTGGCGGGGCGGAAAAACAGCTTTTTCCGCCCGCGAGCAGCGGTACTCACGTCCGCCACATTAGGATAACAAAACATAGGTCACAGGCCTGGTGCCCATGCCGTGCACCACCCAGGCACACCAACAAGCACTGCAACAACAAGCACAATGCACACCCTCTGCACCACACAACACACAACCAGGGACACAGTCACTGCAGGAGTGGCTGACAAGGAACACACAACACCAGTGTCACACATACTGAAGGCTCACAATCCCTCCCATTACATGCACAAACAAACACACACCCTGGGTGTAGCCCCAATACAATACACACACAGGGATGCCCCAACAGATGCCTGCACAAGAACAACATACAAACACTACAAGAACACATACTGAACTCCAACAGAAACAGACATACCCTGTCAGCCACACTGGGGAAAAGCAATGGGAGCACAGACACAACAGGAGAACACAACAACATCACTCAGGAACAAAACACACACACCATAACACTAATCACACAAGAAGTGCATCTGGACAAACACACACTGCCACACCAAACCGACCACAGATGCACATGAAACCCCAATCAACAAACACCACAAGACATCAGGGGATGCACATCAGGCAATGCCAAGGCCACATACACACAGCACTGCATGCACAACAAGCAGTGTGTGCATAACAAGCACAACAGCCAGACACACACATGATTGACACAACCACATCACACACACCACAGAACTGCACTGCACAAATACAACAGCACACCCAGGAACTCAAGCAATACCACAGCCAACATCCACACATCCAACACAACAACTGCACATGGACCATTCTGGGATACAAGAGCCCAGCCACCTCCACCAGAGCACTGGCCAGCACACACTGCTGAAGTGCACATAACCACTACAGAATGACCAATAGCACAAGGACAGCACACATAAACCATTGGGGCAATGTCCAGAGTGGAATAACACTCATGGCCCAAGAACTGCACCACAAAGCACAAGCCCACAAATGAAGTGATGTGGAGGCACACACACATGGAAACCAAGGGGACAGCTCACATCAAAGTGAAACAGCCTGCATGTCAGTAGCAAACATGTAAGGGGTGTGCCACATACAAATAGAGGGAGGGAACACCCAAAATGGCCAGGCACAAGTGGCACACATAGGGGATGGACCAAAACCACACACACCATGCCATACAGGAGTGGAAAAACCACCATGTGCCTGCAATGCACGACAATCACAATGCCAGTGTGGAGCAGCAGGCCCACACAGTTTACACAAAAACACACAAAACACATTGAGGATCAACCAAACACAACACTGATGTGCAACTCACACACTTTGCACACTTCAAACTTACAAACACAACAAGGAGGAGTCACACACAACACCATGGATACACCAACACACAGCACAGTGCACTACAAACAGCTCACACAAGTGCATAAAATCCTCTACACAAGTCAAGTCAAAACAAACAACAGGAATACAACTCCTGGGTGACACATGTGTGTCCCCCACAATACAGGGGCACACATACATCCACTACAAACTGACACCCTTCACACTGCACACCCCTGCTACACCCAAGACCATGCATCTCACGTAGACCATGGTACCAGGACCAAGGGCCAACACAAGATGACCATACACATACAAGGCTGGGCACACAGAAAGGAAACCACACACATACTTCATGACATATCCCAGCCAGCTCCTAAACATTTGCACAGCATCACACCCTGTGCTGGCAGTGTCCTCCAACCAGACATTTGAACAGTGTAGGCAACAGTAGCAAATCACTATCAAGATGGGTGCATGGCAGCTAAAATAGCCATCATACATGACAAAATGTGCAGGGTCTGAATGGACTGAAGACCCTGTCACCCCTGTCCAAAAATATGATGCCTGCAAAGAGCCTTGCAATGTTGAAGTTATACATGGAGCATGGTGCACAGGCAATCAAATGCGAACAGAAACAGAACTTTAATCAGCAAGGACACTGACAAAAGACACAACAGAAGTAACTGTATTTATTCACAGATTACACAGATGTGGCGGTACAACAATTGTAGACAACAGCAAGGCTCAAAATGATGTACAAATGCTAGATACCATGCACAGGTGAAACACAAACAGGAAGGCCAGTGTCCATAGCACAGGTGAGAGGCCAACACAGCAGAGCAACAGGGCCAGTGTCCATGGCAGGGGAGAGTACAGCACAGCAGAGCAACAGGGCCAGTGTCCATGGCAGGGGAGAGGCCAACACAGCAGAGCAACAGGGCCAGTGTCCATGGCAGGTGAGAGTACAGCACAGCAGAGCAACAGGGCCAGTGTCCATGGCAGGGGAGAGTACAGCACAGCAGAGCAACAGGGCCAGTGTCCATGGCAGGTGAGAGTACAGCACAGCAGAGCAACAGGGCCAGTGTCCATGGCAGGGGAGAGTACAGCACAGCAGAGCAACAGGGCCAGTGTCCATGGCAGGTGAGAGGCCAACACAGCAGAGCAATAGGGCCAGTGTCCATGGCAGGTGAGAGGCAAACACAGCAGAGCAACAGGGCCAGTGTCCATGGCAGGTGAGAGTACAGCACAGCAGAGCAACAGGGCCAGTGTCCATGGTAGGTGAGAGTACAGCACAGCAGAGCAACAGGGCCAGTGTCCATGGCAGGTGAGAGTACAGCACAGCAGAGCAACAGGGCCAGTGTCCATGGCAGGTGAGAGTACAGCACAGCAGAGCAACAGGGCCAGTGTCCATGGCAGGGGAGAGACCAACACAGTAGAGCAACAGGGCCAGCAACACACCCATGTTCCAATCAATGTACAGGACTAGCACACCTGTATGATGCACAGGCGTATGAGGGTGAGGACATTGCCTCGGTTGCTGCTGTGGTGGTGTACGGACAGTAGAGGGCAGCAGAGAACTGTCGAGCAGAGAGAGCAGTTGCAGCTGAAGCAACTAGCGAGCAGGACGCTGTGCAGGACGCCGTTAATATCTTCAAAAGTGCGGCGCCCGAGGTCCTGCTTATGCCGACCACTTTGTCTCTGGCAAAGCGGCCCTCCCCTGAAGCAAGCGTCTGACGCTGAGCTGGGAATATGGAGGAGCTACGGGTCTACGGCGGTGAGACGAGGTGCAGTGTGGCATATTGAACCGGCGCATTGAAACGCTCTGTCTCTGCCTCCTGCCGGCCCCCCTCCCGGTACAAGGCACAGAATTTCCCTCCCGCGAGTGAGGGAGGGTGAGGGAGCATCTTGGAGGACCACTGCATGCCACTACGGATTGGTGGCTCCATTCTGCCTGACTGGCCGGTTTCTCTTGTCTTCTGAGTGGTGGCGTAGCGTCCGAGAGAGCCAGAGAGACAACGAATGAGGATCACAGAGCACGGAACAAGGAAGGGCTCGGCGTTCTGTGTTCGGAGGAACTCTCCCCATTGCTCCATCTTCTCACCCTTTTCCATCCCCCAAGAGCGTCATCAAGGGTTGCATTAAGGGTGGCGTGACTGCGTGACCGCGGCAGGAGCCGCCAGAGTCGCTGGCTCCGCAAGTGTGAGAGCAGGGGGGAGAGCGCTACCGGTCCGCAGCAACGGTCTGGCAGAGCCTGGGCCTGGACCCGACCCACTGCACCGCATTGCACCACGCAGCTCCGCGTCGAGCTGTTCCCGCCCTACCTCGGACTGCTCACGGACTCACCTTCACGAGAGGGCTGCAAGGAGGGGGGAGCAGGAGGATCGCAACCAACTGACACAGTGGTACACCTTGATTGAGACCCGAGACCGGACGGATCGTGCAGAGTTCAACCAGCCGGCAACCGGCAACCGGCAGCCAGCAGCCAGCGACCAACAACCAGCCCGGCAGGTGAGGCAATCGCCACTTCTTCAATTACCTCACAGCTTGTCATAATCATTTAAGCACCAATTAGCCCACTGGCAAATACTCAAAAACTGCTCAAAGACTCCTCAAAACCTAAAGGGGAAAAGGGGGCCCCTACGTGGCCAAGCAATATCAGCTCTCCCGTGTGTCCCCCTCCAGAGTTGAACGCGGGTCCGCGCCTTACCCTTACTTCCTTCTCTAGCCCACATTCAAATTGTTTAGCCCTGAACTCCAGAACTCCAATAGTGCAATTACCGCCCTCGGCAGCCAAACAGCAAACAACAGCAAATAGCTGTAGCAGCTACGTAGCAGCTATTTCAACCTACAGCAATCCTAACCTACCCGCCGCCCTAGCTGTCCTTTCATTGCGGCAAGGCAAGGCCATATCATAGTGGCGGATAAGCCCCAGTCCTGGAGGAAAGGCTGTCCAGTAGCTGTAAGGCTAACTCCAGCAGGGTACCAGCAGGGTACACGGTTATGGGGGCTAAAAGGAAGAGCCGCCAGCCGACGTCCCCGGAAAAAAGCCCCACGATTCAATCACCCATCAGCAAGACAACATGGCTGACAAGGAGTAAATCGACGACTGTCTAATTCCATCGGCACCCCCAAAGTTGGGACGCCCCTCGCGAGGAACCCAGGATTGAGCAGGAAAAGGCGAGTGTAGCCTACGAACAACTACACCCCAAGCTATCAGCAGGTCAATTCAGGGTTGGTTCTCCCTTCCCGTCTACAGACGAAACGCAGGTTACTACAACCAGCAAGACCACAGCATCAGCTCCTCTTAAAAGCGGTCCCATCGAAACGACAATAGTGCAAATTCATCAGTTTGAAGCCTCTGCCCCATCTTTTCAGACCTTGGGCACAATTACTTCCCAGCATGAACACGAACATGAACATGAGCACAAGCTCCCTAACTTGACGGTCTTCAAACCAGACTCCCCTGACTCACTGCCGCCAGCTGCTGGGGAGCCTATAGGACCATTCCTCTATAACCTAGAACAAAAAATTGAAAGAACCCTTGATCTACCTCCAATCTCATTGTGGCCCCTAGAGTCTCCACGGCCTCACACAATGAAAGCTGACTATTTTATCTGCAACAGTAGTACAGATACGACCACTGAGAACCCATCCCAGTTGGAGACTAACATCGCCACCAACAAAGCACTCCTGTGGCAATCAACTAAGATGGAACTACAGATAGATCTCCAACAGGCAATAGCCGGGCGTTTGGCAGACATAAGCTGCAAGGTGGAGGCCCTGGCTAATAGGATCTCCCAACAGGAGCTTTCCATTCAGGGGGCTTGCTCCTGTCGTTGCTCAGTCCTTATCGAGAAGTGGGCTTCCTTGCCGGAGTTTCTAGCTGAAATACTGGAAATAGCGAAAGGGAGAACTGCGGCACCGACGACAAACAACAAAGAAGAGTGAGCAAAACACAACAGTCATTCCCCGAGGGAGACACAGCCACCTCGGGCCCCATCGGGGAAGGTCACAGCCGACAACGGCAAAAACGCGGAGCCCACGACCACCTAGTCAGATAGCAGCCCCTCATTACCTACAGTCCGGCAAAGCCCAAATCATAGGGACAGCGAAGTCTTCGGAACAGTTAGGCAGGAAGACTTGTCAGGCATAGCAGACACACAGCATCCCCCCCTGTCAAGGAGAGCAAAAAAAGCAACAGAAAAAAACAAAGCTAAAAGTGAGACAGCCACAGCTATTGAAGTTCAAGCATCCACCTTTGAAAGAGGGAACAAAAGCAACCCAGCTTTACCTAATATTTACGGACAAAAACTGGGGTAAAAGGACCCCCCAGTCCCCTCCCCAAAGGGAGAGCAACACAAACAAACCATAATACTAAGCACCTCGAGTACACAGAGTGAAAAGCTACCAGCAATACAAAGCATCTCTACGGCAAACCAGCCAACGGCCGGGATAAGCCCACCAGTCACAAAATGGCCCACAAAGTCATCTCCGGCAACACCTATGTTACATGAGGCCAATTTCCATCTATCTCAATTAAGCATTCACCCATCTACTAGGTCTAACGACGATCAACACATCAGGCGGCAAGGAGGCCTACCTCCGACCCCTCAAGGAAGTCACAGGTCAGTGACCACCCCAGCAGAACCAGCTACACAAATGGGAGCCGGGGTTCAACCCGAGAGTGCACCAGCAGTCGTTCACGAGGTGGTTCTGACTCCGAGATTTTCCAGCAAGGGACATCACGACATCTTGAACAGGAGCAACCTTCTACGTCTCTTTAAACATCTTGACACCCTGGACAAGACATAAACAGGGGATATAGTATGGGTGAAATTTGAGTCTATGAAAGGCGACACTCATGGTGACTCTACCGTGGTGGGATTGAAGAATAAAGAAATACAACAAGCCATCGAGAAAAATTCCACCGTACTCGCGGAGTGGGGCATCGAAGTACAGATAATATTGCCTCCAAAATATCCACTCGTCCTAGCTTCGGACAGCGGGAGAAAGGCCACTCGATCGGTCCTGCAAGGGACAACCAGCTTGGGATCCTCAAACAGAAGCCAGACGGGCCAAAGGGCCCCAACGGAAATTAGAATCGTATGTGAAAACAATCAACGAGTCATAAGTACCATCTCTCCTATCCCTGTGCAAAAGGGAACAGCAAGCTGGAGGACACAGCATTCCTAACCGCCACAAAAGCGAGCCCCCCGGAGGGGATGCCAGGCTCGGAATCACCTCAAAAATCAGAACTAACCGTAATCTCCTGTAATATAGCAGGTATTAGCAAAATTGGTAACAATGAAAACCTAAAGCAGTTCCTGGAAAGTGGAGATATAATCTGTCTCCAAGAAACCTGGGCCTTGTCTTCCACCCCTCTGGCAGGGTACTATGAATTCCATATACCAGCAACGAAAAGGAACATTTTCGGTCGCACAGCAGGCGGTTTGTCCCTTTTCATAAAATATGAATGTGCCCTTGATGCTACTGCCATTACTGCGAACTCCCTTGGTCTATAAGCGCTTCAAATAAGAGGTCTGAGCTACACCAAACATCCAATTCATTTGCTGGTACTAAATTGCTACATCAACCCAGCGCAGACCTTAATGAAAGATCAGCTGGAGGCACTGGCACAAAACCTGGAGGACTTGCTAAATAAATATAAAACACACCAGGTCATTTTAGCTGTGGACTTTAATCTAAAAGACCTAGACAAATTGGTAAGCCCTCCCCGGGAATCAGGAAGGGCGGCTTCTCTGCATGACCTTTTCCTCAGTTACAAATTAACATCAACACATGCATTGAAAAAAATCCGCTCGAATGCCTGGCAGCCACAGCCTACTTTTCGGAACGTGTCCAGAATTGATTATATCATGATAAGCGGAGAATTGGCGGATAGAATGACTGACTTTGAAGTTGAGAATCGGCAGGAAAGCGATCATAGGCCATTAAGAGCAATATTCAAACTGGTCATCCCGTCTGCCACCCCCTACCAATCCATTGGGGAGCCAAGTGGGGAGGAGAAACACAACGTCCTGCGGAGGATCAAGTGGACGGATATGACAGAAGGGAAACTGCAAACATGGTTGGCTCAGGCACAGGAAGGGAGTCTGCTCACAGTGGAACCGCCCATAACAGGATGGGAGCAAATCATTGAGGATTTACAAAACAAGCTCGGGAACCCCACTCCACAAAAAAACAAAGATAAATGAGCAACTCAGCAGAAGAAATAGCCACCCTCAGGACTTACGGGAACTTAAAAAACTCCTACGTAAGGCTCTTGTTGCCAAGAAAAGAGGGGGCAGTCAAATAGAGGGACCACCGATATCCGCACTGAGGACCACCATAAGGAAGAAGCAATGGGAACTCAAAAAAGCCGACACGGAAAGCAAATGGCTTAAAGTTTTTACCCTTCTGAAACAAAAGAATACATCAACCAGCTGAGCAATCGAGGACTAACGAGAGAAAACGGGGTAGCAGAAAAAGAGTGGACTCAATATGTGAAACAGCTATATGCAACAGTCTCCAGCAACGAAGTCCCATCGATGGTTAAGGCAGAGTCGATCGAGGAAGCCTTACAGACCAGCACATATCCAGAAGTCGTGACTTCGAGCCCAGCTCACATCCCAAGGGGTAACAGCTCCCCGGCCGACGCTGACGATACCTTATCAACCTGGACCAACACCCGACAGGTCATTAAAACCATCAAGCGCATGAGGAATGACGGCACTCCGGGGCCCAATGGGATTCTAGCGCCGGCCTTCAACACCCGAGTTCTGGGCCGCACTTTTAACCCCGCTCTTCAATCACACCCATTTGACCGCTGCAACCCCCGACTCTTGGAGGGGCTCTATACTGTTTCCAATCTTCAAAAAAGGTGACCGTCTAAAGCCGACAAATTACAGGCTCATTGCCCTGCTTGATCTGGAGGCCAAGGCCTATGCACGCCTGTTACTCAACAACCTAGAAAAATGGGCAGAAGAGGAAAACATAATACCCACGTACCAGACTGGCTTCAGGTCTAAGGCATCTAACATGGATAACGTCCTGGCGCTATCATATCTCTCCACCCAGGCAACCTCAAAGAATCATCCCCCACTATTCTGCTGCTTTCTAGACAATAGTACAGCGTTCGACAAAGTGGACAGAAAACACCTATGGTGGAAATTAGGAAAGTGGGGCATTCCACCGAAACTTCTAAAGGCAATTATGTCACTATATGAGGCCACCTGGGTGCGGGTCAAAACAAGCGCTCAGACAGTTTCTTCCAAAATAGCCACAATAAATGGGTTGAAACAAGGGTGTGTCCTGGCCCCCATCCTTTTTAACCTATACACCGCGGACCTGGGAGAGGCCCTAAAAGGTGCCACCCTAGTAGCCCCCAGACTAGAAAGAGCGAGGCTACCGGTTCTACCGTATGCAGATGACACGGCTATAATGAATCATACGAAGATTGGCCTACAAAGAGCATTAACGGCCCTAAACAGTTTCAACATCGCTAATAGTTTAACAGTCAACCAAGGGAAAAAAAAGGTTATTATCTTCGAGTCCTATCACCGGAAACGGCATGCACAGTGGCAGCTGGGAAACGCTCAAATATTCTCGTGGCCTCACAACTACCTAGGAGTCTGGTTCTCGGAACGGGCCAAAGCAAGTGTACACCTAAATCAGCAGGCCTCGAAAGCCAACAATGTAACACATCTGTTAAGACAACTAAGTCAGAACCTGATCAGTCCATCCGCGAGCCCAATTCTGATAGCCCTAAAAGCAAAACTGCTTCCAGCAATCTCCTATGGTCATCTTGCCTTCCCTGGGAAGCTGGATGCCTTTCTTAACTCTGCCCAAGCTAAGGCCTACAAGTCGGTGCTACATATAACTAGATCAGCAAGAAGATCCAGGCTGAGACTGGAACTTGGTCTAGCAAGGCCAGACGTGATCGGCCAGGGGGAGCTGATCAAGCTGTATCTAAGGATATTAAAGGCCCCGTTAACTCTCTAAAACATCACTTGAGATCTATCTTTGAAGACTCAGCTTCGACATGGCATTCCAGGCTGGGCAACGCAATCAAAGTTTTGATGATAGCAGAAGAAAACTTCTCTCGGCAGGACATTCCATTGACTGCCTGGAAGAGAGCCATCAACAAACAAGTGTACGAAATCTCCTTCGAACTTGATTATAAAACCCTATGCTGTAGCTCTCAATTGGAACCGCTAAACAACTCATACACTGTGGGAAAAGCACAACCTTATCTAAGCGAGGCCGTCACAACACAGGTCCGAAGTAAAATTCTATTTATGAGACTGACTATGCTTGGAATAGCAGATTTCAACCCGGCGTGAGCTCACAGAGGGGACTCCAAAACCTGCAGGCTGTGTACCTACACAAGAGAATCCTGGCTGCATCTTCTCTGTTGCTGTCCTCATCTCAACAATGAACGCCGGCGATTGTTGCGTCCGATTTGCCTCAATCAGAACATAAAAACATGCTCGGAAGCATCGGCCTTGTGCCTGTCAACCATCAATACAATGACTCTAGCAAGATCGGCGAAATTTGTACATCAAATCAGGCTAGCCCTAAAAGCCAATAATGAGAGCACTTTAACACTTGGGAAGTCCACTGCGAAAGACATGGATCAAAGCTGAAGTGATCTCATCAGGTAGTAGCAACGACAGTGTCACTTGTACGTCCCCCAAAGAGAGAAACGCCTGCGGTAAAGTCCAACTCCTGGCACATAAGGCCGGGAAAAGCCCCATTCAATGAGCCCTAGTCAGGGGTGGCCTGATCTTTTTATTGTATTGTTTTAAACTGTTCTTAATCCGTACAGGACCATACATTGTTTTTAAGCAAAGAAGTTTACAACTACTGTTCTATGTACTTTCTATTTCACTGTAAAGATTTTAATTAATGGTACAGTTAATAAAAAACTTCAAACTCACTTCTTGCTGTCATGCAGACTTGTACCTGGCTGTGTGTCGGGGACAGCAGGCCCACTTGACTGTGGTGACAGAGCCCCAGGTGCTGTGGGGCTAACAGTGTCTTGATAAGCTGGAGGGCTGTGTGGACCAGGTGGCATAGTGGCACGTGGAGGTGGAGTCATGCAGATCTCTGACACAGTGTGGGTGGGTGAGGTTGGCGGGGTGCCCTTCCACTTTTTGGGAATATGAAATGGCTTCCCTGTCTTGGGGTTGATGGGAAGTGTCGATGACACAACAGGCACATCCCCCAACTGTCCCAATCAGGTGCAGACACTGGCACTACCTCTGGAGATGTGCAGGAACCCGTGGGACGCTTGGTCTGGCTACGTCTCTGGACCACCTTCCCCTCTTTGCCAGGTGTACCCCCTACAGTGCCCTCCTTTGCCTTCTTGCCAGGGGTGGTCTCTACACTGCCCTCCTTTGCCTTCTTGCCAGGGGTGGTCTCTAAACTGCCCTCCTTTGCCTTCTTGCCAGGGGTGGTCTCTACACTGCCCTCCTTTGCCTTCTTGCCAGGGGTGGTCTCTAAACTGCCCTCCTTTGCCTTCTTGCCAGGGGGGGTCTCTACATGGCCCTCCTTTGCCTTCTTGTCAGGTGTACCCCCTACAGTGCCCTCCTTTGCCTTCTTGCCAGGGGTGGTCTCTACACTGCCCTCCTCCACCTGCATCAATGAACGTGGAATTTGGGTAGATGTTTTTGATGGATCTGTCCCTGTGCTCTTCCTAGGTGTCCCTCTGATATGCAAGACCTCCTCAGTGGCCACAGACACTGCATGTGTAGGTTTGTGTGATGTACTACTGACAGGAGAGTCTTGTGCTGGTGATGCCTCTGCAGCATGTGAGGCTGATGTCTGCCTCATTGCTCTTCTGACCTTGCCCTTCCCTGACTGGCTCTTGTCCGTACATTCTGGGGTGGCCATGCTCTTCAGTGGGGATGGTGTCTGTGGGCGGGAGTGTTTGGGTTGTGTCTGTTGTGTGCTCCTGGTGCTGTACCTTTTCGTTGACGCAGGCGAACCGTGCACACTGTCATCTGATGTGGCCACTGACTGGGGGGGTGGACAAAGGCATATGAGCTGCAATGGGAGCATGTGCCTGTTGAAGGGCTGGCGTGACTGTGGATGACAACGCCTGGACTGTCCGGTGTAGCCCACCCACGTCTGAGTGTATGCCCTCCATGTATGCAACCACCTGGCCTAATTTCTTTTCATGGTCACTGAAGGCATTGAGCAGGGCGGTCTGGCCCACACAAAGCTGGCGCAGGAGCTCAACACACTCTGCACTGAGGGCAGCAGGGGGGACAGGTGCAGGGGCAGCGGTGCCAGGTGTGAATGTGACTCGTCCCCTCTTAGTGACACGGATACGGGCAGCACCAGAGGAAGTGGATGGGAGGCTGGGGACTGGCCGCTGGGTGGTAGATGATGATGCCGACTCCCCATTCCCTGTGCCTGCCAACATGGATGCATCCCCGCTAGCATCTGATGATGTGGTACTCAGTGTCTCTGGCACAGATTCCTCCTGCATACTTCTGTCCCCCTCAGATGCGCTGGTGGGCTCTGTGTCACTGGCCTCCACTGCAGCTGTAGTGCTACTCTCTCCACCACTGGTTTCTGGCTCATGCTCCTCCGTGGTCTCTTGCGAATCTTCATGAGAGAGAGATACAGGGTTGTGTAAGTGTCATCATCTGGTCACACGTATTACAAGCAATGCAGTATAGGAGATGCCCAAATCTACATGGTAACCGCCACACCATGCAATCACTGTGCAGCAACACACTACATAGACCACAACAGTGCCTGTAACGCACAAACTATGCCATGAATTAGCCAAGTTCATGCAACACAGCACTACTCCCTGCCCGGAGATGGAGTGCCCCACCACCCAACTCTCCCTGCCCTAGGGACATGATGTGGATACAACACTTATTAACAATGTCAGACCTTCAGGGAACAGGAGAGGACAACACACACATCTAGTAGGTCCTTACAGTCCGCAATGCCAAGTAGGCCATAGAAAGCACCATGTGGTAACCTGGGGCACATTGTTGTCTGATGTGTGGGCCTCAACGATCATGGTGCATGCAAAGTAGGCATACCTGAAGTCACACTCAGAAAGTTTACACTGCAGTTCACCCCTTTATGGATTCCACACACTATCCCAATGAAGAATGACCATGTGGAGCCTAACCTATCTGGCAATGTGAAAGTACATCAGGGATTATCATCTCAGTAAGGCCAGGGTGGGCCAATGCCTGATAGAACGACACATCACAGCAGCCACTCACATTACACAGCACATCACAGCACCGCACGCACATCACATGGGTCTCCGGTGCCACAGGCCCTGTACACATGCATCCACTCCCAGCAAATGTCACCCTCCCCAGATACTCACCACCCCTGCCTTGCTGCCGATGCTCCCTCAGACATGCATCCAGGTCTGGATGAGTCACTGCAAAGATGCGGGCCATCAGTGGAGTCATGCTGTGCCGTGCCAAATGCCCAATGCGTGGTAGCATCCCCAAGGTCATCTCTGCCACTTGCTTTGCCAGCCGGCCGATGTCGTCTCACCTCTTGTGACAGTGGATGCGTTGCCTGTTTGAAACCCCCAGGGCTCGCACCTTTTCTGCAATGGCCCTCCACAAGGTCTTATGCTGGTGTACCTTGAGCTGCAGGTATGAGAGAAAAGAAGGGTAAATGTCCAGTTACACAATGTCAGATACCAACATCTATCAGAACAGTAGTGTAGGAGAGTAGGGTCTGCTATCCTATGGTCACCCCAAATGTTTGCTTTTTGCTTCACTGGTTTGCGACTACTGAGGCTGTGGGCCTGCTGATCAGACCCCCAGCCTGCTGTTCTCTCACTAAATTAATAATACATGTGCTATAGGCACATACCACAATTGGAAATGGACTCCTTGTCAGCCCCTGTATCATGCACTATAGGTGCCCAGGGCATAGGGGCCACCAAGGCCTACCAGGGGCTGCAGCATATCTTTTGCCACCCCTGGCTGGTTCTTAAATTGACACAACTGGCTGATCACTCAGCTGGGGTAAGGTGGTGTAATCACCCCTTGCTTAGATATAGTATACCTATATCTAAACCTATATCTGGACACATATTAACCTGTGAGCCACTCCTATGGAAGGCCTCATCAATCCTGGAGGCAGAGTGCGTGGTTTCATGTGAGATGGAGCTCTAGCGTGAGCTGAGCCTGTCTGCAGCTGTCGGGAACCACTCCCTAAGCTGTTTCAGGATAATGCCATACCATATACTCTTAAGTGCCTTATAATCCTCGCGGTTATATAGCAACTTTGGTTTGGCTTTATCAAAACATGTCGTGTAAGGTGTCATACGATTTGGAATACTATCCCCTCGCCAGTTCTGGCGACGGGGATAGCATTCCACCCCTCTAGAGGGGTAAGACATGTTACTTTACTTAAATGCGGTTAATTTCTAAAAGGGCCTTAGATCCACAAAATGGATGCCTCTGCCACAGACACGAGTCTGACCCCCTGCAGCTGACCGAAGCTCAGCCAAATGGGGCCTGGACAAAGGGTTTCCTGTCGCAGGGGGGTTTTACCACCCTCCAGACAGGAGATAGTGGATTGTAGCAGGGAGGTCTGAAAGAAACCAGACACTGCTTGGGGCGCACAAGGCTGCCCCTTGCATAATCCGGCCAAACCGGTTCTGGGGCACTCCAGCCCTCGTGCCAGGGCGGCCTGGATCAAAGGAAGGGGGTGTATCCACCCACTTCCTGGGTCCCACCCATAGGGGGGGACCTAGCAGGTAATCACGCCCCCCAGATTCGAATAAGAGTGGGAGCAGTGCCAATGCACTTTAGATTTCCTGACGAAACATAAGAAACGAAACTCTGGACCCTTGGACCTCCTACTCAACGTGGAAGTCCGAAGAATCACCCTTGTGGTCAAGGAGTGACCACCCTGTGCAAGCAGGCACCATCCAGCCATCGACGTCTGCTTTGTCGCAGTTCCCGCCGGAACTCGAGCAACAGAGATCGACGAGATCAAGCTTGCCTGCCTTCCAACAGCCCGATCCACAGTCCCTGCAGAGCTGAGACCCGTGGAGGCGACCGGAAGCGTGGGGCAGCCATCTTGAATTGACCACAAGACGCTGACCGTGCAGCCCACGAGTGACCCTCGAAGCTGTACACCGGGGTTTGAGAAGCCCCCACCCTGAGCCACTCTTGCACCGAAGTCCAGCCCTCCACACTCGACGAGTGCTGCGTGGGGCCCTTCTGCTCCATTTGGCTCAACGCGTTGGCCCGGTCACTTGCCAGCTGGCTAGTGGTCCCTGTGCCGACGAAACCACAAAGACGACTTGTGATTCTGGTTACCCCAGACTTGCACCAGCTCCCCTGAAAAGAAGCCCCCACTCTGACCCTCCTGGTTTGAGTGAGAAGCAATCTCCCGGTTCCGCGTGGATTGCTCTTGCCAAGTGTTGTTTGCTCCAAACTTGAAGCCGACTGCGCCGACGGTGAGAGCCCTCGTGGGACAGATCGTGACCTGCTCCTGGACATCGCAGATGCCCGAGAGCCCACGTGACAGCGGAGAGAAGCTCCTCAAAGACCACCTGATTGCGCCCGACATTGCCTGGTTCCGTCCTGGTTCCACCCTGGTCACTGCTGAGTGACCCAGACTCTGTCCCCTCTGCTTTCAGGTACTTTTCGACTCGAGTCCACCCTTGGACTCCACCGGACACTTCTCTTTCACCCCGCCTGCAGCCCTTTCATCTTCAAGCACCAAGAGCCTGCGTGACGAAACCCGACTCAACTTCGACCCTGTGCACCCGCTTCCTGTGGGTGAGGTAACTTTGCTCCGCCAGTGTTCCCACACTTGTGCTCACCTCTAGGGTCTGTGTCTTAAGTTTTGTTCCTCTAGGTTCAGCGGAAGTGTCCTTAAACTTTAACTTTACAACTTTTACGCGCCATTGGTTAACATTGGTGCATGCGTGCGCTTCCCGCACTGCACCCGAATCCCGCGGGCTTTTCCCGACTTCAGCACTGCTTGTCCTGACTGCTCCCAGCGATTCTCTAGGCCCTAGGCCTAACCACTGTTCGATTGGTATCTCTTATACCACTTGTTTAGTATATGGTTTGAGTGGCCACCCGCCCTCATCCATAATTGTGCAACTTTGTATGTTTAACCTGTGCTTTTGATTTAACGCTTGTGCCCCTTTATTCATAAAGAATACTGGGGATTGTTTTTAGTAATAAACACATATATTTTTATAATATATACTTGTGTGGTGTCCTTTCATTTGATATTACAGGATTGTATGTGGTAAAACAGCTCGCTTAACACGACCTCTTAAGTTAAGCCTTTAGGCTGCTTAGTCCATGCTACCCCTAGGATAGCTTGTCTAATAAGGTTGACTTACAACCAGACACCATAAGGGATTGTTTGGTCTGATAATCGGTGGTTCCAGAATTGGAAACATCACCTATCAGGCCAACTTCTCACATTGGTGAGCAGCGGTGCGGATTTGAGCTTGCTGTTGTTTTACCATTGCAATCTTTTTATCAAATTGAAAGATCACATCAAGTACCTCTAGGTACATATAAATCAAAAGCTTAGCATATTAAGTTCTACTGAACTTAGTAGTTGTAGATTAAAGGGATTAGCACACCCTGACTACAACTCACTAGCAAGGTACAGTAGGAAAACACTTAGTGTAGGTAGGTGCATCACTTACACCACACTAGAGTCATGTCTGACACAGGAGTAGCCTCAGGGTCCACTCCTGCGACAGTTGACCTTACCAAGGCAACTTCCAGCTATGACAAATTAACCCGAAAGGACTTGATTGCCTTGTGCATCTCAAGAGGGTTAAAAAGGGGCAGAAGTCCCACCTGTCCTATCCTGATAGCCATTCTAGAGCAGGATGACTTAGAGAAGGTGAATGAAGTTACATTAGAGTCAGGAGATGGAGAGAACCCCACTGTAACTGATGCCCCTCAGGAGGAAGAAGGAGAGGAGGGGGAGGAGGACTCAGATGTAGAGGACCCAGAAGATCAGGATTAGAGGGGTAGCCAGGTCCTAGTTGCCAGGCTTAACCAGGCCAACTTAGACCTACTGGGAAATGGAGAGGGCCAGCACCTCCCCAGATCCCACAGTATCATTCTCCCAGGCAACAGAAGAGTGAGATCTCCCTCAGGGGACTCTCATATTTCTAGTGCCTCAAGAGAATCTCAGAGAGGTATGTCTGCCTCTCAGAAGATAGAGCATAGGGCCAGAATGAGGGCTGTCAAACTCCAAATAGAGAGGGAGGAGGTAGCCTTGGCTCAAGCTAGACTTGCCTTGGCAAGAGAGCGAAAATTGTGTGGCTTAGATGCCACTGGTGGCAGCAACATTCCTAGAGAAAAAGACAGGAGCTATGATAATAGAAACCTGACAAAAACTGTGGCCCCCTACAAGGAAGGGGATGACATCCACAAATGGATGACTGCTCTTGAGAGAGCCTGCATGGTACAGCAGGTTCCTCAGGATCAGTGGGCTGCAATTTTATGGTACTCCTTTTCTGAGAAAGGGAGGGACAGGCTCCTCACAGTTAGACCTGAGGATGCCAAAAACTACTCTGTCTTGAAGAGTGCTC
Organism: Lissotriton helveticus; assembly: GCF_964261635.1. Taxonomy (NCBI): domain Eukaryota; kingdom Metazoa; phylum Chordata; class Amphibia; order Caudata; family Salamandridae; genus Lissotriton; species Lissotriton helveticus. The sequence continues at coordinate 1,709,922,367 of NC_136059.1, forward strand.
TTATTGAAGGGTTTGGCCTAACCACTGAGCAATACAGGTTGTTGTTCAGAGACACCCAAAAAGCACAGACTCAAGACTGGACTGATTTCGTAGATTGTGCCACTAAGGCTCTGGAGGGTTGGTTGCAGGGAAGTAAAGTTTCAGACTATACAGGATTGTACAATCTTATCATGAGAGAGCAGATCCTTAATAACTGTACAAACCAGCTGTTGCATCATTACCTTATTGACTCTGATCTGACCTCTCCCCAAGAATTGGGAAAGAAGGCAGACAAATGGGTCAGAACAAGGATTAAGCAGAAACCCCAGAACCAAGGTGGTGACCAGAAGAAAACAGACCAGAAGGGTGGAAATCAGAAAGATAAAGAAAAAGACCAGAAGTCTTCAGGCCCCCAAACTAATAGTAAGGAGGGTGGTTCCCAAAATGGAAACAAGAAAAAGAAGAATAATGGCCCAAAGAAGCCTTGGTGTAATACCTGCAAATCAGTTTCACACTGGGGCAGTGAATGCACCAAGACAAATCCAGTCCCCACCACTCCAGCTCCTAAAGCAACTGCAACCCCTAGTCCAGTAAGCAGTGGTGGAACACAGTCCAAGGGTGTAGCAGGGTTGACCCTGGGTATTGAAGTAGGATCTGGCCTAGTCAGAACCCCTACTCAGGCAGTTCTCCTATATGATGTGGACTTGACTTTGTCCACTACAGTGAGCCCCAGTAACCTGGGCAAATATAGGCAGACGCCTTTAATCAATGAGAAACTGGCTCAGGCCTACAGGGACACATGTGCCAGTGTCACAATGGTGACACCTGACTTTGCGGACCCTGGACAAATTGTACTAGGTGAAAGTTACCTAGTGACCAACGCCAGCAACTCCACTACTTCCCATAGTGTGACAGTTGTGAACTTCTCCTGGGGAGGGGTAGATGGCCTAAAGAAAGTTGTTGTGAGTGCAGATCTCCCAGTAGACTGTCTGTTAGGCAATGATCTTGAAAGCTCAGTTTGGTCAGAAGTGGAGTACAGGACTCATGCAGAAATGCTAGGGATTTCAGCCCATGTCCTTGCAGTGACAAGGTCTCAGGCTAAGAAGTGCCTTCCTGAACCAGTGGTGGATCTTGAAACAATAGACCAACCACAACCCAAGAGGAGGAGCAAGAGAGGAAAGGCTGAGCCTTCCACCTTGCCCCAGGTTGAGGATCAAGTTCCAGAGGAAACTGATTCTGCAGTCCAAGAGGAGACTGTCTCTGAGGAACTTGAACCTGACCAGGTTGAGTTTCTGGGGACAGGGGGACCCTCAAGGGCAGACCTGAGGCAGGCTCAATTAGATTGCCCTTCCCTTGAACCCCTCAGACAGCAGGCTGCTGCTGAGGCTGCTGGGGATGCCCAAGGTACCCATTCAGTGTATTGGGATGATGGACTCCTTTACTCAGAGGCTAGAGACCCCAAGCCTGGCATGACCAGGAGGTTGGTTATACCTCTGAAGTTTAGGGGGTTCCTTCTTACCTTGGCCCATGATATTCCCCTTGCAGGACACTTAGGCTAGAACAAGACGTGGGACAGGCTTGTTTCACACTTTCACTGGCCTCACATGTCAGAAGATGTCAAGGAGTTTTGTCGCTCCTGTGTCACTTGCCAAGCCAGTGGTAAGTCAGGTGGCACAACAAAGGCCCCCCTAATACCACTACCTGTGGTGGGGGTCCCCTTTGAAAGAGTTGGAATTGATATTGTGGGTCCAATGGACCCCCAAACAGCATCTGGGAACAGATTTATACTGGTGGTAGTGGATCATGCCACCAGGTATCCAGAGGCTATTCCCCTGAGGACCACCACAGCACCTGTGGTGGCAAAAGCCCTCATTGCAGTTTTCTCAAGAGTGGGCTTCCCAAAGGAGGTACTATCAGATAGAGGCACAAACTTTATGTCTAGCTATCTGAAAGCAATGAGGAAGGAGTGTGGAGTAAACTACAAGTTTACCACCCCCTACCATCCACAGTGCAATGGGCTTGTGGAGAGATTTAACAAGACCCTAAAAGGCATGATAAAAGGATTACCAGAGAAGCTCAGGCGGAAATGGGACATTCTTTTACCCTGCCTGCTCTTTGCTTACAGAGAGGTCCCACAGAAGGGGGTTGGCTACAGCCCTTTTGAACTTTTGTTTGGCCACCCTGTGAGGGGTCCATTGTGTTTGGTGAAGGAAGGATGGGAGTTACCTCTCAAAAAGCCTAAGCTAGACATAGTGGACTATGTACTTGGTCTCCGCTCCAGGATGGCTGAATACATGGAGAGAGCATCCAAAAACCTGGAGGCCAGCCAAGAATTACAGAAAGCTTGGCATGACCAAAAGGCTGTACTGGTAGAGTTCCAACCAGGACAGAAGGTGTGGGTACTGGAGCCAGTGGCCCCAGCAGCACTCCAGGACAAATGGAGTGGACCCTATCCTATCATTGAGAAAAAGGGAGAAGTCACCTACTTGGTTGACTTTGGAACCCCCAGGAGCCCTCACAGGGTGATCCATGTAAATCGGTTGAAAGCATTTGTGGACAGGGAGGACATGAGCTTGCTCATGGCCACAGATGGGGAACAGGAGGAAGAGAGTGACCCTCTCCCAGACCTGCTTTCTCAGAACCCTGATGATGGTTCAGTTGATGGAGTAGCCTTGGCGGGCAGCCTCACTGACCAGCAACAGATGGACTGCAGACAAGTTTTGCAAGCCCACAGGCATTTGTTTTCACTCACACCCAGCCAGACTAACTGGTGTACCCATGTGGTGGACACTGGTGACAGTCTGCCTGTGAAGAATAAGATCTACAGGCAACCTGACCATGTCAGGGATTGCATCAAGGCTGAGGTGCAAAAGATGTTGGAGCTTGGAGTGATTGAGCCATCAGAGAGCCCATGGGCCAGCCCAGTAGTCCTTGTGCCAAAACCTCATACCCAAGATGGAAAGAGAGAAATTTGATTTTGCGTGGAATACAGGGGTCTCAATGCTGTCACTAGGACAGATGCTCACCCCATTCCAAGAGCAGATGAGCTCATTGACAGATTGGCTTCTGCCAAGTTTCTGAGCACATTTGATCTGACAGCTGGCTACTGGCAAATCAGACTAGCTGAGGAGTCAAAAGCCAAAACAGCATTCTCTACCCCTAGTGGACATTATCAGTTTGTGGTAATGCCCTTTGGTTTGAAGAATGCACCTGCCACTTTCCAAAGGCTGGTGAACCAAGTCCTTGCTGGGTTGGATGACTTTTGTGCAGCATATCTAGATGATATTGCTGTCTTTAGTTCCACCTGGGAGGATCACCTGATCCACCTGAAGAAGGTTTTGGAGGCCCTGCAAAAGGCAGGCCTAACTATCAAGGCTACTAAGTGCCAGATAGGGCAGAGTAAGGTTGTGTACCTGGGCCACCTAGTAGGTGGGGGTCAGGTTCAACCACTGGAGAGCAAAATCCAGACCATACAGGACTGGGCTCCTCCAGTTACCCAGACACAAGTCAGAGCCTTCTTGGGCCTGACTGGGTATTACAGAAAGTTTGTGAAAAACTATGGGTCTATAGTGACACCATTAAATGACTTGACATCCAAAAAGATGCCAAAAAAGGTTCAGTGGACAGCTAGCTGTCAAAAGGCATTTGAAGACCTGAAGAAGGCCATATGCTCTGCACCTATCCTAAAGAGTCCTGACTACTCCAAACAGTTCATTGTACAGACAGATGCTTCTGAGTTGGGGGTGGGAGCTGTGCTCTCACAACTTAATCAAGATGGTCAAGACCAGCCCATTGCTTTCATTAGCAGAAGGCTGACCCCCAGAGAGAAACGTTGGTCAGCCATTGAGAGGGAGGCCTTTGCTGTGGTTTGGGCCCTGAAGAAGTTGAGGTCCTACTTGTTTGGAACTCACTTCCTAGTTCAGACAGACCATAAGCCCCTCTTGTGGCTAAATCAGATGAAGGGTGAAAACCCCAAACTACTCAGGTGGTCCATTTCCCTACAGGGGATAGACTTTACAGTGGAGCACCGCCCAGGGACTGACCATGGTAATGCAGATGGTCTCTCCAGGTACTTCCACTTAGAACATGAAGACTTATCTGGTCAAGGTTAGTTTAATGTCCCTGCGTTTGGGGGGGGTTGTGTAGGAGAGTAGGGTCTACTATCCTATGGTCACCCCAAATTTTTGCTTTTTGCTTCACTGGTTTGCGACTACTGAGGCTGTGGGCCTGCTGATCAGACCCCCAGCCTGCTGTTCTCTCACTAAATTAATAATACATGTGCTATAGGCACATACCACAATTGGAAATGGACTCCTTGTCAGCCCCTGTATCATGCACTATAGGTGCCCAGGGCATAGGGGCCACCAAGGCCTACCAGGGGCTGCAGCATATCTTTTGCCACCCCTGGCTTGTTCTTAAATTGACACAACTGGCTGATCACTCAGCTGGGGTAAGGTGGTGTAATCACCCCTTGCTTAGATATAATATACCTATATCTAAACCTATATCTGGATACATATTAACCTGTGAGCCACTCCTATGGAAGGCCTCATCAATCCTGGAGGCAGAGTGCGTGGTTTCATGTGAGATGGAGCTCTAGCGTGAGCTGAGCCTGTCTGCAGCTGTCGGGAACCACTCCCTAAGCTGTTTCAGGATAATGCCATACGATATACTCTTAAGTGCCTTATAATCCTCGCGGTTATATAGCAACTTTGGTTTGGCTTTATCAAAACATGTCGTGTAAGGTGTCATACGATTTGGAATACTATCCCCTCGCCAGTTCTGGCGACGGGGATAGCATTCCACCCCTCTAGAGGGGTAAGACATGTTACTTTACTTAAATGCGGTTAATTTCTAAAAGGGCCTTTGATCCACAAAATGGATGCCTCTGCCACAGACACGAGTCTGACCCCCTGCAGCTGACCGAAGCTCAGCCAAATGGGGCCTGGACAAAGGGTTTCCTGTCGCAGGGGGGTTTTACCACCCTCCAGACAGGAGATAGTGGATTGTAGCAGGGAGGTCTGAAAGAAACCAGACACTGCTTGGGGCGCACAAGGCTGCCCCTTGCATAATCCGGCCAAACCGGTTCTGGGGCACTCCAGCCCTCGTGCCAGGGTGGCCTGGATCAAAGGAAGGGGGTGTATCCACCCACTTCCTGGGTCCCACCCATAGGGGGGGACCTAGCAGGTAATCACGCCCCCCAGATTCGAATAAGAGTGGGAGCAGTGCCAATGCACTTTAGATTTCCTGACGAAACATAAGAAACGAAACTCTGGACCCTTGGACCTCCTACTCAACGTGGAAGTCCGAATAATCTCCCTTGTGGTCAAGGAGTGACCACCCTGTTCAAGCAGGCACCATCCAGCCATCGACATCTGCTTTGTTGCAGTTCCCGCCGGAACTCGAGCGACAGAGATTGACGAGATCAAGCTTGCCTGCCTTCCAACAGCCCGATCCACAGTCCCTGCAGAGCTGAGACCCGTGGAGGTGACGGGAAGCGTGGGGCACGCCATCTTGAATTGACCATGAGACGCTGACCGTGCAGCCCACGAGTGACCCTCGAAGCTGTACACCGGGGTTTGAGAAGCCCCCACCCTGAGCCACTCTTGCACCGAAGTCCAGCCCTCCACACTCGACGAGTGCTGCGTGGTGCCCTTCTGCTCCATTTGGCTCAAAGCGTTGGCCCGGTCACTTGCCAGCTGGCTAGTGGTCCCTGTGCCGACGAAACCACAAAGACGACTTGTGATTCTGGTTACCCCAGACTTGCACCAGCTCCCCTGAAAAGGAGCCCCCACTCTGACCCTCCTGGTTCGAGTGAGAAGCAATCTCCCGGTTCCGCGTGGATTGCTCTTGCCAAGTGTTGTTTGCTCCAAACTTGAAGCCGACTGCGCCGACGGTGAGAGCCCTCATGGGACAGATCGGGACCTGCTCCTGGACGTCGCAGATGCCCGAGAGCCCACGTGACAGCGGAGAGAAGCTCCTCGACGACCACCTGATTGCGCCGGACATTGCCTGGTTCCGTCCTGGTTCCACCCTGGTCACTGCTGAGTGACCCAGACTCTGTCCCCTCTGCTTTCAGGTACTTTTCGACTCGAGTCCACCCTTGGACTCCACCGGACACTTCTCTTTCACCCCGCCTGCAGCCCTTTCAGCTTCAAGCACCAAGAGCCTGCGTGACGAAACCCGACTCAACTTCGACCCTGTGCACCCGCTTCCTGTGGGTGAGGTAACTTTGCTCCGCCGGTGTTCCCACACTGGTGCACACCTCTAGGGTCTGTGTCTTAAGTTTTGTTCCTCTAGGTTCAGCGGAAGTGTCCTTAAACTTTAACTTTACAACTTTTACGCACCATTGGTTAACATTGGTGCATGCGTGCGCTTCCCGCACTGCACCCGAATCCCGCGGGCTTTTCCCGACTTCAGCACTGCTTGTCCTGACTGCTCCCAGCGATTCTCTAGGCCCTAGGCCTAACCACTGTTCGATTGGTATCTCTTATACCACTTGTTTAGTATATGGTTTGAGTGGCCACCCGCCCTCATCCATAATTGTGCAACTTTGTATGTTTAAACTGTGCTTTTGATTTAACGCTTGTGCCCCTTTATTCATAAAGAATACTGGGGATTGTTTTTAGTAATAAACACATATATTTTTATAATATATACTTGTGTGGTGTCCTTTCATTTGATATTACAGGATTGTATGTGGTAAAACAGCTCGCTTAACACGACCTCTTAAGTTAAGCCTTTAGGCTGCTTAGTCCATGCTACCCCTAGGATAGCTTGTCTAATAAGGTTGACTTACAACCAGACACCATAAGGGATTGTTTGGTCTGATAATCGGTGGTTCCAGAATTGGAAACATCACCTATCAGGCCAACTTCTCACAAGTAGCAAGACACAGACTTATGACTAATTGTAACCTCCCTCCATACAAAACTGGTGGACCCCTCACAAGGGCACTATGCATGGCCGAGACATTTGTGATTGCATGCACACATTGTGGCGTATATGCTCCATGATATTCCCACAAATGCATGATGCCACAACACAATATGCATTGACAGAAGTGTGTAGGTCTGCAGTAATCCAGGGCATAGATTTGGCATATCTACTATTCAGTGTGAAGGAACTGGAGCAAGAAGCATGTACGTTTTGTGATGTATAATTGTTTTGGTGGGCAAGCACTGAATCTACTCTCTGGGTCACACTGACTCAGACTACAGGTGCACACAGAAATATTCACACATGCAAATACTGTCCTGGCACCTACATGGCTATCAACCGTTGGCTCTGTATGTCTGACAACGTAACACACAACACACACACATACAAGTCCAGGCATATAAAAGAGTGACATTGTGACACACACACTCCCTTGCCCTGGAGACAGCTTGTCTGTCAGTGTTTCACACGCCACCACGCCACCAGGCATATACTGCAGCTGCGCAACTACATGTCTGATACCCCCCTGCCCTGCAGCTACCTTCATGGTGACTTACTACTACATTGGGACCACCAAACAGCCTTGGGTACTGTGCCAGCATCTAGTCCACAAGGACCTACAGCTCCTCACTTGTGAATGGACTGGCACGGATCTTCTCTGTCTTTGCCATCCCTGTGGACATGTAACACCTGTGGTGGTAGTGAGTGGTGAGGGGTCCCAGGCAGCAGGCTCTTCAGGTAGCAGCAGCAGAGGGTCCCAGGCAGCAGCAGCAGAGGGTCCCAGGCAGCAGGCTCTTCAGGCAGCAGCAGCAGAGGGTCCCAGGCAGCAGGCTCTTCAGGCAGCAGCAGGAGAGGGTCCCAGGCAGCAGCAGCAGAGGGTCCCAGGCAGCAGGCTCTTCAGGCAGCAGCAGAAGAGGGTCCCAGGCAGCAGGCACTTCAGGCAGCAGCAGGAAAGGATCCCAGGAAGCAGCAGCAGAGGGTCCCAGGCAGCAGGCGCTTCAGGCAGCAGCAGGAGAGGGTCCCAGGCAGCAGCAGCAAAGGGTCCCAGGCAGCAGGCTCTTCAGGCAGCAGCAGGAGAGGGTCCCAGGCAGCAGCAAGAGAGGGTCCCATGCAGCAGGCTCTGTGAGCAGTGGAAATGTGAGGCTCACTCCCACAGATTTATAGCCCCCTGGGGTCGTTTGGAAGCTGCAAAGCAGTAACAATTGGTTGTCCAGGTCTGCCTCTTTCAAAAGTATCCAATGACCGCCTCCGCGGTGGCGGAGCACACCTTCCGCGACTTTCAAATCTGCATCATGCCACAGCGATCATCGCTCCCATTGGCTGTAGGCAATGCTCCATGGCGGTGATGCACCACGGGTGCCCGGGGTGCGCTACCGTGATGGTGCGTCATTCAAAAGTATCCAATGACCGCTTCCGCGGTGGCGGAGCACACCTTCCACGACTTTCAAATCTGCATCATGCCACAGCGATCATCGCTCCCATTGGCTGTAGGCAATGCTCCATGGCGGTGATGCACCGCGGGTGCCCAGGGTGCCCTACCGCGATGGTGCATCATTCAAAAGTATCCAATGACCGCCTCCGCGGTGGCGGAGCATGCCCACCGCCATGTACACATGCCCATATGCCAATGGCTACCGCACTTGTGAAGGGGGTGGCGCTGGCGTCACACCGCCGGGGACAGGCGGTAGGTACCGCGATGCATACGGTGGAGCATGCCCACCGCCATGTACACATGCCCATATGCCAATGGCTACCGCACTCTTCAAGGGGGTGGTGCTGGTGTCACACCGCCGGGGACAGGCGGTAGGTACCACGATGCATGCGGCGGAGCATGCCCACCGCCATGTACACATGCCCGTATGCCAATGGCTACTGCACTTGTGAAGGGGTGGTGCTGGCGTCACACCACCGGGGACAGGCGGTAGGTACCACGATGCATGCGGCGGAGCATGCCCACCGCCATTTACACATGCCCATATGCCAATGGCTACCGCACTTGTGAAGGGGGTGGTGCTGGGGTCACACTGCCGGGGACAGGCAGTAGGCACCGCGATGCATGCGGCGGAGCATGCCCACCGCCATGTACACATGCCCATATGCCAATGGCTACCGCACTTGTGAAGGGGGTGGTGCTGGCATCATACCGCCGGGGACAGGCGGTAGGCACAGCGATGCATGCGGCGGAGCATGCCCACCGCCATGTACACATGCCCATATGCCAATGGCTACCACACTTGTGAAGGGGGTGGTGCTGGCGTCACACCGCCAGGAACAGGCGGTAGGTACCGCTATTTCCATGACCATTAATGGCTATGTCAATCCTGAAGAGTGTATCAGTACACAGCAGCAACATGGGGAAGGGCACATCATTGTACACACAATGCCATACTTCCATGTAATCCACAGGTGGACGCACTTTCAGTGTGACACACTTTGGTCTGTGGTCCCTGCCATGTTAGTTATGCATTTGATGGCTGATGATGCTTGACACTCTTGAGCTGGTGTTAATGATGTAGTACAAATCAATTTGTTGTGGGTCAGTGATCACCTTGACAAGGCTTGTGTCACTGCATTGTATCATATCAGACTGGTTCATTCACAGCAGCTCATGCACACAACTGAAAGTTTTCCTGATACTGTGATCATTGTGTTGATGGATGTGTGCAGACTTTACATGATGCATTGAGGTGTGACGGGTACAGCAGATGATTATGATACAGACATGGTAATTTCAAAGACATTGGCGGATGTTACAGCACCTTGCCTGCACATGTGAATTGTGTTCTCCAGTATGTGCGCATTCACATTCCCCGATGTGTTTGTGGCACTTGTGTATTGTCAGTGGAGAGGAGTGCCCTCTGTGTGTATCAAAAGGCCACCCATGTAACCTGGTGTGCCATGCATCTCTCAGGCAGTCTTTGTTTTTCCATGACCTCATTGATGGTATGTGCTGTGGCCGTTTCATGATGGTTGTCACTGACATTTTCAATGTTACATCTCAACTAGGAGGAGGCCAAATCTCCTACGTCACCTGACAGTGCTGGAGGATATGGAGAATGAGGCAATAATGCGGAAATTCCGCCTGGATAGACCAACACTGAAGATCCTGTGTGATCTATTAGAGCCCCACCTGCATCCTCGCCATCACTATCCAACGGCATTCACACCCACAGACAAGGTGATGACAGCACTCCACTTTTTTGCAACAGGTTCCTTCCAGGAGACCGTGGCTAGCGCTGGAGGGATGTCACAGCCCATGTTCAGTATGGTGCTGAGGGATGTTCTTACAGCAATGATGCTGTATCGGAATCGCTACTTACATTTCCCTAGGGGAGGAGAATTGGCTGCCGTGAAGGGGGACTTCTATCCCCTTGGGCGCATCCCACATGTTGTTGGTGCCATCGATTGCACCCATGTAGGTCTGGTAGCACCACTGGCGACGGAGCACATTTATAGGAACCGCAAACATTATCATTCCATCAATGTGCAGGTGGTGTGCCTTGCGAACATGCCCATGTCTCATGTGTGTGCGAAGTATCCGGGCTCGGCTCATGATTCATACATCATGAGGAACAGCATGGTGCCACGGATGATGGAGAATCTGCATCCCGAGCGTGCTTGGATTGTGGGTGAGTATGCCTACTGATATGGCGTGCTGTGTGTTACCTGATGCACTCTGGCTGTGCAACATTGCAATGGGTGTTTGTCATTCACAGGTGACTTAGCATATCCCATTAGGCCATGGCTGTTGAGCCCCCTCAGCAATCCCAGGACCCCGGCTGACTTCCACTACAATGAGGCCCATGTCAGGACCCGATGGGTAATCGAACGGACTTTTGGCCTGCTGAAGTCAAGATTCTGCTGCCTTGATAGGACCGGAGGTGCACTGGCATACTCGCCTGGGAAGGTGTGCAAGATCGTTGTGGCATGCTGTATGCTGCACAACCTGGCCATCCACAAGGGGGTCCCCCTGCTCCTGGACGATGGTGAGGAACCAAGGCCACCACCTGCTCAAGGACCTGAGTCCAGTGATGAGGACAGTGGAGAGGAGGAAGGAGTAGACCTGCGCCAGCAGCTCTTTGACCGCTACTTCACTTGAAGGTGGGTGACGAGGTACAACGTGTACATTATCTGTTGTGGTTGCTGTTGTTGTGAAGGGCTATGCGCGGATGTAACCGACAGGCACATGTTCAGTCACCTGTGTGTGGTAAATGTGACATTGACGTTCCATATGGGGACGTATACTGGACCCTATTTGTTCACACCTCCAGTTCATTGTCTAGTATGCCTGTTGTGTCTTGTGTATGTTTTGTGTAGTGTTCTGCCTGTGATACCACAATGAGACCAGTGACTGTTGTTCTGTTGTATCTCCCTAGGTGCTACAGAAGAATACTTCCCTACATACTGTACATCATTTGGACACATCATGGACATTGTCAACACTGTAAATATTGCACTAAAAACGATAATGCACACAATCAGGTGCGTCAGGTATTTTATTTTGAAAGTGGACATGTGAATTGTGCGGGAATATTTACATGAAGGTGGGGAATGAGCAGTGAGTTGACAATCATGGTCGATGAGATGCAAGAGTAGACACCACATGGATGTGGTGACCCAGTCCAACAGACAGGTGCCATTGCCAAGGAAATGTGGGGAAAGACAGTCCAAACAGTGAATGCAGTGGGGAAGAGGGTTGTCATCATGGCTGGCTCCGTGACTGGCGTGTGGCAGGTGCTTTGCCTACGGAGACTCCCAGGCTCTTCTTTGGATGCCTCCTAGATCTTTTTGGCGGTGGGGGGCCTGCTGAATGGCCAGTGGCGTCAGAGGACTCACCCCTCTCTGTTGGAGCAGGGGAGGGTGGTGCACTGTCATCCTGCGGCACAACAGGAAGGGACGGAGGTGGTGGTTGGGACACAGGCCTGTCCCTCTGCAACACCACTTGCTGGCCCTTGAGGTCCACCATCTGTCCAAGGCGGTTATCGATGGACCTCATCAGCAGGATGAGCTCCCTTAATAGTTCATCGGACCGGCCACTTTGTCCCTGGACCTCTTGGTAGGCCTGCACAACTCTGGTGAAGTGGTCCAGGGATGGTGTCCACTCCTCCCAAGGTCTGGTGGTGACACTGGCCCTCCCACCTGCTCTGCTGCCACGGACCTCTTGCCTCGCCACTGTGGGTCCACGCACTCTCTCACTGCCCTCCACAGTCATTGCTGTGGGCTGGTCATCCCCCGGGACAGGGAAGGTGCTGCAGGTGGTACTGGTGGTACTAGTGATAGTGGCGGTGGTGATGGTGGTGGTGGCTGCGGTGAAGGCAGAGGCCGTGACAGCAGGGGTCTGCTGCGCTGTTGTTGCAGAAGATGTGGTGGTGGGGAGGATGGGGGCCTCTGGGTCTGTGGCACACCAGATTGGCCGGGCCGGAGCTCATCGTCCAAACTGTCCTGGGAGTCCACATCTGAGAGTACATGTGCCGGGGTGGAGACTGGCTCTGCTGGTCGTTGGTGTGGTTCTCAGCAGTGAGTTCTTCATCACCTGTGGAGTAGATGGGGAATGGTCAGTGTTGGGCACTGTGCAAGTATTGTGTCATCTGCGTATCATCGACTGTCTGTACACTACACAATTATGAAGTCACCAGTAGTACAATTCATGGCAACACTGTGTGTAATATCATAGTGCAGAGGAATATCATTTACTCATACATGCTGAATATCAATGCAAAGCATGCAATTGTTGTTGCATTTAGGGATGCAGGTCTACCACACACACACACATCAGGAAGAGTTAAGATAGCTACCTACCTGTTAGGTGAGGGTGGAGAGAGCAATGGCTGACACATACTCCTGGGTGGGGGTGTCTCCATGCTGCTGGGGTGTGGGACGGGGGGGTGCTGGGAGTGGTAGTGCAGGCCTCCCACCCCTACACAGTGCTCCAATACAAGATGGATACCTACCTGTAAGTCTGTTTGATGAACAGTGGAATGGCTGACACATGCTCCTGGGTAGGGGTAGCCTCCATGCTGCTGGAGTGTGGGCTAGGGGGCATGCTGGGAGTAGTGATACAGGCCTCCCACCCCCAAACAGTGCTCCAATACAAGATGGCTACCTACCTGTAAGTCTGTTTGGTGAACTGTGCAATGGCTGACACTTGCTCCTGGGTGGGGGAGGCCTGTATCCTGCTCAGCTGTGGGCCAGGGGGCATGGTGGGGTGTGGTAGTGCAGGGCTCCCTCCAACAGACAGACATCACAAGCAAGATAGCTACCTACCTGTTAGGTGAGAGTGGAGAGTTCAATGGCTAACACATGCTCCTGGGTGGGGGTGCCTCTGTGCTGCTGGGGTATGGGACAAGGGGGGGGGGGGGTGCTGGGAGTGGTAGTGCAGGCCTCCCACCCCCAAACAGTGCTCCAATACAAGATGACTACCTACGCTGTCCTTGCGGCGGGTTGTTGCTTTTCCGCAGCTTTTCCGACCGCTGCGGTCGGTTTTTGACCATCACCGCCCGCGTCGGACGGCTTTGCTTGGCCCGCTACCGCCGCGGTCAGTCTTTAGTGGCGGTTGATCCTAATGTGGCCGCCGGTGTATCCGCGGTGCAGGCGGGCGGTTGGTTTCCGCCTCCATGGTGGTCGGGGTGGTTTTCCGCCCGCTATCCTAATGACCCCATAGGTATTAAAATCGCCGTTATGCTGTCAATGTCCCAACAGGTCGCGGCAGTGGTAGGAACCTGTGTGGGATTGCTGCGACAACTTCGGAAATTGTCCTCGCTGCTGTCCTTCTCTATCATCCGGACGCCGGTCTCAACCTTGATCCTGGCCCGTTTGGATTATGATAATTCCGTTTATGTCGGGCTACCAAAAAAATCTCTGGCCAGGCTTCAAGGCGTTATGAACGGCGCAGCCAGATTGAATTTTAAAAAACTCAGGAGGACACATGTCACCCCGTTGTTGCAGGACTTACACTGGCTACCGATATCTCAGAGAGCGAAATTCAAAAGTCTCTGTATCATTCACAAAGCCATTTATGGCTCTGCCCGAGCTTCATCAAGGATAAACTGGTCTTATACATTCCCAGCAGGAGGCTGCGGTCTTCAGAAGCATGTCTCCTGGTATGCCCACGTTTTAAGCGATCATCGCCGGGGGGGGGGAGAGTCTTTTCGACTACGATGCCGCCAGTCTGGAATAGACTCCCTGAAAGCTTGCGCAAAGAGACCAACTTACTCACCTTCAGGAAGAGATTAAAAACTGTTCTCTTCCTGGAAGTCTGGAGCTCCATGTAAAGCACTCCTGACTTTCCACCTCACCTTATGGTCCCCTCTCGGACAGCGCTTAGAGACCTCTCTGGTGATAATGCGCTATACAAATGCTCCATAACATAACATAACCAGGACCAGGTGGGACAACCAGGGCTGTTGCTTCAGGAAAGGGCTTTTGCGGTGTGCCACCCCCTCCCACATGCACTCTTGTTTTGCTAGTTACGTTTGGGGCTCTGAGTCGAGTTTGCTATGTCTGTGATGGTTTTTCTCATTGTTCTCATTTCACTAAGAGCTATTAACTTGTTCATTTATTGGAACAGAAACTTAAACGTACACAGTGATTGGTTTTCTGAAAAAAACAGTACATCTGGATCCATAGAAGTACACCTTGTATGGGTGCAAATGTACTACTTTTTGAAATTCACAAACATCTTCAGTAGTAGACTTGGAAAGCTACACCTGTCTCAGGTTTCTAGGTATACTAGTGTCAATCAAACAACTAAAAGGTGAAGGTAGAAATGCTTGCAAATAGCCTAACTAGTAGCAATCGCTTGGGGTAACATTCTAACCCATAGTTTTTGGTTCACTGTGCCACTTTATGAAGAGACCCACTGCTGGAACTGGCATTTTCTGGCTGGCTGAGGGGAAGCCCTAGAAAGGCAGAACCTACCACTCCCATCAGGGGCAGGTGATTACACACACGGCATAACCTGTGCTCACTCCTGGGCAGTTTGGCATTGAGCTGTCAGGCTTATCACAGAGGCAACGTGTAAAGCACTGGCTCAGCAATCACTCAGAATAAATACACTGAGCGTCACAAAAGAGACTTCACACATGATAATAACAATAATCAACACAACTTGAACATCATGTATTTCTGGGCATGAATCACATTTGGAATTATTATTAGCAGTACCATGCCCAGCCGTGTTAAAATGACATCAGTAATATACATACTTGGGAAAGATCCTATTCTACACCCCTCTAGCAACCTTTTGTGGTGCAACAAGTTGTCCACCCCAGGCCCACTGTAGCAATTCTTATAATTCAATGCCACACAGTTAGAGGGTGCACCCTGGGTCACAAGGATATCAGAAATATGCACATACACAAAATGATACCACTTTTTAGCAGCACCACGGGCCGAGACTGCATGGGTAAAACCAATGTCAAATGTAATTTTCTTCCGGCAAGAAATCAACGTGTCAGGCAACAGCACTGGCCAGTGTTGTAAATCACAGGAGGTCCACAGGCTGTCACTCCCACACACACATTCACTCCTCACCGATATGCGGTGCAATGGATATCAGGCAGATCCGTACAAAACGCATTTGCACACATACGTACTCAGCACCCTAATGTGGTGCACTGATACCCAGCAGATCAATTGATAACACACTGCAGACCCATGTCCCAAGCCTCTCTCCATCCCCCAACTCAACCCGACTACTCTACACCCACAGATTGGAGAGAACCCATCCTCCCCCCACCCCCGGACACATGGCCACATGCTGCCAAAGTCACTCTTAGTCACACAATCTCAGGGAAGCAGGTGGGGGTAGGTCACAAGACTAATTAGGAGGCAGTTATCGAAGGAGGTTTGGCAGCCTCTCTGGAAGTTCACTCTCAGTTTAGAGCAGAAACAGGCTGAGGGCAATAGTCGGTCACTCTAAAGGGGTCCACAAGGGCCTTCCGGCACCAGCCCAGTTCTACAAAGCATAGAGGGGCTCACTCAGTTTCTTAACCCACTTCCGATTGTTCTCAGAAACGATCCTCCAGCCCAGCCAATCACTCTCACCACCCAGGCCCAAACTGGGAAATTCTACCTGGCAACACAATGTCATCAGGGTACTGGGTGAGGAGAGGGCAGTTGGTCTTTTGCACTGAGGGCCAAAAAGGGAAAAATGGATGAATGGAGAATGATGCAGGGGAGTCTCTCGGGACAAGGAGGCACAATGTCTGCAGTGTGATGATGCGGGTTGCACTAGGCTGTTCTGGTCACACACAACAAAGAGTTGCAAGTTTTGTGCCTCCCAGGAAATGAGCGGTACAAAAGGGGGTGGTGATGGACAGAGCATCTGAACCAATCAAACACTCACACCTAGTCAACAGATCTGGGTTTGATCCATCACCGTTCTTTAGCCCACTCTGCCACCCCAGTTCAGACATGGCCATATGCAAATCAGTCAGACCCTGTGCCTCATGGGAACAGTCCAGCCCGAACTGCCAAGCCATGCCTTCCCTGGACCGGAATCAAGCTTCCTAGGACCGGTTTCTGGCATTCCAGCCGTCTTCAGCCAGGCGTGCTTGAATCCAGTGGCAAAGTAAGAAAGGGACTCATGTCTTAGCATACCCTGCCATCATATGGCGAACAAAGCGGTACAAAAGGGGGGTGGTGATGGACAGAGCATCTGAACCAATCAAACACTCACACCCAGTCAACAGATCTGGGTTTGATCCATCACCGTTCTTTAGCCCACTCTGCCACCCCAGTTCAGACATGGCCATATGCAAATCAGTCTGACCCTGTGCCTCATGGGAACAGTCCAGCCCGAACTACCAAGCCAGGCCTTCCCTGGACCGGAATCAAGCTTCCTAGGACTGGTTTCTGGCATTCCAGCCGTCTTTAGCCAGGCTTGCTTGAATCCAGTGGCAAAACATCCAGTGCCCCTGGATATGGGTCTCACCAGATAATTCTGGTCACACACAACAAAGAGTTGCAAATTCCGTACCTCTTTGGACATGAGGCACTCGCCCGGTGCGAGTTGATGTGGGTCATACTAGACAATTTTGGTCACATGCACAGGCACCAGTTCAGCAATGCCTCATGAGGTAGAATTAGGCATTACCATGGTTACCCCCACACCCGCTTCCAAGGGTTGCAATCAGAGAATTGGACACCGCGTGCAATGAGCATGCAGACGGCATGTCACACAAGAGAGATTCAGCATGATCGACAAAGCAGTCCACGCTGGATCCCACAACTGGTGAATCCACTCACCACCAACTAGATGCTTATGCATGCCGAGGTCCCCAGGATGCGGAGGCTACACATCTTAGATGTAGGCAAAACTTCTGGGTGTCCATACAGGGCAATCCAGTCTCCAGGCACAATTCTTTATTCCACGCTAACGCCATGCTACCAGTTAGGATCCAACAGACAATGATGGCTCTTAAGAGGCCACCTCTCTCCAGGTGTAGACATTGTGGGTCCCTCATAGGAGATCTTTGATGTCCTAGGTCCTCCAAAAGAACAGGGGGCAAGCCAACAAGCCTTTGGAGAGCACACTTGGGTGCCACACAGCAGCAGGTAGTTGGCCCAGGCCGGACACTATTCAGGAAGGGCACGCGGTCCCTTTCAATGGCATTAATCCTCCTTGTACACAACTGACTCCTCTGGCAGTATGCATCACACAGTTCCAAGTTCTCCGGTCCCACGTCCCCACAAGCGTATCCCTGCCCTGCTTAAGTATGGCACCAGTAGTTAAACTGTAGTGTGCCTTTGAATCTGTGGGTGGTTCAAAGGGCCTCCCTTTAAACCACAGATGCCTCCCCTAAAGTTCATTCCTGTCGACCATGAGGCCGTGGAATGCAGATCTTACTATTTAGTGGGGCCAGAGATCAAGTGTCAAAACCACTACCTCCAATCTATCCAGCCAGGTTTGCAAATAGTAGCGGTCTTTCATTCCAGTTGCATGCCCAGTTTTTTATACCTGTTGCTGGGGAAGGCCATGGTGTGCTCACCCACGCTCCAGTGTGGACTGGAGCCAAGAATAAAGGCACACAAGGAGTGGTAGAGCAAAGAAAGGCCCACTTTCCAGAAGTGGGATTTCTACGCTAGTCATGACAAAACCACCTCTATCACTGGAATACATGGATAGGAAACATTATGAGGCTGCTTCACTGCAATCCACTATTGCAGTCTGAAGTATTTTCACCCCTTTGCCCATGTTAGCCTATAGGAAGAGCAAACCTTATGGGTAGTGAATATTCTTCAATACCTGGGCAGGGTACACATGTGTTCCTTCCCTGCCTTTCACCTACCACTCACTTCACCCCGTGGGATTTACCCGCGGGGTGCTCTGATGGTAGCAAAAGGTCCTCTCATGATAGCTAATGATTCGGGTAGGCCAGCCTTAGTAGAAGCGTAATCACGCCTATACAGAGCTGCAATGGCAGCTTGGACACATGTTTAGAAACCCCCATAGGTGCAAATGCGAATGCCAGCCTATAATGACAGGCTGGACACCAGTTTACAAACACCATAGGTGCAAATGTGCACACTAACCTTTAATGGCAGGCTGGACACATGATAAAGGACATCATTGGTGCAAGTGCGCACCCTGGCTTGCAATGGCAGGCTGGACACCAGATTACACCCAGCATCATTGCAAGTGCGCACACACCAGATTGCAATGGCAGACCTGACCTATGTTTAAAAACCTCAGGTAAGCACCACTTCCTAACACGTGCAGGAAGGGTGCACACACTTTGGCACTGCCTTTACTGTGGGAAAGTGCCCCAGGCCCTAAGGCCACAACCAGAGAATCAGCCAAACCTGGGAGGTGTCCTGTGGGGAGCACCGACCCCTAAGTA
The DNA here is from genome assembly GCF_964261635.1 of Lissotriton helveticus. Lineage (NCBI taxonomy): Eukaryota > Metazoa > Chordata > Amphibia > Caudata > Salamandridae > Lissotriton > Lissotriton helveticus. The sequence goes on from NC_136059.1 coordinate 1,709,941,128, forward strand.
GGGAAGAGCCACATGGGGGTTTGTCCCTACTTGGGCAGCAAACAAGCAGGTGTCTCTACCAGGCCACTCACCTACCCCGAGTTCCACCTCACAGGACTTACTCTAAGGCCACTCTGTTGGTAATGAAAGGCCCCCTCAGGGTGGGATAATGAGTGAGAAAGACCAAGTGCGTGGCACAATCAGTGCTGAATCCCATCACTGGCCAGTGCAGTACCCACACTTGGTGTGTGGTGTACCTTTTTTATTGGGCACTCACGGGTATGACACCTAAACTAATCAAGTAAGCACCCTATCCTGCCATGAGTAGGAAGGGTGAACACACTTTACTGCTGCAGTACAGTTGTAAAATACCCAGAGTCCTAAGCTCATGAAAAGAGAGTTAGCAAAAACCAGGAGGACAAAAAGCAAAGTGTTTTAGGAAAACCCCCCTAAGAAGGGCCACGCCCAACACCATCTAAAGAATATAAGTACTGACTTTCTTCCTCGTGGAAATGGTCCACCCTGAAACTTGGTCATCTCACACCCTCCACTCTACAGCTCACTGCTTTTTTGCTTCGGAAATGTGAGATTCACACCCCCTCTCGAATCTCACTGACTAAGCTATGCCCACCTCTATTTAAAAAAAAAAAGAAACAGAAAAAAAGAAACAGAATGCCAGCAATGCTTGAAACAACAGCACTTAAGCAACTGCAGGTGTTCCGTCAAGCAACAGTGTGTCTCTTATTTAGATGCATACATACTGCACATACATGCGTGTCACACCAACAGTCATAAACACAAACAAGCCATGCCAACCCCACAACAAACGGTCCTAACCTCTCTTTTTTTTGTTTGCCATCCTGTCTCTACTCTAGCCCAGCACAGCTCCCATCTTCAACTAGGCACATCTTCACAATGCAGCTCTGCATTGCAGGCCTGGAGCTGAACTCACATGTGTGTTGTGGTTGACCGCACAAACAGGTTCTGCTGCATTGGTGTTTGATTCTGTTGTACTGAGGCTCCCCCCGCACTATTGATCACACTGCATGTGTGAGGAAGAGATCGATGTTGGTGCTATCTGTCCTTAGGGTTGCCACCTTTCCCAAATAAAAATACCACCCATTCGTTCACGTTTTAAGATTCTGCAAAATGCCAGACATGATACTTAAATATAACTTTAAATAAAATCACCTGTACTAATTTTTAACATGGCCTTTCTAACTATGTTTACTTTAATTATCAGATAGGGATCATTAAGGCAGCTCTAGAAAGTTATTTCTTCTAATATCTGTTGTTTAATGTATGTACTGACAAGGGGAAAAATACCCCCTTTAGGTTATTTTACTAATTTGCGGATGGGCAGGGACATAAAAGCGTCTGTCCCTCCTGTCTGTAAAACAAAGGCCAGACAGTAACCCCATCTGCTCTTCGGGTGGCCACATTTTATTTAAATCAAAAACTACATAAAAAAAGGTCTTGGTGAGGTGGCCATGGGCAGACGTAAGGGTGCCTCATGGCAGCATAGTGAAACTGGGGGTGGGGGCTATGGTACCCATTGCCCTCACCCCTTAATATCTCTGCCACTGTAGTGTACAGGGGTGTACTGCAACATATGCTTCATAATGGCTATCGATACTTGTTGACGAATTGTACACAATGTTGTCAGCTCTTTGATTTAGTTTTTTACACATCTCCTGACAACTGAACATAGCACTGCAGGAATTGCACACTTGCAGGCACTGCTCAAAATATAATATAATTCAGCACTAACTCGATTTGTATAATATCCAAGTCACATGGAACAATATGCTAATCCATTCAACAAGCCAACTGTGTTCATCAAACTATAACAATAACTTTAACACTTAAATGTCTATCTTACACTGGCTTTTCCTGTTTCCTTGCCTTGATTTTGGTTCTGCATTTGTTAACCCTATTGTGCAATGTACCCTCTTTTGTTGACATATCTACAGTAATCAAGAGAGCCTGACACAATATTATACACAAAGCAACATAACACAATTATACATAACAGAGGGCAACACAACAAAATAGCCAAATATTGCAATCACAATACAACACAACATCACATTACAATGCAGCACAAAAACACAGCTGTACAAAAAACATCACCAGCGTGACAAACTATGGTACAAATAATGTGGACAAACATTCTTGCCAGACATTACCACTCCCTGAAACCTGGTTTTATAATATGGTGGTGAAAGATATTTGTATCAATCAATTCGTCATCCTTCCACCAAGGACATGAAATAGCATCACTCAATAATGTTTTATGATGCAGCCTACATTCCCTGCTACAGTTGATGCTGATGCGTGTCTTGAATAGTCGAAAGGCTGCAACAGAGCTAGTTTAACATCTTAGACAGTGATAAATGGTTGTTTGTTGATGGAACGTTATAGGCAGGTGCTGTCTTTGCTGGAAATGTAACAGCATTTGTTGGCAGCGCTAAAGTAAACAACAGAATATTGAACAATAATACATGACTGCTGAAAACCAACATATTTAAACATAAAAGGGTGCATTGCAACAAAATTGTGAAAACAAAATGCAACACAACAACTCATGTACAGCACAACATCACATTGCAGTAATGCAGCAAAAACACATAGGGCCATATTTATGGCCAAGTCACACAGTGCAGTGCAGCAAGTCACCTTCCTGTGCTGCACTGCGTAACACGGGTGCCTGCGTTGTAAGGGGGATTGTTTTTATGCAGGAACACATAGAAAGAGGAAAAAACAAAGAGAAATGAAAATATTTCTACTTGTTATGCCGCACCTGGGGATGCGTAGGTTTTTTGCCATTCTCCGGTCTAAAACTTCTGGTAAGGCTGGGAATGCGTCAGAATCCATGGATGTTGCATATGAACACCCACGCAGCACCCATGGAAATGTCTCCCTGGCGCAGAGTAATGCAATGCAGCAATTCACGCTGCTTTGCTTTACTCGAGATTTATGAAGCTGCTCGGGGCCACACAAGGTGGCCTTGTCTGGCTCCATAAATATCGTTTTTTAAGTTGCGTCGCTTCTTCATCACATTGCGTGGTGCAAGAACGACGCAAAGGGACTTTATCCTTCGTTCCTGCCTTTGCTGCCTTTCTTTCTCTCTCTCTTGCTTAAGTCAAAGCCTAATGATTAAAAATAAGCCCCAGTCTCTAAAGAGAGTGCTGGTGGGCCCCACCTGCAACTACTGGAACAAATTAAGCACTGAAATGTGAAATAAAAATTCAGAAAAAGTATCACTTTTGTCAATGACACCTTTAACAGGGAGTTAACGTATTCCAAAAATACCACCGTGAAAGTTGTCTTAATACTGTATTACAATAATCATGTAAAAATTCCAATAACTCTGTGTTCAGTGATACATGGCATAGCAACTGGATATAACCAGCTGCTGACTGCGAATACATTTCCAATATTAAAATATTGTGGAGGTATTTATAGTTTTTGAAGTTTTGTCCTGTCTTGGTTTTTTGGTATTATTAGGCGATTTATGTGGTTTACCAAGCCTAGTGTCTAAAAGTGTCCACGGTCGGTGTCTCTTTTCATCTCTTTTCACGTACATGTCTACTGATAATGTTATTCATAGCTATGAACTTCACCCCCCCCTCCAATCTCACTGTCTAAGCTATGCCCCTGTGCCCACCTCTGTTTAAAATAAAACAGAATGCCAGCCAAATAGGAGTCAACAGCTCTTGAGCAACTGCCGGTGTTCCATCAAGCTTCAGTGTGTCTCTTATTCAGACGCATACACACAAAACCTGCATGTGTGGCTCAGCGACACACATAAACACAGACAGGCCATGTCAACCCCACAACAATGGGTCCTAACCTCGCTCTTTTTCTGTTTGCTTTCCTGTCTCTACTCAAGCCAAGCCCAGCTCCTATCTTCAGCTAGGTGTATTATCACACTGCTGCTCTGCATGGCAGGCCAGGCGGTGTCATCACAAGTGTAGTGTGGTTGCCACACAGACAGGTTCTGCTACATTGGTTTTTCATTGTGTTGTACTGCGGCTTCACCCACACTGTTTATCACACTGCATGTGTGTGGAAGAGATAATTTTTGGTGCCACCTTCCCCAAAGAAAAATCCCAGCCATTTGTTCACGTTTAAAGATTTTGAAAAATACCAGACATGATTCTTAAATAGAACTTTATGTAAAATCACCTGTACTCATTTTTAACATGACACACAAGATGATGGACGGAATGTTGCACAATGGCAAAACATTCACCCCCAGTCACAGATCTAGGTTTAATCCATCAATATTTTGTTCACCAAGCCACCCCAGTTCAGACATGGCCATATGCAAATCAGTCTTGACCCTATGTCCCATGGGAACAGTCCAGACCGAACTGCCAAGCCATGTTTTCCCTGGAACGAAATCAAGTATCCTAGGACCGGTTTCTGGCTATCAGCCTTCATAAGCCAGGATAGCTTGACTCCAGTGGCGTAGTGAGCACGGGACCCACGTCTGGGCATACCCTTCTCACATAGGGTGAACAGCAAAACACACAAGATGATGAACGGAATGTTGCACAATGGCAAAATGTTCACCCCCAGTCACAGATCTGGGTTTAATCCATCGTTATTTTGATGACCAAGCCACCCCATTTCAGACATGGCCATATGCAAATCAGTCTTGACCCTGTGCCTCATGGGAATAGTCCAGACCGAACTGCCAAGCCATGTCTTCCCTGGACCGGAATCAAGCATCCTAGGACTGGTTTCTGGCTATCAGCCTTCATCAGCCAGGATAGCTTGACTCCAGTGGCGTAGTGAGCACGGGATCCACATCTGGGCATACCCTTCTCACATAGGGTGAACAGCAAAACACACAAAATGATGAACAGAATGTTGCACAATGGCAAAATGTTCACCCCCAGTCACAGATCTGGGTTTAATCCATCGTTATTTTGCTCACCAAGCCACCCCAGTTCAGACATGGCCATATGCAAATCAGTCTTGACCCTGTGCCTCATGGGAACAGTCCAGACCGAAATGCCAAGCCATGTCTTCCCTGGACCGGAATCAAGCATCCTAGGACCGGTTTCTGGCTATCAGCCTTCATCAGCCAGGATAGCTTGACTCCAGTGGTGTAGTGAGCACGCGGCGCACGTCTGGGCATACCCTTCTCACATAGGGTGAACAGTAAAACACACAAGATGATGGACGGAATGTTGCACAATGGCAAAACATTCACCCCCAGTCACAGATCTGGGTTTAATCCATCGTTATTTTGCTCACCAAGCCACCCCAGTTCAGACATGGCCATATGCAAATGAGTCTTAACTCTGTGCCTCATGGGAACAGTCCCGACCGAACTACAAAGCCATGTCTTTCCTGGACCGGAATCAAGCATCCTAGCACCGGTTTCTGGCTATCAGCCTTCATCAGCCAGGATAGCTTGACTTCAGTGGCGTAGTGAGCACGGGACCCACGTCTGGGCATACTCTTCTCACATAGGGTGAACAGCAAAACACACAACCACTGGAGTCAAGCTATACTGGCTGAAGACGGCTGATAGCCAGAAACCAGTCCTAGGATGCTTGATTCCAGTCCAGGGAAGACATGGCTTGGCAGTTCGGGCTGGACTGTTCCCATGAGGCACAGAGTCAATACTGGTTTGCATATGGCCATGTCTGAACTGGGGTGGCTTGGAGAGCAAAATAACGATGGATTGAACTCAGATCTGTAACTGGGGCTGAATGTTTTGCCATTGTGCAACATTCCGTCCATCATCTTGTTTGTTTTGCTATTCACCATATGTGGGAAAGGTATGCCCAGACCTGGGTCCCGTGCTCACTACGCCAATGGAGTCAAGCTATCCTGGCTGAAGAAGGCTGATAGCCATAAACCGGTCCTAGGATGCTTGATTCCGGTCCAGGGAAGACATGGCTTGGTAGTTCGGGCTGGATTGTTCCCATGAGGCACAGGGTCAAGACTGATTTGCATATGGCCATGTCTGAACTGGGGTGGCTTGGTGAGCTAAATAACAATGGATTAAACCCAGATCTGTGACTGGGGGTGAATGTTTTGCCATTGTGCAACATTCCGTCCATCATCTTGTTTGTTTTGCTATTCACCCTATGTGGGAAGGGTATGCCCAGACGTGAGTCCCTGTGCCACTGGAGTCAAACTATCCTTGCTGAAGATGGCTGATACCAGAAACCGGTCGTAGGATGCTTGATTCTGGTCCAGGGAAGACTTGGCTTGGCAGTTTGGACTGGACTGTTCCCATGAGGCATAGGGTCAAGACTGATTTGCATATGACCATGTCTGACCTGGGGTGGCTTGGTGAGCAAAATAACGATGGATTAAACCCTGATCTGTGACTGGGGTGAATGTTTTGCTATTGTGCAACATTCCGTCCATCATCTTGTTTGTTTTTCTCATTTTTAACATGGCCTTTCCGTATGTGTCTACTTTAATTATCAGATAGGGATCGTTTAGTCAGCTCAAGAAAGCTCTAGAAAAGTGCTTTTGTTTAAGGTATGTACTGACCTGGGAAAAATATCTACTTTAGGTGATTTTACTAATTTGCTTATGGGCTTGGAAATAAAAATATCGGTCCTGACTGTAAAAGAATGATCAAAAAGTAACTCCATCTGCCCTTCGTGTGGACACATTTTATTTCAATCAAAAACTGCATAAAAAGATCTTGCTAAGGTGGTCATGGGCAGATGTAAGCGTGCACCGTGACAGCACACTGAAGCCAGGGGAGGCACCCACACCCTTCGCCCTCTAATATCTCTGCCACTGTGGTATGGATATAGATGTGTTTGTTGACAAAAATGAACTATTTTCCTTATTAATAGAATCACCTGTTCTGAACTCCATATCTACCTCGGCACACAAGTATGTAGTTAGGCAGGGGCTGCGACCTAGGCCCGGGATTACTGATTGATGGTTAACCGGTGGGAGAGTCCATTGCTGGCAGGCAAACACTCAGGCAGGAAACTCTTGATCAGCTCCACAGATAGGCACAGAGACATTACAATGGTCAGGGGAGATTTCTCCAATAAAGCACACATGGATGGTGAGGGTGCCCGCTCCTAAAAACACAATAAAGTCAGCTGCCACACGAGTTAAGAGCACATAGCTAGTCAGGGCTTAGCACACATCGTAATCATGCGCTCCCCATGCAGTACATCTGGACACATTCACCACTGGCCACACTATGACCACGGGATCGCGGACAGAATACCGACAACAACAATATCGGCCTACAGAAATATCGGGACATAAATATCGTTGTCAAAAATATCGACCTCCTATCTTCATAATGGCAATACGAAACAATATAAAAGAAATATTGTTGTAACAATATCGATGTATACAATATTGTTTTTATTATATGTATATAAAATAGTGTAAAATACATTAAATAATAAATGTAACTTTAAAGTGTTGAATAGCGTATGGGATAAAATTACTATTCCCACTCCAGTGAGTGCAACAGTAGGGAATCTGTTGGATATCGGAAGAGTAAAATGGCAATTCCCACTCCAGCAAGTGCATCAGTAGAGAAAGTGTTAGATAGCGTAGGGAATAAAATTACTATTCCCACTCCAGCAAGTGCAACAGTAGGGAAAGTGTTGGATATTGGAGGGGATAAAATTACTATTACCACTCCAGCGAGTGCAACAGTACGGAAAGTGTTGGATAGCGGAGGGGAAAAAATTACTATTCCCACTCCAGCGAGTGCAACAGGTGGGAAAGTGTTCGATAGCGAAGGGGTATAAATTACTATTCCCACTCCTGCACATGCAGCAGTAGGGAAAGTATTGGATAGCAGAAGGGTATAAATTACTATTCCAGCAAGTGAAACAGTTGGGAAAGTGTTGGATAGTGTAGGAAATATAATTACTATTCCCACTACAGTGAGTGCAACAGTAGGGAAAGTGTTGGATATCGGAGGGGTATAAATTACTTTTCCCAATCCTGTGAATGCAGCAGTAGGGGAAGTGTTGGATAGCAGAGGGTTAACAATGACTATTCCCACAGAAATAAAATCAAATTTACAAACAAACAAAATATCAATTACAATACAAAACATAATAAAAAAACTAAAAATAAGACAAATATAAAAATATTAAAAATGACAAAACATACAAACCTTATAATGTTAAAAATATCCTAAAATTACATCCAAAGATAAATCTTTTAAAAATTTAACAGAATTTACAAACAAATAGATATTTTGTAAAAGAAATTATTTATAATCAAAAACATTAACTATTATATAAATATAATATTTTTTGTACCTACCCTATGACACCACACAGTTTAAAACCTGCATCTACATTTTAAAAAAATGTACACCTCCATAATTAACACAAATAATTATCAATTAAACAAATAATTTTATTAAAAACCACATTAAAACAAATACAAATAATGCACTAGCTAAACGTTACCCCTGTAGAACCAAAATTCACAAATAAAATAAAAATAAACAATTCCCAAAAATATTTATCAACTACTAAATGAATCTTAATGATGAAGTAATGAGTAATTAATGTAAACTAAATTTGTTTCCACTGTCTATCCCAATAAACACCACAACACACACCTAAAAATAATTACACAATTTCCATAACTAATTTTATATTAATAAATTAATATCAATGAAAAACAAATGATTAAATCATTAACATACATTTACTTTCCACCATTTACCACCATAAGCTCCACAACTCACGCATCAAATTAATAACACAAGTGCCATATTTAAAATGTAATAAATTAATTAGCATTAATTAACAAATAATTATTATTTATAAATAAATTGCCTCCCACACTATTCCCCTATAAACCCCACCACCCATTTCTAAAAACATGACACAATTGACATAATTAATTACTAACAATTAAACAGGTTATAAATAATTATTAATAAATTAATTTCCGCAATTAACACTATAAAATAAAATTAAATAAATATGATATAAAATATATTAATAAATATATGAAAATTAAGTTACTTCCCACCCAACTCCCCTATCTACCCACAACCTGTTCCTAAAAAAACTTACACAATTATCACAATTACCAATTAATTATTAATAATTAACAGCCAATTAATAAATAATGAATAATTAATTAATTCCCACAAATAACAATATAAAATATTAAATAAATAAATATTGTTTAATTAAAGATAAGAATAATTAAATTAAATTATATTACTTCTCACCCTATTCCTCTATAAACCCAAAACCCACTCCTAAAAAAATGCACAATTAACATATTTACCAATTAATGAGTTAATACAAATTTACATCCAATTATTAATTAATTAATAATACATTAATTCCAACAATTAACGATATAAAATCTAAATTAAAAAAATACTAATAAATAAAAATGAACATTTAATTATTATAATTAAATTACTTCCCACACTATTCCCCTATAAACCCACAACCCACTGCGGAACTAAAATGCAAAATTTGATTAAAATATAATTAATACCTATTAAAAAATTAACACATATATTAAAAAACAAAACCAATACTTAGGCAAAAAAAGCACATACATTTAAAATACATACTAAAATACATACCACTAACCAAAAAACAATATTTTTGCAAACGATAATATTAACTTCGATATTTTAAAAAACAAGATTTTTTACCTTAAACATGATATTCTGGCACACGATATTCTTGCTGTCGAGATTTCTGTTCCTTGATATTTCAAAGTCGATATTCGTGCAAGTCGACATTTCCATCTCGATATTCTGACTCTATACCGTATCCACCCAGGTCAAGACCCATACGTAGTAATCATTGACCATTAATATATGACTCTAAAGGTAGCAACCAACAATCCTCATCATATATGGTATCCCGAAAACCTTTTATTGCTGTCTAATAATGTATATAAAGAAACCTCGAACTCGATTTAAATTGAAACAGTCCTCATGATGGCGCGAGGTACAGAAGCTTTTGTGTGTACCCCATTCAGATCAATCACCCATATAACAAAGTAAATATATTAATTTTGATTGCTGTGTATTAACTAAAACACACACATTACATGTGGGAAATGCTTTGCACTAACAGGTTTGAATAACCTATTAATTGAAGATGTAAAACGCATGTTTAATCTATTTTGTGTATTTAAGTGGTGTAATAATGCATGTCTATGATGTGCATTGGGCACTGCATGCTGCTTTTTTGCTTCATTTTTAATGGCTTGCAGAGTGATGCTTTTCTGCTAGGTAACAGTTTTAAAGGATAAATATTAGCACTGGTGGGTGGCGGGACAGAACACACTTATACTCCGTGTATTTACATTTTCTTTTTGCGTTTATCGTAGTTTTGATTGGTTGCCAATTCCAAAATGGCTTCGCTTTTCCCGGTACTGCGCAGTAGAAAAAACTTACATCATTTTGCTGAGAGAAACTCGTCCATGCTCTCTGCTTCACTGAGAACATTTTGAAACTTCAGCTGACTATATTCGAGGCCATTTGATATGAACGCTGGTGAGTGGCTGTGGGCCAAAATGATATCCACGAGAACAGCTGAATGTCTTCCAAGGATAAAAGTCAAATCCCTTCCAAAAATGACCACGTGGAAACAGCTGAATCACTGAAAATGACCATTTAAAAGGCCTAATGATGACCCGGAACAGTCAAACTTGTATTTATCAGTTTGTCAAACAAAGTTGCCCACGGACATCCTGGAAGTTAAGAAATGCATGGACAGTCGAATTTGTATCTTTCAGCTTTTTAATCAAAAAGTTATTCATGGACATCCTGAAAGTTAAAAAATACATTGTTGATTAACGAACATCCTGAAAGCTAATAATTGCAATGTCATGACCAATCAGAGAAAGGGAAACGGCAAGACATGAAACATTTGAGGGTAGAGAGCCAACAAATACAGTATAAATATCAGAGCAAAATTAGGGTTTAATGTCACAGAAGCTGATCGCAGAGAGATGCTGTTGGCACTGCAGCTGTTTGCAGAGATGCTGGGAGACTGACACTATGACAGAAGGCTCACTGATCACCCCTGTAGGTTGGAGAATGTTCCGGGACACTAGGCCTGGGAAAAGAGTTGCGTCCGAGGAGGCCTGGGTTAGTAAGTATAGTTTTGGGGTTAAGTGCTTGGGAGGAAGGTTTTAGTGTAGAAATCTTTAGAATTAAATGCATGTTTTAACTATGTTTCTCTGATCTTTTCATGAAGAATTCTCTTTCAGTTACATGACCAAGGATTGATTATTCTTTGTATTTAGAGAATAATGGAATTAATGTGAACCTGAATGTTCTCTTCATGATTTTATTAACAGTTTTCTTGATTTATTTCCTAAATAAAGGATAATGCTCAGTGAGAATTTACAATACCAGAATAAATGCTAATTTTCTTTTATGCAAATTTATTATATAAAATCTTACAATGATTTCAGGTGTTTGTGATTCTTTTAGAGTCAATTAATGATGCAAATCAATGTATGGTTGTAGTGAGGTTAAGCTGGTCTTGACAATCACCATCAACTTACTCAACTAATTGGTCCATCGACCTAATTGGCGGGGTACATTGATGCATAGATTAGTTTAGTAGGATTATTGAGGCAAACAAATGTTGGTGTTAAAATCTGTGCTTAAAAGGTATCCTATCATAGGAGAAAATTCACTCAACCCATTTTATATATATGTTTACAAGGGTCTGGGGAAAAGGTTGTGTGACTAGGTGTGTTGTACTTCGGTGTTATAGGCCCCACCGGAGTGACCTGGACCCTGGGTTGGTGATATTTCTGGGTGAGCGCTGCATCACTCACACCTAGGGGTATCATTACGACGGCATCTGGGACCGTCCGCCAGGGGCGTGGCGGTCCCGCACCTGCAATTATGATGCCGTTGCCACCATGGCTGTGGCATCCCCCATTCCCAGCATTGTGGCAGGCGGTGCTCAGAGCACCGCCCACCACAATGCTGGAAATGCACGTTCTACATTGGCATGCACAAGGTGACAGGCACCGTGCGGTGCCTGCCATCTTGTTCATGCTAATGTAGGGGGGGTACCACAGGTACCTCCCAAGTGCACCCCCCAAACACCCTGGGAGCCCGCAACAAGCCCCCAATAGCAGAAACCGTATGTCTTTTCAAGTCGACCGGCGGAAAAGCAGCGGACGGTCTTTCCATCTGCCGCGGACCCCCCAGCCATCCTAATGTGGCGGGGGGTCATTCATGGCAGGATGGCGGGCGGTTCGTCCACGCCGAGCCTGCAGTGGCTACCGCCGGCCCGGCAGGGGCAATCCGCCCACCATCCTAATGGGCCCCCTAGTGCCTGTAACTGTTCTCCCGGCTTAACTGTTTAATTAAACAACTGTTCCTGTCTTGCCAAACGCCTCTTGTCTTCTGATTTTCTAAGGAAATCCGATTCAGGCAACCCTGTGGTGTACTGCAACATATGGTTCATAATGGTTATCAATACTTGCTGAAGAATTGTACAAAATGTTGGCAGCTTTTTGACAATCTTCTTGGAAAGATATCCTGGCAACTAAACTCAGCACTGCAGGAACTTCACACTTGAAGGTACTGCTTGAATTTTAATATAATTCAACGCTAATTCACTTTGTATAATATCCAACTCAGATGGAACAGTATGCTAATCCATTCAACGAGTCTTCAAAATGCGCTTATCAAACTGTAACAATAAAACTTACACTGCCTTTTCCTGTTTCCTCACCCTCATTTCGGTTCTGCCTTTGTTAACCCTTTTAAGTACTGTAACCTCTTTTTTGTACACATCTACAGTAAACAAGAGAAAGTATCACAAACATAAACACAAAGCAACATAACAATTAAAACACAACAGAGTGCAACACAATAAGATCGTCAAAGCACACAACAACCACAATGTAACACAACAGCACATTCCAAATGCAACACAAAAACACAGCTGTACAGAAAACATCATCAGCATGACAAAATGTGATACAAAATTATGTACAAAAACTCTTGCCGGACATTACCACTCTGAAAAAGCTGGTTTGATAACATGGTGATAATATATGTATATATATATATATATATATATATTTCTGTCAAGAGGACTTAAAGCCAGGCGCTGCCTTTGCTCAAAATGTAACCGCGTTTTTGGCATTGTTAAAAGAAACAACAGAACATAGCACAATAATACAAACACAAAAACACACCAACACATTAAAACATACTATTACAAATGGGATTATCTAGTCGACAGAGGTATTCACCCTGTCCAAGTAGGGACCAACACTGTAGTCAGGGTACGTGTAATACACACTTAAAGATTACCTGTGCTCACCCTCTGGTAGCTTGGCACAGAGCAGTCAGACTATTCTAAAGAGACAATGTGTAAAAAAATGTGGACACACACACACAGTAACACAGTGAAAACACCACAGTTTAGCAGAATAGCCAATATGTATCTGAGTAAAACAAGACCAAAATGACAAAAACTCCATGTACACAAGTCAAGATATGAATTTTTAAAGATTAGATCAAAATTGCAGTGCTTAGAATTCTATAGCTCCAATTGAGGCTATCTGTTGTATTTTGGCATTAATGGGTTAGCGTTAGCAGAAGCCATCTTGGATTTAGAAGTTATCTTGTCCGCTTTATAGAAGCCATTTTGTATTTCTGGCAGCCATCTTAGCTGCCATGTGCTCACCATGTGCTTTGTCCTACCTTTCTGTTAGCTGCGCCTGAAGTCTGCCCAGTAACAGGATATGTTTAGCCTCCTCCACTTTAACGCATGCTCAGAAGTGCCCGGTAGGGTCTGCATCTGTTACTAATTAGCCTCAAATAGGAATGTGTTCACTTCGTGCTGAAGCTGTTAGTTCCTCCCACTTGGCTGAGCAAGCAGATCTTACATGTCCATATTAGGTAGTTTTGTGTGTTCACATGAGCCAGGACTGCCCCTTTCTTTGTGTTCCTATGTAACTCTGAAATGTATATAACGCTGAAGCTTTCTGAAATCTGCAGACTGCCTCCTACAATGGCTGCGGCTATTGTGAGACGCAGCCTCACCTCATGTAAGTTTAATAAACTTGTACTTTGATATTCCAGATTTGTCTGCCAATTTCTTATTACCCTGAGAAGCAGTTTTTGAAACACCACAATTGGCGACCACGAAGGGACTCATCAGAGAGGTGACTGTCTGCTGGGGTGATCTGGTGTCAGGAGACAGAATATCTACAGAGGGGCTCAGGACTGAATTCTGCCAAGGAGGTACCCTGTGCACAGGAGATTCTGAGGATTCTTTGTCTGCAGCCCACCACTGTGTTTCTGATCCCTGATTTGGATCCTCCACATGCTGTCACCCCTGACTGAGAACATTTTTGGCGTGAGTAACAAAATGAAAAAAATAAAAAGAGAGACCGTTAGGTCATTTAGAACTTGGCAGTTAGAATTTGGACGCTCTTGATTGGTAAGAACCGTTTTTAAGGTACTTGCTGTGAGCTTTTTGAAGCCTGGGATTGGCAAGGCAGTTTTAGGATACGCTTGCTATGGTTATTTGATTTGAATTTGTGGGACTAGTCTTTTTGAATTTGAATTTGAATTTGAAATGTATGTGTTGCAACTCATATAGGCAGGTAAATGCGAGGATTTTTCCTCAAAATGTTTGTATAGCGCAATGATTAAGCGCTCTTTCCATATAAATAGTGTAGATTTTGCACTATTTCTGAAGCAATGCCTGTTTGCCGCGCACTTCGAAGGATGTGCTGCTTGATTTGATGGGCGCCAGTTTTGACTTAAGGAATTAGCCGGCTTTCCCTTAGAAGGGATACCTAAATAGGTTAGGTATGAAACATATTTCTTCCTTGGTGATTTCGTATCCACAGGGAATTTAAAATATGACATATTACATGTCAGGATCCTTTGTTCTGCGTAATTTTATGAATGGCAGAGATGCAGAACGATTTTTGGTGTTCTGCCACTTACAGTTAGTGCATTAAGAGTATTGTGGCTCTGTGCCTATACAGCCGTCTGTTGGGCTGTGTTTTTTTTGCAGTTTTTTGAAACATTATTGAGAAATGGTTCTTGTAAATATGATCTACATTTCGTATTTACAAAGTGGTTTGGTTTGGGTACAGCCTTTGTAGCTGTCCATTATGTTCAGTTCTATGTGTTGATTTGTGGGTTCAAATTGTGTCTAAATGTTTCTGTGGGTTTTTCTGTTAGTGTAAGTTCTGTTGTGAATAGCGTCGGCGCAAATTTATGAAACGAAATGTCTACAGCGCTGTCCTGCGTGTCCTGAATGTTTTGAACACTTTATGTTTCTGTTTGAAATGAGCTCAAAATGTGTGTATCGTGCATTCTTAATGTTTTTCAGTTTATTAAGTAAAATGTTAGATTAATTAAAATTTGGTGGAAATTACATGAACATGCAGCAATTTACCATGCGTCATGCTAAAATGGCTATATGTTGCTCTTTAATTTATACATTAAGCAAAATGCATATGTGCAAATTGTTACAGGCTTAAATTAGATACAGTTAAAATTACATTCACTGGGAATATGAAAGGCCTCAAAATTACACTGTGCGTTCTGTAGGGAAAACGAATTGTAGCTTTTTTTACTTACATGCATTTTCATATATGTAAAATGCTAAAACTTCAGCTAAAGTGAATTTTTGCTACGTTTAAAAATGCATCTTGTGGCACACGTTTTTCTGGGAATGTCTGTTTGTTTCAGTAACACTGAAAAGGCTCACGTTTCAGAGAGCCTTGTTTCCTGCCGTAAAAGGCAGCAGATGTTGTTGTTCAAGAGCCATGGAATGTTTTTCTTAGCCTGGGACTGAGCCCGTAGTTAATTGCAGTGGGTTTTTACATTTCAGAATAGTGGCTTAGAGGCGTACATGAATAAGGTTCACCCTTTTTGTTTCAATGGCAGACATTTAAACTTTTTATGCATTGTTTTTTTCATAGTATAACTTTGCGTTTTTTTTAGCAAAATACTGCGTGTCCTTTTAAAATAAAAGAATTTTATGGGCGAAACATGTCATGTTTAAAGTTAGGATTTTGGTGCTTCGTCGCATAAATGAATGCATCTAAAATGATAAGCATGGATGCAGCTTATCCTTATATGTGGAATTCTCATAAAAAAGATAATTGGTCTCATTGAAAGAAAAATTATTAATTATGAAAAAATTATCTGAAAAAAAAATAAGTGTTTTTTAAAATCGTTTTTAGATATTCATAAAGCTTAGTACTCATACTATGACCCCCTAAAATTAAATTTTGATTTAAGTTATGTGTGACTGCATAATTAGGACATTTGCATGTTGGGTTTTCACTTGGCGCAGGCGTAAAAGCTCATTTTTCTAAGGCATTACATGTGATATGCCTCGTGTTCGCTCTTTGCAACATGTACAGCACATTCTGAGGATGATTAATATGTAATGCAATTGTAGGATTTTCATTTTTAAGTGACCCAAAGTTAAAAGTCGAAATTGAGTGAAATGGTTTTTTTTTAACACAGCTTTCTGGCCATTTACTATTGCTTTGCAGTGTTTCTGGCTTTCAGAAAATGCATATTTGTGTATATTACAAACTTGTGGGTTGTTATTAGTCAAGGTTGTTCTTCATAGCTCAGTGAGCCACTGTGCCTGTTGCAGAGGTTTATGTTTAATATCAGAGTTGAAGGTTCTGATTTTCGGCGGGGCCTATTTTTTCTTTTATCTTTAAAGAGTTGATAAATGAGTACCATCGCATAGGGTGGTAGCGAACATTTAATTTAATGCTGGTCTGCTAAGTTATTATGTTCTGCAAATTGTTCACAGTAAATGTTTTATAATATAGGACTAAATGAATTTTATCCCTGAAAGAAGATTTATATCACATGTGTTTTTCAACAGGGTTGGATTTTGTAGCTTAGAAAGAGTGGGGAAGGTTTTCTGTTTTTGTCAGTTAGAGTGAGGGAATAGAAAGAGGGGTCTGAAGGAGCGTGCGGTGCGCCTGGCAGAGTTTGACCTTAAGGAGAGTGAGATGGGGGTTTAGCAGTAAGTGAAGACAGATGGAGCAATGACTGCTTGGTAAAGCTTCTCTGACTTGCAGCAATTCAAGCTTGCACATTAGATGGCTTGCGAGAGGCTTTTATGTCCATATCTGTAGCTCATTAGATTGGGCTTTGTCTCAGAGAAGTGCATTCCTGACAAGCCTTGGAGAGAGTAAACAAAGCAGGGCCTCAAGGCTCCCAGGGTCTCGAGGGCCAGGGTCTCAAAGGGCCTCAAGGCTCCCAGGGCCTCGAGTGCCAAGGGTCCAAAAGGGCCTCAAGGATGGGCTAGAGCATGGGACGCAGGGCGTCTGTGAAAGAGCTTTATCTTTGGGCAGCCAATATTAAAGTGGGTTAGCAAGTTTTAAAAGAAGGATGGTTGGTTGACAGTTAGGATTTTGTCTAATATGCGCTGTGTTAGCAGTATGTTGAAAATAGATGGGTTTTTATTATGACTACTGTGCAAAAAATGTTCGTGTGTTTTTTTTTTTCTTCATGATTTTGCATTTCCCTCCTTATGAATAGTTACTGCTGGTCCACAGCGTCTCATAAGTGACATTGTAAGTTTTAATTGACAGTTTGATCTTTAGTGAATAATGATCTCCTGTCAAAGGGTGGCTTGTAAGTGAAAGTATAATTTTGGTGAAATTTTGATTTTTCATTCTGAACATGACAAATGAAGCAGGCCTGCATTTCTGGGTTTTTGGGATGCATGAATGCATGCGTCACTATTTATGTGTGTTTTATATGTGCTATTGTAATGTGTCTATGCTTTTTGTGCTAGCTATATTGCATGTATATCTGATGGCTTGGCACATGTTGTTTGTTTTATGTTGTTGCCTAGGAAATTATTACAAGTTTTGCCTGTATTGTCACTAGACATATATGACGATATGTGTCATGTTGCAATAATTTGGTACAATTTGTGTTTGATACTAAATTTCACAGGCATGATGTTTTGCATGCTGTGGAGAAGAATAGACAACACATCAGTGTATGTCAAACAATTTGGCCATAATAGTATTGAAGTAAAATATAAAGAGATATACAGGAGTCACAATATACTGTCCTCTCCCTTATGGACCGGGTAGTTTTAAATTATGTATCCTTGATTGGACCTAAGGATGAAATTATAGATTTGTGGCGCTTGTTAAAGGTGATCTAAACTTTTCATTTTTTTCGCCCTGCAGAAGGAACTGGACCATTAACTGACATTACTGTATATGGTGTAGGGGCCATTGTCCAAAATTCTGCACTATTTTTGTCCATGCTTTTGGTATTATGTCACACACTTGACTATCACCCAAGTATTTTTTGTCTTTCCTATAGCCATTTCTTTTGTGGCCTCTCCCCTGATGTTACATTGTGCATAGTTATTGAGGATTTTAGCCGTGTCCTACTTCTATTTCTTTTTTCTGTATTCCTTTGTTCAGGTTAACAATCCTAGAATGCAACGATATTAGAGACCACCACCATATTATGTATAATTCTCTTTTGTATGACCACACTGATTTTTAGGAATTTTCTTTAGGCCTATTTTTTTGATGTTTTCCAGTCTGACTGATAAGATAGTGATAGTCTGATAAACTGATTTAATATTATAGCAAGATAAGTTTTCCACCTCAATAGGAGACACTATACATTTAGTAATCCTGCTGCTTTAATTTTTGATAGACCAGATGTGTTTTAATAATGGAAACATTAGGATTTTTTAGTTCTTCGGTTTTTTGTGTTTCCACATTTTGATAATTAGCCTTTGTCTACATGTCCCTGATAAAGGCATTGTGTGATTTTGATTTTTGAGATGTTCTAGATAAGAGATTTAGGAACACCCATGTGTAATGATTAAGAAAAAAAATGTTTTTACCCCATTAGAAAATGTCATTATGTATTATGTGTGAGGACATCCACTCACATAGATTCTTCATGTAGCTATCTACCCTTAGATGGTAGCGGATATGCTCTCATATTGAAAATCCAATTACAGAAATTAGAGTCACTGTTTTGTGTTTGTATTTTATGAGAATGACAGAGTATTTTAGATCATGATAGTCACATGGTATATGGCCACTCTTTTGAAGATTGCAGGCAACCTGTTTGCAGCCTTTTGTTAAATACCGAACTGTTTTTTGCACTCAATTGGAGGAAACTAATGATTGTGTTACTTCCTATATCATTAGGTTCTGCAGGATATTCCAGAGTCAAAGGAGAGAGATGAGTGCCATGCCTTGAGACATTGAGACTTTCGAGTGAGCTGTGAGTGTTTGCCAGGAGGGCACTCCAACGGACACTGAAAAACACCATCTTCATGGACAGCCTGAATCAAGAGGCCCAATGAAACAATGGAAGGAGATTCAATGGAAAATAGAAATCTGCCAGAGAGACTTTGAAATGATTCTGGGTACAGTTGTAGTTGTGACAATTGGGTGCTGAGGAACTGATTTTGATAGTGTTTTAGAGTAGTATTGCATTTAGTAAAGGTAGAGTGAAGTTTATTCTTTAAGAAAAAGTATTCCTATTTCAACCTGAGAACATTGAAGGATTGCCACTGTTTCACCTGAGTATATAGTGTTTTCTGAAAGATTTTAGGATTTGCTTTTGCTTAGGGTTGTGAAAATGCTAATTTTCTCTGTAATAGTGGTCGCTACTTTCTCTTACTGTCTGAATAGTTTATGATCTAATGTCCCGTTCTTTTGAATTCCTGCTCATGCCTTAATGAAATGTTTAGAATGGAAAATGCTTACCTTACAATGTATTAGGAAAGTGATACATTTATGCGAGTTAATGAGCACACCTGTCTTATGTTCCTACTGGATTGTTCTAATGTCTTCAGCTAACGCTAAAACGGGCGTCTGTTGTATTTTGGCATTAATGGGTTAGCGTTAGCAGAAGCCATCTTGGATTTAGAAGTTATCTTGTCCGCTTTATAGAAGCCATTTTGTATTTCTGGCAGCCATCTTAGCTGCCATGTGCTCACCATGTGCTTTGTCCTACCTTTCTGTTAGCTGCGCCTGAAGTCTGCCCAGTAACAGGATATGTTTAGCCTCCTCCACTTTAACGCATGCTCAGAAGTGCCCGGTAGGGTCTGCATCTGTTACTAATTAGCCTCAAATAGGAATGTGTTCACTTCGTGCTGAAGCTGTTAGTTCCTCCCACTTGGCTGAGCAAGCAGATCTTACATGTCCATATTAGGTAGTTTTGTGTGTTCACATGAGCCAGGACTGCCCCTTTCTATGTGTTCCTATGTAACTCTGAAATGTATATAACGCTGAAGCTTTCTGAAATCTGCAGACTGCCTCCTACAATGGCTGCGGCTATTGTGAGACGCAGCCTCACCTCATGTAAGTTTAATAAACTTGTACTTTGATATTCCAGATTTGTCTGCCAATTTCTTATTACCCTGAGAAGCAGTTTTTGAAACACCACATATCTTGGTGGGCTTCAGTACCTTGGCAGCATCAAAAATTAAAAATACAGCATAGGGCCAAGGACTTAGCGTCAGAAACCAAGGATGTGGCGGCATGCAGTGGAGGTGAGATGTTGCAGTTGCATGTGAGGTGTCACTTGCTTAAGGTAGTGCAGGGTCGATGCATTGCACAGAGGAGGTGATGCTTTGGATGTAGGTGTGAGTCCTTGGTTCCAGAAGGTGATGGGGTGTCCAGGCTGCAAAAGACACACAATTGATGGATGGAATGCAGAACAAATCAAAACATTCACCCCCAGTCAAGAGATCTGGGTTAAATCAATCATTCTTTTGCTCACCATGCCACCCCAGTTTAAACCAGGCCATATGCAAATCAGTCTTGACCCTGTGCCTCATGGGAACAGTCCAGCCCGAACTGCCAAGCCAGGTTCTTCCTGGACCTGAAACAAGCATCCTAGGACCGGTTTCGGGGTTTCACCCCTCTTCAGCCAGGATAGTTTATTCCAGTGGCACAGTGAGCCCAGAAACCACATCTGGGCATACCTGGCGCACTTAGGGCAAGAAAGCAAAAGACACACAATTGATGGACGGAATGCAGAACAAATCAAAACATTCACCCCCAGTCAAGAGATATGAGTTAAATCCATCATTTTTTTGCCACCCCAGGTTTAGACCAGCGGCATTCTCGAGAGCGGTATGGATCATCGATTCCTCATTGTTGAAGTTGAACCACTGGCCTCGAGGTGCTGCGTAAATCAGTAGTCACGCAGGATGTGTCTGAGTTGAGACAGGGCACCACGGACGTTGGTGGCATGGTGTTGAAACTCACGCTGCAGCAGTTCTTCAGCGGTGTTGCGGCAAGATCGAGGCTGCGTTGAATTCGCGGTTGTGGTGTTGGAAGCCTGGCAAGCGGTATCCACAGCTTCGGTGCAGGCAGTGGCGATGTACGAAGGCGCCATTTCTGACTGCATGATTTTCTGGTTTTGCAGCACCAAATGCACCTCCAAAGGCACAGGACTGGGTTTGGCACTACTTGGCAGGTCAGAACTCACAGCACAGGAGCCCAAGTGCTGGTTTCAAAATGCATGTGAAGTATTTGATGTCTCTAAGACTTCAGCAACAGGAGGCAAGCTCACTCAAGCCCTTGTAGAACATTTAGAAAGAAGAATGCAGAGAGCAAAGTCCAGCTCTTTTTGTGTGGGGACAGGCACAGCCCTATTCAGGTGCTAGTGTCAACTCCTCCCACCACTCTAGCTCAGGAAGGTTCATCAGCCAGATGGTGTGCCATCAGAATATGCAGGGCACACCTAAGCTCCCTTTGTGTGTAACTGTCTCGATTGAATTCTCAAAGCCCGACTGTCATCCAGCCCAGACGTGTATTCTAGGGACTGGCAGAGGCACAGAATGGTTAGAGTAAGAAAATGGCAACTTCCTTAAAGTGGCATTTCTAGACCTGTAATTTAAAAACTAACTTTACTAAAAGATGTGTTCTTAAATTGGGAGTCCAGAGACACCAAAATCCAATTTCCCTCCGGTTCCAATTGGAAGTTACACTTGTAAAGTGTCATAAGGCAGCTCCAATGCTAACCTATGGGAGAGATAGGCCTTGGTGTAATAAATAAACGAATTTAGTAGTTTTCACTACCAGGACATGTAAAACTTAAATAACATGTCCTACCTTTGAAATATACTGCACCCTGCCCATGGGGCTACCTAGGGCCTACTTTTGGGTGCCTTACATGTAATAAAAAGGGAAGGTTTGCGTCTGGCAAGTAGATGAACTTGCATGGTCGACATGACAGTATAAAACCACACGCACAGGTTCTGCAGTGCAGGCCTGAGACATGTTTGAAGGGCTTTTCTTGTGGGTGGCACAATCTGTGCTGCAGGCCCACTAGTAGCATTTGATATTCAGGCCCTGGAAACATGTAGTGAACTGTACTAGGGACTTATTAGTAAATCAAATGTGCCAATCAGGGAGAAACCAATCATATCATGTTTTAGAGGAGAGAGCATATGCACTTTAGCACTGATTAGCAGCGGTAAAGTGCTAAAAAGTTAGCCCTGGAAAAAGGGGCAGGTCCAACACATACCACGGCACAATTCAACAAAATAGTGAAAACAAGATGCAACACAACAACCACAGTACAACACAACATGACATTGCAGTAATGCAGCAACAATGCACAGCAGAAAACCCCCAACACAACAAAGTGCCATACAACAATTACGCTCTCCTGAAACCTACTTGTATTCGCTGGGATCTTGTGCCTCTGATTTTTCTGTGACATCACTGCTACTCCTCGCGGAACCCGCTTCGCGGGTCCCGCTTCGTGGGGGGTTTCCATCAACATTTGAAGACTTTGCCCGTGGAGATCCTTGACTATCGATTGTGGGTATGTGTAGCGAGCAGGGCTGCAAGCGAGCTGCGGGTCTGGGACTACAAGTCCCAGGAGCGCCCGCCAGCCAGAATTGACAGCACCTGGGCCGCTCTCCCTGCCTGCTCCTCCCCACCTACACGCTCAAAAGCCCCAGCCTTTGGTTGCAAATTGGGACGCTCTCCTGAAACCTACTTGTATTCGCTGGGATCTTGTGCCTCTGATTCTTCCTTGACATCACTGCTACTCCTCGCGGAACCCGCTTCGCGGGTCCCGCTTCGTGGGGGGTTTCCATCAACATTTGAAGACTTTGCCCGTGGAGATCCTTGACTATCGATTGTGGGTGTGTGTAGCGAGCAGGGATGCGAGCGAGCTGCGGGTCCGGGACTACAAGTCCCAGGAGCTCCCGCCAGCCAGAATTGACAGCACCTGGGCCGCTCTCCCTGCCTGCTCCTCCCCACCTACGCGCTCAAAAGCCCCAGCCTTTGGTTGAAAATTGGGACGCTCTCCTGAAACCTACTTGTATTCGCTGGGATCTTGTGCCTCTGATTCTTCCTTGACATCACTGCTACTCCTCGCGGAACCCGCTTCGCGGGTCCCGCTTCGTGGGGGGTTTCCATCAACATTTGAAGACTTTGCCCGTGGAGATCCTTGACTATCGATCGTGGGTGTGTGTAGCGAGCAGGGCTGCGAGCGAGCTGCGGGTCCGGGACTACAAGTCCCAGGAGCGCCCGCCAGCCAGAATTGACAGCACCTGGGCCGCTCTCCCTGCCTGCTCCTCCCCACATATCCAGTCCATATAAATATACTCTCCTAGCCCCGCTGCGCGGGAGAAGCCCGGGACAAGGGCGGGCCGTCTGTGGCCGTCAGGGGCCTAAGGAGGCCGGGCTGGGCCCGGTCCCTAATATCTACACGTTCCCTCTGTCGTACTCAGGTTAGTTGGTCCTTGGAGCTCCTAATTCCTTAAGACTCTCCACAGTTATGTCCAGCGCACTAGCATCCTGTGTTGGGGTCTCGATCCTTGGGCCTTTGGATAAATATTTTGAGAGGGCTAACAAGGAAATAGACAAAGAACTTCTTTTAGCAGAAAAACGTGCTGACCGACGTCGATCCATCGAACATCTGAAACAAAAACCCCTGCCCCTCCCGTTTGATGGAACTACTACTCAAGATACGGGAAGTTCTGGTAGGCTGGACAGAGATGCCGATCTGTTTTGTACTGATCATTTCCCTAGCATTTTTCGCGATCTTAATACATCTGTTATTAACTCTGGAATTAATAGTGATGTTAATTGTATCAGTCCACCTGCTGTTTCTAATAGCCTTATAGACCTTAACACCCCAGTAGCCCCAACTACAGCCCTACAACTCCATTCTACCGTGTCTAATCACTCAACTGATAGTGTAGTTCCTACCAAGTTAAATGCGATACATAGTAAAAATAGCTCTGGAATTAAGCCTATGAATTTACGTAGGGTTTTTTGTTCCCCGCCTAGGAAGAAGAGGAGAAAGGGTGGGGTTAAAAGAAAATGCCTTAACAATCCGAACCCTCCACCTCCGGTAGTACCACCTAAAATTAAAACAACTGTCCCGTCTGTGAGGGTGGCTTCTCCAGGTTCCCATATCCATTCCATTTTACCTACTACTGAAGATTCACCACCTACGTCGAAAAAATACTCCATAGAACTCTTTGAGCAAATTTTAAAATCTTATATGCTCCCACTTATGGAGAGAGTTAGGGTCTTGAGGGAAAAATGGATAGCCTTCTAGCAATTGCTGATCCGAATAAAATCCCCCTTATAATGAATTATAAGGATCAGCTTCAAACGAAAGGCAATCCCTCCACCACAACCCAGACCCCAAGTATACCAGCCAATACAATTGGAAATCCACCCGTCATAAACACTAACGCCACCTCATCATCAATCAAATCGACATTAGCACTCAAGCCAGCTAAAGAAAAGCATGTGTTGGCTTTGAAAAAACCGACTCCGACTATAAATAAGAAAACTATGCCCCCAGGGGTTGATAAAACAAAAACTACAACCCATAGAACATCTTCAATTCGTAAGAATGTAGTGTATCTACCTCCGGAATCATCAAACTTTGGGATCATTTTAACTGGTGTTCCCCCGATCACAAATGGAAACCCTGAACAAAATGTAAATTTGAAAAATAAGGTTATCTTTTGGCTAAGAACAAATAGACCCCTCCCAGCTCACTTAAATGGTGATATCATTTCGGTAAGGAGGTGTCACTGGGTGGGCCTCCGTCCAAAAGATATAGAGGGCGACATAGTCATCGTTAATTTTAAAGATCACAGAGTGGTTTCACATATTAGTGATTGGTTCCCTGGAAACAAGGAAGGAGGTGTGTCCACTCGCAACTTGAGCTATTTTTATCCAGAGGCCCTGTTTAGACCTCCTGTTTATTCTAGCTCTAGTGGATATACTCCCCTCTTGAACGTGCCAAATTATACATCCTTCTCCTCCCATCCCATTAACAACACCAACACTCCCTACCCCCTTTTTCCACGTCATTATCCTTCTAGCCATTTTCCTATAACAAGTAACTGTACTAATTCTATCCGGTACAATGAGCATTGGAATATTCCACTGCAAAATCTGTATGAACCATTGTCGGGGCAGGACTATAATGATTGACTTGTTTTTTCACATGTAGTCCCTAAGGATAACTTAGATTGTACGGATACTTCTTCTACCCCAGAAGTGGTTCCCCATCATGGGATAACATCAAATGAGAAGTTAATACATTGTAGTAATGAGAAGTATGATCTCTCTGACGGGGCTTGGGGTAGGAAACAGGAAATAGATGTGGTGGTTCATGATGTAGCGACTGTAGAGGTTGATGAGAAGGTGAATGGCCATAATGGGGAGTCGTGTAATGGGGCCCGGAAATCTGAGTTAGTAGTTTATGGGGTGGTCGAAACTAACAATAGGAGTGATGATGTTACCCCAAAGGACAGAAATTTTAGGGGCACTATGGATGATGACATAGTAAAGGTTAGTACTACAGCTGGGGGGGTTTGAAGCGGTACCAAGTTTGGTACTTGGAACATAGCTGGGCTTGAGTCCTGAATGTGTAAAACGGAATGGGTGGATTTTATAAAACAAGGTGATGTTTGGTCATTCCAGGAAACCTGGGCACTCTCATCGGTGTTTCTTGTTGGTTACTTAAATTTTAGCAAACCAGCAATCAAAGGCCATAGAGGGCGCGCTATGAGTGGTTTGACTATTTGGGTTCGTCAATATGAGGGCGTAAGAGTAGAGGAGGTACTAATTGATAGTCCCGACATATTGATGGTTAGAATAAGAACTCTTAATGGCCTTGATATTCTGTTGATCAATATTTACGTCAGGGGTACCCGGGGTGGAAGGGTGGCCACAACCCTCCACATTTTGGATGACTTTTTGTCAGGTGCACATGTAAATGGGTTCACGGTTGTAATGGGGGATCTTAATTCCTGTTTTGAACCCCTGAGTGTAGGGGACGGCTTACTCACTGAGGCTGAGGATATGATTTGGGGGATTCCCCAGCTTGAGTTAACCCCGATTAGGAAATGGACGCAATCCGCTACATTCATTAAAGGGTTGTGCCTGGATAAGGGCTTGCGAGCATTAAACGGTAGAGTATGTTCGGATAGGACAGGTAGACATACCTTTAGTAACGGCAGGCATAGTAGCCGTATAGATTATATTTTGGTTGATCTAAGGATGTGGGCCACAGTTGAGGATATGGTGGTCTTGAGTCGTCCGGAAAGTGATCCTGATCCGTTGGTGATGGAACTAAGGGATCACAGTTTTATGGGGCTAGAGAGCTGTAGGCTAAATGTCGTTCAGGATGAAGTTGTACTTAGTAACGACATGAGAAGGGTACGGTGGCCTAAAGTTAATGTTGAGGCACGTAAGGAGATTAGAACACTGGTATCAAATTCTCTGGAAGTAATTTCTAGTTGTGGGTCACAGGAGGATATTAATGTAATAATCACTAATATCCACTCTAGTCTATTTGTAAAGCTGAAAAAGCTATTTGTAAAGACCATCTCCAAGCAGGGTAGGAGGGGGGAAACAGAAAACTATATCCTGGTTTGATGAGGATTGCCGTCGAACCCAAGGGGATCTGTTTAATTCAATAAAACAAAAAAACCACAGTCAAATAAGGTCTTGTAGGAAGGCTTATAAAAATGCAAGACACAAAGCTAAGTCCAACTGGGATGAGGAGCGGTGGGTACAGTTAACCGAAGCATGTAGCTCCCGGAACTTGTGTCAGTTCTGGCATTTACTAAAATGGGGCAAATCACAGGAAGATCGCCCAAGCCCCGCCTCGGTTGGTCAACTTCAGTGGGTTTGCTACTTTGAGGATCAATTTAGGAATGGTAGTAATACTCAGGATGACATACTATGTCTTATTCCAACTGCTCCTCTTAAATTCACGAGTAGTGAAGTTAAACATATCCTGCAATCTATCCCAAGGGGCAAGGCACCCGGTCCAGATTGCATCCCAGCTGACTTATTTCATGAGGATCAGGACCTCTGGGTCCCCTATATAGTTCAACTGGCAAATGCTTTAGCCTCTGGTGCTCAGGTCCCTGAGTCTTGGTTTGGGGCAGAAATCCTGCCAATTTACAAGAAAGGCGATCAGTCGGTTCCTTCCAACTACCGGCCGATCAGCCTAATAGATGCGGTACAAAAAATCATAGCCCGCCTTGTTCTTGGTAGGATTCAAGACTGGATTGATGAGTTTAACATTCGTACACCACTCCAGGCTGGCTTTCGGTCACATGTGAGCACCCTAGATCAGGCGCTTCGGTTTATTCTCCTTTATTGGAAAACCGTCACCCTAGGCAAAGGTAACCTTTACGCAGCCTTTGTGGACTTAAGGTCTGCATTTGACCTTGTACCAAGAGCCAAACTGTGGGACTGTTTAGCGAAGCTGGGTATGCCGGCTCCTCTTATAAGCCTCCTGGTCAACCTACATGCCCATACATATGCCCAAGTACGTTGGGGCAAACCAGGGGAGGTAACAGATACATTTCCAGTCGCTAAAGGTGTAAGGCAAGGGTGCTTTTTAGCACCCACCCTGTTTTCTTTATATATAAACGGGGTTATTCAATACTTTGCAAATCATCCTACTGACGCCCCATCCCTGGCTGGAATGAAAATTCCATTGCTCATGTTCGCAGACGACACCCTTTTAATATCTAAGACCAGACAGGGCCTTCAACAGGCTTTGTCAAGGTTTGAACTGTTCTGCTGCGAGCATGAGCTTGAGGTAAATGTGTCAAAAACAAAATTTATGGTACTAAGAGGACACTCCTCGATTACAGCTAGGGTCACTATGGGAGGTACACCTTTGGAACAGACAAACTGTTTACCTACCTCGGAGTTACGTTTAGTGAGACCCTTAGTTGGTCTCAACAGGTTAACCTATTGGCATTAAAGCATACGCAGATAGGAGGAGCCCTGCTCAAAGAACATAAAAGCTCCTTTTCCAGGCCCATGTCTCCTTTAATGAAAATCTATGGTATGAAAGTTCTACCATCTGTCTTGTATGGAGCAGAGCTATGGGGCTACAGTAATCTTGACCCATTGAAAGTTGCCCAAAATAAATTTCTAAGGACGGCCATTGGTCTTCCACAGTCTTCCCCGCGGATTCCACTCTTGTACGACCTTGGGTGTCAGCCTGTGGAGGACCTGGCCAGATTTCGTCCACTATCTTTTTGGCGACGACTTTGGTCTACGCCCGAACTTCAGCTTTATGCAAGAGCATGCTTAGAGGTTAGGGATCTTCCCGGCTCCCCTAACATTGGTTGGTTCAAAGCCTTAAGAACTATCTTGTGTGCCATGGGCCACGAGGAACTCTGGTTAAACCCTGACACAGCAATTTTTCCCTCTAAGAAAGATCTAAAGCAGCAATATTGGGACTGGGTGATGAACAATAGACACTCTGGACTGACAGATACTAACCTTACCGGTACATTTGTTGTTATGAAAGATGTTCCCAGTTTTGAAAATTATTGGGATGTCATAACTAAGCCCCTGGACCGCAAAGTATTTCATCAGTTTAGGTGCGGTTCTTTGCCTTTAAGGGAGTTTACCAAACAGTGGGGTAAGGGAGGCCCGGGGCATTGTCCTAGGTGTTCAGGACAGGATGAAAGTGTGAACCATTTTCTTTTTGCCTGCCCGTTGTACACTGCCCCTCGAGCAAAGTGGCTTGGCCCAGTTTGTAGAAACTTGGGAACACGTTCAGCTGCGAATGCTAGTAGGTTATTAAAGTCCGATCTGTCACCCTTAACTGTAACTGGAGTAGCGAAATTTTTAGGTTGGGCCTGGATCCTAAGAGCAAGATTTATTAATTCGGCTTAGGTTCCAGCGTATTCCACTGTTCTGCAATTGACTATGTGTAAATGTGTTCCCGCTTAGTGTGCTTGGACTACTAAGGTCAAGGATCTATTGTAATTTTTAATGAATTTTCAATGAAGTTTTGCATAAATGATTTAATATGGTCTTAGTCTGTTTTAATATTACCGTATTCTATTTTAGGAATTGCACATGTATTTTAGCTATTGTAATTTGTGTTACATGTCTTTTATGATTTAACTATCGAATAAAGACTTCTTGAAAGCTAAAGCATACAACAATTATGCACACAAAATGTTCTCACACATTTCCACCTCCGGAAATCCTCTTTCAGAATACTGTGACAAAAGTGTTTGCACAAAGCACTGCCTTAACTTACCACCAAGAGCATGCAAAAGTGCCAGTAAAAAATATTTTCTGATCTGGCCCAGGGTGTATGAAATTTAAACTTTGCAAAGTTTTCAAAGTTATTAGTTATAAGTAGCTTGCAGTATTTCCAATATTCATACAAATTCACTCTTTGAGCTCATTAGAGCTCAAATATGGATTTTGTTATGTAAATTCTTTGGCTCAATATTTCTCCCTGTTTTCTTTCATTTAACTTTGCAAACTGTGTGAAGCTCACAAACATTTCAAGGTGTTAAAAAAGATCGGTTGTGAGAGAAGTAACTAGAAACTTTACACATTCATACGCGAAAGAAGAAAATGCTTAAATCACATGGCAACTCTAACTGCTGTCTTGGTAACTTAAAGAAAACTTCAATCTACATCACATTTAATGTTAAAACAAGACAAACTGCCTTCTACATGGCAACAGCTTAAATGAAATTTGAAGTTCTTAATTTGTTAAAGAGGGAGTGCTGCAGTTTAAACGTTTCTCAGAAGCCTCCGCTGTTGAATGTCAGGGGTAATGAAAACCAAGGCTGTTTAGTCTTTGTTTAACCTCATGCTGCTTTCATTCACCAGTTATACTCTTGCTGCCAATTATATATTTCTCTCTTGTGGGTTCCTTTTCCTCCGTGCATCTTTCTCCTTCTTTCCCGCCTGTGCTGCCTTACTCTCTCTCTCTCCTGCTTGGGTCAAAGTTTGATGATTAAAAATAAGTCCCATTCTCCCAAAGGAATGCTGATGGGCCCCACTTGCAACTACAGGCATAAATTCAGCCCTGGAAATGTGAAATAAAAGACACCTTTAACGTGGAGGTAATGTACTCCAAAAATGCTGCATTGAAGTTGTGTTTATCCAGTATTAAAATGAGTATGTACCAATTCCAACAGCTCTGCATTCAAAGATAAATGGCGTAGTAATTGGAGATATCCCTTACATTATCGATGCCATTAGGTTAGCACTAACACTCTTATGGCACAGGATTTCGTGGCAAACACACGTTAAAGATAGCCTCTTCTCTCTTGGTTTAGGACATTTTCTTTGTAGCACCATCACGCTGCACTTCAGCCTCTGATAAAATATTCCTAGTTACACTTCTTTGCCCATGTCTTTTTTGGAATACCTCCTCAAACATTTTTATACCACTTAGGGGCCGATTCCGAATTCGGTCGGAAGGGCTCCAAACGATGGTTGGAGCCCTTCTGACCGAAACGTGTCACCCGGATTCCTTTCCGACCGAGCCATTCTGAAGGGCTCGGTCGGAAAGGAATCTGACTCGGATTTCTGGATTGCGGACGAAAGGCTCAGGGCGCCCGTCCGCCATCCGGAAATCCCTCAGTACTCCCCCAGCCACCTCTTTGCGACCGAGGGAGTACAATAGTAGTTTTTCACTGCCTTTTCATGCTGGTTTTTCTGGCATGGAAAGGCAGTCGGAAACTGTCTTTGGGGGCCCTCAGTAGGGCCCCCATGGGTGCGAGGCTGCCGAATGGCCGCCTGGGGGCACCTATGGTGCCCCTCTGTGGATCCCTGCCCCCGGTGGCAGGCACCTTGGGGAGCCGGCCCAAGGGTGCAGGGATGAACTGCACCCCTGCTTTTCACAATGCAAGCATTGCTTGTATTGTGAAGTATACAAGAGCGACCGAAACCTGTTAGGTCGCATCGTACTAGCAGGGCCGTAACCGACGACAGCAGGTCGGCCGACCGTCCGACATCGGAATAGGCCCATTAGGGCTAGATATCACCCCTATGCATGTAGGCCCTATTGCCATAGTGTTTCTGCGCTTGAAGAATATTTGCATGAACTTCCATTTCTACCTATGTTCTATGTGCCAACACACGTATCTCAACAGGTACCTGCTTGCGATTTTTTTGAAACACATACAGCTTTATTTTTGCTGTCACCTTCCTAAAATAGCCTCCAAATCAATGCAAGACAAATAAAATCCTCTGATTTTTTTTAACTTCCCCCTTTCTTGCTTCCAAATGTTGCCATTATGCTATATATGTTTAATTCCCTGTGCTCAAGGAGAGAGCAGGCCTGTCTGGCAATGTGTGTGTACTGAAATAAATATGGTTCAAGTACAAGTGTCAATACTTAATAATACCTAATATATTTAGTAGACAGTACAACTGCACTTTCCTGATAACTTGCATTGGTGTAACATGCATTTGGAAAAAAACGAAACTATTAACGAGTATAATAAAATACATCATGCATTTTCTGCTTGCTATGGGAGTGTTTTAACATGGGGATCCAGTGAAATATGGAGGTCATCTTCCACGACATGCCATCAATGAACTATTACTGTACAGCTTTAGACATGTCAATTACAAATCGACATCCTACGTTTAAGTCTAATTAGTTTAACTGAAGCCAACAGACCCTTCAACATTAAATGCATTGTGATTGGTTCGTGGCTCCCTTGGCTAAGTTTGGCGGCTCCACAGGGGGCCACGGCACACAGTTTGGGAACCATTGGTGTAAATTATGTATTTATATGTCTCAAGAGTCTATATAATTTATTTGGGAGAGGATATTCTTGTTCATACTGCAGGAATGCTTACGTTTTTAATGTAGAATCGTATCTGTAAACGGTATCTGTTGCAGCGAGAGAATTAGCCAATTGAATCCATCACGGATGTAGTGCTTTCGTATTTGGAATGCTCACTTTGGTAAAAGCTTCTAAAGTTGGTACCAGGGTTACAACAATTATGCGTTTCCCATGTGCTAGTGCTCTTTCTCTGACTACAGCAGTTTGTACAGTGGGCAATATTTTTTCTGTTGCCATAAATCGCATTTCAGCATTTGTGTATAAATGTGATTTGTTTGCAATATCAGACTGTCTCACCTTCATTGATTGTGAGGTAAGTATACGCCGATAAACCGAAGACGACCGATCACCAAGTTTGTTGCATTCACACATGTATGTAAATGTTTAGATGCTATCATGTCAGCCTGAACTGAATGGAGAGTATCTCTGTGTTTTTGCGTCCACTAATGTAGTGTGAAATCAGGTCTGATTAAATCATAGGAAGGTTTTACTTTTTCTGCATAATCTAGATTGTATGTTCTGCCAAAATTTAGAAATCCAAAAATAAATTGCAAACTGTTAGAAATGGGGGTCTCTAGTTGGCAAAGTTAGGTATCTTTGTCCAAATAGGGACCCTTGCTTCTAGTCAGGGTCAGGGGATACACACTTTAGATATCCTCTGACCACCCCCTCGGTAGCTTGGCTCGAGCAGACAGGTTTATCTCAAAGGCAATGTGTAAAGTATTTGTACCGACACTCACAGTAACATAGTGAAAACACCACAAATGGACACCTCACAAGTTTGAAAAAATAAAATATCTTCATGCTATGTTAATGTTAATGCCATTTATAAAGCGCTCTGTTACCCATGGGTGTCCTGGCGCTGAAGATCAGATGTCCTGCAGAGGCCAAAGCAAGGATGAGATAGCAGTTTTACTTGACTGGAAAAGTCATGTCTTTAGATCTTTCCTGAACTCAAGGTGATTAGCTATAGCTCTACGCTGAAATGGTAGGGCATTCCATGCCTTGGTGGCTCCGACCACAAAACATCTACCTTCCCAGTTGGATTTTGTTTCCAAGGGCACCAATTCCTGTTTTACTTCAGACGAGCGTAGGGTTCTCCTCGGAACATACCACTGGAGGTTCTGTCTAAGATGAAGGGGTCCATATCCATGAAGGGATTTATGGGTCACACACAGAGCCTTGAAGCTAACGCGTTTCTTAACGGGCAACCAGTGAAGGTTTTTTATCTCCGCTGAAATCTAAGCATGTTTAGGTGTTTTCGTGAGCAGTCTGGCTGCCGCGTTCTGCAATAGCTGAAGCCTTTTCATGAGCCCTTCCTGGATGTTTAAGTATAGATTGTTGCAATAGTCCAGTTTGGACATGACTAAGGCAGTGATGACAGTTTTCTGGCTATCTGTAGGAAGAAGAGGCCGACTTTTTTGCATGATCTTAAAGTAAATGATGTTGTTGAGACCACTGCATTGACCTGGTCCTTTAGACTGAGTTTATTATCAATATAAACTCCCAAGTTCTTTACTTTCCTGACAGGTTGCGGGAGGGGGCCCATTTTATCCGGCCACCAGCCAGGTGACCAAAAATTTGATTATTGCCAAACAAAACCACCTCCGTCTTACTGGAGTTAAGCTTGAGGCAGTTTTGGGGCATCCAGCATCCTACAGCTGTTAAGCAGTACTGAAAGCGAGTAGCTGTATCTTGTAACATGTCAGATAGCAGTGACACTTCAATTTGGGTGTCATCTGCGTAAGAGGTTAAATCAAAACCAAAGGAGGCGCGAGTTGAGAGACATATACATTGAAAGAGTCGGACTAATGGTGGATTTATCTAAACTTAACAAGACCAAAACAACAAAAATCCAACATACACAGCTAAAAATATGACTTTCAAAAGGTTTCAAGAACTTGTACCATAGAAAACTATGGATGCATGACTTTTACACTAAGTAACTGTAGTTGCGTCAAAATTCACAAGGCCCCACAGCCACAGAGTGAAGAAGCGTCGAAAACAAAGAGATGCATCAGTTCCTCAGACTTTGGGAAGGAAATGAGACAATTCTGCTCCACGCAGGAGAAGTGATGCATCGCATCCGGTCTGTAGGGGGAAGTGATGCATCGATTCTTTGTGACAGTTCCGGTCCATAGGTGATGCGTTGAGAAAACTTGTCGCACCGGTGCGATGCATGGAAATCTGGGATGCGTCGGTAATCGATGCAGCAGTGGCGAGCAGAGCTGCGTCAGTTTTCTTGAGCCGCGACCCCTTGATCCGTCGATTCTTGCAGTAGCGACAGGCACTATGTCGGTTTTCCTAGTGGCGCGGCGATACGTGGAAATTCTTCTCGCCATGGAGATGCCTCAGAAAAACAGCTGCAGGAAGGGCGATGCAGTATTTTTGTAGTTCTTCAAGTTCCTTCTCTCTTCCAGCTCCCAAACAGTAGCAACAACCTCCAGATGTCCAATACTGGCACAGGCACCTCCTGGCAGGTCAGAACTCACAGCAGCAGAATTCAGGGGAGCTGGGGATGAAGTCTTTGTTTCCCTGAGACTTCAGAACAGGAGGCCAGCACAGAAAGGCCCTTGGAGATCTTCTTCAAGCAGGGGATACAGCACAAAGCAAAGTCCTTCTCCTTTCCTTTTTAATTTTTATTTTTTATTTCCACATTTTCAGACACCTGGTATAACAGAATATACAAATAAAAAATGTAGTAAATCAAGTACAGGAGCTGAATGTCTGAGAGTTAGTACAGCCAAATGTACATATATGATTGTTCCCGTATCTTATCCTCTATACAAGGGCTTCTAAGAGTTGTAAAAAATCAAAGTTGAGAGTCATGAATTAATAAGCAAAGAAAAGAAAAAAGCACAGGTAAACATGCAATAAATCCATCCCCAGGATACCCCAGTGAGAAACAATAACCAGTTAATACTCAAGATCTCCTCATCTATATATAATATGTGCAACTTAATCACATCCTCAATCATTCATATGAAAAAAAGATCCCCCGACCAGGTATAAAGCTGTGTTGATTTTGGGAAACTAAAGGAAAAGTTACTTTAGAAAGGGGATCGTCTAAGATCTTGGAGTATATTTTTCCGTCGCAATTTAAAAGTGAAATAGGTCGGTATGAGCCAGGGAGTTCTACATCTTTACCCTTTTTGCTGAAAACTACAATTGTAGCATAATTCCAAGTCTTTGTTGGTGCCCCAGTTTGAGCCGCCCTAAAAGTAGCCAACATCATTTCTTTTAACTCATCAAAAAAACCGTTATAGATCTCCCCGGGTAGCTGGTCCGGCCCAGCTGCCTTCCCCATTGCCAATGTTTTTACTGCATTGGTTAGCTCCTCGAGCGTTATCGGAGCATCTAACATATCAGCCGCTCCAGAGTCTAGTTTGAGAAGCTCACCAAATGGAGTTAAGTTTAGTTCCACCATCGTACTTTGATCCGTAGTGTATAAGTTAGAATAGAATTCATGAAAAATGGCCAGAATCTCCTTTGGATCCGATCTTAAGACCCCAGTGTTATCTTTTAATGCTTTAATGTTTCGGCTTACTTCATTCATTCGCAATTTAAGGGCTAAGGATCTTCCCACTGCTTCCCCATACTCATGACAAATTTTCCTCTGTGCCAAATATTTTCTCGCACTCTCACTGTCCCATACTCCCAGAATTTTGCCCCTTTTTCTAGGCACCTCATCTTCTAGGATATCTATGTTGCCATGGATAGTTATTCCCGCGTCAAATTCTCCTCAGCGCGTTGCAATTCTAAATAATACATCTCCATTTCTAATTTGCCGAGTTACCCCAAAGCTTAAGACCTCACCCCTGAAGCAGGCTTTGAAAGTGTCCCACACAATACTAATATCTGTAGAATCCCGATTATTATCAAAAAATCCTTGATCCACCCTGTCATATGTGCTATAAAGTTATCATTCAAACACAATTTCCGGTGAAAGGAAAATGTTCTAATGTTGCCAAATGATCCCCACCCAAGAAGTGTTAGGACAATAGGTGAATGATCTGAAGCTACATTGGGGTAAGTGTGCATTTTAACTTTAGCTAATTACGGGGTACCCAAGAAAAATAATAAAGCCTCACTTTTTTTTTATGGGGGTGGGAATAAAAAGTAAATCCAGGATCTGCAGGGGATAGAGTGCTCCAAACATCCGCCAAACCATAATCCTTTAAAATATTAAAGAGAACCCTACATACCTGAGGTTTCTGGCCTTTATATCCTTTTATTCCCCCAGCAAAATCCTGGCACGTTAGATGAATATTTATGTCCTCACATATGATTAATGGGGTGGACCAGGTTGCCAGCTCCATGTGGAGCTCTTCCAAAATAGCAGGCTCGTCTAAGTTAGACCCGTATATGTTACATACAGTAAAAGCCCCATTCCGCTCAATGCCTTCAACTATCACCCAGTAACCTGTACTATCAGCTAGCTTCCGCCGTACATTAAACAAGTTCTTTTTAGCTAAAATGGCCACGCCTCGCGTCATACCTGTTTGTTGAGAAGAGACTAAAACAGTGAAGCCCAATTCTGCTAGCAAATGACGCTTATTCCATGGAAGATGGGTTTCTTGAATACAAATAATATCCGGGGAAACATGTCGGAGCTCAGTAACTACCCTCATCCTTTTATTAAAGTCATTTAAACCAGAAACATTTAAAGAACATATTCGAATATCTCTAGCAGCCATTTATCCCCTAGGAGATTCCCCAATGATGTTTAACAGAAGTAAACCCAGCCATTACCACTGCAAGGAAAATACCTTCTTTCCACCTGCATTCCAAACTTCCTTTTAACTCTCTTTCCATTTTATTATGATTTTTTTTGTCTGAAAATTTTGATTTTTTTCTCTCCTTTTACCCCACCACCAACAACTCCCCTACAACCCTTACACCCGCAAACATCCAAAACCCCCTGACCCCACCCCCCCTCCCCAATAACGAGGCTTTATGACTAATAGTCCTGCAGATGCCAGCTGGCAGTTTCCCCATACCCACCCACAGGCCCTTTGTTGCACTGAAACTCCTTACTGTAGGAGAAGCGACATATGCAAGACATCATTAATTGTTAATGCAGACCCTTCTTTCCTATCCAGAATTCATCCCTAAAACAAGAAAAGAAAATGAAACAAAACTAAAAGGTAAAAAAGGACAAGCCATACCAATTACACAGAACCTGGAGAATTAGTTGCCCAATTCCATTACAAGTATAACAAATATTAAGGTCCGCAGTGAGGTCCAATCGATCTTTTACATTAGCACAAAATTCCTCAGTTCTGCATATTATTCAAAAATTCCTTGACCGACCCTGGATTAGTAAAAAAATGTGTACGTTCCTTATAAATGATCTTCAGTTTTGCAGGGTTCAAAAGATACGCTTGTGCTCCTTTAGCTTGCAGCGGGGTGATTAATTGACGAAGCTGCCAGCGAAGTTCCATAGTATATTTGCAAAAGTCCGGGGTAACAAAAAACTCAAAGCCGGGGCCAGGTCTCCACTTATCTGGTCTGGCAAGTCTGTAAATGTCCCCCCGGGCTAAGAAGCTGTTGAAAGAGATTAACAACACCCTAGGTCTGTTCACATTTCTCTCTCCTGAATTGCTGTTGACGGGACCCCGCTTGTTAAAGGGAAAACGGTGTACTATTTCAATTTCCCTTTCCCAGTCCCATTACTTAGCTCCGGGAAGGCACTCTTTAAGAGTCCTTCTCCTTTCCTTGACAGAAACAGCAACTGCAGGCCAAAACCACACACCAAAAGGGTAGTACTTCTCCTCAGTCTCCAGCTCTTCTCCTTGGCAAAGGGTCCTACCAAATTCCAGGGATGATCTAAATGTCTGGTGTCTGGGCCCCACTTTTTATACAGCAAATTTCTTTGTTGACTCCTGGCCCAGGGCTTTGAAACCAGTCCAAACCAGTTCTGGGGGGCACTTTCAAGTTCACAACAACCTTCATTGTCAGTGTGAGCCCTGGCTACAGACACACCACAAGGGGGCGGAGCCATCATTGTGGAAGGCAGGCACAGCCCTATTCAGCTGCTACTCCTCCCACCACTCCAAATACAGACCAGGTCTATTCAGCCTAGCACTGACTCATCCAGACTCTCTGGAGCCACTGCACATCCCCAGCCCCTGTCACCACTCAAAAGCCAGACAGTCATTACACATCGTAGCAGAGGAACACTGGATGGCTAAGCAAGAACATACTTACTTTCTAAAAGTGTCATTTTCAAGCACAGAATTTAAAAATCAGTCTCACTAAAAGATGCATTTTGACATTCTGAGTTCAGGCATACTAAACTTAATTTTCCTATCTGGTTCCCATGTGCAGCTATGCTTATACAATGTTATAACCACACTCCTCATTCTATCCTATGGGAACAGATAGCTTTACAACAGTGAAAACCAACATTGGTAGTATTTCACTATCAGGATATGCCACACACGTCAGGGCATGTCCTACCTTTCATATACACTGCACCCCTCTCACAGTGGTACCTTGGGCCTCCCTTAGGGGTGTCTAACATGTATGAAAAGGGAAGGTTAAGGCCTGGCAAGTGAGTGCACTTCCCAGGGCACTTGCCAAGTTGACATGGCAGTATACAAACTGTACACATTCACTGCGGTGGCAGGCCTGAGATACCTTTTCAGAGCTACTCATGTGGGTGGCACAATCAGTGCTGCAGGCCCACTAGTAGCATTTGATTTCCAGGCCATGGCACCCTCAGTGCACTTTACTAGGGGCTAGCAGTGGTAAAGTACCCAGACTGCTAAGGCCAATAACAACAGGTCAAGAAAAAATAGGAGTAAGAAGCAAAGAGTTTGGGGATAACCCTGCAAAAAAGGGCCATTTCCAACACAAACCTTTGAGAGTCTTTGGAGGTTGAAGCAGCACACACTTTTCTAAAAAAGTTGGCTGCCAGGCTCTTGCCTTCACTTGAGAGCTCTATATCTCAACAATAGGACAGTGAGATGATCAATTTCTTATTTTTTAAAATTACATTTGTAGCCAAAGTTGGCGAACACCACAATTATGTTGTTCATCCTGCTCAAGTGTTCAATTAATTCATTGTCCATCAAATAGATGTCATCTACATAGGACACAGCCTCCTCTTCACATCTTTGTACTATTTCTGACACTCTTGCCGAGAATAGCCCTAGGATGTTCTTCTACTCCTGGGGCAAATGAAAAAAATTTTGCTGAGTGCTGAGCGTGGAGAATGCTGTAAAATATCTGCTTTCTGGAGCTATATTCTGGCAGAAGAATCCATTCAAGATATCTAGTGTCATTTTGTATTTCTTCTGCACAATGTTATTCATTAATGCAGCTCTATGCACATTCTGAACTACAAATGTTTGTGTTCATCTGTTCAAATGTCAGTAGTCTAAAACTATACGATATGAGTTTTGAGATTTCATTACTGGAAACAAGGATTTGTTCATTGAGGAGGTGCAAGTCTCAATTACACCTTGGTATTCAAGTTGGTCTAGAATTTCTTTGACCTGTATTTTTCCATTATTTTTGATAGGGTAGTGTTTCTGTGGATTTGGAGTAGATTTAAATGGGATTTTGTGGTGGGTAGACTTCAAGTCCCAACCTACATGGCTGTGGTGCAGAGACAGAATATAGAGTACAAACTATCGAGTTGCACAAATATTGAGTCATTAATATCGGGGGTCAGAAATATCGAGAGCAAGAATATCGTCTTCAAGAATATCGATTTAAGGTAAGTTATATCGATTTAAAAAAAATATCGAAGTGTTTAATATTATTTGCAAAAATATGGTAGTTAAAAATATTGTTCTTTATATGAATTGTTTGTATTTTTAATATATGTGTTACATTTTTAGTAGTTAATTAAACATTTTTTTAGTTCTGTATCGGATTGTGGGTTTAGAGGGGAATAGGGTGGTAAGTAATTTAATTCCATTACAATTTTTAATTAGTTTTATTTGAATTTTGCGTTTCTAGTTCCGTAGCGGGTTGTGGGTTTATTGGAGAAAAGGGTGGGAAGTAATTTATTAATATTATATGGATTTTTTTTATTTTTTTATTTTTTTTTAGTTCCGTAGCGGGTTGTTGCTTTATAGGGGAATAGTGTGGGAAGTAATTTAATTATATTAAATGCATTGATTAATTTGTATTTATTAATATTTGTTTAATTGAGATGTTATAGTGTTAAATGTGTAAAGTATTTTAGTATCAATTAATTAATAATTCATTGTTAATTAATTTTAATTCATTAATTGGTAAATAATTATTGTAATTGTGTAATTAATTTTAAGTGTGTGTGTTCTGGTGTTTTTAGGTGTTAAGGGTAGTAAGTAATTCATTTTTAATTTTTTAATTAATAATTGGTTGTTCATTAATTTTACTTAATTAATTGGTTATTATTTTTGTTAATTTTGTAATTAATCTCAGGTGTGTGCTGTGGTGTTTATAGGTGTAAAGGGTGGGGAGTAATTTATTTTTAATGTATGGATTAATAATTGGTTGCTAGTTAATTTTAATTAATTAATGTGTAATTATTGTTGGTAATAGTGTAATTAATTTTAAGGGTGTGTTGTAGTTTTTATAGGTGTAGAGTAGGAAGTAAATCATTTTTAATGGATGAATTAATAATTGGTTGTTAATTAATTTTAATTAATCAATTGGTAATTAATTGTGGTAATTGTATAATTATTTTTTGGTGTTTTTTGTGGTGTTTATAGGAGTAAAGGGTGGGAAGTAATTTGTGTTTGATTGATTAATATATAGTTTTTACTTAATGTTAACCCCTTGGGTGCTCATGACCGCTCCACGCCGTCATGAGTCATGGGTGGAGTGTGCTCATGACGGCATGGAGCCCACATGTCGCGGCCGCTCTGCCCACGAGGCACTACTTCCCTGACTGTGCGGGCGAATGAATGAGCAGAAGGGGTCATGAAGGCACCACCCCGTCATGAGCACACGCTGTCCGTGACTCATG
Organism: Lissotriton helveticus; assembly: GCF_964261635.1. NCBI lineage: Eukaryota > Metazoa > Chordata > Amphibia > Caudata > Salamandridae > Lissotriton > Lissotriton helveticus. Next base: position 1,709,982,210 of record NC_136059.1, read on the forward strand.
ACGGCGTGGAGCCGTCATGAGCAACGAAGCGCCACGCCCACCCCTTAGGCCCCCCGCGCCGTGGCGGAATTCGCAGCACAGGAAAGAGGTTAATTATTTTATATTTATTTTGGGTAAATGTTAATTTTTTTGTGTATTGTTTTTACTTTTAAAGGGGTAAAGGGTGGGTATTAAATAACACTTCGTTATTTAATCATTAATTGTTAATCGTAATAGTTTTTAATTTTAACATTTTTTATTTCTGTTTTATTATTTAATAGTTTAATTTAGGTATGTGTTGTGGATATTATAGTCTTAAATTTTGTGTAGTCTATTAATATTTATTAATTATTTGTATTAACAATATTTGTTTTAAAGAATATTATGTTAATTATGTAAATAAATTCAATTAAAAATGTTGAAGTGTTTTGTTATTGGTGTGGTGTTATAGGGAAAGAAATAAAATAAAGATATTAATTTTTTAATTAATGTTTTTGTTTGAGAATATTTTCTAGTTTAAAAGATTTTTTTTTTGTAAATGTATTTATTATTTTATTTTATATAATATTGTAAGTTTTTAGTATATGTAATTATTTTGTTTTAAAATTGAATGTTTTATTTTATTTTAAGTGTTTGAGTGTGAATAGTATTTTTTTTATCTGGTATCCAACACTTTCCCATACTGTTGCATTTTCTGGAGTGGGAATAGTAATTTTTACCCCTCTGCTATCCAACACTTTTCCTCACTCACTGGATTAGGAATAGTAATTTTAATCTCTCTGCTATCTTGCACTTACCCTACTTTTGCACTCAATGGAGTTGGAATGATAATTTGTACGCCTCCGCTATCCAACACTTTCCCTACTGTTGCACTCTCTGGAGTGGGATTAGTAATTTTTTAACCTCTCTGCTATCCAACACTTTCCCTACTGTTGCACTCACTGGAGTTGTAAGAAATTGTGTTTTACCTCTCCGCTATCCAACACTTATCCTACTGTTGCATTCAGTCGAGTGGGAGTACTAATTTTTAACCTTCCGCTATCCAACATTTTCCCTACTGAGGCACTCTTTGGAGTAGGAACAGTAATTGTTGCCCCTCCGCTATCCAACGCTTTTCCTACTGTTGCTCTCACTGGAGTGGCAATAGTACATTTTACATCTCTGCTATCCAACACTTTCCCTACTGTTGCACTCAGTGGAGTTGGAATAGTATTTTTTACCCCTCTGTTATCCAGCACGTTCCCTACTGTTGCACTCACTGGAGTTGGAATAGTATTTTTTACCCCAAGCTATCCAGCACTTTCCCTACTGTTGCACTCACTGGAGTGGGAATAGTAATTTTTACTTCTCCGCTATCCAACACTTATCCAACTGTTGCACTCAGTGGAGTGGGAATAGTAATTTTTACCCCTCCGCTATCCACCACTTTCCTTACTATGTGCTCTGGCTCAAGTGGGAATAGTAATTTTTACTCCTCCGCAATCCAACACTTTCGTTACTGTTGCAATCACTGGAGTGGGAATAGTAGTTATTTTCCCTCTGCTACCCAACACCTTCTCTACTGTTGCTTTCACTGGAGTGAGAGTAGTAATTTTTACCCCTCCGCTATCCAACATTTTCCCAACTGTTCCACTCTTTAGAGTGGAAATAGTCATATTTACCCCACCGCTATCCAACACTTTCCCTACTGTTGCTCTCACTGGAGTGGGAATAGTAATTTTTGCCCGACTGCTATCCAACACTTTCCCTACTGTTGATAATAGTAAATTAATTTTTTTTCCATAGTTTATGTTTTAATTTATTGTAGAATTTGTTTTGTGTATTTTAAATTATGTGTATATATATATATATATTCACTGAAAAAACCATAGGTTATAGACCATATATAGTTAGGAATTAGCATTTACAAAACCTTGAAAATTCACTGAAAAAACCATAGGTTATAGACCATATATAGTTAGGAATTAGCATTTAAAAAACCTCATTTTACTCACACAAAACCATTGAAATTCCATATATAGTTAGTTGCACTAACTATATATCGCGCACCCGCAATCCACTGCTGATCATGTCACATATTACATCATTCATGACATGGTCAGTGACATCACTGATGACATCACTGATGACATCTCAAATGACATCACTGATGACATCACTGATGACAACATCCAGTGACTGTATGTTTCTGTAAAGTTAAAATATGTCTTACATATTGAAGAATGAGTGGATGTATAAGTGTCTGGATGAAGGATTTAGTAGGTGCGTGACTGACTGTATGAGTGAGTGATTAAATGTGTCTCACTGAATGCATGGGTTAGTGACTAAACTGTCTTAATTTGTGCATCATTATGTCTGTTGTTCTGTAAACTGCTGCATGTGTTGATCATTAGCTATACGAGAGGCTATATGTGTTATTAATTGGTTGCCCAAGTATTTCTATGGGAGATTGAGTTTGTGTGGGGGTGGCTGGAAGGTGTGTGACTCTATGCATAGATGTGTGAGCAGTTTATTCACTAGGTGTATGAGTTCAAGAGTGCATGTGGAAACAGCTACATGGGCAGTTGACTGTGTGCATGAGTGTATTGATGAGTGAATGGATATCTCAATGCTACATGTCATAGTAAGTACATATGTAAAACACAGTACATGTGAGAGTTGGCATATATAAATAACTGTGCATGAGAGCCACTGAATGAGTGAGTGGTTGTATCGATCATTGTGAACTTGTATCAGGGATTGTATAAGAGAGTAAATATGTGTTAGTATATGTTTCAATAAGTAAGGTGTGTTTAACTGTATAGTTGAAGAAATGGAGGTGAGATTGTTTCTTTGCATGACTGACTGGGTGTGTGAGTAACTCCATGGATGAGTGGCAGTGTGTGAGTGTCTGTATACACTGAGTGTATCTAAGGTTATATTAGAGTCTGAAGAGGTTTATCGTATTAGCACAAGAATGATGTCAAATGAGATGTCATCAGTGATGTCATCAGTGATGTCATTTGAGATGTCATCAGTGATGTCATCAGTGATGTCACTGACCATGTCATGAATGATGTAATATGTGACATGATCAGCAGTGGATTGCGGGTGCGCGATATATAGTTAGTGCAACTAACTATATATGGAATTTCAATGGTTTTGTGTGAGTAAAATAAGGTTTTTTAAATGCTAATTCCTAACTATATATGGTCTATAACCTATGGTTTTTTCAGTGAATTTTCAAGGTTTTGTAAATGCTAATTCCTAACTATATATGGTCTATAACCTATGGTTTTTTCAGTGAATTTCAATGGTTTTTTAATAGCAAATATCATAAGCTGTCGAATGTCAAGTACGTGGTAAGTGAAAACATTTTCGTGTTTATGCACACTGATCTGCTTTGAATGGTGCCCCCCCCTCATTTCTATTAGGAGTACTCTCTCTTTGCAGATAGTGAAAGGTAGTTAACGCAGGCCTTTGCCCCCGTTGTAATCCGTCGTGCCTGCTTCTCTCTCCATTTGATTGATTGTTATCCAAGTATTTACTGTTTTAGAATTAGTTCTCTTTGGTTCATTCTCTATTTACAAACAAACACAGAGTCGCAATACTCTGTTTAGTCTTTGCAGATAACGAAAAATCGTGTAAAAAAAAGAAAAGGAATCGAGCAAAATCAGTAGGCCACTAATGGGATCTCTTTTTGACCTCGCTAAAATAGAAACATTAGGAACAACCCCTCATGACAAATACAAAACTAGTGAGATGAACTGAACTCCACACAATGATGGCTGCAAAACAGCTCGGCTCCGCCACCCACCCCGCCCAAAATAACGATAAAGAACGGCTGCCATGATTGGTTGCGGAATGACCACGACGGAGCTACGAAATGGTGCTGCTCTCATGCTAACCCCAGCTTCAGTCTGAAACATCCAGAAACACTGTAGACTACCAATTCGATCAGTTCCGGTAGCGCCCCAATGTAACCCGGTAGAGAAGAACTAGCCCTCCCCTCTTTGACTGATGGTTCTTGTTGCCTGTCCCTTCTGTTGTCATTTAACAGAACTATTTAGCCTGCTGAAAGGGGTTGTGTTCCGACCGCTGGTTGGTGGAGACATTTTGACTATATTCTGGACCTGCGTTGTCGCGTAATGCGTCATATGACGCGCCGCGTTAGCGCATCCGGAAGTCATCCGGGGCGCGCAGCGCGTAACGTAAGCATAACAAGTCATGTGACTTGTTAATAAAACTTTTCATTGGTTCATTTTACTTTTCTTATTGTAATGATGAAAGGCTTGGTCATATGAACTAAAAATTACGCTTTTCATTACTTCCGAACATTATTTTTTCTTAAATATATGTTATAATGTTCCAGGCTAATGTACCTTCCCGGAAATTTTACAACTGCCCTGCAAGTAAAATATATTCTTTTTTCGAGAAAAAGAGCGTTTCTTCGTCCCATGACGGAGCCGTTGAGCAAAAGAGGGTCGACCTGCTGTCTTAGTCGCCGATACGCCTGAATATGAGATTCTTATCGATCACTTTATGTTGCAGGAATAGAAAACACAACAGCCCTTGACCATTTATCTTTACTGCGTTCCTTCGTATTATACCTTTTACCCTTCATGTAATTGGTCTGCTTTATTTCACTTGCCTTTTAATGATTCTAAAACAGTCACTATTATTAAAAACTTTACCAATGTATATACTACTACCATGTTTTCTTTTAAAAACCTTTATTGTGAAAATTTCATTATACAAATACGAGCCTATAACCACGTGGGCCTGCCACAGAGCAAACTGTAATCGTATATGATGAATAGACATTTACACTGTAGAGGAACGTAACGGGCGGGCCATTAGGTTGCAAGAACTAAGGTGTCTAACAGTTACGGAATCGGTGGACGTACATTTTATAATTAAAATACGACAGGGCCAGTTACAATAAAATTATCTAGATATACATTTGCGGGCAAGTACCATGGGTGACGTTAATTCGAACTTTCAACAGTACAGTAATCAATAACACATCAGAACTTAATATCAATAGGGATGTCGAAATAGTCAATCAATTCTCGTCCCCGCCCGCCATGTGCTTCAAAACTGCATACGTATCTCGTGATTTCAAGGTTCTGCAACCAGTACACAACAAGGAGTTACGAGTCCCATTTATTCCGGCGCCGTTTTGGGCGAGGACGGGCAGGTCCAGGATATAGTCAAAATGTCTCTACCAACCATCGACTATGATGATGTTCATATGCTGTATTTATTAGAGTAACACTCATCTGTCCACATGAAATTAATTTGCCACAATCTAAACATGTCATTTTAATCTTTCCAAAGTTCTTCTAAATATTTGGGACCGTTTCCCTTGCCTCTGAAGCTCTCAGTGCCACTTCTTTGATGAATGTACTAGCAGGTCAGGGGTTCTCCTCCAAATCTCTCTTTTATGCAGCACTATAATTAATTGGTGCCACCTCTCCATATGACGATGCATGGTATAGTTACCACAACTATATTTTTTTTCGGTTCCTCTGGAGAGTTCATCGTGGCAGATGAAGCGTGTAACGTACCGGGCATTTACCTTTTTTTGCATGTACAGGAAAGGAAAAAAAAATCGAGCGTCCGAGTTCTAAGGTGTCCCAGGGCCATTTTAGTGGACCAGGCCCAAATCCAAAGAACAGGCCGCCATTTTGAGAGTCCTCTTGCAGCCGCCTGTCGCTGTAGCATCAAGAGCAGCCGAAACTCAGCTGAATGGCAACTGAAACGGTAAAGGGGCGCCCCACTACAGCAGACGAGCCTCCACCTAGGAAGGCCCATTCACGCCGGCTCCCCCCCCTTCGGGCACCCCACGCCGTTATTCGGAGCAGTATTGTAGGATGGCCACACCAGTGCGGCAACTTGCTAGACATCACCTCGGTGGTAACCGAATCTCAACGCCTTGTGGTGTCTTCTATTCAAAAAACATTGTTATGCTGCCTTCGACCTATTCGCCGCAAGTGCGCACACAACTCAACTGCATAGCTTGCTAGACACCACCTCGGTGCCATCCGGATCTTGTAATGTCAGCACCTTTTGGTGTCTTCTCTTCAGAAATTATTGTTGCGCTGCCTTTGGCCCCATTCGCACATCAGTCCGCTACTGACGCCATCTCACAGGCTAATGGGGCGCCCCACGCCGACTTTCAGCATTGTAGAATAACCACACCAGTACAGCAACTTGCTAGACATCACCTCGGTGCCATCCGGATCTCGGCGCCCCACTGCAGATGAAGTGCCTCCCAACTATGAAACCACCACGGTGACATCCGGATCTTGGCGCGTTGTGCTGCCTTCGGCCTATTCGCACATCGGTCCGCTACTGACGCCATCTCACAGGCTAATGGGGCGACCCACGCCGAGTTTCAGCATTGTAGGATGACCACACCAGTACAGCAACTTGCTAGACATCACCTCGGTGCCATCCGAATCTTGGCATCTCAACGCCTAGTGGTATCTTCCATACAAAAAATATTGTTACGCTGCCTTTGGCCCCATTCGCACATCAGTCCGCAACTTAGACATCACCTCGGTGCCATCCGGATCTTGGCATCTCAGCGCCTTGTGGTGTCAGTCAGAAAATATTGTTGCGCTGCCTTTGGCCCCATTCGCACATCGGTCCGCTACTGACGCCATCTCACAGGCCAACGGGGTGCCCCACGCCGACTTTCAACATTGTAGGATGGCCACAGAAGTGCGACAACTTACTAGACACCACCTCGGTGCCATCCGGATCTTGGCGCGTTGTGCTGCCTTCGGCCTATTCGCACATCGGTCCGCTACTGACGCCATCTCACAGGCCAACGGGGCGCCCCACGCCGACTTTCAGCATTGTTGGATGGCCACACCAGTGCGGCAACTTACTAGACACCACCTCGGTGCCATCCGGATCTTGGCGCGTTGTGCTGCCTTCGGCCTATTCGCACATCGGTCCGCTACTGACGCAAACTCACAGGCCAACGGGGCGCCCCACGCCGACTTTCAGCATTGTAGGATGGCCACACCAGTGCTGCAACTTGCTGGACACCACCGCGGTGCCATCCAGATCTTGGCGCGTTGTATTGCCTTCGGCCTATTCGCACATCGGTCCGCTACTGACGCCGCCTCACGTACCAACGTATTTTCTCCGCATTTTATACCCTATGCCGCATAACAGGTCATGTGACTTGTTTATAAAACTTTTTATTGGTTCATTTTACTTTTGGTTTCCTAATGATGGAAGGCTTGATCATATGACCTAAAAACAACACTTTTCATTGGATGAAAACTTTTTTTTTTTCCCAAACGATGAAAGCCCCACCTTGTTTCTGGATGTTTCAGACTAAACTGGCGTCAGCATGAGAGCACCACCATCTCGTAGCTCCGTCGTGGTCATTCCGCGAGCAATCATGGCAGCCGCTCCCCACCAGAAGCCTGCAGGAGTCGGGGCCCCCAAAACTTTTGATGAATTCTCAAGGCGGAGGGGACGCTTTCGAGAATGGGGTCCAAGACCTAGCAGACAAGCGTCCGATTTCCAAGGTGTCCCAGGGCCATTTCAGTGGACCAGGCCCAAAAAGGAAAGAGCCTGCCGCCATTTTGAGAGTCCTGTGACAGCCGCCTATCGCTGCACCGCAAGAGTGGGCGCAACTCAGCTGAATTGCGGCTTTTGACACAGTGGACCAAAAACGGACGGAATGGCAACTGAAACGGTAAAGGGGCGCCCCACTACAACAGATGACACTCCACCTGGAGAGGCCCGTTCACGCCGCCTCCCCCGGGGCGCCCCACGCCGTTATTCGGAGCAGCATTGTAGGATACCAAAACCAGTGCGGCAACTTACTGGACATCACCTTGGTGCCATCGTTCTGCTGCCTTGGAACTATTCGCACAACAGTTTGCTACTGATGACCCACCCCCCGCGACGCCCCACGCCGTTATTTGCTGGGTGGCAACTTACTAGACATCACTTTCGTGTCATCTAGATTTCGGCGCGTTCTGCTGCCTTGGAACTATTCGCACAACAGTTTGCTACTGATGACCCACCCCCCGCGACGCCCCACGCCGGAAATCTGGACGTTGTGCTGCGTTGGGACTATTCGCACAGCCGACCGCTACTTCGTTGTTTTTCCCTAAAAATGTTTATATGTTATTACTATTTTTGTTTTCTTGTATATATTTATAAATTATTAAAGTTTTATAATCTTACTACTTTGTCGGAGTGCTATATATTTTTAATGTGACACATAATTGTAAAAACTTTGATGTACAAAGAGTCATCCCTGGAATCTTCCGCTTCACGCTCGGTCCCCTCCCCAATCACAATACAGGATGGTTTTCAGATAATAGCAACGCTTCTGCTGTGACGGATCTCATCGAGTGTGGGCCTTGATCTACTATAACTCCTTTGAAGAGGGGTGATTCTTTACAGCTGTGGCCATAAACTACATCTGCAGGGCTAGCTGATAGCCTAGGACCGGCCTGGACAATCGGACACAGAGGAAAAGGAGTGTCAGAGGGTGCGGTAGTGAATAGGGCGAAAGGGAGGTGTCGGGCGGGCACAGGGTGTGATTCTCAGGGAAGAGCAGCGCAGATGGGGGGAGGTTTATTACCCATGCATAAGACAGAGAGCGGGGGTGACCACTGCCTGGGTGAGATGCTTGCGAGGGTGGGGAGCCATGCTAAGGATCGACAGCGTGCACAGAGTGGGTCTGGTCAAGGCATCTAAAATGGCTGCCGTGCACGACAAAAGTGTGGCATTTGAAAAAAGACAAGATGGCGCAGACAATGTTTTTCAACACTTCCTGATTTCCTTCGAATCGAACGTTAACAGACGTTGGGGCATATTACCAAATTTAAGCGATATTTATCCCTAACGATGCATTGCAAAGATTTTTTTACCGTCAGAAATTATCGCAGATAAACCTTGCTATTATCAAGGTTTATCGCAAATACGATAAAAAACGACCGCAATGCATTAATATCGCTGAAAACTCAGCGATATTCATGCATTACCGAGCTAATGCTCTTAGCCATGTTATCCACCTCCCATTGGATAACATGGCTAAGAACTGCTCAGGGCAGCTGTTACTTTTTGGAGATATTCGCGCTTATCTCGAATATTTCCAAAAGTTGATAATAGGAGATAGCGATGTTAGCGACTGTTTCCAGTCGCTAACATCTTGGCATGCCCACTTTGCATGTCATTAGTGATAAATATCACTCACATGCAAAGTGGGGCCCAAGATGGTCGCTATCTCCTACTAGCCGTCGCTAACTGGTGTTAGCAACAGCTAGGTAATACAGATATAATTTTATCTCCGCGAAGCGGAGCGCTGTTACAGATATATATCTTGTTTTTGAACGTTAATTTCTCAAAATGCACTGAAGCACATATATTGAGACCTAGCAAAGGCACATCGGGCTACCAGTCCCTAATATTTTACCAAGTTTCGTGCAAATCGATTATTATTATTATTTTTTTTTTTTGCCCCGCGGGGCCCTTTTAAAACCTCCACATCAAACCTAGGGGGTCAGCGAGGATCTACTATGCCCCCTTATGGTCATTTGCCCCTTCGCTTTGGCCTCCTCTTGTCTCTCGATCCTACCGAGAGACAAGATGGCGGCCGCTACGTACTGTTTGGAATGTTTACAGACACCGGAGAGCCAATCAGCTTCGCTTCGCAAAGCTCCGTAACGCGAAAAGTACGCGAAGCGGTGCGCTGTTACAGATATATATCTTTTTTTGAACGTTAATTTCTCAAAATCCACTGAAGCACATATATTGAGACCTAGCAAAGGCACATCGGGCTACCAGTCCCTACAATTTTGCCAAGTTTCGTGCAAATCCATTCAGCCGTTCGATTATTATTATTATTATTTTTTTTTGCCCCGCGGGGCCCTTTTAAAACCTCCACATCAAACCTAGGGGGTCAGCGAGGATCTACTATTCCCCCTTATGGTCATTTGCCCCTTCGCTTTGGCCTCCTCTTGTCTCTCGATCCTACCGAGAGACAAGATGGCGGCCGCTACGGACTGTTTGGAATGTTGACAGACGCCGGAGAACCAATCAGCTTCGCTTCACAAAGCTCCGTTGCGCGAAAAGTACGCGTCCTGGAGCGCTGCCCGGTCCGCTGTTACAGATATATATCTTTATTTAAACGTTAATTTCTCAAAATCCACTGTAGCACATATATTGAGACCTACAAAAGGCACATCGGGCTACCAGTCCCTACAATTTTGCCAAGTTTCGTGCAAATCCATTCAGCCGTTCGGGCTAAAAGTGAGGCCAACCGCCCTATGGAAAACTCAATGTTAAAAACACGTTTTGGGACCCCCCTTTTTTCTCGACCCCCCCTGGACGAACCCCCCCCCAATTTTCAGGGGCTGCTCAGAAACAAAATGTGCCATTTTCCTGAAAATTTCAGCCAATTCCGTCCACAAACGCCAAAGTTATTAGACATAGAATTTTCAAAAAACCCATAGAGAAAAAATCCTAACTATATATACCTACTGGCGACCGCCAGTAGGTAATATATATATACATATATATATATATATATTCACTGAAAAAAACATAGATTTCAGGGGCGTTATAGTTAGCTGGACATTTCACTCATAAAAAACCATTGAGATTTCCCTGTTATAGTTAGTGCAGCTAACTATAACTCACGCGCCCGCAATGCACTGCTGATGACGTCACATATTACATCACTCATGACATGGTCAGTGACATCACTCATGACATCACTGATGACATCTCAAATGACCACCTCTCTACAACGCAGTGCAGTGGCGCTTACTGGAAGCACCTTGTGGGCTAGTTAACCCCCAGGGGCCCTCTGGATTGAAGGGGAATTATTTCCCCAACGTAAAACACGCCACAGGGCGTGTTTGCACACGTCACCTCAGGCCCTGTCCCCTCCCTTCGCCCCTGTGTAAACACGCCCTGTGTTCGTTTTAAGTTGGGTGATTAAGTCCCCTTGAATCCTGAGGGTCCCTAGGGTCAAACTAGCCCACTAGGTACCTCCAATAAGTGCCACAGAGCTGACTTGCAGAAGGGTGTAAAAAGGGGCGTGGCCTCTGAATCCCTCTCTGCAACGCAGCTCCCTCTCGCATACTGGAGGTACCTGGTGAGCTAGTTGCCCCCCAGGTACCCTCAGGATTGAAGAGGAATTAATTCCTCAACTTAAAACGTACCACAGGGCACGTTTGCACAATGGTGAAGGAAGGGGGCGGGGCCTGAGGTGACATGTCTGCAAACACGCCCTGTGGCGCGTTTTATGTTGGAAAATGAATTGCTCCTCAATCCTGAGGGTCCCTAGGGGCCAACTAGCCCACCAGGTACCTCCAGAATGCGCCAGAGAGCTGCATTGCAGAGAGGTGTTCAGAGACCATGCCCCTTTTTACAACACTCTGCAACGCAGCTCCGTGGCACTTACTGGAGATACCTGGTGGGCTAGTTGGCCCCCAGGGACCCACAGGATTGAAGAGGAATTAATTCCTCAAGTTAAAACGCGCCACAGGGCGTGTTTGCACACACATCACCTCAAGCCCCACTCCCTCCCTTCACCACTGCGCAAACGCGACCTGTGGCGAGTTATAAGTTGGGAAATTAACTCCCCTTGGATCCTGAGGGTCCCTGGGTGCAACTAGCCCACCAGCTACCTCCATTAAGCGTCACAGAGCTGCGTTGCAAAGAGGTGTAAAAAGGGGCATGGCCTCCGAACACCTCTCTGCAATGCAGCCCCCTGGCGCATGCTGGAGGTTCCTGGTGGGCTAGTTGGCCCCCAGGAACCCGCAGTATTGAAGGGGAATTCGTTCCTTATCTGTAGGTGCACCAGGTGGCGAGTTTGCATAGTGCTGCAGCGAGGGGGTGGGTGTTTCCGCGCGATGCTGGTTTTTCTTTTCCATTTTTTTTTTAAGTAGGGGGGCTGTGATGCCCCCTTCTTTTCCAATTTTTTTGGCCGTGAGGACCCCATCCCCAAGGGCCTGACCCCCCTTTTTTTTTTTAAATAATTTAGAAGGGGGCCCCCACCCAAGGCATTAATTAGCCCTGGCGACCCAATCCCCTGGGGCATGGCCTTTATTTTTTTTTAAAAATCTTTAGGAGGGGGACTGCGTTGCCCCCCTCCTCAGGCCACTTATGGCCCGGGGTCCTCATCCCCCAGGGCCGGCCTATTTAATATATATATATATTTTATTTTGGGAGGGGGGCGCCTGGACACTTATGACATCACCCGGGGCCTGGCCTCTCCGTGGGGTCCCCAATCGCCCCACGGTCCCAGCCGGCTCCCCGCCTCCTGCGGGAGCCGGCGTTGCTTTTCCACGTGGGGAGCTGCTAAGATGCAGCTCCCAGTGTGGAAAAGCAATTTGGTTTGCATTTTGAAAGAGAGAGCAGGTTTATCTGCTCTCTCTTTGAAAAGGCAAGCCAAGTTTGCTATGGCAGGGCGGGAGCCACGCAGCTCCCGCCGTGCCATAGCAAACTACAGTGTCCCGGGGGTGGGCACTCCCGGACACTTCAGGAGGTGGCCCTGGGGGGTGGTGGACCCCAGGGACATCACAGGCTCCAGGAGGGGGGCCGCGCAGCCCCCCTCCCAACAATTGCAAAGCCCCGGGGTTGGTGGTCCCTGGGGCTTGGTGGTCCATAACGGACCCCCTAATTTAAATATTTAGAGCCCCACAAGGTGGCAGTCCATGGGGTGTGTGGGGGGGCTCAAGCCCCCCAAAGGTTTCTTTAAAAAAAAAGCCTTGGGGAGGCTGTCCCCGGGGTTGTGGGGGCCGTGAGCCCCCCGCATATCATTGAAGCCCCAGGGGGTTGCAGTCCTCGGGGCTGGGGGGGCTGGGGGGCTGTGAGTCCCCCGCACATCATTGTTTAAAGCCCCGGGGGGTGGCGGTCCCCAGGACTTGGGGGCCCCTCTGGGCCCCCCATTCACATAAAAACATTCCCCCTGGGACTTGCCCCCCCGGGGGCTAATTACCAATGAAGCACGGGAGCCTGCGCTTTGTTTATTTTTACCGGCAAGATCCACGCACCCTGCGCAGATTATGCCAATTTTTCAAAGAAATATATTTTTTGGGCCCTGGGGGTCCTTCTGGGACCCACTGAGCAGGTCTAGGGGTCAGGGTGTTTCTATGCTGCCCCCTTTTTGTGTTTTTTGCGTTTTTTTGTTAGGTTTCTTGTGCCTCGGTTCTACCGAGGCACAAGATCTCTGTCAACACTTCTTAATTTGGAATGTTGACAGCCAATTAGCATACGTGGTACAAAAGGGGGTGGTGATGGATGAAGCATCTGAACCAATCAAACACTCACACCCAGTAAACAGATCTGGGTTTAATTCATCACCGTTCTTTAGCTCAATCCGCCACCCCAGTTCAGACATGGCCATATGCAAATCAGTCTGACCCTGTGCCTCATGGGAACAATCCAGCCCGAACTGCCAAGCCATGCCTTCCCTGGACCGGAAAAAAGCTTCCGAGGACCAGTTTCAGGTATTTCAGCCGTCTTCAGCCCGGCTTGCTTGAATCCAGTGGCAAAGCGAGCAAGGGACTCACGTCTGAGCATACCCTGCCAACTTATGGCGAACAAAGTGGTACAAAAGGGGGTGGTGATGGACGGAGCATCTGAACCAATCAAACACTCACACTCAGTCAACAGATCTGGGTTTAATCCATCACCGTTCTTTAGCCCACTCTGCCACCCCAGTTCAGACATGGCCATATGCAAATCAGTCTGACCCTGTGTCTCATGGGAACAGTCCAGCCCGAACTGCCAAGCCATGCCGTCCCTGGACCAGAAACAAGCTTCCGAGGACCTGTTTCTGGCATTTCAGCCGTCTTCAGCCCGGCTTGCTTGAATCCAGTGGCAAAGTGAGCAAGGGACTCACGTCTGAGCATACCCTGTCAACAGATCTGGGTCTAATCCATCACCGTTCTTTAGCCCACTCTGCCACCCCAGTTCAGACATGGCCATATGCAAAATGTCATTTGAGATGTCATCAGTGATGTCATCAGTGATGTCACTGACCATGTCATGAATGATGTAATATGTGACATCATCAGCAGTGGATTGCGGGCGCGCGAGTTATAGTGAGTATAACTAACTAAAACGGGGGAATTTCAATGGTTTTGTATGAGTAAAATGTCCAGCTAACTATAACTGGTGTGAAACATATGGTTTTTTCAGTGAATATATATATATATATTTGTATACAATTTTGAAGTTTTTAAATAAGTTAAAGATAATAGTTTATTAATCAATTTAAAGGAAATATATGAATGTATAAATTATTAGGTTTCTGTGTTTATTTTTTAAATTACATGTATTTGTTATATGTTGTCAAAATATACATTAAATGTAAATTATTTTGTTAAAATTAATATTAATATGTAATATATATTACTTTATTTTATATATATATATATTTAAATCAATATTTCTGTAGTGTATATTTTTTACATTGACATTTTTAATTCAATATTTTGGTATTTACTTGTGATGTTATGGGAGTCGAGATTTTTGTAGTCTATTTTTTTTATGATATTTTGAACATCGATATTTTTAACATCGATATTCTATCAGTGACCCATGGTTGCAGTATAATGCTGGAGCTAACGCTAGCGCCCACTCCTGCGTGTATGAATGTTTTAAAGATTGTATAACGAGATCAGAGAAAGCAGGCAAAAAGAAGCTTTCCCCTTTTGGGCACTCCATCCCAAACTCAGGCGGCCAATCTCTTTCTGCTAGCAGTATGTCATATCCATATGTTAAGTTCTCCCAAAAGAGACCTTTAACATTTCTTGAGATGTCCCCATCTATTTGGAGCATAATTTCATGCAATCTATGCGGGACACTAACTCTGGTATCAGGTGTTTACACTGTAATGTTCTCATTCAATACTGCTGTCCCCAGAAAATCTTTCAGGTTCTGGCGAGCTATTGTTACTTCTGCCTCGCTGTCTTGCATCGTCAAAGCCCATTCCCATTCAGAAGCTGAGTCCTTAGTAATCTGGGCATGTCTAATCTTTAAGCCAGCTACTTTCTTCTTTTTTTGAGGTTTTGCTTTAGGTTGCTCTTCCTGTTTGATAATATATTCTGAAGTGAGATGTGTTTCCCGTTTTGTCTTTGGTCGATCTTCTTGCTTTTGGTCTGATCGCCCATCCCTCCCCGAGTTTTTTGATGAACCCTGAAAGGAACGAAAAGAACGTCTAACAATGTCCTGATACCTATCTGGTTTCCGAATGTTATCACAATTCCTAAGGTTGTACCTCTTTTCAGTGCACTCATGATGGGGAAACCCACCCCCTCATTGTGAATTCTTTTTTGATTTTTTTTTTTTAGAATGTATGTTTTCCCATTCCTTTTTAGAAGAAGGGCGTGCCTGCTTTGAGTTGCTCTTTTCTGGACTACCCGCCATTTGTGGCTTCCCAGATTTGGTTCCCAAATTATCTCTGCCTAATGCAGCATAGGTTTCTTCAATCATTTTTGGTAATTCTCGCTCCCTATTGATATGAGCTGTTTCCCTTAGGCGGCTGTGTATTGCCACTCCTGCTGCCTCCCCCGTTATATTGCTCAGCTTGATTGCAGAGACTTGGGCTAAATTACCCATCAGTTTAATTCCCAAGTCCAGGGCAGTTCCTGCCCCATACTCATTCTGTATTTGTTTCAATACTTCTGGAACAACTGCTAAGGAAGGGGTACAGTGTGTTCTGATGTAAACTGCAGCAAAGATTGTTCCCCAAGTGGAACAATCCTCAATTGGCAAGCAAATGATTAGCATTCTATGTTTTTCCTGCATACCTGTATGGGGAAATACTGCTTCCAGCAGTGCAATTTTTTGTGCTATCTAGAACGGAATATGCTCCCGTTTAGAAGTAATTGTCCCTATTACTGATTTCAGTGTCTGTGGGTTGATAGTGGGTGTGGTCTGATGTGGACCTGCTGGAGTGTTTCTTGCAAGGTGGACTGTTAATGTTCGCATGATGAACTGGACAATGAGTCTGTAAAGCCTGACTATGTCTGTGTATATTGTACAAACTTTATACACTGGTAGTGTATCTATCAAAGGATTTGGAGTGTACGTGGCTAAAACCGGCCAGGTCGCTCCTTCTCCGCTGAGTGGGCCGAGTCTGAAGACAGATGTTGTGCATGGGAGGACGCTTTTGAACTAGTTTCTGTGATGCTGGTAAGTTAACGGCACTTCAATGTCTTTGTATGGAATGTATTCATCTGGTGGTTCAACTACAATGTATGTGTGAAACAAATTAGTCACCGGATCCGCAGGTGGGAACTGAACCCCGGAATAGAATACCTCTGATCTGAACATCTTGTGTGCCTCAATCACAAAGGTAACACAGCCACCTTTTGTGGGTATGCTGTGTTCTAACAATTTCATAGTTACTGAATGTCTGCAGTTCTCTGTGATGTTAAGAGTGTTAGCCAATTCTTCTTCCCCAAGCCACTCACGGGGTCAGTCACTTTAGAAGATAATAGTAAGCTAAGAGGTATGGTTTTGCACAATGCGGGGAACTGTTTATCCTTACAAGCTTGCTAAACCTTTTGCCTGAGTATATCTGCTCAGCTGAGGCAGAGTCCCCTCCCCACTTCAGACATTTCTGAAAAAGTGTGAGTGGGCTTTCTGGAAAAGCACGACTGAACTACTCAGATTTTCACTGTTAGTATAAGAACCAAACAAATGTTGGCGGTGCCATGTCGTGTAGTTCCTAGGAGTCCCCCAGGACCTGCGCGATTTGGATGACCTAAACTGAGGGCTTGGTGTTCCAACCACTTCCAGACACCCCGACAGGATATGCAAGCCTTTAGACCAGCTAGCTCTACAGTGCTACTACCACCCGCTTTATTCTACAGTGGTGTAGGTAGTCTCTGGTAACCACTGAACATGACAACCCTGATTCCTCAGGGATCGTGGAAAACAGCACAGTTCATTTCTTTCAGACACTCGTGCTTGCTTTCTCTCAGAAAATACACATGATGGCATTTAGGACCTTTCAATAAGTATTTATTGGTCCAGTGACAGCCTTGTGTAAATCATATGTGCAGCAATAAATCAGGAACAGAAACATACGAACGAGATTGCTAGAACCAATATAGTAAATAGTAGATACATTTCTAATAAGATGAACATAAGCAGTTCAGATAAAAACAGTGGGCCCGATTCACAGAATGAACTTAAGACAAAATCCTTAACTTACTACTTTTGGTATTCACAGAAGGCATTTAGTAGTCTTAAATTAGGAGTTTATCTTAAATTAGGATTTTGTCTTAAATTAGGATTTTGTCCTAAGTTAGGATTTTGTTTTAAATTAGGATTTTGTCATAGGTTAGGATGTTGTCTTAAGTTAAGATTTTGTCCTACATTAGGATTTTGTCCTAAGTTAGGATTTTGTCTTAAGTTAGGATTTTGTCTTATGAAATTTTGAAGCATGTGTTGGGGTTCATTAGGTTAAAGAGCACCAAGGGCCAGATGAACGACCATTTCATTTTGTGATTCGCAAATTGCGATGTTTTGCGACTCGCAATTTGTGACTTGCAAAATGGAATGTACAACAGTGTCTGTGAAGTAGGTGGGTGCCTATACCACTGCTTTCTTGCATTAGGGGAATTTTTCCCACACCCCATTACCCTACTGTCACTGAGTGGCCTCCCAGCGGACTGTACAGTGCACCGCTCGCTACCTGATGCCGGCGTTAACCAGTTCCTAGATTGCATGCTGTCACCGGGTCTAGACGCCACTACCCAGGATGGTATGTATAACTGATCAAAGACTATCCATTACCGGCCGTGGTTAGCAGTTCCTTTCTAGCTGGGCTACACCTTCCCATGTTTGTTTAAGTAAGCCAGCACCAGTAGCATTAGCCTGTCCGTATGCATCTGAGTGACGGCAGCACTCGTTCTTTCTTCGCTTGTTGGGGGCAATTTAACACCTTCCCATGTTCATGTAATTAAGCCAGCACCAGGGGCACTAGCATGTCCGTACGCCTCTGTGCGATGGGAGTACGCGGTCTGTCTCCATTTGTTGGGGGCAACTTTACACAAACACAACACCTCCGTTCCTTAGCGGCAGCCAGACACTCATTCACTACTCTTCATCCCATCCGGCCACATGGCCTTGTGCGTTGGTGTGTATATGATAAATATAATGCCCATTGCTACAAGACTCGATCAAACAGCGGCAGTGATGGCAATTATGGCAGTTGCAGACTTTGTGTGTTGTTGACCCAGTGATGGTACTAATTTGTTGGGAATTCTTCACCTTAGCCTGTGTACTAGGTATCTCATTGAGGGCTGTTCTGAATCACTGTGTGCTGTATCCCCTGCAAGGATAATGGTGATGGATTGTTTAACCCCTTCACTGCTAGGCCTTTCCCCCCTGTGCTAAGACTTTTTTTGTCTATTTGAGGTAGTTTACGCTTAGGTCGCTGTAACTTTTTGACCATATAAGGTATCCATGCCAAATTTGCGTCCTTTTCTTCCAACATCGTGGGGATTCTAAAGGTATCCAGGGTTTGTGGTTTCCCCTAGAGGGGACCCAGAAATTAGCCAAAATACAGTTACATTTTGTTACTTTGTGGAAAAATGTGAAAAAAGGGCTACAGATGAAAGCATCTGTTTTTTTTCCTGCAAATGGTATCGAAAAAGGGGTTGTGGTGCTGAAATCACCATCTTCCCAGGTTTCAGGGATGAGCAGACTTTTGTCGGAAAAACAACATTGTTAATACAGTTTTGGCATTTTTCTGGGACATAGCCTATTTTTGCTATTTTTTGTGATTTAAACCTCCTTCCAGTTAGTGGTAGAAATGGGTATAAAATCAATAATGGATCCTGGAAAGCTATCCATTTTAGAAAAGTATTCAAAATTCTGTATTCAGAAAGGGGTCATTCGAGTAGATCCATCAAGGTTTCTTTATAGAAACTAGCCATTGAATATAGAAAAAATTGAAAATTAGTTGAACAAAACAGCCATTTGTGTCAACGTTTTCACCTGCAACTTCTTCTAATCATGACAGCTGTTTAAAGACAATATATCGTTACATCCGCTGGACCTTTCTGGTTGTGGGGATATATAGGACTTGTAGGTTCACCAAGAACCCACGAACCCAGAGCCAATAACTGAGGAACGTCTTACAATTTTTTTTATTATGTACCGGGTATATAGCAATTAATTAGGAAAAATATATACATGGAAAAATCGGTATGAGAGACACCAATGTATTTCTTATAGAGTTTAGAAACAGTAGATATTTGCACATACCCATAATTGTGAGTACCCATACTAGCATGAGACTTATAGGTCATTCTTCATAATGACTTCTTTTTTACACATTGTCTTTTAATTTGGAAGGCAGAAATGCCTCAAAAGTCAATAGGTAATAACAGTTACTCTACAATTCTGTGTTACCCTTTGTCTCCCAATTAAAAAAATTGTACCTCACTTGTGTGGGTATGCCTAGTGCCTGTGACAGGAAACGGCTCAAAACGCAACGTGGACACACTTTATTTTTACCGTGAAATCTGACTCTTTTTCGTGCAAAGTGCCTAGCTGTAGATGTTGAACCCTAGCTCTGCCGGCACCTATGGAAACCTAGCAAACCTATATATTTTTAAAAATTAGACACCCAGGGGAATTCAGGATGGGGGTGACTTGACTGGCTCTCACCAGGATCTATTACCCAGAATCCTTTGCAAACTTAAAAATGTGTAAAACAAAACCACATTTTTCTTATATTTCTGTGGTGGAAAGTTCCGGAATCTGCATGAATCCACAAAATTCCACCCACCCCGAGTTCCTCAAAGTCTTCCAACTCAAATGGTACCTCCCTTGTGTGGGTAGGCCTCGTGCCCGCAACAGGAAATGGCCCAAAACAAAACGTGGACACACCACATTTTCACAGTGAAAATGGGCCTTTTTTTTGCAAAGTTCCTAGCTGTAGTTTTTTAACCCTAACTCTGCAAGCAACTAGGGAAACCTAGCAAATCTATACATTTTTGAAACCTAGATACCCAGGGGAATCCAGGATGGGGTGACATGACTGGCTCTCACCAGGTTCTGTTACCCAGAATCCCTAGAAAACTTAAAAATGTGTCCAAAAAACAAATTTTCCTCACATTTCTGTGGTGGAAAGTTCTGGAATCTGCATGATCCACAGAATTCCACCTACTCCGTGTTCCCCCAAAGTCTTCCAAGAAAAATGGTACCTCACTTGTGTGGGTAGGCCTAGTGCGCACGGCAGGAATCATCCCAAAATGCAACATGGACACACCACATTTTCACAGTGAAAATTGACCCTTTTTTTGCAAAGTGCCTACCTGTAGATTTTGAACACTAACTCAGCCAGCACCTAGGGAAACCTAGCAAACCAATACATTTGTGAAAACTAGACACCCAGGGACATCCAGGATGGGGTGACATGACTGGCTCTCACCAGGTTTTGTTACCCAGAACCCCTTGCAAACCTAAAAATGTGTCCAAAAAAACAAATTTTCCTCACATTTTTGTGGTGGAAAGTTCTGGAATCTGCGTGGATCCACAAAATTCCACCTACCCCACGTTCCCCAAAGTCTTCCGAGAAAATGGCACCTCACTTATGTGGGGAGGACTAGTACCCGCGACGGGAAATGGCCCAAACTGCAATGTGGACACACCACATTTTCACTGTGAAAACAGACCCTTTTTTTGCAAAGTGCCTACCTGTAGATTTTGAACCCTAGCTCTGCTGGCGCCTAGGATAGCCTAGCAAACCTATGCATTTTTTAAAACTAGGCACTGAAGGGAATCCAGGATGGGGGGACCTGGGTGGGTCTCACTAGGTTCTGTTACCCAGAATCCTTTGCAAACCTCAAACCTTGTGGAAAAAAACACATTTTCCTCACATTTCCGTGGTGGAAAGTTCTGGAATCTGGTTAGGACCACAAAACTCCACCCACCCCACAATTTCCAAAGTCTTCTGAGAAAAATTTTACCTCACTTGTGTGGATGGGTCAAGTACCTGCGACAGGCAAGGGCCCAAAATCTATTGAGGCAACATCATAATGATGTCGCCTCAATAGGCTTGCAAGGGATTCTGGGTAACAGAACCCAGTGATACCCACACAAGTCACCCCATCCTGGATTCCCCTCAGTGTTTAGTTTTCAAAAATATATAGATTTGCAATATTTCCCTAGGTGCCGGCTGCGCTAGGACCCAAAAGCCACATGTAGGCACATTCGGCAAAAAAAGGCAGTGCCTAGTGTGCTTTCTGCCACCCTGGGGAGGGGGGAAATCAGGGGCTATTGCCCCGATATGCCCCCGAGGGGGGCAGAAATACGATGTCTATTCTTTTGGGGGCCCAGGGTCATTGGGATCCCCATTCTGGTCAACCCCCACCCCTGCCTATAAAAAAGCCAGCATAATCGCTGGCGCATTGTGGGCTTTTTGCCCCCTCCGAGTTCAGGGGCTACTGCCCCCATCTACCTCCTAGGAGGGGCAGAAAGACTGTGGCATCTTTTTTGACTTGGGTGGGGGCATTGGCATGTCCATTCTTGGCAGCCCCCACCCCCTACCTATATAAAAATAATAATCCCTGGTGCCTAGTGGGCTTTCTGCCCCCCCCCCTGGTGGGCAGATCAGGGGCTATTGCCCCATCTGCCTCGGGGGGGGGCAGAAAGTCTTTTGTTTTCTTTGGGGGTAGGGTGGGGGAATTTGCAAGCCCATTCTGGGGAGCCCCCACCCCGGACCTATAAAAAAATAATCCCTGGCATCTAGGGTGCTTTCTGTTCCCCCGGAGGGGTAGATTGGGGGCAACTGCCACCGTGGGGTTTAAAGACTGGAATTTTGTAGCTGGAGGGATGGGGGCATTGGCATGCCCATATTTGGTAACCCCCATCCCTAGATTCAACTGGGAAAAAACTGGTGTCTAGTGGGATTTCTGCTCCCTGGGGGGGCAGTTTGGAAGCTACTGTCCTGATCTGCCCCCCAGGGAGGGCAGAAAGACTGTACCTTTTCTGTGGGTGTGGGGGCTGCCCAATATGAGCATGCCAATGCCCCCACCCCCTAATTGTAATTTATAAAAATCCCTGGTATCTAGTGGGTTTTCTGCCCCCCCCCCCGGGGGGACAGAAAGACAATGAATTTGTGACAGGTCGGGGCATTGGCATGCCCATATTGGGGAGTCCCCACCCCTAATTATAATTTTAAAAAATCCCTGGTATCTAGTGGGCTTTCTGCCCCTGGGGGGGAAAATTGGGGGCTACTGTCCCGATCTGCCCC
Source organism: Lissotriton helveticus (assembly GCF_964261635.1). Lineage (NCBI taxonomy): Eukaryota > Metazoa > Chordata > Amphibia > Caudata > Salamandridae > Lissotriton > Lissotriton helveticus. The sequence continues at coordinate 1,710,004,444 of NC_136059.1, forward strand.
CAGGGGGGAAAAAAGACTACTTTTGCAACAGGGAGTGGGGCATTGGCATGCCCATATTGGGCAGCCCCCACCCTAATTATAATTTTAAAAAATCCCTGGTATATAGTGGACTTTCTTCCCCCCGAGGGGGCAGAAAGACTGTACCATTGCAGCGGGGTGGACGCATTGGCATGCCCATATTGGGGAGCCCCCACCCCCTAATTATAATTTTTTTAAATCCCTGATATCTAGTGGGCTTTCTGCCACCTATAGAGGGCAGAAAGGCTGTCATTTTGCGGGTGGGGGCATTGGCCTGCCCATGTTGGGCAGCCCCCACCCTTAATTATGATGTAAAATAAATCCTTGGTATCTAGTGAGATTTCTGCCGCCCAGGGGGGCAGATTGGGGGCTACTGTCCTATCTGCCCCCAGGGGTTGCAGAAAGACTAAATGTGCCCAAATGAATATGGGGGAACAAAGGCCCTTGCCCAAGGGGCTGCTCCCCCCCTCCCTGATGCCTAGCGGGTGGATCCCTGCTTGGGGATCGCCCTGCTAGGGTGACCCCCAAGCAGGGATCCACTAGGGAGGGGTACCACTGGAAAAGGGAGATTCCCCCCTTTCCAACAATACTTCTCCTGACTTTCTAACGGCTCAGGGGGCTGAGATAGCCTCTTGGCTCATTTCAATTTCAGTTTCAAGGAAATAACGTCAGCACGACGTGCGCGCTGATCGTCATTTCAGGGAAACCAGGGGGGGGAGCCTCGGAAGCTGCGGAAGCTTTTCCCCAGCTCCTGAGTCTCTTGGGGGGTAAATGGATTCCCTCTGGGGCCCATACCATAGGGATTTCCTGTGCCATGGTGTCGGACGCGCGAGAGCCGTCTGACGCACATGATCACTGATGTGTTAGACGGCTCCCACGTGTCCGAGGCATACAAGGGGTTAATGAACTCAAAATCCTATCTTGGGGCATGCAACAACAGTGTCATGATTTCACTGTTTATGTCTGAAAGTTTGTGTATTTCTTAGCAATGTTTCAGCCTTTACACCCTTTCTATGGCATGCTCCTAGTTTTGCAATAGGGATTACAATGGGATCTACCTACACTATTTGTCATGGATGACGTCTTATCAAACAATATTTGGTCTTACATGGCCTGATCCAACCTGCATCTCCTCCACCCATTGCAAATTTCTTTCATTTGAGTCATGCATGTAGATTTAGGACAAAACGTATAAAATGGTGAAATATTTGCTTGCAGTCTTGGACTGTCTAGGGGTATGCTAAGGCTGCATTCACTTTATCTGTGATTTGCTGCCAGATCTTTGCTTTTTTTTTAATTTGGGGCGGAGGGGCATCATCCCATTAAAATGCCCCCCAAAGTCCCAGAGATGAAAAAAAAAAAGATAATTTATTACCATTTTATTTTTCATCAGTCGAAGCCTACTGAGTGGCAGCAGGGAGGAGTGGTGGCCAGAGGGCTGCCTGTGCACTGCTTAAAGTGTGCATGTCTTTGAGACGCCCATCTAGAAATGCACACTTTAGACAGCTGAGTTGAGAGCAAGTGCAGGGCTCCAGTGCACTGGGGAGCACCAAGAGAGGCTCCCTTCTATCAGGACGCTGCTCTGATGCTGATTAACAGCATATGAGCAGCGCCAGGACTGGTCATGGGAGTTTGCTGGTGCCTGCATGCAGTCGATGAAAGAAGAGGTCCGGAGTAGAGAATGTGTTCGGTAAGTTTGTATTTTTTAATTATATTTGCGCACACGCAGGCTCTGCCCCAGATGCCAGCTGCCACTGTAAATGCCCTCATTGTCAGGTCTCTCCTTTCAGCACCTCCTCTGTCAGTATCTGCAGTTCACGTTTGCTTAATCTATACTTCCTAACTCTCCCAATGGCTGTGGTTTAAAGTTGGCTGGTCAGATGTCTTGGAAGGTGCTCTCTTTTGATGTATTGAAGTAGATTGTAGTTCCCCAAAATAGATGGCAAAAGTGAATGCAGCTGAATGTCTCAATTGCTGTTACTTCTGAGAAGGCTTAGGGTGCATGCAGTTCAGTCAGTGGGATATCCTCTGAAATTGCATTGAATTCGGCAACATAAAATTACATTTGCTGTTGTTTTGTCGTTTCCATTGAATCACTCTTTCTGTGCATGCACAGTGTTTTAACTGGTAATTGGGTGGGAAAAAATTGCACCCAGTAATCCTGGTAAATGCTCGTAATTTAGGAAAATTGCAATTGCCCATGTCAGATTTATCAGCCGTATCAGTAATTACTGGTATGATTTTACAGTACCCATTTACCCCATCATTCGAATTTGGGGCCCAAATGGAGTTTGATAATGGAAAATAAATATGGAATACTTTCTCCTTTACCTCTGTGTTTCCTCTTGAGCCTTTATTGGGTATACTGTGATTATAAACAGAAGCATTGGTTGCTGGCTTCATTACTTTTGAATAACAATGCAACATGCATCTGAATAAGGGTAAATTGGCCGGTCTTACCATCAGAAGTGCTGATCTGTAGTAGAGCACTGAAAGCATATAACAAATAATCGCCATATGCTGTGTACTGCAGAACATTGCCACTAAAGAGCCAATCCCAGTGCTTGAAAACACATCAAACCCTTACATTGATAATTTTTATAATCTAGAAAAGGGCATGGAAAGGAGAACTCTGAAAGAATAGGTAGCACTGCCCTTCACCTTATAAATGCTATACACAGGAAAAAGTCAAATAAATGCATCATATTTATCTGATTATATATACAAAGGATTGGCAATGCGTAAAGTGAAATTCTGGATCAATGAGCATAGGAGGAAGATGTAACAAGACTACTACAAAACTGATGCAACGTTTTTTGAAAAAAGATACTCAGAGAAACACACCGTGGCTTGTTATTGTCCCAGGGTGCAACATCTCCAGCTGCTGGCCGCACCGCCCTAACCCCTGCATACATCGCTGTACACCCTGGTGAGGACTACAAGTCCCAGGGTGCAATGCTTCATTTTCCCGCTGCTGCCGACGAGGGGGAGGCGCCAGCATCAGGCATTAAGCGCTGCCTCACCCCGGCGGCGCATGAGGTGTGTGGGCACTGCCCGGGTGAAGCCCGGGCAAAGGCTGGGACCGTCCTTGCCCGTCATTGACAGGAAGAGACAGGGCAGTGCCACCCCCATTTCATCTGGCGTCAGGATCATCTTTTGCCTAGGGTAAGACTCCTAATTTCTCCCTCTAAAGTTACTGAAGGGAAGTTTTTGTCCACCTCTTTAACCAAGCAATAGGGGAGATATTTGGTTAATGACACTTGCTTTGAAAAGAGGTGAGGCGAGTCCCTTGGACAAACTCTAATCACTGATATCTAGCTATTCGCCTCATGCTGTGACTTAGGGTCCGTGGCTTGCATGGACCGAGATTCAAACTGCAATTTATTTGGTGAATTACTGGTGTTAATTAATATACTCCAGGTGTATCTAAAGTCCTCCTTCCGAAATCTTTCCTTATTTTTTTCTTGCCTTATTTCTTCCATTTGTATTCTTACATTTATTGTCGAATGTTTTCTTTCCATCTGGCAAAAGTTTCATTTTGTATAGAATTGGTAATTAGGGGAAGTAGAATATTCTAAGAACGAAGGTGGAAACATTATTGGAAAAGGGTCGCTCTTTTTAGCCCAAACTATTCAAGCTTTTTTCATAATGGGAAAGCAAAAAGCCCCTGATGGGCCAGTCAAAGGAAAATCCTCTAAAATTAGGTAGAGCACAACAAACTGTTCTATAGATGAAATTCATCATTTGATCGAAGAGGTTGAATCAATGCTAAACAATAAATGTAAATCAATGAGTAAGAAAAAATGAAAAAATATTGCTTTTTCCACTAAATGCCCAACAAATTTACAAGAAGAGACCACCACTACAAAGGGCCAGACCAAGGTTACTATTGAGCACCAGCCTTGTACATTAGATAGTCTGACAACCAGAAAGACCACTATCTCCATTGGCAACCAAAAATGGGTCAGTAGCTGAGCTCAATAAAACAGAGAAATGCATAGTGTCCTTGACACCAGTTGTGTGTTTAAATAGGTTTGACCTATTAGCCACAGCACCAGGGACAGACATTGAAACTATAGATTTATCGCCACTGCCTCCCATGATAAATATGCAAACACCATACCCTGATTCAACCCACGGACCAGTTAGCAAATTATACTATCTATCAGAAGGGACTGTAATATAGGGTAATAGTCCATTAACCAACGGAAACACGCATACAGATGGCCGTCGGGTGAGGAGCTTCAACCGGGAGCAACCGGCCAGGGATCGCCTTTTTGGCATAAATCCCCTAAAATCCTCCCTCCATCGACCCTCCCTGCTTACCTGGGGTATTTTACGGTGGTTCTCACCTCCATGGTCTTCCTCTCTTGTACTTGAGACCTCCCATGGAATGTTGATCAATGCTACTGACAGCGGATCCTGAACAACATCTCCTCAATAGCTACCCCGACAGCTATTGAGGAGATTGGCTCCAGTTCACTACCTCGGCTGTCACCTACCCAGCTGGACATCGGGCACAGTGCACGTCTTCACTCCGCTGGCTCTGCTTTCTTCCTTTACCTCCTAGCGAGCTCCTGCGTGTCAGCCGGTCGCTAGTTGGCTGCATCTCTGCAGAGGACTGGCTTTGCCACCATGGTGGCCCCACTAATCGATGCTTCCTTTCCTGACCTTGCTAGGAACTATTGCCTGCGGCGCCTCTGTGGTATGTGCAGCTGGTATGGGTGGCTGCCCGCCTTCCTCTCTTGTCCAGAGACACAGTGCCTGCCATCCCGCTGCTCAACAGTAATGAAAACAGCGAAAATGCACTGAGGAGGTCTTGCCTATGCCTCTGTGCTGCTCCGGTACGTGAGAGCCTGGAATTCCGCTGGCACCTTGCCGGGGTTTTTGATGGGGAGACGCATGGGTCCTGTCTTCCCTTCAGCAGAGCTGTCTCGAGCCTGTTCCTGAGCCCCGAGATTGCTGATGCACCCGCCAGACCTTTGGCTGCTTTCCCCTTATGAGGCTGCTGCCTTGCTCCTGTTCTTCCCCGGACTTCAAATGTGTCGGGGGCGATCTCCCACCTCTTGACTACCTTCATTATGCGTCTGGCATGTGGCCCCTCTCAACCCTGCTCATGGGGTAGGCTTTTCCTTTTTGGGAACTTTTCACCCGATTTGTATTTGCCCGTAATGCCGCCATTTTTGATTGCGAGGTACCTAGGATCCGGGTGACTGAAACTGCCATCTTACGGTCTCGTCATACCCCCGAACTGACTCTTCCTCCTGATCAGTGCCTTGTTCCACCTAGGGTCCTGTTCTACTCTACCTTCCCTCTTCCTCTTCACCCTCTACCTGCCCTTATTCTCCTTTTCCACCCTATGTAACGTCCTTGCAACTGGTAGAACTTGTTTTGGATGTATCTGATGTAACTTTGAAACAATATGTAACTCTTGTAATGAGCTTTGATACCTCCAGGTCTAACCAGTGCTATATAACACTCACCAAATAAAATAAATACACTGATAATCGACCTTGTATGCAAAACAGATGCACTAACCAAAGAAGTAGCTAACCTCAATGAAATATTAGGACACTTAACCTGTCATCAGGGTAAAGATAGGGTAGCTACATCAGACGGACCCTGCATAAACTGCGAGAAAGGCCTGAATGCCACCCCACCTCTAGTTACAAGCAAAGAGAGATTCTATGACCCAACAATTGCAGGTGGGAAACAGGTGGAGCAAAGAGTCGCTAAACAAATGGAATGTCCTAAATCAGGCCTACCACGTAAAATCAATGAGGGATGTCAAGGACAGGAAAATAGAATGAATTACAATCCTGGAGGAGCCAGTCTTGAATGTGGGACTAACATGAGAGGGCGAGAACAGAGGGACACCATCTATAAGGACTCCCAAGATAAAAAATAAACGAATGGGGAATTACTAACAGGCATAGTATGGGCAGAGACAGCAGAACTTGGGTGCAGGATTATTATACTGCACCACATCCTAGACATCCATCTATTAATCATTATTATTATTAACAAAATTGAGGCACTAAGAAACAAAAGGACAAGGTACAAAAGATTACTTACCCAAACAAAGTGAGACTGGGATGACAGCATCTGGTTCAAACTGATTTGAACAGCTAAACTTAAGGACCGGGGGGCTTTTGGAGATGAGTAACCATGGGTAACAAAACAGGGAGAAGCATCCTAGAACTTTATTTGGATCCAGGCACTTTGGTGACCCACTTTACGAAGCTCTATACAGAGGTTGCCGATGAATGAACAAATAGTTTACAAGTAACTACGCAACCTGTTTCTCTCAATATGGGGCAAAACCTGGTCAAGCCTGGGAAAGCACCAGGACCCAAGAAAATACTGGGTGACCTGCTGAAACATGACTAGGCTGTTTGGGGGTGTACATTAATCTTCTCTCTAACGCCGTGGTGGCAGGTGCCCCTTTACCCGAGTCCTGGAAAGGTGACGAAATTATTCCTATTTTTAAAAGGGGGAATTGACTAGACCCAGCAAATTATCGCCCCATAAGCCTTATTGATGCCCTACAAAAGATCTATGCAAGGCAAATTTTAGTAAAACTCAACGAGGGTATAAAGAGATATCATATTTTATCACAATACCAGGCTGGGTTTAGAGCTGGAACTAGCACAATTGATCAGGTTTTTAGATTTCTCTGCATAGGTTGGAAATACACCATTTTAAGGGAAGGCCATCTTTATATAGCATTTATTGATATGAAGGCCGCCGTTGACCTTATCCCTGGAGACCTTGCAATGGAGCGCTTTAAAAAAGCAAGCCGTCCCTGAGGATCTTCTTGTTCAATTAAAAAGACTACATGAAGATAATTATGGGAAGGTTAGATGGAGACCACTGGGAGAACTCACTGACGCAATCACCATAAGGAGGGGTGTAAGACAGGGCTGTGTGCTAGCACCCACCCTCTTCTAATTCTATGTAAATGATGCCCCAAATTATCTTCTGGGATGCAGGCATGATTCTCCGAAGTTAGGTGGGGTGCCAGTGCCGGCTCTTTTATTTGCAGATTACCATCTTATTATCACAAACCCTGAAGGGCCTCCAAAATCTACTAGATTAATTTAGTAATTATTGTGCTACAAAGGGCCTAGAAATCAATTCTAATAAAACAAAATATATGGCAGTCAAACCGCACAAATAATTCAAGAAGAACATTACCATCTTATACCAGAGACTAGAATACGTGCCAAATTTTTATTACTGAGGTATCACAATAGACCCGAAATTGACCGGGGGCCCGCATCTACAAAAAAGTAGGTCAATTTTGACCCAAAATTCGACACCCATTCTAAGAAAACATCAGAATAGCATTAGCAAGGCAGTATCTCCCGCACTTGAAGTATATAAATACAGAGCCTCATTTATATAAAGTGACCCATCGCATCGAGAAAACAGCGATGCGTCACTTTTCATTACACCCTCCTTGTGACACTAATGATGCGTCATATTTACAGTATGACGCATCATGTTGCAAGAAGTTACAGACACGTCAGTATTTCTGACGTATCTTTAGGAGCAAAAATGACGCATTGCTGAAGTGAGTCACAAAAGTGACACAACTCTAGCAATGGGTCATTACACATGGGCAAGTCCCATGTGAAATGTGCCTGCGCCAGTCTTACGCCTGCCTCGAGGCAGGGGTAAGATGTTGACGCATTTGCGTCCAAAAAGTGACGCAGTGAAATCTCATAGATATCACTGCGTCACTCCTACGAGGCTTACTTGCATTGGAACGTCCACCCTGCATACATTATGCCTGGCGCAGGTATAATGTGGCACAGATGTTTACAAGATGCATCACTTTGTAAATATGGTGACGTACAGGCGGTGCAAAAGTGATGCAAGGGCTCATAAATAAGTCCCTCAGGGTGCAAGCTGCTACCCTGTATGGTGCAGAACTTTGGGGGGTCACTTGTAGGAACATGTTTGCGGGGGAAGAAAAAAAGCTTGTTAGGATGCTCTTGCCCCTTCCGGTAAGAACACCCATGATTCCAATCATTATCGATTTGAACTTAAAGCATGTTGACCACCAAGCTATTGTACGACCACTGCTATTCTGGCTGCGGCTATGGAGCACTCCAGAGCTTTCCAAATACAAAGAAGGCCTAGAAGAGATTTTAAGGTTTGACCAATCCACCTGCCTTTTGTGGGTCATGCATGTTCGCACATGGTTCTGTAAAGTAGGGCTCAACCACTTTTGGGAAATACCATACTTAATGACACCATGTTCCAAAAAGATGCTGGAAACTGTATTTTGGGCTTACATCCGAAACAGTATCTCCCATAGTTCTGCAGTTGGTAGGTTGACACAACAATTTCTTTTGTCAAAACCCCTTCCATTGATTGAGTCATATCTGGACGAAGTGCAACCCCAACATGCACAATCTCTATACATGAAGTTCCATTATGGTGTTCTGCAAGTGTATTCTAACACAGTAAAATGGGGTTCCAACAATGGGGAGTCTAATGATGATTATTATCGTTAATGTCAATACAACACACCAGAAAATGACTCCCATATACTGTTCTTTTGTCCAGCATATGCTATACCTAGGCACAAATGGATCAAGCCTATATGTCGGAACTTGGGAGTTAGATCAGCACTGATGCGACAAGAATCTTAAAAACTGACACAACTCAGAAAATTGTTTAGTGTCATTCGATTTTTAATTGCTGTGAATGTAGTAAGAACAAAACATGGCATGAAATTTTAACAAAGTATTTTGTTTTGACGTTCTTTTAGCCGTTATATGCACGTTATTAGTACTCGTGTGTTATTACCTTTGCAATAGAGCCCGTCTTGAATCAACTAGGAATTTTATGCACTTTGCACTTTACAGAATTTGCACTTTACTCTGTCTTGAACCCATGCAGGATTATCTACTAGCCAATGATTTCTATTCACAGTCAGGAATAAATATTACCCCTTTTATAAGGAATAGATCAGAAAATCGAATACTTTTTTATTGTATTTTAATTTTTTTATTGAGTTAGTGGTTTTAGATTTAACAAAAAAAAATATTAACTGTCCAAGGACTGTCTATGAAGAAGACTACTGTAACTGTGGGCATTCCTAATATCTGTTCTGTTATCAATTTGTATCGTTTATGGTTTTTTTAAACCGAATAAAGATGTTTGAATGAATGAATGAATGAACAACTACCATCTCACGCTGGAAACTTGGAGTAAAAACTACTGTATTTTGAGCAACGCTGAATCTATTGCTTGAAGACATCTACACTGGGTCTAAATGCTGAAGTTTAATAGTCTCAACAATAAATTTAACCCATGAAAGTTGTGCCATAAATAGCCTTTAAGACAGATAGATCTAATATTTGCCCAATGAGATATGTGGCTGCAGATTCTAATGAGCATATTTTTGCACAGCCTATAAGAAAGCAAAGTGCTCATTGGATTAAACCACTATGTAAACCGATGAGTTCTAGTGACTGTCATACAGCACTGAGAATATGCAGAACAGATACCAGTGGCCCTTTTGTTTTCTCAGTTGATAAATTCTTATCAGCAATATAGCATGTGAGGACAAAGAAAATGAAAGGATAAGAAATGACAACTGTTTTTCTTGAGTGTTGTTCTGAGATCTTAATATGCCAGAGTTATGACTGCTGAAGTTTGTTTGAAACAATTTTTAGCAATTCTTTTCATTTTTAAATGTAAATATATGTATTTTATCATATTTGTTTTATTCGTATATGACTATATCCTGTTGCTTGTTATGTTTTTTTTATAAGACAAAATAAAGGAATATGATGATGATGATGATGACAAGGACTAATAAATATACTGGAGTAATGGCAAGGTAATAATGAGAGGATAGGTTCATCATATATTTCACCTAATATTCATCATAACTTTTTCTTTAAATTTAACATGGGTTACCATTAATAAAGGCAATACCTGTTTACCCTAAGATATTTCTACTGAAAACCCTGGATCCCTGGGAAAACTCCAGATGAACTAATATCTAAGAACTCCCATAGTGGATGAGTCAATGGGTCTCGCATTCACATACTCCAGCACAGTGGGGCCCCCAAGGATGAGGCATGCTTTGAAAAGTGGAGGGTGAGGCGACCTTTATAATGTCTGTTTGGATTCCTTCCATTGAAACTAATAGTGAATTAGAAAACAGATTTAGTGTAGTTGTTTAGCACCCTCACACATGCCCCTAAGGGTTTGTTTACAAGCCCCTTGAGTCACTGGTCCGCCACTTTTTTCATTTTAAAAGTGATGCTCCAGCGGCGCGAGGGGCTTATAAATAGGCCCGCTGGTCAGATGTGTGATGATTGGTTAAGGCGACGTGCCTTTCCTCTTTCTCTATCTTTTTTTGTGAAGACTGGTTTGTGTAATTGACTGGAACATGTTTCTGCATCTAGGTCAAAGCGATGGGTACCCACCATGTACTAGAATTCTTTATTTGTTTAATCTGAGGGTTTCATGAGAGCTAGCAAAGCATTTATGCATATAGGTTATGGGAAAATATATGATTCTATTTTACAGTCCAGACTAGTGGGTCGAGTGACTGGTCCAACCACTTAGGGGCACTTTTCCAACAAAATATTGAATCTTAGAAGTAACATTGAGGGTAGAGTAGACTGCAAACAGACTAGGGGGAACCTACAGAGAGGCAAGGTTACCCTGATCAGTTACTGTGAAACTCTCCTATAAAGAAGTGCCTTCAGACAACATTGTTATGAATGTTATCCATCTCAATTCCACAGTATGTCCTTGTCATCCATTATCTACAAAGCTGGTGAAGAAGAGCACTGAGGTTCTTCCCTTTAACCACAGTCCAATTAGCCAAATTGGTCATTTTTTATTACGCCCTGCACAATCATACTCCTGGGCGTTGATTATGTCCAGTGTGCCGCTAATTAAGGGGCATATTAGCAAGAAGCTTGTTAAAATTATCGCCGATTCAGCCTCGAGGATGGCACGTGTTACCTCAGAGTTCATACCTGGTGCGGTTGGTGGGCTGTCATGTTGTTCGAGAGGGCTAGCCTCATAGTTTCCATTGTTAACCACCACAGGAGGAGCAGGGCCAGGCCCACCATCAGCAAAAACTGGCAAAATGGGAGCGAGGTTTCCATACTCTAACATATCCTGGGGCATATTATCAAGAACCTCTTTAAATTATCGCCGTTTTAGCGGCAGCAAAACTGCCGCTAAAACGGCGATAATGAGCTTGCTAATATGCAATATAGAATTCCAATAGAAGCCCAGGTTATATGTCCTGCACATCTGACCTAGGCTTCTAGTTTGGCTCCACCTTATGCCTCTTCTTCCATTATCCAAAAGAGTCTGTCTCTTTTTCTCACTTTTCACTGGTTCTCTTTCATCACTTCTTTCTCCTGTTAGCTGTTTGCCTACATGTCTCTTCCTCCTTTCTCCCTCTGCCATCTTTGCCTATGTAGCTCTTTTAATGAAAAATAAATCCTGTGCCCCAAAAATGAGTGCCAGTGCCATCTGCAACCACAGACACAAATTAAGCACTGTCTGCTGGTTATACAGTGGTGCTGTGGAGTTGTAACTTGTGCTCTCTAAGTCTCATAAATGTGTTTCTTAGCATGGAAGTTAGATCAGTTCCATAAGTGTATGTGCATTATGGGGATGTTAAGTCACATAATATATTTTTCCCATAGTTTGATTTTTGTGATGCCATTCTAATGATTTAATATATGATTTGCACTGCCTGCTGTTCCTGCGCAGCTTGCTGTCCCTGCGCTGCCTGCTGCACTGCCTGCTGTCCCTGTGCTGCTTGCTGCGCCTGCACTGCACTGTCTGCTGTTCCTGCTCTATGCTGCCTTCTGTTCCAGTGCTGCCTGATGCCCTGCCAGCTGTCCCTGCTGTACTTGCTGTTCCTGCCTGTACTGCCTGCTGTCCCTGAGCTTCCTGCTGCCCCGGCACTGCACTGCCTGCTGCATTCCTACCTGTCCCCTCAAAGCCCATCCCAGATCCTTGTCTGGTCCTTGACCGGTGCATAGGATCACTAGAACCACTCACCCGTACCACCAATGGAGACCGTTGCATGACCACGTAGCGGACACGTGCAGCAGACATGCCACTGACGCACCACTGGCTGGACTATGCCCAGCAGAAGGACCCCTGGCCCTCCCCCACCCGACGGTACTCTGCCAAGGAACTCCTGAACCTAGACCCCTGGATGCCGAAATAACAGCTATGGCTCCTCCTCCCCACGATCCACCAAATGATAGGCTAGTATAGGATAGTAGAAAATGTATAAAGCGCACTTATACCAGAGGGTGTCAAGTCGCAAACAAGCAGAGGTGAGGGGAGAAGCTAAGACAATCAATTAGGATGAGAAAAGCCATGTTTTCAGCAGCTTTCTATAAGCCGGAAGAGAGTCTGCATAGGAAATGGGGGAAGGTAAGGAGTTCCAAAGTTTGGCAGCCGCTACCCAAAAGGATGACCACCCCACCTGGCCCAGGGGTATCGTGGAGAGATCAATTTTTTCTGGGAGGAGGATCTCAGAACTCTTCTGGGGGTATACCATTGGAACATGGTTTTCAACTGCAGCAAGCCTAAAATACGCACTGCTTTGAATACCGTGCTCAGAACCTTGACGGAGATACGTTGCTTAATGGGAACCAAGTACAGGGCACAAATACCCTCCCTGGCAGATTGTTGCTTTGGAATGTTCAGGATCAGCCTTGCTGCTGCATTCTGAACTACCTGAAGCTTGTTCAGAGAAGTTGCATTGATGTTGAGGCATCAAGCATTGCAATAATCTACCCGAGAGGTGATAAGTGCAGTGATTCAGGCGGGATAAAGGGTAACACCTTTCCAAGGAACTTTAAGCTATAGAAACAGGATCTTACCAGTTCAGCCGGGGGGGGGGGGGTGACATAAATGTTAAATAAGGTGAGACTCAGGGAGGAGTCTTGAGGGACCCCACATGGAAGGCTGAAAGCTTTAGCTCTAAAACCTTTGCAGCTAACGGACACTTCACCTGCCAAAACTGCCACTTTACCTGCGACAAGACCTGCGAAAGATCCTGCACCACTCTTGCCCACAAGATCAAAAACACCCCGTAACCACTCCACTGTATGCTACACAACGCCTGCTCCCTCTGCAAACTTGTCATGGAAATTTGGGACTCCAACACCACCATCTCCACACAACCCCCGCATCTATCGTAGCTGCAGTGGTGGCCGCTCCTTTTTCTACATTGCTGCCAAGACCTGTAACAACTTTCCCCTCCAGCTCCCTATGGCACCATGGCTGGCAGAACTCAGAAAGGGACTCAAGACTTGGCTCTTTGACAAGGCACAGTGTCCAGATACCCCAAGGGGTGACAATGTGCGCTCTACAAATGCTTGCTTGATCTGCTCTGATCATAATGTGCCAACGTCTACCACTTCCTCATATTTGTGTGGGTTCACTGATACTGAATGCCCAGGACTGAATTCTTCTGTGTTCAGTGGCAATGCCCATATATGGCAAAGCAGGGAGCCCTAGTATCACTCATTGCGAGTGAGCCTCACACATTTGGAGGTCAGATTCTGCTCTCACTCACAATAAGTGATATTTTACACCTGCTGGGAAGGCTAGAATTTGATCCCTATATCCCCAGTGTTAAGTGCTTTGGTTTGTGTGGAGCAGCCCCTAGGGTCATTTAGCTTCGCACATTATCACAATGCCCTGGACATCATGTACAAGGTCTTTTTTCACACTATGTACAAATGTCATCACTATATTCATCCACGGGGCGACAGGGCTATCTATATATCCATAACATCCCTAATCTATGCGCATATGGCAAGACTGCTTTCTATTATAACAAGATGAGCATCCGATAGATTAGTGGAGGAGGTAACTCCACTGACACCAAGGGTTCTTGCATGCTGAGAAATCACCATGCAGTGGTCTGACATCTCGTGAGGGGTGTCCAGTTTGTGACAACGCCGGAGTCCTTCACTCCATCCCATCAGGCAATGTGTCGGATCGTTCCTTGGGGGGTTTCTTGGCTCTACACCTACACACACTCTAGGTAAACTTAGAGTAGGGTCCACATAGTAGGAGTACGCTAGATTACTGTCTTATTTACATTCCTGCATATATACATTGTTTTAGCACCATGGTAGAACTATTTCTACTATTTACGCTTTTGATGCTTGTAATCACTTTTATCTACTTCTGTCTACTAATTATTGCAGCACACATATTTTATGCAAGAATAACGTTGGTTCAATAAATATTATTGAAAACGTCCCACTGTGTATTCTCTGTATATTTCTTTGAGAATAAGTGAGCGCAAGTGACTGAGAGAAACGTTCTGTACTGTTTCCTCGGTCCCTGAGGGTCAGTGTTGTCATGTTCAGTGGTTGGCAGAAACTATTCACGTGGCACTGTGAACTAGCTGGTCGATAGGCCAACATATCCTGCTGGGGTGTCTGGAATCAGTCTTGACACCAAACCCTTAGTTTATGTTGTCCAAAGAATGCACAGGTCCTACGGATTGGTAGGAACAACACAACATGGTGCTGCCAACGTTGGTTAAGGCTCTTATTTAACAGTCAAATCTGAGAAGTTCAGTCATGCTTTCTCAGTGAGCCCTACTCGCATTTTTACCGGAGACATCCATAGTGGGAAGGGAAGCCAATCCGCCCCAGCTGAATAGGTATGCCCTATGTATTGGCTGTAGATAAGCAAGCTTGGGAATTAGAAGTTCCCCTATTGTGCAAACCATATCTCTATAAAAATCTGGCTAAATACTACTGCTTTAACAATGACAGAACAACCGGGTGATGATATGGAAGAACAGCTAGCAGGACTAAATATTTCAGAAAATTGCAGACAGGCAGTTACCATGAAATTGTTACAAAATGACCTTCCGGCAATGAGTGGAGAAGTTACCTTCATGGTTGAGGCACATGAAGCATTAAGAACAACATTATTCTAGTCTTGGGTTGAATTCCTGCCTGCAGATGCACACACACCGTTATTCCATGAATACATTGAAGATGAACCACCTGATGAGTATTTCCCAATGTTGGACTTAGAAGTCCTGTTAACTTACCAAGATCACATTAATTGGTTTAAAGGCACGCTACCCCATACCACAGAACATGAGAGACAGGGTCTGCTCAGCAGAGAAGGAATGACTTAGCCAGTCTTAGCATCATACACACCGCTTCCAGACTTTGCTGCCTTAACATCAGCAGGGATGCGCAAACTTTACAGAGATCTAGTACAATTTTACAGAAATCTTACTCAATACGTAATGAGAACATTGAAAGTTGAACCTGCAGGGGCTGCTCAGGCTATGCAACCATACATGGTTACTGCAGGTATTAGCCCACAAACACTACATGAAGTTATGGGAAAGGTTCCCACCAAGTGGGAGCAAATTCCATTCTGGATAGCACAAAAAGCAGCACAGCTTGAAACAGTTTTTGCCCACACTCGCCCGCAGGAAAACCACAGAATACTGACAATTTGAATGCTGATGTTGATGGCTCCCCCGTCAGAAGATTGTGTCACTTGCGATACAATCTTCGCTGCAGTTTATACCAGAACACATGGTAGCCCTTCAAAAGCAGTCATGCCAGTTGTCCTGAAGCAAATACAGAACGAGTACAGGACAGAGCCTGCCTTAGATCTGGGGATGAAACTGATGGGCAATTTTGCCCAGGTATCGGCCATTATGTTAAGTAACATAAAAGGGGAGGCAACATCAGTGCCTATAGGCCAACACCTTTGAGTATTCACTCCTGCACAACAGGAGCGAATATTGCTTAAGATTATCGAAGATGCATATGAGATACCTTGCTACCTACCTTATTTGTCTAGGACGCCACCACCGCCACGAGTCAAGAGGGCCATATCCCACGCCGCCACCGGCCAAGAGTCAGCTGCATCATCCCTCGCGCCGCCGCCCCGGGACCACAACTCCCGGCAGGCACAGCGGCGGCGCGCACTGCTGACGACGCGCCCGCACCCGGAGGTGCATAAAGCAGGCGCTGAGCCCGGCGGAGGGGGGAACCTTGCTACCTACCTTATTTGTCCAGGACGCTGCCACCGCCACGAGTCAAGAGGGCCATATCCCACGCCGCCCCCGGCCAAGAGTCAGCTGCATCATCCCTCGCGCCGCGGCCCCGGGACCACAACTCCCGGCAGGCACAGCGACGGCGCGCACTACTGACGACGCGCCCGCACCAGGAGGTGCATAAAGCAGGCACTGAGCCCCGCTTCGAGGGACGCGCGCGGGACGCACCGGGCAAAGCCCGGGCCTAGGGCGGGCCCGTTTAAGCCTGTTAAAGATCGTGCGAGACCGGACCGGGCCCAATCTCTTTATTCTATCATTTATTTATTTCCTTCTACTTCCACCCACAGACAATCTGTACTTATGCTTATACATTGAACTGTACTATACAAGTTATCATCTGTTAAGTATATATTTTCATTTTTGTACACTATGTCTACGAGGGGCAGTAGAAGCAAAACGGCTGCGGGTGGAGCACAGATTATAGGTCCTTTGGATAACTTCATTACTAGGGCAAATGAAGCTATTGATCAAGGAATTATTTTTCTGGAGCGTAGAGTCTCTCAAGACCTAACTCTGGCTAGACGCTCATCTTTGGGACCTCTCGCATTAGCTAGAACCCCAGCACAAGCTCAGGAGGCAGGTTCTTTGGTAGATGTCCAGGCAGAAGTATATAGTATGCCAAACATAGTTGACCTGTCAGCGTCGCAACTTCTGTCGGATTCACAATTAAGTTTGGCCTTAGAAAAGTCCCCAGATTTAGTTATTAATCTTACGCCAGATGATACAAGCAACAGGCAGTCAAGGGGTAGGAGGGAGGGTGCTATACAGAAACAAAAGAAATGGGCAAAGGCGCCAATAGTTAAGGTTAAGGAGAAATGTGTGCCAAAGAAAAAGTATGTGAAAGGACTAGAACACCCCGCAAGGAATGGTAATGGGAAATCACACCCAGATGTGACAAACGAAGTTCTGGATACAGAAAGTGTAGAGGGTTTGGGTACGCAGGGGGGAACATGTAACCACTGCGATGAAAATAGTAAATTGTTAGCAAAAATTGGGGAGCTTTTTAATATCTATTTGTCCCCAATAGAGACTAGACTCCTACACATAGAAAAACAACGGGAAGGACTGAGTGTTCTCTCCAAAAATGCACCCATAGACACACCTAATCATGGGGCAATAATGGCTGGGGGACAAAACCTAGTAACACCAAACAGGCAGATTCATTACCCAAGAAAACGACTGTACAAGTAGCAAACACAAATACTAAACCAAAGACCCCGGTAGCTCAAGTTAATAAAACAGCAGTCAAATCAGCAAATGCTGCTGTGCCCACTAGGCACAAAGATAGTTCACCTAAGGCCTCTCCAACACTCCCCAAAAGGGATTTGAAGAGGGGAGTAAAAGAGCGTAGACCCATTGTTAATTTGCCTCCAGAAGCAAGTCCACTAGTAGTAGTTATGACAGGGGTCCCAGAGGTGGCAGACCATATAGAAGAATCTAGTTGGTCACTAAGGAACAAAGTCCAACACTGGCTCAACTCCAACTGACCCCTACCCCTTAACTGTTCAGGTAGGATTTTAATGGTGCGCAGAGTTCCCTGGGTGGAGGAAGAGTGGAAAACTACCCAGGGTGACTGTCTACGGCAGATTACATATGTTCTTGGAGAACGCAAGGGCGTTATGAACGCATTGAAATCAAACGACTCTCTTTCTTTTATCCCCTTAGGAGTCGTGCGAGGCCAGGTCATGACAGCAATTGGAGTAGAATGGGTCAAGGGGATTGGGGAGGAGACTGGGGAGACTTGGGAGGGAACCCGGGTAGAGACTGAGCATTTAGGGAAAACTTTATAGGGATTCCGACCGCCAACAGGTGCTGTCTGGAGATGGTCGACTGACAGACAGTAACCATCGGGCCCTATAGAGATTGGGAGGGGTCCAGAAAATACCCATAGAAGTGGTAATCAGATGCCTAACAGTCATTCGATGCTTGTTCCGGACGATAGAGAAGTAAACGCAGTAGTAGCGCCCATAATGAAGTGCCCATCAGTCACACGGATAAAAAGTAAGGAGACTATAGTGATTGAAAGTACTGGGGTTGGTAAGGTCAGCGCTTTACCTAAACAAAGAGTTTTAAACGAGGGGACAACCAATGAGAATTTTGGAAAGGCTTGCGTAAATATAACAACTAAGACTTACCTTGAAATCATTAGTTGGAACGTTGCAGGGTTGGAACCAAGATTATCGGACCCGGATTGGTTAAAGATACTATCTGATAAAGACATAATAATGTTCCAGGAGACATGGGCCACTATAGATCTCCACATAGATAGCTTTTATTGCCATAGTATAACTGCAACTAAACCTGATTTCGGTCGGCCTATGGGGGGGGTTACTAACTGGTATTAGGATAACTGCAGGTGGCAGCATTAAGATAATACCAACTAAAAGTCCTAATATCCAGATTATTGAATACAAAAGAAAGGTCCCTTTTTATGTGATTAATTTCTATAATAATGATATAATAATGATTTTCACTCAATCCCAAACAAAAATTTTATAGAACTTTTTTAATTTTTGTCTGACGTTAATGAGACACCAGATAAAAGTATGGGTAAAAGGATAATCCTAGCAGGGGATTTTAATGCTAAGATTCCAAATCCCGATTTAAATATGGGAAATACTCAAATTGATCGAGCAGCAAAAAGGGGCTTGGAACTGGATTTCTTCATTCGCGAGCATATCCTAACTAATATTATGGATGTAAACCCTACCCCCACAATTAATTATGTTCCAACATTTAGAGGCAGAGACTATTCGACAACTATTGATTACATTTTTATGTCACCCGAGCTCATTGATTGCCTTACAATGGCTAAGGTATTAGAGACTGCCTTTGGGGATCATAATGCACTAGTGGCGAATATTAGACTGGGGTCTTCCCCAGCGTTTGCCCGTACACTTGGGGCTAGAGATATAACCCCCGTTACAAACAATTTAAGAAATGGAGAGGGATTGACAGTGGAAGCATAATCGCGCAGGTCACAAATAAGCACCAACATCTGATCGATTCATGCACACTATCAGATGGGAATAATTTAAGAGTAATTACAGACTTTACCAATCTGTGTACAGTTATAAAGACACTCCTAACTGTCCCTAACCGTAGAAAAGATATGGATCCCAAGTGGTTCGACAGTAACTGTTCAATTGCTAACAGGGCTTTACGTAAGGCACTGAATGCAAAATCTAGATGCCAAAAGGAGGTTAGGGAGGCGAGAAAGAAGTATAAATCCACAATAGGGGAACGCAAGGTAATTATTCTGTCAGAGCGTTGGGAGGAGCTATCGGACTCAGCAGCAGGGAAAAATGGAACGGTTTTTTGGTCCGCAGTAAAAAATATGCGTGACATGGGAACTCAAATGTCAGCAATAAGCTGTATTATCCCGAGTAACCAGTGGGAAGATCAATTTTCCAAAGTGTAAGCAACTCAACCAAATGTTAGTAGTAACTATACACAAGGTCAATTGTGCCCCTTAGAGATCAGTGTAGGTTAGGTGATCGCGGCTATCAAACAAAGCCTTGGCAATAAAGCCCCTGGGCCAGAAGGCCTTCCGATACACATCATCAAATGGAAACCTGAACTTTGGGCACCTATTTTAAAAAATGTTTTTAATAGTTTACCATTAGTGCCAATGCCAGACACATGGTCTACAAGTATAATAGTGCCGATATACAAGAAAGGGGAGAGAACAGACCCAGCAAATTACAGACCTATTTCACTTTTAGATAATACCTTGAAAATTTTGGGGCGAGTGCTATATAACAGAATAAATGACTGGGTAGATGACACGGGAGTTTTAGACCCCTGTCAAATGGGTTTCAGAAGTGGGGTTGGGACGACAGAGCAATGTCTGAACTTAAATTTAGTAATTAGCAAATATACTATTGCTAGGTCGTCACCGATCTACTTAGCATTTATGGACTTATCATCCGCATTCGACCCAGTAAATAGGTCTAAATTGTTGGCTATTCTTTTAGATTATGGCCTAGAAGAGCCCCTTGTACACTTTTTGGCCTACCTGCATACCGACACAAAAGCACAAGTAAGGATCGGAATGGCGGGAGAAATATCAGGGCACATAAAAGTAGAAAGAGGAGTTAGGCAGGGGTGCGTTTTAGCACCCCTGTTGTTTATTATTTATGTCAATGGACTAAATAAAATTTTAAAACAAGCAACTACTGATGTCCCAAAAATAAGGGGGGGACTTCTACCGACTCTGCTTTACGCAGATGATGCGGTGCTTATGGGCCTTACACCAAACGCTCTACGTAGCTTGGTCAAAAGTTTTGCACAATATATGGATAACCTAGATGTTAAAGTAAATTTTAAAAAATCTATGTTAGGATCTATTCTCCATAGAATCTCATGATGTTGCTAGGTGCTTAGAATGTTATCTTGTGAATTGTGATCAGTACTGAAGATGCTGAGAAGGAGTTGGAGGTCTCTCTACTTATGACCAATAAAGATACATCTCTTTATCAAGATATTGGAGTTTGGATCATCTTTATATTGGCGACGGGATTTAAAAGACTTTTCTGGCAGGGGACAGATGTGTTGACCTCCACCCCTGGATGATACTTCTTGAAAGTATACATTTTTCTTTTACTTCCTTCCAATTTGCTTTCAGTACTCCATTGGAATAGTTCAGATGTTTTACGATTGGTATGTACATTTATTTCTACCACTTTGAATATTCTGTGACTGAATTTGCTCGTTTTGCTGGCTCGATTTGCTCGTTTTCGTCAAGCTTTCTGGAATCCTTGTTCTAATTAAAATTTTCTATACTGTACAAGCATGCGACTCATGCTTTATTCTTCGTGAACTACCTGGAATTGACTTATTCTTTTAATCCGTCCCTGAGTTCACTGCTAGCATAGCGCATCTTTTGAAAAACTTCTAACAGCCTTACCTGAAGTGCCGTCTCGAGCTGCCATCCTGAATACTCGCGCATTGAAATCTCAAGCTGCCGTCTTGAATACTTGCGCATTGGAATCTCCCACAAGACATCTTCGCTGTTGCTTACGTACGCGGGGTCAAATCGTGACCCGTACGTATCGGCCATTTTGTCTCCTATGTTTACACTGCGAAATGTTTACTGACGAAAAGAAATAAACGAGCAGATGTTACTGATGAACAATTTCGATTTTACCATTAATAAACTTAGAAGTTTATTCGAGCAAACGAAGCAACGAGCAACGAGCAAACGTCACTGAGAGAAACTCAATTTACAATCTTCAACAATGATCGATTGTGGTAAATAGTGGTTAAACAATATATGTGTACGGGTGCTGCACTCACTTAATCAATGTTTTAAACGTTTATCCGGTACGTGTGCTGCGCTAGATTAGTGCCTGCCCACTGTATTATAACAAAATGTATGGCCTGGTACAGAAGGTAACGAGGACTCTAGCACGCACAATCAAAAATTCAAATTCTCCAATAGTAAATTCAAGTTAGATTTTATCCCATCATTAAAGGTATAGCATCACAAATTCATTTTGAATTATCATTCAGTATTATACATTCCATAGACAAATCAAATGTTTCATTGTATCAAATACATAAATCATATTCAATAGTTAACACAACGGAATAAAAACCCAATGCATTTCGGGGCAGAAGCCCCTTCGTCAGGGGTCTGTTGCAGAAGAAATAAGAAAGAAAAAGAAAAAGAAAACTCAGTTACTTTCGATGCTTATGAGGTAAATAACTTTTCTACATGCAGAGTTACTAAATGATTCTTACCACGAATATGAAGTTTCACGACCAATTATAAATTGGATAATTATGTTTCATGCGGCTGCGGATCTTCTAAAGAATGAATATTAAAAAAGTCAACACACTACCGCTTGTGTTCAAGTGGCCGTGGATGCTTAAATTAAAGAAATGCAGTTTACCTGAATTTTCACTTGTGTGCAAACTGCAATAGAAAAATATATAGTGTTCAGGATTTAGAGGAAAAACCAACCGAAAAACATCATGGTGTTTACAGAGGCATGTTACATTGCTCACCTGAATTAAAATTGTTGAGAGCAGTAGATCCTGTACGATTTGAAGAAACCTAATGAGCGTTGTTTAATGCATTGGAGGAGTATTACTCCTGAATCAAGGAATGGGGTTTACCTGCCAGCCTTTAAACAGCGTGTATCTCTCGCGTTTGCTTAATCAACACGTTGCGCTGTAAAAAAATAAAAATAAATGAAGGCTTTCAAAAAATGGTTCCCGAGTACTTGGGATTCTTATGAAGAAACGAAACTGATCTAATATCTGCTCTATGGTAAGAGCTTACCGTTATATGCGACGGCGTCTCCGGGAATACAATCTCCTCGGGGGTCTAAATCGACCGGTTTAGTCCTTTCTCGGTTGCTTATTTACTCGTTGCTGAGTGTACAACGATAGAAAAAGGACTTCTCTATGCTGTGATTAGACGGGCGCCATTACTAAGCGTTACAGGTTAATGGTCTGATACCCTGTGAAATATTCATTCGATTATCAAAATCTGGCGAATTATCACTAAATTCGTAATTACATCTCCAAACTATGATGACAAAGAGAAAAGTGAAAAAAGGAAGGAAAAAGGAAAATGAAGAAAAATACGTAAAACGTAGAAATTTTACAACATAACAAAATAGTCATTCTTTTATGTTTCACTGCCTATTTACAATCTTGCTCATTGAAAGTAATCACTTAATAGATTTCTCGTTTACTGACTAGATATTGTGAAGTGTGAGTAATGTGTTTTGTATCTTTTGAGCATTCATATCACTGTGAGGTCGAATCCCTTGAGGGTCCTATGGTTTAGATGTTTATAAAAAACAAATCATTTCCATTTTGTCATTAGGCCCATCAGGGGTCAGAGTTTGTAGTTTGCGAATCCAAAAGGCTTCTCTTTGGTGACTTTGTGGTACATTGTTCACGATAAGCTGGTACATTGTTCATCGATAAGCCTCTGTTTGCTTATAAGAGAGCACAGAACATGAAAGAGCTATTAAATCAGCCATTAAGAGATGAGAGACATACCCAGCAACAAGAAACATATAAAGGCACAACTAGATGCTACAATTGCAAGAATTGCAATAACGCCATATTGGGGAATATCCTATTACATCCACGTACAGGTGAAAAAATATCATTAAGGCACACTACGAATTGTAACTCGGAACATGTGGTATATTCAATCAAATGTCGGTGCGGCCTTTTGTACGTCGGGAAAACCGACAGGAAATTAAAAGTGCGATTGTCTGAGCACAAAAGTCGGATTCGCAATAAAAACTGCACCTCTCCGTTGGCTAAGCATTGGATTGACACAGGACATACTTTAGCCCAATTCAGATTTCAAATTATCGAACTGATTCCGCAGCGATTAGGGCAAGATAATGCAAAGACCCTTCTCCAAAGAGAAGCCTTTTGGATTCGCAAACTACAAACTCTGACCCCTGATGGGCTTAATGACAAAATGGAAAAGATTTGTTTTTTATAAACATCTAAACCACCCCCACTTCACAATATCTAGTCAGTAAACGAGAAATCTATTAAGTGATTACTTTCAATGAGCAAGATTGTAAATAGGCAGTGAAACATAAAAGAATGACTATTTTGTTATGTTGTAAAATTTATACGTTTTATGTATTTTTCTTCATTTTCCTTTTTCCTTCCTTTTTTCACTTTTCTCTTTGTCATCATAGTTTGGAGATGTAATTACGAATTTAGTGATAATTTGCCAGATTTTGATAATCGAGTGAATATTTCACAGGGTATCAAACCATTAACCGGTAACGCTTAGTAATGGCGCCCGTCTAATCACAGCATAGAGAAGTCCTTTTTCTATCAATGTACACTCAGCAACGAGTAAATAAGCAACCGAGAAAGGACTAAACCGGTCGATTTGACGCCCGAGGAGATTGTATTCCCGGAGACGCCGTCGCATATAACGGTAAGCTCTAACCATAGAGCAGATATTAGATCAGTTTCAATTCTTCACAAGAATCCCAAGTACTCGGGAACCATTTTTTGAAAGCCTTCATTTTTTTTTTTTTTTTTACAGCACAACGTGTTGATTAAGCAAACGCGAGAGATACACGCTGTTTAAAGGCTGGCAGGTAAACCCCATTCCTTGATTCAGAAGTAATACTCCTCCAATGCATTAAACAACGCTCATTAGGTTTCTTTAAATCTTACAGGATCTACTGCTCTCCACAGTTTTAATTCAGGTGAGCAATGTAACATGCCTCTGTAAACACCATGATTTTTTCGGTTGGTTTTTCCTCTAAATCCTGAACACTATATATTTTTCTATTGCAGTTTGCACACAAGTGAAAATTCAGGTAAACTGCATTTCTTTAATTTAAGCATCCATGGCCACTTGAACACAAGCGGTAGTGTGTTGACTTTTTTAATATTCATTCTTTAGATGATCCGCAGCTGCATGAAACATAATTACCCAATTTATAATTGGTCGTGAAACTTCATATTCGTGGTAAGAATCATTTAGTAACTCGGCATGTAGAAAAGTTATTTACCTCATAAGCATCGAAAGTAACTGATTTTTCTTTTTCTTTTTCTTTCTTATTTCTTCTGCAACAGACCCCTGACGAAGGGGCTTCTGCCCCGAAATGCATTGGGTTTTTATTCCGTTGTGTTAACTATTGAATATGATTTATGTATTTGATACAATGAAACATTTGATTTGTCTATGGAATGTATAATACTGAATGATAATTCAAAATGAATTTCTGATGCTATACCTTTAAAGATGGGATAAAATCTAACTTGAATTTACTATTGGAGAATTTAAATAGTGGTTAAAAGCATTTTTCTTCTTCATTTTGACAAAACTGTACTTTTTCATACCTGATAACAAATTGACTTATACATGGCTGATCAAAGTCTCGCTGCTCCTCCTTCTTTCCATCCTACTCCGGGTGAACCATCAGTGCCTTGGAAAGAATGGAAAAAAATATTTTTAACTTATGTTCTTGCTACTGGTTCTGACAAATATGGACCTATTCGCAAGCAAGCCATTTTATTACATCATTTGGGAGTGGAAGGCAGACGATTATACGAAGACTTACCTGAAATTTCTTTGGGAATGGGGGATGTCCAGCCTTGTAATGTGTATGAAATGAGTATGCAAATGTTAGAGAAGAGATTTGTAACCAAAATCAACACAGTTTTGGAAAGACATAAGTTCTTTTTTTGCGTACAGAAACTTGATGAGGATATTGGAACTTATGTAGCAGCCTTGAGAGGGTTATCTTTGAATTGTCAATTTGAAAACCTTGCTGATTCCTTAATTCATGATCAAATCGTCAGATGCACTAATAACAAGAGAGTAAGGGAAAAGTTACTCATTAAGGATTGTACCCTGGATGAGGCTATTCAAATTGCCAAAGGTTTGGAAAATACTGATCTCTGGATAAAAGAAATGGATACGTGTACCGATCCCATATCTTCTAAAGATAATTCTCAAAAAAAATTCTGAGGTTCAAGCTTGTGTGGAAAAAACCAAAATAGTTAAGGTTGATAATAAGTTAGATTCAAAGGGTGGCAAACTATTCAAAAGCCTTTGCCAAACCTTTTGGACAGTCTCGATTTGTGCCTATTAGTCAACAAACAGCAGTGAGTTCCCGTGTAATAAAGTGTTATAGGTGTGGTGCTCCTGGCCATATTGCTTTTAGTACACGATGCATGGCTAGGAATGCTATTTGTAGAGCATGCGGTAGAAGGGTCATATAGCCAAAGCTTGTAATGCCAAAACTCAATATGTTAATGAAGTTGATGATTGTTGTGAAAGTGTTCAAGAATTAATGTTGTGTGTTGATGGAGTATCCTTGATGAATAGTTCTGAGGATTCTTCTCTAAGTGAAGAATGTTGTAGTGTTTCTAAACTTTTAGATGTAGCTACTGAGAGCTCAGATACACTTGAGAAGCCACATTGTATTATAAATTTTAATTGTAGAGATCTTAAGTATCCTGGCACCAAGAATGTTAGGATGTTGATTGACTCTGGAAGTCTTTATACACTGTTATCTCAAGAAATGTATGTGAAGGTCTGGGGTGATGAGTGTGATATTACTTCTTGGGACGTTCCTGATATCAAAGCTGTAGGATATAGTGGAAAAACCATTGATATTTTAGGACTTAAGTGGCTGGTCATTACTTTTTCTCATCGAAAGGTATTTGGTAGGGTTTATTTGACGAAGCAAGGTTCAAACTTGCTTGGATGGCGTCACCAGAAAGACCTTGGAATTCTTTTAAATCCTAATGCAGCTGAGCCAGTCTCGTCTCTTCCCATACTCAATGTTGATGCTTTTGAGATTGATATTATGAAAAGATTTCCTAATGTCTTTTCTGAGGATCTTGGGAAATTGAAGGGGTTTTCTCACAAAATCATTCTCAAAAGCAATGCTATTCCCGTAGTACATAAGGTGTGGAATGTACCGTATTTGATGAGCGGGTCTCTTCAAGAAGAGTTGGATAAACTCTTGAAATTAAAGATTATTGAGCCCATTGAGGCTTCTGAGTGGCTTGCGCCCATTGTGGTCGCGCCCAAGGATGGTGGAGCCAAAATTCGGCTCTGTGTGGATTTACGCGACCTCAATAAAAATATCTGGGTAGACAGACAACCACTACCCAACATTTCTGAAATGTTGAGTGCTATGGGTGGTGGAGTGATTTTCAGCGTGATTGATATGTCCTCAGCTTACCACCAAATTGATCTGGATGTGGATTCTAGACATCTTACCTCGTTTGTAACACCACTGGGAGCATACCGTTATTGTAGAATGCCTTTTGGTCTGGCATCTGCCTCAGCGGCGTTCCTGGGGGTAATGCATCAGGTTCTCCAGGACATGAAAAATGTACTATGTTTCCAAGACGATGTACTTATAGTTGGTAAGAATTGTGATCATCATGACAAAATCTTAGTTGAAGTTTTGGAGCAGATGGAAAAAAATGGCTTAACAATAAAAAAAGATACGTGCCAGCTTAAGAGAGATAAGGTAACATATTTAGGGCATGAAATATCTGGTTTGGGAATTAAGCCAAAGAAAAGCATCATATCTGCAATTAATGATGCCCCTACTCCATCTAATAAGGATCAGCTGAGATCTTTCTTAGGGTTAGCTGAATACTGTTCTAAGTTTATTAAGGGATTTTCTGATATGGTTGAACCTTTAAGGTTGTTAATGAAGAATGGTGTTACTTTTTTGTGGAATGAAGAGTGTGAGAAGGCATTCAAGTCTGTTAAGAGTGGAATCTTACATGCACCGACCTTAGGTCACTTTGATGTTAAAGCCAGGACCTTAGTTACTACTGATGCTAGTGTTTTGGGAATCGGGGCTGTGTTGTCTCAGATTTGTGATGGTGCAGAGAGAATTGTTGGTTTCGCTTCAAGGAGACTCCAGGGTGCTCGGTTTCTTATTCGGTGATTGAGCGAGAGGCTCTTGCATGTACCTGGGGGATTAAACATTTCAGATATTTCCTTTGGGGGTTACCTTTTAGAGTGCGAACAGATCACAAGCCTCTTGTACATTTGTTTAAGGGTGGAAGAGGTTTAGAGGGGAATGTTACTCCCAGGATATCTAAGTGGATTTTATCAGTGTTGGAATATAATTTTGAAGTAGAGTATATGAAGGGTGTGAAGAATGTTGTGGCAGATTATTTATCTAGGATGCCAGTGGACCAAGAGTTTGGTGAATCAGAGGACGTGGATGCTTTGGTTAAATGTAATGAAGTGCAGGCATTTGATAAAGAAGAGTGGGAAAATGCAATGTCTGAGGATCAACTATTATCCTGTGTCTTGAAGTGTGTTTCTGAAGGTTGGTCTAAAGACTCTTGTTCCGATTGTCGTCTAAAAAGTTTTTATCATGTGGAAGGAGAGTTAAGTGTTTGTGAATACAAACTATGGAGAAGGAGTAGATTGGTACCACCATACAAACTTAGATCCAAAATTATGAGGTTAGCTCACGAAGGTCATTTGGGAAGGAATATGACGAAGAGAAGGATTCGTGAATCGTTTTGGTGGCCAGGTATGGATGGTGAAATTGATGAACTTGTGAAAAACTGTTATGCTTGTGCAGGGAGTGATGAGACTAAAATGGTTAGACAGCCTCCTCTTTCTTGTGTTGATTTTCCAGCTCGCCCATGGGAAAAGTTAGGGATCAATTTTCTTGGTCCGATTTCTAGATTGGGTGTTCGCAGCAAGTTTTTAATGGTTCTTGTTGATTACCATTCAAAGTGGTTTGTCGTGGAATCTACTGACAGTATTGATACCAAGAAAGTCATTAATTTTTTGGAGAGAACATTTTTGAATGAGGGGATTCCAAAAACGTTGGTGTCGGACAATGGAGTGCAGTTGGTGTCTAGGCAGATGAAAGAGTTTTTGGATAAAATGGGAATTTGCCATGAAAGAGTGGCGTTGTTCAGGCCACAGGCCAATGGTCTAGTTGAAAGGATTAACAGGTTATTGATGGATAATATTCAGCTATCATTGGCGAATGGTTTGTTGTGGTCTGATGAACTCAAGAAGATGGTGTGGTTGTACAGGGTTATGCCACATTCTATAACTGGTGTCTCGCCTTTTGTTTCTTTGAAAAGGCGAGAACCTGGAGTGAAGGAAGTTCCTGGTTGGCTCAAGAATAGAGAGTGTGTGTGGGTTGACCGTGCGAAAGTCAAGTGTGGTGTAGAAAAACAACAGTTTGATTCAGCAAAAAACTACAATTTGAGGATGAAAGTGAGAGAAAGTGATTTCAAAGAAGGTGATTGGGTTGTAGTTAGAAAAGGTGGAATTGTCATTAAAGGGGATAATAAATGTTCTCAACCCAAACGTGTGAAATGTGTTAGGAAAAATGTTCTCATATTATCTGATGGTTCTGCTTGGAGCTGTGGTAATGTTGCAAAGTGCCCTGCTCCATAGTGAATATTTTTCCTTTGTGTAACTATTTCATGTTAAATGCTTTTTCTTATTTAATTTGTTAGGTTAATTTATCTATCAATTTATATTATAATGGGGAAGATGTGTTAGGATCTATTCTCCATAGAATCTCATGATGTTGCTAGGTGCTTAGAATGTTATCTTGTGAATTGTGGTCAGTACTGAAGATGCTGAGAAGGAGCTGGAGGTCTCTCTACTTATGACCAATAAAGATACATCTCTTTATCAAGATATTTGAGTTTGGATCATCTTTACAATCTTTTATCATGTCCTGTGGCCCGGGGAAAAAACAACTTAGTGTCATTTCGGTGGGATCAGACAGACTCTATTCCACTAATACTTTCCCCTATTTAGGAATGGTTTTTGCTGCGAACGACTCGTGGAGTGGACATTTGGTCCACGCCACGAGCAAGTTCTCAAAATCCATTAACTCTATTCTTAGCCTCCCACGGCCCAAGAAAGTAGGCGCTACAAAAGCATATTTAAAAAATGTTAAACTACTGTGTGTCCCAGTAGCAACATATGGGGCTGAGATATGGGGTCTGAATAAAACATCTAGTATTCAGACCGAGGAAAATCGTTTCTGTAGGAAAATCCTTGGAGCCCCTATTTCTACCTCAGAGTATATCTGTCATTGCGAATTGAATTTGCACTACATATCGGATTTCATAGCATCGAGATCGGCAATGTTCTGGCTGGCTATTTGGAGAAACAAATCGGCCTCCCTAACCCATGAAATTATAAGCGATTGTCTTAATTGTGAGAAAGGGATGACAATCCCCTGGCTCTCTGGAGTCCTTAATAAATTGAGTAGTGTGGGTAAAGGTAATCTTTTCTTTGACCCCTGCAAGATTGAGCCTAAAGACAAAAATGAAACAAAGTTTGCACTGTATGCACTTTACAGTAAAGATAGACTGGCGAGGGAGTTAACTAAATCAACTATCCAGGCTTATGTGAATAAAGATCTGTATATACAACCAATTCCATTGTATCTTATATTGCCAATGACAAACTGGGAAAGATCACTTCTGTTCCGTTTAAGGGCAGGCACTGTTAGATTTTTATTATGTTTCCTGTTAGGTTATTCATCAATAAGATCTGAAGATAAATTGTGTCCATGTGATGGTATGAGTTTACAAAATGATTTACATTTTCTTTTCTTTTGTAAATTTTATCTAAAATACATTAAATGGTTTTTAGTTCCATATTTTAAGAAGCATAGACCACTTTCTTTGGAACAGTCTTATTTGATGCTGCTAATTTTGAACAATGATGAATTGATATTCGGCACTAGCACTTTTTTGAGAGTTACTACCTATGTACGTAAAACAATGGAGCACCCTTAGTAAATTTCTGTATTTTTGCTGCTAAAATAATTTGTAATTTTAGTAATGCGTGACGTTTTAAATGTATTTGGAATCATGGTTATTTTATTGGGATTGTAAATTTGTACTGCTTTTATGAATTTGAAAAAATTCGAATAAAGATTCTGAACTGAAGTACAGAGATCTAGTACAACTTTACAGAAATCTTACTCAATACGTAATGAGAACATTGAAAGTTGAACCTGCAGGGGCTGCTCAGGCTATGCAACCATACATGGTTACTGCAGGTATTAGCCCACAAACACTACATGAAGTTATGGGAAAGGTTTCCATCAAGTGGGAGCAAATTCCATTCTGGATAGCACAAAAAACAGCACAGCTTGAAACAATTTTTGCCCACACTCGCCCGAAGGAAAACCACAGAATACTGACAATTTGAATGCTGATGTTGATGGCTCTCCCGTCAGAAGATTGTGTCACTTGAGATACAATCTTCGCTGCAGTTTATACCAGAACACATGATAGCCCTTCAATAGCAGTCATGCCAGTTGTCCTGAAGCAAATACAGAACAGAGCCTGCCTTAGATCTGGGGATGAAACTGATGGGCAATTTTGCCCAGGTATCGACCATTATGTTAAGTAACATAAAAGGGGACGCAACATCGGTGCCTATAGGCCAACACCTTTGAGTATTCACTCCTGCACAACAGGAGCGAATATTGCTTAAGATTATCAAAGATGCATATGAGATAATCTGGGAGCCAGAGCTGGGTAATCAATCACTAAGAGTAGTTCTGAAAAAGATAACTCTAAGCAAGCAACAGATTCTTCAAAGAAGACATGGGATAATAAACAAAAAATAAACATATCAAAACACAGTCACAAGGTGGGTCTCCTCAACAGGATCACACCAACTGAAAATACAATCTGACAAACCCTGACAATATTAGAAAGCCTGACAGGTATCAGGATACTGATACACGTTCATCTTGTTCCTTTCAGGGGACATCCAAAAAGCGTTGGGAGAGAGACGGACGATCAGAATACAGATCGGAAGAGCGAGTCAAGCTGAAAAGGGAGACACGTCGCACTTCCGACTATATCATTAAAAAGGAAGACAAACAAAAAACGTAAAAACCTTAATTTAAGAAGAAAAAGGTAGCAGGATTAAAATCAGAAATTCCCAAGCTACTGAGAACCCTGCTTCTGATAGGGAATGGGCAGGGATGTTACTGGGCAGTGCATCAGTAGTCACAATAGCTAGCCAGAACATAATGAATTATCTGGTGGTAGTAGCACTGAGAGAACATATCACAGTGAAAACACCTGATACAAGGGTAAGTGTCCCGCATCCTTTATACGGAATGACACTCCAAATGGAGGGGGACATACCCAGGAAGGTCAAGGGTCTCTTTTGGAAAAACCTGACCTATGGTTATGATATTCTTTTGCCCAAAAAGGATTGGCTACCTGAATTCGTGATGGATTGCCTAAAGGGAGAAGATATTATTTTAACTGCTTTCTCCGACCTCGTACCAGAATTAGTTAAAAATGAATACATGCAGGAGTGGGCATTAGCATTAGCTCCTGTACCATACTGCAATCATGTTGGGTGGGATGAAATCCTATTAAAATCAATTCCTTTACAACAGAGACAATACCCAATAAAGCATGATGCAAAGAGAACCTAGATCAACTTGAATACCAGGGGGTGATAGAGAATTTCACCTCGCCTATCAATAATCCCTTGTTTCCAGTAAGAAATCTGATAATTCATATTGTCTAGTCTTAGGTTATAGACATTTAAACGCATCCACACACATATTTGCCGTGCAAAATGCACACAGTGCCACCCTAATGAATAACGTCAAGCAGAAAAAATACAAAACAACACTAGACATTGCAAATGGATTTTCTGCCAAAATATAGCACCTGGAACCAGATATCTGACAGCATTATCGGGTGCTGGGCTCTCAATTCCAACGTTGCCAATTACCCCAGTGGTATAAGAACAGCCCCAGGTTGTTTTCAGTTGGGGTAAAAGAGTTACTTCAAAATTTTGATGAGGAGGAATTGTCCTATGTGGATGACATCTATCTGACATACTATGAATTAATGGAACACTTGTCTAGGGTGAACCTCACAATCCTGGGTTCGCCCACTTGGGTTACAAATTTGATTTCAAAAAATAAAAATTGCCCATCTCAGTGTCCTATTTTTAGGGTACGAATAGTCAAGTGAAGGCAAATGCTTGACGGCACAACTTTTAGAAAAATGTGTACTGCTCAAACCTCCGACAACTCTGAAAAGACTACAATCCATGTTAGGATTCTTGAATTTTAGCCGCACATACCATTTGGATTATGCTGAAACATCAAAACCTTTCTACAACTTGATTAGACCTGATTTTTCTGTGCACCATTGGACACAGGAACATACTGATATCCTACGCTCCGTATAAGCTGACATGATAGATTCCAAACATTTACACACACGTGTCAACAGCACTAACCTAGTGATCCGCGCAGCTGCTGGTCAAACTGGGTACACATATATTATGTTCAATTAAGTTGATACGGTCCCTATAGCATACAAATCACATTTGTACACGAATGCTGAAATGAATTTTGCAACAAATAAAAAAATACTTACATCGGTACAGGCTGCTGTAATGAGAGAAAGCCCTAGCGCAGGGGAAATGCATAATTGTCATGACCCCGGTACCGAGAATTCAATGGGCTAACTCTATAACTGCAACAGATGTAAATTACAGATTTGATTCAACATTAGAAACACAAGCATTCCTGCAGTATGAACAAGAATATCCTCTGCTGCATTAAATAACGTCTGTAGATCGATATGAAGATATAATTTATACCAACGGATCTGCCCAGCCGGCCTTAGGAATGAAACAACAATATTCTGTGGCATGCGCAATTGCTTGCAAAGGATCTTAAGTGTTTGTAGGGGCAAAAATTGAATGTACTGTTCACATAGGACGATTCTACATCTTCAGTTAGCTAGTAAACACAGACCCTTTTAACAAACAAAAGATTGCTAAGGTTTTAAATTATGCTTTTCATGTCCCTAATATAGTGTCCCCAAAAACTCTGCAAGCCCTGAAGAAGACCTTCATTAACTACGAACACAGTCCTTTTGGAAGTTTGAAATGCATCAGCGTATATATTGGTGTGGCCAGGATATATCTATTATCACAACTGAATGAATGATCTAACTATAACAATGATGTCAAAGGTGACATTTCTGAACAGTAATTAAATATTTCCAACAACCAAAATAGGGGCCATTTAGGACCAATATGACTATAATTCAGAGGGGAAATTCACGTATCCGCAATTTAAGTAAACACCACAGGACACTATTCTTCATTTCAGGTTATTTTATGTTGATTGAACACATTAAATGTTTAACCCTGTTTTTCATGAAAGGAAAATGGTTGTTATCTGCTTTTATCGCAATCTCTGTATGTGTATGTATATGTTCCTGTGATTTATGTTGTACACATTTGTTATATAAATTATATGTAACAAACTTTAGGTACAACGCTGAAAGAGAAGAATGTCAAGTCATATAATATGATATTTTGCTTTTTCTTGATTCTGGGGGGGTACATTTAGTATCCCTGGGCGTAGATTGCGTAGCAGCACTACAGGTAGCTTCACGTAGTATACTTTGAACTTCACGTAGTACACATAGTCTGCGTAGTGTAGCTGATAACACTGTGTACTTGTCTGCACTATGAAAAAATTGCAAAATAATTGCAAATGGCATCCTGCACAGTGCCAGTTATGATAAAATAGGTATCTCTATCTGCTAAAGAGCATATAGTACTTTCACAAATGTGAAACTGAAAAATTTGTATGCAGTGAGAGAGGTGATGATTTTGTGATTCTCCCTAACCTAGGGGGGGTACCAAACAGATGCCTTGGAAACAAAAAGCGCATCTTATTGAACGATTCGGTGATGGTCCCATCCTCTTAGGACCACCCTAAGCACACTTATTGACAAAAAAAAATCCCAACCAAAGGTCTTGCAAAGAGATTACCAGTGGGCAGTGAATATTATATAGTATCCAATTTTAAAATAATTCTACAAAGAGCTACAGTTCAACTGGTAGTTACTAGATGTCCTGCACGAGTCAAATGCAAATGCTTGATGAAAAGGTTTCAATAGTTTTGCATTTGACTCGTGAGGGACATCTAGTAACGACTAGTGGAACAGCAGCTTGATGTAAGAATAGTTTCAATGCTTTGCATTTGACTCGTTAGGGACATCTAGTAACAACTAGGTGAAATTCAGCTCTTTGTAGAATTATTTTGATATTGGATACTATAATATTCTCTGCCCACTGCTAATCTCGTCCCATAATGCTTAGCAGGGCCTTTGATTGGAATTGTTTTTTTGCCAATAACTGTGCTTGGGTTGGTCCTAAGAGGATGGGACCACCACCGAAGTTCCACAAGATGTGCTTTTTGTTTATGCTCTTTGTGTTCAAGGCATCTGCTTGGTCCACACCCTAGGTTAGGGTGGACCCCAAAATCATCATCTCTCTCATTGACTAATGTTTTCATTGAAAAAGTTAAATTTTGTGAATTGGTTATATGCTTTTTAGCATGTAAAATTGTTTTATCAAAGCATCTGAGGATGTTGTAGATTGATCTGCTAAGCTACGTGATTAAGCACAGTTTTTGTACTATGCTATGTGCAATTTGCAGAGCGTTAAGCAATGCGGAGTGCGAAGTAATGCAAACTACATATGCTCCGTTAGCATAGCATAGTATTATTCCCAGGGTTAACGTTTAGTAAATGAATGTTTTGCACATGGTAACGTCAGTGTACACCTTGTTATTATTTCAGAAATACAACAGTGATCATGCGTTGATCATCTAGGAAACTAAAGTGAGGTGTTTTCTCGATATAAACTTCTAACATTGATGGTATAGGAGTTACACCCAGGTACTTAGTATTTACAGTATGGCACTCCATGCCACATGGACATATTTGGTGCCACAATAATGACAAATTGCTGTAGTGTGTCAGATTACTGACGCAACTACAGCAATGTGTCAATACACATGTGCAAGTCCCATGTGAAAGCCCTGCATCACTCCTTATGCCTACTTTAAGCAGGCGTGAGGATTGTGACACAGCCAAGTCGTAGGAGTGAGACAGTAACATCTCACAGATTTCACTGCACCACTTCTACTAAGCATTTTCTACGTGAGAACGCACACCCTGCATACATTATATCTGACGCAGGTGCAATGTAGCACAGGGCTTTACAAAGTGACACATCTGCCTAGAAGCATCACTCTGTAAATCTGGCACAGTGTGGCACATTGTTCACACTGCCGCATCACACAAAGTGACACAACGGAGGAACAAGCCCTCATAAATAAGGAGAATGAGATCCTGATTGCGGAGGTGATCGAGCATCAACACCAGCTCTTGGTCAAACAACACTTTGGACAGTGGACCTATCAGCGAAAAAAAGGCACCAATCCTATGTTTACCAATCAAATTAGTCTTCGACCTTTGGCGTGCTATTTCCAAATGCCCTCTGTCCTAAGAGCACCACCCAAACCTGGGGTAAAATGTCAATTGTGTGTCCAATTTAGAAAAGCACCGCTTTATAAATCAATTCAATTCAAATGGAAACGCTAGACAACTCTCTTATTGTCTTTGTATACAGACGCTGAGTCTTGATGTAAATTTTCAATGCTTGTTTAATATTCCAGGCAAGATATTTGAGGCCCAAAGGTTAAGTCATTGTCTACAATGATTCCAAGATTTTTGGCTTTGACACTTGCATTTGCAGGTGGAAACAAGTCCGATGGCCACCAGCTTTTCCAATTTGGTTCGGTGGCACAGCCAAAGAAAAGCAACTCCGATTTATCGGAGTTGCATTTCAAGCCGCGTCCCCGGAAT
Source organism: Lissotriton helveticus (assembly GCF_964261635.1). Classification (NCBI taxonomy): domain Eukaryota; kingdom Metazoa; phylum Chordata; class Amphibia; order Caudata; family Salamandridae; genus Lissotriton; species Lissotriton helveticus. The sequence goes on from NC_136059.1 coordinate 1,710,040,796, forward strand.
CAGCCAAAGACTGCCTCTAAACATCCTCTGATGCGAGCCCCGTCGAACACCTCGTTCCTGTTACAAGTAAACAGGAGCTGGGTGTCGTCAGCATAGGACACGATCTGGGCGCCGTAAGACTCCGCCACCTCTGCAAGGGGGGCCAAAAAGATGTTAAAAAGCAGGGGGCTAAGAATAGACCCCTGAGGGACCCCTACTTCCAGAGGTGCCATAGCGGCGGAGTGAGGGGGCGCCCAGATCGTTTGTCGACGGCCGGCTAGGAAAGATTTCAGCCAGTTCCACACCGTCCCCCGAAGACCACACTCCCAGAGTCGTATTAGGAGGGTCTCATGGGGAACGGTGTCGAACGCCGCCAACAAGTCCAACATGACCAACATGGCCTTTCCTCCCGCATCCAACACTTCTCTAATAGCGACGGTGACTTCAAGTAGCGCGGTCTCCGTGCTATGGTTAGCACGAAAACCGGATTGAGTGTTGTGCAACAGATGATTCTCTTCGATAAAATTTGAGATTGATCTGTGCACATGTCTTTCGGCCACCTTCGCTAGAGCAGGAAGAAGCGAGATTGGCCTATAGTTGGCATGTACGATGGGATCAAGGGCTGGTTTTTTGAGAAGTGGAAGAATGAGAGCACACTTCCAAGCCCGCGGGACTACACCAGAAGACAATGAGGAGTTGAGGATGGAATTGATGAGGACATTTAGAACTGGGGCTATTTTATTGAGGCATGACACAGGACAGGGATCGAGTGGGGAGCCTGATTTCAGTCCTGTAAGAAGGTCTAAGGAGGAGGCCAGACTCAGCGAAGGGAATTCCCAGAGAGTGGGAGCTGGAACAGATTGTAAGGCGGAAAGGGCCTCTGGTGGTTCAGCCTGAGTGTGTTCAGAGTACGCAGCAAGAGAGGCTTGGATAGATGTTATCTTATCTACAAAATAATGCGCCAATTCAATCAGCCAGGGTTCAGAGTGTGATTGAGCAGGAGAGCCCGAGGAAGGAGACGTGAAATCCTTAACAATCTTAAAGATTTCCTTGCAGGAATTACCTGAATCGTCAATGCGCCGTTCCAGATAAGTTTTTTTCGCTTTCCACAACAACTTGTGGTAGGATTTAGTCAGATTTTTCAATGTTATTTTCTCAAGAGGATTATACTCCTTCCTCCAAGCTCTTTCAGCTCTCTTACAGTTTTGGCGGGTTTCCCTGAGCTGCGGGGTAAACCAAGGGGCAGAAGGTCGTTTGTTCCCATTTTTAAGTATTTTCTCAGGAACGAGAAATGCTAGTCTTGCCGTGAGCCACTCAGCAAAGAAGGCGAGGTCGTCTTCCACGTTGCCTGATAAAATGCAAGGTGTGCCTTCCATCGCCTGTAGTAACAACTCATTTGAGAGAAGATGGGAGGGTCTAGACGGTCGCTTGAAAGAGACGGTGGGTTTCATTCTAGAGGAAGGGGTACATGGGAGGAAAAAAGTAATTAAATAATGATCCGACCATGGTACCGGCTGAGGAGTTTGAGCATCAATAGTAGTGGTGGAATAGACTTGGTCCAGAATGTGGCCCTTATTGTGCGTAGGCTCATAAATGAACGGTAGTAGCCCTAGTGCAGTGGTTATCTCCGTGAGTTTCATAGTGTCAGGATTAGTAGGCTCGTCCATGTGTATATTTAAGTCGCCTAGGAGTAAGCAATGCTTCGATTTGAGACAAGGGACTGAAAGTGCTACCTGTAGTTCGTCCAAGAAAAGACCTAGGGCACCAGGGGCTCTATATAACAGAATGCCGGTATATGCCTGGGAGGGGGATAGATGGAGTGTGAAGCCAAGGGCCTCGGTCTCCTGAATGTTGTCAATCGGAAAGGTGGTGCAGCGCAGCATCTTGTTTACTATAATCGCCACACCGCCCCCACGCCCAGTTGATCTATCCTTCCTAAAAACTGAATAGTTTGGCGGGACGGCATGAGCTAAGTCCGGGGCCGAAGAGTCGTGTAGCCAGGTTTCGGTCACAAAAAGACAGGAAACATTGGAATTATAAAGCAAGTTCCAAATGTCCAGTGCGTGGCATCCCAGGGAGCGTGTGTTAAGAAGTAGGCAGGCGACTGGAGTCGAATGAGGAGTCGATATAGGCTTTTCAAATGTAGGTAGGCGCCAGCCACAGTTATTACAGCCTTTCCTAAGGGCACGATTGCCAGGGAAAACATAGTGACAGCGGTCTATCGGAGGACGGAGGTTTAAAAGCATCTCAGAAGTATAGGAACACAACATAATTAGGAGTAAAATGAACAGGACACCTACCAGATGAAGGTGCCAGCCAGCCGTCCTGCCCCGTCCGCAGCCGGAACGCTGACGGGCGCAGACGGGCAGGACTCTGGCATGACTCAGGCACAGAGAAGGCGCCACCCTGCGCGTCACCGCTGCGCGTTGAAAGGGGTGGAGCTTTAAGTAGGCGTGCGTAGGTTCACTCTACAGGTGCCACGACCCGCACCAATATGGCGGCGTCTGGCTTCTAAAACTGTAGGAAAATGGCACTCCCTCACCACCCCAGAACCGGACCCGCTAAGTAGCGGTGCTTTGGCAGTTTGTTTTATGTGCGAGTGAGGGGCTGGAAGTAGCGCTACCGCTAACAGGTAAAAAACAAAGTTATTCTTAATCAATAACACAACAAGAGTAAAAACGCTGTAACAGCAGTTATAAAATCACCGCGGTTTTAGCGAGCGCGCAGTCCTTAGGAGCGCTAAGCATGCGACCTGTCCACTAAGGCACCTTTACCAGTCAGAGATCGCCTTCATACCAGTGGCAAAACGGATTTTTTCTTGGTCAGGATTTTTTCCGATGGTGAACATAAGCTGCGGGTCATCTGCATATGAGATGATCTCGAAGTCCAACTGCTCCACTATCCTCGCCAGGGGGGCCATTTATATATTAAAAAGGGTAGGGCTCAGACAGGAGCCCTGCGGGACACCTTTCTCCAGAGACATTTTAGCTGAGGAGTAGCGGCCTAGGCTGACAGTTTAAGTTCTCTCAGACATAAAATGCTGTAACCACTTCAGGGCTGTCCCCCGATACCACAATCGAATAACCTCTCCGCTAGCTTTATATGAGAGATGGTATCAAATGCAGCGGAGAGATCTAGGAGAATCAGTATCGACTAGCCCCCAAATCTATTGTCTTTCTGAGGGAATCTGTCACTGCCAGTATGGTGGTTTCCGTGCTGAAACCCAGTCGTAAACCCGATTGGGATGGGCCCAGGATTTCATTTAGTTCCCAATAGGAACTTAACTGTCTGTTGATGATGCTTTCCAGCAATTTTCCCAAGAGTGGCAACAGGGAGATAGGCCGGTAGTTGCTAAGGATTGAAGGGTCGGCTGTGGGCTTCTCTAATATAGGGCGAACAGACGCATGCTGCATGCTGCGTCATACTTAACAATGTTTGTTTGGCAATGCATGCAATTGTACAAGTTAAACTGTTTTCCATATGTTGTATGTGTGACTACCTATGTGGCAAGTACTTACCCTATTCCAGTAAAGTTTGTATCACTGTCAGGGGGTTGAGACACACACATATGTGTCAACAAAGCATTTACTACTTTGTCAAAGATTTGGGGGCGCGCATACAATGCACAAACGTTAATAAGACATCAATTTGTTTATATTCTTGTGGTGTGAATAACATTCCCATATTTTCAGTTAACGTGGATTTACGCCACCTTGTATATATTTGCAGCCCGTTACACCAAAGGGGGGACAATTGGTGTTGTGTTCGAGGTTTAACTTTAGCGGTCATTTTTGGGAGTAAACCATTAAGAATCAGGGCGTATAGTTTTCAAGCATTGACTTGATGGCCTATGGTTGGATTGCTATATTATTTTTGAACGCACATAATTTTTGCACGCATAAATGAAGTTAGAGTGTTAACTAATGTATCAGGTGTATATACATAGAGATGGCTATGATGCTGATTGCATTTTTCTTGATTTTTCTAACAGAGACCCCGGAAGAAGGGTCACCATATGACCCGAAATGCATTGGGTAAATGGGAAATGTCAAATCAAAATGTTGTGGATATAATAAGAATTCGCAGTAACTAAAAAGATGAAACGAAATTAAATAAACATGAAAGTTTTGAAAAGAGATCAGTGAATGGATTATCATTGTTTATGAATTTACCTGAAGAGAACCAAAACGGGTTCCCAGTGAAAGTGTGCACAAACATTACCACTTAGACAACGGGATGGCCCGCTGACTCACAATTTTGTGTGTTCGAGGTTCCACCATACCATCCATAGCTTTGGATGGTATTCCAGATCCCCATGTCTGGGGCTGTGCCAAATCTGATTACTCGGAAAATGTGACATTAGACAGGCAAGACTGGGAGACATGTATTTAGTTCTTGTGCGTTTCATCTCATTCCATGTGTGCTGCATGCTGCAGCAAACATGGATGAGGCAACTCCCCTGTCTATATTATTTTTTTGCTGGAAGGTGTCTCTTCGTGCACAGAAAAAATAATCATGCAGAGCAGTCAGCCTAGCTACATGGCACAAGTGTGCCAGCACTGGTACTGCCCAGATTTGTTGGCATCAGTGCAAGGGAATGCTCAGGGCTGCTTTTAAACTAACCTCAGGCTTCAGCAGTGAACACATGCAAGTGCAGAACGGCTGCTGGCCTCTAAACTACCATGCCCTATTATGTACTAGGGAGTAAAAGGTTGTTTCAATCCCTGTGCCCTATTACGCACCAGGGCCTTATAAGGGAGGTCATGCCAATCGTAAGAGTACCCTAACTCATAGTGTAACCTACTGTATGTAGGTGTTTTCATTGTGTTTCTTCAGCTTTGCACTTTCTCTGGACCTGGTTAGGCAGAGCTCAGGGTCAGTCAGAGTCAATCACCACCAGTACCAGTTTTCAAACAATTTGGGATACCCAGCGCATAGGATGATTTTGCAACACTACCTCATCCTTTTCTTCTTCATCCTTCCCACCTTCCAGGTGATACTGCTCACCACTGTCATGCAGCTATTGGACTTTTGTCTGCACACATATGTTATGTGAGATGTAGCACACCAAGATGATTTCACACACCATTGGCAGTAAGAAGAGCAGTCTTCCCCCAGATTAACTTATGAACTGGAAGCAGGATATCTGCATTTTGTAGTTTACATGCACTACATATTTACTTGTAACAAGTAATGTCATAAGTAGTGTCATATACTCCGCTAGAGGACTGATCTTTGTGACATACTTAGGAGGATCAACTGCAGTATGCCAGAAGTGTAATGTTCAAATAAGATGCACAGAACTTACAAAATGTTAGTTAAGTGACTGTTTATTTATATACATACTCATAATTTTAGTTTATCTATAATTTGACGTGAATATTATGTCCATGTGGTAATCTACAAAGAAATTATTGATGATTTGATTTATCCTACGGGTTGCTGCTGCAGTACTGGCAGGTTGACTCTGGTCCACTTCTCTTTCCCCTCCATCCTCTGGATTTTCCAGATCAACATTGTCTTCGGGCAAAGGTGCATTAGTCCAGACATATATGTTATGTCATATGCAGACAAGTATGAATTTGTATATCAGTGGAAGTGAGTATAACAGTCGTCCGCCAGATGTGTCCAGGCAACTAAAATGGGATTGGAGGACAGCAAAAGTCCTTTCCACTAGAGACCTGGTGCGGCCAAGTGCAACACACCTTGGGGGTTTGAAAGTATTTGGTATCCATTCATTGTTTGTCTGCACTGGCAATAGCAGTGCAGATTTCCTCTATAACAAACATGATATGCCCCATGGAGACTCTGTTGTTAGCTGTCAGGATCATGTTGGCATTCAGAACAGTGGGAATGCCTGTGATACTCCTGCCACTCTGGCGGTGGTATGTTGAAATGTTCCTGACACCAGCATGTGGAAGACAGCGAGTAGCTTGGTCTATGAAGGGATGTGGGTGCAGTACTGGGATTTCAGCTGCAGCCCAGGCACCATCTAGATCAGGATACGGACAATAGACCCCCCTCTTAAGCAATGAGCTATGTCCTTCTCTTGCCAGAGGTGAAGGAGAGTGATCCTCTGGCAGAATATCCACTCCCTTTTCAGGCACTGCTGTGGTGGTCATTAACCTGCTTCCCCTGTTCTTGCACATTGTGTGCACTCACGCATGTCCAACCTGGAGTGTAAATAGCGCTAGTATTATGGAACTGTCCCGCATGTTGGTAGTTTAACTGCCCCAATGTATCATGTGTGCTACTGATCTGAGTTATCCCTGGCGGCAGTGGTGTTTCATCCATTACATGTTTGTGCACTCTGGATATGTCCAAAAATGCTTGTATACATGAGGAACATTAGGTATGCGAAAGATATAAAGCATGTTGTATTTACAACCATGGGACGTGTCCACACAACCAGAGACACACACGCATGGCCTAATTGATGGTGACACATTGTCAGCACAACTCCACCTGTGGCTGCTTGAGTGCTAGGCTATTAAAGATGCTCAAACTATCTGCATGTGCTTGCCCTAGTCAACGCTACCTTACCTGAGCGCCTCCTGTCTTCAGGGAAGATCTTCTCTGATCTTCCAACGATTCCTGGTTTGCGTCTCTCCTTCCATGGTTCCAGGAGGCTCCAGAACTTCTCTGGCTTTCTGTGGTTCCCTGTCTCCAGCTTCCTGTTGCTGACGTACCGGTCTTCCTAGGTCGGCAAGTTCTGCACAGCTGCACCGTAAACCTGCAACGGTTAAAAAGAAACAAAGAACATTCTTAGATATTCTCAATGTTGCGTTTTGCGATTATCATTTTGAACTTCCAGCAACATCGAGTAATTATGAAAATATTGTCATAGAACGGTTTAGTTTGAACATTTATTCTTCTATGAACATTATATTATTTGAACAGTGCAATTCTCTATGTGAACATTATGTCTGATACTGCTGTCTGTGGCACGACAGAAGATTTCTTCAACAACGCGAAGAACAGACTTTGAGAAATAGAAGTAAAAGGCATTTCCTTGTGTTGCTAAAAAGTGGATTTCAAGGACAGAATGGCTTGATTTATTCTCTTTTAATAGGCTATGGTGAATCTCCTGGCACTTAGGTGGGTGTTGTTCTGGAACTGCAGAATTCAGTCTGTACAGTAAGTGAAGATTAGTGTCATTAATGCTCAGTCTTTTGTTACAGCTTTTTTGATCACTTTGACCCTCCATAAAAGATTTATGACAAGTGCTACAAGAAAATCAAAATTTGAAAATAGTGCCATGAAGTACCTTGCTTGATATGTTTGTTCCTTGCATGCATGTACAGAACATTTCACCGCACTTTGACTCCAATGGGTACTAACCATTTCTTATTCTACTACAAAGTAGATTCCAATGACATAAGAGGGCCAGTCAGAAGACCACTCCACCCTGATCCAGTGCGTCCTTGATCCAGTCCCTGGCCAGACACAGAACTCGAGACCTGGATTATCTTTTTTCATTTCCTTAACATTCCCACTTCATCGTGAGAGCTTTTGACAGTATTATGTCTGCTACCAAGGTCAGCACTTAGAGGGGATCAGGTCCAGACATCACCCAAATGGAAGGGAACAGTTGTTCAGGTGAGTTGTTCAGGTGAGTGATGCATGACATGGGAGGTGGTGGTGGTCTCCTTGGTGCTCAAAGCTGCAATAGCTGGTGGTCCATGGCGTCATTGAACTTGCCAAGGATGAATTAGGGGAGTTTTTCCAATTATCCAAGGGCCTCACTTTTGCACTGCCAGAACATCACTTTTTGATGTTCCAGTGGCGCAATGTGCCACAGCATATTTAGAAGCCCATGTAAAGCCACTTTACATGGCTTATCATGTAAAGTGGTGGTGGTGGTGTTAGGGAGACACAATGAGGAGAAATGTTTTTATTTCTCCACTTTTTTCCTTTTTCTATATGTGCTGCACTTTGCAGCACACATAGAAAGAGGAAATCACCTGAATGGATTGATTTTGTGCAGAACGGCATACCGTCCTTCACAAAATTATTGAGCCCGCAATGCAGGCACCCTTGCACCAAGTCACAAGGGTGTGGCGTTGGCGCATGGCAGCCATTGTGCGCCAGCATTAGGGAAAAAGACAGGAATGCGCCATATCGATAGAATCTTTAAGGCACTGTCCTGCACCAAAACCTCTTAAATGAGGCCCCAAGTGTGTTTGCATCATTTTTAAGACCAGTTAATTTCTAATGTTCAAAAACTGCAGCTAATGCAACGTACAAGGAAATCTTTGTAAATATTGTGTTGTGTGTTTTGCTGGATTTTCTACGCGGGAACGCCTACCTTGCATCTCATGTTTGGTAAATCACACTACCAGAAGCTGAAAAAATGCAGCTAACTGTACTTTGAGTCAACTAGTGAATATGGCGATAAATTTAAAAAATCTGCTGTAACGTCCAAATATTGATGCTACGGGGGCGTTAAGTCCTTGTAAATATGCCCCTATGTTCAGTTAAGGGCCTTGGCTCAACAAACTTGATTCCGCGCAAATAAAAGAGTATAACTTAGTCTGGTTCTGTTGTAAATCGGTCCAATGCCAGTAAGCCACGTTGGCGCTATAAAAAACTGAAAAAATGGTGAGGCATTGATAATCTAGCAATGACTAAGTGATTGTGCGGGTTCAGGGGCGTGACGGACCTCCATACATTGCAGATTTTAACTGTATATATGCTTTCATCAATTTACATCGACCAGCGGTATCACATAGATGCACGGAGTTTCAATCAAACACCTGATAGAAAAAATGTGTCCCAGGCAAATTTAAGGATTCCATTTCCAGTAAAGAAACAGATCTCCTTTTAAAGACCAGCAAATAATGTATATATTTGCAAGATTTAAACAGTTGCAAGGAAACATAAAGGCAACTAAAGCACTCGTCGGTAGACAATACATGTAGTTAAAAATTGTACATTTAATGCATGTGATTTCCCAGGCTGTGCCGGAGGGTGGCACTGCAGCACCACAAACACCATCCTGCCATAACGTGTGTTAAATGGCCAAATATTACAGTAAAAAAATGGAAGTCGTGGAGCACAAGTCTTGCCATTTACCTGAACCAGCAACAATTACCTGTGCTGTGCGCATGAACAGACTGCACCGATGAGTTACACCGGGCTTAGGGTAGCGTTGAGAGGTCCACTGATGCAATCTATCAACCGGTCATAGACGCAGCGATTGGTCGGGTTGCAGCAATCTTTGGCACGTGCAGGATCACGCGCTGTCATGCTTGCTTAGTTCCGCGATGCATGGTCTGACTCTGCAAAGTTAGGAACACAGAGGCCGGGCTCTGTGACCTGCGCCACACCTTTTGGCACAAGGGATGCCGGCCTCGTAAATCAAACGGAAAACAAGAGGCATTCATCAAATGGTGACATTTACCCAGGAGATGGGAGGACGAGGTAAAGGAAGAACAAATAGCGTTCTGTTCTGTTTCCCCTTACCTTTGATACACGATTTGTCTCAGCACCGGGCTTTCGTCTCCTAGGATCTGACACATCATATCTTTGTTTTTTGTTTTTGGGGGCAGTTTGGCAAACCACATGTTTGACAAAAGTCCCCAACCAAATAAAAAGAAGAACAGACTTCCCAATTATATACACGTTTTGTTGTTTAGCAGTTGGCATTTTCTAGCAGTTTACCACTGAGGAAAAAACACATGCAGGGGCACAAGGCAGGTCTCTGCAGCCCCGGCGACGTAGGCCCCACCTCCTTCTAAGGAAGGACCACCATTGAGCATAAGGTATATGAATATCTGTGAGAAATGAGTGTCAGAGGCCTCTCACTACATTATGCAGGGGGAGGGTGGGGGGCATAATTTAGCTTTATGCCCCCGAATGAATGCTATGATTTGGAGACTTGTGCCAGTAACAAAAACTGTTTGGGGCAGATTTACTTTTCTTTTATGAAACTCAATGCAGCAAGACAGATCACTCTTGTTGGACTTTGGCCCTTAGGGCAGGTTCACCCCTAGACTTTTTGCTTGAAATGGTGACCTGGAGATGGTGATTTTGGGATTCTGCGCACTTTCACTGTGTCCCAGTGGAAAGTGCGTGCGCACTCTGAGTGCATGTGCTGAGCTAGGCCTGCCCGCCCATAGGAATGCATGGGGAATGTATGTGTCCCTGGTAGTTCCTGATGCGTGGGGTGTACAGGCTTGAGTCTGGTATGTGTGAACTCGTGTGAGTGAATGCTGCGCAACGGTGTATGCAGCATGTATGTGTCTAGTAGCGAAGCGCCATTTCTAGACATGGCTGTACGTGTGCTGTGAGGGTGCTGGCGTGTGATTGGCTGGAGCTGGCTGGCATGCCAGGCTCCAGGAAGTCTGGATGGGTCTGCCCGGTGGTGAGTGGGAGATTAGCATGAGTGATGTGTGGGAGGAGTGTACCTGTGTCCTGGATGGGCTGGGTTTTCCCCACACAATGCTGGCTCCGCCCCCCTGTGGTGTGTCTAATGACCCAAGCCCTGCCAGTGAATAGAGAGGGTGGTTGAGGTAAACAGAGTACTCAAGAACCAGCTGCGACTGGTTCCGCCCCCACTCTGCACCCTTGAACAAAGGAATGCACTGTATAAAAATGGGGCTGTGTCCCCACAGAAGTGGTTCTCTTTTCCAGGATCCTGAGGGGGCTGTTGCTGCTGCTGGGCCAGAGGACCGCCACTTGGGGTGTCTCCCTGCCTGGAGACCCAGTGAGCTGGCTCTGGGCCCAGCCTTGCCCCCCCTGCCTGCCCAAGGACTGCTGGGACTCTGCCCTGCTTGCTGAGGGCGCCTGGGAGCGCTTTATCCTGTTTATAGCGCTTGGAGCGCTGTGATGGTCTGCCTAGCGCAGGGAGCGCTGTAAATTGCCTCTAGCGCTGGGAGCGCTTTGTCTGCGGAGGCCGGTGCCCACCCGGCATTGTCCGCCCCAAGCGAGTGCCACCTCGCTTATTTTTGAGGGTATTGTCGCCTGGCAGGTGCCCACCCTGCCAGGGACCTTGCCGCCCGTTTTGCGCATTTTCCTCGAGGGTGCCGACCCCTCGGTAAATTCATCCCCCGCCTGCAGTGCCTGAGCCGGGCCGCCGCGCTGCCCGCGACGACCCGGAAGTGGTTGTCCGGCCGGCCAATCGGTGCGCGGCCGACCGGAAGTCCCGCCCACCGCAGCCGAGAGGACAGAGGAAGCCGGAAGCTGCCGGGAGCCGACCCCGGGATCCGGTGAGTGAGGAGGGAGAGCGGCGCCTGCCTTCCCAGCCCAAGAGCCGCCGCAGCACGACCGGGACCAGAGTGGAGCTCCCCGGTGTGGGAGAAGAGTCCAGCACTCCAGGAAGAAGTCGCCCGGTAAGTGGAGCCGGGCCTGGGGGGACTCCGTCGGTACAGACGAAGGGAGGAGGGCGTCGGGGCACATTGCCGGTGCCCGCCCCTCCCCCCTGTGCCATCCGGGTTGCAGGAACCTACCTGGGGGCATTGTGGGTATCTCGAGCCCGTCAAGGCTCCAACGTGAGTGCCGCCATTGTGGGAGAGCCCTGAGAGGCTCCCGGGGCCTGTTAGTGATCTCGAGCCCCCAGAGGGGGGACTCCAACGACGGGCTGCCTTGTTCTTTAGAGCCTGCGAGGCTCGGGCGCAATTTGGCATAATTCGAGCGCAGAGAGGCTCCTGAGTGCCCACATTGTGTTTCAGAGCCCAGAGAGGCTCAGAGGAGGCATTTTGATTCCAGAGCCTGTGAGGCTCCCACGATTGGCTCATCCTCAATTGCACCAGTTGCCCAGCACTTTGTGGGCAACTGCTACGTTTAGGCCCCTGGACACTGGACACAGGGCGTCCTAGCCCTAGAGAGGCCAGTTGGCCTAGGGACAGTCACAGGTGGTGACTTACGTGAGTTTGGCGCAATTGTACTTTCTATGCACCTCTGAATGTATTGTTTATGCGTCATGTGCCTTTACACCTCTGAATGAATGTTATGCATTGCATCATGTGTATGTTCTTACACCCCTACAGGTATTGTGATACATAGGTGGTTGTTTTCTCCCTAGTACAGGTGGTACTAGTGAGGTCCTGTTACCAGTGATTACTGGTGGTGTGCTATTTTGTGCTACATTCTATGTTCTAAGTGCTATTTCTGAAAGTGCTACTTCTGATTCCTGACAGTGGTCCAGGTGGCCCTGTCTTGTAAATAATCCCTTGTAAATTCTGCCCGTGCCTCTGGCACATTGTAAAGTGTGTGTTTTATCTAATGTGTTTTGGTGTAATACAAAGGCTATTTTTATATAACCTTGTGTGGAGTTTCCTTTGTGGTGGGCCTTTGGTTGTTGTTGCTGGGGTGCGTGCGCAAATACTTAGCCTACATCGCCTCCAAGTTTAGCCTTGCTGCTCGCGCCACGTTACCTAGAGGGTGAGTAGGGGTTATCTTGGCGTGTAACTCCCTTGCCCTGACTTGGGGGTGGTGGTCTCTGACTGACTTTGGCGAAAGCCCTGGCCAGCCGGGGATCCCATTTCCAACATTGGCGGCAAGCGGCGGGATAAGGATTTGTGTTTGCCTTGTACCTTAGTAGCAGCTGGCTGCACCACAAAACTCTGCATTTTAGATGACCACATTTTTAGGGGATTGTATTGTTTTGAAATTCCATTGTTTCTTCTCCTGAAGAGTGTCATTTGATTGTGTTCAGTACATTTGTCCCCCACCCTGCTTCCAGAGTTTGGTACCTGTGTCGCTTTTGGTCAGGTTGAGAAGTCAGGGGTGGTAGAAACTGCCTTACCGATCCGAGGGGAGGGTGTGTGTGGATGAATGGTGTGTTTTCCTGGACGCATGAGTATGAGTTCTCTTTGATAAGGAGATTGTTGAAGTTTTGGAATTGTGTCCTCTTACTTCAGATCGTTCAGTCCCCTGTGTTGCACGTGTCTGTGAGCATCTTGCCAAGATGGAGTCTGCTTTTAATGTCTGGGGTCTGTTTTTGCATGAACTGAGAGAGTTTTGCGAAGAGAGAGACATTGAAGTGAATGAGTCAGACACCCAGTCCCAACTTAGGGGTAACCTGATCCAATGGCAGAAGGATGACTGGGAGCGTGAGCACAGTGAGGAGAGGGCCCGGGTCTCACACCATGAGGGTGGTGGGTCAGAGGGGAGCCCTGAAGAGTCTGAGGAGGAGGGAGAAGATGATAGCACAGGGACGCCAGCAGAGAGTGAGGACCCCATAGATAGGGAGTCCCTTGCTGGGTCCAGTTTAGGAGGCAGCGCCTCATCCCTTTCCCTGTCCCCAGAGGAGCTGGAAGATAGGAGGAGAGAAAGGGAGCACCAGCTGGCTTTAGAAAAGCTCAGGTTGGAGCATGCCCAGGCTATGGCACAGCTGGGCATTAGAAGGCAACAGCTGGAGACCGAGAGGGTCTTAGCGCAGGACAGGATAGAGGAGGCTGAGAGGGCCGCCACCAGAGGCAAAGTAGCTCTGGAGGGTAGACTATCCCCTGCGCGCAGTGTTGAGTGTCTGGATCCCCCAGGGAGGGTTGGGTCCAGTGGTGGCAGCTATTTAAATCACAGTGTAGAAATTCCCAGTTCCCAGAGTATGGTTCCTGTTTCCCCAGAGGAGGAGAATAGGTTGAGGTTTAGGAACCTTAGGAAACCGTCTCACCAGTCTTGGGTAGACTTTGAGGATGACTGTTGTGGAGCACTGTGGGCTTGGGTAGAGGTTCACACTGACTCTGATTTTGAAGTCTTGTTTGATCTTATAGTCAAAGAGCAGGTGCTCAGTGGTTGTTCGCCAGAGTTGCGCCGACACCTGTTGCAAGTTGGATTTACTGATACAGAGTTACTGGCAAGGGAAGCCGACCGCTGGGAAAGGGCCAGAGGTTCTCTAGGGTCATTGGTGAGTGACTCCAAAAGTAGTGGTTCAGGGATCTTCCAGCCCAGCGTGGTGGAAGAGGCTCAGTGTAGCCCAGCTAGGTCCCAGGATAGCGAGGAGGGTGTAGGGGCTCACTGCCTGGCTCAGTGGAGCAGGAGTGAGGGGGAGACCGAGGTTCCCCAGACGCCCAAAGCCCTGCCTCAGGACTTGGATGGTTTCTTGAGGGAACACCAGGTTGGGGACCTAGGCTGTCCTGTTAGTCCACTTGAGGAAGATCTCCTAGTGAGTAGAGGACCTGGAGCGTCTGTAACCAGAGCTCCTATGGTTCTAGAGTCTGGCAGTACCGCTCCGGTAGGGAGGGTACAGGAGTCCAGAGTGAGGAGTGATTGGGGGAGTTCCCCAGTGGAAGGACCAGTGGGTCAGGGACTACCCAGTTGGGCTAGGTTCCTGTGTAGTGACCATGGTAACAACACTTCTGGTCTGGGGGATCGTCACGCACTGTCAGGTGGACAGAGGGCGGGAGATCTGCGCCAGACAGACAGTCACACAACAGATGTGACATTTGTTAGCCTCAGGGGGATGGAGTGTAAGTCCCCAGAAGTCCTGGAGTGCCAGGCAATTGTTCCACCGAAGGTTTTAGACCAGAGGTTGGAAGGCCAGGTTCAGGGTCAGCCGGACCTGAAGGGTAGGACGACTGTAACCAGTGTCCTGACCGGTTCTTCTTCCAGAGGAACTTCTCCAGGTGGGAGAGGGCAGACCTCTGGAAGGGGGTGCAGAGGGTGGGAGAGCCCACCTCTGACCCCGGTGCAACCTGAGTGGATAAGCCCTGGGTTGGAATGGCGTTCTAGGGGTACCCCTCGCAGAGGGAGGAGGAACCCTAGGAGAAGAGGTAGGGGGAGGAGAGCCTTCCCCGAGACTCCTGGTCCGCCTGAGGTTGTAGGCCCTAGGCTGGAGTACCAGTGGCAGTCTAGTCCTGTCTTGCAGACAGGAAGAGTGGAAAATGGCTCCTATGTGCCAGGGGTTACTACCCCCCGCTCTGCGAATTGGCATGGACCAGTGGCACCTGGGTGGCCCAGGGCCTGGTCCTGGCCGCGGACAACTTGGGAGTACCAGTGGGGTAGCCCAGTTGGTCCAGACAGTGTGTTTAGAAGGAATCCCATGGGTTCACCGTGGCATAGAACAGGAGGGTGTCCCTGCAGTTGTGGGCCCGCGTCCGTGTTCTATCGCCCCAAGCAGGGAAGTCCATCACGGTGGTGATTGGTCTCCCCTGCGTTTTGGCTGGAAGGGGGTTATGTTGGACTTTGGCCCTTAGGGCAGGTTCACCCCTAGACTTTTTGCTTGAAATGGTGACCTGGAGATGGTGATTTTGGGATTCTGCGCACTTTCACTGTGTCCCAGTGGAAAGTGCGTGCGCACTCTGAGTGCATGTGCTGAGCTAGGCCTGCCCGCCCATAGGAATGCATGGGGAATGTATGTGTCCCTGGTAGTTCCTGATGCGTGGGGTGTACAGGCTTGAGTCTGGTATGTGTGAACTCGTGTGAGTGAATGCTGCGCAACGGTGTATGCAGCATGTATGTGTCTAGTAGCGAAGCGCCATTTCTAGACATGGCTGTACGTGTGCTGTGAGGGTGCTGGCGTGTGATTGGCTGGAGCTGGCTGGCATGCCAGGCTCCAGGAAGTCTGGATGGGTCTGCCCGGTGGTGAGTGGGAGATTAGCATGAGTGATGTGTGGGAGGAGTGTACCTGTGTCCTGGATGGGCTGGGTTTTCCCCACACAATGCTGGCTCCGCCCCCCTGTGGTGTGTCTAATGACCCAAGCCCTGCCAGTGAATAGAGAGGGTGGTTGAGGTAAACAGAGTACTCAAGAACCAGCTGCGACTGGTTCCGCCCCCACTCTGCACCCTTGAACAAAGGAATGCACTGTATAAAAATGGGGCTGTGTCCCCACAGAAGTGGTTCTCTTTTCCAGGATCCTGAGGGGGCTGTTGCTGCTGCTGGGCCAGAGGACCGCCACTTGGGGTGTCTCCCTGCCTGGAGACCCAGTGAGCTGGCTCTGGGCCCAGCCTTGCCCCCCCTGCCTGCCCAAGGACTGCTGGGACTCTGCCCTGCTTGCTGAGGGCGCCTGGGAGCGCTTTATCCTGTTTATAGCGCTTGGAGCGCTGTGATGGTCTGCCTAGCGCAGGGAGCGCTGTAAATTGCCTCTAGCGCTGGGAGCGCTTTGTCTGCGGAGGCCGGTGCCCACCCGGCATTGTCCGCCCCAAGCGAGTGCCACCTCGCTTATTTTTGAGGGTATTGTCGCCTGGCAGGTGCCCACCCTGCCAGGGACCTTGCCGCCCGTTTTGCGCATTTTCCTCGAGGGTGCCGACCCCTCGGTAAATTCATCCCCCGCCTGCAGTGCCTGAGCCGGGCCGCCGCGCTGCCCGCGACGACCCGGAAGTGGTTGTCCGGCCGGCCAATCGGTGCGCGGCCGACCGGAAGTCCCGCCCACCGCAGCCGAGAGGACAGAGGAAGCCGGAAGCTGCCGGGAGCCGACCCCGGGATCCGGTGAGTGAGGAGGGAGAGCGGCGCCTGCCTTCCCAGCCCAAGAGCCGCCGCAGCACGACCGGGACCAGAGTGGAGCTCCCCGGTGTGGGAGAAGAGTCCAGCACTCCAGGAAGAAGTCGCCCGGTAAGTGGAGCCGGGCCTGGGGGGACTCCGTCGGTACAGACGAAGGGAGGAGGGCGTCGGGGCACATTGCCGGTGCCCGCCCCTCCCCCCTGTGCCATCCGGGTTGCAGGAACCTACCTGGGGGCATTGTGGGTATCTCGAGCCCGTCAAGGCTCCAACGTGAGTGCCGCCATTGTGGGAGAGCCCTGAGAGGCTCCCGGGGCCTGTTAGTGATCTCGAGCCCCCAGAGGGGGGACTCCAACGACGGGCTGCCTTGTTCTTTAGAGCCTGCGAGGCTCGGGCGCAATTTGGCATAATTCGAGCGCAGAGAGGCTCCTGAGTGCCCACATTGTGTTTCAGAGCCCAGAGAGGCTCAGAGGAGGCATTTTGATTCCAGAGCCTGTGAGGCTCCCACGATTGGCTCATCCTCAATTGCACCAGTTGCCCAGCACTTTGTGGGCAACTGCTACGTTTAGGCCCCTGGACACTGGACACAGGGCGTCCTAGCCCTAGAGAGGCCAGTTGGCCTAGGGACAGTCACAGGTGGTGACTTACGTGAGTTTGGCGCAATTGTACTTTCTATGCACCTCTGAATGTATTGTTTATGCGTCATGTGCCTTTACACCTCTGAATGAATGTTATGCATTGCATCATGTGTATGTTCTTACACCCCTACAGGTATTGTGATACATAGGTGGTTGTTTTCTCCCTAGTACAGGTGGTACTAGTGAGGTCCTGTTACCAGTGATTACTGGTGGTGTGCTATTTTGTGCTACATTCTATGTTCTAAGTGCTATTTCTGAAAGTGCTACTTCTGATTCCTGACAGTGGTCCAGGTGGCCCTGTCTTGTAAATAATCCCTTGTAAATTCTGCCCGTGCCTCTGGCACATTGTAAAGTGTGTGTTTTATCTAATGTGTTTTGGTGTAATACAAAGGCTATTTTTATATAACCTTGTGTGGAGTTTCCTTTGTGGTGGGCCTTTGGTTGTTGTTGCTGGGGTGCGTGCGCAAATACTTAGCCTACATCGCCTCCAAGTTTAGCCTTGCTGCTCGCGCCACGTTACCTAGAGGGTGAGTAGGGGTTATCTTGGCGTGTAACTCCCTTGCCCTGACTTGGGGGTGGTGGTCTCTGACTGACTTTGGCGAAAGCCCTGGCCAGCCGGGGATCCCATTTCCAACAACTCTAATGTGTTGTGGGGAATGGAGAGAACAGAAACGAGCCATATCTACCAAGAAATGGCGCACTTCTGCGTTGTCCCAGTGCTGGCGCACTGTAGGCATCGTTTATGAAGTTTTGCCGGGAAGCGCAGCAGGCCTTCCTGCAGCACATCCCTATGGCAAAAGAAAAGGGCAGGAATGTGCCCTATCTATAAGATACGGCGCCTTCCTGTCCTTTTCCCCTGCGCTGGCGCACAATGGGCTGCCTGCGCCAACGCAGGAACCTTTGCACAATGGTGCAAGGGTGCCTGCGTTTCGGGGATGTTTATTTTTGTACAGGAAGGGAAACCTTTCTGTACAAAAATAATCACAAGAGGCTTTTCCTCTGTCTCTGTGTGCTGCAGAATGCAGCACACATAGAAAAAAGAAAAACGAGGAGAAATAAAGATATTTCTCCCCGTTGCGCCTCCCTTACACCTCCCCTGTGGAGGCGTAAGGTTTTGGCACTGCCACAGATTTACGATTTCTCGAAAATCTGGGGCAGTGTCAAAAAGGCCTAGGATGCTGCTGGGAACGCCCCCAGCAACATCCATTGCACGCCTCTTTAACGCAGAACACTGCGTTAAAGGGACTGATATTTATCAGGCAGCATTAAGCCAAAAAAGTGACTTAGTGCTGCCTGATAAATATCACGCAGGCTTCTGCGTCACAGAATGTCACAAAAAGTGACGTTCCAATGACGCAAGGGGCCTCATAAATGAGTCCCTGTGTGCTTCCTAGGGCAAACTTTGGCACACTTGCATCATGGCAGTACCCTGCTGCATAATAGGCACTATTATGTGTGTGCCGAAAGGGATGTTTTCCTGCACAAAAATAATCTGTAGAGGCATTTTCTTCTTACTAGGTGTGCTGCAAAATGCTGCACACATGAAAAGGGTATTTAACAAGGAGAAATAAAAATTTGCCTTCATCGGGTAGGTGCACTATTTTGGCACAAACCTTTGAAAATCTGAGTTTGTGTCAAAATGCTTGTGTGGATGCATGGTAACACCCATGCTCCACCCATGCAGGAGCTACCAGGCGCAAAGTAAGACATGGCGGCGCGATGTGCTGCTTGGCATTACGTTGGGCCTCATTTATGAGGCTGTACGTCACTTTTACGCCGCCGGTGTGTCACTTTTTGTGACGCACCAGTGGCGTAGAAAATGCGCCTTGTTGAGCCATATTTACAAAGTGATGCATCTAGGTAGATGCGTCACTTTGTAAACCCCTGCGCCACATTATACCTGCACCAGGTATAATGTATGCAAGGGCGGCGTTTTGACGCAAGAAAGATTTCACTGCGCCATTTCTTGGCCGCTAATGCGTCAAAATCTTACGTCTGCTTCATGGCAGGCGTAAGACTGAAGCAGGCACTAACAACAAGGGACTTGCCCATGTGAAAGTACACATTGGTGGAGTTGCGTCACTTTTGTGACACACTCCAGCAATGTGTCACTTTTGCACCTACAGATACGTCAGAAATACTGACGAGTCTGTAACTCCTCGCGTCATGATGTGTCATATTATAAATATGACGCATCAATCATGACGCAAGGAGTGCGCACTGAGAAGTGACGCATCGCTGCTTTCACGCAGCGATGCGTCATTTCTCATAAATGAGGCCCCTTGTATTTACTAAACCACTTAAATACCAAAAAGGATTTTGCATTGTGGTGTTGGGTTGGGGGGCCCGTTAAGGTGTGGTGTGGGACCCCTGCAAAATAGGCATTTACCATGCAGTTCTAACTGTGTGGCAAGTCCTACAAAGCATACTCAGGTCGTGCTTCATATGCTTGGTAGTCGGTGCAGGAAGGTTCTCCCAACTGTGCCAGACCACCCCCATTATGTATTAGCGATGACCAATGTGGCCACAGGGTCTTACCATTACAGTACACAGCAATGGGGGCAACAACACAAACACCCTGCTCATTAATTCTTGCGCACAAATCCATCGCTCAAGTTATGCCACTAGAGAGGCACTATATTCCTCCTAAAAAAAAACAAAAAGGAAACATGTACCAACTAATCTGATGATATTATGACAGGCATGATGCGACCCGCAACAGTAGCTGCAGTATAACAACCATACACATGTACCTAGTTGACAAGGTGAAAGAAAACTATGGTCCAAACCTCATCATACCCGGTGATCAGAATTTACGTGGTGATGAAAACAGCCATCATGCCAGGTGATCCTTCAGCCTCGTGGATGGCACTGTGTTACCTCAGAGTTCATACCTGGTGCGGTTGATGGGGCTGCCATGTTGTTCGAGAGGAATCAACCGCAATGGATCGCACACCGCTAGCCCCTCCTCCGGATCGCCCCTAAGGATTCTGGTACGTATAGTTCATGAGTGGTTCACCTCAGTAGGTGCAAGTGAGTACTTGTTGTTGTGAAGATCTCTAGACTCGAGACATGGCCCGGGTTTCGGGATATCTTACCTCATCAGTAGAGAACGTATTTGGGGTGGAAAAGAAGGCAGCCAAGCAACCGTCACAGGCCTTGATGCCCAACCGGCACGCAGGTGCGTCATCCAGAAGCATGCCTGCGTGCCGGTTCGGGCATCGAGGCCATTGACGGTTGTTTGGCGGCCTTCTCTTCCACCCCTAACTATTTTCTCTACTGATGAGGGAAGTTATCCCGAAACACGAGCCATGTCTCGGGCGATATCCAAAAACCCGGGACATGTATCGGGTCTAGAGATCATCAGTCCAACAAGTACCTACTTGCACCCACTGGGGTGAACCACTCAAGAACTCCATGTACCAGAGTCCCTAGGGGCGATCCGGAGGAGGGGCTAGCGGTGTGCGGTCCATTGCGATGGTTTCTATGTTGTTCGAGAGGGCTAGCCTCATAGTTTCCATTGTTAACCACCACAGGAGGAGAAGGGCCAGGCCCACTATCAGAAGAAACTAGCAAAATGGGAGCGAGGCTTCCATACTCTAACATATCCTGGGGCATATTATCAAGAACCTCTTTAAATTATCGCTGTTTTAGCGGCAGGAAACTGCCGCTAAAACAGCGATAATAAGCTTGCTAATATGCGTTATAGAATTCCAATAGAAGCCCAGGTTCGATGTCCTGCACATCTAACCCGGGCATCTTTTGGAATTCCATAACGCATATTAGCAAGCCCATTATCGCCGTTTTAGCGGCAGTTTCCTGCCACTAAAACGGCGATAATTTTAACAAGGTTCTTGCTAAAATGCCCCCCTGTTCTTACATTTGAAAGTCATTGTCAGTCACAGCCACGGAAGGATTGGTGCTGGGGTAAAATCTCTTGAACACTGATACATTCCATGTGAGTTCATCTGTCACACGATGAGCAGTGGATTGGGTACCATGCAAGCGGATGATGGTCCAAGGGTGGCGTTCGAAGAGTTGTCTGAATTGGTTCCTGGCGACCGATCCTTGATGAGTAGTAAATCTTCAGCTTTAAGAGTGGACACTTTTGTACTCCGGCGTTGGCTGACTCTATCGTTGGACTTTAATCTTTTTTCATGCACCCATCGGCAGGGTCTGGGACCCAGAGATGGGGAGAAGGGATTGAATCCCTGATGACTCGACCCATGGGGAGATGCACAAGAGGCTGCCCTCTAGTAGAGTGCAAAGTTTGGCAGTAATCACATAGGAATGAGTAAATGACCAACTCAGGAGCAAATATGGGCTTTTGTGTTTAGCTGCAGCTTGTAGCAAGTGTGAAATCTAGTCAACTGTTGAAAGTGACATAAAGAGTGATACATACACAGTTATACATGAGTGGAAACAGCTCTCCTAATAGTGAGCTGGTCTCTGTCTTTTGTTAAGTACCTTTTCTTAAAACAAATACACATGAACAAAGGCCATAACTTAAACCATATATTCAGATGTGAAGAGTAAAATTTGCAATTTCTTACTATTGTTGAAAGAGAAGGTGGTCATCACGACTCACTCAAGGCTTTGCCTCTCGTGTTTAATATTCAATGGCCCCAAACCACACTCACTAATAGTAATAAACAGCATATCACTCTCATGACATGTTCAATGACATCATCGATTACATAAGTCATGACATCTTAAAAGACATCATTGTTGACATTACTGAAGACATCATTCAAACTACTACCATTCAACTTACATTATAAACTAAACAAAACACCATAAAATCCCTTTAACCCTTGTTTTTTTCATTCAATTCTATAGTTTAAAAAAATGTCTATACCAACCTATAACGTCTGTTTAACCTTTATTTCTTTCAATCAATTTCTAGTTTTATTTAAATGAAAAGTAATATTGTGTTACAGGTAATAGGTCCACAATTGTCTCTTTGCTGGCAACCAAATACCCCACTATAGCACTTTCCACTCTCAGGATAGTGAAGCAGAGCAACACAAGGCTTATTCAGGGTAGGATAAATGGGCTAGCAATCCCATTTCGCTAGCACGCATCAATAGCACTCAATAAATGATGGTCCAGTAAGTGCTCTTTCTTGTGAAAATGAACAGTATCTTTCTTACAAACACTACTAAATACTATGCATTAAATTACAAAAATGTACATCCAGTAGATGAAAATCCCTTTGGTGACACAGTTAAATCATATTTGATCCATTGTGGATCATGACCCCAATAGTAACAGCCCCCCCCCACCTATACCAGATGTATCATCATAATATAAGGGGATCTCAAATAAATAATGCAGGCTTACTTGCTTTGCCAAGAGGTCAAGTAAGAAATGGTTGTGGGTTGACTGTGGTCAAGCAGCAACCACCATCCTTGTCAGGGTAAGACACAAGCAAACCCCAAATTAACCTGTGCTCATCCCCCATGCTGCTTGGCACAGAGAAGTCAGACTTAACTTGGAGGCAAATGTGTAAAGTAGTTGTGCAACACTTCAAATAGTAATAAAGTGACACCAAGACACAAAAAGGATCCAACACTAAGTTAGAAAAATATAGGGCCATATTATCAAGAAAGGGCGATACATTATCGATGCTATTATCGACGGGAAACTGCCGCTAAAGGGGCGATAATGGGCTTGATAATATGCCCTTGTGAATTCCCATAGAAGCCCAGGTTAACGCCAGAACCTGGGCTTCTATGGAAATTCACAAGCGCATATTATCAAGCCCATTATCGCCATTTTAGCGGCAGTTTCCTGCTGATAAAAGCGGCGATAATGTATTACAGGTTCTTGATAATATGGCCCATAGTTATTTTTAATAAATAAAATATGACCAAAACAATACAGATCCAATTAGTAGAACCAGAGGTATGCAGTTTTCAAGATTTTAGTGAAAATTGCGCCCAAAAGCACAAAGAGCCAGCTGTGGACATCTAGTCGTGCCGGACCGGGACAAATTCCCAAGTTCCGGTTGACCATGATAGAGCGCAGGACAGCTAAAGAGACCTAGTTAGATCCGCTGAACAAAGTACCTTAACTCTGATTTGCAGAGTGTTGCCAGAATCTATGTTGAAGGTGCGCTGAGCACCTGAAGAGATGTGTTGGTTCTGAGGTGCGGTGAGGCTGCAGTGCGGGGTCCTGCATCATCATCAAAGATCCGGTTGACAAGGGCTTGCAATGCGAAGTCTGACAGCGAGGATGCATTGCTTCTGAGGAGCTGTGAGTCCGGCATCATCATCAAGGCTTTCATTGACAAAGGATGCGGGGGCCTACACCATTGGATGTGTCACCCAGCAGCGATTCCAGAGAGGATGCAGAAGCTTTGTGATGGGTTCAATCTGCGCAGCAGTAACAATGCTTCGGTTCTGCTGGGTTTGTGCCACACAGCAGCAGAGATGCTTTGTTTACGCTGGATCCACAGAGGCTGACAAAGCACCTTAGACCCACTTCCAAGGGTCAAGAACTGGGCTGGCACCATTTGGCCGGATAGACTCACAGATGGCAAAGTCCATGTGCTGGGGTCGAGGATGTTGGAGCCTTCTGTCCTCGAGGATCAAATCAGGATGCTAGACAACTAACCCTTGGAGTAACTCTGGTGGTACATGGTTCAACAGATGCAGGTCCAGTCCTTCTTGACCAGACAAGAGGGCAGCAGGACAGCACAGCAGGGCAGGAGTCCATTAGAGTAGCAGCCCAGCAGAGTGGAAGCCCAATCAGCAGCACAGGAGTCCTTCTTCCTGGCAGAGTATCCACAGGTCCAGTAGTGTACTGAAGAGTTAGTGTCGGAGGTCCAATATTTGTACCCAGTTGGGCCTTTGAAGTAGGGAGAAGCTCCTAGAGACATGTTTTTGAGGTATACAGGTGCCCTGCCTTCCTTCCTTGGCTCCAGACTAACTGTGGAAGGTATGCAGACCTTTGTGTGGAGGCAGGACATAGCCAATTCTAAAGTACGTGGGGCTGTGGCTAGCTCCTCCCTTCCTTCCTGCCAGTGATGACCCATCTAAACACACCTGAGCTCCCTATTGTGTGTGCCTGCCTAGGAGGAATACACAAAGCCCAAATGTCAACTACACTCAGTCATGTGACCCAGAGACAGGCTGCAGGCACCAAATGGCTCAGGCAGGAAAATGGCAACTTTTTAAAAGTAAAAAACTAGAGAGGATAGGCCCATAGGACCGGGGCCAGGTTGGGCCGTATAAATTGAAAACACAATAAACATTTGAAAAAACATTTGAAATCTAAAAGGAGTGGTTAAATAATTATTTCATTCAAACAGAAGAAATAGTTGTCTGTTTGTTGCTCTAAAGCAATAATAGCTTAAGGTGTGACGGAGCCAGGTCCCTTTTTGTGTTTTCAACTTTTTAAAAGTGGCATTTTCAAAATTGTAATCTTAAATCTGACTTTACCGGAAGTTAGGATTTTTGTTACAATTCCAGAGACACCAAACATGAACTGGCTACCTGCTCCTATTTGTAAACACAGCTTATTAAATGTAGTAAGGAACCTTCAATGCTATCCTAAGGGAGAGGTAGCTCTTGCAGTAGTGAAAATGAATTTAAGAGTTTTTCATTACCAGGACATGTAAAACTCAAAAGTAAATGTCCCACTTTTTAAATATACTGGATCCTGCCCTCAGGGCCGTCTAGGGCCTACTCTAGGGGTGAAATATATGTATTTATAAGGATGGTTGGCCTGGCAAACAGGTGTATTTTGCCAGGTTAACATGGTAGTTTAAAACTGCAGATATGGGCTGCAATGACAGGCCTGAGACATGTGTAAAGTTCTACATAGGTGGGTGGCACAATCAGTGCTGCAGTCCTACTAGTAGCATGTAATTTACAGGCCCTGGGTACTGGTGGTGCCAAAGTACTGGGGAATTACAAGTAAATAAAATATGGCAGTTAGGTATAAGTCATTCTTACCATGTTTTAAGGAGAGAGCACTGACAATTTAGCATTGGTTGCCAGTAATAAATTGTGCACAGTCCTGTGGTCAGCAAAAACAAAATGCCAGATTTATCAAGGTTTTGCAATGCCCTTGCACCAAGCAAGGGGAGCAAGGGCATTGCAAAATTTCAGTGAGATTTATCAAGCCACACAATTCCACCTTGCATGATTCCGCACAGTTTGATAAATCTAGAGTAATGCTAGGCAGCACAAATTGCAGCTTTGTGTTACTCTGTGGCAGGGAGGTGTTCCATGGGTGTAGCGCGGGTCTTCCCATTCTTCCACCCATAAATTTTGGTGCTTTCCCAGTTTTACCATTAGTGGAAGACCTGGCAAATGTGTCAAAATGCTGTGCCTCCCCAGGTGAGGAATAACAAGGTGAAATATCTTTATTTCTCCTGGTTTTTTCCCTCTTTCTACATGTGCCGCATTCTACAGTACACATAAAAAGCAGAATATGCCTCTCATGGTTGGTTTTGTGTAGGAAGGTGTCCTATTCTGCACAAAAGTGTTCCTGCATACAACGCAGGCACACTTGCACCATGATGCAATGGTCCCTGCATTAGTGTAGACAGCCAGAAGTGGACCAGTGCTGGGAATGGATATGGATGTGGAGTAGAATGGAAACTACAACACACTTCTGCCCTTTCCCTGTGGTTTGCTCAGTTGCACTGTGTGAAAGAATGAAAAATCTGCCCTGAGTCAGCAAAACAGGAGGTCTAAAAGCAAAAAATTAGGGGGAAAAACACACCAAAGATATGAGGTCTTACAGGTCACCACATCAATATATGCATGGCAGACCTATTGCCTTTGTCAAAGGGTAACTAAATTAGTAAATACAAATGGGGGTGGGGTCGCACACTACTCACACACCGGCGGTGTCGCCCCTAAGGACTCTGGTCAATGTAGTAAAGTGTTCGCGATGCATCATCTTTCGATCTTCTGCTATCTTCGCTGTCTTCACCATCCCTGGACACGTGTTTCGGGGTATTACCCCTCATCAGCAGGGATAGGCCGTGTACTGGGGTTGCCGATGGCTGCCAATATCTGCCAGGTATAGTACCACTCAGGCGCGTAGGTGCGGGATCCCAGGCTCGTCAGCCCGCTGCTCAAGGGAGCTTTAAAGTTACAAATGGGGGTGGGGTCGCACACTACTCACACACTGGCGGTGTCGCCCCTAAGGACTCTGGTCAATGTAGTAAAGTGTTCGCAATGCATCATCTTTCGATCTGAGTGGTACTATACCTGGCAGATATTGGCAGCCATCGGCAACCCCAGTACACGGCCTATCCCTGCTGATGAGGGGTAATACCCCGAAACACGTGTCCAGGGATGGTGAAGACAGCGAAGATAGCAGAAGATCGAAAGATGATGCATCGCGAACACTTTACTACATTGACCAGAGTCCTTAGGGGCGACACCGCCAGTGTGTGAGTAGTGTGCGACCCCACCCCCATTTGTAACTTTAAAGCTCCCTTGAGCAGCGGGCTGACGAGCCTGGGATCCCGCACCTACGCGCCTGAGTGGTACTATACCTGGCAGATATTGGCAGCCATCGGCAACCCAAGTACACGGCCTATCCCTGCTGATGAGGGGTAATACCCCGAAACACGTGTCCAGGGATGGCGAAGATAGCAGAAGATCGAAAGATGATGCATCGCGAACACTTTACTACATTGACCAGAGTCCTTAGGGGCGACACCGCCGGTGTGTGAGTAGTGTGCGACCCCACCCCCATTTGTAACTTTAAAGCTCCCTTGAGCAGCGGGCTGACGAGCCTGGGATTCCGCACCTACGCGCCTGAGTGGTACTATACCTGGCAGAGATTGGCAGCCATCGGCAACCCCAGTACACGGCCTATCCCTGCTGATGAGGGGTAATACCCCGAAACACGTGTCCAGGGATGGCGAAGATAGCAGAAGATCGAAAGATGATGCATCGCGAACACTTTACTACATTGACCAGAGTCCTTAGGGGCGACACCGCCGGTGTGTGAGTAGTGTGCGACCCCACCCCCATTTGTAACTTTAAAGCTCCCTTGAGCAGCGGGCTGACGAGCCTGGGATCCCGCACCTACGCGCCTGAGTGGTACTATACCTGGCAGATATTGGCAGCCATCGGCAACCCTAGTACACGGCCTATCCCTGCTGATGAGGGGTAATACCCCGAAACACGTGTCCAGGGATGGCGAAGATAGCAGAAGATCGAAAGATGATGCATCGCGAACACTTTACTACATTGACCAGAGTCCTTAGGGGCGACACCGCCGGTGTGTGAGTAGTGTGCGACCCCACCCCCATTTGTAACTTTAAAGCTCCCTTGAGCAGCGGGCTGACGAGCCTGGGATCCCGCACCTACGCGCCTGAGTGGTACCATACCTGGCAGATATTGGCAGCCATCGGCAACCCCAGTACACGGCCTATCCCTGCTGATGAGGGGTAATACCCCGAAACACGTGTCCAGGGATGGCGAAGATAGCAGAAGATCAAAAGATGATGCATCGCGAACACTTTACTACATTGACCATAGTCCTTAGGGGCGACACCGCCGGTGTGTGAGTAGTGTGCGACCCCACCCCCATTTGTAAATTAATAAATAAACCACATTTCATTATTTACTATTATAACTAATAGAATCAACAAGCAAAATACAAGGTATGCATCATTCACACATTGAATTGTTCATTAATAACAACAGGTGTTACTATAATATTTTAAATAAAGCACTCCTAATCACAATAAACATACACATATCTCTAAACATTTATTTAACACTTTAATAGCTAAATAATCATAAACCATAGTACCAGCCTCACGGAATATCCATACTCCAGAACCTACAAACAAAATCTCCAGCTCTGGGAGTGCATTAGAAAATGCTCATTTTGGCAAGGGCCATCAATGAAATATGCCTTGAAACTTAGGTCATGTTTTTAAAATCCCTTGAGGGGACCACTCTGTTTGCTATAGCCTCCCAAAATACATATGTTACTTGTTCGTGATACCCTCCCCATTTTCAGAAACCACAGAAACAAGAACTATATGCAAATTAGCCAGCGCAAGCAATGATATGCGCTCCTCGGGAACAGCAGTGAATATTTAGTTGATCTCCGGCTGTGTTCTGAGGCTGCAGACATTTTGTTTTGCATTTCTTTTCATTACGGATACCCCAGTCACACCTGGGACACCCACACACAGCCAGGGCCATTGGGGTCCCACAAGGGGAACCCCAAGACCATTGCAGCTCTGCCTGCTCCCCAGCCAGCACTCATCCTCAGATGTGGCAGAGGATCTGGGCATTTGGTTTTCTTTTTGTGCTTCCGATGGAGGCTGGGGGAGGGAGGCCCAAGGCTCCTTCACAGCCATCACTCTTCCTTGGGAGCAGGCGCAGGCACAGGGGCAGGAGCCGTCCATTGTTGTTTGTGCTTCCGTCCAGTGGAAGCAGCCCTTCTTTCACCTCACCGCAACAATCCATAGAAAAGCTCATGGATGAAGAGGCCTCTTTAGTACCCCGGGGGATGGGGTCTCCGAGACACAATACATACAAAGGACCACAGAGGATGTGTAAATATATCTATATTTTTGTAACCTTAACTTCTCAAAAACTATAAAACAGATTTACACCAAATCACAAAAAGCATGTTTTCTGGTTATAGATGTGTCTTTCTGCCAAATTTGGTGCAATTCTGGTCAGCCATTTTTGCTGCACTGCTGTCTAAACTTTCCTATGGAAATTTCACTGGGAAATTGCATTTTGTGACTCACCTTTTCTCGGCCCTCACTTGCTGAATGGAAATGAGGTGAGTGAATTTTTTTTTCGAAAGTTTCATGAAGATTTGTCAAATGGCACCAACGTTATTAGCGAAATAAAAAATATCTTTCTCTAGAAACTCTAGCCTAAATATAACAACAGAGTAGCTGCTGCCACTCTGTAACAAATATATGAATGAAACTCTACGATCATGTTTACTACATATCAGGGACTGTGAGACGGAGAGGTTGCACACACATTAAGATCAGTTTTTATGTAATTATGGAATTCAAAGCACACAATTTCAAGTTCAGGTTTGCACATATGCCAATATCAACACTCCCAGGCTTCTAAATGCCACCTTTGCCATACTACATTAAACACAAAACACCCTCCTCAGGCAGCAGCAGTCTAGGTCAACTAGATGATTACAAGTGCACAAGATGATTGAAGAATTAAATTTTATATATCAAGTCAATCTTTAATTAGATTTTGCTTGTAAGTGCTCAGGTTATCACTCTGCAATCAGCAAAATTGAACCATGTAATAGTTCAGCAACATAAAACAAGGTTTTGTTTATCACAGAGGTGCAATTCCGTCAATGGTACAGCGAATGGATTTCATACTAATTAATCCATACATCACACAATCAAACGCAAACAAATCTTGATTTTACTGCATGTGTTGAAGAGATAACTAAATATGAAGGTCAAATGGAAGTAATAGTAATTGGCAGTGGCCAATCAAGGAGTTACAGAGGAACTATTTTGTAAATTAAAATGAAAGGGATCATTTTAGGTACTTTACTTGGTGATGTTGGAGGCCTTTGATCGATGTTAAATTAAGCGAGAGGAGCAAGACAGAAGAGCCACTGTGACTGTGAATTAAGTTAAATAGAAACAAAAACTTCTTCCTCTATACCTAAGCATTACTATCTAATATTGAATTTGAAAGTATCAAAATACTGCACGCGCTTTAGAAACTTTCACATAATGTAGCAAAAGGACTTGCTGGGCTGCATTGGTTTTAACGGTATGAGCAGATATGTGCCATGTTTACAAAAATATGGCGCACTTCTGTTCTCCCTTTGCGCCGGCACACTATTGGCAGCCTCGTGCTGAAGCAGACACACTTGCACAATGGTACAAAGGGTGCCTGAGTTGTGGTCAGAATAGGTTTTGTGCATTGCAGTGTGCCTTTCTTCTCAAAAACTATTCGTAGAAGCTCATTCTTCTTTGTATATGTGCTGCAGAATGCAACACACGTGATGGAGAGTGGATGTTATCTGACATCTACCTTTATCAATTCTCATCCGACAAGATCATTACAACAAATATTTCTTGGCGAAGACATGTTAACTTGGTAAGTCAAAAAATGTGCAAATACATGATGCATAGTAAAAACAAGCAGAGTGTTTTAAAATGACGATACGGAAACATAAACAAAGAGAGAGAAATTACAACCACATATTCATGCATTTACGTGAGGCACAGAAGACTATTTCAACCACAGTGTCCCATTTTACTGTGTCCTAAGGTTTCCATCCCCCCTTGTTTCCTGTTCTGTTTAGAATCCTTTCAAGTAGGAGATGGCAGGCACACCTTCCTGCATAAAAACAATCCTTAGAGGGATATTCCTCTATCTATGTGTGCTGCAGAATGTAGCACACATAGAAAGAGGAAGTAAAAAGGGGAAATAAAGATATTTCTTCTTGTTACGCCTCTCCTTGCGAGGTGATTCTTTTTTGGGCATTTCCAGGTTTACCAGGTGGGAACACCCATGCAAGCCCCATAGAGTGCCTCCCTTGCGCAGAATAATGCAACACTGCGATTTGCGCTGTGTTGCATTACTCGAGATTTTTTAAGCCATTCAAAGCCACGCAAAGTGGCTTTCGTGGCTTCAAAATCTGACTTAAGGTTTGCGTTGCTCTTGCACCACGGCGTGTGGTGCAAGGGTCACAAATATGGCCCATATTGTCTAGATTATTCAACTTAGTTCAGGACCCCTCCATTTCATCTTTCCAAATTAGTACAAAGGAAGATCACGATAATAAAAATTTATATTCATTACTGCCCCTTTTAAGTTGAATTATATGCACACCTCATCTTTAGTTTTGATTGCACTTTCCTATCAAAAACACTGATATAAGTTTGAAATGAATTTTAGTTATTGTGCTCTGCCCTGAGTAAATCTGCTAAGAATAAAATTATAAAAATATGATTCTGTTCAGCTCTCTCCCTGTACTTGTGCACTTGTGGCTGCCTAGCGCCAAAGGAGGCACCCTTGCCTGCATTGTGGGCAGGATAGTTTTTGTGCAGGAAGGGGTTCCTTATGGCACAAAAACTATCCTTACAGCAAATTCCTCTTTTTATGTGTGCTTCAAAATGCACCACACATGCAAAGAGGAAGTAAAAAGGAAAAATAAATATATTTCTCGTCGTCATGCCAACCTTAGGTGCACCATTTTGGCTCAAACCTAGATTTACAGACTTTAGCAAATCTGGGTTTGCATCAAAATACATGGATGGATGCATGAGAATGTCAATCCTCCACCCATGTAATGCATCCCCTATGCAAAGTAGTGCAAGGCAGCACACAGACATGCCTTACAAAGCCAGATGAAGTTGCGTTGTGGGAGCAATGACTCAAAATGTTAGTAAATATGGCACAGGAGCACAAAAATACTCATGAATTGAAATCCTCACAGTTACTTCTATGAAGGCATACAGAGTTGTGTAATATGCCTACTCATACATCTTTCCAGAGGTGTACCTGTAAAATTTAGTTGCAGCCCTCCAAGCATATACCTATTAAAGGCATGTGGTCTCCTTTGTTGACATTAGATTTCCCCACAGCAGAATTGTATGCTAAAGACAATTCTGCACTGTGGAAAGCCTGTGCCATTGTCAATAGCATGTTTCTTTAATTCTCTTTTTTCTCCAAAGGGAAAACTGTTCTGTCTGTCTGTCGAGAAATGCCTGTCCCTACACCCCTGTGAAGTTATGGGGAGTTAGGTTCACCTTCCCACCATGGAAAGTGATTTACTTGAGCACCTGTAATCTTGACCATTTACAAGGTGGCTACAAACTGATATGCTTGCCCTACTCCAAAATCCAATAAATGAGGCCCTTAGTCTGCAGGGACAAGCCTGGAGACATGTTTTGCATTGTCACTTTAGTGGTGGCCCAGAATTTGCTGCAGTTTACTAGTGACATTTAACTTACAGGCCCTGGGTACACTTGCTACCATATTCTAGAGAGTTATAGATAAATTACATATGCCAATTTGGAGTATAGTCAATCTCGACATGTTTTAGCGTCAGAGCATTGTCTAAAGTATGTTTAGACAGCCACACTGACACTCTTGCGGAACATTTTGCCCTCTGCTGCTGCTAGCATGGAATGGTTGCTTCCACACTGCTAATGTCAAAACACCAAACTGTATGTAATCAACATTTTCAGCAGGGTTACAATATTTGTCGGTACTCTTCAGCAGGGTTGATGCAACACAAATGATTCTCAGTCTGACTGTGAGAAATTCTAGCTGCACTTTTCAGAATGCCTGCCAAATATTAAAATTACTTTTCAGCAGGCCTGCAACACCATGGACTAATGTCCCTTTGAAACCATTGGAATGAACATCCTCTGGGATTGCTAAAATGGCAGCCATATTGATGCAGGTATTAAGGTACCAACTGCTCCTGGCCAGTCCCTGCTGATAGTGAATACTTTGTGGTGAGGATTGATTGAGAGGCCCAATGTAATGCGGGCATATTCAGCTTGCCTTGTCATTTAACCAATAACTATTTGCAAGGTGGAAATGTTAGGCCCTTTCATATGCTAATAGGCAAATATCACTAGAAAACGTGGTGCAGATGCCTGTGTCCTACAAGAAACAATGCTACCAGCTCAGTGGATCCATTCCCTAAATGATCCTTTCCACAAGTACGCTTCCATTGGAAACACTGAGGTACCCATTGTCTCATTGGGTGCCAGGAAGACAAACTGTGCCTTAGAAGGATGCTGTTCACCAGCCTAATTCCAAATTATTTAGTCTAGGTGAAGGCTACTTCTAATGCCTCGTGTACATGAGCCCCTGGGTAAGTTGTACTATAAGAGGCACTAGGTAGGGGCATAATGAAGGCCTCAGCATCCACCGCAATGTGGGGGACCATCATGGCTCCTAGTTATGGAGGGGATCCCCTCAGCTCTTAAGCCAAGCCACTCCATACCTGCCAGAATGTGTGCAATGGCATTGAATAAGAAACAGTCAAAAGCATAGGAAACTCACTCTGCTTTCCCGTGCAGAAAGAAATAGAAAATAAACACCGTCAATTTTATATACCTGGCAGAGAGATGCCCAGCAAAAGGCAACCCCATTTCCATGGCAGAGAAGTAATGCAGTCTGGTGGGGCATGGGGGCAATCCTTCAGGGGGCACTCATTGAGTCCAAACCCCCAGAAATATCTGTGCGATCTCAGAAGCGTCAGGGCCCCTCATCATATTCTGAATTTTGCATTAAGTCGCTGGCACTAGGTAAGTCAGAATAACAAACAGAGGGGCTGTGGCAACTGGTGACCCCCCCCCACACCCCCATACATATTTTCACGAATATCTGAAGATCTTTCATAGGGCTTTACTTATATTATCTGTACCCAGCAGAAAGAAACATGGGGCATATTATCAAGACAGGCGATACAATTATCGCCGTTTTAGCGAAAACGGCCGCTAAAACGGCGATAATGGGCCTGATAATATGCTCTATGGAATTCCAATTGAAGCCCATGTTAGATGTCCTTCACATTTAACATGGGCTTCAATTGAAATTCCATAGAGCATATTATCAAGCCAATTATCGCCGTTTTACCGGCCGTTTTCTGCCGCTAAAACGGAGATAATTGTATCGCCTGTCTTGATAATATGCCCCTGTGTTCGTTTGATGGTGTATTTGAGAGTTTATCTTGACTGAGTTGTGATGAGGATTGTGCACAGCACAGATTTAGATTGGACTCTCCTTAAAAAGACCAATTAGACGCCTAACAGCCCATCTTATGGTAATTGTGGAGAAAACACATATATGAGAGATGCCTCATTAAAGAATGAACAGAGAGGGGCTCTAATGGAAGCATGCACAGGAAAAAGGCAATTGTCAGTAAAGCATGAACATTAGGAACCTACTCATCGAGATGTGCACAGAAGTCTACAAATTCAGCCAAGCTGAAAAGTTGTCTGCTGATCCAATCATTCTCAGCTAAGAAAGCCTGCTCACAAACGCACGTGAAGAAGGAGTCTGCTTATCGAGTCATGCACAGCTGGGAAACACGCTCATTATTGCCTTGATGTATAATGAGATTTGTCGTATGCATGATTTGTACATCGGGCAAATGTTCTTGAGACAAAGGGGCATATTACCTACAACTAGCGATAATTGTCGCTATGTTGGCTTAGCAGCAATATTTTTATCGCCGAGCTGCGGCGATTTTTATCGCTTAGGAACCTTGCTATTATCAAGGTTTATCTCCTAAGCGATAAAAATCGGCCGAAATGCATGAATATCGCTGAAAAGTCCGCGATATTCATGCATTACCGAGCTAATGCTCTTGGCCATGTTATCCACCTACCATTGGATAACATAGCTAAGAACTGCTCTGGGGCAGGTGTTAGCTTTTGGAGATAATCGCGCTTAGTGCGAATATCTCCAAAAGTTGGTAATAGGAGATAGCGATGTTAGCGACTGTTTCCAGTCGCTAACATCTTGGCACACCCACTTTGCATGTCATTAGTGATAAATTTCACTGACATGCAAAGCAGGCCCAAGATGGTCGCTATCTCCTACTAGCTGTCGCTAACTGGTGTTAGCGACAGCTAGGTAATAGGGAGATAATTTTATCTCCACTTTCTTGGCTTTTAAAGCCAAAAAAGCAGAGATAAACCCCCTTGATAATATGCCGCAAAATCTTGCAAGATTTCGCGTGAGATTCAGGGCCCATTTCAATTTGGGCTCCAGGCCATTGACCGGCACGGTACACAGTGTATTGTTTTTATCATTTTTCTCAGATACCATTACCCTTCACGAGGGGGGTGGGGGGTGCCTTGCTATTTACAGTTTTATCACTTGCATGTTCACAGCTGGTGTGCAGTGCACCATGGCCATCGAGGCCTGTTGGGTAATTTCCAATTCAAAATGAACATTCTCAAAGTAAACAGGCAGAATGAGATCCGTGATGCTTCAGATATGAATGAGAGGCTGGCACACCCAGCTATTATGAATTAAATCCGTTTTATTTCTTGCTGCAGAATTTCTTGATGTGATTAGCGTAGCTTCCTTAGACATCATGGGGCATATTAGCAAGGGGAAGTATCGCCGCTTTTTTGGCGAATTGTGCCGAGAAAGCGGCGATACTTCTAGAGCCCTATCCACAAGGGCATTTTAACGCCTGGCTCAAGCCCACTTTGCATGTCGACGACAAACATCCCAAATGACATGCAAAGTGGGCGTTCCCACGTCCAACCACATGTAAAATGTGGTTGGAGGTGGGAACACCCTATTACCAAGGCAGGCGTTGGGAGAGGCAGACCTGCGATAAACTCGTTTATCGCAGGTCTCCCAACGCCTGCTCTGACCAGGTGTTAGGGCATTGATAACATGGGGGTGTGGATCATAAAGCTGAATCCACCCCCCCATATTATCAATGCACACATTAGCGCATGAAAACAACGTTTGTTTTCATGCGCTAATGTGCCATATCGCCGACTATCGCCGGATTTCATTTCGCCTACGTGATGCGCATTGATAACTGCGCGCTATCACGGCGGAAAAATCCGGCGATAGCCGGCGATATGAAGATGTGCGATCTGCGTTCATTAACGCACTTCTGGGTAATATGCCCCCATGTCCCTTCTCCTTTTATAGTTTTCAGTCAGTTATGCATAGGGTATTTTGGTTAGGTGCATGATGGCTGTATATTTTTCTGGTGCTTTCCTTGATCTCCAAATGTTCTTTGAGTTTCACATCATACTTCAGTTTCCTCGCAATGATTATTATAGTGGTTGGGAGTTGGTCCACGCATCCTTCGGAGAGAGGAAAAGGCTTTCAGCATTACTCCATCACTCCAACCCTGCTTGGACTGTTCTCTCTTGTAACACCACCCCATGACCCACCTCTTATGGAAACCTGCACTGCCCTACAGAGAAAGGTAAAGCATTTCACGATTACACCATCGTTGCCTGTTCTATTTTCCCTCTGAATAAATGAATGGGGTGAATTATTTAAGTTGGTTAATCATCATACGATGCTCTTCCTTTAAACCCTCCTGATGAGCTATATAAGTGTGATCACTACCAGGACCTGCCTTCTTTTTGTATTTGGCACTGCCATTGGCTGAAAGGAGTCAGGGATTAAATGTTGCAACTCCCCCTTTAAAGAAGTGCTTACCCCACCTTCTTGTGGGCCATGGTAGCTATCTCAGTCAGATTATAAATCACTATTTTGAAAATGCCACTTTTAGAAAGTTTTCATTCTGCAGCCTGAGAAACATGCCTGAGAGTTATTCTCAGCCCTTCCTGAGCTTCAAAGGGTAACTGGAGGGCTGTGCCAACCCCCTTCTTGACTTCTGAAGCCTCTTTCAGTGTCACTTGCAAATGCAGCTGACACCTGGGACTAATGGTCCTTTGTCACCCTCAAAAGTTTGAAATTGTTTGGGTATGCGAAATAACTACCCAGAAACAGTTTAAGGGTAAACAAAGAGAAGGAACTCCATACATAACAAGAAATTAGATGGATAGTAGTGCTTATAAATGTTGCACCTCATTTATGATACAAAAAAGTATACTGAGGGTGAAGTGATAATCAACAAAGAGCCAAAGCATTTGTGGTGCTATAATGGTTAGATGCACCCTACTACCAAAGGTGCATAAACATGCTGGAAACAACCAGTGCATATTGCATCATGTCATACGAAAGAAATCAAAGCGCTCTGGAGCATGTTGAGCAATAAATATAATGTCGAACAGTAAGGACTTGTTTTAGAAACCACACTTTGTTATTTATTATAATGCAAAGACAAAGTAGTCTTCAGATACAGATAATAATCATGCTTGTAATTTTCAGAGATGAACAGGCAACACGTTTTGTGACTTTTTCAAGGCTTGGAAAAAACTGTATTATGAAATCCACTTTATTATTGAACAGCACAATCCTACAGGAACACAGTGCGTAAAAAGGTTGTTCGTGCAAAGGAAACAATTTGGTAGAGTGTGTGAGGGACCAGACCTGATTAAGAAAGCCGAAAGTGGTGATATCCAATGAAACAGTTAGAACTATGTATTGACAATAGTGGTCAACTGTGCCGGAAGGCGCAAAAGGATCAATTCCAAATACTATGATGTACACTAAAAGATTATTAGAACACAGATGTTAGACATTGGGGGTCTCAAGTTGGCTGAGGTAGGTACCTTTGTCCAAATAGGGACCCTTACTTCCAGTCAGGGTAAGGGGGATACAACTTTAGATAACCCCTGCTCACCCCCTTGGTAGCTTGGCACAAGCAGACGAGCTCATGCCAAAGGCAATGTGTAAAGTCATTGTACCAACACTCACAGTAACACAGTGAAAACACCACAAACAGACACCACACCAGGTTAGAAAAATAAAATACCTTTATCTAAACTAAACAAGACCAAAATGACAAAAATCCAACATACAGATACTCAGTAGAATGCCTTTAAAAAGGGTTGTTGCAAAAATAAGCCTGTTGATGGTAAATGCAACACTTTACTCTCAAATTACCTTGAATGCGTAATGCAGAACAAACAAAAGGGTTGCAGAGAAGGCGATGTGTCGATTCTTCTTGCGCTCCGGTCACAATGCGATGATCCGGTGCGGTGCTATGAAGTGGCGTCTTTGGTGCAAAGAGACAACATGGAGGTGATGCGTGCTCACCTGACAGCCATGCAGTGAAATCTGTGGTTTCCTGAGCCACAATAGGCCCTGCAACACGCTTCTCTGGTGATGTGACGGCGATCAGCGGCGACATGCTTCCTCAGTGATGTGACGGCCCTGTAACACGCTTGTGTTGTGATGCGGCAGAGAGCAGCGGTGGCACGCTTCCTCAGTGATGCGATAGCGGCTGTTGCAGTGGCAACACGTTTCACCCTCGCTGCGTTGCGCTTCCAGCCCCCAACAGCAAGAGCCTCACACACAGTTACAGGCACCTCCTGGCAGATCGGCACACCCAGCAAGGAAGTTCAGGGAAGCTGGGGGTGAAGTCCTTTTGTGCCTGGGACTTCAGAAACAGGAGGACAGCTCTTCTCAGGCTCTTGGAGACTTTTCCTCAGATGGACACAACACACAGCAAAGTCCTTCTTCAAGCAGGGGTCACAGCACACAGCAAAGTCCCTTTGTCCTCTCCTTAGTAGAAACAGCAACCTGCAGGTCAGCTCCAGACACGCAGCAAGGATAGTCCTTCTCCTCAGTCTCTTCAGCTGTCCTCTTTGGCAACAGGTTCCTCTTGATTACAAAGTAGTTTAAAGTTCAGGGGCTTCAGCTCTCATATTTATTCCCCAAAAGTCTTTGTTCTCTATGTGTGAGGGTCCTGGACCCAGTCCAAACCAGTTCTGGGTGCACTCTGCCAGTGCACAACTTCTTCCTTTATGAATGCAGGCCAGGGTCTTCAGACGCACCGTAGGAGGTGGAGCCAGCTTTGTGGAAGGCAGGCATAGCCCTATTCAGACCCAGGTGCTACCCCTCCCACCACTCCAAATGCAGATCGTCTATTCAGCCTAGTGCTGACTCACCCAGACTCCTGGAGCCATTCCAGTCTCTGTCACTCTCAAACCAGACAGTCAATCCACAAACAGGCAGAGGCACACAGAAAGGTTGAACAAGAAAATAGCCACTTTCTAATAGTGCTACTTTCAAACACAGAATTTAAAAACCATCCTTCCCAAAATATGTGTTATTAAATTCTGACTTCAAGGATACCAGACTCCAAGTTTTCATCTCACTCCTATGGGAAGATATGCAGGTAAGCATGTTACACAGTATTCTCTATTCTGTCATTTGGGCAAGATAGTCTTTCAATAGTGAAAAACGAAATTG
Organism: Lissotriton helveticus; assembly: GCF_964261635.1. Classification (NCBI taxonomy): domain Eukaryota; kingdom Metazoa; phylum Chordata; class Amphibia; order Caudata; family Salamandridae; genus Lissotriton; species Lissotriton helveticus. The sequence goes on from NC_136059.1 coordinate 1,710,079,624, forward strand.
GCAGTATTTCACTATTAGGACATGTTACACACACTATTACATGTCCTACCTTTTACATACACTGCACCCTGCCCAGAGGGTACCTTGGGCCTATCATAGGGATGTCCTAGGTGTAAGAAAAGGGAAGGGTATGGCCTAGCAAGTGGGTACACTGGCCAGGTCGACATGGCAGTTAGCATACTGCGCACTGGCACTGCAGTGGCAGGCCTGCGACATCTCTTTGGAGCTACTCATGTGGGTGGCACAATCAGTGCTGCAGGCCCACTAGTAGAATTTGAATTACCAGCCCTGGCACACTCAGTGCACCTTACTAGGGACCTACTGTTAAAACAAATATACCAATCATGGATAACCAATCACAATCACAATTTACATAGAAGGCATTTGCACTTTGGCACTGACCAGCAGTGGCAAAGTGCCCAAAGCATATAAACCAGCAACACGAAATTCAGCATAGTGTAAAAAAATACAGGTAGAGGCAAAAAGTCAGGTCTAACAACAGGTGAATTAACAGGTCTCCGTGATCACACATCAAGCAAGATAGTGTATCATTCCAGACAATAATGTATGGAGACAGGTCTAGTATCACAAGTGCACAAAAATATAATAAGGCCAGGAGTCTGTGATGAGCTCCAATATAAACAACGGCACATGCTATGTGTCTGTGCTGCCTCACTCCTCCTCGTACAGGTCCTGTACAGCTGACCTCTTGTTTGCGCTACAGGGACATTACAAAGTCCAGAGGTCTTCCCTGCAACTGCCCAGTTGACAAGCACCATCTGGATCTGCCTAAGCTGTGCTGCTGGCCTCTGCTGGAGTGAATCCTGACCCTAGAGATGTACCACCCAGGTCCTGGACATTTGGCTGGTGTCAGAGTGTATTCGTCCTACTTCAAAACTCCTAGATCTGCTGGATAAAAATTCCGAATTTTTTAGCTCCTCCTGATAGCGAACAAGCACCCACTTCTACCACTAGTGCAAACATCAGATAGAGATCTGCTCTTTTTATCAGCAACAACCCTCCCTGTCCACCGCCAATGCAGAACTCCATCAGTGACCTACTCCTTGAACTGACAATGATCTTTTTGAAATTACTGCCAATTTGAATCTTCAGCTGAGGTGCCTCACGTAGACTTGGACTGAGTAAAAAGGTAAACTCTTCAATGGGGCGAACCTGGTCCTTGTCTCTTATCCACACTCCATTGCAGTCTGCTGAGCTTATGACTTTGACCCGTTCCAGCAGGATGAGTTAACCACAAGTGGTGGATTGTGCTTTTTGGCACAATTATCTGAAACTTTAAAAATTCATAACTGCGGTTCTACTTATTGAAGTTTTTACGTTTAATGTCATTCCATGTACTAAAATTTACTCTGTTTTTCTAAACTGGTTTGATTTTTTCTTGTGTTGTGTTTTCACTTTGTTACTGTTTGGGTACTGCATAAATACTTTACACATTGCCTCTAGGATAAGCCTGACTGGTTTTGTGACAAGATACCAGAGGGTTGTTCACATGTTTATTTGTTGACCTATGTGGTTCACCTTGATAACTGTGTTTGGTTACTTTAGTGGGGCTTTCACCCCCTCAACAAATAACCCAATTTCTTATTTAAGCCATCTTCGTTCATCAGTGCAGAATAAAATAAGATAAGCCCAAAATATCAAATCGCGGAAATTGCAGCAGAAGCATGCCAAGTATCCTGTATGAAACACTTCTTCCCATGACTTGCAGGTGACATCACTAAGATTATTATTGTGTTACTGCCTAAGAGGAGTGTCCCAATCTCCATATGATATCATTGTCACATTGATCCTAAAATGAATAAAAGCAGATACCAGTGTGCTGGGCGCTGAACTGTCAATGTTCAACTTCAAATATCTAAGGATTATTTTGGAAGCAGAGGGAACAAGAGTGTTCCAAGAATTCGTAGAATGCAAAGACTAACAACTTTACTACAGCCCTATGAACGATATTGAAAACAGGACTGCCAACAAACCAAGCTGCACATATCCTCCACGACCATATAACATCGTTGATCATAAGATCCTGCTTAACGACAAGAGTTTACGCTTCATCCTCAGCTTGAGCCAGTTGAATCATTCTAGGTACAATAATCTTCTGCACAAATAGTGCTTTGAAATGTCCATACCATAAGGATCCTCCCTCTCTTTGCTCTTGCTCAACACCTATACTTATCTTTGCAAGTGGATGTTACAGCAGCACTACCAACGATTCCATTTGTACCACAATGTCACCCAAATACACATTTAAATAAAATGCAAACCAGAGAGCCAATCAATTATCCTCTAAAATATCCAGATCAAATATTGCTCTGAATGAGAGACAGTGTTCTCTGTCGGAATGTGGAAATACCGAGATCTGTATACATCTAATGAACCTCCCTGAGCACTTTCTAAAAGCATCAGAATTATTTCAACTCCCACATTGTGTTCCCACCATAAAATCAGAGATCATGCTTGAATTTGCTAATCTGATCAATCAGTATTGTTAATTGGAGGTGTAGTGACCATAATAATGTATTAATCTATTCAGGACTACCTAAAAAGGACAGAAAGAGTCTCCAAAACTAGACGACCAGGATTTCAGATTGTGATGAAACATGAGAGAAAGCACTTATGGAGTTAGTCTAGATTGCACTCAATTGCCTTTTCATTTGAGTTAAGAAATACATTCATAATATTTGTTTTCAAATAATTAGTGGGGAAAGTTGGATATCTTGGGATCATCTGCAACTTCTTCTGTCTTTACAAGCTATTCGACCTTCTGTGGATTCCCAAGATTACCCAACACTATGTAATACGATCTCAGCAAATAGTAGATTTCCAGGCATACTCTTCATCTGCTGCATTCTGTTGAACTGACTATCTGAAGGAGAAAGTGCAGCAAAAAATGATACATTGAACTTTTTTTCTTTTTTGCACACAGAGTAAACCTTTTTTCTGAGAATAACTCCCGGCACCCCTAAAAATGGGACTGTTGCATTAACGTTACCATCCAAATAATACCTTTACCCCAGCTTATTTGGAAAGAAGATTAACTGTGTTAATAAAGTTTGCAAAACATGTTAAATGGTTGTGATTGACCACAAGAGCTATGGGCCATTTGTATGAACACATTTTCCAATAGACACAAAATGGGTAAAACCCTTTGATACATCTGGTCCTATGACTTTGCGAGTTTACACTGCTTATCTACCAGCAACCAAAGCCTCTTCTCTGTGTGCACCCAAGTCCCAGCCTAGACCTTTAAAATTAATACTGTGAGAAGTCTGCCAAACTGGTAAAATCTGAATCACATTCCATGCAGTGGTAAATGTCTGCAGATCCTGATTCTGTCAATCATAATTTGTGTACTTACATTTTCAGATGATTTCTTTTTTTGCGCACAGGAGCTGAACTTAGATGCACAGAAAAATGTAAGAATTTTCCTTTAACATCTAATATGGCAAAGGCCTGGGATAAGGAAAGAAATCAAACACAATCGTCTCCACAGCATACAGTAGCCAGGAGCCTTCTGCTGTACATCACATGCTTGATCCACTAACAAATTTGAAGCGCCAAATACATCAGGGCCCAAGTCTTTGATCCACTCTGAACCTGGACGTGAGAGCAAAACTAAATTAGCCTTGCCTTATGTGAAACATGAAAACAGAAATATTCAGACTTGCCTTATAATCCCCTTGTTCATTTCTCATGCAAGGGGGTTCTAAATGGCAGCAAAGCGACGTTTGACACTCAACGAAATGTCATAATATACATATCACATAAATAACGTGTATAAAGTCGAATAATGTACACCACCTATAATTAATAAAGGTTTTAAAAGAGGCTGAAGACTGCTGCTACAAATAAAGCAGCAGCTCACACAATGAGTTGTTTGTTGAAGAAATATATTTATTTATATATATATATATATATATATATATATATATATATATATATATATATATATATATATATATATATATATATATATTAAGGCTCCAGAAACACCGAAACCGTGAGTCCCTCTCAGTGTCGGGTGCCGTTAAAACGTGGCGGTGTACCGCGTTATTAAATTACAGCTCCAAACTCCTTCACCCATACCCAGCCAAATGTGTTTTAAAAATGGCGTGGCGTGATTCTCGATGTTGAACCACTGACGATGGGACGCTGTCCCGAAACGCGTTTGCTTAAGGAATAAAAATACTGTGGCTGCACGAATTTTGAGCCAGTGAGTGCTGTTCTTCTTTCCCAACCCGGCTGGGTATGGGTGAAGGAGTTTGGAGCTGTAATATATATATATATATATATATATATATATATTCATTCCATCTGGTCCAAGTTCAAGGCTTCCGGGTGCTCTGGGGCGGTGCACGCGAGGCGCGGCAGGACCCGCCGCGTAAATATGATTCCGCCTTTCTCCTTCCAGAGAAGTTTTTTCCTTGTGCACTCCCGTGCGCTTTCAAATTACACCACACCAATGTTTAGTCGAGTATAGGGTTTATTTTCTCAAAAAACTACATGTCCCATAAATCCTGTGCGATAAACAGGAAATGATGTAATTGTAAGAGTAACTTTTCACTTTATTAAAACGGTAAAAAAATGTCGATTCAGTTAACCTGTGAGCAAGGTCTCCGTGGAGATCGAAACGCGTAAGGTGTTTCTGGTTGCTGAGAAAATAAACCCTATACTCGACTAAACATTGGTGTGGTGTAATTTGAAAGCGCACGGGAGTGCACGAGGAAAAAACTTCTCTGGAAGGAGAAAAGCGGAATCATATATATAGATATATATATATATTTATATATATATATATATTCACTGAAAAAACCAGACAGTGTTGGACCAAGGGGGCTGACAACTTCTTTGTCCTGATGGCGGACTTGTGCTCACTGAAACGGACGCGGAACTCGCGACCCGTCTCACCCACATATACTAACACATACTTACTCTCTTTTACAATCACTGATACAAGTACACATTGATCCATACAGTCACTTACGCAATCACAGGCTCTCATGTATAGTTATTTATATATGCCAACTCTCACATGCACTGTGTTTTACTTATGTACTTACTTGGACATGGAGCACTGAGATAGCCATTCACTCACCAACACACCCATGCACACAGTCAACCACCCATACAGCTCTTTCCACATGCACTCTTGAACCCATATACCAAGTGAATCAACTGCTCACACATATATGCACAGATTCACACACCTCCCAGGCACCCACACACACACTCACCCTCACATACAAATATTTGGGCAACCAATCAATAACCCATATAACCACTCATATAGCTAATCATCAACACATGCAGCAGCTTACACAACAACAGACATACTGATGCACACATTCAGACAGTTTTGTTACTAACCAATGCATTCAGTAAGACACATTTAATCACTCACTCATACAGTCAGTCACACGCCTACTAAATCCTTCATCCAGACACTCATACATACACTCATTCTTCAATATATAAAACATATTTTTACTTTTCAGAAACGCACATTCACTGGATGATGTCATCAGTGATGTCATCAGTGATGGCATTTGAGATGTCATCAGTGATGTCATCAGTGATGTCATTTGAGATGTCATCAGTGATGTCATCAGTGATGTCACTGACCATGTCATGAATGATGTAATATGTGACATCATCAGTAGTGGATTGTGGGCGCGCGAGTTATAGTGAGTCCAACTAACTATAACGTGGGAATTTCAATGGTTTTGTATGAGTAAAATGTTCAGCTAACTATAACTGGTGTGAAACCTATGGTCTTTTCAGTGAATTTCAAAGGTTTTTTAAATGCTAATTCCTAACTATAACGAGTGTGAAACCTATGGTTTTTTCAGTGAATTTCAAAGGTTTTTTAAATGCTAATTCCTAACTATAACGATTGTGAAACCTATGGTTTTTTTAGCGAATTTCAAAGGTTTTTTAAAAACTAATTCCTAACTATAATATTTGTGAAACCTATGGTTTTTTCAGTGAATTTCATAGTTTTTTTAAAAGCTAATTCCTTTGTATATCGACTTTGTAACCTACGATTTTTTTGTATTAACTGTTTTTTACAACAATTAATTATATATATATATTTTTTTAATTATTTGTTCAATGTATATATATTTTTTTTACATTTTTTCCTGGTGCGCTCAGGGTGCGCGCACCGGTAAGCTTACCGGTACCATTTTGTCTTGGAGCGCTCAGGGTGCGTGCACCGGTAAGCTCTCCCGAGAACGCACCGAGAGCGCTATTTCTGCGTTCCTAAAAAAAATATGTATGAAAACTAACTAATAATGCAAGACATTTAGTACCATACTTATAAAAGCAGTATTTTTGATTTACGAAATGAAAATGATTTTGCATTTCCGTAAAGCTATCAATACGTCACTCAGGCGCGCCGCGTAAGCGCCATTCGGAAGCGCCTACGTTTACGCCGCGTAAGCGCCCCCGGTAGCGCTCCGGTGCGCGCAGCCTAAGCGCGTCAAGTCATGTGACCTTAAAATAACTCTTTTCATTGGTTGCTAACAGTTTTTTTTACAAAGAATGACATCCCCACCCATTTCCTTCACTTCTTCTTTCACTTTTGTGACTGCAAGACCTGTCTTTTTGCTGCTTAATCTTTGTTGGATTATCATGGCTGCCAGAGCATTCCGCAGCAGTGATGACATAGATGGATTTATAGATGAAGAGTTTCCTCAGCCTAGAGTTAAGGAACATTTTATCTGTAAATTTTTTGACATACCTGAGGGACGTAAGAAAGTAAATGCTCCAAAGGTGGAATGTAAGATCTGCCATACTGTACTTTCCAGGGGAGACCCCACAATGAAGTACAGTTTTGGTAATTCTACCATGATTCGCCACGTGCAGAGAAGGCATCCCCAGAACTATGCCCGGGAGAGTGTCAGGGCTCTGGCACGAGAGGCTCCCAGGGACAATGCCTCTACTTCAACCGGAGGACCAACTACATCGGTGAGGGGGCGACCAGAAGAGCTGATCCCTAATATTCAGCCTGCTTTTAATGAAGCCATAATTAAATGCAGACAATGTGATCAGCTACTTTGTTATGGGGAACAAAGTGTTATGTGCATGGTTCGAGCATTAGAGAACCACCGCTGCCGTCCTCAGCCCTAATTTTGATTATTTTTTTTCTCCTGTTGAGCAGTTTCCCATTCCCTGTTTTTGTTCAAAAAAAAGGAAAAAAGAAGAAAAAAAAAAGTTCTTTTCAGAACTACCTCCAATTCTCATCAAAAAGCTGTATTCTTAAAAAAATGAAAAAGAGTAACTGAAGTGGAGTGCAGTGAGAGAGGAGAGGAAAATGAGTGAGAAAGCAAAGAAAGGGACGAGAGGGGAAGGGAAATGAAGTAGGGGGACTGAAAGAAGGTGAGTTTGGGGAAGGAGAGTGAGGAGAAGGAGAGTGAACATGGGGAATGTGGATAGGTGAAGAAAATGTAGTAAAAGAACGGTGGTGTGGAAGGGTAAGAAAAGAGCAGTGATGTTTAGGAAAGAGTAGAGATACAGACTGGATAAAGACAATTGAGTGTGAAACAAGGTGAGTAAGGCAGTGAAGAAACAGAGAAAGTGAAAGAAAAAGAAAAAGTAAGAGTAGAAGACTGAAGGCCTCATTTATGAGGCCATGTGTCACTTTTACTCCACTGGTGCGTCACTTTTTGTGAAGCACCAGTGCTGTAGAAAATGCACCTTGTTGAGTCATATTTACAAAGTGACGCATCTAGGTAGATGCGTCACTTTGTAAACCCCTGCGCCACATTATACCTGCGTCAGGTGTAATGTATGCAAAGGGGGTGTATTGACGCAAGAAAGGGTCGTAGAAGTGACGCAGTGAAATCTATGAGATTTCACTGCGTCACTTTTAAACCACCGTTGCGTCAAAATCTTGCGCCGGCCTCACAGCAAGCGTAAGAGTGACGCAGGGCCTTTCACATGGGGCTGGCCCCATGTGAAAGGATGCATTGCTAGAGTTGCGTCACTTTTGTGACACACTTCAGCAATGCATCACTTTTGCTCTTACAGATATGTCAGAAATACTAACGTATCTGTAACTCCTTGCGACATAATGCGTCATACATTAAATATGACGCATGAGTAGAAGACTGAAGGCCTCATTTATGAGGCCATGCGTCACTTTTACGCCGCCGGTGACGCACCAGTGCTGTAAAAAATGCACCTTGTTGAGTCATATTTTCAAAGTGACGCATCTAGGTAGATGCGTCACTTTGTAAACCCCTGCGCCACATTATACCTGCGCCAGGTGTAATGTATGCAAAGGGGGCGTATTGACGCAAGGAAGGGTCGTAGAAGTGACGCAGTGAAATCTATGAGATTTCACTGCGTCACTTTTAGGACACCGTTGCGTCAAAAACTTGCGCCTGCCTCACAGCAGGCGTAATGATGACGCAGGCCCTTTCACATGGGGCTGGCCCCATGTGAAAAGATGCATTGCTGGAGTTGCGTCACTTTTGTGACACACTCCAGCAATGCATCACTTTTGCGCTTACAGATACGTCAGAAATACTGACGTATCTGTAACTCCTTGCAACATAATACGTCATACATTAAATATGACGCGTGAGTAGAAGACTGAAGGCCTCATTTATGAGGCCATGCGTCACTTTGAAGCCACCGGTGCGTCACTTTTTGTGACGCACCTGTGCTGTAAAAAATACACCTTGTTGAGTCATATTTACAAAGTGACGCATCTAGGTAGATGCGTCACTTTGTAAACCCCTGCGCCACATTATACCTGCGTCAGGTGTAATGTATGCAAAGAAACGTAAGTAAGGGAGTGTGGAAGAGTTAAAGGGAGTGAGCATGAGGAAAGGGGACTAAAAGAGTGAGGGGACAGAGGGAGTGAGGCTAAGACAGAGGGAGTGAGGGAAGGAAATGAGGATGTGACAGGACAGAGGGAGTGACAGAAGGAGTGAGTGAAGCAGAGTAATGTGAGTGAGGGAAGGGCAATGAGTGAGGGAGCGAAGGAAGGGAACAGAGGGGAACAGGACTGAAGCAGAGATACTAAGAGAAGGTGACTGGGGGATGAAAGTAAGGGGAAGGGGAATGAAGGATAGGGAATGAAGGGTAGTGAGGGAACCGGAGTAAGGGAACAGCACTCTAACAGCCAGATTCATCAATGTCCAAATCTGATATTTCTAAATTGCGAGAAAAAGCGAATCGCAATTAAGAAATTGCAGAATGGCATTCATGAATATTTGCGAGAAAAAAAGCGATTCGCAATCGGCCGCAATCGCTGATTGCGAGTCCCCAAAAATCGGTAAATATTTGCATAATCGGCCGATACCCGTGTTGAAATTGCGATTTCTCAATTACCGATATCGCAAATTGCGATCTCGCTAATTGCCAGATCGCAAAAACGGGAAGTCGCATCCTGAGCACAGTGATGACATCACAACCAGGAAGTAGGCAGGTTCCACCCTCATTCAGCAGTGAGAGCCTGAACTGGAAGCATCATCATCAGAGGTCCCCTCCAGTGTGCCTACAGGAGTAAACTAGGAGACACCCCAGTGGCAAGCATGTCTGAGTAAGCTGCAGCTGGATTTTTCAGTGGGAGAAAGAGGAAAATAAATTTTTCAGAGCAAGAGCTTGAATTTTTAATTGAAGGAGTCTGCAAGGACTACAATCGGCTTTTCGGTAAAGACTCCAGAAGGGTGCCCGGAGCCGATAAAAGGCGGCTATGGTTGCGCATCCGCGCTAAAGTAAACTCAGTGGGGGTGACCCAGCGCTCCGTGGACGAGCTAAAAAAACGCTGGTATGACCTCAGAGTGCGGTCAAAGGAGAAGATTGCGGAGAGGCTGGGGGAGCGTGTGGCGACAGGTGGAGGGGAGCCCACTGTCCCACCGAATACACCAATGGAGGACCGAGTGGAGGACACCATAAATCCGCAGGCATGCGTGGGTGTGACACAGCTGGACTGCTCCCGACCCACCCAAGACACACCAGGTAAGTGCCGTGCGACTGCGACCCCCTGTCCCCTAACAATGTCCATGACTCCAGAGCATCCCATATCAAACCCCAGTCATGCAGCCAAAGCACACCACTAAAGCGCTATTGCATTGTGGGACATGTAGTCTGACCACAATTAGCATATTGCCCCATTATACCAGACATGTTTAGTGAGAGTCAATCCTGCAGCGAGTCAGGGAATGGTAGTCTGCATGCAAGTAGGAAGCCTAAATGTGTAAGAAACATGTCACTAATCAACGTGGCACAGACAGCGATGGCCTGGTAATTGAGGACATCACGGAGGACACAGAGGGAGACACAAATCTATCCCCACAGCCCGTACCATCAGGGCAAGCTGCCGCACCAGCGGTCATTACACCACCTGCCCCTGTGGCCAGTGCCACCCCTGTGCCAACACGCGCTGCAGTAGCGCTGCCCGTCACACAACCACCAGTGGGGCTTGCAACACCAGCAGCAGTTTGCCAACCAACTCGCCGCCCTGCGGCTTTGAGGAGCCAGTCCAGCGGACTGGTGAGGGGTCAGCGCTCTAACAATTCCCGTGCTGGCAGGGGACAAAACGTGCGACCAGGTGGGCTCTCCATTGAGCGCCGTATGCTACATGTGCATCAGACCCAGGCCCGTCATCTCGGGGCTATCCACCTCCAACTGGACAAGACCGCCCAAAATGTAGCACAAATGTCAGACCGCATGGAGAGGATGACAGCTGCTATGGAGGCCAACACACAAGCCATGAACAGGCAGCGGGATCTCAACCGCCGCAGACACCGCCAACTGCTGACCCGCCTGTCAGCATACACGCGTTCCAACTACATAATTGGGAACGCGACCTGCCAGCTCTCGCGACGCTCCTTGGTCATGCAGGTCCAAATCGTCCAGTGCTGCCAGGACGTCGCAAGACCTCTGGAGCATGTGTCAACAGCAGTGCAGGGCATGCAGGGTGCCGGCCATGACCAGGTGGGGAGGGGGACTGACGACACAAGTGAGGCTACATCCAGCCATAGCAGCCAGTCCATTTCACGGTAGTAGCACCCAGCCGCAGCAGCAGGCCCTCTGCTGCCTAATCAGGAGGAGGATGGAGAAAGGAGGCTGGGAGCATCTGCCCGGAGGCGGCATTGAACAATATAACATTAACATGAGGGGCCATGCTGCTGCTACAAGCATGCCCTCCTGAAGAACAGACATATGACGCAATATGTCATTCATGTACCAGTTTGCAGAATGCCAAGTTTATTGTGCTGTAACAATTACAAATATTCTGACTAACTTAATCTGACTCATGTCATTATTAATGTTGTCATGCATGAGTTAAGTAATGAGTGTGGGGAGGGGGTGCACTAGAAATAGTTCATGCAGATTTGGTTGCGGCGCATGTGTCCTTCTGCAGGATTCTCGCCGCGTGCGTGACGCACATGTGCAGGTGGTCGGTTAACCCTTCTGACTTACTGCCAGAGATGTCTACAGGTATCCTGCGCTTGGTAGCAATGTTCTGGAGGATTGCACACACGGCCACGATGCGGCAGCAAACCTCTGGCTCGTATTTGATGGCCCCACCAGTCTTGTCCAGTATGCGGAATCTGCTCTTCAAAAGGCCAAATGTCCTCTCAATGCAATTTCTTGTGCGTATGTGTGCTGCATTATAACGCGGTTGCTGTGGTGTTGCAGGGTTGAGGTATGGTGTGAGGAGGTACTCACGGAGATCGTAGCCGCTGTCACCTGAATGATAGGAGCAGAGGGTGAGTGCCTGTGCAGCGCAGCTACATTATCACAGTGTAATATTGTGGGGCATGTGTACTTACCCAGTAGGTGTCCGTCACCAAAGTCTCCCCTGGCCAGTCGTGTGTGAATGCCACTGTGCCGGAATATGAAGGAGTCATTTGTGCTCCCCGGGTACTGTGCCACTATGTCCGTGATGATTGTCTTTGCATTGCACACCATCTGGATATTGAGGGAGTGGTAGGACTTGCGGTTGCGATACATGTATTCCGTGTGTGCTGGTGGGCAGATGTGGATGTGGGTACAGTCAATGCATCCTATTATATGTGGAAATTGTGCTACATTGTAAAATTGCAGCTTGGTGTCATTCAAGTCCTTTTGGCTGGTGGGGAATGAGATGTAGTGGTGTAGCCGGGTCAGCATGGCCTCCAGGAAACTCCTTAGGCAGCGGGATATGGTGGGCTGGGATATCCCCCCTGAGAAGCTTCCGGAGGCCAGTAGGTGCAGGCTGCACAATACCTGCACATGGGTGGGAACGGCATTGGTCCTCCTTGTTGGGTGCTGCATCAGGTGGGTCTAGGTCCCGGATCAGCTTGATGATCATTGCCCCATTTAGGCGGTATTTTGCGTTACTTTGCTCCCTGGTTTGGCCCAGAAGGGTGACCCGCACACGGAATATCCGCTCCTGCATCCTACGTCTGTTCCGTGCTGCTCGCTGTAGCCTTCGCTGCCTGACCACCATGTAGAGTCCTGGCATTGTGAGAGTCCTCAGGCTCCAGCTGCATGTCCTTAAGTGTGTATTTTTTTGCTAACGTTTTTTTGAATATTTTTTTTTTCCTTACTGGTTACCACCTGGTTTGGGTTCTCCTTAAATTGCGCGTTGCAAATAGCGATTTTCGGGTTTTTCGCAATATGCGAATTTTCTTGAATGGCGATTGCGATTATTTTGTGGGTTCGCAAATGAATCCGCAGAATCCATGGTTTCTCGCTATTTCAGATTCGCTAATGGGCTGGTTCCAGGATTCTGCGAATTTATTTGCGGACTCGCAAAATTTATGTGGCGAATTCGCTATTTAGGATTTTTCACTATCATGAATCCCTTTCTTTGAAATTGCGATCGCAATTGCTAATTCGCAGCTATTGCAATCACAATTTGGCTCCATGAATCTAGCTGTAAGCACTTTAAATTATTTTTTTCACTCTAATTTTTTACATTGTTTTTCCCCGTGGTGCGCTCAGGGTACGCGTACCGGTGAGCGCCCATGTGCGCGCACCCTGAGCTTACTCCGCAAAATTTTCAAAAAAATAAGTAAAATGTTTTTTTGCCCTTCGGAGTCCTCCTAGGCCCCCCTGATAAAACATAAGGGGGCAGGGTGTCTCTACCCTGCCCCCTATCAACGTTTTTCACTTTTATTTTTCACCTCTTGTGTCTCTGTTCTTCAGACTCACAAGATGGCGGACTATACAGACCATTTAGAATGTTTACAGACACCCAAGAGCCAATTAGCTTTTGAAATTTACAACCAATTAAAATGTTTCTTTGGTTTTGAAGTTGTGTGTGATGAAGTTTCATTGGTTTTCTACATGAATATACATGAAAAATGAGAGGGAAACACAGCCATTTTGTGATAGTACTCTTTGAGGTACATTTGTGAGGAATTTTTGGTGTTCTATTTCTGGTGTGAAATCTACACAGTACTAACTCTTCTACTGCTTTCTAAAAGGTGAGTTGTTAATTTGTAAGGGGAATTTAATACTTGATAAAGCTAGTTTTATATTATCTATTACTAAAAACGATAAATTAAAATGATTTTTTTTCTGCAATTTACAGCAAGAAATTTGAAAAGAATATGGATCTGAATGAGGACACCGTTGATATTAATTTTGAAATGTCTGCGACTTTTGTTGAGGCAAGTTTTATTGAGGTCTTAAATGATCCTGTTGATAACACTATCCATGAAGAAGAGCTTTTTTTGAGAGGAGATGGAATGGAGGATTTTAATGATGAGACTTTGGATGCTGAATTAATCGAATGTTTGGACTATATTGAGTTCCACGAGTCATGTATGGAGACTTCTGTTGAGGACATTCCTGATCAGTTAATGTTAGAAGTTCTTCAAAATTATGAAAATTCTGAAAAATAAATGTATATTTAGAAATTATAAATTGTTTGAGACATTTTTTATTATTCTATTTGTAATTTATGAGATAGTAGTAAAATGATTGTGTTATAAAGTGAGACTTATAGTATGGAGTGCAACATTTCTGTGTTACATAGTAAGTTTACTCACAGTTACTTCCCTTCTCCCACTATATTTTCTCCAATGTGCACTTGTTCATCTCATGCCTTCTCTCTCTCACTGTCTCGCTCTAATTTACACTATCGCCGCCATTTTTTGTATTTTCAGAAGACAGTGAAATGTAATGCTCCAAAGGTGAAGTGCAATATCTGCCATACTGTACTTTCCAGAGGAGACCCCAGAAGGAAGTACAGTTTTAGTAATCCAACTATGATTCGGCACGTCCAGGGGAGGCACCCCCAGAACTATGCCCGGGAGAGTGTCAGGGCTCTGGCACGAGAGGCTCCAAGAGATGGTGGCTCTACTTCAACTGGAGGAACAACTGTATCGGTGAGGGGGCGACCAGAGCAGCTGATCCCAAATATTCAGCCTGTTTTTAATGAGGCCTCCATCAAATGCAAACATTGTGATGCCCTACTTTGTTACGGGGAACAAAGTATTATGATCATTGTTCGAGCATTAGAGAACCACCGCTGCCGTCCCTAGTCCTAATTTTAGTGAGAGAGGAAAGGAAAATGAGTGAGGGAGCAAAAAAAGGGATGAGAGGGGAAGGGAAGTGAAGTAGGGGGATTGAAAGAAGGTGAGTGTGTGAGTATAACTAAGTTATAGGGAGTAAGCGTGACAGAAGAGGAGTGAGAGACTAAAGAGACGGAGAGAATGAGGCCAACAGAGAGAGAATGAGGTAAGGGGAGTGTAGAGGTAAGAGGATAGAGGGAGTAAGACAAGGAATTAGTGAAGTGGATTAAGGAGAGTAAGGGAAGGGAAAACAGTGAAAGAGCGAAGGATGGGAAGAAAGAGGAAGGAAAGTAAAGGAGAAGGTCTGAAGGAAGATGAGTGTGAGAGTATGGCTCTGTAATAGGGAGTGAGCATGATAGAAGAGGAGTGAGAGACTAAGAGGACAGAGAGAATGGGGGTAACACAGAGAGAGTGAGAAAAGGGGAGTGAGTAAGTTAGAGGACAGAGGGATTGACAGAAGCAGTTACTGAACTGCAGAATGAGGAGTAAGGGAAGGGAAAAGAGTGAAGGAGTGAAGGATGGTAAAAGAGAGGAAGGAAAGTAAAGGAGAAGATCTGAAAGAAGGTGAGTGTAGGAGTATGGCTGAGTTATAGGGAGTGAGCGTGATAGAAAAGGAGTGAGAGACTAAAAGGACAGAGAGAATGAGGCTAACAGAGAAAGAATGAGGGAAGAGGAGTGTACAAATAAGAGGACAGAAGGAGTAAGAGAAGGAGTTAGTATGATAGAGCGCACGAGGTCACCCAGCCAATGATTCCGCCGTTTCCGGCTTCAGGGCCCATATACTTTCAATTCACACTACTCATTGACAGGGCGACTTCACGGGCTGCTACCAATTGTGTGTGTTCCCTACTGTTATCACTTAGTGTACCCGACTTACCATCCACTGACACGGGTACCTATGACCTCAACGGATCAGGGGCCTAGCTGTAAAAGGTAAGGCAACAAATGTAAAATTCAAATGACATTCAATACTGTTTGTAAAAGGACCACGGACAACTGGAAGTTTTAAAATGTTTATCTAAAGTTCGTTTTCGTCAAGCATTAAACTTACAAGGATAAGGCAGTCAATAACCAAGATAATGAAAAGTACATAACTATAGAGAAATAAAGTCAGGGTAACCATTTAAATGCAATTATGAGATAAAGAGAAAATGCTATGCATTCAAGGCAAGGAGTTTTCAGACAGTTTAAGTAATGCCGTTCTAGACCATATCAGAAAATGACAAACTGCAATGCAAAATATGATTTCCAAAAGGTAGGATAGCATAGGAACAATTTAAGAATATATGCACTTGACTTTATGATTCAATAGTTTGCGGCAAAAGCATGGAAAAATCAACATGTGCAAAGGTGTGTCTTTATTAAAGCAAAGACAGAAAAATAGAAAGGTGCAAGTTTAAAGAACTTAGAGCAGTATTTACCTAGACTGGTGTAGAAACCAAACCCTGGCCACGGGTCAGTTAAGGACAGGAAACCCTCAAGGAAGGATACCCCTCAGAGGACAGCAGGTGCAGAATGGACACCCAGGACAGGACAGGATACCCTCAGATTAGGAATCAGGACAGGACCTCAGGACAGGACAGCAAACCCTCAGGACAGGACCGCTCAGGACAGGACCGCACCCGCAGTTTGGAAGCAACGCCTGCGCTCCACCCTCTCTGCAGCTATCGATCAAGACCCCGATTGGGTCAGCGAACTCCCAGCAAAGTGCTTCGCCAGTACTTTTAAGGTTCAGTAGAACCTTAGTCTATGGTCAATTTCGGACAGAGTGCTCCGCAGCGCTCTGTATCTTCAGTCACCTATTGAGTACGATGGGTCAGTGACAGGTCAGCTAAACCAGACAAGTCGGACAAATTCCCTAGGTGAACCCAGGGTAGATATACTGTTTTGGGACAGGGTACCACCCCCCAAATGTTGCAAAGTGTCAGAATCCCCAATTTCAATTGGTCCTAAGGTAGGATTTGGGTAATACACCAATCATAACACACTATTTGGATGCTTCATTTACATATCTGGGTACCGCCTAGCGAGATTGGGGTTCCCATGAGAAACTGCAAAGAAATACAATGACAATTGTACAATGTAGCTGAACAGGGACATGTGATTCCGCTCAGCCGAGTTCGCAGGTCAGTTCTCAGGAGCATCTTGCCCATCACTGCCAGCTGGCTAAGTTCCATCAGCCAAGGTTGTCAGGTCCCCGAAAAGTCGCACATGCGCAGAAGGGACCTCCAAGATGGCTTTCGGTATAGACAGACCCCCATTCCCCGCGGTACATGAAAAGCAAGCGAAAACAAATTAATACATAGAAATAACATTATGAAAACACATCATTTGGTTTTGTACTTTCAACTTATCACTATAAAATATACTTATGCAGTCTAAATGTTAGCTACATATAACAGGCACAAGAGCAGTGGCACGAGCAGTACCACGTTACTAGCAAGGCTATGTATTACGCATGCGCATAAATTTCCCTCCAACTCTGCAGACACGTCAGGACACGTGAGTGTGACTGACGCATGCGCAGTAACTAAAATACAAGCAGCGGCCATGTTAAGTGACTCGAGTTAATTATTTTAGTACAACACATATGCCAGCATCAAGAAACCTTGTTCAAACATAAAATAACGTTAGTAAAACGTACATGTGATTACCTTGTTACACACAGACGAGGTTCATGAATACAGCAAGTCGCAAAATATGCGAAGCTTTGCTTCATCAATCCCCTCTTTGATGATATTTACTATCATCACAAAATTTTAATGGAACCAGATGCCAACTTTCTTTCACACTTTGTACAACTCTATCTCTTCCAGCAATTTCTCCAGTTTTTCCCTTTCAGTTTTGGTAGGGTGAGAATTCTTCACCTTTTTATAGATCTGATTATTCACTTCCTCCAATTCGAGCTCATCCACACTTCGTTTCACCCCTCTTGCATTCACTTCATGCTTTCTGGTGTGTTTACGGCATTTGCAACAGACAAATATGAAAAATAGGATGAGACCTATAATTCCAATTGGCATCAGTACTTTAAACAATAAGCCTTTACCTATACTAGCAAACCAATGACCTACATTTGAGAGACCATCTACCAGTCTCTTCCAGGCACTATCAACCTCGAGTGGTCTGAGTTCCTTTGCCAAATTAGTAATGTTTCTCACATATCTTTTGAGCTGCACACTTTTGTCCGGAATATAAGTGCAACAATGTTGCGCCTTCAACATCCGGCAGACTCCGCCCTCTTTCGCCAATAAGGTATCAAGAGCAAGTCGATTCTGCAAAACCATTGATCTGATCGCAACCATTTCGGTATTGACCAGCAGAAATCCATGAGCTGTCTCAGTCGACAACACATCCACTATAGTGGACAATTTGCAAATTCTGTGAGTGGTCAGAACCACTCCCACTCCAGGTATCAGTGCACTGAAAATACTACCCATTATTTCACCTATGCTTTCTCTTTTACTACGCACTAAGCCATTAGTATTTTCACTGCTTCCAGCAACTCCATTCACATGGTATATTTTCGGGAAGACAATGCCAAAATAGCAACTTCCATACCAGTGATCCGGCAATTTGAAATAAGCCTTGTCCCCACAAATATAATAAATTCCAGGAAACACAGGCTCTGACCCATTTTTGAAACCCCAACCTCCAATTACCTTGTAATTATGTTCGCATTCACTGGAACCAATGAAAATGTTATTATAATAGCTAGTCTTCTCGCGGTGAAGACATAGCTTGCCTTTCTTTTCAAAATCCAGCAACAGAGCAGGACCCGCCCCACCAGTTGAGGTGCCTTCCATGTTCTCTGCCCACTTTGGCTTTTTCTGACTTTCGTCATTAGCCTTCTTTTGTATTTTAATTCTCCTTTTCTCTGCCATGTTTAGGAACATCTTTTCCTGCTCATGCAAAGAACAAGTCAAGTTATTTCTGTGTGCTTCACCTATGTCAATATCACCAATAGTCAGGAAATAATCTCCCATATATCGTATCACGTCACTTTTGGTATGTACAGGATTCAAGTTCCCACGTATAGGAAGCTCAGAAAAGATCACGTCATTATTAGAGTAATAGTACTGTAACGGTCCTCTTTTGTAAAATAAACTAGCTAAAATGCTACAGGAGATTCCGTATGTCAGCGGTAAGTGATGGTATGTCACGCCTTCAGCTACAGAAGTAGGTAGCTTCATGCAGACATAGCAATCTTCAATTTCCATAGTCTCTACATAGTGTATTAATAAGTTTGCGAAAACATTTAAGCGTGTCCTGTTTTTAATTCCATGATAATGTAGTTCTCCCTCATCTGATGCTTCTAAGTTTTGTTTTGTTTGTCTCAGTGCTCTCTCATGTCTAGCTACACTCTGTGTTGTCAGCTCTTCATTGTCAGTATTTACAATTTCAGTAGGGACAATATTAGTATCTTTGCGCAAAGGGAATGAAAATTGTTAGTCCTATCCAGAGTAATATCAGGACAACTATACTACAGACACATACCTTGCAGCAAGTTTTGCAACCGCTGCGACTAGGTCTACCATTCACGTTTGAATCAGACATTCTGGCTTAGAAGAAGTTTCTCAACCCCTCTTTGTGTCTCTACACAAGTATCTTACTTTGTGCAAATTCACGGTGGCTCTTCTTCCTCTTCGTCAGAGTATTCAGGGACGGGCTCTCCGTCGCTTACGTCAGTGATATCGAGATCTTCAAGTTCTTCTAACACAAGTGTCCATTCGGGTGACTTGTACTTTTTGTTTTGTCTCTTTATCCGATCACTCCTTCTTTTGGAAGTGTCTTCTGGTTGTTCTGCTATGCGAGCACTTCTCCTTTCTTCTGCACGTTTTTCTTCTACTGTTTTTATTCTTAGTCTCAATTTCTTTATGTATCTAGGCTCAAGATGCTTTCTTTTCTTAAGTCTTTTTGTTGGTACTTGTACTTCGTTCCCTTCTCTTGCCCTTTTGTTCTCATTAACGGTTGGCAATTCTGTCTCTGTTTCTTCTTCTTCTATCTGACTAATTCCAGGGCTAGCATCTGTTTCTTCTGCCTGGGTATTAATCTGGCCTTGTTCAGGTAAATTGTGTGTTTGCTCTTCAAGTGTCTCTGACTCTGTTTCCTGAACACGTTCTTCTAATTCTATCTGATCCTGTTCAAGCACTTCGATCTCTGGACTTTCTTCTGCTCGAACTATTACACTATGTCTAGTCTGTCCCTTCCCGATATCAGGTGTCAGTGGAGGAGTATCAATCACTTGTTCTGTATTCCTCACTTGTTCAGGATCCTTCACTTGTTCAGTATCGGGCACCGGCTCTGCAGCATTCACTTGTTCTGTATCAACCACGTGCTCTGTCCCTGTCTGACCTTCTCCTTCCTCAGTTTTGATGTGAATCTCAAGAGTCTGAGGTTCTTCGCCTGTGCCTTGCTTTTCCTCTCTAGTCCACTCTCTACCTTCCCAAAGTCGTTCACTTGTTCGAATGGGGTCTTCGGTGAGATCAATCAAGGGAATCCACTCCTCTGGCCATATGCTCGGCAGCTCGTCTTCAGCTACTTCTGGCTCAGCTTCTTGGACCCCTTCAGCAGGCTGGGCTCCTGGTAGTTCGTTGTCAACTATTCTTGGGCCAACGTCTGCTGATTCTGTAGCTCGACTGGTACTGGGCTGTACGTCGTCAGCTACTTCTGGTCTGGCTCCTGCAGCGTCCTCTGCGGGACGTCCTTCTGCTTCAGGCCCTTCGTCTGGTGGTACCTTCTGGGTGTGGCTGGCGTGTATCCAACGCGGAACCCCTGCACACTTGACTGCTGTGGTAGTAACCAGAATCACCTGACGTTTTTCTCCCCACCTTGGCTCCAGGCAGCTCTTCCGAGTATGCTTCTTTATCTTCACCCAGTCCCCCGGGACCAGTTTGTGGAGAGGAGTCATTGGATTGAGGATGGCGTCTTCTCCGATCTGGCGAGAGATAGAACGTACTTGGTCACCCAATCTCTTGCAGTATTCAAGCACCAAATCATCAGTAATACTCAACAGTTTGTTTCCAGGCACCCATGCTTGTCTCATCACTCTTCCCATAATGATTTCATGGGGACTTAGGCCTGTCTTGCGATCAGGAATACTTCTGAGTCCCATCAGGACCAGGGGCAGGGCCTTCACCCAAGTCAATTTCGTTGCATCACACAGTTTTGCTAGTCTGTTCTTGATAGTTCCATTTATTTGTTCCACTACTCCAGAAGCCTCTGGACGGTAGGCACAGTGAAGCTTTTGTGAAATTCCAAAGGCCTTACAGAGTTCGTCGATCACTGCATTCTGAAAATGTGAGCCTTGATCTGATTCAATAGTGACTGGAACCCCGAACCTAGGTATCAGTTCTTTTAATAAACACTTAGCTACTGTTTTTGCATCATTTTGGGGAGTAGGGAAAGCTTCCACCCACTTTGAAAATAAACAGACCATGACAAGGACATATCGCTTCCCTTCACAACGGGGCATGGTGATGAAATCAACCTGTATCCTTACAAAGGGACCCCCAGACCTCCCAATTTTCCCCAGTTCCACCACAGTCCTCTTCCCTGGGTTCATCTTTTGACATGACAGGCACCTCTGGCAGAGGGACTCTGCTACTTTCCTGAACTTTTTACTGTACCAAGTCTGTTGGAACACTAGAATCATGGCGTCCCTACCAATGTGTGATCCTTCATGTATCAACCTCGCCATTGTGCTAAGTAGGTGTCTAGGCAACACAGGCATACCAGTTGGACCTAAAATGACACCATCCACACGTCTTGGTCTACACCCATCGTCCTTCCACTTCTCTCTTTCTTGCCAAGGTGCCGCCTGCTGCCACTCTTTCACTTCATCCCATGTAGGCACTTCTTCAAACACTTGAAGTTGGCAGCTGGTTCCTGGCCCCCCTCGTTTTGGATTTATGATATACGATCTCTTGCGCACCATTGGGCCACTCGATCAGCATAATCGTTTCCCAGTGATACCTTGTCCATGCTCTTCTTATGAGCAGCACATTTTACCACTGCCAGTTCCTTTGGTAACTGGATTGCCTCTAAAAGGTCCTGAACAACCTTTCCATTTCGAATAGGGGTACCTGATGAAGTCAGGAACTCCCTCTGTAGCCACAACTGGCCGAAGTCATGCACAACCCCATAACAGTACTGACTGTCAGTATACACTGTTATGCGCAGGTTCTTCCCAATTTGGCAAGCTTTTATCATAGCAATCAATTCGGCTACTTGTGCAGACTTTATATGATATAGGTAACCTGCTTCCTCAATTTTCTCTAAGGAGACTACCGCATAGGCAGCACTCAGGCCTCCTTGTTCATGCCTTAGACATGAACCATCTACAAATAATTCTTTGTCATGCTCAGGCAATGGCGTTTCTTTTATGTCTGGGCGTGGCTTAGTGTTGAATTCTGTTAAGTCTATGCAATCATGTTCATCATCCACCCCCCCTTCCATATCCTTTGGGTCGGGAAGTAAGGTGGCTGGGTTCAGAATACTGCACCTAACAATGTTTACATTTGCAGCACCCACAAGAATCCTTTCATATTTAGTCAGCCGACTAGGGGTGAGATACTGAGTTTTTGTTCTGGTCAACAAAATTACCACTCCATGTGAGACATACACAGTTACCGGATGTCCCATGACAATGGACTCACTCTGCTCTAAACTTGCGCAGGTAGCAGCTACTGCTTTCAGACAACCTGGTAATCCAGCAGCCACTGGATCCAGGGTGGCAGAGAAATATGCCACAGGCCTTCTCGTTGTGCCATGATCTTGTGTCAGGACCGACAATGCACAATTATCACGAGTGTCACAGAACAGGGCAAATTCTTTGGAATAGTCTGGCATTCCCAATGCAGGGGCTGTACACAGACAATCTCGCAGTTTCGTGAAGGCTGTTAAGCTTTCATCATCCCATTCTACAATTTCTGGAGTTCCTCTCTTGGTCATTTTTATCAAGGGCCTAGCTAGGACTGCAAATCCCAGAATCCACTGCCTGCAGTATCCTATCACACCCAGGAACATTCTGATCTCTTTCTGAGTACGGGGTAACTGCATCTTTTGTATTATTCTCACTCTTTCTGATGTCACTTTCCTGACCCCTTTCTCTATCTGGTGCCCCAGATATTGAATTGAATTGAATTGAAATTGCACTTGTATAGCGCCATCTACCCGGAGGCCTCGTAGCGCTTATGACTAAAGCTAACTTAGCACAGGCTCGGGCAGATTAGCGGGATTTGGCAAACAAGTGAGTTTTCAAGGCTTTTCTGAAGGAAAGATGATCGGTGGTTCCTCGAAGGGAAAGGGGGAGGGTGTTCCAGAACTTGGCAGCGGTGTATGAAAAGGAACGACCTCCCCAACGGGCTTTCCTCACTCTGATAGAGGAGGCCAGCTGGAGGGTACTGGAACGAAGGGAACGTGAGGGGACATAGGGGGTGATCAGGGGTTGCAGAATTGCAGGACCAAGGTGGTGGAAGGCTTTATGTAGAGTACACATAGCTTTAAATTGTACTCTGGCCGCTATGGGGAGCCAATGGAGTTCCTCAATGGCGGTCCTTGCTGACTCCCAGCGAGGGAGATTGTAAAGCAGACGGGCCGCACTGTTTTGGGTGACTTGGAGTTTCTGAATGACATAGGAAGGGGCTCCCATATAGAGGACATTGCCATAGTCCAGGCGAGATAGTATAAGGGCCTGGACTAGAATCCTCCTAGCCTGGAATGGAAGCAGAGGGAGTACCTTCCGTAGCATCCTCATCAGGCCGAAACAGGTGGCTGCGGTCTTTGTGGCTTGGGCTGAGAAGTTCAATGCGGTGTCAAGCCAAACCCCCAAGCTTTTTATTTGAGGTTTGGGAGCGGGAGGCGGGCCCAAACATGGAGGCCAGATGGATGAAAAGACAGAGGGCGAGGGGTTGCCCAATAAGATGACATCTGTCTTCTCCCCGTTGAGTTTTAAACGGGAGGATTGCATCCATCTGGCAACAGCCTCTAGACAGGGACCTAGGGTGTTGGACGATACCTCTGAGTGGTCCAAAGAGACCACCAGTTGGGTATCGTCCGCGTAGGTGACAATACGCACACCGAAGGGCTGGACAATCCTGTCTAGAGGTTCCATGTAAGCATTGAACAGGGTGGGGCTCAGGGATGAGCCCTGAGGAACCCCACACCTAAGAGGATGTTTGGGTGACACTGCCTCGCCCTCAAAGACCTGAAAGAAGCGGTCAGCCAGAAAGGATGTCAACCAGTCCAGCGCCGGGCCCGACACGCCCATGTCTGCCAGACGTTGTAATAGCATGACATGGTTCACCGTGTCGAACGCGGCGCTGAGGTCTAACAAGATGATTGCCACTTTGCCACCCCGGTCCAACACTGTTCTAGCTTCCTCAGTTACGGCCAAGAGGGCTGTTTCGGTCCCATGTAGGGGCCGAAACCCGGTCTGAGAGGCACGTAGGAGACCATTTGACTCCAAAAAGTTCATCAAGATGTTGTTCACGTGCCTCTCGAGTAGTTTACTCAGCCAGGGGAGTAAGGAAATAGGACGATAATTCGCCAGGTTGGATTGGTCAAGGTTGGGCTTCTTCAACAGGGCCCTCACCATCGCGCACTTCCAGGAGGGAGGTACGGTTCTTGAGGAGATGGAAGTGTTGAGAACGTCCAATATGACCGGGCGAATTATGTCCATTGCCTTAACAAGGGTCTGAGGGGGAGCTGGGTCATTAGGGGAGCCTGTGGTGACTTTAGAGATGAGTCTATCCAGTGCCGGAGTGTCTAATGGGGGGATTGCATCAAGCATACACTGGACGGGGGCTTCAGAGGTGGTAGGCATAGGAAGGTCTAAATCACTGTCAGCATCCCCAAAAGAGGAGTATATAGTCTGAATTTTTTCAGAGAAGAAAACAGCTAGTTCATTGCAGCGGTTTTGGGCACTGTCTGCAGAAGGAAGTTCAATAGGGGGTGAAATAAGTGTTTTAACAATTTTAAAAATTTCCCTTGGAGCATTGGCAGCTTCATCGATTTTGCTGCAATAAAAGGAAGCTTGTGCCGATTTTATCTCCTGTTTATAGAGCCTAATGGCGGCTCTATAATCCTCCTTCCTAATTTCGGAATAGTCCTGTCTCCAGGCCCTTTCGTGTTTCCGACAGGTTAGTTTCATGGCCTTAAGGGCAGGGGTGTACCATGGAGCAGCTCTAGGTCTTTTCATAGAGCTACTAGCCTGTACCGGGAGGACCATGTTGAGTGTAGATGAGATCCAGTCATCAAAATTGTTGGCTGCTGTATTGGAGTTCAGCACCTTCCTGGGTATATCTTTGGCCAGGGCAGTTTCCCAGGCAGGGAGGGGAAGCAAGGGCCATTTCCTACCTCGGTTTTTAATGAGACCGCTAGTGGAGGGGGAAGGATTAGTGCGCCAAGAGAAAGGAATCAAAAAATGATCCGTCCAAGGTAGCGGAACCGGGGGTTTTACTATGAGATCATCGATGTTACTGTAGATATGGTCTAGCAGGTGGCCTCTGTTGTGGGTTACATGAAACCCCTTCTGCTGTAGATCCAGCGCTTGAAAGTTAGAGCAAAGGGTATTGGCTGCGGTATCGTGAGGGTCATCTAAATGCAGGTTAAGATCACCCAACACGGTGAAGTTGGGAGAGGATAGCACGTTACTTGCAGCGAGATCCGTAATTTTACTAATAAAATTATTAGGAGCACCTGGGGGGCGATAGGCTAGAATGCCAGAGAAAGTAGTGGTTGGTGACAACTCTAGCGAAAAGTGTAGACTTTCGCAGGTTGGCGAGGTAGTGGGGGTGGTTCGACATTTGTAACTGTCACGATAAACAATGGCCACTCCTCCACCTCTCCCAGTCTGGCGATCTAGTCTCTTTAATGTGAATCCTTGGGGAATGGCCCAAACAATAGCTGGATCGTTATCCATATGGAGCCATGTTTCGGTTAAAAAAAATGCATGAGGATTGAGATCTTCAATCAAAGAATGGAGCTGGGTGTGATGTTTACACATAGACCTACAATTGAGGAGGAACATTTTCCATTCCTGAAAGGGAGGTGGCGGACAGGAAGGGGGGATGGAAGGGCACCAATTGCAGTTTGGACAGATATAATCCATTTGGGAAGGAGAAAAAGTATGAGCACATGTCAGAATAAGGGGCGAACGGAGGGCATGCAGGGATAATGAATCATAGGACAGCGGAGGGCCTACCATGACGGGCAAAGCCAGGCACCAGTCAGCAGGAAGCGTCTGGACGCGGACTGGCGCAGACTGGCTTCTCTTTGGCGCCTCTTCGGCGCGTCTACGGCGCTACCGCTGCGCGTCACCGCTGCGCGAACGGGAGCAAGCTAAGAAGGTTAGGCGGAGTGGGAGACTAGCGCGTCAACCCACCGAAGATGGCCGCCTCAGAGGGAGCAACCAGGAAGTGGTGCCGCTTGCCTCCCTCCACAACAAACAGCACTGGTTGCTGCGGTGGAACGGGGAGAGAGCGGACCAAGATCAGGTAATGTGCACAGAGTAAAACAGTAAAACAGTTTTTAAAAGCAGTTACAGGCAAAGCACAAGTAGGAATACAAGAAGAGCGCTTGTAGCAGTCCTACTTGCTACCAAGCGCAGCGCTACGATATTATTAGTCAATCTCGAGCGCGAAGCTGCCCAGCCCTTAAGTAATCAGGGCGGAGTGGGAGACTAGCGCGTCAACCCACCGAAGATGGCCGCCTCAGAGGGAGCAACCAGGAAGTGGTGCCGCTTGCCTCCCTCCACAACAAACAGCACTGGTTGCTGCGGTGGAACGGGGAGAGAGCGGACCAAGATCAGGTAATGTGCACAGAGTAAAACAGTAAAACAGTTTTTAAAAGCAGTTACAGGCAAAGCACAAGTAGGAATACAAGAAGAGCGCTTGTAGCAGTCCTACTTGCTACCAAGCGCAGCGCTACGATATTATTATGATTTTGCACAGAACTGTAATTTGTCAGGGGCCACTTTATGTCCTTTCTCACTCAGATGATTCAGGAGGGCAATGGTGTCAATCACACAATCCCTATGACTTTTAGACGCCACCAAGAGGTCGTCTATGTATTGCACTAAGACAGAGTTTCCAGGTAAGATCAAAGTTTCCAAACATTTTTTCAAGATCTGATTAAAGATAGAGGGGCTCTCTGTGTACCCTTGAGGGACCCTGTTCCAGCAATACACGTGACCATTGAAGGCAAATGAGAAAAGAAATTTGCTATCTGGATGCAAGGGAATGGAAAAGAATGCATGACATAGGTCTATCACAGTGAACCATTCAGCATCCCAGGGAATCTGATACAGAATCACTGCTGGATTCGGGACAATAGGGCAGCAGGGGACTACTATCTTGTTGATTTTTCGTAGATCCTGCACTACTCTGTACTTGCCACTAGGCTTTTTAATGCCCATAATCGGGGAGTTACATGGGCTACTCATTACTTCCTGTATGATGTTTCCTTCTAGCAATTTCTGTATTTCCAGAGTAACACCAGCTTTTACTTCTGCATTCATTCTGTAGGGTTTAGTATTGGGGTATACTGCATTGTCCTTGATGGCTATCTGTATGGGGTCCACATTTTTCATTAACCCTACATCTTTCCCAATAAAGTCCCACACCTCTGGCTTCACTGCTTCTTGGAGTTCTTTGGGTAAATCCTGCATGGTCATTCGTTTAATTTCCGAGTCAGGGCGGACTAACATTATTTTATAAATGCCGTCTTCATCTGGGGTCTGAATTTCAACACCCTTTGGTGTGCAAAAGATGGTACAGTTCATTTTGCACAGCAAATCACGTCCCAGCAAGTTCACTGGGCTGGTGTCGCAAACGACAAATCTATGCATTTCCTTAAAGTTTCCAATTGAGATCTCCATGGGCTTGGTAACAGGAGTACTAATCAATTGATTAGATACACCCACTACTTGGATGGCTTCTCCCGAGAGGGGTAGGTTTGGAACGTCCACTGTTCTCACAGTAGAACGGGTAGCACCAGTGTCCAACAGAAAGGTGACATCATTTCCGTCAACCTTTCCTTCAATGTATGGTCCGGACTGGTCTACCGGCAAGGAGGCGCCAAGTACGCACTCCTCGTCCTCCCCTCTCAGGCCACGTCAGTACTGGTCATCACAAAGGAAGGTATCATTTAATAGATACTGCGAAGTTGCTGCATTTCTGTTCTCATTGCTTTCCCAGACTTCTATCTCATCTCCCTCTGCTTGTTTTCCCTTGTATACCTGCTTTGGTGCGCGAGGCACCTGCACTGTCTTTACCTGTGGTTGAGTCTTTCTTGGTCTTTCTTTCTGTGTCTGTGGAGTTAAATCAGGTGTTTTGGGGTTATCATCCGGCAAGTAAGGACACTCGTTACGCCAGTGTCCGATTTCGCCGCACTGATGACAGGGAAATTTCTTCATAGCCTCCTCCCTGCTCATTCTGGGCCGGGGCTTACTTCCTCCCCCACCCCCAGGACCTTCGTTCTTAGCATTTTTGACCATTGTACTCAACTGCTTTTCCTGCTGTTCTGCGAGCTTCACCTGAGCCCACATCACTTTCTCCTTGAGAGCCTTTTTCTTTTCTGCCATTTCGTCCTCGCAGTACTTTGCGTACCGCAGGACCTCGTCTACCTTTTTGGTATGCCAACAGATTTTATTATCTTTTATCCATTGACAAATTTCAGGCCTTAAACCGTTTACAAACCTGTAAATGAAATGCGTCATATCCTTCATCTCGATGTTATCTATACCACTGTATGTTTTAAACACCTGCAACAGCCTTTCATAATAGGAGTGGACCGTCTCCTCTCTTTCCTGCGTTGTTCTATCTATCCTGGTCCAATCAGTTTCCTTTGCTGGTACCTTATTTTTCAAATGCTGAATCACTTGTTCATATTTTTTCATCACTTCAATTGACGGCTCCCCTGTGGCGGAGTCCCTCGGGTACTCCTCACTAGGCCAGCCTATGCCTATTTTACACTCGGTCCATAGATCGACCGGGACCACAATATCGAAAAACCCATCCAGGTCTTTCCACAGGCATTTCTGCACCTTTACGAACCTTTCCACTTGCCGGTACCATTCAACCGGCTTCTCGCGCAGTTTCGGAAAATCGTTAGTAAAGGACACAATATCCTGTCTGGACCATGGAACGTGCACATACCTCCCACCTGGCACTTCACGCATGGGGCATAATGTTTCAGGCTTGTCTACTTCTCTTAAAGGGAACTAAGGGGTAGCTTGTCTCGAACGGGCCTCATCTTTCTTACGTGCCCACCTCGTTTTCCACCTTTCCACGTCTCCCCATTTTTGCAAAACTGCAAGCAACTCTTTAATCTGCAACTTCCTCCCTGACACATTCAGGTTCTATAAATCCTTGTCTGAGAATTCAGCTCTGTAAGGCTTTTGTAAGGGCTTGGATCTTGAAATATCTACCCCCATACTAGCTGCGGTGTCTGTCAGCTTTTCGTGGAGTACCCTGGTACTTCTGGTAAGGCTTTTACACATAAACAGCAACTCTTCTTCAGAATAGGTGTTTAATCTGTCTAACCCCACATTTCCTGCCATCAATTCTTCTATTTCTACTCTCAGCTTGTAGAGGTCTAAAGGTTTCGTTTGCGGAGCCTGTTTTTCTAAATCACGACTCCAACTTTCAATCTCTTCCGGGGTTACCAAAGAAACACTCCTAGTACCTGTTGCTGATTCTAATTTAATTTCTTTCGCATCAAAAGGATTATGCCTCTTCTGCACTCCCTTTCCGGTCTGTTTGTTTGGTAGATCCAAGAACACAACTTCAGACTCGCACTCACTGGACTGATCGTCTATCAGTAGGGGCTCTTGCCTCGGCGGGGCCATTATCGGGTTCATAACTGGAGGGTTCGGACTTCCTTGACTATTCCCATACAACGGAACCACTGGTCCGATTGTTACCGGAATAGTCAAAGCTTCAGGACTTGTATTTAACTGGGAGATTTTCTGAATTATTTCTGTCCTCTGTCTAGCTAGGGCCTCTTGCTCCCTTTCATCTAGTACTCTTCCTAATGTCCGGTCAGGTATCATCTGTGGGGTCAGGTGAGGGGTAAGACTCGGGGCAGTAGGATGCGTTTCACTTGGTCCCCCACCATAATTTGGTTTTGGGAACAAAGTTCCTGTGCCAAATGACCTGCGCTCCTCCCCATATGGAGGCTGCAAAAAGGGCACTCCTGAACTTACTAGTTTTTCTTCGTTTTCATACAGAGGTCTGGGAAAAAATGTTCTTTCACGGGAATATTTTTCCTCTGAGCTCACGGGCATTCTAGGATATATATCGCGTACCTCCGCGGGTCCGGGATTCTCAAAATAGGGCAACACCTGGCCATTTCCCCCCCTACATAGGGATCTGTCCTCCTCCTTAATAGATGGACGCTGGGGATTCTCTCCTGCACTGGAAGGTCGGGCTCCCCCATTATAAGGGGCGGACTTCTCGTAAAGATGTCATCTAACAATTCATCGTCTGACTCCCCAAGGGCCCCCCAATGCTTACTCTTTTCTGTCCTTTTCTCTCCCACAGGAGGGTTACCTGCTGGCATCATGGGAAACAGACCCTCAACAATCATGCTCTGCCTCCACTGTTTCATCCTCTTATCCCTGGTCTCCTGTTTCAGCCTTGGGTACCACTTGGTCAGACCTTTGTCCATTCGGGGTTTCTCTCTTTCGAAAGCCTCAATCTCCCATTCCTCTAATGCCTCATACTGCGTTAGTCTCGGTCTGGGATGTAATTCATTCATGCGGGTTCTCAAATTGAATAAAATCCTACCATTGAAAGTACCGTCTAACGGAAAAGCCAATACTCCGTCATCTTCTGTGTACCTTACCCAATTCTCCAACCACACACAGGTATTGTACCCTCGGTCAAACATCATGAATGAGGCGGGAGTATTCGGTGGCGGGATAGTAACGCCCTCTCTAGACTTAATCGGTTTGTCCGTTTTGAAATAATTCTTTACCCTGCTTACAAGGGACAATTTTCTCTTAGCTCCGTACATAATATCGTATCTATTGGCTTTCCACTGATCCCTCTCAAACCCTTGGTTTCTTGGATCGGGTCTAGTCTCTGGACAATACGAGTGCCACATACGATTTCTACGCTTAACTCTGTTTACAAAGTCACCTCCAATCAGAACGCGTCTTGCAATTCCGTGCGACCAATGGGGTGTACGCGTTCAAATATTTTCGGCCAATGGGTGCGCGGCCCTTTCGTGAGACTGTTCTCACGCTCCGGCGCTTCACCCCTCCTTTACAATTCCAGCCCCGCTACCCGCCCGCTGCTTCTACCAATCCCAGCGCGGCACGGAGTGACGTCAGAGGCGCTTCGCGACTGACTCCCTCCCTTCACAAGGTAACGGAAACTTTCTTTCCTTTTAAAGTGCTCAGTGCTTGGTTATTTTACAACAAATACACATTCGCCACAGTGCTCAAGTGTCTAGACAGGATAGCTTTGTTTTACTGCAAGTAAACTACTTCCATTTACTTTTCACGCGCTGCGGGTAGATCTCTTCCGCCTACCCTTCACTCTAGCATCGGTGAACCTGTTATTCCCCTAAACTCATCCACTTCTCCGGGATATATCCGAGTCTAAGGTTTCCCAGCGGACCCCTCTGCTTTCACCCTAGCTCCGAGGAACCTGCTACTCTTCCGATGTGACCCTTACTAGGTTACGCCACTATGGGATTTTTGCCAATGAACCTCGTTACTGACATTTATTCACACATGTATTCAGAAAACCCTAGTTAGTGCTTCCCGGTTATCCTAACCTGCACCTAACTTTCCTTAAGCCTGTGACCTCAGGACAATGGATTCTATTCACCACTTGCCCTTTCAATTCCCCGGGGAGTTCGGACAACAAGAAACAATACGGTTTACAAACGCATGGATTAATACATATAACAATATAAGAACAAGAATAATAACAATACAACAATTCATGAATTTCAGCAGCGTATTCACAAGAGAGTGATCGGTTCTCTCGGAACAGCCGCTCTTATAGCAGCATTAAAGTACTAGCAGCTTCCGACTTAACTAGTCTAACTAGTCCTACCTAACCTTTAGCTAGTCCCTAACCATCCTCTGATCTACCAGAAAACTGATAGAGCGCGTGAGGTCACCCAGCCAATGATTCCGCCGTTTCCGGCTTCAGGGCCCATATACTTTCAATTCACACTACTCATTGACAGGGCGACTTCACGGGCTGCTACCAATTGTGTGTGTTCCCTACTGTTATCACTTAGTGTACCCGACTTACCATCCACCGACACGGGTACCTATGACCTCAACGGATCAGGGGCCTAGCTGTAAAAGGTAAGGCAACAAATGTAAAATTCAAATGACATTCAATACTGTTTGTAAAAGGACCACGGACAACTGGAAGTTTTAAAATGTTTATCTAAAGTTCGTTTTCGTCAAGCATTAAACTTACAAGGATAAGGCAGTCAATAACCAAGATAATGAAAAGTACATAACTATAGAGAAATAAAGTCAGGGTAACCATTTAAATGCAATTATGAGATAAAGAGAAAATGCTATGCATTCAAGGCAAGGAGTTTTCAGACAGTTTAAGTAATGCCGTTCTAGACCATATCAGAAAATGACAAACTGCAATGCAAAATATGATTTCCAAAAGGTAGGATAGCATAGGAACAATTTAAGAATATATGCACTTGACTTTATGATTCAATAGTTTGCGGCAAAAGCATGGAAAAATCAACATGTGCAAAGGTGTGTCTTTATTAAAGCAAAGACAGAAAAATAGAAAGGTGCAAGTTTAAAGAACTTAGAGCAGTATTCACCTAGACTGGTGTAGAAACCAAACCCTGGCCACGGGTCAGTTAAGGACAGGAAACCCTCAAGGAAGGATACCCCTCAGAGGACAGCAGGTGCAGAATGGACACCCAGGACAGGACAGGATACCCTCAGATTAGGAATCAGGACAGGACCTCAGGACAGGACAGCAAACCCTCAGGACAGGACCGCCCAGGACAGGACCGCACCCGCAGTTTGGAAGCAACGCCTGCGCTCCACCCTCTCTGCAGCTATCGATCAAGACCCCGATTGGGTCAGCGAACTCCCAGCAAAGTGCTTCGCCAGCACTTTTAAGGTTCAGTAGAACCTTAGTCTATGGTCAATTTCGGACAGAGTGCTCCGCAGCGCTCTGTATCTTCAGTCACCTATTGAGTACGATGGGTCAGTGACAGGTCAGCTAAACCAGACAAGTCGGACAAATTCCCTAGGTGAACCCAGGGTAGATATACTGTTTTGGGACAGGGTACCACCCCCCAAATGTTGCAAAGTGTCAGAATCCCCAATTTCAATTGGTCCTAAGGTAGGATTTGGGTAATACACCAATCATAACACACTATTTGGATGCTTCATTTACATATCTGGGTACCGCCTAGCGAGATTGGGGTTCCCATGAGAAACTGCAAAGAAATACAATGACAATTGTACAATGTAGCTGAACAGGGACATGTGATTCCGCTCAGCCGAGTTCGCAGGTCAGTTCTCAGGAGCATCTTGCCCATCACTGCCAGCTGGCTAAGTTCCATCAGCCAAGGTTGTCAGGTCCCCGAAAAGTCGCACATGCGCAGAAGGGACCTCCAAGATGGCTTTCGGTATAGACAGACCCCCATTCCCCGCGGTACATGAAAAGCAAGCGAAAACAAATTAATACATAGAAATAACATTATGAAAACACATCATTTGGTTTTGTACTTTCAACTTATCACTATAAAATATACTTATGCAGTCTAAATGTTAGCTACATATAACAGGCACAAGAGCAGTGGCACGAGCAGTACCACGTTACTAGCAAGGCTATGTATTACGCATGCGCATAAATTTCCCTCCAACTCTGCAGACACGTCAGGACACGTGAGTGTGACTGACGCATGCGCAGTAACTAAAATACAAGCAGCGGCCATGTTAAGTGACTCGAGTAAATTATTTTAGTACAACACATATGCAAGCATCAAGAAACCTTGTTCAAACATAAAATAACGTTAGTAAAACGTACATGTGATTACCTTGTTACACACAGACGAGGTTCATGAATACAGCAAGTCGCAAAATATGCGAAGCTTTGCTTCATCAAGTACAGTGGAATAAGAAAGTAAGGGAAGAGAAAAGAGTGAAGGAGCAAAGGAAGGAAAGAGAGAAGAAGCAAACTAAAGGAGAAGGTCTGACAGAAGGTGAGTGTGGGAGTATGGCTGAGTTATAGGCAATGAGCGTGACAGAAGAGAAGTGAGAGACTAAGGGGATGGACAGAATGAAGCTAACAGAAAGAGATTGAGGGAAGGGGAGTGTAGAAGTAAGAAGACAGAGAAAGAAAGAGAAGGAGTAAGTGAAGTGGAGTAAGGAGAGTAAAAGAAGGCAAAAAAATAAAACAATGAAGTAAGAGAAGAGAGAGGAAAGAAAATAAAGGAGAAGGCCTGAAAGAAGGTGAGTGTAAGAGAAAAATGTGAAAAAAGAGAGTAAACGTGGGGATTCAAAATAAGTGAGGCAAGCGCAATAAGGGAACAGAGGTGTGGGAGTATCAAAGAAGAGTAGTGAGGTTATGGAAAACAGTATGGTGAAAATAAATATTGTACATGAAACTTACCTTATAAGTAATGTACATTTAAAATCATATTTCCATTAAAATTTATATCTGTGAAAGACAAAAAAAAATAGATTATTTATAATATATATTTTAGAATACAAGAGACAAAGTAAGATAAGTAAGGGAGTGTGGTTGATGGAAGAGGAGTGAGAGAGTAACCAGATCGAAAGACTGAAGCTAAGAGACAGGGAGTGAGGGAAAGGGAGTGAGAATGTGAGAGGACAGAGGAAGTGAGAGGTGAGTGAGAGAAGGGGAATTATTGAGGAAACAAAGAAAGAAAACAACGGGAAGGAGAGTGAAGTAGAGTGACTGACAGCTGGAAAGTAGTGAATGGGAGAGAGGGAAAGGGCAGTGAAGGAGTGGTTAATAAGAATAAGTGAGGAAAGTGGAATATGGGAATGGAGGTGAGGGAGAGTGAAAAAAGGCCAGTGAGGGTGAGTTAAGAGGAGTGATAGAGGGTGGAAATAGGTGAGTGAACATAAGAGAATGGGAAAGTAATATACATTTAATAATAATTTAAACATCATGTTAAATGGTTTATTTATGCTGTTCTCAGAATATATTGAATTTCACTTAAAACAGTGACTTCAATAGTACTCATCATATAACAACGGGCAAAAAAACCACAATCAAAATGATTGTGTTTAAAAAACCCATTGAATAATTTCTTAAATAATGTAAAATGTTAAAAACCATATCTAAACTCACTTTTGATCCATCCACTTTTCCACGAGGCCAAATAGTATATGGAAAGTCCTTTTCTATGGAAATTAGTCCAGAGTATTCTTAATGTCTAATTTACCCGACTTTCTGAAAGAAAAGCTCCAACATCTTTTACATTATGAAACAAGAGTTTTACTTCCACCTCGACCTTACTTTTTATAAATAATTGCTATAATACTCACAGCACACACTATATGATAAACACTATCTCTATGAGAACTACATGTTTTTATTATCTTCATCACTCTCATTCAGGAAGTAATTGTGAAGAGCAAACTAAGTTATATTAACTGCTGCAATCTTCATAGGCCAATTACCTTCCCTAAAATTTCGGTTGTAAGAACACTTGGTAAGAATTTAGTAAGTCAGAAGGCAAATGTTGTTTGAAAGTCAATTGAGTATC
The DNA here is from genome assembly GCF_964261635.1 of Lissotriton helveticus. Classification (NCBI taxonomy): domain Eukaryota; kingdom Metazoa; phylum Chordata; class Amphibia; order Caudata; family Salamandridae; genus Lissotriton; species Lissotriton helveticus. Next base: position 1,710,114,921 of record NC_136059.1, read on the forward strand.
ATTACAGAGCTTCCAACCTTTTTTACATTTTAAATAACATGTGTAATGTCCTGATGTTGTTGAAGGACCATCATGGTAAATAATTGCTGCAGTTGTAGAGGTTCTTCCTGAAATTGATAATTGAGAAGCCACAACATTTGTAATTAATGTTGTCAATTTAGTTCCATCAGGTCTACATCGTTGGAACATTAAAATAACATACTGTCCATATCTTATTAAAAATAAAGTTGATAGCATTTCAGATTTACATTGACTACAGACCATGTTTTGATTTGCTGCTCTAACTAGATTATTAAAAGACACTGATTTGCAGTGTGGTAAAGTCAAATATATAAATCTTTCTGTGTCTACTGTAGTACTACTTGAAAAGGAGCAATGGTCACAGTCATGTTGCCATTTATAAGAAAGGCCAAAAAGATTTTCTACATCTACTCCTTCATCTTGCAAAACAACAAGCATATACATTAGAAATTCCTGACAATCTTGCTGAATATTCTGTGAAAATTGATTTTTACCAGAACATATGTCTTAAACCTTTCGAATTTCAGAAACACTTTGTATTTTTGTTCTATCACTGCTACATTTCTCTAATACAGAATTTAATAAACAACAAAGTGTTTGATCACGATTTTCAGCAATCTGTTCTTTTACAGTTTGGAGAAAAAAAAAACTTTAACCACTACATTAGCATAGCAGTTGACACCAGAACTATTTTCAAATTGAAATCCAACAACATCTTTAACTGAATCCATTTCCTTTCTGCTTACAATTACTGTTTCATCTACTTTTTTCTTTTTGCTACAACTTCACAACAATTTTTCTCATTTCTTCTTTTTCGGCCTACCACACGCTTTTCAAACAGAGGATATTGAGGTAAATTTAGTGCATACTCTCTTCTTAACCTATTATATTCTTTTACACAATTTAGATCTGCATTAATCTTTGTCTCATCAAAATCAATCAAGTACAATCCAGATAAAGTTCTGACTCGAGATAAAGCAACATATGCCATACCCTCCTTGAACACAAAATTTCCAATATTCACCAAAGCACTATCAACACTTAAACCTTGAGATTTATGAATAGTTACTGCATATGCCAAAGAAACAGGAAACTGTTTTCTGCGCACATATAAATCTTTCACTAGCAAAAAACGAGCATAACAACGACTGATTTGTTGTACTTCTTCAATACCATCAAATTTAATTTTTATAATTTCAATTCCATCTCTATTTCGGTAATTCACAAAATCCACAACATGACCCATTGCTCCATTTACTAAACCTCTTTCCACATGTAAATTACGTCGTAAAATTATACAACAATTTAAAGATGCATACAGAGTCTTTTCCATACCAGCAGTTTTATATATTGTCTTCTCTAAAGAATCTAATTTTGATTTCAACTTTTCTGACAAAATAATAGTTGCTCCTTCATGTTCTATTTTATCAATAGCTTCCAGTTTCACAATTTCTTGATTTTCCAACTTTAACATTTTGGTGTTGAAGATTGAACATTCTTGCAGAGTTGGCATCAAGCATATGACAGATTTGTTTTCAGGAATTTTCTTAAAAATATTCTCTGGGAGAATATTTTCCGGTGGAAACAAATTTGAAATTAATCGTCCATGTAAAGCTTCTTTGCCATGCTCAGTTAGTGTCCCAATTCTTACATCTTGTAGAATATTTTTATAATCTTCATCAATTTGCCTGTCGCATATTTTGAAGTAGTTCTGCATATTTGAAATTTAGCCATATGTTAACATTTCCAATGCTTCCTAAGCACTTCCTGGTATCTTCATGCGTAAGCATTTTAAACACTGGCTGTCCTTTCACTGGAGTTAGTTGCAGTAGATCTCCAAAAACAATGATGTGCTTGCCTCCAAATAACACATCATAGTCTGTTATGAGAGGTTCTTGCATTCTTAAATGCACAAAAGCAAGCATTACATTTGATACCATGCTTACTTCATCAATGATAAGAAGTTTCATTTTCTTTAGGACTCAATTCAATTCAATTCAAATGATCTTTATTCGGAATTAAATACATCCATGAAAAGTACATACAGAGTGAAACATTTAAAAGCATTTAAAAGACATATAAAAATAGAAACAAGTTACATTTGGGTTTTAGCAGCATATATACATAAGACACATAATACATAGTAAAGGGGAACATTTGTCCTATTAATATAAATAGATTTCAATTAGTCCACTCCCAAAATAGTCGTACATATACAGACACACATATTGGTAAGACTTTGTGCCAATTTGTGCCAAAACAATAAAGTGCAATGTGCGTTCAGGTAAGTAAAGTGCGGTGAACATTTACTAGCACAATACTGTTGTTCATTATGCGGGTTCCATACTTGCCCTTGATCTCACACAGACTTTTATAAAGCAGCTTACAGTGTATATAACTTCGTCTGTTGACAGTGTTTGAAGAAATCTCATTGCCAGATTAAAGTCCCTTAGATTATATTTACGGAGAATCAGCATTAAATATTGGCGAATATACAGTTTATAATAGCCACAGAAAAAGAAAAAATGCAGCAAACTTTGTTTCCCACCTTCAGAGCAGGGGCAATTCATCTCTCCTAAGTTTTTGTTAAAACCCAGGGGGAAGCTTAATAAATTAACAATACTTCCATCCCGAAACCTGAACAGAAGACTCCGGTTCCATCTTCCTATGGGAATTGACAAATATCTGCAAAGTTTGTTTGATTCCTCATTGCCTGAGTCGATAAGGGGCCGGTATTTACTTACAACTGGTTTGGAGAATTCGGCTCTCATTCTTTCTTCCTTATATAAGTCAAGCAATGCCCGTTTTACACTATTCTTATGAGCAGGAACAATAGTGTTAGGAGAACTAAACAAAACGTCATGTCCCACGCTCACCAGGCTATTTTTAACAGCTTGTAACCAGGGTATACATTGGGATCTATCGCATGATAAACAATCAGATATTATGCTACGTGTTAAAGATGCCGCTGGGTTTAACCATATTTTTATCCAAAAGAGCGCGGGCCTCGACCTAATAAAATCAGTAATATAAGGCAACCTAAGTTCATTATGACAAATAAGTGTGGGGGCACTGGGAACACCCCCCAGCACCCTCCTACAAAACCTATTTTCCTCCAGCTGAAGCGACATGCTGTTACAGTAACCCCACACTTCTGCTCCATATGTCCCCGTTGGTTGACATTGGGTACGATAAATATTGAGCAGGGGGGTAATGACATCAGCCAGTTTAGGTTGTCGGAGAGATAAAATTGAATTGATTGATTTGCCAATTTTATTCCTCGCATAGGCAGCATGTTGCTGCCATGAGCTTGTATTTGAAAATAATAACCCTAAATAGGGAAAAGTGCTGGTGCATTTTAAAATGTTGTCACCTGATTTAATTGAGGTAATATTGTATTTTTTAGGTCCGCAGTTCATAATAAAAGATTTTTTTAAAATTGGTATTTAGACCCAGATCAGACATAAAAGCGACAAACCCAGTAATTAAAATACGTAAAGCAGGGGGGCGTGGCTAGCAGCCAACGATGGCGGCCGCAGCTTAGGGAGGCTCCTAGGCAGAGGCGGCTTTCCGCGATAATCCGCATTAAAATCCTGATCTTCACTGGCGGAAAGGGGCGGACCGGACCCGGTGTCCATGCAGTGAGCAACGCTGAAGTTCATGTGAGCGGCGGCGGCCAGAACGGGCGAAATCTCACACTCGAGAGGCGGAGGAGGAGCTGGGCCTGACTGCAGCCGAGAAGCCGCGGATTACCGGTGCCTTTGAATCCAGCCGGAAGTGTCAAACAAGCGGGGGTGAGTGGCAGGAAGCGCCGGCTCCCCGAGCACGTCACCCCGACAGCACCGTAAAGCTTCCCTCCCGTCCGCCCAAGCACAGGGGCGCACACCACGACAACCCGCCAGCTTTACCCGGACTCACCTCCATCCACCAACAGCGCGACGGGAGCTGCGCAGGCTCAACCCAGCGCCGCCATTACCCGGCCACAACGGCGGAAGACGCCAGACCCTGGCAGCGGCCGGCAAAGCCACTCAGCGGCCGGCGAAGAAACGCGGCAGCCACAGCAGGCGTGGGTTCCAGAAATCGCGGACTCTCCAACGGGAGCACCGGGGGCCATACGCACGCGGCGCCACCAGTGGGGCGAGGGCCTGAGCAACACCCACATCAAGGGGACATTGCGGAGAGGCGTACCGCGGCGGCCCCAGCTGGTGTGAGTCACAACTTGCAGCGCACCGCCAGACTCCCCCCCCTTTTTTGAACCCGGTGCCGGGGGGAGACTCGGCGCCTGGCCTGTACGCACTCCTTAAGAGAGCGTCGCACCACTACACGCCGGCGGGAAGACGCCACCCCCCACTGCGGTGACCGTATACCTCGACGCAGCCTGCCGCCGGAGCGCAAAGGAGCGGCCCTGCACAACCCACGCGCGATTACTATATCCTCCAGGCAGTTCAATTCACGGCAGCACCATGTCCAACAGGGGCCCCCGGCACAACTCAACCCAGGTCAAATTGGACAAATTCGCATACGGGAAGCAATCACCACCCCAAGACCAACGCAAGGCCGCCGGAACAGCGTCTGAAACGGAGGGGGCAAAAAAGGCCACGCTTGACGATGTCCTGGCAGCACTGGCCCAAGTGCAAACGACGGTAGGGGCCACGGCAACGGAAGTCACCTTGATAAGAGCGGATCTCCAAAAGATGAATGAAAGGGTCAAACAGGTCGAGGTGGTCACTAAGTCGCTGGTTGAAGATGTGTCCGAATTGCAAACAGCGGTGGAACGGCTGCAAACCGATAACAAACTGCTTAGGGACAAACTGGACGACCAGGAAGGGCGCTCCCGACGCAATAATGTCCGAATTTTAGGTGTGCCAGAGTCAGAAGACACGGGGGCAATGGACCTCTACGTGGAGGACTTGGTCAAAACTCGGCTCAAACCCAAGGGACTCTCGAACTTCTTCTCCGTCGAAAGGGCGCATCGCGTCCCGGGAGGGAAACCCAAGTCCGGGGCCACACCGCGACCAATACTGGCTAGGTTGTTCAATTTCCGAGATCGGGATGCCATTCTGCAGGCCGCCAGAGTGGCACCGACCATCCAAATCCAGAACTCGAAGATTGCTTTCTTCCCGGACTATACGGCCGAGGTATCTAGGAGAAGGAAAACGTTCCTGGAAGTAAAAAAGACCTTGAGGGACAGAGAGCTGCCGTACTCCATGCTATTCCCGGCTAAGCTGCGGGTGGTAGCGGATAAGAAAGTGTGGATCTTCGACTCCCCCGGAGCAGCCCGGGACTGGCTGGAAGGTTGGCACACCGTTGGACGACAGCGCAAAACACACAGACCGGATCGAGACCGTGGAGGAGACAGCGGACCGGGCTCGCAAACATCGGGACGAATGGAGGGAGCGGGACGCTCACCGGCTCATGGGTTCGAAGGGGGAGGCGAGGAAGACTGAACCCGACCTTGGACTCAGAACCCTAAGCAGTCGCCGAACGCCGAACTAACGTATAATTTCCACAACTGCACGTAGACGCCGGCATGGCTGCCCCGAAAGCCTTCAGGGAAGCCGCCTGCCTGGGGAGACGCTCTCCCCCCTACAAGCAAGTACTCTGGTTATGGGATGGGTAAAGCACTCTGCTAAGTTGGGGTGGCGGGCAGTTGGAGGTCCGTTAAGCAGGGGGGCAGGGAGGGGGGTTTGTTCTGAACTGTTTATGTTAGGAAGGTGCATAGTGGGTCGACGACATTGTTTCAGTACCTATGGGACTCAGGCCACGTTGCTGGGAATGGACAGTGACACTATGCCCCCATGATGCCTCTGAACACTTTGCTGCGCGAAGACGCAGCCGATACACTGGTTACATCTCTGGGGCTCTACATCATGTACCTAATACCACCTGATGGCTAACAATCCCGCACCGGCAGAGGGGGGAACTCACTCTGACACACAATGCCCGCCTCTGACCCTGCTGTCCTGGAATGTGAGAGGTTTGGGGGACAAAGTTAAGCGGGGATTGGTGTTGACGGCAATTAAGCGCCTGCGACCTACTGTGGCCCTGTTGCAAGAGACACACCTGGTGGGGGGGGCCACGAAGGCCTTGGATAGGCGTGGCTACAAAATGTGGGCCCATTCTGCTTTCACGTCCGGCTCCAGGGGGTCCGGTATCCTGATACAGAAGAACTCACGCTTCATGCCCCTATCAATTAAAACGGATGATCAGGGCTGCTTCGCGGCTGTGCAGGGACAATGGGAGGGGAAACTCTTTAATTTGGTATCAGTGTATGTGCCACCAGCTTTGCACTCGGTCCACCTCCCAAGATTAGGGGACTTCCTTTTAACTCTCCCCGAGGGTGAGACCATACTAGGGGGGGACTTTAATGCGGTCGTAGACCCACAACTGGACAGACACCCCTCCCCCAACCAGACAGGGGGGGAAACGTACTTTCGAAGATTCACCTCAGCCATGGGCATGACAGACATCTGGAGACACTTACACCCGGGCACGACAAAATACACATTTCACTCCGCGGTGCATGGCAGCCTGTCTCGCATCGATTACTTCCTGTCACTGGGGGAGGCCCTTTGTCTTGTAGATACCCTGGTGATTCACCCTCGTGGTATTTCTGACCATTCACCGCTCACACTGACGCTCTCCCTACAGACGAGGGCACGTAAGCGCATTTACCCCATGCACGCATCATATTTTAAAATCCCACAGGTTCGCAAAGCACTCAAACAAGCCACAAACCACTACTTTCGTGAAAATACCCATTCAGTGCGCTCCCCGGCAACACTATGGGAGGCCTATAAAACGGTTCTGCGGGGTCAGGCCATTAACACTATCTCCGGACACAAGAAACAGCAATCTCAGGAACTGGCCGACCTAGAGATTACGTTGAGGGAGCGGACCGCGACGCACGAGTCCCACCCTTCTCCCACTGCCCTGCACGCACTCACTCTCCAGCAGCAGCTGTACAATGATCACCTGCGGAGGATGGTCAGGGGTCTCTTAACCGACACTCAGAATAGGATCTACGAAGTGGGGGATAAAGCAGGGAAAATGCTGGCGTGGCTCGATAAACGTGAGGGTAGCGCCAGGGGGGTCCAATGTCTACAAGATGAACAAGGGGAGACACACACGGATCCAAGGCGCATAACAGAACTACTTGCGTCCCATTTTGAGCGAGTGTACACCCCGACTCGTAAAATTATGCCTGAAAGTGCCAGGGCGCTCTTAGCGCCAATTGAGGTTCGGACCCTCTCACCGGAGGCGTCGAGCGAGCTGGAGGCGGACATCACAGCCGACGAGATCCAACTGGCCATTAAGGCGCTAAACCCGGGCAAGGCACTGGGACCGAACGGGATACCCATAGAATGGTACCAAGTGATGCCAGACACCCTCAGCACGCATCTGCTGAGGATGTTCAAGGACTGCCTGGAGAGGGGTTCCCTTCCGCCAGACCAGCGTGCGGCTGCTATAATACCAATCCCCAAGCCGGGTAAACCCCCGGAGAACTGCTCCTCCTATCGGCCAATTTCCTTATTGAACGCGGAAGTGAAAATCTTGGCCAAGCTTCTGGCGCAGCGGATCCTGCCCCATCTGTCCTCAATTATACACCCGGATCAGTCCGGGTTTATGCCGCACAGAAACACAGCGTTGAATTTGCGGCAACTGCATGGTATCCTGGCCAGAGCTGACACCATCACCACACCGGCAGTAATCCTGGCACTTGATGCCAAAATGGCATTTGACCTGGTGGAGTGGGAGTACCTTTTCGAAACGCTGACACATATGGGGTTCGGGCCTCGCTTTCTAGCATGGGTAAAACTGCTGTACGCGGCCCCGACGGCTCATGTGGTGGCGAACGGCCACATTTCCCGCACTTTCCCGCTGGGTCGGGGCACGCGCCAGGGGTGCCCTTTGTCGCCCCTGTTGTTTGCCATCTCCCTGGAACCACTCGCGACTCTCATACGAGCCTCCCCCCTCCTCAAGGGTATACCAGGGAATGGGGGTTGGGAAGACCGCCTGTCCCTCTACGCAGACGACATGCTGCTGTATCTAACAGACCCCGGGATGGGAATACCGGCCTTGCTACGCATTTGTGACACATACGGCAAGATCTCAGGCTACACGCTAAATTGGTCCAAATCAGAGCTATATGTCCTACGGGGTCCGGCTCCTGACCTCGACGATACTTGCCCGCTGCGATTGGCAGGATCGTCCTTTAAATATCTAGGCATACACGTCACTAGGGACCCGGCTGAATTCGTGGACAAGAATCTGAAGCCGCCCCTGGATAGACTCAAGCGGGATGTGGAATTCTGGTCCGGCCTGCCGTTAACACTCCTCGGCAGGGCGGCGCTTTACAAGATGATGGCGTTGCCGCGCTTCTTGTACGTCCTCGACAGTTCACCCTACCCGGTGCCACCCAAATTCTTCCAGAAAGTAGCGGCTCTGGTTTCAAACTTGCTGTGGGGCAACCTCCCGGCGCGAGTGGCACAATCCAAGCTACACAGGGACTGGTATGACGGGGGCATTGCGTTACCGAATCTGAAACTGTATTATTGGGCTGCACAATTGAGGCCCATTAATCAATGGATACACGCACCATATGCCGAGCCAGCATTTCACTTGGACAGGGAGCAGTTGGGTGCTGACAGTCTGCTGGGTCCACTATATGATCACCGCAAGGTGCGTACCCTGATCGGCCCCACCAAGTTGACGTTGCAGATATGGCATGCAGCTACGGCAGCTCTGGGCTGGAAGGGGAAAATCACAAGGATGACCCCGCTGTGGGACTCTCGCGCGTTAGGCAACCTGAGGAACACCAAGGGGTTCGCACAATGGGACACGATAGGTATCTCCGTGGTGGGTGACCTGTGGGAGAGGAATGAAGTGATCCCCTTTGCCCGACTAAAAGAACTCTACGAGCTCAGCGACAGGGAACTCTACAGGTACATTCAGGTCCGTCACGCATTACTTGCAGCCATTCCAGCTGACACACAACTCCCAGAGTCCTCGCCCTTGGAAGATCGCCTACTCACAGAATACATGCTAGAACGGGCTACATCCCTCACTTACCGTAAGCTCCTCAATAACAGCCCTGACCCCACACTACACCTGAAAGAGAAGTGGGAGGGGGAGGTTAGCGACATGGACGACCATGAATGGAACGCAGCTCTTGGGTCACCTAAAGAAATAGGCATCTCGGCACGCATGCGGCTGGTGCAATTTAAGATCCTGCACAGGGTTTACTATACAAGGACAATGCTGCATCGCATACATAGAGCGCCCCATCCCTATTGTCTGCGTGGGTGTGGGGAGGAAGGCACGTTCTTCCATACTATATGGGACTGTCCCAAGATCCAGGAATACTGGAAACAAGTACTCCGCACAATGTCACAGGCATTAGATCACTCCATACTGCCTGACCCGAGGAGGTGCCTGCTAAATATTTGGGAACCCACTGACTTGACCCGGTACGGGCAACTTTGGGTCACGGCGGGGCTAATGGTTGCGAAACGCGACATAGCGCAGCGCTGGGGAGCAGCAGAACTCCCAACCAAGTCCCAGTGGTGCGTGAACATGGATCGAGTGATGTTGACCGAGCGAGCAGTGTACGTCAACCGAGCCTGCCCCGGGAAATGGAATAAGATATGGCTGAAATGGAATGAGTACAGGGGGGACATCTGCGAACCCTTGCGAGAGGATGAGTTGGATGAATCTGACGATGAGGGCTAAACATGGGCGGGAAGAGGGAGTGCGGAGGGGGCATGGGCGGCTGCAGCGGGTCGCCTCTTGGAGCTTAGACGAATGAGTCCGAGGGGGTAGGGGCGGGTGGGGTGAGTTGAGGCATGTGCGCACTGGGTGGGCTGTCAGGATCCCAACCTCCCAAGAGACACTAAAGACTTGAAACGCACTGATTCGTGTCAGACCTCACTGTTTTTCCTAACTGTTGATGTTCTGAGTTTGTTGTTTTCCAAAAAACGAAAAAACTCCGTCAAAACCTTAAACTACTGCATTGATTAATTGCTCAACTGGCGCTTTTATTGTTTCAGCTCCCTGCATCGAGACTTTTTATTGACAATGTGATATGATTATTCTTTTTGCTGAAAATCTCTGTATACGATGATCCTAAGATAGCGGCCGGCCCTCGGGGTTGTAGGCATTCCGCTGTGTGCTATGCAAAGTGCAATAAAGGTTTTGGAAAAAAAAAAAAAAAAATACGTAAAGCATTCGGAGTGCGCCCCATTAATACTGCGTCATCCGCATAAAGTAATGTAGTAATGGGGGAACCTTTTATAATTGGTACATCCTTAGTAATCTTACTCAATGTGCTGCTCAACCCATTAATATATAAAATAAAAAGCAGTGGGGCGAGTACGCAGCCCTGTCTAACTCCTCTGCTAATAAAAATATCATTGGATAGATCACTAGCGTTATTTATACGTACTCTTGCCTTTAAATCCCTGTGCAGATAAGAAAGAAAATATACCAGTGAGTCATCCAAACCATATTCAAGCAAAAGTGACCACAACCTAGAATGATTATCAAAATCAAAAGCGGAACTCAGATCCATGAAACCCAAATAAAGCGGGGACTTTTTAACAATAATGTATTTGGTCATAATCAAATTCAAATTAAGACATTGTTCGACTGTACCCACATGGCTTCTGAATCCCAATTGACTGCAATGTAAAACGTTGTTGTCCTCAGCCCAATTCCTTATCCTTTTAAAAATTACCCTTCCGAGGACTTTTAGTGTATTATCAATCAGTGAAATCGGACGGTAACAGGCAGGGTCTGTCACCTTTTTTAAATATCGGTACGATGACACTGTTTGACCAGGACTCGGGAATAGAGCTGTCAGTCAAATTATTAAATAAATTGCAAAGTAAAGGGGCCCAAAAGTTGATTTCAGATTTAATCTGGTCAATAGAAAGACCATCCGGGCCGGGGGCTTTATTGCTAGCACTCTCGGTTATTGCATCCTCGACCTCGGATAATAGAATGTTCAGTGGTTCAGCAGTATTAGATGGGGTGGTAGTAACTAGAGAAATGGCTGATATAGCATAAATTGTTGAAAAATGCTCTACCCATGCCTCGCCAGTTATATTACAATTGATTGGTTTGATATTGGAACCAAAGGATCTAAGGGACTTGACTTCTCTCCAGAAACCTGCTGTGTCCTTTAGTGTGGCAGTGCGCGTGAGAGATTCCCAATGATTAATCACTAGGGCCTCAGATCTAATGCGTAGCGTAATTTTGTATTTTGATCTTAATTCTCTCACGAGTGAGGCGTCCCTTGGATTGGTTTTTAAGGCAGCCCTCAGGTCCCTATTGGCCTTAGAGCAAGAAGAGTCAAACCAACGGGGGCCATGATCAATATTGGGCCTAACTGGTTTAGAGGATTCTCTCTTAATAACCCCACAAAGATTACCAAAGGACACAACCACATCGTCGCCGAAACTAGTAAGCGACAAACAGGTCTCTACTATCTTGGGGTGTTTTCGAATTACTCTGGCTAAAATATCTTTATTATCCACCCCTTTCCATATTAATCTTAATCTATCAGTAGATAACTCCAAGTTTTGAGCCCCACTCTCTACTCTCAAAGCAGCTTTTGTGTTCTGCAAATTATGTAGAGATATTCTAAGCGGGTAGTGGTCACTATAAGCGGAGCAGATGACTTCTGCTTTTGAAATTATGTTACTTATTGTCGGGCAGATAAATATATAATCTATTGTGGAAACACAGCCCTGACCTATGTATGTAGGCGTTAAAATATTGTTTGCGCTGGTACCAGCAATTTCCATAGCATTTATTAAGTCATGGGAGGCTAGATGGTTTTTTAACTCCTCTCCATTTCTACATAGTGGGCTATTGCCGTACATGTGGGCATTAAAGTCTCCTCCGATACAGATGCCATCAAAGGGCCCATACTTCAGCCCTTCCATAATTTCATCAATAAAGTTAAACAATGACATAAAATTTCCATTCGGTCGGGTAACAAAATCATTATTATAAAAGTTAATAAAACATAATTTCATTCTGTTAATGTACTTCATAGCCATAAAACATTTACCCGGTGTAGGAATCAATATAGTTTGTACTCCGGGTTTAATTTTAGTCCAGATAGATAGACCTCCACTGGCGCGACCCATAGGTGAGGGGGAAGCCATTAAATTATAGCAGCAGAATCCCTCCAGTGTGGGTATAGTGGTGCACCAAGTCTCTTGTAGCATCAATATGTCACAGTTATTATTAACCCACTCTGACCATTCTTTGATTTTCAATTTGGAATTGAGACCCGCAATGTTCCAGCTTACAAGAGATAGATCCGAACCCTGGCGCAACAGTCTGTGGTTTGGGGATTTTTGGCTCACAACAATCCATGGTGATGTTTGTGGTACTTCATGGGATTCAGTGTTTGATGGTAATGTTGATTCACCCAAATCAGGCAAAGACGGTCAATCCAACATATCAAGATCCGACAAAGGCGCAAATCTATTAAACATCCTAAATGGGAATGAAGCTGGCTGGCATTGCATGGGGGGCGGCTGAAAATGCATTGGTGGTGGTTGAAATTGCGTTAAGGGTGGTCGAAATTGCATTGGAGGTTGTCTGTAAAAGTAACTCAGAGGTAACATGGTTACAACAGTAGGAATAGCAGAGCAATTGCCATTTCTACTGAGTAGATGTCTCACAGTACCAGGGTTTTTGAAATTGAGAACTATACAGTCACCTTCCTTGTCTTTAGATAAGGGCCCTACCCATGACACCCTACGAGTCGATAAGATCTCACTTGAGATGTCATATCCAACACCTTTATGCTTGGATAACCAGTCTATGCTTTTATTTCGCAGTTGCACCCATGATTCACCCTGTTCCGCCCTCAGCAATGGTACTCCTGCAAGGACAAGGACAAAAGGACAAGCATCCGGTGGTAAATGTAAAGGAGGCCCTTGATGTTTAGAAGGCCTGCTTGATTCTGCTTGCCCCGTACTTTTATTGTTAATAGCAGCGGTGGATTTTGTTGCTATTGTGGGTTGGGTCAAGCCGTGATTACGATTGGTATCATTTTTATTAGTAATAACGGCGGGGGCAGTCTTTCTGGGTGCAGGCGTTGGAATGGATTTAAGAGGTAGAGTAGATTTTGCCAAGTTCTTCCCACCATTGACGGATCGAGGTTGGATTGTGGGTAATACAGTAGAAGGTGGTAATATTCTGGTGTTGCTTGTGCCCTCATCTGGTGAGGTGGAGGCCTCCTGTTTCTTTTGTGACATAATGTTGCTCACAGATTCAAATTCCTTTAAGAGACGATCGATTCTGATTTGATCTAAAATGGAAGACCCCTTTCTTTTCGCCTCTTCATTTTTTACCAGGTTATCTAATCTATCAAGTCTTTTAAAAACATTATTAAATTTAGTGATCATTTGCTTCTCTAAACGATAAAAAATAGTATCCACTATCGTTTCTATGAGATTCCCATTTTGTTTATAAAGGTTATAATTATCTCCCATAGTTGATGTTTGGGTCCATATCGTATTAGTAGTCCCACTTGAGTCAATAGTGATAGTGGTCGGGATATCATTCGCATCCATTAAATCTTTATCCACCTCATGAACTGTTTGTACCCCAGTAGGTTTTGATTTATTCCACATACTCTGAGGCGTGGGCTGATTCTTATTAGGTAGAGGTTGTTTCCTTTTATTGGCACTCGGTTTGGCGGTGCCTCTTTTGCGTTTTTCCCCTCCCTGTTTATTACTTGATTCCATAGTTCCCACGATAATATCATCATCCTGGGAGGTAATTGTAATAATGGCAACAGTTTCAGTCTCAGTCATCTGGGGTACGGGCAGTATTGGTGTCAAGGCCGGTTTTGTAATGACAACAGCTGGTGATAGTGGGAGACCAGGGCTGTTTGGCAATGATAGTGATAGTGGCTGTGTGATATTACTAGTGCAGCTCATGGACATTCTTCTTTCCGTATCAGCTATCTCGTTTGATACCAAAGACAAAGCATTTTCAAGTAGGGACTCAAAAGTGGGAGGGGGGAACGGAAAGTCTTCCTGTGTATTAGCTATATCAGCGGATTCCATAGTGAGAAACTAAGAAGTAGACTCACCAGTAGCAGGGTGACGATAAGGCAATATTAGAGGGGTTGCCTGCCCGACCGCTGCTGACCACTGACGGCCACAGACGGCCCGCCCTCTGCCCAGGCTCCGCCCGGCGCCGCCCGCGCGCGTCCGCGAGGCGTAGGTAGCCGTCTCCTTTTGTGCGCCTCCTGGCGCTGTTCACAGGAAGTGGGCGGTGCAGTGGCCCGGGCAAGCTGGGAGTTGTGGTCCAATCCGAGGGCGACCACAATGTCAGGGACCCAGCGGCGCGGTGAGCTCGGCGTCTGGTCACTGGTGGCAGCGTGACCCCTCCTGCAGCCGGTCAAGATCCAAGGTAAGGCCCCCCTCTTTAGGACTCTTGAAACTTCACAACAAGCTTCTCCAGATAGCTTGTGGTATTGTAATTTGTTATCATGCTCCACTGGCAGCATCAATAAGCGATGTAAAGTAATCCCTTTAATGTTGTGTGCTGCCAACCCAGTTGGAGCAGTAACAACACAAGAGAGCGATGACTCCGTTGTTTTCTGCAAATATGTTGCAATCGTTTTAATCAGGAAACTTTTCACAGTTCCTGCTTCTCCACTCACATACAGTCGGATAGGTACAAATGATGTACATGAGCACTCTTTTTTTCTCATGAGATAAACCATGCTCAATTTGTTGTGTGACTTGATCATATATTTGTCTCTGCTCAACGTTTAGTTCTTTTTCCAAATATTCTAAGTCAACTCCATCCTCCTGAGCTTGTTCCATGGCTCTTTCAACTTCATCCATGGCAGTGGCAGCTTCATTTTGTATAATTGGTCCTCCTAGTGGATCCTGACTCAATGAAGCAGAACTCTGACTATCTTGAGAACTGTCTCTAGCAATCTCTGCTGCAATTGTAGCTTCTTGCTGTATTTCCTCGTTCAACATTTGCAGATAATTTGAAAAAACAGGACATTCTATTGTATCCTTGCTTGCATTGAACGAATCTTCATAAGTAAGAAAATCTCCAAGTAGTTCTTCTTCTCTACGCCAAGGCTTAAAGAGTTGCAAAAGAGCTAAGTAATAAAATTCCCTTTTGTCTGGAGACTCACAAGTCAATTTTCGATGATTAATCAAATGGCCTTTTCTTTGTTTTACTAGACAGCCTTCACATCCAATTACAGCATATACACCTTTATTGATGTCTTCTGTGACGTTCTTTTTAAAAATGTAGGTTTGCAGAACTTCATAGAGACAAGCGTTCTCAAGGTGAGTACTTCTATTTGGATAGTATGTATCCAACATGTTTGTCTTCAAAATATCTGTACTGTCTGGTTCTTTCTCCGCCAAATACTCTATTTCTTGTACAGATTTCAAAACTCGGTTTCGTGTTGCAGCAAGACCTAGACTCACCCAAATGATGGTTCTAGATTTGGCATATAGACTTGCTGATGACAACCGATCAGAACATTCATATGCTCCAATTTCTCGATGCGACAACATCTTTAGACTGTAACTGTATAATTTCTTGCTTAGACTCTTTTCATGTGAAATTTCCTCCCACATTTCCTTCAGTTCAGTTTTTTCTGATTTTGTGATGTAAGATGTCACATATTGAACCACAGCAATAGAGTTATCAGCCACATATTGAATATCCATGTTAGCATTCCACATGGACAAAATGACTGGGTTGTAGTCATTTATAAATTTGGATTCCTCATTTCTTCTTAGGTTGTATGTATTTTTGGGTGATTTCCTTGTCACAGTATGTCGCAGAGAAGACATACAATTGTTCACTCTTCCTTTCAATGTTACTGGACGTGGAAATGCAAAACGACATTTCGTATAGAATTCATCCTTGGATTTGTATTTTCCACGACAGTATTTCCCACAACAATGACTTTGAAAGCGTAAAACTTGGTGTCTTAAATTGTTTTCTTCTGTACTTTTCGGAACAGCACATGTAGAATACTGCTCAATGAAACTCATCACTTTCTCATCTGAATCTGTTCCAAATTTAGGTGCATCTTTAATCCATAGCAACATATGTATATGATGAGCACCTCTTGCTTGATACTCCTTTCTCCAAAAGAAATCCAACACCTCTCCAAGCGGAGGATTTTTTTGTTTGTAATAAAAGATATCATAGCTTCAAACCTATGATTGAAATACCTGCATACATTAACTGGATCCAAAGAGCACAGTTCTTTAGGTGTCTTGTATTCAATATTTTGAATGTTTTTATTTGCCTCTCGTAGAAATTCAAGTAAGTCTTCCCAAGCATACTTGCACAGCTAAGAGTGAGGAACCATGTAGGAGTTCCTAAGTTTCTTAGCATACATTTCAATTCCCCATGACGACGGTACCAATACTCATTAGTACCACTCTGACATGCCATGAGATTAATTAGCTCAGATTCCAAAACACTGTCTTGCAGTTCGACTTTATCTATAAAATCCCTTGCCGAAACATTTTGTAGATGTGCTCCACTTTTCAGTATATGGTTTACTGCATAGGAAAGTCCAGACAAATCACTCTCAAACAGTAGATGAAACAAATATGGAATGCATTGACGAAACCTTGGATCTTCTGCATATAATCTTGAAGTCCGGTATTCAGATGCAGGAATTTGAACAGGTCGGTCGTCATATCGTCCACCTTCACCTGTTGGAAATAACTGTGGAAAACAACGAGCTTCTAAACTTTCTTCCCATACACTAATGGGACTTCCTTCGGTTTTTTTCATCTGAAACAAGTCAATAGCATTCCCCATCACTTCTTTGGAATGCAATGGATGAACACTATAATGTTCGCAAATTTCTTCACTTCTAGAGACATCAACTTTTTGCCCAGTAGAGACATCAGTGTCGTCTTGTACAGTTGTTTCCTCTTCTCCCACATACACATTTTTATAGTACTGATTATTTTTTACCAGATACAACGTTGCCTTTTTGACTTTCCTAACATCCACTAATTCTTGCCAGATTTTCTTACTTTTTGTCGGAACACCATTAACTAGAATAACCAGAGGTTCCTCTTCTACTTTTTCGACACCAATTGTATCAATATTTTTCTTAAAATCTAGAGGCAAATAAATAACTCTTCCCTTTAATCCTCTCTGTAAATCTGAAGGAGGCAATTTCCCTGTCTTAGGCTCCATGCGAACAATAGCCTTGAATCAGAACAGACTCATAGGTATTTAAATCCATCAATTCAGAAGGAATGTCTACCAACTCCATATTATTATGAACAGCTCCAGCAGGCATTCTGTTTTCATTTAATTTCTTATAGCAATATGTACAAATACGTTGATCAGAGCCCAAATCAAAACAATTTTCAACCAACAAATAAGTTGCAAAATCCTTCCACTCATTATTATTTATCTTTTCGCTTTTTACATATAAATCAACTAATCTAGTCTGATGCTTATAATGAGTTCGTCGACAACAAACACAAGAAAAATTAGGCCTCTCACTTGAATTGACCTTAAACTTTATAATTTCATTTTCAAATTTTTCTGTACTTAAAATCTCTACATTCTCTTCTACATTACCTTCTATTACTGTATCAATTTCTGCAATGACCTCTTTTTCACCAAAGTAACAAAACTCAATTTCATCACAAATGTTTTTGACATCTAATTCAGTTCCATGCAAAAGAGCACTGTTTAACTGTTTTAGTTTAAGTGCTAGACTTTTTGCATAGTACAACCTTCTCAATAAATTCCTCCCTTTATTATGATGCACTGCTAACATCCTAAAATGGTGAAAAACACTCTGACATACTTTTCTTGAAAGACAAGCCAGTGAATGCCCTTGCAAACCTGTTTTTTAGTATATGTCCGTAAGAAATTGCGAAACAAATCAATTGATTGCTGTCGGACACTAAAAATACTACTACAATTCCATGTATATACTGGAGCCTTAGGACATCTCCCTAAAACTTCATCAGCTAACACCTCTTCTGTATTTCTAGGCACAATCTCTTCTTTTTCAACCGGACAACCGTCCTTCACCTCATTTGCTCGACCACTGGTGTCAACTGCACGCACCAAATCATTATCTTGAACGTAACTTTCTTCATTAAAAAATGGCTCAGAACTTGAACTATGCTTCCATTCTCCAGAAAAAACATCTCAGAAATTAGTTCGATTAAATACTCTCCTCCACTTACATTTTGATTTGAACACATTGATTATCTTATCAAGTGTACGAATTCTATTCATTACTAAACAAAACAATTTATTTTTCACTTTAGATGCTTCATCCACGATCTTAACTATGTTTTTTATTCTTGTAAAAAGCAGTCTTTTTTTTACCTTTTTACATTTTTTAATAAATTTGTTACTATTCTGTTGTAAAACATTCGTCTACGTATTTCAGAAAATTGCTTGCTTCTTCGTTGGGTATGCAAAATGTCATCTCCTTGTACAGATCTAACATTTTTAGAAGGACAATCCTGTTTTCTTTGAAATTACATGTATTTCATTGTTCTTTCTAAAAAAAAAAAAAATTCGTGGCATTTCAATAACTTCCTGAGAAAATTTTTAGTTTGCTTACCAGGAGCATTTTTCTTTTTCTCTGAAGATTTCATTTCGGTTGGTTGTTGATTTTCTTTTCCCTTAGTCCTTAATTTTCTTTTATGAATTATTTCTCTTCTTTCTTTAGAAGGCATCTTTTAGTTTGTTTGTAAAGATGATTATAATCTGGCAAGCTTGAGTGCATCTAGGAGAACATGGCGGCTAGCAGGCGTGGCTAGTCGCGAGACTCGGAAGGACCGGGCGTTCGGCAGTACGGAGGCAACGTTGAGAGTGAAGGCAGTGAGCTGGGAATGAAGGCAGCGTGATTACCAAACGCTGAGAATCAGCCGCTCGGCTGCCCAAAGGCACGAAGGCACAGGACTAACGTGACAGAACCAGAGCTCCGAAGAATTGTCACGAAGTCGTGGCCGCAGATTAGCAGCGGTACTGCTTTTGTAAACGGCTCTGCACTGGCATTCAGTGGACGTAAAGCAGACGCTGATGGATTCAGCGTAGCTCGCATCGCTTCGAAGTAAGCAGAAATGTGGAAAGAAGCTGGGGGGGTCTGAGGCGCGAGCCGATCACGGAGAGTTACGGTGAGAAAAACAGGCAACAGGCAAACACCGATGAACATTTTTATCAGCTCATAGTGAACTGTGCTGCAAAGCAGGATTAATTAGATGTGTATTGGGAGGCAGCGTGTTGCAGGGGCTACTCTATATGACTGGCAATTGAAGCAACTGAGGTAGTCTGGGGAGTTTGGAGGTTACTGCACAGCTGCTCTTTTTTTTTTTTACAGATTTCCCAAGTATCTCAAAAGGTAGGACCTGCTTATGTTTCTGAAACAGGGGTTGATTCGGTGGGCATATGCGGCACATGAGTTGAAGAAGGGAAGAAGAGCTGGATATAGATACCAAAGCATTGGAAGCTTTGAAAACATCAAATTAAAACTACCAATCCCACAAAGCAATGGGCTGGGTAAGATTTCCGTTAAAGTAGCCTCTTCAGCTTCCAAAGCGCCCTCAAACTTTGATTTGTATATGTCAGGAAAACAAACATCAGGCTCCCAGGATTTGGGATATTCCCTCTGAAGCAGGGGAGGGAAACAACATATGCTAAATGTGTCAACCGATCTCCCGCTAGCAGTTAAAACCAAGGAAAAAACTTTAAAGAGAGCTGGGAAAAAAAACGTAAAAGCACAGAAGACAGCTGAAAAGCAAAAGCCGCCTCCGTCTCTGAAGGCATATTTTAAAACCTTACCATCAGTTTTGGAACTCAAACCGCCCGACGAGGTTTCAGCTGAAGCACCTATAAAAGGCTTCCCAACTTCTAACAGATACCAACTTTTAGAAGATTTAGAGATGGAACCGGTGCCGGAACAAACCACAGAGCCAGCTGAAAACATTAAACAATATCACGCACATAGTGAGGATAAGGACTCTGAGCCGTATTCAAAGGGGGCAGTATCAGCCCAAACTGCTCAAACAATGAACATAAGCAGTGAGGATGACATATTCACGGCCCCAGTGAATGCAGAAAATATGGACCAGTCAGTTATATCCATGCTAAAAGCGCTGAGTTATGAGGTAAAAACTGGTTTTGAAGCCACACTAACCAATCAGCAGGAGTTAAAAGACAAATTTGATGCACTAGCCACTAGAACCTCTGAACTGGAGTCATCAGTCGTAGACTTAAAAAAGCTTGCCACCCAGCACAATAAGAAGCTTGAGGATCTCAGACAAAGGGAGCAAGGACTCCAGGAAAAAATGGAATCCCTAGAAAATGCGCAGAGACGAAATAATCTGCGCCTTCTGAAAGTTCCAGAAGGGGCAGAGGCGGGCAATATTAAGGAGTTTGTGGCCAGGCTGATTAAGCAAACTATTGAGTTGGAGGAGTCAGAAGATGAAATAATAAAAGATATCCAGCAAGTTCATAGGGATCCGTTCAGGCTGAACCCGAATAAAAGTAGACCTAGGAAGATCCTGGTGTATTTTCAGACTTATACTTTAAAAGAGGAGATCCTTAATAGAGCCTTAAGAACCAGTGAGCTTGCGTCAGAGGGATTTTCTTATCAGATCAGTTCTGATGTCTCCTCCATTACAGCATCTAGGCAATGGGAGCTTGGTAAACTGTTAGAACCCTTTAAACAACTAGGCGCTACTGCACAGCTCAAATTTCCTGCATCACTGAAAGTGATGTATAAAAATAAAATGAAAGTTTTAAAAAGGTTAGATGAGGCAGAGGAGTACCTTCAACTACTTACAGATGATAGCCAGAGAGAACAAGCTAATAAACATTAAAACTACCAAAGACTTTAATGAGGTATTCGAGGTATTCTCTATCTTCATTAACATATCTCTCAAAAAAGGATGTTTTTTTTTTGTTTTTTTTTAATCGGGTTAGCTGTACTTAGCTGTAATTTTTTTTTTTTTTTTTTTCATCTCTCACAACTTAAGTACACGATACGCCCGGACGAACGAGTCTCAACGGCCAAGATAGGCCAAGGAAAGGAGGGGGGTTCTCCAGGGGAGCACAGAGGGCTCAGGGGGGAGGGAGGAGGTGGGAGCACTGGGTGGGGAGCATTGGGGAAAAAAAACAAAAAAATGTCCAAGTCGCCAGATACTAACTTTTTTTGCTTTTACCATTGTCAAAACAAACAGCGCAAGGTAGGGTAGCATCAGCAACAGCATCATACATCAAGATTCTATCATGGAATGTAAATGGGTTACGAGTTAAACATAGAAGGGAGAGAATTCTTCAGTACTTAAAGGATGCACCTGAAAATATATTTATTTTACAAGAGACTCACTCCACTGAACAAGAATTAATAGATATCTTCACGAAAAAAAAGTGGATTCAACAGGTGATAACTTCTTCACAACAGACCTCCACTAAAGGGGTGGCTATATTGATCAAATCTAACTCAGAGATAGATCTGGTTCAGTCTAGGTCTGACAAAAAGGGAAGATGGGCTATTGCAAAGATAAAACAACATTCACATAAATTCACGATTGCAGGATACTATGGTCCTAATTTGAATGACCCTCTCCCTTTGAAAGAGCTTCTAGTTGAACTTTTGGATTTCGAGGATCCAATCATTCTTGCAGGGGACTTTAATCTTGTAATTGATCCAAAGCTGGATAAAACATCGGCGGCTAGGTTCTCTCACAATCCTAAAACTAGGGCGATATTATCTAATGCAATAGCTCAGTTTGGTTGGAAAGATATCTGGCGACAAAAAAATGGTATAAAAAGAGAATTCACATTCCATAATAAGAAATTGCGTCATAAATCGAGATTAGATTTTTTTCTAATCACAGAACACTTAGTCCAACAAGTTAAGGAGATAAAACACCTCCCTGCGCATATCTCCGATCATTCAGGGGTCACTCTAACCTTAAAGCTCTCAGGACCCCAGCTGGTCAAGAGATGGACTATAGATAGAAGTATTCTTTTGGATGAAGAGGTAACGAATAATTTGATTAAGGAAACAAATGAGTTCTTCATTTATAACTTAGATACAGCCTCTCTACCAATTGTCTGGGATACGTATAAAGCTTTTCTGAGAGGGCGTCTACTAACATAACAGATTGCAAAATACCAAACATATAGAGCGCAAATTACACAGATCGAAGCAAGTATAAAGGCCCTAGAACAAGCAGCCCCAGTCCTTAGTTCCTCAGATGAAGAGAACAACAATAAAAAAGATCTGTTAACCTGTAAATTAGAACTAGAGCAGGTATTAGATAGAAGGCTGAGGAAACGCTGGCAGGCTAGTTCACTAGCACATTTCGAATATGGAGAGGCTAGTGGAAAACTTTTAGCCTGGAAAACAAAAAAAGATATCGAAAAGAACTCCATAAAGGAAGTACAGATTCCAAACACGGATGAGATCTCTGATAACAGAATAGATATTGAGCAGGCCTTTTTCCATCATTTTGACAGAGTATATAGAGAAGATTTATTTCCTCAACATCAATCAATATATGCATGGCTTGACCAATACCAGGTTCAAGCCTTAGATGATCAATCCTCTTGCAATCTTAATAGAGAGATTAGTTCTACTGAAATTATAGCGGCCATAGATTATTCCAAGAAAAGTAAGGCTCCAGGCCCGGACGGGTTACCATCAGAGATTTACAAGGCACTAGCTCCAGCAATTTTACCCGTTCTGAAAAGGCTATTTTCAGGTATATTCGAGGAAGGCGGCAACATTCCTGTTTCCTGGAACGATGCCATAGTTGTTCTCATCCTAAAACCAATGAAAAGAGCAAGCCAATGTGATTCATATAGGCCTATCTCTCTTCTTAATACTGACTATAAGCTTATGGCAAATATACTAGCGGAAAGATTGAATGGCTGCGCAGCTAAACTTCTACACCTTGATCAGAAGGGTTTCATCAGAGGCCGCTCTATACAAGAGCTCATTCAAGCATTGGTGGGAGCAATAGATCTTGCCTCTCAATACGAAATCCCATTAGCGGTTATTACTTTGGATGCCGCAAAGGCTTTCGACCGCGTTAATTGGGAATTCCTGGCCAAAGTTTTAGCTAAGGTTAACTTGGGAAAAAACTTCTGTGGCACAATAGCAGCATTTTACCAAGCTCCGATGGCCAGATTACTAATAAATGGCAGCTTGTCCCCTCCTATAAAAATCCAAAGGGGGACAAGACAAGGGTGCCCGTTATCACCTTTATTATATGATTTATATATGGAATCATTTGCAGAAAAGATCAGACAAGATCAGGATATTCTACCCTTTAAATACAAAAACTGGGTGAAGAAAGTTGCTCTCTATGTGGATGATTTGATGTTATACACCACTGACCCTATCAAATCAATTCCACTTATCTATAAAGCTGCGGAGCAATTCGGTGAAGTCTCTGGATATTTAATTAATCAAACTAAATCAGAGTGCATGTGTTGGAATATACCCCAGATTAATCATATTCCAATTCTGAAAAATCAAATGAGATATCTGGGGATTCAAATTACACAGGATATAAATCAATTAGCAGAAAAAAACCTTGAAAAGATCGATAAAGAAATGGCGGAATCCCTAAAAAAATGGTCACTTCTCCCCTTGACTTTAATCGGTAGGATCAATATAGTAAAAATGATGTTGCTACCCAAAATAATATATATATTCCAGAACATTCCACTTACCTTTAAAGAAGCTAGATTAACCAAAATACAAGCTAAATGGAATTCGTTTATTTGGGCCTCAAAAGGCATAAGAATCTCTTGGAAAAAACTACGAAGGAAAAAAGGTGAGGGTGGGCTGTGTGCACCTGACCTGAGAGTGTATGCTTGGACCCTATTATTGAAAGCTGGAATTAGTCTATTTGATACCTTAGGGGGGACAGAAACATACTTTATGTTTCAAAATATGCTATCCGAGATCCAGGGAGGGTCTCATGCATTTATGTTCAAGTTTGGTGATATGCGATTTTTTTAAAAAGTGCGTTTAAAGGTTCTTAGAGATATGGCATATGTGTGGGCCAGAGTTAGAAAAAAGCTGAACATTCCATATTACGCCGATTTAGCACCGATCTGGGATTCTCCTGGCTCTCCAGAATGGACTAAAGATCTATTATCCCTATCTCTCCGGAGCGCAAATATCAGATCATGGGTCCAGTTGATGCCTGAAGGTAATCTTTTGAGTTGGGAAGACATTTCAGTTCTCACAGATAAAAATCTATCCAAATTTAAGTACTTGCAAATAAAAAGCTGGGACCAGGCTGCTACAGAGGATAAAGGTGCCAAATCCATTTTGGACGAACTATTAATAAAGACAGCAAGTTTACTTAAAACATCAACTCTTAACTGGAAAATACTCGAAGCAGAGGATGGAGACTTTATCCTTCCAGAACATCTATGGAGTGAACAAATTTCGGATGTCGATTTGCAGAATTTATGGCAAGTATCCTTTGATCTTTTACACCTTACGGTCTCACCTGCCAATTTAAAGCGGAACCACCTGTTTTCTCTCCATAGGGTTTACTGGTCTCCGGCCAGGATTGCTAAAATTTCAAAGGGGCCCACGCCCTGCTGCCCAAAGTGCCATCTGGAAAAAGCAGACGATCTCCATATGTTTATGAATTGCCCCGCACTATCACAATTTTGGTTTGAAGTACAAGAAGGTATGAAAGCCCTTTTTGGGCATGAAATACAGGTTAGTACACAACAAGTATTTTTTGGACTTCCCTCCAATTATGAGGTAATATCTCAAGATAGTAATAAGTTATTTTTGTACTTAATTATTCTAGCCCGTAGGGAAATATGTAAATTGTGGGTGAATACCAACGCACCAATATATCTAGACTGGGTCAGGGCAATTAGGCACACTCTTAGTTTAGATAAGTGGTATGGAAGAGAAGGAAGCATTTTTGGACCCCATGTATCAAATGGCTTGAAGGGCTATAAACCAACTATGTCCAATGATTATGCCTTTTTGCGGAATGAACCACCCCAAGATCAGTCCAAGGGTCTGGTAAAGTGTAAGACTGAGCTGACTATTGACATTGTGGTATCGTAAGTCGTATATTGGGTGTCTGCAAAAAGAGCTTCCATAAAGATTTGCTGTATAATCAATACCGAAAATATCTTTACTGGCGTATGAGGACTTAAAAAAAAAAAAAGATGATTATAATCTGTAGTAAAGAAAAAAATAACATATTATAGACCACTACAAACATATTACACATCAATTACAATAAGTAAACAATATAAACACTAGTATACAACAAAAGGCTAATTTACATTACATGTGCTTTCTTTTCTGTCAAAAACGATTAACTAATTAATTTTTATGTCTTGTTTATATATAGGTGGTCTGTTTTTGGCCTGTACATACTTTGAAGTAATATAAGCAAAGACACACATACTGCTTGCAGAGAAAGAGATGGTAGATTACATGTAATATGGTGGACATGTGCCTAACATCACACCAAATCTATTGCATTTTCAATGCTCGTTTACTTTGGCTCCATCAAGAAGGCATTCAGATGTGATCTTAGGCACATTACTAGGATTTTAAATATAATGTACCATGTGTGTCTCTGCCAACAGTATGTGTGACTCTGCCTAAGATTACAATGATGGGTGAATCAAGCTTCACTTACAGTGTGATCTTAGGCAGATTAGTAGGATTTTAGATATAATGTACCATGTCTGTCTCTGCCAACAGTATGTATGACACCGAGGGCGAGATCTATTGCATTTTCAATGCTTGTTTACTTTGGTTCCATCAAGAAGACATTCAGATATGTCACACATTTGCCATAAATTCTGAATGTTAGCATTCTAGTTGGTCATTATATCAAGCTTCACTCACAGTGTGATCTTAGGCAGATTAATAGGATTTTAGAAATATGTGTGACACATCTGAATGCCTTCTTGATGCAATGTTTCACATGGGCGCAAGCAGAAAATGCATGCAGAATAATAAAATTGTCACCCAGACAAGAATATGAAATGCCGTGAGAGATGTTTAAAGGTTTTTTTATTGGCATAAATTGAGATAGAATATAAAAAAAAAGACAGGCATATTTACAAGCTGCGTGCGCAATCTATGACATTATTGCTGGTCCAGAGATCATGTAATGGTTTCATTGGCATATTTACAAGCCGTGTGCGCAATATTAGATATAATGAACCATGTCTGTCTCTGCTTGTTTACTTTAGTTGCATCAAAAAGGCATTCAGATGTGTCACACATTTGCCATAAATTCTGAATGTTAGCACTCTAGTTGCTCATTATATCAAGCTGCACTCACAGTGTGATCTTAGGCAGATTAATAAGATTTTAGATATGATGTACCATGTCTGTCCCTGCCGACAGTATGTGTGACTCTCCCTAAGATCACAGTGATGGGTGAATCAAGCTTCAGTCACAATGTGATCTTAGGCACATGATCAGAATGTTAGATATAATGTACCATGTGTGTCTCTGCCAACAGTATGCGTGACTCTGCCTAAGATTACAATGATGGGTGAATCAAGCTTCACTTACAGTGTGATCTTAGGCAGATTAATAGGATTTTAGATATAATGTACCATGTCTGTCTCTACCAACAGTATGTGTGACACCGAGGCCGAGAGCTATTGCATTTTTTATCTTTTTTAATTTTTTAATTTATAAATTTGCCATTAAAAGAAACCTTTAAACATATCTCTGGACCAGCATTACAAGCTGCGTGCACAATCTTTGACATAGATGTGTGTTTATAAGCTAGATTTCTTTATAAATTGCGCAAGAGTCTTGTAAATATGCTCCTCTTTATCTTATATTCCATCTCAATTGATACCATTACTGGAATACTTTAAGCATCTCACACACCATTTCATATGGTTTTCTATCTGCTATTCCTATCCCTCTCCATACATTCACTGCTTCCACCCATGCTAAAGGTTGCACAAGGCGCTTCAAAAAAAGGAGCATATTTACAAGTCCAATGAAACCATTACACAATTTCTAAACCAGCATTGAATCCAAGCATAAAAAACAATTTATAAAGAAGTCTACCTTTTAAACACACAGCTATGTCAAAGATTGCGCATGCAGCTTGTAAATATGCTTCTCTTTTTTTTGTATATTCTATCTCAATTTATGCCATTAAAAGAAACCTTTAAACATCTCTCACGGCATTTCATATTCTTGTCTGGGTGCCAATTTTATTATTCTGCATGCATTTTCTGCTTGCACCCATGTGAAACATTGTGCAAGAGTCTTGTAAATATGCCCCTCTTTATCTTATATTCCATCTCAATTGATACCATTACTGAAATACTTTATGCATCTCCCACACCATTTCATATGGTTTTCTATCTGCTATTCCTATCCCTCTCCATACATTCACTGCTTCCACCCATACTAAAGGTTGCACAAGGCGTTTCAAAAAAAGGAGCATATTTACAAGTCCAATAAAACCAATACACAATTTCTAAACCAGGATTGAATCCAAGCATAAAAAACAATTTATAAAGAAGTCTACCTTATAAACACGGAGCTATGTCAAAGATTGCGCACGCAGCTTGTAAATATGCTTCTCTTTTTTTGTATATTCTATCTCAATTTATGCCATTAAAAGAAACCTTTAAACATCTCTCACGGCATTTCATATTCTTGTCTGGGTGCCAATTTTATTATTCTGCATGCATTTTCTGCTTGCACCCATGTGAAACATTGCGCAAGAGTCTTGTAAATATGCCCCTCTTTATCTTATATTCCATCTCAATTGATACCATTACTGAAATACTTTATGCATCTCCCACACCATTTCATATGGTTTTCTATCTGCTATTCCTATCCCTCTCCATACATTCACTGCTTCCACGCATGCTAAAGGTTGCAGAAGGCGCTTCAAAAAAGAGCATATTTAAGTCCTATGAAACCATAACACAATTTCTAAACCAGCATTGATTCCAAGCATAAAAAACAATTTATAAAGAAGTCTACCTTATAAAAACACAGCTATGTCAAAGATTGCGCACGCAGCTTGTAAATATGCTTCTATTTTTTTGTATATTCTATCTCAATTTATGCCATAAAAAAAGCTTCAACATCTCTCACAGCATTTCATATTCTTCTCTGGGTGCCAATTTTATTATTCTGCATGCATTTTCTGCTTGCACCCAATTCAAACATTGCGCAAGAGTCTTGTAAATATGCCCCTCTTTATCTTATATTCCATCTCAATTGATACCATTACTGAAATACTTTATGCATCTCGCATACCATTTCATATGGTTTTCTATCTGCTACTCATATCCCTCACCACACATTCACTGCTTCCACCCTTGCTAAAGGTAGCATAAAGCACTTCAAAAAAAGGAGCATATTTACAAGTCCAATGAAACCATTACACAATTTCTAAACCAGCATTGAATCCAAGCATAAAAAACAATTTATAAAGAAGACTACCTTATAAACACACAGCTAACATTATGGAAAAAGGTAAAAATATAATTCCTTAATTCACACAGTCACTCACTATGATACTTGTCAAAAATCTTTAAGCTCTCTATCTTTTTTAAAACAATGATTACTCACCTTTAAAAATGCTTTGGAAGATGTAAATCAGTGTCAGTCACAGTCAACAGATATTCTTAAGCAGAATCTCTGAATAATGCTACCTTCACTGGAGCCTGTCAATAATGGCACAGATTCTTTCTCATTTCAGACCCATATTCTTGTACATAGCCAATAAAAATTGTTCCCACACAAATTCAAAACCAAACTGCACATTTTAATTGGTTGTACATTTCAAGCCTTTGAAACTCACATAACATTCACCCAACCCCCCAGTGCTCATTTACCCTGTAACCATGGTAACTCCCTCTTAAACCAGCACACAGTTCACAAGTTCATAAAACTATGTTGCAAAACAATCCTTCAAGGCTGTTTGACCTCTCAATCTACTAGCTAATGAAATGCAATGTTTCTTTAAATGACTTTTTCTCAACCATTGAAATGACTTCTTACAAAAAAAAAGCATGCACCCTAATTTTCAGTGGAGATTTTTAACAAAGCTCCAATCATTTATGGTTATACAACTGCACTGATTCACAACCACTTTTTTTCATAATCAAACTGCCATTTCATTTCCACAACTCATCTGACTGGAAGCACATCTACCTTCACAATGACAAAAGTCTGGTTTGTGGGTCATAGCTATCTCCACTGGAGTCAAAAATACGCAGCTAACAGAGGTATTTACAATCTTGATTTATCAAATGTGGACATTGTATGGATTGGACAGAGAGGATTGAGGAGTCACCAATTGATACCATTGGTAAAATCCTTTATGCATTTACCACACCCAGACCTTTTAATAGTGCACTGTGGTGGAAATGTCCTAGGCACTTTGACTGGTGTAGGTCTGGAAATGCTTTTAAAGGACATCTTTGGGCAATTGATGTCACTTTTTCCAAAAACTGCCTTGGTATTTTCTAATATATGCCAAAGGCAGAAATGGAACTGGTCCAACCAATTTTGTCCACAGATTGAGAAAGCAAGGAAACATGTGAATAAATCTGTTTCTGCTTACCTCAGAGACTATGGTATGGGTTCCATTTACCACAACAACTTGTGTTACAACATGCAAGACATCTATAGGAGAGATGGTGTGCATTTTACAGATGGGGGAATAGAGTTTTCCTCTTGAATATAAGGCTCTGCATTGGTACCTACTTGCAGGTACAAAAAACACCCACATAACACAACAGCTCTTTTCAGAGCTACCCTACCTCTAAGCACTCTAAATTATTTTTTTACTCTATTTTTTTACACTGTTTTTCCCCGTGGTGCGCTCAGAGTGCGCGTACTGGAGAGCGCACCTGGGAGCGCACCTGGGAGCGCATCCAGCGCTTACCCCGCGAAAATTAAAAAAAATAAAATAAAACGGGGGTTTTCCCTTTAGGGTCCTTCTAGACCCCCCTCAGAAAACCTGGGGGGTCAGGGAGTGTCTACTCTGCCCCCTTTTAATTATTTCCCCCTTTTTTTTCACCTCTTGTGTCTCGATTCTACCGAGACACAAGATGGCGGACTCTCCGGACTGTTTAGAATGTTGACAGACACCCGACAGCCAATCAGCTTTCAGCTCGCGCACTCCCGTAGCGCACCGGGTGCGCTCCCCGGTACGCGCACCTGTGAGCGCTCAGAGAGCGCTTATAGATATATATGTGTTTTTGAAGTTAATTTAAAAAAAAAAACACTGGAGCAATTTTCAGAAAATATAGCAAAGGCACATCTGCGTACCAGTACCTACAATTTTGACAAGTTTGGCGTAATTCAGTTCAGTGGGTCGGGCTGTAGACTTGTCAGATCGTCCTATGGAAATTAACATGGGGAAAACACATTTTGGGACCTCCCTTTTTTCTCAGCCCCCACTTCACGAATCGCCCGAAACTTTCAGGGAAGGAGCGCAGCGGAGCTGGCCAAAATTTAGGAAAATTTCACACAAATTCCTCAAGCGGCGCCAGAGTTATTCCCAATAGAATGTTGCGGATTTCCTATGGTAGCCAATCCTAACTATAACTACCTACTGGCGACCGCCAGTAGGTTATATATATATATATATATATATATATATATATAATTATTATTTTTTTATATAAAACATCCCAAATCTTCCTTTTTGAGGCCCAAAACTGAAAAATAGGACAGAGGAAACCAGACAGAAAAGAAATTGCAAGGAAAGAAGATAAAAATACAAAGCAGAACGAAGCTGAAAACTAAAACAACTACATGATTCATGCACTGTACTCAAGTCGTATTACATTCACTCAATGCATAAGCAACATTTACCATAGGATTGAAGGGTGCCAGCAGGCTACCTTTCTACCAAAAAGGCTTCTGACATTTCTTGCCACAGTACACGAAATTGGGATGACTGGTGGTCCTTCCACTGCTGAGCAACGAAGACAATAATACAAAAACAAAAACAGAAAAACATTCTCTGACCATATTCAGTGACCAGAGTGTCTCGTTCCAAGACTCTAATCATTTATAGAGCCCAAGCTATACTACATTTTCTCAATAAACAAGCACATTTGTCAAATGAATGAGGATTTCAAGCAATTCGTCTTTCTACCATAATTGATTCAGGCATTTCCTGTCATAAAGGAACACAGGTTGGCTGGTGGTCCTTCTACCACTGAGCCATTATTAAAATCAAACACGGGCTGGTTCTGCTACACAGGGTGCATCGAAAAAGCAGCGAGGGAATAAGTGCCTCTTATAACCCAGTTAAAAAGATTGCCTCGTTACCTCTTTTCCATTGCGCATATTTCTCATCAATCTCTCCCTACCATCCAAGACATAAATAATGAGCCTAGAACCA
This sequence comes from Lissotriton helveticus, assembly GCF_964261635.1. Lineage (NCBI taxonomy): Eukaryota > Metazoa > Chordata > Amphibia > Caudata > Salamandridae > Lissotriton > Lissotriton helveticus. The sequence goes on from NC_136059.1 coordinate 1,710,146,381, forward strand.
AGACAGTGAATGGACAGCAACAAAATATGCTACTTTGTATTGCATGAAAAGGAGAATGCAGAACAGAATCATATCTCCCTGCACTGGAGCACTTTTGGCTGCCTTGTGCCAATTCACACATCCTCACACTTAAGGGCATGTGTGGGATGTCCAGCATAGGTTCTTTACCTGAAATATAGATTTTCAGTTATGAATACTGTTTTTTTTACATAGTTTAATGCTTTTCCCAGTTTTTGAGTGTGATATACAGTGCTGCACTTGAGCAAATTTGGAAAAGTTTTGAGAAAAGGAAACTTTTCTCAAATTGTACACCTGCCTTTGGGGGAGGTGTTAAATTTTAATGTAAAGTCCAGTCTACCTTTTCTATTACATAGGGCTTTGTGTCGATTCATGGGGAACACCCATATACCAATCATGGAATGCCTCATCATGCAACGTACAGCAACACAGCCCAAAACGTTACTTTGTATTATGTTATGATTACTTTTTTTGTGAAGTTCCTATAGAAAATATACAGGATCTGTGTGTTTAGGCAACATACACTGAAGGATTGTCATCAGGCGAACTCTGATCACCCCCACTGGGTGTGCTGGCCCTTTTTTGCACCAACTAGCTCACAGTGCCACTAGTAGTATGACAACCCTGATCCCTCAGGATTGTGGAAACAATATACTACCTGTCGCTCAGTTACTCGTGCTTACTTAGTGTGTCTCAGAGAGATACAACAAATAAAATAGGCTGGGCGTTTTCAATAAGTATTTATTGAACGGATTGGTGTCACTACAACGCGGTTTATAACAACGCATTCCGTTACATCGGAATTTTTACAACGCAGGATCCATTACATCGGATGCCATTACAACGCATGGCATTACATAGCAGATGCTATTACAACGCATGGCATTACATCGTAAGTATAGGTAAGTATACCTTTTTAAAAAAATGTAATTAAGTTAATTTAATTAATTTAATTTAATTAATTTAATTAAAATACATTTTAAAATAGTAATTATTTTTATTTAATAAATTTAAATCTATTTATTTAAATTAATTTTAATAAAAATTGTAATTAATTTTATTTAATTAATATAATTAAATTAATTTAATTTAAATATTTTTTTGATTGTAATTAAATTAAATTATTTAAAATAATGTATTTAATTTAATTATTTTAATTAAGAAATGTAATTAATAAAATATAATTAATTTAATTTAACCTAAAAACACCCCTGTACCCCAAAACCCAAACCCTGCCCTGAAACCTAAAAACACCCCTGTACCCCCAAACCCAAACCCTACCCTGAAACCTAAAAACACCCCTGTACCCCAAAACCCAAACCCTACCCTGAAACCTAAAAACACCCCTGTACCCCAAAAACCAAACCCTACCCTGAAACCTAAAAACACCATTGTACCCCAAAACCCAAACCCTACCCTGAAACCTAAAAACACCCCTGTACCCCAAAACCCAAACCCTACCCTGAAACCCCTGTATCCCAAACCCAAACCCTACCCTGAAACCTAAAAACACCCTTGTACCCCAAAACCCAAACCCTACCCTGAAACCTAAAAAACACCCCTGTACCCCAAAACCCAAACCCTACCCTGACACCTAAAAACACCCCTGTACCCCAAAACCCAAACCCTACCCTGAAACCTAAAAACACCCTTGTACCCCAAAACCCAAACCCTACCCTGAAACCTAAAAACACCCCTGTACCCCAAAACCCAAACCCTACCCTGAAACCTAAAAACACCCCTGTACCCCAAAACCCAAACCCTACCCTGAAACCTAAAAACACCCCTGTACCCCAAAACCCTAAAACCTAAAAACACCCCTGTACCCCAAAAACCAAACCCTGCCCTAAAACCTAAAAATACCCAAACACCCCAAAACATATACCTCAGTACCCCAAAACATATACTCCTATACTCATACTTATTTAAAAAATTACTTAAATTAATAAATTTAATTTATAATATTTAAAAACATAAATAAATATTTTTATTTATAATTAATAATAATTAAATCAATTATATAATATTAAATAAAATAAAAAAAATTATATACTTACCAATACTTACGATGTAATGGTATGCGTTGTAATACCATCTGCTATGTAATGCCATGCGTTGTAATGGCATCCGATGTAATGGATCCTGCGTTGTAATAGCTGCGTTGTAACAGCATTACGACGTAAAAGTTGCGTTGTAAGTGATACACACCTTATTGAACAGTTGTTATTCTGGTGTAAAATTGATGTGCTGCAACAACCGTTAGACAGTATAAGATATAAATGATTAAAAGTACTATAAACGTAAATGGATGGTATAGTTCTACCATCTTACTAAAATCATGAATTCATTCAAGTATATAAAATACATGATAAAAGATGTGTACTCCTACGATGACTTCTCTAACTAGAAGTACCTACATGTGCCTAGCATGGGTGTAGGTGTTAAGCCAAGAATCCCTCTAGGATTTAGTCAATCCGATTACCTGAGGTGTGAGACTATGGGACCCCATCCTGGTCTCGAGTTGGACACCTCATGAGGGGTGTTAGACCACTGTGAGCTGGAGCATCTGCATGCAGGAACCTCAGTGTCTCTGGTCAGTGTGTTGGCCGGAAAGACTCGGTCTCCTCTGTCTATCTTAGCAAGATTTGATGTATATATACCCATAGGTCTCCCCAATGGTCCTATATTGCTGTATTACTGTATCGGCCTAGGGATAACGTCAGGCATGAACTTTATACGCAGATTTTACACAGGAGATGGCAGTCCTGCTGTGCTTCCAAGAATCCTCATGCATAATGTATGAGATTTCGAACTAGGGAAAACTCACATTCTGAATGCAGTGTAATATCTACGTAAAAGGTCAGTCCTTGTAAACCCTGACAAGTGTAATGTAGGGAGAGAATATAGGTGAAGGGTAACAAGTTTGCCAAGGCTTATATTATAGTACCTATATGGAATATAACACTTTAAAATGAAAAGCAATACTTAGTGCTAGTTTGTGTAATGTTTGTGATGCAATCATGATGCAAAATGTTAGTAACACTGACCTGTAGTATCATAAAAATGCACTGTTCAAGGTAGCATTCATTTAAAAATCACCAACTTAAAAACAAATATTTACCTACAAAAGTAGCCTGTCAGTGTGTTGACAATAGCAAGATTTTGCCATTTTTAGAAAGCATACATTTTGTTTTTGGGAAACATTGCTGTATCTCTATTGGAGCTATTGGAGCCAAAGCTCACATTTTGTTTTTGGGTAATGCTGCTGTATCCCAGCTATTGGAGCCAGATGATGTTCTTTTACAAAATGGCGCCCAGACTTCAAAAAGGTAACAGGGAGATTCACATTCTGTCATTAAATATTTAGCGATCACGAGATACTAAACAGTTTGTGAAATCTCACAGGTAAATAATAAGGATATTAACTCCAAGAATTTACAATGCTAATGTGCTGGCGCTGGTTTAATTTCACCTGATGTTAAGAAAATAAACAATGACTCTTATCATTATCATACAGGTTCAATGCAGTTTCATTGAAGATTTTTGTATTGTAGCTGGAATCAGCTTCTGATATCTTCAATGACACCATGAAAACGAAAATATGAAGACAGGATGCGGCAGGGCAAATCAGTGAATATTTTCATGTACCATATTCAAATTTTCACATGTATTTGTAGCAAATTTTCTCGAAATGTGCTTTTCAAAAATTTACCAACATGCAGTTTACCACTTTATAGTTCTTAGAAAAATCACAGATGCCTTACTCAAAAGCTGAATTTACATGCACAAAAATGAAATTTGTGGATGGAAATTGCGATTCTCATATTTACATGACTAGAGAATCTGGATTTCATTAAAGACTCGGAGGCTGACATTATGCATAAATCTTTAATGCAGATCCTAGCAGCCGCATCACAATACAACAGTTCCAAAACAGAACAAAGGCAACAGCTAAGAGCCATGAGCCAACAACACACAGCCTCTTTTAAATGAGGAAAAAAGTAGAAAAGTTCAGGAGGAGATCAAAGGCTTGAGTAGAAACTCCACAACGATGGAAGGCAGAACATCACGAAACTTGACTGTAGAAGGTAGAAGGAAGAAATCCAGGAAGGATGTTCCAGGAAGTTCTCTTGAGAGACGAATTCAGGATCAGGCAACATCTGAAAGGACAACGGAATTAGTCCAAGAAGCCCAAACAAAACCAATCCAAACATGTCATAAGAGGAAAACAAAGACAGTGAGCATTGCAATACATTACAATAAATTGTACATGGTAAAATGCAAAAATTGAAATGCCTCCGGTGGAGGGAGGGGGGGATAATGTCAGCCTCCGAGTCTTTAATGAAATCCAGATTCTCTAGTCATGTAAATATGAGAATCGCAATTTCATTACAAGACCGGAGGCTACATTATGCATGTTGGAAGCTTCCTAAAACAGCATCAGACATGTGTTGGATAGGTTTACAGTAATGACGTGCAAAGGTACCGGCATTGGACCAGTCAGCAGCTTTCAAAATGTCATCCAACCTACCTCCAGACCAGAGTGATTTGCTAGCCATAGCACCTCTAAGGGAGTGAGCTTGAAATTTGGTCAAATCCACTCCAGCTAAGCTCATAGTGGATTTAATCCATCTAGCAATAGTGGGGGAGCTAATAGCTCTATGAGGTCTAACAAAGGAAATAAGTAATTGATTAACGCCGACTGGACGAAGACCAGACATTCTAAGGTCATACTCTTTCATGCAGTCGACGACGCAGAGTTTAGGATGAAGGTCAAAACGAGGATAAAAAATGGAGTCAGACATAGTTTTTGTCCTCCTGTAGACGTCAAACTTAACGCCAAACGGGTTATAAGAACGATAAGTAATATCGAGGGAACGAACGTCTGAAGACCTTCTGCAAGAAACAAGGCATAGAAGGGTAGCCAGTTTAAGAGAAAGATTCTTCCTGTTAAGGAGAGAGTTAGAGGGCCAGTCCGAAAAGAGACGAAGAATCAAATCAACGTCCCAAAGGACGTCATATTTGGGTCTAGGAGGCCTTTTGATACGAATAGCCTTCATGATCCTACAAACAATGACGTTTTTACCAATGGACTTACCGTTAATAAGGGAATGACCTGCTGAAATTGCAGATCTAAAACAGTTAATAGACCTGTAACTAAGGCCCTTCTCGAATTGTTCAACTAGGAAATTAGTCACATCAACAATAGGGGCCTCCAAGGGATCCAGGTTCCTCTCCAGGCACCAACAAACCCAGAGTTTCCAGATTCTATTGTATCTATAATGGGTGCCTGGTGCCCAAGACTCCCTGAGGAGGATCGAAGCTGAGTTCGAAAGACCTGAGATCTCGTTAGATCTCCTGACACCTTCCAGGCAAGAAGGGATAAACTCCGATTGAGGATCAGAGGATGAACGCGACCGTCCGAGTCTACGAGGAGATCCTCCAGTGAAGGGATCAGGAAGGGAATGCTGCAAGTCAATTCCAGAGCAGTGGGAAACCAGGCCTGGGAGGGCCAGAAAGGGGTTATTAGAAGGAGGAGACATTTGTCGTGCCTCACTTTCTGAAGTACTCGCTGAATCATTGAAAAGGGAGGGAAGGCATAACCTCGGAGATTGCCCCAATGTTGGAGGAAGGAGTTGAATGCCCGAGCACCCGGGTCGGGCATCCAGCTGAAATAATCCGGAAGCTGGGAGGTGAGTCTGCTTGCAAAGAGATCCACCTCTAGGGGACCCCAGATCTGATTCAGGGTCCTGAAGACACAAGGATTCAGCTTCCAGTCGCTGAAATCCACGAGGAAACGTGAGTTCCAGTCCGCGGAGGAATTGGCAGCACCTGGAAGGTATTCTGCTCTCAGAGCAATCTTGTGCTCCAGGCAGAACATCCAAAGCTTCTTGGCTAGGTCTGAGAGGTCTGCAGACTTCGTGCCTCCGAGGCGATTGACATAGGCCACCGCTGACATGTTGTCCATCTTCAAAAGGACGGACCTGCCCTGAAGAGAATTCCTGAAGCTCATGAGAGCATAAAGACCGGCGGTCAATTCCAGGAAATTTATGTGGCGGAGAGATTCCTCCTGAGACCAAAGACCTCCTGTGTTTTGATTCAAGAGGCAAGCACCCCAGCCATGCAGGCTGGCATCTGATTCCAGGACGAAATCCGGGGATGAGCCAAAGATGGCTTTCCCGTTCCATGCCTCCAGGTTGTTCAGCCACCAAAGCAACTCTGAACGAGAATCCGAATCCAGTGAAACAAGGTCCCCATACCAGAGACCCGATCTCAGAGCTCTCGCTTTGAGCCTCTGAAGAGCCCGATAGTTGAGCGGGCCTGGAAATATTGCTTGAATTGAAGATGAAAGAAGGCCTAGAAGTCTGGCCAAGTCTCTGAGGGAGAGATTCTGACGGCCTAAAGCATGCTTTATTTGCTTCTTTATTTTTGAGATCTTCTTGGAAGGAAGAAGGAGGAGGCAACGAGAGGTGTCGACCGTGAAACCCAGAAACTCCAACGATGTTGAGGGAGTCAGGGAGGACTTCTCCTTGTTTATAATGAAACCTAGGCTTTCTATGAGTTTCATAGAAAAGTCCAGGTCCCGTATCAACTGCGCCTTTTCTTGCGCCATAATGAGAATATCGTCCAGGTAGATAATGAGACGAACACCTCTTGATCTTAGGTGAGACACAACGGCTCTCATGACCTTGGTGAAGCACCATGGTGCGGAAGAGAGGCCAAAGGGCAGAGCTTGAAACTGGTACAAGCGGTCTTTCCATAAAAACTGGAGAAAGCGCTGATGAGCCTTGGCCATGGGGATGGTAAAGTAGGCGTCTTTGAGGTCTAATTTGACTAACCAGTCCCCTTCTAGAAGAAGGTCCCTCAGGAGGTGAATACCCTCCATCTTGAAATGTCTGTAAGAAATGAACCTGTTTACTTGGCGGAGGTTTATGACCGGCCTCCAACCCTTGTCCTTCTTTTCGACTAAAAAGAGGTTGCTTACGAAACCCATGAGGTCCAAGGGAACCTCCAGTACAGCACCTTTTTGAATCATTGAGGAGATTTCCTCTTCGATGATGTCTTGTTGAGCCGGGCACATGGGAATACACATTGGGAGCGAAGTCTGGACAGGTTCGGACTCGAAATCTATAGCAAAACCTCTCACAGTGCTCAGAACCCAAGCATCTTGAGTGATGCATTCCCAATTTTCCAAGAAATATTTCAGTCTGCCCCCTACCTTTAAGGGGAAAGAAAGGGAAGGGAGAGGGGGAGCGCTCACCTGAGGGATTATTCTGGACGCTTGATCCACGAGATCTGAAGCCTCTGCCGCGCTGTCCTCTACCTCTCTGGGGGTAGAATTGCGGGGTTGGATATTGCTGGTACTGCTGAAATTGCTGGTATCCTCTGCCAGTTCCACGTGATCTGAAGTTGGGCCTCTGGAAGTAGCGGCCGGAAGATTGGCCTCGTCTTCCGGCCCTTCCGAAAAGGTTATTGCCTGAATTAAAAACTTTTCGCATATTTTGCTGTGCCCTGTCAAGGGCCGTAAAGGTCGAGACATATTTCCCAAGGGATTTAATCAGATCTTCTCCAAAGAGGAGTCCTTTCTGGTTTTTAGTAGGTTCTTTATCGGCAAGATCACTGAGCTTAGGGTTAATCCGTGTGAGGACCACTCTACGCCTTTCGGCGTTGATGCCTGCGTTTGCATTTCCTAAAAGGATAATGGCCCTTTGGCTCCAGCCTCTAATCAACTCGGCATCGAGGCGAGTACCTTCAATGTGGCTCTGTTCTGCAGAGTCAAGAATCCTCGTGAGGGGGCCAAGTACGTCGAGGAGACGATCCTGGCAAACTTTCAGGGATTTCTCCATACCTTTCCTGGGGTCACGCCCCAGCTTGAAAAGGAATTTAATTAGATCAGGGTCGAGATTAGGGGTGTAACAAGACTTATCACCCACAGAAGGTCTAGCGCATTCTGCTCGTAGAATGTTGCGAGTCTCATTCTCCAAGGGGAATCTGATCCATTTTTTAACGAACTTCGCAACGTGTTCCTGAGGGAACCATTCGGAGCTTCGGGGGTGTTTTAAGTTTTGAGGAGAGAGCATCTCCTCGCCCAAGGGGTTACAGATCACATCTCTCGAGGAGGATGTACCCTCTTCAGTAGGGTCTCCAAAGTCGTGCTCCTCATCATTAAGGTCGAGGACATACTCGTCGAGGAATTCGGAGTCATCCGATCCAATATCGTCATAGCTATCATGAGCATCGGTTGAGCGTGTGTCGCTTTGGACACCTTGTTTCTTTGTGCCGCTAAGGACACCCACACTGCTTGAGGTGCGAAGACCTCCTTCATTCCTTGAGGTGCTAAGACCTCCTTTATCCGATGAGGTGCAAGGACCCCCCATGCTCAATTCATTGTAGTTATTCTTTTTTAGTCTCTTACCCCGGGCTGAGCCGTCTTCTTGAGGGGGGCGCTTGGAACTAATGATCTGAGCGAGCCCCTCCCTCAGACAGCTTTTCATCTCCTTATGGAGTATTTTGTTAAACTTGATACTGGCCAGATCCTGGGAAGGGGCCGAAGCCTCCTCAGAACCTGAGCTAGACATGGGACTGATATGCTTTTTAACGGGGGTATAGTGGAAAAATGACCAGCTCAAGGTCGATATTAGGTATGGCAAGAAATCGCCAACAATGTGCTAGCTGATGCACAATAACGTGTTCCACCGAGAAAGGGACTCGGATATAATATTCCCCGTAAATTATAATTATTTCTGTCACAAGAGAAGCACTTAGACGCGTTAATGTGTCAACTGCCGCTTGCGTTAGAGAAGCAGCGCGAGTAAGGCAGGGGTTGCTATGGGGACGCCGTCACAACCTTGCCGGCGCGTGCGAGGGAGAGGAAATGCCCTTGGCAACATGACGACGCCGCGTCGTTGTTGCCCAGGGTCATTCCTCGAAAGCGCCACAGCCTCGCGCTGGCGGGCGCGGGGAGAAAAAGTAACCGCTAAGGGAAAACAGTGAGGAAGGTGAGGGTAACTACCTTCACTAAAACAACGATGGGTATCGCCAAGGGGGACGCGCTAAGCGCGGAGAAAGTGAGGAAAAAACCGGACCGGTTGGTTCTGAGAGGGGGTGATGTCGGAATATCACAGAGGAAGTAAGAACGTACAGAGAACCGCAAATAAGCGTGCGGGGGGGGGGGTTTGCAAAGATGGAATTTCCATATATTGGAAATTGGTAGAGGGAGGGTGTGTAGGTTATGGGGGAGGGAAACTGTCACACCATAAACACACACTCATACTAGAGTCAAAGCCCCACAAGGTTATATAAAAAACCATTAAAACACTATAAATAATATACTATACCATTAAAGGCTAGGAAAACATAAATAATCAGAAGAGTATAAGAGTAGACTTATCTGCTTGGGAGCCGCATTTAAAAGAGGCTGTGTGTTGTTGGCTCATGGCTCTTAGCTGTTGCCTTTGTTCTGTTTTGGAACTGTTGTATTGTGATGCGGCTGCTGGGATCTGCATTAAAGATTTATGCATAATGTCAGCCTCCGGTCTTGTAATGAAATTGAAAATCCTTTTTCCTGGGACCAAGCTTAGGGGATATTTACATCTGTGAGTTATAATTTCTAATCTGGAAATTCTCTGAGTAAAGCAGATTTTCAATAGCTGGAAAGTTAGGGCAGTGGGGTAGCTAGACCTTTTTTCTACCCCTGGTGGCCCCTGCATTTGCCTCCATGCGACGGCCGCAGGTAAGAGCGGGGAGACAGTTGACTATAGATGTAAGGGTAAAAGTGCCGCTGCCACCCCTAAAACTCGAGCTGCCCGGGGCGGTCCGCCCCCTCACCGCCTCTCTTGCTACACAACTGAGTTAGGGCAAGTCTTACAGCACATATGCTACCCTCGACTGGGCCCCACAAAAGCGTGAGCATTAGGAAAGTGGTTTGGTTGTGTGTCAGAATATCATGTGCAAAAATATTGTTCGACATAAATATTGTGTCCTTAACCCCTTCGACGCTCATGACGAGCTGGGCTCGTCATGAGGTAGCCTCCTCGCACGCTCATGACGAGCCCAGCTCGTCATGTAAAGTGCACTTTACAGAGTCCCAGCGTACGGGCGGAATTCCGCCCGCACGCATGCGGTTAATATTGTTTAAAATAATATAGTTCCACTGGGATAGATTTTCCATTAACAACTCCAGTGGGGCAATATATTTGTAAATGATATTTAGAACACTATGGGCCTCATTACGATGTTGGTCAGAAAGCGTTCTGACCGACTCAGTTTCGAAATAGTTTCTGACCGAATGGGATTCGGGGAGTCCGACCAACTGATTACAATGTTTCAGAACACTGTTCTGTCGGACTCCCATTGACTTCAATGGGAGCCTGTGTTCCGACCAACAACACAGGGTCCCAATGAAGAAAGGGGTGATCGCGGAAAACCTTTCACCCAGTGGCGGACACTCCATGATGCTTGCCACACTGTTCATAGTTGGAAAGAGGGGACCCATAGCTACCCCCATGGGCCCAAGCCAGAGGTCTATGCATTACGGGGGACCTGCTATAGGCCCCCAAAGTCGGATTCCAACAACCGATCCATGTCGGACAAACCGATTCGGAAAGGCTGTCCGAATCCGACATCGTAATGTGTCGGTCGGAAATGCGGTCAAAAGACCTGTCGATTCAGCTCAGACTGACTCAGTTTCCCCAAATGCCGATCGGAACTGAGTCAGAACGACTGAATGGTTTCCTACTATCGTAATTGGTCGGTCTAATGTGCTTCCGAGTCCGTCGGAAAAGCGGGTTCCGAATTGGATTCGGACAAACGGAATGCCGTTCGGAGCCTTTCCGACTGACATTGTAATGAGGCCCTACATATTATAATATCTTAATTGTGTGATTAATAAAGACTTTAGAATGTTATACATTAGAAATAAGTGTCTCATTGGATAGCCAAAGCCTGTAATTAAAACAATCAGTCAATTATGCCTTTGATAGGCATTGTAAGTTGCTTGTTTTAAGTTCATTTTATAACTAATTCCTTAATATATTCACAGTAGCACTGACAAGTTGCCTATCTGAGGGATAACAGCATTCCTTTATTATGGTTAGGCATGTTTCAAGGTTTAATCATTTAAAATATGGTATTAAACATGTACAGCGCTCTTCCAGGAAGCCCTGGCAGTAGCAAACTACACAGGCCAGAGATTCAGTCCTATACAAGCAGAAACAGCAGCTAATTGAATGGCAGGCAAATGCCCAAGCCTGCTTTATTCCTCTTACATCTAACAAGCCAAATCTCAATCTGGTCAGTTCACATATTAATTTAGGCGAGGTTGTCTCCGTCAGGTAGGGCTGTATGGAGTTTTGAACATATGGGTTCAATAAAGTGTTAACATGAAGTCCCAGATTTTTCGTGATTTAGACCATCTGGTTGAATTATTCATAGGCTCCAAATGTGATCATTTATATCCTTGCAAGTGAATTTTTTTTGTTGATAGGATGGATCCTCTTTCCGTTACCCCAATAGCATAGCAGTCATCCTGCCTAGTATATTGACTGTTTTAACAGATTGAATTTTGAATTCAGCCTGATTTGTGTCTGAGATCTTGATCAAGGTAGAGTGAAAAAGCATCTGAAGAGGGTGCGTTGCACTCTTTCCAGCGATTAATCTGTCAAGTAGGGGACATTGCTCAACTGTACTGTAGAAAGGGCATATATTTTGCTTTGATTAGATCATGTAGGGTTATAAGGAATGTCCTGATAAGTTGGTGCCTTGTTTCAGGAAGGCGTGAATCAAGTGGTTGTCTTCTGATTTTATTTCTTCTGCTTGTCTGGAAGGGGAACCTATGATGTTTAACCATTGTTCCAGGTTTTGGTAGGGATCAGCAGATTTGATGATCTTGTTGTTTGATCACCAGCTACCCTTTTACTTAGGGTTTACCATTGTGCAAAACATTGCACGCTTAATAGTTTATTTGTTTACACCTGCGTTTTTGGCAGCACAGTAAAATTCGAGCTGGTACAGTGAATATTGAAAAGCTAATTCCTGTTTGATGACTGTGTCATCCCCGTAAATTAGTAGTTGGATTTACATTCGAAAAGTTTTCAAGGGTTGTGCTCTGTTGTTATGCTTTTTGGTGGAATTGCCTCATATAAAGAGATTAAATAGTAGTGGGGTGAGGACGAATCTGTGTTTTAAGCCTCTCACGGAAGGGATTTTACTAGTTAGGAAGAAGCCATCTCCCAGTCTTAGTACACAATATTTATGTTAGGCAATATTATGACAGCGATATACTGCTACCATTCCATCGCGAATATCTGAATTTAGGTTGTATAACATGAGTGGTAAAAATCCAAATGTCCTCATATTGAATGGTCGTGAAACCAAGAGGTTCGTTTACAGAGACAAGTATTTTTCTGAGGAGAAAAAGATATAATAAAAAATCAACAATTTCATCATGAAAATAACTGAAAAACGGAGGTTTGCCACTGATGCACACTCTCTCTGCTTAGGGTTCGAGACAGGCATAGAAATGTGAAATGTCAGAACTGTAAATGACCAGCTGTACTGTTTTTGGGACTCACAAGCAAGTGTTAACTATTCAATTTGTAAAGATACTACTTCACTTTCGAAAACAATTTGCTATGAGTAAATCCTGCAGAAACCTTTAGATTTACATCTACACTTGGTTCATCACGCTAGACCCAGGCAGGCTGACATCTTTTGAATAACGTTCACACAATAAATAGCAAACGAAGGCCTTCTCCAGTTACTTTGCCATATTAGAGGTGAATTTGCTTACATTGAAGAGTATATCAAACTCTCACACTCATTGGATGTCATCATTGATGCAAGTAATGATTTTATTTGAGATATTAGTAATGCCATTTATTATCTCATTGTAAATGTCATGAATGATGAAATATGTGAGGGTATAAGTGTGCATGGCAGGAAAACAGCTATAACTGATGAATATTACTGTTTTTTGCGTTTAAAACACTGTTTACATTAGTACAAGGTCTATTCAACTTTAATGTGATCTAAATTCCCAGTACCTAACCTGAGTATAATACTACTTTAACCTTTCTGTTTTTTTCAATATCCATACTAATATTATAAAGAGAGAGCCCAAACCTTTGAGGCGGGTAATCTCAGTAACCACATCACCAATCACAACGCCCAATACAGCGTTGGAAAGGGCAGTTGCAGCAGGACATAGGCTATGCAGACGGATAAAAAAATGTATAAAAATTTTTCCCAAAAACTACATCATCCAGAAGGCCGAGGGCCAAAATAACATCAAACAGGAAATGATGTAATAATGTGACTCACTATATTGAGACTGAGAGCCTGGAGCCAAATTGATCGTGAACAAGGGATATGCTATCTCGAAACGCGTAGATTTGTGCCTGCCTGCTTGAGAAACTCCATGCTGTGAGGATTAAATAAAAAAGCACATAAGTGAAGACAAACGAGAGAACGCTGCAAATTCTGTCGAAAAGGAACCGAGGGGTATCAATCCATATATATATATATATATATATATATATATATATATATATATATATATATATATATATATATATATATATATATATATATACTACTAAAATAAAGTAAGAACTTTCAGGCTTTGAGGTGGGTAAACTCGGGAACCACGGCGCCAATATACACACCCGATACACCGTTGAAATCGTCAGGGTGTGTAGATGGTTATAGGCTATATAAATATAAAAAATAAACGTTATTTACAAAATTTATATTAAAAAAAATAGTCCTTCAAAGTAGCGCAGGCCGCGACGTGCATGCTCACGTCAGGAGCACGGGGAGGAGCGGCGTCCGAGGAGCGGCGGACATGGCGCGGGGGAGGAGTGGTGACGTGAGGAGCAGCGGACAGGCCAGCGGCGGTGCGAGTAGAGGAGAGATGGACATGGTGCGGGGGAGGAGCGGCGGCGGACAGGAGGTGAGGAGCAGAGCGGTGAGGAACGGTGAACTGAGGAGCGGCGGCTGAGGTAAGGCTCCGGGGACAATGTCGGGGCAGGCGGGTGTCGGGCCAGGCGGGGGACGGGGAGTTACAACAGAACAGATCGGCTGAGGAAAGGCAATGTCGGAGCAGGCGGGGGTCGGGGCAGGCGGGGGACGGGGCGGGCGGGGGCACGGGCTGCTGGGCAATGTCTGGGGAGGCAGGAGTAGGGGAAGCCTGAATGCTCCCGGACAAGGTCGGGACGGGCTGCTAGTAATATTATAAAGAGAGAGCCCAAACCTTTGAGGCATGTAATCTCAGTAACCACAGCACCAATCACAACACCCAATACAGCCTTGGAAAGGGCAGTTGCAGCAGAAGGACATAGGCTATGCAGACGGCCACCATATACATTTAAAAGGTAAAAGAACCGTGCCAGCAAAGTAGTCCCTTGTGGGCGTGTCTGCGTTCTGCTGTGGGCAGGTGCTGTGGGCGTGACAAACGCTCGGGGCGTGTGGTACGTTCCACCCGTCATGCCATGTGAGTCGTAATTGCACCGTATCAAGGGGCACGCTGGGGGTGTGACACGCTGGGGCCGTGACAAACGCTGTGGGCGTGTGACCACGCTATGGGTGTGTGTCCGCCCTTCATGCCATGTGAAGCACCAATTACGCAATTGTGCCGCATCAAGGGGCATGCTGGGGGCGTGAAAAATGCTAGGGGCGTGTACTACGTTCCGCACTTCATGCCATCTGGGTCGAACATTAATCAGAACGTCTGCTGTGGCCGTGTGCTGGGGGCGTCACAAAGGCGTTCATCTCGAAGCGTGGTAAGTAACCATTCGCAAGACTCCCTTGGGTGACTGCACGTTGTCTCACACATACTGGGGGTGCCGAATGCTGTGTGTGCCTTGGTTGGGTGCGTCTGAAAGGGCCGAACGCAGTGTGTGGCTTGGCCTGGGTGCGTCTAAAAAGCACTCGGGCCGAAGAGCGTCGGTGTGGGTCATTGAAAAATAAGAACAGCGGGAAACAATCATTCAAGACTCACACCTTTCTAATTGTTAGACGGTCGCCGCTGGCCCTCAAACGGGGGCACACGCTACTGAGCGTGTCTGCGGGGACAATTACTGCAGCTTTTCATGCGCGCTGTTACTGAACTATCACATTATACCAAATTACACGCGCCTGCTAACATCAGCCAGGGCTGTAGCCGGGCTCAGGCGGTGGATCACTACACTAATTACATGCGCCTGCTAACATGAACCAGGGCTGCAGCTGGGCCTCCAGCAGGGGGACATGCGCCTGCTAACATCAACCAGGGCTGCAGCTGGGCCTCAAGCGGGGGAACACGCGAATGACCGTATCTGAATACACACATTACACACATTCTATTTTATACCCGGACAACGTTGGGACGGGCTGCTAGTATATATATATATATATATATATATATATTTATCCATGTGTCATAATAAGATGCATGTGATGATACTATATTTTAGGAAGGACAGTGGTTCAAATGGTGGCCACAAAGGGTCCGGAGCAAAAAGTGTGAACCCCAAAGGGGGCACTAGGATTCTCAGTTAAACTAGAGAATTAATCATACTGGGAGCACAGAATCAGGGGAACATATTTTGTGTAAAATAGACAGTATATTTTACACAAGTTAAATTTAGTACTCTAAGTAATATTCAGGTGCTCACAGAAGTGAAAAGTGGGTGTGATGTGACAAGGTGATAGTGGATTAAAAAACCTAACATCGCATTGACAACAAGACAAATGGAACTCCATGTGAATGTAAACAATGGAAGGAGTTCCTGTTGTAAGGCTCAATGGTGTTTCGATCTTATAAACTTAAGATCATCTTCAGAACATATAGTCAGCAGTCTGAAACTAAACAGTAACAATGCATTGTTACAATATGTACCCTACAGTTGAACTAGTAGCAGTGAACAAGTGCTCCCAGTGGTTGTAGCCATCATTTTTAACCTCCTAGGTTGCGTGAGGTACAGAGAAGACAATTAATGTGGTCAATGTAGAGGACCAATGAAGGGTGATGTGTGCAGGGCGCCAAGTATTAAAAAGGGGGGTCGCATTTAGGAAGCGAAGGTGGGAGACATGCATGAAGACTCATGGTGGCGGACTTACTCTCATTTGGTTAGGGGAGTTGACCCGGCGGGGTCACGGGCGCGGTCTCTTCAGTGGTCCATGGGAGGCCTCATGAGTAGGCCTGCTGTGTCAATCCAAGGAAGCAGAAAGTGAATTGGAGACCAGAGCAACGAGGGGAGTTGAGCGGGCAAAAAATTAATGGTAGCCGCTACTCACTAATAAAACCTTGGAGAAATCGCTGGTCAAGGACTACCTCCAGCCGGAAGTAGTGCAGGGGCAAGTGCGGATAGCCTTAGTCTGAGGCTGTTCATGGACGTCAAGAAGGTCGGGGTTGTAATTGGAAAAAGAGTTAGCCCAGTGGATGGGAAGGGGGGTGAGTGGGGGAGGGGGTTGGTATTCTGCTTACTTGATTTTGCCTTGAGCGGCGCATGAGGCGCAAGGATGCCAGCGTGAATACCTAGGCAGAGCTCTTGGGACTGTCAGGGCTTGAAGTACAGTGCCTGTAGAGAGATAATGCGCAATCAGGTTGCGCTGTGGTGAAAAGGGAGGATTTTAGGAACAGCGTTGTTATACTCATCCTGATATGGTGGGCCGTAATTAGTCAATGCGTGGGCTAGGTGTAGCCTGAGGAACTCATGGTACTGTAAGGGTAAAGAGGTGTAGTTCCTGTTGAGAGATAATACGAAATCAAGACGCGCTGTGGTGGAGGGGAGGGCTGTGGGAGGAGCACCGGTATACTCACAATAATGTGGAGAACCGTAATTAGTCAATATGTTGCCTAGATGTAGCCAAAGGAACTCATGACACTGTCGAAGTTGGAATATACCCTGTTAAGAGATAAAGCGAAGCCACGATGCGCAGTGCGGAAACTGAGGGTGTGGAACATCGCCGTTCTACTCACACTGATATAGTGGGCCGTAAAAGGGTCAGTAAGTTGATTTGGTGTAGCCTGCGTAAGAGAAAATAGATTCAGGGGAGTGCTGTAGGCAGTAAAGGCAAGCAGCTATGAACACAGTACTCCCGTAATAAAGACAAATTCAGTGTTGTCCGAATTCTGAAAATGAAACAGGGCATTCAGATAAGTTACGGGACCAGGGTGTCTTAAAACTTGGTGGGGAAAGGGGACGGGGAGTCACTTCCCACTTTCTGTATCAGAGCGCAGGTCGTGAATTAAGCACCTTCCTGGCGGCGGCTCAGCAATCAAATGGCCTGGAGTGGCGGAAATGATGTCAGGAGAGGTGTGGCTATAAATAGCATGCTTCAATCAGTGACATAGATGTGGTGGATGCGGAGCGCTGGTGTAGGCTGCGTGTAGGACCTGAAATGGATTTAATGGGGGGCTGCGCGATGAGGGAAGTGCATATAATTGGCATGATTAACAAGGTGGCATAACATCGTCTTAGGGTGTTATGTGGTTCCAAATTGTGTAGGATTGCTGGATAGGGCTTGCTAAAGTTAAAGGGTGGCACGATGAGGGAAGCGCATCTAATTGGTTGTACAGGACTGACAGAGTGGCACAGTGCCGTCCTGGGCATGCTGTCTATAGTTTTAATCATGTACCAAGAGAGTGTACAGTGGATTAACACTATGGGTAAGTCTGGATAACACCAATTAGACGGGAAGTCCAGGAAGATATTATGTACAAGCATACCATTCACCAATAGAGTTGAGTTCATTCTCAGTAGTCATGCAATAAAAAATCCATTTGCACTCCAAACGGTTGAGTATTGTCTGTTGATTGCCTCCCCTTGCATTGGGGTGGAGGCTGTCAATCACTTGCCACTTGATGTCATCCTCAGAGTGTCTTTGCTGTAGAAAATGTTCCATTAGTGGCGCAGTCATGACTTTGTAGCAAATCCGGCTCTTATACTGGGAGATCTTGGCTTTGATTTTCTGTGTAGTTTCGCCAATGCAGCGCAATTTACAAGGACATTCAATGCAGTAAATGACATTTTGAGAGTTACAGTTACTGAAGTATTTTAAAACATGCTTAGAATCTCCATATTCAAAGATGTTGGTGTTTTCTGTAGATTCACACGCCATGCAGTGGTTGCATTTATAGTGACCCAATATAGGTGGCAAATTGAAATATGAGTGGATAGAGTTGTCCTCTCTTGTGGGTATGTGTGCCCTCACTAGGTGGTCCTTGATGTTGCAGCCACGCTTGAAAGAGAAAAGGGGTGTCCCTACTGTAAATTCCAGGGGATCTAGTACAGACCAGTGTTGTTTGACCAATTTAGTTAGTCTGTTACTTACTGAGGTGAATGTAGTGACACATGTGATTCTAGATAGTGACCTCTTTTCTTTGGCCTTGAGGAGATATTCTTAACGTGAGTACTAAGCCCTTTTCATGGCACGCTTAACCAGGCGTCTAGGGTATCCACTTACTGTGAGCTTTTTACTGAGTAATTCAGCTTCTTGGAAGAAGTCTTCCTTAAACTTACAGTTCAGTCTAATGCGGAGAAATTGGCCATATGGAAGGCCGTCCCTGAGTGCTCTGGGATGCGCGCTGTTTTATTGTAGTAAAGTGTTTCTTTCGCTGGGTTTTCTAAAGAGGGTGGTATATAGTTCTCCATTTTGGCACTTTGTTGTGACATCTACGTAGTCTATTTTGATGTTACCATAGTTATATGTAAATTTGAGGTCTGGCTTAATGTTATTTAGCCAACTGCAGAAGATTTTTTGTTCATTTTTGTCACCGGCCCACACCATAAGCACTCCATCAATGTATCTCCGCCAAAGGCGAATTTTGCTGAGGTTTGGGTTAGCTGTATTAAGAATGATGTTGGTCTCCATGTCATCTACGAAAAGGATGGCAAAGTTTGGAGCATAAATAGCCCCCATAGAGGTGCCTTTGCACTGTCTATAGTATGTATCACGGAACAGGAAATAGTTTTTTGTAAGTGCAGTGTCTAGCAATGCAATCATGAATTATGTGTGCACTTGGTGAGGCGCTGGGCAGTTGTTTAGATGTTTCTTGATGACCTCTATACCTTTATTTCGCAGGATGTTAGTATACAGAGACTCTATGTCAAGAGTGAAAAGGAGTTCTGTATTTGGATCAAAGGGTTGGCCTTCGATCAAGTCAATCAAATGAGTCATGTCTTTAACATAGGTAGGAGTATCCAGTACTAGATCTTTTATAAAAAAAAGTCAATATATCTTCCCAGGGGGACTAAAATAGAGCCACAGCCGGAGAGGATGGGTCTGCCTGGAGGTGCTCCCACATTTTTATGCACTTTGGGTAGTGTATACAGGACAGATGTGTGGGGTGTTTTATTGTTCAGAAAGAGATATTAATTTTACTGATAAAGCCATTTTCCAGACCATCTTTGGTTATGCCAGGATATGGTCGCTGATACCTCATAGGGGGTTGCTGTTAAGACGCTCATAATGTGAGGTGTTACTCAATTGGCGGAAGATTTCAGCATCATAGGTGGCTTTGTCCTGAATAACTATTCTTACCCCCTTGTCGCATGGTTTTATGACAATATCATCTAGTTCTTTTAGTTTTTTCAAACAGTTTTTTCTTCTCGACTGACCTTAAAGGGGGTGAATTGGTAGTTCTCTTTAAGTTTAGTGAGGTCTCTCAGGACAAGATGCTCAAAAGGGATGATTTCAGGTGGCATGCAGCTACTAGGCGAGTTAAATGTAGATATAGGGCGATGGCCAGTAGAGTCTGTCCTTTTGGGTGCCTCTCTATCCTGGAAATAAGCATGCAGTCCCACTTTCCTAAAAAACTTGGAAGATTTCGACTTGTATATTAAACCCGTTGGGTTTTTCTGTGATAACGAAAGACAAGCCTCTGCTTAATAAAGCGATGGCAGTTGAGGCCAGTTGGTGTTGGGAAAGGTTAAAAATGGGTATCTGCTCCATGTCTCGTGTGGGTAAAGTACAGTCAATATCTAGTATTGGTACCCCCACTGGTAGAACCTGTTCCTCGTCTGTTGTTCCCCTAGGGGGAAGTTGTACCTGGTTTTGCCTCTCTCTCTCGGTCTCTCCGTCACCGGTGTATGGCCTCTCCCTAGAAAATGGGGATTGCGGGATGAGGTGCTTGGCCCTTTCCTGTGATGGCACTATGCCTCAGACATGATTACTTCACTGTGGGTTGGTGTGTAATGTAACCTTGCATGTACCAAAATCAACTTATATAAATAGCATTGAACTTATGGGACAGTGGATTTATGGAACATAAATTGTATAATATGTATATATATTTCTATGGATTACATCTACCAGAATGTCACCTCTAGGTAGGTATAGTTAGGTCTTTTTCATAGAAAGAGGGTTTTTTGGTTCGCAAAAAAAATTAGCCTTGTTTAACAAATTTTCGCAAAACTTTCTAAAAAATAAAGTTCATCCACCCCAGCTCCTTCCTGGAAAGTTTCAAGGTGATCCGTCAAGCATGGGCCGAGAAAGAAGATGGGTCCCAAAATGCAAAATGCCTGTGCATCTTCCAGAAACTTCTTAAGACAAAACAATGCTGAATAGAATTGCACCAAATTCAGCAGGAAGCTAGATCTTGGTCCACAGATTGCGTTTTTTGTGTAAATCTGTTCAGTAGTTTTGGAGAAATGTTGGGTAAAATATAATTGCCTATTTAGTCAGTTGGATCTGTGACAGTCTCGAGAGACTCTAGTGTGAGCGCCAATTTAAAAACTGAGCATTTGGATTTGCCCAGGGGGCTTTATTTCCCTTGGGCCATCTCGCTCCCACAGGAGTCGGACGCCCCCGATAGCGAGTGCTCTAATCAGCTGCGAGCAGCATGAAAAAGATGTTTCCGGCAGCCATTACAGGACTCCGGGTCTCCTGTCCTAAGTTATAAAAAAAATAAAGATATATGGGGGCAGGGTTAGGATACCATGACACTGTAGGCCCCTTTTGGTGACCCAGAGAAACCCCCCTCCAGGCCATAAAGAAAAAAAGGCCAAAAATGTTGTGATCTCGTGAGACTCTCGCAGGATCACACAAAACAAAAACAAAATTAAATGACGACCAGCCGGCATTTATAAACTCAAATCCCCAGAGAGCCCACCCCTGGGCCAGCTGTGTGGCCACCATCCTCGAGCCGCCAGAGGAGCCCATCTCTGGGGCCTGAAACATGTTGATGGGGAGGGGGTTGCACAGCCCCCCTTCCCAAGCCTTCAAAGGCCTCGGGGAGTCGAACCTCGGGGTGAACATATTATGTACAAGGACAGGGGATGTGCGGCTCCCATCCAGAGGCATCAGAGGCCCAAGGGAGCCAACACCTGGGGCTGAATATATTCTGTATGGGGAGGGGTGATGAGCAGCCCCCCTCCCCAAGACTTGAGAGGTCTCAGGGAACCCACCCCTGGGGCCAAATATACTTTGTATGGGAAGAGGGGCCCCTCCTTGAGGCATGACATGCCCTGTGAAGTCCACCCCACCATGGCCGATATTTTTTAAAATTAATTAGATGATGTCTTCAGTGATGTAATCAATAATGTCTTTTAAAATATCATCAGTTATGTCATAAATGATGTCAGAGAAGATGTCATGAGTCATATGTGAGATCATAAGCAGTGCATGGTGGGGGGACAAGTTATAGTTGGAGCTGCTAACTATAATTGTTGAATTTATGTGTTTTTCATTTCAAAACGTTAATGTTGCATTGACAAAATCACCTAATTGTAGCATTACTTTATCCTTTATATTTTCGATTAATAGATAGATATTTTTTTCAAGAATTATTTCCCACGGACACCCCAAAACTCTAAAACAATACTTTTCTTGAAGTCCTTAATAGCCTTATTCCTTGCCCATCTCTGAGCCCTAAAACTCCTTACTACCAATATTCTCTACCCATCACTCAGCCATAAAAACTCCTTACTATTACTATTTAATACACATCCCTGAGCCCTAAAATCGAATTATTAAAACAGTGCAACATCCATCTCTGCACCCTAAATGTAATTAGTAAGCCGGTGGAAAACTCATCCCTGCACCCTATAAATTAAACAGTAAATTGGTGGAACACCCATCCCTGTGCCCTAAAAACTATTCACTAATCCAGTGCATTAGCCATCCCTATGCACTAAAAACAAATTAATAAACCGTGCAATACCTGCACCGACACTCCAAAAAAGGATCAGTAACCTGTTGCAACACCCACCCGATGCCCTAAAAACTAATCAGAAACCTGTAGCACAACCTTCCCTGCACCCTAAAGACTAATCAGTAACCTGGTGCATCACCCATCCTGTGCCCTAAAACATACTGGGTTACCCAGTACATCACCCATCACCCCTGTGCCCTAATACCTATTCGGTAACAGAGTGCAATACCCAACCTTGCACCCTACAAACTTACCAGTGATCCAGTGCAGCACCCATAAACGTTCATTTTTAAAACAATGCAACACCCATGAATAAATCCTTATAAAACATAAAAGAAAAGAAAAAAATTAGTTTATAGAAACAGAACAACCAAATGAAAAATAAAGACAATATAACGCATATTAAAAACATAAAGTAAATTATAATTACAAAAACAAATTTTAAAACTGTAAATACAGTGACCAATTTGATGCAGTACATACTAAAACACCTATAAAACCCGACAACCAAAACTATAAATCATATAATTGCATTTTGAAATCATAAATTATATCATTAAAAAATATTTATACAATTTAAAAGATACAAGTTGATAAATCACCCACAGAATACCCCAAAGCAATCAACACAGAAAAAAACAGTATTTACAAATAATTAACTCAACTTAAAGAACTAGACATTTCTAATAAAAAAAATTTTTTAAAACAACAATTTAGTACTGTTAGACCTGGCATCATTGATTGATTTGATTTGATTTGTCCATTTGTAAAGCGCGCGAATGCCCGAAGGCGTCTTGGCGCTGTAACAGACCGCTGACTAACAAGGGGCGGCTAGAGCTATGCAGTAAAAAGCCAAGTTTTGGCTGCCTTTCCGAAAGACCTCAAAGATGGGCTGTTTTTTATGGCAAGAGGCAACCGGTTCCAGGTTCGTGCTATGTGCACCAAGAAACTTCTTCCGCCCCATCTGGCCCTTTTAAATTTTGGGACCCTGATGAGTTTCAGGTGGCTTGATCTGAGAAGTGTGGCCGGTTCGTACAGTTTTAGGTGGGACTTCAGGAATTGTGAACCTGCTCCCTGTAGTGCCTTGAAGGCCAGGCAAAGTGATTTGATTTGCACCCTTTTTGCAATTGGAAGCCAGTGTAAGATTTTTAATTTATGGCTAATTGGCTCAAATTTAGGTATGCCGAGCACCAGCCTTGCGGCTGCGTTCTGCAGACGTTGTAGTTTGGATAGGATCTGCATATTGGCCCCGGCATACAAGCCATTCCCATAATCCAGCCGAGACAGCGCTAAAGCTGTCACCACTGTCTTACGTGAGTCTTCTGGTAGGTATGGCAGTATTTTTTTAATCATTTTTAGAATGAACCAAACTGTTGAGGCCAGTTTACTGGCTTGGGTGTCAAATGAAAGACTACTGTCCAGCATGATGATCATTCACGTGGTTCCCCTGACTTTTTGCCTTCTGACTCCCTGTTTTGCTGACTTCATTTTAGCTTGCGCAAGCATTCTGGGTACTTTACCACTGCTGACCAGTGCTAAAATGCAAGTGCCCAGACCCCAAAACATGGTAACTTTGGCTTATCCACAATTGGCATATTTAATTTACTTATTAAAGTGCACTACATGTGCCCATGTAAATGCTACTAGGGCCTGCGGGACTGATTGTGCCCCCGTACTCCAGAAACCCTTTAAATATGTACTAGGACAGCCTGTGTGTGCAGTTTTAAACTGCCTTGTCTTCCAGGCCCAGGAATCCTGTCGTCCAGGCCTTGGAATCCTGACACCCCGTTTCTAACAAGTATGTACCCAAAACACCTACAAAAAAAAGTCTCAACCAATAAATAACAAATTTCATTTTTCTAGCTAAAAATCATAAAAAATATGTAGATTCAAATGTGTAATTAAATAAACTAAGCTCTTAACCCCAAAATAACCACAGTTTGAATAATAAATAAGAATAATAAATCATAAACAATTAATACAAAAAAGATACATTAACAAATTCTAAATATAAATTATTATATTTAATACACTGCCAAACCTTTTCCCCTACGATACAGAACAACAAGAAATGAAAACACAACAAATTAAATAAATAATCTTAATAATTTATATAAAAAGTGAAATACATATATGGGCATGTATAAGCTATAATAAATATATAAACACATTAAACATTCAAAGAAACAGTACAAAAATTACATATACAAATAAATTAAAATAACTTAAAAAATATATTATTATGCATTGATATCTAAGGTTTACGTATTTAAAACGTTGATTTTATTGTATAAAATAGAAAACATATATACTTACCAACTATAAAACTTACCTCAATATAATGATGCTCTTGATATTCTGTCTATCGATATTTAGTACCATTGATATTTGGACTTTGATATTAAGGGTGCAAACCGTCACAAGTTATTGGTATGAGACTAATTGAAGCAAAAAATGCCTTCTGGTGAGACATTTTTTGTTCAGACCAGTCTTGTGCTGACATCTGGTGAGACTTTGTTACGCACGGTAGGCCTTCCCTCTTATATTGACTAAGTGAGTTGTTTCAGTGGAATACGTTTGCACAGTTCTGGGTCTTGAGCTTGCTGTGCAGTAACACTTAAGCTACACTTTCCTAATCAAAAGCAAAATGATAAAAGTATATCTGGTGTTGATTTTGTCCCTGTCCACAGGGGGCATTGTTTAGCAATTTGGACTGAACTGTCTCTTTTGAGAACGAGTCAAGGCTGCAATGCTTATAGTTGGCTCCTGTCTGAAATGGCATTTATGACCTAAAAACAATGAAATGGAATTGGAGCAATGATTCACACTGAAGCAAACATTTCAATCCTTTACTTTTGTGTAGTCCATTCCTGCTCATTAGCAGGTCCAATATCGTGATCCTGCTACACCACTCTCTCTGACCCACCCACACTGTTGATCCACCATGACACATGTGAATGATTGACACATGTAAGTATTTTCTTCCACTTTTGAGTAACATTATTACTTTTGACTATTCAGAAAACCTGAGCATCGAGTTATTGAAAAGTGTAGATTTACATGTCTCTACCACTTGAAAAAGGGGATGGAGCCGAATTTACTGATGTAAGTTACTGCTGCAAAATAGTCCAGTACCACAAATGGCCAACCAAAGGTTCTGCAACACTCTCCAATAGAAAACAATGGAAGTGGGTACTTAAAATTAAACCCCTTAGGAAATGTTAAATTAATTAACAAAATTGAAAATATAAATAACTATAAGTTCATGATACATCTGAAAAGAAAATATATGATTTATTTTGACATCCTTTTTAGAATTTATAAATTATTGTAACATTGTTTTTAATTAAAATATAAATAGATTACTTTCAATAATTCCATACATCAGTTTTAATAAAAACAGTGATCTCCACTCTGGTTGTAGAGTCTTACTGTGGTAATGTATAGGGAAAAGTTAAAAAGTATATTTAAATCAGAACAAATTGATGAAAATATTTTTGCATTAAATAATAATGTTAATTCATTTTGGTATATTAATTTTAAACTAAGAAGAAAAGAAAACATGCTACATCAGTACTTTTGAATGTACCCGTCATTTAAATTAATAAAAGATATATTAAATTAATGAAAACATTTTTTCTGAAGTTTAGAATAAAAATATCTATTATCACATAAAGTAAGGAAACATTATGCGTTAATAAAAGTGATGTATAGAAATAATTAAGAGTAATTAAACTATATTGTATTAAAAAAAGTTACATTAATTTATCAATGTAAAAACTTTCTTGAAATGATTTATATCTATATAATAAATGTGCTTTAATCTTATTTTTTTTACGTTAAATTATCTTTATTTACATTTTGCCTATTTTAAGTTATTTAATTGTACATTATTTTCTACTGTGTTTTTAGTCCCTATTGCTATTATTTTCTATGGGAGGGTGTTGGAGTTCCTGTGGTTGGCCGCATGTGGTGCTGGACCTTCTCTTACGCTGAAGTAATTTACTACTCTATTGAGCTCTTTTTGGCTGTAGATGCGCAGTTTGTGAACAGCTTACTACTTTGTGGGTGAGTGCATGTGCCTCACAATGAACCATAATCCTCCCTACACCCTCCTTAAACCCCTCCTTAATCCTCCATACACCCCTCTCATTTTTTTGTATGTTTCTTTTTCCAGCCAATCACCCTGGTCCCTAACACATTCGCTAAAAAGTAGCAAACTAACTTGTGTGAGGATACCCCCATAGAAAAGCTGGAGGAGGAGGAGATTTACACTTGTAGGTTTGTACACAGATTTTGTAGTACTTTAATAGTATAATTCTTGTAGTAGTAAACGTCCTTCAACTTGCAGTTTGTGAATAGGCTCCTGGCTGTTAACCAGCCCAAGCTCTGCTCCTTGTCTCACGGCACTCCACTCCGCTGTCTCTTTCCAGCAGCAATGCAATGGGAAATCATTAACCCGAATCTAAACAACTGTGATTGTATTGTATTGTATTGTAATGTATTGAGGACTTTTATAGCGCACTAACACGCTTGTTTCTGAAATTCAGCAGATTCTCAGTTTGTCTGAGATCAAACGGTAATTTATTTCACAGACATGAGGCTACAAAGCTAAATGATCTGCCTCCCAGCCATGTATTTTAAATTGCGATTCTCCTATTAACATGACCAGAGAATCTGGATTTCATTAAAGACACGGAGGCTAGCATTATGCATACAACTTTTAATGCAACTCCAAACAGCCGCATATGTCATAAAGCAATAGTTCCAATGGAACATTACTAACAAAACAATTCTACCAAGTACTAGGCAATCAGCCTCTTTTAAATAAGGAGTAAAGTAAGGAAAAGTCATAATGAGAAATTCAATGATGAGACTTCAAGTAAACCAAGGTGGAAGAAGGCAAGAAATAACTTCAAGATCCTTAGGGAAGTAGTCAGGAACATGAGTTCAGGAGAGGTTATCTGAAAATGAAAGAAGTGTAAATAAATCTAGATATATGAGCAAAGATAAATTCTGAAAAGGAAATGAAAATTAAAGAGAAACAATTCAATAGTTGTAGTATGTTCATTGTTAAAGCAAGAATAATATCAAATACATAAATACATAAAATATTAACCAAGAACCACCCAGGGAGGGTGGGAGGGATAATGCTAGCCTCCGTGTCTTTAATGAAATCCAGATTCTCTGGTCATGTTAATAGGAGAATCGCAATTTCATTACAAGACCGGAGGCTACCATTATGCATGTTGGTAGCCATGTAACACAACATTAGACATATGAGAGATCGGTTTGCAATAATGATGAGCAAAGGTTCTAGAGTTTGACCAATCAGCAGCTTTAAGAATATCATCCAACTTACCTCCAGACCAAAAGGATTTACTAGCCATAGCACCTCTGATAGAGTGTGGTTTGAAGACATTTAGGTCAATACCAGCAAGATTCATAACAGTTTTTACCCACCTTGCAATAGAAGTAGAGGAGACAGCCTTATGAGGCTTAACGAAGGAAATAAGCAGCTGATTAACACCACAGGGGCGAAGGGTACTTGTCATCAAATCATATTGTTTCAAACAATCCACAACACAAAGTTTTTTACACATATCAAAACGAGGATAGAATATGGAATCAGACATAGTTTTGGTCCTTCTGTGGAGTTCAAACTTAACTCCAAACATATCATAAGATCTATAAGATCTATCGAAAGCTTTAACATCAGAAACTCTACGACATGAAATTAAACAGAGTAGAGTAGCTAACTTAATAGAAAGATTCTTTCTGTTCAAAAAAGAGTTATCTGGCCAACTGCAAAAAAGGTCAAGAATCAATTTGACATCCCACAAAGATTGATATCTAGGTTTGGGGGGTCTTCTAAGTCTGATACTTTTAAGGATTCTGCAAATGATGGGATTCTTACCTACCATTCTATTGTTGACCAGGGAGTGACCAGCAGAAATGGCGGATCTATAGCAGTTGATAGATCTATAACCTAAACCTCTGTCGAATTGATCTCCGAGGAAGTTAACTATATCAACGATAGGTGTCTCCACGGGGTCCAAGTCCCTTTCCAGGCACCAACGTAACCACACTTTCCAGATGTTGTTATACCGGTAGTGTGTCCCTGGGGCCCAAGATTCTCCGAGGAGAGTTGAAGCTGTAGACGAAAGTCTTGCGAGATCATTGGATCTCCTGACACTCTCCAAGCAAGAAGGTTCAACTTCCCTATATGAACATGGGGGTGAATTTGACCATCTATGTCGGTGAGAAGGTTGTTGAGGGAAGGAATTAGGAAGGGAAGATCGCAGGACATCTCTAGAGTAGTTGGGAACCAGGCTTGCGAAGGCCAAAAGGGAGTTATCAGAACGATGGAGGCATGTTGATGTCTCACTTTCTGAAGGACTCTCTGAATCATTGCAAAGGGAGGAAAGGCATATGCGTTGACTCCTACCCAAGACTGCAGAAAGGCGTTGACTGCTAGAGCACCCGGGTCGGGCATCCAGCTGTAGTAAGGAATTAGTTGGAAGGTCAGTCTGCTCGCGAAAAGGTCTATTTGAAAGGGACCCCAGAAATGGTTGAGGGATCTGAAAACTAGGGTGTTGAGTTTCCAATCGGAATGGTCTAAAAGGAACCTGGAATTCCAATATGCAGAAAGGTTGGAATCTCCTGGGAGGTATTCTGCTCTCAAGGAAATTTTGTGCTCTAGA
This sequence comes from Lissotriton helveticus, assembly GCF_964261635.1. Taxonomy (NCBI): domain Eukaryota; kingdom Metazoa; phylum Chordata; class Amphibia; order Caudata; family Salamandridae; genus Lissotriton; species Lissotriton helveticus. The sequence goes on from NC_136059.1 coordinate 1,710,175,238, forward strand.
CAAAACATCCAAAGTTTTTTGGCTAAATTTGATAAGTCCTTCGACTTTGTTCCACCCAGACGATTTATGTAAGCGACAGCTGTGATATTGTCCATTTTTTAGAATTACTGATCTGCCTTGAAGCGAGTGTTTGAAACTCATTAGGGCGTAAAGGCCTGCAGTCAGTTCCAGATAGTTTATATGATGAGAAGACTCCTCTCGGGACCAGATTCCACCAGTATTCTGATCTAGGAGACAGGCCCCCCAACCATGGAGGCTTGCATCCGATTCCAGAATAAAGTCCGGTGTTGAACCGAATATTGCTCTGCCATTCCAGGCATCCAAATTCTCCAACCACCAGGTCAGTTCTGAAATTCAATCTTGATTCAGGGAAACATGGTCTTCGTACCAGAGGCCTGATCTCAAGGCACTTCCTTTTAACCTCTGGAGGGCTCGATAATTCAGAGGGCCCGGAAAGATGGCTTGAATGGAGGAAGAGAGAAGGCCGAGGAGTCTGGCCAATTCTTTTAGGGAAAGGTTCTGATGTTTGAGGACATGTCTTATATCTTTTTTGATCTTGGAAATCTTCTTCTGAGGAAGGAGGAGGAGACAGTTGGAGGTGTCTACGGTGAAACCTAGGAATTCCATGGATTTTGAGGAAGACAGTATTGATTTTTCTTTGTTTACAATAAAGCCAAGATTTTCTAGAAGATCCATAACCGTTTTGAGGTCTTGAAGGATCTGAGAAAGATCCTGAGACATGATAAGAATGTCGTCTAGATAGATGATCATACGAATTCCCTTTTCTCTTAGAGAGGATGCAACAGCTCTCATTACCTTGGTGAAACACCAGGGGGATGATGAGAGGCCGAAGGGAAGAGCTTGGAATTGATAGGGTCGGTTCTTCCAAATAAACTGTAGGAAGGATTGATGTTCCTTGGCCATGGGGATGGTAAAATAAGCGTCTTTGAGATCTAGTTTGACTAACCAGTCCCCTTCCAACAAAAGATCCCTTAAAAGATGGATGCCTTCCATCTTGAAGTGTCTGTAAACGAGAAACTTGTTGAGTTCCCTGAGATTTATGACAGGTCTCCAACCTTTGTCCTTTTTTTCCACAAGAAAGAGAGTACTTACAAACCTCAGAAGTGCCATGGGAACTTGTATGATTGCGTCTTTCTGTAGCATGGAGGAGATCTCCTCTTCTATGATCGCTTCTTGAGCAGGAGAAAGGGACATTACTCTTGGGAAAGAAGACAGAATTGGGGTATCTATAAAATCTATTGAAAAACCGGTAACGGTGTTCAGGACCCAAGGATCTACAGTGATAAGTTTCCAATTTTCGACAAAGAATCTCAGTCTGCCCCCCACTTTGAGGGAAGGGGAGGGAGGAACCAAAACACTTACTTTGAGGGTTGATGTCGTTAGGTCCTCCTCTCGGTCTGGAGCCTCTCGAGCGGAAGCCTCTTCCTCTTGGAGGATAAAATTGAGATTGGTAAGAGGATTGGTAACTGCCTCTGCTGTAGAAGCCTCTGGATCTACCGTAGGGCCTTTGATTAAAACGGACGAAAGATTGGCCCCTTCTTCCGGCCCTGCCAAAAAGGTTATTGGTGTTGGGGTTGAAGACTTTCTTCATATTCTGATGAGCTCTATCTAGGGCAGTAAAGGTTGATACATATCTCCCTAGCGTTTTGATAAGGTCTTCTCCAAATAATAGTCCCTTTGGATTGAGGGAGGGCTCTTTGTCAGCCAAGTCACTCAATTTGGGGCTAATCTTTGTAAGTACGACCCTCCTCCCTTCGGAATTAAGGCCAGCATTTGCGTTTCCTAAGAGGACGAGTGCCCTTTGGCTCCAGCCACGTATGAGGTTAGTATCCAAAGTGGAGCCATTGATGTGACTGTCTTCGGCTGCATCTATGATTTCAGAGAGGGGACCCAAGATGTCTAAAACTCGATCTTGGCAGATTTTGAGAGATCTCTCCATGCCCTTTCTGGGATCTCTCCCGAGTTTGAAGAGATACTTTATCAACTCTGGGTCGAGATTGGGCGTTTGGCAGACTTTGCCTTCAATGGAAGGTCTTGAGCATTCCATTTGTAGGAGATTGCGAGTATTTCTCTCAAGCGGATTCCTGATCCACTTGCTGATGAATTGGCTGACATGTTCCAAAGGAGTCCAATCGTAGCTCCTAGGATGTTTGATATTGAGGGGAGAAAACATCTCTTGACCAAGGGGGTCTAAGATACTATCCTTTGAGGAGGAGGGTAGGTTATCATCAAAGGATTCGAAATCCTGATCATCCTCATCTAAATCGAGGACGTATTCGTCGGGAAATTCTGACATAGTATCGTTATAATCGTCATGGGTAAGGTTATTAAAATCGTCATGGTCAAGAGAATCATCATTTCGAGCACTAGGATAGGTTGTGCCGCTGAGGACACCTTTAGGATTTGTGCCGCGATGGACACCTTTATACGTTGTGCCGCGGTGGACACCTTGATAAGTTGTGCCGCTGAGGACACCCGAGGTACTAGGACCTGAGATAGTGCTCTTAGGGGTAGTATCAATATTTTTAGTTTTTTTAGACTTTTTACCCTTTAAGTCAGGGAGGTCATTATCAAGTCCTCCTTGGGATTCTTCTTCCTCTTCTGGGGAGAGGGGTCTCTTAAATGCCTCATTATCAAAGTTAGGGAGAGAGACGTTGTCTTGGTCTGAGTCTGAGTCAGACATTGTAAGGAGATAAAGGTATAGTATATAATAAATTAGAAGTTCAGTTCTCTCCTATTCTTCTCCCTTTTTTTTTTTTTTTAGACAGAGAATTAAATATATATAAATATATCTCCCCTCTTTTTTTTTTTTTTATATAATATAGTATGGTAAAGGGTTTTTAAAACAGGCGCGTTTTACCCCTGTTTTTTTTTTTTTGATGAATATAGTAGGGAAAGGCTTCGTTTTTAATTTACGTGCGCAGAGAAGCAGAAGCAGCCGATCGCGTCGGAAAAACCGTCAGTTTCCCGACCGCGATCAGCTGGTTGCCTGGGAGCCGTCATTCTAATCCCGCAGTTAGAGGAAAGGGCTAGGCGGACACAGCGCGCAGCGCGTGGTTCACCAAGGGCCCTTCCTCTAACGGTCGCGCTAAACGGGAAGGGCACACAGAAAGGCAGCCGGAAGGTAGAGAAGTCGGCGCTGTTGTCCAGGGATGTATCTCGAGTGGGTTTAGGGGAATGAGGAATCAGGGCGAGCCGACCTCCGTAAATTGGAGGTCGGGGATCGGACAGGTCGGGGAAGGGGGAAAAGTAGGCCTTCCACGACGGCGAAATCTGGAAATCAGCTACATAAAGAAGTACCACATCAAAGACGTGGTAGGCGACAACGTGAGGGTAACACCTACCGTGTAAACCTACGCGCTCATAATGAGGCGAACACACCTAAAGGTAAACGCAAGTTATTATCAAGAGCAAGTATACAGTACTAAGCGCAAGTTAAGAATAATATATATACATGTATAAGTCTGTTAAGATCATAAGAAAGAATATTGTTATAGGAGTAAGAGAAAGCATGACTTATCTGCTTGGAGCCGCATTTAAAAGAGGCTGATTGCCTAGTACTTTGTAGAATTGTTTTGTTAGTAATGTTCCATTGGAACTATTGCTTTATGACATATGCGGCTGTTTGGAGTTGCATTAAAAGTTGTATGCATAATGGTAGCCTCCGGTCTTGTAATGAAATCTGGTTGTACACACCAGTTTTGCAGTTGATGAGCGAAGATTTCTAGTTGGAGTATAGGAAATGAATTTGTTCTGCAGTGGTTTAGGTCCAACTTTATGTAGTGCCCTATGGACAATACAGAGTGCTTTAAATTGCACTCTCTGCAAAATTGGTAGTCAAAGTAGAATCTTCAAAGCTAAAGATGCAGAGGACCTACTCTGTCTTTTTAAAGCCAGCTTAGCAGCAATTATCTGAAATTTCTGTAGCTTTTTAATTAGCAGCATTGGGGCTCCAAGTAGCAAGGCATTACAGTAATCCAGTCTGCTCAAGCTGACATTCCTCACCACCTGTCACCTTGCAGAGGCAGGCAGTAGTGGTAGTATTTTCTGTAAGGCTCTGATCAAGGATACACAGGTACCAACTATTCTGTTTACTTGTGAGTCTAGTTGTAGACTTCTGTCAAATAGTACCCCCAAATTACGCACAGACTTAGATGGAATCAGTGGATTGTCTGTTTGGGGTGGGCCAGAAATCAACTGGGAGTGAGCGAGAAATCTTGCTCACTGTACAGTATACAATTTCAGTTTATCTCTATTAAATTGTGGTGAATTGTCTCTGAGCCATTTTGTTGTTCTTAACATACACTCAAGGAAACTTTCCATTGATATTGCTTGAGATCCTTCTAATGAGAAGACAAGCTGCGTATCGTCTGCATAATTCACTACCTCAATTCTGAAGGATTTAATGATAGAAATAAGTGGGCACAGGTATATGTTAAATAAAATCGGGATAATTGTGGATCCCTGGGGAACTCGGTGCGGTATGGAGTGATTTCTTGATACAAAAGGTGGAATGGTTACAGCCTGCTGTCTATCTGAAAGATATGACTGAAACCAATTGAGCACCAAACAGTCAACTCCGGATTCCCTAAGCCTTTTCAATAGAATGTGATGATTAACATATCAAAAGCGGTCGCCATATCGAGTAACACCCATATAACATCTTGGCCGATATCAGCCCGCATTCTTAGCTCATCTAGGACTGTGACCAAAGCTGTCTCAGTGCCATGTGAAGGCCGAAATCCAAATTATAGCTCATCTAATAGATTATTTTCTTCTAAAAATGATGATAGGGTTTTACTAACTAGCAGCTCCAAAATGTTTAATGGGTAGGGCAACAGAGAGATGGGTCTATAGTTTGAAGGACAGAGAGGATCATGCGTGCCGGTTTCTGGCTATCAGCCGTCTTTAGCCAGGATAGCTTGACTCCAGTGGCTTAGTGAGCACGGGACCCACGTCTGGGTATACCCTTCCCACATAGGGTGAACAGCATAACACACATGATGATGGACAGAATGTTGCACAATGGCAAAACATTCACCCCCAGTCACAGATCTGGGTTTAATCCATCGTTATTTTGCTCCCCAAGCCACCCCAGTATGCTCAGACGTGAGTCCCTTGCTCTCCACGCCACTGGAGTCGAGCTGTCCTTGCTGATGACGGCTGATAGCCAGAAACCTGTCCTAGGATACTTGATTCTGGTCCAGGGAAGACATGGCTTGGCAGTTCGGACTGGATTGTTCCCATGAGGCACAGGGTCAAGGCTGATTTGCATATGGCCATGTCTGAACTTGGGTGGTGTGGAGAGCAAAAAAATGATGGATTTAGGCCCAGATCTCTGTACTGGGGTGAATGTATGACATTGTTCTGCATTCTGTCCATCAACTGTTGTTTTTGCTACTGAGTGACTGGCAGCAAATTTGATAATGCAGAGGGAAAAGCTCTACATTAAATTCTTTCCACTGCCTATGCGAAAGTGGGTTTAGAGGAGATCCTGAGGATACACTAAGTGCTATTTTACTGAACTCTTCCATCGTAGGGATAGAAAACTGATTCAATACTGCCTGTTTGGCTTTATCTACTCCCTCCTCCTGTATCCATTCCATCACTAGTATTGATGATCCATTTCTATTATCTATCTCTGTTCCTTAGTTGGAATCAAGGACATCAATGATTTTATTAATTTTCTCCTCGAAGAACACTGCAAGATCGTCACAAAGTCCTTGTATAGCTACAATCTTATTTTTCACACATTCAGGTTTGGATAAATCCTTCACTAAATTGAAAATGGCTTTAACCCGGTTGGGAGTCTGTAAGATATTATTCGCGTAATATTCTCCTTTAGCCTTAGTAATTGCTCCTTTATATGAATTCAGTACTATTTTCAAGGCTGTTTTGTCGCTTTCCTTATAGATTTTTCTCCATTTCCCCTCTGCCTGCTTACATATTTTTCTTTGTGCCTTTAGCTCCACATTACACCATGGGGCTGAGGGTTTATTCCTGTTTTTTATGTGTTTCATTGGGATCAGTTGATCAAACGTGTGGTTAATTTGGTAATGGAAATTGAGATAGTTTTCTTCCACAGATTTATTAGTATCAAAAGGGCTATTTTCAGGGCATAACGAAAGTTGTGTAATGTTCTGCAATTTAGCCCAATACCTTCCCTGTCGTATATCACTTGAATGAGAGATACTATTACTCGATTTAGGAAGAATTCGCAGGAATTACACCAAAAAATGATCTGTCCAGCACAACGGTAATATTTCTCCCATCTTTACCTCTGTATGCTTTGCAAATAGTAGGTCTAATACATGACCTCCCTGATGTGTTGGTTGTCATACCAGTTGATCCATGTTAATAGTCTCACATGCTTGTATTATTTCTCTCAAGGAAGGCCAGAATTCCCATTTTCCCAGAGGTTAAAATCACCCAAGATAATCATTCTGGAATGAGTAGTTGATTGATTGATTGATTGATTAGTTGACCAGTTATATATAGTGTCAATTAGGGGTTGGTATTGAATCAGTCCTCCAGGGGGTCGCTAGCACACCATGCCAGAGACCAGTTGTCCATTGATATCTTTAAGGTGGAATTCTAACATTTCATTGCCCTCCACTTCATCAATATTTAAGGGGGCAAAATTCCATTTCTCCTTGTATGTTACGCCCACTCCTCCTCCTCTTCCACTAAGTCTTGGTTTATGGAACACTTTGTATTCAAAGGGGCAAACTAGCCCCAGTCTGACCTCTTAGTCTGACCGTGTCCAAATTTCTGTTAGGAACAGAACATCCAAATCAAGGTCCTTAGAGACATATAAATATCCTGATGATGTTTTATTAGAGGTCTAAAGTTAATTAGCCCACATTTGAGGCTGTCTGATTACACAGTGGTCGGGGGACCCTACTTTCTCGCAATTCTTTACCTCTGTGTCCCACCCAACCCTGCTCACCAAAAGTAAGAAGTTGCTCCCTCATACAGCACTGTTTGACATTCCCACTTAGACAATACTCCAACCCGACAGCATGCCTGGCACTGTACGTGGTCGGTGCTTGGACGGGCGCAGACGGGTTTGCCTCTGGCACGCTGTTGGCGTGCCCGCTGCGCACGCGCACTGTGCGCTTGCATTCGCTCTCCGTAAATAGGGAGGAGCGTTCCGTGGGAAGTCAACTGGAATGCTGACCAAGATGGCGTGTGCTCGGTGAACCGGTCTAACAGGTGGGGTACACCAGCTCACCTTGGCCAGTTAAAGTGCGAGTGCAGGCTAGAAGTATGTGAGAAACAATACAAAATTTCTACCACATGTAAATTTCAAACACAGTGTAGTTTAAAAGCACTTAAAAGTTAGCATTGAAATTGCAGTGTCGCTATGTGCAAAGGCCGCGTTGTTGAATCACGTTGTAACTCTTCAGACGGCAATCAGGACATGCAACCGGAACCTTAACAACCAGGCACTTGAATTCGCTCTTCTTAAATAGGGAGGAGCATTTTGTAGGAAGTCAACTTGAATGCTGACCAAGATGGCGTGTGCTCGGTGACGCGCTCTAACAGGTGGAGTGAACCAGCTCACCATGGCCAGTTAAAGTGCGAGTGCAGGCTTGAAGTACGTGTGCAACAATACAAAATTTTTACCACATGTCAATTTCAAACACGGAGCAGCTTAAAAGCACTTAAAAAGTTAGCATTAAAATTGCAGTGTCACTATGTGCAAAAATCGCGTTGTTAAATCGCGCTGTCACTCTTCAGACAGCAATCAGGACGTCCAGCGGGAACCTTAACCGGTGATCGAAGTGATAACATGGTACCTTAGCAAAGATATGCATTAGCTTTGACTCACACATATTTCTTGCTATGACTTTGTTCTGCAAGCCAAAAAATTTAATTAATTGCTTCATAAGTCTTAAATATGCTGTTACATATTGACTTTTTATGCTTTCTGAACGTCTTGTTCTGTTTCTTTCATTTCATTCCCTCTAGCTCAAATTCTCAATTTAAAACCTACTTTAATTATAGGCCTGTCCTCTTGTGCACTTTTCTAGCTCTCTGAAGTGCATTTAGACTCTTACTGGACCCCTGGGATCAATGTAAAAGTTCAGTCCATTTTGCAGCTCTTAAATCATTACATAACACTAAAGGACTATGTTTTACAAAAAAAGCCCTCAGCATGAAACAGTGTCATTTGTCCTTTCCCCTGTATTCTTATTCTGCCATTTGTTTCTCTGTTGTCTATAATTTTAAATCCATTAGATTGTGGAAAGTAACTCAGAAAATGTTTTAGAGTCTTGGTGCTCACAAGCAGAGCTGGATGAAGTTCACCGTCTCCCATGAAGAAGAATGATGCACTTGAGCCCTTTCGTGCTATTTTTCATCTTTGATAAAGAGCAAAACATAAGACACGTTTCCACTGATCGGAGTCCTAACTGTATCTTATCAATATTCGTCTGCAGAAATAGTTATATATGTAATTGTTTAATTTGTGGATAGTGTGTCAAAGGGCTCTACAGCAAGCTAAATATTATTACATATATCAAAACTAATCAAAAATGGTTAAAGAATATTGATTTAGAGGATGACAGGAGTGGAACAGACACAAAAAACGGTAAATGCCATATGCTCCCTCTTTTGCTCACTCCGTTGTTTCCCCTGCCCAGGTAGAGGATAAGGGAAGGCTTCCTCCTCCACATTCATGCTACCCTTGGTGGTCGTGAACCTGTTGGAAATAGGCGAACAGGGCAAACTCAAGGAGATGACGGACTGAGCGCTGAATCTTTTCAGACACTCCCCCCCAGTCACAGTTCTGGGTTGAATCCATAATAGTTCTTAAGCTCAATTTGCCACCCCAGTTCAGACACAGCTATATGCAAATCAGTCTTGAAACTGTGCCTCATGGGAACAGTCCAGCCTGAACTGCCAAGCCATGTCTTCCCTGGACCAGAAACAATCATCCTGGGGCCGGTTTCGGGCTAATAGCCCTCATTAGCCAGGCTAGCTTAAATCCAGTGGCAAAGTGAGCAGGGAACCCACTCCTGGGCATACACTGCCAGCTTGGAAATAGGAGCATGATGGCTGCCCACAGGCTGGCTTGTCAGTGATAATTTCTGGCACTGCCCGTCAGTTCAAGACCTTCATAGGAGCCCCCAGGGCAACATTTATCAAATGATGGCATTGCACTTGTGTTACACAAGATGGCACAAGGGCAATGCAAACCTTAAGTCAGATTTACCATGCCATGCAAAGACAGCTTGTGCGCCCCTGCTTTGCTTGGTAAATCTGGAGTAACGCAAGGTAGCGCAAGCCATTGCCTAGCATTACTCTGTGCCAAGAAGATGGTACATGTGGGGACAGTGGGTTTTCCCATGCATTTTGGCACATTCCCAGATTTACCAAGACTGGTAAAACTGGGAATGCATTAAAATTGTGCGTGTTCCTGATAGAGACAAAACAAGGAGTAATTTCTTTATGAATCCATGTGTTTTCCTCTTTCAAAGTGTGCTGCATTCTGCAGCACACTCTGTTCTCACACCCCATCCAATCATTCTATACTAGGGGTCCTCTTCACCACTTCTTCAATGCCCCATCCAGACATAAGGGTCCATTAGGATGGCGGGCGGACCCTAACGGAGATCGGGACCGCCCGCCATAAGGGCAGGGGTCCCGTTGTGGGTATTAGGATGTGCCCCCCACAGTGGCGGGCACATCCTATAGGTTTTACATTGTGAACCGCCCGCCACAATGCAAAACATATGTTGACGCTTTTGAAGATGCAAAGCGGCAGGCACCGCGCGGTGCCTGCCACTTTGCATATGTACATGTGGGGGGGTACCATAGGTACCCCTCCATGCGCCCCCCGACAGTGGTAGCAACCTGGGGGCCCTGCAGGGGGCCCCCGCAGCAATCTCCGCCTGCCTTTCCGTGGCGGCATTGCCGCCGCGGAAAGGCCCCTACTTTGTGCCATCATAATATGGCTGGCGGTGTCCATTGGACACGCCACCATATTAATCTATTACCGCCGCGGTCGCAAGGCGACTGCAACGGTAAAGCGGCGGACCGTCTTTCCGTCCGCTGCTATCCCCTCCGCCATCCTAATCTGGCAGAGGGGAAGACGAGGGTGCTTGTCGGGCGGATTGCCTCCGCCAGGGTGGCGGTGGCCACCGCCACCCTGGCGGAGGCAATACGCCCGACATCCTAATGGACCCGATACTCTCTAAAGACACATCAAGATCCTCTCCTCCCATCTAAAAATTCACATGCAGAAAAACTCTAATTCAAAACCTAACTGAGTACCTTTCAGATTCTCGTCACTTTCTTATCTAAAAACGCACATACAGTACCCTTTTTTAAATCTCAGTCAGTAGCACAGCACGTGTGCCTTGGTTCCTAATGCAAGCATGTAAAATCCCCTCAGTTCTTCAGCCTGGTAATGCAGTACAGCCTCAATTGATATGAATGTGTCCCCTCACACTCCTGAGCTCTGGTGCCAGTGCACCAGCTGCACAAATGATAGGTATGACCCTTCCGGAAAGCTCCATCCAGCCTCATTTGAAAGCACGATCCATCTCCTCTTGTTGAAAGATGTATTCAGTGTGACTCTATAAAGGTCTGTATCCCTTCTAAAAACCATACAGATAGTTCTGAAGTCAAAATATATATATGCTCCCTTGAAATTCCCGTCCAGATCCCCTGCTTAAAGGCTTCTTTAAAGTTATAGCCAGTGCACCCTCTACAAAGCCATAGCTGCTAAGTTTCTCAAGCCCATGTAGAAATAGCCGGTTCCAGTTTGTTCTTTTCTTTTAATTCTGGACCTTTTATAATTGTCTAAAGAATACTACAAGTCCCAGAACCAAAAAAAACTGGAATAGAGACATGAATTTGCACAGTGCACGTTCACCCAGAAGGGTACATTGGCACTGAATAACAGATGTTTCGTATTACCCAACTCAACAATACTCATTTTATCAACTTCAGAGGGATGACAGGCTGAGTAGACTCATCAGGATTTGAACCTGTTACCATGAGGTCCAACACAGGCCCCTACAGTGGACGCATTAGTTGACTAAGCCACAAGACCTATAGCTAGTCATGCTTGGAATTGACAAGTCTATAGAAAGTACACAATCCTATACACCCACTTCAAAGACCTATCCCCCTTCAAGCCCCAACAACAGTACCCCATCCCCTCATTCCCCCTAAACACTGCAGCTCTCTGAAAATTAATCCATTAGACTAATTGCACAATGCCACTATGTATTGTGTCATTACTGCATATCAGGTCAAATATTTTCAAACAGCACAAAAAAGTTTAGCAAAGTGGTTTCTCATCTCAGTGCTTCAATATCCCCGCCCACTCTAACTTACTTATTTTGTAGTAATTTAATTGCAAGGGGCACTGATCTTTACATCAATAACTAGGCTTCTACCGTACAAGCTGATCTCCCTTCAGAAATAAACCAAAACACACAATGACAAGAACAGATAAAGACAATACATAAGCGAAAACCACAATTGACTTTCATTATTGCGGGACTTAGTTTCCCGGGAAAAAGGGGACATGGAAATGTGTTCCAACTGTAAATGACTCCAAACCACCCGCAAGGGGCACACCCAACTGTCTGAAGATCAGTACCTCAAAATTTGCACCAGAGATGATTTTAAGGATAAACTAGGGTAGATATAGAACATTGTCTACGTTTGTTCCTTTGGGTCCAATGGTTTTCTGTAGAATCAGTTTTTTTGCGCAGTAGATTCAAATCTTTCAATGGACCATCTTCCTAGGGTTGGCACACAAAGATTTTAGCTGTTGGAAATGCAATATCTTGCTTACCTTTTAAATCAAAGATGAAATGCAGTTGGCATCTTGATCTGCTAAAATCTGTTTGTAAAACATATGGCATAGGAACATCTCGGATCTGGGAGGTCATCAAGCATTATTTAGAAAATGCTTCAGAGTACATTGTCACATAATACAACAGAAGTAATTGTATAATGGCAGACCAAGTGTGAGAGTTCCAGTGATCTCATTACATTCTTACATATATGCCGAAAGTGGACGTCAGAAAAAGAGAACCTATTCACACTTTCTATTGGCTCTTCAGCTGATGGACAGTACATTGCTGTCTGGGTATACATGACCCTGTTTGAAAAGTATGAGCGAGCCTTGTATCTCCTCTACATCCTAGGGTCCACCCATGACTCTGAGACAGCTGCAGCATTTTACTATGGTATTTTGCTAATGACAGGATAAGTGATTGACAAAGAACCACTTGCTGACTTACACACCATTTTTTCTGAAAATATTTTCCTTCAGCAGAAGTAAGTGGGTCTCTTCTACTAATGGCCTATAGAGAGTGATTGGTGACTGCCTGAGGTTAGATTATGTGTATCAGATTTCCTAGTTGAATTTAATTAAAATATGCTGTAATTCTCTAGTTAAACTAAAGATATTTATTAACCTGAATGTTATTAATCCATCATTGAAATATACCTTAAAGTCCCTATTTTTATAATGGTGTGATAATGTAAGGGTAATTAAATATTTCAGTGTGAGCTCATTCTCTGCTTTCTACTACCAATATCCTAGAACTATACCTTACAGATGTGAGTAGATTTCTGTTAACAGATTTTAAGTTTAAATATTGGTCATTTTTTGTTACTTTTTTTAAACTTGTTTTTTGGAGGGAGGAGTTATATCCTTGCCTGTGAGATGAGGGCTCTTCACAGTCCACATTTCATTTCACGTTTCTTTGTTAATTTTAAAGAACACTGAGCAACGATTATGTTGCACATTCTGAACATCAGAAAATCTAGAGTTGCCCTCTTTGTCTGAAACAATTGTCTACAGAATGTATCGATTCAGCTGTGGTTAGCTTCATTCTACAGGCTATTAGAATCAGGAGATCTATGTTAGAATAATAAGAGGACAGTATAGCATTCATCACTCTATAAACATGACCTTGAAGGCGTTACCAATATATGTTATTATGTAATAGTTCCTAAGAGCTGCTCCTGATGTAAATACATTATTTTACATTGGTTTTGATTTATTACGAAGTCAAATGCTTTTTAAATTGTTTTGCTAATTTTTCTTAATTGTTTTTTGATTAATGTATCTTTTATGGCTCTTTGCAGCTGAACAAATAATGTTTTTTAATTGACTTGAATTGACCTGAATTCTAGAGGGAAAATCATAGGGTGTGATTCTTTTGGTTTTCCCCACTAGAGGTGACTGCCTATTCCTCAAGCTTATGTTCTACTAGGGTGTCTAAGGTTCTCTTTTTCTTGTACAGTCTGGGAAATCTTAATGTAGATTGTGCCTTTCTCTCATTGAACTTTTAACAGAACAAGTCTCCTGACACTACCAACCGACTGCCTCTATATAGTTCTATGGATTATCAAGCTTTAGGGAATCTGTTATTGGCCCACGTCCTGGTAAGGTTGGGATCTTCATGGTTACAAACATGTCCCTTTACTTACTGTATTCTTGGCGAAACAATATTCTTCGTTTCCTCTTATATAGAGATCATCGCATTCCTGAATTAGGACCAAGTCGTGTTCAACTCGTCTTATCACCACCACCCCATTACAGTTGGCATGAATACACTCTTCAGGAGCCTGGTCAGAGAGGATGAGCTACTATTGGGAGACTGCAACAGCAAGGGAAAGCACAATAGAGGCTGTGGCTATTGTGGTGCCTGGCAAACCACAAAGCAAGGGGCTTCCGCATTCAACACCACCATGCACAGAGCTGGAAGGTGCTGGCAAGCATGTCTACTTTTATTGTGCAGAACTCTCTTGTTGGGCCTTATCCCACGAACACACACCCATCAAACACCAATGAGTAATTAGTGAAAGACCTAAAACAAGGCACTGCTTTAGATGAACCTGAAAAGGACAATGGGGCATATTATCAAGGACTGGTATTAAAATTATCGCCATTTTATCGGCAGGAAACTGCCGATAAAACGGCGATAATGGTCTTGATAATACGCCCTTGTTAATTCACATAGAAGCCCATGTTAACACAAGAACATGGGCTTTCCATTAAGAGTCTTGTATTGTCGTGGGACATCCTGTTTTTGAGGAAGCCCACTTGAGAGCTGTGGATAAGGTTTGGGAGCTGTGTGTTAAGCCTCGCTGCTAGGACCTTTGCATATATCTTGCAATCAATGTTAATTAGGGAAATGGGCCGGTAGTTTTTTGGGTGCTGTGGGTCTTTGCCCTCTTTTGGGATGACTAATATGTTGGCCTCTGCCATTGAGTTAGTCATTTTCCCCTTTTGATGCAGTGCGAGAAGACCTCTTCCATTGTGGGCTTGATTAGAGGGAGGAAGTGTTTATAGAATCCTGCTGTATATCCGTCCGGACCCGGGGCTTTGGTATCTTTGAGGTTCGCCACTGCTTTTTCTATCTCTGCTCCCGTTATGTCCTGTTCTAGTTATGCCCTTTGTGGCTTCGTCATTGTGGGCAGAGTAAGCCTGTCTAGGAGACTGGCTCCCACGTACGCTATGAGGATTTTGTCTTCCCTGTAAAGGCCCTCGTAAAACTCTTTAATGACCTTGAGGATTTCTTTGTTTGACGTTTGGGATTTCTTTTTGGAGTCTGTTATTGCTGCAATTGTGTTCTGCCTCTGTTTGCTCTTAAGGTATGAGGCCAGCACTTTCCCCGCTTTGTTCGCTGAGCATAAGTTTATTGCTTTGTATTTGTTTATCCATGTGCCCGCCCCCTCACTTAAGATCTTGTTGAGTTTGTATTTCATCTTCGTTAGGACTGTGAGTGTATTCCTGTCTGTTAAGTTGGAGATATGGCACATTTCTAATTCTTTGATCTGTTTCTCGAGTTCTAGAACTTGTTTGTTTCTCTCACTGTTCATTCTGGATTTGATGGAGAGTATTTTGCCCCTGACTGTGGCTTTCATGGCATCCCAGAGGGTGCCTCTATCCGTATCTGGGCTGTCATTGAACTCTAGGTAGTCTTTTATGGTCTCTTCTATCTCAGCTGCGTTGGCGGTGTTTTTGAGGATGTCGCTGTAGAATCTCCACCTGCGGCTTATGTGCTCGTTATTTCTCCCGCCAAGTGTTAGACTGATATGTGAGTGGTCTGAAATTGACCTTGGGGCGATTTCTGTTTGGTCAATAAGGTGTGTGTGTGAGGCTGACATTAGTATGTAATCAATCCTGCTATAGGAATTATGTGGGTGGGAGTAGAAGGTATAGTCCCTGGCGTCTGGGTTCTGGAGTCTCCAGGGGTCTCTAAGTTGGAGCTTGGCGCATAGCATCTTTAGGGTATTCTCCCCCTGAGGGCAGTGACTGGTTCTTTGGGGGTTCCTGTCTGTGGCCTGGTCTAGCACTTGGTTGAGGTCTCCTGCTACAATTAGGAGGTCATCTTGGGGTAGCTTGCTTAGTCTGCTCTCGACCTCTCCCCAGAATGCATTGTCATCTTTGTTGGGCCCATAAATATTGGCGATGTGGATCGTCTCTTCCCCCTTCTTGAGGCAAGTTAATAGGATTCTCCCCTCCTCATCAGCGTAGGTCTCAAGTAGGACTAGTTTGACCTTTTTGTTTATCAGTGTAATGACTCTTCTCTTTTTGTGTACTGCTGGCGAGCATATTGATTGCTTTATCCAGTTCGCCCTTAGTCGTTGTGCGTCTACAGCAGACGGGGTTCACAATAGAACTTTTAAAAGCTATATTTTCAGTGCAATCAGGCTAAGGTCCAAAATAACTTTTACGCCGGTCAACTTATGGTAACTTAAACAACCAATTTATTAAATACTGAAGGACATTTTACCTTTCAGTGCACATATAGAGAAATAAGAAAGTAGTTTTAAAGTATGCGGAGTATGACTGGCAATAAATCTGATGCCAATTCATATCAACTCTAAGGTGCGGCATTTTGAAGATTTACCACTCATCTATGTTAATTTCTTTTGAATTTTGAATATTTCAAAATGTGTGATCACTGGGCAGAATCAATTGCTGGCGAAGACGCCAAGGAGTTCTTAGAGTTTAAATTTAAATTTCATTTCTACAGTGCTTACTACCCCTGATGAGGCATTGGAGCCCTTTACAGCAAGTAGCATTCTACCCGGAGCTTAAAGTTAGTGGTCAGTCCAATGGATATTGGGGTTAACCTTGCATACTACGAAACCATTCCATTAATCTACTCCAGTTTCTTTGTGGTAAATAGTTTGTGATCTTTAGAGGGGGCTATGTGAAAAGCAGGTGCTTGCTTCAATAGACATTGTTAAGGTTTTATAAAAAAAAAGAAGTCTAGGACCACCCAGTATGATATTTAGAGTAGTTTATATAAAGAAGAGGCATGCAGGAGGTAGATGGGAAGCAGAGGTGCATTTTAAACAAGGGATGGAAGTAAAAGTGTCATTAAAGAACAATGTTTTGTGCTGGATTTTTAGGAATAAATCATGTGGACATAATTTGCATGCAATCTGTGGATGTACACCTGTTTAAGAAAAACAGTTTTAAATTCTGCTCTAAATGATTGTAACTTTTACAGTCTTTCTAGAAACACCTGAGAGATGGCACAGTTAATTCCAGTATTTCTCACAAAGAAGGGGAGAGGGTAAAAAATCTCATCAACCCCGAATCTCCTTAAATAACATGATAACACCGAGAGGGGTAGAGAGAAGAAAAGGTGATTAAAATGCAGTGGCACAAATTGTGTATTTGAAAACTGCCCTCACTCACACACAAATGTGTTTGACATGCTTCATCATCTGGTCTGCTTACAAAACACCCTGACGTAGCCACGCACAGGATGGAGCATAGGGAGGGGGAAGACAAACAACATAAAAGTCAAACGCAGTAGTGATAGGGTGTGTTATACCCGGCGACTGGGTACAGTGATAGAAAAGGTGCAGCAAAGAAAGTGTTTTGCAAGCAGTTAATTCCAGAGCAGAAAAAGGAAGCCCATTGCATGTAGAGACCTCTTTATAAGTGACTGTCAAGCAGTGTGACATTTAAGTTCATCCCATAACCAGTAATTATAATTACAACCTGATAACACCAGCACCCCACTGTATGAAATGCAAGCAGCATTTTCAAATTCAGAAGGCCCCCTTTTCTATTCCTACTATGGCAGTATATTCAACGTTGTGAAGTATTGATACATTTTATGCAAATCATTAAAAACAAACATAAACTACACATTTAGTAGAAAACATGTTATGTAAACATCCACCATATTAAAATATAACTAGGCAATTGATAAACACATTGCACTAATTAGTACATTTATGTGAGCTATTTAATACCTGGTTTTGGAAGGTGCTGTCCCCTAAAACCACTTGAAGAGCACTGGACCCCACAGGAACAGACAGAGCGTCCTGCAGAATGGATGTGTCTGAGCTCACCTTGACCCACAGCATGCACCTTGCCTCATAGTGGAGCACAAGTGATCCTAAATTGTTTACACATTGTGATGGACTGGGACATGGTGTCTAGGATGGCAGGTCTGGAATGGTGGAAAGGAACCTTATCTGGATTCTAAGATGGGGCTTTCAGGTTAAGAAGGGCAATGTTAGATTGAAGGCCCTTGGAAACTGTCCTTTGGTGCCTGGCAATGCTTCATGTTGTGTGGCTATCCTGCTTCCATTTCAAAATTTCCCATCACTCTTGACCCTGTGCACTTTTTCAATTTTTCCTTTTACTCATCCACTTGGTATGTTCATGTGATAGATAGGGGCATTGTTGAGCTTTTTCCTTCATCCACTCTGCAGGTCTTCCCTCTGTAGACTACATTGTGATTATTCATATTGACTTTTGGTGTATAATGCTATACTGGCTTCTTGTTGACTACTAAGTATACAACCCCTCTCCATTTGCTGGCTTAGGCTGATTACCTCTCTTTACCAGTAAGTCAGTAAGTTTCTTGTTTCTAAAACCCTGATTACCCTGAAATGTGAAATCAAATCATAAATAGTTGGTGCTTTCCAGCTCTAATTATTCACTGTCTTCCAGTGATTGATGTGTGCTGGACTATTACCAGATCTCCAGCCTATTTGTCAATGTGTGTTTACTTGTTTGCAATCCACTTCCCCGTGCCCTCTGGGTATATTTCTATATACACTATACATACTCCAATGAAAGAGGAAATCTATTAATCTGTAGGGTGGACTGGAGACTTTTTACCGATCTTGTTCCAGTGCCTGCCTATTCTCCTTCATTCATTAAAAGATTCTCCTTGGGTTATTGTCTACTTTACCTCCTCTCCTACCCCATCCTATTTGACCCATTTCATTCTTGATCCAATGAACATATCTTTGTAGTTTTCTCTTACAGAAATCACTCTCCTCTATTTATGTATGGTGCATTATATCATCAATCAATAATCTGAAGTTGATGATGGATGGTAAATAATATCAGCAGCATTGCAATAAGGACCACCTAGTTCATTTGAGAAGTCTGTCAGTGGGAGTTGGAAGAGAGGGAGTGTGCAATAGAACAGATCCCATTGTACTATAAGAATGTTATACTGATTATTGAACTAGACTCACTTTAGTTGCCTTGTGTCATTGTCATCTATTCCTCTGCCTATTTGGCCACTTTTTGCCATCCAATGGGATACAGGTGTGAGGGGAAGAGGTCCTTTCTGGGGGTAGGGAGGTGTCTTATCAGATCAACTTCCTAGGGTGCATATGTCTCAATTCACCAGAGCCAGGCACCCTATTTCAAAGGGCACCAGTTAAGTAACATAACAATCACCACAGCTTGGAGATGGCCACTGTTCATGAATCCTTGTGTAAAATATCCATGTTATTCCATGTCGTGTAAAGAACTGTCTTGATACAGATTTCAGTATTTGACTCAAAACACACTAATCACCACAGGTGAACTTATATTTCTTTGACAACACAGTTTGGGGTTGGAGCCCCGTTGTATACTTTCAGACAATTGGTGACCAATAAGAAATATGATTCCTCTTTCCATGTTCCTCCTGCTTTTTCTGAAGCTGTCTGAGATCACTCTAATAAAGTTGTTATTGTTATCTATGGCAGTCCCAAATCTTGATATTTTCTTTTCTTTTTTTTCCTTTTTACTTTATTAGCCAATAAAATCCACATACATTTATATAAGTGTAATTGAAATAGAAAAACAAAATATAATGAGAGGGATCAATACATACTTTTCGTCATCCTATAGTTTTACATTATTTCACAAAAATATAAAACATGTCCGAGACCAAACATTCCATGTAATTATAATCTTTCAAAGAGAAGAAAGAAAAAGATAAAAAGGAGATCAGAGGAAGAAATCAGATATAAATCAAGGCATGTTAACATGTGGTTTAGGAAAGATAGGGCTTATTGCAGATTACTAATGCCCCCATATCTTAATACCTAACCTGCGTTTCTGACGTCCCTTGAGAGCGCAAAGCTATTTTCCAGGTTAAATATGGAATAAAATCTGCCCCTCCACATTTCAAAAAGATGGTTGCTCTTTCTCCCTCCATAATGGCACTATTCATAATCTAGCCACCGCCACAGCTATGAATATAAAATACCTAAATTTGTACATTCCCTGTGTAGCTAATGATTATTCCAATACTTCCAAACATCATCTCAGTAGATGTAATACCAATCCTCACCCCTGTCACCTCTGTCAAACAAATCTCCATCTTATTTATAAATTGTCTCAGGTCTGGGCATTCAAAAAACATATGCAAACTATCAGATTGGTCTGCCCCTCAGAGCGTACATTTACCTTCATTTTGGCCCCCCCACTGTGCAATTTTGGCAGGAGTATAATACAAATTGAAAATAGTTTTATAATATTGCGACTTACGACTAGAGGAAACCAAAAGCTTTTCTGAGAGTGCGATTGACTGCTATAGAACATTCCCTGCCTAATTTAATCTATTATTCCATTTGAGAATCTGTATTTCGGGATCAGCCCTTTGCAGTTCCATAATATTCTGGTATAAGATGCCAATCCTCCCATGCTTCCTGTTTTTCTCCATCAAGACACTTTTTTTAGCCAAATTCAATACATTTACTCTCTTTTGTAAATATTCGCAGATTTGTAGATATTTTTAAAAATCCAATTTGGGGAGATCATATTCAGATATTAAGGAAGAATAAGTCTTGATACCACTGCAGTCAATTAAATCCCCCAAAGTCATAAGTCCTTTCTGTCTCCATCTAACCATAACATTATCAGAAAAAATAAGGGGAGGTAGTGCTAAAGATGAGGTGGGTGTATAAAATTTAAGTTTACCAAGCTTTAAATATTTTCGATCCTCTATCCATACTTTGTAAACGGCTTGAAGCACCTTGAGTCAAGTTTTTTAATAATAGCTGGGCTCCAAATTTAAGAAAAGATTCCTCTCTGTTTTTAAGCCCAGCAACATCTGAAAAACATTCGAAAATTCTTCTGCCCTTCCCTCTCTTTCCCCAACCAAAATAATGCCCATTTGTTGTAACATACACACCCAATAATAAAACAGAAAATTTGGAACAGCCCACCCCTCTCGGGATCAAGGCAGGGTCATATACCTCATTGCTCGATGGGGTTTAACTTGCGCCCACAAGAAGCTACCACAAATACATTGTAATTTTTGAAGTGGCCTCATCGTGAGTTAAGTATAGGCTTTCCATTCTATCCAGGTCTTTTTTTATTTTCCGCACTAACGGCTCCCAATTAGATAATACCATTTTGTCTAAACACGCATTAATGTGGATCCCCAAATATGTGGCCTCCTCTGTAACCCTGGAATCGTTAATACATACTTGCTTAGTGCAGATTATTCGTGTTTTTGTTGTATTTAATTTAAATCCAGATCTTATCCCATATTCAGCCGCTAGTTGTTCAATCTCTTTCACTGTTTTGCTTGGATCCGGTGAAATAACAGCAATATCATCTGCGTATGCTAGTAGAGTAACCTCCAGCTCAGGTCTCACCAACAGACTATTTAGCCTATGTTCCAATAAATTCAAAAAAGGATTAATATATAAGGCAAATAATAAAGGAGAACAGGGGCACCCTTGTCAGGTACCTCTTGATATTGTGACAAAATTAGACTCCAGCCCCAGTGCACTATTTTTGCCTTGGGTGAGTGATACATAGTCTGCAGAGCTTGTATAAAACCATATCTAAAACCTTGCCATCAAATCGTTGGCCATACAAATTCCCAAGAAACACGGTCAAACACTTTCTCTGCATCGAGTAGCACCACACCGCACGGAGCTTTCCGTACATTAGCGGCTTCCAGCATGGTGACTACCCGACTGACGTGGTTGACCGTGCCTCTTCCTGGAATAAAACCATGCAGCCGAAAAAGAGACTATGGGAGTTAATACCAGAGAGAGTCGCGTTGCAAGTATTTTTGCATATATCTTCCCATCGCAATTTAAAAACGAGATGGGTTGATATGATCCATGCAGCAAATATGGCTTAAAAAAAAAATAGCTATACTTGCTTCGTCCCATGACGCCGGGGTATGCCCTTTCTGAGCCTCTCCAAGAACGGTAAGCATGGCTATTTGTATCTCAGATAGAAATTTCTTATAGAACTCAAGCGGCAGCTTATCTGGCCCTGCAGCTTTCCCTGTTGCAAGTGATCTGACCGCCTCTTCTAATTTTTCCAGGGTTGTAGGTTCTTCTAAATGTGCACTGTCAGCCACACTTAATATCTTCTTGTGAGGGTCCTTATAAAATTATGTAGATATATCTTGATTTGTATGCTCTTCTGTGTATAATCCCTCATAAAAAGCTTGAAAAACTTCTAAGCTCTCTGCCGGTGTCTCTACCGTTTTTCTGTTAGCATCTTTAATTGCAGTAATGACATCTTTTATCTCTCTACTCCTGATTTTCTTAGCCAGGCACTTTCCTGTCATCTCCCCATACTCATAACACTCTTTTCTAAATGTTTGATATTTGCTAGCATTATCTTTAGCCCATTTCTAATTTATCGTAGCCTTACATCGTGCTACCTCGTTTTGTGCCTGAGAACTATCTGACTTCTCCCTGACAGTGTGTATTAATGCATATTCTGTATGTTTAAGGTTCTAGTACAATCCCTGAATAAGCTGTCTCTGCTGTTTTTGAGCAGACAGTCCGAAACTCAGAATTTCCCCTCTAAGTGCGGCCTTTAACATGTCCCACATAATGCAGCTATTCGTTGAGTTCCAATTTATAACAAGAAATTCTTTTAGCCATTGGCGTAAATGACTAACAAACTGGTCGTTTAACAAAAGTTTTCGATGAAAAGAGAAGCTCCCCTGGGTTCGGACCACTCCTAGCATTTTAACCGTAAATAATAATGGATTATGGTCCTAGGTAATTCTTGGAAAAATCTGTATTTGTGCTACCGATAAGACCAAAAAATAATCGAGTCTTGCTAGCTTCTGATAAGGGCAAGAAAAATGAGTGTAGCCAGGGTCTGAATGGTTTAATCTAGGCCAGGCATCCTAAAACCCATGCTCATATAAGATTTGATGTAATGCCTTATAAACCTTGGGTTGTCGACCAATATATTTTTCTCCAACAGGGCCCTTACTAATTTCTTCCAACTGAATATTGAGATCCCCACATAGTATCAGAGGAGATTCCCAAGAAGCTAATTCAGTTTTCAAGTAATTTAGTATCTGAGCTTCGTCCTGATTGGATCCATATACCAAACATATTGTAAACTTGTTATTAGCTACAACACATTCAACAATTACCCAGTGCCCATATTTATCTGCCAAATATTTCCCTACCATTAAGTTACTTCTTTTAGCCAAGATGGCCACCCCTCTGGTTGTAGTCCATTGCGAAGTACAAGCCAGTAACTCATACCCTAGCTCTATAAGTACCTTATATTTAGCCCAAGGTATATGGGTCTCCTGGAGACATATCACATCAGGAGGCATATTTTAAATTTCCTGCGCTACCCTTTGCCGTTTAGTCCTCTCATTGAGGCCCCGGACATTAAATGAAATTATTGAAAACAAGCCCAGCATTGACTTTCTACAACTTTAAAAAAGCATCACCCTCTCTCCAAATATACCAAATCACTTCTTCTCATTTGCATAAACTCATTTATTGGCTTTTTTACCCCAATTTTATATCCCTGTGCCCCTCCAGCAGCCAGCTGGAGGGGCACAGGGCTACCCCACCCAACCCAACCCCTTTGTCTCTTCTGCCAGCAGAGACTCCCCCTGCCCACCCAACCATGGAGGCTGCAAGACCCATAGTCTTGGGTGATAGAGAACCCTGTCCAAACACTGACTGCTCCCCTCCCCTCCCGCAATTTCCCCCCCCCGATGAGCTAATAAATCAATACTCCACAAATATTTACAGGAAAATAGAACAAAGAGTTAAAAAGCGTAATCCTAAACCTTTACTCATGCTAATACTTATATTATACTTACACTTATAGAGTTATATAGAGTTTGTTTTCCCCCCCCCACATGCTATAAGTACATACCATGAGTTCATAGTTAAGGATACCTTTCTATTCTAATTTCCAACTGCAAACTTAGGTTACAATATTCTGGAGATACTCCTTAGCCTTCGTTGCAGAAAAACCTGGTACTATCCTTGTATATAACCTTAAGTTTGGCTGGATTCAATAGAAATACTTGGGCACCTTTAACCTGAAAGGGGGAAATTAACTGCCGAAGCTGCCACCTCTTTTCCACTGTTTGATGACAATAATCGGGGCGCACAAAAAACTCAAACCCATACCCCCTTCTAGCCTAGCCAGCTCATACAGAAACTGTCTAGATCAAAAGTTAGATAGAGCAATTGAGCAGGTTTGCTGGCCTCATGATTAGTCTTTTGCCGAAAAGGGAACCAATGGGCCCGTTGCAACTCATTGTCCCGTGTCCACTGTATCAGCTCTGGAAAGGCTTCTGTAAGGATCCCTAAAACAAATTTCCATGGGTCGGACCCCTTAATTCCTTCAAGAATTCCTAGAATACTTTAGGTATTTCACCAGAGTCTATTTTCCATATCTTCAAGTTTCCAGGCCATGTCACTGCGCTGTGCTGTTAAGTCCTCTATTACTGCCTTCTGGATGATCATTTATTCCTCAAGAGTAGAGATCCGGGTCTCAGCTTCTGTTATCCATTCGGCAAATTCAGACCAAGACTTAGCCACCCGTCGAAGTGAGTTTTGCAACTTTCGGCATGCTCCCTGCGTTTTCTGACTCTCAGTCTCGGGTTTCCTCTCTGTGTGAGATTATTGTCTCATAGATGACAGCCAAAGAGATTTCGTCTGTGCAGCCCAGTGCGTTATCTTAATCTTTTTTTTTTTTTTTAAAGTCCTCATCAAGCAAATTCCCTTGTGGTATGGAGGAGTCGAAAGCCCCAGTATCCATTCAGTACTTTGGAGTGAGAAGCCCGGATTTGCCCTTCGTGGAGTACTTTTTAACCGTGTCCTTTTGGGGCCTTCTTTTGTCCAAACCGGAAGGCACACGATTTTCGGTAGTGGGAGAGCTAGTCATTATGACTACTCGGGTCAACAATTTAACTTGAGATCGTTGTTTCCTTTGCCTTAATCATTGGACCCCCTAGTATTTCTCAGATTGTACCTTTCCCACAGATTCCAGAATTTGTTTTTCTTAGTGCATTTCCTATGCTTTTCTAGATTGTATACCCTTAATATAGAGTTTAGCCAATCAATGTGCTTTGGTGGTGATAGTTTAACCCAGTTTATGCAGATCTCTCTTCTAGCCAGCAAGATCAAAATAAAAAGAATGCTTTCTTGGTCTTTAGATAATGGTAAAGATATTTCATTGCATTGTATCCCAAAAATAACCATTTCTGTGCTTACCTTTATATGCTGGTCTACCACGTTAGAGAGAGTCTTACCAATCTGGTCCCAGTAGTCGTTAAGCATTATGCATGCCCGGAACATGTGTAGATCATTGGCTCTTTCTTCTCCACATTTAGGACACTTTTTTGGTTCATTACTGGTCATTTTAGATAGTCTTTTCGGCGACCAGTATGATCTGTGGATCGTGAAGAGGTGGTTTTTCTTCAAGGGGGCGGATTTTACTACTCGGCCCATGATAGCGTTAGAGGTAAGCCAAAGGTTTTGGTGGTCCAGGCCGGGCATGTCTTTCTCCCAGATGTCTTGTGGGGTTTTGTACTCTAGCTCCCAGCTCTTATAGGAGCCCAGTACCAGTAAGAAACCTCCTTTTTGAAAGTGTCCTGATTCAAGAGTTTTTGTTCAATGATCTCGTCACCTTGTAGTTTTTGCTTTAGGGTATTTATCCAACTGTTTAGTTGGTAGACTTTAAATCTGGATATTGACCCCTGTGTTTCTTCGTATAGGGTTTCCCTTTTCACATTCTGGTTGTTCTCTATCAGCTGTCCCCAGTAGTCTATATTATGCTGCCTTAGCGGAATCGATAGTGCGTCTTTTAGACATTCTGGGGTGCCTGGTGAATCCCATATTGGTGCATATTTGCTATAATATGGTATTTTTAGGGTTCTTCTTATTTCAAGCCAGGATCTTGCTGTAGCTTTTATAGTTTTTAGTTTTTTTTTTTTTTTTTATTTCGGATTGCCAAATTTGTGCAGATAGTGGTCTTCTTCAGGGCCTATGAGTGCTTTTAGATATGTGGGCCAGTTACCCCATTTGGTCATTATCCAAATGTTCTTGAACTGGAAGGATCTACAGTATTTCAGTATGTCCGGACTGGCGATTTCCCCTTGTGCTTTGTTTCTTCTTAGTTTTTTCCACCCAATTCTGACCCCCTTGGCGGCCCAGATGAAGCTTGATAGTTCCCCCTGGAGTTTTTAAATTTGTTCAGTACTAAAACTCAGTGGGATGGAGTGAAATAGGTATGTGCATTTTGGAATAATGGTCATTTTGATTAAATTAGATTTTCCTTGGAATGATAGTTGTAGCCCTGACCAGACCTTTAGTAGTTGCCTTATTTCTTTGTGTACCCTAGAGAAGTTCAAGTTGGTTCCTTCGTCTAGATCCTTTGTATATTCTATCGCTAGATATTTGATTTTGTCTTTGATAAGAGGGTTTCCTGAGGCTGTGTTCCATTCAAGAATTTCTGTTTTGGCTTGATTGACCAGGTAGCCTGACACAGCTCCAAACTGGGCTATGGTTTCCTCTATTTTGGGGAGGGAGTTCGCTAGATTTCCAGTAAATATCATCAAATTCGTCGGTGTATAATGCCACTTTTTTCTCCCATCCATCATGTTTAAAGTTTTTGATCTCTTTAGAACTGCCAATGTTTCAATATAAAAATCAAATAAAAGGGGAGACAGGGGGCATCCCTGTCTTGTGCCTCTTTTTATGAGTACTTTGTCACTAAGAGCGTCATTTACTAGTACTTTTGTGTTAGGATTTGCATAGATGTTGGATATAGCCTTTTCGATTTTGTCACCTAGTTTGAATTTAGTTAGGGTAGCATTCAGAAAGGGCCAGCTGACTCGATCAAACGCTTTTGCTGCGTCAAAAGTTATTACAGATAAAGGGACAGTATAGTGAGTTGCAATGTCTATGGCAGCGATGAGCTCGTGGAATAGTTCATGTATTTGCCTGCTTTTGATAAAGCCCTTTTGGTCTTGATGGATTAGGGACCCTGCCACTGAATGAATGAATGAATGAATTAATTAATTAATTAATTAATTAATGAAATTTATTGTTTGGTTACTCAAAACCATTACATTAAAACCAAAATACAAAAATTACAAAAGTTAAAAAGGGCAGGGAAATCGTCTTCTTTAAGGCAGATCTGTGTAATAAAAAAAAAGTACTTGTGGGCTGAAAGGGGTAGTGTCCATGGTCTTGTAGCCCAACGTGCATCAGTTGAGACTTTGGTCATTTTAACTCGAGGTGGCCATCAACTTAGTGCGAGCCTGTTGTATGAATTTTCCAAATGTGGCCATCTGTTTTACGGAGTTCATTGTGTATAATTGATGAGCCGCCTCCTTTGCGGTGCGCGTCCCCAGTTGTAAGATGATGGGCCTAAGGTAGAGGCTGCGAGCTGTGCGCAGGGCCGGGCAGCAGAATAGGAGAAGGGCCAGAGACTCCCGTTTATATTTGCAGAGCCTACATTCCTTGGTCGCTGAACTTGTACGTTCAGTGGTGTATAGTTCTTTGAGGGGCAAGGGATGTAATCTATAGGCTAGAATATTATTTAGAGCTTGACGGCCCACTGCCTGTGTAAGATGGTGTTTAGAGTTGTACACTGTGTGCGGCAGACTTAGAGACTCATGGAGGCCTCTTTTTGCCAATGACTCCAAGTCTTGTGCACAAGAGCAAATACGAACTTGTTTCTTCATTGCATTTTTAATGGCAGGATAATTGATTAGCTCGGAGTCCCAGTTCTCCGTGGCTAAATTGAGGAGATCCTTTGCCGCGGTAAGAGTTGTTGACCAAGGGTTCCCAGGTTCCAGGAAGATGTTTTTTAAGACTGCCTTTAATGTGTTCTCGTGTGCCGCGGTTGTAAGATAAAAGTATTTGCTCAGGGCAGCCATCTCTTCCAGCTTTTGTTGGTTCAGAGAGAATTGTAGTTGTACAAGAGTGTTTCTGATGCACGCCGGTAGATGGAATAGTCTCTTTTTGCCATGCAATTAATTTTCTCCAGGTCGTGGTTTAGTATACCAGGGAACACTTGTTGGGCGTAATTAAGGGCTGGTATTAGTTTCCCTTTTAGCACTCTTTAGATTGCCATTGTGGTGGGGCTGTGTAAAGTGGCTTGTAGTTTACATAGGGCATAGGTGATTGTTTTCCCTTTAGATTGAATTTTCCTTAGATGAGCACCAGGTAGCCCCGATTCATGATACCAGACACCCAGATAGTTATATTGCTGCGTAGATCCCAGTAATAGGTGACCAAGCCTCCATTTAGCTAGTTTTTTTTTCCGATAATGCCCGAAGATAGCTATTTTCGATTTGGCTTGGTTGGCCACCAACCTGTTTTTATCGTTATAAATTGCAAGGGCCGACAGCGCCTTTTGTAGACCTGTTTTGGTATGATCTAAAAGTACCAGGTCAACGGCGTATTGCATAAGCTGGATTTTGGCTCTCCCGATCCTTGGTGTGGCTAAGGCTGCACCTGTCAAGGCTTGGTCCATATCTGCTGTGTATAGATTAAACAGCAGTGGTGCTAGGACGCACCCTTGCTTTAAGCCTCGGTCCGTTTTGATTTTCTCAGATGCGGAGTCGCTCGAAAGTTTGATTCTGACCCACGTGTTTTGGTACAGCGACTGAATTGCTTTCAGCAGGGCTGGGTTGATGTTCCAGAGTGCCAGCTTTTTCCAAAGTATTGCGCGGTCTACCCCATTGAATGCTGCAGAATAGTCTATGAAGCAGGCGAAAAGGGGAAGGCTTTTGCGCAGCCGAGCTTGGTGGACCAAATAAGAAAGTGCTGTTATATTGTTCACGGTTGAAGCCCCGGGTCGGAATCCTGTTTGAAAGAGGGGCAAGAGGCCTTCTGTGCTTGCCCAATTTGCTAGATCTGCCAAGATGGTGCTCGCGTAGGCCTTGCCCTCGATGTCCAGGAGGGCAATCATGCGATAGTTGGACGGGTCTGATTTAGGTCCTTTCATGTGTACTGGGTGCAGAAGCGACCCTCTACAAGAATCTGGGACGTCCCCCAGAAGCCAGCATTCAGAGTATAATTGGGTCAGATTTTCAGACCAGAATTCTATGTTCGCCTTGAACAATGAGCCCGGGAGGCCGTTGGGGCCCGGTGCACCATTTTGTCTGATTTTTTTTAGGATTTTGGATACTGAGGATTTTCCAGGAGCGGCCTTCGTGAGTGCTGTTAGGTCTGGCCCTTCTCTTACTGCGGCTGTTTTATTTGAGTGGGGTCTGGTTGGATTTTCTTTGTATACAGCTTTAACGTGGGCGATCCAGGTGTGTGCGTCGAGTGAGTTTTCTCTATGGTTTTTGCCTTGAGGTATGTTGTTTAAATAACTCCAGAATTCTTGTGACTTGCAAGGTCTCAGCAAATCGAAGATTTTCAGCCATTGCCCCTCGGTATACTCGCGTTTCGCGGCCCACACATTCTTGGAATGGCTTTTTGCCGCTTCTTTTAGAAGTTTTTTGTCCAATGCTGTACCATTTTTCCAGTATGCTCTTCGTTTTGCGTTCAGATGTTTAGCGCTTTCTTTGATTGCCGGAATAAATCCAAGTACAGATGGTGGGTGCCAATTGTTGGTTCTTGCTGTGTCTCCTCGGAGTTGAGATGCTAAGGTCTCTGCGATTCTGTCCCATTCTTCAATCGCGCCCATCTTGTGGGTGCTCAGAGGCCAACCTGCCCAATTTTTTATCTATTTGTCGAACGTGGTAATTGATACCGGCTCCCATTTGATCCTTCTAGGGAGTTTTGTAAATTCTTCCCTAGTTGGGGCCCCAATGCATTGTATCCTGTGGCGGTTTCCTGCTGTCAGGTTCAGTGTAAGTGTTAAGGCAGCATGATCGCTTTCATTTCGCTGATGCACTTTGTAATTTGACGTCAAAGGCTGTAGTTTATTGCTTAAAATGATGTAATCAATCGTTGTTTGATTGTTATATGTTGGGGCGACCAGAGCCCCAGGTTTGTTCTTTAAGAGGACAGAATGAGCTGTGGCCAGGTTGTAAGTTTTTATTAGGGCGTTCAGTGCGTTGCTGGCCGCAGGGTGGTGGCTTTGTGTGGCCGTGACCCCTATATTATGTATGTTGAGGTCGCCAAGGATGATACAATCCGATAAAGGATATTGTAATAGCAGGGCTTCCAGCTGGTTTGTTAGCGTGGGCAAGTTGTACTTTGTTGTGGACCCATGCGGATTGTGGTAGATGTTGATTACCAGTATTGAGAATGGCCCGTTGATCGAATGAAGGCCTTTCAGAATGCCTGCCAGGAACATATTTGATACATTTTTTATTTCTGTAAATTCTAGGTTCAGCAAATGTTTGATGTAAATGGATAACCCGCCTGAGGGTCTTCCAAATATGTTGGTCTTTGTGGCTGGTTTGCCATATTCTGCATATCCTCTTATTGATATTGGTTTTGTCACCCAAGTTTCTTGTATGCAGATTATATCCGCCTCTTCCAGAAATGTCACTGCCGCGTGGTTTTGGAGCAACTTTGTGATTCCTGCAACGTTCCAGGTCATGATGTTCGGGCTGCTGGTAATCAGTTTTTGGTTTGTATAATTATCTTGGCCATTTATCGTCCAGTAATGGTTTCGGTCCTTATTTTTGGGGGAATGAGTGTTAGGAGCTGGAATTTAAAACTTGCGGCAACCAGGACCAATCTTTGCTCGCACGCCCCCTGATTGAGCAGGAGCGTTTGCCCTGGCCCAGATTTGTTGTTATTTTGATGGGGGTTACATTAATGAGGCCTGTTCTCATACCGCCTTTGGTCCCCTGGAGAATTGACCCTGCGTGTGGAGCGCGATCAGGCGGAGCGTTCATGCATACGTTCCTCCCAGTCGTTTTTTCCTGGGTGTCTGTGCCAGTCATTGGGTAGCCAGTTTTTAAGAGTGAGGGGTATTTTAATGCAGGCTGAGTCTTTATTTGTATACCCCAGTTTTCCAATAACGTATTGTTTCTCTTCAGGGCCTCTGCCATGAGAGAGCTGGTAAAGGTTAACTCTGTGGTCTCGCTTGTCTCGTTGGGGTCTGGAGTGAGGAAAGAAACAGTCTCAAAATCCATAGTTTTTATCTCCTCCAGACCAGGGATATTTGTGCAAAGTGTTAAAAGATTACTGCAGTTAAGAGTGTCCCACTTACCCTGTGAGGCATATTCAGGAAACAGCAGTATTTTCCGGTCCTGGAGAGTTATATGAGTTGAGTTGTAAGCGGGATGTGCGTGCTTCGTATCGTTGGCCTGCGTGCAGATAGAGGTTGCCTGTGCCGGGCTAATCGGGCGGGATTGGCCCTGGTTTGATAAGCCTGTTGTCTGCGCTGATGTCATCTGAAAAGTTAAACTGGGTGGCCTGGGATTCAAGATCCAATTCCTGGTAGGCTCAGAATTAGGCACAAGTGTGCCTTGGGGTGCACTCAGGGCTTTTTTCCGGCGTTCTGAGAGGGATGATTAATTTATTAGAGTCTCGAGGGCCTTGGATCATTCCACTCATGGTTGTCTTTGATTTTTCACAAGGATGGTAGCTTGTGGGGCTGACTTCACGATCTCTTGATGGTGCCTGAGTAAATCCCCCAATATGTTGCCCTTGTAGATCCAGCGCTTGTTTTTGTTCGATCAAAGCCGGAGCTAGCTGGAGGGCTACCGGGTGGTC
Source organism: Lissotriton helveticus (assembly GCF_964261635.1). NCBI lineage: Eukaryota > Metazoa > Chordata > Amphibia > Caudata > Salamandridae > Lissotriton > Lissotriton helveticus. Next base: position 1,710,206,444 of record NC_136059.1, read on the forward strand.
CACTGTGCTAGAGCTGGGGATAAAATTAGTAATTTTTAAGGTTTCTGAGACTGCCAAGGTTTTTCCTGTAGTTTCGGTGGTGGCTAAGGGGCAGGTAACTTTTTGGGAATCAGTGAGGCCAATGGTGGTCTGGTTCCCGGGCAGCAACCATTGCCGGATTGAGTTGGTTGTGTAGGATTTATTTTTTCTCTGCTTGTTTAGTTTTCTTAGTTTTTTCTTATTTTTTCTGGATAAAATTTGAGTTTCTGGGGTAACCAGGTTTGTGGGGATGCTGAAGATCTTGATTATTGTGGTGAGTAGTGCTGGGTTTTATTCCAGTCACATTGACCTGTGCCGCGGGCTCACTGCCCAAGTTCTTCTCTTCTTGAGGGTGGTCTATGCCGTCAGGTTGAGAATTTGTTGTATCTTTTGTGTTGGAGAGAGCGTTTGCGTTATGCTGTGCAGGTAGGTTATTCTGATGCCTGCTAACTTCATTCTTGAGATCCTCAATTAGTGTATTCATTATGTTTGGTAATTTTTCTAGATTGAGCAATATAGGACTACAGCCACATGTCTCTGGTTTGGATATTAAGGTTGTGCTGTCCTGGGCTCTGTGTATTAGTGAGTTCAGGTGGTCCACTTTAGAGTCTATCCCAGAGATCAGCCCCGCGACAACTTGTAAGATGTTAATTTGGGCGTCAAGCTTGTCTGCGTGCATTATTGCCGCATTTGCCATTGAGATAAGGGCCTCGTTGATCAGTGTTAAGTGGTTTGCAATCAGTGGAGGCTTTTCGTCCTTATCTGGTCCTTTGCACTCGAGCCTAGGAAGCTGCGCCTCTTTGTCGTGTTCCGGGGTGCGGGGTTTTGGCAAGTTCATGGGCTGGATTTGGGAGATAGCAGGCAATTTAGATGTTTTAACTCCATTGGCTTCCTGGTTCCTGTTGGGTTCGTGAGTCGTAGTCATTCCATGTGTGGTGAGGGTCAGGTTAGGGGCCTCCGACAGTTGGAGAATCAGGGTAAAAGAACTTGTGTGAGTAAGTCTGGTTGGATCCATATTTTGTGTCAAAGATTCGGAAGGTCTTCTCCCTTGAAGCGTAATTATTTTGCGTGATAGTGGGGTGGGTTGCCGCCAAGGGTCTGTGGGGCTTAGAGGGTTCCCCTCCTCCGTTGACGTGTCAATAGAACCAGGGATTTTTCCCAAGCGTGGGGAGGGTGGAGGGTTCGAAGCCCCACCGGGTTCAATTAGTGTGGGTGCTTTGGGACACAAAAAGTCTCTTATATCTCTATTCCCACCTGGCCCAGTAATAATTTTTGTGGCACTGGGGTGGAGATTATTGGCCGTGACAATGACTGGGCTGGAGGTCTTCCCTAGTTGGGCTGCTAGTGTCGGTGCCGATGGATCCGGTGGTGTCGGTGTGGCTCCAGTTGCTCCCGTTTGTTCGCCGTCCTTAGGCATTAGCCCTGGCCCCAGGTTGAAGCTCCCTCTTCCAGGTGGATAAAATAACTCAGCCTTTTGTCTCCTTGCTGATTTGTGGGGTCGGGGCTTCTCCTGAAGTTGGGTTAAATTTGAATTTCTGGTCCTCATGATTGAGGATGCGCTGGGTAAAAGTGAAAGTAAAGGTAAAAGGGATTTGGGGTAAAACTAAAATTCGAAGCATCCAACAGTCTCACCTGGCTGCCTCAAGCGTGGTAGCTAATGCCGCAACGCGAGTATTTAACACTTTTTGGTCCTTCCTTGCGAGCCTGGCGGCCTTGACAGGGCTTGCCGAGTGTAGTGTCCAGTGTCACTATGTTAAATCGGCGATCAACTCTCGGCTCATGCAGCGCGGTCCGCGCTGCTCAGGTCCGATTGAAGTCGAAGTTTTACCTCTGACTTTTCCCCCCGTCTGTCTTGCTCTTTGTTCCTCAGTTCCTTAGTGCCTTACTCTTTGTTCCTTAGTTCATTGAGCCAACTCCTCAGGCCACCGCTATCTCTGCGGAAGAGTGTGTTCGTGTTTTCGTGAAGGTGCTGGGTCTGTAGTGCAGGCGAGTGGGGGCGAGTGGGGCACACACGGCAGAACGCAGGCTACTCCCGACCTAGTCAGGCTGCCTCAATTGAATCTGCCGCGGACACGCACTTACCGGCCACCCGCTAATGACGGCCGTGCTCGCCCAGCCCTGACCTGGCTTCTGCCTAGTTTAGGCCAAACTGTGAGGTTAGGAGGCTCCACTGGCCAAATGTGAGGCTGGGGTGCTCCACTTGCCCCCCTCCCCAGCTGAAAGACGACTGTCGGTGGCTACTCTGGCTGTTTACCTCTCTCGGCTACCAGCAGGTCACGGGGAGTCGGGGACCAAAGCTGCGGGACACTCGCAAAGCAGCGAGAAACGAGAAGCGGGCTGGCAGCTAGTGGGTGATTAACAACCCACCTTCCACCGCAGCACGTCGCAGAACTTCTGGCCAGAGCCACTGCTTCACTCCTCCTTCAGGTCGGCTCTCGTTCCCGCTGTGTGGTCCTGCCGCTAGGTCGACACGGGGTGCAGGGCACACAGGCTCAGAGTCCCGGTTGTCCCGGTCATGCTCCCGCTGTCACTGTCGCCGTAAAGCCTGGACAGCCTGGACGGCCTCCACAGAAGCCGTAGGACCGCAAAGCTACCGGAGCTACCGGAGCAGCCGCCACCTCTCTCCGCTCGCGTCCTGCTCACGTCCACACAGCTTGCCGTTTCAGTCTCGATCTGCAGCTCTCTGCTGCTCTCTACCGGTCAGTAGTCAGCCTGCATTGCTGAACTCGAAAACTCTCCTGGTTGCCACTGCCCATAGTCTTTTTGCCAAAATCTGCGTGTATAATTTGGAATCCGTATTTAAGAGGGAGATGGGCCAGTATGATTCGCATTTAGTTGGGGCTTTCCCTGGTTTTAAGATGATGGTAATGATTGCATCGTTCCAGGAGTTTGGGAGTTTTTGGTTATCTAGAAATATACAGTTTAAAAGTTCTGTAAGAGGTGTTAGCAGTGTTTCTTGGAGATGTAGATATAATTAATTTGGTAGGGAGTCTGGGCCAGCGGCTTTCCCTCTTTTAAGGGTCTTAATTGCCACTCTGACTTCCTCTTTCGAGATCTCTTGATTGAGAGCAAGCTTTTGTTCCTGAGATGCTGCCGGAGTAGTAATTCCGTTTAGGAACTTCTGTATTTGGTCTCCAGTGCTAGATAGGTCTTCCGTATAAAGATTCTCAAAAAAGCGTGTAAATTCCTGCCTAATTACATTGCTTTCTGAGGTGTATCCTGGATGACCTTCTCTTTGTATCTTTGTGATCCTATTTTTAGTTCTTTCGGTTTTTACTTTCCAAGCCAGGATCCTCCCGCAACCTTCTCAGTATTCATAATGTGAGAGTTTACTGGCTTCCCATTTATCTCTTACTCTTGTTTCCAGGAAGTTATTCAGCTCTGTTTTCTTGTTTCTTATGCTATCTTCTATTTCAGAAATTGATTTGCTAGATTTGGCAGTTTTGAGGTCCTCATCTAGAGATAACAAGTCTTTTTCAATCTGTTCAATAAATAGCGTCTTTTCTTTGTTCCTGTGTGATGCGATACTAAGGATTTTCCCTCTGATAACTGCCATTTTTTCATTGTATGCCTGGACTAAGAAGATACTCCTATCCACAGTCCACCTTCTGGGGAAGAGGTGAAGTTTTTAGCATCAGGATGAGTTGTACCGCAGAGTGTTCCGAGATATGGGCTGGGAATGGTTCCACCTTTTCTGTTTGTTCTACCAGGCCCCTACTGATAAGGAAGAAGTCTATTGTAGATGCATGCCCCAGTCTTTTCTTTTTATAGGTGAATCGTTGATTTACATTTCCTTTCTCTTTCCATACATCCACCATGCCTAGGTCTTTCATACATCGCCCCACCCATTCTCTCATTTTTGGCAGGTTGGGCAGGTTCTTTGCAGGGTGTCTGTCTTCTGAGGGGTTTATTATGATGTTAAAATCTCCTCCCAGTATTGGTTGCTAGTAGGTTGGCATATATTTTCTGAAGTGATTCAGGGTCATCGGAATTTGGGCCATAGTAGCCACCAGTGTATATGTGTTGTTATAAATTCTTGTCGTCATGATGGCCCATCTCCCTTTTCTGTCGATTTCTGGTTTTTCAATCACTGCTTTCAGAGATTTTTTTTAAATGATTGTGACTCCCTTTATGTTACAGTTTTGATTTGTGCAAATACAATATTCTCCGTGATTTAATTCTCAGTCCGTTCGTATTCCACGTTAATATTTTAAGTTCTCTTTCTTACGCTCTTACAGATAGCCGTCATCATTGGTCTGGTCTTTGTATCTTCCGACTGGGCCTTTATACTCCTCAGGTATTTCTATTAGGACTTTTGAAAAAAAAAAATTCCTTTTGTTCCCCATTTTGCTCCCCACCGTGTGCTTTGTTTTTTTCTTTTTTCTTTTTTTGAATTTTCTGGTGTATTTTTGTGTATTGTCTTTCCCCCCCACCCTGGAGAAGCCTCCCTTGTTTTCTTCTTGCTGGGCATTGAAAATTGCCCTTTTCGAGCTCCTTGCCTTTGGTTTAGTCAAGTTTTCCTTTTCTTTTCCCACCGGTATTACGGCCATATTTTTTTTTGCAGCTATATAGTTTGTTTCCTATTTTGAAAGGGATTGATCTTCCTGGTGGGTCTTGATTTGTTCTATTAGCCTTTCCACTTCTTTCGGGTCACTTATATTGAACATTTTATTGTTCCACATGATTTTGAGAAGCGCGGGAGAGCGCATCTGTACATTCGCTCCGAGTGCCCTCAATTGAGGCATATGTTGGCCCAGCTCCCATTTTCTATCTTGGGTAGTTTTAGATAGATCTGATCTGATTTTGCAGGACCAGTCGTCCTTTGTGTAAGATACAGCTTTTAGGGCTTCACTAAGTATTCGCTCTTTAGTGAGTATGTCATGAAGTTAATCAGAACTTTTCTTGGGTTTTTTCTAAACTTCCCCTTCTTTGGATGTCTTCATTTAGATTAACTGATTTGGCACAGGGGATTGTTTCCTCCAGTAGCTGGATTATGAATCCTTTTATGTCTTCTCCTTCGATTCCCTCCGGAATGTTCAGGATTTTGATGTTGTTTCTCCTGGCATGGTTTTCCAGGGACTCCATTCTTTCGCTGATCTCAGCTTCCCTAGTTTTTTAGTTTAGTTATTTCCTTGTGGTTTGCCTCGGTTTTCTTGCTTAGTACTTCTATTTCGCCCTCGACATGTGTCACCCTATCGATGAGAGTATTTATTTTCTGATCGAGGACCTCGCACACTTCCTGTATTTTGGACTGGTTTTTCTCGGAGATTGCGAATTTAGTTCTCAGCTCCATCATCATCTCCTCGGGAGGATTCTCAGAGATTTTGAGACTTTTAGCATCTGCAGCATTAGCCGCGGGGGTAGGGGGTGCCGGCGATGTTTGTACTTGTCCCTGTGGGCATTTCTCCAAGTCTATCCTTGTCGCTCCAGATCGATGGTCAGTTTCTACTTCTGCTTCTATTTCGTTGGTAGAGAGAGCCTGATCTTTATTACTGACAGTTAAGTCGAGTATTCCTTCGCTCTGTTTGCGCTGTTTCTGGTTATCCGCCATTTTGAGGTTTTGGGCCTTGGTGGGTAAGTCTAGACGCTGAGTGTCCCCCTCCCAAACTTTCTCAGAGATAAAATTCTTATCCTTATCTTGAACCTTGAAATAGGACCAGAGTGATGGGGTAATTCTTGAAGCGTTGCGTCCTGTAGATTTCAGGCTTGCTCTGGATTGGGGAGCATGTGGTTGCCCTGAGACGTGTCTTTTGTTATTCCTTTTTCCCCTCTGGAAGAGACACTGGCTGGCGACTGGCCTTTTCCTTTAGATGGAGTACTAGCTTTTATCTCTGAAGTTTTGCTTCTTAAGCTATACCCCTTTCTCTCATTAACTGTGTCTTCCTTGCTTCCGCTGGGAGGCTGCGGGCTCTGGGGGGCCTTAATGGTTTCCAGCTTATGTAGTGTTGACACAGTTGTTCCTAGGCTTTCTGGGACAGACTGGTCCCCTCTCGGTTTTCCACTAGTAAGGAAAAATGGGTTGAATAAAGAAGGTTTTGTTGTTACTGAGTTCAATAGAAAATGTTGCTGTATTGTTTTACTCTCTGCACCGTTGTGTATGGCTTGCGATGCGCAACTCCCACTCCTGTTTCTTTCTATTTCTGCTGCCACCTCCTCACTTCGAAAGGATAGTCTGCGTCCTGCCCTCCTGTTGGTGCGGCATGCTTTCACTGCTTCTGCCCACACTCCGAGTGAGCGGGGGCCGCTAAGGTGGGCTCCATCTTTCTGGATTTTGTTTCAAAATTTGGGGGTGGGGAGCAGCTTTGGGCTGGCATTTCCGTGTACCGGGCTCTCAGTCCGCCACTCCGTTTGTCTTCTTCCCTTCTGGCAAGGCCTTCTGGCAAGCCCTTCTGGCCCTTCTGACATGCCTTTCTGGCAAGCCTCTGTAATCCATTCGGCAAATTTAGACCAAGACTTAGCCACCCGTCGAAGTGAGTTTTACAACTTTCGGCATGCTCCCCGCGTTTTCTGACTCTCAGCCTTGGGTTTCCTCTCTGTGTGACATTATTGTCTCATAAATGACAACCAAAGAGATTTCGTCTGTGCTGCCCAGTGCGTTATGTTAATCTTGTCGCAACCCCTCAGATGGCTCAGGTTGGATCTCATTAGTTAGGGACGCAGCCCCGTCCTCCTCTCTGGGTATTGCTGTTGTTTTTTTCCGTATTATGTCTAAACCAGGCGTCCTAGTCCAATTCTCTGGGATCTCATCTTGGTGTATACTGCTAGTCTCACTCCATTGCCGACCGGGGGAGTCGGAATGGCCATCAGACAACTGTACAGATTCATCCCCTGACGACATAGAATGATCAGAAAGTGAAAAGAAAGGTTCACCCAGGTCCGTTTCAGGTAGATCATGGGGTTTGCTCGGATCTACCGGTTTGCTCATAGACTGCACATCACAGGCTTTTTCGACCATCTCTGGATTGCCACCATCTATTACTGCCACATTTCTACTGTGTTCTGTCCCCTCCAAAATCGAGTTAGCAATACTCTTCCCCCTGACCAATCTTGAACCACTGTGGTATGGATAACATGGTCGAGGCCGACATCCCTCTGCCCTCCTTGCCTCTGTCCGTTTACTACTGCCCATAACAGTCATAAGGCTCTGTACCCCCCTGCTCACCTCATCCTGGTGTACATCTACAACTGCCTCCGTCGTCAAAGTCGTAGTCCTGGTCCCCTCTGAGTTGTAGTTCTTGCCTTTCATGCCAGTGAGAAAAATAGCAGGTGTAACTTTCTTACCTGGGCCCGTGGATCGATTATTCCCGGGTTGCGGGTTACTACCTGGATCTGCTGTAACCACTCCCTGTCTTTGTTTTTCTTGGGCGCTTTCTATCAACTTCGACGATGTTGCAGCAGCGTCTCCACCACACGGTTTGACTCCTCAGGCACCTTTAGGAGGCATCTCTGCTCCCGCAACCCCACGCCAGCTCTCTGAAACAGCGCGCTGAGCTCCTTGTGAGCACAAGCAGGAGCACAAGCGGAATCCGGGGACCAAACAACACCGAACACCGATAGGTAAATATGCTCCAAAGCTCCAGCGATCTTCACACGGGTTTCACTATACAAAAATACTCTTCCCTAGTCAGCATCCATAACGCTTCAGCCGCATCTCAGTCCGCATCGTATCAAAGGAGGTTCGGAGGGGGTGTAGGAGACGGTCACATACAGGAGTTCACTTGGCCACAGTAGCGGCTTACATCTTTATATTTACTTTTCTAATGAGAAAATTATATGTCTTGAACCCCCATCATGTTCCAATCCTCCAACATTAGGCACATTGGCATGGAATGGAAATGTATCTAAATTCCAGAAACCAGGTGGGAAAACTAGACAAATGCTTGATTCTCACCTGCAGCAGACCTCTGGAAGTCTGAGGCCAGCCTTTTAGGATGACATTAAATGGAAAATGAAATCAGTCAATTGCATGGAATACTTGCAGTAATGTTCATGATATATAGTGTGTCTAGCTCCTTTAAATGAAGAATATTTTATAAGGTGATCTCTCTGGTCCTTTTATTGTTCATACTGATGGGCTTGATGTGGTGGATGATACTCGCCTAATAAGATCTTGAATACCCCTCAATTGTCTTCTCTAACAAATTGTAGACTCAGCACAATTTCACTTCTTCTGCCAACTAACTGCCCTTAACATTTCATACTTCAAGTCAAGTGAAAGTCAAGTCAAAGCAAGCTTTAGTTGGCGAACAACCATAAAACTAACGTTTTACACATAAATCTAAGAGCCATCATAAGATACAAATCAGCGAATATAAAATGTATCTTACACCAACTTAATGAAAACATTAACAAACAAAAAAATCAAATTGCAGTTATAAAAACATGGTGTACACTACTTTAGTTTGTGCATGTATTCCAGGTGTTAAAAGCAGATTTTGTAACATTTTATACAGAGTGAGAAAGATCTTGGGAGGTCACATTTTACAAATATATTAGCCCTTCTTTGTGAGTTCTTACTTTGGATCTGCAGAGGGCTGGGGCTAAAAAAGTACATCTTGGTTCTGAGTACAATATGCAAACTAAAAATGAAGTGGCTTGTGCTCTGGATAGAGGTGTCATCACAGCAACAAGGTGGTAGATCCCTGCTCCAAACCCTTGCTAAAGGAAAGACACTAATTTAAAGTGCAACGTTTCCTAACGGAGCCTTGTCAGCAGATATTGTTGATTTGGATTCGCTACCCATCATAGCTTAGGTTCTATGCTATTTGCTGCAGAGACTGCAACATACCTAGAAACAGATACTTTAGCTTGGGCAAAATCAAGGCAAGCATTTGTGCAAAGCGCCAAAGAGTGATTTTTTATAAGCTATTTATGGTCACGCCTAATACAAGATGGATTATCATACAGTTCTGGTAAACCCTATAAGTATATAGTATTTTTAATGTACTTCTATTTTACTGCCCAGTATACATTAGGGCTTTATCTCTTCTCTGTCATTGGCCAGAAATGTATACGTATGTGCACAGTCTCCTACTTATACACCATCTCCTTCTACACAAATTAAGTTTAATTAATTCTGTCTCTCTTGTTGTCAAGACTTATTGGCACGTTCCTTGCTATTGCCATACCCACGGTTCCTCAATCAGATAATCAATACTCTCTTTTAATAAAATGGTCCACATGAAATCTTCCATCTTGAGGAATTCAAACATAGCTTTGCTACAAGTGTTGGCAAAACAGAGTCTTTCAGCCCTCATCAGCATACCAGCAAGCCAAATATCATCAAAGCAGGTCTTCCCAGTATTTACCTGCATTCCCCTCACCATACTCTGCGTGAACATGATGTCTCTCATGATGCTGTTGGCTTCTAAATGAACAGACAATGTTTTCCCTACATTTGTCTTTAGTGCTACGATTCAGTACTAATCTTTAAATATCATACAATAATATACATACGTTGTATGGTGTTCATTGTTACTTTAGGTTATGTAGAAACATGTCCATCTTTGGTAGCTACAATCCCAATGATGTTATTCAAACAGAAATTTGAAAATCCAGGCATGACAGATGTTAAGAAGTGGTACATTTTAATAAAGGTTCTCAATGTAATTCATTTGTTCGCAAATAACATGAGTGCAGGCTTTCATGGCCTGGCATGACAGTGACATTGACATTAGGGTAGAGGATGTGGTGTATCGGCTAGAGATGAGAACCAGATTTGAATCTCAGCCTCAGTTCTAGATCCTTGGGATTTTGGGCAAATCATTAGGGCCACATGTACAAAGAAATCTGTTTGAAACTTCCTAATTGTGAATCTTTGCGATTCGCAATTAGAAAGTCAGAAAGAGCGATGTACTAATATGTCTCAGACACATTTAGCAATTCCCAATGGGTCGCAAATTGACCTACCGCATCAATTTTCATGTGGTAGGTCGCAATTTGCACCTCATTGGGAATCTCTAAAAGCACAGGGACAGCAGCCTGCTGGCGACAGCAAACGGCCATGTCTATGTTTGCTTTTAAATAAAGCAATCTTTCTTTTTTAAATGCAGTCCGTTTTCCTTTAAGGAAAATGAGATGCATTTCAAAAAGAAAAATTAAATGTTTCCGTATAATTTGATAGGAATAGGCAGTGGTCCGTGGGACCACTGCCTGCTCTTAAAAAGAGCATTTTTTGCAACCATTCAAAAAGGGGAAGGGGTCCCCTGGGGCTCCTTCCCATTTGCGACTGACTTTCCACCTACTTGAAGTAGGTAGTAAACTGTAACTGTTTTGCAACCACATTCCGTTTGCAAACCATTCATACATCCTCCTGGGACTGACTATTAGGCAGGGGGGGCGGTGAATTTTTAAAGTAGAGGGGCGGAACGCTGTTTTCATGGATTTGCATGTGATTAAAATCCGACGAAATTAATTCATTCATTCACTGTCATAATGTGGCACTAAAGTACAACAGCAGGGTAAACGTGCTGACCAGAGGAGCGCAATGCCACCTATTAATCACCTCTGTGGAGGGTTCCATTGCATACATTAGGCCTGCAGAACAAGAAATCCCCTGTATCCATGCGGACGAGCTCTGAAATCATGTCGCACACCAAAGAAGATTAACTGGGTAAATCTGAGTAAGTTCTGTCAGCAGCAAGGGCGCTGTGACCTTCAAGGCCTCGATATTAAGAAAACCAGAAAGAGGATTTGAGGAAGCATGACGAAGTATTTAATGCCAGCAGACGTTCTGCACGGGACGCGAACTGTTGCTCATTACTTTTTCTTCCATTCACATCAGTTTTAGATAAAACCTTTTGTTGTTCTATTTAATTAACAGAGAAAGTACTCACCGTTTTCAGCTTGGTCACCGTGATAGGCACGGTGTTTCTCCCAGAGGTGTCTCCCGGGCCCTGATGCATCTCGTTGAAGGAAGGAGGGAAACATGAATCCAGCAAAGACCAAAAAGGAAGAAGTGCTGGAAATCCCGCCTCCTCTTCTCATAGGCTGAAAGTAACAAGAGTCAGCCAGCCACAGGAGGAGGCGGGATCCTTGAAGAAAGTGTTGAGCCACGTCATTGATCCGGTCGAGCCGAATATTCGACCAAAGTCCTGGCAAAACTGCCAATGTAAGTAGCGCCAGCTTGCCCACACCCTAGCCTCACAGACACACACTGCACATGTGGGATTTGGGCAGTATTGATATGGTCCACCTTGCATGTGCATCGTGTGTTTGTACACTGCTGGGCTGCACTGCTACCATAATGGACAGTAAGTGCTGCAGCCTCAGAGCAGTCCGATCTCCTTCTCCGTCCTCCGAGACTGGTGGTGCTCCGCCCCCTATGCCCTCATGCAGGAACCGCCACTGCTATTAGGAAGACGTCCCTGACACTCCCCTTCCTAATACTGACTCCAAACCCTATTTCGTGAGTTGGGAATAGGTTACAGACTTGCAAAATAGTTTTGATAGATGTCAAAAGGCTATTTAGTGGTCACAAATGGCCCGATTTTCAGTTTGCGACGACTAAAACCTTTTGTACATGTGGCCCCAAATCTTCCCGTGCCTAAAAAAAATATTCATGTATCTTTGTGTAATATAACTAGTGCTCAAGTAAAGCACTTCAATAACTTGGGGCGAGTTTGTGCTGTGATAAAAAAAAACTACTGCAGGACACAAACAAAAATAATGGGACTGCAACAAGTTAAAAATAAAAGTTAACCCTTCTGACTTTGTTTTTCTAGCTAAAATGTAAACTTTAAACTTAAACGCCCTCCAAAGTTTTTCAGTTTGATTTTAAAAGCATCGTTTTTTCCATAGATGTTTGGTTACTTAATCTGGCTGCCAATCTTACATGTTAGGTTTAATTACCAATATGGTACTTATGTAAGAAAAATTCTTGCCACATCCTAGGCTTTCAGAATAAAGGTTTCTATCCAGTGAATCACATGTTATCAGGGATAAGTCGTGGGGCAGCGTGGGAGGGGGGATGATGATAATAACAACACAGAAAATCCCCCTAAAAAAGAACTTACCTGCCACCGGCCACATTGCCGGTCTTGTGCTCCTCTGGCTCAACTACAGCACAGGCTGAGGATCCAAGACTCCCCTGTGCTCAATCCAGATGCTGCTCACATACTTTGCGCTCCTAAGGTGCCTGGGAGCCTGTGCCTCCTGTCTCCAACCCGACAATGCAGCTCGGGTTGGAGACATGTCAGTGCCCATGTCGTTTTCGCCATCCCAAGATGGCCGGCCAAACCCACATGCACACTTACGGCAGTGCCCACCCCTTACCCTCGTGCTTGTCATCACAATGGCTGTGACTCCCCCATAGACTCGCCCCTGTGAAGTATGATAACAAACCTGTTTTATTATTGTTTTATTTTTCAAGTATTGCAAATGCTGGCAGGGTGATGCTCCAACACTGTTATGGAGGAGCCGCCGCTGGAAGGAGTGTCAAAAAAGGGAGGGCCTCGCAGTAAAGTGTCAGATGACATCTGCAACCTAATTCTTATTTTTTTAGCACTCCTGGTAATGATGAAAGCATAGTACCCATGTAACTGTGTGTCTTCTACAATTCCAGCAATCATGTAAAACAGATAATTAAAATGTGCCCAAGGCATATTATGGACATGACATTGCCCTTCACATTAACCAGCTCGAACATTCCATTTCCCTTTGTGTAACACCTAAATGGAAGAGGTATCAAAATATTTGAACTGTGATTATGATGAGCTCATGATCGGTTTTGGTCTAGTCACCAGCCTATTCTTTCTTAGAACTGTAAAATCGCTTTTAGGAGTTTCCTTAACTCGAGGAGAGTATTCTTAATCTGCAAGGGTAGGGATTTGGATGACTGCCACTTCACCTAACACAATTTTTTAGAGTATATTCCTAAAAGGTACTATTGTTCCCAGCAATCCTTAGGATTCTGAACTGAAATTTCACTCTTAGTTGTGCATTTAATGTGTGAGGGACTGCTTTGAGTTTTACTCTGGATAAGACCCAGCAACCAATGAAGTCTTCTTACAGTAGTGGAGAGGCGTTTTGAGTTTTCGATCCTTGGCTACCACATAGTCTTATCGTGTTTATAACCAGAAATCGATTTATTCAGGGCACCTAAAGACCCAAAAGTAATACCAGTCAATTCAGTGCAAAATATATTTATTCAATCTTTAGATAAAATGCATAAAGGAGCAAAATACAATTCATCACAACAAAGGCTCATCATAAAAACTTTTAACACAGATACGATTAGAATTAGAAACGTTTTCAGTGCAGAATGGGCTTCTACAACAAAGTGCGTTAGCCTAGCAATGTGCCACCACCACTGCCATTCCAACGCCATAAGTTTCCAGTCTTGAATAAAACAATTTGTGGGATGCAATTCATCACAACTACAGAAAAACAGTTAATGATTAGAACATTAAAACATCAATACAAAATCAGTAAAAAAAAGGACATAGTTTCAGTGCAAAATGAGCTACTTCATAAAGCGCTCCTATTAACCCTTCATCGATTTCCTACTTTGAATGGACATTTTAAGGAAGCAACAAACACTAAAACAGATATCAGGGCTACCTACCATCTGAAGCTATGTTAGGGCCTCCCTACATTTCTTATAAGCAAATGATTTCAGAATATGCTTAGGACAAAGTTGAGAGAAACTTCGATAAAATGTGCAAAAAAACTTAGGGGCATATTACCAACAACTAGCGATAATTTTTGTCTCTAACTTGTTTAGAGACAAAAATTATCGATTTGTGTCGCAGATAAACCTTGCTATTAGCAAGGTTTATCGCAAATGCGATAAAAAACGGCCGCAATGCATGAATATCGCTGAAAAGTCAGCGATATTCATGCATTATCGAGCAAATGCTCTTAGCCATGTTATCCACCTCCCATTGGATAACATGGCTAAGAACTGCTCAGGGCAGGTGTTAGCTTTTGGAGATATTCGCGCTTAGCGCGAATATCTCCAAAAGTTGGTAATAGGAGATAGCGATGTTAGCGACTGTTTCCAGTCGCTAACATCTTGGCACGCCCACTTTGCATGTCATTAGTGATAAATATCACTGACATGCAAAGTGGGGCCCATGATGGTCGCTATCTCCTATTAGCTGTCGCTAACTGGTGTTAGCGACAGCTTGGTAATAGGGAGATAATTTTATCTCCGCTTTCTTGGCTTTTAAAGCCAAAAAAGCGGAGATAAAACCCCTTGCTAATATGCCCCTTAGAATGCAACAAAGATTGCCCAGCAAGCCAGTCACAAGAACATACTGCTAAACTGCTGTACCAAGCCTTAAGCCTTCGCCTCATCAGTAAAGCAAAAAAGATGCTACACGATACTTTTCCTGAATCTAAAGAGGAGGGATCTCTCCCACCGTGTAGATTCCAGAGTAAGATGGAATGCTGTATCTCCTGTCGCTAGTGTGATAACAATAATTTGGTATTGTTTACTAAAAACCTCCTCCGTTCTTTGGAAGAAAGTAAACTCTGCATGGCAGGACTTAACCAGCCTCTTATCTTGTTTACTTAATTTATCGAAGGCGATAAACATTTTCAGGTGAAGGACTTTCTAGTATAATTCAACCAAGGAAGAGAAAACCCTTATCCAAACTGCGGCAATCTAAAATAACGTTTCTATTTAAACTTGCTTCAATGTTGGTCCACACACTCACCCAATGCAGGAGCGAGGCCGATTGTTTTATTTTGTAAATTATGGGGCAGATTTACAATCCCCTTGCAACATATTTGCGCTGCCATTGCGTCACTTCTGTGATGCAGCGGTGGCATAAATCATGCGCCATTTTGCGCCATATTTACAACGTGATGCATCTAGGGAGATGCATCACGTTGAAAACCCCTGCGCCACATGAAACCTGCGTCAGGTTTCATGTGGGCGTTCCAGCGCAGGGTGGGAGATCCCTCGCAGGTACGCCTCGTAAAAGTGATGCAGTGAAATCTACAAGATTTCACTGAGACACTTTTACGGCCATGCTGCGTCAAAACCAGCGCCTGCTTGAAGCAGGCGTAAAGATTGACGCAGCATGTTAGGCATAGGGCATTTCCACCGGGGATGCAACATGCATCTGCCCATATGTGCGCCACAGCGCGCCGCATTGTAAATGCGGCGCATCAGTGGTGGCGCACGGGTGGACAGATGTGTTGCAACTCTTCTGGCACATCCCTGCTGACTAGCAGAGATGCCCCAGAAAGTGTGAATCGGCCCCTAAGTGCGGAATGAAGAATTAAATGGGGGCTGGAAAGCAGGAGATTCAGTAACCACCTGCAATTCCTGTTTTCTTCTACCTGTATGGGGAAGCATTGTGGTACCCCCAATTCCCCCTCTGTATGTAGCTGTAGGGACACACTGTAGATTATAAATGTTATGGTAAGGGGAAATAGTGCCCTGGCTTTCCTCCAGACAAGATTTAATAGGAGCCTAGCCGCCCTACCTAGTTTCAGAAACGATGCATTCAATTGGAGTTCCCAAAAATTGAAGGAATGAAAGGTAGCACCTTAGTAACAAAAGTTCTGTACCGAGCTCAGGGATTGGTTTTGCAACTTTAAGGATGACAGATTTCTCCTGACAGGTCCTTAGGCAATGATGTGTGACTTGCCATCATTGGTTAATATGTCTAATTTACCCATAAACGATACAAAAGATTCTACCAAAGTATACATAGTCAAAGTAATACCCTATGATTGTTTTAGTTGTGGTTAGTCTGTCTTTCTCCAGAATTGAATGCATTCTAGATAATATGCGTGTGTATGTGATGGCTACATGTTTTTACAAGTTCACTGGTGTGTTCATCTGTTGTTGGTGGCTGACTTCCAGCGCCTATGTGTTTTATTTCAGCTGCTTCTGCGATCTCCAATAGCACAGATGTTTTTGCCACATCATATGGCTTAGATCAGACTAACATGAGATCTGTTTACTTAGTATTTAGAGCTGACCAGTGCTAGTACCTATGTTTAATGTGCGTGAGCGGCTGCAAACAGCTGCAGTATATTTTACCTGTATTAGCTTTGACTGGAAGCAACAGATGAGAGCATAAATTGTGCACCTAGCACCTAGGGACAGAATAAGGTTCTGTCTTTCCACATGTACAATATTGTTAGAACTGGGGGTCTCTAGTTGGCAGAGGTAGGTACCTTTGTCCAAGTAGGGGCCCTTCTTCCTAGTCATGGTAAGGGGGATACACTTTTAAAATAACCCTTGATCACCTCCTTGGCAGCTAGGCACGAGCAGACAGGCTTATCTCAGAGGCAGTTTGTAAAGCATTTGTGTATGCATACAGTAACACAGTGAAAACACTACAAATGGACATCACACCAGTTTAGACACAAAAGTAAATCTTTATCTAAACCATCAAGACCAAAACCGACATAAAAATTCAACATATAATACTGTAAAAATTGTTACTGTGAAAAATAACCTTTAAACTTCAGGTATAACATGAATACACAGTTCCTCTGACTTGGTGGCTCCGTCCGGGCTACAGCGATACTGAACATGACAGAGTCTAATTATTCCAGCCAACCGCATTGGTACAGGTCAGCTAAAGCATCGACATACTCAGGGACAGTACGTTTCTTGTTGAGGCAAACGCGCTGATGCAAGTCGGCGGGGGCAACCGTTGCCGTTGCGATGTGAGATGGAAGCGTTGCAGCATGCGGTGTCCTCATGGCTCAGTGCAGGCAGCAGCTAATTGACGGAGTCGGTGAGACCAGGGTTGTGTTCCGAGGCTGTTATGTGTCATTTTAGGATCCTATAGTAAGTTTCCCGATTAATGCCCTTATATAGGTATAAATCATCATATCCTTATATAGGCATAGCAATCAGAACCATATTTAAGCATAGCTCATGCAGTCCAAATACGGCAGGGCTACTTTCCCTAGTTCCGAAAATCCACAGCGATTTCTTGGAAAACTCAGCTTCAGCAGCCGGGGACTTCCCCTTGCTTGAATATTGATTTGTCCAAGAACTCATGAAGTTTTCAAAGAACTGAGACTCTTTGGTGACGTTATTATGTCCACCTTTAAGTCAAACTCGGCACATTCAAGGTATAAATATGCCCACACTCGCCCAAGCAAACACAAGGTGGTTTGGAGCAGTTCGACTATCTACTTGCCCGACGCGCCCTGCTACAGCAAGTGCCGAAGGAAGCCGACCCTCCAGCAGACGCACTGAGAGAGACGCTGTCTTTTCTCCTGCCGAGAAATCCAGGTCCAGTGTTTCCAAGCTACCCTTGCGGGTTGTTGGGAAATCGAGTCTCGAGATCGACCTTCTCCATTCTAAACTAAGGTATGGAGCTGATTAGACCCTTAGAGAAATCTTGAGCAGATTCTTGGCAAAAGAATACTACATTTATGCTACACCTCACTTACTTCCTCCCTCGTACTAAGCTTAGGTTAGGTACACCGGGGGAGGCGTATTTTAGAAGCACCAGTTGAGTACTTTTTAGCCTCTGTTATTTATGTATGTATTTCTATATGGTTTAGGAACCATACAATGCTCTTACAGTATTAATTTATTCTATTATTTATACTGTACGCATTATATTTCACAAACTGTGTTACGATTATAGCAGTTCATTTCTTATGCTTGAGAAAGAAGACTGTTCAATAAAACCTTTTATTGAAAACGCCCGTCTTTCTACTTTCTCTGCACCTCTAGTGAAATGAAGCATGCATGATTGACTGAGTGAAATATCTATCTATTGTTTCCACGACTCTGAATATACGTTTATCTTGGGGAAACAAAGTTGTCATGTTTATGCGGTTGTCGGAGACAAATCCCTTCTTGTGAATTCGAGAAAGTTTATAGTGACCTCTGAGCCAGCTGGCACACACAATTAAGTCTAGTATATTTGATAGAGACCTAGTCGACCTCAGTCCTACGTCTAATCAATAGGATATATTATTCCAATGCGCAGAGCCTATTGGGAATATAGGAACTACACTACAAGGCAAGGCGGTGCTCTCTGCAGTACCTTCAAGACACGGAGTCTGTGACAGAGTCGGCTGCTCTTTTCTTCTGTGGCAACTGGATCCAGCCGAACCAGAGACAGTGCCACAAAGGATGGTGAGGACTTTCCTGTTCCTGAGACCTCTGGAACAGGGGGAAAGCTCCTCTTCAAGACCTTGTTGATACTTTCTCAAGCAAGATAAACACATAGTTCCTCTCCTTGGCAGAAATGGCTACTGCAGGCCAACTCCAGACAGCACACAACAAAGGGGCAGTACTCCCACTCCAGTTTCTCCAGCTCTTCTCCTTGGTAGAGGATCCACTTGAAGTCCAAAAGTGATCTAAAATTCTTGGATCTGGGCTCCAATATTTATACAGCAAAATGCTTTGTTCTCTGGTAGCAGAGAAGCTCTGTGCCCAGCCAAAACCAGTTCTGTCCTCACTGGTGCAGCTTCCTTGCAGGAGGTGGAGACAGCATTGTCCTTGGCATACCAGGCCCATTCAGGTATGAAAGAAATCTCATCCCCCTACTCTAAATGAATCCCAGGTCTATTCAGCCCAGCCCTGACTCACCCTGGAAAGGCAGAACACACCTCAACGCCTGAGTGGTTGTCTGAACAGAATGCACATCCCCAGCCCCTGCCACTCCAAAGCCAGACAGTCAATACACAACCTATCAGAGGCACACTGGATGGTTAGGCAAGAAAATACCTACTTTCTAAAAGTGGTATTTTCAAACCCAGGATGTTAAAATCACACTCACTAAAAGATTCATCTCAACATTCTGAGTTCAGACATATCAAACTTTATTTTCTTATCTTGTTCCCTTGGGTAGTTGTGCTTATAAGATGTTATAAGCACACTCCCCATTCTGTCCTTTTGGGAAAGATAGCCTTACAATAGTGAAAATTAATTTGGCAGTATTTCACTATCAGGACATGCCACACAAACCAGGGCATGTCCTAGCTTTCACATATACTGCACCCTGCCTACAGATGTACCTTGGGCCCACCTTAGGGGTGTCTTACATGTAAGAAAAGGGAAGGTTAGGTCCTGGCAAGTGGGTGCACTTGCCATGTCGACATGGCAGAACCAAACTGCGCACAGACTCTGTGGTGGCAGGTCTGAGTTCCATTTACAGGCTGCTTATGTGGGTGGCACAATCAGTGCTGTGGAGCTAAGAGCAGCATTTGATTTACAGGCCCTGGGCACGCACAGTGCACTGCACCAAGTACTGACTAGTAAATCAAATATGCCAATCATGGATTCACTAATCCAAAACAACAACGTACAAGGAGCACTAGCACTCTGTCACTAAACAGCAGTGTCAAAGTGCCCAAAGCATCTAGGCCACCAAAAACGAAGTCCTACTCACAGAAAAAACACAGGAGGCAAAGGCAAAAATACAGGGGAAACCCACGCCAATGATGCAAGGCCTAACATGTGTCCCCTCCAGCTGAAATTTGGGGAGAACGAGCCACCCTCTTGTGAGTTCTCTTCACTAAGGCAGAGAAATCTGCACAGACCATCAGTATTGGTGTGTTCTGTACCAGGGCGGTGTTCTACCATTAAGACCTTCCCCTGTATGGAAATGGACCACCTCAACAACTTTGGGTTCTCACCCCTCATCTGCATCAACCATCTGAGGGGCGGGTGGTCGGTCTGAACCCAAAAGTGAGTCCCAAACAAGAAGGGCCTCAGCTTCTTCAGCACTCAGACCACAGCTAAAGCCTCAGCTCAATCGCACTCCACCCCTGTTCCTCTGGAAGTAACATCCTATTAATGAAGGCTACATGTTGGTCTAGGCCCTCCTCATTTAGCTGTGAGATCACAGCCCCCACACCATGCTCTGAAGCATCTGTCTCCACTACAAAACTGTGAGAAATTGGGTGCCTTGCGCATGGGTGCTGTGCACATGGCTGATTTCAGGGCATCAAAAGCTTTTTGGCAGGCGTCAGTCCAGTTCACTTTCCTGGGCTGCTTCCTGGAAGTTAGCTCTGTCAAGTGGGCAACAATGGAGCCATAACCCTTGACGAATCTCCTGTAATACCCAGTGAGTCGTAAGAAGGCTCTCACCTCTGTCTGGGTCCTCGGGGGCTCCCAAGCCAGAATGGTATCAATCTATGGCCGTACCGGCACCACCTGGTCGCTCCCTACCTGGTGCCCCAAGTACACCACTGAACCCTGCCCGATCTGGCACTTGCTGGCCTTTATCATGAGGTCTGCCCTCTGTAGAGCCTTCAACACTTCCGAGAGGTGGTGCAGATGTTCTTTCCAAGTGGAACTGTACATTACGATGTCATCCAGGTAGGCGGCACTGAAATCCTCCAGTCCAGCCAACACCTCGTTGGCCATCCTGTAAAAGACAGCAGGGGCATTCTTCAACCCAAAGGCCATCACCCGGAATTGGTAGTGCCCCTCTTGCATTGAAAACACTGACCTCTCCTTGCCCGATCAGTTAAGGCAATCTGCCAATACCCAGACGTTAAGTCAAAGGTACAGAGGTACTTGGCAGTTCGCAACCGATCGATGAGCTCATCAACTCTGGGGATGGGGTGTGCATCAGTCCTGGTGACTGAATTGAGCCCTGGGTAGTCCACACAGAATCGGATTTCTGGCACTGCACTGGGTGCGGCAGCCTTGGGGACCAAGACCACTGGGCTGGCCCAAGGGCTGTTTGAGGGCTCAATCACCCCTAGTGTTAACATCTTGGAGACCTCCTCCTTGATGCAAGCCTTGATTCTGTCAGTCACTCTATAAATCGTGTGCTTCACAGTAGGACTCTCCCCAGTGTCAGCATCATGAACACACCACTGAGTGACATCAGGGGTCAGGGAGAACAGAACAGCAAACTGCCCCAACAGTTGGTGGCAGTCACTCTGCTGTTTAGGAGTCAGGGCGGGGAGAGGGTTACACAATCCACTGACCCATCATGGTCCTTAGCAGACAGGTGGTCAGTAAGAGGCTCACTCTCCTCTTCTATTCCAGCATCTGTCACCAGGAGCATGGCCACTACGGACCTCTCCAAGTGCGGCTTAAGGCGGTTCATGTACAGGACCCGCAAAGGCTTCCTTGGAGACTGCAAGTCCACCAGGTAATTGACTTTACTCTTGCACGCCACCATTTCAAATGGACCAGTCCACTTATCTTGGAGCACACAAAGCTCCACTAGGGCCATGACCCATATTTTCTGACCAGGCTGAAACCCGATCAGAGTGGCATTCTGATCATACCAACTTTTCATCTCTTCCGGGCTGGCTTCCAGATTTGCCTGAGCGAGTTGCCTAAAGCGCTTAGTCTGGTTCCTGAAGACTAGCATGTAGCTATATACATCCTGGGGAGGTTCACTTTGAGCTTTCTCCCAGCGTTCTTTGACCAGACTCAGGGGCCTCTTATAGGATGCCCATACAGGAGTTCCAAGGGACTAAAACCTAAGGATTTCTGTGGTACCTCCCTGTTAGCAAACAACAGGCATGGCAAGAATATGTCCAACTTACCGTGCATGGGTTTACCAAGACCCATAATCATGCCCTTCAGGGTCCAGTTGAATCTCTCAACCAGCCCATTACCTTGTTGGTGGTAAGGAGTGGTGAACTTGTTGGTAACACCGTACTCCTGCCACAGAGACTTTATATACTTGGATATGAAGTTGGTACCCAGGTCGGACACCACCTCTCTGAGGAACCCCTTGTGGGTAAAAATCTCCATCAACACATGACCCACCACAGGGGCCATCACAGTCCGGAGAGGGATGACTTCTTGGTACAGGGTGGCATGGTCCACCATGACCAGGATGAACCTAATGCCCATGGCTGTCTTGGGATCCAAAGGCTCCACAATGCCAATGCCAACCCTTTGAAAGGGGGTGCTGAAGACAGGGAAAGGTTAGAGAGGAGCCTTGCATGTGTGTCCGAGTGCATGCACATTTGGGACTAGCAAAAGTGTGCGACAAGCCTTTCAAACGTCTTGTCTTGCCTCAAATGCCCTGCCAACTGCACATCATGAGCGAAACCCAGTAGGAAGGCTCTGAAGTGCTGGGGCACAACCAGCACATGTGCTGACCCAGGCTCAGCAACCTTAGGCTTACTATACAGGAGACCATTCTCCCAGTAAATCCAGTGTGATCCAGAGTGATCACATGCTGCCTGGTTTGCAGTCTGCTGACTCAAACGAACAAGAGAAGGGCATTTCTGCTGCTCCTGGCTAAATTCTTCCCTGGAGGGGGGCCCTTCCTGCTGCCAATAGGTCAGCTCAAGCAGGTCTCCCAGTTCAGCCACTTGCTCCCCTGTAAGCTCCAGGGCATCCCCCTCAGGTTTGCTTCTTCTTGGACTGTGGGAAATTCAGGGGCCAGTTTCCCGCGCCCCTTGCCTCTTCTCTTTCTGGCAGGCACCTTGGCCACTGTTTAAGGATCCAGGTCTTCTTGATTGCCCTTACCAGCTGCCATAGACCGAGTGGTCACAAACGCCCACTCAGGCAGACCCAACATCTCTAAATGATACTTCCGCCCCACCTTCTCCCATGGGGAGCACTCCAAATCATTGCCTAGAAGACAGTCAAAAGGCATTGTTCCCGGAGACCCAACCCCACTCAAAGGGAACCTGTGCCACTTCGCAGAGACACTCAGAGTTGTCAGCTGTAACTATTGGGTAGAATGTGTTGGGGACCACCTGCTCCTCAGACACTAGCCAACAACTGACAGCTGTCACACTGGCTCCAGTGTCTCTCAAAGCTTCCACACTATGGCCATTGATGGCCACCCACTGCCTGTATCTTTTATTGTTATCAGGCAGATTAGCTCTTTGGACCATCTTACTGTCCCATAAAGAGTTCAAGGTCCTCTCTGTGGACCCCCACCCTGCCTAGAAACCTGACTCCTCCCCCAAGGCTACACTAGCCAACTCACTGGGTGGAGCACCTGTTGGTGCAGTAGTGACTTTCTGGGGACACCTAGGATCCCCTATGAAGTGGCCCACCTGACCACAAGCAAAACATGTCCTGGGGCCCTTCTGGACAGGCTTTCCTCCCGGGACCCATGTCTTCTTCTCACTGGGGGCTGGGAACCTTTCCCTTGGTTCTCTTGGGAATTACTTTGAGGGCCCTTTCTGGAACTCCTTCTGTTTACTCTTGTCCCCACTCATTCTTTTGCTGGGGACTCTTCCCACCTTTGGCGTAGTCTCCCACTAGACCTTTTGGTCCCTAGTACTGACTCAACAGTCCGCCTCCACAGCAAGCTTCCTGGGGTCAGTCAGCATACTGTTAATCAAGTGATGGCAGAGCTCTGGAAAACAATTATCTGACAAGTGCCCCCATGCAATCAAATCATAGAGCCGCTGAAAATCATTCACCTTGCTACTCTTCACCCAACCATCTAGTGCTCTGCAAAAATAGGACACATACTCCACCCATGTGCTTGACTCAAGCTACTTACAGGCCCTCAGCTTCTGCCTTGGCAATTCTGGGTTCAAACCATGCCTCCTTATTAAGGCTTCCTTCATGGGAGCATAAGACATCTGATCCTCAGTGGATAAGGCTAGCAAAGTGTCCCTCCCTACTGTGACAAAGCAGATCCACAAACCCGCTCCCCAGTCTTTCTCAGGGATTCTATGGGACCTCATTGCTACCCCATAGGCTTTAAACCACTGCCCAATGTCCTCACTCTTCACAAACTCTTTAATTACCTCCTTGGGGTTGAATACCCTCCCTTCTCCAGGCACTGATGGTCTGTTGCCACCATTGGGATTGGATTCTATACTTTTTGCTTTCAGATCCAGCTCCCTCATACCTTTTTCATGCTCTAAAAGCATATTCTTTTCCTTCATGGCGAATCTCTGCTTTTCTAACTCCAATTTCTTACTCCTCATGTGTGAGTAGCTGGCTTGGTATATGATGTCCACTTATGTAAGTGCAAAAAGAACAATTGATGGACAGAATGCAGAACAATGTCATATATTCACCCTAGTACAGATATTTGGGCCTAAATCCTTCGTTTTTTTGCTCACCATGCAATTTCAGTTTGAGCCCAGCCATATGCAAATCAGTCTTGACCCTGTGCCCAATGGGAATAGTTCAGCCCGAACTGCCAGGCCAGGTCCTTCCTGGACGGGAAATGAGCATCCTAAGACCTGATTTGGGGTTTCACCCCTCATCAGCCAGGATAGCCTAACTCCAGTGGCATGGAGAGCACGGGACCCACGTCTGGGCATGCCCGTCCAACTCTGTGTGACAAATGCAAAAAGAACAACTGGTGGACAGAATGCAGAACAATGTCATACTTTCACCCCAGTACAGAGATCTGGGCCTAAATGTATTGTTTTTTTGCTCACCATGCCATTCCAGTTTGAGTCCAGCCATATGCAAATCAAACTTGACCCTGTGCCCAATGGGAACAGGCCCGCCCGTACTGCCAGGCCAGGTCCTCCCTGGACTGGAACCAATCATCCTAGGACCGGTTTTGGGGTTTCAGTCCTCATCAGCCAGGATAGCTTGAGTTCAGTGGCACAGAGTGCACAGGACCCACGTCTTGGCATACCTATCCCACTCGGGTGACAAATGCAAAAAGAACAATGAATGGACAGAATACAGAAAAATGTCATACATTCACCCCAATACAGAGCTCTGGGACTAAAGCCATAGTTTTTTTGCTCACCATGCCATGCCAGTTTGAGCCCAGCCACATGCAAATCAGTCTTGACCCTGTGCCCAATGGGAAGAGTCTAGCCCGCACTGGCAGGCCAGGTCCTCCCTGGACTGTACACAAGCTTCCTAGGACCGGTTTTGGGGTTTCACCCCTCATCAGCCAGGATAGTTTGACTCCAGTGACATGGAGAGCAGAGGACCCACATCTGGGCATACCTGTCCCACTCGGGGTGACAAATGCAAAAAGAACAATTGATGGACAGAATGCAAAACAATGTCATACATTCTCCCCAGTACAGAGATCTGGGCCCAAATCCATAGTTTTTTTTCTCACCATGCCATTCTAGTTTGAGTCCAGCCATATGTAAATCAGTCTTGACCCTTTCCCCGATGGGAACAGTCCAGCCCGCACTGCCACCTCAGGTCCTCCCTGGACTGGAAACAAGCATCCTAGCATTTTGGGGTTTCACCCCTCATCAGCCAGGATAGCTTTAATCCAGTGGCATGGAGAGCATGGGACCCACTTCAGGGCATACCCGTCCCACTCGGGTGACAAATACAAAAAGAAAAATTGATGGACAGAATGCAGAACAATGTCATACATTCACCCCAGTACAGAGATCTGGGCCTAAATCCATCATTTTTAAGCTCACCATGCCATTCCAGTTTGAGCCCAGCCATATGCAAATCAGTCTTGACCGTGTGCCCAATGGCAACAGCCCAGCTTGAACTGCCAGGCCAGGTCCTCTTATGTAAGTGGGCACCCTGCACCAGTCCGGACATCCCTTATGGTGACTTAAGAGTTCCTAGACAACCTTTGAAACCTCTCTAAATGGTAGTTTTGGAGAGCCGCCATCAGGCTTAGTTCAGAAGGAGTGTAAAGCAGCTTGTTTTACCAGAATGCAATCTTATAGTATAGATTAAAGAAAAAGAACCACACAAGGTATTTAAAAAAAAATATGTATTTATTATTTAATACTCTCCAACACATAGGAATATCTCATATGCACAATTCACTCAAGACGGTGCATAGAAACACAGTAAATAGCACAGAATAAACAGTGGACCCCAGGGGGGACCAAATCATATACTAAGAAAGTGATATAAGAACAACGACTCGGGTCAAGACAATGTCGAGAGGACGAAGAATTGCTGGGGGCCCAAGGAACCACCCAAGGTGAGTGACTAGGAACCCCACGGACAAGGTGTGCAGGACCGTGTGCTCCGTACAAGTCTACGTGTAAGTCACGGTTGGATTTTTGAAGAATAGGGCCTTTCCCAGTGGACCCTGAAGAAACCTAGTGAGAGACAGACGATTGTAGAGTCACCCCACCCGAGAATACCCTAGTGCCCATGTTACCTACACCAGGGAAGCCGGGTGTATAGGTGTGAAGTGGTGTCAGAAAACGCAATCGAACCCGCAGGGTGGACTTCAGGAAAGTGCCTCCGCTGTAGAGGAGAAAAGTATCCAGTGGGTGCACTTGCCAAGTCGACATGGCAGTACTAGATTGCTCACAGACACTTCAGTGGCAGATCTGAGTTACATTTACAGGCTGCTATTGTGGGTGGCGCAATCAGTGCTGCAGGTGCACTAGCAGCATTTGATTTACAGGCCCCGGGCACACACAGTGCACTGTAGTAGGGACTGAGTAGTAAATCAAATATGCCAATCATGGAATCACTAATCCATTACAACAGTATACAGGAGCACTTGCACTTTGGCACTGAACAGCAGTGGCAAAGTGCCCAAAGCATCGAGCCCAGCAAAAATGAAGTCCAACACACAGCAAAAACACAGGAGGCAAAGGCAAAAATACAGGGGAAACCAACGCCAATGAGGCCGGGCCTAATAAATATCAAACCGACATTCTGCAAATTTCATAAATTGTTGATTTGTTGAAACATGCCTCTCACGCTTCTTGAGTACAGCATGCCGAACATAGGTCTGGTTTTAATTGTGTCTCCTAAATGTGGTTAAGAACAAAGAAATGGACCTGCTCCCTTTTAATAATATTGTAATATACAGGTTAAACAAAATCGTCTGTTTTTGTTTTTAGAAATATTTTATTTACACAAATTAACTCCAAAAAAAAGAACAGGTCTGAAAATGAGTTTCAAGCCTCTGCGCTACGAACGGAACCCAATTAAATACCAAATGATGCCTCAAAGAAAAATATGCAAACTTTTATTTACAGTAAGCTGATGACGCAGTGAGTGGCCTTTCATTCAACACCAAGGAGACATTGATAATGCATGCTCTAACCGCAGCGACCTAATTACAACTGCCAATTAGTATAACAGTGTGAATTAATGAGCGGCTAGAGGACACTGCAAAGCTAGGCTCACACCTACAATCTATATTTACCAGCTTTCACATACGTCTCTTTCTTTTGTCACTCGTATTGACCGATTCTGACCGCCCTGTGGCAGCGCTTGACATGTCTAGTGCTTTATTGAGGGCAAGATGGATAACAGGCTTATCTGCTGCAAGATGGCTGCGGGCGTACAGTAAGTTAACAGCAGCATCCAGATGTCAGTCTGTCATCTATCTCTCTTGAGGTTACAGTGCGCCCATTCAGTACATCGTGCTATTAGGATGCCATCAGCGACTGACAACTCTGATAAACGAGAAGTATGGCGTCTGATGGGATTTCAGCAGTTCGGGGCTATTTCCATTAACACACAAAGGCTGTTGGCTAGACCACAGTGCTTTCTGCCGATTCTGTCAGAATATGGACGGT
The DNA here is from genome assembly GCF_964261635.1 of Lissotriton helveticus. NCBI lineage: Eukaryota > Metazoa > Chordata > Amphibia > Caudata > Salamandridae > Lissotriton > Lissotriton helveticus. Next base: position 1,710,233,792 of record NC_136059.1, read on the forward strand.
TAGCTTGTGCCACCCTACTCTGGAACAGCAAAGTAAAGTGCACTTAAAGCTGTGTTTCACGACTGAGCGGAGGCGGGCTGGCCATCAAGTTTACAGGGATAGCAGAGCCTGAGCCGAGTCAAGGGACTGATTCGGATCTGAAAATGTCTGCTATTAAAATCACACAACAATCATCAAATAAAATGTGATTAAGTCGCTCCAAAGTTCAAATTAGTGTATTTCTTTAACACATGAAGCTTTGACATTAATATGTCACATTATTGCACTTCCTGAGAAGATCTTATTAAACATTATAGTTTTTAAATATAAACGATTATTAAAGTACTAAGAGGAAAGACACTTGTCATGTTAACCCTGTAGTGGGACAGAATGTGAAAGAGCAACGATATAGGCTATAATGTTGCTAGATTTCATAGGCTATCATTTATAGCCTATCAAATCTGGCACAATAGATTTTCGTACAACTGGTATTTTGAACTCATATATTTCAAAGTGTTTTTTATACACGATAATAAAGATGTTGTATTTTTGCGAAATAAAATATTTGCCTAAAATCACACATTATTAGAGGGGAAGCCCAATTAATTCAGGTTTTCCTCTGTACAAATCAGGCAGGAAATGAGTATCTATTTGTCCTTCCTTACATTAAGGCTTTGTTTTTACCTCTTTGTGCATTTTTCTGGAGTTTTTAACAGTATGAACTGGACCCAAAGGTATTGGAGTGCTCAAGGTTAGAGGCATTATTTATAGGCACACAGAGAATAATACATTTAAATGAAGGACATGATGTTGAGTCAAGGCAAGGCTCGAACCTGATTCCCCATTTCCAAAGAAACTAGCTCTGGCCATAAAGCCACATCCTGCTTGGAGGAAAGGGCAGAAAGAAGCCACACAAAAGCTCATCTCGTTATGGGCTCAGTTACTCCAGGACCGTCAGCTGAGCCGAAGCCAGGCTTCAGACTCGAGCTTTCAGTTTCTCGAGTCATCTACGAATGAGCATGTTTAAAAGCTATGAAAAGGCATATGTAGGGCAATATCTATGTTTGGAGCAGGTTTCTTACTATCTAGAGCTGTACCAATGACCCCAGTACTCCCCGGCAAAATATTTACTCATGCCAATTTTCCATAGGGTGACCAACTGGCATTGGTGCAAATTCAGGACGGTGAGTGTAAACATTCAGGACAAAGGGTCAAAATTCAGGACACAAATTCAGGACAGGAGGTCAAAATTCAGGACAAAACTTCAGGACAATAGTTAAGTTTTACAGACACATCAGAGGAGGTTGCGCAATAGTATATAAGTAAGCCCAGCCATATCCAAACATATTCAACCACTTGCAAACCTATCCATCATGTATCCTTCCATCTATAATTTCACTCATCCATCCCTTCATCCATCCTTTCACTCATCCATCCATTATCCATCCATCCACCCTTTCACCCTATCCATCTGTACACTCATCCATCCACTCTTCTATCCATCCATCCACTCATCCATCCAGCCATTTACCCTTTCACCCACCCAGCCATCCTTTCACTTACTCATCCATTCACCCAGTCACTCATCCTTCCACCCATCCACCCTTTCAGTCATCCATTCATCCTCCCTTTCGCTCTCCATCGACTCTTTCACTTAGCCATCCTTCCTTCCATCCATCCACCCACCCATCCATCTACTCATCCACTCATGAATCCATCCATTGAACCTATCACTCATCCATCCTTTCTCTCATTCATCTATCCTTGCACTCCTTCACTCATCTATTCATCCTTTTGTCCATCTACCCTCCCTTTCACTCACTCATCCATCCTTACATCACCCTTGCACTTAGCACTTATCAATTCATCAATCCATCCAACATTTCACTCATCCATCCATCCACCCACCCACTCACTCATCATTTACCTTTTCACTCATCCATCCTTTCACTCATCCATCTAGTATCCATCCATCCACCCTTTCACCCTATCCATCTGTGCACTTATCCATCCACTCTTCTTCCCATCCATCCATTCACTCATCCAGCCACCCATTTACCCTTTCACCCATACAGCCATCCTTTCACTTGCTCATCCATCCATCCAATCACTCATCTTTCCACCCATTCACCCTTTCAGTCATCCATCCATCCTCCCTTTCTCTCTCCATAGACCCTTTCACTTAGCCATCCTTCCTTCCATCCATCCACCCACCCACCCATCCATCTACTCATCCACTCATGAATCCATCCATTGAACCTATCACTCATCCATCCTTTCTCTCATTCATCTATCCTTGCACTCCTTCACTCATCTATTCATTCTTTTGTCCATCTACCCTCCCTTTCACTCACTTATCCATCCTTAAATCCACCCTTTCACCCATACGTCCACCCATTTACCCTTGCACTTAGCACTTATCAATTCATCAATCCATCCAACATTTCACTCATCCATCCACCCACCCACTCACTCATCATTTACCTTTTCACTCATCCATCCCTTCATCCATCCTTTCACTCATCCATCTATTATCCATCCATCCACCCTTTCCTCCTATCCATCTGTGCACTTATCCATCCACTCTTCTTCCCATTCATCCATTCACTCATCCAGCCACCCATTTACCCTTTCACCCATCCAGCCATCCTTTCACTTGCTCATCCATCCATCCAATCACTCATCTTTCCACCCATTCACCCTTTCAGTCATCCATCCATCCTCCCTTTCTCTCTCCATAGACCCTTTCACGTAGCCATCCTTCCTTCCATCCATCCACCCACCCATCCATCTACTCATCCACTCATGAATCCATCCATTGACCCTATCACTTATCCATCCTTTCTCTCGTCCATTTATCCTTTCACTCCTTCACTCATCTATTCATTCTTTTGTCCATCTACCCTCCCTTTCACTCACTCGTCCATCCTTACATCCACCCTTTCACTCATATGTCCATTCATTCATCCTTGCACTTACCAATTCACCAATCCATCCATCATTTCACTCATCCATCCACCCACTCATCATCCTCCTTTTCACTCATCCACCTTTTCACTCATCCATCCTTTCACTTATCCATCCTTTCACTCATCCATTCACCCATTTACCCATCCAGCTCCCCATACATCCAGCTATTTACCTTTTCTCTCATCCATCCTTCTACCCACTCATCAATCCATCCATCCTCTCTCATTATCCATTTATTCAATCTTTCATTCATCCAGTCACCCTTTCACTAATTCATCCAGCCATCCACCCATCCCTTCACTTACTCACTCGCCCACCTTTTCATATTAATTATGAGCCGAGCCTTTTTGAGAAGAGGCCCATCAAGAACTCCACCCTCGCTGCAGGGGCCGTTCCAGGACTGGGATAGAAGACACCACAGGGCGGAGACAGGATCCACCACAGGGGGGGACAGGAGCCATCACAGGCGGGGGGGTGCGGGGGACAGGAGCCACCACATGGGGGGACAGGAGCCATCACAGGGGGGACAGGAGCCATCACAGGAGGGGGAACAGGATCCACCAGGGTGGGCACACGAGTGGGCATGCAGGGAGCTCTTCACCCCCTCCTGGACAAGACAACAAGAAGACAGGCTCTTTCCAAAATGTTAGTTTTGCCATCCCCCACTGTGATGTATAGTACTTACAGGAGATACTCTAAGAGAACTGATTGAACTGATTGTCCTCCATACTTTGTTAATCCGTGTGGGTGCGATTGCGCCATTTCTTAATTTTATTACATTATAGACTGCATGTTTGAAGAACCGAGGTTTATGTACAATTTAGTGACAGTAATTAAGCTCTGTGAATAGAACTACGTGCTGCCTCGGTGTAATCTGGCCGAGTCTGGGAGGTTTGGGGCCCTGGGCTGAGGGGAATGTGTGAGGCCCCTCTAAATAGCAGAGACATGATGCATTCAGGGCTGTTTGCATGTGAATAGATGCGCTGCTCCTGAAGCTGCAGCCCCTCCCTCTCAGTCACCATTGAGCACCTCTTAACAGCTCATCAAGGGCTGGAGGTGTGAGGGTTGCCATCCTGCTGTGCCTCTCCAGTGCTGCGGGGTGTCTGAGGAGCTTTGGAACAGCATCGGAGTCAAGAAGGGAGGTGGGTGCAAGCTGTGCCGGCGTTAGGGTGGTGCAACCAGTGCCCGGGGTTAAATTACGGACAAAAGGCGTCCGTTAAAGAATCGTTCACGGACAACGGACAGACGGCCGAAATTATGGACCGTCCGTGAAATTTACGGACGGTTGGTCACCCTAATTTTCCATCAAGTGGCAAATTCTGCAAGTACGAATATGACATAAATATGATGTTGCAACTTTTTTCTATTTTATCCAGAACCAAAATATATTCTCCAATAATGAACGCGTTCCTAACAGTACCATTAATTATGCTGCTTCTATAGTGCCACGTCCTCCTGGAAATACTGTTACTCTTGTTTTTTTGCACGTGGAAACAGACTGCAAGAGGTACATGAAAATTCACGAAACTGTTGATAGGGTGCTCAACCTAGAGATACCAAAACCTCTGAACTTGAAAATGCCTATTTTCAGTTTCTATACTCTGTGCGTAATATTTGGTCCATCCTTATTTTAGATATGAGGTATAGGGCTTTATATAAAAAGAGTGCATTTTTTGCACACTGAAGATACACATATGTTTGCAAAATGATTTATGTTTTGAGCCCAAGCGTTTGGCACCAATTTTGACCTCAAATAGGTTATTAAGTACAAGAAAGCACCATAGGCCAGATTTACAAGCCCCTTGAAGCACCAGTACCTGTCTGAAAAAGTTGTGGGCACAGGATGATTTTGCAACAAGGCCTCTTTCTGCTCCTCTGTTGGTTCTTTCTGCACATGTCTTGCTTCTTCCTGCACTTTTCTTCGTCATTGTGGACTTCTGTTGCTTCTTTCTACATTTCTTTTGCTTCTTTCTGTGTGTTTGTTCTTCTTTCTTCACATGTCCTACCTCTGTAGGCATAGTTAGAAACTAGCATTTAAAAAACCTTTGAAATTCACTTAAAAACCATAGGTTACAGGCATGTTACAGTTAAAAATTAGCATTAAAAAAACCTTCGAAATTCACTGAAAAAAACATAGGTTTCAGGCACGTTATATTTAGAAATTAGCATTTAAAAAACCTTAGAAATTCACTGAAAAAAACCTAGGTTTTAGGGAAAGTTATAGTTTATTGGACATTTCACTTGTACAAAGCCAGAGAAATCCCCCCCGTTATAGTTAGTTCAGCTAACTATAACTAGCGCCCCTGCAATGTACTGCTGATGACGTCACATATTACATCACTAATGACATGGTCAGTGACATCCCTGATGTCATCTCAAATGACATCACTGATGCCATCACTGATAACATCATCCATGTGATAATTTGATGCATCTTCTAACACCCTAATATAACCTTTGATACACCCACTCTAAATTACAGTCTGCCATTCTCAAAACCATAGGCACTCCAACACCCATAACTACATACCCACTCACTGATTCTTAGGTATACACACACATCCACTCACTCACCCGTACAGTCACTCATCTTATGGTCACTCAGTACAGGACTATCATATGCACTCATACACCTATATAGACACTCACACACCGCCACTCATCCATAGAGATACTCACACACCTAGTCAGTCATGTACATAATTAATCACACTGCCATTTCCTCACCTATACAGTTATGCACACACCAGCTTAATTACTCATACAAAGACTAGCACATTATTACGCTCTTGTACAATCACTGATACAAGCTCACATTTATCCATAAAGCCACTCTCACAGTCACACACTCTCACTTATAGCCATTTATATACTCCAACACACATATATACTGCCTTTCACATATGTATATACTCACACATATACCACTGAGATATACATTCACTCACCAACACACCTATGCTCACACACACACACCCATACAGTCCATCACAGATGCACTCTTGAAACCATGCATCCAGTGAATCACCCACTCTCACATCTATGCACAGAGTCACACACACCCCACCCCACACAAACACTCAGGCACCCATACAGATACTCAGACAACAAATCAATAACCCATTTAGACACTCATGTAGCTATTCGCAAACCCATGCAGCCGCTGACAACCAACAGACAGACGGATACAGACATTCACACAGTTTAGTCACTAACCCATGCATTCAGTAAGATATTTTTAATCACTCACTTATAGAGTCAGTCATGCACCTATTAAATCATCAATTCCTACACTTATAAACCCACTCATTCGTCAATACGTATTTCCCTATATATATTAAACATATTTAAACTTTACAGAAACACACAGTCACTGGATGATGTCATCAGTGATGTTATTTGAGATGTCATCAGTGATGTTACCTACCATGTTACAGTACCATGTATTACCTGTCCTCTGGGTGCAAAACCTGCCAAAGATCTACAATGCCATGGTCTGAACTGACATCCCCTAGAAGGGCCCGATCTGCATTATTGCCCATATCCAAAGGGCCAGTTTGTTCAAGCACCACATGCCCTGCTAGGTTCCAGTCCCCTCGAATATGGTAGTGAGAGGCCCCAATTTCTGTGAGGAAATGGTTGAGCTGGAGAAAGAAGTGGTACTTTGAACCTGTAGGTGCATATAACAAGCAGAAACAACGTGGGCTCTCGCCGACCCTAAGTTTAGCAAAGACATAAAGGTCATCCATTTTTTAAGGGTGGTGAAAAGCAGGGAGCCACGTAAAAAGGATCACAACAACGCACATCCTGGGAGGCCCGAAGATGGCTGCCGGTGCCATCAGACAACTGCTGTGGATCACTCGCCTCACCCAGTTGCAATGCAATTTTTCGGATTGCAGATGGGAGATGTGGGTTTCCAGCAAAAGGCCACACCCAAGCATTTAGACTGCAGGTGGGACAGCACCTTCTTGCATTTAATGAAATGTGTCAGGCCATTAACATTTCAGGAGATGGCTCACAAGGGTAAGAGGGTGGGGAGGCATTGGCGGCCTTCGCGGCGGGAAGAGGCTGGGGCAGAAATCTGCGATTGTGCTGGCAAAGAGAACAAGAGAGTGGAGTGAAATATAAGAGGAAAGAAGGAAAGATGGAAGAAATGTGAAAAAAAGAAGAGGATGAGAAAAGAAAGAAAGGGAAGGAAATGGAGAGACCCCTCGGATTTGGGAGGGGAGCACGTAGCCTGAAACAAGAACTGTGAAAAAGAAGAGAGGAAGAAAAGAAAAGAGGAGGGGGAAAACCAATCTGGCACTGAACTGAGGGAGCCGGTGACTGTGAACTGCGGGTTTAAGCCTGGGAGTCCAGCATGCTGGGGCTCCCACAGGGAGGGGTAGGAGAAAACACATGGTGATAAAGAAGATCTGTGATATAGTCATGTGGATAGCAAGATGGATGGTGGGTGATGAGGGTCAGCTGGCTTAAAGGTCTCAAAGGTCCTCCCCATGGGGGGCAGAGGAGGCATCAACATTTGTGATGGTGAAGAGGGAGGGGTTGGGATGGTGGTGGCTCCAGCAAGCGAGGAGGCGGCGGGGTGGGGACAGGTGTGTTTGAATGCTGGCCCCACAAAACAGGGGGCTACACTAGGGTCATATTTGTGGCGTGACAATAGCAAAGAACAAGTCAGCGATGATCTCAAAATCAACAAACTGTCGGGCAGAAGTAACACAGCAGAACATAACGGTGCTGATTAGAGCACTGTGAAATAAAATAAAGATACATCTGCACAAAAATAAACATCATTTAACATGGCAATTAAATGGAGAAGAAGAGAGATATGAGTTATACTCTATACTCGCCCATCTGCCTGGGGATGCCATGGGCCTCGTTGTGATGCGGCCTGGGCTATGGAGTAGCAGTCATGTCAAGAAGAGGTGTGGCTCAGTCCTTAGCCTGGGTAGGTTTCAGTGTGGAGCTAGATGTGTTGCTGCACTGATCCTGAGTAATGGCTTCCGCTGCTTTGAGGGCCAGATCCTTGCCATCCTGAGCAGTCGGACTAGTTCCCTGCCCTGACTGTGACCTCCACCAGAGTTCCAGCAGCTGCCAGAGGTGGTAGATGGAGCGGATTTGCTGAAGGGTGAGGTACAGTAGGTGAGTATTTGGACACAAGGTCCATCTCATGGTCTCAGTAGTGAAGTCCGATATTTTGTAGTCCATGCCACCCAAGCGGCCCCCAACTCCTTCAAGATGTGGTTCATTGTTGTGTCTGGCTGCAGACAGGAAGGGGGACGCAGTGGGTGGGGCAGTATATGTTATGAGAGTAGCAGCCATGGATTGATGTTGAGAGATTGCCACCATGATAAGCAGCTGACAAAAGGATTTGCCAGAGGATTTGCAGGAGGGCATAGCCAAGACGGGGAAAAAAGGGGAGGAAAAGAAACGGACACCCAGTAAGATGCCTCCAAATGCAGTCGATCGGTAGTCAGTCCCCTGCGATGGCCCTTAGAGAGGAGAATTATTTACAACAAGGGGTGGTGATGGACAGAGTCTCTGAATTAAGCAGAGTACTCTCACCCAGTCAAGAGATCAGGGCTAGATCCAACACCCTTTTTTAGCTCATTGCACCATCCCAGTTTCAGAACCTGGCTATATGCAAATTAGTCTGTCCCTGGCCCAGTGCATCATGGGAACAGGGCAGACCAGACTACAAAAGCCAATTCTTACACTGGGAAGGAAACAAGCTTCCGGGGACCGGTTTCTGCCATTTCAGGCGTCTTCGGCCCGGCTTGCTTGAATCCTGATGGTGCAATGAGCAAGGGACTCACATCTGAGTATACCCTTCCACGCTTAGGGTGGACAAAATTATTTACAACAAGGGGTGGTGATGGACAGAGTCTCTGAATTAAGCAGAGTACTCTCACCCAGTCAAGAGATCAGGGCTAGATCCAACACCGTTTTTTAGCTCATTGCACCATCCCAGTTTCAGAACCTGGCTGTATGCAAATTAGTCTGTCCCTGGCCCAGTGTATCATGGGAACAGGGCAGACCAGACTACAAAAGCCAATTCTTACACTGGGAAGGAAACAAGCTTCCGGGGACCGGTTTCTGCCATTTCAGGCGTCTTCGGCCCGGCTTGCTTGAATCCTGATGGTGCAATGAGCAAGGGACTCACATCTGAGTATACCCTTCCACGCTTAGGGTGGACAAAATTATTTACAACAAGGGGTGGTGATGGACAGAGTCTCTGAATTAAGCAGAGTACTCTCACCCAGTCAAGAGATCAGGGCTAGATCCAACACCGTTTTTTAGCTCATTGCACCATCCCAGTTTCAGAACCTGGCTGTATGCAAATTAGTCTGTCCCTGGCCCAGTGCATCATGGGAACAGGGCAGACCAGACTACAAAAGCCAATTCTTACACTGGGAAGGAAACAAGCTTCCGGGGACCGGTTTCTGCCATTTCAGGCGTCTTCGGCCCGGCTTGCTTGAATCCTGATGGTGCAATGAGCAAGGGACTCACATCTGAGTATACCCTTCCACGCTTAGGGTGGACAAAATTATTTACAACAAGGGGTGGTGATGGACAGAGTCTCTGAATTAAGCAGAGTACTCTCACCCAGTCAAGAGATCAGGGCTAGATCCAACACCGTTTTTTAGCTCATTGCACCATCCCAGTTTCAGAACCTGGCTGTATGCAAATTAGTCTGTCCCTGGCCCAGTGCATCATGGGAACAGGGCAGACCAGACTACAAAAGCCAATTCTTACACTGGGAAGGAAACAAGCTTCCGGGGACCGGTTTCTGCCATTTCAGGCGTCTTCGGCCCGGCTTGCTTGAATCCTGATGGTGCAATGAGCAAGGGACTCACATCTGAGTATACCCTTCCACGCTTAGGGTGGACAAAATTATTTACAACAAGGGGTGGTGATGGACAGAGTCTCTGAATTAAGCAGAGTACTCTCACCCAGTCAAGAGATCAGGGCTAGATCCAACACCGTTTTTTAGCTCATTGCACCATCCCAGTTTCAGAACCTGGCTGTATGCAAATTAGTCTGTCCCTGGCCCAGTGCATCATGGGAACAGGGCAGACCAGACTACAAAAGCCAATTCTTACACTGGGAAGGAAACAAGCTTCCGGGGACCGGTTTCTGCCATTTCAGGCGTCTTCGGCCTGGCTTGCTTGAATCCTGATGGTGCAATGAGCAAGGGACTCACATCTGAGTATACCCTTCTACGCTTAGGGTGGACAAAATTATTTACAACAAGGGGTGGTGATGGACAGAGTCTCTGAATTAAGCAGAGTACTCTCACCCAGTCAAGAGATCAGGGCTAGATCCAACACCGTTTTTTAGCTCATTGCACCATCCCAGTTTCAGAACCTGGCTGTATGCAAATTAGTCTGTCCCTGGCCCAGTGCATCATGTGAACAGGGCAGACCAGACTACAAAAGCCAATTCTTACACTGTGAAGGAAACAAGCTTCCGGGGACCGGTTTCTGCCATTTCAGGCGTCTTCGGCCCGGCTTGCTTGAATCCTGATGGTGCAATGAGCAAGGGACTCACATCTGAGTATACCCTTCCACGCTTAGGGTGGACAAAATTATTTACAACAAGGGGTGGTGATGGACAGAGTCTCTGAATTAAGCAGAGTACTCTCACCCAGTCAAGAGATCAGGGCTAGATCCAACACCGTTTTTTAGCTCATTGCACCATCCCAGTTTCAGAACCTGGCTGTATGCAAATTAGTCTGTCCCTGGCCCAGTGCATCATGGGAACAGGGCAGACCAGACTACAAAAGCCAATTCTTACACTGGGAAGGAAACAAGCTTCCGGGGTCCGGTTTCTGCCATTTCAGGCGTCTTCGGCCCGGCTTGCTTGAATCCTGATGGTGCAATGAGCAAGGGACTCACATCTGAGTATACCCTTCCACGCTTAGGGTGGACAAAATTATTTACAAATAGGGGTGGTGATGGACAGAGTCTCTGAATTAAGCAGAGTACTCTCACCCAGTCAAGAGATCAGGGCTAGATCCAACACCGTTTTTTAGCTCATTGCACCATCCCAGTTTCAGAACCTGGCTGTATGCAAATTAGTCTGTCCCTGGCCCAGTGCATCATGGGAACAGGGCAGACCAGACTACAAAAGCCAATTCTTACACTGGGAAGGAAACAAGCTTCCGGGGACCGGTTTCTGCCATTCCAGGCGTCTTCGGCCCGGCAGAGGAGAAGGCATCCAAGGGGTGGAGAAAGTCCAAAGAGCTATGCCCCAGGCATTGTTGCTCAGGTGAGGAGCATATAACCTCCAGGTAGAAGTCTTTGGACCTGACATCCTTCAAAACACACATGTGAGCAGGTTCAAACAGCCCAAACTTGATGCCCACTTTCTGCAACTGGGCCCGCAGAGCCAGGAAGGCTTTTAGTTTGTTGTTGGTCTCCCAGGAGAAATTGGCGGCTACGCAGATCTCATTCTCCTCAAAGACATATGGGCCATGGGGGCGGGCAGCAGTCCGGATTTACGGCACCTGCTCATGGCAATGAGAGGACGCGCCCTTTCCAAAGTATCTGGATAGGGGGCCCATACAGTGAGCTCACTGTATTTCCAGAGGGGAGAGTAGGGTAGCCCCATGAGCATGGGAAGAACATCTTTGAGAAAGCCTCTAACATCAGTGCCCTGAACACGTTCTGGGAATCCCATAAATTGGACATTGTCCCTTCGGCTTCTGTGTTCCAGGTCCATGAGTTTATTCCATAGGTACAAGAGTTCCTGGTTCCTATCTGGTATACAGCTGAGATGATCTCCCACAACTGTTAGATGGTGTTACATCCCCTCCACCTTGTCCTGAAAGCCTGCAATGCCGGCTTGGATGGATTTGGTCTCTGTAGTGAGGTCCGATATTTTGGAGTCCATGCCTTCCAGGCAGGGACCAACTGCAGTGATCTCCTGCAAGATGCGGTTCATCATGGTGTCTGTCTACAGACAGGAGGGGGGATGCAGTGGGTGGGGTGGTAGATGTCTCCAAAGGAGTGGCCATGGATTGATGTTGAGAGACTGCTTCCATAATAAACAGCCGACAAAAAGATTTTCCAGAGAGCATCGACAAGACAGTAAACAACAGGGTTAAAAAAAAACAGATACCCAGTAAGACGCTTCAAAATTCTGTCAATCGGTGACCAGTCCTCTGCAATGGTGCTCAAAGAGGAGAAGACATCTGAGGGGTGGACCAAATCCAAAGAGCTATGCTCGAGGCGTTCTCCTGAGGTGAATCGGTGTGACCCAAATCTGCCCCCATGTGCTTCAAGGTAAGAGGGTCAGCCCCATATCGGTCAGTGCCCTGGCAACAAGGGCAAAAGAGGTGAGGGATGCAGAGCTTTGAAGACCCCATGCCCTGAAAGTTCCATAGAGGGCCCCTTGGGATGATGCAGTGAGGTGCAATATAGTCAGAGCTTTCTTGCCCTCAAGGATGTGGCCAATGGGACTGTTATGGGTTCGTGTGTACAGCCTCAGTAACTCCATGGGTCTGCAGTCCAATGATGTAGGACTGAGGCCAGAAGAGTAACTTTGATTAGGCTGTGGGTGGAGAAGGCCAGCTCTACTCAACCATGTGGAAGAGGTCAAGAGAAGTGAAGTGTGGTGCAAATGGGCTGCACAGCCCAAGTAGAAGCGATGACACAGGACAGTGGTCCTGCTGGAGGATGCTGCGTCATTGGATATCCTTAGGGTCAGACCCCAGTATATGGTGGGCTCATGACCTGCGGGAAGGAGGCCAAGCAATGAAAGGGCAGCCCTAAAAGTAGTGGTGGAGAGGACCTGAACAGTGATGCAGAACTTAATGTAGGAATTGGCAGGAATTGACTTTGTTAAGGCCCCATGTAGCACTCTAATTGAGGGGGTGTGGAGTACTCATAGGGCTCAGGGGGCTGAAGGACACAGCAGGCCCCTGAATACATTGAGGAGGGGGGCTCAGCAGCTTCACACACACCAGGTGACAGCAGTTCCTGGCGGGTCACTGTGAGGTCACGCGGTGTGGCACTCTGAGCCAGTCCAGGCAGACCAGTGTGAACATGGAGCAGGCAGCCGGAAAGAGGCTGTGCAAGGTACTAGGTAGCGAGTGTAGGACCAGGCCAATCAGTGGGTTCCCAGGTGAGGACCTATTGAGGATGGAGGTGCGGTGTGATCGCGGGTACTCTGTTATATCCAGGCAGCATCCAGTGCATGTGGTGGGGTCACCTGGCATATCCGTAATTGAGGGTGCTGCCCATGAGAGGTTGCAGGCACTCCTGTGCAGCCACAGCATGGATGACCAGTGGCTCATCATTGAAATCACTAGTGGTGGCAAGTAGACCGCCCAGCGGGGCCACAGGAATGGAGAAGCAATGGGACTTGGCATTTCCTAGGCTCCGCCTGGCCGTTAGCGACTTGCCACCATCTTAAAGAATGCTACAGTATGCTGAGCTTGTCTAAGGAGCATCCATCATCATCCGTGGTGTAGGAGAGTAGGGTCTGCTATCCTATGGTCACCCCAAATTTTTGCTTTTTGCTTCACTGGTTTTCGACTACTGAGGCTGTGGGCCTGCTAATCAGACCCCCAGCCTGCTGTTCTCTCTCTAAATTATTAATACATGTGCTATAGGTACATACCACAATTGGAAATGGACTCCTTGTCAGCCCCTGTACCACGCACTATAGGTGCTCAGGGCATAGGTGCCACCAAGGCCTACCAGGGGCTGCAGCATATCTTTTGCCACCCCTGGCTGGTTCTTAAATTGACACAACTGGCTGATCACTCAGCTGGGGCAAGATGGTGTAATCACCTCTTGCTTAGATATAGTATACCTATATCTAAACCTATATCTGGACACATATAAACCTGTGAGTCACTCCTATGGAAGGCCTTATCAATTCTGGAGGCAGAGTGCGTGGTTTAATGTGCGATGGAGCTCTAGCATGAGCTGAGCCTGTCTGCAGCCGTCGGGAACAAATCCCTAAGCTGTTTCAGGATAATGCCATACCATATACTATTAAGTGCATTATAATCCTCGCGGTTATATAGCAACTTTGGTTTGGCTTTATGAAAAGATGTCGTGTAAGGTGTCATACGATTTGGAATACTATGTCCTCGCCAGTTCTGGCGACGGGGATAGCATTCCACCCCTCTAGAGGGGTAAGACATGTTACTTTACTGAAATGCGGTTAATTTCTAAAAGGGCCTCAGATCCACAAAATGGATGCTTCTGCCACAGACACAAGTCTGACCCCCTGAAGCTGACCGAAACTCAGCCGAAGGGGCCTGGACAAAGGGTTTCCTGTCGCAGGGAGGTGTCACACCCCCCCAGACAGGAGATAGTGGATTGTAGCAGGGAGGTTTGAAAGAAACCAGACACTGCATGGGGAGCACAAGGCTGCCCCTTGCATAATCCGGTCAAACCGGTTCTGGGACACACCAGCCCCAGTCCCTGCGCGGCCTGGATCAAAGGAAAGGGGTGTATCCACACCCTTCCTGGGTCCCACCCATAGGAGGGGACCTAGCAGGTAATCCAGCCCCCCAGATTCGAAAAAGAGTGGGAGCAGTGCCAATGCACTTCAGATTATCCTGATGAAACATAAGAAACAAAACTCTGGACCCTTCGACATCCTACTCAATGTAGAAGACTGAAGAATCTCCCTTGTGGTCAAGGAGTGACCACCCTGTGCAAACAGGCACCATCCAGCACCTCGACGTCTGCTTTGTTGCAGTTCCCGCCGGAACTCGAGCGACAGAGATCAATGAGATCAGGCTTGCCTGCCTTCTAACAGCCCGATCCACAGTCCCTGCAGAGCTGAGACCCGTGGAGGCGACCGGAAGCGTGGGGCACGCCATCTTGAAAAGACCACAAGACGCTGACCGTGCAGCCCACGAGTGACCCTCGAAGCTGTACAACGGGGTTTGAGAAGCCCCAACCCTGAGCCACTCTTGCACCGAAGTTCAGCCCTCCACACTCGACGAGTGCCGCGTGGGGCCCTTCTGCTTCTTTTGGCTCAACGCATTGGCCAGTCCCTTGCCAGCTGGCTTGTGGCCCCTGTACCGACGAAAACCGAACTACGACTTGTGATTCTGGTTGCTCTAGATTTGCACCCACTCCCCTGAAAAGGAGTACCCACTCTGACCCTCCTGGCCCGAGTGAGAAGCAATCTTCCAGTTCCGCGTGGATTGCTTTTGCCAAGTGTTGTTGCTCCAATCTTGAAGCCGACAGCGCCGACGGCGAGAGCCTTTGTGGGACAGATCGTGACCCGCTCCTGGACTTCGTAGATGCCCCAGAGCCCACGTGACAGCGGAGAGAAGCTCCTCGACAACCACCTGATTGCGCCCGACATTGCCTGGTTCCACCCTGGTCACTGCTGAGTGACCCAGACTCTGTCCCCTCTGCTTTCAGGTACTTTTCGACTTCGATCCACCCTTGGATCCCACCGGACACTTCTCCTTCACAGCGCCTGCAGCCTCTTCAGCTTCAAGCACCAAGAACCAGCGTGACGAAACCCGACACTACTTCGACCCTGTGCACCCGCTTCCTGTGGGTGAGGTAACATTGCAACGCCGGTGTTCCCACACTGGTACACACCTCTAGAGTCTGTGTCTTAAGTTTTGTCTTTCTAGGTTCAGCGGAAGTGTCCTAAAACTCTATTTGCTTAACGTTTACGCACCATTGACTTGCATTGGTGCATGCGTGTGCTTTCAGCACTGCACCCGAATCCCGCGGGCTTTTCCCGACTTCAGCATTGCTTGTCCCGACTGCTCCCAGCGATTCCCTAGGCCCTAGGCCTAACCACTGTTCGATTGGTATCTCTTATACCACTTTCTTAGTATATGGTCTGAGTGGCCCCTCGCCCTCATCCATAATTGTGCAACTTTGTATGTTATACTGTGCTTTTGATTTAACGCTTGTGGCCCTTTGTTCATAAAGAATACTGGGGATTATTTTAAGTAATAAATACATATATTTTTATAATATATACTTGTGTGGTGTCCTTTCATTTGATATTACAGGACTGTGATTGGTAAAACAGCTCGCTTAACACGACCTCTTGAGTTAAGCCTTTAAGGCTGCTTAGTCTATGCTACCATTAAGATAGCTTGTCTACAAGGTTGACTTACAACCAGACACCATAAGGGAAAGCTTGGACTGATACAAGGTGGTTCCAGAATTGGAAACATCATATATCAGGCCAACTTCTCACATTGGTGCGCAGCGGTGCGGATTTGAGCTTGCTGTTGTTTTATCATTGCAATCTTTTTATCAAATTGAAAGATCACATCAAGTACCTTAGGTACATATAAATCAAAAGCTTAGCATATTAAGTTCTACTGAACTTAGTAGTTGTAGATTAAAGGGATTAGCACACCCTGACTACAACTCACTAGCAAGGTACAGTATGAAAACACTTAGTGTAGGTAAGTGCACCACTTACACCTCACTAGCAGTCATGTCTGGCACAGGTGAGACTCCAAGCTCTCTGCCTGTGACAGTTGACCTTACCCAGGCAACTTCCAGCTATGACAAACTTAGCCACAAAGACTTGTGTGCCTTTTGCTTATCAAGAGGGCTAAAAAGGGGCAGAGGTCCCACCATTCCTACCCTGATAGCCATTCTAGAACAGGATGACTTAGCTAAGGCGAGGGCAGCTCCCCTAGATTCAGGAGATGGAGTGAACCCCGCTGTAACTGATACCACTCCAGAGGAGGAAGAAGAAGAGGAGGAAGAGGAGGAGGAGGAGGACTCAGATGTAGAGGACCCAGAAAATCAGGATCAGAGGGGTAGCCAGGTTATAGTTGCCAGGCTTAACCAGGCCAACTTACACCTACTGGGGAATGGAGAGGGCCAGCACCTCCCCAGATCCCAAAATATCATTCTCCCAGGCAACAGAAGAGTGAGATCTCCATCAGGGGACTCTCACATTTCTAGTGCCTCAAGAGAATCTCAGAGAGGGATGACTTCCTCTCAGAAGATAGAACATAGAGCCAGGATGAGGGCTGTCAAACTCCAAATAGAGAGGGAGGAGGTAGCCCTGGCTCAAGCTAGACTTGCCTTGGCAAGAGAGCAAAAGTTGTGTGGCTTAGATGCCACTGGTGGCAGCATAATTCCTAGAGAGAAAGACAGGAGCTATGATAATAGAAACCTGACAAAAATTGTGCCCCCCTACAAGGAAGGGGATGACATCCACACATGGATGACTGCACTTGAGAGAGCCTGCATGGTACAGCAGGTTCCTCAGGATCAGTGGGCTGCAATTTTATGGTACTCCTTTTCTGAGAAAGGGAGGGATAGGCTCCTCACAGTTAGACCTGAGGATGCCAAAAACTACTCTGTCCTGAAGAGTGCTCTTATTGAAGGGTTTGGCCTAACCACTGAGCAATACAGGTTGTTGTTCAGAGACACCCAAAAAGCACAGACTCAGGACTGGACTGATTTTGTTGATTGTGCCACTAAGGCTCTGGAGGGTTGGCTGCAGGGAAGTAAAGTCTCAGACTATACAGGATTGTACAATCTTATAATGAGAGAGCAGATCCTTAATAACTGTCAGAACCAGCTGTTGCATCAATACCTTATTGACTCTGATCTGACCTCTCCCCAAGAATTGGGAAAGAAGGCAGACAAATGGGTCAGAACAAGGATTAAGCAGAAACCCCAGAACCAAGGTGGTGACCAGAAGAAAACAGACCAGAAGGGTGGAAATCAGAAAGATAAAGAAAAGGACCAGAAGTCTTCAGGCCCCCAAACTAGTAATAAGGAGGGTGGTTCCCAAAATGGCAACAAGAAAAAGAAGAATGATGGCCCAAAGAAACCTTGGTGTAATACCTGCAAATCAGTTTCACACTGGGGCAGTGAATGCACCAAGAAAAATCCAGTCCCCACCACTGTAGCTCCTAAAGCACCTGCACCCCCTAGTACAGTTAACAGTGGTGGTACACAACCTAAGGATATAGTTGGGTTAACCTTGGGTACTGAGATGGAATCTGGCCTAGTCAGAATCCCTACTCAGGCAGTTCTCCTATATGATGTGGACTTAGCTTTGTCCACTACAGTGAGTCCCAGTAACCTGGGCAAATATAGGCAGACGCCTTTGATAAATGAGAAACTGGCTCAGGCCTACAGGGACACATGTGCCAGTGTCACTATGGTGACACCTGACTTTGTGGACCCTGGACAGATTGTACTAGGTGAAAGTTACCTAGTGACCCATGCAAGCAACTCCACTACTTCACATAGTGTGGCTGTTGTGAACTTCTCCTGGGGAGGGGTAGATGGCCTAAAGAAAGTTGTTGTGAGTGCAGACCTCCCAGTAGACTGTCTGTTAGGCAATGATCTTGAAAGCTCAGTTTGGTCAGAAGTGGAGTGCAGGACTCATGCAGAAATGCTAGGGATTTCAGCACATGTCCTTGCAGTGACAAGGACTCAGGCTAAGAAGTGCCTTCCTGAACCAGTGGTGGATCTTGGAACAATAGACCAACCACAACCCAAGAGAAGGAGCAAGAGGTTTAAGGCTTTGTCTTCCCCCTTGCCCCAGGTTGAGGATCAGATTTCAGAGGAAACTGATTCTGCAGTCCAAGAGGAGACTGTCTCTGAGGAACTTGAGCCTGATCAGGTTGAGTTTCTGGGGACAGGGGGACCCTCAAGGGCAGACCTGGGGCAGGCTCAATTAGATTGCCCTTCACTTGAACCCCTCAGACAGCAAGCTGCTGATGAGGCTGCAGGGAATGCTCAAGGTGCCCATAAAGTTTATTGGGATGATGGACTCCTTTACTCAGAGGCTAGAGACCCCAAGCCTGGTGCAACCAGGAGGTTGGTCATACCATTGAAGTTTAGGGGTTTCCTTCTCACCTTGGCACATGATATTCCCCTTGCAGGACACTTAGGCCAGAACAAGACTTGGGACAGGCTTGTTCCACACTTTCACTGGCCTCATATGTCAGAAAATGTCAAGGAGTTTTGTCGCTCCTGTGTCACTTGCCAAGCCACTGGTAAGTCAGGTGGCACAACAAAGGCCCCCCTGATACCACTACCTGTGGCGGGGGTGCCCTTTGAACGTGTTGGAATAGACATTGTGGGTCCCATGGATCCTCAAACAGCATCTGGGCACAGATTTATACTGGTGGTAGTGGATCATGCCACCTGGTACCCAGAGGCAATTCCCCTAAGGACCACCACAGCACCTGTGGTGGCAAAAGCCCTCATTGCAGTTTTCTCAAGAGTGGGCTTTTCAAAGGAGGTGTTATCAGACAGAGGTACAAACTTCATGTCTGGATATCTAAAAGCAATGTGGAAGGAGTGTGGAGTAAACTACAAGTTTACCACACCCTATCACCCACAGTGCAATGGGCTTGTGGAGAGATTCAACAAGACCCTCAAGGGAATGATTAAAGGTTTACCAGAGAAGCTCAGGCGGAAATGGGACATCCTTTTACCCTGCTTGCTCTTTGCTTACAGAGAGGTCCCACAGAAGGGGGTTGGCTAGAGCCCTTTTGAACTTTTGTTTGGCCACCCTGTGAGGGGTCCACTATGTTTGGTGAAGGAAGGATGGGAGTTACCTCTCAAAAAGCCTAAGCTAGATGCTGTGGACTATGTACTTGGTCTCCGCTCCAGGATGGCTGAATATATGGAGAGAGCATCCAAAAACCTGGAGGCAAGTCAAGAACTGCATGACCAAAAGGCTGTTCTGGTTGAGTTCCAGCCAGGGCAAAAGGTGTGGGTGTTGGAGCCAGTGGCCCCAGCAGCACTCCAGGACAAATGGACTGGACCCTACCCTATCATTGAGAAAAAGGGAGAAGTCACCTACTTGGTTGACTTTGGAACCCCTAGGAGCCCCCACAGGGTGCTTCATGTAAATCGTTTGAAAGCATTTGTGGACAGGGAGGACATGAGCTTGCTCATGGCCACAGATGGGGAACAGGAGGAAGAGAGTGACTCTCTCCCAGACCTGCTTTCCCAGAACCCTGATGATGGTTCAGTTGATGGACTAGCCTTGGCAGGCAGCCTCACTGACCAGCAGCAGATGGACTGCAGACAAGTTTTGCAAGCCCACAGACACTTGTTTTCACTCACACCCAGTCAAACTAACTGGTGCACCCATGAGGTGGACACTGGTGACAGTCTGCCTGTGAAGAATAAGATCTTCAGGCAACCTGACCATGTCAGGGATTGTATAAAGGCTGAGGTGCAAAAGATGTTGGAGCTTGGAGTGATTGAGCCATCAGAGAGCCCATGGGCAAGCCCAGTGGTCCTTGTGCCAAAACCTCATACCCAAGATGGAAAGAGAGAAATGAGATTTTGTGTGGACTACAGAGGTCTCAATGCTGTCACTAGGACAGATGCACATCCCATTCCAAGAGCAGATGAGCTAATTGATAAATTGGCTTCAGCCAAGTTTCTGAGCACATTTGATTTGACAGCTGGCTACTGGCAGATCAGACTAGCTGAAGAGTCAAAAGCCAAGACAGCATTCTCTACCCCTAGTGGACATTATCAGTTTGTGGTAATGCCCTTTGGTTTGAAGAATGCACCTGCCACTTTCCAAGGGTTGGTGAACCAAGTCCTTGCTGGGTTGGATGACTTTTGTGCAGCATATCTAGATGATATTGCTGTCTTTAGCTCCACCTGGGAGGATCACCTGATCCACCTGAAGAAAGTTCTGGAGGCCCTGCAAAAGGCAGGCCTGACTATCAAGGCTACCAAGTGCCAGATAGGGCAGAGCAAGGTTGTATACCTGGGCCACCTAGTAGGTGGAGGTCAGGTTCAGCCACTGGAGAGTAAGATCCAGACCATACAGGACTGGGCTCCTCCAACTACCCAGACACAAGTCAGAGCCTTCTTGGGCCTGACTGGGTATTACAGAAAGTTTGTGAAAAACTATGGAACCATTGTGACACCATTAAATGACTTGACATCCAAGAAGATGCCAAAAAAGGTTCAGTGGACAGTTAGCTGTAAAAAGGCATTTGATGACCTGAAGAAGGCCATGTGCTCTGCACCTATCCTGAAGAGTCCTGACTACTCCAAACAGTTCATTGTACAGACAGATGCTTCTGAGTTGGGGGTGGGAGCTGTGCTTTCACAACTTAATCAAGATGGTCAAGACCAGCCCATTGCTTTTATTAGCAGAAGGCTGACCCCCAGGGAGAAACGTTGGTCAGCTATTGAGAGGGAGGCCTTTGCTGTGGTTTGGGCCCTGAAGAAGTTGAGGCCATACTTGTTTGGTACTCACTTCCTAGTTCAGACAGACCATAAGCCCCTCTTGTGGCTAAATCAGATGAAGGGTGAAAATCCCAAACTGCTCAGGTGGTCCATTTCCCTACAGGGGATGGACTTTACAGTGGAGCACCGCCCAGGGACTGACCATGGTAATGCAGATGGTCTCTCCAGGTACTTCCACTTAGAACATGAAGACTTATCTGGTCAAGGTTAGTTTAATGTCCCTGCGTTTGGGGGGGGTTGTGTAGGAGAGTAGGGTCTGCTATCCTATGGTCACCCCAAATTTTTGCTTTTTGCTTCACTGGTTTTCGACTACTGAGGCTGTGGGCCTGCTAATCAGACCCACAGCCTGCTGTTCTCTCTCTAAATTATTAATACATGTGCTATAGGTACATACCACAATTGGAAATGGACTCCTTGTCAGCCCCTGTACCATGCACTATAGGTGCTCAGGGCATAGGTGCCACCAAGGCCTACCAGGGGCTGCAGCATATCTTTTGCCACCCCTGGCTGGTTCTTAAATTGACACAACTGGCTGATCACTCAGCTGGGGCAAGATGGTGTAATCACCTCTTGCTTAGATATAGTATACCTATATCTAAACCTATATCTGGACACATATAAACCTGTGAGTCACTCCTATGGAAGGCCTTATCAATTCTGGAGGCAGAGTGCATGGTTTAATGTGAGATGGAGCTCTAGCATGAGCTGGACCTGTCTGCAGCCGTCGCAAACAAATCCCTAAGCTGTTTCAGGATAATGCCATACCATATACTATTAAGTGCATTATAATCCTCGCGGTTATATAGCAACTTTGGTTTGGCTTTATCAAAACATGTCGTGTAAGGTGTCATACGATTTGGAATACTATCCCCTCGCCAGTTCTGGCGACGGGGATAGCATTCCACCCCTCTAGAGGGGTAAGACATGTTACTTTACTGAAATGCGGTTAATTTCTAAAAGGGCCTCAGATCCACAAAATGGATGCTTCTGCCACAGACACAAGTCTGACCCCCTGAAGCTGACCGAAACTCAGCCGAAGGGGCCTGGACAAAGGGTTTCCTGTCGCAGGGAGGTGTCACACCCCCCCAGACAGGAGATAGTGGATTGTAGCAGGGAGGTTTGAAAGAAACCAGACACTGCATGGGGAGCACAAGGCTGCCCCTTGCATAATCCGGTCAAACCGGTTCTGGGGCACACCAGCCCCAGTCCCAGCGTGGCCTGGATCAAAGGAAAGGGGTGTATCCACCCCTTCCTGGGTCCCACCCATAGGAGGGGTCCTAGCAGGTAATCCAGCCCCCCAGATTCGAATAAGAGTGGGAGCAGTGCCAATGCACTTCAGATTATCCTGATGAAACATAAGAAACGAAACTCTGGACCCTTCGACATCCTACTCAACGTAGAAGACTGAAGAATCTCCCTTGTGGTCAAGGAGTGACCACCCTGTGCAAACAGGCACCATCCAGCACCTCGACGTCTGCTTTGTTGCAGTTCCCGCCGGAACTCGAGCAACAGAGATTGACGAGATCAAGCTTGCCTACCTTCTAACAGCCCGATCCACAGTCCCTGCAGAGCTGAGACCCGTGGATGCGACCGGAAGCGTGGGGCACGCCATCTTGAAAAGACCACGAGACGCTGACCGTGCAGCCCACGAGTGACCCTCGAAGCTGTACACCAGGGTTTGAGAAGCCCCAACCCTGAGCCACTCTTGCACAGAAGTTCAGCCCTCCAGCCTCGACGAGTGCCGCGTGGGGCCCTTTTGCTTCTTTTGGCTCAATGCGTTGGCCAGTCCCTTGCCAGCTGGCTTGTGGCCCCTGTACCGACGAAAACCGAACTACGACTTGTGATTCTGGTTGCTCCAGATTTGCACCCACTCCCCTGAAAAGGAGTACCCACTCTGACCCTCCTGGCCCGAGTGAGAACCAATCTTCCAGTTCCGCGTGGATTGCTTTTGCCAAGTGTTGTTGCTCCAATCTTGAAGCCGACAGCGCCGACGGCGAGAGCCTTCGTGGGACAGATCGTGACCCGCTCCTGGACTACGTAGATGCCCCAGAGCCCACGTGACAGCGGAGAGGAGCTCCTCGACAACCACCTGATTGCGCCCGACATTGCCTGGTTCCATACTGGTTCCACCCTGGTCACTGCTGAGTGACCCAGACTCTGTCCCCTCTGCTTTCAGGTACTTTTCGACTTCGATCCACCCTTGGATCCCACCGGACACTTCTCCTTCACAGCGCCTGCAGCCTCTTCAGCTTCAAGCACCAAGAACCAGCGTGACGAAACCCGACACTACTTCAACCCTGTGCACCCGCTTCCTGTGGGTGAGGTAACATTGCAACGCCGGTGTTCCCACACTGGTACACACCTCTAGGGTCTGTGTCTTAAGTTTTTTCTTTCTAGGTTCAGCGGAAGTGTCCTAAAACTCTATTTGCTTAACGTTTACGCACCCTTGACTTGCATTGGTGCATGCGTGTGCTTTCAGCACTGCACCCGAATCCCGCGGGCTTTTCCCGACTTCAGCATTGCTTGTCCCGACTGCTCCCAGCGATTCCCTAGGCCCTAGGCCTAACCACTGTTCAATTGGTATCTCTTATACCACTTTCTTAGTATATGGTCTGAGTGGCCCCTCGCCCTCATCCATAATTGTGCAACTTTGTATGTTATACTGTGCTTTTGATTTAACGCTTGTGCCCCTTTGTTCATAAAGAATACTGGGGATTATTTTAAGTAATAAATACATATATTTTTATAATATATACTTGTGTGGTGTCCTTTCATTTGATATTACAGGACTGTGATTGGTAAAACAGCTCGCTTAACACGACCTCTTGAGTTAAGCCTTTAAGGCTGCTTAGTCTATGCTACCATTAAGATAGCTTGTCTACAAGGTTGACTTACAACCAGACACCATAAGGGAAAGCTTGGACTGATACAAGGTGGTTCCAGAATTGGAAACATCATATATCAGGCCAACTTCTCACACGTGGCCAGTCCATGCCCCCTGTGCCCAGAAATGTAATTAACTTCAAGGAAAACTACCATGTCACAAGCAGATGTAACTAACACCTGGACCTGACCCTTTTCTTTGTCCTTCTTGCCAGATGGGCACCAAGCCCAGTGGTACCGGTGCTGCCCAGAGCTGGTTTAGAATGGCCACAGGAGAGGGGTTGCTCAGTTCCCATGACACACCTCTCGGGTTTGCAAAGGAACTCTGCACAGTGGAATAAAGGTTCTGCCATTTTGGTTTGGGGCAGAGGGGGCATAGTGCGATTGTTTAGAGCAAAACACCAGGAAATTTTGCAAAAGCAAGAAAGGTCACTCCTGAGAACTTTTAACTAATTGGTTAAGGAGTGGTCAGTTAGTTTTCACCACCCACAGACAGGAAATGAATATAAATGTGGCCTCATCAGTACCGTCCTCAGAACACTTTCTGGACCAGTGGAAGAACAGAAGTGGACTGGACCTGCTTTCTGTAACCTGAGAAGAGCCCTAAAGACTGGATCTGCTTTTCCTCTTGTACCTAGGACAAATACATGGATTCAAGAGCCATAAGGTTTACCTCCTGTATGAGCTACAAAGCTACAGCAAGCTTTCAGATGCCTTTTTCCTTCATTCCCAGTTGACCAATCCCAGCTGGATCTGCCTTGGACCCTTCCGCTGCCATTGACTAAAATGATACTTGACTCACAAGTGCTGTCCGTAAGGTCCTCTTCGCAGCTGCAAATCTGATTCGGAGGGACCGCACGGAGAAGGTATCCAGCATCGTGAAGCCCTATCGGCCAGAACCTGCATAATTGCGCCACTGGAAGAATGCGGACTGCAAAAGAGTGATTAAGTCAGAAGGTAGACATTTTCACCGGACGAATGTGCAAAAAGTATCCGGCTAGCAGGAGATTTTCTTTGTACGCGAAATTCGAATTTCTCCTGCTCTGTGCTTTCCTGCCAAAAGTCAACAGCTTCACCAAAACCTCATTCAGCAGCTATCTGACAACATGGAGCCCTCTTCGTCCACAGCTGCTGCCTTGCCCAGATGAGGGTTTCTAACCTCCATTCCTGGGATAAGTTCAAAGGTAAAAGTTCCAACCGGAACAAACCTGCTTTCTAAATCTGGCCTGTGCTATCTTTCGGTCAGCCTTAATTTGCACCTAGGTGCCGGTTAAGCACAACCAGATGACAGTGGTTGGTGTTTAATGCTTTTTGCTACTATTTTGAACCTTAAACTATAAAATTGCTAATTCCCGTTCCCAATATTGGATTTTCGTGGTTTTGATGTCATTTTCTTTATTAAAATGTACTCCATTTTTCCAGATACGTGTGGCATTTTCTTGTGTTGTGTCTTAAATTTATTACTGTTTGAGTACTGCATAAATACTCAACACATTACTTGTAAGTTAAGCCTGTCTGCTCTGTGCCATAGCTACGAGGGTGTTGAACTCAGGGTAATTTAGTGACTTTAGTGATTCACGCTGACAAAAATTGTGGTTATTTTTTGAGGTGGGTACTGAACACCTCAACTAATAATCCTCATTTTTTTTACAGCCAATTATTGACAAACGATGTTCATCTACACACAACCTTTGTACTCTGTGAGAAACACTACTCTTTACCAACAAATATTCAATATTATTCGTCTAGTCGGCATGAATTATGGAATAAAATATTACAAAGCTTCACAAGTGAGAATACGTAGGATAAAAATGTTAAAGCTGCCAAATATTAGTTAACCCACTATATGGGCTGGGAATTGCTTCTGGCATTATTCCAGCGCAGAATTTGTGGGACTGGTAAGACATTCGTTTTTTCCCAACCACAACAACTGCATCTCTCCTTGTGAAGTTGAGTGGAAACTAGATAGCGAAGTCCCAGGTATCTGCAGCATTTTACAATCCCCACACTGTCCTGTTTCCTTCTAACTCTACAGTTTGCCTCCAGTAGGAATCAGAGTTCAGAGGCAGAAGCTGGGTCAGGAAGTACCTGGGAGGGTTATCAAGGAGCATGAAGTCCTGGCCCCTAACGTCCCACATGAAAGACATCGGTATGTCTTCTTTACTGAGTGGGTTGTCAAATGGCACAGTCCCAAAGTACCTGTCGTTTCTGATAGTCTTCTTGTACTTGCATAATCTGCTTCCTGCATTGCTTACTATGCAGCAAAACACACAAGATGATGGACGGAATGTTGCACAATGGCAAAACATTCACCCCCAGTCACATGTCTGGGTTTAATCCATCGTTATTTTGCTCACCAACCACCCCAGTTCAGACATGGCCATATGCAAATCAGTCTTGACCCTGTGCCTCATGGGAACAGTCCAGCCCGAACTGCCAAGTAGGATAGCTTGACTCCAGTGGCCTAGTGAGCACGGGACCCACGTCTGGGCATACCCTTCCCACATACTTACTATGCAGGCAGCAAACACAACACAAAGGTCCTGATTACGGGGATGCACGAGGACACTGTGGATGGAAATAACATTTGCATCCTGTATGCAGCAGTGAAAAGGGACTCAGAGGGCCCAGGAGGCTGTGTCAGGAGAAGAGCGTCTGCACGTGCCTATAGTGTATCACTGGGCCGGCGCAGGGCCTAAGCTGTACTTTCAGGCAAAATCTCATATTTTCTGGCTGGTATAATTCGTCCTGGTGTTCCAGTGCTCGGGAAACACAGGTGCGGGAACAGATGGCCAGTTATAATTGGACAGAGCGGTATACCAACTTACAACAAAGGCTACACAATTTATAAGAGGGGCCTCAAGAGAATTTGCAAAATTTCTGCAACAATACAAAATGCAAGTAAGTTGGCCCCTCATTCTTAAAAAAATATAGGGTTTGTTTACATTTGGGAAAACAATCAGTGGGTTGCGCATCATAATATTTTTCCAGTGAAACAAACTGTGCAGGTTATGTTGCGCTCAGATGCATAAAAGTTCACCAGAGCGACCACTTTGTTTGTTTCCAAATCCTTAGTTATTACAGCACCTCTGTCTGCACACTAATCCTCCTTAACTGCCAGAGCGTGGCCGTCGCTAATCCATTTATTGTAGCATTGTTGGTATCTTGAATGTAAACAGAGTTTATAAAGCTTACCCAGGCAAGCATTATTACCGATCCAAGTGTGAATGAGTTATAGACATCCCCATGAAATAGAAATAAATAACAGCACTCGAGTCCCTTGTTACACTCAACGGATCACTGAAACCAGCCAAAAAGAGGAACTGAGTGCCTGTTGTAGTTTGTTTTAATCTCCTATTTGTATTCAATTGGGACTGTGGTTGCAGCTGCAGTGTCTGCTTGTCAGGTCTTTTTATCCAAACTGAGTTATTTCAGCTCTCTCAGCCCAGTGCTTGAACTACTTCCTCGCAGCACAGGCAAGGCACACTGCAATAAAGACACCTTCAAAGATAACATGTTTGCTAAAGTTATAAAAATATCTGTATTTTGGTTTGCTCTCCCAATTTTTATTTTAAACCGTGCGATAACCAAACAATCACTACATATTCATAATACTGCGTCCTGCCTCTCATTTGAATAAACTGCGTAACATATCAATAAGTGACTACTTCTTGTTTCATTCCGGGGTGAGATTTTAGTGTGTGGACATTCAGTCTAGTTTCTGTTTTTTCCAACACGAGAGTACTAATCGAAAGACGATTGCTAGGCTGAAATGGCGGGATAGCCTGAACTATCAGCAGCTGCACTGAAAAAAGAGGGCATTTATCTAAGTTTGAAAATCTGTGAATTATTATAATACAATATGTGGGAGCTTGTAATCTTCCTTTGGTGTATTGCAGTTTATTTTCTTATATCACAAGGGATTCTGTCAGGGCCACAATCTTTTTTATGCGCCCCCCCCCATGACCTCCTTTTTCATGGATTAGTCACTCTCACACTCCAACAGGCCCCTCACCTCTCCATAGCCCTTCTCTCATGTACATTTCATTTGTTTTAAAGTGCTTGTTGAGGTTGGCTTTAGTAATAAGAGTGTACATCTACTTAATCGAACCCGTTTTAGTAACATAAGGAGTGCATAATGAAAGACAGAGAAAAACATAACATCCTAACTTATAATATGCAGTTTACCTGCAGCTCTTTGTTGACAGTGCTTGTCAGTGTTCTATATTAGGATTGTAATGTATGCACTGCTATAAGGTTGTCTGGGACAAAAGCAGTAACCTACTGAGATATCAACATAAAATGAAGTTCCTTGATCTGCATGGTGCAGGTTTTTTCAGCACCCACATTAGCCCTCTGTCCCAGTGCTTAACTTGAGCCGGTGATTTCTGGTGCTCAACACAGCACTTGATAATCAGTATGCCCAGACGTGGGTCCTGGGCTCACTGTGCCACTGGGTTCAAGCTATCTTGACTGATGAGGGGTGAAACCCATAAACCGGTCCTAGGAGGCTTGTTTCTGGTCCAGGGAGGACGTGGCCTTGGCAGTTCGGGCTGGACTGGTCCCATGAGGCACAGGGTCAAGACTGATTTGCATATGGCCATGTCTAAACTGGGGTGGTATGGTGAGCAAAAGAATGATGGATTTAACCCAGCTCTCTTGACAGGGTCGTGAATGTTTTGATTTGTTCTGCATTCCGTTCATCAAATGTGTGTCTTTGAGTTTAATTTGAGGCAACTACTGCGCATCCAGCTGGCGCAGCTGGTCATGCACCTGTGGAAGTTGGTTTTGGTGTTAGTCAGGTATGCAGAGAGTTAGAAGTTGGGTTGGGTGCCATCCGCATAGGAGATTATATTCATGTTATGTGGCCTAACCAGGGAGGCAAGTCTTGTCATGTACGTGTTGAAGCTTGGGCTTCGGGATCTTTTTGGGATAACGCAGACAGTGATTTTTGTTTCCAAGGTGAAAGGAGGGATGCAAACGCTTTGGATGCAAACTGGATAGGAAGGAAAAGATCCATTTGAGGGCTTTCCCTTGAATCCTCAATTGATGGAGGCCTTGCAGGAGGGTGTGGTAGGATGCAGTGTAGAATGCAGCGGAGATACCGAGAAGGATCAGAGCATCAGTTTCTCCCCTATCTAGGAGGATCCTGATGTCATTTGTGGCAGTGATCAGGGCAGTCTCAATGCTGTGGTTTAAGCAGGAACCAGATTGAGAGGGGTCAAGAAGGATGTTTTTTCCTAAGTGGGTGGTTAGTTGGAGGTTTATTGCTTTCTCAATTACTTTGCCTGGGAAGGGCAGTAGGGAGAGGGGCCGGTTATTTTTGAGGTCATTGAGGTCTGTAGAGGGGTTGTTAAGGAGCGGTTTGATCTCTGCGTGTTTCCAGCCTTTGGGTAAGGAGGCCGAATTGATGGAGTCCATGATGGCAGTGGTTGTGTTAAAGGAGAGAGGCTCCCAGGTGTTTAGTGAGCTCTTGTAGGGGTTAGGGTTGTTGAAGAGTCTGCTGGGTTTGGTTATTGGGAGGTGGGAGTCAATGTTTTCATAAGAAGATGTCTGCAATGTAGTTGCAGAGCTCCTGTGAGGAGATAATAGTGTTCTCAGTGGCTTTGGGGTTGGAAAATTCTTTGATAATGCAGAAAAGCTCCTTTCTGTGTTTTGAGCTGGTGTAAATTGTTATTGTAATTGGATATACATGATTGGCATATTTGTATCACCAAGAAGTCCCTAGTAAAGTGCACTGGGTGTGCCAGGGCTGGTGATGACAAAAGCTACTAGTGGGCCTGCAGCACTGGTGTGCCACCCAGATGAGTAGCGCTAAAATGGTGTCTCAGGCCTGCCACCGCAGTGCCTGTGAGCAGTCTGTGAACTGCCATGTCCTCCTGGTCAGTGTCCCCACTGACCAGGCCTAACCCTTCCCTTTTAGGAAAGGTGGTATTTAAATCCTGTGTTTCGGGACAGCACTTTTAGAAAGTAGCTGTTCTCTTGTCTGACCTTTCTGTGTGCCTTGGCTGGTTTGTGAATTGACTGTCTGGTTTGAGAGTGACAGGGCTGGGGGATTCCAGGAGACAGAATGAGTCCGCCCAGTGGTGAATAGAGAGATTTGCATCTAGATGGGAGGGAGGAGTTGCACCTGGGACCTGAATAGGACTGTGCCCACCCCCCACAGTGCTGGCTCCATCCCCTGTGGTGCGTCTGATGTCTCTGCCCTGCACTGTGAAAGGAGAGAAGGAAACATGTCAACAAAGTGCTCCAGGGCTGTGCATTCCCTCCACAATGCTGGCTCCACCTCCTGCTGGGAGGCTGACGACCCTGCCCCTCTCTGAAAGGAAGGGAGAGGCCAGGAAACCAAAGTGCTCAAGGAACACCCAGAACTGGTTAAGACCGGGCTCAGAGCCCTCCTGCACAAAGGGAACAAAGACTTTTAGGGGTATAAGTACAGGACCTCTGACTACAGAAAATTAGATCATCCTGGAGTCAAGAAGGAACCTCTGCCAAGGAGAAAGCTGAATCTGAAGAAGGAAGACTGGCCTGCTGTTCTCTGCTGGACTGACCTGCTGTTGCTTTGCTGCCAAGGAGAGGGGAAGGACTTTGCTTTGTGCTGTGTCCCCTTGCTTGAAGGAATCTCCAAGGGCCTGAGAGAGAGCTGGCTCCCTGTTATGAAGTCCCAGGAACAAAAGGACTTCACCCCAACTTTCCTGAACTCTATTGAGAGAGTTCTATCCTTCCTGGAGTGCGTGGCCCGGTTGTGGTGCCTCTGGAAGTTGTACCTGTGTTGGAAGGCTGGAAACCAAGCTTTTAAAGACTTTCTGCCAGTGTTGTCGCATCGCTGCTTGCGGAGCGCATACCCGACAGTGCGAGGAAATTCCCACCGCTACGAAGGCCGAGATCATCGCAGCGCCTGTTGCCGCTGCCAGAGCCATCGCATCCTTTATTTGCGGGACGCACCAGACCGGTGCGGGAAGACTACTATCGCTGCGAGTGTCGTCGCAGAGCCTGTCATCGCTGGGTGAGATCGCCGCATCGCTTGCTTGTGGACCGCATCACGTCGCTGTGAGTGTCGTCGCAGAAGCCATCGCATCGAGGAGCTTCGAGGGTGAGATCACCGCTGGTCCGCGCATCGTCGCCCCGGAGATTGTCGCAACTCCAAAGATCATCGCATCGTGCCTTTGCGAAAGAAAACTTCCTACGGAACCTACGCACGGGAATCCATATAAGTCCGCCTTCCTCCCCATACATACCGGATTCGTTGTAACACGCCCGCTTCTGCAGCGGGGTTGTCGCATTGCCTCCCCAGGGTCTCAGCAGCAACGCATCGCTTGTTTTCCACCGCACCAGCTTCTGCTTTGGAACTTTGACGCATTTAAAAGGTACTGTTGGCTAAACGTAACGCAACTGTGAACTTTTAATGCAACTGTGGGATTCTTTTATCGCAACCTTAAGAACTCTTTGGCAACCATATTCTTGAACTGTGTATGTTGGATTTTTGTCGTTTTGGTCTTGTGTAGTTTAGAATAAATACCTTTAGTTTCTAAACTGTTGTTGAGTCAGTTTGTGGTGTTTTCACTGTGTTACTGTGAGTGTTGGTACAAATACTTTACACATTGCTTTTGGATAAGCCTGAGTGCTTGTGTCAATCTACCAAGGGGGCGAGTCGAGGTTATCTAAAGAGTGTTTCCTCCTTACCCTGACTAGAAGCAAGGGTCCCTATTAGGACAGGAGCACCTATCGCTGCCAACTAGAGACCCCCAGTTCTAACATTGTTGGTCAGCGGTGGGATTTGAACTTGTATTTGTACTAGACCCACAGTGATTGGTGTACATCACTAGTGAGTGCAGACCACTACGCCACCACATACTACGGCTGAGTTTTTTATTTTTTGTTCTATTTTTGATCGTAACCCTGAAAGAATCCAAGCATCATGTCTCTGAATGGTAAACCAGCAAGTGATGTTGCAGAACTGGAGTTTGAGATTGAAATGTTAAGTGATTACAAAGTAGGTCAACTCAGGCAGTTCTGCAGGAACTTTGGATGCCCCATGAAGTGCTGCTCCAGGAAGGAGGAGCTACAGGAGGCCTTAAGGGCCTGGTGGGAGGCCAAAGAGGATGGGGAGACAGATGGTGCAGAAGTGGATGAGGATGCACAAAGGGATGGTTTCAGGCCACAGGATCTGCCTGTGTCCAGAGCAGCCTCAAGGGCTGGGAGCAACCATTCAGCTGAAAGTTTTTCCCCAGAGGAGTTGGAGGAAAACCAAAGGGCTAGAGATCATCAGTTAGAAATGTTGAGGCTTGAAATGGAGCTGAAGCAAATGGAAAAAGAAAGAGAAAGCGCAGAAAGAGAAAGGGCGGCGGAGGAGAGCAAAAATGCCCGTGCCCTGGAGGAATTGAAATTGACCTTGGCCCATGAATTAAGAATGAGGACGCTTGAGTTGGAGCTCAAGAGGCGTGAGGCCATGAGGGTCTCAGCTGAAGAAGAAACATGGGTAGCTCAAGGGGTGAGCTTTACTGAGTGGGAGGTGGAGTCCAGCTCAGATGTTGGCAGCAAGATTATAGTTTCCAGTGCTGAGAGAAAGGTACAAACACCCAGAGATGTGGCGCCTGACTTAAGGGAGGGGGTCGACATACACCAGGGGGTTCTAGTTTATGATGTAGTTCCAGTGGAGTGCAGTGTCCCTGAAGTAGATTGGGGGACTGGCACAGCGGCCCATATTCCTAGTGGTGGGAGGGACACTCTACTGACTCTAGATGAGAGGTACAGGGAGAGGGGTTCCCCCATGGTAGAAACCTTGGTGTGTGTGTGTGTGTGTGTGAAGACCAGCCAGAAGAGTATGGGTTGTGTGACAGAGAGAGTCAGATACTGTCTTGCCAGTCTCCAGAGAGTGGTGTGGGGTACTTGTGTGAGGCACTGGAGGGTGAGGCAAATGGTAGCTTGGTTAACAACTGTGGGGGGCTGTGTGATTCATTTGTTGGACAGCATATTTTAAGTCCCTGTTTTCCAGAGCTATGCCAATCCCGGTGGAGTGCGAGTCCTCTGATTCCAGGGGGCTTGCATTGGAGACAGACCTCTTGGTCGATTCCAGAGAGTCTGAGGAAGCATTGGGGAGTGATCCCAAAAGGAGTGGCTCAGATATATTCCAGAACTGTGAGGTGAAAGAGGTTCAGTGTAGCCCGGTTGGGTCCCAGTGTAGTGGGAGGGGTGTAGGGTCTCATGTCCGGTCTCAGTGGAGAAAGAGTGAGTATGGGATGGTGTGTCTCACGGTACCTGAAACCCAGTCTTAGGGCCTGGAGGGTTCCTTAAGGGAACACCAGGTTGGGGGCCGAGAAGGTGCTAGTAGGCCATTTGAGGAGTATCTCCTAGTGTCTGTTGAACGGGGAGTGCCTGTAACCAGGCCTCCATCAGTTCTGGTGTCTGGCAGTGTCACTCCAGTTGGGAGGGTGCAGAAGTCCAGACTGAGGGGTGAGAGGGGGAAGGAATCCCCAGTGGAAGAACCAGTGGGTGAGGGGCCAGCCAGAAGGGCTGAGTCTCCCACGAGTGACCATGGTGAAACCACTTCTGTCCTGGGGGATCTTCACGCACTGTCAGGTGGACAGGGGTCGGGAGATCTGCACCAGGCAGACTGTCACAGGACACATGAGTTGTGTGTCACCCTCAAAGGGGTACTGTGAGTCCCCAGAAGTCCTGGCGTGCCAGGCAAGTGCATAACCGCAGGTATTGGTCCCTGGGTTGGGAGACCAAGTTCAGGATCTGCCTGACCTGGAAGGAAGGACATCTGTAACCAGTGTCCTGACCAGTTTGGCTTCCAGGGGTACCCCTCCAGTAGGGAGGGTGCAGCGCTCTGGAAGGGGGTACAGAGGGAGCGAGTCCTCGCCTCTTACCCTGGTGCAACCTGAGGGTTTAAACCCTAGGTTGGGAGACCAATTGCTGGAGGGAGGTCCTGAACTGGTAGGAGAGTTGTGTTCTTGGTTGTCCTGGTGGAAAGGGCTGCCCCTGGAAGGGGGCAGGAGTCTCACCCTGGGGATGGACTGGGCCACACCATTGTATTGTCCAGGTGGGTATTGTCTACCAGAGAGGGCCCATCGGTGAATGAAGGCCTGGTGCGCCAGGCAAGTGTTCCCCCGCAGGGGTTGGTCCCTGGGTGGGGAAGCCAGGTTCAGGTGTTGTCTGACCTGGAGGCTTTGGAGCCTAGGTTTGAGGGCCAGGTCTGGGGTGTCCCCCCTGACCTGGGATACCAGTTGCAGGATATAACCCCATAACTGGTGGGTGAATGGTGCGGGACACCTGCCACACGTGCCCCGGCTATTCTTGAAGGGGGTACCACTCCAGGTGGGAGGGTACAGAGCCCCAAGGAAGAGGAGGACCGGGTGTGGGGAAGCCCATCCCAGCCTCCTGTCCAGCCACTGGATAAAGGTCCGGGACTGGTGGGTCAGTGCCTGGATATCAGACCTGACCTGACAAAAGAGGGAGTGGACAAAGGGTGCCCAACACCTGGGGCTACTGCCCCCGCTCTCTGATGACACAGGGGTTTGAGAGCCTAGAGGGGCCTGAGGCCTGGGTCTCATCCGTGATCACTGTTGGTGGTCACTGTGGCTTGCTGTCTGTCTGTTGGGATACACCTGTGAGTAAGTTACAGTTAGGTGCTGCACAGGTGGTGTCCACAGGGGAGGAAAAGGGTTTGACATGGATTGGCATGGTGTACCCTGAGAGTATGGATAGAGTGATCCAACTGGGTTTAGGACGGCGTAGAACAGGACTTCCCTGCTGTTTGGGCCAGTTTCCGTGTTCTATCGCCTTAAGCCGGGAATCCCATCGTGGTATCGTTTGGTCTACCCTGGCTTTAGGCTGGAAGGGTGTTGTGTTGGAACTGGCCCGTGTTGCAGGGTCATCCCCAAACTTTTTGCTTCTTTCTCCCTTATTTTTCCTGACCTGTGGCTGTTGGCAATAGGACTCTGCGCACTTTACCACTGCTGATCAGGGCTAAAGTGCATATGCTCTCTGTGTAAATTGTTATTCTAATTGGTTATCCCTGATTGGCATATTTGTATCACCAAGAGGTCCCTGGTAAAGTGCACTGGGAGTGCCAGGGCTGGTGATGACAAATGCTACTAGTGGGCCTGCAGCACTGGTTGTGCCACCCACATGAGTAGCGCTAAAATGGTGTCTCAGGCCTGCCACCGCACTGACTGTGTGCAGTCTGTGAACTACCATGTCCTCCTGGGCAGTGTCCCCACTGACCAGGCCTAACCCTTCCCTTTCTGTGCACATTGGTCACCCCTGTGGAAGGCCCAAGGTACCCCCTTGGGCAGGGTGCAGTGTATGTGAAAGGTAGAGCATGTACTGTTGCAGGTGACATGCTCTGGTAGTGAATTACAGCCATTTTCGGTTTTCACTATTGTAAGGCTATCATGCCCATAGGCTATCAGGGGGAATGCTGGCTACAGTGGCTACCAGCATATCTTCTCATAGGAGCAAGATAGGACATAACAGTCTGGTATCCCTGAACTCAGAATTTAATAACACATCTTTTAAGAAAGGTGGCTTTTAAATCCTGTGTTTGAGAACAACACTTTTAGAAAGTAGCTGTTCTCTTGTCTGACCTTTCTGTATGCCTTGGCTGGTTTGTGAATTGACTGTCTGGTTTGTGAGTGACAGGGCTGGGGGATTCCAGGAGACAGAATGAGTCCGCCCAGTGGTGAATAGAGATATTTGCATCTAGATGGGAGGAATGAGTTGCACCTGGGACCTGAATAGGACTGTGCCCGACCCCACATTGCTGGCTCCACCCCTGTGGTGCGTCTGATGTCTCTGCCCTGCACTGTGAAAGGAGAGAAGGAATCATGTCAACAAAGTGCTCCAGGGCTGTGCATTCCCTCCACAATGCTGGCTCAACCTCCTGCTGGGCGGCTGATGACCCTGCCCCTCTCTCTGAAAGGAAGGGAGAGGCCAGAAAACAAAGTGCTCAATCAACACCCAGAACTGGTTCAGACCGGGCTAAGAGCCCTCCTGCACAAATGGAACATAGACTTTTAGGGGTATAAGCACAGGACCCCTGACTACAGAAAATTAGATCATCCTGGAATCAAGAAGGAACCTCTGCCAAGGAGAAAGCTGAATCTGAAGAAGGAAGACTGTTCAGCTGTTCCTCTGCTGGACTGACCTGCTGTTGCTTTGCTGTCAAGGAGAGGGGAAGGACTTTCCTTTGTGCTGTTTCCCCTTGCTTGAAGGAATCTCCAAGGGCCTGAGAAGAGCTGGCTCCCTGTTATGAAGTCTGAGGAACAAAAGGACTTCACCCCCAGCTTTCCTGAACTCTATTGAGAGTTCTGTCCTTCCTGGAGTGCGTGGCCCAGTTGTGGTGCCTCTGGAAGTTGTACCTGTGTTGGGAAGCTGGAAACCAAGCTTTTAAAGACTTTCTGCAAGTTTTGTTGCATCGCTCGCTTGCGGAGCACATCCCCGATAGTGTGAGGAAATTCCCACCGCTACGAAGGCCGAGATTGTCGCAGCGCCTGTTGCCGCCGCCAGAGCCATCGCATACTTCATTTGCGGGACGCACCAGACCGGTGCGGGAAGACTACCATCGCCGCGAGTGCCGTCGCAGAGCCTGACGTCGCTGGGTGAGATCGCCGCACCGCTTGCTTGCAGACCGCATCACGTCGCTGCGAGTGTCGTCGCAGAAGCCATCGCATCAAGGAGCTGCGAGAGAGAGATCATCGCTAGTCCACGCATCGTCGCCCCGAAGATCGTCGCAACTCCAAAGATCATCGCATCGTGCCTTTGCGAGAGAAAACTTCCTACGGAACCTACGCACCGGAATCCATACAAGTCCGCCTTCCTCCCATGCAGACCGGATTCGTCGCAACACGCCCCCTGCTGCACCGGGGTAGTCGCATCTCCTCCCCAGGGTCACAGGAGCAACGCATCGCTTGTTTTGCACCGCACCAGCTTCTGCTTTGGAACTTTGACAAAATTAAAAGGTACTGTTGGCTAAACGTGACGCAACTGTGAACTTTTCATGCAACTGGGGATTATTTTATCGCAACCTTAAGGACTGTTTTGCATCCATATTCTTGAACTGTGTAAGTTGGATTTTTGTTGTTTTGGTCTTTTGTAGTTTAGATCAAATACCTTTATTTTTCTAAACTTTTGTGGAGTCAGTTTGTGGTGTTTTCACTGTGTTACTGTGAGTGTTGGTACAAATACTTTACACATTGCTTTTGGATAAGCCTGACTGTTGTGCCAAGCTACCAAGGTGGTGAGTAGAGGTTATCTAAAGAGTGTTTCCTCCTTACCCTGACTAGAAGCAAGGGTCCCTATTAGGACAGTGGTACCTACCTCTGCCAACTAGAGACCCCCAGTTCTAAAAGATGCCAGTTGTATTTTTTGGACGTTTTACTACAAACAATGTTGGCTCTCCAACTATGGTTTCATCCACAATGACTGACTTCTTCAAATTTAGTTTGATATCTCATTTTCACGCTGCCTTATTTCCTTGCGTTTAGTTTATTAAAATCTCTATTCAAAAACTCATAGTCTGGTGTGGTGTATCTGAACTCTAGCAATGCATTTATTTTATTCCATCATAACAGTAGAATGACAAAAATCAAAGGAATGTGTAAACGTAGATAATTTGGAGGTACATAATGTATTTCTTACGTTCCCAACTGTGACTCCCAAAAGAATAATACCATTACATCATCTACTACTCTGTTTATCCCACTTGACCAAAAATTGTATATCAATATTTGCATTAACATAACAATAACTACATGTCACTAATACTCAGTGCCAGATTTGACATTTGCAGGTCCGGACCTTACCAACATGGAAGAAGGGGATATATTCTGAACTGTCAGATTGAATAGGCAAATGATCATTCATTCATGTCGTCAGCTGGAGCCACATCTTCTGCCTCACATAAGGAATCCTATAACACCAATAGACAAAACATGGCAGTACTACATTTTGTAGAAAGAGGATCATTCCAATCCACTTATCTATTATCTGGAGGAGTGTCACAACCAAGTTTCAGTAGTGTGCCACATAAGACGTATGTCCTATAATGATGACACACATCAAAAACTACATACACATTCACGCAGCAACGATTTTGCCAATGTGAAGGGAGATTACCATGATTTCACAAGTATTTTGAGCAAATGATGGCACACATATTGCTTTAGTGCCAGTACATGATAGGGAACAAGCCCAACGCAGTCTCAAATCTTCCTTTCAGTTACAGTGCAAGTTGTCTTGGTATAAGATTTGTACACCCAAAGTCTGTGTGCGTCTTTCCTAGGATCCCTTTGTACTTTGAAACAGCAAAATATACCTGCAAATGTGACAACCCTGAAATGTCAAAATGAAGATGACATGGTGAAGGAACATAAAACAGATAAAAAAATAAAGATTATCTTCACACAGAACATAATGGGCAAATTACAAAGTCAACTTTTGGAGGACTCAGTTTCAAACAATATCCGGAGATAAACAATGTAACTGAACACAGTATTCAATGTGTCCAAACTTTGATCAACAAATATCTTTGGCCTGATTTTCCATGAACTTGCCCCTTCCAACACCAGCTCTGTCCAGACAATGAAATTTGCCTTTAGGAGCCCAAATGCCCGCTCCACTAGCTGCAGTGCTCTTCCATGGGCCTCAATGAACTAGTGTTGCTGGATTCCTCAGTGGTGCCAACAACCACTGTCAGTTGGGATACGCTGAGTCTCCTAGATGGAAGACAGTAAAGAGCGAAAATATTATAACACAATTCCATCAAAGTTAGTATTTGTGAACAAACTAGCCCCCATTTTGAATACTGGTGATGCACTTAACAATCACTAACACACTATTTTGAACTTCTGATATGGCGGCTGCCTGACCTCGCTGTAGGACGTTTGTAATCATAAGGGCGCACGGTTGTCGACTGCCTAGTGGGCGGTGAACTCCATGACGGACACAGCCATATGCTGACATTGTTGAAGATAATGTACGAAGACCAATCGCTATGTCCGTCTATGCTGACGTTCACATACATCGCATACATGTACGAGGCGGATGGAAAAAAAGCTTACTTGCCTTCCAACAAAGCTGCCATCAAGACCTCCTCCATTTTTGCTGCAGTTTTTTGCCTCTAGGAGCAACAATTTGGGGACGAGCAGGTGAGAGGGCCCATGCCTTCCATCAAGAGGAGCTGGATTTGCTTGCAGAGGAGGTCCTTTCCCTGTGTGGCCAGTTCTTTGGCTTACCAGAGGGACCGGTATAGGTCTGAAATGTATATGGGAATCTGTTTAACAGTTTTCTTTCCATTAACGTAGCTATAATGTTACTTTGAGTCCCTGAGTGATGTGTAGTTAGTGATGTGAACTGTCATATATATTGTTCCTTACAGAGGACAATGATGGTGGGGATTTCGAAGCCCTGTACCATAGTAAAAAAACAAATCAACTTTAGCAAGTGCTGTGAGTTTAAAGCTCAAGAAAGTAATGGGTTCGTATGGAGAGATATATCCATGTATATGTTTGATTGACATTTGCTACAGTCTGAACTCACATCATGGTAATTTGAGAGCACATTATAGACTCTTTACAACTGTACATAAAAATGTTGTCTATACAAAGAAAATGGAAAATATGTTATCTATGTCTATCATCCAACAGGTCACTCAGCCTGTATCTGGCCTCTCCAAACTATTGGTTGGGAGCTAACAGTAGCTCCCAGACGCCTGTAGAGTAGCACACGGCCTTGAGGCCATTTATCAGATATGCACACGGGCAATTTTGCAGTGAAATGTTGAGTGGCCTGTTTGGATGTGAACAAGACCTGGCAAGGAGCAGTGCTCAGTCAGAATAATGGGCCAGGCTGGAGCTGAGTCACAGGGATAAACAACTGAATGCATCAGTCATAATCCTTGCCAGGGCAACTTTTGAGGTGTGCTTACATTTTGCCTGTCAATGCTTTTAAATAGACAACAGTTGGAAGGGAGAGTTACCTAACTACTTGAGCTAACACTTTGTGTTATTAGACTCCCATTTCAAAGTCTGTCATGTCCAAACTGCAGGTATTTACTCACAGTGGACAGTATTCACTGTGCCATAAGTATTTATGTTTAACCTGCAGTAGTTCACAATCTATTGCACTGATCAGAAGTAGGGCACATCACACAATATGTAGGAGCCCCCTGCCATAGATGATGTCACAGGCCTGGATTAGTGAGTGTAGACCATGACATGGGTTGAAGGGAGGCAACAGGTCACTACAAAAGTGTGTATGAAGATATTGGTTTTGGTCAGCATGTGACAAAACATGTGTTGTATGCTAACTTATGAGTTATGCAAGTGATCGATGCAGCAAAATTGTGTTACATCAATACAAACAAACAAAAAGTCGCAAAACCATTGTTTTTTCTATCATTTTTTGTATCCATAGAGGCCAACAACCATCGGAAGTGGGACACACGAAATGCCATTGTCAGGAAGGTGCGGACCCTGGGGGTCTTCATGCAGTGCAGTGTCCACTGCTGGAAAAGGTTGGAGGACTTACGACGTTGGTCCTAAAAGTCAGCTGAAGTCTAGCTCGTCCAGTCCTCCCATTGTGTTAGCTGTGTGCACCGCCCCCTGACCCCCCCACCTCCTCAATGTTCTGCATTCCTGATGTGGACTATGCAGCATTTGATGAGCAGTTGAAGGCCCAACCGCAGCAAAAAGGAGGTAAGTTCTTTAAAGAGTTTCACATGTTACATGACTCTTTTTTTGTTACAGGCAGGATTTTGCCCATCAACATTAAGGCAGACCGATGTCAAACGTCCAACAAGAGTTCTTGAGGTGTGAGTTCTGCACTATGTGTATGATGATGTGCTTTTTCTATTGATATGCTGGCAAGGATCCCACCTGATTCCTGTTAGCAACCAGTGGCCGTTCTGAGCAGGCACGTGGCTGCCTAAACGAGGGACAGCGTACCAAACTGGCTAATAGTGTTTATTGTGTCATGTTATTATTATTATTTATTATTTAGCGATTTATAAAGCGCCTGGTGACCCAAGGACATCCCCGCGCTGTAAGAAAATTTGTTATCCAGATGAGGGGAGGAAAGGAGAGGAATGACGTTATTTAGGGAATAAAAATGTTTTCAATTTTTTTCTGAAAATCAAATAATTGGGTTCCAGTCTAAGGGTACGTGGGAGGGAATTCCATCCAGTGGAAGCTTTTACTGAGAAGCGTCGACCTCCAGTGCGTGTCTTTTTAAATTTGGGGATGTTGGCTAGGTGCTCACTATCGGACCGCAGGGATCTGGGTGCTTTATAAGGAGTAACCAGGTCGCTGAGGATCGAAGGGCCACCTCCATTGATTAGTTTATATGCCGTGCACATGGATTTAAAATCCACCCTTTGGCGCACAGGGAGCCAGTGCAGGGCCTTTATAGCAGGTTTCACTGACACTCTGGAGGGAAGGTTCATGAGTAGTCGGGCTGCTGCATTCTGAGTTCGTTGCAGTTTCGCCAGGGTGGCCTCAGGTGCTCCCAGGTAGACCATGTTACTATAGTCCAAACGTGACAGTATGAGCCCTTGGACTAGTAGTTTCCTGGATGCGGGGGGGAGAAGGGGGAGAATCCTGAGGGTGGTGCGCATAAGCCCAAAGCAGGTTCCTGCAGTTTTGGCCGCTTGCGTTTTCATTGAGAGCTCGGGTTCTAACCATACTCCTAGGGTCTTAATTTCCTGTTTTGGGGTAGGAATTTCCCCGAACACGTCTGGCCATACCGCTGGGGGGATGGTCACCCATTGCTTTCCCATGAGCATCACTTCGGTCTTTGACCCGTTTAGTTTTAGTGATGAATCACACATCCAACCGTGTATTTCCGTAAGGCTGTTTGCCAGGTTGTCTGGGTGGTCGTCTAGTTGGGATAGGGAGACGACCAGCTGTGTGTCATCAGCGTAGCTCACTATTTTTATACCGAATGGTATCACCACGTCTTCAAGGGGGGCCATGTAAGCATTAAAAAGCGTCGGGCTCAGGGATGATCCCTGGGGGACCCCGCTCATGAGGGGGAGGGTGGACGAGCGATGATTGCCGTCCCATACCTGGAACGTGCGCCCAGCGAGGAAGGACTCTATCCATCTGAGTGCCGTCCCGGTGAGCCCTGCTGCCGCCAGCCGATGGAGAAGGACACGATGGTTGACTGTGTCGAAGGCTGCACTAAGATCCAGGAGGATCACTGCCACTGACCCTCCTGAATCTAGAATGCGCCTTGCTTCCTCGATGACGGCAAGAAGGGCAGTGTCTGTGCCGTGGCCCGGGCGGAACCCAGTTTGGGATTGCCGTAAGATGTTATTTGCCTCGAGAAACTGAGACAGTTGTCCGTTAACCAATTTCTCGGCTACCTTGCTAATGCCAGGGAGGAGTGAGATTGGCCGGTAGCTTGCCATATCTGCTGGGTCTAGCTGGGGTTTTTTAAGTAGTGCCTTCACCACTGCACTCTTCCAGCTAGCGGGAACAGATCCCTGGGCAAGTGAGCTGTTAATAAGCTCCGTGATCGTGGGAGTGATGACGGGGGCTATAGTTTTGAGGAATCTAATGGGTGCAGGGTCAAAAGGTGATCCGCTTTTCATTTTGGTCATGGTTACTTCTACCTCGTTGCAGGTTACTGGCCTAAATGTCGCAAGTTGGGGGCGTGAGCTGCTTCCAGACTGGTTGGGAGGTGAATCATTGTCCATGTGGCTAGAGGGACAGGGAGGGGGAAGGGATGCTAAGATGCGGGTCATTTTGTCATTAAAATAGGTGGCTAATTCATTGCTTCGGTCCACAGGGGGGATATTGGAGGAAGGAGTGGTTGGTACTTTCAGAAGCTCTTTTACTATAAGGAAGGATTCCCTGGTTGAGTTAGTGGATTCTTTTATCCGAGTATCGTAGTGGGAAGCTTTGGAGCGCCTAATAGCAGTTTTGTATAATCTAACTGAGTTTTGGTAGGCTTCCTTGCTGGCGTGCTGCCAGTCTTTCCTCCAAAGTCGTTCGGCTCTCTTACAATTTTTGCGTAGTAATCGAAGTTCCGGGGTATACCACGGGGCGGAACCTGGTTTCCCATTTTTGTCCTCCCGAATTCTAAATGGGAGTACGGAATCCAGGGAGGTAGTAATCCACTCTCTATATTTACTATCGGCGACAGCCGGGTCTTCTGCATAAGCAGGGGTGGTTGACTTTAGGGTCCTGGCCCATTCTTCGGTGGGGAGCTTGGACCAGGCCCTGTCCCTGATGTAAGTGGGCGGTTTTTGAGGTTTCCTAAAGGTTCCTGGTAGTTGGAAGGAGACTAAAAAGTGGTCCGTCCAGGGGAGGGGAAGGGACTCACTAACTTGCATAGTAAGGGTGCTCGTGAACACAGGGTCCAGCAAGTGACCTTTATTGTGAGTAGCTCCCGAGTTTAGGAGGCGGATGTCGAGGTGAATGAGCGAGGTGAGGCGCTGCAGCTATCAGGATCAGCTGCGCGCTGAAGGTGGTTAGAGCGCTGGGGTGTGCGTTGGTTTTAAAAACAGAATTAAAGTGACACCACACAACAGAAGAAATTACGATTTTACCACAGTTTTAAAAATTAGAAACGAGTACCTCCAGCTCCCGGCTTCCGCCTCAGGACTGGGACAAAGTTTATCTGCAAGCCGCTAGTAATCAACGGATTAAGTACTGAGGGCGGGGGGCGTGGCCTAAAGGTTGTCTGCAAGCCGCTAGTGGTCAGCGGATGAGGTCCTAAAGGCAGGGGGCGTGGCCTAAAAAGGGGGCGGAGTCAGCGCGCACGCCTGGACTGATGGCGGCCGCTGTGAATGAGCGAGGTGAGGCGCTGCAGCTATCAGGATCAGCTGCGCGCTGAAGGTGGTTAGAGCGCTGGGGTGTGCGTTGGTTTTAAAAACAGAATTAAAGTGACACCACACAACAGAAGAAATTACGATTTTACCACAGTTTTAAAAATTAGAAACGAGTACCTCCAGCTCCCGGCTTCCGCCTCAGGACTGGGACAAAGTTTATCTGCAAGCCGCTAGTAATCAACGGATTAAGTACTGAGGGCGGGGGGCGTGGCCTAAAGGTTGTCTGCAAGCCGCTAGTGGTCAGCGGATGAGGTCCTAAAGGCAGGGGGCGTGGCCTAAAAAGGGGGCGGAGTCAGCGCGCACGCCTGGACTGATGGCGGCCGCTGTGAGTGAGCGAGGTGAGGCGCTGCAGCTATCAGGATCAGCTGCGCGCTGAAGGTGGTTAGAGCGCTGGGGTGTGCATTGGTTTTAAAAACAGAATTAAAGTGACACCACACAACAGAAGAAATTACGATTTTACCACAGTTTTAAAAATTAGAAACGAGTACCTCCAGCTCCCGGCTTCCGCCTCAGGACTGGGACAAAGTTTATCTGCAAGCCGCTAGTAA
Organism: Lissotriton helveticus; assembly: GCF_964261635.1. Classification (NCBI taxonomy): domain Eukaryota; kingdom Metazoa; phylum Chordata; class Amphibia; order Caudata; family Salamandridae; genus Lissotriton; species Lissotriton helveticus. The sequence goes on from NC_136059.1 coordinate 1,710,278,221, forward strand.
TCAACGGATTAAGTACTGAGGGCGGGGGGCGTGGCCTAAAGGTTATCTGCAAGCCGCTAGTGGTCAGCGGATGAGGTCCTAAAGGCAGGGGGCATGGCCTAAAAAGGGGGCGGAGTCAGCGCGCACGCCTGGACTGATGGCGGCCGCTGTGAATGAGCGAGGTGAGGCGCTGCAGCTATCAGGATCAGCTGCGCGCTGAAGGTGGTTAGAGCGCTGGGGTGTGCGTTGGTTTTAAAAACAGAATTAAAGTGACACCACACAACAGAAGAAATTACGATTTTACCACAGTTTTAAAAATTAGAAACGAGTACCTCCAGCTCCCGGCTTCCGCCTCAGGACTGGGACAAAGTTTATCTGCAAGCCGCTAGTAATCAACGGATTAAGTACTGAGGGCGGGGGGCGTGGCCTAATGGTTGTCTGCAAGCCGCTAGTGGTCAGCGGATGAGGTCCTAAAGGCAGGGGGCGTGGCCTAAAAAGGGGGCAGAGTCAGCGCGCACGCCTGGACTGATGGCGGCCGCTGTGAATGAGCGAGGTGAGGCGCTGCAGCTATCAGGATCAGCTGCGCGCTGAGGTGGTTAGAGCGCTGGGGTGTGCGTTGGTTTTAAAAACAGAATTAAAGTGACATCACACAACAGAAGAAATTACGATTTTACCACAGTTTTAAAAATTAGAAACGAATACCTCCAGCTCCCGGCTTCCGCCTCAGGACTGGGACAAAGTTTATCTGTGTAATGCTCCTTCAATATTGGTGATGATGTAATGGTAGCCTTATTATATATAGCATAACATACTAGGTAGTTATGATACAGTGGATGCACCAAACGTCATATTGGTGAGTTGGGATTCTACACAAACAAGAGTGAGCATGTGATGCCAAATGACTAGTGACATCAGTATTAATGGTTGCATTTTGGATTCAAAACATATCCAAATTGTGTTTTGCATCAGGAATACTGTTTCCTGCATATTCAAAGTAACAGATTAGCATGATGTCTCACTCCTTCATGAATATATGTGCCCAAGCCAGTCTTGTTTTTGACAATAATTGTGATAGGCATACAATTTTTGTGGAATCACAGACAGGAATGTACACACATTGGTGAGCAAGCATCCTTTTTTGGAAGGCAACTGGCATCTAATGTATTAACACAATGTGGTTATGCAGGTATGTCACTTCAAATTTCTTAAACTTCAACATTAGAGACATATACATTGAATATTGGTATGCTGTTGCTTTTTTGAGTAATTTAATAATTCTCCTGAGCATATGTGAATAGCCACGTGTAAAAGGTAACAGGTAATGGGGAAGGGTACCTTTGGATCCGGCTACGACGGTGTTGATTTGCATCGTGATCAGCCAACAACAGCAGAGGCAGGATGTGTAGGAACGGGTCCACAGCAGTACAGGAATTGAGAAGGTGAGTAAAGGTGAGTTTGTGCCTTATATACGTTCCATTCCGCCAACTCAGGTGTGGAGGTTTCCCCACTACAGTTATGTCGGTGGGAAGACCCATCCCTGACTCCGTCGGAGATGGTCGCTCCCCTCCCGCCTTAACATCTGGTATCGTAGCGATCTGCTGAGCGTGCCTTGCATCTATTAGATATAGCGATTTGTATCCAAGCAGCGCTTTTGGTGCCTGCAGTAATTTAGACTGTATTTTAACTTAGCGCTTTTATTGACAAGCAGCGCTTTGGTGCCTGAAGGAATTTGGACTGTATTTTAACTTAGCGCTTTTGTTGACAAGCAGCGCTTTGGTGCCTGAAGTAATTTGTGAAATCTGAATTGCAGTAATTGTTACAGCGCTCTGCTGCCAGCATTGTTTGCCATAGCGCTTTGTGGCTAGTTAATCAGTGCGTCCTGTTTACCTTTTGGCTCGCGGCCATTTTGTTGTTGTGTATCCCAGCCCGTCCCCCCACCACGCTCCCGCCTCCCAGCTGACCCCCCCTCCCACTGGATGATAGGAGCTGACCCGAACGCCCCTACGCTGTGACCATCCCTGACTCCGTCGGAGACGGTCGCTCCCCTCCCGCCTTAACATCTGGTATCGTAGCGATCTGCTGAGCGTGCCTTGCATCTATTAGATATAGCGATTTGTATCCAAGCAGCGCTTTTGATGCCTGCAGTAATTTAGACTGTATTTTAACTTAGCCCTTTTGTTGACAAGCAGCGCTTTGGTGCCTGAAGGAATTTAGACTGTATTTTAACTTAGCGCTTTTGTTGACAAGCAGCGCTTTGGTGCCTGAAGTAATAAGTGAAATCTGAATTGCAGTAATTGTTACAGTGCTCTGCTGCCAGCATTGTTTGCCATAGCGCTTTGTGGCTAGTTAATCAGTGCGTCCTGTTTACCTTTTGGCTCGCGGCCATTTTGTTGTTGTGTATCCCAGCCCGTCCCCCCACCACGCTCCCGCCTCCCAGCTGACCCCCCCTCGCCCCTCCTCTTCCACCAACCACTTATGTCAGATGTTTTTGCGCGCAGCGTTCACGCGCAGCGATCGCGCCCCATGCGCGCCGAAGGTGCGCCAAAGGTAAGCCCGTCTATGCCCGTCCGCGCCTGGACCGCGCCCAGCGCCAGACCCCGTGGCCCCCGCCGTACCAAGCCCACTATAGTCACATATGATGCCGCTACTCTTCTCGCCCTCAACCCCGGACGCACACCACAATGCTGCGAAGCCACCCCAGGACGTACCCACGGCCCATTCGCCTGCCTCTACTGCAAGTTTAACTGTTTCAGGACCCTCACCAAATCCACTTCCTCCATACACAGCTCTGAATCTAACCACCTGAAATGCATCCTGCTTAACACCCGCTCGGTCCACAGACACGCAACCGAACTCTGGGACCTACTCGACACTGCGTCACCGGACATCGCCTTCCTTACAGAAACATGGATGAACACATCATCAGCTCCCGACATCGCCATCGCCATAGCCATACCGGACGCTTAGAAGATCATCCGAAAAGATCGCTCCATTCAAACAGGAGGAGGCATCGCCATCATCCATAGGAACACCATCAAAATCACGACCAGCTCCGACAATAATCTTGCAACCGCCGAACATCTCCACTTTCAGATCCACACCGACCCTAGGACCACACTTAGAGGCACCCTCATATACAGGCCACCAGGCACCCGCACTCAATTCTGTGACGACATCACGGAGTTCGTCAGTCAACATGCCCTCGCCTCCGAGAACTACATTCTTTTAGGAGACCTCAACTATCACTTTGAAAACAAGCACGACAACAACACCACCACCCTTCTGGACAACCTGGCCAATCTCGGACTCAAACAACTTGTTGACACCCCCACCCATGTAGCCGGACACACGCTTGACCCTATCTTCACCTCCAGCAAGCACATCTCATTCGATCGCACAACAGCTCTCCACTGGACGGACCACAGCTGTGTTCACTTCAGCTACAAAACCACCCTGACCCACAACCGCCCTCAACCTATGCCGAGGAGAAACTGGAACAAAATCACCTCCGACCAACTCCTCACATCACTCAACCAAAACCCTCCCTCCCCCTCATTGGACCCAAACCAAGCGGCCACCAATCTCAAGCAATGGATTTCCCACAGTGCTGACGAATTAGCACCCCTGAAAAAGCACCAGATCAACTCTACCAGCAAAAAGGCTCCCTGGTTCAATGATGACCTTAAAAAATCCAAGAAGCTTCGCCGCACCCTGGAGAAAACATGGAGAAAAAACCCAACCACCGACAACATGGCCACCCTCAAGGCAGCCACCCGCAAACACCATCAACTGATTTGATCCGCCAAGAAATCAGCATTCAAGGATTGTCTCGACAACAACACTCACAACAGCAAGGAACTTTTCAACATCGTCAAAGAATTCACCAACCCCACCGCAGCATCTAACGACATCACTCCCTCCCAAGACCTCTGCGATGCGTTATCCTCTTTCTTCTACAACAAAATTGCCGACATCCACAATAGCTTCGAGAACAATCCAAGCGATCAACCCTCCCCACCCCCCTCAGATCCAACCCCACCAACTAACAACCTTAGCACCTGGAACCCACCACCACTGAAGACACCATCCGCCTAATGAACTCAATACACTCTGGCTCGCCGACCGACCCCTGCCCCCACCACATCTTCAACAAAGCTGACTCCATCATCGCTCCGCATCTCCGTGATATCATCAACTGCTCGTTCAACTCTGCCACCTTTCCAGAAAGCTGGAAACACGCCGAACTCAGTGCCCTTCTGAAGAAACCCACTGCAGACCCCTCTGAACTTAAAAATTACCGACCCATATCCCTCCTCCCATTCCCGGCCAAAGTCATTGAGAAAGCCGTCAACAGACAGCTCGCCGCCTTCCTTGAATCCAACAACTCCCTAGATCCATCTCAATCCGGGTTTCGAGCCAAACACAGCACCGAAACCGCCCTCTTCGCAGCGACCGACGACATCCGAACACTACTGGACAACGGAGAAACAGTGGCCCTCATTCTACTCGACCTCTCCGCCGCTTTCGACACAGTCTGCCACAGCACCCTTACACAACGCCTCAGCAATATCGGCATACAAGGAAAAGCCTTGGAATTGGATCATCTCATTCCTCGCTGGGAGAACTCAAAGAGTCCGACTCCCCCCTTTCAACTCAAAGTCCACTGAAGTCATCTGTGGCGTACCACAAGGATCCTCACTCAGTCCCACCCTCTTCAATGTTTACATGAGTCCACTCGCCTCCATCGCGCGTCAACACAACCTTAACATCATCTCCTACGCCAACGACACCCAGTTAATCCTTTCCCTCACCAAAGACCCTAACACCGCCAAAACCAATCTGCACGAAGGCATGAAAGAAGTAGCTGAATGGATGAAACTTAGCCGCCTAAAACTCAACTCAGACAAAACGGAGGTGCTCATCCTAGGACCATCCCCCTCTGCCTGGGACGACTCTTGGTGGCCTTCCGCACTGGGCACAGCACCCACACCCACAGACCATGCACGTAACCTTGGCTTCATCCTAGAATCCTCTCTCTCGATGTCCAGACAAGTCAACGCAGTCTTATCCTCCTGCTTCAACGTACTTCGCATTCTCAAAAAGATCTTCCGCTGGATCCCCCTCGAGACAAGAAAGACTGTCACCCACGCACTGGTCACGAGTCGACTGGATTACGGTAACACACTATACGCCGGAATCACAGCAAAATTACAGAAAAAACTCCAACGCATCCAAAACGCATCAGCGAGACTCATATTAGACCTCCCTCGCCAAGATCACATAACCGAACACCTAAAAGACCTCCACTGGCTTCCCGTCAACAAAAGAATTACATTCCGCCTTCTCACCCACGCACACAAGGCCCTCTACAACCTAGGACCCGAATGCCTCAATACTCGACTATCCTTCTACAAACCCAACCGCCAACTAAGATCATCCAATCAAGCCCTCGCCGCAGTCCCGCGTATCCGAAAATCCACCATGCGTGGCAGATCCTTCTCCTTCCTTGCTGCCAAGACCTGGAACTCACTCCCCACTCACCTCCGCCTTACCCAAAACCACATCTCCTTCAGAAAAGAACTTAAAACATGGCTATTCGACAAATAACGAACCCCTTCCCCAAGCGCCTTGAGACCCTCTGGGTGAGTAGTGCGCTTTACAAATACTCGAACTTGAACTTGAACTTATCGTGATTGGCTCAGTAGAGAAACTGGCAGTCCTCCATCCCACAGCCAATTTTGCCTATTCCGCTGTCAATGAGGTTGAGATTTCCTGGAGATGACGGCAGGACCATGGTGGTCTTTCGTCTATGCAATAGCCACCATTTAAATAAGATGGGTGGACCACCAAGTCGGGTGTAGGAAGACCCCTGAAAAAGCAATGCAAGGTCCCAATCTGCCAACATCTAAATCAGGCCATTAGTTATTCCAGAAGTGTTCTGACATCACAGTACCTGCTGCAAAAGCCAGCAGCTGAGGTGAAAGCAGGTCAGGTCACAGAGCATAATTGAAGCAATGAAAATTAAAAATCGCTTTTCTTTTGTCTACTCTATTTTAATATCTTACAATGAAAAGCAGAGAGAACATGCTTATTTTGTGCACTCCTTAGATAGTTAATGAAAAGCTGGACTGTTTCTACATGTTTCTTTTCATTCAGATCTACTGCAACCTTCATTTTCTTTTAAAATACATACTTGTATTGAACTGTTTCCAATATCTGTTTGCACCAAATATCTAACAGGGGTTGATGGGTTAATGTTGCACTTGCATTATTTCACATCACTCAATATTCCTTTTAGCAGTTTAACATTATTGCATGACAAACTACGTGTTTAGTCCAAGTAAACGATCAATGCTATTATCACAAACAAATTCATATGATTTACTTTATTGTGGTTCTTTCATCTTTTTTACCATTTACGACATGGACATTGAGTGACGATGTGCAAATACCACAGCTCTGTTAATTTACGCCTCTCTATTAAGATGGGTCTGCATACCCAAATATTAAAGAATAATATATAATATGTAAAAACATTACTTAACTAACATATAGAACTTCTCCTAATGTCCACACCCTAATCCTCTCTGGCAACACAATTGCCCAACAACCGAATCACAACCTAAAGAAATGAGTGTAAGCCCTCAAATCCAAACATCCTCCTCTTTAATCTGCTTCCTCTTCGTAACGCTTATGACACTGACCATCTTTCCTCCCTATAAAACTCATCCATACCTGTTCATCAACTGCCTCTCCTGATCTATCAAACTGAATTTGCCCATTCCATTATAATCCAACCCTTACAAAATACAATGGCCCAGATGCACAACCATTTTGCATGCGCAAAATCGGTCGCAAAATGATTTGTGCATGCAAAAATGGTTATACACAAAGTGCGAAAGGCACTCGCAAAATACAAAATTGTGCTGCAAATGAATAATGACTGGCAAAAAATGCAACCGTTTTTTGCATTCCCAAAATTGCGACTTGCAAAATACAATGTACAGAGCAGTCACAAATTGCGAGTATGGCCAATTAAATCCATTGCGTATGCAATTTACCACTAACCAGAAACAGGTGGTAACCAGGCCCAACCTATTAAAACAGCAGCAAATGTCTGCCCTGTACGTCATAGCGAGGAGGATGCGGTCCTTTTAACTACACTGTATATGCCACTGACTACATGATGCACCATTTGTGTTGATTGTTTTGAGGCAATGGATGTTTGATTGTGGAGGATTGGTATGCATGCGCAGAGCAGGCTTTAGTAGGGATTTACACATTATTAACACATTTCAAACTTACTAGGGTTTGGTGCTGGCTGTGATGTGTCAAGGCTTCCAAATCCTACAACAGCCGCCTTCTACAGGGGCCTTTCCTCTGAGAGAGCGCAAACTGAGATAAATATATGAGTACATCACACTTACCTATAGAGAGCATAATTCATGAAGAGAAATGCCATGAGTGCTAATAGTATTTGAAATTATATTCTAAATGTATAGCTAATATAGAGATTTAAGTAGAAGTGGAATTAATACAGAAATGTGTGACATTATATGATTTTATTAGACGTGATTATTTTGAATCTATGTCGTGTAGCTGTTAACATATAAGATGGTCTGTGGTAAAACGCAGAACGTGGTAGGCCTCAGGGCCAGAGCTGGAGCTAAAAGGGAAGGTGTTTCTTTTCACGACACAGATTGTTTAACGTTTTTGGTCATTGCATTAATGGGCCATGATTTAGAGTAATGTTTTCTAAATAATAGAATAAGAGTTTTAACATGCTTTAATTAAATGAAGAAATTGAATGCTATAATCATAATGTGAAATATTGTAGGCCTGAAATGTTTTAGCATTGATTTACACGTACATGTCTGGGCTGAGAAATGTTGCAAGCCTTTTTAGAAGTCTATGAGAGTTGGGTTCTTGGCGGCAGATATCTGTCTGCAACAGGAAAGGGGGGATCCAATTATAAGTGAATGAATAGAGGTCTGTTCAGTAGACGGCCCAGACATGGAGGAGGGTTCTGGAATGTTTAAGGGGTATCAGCGGGCCGGAGAAGAGACTGAGAAGCAAGGTCAACTCTAACGTCTGAGGCCCAATACAAAGCATCATGGAAAAAGCCTGAAGTTGCACCACGTGAGAGGCGTTTCGCAAGGGGCGTCTCAAATGTTGTTGACTATTTTGTATTAGGGACAGCACCCCTGGGTGGAGTTAGAGCAGAGACCTGAGGACCCTTTAGAGAGCGGATGGGTAGGCAGTGAGGGGTCATAACTGGAGAACTTTAGGTTTTCACCAAGAGACTTAGAGTGGGTGACTTCCCTTGGGGGTCATTCATTGCTGACACCTTTGTTAGGTTGGGATTTGGTTAAGTAGGGATACCATCTAGAACAGGGTAGGGACGCCTAACCTGTGTTTGTTTTCCTCCAACCTAAATGAAGGAGAGATATGCGTCTATGCTGATAGCTTTGCTATTTTTAGAACTTGTGTTAGTGATTTCTGTTGCTCGTCTGAGGGCTTTTCGAGAACACATGTATGTAATTGGACCTGTGTATCTCGTGAATCTCATTCTGAGATGCTTGTATTTGCAGCTCATTATATCTTTACAATAAACTTTTGAAACCTAGAAGTTGTCCGTGATCTTTAAGAGTAGAGTCCTTTATTGGGTGAACTAACTTGCAGATAGGTGTACTGTTTCCTTCCAAGACAGGCAATAAAGGTTCAGTCGACCAGATCGAGGTTTGGATCAATAGATATAAGGTATCGATCAAAATCTCGCCCTTTCAGTTGGTAGCTATAGAGGATGGTTGCCTTCTTGAGGACGGTGACCTAGGCCAGGTTAGCTTACCCCAAGGCCCCTAGAAATCGATGATCGGAAGAACAGCCCAGCAGATGAAGATCCGGATGACGTGAGACAGAAAAAGCAGCAGTATCGGTCGAGAGTGAGTATAAAGGGTTATGCGTGTTAGATTGCGGTGTTTTTGTATTGTATCTATGTTGTAATGTCTGGCGGAGTTGAATGTCTGTAGAGTGACTGTGGAACAGGTTGTGAGCGCGCGCAACCGGTGGAAATCTTAAGTTCAAGGAGAGCTTAAGTGGTTCGGGTGTATCGGACACCCAGAGTAATTGTCAACTAGAGAGAAGGGGGTCATGAGGTACCATTGATCACCCGAGAGACCGAGATAGGGGGAACGTAAGAGTGAGTGCGTGAGTAACGGACGCTGGTCGGAAGTTACTGTGTGTGTAAGTAACCTATCAGAGAGACGATAGACATCTCGTCAGTTGTGTTGACAATTACAGATAGACTGTGGACGTACAGTCGAGAGAAGTGACCGCTTGGTCGGAAGTAGTCATTTTTTCAGTGTATGAATGGGACGCATGCATAACCGGGAGACGAGTTGAGAAAGGAGGGGTGCTGCTGCGAAGCGGAGAAAAGAGACGTCAGGTGGTGTCGCGCAGTGATTGGCTGACCGGAGAAAGACCGCGCTGTGATAGGCCAGCTAGCGAACACGTCATACAGGGTCGCGACGTGATTGGCCAACAGGAGAAAGACCGCGCTGTGATAGGCCAAGCTAGCAAAGCCGCGACAGGATTGGTGGAGTGTCATCAGGAAGTAAACAGAGTAGCGAGGCTGGATTTTGTGCGCATAATTATGAAGTGTTTTAAATGGTTGAAAGCGCTGTTTAAAAAAGAGAGGAGAGGATCGTATGAAGGGGAAGAAGCCCCGCCGGAGGGTACGCCAGCTCGTTACATGGCAGTAAATGTTGGGTTGCATACGATCCTTTGGATATCAGAGTGGAGTAAGATTACTGAAGGAAACGAGGAACTGACGTTCCCGAAGTACGGGACGTTCAGATTAGAGGTGTTACATCGATTGAAATCAGTCATGACCTCAAAGAGACCCTTGCCTAGACCAACCCAGTTTGAAGCCCTTGAAGCATGGCTTAGGGCAGCGCATGAAAGGAATATGAACAGACGACAAGAAAGGGTGAAACGCTCGGTAAGGGCAGTACAGGATGCCAGGTGGGATGCGGATGCTAAAAGATGGAGAGTGCATAATTTGGAAATAAATAAACTGTACCCAGTGTTAGAGGCGCCAGTAAATAAAAGCCCCCTAGAAGAAGATGATGAGAGCGAAACAGAGGACAGCCTGATAAACAGATTACTGACAGACAGGCCACCCCCGTATAATAGAGCAGGGGGAGAGGTCGAGAATACTGAAGGAGAAAAGGGGGGCATTGCAGGAGAGCATAGACCGCTTCCCAGTTCACAGTGGGATCCTGAGCCAAAGAAAGAGTTGTTCCAGCCTAGTCAGGTGCAGCAGGTGGTCGGTAGGTTTGTGGTACAAAGAGCGCCGGAAACGGAAAGCGCCACATCCTACCCATTACCAGATGCACTACAGGTACCTGTTACCATAGGTCCTATAATATCGATATATGACCAAGAGAGAGCAAAAGGGGAAGAACGGAAGCGGAAAGACAGAGAAAGAGCAGAGCAGGCAAGGAGGAACGATACCACTAATTCCCCAAGTCAGATGCCGATACCCAGAGAGTGGAGTACCCCGATGCACACAGCAGGGGACCCAGGGGGAGATCCTGGGGGCCCCAGATGGCCAATGGATGTGAGGGGATCTGGACGAAAATCCTTTCAAGAACTAAATGAGTACATGAAGCAGTGGGATGAGGCAGTGAAGGCTCAAAAGTGCATCAATGCTGCAGAAGCAGAAAGGGAAAGTCAGGACAGCAGAGCACGAACTCACTGCGGGGCTGGGGAGAGTAGCCCGGAGTGGGACTGTAGAGGGAGTAGGGGAGTCACCCATTGGGCCCGGAATGGAGGTAGAACAGACCTGGAAAACGGGGGCCCCGGGAGTGGAGGGGTGGCGTGCCCGATACTCAGTGAAGAGGAGAGGAGAGCACAAGAGTACAGAAACAGCTTTAAGTGTCCACACTGTGTGCCTGCCACCAGAGAACAGAATGGGAGTTGTGAGAGGTCGCACCATAGTCCCTGTGATGACAGAAATGAGCGCAGCCCAGGGAATATGGGGAACCAGGAAGGATCGTATCGGATACTGAGCGATACGAGGCAAAGGGAGTGTAGCGAACAGAGGGAAAATAACAGAGAGATGTGCGGTGAGAGGGGAGAAGAAGAGAGTGGGCAGAGAGAGAGTAGGGATAAAAGGCCCGTGTTCCATCACCTTCCAAGATCGGATGGCCGAGCATGGGACCTGGAGAGATGGGAGCAAGGGAGGCCACCCATTAATTCTCCTGAGCCCAAACGCAGAGCTAGAAGTTGGGATGGTAGGGAGACCAGTGAGCCCCCTTCAAAAGACATATTGCGAGCTGAGATAAAAGCCAAGAGACTTGATGTCTCCAGCTTAAGGTCAGATCTGGATGACATGGTAGATGGTACCCTGCCTTTAGAAAGAATGGAAATGTATGAACAGGATGAAATACTGTATATGGCAAAGGACATCACACGAAAGGCGAGAGCAGTCCATGAGAAGTTAGTCGAACTAGCAGGCAAATATATGGTGGACTTGTCAAGAACCAAAGCATTACAGGGTAACCACAGGCTACATTACTCAGATCGAGATCTAGATGAGAGGAGAACGATTGGGCTGAAAACACACATAAGGGAACTGATTACTGGAATAAGGACATGGAGGGCACTAGATAAATGGGAAGAGAGGTGGTCCAAGAAAGGGACCGGCAGGAGAAGCATGATTGGTATAACACCAGGACAGCAGGGAATAGAAGCTTACCCTTTGCGTGAAGTTGCCAATGGGAGCTATGTACATGTCCCTTGGAGTAGGGGAGATTTAGCTGCTTTTACCACATCTTTCCCCAAGTTACGAGAGAGCCCCGTGGAGTGGTACAAGCAAGTCGAGAGGTTTGTAAAGATCTCAAAAGTCCTATGGATAGATCTGAACACGCTGTTTGACATTGTAGTACCAGGAGATCTGTGGACAGCATGCAAGGTTAGCGCTGAGTGGCCCACAACGGAGCCAGAGAGAGATGCTAGGACTAATGGGCCGTCCGAGATCGTGATGGCAAAATTCGAGAGAGTGATGACTTGGCTGAAAGAAAAAGTGCCAATGCAAGACATAGATTGGGTCAGAATAGACAGAACGAGACAGGAACCCAAAGAGACAGTCCATGAATATTACGAGAGATTGCTGAAGGCGTTTAAACAGTATAGCGGCTTGGATGTAATGGATCCAAAGGACATAGGGCAATTCGTGTCCAAGTTCGTCCTGGGACTGAGACCGGATATTAGTTTAATGATTCAGCAACACTCGATTTGTTGGCAAAGTAGACCCCTAGATGAAATACTGAGATATGCCAGGTACTGCTGTGATGAGGTAGACTCCAAGACTAAGAAACTAAAAGAGAAGCTGATGGTGGTACAATTGCAGACAGCAGGAAAGGGGGGACCGCAACAACAGCAGCAAGGGACAGGTACAGGAGGTAAGAAGCAGTACAGTCAGAACAAGGGTAATGAGGAGAGTACTACCTTTAGACCCAGAGTAGACATAGCTACCTTGAAGAAAACGACTAGGTGCCACCAGTGCAACGAGTTGGGGCATTGGAAACGCGAGTGCCCTTACAATGTGGAGATCGGAGAGCAAGAGATAGAGGAGGAAGAGGTTCAGAGCGCACCTATGAGAGGGGCGACGCCATACCAAGGAAAGGTGCTCAAAAGGGGGGGGGCTCCTCCCCGAGCCCAGTTCCCGCAACCTCCTCGAGTAGGGAGTATGGGTAAGACCTATAGACAAATGCCCCTGTTTGTGGAAGGTGAAGAATGCTATTATGTGGACCCATTAACCGGACAGAGAGTGGAAAGAGAAGACTGCACCCTTGGGGCAGCCTTAGAGGTAGATCAGAGGGGACCCTATGTGGAAGCAGAAGTAGCAGGGTGCCCTACGACATTTCTGGTGGACACAGGAGCCACTAGATCCACGATCAGATCAGCTGCAGTTCCAGACCTGCCCATGTCTGGAGAGACCATACAGGTGGTAGGGGTCGCAAACAGGAGAATAACCAGCCAATTGACAGAACCGGTACAGGTGAAAATAGGGAAGTACAGCGATGAGCACCAATTTGTGGTTTGCGATTCAAGCCCTGTGTGTCTGCTAGGAAGAGACCTGTTGTGCAAATTGAATTGTACTATATATTGTACACCCCAGGGAGTGGAGGTATTGACTAATGATGATGATGCAGATTTCAAAGTTGCAAACTCAAGAATATGTGTGGAGCTGTACCCTACTTTGACAGTAGACGAGCTTCCCTGGGATTTGAGAGAGACAGTGGCATCAGAGGTATGGGATTTCACTGGGGAAGAGATTGGATTAGTCAAAGGGGTGGACCCAGTGAAAATTGTAGTGAAACCGCATGCTGAGTTCCCAAGAACACCCCAGTATAAATTGACTCCAGAAACGATTGCAGGCATAAAACCCGTGATCGAGTCCATGATTAAACAGGGAATACTGAAAGAAATCGTGGGTAGTCCATGTAACTCCCCGATTATGGGTCTGCAGAAACCAAATGGGAAATTCCGGATAGTACAGGACCTTCGAAAGATTAATAACATAGTCGTTTCATGTTGTCCAGTGGTACCGAATCCATCAGTGATACTGTTTCAGATTCCATTCCAAGCTGAGTGGTTCACTGTGATAGATCTTTGTCAGGCTTTCTTTTCGATCCCTTTGGACGAAGATAGCCATTTTCTTTTCGCATTTAAGCTGGAAAATCGCGTCCTAACATGGTGTCGTATCCCTCAGGGGTATACAGAGAGTCCATCGATCTTTAACCAGCTTCTGAAGAAAAATCTTGAAAGTCTAGTGCTGCCCCAGAAGTCAGTTCTGGTCCAGTACATAGACGACCTCCTTGTGGCGTCAGAAACAGAAGAAGCTTGCAGGGAAGATTCCATTGCTTTGTTAAATCACCTAGCTGCCAATGGGCACAAGGTGTCCCCGGGAAAATTGCAGTACTGCCTGACAGAAGTACAGTACTTGGGACACAGAATTGAGAAAGGCAAACGAAAGGTGTCACCAGACAGGATAGAGGCGATCATGAAAATGAACGCGCCTCAGACACAGAGAGAGGTCAGGATGTTCCTAGGGATGGTGGGTTATTGCCGACAGTGGATCGTGAACTTTTCACTGAAAGCAAAGCCCTTGCAAAAACTGACGCACAAAGAGGTGAGTGATCCGGTACCATGGGACAAAGACTGTTTGATGGCATTCTTGCAGCTGAGAGAGGACCTGTGTCGTGCTCCGGCATTGGGAATGCCTGATTACAATAAACAATTCTTTCTTTACTGTTGTGAGAGAGAAGGTTGTGCGTTGTCTGTGTTGGTCCAAATCCATGGGAATGCCCGTAGACCAGTTGCTTATTTCTCGGCTACTTTAGACCCAGTAGCCGCAGCGTTGCCCGGATGTCTCAAATCCGTTGCTGCAACGGGTGTCAGCATTGAGAGATGTGAAAATATTGTTATGGGGCACCCGTTAGAGGTGTGCGTGCCACATTCTGTTGAACTGTTGATGACCAGGACCAAAACACAGCATCTGACCAATAGCAGGCTCACGCGCTATGAGCAAGTTATTCTTGCTGCAGAGAACGTGACCCTCAAGAGATGCTCTGTTTTGAACCCTGCTACCTTAATGCCACTTCCAAATGATATTGATGATGATGATGAATATACAGACCATGACTGTCTCGATGTGACTGAACTATGCACCAAACCCAGACCCGACATCGTAGATGAGCCACTGACGGACCCAGATGAAGTTTTCTTTGTCGATGGCTCATGTGTAAGAGACGAAGTTGGGCAGTTGAGAGCAGCTTATGCTGTTTGTACAATTGAAGGAGTTGTGGAAGCAGGGTGCCTGGAAGGAGTAAACTCCGCTCAGGTAGCCGAGATTATTGCCCTAACACGTGCTTGCTTAGCAGGCAATCAAATTCGAGTCACCATCTACACCGACAGCCAATACGGGTTTGGGGTAGTTCATGATTACGGGCAGTTATGGTCTCAAAGAGGGTTCATGACTTCTTCAGGCTCTCCCATTCGCAATGGAGAGTTTGTGCGCCTGTTGTTAGAAGCATTGCAATGTCCAGCAAGTATCGCAGTTGTAAAGTGCATCGCACATACCAAAAATGAGGACTTTGTTTCAAAAGGCAATAGATATGCTGATGAAGTTGCGCGGTATTGCGCAGAACAAGGTTACTCTTTCACAGAGGTGGATGTGGGTGGAATAAATGTAAGAACTGAATTAGCCATGATACTGGAAACTGTTGATACTTGGGATGAATTGTCAACCATGCAAGAAAATGCTCCTGATTCAGAAAAGGAAACATGGGTAAAGGCAGGATGTGTAATGGGTGAGACTCATTTTTGGGTCTCAGCAGACGGCAGAGCAGTGTTGCCCAATGAGATGGTGAGTCCAATGGCTAGACTCATACATGGTCCCGTACACTTAGGGAGAGATGCTATGCTGAGAGTGTTTAGACAGACTTGGTACAATCCTAAGTTTAGAATAGCAGCAGAAGCAGTGTGCCAGCGTTGTGTGACCTGCCAGCAGCTGAATGTAGGGAAAAGAACACCAGTTGCACTAAGTCACATAGGAAGGTCTGGAGGTCCATTCAACAGAATGCAGATAGATTTCATTGAAATGCCAAGATGCAACCGCCTCCGCTATGTCCTGGTGGTTGTTTGTGTGTTCTCCAGATGGGTTGAGGCATACCCTACACGTAGGTGCGACACCCTCACAGTGGCTAAGTTACTGCTTAGAGAACTTATCCCTCGTTTCGGGGTGCCGGCCTTTTTGGAATCAGATAGGGGAACACATTTTAACAGCGAGCTTGTGAAGATGATTTGTGTTGCACTGAATATAGACCAAAAGCTCCATTGCAGTTACCGACCAGAAGCCTCAGGAATTGTGGAACAAATTAATGGCACGATCAAGTCCAGAATAGCGAAAGTTTGCTCCTCAACGACCCTGAGTTGGCCTGATGCCCTGCCATTGGTACTCATGAGCCTTCGTAGTACCCCAGACAGAAGAACAGGGTTGTCACCACATGAGGTGTTAATGGGGAGAGCAATGAGACTGCCATCTATTCCAGCTACTGCACTGTTAAATATCACAGATGATATGATCCTGGACTATTGTAAGGGGCTGTCTGACGCCATGCGTTCTGTGTCCCTTCAGGTGCAGGCTGCAGAGGTTCCAGCGTGCCAGGGCCCTTGCCATGACCTGTATCCTGGGGACTGGGTCCTGGTGAAGAAACATGTGAGAAGAAGCTGCTTGGATATTCGTTGGCGTGGGCCCTACCAGGTCATCCTGATCACAAGTACAGCTGTAAAGGTGGGAGGCCTGCCCAACTGGATACACGCGTCGCATACGAAAAGGGTTCCAGCACCTCTGGAAACAGCTCCTCTCTCGGATGGACGTCCAGCTGAGGACCAAGAAGCCATAGAGGGGGCTAGCCAAGCTGTAGAGGTGCCAGTGGAAGCAGGGAACGAGTCTGACCAAGCTGAGGACGGTCAGTACAACAGCGAAACAGAAGACGCTACAGAAGGAGAAGACAGCTGGGAGTACGAGTCTGACCCTGACAGGTCTGAAAGAGAGCGAGAACAGACCAGAAGGAGAAGGAGTAGAAGGGCACGTGGAGAAGCAAATTGGCCGCAAAGAAGAAGTTCTAGCCTGAGGTCAACTCCAGAAGCAACCCTTCCTCCGATATCAGAAGACTCAGACCCAGAAGAAGGTGCTCAGGGCGCTGAAGCACCAGACCGAAGAAGGTCAAGAAGAGTGCGTGTGCCTAACAGAAGATACTCCACACCTGAGTGGACATATCTGGCGACAAATGTCTGTGAAACCGGAGACAGGGAGGATCCGAGCGGTGGTGGTGTCCAGTTCTGAGCCCATTATCACCGTGGAAATACAACTGTTGGTACCCGGTGTCGAACAAGAAGGGTCACTAACATTCGTGCTCCCCAGACCTCCCCGCCTCAGCAAGTTAAAACACATGTTTCTTACAGAATTGAAATTCCCCGACTTTGGTACCACGATAACAGCACATGAAGAGCATACTCTTCGCATGGAAATATTGAACTATGCTATTGAAGCTGCAACCACAAATCTAATAGTCGATTGTTAAAGGACTTTGTAAATAAAGCAAGCAGAAGAAAAGAAGATTACCTAGCGCCCAGGAAGCAGAGAATTTTAGGGAACCCCTTGAGTGGATGGAGAAGGGCTAGGGTTGTCTTTTTGAACTGTGAAAGGACTTTTTGCGAAAAAGGCTGTCAGCCTCCAGCTGTGTGGATTCTAAAGATAAAAAAGGATTGAAAGAGACTGTAAAGGAACGAGAGGAAAAGAACTTTTTTTGCAAAGAGAAAGGGAAAAGCTAGATTGTCTGACGAAATGGAGGCCGGCACCCCGAACCGCAGAGCTAAATGTATAATAGGTACACTAATAGTAGGAGTGATAATATTAATAGCTTTAGTGGTAACAATTTCTTATGTAAAGGGACATGAGGAAGAGGTAAAGGTAACTGATGCGAATTCTGTAGTAACACTTACACCCACTGTTGCAGGTGAGAAAAGGGAAAACACTCAAGAGAAAGCGTTATTGGCTGCAGAAGCCCGCAGGTTACATGTAGACGAGTCCCAAGGAGACTTTAGGTCAAATGCTTATGCTAAACTTTTGTATGAATACGTGGATGCCATGGAGGTTAAGGATTGCTACGTCTGCATGCAGTTGCCTGCGTCTGTAGATGAAGGAATTCGATATCATCACCTCCCTCTGACATATGGCATTACATGTAGCTTATTGCTTAGTATATTTTATGAGAGAGATAGTTTTGAATACTATTTCTCCAATTATGATTCTGTGTTGCCAGAAGTCCCGAATTATAAGCAGATGAATAAATGGGATTACTGGAAGAGTGAAGACAGATTGGCCAAGTTCTTCATTCCTTGGATTACCTTGGATACTTCACATGCCCGTAGAAATAATCTGACATGCAAGATGTCAGAAGTCGAGAAAAAGTTCATAGGGCAGGTGGATGATCGTTACAGGAGACAAAAGATTTTGAAAAAATCAGGACAAGGGAAATTAGATTGGACCGAGGAAGAGAAGTCACACAAGAGAAAGGGTAGTAGTGGTCCAATAGCTTTAGATAAAGCGCAGAAAGGAAAGTTATGTCTTCACCGAGCCAAAACGTATTATGAAAATGTATACGTGGGTGAAGTTGACTGTGAACATGCTTTTAATTTAGAGTACTACACTAAGGATTTCCTGAAGGGAATGCAAGTGATCCCAAATGTGTATTTTGTATGTGGAAGAAATGCTTACGTGAGACTACCTGACAACTGGTATGGATCATGTTACTTGGCAATTGTCTTCCCCAAAATATATCATGCACAAGACTTATTGATCATTGAGGGCCAGACATCATCGAGGGGAAGGAGAGATTTAGGCGATGCAGAAATGGTTGGAGATGTCTTTGGAGCTATGTTCCCTCTTTTGGGAATAATCCTTAATGATGTTAAAATTAGACGACTGGCAACAGTTGTCGACAGGTTGTCTGCCAGCACTGCTCAGTCCTTAATGCTGGTAGAAGGAGAGATGCAATCGATAAGGGCTATGGTTCTTCAAAATCGGCTTGCATTAGATGTCTTATTAGCAAAAGAGGGCGGAGTCTGTAAGGCTTTGAAGGTTCAGGAATGTTGCACTTACATTCCAGACCTTTCAAAACCCCTTGAGAAAGTTATTAAGAACATAACTAATATACACAAAGAGATCGAAGACTTGAGTAGAGAAAATGTCTGGGAAAAGGTGGGCCACGGAATGAGTACAGTTGGAGGGTGGTTTTCCACCTTAGGCAAAAGCTTTATTTGGTATATCCTAAAGCCTATCATCATAATATTGATCTGTGGGATAATATTGTGGGGATTGGTGAGGGTATTCAAATGGTACAGAGCAAGAAGGTCAGAAAGGGCCCAAAGAGAACAGTTGCAGAGATTGGCTGCCATACAAGATAATCAGTACAGGAGCCTGAGAGCTCTGGAAGCGCAGAGAATGCCAGCAATAACTGCAGTTTAAATGTTAGTGATGACCCCGAGAGGTCATCAAAGGGGGGAACTGAGAGAGCGCAAACTGAGATAAATATATGAGTACATCACACTTACCTATAGAGAGCATAATTCATGAAGAGAAATGCCATGAGTGCTAATAGTATTTGAAATTATATTCTAAATGTATAGCTAATATAGAGATTTAAGTAGAAGTGGAATTAATACAGAAATGTGTGACATTATATGATTTTATTAGACGTGATTATTTTGAATCTATGTCGTGTAGCTGTTAACATATAAGATGGTCTGTGGTAAAACGCAGAACGTGGTAGGCCTCAGGGCCAGAGCTGGAGCTAAAAGGGAAGGTGTTTCTTTTCACGACACAGATTGTTTAACGTTTTTGGTCATTGCATTAATGGGCCATGATTTAGAGTAATGTTTTCTAAATAATAGAATAAGAGTTTTAACATGCTTTAATTAAATGAAGAAATTGAATGCTATAATCATAATGTGAAATATTGTAGGCCTGAAATGTTTTAGCATTGATTTACACGTACATGTCTGGGCTGAGAAATGTTGCAAGCCTTTTTAGAAGTCTATGAGAGTTGGGTTCTTGGCGGCAGATATCTGTCTGCAACAGGAAAGGGGGGATCCAATTATAAGTGAATGAATAGAGGTCTGTTCAGTAGACGGCCCAGACATGGAGGAGGGTTCTGGAATGTTTAAGGGGTATCAGCGGGCCGGAGAAGAGACTGAGAAGCAAGGTCAACTCTAACGTCTGAGGCCCAATACAAAGCATCATGGAAAAAGCCTGAAGTTGCACCACGTGAGAGGCGTTTCGCAAGGGGCGTCTCAAATGTTGTTGACTATTTTGTATTAGGGACAGCACCCCTGGGTGGAGTTAGAGCAGAGACCTGAGGACCCTTTAGAGAGCGGATGGGTAGGCAGTGAGGGGTCATAACTGGAGAACTTTAGGTTTTCACCAAGAGACTTAGAGTGGGTGACTTCCCTTGGGGGTCATTCATTGCTGACACCTTTGTTAGGTTGGGATTTGGTTAAGTAGGGATACCATCTAGAACAGGGTAGGGACGCCTAACCTGTGTTTGTTTTCCTCCAACCTAAATGAAGGAGAGATATGCGTCTATGCTGATAGCTTTGCTATTTTTAGAACTTGTGTTAGTGATTTCTGTTGCTCGTCTGAGGGCTTTTCGAGAACACATGTATGTAATTGGACCTGTGTATCTCGTGAATCTCATTCTGAGATGCTTGTATTTGCAGCTCATTATATCTTTACAATAAACTTTTGAAACCTAGAAGTTGTCCGTGATCTTTAAGAGTAGAGTCCTTTATTGGGTGAACTAACTTGCAGATAGGTGTACTGTTTCCTTCCAAGACAGGCAATAAAGGTTCAGTCGACCAGATCGAGGTTTGGATCAATAGATATAAGGTATCGATCAAAATCTCGCCCTTTCACCTCCATGGCCTCAGCTGTGGATGGTTCTGATGCAGTGGATGCCCCCCTCCAGTCCGTTGTGCCTCTTGAGGATGTGCTGCCACCCTCTCCTTGGCCCTGGAGCACAGGTCCTACCACTGCTTTTTTATGTCATCAAGGGACCTGTGTGCCACACCATGGGCATTGATGCACTGCTGCATTCCACGCCAGGATCTTTCATTTGTCAGCCTTTGCTACACGGTGTGAGACCCTACCAAATAGCTCCTCATAGTGACTGCATTCCTCGATGATTATATCAAGCTCCTTCTCTGAGAACTTGAGCTTCCTCAGCCGCTCCTTGTCACTCACCTTGCTGCTCATGGTTTCAGTTAGACTCAAACAGCAGTGTTGAACTGTGGTGTTACACCTGATCATGTGCTAGTGATTTTCCTCAGGAGTGTCCTTGGACACCACTTCCTGTTTTGGGTTCTTCAGCTCAACCAGCAAGTGTTTTCCATGCTTTATTTCAGAATCGCAATTTGCAAGCAAAATATGGGCTTGTTTTTGCGGCGCTCGCTATTTGTGTATGCAAAAAGGGCTTTTCTGAGGCATTCGCTATGTGCGGGCATTTACAGACTCACAAAGAGCCTTGAACCAAAATAGCGATGCGAGTCATTAGTGACTCGCAATCATGTGTTCTCTTTCGTTCATAGGTACCATTTAGCGACTCGCAAATTGTAGACAGGAATTTGCACCAAAATCCTACGCCGCCCTGAGGCAGGTGCAACGAGGATAAATATTTTAATTTCTCCTCGTTGGTTTCTCTTTGCATATGTGCTACATTTTACAGCACACATACAAAAAGGAAAATGCTTTAAACATATTTTTTGTACAGGAAGTGACCCTTTTGTGCACAAAAACTATGCCTGCCCACAACACAGAATCACTTGCACTATGCCACAAGGGTGTCTGTATTGCCACAAGGCAGCCAAAAGTGTTTCAGCGCAGGAAGAGAGCAGAATAGGGCCACATCTTAGTAAATATGGTGCTCATGTGCTTTCTCTCTTTACTGCAATGCAGCGGAGCAATTTTACTTTGGTTTCAAGAGACTTGGCTTTTACAGGATTGCTTTCTAGACAGTTTCAGTTTTAATTGGTAACACTATAAAATTGACACAACCAAGAAGACCCTGAGTGAATTCAGTAACTATAGTTTACATTTCTTATAGTCTTGGAGGGATGCTAGCAGCAAAAACATTTTTTTTTCTGTAGTTTGAGTTGAACTTTAAATCTCCCCATCTTCAGGTATAACTTCCTCATGTTTAATGTATATGCGTCTCCTGTGAGAGTCTGAATTTGGAGAAATCCATATATGTGCTAAAAGAGTAATTGACATAATAAATGGATGGCTTTTACAAAGAGAATTATTTTCGCTGGGAATTTTAATTGTCATCTCTTTGAAAAAGAAATAAAGATGACTGCTTTGGTATTTCACACTTTTGGGGGCTTTTCGACCATTTTATTTCAAAACAGGGAAAAAATGCTGTCTGAACAATTGTTGGCCTCATTCTATTAGTCATTAAATGGCCCATTAGGAGCGATATGTTTATGCTGCATTGACAGAAATACACCTCTGATTTACTCCCTAATAAATAGTCAACATTTTGGGTGCATGGAAGAATGTGTAATTTTGAAAAGTTTTGATGGTGATCATCTACCTCATAAATTTAAAATGCCCAAGATTCATTATGCTGGCATTCCAATGAATGTATAAAGTGATGCAGTAAGAGGAAGAACACTGATCGCCTTAAATACCTTTTGACCACATTGTCCAAGTATTAAGACTCCCCAATTTTTTAACTTTGAACTTAAATGACACGAATTGTGGTATTTGGAATTGGTTCGTATTTTTAGGTCTCGCCTGTCGATGCGCATGCGCATCGAGCAAGCGAGACTATAGGGGCTCATCGACTCTTTATCTAACTTGCAAGGAATCGTGGCGATTCCTTGCAGTGCCCGTGACTTTTAAGCTCAATGCGCATGTGCATTGAGCTTAAAAGCGCGTGCACAGCCGCCCGCATTCCTCCGACACCTTTGAAGTGAAGCTTAGCTTCACTTCAAAGGCCCGGCTTCTTCACACCCACATGCCGCTCTGCCCCGCTCCGCCCCCTCCCCTGAGTCATCCTGCCTGCCCAGACTTCTCCTCCCCCCTACTTACATCCCGCTTTCACTTGTTTTTTGTTCCGACTCGACGTTCCCCCCGCCCCCTCCCGCCACGCAATGCCGAGAGCTTGTTTTTTAATGCCATCTTTTCTCCCCACGCTCTTTGGAGAGAATGCATTTGTGTTTTCTAATTGCTTCCCCTGACTGACGCCTTCCCGGATCATTGCAACCACAGTCACTTGCAGGTTTGCAAAACAGGCTGGGTAAACAAACAGATGACGTGGGCAGTTCAGTGCGATTGTCCAGCGAGTTGATATCGTCCGCAAGTTATTGTCCGCCCTCTGGTGCTTTGGACCACATCCTGACCCTATAGCCCTGAAAAATGATGGTACCACACAAGCCTATTGACCGCATACTGTCTGTGGTGTCTGCCCGCCCGCTCTCCACTCTATCAGGCAGCCAGCCGCACTCCTCCCACACCCCCGCTCCGCCCCCTCACTCTCTCTGCCCGCCCGCTCTCCACTCCATCAGGCAGCCAGCTTCAGGAGAGCAATCTGGAGAGCAATCTGCGGGGTGTCGCCATTTTAGCAGCACGGGCTTTCCCGATCACTGGACACTTACAAATTGGGCAGCAGCATTGAAGGCTTTGCTGCCTTACAAAACCGGCTCAGCGTGGCTGTCGCAACGCAAGTTTCCGTGTCTCCTGGAAGGCATCAAGTGCAATACTCTATTCCTCGTGGAACAGATCCAGCAGGACAGACGAGTACAAGAATAGTAGTTTGTATCAAAAGCATGACCTTCATTACCGCATGATAGCTGGGTGTTAATCAGCATGGCTAAGTCTAATTCCTTACGCACGGTGACATTTCTAATGTAGCTTCAGCGCCATCGGAAGTATAAAGCACTATATCCGTATCATACCATTATCGGCACTACAGGTCTTGTGTTGCGGATTGAGTTTCCTTTTAGAGGAAAGTTTGGTTCTGATTTGCATGTGTGCCAAGTGGGGCCTCTGGTCAAGAATTGTAACTTCTGTCATTGCACAGAGCCCTAGAACTTAGGGTGGCTGATTATCTCACAAGAACATAAGAAACTTTACACGAAAAAAACACGCCCTTTTGGCAGGGCCACTGGAGCTTACTTGACTAACTATTTACAGCTGTTGGCTGGAGACTGTCATGTCTGGGTTCATTATGATATTCCGAGCGTTAAAACATACACTGCCAAACGCGCCTTCACATCCTCACCCCCTCATCCTCACACACCCTCACTCACCCTCACCCTCACTCACCCTCAACCCCTCACCCTCACTCACCCTCACCCTCACTCACCCTCACCCACACTCACCCTCACTCACCCTCACTCACCCTCAACCCCTCACCCTCACTCACCCTCACTCACCCTCAACCCCTCACCCTCACTCACACTCACCCTCACTCACCCTCAACGCCTCACCCTCACTCACCCTCAACCCCTCACCCTCACTCACCCTCACTCACCCTCACCCTCACTTACCCTCAACCCTTCACCCTCAAACCCTCACTCACCCTCACCCTCACTCTCACTCACCCTCACTCACCCTCAACCCCTCAGCATCACACTCACTCACCCTCACCCTCACTCACCCTCAACCCCTCACCTACCCTCACCCTCAACCACTCACCCTCACCCTCACTCACCCTCAACACCTCACTCGCCCTCACCCTCACTCACCCTCAACACCTCAACCTCAACCCCTCACCCTCACTCACCCTCACCCACCCTCACTCACCCTCACTCTCACTCACCCTCAACCCCTCACCCTCACTCACCCTCACTCACCCTCAACCCCTCACCCTCACCCACCCTCAACCCCTCACCCTAACTCACACTCACCCTCACTCACCCTCACCCTCACTCACCCTCACTCACCCTCACTCTCACTCACCCTCACTCACCCTCACTCTCACTCACCCTCAACCCCTCACTCACCCTCACTCACTCACCCTCACTCACCCTCACCCACCCTCACCCTCACTCACCCTCACTCTCACTCACCCTCACCCTCACTCACCCTCAACCCCTCACCCTCACACAGTGCAATAGGTCTCGGAGCATTTGAGTTAGAGCTTTTACATTTGTTTATGGCTTTTTTTCTTTGTAATTCTTTAGCATTGCCTACAGGAAACAAAAATGCTAAAGATTTACAAAAAAACCCATAAACAATTCTAAAAGCACTAACTCTAATGCTGCGAGACCTATTGCATTTCCAATGCTTGTTTCTCCTAGTTTCTTAAAGGTTTAACATTTGAGAATGTTACTAAATAGGGTTAAGAGGGCACCACTGTACAATCTACTTTATCCTTGGCAGTTTAAGTGAAAACTCTGACATTGAAATGCGCCCGATCTTGTGCAGGAACCTGTCGCCTTCCTGCTACTTATAGACTCTGTATAATTCAAGCTATTGTCAAATGGCCAACAGTGGAAAAGTATTACAAGACTATTTTTAATAGAATGTAATGCATTGCATAAGGTGGTTCAACTGCAGGATAGTACTCCTGAAGCATTAATTGGGCAAGAATTTGGCCATTTTGCCATTGAGAAAGTAGACCTGTGTTAAATTTTTAGACCCCCTGCATACATAATGAATTTTGTATTAAGCGGAATTAGCAAAATTCAGCAAATTTTACAATTGAAATATTTTGCACAATTGATCAAACATGTTTTTACCGGAAGAGTGATTTGAGCAGAAAGGGTTCACGGAAGACATTGGGACATACCATCAAGTGACTTTTCGCCACTTTATTGGCATTTTTCATCCAAAAAGCGGCGATTTAATTATCGCACTATTAGCAAGGCCTCGCTAAGATGATGTAGCGCTAGTTTACGTGCGATAGCAGCCGCTTAGTTAACGCTTTGCATGTCAGCGATAATTATCGCTAATGACATGCAAAGCGGGCATTCCTTACAATGACAGCATGAAAAACAATGCAAGCATAACTTCGCACTATTTACAATGCAGCACCAGCGATAAATAAAGTAGTGCTAACCGCGAGCATCGCAGATGTTGTACGCCTGATCAAAACTTGACTAAACCATCCTTACAATGGGAGGTGGATTCTAATCTTAAGTCCACACTTGTGTATCAGCGTGATTTCCCATTGTCGCCGAAAATCATCGCAGGATTCATCCCGCTATGGCTGCCTTACGCCACTATCGCTGGATTTCACATCGCCTCTGCGCAACGCCTTGATAATACGCTGATAACAGGATGAGAAAATCCAGGGATAGATGGCAATATTTAAAAAATGCACTAACTACGATTTGCGATACTTATCGCATTTTGTTGATGATATGTCACATTATTTTTTTACTCAAGCCAGCACCCCCACCTCACTCTCCTCCCGCTTGTATTACACATGTCTTCCGAATGAATATTATGCAATTCGGTTTCATATTTCCTGAAACACAATTTTGCAATTTCCCACATTGCTAGCTTGCTAAGAGAACACTGAGTTACATTTTTAATCGTTGCTTCAAAAAATAATTTGGTGAATTTATTATTAGGTCCAAGCAATGCAATGAAATGATGGAATAAAAATCAGGAAGCTGTATGGTAATCTGATATATATGCTGAGCTATTATCATATGGCTTCAATATGGGGAGTTCTACTGCTTAAAATAACGTATTTTTTAGAAACAAAATATTTGAATCTAATAAGCAAGTCAATTTCTCTTTCAACTATTAAACAATGAGTACTTTAAATTCTGGTGTAATCTTGCTCCCACATTATTTCAATTTGTGGCCTCACCAGTAGTTTAGTAAGTTTATCAATATGATAACAAGCAAAAATGTTGCATTTGAGACAATATATTGAGATGTTTTAGTTCAGATTAGCCCTGATGGGAAATTGGTACCACCTCGTCAACATTGTTTGGAGACTGTTCAGTCTTTATGAAGAAACTTGTCTTAGTATAATGTCTCTATATCCACCTTTGAAAGGTTCGAGGAATGTTTACATAAAACCGTTTTTATTGAGCAGCATAATGTTCTCACTGTCATGGAAGGCTTCAAGACATGTCTAAGAGGGGTCCAGCAAAGGCATGTGTGCCAAAGTGGTCACATTCTTGGCTTTGTTATATATTTTATAGTTACAAAGTCTGTTAGATAATTGCTTCTAAAATGAGTATACATTGAGGTACATCACTTCAGTAACCATCTTATATTTCAGTTTCTATATTTAGACTTGCATGGTTTTTACTAACTGTTTATGAGATATTTGTTGTGCCCTGCTTTCTTTGAGTAATGGCCTTGAACCGATTAAAATGAACACGTTATTACCATGAACTCCACCCTCACCGCCAGACATGTATGGACAAGGTCCCTAGCTTTTGACAACTTCCTTCTCAAAAAATAAAAAATGGTTAAAGCCATCAACATAACAATAGAACAAAAGCGTAGCATAATCAAGAATAGAATAAGCAAGATGATCACCACTACATTGCACTTTAGGACTCACAAGGTGTAGGAAAATGCTATATAAATATATAGGCAGTACAATATTAAATGACAAAGCAGCAACTTATGTTTAGAGTACATTTAAAAATCTAATACACAATAGCTGCACCCACAATAGTAGGTTTTTAAGGGCTTAAACTGTAGCTTTTCCTTATCCACCTACTGTCTTTCACTTCTTAGCTACAAGCTTGTCTGACTGAATATTGATGTCATATATGCTGTGTTAGACCTGGCTTTTTCCGCAAGTTTATCCCCAGACGTTTTGCTTTTTGGCCTCCTGTGTTTGGCCCTGTTTTATTGGCTTTAGGACTCTGGGCACTTTACCACTGCTAATCAGTGCTGAAGTGCATATGCTCTCAGTGTAACTTGTTATTATGGATTGGTGTATCCATGATTAGCCTATTTGATTGAATACTAAGTCCCTAGTACAGTGCACTATGTGTGCCCAGGGCCTGTAAATCAAATGCTACTAGTAGGCCTGCAGCACTGATTGTGCCACCCACATGAGTAGCCTGTAAATGTATCTCAGACCTGCCACTGCAGTGCCTGTGCACAGATTGGAACTGTCATGTCAACAGCAGTGACTGTGCACAGTTCTTGTACTGCCATGACGACCTGACAAGTGCAACCACTTACCAGGCCCTAACCTTCCCTTTTATTTCATGTGAGTCACCCCTAAGGTAGGCCCAGGGTACCCCTACGGGCTGGGTGCTGTGTATGTGAAAGGTAGGACATGTGTGTGACATGTCCTGTTAGTGAACTACAGTGTAATTTTTTCACTATGGAAAGGCTATCTGTCCCATAGGATAGAATGGGAGATGCTTTGTAACAATTTACAAGTATAACTTCCCTTTGAAACAAAATAGAGGAGTAAAGTTTAGGCTTGCTGAACTCTCAGAATATAATAGCACATTTTTTAGTAAAGACGGTTTATAGATTGTATGTTTGAAAATGCCAAAGGAGGCATTTTGTTGTCTAACCATTCTGTGTGCCTCTACCTGTTTGTGTATTTACTGTCTGGTTTTGGAGTGACAGGGGCTGGGGATGCGCATTCACTGTAGACAGCTAGTGGGGGGTTGAGGTGTGTTCTGCCTTTCCTGGATGAGTCAGGGCTGGATTGAATGAACCTGGTCTGTATTTAGAATTGTGGATGAAGATTTCCTTGCACCTGAATGGGCCTGGTCTGCCTTACACAATGCTGTATCCAACTCCTTTTGGGAAGGTGGGCCTGGGAGGACAGAACTGGTTTTGACTTAGCACAGAGCCTCTCTGACACAAGAGCACAAAGAGAAATTGAGTATAAATATTGGGACCCAGACCCTAGAACTTTAGAATTCCTCTGTTCTCAAGAGGAACCTCTGCCAAAGAGAAAACCTGGGAAAGCTGAAGGTGAAGCACTGCCCCTTTGCTGTGTGCTCTCTGGGGTTGGCCTGAAGGGGCTGTTTCTACCAAGCAGAGGACAAAGACTTTGCTGTGTGCTGTGTATCCTTCTTGAAAAAGATCTCCAAGGGCTTGAGGTAGAGCTTGCCTCCTGTTCTGAAGTCTCAGGATCACAAAGACTTCACCACCAGCTCCCCTGAACCTCCCTGCTGGGAGTTAAGAGCTGCCTGTTTCAGTGTTGGGCCTCTGGAGACTGTTCCTGCTGCTGGTAGCTGGAAAAGAGATGATACTAAAGAAGTGTGACACGTTTGCACCCGTTTCGTACGCATTGCCACCGTGCCACTGAAGAAACCAGCGCCTGCCTGCAGCTGGAGAAATCACCACACGCCGAATCTCGTGCACCAATTTCTGAAGTCCGAGATCACCACACAGATACCCTTGCAGGCCCTGCAGTGCGACGGCAAGAATATATGGGTTGTGTGGATGGCGAGATCAATGCAGCACCATTGCAGCCGCATTGAGAACTGATGCATCCCGAATCCTCACACATCATACCGGGTGGCAAGTCTACAGCAACGCTGGAGCCACAGTAAGAAACTGACGCATCACCTCCCAGCCCAATAAGAAACCAACCTCCTCTTCAGTAAGGAACCGATGCATCACCTACAGTGCATGGTAGTAAGGAACAGACGCATCACCTCCCCTGGAGCAAGGAACGGATGCATCACCTTCCCTGTGCATAAGGAACCAACGTATCACCTTCCCTGCGGCTGTTTTTGTTTATGATTTTGATGCATTCAAGGCATTATGTGTTAAAAGTGTTGCATCTATACTTTGCTATGTACAGAACTGTTTTTACCTTCTAAACGTCGTATTGTTATTATAGTATGTTGGATATTTTGTCATTTAGGTCTTGTTTGGTTTAGATAAAGATTAATTATTTTTCTAAAGTAGTGTGGTGCCCATTTGTTGTGTTTTCACTGTATTACTGTATGTGTGCACAAATGCTTTACACTCTGCCTCTGAGAGATGCCTGTCTGCTCGTGCCAAGCTTCCAAGGAGATAAGCAGGGGTTATTTTAGAAGTGTTTCCCCTTTCCCTGACTAGGAAGAAGGGTCCCTACTTGTACAAAGGTGCAAACTATTGCCAACTAGAGACCCCCATTTCTAACATGCTGCAACCTTGTCAGTCTCTGAAAATCTCTTGGTCCCAAACCAATACATTTTGCCTCAGTTTTTTTTATCATGTTGCACTAGCAAAGTTATGATGCAAAGTGTTCCAAACAATAGGGTGGATAAATGTTTACACAAAAAGGAGTTTTACACACTGAAATCAGTGTTAAACAATACAGCTTTGCATAGTGCAAACCCTGATAAGAAATGCAAAGTAGAAATAATGGTGTAGTAGTAAAGCAAACACCAGAGGGATTCCATGCAATGGCATATTGTGAGAAATTGTGCTTTTGGTTGAGGGGAGTGAAACCCAAATCAAGCAACAGACACAATCCTTCACAGGGTGAGCCACAAAAAGTACAGAATTAACCTGTGCTTAACCCTCTGGTAGCTTGGCACAAAAGCAGTGAGACTTACCTTAGAGGCAATGTGTAAATGTATACAGCACAGAAATCAGTACTAAAGTGAAAACACAACATAAGCAAATTCCCCCATCAACTTAGAAAAATAGAGTAAAATGTAACAAATTAGTAGATACACAATTTTCTTTTGTGAGGTCAATATGTTAACTTAACACAGGTTGCAATGGTAGGGTTTATTGAGGTTATCAGATGCAAAAAAATGCAAAAAAATGGACACTTGTAACAGATCTAAACCATTGGATAGATTGATTATGGTATTCTCAAAAACACAATGTTTTTGTTGGTATTGCGGTATATATCTTTCATCCGCCCCTACATTGTTGTTATGGCAGTTATCATTGAATACCATAAGACGTGCTAGGTGCCTGCCTCATCCAGAGGCTCCTCTGGTCTAGATTCGCAGTGTCCCGAGATCAAAAGGTGAGGTAAAAAATGATGAAGAAGTAGTAACCCCAAAAAAATTAATTTAAAATTAGGTCAACACCCAAAATTTTATTAATGGTGAGGATCTAAAAGATAAAATAGTTGGTACTTATACTAGATCAAGTAACTGGATCTAGAAGTATAGCGTTAAAGAATGGTGTCGACATGTTTCAGCCCCCTATGGCTCAACGGAGTCTGCAGGGCTTTCGTCAGGACTAAACAAACATACAAACATTGAATAGTTACTTACACCATTTGTGCAGTTACTACGATGGCTTACTGGTTAACTAGTCAGTGGCCAATCATGCTCTTTCAATCTGCAAAAGAGGGACACAAAGCAGAAAAATACAATACATATATTGTCGTATTTTTGTATGTACAAAGGCACCAGAGTACGTATTAGTCTCTACTAAGGTATTAAAAATTACAGAAAATTTCTGATGTGGAGTTTAAGAAGGAACAAATGAGGCAAAGAACTGAGAGGCTGAATTGAGCGGCTATGTTGGTAAAAGGATTCTGCATTGCATAAATGCAACTGAAGTCAGTTTTCTAAAGTGGCGTTTCCGGAGTGCGAGCGCTCTTACCTAATGTTAAGTATCAAGAGGCTCCGTCAGGGGATACCAGCTATTTAATAGCCACAGAGCTGGGAGAAAGAATGGAAAATGAATCAATAATCAGTCACCTTACCGCTAGTTTGCAAAGAGAGAAAACACACGTCCGTCGCCATTACCCGCGTGGGAGGAGACTTCCACCACTTAGAAAACTGACTTCAGTTGCATTTATGTTTCGATATGCCTTGCAGTTCTCCAACTTTAAGGAAAGAGTTCCATAAATGCTTCGCGCTACTTAAATGTAATAGCAGATGATTTCATACAACCAGAGCGCTCGTACGCCATGAATGCTAACATAACGGCGAATAATTTGCAATTGCACTTATGTTATTACCTGACACACCTCACAGCTTTCCGTCTCATATACGTGTGTTTACAAAGGCACCGCACTTCTCGAATGACTGTAAACCTTGATAGCGGTGTATTATATGGAGTGTAATCTTATTCTTCTGACATTATCGACACCTTGCCACTTACCCTCTCACTTTGTTAGTGCTGTCACAACTACGGCGGCAGTATTTCAACGACCCTTCCATGCAATGCAGGATCCTTTTACCAACATAGTCGCTCAATTCAGCCTCTCAGTTCTTTGCCTCATTTGTTCCTTCTTAAACTCCACATCAGAAATTTTCTGTAATTTTTAATACCTTAGTAGAGACTAATACGTACTCTGGTGCCTTTGTACATACAAAAATACGACAATATATGTATTGTATTTTTCTGCTTTGTGTCCCTCTTTTGCAGATTGAAAGAGCATGATTGGCCACTGACTAGTTAACCAGTAAGCCATCGTAGTAACTGCACAAATGGTGTAAGTAACTATTCAATGTTTGTATGTTTGTTTAGTCCTGACGAAAGCCCTGCAGACTCCGTTGAGCCATAGGGGGCTGAAACATGTCGACACCATTCTTTAACGCTATACTTCTAGATCCAGTTACTTGA
The DNA here is from genome assembly GCF_964261635.1 of Lissotriton helveticus. Lineage (NCBI taxonomy): Eukaryota > Metazoa > Chordata > Amphibia > Caudata > Salamandridae > Lissotriton > Lissotriton helveticus. The sequence continues at coordinate 1,710,310,316 of NC_136059.1, forward strand.
TCTAGTATAAGTACCAACTATTTTATCTTTTAGATCCTCACCATTAATAAAATTTTGGGTGTTGACCTAATTTTAAATTAATTTTTGGGGGGTTACTACTTCTTCATCATTTTTTACCTCACCTTTTGATCTCTGCACACTGCGAATCTAGACCAGAGGAGCCTCTGGATGAGGCAGGCACCTAGCACGTCTTATGGTATTCAATGATAACTGCCATAACAACAATGTAGGGGCGGATGAAAGATATATACCGCAATACCAACAAAAACATTGTGTTTTTGAGAATTCCATAATCAATCTATCCAATGGTTTAGATCTGTTACAAGTGTCCATTTTTTGCATTTTTTTGCATCTGATAACCTCAATACTTACCCAGGGGAAGCAAATGGACACCCATTCCTCCTCCCTATCCCATTGATTACTTAGTAATGGTAGGGTTTAGGCATGTTTGAAAAGGTAAGTTAAATGTGTGGCGCAATAAGTGATGCAGGCCCACTGGTAGCATTTAAGTTACAGGCTCTGGGTATATATAAGTAAAATATTTGTGACAACTGGGGTTATGTCAATTTCACCTTGATTAAATGAGATAGCACAAATACTTTAGAACTGGCTAGTAGGAGTAAAGTGCACAGAGTCCTAACGCCGCCAAAACGTGCCCAGAAAACAGGAGGGTGGAAGGCAAAAAGTGTGGGGGTGACCATGCAGAGAGGGCCAAATCCAACAAATACCAGCTAGAGTGGCCTAGCTTTGCGAGAAATACTAGTATCAAATGAAAACAGACACAAATAATGGACAAAAGGAAACGGCATAATTGTTCCACGCATTATGCGCCTGATATTTCTTCAAATTACACATAGTACATGATCAACCAATATGAGATCGTCTGTGAGAAGATAATTGTACTCGAGGTTGTATCTTAGTGCTGTGGCTGGATGCTAACTCATGCTTAGCTTCAAGGAAGTACAGTATTATTTAAAGCTAAGTGGTCGATGACATCATCAGCGTTTGAAGTATAGCAAATAGGACAGAACGCAAACGTTGGCCCTTCGCACAGCGTGGGGGCTTTCTAGTAGAGTTAATCTTGACAAATCTGTCCTAACTCTTGTAAAACCAAACTCAGTAAATATCTAAGTTTGCTCTGTAATAACAGAAATGTTTCCAACCTTTATTGGAGCAAACCCGTCGCATTTTATAGTGCGTGCAAGGACAACACTTTTCATTTTGGCTGAGAGGATTATAATGAAGTGGCGTGGGCTTTCATGTGGATGGAGGGCGAAACGTTAATGGATAGGGCCCGTAGGTAGACCAGAGCGAGGCGCATAACAAGCTCATTCGGGAATAAATTGCTCTTTGTTCTTAATACTCCACAATGGAATTATTCTAGTTCAGCTACAGCATTTTCATCCGGTTTAGGGCAAACTGTGCTTAATATGACATGATTTCTGTTGTGGCTGATGCATAAAACACGCTCTTTTAAATGCACGAGCAACCCGTGTAATGGCTGCTGAGTGGAGGAAAATGAGGGTGTTTAAATGCATTTCCATCAAGCTTCCGCCGGCTCAGACAAGACAGCTCACTTTATAATGCACTGGATATCTTTTTCCCTGTGCAGTTTATACAAGATATGTCGCTCCAAGTCCATAACTAGAGCTCATTATGAAACTTCTGCAGGCCCATTGGGCGCACTCTTATCGGTTTCGGAACGCCATTAAAGCTATTTATTTGGTTTGGCATACCAATAAAACAGTGGGGAAAACCGCATGCCTCCTAACGCCCAAGGTGATCTCCGACAATTATTTGGAATAGTGGAGTTTCGAAAATAAACCCGTTGAAACTGCTCTAAAGAACACAAATGCTGTGCGATTATGCACAGTCAATGTTTAATTTGTTGAAGAATGAGGGCCGGTGTTCACCACCGGTGTAATTAAATATTGTGCACAGCCTTAAATCCATCTCATGCCTTTTTCATCAATTTCAGACACTCTCTGCCCCCTTATCTCTCTCTTGCATGTTCATGCTTTCTCCCTTTGTGACGGGTTTTTCGTCTTTCTCTCCCTCCATCTTTAAGATTTATTGCGTGTTTTCCCTCTTTTTCTACCCTGAAATGTCTGATGTAGGAAAAAAAAGTGCTGGTCCCCAAAAATGAGTGTTGGTGGGTGGCCCTTACCACCAACCACCAGCTTAAATTAAGAACTGCAGACAGGTAGTGCCTAATCCACAAAGGTAAATTTACAGTTTTGTGTAGGTTTTTTATGATTATTTGCACAAAGGTATTATACTAGTGGTATCTTTACTACTGCGGAGTCTCCGCGCATACAAATATAGGACTGTCCTATCTTTTTATGAGTGGAGACTCCACAATCATAAACATACTACTAACTAGATACCTTTGTGAATAGCAAACAATCGTAAACTTACACAAAAGTGTAAGTTTGCCTTTGTGGATCGGGCCTGTACTGACTAGTCTTTGCTAAACATAATTTGTGCAATCTTATCAGTGCATAAAAGCATTTTACACAAGTAGTCGATACAAAATAACCGGACAGCGGGGCACACTTGCCAGCAATGTTGCCTGACATGCCCCTTTTTGGTTCAATAAAAGGACCAAATGCCTTAACTTTGTCTACCTTGCTTTACTGCTTTATAACTAAATGGTATATGTTAGTGTCGTTCTCTACCACTGTAATCTGAATAGTCTCCGAACCCTACTTTACTTCTTACACAGTTGCTGGTTCCTTAAATCGCCCAGTTGGTATCCGAGCCACCAGCTTGCTGCCTATGGCCTTTGTTATGCGTGACTGATGTCATGAGATGTTAATGAGATGTGTTTTTAATAATGCTTTTTATGTTTGTAAAGCTCATTTATGAAAGTGTTTCACTGCCGAAATAAAGTATTTTCTAGCTCTATCTGAGTGACTGATGTTACTGGCCATATCATAATTATGATATTGTAGTACATCGTAACATGTACATGTTTCCAAGAGCATACAAAAAAAGTTTCGGGCACCTGTTTTGGGCTCCTTCGGGGACATAGTCCATTGCTGAGGTTCTTTGACCCTCCTACGTGCCAGCTGATTGTTCAATCTGCTATTCTATCTAGACTAGACTATGCTAGTTCGCTCCTTTTGGGGGCGAATCAGGCTGGGGTCATGTGTTTGCAGCATGTTCAAAACGCTGCCGCTAGAGCCCTGTTGGAGCTCCCGCGTAAGTGCCCCTCTACGGATGCCATTCGGAGACTACATTGGCTACCATGGCCAAACTGATCCAATTTAAGGCTCTCTGTGTGTCTTTTAAGATCTTGAAGCTTGCTTCGCCTGGCCTCTTAGTCAACTTGTTAGCCCCGTATGTTCCAACTCATCAGCTGTGCTCCTTGGGACAGCACCTGGTTAGAGTTCCACGAGTGAAGCGTATTCGGGCCCAGGGTCGCTCTTGCCGCTACTTAGCAGCTAAGCTATGGAACTCCTTGCCTCCCCAGATTCGTAGCTTGGACCGCCTGCTGATTTCTAGAAGGCGATCAAAACTTTTCTTTTTCCTTCTGTTAAGCCTTTTATTGATTTGCTGTATGCTGTATGTGCCTTCTGGTTTGGTCCCTTAGCCTCTTGGTTCCTTCTGATCCTGGCAGCACCGGGACGCCTCTTTGCGGAGGCAGCTGTGCGCTATATACATTCAGATAACATAACATAACATAACATGTGGATTTCAATCCAGATGTTACCACTATAAGTTTCTTCATGAGGGTCTGTCAAAGAAACACCCAACATCAGTGTGCAGTATGCACCCATTCACCTGGAAGATAATCCAAGAAAATATGCTTCTACTACTACTGCTAAGAAAATGAGGAGGATCCATCATACAGCTGCCAATAGTATGTTCTCTGCAGTGTCCGCGCATAGCAAAGGGCATTATATGGCCAAAATATTGAGAAGGTAAATGCACAAGGGTACGTATATCTGAACTCCATATACGTTGAATATATTTATATTGTCAAGGTACATATATGTAGAGTTAAACATAGTAAAGCTATGCCTACCTATATAAATTTCTCTTCCCAATATTTTGGTCCTTGATATTTTTACCACACTACTTGGGCCCCACGATATTCTGGTAGAATGCTGCATTATTTAAACACCCAGAGAATATGCTACACTCATACTAGCAGAGAGCAACTCCCAGGAATGGAAATTATGCAACAAGCAAAGGAATATTCTACAGTCAGACGTGGGATGGAGTAACACATATGAATGGGAATTATAGTTGTAATACTTTATTCGATATATTCATATCATAAAAGTACAAACATTACAAACCATAAAGCCAGTGTACAGTAGTATTACAACCATTTCATCTTAAAAAGATTTAAAAGTCTATATACAATTAAAAGGTTACTTACAGGGGACTAAAGTGCATTCTCCAAATGTTCATATTTCTGGATTTTTGCGGAGTTTAGATTTTACTGTTACCTAACAGCCTAGTCCGTATGAACCAGGCGCTAGCAAGATACTTTGCAACCCCGCAGACAATATACAAGGATGTTGTATCGGTTAAAAGAATACGCAGTGCAATCCTAAAATCTCTAACACCCATCTCCCTGCACACAGGTTTCAACCATCTTTTTCTAGGGTGTTTGTACGCCTTACAAGCAAACAGAAAGTGAGGTAGAGATTGTTTCGTACATGGGCAGCCTGGGCAGGTAACATCATGATCCCTCACTCCTTTTTACCCCTCTGTGAACTTTTTAAGGGGGAGTATACCATATCTCATCTTCATGAAGAGGGATCTGTCTCTTGGAATTTGAATGTAGTCCAGAAATAGCTCTAACTTCCTTGTTGGCTTGTGTTCCAAGAACTGATTAGTCAGAGGCCCCCACTTTGTGCTTTTCAGATCCTCAGCCTCAACCCACTCCCAATAAATTTTTTTCACAACTTGTTTGGGGGGTGGTGATTGGGAAACCCATGATTCGGCCATTCCTATACTCACCACCAACGGCCTTAATTTGTTAAGCCACTTTATCTTTTTAGATGCATTCAGGATAATCAACTCATCCAACACCAAGGCATAGTTTGCCAGTTCAGGTGTCCTTCTCAGGCGCACCCAGAACAGCAAAGGGCGGAGGCGTACCATATCCGCAGTTGATCATTTGCCCATATCATAAAAAAGAGGCTTCAGAGGCGTCGAGGGAGGGAGTGATACTAAGTCTCTAACAAATTTATTCTCAGCTCTTACCAAGTCCAGCGTATTCTCTCCATCCCACAGTTCGGAGCCATACACCGCCGAGGCTAGTGCCTTCCCCTCATAAACTGCCAATGCCGGGGCTATTGGCCTACTAATAGACAAGCGCTGATTCCTCAGGATAACAACGGAAACCCTTTTGAGGTTTAGCAGCATTTTTGATACGTGGGAGTCCCATTTCATGTTATTGCTCAGTCTGACTCCCAAATAATCAAATTCTTTCACCACCTCTAGCGGAGACCCATTTAAAGTAAGATGAACTTTCCTAACTTTTTTTTTGGAGGTCAGCACCATCAGCTTCGTTTTGGTGGTATTGACAGTTAGCCCACGCTCGTCGCAAAACACACTGAAGCGATCAAGCAGTTTCTGTAGGCCCGATGGGGTTTTAGACATCAGGAGGGTGTCGTCTGCAAAGAGGAGGGTAGGTGTTTTCTCCCTGGCCAGGACTGGGGCATCCGCAGGGTCCTCCCTCAAATGGTCTACCACCCCATTGATAAAGAGAGAGAACAATGTCGGAGCCATCACACAGCCCTGGCAAACCCCTCTGTTGACTGGCACCCTCCCAGTTAGCTGTCCTTGCCTCCCCCACCGGATTCTGGCATAATTGTCTTCATGGAGCCTAACAACAAACTGTAAAAGGTGACACGGGAACCCCATATACAGCAGGACCTTCCAGAGCTTGGCACAGGGAATTACATCAAATGCCATTTTTAAATCTATGAAGGCTAAATATAGGCTGCCCCTCGCGATGGACACAGATTTCCAGTATACCGCACAGAACCTGAAAACCTGGCCCATCGTGCCCACACCTTGCCTAAAACCCGCCTGGAAATGGGACAGAATATTATCCTCATTTAGCCATGTCCCTACTCTAGTAACAATGACCCTGCCAACTACCTTCTGGATTGTATCGATTAAGCTGATAGGCCTGTAGTTGGCAGGGTCCTCCCTATCGCCTTTTTTATATATGGTTACAACCTCCTCGCCCTTCCATGATTCAGGGACAGGATGTCCATGCAGGATTAGATTCATTATGCGGGCAATGAGGTCGGACCATAGCTTTGGGTCGTGCAGAAGTAAATCGCCCGGTAGCCCATCCGGGCCTGCCGCCTTGCCGGGTATTATATTTGTAATAGCATTCTGCACTTCCCGGGGAGCAAAGGCTTCTATATGCATGTGGGTTTCCATACTAAAGTCAATATGTGGCTGTGTTGTTTGACCCAGATCTGCTTCCTCACAATACAATTTTAAAAAATGGGAGTACCACTGTTGTTCCGTTATATGGTTTGGTATTGGCTCCGCCCCTCATCTGTCCAATTTATTAACCAGATTCCAGAACAGAGTTGAGTCTTTTGCGTTGGCAGCTTGCTTAAGTTGCTGCCAATGCTCCTCCTCCCAATCCCTCTTAGCTACTTCAATACTTCTTCTGCACTCTTTCCTAGCTAATCTTACTGCTATCGTGAACTTTCTTTAAATGGAAGTTATTATTGCCTTCCTCTTTGCCCTGCATTGGGCCGTATACCAAGGTGTGGTATTCGAGGGTTTTCGATTTGGTTTGGTAAATCCCCTGCTCTCCCCCAAAGTGAAAAACACACCAATTTTGTCTATTAGGTTCTTATAGGAATCAGTCAATATAGAATCTAAGAAACTAGGCTGTGCTAGCCTGCTGAATGTGAGGTCTCTAATCTCAGCTTCCACAAGCCCTTTCATACTAGTTAGTTTTTCATCTTCACATCTTACCCTACTCCATTTTAACCTCCGATTGCAATTTGTGGGGATTGCTTCTTTGGCAATCATCACCGGACCACTCCTTAATTCAATCTCAGTCCCCCAATTGATTTACATACAGAGTGGATTGTGGTCACTATCCTGTGACGGCCTAAACTCCATATCCACTAGGCAGTTCTAAGATTGGATGTCCAGTAATATATAATCTATGCGTGACGGGTAACCTATTCTATTGTAAGTCATTGCCCCATTAGGATCTGAGACAGTCCTCCCATTAAGAGCCCGTAGGTTATGTTCTAATGTAAGAGCGTTCAGTTGTAATGCTGTGGCTGACCATTTCTTAATGGGTTTTAAATTTAAAGGGGGAATAGATTGCCTCCAATCATCTGCACTAAAACCAAGGGCATCTTCATCAGCTAAGGGTTCATAGGTGCAATTGAAATCACCCCCTACTACCACTTTAGACCTCAGAGAGCTATCCGTTAGTGTTGCATCTAGTAATGCTATTGTATGTGAGGATTGACCACCCTGGGAGCCTCTAGCATATACACAGAACAATTCCAGTATATTCCCCCCCTTCGGGCCCTTAATAGATATATATAATATATCATTTAAAGGTAAATTATGGACGGTGACGGCCCAATTCAGTGCCACACTAATCCATATGTGCAGGCCGCCTGACGGTCGACCTCTCCCTCCCGTGATTGCTGGGATAAAATAAGTAGCAGACCCATTTTTATGTAGTGGGATCGTGCTCCATGTTTCCTGGAACACGCAGATATTAAATGTATCGATAAAATCGTTCCATTCTGGAATGGCCAGTTTTTTTTAAGCCCTGCTATATTCCATGAAAGGAGATTGATGACATTAGAAGCTGGAGCTGCTCCCCTAGAGGTTATATTGGAAGGTGATCCGTTAGCTGCTAAGTTTGGGATGTTTCGCCTGTTGCTAGTTAGTCCCTCCCTCCTCCAGGGGTACTCAATTCCAGTAAGATCCACCGCCTCCCTCTCAGCAGTACTTGTGATGAGCTTACTCTTGTGCTTTGACCTTGGGGGTTTGTTTGTATCCAATGGCTCATTTGTCTGATAGCCCTTCCCTAGTCAATCCACAGTGTTTAGGTCAGAGTTATTTTGAACATTAGCTTTTGCCCACCAATGTGTCTGTCTAATTTGTATGTTTGAATGTATAAGAGGGGATGATCTATATTCTAGGTTGACTAAATTCTCCGCTAAACCCTTGTCCCCTACGTGTATTTAGATACAATCGGTAACAGAGTTTGCCAGGGACAATCTTTGTACCTTGATCATATCTTCCCTGATAATTGATCTGCATCCTCGTACCTGACGCAGCCAATGTATCGCTTTGTTGCAGGTCGAATCCCTACTCTCGCGTGCATTGCAACTAAGTTTAGGAACCCCCGTCAAGTAAATGATGGTATTTGGGGGTCTGTGATGTGTAGTTTGGACGTAAGACCATATGCCCCCCTCGTTTACTGTATTTTTCCCCACTAATATATTACCGGGCAACTTTTCCCGCCCCTGGTGATTTTTTCCCAACAGGCCTGACTGTTTAACTGCGCCTGCATAGGAACTGGAGCTATCATTGCCCCGCCCTGCTTGCCCCCCACATAGCCTGTCCATAGTTATTGTTTTTGTTACCAGCCCTTCTTGTGTTTTAGAACCACTAGGTTGAACTTCCCTTATATTAGGTGTTCTTACTGTGTTGGGAGTCATACCCTTTTGTGGGACTTTTGGGAAGGTCGGTTGGGTTCAAAAAGAAGTGTTACGGCCTAATTCGGATGCTAAGTGATGAGTTTCGACTTTTGGCAGGGAAGTTGGTGCAACTAATTGGGGAGTGTGTGTGACCTGTTTGCCATCCTGCTTAACTAGGTCCCTCAGTAATTCTTTTATCTGCACAATTTCCTCTTCCAGGCAGCCTATTTTCTTTAAAAGGAGATTTTTAAAATTTTGACACTTCAAACATTCTGAGCTCGGCTCATTGTCTCTTAGCCCTTGTGCTTGAGCCTCACCTCCATTCCCTGTTTCGCCTACCAGGACAGCGTATCTATTGGAACAGCTAAACCCAACTTCGTTTCTCTCCTCCAAACCATCTCTAGCTTGGATCTCAGATATTTGAACCATGCTATCTGCCCCCTTGTTCTTATTACGCCCACATGGGGAGTCTATAATATTAGACACAGGAAGGGTTTTTAGGGTTGGGTGAATTTTGACAGCGGGTTGGGCTTTCTTTTGAAAAATTGCGGGAATCACTACTTTACCCCGCTTCTGTGGTGCACTCTCTAGCAAAGAGTCTAAGGGACTTATACTTGATAGATTTTGGGCCCCCAATAAGATCTCCTCACATTCCTAAACAAGTACTTCAATGCTAGACAGTACACAATTAGATGCTGCATGTACTAACTTTTTAGCCTTCTTTCCCTTTTTCCCATTTGCATGGTCAGCACCCCCTTCGGTTGACTTTCTTTTCCCCATCTCCTTTTAGAACCTCTCCCAACTTGTTAAGATATAATAATCAGTACTTTTAGTAGTTTTGCTCCACAAGGACAGGTGAAGAATTAATCTTTCAAAGTCAAACAGTACCTTTTTGCAGTTTTTTCCCTAATACACCAGAGCTTAGGGGGGTAAGGCCCTGCCCCTGTCTGTCCCGGACTGTCACAGACTGTCCCGCCCTTGTCCCGGGCTTCTCCCGGCACTCTCCCGCATCGCAGGAGGAATCTGGGCATTTTATGCGCCTCAGGGCGCCAGGTGTGGGTGGCGGCGCAAAGGCTCTTGGGGGCTGTAGTCCCCCCTCTCGGCGGCCGCGACGCAGGATGGTGTGGCGTCAATGGCGACGGGGGGGGCCTGGGCAGATGTCAGGAGCCCACAGCAAGCCCACAGCGAGCGGGGAGCGGAGCCGCAAATAACCAGGGTGGATGCCGGGAGCCCGTCAAGGAAGGCAGCAAGGATCACCTGGTGTAGGTAGGCGTTGTAGCAGAGGTTTCCCACTCTGCCGTGCGGGTCCGGGCATTTTATGCGCCTCCGGGCGCCAGGTGTGGGTGGCGGCGTGAAGGCTCTTGGGGGCTGTAGTCCCCCCCTCTCGGCGGCCGCGACGCAGGATGGTGTGGCGTCACTGGCGGCGGGGGGGACCTGGGCAGATGTCAGGAGCCCACAGCAAGCCCACAGCAAGCGGGGAGCGGAGCCGCAAATAACCAGGGCGGATGCCGGGAGCCCGTCAAGGAAGGCAGCAAGGATCACCCGGTGTAGGTAGGCGTTGCAGCAGAGGTTTCACCGAATTATACCACCAGGGTGTTTGTGCTGAGAAGTCCACCAAGAGTGACAGAGGAGCAAACCACTGGAATGGGGATTATACAAACAGACATGAAATATGTTCTGAGTAGGCGCAGTTAAAGCGCGCAGCGGGCGCGCCAAAGGCAAGCCCTTCTGTGCCCTTCCACGGCCGAACGGGGCCCGGGGCAACCCCCGATGCCCCTAATTTTTTCGCTACTCTCCCAACGAGTTGAAATCGTGTCAGGGCAACTTTAAAATCAATGTTAATACCAAATTCATTCAATCTAGATCAGGGGGGTATCCTAACATATAGACATAACTTCCCTGAAATAATCTTAAAAACCCCTCCTCCTAATAATATGTCCCCGTTCACCCCCACCACCCACAAGGCTCAAGAATTAATAGGACTCACAGTCTGTTATCTGAATATCCGATCTATGGTGAAACACCAAGTTGAAATCTTCTTGCTCTTACAATCAGAAAACCTTGATATACTCCTTTTAACTGAAATGTGGCTGACTGAGAATTCTGTCCCGGACATTTTAGCAGCAATTCCGGAAGGCTATAACATCCTTCTGGCAAACCGGTCCCCAGGGAAAGTCGGAGGCGGGGTTGCAGCTATTATCCGAAAGGAACATCAATTTACTTCCTTAGGGGTCACTGGTCTGCCCTCAACGGATTATCTGATCTTAAAACTTGAATCCTCTCAGTCGTCCTTTATCTGCTCCCTCTTTTATAGACCTTCCGGTAACATGCCTACATTCCCCCAGGCATTGGGGGAGATGATGTCTCACCTTGTCATTAATCATGCTAGGATTCTTATAATTGGGGATTTCAATTACTGGCTTAGCGATGATCAGGAGAGCACCAGCTCGACAGGATTTGCCGACCTTCTTTCTGGGATGAATTGTACCCAGCATGTGAGGGAAGCTACCCACATAAAAGGGCACATTATAGATCAAGTCTGGACATCAAACTTGAAGATCTCCACTCCCTTGATAGCTCTGTGTGCCTGGTCAGACCACTATTTGATTAGATTTACTCTCCAAAGTGCTCCTTCCTTAAAATCCCAACTAATAGAGAACCAAATGTCCAGAAATTGGAGACGTGGATCACTTTCCTCACTTCTAACTAGCACGTCCCCCTATACACTGGAAGCTTTCCAGTCTCTGGCAGAGAGCATTAAGATATGGCTGGAATCGGCCAGCGACTGCGTCGCCCCTCTCAAAAAAACAAAAATCATGAGACCCCACAACGCTCAACAGTGGTTTTCCGATAATCTAAAAATAAAGAAACTTGCACTTAGACAAGCAGAACGCCGATGGCGCCGCCACTATCTCCCAGACCAAAGAGTTTCTTACCTAATTTTGTTGAAAGAATACAAAAATCTGAATATCCAAACTAAGGCGAACTATTTTTCTCAAAAAATCATCAACGCAACAAATACATCCTCTCTATAGTCGACAAACTCTCTAAACCAGACAGAGTTACACTGAAACCTGTTGCATCACAGTCTCTTTGTGATTCCCTCAATTCATATTTTATTGAGAAAATAGCTGCCATTAAGGCTAGTATCCCTCCCTTTGCTTTTCCTATACAGGATCCAAATATTGGTAGGAACCTACACCGTCTTGATCCAATTCCTCCGATCTCGAAGGAGATCTTTTTGAATCTATTAAATAAGGTCAGCTCTGGTTCTTCCACAGATTGCTGTCCCCCTCACATACTCCGAGAAGTGTTTACTACGTGCCCAGACCCACCCATTTCATTTCTTAACAACTCGCTTGAACATGGCATTGTCCCTGACTCTTTTAAAAGGGCAGAAATTATTCCAATCCTGAAGAAACCCAGTGCTGATCCGTCGGTCCTCAGCAATTACCGCCTCATCTCTCTGCTGCCCCAGCTGGGCAAAGATTTAGAGGCCCATGTAGCTAACTGGCTCAGCTCCTTTGTTGAACACTCCCAGATTTTGGATGCCCACCAGGCCAGCTTCAGACCGCACACTCTACCGTGTTGGTTATTCTCACTGTCATGGACGAACTCAGAGGGGGGCAGACAAGGGCATCACCCAGGCCCTGATTCTCCTGGATCTGTCAGCAGCATTTGCCACAGTCGATCACGGCATCTTGATCGACCGTGTCAGGAATGCTGGTATTCAGGATCTGGCATTAAAGTGGCTCTCCTCCTTTCTCAGTAACCGGTCCCAAGTGGTGCGCCTTGACAATTTTTCATCCAACTGAAGGGAAATTACCTGTGGGCTCCCTCACGGCTCCTTTCTCTCCCCTCTCCTTTTTAACCTCTACCGTCTTCCTCTAATTCGCTCTCTGAGAGAAAGAAATGTTGGAATTTTTTAACTATGCTGATGACCTTCAAGTGGTGTTTGACATTAATTCATCCACATTGTCAGCATCTAATGTTCAAGCCACTATGATTTTTATAAGTAACTTGATGAACAACAACCAATTGAAGTTGAACCCGGATAAAACTGAGCTGATTCTTACGGGTGGGTCGGCAAATCCATGGCACTCCAACTTCTGGCCCCTAAACTGGGCAATCCCCCTGTGCCAGCTGCCTCCTCCAAAAGCCTGGGGATTATCATTAGCAAGGATTTGTCCATGAAGGCCCAGATCAGCTCAGTCATCTCTGCCGGTTTCTTTCAACTGCGGAGAATAAAGAAGATCAGTAGATTCCTGAGTAGGGAAGCTATAATTCTGGTCACTTTAGCCTTGGTAATCTACCACCTGGACTATGCCAACTCATTGTGTGTTGGCATCCCCGGGTAGCAACTGAGACACCTCCGATTGGTTCAGAACCAGGCGGCTAGGCTGATTTTCCATCAACCTAACCATGTTAGTCCACTTATGAAAAGGCTTCACTGGCTTCCAGTGATCAAGCGCTGTGCGTTTAAGATGGGCTGTACTATATTTAAAGCACTACATGGCAATAGTCCGGCTTTTATTTCAGCTAGACTTCACCGCTACACTCCCTCTCGAGACCTTAGATCCTCCCATCTGAACTTGCTGGAAATTCCATTGTCCAAACTGAAGAAGCACGGCGGACTAAGGTTTGCAGTTTTGGCCCCACAATTTTGGAACTCCCTCCCTGTTGAGATAAGGTCTCTAACCTCTCTAGCCCAGTTTAGAAAACAGCTAAGGAACTGGCTGTTCATCCAAGCATACAACGATTAAGCGATCTCCCTGCCACTGCCTTGACCGTTACCTAAGCGCCATGAAACCATTGGTGTACGCGTGCTTCATAAATGTTTTAACATAACATAACATAACATTGAACAACCATTCATAATTTATGCTCCATCCTAGAGTGAAAGAGGGAAAATCAAAGGAATTTGAATTTTAAAAATAGCCATTTTAATTACAGTGGCAAGGAGCAACCCCTAAGAATGGGCATTATTAAGACATGGTACGCGCTCTGATGCATCCACCCAGGAGTGACTACGGAGTAGCCATTATACAATCAACCTTAGGAATTAGCATCTGCTCAAGAGAAGTCCATCACAGGAGCAACAGCAACACTTAGAAATAGGTTGCAAATGGCTACTCCTCTAGCATCTACTCCATGTGCTCTGGGGAGTCTAGCCAGGAGTGGCAGAGAAGCTGCCTGTGGGAACTGGCCGTTTACAACAAATTATATGCTCTTGTCAGTCAAAGAGGAGCAATAGAGATGGAACCATTATACAGCTAGCCACAGTACTTCTGTGAGGAGTCCATCTAGGAGCGTCAGGGAGCAACCCACATGAATTATACGGTCAACTATGCTAGATGTTCTGTGAAGTGTACATGGGAGTGGCAGAGGAGAAGATATTACCCTACCAATACTTGAGGTGAGGGAATGTATCTGGGACTGTCAGGGATCAATAAATAGGGATGGGCTGTAAACCACCGACAGTGGCTTATGCACAACCTAGGAGTGACAGGAAGCATCAGATTGGAATTGACATTATAAAGCCAGCCAAAGTATTTGCAATGAGAAGTCCATCCTGAAGTGACAAGAAGTAACCAATCACAAAAAAAAATTCTTGGCTGCCTTCTGTTGCCCTAACTGTATAACCAGCTCAGACGCTCTAATGTTTAAATGTTAAAACTGGTCATCTTGATGGAGTGTGTCGCTGCCATGTAGGCCAGCAAATGTAATTATATTAGCCTGTAATTGAGCGAAAAAGGGAGTATATCAATCAATAATAGGGCATACAATGGGCAGTTTGAATAATTAAAAATGTATAGGTCCTGATGTGCAACACACTTGTTGCAATTCGCTGCAAGTATTTTGGCGACCAGTGTGTCATTTTGGCGACCAACCTATGAACTAATTCTTATTCGGAGTGGATCACAATAGACATACCTTCCTCACGAATATTAAATTGGTATGTCATAAACTGTGACTTCATTTATTTGGATGCCTTCACAGGAATTGTAGCCAGATGAGGTCAGCAGACCTCCAAGTCTTATATCACATTTAAACAAAGTAAACTTTTTTTTATAAATGTAGCCCATTTTCCTGACGTTCGTTTGAGAGTTGGCAGTGGTCAGTTGAACCACTGCCTACTCCCCAATAAACTATTTTTTTATTCACAATGAGGAAGTGGTCCCATGGGGTGGCTCCTCCCTCTATGTAAATGGCTTCCCACCCGAACTTAGGAGTTGGACATGTTTCAATGCCTAGACTTTTGGTGCTACATCTCCTAAATAATTGGTATATGGGTGGGACGCCTAAATCATGCTTCTTCCAAATAGCGGTTTCTATATGAATCGCAGACCATTTTGGATATCAATAATATTTAGACTCCTAAAATGGAGTTTGTGCATATACATTTTTGGGGGACAGTCACAATCTCTGTTTGCAACTGTAAAAACATTTCGTACATCAGGCCCATAGTTTCCTAACGTAACCAGTCAAGCAATAAGAGGATGTTGGGTAATAGGTGCAAAGCACAGTAATATGGTTGGTATTAATTGATGTAGAAAGTCCAAGTGCCTCTTCAGGTTGTTACAGCTGACTGCTCTGACTCTAGGTTTCTAAAATACATTTGCAGGAAATTGGCAGATTAATAGTAGGCTTTTCTGAATTCGGTGCAATACTTGGGTAATATCCCATTGTCAGTACATGTGCAAATGCAGAGCACATTTATTGTAAATATTCAGACTTTTTAATTACATACTGTTAGGAAAAATATATATATATATCCATATATATGAACTACATAGATATCATACCCAGTTCCACTTCTCGCCCGCACTATCTCAAACCTACTGAGCTATCTCACTTCTCCTTGTAACAAGATGCTCTGTGCTGCAGATCAGGACCTCCATGGTACACCAGCCCCTTCTACACAGATCGTATTCCATCCCTGAATGAAGGCTTCCAATCTGATCTTGCCTGGATAAGATTCAACAGCTGTTCAGAGCCCAATTAAAGGTCACTTTGCTTTTCCTAACTCCAGGTTAGTTTTGCTCATCAGGTTGTTCATTTATGCCTACACTGCATTTGTGTATATTTGGCATTGTGTCTATGTTGCATTTCTATGGTTGCCCATTTTTGGCCCTGTGATCTTTTGGTTGTGCTTAGGTTGCATTTCTGTACTCTATGTATGGCTCAAAAACAAGCCACCAGTGGAAAAAGAAAGCTGTTTGTACTGTACACACCTTTTTTATATCTGCTCTTCTTCCTTTCTGGCCAACAAGCACTGGTACCAAACACATGTATTTCATCTGCTCCTGAGTAACTGATGTGTCTGGTGTCATCCTTTTGCCGCTCCTGGTGGTGTGCAGAATTGTTCCCTGGCACCTACTTCATAATACGGGTGTTGGTTTGTTGGCATCTCTTTTACAGACAAATATTGAATATTACAGTAATAATATTACTGATAAAGAATATTACAAATGATTATAACTAAAAAAAAAGCAAAACAAACCCAACAGTAGTAAAATATAATAAAGGAGGGAAGAAATATATACAATACATATGTTGTGGGATTTATAAAGTAACATATTGTTAAAATACAGTTGGAATTGACCAACCAGTTACCAATTCTATAGAATTCCACTGGAACACACCATTGTTTCGGGTTAAATGCTGGTGGGATATTTTTACTTGGGATTACTCTTGTATTTGGAGTTAATTTCCGATTATTACTAGATCACATCAGCAGTCACGGAAATGTAAGACAGTTGTAGTATAAGCATAAATAAAACACAGAAGTGTCTGGCCAAACTGTCATTTGAACATTTAACATTTTTGTGTTTATCTGGGGAGGGGAAATATTTGTATCAGCGTTTCTCTGTGGCTAATCTTCAGCCTTCATCCCTTATGAGGTTGTTTTCTTTCTCCCCATTAGCTCACTGGAAACACGCATGCTTCTTCTCTTGACTATGTAGTTTTGCATATGGATGCTGTGTGGAAAACTACAGTAAAATGGTTGATAATACCCACATATCTGCCACCTTGATTTGTTGACTTCATTAATGAAGATCATCCTCCAACCAGAGAGCCTACATTAGTGCCCTTCACCCTAAACTTGAGAATTGAACAACTCTGCCATACAGGTGACATTTCTGCACGTGTGCATATTATTCACAAACGCAAAATTCCAGCTCTTCCAGGCGTTTGAATCAGAGTTTGAACTCATGCCTTCCTGTGTTTTGCGCACACGAGTTGACCTAAACTGCATAAAGCTGGTTGAGATTCTGGCCCATCATTGTTTCTTTCCTCCTGTGAGCATTGGGTTCTCTGGAGCTAGCATCGTGGCTAAATGACAGGGATGATACCATGTACGATGGGAAAATCAAGTATAATTTATCTCCTATGTTTACAATTTTCACTAATACAATGGCACAGAGTCATATGATTGAGCTAGGAACAGTAAACTGGATTCTACTTGTGTGTGTATCAGAGCTATCATTTAACTTCCTGCCAACATCATTTTCACATAATGGAAGAATGCCCAGTAGAGGAAGCATGCAGGACCATGAATACTGGCCAAGCGGGTGACTTTAAGGCCCTCATTACTAGTTGACAAAAATAATTCCAGGGATTGGAATTACTTAAGGATACTATCACATCCTTGCAGCTGGATTGGTGTCACTACAACGCATGCTTTTACCACGCATGCCTTTACAACGCGGTTTTTACCACGCAGTCCATTACAACGCATAATGCTTTAGGCGCTGGAGAGTGAATTATTTAATTTACTATTCCAACTCCAGTCCCCGTGGATAGCAGGGAAGGTGTTGGATAGTATATTAAATACATTCCCTATCCTAGAGCGCCCCCCAGTGCATTGCGTTGTAATGGTTTGCGTGGTAAAAGTTGCGATGTAATGGTAGTGCGTTGTAAAAAATTCGTTGTAACCGTGCTACACCTTGCAGCTTTCCCTGAGAGAGTTTGGCAGGTCAAACCTGCCTAAATTTATCAGGCCCAGAAAAAAAGGCAAAACGTGGAATGCAGGGACATCTTTACGATTTATGTGTGCTAGGCAGTGCAGCAAGTTACATTGCTGCACTGTCCTGCATCAAAGGAAAAGGGCAGGTATGTGCCATATTTATCTAATGCGCTGCATAACTGTCCTTTCTCCTTGCAACATTTTGGCAGCCTAGCGCCAAGGCAGGTACCTATGCAACATGGTGCGAGGGTGCCTGTGTTGTGGACTGGGTTGTTTATGTGCTAGGAGGGGCACCTTCCTGCACAAAAACAATCCTGAGAGGCTTTGCAAATAGAAAGGGGAAAAACGAGGAGAAATAAACATATTTCTCTTTTTGCGCATTCCAGGTTTACAAGGTCTTGCACATCTGGGAATGTGTCAAAAACAATGGGAGTTGGACGGAAACACCCACGCAATGCCCATGGAATGCCTACCAGGGCAGAGTAATGCAACACAGTGGTTGGGGCTGTGTTGCATTACTCCATATTTTTGGATCCACTCGAAATCAAGTGGCTTTGCATGGCTTTAAAAATATGAGTTAAGGTTTGCGTAGCTCTTGCATGGTGCAAGAGTGATGCAAACCGGGTCATAATGGCTCTCAGTCTGTTAAATACATATTATGTATGTTATGCTTCATTTTCAAGTAGAAAACTCCATATAGGAAGCATTTATCCCACATGGTAAAAGCCTCATCCTGGCTGTAATCTATTTTCCTGCACAAAACCTTTTAAAAAAGGCCTTGTTTATAAAGTACAAGTGCTTTGCAGTGGATTTGTGAAAAGATTTGTAATTCAGCAATTAAACTGTTATTGTATGCAGAAGGGAGGCTCTCTTTATTTTTAAAGCTTTTTATCCACAAAATGCTTTGAGTCTTTTGTAAGCAATTCTGTGTGGTTTAATTGTTATTTAGATACACAAGGCTATTTTAACAAAAAAGCAGAATCGTGACATTCCTTTTTCAATATGTCATTGTAATGTGTTTTCGACTCTGAATAGCACTTACTACTACTCTGTAGGATAGCGATGCCTTTACTGACACAACTAGAAAGCTACACATTGTAGTGTGTGAGCGGAATCCTTTGTTCTAAATGTTTTCATGTCGTGAGGTATGACCAGGGAGGTGCAGTCATTGTATAACTGTAGGAGTGACAGAGAAAAGAGGGTAACAGCAAGACAAAGAAAGATCAATAAAAAAATCACATAAAAAGATATTAAACAAAAAAAAAGACTACTGCTAGTTACCTTTGGGAGTAAAGGGAGAAAAAAGGGAGGAGTTAACGAAAGAGAACAGCAGAAGTGAGTAAAGGATGGAAGAAATGGAAAATAAGAGGAAGGAGGTGGTGAATGAGGGGGAAGCAGGGTGTATAAAACAAAGACGGAGGCAAATAGTTATGAAAAAGAAAAGGAATGATAAATAGAGAGGCGTGAGGAAAAATAGACTCAAAGAACAACAACACTTACAAATACGATAACAGTTTGGCAAGCAGACATAACAGACTGACATACATGAAATGTGTGGAGCAGTGTCAAGTGTAATAACCAATTTATTATCAGTGTAATTGCAAGAATGAATAAGGAGACTAGTCTTTAAGAGACTAAAGGCCAGGGGCATATTATCAAGGACCGGTGTTAAATTATCTCCGTTTTATCGGCAGTTTCCTGCCGATAAAATGGCGATAGTTTTAACACCGGTCCTTGATAATATGCCCCCAGATTCTCAAATATTTTCCACCGGTTTAGCGTTACTTTTGTAACACTAAACCAACGCTAAATCTTTTTGGGGATTCACAAACCAGCGCAAATTGGTATTTACATTGGTTTGTATAGAAAAGTAACGCAAACCAGTGTGAAACACTGGTTTGCATTACTTTGCACCAAGGATGTGTCATTCCATGGTTGGTAAATGGGCATACCCTTGCTACTGCCCATGTTTTGTGATGCTAAATCCTATTCTCAGACATCAATAGAAAGGGTTTCACGCCAAACATTGATGCAGCTGCAAAGCAGGCTTTAAACTGAGAAATGTTGTCATTTCTCCTTTCTTTTCCAACTTTGCACGTGTGCTGCACATTTCAGCACACATACAGAGTAGGAAAAGATTTTTCACTTGTCTAAGCATAGTATTTTGTACAGGAAGGGTACTCTACCTGTACAAAACCTATGGCAGACTCACTCACACACCCTAGTGGTATGACAATAAGGTGTGTGCGTGGCGCTTGGCAGCTGAAATCAGCATCAGGGAGAGGGGAGGAGAGAGGTATACTTTTATGAATATGGCGCTCTCCTGCTCTCTCCCTGTCACGCAACCCACCACAGCATTTTTGGCTGCTGCACTGCGTTCTGTGACACCTATGAGAATCTGGGCCTGAGCACCTGTAAAAAATGTATTGCGGCTGCTAAAATCAGACTTCGATTGTGACCACATTTCTTATGTATTGAGAACAATGGCTTGAAGTATCAAAGTGATGTAGCCATCATTATAGTCCATGTTTCCTAATTGGAAAATAAAGCAATGTATCATAGGGCACACATTTCTTTTACTGATGTTCAGGGTAATGCATAAAAGGCTTTTCTTTCAGCTAAAGTTAAAAAAAAATATTTATATATTTTAGAAGTATTAATGGGCAAGTAATTACATGAACCTTTTTACCTTACTTATCTATGGACGAATTATCTGACCACGGCATTTTCATTGGTTTTACAACATGCGTACATCGATGAAAATATATATCCTGCAGGATAGTCTGTAACAGTATTACAGCACAAACCTAAAAAAAAAGAAAAAAGAAAAAAACAAGAACACTGTGTTAGAACAAAACACTTGAAATAGATACTGTTAGACTGAAAAACTATGCTAGAAGAAAGATAGCAAAAATGGAAGCACAGTTTTGACTTCAGCATCATTTAGAGTTATCCTAAATATAGTTTTGTGCTTTGGGTATATTTCACATTTACATTCACAAATGCTGTAAATGGTTAGGCTAGTACCAAAAATGGGTGTGGCTCTACTCAGTAAGGCTGAGCCCTATACAACCTTGTAACAAAAAAAATGCCAATACTGATGCTTATTCAAATTCTAATTGTCTCAAAAATGTATAACTCATACACATTTGAAAGCTCATTAGTAGCTTTTTATTCACATTATTTTGAAATATCTCATAACGAAATTTCAAACACAATTGTACTTTTTCAAAGAACAACACAAAAATTTACCCAAAAAAAAAATGATTTGGGGGACAAGGGGACTGATAAATAATCACACAATCACTCGTACATACAATCACCTGTTCCACATACTCCTCACACTCAATCTACAAATTGCACACACACACCGCGGCTCGAGTGAACGTTCGAGCTCTGACAATTACAAACAGTGGGCAAGGTTGTTTTAGGTAAGAGTTTCTAATGGTCAAGATTTAAATAGACTGAGGAAGATACAGTCTGTAGTTTGGTTGTAATTTGCTTTGGCATTCTCACAAGTCCTGGTACCATTTTTTCCTCTTCTTTATCCCTCTTCTTATTCACAGAATTTGTGGTGACAGAAGACACGAATAAATACGTCTTATGGTTTCTGTGATACTGGTAAGCTGAAGCTGTAGAACAGTGGTCAGTGCTTGGTGTTTTTTCCTGAAAGAATAGGATACCATTTGTATTCTTTTTATTTTTACAGATATCTATGGTCCTGAAGAGAATCCCAATGACTCCAGGGATTCGAAACGCGTAGACCGTTGGTGCTGCCAAAATAGTGTGTGTTATAAAGAGTTGGTTTTTGTTACACAGAATTTATATATAAAGGAGAACGATGTGGTTGAAATTGTTTACTTAGAGATATTTGATATCTGTGATATATCCAACAAAAAGTATTGTATTGACTTTTGGTTTGGCAGCCCGTGTACTACTCCATAGGTTTATTCCCTTTTCCAGGGGTGTGTGTGTGTGTGCAATTTGTAGATTGAGTGTGAGGAGTATGCGGAACAGGTGATTGTATGTACGAGTGATTGTGTGATTATTTATCAGTCCCCTTGTCCCCCAAATCATTATTTTTTTGGGGGTCAATTTTTGTGTTGTTCTTTGAAAAAGTACAATTGTGTTTGAAATTTTGTTACGAGATATTTCAAAATAACGTGAATAAAAAGCTACTAATGAGCTTTCAAATGTGTATGAGTTATACATTTTTGAGACAATTCGAATTTGTATAATCATCAGTATTGGCATCTTTTTTTGTTACAAGGTAAATGGTCAGGGCCTCATTTATAAGGCCTTCACGCTGCAGTTGCGTCCCTTTTTGTTACACTGCGGCGGTGTAAATAATGTTTCCAGACACACTCCAGCAATGTGCCATTTTTGCGCCATCTGATACGTCAAGATACATTGGAGCGCCATACACTAAATGTGGTGCATCTATGGTGTTGCAAGGATGGCTCAATGAAAAGTATTGCATTGCTGTTTCACCCCAGCGATGCAACACTTTCCATAAATAAGGCCACAAGTATATACAGATAAGGGGCATTTACAAAGAAGCAACAAAATGTAAGCAGCTATTTAGATTGTTACAACTAATAGTAGGAGGAGCAGAAAATAGAGGAGAGAGAAGTGCAATCATGATTTTGTCATGCTTGAGTACATAGTGGCAAAGTATGGACCTAAAATCATGAATACCTTGACTGATAACAGCAAAAGAATTTTTGTGGCCTACAGAGATATGGTACAAGTGTTGAAGTCCTTGTGGCATAAGCCAATTGGGGCCAAAATCGTGGGTCCTATAGGCAGAAGACAGAACAAATGGTACAATTGGTATGAGAATGAATGCTTTTGCATGAAGAAAGTTGTCTCTCATGCTCTGATACGGTGTCACTGTAAGTCTCAGAGCAGTCTTCGGAAAATGCAGGCAAAAGTATAAACACTTCTTGAATGTCAAGGATGCGCGTCTCCAGAACACACTATTGGTGGAACTGAGAAAGACCTCACTTGATAAAAATTCCAAGAGGTTTTGGGAACTTGTCACGCAGGTGGGGAAGAAGGGGGCAGGCAATATCCTCAAGAACCATATTGGCCCATCAGTGTTGGTAGAACATTTTAGTGCTTTGTACAGTGCCAAGATCAAAGGCCTGCCTGACACCCTGTAAGGGTTCAAGGATTTCCACAAGGGTTACTGTGCAATTAACATTTTAGTTCCAGAAGTGGAAAGAGCATTGATTTGGCATGAAGGAACACAAGACACCAGGTCCCAACCTAGTGCCTATTGATATTTACCAGGAAGAGCCCCATCCTTACTAAAATATTTGACTCAGCCCTAGCTGTTAATACTATTCCATCTTCTTGGAATTCAGCCATTCGCATACCTATATTTAAGAAGGTGACAATGGCAGCCTTTCCAACTTTCTCCCAATCTCCCACCTGAATCGAGCAATGCTGGGTGGACAGTCATAATATCATGACAGATGTACCTGCTGGTTTCAGATCATGGATAGGCACTATAGATGAAGCAATTTGTTTATATATGATCTCACATAAGTACACAGTTAAAAGGAAATCTTCATTGTATCTTATATTTGTGGATTTGAAAGCAGTTTTTGGCCTAGTAGACCAGAAGAACATGGGAAGATCAGTAGTAGAACAAGGGGCTGATACTGTTGCATGGTTTATTAGCATGGGCGTAAAATCCGCTCCGCTCGCGGATTTTTCGGATTTTCGGCAAATTCGCAATCAGCGAACTCTCGCGAATTTGTCGAAAATCCGTGAATTCGCTCGCGGCGGATTTTTTGCTTGGTGATACAATATTGCGGCGCGCGGCGTGGTTCACGGCGTTCACTTTCCGTCTTTCAGCGTTTGCCGAGTTGTTTTTCTCGATCATATTTTGCGAGTGCTGCGCCATTTTGGATCTTGCTGCGGGATCCCGCGGGAGTTTGGCGCCCGCGAATACGTAATCGCGGCTTGCCACCTTGCACAGCACGCCTCGCGAGAGTTCGCAATTGCGAACACGTAGTTGCGGGGGAAAGGAACAATCTCGCACTCGCGAAATAGAGATTTAGCAATTCTGCACAAGAAATCCACCAGCAAACAGGATAAACCTTCAGAAAATGATGATTTTTATCAGAATCACTCCTCAGGTTGACATTTGCATGGCCTTTTTTTTGCAAGTAGTCAATTTTTTGGGGGGGGAGGAAGGAAGTGCCCCACAGTCTCCAACTTCCTGTTCCTGTCCAGCAGGCTCCTCCCAGTGCTTTCTTCGTGTGCTGGTCACTTTCATTTGGACCTTGACCTGGAAGGATTACTTTTTGTGGGTGCTGCTGGATATTTGGATTTGAGGCCGTTTTGACTTTCTTTGGATCACTTTTGGATTAGAAATCAACTTTCACAAGTAAGTTTGTTTAGGGCATTACAGTTGCTGCAACTACAATTTTGGAACTTTTTCAGAACATTAAATAAAATATATTGTGGGTAGCCACAGTATCCAGTAGGACCAGTGTTGGTTATGGGTGCATGATACAACTGTTTTGTTGAATTTAAACACCATTGAGGCCATGGATGGGCTAGGATTGTGCTGAATTTTGTGGTTTTTGTCGTTTTTTGGGGCTGCTGGTGGGGCCCTTTGCCCAGGGGTGGTGAGTGTTGCATGGGCCCAGTCTTTCTGTGGGGTGTCCTCTTGAATTTAAACACCATTGAGGCCATGGATGGGCTGGGATTGTGCTGTGTTTTGTGTTTTTTGTCGTTTTTTTGGGGCTGCTGGTATGGCCTTTTGCCCAGGGGTAGTGGTGCATGGACTGAGTGTGCCTGTGGGGTCTCACTCTCTTTAAGGTAAACATCCTGGATGGCATTGGATTGTGGTGATTTTTGGGTGTTTTTCTGTTTTTTTGGGGTGTACTGTTGATGTGGACTGGCCATGTGGGTGGTGGTGGTGGCCATCTTGAGTGCTGGCTGGTACAGGCAACATGTGCTTGGGGTGCAAGGGGCCATTTTGAAGAGAGGCAGTGTCTGAGGCCTGCACTTATTTAGCCTACTTTTCATCCATTATCCCCAGGGGTAGTGAGTGTTGCATGGGCCTAGTCTTTCTGTGTGGTGTCTTGAATGTAAACATCATGGATGGCATGGGATTGTGCTTATTTTTCTGTGTTTTTCCATTTTTTGGGGTGTATAACTGAACTGATGTTCCTCTGTCTTCCATTGCTTTTAGGTGCACAAGACTCTAGAGAACCACCAGTGCCAGGAAGAAGTCCTGCAGCGGTGTGTGTGTGCAGCATAACGTCACGCGACGTCACGTCTGGACACAGAACCCTCTGCAACTCGTGCAACTGCTGCCTGCTGTTCTGAAGAAGATGGCCCCAAAAAAAGTTACCCGTAGCTCCTCTAGCAAGAAAGTTGCCAGTAAGGAGCAGAAGAAGCAAGTTACCAAGGAGACTAGTGTGCCGGCCGCCCCTTTTTTTGGGAGTAAAAAAAAAAGTATGCCTGCAGCAGCAGCGGGATCTGCTGGGGACCAAGCTGGGAGCAGCACCCCCGCTCCATTGGGCTCAGTGCCACCACCACCACCACGCCAACTTAAGTCCAAGCCCTTCAGTGCTGCAGAGGCACTTAGTCTAGTTGTTCAATCACCATCGACCAGTGATGTTGGCTCATCGCAAGAAAGTAGCAGCAATGTCCCTCAATCAACACAGGTTGTTGTAACTCATCTGACAAATGTTGAACAGCCACAGCCGCAACAAAAACCACATGTGCAAGTACAAGCCCAAGTACATGTGGAAGGAGAGGCAGCGCAAGGAGATGTGCAAGCAGAGGTGCATGGAGGGTCACAAGTGCCCACAATAGTTGTTCCTCCCGAAGTAGGGGCACATCAGGAAATCGACAATCAAGGCGAGGTATCATTTGAGGAAGACACTCCTCCTGATGATCATTCATTGTCTTCCACACCCCTAGCAAGGAAGAGATCAAGGGTGGTGTCTACATCTTCTTCAAGCACACCTCCTTCTGATGATACGGATCAAAATTGGGAACCAGCACCACTGCCGTCTGAGAGTGAGGCACATGATCTGACAAAGGTAGTTAAGCGTAAAAGGAAGCTCGTCCAAAGTCTCAGAGCTATGGAGTGTGATGATGAGGCTCAACAAGAAGTGGCGGATACTGCTGCTGATGAAGACTCTGACAACGACGACCCAGTCATCATAAAGGTCACTGCAGCCCCAGCGGGCATGCAGCAAACAGACATTTTGACCCTAGCCCGAAAAGCTGCTGAGCGTGATGATGATGATGTTGTCGACGAGGAGGCAGTGGAAACACCACAATCATTGGAGTTAAGTAGTACACCAACTCGTACCGCTTCCATATTTCTTTCTCACAAGAAGGGACCTCCATCCACCTCGATCTTAATTAGTGGCGGTGAAAGTGCACAACGTACAAAAGTTGGGCAATCCAGATCCTCCACTTCATCTGGCATTAGCAGCATGACCACCACCACCAGTATCGCCGCCTCCTCCGGCCCCCACAGACACTTCAAGTCCCCAGTTTGGGAATTCTTTACTGTTTGCCCAAAAAGGGAAAAGTTCGCCATTTGTACCATTTGTAAGGTTGCAGTTAGTCGTGGTAAGTTTGGTACCAACTATGGTACCGGAGACCAGAGAGGTCATCTTAGGAGACAGCACACTGTCCAATGGTTTGCGCACCTAAAGGCGATCAAGGAAGCCCGAATTGGAAGTCAAGAAAACGTTGATGTTGCATCTGATGATGACGAGGAGGAAGAAGACGTGTCAAACACTTCACTTACACCCAGTACCCCTGTCAGCAGCACACCCCATGTGAGGCACACTAAGAGTGTTGGAGCGAGTGAGACACCAACGCGCAAAAGTTCACCAGCGAGCATAATTGGGTCAACGAAGTCATTATCATCCCGTAAATGCTTGGTCCAGGGCAACATTAGAACCATGTTTTCTTCAGACGCGCCATATGAACGCAACCACCCACTGACGCGTCTGTATAACACTAAGCTGGCTAAAATGCTAGCTGTGGACCTTCTCCCTTTTTCTTTTGTAGAAGCGGTAGGTTTTCTAGAATTAGTGGCAACGCTCTGCCCTAAATGGAAGGTTCCTAGCCGGTTCTATTTTGCCAGAGTTGCGGTTCCAGCACTACATGAAGATGTGCTGGAGGCGATTGGGGCAGCTTTGCAGAAGAGTGCTGTTCACACAATACATCTGACAACAGACATTTGGACCAGTGGCGCAGGCGCTGATTACATGTGCATCACTGCACACTGGGTCTCTTTTTCAGGTGTTAAAGCAAAGCTAAACGCAGGTGTTGACCCGGACCAAGTTTTTAAAGCTGCTCGTAAACATGCAACACTAGCCATGTTTGGCTTGGAGAAAAGTCACACATCACAAAACATTTTGGACGGTTTAACAAAAAGATCTTTCACTGGCTGTCCCCAAAAAAACGCAAGATTGGTTATGTTTCCACGGATAATGGCGCCAATGTAGTTAAGGCCATGGCGCTGGGTGACTATTTCAGAGTGCCGTGTTTGGCGCACTGTATCAACCTGGTAGTTCAAAAATTCTTGAGTGATAAAGACAGTCCAGCGTGCGAGGTAATGGCCACCTGCCGCAAAATGTGCAACCATTTCAGCCATTCTTTTAAGGCCCGGAAGCATCTGAGGAGCCTGCTACTTGAACATCGAATGCCAGTGAAAGCACTCATCCAGGAGGTGGTAACACGTTGGAACTCAACCTTCTACATGCTTGAGCGTCTGTATGAGCAGTATACGGTACTCGATCACTATTTCTTAAAAGAGGGTACAGCTCAGAAGGACCTGCGGATGGGTGCGGCGCAATGGGACATAGTTAAAAGCCTGACAGACATGCTTTGTCCTTTTGAGTTCTTCACGCGTGCAGTCAGCCAGGAGGACTGTAATTTAGGAAAAGCTATCCCATTGTTGTGCATGCTGGAGCACCAACTGAAGGTGGTGTCTTCTGAGTTAGAAAAAGATGAAAAAAACAAAGACCCTTTTCTTTTGTCGGAGAAATTATTAGAGCGCCTACGTGGTGATGAACGTCTTAAAAAGATCAACTCAGAACAGCATTACATTTGTGCTACTATTCTGGATCCACGCTACAAAAAGGCGCTGGCAGGCCAAGCATTCTTTCATTTTGCTGATGAAGATGTTAAAAAGTACAAACGTTGGCTAGCCTGGTCAGCCAAGAGGTTTGAAAAAGAACCACAGGATATTGAAGGAGAAGGCAGTACATCAGCATCAGCAGGCCATCCCCAGTCAAAAGAATCCACTTCTGCACCTGTGGCTGTGGCACAAGTGACCTCTCAGCCGTTAAAGACACCGGCAACCAGATCATCTGCACCACACACAAGAGTAACAGTGGCTGCTGAAGCGGATTGGCTAACTTTGCTTGGGTATGGTTCTCAAAAAAAGGTCACAGGCACAGCAAAAAGTAAGCAAAGTGGAGGAACCGTTGAGGACCTTGAGTCGATGGTGCAGGACTATCTGAATGACTCAACAGAGGTCTTTCTTAATGATGAGCCATTGCAGTATTGGCATGGGAAAAAACAATTGTGGCCACAGCTCGCCAACCTGGCTATAAACTATTTGTCTTGCCCACTCGCAAGTGTGTCTTCTGAACGTGTTTGCAGTGCTGCTGGTGGCATTGTAACTCCCAAACGGAGCCGCCTCTCGCCCAAAAATGTGGAGAGGCTAGCAATGATCAAGATGAATCAGCACCTCATACCACCAGATTACAAAGTACGAGAAAGCACGCCGCATGAAGACGAGGAGGACGGCAACGTAGATGAGGGGATTTGTTCTCTGTTCGGTGACGCTGACCTCATCCTGCCTGAATTCGCAGAGTATGATGACGAAATCTTCTTCTCATTCCCTGACACCGAGCCCTGAAAATGAGACAATGAATCAATAACTTTCTTTTTCGTCCTTATTCACTTTTATTCCTGTGTGTCTGTCTTTCTTTGTTTTGCACAGTTAATTTAATTCAAACTTTAATCACCTAATCCCAAAAACAAGCCCATCAGCAGAACTGTCTTCACTTGTTTGCTTATTGATTTGAAGGTGCCGCAGTCTACATTCCTCAGGTTCACAAGTTCAGAAGAACATGCTCCTCTATCCTCCTCCTCCTATTTCCCTCAAAGCAGAGGGCTGGATTACCCCCAATGAAGAAAGACTCAGCACTTGTGGGGGTGTTCTACTTCTTTGCGGGTGAGTTGACGGCTCTGGGCCCATTGCTGTGAAGCTCTAATAACGGATAAAAGTGTTTTGGACCAAATATGAGGCGGAAATTTCTTGCCGTTTTTGCTGACTTGCTTGCCTTTGAGGTGCTCTTTGGCGGGGTTCCGGGTGTTTGTGGGTGAGTTTTGGGGTCTGGGAGCACTGCTGCGACAGTCTAATCTTGATTGCATTTGCTTTTCAGGAAATCCGTGGTGGAAAACAGGAGTTATGATGATGACCTAGCTGCACAGCGCGTTTGGACCGAAGGCCGAGAGATATTGTAAGTATGAGATTTTGCTTTTTGGCTGTTTGGGGGTGTTGTCGCGTGCTTTTTTGCGGGTGGGTTGGCGGGTCTCTTGGGGCATTCCTGGGAAGGTCTAATACCGGATAGAAGTGGTTTGGACAAAATCCATAAGGAAAAGCCTTTTTTTTGCTATTTCTTCTGACATCTTGCTCAATGTAGCGTTTTCGGGGGCCTGTTTGGGGGGCTTCCTGGTGTTTGTGGGTGGGTTGCGGGGTCTCTGTCGAAGCACTGCTGCGACAGTCTAATCTTGATTGCATTTGCTTTTCAGGAAATCCGTGGTGGAAAACAGGAGTTCTGATGATGACCTAGCTGCACAGCGCGTTTGGACCGAAGGCCGAGAGATATTGTAAGTATGAGATTTTGCTTTTGGGCTGTTTGGGGGTGTTGTTGCGTGCTTTTTTGCGGGTGGGTTGGCGGGTCTCTTGGGGCATTCCTGGGAAGGTCTAATACCGGATAGAAGTGGTTTGGACAAAATCCATAAGGAAAAGCCTTTTTTTGCTATTTCTTCTGACATCTTGCTCAGTGTAGCGTTTTCGGGGGCCTGTTTGGGGGGCTTCCTGGTGTTTGTGGGTGGGTTGCGGGGTCTCTGTCGAAGCACTGCTGCGACAGTCTAATCTTGATTGCATTTGCTTTTCAGGAAATCCGTGGTGGAAAACAGGAGTTATGATGATGACCTAGCTGCACAGCGTGTTTGAACCGAAGGCCGAGAGATATTGTAAGTATGAGATTTTGCTTTTTGGCTGTTTGGGGGTGTTGTCGCGTGCTTTTTTGCGGGTGGGTTGGCGGGTCTCTTGGGGCATTCCTGGGAAGGTCTAATACCGGATAGAAGTGGTTTGGACAAAATCCATAAGGAAAAGCCTTTTGGCACTTTTTGTAACTTAGGGTTCGTTAGGGTTAGCCCTAGCAGCAGGATTGCATGTGTTTCGGGGTGTTCTAGATTTTTGCAACTGAGTTCTGGGGTCTTAGAGCACTCTTGGAGCGATGCTGGCTATGGATACTTTTGCTTGCTTGCAAGTGGTTTGAATACAATCCACGGTGGGTAAGGGTGTATTTGGGCCTACTTTTACTTTCAAAGTACGTTTTGTCACCATTTTTCTGCTAGGCCTCGTTTTTTGAGATCTGATTGGGGGTCTTCTACATTTTTGCGACTGGCTTTAGTAAGGGTCTTGGTGGGAGCATTGCTGGGAAGGTCTAATTTTGTTCTAAAACACAGTTTACAGTACACCTAGCTTGAGGGGAAAGATCCGCTAAATTAATTAGGCCATACTTATTTATCCTTAAAAAGGTGACTCAGACAGATTACGCAATTTCAAAAATATTGTACTGTCTATTAGGAAAATCAAAGTGTGACTTTTTGCACCACACAGCGTACATACCTTATATTTATTTATCAGTGGTATTGTAATAGCACTTCCTGTTTTCCGTTCAATAATTACAGGCCGGGTTTCAGTCAACATCCGCCAGGCAGGCAGTGGACAGGGTGTCTTCTGTCAGTGGTCACTGGTCACCAACATTGATGGACGAAGCGTCAGCTGGAATGGAGGAGTGCCGCTAATAAGAGGAATTGTTTGCTGCATGCAACTTACTTACCAAATTCAACAGGACAACTCCAACAACATACAGAATACAGATACAGTATCCATTGTTTTCTTCTATGAGTGTGACTGCATGTGGTTAGCTTTAGTTTGTACCCAAAGATTTCTTTATCTTCAATTATTGTTTGTCCATGCTGTGCTTTTTTTTTCTTCTCTCAACAAAACCTACCCAAAAAGAAACCCCCATTCCCATCCATTTTCCAAACCCTAACCCTCATCCCCCGGGCTGTGTGGTTTTGCTTGATGTCTGACTAAATGACATCAATAATTCCACACACTTGCTGGGGAGGATAAGGTCATAGCAACAGGCTGGTGAAGGAATACGAGGATATATTCTAGACTTACTCAGCTTCAGTACTATTTCTTGTAGTAGTAGGAGCCAATGTCAAATAAATTCAACGCAAGTCCTAGTTATACTTGCAATACTTTACCATTTGTTAGGCTACATTGTGGCACTGTTCTAGTGTACTGTCACCTGCTATATTCTCTATCGTACCGTAACAGTTGTAATGCTACAGTAAGGACAAACCAGGTTTCGTTTTCTTTTTTTCCATAGGCATGCATCTGCCACTGTGTCACACCACTAGTACCACCGCAACGAGGAAATTTCATCCGCCCAGGATTGCCAACCTTAATCCCCATTTCCCGTGGAGCCAGCCCTGGGCCTAGCCCTAATTTCTAACACAAATTACAGGTAAGATAAGCGTTTGGTGGGAGGTAGTATAATGGAGTATTAGGACTAGACGAGAGATTGACGGTAGTACTACTAAAGTCCTAGGACTCTTCAGGAAAACAAACTTACTGTTAAACCCCCACCCACCAGACTGAAAAGCAGTAAAAAACAGGTATGGTCAGATAAAGTTTAAAAAAGTATATTTATGTAGCCCTAACAAAATAATCTCCCTCAAGACCCTCCCTAACCCCAACGATTGTATTTCAAAAGTCCCTAAACGAACCCAACTCCCAAATCCCACCCCCCAAAAGTCTCTAAAAAAAGGGCAAGGGACACTCCACTACTGGAGGGTGCTGGTGAATTTTGCGGCCAGGGCATCATACTCCTTGCGGAGGGTGGCATGGTCGAAGCGGAGGCCCTCCACCAAGTTCTTATAGTTATGGACCTCCTGCTCCAGGTACGACACTCTGAGTCCTAAGCGGCGCTGGCGTGCCTTGCAACTCCTGTGGGGGGCAGCTGGTCTTTTTGCTGCTTGGCGGTGGCGGTTGGCTTTGTTAGCCCGGCTTCGTACCCCTGGAGCACTGCGCTGGCTGGCAGCCCGTGGGGGCACGGAGGAGGATGCAGCTGTCCCAGTGGAGGATGTTGTGGTTCCACCGGTTGACTGCGTGTCCTCCTCCTCCAGGGCCACCAGCCGCCGATATTCGGCGACAGTGGCATCCAGCCTCCGTTGCCGGGCCATTCGAGCCTGCTCCCTCCGTGATGTCGATTTGGAAGGAGCAACTATATGAAGAAAGAAAGACATAGTCTGTAACCAATGCTCCTTAACATTAATAACACAGAGTGATTGAGCCGAAAGTTGTGTCACAGTACAAGTAGCAAATTGAAAGCACAGTACATAACTATTGAGGACAGTATCTATCTAACCTCCCACTTCTGCATCCTTGCTCTAACATTAGTGGGAGTTTAATGAACAAATTCTACGACCACTATGGACTTCCATTACAGTCGACTATGACAGTACACCAGTCTTATTCTTCTTCTTCTCTCTTGTTTAGGAAAATTGGTACGTTATCTTATGCAAGCCGGCAGAATGCCAGCGCAGTGAACTTGCACCCGAGAAAAACAGACGCACACCATGATGAGTGAGACAGACTTGCGTTACTGTACCGGTCCAGTACATGCAGGTGGTGAAGCTATTACTTTTCTATTACGGGTGGCACTGAGAATACTCTGTTACAAGGGCTACTGCTTAATTAATTTACCTTTCACCCTACAGTGCAAATGAGTACTAGAAAAGGAAAATGAAGAAGCTAAATAATTTGATTATCTATCACTTCACATGGGATGTATTTGATGACATATGGGATGACTTTAGGTGCTTTGCTTATTATTGAGTGAACAGTGATACACCCACACATGAATGACGTACTACTACTAAACTAAAGTTATTAAGAGAGGTACGGAGTGTCCACCGTAATACCCGGATATATGCTGTGCTTGCAGTTGCAATACAAACTACTGCTACTATTCATGGTAGTATTGGACAAATTTACAATTTCTTTTCCTTGCCTTCCCTACACTGGAACGGACGTGCGGGTGCGGTGTTACATGCTCTTCAAGGTAACACTTAGTTCATCCAGTGACCATCTACTCTCTCTAGATACACATGTGCTATCTAAGAGTCAGATAATACCATGCTCCAGGCATCCATCCATTCAAAGTATATGCACACATACAGTTTCTGTTTCACCCACCCAGGCTGTTGTCCTTCCACCCATCCTTGCTTCATCATTGACCCAGCCATGCACCATACCATATTCTTTCCTTCCCAGCCACCTCGGGGGCCAAGCAAACACATATCATTCTTCTTTGCCAGCCATCATAAAATTTCTCGTCCTTCCACACTTACTTACACCCTTCTTTCGCTTTTCGTTCATCCCATCCATCAAGTTCATCTAAGATCTTATTGGGATTCTTCTCACCAAAAACTTCACAGCTAAGTCGAAGTACATTTAGAGGAGGCTACTACCTGGTTGATTTATAATACCCCCGTGCAGAAAGCACACTATGCAGTCTTCAATCTCAATAAGTAAGGAATATATAGCTTACCTCTTCCCGCCACCACCGTGCGAACCCTCACAGGA
Source organism: Lissotriton helveticus (assembly GCF_964261635.1). NCBI lineage: Eukaryota > Metazoa > Chordata > Amphibia > Caudata > Salamandridae > Lissotriton > Lissotriton helveticus. Next base: position 1,710,343,920 of record NC_136059.1, read on the forward strand.
ACGTCCGGCACTTGCACCGCTTCCTCCCCAGAGTCCTCGCCCAACACCACCACCTCCGCGCTGGCCCCGCCACCAGATGTTCCACCTACAAAGTACATTTAAGAATGTTAGAATACACCACTCACTACTATATAATATTTGGTCTAGGAGGAATAAACAAATGTTAAAAAAACAAAATATAATGTAATAATTTGTAACTGTCTACTCTAAAGTAAAAATGTCCCTTTTTCCACAAGAAATGTGTCCAATTAATCGTTAGCACTAAGCACTTTTCCATTTTCAGTTAAAGGTTTAGTTTTATGACAAATTTGATTTTAATAAATGTGTTTACTTTTAATAAAGCTTTTAAACTTAAATAGACTCTGTGGTTTTTGGTCCTCCAGACAAGAGTGGATGAGCTAAAGGTTTTGGAATTTTTGCAAGCATGAGTGCCTCTGGCACTTCTTGACTCTGACTCCGTACTCTTGTCCTGCGTTGGATAATCTAATGATCATTGGGGATCAATCATCGTTGACTTTGGGAGCTAAATGACTCTGCCACACTATCTAGTCAGTAAGGAGATTGGGGGTTCTTCAAAGTCTGATATCACTGAAGTATGTGGAAAGAAAGTCTACCTGCGCCTATTATAATTGATAAACAATGCACTATTTAGTGTTCATAGTTCGGTTTGTGCAGATTTGTCCCTGCAACAGTAGTAGAATGGATTGTCCTCCTATCCAAACCAAAAGTAAAGTAGTATCTTATTCTTTCTTGGTGGTCATTCACCTTTTTATTGTTGGCAATTGTCAAAGCATAAACATTTAGAAGACTTGAAAAGACATTATGGACAATCCCAGAGGACTGCACTCAGTGCATAGAGCTATTGCTGACTAGAATGGTAGTCCAATGGAATTGCCAAATGTGCAATCTTAGTTAGCTACACAGACAGACTAATAAGAATAATCTAGTAATACCACAGGGAGTCATAGTCGAGGCAGGATAAGAATTTAGATCCAGTCTACAAGAAGATCAAAGACGATTTAGAAAAAATCGAATGAGGAACGCTAGGAAAAAATAGGTACTCTATATTAAAATTAAAACTTACTGGGGCCAGCAAAGGAGCCCTCGCCTGCCCGATCCTGGCCTGCATCCTCCTGAACAGCACCCTCCTCCTCCTCCTCCTGTGTCCTCTTGCCCTTGGGGGGAGCTGATGTACAACATGAAAGAAAGAAAGACCAGAAAACATGGATGAGATTTGTCAACCAAATCAAACATTTCAAAAGAACAAAAACAAAATATTTTGGAGAAATAGCAAATAGATAGACAACTATTCCACAGGATATATTGACCTATCTCATGTGGTATACTACGTTATTCGTATTGCCTGATTTGCGGACCGTTGACTTTGAAAGTTCCTATGTAACTCACTAAACAGACTACTAAAAAGGTTTGCCTAGGCTTGGCAGGCAGCAGTCCGCAGCACGCGAAGTGACAGACAAAGTCCATCCTGCTTGCAGGTCAGTGAATACTCAAACTATCAATCCACCGACCACCACCACTATTTCTTCTTATAGCCATGTGTCTAAAGGAAGGACTGGACTTCAGTCTGTTGGGGCTGATTTAGAAGTCCCTTGCGGCTCATTTTCCTCCATTGTTGCGTGACTTTTGTGACGCAGCGGCAGAACAAAAGAGTCGCCATGGTGCGGCATATATATAAAAAAAAAGGCATATGGGAGATGCATCACGTTGTAAAGCCCTGCGCCATCAGGGGGCGTTCCGGCGCAAGGGAGGGCGTTCCTGTGCAGGAACGAATCCTAAAAGTGGCTGAGGGAAATCTACAAGATGTCAATCAGTCACTTTTAGGACAATGATGCGTGACTCAAACCCTGCGCCTGCTTGAAGCCGACGTACGGCTTGATGCAGCATTGGGGAGATAGGGCACCCCAGAGCATTGCTGGAGCTGCGCCATCGTTGTCACGCAACTCCAGCAATGCGCCGCCTTTACGGCACAGATGCGTAAGGCTTCTGTGACGTTTTGGGCCAATGGGTGGTGGTGGCATGGCGCACAATTACTGCCGCATCCCTGCTACTTTGCAGGGATGCGCCGGTAATTGAAAATATGACCCTTAGTGTCTAGCATTACGCAGTTCTTTACACTACACTCATACATAATTTCTCAGGCCAATGAAATGAACACAAAATACAAACAAATAAGCATAGTAGCAAGCAAGGCTACTGAGAAGGAGAGCAGTGCACCTGAAATGCATAGAAGATTTTGAAATATAATTTACCTACAATGTAATCGGCAGCATTATTGCTCTTGGTAAAGAACAAAGATTTGCAAATAACAGAGCCGGATAAAACAGATTAGTGATGAAATAGCTAGAAATAGCTACTACTACTCACCAAGCCCGGGGACCTCTACGCCGAGCGCGTCCAGCAAGTCCCGTTCCCGGTCCATGACATCCGTCCAGCGGTGGGTGGCCTGGTTATAGGTGCGCCGGACCCCAGAGAGCTTAAACATGGCCCGGCACACCTTCTCCCACCGCTTCCGGCGCTCCCGGATGCCATAGCCGGTTGCGATCTTGCCGCCTCCCAGGATGGTCTTGGGGAGGCGGCGCTGGACGTGGAAGATGAGTGCGGCCACCTCCTCCGCGCTAAAGATCTCCCGTGGCATCACTAGCTCCCCCCTCAAACGCCCGCACGCCCTTTACCATGTTCTGGGCAGAAATGAGTTAAATAATAAAGAAGAAATAGAATAGGGAAGAAGAAAAGAAAAGAGTTTAAAAAAGTAGTTTAAAATTAACAAAAAGTAGCAGAAAACACAAAAATATAGAGCTAGAAAAAGGGATAGATAATAAGTAAAATAGATCAAATAAATTTCAAACAAGCAAAGGATGGCAGAGATTCAGAGAGGATACAGAAAGCATGCCCAGAACCATAGCAATGAATGAGAAACAAGATGGCCGCGCCCATTCACGACCGCGTGGGTAAGTTTGCGCGAGATTTTCCTCGCGATCACGCACGAAATTGTACTAGCGAGCAGCACACTTTGCGAGATTACACATAGCGGCCGGAAACGGAATTACGTCACGCAAACAAGATGGCCGCGCCCGTGTACGACCGCTAGGGTAACTTCGCAAACGTATAGCTACAAGCGCCTTGCGAACACGCAAAAAATCACGCGAACATACACGCCGCAAAAAAAGAATAGTGTATTCGCACGCATTCGCGGCTTCCGAAATCGATCTCGCACGGATTCGCGCCCCGCAAATCGCGCGAAATTGCAGAAAAACGATTTTTGCTAAACTGAAAGCAATCAGCAGGTGCAAAAGTTCAAACTTAACATTAGTAACCATTCACTCTAGTGCTTCCTGAAGGGCCCCTCCAGAGTTCAGTTGCCTATTTGCAACTATTCCATGACCCTGCTATGACCCAAATAGCAGGCTCATAGAATAGCTACAAGTAGACCATAAAGGTCCTGTGAAAAAAAATTGCACTGCAACAGAAAGCAAATTACAGATAAGGAAGGAAGCAGGTGCCAGCCAGACTGGAAGTTTCAAAATTACTGACACATTAATCACCCCCTAATTAATTCATGGCAGTTGAAGAAGGGCAGGTGTGCTTGCTTTCACTGCAACCGAAAGCAAATTACAGATAAGGAAGGAAGCAGGTGTCAGCCAGACTGGAAGTTTAAAAATAAGTGACACATTAATCAACCCCAAATTAATTCATGGCAGTTGAAGCAGGGCAGGTGTGCTTGCTTTTTTTCACCCCCATAATCTACAGTGATAAACAAACCTAATGGGTGGCAGTGAGGATGTACCAGAGGGTGGCATGGGTGTACCAGAGGGTGGCAGTGGTGAAACAGAGGGTGCTGTGAACCTGTGATGATAAACCAGACGTAGAAACAACATAGTCGTGACCGTTGCGAGCCGAAAAGTAAGTTCGCAATTGCGAAATGGTCCACAAATCCTCGCGAACGCTCGCCAACACAAAAAACGTAAAAATCCGCTAATCCGCGAGAGTTCGCGGATTTTGCGGATTGCGAATCCGTAAATACGCAAATTCGCGTACGCGAGATCCGCTAGATCCGCCCATGCGTAATGGTTTACACTTTTCAGTAGGAACTGTTTGTTTGTTGGACAACTTAAATGTTTGGATGGTGCCACACTGCCATGCTCCCCTTCAGAATATGTTGGCCTATAGTCTTGTTAGCTGACAGTGCCACCATAAGTACCACTAAACCTAGTAAGGTTACAAATGGTTTGGACAACGTCCAGACATGACAACTCTGACCCCTAAGGATTCATGGTAACAGATCTAGAATTCTTTCACTCAGTCACTCGTGCTCTCTCAGAGAGATATGCAAGTAATGCACAAAGGGGTTTTTCAACATTCATTGAACCATTGCGATTCTTGTATAAAATATATGCACTGCAATGATAAATAGACAGAAGCATGTGAATGTGCTTAGTAATATGAGGACAGTGTAAAGAATGAATAATTCCACCATCGTCCTAAACAGCGTATGTATGCTGGCATATAAGTACCTTGTATAGTGTACTCTGTATTACCTAACCTAGATATCTAGAGTGGGTGCTCTGCCAAGAATCCCCTAGTAAATGATCTAAATCCTTATTACCTGAAAGCAAGGTATGTAGGTCCGTCTTGGTCACAGGTTGGTCATTCCTCCTCGCTGAGTCTGAACAGGAATCAACTGTGCTGAAAAGCCAACAATAGTAATCACCTCGCAATGACAGCCGAATGCTCCTCAAATTAGAGTACGGAAATGTGCGTGTATTTATAACAACAGCATTCATGCTTCCTTATCGAGGTTTCCGCTCAGCTGACATTGTTTATTGTCGCTGTGATTGTGCCGTCACCTTATTGATGAATGATAAACAACAACATTTGCATAATGTATGCTCAGCCCTTGTACCAAATGTTCAAGGCGTCAAGATAGTGTACTTACGAGGTGAAATTGTAAGCAATGTGTATTCTGAGACATGGACCCTGCACTCTCACATAAGCAAATGTGTGTTGTCATGTTCTATATAGGGCCCATTTTGTTTTCCTATGTTAGCCTAACTGTGCATGACACAGGCCGCTTAGCTTTTCATTCTGTACTATATAAGTATGGTTGCTTCTGTGCCACATTACATTTTCACACAGAACCTGCAGTTGTTTTCTCGTTCTGTTCTTTCCTGAGATTCAGTCTGAAGAGCAGATAAGGTCAAATAACAATGTCACTTGCTATTTTGTTCTGACCTGGCACTCGCACCTAGACGCAACACCGAAATGCAGCTGCTGTTTATGAACAGGTGAACCTTGTCATATGGGTATGCACAACAATGTAACTCAGAGAGAGAGAGACAGATATTTTCTAAGAGATGATCACAGCTGTATCTGAGATGTAGACCATTAATCATCTGTGTATGCTATGGTATGGGGTCCCCTGCTAAACCCAGAGATCTTTGCTCTATAATAAGTTTGCTTCTATAGAAGGGGAGGGAGCTTTTTATAATATACAGTTTATTGACAATGCTGATGGTATTTATGCTAGGGAGTTGTTTTCTGATTGTGGCATGTAAACTGTACCCTAGAGCACCATGGTTTAAATAAACATTTCAAACTTCATTCGTGTCTCTTTCATATCTTATTGTGGATGAGTGTGTGAGCGAAAGGGGGTGCCCGGTCACCGCGATCCCTGAGAGGGTCAGTAGTGTTATGTTCTGGGGTGTTAATTCACTTGTCTCTCTGGATATGAGTAGGAAGGCAAGTGAGACACTATAGCTAATCGGACTCTGGCTCATGGTACTGAGGTGGTATGGTGACTCAGTTCCTATCTACTAATGTTCTATTGTCCCAAGCATAGTTCTCTTCCTGAGCAGAATCTCTGTACCTTGGAGCCACCAATGTTTGGTCTGGTGCTTACCTGCTGGAACCCTGAGTAGTGCTTGTGCTTGTCCACAATACCCTTGCACCATTTGCGGAGACTTCCGTGGTGTTTGGGATTTATCCTCCACAGTTTTTAGAGACCACCTAGCTCTGTTGGTTTTGCAAGCTTGAATATTAAAGGGATTATGGCAACTTTTGTGTTGCCTTTTTGAATCCTTTGCTTATTGATTATGACTGTTGCTATTGTGGCTAATTGCTGCCCTGCCATTACTCAACACTTACTTGTGCATGGTGTCCCAAATTCGGGGGCTTCTGTGGTTTTTGTAATTGAAGCAGATGCAGCTTACTGCTTTGAAGTTTTGTATACCTGGATCACCTTCCCGACGCTAATGATAATATGTTTCATACTTATGCTGCTGCACCAAACGCTTATTGTGTTATGCATTTCTTGAAATTCCTCTTACATCTGGGAGCACCAGTTTGGTTTAACAGCACCCTTCCCCATGTCCCCGGCATTCTTTGTACAGACCCCTTCAATATTGAGGAGGCCACTTGGCCTACATTTGAAGGCTTTACACCATATCCAAATTTAGGTGAAAAACATTTGACAAAAACACGTCTATTATATAACCAGGTAGTTCTTTTATATAGATGCATGATACAATGTCCCTACCGTGCCTTTCTAGCAGGCTCAGCTCAAGCAATTAATCTCTGGGACTTGATATTAGTCCAGTGATTGCGAATTCAGTTATGGGCAAACGTCTCCCACCTAATTGTGAGGACATTCCGTTTTGGATCACCCAGAAAATTGCTCAACTTGATGCTGTGTTCCCCCTTACGGGTCCATGAGAAAAACTCTGGATTTTAACTATATGTTTGCCTAATGGTCTGGTTCCCCCTTTAGACAACTTCAACACCTGGGGGACCATGTTTGCCACAGTGTATACTCTCTGTTATAGCACTCCGTCTATAGTCGTTCTGCTGAACCTCCTCAATCAAACACAGAATGAACATGGGGCATGTCCTGCCCTAGATTTGGGTATGAAACAGGTTGGAAATTTTCCGGTTGTCTCTGAAATGATTCTTTTTAATGCTAAAGGTGAAGCAGCTTCCTTGGTTATATGCCAGTGAATTGGCGCAGGTCGCAATTGCGGACCGTGAATTCCATATTATCATCTCACAGGTGTATATATCCTTAGGACGTAATGGTTTAGGGACTAGACCATCTGTTTCCACCCTTGTCAAACTAACTCCTGATAAAGATGCTCACCCTGCATGTGATATTCCAGAGAATACATGGGATAAATGTAAGTGACCACAACAAAGGGTAGACCTCGTGGTGGTAGACTGTTATGGGTATACTCAGAATGACATTACGATATCCGTGACCACTCTAAAATTACAACTCATGATCGCTTTCAGGTTCCTGATCCCCGTTCTCCTTGGTCCTTTCATGACTTGTCTGATCGTAGACAAGGGGAGTACATGCAACCTAAAAGGGGGACACATCGTACTTTTGACGTGAATATAAAGAAGGATGATCAACCACTTCCTTATATGCCCTGTTTCCAGAAAAAGAAAATTGCAGCCTTAACAGCTAAATATGCCCCAGACAGTGAGAACCCTTCTCCTGGACAGGAGTAGGGCAGTGACTCTCCTAAACAGTGCAGCAGAAGTCACCATAGTGTGCAAGACACTCTGCCAGCTTCTGGAGGCGAGAGCAACTGAAACTTTTGTCATAATTAGAGATCTCGGACACCTTTCGTTGTACCCCCTGACAGACTCTATCACTCAGATATTCAAATTGAAGGTGATGTTAAATGCACCATTAAAGGTATCATTTGGGACTGTTTGACTTTGTCATATGACATTCTTTTGGAAGCGACTGATTGGCCTCCTCCTTCTATTCTTGCTTGTCCCCAGGGTGAGAATGTTATCCTCCCCTCATTTTTTTCATCTGGTTCCAGAAGCAGTTCAACAGGCTTATGATTCAGAATGAACCCTTTCTTTGGCCCCAGCTTATATTGCAAACAGGCTGGATGGATGAACGATTCTCCTTTCCATGTAATTCCTATACAGTACACTCCACAACACTCCACAACCTCAACCGCAATATCCAATTAAACATAATGCCAAGGTGGCCTAACAGACATTCTTACTTGGAATAACAAGGAGTAATTGAGCCCTGTGTCTCATGGATGAATAATCCTCTTTTTCCATTTTCAAAACATGATCAGTATTATGGTATTGTATTAGGAGAGGAGTTGGTCTAACGGCTAGGCCGGTAGTCCTCGAATCTCAGGAACTGGGTTTGAGTCTCGGTAATGACGCGGAACATCCTGTGATTCTGGGCAAATCACTTAATCTCCTAGTGCCTAACAAGAGATAAAAATTTTAAAAAGTGGAATTTTTCCTCATGTATTGCAACTGGTGCTATGTAAAGCACTCTGATACTTGATTGGGGTCAAGTTCACGCTATATAAAACTCTGTTAAATAAAATTAAAAATTAGATCATTTACATTTGAATAGTCATACTTGTACTTTCACTGTCCGAATACATGTAATACAGCACTGATTAACAATATTATGTGTAAAACATTTAAGATCACGGTTGATATTTTGAATGTTTTTTTCAGTAACAATTTGGCTCTGGAGAGCCGTGATTTGTTCGCTTTTACTGCCCTTGGCTCCTAGAGGCGATATGCCCGTTTACCTTTGGGGTATAAAATAGCCCAGGTGTTTTTGCAGCTTGGATTGTGTCCATTCTTCATAAAAATTGACCCTAATGATTTGTCCTACATTTATGATATCTACTTAACAGATGATGAATGGAATCCTCATTTGGATAGAGTGGCTCACATATTTTTGCGGTTTGCTGATATTAGTTAAAAGTTCAAATTCTCAAAATCTTAAATTGCTTTCCTCAGTGTTCTTTTCCTGGTTACAAATTAACCAAGGAGGGCATGAGGTTGGCCCCTCACATTTTAGAAAAGTATAAGCAGTTACAACCCCGAATATGCTCAAAAAGGTTTAATCTGTGCTTTGCTTTTGACCGTGTGGAAGAACTTACATTCCAAGTTATGTTCAATGTATTAAATCGTTATATATGAAATCACTATATGCTTTATGTATCAATGTATTAATGTATTTATGTATCAATGTAATAAATCGCTCTATGCTATATGCTTTAACAGCAGTCCTGATGGCCGTCTTCAAAGAACCGCTTATGGCTCAAGGTAAACAAAATATTTTTGCTTCTCCTGTGTGACCTTAGAGACTGTAAAAAAAGCCAGTGATCGAAGTTCAAAAGCCCTTCATCCTCATTGGATTCAATAGACTACATCGTTAACAGCGGTTGATATCGATTTTGTGTTTGACCTTTCTTTACAGACCCAGGAATTCTTACAGTATGAACATATTTATCCTGTTCCTTCTTCTCTTCTTCTTATTCATGAATACAAGTGTATTATCTACACTGATAGTTCAGTGCAACCTGCTATAGGTTCTAAGCATCAATATGCTGTTGTTCTAGGCACTATGCTGGATGGCAATTTTCCACCTACTATTACTCACACTTGGTCACTAGTGGAGTATACCGCGCAGTTGGGCGAACTGAAGGCTTTACTTCTTGCCTTTGACCATACAAATCCTTAATTCCCCACACTTATATTGTGTGATTCATTTTATTGTGTACAATCATTAAATGAATGTGCATTTTTGGCGACAAAATTACTTTAAGGATTTCCCAAGGTAGCACAATCAACCATATAATACTTTGGCAGATTTAAAAGATAAATTGCCACAAGCTCATGTAATTCATACAATGGGTAATCAATTTGTGAGAGCTCACAATGAAGGGAATTATCTGGCTGATAAAGCAGCCAAATCTGCAGTAGCTACTTGTAAAATAGCAGCAGCTACGCATTCTAAAACCCGTTTTGATAATGACATATTGCCTGGCGTTCATGCTGTTCAAGCCGGCACCACATTACCTAAAGGTTTTCCTATAAAATATTTTTATTTTTCCCTTAGTGAATATACCTTTGGTTTGTGATCGTTGTATACCCAACTTTGACATACATCATTCTTTAAAAGTTGCCCAGCATGAAGTAGTTTCTTGGGGTACAAAACCCTGGCAGTTTCAGGGCGCAGAAACCCCACATCGAGCCTGTCTGATTCCCACATTGATTATTTTTCTTAATGAAACAGGCCAACAGACTACTTGTCTGGGATTGGCTAAAATTAAAGAACTGAGTTGCCCGACAATTACCTCAATTGCCTGCTTTGATAATTGGCACTCTTCTACAAATTACACAGAGGATCAGTTAAACAATATGATAAAAATTGGTACATTTAACTCGTCATTTGGAAATCCTGGTGGGTGGTTATTGTGGCCAGTAGACACAAATGGTTGTCATGCTCATTTTCTTAATTCAACCTCCATTTTCAAATCCAGTAGACTAGACCTACGGTACTCACAATCAACCCATTTAAATGCTATTACCACCTATTCAGTGGGTAAACTATGCTAGCAATGGTTAGAACATTCTACACTGTCTGCAGTGAAACAACATCTTTCTCTTTTATCCGAGGACAAGAATTTATCTGGGTTCTTATTAATTCCCAAATCCCCTCATTCTAAACGATTCTTACTTGCAGCCTACAATGAAAAATGGAAATTATCACAAATTGAAACTACTTTGCGCTTGAGACAAATTGATCAACATAAATTGGATAAAGTACTTGCCGTAGTGGACAGCAGTATTAATAGGTTATCATCTCATATTTATAATTTGAAGGGCATTGCGTCATCTGTTATTGATATTGTACAGAATGATATGTCGACATTGCATCCTGGTCAGAGTCAGCTCAGATCCATTACGTAGTTTAGTTGGACACTTCAAAAATGGATGAGTTCCTAGGCATTACTTGAACTGTACTGCTTTGTTTCTGCCTTAAAATTTTACATATAAACAACAATCAATGGCGATGAAGGATGCAACACATACCATGTTACATTTAGAAAAATAAAAAATAAATACCATTCAATGTAGCTGAAATGCCCTCCAAGTATGGTTAATACACAAAGTTATCTCCTTGCCCATATCAACATTTCAGTTTACAGCGTGCATGAAACATTTTCTAATAGATAGATATGAGCCCCTTGAGAGCAGCTAAATCCGAGAACTATGGTCATGGGGCATTTACCTATCACTATGAGCGTGCTGATAGAGAAGTTTTTTGTTATGGGAGAGTAGTGTGACTTCCCTGCCGGTCATTCACTTGTTTGTCAGAATGTTAAAATCCACAGAGCTTGTAACGTTTCAGAGCCAAATTTGGAAAGTTATTTAAAAGGAACTCCATTTCCCGCAATTCTTCTCTTCATTACTGTACTTTCAAATGGAAGCTATCTCATGCTTAACAATCAAGACTACTGTGCTATGCAGGTGGGGCTGCAGTATATTGTACCTGTTTTCCAGTTAGTCACTTGTTGCACCAACGTCCGGTTTAACCCCTCTGCATGGAGTAGTAGCTAGCTCACTGTGGCCTTCCATTCTGACTTTGAAGGCAGATTTCATTAGCTAAGCAGACTCAAAGCATTATTGTTTCAACAAGAAGTGGCTCTTATATCTGCCCGTATGACCGCCGAATTGCAGGTGCCCAGGACTACTGTTGAAATGGAGTAATTATTAAATACAAATATTCCCGTGCATTTTGGAGAACTGATTCATCAATTATTTAAGGCTTCTGATACCATGTGTGTTGCCCATTTTTTAAAACTTGTAGGCTCTGGCATCATCATTACTTTCCTAACTATCTTTGTCATAATACCGGCTTTTATATGCTCTAATTTTTCCAGCGTGTTAGGTGGGTTCCTGGTACTACCGCTCCTCACTTGTAGCATTCCTATCCTGTTACTGCTGTTCCATAATGGATGTTCCTTCTGCAGCTGCCCCAGACCTGGCATCGCTCCGGCACTACCATGAGAGCATGGTTTAGCTCTTTGGCATGATTCCTTTACAGGCGTTGGATGTGGATTGGTGTCTGACATTCCATCATGCTTACTTTACCTTTGTGCAACTGGTATTTCATTACATCTGGTGCCCCTTTCAGTGGGCACTAGATATATGCCTGGCTCTACAGATGCCCGCTTCCTTGGACCTCTACAAAACTAAAGTCCAGAGCAAATGGCCAACAGGTGTTCCTGTGCATCAGCATGGCGATTGCTAAATCAGAGTTTCGTTGAAGTCAACAAAGGTTGCCTAGTAATAGTATCTGCATCTGTTGTAACTGAGGATCATGTATATTTTTTGGAACTGATGCAGCGGAAGCGGGGGCAAAAATATTCACCACCAATAACCAATTTCAATAACCACCTGTCTTTTCCCTGCATTAATTAAATTTGGCTCATACCTATAATAACTGGTCCTCCGATGAACCTTTTGAGAGTTGTTAGGGACGGACTATTGTCAAGACGGATAATATCCCCATATGAGGACCTACAACAAAGGGAAAATTCATCAAACAAGCTAAATATTACAATGTACAAATCACATTAACCATAATCATCAATAATGACAGACTCTGATTTACTTATTACTTTGCTTTTAACTATTTCTTAAATATATGTATGGTCAATCAATTGACACAGCATTGAATCACAGATTTTCACACAAGAGAAAGTGGGTAATTCACAATAACATCTCATTTAACGAGCATGAGTGAGTGGATAGGGATAGAGACAAAAGAGCATTGTAATAAGATCAATGCAATCACAGAGCAACATACGAACCTGGACGACACTATAACACAGCATGCTAATAGTCTGAAGAGCTAACCCTTCAGTTGGAAGGAAAAGCTGGGGCAACCTAATAACGGTATGAGGAGCAAAGTTAAAGAGTCAGGATCAGACAGCAGCAGCCAAAAAGAGAAGCTGAAGGAAACAGCAAAACAGCTCTCTCCTCACAGGAAACAGCTCTCTCTCTCAAATGCTCTCTCGCAGAGTAAATTCTAACACTAGTAGTTATACACTAAATGTAAAGGTCCATCCCTAATTTGTATCAAAGTCAGACATTTCACAGTCCTCATTGGTCCAGGAACATAGGGTGTTCAGTCACACCACTTCCATCGCATCTAACTTTCAAAAGTTCTTGTAAGAGCCAAGCTGTCATCATCGTCCTTCAGCAGAGGAAATCATGATATTCTTCTTCCTAAGCTCGCGCACATTTTCTAAACATTTTACTAGGACATTTATCCTCGGACAGTAAGGAAGTTCCATTGATATCTCTTCCACATAGCCGTCGATAAGAAAATAACATAACAATCATTACAAAGGACAAAATACTATTCTTTGCAGCCTACTTTTAAAAAGCTAATTAATCCTAACAGTGCTTTGAGGCCTTCTCTGTAATGGGTGCCATTTTCTCTAGGAGAAATAAACAAACTTAGTTATTTCATAACAAAGCAATGATGAGGGTCACGATTTGGGTTGCACTGCTGAGATATTTCTTTAACAGTCCAATGATATTGATTTGAATTTAGATGCTCAACTTCCTGTGGCCCACCGTCTAGACCACTAACATGCCAAAAATATAGAATGACAGAAGGAGCGAGTAGTGTGGCTCACTAAGCAGAAGTCGGCCCGGGACCAGGGTTCAATTCCCGACGCGGCAGGGTCGTGGACCTTGGTCAGTGGACTCGATAATTCTCGCTTCGGTGCTTACTCTAATCAGGGGTTCCACTCGGCAACTCTGGGCATTAGCTTGCCTAATCTCCACAATGGCCCCCACCAGTTCTGGGGATGCCTGGCTCCACCTTGGGGACTCCCAGCAAGGGACCATTCCACAGGGAAAGCCAGGACGGGTTCCCCATAGTTATACAGCGCCAGGAGACCTATGGACGGGTAGCAGTGCGCTTTACAAGCTCAAAAACATTTACATTTACTTTACGATAATAAAGGTATGTTCATGTAGACAATTTTTTTTTAAAGCTAATGAGTCTGGAGAAACACGGGGGTACCAGGCAAGAATTTGGAGGTATGATGGACAATCTATGTTAGTTGGAGGGGCCAGAAAGAAAATTGCAGGAAAAATGGACAACACAGGGTGTAGGAAGGTGTTGGTTACTACTATGGGTGGATCAAGCATATGGATTTCACAATAATTTATGAAATTATAAAATAAAAACAGGTGTGCTGTTTTAGAATTAAGATACATGACATTACGTAGACTGTGAAAATACTGCATATAGGTATTTCGTTCCTTATACTGAAGAGTGTTAAAAAGGCAGGTCCATCATGTGGGATTGATAGCTTGATGAAAGTTAATTTGATTACAATGTTTGCATGGAGAATGATTATTGTTAAGTAATTCATTATTGTTTGGATTGTGATATTATGTTTTTTCTACTTTACAGCCTTGATGATGTCCCAAGGGGGACGGAACGCGTAGGCTGTTTTGAACCAATAGGTCGCAGGGATCAATAATTGTTTGATTGGATTTACGAATTGATGATTACTTTGTTGGATTTTGGACTTCAGAAATTCTTTTGAACTGTGGAGAAAAAATTCTGGTTATTGAAGAAACGGAAAAGAAAGAAAAAAATGGACTGCAATATTTGATTGTTTATTATCGTAAAGTACACGCTCCTTCTGATATTCTTTAAACTTAGTTATTGGTTCACATAAAAAGCTCCATTACATTATTCATTTTAGTCTTCTATTATTCTAATATAAACACAAGTGGAGTGAAACATACAATCGTAAGGCTCCCTAGGACAAACCATGAAAAGCGGAAGGAAAGTTTTGTGAATATTGGAATAGTAATATGTCCTTTTATTTGTATTTTTAGGTGTGGTTCCAAAGTATTGTTGTCCGAATTTTGTCTAAATATGGTCTACAATAATGTCACCCCACACAAGTTAATACCAAAAAATACATAGCCAATGGAATGATAGATTTTGGAACCATCTTTAGGACACAATATTTTAATCAAACTATATCTGTATATGATATTCTGACATACAAGCATTTATAAATCATACATGTTTGAAGTGGAGCTAGACTTACACCCGAGAGACCACCATCTATAGAGCTCTGTTGCAGCTGTATTCCTGAGATGTATAATGGAACTGAAGAAAAGAGGAGAGCTGACAGCATCAGTGCTTTCTGGGTAAAGACAGCAGCAATCCAGCTGGGAACTTGCCTCTGGACCGTGAGGTCCAATGATGGCTCGAGAAATTGCTAGTGGACTGACCATTCCCACTCACAGGTTTTGTATTCAAATCTAAGATGCAGGAGCCAGCCCTGACCGGAAGTAAAGCATATCTGTCTGCCATTGGGGTTCATGCTGGTTAACCCCATAAATAGTCTCAACGGCAAGTCACAAAGGTGGACTTTGAGCCCAAAGTAGAATCAGGACAGGTGGGGAGAACTGGGAATGGTGAAAGTGACCCACAGGAAGTCGCACACAAAGTCCATTGTAGTTGGACATTTTATATAGCTGCCTCTCCACAATACAACGGCAGCACAGCGGATCCTGAGAATTTCTGGCAGCGGGATGTGACCTCAGCCCCAACCGTATACTAGTATGGATGCAAGTGCTGGACAAAGGATTTTTTGTGTATGTGTCCAAAAAGTGTGACTAAAAGTCCTGAATGGGTGTTATACAAGAGCCAGTGGTTCCCTCATTAATTCTGCAAGATCTTTTTTCTAGTGCACCACTTCACCATGATGATCCATTAAACATTTAAAAAAATGTTCTCCATTTTGTGCTAGGCTATTAGTTCCCTCCTATAAACATATTCTAGGAGATGGGACAATACCTTCCTCTTGACAAGGGTCTATTCTTTAACTATCAAAATAAGCATTTGCAATGCAATCGGTGTCGCCTTTGGGAACTTATATGTATTTAGCTGTGCAGCACATTATCCTGGATCCTGTTCTCTAACATGGAGGGAAAGTAAGCACCAAAATGCGTGACACAGCAGTTATGGAAACACATGGAGAGAAATATTGCCTTTCAGTGGGAAATGGTATAGTCCAAAGCTCTGTTTTTAATATAAAATCAGGGCCTTCGGTGGTCATATTACTGAAAATACAAATTTTGAGAAAAATATTATAGGGTACATGTGCTTGTGGAAGACAATTTCTATGGACTGGAATCTTTGAATGCTGGATTGATTCTGGTGTTTTACTGACCTCAGCTGGTCGTTTTCTATCAAGAAAGGTAAATAGAGGCAGTTGCCAGAAAAATTAAAAAAAGAAAGTCTCTTAGAAGAAAGCAATTCTGTCATTTTACTGACCTTTGTTGGTCGTTTTCTAACAAGAGAGTTAAATAGAGGCAATTGAACAGAAAAAAGTCCCTAATCGGAAGCAGACATGATCTAAGGATGATCTCCAGAGCCCACAGAGTACACAGACATATAAGTATATAATAGGTATATACTAAAGAATATACAAGAGGTCTTGAATGCTCGACCTAAAAAGGAGACCCGTGTTTGAGATCTAACTACATGCTTATAACTCTCTTAGATGTAGAAGCATTGTCCCAGGATCCAATTGAAAGAAATGCAAACATGAACTGAAGAAAAGAGCTTGCTTCTGATCAGACAATCAGGGTTCAAGGAGATTTGTGAAACACTTGACAGCATACTTTCAAAACAAATTATATTTCAGAAAACAAAAATTATCTTCAAAAGCCCTTTTTATTTGTATGTTTTCTGCACTGTTCTGCATCTTTTTGTGTTGTGTTTGTGGAGGAAGCAGGCAGCTCGAAGTATTCCAAGATCTCCCTGAGCCAAAATCAAGCATCATAGAGGGAAATGTGGGTTTAGAATAGAATTGAGAATAATGATAGAATAACCAAGACTATAATACGTAGAGAGGATGTTGCCTTAAGGCTAGAGCGGCCGACCTTGATGCTAGGGAACCACGTTCAAGTCTCAGCAGGTATGATCTACCACCTGTTAGAATTCAACACTCATTGCTTGACCTTCAGCCATATAACTGATTATCCATTTGCAGGTTGTTGGAAATGGCCCTTTTTGCAGGGTTATCCCCAAACTTTTTGCTTCTTCCTCCCTTATTTTTCCTGAACTGTGGTTGTTGGCAATAGGACTTTGGGCACTTTACCACTGATGGTCAGTGCTAAAGTGCATATGCTCTCAGTGTAAATTGTTATTGTGATTGGTTATCCATGATTGGCATATTTATGTCCCCAAGAAGTCCCTAGTAAAATGCACCGAGTGTGCCAGGGCTGGTGATAACAAATGCTACTAGTGGGTCTGCAGCACTGATTGTGCCACCCACATGAGTAGCCCTACAATAGTGTCTCAGGCCTGCCACCGCAGTGCCTGTGTGCACTCTGTGAACAGCCATGTCTTCTTGGTTAGTGTCCCCACTAACCAGGCCTAACCCTTCCCTTTCTGTGCACATTGGTCACCCCTATGGAAGGCCCAAGGTACACCTTGGGCAGGGTGCAGTGTATGTGAAAGTTAGAGCATGTACTAGTGCACGTGACATGCTCTGGTAGTGAATGACAGCCATTTTCGTTTTTCACTATTGTAAGGCTACCTTGCCCATAGGCTATCATGGGGAATACTGGCTACTGTGGTTACCAGCATACCTTCCCATAGGAGCAAGGTAGGACATACAAGTCTGGTATCCCTGAACTCAGAATTTATTTATTTTATTTATTTTTTATTTTAACGATTTATAAAGCGCCTGGTGACCCGAGGGCATCCCCGCGCTATGAGGAATGTTATCCAGATGAAGGGAAGAAAAGAGGGGGAAGACGTTATTTAGGGAATAGAAGGGTTTTCAATTTTTTTCTGAAGGCCAAATAATTGGATTCCAATCTGAGGGTACGTGGGAGGGAGTTCCATCCAGTGGAGGCTTTCACGGAGAAGCGTCGACCTCCCGTACGTGTCTTTTTAAATTTGGGAATGTTGGCTAGGTGCTCATTCTCGGACCGCAGGGATCTAGGTGCTTTATAGGGAGTGACCAGGTCGCTGAGGATCGAAGGGCCAACTCCATTGATCAATTTGTATGCCGTGCACATGGCTTTGAATTCCACCCTTTGGCGCACAGGGAGCCAGTGCAAGGCCCTGATGGCAGGTTTCGCTGACACTCTGGATGGAAGGTTCATGAGTAAACGGGCTGCTGCATTCTGGGTTCGTTGAAGTTTCGTCAGTGTGGCCTCAGGGGCTCCCAGATAGACCATGTTACTGTAGTCTAATCTTGACAGTATGAGCCCTTGGACTAGTAGTTTCCTGGAGGCAGGGGGGAGTAGGGGGAGAATCTTGCGGGTGGTGCGCATCAGCCCAAAACAGGTCCCTGCAGTTTTGGCCGCTTGCGTCTTCATTGAAAGTTCGGGTTCTAGCCATACTCCTAGGGTCTTTATTTCATGTTTCGGGGTGGGAATTTCCCCGAACACGTCTGGCCAGACCGCTGGGGGGATGGTCACCCATTGCTTTCCCATGAGCATCACTTCGGTTTTTGACCCGTTTAGTTTTAAAGATGAGTCACACATCCAACCGTGGATTTCCGTAAGGCAATTTGCCAGGTTGTCTGGGTGGTCGTCTAGTTGGGACAGGGAGACGACAAGCTGTGTGTCATCGGCATAGCTCACTATTTTTATACCGAATGGTGTCACCACGTCTTCAAGGGGGGCCATGTAGGCATTAAAAAGCGTCGGGCTCAGGGACGATCCCTGTGGAACCCCGTACGTGAGGGGGAGGATGGACGAGTGGTAATTGCCGTCCCAAACCTGAAACGTACGCCCGGTAAGGAAGGACTCTATCCATCTGAGTGCCGTCCCGGTGAGCCCTGCTGCCGCCAGCCGATGGAGGAGGACATGATGGTTAACTGTGTCGAAAGCTGCACTAAGATCCAGGAGGATCACTGCCACTGACCCTCCTGAATCTAAAATGCGCCTTGCCTCCTCGATGACGGCAAGAAGGGCAGTATCTGTGCCGTGGCCCGGGCGGAACCCAGTTTGGGATTGCCGCAAGATGTTATTTGCCTCGAGAAACTGGGACAGTTGACGGTTGACCAATTTCTCGGCTACCTTGCTAATGCCAGGGAGTAGTGAAATTGGCCGGTAGTTTGCCATTTCTGCTGGGTCTAGCTGGGGTTTTTTGAGGAGTGCCTTCACCACTGCACTCTTCCAGCTAGCGGGGACAGATCCCTGGGCAAGTGAGCTATTAATGAGCTCTGTGATCGTGGGAGTGACGACGGGGGCTATGGTTTTAAGGAATCTGAAGGGAACAGGGTCTAAGGGAGATCCGCTTTTCATTTTGGTCATGATGGCTTCTACCTCGTTGCCGCTTATTGGCCTAAATGTCGCAAGTTGGGGGGGTAGGCTGTTTCCAGTCTGGCTGGGGGGTGAATTATTGTCCATGTGGCTAGAGGGACACGAAGGGGGAAGGGATGCTAGGATGCGAGCAATTTTGTCATGGAAATAGGTGGCTAGTTCATTGCTTCGGTCCACCGGGGGTATGTTGGAGGTGGGAGTGGTAGGTACTTTCAGAAGCTCCTTTACGATTTGGAAAGATTCCCTGGCTGAGTTAGTGGATTCTTTTATCCGAGTATCGTAGTGGGAAGCTTTAGAGTGCCTAATAGCAGTTTTGTATAGTCTAACCGAGTTTTGGTAGGCTTTCTTGCTGGCGTGCTGCCAGTCTTTCCTCCAAAGTCGTTCGGCTCTCTTACAGTTTTTGCGCAGTAGTCGGAGTTCCGGGGTGTACCACGGGGCGGAACCTGGTTTTCCGTTTTTGTCCTCCCGAGTTCTAAATGGGAGCACGGAGTCCAGGGAGGTGGTAATCCCCTCTCTAAATTTACTATCGGCGATAGCCGGGTCTTCTGCATAGGCAGGGGTGGTTGATTTAAGGGTCCTGGTCCATTCTTCGGTAGGAAGCATGGACCAGGCCCTGTCCCTAGTGTAAGTGGGTGGTTTTTGAGGTTTCCTAAAAGTTCCTGGTAGTTGGAAGGAGACTAAAAAGTGGTCCGTCCAGGGGAGGGGAAGGGACTTATTGGCTTGCATAGTGGAAGTGCTCGTGAACACGGGGTCCAGCAGGTGACCTTTGTTATGAGTAGTCCCAGTGTTTAGGAGGCGGATGTCGAGAGCCGCCAGATCAGTGATCAGGTCGACAGCCCCAGAATCTAAAGGGTCATCGAAGTGAATATTCAGGTCTCCTAGTATCACGAAATTAGTGATGGAGTGGGCATGTGTAGCTACTGTGTCCAAGAGAGAACTAGCAAAAGGACCTGGATGACCGGGGGGGGCGGTACACTAGGATCCCTGTAAGGGAGTTAGTAGGGTCTACCTTAATTGTGAATAGCAGGCTTTCAGAGTCGGGAATCTGTGCATCATTGGATTTGCAGAGGAGGTGATCCCGGTGGATAATGGCAACACCACCACCCCTACCTGAGGGACGAGGTAGGGACTGAATAAGGAAGCCCGGTGGGGTTGCTAACACCATATCTGACTCCGAGTTTGGGGAGAGCCATGTTTCCGTTAGGAAGAGAACGTCTATGTCGTGGTCTTCTATGAGGTGGTTAATCAGCATCGCATGTTTGGGGAGAGAGCGACAGTTCAACGAGGCGAGGTTAAGGGTTGAGGGCTTGTGGGGTCGGGTAGGGAGTTTGAGCTGGACAGGATGGCAGTAGGTACAACTGATGAATGGTCCATTCAGGTCGTGAACATACTCACAGGCGGAGGCGATGGGGGGTCTGAGACTTAGGAGGTCCCGACGTGAGTAGCTTGCCTTAGGGGCAGCTTTATCCAGCAGGGGTTCTGGCCCTAGGCCCGGCCGTGCGCGGACGGGCGCAGACGGGCTTGCCTTAGGCGCGCCTTCGGCGCGCAAACGGCGCTCCCGCTGCGCTCGTCCGCTGCGCTTGCCTGAAAGACACATTTGTAGTGGGGAAGGTGGGCGTGGCCTCCTAAGTGGGCGTGGCCTATCATTAGGGCCGCGATGGCGGCCGAGCAATCCTACCCTGTCTTCAGCGCTAGGTCCGCTGGATCAGGGTCAATGCCAGGCGAATTAGGAGCGAGTGATCAGGGTGAGTACCCAGTGCTTTTAAAATCAAGTATCACACAAATGTACAATTTAAAAAAAATCGGGAAATAACACCTCCGGCTTTCCACCTCAGAGGACAACAAACAGAATTATGGCGCGCTTGCAGTCAGCGCTTTAAAAAGCCGAAGTGGGCGTGGCCTCCTAAGTGGGCGTGGCCTATCGTTAGGGCCGCGATGGCGGCCGAGCAATCCTACCCTGTCTTCAGCGCTAGGTCCGCTGGATCAGGGTCAATGCCAGGCGAATTAGGAGCGAGTGATCAGGGTGAGTACCCAGTGCTTTTAAAATCAAGTATCACACAAATGTACAATTTTAAAAAAATCGGGAAATAACACCTCCGGCTTTCCGCCTCAGAGGACAACAAACAGAATTATGGCGCGCTTGCAGTCAGCGCTTTAAAAAGCCGAAGTGGGCGTGGCCTCCTAAGTGGGCGTGGCCTATCGTTAGGGCCGCCATGGCGGCCGAGCAATCCTACCCTGTCTTCAGCGCTAGGTCCGCTGGATCAGGGTCAATGCCAGGCGAATTAGGAGCGAGTGATCAGGGTGAGTACCCAGTGCTTTTAAAATCAAGTATCACGCAAATGTACAATTTTAAAGAAAATCGGGAAATAACACCTCCAGCTTTCCGCCTCAGAGGACAACAAACAGAATTTAAGAATTTAAGAACACATCTTTTAACACAAATTTAAGAACACATCTTTTAGGAAAGGTGGTTTTTAAATCCTGTGTTTGAGAACAGCACTTTTAGAAAGTGGCTGTTCTCTTGTCTGACCTTTATGTGTGCCTCGGCCTGTTTGTGAAGTGACTCTCTGGCTTGAGAGTGACAGAGGCTGGGAGCCCCCAGGAGGCTGGCTGAGTCAGCCCTAGGCTGAATGACTGCATCTGAATCTTGAGTGGTGGGAGGGGATAGTACCTGGACCTGAATGGGGCTGTGCCTGCCTCCCACAATGCTGGTTCCACCTCCTGCTGGGTGGCTGACGACCCTGCCCCTCTCCGTGAAAGGAAAGGCCAGGAAAACAAAGTGCTCAAGGAACACCCAGAATGGGTTCAGTCCGAGCTCAGAGCCCTCCTGCACAAAGGGATCAAAGACATTTAGGGGTATAAGTACAGGACCCAAGACTACATAAAATTAGATCATCCTGGAACCAATAAGTAACCTCTGCCAAGGAGAAATCTGAAACTGAAGAAGGAAGACTGACCTGCTGTTGCTCTGCTGGACTGACCTGCTGTTGCTTTGCTGCCAAGGAGAGGGGAAGGACTTTGTTTTGTGCTGTGTCTTCTTGCTTGAAGGAATCTCCAAGGGCCTGAGAAGAGCTGGCACCCTGTTAAGAAGTCCCTGGAACAAAAGGACTTCACCCCCAGCTTCCCTGAACTCTGCTGAGAGAGTTCTGTCCTTCCTAGAGTGCTTGGGCCAGTTGTGATGCCTCTGGAAGTTGTACCTGTGTTGGGAAGCTGGAAACCAAGATTTTAAAGACTTTCTGCAAGTTTTATCGCATTGCTCGCTTGCGGAGCGCATCCCCATCAGTGCAAAGAAATTCCCGCCGCTACGAAGGCCGCTGCCAGAGTCGTCACATCCTTCGTTTGCGGGAGCACCAGTCCGGTGCGGGCAGATTACCATCGATGTGAGCATCGTCGCAAACACTGTCATCACTGGGTAAGATTGTCGCACTGCTTGCTTGCGGACCGCATCACGTCGCTGCGAGCATCGTCGCAGAGCCATTGCTTCGAGGAGCTGCGAGAAGAAGTTCGTTGCTGGACTGCACACTGTTGCCCCGGAGATCGTCGCAGCCCCCAAAGATCATCACATCGTGCCTTTGCGAGCTTTTTCACTACAGAACCTCCACACCGGAATCCATACAAGGTATCGCCTCCCTCCCCATACAGACCGGATTTGTCGCAACACGCCCGCTACATCCAGCGGGGTTGTCGCATCGCCTCCCCAAGTTCTCAGGAGTGACGCATCGCTTGTTTTCCACCGCACCAGCTTCTGTTTTGGAACTTTGTCGCATATAAAGGTGATGTTGGCTAAAAGTGAACTTTTCACGCAACTGTGGATTATTTTAATGCAACCTTAAGAACTCTTTTGCAACCATAATCTTGAACTGTGTATGTTGTATTTCTGTCATTTTGGTCTTGTGTAGTTTAGATTAAAATACCTTTATTTTTCTAACCTGCTGTGTAGTCAGTTTGTGGTGTTTTCACTGTGAGTGTTGGAACAAATACTTTACACATTGCCTTTGATAAGCCTTGACTGCTCGTGCCAAGCTACCAAGGGGGTGAGCAGGGGTCATCTCAGTGGGTTTCCTCTATACCCTGACTAGAAGCAAGGGTACCTACCTCTGTCAACTAGAGACCCCCAGTTCGAACACAGGTTGACATCATGAAAATGAAAATGGAGGTTTTCTAAATAATAAAGCAATGCATTAATTCTTATTATACTTTTTATGGGGGGGGCAGCAAGAAATAGCTCATCCAATGTTTAGGAATTAATGTAGACCAAATAGGTAGCCAGAAAGCCCAATTGATCAGTACGATGGCCAATGTGTGGGGCTATACCATACGATGAATGACTTGTACACCAATCTCCCAGCTTCAACTATAGTCCCAATCTTAAGAGATCTTTTACAACTGAAAAGTGAACAATGCATTATGTAGATGCACAAGTCCGTTTTTAAACTTCCGAAATCCATGCATACAACATTAGACTAGAATTTGCCTTGAGCTGCCAGAAATTAGTTGTCCTAGGTGCTTGCTGGAAATATGTCTAGGCCTCCGACAACAAGTAGTAACTATTTTATAGGTTTAATTTAGAAGGAATAACAAACAGCTATCAACCCAAGAGTGTGGAATTGGAAGGCTATTAGTCTAGTAGCGGGCTTTAAAGTAATCAAAAGTTGTTGGAACCATGGCTGTATTCCATATTTAAACACATTTTGATGGTGTGGATCTAAACTTCAGGATGTATTTAGTTTTAAAAAGTTAACATTTTTAAATACCTTTTAAATTTATTGTGAATGTCTGATCTTCAACCCAATTTAATCAATTCTGAGGCACAAGCCCATTAAACTAAGGACCAGATGTATGAACCTATTTTGGGTTGCAAACTCTGCAAATCGGAGTTTGAGATTGCAAAATAGTCTTATGCAACAATCGCATTTTAGGAGTCAGTAAACTTATACCGACTCATAATATTGGGTTGCTTCAAAATCCAGTCATAAGGAATTGAAAATGACCGAATCCTGAGATGGACTGACAAACCATTCACAAAAGGGAGGAGATCAATTTGCCCCCCAACTCCTTCGTGAATGTAAAAAATAAACTTTGTTGGTGATTGGGAATTGGTCCAGGTGACCACAGCCAACCCTGAAATCAACTCAAATAAAAAAAGCAAACTTTTTTTTCCTTAATGCAGCCCCATTTCCTTTGAGGAAAACTTGCTGCATTCTTTTTTAATTAAGTTTTTTTAAAGGCGATCACAGACATGGTGGCCTGCCGACCCGGGGGCGGGTCTCGACCGTACCTAGGTCGCATAAAACTCTGGGATTCCATAGGCTAGTAGCACCCACCCATGGCGCATGCTCGGGAGACCAGTGCTCTACTAACGCCAATCGAGAGACCTGCTCTACTAACGCTGCTTTCCTCCTGGTAAGATGTTCGCTCTGCCGCTGATCCCTAGAACGAATGTCTCGTTTCTAACATGTGATATTCCCTCTTTCTTATGTGACCCTTGTGTCTGTTTGTTTATAGCAGTAAATTTATGAGTTCGAGTTTTTCCGCATTCGGTTAAAGCCCTGAAAAACCTTCGCTATTGCGCATGTCCGCCGGATCAGTGCATCTGAAAACGCTGATCAGGTACACCGCAACATTGTAATTAATACAAGCCCCCTGATCTCTGTTGACTGCGCGATTACTCGGCCCGTATTGTGTTGCCATAGTACCAAATCCTTGTCAAATTGGTATTGCAGTGATTCACTCCGGAAAATGTTGAATACCCGTTTCGCTTGACGTCTGAGAATCGACTAAAAAGCCAGTATCCTCGGACCCACGCATACCAAGAGACTGCGTACTAATTCTACGGTAAGCCATACGATTTCCTGCTGCCTCACCAAAGAGGCCCCCCTTTTTTGAGTTATTGTAATTGGAACTAAAACCACTTTTATTTTCATTTTTTCAGCATCTATTAAAGCTGCCTGTTGAATCTCCGGGTCCACTCTCCCCATTAGAAGATCGCCTTACAGAGCCACCGTTAAGGTACCATCCTTTCCTTCGTACAATCCAGCGGTAGACACAATGGTCGCCGAGAATGTAGAGCCTCAATACATTTTTTGTCTTGCAGGTCCCTCCTTCTATATAATACATTGCCCCGCCGTGGACCCATTGCTGACATTGATAGGTACTTTTAATCCCCCCCATACTTTTGAACACTTGTTAACAAGTATTAGGATAGGAACACTAAATTATTCTTTTCTATTTTTTTCTGTCCTATCTCTGCAGGAGTCTGCCACACCACATTAGTTTCGTCCTACATTTGAGAAGGGTAAGCTGTGTGTGATTATGGTGGTGTTCGCGCATCAGTTTTCTTAATTGTTGGGAACAAGTTGACACCTAGATCTTTGTCTTCTGTTTTTCAGAAATTCCTTGGCCCTGAGGAGAATCCCATTGTAACCGATCGGGATTCGAAACGCGTAGGCCTCTGTCTTAGGGTCTGCTCTTGTAAATTCAAGTGTCGAGTTATACCACATTTGAGTTCAACTCTGAGTACACATTGTCGATTAAATTTGTCCCCTGACAATTGTCATTGTTACTAAACCAGTGGAGTGTACTATTTTTTTTAAAAAAATTCCTTGCAACTTTTGTTTGATTAAAAGAGCAGTTCCGTTCGTTTCACTTTTTTCACACTGGTACATTTGCCATTCCAGATCGTGTTAAGTTTTGTATGAATGTATGTATGTGAGTTGAGTGACTGTGATATGTTTGATTAAGTGTAAGTGTGTGTATAATCCTATTGTGCTGTGTCCAATTCACTTCTATTAAATGTATGTAACTTTTTTGGAATAATTCATGTATTGCATTTTTTCATTAAGATTGAATAAATAGCTATTAAGTAGCAAACTCTGGTTGAAATCAGTTTTTCTTCCCTGAAGCCATTTATTGTTTTGGAATTAATGGTAGTCAGACAAAATATCGAAATTAAAATATCGATATACAATAATATCGATGTTTTAATATCGATGGTATAGTATATCGATGTGCCATAATATCGATAGACAGAATATCGAGATTAAGGTATGTATGTTAGTAATATCGAAATTTTGTTGTTTAGTGTTATGTATTATATTATGTTGTTTATATGTTTGCTAAATATGTTTAGAAATGTATGTTTGAAAATTAGTAATTATGTTAACATTTTGTGTTTTTGTATTAGAGCGGGTTGTGGGTTTATAGAGGAATAGGGTGGGAAGTAATTTAATAATAATTAAATAATTAATATATATTTTTAAATATTTTTTAATTAATAATTAATTTGTAATTAATTTAAACTAATTAGTTAATTACATTAATTAGATTTAATGTGGTAATATATTTAATTTAGTGTTATTGTTAATTATTAATTAATTGGTAATTAATTAATATTAATTAGTTAATTAAATTAATTAGATTTAATGTGCTAAGATATATAATTTATTGTTATTGTTAAATAATAATTAATTGGTAATTAATTAATGTTAATTAGTTAATTACATTAATTAGATTTATTGTGCTAATATATTTAATTTAGTGTTATTGTTAATTAATAATTAATTTGTAATGAAATAATATTAAGTAGTAAATTAAATTAATTAGAGTTAATGTGTTAATATTTTTAATTTATTAATTTTTGATATTGTTAATTAATAATTAATTGGTAATTAATAATTATTAAGTGATTAAATGATTTCATTTATTTATGTGTAGTGGGTTGTGTGTTTATAGGGAAACAACCATTACAACGCAACTTTTACAACGCACTACCATTACAACGAAACTTTTACAACGCAAAAACTATTACAACGCATGCATTTACAACGCATGTTTTTACAACGCAGATACCTTTACAACGCATACCATTACAACGTAAGTATTGGTAAGTATATAATTATATTTAAAATGTTATAGTTTTGGGTTTTTGGGTCAAGGGGTATTTTTAGGGTTCAGGGTCAGTTTTTAGTTTTTGGGTAAAGGGGTATTTTTAGGGTTCAGGGTCAGTTTTTAGTTTTTGGGTAAAGGGGTATTTTGAGGGTTCAGGGTCAGTTTTTAGTTTTTGGGTAAAGGGGTATTTTTAGGGCACAGGGTCAGTTTTTAGTTTTTGGGTAAAGGGGTATTTTTAGGGTTCAGGGTCAGTTTTTTGTTTTTGGGTAAAGGGGTATTTTTAGGGTTCAGGGTCAGTTTTTTGTTTTTGGGTAAAGGGGTATTTTTAGGGTTCAGGGTCAGTTTTTAGTTTTTGGGTAAAGGGGTATTTTTAGGGTTCAGGGTCAGTTTTTAGTTTTTTGGTAAAGGGGTATTTTTAGGGTTCAGGGTCAGTTTTGGGTTTTTGGGGTACAGGGGTACAGTGTAAAAATTAAAGTAAAATTAAATTTAAATTAAATTAATTAAATTAAATTAAATTAAATTAAATTAAATTATATTAATTTTAATTAATTTACATAAAAAAATTATTATATACTTACCAATACTTACGTTGTAATGGTATGCGTTGTAAAAGTATCTGCGTTGTAAAAACATGCGTTAATATTTGTAAAATTATATGTATTTTTAAATTAATTTTAAATTATTATTAATACATTTAAAAAAACGATATTTTTAATTTCGATATTTTTGTACAACGATATTATTTTTTCGATATTTTTGTACTTACCATTATGTAGATATAATTTCGATATTTTTGATTTCGATATTTTTGTGTCGATATTTTTGTATGTAGATATTCTGTCTGTCGATATTATGTCATACATTCGGAATTTATATATCAGTTTAGGCATATTTCCTTGTTATGTTGACCCTAGCAGGACAGCATCTGTGTGATTGGCAACCATGTGAGTCAGAATATGCAACCTACCTCAATACTATTCATGAGGCAGGTCATATTACGAACTGGCCCATTAGTAGATAGTTCGGTTTGTAAAATTCTTTACTGGCCACAATATACTGGTAGCATTTTTGGCATCCAGTATTTCAGAAAAGTTACCCAAGAGATTGTCAAACAAAGACTATCGAATTCCGAAGCTATTAGAAAAATACGTTTCTATTTCGACTTTATGTAGATTTTGCAAATTTAACAAGAAGAAATATTCCTGCAATTTTTCTATTGTCAGGTATAGTTAAAGGATGAGTGATGCTGCTTTCATGTAAAAAGCAAGCTGTGCTACACAAAGGAAATTAGTTGCTAGAACATTGACATGAAATCATTTCATGTACGTTTTAAAGCTGATTTTCAGAAGGTGTGTTTTTGTTTTATGCTTATGAACACGAGATTCAGGGTATCCTAGTAACAATTTCTAATTTTTCACTAAGTTAGTGCTAATTTTATTCATTTATTTACTTATGTTTTGTTGGTAGCTTTTTGTACACAGTACATCTAGGGCATTCAGAAGAAAATTTAGGATGATTTGGAGAACCTTTGAGATGTTAAAGGTGCTCTGTTGTATTACAATGGAAGCACGACTTAGGAGTCAAACCGATACACTAAATACCCAGTAGCATGGGGTTAGTGATAAACAATTCTCTGAGCAGAGCCAAAGCCAAAGCCAACTCTATGTATTTTCAAAAAATTAATAACAATATACCTTGCCGATAGATGAGCTGTCAAGTCAGACCTGAAGAGATGGCTGAACATAAAGGTCTAGAAAAGGAGAAAAGGAAACGTTCAGAAACAGAAGGCACATATTGGTATAGAATAGATACCTTTAAGTACGAGAGAGCTAGGGCTGCATGCAAAGGACAAATACCAGAAACGTGAAACTTTTATTTAGAGGTGTATTTTTCTGTCAGTGTAATTCGGCCCAGATAGTTTCTGGACACTGTTTTGAGTCCTGATCTTAAAATCAACAACCAACATACACCTACATCAGAGCGCACACAAGGTAATTGAATCAGGTAATGGAATCAACAATACAATTTTAAATTGCCATTACCTGGACCAGTCCTGAACCCATCATCCGAGGGCTATTGACTAGTCAGAGTGTGTTTCTTAGTTATCTTCTTCCCCTTTCCTAACACACACCTCTCCTAGATCTTCCTATGTCTTTGGAGACATCCTCTAGCCTAGTATATAGAGAGCTCAAGGCTGCAACACGTGCCAACTTCCCATTTCATTGTTGCTGTGCTGGGAGAGAAAGGGGTTGACATCATCCACTTTTGGGCTATATGTCTTTTGCCCAGGCCTAACCCAAGTCTTATAAGCATCTTTTCCACTCATGAGAATCACTCACCCTCCAGAAAATTCAGCAAAGTGACATTGGGGTTTAGGGTATCGGGCATCGCTTCCCAGATGGTTGAATCATTTTTAAAGAACCCCTTGTGTGTAGAAGATCACCTATCCCCGTCTGGTGCCTAAGATAGTTGGGGGCTAATTTACAAGCCTCTGGCCCCGCCGGTATCTCACTTTTTGCCATATTAAAAGTGACGCACTAGCGGCACAAGGGGCTGGTACATAAGCCCTCTGGGGCTAACCTGTGCTGCATGTGCCACAGCCTCTCAGGAGTTAGGTGTATTCTATGCAGCTATTTAAATTGTATGAGGTGACATCTACTGGAACTTGCCACCACTTGCCACCACAATAGGAGACATCAGTTCCAAGATCAGTTCCAAGATCTTTTCCTCATCCTCCAAAAAACCTATGGGCCCCATTAGGATGTCGGGCGTATCACCCGACAACCTCCCCCGCCCGCCACCCATTTCCCCTCCCTCCATATTACTATGGCGGGGGACCCTGGCAGACGGAAAGACCGTCCGCCGCTTTTCTGCCCGGTCGACATGTCGATCGGGCAAACAAGGGCTCTATATGGTGGCGGTGTCTGTTAGACACCGTCATCCATAGTAGGAAGGCAGCGGGAACATGCAACGCAGCAACGGAAAGGCATGCAGGAATCTCCTGCGGGGGCCAGTTAAGGGCCCCCAGGGATTCTGGGAGGTGGGGGGGTGCACATGGGGGGTACCTATGGTACCCCTGCACTACAATGTACAACGTGTCAGGCACCGCGCGGTGCCTGCCACGTTGTGCATTGAAGTGTGCGACGTGCATTTTTAGCATTGCAACGGGCGGTGCTTTCAGCACCGCCTGCCGCAATGTTAAAAATGCGGGATGCGCCCGCCAGTGTGGTGGGGGCATCCTAATGGCCCCCCCGGGACCGCTGCCCTTATGGCGGGTGGACCTAATGAGCCCCCATGTCTTTTTCCCAGGTGTCTCTAATTTGGTTTAAAGTATTAATTATGAGGGTTTTACAAAAGCATGATATTTTGAATTTTTGTCAGAGCTTTGAAATTATTTTTTTTCTTCTAGTGGGTTAAAATTACTGATGTTTTCCAATTCAGCTACGTGTGACATTATAGCACTGTGCCTCAACCATGTGAATTTTTAGACTCGGCTCGCAGCCTCATCCCACGCGAAGTCAGTGGAGCCAGTGGAGCTCGATCTTGATTCCTGGACTCCACAGCCAGTCGGGGGGGGCTGACCCCCACCCCCCACCCATTCTACCTCAGCCTGGAGCGCTCAACACTCAGCCTACCCCCGCTAACAGAAAGCCAAAAGCTGACTCCAGAAAGTGCCTGGTGGCTATGTCTGTCTGGAGTTTGGCACCGGGGGAAAAGAGTCTCTCAAAAGGATCACAGCTATTTTTCATAAGATCACAAGGCCGCTGAGGCAGCACAAGGAAACAAATCCAAGGAACCAGTCGACCGGGACATGAGGTCAGGAAGATCAAGGGACGTACCTCCCCCACAGCAGATAGGGAGAAAAGGCAAGAAGAAGACACTGGAGAACCCAAGCGAGGCAGAACACCCACAAGTTCTGCTAATTTCTCTCGCTCCAACCATACAGAACACACAAACTGAGAATCATGAGACCGAGCACGGGGCACGCTGGCCTCTTTTCCAGCCACAAATTTACTCAAAATTCTTCTTTTTAAAAGATGCTGCCTCCACTATTTTCAACTCCAGCAGTGTGATACAAGATCTCTAGGAACCCATTAATCCATTGTCATCTATGCTCACTGTTTTTCAAATACCCCAAGTAAGGCAATTAGCCTTAGGGAAGCACTCTCAACAAAAGGAGACAGCAGTGGAACTGGCAGCTTCAGAGGAGCCGGCGGAGCACACCACCGCCGGAATCGCAACAGCCCAGGACGGGGATCACAGCTCAGGGGAGAGCCAAGCAAACTCAAGGAACGGAAAGACCCTAAGACTACCGCCAGCTCAAAAGCATCAACACTCTCAAGTCTAGATTTCTCCAGAGTATATAGCCGTGCAACAAGAGACAGACCAGCTGCTCAAATCTGTCCAAAAATTAGAACCTCGCTCTCACTCTCTAGAGCTAACATCTCCAGAGCACATAGCTGCATTAATAGAGAAGGAGGAGGAGCAGTCGCCTAAATCCTCTCAGCAACTCGCTCTTCTCCCCTACAATTTAGAAACCACCAGTGCTGCATCTGCATACAGGAACAATGCTCAGACTGAGGAGCCAGTGAGGGTAAGGTTGGCTCTAGAAAATGCGACACACATCCAGGCTTCAGGCCAACAGTCATTGCCTCTTCATTCTCCAGACTGCCAGTTAGAAATTTCATCTCAATTAGCTGAACCCAAGCACTGCACAGAGGCCAGCCCCAGACTAAATGAGAAGCAAGAGAAAGAGAAGCAAGAGGACAACCAGGAAGTCCTCTCATATCTGGGCACCCAGGAATGGGCAGACATGGTGGCCTCCTACTCGCAGGATTCCCTAAAAAAGTCCTTGCGCAGATCACCCTCAGCCAATCCCGGCAGCAACAGCTGAGACAGTAAAGTCGACACAGGAATGGTTTCCAACAATGAAGTTCCCCTGAGCAATACACTTCCACGGCAAAGAGAAAGCGTGTTCATCTCCCTGCTAAGCACCATGTAATGATCTGTGGAAGCACTCCTGCACCAATCAGAAAAGATGGACATTCAACTGTCACTTTTAAACACATTAGCCCTATATGTGGGTATCATAAATGAAAAACTTAGGGATCTTAAAAATCTAATACCCAAATTCAACGAGATTCTAGCCTGACCTGCAGCTGCTGGCATATCGTAGTAAATCTATCCTCCCTCTCAGTGGCATTGACCAACCTTGTTGAGGACCTGAAAAAAGACATGAGATCTTGCAACAACAAAATGATTAGGGACCCTGAAGGGTTCAAAATACAAAACTCTGCAAAAGAAGAAGTAAAAAAAACCATAGAGGATACAAGAAGTTTACCTGAATTGTCTCAGCTGAAGGCAAAACACAAAATCAAGTTGGCGAAATCGTCTCTAACGCCAAACAAAGGAGCAAACTCAGGAGGAAAGGCCGCAGCAAAAGAACTGACACAAAACTGCTAACTTTATATCCCCTATTCTGCCTTAAATCTGTCCAAACTCAAACTCGCACATACCAAGCAGTGGACCAAGCCCAAGCCAAGGGGCCAGCTGCAACAAAGAAGGACTCATAGAGACCACCGTACAAAGTAAAAGCCAACACTGAAGTAATTAGCCTAATCACAGACACCACTCATCATGAGGGTTAACTCCCCAGACTGGAGCGCCAGATACACCACTCTTAAATTCACACACTTCCATCAGCTGCCCATCAAATGTCCATTCCCACACCATACGACAAGCCTATACAAGAAATTTAGAAGCATTCAGAGAAAGTGCAATAACTGAAAATAGGGGCAGCAAGATCACAACGATCGCTCAAGTAATTCAGACGAGTGGAAAAGAGGACACTGCGGGCAACTGTGCGCTAGCAACCACCCGTTAAAACTGCACAATGAAGCACGCACCAAAAATGGAAAAACCAGGTCCTTTAAGCCATGCGCAGCTAGCAGACGCCGGGCCTTACTGCAGTATCCCTCATTTGGACCCGACAACTGAAACAAACTCTGGCGTGGAGAGGAGTAAGCGCCACCCCTCCGAAGGGCCACTTTGGGGACCAGAGGGCCCGAGGGAAAATTTCCTCAGCTCTCCAATGGAAAATTGCAGCATGCTTCTGAAGCCAAAATTCTAATTTAAAGGGCCTTGGGATTCCTTGAATAGAAGCAACATTTTTCAACTAATATCAACCATACAACTCTAAGAGAAATAAGATCAACAGTCCTGCTCTCAATAGAAATTATTAGGCAAGATCAGCCCCTTGAGTGGGA
This sequence comes from Lissotriton helveticus, assembly GCF_964261635.1. Taxonomy (NCBI): domain Eukaryota; kingdom Metazoa; phylum Chordata; class Amphibia; order Caudata; family Salamandridae; genus Lissotriton; species Lissotriton helveticus. The sequence goes on from NC_136059.1 coordinate 1,710,377,267, forward strand.
GACTACCAAGACTACATGGGGCTCACTGGCCTTGGCCAACAAAGTCCTTGACGAAAAAGCAATCTTTAAGGCATGGGGTATAACCATATCTGGTTACCAGAGCATAGGATACCCATCGCCGCTCCTTACCAACCAAGGACATAATAGTGGCCCCAAAATGAAAACAATCTCGATACTCATGGGGGCCCGGGGCACATCTACTATGAGGAATCCTGTGAGTAATTATCTCTATAGTCACGGCCAGCAGCCCCCTTGACAATCACCCACAAATCAAGTATTAGATCTAATCACCGGAGCCATCTATCGGACCCAGGCCCAGTCCGTGGCATGGTGCATCCCAGATAAAAGTTACAAACCTCAACGTAAACTGAGCACTACAGCAAAATGGCTTCTGGATGACCAGGAGCACATCAACTTCAGGGCCCTCAATGGCATATTCTCTGATGACTCTCCAGCTGCTGCCTCCTTTTATTATAAAAAAAAGGCAGCCTCAACTCTGGACTACACCTTGTATTCCCTCCCATTCTTTCACAGTGTGGACACCTTCTGGCTTGGAGGCAAGGCGTATAGTGACCACTGACCCCAGGAAATCATTCTCTGTGCGGCTCCACCAATTTTTGAGCCACTACTAGGGGGCCCTCTCTCCAACTATACAATTGATCTCAGAAGAATCGAATCATCCCTAGTAAACACAGGGAGGTACTCCAGGTTGCAAAAGACCTGTTACAGAACCCAAAAGAGCACATCAAATGCCGAATTGCAAACTGGGAACAACTTACAGTCTATTTAACAAGTACATTCTCAACGGTAGCCAAATATCGGCCGTCGAATGATCCTGTGGAAACCAGTAGGCTCTCCGGAGCCCAAACCAAGCAACTAAAGATACTAAATAGAGATTTGAACAAAACGTGGAGACTTCTGAGGCTTAAACCGGAAGACCTTGATCTCAAAGTATGGTAATTAAGAAAATCCAGGGAAGTGGAGCTATGGGCGAAATTATAACATGACTTCAAAACTCATAATAGTGCACATTTCTGGTGTACAGCACATAAAATAATGCACCCGTCGCATGGTGGTCAAACCTCCTATATCACAAAAGAGGCCTGGTCAGAGTTTCTAACATCTCACTTCAACCATCGAGACAAGCCAAAATGGTGAAGGAAATAGGGGGAAACAGGGGGTGAAAGAAGTCACTGAATTTAAGGATGAAATCAAAACAACACACTATGTATGGGGGTGGAAGAACAAACTGACATCGCTACAATCAAATGTCAGATCGCCAAAGGCAGGAGAGAAGGAGCCCCAGGGTCCGACGGGATCACCCCGCTCTTCTCAAGCAGGACATTGAATTTTGGGCAGGTGCCTTGGTTCCATTATGTCAGGAAGTCAGACAATTGGGAAAACTACCGGCCTCTTGGAAAGGTTCTGTTATTGCCCCTACCTATAGAGGCGGTGAGAAATCTGCTCCCACAAACTCCCATCTAGTTGCTATAATTGATAACGAAGCTAAATACTATGTGGGCACCCTACATGATGATCTTCAGCTATGGGCAGCGGAACAAGGAATTATACAACTCAACCAAACCGGCTTCGCTAAAAACATAGGAACTTTAACCAATATTTTAACATTGTCATTACTCATGGACAAGGCAAAAGCAACAAACCAGTCACTCCATCTGTGTTTCATAGACTTTAAGGCTGCCTTTGATAACATTGTGAGAGCCAAACTTTGGGAAAAGCTGAAAAACTGGAAGCTCCCTCTGGCACTGCTAGGAGCACTAATATCCCTTCACACAGGTACCTGGGTGCAGGTCAAACTGGGGGATGGAACATGACTATCAAGGTGAATTCCAACAACTAAAGGGTTTAAACAGGGCTGTGTGCTTGCGCCAACTCTGTTTAACCTTTATATGGCTGACCAAACGCAAACCTTAGACTAATGCAATGCACATGCTCCAAGGTTAGGAGCCAAGGCTCTAAACAGCATCCTGTATGCTGATGATGTAGTCCTAATTAGTCACATGCATGTGGATATGCAACATCTTTTAAAGGCTCTTCAAAAATACTCTAATGCCAATATTGTGGAAGTAAATATGAAAACAACAAAATCAATGTCCATTAAAAGACAAGGTGAAAAACCCCACCACTGGAACTTAGGGAACAACCAATTACAGAATACAACAAATTACAAATATCTTGGGGTAATATTTGACAATAGAGGTCAGTTTACAAGTCAGCTACAGTCAATTAAAATGAAAGGAGTGGCCCTTGTGACTATGCTGAGGCAAATAAAACCCAGTTCACGGGCCCAAGGCTCTCTCCACTTATTCAGATTGCACAAGCCAAAATCCTGCCCACGATCACATACGGCAGTGAAACGCTAAGAGGAATAGACGCCCACATCCTGGATAGCACTTTAATCAGGCCCTACAGAATCATGTTTAGCATCCTCCATACGCATCTGCCGCCCAGATTCGGCTAGAATTTGGCCTCATCAAACAACAGTTAGCAAGGCAAGGGGTGTACATAATTTGTTGGCAAAATATCAAGAATGCCACCGCAAACAGTCTAATCCATCCACTATGGCAGGAGCTACAACAGAGAACAGCGGCTACGTCAAGCAAACATCTATATCAATGTCTTAAGAACAATGGTCTCAGCCAGGTCTGGGAAATACCGACCACTCATGCCATCTTGAAGAACATTGTGGGGATGACAATAAGGAGCATGTCACTTGTAGAAGATGAAGTTACCTTCGCACGGAGAAAACATGCTTGGATGACAATGAACGGCTATGTATAACTGAGACCTCAACCATACTTCAGCGCAGGGTACTCCAGGACCATTAACGAGAAATTCCTGAAACATCGATTAGGGAAATTGCCAGCTGTTCAGCATTTACCACCATGGCTGCGGGGTCTACAGCCTCCAGATTGCCGCTTGTGTAGTAACGGGGTCGAGGACATGGCTCACCTGATATGCACCTGCCCTAGCCTAAGAAGAGAAAGATCATGTCTGCTCAAGCTCCACTTCAATCTGCGAGGAATCCGAACACAGAGGAAAGCTGTGATAGCCTGCTTTATTCAGACAACCCACAGTTGAACTTCAAGCGAGTAAAATTCTTAGCACAGATAAACAAGAAGCTGGGAAATGTTGGTAATACCACAGACAAATGTAAGAACTTCATTTCTCAGTGGGAAAAGGGCACACGATTAATGACTTGATATGAGCTCCACGAAAGCAGGTTGAAGAGCAAATCTAGCAATTGCATAAGAGGGTCAAACCCAAGGACTCATGAACATTGCTTTAACTGGGCCTGGCAACTCGTATGACAATTCTTTTAATCCTCAAATGTTCTTATCTGGTTTTAATAGTTTGTCTTAGTCCTTCACGAGCATCATTTGTACGCTCTTTTTTTATCGTAAACTTTGTATCAGTTTTAATTCATTATATACAATAAAGTTACTTACTTACTAGTCAAAATAATTGAAAATGTAATATAAATTGCACAGTTCTGGCCCAATTTTAAAAATATTTATACGTGTCCTCTTCCAAGTATTTAATGTGTGCACACAGTAGGCATTGTAACTCATTTTTGTGAGGGAGTACATATGTTTTATTGCAAAACTTTGACCCAAGGCTAAAGAGAGAAATGCAGAAAATGGAGGAATAAAGAGAAAATCTCAGGAAAGAGTGACAATACGAGAAAGTAGTGGTAAAAAATAACAAGAAATAGTGAGGCAAAGGGCCTGGACCTACAGTGTGGGTGAAGAAAGAGGAGCATAAGGTGCAATCAAGACTCGGATGCCTCAGTATTTGGAAAACCTTGGCATTGAGCAGCTCCACAGCAGGCTCTTAAATAACTTTGGGGCATATTTACAAGCCTTATCGCCACAACAACATCACTTTAAGTGATGTTGTGATGGCGATAGGGGCCTTGCCTTATTTGCAAGGCAGCTTTAGGTCACTTAACGTGGCCTAACGCTGCCTTGTAAATAAGGCACCTTTTCACGCTGTACTTAGCGTGAAAGAGGAAGGCAATGGGTGTTGTGGTGGGCGTTCCAATGCAACGTTGCCTCCTATTTACAAGGGAGGCATAAATAGGAGGCAGCACCAAAAATAAGACCAGGGAAAACCTGGTCTTAAACAGGCGAAACGGGGAGAAATGCTTTATTTCTCCTAGTTTTTGCTGTTTCCATGTGTGTTGCCCTGTGCAGCACACATGGAAACAGCAAATTGGCTATGATTGTTTATGTGCAGGAATGTCCCCCTTCCGGCACATATGCAATCATTAAAAAAAATGCTTTTTTGCAACTTCTATGTGTGCTGCATTACACAGCACACATAGAAGTTACAAAACGACATTTAAAGATTCTGTATGTGCAGGAAGGGGGACCTCAACACAGGCACTCTTGCACTATAATGCAAGGGTGCCTATGTTGGCAATAGGCAGCTAAATTTAGCACCATTGAAGAGGGAAACGCATGGCTGCACCATATTCTAGTAAATATGGTGCAGCCCAGCGTTTCTAAAGTGACAAAGGGTGTCGCTAGCCTTCTTGGCTTAACAACACGCTTCACCACTTTATTGTAATTATGCCACTTTGTGTCCATATATTTGCTTATTTTTTGTGCAAATTAAGCACTACCTCCTCTCTCCGGACCTACTATGTGGAAATGTTGGCTTGTTTGCTGCACTTGCAATCTCTGTAGCATAAGTAAAAACTGAAAGTCCTAGAGCAGAGTTGAAAATAGTCTGCAAGTAAAGAGCCCTATCGGTAGCTCTAGTAATTTGACCAAAGATCTAGTAGTGCTCAACACATCTGTTATTTTACTGCACATGCCACTCCTCATCCGATCAGCATGAGAAACACTAGGTTCAACCTGCCTATTTGCTGTTCCACTCCTCTGTACCAGATGGCAATGTCATCTTCTTGATAATATGCATTTCAGTGCTTCCTCTCCATTTCCTAATAAATGGCTTGCAGTACTTTAAACAGGTGGCCCAGCTTTACAAAGTTGTCATGCAAAGCAGCACAGTGACCAAAGTTGCTATGCTACGCTGTGTGATTGGGAGTGAGCATGACAGTTAGCACAGGCTCACAATCGGTCTGCCTAGTGCCACGCACACTAGTTTGTGCCTTTAGTGCACAGGGGGCTACATCATGTCTAGCATAGGTTTTCTACTGGAAGGGTACCCTTCAAATAAACATAATATACCAAGACACATTTAAACCTTTCCTCACTTTGGATCTGCGTTGTACAGTGCAGCATAAAAACAAACCCAGAAAAATGAGGAGAAATAAAAACATTTCATTTTTTTACACGTGCCTCAAAGAGGCGTTGTTTATTTGTGACAAACCCTGTCCACTATTGTTAGTTGATAGTGATGGAGCGAGATAGAAAACAAAATTTTGTTTAAACTCGCAAAGTCACATTTCCATAACATGAATAAAATTATTAATGATTTGTGATATGTCGTGCTAATACAACCTAGATTAAACTTTACACGTGGGGGGACTAAAATGTGTGCTCATAAACGTGCATAAATGTTGCATCTTTTTGTTCGTGCAAAATAATAAAATAAATTATTGTTTTCGTTTTTGTCATTACTAACTGCTGCAAACTTAAAATAAGCATGTGCTTGTTTTGCTTTTCCTTGTCTGTGTGATGTCATTTCTACTATTCTAGGTGCATATGGGTCTCATTGAAAGACGGAGACTGGTAAATATAAACGCTGCTTTATTTGTTTGCAATGGCTAGGTAACATTTTGATTAATCAGGTGGGTTAATTATTTAGTAAACCATGGGGTGGATACAGAATATACTTTATTTCTTACATTAATACTTTTCTTGTGTTTGTTTTATACTAGAAATCATAAGTTGCCTGCTTTTGAGGCCTAGCTATTTGAGCCGCAAAATAAAAGCTGAACTATAATTCTGCAGAAAGTCACGAGACGCCCATTCTGAATTAAAACGTTTATTGAAGCTGCATTCACAAAGCAAAAACTGATGAACTGACATCATTCTGTCGGACATGGCCAAGGTCGAAAGTGAACTTTTTGTCAGTCCTTAACTTGGCATCCGCGGAAGTTGCACTGTAAGACTATGGAAGCTGCGAGGATGACTTAAAACAAAGTTGCAATCGCAGGAAGCCTCTGGCTTCACGTGGAAGAGACAATGGTCTTTGTAAGACATGATTTTGTGGAACTTTTTAAGAATCGGGTGACATGTCACTTGTCACTCTCAGCCAATGGGACGTCGAGTATTTCTGAAAACTTTCCTTTGCTAGTTTAGTTAGCGTAGAAAGGTATAAAAAGTCATGCCCTTAGGGTTGGGCTGGCTGCTGCTTTCTGACTTTCCGATGAGGGTGATGTGCTGCTGGACTTTGCGTGGAGCACGTAAGAATCCTCAAAGAACTTTAATTTAATTTCTGTCTATTAGCTCAGTTAGGGAAATAGATTTTAGAAATGCTAAACTTTATATAATTTCTTTAAACTGATTCAACTGCTTAAATTGTACTTTTCTTATTTCTTACCATCATGCTTGCTTTATTGCAAATAAATTTCATTTATAAGACTTACAACATATATACCATAATTTAGAAAATAAAATCTTACTTTTGACAAACAAGCTGGTCTTGGTTATTTAGAAGTATAGGTTACCTTTAGCTAGATCACGTCGCCTATGGTGGTCGTTTAAATGGTTGGGTTTTATTCTAATGACAATATTCTTTCTGCAAATGTATAAAATGTTTATAGTTTGTAAATAATGTGTATATAGATTTATTCTGACCACCTGATTCAGTAGGCCTAAAATATATCAGGTTCATAAATGGGTCCATATTTAGTATAAGAATTTTGTTTATAGGTTATGAAGTTGGGTAGCGTAGTTTATGATATATTTTCTATAGCCCGCTGGATCAATTATCTGGTAGCAGAAATTGATGGTTGCTAAGCGGTAACCAAGGTAACATGTTGGTTGCTAAGGATTGCGTCATGGTATGCAAATAGGATTAATGTTTTAACACTTGTTAAGTTCGTTTTTCGTGCCTATCTGTAAGCTATACCGGTATAGATTGTGTGGCGAGAAATTAGTCACGCAAGCCATCTGTTCGTTTGTAGTGATATCGCCGAGTATCACAAGAGGTATCGCCGTGTACCATAGTGTTGTCGCCGAGCAGCACAGTTTTAGGGCTAGGTCTGAATCTTGTATAGTGAGGATTTTCTAAGAAATCAAAGCAGCATGAGAATAGGGACAAAGCGCCTTCCATAAAACTCACTGTGATGAGAGTAATAGTTATATCCAAGCTTGAGTGAAGGGTAAAATTAGCGTCGGTGCATGATTATCTATAAACAGGTTAGAGTCCTGTACGGGTACATGTTTCATATCTATAAACAGGTGAGAGCCCTGTACGGATAACGTCGTTATTTTGCTAACGGTGCATGATTTCTATAAACAGGTGAGAGTCCTGTACGGATTTCGTGTGTGTTTGAATTTAGGGAATTTTCCGTGTAAAAGTGCGAGTTTGAGTTGTATTTTATGTTCAAGTGGAACTCTTAGAACTTTCACTTCGCGGTGGGTTCAGAGCAAAGCGAGTTCATAATTATACTTGCTTGAAGGGTGGGGTAAGGTTACTCTACTGACAATTGAATATTATCCTTAGTGTGAATAGCGCCGTCTATTCCGAAGTGTGGATACTTGAATGTATGTAAACTATCCTAATTAGTGAAACGAACAGGTGTTGTCTTTATAAGTCATTGTTAAGAATTAATTTACACTGAAAAGTGTTCTTAAAATGGCGCTGTGAAAAGATTTTGTGAAGGAGGGGTAAGCGCCAGGAGTGAGAAGCGAGAAACCGCAGCTGCTGTGTACGTCACAGAGCCGCGCTGGGATTGGGTGACCTACGTCACAAGCTGTATTCTGATTGGCTCCTGAGTGTCTGACGGCCTGTGAGCTGATTGGTCCTTAGGAAAATCTCCAAAATTATTGGTTGAGCAGGAAAGTGACGCAGCTCAACTGCCATTGGCTTGTTGGTGTGTTTCGCGCACGGATTGGTTGTTTGCGGAACATCCCGGAAATATTTTACGAACGATTTTGTGAAATAAATTTAACTTTTAAAAATGAGTTATCATTTTAAACATGTTGAGAAAAAGACAACATTATTTCAGAAATTTAAGAATTTATTTTCACCTGACAAGAAAATAGAAACGCGAGGTGGTAAACTACTTCATAAGTATAAAACACCTGCAGCGTACATGGAAGGTGAATACGGATATCATACTGTCTTATGGTTCGACAGTTGGAAACGTTATACTAAAAACGATGGTGTTTTGGCTTGGCCTGATGATGGTTCATTTAATGTAAGAGTTTTAAGAAACTTACGAGAGAAAATGAATGCTCTTGTTCCAAAACCGAGACCAACTCAATTTGAAGCTTTAGTTGAGTGGGAAGATGAGATGTATCAGTTACAAAGAGAAGCTAGTGGAATTAAAAGACCTTCTAAAAATCCATCATGGAAAAGAGAAACTCATGAAGATAGATTACGAATGTGGAGACAGGGAAACATGAGTGAAGGATTGTATTTAATTCATGAAATGGTAATGGGTTCTCCTACAGGAAAATCTATGGAAAGTGAATCTGAAGATGCAGTTATGGAAGAAATATATACAACTGCTAGAAAGAAACAGCCTAATCAGCCTTTGAGACCTCCTAGATCATGGTCTACTCCGGTGGTTTCTACTGAAACTTCACCGAGTGCACCTCCAATTAATGAAGCTCCTAAACTTTATCCAAATAATTGTGAAATCACTGAAACTCCTAGAAGATCAGAATTTGAGAATGCTCGAAATGAGGGTAGACATTTTTCAATGACTCCAAGAGCAAGGGAACCTCCAAAAGATTATACAAGAGAGACAAGAAATGTTGAGGATGATGATTATAATGAATACTTAAGGTCTAAAGAAGAATTAATTAAAAGAATGACAAAAGGCATGGAAGCTGTCACAGTTCCAGTAACAATAGGTCCTGTTCAGCCTGTATTTGATCAAAGAAATACAAACAAAACTGGATTAACTATTCCTTTAAATACAGAAATTCAAAAGCCTACTGAAAAATTTTATTCAGACTTGACAGAATTAAACACTTCTAGATCGAGAATGCCTGATTTAACCTTTAATGAGGATTTATCTCCAAAAACACCAATGGGTGCTATGTCAGATGTAGGAAGTCCTGAAGTCAGGGTAACTACACCAAAGCTTGATGTGGCCAAATTAAAAGCAAATATTGAAGAATTAATAATTGGAACAATTGGCCCAGATAGTTTAAATTACTATCGGGATGATGAACTACTATTCATTTGCAAAAGTATTCAATGGAAAACGAAAAATAAATATGATCAATTAGAGGATCTAGCTGCAGAACTTGAAATCGATGTGAGTAAACAAAAGAATTTTGCAAAACATTATAGATTAGATTTCTCAGAAAGCGACATTGAGAGTTTGAACTCAATGGGAAGAATAGTTCACATTAAAGATTTAATTGTCTATATCAAAAAGCTAGGAGAACTGAACAAATGGAGAGTGAAATGGACTAAAAGGAAGGAAGATGAAAGGTTAGAAAAAATGTCAAAACAATTTCCAATGAGAGAAGTTGCAGGTGGAGGATATGTTCATGTCCCATGGTCGAGACAGGACATTCTGTTATTCACAAATGACTTTCCTAAATTAAGAGAGAAACCTGTTGAGTGGTACAGGCAAGTCGATAGATTTATCAAAGTGTCAAAAGTTCTGTGGATTGATTTGGATGGATTTTTTGATATTGTTGTTCCATCTGACCTTTGGACAGAATGTAAAATATCTATTAGTTGGCCAAAAACAGAACCTGAGCGAATTAAAGAAACAGGTGCCCCAAATCCACTCGTAATGGATTTTTATGAGAAAGTAATTGTTTGGATGAAAAACAAAATTCCACCCAAAGAAGTTGATTGGGTTAAAATAGAAAGGACAGAGCAGGAAACAAAAGAATCAGTTCATTCTTTTTATGAAAGACTACTGTTAATCTTTAAACAATACAGTGGTTATGAAAAATTAGATGAGAAAGACATGAGTCATTTTATCTATAGATTTGTTTATGGACTAAAACCTGAAATTGGAGAAATGATCAGAACTAGTATTGTCGGATGGCAAGCACTATCTATTGATGATATTCTGAGAAAGGCAAAATATTGTAGCGATGAATTAGAAGTAAAACAGAAGAAGCTGAAGGAGAAAGCCATGTGGGCACAGGTAAAGGTGGCTGAGCAACAGATTGCCAGCATGGGAAATAAGAACACTAATTTTGTTCAAACTGGAAATACGAACCAGATACAAGGAAAGTTTAAAGGTAATAATTTCCAAAAGAAATTTAGCCCAAAGATAGAAGAGCTGAAACAAAGATTACCTTGTTTTAATTGTGGCGAAATTGGACATTGGAGGGACGAGTGTCCTCATCCTCCTAGAAACTTAAAGAATCCCTTATTGAATCCACAGATGCAGAATGGTGTTAACGTGCAGCAACAGCTACAGATGCAACAGGGGTTAAATGAATTTAATATTCAGCGACAATTACAACAACAGCAACAACAACAGGTGAATAATCGTCAGGACCAGTTGCCACAACCACCTTTTCCGAATTGTGGGGGAGTTCAAAAATATAATCCAAACGTGGGATTTCAGGGATGTGAACAGGTAATAAAACCACAAAAACAGCAAAAGCAGCAAAGGGTTCAAATGCAAAATGCTTCACAACAGTTTTTATTGACAGAAAGCCAAGACAGTGATTCTGATGATTATTGCTGACGGTGCCCGAGAGAGGAGGAAGAGTGTGTTGTTGGAGCCACTCTTGAGGTTGACCAGTCCGGTCCTTATGTAAACGGGAAAGTTAATGATGTAGACATCACTTTTCTAGTGGACACTGGTGCTACCCGTTCTACTGTTAGATCAGTGGAAATTGAAAACCTACCTCTCTCTGGGGATACCATCCAAGTTGTCGGAGTAAGTAATCAGCAAATTAAAACAGATTTAACTGATCCAGTACCAGTCGAAATTGGAAATTTCAGAGACAAACACAGATTTGTGGTTTGTAATAGTAGTCCAGTAAATCTATTAGGTAGAGACATACTATGTAAAATGAATTGCAGAATATATTGTTCTCCTGAAGGAGTTGAATTACAAACAATGGAGGAAGATGGTTTGTACAGAATGACAATGATGATGATGGAAGCAGAAGAAACAAAATTGTTTCCTGCATTTGAAGAAAAAGATTTACCTGAGGAGCTAAAAGAAACAGTGAAATCTGAAATATGGGATTTTACTGGGAATGAGATGGGTTTGATGAAAAACGTAGATCCTGTAAAAATTGCATTGAAACAGGGAATAGAATTTCCAAACACTCCACAATATAAAATGAAAACTGAGACAATTGAAGGTATTACACCTGTAATTGAAAAATTAATCAAGCAAGGTGTATTGGAAGAAATGAAGAGTAGCTCTTGTAATTCACCAATTATGGGAGTTAAAAAGGCTAACGGAACATTTAGGATCGTACAAGATTTGAGAAAGGTTAATCAAATTGTTATTCCATGTTGTCCTGTGGTTCCAAATCCAGCAGTGATTCTATTTCAGATTCCATATGATGCTGAATGGTACACAGTCATTGACCTTTGCAATGCATTCTTTACTGTTCCTCTACACCCAGACAGTTATGAAATCTTTGCTTTCAGATTCCAAGGTAAGACCCTTGGATGGACAAGAATCCCTCAGGGCTATACTGAAAGTCCTTCAATTTTTAACGAACTGTTAAAAAGATCATTAGAAGATTTAGACTTACCAGGTAGGTCTACGCTGGTGCAGTATATTGATGATTTGTTAATAGCTGCAAAGACAAGAGAAAATTGTGTAACAGACACAATAATTCTGTTAAATCGCCTTGCAGAAGAAGGACATAAAGTGTCCCCAGCAAAACTACAGTTTTGCAAACAGGAAGTGAAATATCTTGGTCACAGAATTGCGAAAGGAAAAAGACAAGTAACAATAGAGAGAATAAAAATGATTCAAGCAATGTTACCGCCAAGAACACAAAGACAGGTCAGAATGTTCCTGGGAATGGTAGGTTACTGTCGACAATGGATAAGTGGATTTTCAGTAATTGCGAAACCACTACAAAGACTGACCAAATCAGATGTAAAAGATCCAATTATTCTCAGTGATGTTGAGATGGAATCTTTTGAAAACTTGAAAAAGAGCTTATGCCAAGCTCCTGCTTTGGGTATGCCAAATTATGAAAAAGATTTTGAACTGTATTGCAGTGAGAGAGAAGGATGTGCATTATCTGTGTTAATTCAGAGACATGGAAACCTAAAGAAACCCATTGCATATTTCTCTGCAGTTCTTGATCCAATTGCAAAAGCATTACCAGGTTGTTTGAAAGCAGTTGCAGCTACAAGTATCAGTCTTGAACAAAGTGAAGGAATTATTATGGGATTTCCTGTGAAAGTTTTTGTGCCTCATTCAGTTGAAATATTACTGACAAGAGGTAAGACTCAACATTTAACAAGTAGCAGATTGACAAAGTATGAGAAAATCATACTAGGAGCAGATAATGTTTCGATTTCAAGATGTTTGAATCTAAATCCTTCTACATTACTGCCTGATTCAGAAATCGTTAATGACATTGAGACAGAACATGAATGTTTAGATGTCATGGAATTCTGCACAAAACCAAGAAAAGACATCAAAGACAGACCTTTGCCTGAATCGGATTTTGTCTACTTTGTAGATGGCTCATGCTTAAGATCCGAAGGTGGTGTCTTGAAAGCTTCATACTCAGTTTGTACAGTCGAAAACATTAAAGAAGCATCATGTCTTGAAGGAGTTCGTTCAGCACAAGTGGCTGAATTGATTGCTTTAATTCGTGCATGTGAAATATCAAAGGATATAAGAGTTACAATCATTACTGATAGTCAGTATGGGTACGGAGTTGTGCATGATTATGGACAACTCTGGTCACAGAGAGGATACATGACATCAACAGGATCACCAATTAAAAATGCAGTTTTCATTAGAAGATTGATTGAAGCAATACAATTGCCAAAAGAAATTGCCATAGTCAAGTGTGCAGCACACACTAGAGGGACTGATTATATTTCCAAAGGAAATGCCTTCGCAGATGAAACAGCAAAGTACTGCGCAAGGAAAAATTATTCTTACAATCGGAATAGAAGTACAGAAACTGATTCAAATTCATTAATGCTAACAACTATTGTAGAAACATGGAATGAGATTAGAGATTTACAAAACGAAGCAGATGATGAAGAAAAAGACCAGTGGTTAAGATCAGATTGTAGACAACGTGATGAAGATGGAGTGTGGGTTTACAAAGATGGCAGAGTAGTTTTACCAAATTGCATGATTTCTGACATGGCCAGATTATATCATGGTCCTGCACATTTAGGAAGAGATTCTATGGTCAGACTGTTTAAAGAAACATGGTTCAATACCAAATTTAGAACCATTGCAGAATCTTTTTGTCAAAGGTGTTTGTCATGCCAACAAATGAATCCAAACAGAAAATCAGTGGTGGGGACAGGAATAATTGGTCGAGAGGGTGGTCCTTTCACCAGGTTACAAATAGATTTTATTGAAATGCCCTTACACAACTGTTTGAAATATGTACTTGTAATTGTATGCTTGTTCTCAAGGTGGGTAGAGGCTTTTCCTACAAGACATTGTGATTCAATTACAGTAGCAAAACTAATGCTCAGAGAAATCATCCCAAGGTACGGTTTTCCAGTTACTATTGAGAGTGATGGAGGAAGTCATTTTGATAATAAACTGTTGAAGTTAATTTGCGAAGCTATGAGTATTGAGCAGAAAATACACTGTGCATACAGACCAGAGGCATCAGGTGTAGTTGAACAAATAAATGGAACTATCAAAAACAGAATTGGAAAAATGTGTCTAGAGACAGGAGTTAAGTGGACTGATGCTCTTCCACTTGTTTTGATGTCAATAAGAAGTACACCAGATAAAAAGACAGGTTTGAGTCCTCATGAAATTTTGATGGGAAGAGTTATGAGGCAAGCTTTTGTACCTGTAGGTAAACTGTTGAGCATAAATGACAGTGCAATTTTGGATTACTGTAAAAGGTTATCTGATATGGTAACTTCTGTGTCTAATCAGGTGGGAACTGAAGCACAATCAAATGACAAAGTTTTGACACATGATCTGAGACCTGGAGACTGGGTCAGAACGAAAGTACATCGGAGGAGGAATTGTCTATCTCCTAGATGGCAGAAACCTAGGCAGGTAATCTTGATCACTACTAATGCTGTAAAGTGCAGAGGATTGAAGCGCTGGATTCATCCAAGTCATACTATTCCAATACCAACTCCTGAGAATTCTGATGTTGAAAGTGATACCACAGATGACTCTGATTCTGAAGCAGAAGACAGAACAGAAGGTGAAGTAATTCCAGATTCTGAAGATCGACAAGAAAGTCGACATCTGGAAACTGTGCCAGTGAATGGAGATCTGACAAGAAAAGACTTAGAAATAATTGAAATAGATTCTGAAGGTGAAGAGAATCTGCTAAAAGGAAAGATAACTGAGGATTCGGTTGTCTATGTTGAAGACAGAGAAGCTGAACCAAAAGAAGTTTCAGACCAGGAGAGTATCGAAAGGCAGAGAACAAGCTCTGAAGTAAGGAACAAAAATCCGAAATCTGGGAAGTTAGAGGTAATTGAGGAAGAGGAAGAGAACGAATTACCGAGTACCAGTGATGGAAGACAAAGCGAAGTTCCTGAAGGAGTGAAATTGCCGAATAGAGAAGTTCCTGAGTCAATTGAAATTTCAGACTACGAAACTGAGGAAAGTGACGTGGAAGGTGGAAGTGAAAGCAGAAAGAAAAGGACTTGGAAATCTGAATCGAATAATTCTGAACCAAAGAAAAAGTACGTGAGAAAAGCAGACTACTGGCCTGGTGGAAGATTGAGAGTGAGATTGATTAAAAAGCCAATAGAACAAGTTGAAGAAATCAGTAGTCAAAAGAGTCCTGGAAAAGAGGTTGGAGTTGGAAGGAAAATAGAAGTGATATCAAGAAAAGGGAAGAGAATAATTAGACCAAACCAGAAATACAAGTCTCCTGAGTGGACTTACTTAGTAATTCCACCTGTTATAGACATATATGATAGTAGTGAAGAAGAAAATGAAATCCAAGAAATTAGTGACAATGATTGAAGTACAAAATTATTAAATTGGCATAAGGCTGAAGAAATCCTGTTAGTTGACACAAGGTCGAAGAAAACTGTCTAATAGAAGAAAACTTATGTATGACATAAGGTCGAAGAAATCTTGTTTAGGGTTATAAAAGAAAAATATATTTTAAAAGGGGGGTGTATATAAATTTTAAAATTTATTTTTTAATTTTATTTTTGAGGCTAAAACTAACCTAAAAATGCCTTACATTAAGGAGAGCACTTCAAAATGCTCTGTTTTTAAAAGATGCTGTAAGATGACTCTGGTGTGTCTGCTCATTTTAGTTCTGCTCTGGTTGGTACTAGCTGTGATTATACCTTTAGAAATGAATAGAGAATTACACAAAGTTAATTTAACAAGCAAAGCTCTGGTTAGCCAAACTAAACATAGTGCATCTGCAAAAGTAATTGATCATCAGCCTAACATTCATCAAGATAAATCAATAGGTGATTTTTCAAGTAATACTTTCACAAAGCTTTTGAGTGAATATGTAAAGGTAATGGATGCAAAGGATTGTTATGTATGCGTTAAGTTACCCGCTTCTGTTTCTGAGGGAGTAACATATAATATGCTTCCTCTCACTTATGCTGTTACATGTAGTGTATTAACTAGTTTATTTTATCAAACTGGTCGTTTAGAATATTACTATTCAAATTATGATGAGATTTTTGCTAATGTTAAAATTGATAATGCTTTAAATAAGCATAAGAAAGCTAAACAATTAAGAGAATATTTCCTTGTTACTAACGAACTCACTTATGAGTATGCTTACAAGAATAATCTAACATGTAAATTAAGTGCTGAAGGGAAGAAATTTCTGAATATGGTTGAGGAGAGAAGAGCAATTTATAAGAGAAATGAATTAGTCAAGCAGACTAAGTCATCATTCTGGCAAAAAGAGGATGAGAAACTAAATGGCAAAATGCTTGAAAATATTGCAATTCACATAGACAAACCTGTTAGTGGAAAGCTTTGCATTAGAAGAGATAACACACTTTTTGATAATTATTTTGTAGGTGCAAGCAACTGTGAAGATACTTATCAGATTATGGGAGGTTGGGGATTTAAAGGTGGAAAAGATCCTATCTTTCCTGGAATTTATTTTGTTTGTGGTGACAAAGCCTACTACAACCTTCCAGACCATTGGTATGGAACTTGTTATGTGGGAATTGTTTTTCCTAAAGTGTTTCATGTTGACAGAGATTCAGAAGGATTATTTAAAATCCATAATTATGTAAATAGAGCTAAAAGAGAAACTTTTACTGAAGTTCTGGGAGATATTTTCCAAGCTGTAATACCTTTTGTTGGTATAACCCTAAATGCAGGGAGAATCAGAAAATTGTCCACTATAGTTGATAGATTATCAACTGACACTGCTGATGGATTTCAATTAGTGAATGTTGAAGTTATTGCAATTAGATCCATGGTAATTCAAGATCGTCTTGCTTTAGACATACTCCTAGCAAAGGAGGGAGGAGTCTGTGGCATTTTACATGTCCAACATTGCTGTACATATATTCCGGATGAAAGTAAAAATATTGAAATGTATATTAAGAATATTACACAAATGCATTCTGAAATAATTCCTTTAGAAGAAGAAGATTTTACTGGGAAACTTTCAAATAGGTTTCAAGCAATTAAAAACTGGTTTCATAATATCGGAAGTTCAATTCTTGGCAAGATTCTGGCACCTTTGATTATAATTATATTCATTTTTATTTTGACTAAAGTAGGTTGTCTGTTGCATAAAAGAAAGAAGCATTTAAGAGAAAAGAAGAGAATTTATAAACTCAGAAAAGAAGAGGAAAGGGAGATTGAGTTGCAGGAGTTACATAGAGAGCGTCATGTTAATTGCAAGGATTATGCTGAAACAGACTTTTAGGTTTACTAATACAATGAATTTGAATCGATTTCTTATAAATTTAATTTTACCAAAATTTTGAGTGCTGGTGTGGTGATTTGTTAATCACCAGATGAGGGAGTTGATGGAGCGAGATAGAAAACAAAATTTTGTTTAAACTCGCAAAGTCACATTTCCATAACATGAATAAAATTATTAATGATTTGTGATATGTCGTGCTAATACAACCTAGATTAAACTTTACACGTGGGGGGACTAAAATGTGTGCTCATAAACGTGCATAAATGTTGCATCTTTTTGTTCGTGCAAAATAATAAAATAAATTATTGTTTTCGTTTTTGTCATTACTAACTGCTGCAAACTTAAAATAAGCATGTGCTTGTTTTGCTTTTCCTTGTCTGTGTGATGTCATTTCTACTATTCTAGGTGCATATGGGTCTCATTGAAAGACGGAGACTGGTAAATATAAACGCTGCTTTATTTGTTTGCAATGGCTAGGTAACATTTTGATTAATCAGGTGGGTTAATTATTTAGTAAACCATGGGGTGGATACAGAATATACTTTATTTCTTACATTAATACTTTTCTTGTGTTTGTTTTATACTAGAAATCATAAGTTGCCTGCTTTTGAGGCCTAGCTATTTGAGCCGCAAAATAAAAGCTGAACTATAATTCTGCAGAAAGTCACGAGACGCCCATTCTGAATTAAAACGTTTATTGAAGCTGCATTCACAAAGCAAAAACTGATGAACTGACATCATTCTGTCGGACATGGCCAAGGTCGAAAGTGAACTTTTTGTCAGTCCTTAACTTGGCATCCGCGGAAGTTGCACTGTAAGACTATGGAAGCTGCGAGGATGACTTAAAACAAAGTTGCAATCGCAGGAAGCCTCTGGCTTCACGTGGAAGAGACAATGGTCTTTGTAAGACATGATTTTGTGGAACTTTTTAAGAATCGGGTGACATGTCACTTGTCACTCTCAGCCAATGGGACGTCGAGTATTTCTGAAAACTTTCCTTTGCTAGTTTAGTTAGCGTAGAAAGGTATAAAAAGTCATGCCCTTAGGGTTGGGCTGGCTGCTGCTTTCTGACTTTCCGATGAGGGTGATGTGCTGCTGGACTTTGCGTGGAGCACGTAAGAATCCTCAAAGAACTTTAATTTAATTTCTGTCTATTAGCTCAGTTAGGGAAATAGATTTTAGAAATGCTAAACTTTATATAATTTCTTTAAACTGATTCAACTGCTTAAATTGTACTTTTCTTATTTCTTACCATCATGCTTGCTTTATTGCAAATAAATTTCATTTATAAGACTTACAACATATATACCATAATTTAGAAAATAAAATCTTACTTTTGACAAACAAGCTGGTCTTGGTTATTTAGAAGTATAGGTTACCTTTAGCTAGATCACGTCGCCTATGGTGGTCGTTTAAATGGTTGGGTTTTATTCTAATGACAATATTCTTTCTGCAAATGTATAAAATGTTTATAGTTTGTAAATAATGTGTATATAGATTTATTCTGACCACCTGATTCAGTAGGCCTAAAATATATCAGGTTCATAAATGGGTCCATATTTAGTATAAGAATTTTGTTTATAGGTTATGAAGTTGGGTAGCGTAGTTTATGATATATTTTCTATAGCCCGCTGGATCAATAGAGTTTAGCATCACAAACCATGGGTAGTTCCATGTCAACGCCTGTGTACCACCCATGGAATGGCCCCTTAATGCCAAGTAATGCAACTTTGCAGTGTTTTGTGTTAGTTTCAGGCAGGTTTACAGCACAATACACGTTATGTGCTGGAAAGTAAACTCCAAATAAACATGTTTGCACTGGAAAGCCCTTTTGTGACAAACTCAGTGCAAAACTTAGTAAATCTACCCCAGAGTGGGTACATTTTCCTTATCCGACGTTGACATAGAGCAAGAGAGAGATAAAACAAAAGGGGGTAAGAAGAAGGAAAAGAAAGATGGGTAAATCTAATCCTAATGCTTTAATTCGATGTTGACTAATAGTTAGCTATGATATCCAAATAATTATGTCTATCTCTTTTGGATTGTATTGAAATTACATTTATTCTACCTCAACCTCCTAATGTCTAATAACTGTGTCGTGTGAAATGCTCTGTTTCCCTCGTGGATCAATCTTTGTTGTCTACTTGTCACATATGCTATCCATATAATACTATATACCTCTTTTGTACTGAATAGCGAATACCAAATGCTTGTATTTGAGCTTGTATTTGAGCTTGTATTTGAGCTTGTAAAGCGCATTGCTACCCGTCCGTAGGTCACGTTCGTGCTATATAAAACGTGATGAATAAATAAATTAAATAAATATGGTAAAAAAAAAACCTGAAAGTGTGATAATAGATGAACAGTGTCTGGTGGAGTGCTAAAACGAAGTGAGTTGTAATGAAGGCTACATAGCCTGGGTATTCAGCACCCATGCCAGGCATGAGGTTCTGACCATACATTGCGTACTGACAGTTATTTTTTTTCCACTTCGGCACTGACCGAAATCTAAATTGCAGCAGAAATGATTGCAAACATGTATACACCTGCTATGGCATCATATTATATGCCATTAAATGGAATTTGACCTTAATCCATGCTCACTATATTTTAGAAAATGTTTATTAAAAATGTATGGCTGCAAAAGTTTAATAAAATGATTGAAATTACGCAAACACCGAACAGTACTAAAACTCGCAGTCTCTAAATGCGCAATAACTTTAAAAAGATCAGTTACAGCGGTGGACACTCCTTCTCCTACATCGCTGCCAAGACCTGGAATGCCCTTCTCTTCCAGCTCCGTATAGCCCCCTCGCTGGCAGACTTCGGAAAGAGACTTAGGGGCCCATTAGGATGGTGGGTAGATTGCCCCCGCCAGGCTGGTGGTAGCCACCGCCGGCCTGGCGGGGGCAATCCGCCCGCCAACCTCACATATATGACCCCCCGCCATATTAGTATGGCGGGGGACCGTGGCGGACGGACAGACCGTCCGCCGCTTTTTCGCCCCGGTCGCCTTGCGGCTGGGGCGGAAAAGGTTTAATTTGGTGGCGGTGTCTATTAGACACCGCCAGCCATATTACCATGGGCTTAGTTAGATGCCCACGGAAAGGCATGTGGTCTTCACTCTGGGGGCCCCCTGCGGGCCCACAGAGTGAAGGAGAGGTGGGGGGTGCACACGGGGGGTACCTGTGGTACCCCCCTGCATTTGCATTAACAAAGCGGCAGCCACCACGCGGTGCCTGCCGCTTTGTTAATGCAAATGCACTCGTGCATTGTGCGCCTGCCACAGTGGTGGGCGCATCCTAATATCCCCCACGGGACCCGCGCCCTTATGGCGGGCGGTCCCAATACCCGATAGGATGGCGGGTGGACTAAGTCTGCCCGCCATCCTAATGACCCCCTTAATGCCTGGCTTTTTGACAGAGACACAGTACCTAGAATACCACTAGAGGTGACAGTGTTGCACTTTACAAATGCTGTTTGATTGATTGACGTTAATCAGAAAATGTGGGAACTTGTCCTGAGGCTCTGCAAGCAGCAGCACTGAGGTAGCAGCACATGCCTATAGTCACCATAAAATGGCGGCCTTTGGCAGAAGGCAACAAAAGAGTCTTTGAAGATGCACTCTCCTCCAATAAACATCTCTTTTTTATATATTCTATTATTGTTAGTGACACTGAAAAGGAATGCAACCAGGTACTTGCATAAAATAGTGGCAACATCTTTCAAAAACTTTTAAGGTCTGAAATTGTGATCACAATTTTTTTTAACAGCAGACACCTCAGGAGCCAAACTGCCTTCCTTTATTAATCACTATAAATTTGCAACAATATATTCATTGTAAGGGAGTAAAGTAGTTGCAGTGCTGAGGCCAAGAGCTATCAGGTTTTAAAAGCCCAAAACGCAAAAGGTGCATCCCTCATTGATTACTGTAGTGTTGAGACCTATTCTTAGCCATTGACACACACGGCTAAAGCTCTAAGCACGGCCTGTGAAATATTGGAGATATGTCTTGAATTCCGCAGTGTACCTCAAGCTATCAATTCTCGTGAATAATTGAAAATTGATTTGGCTTCAGGTCGCGGAGGAGAAATGCTGTGTTTGATCACAATGAGTTTGTGGCTTAGATCAGGAGCGTTGTAATATCTGGCCATGCACTGCACATATGTTTAACTTTAAAGTCACCCGACATTTCACTGGGTGTACATCTGCCCTTCTAAGTTATTCCTTTTATGTGTTCTCAGATAGCTTTCTTTCCTGACGATGGAGTGAGAGGCCCAAACACAAAGAGTTAGACAGCTTCTGTGTGCATCAATTCAAATTCAAAAACAGCTTTATTCGATTTTAAGTCATAAAATCATAAAAGCACAATGATAAAAACAATTTTAAAAGATTAAATTTTTCCAGCATCAGAGGTAGCATAAGGTACAAGAAAAGCAATTCATGTGAAGAAGCAACAGTACATTAGTTTAAAAGACTATGTATTTGTAATAATACAAAAACACCAAATCTTTACGATAATATCACATGGTATTGCAAAATCTTATAACGAGCTTTGAAAAGGCGGACACAGTCATGATTATATATTCATTTTCCGGCATTTGAAGTTTTAAAAAAGCTATTTTACATTGCTTTAAGTTCCAACTTTTCAAATTGGGCTACAAAAACTTTTTTCTAGGGATAACATAATATTTACAAAATAAAGTGCAGTGCATCGTGGTTAATCTAGAAATGTCATCGCATGGACAAAACGGATGGAGTGTTGACCAGTCATTAATATCAGGAAATGTAATCATCCTATAGAAAGAGCCGTGGCGAAAACGAGCCAAGAGCATGCATGTAAAACCACTCTCTACCCGTATTAAATAAGGTTGTATGCCTGGGCAAGTGGACATCAGCTAATTTGCCATCACCGATCTTTTTCCTTTCTCAATGAGCCATCGCTTGTTTTCCAAGTAATTCATTCAATGTGTCTTAAGGATTTTTCTAGGGACACTTTCCAGACTACTTGGATGATAAAAATATTCTGGGTGTCCAAACTCGCATGACAAACTTTTTATATAATTAATCCAATGAATGATGTGACTTAGATCAAGAACATTGTAATATCTGGCCATGCACTGTACATATATTTAACTTTAAAGTCACCCGACATTTCACTGGGTATACATCTGCCCTTCTAAGTTATCCCTTTTATGTGTTCTCAGATAGCTTTCTTTCCTGACGATGGCGTACGAGGCCCAAGCGTAAAGAGTTAGACAGCTTCTGTGTGTAAGAAAAATGTGCATTGTCAAGAAACGCTCCTGCAGAGAGATATGGCTGCATCATGAAAGGGTGCACTGGAGGTGGGAAGGGCTGTGCGCTTGTTTTGAAATCTCTGCATGTTAAAAGCGCGTACCATTGACTTGGAAGTTCAATATGTTAGTGCATGAGCTGCAGACAACACTGCAGAACATGGAGAGGCAACCAATCACTGCTTCTGTTTCCAATCTGCGCTCTCTACAGCTCATGCACTAGTTAGACAGTGAAAAGTTAGCTGGGGTGGGAGCTTCATACCAGAGCACTATATGTACTTTCCACTCCAGGTACCGACCATTTATTTACCCATCTTACTGGTACTGGTCGCTCAATTCACCACTTCCTATTACTCCAGAGATCAAAGATAGCGACTGAGGGGCAGCTGGCTCGGGTATCTTGAGGCTGCGTACCCTGAAGCTCTGAGCTCTTGATTCGCAGGACCACCCCTTCACCAGCTGCTCCCTCACTCCTTCTGCTTCTCTGCTTATCAGAGGTGGTGGGCTCGACTTTGCCTGTTAGGGTAAGGCCTCCTCACAAAACAACTCCCCCATTTCTCAAAATCTCCTAGGCAATCCACGCTATGGACTTAAAAAAGGGGTGACCATCTTGTCAGTCCGCTCCAAAAAATTAGGCCATCTACCTCGCATCAAGAATCTCCATAAATAGTCAAGGTGCCCACACCAAGAAGGCAGTGTAATTAAGCCAATTAAATTGTCTGAATCGTGACATGTGATTCATTCCTGACGGACGTTTTTCAAGTTTGAATCAGTTATCATAATCAGTATGTACTGAAATTTTGAAATTTAAAATTAAAGAGCTTTCAAAAGAAGAGAAAGAGATACAATCATTTTAGGCATTTAAACAGATCTGAATCATAGCTGTAAAAACAAGAAGTTGCTTTATTGTATAGGGGAAGTCCAAAGGCTAATGTATTAAACAAGTAAAAAAGAAGGATATGGAAAAGTGATTGTAGATGCCAAAAAAGAAAAGTCCGATATAACCAAAGAAGAAACCATCTAAATCTTAGAAGATTGCTAAGAACCAAAGATTTTATCAAATTCAGTAGGATAGCCATTTGTGACACTTGCTCTCCAATTGGGCATGGCCTGGATTGTCTCCACGCCCTCTTCTTTTACAAAGGAAGTCATCGATTGTGGTGCTTTCTCCAAGAACAAAGTAGGAATCTGTAATTTGTATAGCATGGCTTATCAATTGTGAGGCTATCCAGACGCTGTCCATGGTCACGGTGGAGATTAAGTAGTTTGCCCAGAATGACAGGATGTTGAGCTGGCGCCGAGACGCAAACCCACATCCCCAGCTCCCGAGTCGACAGCTCTGGCTGCTGTGCCACATCCTCTCCCCGGGGATACAAGAAATGAGTCCAGCTGCTTCAAATAGATAATGTGATGAGTATTAGAAATATTTTTTTTAAAGTCCCCTAAAAATATTTCATTTCATTGATCTAATGAGTTATAATGTTCGTATGAGGACATCTAATAGACTTAATGGTTACAGACCATGCTAACAGCTTACTTAAATATTCACACTCATCATACCATCTCTGAAGATGTTTTTAATTCAATTAGGTATCACTAGAATCTTCCTTGCATCTCAACAAGTTGCCCTATTTTTAAAAGTATTAGATTAAATACATTTGGAATAAAATGAATTCCTAATTCAAATTTATACTCTCTAGCTTTTATATTTTCTAGCAGCTAAATTGAAAGTAAATATATGGGCTCTCAAAGTCACTTCAAAAGCTTCCCAGACATTAAAAAAACTTTGGGAACCACATATTTGAAGCAAAAAACTCTGTGAAGGAAACAGATGACTCATGTTACTAAATTTCAACCTCCAGTGTTAGCTTATCAAAAATTCACCTTTTTAGATATATGCAGTTTTATTAGGATACTAACCTTAAGGTATGTAGCTGAATTGTTCGAAAAAGGATTGCAAAACAAAGCTTGATACTTAAGTTCCCGAGAAACGAAACTTAAAAAATCAAGAGCAGATGAGCAGATGAATTATGTCTAGAAAATTAAATGTAAGTTCTCTTCTGTCTGGAAAATTACTTCTCCAGGGATCCAGCAAACGTACACCTTAAAAAACTATGCTCATTTGGATTTAATATATTTTATCTTTTAACTTGTAGAATGTAAAGTTGGGTTATGGATAAAACTAAAGTTTCCTCTGAAAATATTTTCTCCATTTAATGCTATAAGTGATAAAGAAAGATAAACAAAAGATGAGGGATTATCCTATACAGAAACAGACCTATTTGCCAGCAATAACTTTTTTATAAGAAATGGTAGAATTAACTCATAGCCAACAACCTTCATTGTCAGCTAAAGAAAAGGTGTATTGTCAGATATAAATCTTTTGTTAAACACATTGCAACCTCGCCATGGAAGACTCTGTGGGAGACAAAAATCAGAACCGAAAACAAGATGTAAACATAGTACAGTTCTAGAATCTATTGCTCTTGATGTGAGTCTATTGTAATAGATTAATCGCTGGATTATTTGAAAGGATCCAAGCCTTTAACAGCCCAGAATGTTCACCTAACATTCAAACTGCTGGTTTTGAAGACACAAATCCTTTCATTGCTCATATTAAATGTTTTTTCTATCATGCAGGGACTATTATTGCTGCAACCATATATCAGAAACCTTTCCTAAAAATATTAGAAGGTCTAAAATGACTGACCTCATCTTACACGTGGCACTGTAGTTAGAAAAGTGCAACAGAGTGAAAAATACAGAAATCTGTACATTCTTTAAAACAAAGTGCTAAAACATCTGATACAGAAAAAAGTGATTGATATCTTCATAAATTGGATTGTGTGAAAATAAGCTTCCTCCACATGTTTTTTAACTGCTTCAATTCCCACACCTTCCCCTCCATCCCAGTGGCCTCTCATCTTCTTGATCACCTTCTTCTATGCTGTCCTGAAGGATCTTTCACCTGCCCTACAAAGGATGGTGTCATAGTATACTTATTTGGGGCCAGTCTCCAGGTGATTATGCTATCACCCCGAGTTAAATCTAAAATATATTAACACATCATTTCATAATTCCTGCAAAAACTGTGGTGCTGGGTTAAAATCAGTAAATAACTGCAATTTACTGACAAGAGTCAACTTCAACTTTGATTGCTGAAACAAAGCAGCTGTTACAGCTAATGCTTGAAATTGTGGAATGAGCTATCTACACCCTTTGTGCATCTGAGCAAATCAAACTCTTTTTTGGGTGTTAAATGTTTTGTTCACTAATGCATAGTCAAAAATAAAGGGGCATATTATCAACAGCCAGCGAGCGTTAGAAATATTATCGCTGGCTATGGCTGAATATTATCGCCATGATAACGCTATATTTAGCGCGGTAGTCAGGCAAAATATCGAAATTAAAATATCGATATACAATAATATCGATGTTTTAATATCGATGGTATAGTATATAGATGTGCCATAATATCGACAGACAGAATATCGAGATTAAGGTATGTATGTTAGTAATATCGAAATTTTGTTGTTTAGTGTTATGTATTTTATTTTGTTGTTTATATGTTTGCTAAATATGTTTAGAAATGTATGTTTGAAAATTAGTAATTTTGTTGACATTTTGCGTTTTAGTATTAGAGCAGGTTGTGGGTTTATAGGGGAATAGGGTGGGAAGTCATTTAATAATAATTAATTAATTAATATATATTTTTAAATATTTTTTAATTAATAATTAATTGGTAATTAATTAAGACTAATTAGTTAATGACATTAATTAGATTTAATGTGCTAATATATATAATTTAGTGTTATTGTTAATTAATAATTAATTGGTAATTAATTAATATTAATTAGTTAATTACATTAATTAGATTTAATATGCTGGAATATTTAATTTATTGTTATGGTTAATTAATAATTAATTGGTAATTAATTAATATTAATTAGTTAATTACATTAATTAGAATTATTGTGCTAATATATTTAATTTAGTGTTATTGTTAATTAATCATTAATTTGTAATTAAATAATATTAAGTAGTAAATTAAATTAATTAGAGTTAATGTGTTAATATTTTTAATTTATATTTTTTTTATATTGTTAATTAATAATTAATTGGTAATTAATAATTATTAAGTGATTAAATGATTTCATTTATTTATGTGTAGTGGGTTGTGTGTTTATAGGGGAGTAGGGTGTTCTATAATTACATGTAATTAATTAAAGAGATTGTATTTATTTATTGGTATTTATTGTTAATTAATTGGTAATTAATAAGTGTTAAATAGTTCATTTATACTTACATTAATTTAATAATATTTATTGTTATTAAATGATTTATTGAAACTTTTATTAATTGTGTTTTTTTATAATGTTTAGTGTGTTGTGTGTTACAGGGGGAGTAGTGTGGGGAGTAATTTAAACCCTACGCAATCCAAAGCTTTCCCTACTGTTGCACCCTCTGGAGTGGGAATAGTAATTTTTAGCCCTACGCTATCCAACGCTTTCCCTGCTGTTGCACCCTCTGGAGTGGGAATAGTAATTTTTACCCCTACGCTATCCAACGCTTTCCCTACTGTTGCACCCTCTGGAGTGGTAATAGTAATTTTGACCCCTACGCTATCCAACGCTTTCCCTACTGTTGCACCCTCTGGAGTGGGAATAGTAATTTTTATCTCTACGCTATCCAACGCTTTCCCTACTGTTGCACCCTCTGG
Source organism: Lissotriton helveticus (assembly GCF_964261635.1). NCBI lineage: Eukaryota > Metazoa > Chordata > Amphibia > Caudata > Salamandridae > Lissotriton > Lissotriton helveticus. The sequence continues at coordinate 1,710,404,455 of NC_136059.1, forward strand.
AGTGGTTATAGTAATTTCAACCCCTACGCTATCCAACGCTTTCCCTACTGTTGCACTTTCTGGAGTGGGAATAGTAATTTTGACCCCTACGCTATCCAACGCTTTCCCTATTGTTGCACTCTCTGGAGTGGGAATAGTAATTTTTACCCCTACGCTATCCAACGCTTTCCCTACTGTTGCACCCTCTGGAGTGGGAATAGTAATTTAAACCCCTACGCTATCCAACGCTTTCCCTACTGTTGCACTCTCTGGAGTGGAAATAGTAATTTAAACCCTTACGCTATCCAACGCTTTCCCTACTGTTGCACCCTCTGGAGTGGGAATAGTAATTTAAATCCCTACGCTATCCAACGCTTTCCCTACTGTTGCACCCTCTGGAGTGGGAATATTAATTTAAACCCCTACGCTATCCAACGCTTTCCCTACTGTTGCACTCTCTGGAGTGGGAATAGTAATTTTTACCCCTACGCTATCCAACGCTTTCCCTACTGTTGCACCCTCTGGAGTGGGAATAGTAATTTTTACCCCTACGCTATCCAACGCTTTCCCTACTGTTGCACCCTCTGGAGTGGGAATAGTAATTTTTACCCCTACGCTATCCAACGCTTTCCCTACTGTTGCATTCTCTGGAGTGGGAATAGTAATTTAAACCCTTACGCTATCCAACGCTTTTTCTACTGTTGTAATATGTGGAGTAAGTATATTTATAAAGGGATATGTACAATTTTAAATTTATTTTAAATGTATAGGTATTAGTTATAATATTTTAAATATGTTTTAATGTTTTTATTTAATATTTGTAACATTATATGTATTTTTAAATTAATTTTAAATTATTATTAATACATTTAAAAAAACAATATTTTTAATTTCGATATTTTTGTACAACGATATTATTTTTTCGATATTTTTGTACTTACCATTATGTAGATATAACTTCGATATTTTTGATTTCGATATTTTTGTGTTGATATTTTTGTCTGTAGATATTCTGTCTGTCGATATTATGTCATAGATTCATTTAGCGCTAGTGCGATAATATTTCAGCGATATTGGTGTTTTCAATGGAACATCGCTGGTTATCCAGCGATGTTCCATTAAAAACAGCAATAACATTTCTGATACGACCCTGTGGTCGTATTAGCATAATCCATCTCCCATTAAAAGTATGCCTTAGTCAGGAATTTAACAGACGTAAAATTCCTGAGTTAAGGCTGAGGAAGCGCAATTTTTGTTACTGCTGCACCTCCTTGTTAATATCGCAAAGCTGTCTTCACGATATTAACATGTGTTGTTTTCACAGCCACGCCTTCTTTGCATCTCATTAGAGATGCGAGGCGAGGCTGTGAAAAAACAGGCTTTACATCAAGGAAACACATGCTAGCGTGTCCTTGATGATATTGTGATATAATTATCGCTGCTTTTCGCCCCAAAACAGATGCTAAAGCAGCGATAATTATATTGCCCGCCCTTGCTAATATTGCCCGAAATCTTTGAATAAATAGTCAGCAACATTTACAATTATCGTGCAAGGAACCTTAGGGTCTGATTACGACTTAGGCGGTAAGTGAACCACCGTTGCTTTTCAGTGGTCCAACCGCCTGCTTCTCTGGCGGTCCCATCGCTAGATTATGATGTCAATGGGAACACTGCCTCTAGATCTCCGCCAACTCCGACATTTTTGCTACCGTGATGACAGAGGCGGCCCATGGAGGCAGTCCCACCAAGCTTCTCACCAGCCAAATTATGATATGCCTTGCCGACGATCCTTTCCTGGCGGGGACACTGCCATGAAAGAGTTGGCGGGAAGGCAGTATATGTGCCCTAATATTGTGCCAAGGGTGAGTGTGCTCTTGTGTGATGACACTGGTGTACATGTAAAGCACCCCAATACCTTCAGCTCATTAAAAATAATTACTGAACACCTATGTGAATGAACTTACAGGTCAGCATGCAGTTCCGTCATTACAGCCCCTTTGTGTTTCCATTATTGGTTCAGTGGTTTCATCATGCTTGTCTAAAACAGATGCCCAACTGGCTGGGATCATGTGACTCAATGTGGGCATCATAGATATACAACTAATTTCCAGCGCGAAACGTACCGCCGTCGTTACTTGTCCACTGTGATACTGCCAGTCTGTGGAAAGCTCCCAATGCGGCAGGCAGGGAGGCCGACTGCTTGGCAGAGTACTCAGTCTGGCTGCAGCGGCAAGACAGAGGTAAGACTGCCAAACTCATAATCCGGCCCTTACACTGAATATTACAATTTGCAGGAATGCAACGTGCTCCCGTTATTGTTAGGTCTCCGTCAAAGACCATCAAACCATACTTCTTGATTCACGTATCAATCACTGTGCTTAATTTTGAAACACCACTGAAATGCAAGTTCAACTTTCTTGATCAATTTTCCAAATCTTCATGCTTTGTTTTAAGCATTTCAATGCCCTTCTTATTTGTCAGTAAAAAATCTTGCTGCTGATTTTCAATATCCTCTAGTTCAGAAACCCGCTGCATTAATTCCCCAGTTTCCTTGGAGAATAACACATTTCTGATCCAGTGATTTTAGCTGTTTAGCTGTTCCATTATACTCATAGTAGACTGAAGATGAGTTTGCTTGATCTCATTACGTTCTCGCAAAATTGTATTGCGAATCGCTATCATTGAAGGACTCTAGGGGGACTTTATTTCCGGTCCATCATTACATTTTAGGAGTTTGTTGAACTCTTTCAACTATTGCCATCTCCCCATTTTACCAGTTCTATTGAGTAGAGAAGACTCAGGATTGGTAACATGTACTTTAAAACTCAGAGTGCTATCAGATCATATCTGTGCATTCTCCTTACCTTATTTATAGAATTATGAAGTTGAAGCTATGATTATGCCCTTCAAGGCTCGGAAATAGACTTTCAAATGGGGTACTCTCAACAGACTTATGCAATGACAACAAGATGTACACAGCATACCGAGTACATCTCCTGGTGCCTGTAAATCGAACCTGAGTCTGATGCAGGACGATTCAGGTTTGATTTACAGGCACCCTGCCTTGACAAATTTGTGACTACAGGAGGGTGCTTCCTGCCAGGTGCATGACCCTTGAACCAACCAACTATAGGGTTTTTGAGGAGAAATGTTCTTAATTCAATGTGAGATCCTTAGGCCTAATTTTTTTGAATGGCATGACTGCTTCGATAGGAAGGGACAAGCCCTGACGAAGGCCATAGACCCATGTGAGCTTTTAAGGTGGGCCAAAACATGTTGGCTTTAATAGGGTTTTTTGAGACATTGGAACTCAATATTAAGATCCAAACTCTGCTTTAGTTATGTCTGAGGTACCTACTTATTAAAGGAAAATGCACTGCGTTTACCCTGAGATATTTTTATCTCTTACCTTTGGATCCCTGCCACATATCCACCTGCAATTTATATAAGAACTCCCATCCTTTTTAAGTTGAGTCCGCCCTTGTTGTACCATCACACCAAGATGTGGATATGATGAAGCATGCCACTGTTAAGTGGGTTAGACGTCTACTCCAAAATCCTTGGATTTCCCCCATTACTGTCCTTTCTAGCAAGTTTATCCTAGCTGCCCTTTTGTGTTTGTGAATATATTTGGAAGAGTGCAACTAGGATTTCCCTTCTGTGGCTCTCTCATTGTGGATGAAAACATTCAGCCTATAACTGGTATAATAATGCCCCATTTACATTTCTAATCCTGTAAAGTCTCTGTAAATTGAGTTTTGGCTCAGTTCTTCAAGCATGTTTGATTTGCTCTGCTCTGCTGTCTATTGCCTATGATTGTGAAATATGTTTAGCTTTTGAATGTTCCACCTTCCCCTTTCCATGCAGATTATCAAACATAAACATATACATGAGAACCTACTTGTCAGGAGAAGGGTCGAAAATAAAATAAAGTGGAATTCAGAAGGGAAAAAGAGGTAATAGGCATTGAAAAAAATCGCTATGAGAAATTAAATGACAAATTGTTTGAATGGCCTGATATTGATATACCTCTGTAGCTATTGTTTAGAGAAATTGTGCTGGAAAAATGTAAATTTTGTTTTCAAGTTTGTTTGAAGAGGATGGCGAATGTAAGGGTTGGCTGGCGCACTAAAAATGTTAGGAAAATGTCATTGATGCCTCTTCAGAACCTCAAGATTGTTAGTCAATATATGTGAAATCGTGCTGTAAAATGTACTTGTTAAATATTTCACTAGAGGGGATCCCCAACAAACCATGCATTAAGAAGTGAGGATCGCTCACTTAGCTCTGTGCAAGTGAGACCTGCTATTTATGCTCCACCACTTTCAAAGTTCACAAGCCGCCTTTTAAATCACATTTTGGGCATTGAGAGCTTTTAAGTTTTTGCTGCTTTAGCCACCACTGCAAAAATCAATGTATCCGAATCTAAGGGTCACTGTGCACTAGCGTGAGAAAAAAACTTCAACCTTTTTATGAAGTGCGTCATGAAATAGGCAATATGTCTTGTAAATAAACCCGAAAATGGTATTTTGTAAATATAGCCGAAAGCTCTGCTCCAACAAATCCAATAAATGATACAACAAAAAACAATTCCTTACTACACTATCTATAATACCATGTGTTCTCTTTCGGTTTTATTCTATAATAATTGCTCCTCGTTGACAAACCTTTTGCTCTTTTTCCACCTTCCTCTTTTGAAATGGCTTTGGAAATAATCCATTTTTGTTTCATTTCGAGACCTGAAACAACACGTATTGTGTTGGTGGAGATGCGTGTTTTCTCAGGCTATATTTTGTTGGTTTATCGCGGAGTAGCACTGTGGTTGATTCAGAGGAATGTGAAAGATTCACTTTCAGGGAATGTGTCCATAAAGATTGCTGGCAGTTAGTAAAACACGGATCGCTGCTCTGTTAATGACACGCCATCACTCACAGAGCTCTAAACAGAGCATCCAGCCAATCTCGCTCCTGCAGCTGTCCCTCCGTCCACTGATTACTGTGGAGGAAATGCATCCGATGAAAGCAACGTTGGCTTAGACTCAGGGCTTAACAGGGACAAGAAATGAGTGCTAAGAAACAAGGCCATTCAGCAATTTCTGTTCCAGCAATTGACTCCATTCTAGGTTTTGAAAATACGATTCGTTTTAACCTTTGAATTCAAAGGCGAGAAGTGAAAATAAAAACGCTCAGTTTTCTCATCAATATTTTCATTGCAAATGTTACAATATGTCAGGAGCAATGTAATATGTGGAGTAATCGCTCAAAAACGACTGAAAAGATTTTCACCAAATCAATAAAGGCATGCTTTCTGACCCAAGATCTAGTTTTCTGTAAAATGTGGTGTGGATCAGTTCAGCGTTTTTTGGGTATCTTGAATGGGCAAAACGAGTTTTGGTACCCCCTCGCCCTTTCTCACTCTCCACTTCATGCATCATCCGAAACTTTTCAAGAAAGAGCTGAGGTGGATGAGACTTTTTTTGCGGAAAATTTAGTGAAGATTTATCAAATAGAGCCAATGCTATTATGAAAACCAAAACAGGTTTTCCTAATGTTGTAAGTAGGTTCTGACCATCAAAAAGGAGAACAGCGAGGCTTGGCAATCAGGAACAGTTTAAGTTTAATTAAAGAATAATGGCCAGGAATAGCAGGCTCATCACTTACAGTTTGGTGCTGAAATTCAACTTGCATTAGGTACATGGCATGTTTCCTTACTGTGCAGCGGGTGTGATGAAGAGAAGTTAATCCCCATTTAGGCAGGCAGTACTGATACAGTGGACCATAAATTATATGTTAGATGCTTGATCTCAACCAGATAGAAAGGGCGATAAATACCAACTGGCAGGCACATTCTGAGGGGATGCAGGTGAGCTGGTGTGTTATGTGTGTGTTACTAGGCATTGTTTGGGCTTAATCTGATTAATGCAATTGGCCTGTTGCTCTGGTATCGCACCCTTGGGCCAAATGCAGGCCTTCTGCTGAGCTTTTGTTTGTGTTTATAAGTGTGCGTAACAAACTTGTTTCTTAGGCATTACATCCTTGGGCGATATGTAATTTACTGCTGCAGTCTTCCAGGTGTATTTGAGGTTATGCCATATCTGGTATTTCCATCACAGGAAGCGCTAGCGGTGGACAGAGGGCAGCTGTATTAAGTAGATCTGATAAAGGGTGACTCTGAAGCTGTAATAAGTGTTTTGTTGTGAATTTGGGTAACACAGGCAACAGTTGCTAAGTGGTGTATTGGACTCCTAAAAGTGAAACCGTTTTATAAATTGATCCGTTGCGAACATTCCCCCCTCTAGTTGAACTGGTAACTAGTCATAATATCGAGAAAAAAATTATCGTCTGGACAGAATATTGAGGGTTTTTTATAGAATGGACAGAATATCGATTTGCAAAAATATAGTGGTGCAGAATATCGAAATGCAGGTAAGAAATATCGATTTGCACAATATCGAAGTTAGTAATATCTAATTTTTTTGTGTGTTTTAAGTGTTAATATATGTGTTAAAAATGTGTATTATTTTTGTAATGTATGTTTGAATTTTGTAAAACGTATGAATTTTATGTTAATTATTTTTTGTGTAATTTAATTCCGTAGTGGGTTGTTGGTTTATAGGGGAATAGGGTGGGAAGTAATTTAATTATAATATATATTTTTAACATTATTTAGAATTAATTAATTATATGTTAAATATTCTTTGCGTAATTTAAGTCTATCGCGGGTTGTGGGTTTATAGGGGAATAGGGTGGGAAGTAATTTAATTGAAATGAATTAATGTATTATTTTATTACTAAATTTAATAATGTATATTGTTAATCACATTAATGAATGTATTACTAATTAACTATAAATTAATTATTAACAATTGAGTTGTAAATATGTTAATTGCGTACTTTTTTATCAGTCGGTTGAGGGTTGATAGGGGAGTAGGATAGGAAATAATTTATATTTAATGTCATTTCTAATATTTGTTATGTTATAATTTTTGTAAGTTATTTTATAGGGTTAATTGTGTGATTTAATTGAGATTTGATTGTTACTAATTATATTGTTAATTGTAATTAGTTAATTAATTAATTGTTAATTAATTTTGCTAATGTATTAATATGTTACAATATTGAAGGTAATGTTTATAAGGGAAAATGGTGGGAGGTATTTTTTTATTTTTATTACTAATTGTTTATTAATGTTCATTAAATTGCAGGAATGGGTATATTAAACTATTCCCCTACGCTATCCAACACTTTCCTTACTGTTGCATTTACCGGAGTGGGAATGGTAATTTTTGCCCTCCCACTATTCAACACTTTCCCTACTGTTGCACTCACTGGAGTGGAAATAGTCATTTTTGCCCTCCCGCTATCCACCGATTTCCCTACTGTTGCACTCACTGGACTGGGAATAGTAATTTTTACCCTCCCGCTATCCAACGCTTTCCCTACTGTTGCACTCACTGGACTGGGAATAGTAATTTTTACCCTCCCGCTATCCAACGCTTTCCCTACTGTTGCACTCACTGAAGTGGGAATAGTAATTTTTACCCTCCCGCTATCCAACGCGTTCCCTACTGTACCACTTGTTGGAGTGGAAATAGTAATTTTATCTTTTACGCTGTGCAATCTTTTCAGTATTGTTATATTTAATGTAGTGTAAAATATATATATGTAATTATAGATAAAAATCAGTTTTTAACATTTAATTATTAAACATATGATTCTTTTTTAATAATATTAAGTTATTATATGTAATAAAAAATAAAAATACATGTTCTTTTTACTTACATTTAATATTTATTAATTTTAAGGTTATTTAAGTATTTTTAAGTATGTTTTACTTAATTATATTTATCATTTCATTAATTTTACATTACTTTTAAGACATTTAAAAAAGTCGACATTTTAGCAAACTGTATTATTTACAACGATATTTAGGATTCAATATTTTTGTACTTACCTGTTTGTAGATAGGAATTCGATATTCTGGTAGTCGATATTTTGTCGCCGATATTTTTGTAGGTCGATATTTAACTCCTCAATATTCTGTCAGTGATTCATGGCGAGAGTCACCGTCAAGGTGGAATGTTGGGGGAGCGGCTCCAAAAGTCCAGTTCTTCGACGTATGTGGTTGAGCTACTCAATGATAAATGGGAGCTCCAGTCTATGCCCATGGATTCCTGAGTACAATGACCACCTTCTATTCTAAACTTCATACCACTACCCCACTCCATTCTACAGCTGAGCATCTATTTGGACTCTTTCCAGTTATTATGGCTGCATTGCGCCTGTCTATTCCACCACAGTGGAATAGATAGTCCAGATCATTCATGGCCTTCCAAGTGACAAAGTGCCGGTACTGGACGATTGACTACCTCCTTTGACAAGGAATTTGTATTCCTGCTGGCTGAACATCTATTAGCAATGAATGAAGAGTCCTTGGAGTGCAGAGTTCTCCCACCATTTCTTCATGAAGCGGCCATAATGACCCTCAGAAGTCAGACAAACTAGCTAATAACTGTGACTCCTTTAAGCTGTTATCAATGAACAATGTTGATAACAAAATATTCACTATCTTTGCCCTTATGCACATGCTAGATCAACAGTTACCTACCATGGCTGTACTCATCGATGCCACCAAGGCTTTTGATTCACTTGAATTGGCGTATCTCTTCTGATTACTAGCACTTTTAGGCATTAGTCCATGATTTATTCAACAAATTCAACTCCTAAACATGCTACCTACTGCTCAGGTCTGATGAATGGTATGTTATCAGACCCAGTCACGATAACTCGAGGGACGTATGAGGGTTGCCCACTGTCACCTCTCCTACTGTAGCGATGGAGCTCCTTGCTGCACGCATTCAACAGCATCACTCTCATCATGCCCTTATCTTCTTGACTCGGGGTCTTATTGTCTGTCTGTAAGCAGATGATGTCACCGTCTATATTCACAAGCCCGCCGAACACCTAGCACCAATTATACTTGAGATCATAAGATTTGGTGGATTCTCCAGAATAACATTAGTTGGTCCAAATCAACTCTTTTCCCCCTCATGGATTGTGCACAGCCCTTCCCTACGGATTACCCGCTACAGTGAGCTTCTGACCTGGATTGAAATGTAGGTATGTGGCTTAGCCTGCACCCAGACGAGCTTTGCAGAGAACTACTGGTGTGCGGTAGCCTGACTGGAGGATCAGATCCAGGTTTGGTCTTGCAGACCATTATCAAAGTCGGACGGATCACCCTAGAAAAATGGTCATACTCCCCAAATGTTTTTAACTTATTTTAAATGTACTGTTGCCCCTTAGAATCCAATTCCTATGCTGACTAAGATACAATATGGTTGCGCTGACCTAGACTGGTAAACAATCCAGAATTTTCCTGGGAAATCCTAACTCTGCCACTGGACCATGGAGGATTGGGCGCCTCAGATATGACACTGTAGGAAAGTTTTTGCATGGTTGCCCCCACTTTCTGCCTAATGTTGATGCACTTTGACTGAGTGTTCACTGGGTTCCGGCCAACCAGGTACCCAGGCCCTATGTTCTTTCCCTAAACTGTACTGTTGCAAAACCTATTTGGCAACTCTCTGGCCACATGTATGTCCTTTGTAAAAGGTACTATAGGTACCAATGGCACTGTGACCAGGGAAGGCCTCTAAAGGCTGTAGCACTTATTGTGCCACCCTTAGAGGCCCTGTACCTTTACACACACACACACTGCCAATGCAGGCTGCATGTTTTGGTGCAGAGCAAAGTGAAGAGTCGACATGGCACACATCCCTGTGTGCCATGCCTACAATCTACTGCCCTGGCATAGGTAAGCCACTCCTCTATCTGGGTGCACTATACAATTGGCGGGGGGTTCAGGTGCATGGGCCCTATACCCTTCAGTGTCTAAGTCCATTCTTAGACATTGTAAGTGCAGTAATGCCACAAAAAGAATTTTGTCTGGGAGTTTGTTATTACAACTCCACAGCACCATAATAGCTTTACTGAAAACTGGGAAGCTTGGTATCAAACGTTTCAGCACATTAAACCCACACTGATGCCAGTGTGGGATTTAACGAGAAATGCACTCAGAGGGCATCTTATAGATACCCCCTGAAAAATGACCTAGCTCTAGTGTCCTGGATGGGTGGCTGCTGACCAGCTGCCACCACCAGACATGTTTCTGGACCCCTGGGTGGAGAGTTTGCCACTCTCGGGATCCTGAAACAAAGCACATCCTGGGACAAGGTGCCATGCTTCCTCCCCCAGGGGAAGCTTCAAAGGCTTGCCACCTTTGTAAGGTGCCCCAGCCATTTGCTGCTCCAGGCAACTGGCCCCCACTGGTTCTGACCCCCACTTTGGGCAGGAGAATCGGTGGGAAATCCAAGTTAGGAGAAGAGGTGTGCCCACCTTTACTAAGCCACCCCTCAGGTGGGAGAGGCGAGGTGAAGCACAACTGTCAGTCCCCGCCATCTTGAAGATAGGGGGACCCAGCCAACCAGAGTCAGGCTTATGCCCCCCTCCCACTGGAGGGTGGCATAATAGGTGGTGTACCCACCCAAGGAAGGGACGCATTGGTCCCGACCTTTACCTACCTGTAAAGAGAGAAGAAGAAGGACTGAAGAGCCGTGCTGAAAGAAGAAGAGGAGGACACCAAATGACTTAGCCCCAGCCCTACCGGCCTGTCCCAACCTTGACCTGCAAAATCCAGGTGTGTCCTGCAGCCAGCAGCCCCCCAGAACGCTGAGGACCTGCCCTGCTTTCCCAAACCAGACTTTGTCTCCTGTGAGCACCGGATTTGCTCACCCACAGACTCTGGCTCCGACCAAATCCATTAGTCTGCACCACTCATCAACTGACCCCCATGGCCCGAGTGGTCCTACACCACGAGGAGGTCTCCCCGGCGATCCTGACCTGGGATCTTGTGATCCCTGACCTATCTCACATCTCCAACCTGCTCCTGCAGCCCCTTTCTGGAGGATCCGCCCGACCGAAACCAGTAAAAAGAATCCTATGCCAAAAAACACCCCTGCACCCGACGTCCCACAGCCTTGAATGGCTCAACTGACAGTGTCCCGGCATCCCAAGACATCCTGACTCACCTCTTCAACCTGTGGTTGCCTCCAGAAGATCTTCGTCCCTGAGCCTGCAGTGTTTGTTGCAACCGGAGAATCCCCATCAAAAACACCTTTGTATACTACACTGAATCTCCCTTTGCCTTGAGCCTAAGTCCAGGAGCTTTGGTCACACAACCTTGTGGCTTTCTTGTGAGCAGCCACCAACCAGAGGCCCCCTATCGCCCATTGAATACTATTGGGCCTCACCACTATTTTACCCAGCTGCCCTAGTGAGGCTGAGGGTGCTTTGAGAGTCCATCCTTGACCCTGGGGGACTCTTATTTTAACACCAGAAAATCAACTCCCAAACCTAAGTACTTACCGATAACATTGTTTCTCCCAGAGGACTGCATTGACTGCTTTTTTGCAAAAATTGTTCTAAGTGGGGAGTTGGTTTGTATGAAACCCTAAGAAACTGCATATGTACAAAAACTGATTTACTAACCTTTTCGCTAGGAAATGTCTCAGTGTGATATCTAGGCATATCACACTGAGTAGAAAAAGTAACTTGAAAAGTTACGTATGAAGTAATCTCAAAAGTAACTGAAAAGTAATTCTAAGTGTTTTATGACCAAATGACTTACCTTTAACCAATCCAATTGCACTCAACTGCATTCAAACCGTATTTCACTGAAATAGTCTTGCAAAGTACTATTACACTTACCTTTACCAGCCCTGTCTTGGTTGTAGAAAATAAAATACAAGTAAATAATATTTTTATTCAAACAAATTGGTCTGAGTTCAGTCTTTGAGTGTGTGACATAATTTCTTGCATGAGTGTGTATAATAAATGCGTTACACTACCCTGTGATAAAGCCTTACTGCTCGCCCACACTTCCACAAATAGAGAGTGAGGTATTATCTACTTTTACCTCTGCCTACCTTTGGGGTTCCACTGGACTCTGTGCACACTATACCTCACTTTGGTATAGTATGTACAGAGCCAGCTTCCTACAGACACTATATGCCCTTTGCGCACAGGCACAAAATGTACACTTCTGGCCTAATACTAAGCGATTTCATCCTCACATGGCCATTGAGGTGGACCATACTGCCTCATGCCCTCTGATTACAGAACTATATCTTACTTACAAACCCCTACAGAGGACAGTCAACACTATGGAATGTGTGCTTTGTCCGTGGGATGTCAAGTGGAAGTGCACAGGCTCTCATGCCTAGATACCCCCTTTATACCTATTGGTTGTAACCCCATCATGCCGTCCCTGTAGTATTTGAGTGCTAGAGTGCAGGTAGACGAATGCGAGTGAATTGAGTTTTCAGATCTTTCTCTGGACAACCACTACTTACCTCCATTTGAGGGCCAGGGAACCACACACCCCTCTGCGCCTGAGCTGCTTTTATACCATCAACTCTGTGCCACTTGCCGTGTGCTGCACAACACATTTGCCACCCCTGCCCACCCTTCCAGCACTGGAACATATTCTCACTATTCCATCCCTGTGAAAGATAACTACGCAACTCTACTCTGTCATGCAAGCCACAGCGTCTGTTCGAGCATCAGCTGCGCACTCGAAATGGGAGCGGCCGGTGTTCAATGTTAGACATTCTGAGATAGTCCAGGTGTGTTGTATGTCATCTAGGGTAACACTTAACTACTAGGCATTGTTTGGGCTTTATATGATGAATGCAACTCGCCTGTTGCTCTGGTATAGTTTCCTTGGGCCAAAAAGCAGACCCTCTGCTGAGCCTTTGTTTGTGTTTGAGTGTGTATTACTTACTTGGGACATATGTGATTTACTGCTGCAATCTTCCAGGCGTGTTTGAGGCTGTTCCATACCTGGTGCTTTCAATACAAGAAGCACTGATGGCAGCTGTGCAATGTTGATCTGGGTAAACAGACAAAATATCGACTTCAAAATATCGAATGGACTAAATATCGACTTCAAAATATAGAATGGACAAAATATCGAATGGACAGAATATAGTTATCAAAAATATTGTTTTTAAGGTAAGTAATGTAATATCGAATTTTAAAAATATAGAAAGTCAAAATATCGAAGTATATAATATAGGTTATTAAAATTACCGAATTTTTAATAATATTCCATTTTTTATAGTGTTTTTATGTTATTATATGTGTGAAAAGTGTGTATTTATGTTATAATTTATTTTAATTAATGAATTTTATGTTACTTTATTTTTGCATAATTTAATTCTGTAGCGGGTTGTGGGTTTATAGGGGAATAGGGTGGGAAGTAATTTAATTATAATTAATTAAATATGTACATTTATTTATTGGTATTTATTTTGAATTAATTGTTAATTAATTTTTATTTGGTAATTAATTAAATTTTAATTGCCAATTAATTTTATTTAATTGCAAATTATGTTAATTTTACTAATTTATTTTCTGTAGCGGGTTGTGGGTTTATAGGGGAATAGGGTGGGAAGTAATTTAATTATAATTAATTAAATATGTAAATGTATTTATTGGTATTGTTTTTGAATTAATTGTTAATTAATTTTTATTTGTAATTAATTACATTTTATTTGCCAATTTATTTTATTTAATTGAATAATTGATAATTATGTTAATTCTACTAATGTATTTACTGTAGTGGGTTGTGTGTTTATAGGGGAATAGGGTGGGAAGTAATTTAATTATAAATAATTACATAATTTAATTTATTTATTTGTTTTTAGATTAGATTGATACTTTATTCGATATTGTCATATCATAAAAGTACATTAATTAATAAAACATTAAAGCTAAAAATGTACATTCCATGTTAAAATTTGATAAAAATACTATATACATTTAAAAACATAAAACATAACCAGATTACATGACAATACTAAATATATCAATATTAAAAATATAGTTGATTAATAACCGTATCTGGAGGGTCTAAAGGTTAATAGCATTTTGCCACACCACAAACAATAAAAAGGGGAGACGTATTAGTTATTATTTATTTATTTGTATTTATTTTGAATTCATTTTTAATTCATTTTTAATTGCTAATTAATTAATTGTTAATTTGTAATTAATTCGTATTAATAGGTAACTAATTGTAATAATTAATTTTAATTTGTATTTTTAATTGATTAATTATTATAATATATTAAATCGGTAATTACTTTTAATTAATTTTTTTGAGATAATAATATATATATATTTTTTTAAATAATATATGAAGTATTTACTTACCCTACTGTTGCACTCACTGGAGTGGGAATAGTAATTTTTACCCCTACGCTATCCAACGCTTTCCCTACTGTTGCCCTCACTGGAGTGGGAATAGTAATTTTTACCCCTACGCTATCCAACGCTTTCCCTACTGTTGCACTCTCTGGAGTGGGAATAGTAATTTTTACCCCTACGCTATCCAACGCTTTCCCTACTGTTGCACTCTCTGGAGCGGGAATAGTAATTTTTACCCCTACGCTATCCAATGCTTTCCCTACTGTTGCACTCTCTGGAGTGGGAATAGTAATTTTTACACTCCCGCTATCCTACGGTAATAATATTGTATATTTTGTAATAATATTATGTTAATATATATATATATGTTTTAACAAATACAATTTTATTAATTTTTTTTATAACAAATTAATTATTTAATAATTTTAAGGTTATTTAAGTAATAATAAGTATATTTTAGTTATTTATTTTTAATATATTTTTTATTTTACATTATTTTTAAGAAATTCGATATTTTTACAAAGTATATATTTTTAAATGATATTTTGGAGTCGATATTTTTGTACTTACCTGTTTGTAGATAGGATTTTGATATTTTGTCTGTCTATATTTTGGCATCGATATTTTTAGTAGTCTATATTTTGTCCCTCGATATTATGTCAGTGATCCTTTGATCTGATAGAGGGTGGCTCTAAAGCTTTAACAAGTGTTTTATTGTGAATTTGGGTAGTGCAGTCAACAGTTGCTCTGTGATGTGCTGGACCCCTAAAAGCAGGATTTTTTTAAACAAATCGATCCGATGCTAACATTATGAAAACCCAGACCTAATTATAACTATAACAATAACTACCCAGTTGTCACCACTACTGGGAAAATAAGTACATATAGAAAATACAGAATTTAGCAAAAACACGGTGATGATGCATTAAGAGCTGGATAGGGTGAGGACAAGAGCAAGGAATAAGTAAGTCCAGTGGCTTATCACAGTGTGAAGATGCCCCCCTGCAAGATATGCTGGAGGGTTCGCCCATGTACAAGACCCCTGTTGGAGCCTATATAGAACAAATAAGGGATCCAGCAATCTGTGCGACTGGTATTGCCAGTGCCTGTTTACCGTGCTTTTCAAGCATTGGCAAAGGACATAGGTCAGGCTGGCATTCTGACTGTGTAATTTCTATAATTTATTTATATCCCAATTTGATTGGGTGTCACATTGCATCTAGATACAACTACCTAAGTTCCCATATAACTTTATTGTTCTCCCATTCAAAGTAGATTTCACTTTGTAACTAGACGCATCTGATGCCATCTTGGAATCATTCATCAATGAAGTCCAGAATATAACATTTCATGAGAGCTACCCCGCTCCATTGCCTTTCCCAAAGCTTGCTTCGCCAGCAGTCATTGCTAAATTGAAAATTGGTGAGTGTCTGCTCAGAAGCGTTAGCAAAGCCAATTGGTCAAGAGATGATTGGTTTTATCCAGCGCTTGTATCTCTTACAAGTTTATGAGTCTTTTATAAGAAAGATTGTCCACCACATTACTGCAGCCTGCACATGACTCGATTCCCAGAATTTTTGTTGTGAAAAACTGTAAGTTAGGCCTGACACATATTTAAATTATGCCAGTGTAACACACAATTTCAGGAATTTCGTTTTACTCTTGTTATGCAAAATTCCTTAAATTACACCATTATGCCACTTCGCATTATTGCACGTTTTTTACAGTGAATCTGCTATTTCTGGTAAAAATTTACAGCAAATGCACGGGAACAGCAGAGTGTGAGCGGCTATTGTTTGTAGTATGTTTGCTCTTTTTCACGTTTTTTGCTTAAAACGCGTCCATGCATCAAAAGTTGACGCAAGGTTTTATTTTGCTCTAAAATATAGAGCAAAATAAGGAGTTGACATTTCACATAATTACGCATAAATTTGGGTACATTATTCGTATTTATGCAAAATCAAATTATGCACATTTTGAACAAGCCTGCTCTAAATGCAGGAGAGCAGGGCCGCTGAGGTGGAAGAAATACTGCTAGTTAAAGGTTAGCATAGGGAAAAATGAAGTAAAATATAGATTAAGAGAGTAGAACTGTAGAGATGAAATTATTTGAACTAATGACACAAGTGGGTATTTGACATTTATATTTAGAGCTTTCTCTGCAGAATGAATGAGTGAACTACATTTTAAAATAAGTTTAGTCTGACTAAATCAGTCAGTTATATGGAAACGTAGGAAGTTCTATTGAGACACAGGTACTCACTTCCAGTGATGCTTCTCAAATAATAATAAAATGTGAAATTAGAACACTTTTGCACGGAATGAGGAGTAGAGAATCCCCTGGATTGCCAAAGTGAACATGGCAATATTATATATTAATCTGTAATGATAATCCACTTATATGCTTTAGGTTTTACAAAATTTGAAATCCAGGAATGTTAAGTGCATGGTTATAATGTATGTGAAAAGACTGGAAAAACACTATAGTTCACGTGCAGTGCCTTAAAATCTGTTCATTTTACCGAAATGTTTTCAAAGGCCTTGTGTTTGGGGTTGAAAGTTGTCTACTACAGGGTTGAGTTTTAGCCCCTCCGATTTTCAATATTTTTTACAAATGCAGGGACATTACATGGAAGACACTGGCAAATTGGTGCCTCACTTTTAGCGAACTGTTCAAAGAAATAATCATTTATAATTCCTGGTCACTGTGAACCTGAACTTTGACACATAAGTCACAAAGTCTGTAAATATTAGTGCTGTCATGTAGGGTCAAATGTCCCTGAAGTTGTGCCCAAGTGACAACTTGCTCCTCATTTTACCATTCTGGCTCACAACTATTGTTTTTAGGGCATGAGGCCTGCGACAGAAGTCTCTTGATGTACTCCTCATGATTTGCTAAATTGTTTGTTAGCAGAGAGCTAGACTTAGTTGGATACTAGAGGCATTTCCACCGTGGTGGCTCCTCCACTAAGGAGGAGGAGTGTCACTCTATGAGGAGTAGTTATTATCATTTTAGTTGTTCTTTCCTGGTGCAGGGTGGGCTGGACTGCCAGAGCATGGCAGGGGATGAGTGGTTTGCCCAATCTATGGTGCGCAATGACACTTCGAGCGGCCCTCTCTGGCCTGCTATACCATCATGCGCACTCTGCATGTTCTGCACCCAGGCTGCATTACAGCCTGAGTGCAGAAAATGCCCCAGGCTCCCATTCTCAGCCTGAGCACCGATCCACAGTTCCCAGACCAATCACAGTGCTGCACTGCAGCGTTGTGATCGGCTAGGGGAGTCAGGAGCCTGGGTGCTTCCTGTTCATGCTTCCAGGAGCGAAAGTCGGCGGCGAGCCGATCATGAGGCAGTGGTCGGCCTGAAGGTAAGTGTTTTTCTTTTCATTTACAACCCTCCCCATCCTCCCCACCTCACCACCCCGGGCAGTGGCTTCACTAGGGGGATGCGGGGGGTGCGGACCACACCGGGTGACACCAAAATGATATACTGTCTGTTGATCCTTACCCGGCCGCCAGCCAAGATTATTGTCCAATTAGGCTATGACGTCGGTGCGCATCCGGACTGGATTGGTGGCACCCCCGGCCCAAGCAAGCATGTCATTTGGGATACGCGGCGTATCCCAAATGCATGATGCATATTCCTCAAGTAAACAGCGGCGTGGAAGTATAGTTGCTCCTTATCACAGCCAAGTGTACATGCCTGTTTCCTGTATATGTCAATATTTTTCTGACACTACCCAAGGTCATTTGAAGCGGCTGGACGTCTTGATTTAGCTACGCCTGCCTCTTATGAAGGCCTTCAAATTGTGGTCTTCACATGGCCTCTCTTTGAGCACATTTTCTTCAGTTCACTAAAAGCACAAGATCGGGCCTTTGCTTGTGAGCCATACATTTATTGCAGGATCTTCCAATACATTGTTACTTAGTGCATAAACCATTTTTTGTTTGTTCAACTTCCCAAGTAGACTTCTGATACTAACAAGTAGTGCCTTATATGAGGTCGTAAGGCTCAAATGCTTGTGATGCCTGTATTTGGCCCACTTATTTTGCCAGGTGCCCGGGCATGTTTCTGGATCCAATCCATCCCTGCTATTTCCTGAATGAAAGTCTGTCTTTGAGCTGAGTGGATGCCGATCACTGTTATGTTCGCTTGGGGGCTGCTTGCTGTTGTCGGGGAGCGCTGCGCCTTGTGTTGTTCTGGATTTCATGCTCTGCCCAGTTCCATGTCTGCATTGTCTGGTGGTTGAGATTCGGAGCTTCAGAACTGTTCTGACCTGTAGTTTGACGCATTTTAATTCCAGCTGTGTGGTTGCATTTTTGGATTCGGCAGTTGGGAACAAACTCCGATCCTTTACCTTGAACGTTGTTCCCTTGTGGGTTTCTTGGAACATGTGTAGGGTTTCTAGCCTGAATGCCCTTCCTGTGTGGGTGGTTTGCAGTGTCTCAGGGATGCCTCCTTCTTGTGGGTCGTGTTTGTGGTATGTGAAAGCGCATTACCCCTGCATCTCCCTCACCAGCAAATGTCACATTATTCATCTTGTTTATGGTGCGTTTCATCATGTTGGCTGTTGATGCCTTCGAGCACTTGTGAGTGTTTTGGTTGGGCTTATAGACTCTTCATCCTGTTGTGTGAGTGAGTTCAAGGGCTGTTTTTTATGTGTGATTAGTGGCTGGGACATACACAAGCACTTTTTAATGTATTTTTAGTCAGTTTGTTGTTGGTTACTTCTCTCGTTTGGTGGACCATGCTGGCTATTCTGTGCTGTCATTGCTGTAGCCACCTGTAATTGAATCGCAATTCATTTGAGGCGCCATTTTACTGATTATGTTCCCCCTGCTATACATTTATATTTGCATACTTTGTGCTACCCTGAAAATAAAGCCAGTGAGAGACCCTGGATGAAGGGAGGGCTCGTCCGGGGCTGTCGGGCCCTTAGCAGGGGTCTGGAACTAGACCTCTGTGGCCCATTGGCCCTGACCGCTCAGGGCTCAGAAGCTGGAAACCGCTGACCTCTGCAGGTCCGGAGGATAGAAATGTGCATCTGCAAGCTAAGACTGGCCCGTGTAGAGGGGTCTTTCGAGCTTATGGTGCTGAGCAGAGGGGATTTGCCCCCCGCAAGTCCAAGGCAGAGGGAGGGCCTGCTGGGACATGTAGCCCGTGTGCAAAGACAGGTGGCACTCAGGTCTTTTGTGGAGAGAAGGGCCCGGATGACGGTCCCCTGGGGACTCTAAACTATTTACTAAGGGTGTGCGAAATTCAGCAAAATCTTCGAAAATTTGACGTAATTATGCATATGACATTTTTTAGTGCAAAATGTACCATCACGTATGTTTTTGATGCAAAGACACATTTGCATCAAACATTTGCTGAAAAAAACACAATTGCTGCGAACAACACTGCTTGTGCTCTGGTTTGCCACTGTATCGATAGGAAAGGGGAGTCAATGCCTAAGAAAAGAACTTATCTTCCATAGGTACAGTCGTGAGGGGTGACACCATGAGTTTTACCTGCACTGGGTGACACCAACCCTAGTGACACCACTGCCCCCAGGTAATAGTGGCCTCCACTGCATTTTCAAACTGGAACTCCTACTAAGATTAGTGGCCCCCAAGACCAGGCCATGATGATACAACTAGTAAGTGGCAGCTGATTATTAGTGGTGGTGTAAAGGTCTTTTCACAAGCA
Organism: Lissotriton helveticus; assembly: GCF_964261635.1. Classification (NCBI taxonomy): domain Eukaryota; kingdom Metazoa; phylum Chordata; class Amphibia; order Caudata; family Salamandridae; genus Lissotriton; species Lissotriton helveticus. Next base: position 1,710,424,393 of record NC_136059.1, read on the forward strand.
CCCCAGAAAGGAGACTAAGCTGTGTCACTAATGAAAAGTATAAGCACTTTCACATAATTGGGTGCTTGCAAACATTTGAGGCCAACTTTAAATCTAGATGGTCAGCTGCTCAGAAATGAACTGTACTGGATATAGGATGACAACTGATCAAGTATCCCAAAGGTGATCTCACAGGTCTTTGCTTCAGAATCATTATCAGAATAAAACAGGTGCAAATCTAACAGGTCACCAGTGCAAATTATGATTCTGTACACCTTACAAGGAAGAAAACTCCATGCTATTGATGCACTATCACCCATTTTAGGAAATGTGATAAATGCATACTGGTAAATAATGCAGAATCATTAACAGGTACACAATTAGAACACAGGTGTAATCATAATATTGAACGAGGGCCTAAGTAGGGTCGGTCTTTTTGAAAAAGTCAAGGAAGTAGCTCAGGAAAGCTAGGTGGCTGGATTGAAGTACACCACGCCACACTACAACCAGTTTTAGAGAACCTCTGGTTTTCAATGTGGCGCCATATTCATCTCTGGCATGGAAAAAGTGGCATATACCCAATTGGCACATTTAATCTACTTGTAAGTAAGTTCCTAATAAATTGGTACTACATGTCCTTAGGGCCTGTACATTTAATACTACTAGTGGGTCTGCAGCACTGACTGTGATACCCACTTAGTAGCCCTTTATCATGCCAGCCAGCCCTCAACCTTCCATTTTAATACATACAAGTCACTGCTACGGTAAAATGCTGGGCATGTGATTTTAACTTTTATATGTCCTGATAACGAAAAACTCTTACATTAGTTTTATCTCTACTGGCAGTCCTGCCTCTTCGATCGGATAACATGGGGTCACCTTATTACATTTATTAAGTGATAACCTTTAACTGGAAATAGGTAAGAATGTTGCATGCCGTCTCTTAAGAATTCTAATTTAAAACCCTCTTTAATAGTAATAATGGATTTTAAGTCTCAGTTCTGCAAATACCACTTTTAGAAAGTTGGCCTTTTCTAGTTGCAGCCATTTGCTTGCCTGCAACCAGGGTCACATGGCTAGGTGTAGCTGGCAGTTGGTCTCTGTGTATTGCTTCCAGATAGCGAGACAGAGGGGGGATAGGAGTTGGCAAGATTTGCCATCTTTGACTTCATGGGGGTGAGGCTGTCACCTAAAACACTTGCAAATGACAACTCCTCTGTCTCAGTACATTCACAAAGACTAGTGTTTCACACTAGCCTTTTGTGCCCTCAGACTATATGGGGTCAAGGCTGGGAGGCAGGAAACTCCAGAAACCTATTAAGGGGGAGCACTCTAGAAGATTCTCCCACTTCAAAGTGGACACCAGGTATAAATAGTGTACCCACTGACCTAACTCCTCAGTACACATGCGGACCTGTGGAAGACTCAGAAGAAGGACTGATGTACTGCTCTGCTGCAAGAAGTTCTGCTACTCTGCTGTGTTGCTGCCTGGTGGAGAAGGACTGGACCTACATCTTGATTGCAGGACTACCAGAGTGACTTGAAGGGCTAGTTAGCTGGCCTCCTGATCAGAGCCTCAGGGACAGAAAAGTGTCTAACCACCTTGACCTCTGCACCTGGACCAGCCCTGCTGTGAGCCATACCACCCAAGTGGTGCCCCCTAGTCCTGGACCATTAAAAGTGGGTCTGAACGTGCTTTACCAGCCCAGCTGTGGTCTTTTGGGCAGAACTGAAGCAGTGCAATGCATTTCCTCCCAGTCCTGCATTGGAACAACTACTGAGTGATGCATCCTCAGCGCATGATCTCGCATGAGTGGGCAAGACCATAACAGGTGAACAGGGCGAGGGATAAATGGTATACAAGAAAGAGGCTTTTAAAGCCCACACAAAAAAGGTAACTTCACTTGCAATCATCAAAATGAACCTTTAAAAATTATGAAAATAATGAGAAATATCAAATGTGTTAGAAATGTAAGTCAAATTCTGTATTCAGGCGTACATACTTCTCAAAGGAAAGTTTGTATTTTCATATTTAACAACACAAAGACACTCATTACAAATGGCCTATTAGTTCTGATGGCGCTGGTAACAACATCAATTATAAAGGCCCCCTCGGAGTTATGAGATATGCTGGAACACTGTAGATCTAAATTTCATCCAGAGATTTTGGTTTCTAAGGGCAGTCAAAATCTTCACGTAAAATTCCAGCTCAAAATGATGATTTACCATTAGAATCAGTCTCAGAATTACCAATTTACACAGTATTTCTTCATTTTTTAGTGGATCCTCGGGCTGCATTCATAATGGCCTGGAATTTCCACACTCCTGCAAGCACTGGTACCATGGTACTAGTTACCCCGGTCGGTGGACCAATACTCCTGTGGATGAATGAGGAAAGTCAGGAGAGTCAGGCCCATTTATCAGACCACTCATGATGAGGCCATAAGGATACATTATATAGAATGGTAGTGAGCATATTGTTCTATGAGACATCACTATCACTAACTTATGTAATACACCAATAACGCTGAGGCATTCACACATCTAATTGTGATGCAATTAATCTCAGTTCCCCAGTGAACCGCGTGGAACCTGCTTTTCCCAGGCCGTGCCTTCAGATGGTCTAAGCCTTAGACCATCTGAAAGCAGATGTACGAACATTTCATTTAGTGCCTCGCAATTGGCGACACATGGCAAGTCACAAATTGCGAGTCGCTAAATGAAATGTACAACAGTGTGTTTAACACTGTTTGGGATTCCCAATGGGGTCGCAAATTGGAGGTTCATTAATATTAATGAGCCTCTCGTAATTTGCGAGCCCATTGGGAATGCCAGCCCTCCCAGGTATAGTGGCCTGCTGGGCTCTGCAGGCCACCATGTCTGGGACTGCTTTTAAATAAAGCAGTTTTAAAAAGAAAATGCAGCCCATTTACCATGCATTTAAAGAAAAAGGAAATGAAACATTTTCGTTTAATTTTCTAAGGGCAGGCAGAGGTCCCTGGGACCACTGCCTGCCCATACAAAATAATTTTGCATGCATTTGCAAAGGAGAAGGGGTCCCCGGAGGACCCCTTCCCATTTGCAAATGCATTACCATCTACTTGAAGTAGGTGGTAATTGCGAATGTTTTGCGACCGTGAAACATTTGTACATGGTTTTGTGACTCGCTATTTGGGAGGAAATACCCCTTCCAAATAGCAAGTTGCAAAACGTGTTTAGCGAATCACAAACAAATTGCGACTCACGAAATAGGCAATGCACATGGCCCAATAGGTTTTTGCATGCGCAAACGGGTTTGCGAACCTGTTCGCACATATAAAAACGGATCATACATCTGGCCCTTAGTATTTTATATTGAAGTAATAGCCCCTCTGGCACATGCATTTTATTTGTTTTATCGCATCTCTCTTACCATTGTAGGATGCCAGAGCACTTTACATCACACACATATAGAGACATTGAATCATACATGTAAATCAGTGTGTATATAAAAGGTTTAAAGATTGATTGGTCTGGAAAAGCACAAACTCAGGATTCAGAACATAACACGGTGGCTAGCACTGACTTTAACATTAAAAATGTATTTCCACCCAAATAAACCTCTTTAGCAGCATCAGGATAATGAATAACTGGGGAAAAACATAAGTTACTAACTGGTAGCATGCAGTTTGCAAGCAGCTCTTTGATGACAGTTTATAGGTCCCTCTGCTACATTACAATTGTCACTTGTGAAGTGCACAGTAACTAAAGAATCTCTGTGACAAAAGCAGTAACCACGAACCTATGCACATAAAATACTGCGTTTTAAAATGCATGTTACACGTTCTTTGCAGTAGGCACATTAACCCTCTGTGCTATATTAGTTAAGTCAAAGCTGCCACTGAACAAAACTCTCCTCGCTCCAGCAAGCAAATTAATCACTGGCATGATCTTGACACTTTTATTGTTGCTGGAAAGCTGCTAATTATACAAGAAACTTTTCTGTGCTTTTAAAACCATTGCCTACGGACCCCCAGGAAATGTGTCACAGACCCCTGGGGGTCTGCGGACCCCAGTTTGGGAAACACTGGTCTAAGGTCTTTACTAGAATTCTGGGGAAACCCTGAAAGAACTGGGGGGCATATTATCAAGAAAGGCGATAAAATTATCGCCACTTTAGCGGCAGGAAACTGCTGCTAACGCGGCGATGATGGCATTGATAATATGCCCTTGTGAATTCCCATAGCAGCCCAGGTTACCACCAGAACCTGGGCTGCTATGGGAATTCATAAGGACATATTATCAAGGCCGTTCTCGCCGCTTTAGCGGCAATAATTTTATCGTCTTTCTTGATAATATGCCCCTGAATATTTCTTAACATGCACAAGCTATAACGTCAGTCCCTGGGGTGCAATAATGGAATGACATTCATGCCCAAATTATTTGCGATTTTTGTGATTCATTTTCTTCTTTTTATACATGTACAAATGCATTATAATGAGAGACCTACAAAAGCGCACAATGGCATTTGACCACCTTGATTATACCACTGTCAATCCACTGCATGTATGACCTAAACTGTGAACTAACATGACATTTCCATCAGGCCTCGCCTGATCATACCAACATACATTCTTTAAGTGTCTTGTCCTTCCACCATGTTGATGATCTATTTGCCTTGCTTGGTGTCGTGGCAACAGGAACTGGAGTCCTACACAGACAGTTAAACACCCAAGACCTGGCCTTCCCTCCTGTGTGTCTTCTACTGTTCATTTCATCCTACACACTTCTGCACCATTTGTTCTGATGCTTATTTATCAATGTTAGTTTTTTACTCATAACACTAGCATGTCCTAATCTGTGCAAATATTTTTCTTTAACCCCTTGCATGCTTGTGATGGAACCATTCCTTTTGTAAACAATCAAGTGTTCTTTACTTGTCTTTTCAAGGACCACAGTGACTAATTTGAAAGTTTAATGTGAACTTTCAGCCGGTGCATTCTCTGTATGTACACCATGTATGGACTCCACTATGGAGAACTCAATGCAGTGGGAATAGGAGCATATGAGAAAAGTAATTTAAACATCTCACGGGTATGCCTGGAAATATGCGCCTTGCCCAGCTTCCCAGTCCTACTATTATTAGGAATGCCGGTGAATCAGGAATAAATATAAAAATGTGTTCAGGCAGGGAAGGGGAGGCATTGTCGTACATAACGTGGAAGATTATGACAAGGAATGCCGTCGCCTCTTGAATAACCAAAACAACTATGTCCCTCTGCAGGAAGATCCATCTGAAAGTCTGAAAATTGAAATATTGGAACTAGTCACTACAGCAGAGTGTGAAGGAAATATTAGTAAACAAGAGGCAGACTTCCTTACAACCACGGAAGGTAAAATTCCATATTTTTATATCCTTCCTAAAACTCATAAGGGTATTTTACCTCCCCCTGGACGTCCCATAGTATCGGGTCTAGGTTCGATGCTTGAACCTCTTTCTAAGTGCTGCGATTTTTTTCTAAGACCGATCATTGAATCCACCAGCACTTACATTAAAGACACCAAGAGCCTATTGGCCATGTTGCAAACAGTAAGAATACCAGATGACTCTTGTTTCCTGGTGACTCTGGACATCGAGAGTCTTTAAACCTGCATTCCGCAGGATGCAACAATTAGGGTGATTACAGATTTGTTACAGCAGACAACATGGGAGTTTAAAACTTCAAGGTCATTTGTGGTGGAATGTGCGACCCTGGCCTAAAAACAAAATTTCTTTGAATATGAAGGAAAGCTCTACCTGCAGGCCACAGGTACGTCAATGGGAAGCACTTTCGTGCCCAGTGTGGCAGGGTTATACGTGTACCATTTTGAGTGTGAACAGATACTCCCTCAGTCCAATCCCTATTTGTCGAATATGTTACTATGGCAACGGTACATAGATGACGTTTTGATAATTTGGAGAGGGGAGGAAAGTACTTTAAAATCCTTCTTTGAATGGATTAATGACCTGAATCCACATTTGAAGTTTACCAATGAATACGCTGAGGATAAGATTGTGTTCTTGGACGTGACCATCTCCAGAGTAGGCAATGAGTTGAGAACCAAAACCTACTATAAACCGACATCAAGGAACAATTTATTGCACTACCCTAGTTTTCATCCTCAGGCACTTAGGGAAAACCTCCCTTTTGGCCAGTACCTTCGGATAAGACGCAATTGTAGTGAACTGAAGGATTTTAAACACCAGGCACAGGATCTTACTGGTAAATTGCAATGCCGTGGATGCCCTAATCATTTGCTTAAAAAGAGTTGTAAGCGGGCACGTAACCAGCACCGAGTGGCTTTGCTGGAAGATCATCCAAAGGAGGCCTCCTTGGAGATGCCCCTTACATGTGTAACCACATATAATCCTTTGTCGAATGTGGTAACCCGATGCATCAATAAACATTGGAGAGTGTTGAAAAGTACCAACTACAACTGGGAAAAACCATTGTTTTCATACAAACGGGCAAGGAGTCTGAAGGATGCTATTGTCCTCACACGTCCCAGAAAGCAACAGAATGTGAACACTGATGGGGTACTGAACGCGTGGGGTTTGACACCTATCATTGGCCATTTCCCATGCGGAGGATGCAGTGTGTGTCACCTCACATCCAGCACCAAAGTATTGGACCTTGAACCCGGAAAAGAATGGCAGCAACGGAACCACACCAATTGCAATTCTTGCAACGTGGTTTATTTACTCACTTGCCCCTGCGGGTTAAGATACGTAGGGATGGCGACAAGACGTATAAAACTGCGAATTGGGGAACATCGCAGTAGTATTCGATGTCGGAAGAGTAATACTAAATTGACATCTCATTTCCTACAGCTGAAACACACTCTGGATGACATAAGGTGGACAATTATCGAACAACTGGCCCAGGACTCTGATGCCAGGCTGTTCGAGAAAGAACAAAGGTGGATATATCGCCTCTCAAGCCACCGGACTGGCTTGAATGATGATATTCCCTGGGGAACAGTTATGAGGCGGTAATAATGACCAAAAACTGCTGCAGTTTGATGAATTTTGAGACATGAAAGTCATTAACAAATCAAAAACACTGACTGGTTGGTTGCATGGGGTAAGATGAGTTGACAGAGTCCTTTCCACGATATACACAGGACTCTTTATTCAGTTCACCCGGAATTAGAGGTAGTTGATACAGCTAATAGTCAGGTGACCACAATCCCTGTGATAGATGAGCTCTCAAATGCCCTTTAGAATACTGCATTCCCCAACCACTAATGAAGATGAGTTATCTTTTGGAATTATACATGAGACGTATATAAATAGGAAGCAGACGGAGGATTGAACCATTGGCTTTCCCCATGTGAGTTTCGAGTAGAGATGTGTTTGTGTGCCTAGAACAGTCTCAACAAAGCTAGAACCGCCTTTTTAGGATAACAAGTGGTTTGTCAATATAGTTTTTTCTTCAAGATGGCCTAGATGTAACTATGAGGCAGTTATGAAACCATCTGATGGCCAATACTGCTTTCGTTTGTCAAACATGTCTACCTTTGTCAAACATGTTTTCAGCACTGGCTGATAGCATAGATATTGAATGACTAGCATCTGTACCCAAAAAGGATAACTCGATCTGCCAACTTCAAGTTAATACTGATGTGACCCTACCTGTTGTTAGATTCGATTCTGTAATTAATGACCCATTTCAGCTAGGGGAAGGGCATTTACGGTTACTATCTTGGAACATTGCGGGCCTACGGGCGAAACAAGATGACTTTATCTGGCTACAAGTAGTGAAGAATCATGATATTGTAGCACTGCAAGAAACCTGGACGAAAGACAAAGGTTTCTGGGTAGAAGGATATACTTCCTTTTTTGTTGAGGCCCTGGGTTCTACATCGGGTAGGGACAGAGGAGGTTTGCTATTTCTTGTTTCAGTCAAAATTGTTGGTAATGTCAGAGAAATCCCTAGCTTCTCCCACTATTTCCAGATGGTGGAAATTTGTTTGGCAGATAAGAACAAGATTGTATTGATCAACTGTTATAATTCCATGCAGGGTGGACCCCCTAATTTTGTTTTAGATAGTCTTTCAGACTTTTTAACCAAATACATGTCAAAACAAACCACTTTTGTCCAGTGTATAATGATGGGCGATTTTAATGTTCATCTGTGTGAGTCCCATTGCCAGATTATTGATGAAAACGCTCCTGATTACACCTCACCGCCACACTTTGAACATAGTCCAAAGGGTGTGGCAATGGAAAGCATGCTTTCATCAAATGATTTATATGAACCAGGGTTCTTAGATATATCATCCCGGGTGGTTACGTATAACGCAAGGGGTAGTGAAACGATTATAGATTATTTTTTTATGACCCCAGGGCTCCTTCGTTATGTATTATTTTATAATGCAATTGTCAGTGGGTTTAGTGACCACAACCCTGTGTTATTGGTTCTAGATACTCTCTCTGGTTTGCACAAAGGAGTAGTTAGGACTACCTCTATAAGAGATGTGAGGAGTAAAGATCAAGGCAGACGCCTTAAATGGTGCAAAATCTGCCCAGAGGATTTTTATGGTCGTATTGTGCAGGACATGGGAGTTGAATTTGGGATTTGTTTGAATAGAGAGTTGAAGGGAGGGGAAGTTGTGAGTGCTTTTGAAGACATTTGTGCTAGAGTTGAGAAAGACCTTAGAGCCAAACCAGGGAGGGGCTCGCTCCCAGTGTGTAGGTGGTTTGACCACTCCTGCTCACAGGCACACGCAGCTTTATTGAAAGGTCTCAAACAATTGCCAAGAGATAGATTATTGGTAGCAGACCTAAGAAGACAATATACTTTGGCAGTTAAATTGCGAAAAAAGGCCATTAAAGATGAAGCCTGGGACTCTTTGATGGACCCCATAACCCTAAAACATAGCTCCAAATTTTGGGCTATAATTAATAATCCCTTGTTCTCTCATACATCTAATCAGGACCTTGAAATCAATATACCGGAAGCTGATTGGATTAATCACTTTTCCAACATATATGGTTCCAATGAAACTCCGGAGGTGTTTAAAATACCTTACTCCCCCGTTTCTCCCGTGACTCTTGATTTCACCAAATCAGAAGTAGAGCTGGCTATTTTGGGCTCAGCTGCAAATAAAGCCCCGGGTCCGGATGGGGTGCCGCCGGACCTATACAAATTAAATTCTGAATTGTGGGCTGAAATTTTAGCCAATGTTTTTAATTGTGTCTATGAGGGGGGGTTGCCAAAATCATGGTCATGTGCAATTATAGTACCTATTTTTAAAAAGGGTTCAAGAAATGACCCAAAGTGTTTTCGGCCAATTTCATTATTGGACTCATCAATGAAGATTTTGGGTAAAGTCCTGCTTGCTAGAATTAACACCTGGTCCACAGAAAATAACATTCTAGTTGATGCCCAATATGGGTTTCGTGCTGGGAGGGGGACTGAGGACCAATGCCTAAATCTTCATCTATTAATCTCGAAATACACAACTGTCAAAAAAGGGTCAATTTATGTTGCATTTATGGACCTATCCACAGCTTTCGATTTGGTCAATAGAGCTAGACTGTGGACTATGCTACTAAAGCTGGGTTTGGACCCCCCCCTTGTATATTTTTTGGCAGAATTACACAAAGACCTGAAAGCATCGATCAGAATGGATCAGGAAGGTAATCGTACCGCCTGGTTCAAATCTAGTAGGGGAGTGCGGCAGGGCTGCATTCTTGCGCCCATGCTATTTACCCTGTATATTAATTCACTTGAGGAAACTCTTTTATCTGCGACCTTGGACACTCCGCGTGCAGGGGAAACTCGTATTCCGGTTCTTCTGTACGCGGATGATGCCGCTCTAATAGCACGGACCCCCATTGGTCTACAAAAACTTTTAAATGCTTTTAATGATTTTATGTTATCCTTAGACCTAGTGATAAACAACTCCAAATCACATGTCATGGCTATAGGGACTGGTAAAAACAACTCCAGACAGTTTTCCTGTAATGGCGATGTAATTACAAATGTTAAAGTCTTCACATATCTGGGCGTAATTTTTGATAACAAGGGGAGTTGGGCTCCGCAAATTGTAGCCAAAACTAAAGCGGTTAGAAGCTCAACCAATGCCATCCTAAGCTTCGCAAGGAGACTGGGAGGGAAGCCAACAAGTGCTTTACTTAATTTATACAGGGCAAAATCTTTGGCAATAGCCAGGTACGGCGCTGGTCTGTGGGGCTATGTAAATAGCGATACAATTCAAAGGGAAGAAAATAAATTCCTGCGTTCCACCCTAGGGCTCCCCCAATCCACAGCTACGTTTTCAGTCCACCAGGAAGTGGGGTTTGGTTATATATCGGATACCCTTCTTATGGCTCCTATTCTGCTATGGATAAGGCTCTGGACTAACAAAAATCTGGCTCTTAACCATAAAATTCTGGCGGATTGTTTAAATCTGGATAACCATAAAAGTATAAATTGGCTTTCACATGTAAAGAAGTGCTCTTTGGACTTGGGCCGCCCTGATATTTTCTTTTTCCCTCAGGGTCTTAAGAAATCAGATTCAGTCTGGGTGAAGGCCAATTTTGTATATAGGAAAAATGTGGTGAGGGAAGAATCCCAATTACTTAAGCCCACGGTCAGAGCCCATTATCTGACCATTACGCGTCTTACCATCCAACCGTACCTTACCATCGTCACTATCCCCTTTCATAGGTGGCTTCTGGTTAAACTTCGGTTTAACCAGATTTATACAGTTTTGTGTGACAGTCACGGTTGGTTTAAGGAGGAGGATGCCCCTGTCTGTAAATGTGATAGTTTTTCTGCACAAAACAATATGCACTTTATGCTATTTTGTGATTTTTTCAGTGAGCCCAGACAGAAATATCTTGTACCATTGTTGAAGGAAAAAGCTTTCCTTCAGGCAAAACCTGCTCTCTTGTTTCTTCAATTAATGGATTCTACGCGGGTTATGTGGAGCGTGGCTAATTATCTTGTCGCTGCGGTTAGGAGCAGGAGGAAAAGACTGAAAGATATAAATATTAGTGTTTTGTGAAGACAAATGAAACGGATGTTGTTATCATTTTTAAATGTCTATCTTACTGAGTATTTTACCCATTATGATGTATTTTTTGTACATTAATGAATTATCACTGTCGCTTTTTTAAATCTTGTATTTTTATGAATGTTTACTGAATGATGCACTTGTATTTGCTTATGAATTTTTCTGCCTTTTGATGTACGTATGATTGTAGAATGCTTTTATGATTTTTAACTAAATCGAATAAAGTGGTTTTGACTTGACTTGACTTGACTTGCTTTCGGTGAGATCACACAAAACGATGTTAAACACATTATAAAAAGATTCCACATTACGGATAATTCTGTCACAATGAATACAACCAATCTGAATAGTTGGGAGTAAACACCTACGCAGAGAGTCTGTCAGTGTATGACTAATTTCCTGTCACAAATAAATAAGGCATGATTACTATTAAAACTGAAAAGTAAACTCGAAATATAATTTCCAATTGATTAGAGGGACTATACTTGTATGTGTCTTTAAGACTGTATGAGTATATACGTAACCTGACGTTAGTCACGTGATCGGACTGCAGCATTTTACTTCCGCGTCCCGTCCAAGAAAATCACCATTCGGGCGGTAGAAGCGAACTGAATAGGTTACGGGTGGGGAGCCGTTACTTTGCAAGTAAGAAATAAGTGGTGAGAGCGTGGTGTGATACTTGCGCTGTGGATATTGTGGCTTTGAGGTGGGAGTTTTCCTAACGTTATCGCTTTAATCACTCCTTAGAGGACAAATAGCGTGAAGATTACCCCCTCCGCTAGCCCATGACGAAAGCACTGTAAATACGTGTTGTAAGTAAGCCAATACACTTTTCGTTTCCGATTTTAAACTTAAGCGGATTTTTAATCCCTCTTCTGTCAGAGAAGTTTACGTTTTATGTTGTTTATCTTAAAATGTGGGCATTTGCACTAAAGGGTCAGGAATTGACCACTCTGCTGACGCTCGAAAGGGGATTTTTGCCGCATTGACTGTAATTAGTATTTTGTTGGCACGAAACGAGCGGGCATAATCATTATCGAATGATACTAAGGAACACTGTGTCCTTGATAATGTACGGGGGGATCAGTAACCAGATCCCAAATGACATACCACTTAATGGTGAACCTAGGTGCTGTAGCTGAGTGTGCCTGTTTTCTATGGAAACTAAGTCATCACAAAGAAAACACAAGTAAGGCCAGAACTATATGTATGCCCTTAATGTTGTGATTTCTTATTCCACAGGTTGTGGCCCCTGGGAATTCTAGGAGTGCCTACACGGGCAACACCGTGAGTTGTCTTTTAATTTTTAATTTTTGATATTTTTCACATATTATATCCTCACGGAGAGGACACGCCCTAGCGAGCGTGGACCACCGGGGATACTCACTTTTTTGGTCCTGAAGAAAGCTGCGCGAATCTACTGACAGCTGATACATGTCGACCTACACCTTTGTAGGATATAGGGGCTCAAAATATAACCTCTGAGGTATCCTATACACAGTTTTTATTGATACTAACTGACCTCTGAATAAAATTACTTAGGGTACAGTTATTATCTTTTAACCTCACTATCACCTTACACAAACACACACAGAAAATTCTTGTTTACAACAACCAGCTCCGCTGTTAATCAGGCGTTGTAGCACACTGGGGGGACATTCGGTTCCTCCAGTGGGAGCCCTATGATGAAGCATGTCACCACTAGGATGAGTGAGGGCTCTTCTTAAAAGCAAGATATATTTGTCACTGTGTGTGCAGCACTTTTTGGTTCATATATAACGTCTCTCCACTTGTTGGTTGAGTTTTTCTGGTTGCTTTGGATCTCTATATTACTATAGCACCTTTGAGTCACTCTTTAGTTTGTTGTTGCATAATTATTGGGGGTACAGGAGTGACCCATAAAAACCCTTACTCTCCTGTTGTTGAAATATAGGGAAAGAAATCTCTCTACATTGCTGTACATTTAATTTTGTGAATAGGCCTCAACGGTGGAACGAAAGGCAGCCTGGCAAACATGCTCAAACCAGCCCTGCTCCCTTTGTCTCACCCCACCCCCCATCAATCTTTTCTCTCTATCTTGATCCTTCTCTCCTCTTTCTCTTTTCCTTTCTGATCACTTTCTCTTTCCCTTCACCCTCCCTCTCAATCTTTCTCTCTCTCTTGAAATCTCTGTAATACCTGCTGCAATAAACCTCGGGGACTTGGGGAGACAGAGGCACCAGGAGCGGCCCTGGGCTTTCCAAATCAGCCTTCAAGGTCTCCAGCCTATCAGGGACATATCCGGGAGATTTATTTATTTATTTTTATTTATTTATTTTTAGAGTTTTCTATAGCGCGAACCAGACCCAAAGTAGGGTATCAGAGCGCTTTACATAAAGTGTAAAACATTATAGTGAAAAACATTGTATACAAAAACAAAGCATAAAAGTAGCAGCATATAGGAAAAGGGTCCGGGTGAATAGTAGCAGTGGGAATTGTTCTGAAACAATAAAAACAAGATCGAGTTTGTGTTGGTCTTCGCTTTGCGGTCTCATTAACTCGAGAGTAGAGGAATTTAGGAGGTTGTATAGCTGGGGTCGTAATTGTGTAGATTTAAGGTAGGAAATTGCTCATCAAGAATAATTTAGCTTCCCTTTTGAAGAGAGGCGTAGAGGAGATTTTTCTGATGTATGGAGGACGCGAATTCCACATTCTTGGTTCCGCTCCAGAAAATGATCTGTTGGAGGTTTTAGTCTTGTTGAAAAGTGAGCAGAATATTGTTTACTGCAAAATCGATCGCTCTCTGGTTACCGTTAACCACTGTCTTCCTGCTAGGGCGCAGATAGCAATTAGAAAATAAATGGTGCCTTATCAAGCAGTAAATGTCATTCCAGTGTCTGGCGAATATTGGGGTATATTATCAAGAAACAAGGTTAAAATTATCGCCGCTTTAGCGGCAGGAAACTGCCGCTAAAGTGGCGATAATGGTCTTAAAAATATGCCCTGGTGAATTCCCATAGAAGCCCATGTTCTGGTGTGAACATGGGCTTCTATGGGTATTCTCAAGGGCATATTATCAAGCCCATTAAATCTGCTTTAGCTGCTGTGTCCTGCCGCTAAAGCGGCGATAATTTTAACGCCCTTCTTGATAATATGCCCCATTTTAAGTAAGGGTGAACTCCAGGCCGGCAGGCCAAGGCCATAGCAGCTGACAGGATGGGGCCCTCTTAAGTCAATGTTTGTTGCGCCCCAGGACCAAACTATTCTTGTCTCTATCTTTCCCGAGCTCTTCTATACAGCACTTTGATGTTTGATTGGCTTCTGATAAAGCCTCATAAAGTGATAGACACTTGCAAACACTGCAACCTGTATTTACATTCTCTTTGTTTTGAAATGTATCTCCAACAACAAGCTTCACCTGTCTCTTTTTAGTGAGAAAAAGCTAACATGAAGCTCTGCGTAGCAAATCGGGCCCACAAATGCCAACAAAAATGGAGATACCTTACACCCCTTTCAAGTACCCCTTAATACAATCCTTTCAAATCATTTTACTAAACATTCAACAGAAGTATTATTCTACAGCATGGTTGCAGAATGAGACCCCCACGAATGCAGAGAGAGAGGTTGCATATGGTTATTTCAAGAATTTGCGTTGCTTTCTCCCTGTGGTCCCTTCTCTAATTCTATGACTGACCAAGACTGATCTGCTGGAGATGGTGTGTAATCTATTAAAGACAATAGTGAAGGGAGTAGTGTTCTTGGCCCTTTTGGACCCCTACATGACCTCCGATATGGTGGACCACAAGATCCTGATGAATCCTATTGAAGGACATTGTTGGAGTCAGCGGTATTGCCACACATTGTCCTTCCTCCATTTTAGACAAAATGGGTAGTACACATGTGGATGTGTTGTGTTCCTTCATTCATGCTCCCATGGCAGGTGCCACAAGGTTCCCATTGTGCCCCCGATTGTTTAATGTATGTCTCAACCCACTCTTAAGTATCCTCAGAAAACTCAAGCTAAAATTATAATTGTATATAAGATACCCAAAATATTATAAGAGCAGGTGTTGAAAATCCAAATACTTTTAATCCATGAAACAATAGCAACTCTGGGCGAATATTAACTCTCTTTAGGTAAAAGAGAACAAAACAAAAGTAAACTTAATTAACAAGGATCACCCTGAATTAATGACACAGATACTGTTCAACTAAAATAATTCATAAATAAATAGTAAACATGTGGGAGTTTTACTACCTATCCATCTAAGAGTGCAAGATCAGGTCCGAAGGGTAGTTCAAACTGTTACATTTAATGTTGTGTGTTTGAGGAAAATCATACTGAAAATGCCAATGGCAATCAGGGGAGATACAGCAATGATGGTTGCAAGGTAACAAATGTCCTTTACTTAGGCAACACCAAAAAAGACTAACCAAGTGGCAAAAATAAACAAAAATAAGAGTAAGATTGGCATCCGGGCTTTAGAAAAGTAACTATGAGGCATATTTACAAGACAGTGGCACAACGCAGTGCCGCAAGCAATTTTGCTGCGCCAAATGCATCATTGTCTAAGTGCAGGAATGCACCGTATTTACAATAATACAGTGCATTCCTGTACTCACCACTGCACCGCTGCACAAACAGTAGCCGTGCACCAATGCAGATACTCTTGCACTATGGTGCAGTGCCTGCGTTGCAGGGATGATTGTTGTTGTGCAGGAAAGAACACCTTCCTGCACATAAACAATCATTAATGGCGTGTTGCTCCTTCTATGTGTCATGCAAAATGTAGCTCACATAGAAAGTGAAAAGTATGAGAAGAAATACATGTATTTCTCCTCGTTGCACCACTCTCACACCTACCCTGGGGAGGGGTACGTTTTTTCCACCTCCTCAGATTTACGATTCCTTGTAAATCAGGGGCAATGTCATAAAGCCATGGGTGTTGCTGGGAATACCCACAGCAACACCAATTGCTCGCTCCTTTAAAGCATAAAACTGGATCAAAGGGAATGATAATTACGAGGCCACATTGAGCCATGCACAGTGGCTTAGCTCTGCCTTATAAATATGGAGCAGGACACAGCGCCACTGGTCTAAACCTCATATGTCCACAGGGAGCATAATCGGTTCCCATTAGAGGCAAAATTTAGGTTTATTCCTGTTGGCTAATCTATACATGTTTTTCTGGCTCTACCCAACAAGACCTGCTAAAATTAAGCATTACAAGGAAGTAAGACTCTCCTCTCCCCAGACAGAAAATACTTAACAGTGAAGGATTAAATCAGGTGGCCAATGACTGGCACATTTAGGTGGCCGAGGGCTGATAGTTCTGCCACTGAATCTGCATTAAGAGAAGGATTTCAACAAGCTAGTGTGTGCTGTTCTGAATTACACCAGGCAACTGATCCACAAGGGACACTTAAATAAAATGTCATTGTAGTAAACGCTTTAGAAATGTGCTCAGTAATTTCAGTAAGAACAATAATAATATGTTTTGTGGGAAAGAGATGCAAAGCGTTTAACTAGATGACTGACAACTGAACAAAGGCAGCAGTGAAATACCTTTACTCTATAGTAATAAACGGATACTTTGAGGAAAAATATATATTTTTTTAAACTTCAAGTATTTCGTTTATTCTGAATGTGCCTGTTCTTTATATTTATGATGTGACTTTGAATCACTCAAGTTTCAATCCTTTAGTGGGCGTAGACGATTTTACTATGAGTAAAACAGTTAAAGTGGCATTTTGAAATGGGAACAAATTATACTAAAAAAACTGCTGGGAAATCTATGAGTTTCTTCAGTATAGGAAACTCTGAGCACACGAGATGTGATAAGGAAACTGATTCTAAAAAGTGTTTTCTAGTTTGAAGAAACATTCAGTTAATTCATTTTTTGGCGAGTCTCTCGGTCTGCGAGGTATAAGAACTGCCAAGCTGATAATATTTGGAAGTTTTCGATTGCAGATAGAGAATAGATTTATAAAAGGCACATTTTAGTTCTTTTGTGACCGGGAATGATAGATGCAAGTCTTGGCAGTTTATCAAAACTATTCAGAATGTCGGGTCAAATGCCTACATGGTGGTTCTGCTTTCAATGCTTCTGTGCTCGATATTTGGAACACCATAGCACTGGGCAAGTATACATTGTTTACTGATTAAGTGGAACACTGAATCAGTTCTATACTGTGAAGAACAAACCCTCTACTAATTCTTGCAAAGTGGTTGTTATGTTCCATAGTTGCAATGTTTGCTCTCAAATGGCTTGATGTTTATTTGGAATATAGAATAACGAGGTGCATATTACCAACAAATAGCGATATTTATCGCTAAGTAGGGTTAGCGGCAATATTTTTATCGCCGCGCATCACCGGTTTTTATCGCTAAGATAACTTGCTATTAGCAAGGTTTATCTCAAAAGCGATAAAAATCAGGGCGAAATGCGTGAATATCGCTGAGATACAGCGATATTCACGCATTAGCGGCGAAATGCTCTTAGCCATGTTATCCACCTCCCATTGGATAACATGGCTAAGAACTGGTCTGAGCAGGCGTTGGTTTTTGGAGATAGCGGGAATATTTCCATCGCTACGCCTGCCTTGCAAATAGGCGATAGCGACGTTAGCGACTGCTTACAGTCGCTAACTGGTTGGGTACGCCCACTTTGCATCTCATTAGCGATAAATATCGCTGACATGCAAAGCGGGCCCCAAACCGCTCGCTATTGCCTAAAAGTGTCGCTAACATCAGTTAACGACAGCTTGCTAATAGACGATAGAATTATCGCTGCTAAGTGGCCGAAAACGGCCGCTAAAGCAGTGATAATTGCCTATCGCCACCCTTGGTAATATGCCCCAAGGTGTGGAGAGCAGCAGCTGTGGACTGGAGAGAGAACGGTGGGCAACATACCTGACAGCTTCAAACAATTTAGAGGCATATTACCAAGCAGGGCGTTAAAATGATCTGCGTTTTAGGGGCAGAAAACTGCCGCTAATGCGGCGATAATGGGCTTTGTACTACATCCATTTGTGTTCATGCATTTATATGGATACCGTACACAACAGGGACAATGACTAGGCATGCAATAATTCCTCTAGGTTATAAGTGAAAGCCAGATCAACTATGTAGGCCTGACCTGGGTAAATGGCAAAACATAGTGCCAACAAAAACTATCCACAAATGATGGGGCAAGTGATAGCTTAGCAAAGGTGTAACTTCAGGGGAGGAGTTTGGGGTGTGACACCCCCAAATAAATAAATTGTTTGCTTAGTAATTGGGTGGGAGTCCCGAGTTGGAACTGCTATGTCTGCTTCAGTTTTTCCTGTCATCTTGATTTCCCTAGGAGGTTTTTTGGAGTAAAGGCAGATCGGGTGGCAGAGGATTTCACTGCCTTTACTCCTCCTGTCATATTTAGAGTGGACATTTCTGCACATCAGCAGGAGCCTTCCTCTTGGCAGTTCCTGTCAATGTAAGAAAAGTTTAATGGACAGCTCCGTCAAACATGACAGCAGTCAAAATGTTCCTCTATTTTTATTTTTCAAAATAAACTCCCAAAAGCGAAAGTTTGATTTTGAAAAAAGAAATAAATTAAAAAAATTCATTCACACCAGATTCTTCCCCGGGCGTGTTTTCCTTTTTTACTGTCCCACACCGCCAGGATATACCCCGCAGTGAGTGTCAGTAAAAAAAAAAGCCATTTTACCATCCACGTTTTATCGGGTGGACGGTTCGTGGCTTACTTCTGATTGTTTCTACTATGGCGGGCTGCTGAAGGAAGTCTGACTACAAATTGGGCTAGCGGTCCTTGAGATTGGCGGACACAGTACTCCGCCATTGTTGCACCAGAGTACCCATCAGCAAAACTCTATATAAGCCACAGAGGTCAACCTAAAGTAAATCAGTACTGCTCCTGCTCCTCACGAGAAAAGTCCATCTCGAACCTTGGTCACCACACACATTCAGCCTGTGGCTCACTGGTTGTAGATTGGAAAATTTGAAGTTCACACCCCCAAATCTCACTGACTAAGCTTTGACCCTTGTGACAGTCCGAATACACTACCTATGCTTTACATGTTTGCTTTATGTAAAAATCAAATTTTTTATGGGCTGCACTTCTGCAGGTGTTTTTACATTAGGAAATTTTAGAGACAACTGTGCCTTGGGTTCAAATGCTACATGAAGCACAGCTGGTTCACCTTAGCACCATTCCACACAACTGTGTGTCACGCTAAACAGCCATTTTTGCATAAAGTCCACTGATTTTCTCATTGACAGGCGACAGTGAAAATCCGACACAGCTCAGTTTTTTATTTTTCTGCAATGCAGCACTGGTATCTTTATGCAGCACTGCGTTACAAATTGGATATTAAGTCTGCACACAAGTCAAGGGGCGGAGCTAGCCACTCCTGAGGATGGCAGCTTCCTGAGCGAGCTCCTTCGGTCGCCTTCTAACCCTCAATATATCCTACGTCAATAACCTAAAAAATGCAGTAAAATCTGAAAACACATGCACCGTAAGACAACGGCAGCATAGGAACCCATTTTTTGCTGCCAGACACCCCCCGAAGTAGGTGAACATCTTTTGCCACTTCTCGGCCGAGACACGGCCTGAGAGCGTGCACGCACTTGACTCCGCCGTCCAGCTGCACAGACAACCGAGGTGAAAGGGAGAGTGGGGTCGTGGAAGCGACTCTGCCATACGCGCGGCGGTATGCCACATATGAGACGCTGCTATAAATGACATCACTGCCCTTCCCTGTGAAGCGTTCGGAAAGTAGGAGACTCGAGGTGGGGTGAAGACAAAGAACGCCCGGTCCCGACACACTGCAGGGCAAGGGTGAGAGTGGCCCTGCGGGCGGCCCTAGATAGATGCGGGAGTCCTAACATACGAACGCAGAGGCACACGTGACCAGGAGCATCTAAATAACGGAGCTGCGGCAAGAGAACACTGTTGGTAAGCAGGCGGCCACAACGATACTGGCTGGGACGCGCAGCAAATGAAAAGGTACGGCCGCGACTAACCGGACCACGAAGGCAGATCACTGTACCCACTGGCAGGCACTGCCTGTGTCATGCAACTAGTACGGGCACAAGGTGTTTAATTTATGAGCAAACAATATAGAGAGTAGCGTCTCAGTGTTTTCACTGTGGTTGTTGCCAAGTCCGCATCGCCCAATTTGCAAACCAAGCTACAAACACATACAGGAGCTGGGAAACTTCTGCATCGCACTGAATTATGGAGATAGAGCTCTGCCGTGCAAGGAATGTGGGGTGGGAGACGGTGACTGGCACTGCTGCTGAAGGCACTGCTGTCTGACGATATACTGTTAAGCTACAAAGAGCGGCCCCCGTGGCCGCTCCTGCACTCCCACAGTGACAACTGCTCAATAGTGCTGAATCTGCGGGGCCCAGTAATTCCCAAGCATCAGGAGAAGTGGCGCATAACCCCATGAACCCGCCGATTGCCTCCACCACTCGACAGGGCCTAAAGTTTCCCCACCGAGTCTTCACTAGGCGCGCGCCTATAATTAAAAAAGACTGAAGCGTGTGGACCAGGCCCAAAGCGACCATTAAGTCTCAAAACCGGCTACAGCTCTTCATCAAAAACTGCGAGTTCTCCCTTCTATACGGTAAAGATCAGGAGCAGATCCCTCTCAAACACAACGCTGCGAAAATGGGGAAAACTGACAGAACCCAACCTAAATTACACTTTGAGCAGCAAAAAAAGACAATCGAAAGCAACACAGAAGACCAGCCTACCACTTAAACAGTTGTGTTGACAGGAGGTGCCAAAACTCCTGTAGATTTCCAATCTATGTTCTCAACAATCCAGGCTACTTTGACCAACTTTGATGGTAAAATAGACTCTATAACCTACCGAGTAGACCGCATGTCTGAGGGCCTGGACAGTCAAACACGGAAAGGATCAACATGGCAGAGCGCTGTATCTCAGATACTGAAAATGCACACCGTCAAATGGAAGCTAAACAAGAAAAAATAGACAGAACACTGACGGTGCTAATGGCAAAGTCAGTAGATTTGGAGGCAGGATCTCGCCGCAATAAGTTGCACTTCATGGGAGTAGCAGAGACGGCAAACACAGGAAACATGGAGCGCCACATTGAAAACTTGCTGGTAACCCTTCTGGGTAAAAACACCTTTTCGGATGTTTTCATCATTGAGAGGGCACATAGATCCCTCGCTCCACCACCAGGGGCTAGGCTGAGACCGATCATTGCGAAACTCTTGAACTATAGGGACCGTGATGCAGCGCTTCGTAGAGCCTGTGAACTGGGCAGCTTGAAACACGAAGGTATGGACATTTCTATCTACCCAGATGTCACGCCAAAAGTCTAGGAGGTGAGGAAAGAATTCTTGGCAGTAAAAAAGAAATTACGCAAGCAACATATTGCATACGCAAGGATCTATCCAGCCCGCTTGAGAATAATGGATGGTGGCAAGAGCACGGTCTACAATGAGCCCAAGGAAGTGCTCAAATACTTACAACAAAAGGGCTCTCAGAGCACACACAGGAGATCACCCAGAGGAGGCCAGAAGAGCAGGCAGATACTTCAGATGTCGAATTACAAAAACGCCCCCTCTGATTTGTTATTGATGCCGGGACAATGCCACCGGACAATCCAGTCAAAGTACCATATGGACTCAGATAAGTGCTAAATGTAACCACATGGTCTTATGACTAGTATGCAGCTAGTTGGGAGTAGTGCGTAAATGCATAGTACATGAATACAGAGAGCAATGGGGCTTGAGAAACTGGCAGTAGGCTGATTGTCCTTTGCAACAAGCAGGTTAAAACAAATGTATTATAAAAAGAAATTTGTTTATGTTTAGACAATCGACCCCCTGTGTGAAATAGTCTCAGGGGTTCCCAGCTGGCATTTCCCGCCAAACATATGTGCAATACAACACACTAAAGTTTCTTAATGGGATTGTTTGCGGGGCGGGGGGGTTGGAACACATTTTTTGGGACTGTCTTCACTGTAATTGGGATGGCGAAGTGGGAGGGGGGTGGGTGGGATGTAAAGTTAAGAAATATGGTTGGTGATAAGATGACAGATACCACATACACTACAGAGAATACACCCTTTAGACCAGAGGTCTTCAAACTTTTGTAAGTTGAGGCCCCCAGATGAATTTTTTTAAATGTTGGGCCCCCCCACCATCTGACAGAAACTCGTGGAATCTGGTACACTACGTCATCTACCGCAACCCGCATGTCCCGGGCCATATCCGGCAAATAATGTTCAACACAATAAGAGTTTAGTAAACTGTAGGTTTGTGAGTGGGTGTGGTTAAATGACAGAGACTTATCACACAGCTCAAAACACAATTTTCCAAGATAAAATGTGTGCAAATTGTTTTTACTAGGATGCTTTGTTTTACACATGACAGATTGATAATAACACCAACAGAGACGGTCAATCTGTGGATGGATTTTTGCTACTGCCATCCTCAGGTTGTGCTCCACTTACAGTCAGGAACGGTACTTAGTCTCTGCCCAACATGCCCCCCTTTCCCCCACGGACCTTGAAAAAGCCCTCTTGCCTTCACGGGAAACCAGGAAGAAAAGGCAGCAAAAGTGTAATGCAGGAACTTTATGTCTGACCATTTCATGGCACTTTCTGCAATCTCAGTAACCAAACCAAACAACTGAAGAGCTGAGAGGACGCACTGCTTCAAAACAGCCTCACATTGTCTCAATTCAGCACTCAATGTTTCTGCTGTAGGAGCAGAAGCGCATCTAAATACCAATATTTAAGTTGCCTAGGCTACATTGTCTATATAGGCACAAAACTTTGCAGTAATGCACATGAAAAAACAATAAACCCTGTCTGTGCTTCGTGACCATTCTGCTAAAAAGAGTCCTGTAGCATTTTAAAGACCAGCCATGAACCACACTTGCAAATACAATCCAGCAGTGTTTTAATGAACCGCACGTAAACCGGAGAAAATGAAGAACCATATGACACGTTTATTAATAGGTAAACAGAGGGCAGGAAGTGGGTTAATGCCCAAACATACCTGGCCAAGCACTTTCACTGGAGGATACCTGAAAGTTGCATCCTCCATGGACAGCTGCTTCAAAGCCCTCCCTGCTTAGAGGCTCTACGAACAAGGATTTGGAAGGGCTGCAGGTTGGGAGTTCATTCACTCATCCACCAGTGTGCCTAGTTCCCGCGCTGCCTAGGAGCCTTTCCCATTCACTCACTCACTCATCCATACATCAATCCATCCATGTGCCCAGTTCCTGCGCTCCCTAGGAGCCTATTCTCATTCACTCACTCATCCATCCATGCGCCGGATTCCTGTGCTCCCTACAAGACATATTCCCACAGCTGGTTCCAAGCCCTCGCTGCCCAGAGGCTCCACCGCACCAAGGTTTGGAAGGGCTGCAGGTTGTGAGTTCATTCACTCATCCACCAGTGCGCCTGGTTCCTGCACTCCCTAGGAGCCTGTTTCCCATTCACTCATCCATCCATGTGCCTGGTTCCTGCGCTCCCTGGTAGCCAGCTTCCCACAGTTGCTTCCAAGCCCTCCCTGCCCAGAGGCTCCCACGCACCAGGGCTTGGAAGGGCTGCAGGTTTAGAGCTCATTCACTCATCCACCAGTGCGCCTGGTTCTTGCACTCCTTAGGAGCCGTTTTCCCACTCACTCACTCATCCACCCATCAATGCGCCTGGTTCCTGCGCTCCCTAGGAGCCTGTTTCCCATTCACTCATCCATCCATGTGCCTGGTTTCTGCCCTCCCTGGGAGCCAGCTTCCCAAGTTACTTCCAAGCCCTCCCTGCCTGGAGGCTCCTCCGCACCAGGGCTTGGAAGGGCTGCAGGTTGTGAGTTCATGTCTGCAACAAGTCCCTGCTCGACCTGGGAAAGCAGTTTCGATCAGGCCGCCCCCCATGGACGAAAGGGTGGGGGAGGGGCGACGGGCAGACATGTGTTCCAGCCTGTCCCTTCTCAAGGGACATGGCTGCAGGTAAACAAGCTTCACGGAATTATGCCATCATGTGGCAGTAATAGAAAGACAAGTACTGGCAAAAGCAGCCATTTTGTACACTGAAAGGTTTAAGTGCCAGCAACATCCCAGAACGATGCGGCAGTACAAGGCTCTCCCACAACAGCCACGGCTGCAGACGTGCAAGACACACACACACACACCCAGACGCACACACACACACACTAAACAGCGAAAACACACACACACACACACACACTAAACAGCAAAAACACACACACTAAACAGCAAAAACACACACACACACTAAACAGCAAAAACACACACACACACACACACACACTAAACAGCAAAAACCTGCTCTGCAGAACTGTAAGAGACACACTTGAGGGATCAAGCACACCCAACAGGCATCAGCAACACAAGGTGTAAAGACACCCAAACACAAATGAACTCCATGCAGCCACAGTGCAGGTGTACAAAGCACACAGACAGCTACAGCCAAACGCCCGAGAGAGAAGGTGGGAGGGGGCAGAGTGGACCCCTGCCAGAGATGGTTAATTCTTACAGCTGAAATGCTCCAGCTGCACTGGGAGGCACGGAGTCTCCTCTGCTAAAACCGAAAGCAAACGATTCGGTTTTAGCAAAGGAGACTCCGTGCCTCCCAGTGCAGCTGGAGCATTTCAGCTGTAAGAATTAACCGTGTGAAATTCCAGAAGCATGGGCACGTCGATTTCCCCTCCCTCCAACCCTCTGTTATGGGGGCACAGACGAACATCAGCCCAACATCCACAACACCCTCGCCCCCACCCCCGGTCTAAGAAAAAGCCCTCTTACCCGTTTCGATTTCAGAAGCAGTCCTTCACAGCTAGGCGACAGTAAAAGATAGGAAGACATTCCCAGGAAGAAAAGGCAGCCAAAATATAATGCAGGAGCTTTATGCCCGCAAATTTCGCGGCACTTTCTGCAATTTCGGCTGCTGCCCACCTGAGTGGTGGAACGTCAATGGCGACGATCCTACATGCTGATTGGCTGCTGCTCCAGCTTTATACAATCAAAACTCCCCATAAGAAATGGGTGATAATTTTGATGTAGGACAGAGGGAAAAGAAAACAACAAAGGTAAGCTTTTACGGTGGAGTACGCGCCCCCTCTGGGACGGCGCTGCACCCCCCCTGGGGGGCGCGGCCCACAGTTTGAATAACTCTGCTTTAGACACTACCTGGACCACTCAGTTACTTAACAGAGTATGGATCATAGACCACATCCCACCAGAACTTGGACACTTGGGAAATGGAATATACAATGCCTGAAAAATCTGCAGTAAATTCGTAAAGTTCTTGCATGTTTAGACCGCCACAAAGTGGACGTAACCTGCATTCAGGAAACAAACCTCACTGATGCTACAGAGAGTAGAAGAGGTGTACGGTGGGCAACATACCGACTAGCGTCCGCCTTTTCTACTTACGCCAGGGGAGTACTGCTTCTTATTAAGCGCGGCACACCATTTACACTACTAAACTCGATAAAAGACAACCAGAGCAGATATGTTATAACCCAGGAAAATTTCGAAAGGAACAGTCATAACTATTGTTACCATACATGGCCCTAATACGGATGATTCTTCTTTTTTTGTACAATTATGGGCAAAATAGCGCCCACTATCACTGTCGGCAACAATTTGGGGAGGAGACTTTAACACCTGTCTTGACCCAGCTCTGACAGGTCCACGTGCAATGACAGGTATGGGAAATAGTCTGCAAAAGCGCTCCATGAGGGTATGGAGGAGTATGAAATGACAGATGTGCTGCAACTGCGCCATCCAGGACACAGGTACTTGCATATCTGCAACCCACAACACATGGTCCAGAATTGACTTCTGGATGGCCACTGCAGAAGTTTGCATGTGGACAACATCAATATCACATATGCCCAAAACTCTATTGGACCATGCACCGGTCCGTCTTGAACTTCCACTCACACTCCGCGACAGTACACGTGGCGTCCACACAAAGGTGCATTGTTAGATCAGGTGTTTAGAGTTGAACTGCAGCAGGCCATCACAGACTATTTTGAAAGCAATGTGGGTTCCGTAGAGAGCGCTAAGATGTTATGGGAAGCTTTCAAAGTAACAATCCGTGGATTTGGTATAGGGAAACATGCTGGCATATTGACAGATATTCAACAACAGCTGTCCATGATCGAAAGAGACATCAAACACTCAGAATTGGACTACATGAACACTTTGAACCACAGGACTCTGGCAGAAATCAGGCAAAAGATCGACACTTACCATGAGTTCACAGAGAGCGAACTCAAATACATCTCACATAGACACATGGCACGCAACTATGGGGAGGGCGGTAGACCAGGAAGAGCGCTTTCCACCAGAATATGCCCCAAACACACAGGATCCCATGTTACCCAAATAATAGACGCTCAATCCACACCTAAATATGACACCCCATCCATTATAGGCTGCTTCTCGGAGTATTATGAACGCCTATTTCTGCTGAGTCGTGCACATCCGCAACTGAGATAAACCAATATTTAGATGATGTTGCCCTAGCGTGGTTGTCTGATGAGCATCGCGAATATTTTAGCTACCACATCACAGAAGACGAGATAAAAGAGGCAATATGCTCCCTCCCAAACAATAAAGCCCCTGGTATAGATGAGCCACCCGGGGAATTTTATAAAGAATATAAAGACTTATTAATCCCACATTTCACTGCAATGTATGAAGAGGCATATGAAGAAGGCATACTGCCGACATCACTAAGGGAGGCGGTGCTGATCACGCTTCCTAAACCAGACAAAGACCCTGTAAAATGCAAATCTTATCGCCCACTATCGTTAATAAATATAGACTCCAAAATAGTGGCAAAAATCATTGCATTGCGGATACAGTCCTTAATGCGGAACTTGGTACTACCAGATCAAGCCGGTTTTATACCGACAAGATCAACAACGCAAAATTTGAGGATCATATTCGCTATGTTTCATCAGCTGAACCCAGAATTTCCAGCAGCTGCTGCCTTACTGGACGCAGCGAAAGTATTTTACTTTGTGGAATGGCCATATATGTTTGCCGTGCTAGAAGAATGGGTTTTCCAGAGCCGTTCCTGTGCTGGATAACACTACTATATAATGAGCCGTGCTCACGAATTAGTGTGAACGGCAACACGTCTGAGCCTATTAAAATACACCGAAGGACGATACAGGGATGCCCAAAGTGGCCACTTATATTTACACTAACATTGGAACCACTAGCATGTAAGATAAGGCAAAGACATGCAGACACTGCACTGCAGTTCCAACTTCGACCTGTCAGTATATCGCTATAAGCGGACTACATGGCTCTCTACACAAGACACCCAGATGCTAATTTAAATAAACTTATTAGAGAGTATATCACGTTTGAACTCCATTCAGGCCTCTGTATAAACTTGGACAAATCCGTGGTGATACCGCTCACTCCCGGTACAACAAAACCAACACTTGATTACCCACTACAATGGCAGGATGCACCTGTAAAGTATTTAGGCATCTGGATACACAGAGATCCTGAACTGGTGCTGCGTGAGAACTATGGTAGAGCCATGTCAAAGCTAGACGACCAGATTGATCGGTGGATTAAGCTCCTGCTATCACTAGCTGATAGGATCGTGGGATGGCGGGAGCAGACGCAACTCAAGAGCGCTCCAGAGCGCTCTGCCACGACCGCCAAATATCCTGCATCTGGCTGTGAAAAAAATCTGCCAGTGGCCCACAAAATTATGCTGGAAGTCCACACGGGTGTACTGCAAACTTTCAGAGCCCGACGATGAGAACCTCAACTACGGGGAAGCAAGAGAGTCGGAACAGGGAAGACTCAGGCTCTGGCCCCTCCCTCAACGGAACTCTGCTGTAGGCATACCCGGCCGGGAGCGCCTGTCCAGCAGCATGCGGCCCTCGCTGCTTACAATCTAAGAATGACCCAACGATCCCCCGGTACCTGCGGAGTGACCGCGACAACACTCGTCAGACTCTGCCTCGCCTTATGGACCCGCCGGGTGCTCGCAGGTGATCCCGCCGATGAGGAGAGGGTCCCGCACCTAACAACTGACGCGCAGCAGGGACTGCGGTGAGCGGGGGAACGGAGTTAACATCCGGCGATCTGAAAGGGAATTCAGAGGAACGGAGGGTACCCGAATTAAGCCTAAAATTAAACAAACTTTGAAAGCTTTTCACATGGTATACGTCGAGCCTGACCTCAAAATGGCACCCACCAGGGACATATCCCATAGAGCGAGCATGACCCAGCAGTCGAGGGGTTCCTGATGTCCCATCTGGATATTTAGCATACCTGATCAATTCAAACCACTGAATTACAGGCAAGACCAGCTGCTTAGTCTCGGGGTCAAACAGTCTAAACTGTCTGACAGTAAGATAGTCTGTTTCTAACTCCAAGGTCTGAATCCCTTGCCTGACCCCAAGATGGCTGCCACATTTTTCCCTACCACTGGACTCTAACAAGAACTTAAACACATCCCCCAGCAACCTAAATGGCAGCCTCAGCTCCTTCTCTGGTTTATTTTACTCCCTC
Source organism: Lissotriton helveticus (assembly GCF_964261635.1). NCBI lineage: Eukaryota > Metazoa > Chordata > Amphibia > Caudata > Salamandridae > Lissotriton > Lissotriton helveticus. The sequence goes on from NC_136059.1 coordinate 1,710,452,961, forward strand.
CCCCCACCTCCTTCATTTACCTTTATCCTCTAGTGGGTTCATGCTCTTCCACTACTTGACTCTGTTTCTGTATCCTATGTAGCTATTCAAAATGGTTTTTCCTGAATGTTGAGACCTGAGCAACATGGCTGATGCCCGGTGGAGTTGCTAGACAGCTAATGAGGAGATTGGCCCTGGTTTCCCCTTTGACCGTCCCCTACCCAGCTGGAAATTGAGCACAGTTCTTCCTCGTCTCCCGGCTGTGGCTCCTTCCTCCCCTCCTTTCCCACAAATTCTCTCAATCGCGCTGTTTGTTTACTGTACCTTACTATGCTACTGTATCAGATGTAACTTGTAATGCAATGTTCCTCTGGTTTAGCGCTCTGATACCTCCGGGTCTAGCCAACGCTATGTAAACCTTTTTAGATGTACCTTGTAATGCAACGATCCTCTGGTGAAGCGCTCTGATGCCTCCGGGTCTAGCCAGCGCTATATAAACTACTCAAATAAAATAACCTCAAAATTGGTTTTCCTGAACGTTGAGACTTGAGCAACATGGCTGATGCCCGGTGGAGCTGCTAGACAGCTAATGAGGAGATTGTCCTGGGTTTACCCCTTGACCTTCACCTACCCAGCTGGACCTTGGGCACAGTTCCTCCTTGTCTCCCTGCTATTACTCCTTCCTCCACTCCCTCCTACTAATTCTTGCAACTTTGTTGATGTGTACTGGACCTTACTATGCTATTGTAACTGATGTAACTTTTAACGCAACAATCCTAAATGTAAAGCGCTCTGAAACCCTCTTGGATCAAGTTCGCGCCATATAAAACTTTATTAAATAAAAAAAATAAAAGTAGTGTTGCCCAGATTCCTTTACTTATTCATGAACATACCAATATGGGTTACACAATCGCTGTTTGTTAAATAGCGCACCGCCATGCTCAGATTAATGTTGGTATGCAAGCAGGCTAGAGTAGAGTGGAGGGAATTGACTAGACCATACACTCAAGGGGGTTTCAGAGCACCGGATCTACAGTTATGCTATTACTGTGCACAGGCGCAACACGCCCACTACTGGCTACATCCACACGGCTATATACCGCTCATAGCAGTAGAACATGAGAGAGTAAAGCCGACCCCCCTAATTACATTTCAATCAAACCCGACAGAGAGCACCACTGAATGCTGAAATACACCCAGTTAACGGCACCTCGAGAGCGTGGCATACATTAGTGAAGCATAGAAACAAACTACCAACGTATGCTCCAGCGCTACCCATTATCCACCACCGACAAAAAACGGTGATGCAAGAAAGGAATATGACGAGATTGCTGGGGGAGATGGGCCTCTGCAACATGGGTGACCTATTCCCGCATGGACGGTTTTTCTCACAAAATAACGCATCTCTTTTGCATACCTACGCCTGCGAATGGCAGTGAAGGGCCCATGCCCCACATTCCCAGATGAACCACCAACACATAAAGAGCTTCAGATTCTACTAACATCACGGTCACGCCAACGTTTAGTTCAAGCCTTTAAAGGGTGGCTCAATACGAACAATTCAGAGAACAAGACAAACCTCTAAAGAGATGGGAGGAGACAATTGGCAAGCCCATTGCCAAAGAGAACTGGGGGTACAGCTGTGCTCAGATGAAAATGCTCACACCTATTTGCAATGAGTATTATACATGTGCACAGTAGTACAACTCCTAAATAAATATAAGCCACACCAAAAAAGTCATTCTTGTGAACTGTTATGCATTTATTATTTGACATGTGAGAATGTCTGTCTTTCTCTGATAGCTCACAGAAAACACAGCAGAGTGAAGGCAATACGATGATCTTTAAAATGTAGGCAAAACAAGTTATAGATGTACATGTTAATCCTCTGGTATTCAGTTGCTCACTTAGATACGTGATCTGTGTTTCAGAAAGGTTCAGGGTGACACACCATTGACTATTCAAAAGAGTGAGACTCTGGCCATGAGTGTGAGGTATATTCCTATCCATTTGTAAACACCCGTTTACACACGGATTGGAATTAGGAGTTGCTAGATATTTAACTCATCCGATTAACACCTCAACTGTCGTTACATTTCGACAGGCCACACCTGCCGAAATTTAACGGGGGAATATCATATAGTATTTACCATACCATGCAGATTTTCGTGAGTTAATTAACAAAATCCATGTTATCCCCCACCAACTCATAATAGGTGTAATTTATCGCACCAGATAAATAACATATACCATGATATTGTTATTTATCACATGCTATAGATAACACCTAAACTCGCAATCAGGGCCTCTGTCTCCTGCTATAACTTTACAAAGTCATGATACTCGTGCATTGGGCATGAAAAGGTGGAATGCAGCCCTTTGTCCATAGTAAAGAACTCAACCCTACTACCATGAGTCAACAGCAATAGGGAGAAAACTGGTAGAATCCATAACTATGTGGAGTACACGGGTAAGAATGGCATTGCCACTGTACTTTTAGAAGAGAAGTGTATTGGAGCAACAGTGCTGAAACCTGCTTCTGAAAGGTAGGGCAGTGGTCCCCAAACTTTTTAGAACCACAACTCACTTTTTAGGGCAACAATATTTCTAAAACCCCCTACCTTTAATGGACATGAGGCAGGGCGATTTTTTAATGTAACTAAAGCATCACGTGGACGCCCATTGTCATTTACAGACAGCACATTTCGACTGAAATGGCCACTAACACTGCCAAGAGACACAGTTTTACTGGAAAACTATATAGCACACAAATGATAATGTGTGGAAATTGGGTTTCTGTAAATATTTATCATTTGTGCATCAAGTGAGTGTCATGATTTGCTTTGATCCTATTAAGATCTCTGTTTCCATTTCCACCACACTTTAGAATTACAAAAAAATGCTTCATTGTTGCTTTCTTAACTGATGGATGCATACAGTTCCTTTACAGGCATGTACCATTTTCTGTGTATTGCGAAAAACTACTGCTTACATTGTCAATATAATTCACTTTAAAAACTCTTATTACTTTGCAGTCAGAGAAACAAAGGTAAAAATCAAACCCCATGTTGAAAGTATAAATCAGCTTGGCATTTAACTTCTGTCTTTGACTCAACAAATGAGACATGTTAAACACAGAACTTAAAGGTATCTTTATTTATTGCACTGACTTTAAGGACCGACTGAAAATAAGCTATGATCCACTAGTGGGTTGAGAACCACAGTTTGGGATTCATCTTGTATAAAAGCATTAGATGTGTCAAGCTTCCTTTGGTTACTTGACAATGTGGTTTTAGAAGGACAGACTGCGGTTATGTTATGTTAAAATATTTATAAAGCGCATGGCTGCCCTAGCAATGGGGTGTCCCAGTGCTAGAATGGGCAAAGCAGGACCGGCGAGGAAAAGCTAATAATCAGAAAATAGGCAGGTCTTGACAGCGCTTCTGAAGGTCCAGTGTTCATGGATGTGCCGAGTGATAAAGGGCAGGGAGTTCCAGAGGGTAGAGGCTATCACACAGAAGGATGCCCACCTGCTATAGACCTTCGCACCCGGGTCACAAGGGCTAGATGAAGGTCCGCCGAGGGCAAGGCACAGACGGGAACATAGGGGCGAAAGAGATCACCCAGGATGGGGGGACCGGAGCCCGTGAGGATTTTATGAGAGATACATAGGGCCTTAAAGTGAATTCTTTGCTCCATGGGGAGCCAATGTAGCTGGTGAAGAAGGCCAGAGACAGAGCAATGCTTCAGAAGAGCAAAGAGAAGCCGAGCCGCAGCATTCTGGGCTAGCTGGAGCCTTTTGATCACCATCTTGTTTGACCCAAGGAGCAATACAGTGCAATAGTCTAGCCTGGACAATATGGTGGATTGAATAATCATCTGACGCGTGTGGGAAACAAAGAGTCCCAGAATGGGCTATACGCCTCGTCAGAGTCCAAAGCAAATGCCTGCTACTGAGTTTGCCTGGGCATTAAAAGACAGGGTGCTGTCTACCCAGACACCCAAGTTCTCAACAGCTGTTTTAGGCTGCTGAGGCAGGCCTAGCATGGGAGGCCACCAGTGATTGCCCCATAGGTGGGTATCTATTCCTAGTAGAAGGATTTCAGATTTGTTCAAACTCATTTGGAGGCAGTTGGCAGACATCCATTCAGAGATGGCGGTCAAATCTTCTTGAAATTTCACAGGATTCTGCATAAGATCAATGGAGAAGGAGAACACCAGCTGCGTATCATCGGCATATGACTCCAAGGTGATGTTGCGAGATTTTGCGCCAATGGAAGGATGTAAATGTTGAAAATAGTAGGGCTCAGAGCACAGCCCTGTAGACTCCTTAGCATAGCAATTGGGTTTGGAAGTGATAGGGTTGGGAAATGACTTGGAAAGGTCTATCAGCCAGAAAAGACATGAACCAGGAAAAAGCTTTGCCACTGATACCAATCTCCAGCAACCGGTGCAACAAGATCTTATGAGAGAGTGTGTTGAATGCTGCACTCAGGTTGAGCAAAATCAGCGCCGAACATCTGCCCTCATCCAGTTAGACCTGTAAAAGCTTTGTGACCTCTGGCAGAGCAGATTTCGTGCTAAGCTGGGGTCTTAAACCATTTTGGGAGTGGTCCAGATTCGAGTTGGATTCCAGGAACTGAGTTAAAGTAGCATTGACATGAGATTCCGTCAATTTGGTGAGGTAAGGAAACAGAGATATAGGGTGTAAATGTTCAAGTCTAGGGGTGTCCAGTGTAGGTTTTTTTTTAACTGTGTAATAACTTGTGCATGTTTCCATGAGTCCAGTACTGAGGCTGAAGACAAAGACAGATTTGTCAGACACAGACACCTAGGAAGCAGACAGTCCTGGAACTTTAGGAGGAGGTCAGGTCTAAGAGAGTCATTGGGGAACCCGTATTTACCTTGTGAACTAGAGTGAAGAGAGCTTCAGAGGAGATAGGGGGAAAAAGAGGAGAGATGGGGAAGGGTGACTTAAGGACGGTCCCTTATCTGGGTTTGAGTCCTTACTATCGGGACCAAAGTTGTCGTACATATGCTCAACTTTCCCAATGAAAAACTTGACCATTTCCTCACCCTGAGGGTTAGTGGATATAGTGCGCTCTGAAGCTTGTGAGGGCTTCATCATGTCGTTTATTAGAGAGAAAATAGTTTCAGTGGGGTAGGTGCTATTTTTTATTTCGTTCGCAGTGTGCGTCCCTTGTCTTTCGAATCAATTTATGGTAGGCCTTAATAGCATCTCTGTAGAGTGTTTTGGCTGCGAGTTCGTAGGAGCGTCTCCAGGCTCACTCTAGGAGCTTGCAATTTTTCCTGGCTACGTTCAATGACTCATCAAACCAGACATTGGCCTGAGACCTGGTAGGGTGTGTCAATTTGGCAGGAAAGCACCTGTCTAGTGCTTGAGTGATTTAGCTGTTGGCTGCCTCCATGTTAGAAGAAAGTTCAGGGTTCTGAGTGCTAAGGGCTCTTTGAGTCAAGCTTATTCCAACAACGTTTGATCAAAGGATTAAGATGAAGCTGTCAATGATGATCCAAGTGATTTTTTAAAGATACTTTTGCTTTGTTGAAGGACTATCTTCCGCCATTTTAGTGTTCGGCTATCGTTGGATGGATAGATCTCTTTGGTGATGATCGGCGGTGGATTGCCTGCAGAGTTATGGGGAGCATCCCAAAGGGGCTTCAAGCTGAGGCAAAGAGGGTTATGATCACTGTCAGTTGTAACACCCACTTTCATGTCAACCAGGTCTCTCCAGAGTCTCACATAAAGAAGGATGTAGTCAATTCGAGATGGTCCACTGTTTCTGTTAAACGTATTAGCACCCTGTCTATCTGAGGGAGATCGTCTGTTTACTGCCCCCAACCCGTATTCTCCATTTGGGGCACTCACTTGGAGCGCCAACTGAGTCCATTTTTTAACTGGGGGGAGATCTGGGGGGGAACAGCCCATTTGAGGTCGTCTTCTAGCATACCCGTTAGGTCCTCCTTATCGAGGGGTTCGAAGGAGGTGTCGTGGGGCTGGGCCTTGCATCCACACTGTGTTAAGTTGACATGAGCTTATTAGAAGTTTAAATGCTATTTTTCCTTTATGCTGCCTTCTGCACATGGCACACATTATAATAAATGTTTAGAGTTCAGTGTTTTGCTTCACACAAAAATAGCATGTTTTTCTGTACTAGCAGCCTTGCTTAGTAAGCTTAGTCTGAACAGTGAGTGCTGAGGCCTTCAAGGTTATTTCAACACAGTTAGGACTGATCAGCGCTCATTCTAGACATAACATATATGCAGCTGTGGCCACCTCTGATTTTGGCGCGTTTAATAATGCACTGCGTAGGCATGCTCACAGACACTTGGAGAACTTTCGTATGATGAGAGCAGGTGCAGAATTTGATGTGATCCACTTCTGATGAATACCAGAGGTATGGGACCGCCTATGTAATCGCAAAGAGACCTTCTGTAGATATAAAATAACCTACTAGCAAGGGAGGGTGAAATATAGGTATATTTTAAACCTGTTACCATTTAGCATTATAACATGCTTTCTCCCTTTGTATTTTATGGAATAGTAGCTATGCTGATAATCTTGTTGCTTATAATATGTCTGCTTGTATTATCTCAGATACTGCGCATGAAAACACGGCATTAGAAATAAATATTCCAAACTTGCACGTGTCTTCATTTACTCCCTGTTTTGGACTGATTTGTTAGTATAACGAAAGAGTGTTCATGTGTTCCACATTTCATGAGGTAATCTAAATTCCATGTTCTGGGTTGTCTAATCATTGGTGTTATGGAAGAGCCAATGAGACACTGATGCTAGTCCGGTAGGGGATTTTGGGTACTAAGGTGAGTTTTGGCACACCCTAATTCACTGAGGTCCTGAGTCTCTGTGCACAGTTCTATGTAGGAACATAATCCCTGCTACAGAGGTATTAAGATCGCCCACTACTATTGGTCTTGAGTATGAAGGGCAGTTAGCTAAGCTCTCCTCTGGATACGTGAGTGTAGGCAAAGGTCTCCCCCCTTTGGTCCACCTCACATAGATATTAAACTGATCAATAGAGCCTCCCACCTAGGGCCCTTGATGTGAATCCCCATTATGTCAGGGCTGGCACTTGGGAGAAGAGTGATCTGGCAACTCAGGGACATCCCCACACAGATAATCAGTCCCCGTGCTGGCACCCTCTCACTTTAGTGGTAGCCAGTGAATAATAACAAGCATACCCAGATTTGTATACTAGGACCAGACTTCAGATCTCCTGAAAAATACAAATATTGTATCTTTCAATTAGGGTGTTTCAGTGGGGGAGAGGAATTGTGCTGCTTAGCCCTACCACGTTTCAAGATACAATTCTGAGCTGAGGATAGAAGCTGACCCTCTGGAATTGACCAAGGGGCTTCCCTCATTTGCTTCTGACTGAGATCCGATCCCCCTCATGAATGCCGGCTTCAGTGAAGCCATTAAGCTGTCATTGGTGGTTGCAGGAGGGGGAGAGTAAGGGGGGGATCTAGTGTACTGGATATCTTTACCAAGAGCTAGTCGTTGGTCTCTAATTGGGAGCCTCTGGCTAATCCACCCAGGGGGAATGGTATGTTGGTATTTGTCTGATCTTGCGGGATAACATGTTTGAATTGAATTGAGGATGCATCAGGGGGGCAGGTTCGGTATTCATGGGCAAGAAGATCTTTGGCCAGCTCTATCCCCTTGAGCGTAAGTTCAATACAGTCAAAGGGCTGGTCGGTGAAAGTACATCTTCTTGCTCTTACGATGTCATCACGAATTACGGAGCGGCATTCCCTGACGTTGCGGATCCAGTGTCTCGCTTTGTTAGTCAATGCGACTTCCACCTGTTATCCTGCTCTTCTGCCAAGTTTGGGAACATTAACCATGACGTTAGGGGGGTGATTTGTGTGGTCGCATTAGGTTCAGGTGGTATTTGTGTGCGTGGGATGGCAACAGGGTGTAAGTGAGAGTGCCTACAAGAAGGGAGGTTCGCTGTTGACATGCATGGAGCCTATTGAGTGTCTCAGGCATGGGTAGGTTGGTTAGCTGCTCCCGGTGCTGTCTCTGTGGGTGGCAGAAACCGTGGTCCTGTCTGCAATAGTTGTTTGAGTAACGTTGTAAGGCCGTCCAACGCAGATCTCATAGCCCCTACTTCTGCTCAAAGAACGATGATAGGCTGATTCTGACAGTCCAGGCATGCTGCAGAAGGCTTTCCACCTGGCTTGTCAGAGAGCTGGCAGATGATATCACCCTTCGGGTCATCTGTCAGGTCCAGAAGGGGGCAAACCTGTTGGTGCATTCAAGATCAGTTTCGGGCTGGTTTGTGGGGTAGTACAGGGGAGTAAAAGGTGGTGAATGGACCCTCATGAAGTGGAGTGCTACCCCTTGGTCACTCAAGGACGGTTCCTTGGATAGCGTTCTTTTAAACATATCAGAGATAATTGTTGGCCGCTAGGACTGGTGATATTAATAGGAGGTTGGCTAGCAGCAGTATATGATGCAGTAGCTGGCTCTGCATCTAAAATACCTTTGCATTCATTTAACAAGCTATCGATGCAATCTAAAACACAGTTACTGCCCGGGTGCTTAAGTGATTTTTTAAAAAATGTCCCCTTCCCAGCTAGCCCACCTCCACGACCCTCCATTGCTTTCCTCTTCCCCATCTCAAGCCTAAGGAGCACAATACGAAACAAAGGGAACAAGAGAACACAGCTTATCCATGGGTGCTAAACAGGAAGCTATACCAAAAGAAAAAGCTATAACACTAGGGCTTGCAAAAGGCTTTTTGTCACCCGGGGTGGTTTGGCCCTCCCTGTAGGTCAAACAGCGAAACCAGAAAATAATTCACTTGAAAAATGTAAGGGTAAAGAGAAAAATGCTCAAAAGCCCAAACGCCCTTTTCCCAGAAATCAATTGACAATATCAAAGAAGTATAAACAAAGCGTCTGTAAACAATTTACTGAGTAGGCCGAGGAAAAGAGTCTCACACAATGTCAACGCCTCAGGTGCCAGGTGGCGAATTGGGAAGCGTCCGAAGAGATAGGTGGGCTGGTAGAGTCAGGGCAGGGCCTCAGTTAGAGTTGGGCATAAAAATAAGCAAGCAGGGGAATAACAGTACCTTGTGGTGCAGGCAGCCAGTCCCCAGGGAAGCCGTCAAGAAGCCAGACACAAGAGGGGTGGCCCTGCCCTGCCTCATCCTGGCAATGACGGGCAAGGACAGGCCTGCCCTTGCCTGGGCTTTGCCTAGGCGCGACCCGCTTGCACCCCACAGTGGGGCTCCTGAGCTGCTTAAGAGCACGTCCTGCCATGAAAGGAATGACGCAGCCATTTGCAGTAGGAGCCTGGGGGCTGGAGTCTGTGCAGCGGGGCTCATGAGGTGCTTAAGAGCGCCTCCTGGCGTGAAAGGGATAATGCAGTTGTTTCCCGTAGGAGCCTGGGGCTGGAGTACTTGCACGGCTCTGTAGAGTGGAGTCCCCAATGCAATGCATGCTAATGTGGCCTGTGTCATGAACAGTTAGGCTAGCATAGGGAAAAATACAATGGGCCTGATACAGAACACATGACAGGGCTGCAGAGTGCTGGCAGCCACTACATGTTGCTACAGGTCCTGGGATTTCAAAATGTCATTTATTTGTTCAGAGAGATTCTGTTCCATAGCCAAGCCATTCTCACATTGTTTAACCTGTGACTGGAGGGGACAGGTGACAGAAGTACATTTTGTGATGTGTGCATTCACTGCATGCAGATTGAGATTCCTCATTCAGAGTGGGCCTTTCCATCCAGTCAGAACTGTGTATTATTAGCCACAGCATCTAAATGCTGTATTCATTAGAAATCGTTATTGAATGAAATACACCCACGCACATCCTGTCGGATGCTTTTAGGGAACATCAATCCTTTCATGCAGTTCAGAGGCATGCAGGCGAACAGGAGAGAAATTCAATTGTTCAATATGCAAACTGCAGGTGAGAAACATGCAATTATTTCTCTTTTTACTATACTCGAAAACACAACAGGTGAAAAACCATTAAACCTAATTTTACAAGACGAGATTGTTTTGGGGAAAACAATAGAGGTATTTTCTTTGTGTGTGTGTGTGTGTGTAAGCTCCCTTGAACCCTTTCCTGAGAATGCCTCTGCACTCACTCCTTCCAAAAGTGACTCGCCATCCATCACAGTTTCTTGCTTTCACCCACTTGAGACCCCTTTTGCACTCTGCCATGTCTCTCTACAAGGTGTGCATGGTAGTTGTACTGCAATAGCAGTATTTCTGAGCTGTGAACAGCCCAGGACCTTTGCCGAAATGTTGAGAGAAGAGGTACATCTCTCAGCCAATCCAGGTCATGCTCCTTTGCTGTTACACAGCCTGAGAACAGCACTAGAATTGGCTTGAACAAGCAAACTCACCACTCATTAGTAGACTGGGGGTTGCAGCTTTGATAAACCGCCAGTCACAAATGTGCAGGTGAAGAGAAGCCTCTACTGCGCATGTCGGGCTGCCTGGAGAAGGGCAGTCATCTAACCCGACATGCACACTTGTGCCATGCTGGCACCAATATGCATGCAAAAAGAACAGATGATTGACAGAATGCTGAAAGATGCAAACATTCACCCCCAGTCACAGATTTGGGTTTAATCCATCATGTGTTTGCTCACAACGCCATCCCAGTTTACACCCAGCCATATGCTAATTAGTCTTCACTGTCCAGCACAAACAGCCAAGCCAGGTCCTAACTGGACAGAAAACAAGCATCCTGGAACCAAATTCGGGGTATCACCCCTCATCAGACAGGCTTGTTTGAATTCAGTGGCACAGTAATCATGGGATCCAAGTGTGGGCATACCCTTTTAACTTAGAGCGGAAAAAGCAAAAAGAACAGATGATGGATGGAATGCTGAACAATACAAACAATCACACCCAGCCACAGATCTGGGTTTAATCCACCATTCTTTTGCTCTCCATGCCACCCGAGTTTGGACCCAACCATATGCAAATCAGTGTTGGCCCCGCTCCTCATGGGAACAGTCCAGCCCGAACTGCCAAGCCCGGTCCTTCCTGGAATGGAAGCAAGAATCCTGGGAGTGGTTTTGGAGTAGCACCCTTCATCAGACAGGCTTGCTTGAATCCAGTGGCACGGTGAGAACGTTAGTGGGAAGGGTAGGTTCAGACATGTGTCCTGTGCTCACTATGCCACTTGATTCAACTAGCCTGGCTGATGAGGGTAATACCCCGAAACCCATTCCAATATGCTTGTTTCCGGTCCAGGGAGGACCTAGCCTGGCAGTTCGGTGCTGGACTGTTCACATGGGGAGCAGGGTCAAGAATAATTTGCATATGGTTGTGTCCAAACTCAGGTGTCATGGTGAGCCAAATAAAATAACGATGGATTAAACTCAGATCTGTGACTGTGGATGTATGTTTGATTTGTCTAGCATTCTGTTCATCGTTGCTTTTTTGAATTTGTTGCTCTAAGTGTGAAGGGTATGCCCAGAAGTAGGGTACCCTGCTCACTGTGCCACTGGATTCAAGCTACCCTGGCAGATGAAGGATGATACCCCAAAACTGGCCCCAGGATGCTTGTTTCTGGTCCAGCGAGGACAAGGCCTGGCTGTTCGGGCTGGATGTTCCATTGGGGAGCATTGCCAACACTGATTTGCATATGGCTGGGTCCAAATTGGGGTGGCATGGTGAACAAAAAAAGGAATCGATTAAACCCAGATCTGTGACTTTTGTTTAATGTTTGATTTGTTCAGCATTCCGTTGTCATTGTTTTTTTTGCACCAATATGCAATTATCAGTGTCTAGAAAATTGAAGCCTCACCCCTTCCTCGGTGCTGCTGACAGAAACCGCCTGCGGCTAAAGGCTGAGACTGCTGTAGGGCCGAATACAAAATATACATGTTGAAAGATTGGTTTATAAGTTGTTTCTTTATATTATTCAGATATATTAGATGGGGTAGGGGGGCTTAACTATGAGTGGGTCAAGGCCCAAATGCCCAAAGGTAGAAACCTCCTCTGATCGGACACTTTCTGATTCTGAAAACAGTCTGGGATTTACTTCTTTAAATAAAAGGTAAACATTTGTTTTCAGTACGTGGTTAAGGAAAGAGCATCAACAATGTTGGTGGAGCGCTTGGGAAGGATGTAAACCACAGGAAACAGTATTTTCTGCATGGAGAAACAAACAAAAAAATATGTGTGTGCAAATGATCTTTGGCCTAACAGGCGAGTGTAGACAAATATTTATGCATAGAAGTGTTCCAGGGATTTGCAACAGTTGCAGGTTACGAGGAGTTCTCCTGGATTTCTGTGTGAATTTCAAACAAGTAAAACATGTACCCAGTAGTTAGTTTTTTTTCAGTACTTTATAGACTTTTTGTGAGAATTATGCCTAGGAGGAATACATTCTTTTAATTCTTTTAAAATATGGGTTTCAGAAAAAATTAATAGGTTTAAAGTGATATAAAGCCCATCAGTGTTACTGTTCCACTTTGGGCAGGAAAGCGGTCCTGGTTCTAAGAACTAACTAGTCAGGGAAAAAGCAAGTAAAAGGAGGCTAGAAGGTCAGTACCACTAAGTCACTCAGATGTCTCGCCGACGTCAAGTGTCAGTAGAAAGAGAGCTCTTGTAATACATAATGGGGTATATTTCAATAAATTGTGCTACTCTAAAATTGGTAACGCCACTCTACAACTGTTTTAAAATGCAGGGATGCGCCGTACTTACAAAAATTTGGTGCACTCCTTCATTTTCTCTAGTGCTGGTGCTGATAAAGCTTCCTAGCACCATTTTGCTTGGGTGCCTGTGCTTCAGGGGCGATTGTTTATGTGCAGGAAGGAACACCTTCCTGCACATAATCTTAGCAGGCAATTTGCTCTATCCATGCTGCAGAATGCAGAATGCAGCACATGTGGAAAGAGCAATATACAAGGAGCAAAACAACATTCCTCCTCGTATCGCCTTTTTAAGACCAGGTATATCCTGGTCTTATTTTTGGTGCTGCCCCATACCTAGTAAATATAGGGCAGCGTCAAAAAGCAAAGGGTGTTGCAGCAGACCACCCACTGCAATACCCATTGCACGTACTTTTCACGCTAAGTGCTGCATGAACAGGGGCTTTATTTACAAGGTGGCGTTAAGCCATAAAAAGTGGCTTAACACCCCTTTGTAAATAAGGCAAAGGAGTTAACGCCACTAGAATGTCAAAATAAGTGACATTCTGGTGGCGTTAATTCCTTGTACATATGCCCCAATGTGACGTATTGTGCTGCAAAGCCCACCACATTAAAGGTTTCTCAAGCCAGAGTACATTTCACACCAATATATCAGACTCAGATAATGCTTGTGCACTGTTCTAGAGTGGAAAGAGTAAATATACTATAACATTCTGCTAAAGGTGCTGCAAAGTATCTCAAACGCTTCAATGGGAGGAGAAGTAGGACAAATTAGTAGACTTTAAACAATTAATATTATGGTATAGATTCTATTATAATGAGCAGCAAAGTAATTAGTGTGGTGGATCAGGGGACTTTATTTTGAGTGGAGGTGGCATGGACTACTTAGAGGGCAAAGGTACAAACCACCCTCTACAAGGAAGGTAAATCCAGTCACAGGATGTTTGGGATTGCCCTTAGAAATAAACAGAAATCCGGCTTGCTCATTGAGGCATTTGCCATGGATGAGAACGAAGTACAAATGAGTAATGAAAAGGTAGGTCACCTTCTCTTGGTATATCTCAGAGTGAAAAATACAAGTGACTGTTGGACATCTCTTTCTGCACACACATAAGGTTTTGACATTTCTATTAATTCCCACACTCATTTACTGTACTTTACCTATAAAAGGCATAAGGGGCTCTTTATGATGGTCCCACCAGCCCAATTAGTATGCACCCACCATAGTGCCTTACCTTTCACCATTGCGGATGGGAAAAGAGCATGCACAGCATTTCCCTGCACCCCATGGCTGGCACCATGCTGTGCCTGCCACTTGGTGCAGAAACTGCCAGGGGGTCCCCCCCAGTGCACCCCCCTGATGGGGCCCGCAACGGGTCCCTAAAGCCAATCTCTGCCAGCCTTTCCATGGCGGCATCAGCACCATGGAAAGGCCTATACTCACCCACATCCTAATATGGCGAATGGTGCTAGGCTAGGCACCGCCACAATATTAGTGGTCCAGTTCCGCCCGGCAGGCAATCATAACGATTGCCACCGGTGGAAAAGCGACGGACGGACTTTGCAACCGCCACTATAACCACCACCATTCTAATAAATTCTAAATGGCCCTGTTGAATTGCAGATCCCTCCCGAGGCACTCCCTAGAGATTAATTTTCTCATACAGGATCATAATTTAGATATCCTTTTCTTGACGGAAACGTGGCTCACATCGAGCTCAGGGGTGGATATTGTACGGGCCCTCCCCCAGGCTTTTTAATACATTCTCAGAACAGGCCTGTGGGTCGAGGGGGTGGCATTGCCATACTATACAGGGATTCATTTGTGTGTAGGGCTCTGAATAGCGGAGTGATGGACTGCGAGAGCTGTCAGTTCTCTTTGCAGATTTCACCTACGGTTTCTGTGTCAGGTTTATTGGTGTACCGCCCACCGGGGTATGCTGGCAACTTTGTCAGCTCTTTGATGGAAACCGTCACGGTTTTGGCATCCACTACTACCAACTTTATGACGTTGGGAGATTTTAATCTATATTTTAACGACCCGGCGGACCTGGTGGCGGCAGACCTACAATGTGATCTTAAGGCCTATGAGGTGGGCCTGATCAACTTTGGAGCACCACACAACAAGGGCCATTTGCTTGACCCGATCTTTTCCAATGTACCCCTTTTTAGGGCCATGCCTTCCTACCCTCTCCCGTGGTCAGACCACTTTTTGGTCCCTTTCACCTGGCAAATTGAAGCCATGGCTACATCTCTTCCTAGTGCTCGTACTCTGGAAAGGGCCTGGTCCAGGTTGTCAGTTGAGAATTGGATCCTCAAACTTGAACGTTCGCGTCCCCCCTCAGTTCTGGACCCGGCATTGGCAGATGCGAACCTCGGTAACTGGTTGACCAGCTCACTCGATTCCATCCTCCCTAAAAGAACAGTCTCAAAAAGGGAGAAGAGAATGGGCTCTGCCCCCTGGTATATGCCTGAGCTGAGAATTCTTAGGAAGGGCTGTAAGAAGCTTGAGCGCGTATGGAGGAAGGAATGGGGCGAATCTAATAGAAATGAATACCGCTCCGCGATAAGGGCGTATAAATCTGCTCTTCGCCGTACTAAGGTGCAATTCTTTGATAAAAGAATTAAAAACTCCTCGAATTCCTCCAGAGAAACCTTCCTAGTGGTTAAGGAACTATTGAGAGTTCCCGAGCCCTCTTTAGCTCACGACAACCCAGGCGACAAATGTAAGGATCTGGCGAACTATTTTCACACCAAAATAGAGAACATTCTACTTACCCTGCCCCAGATTGACCAGAGAGCAGATGCCAGTAGGCAGCCGGTTGGAGCCCCCGTCCACCTGGAAGCCTTCGGACCAGCGTCAGTGGACGAGGTACTTAAAGTGCTGGTCACTATTAAGAGCGGCTCCCCCAGCGACCCGGTCCCTATCAGGATCCTGAAACAGGTAGGAACTACTATTGCCACCCCTGTTACCGATTTAATTAACGCATCCTTTGCACGGGGTCTGGTGCCACCGAGCTGGAAGGGAGCAGTTGTGAAAGCCCTCCTGAAAAAGCCTCACCTAGATCCATCGGATCTGGCGAATTTCAGGCCCATTTCTTTGCTCCTTGGACTCAGTAAAATCGCGGAAAGGTTGGTGAACCAACATCTATCACACTTTCTTGAGTACAATGGCCTGTTGCGTAATTCACAAACAGGCTTTCGGTCGGGTCAGGGCAACGACACCGCTCTTCTGGCAGTCGTTGAGGAAGCCAGAAGCATCTTGGATTCGGGAGGATCAGTGGCAGTGATCCACCTGGATCTCAGTGCGGCTTTCGACACTGTTAATCACCAAGTGCTTATTCAACGGCTGTCAGATGTAGGAGTGACAGGGACGGCTTTGAAATGGCTCACGTCATTCCTTAGCGACCGGACTTAACAGGTATGGGAAGGCAGCGCACGATCAGCGTCAATCCCCCTCCATTGTGGTGTGCCACAGGGCTCATCCCTAAGCCCCACATTGTTTAATGTGTATATGGCCCCCCTGGAGGATGTGGTCGCCCCATTTGGTATCAAAATCGTGAGCTACGCTGATGACACTCAGCTGGTGGTCGCCTTATCCCAACTTGCTAAAAGTCCAGACACGCTGCACTCCTGCATGTCCAAAGTCTATACTTAGATGTGTGAATCGGCATTGAAGCTGAATGGCTCAAAGACCGAAATAATGCTTTTAGGACACAAAGGACCCCCACTCCCTCCGACTATCTGGCCCAGTTTTTTGGGCGAGCTCCCGAGTCCAAAGGAGGAGATTAAGGGCCAGATGTAGGAGGTCATTTACCGACCGGTAACGGCCGATTTCGGCCGTTACCGGCCGGTAAATGGGTATTTGGTATGTAGGGGGCCATTTTTACAGATTCTGTAAATTTACCGAATCGGTAAATTTACCGAATCTGTAAAATACCGAATCGGTATTTTTACTGATTCGGTAACAGACAGATGTAGGTGGGACCCTTCAGAGTCCCTAAGGCCTTACAGAATCAGTATTTTACCACCCAATCCAATTGGGTGGTAAAATACCGATTCCAGGTGTGCATGCACATGTGTGCATGCACACCTAGCCATGTGACAGACAGACATGCCCTTAGGGCATGTCTGTGTGCCACATGGCAAACATGCCCGTCTTTGGGGTGCTAGAGGGTGTCAAAGTGACACCCCCTGCACCCTTGCTAAAATCGGTATTTACCGATTCTGTAATTACAGAATCGGTATTGCCCATTGATTCCTATGGGCTTCAAGGTCCATAGGAATCAATGGGCAATACCGATTCGGTATTTACAGAATCGGTAAATACCGAATCTTAAAGATTCAGTATTTACAGATTCTGTAATACCTACATCTCCCCCTTCATATTTACCGACTCTTAAATACCGAATCGGTAAAATTCGGTATTTAAGAGTCGGTAAATATGAATTACCTACATCTTGCCCTAAGAGTCTTGGGGTCTGGCTGGAACAAGACCTCTCTTTCAGGACCCAAGCGAAAACAATGGCGGGAGTCTGCTTTGGTCTTCTCCGCTCAGCTCGGAAAGTTCTGCCCCTCCTTCCACCGCCATCCAGAAAACTGCTTATTCAGGGGCTGATCGTATCAAGATTGGATTTTAGTAATGCTATCTTTCTCAGTGCCCCTGAAACAACGTTTAACAAACTCCAACAGATTCAAAACGCTGCAGCACGGCTTCTTAAGAGTACCCCAATGACGCGGTCAGCTAAACCCGCATTGAAGGCGCTGCATTGGCTCCCGGTGCGTGAAAGGGTCAAATTTAAGTCCCTTTGTATTGCGCATAAAATTCTCCAGGACAAGGGACCTCCTATCCTGAAGAACTTAGTTGTGCCCTACAAGGCCAATAGAGCCTTGCGCTCAGATCAGAAACATTTGTTCAAAATTCCTAAAGTTAAAAAAGCACGTACGGGGGGGGGGGAGAAGATTCTCAGTGAACACAGCGATTCTTTGGAACGCACTCCCCCTGAGTCTGCGATCGGAGACTTGTCTTCTCCGGTTTCGCAAACTCCTCAAAACGCACCTCTTTCCTAACTGATGCCTCTGAATACGCTTGACTGCTGCCTTTCTGTTGCTCTGGAACAAGCGCTGGGATGCTCTAGTGTAACTACGCGCTATATAAAATTCGAAATAAAAATATGGCGCTGGGTATTTCTCATTACAATGGCGTAACAATCTCCACCACCGGCCCGGCGGTGGCGATCATTACACCATCGTAATTAGCCCCTAAGACTCAGAGGAAGATTAGCCCTTACCAAAAAAGGAGCAGTGTGTAAATCTGAGAGACATAAAAAAGGGTTGTAAACAAGAATGACAGCAGGGTAATAGGAAAGACAGGAGATCATACAGTGAGGGAGCTTGGTGGCAGAATAGTCAAGCCAGGTGAGGTCAGTATCCGAATGAATCACCTTAGCCAAGCAAATGATGACAATGCTCTGAAAATATACACTCTTGTCTGAATTGACTATTTTCTGTACCATATTGACCAGGGATGCAGAGCGGGATAGTATTACCATCATGGAAAGTAGAGGATTTTAATTCTGATATGAACGCTGGTTGACACTAGGAGAGTAGGGGTGCTTCAGCAGGCAATGTGGCCTTTCTCCTGGAAAAGATCTCAAAAACCATTTGGAAAGAGGTCATATACAGGGTAGCTTTCAGTTAACATTCAGCCCACATGAGTGACTTGAAGCCCAAACAGAAAATGGAAGCTATTGATTTATTTACGGTGGATTAATCCAGTATGATATTATTTATTGGACATGGCCCTGCAGGATCACCCAGGGTCTTTTCTTCACTTTGCCTTCCTGTGCTGAACCCAATTTTGCTGGCTTTTAGGACTCTGTGCACTTTAGCCCTGCCAACCAGTGCTGAACTGTGTGTACTCTCCTCTTAAAATATGGTTAAATTAGCCGATACCTGATTGGTACATTTCATTTACTTATAAGTCCCTATTACATAGAACTACCTGTACAAAGGGCCTATAAATAAAATGAATGTCTGACATAATATCGACAGACAGAATATCGACATACAAAAATATCGACACAAAAATATCGAAATCAAAAATATCGGAGTCATATCTTCATAAAGGTAAGTACAAAAATATCGAAAAATTAATATTGTAGTACAAAAATATCGACATTAAAAATATCGTTTTTTAAATGTATAAATAATAATGTAAAAATAATTTTAAAATACATATAATTTTACAAATATTAAATAAAAACATTAAAACATAATTAAAAAATTAAAACTAATACATATACATTTAAAATACATTAAAAACGTAATAATTTAATATATTTTTATTTTTTTTAATTTCATTTAATTGATTTAATTTAAATATAAATTTATTTTATTTTTACCCTGTACGCCTGTACCCCAAAAACCCAAAACTGACCCTGAACCCTAAAAATACCCCTTTACCCAAAAACCCAAAACTGACCCTGAACCCTAAAAATACCCTTTTACCCAAAAACCCAAAACTGACCCTGAACCCTAAAAATACCCCTTTACCCAAAAACCCAAAACTGACCATGAACCCTAAAAATACCCTTTTACCCAAAAACCCCAAACTGACCCTGAACCCTAAAAATACCCCTTTACCCAAAAACTGAAAACTGACCCTGAACCCAAAAAATACCCCTTTACCCAAGAACTAAAAACTGACCCTGAACCCAAAAAATACCCCTTTACCCAAAAACTGAAAACTGACCCTGAACCCTAAAAATACCCCTTTACCCAAAAACTGAAAACTGACCCTGAACCCTAAAAATACCCCTTTACCCAAAAACTGAAAACTGACCCTGAACCCAAAAAATACCCCTTTACCCAAAAACTGAAAACTGACCCTGAACCCTAAAAATACCCCTTTACCCAAAAACTGAAAACTGACCCTGAACCCAAAAAATACCCCTTTACCCAAGAACTGAAAACTGACCCTAAACCCTAAAAATACTCCTTTACCCAAAAACTGAAAACTGACCCTGAACCCTAAAAATACCCCTTTATCCAAAAACTGAAAACTGACCCTGAACACTAAAAATACCCTTTTACCCAAAAACTGAAAACTGACCCTGAACCCTAAAAATACCCCTTAAAAAAACTAAAACATATAAAATTTAAAATATTATTATATACTTACCTATACTTACGTTGTAATGGTATGCGTTGTAAAGGTACCTGCGTTGTAAAAACATGCGTTGTAAACACATGCGTTGTAATGGTTTTTGCATTGTAAACATTTGGTTGTAATGGTAGTGCGTTGTAAAAGTTGCGTTGTAAAGGTTGTTTCCCCAGTGGATAGCGTAGGGGTAAAAATTACTATTCACACTCCAGAGGGTGCAACAGTAGGGAAAGCGTTGGATAGCATGGGGGTAAAAATTAATTCCCACGCTACTCCCACTTTAACACACAACACACTACACATATAAAAAAGACAATTAATATAAATTTCAATTAATCAATTAATAACAATTAATATTACTAAATTGATGTAATTATAAATGAACTAAATGACACATATTAATTACTAATTAATTAACAATAAATACCAAAGAAAATTACAATCTCTTTAATTAATTACATTTAATTATATCACACCCTATCCCCCTATAAACACACAACCCACTACACAGAAATAAATCATATCATTTATTCACTTAATAATTCTTAATTACCAATTAATTATTATTTAACAATAACAAAACATTAACTATATTAGCACATTAACTCTAAATAATTTAATTACATAATTAATATTATTTAATTACCAATTAATTATTAATTAACAATAACAACACATTAAATATATTAGCACATTAACTCTAAATAATTTAATTACATAATTAATATTTTTTAATTATCAATTAATGATTAATTAACAATAACAATAAAGTAAATATATTAGCACATTAGCTGTAAATAATTTAATTTACTAATTAATATTATTGTTTCCCAATTAATTCATTAACAATAACAAAAAATTATATATATAAAAAAATTACTCTAATTAATGTAATTAACTAATTAATATTAATTAATTACCAATTAATTAATAATTAAAAATATGTACAAAATTATATTAATTAATTAACTAATTAATATTAATTAATTACCAATTAAGTATTAATAAAAAATATTTACAAACATATATTAATTAATTAATTATTATTAAATTACTTCCCACCCTATTCCCCTATAAACCCACAACCCGCTCTGATACTAAAACGCAAAATGTAAACAAATTTACAAATTTTCAAACATACATTACAAAACATGTTTAACAAACATATAAACAACACATTAAAATACATAACACTAAACAAAATTTCGATATTAGTAAAATTCGATATTAGTAACATACATACCTTAAAAAAACGATATTCTGTCTGTCGATATTTTGGACATCGATATTCTATACTATCAAAATTAAAACATCGATATTATTGTATATCGATATTTTAATTTCGATATTTTGTCTCACTACCAAATAAAATATTGCTAGTTGGCTGCAGCTCTCATTTGGCCACCAGCTATAGTAACCTTTCTAAACAGGGCTCAGGACTGCCAACTGCAGCCTCTAGTGCAGTATTAAGCAGCTATTTCGACCTGGCAAAATAAACTTTTTGCTAGGCCAAAGCCTCCCTCTTAATAGGAGGACCAGCCTCACTTATACCTGAATAGGGTGTGTCCTGTCCCCTCACAAAGAAGTGCCTACGCCCTGTAGTTGGCTAGGGCTGTTAGGGCAGGTCACATCTGCTTTTCAAATGCTTGGCTTTGAAGTGTCCCCACTTCAAAGGCACTACAGGGTATAAGTACTAGACCTCAGACACCACCACTTTAGTTGAGTTCTGTCTGACAGGGCAGGACATCTGTGCTCTTCAATGGCTTGTCTTTGAAGTCTCCCCCACTTCAAAGGCACTACAGGGTACAAGTACTGGACCTCAGACATCTCCTTTTTAGTACATGTCTGGAGCAGTGGATACTCTGCCAGAAAGATGGAGCGATGTGGTGTTGAAGGACTGTGACTCTGCAGAACTGCTGCTCTGAAAATGCGGCTGCCCTGCTGTGCTGACCCTCCTTGCCTGGGTGAAAAGGACTACAACTGCATCACTTGAACCCAGAACCAATTGTGAATCCAATGGGCTATGTTCGCAGAAAAGGCGGTGTATGTTCATCGGGGCTGCCCCAAAAAATGGACTAGGATATGGGGGAAATGGAACGAATACAGGGACAACTGTGCGACCCACCGCAAGAACTGTCTGATCTAGAAAATAGTCCATGAAGGGGGTACCATAAAACGCTAACGCTACTATGACCCTGTGATTTGTTGGCCGGGGGAGGGATGGAGACTCTATGTAACTCTTGCGCTCGAGACAATGGGGGGAGAACATGTGTCCACTATACGGGGGTACCACTCAACTCAGAGGAGTAAACTTCGGGAGCACCCGTGGCTCGCTATGGTGGAGACAGCTTAGTTTTGACCAGAAAGTAATGAATATTGCCTGATGTGTAAACCAGAGATGTATATTACGACAAAATATGTACCTGTATCCTCTAATTGAACCTAAATGCCAAGTGTTGTGTGTAACATGTAAAAAGCCAATAAAATATAATAATAAAAAATAAAAAATAAATTGTGACTCCAATGGTTAGTTGACTGGCCTCCTGATCTGAAACCTCAGGGACATGACAGGCTTCCAACAACATTGCATCTGCACATGGACTCTGCCAGCTGTCAGTCTACCATGCCAAGTGGTGCCACCCCAGTGATGGAAGTGGGCCTAAGGTGCTTACCAGCGGAACCAATGTATCTCTCCAGCTGAGTGGCGCATCCTCATGCACAACCATTACATCATAGCTGCTGCATGGATTGGGCATGACCCAGAAGGTCTGCATTGCCCTAGTAGTCTTCAGAACCGGTGCTTCTCGGATGCAGGTCCTTGCATCTTTCATCTATGGAAGTTTGACAATGACTCTGGCCTCTGCAATGCAGCCTAGCAGCTCTTCATAACCGACGCATTTGCAGCTGCACGCTGTATCATCGACCCCCTGACTTAGCATCACAAGCCCCATCCTTGATGACAAATTGAACAGGGCCTGGCACCACAGCCTCGCCATATCTCGTAACCGAAGCATTGCCTAAACTGCGAGATGCTTCTTCACCTCAGATCCAAGCAACACTCCACCACTAGGATTTAAGGTATTGTATTTAGTTGGTCCCTGTAGCTAGCCCATGCTCCATCTCAGTCGGCCTGAATTTGTGACTTTATCCCAGTCTGGCATGACCAGATATCCCTTGTTGCCACTTTTTTACCCTCACACTTTAAAATTCATATCTGCAGTTTCCCTAGTTGGATTTTAGTTGTTTTGTCCTTCATTTATGCATTAAAATATATTCTAGTTTTCTAAACCTGGTGTGGGATTTCTTTGTGTGGTGTTTTCACTGTTTCTCACTGTTTGAAGTGCTTCACAAATACTTTACACATTGCCTGACAGCTCTGTGCTACCGGAAGGAGAGCTTAGGTTAAATTAGGGTTTGCCTGCCTCATACCCTGACTAGGATTGTGGTTGCTGCTTGACCAGGGCTCAAACCCCAGTCAACCAACCAGTAACCCAATTTCTAACACTGTCTCACACTGGGGCTCAAAAACCACCGATTCACCACATGTGCACTCTAAACAAAGTTGTGTCAAATGTTAGATGCTGGATGGACGCAACTTTCTAGGTATAAATGGCACAAACACTGAGATTCCGCTGATTATCAGGTAAAGCTGAGTGAGAAAAATCTGTTTAGCTAGTAACAATGAGTGGCAGGATTTGTAATGTGAATTATTACCTCAAGGGAGGCGGCGGACAGTCCCAATTTTCCACTCATTTCAATCAAGATACTGAACAGTGATACTTCAATTATTAACCTGGGAAAAATGAATGAAAAGTAACACACCAGAGACATTGCTTCTGAATGGCACCAACAGCAGTCTCACATCGTCACAGAGGCACCACTCAGTAATCTTGGCAAAACACGTTGTGATAATATATATAGCTCAATGTACAACACATAAATCAATGGTGTTAGTGACATATATCTGACTCAGCTCAGGGGAATTATAACTATCTCCTTTCCTACCAGGATACAGACCCTGTTTCAAAAGACACTGAGGAGGGGAGAGCAGCATTGCAGAGATGATGAAGAGGTTGGATGCCAATGAATTTACTGCTGCAGGCTAGGAGATGAGAGATTAAAGAGGTTGAGTCTTGAGGGATCTGCACTCACAGAGCAATGAAAGAGCCCGAGTTTGTAAAGAATTAAGGAAGTGAGGAAAATGGGAACAGGGAAGGAGGAAAACAATTAAGTGGCGTGGCACAAGGCCATGTAATGAACTGGTTAAAAGCAGAAAGCTGAAGCAACTACGGACGTTGCCAGGCTCCTACTCATGCCTATGAGAGCCTGGCATAGCATCACCGCCATATTTACCCTAGAGGTCTTGCCTCTCACCTAGCCCTAACTGCATCATCTTTTTTGCTAATATCTATTCTCCCGTTATTCAGCAGTCTCCATGTCTTACTACTGCCAAACGGCCTTGAGGCCTTAAATATTGGGTACCAGTCAGTATGCACCGCACCACGGGGCATATTACAAAGCCCAGTGATATTAGATTATCGCCGCTTTAGTGGTCATTTTCGGCCGCTAAGCGGCGATAAGTATATCGTCCTATTTGCAAGCTATTGCTAACTGATGTTAGCGACAGCTTTGAGGTAATAGCAAGCGGTTTGGGGCCCGCTTTGCATGTTAGTGATATTTATCTCTAATGACATGCAAAGTGGGAGTACCTAACCTGTTAGCGACCAAAAACAGTCGCTAACATCGCTATCGCCTATTATCAACGCAGGCATAGCAATGGAAATATTCACCCAAAGGGTGGACCAATGCCCCCCCCATACTTTGGATACCCACCACTGTATGCCTCGGGACAGATGCCGTACTACCAAAACAACCAAAACCAGAGATATCCTTTTTTAGGCCAAGGCCGCAGACCTCGCGGCAAGAGAAGGAATCCCCCCCAACAAGTACAGTGGGCCCCCCAACCGGTGCAGTGGGCAACAGAAGAAGACCCAGTGAGTGCCAACACACGGAACAAATCCCGGGAACAAGCAGGACCCAGCAAACAATAACACCACAGACCAGCAGCCCCTTGGTATTCAACATCTCTGATGTACCTCTGACGAATGAAGAAACTGCCGTCCTCAACAAAGGACTTTCTTTTGTCCCCACCACCAGACTGGACACCTTCAAACTCCATGTTGAGTTAGCCGAGTTTTTTAGAAAACTTAAACTAAAAGCCTTTTTCGAAAACAAGGAGAAACCAAGTGATGACACAGAGAACACCAATGAAACTGGCCTTAGACTAAAGTCCAATTTCACCCCCCCACCAGCTAGCATACCAGTGGAAATCACCACATTCGAAATTGCAGTATACTCTGAGATAGAGAAACTACAACCTAAAAACACATTTAACAATCTCTCCCACCAGGACAGGGAGATTGTCAAGCGTCTACAAAATGATCCCACCCGCATTATAAAACCAGCGGATAAAGGGGGAGGGATTGTGGTCATGAACAAGAGCGACTATGACACTGAATGTCGCAGACTCTTAAGTGACACACGTAATTACAAATGTCTACAAAAAGATCCCACCGAAGAACTACAGAAGAAAATCAACGAGCTCATAAAGGAGGCTAGTGATGCAGACTACATATCCAAACAGGAGGCGGACTACCTCTGCACACAAA
This sequence comes from Lissotriton helveticus, assembly GCF_964261635.1. Taxonomy (NCBI): domain Eukaryota; kingdom Metazoa; phylum Chordata; class Amphibia; order Caudata; family Salamandridae; genus Lissotriton; species Lissotriton helveticus. The sequence continues at coordinate 1,710,478,450 of NC_136059.1, forward strand.
ATGCCAGAGTACCCTACTTCTATACAGTGCCCAAGGTGCACAAAGGGGTCACTCCGCCCCCAGGCAGACCCATCGTGTCGGGCATCCAGTCCCTTCTAGAACCTCTATCACGCTTCTGTGACTTCTATCTAAATCCGCTCGTTCAAAAGACACCATCCTACATCCAGGACACAAAACATCTCCTAAACATCATTAAAGACATCAGCTTCAATCCAGACACACAACTCCTTGTCGGATTAGACATAGAGAGCTTGTTCACAAATCTACCACAGGATGCCACCCTAAAAGTACTCCATGATGTCCTGATGGAGAACGCCTGACAACACCGAACTCCGCGTCATTTCATCCTGGACTGTGCTGCCCTCGCGTTGAAAGAGAACTATTTCGAATATGAGGGCAAGTTCTTTCTCCAGACCAACGGAACCTCTATGGGGAGTGTTTTTGCTCCTAGCGTGGCGGGGCTGTACGTTCATCATTTTGAACGTACGCATATCAATGCCCCCACCAACCCTTACTCAGCAAACATCGGAACCTGGCGTCGCTACATCGACGACATTTTCATTATCTGGGAAGGCAATGAGGACACATTGAATGACTTCCTAACATGGATTAACAACCGCGACTCCTACCTTCGGTTCACCTGCACTAGCAGTCCTACTGAACTCGCCTTCCTAGACCTCAATATCAGAGCTGAACAGAGTGGTCTGACTACCACCACACATTACAAACCAACATCGCGGAACTCATTACTGAGATTTGACAGTTTCCACCCCAGACCGCTCAGGGAGAATTTACCATTCGGTCAATTTCTGCGCATACGACGTAATTGTAGCAATATTCAGGATTTTAAATCACAGTCCAAGGCACTAGTCCACAAACTTGAGGATCGAGGCTACCCTACCAGAATCATCTCCAAAACCTGCAAAAGAGCACGCAACCAGAATAGAGAAGCACTCTTGGAAACCCTCGTCAAACCACCGGAAACGCCCACCTTGACATGCGTTACCACCTACAACACAGCCTCAAACCAGGTATCCAACATAATCCGCAAAAATTGGAAAATCGTTAATTCTGGCACTAGAAAGTGGGAGCCACCACGGTTCGCTTACAAAAGAGCAAAGAACCTTAAAGATCAATTGGTGTCCACAAGACCAAAGAAAAATCCCCGGCCGACAGGCAACACGATCCTAAACGCATGGGGCCTACCAAAAATAACAGGCCACCAGCCCTGTAACAACTGTAGTGTCTGTCATTTGACCACCCCTTCCAAGACACTTTCCCTGGAATACGGCAAAACCTGGATACAACGTCAGTTTACCAATTGTAACTCATCCAATCTTGTGTACCTCATCACATGCCGGTGTGGTCTCAGATACATTGGCATGACCACCCGAAAAGTCAGGACCAGGATGACTGAACACAGAAGCACCATGCGCTGTGGCAAAACCATCAGTAAACTGACACAACACTTCCTCACCCAAAATCACACCCCAAATGACTTTACATGGACAGTGATTGAACAATTCGCAGTATCTGACTGCAATGAGAAAACTCTCCTTACCAAAGAACAGCGCTGGATTTACCACCTCTCTACACATATAGAGGGGCTCAATGATTCCATTCCGTGGAATGCGCTGTCAAACTAACCAGCCCCTTGTTCTATTCCTAGATCCGTTCTGACTCGTGGTCTGTCCCAAGTCTGCACCACTTTTAATCCCTTATTTTTTTAAAATTCACCCTCCAGTCCCCTACACGATTGGCATATAGTCCGAACACGATTGGCATATAGTCCTATCTTTTAACTTGACCGCAAGATGGTTAGTTACCCCCTAGCGCTGCCATCACCATTGGAATCTCACTAGAAATTATTGCGCAAGCGCTCCAGCACAGAGTCTTTACTCCACGCATGTGCGAAACCAGCACTGATCGCTACCAGCACTGATCGCGCACACATGCACAGTACGGGAGATGACTCCACGCTTTCTGCGCGACCACACCCTCTAATGTTATTCCTGCCCCAGGTGCTACGAATGAAACAGGCTATTTAAACCCGTCCTGGAAGCTCTAAACTCTCACTCGGGACACCGGAGCAGGACGATAGGTCGCAGGAGCACGCAGATCGGCAATTCCGTGAGTAACCATGCTGATTCACCTCTACGACCTGGGTAAGCAGCAATATCTTTCTTCCACAGGTTCAGCCCTAACCCATGCCTTTTTACAATGCCTAGGGTCTTCTCTCCCTGCCAGGTGACCCAGGAGGCTTTAACAGCAAATAGCAAGTGTGAGGAAATATGTATTATACTTACCTGCACCTCACGCTACGCTCGCATCGCTGTTTAGCCCACCACCGCCACTACGTTAAAAAACGCTATAATCACATCTGCTATGCAAATCCTCATGGCCACGTTCTACCTGCCGCCCTAGGTCGATCACGCACCTTAGAAGCCGGCAACATGTTGTGTTATAAGAATACAATTCTCATTGGCTCTACCTTGTATGTCTGTTTGTGTCTTTATGTTATATGTACAGTAAAGCAGAGGGAATCCCCCTCTAACACGTATAGCACCTTAGCGAGTGCGACACTTTCTTAACACACACCAACCACTTAATATAGTTTATTTACTTTATCACCCACACATACTCATTGGTCCTGAGGAAAGCCAGATGTAAACAAAAGGCCTGGCTGAAACATGTAGACCACATAGGACGTAGGAGCTCATAATTCACTCCACAACGTCTACTTGCCTTTTTATCTGCTAGCAGGGGCCCAGAGATTAAAATTATCCTTATACCCTCGGGAACTGGGACCACCTGCATAGCTTTTAAACATCACGTTCACACCCACTTATCACAGCACACTCAGTAAGTATACCAGCTCCTCAGTAATCACACCCGGGACACATTCAGTGTCACTGTGGTGGGCCCGATGATGAAGCATGCCACCAACTAGGTTGGTGGGTGAGGACTTCATGATGAAACCAAATGGTTTGCCCACAGACGTACCCTCTGAGTCTCGCCAACACAACTAAGCTAGTCCTTTCTTGATATTACTACAGACCATTTCTTAGCCATTATATCCAATGGGAGGTGGATAATATGGCTAAGACCCTATTGGCGTTAATGTGTGAATATCGCTGTATTCTCAGCGATATTCACGCATTTCGCCGCTATCGCTGGATATTTTATCGTTTTAGAGATAACGTGGCTAATAGCACGTTATCTCTGCGATAATATCCTGCAAAGCTTTGCGATAAAAAAAACCTCGCTAAGCACATTTAGCGATAAATATCGCTAGTTGTTGGTAATATGCCCCTACGTTCTTTTACTTCTTGCTTCCTAATATTTCTGACAAAGAGCGCTCTAAACATGCTCTCCAGACAGCTGCATAATCTAGGGGTATCTCCAGAGTCCCAATCCACAAGAGTTGCCCTCCCCTAAGTTACCCAGTTAAGAAATGATGAATAGCCCATTCTAGTTATTAATTGTAGCTCACCTAACATAAGCCCTCTTGCAAACACAACTTGATTATGTGAATTTCATTTAATCGCCAATAAAACTTTTATATTGCTTTCGGCTGGTTCAAAATACAGCCACCCGCACTGACACAGGAACAGCAGGTACAGCACGTTACACCTATGCTTAAATCCCTACATTGGCTCTTATGTGGCTTTCCAAGCCTTGTCGTTAGTGCATGAAACAATATATATGAGAAGTAACCCCCTTTTACAAACAAAAAAAATTATATCCTGCCAGTCTATCTATTCCATCTGGTGTTCAAAACTCTTTTTTACTCTATGGGTCTAATTTACAATATTTTAATGCACAGCAGCGCAGAAATCCTTCCTGCTGTGCTGCCCTGCATTAAAAGAAAAGGGCAGGAATACACCATATCTACAAGAGACAGTGCATTCCTATACTTTTCCAATGCGCTGGTGCACAATGGTCTGCCATGCGACATTGCAGGCACCCTTGTGCCATGGTTCAAGAGTGTCTCAGTTGTAGGGGTGATTGTTCTTGTGCAGGAAGTTACTGGTAGGGCTTATCTCACCAGCAGACAGTGGGCGAAACAAAGACCGTGGGAAGTATAGAAAACATACTAAATAAATTAGTAAAAGTGTATTGTGTCTCACTATGATTAAGTCTCCCATTCAATTGAAAGGAAAATAAAACAGGACATGATTCCCTACTAATTGACATGCAGCCTCGAATGTGTTAAGTACATTTAAATATTCATTTTTCTAAATATTTGCGCAATTGTTTGTCTTCCTACCATGGGCCTTATTTATGAAGGCCTTGCGCCATCGGTGCGTCACTTTTAAAATGGGAAAAAGTGACGCACCTGTGGCGCAAGGCCTTCATAAATAAGGCCCCATGAGCGCATCTGTGCCTAGAGGTATTGTTCACTATTACAGATCGACACACATTATCAACTTACTCTGTAACCAAATATTTTTTGAAGCCTAAAATTAGTGGCCCGGAGGATGCAGAAAAACCGCAGCGGACCCACCAAAGACCCACCGCCACATTAGGGGGCCGATTATGATGGCGACGGACCTGAGTCCGTCCACCACCATAGAGCAGGAGGGACCCTCCGCATTGCCTGCGGAGTTCCCCCCTGTGCAATTAGGATGTGACCGCCACCCTGGCGGTCACACCCTCTATTTTTACCATTGCGGCGGGTGCGGCTTCAAGCTGCATCCGCCGCAATGGTAAAAATGCATACATTGCATTTGTATGCAGAAAGCGGCAGGCACCGTGCGGTGCCTGCCGATTTCTGCATACAAATGCAGGGGGGTACCATAGGTACCCCTCATGTGCACCCCATACGCCCCTTCACCTAGGGGGACCGCAACGGGCCCCCGCAGTGAAGTTACACATGCTTTTCCACGGCGGAAAACACGCCGCGGAAAAGCATCTTTCAAAGACCTTCCTAATATGGCGGACGGTGTCTGAGAGACACCGCCACCATATTAGAGCTTTTCCGCCGCGGTTGTAAGCCAACCGTGGCGGAAAAGCTGCGGATTGAAACCAGGACCCACCAGCCATCCTAATGTGGCGGTGGGTCTTTGGTGGGTCCGCTGCGGTTTTTCCGCATCCTCCGGGCCGGCGGTACTTCCGCAAAACGGGCCGGGCCGCGTCTGCCATTGGCCGACGGCAGCACTGGGGAGGTAGTGCTGCCTTCGGCCAATGGCCGACGGCAGCACGGAACAGGTTAAGAGTAGGTAATGATTCATGGGACCACTGACTGCTCTTAAAGAATATTTTCACATCCATTCACAAAGAAGGGTTTCCCATGGTAACTCTTCTTATTTGCGAGTGGCTTAACATTACCACCTATTTGAAGTAGGTGGTAATGCGTGAGTGTTTTGCGAATTTAAATGCGGTTGCAAAACAACAGTACATGCCAGCTTGGCTTGCTAATTGGAAGGGACGCCCTTGACACGTCCCTTCCTAATAGCGACTCGCAAATACTATTTTGTGAGTCACTGACTTGCAAAATAGCGTTTGTACATACCAACACCCTTTTTTGCGGTCGCAAATGGGCAGTTTTCCCATTTGCGACTGCAAAAAAACGGTCGTATATCTGGCCCGTAATCTTTAGTGTAGAATATGGTGCTTAAAGAGTCTTATAATTTTGCTGGAATTTTGGGCCAAAAATGCTCTTTTTTGGTGAAAATGTAATGTCTGCCTGGAACTGTCATGTTCTGGTGGCCTATTATTTATTTTACGATTCAGGAACACAAAGTAGGTAATTTTTTTCTAAAAATCATATAGCAATGCTCTGTCAGCTGTGAATTTTCTCCAACCACAGAGCCTTACACAATGACTGTGAAAAGAAAAAAAACATAGCTGGGAGCCCTGACCATAGCACAGCCAGGTGGGATGCCAGCATTGGAAATACAGTGGTTTCTCTTACTTTAAATGAGTTGTGGGAACTGAGGCAGGCGAAACAGGATGGATAACACCTGATTTACAGTGGATGGCCTGTTTCAGGGACCTCTAAGCTAGCTCATTGATAACTAAGAGACATATTTATGACTGTTTGAGTTGCTCTTGCACCACGCAACGTGGTGCAAGAGTGAGGCAAACTTTAAGTCTAGATTATTGAAGGCACTTTATGTGGATTTGAGTGGCTCCAACAATCTGGAGTAATGCAACATGGCACAAATCACTGAGATGCCGTACTCTGCCCTGGGTAGGCATTCTATGGGCATTGAGTGGGTGTTCCCGAGCAACTCCCATGGCTTTTTGATGCATTCTCTGATTTACAAGACCTTGTAAACCTGGGAGTGCGCCAGCACTTTACAATGCGTGCTTTTTCTTCACGGTATTTCACAACGAGGTTGTTACAACGACCGCGTTGTTACCACGCAATGCCATTACTATGCAAGTCATCACATCGACTTGCAGGAGATTGCTCCATAAAATTTGAAATGTATAATTTACTATTCCAACTCCAGCCTACATAACAGTAGGGAAGGTGTTGGAATAGTAAACTATACTATTCCTCATGTTAGACCTCCATCTACTGCAAGTCGATGTAATGACTTGCCTAGTAATGGCACTGCGTGTTAACAGAGCGGTCATTGTAACAACTGCTTTGTGATGGCATCGCGGTGTAAAATTCGTGATGTAAAGGTTGTTTCCCGCCAAAAGGATGCGTCTTCCCAGGAGAGGTGTAACGATGAGAAATATCTTTATTTCTCCTCGTTACTTCCTCTTTCTATGTGTGCTGTATTTTGCATCACACATAGAAAGAGGAAAAAGCCTGTCAGGATTATTTTTTGCAGGAACAATCCTGCCTACAACACAGGCACCCTTGTGCCACAGTGCAAAGGTGCCTGCCTTGGTGCTAGGCAGCCAAAACAGCACCAACGCATGGAAAAAGGACAGGCATGTGCTGTATTGGGTAAATTCAGCACATTCTTGACTTGCCCTGTGATGCAAGACAGTCCGGAAGGAATCACTGGTGCAGGACAAAGCCGCCCTATCAGAGCGGGCTCACGGCTGGCTTACAGTTCAATCGTATACCATGCCCTCGCCTCAAACCTATCTGCAGATAGGCTTCACTAAAAAAATAAAAGAGAAGTTCCTGAAATTTTGCCTAGGACTACTGCCGTCAGCGGCCCACTTACCTCCATGGTTACGGCCACACCTACCAACAACATGCAGACTTTGTGGGAATGGCAAGGAAAACACAGTCCATTTGATCACTATCTGTAGCAAACTCATCCAAGAACGACGCGTCTTCTTGCGACCACTTTTTAACATCCGTAAGATACGGACCTGCAGGTAAGCAGTGCTCGCCTGCTTCAAAGGAGATGATATCCAACTGAGCTGCCGAATGGTAAAATTCCTTGAAACAGCTGAGGCCCACTTCAAAACCTTGAAGGAAACGAACAAAATCTAGTAGAGCCCTACGGTACCCCTGAAGACCAATCTCTAGCGCGACACCTTAACTCTCCCTTACATCGATTATCACTGACTATACAACAGGCACATCCAGAACTGTTATTATAATTTAACCATTCTCTCTTGCACACTGGCACTTTATTATATTTCCACTTGGCCAGCATCGAGGAAGAATCGATTGCTTAACATTTTATGATAAACAGGCCGTTCAACATGATGTTAAACTTATTTTAATGTTGTTGCTGCTACCTTACCACGTATTTTTTTTATTTATTTTTTATGGATGGAACCTTTGTTTTAACACGCTTAAATTTGACTCATGTTTTATTAACTGAATTTCCTTTCTCCTATATTGTAAAGGTTTTAAATAACCATGCACAACCTCTCTCTCTCTCTGTGATGCAAGGCAGCGCAGCAAGGTGACTTGCTGTGCTGCCCTGCGCCGTAAAATTCTTAAATATCTCCCTAAGTGTCAGAGAGCACCCAGAAACAATTATGTTTGTGCTGCATGTTTGATACAGCATTTTATTAGTAAATAAACGGGAAAACAAAGTAGAGAAAGCTGTCTAGCCATGAATCAGTGCTTCATTTGTAAAAGAAAGAGCACCAATGCTCAAAGCTATACTCACATCCGGTGCTTTTAAATATCACTGTGCTGTTTACAAAGGCTGGACAGTCTTCAATCCACTTCACGCCTCTTTAATCAACTACCAGACACCCGCTGACCCTTTACCTCACTCTTGCCGGTTCCTCCGGCTTTCCTCCTTTGAGACAGGTTTTCCATCTTTCTCTTCCTCTTTCTTTCCCCTGTGTTTGTTATCTCCCCCTCTTGATCTCAGGTAATGCCTGAAGAGGAAAAAAAATAAGTGCTTGTCCCCATCCCCAAAAATGAGTGCCGGTGGCCCCCTCGGGCACCACCGGCTCAGATTATGCACTGGCCACCATGAAACTTTTACTTGACTAATGGGCTTGCACACAACCATACAGTGCCACATAATGGCTATTGGTGTGGAACAGAGTTCTAATGGAGGGAAAGATAAAGTTGTGCAATTTAAGAAGAGAATCTAAATACAACCTCTTCATCTGAGTTTTACCCCCAGCATTGAGAAATAGAAATAATTATTATTGATTACTTCAGAGGGAGCCTTACAGAGCTTATGCAAATGGCGAAAGACGTTTGGTATTTCATAAATGGAGGGGGAAGTCTCTAGGGCCTCATTTATGAAAAGTGACGCATCGCTGCGTGAAAACAGCGATGCGTCACTTTTCACTGCGCACACCTTGCGACACCAATGATGCGTCATATTTAATGTATGACGGATCATGTCGCAAAGAGTTACAGATACGTCAGTATTTCTGACGTATCTGTAAGCGCAAAAGTGACGCATTGCTGGAGTGTGTCACAAAAGTGACGCAACTCCAGCAATGTGCCCTTTCACATGGGGCAAGCGTCCTAAAAGTGACGCAGTGAAATCTCATAGATTTCACTGCGTCACTTCTACGAGGTTATTTGCGGGAGAACGCCCCCCCCTGCATACATTATACCTGACGCAGGTATAATGTAGCGCAGGGGTTTACAAAGTGACGCATCTACCTAGATGCGTCACTTTGTAAATATGGTGCAACAAGGCATATTATTTACGCTGCTGGTGCGTCACAAAAAGTGACGCACCGGCAGCGTAAAAGTGACGCATGGCCTCATAAATGAGGCCCCTAGTATTTTAGTGTTGAGGATTCTACTTTTGAAAAAAAGACCTGTACTTTTCAATCATGGCTCCAGAAATAACGTGATAGTAGTGAGTAGCAAAGGCAAGCAATCTCACCTTGTACATTAACCTTCTCTATTCTTCTCAAAATATTACGGCACCGTGAGGGCCTGTTGCACAATTATGTATTTTAATTCAATTTACGAAGTTTCATTGCCACCTGGCGCATGGCTCGTAGGTCGCGTGGAAGTGCCAATTAACAGTTAGCACTGCAGCCTGGCTGCCTGTCAGAAGCCTGAAATATGTGCGCAGAGGAACGTGTATCTCAGCGCGCGCCAAATGGCGCCATACAATGTGCCGACTGCTGGGGAACGAGATTGCAACCATATGTCAGTATGGAGGATAAATAACAGCAATCAATTCCGCACTGCTAATGTAAATTTGTTCCGCAAAAGACGTTTACAAAACAGGCACTTTCTGGTCTGACGCTTGTTAGATTTGTTGCTAAAGAAAAAGATGTTTGTTTTTTCAAGTCTCAGTGTGACACCGCTCCTGCGCCATTATTGCCACGAGTTCAGAGAAGACACGTATTAACCGTTGCCAACTTTACAAATATAAACATTTGTCTTGAAGGGAAAAATACATCTGTGCATGACACCCTCCACGGCCAAGTAAGTGCATGCTAGTGGCGTAATGAAACTTGAGGGGGGCCCCTGCAAAGTGCAGGAAGTGCGCCCCCCCAACCTCTGGACTCAGTCAGGAGCTCTAGGGTCCATCCGTGCACAGTGCTGCAGTGCACAGTGCTGCAGGGGGATCCCTGGAGCTCATCCAGAGGCGGGGGAGGCTATTGTTACGCCACTGGTTCATGTTTTCTTTGCCAATTCAATAATGTTTTCATAGGAGCACACACATCTTTCTTCAATTGCACATGCAGAAAAACTTTGGAGCAGATGTATCAAAGGGTTTTACCCATTCTGTGTCTATAGGAAAATGTATTCATACATATGGCCCTAAAGTCTCAGGGCCTTATTTATGAAGGTCTTGCGCCGCCGGTGAGTCACTTTTAAAATGGGAAAAAGTGACGTACTAGTGGCACAATGCCTTCATAAATGAGGCCCTCAATGTCCGCTGTCCACTCAAACAACAGCTTAATCCAGTAGGGATGCACGTAGGCTCATTGTCTGTTGTATGACACTATAAGGTGGGCGAAAATATCGCCCTACAAAAATATCACAGCTACTACTTTGTTCAGTACTGCATATTCAAGGTCAGTTTATAATAAGGATTCTTAACTCTACATATACTTAGCAAGACTTTCCTTGCAATAAAGGGGCTAGGTTGATCCATTGGATGTAATATTTTTGTCATGCGATATAAACCAAGCAATGCAGTGGTGGAATATAGTGTTGGTATTTATAGCCATAGGATCAATGACTGGGAGTACACCCAGGAGCAAATAGCAGGCTAAACATGACATGAATAAGGAGCTGCGAGAAATTGGGTTGTTGGTTGACTGGGGTGTGAACCCTAGGCAAGCAACAGCTACAAACCCTTGCAGGGTGAACCACAAAAAGTCACTAAGTTAACCTGTTCTTGATGCAGAGTGGCTTGGCACAAAAAGCAGTTAGGCTTAACTTAGAGGCAATGTGTACAGTATTTGTGCAGTACGCAAACAGTTATAAAGTGAAAACACAACACAAGAAAATCCCAAACTAATTAAAAAAATAGAATATTTAATAAATTATTTGAGCAATATCACAAAAATCCCATCAGTAGAACTTGAGTTATGAATTTTTGAAGAATAAACTGAAAAATAGCACCTAAAAGTAGAAAGCGACAACCGCGGCTATCTGGTCGGACTAGACTGGGTCAAATTCAAAGGTTCAGGCCTACCGCAATGGAGCATGGGTTGGATACAGTCCCAGATTAGTCCAGCTGCAGATTTAGCTTCTCAAGCTTTGTGCCAATCATCTTAAAGGTGCAGAGCAGGAATATCGACGGGGAAATATCGTGGCACATTAATATCGCCGCAAAAATATCGTGGCTAAGAAATATAGACAACAAAAATATACTTGACAAGATTATCGACAGACAGGTAAGTAATATTGATTACAAAAATATCATTGTAATAAATATCGTTGTAAAAAATATAGTTGACAAAAATATCGATTTATTAATAATGTTATGTATTTTAGTGTTTTTAATGAGAATTGTTTGTCATTTTATTATATGTTTTAGAATTTTACTAGTTCTTAATTTATTTTATGTTTAATTCTGCGTTTTTAGTTCCATAGCGGGTTGTGGGTTTATAGGGGAATAGGGTGGGAAGTAATTTAATTATTATTGAATAATTAATGTGTTAATTGATTAATTAATAATAGATTATGAATTAGTTGTTAATTAATTTCAATTAGTCAATTAATAATTAATTATGTTAATTGTTTAATTAATTTTATGTGTGTAGTTGTGTTTACATGTGTAAATGGTGTGGGGTGGTACGTAACTAATTTATTATTGATTAATTAATCAATAGTTTTAAATTAATTACCATTAAATAATTGGTGATTATTAATTGTAATTGTGTAATTAATTTTAGGTGTGTGTTGTGGTGTTTATATACGTAAATGGTGTGAAAGGTCGTAAGTAATTATTTTTTTAATGATTAATTAATAAATAATAATACATTAATTTTCATTAGTTAATTAATCATTATTACATTTAATTGTGTAATTAATTTTAGGTGTGTGTTATGGATATTATAGTGTTAAATAATGTGTGATTAATAATTTTGTATTACATTTGTTAATAATAATATATCTAAATTGATATATTATTTATGTTAATATTTGAAATTAAATTAAATTAAAATGTTGATGGTTTTGTTTTTTTATTGTTTTGGGATCCAGTGCTTTCCCTATAGTTGCACTCACAGGAGTGGGAATAGTAATTTTTACCCCTCTGCTATCCAACGCTTTCCCTAGTGTTGCACTCATTGTAGTGGAAATAGTAATTTTTAACCCTCCACTATCCAGTGCTTTCCCTACTGTTGCACTCACTGGAGTGGGAATGGTAATTGTTACCCCTACACTATCCAACGCTTTCCCTACTGTTGCACTCACTGGAGTGGGAATAGTAATTTTTACCCCTACACTATCCAGCGCTTTTCCTACTGTTGCCCTCATTGGAGTGGGAATAGTAATTTTTAACCCTCCACTATCAAGTGCTTTCCCTACTGTTGCACTCACTGGAGTGGGAATGGTAAATTTTACCCCTCCGCTATTCAGCGCTTTCCCTACTGTTGCACTGACTGGATTGGGAATAGTAATTTTTCCCGTAAACTATCCAACACTTTCCCTACTGTTGCACTCACTAGAGTGGGAATATTATTTTTTTCTCCTTTGCTATCCAACGCTTTCCCTACTGTTACACTCACTGGAGTTGGAATAGGAATAATTACCCCTCCACTATCGAACGCTTTCCCTACTGTTGCACTCACTGGAGTGGGGATAGTAATTTTTACCCCTACGCTATCCAACACTTTCCCTAGTGTTGCATTCACTGTAGTGGGAATGGTAAATTATACCCCTCACCTATCCAGCGCTTTTCCTACTGTTGCACTCATTGGAGTGGGAATAGCAATTTTTACCCCTATCTTATCCAGCGCTTTCACTACTGTTGCACTCACTGGAGTGGGAATAGTAATTTGTATCCCCTCGCTAGCCAACGTTATCCCCTCGCTAGCCAACGTTTGAACTACTAATGTTTTTATTTTGTTATTAAATGTATGTATTATTATTTTATAAATAGTTTATTGTGTTATTTAAATATAGAATATTTTATTTTATTTAAAATAATTTACATTTGTGTTTATTTTATTTTTATATAAATAAAAATGTTTATAAATTAAATAAAGATAATAGTTAATAAAATGTATTTAAGTAAATATATGTATATGTACACATTTTTTGTGTTTATAATTATTAAATTAAGTCTATTTGTTATAATTAGCTAAAATATATATTCAATTTAATGTATTTTGTTAATAATATTAATATTATTGAATTAATGTTATATTAAGGTATGTTATTTTTAAAAGTCGATATTTTTTACATGAAATTTTTTACATCGATTTTTTTGAGTAGATATTATTGTACTTACCTGTTTAAGTATAGGGAGGCGATTTTTTTGTTATCGATATTTTCACATCGATATTTTATCATCGATATTTGTTACATTGATATTTAAACATGGAACCCATCCTAGTCACGTTGGAGAGGGTCCCAAGGAGCAGGAAGAGCACTGCTAGTAGCAGTCAGTATGGTGCTAAGAGAAGGCCCGACGTCGTGGTTGGGCAGGCTGGAGCTTCACGCTATCAGTCCCCCTTGGGCTGCTGTTGCTGCTGTGTGAAGAGGTGGGCTGGCGGCAGATTGTGCAGGATTTCAGAGCTAGCGGATTCGCTCCTGTGTTTAAAAAAGACCCATTTGTGAAGAGCCAAAAAGCTTTATTTCAATAGCTCGTGAGCCACATTAAGAGGCAAGGACATGAGAGGCATCACTTGGGGGTCAGGAACATGCGGCAACTGGGCCCATGAGCTGTTGGAGACCCTGTTATGTCCCTGAGACTCATGTCAGGAGGCCAGCAAACAAACCCTTCAAGTCACTCTGAGTTCCTGGGTTCAATATGAAGTTGCAGGTCCAGTTCTTCTTACCGGGCAAGAAGGCAGCAGGTCAGTACAGCAGGGCAGCAGTTCCTTTAGAGCATCAGCCCAGTAGAGTGGCAATCCTACTACCTGGCAGAGAATCCACAGGTCCAGAAGTGTAATAAAGAGTGGGTCTGAAGATCTTGTTTTTATACCCTGGTGCCTTTCCTCTGTAAAATCGGAGAAGCTTCTGGAAAGTTTCTTTGAAGTGTGTGGAATTTCCTGACCCCCCTGCCCTGGCTCCTCACTGGCTACAATACAGGGTTGTTAAACCCTTTGGGTAAAAGCAGAGCACAGGCTATTCAGGTGTAAGTGGGGCTTTTCTCCACTGCTCCCATCCTGCCAGCAGATAGCCCACTGAGGCACACCCAATCCTTCTATTAAGTGACTGTCTGGGAGGAATTCACAAAGTCTGACTGTCAGCTACACCCAGTCATGTGACCCAAGGCAGGCTGCAGGCACAAAGAGCTTAGGGCAGGAAAATGCTAACTTTCCAAAAAGTGGGATTTTCAAAATTGTAATGAAAAATATGATTTTATCATTAAAGACGGTTACAATTTTATAGGTACAAAACTCAACAAATCTACCTGCTCCTAATTAGGGCTTACAGCTTATTAAATGTAATAAGGTATCCCCAAATTGTTTACCTATGGGATCAATAGGGGAACAGACCATGCCAATACTGCTGGTCTATCCAGGTATTTCCACCTTGGCGAAAAGAACTCCCTTGGGGCTTGTTAGATCTAACCACTTTCAGTTGTGGGGGACACATGTTAGACCTGGCATGCTTGGCATGATTTTCCCCCTAACAGTTTGCCCACAGACATCCTCTTTTGCTGACTACTTTTTTGCTGGCCATAGTACTTTTGAGCACTTTACCACTGCTAACCAGTGCTCAAGTATTTGTGGTCTCTCCTTAAAACCTGGCAAGACTGGATTATACCCAATTGGCATATTTAACCTACTTGTAAATCCCTATTAAGGTGGCACAACCTTTGCCCATGAACTGTAAATTAAATGCTACTAGTGGGCCTGCAGCACTGATTGTGCCATCCACTTAAGTAGCACTTTAGCCATGTCTCAGGCCTGCCATTATAGCCAGTGTGTGCAGTTTAAAACTGCAATTTTGACCTGGCAAAATAAAACTTTTGTCTGGCCCAAACAATGTACATGTACGTCACCTCCAGCATAGGCCCTGAATAGCCTATAGGGCATGGTGCATTGTATTTAAAATGCTGGACATGTACATTTTAGTTTTACATGTCCTGATAGTGACAAACTCATAATTTCATTTCTTACTCTATTACAAGGCCTACCTCTCCCATGGGATAGCATTGGAGTTACCTTATCATCTTATATAAGCAGTAAATACCAAGTAGGTTGACGTAAACAGTCCATGTTTGGTGTCTTTGCAATTATAAAGACAAATCTTAACTGATGATGAAGTTGGATATTAAATTGCAATTTTGAGAATGCCACTTTTAGAAAGTTATTACACAAAAATGGGCAACCCAGTATACCCTTGTGGGCTTGGGTAAATAAGTGTCAGGTAAATATGCCTACAAGGGATATATTTGAAAAACAATTCAAATAGAATCTCTAACTGTTTTTTTTAATTTGTTCATGACATAAGGAAACTAATTCAAAGCAAAATAATCTTGATTCCTTAAGCTAAGAAATAAATCAATGCAACAGGATGTATCTATTATATCTTTATATTTTTCAATCATAAAAAAGTGGTTTCATTAGGGGTTCAAACATAAGAAGATACTTCAAACATTGGTAACAGATCAGAAAAGAAATTCTAGACAGTTAGATTATGCACAGTAGCTCATTCTTAAGAGGATATAGTTTGGAGAATGTCCTAGGCATAGGAACAAAAATCTCCCACATTTTAATCTTAACAGAGACTTAAAGTAATTGGGTTAGAGCATCAAAGTTACAGTTTTGACCAAGGTGAATCTATGAGACCATCATCAGGACAGGATGTTTCAATGAAGATCTAAGACCCCTTAATACAAAGGTCAAAGTAATTTTACGAAAGTGATTCTTGCAGAAAATTGCTGTATATATCTGTCGAGTAAGAGATGTCCCGTAAGGTACAAAGTTACATCCAAATAGGTTATTTAATGAAAGGTTTCGCAACCACAGTCAGCGATCCCCGTTAGCCCTCCACAGAATGTTGGAAGCAGAAAGTTGCCATTTTCCGAGCTTAGCCATTTGGTGTCTGTAGCCTGTCCATGTCTCACATGACTGGGTGTTGCTAGAGGGGGCGTGGCCAAGGAGCTGATGGGTGAAGACGCGTGAGCCTGCAGCTCCGCGCCGATCCCGAGAATTATCCTGTCCCAGGACCGTGAATCGATCCCCTGAGAGGCAGCGATAGTGTTGGTGGGACTTGGGGACACCCGCCGCTGGCTTTTTAAATCGGTGTCTCAGAACGACGTTGCAACTGCAGAGGGGGACTCAAGATTGCGCTGGCGGAGACACTGGGGATCTGCCTATGGCGCTAGTGAAGTTGAAGTTGAAGTTGAAAATTCTTGATTAAGCGCACTGTGATCAAGCGGGTTCCTGGTGCTGAGGTTAAGGCAGAGGGACATAGAAGTCTGTCAGGGTGAAAATCAGTGGGAGTACGCTTGGGAAAACAGAAAAGTCTTGAGGGCCTTGCGGAATTGCGAGTAGACTGGGGTAGATCTAATGGACAGTGGAAGACTGTTCCAGAAGCGGGGGGCTAGGACAGAAAATCTGGTACCTCCAGTTTTGGATCTGCGGAAGCAAGGGACAGTGAGAAGGGCCTGATTAGAGGAGCGGAGGGCACGACTGGGAGTGTAGGGACTGATGAGGGAATTAATGAATGCCGGGGCTGTACGGCCACGGGCCATGAAGGCCAGACATCCAAGCTTGAATAGGGATCTCTGGCAAATAGGGAGCCAGTGAAGGGATTTCATGACAGGAGTGATGTGATGATACTTGGGGAGGTGGTGGATAAGACGGGCAGCCTGGTTCTGAATAGCCCGAAGATGGCGTAATTCGTAGGCCGGGATGCCTGCGTAGAGGCTATTCCCGTAATCAAGACGGGAGAGAATCATTGCCAAAATAATACGTTTAAGAGCATCGGGGGAAAAAAACGGGACACTTTCCGGATGATACGGAGGGAAAGGAAGCAGGAAGAGACAACCAAACTAATCTGGGCGTGCATGGAGAGGTCCCGACTGACTTTGATGCCCAAGGTCTTAGCCGATGCCGCCGGTACTGGCGGGGGGGCGAAGATGGGAGGCCAAAAGGCGGCAGACCAGGGAGAGATGGTGGGGCCAGTCAGGACCAACTCCGTCTTGTCCAGATTGAGCTTGAGTTGGTTGTGATTCATCCACTCAGAGATGAAAATTAGAGTGGAATGGAATTTAGGCAGGGAGTCCGAGGGAGAGGAAAGATCGAATACTAGCTGCAGGTCATCCGCATAGTTGTACACGGAGACCCCCATATCAAGTAGGGAAAGAATAAGGGGGTGAATATATAAATTAAAAAGAAGAGGGGACAGGGAAGACCCTTGGGGGACCCCGCATGGGACCAAGCGGGAAGGGGCAGAAAAGCCAGGGAGATGGACCGCCTGAGTCCGTTCTTTGAGAAAAGAGGCGAGCCAAGAGAGAGCAGTGCCCCGAACGCCCGCTGCGCTGACACGGTCGAGAAGGATGGAATGGTCGACCGTGTCAAACGCAGCGGACAGATCAAGGAGCACCAAGGCTTGGGGTAGGTTGGAATCGGCCTTGCTCTTTAGCTCGTCTAGAACGGATAAGACCACTGACTCAGTAGAGTGGGCTGGGCGGAATCCCGCTTGGTGGGTAGCCAAAAGGTGGTAGGTCACCGGACCCAACAACAGCGCAGTGGAGATCTACAAAAACAGTGCTATTACTGTGATCCCGGGATCCCCCATCTGCATTGCTGACCTGGGGAGCCGGGAGTTAACAAGGCTGGAACTCGCCGCATTGATCAGGTGGGGAATGGCGGACTGACGACCTGTCTCCACACTGAAGGACAGAGACCCACGGGAGACAGCCACCCTACGGAGCGGGGATATATGCACAAACAGGCAGGGGCGTGCATTACTGTGAACGGAGCCGCAGTGCCACAAAAGAAAGCCAGCATTGTGAACGGACCGCCATCTCAGGGCACTTTCGTGGATATTCCACAAGGCGTCGGGTTTCCAGAATTTTGAGGCCAAAAAACGGATCATTTCACTAGAATAAAGGAAGGACTATAATTTTGCGTTAGGTGAGCCCACAGAGTGACAGCGCTCCTCAGCAGAGAATCGCAGGACAGGCAGCTAGAACATACATGAGATGCAATTTTAAACCCAGTGGCTTGCCTGTGAATTAAATTACTTTCTTGAACAACTGCTAACTGTCCCTGCTTTGTGACACATAGAAAGGCACCTCCCCTCGTTTTTAGTCGACCCTATCCGGAAACCGGACCAGGAGCTATATTTTACGAGATCTGCCCGGACAGCGGGTGAAAAGCGGGGACCGTCCAGGCAAATCCGGGACCCCTGGTCGCACTAACAAGGCGGAAAGTCCTGCACCCTGCAATACCGAAAGTGGCTGGAAGACTAGCGGGTGGCTGCAAACCAGTACTGAACTCTCTTGAGGGTCCTGGGCAGCGTACAGTAACGGCTGCGACTAGGAATGGCCACCGGATGCGAAGACCTTGCTGGCTGACCAACCAGGCCACGAGCAGATAGCCAGACAGCAGGGCGTATGGTGAGGTGACTACCGAGTGCAGTCTAAAGTGAGACGTCACGATTGGCCCTGCCTGAGGGGCATGCATCATAACATCACTGAGCATGGCTGCAATTTTTGTGAGGGGCTGATCTTCTGGTGTTGTGGGGTGCGGCTGCTGCGGTAGGAAGTGGGGAGTGACCTTAGCCCTTGGGACACCAGGCTTTGAAAGGCACTGCTGGCGCTGCCTCTGAGGGGGAAGGAGACGGAGCAGAGGAGTACTGGCTAATATTGGCGGAGTCACGCCGGGACGCAATGATTGACCGTGAACTCTGGGTCACAGCGTTATTACCCACATGCACACACTACTGGAGAGACGTGGATTGATCTGGCATGCATTACTGCTAAAATCCTCAACACTCCGAACTTTGGATGAGACTGGTAGATTGCTCGAAAAGTAACTAAGTATTTATGGGGGCAGCTCTGGAGAGTGGAAGATCAGTGGCAAGTGGAGGGATTCAAGGCAGCGGCAGGAGATCCTACTGGCGGAGGCATCAGATCGGCAGCTACGGTGGGTGCGAGTACCGCAGGAGCTCAGTTGAGAGAATGCACGGGTCCTGGAATTTGCAATGCAACCAGTAATGGGAAAGCCACGGGGGAAACAAGCGGGAGCGCCCCAAGAGCTGAAGGAGAACACAGAAGTACAGGATAAGCAGGAGGTGCCTGTGCTATCCTCGGAGGGGATGATGCAGCAGCAGGTAGACCAGATCCTCAAGGCCATTACTGACACCAGAGATGCATTCCGGCAGGACATTGCGCTTGTAGCGCAGAGGTTGGGCCTTCTTTGCGCAGATCACACTAAGCTTGTGGACAGGGTAAAGCAGATGGAAGTAACCTTGGAGACCCTAGAGCCTGCCCATACAGCTCTGGATGCTCAGATGACGGATGTCACCCGCAGGCTGCAAATATTGGAGCGGAGGCCTGAAGATGCTGAAGGGAGGAATAGGCGAAACAACATCCGCCTAGTGGGACTGCTGGAAGGAGTGGAAGGGGCCAATATGGTGGACTACCTGGAAAATTGGCTTCGGACAGTAGTTGCCCCAGAAGGTCTATCCTCTCTTTACACCCCGGAAAGACCACCCAGGCCGGTTCTGGCTCGATTGCTCCATTATAAAGACAGGGACATTCTGTTGAATAAGGCACGGTCTTCGGGCCCCTACAGAGTCAATAATTATAATGTGACGCTGTTCCCGGACTATACCTTTGATGTGCAGCGCCGCTGTGCCTCGTTCTTGGCTGTCATGGAAGAGCTCCGAGATGAGGGTCTCCAGTACTCTCTGATGTTTCCCGCGCACCTCAGAGTGGCCACGGATGGTAAGACATATTTTCATGACAACCCGGAAGAAGCCTAAGCTTGGCTAGAAATGTACAGAGCGAGCACGGGCGAAGTGGGACGTGGCCAGTATACGCTAGAGGAGGGGCAGCGGCACCGATCACGGCACATCCGCAGACTTCGACCTCCTACTCAAAAACCCACGGAGACTCAAACAGAGAAGGAAAGGGTTGCCACGTTGCAGGCTGTCATGACATTCTCTCAAGACAAAGGAACGGCGTCATTGGCGGAGACAGGTTCGGACAAGGGCTCCTTGGGGACTGGTTCTTAAGAGGCAGTGTTCAATTACCTCATGTGACACCAGGGACGGAGGACGAGATTACAGACGCTTGATGCAGCCGGTTTATTATATGTGTGTATGTGAGGAGGGAGGAGGTCTAGATGTGTATTTTGCTGATACCTGCTTGATATGTTCAGTGCAAACGTCTGTGACTAGGAGGAAGGGGCTGGTATTACTGCTTACTGCTTTCCTGCCAATCGGTGGGTAATCCTTGGCTGCAGGTTAGAGGGGTTGCCAAGGAAGAGATGGGGATTTCAAATGTGTGGTTCTTCTATCTCATCATCTCCTCTGTGATGGTGATAAGTTTGTATTGTCGCAGTACGGCACAGACCATGAGCAACATAACAGGTCTGACTTCTAGAGCTCTAGGCCACCTCCCCTAACTTTGTGTGTTTGTGGCTCCTTGGTACTATTTACCAGAGGAGCAATTAGAGTGTTAGTTTGGATGGGTACTAGTTTTATAGAGCCTGTTCTAGGGTGGGGTTGTTGGGAATATTCATGGTTTTGTTTTGGGGCAGATAGAGCCACCAGTGTGCTCAGATGTCGGAGGCGAGGGTCTGGGAGACTTAGACCTCAACATAGGGACATCACTTAATCTGTAATGCATTACCTGAAATGTATGGGGCTTGCAAGACGTCAAACGGTGCGTGCTTATTTGGTGCATGGGGGGTTCACATTGCATTCCTTCAGGAGTCTTATCTTACTCAAACCGAGGGGTTGGCTTTGAAGCACAGGTGAAGAGGGCAGCTTTTTAACACAACGTATTCCGCTTTTGCTCGAGGGACTCTGATATGGGTTTAAGCGGGGGTCCCATTCCAACCGACGCAACACTTGGTAGTCCTGGAGGGAAGGTTTGTGGCGGTGGCGGGCCGTCTTGATGGTGTAGATGTAACATTTTGTAGTATATATGCCCCTAACATGGATTAGGTTTCCTTTTTTGGCCACCTATTGGGGAAACTAGCACCTTACCTAACTGGGTCGGTACTGATGGGAGGGTACTTCAACTCAATAGCGGACATCACGAGAGATAGGTCCCACCCACCTGTTGCCTGATGCTCCCATTCATAGGCTTTCCAAGGCCAGGTGTGAATGGCAAAGTAGATGGGGGTTGGGGGGACACTTGATGCACGCACCACCTGGAAGAAAGGGATTATTCTTATTTTTCTGCTTTACTTGAGTTGCATGTGCGGCTAAATGCGGTGCTGTGTCCCCCTGACATCCATGCTAAAGTGGGCCATAGTGAGTATCTAACGAGAACACTGTCTGACCATAATCCATTATTGGTGAATATACACTGGACCAGGGAGAGACCCGTAGTACAGTAATGGTTGCGACTAGGAGTGGCCACCGGATGCGAAGACCTTGCTGGCTGACCCACGAGGCCACGAGCAGATGGCCAGACAGCAGGGCATATGGTGAGGTGACTACCGAGTACAGAGTAAAGTGAGATGTCACGATTGGCCCTGCCTGAGGGGCATGCATCATAACCTCCCTGAGCGTGGCTGCAATTTTTGTGAGGGGCTGCTCTTCTGGTGTCGTGGGGTGCGGCTGCTGCGGTAAGAAGTGGGGAGTGACTGTAGCCCTTGGGACACCAGGCTTTGAAAGGCACTGCTGGAGACGGAGCAGAGGAGTACTGGTTACTATTGGCGGAGTCACTGCGGGACGCAATGATTGACCGTGAACTCTGGGTCACAGCGTTATTACCCACATGCACACACTATTATTATTAAGACATTTATTAAGCTCACAGCTACCCCCAACGGGGGTGTCCCGGCGCTGAGGAATGCAGATCAAGGGGAGAGGAAATTTATTGACCCGAAAATAAAAAAGTTTTCAGTTTGCCCCTGAATTGAGACTCGATGTCAATGAGCCGAAGGCTGATGGGTAGGGAGTTCCAGAGTTTTGACACTACCACTGCAAATGCTCTGCCGCCCTTTCTTACTAAGCGGAATCTAGGGGTGAGCAGAAGGCGAAGATGGTTAGACCTGAGATTAAGGGAAGATTGGACTGGTTTTAGTCTATGTCTCAGGTATTTTGGGCCTTTTCCGTTGAGTGCCCTGAAGGCTAGGACCAGGGCCTTAAATTTGACACGGGCCTTAATCGGGAGCCAGTGCAATTTCCTTAAATGGGGGGAGATCGAGTGTCGATAGGGGACTTTGCAGATCAGCCTAGCAGCGGCGTTCTGCACAATCTGCAGCCTGTGGAGGAGGTACGCCGGTAGCCCCACATACAGGCAGTTCGCATAATCCAGATGCGAGTTGATCAGGGCATGTGTCACTGTCTTCAGTGCTTCAGTGGGGAGGAAGGGGGAATTTTTTTTATCATATGGAGTTTCCCGAAACATGCAGAGGTAACTTTCTGGATCTGTGTTTTAAAAGATAAATCATTATCAAACTGGACTCCAAGATTGCGGGCCACTTTTACGGGAGAGGGTGGGGGGTTGAGTTCCTTAGGCCACCAAGCGGCGGGCGACAAGGGAACAGTTTGATTAAAGAACAACACCTCCGTTTTATCCGTATTAAGTTTTAGCTTGTTAGAGGTCATCCAGGCCACAATATTGGAGAGACAGGTTTTAAAATTTTCAGAGCCAGAAAGCGAGTTATCTCTAAGGGAGACAATGAGCTGCGTATCGTCAGCGTAAGATATCACTCTGACCCCCAGAGACTCAATCACCTTTGCCAGGGGTGCGACGTAAATGTTAAAGAAAAGGGGGCTGAGGGCAGATCCTTGGGGCACCCCACAACCAAGAGGTTTCCTGTCCTTAGACCAGAAAGGTCGGCACCAGACTTGTTGTGTGCGATCTGTAAGAAAGGAGGAAATCCAGGCCAGATGGGAGCCCCCGATTCCCATCTCTCGGAGTCTGCTCAGGAGGATGGCGTGGGAGACCGTGTCAAAGGCTGCGGACAGGTCGAGGAGCACAAGCATGGCTACCTCTCCCCTGTCCACAGTCTCCCGCACGGTCTCCGCCACCTCCAAAAGGGCCGTCTCCGTGCTATAACCGGTCCTAAAGCCGTATTGTGAGTCATGTAACAGGCCATTGCTTTCAACAAAGTCCGAAAGTTGTTCTTGCACAATTTTTCCAAAATTTTGGTCGGTTTAGGTAGCAGAGATATCGGACGGTAGTTGCTGAGCACAGCAGGGTCTGCATCAGGTTTTTTCAAAAGAGGAATAAGAATTGCCTGCTTCCAGGTCTCCGGAAACTGGCCTGAGGCAAGAGAGGAATTCCATATCGATAGGAGGGGCTGTACAATCGCAGGAGCGACTGTAGAAAAGACTTGAGCAGGCATGGGGTCTAAGGGTGAGCCAGATTTGCATAGTTGAAGTTTATTCATTGCTGTGTCAAAGGTAATAGGTTTGAACGCCCCAAGCCTCGTGACCTTGGGTGTAAGATCACTGGGGGGTAGGCCCGCTGTGTCTGGGTTATTTGCTATATTAAATGAAGCATAGATGAGGGCAATTTTCTCATGAAAGTAATTAGACAGTTTGTCGCAGAGTTCTTGGCAGGGTTCTGTTTTGTGCAGACGGGCTGCGGGATTGGTGAAGTCTTTCACAACTTGAAAAAGTACCTTGGCCGAGTTGTCTGCAGATTTGATTTTGTCGGCAAAATAGTCCCTCATAGTTGTTTGTTTGAGTTTGTGAAAATTTTTCAGTGCCCCTCTGTACATTATTTTGGCGGCTGGGTCATAGGAACGACGCCAAAGGCGTTCAAGTCTTTTGCATTTACTTTTTTCTTCCCTCAACAGCTGGGAGAACCAGGGGGCAGACGGTTTAGTTCTGGCTGAGGAGAGGACAGTGAGGGGGGCGATGTTTTCAATGGCCGCAGTCAAAAATTGATTCAGATTGGCAACATCCTCATTAATGTTCGTAGAGGGATGCCAATTAAGTTTGGCTAAGGCAGGTTCGAACTCCTCCAAAGTAACTTTAAACCACTTTCTTCCCGTCCTCTCCATCCTACAGACCGTGGTTGCCATAGGTGGAAAACTAAGGTTAAAAGGAATAATACAGTGGTCCGACCAGGTCACGGGGAGAGGGGTCAGTGTGGAGAGACAAGGAAGATTCGAAAAGATAAGGTCCACTACTGGAGAGAAGTGGATTGATCTGGCAAGCGTTACTGCTTAAATCCTCAACACTCCGAATTAGATGACAACTTTGGATGAGACTGGTAGATTGCTCGAAAAGTAACTAAGAACTTATAGTGGGCGGCCCTGGAGAGCGGAAGATCAGTGGCAAGTGGAGGGAGTCAAGGCAGCGGCAGGAGATCCTACTGGCTGAGGCATCAGGTCGGCGGCTACGGTGGATGCGAGTACCGCAGGAGCTAGGTTGAGGGAATGCACGGGTCCTGGCATTTGCAATGCAACCAGTAATGGGAAAGCCACGGGGGAAACAAGCGGGAGCACCCCAAGAGCTGGAGGAGAACACAGAAGTACAGTGTAAGCAGGAGGTGCCTGTGCAATCCTCAGAGGGGATGATGCAGCAGCAGGTAGACCAGATCCTCAAGGTCATTACTGACACCAGAGATGCACTCCGGCAGGACATTGCGGATGTAGTGCAGGGGTTGGGCCTTCTTTGCGCGGATCACACTAAGCTTGTGGACAGGGTAAAGCAGATGGAAGTAACCTTGGAGACCCTAGAGCTCGCCCACACAGCTCTGGATGCTCAGATGATGGATGTCACCCGCAGGCTGCAAATATTGGAGCGGAGGGCTGAAGATGCTGAAGGGAGAAATAGGCGAAACAACATCCGCGTAGTATGACTGCTGGAAGGAGTGGAAGGGGCCAATATAGTGGACTACCTGGAAAATTGGCTTCGGACAGTAGTTGCTCCAGAAGGTCTATCCTCTCTTTACACCCTGGAAAGAGCACATAGGGTGTCGGCTCGACCACTGGCCCCGGCCCACCCAGGCCGGTTCTGGCTTGATTGCTCCAATATAAAGACAGGGATATTCTGTTGAATAAGGCACGGTCTTCGGGCCCCTATAGAGTCAATAATTATAATGTGACGCTGTTCCCGGATTATACCTTTGATGTGCAGCGCCGCCGGGCCTCGTTCTTGGCTGTCAAGAAAGAGCTCTGAGACGAGGGTCTCCAGTACTCGCTGATGTTTCCCGCGTACCTCAGAGTGGCCGCGGATGGTAAGACATATTTTCATGACAATCCAGAAGAAGCCTGGGCTTGGCTAGAAATGTACAGAGTGGGCACGGGCGAAGTGGGATGCGGCCAGCATATGCCAGAGGAGAGGCAGCCGCCCCGATCACGGCGCATCCGCAGACTTCGACCTCCTACTCAAAATCCCACGGAGAAGGAAAGGGTTGCCACGTTGCAGGCTGTCATGGCAATCTCTCAAGAGAAAGGAACGGTGTCACTGGCGAAAACAGGTTCGGACAAGGGCTCCTTGGGGACTGGTTCTGAAGAGGCAGTGTCCAGTTACCTCATGTGACACCAGGGACGGCGGACGAGATTGCAGACGTTTGATGCAACCGGTTTATATTATGTGTGTATGTGAGGAGGGAGGAGGTCTAGATTTGTATTTTGCTGATACATGGTTGATATGTTCAGTGCGAACGTCTGTGACTAGGAGGAAGGGGCTGGTATTACTGCTTACTGCTTTCCAGCCAATCGGTGGGTAATCCTTGTCCGCAGGTTAGAGGGGTTGCCAAGGAAGAGATGGGGATTTGAAATGTGTGGTTCTTCTGTCTCATCATCTCCTCTGTGATGGTGAGAAGTATGTATTGTCGGGAGTACGGCGCAAACCATGAGCAACATAACAGGTCTGACTTCTACGGCCCTAGGCCACCTCCCCTAACTTTGTGTGTTTGTGGCTCTTTGATATTTACCAGACGAACAATTAGAGTGTTAGTTTGGATGGCTACTAGTTTTGTAGAGCCTGTCCTAGGGTGGGGTTGTTGGGGATATTCATGGTTTTGTTTTGGGGTAGATAGAGCCACCAGTGTGCTCAGATGTCAGTGGGCGAGGGTCTGTGAGGTTTAGACCTCAACATGAGGACATCATTGATCTGAAATGCATTACCTGGAATGTACGGTGCTTGCATACGATGACAAGGCGACATAAGGTGCGTGCTTATTTGGTACATGGTGGGTTCACATAGCATTACTTCAGGAGTCTTATCTTACTCAAACCGAGGGGTTGGCGTTGAAGCGCAGGTGGACAGGGCAGCTTTTTTACACAACGTATTTCACTCTTGCTCGAGGGGCTCTGATATGGGTTAGAGCGGGGGTCCCATTCCAACCGATGCAACACTTGGTAGTCCTGGAGGGAAGGTTTTTGGCAGTGGCGGGCTGTCTTGATGGTGTGGATGTAACATTGTGTGGTATATATGCCCCTAACATGGATCAGATTTCCTTTTTTAGCCACCTATCGGGGAAACTAGTACCTTACCTAACTGGGCCAGTACTGATGGGAGGGTACTTCAACTCGATAGCGGACATCACGATGGATAGGTCCCACCCCCCCCATTGCCTGCTCGCCCAATTCGTAGGCTTTCCAAGGCCAGTTGTGAATAGCAAAGTAGATGGGGGTTGGTGGACACTTGAAACACGCACCACCTGGAAGAAAGGGATTATTCCTATTTTTCTGCTTTACTTGAGTTGCATGTGCTGCTAGATGCGGTGCTGTGTATCACCGTGATCAAACAGTAGTGTCCTTTGGAGGACGGGAAACAGGATTCTCTGTTGGAGGATGGGATATTGCTCATGAAGGTTTTCAATAAATAAATTATGTAACCTTTCGGGGACTTTTCCAAGAATTTTATGTCCTGGTTCCTTTTGGTCTAACTGGAGTATTGATTGATCCTTTTACTGAAGACTTTACATTTAGTGTTTTCTTTATATTAACAGGAGTTCTCTTCAAATCCCCCTTTTTTTTAAAAATTGATGTTGGATAAGGGACGAGTATTTGCAGGAAGATTGCTCAGAATCTAAAATTAGTGGTCACGTTTTTCACTCTTGAAGTCTTATGTCCTGAAGATGACCCTCAAAGCAATTTCAGGTTGAAACGCCGTCAACGCCTCTAACATGGCCTTAATCAGAGATGACACTACTGTTTGATTGTGTACTGTGTTAATTGTTGTATGTATTTTTCTCTGACACTGTTTTTTGATTTTACACATGTCAGTGTTTTTTAAGTGTATAGTATGAGTGTAATTGTTTGAGCACCCTTTATTTTTTCATTAAATTTATATAATTCTTCATGCACATGGGTATATGTGAAATTATGTTTATATAAGGTTTTTTTCCCTTTTCTCTTTTATATATAGTTTTTCTATTTTATTTTTATTGAGTTGTTTAGTATGTTAACGTAGCTCAAGAACCATTGTTTGGAGAATACCTATTGTTACCCCTGGTTCTTGTTCTAGGGTCGCCCTTGTGGTCAGTAAATATTTAAAAAACAGGTGCAAGCCTCAGACCTTTTTCAAAAATACACCAAATTACTAGTTTGGCTGGCAGAACACTCAAAAGCGCTCTGCATATCACCACTTATTAATGTTACTAAGTGCACAGATCCAGATCCTTTGTATATAAATATCTTGTTCCATGGTGTTCTAGTCACCGTGGAAGAAATACCTTTTTTCCCATAACTAAACCTAATTAGGTATCCCCTCTAGGGGAATCATCTGAGTACTTTCTAAATCCATATTGGTACCTCCTAGGCAGCAACACTTTCTACGAAGTGTGCTAGAAACAGGCATGCCAAAAATATTGTAGCATATTCAATACTAATCACCAAGTGACACTTAACACACTGTGTGCCATTCAAATGTTCAAAATTTAGAGAAAAATGTCCTCATTACCTGCCCTCATTTGCTGCAGCAAACAATCAAACAAACAAAATCTTGGCCAAATCATTCCAAAAGGTGTTGCTACAGCAACCCTACCAAACCAAAGTCTACAGCCTCTAAATGCCAAGTTCTGATTGACCTAACGGTCGTTTTAAAAAACTCACTCAAAAGAGGTTCTCAGTTGGAGCGGCAACCACTTGGGGGGGGGGGGTCAGATTGAAAAAAATGAAACACAGGGGTCTGCAAAGACAAAGAATCATGCGCAGGGTACCTCTTCAGTAGATTCCTGTCCTCCGTCAAGACCACTCCCTTGAATAGCCCCATGTACGGGCGCCAATTTGTAGAAATAAAAACCTTTTAAGGGGATCACTGATACACCTGGTCCTTAAACCAACAAAGAAGAGATTGGCACGGAAGCTGTAATATCAAAATGATGCATTTATTAACCTCACATGAGGGAGACTGCGTCATACAGTACCCTCAGGCCGCTGTATGAGACAGTCTAAGGAGTACAGAGAACAGGGACATTATATATGCAATTGTTGCATAGTCAGCATAAAACCAAGGGGAGGTCCTGGCACATGCAAGCATAGTTATTGACTAATATGGGTATACAAAATGTGCTTGCTCAACAAAGTGGGAGGGGAGATATTTCTACATCAGTGAGCACAGCCTGACAGTTACACACTAGAAGCAGCTGGCAGCTACAGGTCTGTCTGAGCATGTGCAAGGCTCTGGAAGAGGGAGAAAGCACATGGCGAGCACATGGCTAACTAAAATGGCTGCCAAGAACAAAATGGCTTTAGCTCATGTTAGCAGCCATTCCTGCAAATATTAACAGAGCGAGGTTGAGGGAAAAGTAGCAGCATCTTCCTTATTCAGGCTGATTAGGAAAGGAGAAGCCAGTCCTAGGATTTGGAAAGGCGTATGAGGGCTAGAGGAAGGGCTGCTACACGGAGATACAGAAACATGTTAAATATGGGGTGGCAAGGGCATGGGTACTTTCAGCATCATTTGAGTGTGAATACAAATGTTATGAAGAGATATTTCTGCCTGGAGCTGAAGAACCTAAAATCTGTGCAATGTACAGCTCGGCTGGTTATAGTCTTGTATAAGTCTGAGGATGGCTTTGCCACTTCAGCCTGAGGCGTTAGATATGTTGAACCTGCAAAATAGTGTTTGGGTCCAGAGCTCTGCTTCTGACCCTGTAAGATCTGTGTAATTTGAATATGGAGCACATGTTTGTATTGTGCCATGTTCTGTTACAGATTCGACGGAACAGATGACAACAGTCGTGGATGTCTTCTTTATTTCTCTTCTTAATGTCCCTTTTCCTAGCACATCATTCATCATCTTCGGATTTACTTTGTCTTGCATCAGAATCCCTTCTTCCCATCACTTCCTGTCCTGTGCTTAGCCAGGTGGTGATTTGTTCTGTGCTTCTTGGTTCATGTATCCTTGCACAAGACAGTACTGCACTCTATTTTTGTCCTAGTCTGCCATGCCTGCGGGCCTAGGATTATTCTTGAATGTAACAATGGCAATATGGACGGAGATGATGCTAATGTTATGTTATGTTATGTTATACCACTCTTTTATAGCGCACGGCTACCCCAAAGGGTGTCCCGGCGCTTTGGCAAAGAGGCCTGAAAACCAGAAAAACACAATAGCAGCGACTCACAGCGGTCCTAGAGCTTATGAAGAAAAGAGCATGATCTTTAGCTCTTTCCTAAAAGAGAGAAGACTATTGGCTTTACGAAGAGTGACAGGGAGCTCATTCCAGCGGCATGCCGCCACATACTGGAAGGACCGTCCTCCCATCCGGGTACGTCTAATCGACGGTACATCCACTTTAGCCAAATCAGCTGACCGCAACATCCTCCGCGGCACGTAGAAAGCCATACGCTTCCTGATGTAGTTCGGACCCACTGAGTGAAGGGCTTTGAAAGCCAACGTGAGGATCTTAAAAACAATTCTTTTAGAGATAGGTAGCCAATGCAGCCTATTTAGCAACTCTGAGGCTCTTGCTCTCCGTGGCAGGCCAAATATAGCTCTTACCGCTGAGTTCTGCACTATTTGCAGTCTGGCCAACAGATATTTGGGCAGTCCTGAATATAGCGCGTTGGCGTAGTCGAGTCGGGACCCTACTAACGCCTGGACCGTAATTTTTTTATACTTCTAGGAGAGCAGTGGAAGAAATTTTCTAAGCATCTTCAGGATGCCGAAACATTTCCCAGATAACCCCATAATATGGGGTCTAAAAGAGAGGTCGTCGTCACACACTACCCCAAGGTTCTTGACTTGGGACGACGCCTTCTCCGGTGGGAACATATCCTGGGGCCACCACGATTTCCAACAGGGATCAGGGGCACAACCAAAGAAAAGCAACTCAGATTTATCTGAGTTGCATTTCAGGCTGTGCTGCTGAAACCACGCAAAGACCGCACTCAGACAGCCTTTGATCCTGTCGCCGTCAAAAACCTCTCACTTCCTGCAAGTAAACAGGAGCTGGGTGTCATCAGCGTAGGCTATGATCTGGGCACCAAAAGCCTTTGCTACCTCCGCTAGAGGGGCCATATAGATATTAAAGAGGGTGGGGCTCAGAATGGATCCTTGAGGGACCCCCACCTCTAGCGGTGGCATTTCAGCGGAGAACGGAGGTGCCCAGATCACCTGTCGATGACCCGATAAAAAGGATTGAAACCAATCCAGCACCGTCCCACGCAGACCGATCTCCCAGAGTCTAAAAAGGAGACTGTCATGTGGGACGGTGTCGAAAGCCGCCGACAGGTCGAGCATGACTAACATAGCCTTCCCCCCGAGATCGAGGGTTTCTCTGATAGCTTCGGTAACCTCCAAGAGGGCTGTCTCCGTGCTGTAATTCGCACGGAAACCAGATTGAGAATCATGGAGAATGATGTTACTCTCAATAAAGTTGGTAATCGTATGCTGAACATGTTTCTCAACCCCCTTAGCCAGAGCAGGAAGCAGGGAGATAGGTCTATAGTTAGCCTGTATCAGGGGATCTAATAGAGGTTTTTTGAGCAACGGCAAAATCAATGCGTGTTTCCATTCCTGTGGCACCACTCCCGAGCTCAGGGAGAGATTAAGCAAGGGGTTTAGCAAGATGTTAACTGCCGGCGCCACTCTACCCAAGCATTGTGCTGGACATACATCCAGGTGTGAGCCAGACTGAAGCCGGGACAGCAGATCGTGGGATGTGGCACAGGACATCGGTGGAAAGGCCGATAGTATGGGCCCTGTCTCTTCCCCCGATGACGGTACCGAGCTCAGCTTACATGCTAACGCATCAGCAGAGGGGAAAGATTCCTGAATAGCTTTGATTTTGAGTACAAAAAAGTCAGCGAGCTGCTTAATCCACTCTTCTGTATGACAGTGAGTGGGAGCGCATGCGGCGGGAGCAGCAAACTCCTTTACTATTCTAAAGAGTTCCCTACTCATGTTATCCGCTTCATCTATTCTGCGCTCAAGATATTCTTTTTTGCCTTCGGAGATCTGTTTATGGTAGAGTTTAACGGCATCACGATATTTTATTTTCTCCTCTAACTCATATTTGCGCCGCCACAATCTTTCGGCCTTTTTACAATCCTGCCGCATTTTCCGTAAAGCAGGAGTAAACCAAGGGGCGGACACATGGCTGAGGACTGATTTGGCTGACTTAGCAGGTGCTAGCTCCTCAAATCTTGTTCTCAGCCACTTCTGAACCAGATCCAGGTCACAGTCTAGATCACCTGTAAGTTTACAAGGATGTCGACAAAGGGCATCCGACAGCATTTCTGCCGTAACTAGGTGAAAAGATCTTGATTGTCGGGTCACGCCCTTCTGTGCTCTCTGGCCGATCCTGGTCCCGTAGGGGATATCAAAATTTAGTAAAAAATGATCCAACCATAATACAGGAAGCGGCGGGGACACAGCAATCTGCGTCGTAGAAAAAATTAGGTCAAGGGAATGGCCTTTAATATGGGTGGGTCTATCAATATAGGTGACAAGCCCGAGCAATGCTGTAATATCCCGCAGTTTAGAAGCGTCGGGGTCCGCTATCATATCCATATGCAAATTCAGATCCCCTAACAGCACACAGTGCGCTGATCGCATGCAGGGTATGGAAAGTGCAGCCTGCAGATCATCAAAGAACGAGCCAGTGGGCCCAGGCGGTCTATAAACGAGGACCCCAGTGCACGTCTGAGAAGCCGACAGGCCGAGTGTAAAGCCTAAGGTTTCGCAACCTGCGATATTCTCCACAGGGAAAGAAGTGCATACAAGGGCTTTATCCACTATAAGGGCCACTCCACCTCCCCTGCCACAGACTCTATCCTTTCTTAAGATAGTATAGTTCGGAGGTAAGGCACAGGCCAAATCCGGTCCAGAGCCTTCCCCTAACCAGGTCTCTGTTAAAAACAGACAGGATATATTAGAGTCAAAAAGAAGATTCCAAATGAATGGACCATTGCACGAAATGGACTTAAATATATTTAGAAGTTGAAATACCCACTTTACAATAGGCTGAGGAGAGACCAATGCATGACCCATGAAATT
Organism: Lissotriton helveticus; assembly: GCF_964261635.1. Lineage (NCBI taxonomy): Eukaryota > Metazoa > Chordata > Amphibia > Caudata > Salamandridae > Lissotriton > Lissotriton helveticus. The sequence goes on from NC_136059.1 coordinate 1,710,511,001, forward strand.
CAGACACATTTCACCCCTCCACCACTGAGTGCTACTATTGATGATCTTGTTACAAACGGACAAACTGAGAATGTGTTATTTTGGTCTGCACTGGTACTAGTCCAGAGTTCCCTCGTGCCCTTTGATCCTGTTTTGTGGTTCTTATTCTCAGTGTTCTTTCACAACAGGATTATGGTGCCCACTTGAAAATGCTAACCAGCACCCCAAAATGTTTACTTACATTAAAACATATCAGAGACCACATTCTAGATGCTTTGTAGATCAAAAAAAGCATTTGCAATGCAATAGGTCATGCATTTGTGAGTGTTTGAGCTATTGGCATTGTAAATACCAATGCCTTTTATTTAGGTATTTTAAAAACCTGCAAGTGGTGCGTAAGCACGCACTTTGTATTTACAGGACTATAAGTAAAAAATGTGCGGGTTTATGCACTGCTTACAGCTTTCCAAAACACATGAATAAAAGGCAAATCCTGGCTTCTAGCCAATCAGTGCTTTGTTTACGATATGTGATTGACAGGTGAACTCGGAGGGCAGTCATCCAATAGCAAGGCTTTTCCTGCAGGGTGAGGCGGAGACACAAGCCCGTGAGATTTAACCCTTGCATGAACGCATCATTGTAGCTAAGGGTGTGTTCCTCTTGTAATTTACTAAATGTAACTAAAAATTACTAAACCCTGTTGCCAATTGTCCCCAGTGCTTCACAAACTTATTTTGCTCTTTTTAATCTGACCACATCCGTGGCAAGCATTTGACATGGAATAAGTCTCGCATTTGCCAGTTTGAGCTGTTGGCATTGTAAATGACAATTCCTTTTGTTTGTGTTTCGAAAACATGCAAAACACATACATAAAAGACATTGTCATATACAATGCCAACAGCTCAAAGTGTCGCAAATTCGAGACCTGTGAGACCTGTTGCATTGCAAATGCTTGTTTGTTTATCTCGGAGAGATGCCCTAGCGGTGACAAGTGGACTAGTCTGTTCATGTTCAGGAGCAAGGCTTGTCTGCGTCAGCATTACTCGTGGCCAAGAGTGACTCATTCAAGCATGCACTCATCAGCAGTTTTGTTTTTCTCAGTGCTAATTTGTGCTGCAGCATTTCACATTCAACCAGAGTTTCTCGTGGGCTGTAACAATCACTTTGCATACATCTATGCTTCAGAGAACTTTAAGTTCAAACCAGTGGACCGAGTAGATCAAGTGAAAACTGAAGCAAAGTAAGTTGAACAGGAATGCCTGTGTGTAGGCGGTGTACAGGTTAAAAACCATACTTCTGTAGTACCTGTTTTTATGCAGGCTCACCACGCTTTATTAATTAGCAATGTTTTTTGTTAGGTTCATTAGCAAGTCGTCAAGAATAGCACTGTGTGACATTTAATTTTGTTGCTTTTAAATGCTTTTCTACTATGAATTATTCATAAGTGTCATTGAACAGCAATGTGGAGAAAATTATTAGAATTAGACAAAAAACTAACAAGGCTGTGTGTTCTGTTTTTTGAATAGTTTAACAAAGAAATGGGGCGGGGAGATTTAACTGGAAGGACACCTCATCTTCCTCTACAATTAGCATAAATAAGTGAGAGGAGGCCTTCTTCTGAAAGTTTTTCTGCAACATATGCCTTAGAAAATAGCCATTATTTTCTCAAAGGACGCGCACCCATACTAACTTGCCTGCTTCATCATTGAATCCTACGCCTGGTACAACCAGAGCCGGACTTGCAGTAGCGGGCATCAGGCGTTTTCTCGGTGTGCCGGAAGGGTGGGGGCCGGTTTTCAAGTGGTGGGGGTCGGTTCTGTTACGGGGGCTAGTTTTGAAGCACTGCTGCAATATCGGCCCCGGCAGCTGTGCTAAAGTGGAAGCAGTGCTGCTTCTCGCTAGCACCCCCCCCATCCCCTTCCCCGGGGGCCAGTCTGGCAGAATTGCCATCCTGGTTTATGTGCCCAGTTCGTCCCTGGGTACAACTAATATTACCAGGCGGGCTCAACCACACTTTTGGAGGGAGCGCTTTGATGTTAATCACTAGAAGCTGAACTGGGACAGATTAGGTGCATCCGCTGGGGGACCCTCTGGAATGTGTGCGGCGTGAGGCTCGGCCACCGGAAACATCCTATGGGTCCACTCTAAATTTGAATTACCTGGTACTGTCCAAGCATCCTGAGGTGTTGCTCAGCAGAACTAAAGGTGAGGCAATAGATTGTATGAAATTCATTACACCTTGATATCCTAATAATCTTATACACCTCATGTTGAAGGGATCAGCGGGCTCCTGATCAAAGCTGGGAGACCCTTTGGACTAAGTGTAACAGTTGAAACAGGTTGACCGAGGGATGTGGGAGTTGAAAATCTCTCCCTGTACATTCTTCTTTGCTTTCAACTAGCCAAAGTAATCCTAAGACTAAAAACCAGAAGGATTTGCCTGCATGCCATTTTAAACGTTAAATCCCTTCTTGTGGTTAACATCAAAGAGCTCCCTCCAAATGGGGTTGAGCCCACCTGGTAATACTAGATGGACCGGCATAGGACTCGAAGGTGAAGCATACCCTACGTCAGTGTGGGTGAGGGTCCTTTAAAAAATAAGGCCAATTTCTAGGGTATAAATTGCATAAAAACTTGCAGAAGAAGACCTTGTCTCAGTTATTTGCGCTGTTTATAATTAATGTTGAAATTTGCAATAAACTAACAAACATAACACAACATAACTGTAGTAAAGTGGAGTAGTAGGCAGTAAGACCAGTTAGTCTTCACTATGTAATACTCTCACATTACCCAAAGTTGGTCCTTGGATTCAGAATAATATATCCTAAGCTCAGTCCTGGCACCGTGGCAAAGAGCAGTCAGACTTCACTAGAGGAACATGTGTTAAGCTTTTCAGAGTACCAACATGGACAATACATAATTGTCATGACGCAAAAGAAATCTGACATCAATTTATAAAAATAAAGCAGAGTTGTATATAAATGTAGACACCAAAATTAAGTCACTCTGATAAGTACAACCAGAGTCATGGATTTTAAAAGCAATATTAAATCAAATAAACACTGCAAAACTTTAGCATTGCAGTCAATAGTAAATCAGTCACTTGCAGGTTGAGATGCGTGGAATCAAAGGAGGGGTAAGGTTGCAGATCCCAGGACCAAGCCACAACAGTCAGTTCAATTTTACCTGGCTTGAGAGACGTGGGTGCAGAGATGTCTTGCTGTCCTTGGTGCTGATGCAGGAACTGAGGGGAGCTGGTTTTACCACGTATGCAGTGCTGGTGAGGAAACAAGTGCAACAAGCATTTACAATGCAATGGTTTTGCCTTTGTTAAAGTTAGAGCTATTGGCATTGCTCTTGACACTCTGAAGCTCCACTCTGAAGCTCCACTCTGAAGCTCCACTCTGAAGCTCCACTCTGAAGCTCCACTCTGAAGCTCCACTCTGAAGCTCCACTCTGAAGCTCCACTCTGCACTCTGAAGCTGCACTCTGAAGCTCCACTCTGCACTCTGAAGCTCCACTCTGAAGCTCCACTCTGAAGCTCCACTCTGAATCTGCAATCTGAAGCTCCACTCTGCACTCTGAAGCTCCACTCTGCACTCTGAAGCTCCACTCTGCAGCTCCACTCTGCACTCTGAAGCTCCACTCTGCACTCTGAAGCTCCACTCTGAAGCTCCACTCTGCACTCTGAAGCTCCACTCTGAAGCTCCACTCTGCACTCTGAAGCTCCACTCTGCACTCTGAAGCTCCACTCTGAAGCTCCACTCTGCACTCTGAAGCTCCACTCTGAAGCTCCACTCTCCACTCTGAAGCTCCACTCTGAAGCTCCACTCTGAAGCGCCACTCTGAAGCTCCACTCTGCAGCTCCACTCTGCAGCTCCACTCTGAATCTGCAGCTCCACTCTGAATCTGCAGCTCCACTCTGAATCTGCAGCTCCACTCTGAATCAGCAGCTCCACTCTGCACTCTGAAGCTCCACTCTGAAGCTCCACTCTGAAGCTCCACTCTGAAGCTCCACTCTGAAGCTCCACTCTGAAGCTCCACTCTGAAGCTCCACTCTGAAGCTCCACTCTGCACTCTGAAGCTCCACTCTGCACTCTGAAGCTCCACTCTGCACTCTGAAGCTCCACTCTGCACTCTGAAGCTCCACTCTGAAGCTCCACTCTGCACTCTGAAGCTCCACTCTGAAGCTCCACTCTGCACTCTGAAGCTCCACTCTGAAGCTCCACTCTGCACTCTGAAGCTCCACTCTGAAGCTCCACTCTGCACTCTGAAGCTCCACTCTGAAGCTCCACTCTGAAGCTCCACTCTGAAGCTCCACTCTGCACTCTGAAGCTCCACTCTGCACTCTGAAGCTCCACTCTGCACTCTGAAACTCCACTCTGAAGCTCCACTCTGCACTCTGAAGCTCCACTCTGAAGCTCCACTCTGCACTCTGAAGCTCCACTCTGAAGCTCCACTCTGCACTCTGAAGCTCCACTCTGAAGCTCCACTCTGCACTCTGAAGCTCCACTCTGAAGCTCCACTCTGCACTCTGAAGCTCCACTCTGAAGCTCCACTCTGCACTCTGAAGCTGCACTCTGAAGCTCCACTCTGCACTCTGAAGCTCCACTCTGCACTCTGAAGCTCCACTCTGCACTCTGAAGCTCCACTCTGCACTCTGAAGCTCCACTCTGAAGCTCCACTCTGCACTCTGAAGCTCCACTCTGAAGCTCCACTCTGCACTCTGAAGCTCCACTCTGAAGCTCCACTCTGAAGCTCCACTCTGAAGCTCCACTCTGAAGCTCCACTCTGAAGCTCCACTCTGAAGCTCCACTCTGCACTCTGAAGCTCCACTCTGCACTCTGAAGCTCCACTCTGCACTCTGAAGCTCCACTCTGCACTCTGAAGCTCCACTCAGAAGCTCCACTCTGCACTCTGAAGCTCCACTCTGAAGCTCCACTCTGCACTCTGAAGCTCCACTCTGAAGCTCCACTCTGCACTCTGAAGCTCCACTCTGAAGCTCCACTCTGCACTCTGAAGCTGCACTCTGAAGCTCCACTCTGCACTCTGAAGCTCCACTCTGCACTCTGAAGCTCCACTCTGCACTCTGAAGCTCCACTCTGAAGCTCCACTCTGCACTCTGAAGCTCCACTCTGAAGCTCCACTCTGCACTCTGAAGCTCCACTCTGAAGCTCCACTCTGCACTCTGAAGCTCCACTCTGAAGCTCCACTCTGCACTCTGAAGCTCCACTCTGAAGCTCCACTCTGCACTCTGAAGCTCCACTCTGAAGCTCCACTCTGCACTCTGAAGCTCCACTCTGAAGCTCCACTCTCCACTCTGAAGCTCCACTCTGAAGCTCCACTCTGAAGCTCCACTCTGAAGCGCCACTCTGAAGCTCCACTCTGCAGCTCCACTCTGCAGCTCCACTCTGCAGCTCCACTCTGCAGCTCCACTCTGAATCTGCAGCTCCACTCTGAATCTGCAGCTCCACTCTGAATCTGCAGCTCCACTCTGAATCTGCAGCTCCACTCTGCACTCTGAAGCTCCACTCTGAAGCTCCACTCTGAAGCTCCACTCTGAAGCTCCACTCTGCACTCTGAAGCTCCACTCTGCACTCTGAAGCTCCACTCTGCACTCTGAAGCTCCACTCTGCACTCTGAAGCTCCACTCTGAAGCTCCACTCTGCACTCTGAAGCTCCACTCTGAAGCTCCACTCTGCACTCTGAAGCTCCACTCTGAAGCTCCACTCTGCACTCTGAAGCTCCACTCTGAAGCTCCACTCTGAAGCTCCACTCTGAAGCTCCACTCTGAAGCTCCACTCTGCACTCTGAAGCTCCACTCTGAAGCTCCACTCTGAAGCTCCACTCTGAAGCTCCACTCTGAAGCTCCACTCTGCACTCTGAAGCTCCACTCTGAAGCTCCACTCTGAAGCTCCACTCTGAAGCTCCACTCTGCACTCTGAAGCTCCACTCTGCACTCTGAAGCTCCACTCTGCACTCTGAAGCTCCACTCTGAAGCTCCACTCTGCACTCTGAAGCTCCACTCTGAAGCTCCACTCTGCACTCTGAAGCTCCACTCTGAAGCTCCACTCTGCACTCTGAAGCTCCACTCTGAAGCTCCACTCTGCACTCTGAAGCTCCACTCTGAAGCTCCACTCTGCACTCTGAAGCTCCACTCTGCACTCTGAAGCTCCACTCTGAAGCTCCACTCTGAAGCTCCACTCTGAAGCTCCACTCTGAAGCTCCACTCTGCACTCTGAAGCTCCACTCTGCACTCTGAAGCTCCACTCTGAAGCTCCACTCTGCACTCTGAAGCTCCACTCTGAAGCTCCACATCACCGAAAAAACAACATCCAATTCATTACAACGCATTTCGAAAGCTACTTTAAAAATGTAATCTCCATTTGGATATAATTAAAAAGAGCTATCAGATATTCGGTGACAGCTGCTGATTTGTGTCAGTCTGGGAACCGAAGGGATTTCTTAACCCGGCTCATGCTTGCGAGATGGGGGAGGGTGGGCAGGGGAACAAAGCAGGGCGAATGGTCACCAAAATACAAATGTTTTATTTATCGTCGAAGTCGTCTTCGTGGAAACCCTTACACGTTTCACGGTAGCTCCTATTGCGAGCATATAAACAAATCACTTTCACACGGGGAGGGGGGGGGCGGAACGGACACACGGGAGGGGGGAGGGAACCGCAGCACTCACCTCGACTTCCTCCAGCCGCGTAATGGGAAAAACAACCAAATAAAAAAAAAACGAAACTCCGCCCACCGCCGCGATGACGACATCGCAGAGGCGGAGAGGGAAAAAATGTCGGGAACGCCCCCGAATCTGGTCCGGCCTTTGACGGACAGATCCGGCTCCCAATGGCTAGCCTCCATTTATGGAGCTAGCCAATGGGAGGAGGGGGCAGATACCCGACCCCACATAGAGGATTTGAGGATATCATTAGATTTTGCTAGCGCATGCGTACTTCGTACGCATGCATCGCTAGTCAAAACCTAAAAAGTCACCAACAGTGCCACTGCTTGTGTCAGATGAAGGTGGTGCTGTGTTCCCTTGCAGCATTCAGTAAAGGCGGTGGTTACCAGTCTGACCAGCAACAAGCCTTGGCAGTGGTAAGGTCAGCAAGATGTTATTTTGACGTCTGGAGGTACAAGGGAAAACTGTAGCTGCCTGAAACTTGCTGGAGGTGAGAACTACATTTTCCACAATGAACTGCCCCATCTACTTCTTGGAGATCCCTCAGAGGGCCTGATTGCCAATGATTCTTTGGTTAAGGTAAGTTGTTTTTGCCTGCGGTGTGCAGCGGACTAGTGCACTAGTCCAGGAGAGTCTGGAGTTGCTTATGGCTCTCAAAGGGGTTCCTCTGTCCAGGGCAACCAGTCTTTCGTCCGTGACAAGTCACATCCTTGCAGTTCCAGGAGGTTTGCTACAGGTACAGCATACCACACTTTTAGTTTGTGCAACTCCTATTGTCGCAGACTCGGGTCTCTTCTGTGTCCTTTGGTGCAAGTCAGATCAGAAGGAATACACAAAGCCCAACTGCCAACAACACCCAGTCATCTGACCAGGGAAAGGCTACGGCATCAAATGGCTAAGGCAAAAAAATAACAACTTTCTAAAAGTGGCATATTCAGAATTGTATTTTAAAAGCCAATTTCATCATGGGTTAGGATTTTAAATTAGGATTGCAGAGACGCCAAACATGAACCAGTGATCTTTTCCATTTGGAAGTCAAACTTATAAACTGTAATAAGGCAACTCCAATGTCATCCTATGAGAGAGATAGGCCTTGCTACAGTGAAAAACAAATTTAAGAGCTTTTCACTACTAGGACATGTTAAACTTAAAAGTGCATGTTAAATACATTGCACCCTGCCCCCTTGGCTGTCCTGGGCCTACCCTAGAGGTGATACATATGTATTAAAAAGGAAGGTTTGGTGGGCATGGCATAAAAGTTTGATTTACCAGGTTGAAATCTCAGTTTAAACTGCACTCACAGGCTCTGCAATGGCAGCCCTGAGACATGTTTAAAGGATACTTAAGCAGGTGGCACAACCAGTACTGCAGGCCCACTCGTATCATTTAATTTACAGGCCCTGGGTACATATAGTTCCACTTTACTAAAAAATAAATATGCCAATTGGGTATAAGGCAACAGTACCATGTTTAGAGGCGAGAGCACATGCATGTTAGCACTGGTTAGCAGTGGTAAGGTGCTCAGAGTCCTAAGGCCAGCAAAAACGAGGTAAAAAAAATGGAGGAGGAAGGTAAAAGGTTGGGAGGATAACCACCCCAAGGCTGACCGGTCTAACGGTAACATAACATAGAATGGCATTGCATGACAATTGCATTTTCATGAATGTATTATGCTTAAGTGATATGTTTTTAATCAATATGTGAATTGAAATCTTATGCTCTTTCAAGATACAAAAAAAGTGTGTTTACGAGGGTGAATAATCAAAACACAGTTCATTAAAATTAGATTCTCTGTTGCAAATAATTTTGTGTCTCACAATGTCAACATTACAACCCCTGCAAAACGAGGGTTAGAGTGTTAGATGAACAGGTTTCCTCTACTTCTTGAACTCGCGAACAAAATGTATGAATGGTTTGGGGATGACCACTAGTTTCTGAAGCAGTGAAAAGTTACTGACTGCCCTTGTCAATCAGTAACGGTTTGCACACTTGAAGCTATCTATCGCTGCTTATCATGTGCAAATGATATATGTGGATAAGTGAAGCAGGCATTAATCCCACGGAGGTGCCCTTTTCACTTGTGCCACCTTTTTTGCAAATACGGGGATGCACAAGGGCACTACGTGAAAACGAACGAGATAATGGGTCTACATGCACCAATCTTTCCATTTGTTGCTTGTTGCAAGGATTCTCGGAAGGAATTCTCCCTCATAAATATTGACGAGGCGCCATTTCTGGGAATCTTTGCAGCCCTCTCTCTGCTCTGTGCAAGACTAGTGCATCCGACACAAAGCACGTAATTGGCCAGGCTACATTGTAGAGCCTGCACAAACACACCGCTGTGATGTGACGTTGTCAATAGTATAGCAGGTCCTTTATATTTTCCCAAAAGAAACCCCAGTACCTCAATTCTTCAATATATTTCTTTAATGGTAATGGTTCGGAAATACACATAAAATAACCTGCTGTGAAATAACAGGATTCCTACATTTTATATCTGTTTACCTCACAGCAAGATATTGCATTAACCAGCTCTATAGACTTATCTCATTATTTGTAAATGGAAGCGCCTATTCTTGAGGGTGTCAAGATGTTTCAGGCAGGATTTTATTTGCACATATTAACATGGTGCCTAGGAGTCATTCTATATATGTGGCCCCTCTGCATTTCTGACAAATAGCATCAGTGCTTAAAAGTGACGGATGTCAGAGAGCTTGACCATTTTTACATTTAAAAGAGGAAGACCTTGCGCTGTCGGAACGTCACTTTTTGTGACATTCCGTGGCGCAGGACCTTGCTCCATATTTCCGAGGCAGCACTAAGCCACTTTTTTTGGCTTAATGCTGCCTTATAATCTTTCCCTCCTGTAGTATTCCCATTTAGAATGTTCTTGACCACAGAATGTCTTGTGTATTCTTTTCCTTGGGATTCTATCCTAAGCCAGTTTTCTGTGTTAAAGTGGCATGCAATAGGTGTTGCTGGGGGTGTTCCCAGCAACATCCATGGCTTTTTGATACTGCCCAGATTTACGAGAAAGAATAAATCTGAGGCAGCGCCAAAAACGTACGTCTCCCCAGGGGAGGCGTAAGGGAGGCAGAACAAGGAGAAATATCTTTATTTCTCCCCATTTTTCCTTTTTCTACGTGTGCTGCATTCTGCAGCACACATAGAAAAAGGAAAAAGTATTTTGTGATTGTTTTTGTGCAGGAAGGATCCCCTTCTTGCACAGAAGCCATAATCCCCTCAACACAGGCACCTTTGCACAATAATTACTGTGAATAGCTGGTCTTTCTCTTCTATCAGTAACGTGTAGTACCCATAGTCATTCCTCTCCTAACCTTGATCATAGTTATGCCTATGGAGCTGACCCTCGAAATATTGACAGGTGCCCTTTCCTGTTACCCATTGGTCTTGTGGTGGTTGAGAGATGAGCTAATGGGTTTATACCAGGGAAGAGAGCTTAGGCTTCGCTGATGTAAATGCAGCATTTCCCTTGACACAAAACAAAGTGAAGGAATTACGAATTTGGCAGGGCAAAGAATTGCAGATTTGTGTTAGTTCTCCCACTCTGCCAAACTATAAATGGCTGTCTCTGTCTACTTCACAACTGCCTTTGGCTCAAGGCAATTCACTATGAAGCATCCCATATATATAGGGCCTCGTTTATGAAAAGTGACGCATCACTGCGTGAAAACAGCGTGCGCCACTTTTCATTGTGCCCTCCTTGTTATATGCTGGATGCGTCATATTTACAGAATGATGCATCATGTCGCAAGGAGTTACAGATACGTCAGTATTTCTGATGTATCTGTAGGTGCAAAAATAACGCATTGCTGGAGTGTGTCACAAAAGTGACGCAACGCCATCATTGGGTCATTTTCACATGGGCAAGTCCCATTTCAAATGCTCCTGCGTCAGTCTTACGCCTGCTGTGAGGTAGGCGTAAGATATTGACTCATTTGCATCCTAGAGGTGACGCAGTGAAATCTCATAGATTTTACTGCGCACTTCTACGAGGCTTACTTGCGTCAGAACGTCCACCCTGCATACTTTATACCTGGAGCAGGTATAATGTGGTGCATGGGTTTACAAAGTGATCTCCCCATGAGCACCGGGACACCTTTTTGGCATATATACAAGGGGATTGTGCCACTTGAACATCACTGTTTTTGATGTCCTGGTGGTGCAATGCCCTGTGCCATATTTACAAAATGGCGTCAAGCCACATTTTCTGGATTAACGCAGCGCTGTAAATATGGCACCCTTTCGTGTAGGTATCTATGTGTAAGGGGTGTGCAATGGGTGTTGCTGTGGGCGTTCCAATGCAACACCCATTGATTTTTGATGCTGCCCTAAATTTACAAGGATGTGTAAATCTGAGATAGCGTCAAAAACCAACAGCATGCAATAGCAGGCATTAGAATGGCCCAATAAGAAGAAATACTTTTATTTCTCCTTGTTTTTACTTTTTTATGTGTAATGCATTCTGCAGCAAACATAGGGGCATATTTACGAGGGGATATCGCCAACAGAACATCACTTTTAGCAATGTTCTGGTGGTGATCTGCCCTTCTCCCTATTTACAAAGCAGCTTTAAGCCACTTTTGGTGGCTTAACGCCACCTTGTAGATAAGGGCACTTTACGTGCATCACATAGTGTGAAAGGGGCGTGAAATGGGTGTTCCACCACAGCACCCATTTCTTTTGACGCTGACCAAGATTAAGAAGGAGGTGTAAATCTGAGGCAGCGCCCAAAACTAACACCATGCAAGAGCAGGCGTTAGAATGGCGATCCAAGGAGGAGTACTTTTAATTCTCCTTCTTTTTGTTTTTTCTGTGTACTGCATTCTGCAGCACACATAGAAAGGGAAAAATGCTTTTAATGATTGTTTATTTGCAGGCAGGTGTCGCTTCCTGCACATAAACAATAATTAAATAATGATGATTTGCTACTTCTATGGAAGGAAGTGGAACACATTTTCATTAGTGATTGTTTATGTGCATGAAGGGACACCTTTCTACACATAAAAAAAAAATCCCTACCACGCAGCACATTGGCACTATGGAGCAAGGATGTCTGTGTTGGCACTAGGCAGCTAAAGTTAGCCCCCACAGGAGGGATAACACAAGCTACGCCATATTCTTGTGAATATGGTGCATCCCTACATTTTGAAAATGTCGGAGCGTAGTTCTGCCAAATTTGGTGCAGCACCTTCTTGTAAATATGCCCCATAGAAAGAGCATAATGCCATTAATGATTGTTTATGTGCAGGAAGGGACACCTTACTGCACCAAAACAATCATTCCCTGCAAAACAGCCACCCTGGCACTATGGTGCAAAGGTGTCTGTGTTGGTGCTATGGAGCTATTTTAAGCTCTTGTGGTAGGGAAAACACAGTAGTGTGCCATATTGTTGTTAACAAGCCACATCTCTGCGTTTTGGGAATGGCACAGTGTAGTGCTGCACAATTTGCTGCAGATCCGTGCTTCGTCATTTCCTTGTAAATATGCCCCGTTGTTTTACTGTAGCTATGGACTTTACAAGTGCCTTAGCCATTTAATAATTAATTCAACTTGGCTAAGTCATGTTGCGAGCAGACTCACCCACCTGTAAGGATTTCACCAGTTGATGACATGAACCCATTCAATGAGAAGCTCTCTAGACGGGCTGCAAAGCTATAAATACTGTTGCTTTGTTCACCTGTGACAACATCAGTGATATTTCAAGCAAATTCCCCATAGAAGTTCCTACCATTAGACTGAGCGGCCATTGTTAAAGGCTTGCTTGAACCATCATCAGTCAAGGGTACTCCAACAAGTTCTACAAAAAATATTGAGATTTCAAGTAGGACCCTCCTTTCTTGAGAGCTAACCCTGTACAGGTTTTATTCATTCAGGGCACACATCTGGACAAGGGTGAATGTAATTACCCCCTCAGTAGTTTTTTTAATGGAACTCCCGTTTCCCTTTACCACAAGACCAGCAGAGACCGGGTAGAGTTCCGCGGAACAGGAAGCAGGCAGCCTCCCTCCCCTCCCATAAGCCAATCACAACTCTGCAATGGCAGCATTGTGATTGGCTGGGACGCCGACCGGACAGACATCTATGGGGAGGCCGTTTCTCCATGTAGGCTGCCTACATGGGGAAAATGGAGAGTGCGTTGGACTGGTTTGGTCTGTCCTGGGGCCGACCAAACAGTCAATGCACCCAATCTGTGGGCAAGCCACTCCACCCCTGCCATGGAGCAGGAATGCTCACCCGTCCGCCCCCAACCAACCCCTTATGATTTCTCACAGTGCGAGAAGCAGAAATATAAAATTGTATTCAGAATACTATTTTATGTTGCTGCTTCTCGCACTGCGGGAAAGCAGTGGGGCGACACTCCTCCACCCACATGGAGGAGCCGCCCCTGCACCTTGTGCTCGACTGTGTGAACTGCTCCATTTGCAAACATGGTTAGGCATGTATAGCTGTAAAGTGGCTAGGGAGTTTACATCTTTCCACATCCCTGGCAGCATTCTTGTTCTACATGAAAATGGCCTAAAATGGGTTATCTTTTCATCTTAATTGCCATGTACCCGAAGAAACCTGCTCACCATTAATCTTTCTATAATTTGCGAGGTGGAATTATGTTGCACTTTGGTTCTTTCAAACTGCTTAAAGAAATGGATATATTAATAGCAGGCTATTAACTCCTCAAAATGAATCAAACAAATAGTATTTGTTCTATGAAAGCAGTATGACACATCTGTTTAAAAGTGTTCTCACTGAGTCATTTCTGAGCTCAAATACACTTTGAAATGAAAAAATAACGTATTGTGTAACAAACCTGATATCAAACACGTTCTTTTCACATATACATTTTCAGTCATTCATTCTCCCAGGGGGTTTACTTTAGAAGCTTACACTTAGCCACAGACATCATGCACTGTGCCACATTTTATAATGCATCACATTAATTGACTGTGACTGTTTATGTTGTGCTTGACACCAACTAATTCAGTTTTCATTATAAATTACAACTTTATGCGCTGCATTCCCTCATGTATTTACACGTCAGGTGTTTATCAAATATTTAATTAAATAATGTAAATCAAATATTTCAATGTTTATAAATGCATGAATTATGTTAAGACCCTTAACCACTGGCCCTTGCCCCCCCACCAGTTCTCAGCCCTTTTTTGGCTATTTGGTGTAATATCCACTTAGGTCTCCATAACGTTTTTTCCACCTAGGGTATCTATCCCGAATTTGCATCCTTTTTTTCCATCATCCTGTGGCTTTTAAACGTACCCAGAAATTGTGGATTCCTCTGCAGGGGACAGATAAAATAGCTAAAATATAGCAACATTTTTAGTTTTTTGTGAAGAATAGGAAAAAAATGCTTTGAATTAAAGTGTTTGGTTTTTTTCTCCTAAAAATGGCATCAATGAACGGTATGTGGTGCAAAAGTTATCATCTTCCCAGCTTTCAGCAACATGCAGAGCTGAATAAAAAAAAAAAAACGTTACCACATTTTTGGCATTTTTCAAGGAGGTAGCCCATGTTTCCTGCTTTTTGTGCTCTCAACCTACTTTCAGTTTATGGTGGAAACCAGTGTACAACCCAGCAGTGATTCAGGAAAGCTATATATTTCTGAAAAGTAGACAGAATTCTGAATTCATCAAGGGGTCATATGCTTAGAGCCCTCAAGGTTTTTTCAAAGAAACTAACTGTTGAAATAAAGAAATATTGAAATGAGTAGGAAATAACGGGCATTAGTGACAACATTTTCATCTGTATTGTTTGTCACAATGGCCGATTTACAAATGTCACCTGGGGGATCCACGGAGGGGTGACTTTCGTGGCTCTCACCAGGTTTTTATCCAGAATCCTTTGCAAACGTCAAACTTTATCTGAAAAAATAAATATTCCTCACATTTCTGTGATGGAAAGTTCTGAAAACTAGCAGAGCACAAACCTCCTTCCACCCGCATTACAATAAGTCTCTAATAAAAATTGTATCTCAGTTGTGTGGGTAGGCCTAGTACACGCAACAGGAAAGGGCCCAAAACACGCATGGAAGCATCACATTTTACCACTCAAAACTGACCCTTTTTTACAAACTGGGCTCTGCCGCACCTATGGAAACCTAGCAAACCTACAAATTTTTGAAAACTAGATAGCCAGGGGAGTATAGGGGTGCATGACGTGTGTGGCTCTCACTATGTAATTGTACCTAAAAACCCTTACGAACATCAAACTTTAGTAAAAAAAACACACGTTTTCCTCACTTTTCTGTGACAGAAAGGTCTGGAACCTGTGGGGAGCCAAATATTTCGTACCACCCTGAGTTCCTACTTGCCCCCGCTAAGTATTGTACTCCACTAGTTTGTGTGGGCCACAAGACCACAAAACAAAAAGTCACTGAAGAGCTACATTGGTGGCAAGATGGTGGCCGTGAGTGCGGCCGGGTGAGCTCGAGCTCCCGGAGTTCCCCTCTGCCCGACTTACCGCACTCCTGGCATTGGTTCTCTGAGGTCGTCGGTAGTCATGCAGGACTGAGAGGAGTGCTTAGTTGCTGACCTGGAGTGCGTGGCTCGATGAAATGGTGTGGAGCTCTTGTCAGGCTCCTTGTGTGGTTGTCTGGTGTTTGCAGATCCTCGCATAAGCGGCTTTCGAGTGTACGCATGGTGGATTCAACATGCGTGGAGCGGAGACGAGACGCTGCCCCAAAGACTAGGATGCGCAACGCTGCGATTCCCCCAAAGGCAGGACGGGGATGGAGACGGCTGAGAACTGGCCAGCGTGGGACACAGAGGGGAAGAAACCCGACCCAAATCCTGAGAAGCTCCATGTGGAGGGTGGTAAGAAATTCATTCCTGCTCTGTTTCTCTCTGGAAAGGTAAAGAAACTACTACCCCCCCACACCCATGAGGAGTATGAATGTACAAAGTTCTGAAACTGACATGCTGGGAGAGAACTCTTCTGATGACCCAGTACCTGATAAAGAGAACACAGTGGGGGACAATCCCCGTGAGATAGTCAAAGAGGGGGAAAAAGATGGGGAAAGAGATGAAACGCCCTCGGAGAGTGCGGAGTTGGGGGTAACTGGAAATAAGGTTGGCAACCAGGACGCCGCAAAGGAGAGTGATTCAGGGGACTTCCCTTTTTTTTCAATGTCAGATCCTTCTGATACTTCGGGGGAGGAGGCAGACTTGAGCAAGCAGACAGACAGAGGGATGACCTCCCTAGTACAGTGTGTAAGAGGGGCGACTCAGGCGTGGGTGCAGGTCTTCAGATGGCGGAAAGCACAGATTCCTTCCACTGGGATTATTCATTCATGGGTGAGGCCGAGGCCAACGGAGCGGCTAGTGGGATACAATCTTGTTTAAATGTGATGGAGAACCCTGAACATATCTCCCTGGCTCTCATTTATCAGAGTATAATGGCGCATAGGGAGGAGGCCTGAACCGAGAGCCAGCGCACACAGGGAGCGCGTCGTAAACTCCAGGATTCAGTGCGGAGGGTGGCAAAATCATGCTCGGAGTTCGTTGAGAGGTTCAATGCGGCAGAGACACGCATTTCGAACCTAGAGGATGAGCTTGCGGCACAGAAAGCAACAACGGAGGCGCTGCGCACTGCGAAGGATGACACCCTCTGGAGGATCATGGACTTGGAGGATTGCTTGCGTTGCAACAATCTCCGTGTATTGGACATTCCAGAGGGGGCAGAGGGGCAGGATGCACGGAAATTTGGTATTGAACTGTTTTCTGAGGCTTTTCCTGGGTTAACCCAATGGGACTGGGATCGGGAGATCCAGCGTGCACATAGATTCCCCTTCACACAGCACAATAGAGCAGGTCAGAATACTAGTAGACCAAGGGCTATATTGATATCAGGTAATAACTTTTTGGCGAGAGAGGCAGTGTACAACTTGGCGCGACCAGATCAAAAGAAATGTGGGAAGGGGGTAGAGTTCTTCGTGCGACCTGATTATTGCCCCCTTACTGTAGAAAAGAGATGGCAATTGAGCCAGCTTAATAGTCCATTCCAAGATAAAAATGTGCAAGTTTTTCTGTTGAACCCTGCCAAGCTCAAGGTTATCTTTAAAGACCATATGCGATTATTTACAACAGAGTCAGCGGCTAAGAACTACCTCCATTTGCTGTAAAAGTGATAAGGGGAGCAACCTAGGTAAAGCGGTGTGGGTCAGAGAATATTCACTTGAGTAAATATGTTAGATATGTATAAATTAGACGAAGATCTCAGATTTTGTTGTGAAGTGTTTTGTTTTTCTTCTCTTTTTGTGGATCTTGTGTGATGTAGTGATTGTAGTGGAAAGCATGTTTTTTTGTAGGTGGTGGGGCAGGGCGGTCCGGGGGGGCTAAGCTCGTTCCATCTCGAAGGCCATGTATCTCCTAGCTCTTTTTTGGGGAAAGGTGGGGGAGGGCACAGCTTTGGCTGAAGCCGTGCAGGGAAGGGTGGGGGGAGTTGGGGAGGAGGGGTCACGGGTAAAAAGAATCCATGACAGTGCAGTGAGATTAACTAAGAAATTCAATGGTTTTAGACATGTGGTCCTTATGCTTAAATTTGTTTGGAAAATAAATGGGGGATAGGCGTAAAAATGTTGGAACTCAGCTCTGCTCCCTGAACGTTTGTGGATTGAACAATTACAATAAGAGACAATGGGTCTTGGAAGAATTGCGGTTGTTTCAATCAGATCTGGTATGTGTTCAAGAAACCCACATCCTGTGGGGTAAAAGAAAATTATTGGCAGAATTGGGGTTTAATGTGTTGGTATCTACAGAGCAATCCACTACTATACGAGTGCTAGTTATATTGGTAAAAAAATCATATACAGGGGACCGGAAGAGTACAAGCAGATACAGCAGGGAGGTGGGCAAATGCGGAATGTGTGATTGGTAACGTAAAATGTACTATTTGTTCAATATATGGGTCAAACTTTGATGAGGCTTAAGTATTAGAAGGGCTCAATGTGGTATTAGCATTATGGCCCACCCCACTGATTTTATGAGGAGACTTAATATACATCTCGAGACAGGGCTGCTACAGGATGACAGTAAATCCTATAATGGGAGGAAACCAAGAGTTTTTAAGGCACTGTAGTCTTTAGTGGTAGATCATGGCCTGGTGGATGCATGGGCAGCACTGAGGGGGTTGGACCCCAGGTATACCGTTTACTCACATCCGCACCAGAAATTGATAAGACTAGACTATTTCTTTCTATCCGGGTTGTTACTGTCAGGTGCTAACATTTAGGTCCAGCCACGGATCTCTTTGGATCACGGCCCTCTAGTCTTAAATCTTGCTATGCTCCATACTGGCATTAGGCTTCAAACATTCTCGTTTGATAGACAACTACTGCTTAATAGTGAATATGTAGCACATATGAAGGTGTGGATTGAGCAATTTTTGGCTATAAATCGTAACACGGCTTGGACTGAGTCACTGTGGGATGCTTTAAAGGCGGGTTTTAGGGGTGAAACTCTTAGTTTTGGGCTACATAAACAGAAGCCGATACAAGCAGTTGTGCAGGAATTATGTGGCAACCTGTCAATAGCGGAAGAAAGATTTAAGCGGGGGATTCAGGCCAGACTTGAGATCTCTGATATGCAGATGCACGTAGCCAGGTGTAAGGCTAAAATAAATCTACACCGGAGCAAAGAAATAGCCAGGTAACACTCTATCAACAGGAACTAATGTTATGAATATGGGAAGGCAACTGCTCGGCGCAAAGGTTGCGATCAAGGTAGGCGGTCCAGAGAATCGGATCAGTAGCAGATGCTAGGAGAAAAATGGTAGACACTGATGAAGGGATCTTAAAGGTGTTCCATGGTTACTATGCGTCACTTTATACAGGGGAATCCTCTGATTTACAGGTCAGAGAAAAGCTTCTGCAGGGCCTAAAACTTTTTTCAGGGAACTTAAAACCGATATGCACATCACTTTTCTACAGGCCCAAGCTGGAGTCGCCCCACCGTCTCGGGATGAGGCTAGCATAATAGCTTTTAAGAAGAAATATAAGCCTGCCGAATAACCTGGTTCGTATCGCCCAATATCATTATTAAGTGCTGATGGCAAAATGTATGATAAAATCCTCGTGACCCTGTTGGCTGATGTAATTACCCCGTTAGTGTCAACTCAGCAACATGGGTTTATACCTAAGAGGGGGTGACTAATCATATTAGTCGGGTGGTAACCTTGTTAGATATAGCTAACATTATGGGGAATAAATTCAGTTTGATTCTATTAGAGGCTGAAAAAGCGTTTGACCGGGTCGCGTGGGAATTCTTATGGGCAGCATTACGACAGGCAGGTTTTCAGCAACACTTTATTTTAGCCATTCAAGCCTTATACAGACACCCAACTGCTAAGATATGTATCATGGGTCTTGAGTCAGACTCGGTATATATAACACGGGGTACAAGAGAGGGGTGTCCTTGCTCTCCTTTGTAGTTTTCATTTATATATTAACCCCTTTTGAATGATGTTGGAGCAAACCTCAGGAATGGAACCAGTAATTTGGCAACAGGAGCCTTATCGAGTTTTTGCATATGCTGACGATGTGGCAGTGGTCACTCCTAATCCTAAGGTAGCTATTTCCAAGATAGAACAGCTAGCACTAGAATTCGGAGCCACTTCAGGGTATAGGATGAATGTATCTAAGACACAAATCTTGTGTTTAAACCAAGTTGGCTTCAATGATCAACACGTCTTAAGTGAGTATCAAACTTAGGGGTTACAATAAGGACATGTTTACAATCATTGGTTGAGGTCAATTGGGGCAATATTCTAACTTCGGTACGGAAACAGTTAGACTGGTGTGAATGTTTACATCTGACACTTGTGGGATGGTGCAATGTTCTTAAAATGTTAATTTTACCCAAAGTTTTAATTTTTTTTTAGGTTCGTTCCGCTAGAAATTTCTTGTGTTCAACTGGCTGCTTTACAGTCAATATGTGCTAGGTTTCTATGGGCAGAAGGGAAACCCCGAAGAGCAATCCACTATATGATTTTACCACAGGAGAAAGGTGGATGGGCAGTGCCTGATTTTACTTTATATTATCTGGTGTGTATGTTGCAGCGTATGAATATTTTATTAACGGAGCAGAACCGCTTAGGGTTGCAGAAACATCCTCGATATATCAAATGTTGTTGGCTAGCGATGCAAAAAATCGGCTGTTTGTAAACTGAAGCCTAGCTACTACAAAAAAAAAGGTTCAAGGTTTTAAATGCCGCCTCTAAGGTGTGGAAAGTGGTGCGAAAATGCTACAGATTCAAGAGGGTCTCTAAGTATACCCCGTTTGCGGCCACCACACTTTTGCCCCCTATATTTTGGGATAGGACCGTAGACAGATGGCGTACAAGAGGTATTCAATACATCGGAGACTTATATGATAACGGGGGCTTGATGTCCTTTGAGATGTCGGTCAAGAAATATAACCTCCCTAGAGCCGAATGTTTTAATATTTACAAATTTGTGATTACCTATGTAAAAGCCAATAGAAGGTTGATCAAAATCCTGTAGTCAAAGCTGTAAGGAGAGATGTACACATTGGTTTGTTATATAATATGTTGTTAGAGACTAGGGGGCTCATTAGTACCCCCGGGAAATAGAAGTGCCCGCTAAGGGTGTGGCAGCCCCACACAATCCATTAGGATGCACCCCCAACACTGGCGGGTGCATCCCGCATTTCTGACATTGCGGAGGGCGGTGCTGAAAGCATCGCCCGCCGCAATGCCAGAAATGCAAGTTGTGCATTTGACAGTACAACGTGATAGGCACCGCGCGGTGCCTGCCACGTTGTACTGTCAAATTCAGGGGGGTACTATAGGTACCCCCATGTGCACCCCCCAGAATCCCTGGTGGCCCCCTATGGGCCCCAATGCTGAGATCCGCACGCCTTTCCGTGGCGGTGTTGCCGCCACATAAAGGCATGTCCCCGCATGTATGCTAATATGGATGGCGGTGTCTACCAGACACCAGCACCATATTTCCAGCTTTTCCGCTCGGTCAACTCTTCGACCAAGTGGAAAACCAGCAGAAGGTCTTTCCGTCTGCCGGGGCCCCCAGCCATGGTAATGTGGCAGGTGGAAATTTAGAAGCTGGTGGGGGAATATGTCGGTCGGATCGCCACAGTCATGCGGGCGGTGGCAAACCGCCCGACATACTAATGGGGCCCTGAGGGTGGGTATTTAGAAAGAAACAATACTAAATGAGACAACAGGCTTGGGTGTCAAGGTACACGGGTGGAATACTCTATTGAATTGGCGGGGAGGTTATTGATGTCTGCTAATCTCCGTGCACAGCACTACAAGACCGTTTTTAATCTTTATTACAGCCCGGCTAGGTTGTTAAAATGGGGTGGAGTTAATGACAGCAAGTGTTTTCGCTGTGGAGGTGATGATGCGGATATTGTGCACATTTTCTTTTTGTGTGGAAACTTAAGCAAATTTTGGGGGCACCTAGAAAAGGTTATAACGGAATTGCTTGGGGGTCCGATAAAATTAGCTGCATCTCACGTGTTGTTGGGGTAGTGGAGAGTGATGGAGGTGACCAGCTGGCATACAGATATCGATATTTGATCTTTGTGGCCACTGCTGTAGCTAGGCTGTGTGTTGTCTCAATGTGGCTACATAAAGATACCCGATGTTTGAGCTATGGAGGGCTAGATTTTGTACCATCTTTAACCTAGAACACAGTCTAT
The DNA here is from genome assembly GCF_964261635.1 of Lissotriton helveticus. Taxonomy (NCBI): domain Eukaryota; kingdom Metazoa; phylum Chordata; class Amphibia; order Caudata; family Salamandridae; genus Lissotriton; species Lissotriton helveticus. The sequence goes on from NC_136059.1 coordinate 1,710,532,381, forward strand.
ATGCACTAAAAGGGGCTCGAAAGAGGAAATTAGGCAGGGGAATCTGGGGGCCGTTGATCTCCTATATGGATGAGTGATGTGTCATTCGGCAAATTAAGCATTCGCACTTTATGGAATTATGATATGCTGTGTACGTGGCACTTTGCCCTTTGGGGCTAAAGCAAAATTTGGGCGAACACCCATCGGAACGAAGTGATCACTTCGCAAAGGCGTTACAACGCAATTAGAACATTGCAATAACGTTCACATCATAAGGCACAGCAAAGCATAAACGTTTACATCGTAAGGCATACCAACGTAAGCTAGAACAACGCAGCTTTACGATGTAAACGCAACTGTGCGATGTAAACATTAATGCGATGTTCAAATTGACTTTATTGTAACCACTGTTCCTCTACAACTGTCCGGCACAGTCACACAATGTTATTATGATGTTATAATAGCATGCACAGATGGGAAAGTAGATGATGTGAAGCACAGACGGGAAAGCAAAACAAAAGTACAAAAATAAATCAAAAACAGTCACGCAAGATGTTATAATAATAGCGATGTTATTATGATGTGATAATAGCATTGCTTATTATAATACCATTGCTTATTATTTAGACATTGGCATGCATCATTTGTACACGCAATGTTATTGCAGTCACGCAATGTTATTATGATGTGGCATTTGTACATGCGATTTTATTGCAGTCACACAATGTTATTATATTGTGGTTATATCGTTGTCACGATGTCATCATTGCTTGGTATTCGGCACACATCGTTTTTCGTGAAGCCCATCCACTAAACACTGTTCCTCTAGGGGTGGATGAATAATGGTTGGATGGATGGGTGGATGGATGGATGAAAGAGTGGATGGATGAATGATGGGTGGATGGATGGGTGAAAGGTTGGGTGGATGAATGATGGCTGGGTGGATGGATTAATGGGTGAATGGATGGATGGATGAAAGGGTGGATGGATGAATGATGGGTGGATGGATGGATGGATAAATGATGGGTGGATGGATGGATGAAAGGGTGGATGGATGAATTATGGGTGGATGGATGGATGAAAGGGTGGGTGGATGAATGATGGATGGATGGATGGATGAAATAATACAAAAATTGTGGTAGGACACAAATAACGTGTGTGATGATGTGCAATTTCATAGTCTGCAATGCTATGTACTTGCCAATAACAATCAACGCAAAGGCGTTACAACAACGTGCGATGTTAAAATTGACGATGTTGTGGACTTTGCTATGTATTTATCTTGTAGTAAAATTGCACGATGTAATGGTGCCTGATGTTTCAAAATACATCCCCATAAATAAAAAGTCAGGATACCAGTTTCACTAGTAGGCAGGAGCCCTGGTCAGGGGTACATGCCTGTTTACCATTCAGCGGACATTCCGGTTGAACATTTGCAATTACACAACCATGTTTAATATAGAGCTTGGTTGAACTATGGAGAAACGTGAGTTCAGTGATTGTGTGTGTTACGGGTGTGTTTGTGTATTAGTGTCTTGTGCTTCAGTTTTTTAGGTAACAATATTTTGGGAGAATATCTATTCACACAGTATTCTGTAACCTCTTAGGTTCCTAGTCTAGTGTTGTCACTTCATAGAAAACATAGGGTTGAGAACAGCCGATGCGCAATGAAGTCAGCAAAAAGCCCTTTTCTCTGTGGGGAAGGGGTATGCTCAGGGTTCCCTCTTTGAGTCAAGTCAACCATTTTAAAGAATACCAAACTTTAATAAGAGGCAATGATTTAAGCAGGCTTGATAAAAATGTTCAAACCACCCTCAGTCCTTTCCTCCCCTCTCTCCTCCTTCTCTCTCCATCCATCCACTCTTTATCTCATCTTTTTATCTCTCTCTCGCTCTGGGTTTCTCCCTCCCCTGAAGTTGTACCTATGGTAATTAACCAGAGGGAGCTGTGTTAAGTGACAGAGGCGCTGATGCTGCCCTCTGTCCCCAGACATCAAAAGACCTGATGAAGTGAACTTATATTACAGAAGATACATCTTTTGCAATGTCTCAGCTGAAAGAGAGTGTTGAGACCAAGCACATGATACAATTTTGCAAAACTAGACATCTCTAGAAACCAGATTCAGCAGTGGCAAAATAACAATCCAGCCCGACCACTGCAGGAGGCCATGACAGGAGCGGTCTGTGGGGGCTTTTGAGTTAACCATGGCAGCCCCCTTAACTTGAAGCCCACTTTGAAAATGTCAAAGTGGCACCCCTGCCTATTGGTAAAACCGGTGTGCTGTGTACAGTGTATTCCCTGGCAGACTGCTCACACGTAGATTATTCTATTTCCACTAGAAGTGCGATAACACATAATAGATTTACTGACAGCCACATATGAGAATAAAAGGCTTCATTTGGAGGTATGGTGGAGGATTTTCTATCCACAATTGTAGCTGAGATGTCACCTGCTGGAAGCCGGCAGAGTTCCTGGGGATGCACCAGGAAGAAATATGCTGGAATTTTCATGGTAAATTAGATTCTAACTTGCCATCCCCCACAAATTGTAATCCCTGTTTTTTTACCCTCCTGAAATGACCGGTACCTCCGGTCATGGGTACTATGGGGGATAGTAGTAATTGGAAACATTATGGGCCGCTCATAATGAGGACCTAAGTTTATCCATACAAACATACATAACATAAACGAACAATGCTATCTAATTTGAACATCGTTTGGGGAAATTTGCCACCTTAAAACACATTTCACTTATTTTTTACAATAAATGTCTATTTTTATTTAATGTGAAATGCGTGAAAAGCGTTTTTATTTCTTTCACGTGCAATTATCATTAAGTTTTTATTTTTCAAGTGCTGTAGTTATCACTTCCACAAAGAACGCGTCGTGATGAAATGCGATTTTGTAGTCCACAATGTTATGTATTTGCCAATAACAATCAACGCACTGGAACTGCAACAACGTGCAATGTTAAAATTGACGATGTTGTGGACTTTTCGATGTATTTACCGCGTAGTAAAATTGCGCAATGTAATGGTGCGTGATGTATCAACATACATCCCAATATTTGCGATCCAATAATATTGGATAAACTGTGAGTGATGAACATGCTAACCATTATGTCTGCTTTTTACCTAAATTTCTGTTTTTAAGGATCATGTGGAAGTCTTTTTTTTATGAAAGTGATGTCTAGTTGATACCATTGATTATCTAACTGTAATGTACTTAATGCATTGTAACTTTAACTTTCATGGATTAATAAAAAATATTTTAAAAAAAGCTACATTGAGATATAAGCAAGCTGAGAAGCTATGGTATTTCGGGACATGCTTGGTTCCACCCACGCAAGCCTACAAACCACAAAGATTTTTGAAAACTAGACAACCAGGGGATTCCACGGTGGTGTGCCTTGCATGGATCCCATGAGGTTTTCTTACCCACAATGCCCTGCAAACCTCAAACAATGCCTCAAATCACGTACTTTCTTTACAATTCTGTGATGAAAAAATCCAGAATCCAGGTGGGTGGCAGAGGAGGTCAGCCCAATATCCCACAGCCACCCCATCACTGATCTCCCCATTGGGTCCTTTAGGGACTTTAGCATCAAGGTCTCTTGTCCCACCCACACAATGAGGTACCGTTGTTATTGGGAGACTTGGAGGAAAGCTGACAGGTAGGAAATTTGTGGCTCCCCACAGATTCAAGTAGTGTTCCTCACAGACGTGTGAGGAAAATGTGTGTTTTTAGTCAAAGTTTGCAGGGCATTGGGTAAGAACATGCTGTGGGATCCACATGAAAAAGTCCAATCTGGACTCCCCCGGTGCCTAGTTTTCCAAACTGTATGATTCTGGTAAGTTTTCCCAGGTGGCAGCCTCCCCAAGTCCAAGAAGAGCAGCCACTCAACATTGCAAGTAGGACCACATTGGGAGTTAGTCACACTCTCCTGGTCCATATTTAGAAACAACATCCAAATGGATCAAATGTTCTCTTCTTTGCCATTGGGATGGGACTTCTTAGTCTGCAGGGCTTCGGAAAGACTGTTGAGGCTTTAGGGGTGAAGGTGAGATGGATATTACAATGTGTCAGACACACTTTATTATTGTTGGAAATTAGGTTGTAGGTTGACTGGATAATAAACAATAGTAAAGCAGCAAACACCACCCCTAAATTAACTGGTGCTCACCCTGTGGTAGCTTGGCACAGAGCCTTCAGGCTTACCTTAGAAAACAGCACACAAAAAGATTCCACACCAGTTAAGAAAAATATAACTTAATTTAATAATTAAAACAATACCAAAATGGCAATAAGCAGAACTTGAGATATTAAGAATGATTAAGAACATACTGTAAAATAGCACTTGGATGCAATAAGCACTTACTTGGATTATCCGGACTGGGACAAAGTAAAAAGTTAAGCCAGACAGCGATAGAACTCAGGCCGGATACAGGGACCCAGTGAGTTCGGTTGAACAAGAGTACCTTGATCCTGGCTGCACTGATGTTGAAGATGCGGTTAGCAGTCGAAGCGATGTGTCAGTGTTAATCTACACAGTGAGGGCAATGCACCAGTCTTGATCTGCACAGCAGCTACAATGTGTCGGCTCTAATAAGCAAAGAGCTATGAGGAGATTCTTCATCGTCATTGAGGTGATACATTGGAGACGATCCATGCAGCAGAGGCAATGCCCCGGTTCTGATCATGCAACAGGAGTGATGATTATGGTTCCGATCACGCAACAGTGGTGATGTGCCTGTTCTGATCAATACAATGGCGCCCATGGGCCGGTTCAACAGAGGATGCGTGGGTTTGGCTGAACCTTGCAATTTAGGCCTCACTTTTAAGGGTCCAGGTCTGGGGTGGCATCACTTGGTATGGCAGACTCACAGATGGCAGTGTCAGGGTGCAAAAGCGAGCAAGTTGGAAGCCTTTTATGTCCCTGAGACTTCAGATCAGGAGGCCATCTAACTAGCTCTTGGAATGACTCTGGGTTCAAGTGATGCATGTCCAGTCCTTCTCACCCAGGCAGCAGAGAGCACAGCAAGGCAGGAGTCTAACAAAGCAGCAGTCCTTTTGCATCACAACAGCCCTTCCTCCAGGCAGAGTATTCAGAGGTCCAGAAGTGTACTGAGTTGATGGGGTCAGAGGTCCAATACTTATACCTATTTGGGCCTTTGAAGAAGGGGAGACTTCAAAAACAGGCCTTTGAGGGGCACAGCGATCTTGCCCTTCCTGCCCTGGCTCCTTCCTCACTACAAGGGGTTATGAAGCCCTTTGTGTGGGGACAGGGGACAGCCTATTCAAGTATAAGTGAGGCTGGGTCCAGTTCCTACCACCCATCCTACTCAGGATGGCCCATTAAGTCTTACCTAAGCTCCCATTTTGTGTGGTTGTCTAGAGGGAATACACAAAGTCCAGCTGTCATCCACCCCAGACAAGTGATCAGAGACAGGCAGCACACACCAAATGGCTAAAGTACGAAAATGCCAACTTTCTAAAAGTGGCATTTTCAAAATTGTAATTTAAAATCCGACTTCACAACAAGGTAGGTTTTTAAAAAAGGATTCCAGAGACTCCAAACTTGAAAAGTCTATCGCTTCACAATTGTGAATTACACTTGTACAATGGAATAAGGTAATCCCAATGTTATCTTATGGGTGAGCTAGACCTTGCAATAGTGAAAAACAAATTTGAGAGTTTTTCATTACAATGACATGTACAACTTAAAAGTATTTTAAATACACTGCTCCCTGTCCTTGATGTTGTCCAGGGCCTACCTTACAGCTGACTTATATGTATTAAAAGGGAAAGTTTGGGCCTGGCGAGCGGTTTATCTTCCCAGGTCGAAATGGCAGTGTAAACTGCACACGCAGTCTCTGTAGTGGCAGGCCTGAGCTATTATTAGAGGGCTATTTAAGTGGGTGGCACAATAAGTGCTGCAGGCCTTAACATTTATTATACAGGCCCTGGGCACTTGTAGTGCACTTTACTAGGGACTTATAAGTAAATGTCAATTGGAAAGAAACCAATATTGCCATGTTTTAGGGAGTAAGCACATGCACTTTAGCATTAGTTAGCAGTGGTAAAGTGCCCAGAGTCCTAAGGCTAGCAAAACGAAGTCCTATAAAGTGGAGGAGGAAGGCAAAATGTTAGGGGGAAGACCACCCAAAGGCTGTCAGGTCTAACAATTATTTTATTAGAAAAATATATTCCGGCTGAACAGTGGGCTTTCTGGCCCTCAGAGGCAAATTTTGTGAACCTCCTGTCTTCCCCTGGGAGGGGGCAAAAAGACAGATTTATTTCTTATTTGGGGCTGGGGTGTGGCCAATGCTAGATTGCAACACCTGCACCACTTACGTTGGCCCCAAAGGCAAAATACCTGGAGTCAGGTGGACTTGAGGCTAGAGAAGTTCAGAAAGAAGCAACAGGGATGCAAAAAGGGTGAACAGGGGGTGGAGAAAGGGGCCAGATGGGTGCAGAAGGAAGCAAGAGAGGTGCAGAAAGATACAAAAGAAGAGCAGAAAGAAGGAACGAAGGTGCAGAAAGAGGCAAGAGGGGTACAGAAGGAGGGCAGAGCGTACAGAAAGAAGCACAAGTGGTGCAAAAAGAAGAAAGAGGGGTAGAAAGAAGCAAGAGAAGAGTAGAAATAAGGAACAAAAGTGCAGAAAGTGGCAAGAGAGGTGCAAAACGAGGGAAGAGGGATGCAGAAAGAGGTACAAGGGTTGCAGAAAGAAGCAAGAGTAGTGCAGAAAGAAGCAACAGAGGTGTAGAAAGAGGCAAGAGGGGTGCAAAAAGAGGGAAGAGGGGTACAGAAAGAGTCACAAGGGTTGCAGAAAAAAGGGACAAAGGTGCAGAAAGAAGCAAGGGAAGTGCAGAAAGAAGCAATCGAGGTTCAGAAAGAGGGATGAGGGGTGGAGAAAGAGGCAAGAGAAGTGCAGAAAAGAGCAATATAAATGTAAAATGGGGGAACAGGGGTGGAGAAAGTGGCAAGAGAGGAACAGAAAGAAGCAAAAAGGAACAAAAAGAATCAAAAGAAGTGCAGAGGTGCAGAAAGAGGGAAGAGGAGTGTAGAAAGAGGGAATAGGGATTCAGAAAGAGATGGGAGAAGTGCAGGGAGAAGCAACAGAGATGCAGAAAGGGGAAGAGGGATCCAAAAAGAGATTAGAGAGGACTGCAGTAAGAAGCAAGAAAGATGCAGAAAGAAACAAAAGAAGTGCATAAAGAGGTACGGAAAGAGGCAGGAGGGGTGCAGAAAGAGGGTGGATAGGTGGAGAACGAGGCAAGAGGGTGCAGAAAGAACAAGAGAGCTGTAGAAATGGGGAAGAGGGGGTGAGAAAGAGGAAAGAGGGGTTCAATAAGATGCAAGAGAGATGCAGAAAGAAACAAAAGAAGTCCAGAAAGAAGGAACAGAGGTGCGAAACGAGGCAGGAGGGGTGCAGAAAGAGGGTGGATGGGTAGCGAAAGAGACAAGAGAAGTGCAACAAGAAGGAACAGAGGTGCAGAAAGAGGCAAGAGGGGTGTGAAAGATGCACAAGGAGTACAGAACACACTAAGAGGAGTGCAGAAAGAAGTAACAGAGGTGCAGAAAAAGGCCAGAGGGTTGCAAAAAGAGGGAAGAGTTGTGCATAAAAAGGCACTTGGAGTGCAGAAAGAAGCAAGAGATGTGCAGAAAGAAACAAAAGAAGTGCAGAAAGAAGTAACAGAGGTACAGAAAAAGGCAAGAGGGGTGCAAAAAGAGGGAAGAGTGGGGCAGAGAAAGGCACTTGGAGTGTAGAAAGAAGCAAGAGAGCTACAGAAAGAAAAAGAAGACATTCAGAAAGAAGGAATAGAGCTGCAGAAAGTGGCAGGAGGGGTTCGGGAAGAGGGGTGTAAAAGAGGCATGATGGGTACAGAAAAAAGCAGGAGAGGTGCAGAAAGAAACAAAAGAAGTACAGACAGATGGAACAGAGGTGCGGAAAGAGGCAGGAGGGGGGCAGAATGAAGGTAGATGGGTGGAGAAAGAGGCAAGGGGTGCAGAAAGAAGCAAGAGAGCTGCAGAAAGAAACCGAAAATATACAGAAAGAAGAAACATAGGTGCAGAAAGAAAGAGGCAAGAGGGGTACAGAAAGAGGAACGAGAGGTACAGAAAGAGGCAAGAGGGGTGCACAAAGAAGCAAGTGAGGTGCAGAAAGATGCAACAGAGTTGCAGAAAGAGGCAAAAGAGGTACAGAAAGTAGAAGAGATGTGCAGAAAGAGGCAAGAGAAGTGCAGAAAAAGAAAGAAAGGCGCAGAAATGCAGAAAGAGGAAAGAGAGCCGCAGAAAGAAGCAAGAGTGGTTTGCACACAATTAGTACCAATTGAGCACCCACATTTAGCAATAAGTAACAGGTGACCCTTCTAGGTTTGCAATGGACCTACCACCACGCTGTAACACTTGTTGCTGCAATTTTGGTAACGTTTGAGACATTTATCAAGAAACAAGCCTTTTTTTGTTCAAATCTGCAGATTAGGCAACAGATGATCGATTATGCGGCTAATGCAGAAAATGTATAATTGTGCCAACGTTGGTGCAGCCAAACAGTCACATAATTCCAGTGGCCCTGCTCATTACTCTGACTAGGTCCAGAAGTGCTCCTCCGTGATTCCTTCTTTTTTTTGTCTCATTGAGTTCTTAGTTTAGCTTCTATGGAAACCAGGCAGACTAAACTTGAGTTTACCACTCCACAACACAGACTACCATACCACATAATTACTCTCCATAACACATAATCCCACTCTACATAATTCCTATACACTAATGGATGGGGATTGAAGTTCCCTTCGCTTTTGGGGGTCCTTACAGGCCAACTAGCCTACCTGATCCCTCCCGTAAGCCCCGGATAATAGGATTGCTGAGAGGTGAACACAGGCCATGGCCCCTTTCTCCACCACTCTGCAAACACGCCTTCTGGCATGCTCTTGGTTGGGGGATGAAGTCCCCTTGCCTCTTGAGGGTCCCAGGGGGCCAACTAGCCCTCCTGTTATCTCTAGTAAGCCCCACACAGCTGGATTGCTGAGAGTGGCCTGAGGCCACGCCCTTTTTGTACACCACTCTGCAAACACACCTCCTGGCACACTAAGCAGTGCTTACCCCCTCAGTAGAACCTTTTGTAGTTTGTTTAGTGAGTGGTAAGGCTTAGCAGTGTCACTACCATGATAGCATCTGACGCAACCAACCAACAATTCAGTGTATGCACAAATTTATGCATGTGTCCCTCACCTATGCATTTTTGATCGCTAACATCTAAATGCAGACTCATTGAACAATCGGCCCGTCTGGAGTATGTAGGCTAGGTCAAGTGGTACATAGGCTTAGTTTAGTTAGTATTCTGGAATCAGAATGGAACACTGGATTAGTGTTCATAAATATTAAGTAGACAATCTGTGAGTCCTGCAATAATAATATTAGTTGATCAGATGACACATAGGTCAATTTTGAGCATTTTTTTAAATATTTTATTTGTTTCCTAGTACACCAATCATTAATGTTTGTCTCTTTCTTTGTTATATCGTACACGAGCAGCACCCAGGGGCAAGACAACAGGGTTGAAGGCAGCGTCGGGACAGTCACAAGAACATCAAGCCTCCCAGGGCCAGGATCAGTCCTCCTTTACCAAGGCCTCTGCTGCTGCCCCCAGTAAGTCCTCCAGTGGTTATACTAATAATTATATTTCCCCAACTTTTACTGCACCTTAGTTTTTCCAAACTATTATTTCTGTTTCCTAATTCTATTTTTTCCCAAATCTTCTTCGATCTAGTCTCTCTAGACTGTTTCTAAATTCTTGTCATTGTTATCCCTGCCTCCAACTGCCTCTGCTATGAGCCTATGACTCTCTGTACTACTAATATTAGTCTGTCTGCAGCTAAGCTTGCCCAGTTGGCTACTCTTTATTTAAAAGATTGTAAATAAAACTCAGATTCACCAATAGCTCTAGTAATGGAGTCCAGTCCTTTGGGTTGTCCTTTTCTGGTCTTCTTAATCTTTCTTGAGGCTTTTCGACAATTCCCACCAACAAAATGCCCAACCAGATATTTGACTATTTTTGATAGGATATAACTACTACGGTATAAGGGGTTCTGCACAGCCAATACAGAACTATGCACAAGAAAATAGGATGTTGGTGATGAGAGGTTAGACCTTTCTCACACCTCAGTCAGAAGTTAACCCACAATCCCTTGACCGACTAGCTATACTCGCTCAATAGGTCCCAAACCCCCCAAAGATACCTAATGATTTAAAACAACCCAGAACATAATAACACCCTTTTCCTCACTCACTCGTGTAAGTTCACCACACAAATAACCACATCGTTTTTGTGTGAGTTGAAGTTCAAAAGGTTTATTTTCAACTGACAAGCTCTGCTTGTTGTTCTACAATTCAAATCATTATACTATATGAGCCAGCTACAAAAGAAAAATGCATAAGATTAAAACAATAAACATCGTTACAAATCCACCGAAGAGTCAGACCAACGATCTCTGTTCGAATTCTGGGGTACCCCTTTGGTCGTAGAATGGAATCTTCCACCTGCTATGAGAAAAATTGTGTGCGTTAGATTGTATAATACAAGCATTTCTCATTCATGCCAAAAAATGTAGCGTTATGTTATGGCTAAGCAATACGGAATGACCAGAACTCCTTAACAAAGTGGCTTGTTTTTCGACCTCTTGTACGCAACGCTCAGACAGTAGCTGTATGAGCTCATGTGGGATCAAAGGCGTCCACAACAAGCTGCAAGGTATTGTCCTTGTGCAAAAGACTCGAAGCTAAAATGGTGCATGGCTCAGGCTTACTCTGCAAAGAGTAGAGTAGACTAGAAAGAATGACCCTAGGGTCCATAACACTATTAGTCTACTCTAATCCCCGATTTGGACTAGTGATGTATGTTGTATATGTATGTATTAACTTTTATTTCAATCTTGTCAGTGGAAAAGAATGTATAGGGGGAGGAGTATATGGCATCTAAAAATGTTTAATGTTTTTTCTAGGCATACTACCGACCACCACCAGTGCCGGGGCCAGCGGTGATGCGGCCATTCCGGTGGGAGCCAGAGATGCGGCTACAGAACCTACAGGAGCTAGAGGAGGTGAGGCTGCAGCAGCGGTGGGTGGTGGTAAGTTTTTTCCTTACTTATTGACATTACACAAGCGGGAAGAAAGGTGTACTAGTGTACACTCACTCACTGTAATGTTGAGACTTAGTAGTAAGTATGAAGTTGCAGTGAACATTAGACAACGGTTGAAGAGAAGACACCCTTTAATTAGCAATGGCATTAGCAGGAATAGCATTAGTAGCGTGAGTTGAGTAACTGATGGCTGAAGGAGGAAGGACGGGTGAGATGTAATATGACTGCCAGAGAAGGATACGTTGGAAGCATGCATAGGTGGCTGATAGGAATCAGATGCATGGGTTGTTGAAGGATATGTTGAAAGTCAAAGAAAAGATGCCTGCATGGGTGCCCACACCTTATGGGTAGATAGGATTGCAAGAATCGTCAGCGGTGTTTGGGTCGCACCCAAAGCCAAGGCAAGCAAGGAAGGATGCATGGGTGGTTGTTGGTGAAAAAAACTAAGATTTGTTGGGAGATTAAGAAGAATGTTAGACGTTTACTTTGAATGGATGGGTGCCTGGATGTATTTTAGCATAGGTAGCCCCTTTCACTGGATGCAGACCAGAGTCTTTGAAGAGAATGTAAAAGAAATTGCACCACAGTAGCAAAGTCGACTACCGAGGGGAATATAAGTTGTATTTTCAGAATACTCCCTTGACTCACAGTAGTTTGCAAGCACATCATATATATATTGTGTATGATGTATGTATCTATCAGCGCCTTCTTCCGACTCAGAGGAACACTCCTTACATACCTATGTTAATTTTACTGTCAGCCAGCCTGCTATGGGGGGTGGCCTATCTGTTGGTTACACAATCAATCAGAATAAAGTACCTCATGTCATCCCATATATAAGCAATGATCATCAGATCAGATATATACTCTGCCTTTTTGTAGTTGTCAGGGCAGGGTGAAAGTGAAATTGAGGATTTGCCCTTGATGTTACAGAGAGACTATGTCCAGTGCCACCCGTAACAGAAACCTACGAGCTTCCCCACCTGCAGACAGTTGTAAATAGAACTAACGTGAGTCTGCGTCATCATGAGTCAGACTCGAGTATGTTTGTCTTCGGCGCAAGCTGACTGAGCTGGCATGTCAGCTACAACAAGGTCATGTAATTTCGCTAAACTAAAGAGGAAAAGTAGACTGGTGTACTGGGCCATAGTGCTAGTATAATGCCTGAAAAATTCCCACACATGTTAGAGGCTGAGGAAGTGGGAGGACAGATACATAGCACAAATGTTATGTACTGTGCTTGGTAGTGCTACTATGTGTTGAATTAATTTTGTGTTTTGCTAAGAGTATTGGTAAAATATTATTTTTTTCTTTCTTGATATATCTCCTCCAAAACCGATGAGGAGGGAGTTGGCAGTTCTGACCCGGCACCGGAAGCTGGAGGTAATCTGTGCTGACTACAGGTGGCTGGTGGCTCTGGCGGTGGAGGAGGAGGAGGCGGCAGCAGCTGCAGCCTCCTCCAATGCCCCGGGCCCCAGCCAGGTACCTCCAGTTGTTTGGCGCCGCGGTCAGGCAGGAACCCATAGCTGCCCACAAGCAACAACATCCAGCACTACTGCTGCGCCCCCCGCCCCGTGGATGCAACTGCAGGGTATATGCGCGCCGCATACTCCTCTGGAATGCGTGACTGGAGGAAGAGCTAGGGGAGGTGAAGAAGCGTCTCAAAGTCCTGGAAAGAAGAGCCCACCGCTAGTAAAGACCCTGTTCAATAGCCCCTTTTCTATTGGTTCTTTTGGTGGGTGGGAATAGAGCGTTGGGGTTATGGACAAATGGACATTTTTGTACTTTTTCATTTTGGACATTGGTTGGAGTTAGGGAGAGGTGTGGGTCCGGTGTTGTGGGATTTTTTACTTAGTTCATTTTTGTTAGGGGATTAATTTATATATATTTTACTTTATAAACGATATGGTTAATGTTTTGTGGGTTGGGTTACTGTTTTACATCACACTGTTTCCTTGTTGCTGCAGGGCCACAGCTAGTGTTTGATTTAAATAATTGGTTGACTTTGTAAGACACAAACAGATAGATGTAGTACCCCTCACTCATTGACTTGTCCTAGTAGTACGGTCACTCTCTCCTCCTCCTGTCCTAGTCCATTATTATACCTCCCACAAACATATTTTCTTTTTTTACCTGTGATTGATGTTTAAGTTAGGCACAGCGCTGGCTGCATGACGATGCAGGTTGGGTTTCCCAAGAGAATGCAGAATCAGATGCCATGGTTGTAGTGTTTTTTTTATTTTTATTTATTTTTATTTTACAATGAAACCAAAATTTTGTTTGTTTTGTCTTGTTCTCTGTGGGGCACTGGTCATGCCCACTGTGTAAAAAATCCTTGTGCTATTGTTTATAACCTGCTAAATAAAATCCTGTCTGGCTGGACAAAGGACATACTTACTATTTAGTGTATGCCTATCATTCCCCAGATCCCTGAATTACTAGGGACCACTGTTCTTTGTAATATGGTTGTAGTGGTAGTAGTAGTAGACACTGGCAGTAAGATTTACAAAAAAAGAAAATGACACAGTCAGTCGTCTGAGTAAACTCTGCGAGTAGTAGTAGAGCGAAGTAAATAAGACTTAATGGTGGAGGGGATAGCCTAGTACAACAAGTTCAACTAGGCCTACACTACTAGACACAAGCGTAACCTGTAGTGCTATGTGTAATAGAAAGGATGACAATCGATGCCGGCAATTAATGATGATGGATTACGTTCCTTTGTTAAAAAAGTTAATCCGCAATTCGCAAATATACGCATCATCATGGGTGGACAAGCAGAAAAAAATCATCCCCCTGCCTTGAAATTAAATTAGTGTTGCTTTCGCCACGTCCACGCCAGCAAGTGTGTGATCAATTATTGGTGTACGTTAATGTAGTCACACCTCGATAAATCACACAGCCCGGGGGAAGAGGGTTAGAGTTTGATGAATGGTTGGGATGGGGTTTGGGGAAAGGTTTGACAAATAAAAACAGTACGCATGGACAAACAACAAAAGAAAACACAATCTTTGTAGACTACCATATCCATAAATGTGTTAAGGGTGAAAAAGGAAATGCATGCATGATGATGATGATGATGATGACTTGATGGTTAATGATAAGTAAAACTTACTAACTACTACAAGACAATTAGACAGTGCAGGCCATCAGTATATATTAATATTAGGCACTTTTCCATGCCTGTCTGCCCTCATAGAGAGACACAGTTTACATACAGTTTGTGTTCTGTTCTGTTGTGCCGGGCTTACTTTTAAAGATAGCAAAGAATATTTAAAAATAGCTGTAGGGATGAATTATGAGCAGAGCAGAGAGCAAACATAATTAATAATAACAACAACACACACCATTAATGATTGAAGACAAAAAATGAATCAAATTGTTTAAAAGATGACGAAAGTTGATACTGTTATTGTGTTAGGATTATTATCCTGGTCAAACGGGGAGTTGCATCTCGGCATTCCTCTTGGTCCTCAGTCCCTTCCACGAATGCTCCGTCCATACATTTTGGGAGTCGTCACTACCTGTCTGACACATGTAGATTCATTGGGAAGGTAAGTGTGCGTTGTTTTTCAAAGTATAGCACTGGGTAGAATGGGCAAAAAATGGGATATGCAGAATTCAATGAATAAAAAAAATGCATCAATTATGGTGGAGTGCAATAGGAGTCAGACAGAGAAGAGAACATTTTTAGACTGAGGCGGCATGGCTAGATACATCATGTCTGTCTACTCTGTTTACAGCATTTTTTTTACCTACACCAACAACAGGACAGAGCATGCCACGCCACAGCACCGGGCCGTGACCAAACCTCCATTTAGCTGAAAGTTTGACAGTGCTAGACAAAGCACATATACAGCATACTAGCATTTTCAAAATTAAGTGAATAAATTAAATCAATGCACCGCTGTCAGTCATACCACTGTATTACTCAACTCCACCACTACAAGGATATGTAGGTCTGCTGTGGTTGTTGAGTTATTTACCGTTTTATGAGACTTGATTTGAAATGCTCATAGTTATTCCATCAATCATCTCCGATCCAACTGACTGACTGCGAAAGTGCAAAGATAGTATGGTCATGACTCATCATCATGGTGTTGTTGTACGTGTTGGCCAACTCTAACTCAGTCTTTAGTATACCGAGTACGACTCTGACTAAGTCCATATTCCATATTAAAAATTGCAACGGATATTGGCTTGCAGTAGTAGGAGTACAATTTGGTTATTAAACAAGAAGGGAAACATAACTTTGACTATCACTTGAGTCACTTTGAGTTGGTATAATAATTACTAGTACAATTCGACTTCATTCATGCACAACGCATCATCAACACCAAAACAGCAATCACTCTGAATCTGCATACAACACATGTCATCATTACCTGTCTTGCTTTTTGCTTTGGACGTCAGATGCCTGCATAGTTCTTCTGACAGGTATGTATTTGTTTACTGAGGCAGTTGCCTCATTATTACTCCACATACATTTTGAGTGTTAGTCATTGTTTCGGTTTTCGTATTTATCTGTGGCACTTTGTTGCTGCTGAAGTTGGTTCACATGGTCAGTGCTGTGAGATGGGCCACGGCCTGGGTAGCGCTCATTGGTCAATTGAGTTTGCAGAAATGTGACATGTCAGGCGTCAGCAAGTTTCTTTGAAGAGTCTTGTTTTTCTCTGCCAAGTACCTTCTGTCCTGACATTGATGAGCTTTTGAATGCCCGCCGACTCCGAGGCGGTAGCCTAGTTCTTAGTCTTCTGACAGTGATGAGTTTTGGCTCAGAATCAAAAGGCGGATAGCTATAGTCACGTTCCACTTGCTCTGAAGGGACTGTTAGAGGCAACCTTTTTTTGTACTGTTCTCCATCCAATGTGTGGGTTGAGGATTTTTTTTTATTTAGGGCGAGGCAGGAAGATGGAGCAGTACTCTGAGGAGTGGACAGTGAAATGCACAGAGGTGCAACTCCAAGATGGAAATCAAATAACAAGAGAAGACGGTGGTGATGGGTTTGTTGTGGTTCAAACCAGAAAGAAAGAGACACACACAAATAAAGTAAGGAAGAAAGTAGCAATTTGAA
Source organism: Lissotriton helveticus (assembly GCF_964261635.1). Lineage (NCBI taxonomy): Eukaryota > Metazoa > Chordata > Amphibia > Caudata > Salamandridae > Lissotriton > Lissotriton helveticus. Next base: position 1,710,548,572 of record NC_136059.1, read on the forward strand.
AGCCTAGTTGTCAGGGAAGAGGAGCTCGTCCTCAAATGCTGGTGGTTCGATCAGAAGTAGGTCATCTAACACACTACTTCCGTCACCTAAGTGGCTCTTCTCTTCATGCTGTGATTCAGGTATTTTGTACTCAGGTGGTATAAATTACTGATTCATTTTGATCATGGTTAACCTCTCCATGCTTTTAGGAGAGCGACTGGTCCTTTTCACAGTTAAAATGGTACCAGCAGCACTAAAAACATGCTCAGAAGACACACTTGCTACAGGGCAAGCCAGATACTTTATCACTAGCCTGCTGAGCACTGGCCATTGGCTTCTTTTCCCATACCAATACACCAATGGGCTTTGATCCATGAAGACCTCTGTTGTGTCATCCAGATAGGCCTGGACCATCCGCTCAATGTTCAGGGGTGCTCCGATTTGCTTGGCCTCTTTTGCCTTTGCATCAGCAACGGACTTACCATACCCTTTCCGTAGAAACCAATCAGTTGCCGATTTTGATGTGGCTGATGATCCTGTTGTTGCTGTTGTTGATGTTATTGGTAGTGTTGGTGACTGCTGGGAGCCAAACGCACTGCTCTCAGGCTCCGAAGTAGAACTTGACTCTGGATGCCCTGTGGTACTTGTTCTGGCCTGGGGTGGCAGGCCTCTAATTATGAGCCATTCGTTTTCGAAGTCAGTGGCTTCCTTAGCTATTAAAGTTTTGTACTTGGCAACATCCACTTCTGAAAAAGGAATTACTGCATTACTGTTCAGAAATACTTTGTACTGTGGATCCAAAATTGTGACAGTAATGTAATGTGGATGTGACACAATGTTATTTTGAATCCTTATATTTTCAGATAAGTGAACTGCTAAGGTGTCCGCCAAATAATATGCGTCTACTTTGTAATCCACACCTGCGTACATTTCAGACACCTCCTTCAGCTCTTGCTCTAGCATGTGCAACAATGGGCTAGCTTGGCCCATAGTACAGTCCTCCCTGCTGACTTCACGTGTGAAGACCTCAAAAGGAAGTAGCATCTCTGTCAGGCATTTATCAAGGTCCCATTGGCCCATCTCAACGGTCATGCCTCTCACAGTAGGATCCCCTAATCTTTTCATGACAAAAGCATTGAGTGGTATGTACTGCTCACACAGACGATCAAGCATATAATAATTTGAGTTCCAACGCGTTGGCACCTCCTGGATGAGTGCTTAGACTGGCATTTTATGCTCATGTTGAATGACCCTCAGGTGCTTCCGGGCTTTAAAAGAATGGTTGAAATGTGTGCATATTCTTCTGCAGGTGGTCAGTAAGTTGCTGACTTTGCTTTCATTTCTCAGAAAGTCTTGAACAACAATGTTAATGCAGTGTGCCAAACACGGGACACTGAAATAACCACCATCTTTCATGGCCCTAACTACATTACTGCCATTGTCCGTGGCAACAAAACCAATGTTAAGCCCTCTTGGACGCAGCCACTCAAAGACATTTCTGTTAAACTCATCCAAAATGGTTGCAGCAGTATGAGATTTCTCCATAGCAAACATGGCTACATGCATGTTTGCGAGTGTCATTAAAAATCTCAGCAGTGTCAACACTTGCATATATCTTTTCTCTAACACCCCAAAAAGAGATCCAGTGTGCAGTGATGCACATGTAATCAGTGGCTTGTCAATTGGTCCAAATGTCTGTTCTCGGGTAGATACTCTAAATAGCACTGTGTTTTAAGGCTTTTCAAAATAGTAGCGGCTGGGAACCTTCCATTTTGGGCAGATGGTTGTTACAAATTCCAGATAACCCACCCCTTCAACAAAAGAAAAAGGGAGAAGGTCCAGTGCTAACATTTTAGCCAGCTTCGCATTGTACAAATGTGTTATTGGGTGGTTGCGTTTGTACTGCCCCTCCGGCCTAGTAAACATGCTAATAATGGTAGGCTGTGTGGTATTCCTTTCTGTTAGGCTCAAAGCCGCACTTTTTTTCACTGCAGTACTCCTTGGTGTCTCAGTCTGACTCTTACTCTTGTGCCACTGAGATGTTGCTAAGGATATGGAAGGTACCACTGCAGTGCTGGGGACAGGGCTACTTTTTGTACCACTACCAGAGAGAATGTCTCCCTCTTCTTCCTGTTCCACCGTGATTGGACCTTCTACTCGTTCCAGTTTTTATCCGGCGAAGGTGGTCTTCCCAGTTGATCGTGTGGTGTTTTTTCAGATGGGTCATTTGACCTCCGGTACCATAGTTTGTACCAAGCTTACCCCGACCAACAGAGGTATTACAAACGGAGCATATAGCAATATTCTCCTCCTTTTCGCTAACTGTAAAGAAGTCACTGGGGAGCTTAACAGGTGCCACTTCCAATGCCTGATGAACTGAAGGGTGTGCGTTGAATTTGCCTCTGTGCAGTACCACTACCTACCTCTACTGAGGTGGTGCTTGTGCTGGATGTAGGACGCTGCTGTAAATATGGAAGCTGGAGGTTGTGTTGGTGTTACCTGTGTTGGAGGTTTGCATGCTACATCCCTCGCAGCCATTTTGGATAGGGTAATAATGTTGGTCTCCATCTCCTCTGGCCGGGAGTGATGTTCGTGATGACTGGCTCATCATCATCATTGTCCTGCTGTTCTACATCGACCTCCATGAGTGTAAGGCTTTCTCAAATCTTCTTTTTCCCTAGCCTGGTCTTGGGATGTGTCTCCCTCTCATGCTCAGGTTGTTGTGGCTCCCAAGTGACATCTAGATCATCAGAAGGCGTTCTTGGCGAAGAACTCGATGGACTAACCCTCCTTTTCCTTGCTGGGGATTTGGAAGAGAATGGATCTCCTGAATGAGTGGCTTCCTCTTCTTCTTCCTCTGCATGAGGCTCAATTTCCTGAACTGCCCCTACTTCGGGAGGAACAACAACTACTATTGCGGGAGGTGGTTGCGGCTGTTGTTGTTGACCCCTTATCTGCTGTGTTTCCTCCTGCGTTGATTGTGTACTACTTTCAGATAGCTATAAGATTAGGTCAGGCTCAGCATCACTGCTTTTCACCATTAGGCTGGCTACCTCTTCCACACTCATCTGCTTGGTCCTAAGTTGGTGGGTTGGGCCCACTGATGCGGAGGTGCTGCTCCCAGCTTGCCCCCCGGACACCGATGCTGGAGGCGTCATTTTTGGTGTCCCCAAAAAGGTTTTGGGCGGCACACCAGACTTAAGTGACACTTCCTTCTTCTTCTGTTCCTTCTTCTCAATAGCAACTTTCTTTTTACTGGAGGACCTGGTACCTGCTTTCTTTGGGGCCATCTTCAGATGTCAGCAGCACTGAGTTGCACAAGTTGCAGAGATGTCTGGTCAGATCACTCACACGTCATGTCGTGTACAGCAGCAGGACATCTGTCTGGCACCACAACAGGCGAAGATGACACACCTCCTCCTCAGTCTTTTGTGCACCTAAAAGCAAAAAAGCCAGAAGAACATCAGTCAAACGACAGTACAATCAAACTAATATAATATATAACTTCTTAGTGTGTGGTGGTCACAATTATTACATTTTAGTAACTAAGTGAACAAAAACAGTGTAGCCATTTATGAGACTTTGACAACAAGGCCAGGGCTTTCCTGGTGTCCTGTACTGTGTACACTCATGAAGTATAAGAATAGCAAAGAACAAAAACATAAATGTAGTGGAGCCTGTTTGCACTAAATTTGTGCATCACGTGGGATGGATGCAGCATCAGGGAGCAATAACAAGACACACACATGTAAAAAAGGCATTTGTTTAACACACCCAAAAGTGAAATATACCCCAGAAAAAAATCCAAATCTTGCAATTCAAGCCAATGCCATCCATGCCAAAACAGTTGTTTAACTTTCATGCACCCATGATGATTGATGAGTACCTCTGGGCCTACAGGCAGAATAGGCCACAAGCTTGGAGGCCTATGACAAAAGCACAGTAGCTAGTCCCACAAAATGGAGGTCACAACATGGCCAGGCCACTCACAAAAACAAGAAAAGGCATGCAAGGCAGGCAATGCAGGCCTATGGTAAAAGCAGAATGCCTGGCTTCACAAAATGGCCGCAACCCACATGGTCAGGCCACCCACCACAAATAGCAAGAAGATGAATACAAATGACATGCACAGGAAGTGGGAGTCTCTGGGGAACTTCCTTCCTCTTTTAAAAAAATGTAAAAAAAAAGAAAAATGAATCCATGCTCCAAAAACTACAGCCAAATGACAACCTGAGAAGTTTTTTAGCAAAATGAAAAAAATCATCATTTTCGAGAAGGTTTTATGCTGCTCGAGAGATATTGTTCGCCAAATTGCAAATTCTGCATGTTTGGCATCGCGATCTGCACAAAAAGTCGTTATTGCGTACGCTAACACGCATATTGAGCGAGCGAAGAATTCAAAAACTGTAAGTCTGCATTGTCGCGCTGTGCAGAGTTGCCAAAACTACGCGAGCTGAACGCCTAGGGTTACTTACTGGCTAAAAAGCCCTATTTATTTAACACACATCCAAAAACTGAAATTCCACCCCAAAAATCACATTTTGCAATTCAATCCAAAGACAACACAAAAACAGTTGTTTAACTTTCATGCACCCATGATGAGTAGTACCTCTGGGCCTACTGGCAGACTAGGCCACAGGCTTGGAGGCCTATGGCAGAAGCACAGTGGCTGGTCCCACAAAATGGCCACCACCTCATGGCCAGGCCACTCACAAACAAATGAAAAGGAATACAAGACAGACAATGCAGGCCTATGGCTAAAGCACAATGTCTGGCTTCACAAAATAGCTGCCACCCACATGGTTAGGCCACCCACAATAACAAGAAAGTGCATCAAAGGACAGGAACAGGAAGTTGGAGTCTCTGGGGAACTTCCTTCCTCTTTTAAAAAATTGTAACAGAAAGATAAATGACTCCATGCTCCAAAACCACAGCCAAATGACAACCTGAATTTTTTTTTTAGCAAAATGAACAAAATCATCATTTTCAAGAAGGTTTTATGCTGCTCGAGAGATATTGTTTGCCAGATTGCAAATTCTGCATGTTAGGCATGGCGATCTGTACAAAAAGTCATTATCGGTTGGGCGAACGCGCATATTGAGCACGCAAAGAAGACAAAAACTGTAAGTCCACGTTGTCGCGCTGTGCAGAGGTAAAAAAACGACACAAACTGAACGCCGAGGGTTACCTACTGGCTGAAAAGCCCTATTTATTTAACACACACCCCAAAACTGAAATTCCACTACAAAAACCACATTTTGCAATTCAATCCAATGCCGTCCATAATGTTAAAATTCAACAGACAACACAGAAACAGTTTTTATGCACCCATGATGATGACTACCTCTGGGCCTACTGGCAGACTAGGCCACAAGCTTGGAACTGAAGCCTATGGCAAAAGCAAGCACACTGCCTGGATGGCTCCACAAAATGGCCCCTAGCCACTCACAACAAAAAGAAATGGAAGACAGACAAAGCAAGCCTATGCCAAAAGCACACTGCCTGCCTTCACAAAATGGTCGCCACCCACATGGCCAGGCCCCAACAACAAAAAGCATAAGCCAAGGGGACCAAAGAAAAGACATGCAGGCCTATATGGAAAAAGAAGCACACTACTAAACTACCACCACAAAATGGCCCCAATGCACATGGTCACTCGCAGTCACAACATGCCATGAAAAACAATGAACTGAAGCAGGCCTATATATGACCAGACAAAGGAGGCCTGCTAAACAACACAGCTTCAATACAAAAATGCAAAAATGAAAATCAACAGGGCTACGAAAGGATTGGAAAGTTACACATCAAGCACACACACACATCCAACAAAGGTATTTAACACACACACCCAAACAGTGAAATACACCACAACGACATTTAGCAATTCAATGCTAAACCATCCATGCCATGCCCTACATGATGTTTACATTCAACAGACACCACAGAAACATGCACCCATGGGTACCTCTAGGCCTACTGGCTGAAATTTCAAAGAAAAACAACTAGGCCCCTACTGAAACTACAGACCACGCACAGCAATAATTTTTAAAAACAATGAAAATCCCAGAAAAATTTAAGTACAAACAAGCCCCAATCAAACAAACATATACACCAATTCTCCAACTTACTTGTAAAATGAAATCTCAAATCCAAAAGTCCTCAAATCCAATCCAATGATATGATGCAGCAGACAGACACAAAAGGTGATCCTTCCAGCTCCAAATACAAATGAAAGCGAACAGCATATGGACAGAGCCCTGGGAGGAGCCTGCTGGACAGGAACTGGAAGTTGGAGACTCAGGGGCACTTCCTTCCTCTTGAAAAAAAGAGTAAAAAAAAAAGGACTCCTTGCACAAAAGACTACAGCCAAATCACAATCTAAGAGTTTTTCTGAGCAAAATGATCATTTTCGAGAAGGTTTTATATCATGCTCGAGAGATATTCTTTGCCAGATTGTAGTTTCTGTGTGTTCGGGAACGCGATCTTACCAACACTGCCACAGGAAGGAAGATAGCATGTCCGAATTATGTGTTCGCGTTCGGACAGTCTCACGGATTGCAAATCTCGTGGCGCAAGCGAACGGATAGAAAATCGAGTTGGAAAATGCAGAATCTTGGTAAGTTGTTACCGCGCGCCCGCGAGAACGCATATTGAGCGCGCAAAGAAGAAAAACAGCTCCGCTACTTTGTAGATTGCGTAGTATTCATTAACTACAAGTTTTACGCGAACCGCGAAGTTACTGAAACTTCGCAAACTTCGCGAGCAGAGTGTCGTTCACCACCCAGGGTTAATATTAGGGTGCGAGAAGATGCATCAATTTATCACATGGATGATGTCATCAGTGATGTCATTTGAGATGTCATCAGAGATGTCACTGACCGGGGACAGGGGAGGCGGAGGAACATGGCGACAGGCTGACGCCTGTTGCGAGAGCTCTGAGACGAGAGGCTTTTCCCCGTGTGTTAGGCTGAATTGACGGCGCCAAGACGGTGAGGAGGAATATGAGACCGCGCTCTTTTTAGCGGTCTACCGGTAATGCATATCTCTTTTCCTTTTGCCCATTTTTCTTAAGGAGATGTGCCAGGTTTGCCGAGGTGGGTGAGCCTGATCCCGTACTCACCCTGCATTAGGACCCTGCGGATACCGCTGGCCATGGATTGGAGCCATGAGCGTGCAAGAACTGCCTGCCTAATTGGAGCAGCGTTTCTCCCGACCCCGGTTTCTGTGGAGGTCGGGCGGGGAGTGGCGTGCAGTGCCGGTGGCTGTGGAAAGTGGGAGCAGAATCGAGGAGAACGAGGAGACTGGGCGCATATTTGGCAAAAGTCGAGGCGGCTTTTGGCCCGAGTCAGCTTCAGCGCTTCTTTTTGCCGGAATTTCAACAGTATTGAACGGTCAGTGAAGGGGGTGCGGGTGTATAAGTGGGGGCCCAAACTTCAAACCGCAGGAGGCGCTGCTAACCTGGTAAGGTCTAACTTCTTCCGGGGGGTGCCTGGGGGTGTTATTGCTAATCTTGCAGATATTGCAGATATTGCCACTATCATTTTGAATTTGGTGCAGTACGAGGGGATGGACCCGGGCGCAATCTCTATCTCAGCGCAATTGTACCCCACTCGCCCGCAAGCTGAAGCAGAAACAACCTCCCCGCCTATAACCTCTGGGGGCAATATCGAGGGAGAGAAGAATAAGGCTCAACCATACACACCCCCTGCATTGCCGGTGGTACCTGCCAGGAACAGAGACCAGCTTAGGTCCAATTTAGAGCGACAAAAGACCGGGGCAGGGCACCTGAGTGCCTCTAGGGCAGGCGTAACACCACTTACCCCAAAAAAGAGGACAAAGGAGAAAAGAGACAAACCTGAGAGAGCAGGCAAACCCAAGAAAACAAAACTGCCTGGAAGGTCCCAGCCGAGACCCACACCCTCTCTTAGGTCCTACTTCAGAATTATGGAACAAGTTGCAGATCCCAAAGGGAAAGAATCTCTTTTACCACCCTCCACCTCCATTCTCGACTGCGAAGTTGATATTTTAAACACCCAACCCACTGCTGAGCCTAATGGGTCTCAACCAGGGATGCTGGTAAATAGGTATACCATGCTAGCGGACATAGAGGATCAGACGGAAACCGAAGAAGACTCTCTAGATCTAATTTCTCCGCAAGTATCACAAGCAACCCTGGTAACTAAAGCGGTGCCTGCTTCATTGACCACCCAGAGGGGGTGCCAGCTGTGGAAGCCCAGCGTTCAGTAGAAGGGACAATGGGTGTTAAGATCTTAGATGGTGGCCTCTCACAGGTAGAGTCGCTCCTTTTCAATCTTAGAGGGGACCTACTGTCCAAATTTGATATCTCAGAAGCAAACCAAAGAAATATTCAAGAACAATGCTCTAATCCGGAGGCCAAGTTAGACGATGTCTGTAAATGGACTGACATCTTGGAGGAGTTTGCCTCTACTACCTTAGGAACAGTTTAAGGTCCCTGTGAGGGGAATTTTTTTTATTTTTTTTTATATATACACGTATTCAGTTAACAGTTTTTACACATTAGGAGTGGGAAAACAAAAAACAAAAAAAAAACGCACAAAATGGGTAAGATGTATAAATTCACATACACATAAATCAGAAGTCACGTTTTGGTGCCTACCTCTTGTTTTATCAGAGGGGATACCTGATTGGTTTTGGAGATCTCTCACCCGGCGACCCGGCGACAAGATCGCCAAAACAGGTATGGGGGTGTTCCTCAGGGGGGGTGGGCTGGTGGCTGGGTGGTAAGGGTAAAAAAGGGAAAAAAATAATCCTCATGTACACAAAAAGACACACCATACTTCCGATGGGAGCTGGGTAGTGAGCCATTTCATCAGAAAACAGTCTATCTGGCCAACATGACTTATAAGATAACATTTATTTGTTGGACCGTGAATGGCTTAAGGGATAGGAGGAAGGCACACAGGGTAATAGACTATCTATACAACTCAGGAGCACACAGTTGTTTGTTAGAGGAGACACATCTAGAGAAAGCGGAATGTAAGTCCGTGTTTAAAAAATGTAGGTGGATTCAGGATACTCTGCTCTGAACAGAGCGGTAGCACAAGAGGGGTGGTCATAATAATTAGAGCTAATGCAGGGATCAGGCTCCTGAAATTTGAAACAGATCACTCTGGGAGGTGGCTGGTGGCTTCCTTAACAGCTAGGAAAACTCCCCTCACTTGTGCAGTGTATTATGGTCCTAACCAGGATGCTCCAGGGGCCCTCACGAAACTTAAAACTAGCCTAATAGAGACGGATGGACCTGTAATATTGGGGGGTGATTTTAATTTGATCTTCGATGAAGATCTAGACCGTACCTCTAAAGTAAGATTTATTCCTCCCCAAAAGTCCAGATTGGAACTCAAGAATATTATGAGGGACTTCAATCTTATAGACATCTGGAGACTTAAAAATACAGGGAAAAGGGACTATTCTTTTTACAGCAGAAGATATGGGCACCACTCAAGAATCGACTTTTTTCTATTAGATAAAACTCTCTTCTCAGCAGTGGACACCATATCTTACATCCCGGCTATCCTGTCCGATCACTCTGTTGTCGAGATGGTAATTCAGCTCAAACAACAGATACAGCAGAGGAGGTGGACTTTAGATAGAACACTCCTACTTGAAGAGGGGGTCAGGCAGGATTTAGTAACTCAGTCAGAGGAGTTCTTCAAGATCAACAAAGGGTCAGCAAGCAAACAGATGGTATGGTAAACATTCAAAGCCTTCATAAGAGGCTTGCTGAGCACCCTGCCGATAAGGAGGAACAAGCTGGAGAGGGCGAAGAAGGAAGATCACCTCCTGAGACTTAAACTAAAGGAACAGGAGCTTCAGAAGGCATCCATAGATCAGTTAGAAACTAGACCTACTCTACTAAAGGAACTAGATATCTTGCGGGCAGAGTACCAATCAGGGCTCGATAAAATTTTGAAAGACAGATGGGATGCGAGCTAGGTTCAACTTTTCTCATACGGGGAGAAATGTGGTCGTCTTCTGGCATGGAAAGCCCGAGCAGATAAAACTAGGAACCAGATCGACAGCCTATCCCTGGCTAGCTCAGGGCAAATCACATATGACGACAAACTCATTAGAGAAGAAGCCAAAACCTATATGCAATCCCTGTATAGAACTATTCCGCCCCAGAGTCGACAGCAGGCTAGAAACTGGTTGAGCAAAGTGCAGCTCCCTGAATTGTCAGAGGTAGAAAGATCCTTCCTTAGTTCTGAGATAAGGAAAGGAGAGGTGAGGATTCAGATCTCGAAGATGGTCAATGGCAAAGCGGCAGGCCCCGACGGGCTTCCGGTAGAACTATCCGCTATATGTATCAACAAACCATTTTGCATTTCCTAAATAGCGAATTTTAAGGAATCGCTATTTAGGAAATGCAAAACGGTATGTATGTACAAAATCGCTTTCCAATAGCGATTCCTTAGCATTCCTTAATTTGAGATTAGCAAATTGTCAATCGCAAATTACCCCTTCATTTCCATGGGCCAGGAGGCCCATAGGAATGAAAGTGCAATTTGCAATTAGCAATTTGCTGATCGCAAATTAGGGATGTTTCCAAGGGTGCAGGGGTGTCTCACGAACACCCTGCTGCACCCCTGAAAAAGACATTTGGGGGCATATGGCGCACATACATGCCCTAAGGGCATGTATGGGCGTCATATGGCACCTTTGGTTTTTATCAAAAAAGATTTTTGATAAGAATTCGCAAATTACCACCAACTAGAAGTTGGTGGTAATTTGCTAATCCTTAATGGCATTTTTTGCATTTTATTTGTTTGATACATTGCATTTAAGGAATCGCAAAATTTGCAATTCCTTAAATGCAATCGCAAAATAAGGATTAGCTAATTTTGCTATTCCTTATTTTGCATCAAACTAGTTTGATACATTCCATTTGTCTAATTAGCATTCGCAAAGGCCGAAATTCGCAGAATTTCGGCCTTTGCGAATGCTAAATAGCTTGATACATATAGCGGTATATAGGGTTGTCATGGACCAAGTCGTTACAGACTTAACGTTATTATTTAATGAAATTCTACTATGGGGGGGCAGGCTCCAAAGTTATGGGCAGAGGCCACAGTCACTTTAATATTGAAGCAGAATAAAGATCCGGGTAAGATAGAGTCGTATAGACCGATTTCTTTATTGAACGTAGATTACAAGATTTTTGCAGGGGTATTAGTGACGAGGTTAGCCAAGGTAATCAAATCTATTGTCCATCGCGATCAGAGGGGTTTTATCCCTGGGCAGCAACTCAACAAACTAACGTTTGAAGTCGTTGCTGCAATAGATGTCGCTATCGAGAAAAAGTTGCCCCTGAATATTGTAGCAGTCGATGCTGCCAAGGCGTTCGACCAGGTGGAATGGGAATATTTATGGTTGGCCTTGGCTAATTTTGGCCTCCCTACTAACTTTATTACAGCGATTAAATCCCTACATTGTGCACCGATAGCTAAAATCCTAGTCAACGGCTCTCTCACAGACCAGATATTCATCGCCCGAGGAACTCGACAGGGTTGCCCCCTATCAACCCTTTTGTTTAATTTATATATCGAGCCTTTTGTTTGTTTACTCAGGTCGGACCCCCTTAACAAACCATTTAGGATTGCTGATTTGGAACAAAAATTTGCGCTATATGCAGACGACCTGCTGATGTACACCTCAAATCCCGAAGAAGCCCTGCCTAGACTAATACACTTAGCAGAAAGTTTTGTAGAAATTTCAGGGTATACAATCAATAAGGATAAAATAGAGATCAGGGAATGGAATCAGGTGGTTGGGACGGCAGGATGTAAAACAAAAATGATGTATCTGGGAGTCCATTTAGCTAAAAAGATCGAGGACATTCCCAAAAATATTCTGGATAGGGTTATAAAAGATACCACGGCCCTACTCCATCGTTGGTCATCTCTCCCTTTAAATATCTTTGGGAGGGTGAACTTACTTAAGATGATCATCCTTCCCAAGATTACCTTCCTATTTAACTCTATACCCTTATCCTTTCCCTTGCCAGTAATTAAAAAGCTACAATGGAAATTGGGATCCTTTATTTGGAACACAAAAGCTCCACGAATAACTTGGAAAAAGCTTAGAAGAAGTCTAAAAACTGGAGGGCTGGCTTTCCCAGACCTATCTGTTTATTGCCATGCGTTCCACTTTAAACATTTTAGACTAATGGCTGGTAAAATTGACCAGTCATCTATGGGTGTAATGTCTTTAGCGTTGTTGCAGGATATCCCCCAGGGACAAGATTCTTTCCTGTTTAAGTTTGGGGATCCAAAATTCTTTAAGAAAGTTAGGCTCAAGATTTTGGGGACTGCCGTTAGAAACTGGGCATTTATTAGGAAGAAGCTTAATATCCCCTACTACGCAGCACAGGCCCCGATATGGGACTCTCCAGGGACACCAGCTTGTCTTGATGATCAACTGTCTCGACCATTGAAGTTGGCAGGGCTGGAATGTTGGGGGGACCTACAGGAAGGAGCACAGCTTTTAAGCTGGGATACGCTCTTTAACCTGACGGGGGGAACACTCACCGGGTTTAAATATTACCAGCTATCTGGTTGGTGGTCAACTAGAACCGTGGGCAACAAAATCCCAAACTCCAAATTTGACACAGTGACCAGGAGTGGAAGGTGGAAAAGTCAAATTGCATATTGGTATTCATTGTTGCTCGAGGAAGACGAAGTGACTGAAACTGAGCTAAAAAAAACTTGGAATAACGATCTAACCATGGATAGCGTAAATTTGAGAGACTTGTGGCTTTACTCCTTTGCTATCTTACAATCAGTAGTCAAACCTGCGACGCTAAAAAGAAACCACCTGTATACTATGTACAGGGTGTAAATAACTCCAAAGAAACAGGCGAAGATTACCAATCTTGAACACTGTTGCCCGAGATGTAGCTATCCCGAAGCGGACGATGTCCATATGTTCGCGGATTGCCCCGAACTAAAAGTCAAGTTCAATCTTTATTTCGTTGCTTTGCAACATAAAAGATAACAATAAAATATAAGCATGACATAATACAACTCACAACAACAATCGAACTTACAATTCATTATAATTAAGGACCCTGTTATAAGATCTACATTTCATCATATTTGGACACACAAAGTTATAGTTTGAATTTATCACAGAAATTAAATAAATATTTAAAATGTTTAAAAAACAAGTTAAAAAAACATTACATTGGTTTATAACAGCCAGGAGTTTAAGATGGTACAACTAACTAGACATAATTCATAATTTAAACAAGTCCAGGATAAGCAGTTTTTCTTGATTAAAATGAAATAGTTAGTTTCCGGCTAATAAAATGTACGGCCAATAAGAATTTGCTGATTCCGAACACAATTACTTGGCTAGTGTCCGTACTTAAGATCCTGCCAGCTTCCCTATGAGAAGTGGAACCAATATTGCGGCACAAGGGAACTATCCATCTTTTCCTTGCCCTACCATAACTAGGGCAGAAAAACAATATATGAAAAATATCCTCCCTTTGGTTGTTAGTGCACAGAGTGCAATAGTCATTATCTGTCTTCCCCCATCTTTTCTCGGTTACCTTTGTCCTCAGCGTTCCATATCTGAATTTTATATACAAAGATTTGGCCAATGGTGGCTGGATTTCATCAAAAAATTGTTCAAAGGATACCTCATTTTTTACCATAAGGAATTTTTCTGTAAGAGGACCGTGTGTTCTTATATACACAGAGTCATGGCTCACATAAGGACAGTTTGACTATTTTCTTAGAGGCTGAATTTAGAGATTCAGGCTCGTTCCAGTAGTGTGTTAATCCGAGCTTAGTCAACCAAATTTTTACATGTTTGAACCAATAAATTTTACTGTCACTATCGAGCTCAAGGACTTCTTCCAAACCATATTTATAGTCGGATAGTTCATGGGTTGTCCACAATCTGACCCACAACAGTACTGGTCTCAATATTACATGATGATCTGTGTGTTTGATGTTTAGATCAAGCAATAAGGGGATCAAGGGGGTATTGATGGGAACTTTTAAAAGCCCCCTAATAAATTTATTCTCCAGTATTTCAAAGGTTTTCTTGCATACTGGCCCCCAAATTTCCGCCCCATACAGTGCAGCATATTGAACCTTGTATCTAAAGAGCACTAATGCTGGGGTGACTGCCTTATTCACACTTTTATTGTATCTCTGTAATATTGGAAAACAGTTTTGTTTAAACACCAATTTTGATTTCTCTAGTTGTGGGCCCCAACCCATTGTCGAGTCTAGCAGGACCCCCAGGTATGTAAAACTGTGCTCGTAATCTAGTTTCTGACCGTTTAACATTAGATTCCTTTTAAAAGTTTTATGCGGGTTTAGTGCCATGTATTTTGTTTTTTTTTATATTGATTTCTAATCCTTTTGAAATACAATACTGTTGGAACCTATCTAGTAGGATCTGTAGGCCACGTGGCGTTTGCGAAATTAAAATAGTATCATCCGCGAAGAGGAGGGATGCAACACGTTCCCCCCCCCAATCGGGGCGAATCATTGTCACAATTTTCCATATAGGCTGCTATATCGTTTACGTAAAGGGAGAAAAGTGTGGGGGCCAGTACGCATCCCTGGCGTACTCCCCTTTTTATGGGGATTGGGTCTGTAAGTTCCCCGTTTGGGCCCCACCAACCTTGGCATAATTCTCCTGATGCAAGCCCATCACAAGTGTTAGCAATTCGCCTGGTAGTCCTTGCCTATTCAGAGTTTTCCAGAGTAAATCGCGAGGAATTAGGTCGAATGCTGCTCGTAGGTCTACGAAGGTCACATACAGGTGACCTTTGCGGATAATAACGTATTTCCAATACAAGCAGCATAGCCTAAATACCTGGTCAATGGTTCCCGTTTTATTCCTAAATCCTGCCTGATATTTAGATAAAACTGACTCCTCCTCCACCCAAGAATTTATTCGATTTAAAATGTGCCTGGCATATATCTTCTGTGTTATATCTAAAAGACTGATGGGGCGATAATTGGCTGGATCGCCACGATCCCCTTTTTTAAAAATAGTAATAATTTCTGCGCCATTCCATGTGTCCGGAATGTGGCCACTAGCCGCAACTATATTAAATAAATGATTCAAGTAGGGTGCCCACACGTCAACATTATACAGATAAAGATCGCCCGGAATTTTATCAAGCCCAGGCGCCTTCCCTTTTTTTATCATGGCAATTGCTGTCTCTGTTTCTTGCAAATCAAAAACTACAGGGTGGGTGTTAGCTGGTATTATAACAGAGGATGCGTCTGTTGCAACATCAATTGAAGTTTTGGCTGCATACAGTGATGTAAAATGCTTGACCCATATGTCCTCGTCTAGATAGACCTCCCTGGAGCCTTTCTCACATTTATTCTCCTTAGCTGCAAGTTTCCAAAATTGTTTCTGGTCCTTGTTTCTGGCGGCTGTTTGGGGAAAGATCAGCGACTTCTTGGAAGAGGCTCTTTCTGTGCCCACAGCAATAACCACAACTACCATCTTGTCGAGGCTAAGGGTGGGTTATAATGTAAACGATTCCCTCACAAAATGTGTCTTTTATGTTATTCTCCTTGCAAGGCGCGAAATCTGTAGAGCCTGGAAGGACTCAATCCCCCCTACCTTCCCGAGCTGTCTACGGCAAATCATTTTCACCAGCAAGTCTGACATGGCATGTGATCCCACAAGTTTGGCTAAAGTTTGGGCGGCCCTTGAGGCATGGCAACGCGGATGATTAGTTTGCCAATGATTTATCTGGGGCCTTGTTGGTTCCCTGGACTCCAAAGTAACATAGAAGGCCCACAGAACTTGTGAAATGGAGTATGGATGGGAAAGCAGTGGCTACTTGAGGGATCAGGCTTACCTACCTCGCTAATGGCCGATTATAACTACAAGGGCCAGATCAGGACGACCAGACAGCGTAGAGGTTGCCAGTCTCCCATCAAGACTTCCAATGATGGTATATGAGGATTACCAAAAAGAAAAAAAAAAAAAAGAGATGTCACTGACCATGCCATGAGTGATGTCATATGTGACATCATCAGCAGAGCATTGCGGGGTCGCGAGTTGGGGAATTTCTATGGTTTTGTACGAGTGAAATTTCCAACTAACTATAACTTTCCCTAAAACCCATGGCTTTTTCAGTGAATTTCTAAGGTTTTTTAAATGCTAATTTCTAACTATATCGTGCCTGAAACCTATGCTTTTTAAAGTGAATTTCAAAGGTTTTTTTAAATGCTAGTTTCTAACTATGCCTATAGAGGTAGGACATGTGAGGAAAGAAGAAAAAACACACAGAAAGAAGCAAAAGAAATGCAGAAAGAAGCAACAGAAGTCCACAAAGATGAAGAAAAGTGCAGGAAGAAGCAAGACATGTGCACAAAAAACCAACAGAGAAGCAGAAAGAGGCCTTGTTGCAAAATCATCCTGTGCCCACAACTTTTTCAGACGGTGCTGGTGGTTACTGACTCTGACTAACCAGGCCTAGAGCCAGTGCTATGCTAAAAGACACTTAGAATACAGTGAAAACACCTACATACACTAGGGGACACTATGCATTGGGGTACCCCTGTAATTAGCATGAATTCCTCTGTAAGGCCCTAGTACATAATAGGGCAGGGGAATTAAAACTACCTTTAAGTCAGAGGTGCAGAAATATGCTACTTTAACTAGTAGTCGCATTTGCAGAGTGGTGGAGAAAGGGTGCTGACTTCACGTGTGAAGACCTCAAAAGGAAGTAGCATCTCTGTCAGGCATTTATCAAGGTCCCATTGGCCCATCTCAACGGTCATGCCTCTCACAGTAGGATCCCCTAATCTTTTCATGACAAAAGCATTGAGTGGTATGTACTGCTCACACAGACGATCAAGCATGTAATAATTTGAGTTCCAACGCGTTGGCACCTCCTGGATGAGTGCTTAGACTGGCATTTTATGCTCATGTTGAATGACCCTCAGGTGCTTCCGGGCTTTAAAAGAATGGTTGAAATGTGTGCATATTCTTCTGCAGGTGGTCAGTAAGTTGCTGACTTTGCTTTCATTTCTCAGAAAGTCTTGAACAACAATGTTAATGCAGTGTGCCAAACATGGGACACTGAAATAACCACCATCTTTCATGGCCCTAACTACATTACTGCCATTGTCCGTGGCAACAAAACCAATGTTAAGCCCTCTTGGACGCAGCCACTCAAAGACATTGCTGTTAAACTCATCCAAAATGGTTGCAGCAGTATGAGATTTCTCCATAGCAAACATGGCTACATGCATGTTTGCGAGTGTCATTAAAAATCTCAGCAGTGTCAACACTTGCATATATCTTTTCTCTAACACCCCAAAAAGAGATCCAGTGTGCAGTGATGCACATGTAATCAGTGGCTTGTCAATTGGTCCAAATGTCTGTTCTCGGGTAGATACTCTAAATAGCACTGTGTTTTAAGGCTTTTCAAAATAGTAGCGGCTGGGAACCTTCCATTTTGGGCAGATGGTTGTTACAAATTCCAGATAACCCACCCCTTCAACAAAAGAAAAAGGGAGAAGGTCCAGTGCTAACATTTTAGCCAGCTTCGCATTGTACAAATGTGTTATTGGGTGGTTGCGTTTGTACTGCCCCTCCGGCCTAGTAAACATGCTAATAATGGTAGGCTGTGTGGTATTCCTTTCTGTTAGGCTCAAAGCCGCACTTTTTTTCACTGCAGTACTCCTTGGTGTCTCAGTCTGACTCTTACTCTTGTGCCACTGAGATGTTGCTAAGGATATGGAAGGTACCACTGCAGTGCGGGGGACAGGGCTACTTTTTGTACCACTACCAGAGAGAATGTCTCCCTCTTCTTCCTGTTCCACCGTGATTGGACCTTCTACTCGTTCCAGTTTTTATCCGGCGAAGGTGGTCTTCCCAGTTGATCGTGTGGTGTTTTTTCAGATGGGTCATTTGACCTCCGGTACCATAGTTTGTGCCAAGCTTACCCCGACCAACAGAGGTATTACAAACGGAGCATATAGCAATATTCTCCTCCTTTTCGCTAACTGTAAAGAAGTCACTGGGGAGCTTAACAGGTGCCACTTCCAATGCCTGATGAACTGAAGGGTGTGCGTTGAATTTGCCTCTGTGCAGTACCACTACCTACCTCTACTGAGGTGGTGCTTGTGCTGGATGTAGGACGCTGCTGTAAATATGGAAGCTGGAGGTTGTGTTGGTGTTACCTGTGTTGGAGGTTTGCATGCTACATCCCTCGCAGCCATTTTGGATAGGGTAATAATGTTGGTCTCCATCTCCTCTGGCCGGGAGTGATGTTCGTGATGACTGGCTCATCATCATCATTATCCTGCTGTTCTACATCGACCTCCATGAGTGTAAGGCTTTCTCAAATCTTCTTTTTCCCTAGCCTGGTCTTGGGATGTGTCTCCCTCTCATGCTCAGGTTGTTGTGGCTCCCAAGTGACATCTAGATCATCAGAAGGCGTTCTTGGCGAAGAACTCGATGGACTAACCCTCCTTTTCCTTGCTGGGGATTTAGAAGACAATGGATCTCCTGAATGAGTGGCTTCCTCTTCTTCTTCCTCTGCATGAGGCTCAATTTCCTGAACTGCCCCTACTTCGGGAGGAACAACAACTACTATTGCGGGAGGTGGTTGCGGCTGTTGTTGTTGACCCCTTATCTGCTGTGTTTCCTCCTGCGTTGATTGTGTACTACTTTCAGATAGCTATAAGATTAGGTCAGGCTCAGCATCACTGCTTTTCACCATTAGGCTGGCTACCTCTTCCACACTCATCTGCTTGGTCCTAAGTTGGTGGGTTGGGCCCACTGATGCGGAGGTGCTGCTCCCAGCTTGCCCCCCGGACACCGATGCTGGAGGCGTCATTTTTGGTGTCCCCAAAAAGGTTTTGGGCGGCACACCAGACTTAAGTGACACTTCCTTCTTCTTCTGTTCCTTCTTCTCAATAGCAACTTTCTTTTTACTGGAGGACCTGGTACCTGCTTTCTTTGGGGCCATCTTCAGATGTCAGCAGCACTGAGTTGCACAAGTTGCAGAGATGTCTGGTCAGATCACTCACACGTCATGTCGTGTACAGCAGCAGGACATCTGTCTGGCACCACAACAGGCGAAGATGACACACCTCCTCCTCAGTCTTTTGTGCACCTAAAAGCAAAAAAGCCAGAAGAACATCAGTCAAACGACAGTACAATCAAACTAATATAATATATAACTTCTTAGTGTGTGGTGGTCACAATTATTACATTTTAGTAACTAAGTGAACAAAAACAGTGTAGCCATTTATGAGACTTTGACAACAAGGCCAGGGCTTTCCTGGTGTCCTGTACTGTGTACACTCATGAAGTATAAGAATAGCAAAGAACAAAAACATAAATGTAGTGGAGCCTGTTTGCACTAAATTTGTGCATCACGTGGGATGGATGCAGCATCAGGGAGCAATAACAAGACAAACACATGTAAAAAAGGCATTTGTTTAACACACCCAAAAGTGAAATATACCCCAGAAAAAAATCCAAATCTTGCAATTCAAGCCAATGCCATCCATGCCAAAACAGTTGTTTAACTTTCATGCACCCATGATGATTGATGAGTACCTCTGGGCCTACAGGCAGAATAGGCCACAAGCTTGGAGGCCTATGACAAAAGCACAGTAGCTAGTCCCACAAAATGGAGGTCACAACATGGCCAGGCCACTCACAAAAACAAGAAAAGGCATGCAAGGCAGGCAATGCAGGCCTATGGTAAAAGCAGAATGCCTGGCTTCACAAAATGGCCGCAACCCACATGGTCAGGCCACCCACCACAAATAGCAAGAAGATGAATACAAATGACATGCACAGGAAGTGGGAGTCTCTGGGGAACTTCCTTCCTCTTTTAAAAAAATGTAAAAAAAAGAAAAATGAATCCATGCTCCAAAAACTACAGCCAAATGACAACCTGAGAAGTTTTTTAGCAAAATGAAAAAAATCATCATTTTCGAGAAGGTTTTATGCTGCTCGAGAGATATTGTTCCCCAAATTGCAAATTCTGCATGTTTGGCATCGCGATCTGCACAAAAAGTCGTTATCGCGTACGCTAACACGCATATTGAGCGAGCGAAGAATTCAAAAACTGTAAGTCTGCATTGTCGCGCTGTGCAGAGTTGCCAAAACTACGCGAGCTGAACGCCTAGGGTTACTTACTGGCTAAAAAGCCCTATTTATTTAACACACATCCAAAAACTGAAATTCCACCCCAAAAATCACATTTTGCAATTCAATCCAAAGACAACACAAAAACAGTTGTTTAACTTTCATGCACCCATGATGAGTAGTACCTCTGGGCCTACTGGCAGACTAGGCCACAGGCTTGGAGGCCTATGGCAGAAGCACAGTGGCTGGTCCCACAAAATGGCCACCACCTCATGGCCAGGCCACTCACAAACAAATGAAAAGGAATACAAGACAGACAATGCAGGCCTATGGCTAAAGCACAATGTCTGGCTTCACAAAATAGCTGCCACCCACATGGTTAGGCCACCCACAATAACAAGAAAGTGCATCAAAGGACAGGAACAGGAAGTTGGAGTCTCTGGGGAACTTCCTTCCTCTTTTAAAAAATTGTAACAGAAAGATAAATGACTCCATGCTCCAAAACCACAGCCAAATGACAACCTGAATTTTTTTTTTAGCAAAATGAACAAAATCATCATTTTCAAGAAGGTTTTATGCTGCTCGAGAGATATTGTTTGCCAGATTGCAAATTCTGCATGTTAGGCATGGCGATCTGTACAAAAAGTCATTATCGGTTGGGCGAACGCGCATATTGAGCACGCAAAGAAGACAAAAACTGTAAGTCCACGTTGTCGCGCTGTGCAGAGGTAAAAAAACGACACGAACTGAACGCCGAGGGTTACCTACTGGCTGAAAAGCCCTATTTATTTAACACACACCCCAAAACTGAAATTCCACTACAAAAAACACATTTTGCAATTCAATCCAATGCCGTCCATAATGTTAAAATTCAACAGACAACACAGAAACAGTTTTTATGCACCCATGATGATGACTACCTCTGGGCCTACTGGCAGACTAGGCCACAAGCTTGGAACTGAAGCCTATGGCAAAAGCAAGCACACTGCCTGGATGGCTCCACAAAATGGCCCCTAGCCACCCACAACAAAAAGAAATGGAAGACAGACAAAGCAAGCCTATGCCAAAAGCACACTGCCTGCCTTCACAAAATGGTCGCCACCCACATGGCCAGGCCCCAACAACAAAAAGCATAAGCCAAGGGGACCAAAGAAAAGACATGCAGGCCTATATGGAAAAAGAAGCACACTACTAAACTACCACCACAAAATGGCCCTAATGCACATGGTCACTCGCAGTCACAACATGCCATGAAAAACAATGAACTGAAGCAGGCCTATATATGACCAGACAAAGGAGGCCTGCTAAACAACACAGCTTCAATACAAAAATGCAAAAATGAAAATCAACAGGGCTACGAAAGGATTGGAAAGTTACACATCAAGCACACACACACATCCAACAAAGGTATTTAACACACACACCCAAACAGTGAAATACACCACAACGACATTTAGCAATTCAATGCTAAACCATCCATGCCATGCCCTACATGATGTTTACATTCAACAGACACCACAGAAACATGCACCCATGGGTACCTCTAGGCCTACTGGCTGAAATTTCAAAGAAAAACAACTAGGCCCCTACTGAAACTACAGACCACGCACAGCAATAATTTTTAAAAACAATGAAAATCCCAGAAAAATTTAAGTACAAACAAGCCCCAATCAAACAAATATATACACCAATTCTCCAACTTACTTGTAAAATGAAATCTCAAATCCAAAAGTCCTCAAATCCAATCCAATGATATGATGCAGCAGACAGACACAAAAGGTGATCCTTCCAGCTCCAAATACAAATGAAAGCGAACAGCATATGGACAGAGCCCTGGGAGGAGCCTGCTGGACAGGAACTGGAAGTTGGAGACTCAGGGGCACTTCCTTCCTCTTGAAAAAAAGAGTAAAAAAAAAAGGACTCCTTGCACAAAAGACTACAGCCAAATCACAATCTAAGAGTTTTTCTGAGCAAAATGATCATTTTCGAGAAGGTTTTATATCGTGCTCGAGAGATATTCTTTGCCAGATTGTAGTTTCTGTGTGTTCGGGAACGCGATCTTACCAACACTGCCACAGGAAGGAAGATAGCATGTCCGAATTATGTGTTCGCGTTCGGACAGTCTCACGGATTGCAAATCTCGTGGCGCAAGCAAACGGATAGAAAATCGAGTTGGAAAATGCAGAATCTTGGTAAGTTGTTACCGCGCGCCCGCGAGAACGCATATTGAGCGCGCAAAGAAGAAAAACAGCTCCGCTACTTTGTAGATTGCGTAGTATTCATTAACTACAAGTTTTACGCGAACCGCGAAGTTACTGAAACTTCGCAAACTTCGCGAGCAGAGTGTCGTTCACCACCCAGGGTTAATATTAGGGTGTGAGAAGATGCATCAATTTATCACATGGATGATGTCATCAGTGATGTCATTTGAGATGTCATCAGAGATGTCACTGACCGGGGACAGGGGAGGCGGAGGAACATGGCGGCAGGCTGACGCCTGTTGCGAGAGCTCTGAGACGAGAGGCTTTTCCCCGTGTGTTAGGCTGAATTGACGGCGCCAAGACGGTGAGGAGGAATATGAGACCGCGCTCTTTTTAGCGGTCTAGCGGTAATGCATATCTCTTTTCCTTTTGCCCATTTTTCTTAAGGAGATGTGCCAGGTTTGCCGAGGTGGGTGAGCCTGATCCCGTACTCACCCTGCATTAGGACCCTGCGGATACCGCTGGCCATGGATTGGAGCCATGAGCGTGCAAGAACTGCCTGCCTGATTGGAGCAGCGTTTCTCCCGACCCCGGTTTCTGCGGAGGTCGGGCGGGGAGTGGCGTGCAGTGCCGGTGGCTGTGGAAAGTGGGAGCAGAATCGAGGAGAACGAGGAGACTGGGCGCAAGTCGAGGCGGCTTTTGGCCCGAGTCAGCTTCAGCGCTTCTTTTTGCCGGAATTTCAACAGTATTGAACGGTCAGTGAAGGGGGTGCGGGTGTATAAGTGGGGGCCCAAACTTCAAACCGCAGGAGGCGCTGCTAACCCGGTAAGGTCTAACTTCTTCCGGGGGGTGCCTGGGGGTGTTATTGCTAATCTTGCAGATATTGCAGATATTGCCACTATCATTTTGAATTTGGTGCAGTACGAGGGGATGGACCCGGCGCAATCTCTATCTCAGCGCAATTGTACCCCACTCGCCCGCAAGCTGAAGCAGAAACAACCTCCCCGCCTATAACCTCTGGGGGCAATATCGAGGGAGAGAAGAATAAGGCTCAACCATACACACCCCCTGCATTGCCGGTGGTACCTGCCAGGAACAGATACCAGCTTAGGTCCAATTTAGAGCGACAAAAGACCGGGGCAGGGCACCTGAGTGCCTCTAGGGCAGGCGTAACACCACTTACCCCAAAAAAGAGGACAAAGGAGAAAAGAGACAAACCTGAGAGAGCAGGCAAACCCAAGAAAACAAAACTGCCTGGAAGGTCCCAGCCGAGACCCACACCCTCTCTTAGGTCCTACTTCAGAATTATGGAACAAGTTGCAGATCCCAAAGGGAAAGAATCTCTTTTACCACCCTCCACCTCCATTCTCGACTGCGAAGTTGATATTTTAAACTCCCAACCCACTGCTGAGCCTAATGGGTCTCAACCAGGGATGCTGGTAAATAGGTATACCATGCTAGCGGACATAGGGGATCAGACGGAAACCGAAGAAGACTCTCTAGATCTAATTTCTCCGCAAGTAACACAAGCAACCCTGGTAACTAAAGCGGTGCCTGCTTCATTGACCACTAAGAGGGGGTGCCAGCTGTGGAAGCCCAGCGTTCAGTAGAAGGGACAATGGGTGTTAAGATCTTAGATGGTGGCCTCTCACAGGTAGAGTCGCTCCTTTTCAATCTTAGAGGGGACCTACTGTCCAAATTTGATATCTCAGAAGCAAACCAAAGAAATATTCAAGAACAATGCTCTAATCCGGAGGCCAAGTTAGACGATGTCTGTAAATGGACTGACATCTTGGAGGAGTTTGCCTCTACTACCTTAGGAACAGTTTAAGGTCCCTGTGAGGGGAATTTTTTTAATTTTTTTTTATATATACACGTATTCAGTTAACAGTTTTTACACATTAGGAGTGGGAAAACAAAAAACAAAAAAAAATGCACAAAATGGGTAAGATGTATAAATTCACATACACATAAATCAGAAGTCACGTTTTGGTGCCTACCTCTTGTTTTATCAGAGGGGATACCTGATTGGTTTTGGAGATCTCTCACCCGGCGACCCGGCGACAAGATCGCCAAAACAGGTATGGGGGTGTTCCTCAGGGGGGGTGGGCTGGTGGCTGGGTGGTAAGGGTAAAAAAGGGAAAAAATAATCCTCATGTACACAAAAAGACACACCATACTTCCGATGGGAGCTGGGTAGTGAGCCATTTCATCAGAAAACAGTCTATCTGGCCAACATGACTTATAAGATAACATTTATTTGTTGGACCGTGAATGGCTTAAGGGATAGGAGGAAGGCACACAGGGTAATAGACTATCTATACAACTCAGGAGCACACAGTTGTTTGTTAGAGGAGACACATCTAGAGAAAGCGGAATGTAAGTCCGTGTTTAAAAAATGTAGGTGGATTCAGGATACTCTGCTCTGAACAGAGCTGTAGCACAAGAAGGGTGGTCATAATAATTAGAGCTAATGCAGGGATCAGGCTCCTGAAATTTGAAACAGATCACTCTGGGAGGTGGCTGGTGGCTTCCTTAACAGCTAGGAAAACTCCCCTCACTTGTGCAGTGTATTATGGTCCTAACCAGGATGCTCCAGGGGCCCTCACGAAACTTAAAACTAGCCTAATAGAGACGGATGGACCTGTAATATTGGGGGGTGATTTTAATTTGATCTTCGATGAAGATCTAGACCGTACCTCTAAAGTAAGATTTATTCCTCCCCAAAAGTCCAGAATGGAACTCAAGAATATTATGAGGGACTTCAATCTTATAGACATCTGGAGACTTAAAAACACAGGGAAAAGGGACTATTCTTTTTACAGCAGAAGATATGGGCACCACTCAAGAATCGACTTTTTTCTATTAGATAAAACTCTCTTCTCAGCAGTGGACACCATATCTTACATCCCGGCTATCCTGTCCGATCACTGTTGTCGAGATGGTAATTCAGCTCAAACAACAGATACAGCAGAGGAGGTGGACTTTAGATAGAACACTCCTACTTGAAGAGGGGGTCAGGCAGGATTTAGTAACTCAGTCAGAGGAGTTCTTCAAGATCAACAAAGGGTCAGCAAGCAAACAGATGGTATGGTAAACATTCAAAGCCTTCATAAGAGGCTTGCTGAGCACCCTGCCGATAAGGAGGAACAAGCTGGAGAGGGCGAAGAAGGAAGATCACCTCCTGAGACTTAAACTAAAGGAACAGGAGCTTCAGAAGGCATCCATAGATCAGTTAGAAACTAGACCTACTCTACTAAAGGAACTAGATATCTTGCGGGCAGAGTACCAATCAGGGCTCGATAAAATTTTGAAAGACAGATGGGATGCAAGCTAGGTTCAACTTTTCTCATACGGGGAGAAATGTGGTCGTCTTCTGGCATGGAAAGCCCGAGCAGATAAAACTAGGAACCAGATCGACAGCCTATCCCTGGCTAGCTCAGGGCAAATCACATATGACGACAAACTCATTAGAGAAGAAGCCAAAACCTATATGCAATCCCTGTATAGAACTATTCCGCCCCAGAGTCGACAGCAGGCTAGAAACTGGTTGAGCAAAGTGCAGCTCCCTGAATTGTCAGAGGTAGAAAGATCCTTCCTTAGTTCTGAGATAAGGGAAGGAGAGGTGAGGATTCAGATCTCGAAGATGGTCAATGGCAAAGCGGCAGGCCCCGACGGGCTTCCGGTAGAACTATATAGGGTTGTCATGGACCAAGTCGTTACAGACTTAACGTTATTATTTAATGAAATTCTACTATGGGGGGGCAGGCTCCAAAGTTATGGGCAGAGGCCACAGTCACTTTAATATTGAAGCAGAATAAAGATCCGGGTAAGATAGAGTCGTATAGACCGATTTCTTTATTGAACGTAGATTACAAGATTTTTGCAGGGGTATTAGTGACGAGGTTAGCCAAGGTAATCAAATCTATTGTCCATCGCGATCAGAGGGGTTTTATCCCTGGGCAGCAACTCAACAAACTAACGTTTGAAGTCGTTGCTGCAATAGATGTCGCTATCGAGAAAAAGTTGCCCCTGAATATTGTAGCAGTCGATGCTGCCAAGGCGTTCGACCAGGTGGAATGGGAATATTTATGGTTGGCCTTGGCTAATTTTGGCCTCCCTACTAACTTTATTACAGCGATTAAATCCCTACATTGTGCACCGATAGCTAAAATCCTAGTCAACGGCTCTCTCACAGACCAGATATTCATCGCCCGAGGAACTCGACAGGGTTGCCCCCTATCAACCCTTTTGTTTAATTTATATATCGAGCCTTTTGTTTGTTTACTCAGGTCGGACCCCCTTAACAAACCATTTAGGATTGCTGATTTGGAACAAAAATTTGCGCTATATGCAGACGACCTGCTGATGTACACCTCAAATCCCGAAGAAGCCCTGCCTAGACTAATACACTTAGCAGAAAGTTTTGTAGAAATTTCAGGGTATACAATCAATAAGGATAAAATAGAGATCAGGGAATGGAATCAGGTGGTTGGGACGGCAGGATGTAAAACAAAAATGATGTATCTGGGAGTCCATTTAGCTAAAAAGATCGAGGACATTCCCAAAAATATTCTGGATAGGGTTATAAAAGATACCACGGCCCTACTCCATCGTTGGTCATCTCTCCCTTTAAATATCTTTGGGAGGGTGAACTTACTTAAGATGATCATCCTTCCCAAGATTACCTTCCTATTTAACTCTATACCCTTATCCTTTCCCTTGCCAGTAATTAAAAAGCTACAATGGAAATTGGGATCCTTTATTTGGAACACAAAAGCTCCACGAATAACTTGGAAAAAGCTTAGAAGAAGTCTAAAAACTGGAGGGCTGGCTTTCCCAGACCTATCTGTTTATTGCCATGCGTTCCACTTTAAACATTTTAGACTAATGGCTGGTAAAATTGACCAGTCATCTATGGGTGTAATGTCTTTAGCGTTGTTGCAGGATATCCCCCAGGGACAAGATTCTTTCCTGTTTAAGTTTGGGGATCCAAAATTCTTTAAGAAAGTTAGGCTCAAGATTTTGGGGACTGCCGTTAGAAACTGGGCATTTGTTAGGAAGAAGCTTAATATCCCCTACTACGCAGCACAGGCCCCGATATGGGACTCTCCAGGGACACCAGCTTGTCTTGATGATCAACTGTCTCGACCATTGAAGTTGGCAGGGCTGGAATGTTGGGGGGACCTAGAGGAAGGAGCACAGCTTTTAAGCTGGGATACGCTCTTTAACCTGACGGGGGGAACACTCACCAGGTTTAAATATTACCAGCTATCTGGTTGGTGGTCAACTAGAACCGTGGGCAACAAAATCCCAAACTCCAAATTTGACGCAGTGACCAGGAGTGGAAGGTGGAAAAGTCAAATTGCATATTGGTATTCATTGTTGCTCGAGGAAGACGAAGTGACTGAAACTGAGCTAAAAAAAACTTGGAATAACGATCTAACCATGGATAGCGTAAATTTGAGAGACTTGTGGCTTTACTCCTTTGCTATCTTACAATCAGTAGTCAAACCTGCGACGCTAAAAAGACCACCTGTATACTATGTACAGGGTGTAAATAACTCCAAAGAAACAGGCGAAGATTACCAATCTTGAACACTGTTGCCCGAGATGTAGCTATCCCGAAGCGGACGATGTCCATATGTTCGCGGATTGCCCCGAACTAAAAGTCAAGTTCAATCTTTATTTCGTTGCTTTGCAACATAAAAGATAACAATAAAATATAAGCCTGACATAATACAACTCACAACAACAATCGAACTTACAATTCATTATAATTAAGGACCCTGTTATAAGATCTACATTTCATCATATTTGGACACACAAAGTTATAGTTTGAATTTATCACAGAAATTAAATAAATATTTAAAATGTTTAAAAAACAAGTTAAAAAAACATTACATTGGTTTATAACAGCCAGGAGTTTAAGATGGTACAACTAACTAGACATAATTCATAATTTAAACAAGTCCAGGATAAGCAGTTTTTCTTGATTAAAATGAAATAGTTAGTTTCCGGCTAATAAAATGTACGGCCAATAAGAATTTGCTGATTCCGAACACAATTACTTGGCTAGTGTCCGTACTTAAGATCCTGCCAGCTTCCCTATGAGAAGTGGAACCAATATTGCGGCACAAGGGAACTATCCATCTTTTCCTTGCCCTACCATAACTAGGGCAGAAAAACAATATATGAAAAATATCCTCCCTTTGGTTGTTAGTGCACAGAGTGCAATAGTCATTATCTGTCTTCCCCCATCTTTTCTCGGTTACCTTTGTCCTCAGCGTTCCATATCTGAATTTTATATACAAAGATTTGGCCAATGGTGGCTGGATTTCATCAAAAAATTGTTCAAAGGATACCTCATTTTTTACCATAAGGAATTTTTCTGTAAGAGGACCGTGTGTTCTTATATACACAGAGTCATGGCTCACATATGACCAGAAGGACAGTTTGACTATTTTCTTAGAGGCTGAATTTAGAGATTCAGGCTCGTTCCAGTAGTGTGTTAATCCGAGCTTAGTCAACCAAATTTTTACATGTTTGAACCAATAAATTTTACTGTCACTATCGAGCTCAAGGACTTCTTCCAAACCATATTTATAGTCGGATAGTTCATGGGTTGTCCACAATCTGACCCACAACAGTACTGGTCTCAATATTACATGATGATCTGTGTTTGATGTTTAGATCAAGCAATAAGGGGATCAAGGGGGTATTGATGGGAACTTTTAAAAGCCCCCTAATAAATTTATTCTCCAGTATTTCAAAGGTTTTCTTGCATACTGGCCCCCAAATTTCCGCCCCATACAGTGCAGCATATTGAACCTTGTATCTAAAGAGCACTAATGCTGGGGTGACTGCCTTATTCACACTTTTATTGTATCTCTGTAATATTGGAAAACAGTTTTGTTTAAACACCAATTTTGATTTCTCTAGTTGTGGGCCCCAACCCATTGTCGAGTCTAGCAGGACCCCCAGGTATGTAAAACTGTGCTCGTAATCTAGTTTCTGACCGTTTAACATTAGATTCCTTTTAAAAGTTTTATGCGGGTTTAGTGCCATGTATTTTGTTTTTTTTTATATTGATTTCTAATCCTTTTGAAATACAATACTGTTGGAACCTATCTAGTAGGATCTGTAGGCCACGTGGCGTTTGCGAAATTAAAATTGTATCATCCGCGAAGAGGAGGGATGCAACACGTTCCCCCCCCCAATCGGGGCGAATCATTGTCACAATTTTCCATATAGGCTGCTATATCGTTTACGTAAAGGGAGAAAAGTGTGGGGGCCAGTACGCATCCCTGGCGTACTCCCCTTTTTATGGGGATTGGGTCTGTAAGTTCCCCGTTTGGGCCCCACCAACCTTGGCATAATTCTCCTGATGCAAGCCCATCACAAGTGTTAGCAATTCGCCTGGTAGTCCTTGCCTATTCAGAGTTTTCCAGAGTAAATCGCGAGGAATTAGGTCGAATGCTGCTCGTAGGTCTACGAAGGTCACATACAGGTGACCTTTGCGGATAATAACGTATTTCCAATACAAGCAGCATAGCCTAAATACCTGGTCAATGGTTCCCGTTTTATTCCTAAATCCTGCCTGATATTTAGATAAAACTGACTCCTCCTCCACCCAAGAATTTATTCGATTTAAAATGTGCCTGGCATATATCTTCTGTGTTATATCTAAAAGACTGATGGGGCGATAATTGGCTGGATCGCCACGATCCCCTTTTTTAAAAATAGTAATAATTTCTGCGCCATTCCATGTGTCCGGAATGTGGCCACTAGCCGCAACTATATTAAATAAATGATTCAAGTAGGGTGCCCACACGTCAACAAATTTACAGATAAAGATCGCCCGGAATTTTATCAAGCCCAGGCGCCTTCCCTTTTTTTATCATGGCAATTGCTGTCTCTGTTTCTTGCAAATCAAAAACTACAGGGTGGGTGTTAGCTGGTATTACAACAGAGGATGCGTCTGTTGCAACATCAATTGAAGTTTTGGCTGCATACAGTGATGTAAAATGCTTGACCCATATGTCCTCGTCTAGATAGACCTCCCTGGAGCCTTTCTCACATTTATTCTCCTTAGCTGCAAGTTCCCAAAATTGTTTCTGGTCCTTGTTTCTGGCGGCTGTTTGGGGAAAGATCAGCGACTTCTTGGAAGAGGCTCTTTCTGTGCCCACAGCAATAACCACAACTACCATCTTGTCGAGGCTAAGGGTGGGTTATAATGTAAACGATTCCCTCACAAAATGTGTCTTTTATGTTATTCTCCTTGCAAGGCGCGAAATCTGTAGAGCCTGGAAGGACTCAATCCCCCCTACCTTCCCGAGCTGTCTACGGCAAATCATTTTCACCAGCAAGTCTGACATGGCATGTGATCCCACAAGTTTGGCTAAAGTTTGGGCGGCCCTTGAGGCGTGGCAACGCGGATGATTAGTTTGCCAATGATTTATCTGGGGCCTTGTTGGTTCCCTGGACTCCAAAGTAACATAGAAGGCCCACAGAACTTGTGAAATGGAGTATGGATGGGAAAGCAGTGGCTACTTGAGGGATCAGGCTTACCTACCTCGCTAATGGCCGATTATAACTACAAGGGCCGGATCAGGATGACCAGACAGCGTAGAGGTTGCCAGTCTCCCATCAAGACTTCCAATGATGGTATATGAGGATTACCAAAAAGGAAAAAAAAAAAAAAAAAAAAAAGAGATGTCACTGACCATGCCATGAGTGATGTCATATGTGACATCATCAGCAGAGCATTGCGGGGTCGCGAGTTGGGGAATTTCTATGGTTTTGTACGAGTGAAATTTCCAACTAACTATAACTTTCCCTAAAACCCATGGCTTTTTCAGTGAATTTCTAAGGTTTTTTAAATGCTAATTTCTAACTATATCGTGCCTGAAACCTATGGTTTTTTAAGTGAATTTCAAAGGTTTTTTTAAATGCTAGTTTCTAACTATGCCTATAGAGGTAGGACATGTGAGGAAAGAAGAAAAAACACACAGAAAGAAGCAAAAGAAATGCAGAAAGAAGCAACAGAAGTCCACAAAGATGAAGAAAAGTGCAGGAAGAAGCAAGACATGTGCACAAAAAACCAACAGAGAAGCAGAAAGAGGCCTTGTTGCAAAATCATCCTGTGCCCACAACTTTTTCAGACGGTGCTGGTGGTTACTGACTCTGACTAACCAGGCCTAGAGCCAGTGCTATGCTAAAAGACACTTAGAATACAGTGAAAACACCTACATACACTAGGGGACACTATGCATTGGGGTACCCCTGTAATTAGCATGAATTCCTCTGTAAGGCCCTAGTACATAATAGGGCAGGGGAATTAAAACTACCTTTAAGTCAGAGGTGCAGAAATATGCTACTTTAACTAGTAGTCGCATTTGCAGAGTGGTGGAGAAAGGGTGCTGGGCGTCCAACCAACTCTCAAAAATTCCGCTGCATAGGACTTACAGTTGGTTCCAGGAGGGTTTCTTGGCCCTCAAACTCCCTCAGGACTAAATTGGACTTCATCCCCCATCCCGTAGTCTGCCACGAGGCATGTTTTCCGTGGAATTTTTGAGATTCACTGCAGGGGGTCCTTTAAGGGCAATTTAGCCTACCTTTTACCTACAGCAAGCACCACGCAGTGGGGTTGGTGAGAGGTAGACAAAAGCATGCCCCCTTTTTCCACCACTCTGCAAACGCGCCCCCTGGCGCGTTGTAAGTTGGGGATTAAGCCCTCTTGAATCCTGAGGATCCCTGGGGTCCAACCAGCCCACTAGGTACCTCCAGTAAGCGCCACAGCGCTGCGTTGCAGAAAGGTGTAAAAAGCGGCGTGGCCCACTTCTCTGCAGGGCAGTGGCGCTTACTGGAGGTACCTGGTGGGGTTGTTGGCCCCCAGGGACCCTCAGGATTGAAGAGGAATTATTTCCCCAACTTAAAATGTGCCACAGGGCGTGTTTGCACACATGTCACCTCAGGCCCCACCCCCTCCCTTCACCACTGGGCAAATGCCTTGGAGGCCCCCAAACATTAAAAAAAAAAAGCCCCGGGGGTTGTGGCCCCGGGGCTGTGGGGTGCCGTGTGCCCCCGCAAATATTTGATCAAAGCCCCGGGGGTGGCGGTCCCCGGGGCTGCGGGGGTCCCCCTGAGACCCTGCAATTTTATTTCAGCAAGCCCCCGGGACTTGGCCCACCGAGGTGCTAAATATTATATATTTTTCATTTTCTCTGCTGGATTCAGGCACCCAGCGCAAATTGAGCTGATTGTTTAAAAAAAAAAAATGCTTTTTGGGCCCTGGGGTCAGGGTGTTTCTACCGTGCCCCCTTTCCTTATTTTTTGCGTTTGTTTTTCTGTTTTCTTGTGACTCGGTTCTACCGAGTCACAAGATGGCTGCCAACATTTCCTGGTTTGGAGTGTTGACAGCCAATTAGAATAAAGCTTGTGGTCGGGAGGGTGGGCGGATCCACCACGCTTCTATATATCGAAACTTTTACTTTTTGATTTTCTCAGCAACTACTGAACGGATTTACACCATTTTAGGAAAATAGTTATTTCTGAAACAAGGGCTATCTTTATGCCAAATGTGATGTAATTCCATTCAGCATTTCATGCTGTAGCCGTGTCTAAAGTTTCCTATGGAAAATGCATTTTTCGACCCCTTTTTTTTATTTCTCAGTAACTACTGAACAGATTTACACAATTTAAGAAAAAGAGTTCTTTCTGAAACAAGGGCTACCTTTTTGACAAATCTGTTGTAATTCCGTTCAGCAGTTCGGGCTGTAGCCGAGTCTAAAGTTGCCTATAGTAAATATTCAGGAAAAAAAGTATTTTGGGACCCCCCTTTTTTCTCGGCCCCCGCTTGGCAAATCACACCGAAACTTTCAGTATAGGAGCTGACCGCAGCGGGCCACAAGTTTTCAAAATTGTGCGAAGATCCGTCAAGAGGCGCCAAAGTTATTTGGAAAACAAAAAACGCTTTTCCTATGGAAACTAGGTTCTAACTATAACTACCTACTCAGTATTGAGAACAGACTGGCCACAAAAGAGGCCCGATGGATCTATCAGGAGCGGGCTGACCGACAGGCCTTAACGATGTTATTGAGTGGAACAAGGTCACAGCACATACCTAGATGAAAGAACCCACATTTAACATATCATTATCAGTAGCACTGAATTAGATATGCATTCGCATGGGTGGAGTCTACCTAAAAAGAAATTTTGGGAAAAATGTTGGGGAATTTTTGGGGGGTAGAAACATACACTATGCAAAAATTGACATTGCATTAAGATCTGACAACCATCACTTAGTAATTGGTCTGAAATTAGGATGCACTGAAGTTAGGGAAGTCTCTGTATATAATGCATCGAATATAAAGCCTTGATTGGATGTTTTTGTTTTTAGTTTGCCCAGCACAAAAGATATGCCTTGCAATACCTGGCATGTTAAGGCTGAATCAGCGATGTTGTAAATAGAAAATATATATGTTTTTTGTATTTTATTGTACAGTTTTTAATATAGAATTTTCGTCCCTGTAGAAATTTGGGTGCCCATTCTAAAGGCTTTCATGTTCCAAACTGTATTGCTGAACCTTTAGATGAGATTATAACTGCCAACGAGAGATCAACACATCACAACACAACATTCCAAGATGGCGCTGTAAGTGAACGCTTTGTCATCAGCACTCACCGGAAGTAGCAGGACGTGTCTGGATGCCTGTACCCGGGTGTTTAAATACGTGGAGAAAACAAATGGGGAACGAGCGGGGAGCAAGGGAGCCGAACGCAACATTCTATCTGGTAAGCTGGGGGTGTTTGAACATTAACTGGCAGCAACATGAAGGACTCCGAGGAGTTGGTCTGATGCCCTAATCCTTGACTAACACCTTGGTACCGATCGGTGTCGAGGGAGAAATGAAGGCAAGAGTCATGTGATGTCTTTTTAGTGGGGGAGCTCAGAAAGGGTTAAGGTAGGGGGCACGCTGGAATGAGGCAAACCGCATTTTCCTGTCTAAACGCCAAAGATGTGTTGTTTAAAAGCCGTCCATACCCTAAGAAATTAACAAGTGGAAATGGGCTTGAAAGGGATATACACATATCGGATGTATTTTACTTGTAGGTTGACGGAGAACAACCGTGTCTGAGAAATCTGTGTACTGTGGACGAGTACACTTTATCCTTAGAAGGTGGCTGCTGGTATGCCATAAGTGGGTAACCATCTGGTAACTATACTTGAGGCCATGTCTCAATGAGCAGTAACATCAAAAAATATTTGTTGTGTAAGAGCTATGTGTATCTGTGTAACTGAGAGTTTTGTCTGGTGTTGTTTGTGTCTATCTTCGACAGGAATTATACTGCAATTGACAGTGCGGCGAGGACTGACCCCTAGCCCTGTAGAAATTGCCAAGAAGTATCAACAGGCAATGAAACATGTTGGCTTCTTTTACAGCACTGATGAAGCACGACAGTAGGTCTTGTTTTTAATGTGAGCAAACACACAGCAGAGAATACAAATGGAAATAGTGCCAGTGGTTGTTTAGCTGGTTTTTACAGTGTATGAGCTATAAAAAATATTTTCCAACGCTCTTACATAAGGGGGTCAGGTGTTTCACAAAGATTGGCTTCAATTAAGTTGCGCACAATTTGTTTCACATACATTATATCATTTATATGGTGTGGAGGCTGCCGATGGTTATAAGTGGAGCACACTGATGAGAACCTATCAGTAGTTCCTTGGAGGATGTTTCCGTGAGGTGCCTCCTCACCTTTCACACACTTTTTTGGTGGTGGGATAGAGACATTGTGTGAAGTGAGAAATACACATAGGATATTGTTTGTTTGAAGATAGTTGCACTAGGATTTCTTAATAACGATAAAAGCACCCCAAGTGTACAGCATTGTTTAGCTAGTACCTGAAATATTAGCAACAATCAGAGGTGTGGGGAATACCCACAGTTTTTATCTTGAGATAGAGAGCATGTTTTTTTGTGATGAAAAAGCCATATTTAATGTGCCAGCTTGACAAAAGTTTTTATTCAGAAAAACAAAACCCCAAAAGAGTTTTTTTTCTGAACAAAGAGTAAATGGCTCCAATGTGCAAGGAGATTTTTTAATTTGCCTGGGGGATTTGCATGGGCAGGGGAAAAAAGTGACAGTAGTACTGCAGGATGTCTATCACTGTGATCCAGGAATACTGTGGGAGATGGACCATTGGGCCAACTACTGGTTTGGCATAACAGGAAGGATGCCACCATCCCATTTTGCATTCTGCTTTGCCAGGCACTAAATAAAGATGTTCCCATCATGTTCTAGCAAATTCAGAAGGCCAAGATTTGTACCTAAGTCTCTAGCATCCTAAGCCCTCAGCTTAGCCACAAGTCTGTATTTCTTTCCCCATGTAAGACAGAATGAAAAATCACTACTTACTATGTCACTTCCTGTAAAATTCATGCAATGTCACTACATTTGACATCATTACATTTATTTATGCTAATAAGTTCCTCCACTGTCTTTGTAGCACTTGCAGTAATTAATTCTGCAGCTTGAAAATAATCTCAAGCTATTACTCCTTTTTCAATCACGAAAGAGGTCGCACACTGCTCGTCCTATCAGCATGTTACCCCGGAGCATGATGGTCGATGAAGTCTTGAGTGTAATCACTGTTGTGCTGGCCATCCCTGGACACGTGTTTCGAGGTTGTTACCTCTGATCAGCAGGGAATAGGCGTGTGTAAGGGGTTGCTGCGTAGGCTGCCAAAAATGTTCTTAGGTCCAGATACCTCTCGTGGCGCGCAGGTGCGTAACCTCGAGGTCGTCACCTCCACCGGCTCGAGGGAGCCTGTATAAATAGTAATCACAAAAGAGGTCGCACACTGCTCGTCCTATCAGCGTGTTACCCCGGAGCATGATGGTCGATGAAGTCAGTATAGGCGGGTGCGCTTCTACCAGAGTCTTGAATCTTGAGTGTAATCACTGTTGTGCTGGCCATCCCTGGACACGTGTTTCGAGGTTGTTACCTCTGATCAGCAGGGAATAGGCGTGTGTAAGGGGTTGCTGCGTAGGCTGCCAAAAATGTTCTTAGGTCCAGATACCTCTCGTGGCGCGCAGGTGCGTAACCTCGAGGTCGTCACCTCCACCGGCTCGAGGGAGCCTGTATAAATAGTAATCACGAAAGAGGTCGCACACTGCTCGTCCTATCAGCGTGTTACACCGGAGCATGATGGTCGATGAAGTCAGTATAGGCGGGTGCGCTTCTACCAGAGTCTTGAATCTTGAGTTTAATCACTGTTGTGCTGGCCATCCCTGGACACGTGTTTCGAGGTTGTTACCTCTCATCAGCAGGGAATAGGCGTGTGTAAGGGGTTGCTGCGCAGGCTGCCAAAAATGTTCTTAGGTCCAGATACCTCTCGTTGAGCGCAGGTGCGTAACCTCGAGGTCCCCGCCTATACTGACTTCATCGACCATCATGCTCCGGGGTAACACGCTGATAGGACGAGCAGTGTGCGACCTCTTTCGTGATTACTATTTATACAGGCTCCCTCGAGCCGGTGGAGGTGATGACCTCGAGGTTACGCACCTGCGCGCCTCAAGAGGTATCTGGACCTAAGAACATTTTTGGCAGCCTACGCAGCAACCCCTCACACACGCCTATTCCCTGCTGATGAGAGTTAACAACCTCGAAACACGTGTCCAGGGATGGCCAGCACAACCGTGATTACACTCAAGATTCAATACTCTGGTAGAAGCGCACCCGCCGCTACTGACTTCTTCGACCATCATGCTCCGGGGTAACACGCTGATAGGACGAGCAGTGTGCGACCTCTTTCGTGAATACTATTTATACAGGCTCCCTCGAGCCGGTGGAGGTGACGACCTCGAGGTTACGCACCTGCGCGCCTCAAGAGGTATCTGGACCTAAGAACATTTTTGGCAGCCTACGCAGCAACCCCTCACACACGCCTATTCCCTGCTGATGAGAGGTAACAACCTCGAAACACGTGTCCAGGGATGGCCAGCACAACCGTGATTACACTCAAGATTCAACACTCTGGTAGAAGCGCACCCGCCGATACTGACTTCATCGACCATCATGCTCCGGGGTAACACGCTGATAGGACGAGCAGTGTGCGACCTCTTTCGTGAATATTACTCCTTTTTCTCCAGTGACTTTAGCCAAGGAAAGTCAAAATTAGATTTTTTTGGACTGAAAGATTTGCAGTACCTTTTGCACATTAAAGAAAGCGGTCAATGCACAATCCTGTTGAAAAGATATTACTGCAGATGATCTGCCTCAAGACAGACTTGAATACTTTAGGAGATACTCAATGAAGGGATAATGGTCTGAAACAAAAAAATTAAAGTGGCAGAAAATGACTCTGACTTAGCTGCCTACTCTCATGTCTGGTCACAAGAAGATAATTGTAGCACTATTTAACTGGTTTCAAACCTAAACCCCAAAAGAGGATATTAAATATTCCATTTTGTAACACCATTCTTTATGAAATTTTTGCTTATGGGGAAATGCAATGCATGAAGTTGGAGGTGGAAACTCTGAGAGTATAGGGCCAGGTGAAGAAGAATAAGGGGTCGATTAGGATGGCGGACGGAAATGGCTACTGTCCGCCATGGTGGGGGAAATTTTACTCCCGGCCGCGCCGCGGAGATTCCGCGTTTGGGATTAGGATATTCATGTCACGAAACTCCGACCGCGGCGGACGGATCATAACCAACACCATCCGCGGTGGACGGTGTCCAATGAACAACCACTGCCGCGGACGGAAATGACCGCGGAAAATAACACATGTACCGCCATACCTGTGAATACTCCGTGGCCGCAATTAGGATTAATCCGCCCGGTCGACGGAACTCACAGCCATCCACGTCCGCGGCGGAAAGAATGCTACGATAACCACAGCATCACTGCGGAAGGCCAACACGCACAACATCCCTAGCGGCAAACAAATGTCAGGAAGCCTACCGCTAGTCCAAAGCAAACATACCAACATTGACAAGGCCCCCCCCCCCAACATCAAGCACAAGCCGCCATGACACGTCCCAATTATCCAATAATGCACACTAGTCAACACGCCCACCTTCCACCTGACTGCCAACAACCATTGAGACACGACTATAAAATGATCCTTTGCATCACAGCATTGCTGCTAGCAAGAGGCCAAAATCCAGATACTGCAAACTCACATAGAAGACACACAACCACCACCCTACCACACCCACCACACAAACACCCACCACACAAATCCTACACATCACACACCACACACCTGCACCCCCCAACTCACTCAACTCACACACTGAGCACCACACACCATGGCACCCAAAAAAAAACCCAAATTCACGGAGACAGAGTTGAGGGTAATGGTAGATGAAATACTCCGTGTTGAGCCCCACATCTTCGGGGCCCAAGTCCAGCAGACGTCCGTGGCGCAAAAGAACCACATGTGGGACAGGATCGTCACTCGGGTGAATGCCTCGGGGACTGTGCCGAGGACGAAGCATGACATCCAGAGGCGGTGGCATGACCTGAAGACCAGGGTCAAGGGCATCCGAGCCAAAAACTTTGCCCGAGCCAATCATACTGGCGGTGGCACACCCCCGGAGCCCATACCCTACACCGATTGGGAGGAGAAGGTGCTGGTGATACTACACCCAGAGAGCCTAGACGGACTTGATGAAGGAGAAGAGACTGGTGAGTACAAACCAAGCACCACGATCAGCACGACATGGTCAGGCTAACACAACTGAGAAGAAACATCTCCTATGCCCCAACCCATGCAGGTTGGACACCAACTCACTAACATGTGCATGGCTCCCAACAGGCCCCCATGCTCACGGGGTGGGTGGTGGTGGTGGTGGAGGGCGGGGTGTGTGAGAGGCCCAAACTACAACTCCCAACAGGCCCCCATGCTCACGGGGAGGGTGGTGGTGGTGGTGGAGGTTGGGGTGTGTGAGAGGCCCAAACAACAACTCCCAACAGGCCCCCATGCACACGGGGAGGGTGGTGGTGGTGGTGGTGGTGGTGGAGGGCGGGGTGTGTGAGAGGCCCAAACTACAACTCCCAACAGGCCCCCATGCACACGGGGAGGGTGGTGGTGGTGGTGGTGGAGGGCGGGGTGTGTGAGAGGCCCAAACTACAACTCCCAACAGGCCCCCATGCTCACGGGGAGGGTGGTGGTGGTGGTGGAGGTTGGGGTGTGTTAGAGGCCCAAACTACAACTCCCAACAGGCCCCCATGCACACGGGGAGGGTGGTGGTGGTGGTGGTGGAGGGCGGGGTGTGTGAGAGGCCCAAACTACAACTCCCAACAGGCCCCCATGCACACGGGGAGGGTGGTGGTGGTGGTGGTGGAGGGCGGGGTGTGTGAGAGGCCCAAACTACAACTCCCAACAGGCCCCCATGCTCACGGGGAGGGTGGTGGTGGTGGTGGAGGTTGGGGTGTGTGAGAGGCCCAAACAACAACTCCCAACAGGCCCCCATGCTCACGGGGAGGGTGGTGGTGGTGGTGGAGGTTGGGGTGTGTGAGAGGCCCAAACAACAACTCCCAACAGGCCCCCATGCACACGGGGAGGGTGGTGGTGGTGGTGGTGGAGGTTGGGGTGTGTGAGAGGCCCAAACTACAACTCCCAACAGGCCCCCATGCACACGGGGAGGGTGGTGGTGGTGGTGGTGGAGGGCGGGGTGTGTGAGAGGCCCAAACTACAACTCCCAACAGGCCCCCATGCACACGGGGAGGGTGGTGGTGGTGGTGGTGGAGGGCGGGGTGTGTGAGAGGCCCAAACTACAACTCCCAACAGGCCCCCATGCTCACGGGGAGGGTGGTGGTGGTGGTGGAGGTTGGGGTGTGTGAGAGGCCCAAACAACAACTCCCAACAGGCCCCCATGCACACGGGGAGGGTGGTGGTGGTGGTGGTGGAGGTTGGGGTGTGTGAGAGGCCCAAACTACAACTCCCAACAGGCCCCCATGCACACGGGGAGGGTGGTGGTGGTGGTGGTGGAGGTTGGGGTGTGTGAGAGGCCCAAACTACAACTCCCAACAGGCCCCCATGCACACGGGGAGGGTGGTGGTGGTGGTGGTGGAGGGCGGGGTGTGTGAGAGGCCCAAACTACAACTCCCAACAGGCCCCCATGCACACGGGGAGGGTGGTGGTGGTGGTGGTGGAGGGCGGGGTGTGTGAGATGCCCAAACTACAACTCCCAACAGGCCCCCATGCTTACGGGGAGGGTGGTGGTGGTGGTGGAGGTTGGGGTGTGTGAGAGGCCCAAACAACAACTCCCAACAGGCCCCAATGCACACGGGGAGGGTGGTGGTGGTGGTGGTGGAGGGCAGGGTGTGTGAGAGGCCCAAACTACAACTCCCAACAGGCCCCCATGCTCAGGGGGAGGGTGGTGGTGGTGGTGGTGGTGGAGGGTGGGGTGTGTGCGACAGGAAACAGAAATGTCTAAAAATCTACATAACCATGTAATGTCCACATCACTGACCAGCTCTATCTTGTCCCTCAGGTGATCGTCAACTGACTGGGGAAACCAGTACCCGGCCGCCAGCCTCGCCTCCCACACCTACAGGACTCTCTGCTGACGAGGACACAGGCAGCTCCGGTGCGGAGGATGGAGCGGGACCAAGCACGCAGCCAGGGCCATCTGGCTCACAGGGACTCCCGGGACCGACCAACGTCGCAAGTGTCACACCAGCGACACCTGTCTCTGTGATCTGCACAGTCCCCACCACCACCAGTACCACCAGTACCACCAGTACCACCAGCACCACCAGCACCACCAGCACCACCACTCCTGCCGGTGCCACCCAGCATAACCCAGCACACAACGCTGGTCCATCGGCCCCACACACAAGCAGGGTGAGTGGGCCACAGGCAACGGGACATCAGCCAATCAGGCGAGCCACACACCGCCGTGCAGAGGAAGGACAGCTACCCCAGCCAGTGGCACAGTCCCTACAAGCCCTTGCCAGGTGCCAGGCGTCATACGACCGGTCCCAGGCAAACGCAGATCGTGCGCACCAGGACTCGGTGGACAACAACAACATCCAGCGCGAAATCTGTGGCATCCTTGGCCAGATGTTGCAGATCATGGGCCAGCAGGCAACGATGTGAAGGGAATGGGTTGCCCGGAACAACCCCCCCCCTCCACCAAGTGTCGTAGCGCCACCGTCACCTCCGCCTCTACCGCCACCTCCGCCTCCACCGCCACCGTCACCTCCGCCTCCACCGCCGCCACCACCACCTGTGCCCCTGGCGACGGATGTGGCCCTTCAACAACCTGCCCTCCCAGCTGACTCTGTAC
The DNA here is from genome assembly GCF_964261635.1 of Lissotriton helveticus. Classification (NCBI taxonomy): domain Eukaryota; kingdom Metazoa; phylum Chordata; class Amphibia; order Caudata; family Salamandridae; genus Lissotriton; species Lissotriton helveticus. Next base: position 1,710,590,204 of record NC_136059.1, read on the forward strand.
CACCTCAGAGACGGAGGGGCCGGCCGAGGCAGGAAGTGGCTGAGAGCAGTGTTGGAGCGCCATCCACACGCTCCAAGAGGGGACGACCATGACAATGTCACCGCCTGTGCCAGACATACACCCAGCTAAGTATCCTGTCCCACAGACCATCATTCCAACTGGTCTGCTGGACTACCCTGACACCCCCCAATGTGGTGTCAGCACGGACATTTCATCTGCCATTACCTTCAACTCCAACTCCCTCCACCCCACTTACTTGTAAATATTCACCAGCACAGAAGCACAACCTGTAAATAAATAGCACTTACTCACACAATGATGTTTTGCCTCCATGTTTATTCACATGATTGCCTTCAGAAACAGACGTAAACAGGTTCAGGGATGACAGTCGTACATGATCATGGCGCTGCGGGAGTGACCTAGAGAAAATCAGAGACAGCAAACACACGTCAGGAAACAGATTCACACACATCACAACACAATGCACAGCAACATTACACAAACGACAACCATCACAAAAGCATGGGATGAGAGCACACACATCATGGAGACTTGTATGTCCAAAGAAATGAAGACACACATAAGCAACCATCACAAACAAGAACACCCAGCTGATTAACCCCACATCCACACAACACCAGCAAACATACATGAGGCATTGTCAACCGCCACTAGAGGTAGTAACTCACATTCAAGGGAAGTAGCGATCTATGAGCTGGCGCCTCTGGTCCACACCTTCCTCCTCACCACTATCCTCATCAGTCGACATGGGTGGATGGGAGGCCGAGGAACTCCTTCGTCTTCAGGGTCCAACAGCAGTTCCATGTCATTGCGTACTGCCAGGTTGTGGAGCATGCAGCAGGCAATCACGATCCTGCATACTTTTCCTGGTGAGTAAGGCAGGGCCCCTTGGTCTTATCGAGGCACCGAAACCGAGACTTTAGCAGTCCAAAGGTACGTTCGATGACTCTCCGTGTCCTTCCATGTGCATCATTGTACCGCATTTCACCCGCTGTTCTCGGATTACGTAGGGGACTGAGGAGCCAGGGCCGGTTTGGGTAAGCCGAGTCGCCTATGTAGGGGGATGACAGAGACAAACATCACAACAAGATATGGTGGGTACCCCATGCAACACAGAGATCACAAGAGTCCCCACTGCACACTCACCAACAAGCCACGCTTGACCGGGTCGCAGATTTGCCATGAGTCGTGGGACATTGCTGCTCCGCATGATGTGGGCGTCATGTGCAGATCCAGGAAATCTTGCACACACATGTGAGATGATGTTGTTTGCCAGGCACACCACCTGCACGTTCAGCGAATGGAAATGTTTGCGATTCCTGAACACTTGTTCCCGTGCCCGTGGTGGAATGATTGCGATGTGTGTGCCATCAATTGAGCCCACAACGTGAGGTATGTGGCCCAGGGCATAGAAATCAGCTTTGACAGCTGGCAACTCTTCCGGACGTGGGAAATGGATGTAGTCATCCTTGTACAGCATCATAGCTGTTAAGACATCCCGAAGAACCGTGCTGAACATGGCCTGTGACATCCCCCCGGCATGTCCAACTGTATACTGAAATGTGCCAGTAGCAAAGAAATGGAGTACCGCCATGACCTTTGCAGTGGGTGTAATCGACCCAGGATACGTCCTACGTGGCTGCAGATGAGGAGACAATTGAGCCACAAGCTCCAGCAACCGACGTCGATCCAGCCGGAATTTCCGAATCACCTCCTCGTCAACCATATCCTCCAGCACAGTGTATGGCCGATGCACATTTGTAGCCCTCCTGTGTGGGAGAGAGATGTAACTTAGGTCAACTTGCAAACGACGCATACGTGTACAACTCCATCACATGTGAACCTTACTGACAATACTTCAGTCTGCACCCTAATGTTTAGTAGCCACATCACAGACACACATGCAACTGCATGCACACAAACGATAATTATACACACGCCATGTCATCAAGCACACATGCCAACACCAAGAATGATGTACATACGGTAATTACATGCATGGTGACACAACGTACAAAACACATACACGGAATGCATGTGTACCACCACCACTGTAGTCACCTCGCCAGAACAAGACACAGACAACAGATGCATAATTTGGGCACACAGCCGTGATGTACTGTGTAGTTGTGAAGATGTAAGAACGTATGTAGGGTCACACCCGACATCAACACGTACAAATGCACATCTGTTGCCCATTGTGTGCCCAACCATGGGCATTGCATGGACACACATGCTACATTGTATGACATATGACCTTTCCCTATCACGCTCACATCCCTCATGACGCAACTGCACACAACACATCACGGTGCAGCGTCTGACAAGATAACATAATTGGCGCCGCCATGGCGGTGCTCAACTTCCGCTACTTCCCAAAGGCCAGACGCGGCCAGCGTCCCTCTTCCCATTGGCTGCATGTGCGGGGACCGTCACGGGCACACATCGGCAACCGCACGTGCAAGCCTCAGGCACGGATGCTTCAGTTGCAACAATGTTCTATCACTGGCGCCTCCATGGCGGTGCACGTACTCAGCGGGGGAGGTGCAGGCCTATACACCCTTTAGATGTACTCAATGGACATGCCAGTTCATGACCCCCCTTACAGTCACATTGCATCATCCACCGTACACCGGCCGGAGCGGCCGGGCCTAGGACGGCCGTGCCCGGCCATGTCCACACCCGCCGTGCCCGGCCATGTACACAACCGTCGTGCCCGGCCATGAACACAACCGCTGTGCCCGGCCATGAACACAACCGCCGTGCCCGGCCATGTACACAACCGCCGTGGCCGGCCATGAACACAACCGCCGTGCCCGGCCATGAACACACCCGCCGTGCCCGGCCATGTACACAACCGCCGTGCCCGGCCATGAACACAACCGCCGTGCCCGGCCATGAACACAACCGCCGTGCCCGGCCATGAACACAACCGCATGGCGGGCACGGCGGTTGTGTACATGGCCGGGCACGGCGGTTGTGTACATGGCCGGCCACGGCGGGTGTGGACATGGCCGGGCACGGCGGGTGTGGACAGGGCCGGGCACGGCCGTCCTAGGCCCGGCCGCTCCGGCCGGTGTACGGTGGATGATGCAATGTGACTGTAAGGGGGGTCATGAACTGGCATGTCCATTGAGTACATCTAAAGGGTGTATAGGCCTGCACCTCCCCCGCTGAGTACGTGCACCGCCATGGAGGCGCCAGTGATAGAACATTGTTGCAACTGAAGCATCCGTGCCTGAGGCTTGCACGTGCGGTTGCCGATGTGTGCCCATGACGGTCCCCGCACATGCAGCCAATGGGAAGAGGGACGCTGGCCGCATATGGCCAATCGCAAGTAGCGGAAGCTGGGCACCGCAACAACAGGGCCAGTAATTGGCCCATCTCACGATCACGCTTCCAGGGCTGACCAATTGCTGGCGACGTATGCCACTGACACGTGCTGAGGGCCCTATATATGTGTGTTGGGCAAAATGACACTTCCTACCCTGGGGACCAGTGCTGCCTGTTCACCTCGACCTGCTGCTGCTGCTGAGCTGACCACCGACTGCTGCCTGTGACCATCACCTCGACCTGCTGCTGCTGCTGAGCTGACCACCGACTGCTGCCTGTGACCATCACCTCGACCTGCTGCTGCTGCTGAGCTGACCACCGACTGCTGCCTGTGACCATCACCTCGACCTGCTGCTGCTGCTGAGCTGACCACCGACTGCTGCCTGTGACCATCACCTCGACCTGCTGCTGCTGCTGAGCTGACCACCGACTGCTGCTGTAGTGCCATACTCCGTGATCTTGCCATGTCGAGAGGCAAAGAGATCCGGTCTCGACCCTTCACCGCCGCGGAGCTTGATGTCCTCGTGGACGGTGTACTCCGCAACTATGGACGCCTCTACGGCGCACCAGGACGGGTGGTAAGTGCAGTGTGGGACATGTTGGTGTGCATGAGGGGGCCAAATAATCAGGCCTATTTCTATCTTAGCTGTGTAGTGTGGGCTAGACATATGTTCCTGATTGTGCATGGCTGCTGACAGTTACGTCTTGCCCCTATGTGTGTGACAGGCCACCTGTCCACTGACTGAAACCCTTTTGTCTCCCATCATGGTAGGTCAAGCTGCACCTTCGCAAGGACCTGTGGAGGAGCATAGCACGGGAAGTACGGGCATTGGGGGTGTGCAACAGACGACATACACACTGCCACAAACGCTGGGACGACATTTCCAGGCTAAGCAAGAATGTAGCGGAAGTAACACTGGGCCTGATTCCAAGGACGCCCCGTCTGGCCCGACGCTCCATGACCCCTCTCATGCACCGTATCATTGCAGTGACGCATCCTGAACTGGCCGAACGTCTGAGTGCCGATCAACATCAAACTAGCGGTGAGCAAACTGTCTGTGTAGGAAACCTGTGAGTGCTATGCATGTATTGGTGCACAGACACACTATTGAGTTCCGTGTTGCGTATGTATGTCTGTGATGCCATTTTGGTCCCATTGGGTGGTTCTCATTTGACATCCAGGTCCGCCATGTTGACACGCCACTTGCTTAGTAGTTGAGTGTTGAGGCACATCCCCTAGTGGTCCATGGCCCCATGGCAGGAAATGTGAGGATGACTGGTAGAGGTGGGCCATGTGCAGGATGAGGGCTACAAAATCTTTGTCAGCTATGTAATTTGCCAATCCTGTTCCTTCTGTACGTCAGTCTGCCCATGACTCACACATCTTTTATGTGCATTTCAGGTATGACAGAGGACACTCAGCCACAGACGGCGGAGAGTAGTCGAGGAAATGAGTCCGGCTCAGACTTCGCACACACGCAGACTGACACAGAGGAGGCCAGCGCCGGAGAGGGGGACAGGACCGTCCCTGAGGACTCGCATGTGGAGACACCATCGTCCTCCTCGTCGGACACTCTTGGTGAGCCTGCACTGTTGTCACAGACTGGGAGTGGGCACTCTTCACCTTCGGTCGGAAGTAAGCACACAGGGCCCACACTTCCACAAACTGCACCATGTACTGTTCGTGGCCGGAGGAGTAGGGGGAGCAGAGTGGCGTTCGGTGCAGGCACCGCTGCCCCTGCCACGGTGAGCCAAAATGCACTGTGTGCTGAGGCCGTTGATCTGCTGTTACAGCTGTGTGTGGGGCAGACCAATATGACAAATGCTTTCCAGGACCATGATAGGAAGTTGGGGCAGGTGGTGGCTTTCATGGAAGGGATGCATGGCGATCTTGCAGGTCTACACAGGACAGTGCAGTCATTGGCAAGCAGTGTGTCGTCTGCAATAGTACAGTCGCATGAACAGGGTGCTACTTCGGTTTCCCCATCTACACCACTGGATGTCTCAGGGGGTAGTGATTATTCTGAGCAGGACTCAAATACAGGTTATTGCACTAGAAGCAGCGTCAGACAGCACGTCAGGGCACGCAGGGCACAGACCCCATCCCCTAGATCAGCTAAATCTGTTCAATTAGACACCGTCAGATACACTGGAGTACACACACAGGATCCGCAAGTGTTGTTGGGGGGACATGCCTTCAGGAGCTACACAGGCATTCAACACAAAAGGTACTCCCAAGGCAAGGGATACTCACATGTCCATGGACTGTACCTTGGACAAGGCCAGTCAGAAGACAAAGGCACCTCCTATGAGCAGGGAGACTCCCAAGGGCAGGCCCACAGCAGAGGAAAGGGACACTCCCAGGGACAGTGACAAGACAAAGGCACCTCCTAAGAGCAGGGAGACTCCCAAGGGCAGGCCCACAGCAGAGGAAAGGGACACTCCCAGGGACAGTGACAAGACAAAGGCACCTCCTAAGAGCAGGGAGACTCCCAAGGGCAGGCCCACAGCAGAGGAAAGGGACACTCCCAGGGACAGTGACAAGACAAAGGCACCTCCTAAGAGCAGGGAGACTCCCAAGGGCAGGCCCACAGCAGAGGAAAGGGACACTCCCAGGGACAGTGACAAGACAAAGGCACCTCCTAAGAGCAGGGAGACTCCCAAGGGCAGGCCCACAACAGAGGAAAGGGACACTCCCAGGGACAGTGACAAGACAAAGGCACCTCCTAAGAGCAGGGAGACTCCCAAGGGCAGGCCCACAGCAAAGCAAGGTCCATCTCCCAAGGGCAGGGACACACACAGAGAGCAGGTGTCTACTGGAGACAGGTGCACCACAGACGACAAGTCTGCTGGCAGGAACAGGGCGGCGACCAGGGCACAGGCTACATCCAGAGACAACACTCCACCTAAGGATCAGGCACATCCTACGGACAAGGTATCTAGCATGGACAATGGCGCAATCAAGGACAGGCATACTTCACCCCTGGCTGCACTGAGGCTGATGTTTTCTACTAAACGCCAAACTGATGTCTCCGCCGCGGAGTCCCCCCATACCTCCACTCCCATCCAGGCCAGTCAGAAGCAGAGGAGGGTGTCCCCTGTTGTTGCATCCCCCATTACACATGATTCCGAGTCCAGGCGGCAGGCACAGAGCAAACGACAAGCAGGCTCCAGCACGTCCCCAGAAACCAGATCCCCGGCAGCAGATGCTCCACCTATGGTGGGTGGTGATTGTTTGGCGTCCCCACCACTTGGCAGTCCTGTCCTGTCCAGGGTGCACACACACATCTATAAGAAACGCAGACACACACCATTGACACCTGCCAACCCCGATTTGGCTCTAGGTCAGCTATCCCCAGCTCCCAGGCCCACCCTGCCTCCAGGCCCATACAGCCCTGTGGCTCATCATTTCAGTTGTCACAGTGGCGCTGGTGCAGTTGACTCATGTATCAGATGGTGGCACAGTGTCAGTTGTGCCCTCTCCTGTTGAAGGTCCTGGCAGTGTATCTGGGTCTATGGCTCACGTGTCAGTTAGAAGATCTGTGGCTGTGTTGCACACTCCTGTTTCTGGTGCTGGCAGTCTGTCTGGGTCAGTGGCTCACGTGTCAGTGACTACATCTGTGGCTGTGTCTCACACTCCTGTTGCTGGTGCTGCCAGTGTGTCTGGGTCCGTGGCCCATGTGTGTGTCACTCGGGCTGTGGCTGTGTCTCACACTCCTGTTGCTGGTGCTGCCAGTGTGTCTGGGTCCGTGGCCCATGTGTGTGTCACTCGGGCTGTGGCTGTGTCTCACACTCCTGTTGCTGGTGCTGCCAGTGTGTCTGGGTCCGTGGCCCATGTGTGTGTCACTCGGGCTGTGGCTGTGTCTCACACTCCTGTTGCTGGTGCTGCCAGTGTGTCTGGGTCCGTGGCCCATGTGTGTGTCACTCGGGCTGTGGCTGTGTCTCACACTCCTGTTGCTGGTGCTGCCAGTGTGTCCGAGGCAGGTAGTTCACGCAGTCCCCCTGATTCTGTGATGTGAGGTGCTGAACACTTCACTCAAATGTTATTTCACATGGTGTGTCCATTGAGAACTGCGTGGCACTCTTGTGGTTCCTGTGACGGGTTGGTAGGGACACGTACTTGTGCAGCCTATGATGTACCTGCTCTGTACTCTACAATGCCCTGTTGATGCTCTGATACTGCATACTGCCCTCTCGTTACCTGCCTATGATGTACCTGCTCTGTACTGCGCATTGCCCTGTTGATGCTCTGTTACTGCATTCTGCACTCTCACGTGCTGCCTCTGATGGAGCTGTTCTGTGCAATGGACTGTTGATGCACTTGGCCCCTCTCACGTGCTGCCTCTGATGGAGCTGTTCTGTGCAATGGACTGTTGATGCACTTGGCCCCTCTCACGTGCTGCCTCTGATGGAGCTGTTCTGTGCAATGGACTGTTGATGCACTTGGCCCCTCTCACGTGCTGCCTCTGATGGAGCTGTTCTGTGCAATGGACTGTTGATGCACTTGGCCCCTCTCACGTGCTGCCTCTGATGGAGCTGTTCTGTGCAATGGACTGTTGATGCACTTTGCCCCTCTCATATGTTGCCTCTGATGTACCTGCTCTGTTGGCCACACTGCCCTGTTGGTGCTCTGATACTGCATTCTGCCCTCTCGTTACCTGCCTATGATGTACCTGCTCTGTACTGCGCATTGCCCTGTTGATGCTCTGTTACTGCATTCTGCACTCTCACGTGCTGCCTCTGATGGAGCTGTTCTGTGCAATGGACTGTTGATGCACTTGGCCCCTCTCACGTGCTGCCTCTGATGGAGCTGTTCTGTGCAATGGACTGTTGATGCACTTGGCCCCTCTCACGTGCTGCCTCTGATGGAGCTGTTCTGTGCAATGGACTGTTGATGCACTTGGCCCCTCTCACGTGCTGCCTCTGATGGAGCTGTTCTGTGCAATGGACTGTTGATGCACTTGGCCCCTCTCACGTGCTGCCTCTGATGGAGCTGTTCTGTGCAATGGACTGTTGATGCACTTTGCCCCTCTCATATGTTGCCTCTGATGTACCTGCTCTGTTGGCCACACTGCCCTGTTGGTGCTCTGATACTGCATTCTGCCCTCTCGTTACCTGCCTATGATGTACCTGCTCTGTACTGCGCATTGCCCTGTTGATGCTCTGATACTGCATTCTGCCCTCTCGTTACCTGCCTATGATGTACCTGCTCTGTACTGCGCATTGCCCTGTTGATGCTCTGATACTGCATACTGCCCTCTCGTTACCTGCCTATGATGTACCTGCTCTGTACTCTACAATGCCCTGTTGATGCTCTGATACTGCATTCTGCCCTCTCGTTACCTGCCTATGATGTCGCTGCTCTGGTGCCCACTTTGCCCATGCTCACGCATACACTGTGATTATTCCCCTATTTTGTACAATAAAGGTAGTCTATCAAGTCTCGTGGTCTGTCGTTGTCATTCCTGCTTGCGTACTACAAATGTGTATTCGTATATGCTTCTCATCAGTAGTTTCGGTAACATGACACTCCCCCTCCCTACATCACGTCCCTTGCTGGTATTCCCCTCCAGACAGCCAATGGTTTGTGCCTTACCTGCGTCGTCGTCCATAGTGGGCCATGACTAGGACGTGGTGGATCGCGAAGAGCATCGGGAAAGCGTGTAGCGCTGGGTCCATGGTGGTGGTCAGCTTGCGGTGGGTATCTCTGCTATGTCACCTGTGTTCGCTGTGTGGATTCCGCCGTGTTCAGTCAGGTTGTTTTTCCGCTGCGGTTTTATGTGGAGTTTCCGCCATCTTGATTTGGGGGACGGTCTTAGACGTCAGTACGTACGGCGGGGCCTCCGGGATTGTTCCGTCCGCCACGTGGTCGTGTGTAGTTCGGCGGCGGTGCGTCCTTTTCCGTCGCGGACGGAAACTTGACACGTTTTCCTATCCTGATATGGCGGACGGAGTATCCGCGGCTGGCGGACACGGAAAGGGCTTTTTCCGCCTACTCCAGGGCCGCGGTGGCTCTTCCGTCCGCCATCCTAATGAGCCCCTAAGTATGGAAACTTCAGTATATATTGCAGTAACTTCTATGGTTCCAATGGAGGCTTCATACCACTCAGCAGCACTAACATTGTCTGCAACAACATCAGAGACAGTGGATGTACGATGTTACAACGCGATCAAAATGATTGCGGCACATCACAACGCATCTTTTACAATGCAAGTCATTACCACGACTTGTGCTGTAGGGTGCTGGACTTAGGAATAGTAAGATTTACTATTCCAACTCCAGCCTACGTACAGTAGGGAAGGTGTTGGAATAGTAAATCTACTATTCTTTAGTCTAGAGCGCCCTCCAGCGCAAGTCGTGGTAATGACTTGCGTTGTAAAAGACGCGTCGTAATGGCACCACGGTGTTTTGACCGTGGTGTAAAGGTTGAAGACCGAGACAGTGATGGCATCAGAGAAGACCACTTACTGAAAGACTCAACCAGCAACCAAGTGCAGCCATTGGAAAGTCTCGTTCGGGGGGCAAAGAGTGATGCCTCTCTTACCCTTGGCCTGTCCTCCATACCAGTATAGAGTAGTATTATACACCATCTTCAAGTGTGGCAAGAGATTACAAAAGCCAGAGTAGAGGTGAACATTCTGCCAAGTGGCTATTCTTTCAGTTGCAGCACCCTTACAATCAGGACAGACTGTAAAAGTAAGTCAGCTTCCTTCTAGAAAAGCTGCTATGCAGTGAAAAAAGTTCTAAGTTCCCAAACAGAATGGAAATGTACTCTCATTACATTGTTTCTTAAAAGAAAGGAGATGAGAAAATATTCAGATACATTTTTAACATACAGACAACAAACAAATGGATAGAGAAAGAAAAATTCAGGATGATAGCTCTTAGCAAATATACCCCCATCTCCCTCAAGAATATCAGATGCCTATTTTAATTCCGAACTGTGATGAAACACTAATGTTTCCAGAGATATCATTCATTCATAATATCATAATAACTTGATTTCGGCCAAAATGGCAATTAAAGTGCATAAAAAAAAGTACAATTTTTACAAACAGTAAGGAAGGGCTCGACAGTCCGATTCACAAATGCAGAGATATGCATACACTATGAAAATACAATTTTTCCAATTTAGGGAGTTAGACCATTAATAACGACAGTATGGGAAATATTTATGAAAAATATATATATCTTAAGAATATAAGGTAACATGTAAATATTAAAATCTGATAAGGATCGTTATAAAAAGATCAAATAAAACCATCACAAGCACAAAAACCCCTGCCAGTAGATAGTATATTGCCGTACTCATGTTTGGGAAATCCATTCACAAATTCCCCCCTTTTTTAACAAATTACCCTAGGCAAAAGTTTAAAAACTGCATATGTTGCCCTCCTTGTTAGCACGTTGCTCTAGATGAAAATCTATAGACTGCAGATATTACAGGTTGGCAAGGCCAGTAGCAAGAAGATACCTTCTCTTGGACCACATTGCAAATAAAAATTTCAATATTGCAACAACAGTGACCGGGTCAGTATCTGATTTTAGAATTCTAAAGATTTCTCTATAATTTCTGATACCCAGGTTTTTACAAAATTGGATCACGCACCTGGATCTGGGACTCTTATAAGCCGGACAGAAGAATACTAGATGTATAACGGTTTCTTCCTCCAGTGAACACCCGGGACAAAGGCGGCCTGCCCCGCCTTCCCATTTGTTTATACAGGCATTAAGAGAGGGTCCCATACCTAAATTGGAGATACCATTTTTTAGCTAGTACTGGTTGCATGGTGTCAATCACTTGTTCGAATTCGTATTGGCTCTTGTAGTCCAAGAATTCATAGGTTAAACTGGAGGTGTCAACTGTCTGTACCATACGCGCCAGTTTGTAGTTCTTCAGAGCACATGCTAGTTTTTTTTTTTTAGATTTCAGCACATGCAGTTTCGGGTATAGACCATAGGTCTACCATCACCAATGCTCTTTTCATATCCCTAATAGAAGCCATCCAAGGGATCTTACCCACCCCCATAGTGGACAACACAGCTTTCAAATCGTCCCTATAATGGACCAATTCTGGGGTACTCCAGAGATGCCGCCAGTATAACAATGGACGCGACGAAATCAAATCTGCTATGGGACTGATACCCAGGTCCATTCTGAGCGGAGTGATAGGTGTGTTCTTAGGTAGGCCTAAGATCTGTCTCATGAAATTATTTTCAGTTTCTGTGAGTGCTTTCGCGGGGCAATGCCCCCACAGTTCTGCCCCATATATTGTTGATCCCCTGGCTTGTATTTTATAGATTTCTGCTGGGGGACTTATAACCTTTAAAACCGAAGTTTTATAAAGTTTTAGGATCCCTCCAGTAGCCTGGGTCAGTTTTAAGTTGGGCTTGATGATTTGGGAAGCCCATCTCATTTTATCATTTAGAGAGAGTCCTAAATAGTCTAAAATAGAGACTCTTTCTAGTGGTCTGCCATCCAGAGTGGGGTGGGGACAATTGATGGAATTTGCATTAAAGACCATGCATTTGGTCTTTGTAATATTAACCACGAAATTCCTCCTCATACAAAACTGGCGGAATTCCTCTAAGACACGCTGCATCCCCATAGATGATTTCAAGAGGAGCAGGGTATCATCCGCAAACATTAGTGCAGGGATTTTGTGGCCTGCCAGTTTTGGGGGATCTATATTTTTAACTGTAAGAAGGTCTTCAATTAACCCATTGAGTATTATATTGCTGTGCATAGGTTGATCTTCTGTTGAGCTTGAGTATAGTTGTTTAAAATGAAGGCGCCAGGCATCCTCAGAGATATTGGGCTCTATGGCGGACTTAACCTCGACACATTCTGAGTGGATTAAGTTCCAAAAGCCTCTAAAATCTTTTTGATCTAAGGCATTTTTTATTGCCTGCCATCTTTCCAGTTCCCATTCTGCCTTTGCACATAAAATCACCATTTTAAAGTAAGACTTACTTTCCCTAATAATTGCACTATCGCCCTTTTTAAGGGATATCACAGGCGCCTTTTTAGCATCTCTGTACTTCGTATTGAACCAGGGACCTTTACCACTTGGTCGGTTGCTCTTCATTAGTTTATTAGTGTAAAAAAAGGGTGCCAGTGTTGCAACAAATTCCTGATGGAGGGTTGCCAACTCTGAATTAAGGATCTCACAGACTCCAGAGTTGATAAAAAGGTTCACCTTTTCCAGCATGGAGATGACACATAAATAGATTTCACTTATTATATCTTGGGACTAAGATACTGCACCCCAACGGATGCGTCTACCTCCACCAACCACTGTTAGATTATCTTGTTCCACGGCTTGCCCCAATTCTGGGACTAGTATATCCAACGACAGGACCAGGGGATTGTGGTCACTTTCTGGCTGGGGAAGACACAAAACTTTGTTGCTTTGTGCCAAAATTCGGTATGTATTAAGATGTAATCTATTATGGATTCATGGGCTGGTTTGTTATAAGTAAAATGACCCGGATTATCATCGACGAACCTGCCATTACAGGCCCTCAGTGAGTGTGTAAGAGTTAAGGAGGTCAATTGAAGGACCAAGGGGGTCCATCCCCTTATCGGATAGGCATTGGCAACAGGAATCAATAGGGTTGCATCTTCCTCAGACAAAATTGATAAAGGCAAACCATTTAGGGGCTCAAAGTGGCAGTTGAAGTCGCCACCTATGATGGAGGGTGCTTCCCTTGAAAGTGTTTCCAACAAGGCTGCCAAATAATCCAATGTTGGTGATGTATACCCATGCTTTACTGGTATGGAGTATACATTAATAAGAGCCAAGTTGGGTAGGTCAGCCTTGGAGATGAGGATGCATTGGATATCTGGCGTATGGGTGTCAAAATGCATTACTGTATACCCCAAATGAAACCCCACCCAAATACATAGACCCCCCAGATGGTCTACCTCTTATACCTTTCACTGCTGGCTCACTGTATGTTACAAATCCTACTCTATGTGGGGGTTTTAAAGCCCAGGTTTCCTGAAAAAGGCATATTTCATGCTCGTCTACAAAGTTGCCCCGGTCCAACTGCTCTAATTTGCTCCATAGTCCTGCTATATTCCAAGACATAACCCTGGTGCCATTGATGGTTCCTTCCATCCCACCCTCAGGTTTAGGGACTATTTTTTGCCCAGGGGAGTTAGCTGGAAAACCTATGTTTTCGCATGGGGAGACAGTGGACTGATAAAATGTACCCTCCTCCCTAGGTGGTACATTATTAAAATTAAATTTGGAGCTAGCTACCAAGTGGCCAGATACCTCAAGTACACTAGAATAGCTGGTCCTTGCCTCTCCTTCACACACACATACATTCCCATACTGAGGTGGTTGAGCAAAAGGCTCATCTTCCACACCCAAAATGGAATCAGCAGGATAATTAAAGGTAATGGTTGGTGATACCTGAATTGGCTCCAGTCAATCAACCATATCCAAGATGCTATATCTATTACTTACAGGAATGTTAAATGCAGAATTAAAGCCATCCGGCCCTGGAGTGTTGGTCCTAGTTCCGCTATTGTGTCACCCTTCCCCGATCCTAGCCTGGTGCCCCGATCGCTCACCTCGTGATGGGGTAGTATAAAAATAATTAAGGTCCAGGGCCTGTATGGAGGGTTTGGGGCTGCGATGTGGTCCCTTACAAATATGGTGGACCCCCCACCTATCTCCAAAGGTGACTACAATGTAGTTGCCTTGTATATCCTTCGTCCTCCAGCCAACCCAATTTACTCTACGCGCAAACAAAATTTTGCTGCGTATGTTTGGTGGAAGGGGCCTGTGGGTATTTAGCCAATGGGTGGTTTTGTTTTTCAATTCATTGTAAGATTCTGACCTACCCTCAGCTAACTCAGGGACCCCAGCCAACACAACAACATATGGTACTGACTCCAGTGGCAAGTCAATGTGCGATAGAGTATTCACATAATTATCAAGGCCATTCAAACCCCTCTGTGTCCTTATTACGGAGTCCATTTCCGCGGGTTGGGGTTGTTGAATCCCTCCCCTCAAGGGGGCACTATTTCCCGTGGGCGGTCTAGGATTGCCGGTCGTTTGACTTAGTGCAGTCTTCCCACGCACAGAGCCTTCCATTGATTCTGCAGCATGGGGGTCTGAATTCATATTGGTAGCAATCACATCCCTACACCCCTCAGTAATTACATTTTTGCCCAGATTTTTTCCCAGTAAATTGCTCTGTATCCTATCAAAGTTTATCGTTGCCAGAGATTGAATTTTCACCAGCCTCTCCTCTATCGGTAAGAGTCTATCAAGCAGAGGTTGCATAGTAGAAGTAATGAGGCCACCAATCTTTGATAAAAGTCCATCATCTAATAGCAACTAAGGACCAGAAGAAGGGGCGGCAGGTGCTATAGTCTCCTCAGGCAAGACTGGAGTTGGATAGTTGACATCAGATAATCCTCCATGGTCATTCAATTTCGGAATTTTGGGGTTTTTGCCCCTCTGCAGGCCCTCTCCTCGCTTCCTTTTTGAGATTGCCCCGTCTTCTTTACAGATTTGTCCCGTAGGGCTTCCGGGGTTCCCCCCACTGCTGGGCTAATAAGTGCCTGAACATCAATAGTGAGGGCTTGGGTGTTCTTACGCATAATTCTGCTTGAATGTTCACGCTCCCCCCGCAAAAAAACGCACCTACTCCCCCAAAGAGGGACGGCTACCACCGAATTCCGGGGCTCCATGTGCAATAATCGGACCACCATTTGCTCTCACTGGAGTTCGTGCCATGATCAAATCACCCATCGACGAGCGTTTGGCGAATTCTAGTTCAGAGCGATTTCATGTGCCAGAACCGAGGTAGCCCTTGTGATGAATTGATCCAAGGTTCCAGCTACATGGCCCCCTGTCCCCACTTTCCTGCTTTTTGCCTTCACGGCCAGACATTTTGGTCCAACTAGTAAATGCACTAAAAACTGATACAAGGGTTTGGATCACAGACAAAGGTAAAAATACTAATGGCTGACCTTATATTGCAGGCTTTAGAGGGGTGGCCCAGCCATCACCGGTCACCAACGGGCACAAACAGGCCCGCCCGTGGCCCAGTGCACACCCGCACGTCCTGCGGAGCGGGGGCCGCGAGCCGTGAAATAGCGCAGGCACAGGCAGAGGTGTGCGTAATCACAGGGCTGCTGGTCCTGGTAGTCCCCACACGGCGTCAACAGAGTACCGGCTGCGAGCGGCTCCCGCAGAGCGGGGGCCGCGAGCCGTGAAATAGGGACGGCACAGGACAGGAACAGGTGTGCTTAATCACAGGGCTGCTGGTCCTGGTCGTCCCCACACTGTGTCAACAGAGACCCGGCTGCGAGTGGCTCCCGCGGCGCGGGGGCCCCGAGCCGTGAAATAGCGCAGGCACAGGTGTGCTTAATCACAGGGCTGCTGGTCCTGGTAGTCCCCACACGGCATCAACAGAGTCCCGGCTGTGAGCTAATGACTGCACTCCTAACATCTGTGCTGCTTACAGCTAGGTAACCGTCAACAATCCTATAAAAATCTAATGTTTCCAGAGATATCTAGTGTGAAATGCTGACTACCAATGCAAGATTCTGTCGTTCGGTCTCAAATTTGCATCATGAACCTTCCTAAATGCAGCGCAGTGTTAGCTACACACCTGAAAAGGCAAAGAGCATTTGCCTTTGCCGGGAAGATTGGCCCATCATAGCCTCAACATTGCAAGATGCTCTCTACACTTTAAAACAACAGTCTGTATTCTCCATCATAACATCTTACAAATCAAACCAGTCAAGATGAAACCAACCCCACTTCATTCCATTCAATATCTGGTAGAAATGTTGTACACCTTACTAGAGTGTTGCCTTAATAAGAGCAACTGCCTTCTACCCCTCTGAAGTGTAGCAGTCTTATCAGGATGAAACATCTGACAGTGCCACAAATCGTATTCCTGCTGGAATCCATGGCATCTTGTACTTTCCTAGCGCCTCACTCCTTCTCTACAAAAGGCCACTCCAGGAATACCTACAATCCCAATAGTATTTGTACCCTGGCATTGGGATCAAGCTAATTCTTTCGCTAGCTGCAATCCAGTCCTTTCCCTGATGGTGCCAATCCGAGAACCCTTCAATGGAATTCACTTTTACCAGTGTATTCTAACTCAAACAATAATCAATGCTCCATTGCTTGAATGAAAAGCATTGTTGTTGGGATGGGGAGCACATGTGGATGAACTCCAAGTACAAAAGAAATGGTCTCGGAAAAACATATTTCATTATATCGACCCTCTGGAATCCAAAGCCATCCATCAAGCTCTAAAATCCTTTATTCCAGTATTCAGGTCAAAATCTCCACTTATTCAGACGACAATGCAAAAGAAGTGTTCTAATGCAGTGGTTCCCAAACTTTTGACTCCTGTGTATCCCCATTGAGTCACCACCGGAAGCCGGGGACCCCCAAGCAATTTGTAGGTTTTAAATTACAAACATTAAAACAGTAATTCGAACAAAATAAACACAGGTGTACACAAAAGAAAAACTTGAATTACTAACAATTGTTGGGGCATATTTACAAGCCCCTATCCCCATGGGAACTGAGGTGCCGGGTTTTTAAGAACCCGGTGGTGTCAGGGGATAACACCCGAAGACCTCTGAGTTCCCCCTTGTTTCGGACCACAGAAACACGGAGTCTTCTAGTCGCAGTCAGAGATCAAGTTTTATTGGCAGCTACCAAGTAACAGGTGTCCTAGAAGCACGACAAACACGGGTCATGTGTTCTCAGGAGACTGTTCGTTTTTACAGAACCAGCCTTCTCCTTATATACAAAAATAATAGCTGCAAGCAAGAATTCTTGAGTTTATGATATGGCTATACACATATTTCTACAATAATACAAAAGAGCGAAGTCATGTAGGCAAGCCCGTATTTTAGATGTCCAATTCGTGATAGATTACCTAGCCAGGCCCGGAACTCCCATCAGATATCGATGAAACCCCAATAAAGGAAGGCACCTCCTAGTCATAAAACTGGCCATAAATAGGGAACGCGGACAGGTGTGTGTGTGTGTGTAGAAAACATGATCTGTACGCGGTGAATGGTTTGTGGTATGTTGTGCATTGATGCTATCGTGTTTGGCCACTGGGCGAGGAGCTGCCCAAACAGGTTTGGCTGGAGGCAAGGGAGTCAGTTGGGACAGGTCAGGGGGAAGTCAGGGAAGGTGGACGTGTCCTTTTAGATCAAGCTCGACCTTTAATTGACTTATCATGAGGGCAAGACACAAGATGGATACCGTTTACAAAATGGAGTCTGAGGGGTCGAGACGGAAACTACGATTTAGGGGTGTTAGCATGCCTCGATCATGACGCAAATGCATAGGAATGATGTCCTAATCATTATCGGTTCGTCGACACCAAATTCGTCATGGTACGTTGATGTTTCGGGACACGGGTATCGGACCTCGATACCGGGACAACAGTAGGGTCCAGAATTTCAGAACCACAGACCCTCCTTTTGCCCTCATATAAGGCAATAATTCATGTTAATCTGAGTCTAAATCTGTATGAAGGAATTTGTGGAGATGCTGCTGTAGCATCATTCTGTTGCTCAGTTCGTCCTTTGACACAGGCTTCCGTACACATGAGGTAGCACAGAGGCCACATAGTGCAGGAGCGCACTGTACACACAGGCAGAACATAAACAGAAGTGCTAAGATCATCCCAATGAAGATCAGTGTTTTCCATCCCCAGGTAGCGATCAGTTCCCAGAACCACCCTAGTAAGGACCAGTCCCCTTTTTCTACGTGAAGGGAACCAGATATCTCGTGTAGCATAGAGATGGCCTGGTACACTGTCGGTGCGTTATCAGGGATGAAAATGCAACAACTGGATTGGATCACTCTACACACACCACCACGATCGGCGAGTATGATATCTAGGGCAACTCGGTTCTGAAGTGTCATAAGTCGATCCAACTTAAGTTCGGTCGTCAAATTGCCAAGGGCTCCGGCCGTTGTAATCACGGCGGATTCAACTATCCTCGATAACTGGCGAATATTCCTGCTGTTCACCATAGGCCCCCAAAATGGCAGAAAACCCTTTGCGAAGTCAGCAAATTCCTGACCCGCGGTGTCGTCTTTACTCACAACACCTCTAGCTGTCCTTGTCCGATGGTAATCTGCTCTGGCCGTGTAGGTGGGAGGCAGCAGAAATGAGATAAAGCATGTACCTGAGAAGTCAGGGGGCAACCAGGTGTAGGCTTGGTCGTGGCAGACGAAATACGTGCCTTTGGCTGCTAATAGTATAGGGGAAGTTCGGGAAGCGAACACATAGGTTTCCGTGCATATACTCTTTCCTAATTGTGCTTTGGGATCCCTGCCGATACCTTGTAAACATAAGTGACCTCGGTTGGGTACTATCCAAACTGGGCGGGATTTCTTTGCTGTCTGGCTCTTACTCAGGTAAACCCCATATTTAGTTACGTTCTAACGAGTGTACGGAGTGAGTTCATCTTTGGGAATCGTTAGATATGTGTCGAACTCTCTACTCATATTTCTGATCCCTGCTACTAGTGCCATGTTACTGGAATCACTTTCAGTAGAACGGGTCGGGTATGGTTCTAGGGCGAATAGGAACATTGTCTGGAAAGCCCACAGAGAACCATAATAACTGAAAGGCAGGATGAAGTATGGGATACCCTTATCCGTTGTGTGTGGCATGAGTCCACATATCCAACAGTTCGATGTGTTCATTATGGACTGGTGTTGGTGTAGAAGTTGAATGAATGAGTTATTTACAAATTTGAGTCTTCTGGCAGACTCGTGTTCAGGTAGAGGGTGAAAATAGTGTGGAGAGATAGTAGGAGGAAGCTGAGGCCGGGTATCATTTGAAAAAGTAACTTGGAATACGAATAGAGTATAACCAGTCAAAAACATCGTTATGCTACACAACATTAAAATACATGTTATCAAAAACCTTCTTTTGGCCAGTACAGTGCATAGTTGTCTTTCAATGTTCGTGAATCTGGTAGGTCTCTTTACCCTAGGAAACTCCATCCTCTAGTTGCTGCCCACGGTGGTAGGTTGGTTCTGCCAGGGAGTGCGCTCTGTTCAGTCCGGGGTAACTCCCTTGGACCAACCAGAACCGTTGACCTAAACGTCCCCAGCTGCACTCCCCAGACTTCAACCGCGACCCTAGCAGCAGAACCGGATGGCGGTTCGAAAATCAAAAATGAGCAAGTTTCCTGAGAGTGAGAGAGCTGAAAAATCAAAAATAGTTCTTGGGGGAAGGGAAATCACATTAGTTTGCTTTTTATTAGTCTCTTTGTCTCGACCTTAGATTATATTGTTGTTTCCCAGGTACGGTGTGGTCTTCAAACAATGTCTTAGGTTCTGAAGTGTCCAACGGCATTGACGGTGGCACAAATCCTTGTAAAATATGATCACTCTCCTTTTCGGTACCAGTTTCTTTTAAACGTGCATCGCTGAAAGGGATGAAGCGAGGTATGGATTCTGTCTCGGAGTCGGCAATTCCTTCGTTGACCCACCGGTCGTATGGAAGGGGCAGAGGGACCCGTTTACAATGGGTCCCGTGCACCCAGTTCTTTTTGCCTTCCACCCGAACAGCTGATCTCGTGGAAAGAAGTACCAGGTAAGGTCCGGTCCACCTCGGCTGTCCGTTGTTTGTGCGCTGGAAATTCCGCACCAAGACCCACGGGTTTGATGGAGTGACCTGGATCGTCAGAGGCTGGCGGAGAGGAACTGTGAACCTGTTGGTGTAAAACACGCAATTTAGTTGTCAATTCGCACAAATAGTCAAGCAGTACGGGGTGTTCTATTTCGCTGAGTTTGTTTGGTCTTGGCACGCCCCAGACGTTGGCTGGGCGGCCAAACACTATCTCATGGGGGCTAAGTCCTAACCTGGAATGGACGGTCATTCTGGTTGACAAGAGTGCTAGGGGCAAGGTGTCAGGCCACTTAAGACCTTTACAGGCTTGGATCTTGGTTAATTTGAGCTTTAAAGTGCCATTGTAGCACTCTACTAATCCAGCTGATTGGGGGTGATTCGCAGAGTGAAACTTTTGTTGTATGCCTAAACACTCACACACTCTCTTCATCACGCGTCCTACGAATTCACTTCCATTATCACTCCAGACGATTCTAGGCATGCCAAATCTCGGGAAGAACTCTTTGACAAGGGCTTTGGCAGTTGACAAGGCAGTATTGTCCTTAAGGGGGTAAGCTTCCACCCACCTGGAGAAAGCGCAAACAACAACGAGCACATACTTCAGATTGTTGCATCTCTCCATGTGAATGAAATCGAGCTGCAAAACATCGAACGGATACTTTGGAGGCGCAAAATGACCAGCTGGAGTTGGGGTTCCCCTACCGGGATTGTACTTCAAACACACCATACAATTTCTGACCACATTCTCTGCATATTTTGGGATATTGCTATTTTGCCATACTGGGGCCAATACTTTACAGATTCCTTTCGAACTGATGTGCGCAAATCCATGAGCCATTGTTACTACTGCAAGTACATATGCGTTAGGTAATAGCCATCGCTGGTGTTCTGACAATTCGACCCAACAACCATTCACGTCTAATCTACCTTTACTTTCTCTCCATTCGTTTACCTCTTTCTCAGTTGCCTCGGCTTGTATAGATTTTACGCTTTCAATGGTGTCCTCACACATTCCCACATCCGTAATCCATCTAGCGGGACCTACAACATACATCCGACTCATTGTGTTCCTTGCAGTCTCTTTTGCAACCTCGTCTGCAAATGCATTCCCGCGGCCAACATCGTCTTGAATCTGTCTGTGTGCACTGCATTTTACAATGGCAACTTGTAGTGGCAAGGTCAGTGACTCGAGGAGTTCATTAACTAACTGACCATGTTGTATCTTTGCACCATGTGACGTAAGAGATCCACGTTCACGCCACAATCTCCCAAAACTGTGAGCCACGCCAAAGGCGTATTGGCTGTCAGTGTACACATTCACTCGCTTTCCTTTCGCTAACACACATGCTCTGGTAAGCGCAATCAATTCTGCGGCTTGTGCAGAATTGTGGGAAATACGAGCGGTCTCTATAATGGTGTGTAATGTCGTTACGGCATATGCTGCAGTCGTATCACCATTCGGCAGCTTGAAACATGAACCATCAACCCATAAAGTATTGTTGCATTCAGGAAGGGGAGTGTCCTGTAAGTCTACTCTCTCTTTTGTCTCTTCTTCTGTCCTAAAACAGCAGTCATGGTTATCAATCTAGTCTGTTTCTGTCGGAATGGGTAGTAACGTTGCGGGGTTCAGTGTATCACACCTCTTTATGTGGATGTGACTTGCTAGCAGTGTAAGTTCGTAACTGGATAGTCGAGCGCTAGTAAGATGTTGTGTCTTCGTCCTGTTTAGTAAAATGTCTACTGCATGCGGAACCATAACGATCAGAGTATTATTCATGACTAATCCAGCGGATTGTCAAATGCAGACAGCTGCTGCGACGGTAGCCCTCAGACAACTTGGTAGGGCTTTAGCCACAGGGTCTAGAGTTGCCGAAAAATACGCGCATGGGCGCTGTCTGTCCCCAAAATGTTGTGTTAAAACTGATAATGCACAACCTTCCTTCTCATGGACATATAATGTAAAAGGCTTACTGTAGTTGGGGTTTCCCAACACAGGAGCCGAACACAATGCATCACGCAACTCGTGGAAACTCGTCTGACAATCTTCAGACCAGGGCATAGGATTTGGCGTGTCTTTACAGAGTAGTGCCAGCAAGGGTTTGGCTAGTAGTGAGAAATTCTGTATCCATTGTCTACAGTACGATGTAATGCCCAAGAAGGCTCGAACCTCTCTCTGTGTCCTTGGGGCACTCAGTTCTGCAATTGCCTGTATTCTTTCTGGTGTCAGTCTCCTTCCCTCCTTCAACAAGATGTGACCTAGGTAGGTTACTTCTTGTCGGCAAAATCGTAGTTTGGAGAGAGAGACTTTGTGCTTCATGTCACATAAGTTACATAATAATGATAACGTAGCTTTCTTGCAAATCTCTTCAGTGTCTGCAGCGATCAGCAGATCGTCTACGTACTGAATCAGAGTTGAACCATTCGGTAGAACAATCGTGTCTAGTTGTGTTTTCAGGGCCTGACTGAATATTGATGGGCTTTCGCAGTAGCCTTGAGGAGCGCACTTGAAGCGGAAACTTCGTCCTCCTAAATTGAATCCAAAAATATCTCTACTCTCCTCAGCAATCGGGATGCTGAAGAAAGCGTTCTTCAGGTCGATCACCGAGAACCAATTTGCTGAAGCTGGAACCATCGTCAATAAAGCAGTAATGTCGGGGACAACTGGAAACTGTGGGATAACTACCTTGTTCACTTCTCTGAGGTCGATCACGAACCTATACACAGGGGGCTGTGAAGGATCGGTACGCTTTAAGACCGGTAAGACTGGACTGTTACAAACATTTCCTGTTGTTTCTTCGATGACGTCCTTATCAATCAGGTCATAAACAATCGTCAATAACGCCTTTTCACATTCGCTAGATATTTTGTATTGGGGAATACGTGGCAACCTAACGTTGGCTTTCAATGTTATGACATACGGTGCTATCTCCAAACGACCTACATCATTAGAACCGTTTGCCCAGAGTACATCAGGAAGACACGACAATTCAGTTGCAATATTTTCTTTTGACACATACATTGGAGAAACGACTTTCTTACCTAAAGTAAGTTGTACTCCCAATGGAGAACAGTACAGAGTCGCATACAACCTTTTTAGCAAATCCAAACCTAACAAATTTTCACCGCAACCTGTTGTCAAAATGAGGGGTGCTTCTAATTCGCACGGGCCAATAGAAAGAGATATGGGACTAGAGATCGGGTTTCTAACAGGGGCGCCAGAGAAACCTACTGAAATATTCATTTCGCCAGACAAAGGTGCGCCAGGAAGTTTCGAGTGCATGATAGAACTTTTTGTAGCACCAGTATCCAGCAGAAATGGCTCTGACACTCCTGAGGTAATTACCTCGACATAAGGTCCATTCTGATCTACTGGAACTGAAACAACTCCCTCTCTTTGTCCATGGCTGTCCTAGCAATCATTACCCTCATTTTCGTGTTCGGTGTAATAGTCGTCAGTATAGTACTGAGCTGACCTAGACGACGCATTATTCTGTTGGTCAAAGCTGTTCATCGAATTCTGAGGCGGAAAAGAAGTGGTATTCTGGGTGAAATTTCCACGGCCCCTACCTCTAGGGGCATGTTGAACACCTCTTCCCCTTACACCTGAAGCACCGCTCAAACGTCGCGCAAGAGCCGGACAATTACCTTTAAAGTGACCCTCTTCTTTGCAATACGCACATTGATTCGGGCCATAAGCAATACGCTGATGGGAAAACTCGTTTCCTTGCGCGTTTCTCGAATACTGCTGTTGTTGTTGATAATTGGGCTGACTAGTCGTACGAGGCGGATAGGCTTGCTGGAGAAGAACTTTAGTTTTTAAATCTTTTGTCTTTTTGTCGACTTTATCTAGCTCGTCTTTGCGCCTATTTTCATAGTACTGGGCTGTAGCTAAAATTTGTGCTGACGTAGAGACAGCCCAAGCACTCTCTGAATCTTTCAGTTTATTACACAGTTCAGGGATTAAATTATGTACGAATTTGTCTACAAACAATCTTTGACCACCCTCGGTAGCCATATCCTGACCACTATGATCGGTGAAAGTCTCCTCAAATCTTATGAAAAAGTCAGACACATTCTCATCTTTCTTCTGCTTGCACGCAGATAGCTTGTCCCAGTTTACGCGTACTTCAGGCATTATTGTCTTCATGTACGCGATAATTCTACCGGGAAGTTCGGCTATTAACGGCTCAGGTTTAGAACCACCAATTTGTCTAGCATCGATAGCTGTAATGTTCGCCCATGAGTCACCTAGTTCTTGGTCATGGTTCGTATGACGTATGTTGCTCCATAGAGGATGTGGAACAACGTTCCCAAACAACATGTCTATATCCGCTAAATTCATTATACATGAGCTTGCAGTTTGCGTTAACTCCTTATAATACCCAGTCGGGTTTTTACGAGGATCAGGCAGTGTCTGTTTGAGTGCTAAGACATCGGATCTTTTCCAGGGGACATGTACCCATACACGCTGGAAATGGGGCAGAATTGGCGGATTCGCATTCGCATCACCTTCCCTCCAAACCGGAGGAACCTCTCTCATGGGGTACTGTCTCGCTCTCTTCCTACCTGATGCATCGTCTTCGTGACATGATCTAGAGACGTTTCCCTTACTCCTATAAGAGAGCAATAACTCTATCGCTTTCTCAACATCTACACCTATAATCATACCTTCATAGAACTTAAAGCGTGTACGCATAGTTCGTTCATTGTGCATTTGGAATCATTCGTCTCCAAATCTTCGCCCAGATATACACACATCTCTTCGAATACGTATCTCTGAGTGGGTGCATTCCATTGACGGAAAACTTCCATAACAGACTGAACATCATATCTAACAGTATCCGTAAGCCATTGGCGTGCTAGTTCATTCAGCACTTTTCTTTCCTCGTAATCAGGCAGTTGACTACGTAACTGTCTATGTTCTGTTTTAGGGGTCGTTTTAGGCGACCCGAAGAAAGGTGAAAGCAGACCAGTGACGGTACCTGTCACTCTTTGTCTAATAGAAGGAGAAGCTTGCGGAGGGGCAAATGCATCAGAAAAAACAGGCTGAGGCAAAGAAGAAGTAGAGGCAATAGCAGAGGAAGTTGAAGTAGTAGCAGCCGTAGTATCATAGACAATAGCTGGAGCTGTAGGCAAAGTCGTAGAAGTAGATGGAGTATGTAGCAAAGATGGCGGCCTTTGAGAAGGCTGCACCGGAGAAGTAGGAACCAGCTGAAGAGTAGCTGGCGTGTGTGCAAGAGCTGTGTTTCGTGCGCCGGGGCGCGGTATAGTAAAATGCTTTGGTGTTGTAGTAGCGTCTAACGCATACGGTGGAGGTGAGCTTAATAAGTGGGACATTAATGGATCTTTCTCGGATCTCTCCTCTTGACCTTGTCCCTTATTTGGTAACATTGGGTAGCATTTATCTACTGCTAGTTTCTTGCTCCTAAGTATTTGTTCGCTTTCTTGCTCTTCCTCGTTATCCCTGTATGCAACGGCAGCTTGCACCATTGACATACCTCTTTTATTCCTTTTTGCTAATTTTATTTCTTTCTGTTTGGCTTCTTTGCGCCATAAGCGGAAAGAGTCAAACATCGCCGGCCGGGCTTTTCTCTTGAATAATTTGACCTCTAAGTTATCTAATATTTCTGAGTTGAAACTACCATATTGGGGCCATTTTAAAACACCATCCTTGCGGGTGTATTTTATCCACGCTTCATTATATGTGATAGGACCGACGCCGTGCTTTACATAGAGCTTGTATGTTGGAGTTCCAATCGGAGGAACCGGACAGGAATCCTCTAATCGGGAGTCCTTACTATAACCAAGACAAAACAAGTTTCCAAGTTTGCTAAAATCAGGCATCTTCGCTCACTAGTCTAGCTTCAAACTTCAAAGGATTATCTGTTACGATATTTCTCGTGAATACACAAGTCCTTCGGCTTTGGGGCTTGCAAGTACCAAATCAAAGCGTATCTCAAGGATACCAAAAACTAAGGACAAACTAAGGACTGGGCGACGCTCCACTTATACTTAACTGAAGTATTTGAAGATCGGTGACGTCGCTAGAAGACTCGTCTATCGTTTCGCTCTACCAAGGATCACTGGGTCCAAAACAAGGCGATAGTCAGGGCAGCAGTCCTTCGTAGCCGTCGGGACGCGGGGAACCTCGCAGCAAAGACCTTCGGAACCACGTCGACATACAGGGGTCGCTGAAGTGGCTGGCCATCCTCTGGAATTTTCACACGAAGCTCCTCACGAACATCTGGCTTGGACCGTCGCCGCTTGATACCGCCCCGAGTTGGGCGCCAACTGAGGTGCCGGGTTTTTAAGAACCCGGTGGTGTCAGGGGATAAAGCCCGAAGACCTCTGAGTTCCCCCTTGTTTTGGACCACAGAAACACAGAGTCTTCTAGTCACAGTCAGAGATCAAGTTTTATTGGCAGCTACCAAGTAACAGGTGTCCTAGAAGCACGACAAACACGGGTCATGTGTTCTCAGGAGACTGTTCATTTTTACAGAACCATCCTTCTCCTTATATACAAAAATAATAGCTGCAAGCAAGAATTCTTGAGTTTATGATATGGCTATACACATATTTCTACAATAATACAAAAGAGCGAAGTCATGTAGGCAAGCCCGTATTTTAGATGTCCAATTCGTGATAGATTACCTAGCCAGGCCCGGAACTCCCATCAGATATCGATGAAACCCCAATAAAGGAAGGCACCTCCTAGTCATAAAACTGGCCATAAATAGGGAACGCGGACAGGTGTGTGTGTGTGTGTAGAAAACATGATCTGTACGCGGTGAATGGTTTGTGGTATGTTGTGCATTGATGCTATCGTGTTTGGCCACTGGGCGAGGAGCTGCCCAAACAGGTTTGGCTGGAGGCAAGAGAGTCAGTTGGGACAGGTCAGGGGGAAGTCAGGGAAGGTGGACGTGTCCTTTTAGATCAAGCTTGACCTTTAATTGACTTATCATGAGGGCAAGACACAAGATGGATACCGTTTACAAAATGGAGTCTGAGGGGTCGAGACGGAAACTACGATTTAGGGGTGTTAGCATGCCTCCATCATGACGCAAATGCATAGGAATGATGTCCTAATCATTATCGGTTCGTCAACACCAAATTCGTCATGGTACGTTAATGTTTCGGGACACGGGTATCGGACCTCGATACCGGGACAACAGTAGGGTCCAGAATTTCAAAACAACAGAACGTCACTCTTTGCGATGTTCCCATGGCGATACGGGCTTCGCCTTATGTACAAGGCAGCGTTGAGCCACTTACTGTGGCTTAACACTGCTTTGCAAATAAGACCCCCTTTCATGCAATACTTAGCGTGAAAGAGGTGGGCAGTGGGTGTTGTGGTGGGCGTTCCACTACAACGCCCATTGATTTTTTAACGCTGCCTCCTATTTACAAGGGCAGTGTACATAGGAGACTGCGCCAAAATTAAAACCAGGAAACACCTGGACTTTACTTGGCGAAACAAGGAGAAATGCTTTATTTCTCCTCGATTTTGCTTTTTCCATGTGTGCTGCCTTATGCAGTACACATGGAAAAAGCAAATCGCCTTGGTTTTTTATGTTCAGGAAGGAGGATCTTCCTGTACATAAACAATCTTCCCCTGCACGCAGTCACACTTGCACTATGGTGCAAGGGTGCCTGCATTGGCGCTACCCTGCTAAGTGTAGCGCCAGCGCAGGGGGAAACGCAGGGCTGCACCATATTCCTGTAAATATGGTGCAGCCCTACGTTTCCGAAGTGGTGGAGCGTGTCATTAAGCCAAGGAGGCTAAAGTCATGCTCCTCCACTTCTGTTGTAAATATCCCTCTTAAAATTTTATATTGAAAGAATTTGCAAAAAACTAAATAATTTAATGGGAAGATTGGCGCTGCATCCCAGTGAAACTTTTTCATGGCTGGTTTTACTTTGCAGTACGAGGCTCCTGCTCATGCCAGGGCCAGACTGGAAACCAAAAGCAGCCCTAGAAAATGTTTTCAGACCAGTCCCCATACTGTGCATACTAAGTGCAATAAGTGAGCCTGGCCACTACAGAGGGGGCTTTGGAAGGCTCTCCCCCAAAAGTTTTTGGGAAACAATGGTGCAGTTATCATTACATATTGAATTTTATTAGCTCTTAAAGAATAGTAAATGTAGACCTTACTATGCACCAGGGTACAACAATCTGGGATGAAAAATAAATTACTGACAAAAGCAGTAAGTAACCGACTGACCTATGCACATAAAATAAAAAAAAAAAATGCATGGTACATGTTCTTTGCAGTAGGCATATTAACCCTCTGTGCTACATTAGATAAGTTAAAGCTGCCACTGGACAACACTCTCCTCTCTCTCTCCAGCAGGTACATTAATCACTGGTGTTATCTTGACACTTTTATTGTTGCTCAAAAACTGCTAATTCTACAAGGAACTTTGAAGTGCTTTTAAAACTGCTGCCTGCAGACCCCCTGGGAATGTGTCAAGGACCCCTGGGGGTCGGCGAACCACAGTTTGGGAAACATTGTTCTCATGCATTAAGTTATTTGATAAATAATACTGTTTTCTGAAACACAGATGGTCTGGAAATCAAAATTTTATTCCAATTAATCCTCAGGTGATCAAAATGAAGAAGTGGATTCTCTCAGGAAAACATTTCAAGGAAACTTCCAACGACTTCTAAATGACATCATCTTTCAGTGTGGTCTCCAATAAAAATATATATTTGTATATAGGCATACAGACGAATAGTTTTGCCTCCAGGTGCTACCATTCAAGAGTGAAGGGAATGCCCTTTTGACTGACTGGTCAGGACATTT
Source organism: Lissotriton helveticus (assembly GCF_964261635.1). Lineage (NCBI taxonomy): Eukaryota > Metazoa > Chordata > Amphibia > Caudata > Salamandridae > Lissotriton > Lissotriton helveticus. The sequence goes on from NC_136059.1 coordinate 1,710,619,022, forward strand.
TCTGTATGCATTTTCTTCAAGATCCCTGATATCATCAATCATCATTAAGGTTACACTTCAAACCCAGAGGCGAGAGAACGTCCTTAAAACATGCTTGACCAATGGGGGCTCTCTTCCTCACTCCCCTATGGGGCTAGTAGGTCCCAGCTGTTAGACCTTGAATATTATAGGCGCACAAATGGTGGAGTATGATATTGATCACCCCACCCAGTGGAACCCTCACCATCATAACACAGTAAGGGTGGAGCCCGATTGTGTATTATTGGTCCTGATGAATGCCACTGACCCTTCAGGCCATCAGGCAGAAACATGTGGACCACTCAAATCACAGTGGGGGAACAATAGAATCCCCCAAACACTGATCATTTATTTTAAACACCATACAGATGCCAGTCACATTAAAATGAGTGTGACATCTGTAATGGCCTTTTAACTTCACTTTTTTGTAAGGCCCCCCCCTTAGCTTTAGAAGTGCATCCCTGTCGTCAGGTGTATGCCCGTCCTCTATCAAACCAAGTTTTTAGAGGGCGAGGACTGGCCAATGATGATGCATGACACCAGGTGGTGTGTGAGATCAGTCTTTCACTTTTTGTGAGATGCCTGCACTCACAAAATAACACTGTAGCACATAGGTCACCGCACTAGGAGCGGCCCTTTTTATGGTAAAAATTATAGATTGGAGGCTGTCTACTCCTAGCACTCCGTACCTCTAGTTCCCTAGGTCTTCTCTATGGTTCTTGTGGTTAAACACAATGTCTGTTTAACGCCTGGAGTACAATAGCATCCACGGTGCAGAGAAGTTCATAATCTAGTTTGTTGGAAGTAGTAAACTCAGAAAGATGGATTGGAATACCTCAGCACACAGCTGATCTTTTTAGACTGTCCCTTCTTCTCAAATGACTGGCCAGGCTATGATTAAAGTCACCTGTGATTATTCATGAAAGTCCAACATTCGAGATTTCTAATTCTATAAGAAGGTTTTTGTAACACCTTTATATTCTGCTGTTTTTGCGAAGAGCTGAGGTTGATGTATATGCTTAAAATTATAATTCTTCCTGTAATGCTTCCAAAATTCCAGTTGTGTATTATTATTCCAAACATGAACAGTGAATTAATTAGTAGGTGGCTTAAGTTAAAGGTTTTATCAAGGGTCACATAAATCGATTAGCTACCTTTCGGGTGCCTATTTTTCTTGGCTTTTTCTGCTGGACTAAACATTTCCACATAGCCTCCTAAAGGCATTTCTTACTCTTTCCTGGACTCTTCAAAGCATGTAATGTCATAGTACCCCAGATAGTTTTCGTGCTCAGTATCTAAATTAAGGGGCATATCAGCAAGGGCTGGCGATATAATTATCGCCGCTTTAGCGTCTGTTTTCGGGCGATAATTATATTGCAAAATCATCAAGGACACGCTAGCATGTGTTTTTTTGATGTAGAGCCCGTTTTTTCACAGCCTCGCCTCGCATTGCTAATGAGATGCGAAGAAGATGTGGCTGTGAAAATAACACATGAAAATATCGCAAAGGCAGCTTTGCGATATTAACAAGGCGGTGCAGCGATAAAAAGAAATGTGCTACCTCTGCCTTAATGCTGGAATTTAACGTCTGTTAAATTTCAGGCATACTAATAATGGTAGGTGGATTATGCTGATATGACCACAGAGTCGTATCAGCAATGCTTTCGCTGTTTTTCATGGAACATCGCCCATGGTAGACACCGCTATCGCTGAAATATTATCGCCATAGCACTATGTATTGTTAATATAGCGTTATCATGGCGATAATTGTGAGCGATAGCAGGCGCTAATATTTCTACCAATATGTGGGGCCAGCGATAATAATCGCTGGCCCTTGTTAATATGCCCCTAAGTTTTTTAATTCCTGTTATGTTCCATGAGATAAGAGAGGTAGACCAAAGTTCCTTATATGAAACGTTCTCATCATGCAAGTTTGAGGCATATGGTTTCCATTCTAGGGGTAATAGCTGTACTCAATGCTTTCTTTCGAGGATTATAGCGGAATGACTCTTCAGACTACGTCAATCAGCTTTGTTCTGATTAAGGGTGGAAGCTAATCAGTTCCAGTCTGTTGACTGGAGATTTGGGGGATTAGAAAACCTGAAGCTATGACCCTGTACTCTGTTTAGTGATCTTATTTCTGAGTCTGTTGCAGGAGTGTAGTTGGTTCCTCAAGCACCTGTTACATTCCTCAGCAATGTGGTGAGTTTCGCCTGCCCCACCAGGCTGGAATTCTACTGCTTCTATGCTTGAAGAGGTTAGGTGTCTCATGTCTTCCTGTGTGCCTAGAAGCCCCAGAATATTGTATGTATTTAAAATGTTGCTGCTACTGCGTGATTTAAATTGAGGTTGAAATATAGTTTTTGTTTTTACCTTTGAGTTTGCCTCATTTGCTACAAGCATTTGTAAGGTGCCAAAGTTTACCAGAGACTTGTTTTCAAAATATTTGATTGCTTTGGTTGTTTCTGACTAGGAAGTACCAATGAGAGAGGTCAGTTGTGCCACGTCATTACTGTGCGATATAACTTGCAGTTTTACTGCAGATGCTTGATGCTGCTTTCTCTGCCATTCTTCATAATTAGAAGTCGACAATCCACACTCAATTTTGTATCCATTCCAAAGGGACATCAAGATTAAATATATCTTATGGTACCCCTGAGGTAGTATTAACTCACCATTTCCCTCACTTCACATTCCTGCACTCATAATCACAGCTATATAAAAAGATCACAGTCAAAGAGCCCTCTCAAGGGGCTGGTGGGGCATTGCAGCTCAACCCCAGGATAAGCTAAGCCTGATGATGAAGCGTGACCCCTCACGGGGGTGTGGCGCTGCTACCTTCAAATAAGGAAGACTCCGTCCCACTGTAATCCAAACTAACACATTTTATTTGGGAACAGTTACCCTCCTGGGCCTTTATGTGGATGATGATTTGTTTAGCATAGTTAAGATGTTTGCAGGGCAAGAAAGCACACTGCTATCCATGGACTTCATTGCACTCTGGATTTCTCTGGATCACTACTTTTCTGAAATGTCTAGGGATAGTAGGGTTTCTTGGGTGGTGGCCAAACATGGACCTAAATACCGCAGCCATCTCTCATGACAAGTGAGAGGCAACTGTATTTGTGGCATAGGTATGGCATTGAAGGGCATTTTGGGCTAGAACACCTGCTGGGCCCATGCTAGCCGTACTACTCTGCATTTTCTCTTATATCTGGTTTTCACAGATGCTCCAATTTGGTACGTTTTCCTTGGTGCCAGCCAAAAATGGGCCCAAAACGGCAGCCACTCTAACCTGGGAAAGAGGCCTCGAGGAAAGGCAGGTTGAAGGACTGACACACTCAAAGGGGTACCCTATTTTTGGGGAGAAATGTGGCAATGCTGGGTGTTTGGACACAGAGATACTGGAACTATCCATCACAGACATTTTAAGAAATTCAGAGTTTTTACCCAAAGTTCAATGTTTGCAGGACTTTCTGCAAACTAATTGTGGTAGGATCTGTACAAGCCCCACAACCTTAGACTCACCTGGCATGAGGCTTTCAAGTTTTCAATAATACCTGGATTTGATAGACTTTTCTCGGTGCCAGCTGACCCCAGACCCAAGTACAGTAGCTATTCAGGTCCCAAGAATATTAATAATTAAAAGCAAAAATTCTGAGATCACCACTGTGTATTTTTAGGCCTTGCTATGCTGGCCAGTTGGCTCATCCACTTATGTTTTATCAGGAAATAGTTGGGAATCATGGGTGTTAGGACTCTAGGCATTCCTTGCAGTTTCCAGCACTTTCATTCACAGAAATGTGAGGAAAGTTGGTGATATTAACCTAAGTTTGATGTCTGAAGGGCATTCTTGGTAAGAAAAAGTAGTTTAATTCACTCAAGCCACTCCACCTTGCCTCCAATTTACCTAGTTTTGTAAAACATCTTGGTTAGAGGGTTTCTCTGGATGCCAGCTGACCCCATTCCCAATTAACTCAGCTAACCACATCCCATGAATGAATGCAATTTTCCAACTCTTTTCCCTACAAACAGGTGGCAATCTCTAAAGGCAGTGGACAGATCTCCTCCAGTGTGGTTAGGTCATAATCTACACCCTTCTGGCAGGCTGACAGGATGTCCACCAAGAGGTAAATAAGGCCCACAATTGTGTATTAGGCCCTTCTAACGTATATTAAAAAACATGGGCACTTCGCCAGTCCTCTATATGTTAGAAAATAGGATAATATAGCCTAGCAAATATTTTGGTGGAATAAAATTAGATGGGTTAACTATGAAACTCCCTACAGCACTGGCACACAAGGGGACTGGAACCCACCATCCAGCAGGGGTTAAAGGCAGTTTTAGAGTAATAGTTGAATGTGCAGTCGCAGGTTGAGATAGCTCCATTCTCACCTGTAAAAGCTTGTACGTATGTAGTTACATCCTAGACTGCTGTAATTACCTCTTGAAATTTAAGCCATACTGTTTTGGGTTTCCAATAACCTTTGGCATGTCAACCAGTTTAGTGGTGGCCTTAGATCAACACTTACCTTACTCCACAAACGATTGAAGGGTTTATATTGGTGCCCTTATCCAGATGCCAGTCTACCAACTCCCTAGGTAGAGCATCTAAGTGCTATGATAATCATGTAAACATTTTCTGATGAAAGGCATTTGCAAAAAAACAGGGATGTCCCCTCGGCCAAACGTGTTTTTCCCTCACTCTACTTAGAGTTTAAGGAAGTGCTATATTTCTGGCAGCAGCGACTACCGGGGGCTCTGCTGGCGAGAACCACAAACGTATTGCTCAATGTATGTCAGACTGTCCTCCCTAATTAGAGCAGTCATGCTGTCATACATTTTCCCTATACAGAACCACTGGGGATCGGCTGGCTGTCCAACAGAGGAAACCAAAGAATTGACTCTCCTCCACAAGCTGGGAGGTAAATGAACCAGTGGACTATTTATCATGTTTTAAATGAGGTCCTAAGTCCCAATCAGTTCATGGGCTGCAACAAAGTAACTATTATCATTCCTACAGCTCCCAGATGCCCAGTGCAGGCATCTAGACACCAGAGGCTGATTTAGAATTTGGTGGATGGGTCATTCCGTCATGAACATGGCGGATATTCTGTCACCATTATTACAAATGCCATAGAATAAAATATATTTTTAAAAAGGTGAACGGCATATACTCCAGGTTTGGACAGGAGTAACTCGTCCATCAAACTCTAAATTAGGCCCCAATTTGCCCTCTTTATTCAAGGTTCTTGGCTATTCAAGGAGTAGCTCCCGGAGTAGATCTTTCAACATCCTACATTTTTGCAGGTATCCTGCGCAAACACAGAACTATGCTTAGGATTAATGGACCTTAGTATATAGGGACTAAGTCATCCTACCACCTTAGTACCCATGAGCCCAGGACTGACTAGCTAAAGTGTCTCACTAGCCCTCCTACTTACAGAGAAACAAGTGATTAAACACCCCAGAACACAACATTTCCACCTCTCTCAGCAATCGCGGTAAAAAGACACCCCCCACACTCTTTTACTTATCCACAAAATGTAAATGTAAATGTCAGAATTTGTAAAGCACACAGCTACCTCCACCGGAGGTGTCCCGGCGCTGTCCGTATACCGCTTAGGAACCCTTCCTGGCTTTCCTGGGAAATGTCCACTCCTGGGCACCCCCCACAATAAGATCTGACAGAGACACAAACAAGTTTAAAATATTTATTTTAACTAACGTGCTCTATTATGCAGTATACGTGCCACAATAAGTAGAAAAATGCATAACACAAATACGGTCAGCATAGCAAGTAATCCGTAGATCATAAAAGGAGCTGTCAGAGTGAGAGACACGGTAGCCTAACTGTTGTAACCTTACTCTTTTCCTATCTCCCGTTTTCCCCCCTCCCTTCACTGCCCACTTGGTACAATCTGCGCTCCATCCGGGAGTGCGGGTTAGAATGTTCGGGAGAGAGATTAAGCCGCCAAGCCGGGAGCACCTGTTGTATTTATGTTAATACAATTAATCTTGGAACCATCATCTAGTAGTGATTTATTACTACATTTATGGCGACGAGGACGGGATGCTGAGCCAGGGTCAGCTTGGTGTTTTCCCCCCTGGATGAATTTGATGCTTGTGCGGAGTTTTGAAGTGAAAAGAAGGACTCGCCAGTTAAAGTTTGATGATCACCGGACAACAGACATACCGGTATCCAGGCTGTTCTCATCGAGGTATTCCCCTGGGCAGGGCGTGAGATTCTCGATTCCGGAACGGAAAAAGAAGTCGGGTGTGAAGCCTTGGTGAAGGTGAACTGGAGCCGTGTGGAGAAGAGGAGCGTTCCCTCCTTGTTGAGGTCTGACTGGCGCTGGTGTAGCTGTTAACCTGTGTCTTCGACAAGGTAAAAGAAGATATAATGAAATGAGGCGTTGACCTACTTCGGGCGTTCTTGTGAGATTGAAATTAAAAAGAGGAATAAGACCCGAGTTGATGAGTTTTAAAAGAGGCGAAAGTCCGTGAATTGAGCAGCTGAAGCCTATGAAGTGAGCTGAGCGGAGTGAGGAACAAAAAAAAAAAAAAAAAAGAAAGTCCGTGAATTGAGCAGCTGAAGCCTATGAAGTGAGCTGAGCGGAGTGAGGAACAAAAAAAATAAAAATGTTTTATTGAACGTTCTCACCGCACTTTTGAAGTTGTTAATATGAGCTTTGGGGGCAAAGAAGAAAATTGAGCCCAGGAAAATGCGTAAGTCCTTGCCTTAAGCGAGAATCTCCTAGGTAACAGCACCGTCGCGATCCCCCCTGGCATCGCGTCACCCCATGCAGCACGAAGCAAGACAGAGTACAGGAGGAGGAGGCGACATCTGTAGACATCCCTGAGGGTGCCACAGGCGGAGTCTATGTTGGTGCAGGCGGCGGGGTATCCGGTGTGAGAACCGAGACCGAGGCAAAGGAGGTTCGTCTTCGCGGGAGAAGGCACTAAGAGGAGGTGAGAGGCGCTTTGTGGAGAGGTGCGAAAGGCAAGCCGTGTCAGTTCCCAGCCGTGAATGCACGGAGTTCTAGCTAATATTCTGTGAGAAGAAACGGCTGGGGAATTAACAGTAAAATAAGGGGTTGACACACGGCCCCTGCCGTGAGCGGCGCTGAGGTGACGGAGTGTTCGGCGCTTCACCGAGAGGTATTCTCCGCCCCAAGTAGAGAACCTGTCGGCTGTATAACTCACCCCTGAAGAAGTTGATGTACGACATCGCGTTGTGTTCGTCTTTCACGAGAGGAAAAGTCTTATGAAGTTGAAATCGGAGTGAGTTATTCACGAACATCCTTGAAATAAAAGATTACATAGTCATACAAGTAAATTTACTGTGTAACGTGTGGAGCTTTCGTTAGTGAAAATTTTGGACAAAAGTACTGCGACTTTGCTCTGAATTCGAGAGGTGCGCTCCAGAGGAATTTATCGTGAGGAGAAGTCAAGGGTGATTTAGGTTTAATGTTCTCCTACGCAGCAGAGGAATACTTTGAAGTTTGACAGGCGCTAAGGCCGTTTCCTGCAGCACGTAAGTCGAACAGGCACCATTTTGCGCTGCCACCCTGTGGGCCATTATTGTAAACGCACGCTTGTCACAATCCCGGATTAGAGGAAAGGTTTAGGAGAGAATTAGCCTCTGAGGAAAATCGGCGTGACTAAAAGTGGCATACCGCCGACCTGAGTAGACTACGTTCCTGTTTCGGGGTCATTTGGAACATTCAAGTAAGAGGAACTCATTACATACGCATGCTTGAAGGGGCAAAATGACCGAGTGTAAAGCAGCGCAGGAGACATTGAGTCTGTAAAGAAGTAGGATGGGGCATTTTAACGGGGGGATTCATTAAAGTGCAGTGGGGAGGGTACCGAAATATCTTTCCACTTCTTAGCTTTGAATCTGCCCCAGCAGTCTTTCTATAAGCCTAGTCGGAACCCTCATATCTATCAAACGCAAGAGCTTAATATCCCTAAGTTTCACCAGTGGGTAACGTGGTTAATTTTTAGCTTGGTGCTCCGTAGTGTCCAGATTGGGTACCGTTGCGTTGTATTTCTGGGGTGGTGGCATTTTCCTGTGCAATTCAGGTGCAGTGCAGCACACTAAACATGGAGTGGGGCCGAATGTATAATCTCCCTCCACCTGTGCCGTTTATGGAGGAAGTTAATAATAACATTGCAGATTGGAGGGAATGGAAAGTGTATTTTGAAAACTATTTGTCCGTCTTGGAAGAAGAGGTGGCATCTCTTTCACCGGAAGTAAAGGCGGAAATTTTACTTCACAACTTAGGTACGGGAGGAAGGAAAATGTATCACAATATGGAGAAGGTATTCATGAAAGGAACTGATAGAAATATCTATGAGAACATTGTGAATGTGTGGGATGAATATTATATACAAGCCACAAGTGGAAAGGCACAAAGGGATGAAGGGTTCAAGGAAAGAAGGGATGGCAAAGAGGAAATTAATGCCAGTAAGATATTTCAGAGATGTACCGTTATTATAGGTGAAATTGAGACTGAAATGATCACAGACTCTGGTTCAAGATATAGTGCGGTAAGCAAGAGTGATTGGGACAGTAAATTTGCAAAAAAATATGGTAATGAATTAAAAGAGGCCAACATAGTCCTTAAAACGTATGCGGGGAAGGATATACAGGCTATTGGCTACAAAGTCATGGACGTAGTTTATAAAGAAAACAATTCGAGGAGTACTATATACATAACGGAAGGTGGTATTAATATGCTAGGGTGGAGAGACCAACAGAAGTTGAGGATTTCATTGGAGATAAAAATAAAAGGACACAGGAATGAGCAGGCACGGATTCAAAGCATACAAGAAACTAGAGGAGAAACTGTTAATGTTCGTAGGCAGCCGTCTAAGAGTTATACAGTATTTGGAAGAGCTGCAAGTAAAAAAGAGTGGGGAAAAGAAGCTATTAGGGACGAACATAACAAGAAACAAAACACTTATCAAAGTCAGGTGGAGGAAAGAGAAATACGTAAGAAACTAGAGAGAGAGGACAGTAGGAAACAAAAAGTTGAGACAGATGGAAAATTTGAAAGGGAGGAGGAGTGTTTAAATACCACAGCCAAAGAACGAGGATGGCAGATGTATAAGAGTATCCAGTCTAATTGCAATGAAATGCGGCAAAGAAATAAGTTGGCTGGGTTTAGGACCAAGATATCAGAGGAGTATGTGGACAGTTTTGATCAGGAAAGAGAGAGGGGTGCAAGCTACATTGAGTTAAAAGGAGAGAACAAAGATTTATACACACAAGGGCTCGATTATGGCATGATGGAGAGTGAGAGCAAGAAAACGCTGAGAAACTTAAAAGGATCTCCATTAAAAGTCATGGAAGGGAAGAGGGGTCCATCCTATGATCATTTGAGGAAGCAGAAGTGTTATGGTCCAGAAAACACAGATAAGTTCTTTTATGGCAAGCCCAAGAGGGAACAGGAGGACATACTTATGGCTGATGAGGCTCATGCAAATGATTGGGGGCTGTTGGAAACAAAATGCTATAAAGGTTGTAATACTGGTGATGGCCAAGGAAATGAGGGCAGAAGAAGGCCTAGTCCAGGCAGGGTTAAGGACATGGAAAGAGGGGCTTATTTTGTCAGAGGTAGTCTTCGGGGTGTGTCCTGGCCCAAGCTACTGCCTAAGGAAAAGAACAGTACAGCCATTCTCAATCTTCCGGAAGGGGATGGTAATTCTAGCATGAGGAGTTCGGAATCCAAGGGAGAAATAGACTGTGTGGCAAGATCAGACATAAGGGAGCCAAGGGTGAAAAGGATGTGATATATATATATACTTGTTTTCCACCCATGTCAGGATGCCTTAAGCACAACCCCGTGCATCCATTGAATTGTATTGCCCACACCATAACGGTGCACACTATCGTTGCACCAGACAGTTACAGTTGTTTAACGTTGGTTGATGTATCAGATAATTTTACCTACTGCATTCTGAATTTGAAAGAGCATTATCCTGCTTCTTGCAGATAAATATGTGGACAGGGGCTACTCATGAAATCCTAACAGGATATGCCTAGGGATCAAATAAGCATATTCCCTTGTCACATCTATTAAAAACAAACTGTTCATAGCAAATGTACTACAGTTAATAGTGAAGTCTTTACTGTTCTTCCATTTAGACTATAGCATGGGGTCCCCTACCTTCGACCCCAATGTTGCTGTGCTGTACCTATCTCGCCCCCCCCCCCCTTTTTTCCCACTCTCCCCGCACCCTTTGTGTGGAGTCCCCTAGCTTCTCCTTTCCCCATTTTCCTTAGGGAGGGAGGTGTGTTGTAACCTTACTCTTTTCCTATCTCCCGTTTTCCCCCCTCCCTTCACTGCCCACTTGGTACAATCTGCGCTCCATCCGGGAGTGCGGGTTAGAATGTTCGGGAGAGAGATTAAGCCGCCAAGCCGGGAGCACCTGTTGTATTTATGTTAATAAAATTAATCTTGGAACCATCATCTAGTAGTGATTTATTACTACACTAACCTTCCTCCTTGTATACAGACGCAGGATGATTATATATTAGAAAATCTCTCTGTGTTATCTGCAGACCCGGTATATCAGTCTATAGACGATAGTTCTACATCATAGGTGCTGTCATGCTCTTTTGCCTGGAAAGCTCCCTCTCCAAGTGTGTGCTACCTATCTGTGTATTCGAATAAGACGAAAATACGTATCACCAAACACCAGCTGCATCTGTATGTTTTGTCTACTTGTTAAGGCCCTGACCAGAATAGAATAACAAGGGGCATTGTTGTGCAACATTGTTCGCGATGTTCAGACTAAATCAAAGGAACCCGCAAAGCATGAACACAACAGTGTGTTCTCATGTGAAAATATCAAAATAAGCATTTACAAAACAAGCTCATGTAGTAACATGTGCAAAGCAGTGGACAATCAGCAGCGTGCTCATGCTAACTTAGGGAAGACGACAATGTCCCCTCAGGCCACTGACAACATATAGCCCCTAGGTAGCTTCCTCCACACCTCTAATATAATATGCTGCTTAGGATGAAAATATTGCTGTGAGTGAAAACCCCTTGGCCTTTGACTTTTATTACTTATTATTGTTCAGACATTCTTAGCTCACTGTCCTAGGATAATCAAAATTGCACAAAGGAGCCATAACTGTAATCTGCCCTTGCCTGATGTCCTCCATTAAATATCATCAGGTTTTGTAGCTCTAGTGAGGCCTGAAACTCCAGGTGGCCATTATGGATTCTACAGTATTTAAACCACACTTTTCTCCTTTTCTGTGCTTCAAATTGAAGCATGGCAGCAGGAAGGTTGGTAGGAACTGTGGGGCATATTATCAAGGAGGGCGATAATTATTATTATTATTATTATGCGTTCTTATATAGCGCTCGATTACCCGTAGGCATCTCGGCGCTTGCCTTGGGAACCCGTCCTGGCTTCCCCCAAGGTGAAAGCCATGCATCCCGCCGCGGGGGGCTGCAGTGGAGATTAAGCAGGCTAATGCCCAGAGCTGCAGAGTGTGAACCCATGATTCGAGTAGGCACCGAAACGAGAATTATCGAATCCGTGGATATTTGGGCTCAAGACCCTGCCGCGTCGGGAATTGAACCCTGGCCCCGGGTCTGACCTCTGCTTCAGGGTCTGCCTCCTCTAACCAGTGAGCCATAAGAGATTATCACCGCTTTAGCGGCCGTTTTTGGCCGCTAAGCGGCGATAATTCTATCGCCCTATTAGCAAGCTGTAGCTAACAGCAGTTAGCAACAGCTTGTAGGCGATAGCGAGCGGTTTGGGGCCCGCTTTGCATGTCAGCGATATTTATCGCTAATGACATGCAAAGTGGGCGTACCCAACCTGTAAGCGATTGAAAGCAGTTGCTAACATAGCTATCGCCGATTATCAACGCAGGCGTAGCGATGGTAATATTTGCGCTAAGCATGAATATCTCCAAAACGCCTGCTCAGACCAGTTCTTAGCCATTATATCCAATGGAAGGTGGATATTATGGCTAAGACCCTATTGGCGTTAATGCGTGAACATCGCTGTATTCTCAGCGATATTCACGCATTTCGCCGCTATCGCCGGATATTTTATCGCTTTAGAAATAAACGTTGCTAATAGCACGTTATCTCTGCGATAATATCCGGCGATGCTTGGCGATAAAAAAAAACTCGCTAAGCCCATTTAACGAAAAATATCGCTAGTTGTTGGTAATATGCCCCTGTGTGCCAGAGACTTCCATTATTTCCAGTCTTGGACTCCTCAAGACTCTTTTACTGTGCTCCACAACCTTACCGAAGAGGAAGTTGGTCACATTAAAGGGTTAAGTCCTTTTCTTCAATTGTTAGGTCATTCAAAAAGCACACATTTAAGTTACAGAGTGATTCAGGCACTTTTCTAAGAAGGCTTGGACATATTGATTTTGTTTGAGCGGTTTATACCATTATCATAAACAGTGAACCTGAGTGTTTTTTATGGTTAAATTATAATTGGTTATGTAGCAGCTCTTTCGCTCTGGAAGGTTATCATGCGTTTTTTGTCACCGAAGTTCAATATTCTGCTGGAAGACCTAAAGGTGGATTTTTATTAATGATAACATTGTCTATTTTATGTAAGTCTCAACACTTTCAGATTAGGTTCTCAAACGTGCAGGCAGTGGTTTTGCATTGTTTGGATAATAAGGAGCTGCTAATAGTTAATTTTTATAACACAATTTCAGGCACTTGCACTTTAGAGACCTTGGCTGCATTGTGCAGATTGTTAAGTCATCATATCATTAGCGACCTGTCATATTGTGGGATAATTTTAATAGGTAATAGGGGATTTCAATTTACACCCTTTTATAGGCTATTACCATGTTTGTGACTTCCAGCCTTTTCCCCACCCAGGTCAACAAGTTCCACTATAAGCATTCACACATAGGGGATTTCTTAAACACCCTTGTTTGTGAGTTTAATTTGATTTGTTCATTTAAATTGCATAATTTGAAGGGGCATAATTCGATTCTACCAACTTTTACAGGCAGGGGCGGCGCGACCGTGATCAGTGATTGATTTTATCCTAGTATGACCAATTTGTTCAGTGACCTTGAGTATACTGCAACACATCCAGAGGGTTTTAGTGATCACTGCACTATATCCCTGGCATTGAAGTGGTCATTCCCCCCAAGACAAGGCCAACAGGAAGCCAATCACACTAGATATGATGTCAAGTAACCGAGGGAGAAGATTAAAATGGTCAAAAGGGGTCCTGGAGGATTTTCAAATTCATCTTAGGGAGATTTGTGCTTAAGAACTCAAATCCTGTACGAGGGGGTCAATTAAACCTACGGAGGTCGAGGGTGCCTTTTCTGTGATCACAAACACAGTTTGACTATGCTGAAGGCCATACCCATTGGGGCCTCCTATCGCACAGAGGTGCTATGATAAATATTGTCCCCAAGCACACAGAGCTCTACATAAGCCATCGAAGAGTCATCCAAGGGACACCAATTTGATCATTAGTTGTAGAAAATAGCATAAAACCCAGAACCTCAGGAGGGAAAAATAAATCAAGAAGACATGGCAGGATTTGCTTCTAGCATTAATATCACAAAATAGTTCTAAATACTGGGAAATTGTCAATCACACATTCCTTAATAACTTAGATAATGCCTTAGTCTCCTGTCACATACCGGTAGAGGCCTGGATCAATGATTTTGAAATCATGTATAGTATATGTCATGAGATTGGCCCAGTCGAGGCTTCATATCTAATGGGCGTATCTTACTTATCAGTTGGCCAAGTGCAGGTAAGAAATGCGATCATGTCTCTTTCTACTAATAAGGCCCCAGGCCCAGATAAGATTCCATCCATTCTGTTCCTGACTAATCCAGATTTTTAGATACCCATTTATTGATCCATAGTATTAACGCAGTGGTCGTGGTGGGCCTGCCTTAGTCATAGTTAACTTTGGTTACTGTCCCCATCTTTAAAAAGGGTGACAGAGCAGCCCCTTATTGTTATCGTCTTATTTCTTTAATAAACACTATTGTAAAGGTGGGGGGAGGGTTATCCTGAATCGGCTTTTAATATGGGTGGAAGAGGATGGCATTCTCCCCAATTTTCAATTTGGCTTCAGGTCGTGGCTTAGCACCAGTGATCAATGCCTACATTTATACTTGATCGTGAGAAGTAGGGGAATGCGAGATTGGGTCATCTTCACCTCACGTTTGTGGAACTTGTGTCCACCATTGATAGAGTGAATTTGGGACATGCTCTGGACTATTATGTTATCTATGGTGGTGGTTTGCAATTTTGTGTAATTTTTAAGGGACCTGCACCTTTATATGTCATCAATGGTTCGATATAATAGTGACGGCACCTGTGCCAAGCCTTTTAAAGTGAAGCGTGGAGTGCACCAGGGTTGTATCCTGACTCCATTCCTCTTCACGTTTTATGTTTTATGGTAATAGGCTGGAATGTTCTCTATTATAGACCAACTCTGATTGCCCGCAGGTGGGGCCACCTTTTACATCTACCTTACTTTCCGCCGATGATGTGGTGCTTTTGTCTGGGTCTGGGTCTGCGGTGGGGCTTCATTGATTAATTGACTCCTTTGTTTCTTTTATAGAAGGTTGAGATCTGTCTACCTATTATGGGAAATCCTATGTGATAACTACCGTACCCAAGCTTATGAAAACTAGAAAGTTCTATGCCAATGGCCATGTATTCATTTGATTGGATAAGACCACCAGAGAGATTATTGCTCTGTTTGATCTTTGAATACTTGAACTTTAGCATTTGGCATTTCAGTATCGGGTATTATTGGGCAAGCATCAGACAACAAACAGTCTGTAGGCGATGCTGTGCTTCATATTAGTACAGTATGTGTACTTCTATTTCTGATTTAAACAGCTTAAAGCTATCATCTTTCTCCAAATATCTGCATTATTAATACAATAGCAATCTAATATTTCTGCATGTCTAATTTTCTTTAGCTCCTAACAGTGTGTAAAATGTTATTTGATTGCTGTCCTAAAAGTTTCAGGTAACTTCATTAATCCCCACAACAAGTAATCAATACATATTCCTTTCATTTTCATAAAATCTTAATAACTCTGGACATTTGAGTATAAAAGTGCTCATTCATGCATAGTAATATCGTTCACCAAAATAGGTACATCTTTTTGTCAAGGGCGATTTGGACAATATATCAGTAATAGGTACCATAGGTGAACGTGCAACTTGTCTTTGTTGTTTTTCCTTTCCTATTTTAGGTCGTTGTTTGTTTCCAACCATATGTTCCTGAGATCACCACATCTACCTCTATCTAGTCTCAGTCTTGTTGGTCATCAGATTGTCACACGGATGGTTGGCTACATGATACCTCTAAGATCATGGGGCATTAAAACCACATTCGAACATAGTTCTGACTGTGATTGGAGAATTCTCTGCACCCACTTCTTGGAACTCTCTTGCACAATCCCTCCGTTGCCAGCACATCCTTTCTTTGTTTACTGCAAACAATCCTAGAATCTCTCATCCAAAATGGCCATAGCCTTCCACAACTTTCCGGCCCCTGCCGGCTGTGAAACAGATGTTCCCACCTGGTGTTGGCACAGACGGAGAGTATCTGGAGGCTCTAAGCATGAACGGTTTCAGTTCCAAACAGCACGACTTGGGATTTCCGTTTAAAAAGAAGAGCTGTGAAAGCTTCCCTTTGTGTAATCAACTGTCACTGTCCCTGTCCCCACACAGATGGCCAGCAACTCCCAAATGGCCAGTGTTTACACCACTTCTACCTTCCTATTGCCTGAGACAACGCCATTGTCTATTTGGGGGGGATAGTCATCATAAGCCAGCTATAAATGTTTTTTTTAGTCTCTGAAGCATGGCTATGAGGGATACAAGTTCTAAACAAAATTGCTGTCAGACAAAAAAAGCTCACTTTTCTGATAAAATTATCAAAAATCTACTTTTACAAGAGTGTTATATATTTAATACGTAGTCGAAAATAACTGTGATAGACCACTCTAACGTATTTAGTGGTCAATATATAAAACATGACTTGTGTATTTGAAAAGCGCACGTATCACCCGAGGGTCTCAAGGTGGTGAATAACAGATTTATAATGTTACCCAACGGTACACATTTTATCGACCTCAGATGGATGAAAGCTCAGATGGATGAAAGGCTGAGTGGACCCGTCAGGATTAGAACCTGTGACGATGAGGTCAAACACAGTTCTCTACAGTGGATGCATTAGTCCACTGCGCCACCAGACCCGAATATATGAGACCTGTTCATGGAAAATGCTGCTTTGAGTACAGACTGAAAGCTTTTTGTAATTGTTCTCTCTGGGGGTTATATTTCATGAAGTCCAAACATGCCTCACTTGTCTGCCTAAAAAGCACAATTTGGTGGCAAATTACCGACTATATGTGTTGGTTTTTCAACATGACAATGAGACCTTTCCTGCCATGTGGCACAGCAGTGCTTTTAATCTGCAGCCCAGGCTTGGTGCTCGTTGGAGCCATTCACTTTTGTGTTTATGTGGATGGTGTATTTTCTGTGTCATCTACAAATTCCTTACTGGAAAGCAGATTAAGTCAGGTAACCAATGAACAGCACAATTTTAAGATAACAACACATGCTGTGACACTGTTTAGTTCTAAAACCAGCTGAACCAAACAAAAAAAAATAGAGACAGTACAAACATAATGTTCTTTTCTTGCAGGCTACTATGTGGCCCATTGGCTGAAGTCCCAGCAGGAGAATGGTGTGGTCTTATCAAAGCAGTAGGCAGGTTGAGGAGTAACAAACAAAGTAATACCTCTTCATTGATTTCTAGAACGTCGTCCTAAGCATTTAAGAGGCGGTTCTTCTCCCATGTTTGGAAGGCTTATTGATTGAAGTCCAGTTTGCTTATCGTTCAGGGTGGCATTGAAGCTGGGAGCTGACAACTTTCTTCATAATATTAAAAATCCATAGTCGGCCAGCATAAGGGTGATAGTTCTTCAGATCAACAGGCTTAAGGGTTGCTTTAATTGTGAATGAGGAGGTGATAGAGTGCTTAAGGGACACTTCCTCTGATTGTAGGTTTCTGATTATGAATGCCATTATAGTGGGTGCAAGGGATTCAGTGGGGCAGGGTTGCCTGGGTACATAGTGGATTTGGGGGCATATTAGCAAGGGCACTATCACCGCTTTAGCTGGACTGTTTCCCGCTAAAGTGGCAATAATTTTATCGCCCTATTAGCAAACTGTCGCTAACAGCAGTTTGCGACAGCTTTTAGGCGATAGCGACCGGTTTGGGGCCCACTTTGCATGTAAGCGATATTTATCGCTAATGACATGCAAAGTGGGCGAACCCAACCTGTTTGCGACTGAAAGCAGTCGCTAACACAGCTATCGCCTATTAGCAAGGCAGGCTGTGCGATAAAAAAAGTCGCACTAAGCGCGATTATCGCCAGAACCTAACACCTGCTCAGACCATGACTTAACCTGTATATCCAATGGGAGGTGGATATTCAGGTTAAGTCCCTATTAGCCTTAATGCCTTAATATCGCTGGATTTCCAGCAATATTCACGCATTGAGCCGCTATCGCCGGATATTTTATCGCGATAGAGATAAACGTTGCTAATAGCATGTTATCTCTGCGATAATCTCCGGCGATGGACAGCGATAAAAAAAAATGCGCTAAGCGCATTTAGCGATAAATATCGCTATTTGTTGCTAATATGCCCCACGATTCCTTGAATCAAGGATGTTGGGTAGTTGCTAGGTGTTTCAGATGGTGCTGCAAGGGATAGCCTAGTCAGGTATGACGTGTGATAACATTTTCCTTTGATAGAATAGGCTCAAAAAGAGACTATGACCTTTGCCCTGTCAGTATCCTGTGGTACAAAAGGGGGTGGTGATGAACGGAGCATCTGAACCAATCAAACACTCACACCCAGTCAAAAGATCTGGGTTTAATCCATCACCGTTCTTTAGTCCACTCCAGCCTGACCTGTCTGAACTGGTTTGCTGTTTGATTAAGTGCAAAGGGCACTTGCACTTTTTCTGAGGAAAGCTATACAGCTTAGGTCAAAATACCAGGGTGAGTCAAAGTATTGCCATGGCTCATATTTTAACAGCAATTTATTTTATTGATGTTGAGCTTTCAGTACTTTTAAGGGACTTTGGCATTATTGGTTATAACCTATGGAGAGGAGTTGGCCTAATGGCTAGGGCAGTCGACCTCGAATCTTGGGAACCGGGTTTGAGTCTCAGCAGTGACACTGAACATCCTGTGATTCTGGGCAAATCGCTTAATCTCCCTGTGCCTAACAAAAATGAGTGTGTCGTCATGTAATGCAACTGGTGCTATGTAAAGCACTCTGATACCTGATACCGGGTAATGTTCGCACTATATAAAACTCCGTAAAAACAAATACTGGCTACTCCCACATCACTAAGGATTACAGGTGATAAGCATTCTAAAACATTGCTTTGTTTGATCATATCTGTTTTGGTTTTGAGACATAATTTGACAAGTCATTCACTGACTGATCCATTTAATCAATCAATTAATTAAGCAGGATTTCTGGAGCACGGCTCATCACCCGAAAGGATATCCAGGTGCTTGGAGGTCCTGGGGGCTCATTCGAACATCCAGGTCTTGAGGGCCCTTCGGAAGTCCTGGAGTGTGGTGATGGTCCGGAGTTGCATGGGGAGGCTGTTCAAGGTCTTTGCTGCAGCGTGAGAGAAGGAGCATCCTCCACTTCTGCTTCTGAAGATGCAGGGAGTATAGGCCAGTGATAGGGAGGCAGAGGATAGTCTTCTTGCAGGTTGGTGGAAGTTCAGTCAGTGGTTAAGGTAGGAGAGCCCTTTGTTGTGCAGAGCTTTGTGTGCATGGGTCAGCAGCTTAAATTGACATCTCTTCTTTATGGCAATCCAGTTGAGTTGTCTCAGGTGGGGTGTGATATGGCTTCATTGGGGGAGGTTGAGGATGAGTCTAACTGTAGCATTCTGGATGGTTTGAAGTATTTGTAGGAGGTGTACAATGATTCCTATGTGGAAAGTGTTGCCGTAGTCTAGTCAGCAGGCGATGAAGGCATGTGTCACGGTGCATTTCCTGTGCAGTGGTAGCCACTTAAAGATCATCGAGAGGCGATGCAGCGAGCACAAGGTAAATGGTTTTATTTATTTTATTTTCCCCATCCCATCTTGTGTCCACCCCACCGCGCTTACCTGTATGGACCACCACTGCATCTGATGATGTTGGCTAGTGGGATAATGTATTCATGGGGCTGAAGGATGAGTCCTGGGGGACACCACAGGCTATGTTCTTAAGCTCGGAGGTGAAAGGTGGGAGGTGGATCCTCTGTATTCTTCTTGGATGATGATGTGGTGGAGTCTTGCGATCAGCATGTGGCGGGATAAGGTGTTAAAAGCTGCTGAGAGCTGCTGAGAGATCAAGGAGGATCAGAGGTGCTGTTTCTTGTTGGTCAAGGAGGGTGCAGATATCATCAGTGGCTGCAATCAGAGTGGTCTTGGTGCTGTGAGTGCCACCACACACCCCCACGACTTCCCTGGACTCTAGCAATACAACCTAGACTTGATAACTTAACACATGCCCTACTCTAATTTTGGGGTGCAAAACAACAACAGTGGTGTGCTCGGATATATTTCAGTAAATAGTTGAATCTCTTATATGGGGGGCCAGAACATCCGAACCCCCAAAGAACTCATAACAATAAATGCTTTTCTACAAGTTGCACTTATTTTTTGTTAGTTTTCCAGTGTTTCCAGTTTGAGTCCAGTTTACAGTTTCATCTACTCTACCAGATCCCCGTTCTAAAGATTCATATGAGAGTAGCCTTTATTTTTTCCATAATAGTCCTTCACTTTTGGCGGGGCAAGAATATTTTTTGACAGCTGTTGCCTATATCATATATGTTAATTTTCAACAGCTAGAAATGTTGCAGTTTTCCAACACTTTGGGGCCCATTAGGATGTCGGGTGGATTGCCCCCGCCAGGGTGGCGGTAGCCACCGCCACCCTGGCGGGGGCAATCCGCCAGACATCCGCATTCTAATTCCCCCCCGCCATATTAGGATGGCGGGGGGGACCGTGGCGGACGAAAACACCGTCCGCCGCTTTTCCGCCCAGGTCGCATTGCGGCCGGGGCGGTAATGGAACCATATGGTGGCGGTGTCTATCAGACACCGCCATCCATATTAGGGTGCCTGTCTGGAGCTGCTTTTCCGCGGCGGCAATGCCGCCACAGAAAGGCAGGCGGGGATTGCTGCGGGGGCCCCCTGCAGGGCCCCCAGGTTCACACCACTGTCAGGGGGCACATGGGGGTTACCTATGGTACCCCCCCACATTTGCATATGCAATACGGCAGGCACCGCGCGGTGCCTGCCGCTTTGCATATGCAAATGCAAAAAAGCATTTTTAGCATCGTGGCGGGCGGTGCAGAGTGCACCGCCCGCCACAATGCTACAACTACAGGATGTGCCCGCCACTGTGGCGGGCACATCCTAATGCCCCCCACGGGACCCCCGCCCTTATGGCGGGCGGTCCCGTTTCCCACTATGGTGACGGGCGGACAAAGTGCGCCCGTCATCATAATGACCCCCTTTGTTTTGTGCACACGATACACCCAAACCAGGGTTCCTATTTAAACTGATCTGCACATCTCCAGGTCGAAGTAAGCAGTGTTTTGCAAGTCACAAGGAGCCGTCTTGCGTAATTTAGGTTCCATTGCATGACACCATTACATTGTGGGGGTGTTTGTACAAAATATAGAATACAAAATATCATGTTACACATATATAGTGGGTCAAGAATATCTTGTTGACAAACATGTTGTCAATAGAAATATCAAAGATAAGAATTTAAGTGTTGTTTTTTATATATTTGTAAAAAAGAACATTTATTAAAATACCATTGTTAAAAATATTGTTGTAATGGGTTATTTAATATGGGGTATTTAAAAGTGTTTTTTGTTACTTGTATGTTAATTTTTGTGTTAATATATTTAGTTAATTTATATAGTACTTTTTACAAAATGTTCAAATTAGTTTATTTTAGATTTTAATAATTCTTTTTCATTCATATATATATATATATATATATATATATATATATATATATATATATATATTATAGGAGTGGGATGTTGAGTTTTTGGGGGAAAAGGGTGAGGAGATTTTTACTCAGAAAGAGCATCTTGAGCATCCTGACTTTTATTACTGTAATGCCGTTTAGCGTGTAGGGTGTGCTGACGTCATTGCAGTAAACGTGAAAGTAAAACAAGCAGATGTGCTTGTTTTAATTTCACTGAATTAGTGCTTGAGGCATATCACACCCCCTTATGCACTGATTCACATGGGAGTAGGATTGTTGGAAAGTGGAGAACCTCCCCTTTCTAATTATATCCCTGCCCAGTGGATCCCTGCTTGGGGATTGCCACAGGAGAGTGGTCCCCAAGCAGGGATTCATCCACTAGATACCAGGAATAGGGGAAGTGGCCCCTTGGGCAAGGGCTTGTGCTCCACATAGGGAAATTCATTATTTCTGTCTTTCTGCCCCTGGGGCGCAATTAGGAAAATTGCCCAAGATATGTTCCCTGGAGGCCAGAAGGCCCACTAGATTCCAGGGATTTTTTTTCCTATAATAAATATGGGGTTGGGGGTTACTCAGCATGGGCCTGATCAAGCCCCCACACTAAGAAATCGGATGACAGTCTTTCTGTCTCCCCCGGGGGCGGCAGATGAGGTAATTAACTGAAGGGGCAGAAAGACCACTAGACGCCAGGGATATTTTCATCAAATATAGGGGATCGGCTGCCCACCATGGGCATGGCTATGACCCTACCCCCAAGTAAATGGGGCAACATTGTTTCTGCCACCTTTGACAAGCAGATGAGGTAATTACCCCCGATCTGACTTCCGGGGCAGAAAACCCACTAGACACTTGGAACTGAATTCATGCAATATGTTTTGGGGGGTAGAGGCACCCCTGGGCATGGGCCTGTTCTCCCCATAACCCAGGGTCAAATAGACTTTCTGACCCTCCTGGGGGATGAGTAGGTTATTTATCCCCAATCTGCAAAGCCCCCTTGTGGGGGAGGGGGGGCAGAAACCACACTAGCAACCAGGGAGTTCAAAATAGTGCCAAAACAATCAAAAGTATGGGGCAGGTTACTGCAGCATAGCGCCATACCCTTGCCCCACTGGGGTCAATAGTATCTTCCTGCTCCCCTATGAGCAAATAGGATGCTTGTTCCAATAAGGGAGGTTGCCCCAAACTTGTCCCGGAGGAGGTATCAAACCCACCTGATACCAGCGCCAAAGAAAAGTGGTGCAGGTGTTGCACTCTGGTATTGGCCACACCCCACCAAAAAAACAAAAAGCTGGTCTCCCCCAGATGCAGGAGGTTCGCCCCAGTGTGCCGGGGGGGGGGGGCGAAAGCCCAATGTATGGCAGGAATATATATGTTTTTAATAAAATAATGGGGTGGGTCTTGCCCATCCAAGCATCAGGCCCCACCCTCACCTCTTAAACCTCAATAGCCTTTCAGCTCCTCTATAGACTAAGCATCCCATCCCAATGGCAAGGGAGAGGACAATTTATTGTTTTAGGTGTTGTTTGTACATATGGGCCACAAGAGTCTAGTCATATTTAAAAACTAGACAGGGGATTCCACGGTGAATGTGTGAATCCCATGGGGATTCCTTATCCACTATGCCCAATAAACCTCAAACTTTGCCACTAAACTCCCACCACCCATGATTGCTCTACATGTGCCGATAAGAAAGCTATGCCACTTGTGTGGTTGGGCCTGGTGACTTGGACAGGAATGGATAAAACTAAGGTCAATAGCAATCGCCTCGCAAGGTGTGACCAGCAATGTGAGGACGTGTGGGAGATGAGAGTTGACAAGTAAGAATTAGGAACTGAGAAATGGGTAATGGTGATGTCCTAAAAAGATGATTTACAAAGTGACTATACAACCTGTGCCTTTATACCAATTTGTTGAAACATTGTTGTATGAAATTCATTTGAAGGTTCAATTTGTATGAGCAGTCGGAATTTTCCCATGTTCTTGCTAAAGCAGGCCTTAGAGAATAAGAGGAAGTGACTGAATTTGGCCCCTTAAGTCACACCCAGGAGTTGCCATTGCCAGGGGTACCAGCAATTTCAGTGGCAGAATAAATGCGTCCATTACTTGCTGATAATCACATTACTCCTAGTCCTATCCCCTCACCTTCCATCTTAACCAATGAGGCCCTTTGCCTCCCCAAGACCCACCCCAGCTTATAAACCCCCCCCCATGGCCTGTACATAATCAAGCCGACCCTAGAACACAATTGGACAGCACCGAGAGGGCGGGAGGGACCTTGAAGGAAGGCGAGGAAGCTGGACTCATTACCTCCCGCCCCTCCCTCATAGCAAGCAAAAAAAAAGACGGACAACTGAGTGCCCAAATCACAACATAATCTCCCTATTCCTTCATAGAGGACAAAACTCTGTGGTTCAGGACATTATCCAAACGGTCCAGACCAGCAATCTGATAGTGGTGGACAAAAGTGGAAGGGGAAGAGCAAGTCACCACCCTACAAACCTCCAAAGCAGAGGTACGCTGCAATACAGCCACAGTAGCCACAATAATGTGTGTTGAGCGCCCCTACACACCCCCTGGAGGATCCACCCCTTTTACCTCATAAGCCAAAAAGACCAGAGACTGAATCCAATGACTCAAAGTAGCTGTGGATCGTTTCCCCCTTCTAAGCTGGACCGAAATTCACACAGAAAGTGTCACCTTTTTGAAAGGGCTCCACCACCTGCAAATACCCCAACAAAGTCTGCTGCACATCCAAACAGTGCAACCGACAGTCTTCAACCGAGGAAGGATCAGGACAAGACTTAGACAAAATCACCTACTGACTGAGATGAAAAGATGAATTCACTTTAGGGACAAAAGACGAAACCAGCACCATCCGGTCCAAAAATATCTTGCAGAAAAGATACTTACCGGACATGGCCCCCAACTTCCCCAACCGTCTAGCCAACATGATGGCAACCAAGAAACAAGCCGTAAAAGTCAAAAGCTTCAACTCCAGCCCCTCAAGGGGTTCAAAAGGAGGATCTGACAGCACATCCAAGACCAATTGCAAATTCCAACATGAAAAGAACGAACAGACCGAGGAAAAAGGTTAAAAAGGCCCTGAAAAAACCAAGGCATCAGGTCCCCGTCATCTTGCAAATTGCGCCAGGAACCTCTAAACACCGTAATGGCTGCCCACTGCACCCGCAGCGAAGCAACTGACAAACCCAACTAAGCACCATCCAGTAAGAACTTCAAAACCAAAAAAAGATCAGCTACATTAAGATCAACCACCTTACGAGCACACCAGGCCGAAAAAGCTCTCCAATGCCTGGTATAAAAGAGAAGCATAGAAGACCAACGAGAAGTCTGCAAGGTCACAGCAACTGTTCAGGGACCCCAAACCGGCTAAGCCCCTCCGCTCAACAGCCATGCCGTAAAGTGCAACTTCCTTAAAGTGCCCAGGGGAATGGCTGTAAAAACCAACAGAGATGGAACTATAGTAAGAACCCACTCCAGGTCACACTGCAACAAGTCCAGAAGAGAAAACCAATTCTCACAAGGCCAGCTGGGAGCATTCAACAACACCTGGGCTCACTCATTCCGCACCCAAACCAGAAAGCCCTGACCAGCTGGAATGGATGAAAAGCGTAGAGTAGGCTTTGAGGCCAAGGACAGGTCAAACCATCGATCCCCCAAGCTTGGGGACACCAACAGAGAGAACAAAACCACCCCACCTTGGCACTCCGTGGACCCGCAAACAGGTCTACCCCCGGGAGGCCTCAATAAACTATCAACTGGCGAAACAAACTGGGAAGCAGGGAGAAATCCTTGGATGGGGGAATGTCCCTTCTCAACAGATCGGCTTTGGCATTCTCCATCCCCCGAATGTAAAAGTAGACAGCCCCAGAACCCAGGCCTGAGCCCACAGGAAAATGTATCTGGCCACCAAGTTCAGAGATCTGGACATGGTCCCCCTTGCCTGTTGACATAGGACCCGCCACCAGATTGTCCGTCTGAACTACCACCATCTGTCCCAGCAGAGCATCCTGAAAATGGAGCAGAGCGAGCCAAATTGCCTGTAACTCCCTCCAGTTCTAAGACATCCAGGAGTCCCACGGAGACCAGCACCCCTGAACCTGCTCTGACTCCAGCCATGTCCCTCAACAAGAGAGGCTGGCATAGGACATTACCATCAGCTGAGCCGGGGGAGACAACAAGATCCCGGCCAGAAGATGTTGCTAGCAGAGCCATCAGGAGAGGTCCTCACAGACTCAGTCCGTCATCCATAGTGGAGCCAACAGATCCTGGGCCCCTGGAGACCACACATCCATTATCCAGTTGGCCAGGCGGAGAAGGTGAAACCAGGCCCAGGGCACAAGAAACAACACTGAAGCCAAATGCCCCTGCACCCTCAACCGCTCCGACACCTGAGGAGCCTCCTGGGACCTCAAGGCCAGAACCTGCACCTGCAATGAGAAACAGTCACCTTTCGGAAAGAGTAACATGGCCCTTGATATTCTGAAAATGACCCCGATGACGATCATGTCCTGGGAGGGGGTCAAAGAAGATTTCCCCTAATTCACCAAAAATCTGTGTCCCTGCAGCACCTCCAAGACCCTTTCGACCTGAGCGACTAATAGAGAGTCCTCCCCCACATGAAGAAAGATATATTCCAAAAAGGGATGAACGAATACTCCCTCTGCGGGAAGGATAGCCATCAGTGGCACCAGGACCTATGTAAAGACCCTTGGAGAGGACTTGAGCCTGAAGGGGAGAACACAAAACTGAAAATTAGCGCTCCCCAACGCAAACCTCAGGAATCGCTGAGAGGAGGCTGCGACAGGGATATGGAGATAAGCGTTATCGAGATTCAAAGAGGTAAAAAAATCCACAGGCCAGACCAGAGGAATAATCGCCTGAGTGGTCAGCATTCACAAGTGAACAGCCCAAACCCAAGAGTTGAACCACTTTAGATCGAGAATGGGCTGAAAACCCCTGAGACCATCTGAACCAAGAACAAAATGGAATAGGACCCTGTGCCAATTTCTGACTCTGGTACCCTGCAAATGGCCTGTTTTGCAAGTAACTCCCAGACACCCTCCAATAGTGCCAGCCTTCTCAGTCTGGTGGCTGGCACTGGAGTCATACTAACACCTGTATCTGGGGAGCCTGCCAAAAGTTGATCTTGTAACCATTTTTCACAGTGTCGAGGACCCTGAGATCTGAAACATCCAGAAACAATACCAGAAGGAAAGGCCTAATCCTGCCCACGAGAGGCATCGATCCCCCCCGGACAGTGATAGTCAGGGGCCCCTCTTGGCAGACACCTTAGGAGTAGGGGCAGCACATTTAGGAGAAAAAAAAGGCTCACGCTTCGGGGAGGCCCTGGAGGACCTACTCCAAGCTTTACCAGAAGCATCACCTTTATAAGGCAAGGCATGCTTCCGCTCCTTGAAAGCCTGCAACATCGAGGCTGGCAATTGATCCCGAAAGAGAGCCTGGCCCCCAAAAGGCAGTTTGAACAAGGCAGCTTTCTCGCCAGGATCCGACTTCCACTGCTTGAGTCACAAAGACTGTCAGACAGCTACCAAGGCCCCAGTGGACATGGCCCAAGCCCGTATAATGTCAGAAGAAATGTCAGCTAGCAGCTTAGCCTGTTGTTCCATGGCAGCCAGCAGCCCTGAAAACCCTGAACCATCCTACACTGCTACAGCCAACTTGTCAAAATCCTTCACCAGAGACTGTGCAGAATGAGCGGAAAACAGACTTGCCCTGAAGGCAAACTTTTCAGCAGCAAAGGCTTTCTTAAGGCCCAAATCCACCTTCTTGTCAGTGGCATCAGCCGGGATTCAATCCTCTGGCTGAATGGCAGTCTTTCCAATCAGAGTATCCAGAATCGAGTCCAACCGTACAGAGTGGGGCAAGGGGCCATCACCTTTCCTGGAGAAAGCACGAGACTTGGACCTTGTCCACCTCTCTTCACTTCTGCATCACCATATCCCGTACCGGGCATGCCCAACCGAGAGGGTCTTACATACTAGGGAAAAAGGGGCCCTCCTCCCTCTCCATCCTGGAAAGGAGGAAACCCCAAATTGTCCCGGACATGTGCCAAAATGTCCCAAATCTCCTCTTTGGAGATATACTTCTAACCAGAGGCGATGGAAGACCACTCCCCAGCCCCTGGATCCACAATCTGAGGACGGGAAGGGCCAACAGGCAATCCAAGATGAGCCTGTAGAGCCTTGGAGACGGTTGCCTCCATCCTGCCCTGAACTTCCTCCCTGGACATGAGAAGCATCTCACCCCCACCAGGGCCCTGAACACGAGGGGGTTTCTGGGGCACAGGAGACCCATCCATCTAGGATGAGATGGAGGACACCATGTTGTTGCACTTGAACAACTGCTTCTGGACCCATGGTAGAAGAATAAGAGCACCCAACAGAAAACACCAGCCCCAGTAATAGTCCCAGGGAAAAAAAGTGCCAAACCAATGTGGACGATCCTCGTCCTAAATACCAATCAGGACACAAGCCAAACTGTATAGTGCACCAAAAACGGGACCAAACACGTCCTACCATCTCTTCAAGCGTCCCCGTTCCAGCCGATCCAGCCTCACAGCGACCCAGAAATACATCCCCAGCCACCATTGGACCACCGGAGTCCGTCATGGCGTCCACACGCAAGCTCTACACACCCCTGCAACGAGGAGTCACAGGAGGCCGCTGTGCAGCCGGAGAATTGCCGCCCGATGCAACACACAGGCCGTGACCAGCACCAGAAGACTCCTCGGCTCCGCCACGGAGGGGAAAACAGCCAAGGCAAGTCTCATTCGGGAAACAAAAAAGAACAGGAGGTGGTAGGGATGGGGGGTGTTTTTATAAGCTGGGGGTGGGCCTTGGAGAGACATAGCCTCATTGGTTAAGAAGGAAGGCGAGGGAGGGGCGGGAGGCAATGAAGATTATAGGTGGAACCCAGGTATTCCCCTGAGAAGAAGGCAATTATGGAGCAAAGAAGTAATTCCAGGCCTGTTTCCCCTGATGCCTAATTTCTACTTGAGAATTATGCTCTGAGGTTACGGCTGCTTTAAGCAGCCACGGTTCACAGGTGAAATGTACCAGACCTGCAGATTTAGTACTAATCTTGTATTCTGGCCCTGTCGGAATTGCTAGGTCCATGGTAAATGCCCATGCCTAGTGAGTTTTGCCTAGGGACTCTGGATGCAAAAATCAGCAGCAACCTCTGGTGGAAATTTCTGGAAAGAATTATGAGGAGATACCAATGTCTCAGTAATTCCACCTAAGAAGTACATATGAACTTGTAATCGGTTCCTAAGAGACATAACCATAAATGGTACAGAATGACTGAGTACACATGTAACTAAAAATGAACGGATATGAACCTCATTGGAAGGAATGCGATAGTACCTAAAATGGAAAATAATTTGAATGAAATGGCTGTGGCTATGTTAAACTATGTTTATAAAGCGAAATGTCTTATTTTCTTTTGCACCCATATTTTCAGAAGGTACTTCTCACACTGGGGATCCTTGCAGATCTGTGGCTAGCTCAAGACGGAGCCAGTTTCAAACGTGGGCCTGCAGCTTCAATAAACTACACTATGATCAGCTGCCAGGGTCATGTGCTTTTCAACATCTGCCTCTGTTCGTATCCATTTATTTCTTTTTTACCTTCATACTCATTTTAGTGAGTCTTCTATTCACCTCAGTTTGATTCATATCCATTCATTTGTGCACATTCGTATTCACTTCTAGGACTATTCCATTCACCTCAGTGCAAATCATATCTATTCATTTTACTCACACACGTATTTGTTTCAAGAACTCTGTTACCCACCTTGCTGTTATTTATAATCATCCCAAGATGTGTTGTATTTCTGTCATTCTGTAATGTTCATGTTATTACTCTCAGAGACTGATTACAAGTTAACATGTAGTTCTTTTTTGGAACTACCTAGGCAATTAGTACTTCCCGATACAATTATCCTGGCCCTTTCCCCTGGATATTCACACAGAGATTAATGATGCTTTTTGTATCCAGTGTCTCCAGGCAAAACTCAACAACTCTGTGGATTTACTATAGATCTGTAATTCTCACAGGGCGAAGAACACAAAGTCAGCAATGAATCTGCAGGTCCAGTTCCTTTCATATGGGCACCCTGGCTGCTAAAAGCAGCTGAAATCTGGGAGCAAAATTCTGGGGGAGAAATTAAGAATTGCCAGAGGAATAACCACTTTCCCCACAATTGCTCATTTCTCACTGGAACCTCAGAGTTTTCTACCTGTAATCCGTCTTTACTCCCTGAACATAAATTACTTGCAACCCTGGCATGGTAATTCTTGGCTGCGGCCTTAATGAGCTAATTCAATGCCAATCATACTGAGACTAAAATACTTGGTTTATAAGGGGTATATATTGTCAGGGAGAGTTCCCCCCCTTAGTGAAAACATTAATACAAATTGGGCCATCAGATGCATTTCGTAGCACAATCTTTCAAAGAAATTGGTTAAAAAGCAAAGGGTTGATAGCCACTGTGGAAATCCTCATTTTAAGGCATCGCCATCACTTTTTTTCAGTTCCCGTTTCTTACTCATTATCTCTCATCTCCCACCATTTTACCCTAGCTCCTAATCCCTCTTTCTTCATTTCTTGATTCTTAACTCCCACCTCACACTCATTATCCATCACTCCTTTAACTTCACCTAATCCTTACTGTTACTGATCAACCCTCCCTCTCGTTCATCCCTGCTCCTTCATCTCGCTTATCTGTCACTAGTTATCCCTCATCTCTCACACAGTATGTACATGTACTCTAGCTCTACACACTGTATATGCATTAGCCCCTAGCACCTCATATACCATACCCAGGAACCTCAGGATTTTCAATGTGTATATCCATATGTGCTCAATCCATGTCAATACATCTGAGTGTCATTACCCAGTGGTTCTACATGCTACATAGTTATCGGACTAAACACAAAGCCCCTCAAGCGTTGTCCCCTGTGCTTAACGTCCTCACAGAGTATATTTGTAAGCATCATATTCTCTAAACTAAGCCCCTGATTATGAAAAATAACATCAGGATATGTAATACCTCTTTTCTTCCAAGTTGACCTGCTAAATCTGGGAACAAGTACTAGAATTATGAGTTTCTCCAGGTCCCAGAGGATCCGAAACACTGAGTAATATTACCACAGCTGATATGTTACATACCTTTAATTAATTTATACCTGGTTTTATTGCATGTGCATGGGGGTACCATGTCATTAGGAAGTTACTTTAAAAGATAGGAAATATGTGATTTTGGCTTTCCGGTTCCACTACCAGTGTCTAGAAAAGCCATCTAACTACATCCCTGAGTTACCTGAGCACCATACTGTATGCAGCCCTCATCCTAAATGTCAGCTTCAAACAGTACATTTCTTGGCAGTCGTTTTAAAGATGTTCAATCCATTTGAATCTTTCCCTGGAAAAAAATCCACTCCTGTAACCCATCCTTTGTTTACGATGGCATATGACCGCATGAGAAAGTTCAATTTCATTGTGTCTGAACTTCAGTTTGTGAAAGAAAAGCCCCAGCTCATTGGCCATTTACTTTAAATGCCCAGAGCCCAGGTGAGAGGAAAGATCTGGCAGCTGTTAATCGAGAAAGTAAGTGGAGTCTCATCTCACATCCTGACAGTGGAAGATTGCAAGAAGAGGTTGTAAGAACTCGAATCTTATTTCCAGAGCCTACTCTTAAAATGCAGTTCTAAGAGTCTTTCAACTTAAGGAGGAACTGCAGCGGAGTAAAAGTTGACAACCCTGGAGGATCAATTTCACAGCTTTATGAGCCTGACCAGTATTGAGGGCTGAAGCAAGGAAAATTGAGAATCTATGTATGTGCCTGACATAACAGCACTATGCCTGTACTTTTGCCAATCAACACACTACAGGTAAATAGGTAAATGTCCATTAGGCAAAACCTATGTCATGGAACACATACCCACTAATGATAGATTAGTAAGGCAAGATTTCCCTGTGCTAGATATGCAGTTGCACCTGCAAGGGATACCACAAATATGATAAATAGATGAGAGACAAATGCTATGTCTCAATAGAGTGCTTGGGAGGCACCATGTGAAATGTTCCCCTGAGTTATAAGGGGTGAGAACATATGGCAATAGTGCTCTGCTGGGGAAGATATTACCGAGGATAAAAATAGAAGCAAGGTGGTAGTGAAATAAACTTTTCTCAGATGTGGCTTATAATCAAAGGTCATTCATGGGACAATGACAGTCATTACATATCTGAAGTGTTACTGTCATGTCATTATATAATCACTACCACGCAGCACTGCATCACCAGTCACTCTAGCTGTAACTTCCTGCAGCAACCATCCAAACGACAGGCAGCCTGCCAGCCTCAGTGCCTGTAAGCATGACTTCAACATGCATCAGATTCACAGTAGTATAATACTCATGTGCTCTTCTGTGAGCATAACTGCACATACACATCTACAACTACATGGGCCCCAAATACAGACATTGTTTCCATCAACTTACCTGCTCCCATTTCACAACCTGCAGCTGATTCCATTGTGGAGGATGAGAGGACTAGGAGTAAGATGATGTACCAATGGCAGATAAATGGGTAGCCATAGAGGGCCTGAGGCCAACATGTTGAGATTAGCCTGGATATGGTGGGTGCATGGTGTTCATACAGGGCCTTTTTATATAGGTGTGACCTTTAAATGTTTGTTTGGCACATACATTTAAATGTTGATATTGAATGAGTAGGTCATGATCAGGTGCTGCCTCAAATTGTGGAAGCATGACAGTGTCCCTGTGGTGGTATGCAAAGGTTGCATTCTGATCAGAGCAGGAGGAGACTTTGGAAGAATGCCCTCAGGTCCTTCATATTTTAGGAACTGCAGAGCTATCTTTGACTTGGCAGGCCCCCACCAAAGCTTCCAGAAAGTAACTCTCATACTCCACTTGAGTTGATCGATCCATTTAGGTCGGCAGTTACAAATGAGCTAGCTTGGGGAATGAACTGTGTACTTCTACGTTTTTTCTTGATTTGGATGGGGTGTAGGTGGTGGTAGCATGGTGCACTTTTGAGGTGGGATAGTTAGGGCTAGAGTGGTAGGTAGGTTGAGTCTGCCTGGGTCCCAGACACCACTGTAATCAGTAGTTTCCCTTCTTGGGTTGTTGGTGGTGTTTTTTCCTGACTGCTAAGAATATATGTCTATATTTTTCTTTAGACAATATCTCACATGTAGCCTATATTGTGGCAGGGCTAATTTTATGATATTCTCGCCAAGGAGCCATGTTCTCTTATTTCAAGTCAATTTAGCTGTGTGTGCGGCGATTGGTGTACATTTGTCATGAAAGTATTATTTCTAGGTGCATTTTTGTCATTTACTATGATATACTGCCATCCCTGAGCATATTGATTTCAGCAAATATTATATTTATTTCAGTGAAGAGCAAATTAATTTTAAGGTATGTCAATTTTATTTCACAGAGGTAGTATTCATTTCACCACATGTTACATTCATATCAAAGTAATATTTGTTTTAATACATTTCATATTCCTTTGAAGGGGGGTTCATACTAATTTTATTATATATCATAACCTGTTCAATATATGTCATATTTATTTCAACGGGGTTGTATTTATTTCAATGCATAACATTCATTTATGCATAGATCATAATGAATTTAGCATTTGTATAATTTCAATCCATCTTTTACTAATTTCAACCTATTGCACTAATTTTAAAGTGTGTCATTTTCTTCTCAATGCACTCCCTATTGAATTCAGTGCATATCACCTTAATTTAATTGTGTAGGTCACAACCACGTTAACACTTGCATACTCATTCAGTGAATTTTATATTCATAAGATTGTTATATTCGTTTCAACATGGTCTATATTCATTTCAACAGATTTTGTACTACTGTTCATGCATGTTATAGTCATTTGAAAGTGTGTCACACTCATTTCAGTACTAGTCCTGTTAATTTCAATGTAGGTCATATTCATATGCACACCAGCCATATTCATAACAATATGAGTAATGATCATTTCAAAGTGTATAATATTCTTCTCAAATTTCATTGCATTATTTTCATAATACAATATATTTATTTTAATGTGTCATATTCAGTTCACTTGAGTTTATATTGGTTCTATCTCATCTTACTCATTTCAACATGTGCCATATTTCTCTTAATATGTGTCATGTATTTCAGTGAATATTGTATTATTTTGAATGCAAGTCAAAATTGTGGTCATTAATTGCTATATTCTTTTCTGTAAGGTCCATATTCATTTCAGTACAGTTCACATATATGTTCTATTCTATTTAGAATATGTGTTATTAATATCATTAACTAAGTAAAGGATTAATTCTGCTGTTTGTCAGATTTGTTTTGCTACATGGTATATTGATTCTGCCATGTATCATATTGGTCTGAAATATGTTATATTCATTCTGGTTAATGTTATATCCATTTTGCTGTGTATTTCAAGGAGTGCAATTTTTCTGTAGCTGTAATTGTGACATGAATGGACTCCCATGGGTAAGAATTAGCATTTAAAGGATAAAAACAGTATTTTGAACTGATATTACATTATTAGCTTCCCCAAAATCTGCTTTATGCAGTCAGTATGGTATCTTTACTTCACTGTTCTCTCATACACACTCATATATTTTCACTAGCCACCTGCACGGTGCCACCTCATGGAGCATCTAGTCTGTTGTTTGTACTGGATCAAATGTATAAACAATTGAACTCTACTCAATATAGGTCCAACTCGTAAAACACATTTTTTGTATGTGTTCCCAGGGAGTGTGCCCCTTTTGGCCCTCACCTAAGTGTTAAACCTTTTACTGAATCACATCAGAGAGAACCACTGTTGTTGTGTAGTACCTAATTATCCAAGATCTCAGGAATACCCTGTTGCCCCATGTATATGAGTTCCTTATTATTGGGGACCAGGGGCTACCCATTAAAGCTAATGGTTCCAGAGTACAAAGATATTGCGAAGTGCAGGTGCAATTTACACTCACATGACTCCTGGCTCACTCCTGATTTGTAGGATAAAGCCAGGAGTCCTACAAAATCTTAGTGAAAATGGACCTAGTATAATTTTTCAATTAATGTTATGGGAATTTGTTAACAAGATAAAATAAATTGAATGTGCATGGAGTGAAATAATATTTGACAGACAGCAAACACATTGTAGCTTTTAGGTGACAGTTGCTACCTATACTTTCTCCTTACAACTTTTTACTGAGGGAACAATCTTGAAGCGCTTATGTGGTACGTACGTGCATTACCATGGAGGATGCTTCGAATAAACTACGTCCTCACGTTACTAAATTAAGTTTAATATAATATGTTTCATTCGTTTCTCTTTCTGCCCATTGTTAGGTCTGGCTTGACAGTGCAGCATTTTATCCGACCAATTGTTACCAACTGTCTCAAATATACATTGTGTAATTTTAGGCTACACCCAGAGAAATATTTCACCCCCACATCATTCTATCATTTGTCTGGCATATAAACATTCTAGCTAGTGCTTCTATTAGCAAGTGTGGACTATTTTGCATCTGAAAAGCATTACTCAATAATTACACTGTTTTGCACATCAATGGCTTTGTCTCCTATATGCACTCAAAAAAAGAAACCAATCTTGGTTGCTACTTTTTCCACTGTTTTTGCAATGGTGATAGGTTTGGCGTTAGTATACTAATCGGCATTTGCTCATGCAGTGCATCCAACAGTATTTGTGCATTTGAAAATGCCTGTGAAAGCACATTAAAAACAGACCTATTGGCATTATCAATGCTTGTTTTTAACGTTTGCATTTGTTTACTGTATCACTTCAGGACCATTAGTATAAAAGCTCCTTGTAGTTTTTTTTATTTACCTATTTAACCAAGACTCAATTAAAAAAGTGGCATCTATTTGCCGCAGGCATCTATTGTGAATGTAATTAGCAATTACTGCTATATGGTATAAGTCTCAGGGGGTTATTAGTAATCAACAGTAATGTGCATAATTACTGCTATCATGTTCATTTAAGCACTGATAGTGTTTAGTAATGCTTCATAAGCACTGCAAATAAAGTCAGTAACAGGCACTTTAGTTTTAACTTTTTATGAAGCGATTGCACTAATAGCACAGAGGTATGTATATTTCTTCTGTTTGAGACGCATCTAAAGGATCTGGGGCCAGATGTACGACCGTTATTTGCGGTTGCAAACGGGGTTTAGACCTGTTTGCGACTGCAAAAAACGTGTGCCCCATGTACCAACCCTATTTTGTGAGTTGCTAATCAATTAGTGTCTCTCAAAATAGGATTAGCGACTCGCTATTAAGAAGGGCGTTCCAAGGGCGACTCCTAAACCAATGTATGAATGTTTTGCAACCCCAATTGCAGGCACAAAACACACAGTTTACCACTCTTCTCAGAAGGGTGGTAAGGCATTCGCAAACGGGAAGGGATCCCCAGGGGACCCCTTCCTCTTTGGAATGCATGCGCAATGATTTTTTAGGGGCAGGCAGTGGTCCCAGGGACCATGCCTGCCCTTAAAAAATGAAACTTCAAAGTTTCATTTTTCTTTTCTAAATGCATCCTGTTTTCCTTTAAGGAAAACGGGCTGCATTTTAAAAAAAAAGAGCTTTATTTAAAAGCAGTCCCAGATATGGTGGTATGTTGAGCCCAGCAGACCACCATCCCTGGGAGTGCCAGCCTTTCCCAATAGGGCTGGATATCACAACAGTATCATTGATATGCATGAGGCATGCAATTTGCGACCCCATTGGGAATCGCAAACAGTGTCTCAGGAACTGTTGTACATATTATTTTGTGTCTCGCAAAGTACAACTCGCAATTTGCGAGTCACAAAATGCTGTGGTCGTACACCTGGCCCCTGGTATTATTGAACATTTATTTAAAGGATAAAGTTATAACCTTTTATAAAGTATTAAGACCAGAGACACATTTTTCCCTGGCAGTTATAATGACTAGTGATCACTTTCTACAGGGACTGATTCACAATCACTAAAATCTAGATTAGTTTTAGGAGCATGTTCAGGATTGTCAAAAGTATTTACAGGGCTTGGGTAAAGTACTTGACGCTGGACCTATTGGGCACTGTTTCTGTTTTGCCAGGGGCCATAGGCACCTGATTCTAAGTACTAAAAAAACATATACACCAGCAAAAGAGAAAACACAGCAGCTATGGACTCTGGTGGCATCTAGGGGTATTGCCACGCAAGCAGCAGGTTTACTTCAAATAGAATTCTCTAGATAAATTGAGTTGCTGGACCTAGAGCCTTGAAAAAGCAGGGCATGGACCATCATAATGGTGCTTCTGCCACTGCCCCCTTGACCCCTCCTGCTTCCAGTGATGACCCTCTTTACAACAGTGTCGGATGCTACTTGCTTAGCGGTTGAATCTATATCACTGAAAGGCTCTAGTGAAAGCTACACTAGTGAGGTGGACTCTGCAGCAACTTTACGCAAAGCACACAGACGGTCTAGCCGGGCAGAGAAGACTGCAATTAAGAAAAAAGGAAGGCAAGAAGACCATACATGGGACTATTCTCCAACTTCACAATTGGTTGATGCTGCTGCTGGGAAACTAGATATCGAACCTCAAGATATAACTGTCTCAACATTGGATGTCATATTACAAACAATTGTCTCATCGTGAAGAGACAAGGCAAAAAAAAACAGATGCTCGCAGTCGGCTCTTCAAAAAATGCCAGGTACTGTTAAAAAAATTATGAAAGTTTGTAATAATATCAGTGAGCGGCTAACCGAGCTGGAGACGTGAACTAGAGCCCTTGAGGATGACATCTCATAGCCCCAATGCAGAGTGACCCGTGCCCAAGGGGTCACTCTGCAAACAAATATCCCTGGTGGCCTAGTGGGCCCTACAAAAAACGAAAAACGGCTTGATCTGCCCCCCCATGGGGGCAGACAGCCAAAAACATGCCCCCGAAGGGCAGTGACCCTTGCCGAAGGGGCCACTGCCCACATTATGCACAATTGGTGCCTATATAATAAAAAATAATGAACCAGCCCCCTCCCCAGGGGGGGCAGACAACGTAAAATTAATTGGGCCCCTTGGGGAGCGACCCTTGCCCAAGGGGCCACTCCCCACACACATCCCTGGTGGTCTAGTGGGCCAAATATGGTGCATCTTAGCCCCAATGCAGAGTGACCCTTGCCCAAGGGGTCACTCTGCAAACAAATATCTCTGGTGGCCTAGTGGGCCCTACTAAAAACGAAAAACGGCTTGATCTGCCCCCCCATGGGGGCAGACAGCCAAAAACATGCCCCCGAAGGGCAGTGACCCTTGCCCAAGGGGCCACTGCCCACATTATGCATAATTTTGACGGAATACATTTTAAAAAATGACCCCCCCCTCCCCCCGGTGGGGGCAGACAGCGTAAAATTCATTTGGCCCCTTGGGGAGCGACCCTTGCCCAAGGGGCCGCTCCCCCAAACAGTAAACAAACAAAAAAAATCCCTGGCTCTAGTGGGCATTCCTGCTGCACCATCGTGCAGCAGGAATGCACAAAAGAGGCATCAGGGGAAAAGAAACCCTTTCCTTTCCCCCGATGCCTGTTTTGTGAAAATCGCCCGCTCCCCAGAGGAGAAACTTACCTTCCTTTCCCAACGCGATGGAAACAAATGGCTTCCACCGCGTTGGGAAACCGAAGGTAAACACCCAATGACGTCAGCGTGGCTCGCGCGCTGACGTCATTGATGACGAGGCAGGGGGGCGGAGGGGGAGGCAGGGGAAGGTCTTCCCCTGCCTTCCCGAGTTAAAAAACGAAGATCGGAGACCTACGGGGGGAGCGTCAGCGCTTCCCCCGTGGGTGGGCGCCATGTCATCAGCACACGAGCTCTGTTTGCCATGACGGCTCCCGGCCGTCATCAGCATCGAAGGGGCTAAATGCATCCTGTGTTCCTTTAAGGAAAACGGGCTGCATTTTAAAAAAAAACAGCTTTATTTAAAAGCAGTCCCAGATATGGTGGTATGTTGAACCCAGCAGGCCACCATCCCTGGGAGTGCCAGCCATTCCCTATAGGGCTGCAAATCACAACAGTATCATTGATATGCATGAGGCATGCAATTTGCGACCCCATTGGGAATCGCAAACAGTGTCTCAGGAACTGTTGTACATAGTATTTTGTGTCTCGCAAAGTGCGACTCGCAATTTGCGAGTCACACAATGCTATGGTCGTACATCTGGCCTCTGGTATTATTGAACATATATTTAAAGGATAAAGATATAACCTTTTATAAAGTATTAAGACCAGAGACACATTTTTCCCTGGCAGTTATAATGACTAGTGATCACTTTCTACAGGGACTGATTCACAATCACTAAAATCTAGATTAGTTTTAGGAGCATGTTCAGGATTGTCAAAAGTATTTACAGGGCTTGGGTTAAAGTACTTGACGCTGGACCTATTGGGCACTGTTTCTGTTTTGCCAGGGGCCATAGGCACCTGATTCTAAGTACTAAACAAACATATACACCAGCAAAAGAGAAAACACAGCAGCTATGGACTCTGGTGGCATCTAGGGGTATTGCCACGCAAGCAGCAGGTTTACTTCAAATAGAAGTCTCTAGATAAATTGAGTTGCTGGACCTAGAGCCTTGAAAAAGCAGGGCATGGACCATCATAATGGTGCTTCTGCCACTGCCCCCTTGACCCCTCCTGCTTCCAGTGATGACCCTCTTTACAACAGTGTCGGATGGTACTTGCTTAGCGGTTGAATCTATATCGCTGAAAGGCTCTAGTGAAAGCTACACTAGTGAGGTGGACTCTGCAGCAACTTTACGCAAAGCACACAGACGGTCTAGCCGGGCAGAGAAGACTGCAATTATGAAAAAAGGAAGGCAAGAAGACCTTACATGGGCCTATTCTCCAACTTCACAATTGGTCGATGCTGCTGCTGGGAAACTAGATATCGAACCTCAAGATATAACAGTCTCAACATTGGATGTCATATTCCAAACAATTGTCTCATCGTGGAGAGACAAGGCAAAAAAAAACAGATGCTCGCAGTCGGCTCTTCAAAAAATGGCAGGTACTGTTAAAAAAATTGTGAAAGTTTGTAATAATATCAGTGAGCGGCTAACCGAGCTGGAGACGCGAACTAGAGCCCTTGAGGATGACATCTCAGGTGTTCAGACACAATCAGAGGCGCATGAGG
Source organism: Lissotriton helveticus (assembly GCF_964261635.1). NCBI lineage: Eukaryota > Metazoa > Chordata > Amphibia > Caudata > Salamandridae > Lissotriton > Lissotriton helveticus. The sequence continues at coordinate 1,710,658,377 of NC_136059.1, forward strand.
CTAGACTAACAGACATCCAATGGAAGCTGGAGGAGCAAGGAAACTGGCAACAGCGCAGCAATTTGTGCTTCTTAGGCATTCCGGAGGGTTGAGAAGGCATCAATGTGCGACTGTATTTGATTGATCTGCTTGAAAAGGCATTCCCTGACATGGAAGGTTGGAACTGGCAACAAGAAGTTCAACGTGCTCACCGAGTTCCCTTCAACATGAAAAACCCAACAGGACCTGACACGAAACCTACAACCATCCTGGTATTTCTTGTGAACTATCTACTACAGAAAAATATCTGGGAAAAAGCTAAACCAGAAAGCAAGGGGAAGGTAGATGATGTCGCCTTCTTTGCGCGGCCGGATTTCTGCCACATCACAGTTGAAAGGCGCTGGAGGCTGCAACAGATGATTGCCAATTTTCAAGCCAAGGGTGCCCAGGCATATTTGATGAACCCTGCTAAACTAAAGATAGTAGTAGGAGGCAATGAAGGAAGCTCTGGCAGAACTAAGGGGATAGGGATGTCCAGGACTTGATGTTTGACAAGGGGACTGTAATATAGGAATGAGTACTATGAAGATGGAAAATGCATTAGCTGCGCTTTAACAGAGGGTGGCTAGTGGGAGGGGGCTTATTGGTTGAAGTAAGTAATGACGGCAGTAAGCAACTTGATGAGCTAATGTGGGCTATAGAATGCTCCGGGTTTGCATATAATTTGCCTGTTTCTTTCTTTCTGCTCAATCTTTGTAGTGAGTTACCCAGCCAACATATTCTCACTGTTTTTCTATTTGTATTCTCTTTTTAGGATAGCAGTACTGTTTCTGGCCCAGATCAAGCTCCTTTCCAAATTTTGTGTAATTCCATTCAGGCTGTAGCCAAAAAGTCAATAGAAAATGCAAGGGGAAATTTGGTTTCGAGACCCACCTTTTTTCTCGTCCCCTGCTTCACAGATCACCCCAAAACATTTCATGAAAGGGGTGCGGTGGATGAACATTTTTTTTGAAAGTTTTGTGAAGATTAGTGAAACAGCGCCAAAGTTATTAGCAAACCTAAAATGCCCCTCCCATGGAAATGCAGACCTATCTATTACTGATGACCACTCTAAAGTAACTAAAAATTGCGCCCATGTCATATACAATTTGTCATTAATTAAGTCATTTAAGATGTTACAGTGAGGTGGTATGTGAGGTAATTAGCACTGCATGGCAAGAGCTATAGTTACTTTTTAATAAATTAGTATTAAAAAATAAATAATTAACATGCCTTTGAGTCTTCCTTCAAAATAATTTTGGGCTACAAAATGCAGCCCTATAAACATCCACAAGGGTGTGGGGCAGGCCACACTACAGCTTAAGAGTATTGAACTCTGGCTCAGAGTACTTTAAAAAATATGATGAGCTCTCCTGGGGTCATGGATTTAATGGCCCAAGAGGCTGACTGTTTTTTCTGTGTTGCTGGGGGCAGTTGCACTCCCTTCAGCCCCCCAAATATAAAAAAATACCCTGCCCCTTCCATGGTCACCACTAGATCAAAAGAATGTGAGTAGCAAGCCCTTGCAAGGCATTATAGGTCACTCCATGCTAAAGCAGTAGATAATAAAGCGGCCACTCAAATATTATTGTCTTTTTCTTTTTTCTTTTATGAGTGTCTTGGTGCCACTGGGGATGCCAACATCTAATATTTATTGAGGGCTGGGGGGGCAGTTCCAGTGCAACTGCCGTCCCTCCGGCTAACTGCAATCAGGCCCATGAGCCGCTTAGGAGCGGGCAGCATGTTTGACTTAAAAAAACTGGGATGCCCAAGGTGTCCCTTGGCACAGTATTTTTTTATATTGGGGCTGTGGGGTGAGCCGCAAGGCCCTAAAAGCAAGTATTGCTCTCAGGAGGTGAGAGCAGCTTTTCTTTCTGCTCCCCCAGGTGGGAGCACTGAAGAATTCCCTGCCTGTTGATTTTGATTTGATTTGATTTTGGATTTGTAGAGCGCGTAGCTACCCAAGGGCGTCTAGTATCAGCATGAAGTGCTCCTGGGGCGGAATTAATGGGGGAAGAGCCAGGTCTTCAGTAGCCTGCGGAATGACAGCAGGTTGGTTTCTTTACGGATGCTGAGGGGGAGGCTATTCCAGAGCTTAGGGGCGTTGTATGCGAAGCGGCGCCTACCCGTGCGCGCTCTTCTTATTCTGGGGATGCTGACAAGGAAAAGGGAGTCTGACCTGAGCTGTCTGGTGGATTTATGGGGTTTGATGAGTGGTTTTAGTATGGGAGGGTCTTTACCCTGTAAGATTTTATGAGAGATGCACAGGGTTTTAAAGCCGATGTGCTCCTGAATGGGTAGACAGTGAAGAGCTTTGAGGGAGGGTTTAGCCGAGCATCTTGGTTTCATCCCTGTGAGGAGTCTTGCTGCGACATTCTGAGCGTGCTGAAGTTTTTTGATGACAGCTACTGGGGCGCCCAGGTACAGGGCGTTTCCATAATCCAGTCTAGAGATAATAAGTCCCTGGTTAAGAATTTTTCTAGACTGGGGGGGGATAAGAGGGAGGATCTTCCGGGCAGTTCGCATGAGCCCAAAGCATGTGCCGGCTGTCTTTCTCGCTTGGGATCTGAAGCTGAGATCCTGGTCGAGCCAAAAGCCTAAGCTCTTAATTTCATTTTTTGGGACGAAGCCCATGCTGGGTGGCCAGGCAAGGGACTTGGGGAGTTTGTGTGGGTCACCTAGGAGCATAATCTCCGATTTCTCACCGTTGAGTTTTAGTCGGGAGTCGCCCATCCATTTGGATATGCCATGCAGGCAGGAGACCAGATTCTCCATGGACTGGTCGGCCTGATTGAGGGAGACGGCTAGTTGGGTGTCGTCGGCGTACATGACCACCTTTATGCCGAATGGTGAGGCTATGTCGTCCAAGGGGGCCATGTAAACGTTAAAAAGTGTGGGGCTCAGGGACGATCCCTGGGGAACCCCACATTGAAGGGGAAGAGCTTTGGAATGGCCGTGACTATCGGCCACTTGGAAGGTCCAATGCTCTAAAAATGATTTTAACCAGGGTAGGGCGGTCCCAGTGATTCCAGTTTTGTGGAGACGATGGAGGAGGATGGTATGGTCCACTGTGTCAAAGGCGGCGCTCAGGTCCAGGAGGATCACTGCCACTGATCCCCCTGCGTCCAAGATGGTTCTAGTCTCCTCTGTCATGGCCAGGAGGGCGGTGTCGGTCCCCTGTCCTGGTCTGAACCCTGTCTGGGAGTGGCGAAGGAGGTTGTGGGTCTCTAAAAAGGTGGATAGCTGTTCGTTCACGATTTTTTCTGCCACTTTGCTGATGCCTGGAAGGAGGGAGATAGGTCTAAAGTTTGCGGGATCCGTGGGGTCTAGGTGGGGTTTCTTGAGGAGTGCGCGTACTATCGCACTTTTCCAGCTGGCGTGAACTATCCCTCGGGAGAGGGAGGCATTTATCAGCCTGGTTAGGAGGGGGGATATTGTAGGAGCAACTAGTTTCAGCTTGCTCATGGGCGCTGGATCGGCCGGGGACCCACTCTTCACTTGATTGAGGGTGGCCACCAACCTCTCGATGGAAATGGGGAGGAAGGCATCCAGGAAGGGGGCGTCTTGGTCGATGGGCCAGGCTGGGGGGTCTGTCGGGGGGTGGACCTGGGGGAAGGTCTTTAGGATTTTGAGAATTTTAGATGAGAAAAACTCGACGAGTTGGGTGCATCTGGCGCCGGTAGGGTCAGCGACAGGATGAGGTTCGGGGACTTTCATGAGTGATTGTACTATACGGTAGGTCTCCTTGGAAGAGTTGGCTGCCGCTAGAATTTTCCCTTCGAAATAGGCAGCTTGTGTATTTTTTATAAGGATTTTATACTGTTTCATGGATGATTTATAAGTTTCTTTGCTGTTTGAGGCCCAATCTTTTCTCCAGAGACGTTCAAGTTTTTTGCATTTTTTCCGTAGTACGCGTAGCTCAGGAGTAAACCAAGGTGACTGTTAAACAGTGGTGTCTCCGGGTTGATTTCCCTATGCACCATCATGGAGGCGGCGGAGGGCATGGAAATTGTCTGGGCGGGCTGTAAGCCACCTCTTCATTTTTAATGAATCGGCCTGAGGGACGGGTTTTTCATGGTCTAGTGCCTGGGAATGGTCCGGGGAGGAAGTCCACAATCCCCTCCCCCTTTTTAATTTTTTTATTTATCTTAGTTATGAGATTTGTTGAGCGCGCAAATACCCAAAGGTGTCTCGGGGCTTAGTACCCAGGGGTAAATGCATTACCCCTGGGAATGGGATCCCACAGGCTTCAGAAAGGTCGCCATACACCCCCTCACATTCCCAAATGTATTGTTCTGGCCCCCAAGCCACTAGCCCAAACCAGGGGAATGGTTTAAGGTGTGGAAGTCTGTGCTTATTTGTAATTTTACCGCAGGCCCTCCCCATAGTTGTGGTCCCTCTAAAATCTCCTCGTCAGGATTTGGGGGCCAGGTATTTCTACTCTGCTCCACTAAATATTTTTTAACTTTTTCTCAAGACACAAGACTCAGCCCCTGCATCCTAAAACAGTTGCCATCACAGTTTTGTTGATATGGTGGCAGGCAATCAGATCTTAACTCTAGACCTGTTGGTTCTGCGGACCCTCTGAGGATGAAACACAGATATTATTTTAAGATTAATATCTTGAAAACTACTGAACACAATTACGCCAAATCATAGAAATAATTCTTTCTGGGCAAAATCTTGTTTTCTGCCAAATTTGGTGTAATTCCGTTTGCTGTTTCAGTTGTTGATGGGTCTCTCCGAAACTTTATATCATGGAGCAGAGGTAGACACACATTTTATGGAATGTTCTGTGAAGATTAGTCTAGTGGTGTTAAAGTTATTAGCAATGTGGCCCTAACTATATTTATAGATTTACTATTCTTAACTCAGTTTCTAAGTATCTTGAAGATACATCTATCTACAATATAAATAGGCCTGGGCGGTGAACTCCGCTCCATCCATGGAGTTTACCCCACTCTGCGGAACATTCGGAGATCCGAAAAACTCCACCATGTGAAGCAGAGTTTTTTCCTTGCTCATGCTCACCAACGTTAAGTTGGCGAGCGAGAAAAATGCAATACAAGACCACCTCCAAGAGGGATTTCTCAAGCGGGCAGTCACGGATGGTTGCAACCGCTCGTGTTGAGAACCCAACCGTTCGCCTTGAGAAAGCTGTCACTGGAATTGAAAATGTACTCAAGTGGCATAAAGAAGCAGCACCCTCTTGCAAAGCGCATGGTGCCGTTGTGCTGATTTTCCAGCATGGACAAACACCCCGTGCTAAAAATCAGTGCAAACGGTGCAACCTAATGCACTCTGCCTCTTGCAGAACACCGCGTAGCACGGCAGAGTTTTTTGGTCACTTCAAGGAGTTCCACATTGCGGAATAAAGAAAACTTATCCCAGCTCTAAATATAAATACAAGTGGAGTTACAAATGTAAGCACAACTGAAACTTAACTTTTCAAAATTCTTACTTTCGAGATATGTAGACAATATTCTGGATTCAATATTTTGTGTGGATGATATTTGTAACTCAATAATGTAGTAGTGGAATACCAGCCACCTCAGTACAGAAAACAGAAGTCTATTACCACTTGCAAGTAGTGCACTTTGATACTGCTGCCCTGCAAAGTGTAGCTAAGATTCCAGTTGGAGATATGATCATGAGAGATGTGTGATCAAGGCTTCCTTTTCGAGGTGGCTTAGGTTTGAAACTCAGGCAAAGAATTACAAAGTAATCATTCACAATACTAGTAAATGTTAGGTCAAGGCTATAGCTTATGAAAAGAATGTGGGTTGTGGTGTGATGGTCCGCCCCTAGTTTCGATGATTGTTAAAAAGAATCAGAATGACTGCGATGTTACATGCCACTTTATCCACGGATTATACATGCCGGAGGATAATAAAGAAGCACAGGTAGGAATGCGAGATGAGAAGTATATGGAGTGGAGGATTTAAGTTACTGATGTCGATGTTTTATTAAGATTAATATGGTGTACTCACAGTGATACACAGAGTTTGCTTGATTAGGCATAGTCATTGCACACTCTTGTAGAAATAGTGATTTATAGTGATATGTGGAGCTTTTATGTCAAGTACAGCAACTGTAAATTTAAACAATGGATATTTTATGGACAAAATAGAATGGTTGGGAATGGGTGATCTTATGCAATTTTATGTTGATTTATTTGGAACATTAACTCTGAGTTTTTAAACTTTGGAAAATATATAATTTAATTAAACAGTGACCTACAGTCCTGAGGAAATAGAAACCGAATTGGATGTCGGTCCAATGGCCATTTGGTTGGGACTATTAGTTAGGAGATTCATTCTTATTAGATAAGGTAAGTGGAACACCTATTTGGATATTTTGACTATTGGTGGACTTCCTAATACATAAATGGGAAGTGGTACTGAATGACATGTTCTTCTGCTTTTGTTTTAGCTACTTTATGTTCTCTAATTGGAAATAGAGAGTACAGGATACTAGGTGTTGTAGGTGAGTTGGTAGAATTCGAATATAGGCATGCATGATTCACGCTGCACTGCATGGAAACAAATGGATGAATATGATTCTTCCTTGTTGCCGGGATGATTGGCGTTGGTTTGAGACTATAAGACAGTGGTTGGTAATTGGAATTTAAGCACACTATTTGGGTGTTTTTCTTCTTCAATTTCTGGGTTTTCTATTGTTATCTCGCTTTCCAGACTATTCCCTTTACATGGTGGAGGTTAGGCTTAGCCTCTGAAAGGAATGAGAAGGTAGAGGGAATTTATGATGTATAATTTGTATTACAGCCCTGATGAAGTCTTTTGGAGAATAACCGAAGACGAAACACACATGTTGGCTGTATTTCTGGCTGTATTGCTGTAATTTGATTTCAAGACTCATGAACTGGAACTTTGTCTAACAAGTCCTTTTGGAGGAGTAAAGAAATACGGAAAATAAAGAACTAACGGACTTATGCTTGAACTTTCTCTGTTTGAAATTATCCTTCTACTTTAATTGTTGATATCATATGAATATATTTTGCTCAGGGATTCTTATAAAAAAAGGATTGTTTTTGTGAAGGAAGTTATACCGCCCTGCACAAAAACAATCCTCTGAGGCTTTCCCTGCTTCTATGGGTGCTCTGGAATGCAGCACCCTTCGAAAGAGGATCAAACTGGGAGAAAAAAAGATATTTCCCCTTGTTAAGCCTCCCATTGGTAGGCATAGCATTTTGACACATTTTGAGCTCTACTATTCATTGTAAATAACTGAGAAGGTGTAAAAATCCATGGGTTGGTGTGTGGGGCATGTGGTGTATCCCTGATACTTCAGACAGGAGGCAAGCTCAATTTCAAGCCCTTGGAGATCTTCCTAAAGATGACAAATCAAACAGAAAAGTCCTTTTTTCCTTTCCTTGGCAACAAGTTACAACTGCAGGCCAATCCCAAACAGCAAACAGCACAGGGGCAGTGCGCCTCCTTCAGCTTCTCCAGTTTATTCTCCTTGGCAAAGGTTCCTCTTGATTTCCCAGAAGTGATCTAAAGTTCTGGGGTCTGGGTCCCCCTTTTTATACACACAAATCCTTTGTCTCTGAAGGCAGAGAGTGTCCGTACCTAGCCAAAAACAGTTCTGTCCTCTTTGGTGCAGCTTCCCAGCACAAGGTGGAGACAGCATTGTTGAAAGCAGATCTGGCCCAGGTAGCTGAAAGGAAATCTCCTCCCGGTACTCTCTATTCTATGAAGGCTCAGGAAAGTGAAAGGAACACTCCTCCCCCTACTCTCTATTCAATGCAGGTCCTATTCAGCCCAGCCCTGACCGATCAGACTTCTGTAGCCAAGGCCCTCTCCAGCCCCCTTCCACTCACAAACCAGACATGGAATACACAAAACCAGTAGAGGCATACTGGATGGTTAGGCAAGAAAATACCTACTTTCTAAAAGTGGTATTCTCAAACACAGAATGTAAAAATCACCCACACTAAAAGATGTATTTTAGAAATCTGAAATTTTGAAATTTAAACTTTATTGTTTAGTTGTTAAACCTTTTCAACCCACATGTGGATGAAAATGCTTTGGCTCTTTGAGCCTCTAAATGAGTGCGCCATTTTAGCGCACTATCAAACCAGAGGCCTAGATATCTATATTCCTTGACTGCCTCTAGTTTGTCATTACCCAAAAACCAGTTAAAGTTCTTCTTACTCCTTCCAAAACATAAAACCTTAGTTTTTTCCATATTTACAGTCAGAATTTTCCTATCACAATACTTTTAAAAACATTTAGTTTCCTTTGAAGTCCTAATTCTGTTTGGTCCAAGATGACTAAGTCATCAGCATATAGAAGACAAGGCACAATATGCCCGCTCATTCTAGGGCTTGCGCTTCTTTCTACTTCAAGTGTCGCAGGGAGATCTGCCAGAAAGATTGAAAATAACAGGGGTGTCAAAACGCACCCCTGTCTAAGGCCATTCCCTACCAATATCTTATGAGTTAGTGACCCATGCGAATCTCTAATAACCTGGGCCCAGTTCCCTCTGTGAAGATCTCTCAAGATCATCAATACGCCATCCGGAATTCCATATCCTGAGAGATCCTCCCAGAGTTTATTACGGTCCACAGAGTCAAACGCGGCCCGAAAACCAACGAAGCAGCAATGCAACTTCCCATTTTGTTCTATTGATTTCCGGGCCAAAGCCCATAGGGCAAAGCAGTGGTCTATTGTAGAATGGCCTTCTTTGAACCCGCCTTGTTCTACTGGAATAATTGCTCTCTCTTCTGCCCAAGTCTTTAACCTACCTAATATTATTTTAGCAAATATTTTTTCTCCAATATCAAGTAGGTTGATAAGTCTATAGTTCCTTGGTGCATTGATGTCCCCTTTTTTGTGGATTGGTCGAATTATCGCACCCTTCCAATTGCTTGGAAGTATCCCTGATTCTAGGATTACTAAGAACATTTGGGAGAAGAATTTAGCCCACCAAGATGTCCGTGACTTAATTATCAGGGCAGGCAGGTTATCTGGTCCTGAGGCTCTTGTTAAATTTAGGGTTTTTATTGTGTTAAGTACGTTTTCTTCTGAGAAGTCTGGTTTTAGGTCATCTACTAGACCTCTCCAGTCCCCTTGTACTTCCTCTTCGATTTCTCTCCCCAGAGGGTATAGTTCTTTCAAATAATCCTCCCAGGCACCCTCAGCTACCACACAAATCATTGAAGCAGCTGAGGCTTCAGTTACTGAACGGACGAGGTTCCAGAATAATCGTATATTCTTGGATTCTATTGCCTCCAGCAGTTTCCCCCAGCAGTTGTTCTTATGGGCTCTTCTTGTACTATAAAGAAGCATAGTATATTCTTTCTTTAATTTTACAAGATATTCACCTCTAGATTTATCAAATTTTTTACGCAAACTGCGCTGTTCTCGCCTTAGTTCTCTTTTCTTATTTAAACAGGCTACATTGTACCAACTTCCCTTCCTAACCTGTGTGGTTTGTATACTCTTGGTAATCCTTACGTCTGTTCTAAATTCGACCTTGATACTTTGTACCACTTGGTTTATCTTTTCAATGTACCAGGCCAGATCCAGACCAGCTGCACATCCTAAGACGATGTTATGTTGGAGCCTGGTTAGTTTCTCTATATATTCTTCGGTTAACCGTGTTGTGATGCGCCTGGGATAGTCCATCTGTGGAATAATTACTTTTTCAGCAACTATCTGATGGGAGTGTACCAGTTCCAATTCTAGGATATTATGGTCACTATTTTCTATGTGGTTAACCGTAAAGCCCATTATTTTGTTAAAGTTCCATGCTGGAATAAAAACATAATCTATGGGACAATTTTGTGTACCTTGTTTAAAAGTTTTCTTTGCCGGGCGATCTTGTGGAAACCTACCGTTCAGACAAAAAAAACCTTTTATTCGCTAAGTAGTTCCCCAAGCTTACATCATTCGTCGAACACAGACATTCGGGAAACTTTGCTTGTATTATGTCATAAGATTCTAAAATATCCTGATACATGAGATCCTGCCGCTTAGGGTTAAGTTTATGATTAAAATCTCCTACCAACAAAATCAAATCTGAATCGTACTTTTCACACAGTAAATCTAAATCATTTTTAAAAAGACTCATTTCCACTCCATATTCCTCCTTGGCCCCCCATTGCATATATACATTTAGTATCAGCACGTTTTCTTTCTTATTACCGACTGCAATTAAAGTTATTCTACAGCAGAGCAGCCATTTACAAGTTACAGTGAGCCGTGAGAATTTTTTCACCAAATTTGTAGATAGTAAAGTCAATAAACCCCCTGCCGGGCGTCCTGACCTACATTTTACTGCCGGTCGATAGATTTGACAGAACCCCTCCACTACAGGGGGCTCGCCACATAGCCAGGTCTCCTGGATACAGATAATCACATTATTTTTTGCCAGATCTTTTAGCCGTTCAAATTTTATTTGATTTCCTAGTCCGTTTATATTCCAGGAGACCATTTTTAAGCCATGTGGCTGCCCCTTTACCTATTCTACGTCACTAAGTGGCCCAAACCTATTAGATTCCTCTAGGTGCCGCTGGGAAGGTCCTGGGAAGCTAGTATTAAGGCTCCAGTTCTTCCAAGAATCCTCCGGAGCAGAGTTATTTATTATGATATTAAGGTTTCCCGGGCCTTGCCCTAACCCTCTTTCTACAAATCTTACTTGTCTTTTACCAAGACCTGCATGGTAAATCTTTTCCTTGCTGGACACTTTCTTCAGTCCCTACTTCTTCAATAGGTACTAGCCGGATCCCTGCTTTTAATATCTCACTACCCGCTCGTTCAATGGCTATTTTTACCAACTCAGAGTAAACTTGTACCTTAGTAAGCTCTTTTCCATCAAGGGTTGTTTGAAAGCCCACCTGTTTAAGATCTTTTGTGCCGATTCCTTTTAGGTTAGGGCAGTGGGCGAAAGAATTAAGAAGAAGTGCTCTATTTAAGTACGAACTCTTCTTCGTTTTTTTCCCTCCCCTTCCCATTTTTACTTGCTCAAAATACAGCCATTGATTTCCTTTAGACTCCATTCCATTTAACTTTGACCCTCTAGGTGAATGTTGTATTTTAGTTTTAACCTCATAGGCATTCTCATTAGGTTGCCTCCCCTTGTTATTTTGTTTCCTACAACCATTATCATGTATTACTCGATTCATTGCTGGCATCTCTATGCTTCCCATTCTTGCATTGCTCGCTCTCTCTCTCATATTTTTTTGGGGCTTACGTTTTAACTCTTGTTCCGTTAAATCTAATGATTCCTCCCTCAGGGTCCTTTTTCTCACTACTCTGCCTTTACTCTTTCTTTGCAAGACTCTACTGATAGGTCTCCCCTGTCTTAATGAAATATGACTCTTATGTACTCCCCTTCTTTTTATCAGCAAAGGCCATTTTGAGATGTACACTTCATGATTTACATCTGGAGGTTCTGTGTTCCCAACCTTCATTACAATTGGGGTTGCAGCTGGGGGTTCTTTATTCCCAACCTCCCTCCCAATTGGAGTTATATGTTCAGGGTCAGGGACTGGTCTAAGCATTAAGGGCATTTGAATCTTGATTCCTTGTAGTTCGCCCTGGATTTTTAAGAGGTGCGAGTTCTGTGTTTTTAATGTATCATGATTTAACTTTGTCACTTCAAGTTTTCCCTGGAGAGTTTTTTGCAATATTAATATCAGGTCCAGCATTGAAGAGGCCGGATTTGTAGAGGACTCCGGAATCATCTGTGAAGATTGATTACAGTCTTTAGTGCCCTTGGACCCTATAGTATGCTCTTCGTGCTCGTCATGTCCTTTCGAGTTTCCATTCGGAACCAAATCGTTCAGATTCATGTCATCTTCCTCCTCTTGTCCTTGGATTTCACTATTTACTTCCTTAGAGTCGTGGAGTAAAGACAACTTTGGGGACGAGGATAGCCGGGGTGACATTGTAGTACCAATGTGAGTTGTTAAAAACTGTAGTGATTTGTTAATTAAATTATCAGGGTCCACCATTTGGTCATCAAAGATGACAGAGGAGCCTCCCTTCCAAGATTCCCCCCCGGCTGATTCCAGATCAGGTGTGAGGTGCTTAACTGGGGAGAAGACCCTTTTGAAATGTTTTCCCACAAAGTCTTTCAGAGGGTTTGAAGCTTTGTCACCCATATGTCCCACTTGCTCTTTGGGTATTTTCTCTTTTTCCTTTTGGGTACGTTTAGCTTTAGGTTTTAACCCGGGGTCCACCGAGCTTCCTCCTGTCGAGTTTAGATCCATTGGGTTTTTTTTAGAAGACTTTGACTTTGCCTTTGTCTGTCCCAAAACACTTTTGTTCTTTCTTGGCGCCATCAGATTTAACCTTTTGGCTCAAAGGTACCTCAACACTCAGTTCCAGCTGATTCAAACCCCTCAGCCCTTGACGCTGCACTCAGGACTGGGGTGAACTATTTGCAACAATAAAAAAGATGGGATAAATAAAAAAGGGGGGGAGCAAAGAGAGACCCTTTACCCCACTTACCTCTGTTGTGCTTTTGTAAATAGCCTGTACCGTGCCCGAGCCCGTTTACAGCTGTTTGCCCTTGCCCTTATGAGGCCTTTTCCTCTCCTTCGCCTTCGCTCTTCAAGGACCTGGTACCTCTTGCGCCTTTCTCCAGCGCTGTCCTCCGATTTAAACCGGCCCCTCCCTTGCTTTTCCACTTACTGCAGACTAATAGGGGGGGGTCGGGGGCCGAGCAGCCGCAATGCCGCTACGCCGCACTATGACGGGCAGTGTCCAAGCCTCTTGATTCTGTTCCGCTGGGGGGGGGGTCAGGGGGCCGAGCGGCCGCAATGCCGCTGCGCCGCACTATGACGGCCGAGCCCAAGCTTCTTAATTCTGTTCCGCTGGGGGGGGGGGGCCGGGGGCCGAGCGGCCGCAATACCGCTACGTCGCTTCTAAGACGGGCCGTGGCAAGCTTCTTGATCTGTTCCGCTGTACTCGCGGCTCTCACCGTTCTTCGGTCACGTGGGGGCTCCCGGGTCACGGTACGGCAGTTACGCAGCTACGCTCAGCAGAGGTTCCAAACTCCTTTGTTTAGTTAATTAAAACCATAACAATTTGATATATGTCGCACAACATGTATAAAAATTTAAAGATTATCATTAAAAATGAGTGATAAAAAGGCTTGTGGTAAAAACGGAAGGTAAAACTAAATAATTTTCCTACTGTTATTTACATCACTATAAAAATTATTGAGGCAGGGAAAAAATTCAAATCATTAACAATTTAAAATCCTCATGTTGCTTTATGCATTTTTCAAATGCCTGCAAGAACTTCACCAGCTTGCAATGTATTCGAGGAACGGTTATATCCAGGCTTCCAATAATGGCAGATCTGCATGTTCGTAGTCTCCTGATCCGAAAACTTTCCTTTAAAAAGTATGAACGCTCCTTGGACAGCATCTTACAATGACAGATTATGTGTATTATATCTTCTTTATGGCTACCACACAGTCGACATGTAACGGCAGCGTGCTGTTTCCAGGCAGGATCATCGGCTAGTGTCGGAAAGATGCCAAATCTCAGAGACATCAGCTTTCTCTTAATAAAAATAGAGTAGGTTGTTTCCAGGTACAGTGCTGGTGTCAATGTCTTATAGCCATTAATCACAGCCCAAGAGTGCGAGCGATGGGAGAACATTTCTTTGTCTAAAACTAATGAATGGAGTTGGGCCACTTTATTTAGGGTCTGTTTTAGTACAGCAAATGACAGATTTTTATCCCATAAGGTTTTTGAGCAGGTTGTCTCCAAAGTGTGCGTGAGGAATTGATTTGCTTTGGATTTTTTTTTAGATTTGAGCTCTTGCCATAGGTAGGTGTTAATATTTTGATTACATGCTTTTTGCTTGATCTGATACCACACCTTAATCTAGGAATATAATCTGCCCGGTGTTTCATTTTTTAATCCAAACTCAAGTCGCATTTGCGCTGGTGATGAACTGTTTGGTAATCGTAATACCTTTTTGTAGATTTTAGTTGTCAGGCTGTTTAGTAAGTCCGCGTCTTTTCCATGCATTGCCACACTTGCATAAGTCAGGGTTGGGAGGACTTTGTTTGCCATCACAGTTAATAAGGGTTTAAGTGATGCCCCTTCCAATTTTTTTGACAAGGTACTTAGTCCAAATAATAGGGCACCAGCTCTTTGAGTCAGATATTTCCTCTGTTCTTTAAAGTTGAGTTTATCGTCTATAAAGAAACCCAGGTATTTATATGCTGAGACTTTCTCTAACGGTTTTCCCTTCAACCTAATATCAAGATGCGATCCACGGCGGTTGGTAATCAACATGGTTTTGGTTTTTGAGATGTTTAATGACAACTTATTTGCCAACAGGAAAGCCGAGAGTTCTGTTACTAATCTGATTAGTCCCACCTTTGTTAGGCTCAGAAGTACTATATCATCTGCGTAAGCCAGATGGGTGAGCTGTAAAACACCTAGTTTCGGTGGATGGGCATTCGAATGGTTCAGTTTCCCGGAAAGATCTGAAATTAAGAGGTTAAATAAATGTGGAGCAAGAACACACCCCTGTTTGAGGCCAATCGTTGTGGGAACTTTTCTCGACAGTCGTGTTCCATCGCCTATTTTTACTTGCAACCAAGTATCCGAATAAAATAGCAGCAGACCCCTTAGAATATTCTCCGGTATTGCCCACGTTCTCAGTTTCGCCCACAATAAGTTACGATCTACACTGCCAAAGGCCGCCTGAAGATCAATAAAACACATATTCAAGTCCTGTTTACTACTCATGCACTTCTCCGCAATCATAGTGATGGATAGGATGTTTGCTGTTGTTCCAATCCCCTTCCTGAACCCCGTTTGATTAATGGGGATCAGGGCTTTTTCGCCTGACCAGGAGACCAAATTGTTTAATAGTAAAGATGCAAAATATTTTGCCTTGACGTCCTGCAATGCTATCAGACGATAGTTGTTTGCTAATGATCTTTCTCCACCTTTATAGATTGGCATGAATATTGATCCTTGCCAACTTTCAGGTACTTGATTCAAATTTTGCACATCTGAGAACAGTTCCGCCAGGCAAGGTCCCCAAAATTCAGGGGCATATTTAGACGCCGCTTGTGGGATGCCATTCGGGCCTGGCGCTCCGTTGGTTTTTCCTTTTTTGATTATTTTAATTATTTCTTCCGCCGTATATGGATTATTCTGAGGGTCTGTACCCGGTATATTGCAATGTTCGCTGGTCAACGTTTTACTCAAAGGTTCTTCTACGGGGCCCATTTTGTTTTGACTTTTTGTGCATGGGTCACTACTTTGAGTTATTGTCGAGGTGTCTGAAAATTTTAGTGAGAGAAAAGCTGCCCACTCCGATTCCTGCACGTTAGAACTTAGGACGTTACAGGGTCTTGTTAACTGATTTATTGTTTGCCAAAATATATTAGTATTCTGTAGTTTTGAACTGTAAATTAGTTTTGACCAGAAGCTATCGTTTGTTTACCTTTTAAATTCCCAGATCATATTTTTATATTCTTTTCTTTGTGCATGGAAGCTGGCCCATTGGGATGTACCATGATCTGCCGACTGTAACTTCCTTTGAGATTTTTTTTTAAGTTTGATTTATTGAAGAAAATAAAGAAGGAGGAGGAGGAAGGAGGAAAGGGGGGATAAGAGTTACAATAAGCAGATAGGATAAATAAACAGTACATTAGCGATTCTTATGTAAGGGTAAGCATAACAAGCATGAGGAATTATGAACATAACATGTGGGAATAAATGAAATATAAAATACAGTACATGAAATTTAATAATTACAGCAATCGGGTAATAGGAAAATCATGGGGGTTTGCGTACTTCAACTGTGCTAGGGTCTGGAGAGGGGTGCATAGGAGCAGAGGAAGAGAGGTACGGTACCAAAGGAAGCCAAATCAGATCACGTTTAATGGCCAAGGAGATGGGAGAGACATAGTTGGTATCCAAACAATGATGAAAACAGACCGCATTCCACCAGGATTGGTAGGAAATATTTGCAGCTTGTTTCCAATGTGAAGTAATGGTATGGAAAGCTATAGCTATGAAGAGGTCAAGTAAAAGGTAGTGGCTGGGAGAGAGAGGAAGTTCTGGTGATAGGGATCCTAGAAAAACTTAAGAAGGGGAGAAGGGAATCTGGAACTGAAAAAATATTTGTACTTGTGTCCAAACTAGTTGCCAAAAATGGGATGTAGGGGGGCAATCAAACAGCATGTGTTTGAGATCCGCAGAAGAACAAGGACATGACCAACAAGTAGAGGGAGTATCTGGCGAGAAACGGGATAAAGCAAGAGGGGTAAATAAGGTTCTGTTGTAAATGAAATATAAAGTTTGGGTAGTATTAGCAGCTCTAGAGGTTTTATGAAGTTTAGTCCAAATTTTATCCCAAAAAAGTACAGACCAATTCTGAGAGAAATCCGATTCCCAGGCACTCTTAATACGATTTTTAAGTCTATCGTTAGTAAAACAAAAAGAATTATACAGATCAGATGCGGAAGGAGAAGTTTCCAATAAAAGAGAAGTAGATCTGTGAGTTAGAGGGACATCATTAGAAGGTAAAAGGGAGCGGAGATAGGAGGACAAGACTGGTAAGAGGGCAGCATACTGTGACCGGGCCGAAGAGGGCAGTGAGAAAAGGGATTGAAGATCCTGAAAGGAGAGAGGAGTACCTTGAGAAATTAATTGAGAAATCCAACAAATTCCTCGAGAATTCCATGTTTTCCAAAAAATAGTGAGATTACGGATTTTGAGGAGTAAGTTGTTCCAGATTGGTTGTTCATGGATGGAAAGGATGGAGGGATAAGATGAAGAAAGGTAGGGTAGGAGGAGAATACGAGAATGAGATATAACAGGTGTGCGAAGACGAGTTAAGGAAGATGTAAAGGACAGAAATTCGCGGAAAGTAAATGGAGAGATAAAGGAAGATTCTATATTCAACCAGACAGGGGGATAATGAGGAAGATTAGAAGAAAACCAGCGAAGTGATTGTTTCAAAGAAAAGGCTTGGTGATATGCTTTAAAGTCAGGGAAACGCACTCCAGAATGAGCCTTGTCCTTCCGCAAGGAGGCAAGAGCTATCCGAGGACGCTTACCATTCCACAGAAATTTCAATAATAAAGAATCAATCTTTTTGAAGAAAGAAATTGGAATGTGTAAAGGAAGCATGGAAATAGTGTAAAGAAGGAGAGGAGATAGCATCAGCTTTATAGAATTAAGTCGACCCCACCAAGACAGAAAAAGCGAATGCCAGCGTGTAATAGCCGTGTCCATTTTCTTGGAGATATAATCGAAGTTTCATTTAAGAGTATCAGATAAGCGAGGAGCAAACCAAACTCCCAGATATTTAATTTTAGATGGTTGCCAAGAGAAACCTGTTTGGGAAAAAAGATGTTTCTGGCAGAGTGGATACAAAGGCAAGATTTCACATTTATCAGCGTTTAAACGGTAGCCAGATACTGCAGAGAAGGAAGAGACCTGTTGAAGAAAGGAGGAAATAGAGGTAAGAGGATCGGAGCAGTAAGAATATCGTCAGCATAGACCGATAATTTAACCTGGCGAGAGCCAAATTGAAATCCAGAAATACTGTTATCTAGACGGAGTTTAGTAAGGAAAGGTTCTAAGGCTAAAACAAAAAGTAAGGGAGAAAGGGGGCAACCCTGACGGACACCCCTATGTAAAGAGAAGTAGTCCGAGGTCATTCCGTTAGCAAAGATGGAGGCCTGAGGATCAGAATAAAGTAAAGAGATAATAGCGATGAATTTTGGAGGGATGCCCATCCAACGTAAAGCCTGAAACATAAAGTCCCACCCGATCCTATCAAAGGCTTTCTCTGCGTCTAAGGAGATAGCCGCAAAAGGAAGAGCTAAAGAAGAAGCCTTGCTAAAAATGTTGAGGAAAACACGAGAATTGTCGGAGGAGAGACGTCCTTTGACAAAGCCGGATTGCTCAGGACCGATAAGATCTGGTAAGAGGGGATCCATGCGCAGCGCTAGAATCTTGGCTAGAATTTTATAATCAGTATTGACCAAGGATATTGGCCTGTAATTTTTGCACAAAGAATGGTCTTTATCTTCTTTGGGAATCAAACAAATTAAAGCCTGTTGAAAAGAACCACTTGAGGAACCCGTTCTAAGAAAGGTTTGGAATAAGAGTAATAGTTTAGGAAGAAGAAGGGAGGCAAAGTGGCTATAGAATTCAATAGTAAATCCGTCAGGACCCGGGGATTTACCGTGGCGCAATTTAGAGACAGCATGGGAAATTTCAGAAAGGGAAATATCCTGTTCCAGGGAATGAAAATCAACATGAGAGGTCGAAGGAGATGGAAGAGAATGAAAGTAAGAAAGGAGATCTGCAGATGTCGGAACTTGTTCAGGAGTATAGAGAGTATCGTTAAATTTGACAAATTAGTTAAGAATGTCTTTATCTTTAAAAGAAGATTCTCCAGAAGAGGTCTTAATAGACTCGATCTTTGTACGTTCCTTCCGGATCTTTAAATAGTTGGCCAGGAGTTTCCCCATTTTGTTCTTACCTCCATAATATCTAGAATTACATTTTAGCAAGATATTAGAGGCAGCGTCAGTTGTAAATTTGTTAAAGGAGATTTTTGCTTCAATGAGTGATTTAAGGGAAGACTCAGATTTAGAGGCGTAATAGGCAAGTTCTAAAGCTTTAATATCAGCTAATATTTTCTCCGATTTGGTCTCTTGAAGTTTCTTCCGCCGAGCCACACAATTCATAATAAAACCCCTAGAGGCTGCTTTAAAAGAGTCCCAAACCATAACAAAAGGGGAATCTGGAGTTTGGTTTAATAGAAAAAATTCCTTGGCAAAGGCGGTAAATTCGGTACAGAAAGTGGGCTCTAAGAGCAAAGCATTGTTAAAACGCCATCTGCCAGAGTGGGGGAAGAATGGGAGTAGGTCAAGATCCACAAAAACTGGAGCATGGTCAGAGAGTAGGATGGAGCCAATTTCAGAGCGGATAGCGTGTTGGGAGAGGGATTTACTAAGAAAAATATGGTCAATGCGGGATTAGGATTGATGAGGGGGAGAGAAAAAACTGTATTCTCTAATATCTGGATTAAACAATCTCCAAATGTCTACTAAAGCGTTATTTTGAAAAGTATTTACAAATTGAGTGTGCATCCGTGAGGGAGTAAATTTGACTTTTGAGTGGCGGTCAAGGAAGGGATCAACAACCTGATTGCAATCTCCTCCGAGAAGTATGTAATCCCCAGAGAGGGAGGATAACTTAGTAGAGATAGAGGGCCAAAAGGACCTGTCGATTCCAGTAGGGGCATATACATTAAAAAGGGTGATAGGGATATTATCAATAATCAATGTAACAATAACCCAACGGCCATCAACATCACATTCATGAACAATTGAGGAAACATTTAACTTTTTATGTCACAAAATTACAACACCATTCTTTCTAGTTGCTGTGGGAGAACAAATAACACGACCCACCCAACAACGCTTGAGCTTTAGGGCCTCCACCTCATCAAGGTGAGTCTCTTGAAGTAGAGCAACATCAGTGTTAAATCTTGCTAGGTGTGAAAGAATCCTTTGCTGTTTAATGGGATTATTTAATCCCTTAACATTCCATGTCGTTACACGGAACGGGACATTTTAAAAGAACAACTAGCAGCAACATGCTTATTTAATGCATAAGAAGTAAATTGAGAAAAATGGAAAAATAGTGATAAGGAGAAAGAGATGAGAGAATGAGAAGAGAGGAAGAAAAGACGCAAGGGGAGAGAAGAAAACACTGCAATTGAGATAATACTGGGTCTGAGATGAAAGAAAAGAAGAGAGAGGGAGAGAACAGGAAGAGGGTGAGAGATAGGCCAAGAAAAAGAGAAGGAGAAAAAGGACAGAGACAAAAACGAGCAAGGAGAGACAGTACAAGTCCGAAACGAACGACTGAAAGACATACTTACGAAAACGGAAAAACCCAGAACAGGAATGGGGATGGTGGTGGCGGGAGATGATGACAACAACAACCAGAGTGGACATCAAACCTCTGGTATCATGAGTCCAATGGGCAAGATAAGGAAACAGTAGGAGACATCAAGATGGAGATGAAGAGGGAAATATCTGAAGAAATGAGAGAAACATTAGGGAAAATGCAAAGGTCCATAACGAAACATGAAGTAAGTTGAAAACGCACAATAAAGTAAAACAGTAAGGTGCTAGAGAATCATAATAACAAACGGTAAGTAAAACAAAACATCAACGCCAACGAGGATAAAGCAGAACCACATCATAGTGAAAACAAGAAGATAACAGATAACAAAGCCTTCAGCCAGGTTTAGAAGTGTCCATGACATCTGGAGTCTGCTGACGTAGGAAAGCTTGCAAGGCCGCTGGATCTTCATACGTGGTTGTTCTGTCTTTATAAGTGACCTTGAAGAGACAAGGGTGCAAGAGACTGTATCTAGCATTAATGGCTCTAAGCTGCGGCCTCAGGTCTAAAAGAAATTTCCTCCGATCTGCGGTAGCTTTGGAAACATCCTGCGAAAGATAAAGGCAGTGACCTTCCCAAATGATTTGCTTCTTGAGCTTGGCGGCTGAAAGGACCTGCAAGAGGTAGGTGTACTGCAAAAATAGCATGATAACACCCCTAGGCTTAGAAACAACCTTAGGGCCAAGGCGATGGGCTCGCTGAATGTTACGGAGGACAAAGCCGGAGCATCTAGGATTTTCGCAAGGAATGACTGAAAGAAGATGGAAGGATTAGACCCCTCTGTAAGTTCCGGAAGACCATACAAGCGTAGGTTATTCCTGCGATTTCTATTTTCAAAATCCTCTTTCTGACGTTTGAGTAGAAGAATCTCGGCTTCTATTGAAGGAATTCGAGAACACGTAGATTGCAGAGAGTCTGAGGAATGTTCTAAGTTCGTAACGCGTGAGTCCAGAGATGTCCACTTCTCCTGCATGGCCTGCATATTTTTTGTGGTGGCTTCCATGAATGGTTTGAAAGCACGCAGTTCCTCCAAAATGAGATCCATCGAGGAAGAAGAAGAGTTATTTCCAGGAGATGGCGGATCTTTCTTCAGACGTTTGGATGAGGTGAGGGAAGGTGGCGCCTTACTTCCATTCTGAGCCTTAGGAATGGTCCATGGGCTAGATCAGACTTCGAGGGCCTGCCGTCCTCCATGTCCTGGGCAGGAGAATCAGAATCAGAACCAACAGGTAGCTTCGGTACAGTGGTGAGTTTCAAATTGAGGAGCTTCCCCATAAAAGGCAGCAGGAGCAATTAAGTGAAGACAAGAAGCCAGTGGGAAGTAAGGAATCCTCTTGACATAGGAAAGCGTCTAGAGAGCAATGACACTTACAGTGATGGTAAAAGTTATAAAGGCCCAGCGCTAAACCGCGGACAAAAGGGTAGAAAAACAGGCAGCACAATAAATAGGCACTAGATCAAGGAGAGAGTTGACTCCATTTGAGAGAAGAAAGTAATCAAGCCATGGAACAGGTTGTCATGTGCGACAAGGACATTGTACAGGAGAGGCAAACGCTAGATTGGGTCTGGTTACGCACAGCAATTCAAAGGCTCGTAAAAGTATAATTTTAGTTAGTCTCTGAGGCAGAATACATATGAGCGAAGCTAGAGGAAAGCGTGCAATAAGGGTGGGTGACCTGACGTCTTAGGAGCAATCTCTGTGGTTTAGCGTCCTGATGTCACACTGCAATGTGTGGTACAGCAGAAGGATGAGGTCACAGGAAGGAGAGGAATAAATTGCATATCCGTATTGCACAGAGGCGGAGAGAAGAAGAAATGCGGTTCAGTGAGGAGAAATGCAGTAGCCGCAAAAAGGCGCCAAAAAACAGCAGAGATAAAGCGTTATAGACAAAACGCTGAAAAAATGAGTCCAAAACTCATTGAGGCTCACCATTAGCGGGCAGTGTGGCAGAAATGTGGTGTAAGTCCTCAGCTGGTCAAGGGAACATCCAGAGAAGGATATAAGCCGCCGCCTACGAAATTCGCTGCCGGCACACAAAATGGCGGCTGCAGGCTCCGAGGATGGGACCTCCACACAGCCGCTTGAAAAGACCGCGTAACCGGGAAACAATGAGGGCGCTAGGCTCTCCTCACGTTCCGGTCCACGGGACGAAGTGCATTCCGGCTGGAGTCCCGAGGAAATTGCCCAAAATCAGATGTAGATGGAGGTTGATGCCGGAGCTCCCGGTTCACGCCGCCATCTTGGCCAGCGTCCAAGCCACGCCCCCTCCTTTGAGATTTTTAAATTTCTGAAATCTGAGTTCAGGCATACTAAACTCTTTTTTCTACCTTGTTCCCTGGGTCAGTGAGGATTATAAGATGTTATAATCAAACTGTCCATTCTGGCCTATGGGAACAGGTAGACTTGCAATAGTGAAAAAAAAGATTGGTTGTAATTCACTATCAGGACATGCCACACACACACCACGGCAAGTCCTACCTTTCACATATAATGCATCCTGCCCATAGGGGTGACTGACATGTAGAAAAGGAAAGGTTTAGGGACTGGCAAGTGGGTGCACTTGCCAAGTGAACATGGCACTCCCAGACTACACACAGGCTCTGCGATGGCAGGCCTGAGCCTCATTTTACAAGTTGCTTCTGTGGGTGGCACAATCAGTGCTGCAAGCCCACCAGTAGCATTTGATTTACAGGCCCTGGGCACACATGGTGCACTGTACTAGGGTCTGACAAGTAAATCAAATAACCAATCATGGAATCACTAATCCATTACAACAATGTACAATAGAGAGCATATGCACTTTAGCTCTGATCAGCAGTGGTATAGTGCCCAGAGTCTTAAAACCACCAACAACAGGTCAGAAAAAAATACAGGAGGAAGGCAAAGGGTTCAGGGATGACCCTACAAAAAGGGCCAAGTCCAACAAAGCAGATAAATAAAAAATATGGGATAAAAGCGATTGGTAGGGGTTCAAAAACATGGAGCGAAACGTCGGACAACAGATCTCTTTCTTATGGCATTACCGGAGTTCAGTTTGTCAAACAGAGCTCTTTTTTTGTTCTTAAATACCTTAAAGTTTGGTGGCTTTATAATTAAATCTCACATTATCCAATTAACCTCATTTTGATGTCTCCAGCAGAGCACTTGAGCTGACGTTGAATAAACACTCTCACAAATGCATTTTAAATACTTAGTAATTAGCAACAGCTTTTGAAATTGCGTATTTGTTTTCTATTTTCACACAAATAGTTCTCACACACCATGGAACATTGTGAAGTTATAACTCCATCTTGTGTGCATTACATGACTACAATTCACCATCCACCACAAATACATTTAAGTTATTAGTGTATTTCACAGTTTTGTTATACTGAACTAAAGTTGCGAGTCTCATTTAATTGGATTTTATAAAGTA
This sequence comes from Lissotriton helveticus, assembly GCF_964261635.1. Classification (NCBI taxonomy): domain Eukaryota; kingdom Metazoa; phylum Chordata; class Amphibia; order Caudata; family Salamandridae; genus Lissotriton; species Lissotriton helveticus. Next base: position 1,710,681,756 of record NC_136059.1, read on the forward strand.
TAGAAATTAATTATTCTCCCTGCTTATTCTCTATGGGTAAAGACTCAATATGTTAAAAATGTATCTCCATCTTGTTTTTGGATTGAACTTCAAAATAGTCCTCTTTATTTTTAAGCACTAACGTTCAGCTAGTATACATTTAAGAGACTGCACTGCTGATTACACATTTTAAATGAATATCAGACATTAATATAAGATGTTACAAAATGTATCTTTATCCTGCACGCCTTCACCCTCTGGGCATTACAACGTGTTGACCTTTACAATCCTTAGTATTACCATACTGTTGCAAAGTCATCATTGTGCCGTGGGCACCCCCATTGTTTGCTGACTGGTACTAGTGGTAACTGACTCTGACTGTCCCTGGGTTCTGCTTAACCAGGCTCAGGTCCAGTGCTATGCAGGAAACACACTTAGAATACAGTGAACCCCTTACATGCACTTGGGTACACTATGGGTTAGGGGACTCCTCTGATTGGCATGACCTCCAATTAAAAGCCCTAGTACATAATAGGGCAGGAAGATTAAAACTTCCTTTAAGTCCCTAGTATATCATAGGGCATAGCAGTTTACAGTCCAGCAGCCTTTTCTGCACTTGTATGTATGCACTGCTGAGAGTCTGAGGTCAGTTTAAAAGCAGCCCTGTGATGCAGGATTGCTTTTAAAATGTAAATAATGCCCAAATTCGACTTTGGTATTTGAGCTACTTCGAAAAGTGTAAACTACAATATCTTGGCTAATTAGGTACCCCCAGGATCTCCACTAGTTGTCCCAGGGGTGGGGGTGAGGGCTCAGGTACTTCTAAGGAAGACCCTTATATTATGAAAGATATTTTATATGCCTTTGGGATAGTGAAATTGCGCATTTCACATTACTCATTGTAGTAAAGTTCTTCCCAAAATCGACTATTGTGCTAGGAACACTGTGGAATGAGGAGTTACATACATTTTATATATTCAGACTCCCTAAAGTCTCCCCTAGGTATCCCCTAGGTGTCCCTAGGGATGGAGGATACTATAGTGATTAGCAGGATCTTTATAAAAGCATTTTGTTAGGCTCTGGTGCAGAAGAAATTGAACACTTCATGTTCTCCTTTGTGGATACCCAGCCTCATAGGTTAACTGTTGTAAATAAACGTAGCATAGTCCTTGTAGTTCCAGTAAGTACTTTATTTAAGTAAGATGGTAAGTTAAGAAGAGGATAGGAAACCCCCACCAGGAGCAGCCTCCTGCCACTCAGCCCTCCATCCAACTGACAGTCTTACACACTCAACATTCTAACAGGCTCTCACACCAAATATTCTAGGCTGAGCAGCAGGAATTAGTACAACATTAACATTGCAATAAATTAATAATTAATAACCTTGGCAAGGGACCACAGGAAAATATCATTCAAGGGTAATATGCTGGTGTTGAATTTATTCTAGAAGTTATACAACTTTCTTGTCTGTAAACCAATATTCGTCCTTCCAGTGATCTGCCCAGATTAGCCAGGCCGCTTTGATGAACTGATAAGTGGCATCTGGGGTGAATAGCCATTCTGGGAGGAGAGGGTTCTTCTGCAAAGGGAGGCCAGAGCAAAGGGGAAGAGTCATACGCCATGAGCTTCAAAGGTCCAGGGTGACAGGTATAGAAAGCCAAGTTCATCTGTGCCCACACTCTCTGAATCAAGCCAGATAGCAGGCTTAAACAAGGAATGTGAAGATGCCAGGGGGAGGGAGACTATGGAGCAGTGCTGGCTGGCACAGGTAAGAGCAGTTGGATTTGCCGCACGGACGCCACATGCATGGTCATTGGTTTTATTAAATGTTTTATTTAATTTTAACTAACCCATTGTCTGTGGACTCCCCCCCCCAGCATGCCCCACCATCTCACTGCCCCACTGCTCTTACCTCTGTCGGTTGCCACTGCTGTGGAGATGAGCCATCCTGGAGGTTGGTTTAGCCAGTGGTTGCCTCTCTACTGAGACTTTAGCCATGTTGAATTTCGGGGAAACAGTGCTTTATGGGAGACCATAGTGCCACACTTCGGAAGAAATGGTCATGCTCCTGGGTGTTGCCTGCATCTCATTGGACAGTAGCTCCCTCCTTGTGATCCCAGAGAACACTAAATAAATATCATAGAGGGGCAGAGCCCTTCCGATCTGCTGCTTGCAACAAGGGTAAGAAGAAGGGTCCATCCTAAAAAGTTAGATTTGCACCAACCAGGCCCTGCACTCTGACTGACTGCGCCTGCTGCACTACCTAGAACTACGGCTCTGTGGACCTAACTTGCTTCAAAATGACTAAAGAGTGGACTCCCTGCAAGCTACAGGTTAACAGAGCTCACCTGGACCATCACCACCAAGAATGCTTCCAGTTAATTTGTAAGAGTTTTGTCCAAGTGGATTGTGGGAATTGGAGTCCCAATCTTTCAAGGACCATATTGGAGCTTCCAGTCACTTAGAGTACGTTTTGGAGACTTTGGGACACTCAGAGGAACTTCAGGAAGAAGTTCCAGAAGTTTGGAGCAAGTTCGGAAAAAATGTCTATAAGTGCACTGACTCGGCCTGGCCAGACAGGCCGGTGACCCTCAACCATGAACCGGCCTGCCGCCCAGGTTCGTCCTGCTGAAAAGTTCCAGAAGTCTGATTTCCAAAGTTTGGCCAGAAGCTGGTCAAAATTCAAGCCGACAAACCCTCACGGACTCCAGCCTGATGAAGAGAATCGAGAGACCCCACAAGAAAAAGCTTGTTAAAAGTTTCTCAGTCCAAAGGTAGAAGAGTTAACTCGGACCAACTACAAGAGCCAAGCTTCACACCAACAACCATGCGCTGGCCTGGATCTCTGGTTCATCCGTTGGAAAGCTCCATATGTTTGACCAGGAGCTCATCGCAAGGCAAGCCAGCAAACCCTCACCAAATCCAGACTGGTGGAGAGCTTTGAGGGAACCTGGGATTAAAAGCTCCAGAAAAGTTTCTAAGTCAGAAGGTAAACACGTTGACCGAGGCCTACCGCGAGGGGTAGCCGTGCAGGGCTCAATTGCGATTGGTCTGAAACTTTGACTTTTTCCAGGTCTAGCGCTCCCAAATGTCCAATAGGTGCTATAGGTTTCAATGTGCTATATGGTGCTAAATCTTTTATAAATCATATCTCCGGTTCCCTACATGGGATATTTTTTCATTTTGGTGTCATTCTAAATATACACATATTTCCTATTATTATAAATTGGTGTTGGATTTTTATTGTGTGTTGTGTCTTAATTATTTACTGAATTGGTCTTTTTAAATGCTTTACATACCTGTCTCTGAAGTTAACCCTGCATGCTTGCAGCCAAGCTACCAAGCATTGAGCATGGGAATACTCTTCTGAGACCTATTCTGAGCCTTACGCTGCATTAGTGGCTTTAGTGTCAATGGTAGATATACATTTACCACTACTGATAATCCACTTTCCAAGACACTCACAGCTTTACAAAACTGCATTGTAAAGTTTGATACATATATTTTTACTGATACACATATGTGTTTGTGTGTATATGTGTGTGTGATAATTTATTTGGGGGCGTGTGACCCCTAACCCACTCTTTGCTGTTGTCTGTTTGTCTGTAACCTACCCAAACCCCCTTTTATATACACCCTTGACTCCCTTTACCTCTACCCACCACTAAATGCTAACATACCATTTGCTGCTTTACCTCCACCCATCTCTCCTCCCTAAATTCACCCTTACCTTCTATCACCTTCACTCATCCCTTAACCCTAAAATCACCCTTATCCCCCTTCACCTCCATTCACCCCCCAACTCTACCTCCATTGACCTCTACCAACCCCTTAGTTCTAAAATCACACTTACCCTCCTTGAACTCTAACCATCTCTTAACCCTAAAATCACTCTTAACTCTCTCTACCTTTACCAACCCCTCAAACATCAAATTGTCTATTGCCTCTACCCTCTCCTTAAACTAAAATCACCCTTACCTCATTACCTCTGCACACCAATTAACCCTAGAATAGCCCTTACCTCATTATCTCTACCCATACATTAATCCTAAAATCATCCGTACCTTATTACCTCTTGCCTTTTTTGCTGGTTTATCTGCCCTCTGTTATGCCTTTTTCTGCTAATTTCTTCCCTCTTCCTACCTTTTTCCTCCTCCCACCAACCAGTGCAAGGACCATCCTTACACCATTAGGAGCAGTGACAGTTATTTTCCCGATCTCTGTCCTGCTGACTACGAGCAGCGACATTAATTTTAAATACCCTAACTATTGTCCTGCTGACTACTAGCAGTGACACTCACCTTTTACTTTGGTCTTCACCCTCTTAGAAGTCACGCTGCCTGCTGTGGGCTTACCGCTTAACGGGCTCCCCAGCGGCCGCGGGCGCCATCTTGGGTTGGGTTGGTTGGCGAGTTAGAGCTTCGCCACACCCCCCTCGTCATCCTCCTATTTAAACGCCCACTATGTGTCAGCGCAGCGGACGAGCGCAGCGGGCGCGTCGTAGGCGCGCCGGAGTTGCGCCTGAGTTAAGCCCGTCTGCGCCCGTCCGCGGCCGGCCGGGGCAAGGGGCACGCCACTCTGCTTCCCTCCTCACATATTCCCGCTCCTCCCTTATTATGTGTCACGACCCTGCACTCCCTCCACCCGAGTCATTTCCTAGGCTCGTCTCACTTGGCCTTTTCACGGCCCGAAAATGTTTTCCTAAGACTATTCCCTCCTTACCTACCGCCAGGTCTCCAGCCTCGGGGCCTAGGTCCTGTACTTCTTCATCAGTAAGAGCCTCAAAATCCTCTCTGTCAGTGATCTACCTTAACACCAGGTCCCTGGTCAGCCACCAGTCAGATATCTTTTATCTCCTGGGGTCGGAACAGCCGGACATCTTGTTCCTGACCGAGACCTGGCTCACAGATGATTCTTCCCCCGATATCCTGGCTGCCATGCCCCCTGGATACTATATACTTCAAGTCAACCGTCCCTCTGAGCAAACCTGGAGGGGGGGTTGCGGCCATCATTAAGCATCCGATCCATTTCTCCCTAGTGCCCACTATCAGTATCCCCATGACCGACTGCCTGGTACTTAGACTGGAACAGCCAGGGTCATCCCTCATATGCACCCTGGTCTATCGCCCCCCTCAACCTATGCCCAATTTTTCGGCCCAGTTTGGCGATCTTATCTCCCAGCTCACTATCAATAATGCCAACGTTTTGGTCCTGGGAGATTTCAATTACTGGCCGTCGGATGCCGATAAAACCCCAGGCTCACTGGCTTTCTCAGACCTCATGCTAGGTTTAAACTGCACTCAGCACATTCACTCACCTACACACGTCAAGGGTCACACCCTAGACCAGGTTTGGACATCCTGCCTGGATATTTCCGCTCCCCTTATTCTTCCTTGCCTTTGGTCAGACCATTTCTTAATTACTTTTACCTTTGCTATGCCCTCCCCTGCTACCAAGGTCCGAGAAACTAACTTTCTGGCCCGTAATTGGAACAGGGCAGACTTAAATGAATTTACCTCTCTTCTTAGCTCATCTGCTCCACCTACCACTGGATCAGCTGTCTCTATTGATTCCCAGACACAGAGCCTCACTCATTGGCTTACTTCTGCTGCTGACGTGGTAGCATTAGTTAGAGCGAGACGATGTCATGACGCCCAGAGGTGGTTCACCGAGTACCTGAGAGCCCAAAAACTTGGTCCCCGCCAGGCAGAACGGCGTTGGCGCCGGGGGTACTCCCTCGAGACCAAAGAGATATTTTCCTCCCTGCTCAAAAAGTATAAATCAGCCATAGCATCGGCCAAATCCCTTTATTTTTCTAACAGAATTTTGGATTCCTCAAATAAATCTAAGGACATATTTTCAATTGTTGAGGAACTGTCTAAACCGGCGAGAGTCACTATTGCGCCTCTCCCCTCCCAATCCCTGTGTGACTCCCTGAACCAATTTTTTGTGGATAAAATTGCTAAAATTAAAACCAGTATCTCTGTCCAAGCCCCGTTAGCCCCCTCTCCGCTCATCGATCCCACCAACTATCTCAACTCCCATATCTTAACCCAGATCCCCCCCATTTCGACAGTCAACTTTTTCTCACTTTTGCACAAAGTCTCTTCTGGTTCTCCTCGCGACTGTTGCCCTCCCTCGGCCCTTCGGGAAGCTTTTACTTCCTGTCCTGAACCCCCCTTGGCCCTCTTAAACAACTCTTTAGCCACCGGGGAGGTCCCTTGCTCCTTTAAACAGGCCGAGGTGGTTGCCATCCTGAAAAAACCTTCGGCAGACCCCTCCATCATGAGCAACTATCGCCCCATATCCCTTCTCCCTTTTCTTTGCAAAGTCTTGGAGTCGCATGTAACCCACATCCTCAGCACTTTCGTCGAAGTCTCATCTGTCTTGGACTCCCAGCAGGCCAGGTTCAGACCTGCGCATTCTACAGAAGCAGTCATCCTCTCTGTGATGGACGAATTGCGCAGAGGGGCCGACGCCAACATCCATCAGGTCCTGGTCCTCCTGGATTTATCGGCCGCCTTTGACACGGTCGACCATGGTATCTTGGTCGACCGTGTCAGAGAGGCTGGTATCCATGGTACTGCCCTGGACTGGGTTCAGTCTTTCCTGACTAAACGCCAACAAGCTGTCAGGTTGTCCCAGTTCTCTGCTACCCAGATCAGGCTGACCTGTGGTGTCCCGCAGGGCTCCTCTTTGTCTCCCCTCCTTTTTAATTTGTACCTGGTCCCTTTACTTCGTTCTCTTCGTGGGTTGAGTGTCACCGCGTTTAATTACGCGGATGACATTCAACTGGTCTTTACCATTGACTCCTCTGATTATTCCATTACTATCTTTCAAAACACGCTCTGCTTCATTAGCAACTGGATGAGCTCAAACCATCTGAAGCTCAACCCCGACAAGACCGAACTGATTCTTGTCGGGGGACCTTCCAATCCTTGGCAGCCTTTCTTTTGGCCTGCAAGTCTGGGTAGACCTCCTTCCCCAGTTAACTCAGCCAAAAGCCTGGGTGTTGTCATCAGCAACGATCTTTCTATGACACCCCAGATCAGCGCAGTAGTGTCCGCCAGCCATTTTCAACTCAGGAAAATCCGTAAAATCTCTCGCCTACTCACCACCGAAGCTCTCACACTGGCTTTGCTTGCGTTAGTCATTTCGAGGCTTGACTACGCAAATGCACTTTATGTAGGCATTCCTGACTACCAACTGAAGAGACTCCAGTTGATCCAAAATCAAGCTGCCCGCCTGATTTACCACCAACCTAGAGATCAACATGTTCGTCCTCTCCTAAAAAGTCTCCACTGGCTCCCGGTATCTGCTCGCTGTTAGTTTAAGCTTGGCTGTATTATCTCAAAATCTCTTGCAGGCCAAGGTCCTCTTTTTATTTCCTCTCTTCTCCACCCGTATGTTCCTCCTCGCAATCTCCGGTCATCTCAGATGGCCCTGTTATCAGTCCCTAGATTTAAGAGGAAGAAACATGGTGGCCTCAGGTTTTCATTTCTAGCTCCATCTTTCTGGAACTCCCTTCCCCTCTCTCTTAGGTTGTCTTCTTCATATTCCGGGTTCAGATCACTCCTTAAAACCCTCCTCTTCACCGAATCCTATATTTAGATTCTGTTTCACGTTTCCTTCACCGCTCCCCCAGCACAAGCGCCAAGAAACCTAATGGTGTTAGTCGCGCTCAATACATTTTTTAACATAACATAACATAACATAACCATCCACCCAGAACCTACTTAATGGAGGCTGCAGCGGGATCCCATTGAGCAGGCACTTGTTCTAGCTCCCTTTGCAACAGTTCTCCTGTTCAGCTTGCCCACAGTCTGCTACCCTCTGCTGCCTGGCTACCTGCTGCCCTCTGTTTTTGTCCCCCTATTAGTTTCTTGTTCTGTTTTGCCTTTTCGGCTTGTTTTTCTGCCCTCTGGTTTTGCCTTTTTCTGCTCGTTTTTCTGCCCTCTGTTTTGCATCTACTGCTTGCTCATTTTTCTGCCCTCTATTTTGCCTTTCGGCTTGTTTATTCCCTCTACCCTCCGTTTCCTCAAGACTTAGCTTTTCGAATGTGACCTCACACCCCAGAACCCAGATACCCCCAGCTGTGACAGTGCCACACTTTACAGATGCTGATTGATTGCTTGTTTGAAAGCGCTAAGATGGGATATATGTTCATGTAGCTCATTTAAGAGAAGGAGTATGCAATACATATGGGGGAAGGAGGAGGAGTAGGAGGCTGGGTTGGTCAACACCCTACCCTAAGGTGGAGGCAGGGTGTCTCCCAAATTGGGAAGTGGGGCCCTGACACACCCGGTTGGGTGTAATGCTTCATCATAGGGCTTGCACCTCATCAGGCCGGAGCTGCAATGTCTGATGGGCACTCTATGAGGGGCTCTTTGGCGAAGAACTTTTTCCCAAGCCGTTTGGTGATGTGCGTATGAGGGACGCGTGCTGTAGGTGTGGGGAAAGTGTGTGTTGAGGTGGTGTGTGGAAGGCTAAATTGAGGCATATTGATGCTCCAAAACAAATGTATTCTCCGAGCCCACTGGTCTCAATTAAAAACATAGAAAGTGTCACAGCCGATATAACGGATACAGGTGGCTAAGTGTGAATGGTCAACATATTTCTTGCCTTAGGTGTAAGAAATCAAGTGGTGATTCATCAGGACTGGTGATACTACACTACCTTCACAGTGTTTGTAACTTATATTAAAGTTGCACCACTTTCAGATTTATATATTTATCAAGTAAGTTCATATCAAGTCCATCTGATAAATGAAATTCCTTCTTTATTGTTTTTTTTTGTTCTTCTTTTCCAATGAACCACAGCCAACGCGTTTTGCTCTGACAACAGAACTTCTTACAACCTAACTCCTAACTTCTGTGAATACCAAAATGAGTAAGTGCCTTCTGTGAATACCAAAATGGTAGTACGTTTAGGATTTTGTCTTAAGTTACTTCTGTGAATCGGGCCCAGAGTTTTTCAGAGGATCCGTCAGCATTGGTAGGACTAGTGCATTTCTCGTGTTATCTGCGGACCGGAATATGGTCTCTATCAAGCCTAATATCGTGTATCATCAAGTTATATTCTATATTATTACAATGGTCCATGTTTCGTGCCTCTGGCGAGAGAATAAATATCTTACACAAGTCTAAAGAAGCGGCTGTCGTTCTTTACCTGACACCCTCCACTGTTTCTTGGATGAGGTGTGTTAGTGTCAGCACTGTTTCATACTCATTAGAGACAATGGGGCAGATTTACAACAAAGTAATGCAGCACGGTGCAGCAAGTCATTGTGTTGCACCGTGCTGCATTAGTTTGGAAAGCACAGAGATGCAACAAATTTACAAGAAAATGTTGCATCTCTGTGCTTCGCCTGCGCTGGCACACAAACTACAGCCATGTGCCGGCGCAGGACCCCTTGCACCATAGTGCAAGGATGCCTGCGTTATGGGAAGATTGTTTTTGTGCAGGAAGGGACACCTTCCTGCACATAAACAATCACAACAGGCTGTTTCCTCTTTCAATGTGTGCCGTAGAATTCAGCACGCATTGAGAGAGGAAAAAACTACGCAAAATGAAAATATTACTCCTCGTTGCGCCTCGCTACGCCACCTCTAGGGTGGCGCAGCATTCACAGGCATCTCCAGATTTACGATTTCTCGTGAATCTGGAGATGTGTCTTGCTCCATGGGTGTTGCGTGGGAACACCCACAGCAACAGCCATGGAATGCCCCTTCCACGCACAGTGCTATGTGTGAAGGGGCCATATTTACGAGGAGAGGAAAAGTCACGCAGGGTGGCTTTTCCTTACCTTGTAAATATGGAGGAGCCCCCCTGCGCCACCAGTATGTCACGAAACGTGATGTAGTGGTGGTGAAGGGGGTTTGTAAATCTGGCCCAATGTGTATAGCATATAACATTAGTGTCCATATATAGTTCACAATTCCGCTTGATGACTATTAGCAAATTAAACCCTACCAACATGGAGGGTAACTCATCCCAGAACTCTAAAAAGATGAACCCTCACCCCCATAATGGTAAGAAAACAGAACGGTGGTGTTGTCTTATGAGTAATGCGTTGAATATTTGGATCCGAAGCTGAGGGATAAGGACAAGGTTCAATGTGGGAATTGACCTTTTCCTCTGGGAAACTGGCTGGTCGAGTTTCGCAGAGTTGTACTATATGGGTAATGTTCGGTGACTTAGAATTGAAAGAGATGCATATCTCTAATGGAGGGCGGGCACACTGCCAGAGGCAGCCCTTGAGTCAATTACAAAACTAGGGGTCCCCACTTATATTCAAAATGTTTGTAGTCGTCTCTGAAGATATCCGTCACTCTTTCTAGACAGAGTATCCTCCAGAGCCGAGCATGCCACATCAACAGGGTGGGGACTGTTGTTTTCTTCCAAGCTGCTGCAATGGCAATTTTGGCCACCCCTAACCAGGACCACAGAATAGCCTTGCCTGATTTGGTTTGATGTGTCAGAGATGGGTCCCTAATGCCCAGGAGCACTCCTTCAATGCTGGTCGTTATGGGTTAGCCTAGCATAGATTAATATGGGCTAAAATCTCCTCCCAGAAGTGCCTAATCAGAGGGCAGTTCCACCATATATGTCGGAAGTCGCCAAGGAGCCCACAGCCCCTCCAGCACATATCAGATGTGTCTGGGAATATTCTCTTAAGCTTAGTTGGGTAGAGGTACCAATCTATCGCGGTTTTCATACGCGCTTCTCGTAATTTCAGAGAGTGGTTAGATTTCGCAGTGTCTGACCATACCTTAGCCCACTCCTTATCTGAAATCTCTCTTTGTGTTGTGTCTTCCCGGGCGCTTATGTATTTAGGTCTCAGTGAGTGAGTGGAAGCAAGTAAAAACTTGTAGAGGGAAGATATCGTCCCTTTCATAGAGACCGCGGATTGAACACATTTTTCAAACGCAGACTTCTACCGTGTAGCCGCATTGTGAATCTGAGGTGTGTGCCCAGTGTTTAAGTTGGAGATAATTATATTGTTCCTCTGGGCCTAAATGAAATTCCTGCCTACATGAGGCAATAGTTAGTATATCATAATTATGAAAGAGGTCTTGCAGCATAAGACATCCCCCCTCCTTCCATGCGTCAAAGGGGCCTTGGGACAGAGTGGGTGGAAAGGCCGGGTTGAAGTGTATCGGCGTGTGGGGTGAAGGAAACGGTGTCCACCCGCTCCCTCCAGGGACAGAGTCCCAGACCTTCAGAGTAGTCTGTGTAGGGGTGCTAATATAGGTGTTTGCAGGTCTATCTTTTTTGGGTTTCCATAGTAGATCCCATATTGACCGTCCTGCAATGGCTCTATCCATATGTTGCCAATGTTTATCAGATATCTAATTGGACACTCTGTTGCTATTCTAAGCTATGTGGCCTTATAGTAGAGGCCCAGATCAGTTAGTCCCACGCCTACCTCGCCCCTTTACTGCCGCAGCACATGGAACGGCAGGCACACTCGTCTGCCTTGCCAGATGAGGTGAGTAAATAAGGTCCGCACTTTAGGGAGAAGGTCTCTATCTAGCTGTATAGGCAGTGCTTGAAAAAGGTATAAAAGTTGTGGAAGCACTGTCATTTTAATGGCGTGTATGTGGCCTAGACATGAGATGAACATTGGTTTCCAGCGTTTAAGGTCGCCTGGTAGTTGGTGGAGTAGGGCAGGGTAGTTGGCCTTAAAGACTCCTTCTGCGGTGGAGGTTAGTTGTACTCGCAGGTATTGAAGGGAAGTTTTGCCCATTGAAAAGGTGTGCATTCCTTCAGAGTTCCTACGTTAGAGGTTGGCAACGTAAGGTTGAGGATAAAGGATTTATCTAAGTTAATTTTGTAGCCTGCCACTTGCTTGAATCTGGTCATTTCCAATTGTAATGTCGGGAGGGAAGAGGATGGGTTAGTTAGGTATAGAAGATTGTCATCCGCAAAGAATGATATTTTATGGTCTTCAGCGATGAAGGGAAGGCCCATTATCCTGGGGTTCTCTCGTATATACAGAGCAAGTGGTTCGATACTCAAGGCAAATAATAATGGTGACAATGGGCACCCCTGTCTCGTCCCTCTAGTAAGGGGGAAGAAATCAGACAGCATTCCCTTGACCTGTACCCGAGAGCGGGGCATGGTGTAGTTGGCTTTAATCATGTTGATGAATTTGTGTGCAAACCCAAAGCCTTTAAAAGCAGCAAAAAGGAACGCCGAATCCACCCTATCAAAGGCCTTCTCTGCGTCCGGCCCCACAAGCACTGCCTTTTATAAAACCTGATTGGTCCAGGTGGATGAGGTCTGGCAGTAGGTTGTTAAGTCTTTCGGCCAGTATGGCTGAGTACAGCTTAGCGTCCAGATTTAAAAGGCCAATAGGGCGATAAGAGGCACATAGGTGAGGCTTTTTCCCTGGTTTAGGTATCACTGTGATAACCTCTTCAGCCATCGAGGGGATTACCTGTACGCCCCTTTGCCATACTGTTAAATAGTTGCATGAGGTGAGGAAGAATGTCATCTGCATACCAATTGTTAAAAATGGATGCGTCCTGTGGAGACTTCAGTTAAAAAAATTCTGTAATCGAGTCCCGCCGGGCATCTCGCATCAACCTGTCCTTTGTGACGGAGGGTGGGAAGTACCATTTGGCAATGCTAGGCGTTGCGATACTCCATCTCGGGCAGATCGAGATTGGACAGTGGTCAGAGATCGAAAGCGGGAAGATTTTTGCCTCTTGTTTGGCGCCCAACAGTCTCTGACTCGTATAAATATAATCAAGCCTGAAATATGTGCAGTGAACATGAGAAAAAAGTGTAATCCTTAGTCGTGGGGTAAAGTGTGTGCCACGCGTCCCTACGGCCCGGGTCGTACAGTGTCTGTTTTATTGCTGCAGGGAAGGGATTCGTTAGGGTCCTATGATTATGTGTACTGTCGAGGTCTGCCTGCCAAGTAAGGTTGAAGTCTCCCATGAGAATGGTCGGGCCCTCTGCAAATTCGCCAACACGGTGTAAGAGGGTGGTGAGGAAGGCGGCTTGGCCTACATTAGGGGCATATGCTGTGATAAAGGTGCATTGTTTCTCCTTTAATTTGCCCTTCACCATAATTTGCCGGCCGTCTTTATCGGTTTGAATCGCCTCTGTTTGAAATTTGGTAGTTGTATGAAAAAGTAAGGCCACCCCGCTGCTTTGTCCCTTGCAAGAACCTGTAAATAACTGAGTATTGTTTGTGTCATAGTCTTGCCTCCTCCCCCCTCTTTAAATGCATCTCTTCATTTGCATTTAATTATAAAGTGCATAAATCACCCGAAGGTCTCAGAGCGCTTGCAGAGAAACCTCCAGACAGAGAACCCAGAACAGGGCAGAGGACAGGGCTAGAAGAGCCAGGTTTTTAGCTGTTTGCAGAATCTTAGGTAATCGGGTTCTGTCCTAATCTGGAGGGGCAGGGAGTTCCAGGCTTCAGGAGCTGTTTTGCTAAATGCCCTGTCACCGTTTCTGGCCGTACGTACCCTAGGGACACTTAGGAGAGACTTGCTGGATGATCTAAGCGTTCTCGACGGGTGGTAGACCTTGAGCTTTTGTTCTAGGTATGTTGGACCATGACCATTAATGGATTTATGGACCAGGCAACACAATTTGAACTTTATACGCTTTTGTATTGGGAGCCAGTGCAAGGTTTTTAAGCAGAGCAGTGATGGGGTGCGAGAAGGAAGGTCGAGCACCAGCCTTGCCGTGGTGTTCTGAAGAACCTGTAAGCGAGCCAAGAGCGTGGTATTTATTGAGGATAAAAGTGCGTTCCCATAATCAATCCCGCTGACAATGAGTCCCTGTACTATGGGCATGCGAGCTGAGAGGGGAATCCATTTAAAGATTTTCCTCAGACTGCGCATGAGGCCAAAGCTAGTGCATACTACTTTACTTATATGATCAGACATGGACAGCTTATTGTCGATTGTTACCCCAAGATTCCTGACTGAAGGTTTGGGCGAGGGGCATGGGCCAAGGGAGGCTGGCCACCAATCTTCGGACCAGATTTTTTCGGCCCTTCCAAACAGCATGACCTCCGTTTTGCCTGCATTCATCATTAGAAAGTTCCTGGTCATCCAGTCATGAATGTCTACCATGCAATTTTTGAACCTCAGTTTAGTTTCGTCTGGGTTCTGATCTATTGTGATCAATATTTGGGTGTCATCTGCGTAGGACACGGTTTCAAAACCGTGTGCTCATATAACCTTTGCGAAAGGGGACACATAAAGGTTAAAGAGCGTAGGGCTCATTATTGACCCCTGAGGGACACCCTTATCATTGTCATAGAAGTTGGAGGAATAAGTACCAACTTGGAACTTAGACCGCCTATTTGTCAGATAGCTTTTTATCCAGCATAATGCGGAGCCCTCGACACCAACCTTCCCAAGACGTTCTAAAAGAATGAGATGCGAGATGGTGTCGAAGGCAGCGGATAGGTCGAGCAAGACCAATATGGTCGACTGGTTGGAATCCAGTGTCATTCTTATATTATCGACAATTTCGAGCAGGACGGTTTCGGTGCTGTGGAATGCCCTAAAGCCTGACTGTGATGGGTCCAGGAGCTTGTTAGTCTCCAGATGTAATTTGAGTTGTTTATTTATTAGGGACTCCATAATCTTCCCGAACAAGGGGAGGAGGGAGATGGGCCGATAGTTAGGGAGTAATTTAGGATCGGCTGAAGGTTTTTTTAGGATAGGTCTTATTACGGCCTCCTTCCAATGTAATGGGACAGAGGAATGGAGTAGGGACTGATTCAAGGTTTTCGTTAAGGCAGAGATCAGAACAGGAGCTTTTTTTGATAGAATTTGAGGAGAGGCAGGGTCTCCAGGGGCTACAGACTTCATTTTGTGAAGGGTTAACTCAACCTCTGTTTCTGAGCATGGTGAGAATTCCCTTAGTGTAGAAATGCAATTGTTGGGGTCCCTGCAGCTCTTAGTGGGCGAGACTATGGTCTGACATATGGGAGGTAGCTGAGGAAAAAGTTTATGGATGTCATTGACTTTTTCGTGGAAGTACGCTGCCACAGAATCCACCCATTCTGTTGATTCGCTGAGTGGCTGTTGGCTGGCAGGGGGATTAGTGAATTATTTGACTATACTGTAGAGCTCTCTTTGTGGGTTAGCCGCCTGGGTTATCCTATTACCAAGGTACACTTTTTTTGCCTCGGCGATTCCTTTCATATACTGTCTGTGTGCTGCTTTATACTGTTCCCTATCCCTCAGATCTTTAGTTTGACGCCATTTCCTTTCTACTACCCTGACTGCGTGTTTGATTAGCTCCAGATCTGGCGTGAACCAGGGTGAGTTTTTTGTAGGAGGTCTGGATGCTCGTGCTGGGGCACTGCAATCTAACGCCAATGTATCTATCTATCTCGTGAAGAGCCACATGTCGAAGTGGTGGTCAGTAATATATTTCCATACCTTCTGATGCTTAAGTGGTGAGTTCAACCTTTGAACGTTCCATGAAGCTACTGTGATCCCCATAGTTAGCTGACTCCCCCTCCTTCTTCTAGCTTAGATGTGTTCCCTGTCATAGCCTCCTCAGTGCGCAAAATGTTAGCATAAACTGTGCTCTTCCTCTCTGCTTATGCACTGCCTTGTACCTGTGCTTCAGACCTGCATACTTAGTTACCCATCCTTCCAGTTGCATCATCCACCATCTGTGTAAAAAGAAAACTTCCCCTTCCCCATAACCAAAAAGAAAGTGTCCCAACAATACCAACATCAGTGATCGTCAGATAGATGTTAAGTTCTGACTGCCAACGATAATGCCCTCGTGGGCTCGTCGGTGGAGGTCGGAGCCGAAGTTCCCCTCCACGCTGTTCTGGAGTGCTCAAAAAGTAAGCTACGCCAATTTCTCAGAGTCTATATCGGGTTGAGGTTATCTCCATTTCTACTGAGGACTGCCACTGGACCCTATTTTGCAGTGTTCTGGTAGGATTTAGTCCGTCCCCGTGCTGTGGAGCTGTGCATTCTCAGTGTCCAATAAACGTAGAGCCACTGTTGTCACTTCCTTTGTCACTTGTGGGTCCCCCTCAAATTTGTGGACCATTGGGACTGCCTTGCGGAGTTTCCCTCTTGTCCTCTCTCTGGCCCTGGCCCCCGGTCTTCCTCAACAGTGGGAAGGGCCAGCAGGCGAAGACCCTCTTGAGCTTGGTGACATGGCGTGGTTTATTGTAGTAATCAAAGCTGAGGCCGAACGGGTATGTCCATGTGTATTTCACGTGGTCCTCTCGGAGTTTCGCTGTGATAGGTCTAAATTGGTGTCTTCTTGCCAGAGTTGCTGGAGCCAGGGCTTGGTATAGGGTGCATTTGTGGCCTTGGAATGAGACAGTTCCCTTTTTCCTGACCTCCTGCAGAACCGTCTCCTTGATCTTAAAGGAGTGGAATTTGACCAGCACATCTCGAGTTCCTCGCCTGTCTACACTGCCTGTTCTTCCAACCAGGTAAGCGCAGTCCAGTTTGATTTTGAGTTGACGTGGGCTGACAATCTCGGCGAAGTGACCTTCAAGGAACGCCCCAAGATCTGGTCCCTCTGCTCCTTCAGCAAGGTTTCAGATCCATACGTTTTCCCGCCGAGACCTTTTTTCGAGGTCTTCGTATTTCAACTGGGCCAGTTGGAGTTGATGTTGGAGGTCCTGTAGTGTGTCTTGCATCTCCATTTTGTGTTTCTCCAGTCCCTCGGTTTGCATTTCCAGGTCCACCACTCTCGTGCCCACCGAGTCTACATCTTTGTGAAGCGTGGACATGCATGTAGTCAAATCTGCCCAAAGCAGATGGATGGAGGCTTTCATGTCTTGACTCATCTCAGCATGGAGTTCAGCTTTGAAATCACGCAGTGAAGACAGCAGTTCATCTTTAGTAAGAGCCATGTCGCTCTGCTCTTCTCCTTGGTCTAGCGGTTGCCGTTTCTCGGAAGGCTGGAAGAATCTAGTGTTGGTGTTGGAGGTGCTTTCTTTGGCAGCATAGGTGCGGGAGCTCCTCTGCGGCCTTCTTGTTGCTTATGTCAGCAGTAGTTATTGAGGACAGGAGTTCCTGTTTGTATTGCAGTGAATATTTTCAGTAGAAACTGGCTGCAGCCGGGTTTTGTTGGTCTGCCATGGCCTATTTAGCGGTACGACCCTGCCAGAGTCGGTGCGAAAGGCCCCCCTTCTAGGAGAACCATAGATATCCAGCGTCTCATCAGGAGATTCAATTAATCCAGTTAGATATTGGTGGAGAACTGCCTCTGTGCATGAGGGGAGCACTGTAGGAGATCTTTGGCCGTTCGCGACATGCCCCGGTGTTGTGTTCCTAATTAGAAGCCACTATCTTAGGGTCAGGCATTGTCAGTCGCTTGGTTGCCAGGCATGCAGATGGCCTCTAAACCCTCTGCAGGCCTCTTTCCTAAGCTTTTATGGCAGCAAGTATGTTGTGCGCCCCTCCGGTCATGCTGCAAATGTCCTACAAGCAGCAGCTTGTCCCATGTACGGCCCCCCCAGCGTCGGCCGTCCCGTCTCCCTCACGTCCAGCATAATGCAGTATCTTCGATGGCTTACCGCCTCAGGGTATTAGGCTGCATGGCTTCAGACGGGGCTCAATCCGAGGTGCGGGACACTACCAGCCACTTGCGAGGGAGAGCCCGCGGTGATCTGCTCTCTCCGTTATCTTCCAATCGCCGCCATTTTGAGTAGACTTGCGGTCAGTCCCGGCGGGTCTCAGCCAACCTCACCACAATGTGCAGTCGTTGTCGTAGAGTCCCCGCTGTAGTGTAAACCGCTCAGGAATCACTGACATTTGTTGTAGCGATTTTGGCGTGTTCTGCTAGCCGCTGCACACTCGTTTCACCAGCGTGGAGTGGGAGCCGATACGGATCACGTCCGTCCAGCCATCTTGCTCGGCCACGGCCCCCATGGTCCACATTTTTGACCATTCACTTTCACACAAGCAAAGGAACAGACCATCTATTGACTTATACCAAAATTAGCCCACCAGTACTACTTAGGGAGTGTCTGCCCCAACCTCAAGACCATCAGCTCCTTCTTAATGTAGAAACCAATGTCGAACCAAAGAGTCTGGTCAAAATAATATCAAAGGCAAGAACAGACAGGGCACCAGGTTCCAATGGTCTGCCATAGGCTCTCTTCAGATCTAACCCCTTATTCTTGGTTGAACAGTTAACAAGCCTCTTTGACCGCTGTTGGAGGAGCTCAACCACACCTAATTCATGGTGCAGGCCAATACTCGGCCCCATCTATAAGGGTGGCATTCGATCTGTTGCAAGCAACTAAGGTTAATAGCCTTACTTGATAATGAGGTCAAGTACTTTGCCAGCCTTCTTCTGGAGAACCTGAGACAGTGGGCAGAATCAAAAAGGCTCATTCCAAGAAATCAAACTGGGTTTGAATCAAAGTCAAGCACACTGATCAATCGTCTAGCCATATCAATAATGCAAACATCTTGTTTTTATTTCTACATTGCTGCTTTGAGGATTTCAAGGCAGCCTTCGATCGTGCTCCAAGGGAGGTGCTCTGGACCAAGTTAATAAAACTAGGAATACCACCCAAACTTTTGGATCCAATAATTCAGCTGCACACCAACACCTGGATTCAAGTGAAGCTGGGGGACACTTATATCTGTCTAGGGAAATCCCCATGTCACGGGGAGTCAAACAGAGATGTGTGCTAGCTCCACTTCTTTTTAATCTGTTCATAGTTGATCTCCCTCAAGAACTAAACAAAGTAAATTGTTTTTCCACCAAATATCAGCGGAGCCCAGATTACTAACATTCTATACACCGACAGCCATGCCTTCTTCAGCCTTACGAGCTAGGGTTGCAAAGGTTGCTTAATCAACTGTATAATTACACAACCACTAATAATTCACAGATTAATTTGAAGAAGATACAGGTGGTCGCATTTGGCAGTAAAAGGTACTAAGATGGCGGCTGGACATGTAATAGCCACTAGATTAATGTAGAACAAATATAGATGTATCTGGGGATTCATATTGATGCAAGAGCCTCTTTCCCTAAGCACCAGAGAAAAAGCACAGCAAAAGCCACAGTTCTCAAAGTCAGCTCATCTAAACTTTTAAAACAACTGTTAACCCCAAGCCTAGCCCCGGCGGTGGAAGTCATGCGAGCTAAGATTTCCTCTACCCTATCTTATGGCACTGAATCCTTTTGGGCATGCTTCGCAGCGCACTGAACCAACACACAATGAAGATTTATATATCTGTGCTGCGGCTGCCAAAAACTTTGTCTGCAGCTCAGATCAGATTGGAGCTTGGCGTCCCCAACCATCAAGTGGTAGGTTCTGGTGCTTTTCTCAACCTATGCCATAAGCTGAGAAGGGTCATACCCGGCTCTCTCAAGACCATGTTATGAGCTGACATTAGCTCCAGTGGGCTAGCTGGGTCACACCATCTGTCTTTAAATGATTGTGTGCAGCAACCATCTGCAAATGAACTGCTGAACTTATATACAAGTCAAATGGCTTTTAAAACAAGTATTAAGAAACGTATCCATCTATGTTCCTATCTTTCAGACAGAGCAATTCTAGCCAAAAGCAAGCACGCATGGGCTGTTATTAATTCATACCAGCTGGCCTCCCCATCCTCATATTTTGCTTGTACATACTCTTTGCACCTGAAACTAAGATTCATGGCTCTTTTATTTAGCCCACTGGCACTGCTTAACAGAAGAAACCAAATGCAAGGGATGCAGCACGTCAGATGAATCCTTGGAGCATGTACTGAGTATCTGCCCAGTGATAACGGACTCGCGTAAATAATGTCTCATGACTGAGTTGAACAATCTGGGAGTCCGTATCTGTCCGCAGAACATTATAGCAGCTCTAAACCCAGAAAACTTGGTGGCATATTATCAAGACAGGCGACAAAATTATCGCCGCTTTAGCGGCAGAAAACTGCTGCTAAAACGGCGATAATGGGCTTGAAAATATGCTCTATGGAATTCCAATTGAAGCCCTTGTTAAATGTGAAGGACATCTAACATGGGCTTCAGTTGGAATTCCATAGAGCATATTATCAAGCCCATTATCGCCATTTTAGCGGCAGTTTTCTGCCGCTAAAGCGGCGGTATTTTATCGCCTGTTTTGATAATATGCCCCATGGCCCTAGACATCCGTCTGATTAAATGTATCCACTTTGCATATAAAAGGTTCATTTTCCTAGATGGCCACCCAGGAAGCTAGCTGGTACATCTACGCCTGGTTCCCCTTAAGACCTGTTTAATATACACATATTGTTGCTTTCTTTTGAAGGCTTTTGAAAACCGATTGGAGTTTTTATGCACATTTTATAATCTGTTTTTAAAATATATTCTGTTGATTCTTCATATGAACTATTTTCCATGTGAATGACTAACGGCAAAGGTTCTGTTCCCTCTAAAACTCGTTAAATGTAATTATGCTGCTAGTACCCGAAGGTATTTGAAAGTTAGCTTGGTATTTTACATAGTTACCTGGAACACGTTTTTATCACCAATGATAGGCCAATTTTAAATATGGGTTGTCATGTCTTGCACATTTGTAAAGGTTTTAAATAACCACATACAAAAAAGATTATAATTTATACAAATAAAATAAAAACGTATATGTATGACTATCAGAGGAAAGAGGGGAGACTGATCGTGTACATGAGTTGTGGGAAATTTGCAGAAATACAATAATATGTAATAGGCCAGTGCATAATTTGTAAAATATTAAGGGCCAGGACTCTGACCAGGAGGCCATTGCAGCTTGCACCACACATTGCCCCTGTCATCCCTGCCAAAACAACTACTAACCATCTATCTTACATGTAAATGTGACAGGTCAGATTATTCCAGGTCCCCAAAGCTAAAGTAATGGCAGGGGAGCCAGGTATTAGTAGTTTTTTAATGTATATGGTATGCCTAAACAACTGTTATACTGCTCATCTCTAAATTACATGAGCAGCGCCACCTTGTGACAGACTGCCCTAAATGTGGTGTTTACAATTAGGTGCCGGTGCCGAGCACCGGAAACCAATTAAGTGCCGGTGCTCAGCACCGGAAAGCTCCGGTTCAAATTAAGCACGGGAATAGGCTAGACGTGAATGAGTCAGAGTAGGTTGTGCTGAGAGAGAGGAGGTATGCAGAGGATGGAATGGAAGTGGAGGGAACATTTGAAAGGGTGGAGAAAAAAATGGAGAGGTGACAAAGAGAAGTTTTAATGAAAGGTCAGTTTTTAACGCCAGATTTAAGGAATACTGATAATATTTGTGAGACAGCATGCAGTTTGAGGATGCAAGAATGTAGAAAAAAACAACATTATTTACTTCTGAAGATTGTGATAGGTTAGTACTAGAATCAGGTAATCCATCTATCCGCTGCTAGGCTACTGCTAGACCACCTATCCAGCCAGGTAAGTTGATAAGCTCAAGGTTTGAAAGTGAAAAATAATGGCTGGACACATATGTTGAGAAATATCAAGAGCTTTAGCTTGCACTCCATGGAAGCAGTACCATAAAAATCAAAGCAGTGTGATTGTATACATGGTAAATGATGCACACATTGAAAAGGAGTTTCTGTAAATCCTTCTGCTTGTTTATTTATTCCCAAGCCATTGTCCTTGGTGTCTGTCTGCCTCAAGTTGTCTTTGAAGGCCTACAGACAAACCTTCCACTAATTGTACCAGAGGTTGGTGAAACACTGTTAATCAATGCACATATCTATTTGGTGCAAGGTTGAGAAGTGTGTAATCAGTTGACAGCAGGTGACAGTGAGGTCAAGTAGACCCAAGTCTCCCAGCTGTGTTGTCACTTCTATTGAAAGTTTGTGTCCCTCCTCAACTATAATGAATTGTAAACAATTATCTCCTGTATGGTGTGTCACATGAATTTAATCTGCCCTTAATTTGGTCATTTAGTATGACTTGGGTGCCTGGCTGATTGCCCCACAAACCTATGGCTGGATCTCAGTAAGATGGCCTCAACTGTTATCTTGGAGGGTCGTGATGCACAATATTGTTAGGGAAAGTTAAAGGATTGGTTACAATCTAGCGTTATGCACTGAGGGTGAATCTGCTGCAGGAAGCAGCAATATCTTGTAGTTCTCCCAGGAGATTGGTCCGTTTGTGGAGGCATCCAATTTTGTGAGTTACTAGCATTCACTTTAGGGAATTATGTGACATCAAAATGTGTGAGGAATTGCCGCATTGCATGGGGTCTCCGTAATGGTATGTAAACCACGTTTGTGCTAATCCTTGAACAGTCAGGACCCCCCACACTCCCACTCCCCCGATTTAAAACATTTAGAGCCTATAACAAAGTAAGTGGGGTACCTATATGTATTTACACTATAAGTTAAAACTTCAAATCAATTTTGAATGACTTCTCTCTCTCATCTCCTTTCTCATTCCCCCCAAGTAGTGCAGGTTAAATTAGATACTGGCTCTGACTGCCAAAACCATGGATCTTAAATTTCAATCTGTTCCCCAGCCCTACATGGCCCACAGCCAGGATACAGTGTCCAGATAGTCTGCTGTAGAGAGACGCATACTTAGAGATGAGTACTATCCAACTAGGGACAACTCTTCAAGACGTGTTTCCATCCTATACATCCCTGGTGACTTTCCACAGATGCTACAGCGCCTTCTATGTCCACCTCAATCTCATCCATGCCAATGCAGGAATAACCATTTGTAACCAACAGGAAGGCAATAATATCAATAGGTGATGACATCCACAATAGACACAGATGGCGAGCTACCACAAGACCAGCTAATGAATGACATCAAAGGTACCAAGTAGTGGAAAAGCCAACCTTGACAATGCATCCTTAGAGACCAATGAGCAAGATTTGAGGCTGTGGGCAATGACAATCAGCAGTGAACACTGTAAAGACCTCCAAGGCAACAGCTTTCGCGCTCTGATGCTATCACCAGTATTAACCAATTGGAAAAGTGAGCATACCAATAAGTTACTTCATCACACATGGTGACCAATGGGAAATCAGCCATACCTGGAGGTGATGACATCATCAGAAGAGACCAATGAGATGGTAGACAAAAGTTAGTGACATCATTAGGAGTGGCCGATGAGAAGAGAGCCATCCCAATGCGGCATGCCAGGGCCAGCGTTAGACGATGGGAAGGAGCACATAGCAAAGACCACTGCTGTCCCTAAAGTAAACACAGATCAAATGCTATGAGTGTTGTGTTCATATTGCAAGCACATATAGGCATGATCCATAATATGTATAACTTTATTCTCTAACAAAAGTACTTCTCATAACACAATGTACTATGACAGCCAGACAGTAGTATATTACACAATGTACATTACATGGCCCCATTGCCTCATAACTATCCATATGAAGCTCACGTGTCTGCTTCAAGAACGACAATTAACAATTCATTTTCCTCTGGACTAAAATCTGCATGCATGCAATCAGTTTACCATTTCTAGTAATGCTGTATAATACAAGACTAATTACAACACTTACAACTAACATTAGAAAACAAATTTGGGCATGAGGGAGTAGTGTACTATGCATCGACAAAAGTTATTCAATGCCTCTTCAAGCATAGTAGCACTATATAAAACTACAAAGTAATATAATAAACAACATCCTCCCCCAAAGCAAATAATAGATGAACTTTAATCTTGTAATTAAAGTATCTAAACCATGTGGATGACAAGAATAATGACTCCCAGGCTGAGTTTTATCCAAGCAACAAAGGACATCATTTAAATATTGATGGGCGGCCCTCTTCCACCAGAGTGGTGCAGTAAATTATTCCATATCCCTGAAAGAGGGGCCGCCTGTCCAAGTGGGCATTTCTAGCATTGACAGCACCCGCAGACACTGCATTTCATGCAAATACAGTGTAAATTTGACGGACGGCTCCATCAGCAAGATGCAGGTGTATGTCAAACTTACACATTTTTTGATATTTTCGAGAAGAAAATCAGAAAGCGGGATTTTCTTTTTGAAAATAAAAAAGCCAATGCCTGGCGGTAATGGGCATTGAAAAACGTCTGACAGTCTGCATGTCTAAATTTGGCGGGCGGACATATAGCTAAATCTCCGACAGCCACTACTCTGTCTGGTCGCAGGAGGAGTATGACCACTGCAGAGACAGAGAAGAATTAAAATAGGGTGAATGGACAATAATTTTGGCAGGATTTAAGTTTAACTAGGTATATCTCCAACAACTGGCGATAATTATCTATTGGATATCATGGCTAATTCAGATGAAAAGCAGGCATAAGTAAAGTAGCGTTAACCGAGGTTAGCACTACTTTTCCTATTGCTCTGCAGGTTAGCGTGAGGCGTGATAATAGGAGAAATGTCGCTTAGCGACATTTCTCCCATTATTCTAGGGAGGAACACAAAGCTGGGCATTAAGGGAAAGGGTGCTGAGGCAAGGATTCACACGATAGCTTGCTAATAGGGCAATACAATTATCGCCGCTTTGCGGCCGAAAACGTCTGCTAAAGCGACGATAATTGTCTTGCTGATATGGCCCAACATGAGTAGCAAATTGTCTGAGTCGAGTTGATGGCTTGGGTGACATCTCAGCACAGGGCCGGCTGTAGGGTGGTTCGACTGGTGCGGCCGCACTGGGTGCTGACATGGAGGTGGCAATGACCTCAATGGGAGGGGCAATGTGTTTAACAATAACTTATAATTTAAAAGGACCTGCTGCAGAGTTCCTTGTGAATGTAGCTTTCAGTCTGTGAACAAATGTCAAGATAAATAATGTGATTAAAATTCCTGCTACAGAGATAGATTGGAGTTTTATCTAGTGGCAGTTTAGACTCATCATAAAGTTGCGCGGAGGGTTATTATGCCTGCTGCAAAGATCTGTATTTTATGAGGATAGCTGAGTGGATTAGTAGAGCAAGCCTTTGTCAGCGTTTTAAAACAAATGAAATGTCTGTGAGAGAGGTACTGTGGAGAGATGAGGGGCACACTTGCTGAGTGGTAGTGAGGGAATCCGAGGAGGAGGCCATGAGGGGGGGCAAAAAAGATTGATGCACCAGTCGCCACTAGAGCTAAAGCCGGTCCTTTCTCAGCTCATTATACAAATCTTGTCCAAAGCAAATGTCCAGGATACGATGCTTTTGAATCAGTTACCGTTGCCCTGGCTTGAGATTGTCAGATGGAGGTTGCTGAAATAGCAAACTATGGGTGGAAAGGGAGGGGTTGTGTGGTTGTGGATTGCTCCATGTTGCCCTCTCCTCTGTCTTCCGGTTGCTGCCCATTCAGTGACATCTGTCCTGTGATGCATCATCTGGAATCTTCTCTTCATGAGTCATCTTTCTTTCTTGAACAAAGAGATTTAGTGGTCAATATGTGGTCTCCCTAGGAGGCTGGAGTAAGTGTTTCCTTCCTCCCTGTAACCATAAGGGGTGGATTGCATAGAAACCCTGAATTTCTCACTGGAGTGACTATCCGGTACCATATCATGATCACTTCCTGCTAGGTCTGAGATGATAATGCATTGCTGTGTGTTTTTTAGGTACACAAAAACACAAAAATCTGCAACAGGCACTTATCCCTCTTAGATATCAATAGTTACATCCCTATATTTGCCTCATGCCAGTTTCTTCATTTAAACAAGGACCTATCAACAGATTCTGCGACTGGGTTTACTTTTGGCCTTGGCACAGTGGGAGGGGCAGCAGTCAGCTCAAAAGGACCCAGCACCAAAGTGTGTACTGTTGGTGTTTTGCTAATTGCACAGTGCTGCCAAAAATATTTTTTATGCAGCTGCGCATGCTGGTGTTTTATTTCGCAGTATTTCTTAGATGACGTATGCTGATAGATCTGTTACAATTATGAGGGAATGCAAATTTGATGTTTGTCTACCCTTTGGGTGATTTCTCTGTTTCGACCTTTTTTTGGGCACGTGCAGAGTACCTAACTGTAATAACTGGGACCGAGGGTGCATATGAGTGAGCTTATAGGTCTGACTGACATTTTCATTTATAATCCATTTAGCTGTGACAATGCTTGTTTAAAAAAGTATAATCTATTGGATACCTATTGCCTATTAGGTTGGCAAATACTAGCGTCCAGTTGGGCCCTGTGGTGGTCCTAGTGAGGCAAAGTGTTACCACTACACCAGCTAGAAAAATCTTTGTCTACTTTACACAAGACTCATACGATAAATCAACCTAATCACCCCTCCCGATTTTTACACGCTTTTTCCTGTTCAAATGTGTGTTTCTTCAGCCTAACGCTCTCCCAGCTGACCTATTTCGCTGGTACAAATGTGTGTTTCTTACTAGCTCTCATCCATTCTCATCACACGATCATGTGGTGTCAATGATGGGCTGTAGCTGTGAGAGTCAGATCACTTTACTGAGGGATAGACAATAGACAGAAAGGAGAGATCCCCACAACTTGCCATTCCCAAACCTTGGCAAGTGGCAGATGGACAAAACACAGGCTCCACTTAGAATGGCATGGGGTGCTGTGGGAGGGGTGAGGTGATGGGGCCGGTAGTGTCTTTCTCAGTTTGACTGCTCCCTCTACCGGCAGGCTAGCAACATGGCTCAGAGGGTTACACTCAGAGCAGCAAACTTGCAATGAATTGCAGATTACAAGTTTGAATGCCAGGACGGGTAGTGGGCTATCTTCCTAGTGAGGTCCGCTATTTACTACTCTATCCATCCTCTTCATATCCAAGCTCTGACTACCTGCAATTGACCAAGTTAAAAACCAATAGGAGGTTAGGCGGGTCTTTTTGACTTAAACTGGAATGGGAAACAATGGACTGAAAATAATAAAACTACCAGTAAGTAATCTGAACATTACCTAATCATCCTATTCCTCTTTCCAGGCCTTGTGCTTTGGAGAATACCAAAGCCAAATAAACACTTGGCCAAGCTCTATTGTCATATAACAGCAAAACTGAGGCAAACACTACAATGGTCAAGAGACAATTTATGAACTCAGAAATCTCCTCCATGGTACTTCACAACAGAAAGAACTCTAAAACCAAAATCAGAAATAAAAGAGCTATCAACATGCAATAGAAAATGTTGTGAAAGTAGAAGAAGTTGTCCCAAGTAACAGATCTACAAATCTGAAACACGGAAGCTCCTTTTGCCTCTGACCAAGAAGTTGATTTCAGTGACTGTGTCATCAATTGCATATGTGTAGTCAGATCTGTCCAAAGTCGATCGATGGAGGCTTTCATGTCCTGACTCATCTCAGCACAGAGTTCAGCTTTGAAATCGCGAAGTGAAGTCAGCAGTTCATCTTTAGTAAGAGCCAATGCGCTTGGCGCCTCTTCTTGGTCAAGCGGTTGCCGTTTGTCGGAAGGCTGGAAGGAGCTAGTGACCTTAGTTGTTGGTGGTGCTTTCTTTGGCGGCATAGGTGTGGGAGCTCCTCTGTATCCTTCTTGTTGTGTATGTCAGCAGTAGTTATTGACGACAGGAGTTCCTGTTTGTATTGCTGTGAATACTTTCAGTAGAAACTGGCTGCACCGGGGTTTTGTTGGTCTGCCATGGCCTACTTAGCGGTACGACCCTGCCGGAGTCGGGCAAAAGGCCTCCCCTCTAGGAGAACCATAGACATCCAGCGTCTCATCAGGAGATTCAATTAATCCAGTTAGATATTGGTGGAGAACTGCCTCTGTACATGAGGTGAGCACTGTAGGAGATCTTTGGCTGTTTGTGCCGTGTCCTGGTGTTGTGTTCTTAATTAGAAGCCGCCATCTTAGGGTCAAGCATAGTCAGGCACTTGGTTGCCAGGCATGTAGATGGCCTCTAAACCCCCCACTTGCCTCTTTCCTGAGCTTTTATGGCAGCAAGTATGCTGTGCGCCCCTCCGGTCATGCTTCAAATGCCCTACGAGCAGAGGCTTGTCCCACGCACGGCCCCCCCAACGTCGGCCGTCCCATGTCCCTCGCGCCCACAGCGTTATACTGTATCTTCGATGGCTTACCGCCTCAGGGTATTAGGCTGCACGGCTTCAGACGGGGCTCAATCCGAGGTGCGGGACACTGCTTGCGAGGGAGAGCCCACGGTGATCTGCTGTCTCCGTTATCTCCACCATTTTGGGAAGTCTTGCAGTCGGTCCCAGTGGGTCTCAGCCAACCTCACAACAAGGTGCAGGCATTGTCGTCGAGTCCCCGCTGTCGTGTAAACCGCTCAGGAATCACTGACATTTGTTTGTAGCGATTTTGGCGTGTTCTGCTATTCGCTACACACTCGTTACACCAGTGTGGAGTGGGAGCCGATACAGATCACATCCGTTCAGAAATCTTGCTCGGCTACGCCACCGATGGTCCACATTTTTGACCAGTCACTTTCACACAAGCAAAGGAACAGACCATCTATTGACTTATACCACAACAAGCCCACCATTAATACTTAGGGAGTGTCTGCCCCAACCTCAAGACCATCAGCTCCTTCTTAAGGTAGAAACCAATCTCTCACCAAAGAGTCTGGTCAAAATAATATCAAAGGCAAGAACAGCCAGGGCACCTGGTTCGAATGGTCTGCCACAGGCTCTCTTCGAATCTAACCCCTTATTCTTGGTTGAACAGTTAACAAGTCTCTTTGACAACTGTTTGTGGAGCTCAACCACACCTGATTCATGGCCCAGGGCAATACTCCACCCCATCTATAAAGGTTGCATTCGATCTGTTCCCAGCAACTACAGGTTAGGAGCCTTACTTGGTAATGAGGCCAAGTACTTTGCCAGCCTTCTTCTGGAGGACCTGAGACAATGGGCAGAATCAAAAAGGCTCATTCCAAGAAATCAAACAGGGTTTGAATCAAAGTCAAGCACACTCATCAATCTTCTAGCCATATCAATTTTGATTGATAATGCAAAAACTTTGTTTTATTTCTACATTGCTGATTTGGGGATTTCAAGGCAGCCTTCGATTGTGCTCCAAAGGAGGTGCTCTGGACAAAGTTAATAAAATTGGGAATACCACCCAAACATTTGGATCCAATAATTCAGCTGCACACTGATCCAGCGCCCCTATAGAAAAGATGTCATAACAACGCTACCCAACTCCACAATACTCACCATCAATCATAAAATACTCACAAGCCCCATAAACTAACGTGACATATTTTGAGCAACTGAATCATGTGACCTAATTAATAAAACCTATTCACAATTTTATATACACATTTATATACAACTGCAGTATAATAATTTCACCATGGTTTATGTAAAGCTTTGTGTTTAATTAAGTCCCTTAGGCAAATGGAACTGCTGATGGTAATGACCATGAAATAACAAGTCCTGCTTGTCTTTTCAAAAATCTTATTTATTAATTATTTATTCAAGGAAAGTGCATTTTATTAGAGGAATAGCAAATTAGACTGACAGTTCCAAGCAAAATCAAATAGCATGTTAAATGAAGAATAAACAGTTTACCATCACCTAAGCCCTAATTTTCCCTGACTAAAAACTCATTTCGCCTAAAGAAATAGAAGTAAAGTCATTCAACCCTATTGATCCTTACGTGCTCCAAAGAGTCCTTCAGCACGTCACGTCTAACAGGAATCAGGAGAAGATGAACAGCAAGAGTAGCGAGAGCCCCCTCCCTCCCATGGGGACAGTTTTTATACCGTTTCTGACTAACTAAAGTATCTTTATCGCACGTTTTTCTGAAAATCCAAACTTCCCATTGGGTGAGGCATGTCAGTCCACTATTAGGTCACACTTTTCTGACCAAGTCCAGGGCCTCATCATAGCCCTTATTGTTCTTAGTTTCACCTGCCTTTTTGCTTCCTCAAAACAATACTTTCCCGGGGAGAAACTTTTTACTTCCTAATCTTGGCAGGCAATACAGTATCCTGTCCTTGACCATGACTCCAAGAACACATCGGACTCGACCATAATTATTTCTGCACAAAACGTTGTCAGCTCAGCAAAATACTCTGCGCATGAGTGAAGACTTCATTCTGGTCAAGTCTTGAAAACTGTAGTACTGCCAACCATATTCTTTAGTCCCTTTCGTAAAACTAATGTATAAACAAACACAAAACATCAATTAATGAAAGAAATAGAATTGATTCTGTTACCCACCCACCTTTGCTAATTATTAACCCATTAATAAATGTTACCTAGCAGAAGCAAATAAAGCAACAAACAGAATTGTGCAACGTAAAGACAAAAAGACAAAACATGAGCACACGCAAATAAGCACATGCCATTAATAAATCAGCCGCATTTAATTCTGACAAAACAATAGACAAGATTAGTTTATTATTTTTCCCAAACAAGCATTTGCAACATAAAGCACATATATGAGCACATATATTAATACCCACGTGTAATGTTTTGCAATTTAATCTAGGTTGGTTAATAATATTCACTCCATTCACATTAGTATAATTATTTGTATTATGGAAGTTTTACTTTGCGAATCAAAAACAAATTTATTTTAAAATCTCGCTTCATCAACTCCCTCATCTGGTGATTTCAAAATCACCAAACTACACCCAAATTTTTTTTGCAAAAATGTTCATCCCAAAGAAGAACATGTTTTCATTTTCACTGTGTTAGTATTTCTAAAGTCTTGTCTCAGCTGTTTGTCTGCAACTCTCATATTGAGTTCTACGAAACTCTTCCAATTCTATCTCTGTTTCCTGTTCCTTTCTGATCTTGTATATTCTCCTCTTTTCCCTCAGGTATTTCTTTCTTTTGTGTAACATGCAACTAATCTTTAACAACAGTATTACAAAGACTATAACTAATAAAGGTATCAGTATTTTGCCAAGAATTGAACCACCAATCTCTTGAAACCAGGTTTTAATTGCTTCAAATCTCTTGCTCAGACGTTCTGAAAAATCATCTTCTTCTAAGGGTACAATTTCTGATTGCAGCTCAGTAATATTTTTGATATACATCTCAATACTCTGACTCTTATCAGGAATATAGGTACAGCAGTGTTGGACATGTAAAATGCCACAAACTCCTCCCTCTTTTGCTAGCAGAATGTCTAAAGCAAGACGATTCTGCATCACCATAGATCGTATAGCAATGACCTCAGTATCCACTAATTGGAAACCACTAGCTGTGTCAGTTGACAATCTGTCAACAATTGTGGACAATTTTCTAATTCTACCTGCATTCAGGGTTATACCCACTAAAGGTATTACTGCTTCAAAAATGTCTCCCAGAATTTCTGAAAAACTTTCTCGTTTGAATCTATTCAAATGATTGCTGATTTCAAATGAACCTTCTGCATTTCTGTCAACATGGAATATTTTTGGAAAAACAAGTCCAACAAAACACGTCCCATACCAGTGGTCTGGGAGGTTATAGTAAGCTTTGTCTCCACATACAAAATAAATTCCAGGAAAAATTGGATCCTTGTCACCTTTAAATCCCCAACCCCCCATGATTTGATAAGTGTCCTCACAATGACTTGCACCCACAAAATAATTGTCAAATAAAGTATTATTTCTCCTGATAGAAATTTTCCACTAATTGGTTTGTCACTGTGAATAGCAACATTTTCAAAAGATTTACCATTAAGTTTTTCGTCCTCTATCTGCCAGAGTTTCGATTTGGTCTGTTTGAGCATTTCATTTCTTTTATAAATTGCTCTTCTCTCCTCAACTAGATTCAGGAAAGATTTTTCCTCAGATCTCAATTTACAAGTCAAATTGTTTTTAAAAGCATACTCATAGGTACGTTCATTTGTCACAATGAAAAATTCCCTCATCTGTTTAGCTTGTTTGTGCTTATTTAAGCTTTTCTCAATTTTTAGATTAGCAAAAATCTCATCATAATTAGAATAGTAATATTCTAAACGACCAAATTGATAAAATAAGCTAGCTATCACACTACAGCTTATGCCATAAGTAAGAGGAAGCATGTTATAAGTCACTCCCTCCGAAACAGAAGCAGGCAATTTCACGCAAATATACCAGTCTTTGACTTCCATGACCTTTACATACTCAGTCAGGAGTCTTGAAAAAGTATTGCTAGAAAAATCACCAACAGATCTATCTTGGTGAATCTCTGGTTTGTGCTCAATAACTCTGTTAGTTTTGCTTATCGTTCTATGTTTATCTTGTCTAGCAGAAGCTTTGCTTGTCATATTAGCCTTATATAACTCCTTATTTATACCAAAAGGAAAAATAACAGCTAAAACTAACCATAGCAGGATTATTAAAACCACACAAATCAAAGACATTTTACAGCATCTTCTTAAAATAGAACATCTTGAATTGCTATTAGTAAATGTGTAAGGCATTTTCACTCTGATAACAAAAAGCCTTATAAAACAAAAATCATAATTTTAAAATTTCTGATTTCTAACGCCCCCCTATTTTAAACTTTTTTTTTAAAAAGAAAACCCCACTTTCTAACAGCTTTTCTTCGACTTTGCGTCTTACAACAATGTGTTTTTCCAACTAGCACAATTTCTTCGCGCTTGTGTCACCTAACACAATTTCTTCAACCTTATGCCAAAAATAAAATCCCTAAATTTACAGAAACATTTCAATCCTTGTCACTATTATCATCTATCTCTTCCTGACTACTACTGTTCACTTCCACCACAGGTGGAATGATGATGTAAGTCCACTCAGTAGACTTATTTTTTTGATTTGCCTTCACAATTCTCTTTGCTCTACCACTAATGACTTCTATTTTCTTCCCTGCTTCACTTTTCTCTCCAGTGTCATCTTTCTGACTTGACACTTCATTTACTTGTTCTTTTGATCTTTTCACCAATCTATATTTTAGGCCTTCATCTTCATTTGGCCAATCATCACCTTTTCTTGGCAATTTCTTCTTTGACTCAGTTACATTACACTCTGTTCTCCAAGCTCTCTTTCTGAATTTTCTTATTTGAGAATCTTCATCACTCTCTTCAGATTCTGTATCTGAAATTTGAATTCTAGACTCAGGTACTTCTTCATTCAGCAATTTCACTCCGTTAGGAACTCTATTCTCATAGCTGGTACTCGGTAATTCTTCTTCTTCTTCTTCAATTACCTTCAACTTCCCATTTTCAAAATTTCCGTTCCTGCTTTCAGAGCTTCTCTTCTGCTTTTCAATACTCTCCTGGTCTTGAATCACAATTTGATCAGACTCTTTTTCTGCTTCTTTTTCTAGCACATCTTCATCATTTTCAGAGTCTAGTATCACAATTTCCAAATCTTTTTCATTCGATGCTTGATTTACATTTGAACTTTCCAGATGTCGACTTTCCTGTCGAGCTTCAGGATCTGGAATTTTCTAAGGTTCTTCTTCAGAATCTGAATCTGCTGTAGTGTCACTGTCACTTTCATCAGAATTTTCAGGTGGAGGTACACGAATAGTATGACTTGCGTGAATCCACCTCTTCAAACCTTTGCACTTTACTGCATTTGTTGTGACAAGAATGACTTGCCTTGCTTTCTGCCACCTGGGTACCAGACAGTTTCTTCTTCGATGAAATTTTGTCCTTACCCAGTCACCTGGTAACAGATCATGTGCTTGCTCTTTGTCTCTTGTTATCACTTCAGTTCCCACCTGATGGAACACAGAAGTCACCACGTCAGACAGGTTTCTGCAGTATTCCAAAATGACTCTATCATTAATAGTCATCAATTCTCCTACTGGTATAAATGCTTGTCTCATTACTCTGCCCATGAGAATATCATGAGGGCTTAAACCTGTCTTTTTATCAGGGGTACTTCTTAAGGACATCAAAACAAGTGGAAGTGCATCAGTCCACTTCATACCTATAGCTAAACACATTTTGCCAATCCTATTTTTAATAGTTCCGTTCACTTGCTCAACAACACCTGATGCTTCTGGTCTGTATGCACAATGTAGCTTCTGTTCTATATTTAAAGCTTCACAAACCAATTTTAACAATCTGTTTTCAAAATGTGTTCCACGATCACTTTCCAAAGTCACCGGAAAACCGTACCTGGGTATGATTTCCCTTAACAGTAATTTTGCAACAGTAACAGAATCATTGTGACGTGTAGGAAAGGCTTCAATCCACCTTGAAAACAAACAAACTATCACAAGGACATAGTGTAACTTGTTGTGTGGTGGCATTTCAATTAAATCCATTTGTAACCTGGTAAAAGGACCACCCTCCCGTCCTATGGTTCCCATGCTCACAACTGTTTTTCTGTTGGGGTTCATTTGTTGGCAAATCAAGCACCTTTGACAAAGAGATTCTGCAATAATTGTGAATTTTGGGTTATACCAAGTCTGTCCGAAAAGTCTGATCATAGAATATCTTCCTATATGTCCCTGTCCATGATACATCCTAGCCATGTCAGCAATCATGCTATTTGGTAAAACTGGTCTGTCATCTTTATATACCCAAATCCCGTCTTCCTCTCGCTGTCTGCTACCTGCTTTTAACCATGTGTCCTTTTCCTCATCATTTGCCTCATCTTGTAAATCTTTCACTCCCTGCCATGTTTCAACTACAGATGTTAGCATAAGTGAGCTCAAGACATGTTCATCATTCTTTTCCCGATTGATTGAATAATTGTTTTCCGCACAGTACCTCGCTATCTCGTCTGCATAAGCATTACCCTTTGTAATACAATCTTTACCTTTCTTATGTGCTGAACACTTCACAACAGCAATCTTTTCTGGTAGTTGAATGCCATCGATCAATCTCTTGATCAAACTTGCATTTCTGATAGGAGTACCCGCAGAGGTTAAATAACCTCTTTGAGACCAGAGCTGCCCATAATCATGTACAACTCCATATCTGTATTGACTGTCAGTCACTATAGTGATTTTTAGATCTTTTGCTCTTTCACATGCACGAACCAAAGCAATCAATTCTGCTACTTGAGCTGAACGAATTCCTTCAAGACACGATGCTTCAATTACAGTAGCAACTGTGCAGACAGAATATGCTGCTCTCAGAAAACCCTCCTCTGTTCTTAAACAAGAACCATCAACAAAGTAAACAAAATCTGACACAGGCAAAGGAACATCCTTAATGTCCTGCCTAGGCTTGGTGCAATATTCTAAAACGTCCAAGCATTCATGATCAATGTCATTATCATTTCTGATTTCCGTCACAGTACCATTAGGCAATAATGTGGAAGGATTTAAATTCACACATCTTGCTATCGAAACGTTATCTGATCCCAGAATAACTTTCTCATATTTTGTAAGTCTGTTACTTGTTAAATGCTGTGTTTTACTTCTAGTAAGGAGAATTTCAACAGAATGGGGTACATAGACTTTTACAGGAAATCCCATTATAATTCCCTCACTTTGCTCAAGACTCACACTTGTTGCAGCCACCGCTTTTAAGCAGCCTGGTAATGCCTTTGCAACAGGATCAAGAACTGCTGAGAAGTATGCTATTGGCTTTCTCAGTTTCCCATGTCTCTGAATTAAAACAGACAATGCACATCCTTCTCTTTCACTGCAATATAACTCAAAATCCTTTTCATAATCTGGCATGCCGAAAGCAGGTGCTTCACACAAGCTTCTCTTTAGCTTCTCAAAAGCTTCCATCTCAATTTCTGTCAAAACAATTGGGTCTTTTATATCTGATTTTGTTAATCTCTGCAGTGGTTTTGCAATTATAGAAAATCCACTAATCCATTGACGACAATAACCAACCATCCCTAGAAACATCCTGACCTGTCTCTGTGTTTTTGGAGGTTGCATTCCCTGAATCATTTTTATTCTCTCAATTGTAACTTGTCTGATACCTTTTGCAATTCTGTGACCAAGGTATTTTACTTCTTGTTTACAAAACTGTAATTTTGCAGGAGACACCTTATGTCCCTCATCTGCTAGGTGATTCAAAAGAGTAATCATATCTGTGACACAATTATCTCAAGTTTTTGCTGCAACAAGGAGATCATCAATTTACTGAACTAATGTCGATTTTCCAGGTAAATTTAGATTCTCCAAGGATCTTTTTAATAACTGAATAAAGATAGATGGACTCTCTGTATACCCTTGAGGGATACAACACCATGCTAATATGCGGTCTTGGAACCGGAACGCAAAAATTTGCTGGCTATCTGGATGCAATGGAACAGTAAAGAACACATTGCAAAGGTCAATGACTGTATACCATTCTGCATCATGCGGAATTTGATAAAGCATCACTGCTGGATTTGGAACAACTGGACAACATGGAACAACTATTTGATTAACCTTTCTCAGGTCCTGTACTATTCTGTACCTTCCGTTTGGCTTTTTAATCCCCATAATCAGTGAATTACAAGGACTACTTTCAATTTCTTTTAAAACACCTTGTTTTATGAATTTGTCAATTACAGGAATAACACCTTCAATTGTTTCTGCTTTCATTTTGTACTGTGGAATGTTTGGAAAATCTATTCCCTGTTTCACTGTGATATTTACTGAGTCCACATTTCTCATAAAGCACATCTCATTTCCTGACAAGTCCCACATTTCAGCTTTTACTGTCTTTTTCAGTTCTTCAGGTAAATTGTCTTTATCAAATGCAGGAAATAATTTACTTTCCTCTGCTTCAACCATTAGCATTGTAAATTTGTAAAGCCCATCTTCTTCTAGTATCTGAAGCTCAATACCCTCTGGTGAGCAGTATATTTTGCAATTCATCTTGCAGAGAATATCCCTCCCTAGCAAGTTTACAGGACTACTGTTACAAACTACAAATCTGTGTTTATCTTTGAATTTGCCAATTTCAATTTTCACAGGCTCTGTCAAATCTGTTTTAATCTGTTGATTAGCTACACCAACTACTTGGATGCTTTCCCCAGAAAGAGGCAGGTTTTCTATTTCTACTGATCTAACAGTAGAACGGGTAGCACCAGTGTCCACAAGAAAAGTGATTTCTACATCATTCACTTTGCCATTTACAAATGGACCAGACTGGTCAACCTCAAGAGTGGCTCCAAGCACACACTCTTCCCCCTCTCTCAGGCACCGTCATAAATAATCCTCAGAATCACTTCCATCATTCTCTGTCATCAAAAATTGTCGAGAAACATTTGGCACATTTACTCTTTGTGGTCTAATTACCTGATCACCTCCGCTGAATCCTGTATCCGAATTATACCTCTGACCATTCACACAGTTTGGTAAAGGAGGCTGTGGAATCTGACTCTGCTGATTCACTAACTGTCGCTGTAGCTGTTGCTGAAGATTTAGCTCATTTAACTGTCGCTGTAGCTGTTACTGCAGATTTACATCATTCTGCATCTGTGGATTTAATAATGCATTTTTTTTTTAAATATCTGGGCGGATTTTTACATTCGCGCTTCCAGTGTCCAATTTTGCCACAATTAAAACAAGGTAACTTTTGTTTTAGCTCTTCAATATTAACATTAAATTTCGGTTTATTAAAATTACCCTTAAATTTTCCTTGACCCTGATTCTGATTAACATTGACATTTTTGTTTTCAAAATTTGCAATTTGCTGTTCTGCTACTTTCACCTGTACCCACATTGCCTTCTCTTTTAATTTCTCTTGCTTGGCGTCTATCTCATCACTGCAGTATTTAGCCTTTCTCAAAATGTCATAAACTGTAAGTGATTGCCAGCCAACAATCCCGTTTCTAATCATCTCTCCAATTTCAGGTCTTAAGCCATAAACAAATCTGTATATAAAGTGGCTCATGTCCTTTTCACTTAACTTTTCATAGCCACTGTACTGTTTAAAAACCAATAGTAGTCTTTCATAAAATGAATGTACAGATTCTTTTGGTTCCCGATTTGTTCTGTCAATTTTAACCCAATCAACTTCTTTTGGAGGAATCTTATTTTTTAACCAGTAAATTACTTTATCATACAGTCCCATAACTTCTGATGATGGTTTACCTGTTACTACATCTGGAGCAAGTATTACTTTAGGCCAGCTTACAGAAATTTTACATTCTGTCCAAAGATCTGACGGGACAACAATGTCAAAGAATCCATCTAGATCAATCCACAGAACGTTTGAAACTTTTATGAATCTGTCTACCTGTCGATACCATTCCACTGGCTTTTCTCTCAATCGAGGAAAATCATTTGTGAACAACAAGATGTCCTGTCTAGACCTGGGAACATGTACATAACCACCTCCTGCTATTTCTCTCATTGGGTACTGATTAGCCACCATGCCCCTTTCTCTCCTTTCTTCCTCTTTCTTTTTTGTCCATTTTACTCTCCATTTGCTTAAATCACCCAATTTTTTAATGTACACAATCAAATCTTTTATATTCAGAATTCTTCCCATTGCATTAAAATTTTCAATGTCTTTTTCAGAAAATTCTAATCTGTAATGTTTTCCCAAATTTTTTTGATTGCTCAAGTCAATCTCTAATTCTGCAGCCAATTCTTCTAACTGTTCATATTTATTCTATGTTTTCCATTGTACACTCTTGCAAATGAATAACAATTCATCATCTTGATAATGCTTTAAACTGTCAGGACCAATAGTGCCAATGATTAATTCTTCTAAATCCGCCTTTAGTCTTGCAACATCAAGTTTTGGGGAAGCTACATTTATCATCATCATCATCAAACTTTTATTCGGTTGCATCATAGCAAGACCATAAAAAGTACAGAAATATGATATTACGAATACATAGCATTTCAATGTCCTATACAGTTAAAAACTATTATCATACAAGCCATAGTTAAAAATGATTAATTAAAAATAATGAACAGGAAATTAAATATACAAAAACTCGATGGTGGTCAATCGACCATTTCTAGGCAGTTAAATCTGTTTGTGACTGGTATGCCTCTTTAGCCTATGGAAGGGGCGGCATCTCTCCCACCATAACCTGACCAATCTACCCAGTCCCTTCTCCTGTCCCAATTTCCTACTTGAGTCCAGTTCCATTCTCGGCCTTCATTATAGCGGGGTGTTGGGGGGTAGAAGTAAGAGAGTCTTTTGGTATCAATCCCGTCATTAGTTGCTGGCATACCCCAGGAGCAAATGTGCTCAACTGTACGTGGGTCATCAAAATTGACTATAACACAGTCACCCGGGATTTTTTTCGGCTCCATACCTAACCATGGGACCCTGCGAACCATTGAAACTCGGCTGGCAGAGTATGGTGGTGAAGGTCTGTTGGTAAATAACCAGTGCAATACTTTATTTCTTAGAGACCAACCTGGTTCTTCCACATTTGCACTCAGCTCGGGGACCCCTGTGAGAATCACCACATAGGGGCTTGCTTCTGGAGGTAAATGTATTGGATGCCCACCCCTCCCCTAGACCTATTGTTAATGTTTTGTGCTTCTGATTGCTTAACTTGTTTAGGCTTCGGGGTGATAGCGGGGGCTGGCGTTTTTGCTATCACAGTGGCCTTCTTCACCCCTACTGGAGGGGGCTTAGGTATTACAGTTTTCGCTTCAATGGCGACTTTCGTAACTTGTGCCCCCGCCTTGGGGGTTTTGTTGGTCATTTTTTGCCCCCCTGGTTGTGCCAGTCCTGTCCCCTTGGGGATGTTTGAGGTTGTATTCAAAACTGCTATCTGCCTTTCGATATTTATAAGGGACTGTTCAATAGGTTGCAGATAGGTTTTAACTAGTTCCCCTAGTCTGGTTAGTAATTGGTTGTTTATCCCGCAGATTTTACAGCCTCCCCCCATGCTACTGTTTGCACTGATGTTCGCTGAATTCAAGGAGAGGTTAATAATTTCAGTTGGTATAGTGGTTAGCTCTCCCTGTTTTGGACTAACTTGTCCGGCGGCTTGAGTATTGAGTACTTCTGGTAGATGGATATGTTTCTTGGGAGGTTTCGCTTTGAGCGATTTCTTTTGTTTCTTATGTTTGGGTATAGCGCCCTCCCTCAATCCCCTACTTGGAGCTATCTTGGGATATTCCCGGTTTGGGCTCGCAAAAAGAATGTTTTTTTTTTCCAACATCATGGATGATTGCGAGTCCGAGAACTCTAGGGAGGCCGACAGATCAACCCTACTTGGCAAAGTGTGTATATCTGCTTAACGTCTAGTAGGGGCCCGTTTTCCCGTATGTGCGTAGGTGTCTTTGCTGCAACTAGGGAATCCAATGAGGACCGTTTGGCCGTGGCTAAATCCTGCGATAATCTTCGTTCAAGCAGGATTATGCCCTGGTCGATGGCCTTATTAGCCCTAGTTATATATTGGTCAATAGGGCCAGTTATATGTGCAGCACCCTGTGCAGTTTTACTCCTAGTGCCTCTAGTATTCATAGTGTTTGGCAATTAACAATAATTAGACAATATAAGACGAAGATAAGTGGAAAAAGGTATCCAGTTAGGATAAGAAGATATATGTCGCAAGGCAAATGAAAATACGGTGGCCCAGTCCAGTCTTACCCGGTCTTTAATGGGCTTAAATGGGCCCGCCCTAGGCCCGGGCTTCTCCCGCGCGCGTCCCGCGACGTGGGCTGTGACGCTCCGATTTAAGCGCCACCTGGCCCAATTTCTCCGCAGACGGCTTCCTGCCGCAAGGTTCTCTGGGGATTGTGGTCCCCTGCGCCTCAAGCTCTCCCCCACACAGCGGCCGCACAGCTGTTCCTGGGGTGTGACGGCGGGAGGAGAGCGAGCGCAGCAGGCAGGACGGCGGTGCCGGCAAAAGAGAAAGCGGGCACGAGTTCCATGGGCTCCCAAAAGGTTTGTGCTAAGTTCGCTCCCAGTACACCACCGAAGAGAAAAGAAAAGCGTCCCCACTCCACCGGCAGTGACGCTCCGATTTAAGCGCCACCTGGCGCAATTTCCCCGCAGACGGCTTCCTGACGCAAGGTTCTCTGGGGATTGTGGTCCCCTGCGCCTCAAGCTCTTCTCCACACAGCGACCACACAGCTGTTCCTGGGGTGCGACGGCGGGAGGAGAGCGAGCGCAGCAGGCAGGACGGCGGTGCCGGCAAAAGAGAAAGCGGGCACGAGTTCCATGGGCTCCCAAAAGGTTTGTGCTAAGTTCGCTCCCAGTACACCACCGTAGAGAAAAGAAAAGCGTCCCCACTCCACCGGCAGTGACGCTCCGATTTAAGCGCCACCTGGCGCAATTTCCCCGCAGACGGCTTCCTGCCGCAAGGTTCTCTGGGGATTGTGGTCCCCTGCGCCTCAAGCTCTCCCCCACACAGCGGCCGCACAGCTGTTCCTGGGGTGAGACGGTGGGAGGAGAGCAAGCGCAGCAGGCAGGACGGCGGTGCCGGCAAAAGAGAAAGCGGGCACGAGTTCAATGGGCTCCCAAAAGGTTTGTGCTAAGTTCGCTTCCTGTACACCACCGTAGAGAAAAGAAAAGCGTCCCATTTGCTACATTTGAATTATTAACACTTTTCTCTGGAGTTTCAGTATCAGATTCTGCACCAGCTGGAGTTTTACATGTTGGACTTTCATTAAAAGTTAAATCTGGCATCCTCATTGATTTATCCCTATGAATTTCTGACAAATTTGAATAAACATTTTCTGCTACTTTCTGAATTTCTGCATTTAATGGAATGGTTAAAGCTGAATGTCCCATTTCCTTTTGACCAAAAACTGGGTTAACCGGACCAATCGTTATTGGAACTGTTACAGCTTCCATACTTTTAGTTAGCTGTTTTACTAATTCTTCTTTTGATCGGAAGTAATCTGAGGCACCTGGTATTTCCGTACTTTTTTCTAATCTTAGGCTTTCAGGGAAATTTCTACTTTCATCATATGTACTAGAATTAGTTCTCGTATCTACTCTTTCCGGGGTTTCTTTATTATTTGGGTAAAATCCAGATGATTCCTCATTGAGTGGTGGTGCACTTGGTGTGGTCTCTGTAGAAACCATCGGGGTAAACCATGCACAAGCTGGTTTAAAAGGAGTCTGTTTTCTATTTGTAATATAAATTTCTTCTAAAACTGAATCTTCTACTTCACTTTCTTCAAAATTATTTTTCTTTTGAATATTCTTTTGACCTGGTATTTCTGTAACCATCACTCTTACTGGGTAGAGACCATCACACATGTCTGCCTGTCTCCATCGACGCATTCTATCTTCATGTGTTTCTCTTTTAAAATTTGATTTTGGACTTCTTATTATACCACAACTTTCTTGTTAAAGTTGAAAGTTCTCATCCTCCCGTTCGACTAGAGCCTCAAATTGTGTTGGTCTAGGCTTTGGTACAAGAGCCATCATTCTTTCTCTCAAATTTTTCAAAATTCTCATATTAAATGAACCATCTTCTGGCCAAGCTAAAACACCATCATTCTTGGTATAATCCATCCAATTATCAAACCAAAGGCAAGTATGATAACCATATTCACCTTCCGTATAGGCTGCAGGGGTCTTGTATTTATGAAGTAATTTTCCACCTCGCGTTTCAATTTTCTTATCGGGAGAAAATATATTTTTTAATTTCTGAAGCCATGTAAGCTTCTTTTCTTCTTTCCTGTAGTAATAACTCATGCTTTTAGTCAAATCCTTTCAATTTAAAATGATCGTAAATATTTCCTGGTTGTTCCGCAAAACCAACCAATCCGTGCGCGAAACACACCAACAAGCCAATCAGGTTAAGCTACGTCACCACCTTGCTCAACCAATAGAATTGCTGCTTTCAGGCTGAACCAATCAGCTTACAGTTGACTCATTCACATGAACCAATCAGTGCGCTAGCTGTGACGTATGTTAGCCAATCACAGCGCGGACCCTGTGACGTACACAGCCGCTGCAGCTTCTCGTCTCTCGCTCCTAGAGCTCACCCCCCCTTCACAAAATATTTTCACAGCGCCATTTTGAAGAAAACCTTTTCAATAAATTTCAATTAATAACAACAAATAAACGAACCATTTGTCTGTTTCGCTAAATAAGGCGATAGTTTATACAGTCATTCAAGTATTCTTTTGCATGAAATAGACAACGCTACTTTCACAGAATATACAATCGTTGATAAAGTAA
Organism: Lissotriton helveticus; assembly: GCF_964261635.1. Lineage (NCBI taxonomy): Eukaryota > Metazoa > Chordata > Amphibia > Caudata > Salamandridae > Lissotriton > Lissotriton helveticus. The sequence continues at coordinate 1,710,724,516 of NC_136059.1, forward strand.
ACTTTTAATTTACCCTTATTACAAATAATAACAAACTCGTTTCTCTCTGAATGTACATACAGTAACAATTCAAAGTTTGACTCGAACGCAATTACAAAATCATTTACGCCCTTTCAAATGGAATTTTTCCTAACCATACATACATGAAATCTTGGTAGGACTTTAACCAACCATAGAAATCCACATTTGCCAGTAAGAATAGACGACGCTTCCTTACCCTTCACACAAGCTCGGATAAAATTCTACTACTCTTTTCGCAGTGAGTTTTAAAACAGGCTCTAAGTCCCTATACTCAAAAGCTACAATTTCATAGACAATCCTCACTATACATTCTACCTAGCACACCTAAAACCCCTAAATTCGTGCTGTACGTCCACAACAATAGTGATATATGACAATACCACTATTTTTGAAACAGAACAAATGCACTGTGTAACTTCACTTGTCACACCACTCATATGCCGGCACAACTAGGATTTTTCACACTGCTGGAAAAACCTTTCGACTACATGTAACAAGTGAACAAACTCAACATATGTTAAACATCGACTCTATGTAACTATCATGTAGCATGTCAGTTACCATAGCAACCATCCTCTGCTACCAGAAAATTGATCCAGCGCCCCTATGGAAAATATGTCATAACAACGCTACCCAACTCCACAATACTCACCATTAATCATAAAATACTCACAAGGCCCATAAACTAACGTGACATATTTTGAGCAACTGAATCATGTGACCTAATTAATAAAACCTATTCACAATTTTATATACACATTTATATACAACTGCAGTATAATAATTTCACCATGGTTTATGTAAAGCTTTGTGTTTAATTAAGTCACTTAGGCAAATGGATCTGCTGATTGTAATGACCATGAAATAACAAGTCCAGCTTGTCTTTACAAAAATCTTATTTATTAATTATTTATTCAAGGAAAGTGCATTTTATTAGAGGAATAGCAAATTAGACTGACAGTTCCAAGCAAAATCAAATAGCATGTTAAATGAAGAATAAACAGTTTACCATCACCTAAGCCCTAATTTTCTCTGACTAAAAACTCATTTCGCCTAAAGAAATAGAAGTAAAGTCATTCAACCCTATTGATCCTTACGTGGTCCAAAATGTACTTCAGCACGTCACGTCTAACAGGAATCAGGAGAAGATGAACAGCAAGAGCAGCGAGAGCCCCCTCCCTCCCATGGGGACAATTGTTATACCTTTTCTGACTAACTAAAGTATCTTTATCGCACGTTTTTCTGAAAATCCAAACTTCCCATTGGCTAAGACATGTCAGTCCACTATTAGGTCACACTTTTCTGACCAAGTCCGGGGCCTCATCATAGCCCTTATTGTTCTTAGTTTCACCATCCTTTTTGCTTCCTCAAAAAGATACTTTCCTGGGGAGAAACTTTTTACTTCCTAATCTTGGCAGGCAATACAGTATCCTGTCCTTGGCCATGACTCCAAGAACACATCCGACTCGACCATAATTATTTCTGCACAAAACGTTGTCAGCTCAGCAAAATACTCTGCGCATGAGTGAAGACTTCACTCTGGTCAAGTCTTGAAAACTGTAGTACTGCCAACCATATTCTTTAGGCCCATTTGTAAAACTAATGTATAAACAAACACAAAACATCAATTAATGAAAGAAATCGAATTCATTCTGTTACCCACCCACCTTTGCTAATTATTAACCCATTAATAAATGTTACCTAGCAGAAGCAAATAAAGCAACAAACAGAATTGTGCAACGTAAAGACAAAAAGACAAAACATAAGCACACGCAAATAAGCACATGCCATTAATAAATCAGCCACATTTAATTCTGACAAAACAATAGCCAAGATTAGTTTATTATTTTTCACAAACAAGCATTTGCAACATAAAGCACATATATGAGCACATATATTAATACCCAAGTGTAATGTTTTGCAATTTAATCTAGGTTGGTTAATAATATTCACTCCATTCACATTAGTATAATTATTTTTATTATGGAAGTTTAACTTTGCGAGATAAAAACAAATTTATTTTAAAATCTCGCTTCATCAACACACCAACACATGTATTCAAGTGAAGCTGGGGAAACTTACATCTGTCTACGGAAATCCCCATGTCATGGGGAGTCAAGCAGAGATGTGTGCTAGCTACACTTCTTTTTAATCTGTTCATAATTTATCTCCCTCAGGACCTAAACACAGTAAATTGTTATTACGCCAAAGATCATCAGAGCCCAGATTAGTAACCTCCTTTACATCGATGACCATGCCCTCATCAGCCATACTAGCATAGGTACACAGACAAAATATCGAAAATAAAATATCGGAAAGACAAAATATCGAAGTTTAAATATCGAGATACAAAAATATCGAAGGTAAGTAATATCGACAGTCTAAATATCGATATTGGCATGATATCAGTAATATCGAAGTTGTAAATATCGATGTTAATAATATCGAAATTAATAACTTTGATGTTACTAATATCAAGTTTTAAATAAATTTAGTGTATATTATATTGTATTTATTATGTTTTATTATTTATTTTTAATGTTATTTTATTAAATATTGTCTTTTACTACTGTAGCGGGTTGTGGGTTTATAGGGGAATAGGGTGGGAAGTAATTTAATTATGTTAAATTAATTATTAATTAGTAGGAAATATTAATTAATTAATTGAGAATTAATTTTTAATTATTTTTAATTAATTTATTAATAGATAAATATGTTCTGTAGCGGGTTATGGGTTTATAGGGGAATAGGGTGGGAAGTAATTTAATAATAATTAATTAATTGATATATGTTTGTACATATTTTAATTAATAATTAATTGGTCATTAATTTCTATTAATTAGTTAATTAATTATTATAATTTTTACATATTTATAATTATTAATTAGTTGGTAATTAATTATTATTAATTATTTATTTACATTAATTATAGTAATTTTTTTATATATAATTTATTGTTATTCTTAATTAATTAATTGTGCAAAATAATATTAATTATTAAATTAAATTAATTACAGCAAATGTGCTAATATATTTACTTTATTGTTATTGTTAATTAATAATTAATTGGTAATTAAATAATATTAATTAATTTTGGGTACAGGGGTATTTTTAGGGTTTAGGGTCAGTTTTCAGTTTTTGGGTAAAGCGGTATTTTTAGGGTTCAGGGTCAGTTTTGGGTTTTTGGGTAAAGGGGTATTTTTAGGGTTCAGGGTCAGTTTTGGGTTTTTGGGGTACAGTTGTACAGGGTAAAAATAAAATTAATTTAAATTAAATCAATTAAATGAAATTAAAAAATATAAAATTACATTACATTATTAAGTTTTTAATTTATTTTAAATGTATATGTATTAGTTTTAAATTTTTAATTATGTTTTAATATTTTTATTTAATATTTGTAACATTATATGTATTTTATAATTATTTTTACATTATTATTAATACATTTAAAAAAACGATATTTTTAAATACGATATTTTTGTACTACGATATTATTTTTTCGATATTTTTGTACTTACCTTGTTAGGGATAGGATTCCTATATTTTTGACTTCGATATTTTTGTCCCGATATTTTTGTATTTCGATATTTTTGATTTCGATATTTTGTCAGACATTCCTAGCATAGGGTTGCAGAGGTTGCTTAATCTACTGAAAAATTACACAACCACTAATAATTTAGAGATTAATTTGAAGAAGATACAGGTGGTCGTATTCAGCAGTAAAAGGTACTAAGGTGGCGGCTGAACTTGTAATAGCCACTAAATTACTGTAGAAGAAATATAGATATACCTGGCGATTCATATTGATGCAAGGGCTCTTTCGCTAAGCACCAGAGAAAACTCACAGCAAAAGCCACAGTTCTCAAAGTCAGCTCATCTAAACTTTTCAAACAACTGTTAACCCCAAGCCTAGCCCCAGTGCTGGAAGTCATGCGAGCTCAGATTTCCTCTACCTTATCTTATGGCGCCGAAATCCTTTTGGGCATGCTTCGCAGCACACTGAACCAACACACAATGAAGATTTATAAATCGGTGCTGCGGCTGCCAAAAACGTTGTCTGCAGCTCAGATCAGATTGGAGCTTGGCCTCCCCAACCATCAAGTGGTAGGTGCTGGTGCTTTTCTCAACCTATGCCATAAGCAGACAAGGGTCATACCCGGCTCTCTCAAGACCATGTTATCGGCGGACATTAGCTCCAGTGGGCCAGCTGAGTCACACCATCATTTTTTAGCTGATTGTGTGCACCAACCATCTGCGAATGAACTGCGGAACTTATATCCAAGTCAAATGGCTTTTAAAACAAGTATTAAGAAACGTATCCATCTATGTTCCTATCTTTCAGACAGAGCAACTTTAGCCAAACGCAAGCACGCATGGGCTGTTAATAATTCATACCAGCCGGCGTCCCCATCCTCATATTTTGTCTGTACATACTCTTTTCACCTGAAACTAAGATTCATGGCTCTTAGACTGGGTGAGTGGCTTTCTTTTAGCCAACTGGCACTGCCTAACAGAAGTAACCAAATGCAAGGGATGCAGCACGTCAGATGAATCCTTGGAGCATGTACTGAGTATCTGGCCAGTGATAACGGACTGGCGTAAATCAGGTCTCATGACTGAGTGGAACAATCTGGGAGTCCATACCTGTCCGTAGAACATTATAGCAGCTCTAAGCTCAGAAAAACATGGCCCTAAACTTCAGTCTGATTAAATGTATCCCCTTTGCATATAAAAGGTTCATTTTCCTAGATGGCCACCCAGGAAGCTACCTAGTACATCTACGCCCTGGTTCCCCTTAAGACCTGTTTGATATAAACATATTGCTGCTTTCTTTTGAAGGCTTTTAAAAAACGATTGGAGTTTTCATGCACATTTTACAATCTGTTTTTAATACATATTCTGTCAATTCTTAATATGGACTATTTTCCATGTGAATGACTAACGGCAAAGTTTCTGTTCCCTCTAAAACTCGTTAAATGTAATTATGTGGCTAGTACCCGAAGCTATTTGAAAGTTAGCTTGGTATTTTACATAGTTACCTGGAACACCTATTTATCACCAATGATATGACTTTTTTTAAATATGGGTTGTCTTTTCTTGCACATTTGTAAAGGTTTTAAATAACAATATACAAAAAAAAAGTATAATTTTTAAAAAATCAAATAAAAACGTATATGTATGACTATCAGAGAAAAGAGGGGAGACTGATCTTGTACATGAGTTGTGGGAAATTCACAGAAATACAATAATATGGAATAGGCTAAACGTGCATGAGTCAGAGTAGGTTGTGCTGAGAGAGAGGATGTATGCTCAGGATGGAATGGAAGAGGAGGGAACATTTGAAACGTTGGAGTAAAAAATGGAGAGGTGACAAAGAGAAGTTTTAATGAAAGGTCAGTTTTTAATGTCAGATTTAAGGAATACTGATAATATTTGTGAGACAGTATGCAGTTTGAGGATGCAAGAATGTAGAAAGTAACAACATTATTTACTTGTGAAGATTGTGATAGACTACTACTAGAATCAGGTAATCCATCTATCCACTGCTAGGCTACTGCTAGACCACCTATCCAGCCAGGTCAGTTGATAAGCTCAAGGTTTGAAAGTGAAAAATAATGTCTGGACGCATATGTTGAAAAATATCAAGAGCTTTAGCTTGTACTCCATGGAAGCAGTACCTTAAAAATAAAATCAGTGTGATAGTATACATGGTAAATGATGCACACATTGAAAAGGGGTTTCTGTAAATCCTTCTGCTTGTTTATTTATTCCCAAGCCATTGTCCTTGGTGTCTGTCTGCCTCAAGTTGTCTTTGAAGGCCTACAGACAAACCTTCCACTAATTGTACCAGAGGTTGGTGAAACACTGTTAATCAATGCACATATCTATTTGGTGCAAGGTTGAGAAGTGTGTAATCAGTTGACAGCAGGTGACAGTGAGGCCAACTAGACCCAAGTGTCCAAGCTGGGTTGTCCCTTCTATTGAAAGTTTGTGTCCCTCCTCAACTATAATGAATTGTAAACAATTATCTCCTGTATGGTGTGTCACATGAATTTAATCTGCCCTTAACCTGGTCATTTAGAATGACTTGGGTGCCTGGCTGATTGCCCCACAAACCTATAGCTGGATCTCAGTAAGATGGCCTCAACTGTTGTCTTGGAGGGTTGTGATGCACAATATTGTTAGGGAAAGTTAAAGGATTGGTTACTATATTGCGTTATCGACTGAGGGTGAATCTGCTGCAGGAAGCAGCAATATCTTGTAGTTCTCCCAGGAGATTGGTCTGCGTGTGGAGGCATCCAATGTTGTGAGTTACTAGCATTAGCTTATGGGAATTATGTGACATCAAAATGTGTGAGGAATAGCCACATTGTATGGCATGTAAACCACGGTTTGTGCCAATCTTGGAACAGTCAGGATCCCCCACACTCCCACTCCACTGATTTAAAACATTCAGAGCCTATAACAAAGTAACTGGGGTAGCTAGACGTATTTACACTATAAGTTAAAACTTCAAATCAATTTTGAATGACTTCTCTTTGTCATCTCCTAACTCATCCCTCCCAAGTAGTGCAGGTTAAATTAGATACTGGCTCTGAATGCGAAAACCATGGATCTTAAATTTCAATCCGTACCACAGCCCCACATGGCCCACAGCCTGGACACAGTGTCAAGATAGTCTGCTGCAGAGAGACACATACTTAGAGATGAGTACTATCCAACTAGGGACAACTCTACAAGACATGTTTCCATCCTATACATCCCTGGTGACTTTCCACAGATGCTACAGTGCCTTCTATGTCCACCTCAATCTCATCCATGTCAATGAAGGAAAAACCATTTGTAATCAACAGGAAGGCAATAATATCAATAGGTGATGACATCCACAATAGACACAGATGGCAAGCTACCACAAGACCAGCTAATGAATTACATCAAAGGTACCAAGCAGCGGAAAAGCCAACCTTGACAATGCATCCTTAGAGACCAATGGGCAGGATTTGAGGCTGTGGGCAATGACAACCAGCAGTGAACACCGTAAAGACCTCCAAGGCAACAGCTTTCACTTTCTGATGCTATCACCAGTATTAACCAATTGGAAGAGTGAGCATACCAATAAGTTACTTAATCACACATGGTGACCAATGGGAAATCAGCCATACCCGGAGGTGATGACATCATCAGAAGAGACCAATGAGAAGGTAGACGAAAGTTGGTGACATCATTAGGATTGGCCAATGAGTAGAGAGCCAAGCCAATGGTGCATGCCAGGGCCAGCATTAGACTGGGAAGGAGATAGGAAAGAGCACATAGCAAAGACCGCTGCTGTCCCTAGAGTAAACACAGATCAAATGCTATGAGTGTTGTGCTCATATTGCAAGCACATATAAGCATGATCCAAAATATGCATAACTTTATTCTCTAACAAAAGTACTTCTCATAACACAATGTACTATGACAGCCAGACAGTAGTATATTACGCAATGTACATTACATGCCCCCATTGCCTCATAACTATCTATATGTAACTCACGTGTCTGCTTTAAGAGCGACAATTAACAATTCATTTTCCTCTGCATGCATGCAATCAGTTTACTATTTCCAGTAATGCTGTATAATACAAGACTAATTACAACACTTACAACTAACATTAGAAAACAAATTTGGGCATGAGGGAGTAGTGTACTATGCATCAACAAAAGTTCTTCAATGCCTCTTCAAGCATAGTAGCACTATATAAAACTACAAAGTAATATAATAAACAGCATCCGACCCCAAATCAAATAATAGAGGAACTTGAATATTGTAATTAAAGTATCTCAACATCCATGTGGATGACAAGAATAATGACTCCCAGGCTGAGTTGTATCTAAATATTGATGGGCGGCCCTCTTCCACCAGAGTGATGCAGTAAATTATTCCATCTCCGTGAAAGAGGGGCTGCCTGTCCAAGTGGGCATTTCTAGCATTGACAGCACCCACAGACACTCCATTTCATGCAAATACAGTGCAAATTTGACGGACGGCTCCATCAGCAAGATGCAGGTGTATGTCAAACTTACACATTTTCTGATATTTTCGAAAAGAAAATCAGAAAGCGGGATTTTCTTTTTGAAAATAGAAAAGCCAATGCCCGGCGGTAATGGGCATTGAAAAACATCTGACAGTCTGCATGTCTAAATTTGGCGGGCGGACATATAGCTAAATCTCCGACAGCCCCTACACTGTCCGGTGTCCGGAGGAGTTTGACCACGGCAGAGACAGAGAAGAATTAAAATAGGGTCAATGGACAATAATTTTGGGAGGATTTAAGTTTAACTGGGCATATCTCCAACAACTGGCGATAATTATCGCTAAGCACACTTAGCGCTAGGATAATTATAGCCAGCTATCGCTTGTTTTTATCGTGGAGATAGCGCGCAGGGATTCCAGCAATAATCGCACAACGTTTGGCGCTACGTTGGTGATAGGACAGGAACTTCTGGAAAAAGGCAAAAAGCAATCTAGAGATCAATCAAGAAGTTATGAAACTCTAGTATGACTAGAAGGCCGCTCTGGTAAAGTTTCAGCCTGGCCATAAGGTGTGAGTTATGAAGCCTGCGGAACCCAGAGCTCTACAGGATTTTTGGAAAGACCCATATGAGAAGAAGGAGCAAAAGGAGGAGTCCACCTACCTAGTGGATCTCAAGACCCCTAGAAACCCCTTGAGGGAGTTCCACACAAACCACCTCAAACCCCTACTTTAAGAGGTCCAAATTGAACATGCTCCTGCTGACAGATGAGGGAGTGAAAAAGGCGATCAAGTCTCTTCCTAACCTCCTATTTGCCCAGGAACACTATGGGTCAGTGGAAGGTGTCAATCTCTCCCATACACTGACCACAGAACAGCAAGGTGACTGTTACCAGTTGCTTGGAATGTTTACTTCTCTGTTCTCCTTTTCCCCTGTACTCACACACTTGTGCGTCCATGACATAGATACTGGAGAAAAAACAATATATACAGGTTGTCAGATCGGTGAGGGCTTATATCAAGGAGGAAGTCTGCCGGATGTTGGTGTTAGGGGTGATAAAGCCCTCAGGCAGACCCTGGTCCACCCTGTGATGGTAACACCCAAGGTTGCCCCAACAGGTACCATCCAGAACTTATGTTCTGTGTGGACTATCGTGTTCCCAACTCTGTCACAAAAACTGGTGTACACTCCATGGCCCAAGCTGATTAGCTCATAGACATGTTGGGCACTGCCACTGCCAAGTTCCTCAGTACTTACTTAACATCAGGGCACTGGCAGATCACTTTGACTGAGGTGGCAAAAGAGAGGTCTGCATTCTTAACCCCAGAGGGCCACTTTCAGTTTTGGGTAGTACCCTTTGTCTTGAAGAATGCCCCTGCCACCTTTCAGAGATTGTTCTATAGAGTCCTAGCGGAGAAGGAGGCATTCTGTGATACCTACCTGGATGACATAGCTGTCACCTATTCCATCTCAGAAGGTACTTCAGGCCCTGCAGAAGGCAGGCCTGACTATCAAAGCCAGTCAGTGCCAGATAGGGCAGGATTCCATCTGGGCCAAATGGTGAGTGGGGGCAATGTGAACCTCCTCCTGGCCAAGAGTAAAATCCATGCATCGCTTCAGGATAAGACTTTGCCTCTAGAAAGCGACTCATCAAACAGCGTATCACTGCCACTGCAGCTTGGTGAGATTGACACACCCCCTTGACTACATGGCAGCTTACGGTGCACCGCTTGATGTCTCTCGACTCCGGCACCCATCTTCAGAACTGAGCATTGATTTCTCTGCATGGAGTAGATCGACGCATCCTGCACCTGCAGGCCTCAATTTCGACACACCTTGCTGTATGCAACCAGGATAGGTACTTTGTTCACCGGGTTCTGCATGGTCATTTATCTAGCTGGCACTCTATTAAGGTTGGGCCAGACTTCGAATTTGCATCGGCCCAGCGTGCCCTACAGTAACCTTTTAGGTGCTACTTGCGCCTCAGTACTTTACTTCATTTGTTCCTTTTATTTTATTTCAATATCGCGATTGTAATTGTGTTCAGAATATAATCCATACTACTATAATAAAGGAGAAACTTTCAGGCTTTGAGGCGGGTAAACTCCGGAACCACTGCGCCAATCTACACACCCGATACACATAGAAATCGTCAGGGTGTGTAGATGGTTATAGGCTATATAAAGTTTAAAAAGAAACCTTATTTAAAAAATGTATTTAAAAAAAAAGTAGTCCCCCCAAAGTAGCGCCGGCCGCGACGTGCGTGCTCACGTCGAGGAGCAGCGTCAGAGCGGGGGAGGACCGGCGGAGGACAGGCGGTGAGGAGCAGAGCGGCGAGGAGCTGTCAACTCAGGAGCGGCGGCTGAGGTAAGCAGGCGGGTGTCGGGCCAGGTGGGGGACGGGGAGTTACAAAAGGCAATGTCGGGGCAGGCGGGGGTCGGGGAAGGCGGGGGACGGGGACTAACCCCTCCATTGACTCAGGCCAGGCGAGGGTCAGGCCAGGCGGCAGGCGGGGGATGGGGCGGGCGGGAGCATGGGCTGCTGGGCAATGTCAGGGCAGGCGGGGGTAGGGGGAAGCCTGAAAGCTCCCGGACAAGGTCGGGACGGGCTGCTAGTAATATATACTTCTAAACCTGTGTGGAGTCCTTTTGTGGTGTTTTCATTGTGTCATTGTGTGAGTGTGTTACACAAAAACTTTACACATTGCTTCTTAAATAAGTCTGACCGCTCTGTGCCAACTAAAAGAGGGTGACCACAGGTTATCTTTTAGTCTGTATCTAGCTTACCCTTACTAGAGTGGGAGTTCCTGCCAGCATGGGTTCATACCTCAGCCAAACTGGAATCCCATTTCAAACACCTAACTTAAGGTAAAGTCGGATTTTAAATTACAATTCTGAAAATACCACTTTTAGAAAGTTAAAGTGATAGTGTGGACTACGCACACCTCGCTATAAGTTTGTAGACAAGAAATCTAACTATCTAATGATCAGTGTGCAGAGCCTGACAGTGTGTACCTTCCACACCATATCAGACAAAAAGGGGGGCCAGCAGCCGACCTGCCTACTGGACTCAGGTATGCACAACTTGAGTTGACATACAATCCATTATATTCGAAAACATAACATTCGATACTCTTCTCACAAAAAAACATGTAATATATATATTTTTTTATGCATGGAGTTTCAACCATGAAAGTCCCCAATCTTGTAAACAATACATACAAATACTGTACTGTTATTACAATAACATCTGAGATTAAAAATGCTATAACAAAATCATTACATCCAAACATAACTCAAAGACGTAAGCCCAAGCATGTCTAGGCTACTGTCCCTTCTTCAGGGGCCACACTGTAAAACAAAAAAAGGTTAATGTTACAATACTATAAAATGTACATTGATGCAGATCTAAAGCCAACTTATTCTTCATTCACTTGTGAAATGTGTAAACCTTCTCCAAAGCATGTCACATAAATAGTATAAAAAACACCATGTTCATCAATAAATCCGCGATGTAAATAAGTGTGAAACAAAGAGTGCAAGAAGTAAGACCAACGAAAACAAAGCAAAAAAAGGAAAAAAGAGAAGAGGAAACCAAGCTTCACAGTAAGACTGAACTCGAAATTATGTAAAGAAACCCTACTCACTTGATGTATAGTTTGTTATAATATTCAACATAAAGAGTCAAACTGGCCCATGGCAATAGCACAAACTGTAAAAAATTCAGAAAATCCTATGTTGATTATAAACCTGAATACCTACATGAATGAAGACACCATCCAAGAATACGCAAACTCGTACCTGCTGATGACGAGATGATGTATATAAACACATTTTTCAAGATCAGCTTGAGACTACATTCATAATTATCACCATTCATAGCACTATATATCTCTGTAAAAGAAGCCAGCAAATACAAAATCACCAGATTATGCACTACCATGTTTCATCCTTCACGCTCAAAATAAACATAGCTTCCAACTCTCAGTATGTCTGTGATACCAAACCACCAACACACCACTTACCCTGAGTAAAAAACTTATGCTCAGGAAACTGCATCCCTGCAACATAAAAAGCATTGATCAGTTTCACCCTACTCACGGAGCTGACGATATATACAGAACCAAATTACTCAAACTGAAGCTTACCGCAATAACCAACAACTAGCCAACTCCATAGGATGACACGCTCAATACGAAAATGCTGCCGTGCCGTAAATAAGAAAATGTATGTGGTACATGTGATCAACTTAAGTTCTGCGCACCTGAGTCCAGTAGGCAAGTCGGCAGCTGGCCCTCACTTTTAGAAAGTTGGCATTTTCTTTCCTTAGCCATTTGATGCATGCAGCCTATCCCTGTTCACATGACTGGGTATAGGTGGTAGTTGGGCTTTGTGTATTACTCCTAGACTGCCACACACAATGGGAGCTCAGGTATCACTGAATGGGCCATACCTAGTGGTATGGGAAGGAAGAGCTGGGACCAGCCTCTCTTACACCTGTGTAGGAAGTGTTCTGTGGCCACACAAAGGGCTGTATACCCCCTGTAGTTAGTCTGGAGCCAGGACTGGCCCAGCAGGGCATCTATGCACTACAAAGGCATGCCTGTGGACGCTTCTCCCCACTTCAAGGGCACAACTGTGTATACAAGAACAACCTCAGACACCACCACGTCAGTACACTTCTGTTCCAGTGAATACTCTACCAGGAAGAAGGACTCCTGTGCAGCTGAAGCACTAGAACTTTGTTGGACGGATACTCTGCTGGACTCCTGCCTGGGTGAGAAGGACTGGATGTGCTTATTTTGAACCCAGAGTGACTCCAGGGCCTAGTTGGCTGGCCTCCTGATTTGAAGCCTTAGGGATATACCAGGCTTCCAACAACCTGCACCTGAACTCTGCTACCTGTGAGTCTATCCTGCTACATTGTGCCATCCCAGTCCTGGTCCCTTGGAAGAAGACCGAAGGTGCTTGCCAACAGAAAAAAATCATCCACTCTACTGAGCGGCGCATCCCTGACTAGAAAAAACGCAATTCCTCAGTCAAACAGTGCATCCTTGAGCAGAACTAAGTGAATTGGACCCATCCCAAAACACCTGCATCACCCTTGCAGCCCTTTGAACTGGTGCATCGCTGAGGGCACAGTGCATCCCCAGCTCAGGTCATTGCATCTCTCGTCGATGGTCGATGACGCTGGTCTCTGCATCGCAGCCTCACAGCTCCTCAGAACCAACGCACTGCGTGCCGTTTGCCTGATGCCAAGACTTCGCATCACAAGCTCCTTCAAAGGAATCCTTGACATCGACACAACAGGACCTCACAATGCAGTCTTGCCGCATCTCGTCACCAACGCATTACTCCGACTGCGTGGTGCTACTTTGATCCCGATCCAAGCAATGCTCCATAATCAGGATATAAGGTACATTGCTCAAAGGCCAAACTGGATCCCTGTAGCTGGCCCACGCTGCAACGTGGTCAGCCTGAACTTATGACTTTGTTCTGGTCCGTTCCGGTGTATGTGCTTTTTGGCGCTATTTTCACTATAAAATTTAAAGTTAAATATCTCCAGTTCTACTGATTGACGTTTTATTGTTTTGGTCTTGTTTCATTTATTAAAACGTAATTTATTTTTCTGAACCTGTTGTGTGCTCCTTTTGGGGAGTGTTTTTGCTGTTGTACTGTTTGAAGTGGTACAAAAGGGGGTGGTGATGGACGGAGCATCTGAACCAATCAAACACTCACACCCAGTCAACAGATCTGGGTTTAATCCATCACCGTTCTTTAGCCCACTCTGCCACCCCAGTTTAGACATGGCCATATGCAAATCAGTCTGACCCTGTGCCTCATGGGAACAGTCCAGCCCGAACTGCCAAGCCATGCCTTCCCTGGACCGGAAATAAGCTTCCGAGGACCGGTTTCTGGCATTTCAGCCATCTTCAGCCCAGCTTGCTTGAATCCAGTGGCATAGTGAGCAAGGGACTCACGTCTGAGCATACCCTGCCAACTTATGGCGAACAAAGTGGTACAAAAGGGGGTGGTGATGGACAGGTACTGTTTGAAGTGCTGCACAAATAATTTACACATTGCCTTTAGGTTAAGTCTGACTGCTCTGTGCCAAGCTACCAAGGGGGTTAGCACAGGTTAATTTGGGGTGGCTTGTGCCTTATCTTGACAAGGATTGTGGTTGCTGCTTGACCAGAGTTTACAACCTAGTCAACCAACAACTCACAATTTTACAGCACCTATCACATGGGCCCTGGGCGCTGTGGCACAGTGCTATGAAATTCCCTACTGGTCATTCTGCATTATGTTTACCACTTCAAACCACCCAAAAAAGTGACATGCTTTTAAATATAAACCGTTAATCAATATTCTTTCTTTTATAGCTAATTTTTTTATGTAGATTTACATTACTGATATGTTTTGGAATAGGCACATTCTTTGCAAAAGGAAGACGATCACGTAGCTCTTAGGATGGATTCTCTAACAGCACTAACATACTTCATGCAAATTGCTTGGAATCATGCAAATGTATTTAAAAGTTCAGATGTATAATAAATTCTGACTGAAGAATCAAATTAAACCAGTGCAGTCTCGGAATTAGCCTGAGAAATGGAAGGCAACCGTAGGAATGCTATATGTGTATATACATGTATTAATTTTGAAGGAAAGCTAACTTTTCATCTTCTAAATTATGTTAATGAGAACGTTTGCATCTGATGGCAAATGGAATTAGAATTATTTTGCTTGGAGAAGCAGTACCGTTTTAATTGCCATTGCCCTCAGCACTCAGCACGTATGGTGACACTGGGCACATTTATAACCAGTTTACTCTGAGGGTTGAAAGATTCAAGTACAAATATTCAGACTGCAACATTGTGGCAGGTTTAATAAACAAGTAGAATTTAAATTCCCGGTATCATGAGACTTCTTGCTTAGATCAGTGATTCCCAAACCTTTTAAAACCACGACCCACTTTTTTAAGGACACACTTTCGTGACCCACCTAGTTTTAATGGACATGAGGCAATGATATTTTCATCTAACTAAAGTATCGATAGTAGTGCATTGTCAATTACAGGCAGCACATTTTCAAATGAAATGGGCACTACATTTGCAAATATAGTTTTACTCATAAAACTCTATAGCATAAAAATTATAATATCTGGAAATCGGGTTTCACTGAATATGTATAATGTGTGCATCACCAAGTAAAGTGCCTTAATTTGTTTTGATCCTATCAAAATGTTTATTTCCATCACACTTCAGAATTACAAAAATGTGCTTACTTTTTGCATTTCTAACTGCTGAACGAGTACAGTTCATTTACAGTTTTTTACATTTTATTGTGCCTTACAAAAATGACATCCTATCGCCTTTTCTTCAGGTCTTGAACCCCAGCAAGATTGTCACATAATTCACTTTACTTTTTCTTTCTCTGACTACAAAGTAAGAGGAGTTTGTAAGCACCAATCTTCATTTGAAAAAATAACCAGCAATCTCTCAGAAGACATAACCATGCATTAACCTCTGTCTTTGAAGCAAAGCAAATGTGACAAGATAAATATAGAATTTAAAGGGTTCTTGATTTATTGCTTGGACTTTCATAACCCACCAAAATTCAGCTCATGGATGGACTGGTTTAGAGACAATGAAAAAATGATTTTGCAATTTGTCTGGGGTAAAACAAAGCACAGGATAAAGAGTTCAAAACATTATGCTGCCACACAAAGGGAGGGCTCTGCCTGCCCCACATGGAGAGGTACTTGGCGTAGTCGATTTATATACACTAAGAAATTATCTGGAAACACCAGACTGGCTGAAGATAGTGGATAATGCCCTAAGTTCTAAAGTTGACTCTCAGTTTGGCACTTTGGAAACAATGTAAAAGCCTACATCTTGATGATATGATTTGTGACGGTCACCTGAAAACCTTTCCAGAACTCCTCCATGAATACAAAACCCCACACTCGCAAAGATGGAGACACATCAAATTATCACACGCACTGGTCGTTGCCTTAGGCCACTTGGATATTGCACGGCTCCAGTTACACATGGCCGTGTATTTAAATGCCTGAAAAGGTTGCAAAGGGATAGTTGTAGGTTTATACTCATTACTGATCACCCACAAAATTTCACAGGTCACATATCTGTCCTAATGCTTCTGGCTAGGGGGACAATATAAATTAGAGTTCAAGGACGTGGAATGAGAAGTAATACTGAATGTCTATAACAGGAATCTGAGGATTCCGGTCTAAAATATGCACAATTATTGAAGGCAAGTTTGGTCCTGCATGAGAATGGACAGATGGTCATAAGTGACTTAAGGACGAGATTGACTGCACTCCATGACATGAGTGATCTTCCTAACTTGCCTCCCCACTTCACGTGTTGACTCCTACTGCCTTGGGGGTGGCAAATATGTGGATTTTTTGAATCTGTAAAAATCACCACTCCCAACATTCAATGACAGGCTAGACGAAATGCCTGAGGCAAGCTTTGAAAAGTTGATATATAAAATAAATTACAGACTCTCTCAATATCATGCGGTTTGGAGGAGGTTCTTCAGGGGAGGAATGCATAGGGCTGAGACCTGAAACACTTTAAGGGCATACAATGGGACTTGAAAAGAGAGAACCTACTAGGAGCAGTGCAAAGTTGGTAGGAAAGTGTCAAAGTGAAGAAATGGTACCTCCGAGTCAGCAGAACACCTCAACTCATTCTTTGATGAAGCTTCTGCCCCTGATACTTCTGGGGGTGAATGTTTTGCCAATGTGCCACATTCCGTCCATCATCTTGTGTGTTTTGCTGTTCGCCCCAAACATTCCGTAGATCATCTTGTGTGTTTTGCTGTTCGCCCTTTGTGGTTTGGGGAGGTTCTTTAGGGGAGGAATGCATGGGGCGGAGACATGAAACACTTTAAGGGCATAGAATGGGACTTGAAAAGAGAGACCTGAGTACCATGTTTTCTTCTAACAGTGGTACATACCCGCTGAGAACTGTGGCATGTTGTTTATGACTTGTTATTGTATGGCCCATGCATGGCGGATTTTCTGAACTATATTGCTATATAATGCTATTTGATGATGTGTGCCTTTGTACATTTGTGCATCATTGATGGTTTTCAGAAGTGAATGACTGTGGATTTTTATATATTCCTTGCTGGGGAGGAACAAGTTTAAACAAGTTACCCTTGCATCATTTATAAAACATGACTTGTGTATGAATAATGTAACGTAACATTGAAATCACCATTGATCGATCTCTGTCTCTCTTAAAACCAGCTCCCTGCCTCTGTGGCATGGCTGGCATTCCACCTGTGACTTCTGTATGTCACCTCTCAACTCCTAGCCAACCATAGCCCATTTTGGCTGGATGGCAGCTTACATTTGCCCATCGGCATATGCAAAAGGAGTATGAAGAACTTACTGGGAGCAGTGCAAAGTTAGTAGGAAAGTGTCAAAGTGAAGAAATGGTACCTCAGAGCCAGCAGCACACCTCAACTCATTCTTTGATGAAGCCAATCCAATCCAATCCAAAAATTCTTTATTTCGGCCACATGGGCCATAAAAGATGCAGTAAAAATACATATAGATAAAACACAATATATACAATAAAACCAACTGGACCTGCAGTGTTAGGAAATACAAGGTAATATGAATTAACCAGACATTTTCTTCCTTATTATCCATGCTGCCATTAAAAATTTGGAAACTGCAAACACAATGTGGCCCAGGGTATTAGTTTTCATAACCCTGTAGGCCTGTAAATAGTTCCTGAAGCCCAGATTCCGGCATAGAGGGGCTAGCCAGCGCCTCCTCGGGCTGATGAAGCTTCTGCCCCTGATACTTCTGGGGGTGAATGTTTTGCCAATGTGCAACATTCAGTCCATCATCTTGTGTGTTTTGCTGTTTGCCCTATGTGGGAAGGGTATGCCCAGACGTGGGTCCCGTGCTCACTACGCCACTGGAGTCAAGCTATCCTGGCTGATGACGGCTGATAGGCAGAAACCGGTTCAAGGATGCTTGATTTCAGTCCAGTGAAGACATGGCTTGGCAGCTCGGGCTGGACTGTTCCCATGAATCACAGGGTCAAGACTGATTTGCATATGGCCATGTTTGAACTGGGGTGGCGTGGTGAGCAAAATAACCATGGATTAAACTCAGATCTGTGACTGAGGGTGAATGTTTTGCCAATGTGCAACATTCCGTTTATCATCTTGTGTGTTTTCTTGATACTTTGCCTAGCTCTGCGTCTTGCTTTTCTGGTGAGGAATGAAAGCCGGCATTACTCGGAGCAGTAAAAAAGTAATACACAAATGGCCTTGTCTGTATATATTCTCCAAATGCTCTGAGGATTTTGGTCTTACTTTCCCTATCAGATATTACATGGCAAGATTTCCACTCCTTCTCCTGCAAGGTAACAAGAAAAACAGCAACAGGGAATCTCCCTAGCTCATCGCACAGGCAGAAAAGTAGGTTAATTTGACCTTAAGGAATGCTGTGCCCTACCCTTGCCCTTCTCCTGACAGATTTGAACGATATCTGTTCACTGTTATGAAGGTAGTACAGAGAGGAAATAAAGCAATTCTTTTTCACAAACGTGGAGGAGGTTCTGCTGTGTTTGAAACACAGTCACAATCTGATAGCTGTCTCTTTTACTTACCCTTATGCGGACGACTGCCATCTAGACATGAATAGAGAGGAGCATTGACCACTCCATGATTTGGGGAAAAACCAACACAGAGGAAGCCATTAATGTTAAACTGAATGTTGACAGCAGATTAGATTACTGGAATCAGTCCTGCTCTCAAGGCTTTCCCTTTTCCCATGTCTGATCTTTTCCCCAGGTTTACACCATCGGGATGGCTAGATGCCTACAGCCAACTGATTAGCCTTTGCTGATAACATTTATTTTTCTTATTTTCTCAAGGTTTGTGCCATCTCTACCCACATATCCAATGTAGTGTTTCACTTTAGACTTGTCAACCAGTTTCCCCTTGGCAGGGCTCCTTCTCTAGGTTTAGCCATCATGATAACAAAATATATTCTAGAGGGGAATGGCACCGCTTTTCTTAACCATGTTGGACTCTGTTTACACCCTTATTTTTATTGTGCTAACTGCCAGAATCATAGCATCACACTATACATTGTGCAAGAGAAAACAACTTTCCTCAATCCTGGGCCAGGTCTATAATCATACCAATTTTTAAAAAGGGTCAAAGGGGCGACCCAGCTTGTTATAGACCCATTTCCCTAATAGACTCTGCCATTAAGATCTTGGGCAGAGTCATTTTGGGCAGGATAACAACTTGGTTAGAAGGTAGAGGAACCCTGTCGAACACCCAATATGGATTCAGGCCCAAAAGGAGCACCTTAGATCAGTGTTTAAATTTGCACTTGATCATTAGCAAATATACTACATTGAAAGAAGGGGCCCTGTATATGGCATTCATGGATCTCTCCTCAGCCTTTGACCTGGTTAACAGGTCAAGGCTGTGGGGAGTCCTTTTGGATATGGGAATCGAGCGAGCATTGGTGGGCTTCTTGGCAGATCTCCATCAAGGATTAGAGGCCTCTGTTAGAGTCACTCAAGAAGGAAGATGCACTAGCTCTTTTAAATCTGAGAGAGGGGTGAGGCAAGGGTGTATCCTTGCCCCTCTCCTATTTACTTTATACATAAATGCACTTGAGCCTGCGCTTTCCACCTCGGCAGTTGACGTCCCGCGTGCAGGAGAGACCAATATCCCGGTCCTCCTGTACGCGGATGACGCAGTCCTTCTGGCCCGAACGGGTGTGGCCCTTAATAAATTATTGGCCTTATTTGGAGATTTCATGACCTCGTTAGATCTGAAAATAAACATACAAAAATCCCAGGTCATGATTGTGGGACTTAAGGGTAGGAAAAAGAAACCTATAACCTTCAGCTGCATAGGAAAAGAAGTACTTAGGGTCTCCTCCTTTACCTACTTGGGCGTGATCTTCGATGATAAAGGAACCTGGGGCGTCCAACATAAGTCTAAAACAAATGCAGTTGCTAGATCCGCTGCAGCCCTCCTGAGCTTCGTTAAAAGAATGGGGTAACGACCAATGGAGGCTATTCTTAAAGTGTATAAAGCCAAATGTTTGGCAATAGCCACCTATGGATCTTCAATCTGGGGCTATACAAATCCAGATACTATCCAGAAGGCGGAAAATAGATTTCTTAGATCACTACTTTACGTCCCCCAGTCCACTCCCACCTTTACCATTCATTCAGAGCTAGGCATTGGGTTTGTCACAGATCAAATAAAATCTGCCCCTGTTATCTGTTGGCTAAAAACCTGGCTTAATGAGGAAATTTCCTTAAACCACCAGATCCTCAAAGATTGTCTGGCTCTGGACGGAGCCCAAAAAATCCCGTGGCTGGCCTATGTAAAATCTATGTTATCATACGTGGGGCGCATAGATCTTTTTTATTCCCCTGATAGTATCAAAAAAGAGGATGTTATGACGATAAAATCAACATTGATAACCTCACTTATGGCAGAGCGGGAGGAGATAGAGATCAAAAAACCGACTGTCAGAAGAAATGATGTCCTCATCACTGTCCCAGGCCCTGAACCCTACCTGGTCTTTGTTAACAAACCATTCCATCGTTTTCTTTTAACTAGATTTCGTTTAAATTTGATACACTTTTTGTTGGGCTCCTATGCTAGATGGGATACTCCTGTTAATGCAAGTCCTTGCGATTGCGATCATTTTTCATTACAGGACACTTTACACTTTACTATGTTTTGCGACCATTATGCACTAATTAGGAAAAAATATCTACTACCGATTCTCCGAGAGGCTGGCTTTTTACAGGTCAGGCCAGCACTCTTATTTTTACAACTCTTGCCTAGTGCACGCATAACCTTCCATGTAGCAATTTTTTTAGTGGCAGGAGTTCGCATAAACAAGAAGCGTAATAAAGGAAGGCAAGGACACATTTTTACTGAAATATTTCAGCAAGTTCCGGTATTTTAACTTTTAAGATTAGGATAAATGATTATATCCATGATAAATTCATAATGATGTAAGATATGTCTACATATACTGTTTTTAATGAACTTATGAAATATGTCGATTTTAAACATGATATATTTTTGTATACAATTTATTGTTGTACTCTATTGCATTTTTCATGATCTGTATCTTGTGTCTTTTTGTGATTTTTAAAAAATCGAATAAAAATGATTGACTGACTGACTGACTATACATTTCAAAATACATAAGCAGACTGTACAAAGCAAAAGATCAATAAGAAATGACTGCTGTCTGACAGAAGGCACTGTTTTGTGGCCAATACCATTTAAATTGGGCCACAGGTTTTCTATCCACATGTGTATAATATTGCCAAAGCTACTGCATCAGTTCTCAAATGTCAAGATTCACAAACTGTATTTTGTAGTGCGTAAAGTAGTAATACAGTCAGGCCTATAGCCAAAAATGTATGTTCTGGGACATGGCCTCCAGTAATGACACAACATTAAAGAGGAGCAGTTATGACTGGTTATATTTTCACAACATGGTGGCATTTGCAGTGTTGTGGAAAGTTGCAAAGTCAGCTGATTCAGTCTTCTTCTTTTTTTAAAACCTTTTAAAGTTTTAGTGAAATGCATTTTGTTTAAGGTGGAGCAATGTTAGAAGCCCATTGAGGTAGCTGCAAAGTATTCCATTGCATCTCAATGTAGTGAGGTTCAGTGGGTGGCTTCTGCCAGTTGGCAGCTTGCCCTATATGAAGAATCTCCAAGCACCCCATACTTGGCA
The DNA here is from genome assembly GCF_964261635.1 of Lissotriton helveticus. Lineage (NCBI taxonomy): Eukaryota > Metazoa > Chordata > Amphibia > Caudata > Salamandridae > Lissotriton > Lissotriton helveticus. The sequence continues at coordinate 1,710,746,334 of NC_136059.1, forward strand.
TGTTGAGTGTCTAGCCTCGTCACTCAGCAATGTACTCCTGGGAGCTGTACTACCATCTTGGAGCTAGACATTCTTCACCAGGAATTCAAGAAACTTTGGGCCAGATTACGAGTTTGGCAGAATGGACACTCTGTCACAAATGTGACAGATATCCCGTCCACCACATTACAAGTTCCATAGGATATAGTGGAATTGTATTATGGTGGAGGGACATCCATCACATTTGTTTCGGAGTATCCCTGTCTGAAAACTCGTGACCAGGCCCTTTATCTGCCTTTGTAACCACATCAATGCTACAGCAATTCATCCTTGGTGCTGAACTTCTTTAAATCCCATTGTTCATGACGAGCTCAGCTCGTCATGAGCACACAAGCAGTGTACTGCATGACGAGCTAAGCTCGTCATGAGCATGGAAGGGGGTAAGGGTGACATTTCTGAACTGTCAACAAATGAATGGGTAAATGTTGAATGTCACACACCACTAATTTAAAAAAACAAATTACCAATACTAAGAGAATATCCATCAAAGGAGTACATAGCGGCAAAACTAGATAGAATTTAACTTCAATTTTATGAAGGGTCAGGGAGATGGGAAGCACTCACAATGAATATGGTAACTAGTTCAATAATATTTGACACAAATGTATGGATTTTAAACAAGCATAAACCTCTGCACCTCGTGGTCACAGACATGTTGTCGTGAAGGAGCTGTACAAAGTGAGACCTTTGTCAACTGCTACCGGCAACACAAATAGGCATGGTAGGGAGATGGGATGGATGGTGGGAGTCTGATTTGCATCCATTTGAGGCTTGTGTCTAGGCTGGGGACACTAATTCCAACTCTACTCACAGGAGATGTAACTGACCAGATAGAAATCCTTAGCCTCTGCCAGCGAGTGGTGGTTTCACCTTTTGCATCAAGGATCTGCTCTGTGCTGATGCTTGTATTGTACTTCCCATTTGGCTGCCAGAGAGGGCTGAAGTACCTAGAACACATACATTTACATTTCCCTTTCATTTATTGGCAGTAGGCCCCTTCCTTTTAATTTTTTTAATTTTTTTTATCTTACTCAAATTTAATATGCTTCCAAGCTCTACAGTAATAATTCCCAGTAACAAATATGACAGAAACTTACCATGTGAACATTGTCCCCAACGTACAAAATTAATTGTAGGCCACTGATTACATGGGATTGGGCATTTCCTTTTTTTTATTTTTTTACTTTAGCAAGGGAGGGAAAGCAAATATATATACATCATTGTATTCAGCTTTCAGTACAGATACAAGTCATGTTGCCCGGGGAATAGAGCAAAAAATACATTATAAGATATTGCAACATTTTTACAATCAATCTTGACTCATTCCATGCCGCACAGTATTAAATCTCCACATAGAACTTAAGCCTCTGACTTTAGCTAAGGCCTTTTCCCTCTGAAAAACCTCCATAACAATGGCCCAATACTCTATTGCATTACAAGGTCTAGGGGAGTACCAAGCTCTAGAAATTGCTAGTTTAGCAGTAACTAAAATAATAGATAGTAATGTGCAGTGTGTGCCTGATTAACATCCCCTTGTAACCTAACATGATCTCGTCATTAGAAAAAGTCAGATCTAATCTAAGGCATCTTTTACAAAGCAGTATAAACCCTTCCAATAAGCCCTTATCTGTGGGCATGTGGCAAACATATGAACAATATTAGCCCCATATTCTCCACACTTAGGACAGTTCATCTTATTACTTGAATATTGAGTATTTGATTGCCCCCACCTAGCTATCTTCTTGGGGGTATCTCAGATTTCAAGACAAAACAGCATCTTTTAGTGTTGTAAGTGTCTCAACATTGTACGAGTAATTTCAGTCGCAAGGGTTGAGCTCCATTTTGAGGCTAACTGTAAACAAGAGTCAGATCTTTCCTGGCAAAGACGTTTGTATGCAGCACATATTACCTTCTTCTGAGGAGGTTCATGTAAAATTATCAATAAATTCTGACTCTCTACTGATTTAAGTCATTAAGGGGCCTATTACGATGGCGGTAATCCGCGACCGGCGGGCCGGCGTTGAGGACCGCTGACCCAGAGGTCGCGGATATACCGCCATCATCCTTAAAATTACCACCGCCAAATTAGGATGGTGGTGGGAAGGGGAAAGGTACCTTGGCGGACGGAAAGACCATCCGCTGTGATCCCGCAAGGCGGGCCTCTTCCGCCCGCCATGCGGGACCAGGTACAATGGGGCAATGGAGTCGGTGCCATGCAGGCACCGCCGTGGGTATTAGGATGCCTGTCTTTTGCAGCGGAGTTTCCACCGCAAAAAGACAGGCAGAAAATGCCTTCGAGGGCCGTTGCGGGCCCCCATGGGGTTGGGGTGCTGCACCTGGGGGGTACCTATGGTATCCCCTACATTTGCATGTACAAGGTGGCAGGCACCGCAGGGTGCCTGCCACGTTGCACATGCAAATGTGAAACATGTATTTTTACATTGTGGCAGGAGCTGCCACCCACCACAATGTAAACATACAGGATGCGCCTGCCAGTGTGGCGGGCGCATCCTAATTCGTTTTGTGGACCGCTGCATCCATGGCGGGCGGTTCCTTTTGCACCACGATGGCAGGCGGACTTTGTCCAACCGCCATCGTAATTGGCCCCTGTGTTCTCAAAACAAAACCTCTTAATTGTAGGGGCCCCATTAGGATGGCGGACGGATCACCCCGTCTCGTTAACCCATCCTGAAAAATGCCTGGGAGCAGTATATTATCCTACAGAGGGAATTTATTAAAATATACCGGTAGAGAATAGCTAGCAACAATTTCTCACCAGATAAAAACTAGACCCCTAATAGTCTTAAAACGTAACTTCTTAAAGTAGTTCAGGCTGTGGATCCGGTAAAGAAATCTGCATCTATCCTGGCCTAGCAAAGTTTTATGACTGAAATCCTGGCCCTATTGGAAAGAAGGCTATATAGCCTGTTCGTAAAAGAAGCCCAGTAGGAAATTTGAAATCAGGGAGCAAAAGGCCCCCTTAGTTAAATGGAAATGTTAAAAATTTATTTGCTTGACAAACACATTTATATAACCATATAAAGCTACTCACAGCCCCATCTATTTTCTTGAAAAACAAATTAGAAACTCTTAAAGGAATTGAGCAAAATAGGTATAAATATTTCAGGAGAATAGTCATCTTCATAACATTACACCTGCCTATTATACTTATGGGCAATATGTGCCAGTTCTTAAGTTTTTTTTTAATGACATTATAGAGTAAGGCGTCATCATTTCATTTAACTATAATTTAAATCTGAAACGTATTCAAATGCCTAAATAAGTGGCTTCAGAGCATGTTCTCCTGATAGGAATATCTGGTGTAAAATTCAATAGGACCTGAGTTTTGTTGGTATTCAATTTATATCCAGAAAAATACCCCAAATTCCCTGCTTCCTGAGTAATTAGTTCTAAAGATTGTGGAGAAGTGTGGCTCACTGGTTAGAGGAGGCAGACCTGGAAGCAGACGTCAGCCAGGGACCAGGGTTCAAATCCCGGCTCGGCGTGGTCTTGAGTCCTAAAAATGTCCATGGACTCGACAATTCTCGCTCCGGTGCCTACTCGATTCACGGGTTCACACTCTGCGACTCTGGGCAATAGCTTGCTTAATCTCCACAACGGCCCCTCGTGGCGGGATGCCTGGCTTTCACCTTGCGGATACCCTACCGGGGTTATCTCACAGGGGAATACCAGGACGGGTTCCCTAAGCAAGCGCTTAGAAACCGCTCGGTGATTTGCGCTATATAAATTCCTGTACATTTACATTTACAAGATTGGCCCGGGTCTTTCATAAAAACAGCGATATTATCTGCGTTATTTTTAACTTTCAATTAATTGGGTCCTGGAGATAGTGGTAAAATATTCTTATTAGCAAGTAGAACCTGAATGAAAGGTTTGAGGTATAAAGCAAAAAGTAATGGGGAAAGAGGGCATCCCTGGCGCGTACCCCTATTTTTAAAAAAAAGCCTTGACTGTGAGCCAGCATAGCTTAGTTTAGCCTGTGGTGTATGATAAAGCACTTTTACCCATGCTAAAAATCAGCTAGTCATTCCAAATGCAATGTCAGTTAACCAAAGACAGCCCCAAGCCACACGATCAAAGGCTTTCTCTCCATCTAGTAGTATCATACCCAGATTAACACCTGATTGTTGAGCTAGATCATATGCCATTATGGCAGTATTAATATGAGCCGAAGTATCTCGACCCCCTAGATTAGCCAAAATTTTAGCGTATATATTAGCATCAGCATTGATAAGGGATATCGGGCGATAAGATCCACAGTCGTCAGGTGGTTTTCCCTTTTTCAGGAAAAAGACTAAGACCTCGATTATGATGGCCCCCGAGGTGGAGGGACCGTCCGCAGGGCCAGCGGCGTTCCCTCCATACCAATTAGGATGTGACCGCCGTATCTTTAACATTGCGGCAGGTGCTGCTTGAAGCAGCATCCGCTGCAAGGTTAAAAATGCATGCTTTGCATTTGCATGCACAAAGCAGCAGGCACCGCGCGGTGCCTGCCACTTTGTGCATGCAAATGCAGGGGGTTACCATAGGTACCCCCCATGTGCACCCCACCCCCTTCACCCTGGGGGCCCGCAAGGGGCTCCCAGAAGCAAAGGTCCACATGCTTTTCCACGGCGGAAAAGCCTCAGCGGAAAAGCATGTTTTCACACACATCCTAATTTGGCTGACGGTGTCTTGCAGACACCGCCACCAAATTGCGGTCAACACCCCACGGATCAGTGGCGGACGGACCTGTCGCCTGCCGCTGTTCCCACCACCATCATAATCTGGCGGTGGGTGTTTTCTCTAACCGCGGCGGTGAATCTGTATCCTCCGGGCCGGCGGTGGCTTCCACCGGTCCGGAGGATGCAGATTCACCGCAATCATAATCGACCCCTATATTGGTACTATCATAAGTTGGTGGTACAAGGCCCAATCACCTATCTCTGAAATAACCTTAGCGATCAATGGAGTTGCTATATTCCTAAATATGGCTTTGCCAGTAGGAAGTGAAGGCAAGGCTGTCAAAATGTCTTCTGAAGAAATTTCTGAACAGAGATGGGCAACATCCTCGTCTAATAAGGAAGGAAGTTCTGCTCTAGTTAAATAACTGGAGATCTCCTCTGTTATTATAGGATATGATGGGGCGTAAAGATTTTCATAAAAGAATACAAATTGTGCAAGTATTGTGTGTGTTTCATGTATGAAGGACATTGTCCGCTCCTTTAAATGCAGTAATTAAACTTTTAGCCTTATTATCGGCTAATGTATAAGCTAATATGTTGCCCACTTGTTCACTGTACTCATATTGAGTAGATCGATATTTATTATAAGCAACAGCCACTCTTTCCTTAAGTATCCCTGCTGCTGACTCCCTTGCTTCTATAAGCTTAATATAAGTCTGAGACTGATCACCATTCTGTTGCCTCATAGCCTTTGCATGAGATTGCTCTAAGTTAGTTAGCGCTGAGCAAGCCACTTTAATAGCAGTATCTATGGTTTTATTTGAACTAATATGAATTATTGTGTAATGCCCCTTATGAATGCATTTGTAGAATTCCAAACCATGCAGGACGAAGTAGTATTGATATTAAAATGTATAAATTCCGCTAACAATTTTCCCATATACATAATGTACTCGTTATCCACCAAGAAGTGGCATGGAAATGAAAAAGAGCGCCTTGAATTAGTAACCAGTAACAGTTGAATAGATAGCAAAATGGGATTATGATCTGACGTCATTTTAGGACATATCTCCATCTTAGCTGTATGCAATACAGTATTATTAACCCAGGCCATATCTATATTTTAGAACTCTCTGTGTGGTTGTGAATAATATGTAATCCCCATAAGATTTGGATGTAAAACCCTCCATGCGTCCCGGCCATTATGTAAACATGATAACTCCAAAATTGATGCTTGTACTTTCGGCATTCTTAAAGTTGACCCCCGGGTAGTAGAGTCAATTGTTTGATTCATGATGCAGTTAAAATCGTCCATGATTATCAAACCCCTGGCAATTTGAATAAAGTTAGCATAAGTAAATTAAACATCTCAGGGTTGTCCACATTAGGTCCGTATACAGCGACTAGAACACATTTGATTCCAGAAATCTCAAGTGGAGCAATAGCCCATCTCCCCCTAGGTTCTGCTAAGACTTGTACGTTTTTTATACAAGTGTCTTACTGGCTAGAATAGCAACACCCCTAATCAATACTCCGTGAGATGAACACACAACTATATTGTATCCAAGCTGTTTAAGCAATGCCTGGTTTTTATATGCTAGATGAGTTTCCATTAGAAATGTGAAATGAGGTTGATACATTTTTAGCTCCTCACATACAAATTGACGTTTGCGTCTGGTATTTAGCCCAGAAACATTCAAACATAGACATTTGATTATCCCCATGTTAAAGCTAAGAATACCTCATAACCCATAGATTCTCCTACAATGGCACTGATTAGCATCTCTCCCTCAAAGTCTAGAAATATCAATTCAATAACCCCTTGCTTTTACCCTACACCATCACCCCTACCACCATCCCCATCCCTCCACCCACTCTCTCAACACCCAATCCGTGTCTACAGAAAGGAATCACCCCCCTCATTGCTGTCGACAAAAGACAACCCTATAGGAAGATCACACATAGAGTGCTACCTAGCCGTTTATACAGAAAAAAAGGAAAAAGTATACAGCAGTTAGAAAAAGAAAAAGGAAAAATGGAGACCACCATTATATAAAACAAGGAGGCGTACATAGGAAAAAAAAGAAATTGTAAACTCCAGTTATTTAGAGATTCCCTTACCCCATCTGTTCAAAACTTGTTGAGCCTCCTGTTCCATGTACACCAGTTGTGTTTGTCCATCTCTAATAATCTTTAAGCGTCCTGGTTCCTGCAGGAAAACCTGTGCCCCCTCAGCTTTGAAAAGCACAATACAATGGTGTAGTTTCCATTTTCTATCCATTGCAGTTTTACAGAAGTCCGATCTAACAAACACTAAGAAGATATCCAGCCGAATAAGAGAAGTAGGTCGAGCATTAATTGAGACCGCTTGTCTGCATAAGAAGTTACCAAAATGAATGAGAAAAGGCCTGGGAAAGCATCCTGCAGATTTGTTAGAGACCAGTGGCAATCTATGTGGTCGTCGGATTTGGTTCTCCCAGTTCCAGTCAGCCAAATCTGGGAGTACTTTTTTGAAAGTCGTGGACAATTTAAAGTCGGGAATCCCTAAAACCCTAAAAAGTTGAAGATTATTTCGCCGTTGGCGATTCTCCAGATCATCAATTTTCCCCTGCATAATTCTTAGCTGGGTGTCTTATGACGCTGAAATTTTGGGTACCTTAGTCACATGATCCTCTGTGTCAGTGACCTATTGCTGTAACTCCGTAATATTTGATGTAGGAGAGGCCACTTGGCTTTTTACCTTTGAAAGAGACTGTTTAACTGATGAACTATCAGCTCTAGCTTGAGCATAGTATTCTTGAGCCTCTTCTCTTTGAGCTTGCAACGCTTGAAGAATCACTGTAAGCAAAGCCTCATTAGCCTCAATAGGTACTGCCCGTAAACTAGGTGAAACGTGTACCTTGTATCAATTGAGATGGCTGAGGAGGTCAAGGGAGAGTAGTTTATAGCGTGTGCTGGAAGGCCCCGAGTCCATCAGTTCAAGGGTTACTTTTCATTGCCCAGTAATTTGCTGTCCTTGTTTACCTGAAATCCCGTTCCTGGACCAGACCCAGAGAGCCACAATATCAAATTCTCCCTTTCTTCGTAACCCACTTCCGTAGAGGGCTGCTGGCTGCAGCTAATTTCCGGAGTCGATGTTGCCTTGCTTATCGGTTTCCTTTTTGTGTAATCTCTGTGTTTTAGGTTTAGCAACATCTTTATTATATTGTGATGGTAAATTAGCAAGACCAACAGATTCAACATGCTGCCCCTCCTTACTTGTAGATATAGTAACCCAGCTGCCATTAGTAGTGTGTAAGCCCCCATCATCCCCAGGACTGCTCTCTAGCAAGCCAGTGTTAATAGGAGGAGAGGAGCTGATTGGGAAGTAGGCTCCTTCCATGGACTTCTCATTGTGGCACCCACTAGACAGTTAACATTGCTTGGGCAGGCATGCACGTTTCTCCAATACGGAGAATTATAGGAGCTGGCCATGTGTCCTGGTAAAGAAAAACATTTACTTGAATGAGGGGACCATTTATCTTTACTGCAGGCGTAGCAACCAATGAGTCTTTTTGATATAGATGGCAAAGTCAAAGCATGCAAGAGAAACTCATGATATAAGCTTCATTACTGACCCGGAAATTCTAACTATGCTGTGCTTTTTAGAAATTGCACAGGTAATTCTAGACTTAAAACATTTAATGAGGAAGTATAAGCACTTCTCAGCAGTATTATTGTAAATTATCATTATTAATTTAGTTCAAGTGTAAAAAAAAAGTAAACAATCTGAAGCATGAGTATCTTAATTTTAAATAAAATCTTTAATTAATTTAAATATATTAAATTAAAAATATGTGTGTGACGTTTAAATAAAAAATACATTTTCAGTTAAAGCGAAAATAAATATATTTTTATGCATGAATAAATATTAACAGTGATGTATAGAATTCATTAAAAGTAATTTTTGACCCTTTGTGCTCTCATTTTTTCTCTAATGTATCTCCATCTCTTACTCTCTGTTCCCTCTTCCATTTTCATCCTTATCTGTTCTACTCTCTGATTTCCCTGCAGCAGTCTTGCTTCCCCATCTTCTTTCTGCTTAGCTTATGCATGTCCATTTGCTCTTCCTTCTATCTCTCCCTTTCTTTCCATCACTCTCTCCACATTCTGTGTTTCTCCATCTATCATCTCTCTTTCTAAATATCCCTTGTTGTATACATATACATCATAATTTACTTTCTAATTCCCCTCTCTGATACTCATTCCTTCTCTGTCTTTTCATCACTTCTTTTGGTAACTTCATTCTCTGTATTTGCTCCCAATTTGTCTCTAATACCCACTATTTCTCTTACTTGTCTTGCTAGCTCCTTTGTCCCCTTCTCATGACTGCTTCTACAAAAGTCAGTAGAAGGAATTGAAACATCAGTGCACTGATCACAGAAGAGGCAAGTAGACAGTGAAATATTCTTGAAAGATGTATGACCTTGTATAGGAGCCCTTCTGTAAAATAGAAGGCCTGTCACATAATTTGTGATTCAAAGTATCAAAACATATGGTACGTGCAGAGCTTTGGAGCAGGCACAGTCTTACTATGAATGGAACAAAGCTTCCATAACCAAATAAAGATTTGCCCACTACAATATATTTCACAACAGACCATTGCCCCTCTAAAGGCTCTGGCCTGTAAAGTGTCAGTCGAATGTAAGGCATGGTAAACACCCAAAATATAGAATAAAAAATATCGAGAGGTCTATTGAATCAGAAATATTGAGAGGACAGAATATAGAATGGACGTAATATAGTTGGAAATAAAACCGAAATATAGGTAAGTAATATCAAATGTCATTATATTGATTGTCATTATATAGTATGTTATAATATATGTCATAATATAGAATTCTATTATATCAAATGTTTAAACATTTTTATTATATGTTAGTATATGTGTTTAAAGTATTTAATATTTTTTAATGTATGTTACAATTTTTTTAAGGTAATTAATTTTATTTTATTTCATTTGTTTGTAAATTAGTTCTGTAGTGGGTTGTGGGTTTATAGGGGAGTAGGTTGGAAAGTAATTTAATTTAAAATAAAAATATTAATAATGTATTAAATATTAATATATTGTTTAATAATTAATATTGGTAATTTAATTTACATTTGAAAAAAGTATTAATTAATAATTGTATGGTCAATCATTAATATTGGTAATCAAGTTAAGTAATTCATTATTACATTTTTTTTAAAGTTCTTAATAAAAGGTTTTAATTAAACGATTAATATGTAAATTGTGTAAATTGTTATTAATTAGTAATTAATGAATTATTAATTATTAATAATTAATGTATTAATATGTGAATTATGCCAATTTTTGGAGGAGTGTTTATAGGGGAGCATGGTGTTTATTAAAGTATTTGGAAATAGATTTTTGTGTTAATTAATTTATATATCATTATTTTTATTTTTTTGTTAATTGTGATTAGCTAAATAATTAAATGTTAATTAATTATGTTAAATTAGTAATATTTTAAATTATTGGAGGTGACGTTTATAGTGGAAAATAGTTGGAGGCAAATTAATATTTAAATCATTCTTTTTTTTTTAAACTAATTTTTAATAACTTGTTGGACTGGGTCTATTAAATTATTCCTCTAATCTATCCAACACTTTCCCTACTGTTGCACTCACTGGAGTAGGAATAGTAATTTTTACCCCTACGCTATCCAACGCTTTCCCTACTGTTGCACTCACTGTAGCGGGAATGGTAATTTTTACCCTCCCGCTATCCAACGCTTTCCCTATTGTTGCACTCTCTGGAGTGGGAAAAGTAATTTTTACCCCCCCCCCGCTATCTCACGCTTTCCCTACTGTTGCACTCTTTGGAGTGGGAATAGTCATTTTTACCCCTACGCTATCCAACGCTTTCCCTACTGTTGCACTCACTAGAGTGAGTATAGTCATTTTTACCCTCCCTCTATCCAACACTTTCCCTACTGTTGCACTCACTGGAGTGGGAATAGTAATTCTTACCCCTACGCTATCCAACGCTTTCCCTACTGTTGCCCTCACTGGAGTGGGAATAGTAATATATACCCACCGGCTATCCAACAAATTCTCTACTTTTGCACTTGTTGGAGTGTGAATACAAATTGTATTCCCTTGTCTATGTAATGTTTTTAATTGTGTTATATTTAATGTAGTGTAAATTATAAATTAACATAAAAAGTATTACTTTAATTATTTAAATTAGTATATATTATTTATGTTTATATTTATATAATAGGTTTATTTCTATATATATGTAAATATATTTGTAATAATGTTTTAAATATTTTATAATTAAGATGAATAATTATGTTATAATAATATGCAGTATATATATATATATATATTAAAAAATACGTTTTTTACATTACATTTATTATTTTTACATTTTAAGCTTTTTTACAATATTTTAACTATATTTTATTTAATTGTGTTTATTATTTATTTACTTGTATATTATTTTTAATACATTTAAAATATTTGATATTTTAGTTAACTATATTTTAAATATTTATATTTTGTACTCGATATTTTAGTACTTACCTGTTTGTAGATAGGGATTCTATATTCTGTCCCTCAATATTTTTTAATTGATATTCTGGACAGTCGATATTCTGTCCCTCGATATTTAGTCACTGATCCATAAGGCATACCTGACTTGCGACGAATACTGCTCTAGCGCTACCAGATAATCAAACAACTATCTCATGTGGTAAGGAAGAAATGTCCCGATTCTGCATTACGTCTGAATTGCTTTTACGGTTTGGGTTGTGATAGACACGGTATGAGAAAGGTCATGAAAAGTACTGGATTGAGAACATGTCCCAAAAAGTTGTGCAAACCTTTGTCAATGCAAATTCTTGTTTACCCTACCTGTTGTGAAAGCTGAGATGGAAATTCATAATATGCCCAGTTAATTATTGGCCTCTCAAAAAGTGAATGTCAAGAAGTGTGGGTGTTATGCCATTTAATATACCACATCCCTTTTGAGAATTGCTATTAAAGGCATTAAGGCCTTGAAAGGAAGAGGCCTGCTGAGAGACAGTGTTACTGTCCTGTCTGAGAAGTACTGATTCGGTCCCATTAAACCTTGCAATAAAATGTACTAAACTTATCACTGCACCTGAAAGTACCTGTTATTTCTCTTTAAAATCAATAGCACCTGTTCTGAGAAATGCTGTTATTTGTGCCTACTGTCCACCAGCTTGAAATCATACAAATTAAAGTATATCAAACAGGGGTTGGTGGATTTTTAAGATATCATAATAAAATTCTTGGCATGTTTAAATGAGATTGTTATCAAATAATATAAAAGTTAATTTACTCAGGCAGTCCTTCATACCAATCTTTTTCTAAGCACTCCTTGAACCAAATTTTTAAAGCCGTTTGCAAATTGAAATTCATCTTACATATACAATGGCTTGAGAATGGATGTCACAAACAGTAATTTTAGATTGGAAAATCTATTTACTTGTGCGTAATATATTCTTAACTCAGAAATTAACATCTACTCACCAGAAGGGCAGAGGCGTAAGCATTCTCCAAAATTATGGGTCACATTACATAGCCAGCCTCCGTGCTAACAAACATTCTGAAATGCTTATCAAAACCAGTCTAGGACCTTGCTAAGGTGGCACAGTCCTTTGAGGTTCCGACTTCCTAGCTTCTTGTATGGTGCCCTCTCAAGCACTATGTGACAGTCATGCTCTCGTCTTTTATGAAACTAAAATCAAGACATTCTATGAAGACATGGAAAGCTCATGTCCTCTGTGTCAGATTGTTGTATTCTGACAATGCTTTTGTGTACTTTCTCTATAAAGATATTGATTCCATTCAGAGCTTTTGTGTGGCGGTGTTCTATGTCCTGGCTGTTGTATATGTTGATCGAAACGTGGGTGTTAATGCTCAAATCAAGAGAGACAGGAGACCCCCAGCATATTTAAAAGATTATCTTTGTGATGATGCATGATTTACTTGCTTCCATCTGTTGTAGGGGAAGTAACGCTGTCCACAGGTTATATTATAAAATAATATATAGTTTATTTGAGACACAGAGAAAGGCTGGTGTCCACATCCAGGCTAACGGGTAACTGACCAGAAGCCAGGACATAGAACACCACCACACAAAAGATCTGAATGGAATCAATATCTTTAAAGAGAAAGTACACAAAAGCATTGTAAGAATACAACATATCCTCTTCCCTTCACAAAATAAAACATCTACAACAGAAAAACAAGTTAAAAAGAAAACAATCAACTAAAAACAAAAGCAAGTAAATCATGCATCATCACAAAGATAATCTTTTAAATATGCTGGGGTCTCCTGTCTCTCTTGATTTGAGCATTTACACCCACGTTTCGATCAACATGTACAACACAGATCATGGAGTTTCTTCAAGAGTTCCGCTGAGCTAACTTTCCTCATTGTCCCCTGTGGAAGTACAGAAAACACTCAGTAACCTAAAGTCAGGATCGCTGATGACCCATGCCCACATACCATTTTAAAGTCTCACTCTTAGGACCCAATTCTGAATGCAAGAATACATTTCTCTTCACAGTCAGGAACTATTTCACAGTTCTGTAAACAGAACATTGCTTCCTCATGGTTGAAAAAAGCTGGCCTGGACCTAACTGGAATCAAAAACTTTAGACCTATTGCTCCTCTTTTAGCCCTCTTGAAGATCATGGAGCACTTTTTAGCTAGGTGACTTGTCTAAAGCCTTGACATTTTTGATCAGACCCAATTTGGTTTTAGAAAAGGTGATAGCATAGAGACAGCCTTAGCTTTAGTGACAACTCTGGATTTTCTTCATTTTACCTGCTATCAGAGTGTCCTGGCTGATCTTCTGTTGCTTGTATTCTCCAAGACCTTTTGACACAGTGCACCATTCTGCTTTCATCAACTGACTAAAATAAAATGGGTTGGCTCTGACTAGGTTCATATCCTCTTTATTAGGTTCGATTCAGTCAGTTTCCTTCACTCCTTCTTGGTTCACAAATTGGCCAATTAACTGAGTGTGGTCCATCTATCGCTGATTCTTTTTAATATATAAATATTCATTCCCTTGAGGAGCAGATCTGGAGCTTTGGCTTTCTATTGTTTTCCCATGCTGACAACATCCACATCCTTCTTAAATTTCACAATAGAGGGGCCGATTACGATGCTGTGCTCAGTTACGGCCCTGCTAGTACGATGCGACCAAAGCCTGTTCGGTCGCATTCGTATGGTTCACAATGCAAGCATGCATTCTGACTGGAAAGCATGCTTGCAATGTGAAATGCAGGGGTGCCGTTCATCCCTGTACCCTGTGGCCGGCACCCCAAGGTGCCTGCTACCGGATGCAGGGATCAATGGCCCAGGCTGCCATTCGGCGGCCTCACACCCATGGGGGCCCTGCTAGGGGCCCCCAGAGACAGTTTCCGACTGCCTTTTCGTGCCGGACACACCAGCACGGAAAGGCAGTAAAAAACTGCCATCGTACACCCTCGGTCCTAAAGAGGTGACCGGGGGAGTACTGGAGGATTTCTGGATAGCAGACGGGCTCTCTGAGCCCGTCGTAGGCCATCCGAAAATCCGAGTCGGATTCCTTTCCAACCGAGCCCATCGGAAGGGCTCGGTCGGAAAGGAATCCGTCCGACACATACCGATTCGGTCGGAAGGGCTCCGAACAGGGCCCCCATTAGGATGGCGGGTGAACTTTGCCCACCCGCCATCCTCCCGGTACAAGGGACCGCCTGCCATAAGGGCGAGGGTCCCGTGAGAGGAATTAGGATGCGCCCGCCACAGTGGCAGGCACAACCTGTATCTTTACCATTGCGGCGGCGGTGCTGAAAAGCACTGACCGCCGCAATGGTAAACATACATGTTGTGCATTTCAAAGCACAACGTGACAGGCACCGCACGGTGCCTGCCACGTTGTTCTTTGAAATGCGGGGGGGGTACCATAGGTACCCCCATGTGCACCCCTCACCCCCCCGGGAGTCCTTGGGGGCCCGACTCCGCATGCCGCCACGGAAAGGCATTACAAAATGCCCATCGTAATATGGCTGGCGGTGTCTGATAGACACCGCCACCATATAAACCCTTTTCTGCCCCGGTCGCAGGGCGACCGGGGCGGAAAAGCGGCGGACGGTTTTTCTGTCCGCCGCGGAACCCCCAGCCATGTTAATATGGCGGTGGGTCATTTGTGCAACGGATGGCGGGCGGATCACCCCCGCCAGGCCGGCGGTGACTACCGCCGGCCTGGCGGGGGCGCTCCGCCCACCATCCTAATGGGCCCCGTGGTTCGGAGCCCTTCCAACCCAAATCAGAATAAGCCCCATTGTATCTAACTCGGTGTTACCCCTTCCAAATTGGTTACTCGTGGTCCCGAACTTAATGATGGGCAATATTCCTAAATTGAATGGGGACAAAACAGAAATTCTTCAGATTTGGAAACACCCCTACAATCTTAAACCAAACTCTTGGGTGTGTTTACTGAGCAACTTTCCTGTGCCACAAAGACTAGGGGAGAGGGAAATTTGTGTCATTGTTTGAATTTTCAGCATAATGGCAAATAATAACATGAAATGGAAATCCGTAATTTCATGCTATACTGTAGCACAAAATGCATCTGACAAATTTGTACTGCAAATGCTACACTCATGGTACATTTTTATCATGAATGGCAATGGCGGGTAATTCATACAAAGTGGTATAATGACATAATTCTGGGAATTACACATGAGTAGCACAACATGAAATTACCTAAATTATGCAAATTACACTGGAATATTTTGAATTAACCCAGAAATAATAAAAACATGAGCTTCCGGTTTCAGTATGAGCTATCTTTGAATGCCCAGAGAGAAAACTTGCACGTCTTGCTTTGCTCTTCAGACAATACTGAAGAAAATTAATCCATTCCTTCCTCAGAACAGTTTATCTCCCCCAATAATGCTTTCCTGTCTCAACTATGAAAATGTCCTATACTTCGCTCTTGCATATTATCGAATTGCTAGATTGCATAGTACATATTTATCATTCAGTTGCGTCGCACATTCATCACGCAATGTGGTGCAAGAGCGACTGAACTACTAAATCAAATTTATAAAGCCACACGAGGCCACTGTGCATGGACCTGCTTGGCTTGATAAAACTAGACTAATGCAACGCGGCACAAAACGCTCCATGGCGTTACTCTGCCCCAGGGACATGTTCCATGTACGGAGCGCGGCTATTCCCACGCATCCAGCCACTGATTTTGGTACATTTCTAGATTTACCATTACTGGTAGAGCTGGGAATCTGTCAAAGTGTTAGGCCTCCCCAGTTGAGGGATAACAAGGAGCAATATCTTTGTTTTTTCCTTGTTTTTTGCTCTTTCTATGTGTGCTGCATTTTAAATACACAGAGACAGAGCAAAATGCCTCAGAGGATTGTTTTATTGAGGAAGGCGCCTCTCTCATTGGCTAGCAGCCTAGCCTCTGATGCAGCGGCTACGTTAGTTTTCTCTAGTTATCACAGGGCCATGCTTCACACTTTTTCTAACATACTCATTTTTTGTGCAAATCTTATGAAGTATTTTACAAAGCAACAGTTCGGTTTGGGGTCCTCAAGTTGTAGGCAGGCAATAATGGTATGCATGGATGGGCAAATTCAGTTATTTTTAAATGATCTTTTGAGAATATGGATACTGTCAGTAGCCATTTCAGGACAGATTATATAGTGTGAGACAGATCTTCTGTACTTGAGCCACACAGGCAACAGCTTCTGTGTCCAGTGTAAAGTCATGCTGTTTTTTCTGCTAAAGTCGGGAAAAACCCAAGTGACACTGTAGCTTTAGTTTTAGATGCTGCCAGTACGTACAAGCCATATATTTTGCCCACTTTAACTGGGCATAATTGTTAATTACCATCCTGACATGTGATATTTTCGCAAGGTCATCTTTATCCTTCAATTTGGAGAGCTTAGCCTTTGCGGTTTGAACAGTTTTTCTTTTTTTTAAAGCGTGGTGTGTAACTGACAGCTCCAATAGTTTACCAAGTTGCAAATTTGCTAGAGATCGGAAGTACTCTTTGAAAGTGTTGCTGTTAGTACTGTCAGTGTTATAAGTTGACCACTAATGTTATTGGTGAAGCACGATTTTAAAAATCATAATACACAACACATTTACTGATTAAAGACACCAAAAGCTGTAAGTGCACTTTGCACACGTTAGACACAGTGACACATGAAAGTGAGACAAGTGTAGTAGAAGCACCATAAAGCCTGCTTTTAAATGCAAATGAAGAAAACATACATACAAAGCAATATTACCATATACTCGAGTTGTACTAATAAGAGTTTCTTATGAATATGTTATTTATAAATTTTTATGGATGAAAATTTGCAGTTAATAAAGTGGCCTGGTGTTTCAAATGCTTCTTTTGTTAGAATGCAGCATTTAGAAAAGTTGGTGCTATAATGTGTGCAAACTAGGTATGAAATTGAAATTTTGCATAGTAATACTAGAGATTCTATCGTTTACGAAAAGTGTAAAATGAATTTTGTAGTACGAATGTAAAAAAATGTACACTTATATGAATATTGATAACATTTCTTTTAGTAAGGTATTTTTATCATTAGCTATTTCCATGCAATAATCTCTGATGAAAGCCTTACCTATTCACTATCTGAACTGATTTTATTACACTATATTTGATATTGATTGAGAGTTTATTTCATTTTAAATGTGTGATGCTAGTGCTTCTTCTCTAATATTGACCTTTCCTATGACCTAATACAATGGACCATTTACAACCAGTGAAATGTTGCTTTATTTGTTCTGTACATGTATAAATCTCGACATTCCTAATTGTTTCTTCAATGTTCACAGTGAAATATTCCTGCAGGAACAGGATTTCAGCTGTTGCTATAGATGGTTTCTTTGAATTTCTCTTTCACCTACGTTAGGCTTATGTGAGTTTTCAAATCTTTCCTTTCTCATGACCATCAGGAGAAAGCATCTCACTGTTGCGAGTTTCCCAGGTCACAATATATGAATTTGAGCATATGACAGACGTTCAATGGTTGTGTGCTGCTACACCACTGGCATATGCTAGAGACTTTATAAAAGAAGACTCGCCAAAGGAGGGGCAATTCTATACTTTTTCTTTTGCCCTTGCAAAACAATGTTATGCTGATCGATTTTTTATGATTGCTAAGAACCTTTCCCTTACTTTTGGATTGCTTTGCTGATGCTACAGTCAGTAAGTGATAAACTGAAACCTTCTGTGCCAAACCTTTTTTTATTTTTTTCCCATTTCTTTTATTTCATTTTTATGATAATGGAATTACCATTAATGGATTTTAAATCTGAACCCTTTCCCTTTCTTGAAAGATTTGAGTTGTTAGACAAACAATCTATCCTTCTGCCTTAATGGTAGTGGGAATCTGTTACTTTGTAAACTGATTATGGTAATAACCATCTGATAAAACCTTGCTGACATGGTTAGTGCTTTAATGCAAGCTGTGATAGTCTGAACTGAAATTCTCAAAAGACTACTCATGACTATGAATTTTTGATTTTTAATATAATACTCAGTTCAGTTCAGTTCAAAAGCTTTATTCGATTTGTAAAACAAATCATACAAGCAGAACACACACATATATAACATACATTGCTAAAAAAGGCCTCAAGGACACTACGATTAAAACAATCTAAAAAACCATTGTAAACATAGTGGGAGGGGGTTCTAAGAACATGATATGACCGGAGTTGGGTTTAGACTATACAAATGCTGTTGCCCGGAAGACTAAATTCATTTAAGATACATAATACATACATTATACATATAATACATTGCACATAAACAGACAAATATACAGACAGGAAGCCAAAGTAAAAACGGAACACAGTCCGAAATATCATAAAGCTGTGGCTTTCCTGGCAGCTGTACATTTTAATATACAGACAGGAGGCCAAAGTAACAACAGAACACAGTCCGAAAAATCATAAAACTATGGCTTTCCTGGCAGCTGTACATTTTAATATATATGATGCTACGAAGAAGCAGATATCCATATCCTCTGGGGAATTAAGTAGCTGCAGAGCGTTCTTCGTAGAACGAACATTGTATTTTAAAAAGACGGGTTTTAAATATATTACCCTAAAAGAATGATAGAATTAGCAAAACAATAAAAAGTGGCAGCAGCTCTGACGTGAAACATTGTCACAAGGGCATGCTATATCAGATCTGGATTTCATTGTGGGAAATGCAACAAGGTGATGGACGATTCCCAATCGTAAGCGTGTGAAGACAAACCGGTGGGAGTTACGGGTGACCCCAGAAAGGTAGGGTTGAAAACCAGTGGAGAGGTTGCAGACCCGGTAAGCCATCACAGATTGCAGCTTTCCAGACACCTTTGCACGACATTCTTTTTTATGACTTAAAAACCTTTGTTTAATGTTTTTTTTGGGGGATTGAAACAACAGATTTAGGATCAAGGAAAATGTCAAACTGAAATAGAAGATAAAACCAATGATGTATATACTTGAGCCACAGGATACGTGAGGAGTGATCCAACCTGAGGCAGTCGAGGATTATCTCCTGGGTGAATTGGGTTTCAGACTTGGCCCAGATTGAGCGCCAGAGCAGCAAGGGGCGCAGTGCTGCTAGATCCGAAATAAATTCAACTCCTACTTCTTCATGGATCAGTTCTACTGATGCAGAAGGTGGTACACATAACAATTTTCTAAGGAACTTATTTTCGTCTCTCTGCACGTTTGGACCAACACAATGTCCCCACACCCCCGCACCATACAGCGCTGAGGACACGCATTTTACATTATAAATGTTCATCATATCTTTAATACTCCTCACCCCAAGTTTCGATGAAAATTTAAAGATGCTGTTAGTGGACCTCATCGTTTTTAAACTAATATTTTCAAACTCGGGTTGCCATGACCCATTATTAGCAAAGGTGATCCCTAAATAACAAAAGGTTTTAACTTGTGACATCTTATCCTTATCAATAAAAAAGCTGGAATGGGTTTTCTTAACTTTCATCCCACAGGACATAGCAAAGGTTTTGGATTTATTTACTAGTAGTTTCCTACTTTCGATAAACATCATAAATCTATCAATGAGGCACTGTAAACCAATCTGTGTACGGGACAATAGCACAGCGTCGTCCGCATACAATAAAATTGGGACCGGTTTACCTCCTATCAGAGGTGCATCAGCAGGGTTCTGCCACAGTATAGAATCGATTTGATTAATAAAAAGGGAAAATAAAAGGGGGGCCAATACGCAGCCCTGGCGGATGCCTCTTGAAACTTTAAAGAAAGGGGTACATTCGCCTAGGGAACTATAGCGTACCTTACAAGACAGTCTCTCATATAGCCTGGCCAAAAAATGTACAATCTCCTTTGGTGCTTCTGCCTCTATCAGGACCTGCCATAAAATAGGGTGGTCGACCAAATCGAACGCACTGCTCAGGTCCGCGAAACATAAAAACAGGCTCCCTTTTTTAACTTGCGTATATTTGTTAATTAAAAGATCTAAATTAACACACTGTTCTAGTGTCCCCATACCTTTTCTAAAACCATATTGAACCTTGGTTAAAATGTCCTTTTCATTTGCCCAGGTTTCCAGCCTCTGCAGCATAATTCGACTCATCACCTTAACTGAGGCGTCCAATAAGGAAATGGGGCGATAATTACCCGCCTCCGATTTGCTGCCTTTCTTGAATATAGGAATGATGACCGACTGGCCCCAAGATGGTGGGGGACATCCCTCAGCTGCAGCATTAAAGACCCTCACGAGGATGGGTGCCCACAGATTCATTTCGGTTTTAAGAAGGTCTGTAGGTACTCCATCGGGGCCCGGGGCCTTTCCTCCTTTACTGTCGGACAGGCCTTCATAAACCTCATCCAAGTTAATTCCCAATGATAAGGGCAACCAAACTGAATCCTCATGGACCAGGGTTTCTAGGGGCTGCCCTTCCGGGTTAAAAATATTGGAAAAGTGATCAATCCAAGATTTACATGCTACATAAGATGTAAGTTCCGGGATACCCTCTGTGTTTAAGAAGGGACTGTTTATTGTCACCCAATAAAGTTTACTATTTTGGGTTTCCGCTGCTCGTTTTAGATTGTCCCAAGCTTCTTCTTGCAGGACCTTTTTCCTATTAGAGAGGGCCACCTTATATTTAGCACGCAGAGTTTTGATGTTATTATAATTGTGTGGTTTATGACATAATGCCTTTTTAAGTTCGCGTAGGGACAGGGTACAGTGTTTATCAAACCATCCCAACCTGGACATTCTAGTTTTAGGTTGCTTCTTTGTAAATGCATCTTCAATGGCTGTGTTTATCCTGATGTAGCTTGACAGCAGGGTTGCCGAATTGGTAACTTCTCCAAGACAATAGGAAATCTCATTACTATATTTTTCCACTATCTCCTTGATTTTTTTCGCAGGGTCAATTCCGGCCCATTTGATCCTTGGACCGTTCGGCCTCGTGGGGCTATATCAGTGGAGCAGAATTCCTTATTGGGTGACTTTAATCCCCAACCCAGTAAAGTTAGAGAGATGCTGTTATGATCACTTAGGGTCTCTTCCCTAACCCACAGGTTGGTAAATTCACTAGTGTTTGACAGCAAGATATGATCGATGTTGGTATTAGCAAGCCTGCCTGTAAATGTAGGACAGGCATGATTGGACTTGTTTCTATTACAGCTAAGCAAGTCTAGATCAAATTTTGCTATCAGATTATTTAAAAGACTACCATAATTACAGTGTGGGAAGTGTAGAGAATCCACTTTATCTGTCACCCCATTATTGCCCAACTCTTTCCTAAAACCGCATGGGTTACCCAATGCTAGAGGGCATGGCTGAATATTAAAATCGCCGGCCAATAAGATGTCTGCCATTTTGCGGGAGGATGCCAATGCACTTTTGATTTCGATTTCCAGGGGAAATAGGATATTGCCCCTGGAGGCATCAAAAATTTTATTGTAAAAGTTGACAAGAATTAGGTCTCTACAATTATTGGCCTCCATCCGTAGCACCTGACTATGTGTTTCAATAAAAGAGTAACTTTTAGTTTTGAAATTAGTCAATTTGTTAGAGATTAGCAACAATAGGCCACCCTTAGCTCTACCTGATGGGGAGTTAGATGCGTTGAGGCAGTGGGATGAGTAGCCTTCTACATAGATTGGTTCTTGGCACCACGTTTCCTGAAGGCAAATGATGTCGTAGCCAGCCCCTGTAAACTCCTTCCAAAACGGGGTGTTCAATTTACCTGAGATACCTGCTATGTTCCAGGTAACGAAATTGAGCCCCGCAAATACGGTTGGGAGTAACACTGTCTCGTTGGGGGGCGGGCAGTATGTCAGAAGCAAGCTGCTTGTCACCTGTAGGCACAGCAAGTGATTCCTGATGAGCCACTGAAATAGCTACTTCGGCGTCAGGGATCCCGCATGAGGTGTGGGTACCTGCTGTTTGTATAATAGAGTTTGGGTCATTAGGTAAATCTAAGGCTAAAGGGGTTTCATGGTGAGTAGCTAGGGTACTACCTGGCTTCACATCTGTCCCCGGGTCCCCCTGGGTTGAGTTACCACTAAATGGAATAGCCGATGGTCAATCGACCATTTCCAGGCAGTCGAATCTATTACTAACGGGGATGCCCCGCCAACCCCCATAGTATGAGAGTCGCTATTAGGGCACCACGGCCGCTGGCCCCACTCTCTACTCCTATTCTTCTGTGAGTGCCAAGGACCTATGTGGTTCCACGTGCGCTCAGGTGGTTGCGCCCAGTTTGGAACTATCGGGTGTAGGCGCTCAGGAGGTTGCACCCAGTTAGGAGCTAACGGGAGCTGACGCTCAAGAGGTTGCACCCAGTTTGGTACTATCGGGTGCTGGTACTCGGGTGGTTGCACCCAATTTGGGACTATCGGGTGCTGGCGCTCAGATGGTTGCACCCAATTTAGGACTTTTGAGAGCGGGCGTTCAAGTGGTTGCGCCCAATTAGAAACTACCGGGTGCTGGCGCTCAGGTGGTTGTACCCAATTAGAGGCTAACGGGTTCTGCTGGCTACGTACATATGGATAGAAGGAGGAGAGGCGGTGGGCATCAATCCCCCCTTTTTTGGCCAAGGCAGGCCAGGAGCAAATGTAATCCACCATGTCATGATCATCACAGGTCACTATAATGCAATCTCCCTGTATGTTTTTGGGTTCGTCCGCAATCCACGGGACTCTACGTACTGCTGAAATTCGGCTATTATGGGCAGATTGAAGGGACCTATTCATACTAAACCATTGTGAGACCTTGTTCCAGAGGGACCAAGATGGCTCCTCTTTATTTATGGGTAGCTCAGGGACCCCAGTAAGAATGATGGTATAAGGGGACGCTTCTGGTGATAAATGAACGGGCGCTTAGACCTGAGACCCCTCTTACCCTCATCGGGTCGAGTCAATGATGGATGCAGGGGCAAAAGTGGTGAGATGGGCCTTTTGTTCGATGGCTGAGACAGACCCTTGTTGGGGGTGGACTGGGTGGGCTGAGTGGGGGTGGGCCATAGTTTCGGTCATACGCTCGCGCCCAAGAGGGGTTGAGAAGGATGTTTCTGGCTTTTTAGACTTAGTTAGATTAGGCTGGAATTTGTTGACGTAGAGGACTTAACTCCGCTATCCGGATGAGCCCCTTGGAGTCCTGATCTAGAAGAAATCATTATACCCCCCCGGGTTTTGCTTGGGCCAAACTGAGCTGAGTCGATGGCTTCTGGGTAAGTATTGCAAGTTGTTTTTCTATCGACATAATGCTCTGCTCTAAGGGTTTCAAAACATGATGTAGTAATTCCCTAAAATTCGCTAAAACCTAGGAATTGGCATTACATAAGGTACAGACACCCCCCTCTTTGACCGTAGTCACTGAATTTGCTGTGGGTTCCAACAAGTTAATAGATACAGAATTGAAACCATTCGAAGCACCCAGCGGTGGAGCAAATTGCCCCCTTCTTGTTGGTGGTAGCGGCTTGGGAATTCTTAAGATTGCCTTTCTTTAGGTCTTTTGCCTGTTTTGGAACAGCGCCCTCCTTTGCCCCGTTTGGCAGAATCTCGGGGCCTTGATCTTGGGATAAAAGTAACTGGAGGTCTGGGGAATTCTCAAGGTTCCCCGTGGAGTCGTAGTCAGAGGTAAGATTGGTAGCTGACAGGTCGACCGTTTTCGGGATGGAATGGACCTCAGCTATAACATTTGGTTGCAGTAACACCGGGATGGATGTAGTCGGTTGGAGTGGCGATTGAACTGATGCTAAGGGGCCCAGGGAGGACCTCCTAGCGGCTGCCAAGTCTTGTGACACCCTTCGCTCCAATAAAGAAATGCTTAGATTAATGGCCTCATTAGTTCTTGTAATAAATTGGTCAAGAGGACCAGTAAGCAAAGCAGTTTTCATGGCCGTCTTACTTCTGGACCCCCTGGTCATGGTGGGGAGAAAAGAATTTCTTTTAATCTGGCAGTATGGCAATAGTGGAAATCAATACAAATGTACCTTAAGTAAGAAGCGTATAAGCCGGATCGCAAGGCCAAGGGGTGTAGCCCAGCCCAGCCTAGCTCAGTCTAGAACGGGCTAAAACGGGCCCGCCCTTGGCCCGGGCTTTGCCCGGCGTCCCGCGAGACGGGTCTGATGCGGTTTAAATGCGCCGCCTGGCGCTCCCAGGTGACACGGACCCAAGCAAGGGCTTCTGGGGGATGTAGTTTGCCCCTCGCCGGTCTCCTCTCGGCAGCCCCGCTCTAGCTGGATTCAGAGCGGTCGGGCAGCGGGAGACAGGCGGGCGGGTTCCTGGAGACAATCAGGGGTCTGGAGAGGTCCGTAGTACGCTCAGGGCAAAAGTTAATAACGGCGGCAAGGGCAGCAGAAGTTCCCCCACTCGATGGGTCTGATGTGGTTTAAATGCGCCGCCTGGCGCTCCCAGGTGACACGGACCCCAGCAAGGGCTTCTGGGGGATGTAGTTTGCCCCTCGCCGGTCTCCTCTTGGCGGCCCCGCTCTAGCTGGATTCAGAGCGGTCGGGCAGCGGGAGACAGGCGGGCGGGTCCGTGGAGACAATCAGGGGTCTGGAGAGGTCCGTAGTACGCTCAGGGCAAAAGTTAATAATGGTGGCAAGGGCAGCAGAAGTTCCCCCTCTCGATGGGTCTGATGCGGTTTAAATGCGCCGCCTGGCGCTCCCAGGTGACACGGACCCCAGCAAGGGCTTCTGGGGGATGTAGTTTGCCCCTCGCCGGTCTCCTCTCGGCGGCCCCGCTCTAGCTGGATTCAGAGTGGTCGGGCAGCGGGAGACAGGCGGGCGGGTCCGTGGAGACAATCAGGGGTCTGGAGAGGTCCGTAGTACGCTCAGGGCAAAAGTTAATAACGGCGGCAAGGGCAGCAGAAGTTATAATACTCAAATTAATCTAATACCTCTCTGAGTCTAATATTGAGTCTTGTTGGTTCTTCCATTTAATCTATGCTATTTTACCGAGCCCTTAAATGTGTGGTAGGAAAAATCAGCAAGCTCTATCAGAACATCAAGTATTATTTATTTTGGTCTGTTTTGCTGTCAGAGACCTTTTTGGCTGCATAATTCTGGCTCAACCTAACTTCTTCAGGAGGTTGGGCCTTCCTGTTGCTATTTTTTATTTCTACAGCATGGTCTTGAGAGTGGTGTACCTAAATCTGATCTCAAACTCGTGAGTTAGCTGTCAATTAATGGTTGTCGTTTGACAGTTACTGTGGTGTTTTGGCCACCCTACTTTTCACACCCCGGCAGAAAAAAAATTATCAGAGGATCATTGCCTCTGTGGTAAATGGAAATTCCGCAGAATTTTTATTTGTAATGGGCCCAGTATGGTTAGAGTAGTAAGGATGATAAAAGAGTACAATAAACATTTTCACACACTTGCACTATAATATTATTTAGAGTATTAGCATCTGAATGTTTTAACTAAAAGCAACATTTGGCAGTAGCGCCCTACCTGCTGATTGAATGCCTCAATAGAACCAAACTCCAAGTGTACCTGACTAGGAGAAGTGCCCTGGGCTAGGCTGAAGACTTACCAGTATACCTTCAAATGGCGTTTGTCTAAAATCACGACCACAAAGAGCCTCACTGCCATAGTTAAAGTTGGCAGGATGTTTGCCATCATTACTTTCAGTATTGTATCGAGTGTTGCACCCTTGAATCATTAAAAAGGCATTAAAGACTGCAATTAAGGTGCAGCTCTTTTTGGTGATTGCTTGCAGCTTTTGTTTGAATGTTCCTTTCTCGTCCAGCAGAATTCCTAAGTACTTATATTGTTTTACTATCTCTAGAATATGCATACATAGGTGCCAGCATCCATTATTCTTGACTGCCTTACTAACTGTCATCACATTAATTTTTCTTTTGTTGATGATAACTAAATTGTTTTGCATTGAGTACATTGTAGTGCTGATTTTCCATGAGTAGAGGTGACGAAGTAGACATGGCAAGTAGAGTCTTTGTAGGTTATTTATAAAGTTGTAATATCACGTGTAACAGCCCCACCAGGAGCTTCCTGCCTGCTGCTCAGCCCATCTTCCAACTGTCAACACTCACAGCAGGCACCCAAGCATTCCACTCATGTCCATCACAACAACATTCCCTAGAGAACACTCAAAGTGACTGAGCACCGGGGAATCAGGTAGAAGGGAACATTAAAAAACATAACATGAAGATACCACATTATTTTCTCCCTTTAAAATTGTAAAAATAATAAAACCATACTAAAAATTAAAACAACTTTGCACAACAATGTACAAGTGAAGACAATAGTCCATAACCCAGGGATGAATGGTAAAAATCACAACACGAGACGGAACACAGACTAAACAATGTAATGGAGAAAGAAGAATGAAAAGATATACACAAACCATCACCATCCTCCGCCTTAAATCTTTAAACAAAAATAACTATTCTGAGAATGTACAGCTCACTGACACAAAGTGAGACAACACTACATGAAAAGATAGGTGAACACTGAGAAGAGAGTAATGGGAATAACGCACCCCAGACCTCTAACACTATGGGTGGACAGCACCCATGAAAGTACTCCTCATGTAAGGAACCAAACAATAGAAACGTTGGGGAAGGGACTGTAACCCAACTTGCCACCCCTCAAGTAAGGTACTTTACATGCGAAAATGGGACAGTGACCCAAAACACAAACTCCAAATTGGACTAAAACCCATTACTAGCATATAAGGGAAAGACACCCCATAAACCAACCCACCTGTAAGGGTCATGCGACTGCTGAGTGGAAATGGGACTAAAACCCATTCCTAGCATAAAAGGGAAACAAACCCCTTAAGCCACCCCTCCTGTAAGGGTAAAGTGGCTTACAGTAATGGCATGGGACTAAAACCCATTCCTTGCGTGAAAAGGAAACCAACCTCTTAAATCACCCATCTAGTAAGGGGACATGTGACTACAGAACAGAAATGGGACCAAAACCCATTCCAAGCGTGAAAAGGGCACACACCCCTTAAAACACCCCTCACGTAAGGTTACAGTGGCTTAACAATGTGGACATGGGACTAAAACCCATTGACATCCCTCAAGAAAGGGATACAAGCTTTGCAAAAAAACACAATGTGACCACCCTCATGTAAGGCTCGATACACCCGCCTCAAATATGGAAATGGGATTACAAACAAACCAATGCAAGCTAATCAAGAAAGAGAAAGGTGAGAGAAAGCAAATGCTGGCAAAATAATACCATGTCACGCAAAACAACGTAGTTATGTTTTTTCTTTTACAAAAAACAACAATCAGTCAATGTCAATGGCGTGCCTGTCACCGTAATCTGGTGAGACAGGCAGAACTATAACAGACGAGAACACTTGTGAGTGAAAACTCACATGAATAGCTTGAAAGTCAAAACATTTGAGGTACTTAATGAGCTGGGGAAACGCCATGTTATTAAAAGTCACTACATAGAAGATGATCATCCATGTCTTTCAAAACAAATCCTATTGAAAAATCACAGGAACATTACCATTACCTATGCCAAGCAAGTCCCCTTTCTTCAGTTAGACCGGATTGGTCCCTGCCGAGACTTGACAACTAAATGGGATTGCAGCAGCTGCAGTTGTAGAGGAGCTTGAAGAGTGCTGCAGCCAAACCCAAGATGGCGGCACGCTGAGGAGACGCTCACCGGATGGCTCAAGGTGAGCCAATGCTTGAATGCATCTTACATCAGAATGGAAACTGCACAAACAGTGATGCCTCGGTTGACTAGAGTGACTTCAAGCATGAGTGAGGTAAGGTGCACGAGTACAAACAAGCTCTTGCCTAAATATTTTCAAACCACAACACAGCAGTTAAACTGACAACATTCTTGTGAGGCGTCAAATGGGTCTACATAAATAAAATTCAAAAGACCAAATGTCCCGCTACTTCCGATGTATAAGGGCTGATGTCCCAAACTCGTGTGTATCCATACGAGAAATGTTCAACAAGCAATGTGA
Source organism: Lissotriton helveticus (assembly GCF_964261635.1). NCBI lineage: Eukaryota > Metazoa > Chordata > Amphibia > Caudata > Salamandridae > Lissotriton > Lissotriton helveticus. The sequence goes on from NC_136059.1 coordinate 1,710,774,574, forward strand.
AGCTGGCCCAAGTAGTGTTTCCTCAAATCCAACGCTGACACAGATGAACAGTGTGCAGCAAAATCCATTCCTTCCAGTCTGTACCTCCAGACCTTTCTTTGAAACAACTTCCCACCACAAATTGACAGACTTGCTGAGATACACGTATCCCAGTGTGTTGTTGCGAGCGCACACAAGAATGTTGTAGATTTGAACAAAAATCCAATGTCCTTGAAAATGTCAATGTGGACAGCAATAAAAAAGGAACTCCCATCAGGCAAATTGTGAGGCTATCTGTATTTTTGTAGAGCCTAAAGTAGCACACAATTCTTGTTTCGATTACAGTCCAACAGATGCGATGTTTGTGAGCACAGCACACCTGGGTTGGGGCTGTCTGGTGGGTCTGCAAGGCGCACTGCTCCAGTTTGTTTTGTTTCTTTTGTAAATTCTTTAGTTTCAACACTTCCTTCTGGAAGTCTACTGGTGCTGTCTGTGTGGTCTTTTGTGACCAAGTACTTCTGAGAATCTTTCTGTGTGCTGTCTGAGCTTGTGATTCCTCTAGCTCCTTTCAAGCTTGAAGAGTTTTTGTAAACGTCATGCTTAGCTTGCTTAAGACCACTTGTAGAGCTGCTGTTTGTGTTCCTCCCAACATAAAGACTTTTTTTGGCCTGTTATATATTTCTGTATTGAGAGGACACGTCGGGCATGAGTTTGTCTCCAGATCGTCGCCAAAATGTAGTGAAGATGTTCCATGAGTAGAGGTGAAGAAGTAGACATAGGTAAGTAGAGTGCGATCAGTTATGGGTTTAGGGTATACAGGTAAAAGGCGCTCAAACAGTGATTCATGGTATGGTGATGGAAACACTTGAAACTCTGGTAGCATGGTGCTGACAGTATAGAGGAAAACCCTGTAACCTCTAACTAATATTTAGGTGTGAGATGCCTAAACATTATATAAATATGCAAACAGGTACTATGCACACGGCAAATATACAATTTTGGTATAACGGTATTCGAGGACAAATAAAGATGACACTGGTGGTTTTGGTGAATTTGTGCTCTATGTTGTTCTTTTTCGGATATGCAAACGCCAGCCGACACATGTTTCATCAATGCCTGTGACTCATCAGGGCTATGAGTGGCGTGGTCTGTGTTCCGGCTAAGGTGATGTTACCGATAGTATGAAGGGGGATAGCGGGTTACGGTGAAGCCATGGTCAGGATGTGTTCCTCTCGGACACATCCCGACCATGGATTCACCGTAACCCGCTACCCCAGGTTACTGCTCAACAGTCCTACCCGACTGCATCGCGACACCAGATTTGTTCCTCGTACCAACTACGATTATCCCCCTTCATACTATCGGTAACATCACCTTAGCCGGAACACAGACCACGCCACTCATAGCCCTGATGAGTCACAGGCATTGCCCTGTTTGATGAAACACGTGTCGGCTGGCGTTTGCATATCCGAAAAAGAACAACATAAAGCACAAATTCACCAAAACCACCAGTGTCCTCTTCATTTCTCCACGAATACCGTTATACCAAAATTATATATTTGACGTGTGCACAGTACCTGTTTGCATAGGTAAGTAGAGTCTTTGTAGGTTATTTATTAAGTTGTAACATCACTGGTAACAGCCCCACCAGGAGCCACCTACCTGCTGCTCAGCCCATCTTCCAACTGTTAACACTCACACCAGGCACCCAAGCATTCCACTCATGTCTATCACACCAACATTCCATACAGAACACTCCCACTAGTTGAGCAGCAAGGAACCAGGTAGAAGGGAACATTATAAACATAACATGAAGATACTACATATAGTTGTAAGGTGTTTATCAGCCTTTGCAGGCCTACTTTGGTTTGACTTCACAGGACCACGTCATCTGCATAAAGTAAATGATTCAGTGCAAACGTTCTGAGATGGGGAGCATGGCTGTTAATTTGAGTCAAGACCAGGGGTACGATCGAGATTGAAATGATAAGGCACCATCACGCATCCCACATTTTAGACCTTGAAGTGTGTACTTTTTTCTTGACAGAAGAGAGCAGTTTCTGACTTAGATCCGCACTCGGGAGCAGATGTGGAGTTGCTCTATCATTCTTAGAAGGTTGAAATGAAATGAAAAGATCATTTGTTAAGCGCGATAGCTACCCTCAGGCGCCCTAGCGCTACAGACAACGTGTGCAGATGAACAGTTAAAGATTATTCAGGATTTATTAAAAAGCAGTTTTTTTTAATGTTTACTGAAGGAGAGTAAGTTGGACTCTGATCGCAGATGTAGGGGAGGCGAGTTTTAAAGTTTGGCTGAGTAATAGGAGAACGGATGGCCCCCACATCTGGCTCTCCTAATCCTGGGCACAGTGGCGAGGAGAGAGGATGCTGACCTAAGCTGTCTGTTCGGGTGGTAGGGGGTGACCAATGATTGATTGATGACAGCGCCTGTTTTCCAAAAGGCTCGGTGGACAATACACAGGGCCTTAATTTCAATTCTTTCTCTGACTGGGAGCCAGTGGAGGCTCCCCTGTCCGGGTTTAACTGGGAGTCAACGGGCTGCCCAGTTTTGGATGATGGTTTGGGGGGCCCCTAGGTAAAGGGCATTCCCAAAATCTAGATGAGATAAGATGAGACCCTGGGCCATGATCTGTCTAGCTTGGAAAGGCAGTAAGGGGAGAATTTTCTGTAGAAGCCTAAGTGGACCGAAGCAAGTGGCTGAAAGTTTAGCTGCTTGACAATTAAAGTTAAGGGACTCCTCCAGTCAGATGCCCAGGCTCTTAATTGTATCCTTTGGTGTAAGATTAGGGCCAAGGCAGGTAGGCCACAATGCGTCGATGATGAGCTTGGGGAGGTTACTTAAGAGCATCAGCTCAGTTTTGTCTCCGTTCAGCTTGAGACATGATGATGTCGTCCATTCGGTCACTTCTTCTAAGCAGTCCCTCCAGCTGTTATGCGCGGTGTGGGGCAGATTGAGAGCCACCACGAGCTAAGTGTCATTGGCGTAGGTGATTATTTTTATCCCAAAGGGGCAGACAATCTCAGCTAGGGGTGCTCATATATACATATTAAATAGTGTAGGGCTCAGAGAAGAGCCCTGCGGCACACCACAGTCAAGAGGCTTGCTGGGGGAGGTGGTTTTGCCCTCAAAAACCTGGACGGAGCAGTATGAAAGGAAGGATTCAAACCAGTCAATTGCTTTTCCCGAGACTCCTAAGCTGGTGAGTCGATGTAAAATGTTGTGGCTTACAGTGTTGAAGGCGGCACTTACGTCAAGGAGTATGATTGCTGGAGAGCCTCCGTGATCCAGGATCTTCCTGGCCTACTCCGTCACTGCAACAAGGGCGGTTTCAGTCCCATGCATGGGACGAAATCCCGTCTTTGAAGGGTCGAGCAGGTGGTTGGTCTCTAAGAACTCTGCCAATACTATGTTGGTATGTTTTTCAAGGATCTTGCTCAACCAAGGTAACAGGGAGATTGGTCGATAGTTACTGGGGTTATCCTGGTCTATGTTGGGTTTTTTGAGAAGGGCTTTCACCACGGCCCGCTTCCAGGGAAGCGGAATGGTGCCGGCAGATAGGGAGGCAGTAAGCAGATCAAGAATGGTGGGTAGGTTGTTGCTGGTGACTGGCAGCAAGGTGCGCCGGGTCATTGAGGGAGCCGAATTTGACCTGATTCATGATGGATTCTAGCCTGGTGGTAGTAAGGGGGGAGGGATTCGAGTGTGACTAGGGGCTGGGGCCCTGATTCAGGTGATTTAGTGAGTGGAGTGTGTACGTGAGTGGGAGAAAAGGAGGTATAAATGGTTTGTATTTTTTGGAAGAAGAACTCTGCCAGGTCGTTGCAACGGGTTTGTGCATTGATTGGGTTTGGAGGTTTTTCTGGGAGGAGGGTTTACCAATGCGGTATATTTCATTTGGCCTGGAGGCAGCTGCATTGATTTTTCCTTCAAAAAACGTAGATTGTGCAATTTTAATTTAATTTTTATACGTTTTTTTTTTCTTCTGTATACGCAGTTTTACTGGAAGGGGAGTAATCCAGTCGCCATTTCCTCTCTAATTTTTTGCAGTGACGTTTCCTTTCCAGTAATCCAGAGGAATACCAGGGAGCAGTCCCAGTAATGCGCTTGGGTTAGGTACGTTTCATAGGGAGTACAGAGTCTAGTGAATTGGAGATCCATCTATTCTAATCCTCGTTGGCTAGAGTAGGGTCAGGGTTGTTAGATGGTCTGGAGGTTTCAAGAGCCGCCAGCCAGTCAACTAGGGGAAGTTTTGACCAATTTGGTTCCCTACGAATAACTGTATTGGTAGGAGAGTGGGGGTCTGGGGTGACCCAGGAAAGGGAATCAGGAAGTGGTCTGTCCACGGGAGGGGGGAGGGATTTCCTACTATAAGACCTGCGCAGTTGCTAAAAACGGGGTCAAGTAAATTACCTTTGGTGTAGGTTGGTAAGCACTAGTTGTTTAAAATGTAGTGCAGAGAGGCTGGTGGTCATTTCTAAAGCACTGTGGTGTGAGGTGTTGTCGAAATGGATGTTAATGTCCCCCAATAGTGTAAAATTAGATGGGCTACATGCTAGGCTGGCTATAATGGGCGGAAGAGTATCAGGGAATTGTCAAAGGGATCCGGGTGGGCAATATATAAGTATCCCAGAAAAGGTGCTAGTGGGTGAGAAGTCTATGGCGAAAGAAGGACTTTCTCAGTCTGGTATCGGGTTAGGGGAGCTGCGGCACCTATAGTAATCTTTATGTATCACTGCTAGGCCATCTCCTCTTCCCACAGTGCGGTCTTCACGTTGTATTTGATATACTTGGGGAAGGGACTGGATGAGATCAGGTTCTGACTGTATATTAAGCCAGGTCTCTATTAGAAACAGAACATCTGGGTTGAGCTCCTCTAAAAGCATGGAGATTTCCATAGTGTGTTTAGGGAGTGACCTGCAATTCAACCAAGAGCTCAAATCCACAGTGTGAGCAAGTGGTGTGTTGATCTGCTGGATTCCACAAAGGTGAGGAGAGATGCTCAAGGCCCTCAGCTTCCTCTAGAGCTTTGCTCGGTTTATTCTCTCAAAGCATGAATTATAGTCGACAAAACAGAGATGCGCTATATGGTGCTGCTTTTCCATCTGGTCAAATGAAGTTGACAAATCCAAAATATTTGTGAGCATGCCCAAACCCCTTTTGAAAATAGTTTGAGTTGATGTAATTATCCTTTAGTACAAACGTTATGAAGTATTTTGCTTCATTTTCTAGTATGGTGATAAGGCAAAGGTTTTCTGGAAGGGTCCTATAATCCCATTTATTAATTGGAAAAGTGACGGCACCCACCATTAGTCGGGTATATTTCCAGTGAGTAGTACATCAGAATAAAGCGATGCCAACTTTCCGGCCAAGTACCGAGGGTCCGTTTTATATATAGCCTGGGGAATCCCATTGGGTCCAAGGACACCGTCTCTCCTTCCTGTTTTGATTAGCCTAAAGATTTCTTGTTGACTGGTGCATCCTTTTTTGTGTTAGGGGCAGTGAGAAAGATTGTGGCTAAAGAGGCTGCATATTGTGGTGAAGAGATATAACTCACTTTTAATACAAAACATTAGTGCCATGCTTGTTAAAACTATTTTGTTTTACTAAAATCATCTTACCCTGCAGAAATGCTTGGACAAGGTATGGTACTGCATTGTACTGTACTGTATTGTGGCAGCCTTAAAGTGTTGCATACCTCTGTTGTGGTCATGAAGCGCTCCAATTAGCATTATGTCTTTAAGGGCCCTTTCAGGGTACTTGCCTCTAGAAAGACATCTGTTCATGGTACTGTGTGAGGGTATGCAGTATGGGAACATTTTCTAAAACGGATGCTACAGCTTATGTGTGCATAAGCATCATATGTTGAGGAATTGGATGCAAATAGAAGCAGTTGAGAATGTGATGCCTTAGATGTCACTTTAGGGTGGGAAGTGTTCTATATGTTGATCTAATATATTAATCTGACACATCTATGTAAGCCACAATAAAGTATCATTCTCAGTTACATGTTTTGGTTACATTTCGTTGTTGCAGCTGCAAAGTGAAGCCTGTTGTTCAGTTCACAATGTATGTTATGTTTTATGATTAGGTATGGAGCAGCATAAACGTTATCCCATCCTAAGCTACTGTAGGAGTGCAGTATAATCATTCATAGTCAGCACTCAGATATATTCTGTGTAATTAAATATGACTAAGAAGATGTGGGGTATTGCATATTTAAACTACTGCACGTGAAAATTAATGAGACCTGTAACTGTGTACATAGAAGCGTGACTAATATTGATCTTTGTAACATTTTTATATTAATATTTTAGGAGAAGTTAACGTTTAGACGTGTCTCATTGTGAAGTTAATAAAACAGAATGTGTATGTATAGAATAATGTTTAAACATTTAAGAAATTATGTTCATGTTGGTGCATTTGAAACAACATTTTCGTAATTATTAGCAATTTATTCATGCATTAAGAAGCTGGATTTGCTATATGTGTAAAAATGTGCACGTATCTGTAACCCTGTGCACTGTTAAATTGACATAAGCTTGATCCTCAAGAACCATTCCAGTAGAAACTCATGTTTAAAGTCTAACATGTAATTTAAGTTTAAAATTCAATGTAGAATGTATTTGCTTTTATTCTTGTTTCCACTGCTGGTAATGATGAATTAATATTAACTAGAAAAGAAGGGTTTTTGTTTTAGTTGGATACCAAGGTATGAGAAGATGGACAAGGAGGCGAGTTCTCTTGGAGGAGGAGAAGAATTGCCAAGGACGAATGAGGTAGCACGTTATCGATGGGGGAAAGGTGGTGCCAGTAACAAATTTGTGCTGGAATCATGAAAAGTTACTGAAGGGCAAGTGACTTACCTCGAGTGTAACTAATGTATTATGATATAACATAGTGAGGGTCAGAGAGACATCTTAGGACTTCATGAGGTAAATTCCTCTGCTTCTGTTTCTGCTTTGAGTAGCTTTACGCAAGCGAATACAAGAAAAATGATTCTTAAAAAATATTTTGAAAGATCTTGAGACTTACTCAATAACAGATTCCCTGCTGCTCATTACCTAAAGGGCTCAAGAACTATATAATAAACCACTCTTCCGGAAATAGAGTAGAAAGAGGACAGACATACACACAGAAATTGAAAGGAAGACATCCATGAGACCTTGGTCTGCTGTATTTGATTTACATGAATCCTGCGGCTCTGCCTGTAGTGAGCTCCAGTTCTGGGATACCTACCAAGCAGAAACACCTCTTTCATAGCACCAAGGTCATGGCTATGAGACAGGTAGTTGGCACAGCCATTGTAAACAGTAAGAGTAAGAGTACAGTGGAGATGTTAGGAACATTACCACAGATTGGAAGATTAGTTTTTTTGTGGATAGATTAAAGAAAATGCCATGTCAGTCCCTGAAGAATTACTGTAGATTAATGTCTACTTTTACAGATGTCAACTGAATAGTTTGTCATCATATCAGGTAAATATGTTGGGGATCATACTCTCTGCTGATATGCATGGGACCCAGAGACACAATTATACATTTGTTCTCGTCCAGTGTATGAGGGTGATGAATACATTTGGACACCTTCCACTCTCTTTAAAATAGTCATATTAACATTATGACCTGCCAAAATGTCTATATGTATTTCATTCTTTGTGCCTCTATGTCCAGATTTCTTTTAAGCTATCCTTGGCACAGGGAGGCTGGCCAACATAAGAATAAAAGTAATATTATTTGGCTGCTTGGGGCAAATGATTCAAGCGTCTACCCAGACTGGATTTATGAAGGCTTCTTCATTTGCTTTTTCTCTTGAACCAGAACATCAAGAAGTTCTCTTTGAATGCATTGATCCAAGAGCAAGTTCAAGTTCAAGTTCTGTAATTTGTATAGCGCACTACTCACCCAGAGGGTCTCAAGGCGCTTGAGGGATGGTGGGTGCATTATTTATCGAATAGCCAGGTTTTTAGTTGCTTTCTGAAGGAGGGGTGGTTCTGAGTAAGACTGAGGTGAGTGGGGAGAGAATTCCAGGTTTTAGCCGCTAAGTAGGAGAAGGATCTTCCTCCCATGGTGGATCTGTGGATGCGCGGAATTGCAGCGATGGCTTGATTGGATGATCGTAGTAGGCGGGTGGGTTTATAGAAGGAAAGACGTGTGTTGAGGCATTCGGGTCCTAGGTCGTAGAGGGCCTTGTGTGCGTGGGTGAGGAGACGGAACGTTATTCTTTTGTTGACGGGGAGCCAGTGGAGTTCCTTCAGGTGACTGGAAATGTGAGTTTGACGGGGGATGTCCAGTATGAGTCTGGCTGAGGCGTTTTGTATGCGTTGGAGTTTTTTCTGTAGTTTGGCAGTGGTCCCGGAGTAAAGGGTATTTCCATAATCCAGTCGGCTGGTGACCAGTGCGTGGGTGACTGTCTTTCTTGTTTCGGTGGGGATCCAACGGAAGATTTTTTTGAGCATGCGAAGGATGTTGAAGCATGAAGATGAGACGGCATTGACTTGTCTGGTCATCGAGAGGGAGGAGTCTAGGATGAAGCCCAGGTTACGTGGGTGATCTGTAGGTATGGGTGCTGCGCCCAGGGCCGGAGGCCACCATGAGTTGTCCCAGGCAGAAGGGGATGATCCTAAGATGAGGACTTCCGTTTTGTCAGAGTTTAGTTTTAGACGGCTGTTCTTCATCCATTCGGCTACTTCTTTCATTCCTTCGTGTAGATTGGTTTTGGCGGTGTTTGGGTCTTTGGTGAGGGAGAGGATCAGCTGGGTGTCATCTACATAGGAGATGATGTTGAGGTTGTGTTGTCGCGCGATGGATGCGAGGGGACTCATGTAAACGTTGAAGAGGGTGGGACTGAGAGATGATCCTTGTGGTACGTCGCAGATGACTTCGGTGGCCTCTGATTTGAATGGGGGGAGGCGGACTCTCTGGGTTCTTCCGGCTAGGAACGAGGTGATCCAGTCCAATGCTTTTCCTTGTATTCCGACATTGCTGAGGTGTTTTATGAGGGTGTTATGACAGACTGTGTCGAAGGCGGCCGAGAGGTCAAGTAGGATGAGGGCAACTGTTTCTCCGTTGTCCAGTAGTGTTCGGATGTCGTCTGTGGCAGCGATGAGGGCGGTTTCGGTGCTGTGTTTGGCTCGGAAGCCGGACTGTGAGGGGTCGAGGGAGTTGTTGGATTCGAGGAAGGCGGCGAGCTGATTATTGACTGCTTTCTCAATGACTTTGGCAGGGAATGGGAGGAGTGAGATGGGGCGGTAGTTCTTAAGTTCAGAGGGGTCTGCTGTGGGTTTCTTCAGAAGGGCGCTGAGTTTGGCATGTTTCCAGCTTTCCGGGAAGGTAGCGGAGTTGAAGGAATAGTTGATGACATCGCGGAGATGGGGTGCGATGATGGAATCTGCTTTGTTGAAGATGTGGTGGGGAAATGGGTCGGTTGGAGAGCCTGAGTGGATGGAGTTCATCAGGCGGATGGTGTCTTCCATAGTGATTGGGTTCCAGGCGCAAAGGTTGTGAGAGTGCTGTTTTGGTTCGGGTGTGGGTGGAGTGGACTGTTCTTTGGATTGGTTTTCAAAGCTGTTATGTATGTCGGTGATTTTGCTGTGGAAGAAAGAGGATAACGAGTCGCAGAGGTCTTGGGAGGGAGTAATGTCGTTGGTGCCGGTGGTGGGGTTTGTAAATTCTTTGACGATGTTGAATAGTTCCTTGCTGTTGTGGGCGTTGTTGTCGAGTCAATCCTTGAATGCTGATTCCTTGGTGGATCGGATTAATGGGTGGTGTTTGCGGATGGCGTCTCTGAAGGTGGTCAGGTTGTCAGTGGTTGGGTTTTTTCTCCAGGTTTTCTCGAGGGTGCGACATAACTTCTTGGATTTCTTAAGGTCTTCGTTGAACCAGGGGGCCTTCTTGCTACATTGTTTGCCCTGGTGGTTTTTCAGGGGTGCTAATTCATCAGCGCTGTGGGTGATCCATTGTGTGAATATGGTGGCGGCTTGGTTTGGGTCCGATGAAATGGTAGGAGGGTTCTGGTTAAGCGATGTGGTGAGTTGGTCGATGGTGATTTTATTCCAGTTTCTACGAGGAATAGGTTGTGGGGCGTTGTGAATCGTGGTCTTTTTGTAGCTGAAGTGGACGCAGCTGTGGTCCGTCCAGTGAAGAGCTGAGGTGTGGTCGAAAGAGATGTGTTTGCTGGAGGTGAAGATAGGGTCAAGCGTGTGTCCGGCTAAGTTGGTGGGGGTGTCAACAAGTTGTTTGAGTCCGAGATTGGCCAGTTTGTCCAGAAGGGTGGTGGTGTTGCTGTCATTTTTCTTTTCCAGGTGGAAGTTGAGGTCACCCAGTAGGATGTAGTTCTTGGAGGTGAGGGCATGTGGGCTGATGAAGTCGGTGATGTCTTCGTTGAATTGTGTGCGGGTTCCTGGTGGTCTGTAGATGAGGGTGCCTCTAAGTGTGGTCCTGGGGTTGGTGTGGATTTGGAAGTTAAGGTGTTCGGCGGCTGCGAGGTTGTCGTCGGAGCTGGTCGTGATACGTATGGTGTTCTTATGGACGATGGCGATGCCTCCTCCTGTTTGGACGGTGCAGTCTTTTCGGATGATCTTGTAATTGTCTGGGATGGCTATGGCTATGTCGGGTGCTGATGAGGCGTTCATCCATGTTTCAGTAAGGAAGGCGACGTCCGGTGATGTGGTGTCGAGTAGATCCCAGAGTTCGGTGGCATGTCTGTGCACTGAGCGGTTGTTCAGCAGGATGCACTTCAGGTGGTTAATGTCGGAGCTGTGTTTGGGGGAAGTGGATTTGGTGTGGGTTCTGATGCAGGTGAACTTGCAGGAGTGGCAGGCGAATGGTCCATGGGTGTATCCTGGGGTAGCTGTGCAGCATTGTGGAGAGCGTCCGGGGTTAAGGGCAACGAGAGAGGCAGCGTCATACATTATGCGGGTGGACTGGGAAATGCGAGGACCAGGGGGTCTGGCGCTGGGCGCGGTCCAGGCGCGGACGGGCATAGATGGGCTTACCTTTGGCGCACCTTCGGCACGCATGGGGCGCGACCGCTGCGCGTTGACGCTGCACGCAAATGCATCTGTCATGTATGGATAGTGGAGGGGGCGGGGGCGAGGGAGGAGCAGCTGGGAGGCGGGTGCGTGGTGGATATCCGGCCAGGGGGCCACAACAACAACAGCAAAATGGCTGCAAGCCAAAAACCGAAACAGGATAGGGGTATAGACACAGTGGGCGCGATGTAAATGCCAGTGGCACCGGCACAATCAGGCACAGACGATTTAAGCAGGCAGCAATACACAATTAACAATAGTGTAAGAGCGCTCTATGTCAATCCAGCGCTACGATACAAATCGCAATGGCAAATATGAAAGTTATAGCAGATATTAAACTAAACCGGCAATCTAGCGCTGCGATAATTTATAAACAACAGTCAGGCAATAGCGAGTCTTGTGGAGTAGCGCTACGATACCAGTCTGTAGGTAGAGTAGGGAGCAGCGTGGGAGCGGCCGCTTCTGATGGGAATCAGGGCGGTCATCAGAGCAGGATAAATACAGCACCATCTCCATATTTTACAAGGTCCGGATGGAGTTAAACAATATCATCACACTCCAGAGTCACATAGTATGTCTGTATTTTGGGAACACTCACTCCCATAAATATTTCATAGGTTAATACACTGAGACTGGAAATGGAGGCCGTCATCATTGATAGTTTCAAAATTGTTGATCAGATAAAAGTAGAACACACCATCACTCGAGAAGGTTTCTTTAGAGACTTACAAATCAGAGTTTATTTTTCTCACATCACTCCACCGAACAGATGTTTTGAAGGTGTTCTCATTGTGAATATGATTACTGCCTTCTCCTCTATCTATCAATGACTTGCATGCATACTTGGTGAACAAAAGAGAAGATGACGTTTAACGCTAGTGAGGTAAATGTGCTAACTTTCGAACAACTTCATCAGGGGCCTTGATTTCCAATTTCCAATTGTTACTGGTCAAGGCACCCATGTACATCAACTCTTCTGTTTTACTCTTTAAGGAACAGGGACCATCCTCAGCTTCTTTGATTTCTTTTCACTGATCATACATAGAGCACAAAAAAACTTCCACAAGTTGCTCACATTTTGGCCTATTCGTCCCTGACTAAAGGAACTCTTCCATGAGGTGCACACTCCACCAGGAACATCTCTGTATGAGCCTCTCGTGCTATTCAAGGATAGAGTTTTTTCCAAGCAAAATATTCCTCTGATGCACTCCCGTTATTGCATTAAAATGCACAAACTATATGAAAATGCAACAGTTTTCTCACAGTACTATGGGGTGTATTTTGGCATGTGTAGCCAGTTGACTCTTCAAGATTATCCTCTAATATTGAAGTCTCTGAAAACCAATCTTTGTCACTTGGTGCACCGTATTGTACATTGTGGCAGCAGGGGAGAAGCTTGGAGGACGTGGTGTTTGGAGTGTTACACCCCTCACTAATAAATGTGTTTTCTGGTAAATAGATGGGTACAGGCGCTTTCAGTTGGGTATGGTGAGGAGTCTCTCGGGTTTTACCCACATTTTTACAAACACACATACATACTATCTCTCTCTCTCTCTCTCTCTCTGTTCTAAAGATCTTCAAAAATGTTGGTCATTTTACAAAATGTTTGTGTTTTTTCTCACTTAGTACCCTGACCAATCCGCAAGACTCTCCATTTCCAGTGCCACTCAAGCCCCTGTCATGCACCCTGCTATACCTATAATATATTTTAACATTATATGCCAGCTTGATTATTTGATAATCTGGAGTCTACCACCCCTTAATAGTAGTGACCAGCAGACTACACCCATGTGTGACTGCCGTTTGTGCGTGGACAATATTTATAATGGCCTGCCATTATTCAAAGCCTCATATGCCAATATCATGTAAATATGTGGTACCGTGTGTTAAAATTGAAAGGGTTCCCCAGTTCAGTTTGGAGTAAAAAGTAAAACATGGAATGAAACATGGACACTAAAATGCACAGAGCTACTTTTTATAAACTCACAGACAAACTGAACATATACATACATCTGTTGAAGCCCATCCATGATGAGTCAAAAATGGAAGTTACTATGCATGGTCAGTAGTGGTCAGGAAATGTCTGTGTGTCCTTGACTGCAATTACTACATAGGTAACTTCAAAAGAGCAGATACAAAGCCACATGAAAATAAATAGCATGGTAAAAAAGATGTTTTGCTATTTATTTTTCTCCATATGAGTGTAACAAGCAATGAATATATAGGAAGATTCTCCCTGCTGTCATCCCATGTCTGTTTTAAGACCAGTATATTGTCCTATGTGTGAAAAGGACTGAGAATGTCATATACCTCTTAGAACTACATTATCCCAGAAGAAGTATTCATTTTCATAGTAGCAAAGCACACAAAAACAATACAAAGTTCTCTGGAAGTTATGAGGGACTCATAAACATGAGATTTACAGCACTAACCTGCACCAACTTTGGTGAAATACTCCAGCAAATATTCAAGTAAGCATTTACCATGAACTTCATTTACCATAATGCTAAGAGGTGAACTGCACTGGGAAGTGAAACGGTGTGCTCTCAACTCCCTTCATTTTATCCTGATTATGAGTTTGGCAGTCTACCAACTCACTGTTGCATGGCGGTGGTGGTCCGGCCACTGCAGCACCTGCGGTCCGACTGCTCTATGATAACTTTGGTAGTTGGACCACTATTGTACTGCCGCAATTGCCAAGGAACCACATTCCCTGGTGGTGGCATGGTGGTCAGGGGCTCACAACATTCTGGCGGTGCTGCTGCCGCACCGCCATGCATATTACGAGTTTCCTGACCACCAGCGGTCTCATGGAGGTTCTACTCTATGAAACTGCTGGCAGTCAGGAACAAAAGGGGGCCCTGCAGAGCCCCCCAATTACCCCATGCAATTAAGGCCTGCAGGGGGCACCTGTTGTGAACGCCTGTGTGCATTTACCCCCAGTTCAGGGTTGGCATGGACTTCACAGTCCATGCAGTTGTGGAAACCACAATTTCACTCATAATTTGGTGGGTGAGAAATGTTCTGGTTTGGCGTTGTGGGAGCAGGGCGGTTCCCCACCACCCCGCTCCCACACCGCCACAGTTCAACTGTTGAAATGATAGGAGGTTTACTCCTTTCCAAGGAGAGAAGAGGAATGAAGCACCTCCAGATTTGGTGCGCTTGAGAAGGGCACTGCTTTCCATGCTTACTTTTGGAAATGTTTGCAAAGTGCCGACAGTCAGGAAATTCCATCCAGGTGGAGAGCTCTTCCTCAAGCTTCCCAAATATCTTTGTGAACAGGAACCATACGCTATGCATATTTAACATGAATATCCAATTAGGGTGAGGGAAGTGTGTTACACAGTGATAGAATAGTTATAATATGTAGATGTTCAAAATATATGGCTGTGGTGTTTTCCCTACATCTCTGTAGTTGTTTCACAAAGAAAGAGTATGCCATGGCCTATAAAGCTTTACAAAATATAATGGGGGTGTCTGAATTGCTGTTCTACAGAGACCAGGATTCTTGCTGAGAGTGAAAAACCCATCTCCCAATATATTGGTCTTCCCCAGGCCCACCCCCGCATGGAAGCAGGTCTGATGCTCCTTAGATGTAATGGGGGTTGAGGGAATCAATATGATAGGACGGAAGAATTTTAAATTGTTAATACTGTTCACTGTTACCTGTACAGCGCACCTTGCACTTTTCCGGTCCCTGGTCCGACGCGACTCTCTAGTCATTTGATCGGAGGGGAATGGCTACTCCCCCGAGGCCTGTCTCATTTCGGGTGACAAGCACACTTAAGGCCAATGTGTACCCGGACGCGCAGCGGACGCCCACAGCCGGTGCACCACTGTCGCGCCAAAGGCTAGACCGTCTGTGCCCATCCGCGTACGGACCTCAGCCAGTGCCAGCCATGCTGTCCTTCACAAATTTAGCAATACCTCCCCTCTGACTTGTGAATCCCTATTGAAGTTGAGGAAGAATGCATGACCAGATGGCCATGTCATGGATTTCGCGAATGCAGCACTCCGATTTGTCTGCACAAATTGTAATATGGCCATAGGGCACTCTGAGGGATTACATGGATATACAGGAGTTAGACCCCTTAACGCGGTGCTAATGAACCTAGGAGATAGATTTAGACCCTGCCTTGTTAATTGCAGGTCTCTAATCAAATACTCGGGTGATGCATGCCTGTCCCTATCAAATAATGACTGGATGTGATGTTCCTGACCGAAACTTGGCTAAAAGATGAGTCCAAACAGGTTTTAGCATTATCTATCCAGCCAGGCTTCAAAATGTATTGCGCAAATAGGCCAGGAACTAAAAGGGGAGCTGGGGTAGCCATTATAGTGAGAGAATCCTACGAGATCTCTGCCATGGAGCTATTGAACCTGGGCATGATTGAAGGACTAAACTTCTGTATAAAAACTGGACCGACGTCCTCCCTTGCAGGATAACTTATTTACAGCACCTCCAATTACCCTCCCTACCTTATTCTAGACCTTTGCAATTTCATCACACACTACACTAAATATTTGGCCGTAGGTGATTTTAATCTACACATCTCAGACCCGAAGTGCACTCAGTCATCTCAGCTGATGATGTCAATTGAGGGTGCTAACTTCACACAGCATGTCAGCATGTAAGCTCCCCTATCCACTGTGCTGGCAACATCCTTGACTTGGTGTTCTCAAACTGTCCCTCCCTTGTCATTGAGCCCCCACAGCAACTGGTCTGGGCAGACCTTTTTCTGGTCCCCTTTTCATGTAGCAGAACAACACCTCAACAGAATGGATATACGTTAAAAACACCTAAAAGGAACTGGAGGAAACTGACTCCAAATTCTTTAGGCCCAGCACTGCTGGATAGCCAACCCCAATTGTCCAATGACCCTAAAAAGGATGCCATCGACTTGGCTGGGTGGATCTCTGCCGGCTTGGATAATCTTGCTCCAACCAGACTAGGCAGATCCCCCAGGCTCACTGCATCGGCTTATTGGTTCACGGAGGAACTTAGAGTGATAAAGATTAAATGTAAATATTAAGAATGCCTCTGGAGGAAAGCATACTGTCCACAGGCAAAAAGGACTTATAAGGAAGCTCTAAAAGAACTTCACAGAGCAATGAGAGTCACCAGAAGTTACTACTTTGTGCAGCGAATAAACATGGCAGAAAACACCGGCAAAGACATTTTTTAAGATAGTTAAATCCTTTACTAATCCAGTGGCGCTAGAAAGCAAGATACCATCGTCACTGTCCTTGTGTGCAAAACTGTAGAATTACTTTGAGAAAAGAAATTCACAAAGTATATGATTCCTTCTCGATCTCGATGTGGACTGACACCATTGAATCGTAAGCTGAGGATAGCCATGTTGGGGAGGTTTTCTTGTCTGAATTTCACCCCATTTCACTTCAGGAATCCTTGGTTGAAATTCTGAAATGTAAATCAGGATCTCTTGGAGATCCTTGCCCCCCCCCAAGCTGTGAGACGCACTCACCCACATTCTGAATCCCACCCTGAACCTTATATGGAACAACTCACTCACCACCGGTGTCTTTCCAGACTCATGGAAACATGCTATGCATTTGCACCTCCAGAAGAAATCTAATGTTGATCCGGGTGATTTAAAAAACTATTGTCCGAGCTCTCTTCTCCCTGCACCGGTAAAGATGCTGGAAAAATTGGTACAATAGCAACTCACCAAGTTGATTGACAGTTGTGACATTTTGAATGAAACACAGTCCGGTTTTTGGGCGGGCTTCAGCACTGAGAGAGCCTTGTTGGAGGAGGACGATGGTGCCTCAGCC
Organism: Lissotriton helveticus; assembly: GCF_964261635.1. NCBI lineage: Eukaryota > Metazoa > Chordata > Amphibia > Caudata > Salamandridae > Lissotriton > Lissotriton helveticus. The sequence continues at coordinate 1,710,791,400 of NC_136059.1, forward strand.
ACGTTAGTGCTGTAGGACCTGTCTGCCGCTTTTGATACGGTGGGCCACAGAACACTGCTGGACGGGCTTAAGTGGGCAGGAGTAGAGGGGACGGCACTCGCCTGGATAAAATCCTATCTCTGCGACTGCATGCAAAGTGTCACTCTTCACCCTTTTAAGTCAGTGCCAAGCCCCTGTGGTGTGGGGTACCACACGGTTCGGCATTCAGCCCTCTGCTTTTTAATATTTATCTGGCTCCACTATTTTCACTCATTTTGAAATGAGGAATACAAATTATCTCCTACTCAGATGACACCAAGCTAGTGTTTTCCTTTAAGGACAAATCGGCAAACTCCTTTGCGAGGTTCCAGTGTTGCCTGCGGGACATATCCAGCTCGATGAACAGTAATAAGTTAAAACTGAATGCAGAGAAAACTGAGCCCTGTTCTTTGGCAAAGATATCTGACTTGCGGCTGGACTGTGGTGGCCAGAGGAAATGCCCCCCCCCCCCCACCGCCAGGCAACCGTGACGAAAAATCCTGGCGTAAAATGGGAATCCAACTTGACTTTCTCACCCCAAATATGCTCTATTGCTTCCTCCTGCTTTGGAATACTGAAAGGTCTGAGGAAATTTCTACACCTACTCCGTGAGAACTGTTGTAGATTTGTTGTCCATGCAATGGTAACCTCAAGGCTGGACTATGACAATAGTCTGTACCTTGGACTACCTGCATATCTGATTAAGAGATTGCAGATGGTACAAGATGTGGCTCTAAGAAGAGTGCCTTTTAGACAACACATCTCTCCACATATTAAAAAGCTCCATTGGTTGCGGGTTGCGAAACAGATTGAATTTAAGGCCTTGATGATAGATTTCAGGGCCCAGAGGGGTATTTGCCCTAACTACATTAGGAAACGTTTTTGCCCCTACCAGCAAAAATGTTCTTTAAGATTGAATTCACAGAACTTGCTGTGTGTACCTCAATTCGCGAAGTCCCGTATCGAGGGCAGATCCTTTACAATGATATCTACCAGATTATGGAACTCCCTCGCTAATAAGCTGCGACTTATCCATTCTGAACTGGAGTTCAGAAAAGTACTAAAGACATGGCTTTTTAGCCAATGCTAGTTTTGAAAGTACTAAAGTCATGGCTATTTGCCAATTTGGGCCCTGCATTCTGTCTGTCCTGCTTGATTGCATAGCGCCGGGAAAACTCTGTTTGAGGTCGCTGTTGCGCTTTATAAATGTAGGTGTATGAATTGTATTGTATTTACTGAGATGGAGTGATGGTATGAAGAATGGTGCACTGGTGATAACCAGACCTGTAAAGGGGAATCCAAAAATGGCTACTGTAGACTAGCTAATGGAGTTTCAGCAAAGAAATAGGAATTGACAAGAGAAGCATCTGGAGTCAGCATTGTGTGGTTAAAGTCAATAAATGGGTTCTAAGTAGCTGAGGCGAGGGCCTGAAGTGTGGATTCAAGCTCCTGTGGAATACTCATTCAAACGACACCCACATGAAAATAAATGCAACAGGACTGTGACCTGAAAACTTTAGCTTTAAGATTAGAGCTGAGTGATGGTAGAACTCCGATTCTCACCGTACCTCAGTAGCCCCAGCTGTGACACAATTGTGGAAGAGAAAAATGTTTATCTCGTTGTGTTCTTAAAGAACATCTGGAGACACATGGATGGATGTCACGAGAGTGTATGAGTCTGTGAGAATAGTATGCATGAGAGGTTTTAGATTTTATTGGGGTTTGTAAAAATTAAGCATTACCTTTTCTTGTATAATAAATATATGGAGATTGTGTAAGTTTTTTTATGAAATGTAATGAAAATTGAGAATTGTAAAAAATAAAGTAAATGGATACATTTTGAAAATAGATAAGAGTATTGATTAAGGGGCTGATCTAAATGTTGGGCGTAGAGTTGTTTCCTCCCTACCGAACAACAGTCCACCCACCATATTAAAATGCAGGCTGACCATAGTTTGGGCAAAGGTGGTGAATATTCTCTCACCACTGTAGCCAAACTTCTCCAAAGACCCGCATTTTGATGCATGGACATATAGCTATCTTTTACTGCCCATCACTACCAGCCAAACCCTGGCAGTAAAGGACAATAAGAAACACAAAATGCCTCACCAGGGTAGGTGACTCCCATGGTTAGAGGAGCATTATATTTTTCTTTTTTAAAAGAAAACAGTTTGGTGCAAAGCTCCATCTTGTTGATGGAGCCCTGCACCAGACTGCAAAAACCATTGACAGGAACCACCGGTGACAGCGGTTCCTGTCAATGCTTTCCAAATTACCACCAGCTTGGCAGTCATTACTAAACTGGGTGAGCAGCATCTCTGTCATAGTGGCGGAGTAATTTACTCCGCCACCCTGGCATAGAAACGGACCATCTCCTGATATGTAAATTAGCCCCTAAGTCTGGGATTGGAGCAATACATGTTAAGCAGTAATTTTTTGTCATTATGTCTTATTTACCCCTTTCCTGAACCTAAAGAATATTACAGGGTTGTCCTACGTGGCTTGTCCACTGCATAAAATATTGGCAGAATCTGCAGTTCTAAAAGCTACATATTGGAAAGTCCCCTCTCAAATTTTAAGTTACATAATATCCAAACATCTCATCTAAACAATTGGAGGGCTACCTCAAGAAAAAAACAGCTAACTGTCCACTTTCAAACAAAATGACTCCCACTGAAGCAAGCACAATTGTTCAATTCTTAACACCATCAACAATGTCTCTGAATAAGATTTCTACAGGATTGTAAAGACAAGCAAGCCCTCTCTATCACCAAAAAAAACCTTGCTCGACAAAACATCTTTAAAGAAATACTTCTGATAACGGAGTTGTGGGGCACCACAAACATTGAGGTATTAGCCAAGGCAGAAAGTAAATTCTTGAAAGAACTTTTGGCTCTCCCATTGAGCACTCCCACAGTCCCAGTGCTTCTCGACTTGGGCTGCAGACCAATTGCGGACCAGGCGCGATTACGGCCTCTGCTTTTGTGGGCCCGCTTGTGGAGGGTTCCGGAGTTAGCCTCATATGCAGCAGGTCTGTCTGAGGTGATTGCAATGGAGGGATGGCATCGAATAAAATGGCTAAGGGACGTTAAGAGCCTACTGGGGGAGTTGGGTTTGGAAGACTCCTGGATTACTCGTTCTGCTCCTCCCAAAACCATCCTGAAGAAACTATATTGGGACTGGATATCTTCCAAACTTACTTGCAATCCTCGTCACTGCAGTTCGACCGCAGCTTTCCTAAGAACTAAAGATGTGGCTGCATACGAGCCTTATCTGGATCTAATCTAAATCCCATTGGATAGGGCTCTCTATTTCAAGCTCAGAGTGGGCACCTTACCTTTAGGCAACCTGGTGTCCAGGTGGAGAACATCTTCCTAGTCTTCGTCCTTCTGTGCTATGTGCCTGACACGGGTGGAGACGGTGGCACATTTCTTCTTTGAATGTCCGGACTATTGTGCTCCAAGAAGGCGCTGGCTTATACCATTGTGCAGACTCTTAGGTATACGACAGCACTTGGTGGCCCTCCGCATTTTATTGACTGATACATCCCCCTCCATTGTCTGTGGTGTTTCAAAGTTTTTAAAATGGGCTTGGGTGATTCGTTCTAAAAGGCTTTCCATTTCAATTTAATTCTCTTTTTAATTATTTATTGTATTATTCTTGATTATTTTATCCTTTTTAAAAAAAACATAATTGTATCCTAATATAGGCCTTGAGAATGTATTTTTTTTATTGTATGTACTGCTTTTAAGATATTTATGTATCGAAATAAAGCTTATCACTCACTACTTCTGATAACCCACCCTGAGGAAGAAACTAGATGTGTGCTAAATAAATCATTGAAACATGATTCTTTCTATCCGATTTGAAGATATCCTCCAACAAACCACTTCTCAAAAGGACATTCCTGGGTAAATTGATTAAAAGAACAGTCTTTGCCCATCTGTCTTGCAAAGTAGTGTTGTAAGGGTAGCCTTTGTCACAGCCTACCAGTTATAATCAAAATAGGGAACCTTGTAGTCTTTATATTTGACCGATTCCCTACTTTACAAATCTAGGGACACCATAAGGAGAATTAGACAAGCATTGGCAAGCATTGGCATAGCCCATAGATCTGGACTTAGGGACCTTATAAGTGTTTAGTTATGCAGCACAATATCCTTGGTGCAACAACTGTTGCATGGCTAAGCACTTATAAGGTCCCAAAGGCGAGACATATTGGCTATTCCAATGCTTGTTTCGTATAGCTATGTTTCAAGCCATTTGTGGTAGCTTAGGCACCTACTGGGTTTTTCACTGGTATTATTGGAACATGTAACGCCCTAATTATATTTGAATATCCAAATTTACAAGATCTAGAATGTAAAATACTGGTGACAAATGTAGGACTGGATGAAGTTTTTGGCTGTATTGAGGAGTTTATAGCAGTGATATCTTGTAATTTTAACCTAAGCATCCTAGACATTAGCACGCCTCAATAAGGACCTGAAGAAGGGCAACCTCATCTCCCCAACAGTGAGAGAGCTAAAAGGGCTCCTGCTGTCGGCTTATCATTTTCAAGAGCAGATGCATCACCTACAAGACATTCCAAAACAATATAGCAGCAAACCTGCCCAATAATCTAATCATGCCCATGGACACTGCTGACCGCGGGATGCAAAAAGGAGAAGAATTAAAAAATCTGAAGAAGGACATTGTCCAGCTTCACACCCAGGATCTGGAACAGCATGCACACTAAATATCCCAAATGCCCCAGCCTACCTGCAAGCCACAAAAATGAACGCACCTCTTTTTGGGAGCATTCCCTACCAACAGTTCTCAAGTTTACAAAGCTGTGTTTTCCTTTCACAAATCCTTTTTATCAGCAAAAGACTACAAGTCCCAGAATCCACTGGCTTGGCAAATATTATTCCAAGATTAGAATCAGGAAGATCTTCTTAGTGGAATGAGCTGTCAGCCCTGTGTATTCCTGTAAAGGAACTGCGACAGAGCATAAACATGTTTGTTTTGTTTTTAAATTAAGGGGTTGTTTGTAAAGTCTGGGCCTAAGGATGTATACTGTGTATTTAAACACTAAAGGTGTTAGCGGAGATCTCAATTTTGAAGCAAGGCGGAACAGGTACATTCCTCTGAACCTTACTATAAAAAAAACACCACCAGCAAAAGTCACTCAACAGGTGATAGCGTCATCGCCTCCTCTAAGTTCTGAGAAAGGGGGAGGGAGGGTGCCCAGTTACCCCATCACAGCCTTCCTCGCGTGTAGATGCAGTGTTTGAAATGATAATGCACAATTACGAATGCAATAACGAGAATGGGTTTCATCTCCCATTCTAAAAAGATTGTCTTAGGAACGTTCTTGGATTTCATCATTCCACGAGCAGGCTTCCTTCCACAAAGGAAACTTCCAACTTTTGTCATTATGTGTTGTTCTTGCACAAAATAAATCTTTCTTTGTCGAGATAATGCCATGGGCAAATCCCTTTTTTGCACGACGAGGGGTGCCAATGGAACTGGGTCTTAGTAGTGAACAAACTCAGTGACCGAGTATTTCGGAGTCAAGTGGAGAAGTCCACAAATAAAACAGAAAAGTGGAGAAAAAAACGCATGCCCCGGGCGTGTTCCCTGAATATAACTCGGAATGCATATTGGCTCTACTGCATGCAACATAAATCGAAAATACAACTTACGTGGGTTTTTCTACTTACCCATGCCTATTTGCGCGCAGTGCTTCAGCGAACGCCATTCGTGAGACAAGCCCAGAGAGCAGGCTGTGAGTCAGGACACCTGGTGAAAGTGGATTCTGGTACGTGAGGGCTTGCACACAGCTTTCAAAGAAGCTTCATACCAAAGAAAGGTGGGTTAAAAAAGCCGGGCTACAAAACAAAAAAAAACAAAAACACTGGAGTCCCACCATTTCTATATCATGTTGAGAACAAAAATGAAGTGCCTTGCAGGACAATTTTTCTTTTTAAGGACTTCCTACAAGCTGCTCTGCCTCTCCCCTCCCATGCCCCCAACCGGGCCTACTAACAGCAGACAACACAGCCGTGATGTACATTTGACAAGTTTTCAAAGAGCACCTGAGGGGATCGCCCAGTTCAGATTTTCTTTCTTCGCATTCTTATCTTAGAGAGGAGGGGGCCTGCGCCTGTTTCCCTTGCCGGAGCGAGCAGAAACCATCTGTTAATTATAAACAGATGGTTTCAAAGCTCACTCCCTTAAGGAAATCTCCAAACGTGCACGCGTTGCCATTGAAAGCAATGCAATGCGTGCACGTTTTTGGCCTAAAAAGTGAATTGATTACTAAAGGTCTCCTCCTAGGCAGAGCATGCATGCTGCGTAGGCGAGACCTAAAAAAAGGCAGTGTCAGCTGTTGGCACTGTGTTACAGTGAGTGACCAGCATGTTGTCTTCACTGAAAAATATAGAAGTCCCTATGCAGGACCCTAGTTATGAGTTGTGTATAGTCTTTATTGGGCCTGGCAACGGGAGTTACTGGGCACAACTATGATAATAAATTATGTGATAACCCGGCAGGGCTGGACAGTTTCCCATAGCAATCCTGGGCTCAAATCAACCAAATCCTGGGGGTAGAAATGTAGCCACAATAAGATTAAACTGGAGAACTGGATCCAGCAAATGAGATTCCTAGGTTATTTCCCATCGGTTGGTTGCTCCAGGACAAGAATTACTATTCTGATTAACAAATTAATGGGCCACTCTTAATTAGGAACACAGAATACTGTTGGCTAACTCAGGGGGACCTTGGTGTGTTAGTTTCACCTTATACCACACCATTCAAATGTTCAACAATTAATTCAGCAAATTGTTGTATTAACAATTTTTAGAAAATTGATCACCAATCCATTATGGGAAAAGGCAAAATAATTAAAAAATCAGTTAATTGTCAGCTTGTCTTCTCCTGCTCCCCATCATGGTTTTTTGATGGGAAATAGGATAAAATGTCCATAGTAGTAGCCAGGTGACAGGGGTTCAATGTCAGAATGACATCTACAGATGCTTCATGTGATTTAAATATTATACCCTAAATATAATTTACAAAACATATTGCTTTATTCAGTGCAGATTTTCTATGATGAACTTCAATGGGGCAATATTTTTATAATGAATATTTATTTATGACTGGTGATATTCTGAGAATGATAGTCTGTTTTGTTATGTGAATTTGTAGAGCACGGCTAGCCATGAGTGACAGTATGCAGGTGCTGTGGAGGGCAGGCTTGAAGGGGAAGAGGAGATCATGTATGTTTCATCCGGAAAAGCCATGTCTTGGAGTGCCTTTGGAAGTCCATGAGAAATGCGGAAGTTCTGAGGTATTTAGGGAGGATGTTCTGGGTTTTTGGCTGTGAAGTATGAGAAGAAGCATCCTCTGTTCCTGTCTTCTTGATGCAAGGAAGGTGTGCTTGTGCCTGAGTTGCAGATTGAAGGTGACAGGTGGGTAAGTTAAATTGGTGTTGTGGAGAGCTTTATAGCTGTGGGTAAGTAGCTTGAATATTACATCTTTCCTGTACTGGGAGCCAGTGGTGATTGGTGAGATGTGGCTATTTTGTGGGATGTCTGGTGGCGGTGTTCTTGGTGGTTTGGAATCGGTGTAGGCTATAGGGTGGTATTCTGATGGAGAGCGTTTTCCATAATCAAGTCTACTTTTGATAAGAGCCTGGGTAACTGTTCGTCTGCTGTTCATTGGAATCGACATGTAAATCGTACTTAGAAGTTACAGGATGTGGAAGTATGATGAGGAGATGGCATTGATCTGTTTGCTCATGGAGAGGTTAGTGTCCAGGGTGTTCATGAGGTTCTTGGCATCGTCTGCAAGGGTGGCTGGGGGCTAAGTTTGGAAAACCATCAAGAGGTGTCCCAGGGTGAGTGGTTGTTGCAGAAGCTTAGGAATTTGGTGTTGTCTTTGTGGAGCTGGAGGCAGTTTTATCATCTGAGAAGCTTTGGCTGTGCTGGTTGAGTCAGTAAGGAAGAGGATTAGCTATGTGTCAATGGTGTAGGATAGTATGTTAATGCCATGGGCTCTGGCAATGTCCACAAGGGAGTTATGTAGACATTGAAGAAGGTTGGGCTGAACGATGATCCTTGAGGGACTCCGCAGATGAGTTTTGTGGGTTCTAAGGTGTGGGGGAAGTCTAACTCATTGCCTTCTGTCCTTGAGGAAGGAGGATATTCACTTGAGAGTGACTTTTGGGAGACTCTATCGAAAGCTGCAGAGAGGTCAAGGAGGATGAGTGCGCTGTTTCTCTTTGGTCCAGGATGCTTCTGTTGACAATGGTGGCCGTAATGAGGAGGTATTCATGACTTTCTCAACGACTTTAGCTGGAAAAAGCAGGAGTGAGGTGGCTCTATTGCTGCTGAGGGTGATGGGGTCTGCTATTGGTTTCTTCAATAGATCGTTAACTTCTGAAGTTTTTCCGAGGAAATTTGGAAGGTGGCAGAGGTTATTGAGGTGATGATGATAGCTGTTAGTGTGGGGGAGATACTGGATCTTCCAAGGTTGTATATAGAGTAGGGGTAACGGTCTGAGGGTGCTCCTGAGTGGATGGTATTCATCAAGGCTGTGGTTTCTTCAGTCAAGAGGGGCTTCAGCTGCTTAGCTGCTGTTTGGTAATGAAGGAGGTGTCTGGCAGGTCGGGGGAGACAGTATCAGTATGCTGTGGGTCAAATGTGCCACAGATCTTTGGAATCTTCTGTTTAGAGAAGTTTGAAAGACCATTGCAGAGTGCTTGAGATGGGATGATGTATTCGGTAGCAGCAGGATTGGAGAACTCCTTGACAATGGTGAAGACTTATTTTCTGTTGTTGGAGTTGGCTTCAATTCTGAGTTAGGGCATTTTTTCTTGTGTCTCGTAGTTGTTGGTGGTAGAGGTTGAGAGCGGCTTTGATTGTGGATCTTGCGATCATGTTTTTGTCGAATATCCATTTTCTCTCAAGTTGTTTGCAGTTACGCAATAACCCCCTGAGGCAGTTTGTGTACCAGCTGGCTTGTATTTGTAGGTTTTGTTTCTGGTGGTAGTAATGCAGTTGGTGCAGTCTGCTAGCCATTAATTGAAGAGCTTGGTGTCAACATCAAGGTTCCCGGTGTGGTTGGGTGGGCATTCTTGTAGGGTCTTGGTTCAGTTTTCTTCAGGTATTTTGCCCCAGTGTCTACATAGTGCTTTGGGTTTTCTGGGGGGAGTGGCTTAGTTGGCAGGTATCTTGAAATATATGATGTGGCTGGATGTAAGCAGGGATGTCTGTGTCATAGTGATGCCGTTGGAGGAGAAATAGGGTCGAGGGTATGCCCTGCTGTGTGTGTTGGCCCTTGGATTAGCTGGGTGAGTTTGAGGTTGCTTTTACTTGCTTAGGCTGCCGAGGAGGGCCATGGAGATACAGTCTGTGATATCTTCCAGGTAGAAATTGAGGTCTCCGATGAGGATTTAGTTGGTTGATCTGATGGAAAGGAGAGCGATGAAGTCTGCGATGTGGTTGCAGAATTTTGCTCAGAGGCCCGAGGAACAGTAAGTGAGGGTGGCATTGAAGTCTGTTCATATTTTGAAGTGGAGGTGTTCCATGAGGTTGGTGTCAGAGTCCGTGGAGGTGGTGCAGTCAATCTTGTTTTTGTAGATGATCGGGGGTTGTCCACCTAGTTTTTGGGTTCAGTACTGGTGTATCTTTTTGTAGGCGGGCGGGATGGCTAAGGCAATCTCCGAGTTGGAGACTGGGTTGAGCTATGTTGCAATCAGGAAGAGAAGGTTGAGTGCGTTGCTGTTGAGGAGGATCCAGATTTCGTGGAGTGTTTCTCTAGGAATTAAATTTTGAGGAGCATGGCAGACAGTTAATGCTAATAATTAGTGTTGTTGTCTGAGGTGCTGCTGGTAAAATCATAATGGGTGCAGAAGGAGGGTCCTAGAGTGGTGCTGGGAGATGCGCAGCAGCAGCATGTTTGCAGTGTGTGTTGTTTAAGTCAAGGAGGACTACGATGGAGTAGTCATGAAATTCGTTGGCTTCAGTGCCAGCTGTGGATGTGGTGTTGCATTGAATGGTTGTGGGGCCAGGGTACCTGGTGGTCCAGGTGCGGACAGACCAATACTGACTTGCCTTTGGTGCAGCTTCACAGTGCCAGCAGGACACTCACTGAGAGTTTATGCTTCAGCCTGTATTAGGTAGGTCCTCGGTTGAGTGGGAAAAACCCAGGCAGCGGTGGTGTCACTTGGTCAAAATTTTACAATAGGTCTGGCTGGAATAAGCAGAAACTGGAGGCCACTGGCAGTTGGCAAGCTTGATGTCTAGGTACCTGCTGATGACGTTATGCTACGGCTTGCATTAAATAGGTCCAGGGGTGTGCAAGGCTTCTGTTGTTGGGAAGAACAGTGAGTGTGGAAACCAGATAGGAAATATCTCTCTATAGTAACATGAACTAAGGCCCATATTTAAAAGGCCCGTGGGTGGACATTGCATCACTTTTTGCAATGCAATGGCAGTGCGAATCACAAAATCATATTTATCAAGCCATGTAAAGCCACTTTGCGTGACTTTGAATGGCATCATAAATATGGAGCAAGGCAAGGCAGAGAAAATTGCTTTGTTGCCCTAATCTGTGCTAGGGAGCCGTACTGTGGACTTTGTGGTGGGTGTTTCCACGAAACACCAATGGATTTTGACCCCCCCCCCAGATTTACGTGACCTTGTAAACCAGGGTATGGGCCTAATTCTTACACCTCCCAGAGGAAGCGCAATGAGCAGAAATATCACTATTTTTCCAAATGTTTTCCTCGTTCTATGTGTGCTGCATTCTGAATCCCAGAATTGCTTCTGTTGAGCAAGGTGCCCCTTTCTGCACTATAGCAACCCAGAATGCAATGCTGGTACCCTTGCACATAGGCTGCCAAAACAGCACCGTTGCAGGGGGAAATGACTGGAATGCACAGTTTGCCATAGATACGGCACATTCATGGCCTTTTCCTTTGTCTCCGGAAGCACAGCAAGGTGACTTGCTGTGCTGCCCTGTATCAACATTTCATAAATCTGCCCCCTAAAAGTAATAAGCCACAGTATGGCTGTGGAGAGTAAATAGAGTTATTCTGGCTAACATCAACCAATGATAATACTAGGGAAATATTGTCCTGCTGTATCTTAAAGAGGTGTCTTCTGTTGTGCCACTGCCCTGCTCAATGCCAATTCATGAGACATGATTGGGTAGGGGAGGCACATGACATGGTGTCAGTGGGGAAAGCTCTGGGAGCCCCATTGGGCCTCAATGCTCCTCACATTCTTTTACCTTATGATAGCAGGCCCACGAGCAAGATCCCATGTGTCTCTACTCTGCACCAGAGGGGTTTGCTGCCAGAAGGCATCTCCAGTGTCTCCATTTTTCCAAACATACATTCTTCTTCTAAAAAATCCTCTTGTGATGATTCTTAGGATATTTAATACTTCCCAATCCAAGATGTTGACCGTCCATTGATTTTCATTAGGCCTTCCATATCCAACAGGGCAAATCCGATCCCTGATGTCATTTCCTTGGGTTTTGAGTATATAAGAAGGTTTGATGGTCTTCCGTTTCTGTCACAATCTGTTGTCAGTCCTGTTGCTTCCATTCTGATCCCAATGGGTCTGGCTCCAGTTTGGCTGTTATTCTTCTTAGATTTATTTCCTGGCTATTTTTCAGTTCTTCTTCTAGGTGCTTTGCTTCCTTCTTGTTTTCCATTCTCTTGCTTTTAATACTCCACTACACTCTGAAATATTTTGCCAATTGGCCTTTTTACTCAATCTGGGCTTCTTCTGGAGGGCACTATCTGCTTTAATGCTACCTAGTGTTAGTGGCATTGTGCCTAATGGAAGGGTTTGTAAATCAAATGGTAGTAGTAGCCCATTCATCACTGGAAGGGTTTGCCCATACCTCTAGCAGACCAAGACCCTTAAGACCTGGACTTGCAAATCCACCCTTAATCACAGGACTTCAGCTAGGCGTTGGTACCCAGATAGGGACAGTAAGAGGTGCCCACAATTTGTTCATGGATCTGAAGAGATGGATCAAGCCAAGGCCATACTTCAAGAGGCCTAAGTTTATCAGACTCAAACTTTCCTGCCAAATGTTCAGCAACAAACGCAAGATTTGCAACTGTTACATGATGAAAATCTAGAACTAAATCAAGAAATGGCTGCAAGTGGTTCTGATGTACCAACAGTTCATTCGGCAACTGCACACTTTAATGGAGATTGATACAAGTTGAAGGAAATCACAGACTCCTTGACAGTCTTCTTTGTCTTACACCCGTTGCAATTTGCTCAGCAGTGAGCTGAGCTACATTGCCTCATCAGTGCCTTTTCAGGGCCTGCCCTGGCCTAGTCAACCTGCTTAATGGCTGCAGAAAGCCTCTATTTCTCATACTACTCAATCTTCAGGAAAGTATTCAAGTGGATGTTTGAAAGACCTGATTTATTGTTCTCGGCAGAGGAGGCCCTCTGCAAAACCCAAAAAGGAAATCAAGATGTATTGACTTATAGCACTCAATTATGTTAATTTGCAGCTGTGACCACATAAGTGTAACGAACCCTTGTCACCTTGCTTTGTACAAGTCTTAGAGAAGAACTAAAAGATGAGTTGGTTCACTCTAACCGAGCCGACAACATTTCTACCCTAATGGATCAGGCGCTACTAATTGAACACAAATTTGAAAGAAGATCCTACTTTTCATTTGGGGATGCACGATTACCTATTTGTGAAGTAGAATCGTCATTCGAAGAGCTGGCCACTCTTTCTAGGGAAGAACCAATGCAGATAGGTGTGGCACGTGGGGCGCTTTCTGATACTGAAAGAGAACAAAGACGTAAGGATGGGCATTGTATGAATTGCAGGCCAGTTGAACACTTAATTCAAGCCTGTCTAGTTCATCCTAGGGAAACACAAGATCCCATCCCTTGTGAAAGAGGAAAAGGCAGGAGTGTCTTCAGTCCCTTTTGAAGGAGCTTCAGATGGGTTACAAGCCTCCCTCTTCCATTTACCTTCCTTTTACCAATTCTATTGCAAATTTCTACTGGTAAAAAGGAGAAAATCTTAGCACTCTTGGATGTTTCTTAAATTTCCAAAGACGGTCGGGTGCACTTTAAGACGTTGGATGGTAAACCTTGTGGGCCGATTCACAGAACTAACTTAAGACAAAATCCTAAACTTACTACTTTTGGTATTCACAGAACGTACTTACTACTTTTGCTATTACTATTACTATTCCCACTTCAGTGAGTGCAACCCTAAACCTAACCCTTGCACCAATAATTTTTAACCCCCCAAAACACACCCCAAATTTCATATTTGACCCCAAAACACACCCCAAATTTCATATTTGACCTCATAATACACCCCAAATTTAATCTCTGACCCCAGGATCCCACACCCACCGTGAAACGTAAAAATCTCCATTACTAACCTCACAATGCGTTGGAATGGCATGCGATGTAAAGGCACCTGCGTTGTTGAAGTTGCATGATTGTAATGGACATCTCCCATGCCAAAGGTAAGCCATAGGCAAGCCCGTCTGTGTCCTTTTGCCGCTCGAAAATACTCAGCACCAAGGACCCTTCCTCTTGGACACTCCACCACAACAATGCCAGCACCCGCCTCGCCATAAACCCAGGATGCCACCTCGCCTGCCAGGACCAACATCTGCTCTGGACCGGACATTGCCATAGCCATCACTGACGGCTATTAAATCACCCGCGAGGACCACCCCAACCGTCCAGGAGGAGACATTGCCATCACCTACAGAAGCACACAGCGACTGACCACGCACTCGAATGACCCAACCGTGACCATGGAACACCTCAACTTCCAGATCCGGACCAACCCAAGCCCATCCTCTGCATCACCCTCATGTGCAGGCCCCCTGAGCCATAGACCCCCCATTCGCCGATACCATTGTAAATCTCATTTCACCCCATGCTCTCCCATCCACTGATGACATCCTACTCGGTGAACTCTAGTTCCACCTGGGCAACCTAAGTGACCAGAACACCACCCCTGCCTGGGGAAGCTCACCAATATCAGACTCAAGGAGCTAGTCACCGCACCGAGCCATATAGCAGGACACACGGTCAAGCACATCTCCTCCGCCAGCGGGAACTTCAACTACAGCCACACCACCGGACTCTCCTGGACCGACCATCATTGTGTACATCACACATTCACCATGACCACCGTACACCACCGCCATCATCACCCCCTCTAAGCTGGATCAAGGCTACCGAAGTACTTCTAGTCAACTCCCTCAGCACCAAGGCTTACAGACGATAACACCGCAGCGCGCAAACACCATCGATGGATCTCCAACTGCGCAGTCACCCTGGCACCCCGCATGGTGTCGGGAGTGTTTTTTAATCAGTTTTTCAACTCGACAGTTTTCAGAAAAATGATGTCCAACACTGGTGCGGTGACCGATTGGTGAAACCCTGATGAATCTGCCATAAAATCTATTCGGCAGTGAAACATTTCGGTTACAGGTAGTGGTATGCGATAGTAAGCTACCAGCCTTTTTACTTCAACAGCTCACACCTGATTTAGTAATAAAGGTGTACAATTGGTGTGGTTGTTGATTTTAATCACTTTTCTGTCTGTCACATCAAGGAACATTTGTTTCTTGTCAAGCACCCACTTTGTTTTATTTGCTTTGGACACTTATTTCTTTTTCTGAAAAGGAATGGCAACCGATGATGAGAAAGGGGCATAGTTTTGGTAACATCTGCCAAGTTCCCCGAGGTTTGCTCGCCCGTTAGGTGCCTTCCTTTTCATCACACATTTTTTCAGTTTGGTTTATGGGTTGAATGTGTATGGATGTACTGTCTCAGTGAACAGACATTCCTGATATTGTCGAGTTGAACACTGTCTCGGATCTCCCCTTTGCAGTACACAAATAGCGTGTTGTTATGGACAAATAGGCATTAGAGAAAATACACCCAACGTCAAATATAGAGGGGGTGAGTTTGGATTGAAACAGTTGTCCCTCCAACCATGTAGATTCTCATGCCCACTAGAAGAACACTCATCTATGTCCAGGGTACAGGGATTCTTTGGTATTGATTTGAATTGAGTGGAGGGCTATCCCATTGGTACCCGTACTTCCCTGAAGAAGTACGGGTCCTTTTTGTATTACATGTGATGTACGGCGGCTCAGCCGTGAGAGCTTGTTTTTAAAGCACAGGGAGATTCCTTTTAATAAATATATAGATGTACACTTCCGTCTTGCTTTTTTCACTTCATTATATGTTGTAATTGTGTCGGTCATTTCCTGTTCGAGTGAAGACACTACTTTACCGAGAAAGTGACGACATTACTAGGCTGGGTCGGATAGACAATACTGATCCAGATAGATAAAAACTGTCTGGCGTTTACAGATGACCAGATAGCAGCAATCTTGTCAGGCCCATCGCTGTTCCCTGGGGCCCCCTTGCGAGGTACCACGTCTGCAAGGGAGGAATGGGACAAGTTATCGACTCTAAAAAAGAAACAAGTGAGGGTTGCACTACATGGTGCGTTGATGATTGAATATTACACAGCAGGAGTAGCGCCCCCGAGTTTGTTGGTTAGAATTGAGCCTCGAATATTTCTGGACGACAGTAAGTTTCGACTTGATTGGAGTTTCATTGCCAACAAGTGTACCAGGGATTGGTTAATTTTGATAATTAGTACTGCTCAACGACTTAGCGAAGATCTCCTTAAAGAGATCTTAGAGCTGGAGGAGAGTATAGCCAAATACACCACTCTCGTGGACACTGAGGAGCACCTACAGAGAATCCAGGAAGACCTCACAGACTATAAAAATTATATGGTCAACCAAAAAATTAAGGGGCTGACGAGAAATTTGGAGAGATACTCACACGAGTGGGCTTTTCCATACGTTAAGGAGGAGTACTATCAACAGGGATCTGAACAACTAAGTGCAGGAACCAGACAGAGAGGCAGGGGAGGTAGATCACAGTCCAGGCGTACACCCAACAACTGGACTTTCGAAAATACATCGAGTGAGGAAGAAGAAGAACCCCAGCAAAGTAACAGAGTGAGGTTCAATCAACAGGACCGTCAGAACGAAGATCTTGGGGCTCTGTTACGTTCTTTTTTAGGACAGGGTCAGAGAACCAATCACAACAGGGGAAGGGGAGTGTCAGGAAGAGGCAGAGGCCGAGGCAATCCAACACCCACATGGCAGACCCACACACCCAGGGTGACCCGCAGCAGGGGCCGCACATTGAATTAAATGAAAGTATTGTAGTAAATCTGTCAGATCAAATTTTAACTGTAAGTGAAGAGAGAGTGCTAAATAAGGGATTGGGATTCGTTCCGACACCGAGACACGATGCATTCAAATGTCGCATTGAATTTCATGAAACAGTGCGTAAGTTTAAGTTAAAGAAATTCTATTTTTAACAAAGAAAAAGATAACGACTCATACCGAGGCACTAACTTGAGGAAACCATCTACATTTTGTCCCCCCACTTCTTTGGTTGGCCCTGAAGTGGCAGTTTTTGAAGAAAAGGTCCTCCATGATATCGAAACCTTTGAAAAATCCCAGGAACATTGTAAGCATACTAATATGACAGTAGATGACTGGGAGGCAATTAAGGGACTAGAGCAGAATGCATCGCTGACTATTAAGTTGGCGGATAAAGGAGGTGCAGTAGTGGTCCTCAATACACATGAGTATGATGCAGAGGTACAATGACTGCTCAGTGTGCGTACTAACTACAAACCTCTTAACAGGGACCCTGTCATTAGCCTGCTAAAAAACCATCCGTGAGATGGTTAGCAAAGCGAAGACGAACAAATGGATATCTGTCAAAGAAGCGGAGTTCCTAGTGAACGACACCCCTAGGACTCCAGCATTTTATATCTTACCAAAGATACATAAACCTGCCCGCCCACCACCCGGCAGGCCCATAGTGTCGGGGATTCATTCAGTCCTGGAACCCCTTTCTCAGTTTGCGGACTACTTCCTCCGCGAATTGGTGGTCAACCAACTATCCTTTGTTAAGGACACCACCGATGTTCTTAACATCTTGGAGAATGTCTCATATGACTCGGGAGTACAGTTCTTGGTGACAATTGACATCGAGTCCCTGTACACGAGTATTCCCCAGGACGCGACGCTGGTGGCAGCAGCGCGCGCCCTGGGGGACCTCGAGTGGTTCTATGACACCCCGCAATCTTTTGTCATGGAGTGTGTGGAGTTGGCCCTCACTCGTAACTACTTTATGTACAAAGACCACCTATACTTGCAGACGTCAGGCACGTCTATGGGGGCCACTATGGCCCCAAGTTTGGCGTGTATATACGTTGGACAGTTTGAGGAGCACATCGTATATCCAGATACCAACCCTTTCCAGAGGCATATTTGCCTCTGGAAAAGATATATAGACGATTTGCTCTGCATCTGGACAGGCACTGAGGAGTCTCTGTTGGAGTTCCTTGCATGGTTGAACTCACAGGATCAGAGTCTTAAGTTCACCTGGACTTACAGCCAAACAAACGCTACATATTTGTATCTTGAAATTGAGGCAAGGAGAGAGGGAGGTCTTAGCACCCGGGTCCATCAAAAACTTACGGACAGAAACTCCCTTCTTCTATATAACTCATACCACCCGAGGGCCCTCCGGGATAATCTCCCAATTTCTCAGATACCGGAGAAACTGTTCAGACACGGATGTGTTTTTGGAACAATCTCGTGATCTGACCGTGAAACTTGAACAGCGGAACTATCCTCGCAAGGTGGTCAGGAATGCGAGAAAGAGGGCATTGAATACTCCACGCAGTGCCTTACTTGAACATACTAGAAAAGAAAAACAAGACTGCTTACCTGTAGTGATGACCTTCGATCCCATGGCTACTAAGATAAGGCAATCGATCCGGAGGCATTGGAATCTATTATCCAACAAAGATTTTTCGATGCCACCGTCTAGATTTGCGTTTAAACGTTCAGGTAATCTAAAGGACAGGCTTGTCCATACACGTGACCGAGTCCCCCGGGGTAATGAACTTACTACTATCCCTAATGGGCATTATCCCTGCGGGATGTGCTCGGTGTGTTCACTAACCAAGAAGTGTAGCAGTGTCACTTTGGCAGCAGGAAAAGAATGGTTTCTAAATCATTTTAGCAACTGTAACACCACGAACGTGGTATAATAATAATAATAATAATAATACGGTATTTTGTATAGCGCGAACAGCTACCTCACGAGGAGGTGTCCCGGCGCTGAAAGAACACCATCAACCAAGAGGACTGAAGTGAGAATGCCTAGTGAGGTTGGGTAAAGAGCCAAGTTTTTAGTAGTCGCTTGAAGCAGATTTCAGACGGGGCGTGCTGAATTTCTGGGGGCAAAGTATTCCACAATGTCGCAACATTTGCCGAAAAAGTTCGACCCCCCCAGTCTCGCCCTTTTCACTCTGGGGGCCGCAAGCAGAACGCGGCAGTTGGAGCGTAGCGCACGGGCCTGGAGGTATCTTGGTAGCCGAACTTTCAGATATTTTGGGCAGGTGCCAAACAGAGATCTGAAGGCCAGCGTGAGTGCCTTGAATTTGATTCTGCTGGCAACTGGCAGCCAATGAAGTGAACGAAGATGCGGAGAGACTGAATGCTTGAATGGAATTCTCATTAACAGTCTCGCAGCCACATTTTGGACTTGCTGGAGTCTTTGTATTAAGTATTTAGGCAAGCCCAAGTAGAGGCCATTGGCGTAGTCCAGCCTAGATGTCACTGTGGCATGGACTACTGTTTTTCGGCAGCTCTCTGGTAGCAATCTCAGAAACTTGCGAAAGTTCCTCAATTTGCTCAGATAGCAGCCGACAACTTGTTGGATGTGCGTGGAGAAGGACATACTGTCGTCCCACCGCACACCCAAGTTTTTTGCCGTCGAGCTGGGCGAGGGGGCTTGTCCCATTTCCGCAGGCCACCAAAGCTCTGGGGGTGGGGGAGGGCCCTTTCCAAACAAGATCACTTCTGTTTTATTGGCGTTGAGCTTTAATTTATTCGTATTCATCCAGCAAGCCACATCTCGGAGACATCCCTTAAAGCTCAAGAAAGACTCCTCCGATGACTCTGAATACGGAAATACCAATTGGGTATCATCGGCATAGGAGATTGATTTAACACCCCAATTGGCAATCAACGTAAAGAGTGGGGCAAGGTAGATGTTGAATAAGAGGGGGATGAGAGCTGACCCTTGAGGGACGCCGCAGTTAAGAACTTTAGGTGTTGAGGATGCAGAACCCAGCGCCACCTTCTGTGTTCTTTGGGATAGATACGACTGTATCCAATGCAGTGCCTGGTCACGGATACCTATCTCAGCCAGTCTCATCAAGAGTCTATCGTGATCAACCGTGTCGAAGGCGGCCGACAGATCCAGGAGTACTAGCATTGCTGAATTTCCTGAATCCATCGACCACCTTATTGACTCTGCCACTTCAATTAATGCTATCTCTGTGCTAAAGCCAGGTCGAAAGCCTGATTGTGTCTCGTGAAGTATCTTGTTGTCCTCGATGAATTTGCTCAGCTGGCGCTGTATTATTTTCTCGAGCATTTTTCCCGGAGCTGCAAGCAGGGAGATCGGGCGTAAGTTGCTGAGGTCTTTAGGATCCCCGTTGGGCTTTTTTTTTAACGGGAGGAGGGTTGCATGTTTCCAAACGGTTGGGAATGTCCCAGAACTAATGGACGTGTTCCAGATCTGTTGTAGTGTGGGGGCCACAAAGTCTGCTATCATGCTCCATAGTTTAGGCGGGCAGGGATCGTCCGGGGAGCCGGATTTGCAGCGGTTTAGTTCTTGTATGACAACCGTCAGGGGTATCGCTTGGAATTGAGGTAGGGGTTCAAGTGTCCCCTCTTTGGTGACTAGATCTGTTTTCACTGTTATTTCCTCAGGTCCAAAGGACTCATAGACGTGTTTAATTTTTAGATATTTTCGCATAGAGTGTTTGACGGAAGGACCTCCCTCTCAATACATGTTGGTTTGAAGAAGGACTGAACTATCTTAAAAATCTGTTTGCTCGAATTATCTGCTTGTTGGATTGAGTCCGCGAAAAATTGCTTTTTTGCCTTTCTAGTCGCTTTCTTGAGTTTTCTGGATGCTTCCTTATAGTTAGTTTTTTCTGGGAGCCCGTAATTAGCTCTCCAACGTCTTTCCAGTCTCTTACAGGCTGCTTTCTCTGCTCTGAGATCCTGGGAGAACCAGGGCGCGGAGGGAGAGTCACGTTTAGATATTGCCCGTGAAGCTGGAGCAATGGAAGCTACCATGTTTCCAACCCAGTCATTAAGTAGCTGTGCATCTGAATTAGCATTTGAGGTAAGAGAGGGGGTAGTCTGAGCCAAAACCGGGCCCATGATCTCAGGGACCAGCTTTTTCCATTGTCTCTTCATAAAAGAGCATTTGCTGGAGACAGGACTAACCTTCGCTATTTTTAATGTGAAAGGGATCAATGAGTGGTCTGACCAAATTAACGGCAATGGTGCCTCCGCCTTTACGTCATTAATATTGGAGAAAATTAGGTCGAGCATGTGGCCTGCTCTATGAGTAGGGCCATCATTAATCAGTCTCAAGTTGGCTGTAATTAGTGTGGATCTCAACAACTCAGCCGTGGCGCAGTCCGATTTGTCCATGTGAATGTTGAAATCTCCGACCACGATGAAGTGAGGATGGAGGATGGAGCTCTGAACAATTGTCTCCATCAGCATAGACAAATTAGGATCCTCACTACCAGGTGGGCGGTAGATCACTAATCCCGCTAAGGACAGCTGCGGGCTTACTTGAAAGCAAAAATGTAGTCCCTCAATTCCCTGAATCAAGGTGGGGGTCGAGGATGTTAGAGTGAGCTGCTCTTTAAATATGACAGCCACACCTCCACCTCTCTTAGTGCCTAAGCGGTTTGAAAAACATATTTTATAACCAAGGGGTACTGCCAGCGCTAAGGCCGTCATATTATCGTCTTTGAGCCAAGTTTCTGTTAAGAACAGTACGTCCCATTCTAGGTCATCTAGTAGCATCCAGATCTCATCTGTATGCTTAACTAAAGATCTGCAGTTTAGGAGGCCAGCTCTATGGCTTTTATTATTTGGCGGCTTGAATTTCATGCGCCTCTTGTCGCCAATAGGTGACAGAGAGACCCCGCAATCCCCGCAGGTCTGAGGAAGAGCTGTGGTCTGAAGATCTACCCCCAGAGTGCGGCATGCAGGAGTGGTTTTGAGAGCCCATAGATTAGCTCCTGACCACACAATCCTCTCCTTTTGCGCACACTCACCGGCAGCATGTCTGGCCCCGGCAGCGGTCTGGTCGCGGACGGGCGCAGACGGGCTTGCCTTAGGCGCGCCTTCGGCGCGCAACCGGCGCGCGCGCTGCTCGCGCCTGCTGCGCGTTCTGTGTATACTCAAATAAATAGTAGTTGGGGTAGGGGCGTGGCCTGTCAGGTGGGGGCGTGGCCTGTGGGTTCCACGAGGGTGCTGGCAACACGAGGAAGTCTCCCTCTGCGTAGCGTTTCAAAGCGCTGCGCAGGAGTGCCTCGGGGAAGAGAGGTAGGTCTCGTTTTAGTCACAAGGAAATACCTTCAGCAGTTGAAGCCGTCTGTTGTAAAATCACAGTAGTACACAGTAAAAACACAATATTACACTTTTAAAAGTTTAAAAGGCGACTCTCCCGGCTTCCGCCTCAGGAGGTCAAAGGTGATCTGGCTCGCGCTTTTTGTGGCGCGCTTTTAAGTGCTCGGAAGGAAAAGGGGCGTGGCCTGTCAGGTGGGGGCGTGGCCTGTGTGTTCCGTATACAGATTGTTGTGCAGCTGTGGTCTTCAATACATTGGACTCACCACGAGAAAAATAAAAATCCGTGTACAGGAACATTTAAGTACAATTAAAACTGGAAAATTAACTACGAAACTGGTACAGCACTGTCACCACGAGAAACATAATTTCACATGGACTGTCCTGGAAACAGTGAAGGGCAATCCGAACAACATTGAGGCGGTGTTACTGAGTAAGGAAGCCAGATGGATATTTAGAGAAAAGAGTGACACACAGGGCCTTAATGAGATAATTGAGTGGAACAGAGTAAAATAAGAACCATCTACAATGACCATTCAATCCAGATTTGCACCAGCTGAGTATTGGATAGCTGGTGGTTACACTGGACAGGTGCCCTTAGTGTACATTGGGAGTGATAGGTTATACCCTACTTTCCTCTATATATATGGCTATATCCTGTAAAGGACTGTTGGTGGGCCTTGTACTCCGATGCACGGTTGACACAAGCTGCCTGTGAAACCACTTATAAAGTAAGGGAATGTCCAGGCCTCCACTATACAATTTGAATAATATCATTGCCTTTCAAACCGTTTTTCTGAATGGAGGTCTTGGTAGATGCTGGTGGCCGAATATTGTCCGTGTGTGTTAGAACTACACTTGACACAAAAAGATTATGTATATAATTATGAACACTCAATCTCGTTCGAATATACAAACATCGTAATTCGCATCAGTTTCTCGGTTCAGGCACAGGACTGAGCAATCTAATTGATGGCCGTGATTCCAAGAATGGTTTGGATTGTGTACGAGTACAACATGTTACACATAAAGCCGCTACACACATTGATATGTATGGAGATACTCTCCGTTTAAATATGGCACCCGCAATCTCTAGCGATCTCGAATGTTGCTCTGGATCACGCCTACTTCGATCACGTGATCGGAACTTTCAAGGGGATCGGTAAAGCGGTTGCGCTTTAAAAGACGTGTGCAGGGTTACCGCGGCGTTCCTGGGATGATTGATGGTCCCGTTCAGTTATTTGTACGGTGAGGAGTTGGGGGCAGTCTGAATGTCGCTGGTTCGCTGGCTGCGCGGTAATGTTTTTAATCGGTGCTTGTTGAACAAAAATTTCCCCACAAGTCTGCGCATAGTGATGGTGACACTATCTAATTATAGACATCGGGTTCATTATTTGGGGTGAACCAGTGTAGTCTGTATGGCGTGTGTTCCGCTGGCTGCTTGCGAGTGGGCTCAGTCTGTGCTTATTTAACGTAATCACTCCCGATGAGTCTTTGTAGAGATATGGTGACGCTATTCCCTAGGAGTATGTGCAGAGTGATGGTGACGCTATGCAATCATAGACATCAGGTTCCCTGTTTGGGGTGAACC
Organism: Lissotriton helveticus; assembly: GCF_964261635.1. Taxonomy (NCBI): domain Eukaryota; kingdom Metazoa; phylum Chordata; class Amphibia; order Caudata; family Salamandridae; genus Lissotriton; species Lissotriton helveticus. Next base: position 1,710,814,577 of record NC_136059.1, read on the forward strand.
AGGGCATAGCAAGCAAGTGGCTGCTAGCCAAGTGATATATTTATATGTAATGAGAGGTAATGAGTAAAGTGATTGGGGACTTATTCATTACTTGATAAATATCGATGTCTGTCAGGCCATTTCATCCACATGAGCTTGTGTTTGAACAAGGTTCTGTTTGTCCACAGATTGATACCACAATCGACATTAGGGCTAAGAGCCAACCTGGCCAGCTGGTATGAGAGGACTCTGCTGGTTAGGGGTATTGGCAGTTATATTTACTTTGCAGCATTTGAAAATATATGATGAGTTTGAGGAGCATGGTGTCGGGAGTGTTTTTTAATCAGTGTTTCAACTCGACAGTTTTCAGAAAAATGATGTCCAACACTGGTGCGGTGACCGATTGGTGAAACCCTGATGAATCTGCCATAAAGTCTATTCGACAGTGAAACATGTCGGTTACAGGTAGTGGTATGCGATAGTAAGCTACCAGCCTTTTTACTTCAACAGCTCACACCTGATTTAGTAATAAAGGTGTACAATTGGTGTGGTTGTTGATTTTAATCACTTTTCTGTCTGTCACATCAAGGAACATTTGTTTCTTGTCAAGCACCCACTTTGTTTTATTTGCTTTGGACACTTTGGACAACGTCAAATATAGAGGGGGTGAGTTTGGATTGAAACAGTTGTTCCTCCAACCATGTAGATTCTCATGCCCACTAGAAGAACACTCATCTATGTCCAGGGTACAGGGATTCTTTGGTATTGATTTGAATTGAGCGGAGGGCTATCCCATTGGTACCCGTACTTCCCTGAGGGACCCCTCAAGAAAGACCAGGCTAAATCTAGCACCAATTTGCACTTTATTTGCAAAGTGATGCATGTAGGCATATGCGTGACCTTGTGAAGCCCTGTGCCACATCATACCTGCATCAGGTATGATTTATGCAGGATGTGCATTTCAAGGCGACAAGGCCTCATAGGAGTGGCACAGTGAAATCCATCAGATTTCACAGCGACTTTTGAAGGATGGCAGGGCGTCATTACCTTATGCCTGCCTAATGGCAGGCGTAAGAGTGACGCAGTGCCACAGGGATAGGCTGGCCCCATGCATTACAAAGTGACGCAGGCAGGCATATGCGTGACCTTGAGAAGCCCTGTGCCACATCATACCTGCATTAGGTATGATGTATGCAAGATGTGCGTTCCCAAGGCCTCATAGGAGTGGCACACATTTCACTGCGACTATTGTAGGACGGCAGGGTGTCAGAACCTTATGCCTGCCTGAAGGCAGGCGTAAGGGTGACTTAGTGCCACAGGAACAGGCTGTCCCCATGCATTGCTGGGGTTGCATCATGCTTGTGACACAACTGCAACAATGCGTGACTTTAGCGCTGACAGATATGTCAGGATTCCAGACGTATCTGTCATTACTTGAAACATGGAGCGCTGTCCAGTAAATACAGCGCATGCATGGTGACGCAAGAAGGGCGCGGTGCAAAGTGTTGCAATGCTGTCTTGTCACAGCGCGGCAACACTTTTCATGACTGAGGCCCAGGAATCTTATTGCTGGTGCGCATTCCTGCCCTGTAGTTTTGTCACAGTCAGCGCAGCAACATTGCTTGCAGCGCTGTCCAGCACCAAAACCTGCTGAAATGAAGCCCCAAGTGTTATCTTTGTTTTAAAGACCAGCTATTTTCTCGTCTTAATAAAAACGCCGCTAACTCCATTTAGAGGCAGTTTTTTGGGTCTTTACCCCCTGCATGAACCATCTGATCCCTGGCATACCATTTCTACTGACTTTATTGTAGCTCTACATCCACCCGAATGAAATCAAGTTATGACATCTATGGATTATTTTTCCAAGATGGCTTAGCTAACTGTCATGATGAAATTGCCCTCTGCTACGGATATGAGACACATTTTTGGGGAGAGATTTAACATTGTGTGTAAGATGGGTCCCTTGGGTACTCCCATAGGCCCCACCCGGAGGCCTACGGGTAAGGGGGGCCTGCTATGGGTCCCCGAAGTCAGATTCCTACAGCCATATCGTGTCGGGCTGACTGAATCTGAACAGTTGTCCGATTCGGTCATCGTAATTGCTCGTTCAGAAACCATGTCCATAGAGCTGTACAAATCCGAACAACTCGGGCTGTCAGAATGCCGTTCGGAAATGATTCTGGCAGCACGAACGGTTTCCTTGCATTGCAATCGGTCGTTCGGAAAGGTGTCTGATTCGCTTGGATACATAGGTCCCGAATCAGATTCACTGGAGCCTTTCTGGCCGGCATCGTAATCGACCCTTAAGACTTGGATTTCCCAATCCACTCGATCAATCAAAGAACTTCTACTAGGCATCGGTCCCCAGACAGCTTTGATCTATTTCCTCTTGGAGGCACAGAAGAGGGTGTATGTCAATGGTGCTGTGACATCCACCATAGCTATGCTTCATTTGGGTCAGGATATACAGTAGGAGGCTGGAACAGAAGGGAGGATTGAGGTCTTCTAACCCTTATTACAGCACCACTACTTACTTTCTGGAAAGTTACACAACAAAGGGGCTGTTTTAGAGGAAAATGATAGTGGAATATCCACCAATAAATAGTTCTGGCAGCTCTCTTCTAGATTCTCCAGCCTCATTTAGAGTCTTGGGAATTAGATTCTTTCAATGACCGTCACAGCTGTTGGGAAAACTATTATGCACACCCAATGTTGGTGGAAATGGTTGGTGAATTAGGGGTCATCAGATTTAGTAGAGCCAATCAGATACAATTTCTGCCATCTCCTTTGCTATGTAGGATGCCTATGGCAAGCACACAGGCCCAAGACAGAATAACTCACACATTCTGAGAAAACTCCCTGCATGTGGACAAAACCAGTTTTGCTTTTGGGATAAATTAAAAGTGCAGATTCGCTTCTTGTCATGCCATGGTGGGCATACAATTACTATTTCCTCTCAAAGTGACTCCCATCATGGAAGAGGGAACTGTTTTGATGGGAAAAGCCCACTAGCTGAGTGACAAATTCTAGCTTTAACAGGCCGTGCCCAGCTGTGGTGGAGTGGCAATTCATTCACCACTCCAGTCCGCCACTCTATAAATGCCCCCATACGTCTGCTTGCCACTTGTACAAGATCGTCTGTCATGTTGTCTTATTTTTGATGCAATTATTCATTGTACAATGCCACTGGGAAGTTCTCTTGTGCAAGCGCTCTGGAGATGGCACAGCACATATTTTTGTTCTGATTCATCGCAGTGATTTTGAGCTCATTCTCTTGCTTTGAAACGACATAATGCATTTTTCAGTGAAAGTCCAAAGTTTATACGGTTCAGGTTTATATGATTTAATCATATGAGCTCCAGGCAATATTAATGCTGAACTGCCAGATGGTTTTCTACTTTTGCTTCTTTTATAAGTTTAAAAGCTAGAGTTCTGAAACTATTGACATTCTGTGCTTGGTAGGTAAAAGACGCCTATTATGCAAATGAGACTTCGGATTTTCAAAATGATTCTTTTAAGAAGAAGGAATAGTGGTGCACATCTTACCTGTGTCTGGTATGACTGCAGAACATTTAAATCTGTGCATTAAGTGGGTCCATTCATCTCCCCAAAATTAATCCTTTCTTCTGCAATCCTAATCGTAAATTGTCAACATTTTTTTCATTAAAATGTGTGCTACTTCTTTTTGTCTGTATCATTTTAAAAATAAATTAGCTTCATGAATATTTTCCATATCTTGAAACTTGAGCCCAGGTTTAACTTTTTTTCTTATAGAACTTGAGACTTGTTTGATGGTGCTTTATTTTTACCAGTGCTTGACGCCTTTTAACCTGCTTTGGCTGTCGTTATCTCCCGTAAAACTTTGTAGCAAGTGAATGCATTTCACAGTCATACACTTGTTAAACTAAATGAATATCATACAAAGAGATTATATCTATAAATACCCTTAAACAAGAGCAGGGGATCGTAGCTCGGGTAACTGGCTGCCATATTCAATTACCAATATTTTTATTGTTATAGGAATTATATGAACCTTATTACCTCTGGGCAGCTAAAATCTTGCATCGAACACCTATGGCTTCATTAGGAGTTGTCCAGTAATCCTATTATTCTGCCCCTAGAGTTGCAAATGTCTGGGGTTCAGGTAACTCGGAGGGCAGATCTACTAGGTAATTATTTATTAGTCAGTCCCTAACCCTTACAAAAGAGGATTTCTGTATGGAATCAATAATTCCAGGTCTGATTCCCCTGTTTATATCGCATTTTCTGCCAGAGATTCACCCAGGGATTTCCAAGAGAAACAGAAAAAATTTGCAGGGCTCACACTATTCACATAGCTCAGATGGGACCAATAACTGTTGTCTTTGCTCCATCAGAAATAGTGGGGCCCCATGGGAGCCACGCGAGCGTGTGTAACAAGAAAACTATTGACCTCTGAGGCGGAAGCCGGAGGCGTTTGCTCGCTCTTTTTTAAAAAAATATTGTGATCTGTGTTATCTGTATTTTAAAATCACTGTGCACCTACCCTGAGCACTCTCCTGGATTTTCGCCAAGCAGTCACCCTGCTACAGCGGATCTTAGCGCTGGGTCAGGGAAAGACTCCACTGCCGCCATCGCGGCTCGAACGCTGGGACACGCCCACCCGTGAGGCCACGCCCACCTCGAACCTTGTTAAAGCGCTGACTGATAGCGCGCCATTTGAAAACTATTGACCTCTGAGGCGGAAGCCGGAGGCGTTTGCTCGCTCTTTTTAAAAAAAATATTGTGATCTGTGTTATCTGTATTTTAAAATCACTGTGCACCTACCCTGAGCACTCTCCTAGATTTTCGCCAAGCAGTCACCCTGCTACAGCGGATCTTAGCGCTGGGTCAGGGAAAGACTCCACTGCCGCCATCGTGGCTCGAACGCTGGGACACGCCCACCAGTGAGGCCACGCCCACCTCGAACCTTGTTAAAGCGCTGACTGATAGCGCGCCATTTGAAAACTAATGACCTCTGAGCCGGAAGCCGGAGGCGTTTGCTCGCTCTTTTTTAAAAAAAATATTGTGATCTGCGTTATCTGTATTTTAAAATCACTGTGCACCTACCCTGAGCACTCTCCTGGATTTTCGCCAAGCAGTCACCCTGCTACAGCGGATCTTAGCGCTGGGTCAGGGAAAGACTCCACTGCCGCCATCGCGGCTCGAACGCTGGGACACGCCCACCCGTGAGGCCACGCCCACCTCGAACCTTGTTAAAGCGCTGACTGATAGCGCGCCATTTGAAAACTATTGACCTCTGAGGCGGAAACCGGAGGCGTTTGCTCGCTCTTTTTTAAAAAAATATTGTGATCTGTGTTATCTGTATTTTAAAATCACTGTGCACCTACCCTGAGCACTCTCCTGGATTTTCGCCAAGCAGTCACCCTGCTACAGCGGATCTTAGCGCTGGGTCAGGGAAAGACTCCACTGCCGCCATCGCGGCTCGAACGCTGGGACACGCCCACCCGTGAGGCCACGCCCACCTCTCTTTCTATAAATGTGCATCCCACGCAAGCGCAGCGGACGAGCACAGCGGGAGCGCCATTTGCGCGCCAAAGGCGCGCCTAAGGCAAGCCCGTCTGCGCCCGTCATCGCCAAGTCTTCGCCTCTCGCCAGTCCCCCTGTTCGTACTCCATCAACACCCCTTCACTACAACAGGGAACAACTACTTGCCTGGAAGTCTGGCCGGACCTGTGCCCACATAACAGGTACGCCTGGCCTCACCTGCCTTCAATGTAAAACTTGTAATTTCACTACAGTCAATCCCCACCACATCCGTCAACTACAAAACTTACCCAATACTACCCCCATTACGATCCTCCATCTCAATGTCAGGTCACTAACCAAACATCACCTTGAGGTCAATACCCTCATACTGGATGAAAGCCCTGACATCCTCTTCCTCTGTGAAACCTGGCTACGGGATGGCACTTCTGTCATACCTAACCTCACGCTTCCAGACGACTATCTTATGTCGACCCTAAACAGGGATGGAAGAGGCGGAGGTATCGCTATAATCTATAAAAAACTATTCTCATGCTTATTCACCAAGGAAGAACTTCCCGACTGTGAATGTGCACATTTTAAAATCGCTATAAATCCCAACTTCACCATGTCGGGCCTTTACATCTATCGCCCACCTGGACCTGCTTCAAAATTTATTGAAGCTCTTCTTGAGACAGTTAACTCTCTAGTGACAAAGAATGCAAACTTCACCATATTAGGCGACCTCAATCTTCACTTTGATCTACTTAGTGACTCCACCATCAAAAATCTTCTTGCTGACCTCTCTGCCCTGCAACTTAACTCTCTTATTTTTACTTCAACGCATCTAGCTGGTCACATCCTAGATCCAGTATTTACAAACATCGAGGGGATTAAAACAGAGGCACCCTTACCGATGGGATGGACAGACCACTACCTTATTAAACTGACTATTCAGGTCAATAAAACAATGCACAAAATCACACCCTCTCGCCGTCTAAAAAGACCATGGCACAAACTATCCATCAGTGATCTCCATGCTATCCTTGGGGAATTCCATCATGAGACCAACCTTGACATCAATGTAATCTATAGCACGTTTCACGATTGGATTACGGGAGGATTAGACGCCCTTATCCCAGCAAAATGGACGAAAGGACATAACTCACCGTCCAACCCATGGTATAACGATACTCTCAAAACCATGCGCAAAGACTGTAAAAGAGCTGAGCGCTTATGGAGAAGGGAATATAAAAGCGACGATAAAACCAATTATCTTTTAAAACAAAAAATGTACCATAAAGCCATTCACGTTGCACGAACCGCCTTCTATGCAGATAAAATCAATTCTAGCCCTACCCCTGCCAAAGAAGTTTTTAAACTTGTTCAAGAACTTCAGAGCGGTAGATCCTCCCCCCCAATATTTCCTCGGCGCAACAATGCGAAGACCTAGCCATATTCTCCGTTGACAAAGTACAGAAAATCTATACATCTTTTCCCCAGCACTCCCCCAGCCCCACTAAAAGCCCTATCCCCTCCCCCAATTATACCATCTTGACCCACATCCCAGAAATTTCCATTGACAGCCTCACCAAACTATGCCGAAAAGTTAAAACTGGCTCTCCGTCAGACCCCATGCGCCCGACTCAATTTTTAAACTCACTTAACTTCTTTCTTCCTTCCCTGACCTCTATCTTGAACCTCTCCTTTTCCTCAGCGAGTGTACCATCTGCCTGGAAGCAAGCGTGGGTCTCACCCATCATCAAGAAACCCACCCTAGATCCATCCAAACCGGAACATTTCCGACCTATTTCCCTGCTCCCATGGCTGTCCAAACTCGCTGAATCCCATGCAAACAGTATTCTGTCCCAGCACATGGTCCAAAACAACATCCTGGACCCATCACAAAATGGGTTCAGACCAGGCCATAGCACTGAGTCTGCTCTTCTCGCTACCACAGAGCACCTCCGGACGATCTTAGATGCCGGTCAAAGTGCTGCGCTGATTCTTCTTGACCTCAGCGCGGCCTTTGATACGGTATCCCACGACATCCTTCTTAATCGTCTGGAGACATTCGGAGTTTCTGGCCTTGCATTGGAGTAATTCCGATCTTTCCTAGAGGACAGATCTTTTCGGGTCTCAGCACCCCCCTTTCTATCTAATCCTCACCCTATTGCACAGGGAGTTCCGCAGGGCTCGGCATTGAGCCCTTCCCTTTTTAATCTATATGTGCAACCTCTTGCGACAGTGGCCAAAGAGTGGGGCCTGACACTAGTGTCGTACGCCGACGACACACAGCTGGCCATCACTCTGACGGAAGGCCCTTCCATCTCGGCTTCCAGATTCAAAAACGGTCTCTCCGCAGTAGCCCAATGGATGACAAACAACTGTTTACAGCTCAATGCTGGTAAAACAGAAGTGCTACTCCTTGGTAAAAACATCAGCCTTTGGAATGAGCACTGGTGGCCGTCCTCCTTAGGCACCATCCCACCCCCAAATCCCTAGTTAAAAATCTAGGAGTATGGATGGATGCCTCTCTTAACTATCAGACCCACACCCAAAAAGTTGCTGGCACCTGTGTCGGCCTGCTGAGAAGTCTTAGCCACATACTTGGCTTCTTTGACGCCAAGGTTCGCCAGCTCATTATTCAAGCTACCATCCTATCGCGTTTGGACTACGCCAATGTACTCCTCCTTGGCGCCAACAAAGGAGAGATAGCACGACTACAACGCGTGCAGAACTCTGCGGCTAGAACCTTAGTCGGCCTCCCTCGCAGATGCTCGGCCAGAGCTACAATTCGAAAATTACACTGGCTACCTGTTGACTCTAGAATTAAATTCAAAACTCTTATCATGACCTTCAAAATCATCAAATCTGGAAACCCAACACTGCTGCGATCTCTTCTCACCCCCTACGCTCCATTACGTAACCTACGATCCTCTAACCAGCACCTCCTATGCGTTCCTCGCATAAAACTCTGCCGCATGGGCGGCCGCTCCTTTAGGGTCCTAGGAGCCAAACTATGGAACAATCTGCCACAAAACATCCGTTCCATAGACAGTCTACCGGTCTTCCGAAAAGCCATTAAAACGCATCTATTCCCCCTCCCCTAATCCTCCTCTCCACCTTCCATTCTTAGGCCAGGGTCTGTGGTTTTCTAGCGCCGGGACGCCTCTTCGCTGGGGCAGCTGTTTTGCGCTTTACCAAAACAATACATTACAATACAATACAAGATGGCTGCCTCCCCCAAGCGCTCCAAAAAGCCTGCTTTTACGATGAGCAAATTCACCATTATGGCTTGTAATACTTTTATTATTCTTTATATGGCAGCTTAGAAAACTCAGAGTTTATTATGGTGCTGTTTGGAAAGCATTTTCAAAGGTTTTAGGCCGTTTCTCTTGAGGAGCTCTTCACATGTCTCTCAGACCAGCTCTGCTGCAATTCCTGTCAGGAAGACGGAGTTAGCTTCGGGAAAGGGCACGGCTAAGGCCTAAACCATTCCCACGGCTGGTTTTAGCTGCTTCACGTTCTTCTTTTGTAGTGACTAGCAGATATTTTTTCTTATATATTTCTAATTTAAACTGGCCTTGATTAAAATATACAATTAATTAGCCAAAATGGAAGGAAAAAATGCCATATTGGAAATATTAAGCGTAAACAACCTCCATCTCCTCCACCCGTAAAATAAAAAATGGTTGATTCTAATGAGCATTCATAATCTACACTGTTGGAGGAATTACAGGCTGTTTGTTTAAATACTGATTCTATTGTGTCCGAAATAAAAAATATTGCAAAGACACGGCTAGTCTTTCTATGAAAGTTTCTGATAACGCAACTAAAATTCAAGATAATAAATCAAAAATTGACAGCCTAACAGCTATGGCAGCAACAGTTTTACCAATGAGCAATTTACTATTGGATTTAGAAAATCGTAATTGACAATATATCCATGCAGGTAAACATCACTTACAACGAAACTTTTACAACGCACTACCATTACAACGCGGTCATTACAACGCAAACTATTACAACGCATTGCGCTGGGTGGCGCTCTAGGATAGGGAATAGGTTAATTTACTATCCAATAACCTTCCCTAGTGTCCACGGGGACTGGAGTTGGAATAGTAAATTAAACTATTCACTATCCAACACCCAAAAGCGCTATGCGTTGTAATGGTATGCGATGTAAAAACCGCGTTGTAAAGGCAGGCGTTGCAATAGCCTGCGTTGTAACGTCATACATCCATCTATGCATTTTTTATTTACCGGAAGTGGTAGAAGGCAATGACTGCCAACAGTATTTAGAGAAGTTATTGCCTCGTCTTTTACATTTAAAGTTGTCAGTGAATTTCAAAATTGACAAGGCACACAGAATTCCTACTCATCATAATCCTCATCATGAAAAAACTGCGAGAAAATTATTTTAAAAATGTTGCACCATCACCATTTAGTGATGATCAGGAAAGCAGCAAGAGATATCCCATATTTAATGGTTAATGGTAATACAAACAATATTCATGTGGAGAAGTGTGGCTCAATGGTTAGAGCAGGCAGACCTTGATGCAGAGCTCTGGCCAGGGACCAGGGTTCGATTCCCGCCTCGGTGGGTCTCCGGCACATTAATTCCCCAGACTGGATATTCTCGCCTCAGTGCCTGTTCTGATCATGGGTCCCACGCTGCAACTCTGGGCAATAGCTTGCTTAGTCTCCGCAACGGCCCCAAAAGCGCTGGGATGCCTGGCTGCACCTGGGGGTTGCTCAGGAGTGGACATTTCCCAGGAAAGCCAGGAAGGGTTCCTAAGCGGTATACAGACAGTGCCGGGACTCCTCTGGTGGTTAGCTGTGCGCTTTACAAATTCCGACATTTACATTTATTCATCAAGGCTTTGCTAAGGAAACTAATAAAATACACAAAGAAGCCCATCACTAAGAAGTTCGGGTTTTAAATATGTCATTTTGCCCCATCCATGATGCACATCTGGAAAGATGGTTTCTCCTAATCATTTCCTAATCCTTTCAATGTCTGGAAGATCTTCATGCTTTCTTAGAAGAACATTCTCATGGAAATGAATGGGTCTAACACTTGATTCCTCTGCCATAATATTTTCTTAACGTGCCTTTTTTCCAAATTTAGCTCTGAGGGTGTTCTCTAGGCAGGTCAATCTTGCTCATATGTGTGTTTTACTCCTGTCATTTATTTCTAGAGTTACTTTTTATTCGTATACACTTTCCTCTTCATTCTGTTTCTTTCATATTTACTTTCATTATTGAATATGGCTAATATAAAAAAATTAAAAATTGTATCTTTGAATGGTAATGTTTTAAGACATTGTGTTAAGCATATTCAAATTTAATTTTACTTAGCAAGACATAAAGCAGCCATTTGTTTACTTCAGGAGACATTTATAAATGATTCATCTTTAGCTTATATGAAAAAAAAGCGGGCTGGTAATGTTATTTCTTCCCCTGCAGCTAACAAAATAAATTATGTTGCTATTCTGCAAAAAGGTTGTAACTTCAAATATTGAACAAATGTTCTGATGCAGATGGTCAGAATAATATAGTCAAAATTAAAATTGACAAAACCAGTCTACATTTAATTAATGTATACGTACCAACAAATGATGATCCTAATTTTTGGTCTCTTCTTACCTCTGATGTGCTCAAGTTAGGTAATGTTCCACTTATCATTGGGGAAGATTTTAACCTCATATGTGATCCTTTATCGGATAAAACATCACAAACTGAATATCATCCACCCTAAGCTTTGTTTTCACTTTTTATAGTCTTTCTTTAAAACCACTAAGTCAAAAGGACATGCCCAGATGTGGTGTCCATGCTCACTGTGCCCCTGGAATCAAGCTAGACTGGCTAATGAGGGTTGATACCCCAAAACCGGTCCCCAAATGCTTCTTTCCTGGACAGGAAGGACCTGGCTTGGCAGTTCAGCTGGACTGTTCCAAAAAGGAGAAGGGTCAAGATTGGTTTGCATATAGCTAGTTCCAAAAGAGAGTGGCGTGGTGAGCCAAAGAATGATGAATTAAACCCAGATCTTTCTGACTGGGGGTGAATGTTTGCACTGTTCAGCATTCCGTCCATCTATTGTTATTTTTTATTAGGTGTTGTACATAACAACTCTACTTATCATTTATTATGGAAACTGATAGATAATTATATCGCTCTATATTTAAAAATAAGTGTTATTTATTGCTGGATATATAATAATATTAAGGTTATAATAAGTAGCTCTGGAAAATTATATTTGTATTGATGATAATATGTGTTTCTACCTTCCCTTATTATTTTAATTTCAATCAATCAATCAATAAACTTTATTCGACTATATTTCATAGCCATAAAAGTACATAAAATCACATTACAAAATAAACAAATGTGAACCGATTATAAACATAGATAACAAAGATAAAAGAAGTGTATGCTTCATAAAATATAAAACGTAAATGGAAATCATGTTAGCATAGTTTTACGCAAATAAAATACACTTTTGAGATAAGTCACAATAGAAGAAACAGTAAAAATATCCTCTAGAGTCAAAATAGCCAAGAAGGCTGGGCGACAGAATCTCACATCCATAGCTTTTACGATAGGCACAATCCACCTCTTTCTGGATAATAAATAAAATCTACAAAAAAATAATATATGTATATCTGATTGATCAGAAATACAATCACAGGGACATTTGGGCAAGACCCTTGCCCAGTCATTCATTACGGGGAAGCTTAATGATCTGAAAAGAATTCCAAATCTAAATCTTATTAATAAGAATCTTTCCTGTTCATTCATGTGTAATTTGAGGTAGGGTTGGATGGAGTTAACATTAGTGGCCAACTGGTGAGAAATCACAGTTTTTTTCATTAGTTCACCTACTTGTCTTTGATCATGGAAGAAATCCAAACACAGGATTTTTAGATTTTTTCTGGAGATCCCAAACAGAGTTTCAGGGTCATCAAAGAACTCTGGATGTTTAATATTCTTACAGACTAATTTGATATAACACAACCATTTTATCCCTTTTGCCCCATCAAGTTTTAATACGTCTCTTAGTATGAGTCTATTTAGATGACATTTCTCATTACACCAAACACGATGCCATAAAAGAATAGGTTGAACTCTAATTAGGTCTTCTAGGGATGGTATTCCCAATTCAGTATGGCAATTGTAATTGGACATGCTCCTAGGGAGAGACAATAAATAATGTAGGAAGTCATTTTCGGTCACTTGTAATTTATGGACATCTGAGTTTCCCCATAAGCCTGCCCCAAAGAGTGCTACTGGGACACAGCTAGACTTATATATATAAATAAGTTCTTTGACCGGTTTTTTTCCCAGTTTTTTACTAAAAGATTTGACTGCCATGATCGATTTAGAAAAAAAGTAAGTTTCTTGCCTGTATTGCATTCGTCCAGTTTCCAGTTTTGTCAAATAAAATACCTAGGTATGGAAAACTAGGAGTAAGCTGAATAGGAGTACCTTTGATGTGCATTCTTTTTTTCTTCAGTCGAATGTTCCCACCACAGTTCATTGCAAATGTCTTTGTGCAATTAATCTGTAAATCCAATTTCTCCATGAAAGCGCAAAAAGATGAAATCATGGACTGCATTGCTAACGGGGTTCTCGCCATGAGCACAGTGTCGTCTGCATAAATGAGTGCAGGTAACCGACGAGCTGAGGCAATTGGCATGTCAATGCATTCCTGCAAAAGTGTGTCCTCCAGATCATTAATGTAAATAGAAAATAAAAAGGGGGCAAGGACACACCCCTGCCTCACGCCCCTACTAATGTTAAATTCCCTTGTGCATTCGCCCCTCGTGCCGTATCTGACCATAGCACTAGCTTTACTATATAGTTGTCTTAAGAAACAAATAATGTTTGGATCTACTCGCAGGTTAGTTAGAATAGTCCACAGTTTGCTGTGATTTACAAAATCGAAAGCTGAGGTAAGGTCTAAAAACGTTAGGTATAATCTTCCTTTCTTAGCTGTAGTGTACTTTTCTGTTAATATTGAAAGATTTAGAGCCTGCTCAATAGTGCCGACCCCTTCTCGGAACCCGTATTGAAGATCGGTAATTATGTGGGATTCCTCGGCCCATTTCTGAAGTCTATCTAGGATAACTCTACCAATAATTTTTATGTTAGAGTCCAGCAAGGAAATAGGCCGGTAACAGGCACAGCTGGATCTATCTCCTTTTTTAAAAATAGGGATAATAATTGATTTAAACCATGTGTCGAGAAGGCCATGAGAGATGGCAGCATTAAAAGATCTAGTAAGTAACGGGGCCCAGAGACTAATATCCTTTTTATAGATATCTACTGGAACCCCGTCAGGTCCTGGTGCCTTACCACCTAGGCTCGACTTAATACCCTTTGTTACTTCCTCAAGAGTGAAGTCAAGTTGTACTCCTGCTGAGTGTTTAGTCATGTCCTGGGACAGTAAAGGAGGGTCTATGCTAAGTGGTGCAGGGTTATATAATTTTTCAAAATGCTTAACCCATTCCCGTTCATCAATGGCAATCTCTATGCGAGCTTTGGTGCTATCGTTAAAAAAGGGAGCATTGATAGCTTTCCAGAAAGAAGTCATATCCTTTGATTCTACGGCCGTCAAAATGTCGGACCAGGCTTTATTTTTTAACTGGAATTTTTGATTTTTAAGTGCCAACTTATAATCTTTACGAAGGGTCTTTATGAGTGGTTGGTTTCTAGTTGTCTGTTGTAATGCTAGTTTAAGTTTTTTATATGCCTTGCTACAGGCTGATGAAAACCATCCTTTAACTTTGGATTGTTTGTTATTAGACTTAAAATTTACCCAAAGCCCCTTTTTGATGTTTGATATTATTACCTTAAAGTTAGTTATGATTTTGGCATCCTCAGAGTCATGATCCAGACAAACGTCAAAGTTTGAACCACAGGTACTAACAAGAGCACTCAAAAAGACATCGGGAACCACCCTGGTCCATTTAAGAGCATATCCGTTTTGCCTGTGAATATCTATGCCCGTTGAAAAAACAGCAGCTCTAATCTGCACAGCTACCCTTGCATCCCTGAGGATTAACCTAATTGGAAAATGGTCACTCAGAGGAGAATTCAAAACATTACATTTGATTACACTATCCCTGTAACACGATGAAACAAGTACGAAATCTATAATGGACATTGAACCTCTGCCATTAAAGGTTGGGTAGAAATCGGTCTTATTTTGGCTTACTTCGTTAGCAAACCCTAAGTCATATTTAAACAAGATCTCATTTAGGGCATTCCCCAACAGTGAATGTTCAAAGTGGGATAAGTTGTCGTTGCTTGCCATAGAAAGACCACAGATTCCAGTACCAGATCTATCACAAAGGGTACAATTAAAATCCCCACCCCAAATTATCGTATACAGTCTGTTAGAAGCATTTAAAATACTATTGAGTTCGAAAATCATGGTTTTCAAAACCATCCCTAGATCGGCTGTTGGAATATTATTATAAAAATTGACCAATAATATGGAAACCGTGTCACCAAAGTGAACCCCCACAATATGGAAAAAAGGATTCTGAAAGAGCATTTGTATTTTACAAGACAATCGATTCGAAATATACGTACATATCCCCCCTTTTGCTCGCCCATGCATAGAACTAACAGCAGGGGTAGACACAGTTTTAAAACCACATAAATGATGATCTTTCTTCACCCAAGTCTCTTGTAAGCAAATTACATCACTATTGTCCATAAATAACTTCCAGTCAGGGTTCTCTAGTTTTGACAAAAGACCAGCTATGTTCCAGAAATTAATGGACCATTGTTTATCAGACTTGTCAATAGAACCACCAATAGTGCTCTGGGCACTATGTGAAATAATGGCCTCGAGGCTAGTTCCCATATTCTCCCCACCTATAGGATCATCAGGGGGTGGTAAAGGACCGCCATTTGCCTCCAGTAAATTGTCCTTAATTATGTTGCAAAAATCACCCCCAGTATGCTCATGCCTCCCTACCAAGTGTTTATCCCTATTCAAATTGCTACTTCTATAATCGGTATTGCCCTTCCTGGGCTTAGAATTATATGCCTTGATATTAGAGTGAGAGACATGAAGTCATTCATTTTCATCCAAGCTACACAGGGGGTAATAGAAGTTTGCTAGTGGTATGTCCCAGTGGTCCCTAGGGTTAATATTATTAGGATGTTTATTGGAAGCCACATATTGTTGTCGGTTGACGCCCCTATACTGGGGCAAAGGATTGTCATACTGGGTGTCATAACAATGGGCACGCTGGTTGGGGGCAGGTTGTTGTCTCAGTGCGTATCTACGCATCGTTGATGGATGATTAATGGGAGTTTGTTGATGCGCAGTTATGTCATATGTATCATGAAAACTTTTAAGGCTGGCTGGTTCCAAAATGTATCAGGTGTACGTGGTACATTGGATCTTTCAGTGATCAGAGGATGGCACGCAGATCCCCGTGAGGGTATACTGGGTTGCGTCATAAGGGTTTCAGGGTAGAAATAGCTAAGGTTCCGTGTGGATATGCCTCCCTCGCATTTCCCAGGGAACCAGTCGCTAATATATGTTACCAACCTGTGATCTTTAAAATTAACTATGATCACATCCCCGTCTGTCTCTTTTGGTCGGATGCCCAACCAGTTACAACGTCTCACAGAGACGATGTCACCATTGAGATGGGATGGAAGGGGTCGATTTTTGCTCAGCCAATGAATCACTTTATTCCTGAGACTAGAATTATGTTCGGTAGTTCCACCTGATAGAGTCGGAACACCGGTAAGTATGATAACATAATTTGCTGACTCAGGGGGTAAATCCGCCACATCATTAACTTTGGGTTTAAATGTTCTGGCGGCCCTAGGTGGAGGATCAGTTCTCTTAAGTGCAGATTTCAGATCACCAAGGTGTGGGTTAGCTTTATCTGGGATCACAGCAGTTGTAATAGCGTTACTAGTCTCTTGGCTTTTCCGCGTATTAGCTACAACGGTTTTGTTCTTTGAGCTGATATTAATCTGTGGACCTGGTTGGTTAATGATCTGTGGTTTGTTAAGATTTTTAAGTGGCTGCTGAGGTGTAATGTTTTTTCCTTCCCTGATCTGTTCCATAACCTCCCCCAGCCTTTTTATCCTTTCAATAAGTGGCATTACTAATGATTTTAGAAGATTTTCAATGCCCTCGAGCAACCCTTCATAGTTGGGGGCAGAATTTATATCACCCTTCTCTACCTCTGTAATTCTCTTATGAGATGGATACATAGTACTGGTAACAAATGGTGGAAATCTACCCCCCTTATTTGCCCATCCTTTTCTTCTCCGTTTTCTAGGCGGGGATCGATTAACACTACTGGTCCCTGTCGATAAAGATTTTTTTTGGTTTTTGCCCAAAGTGTTGGTGAGGGGGGCGTCAGGAACCAGGGGAGTGAATAACGGGTATGGCACATTTATATTATGTAAAGGAGCTACTTCGCTCAACAGAGGAGTACTTAAGTCCACCAGAGAGTTCGATATTTGGGTTCTCTCCAATGTATTTAAATCGGGAGGAGTTAGAGTGTCGTCTAATACTACATGGGTGTCTTGGAAGATAAGGGGAATGTTGTCCGTGTCAAATAAATATGCATCTGAATCATTTCGAATAGGTGAGTCTGTGATGATATTGGACTCAGAGACCTGCGGTAAGGCAGGTGGTCGCTTCTTGAGTAATTCAATTGAAAGTCTGCGTTCAGCACGCCTTTCCGCAAGGCTGATCTCTCTGTCCACCTCTATTTTGGCTCTGGCAAAATACTTGTCAAGTGGGCCAAGAATGGATACCCCTACAGAGCTAGGTAAAGTGTTAGAGACTGGGGTGGGCATGGTTGCCCTATTACAATGTCAGTAAACTGCAACTGGTAGGAAAGTCCCTTAAGCTTAGAATAATACAAAATGGTGACACACACAGTAAAATACGAAGCCCAAGTGGAATATGCAAATAGTCAGAGTTTACAATCCAACAGCCAAGAACACGTATGATAAAAGGGGGGTGGCCCAGCCCGGCCTCTTTCGGCCCCTGACGGCCACAGACGGTCCCGCCCTTGTCCCGGGCTTCTCCCGGGCTTCTCCCGGGACGCTCCCGCGCGCTCCCGCGCAGCGGGGGGAGCCCTCCTCTTAAGTACGTAGTCCTATGGTGTGCAGGAGGGGCGTGCTTGACAGGGAGAGCGGCCAGGTGACGCAAGGCACGGGTCGCCGGGGCTTCTGGTCCTAGAAGTCCGGCACCCACTCGCTCGCAGCCCTGCCAAAACACACTTTGCCAATTAATGCTTTCCAGGACTCTGAAGCGGGAGTAGGGCGCAGCGGGACCCGCGAAGCGGGTTCCGCAAGTCGTAGCGCTGAATAAGTAATAAAAAAACGGGTCTCACAGCGTCCTCACAAGCAGCAGTTCCTAAGGCCAACAAGCAGGTCTGTCAGCGTCCTCAATGCAGCAGGTTAAAACAAGAAAATGTCCCACGACGATATCCTCCTCCCCTGCCTTTCTAGTGTGCAGGAGGGGCGTGCTTGACAGGGAGAGCGGCCAGGTGACGCAAGGCACGGGTCGCCGGGGCTTCTGGTCCTAGAAGTCCGGCACCCACTCGCTCGCAGCCCTGCCAAAACACACTTTGCCAATTAATGCTTTCCAAGACTCTGAAGCGGGAGTAGGGCGCAGCGGGACCCGCGAAGCGGGTTCCGCAGGTTTTAGCGCTGAATAAGTAATAAAAAAACGGGTCTCACAGCGTCCTCACAAGCAGCAGTTCCTAAGGCCAACAAGCAGGTCTGTCAGCGTCCTCAATGCAGCAGGTTAAAACAAGAATAATTTCTTTTATGCGTCATATCATAGTACAAGTGTTATTGTATAGGTATAGTTATTATATTAATACTCATGCCAAAAATAGTCCAATGAGCATCTAGTTCAGTGTTATTTTTTGTATTGCCCTTGCCTTATGATGAGATTCAATAAAATATTTTGAACAGAAAAAAGAGAATTAATGAGGCCATTAATGTTCTCATAATAGGTCAAAGATGAAAGCATAAAATTGTACAAGCACACGGATTGAAATTTTAAACATATAGATGTAGATGGGTTGATCTTTGATACTACATATGGCTGCTGTCAGGGCCAGATTAACAGGGAAGTCAGGCTAGCGCTACCTTAAGGCAATTCCAGGCAGCTGCTGAAGGGAACCAACGAAGGCGGGCACCAGATTGTAACTAAAAGTCTCAAATATTGCCCTGTTGGAAGGGTAGGAGGAGAACAGAACCAGCAAAATATTGATACCTGGGCCAGGGACATTCTTCCAACCAAACTGGGCATAGCATGCCTAAAGAAACATTCCCATTCTAGTCCACAAAATTGACGTAATTGCAAATTTAGATGCTCATTGTTGCTATATTTGGACAAGTAAAAATCCACCATCTGGTCAGTTTCTCAGATTACGCCAGACCTGTTATAACATTGTGTACGTTAACAATGAAGCTGAACCTTCGCGCATATAATTGCAGCAACACACATCAATAGGGAGGCACTACTTGGAACATTTGAAAAACCAAAAAGTAACTGTCTGAATTCAATGACTACTAATAACATCATACAAACCAGACTGAAACAGACTTCCCCAGAACATAACACAAACACACTATGGGGGATGACCCCAGTTGCAAGTCATCACTAATGCAGCATCTGCAATGTTTTCTAGCTAATCAGAAGAGTTAAGAGATTAAACCAGGATATAACAATTGCAGTTCATTCCATGAGGTATACATGATAACATACCCCCATAATTGGGATATGGACGACGTACAGTAAAATTAAGGCATGAATCTGCAAGCACTGAAGCAATATAAGGTACAAAGGAAGCACCGCATGCATGACAAATCATTAAATTGAGTTAGGATACAGTGTAGACCCTCACTAAGATGTCCAAAATACTTCTCAAAAAGGACAAAAGATGGATCTAGAAACTTTAGACCTACCAAGTTATCCTGAATGATGATATCTCCCTGGCATTCTTTAATAATACTATGGGCCTCATTCACAAAGGTAAACTTACCCTCTTGTGTATGTTTAAGATTGCTTGCTAGTCACAAAGGAATTTTACAAGTAGTATCTTTATGACTGTTGGGTCCCCGCACATAAAAAGATTGTTTTTATGTGTGGAGACCGCGCAGTCCTAAATATGCTATTTGTTAATTACCTTTGTGAATAGTAAACAATTGCAAACGTAAACAAAAGTGTAAGTTTGCCTTTGTGAATGAGGCCCATAGTATTATTAAAGAATGCCCATGAGATATCATCATTCAGGATTACTTGGTAAGTCTAAAGTTTCTAGATCCATCTTTTTTCCTTTTTGAGAAGTATTTCCAGAAGATTTACTTTTAAGGCTCACTGTATAACTAATGAAAGGTAGTACAACGTGGAATAGAGTCCACATCTCCATATAAACTCATCTTGAGTTATCCCACATAATAACTCTTAGAGAACCAGATTGGACTGATATATCAACAATTATATCTTGCTGTCTTGCTCTCCTATACATCACATTGGCACCTTTCAGACAGGTACCACAACCTTGTAATGGAGCATTAAATGATAATTAATGACCATATTCAGGTACATTTACCTATCAACATCAATTGATTTTCTTTTATAAAAGAAGGTTGACACTCCCCATCATGTTCTGTAACACACACTTGACCACTGGACATTAAAGAAAAAGAATAGATGAAATTGTTAAAAGTTGGTACATTATTCTAGCTAAACCATCATAATATTGAATTACCGTAGGGCAAAGCAGGGGACATTGTAAAAGAGCCCTGTTTATTAACATCATACTGCCATATAAGTGTGTATGTTTAGGTTTAAAGTCTATTGCACAGCACTGTGTGATTTGCCATGACATCATAAAGAGTGATTTAAAAAGATGTGTTCACCTGCATGGTGTGCACTGAACATGTTAAAAATATTCTGAACGTTTGTCATTTTTTTAAACAGCATCCACAGAGAGAAATCTAGATTACTCTGTTTGCAGTATACATATGCATGAGTGTGTGCATGCTTGTGTGTGTATCTACATATAGAACTACAATCGAGTTCACAAATATGAATCACTGGGATTCTTTTGGTCCTGACAAAGGGCGTATTACCACTGAGGCAAAAAAAATGGGACAGTGTGTAGACCTCATGATGCTGGAGTACTGATCGCCTCCCTGGGTCAATCTGTACATCTGTATGTTTTAAATCCTTCCGGGGAAGCCCACTAAGTATTGCATCCAAATGGAACATCCTACTAGGTAATATTAATGAACTAATTCACATGTGATCCCTCAAATAAGCTTAATAAGACCTCCTTCAATTAGTTCGAGCCTGTCTAGATGCATTGTCATTCTGGATGAAGGACTCTGTGATGAAGCATGCCATAGGCACTATTTGGGTCAGATTCCTTATAAAGCCTTATCGTTCCTGTCAGCACAGGTTCTAGAACAAAGTCAGGAGACTGACAGATATGATCACAGTTTATTCATTAGGTAGGCCTTATCTCAGTTGAGATGAGAAACATTTGAATAGCAATGATCCACTCTTATGCTCCTGTTCCCAAGAATTCACCTTCCAATACTGCACAACCGTAAACCAATTATTGATAGGCATATAAGCTCCAATTTGGGAGTTCATTTTTTAAAACAAAAAATAAATACCCAGCATGTGGGGGTCATTTAATTGTTTTTCTGTTTGAGACTGCGAGGCTTTCCATGGTCGTCTTAAACAGGAAAAAAGTACATCAAAATGTCCTTCCTACATAAGATGGATAGTCTAAAGTACTTAGAATGATAGTCCAATAAACATGTTGCTGTCAATCTAAGGTTGCCATAGTCAGCTCTGCTGGAGAGACTATGATGTTTCACCCGACTCTATGTAGGGTAAGTGAACTGAGAGTTTGGTGGCGGACCCTGTCCACCAAATTTTAGGTAAACCTCTTGAATGCATGTAAATTTAATATAAATTAAAATATATTTGCTGTAAAGTTAGAAATCTTTTTCAAACTTTATAATATGATTGGAATTTAGGTGCTGTTATCAAACTTTTTGAAATTAAAAAAATCATAAATTACTTTGATAATGAAATACAAACTTTATGCTTGGAAATATCATTTCCCTCAGCCTAAGGAATATTTCCTCCAAATTTCTCATTCAGAGATGTGACCTTTATCTTCAGACACTTCATACAACATGAGGCATTATGCTCATATATAAAGGTGTAAACCAACCTCCTATGTTTGTTTTAATTTGCAATATAGCACAGTGTGCTTTTCTTTCTGCAGATAGAGTATAGCATGCTTTTAAGTAGTGGTGCATATTCATGTGAGTATGGTGTTGCAATCCTATTACGCTCCTTACCCTGGCCGAAACTGTGCATAAGGTATATGTTGTCTTTTATGCAGAATGTATTCATCGCAAGTTGGGGGAAAGAACATGGCAGTGAGCTGACGCCAGTCACAGGAGCTCAGAGCCTGAGGAGGCGCTGGCGGAATAAAATTGAGATGTGAAACCCCGTACTATGAATAGCCAGGACTACTAACTTAGTTTAAGTACAAATTGGCAGTATTTGACCAAAATTTCAGAGTGAGGGGTACCCTTTGTAAAACAAGGTAACGTTTCTTTCGAATGACACTACAGACAGATGACCCAGGACGATAGCGTCTGTGGTGGTTCCCAGTGGAGTGTGGTGTTGGCTTTGTTGCAGCACACTCACACTGCAGCCACCTGGATCTGTTTCTGAGTTAGTTCCAGCAGCTTTAGACCCAGCGTATCTGCAAAGGCGCTTAAGGGGGAAGAGACTGCAGTGTGCAGAGCTGGGGTAGGAGGCAACAACATAAGCAGTGAGCGCAGGGATACAACTGAAGGGGAAGAAACTGATTCAAATGAAAATGGCAAGGAAGACAGGAGGGTCGAGTAGCTTGTGAATTTTCTTTCATACCTTCAGTTTCCTCAGGGGTGTCGGCTGAGGTGGGGAGCGAGAACAGGGGTCAAACACTTGCTAGGCTGCACCAAAATACTGATAACCCGGGAATCAGTAACTTGGTACCAGCAAATCGCTGCCAAGGGTCAGTTTACAATAGGTATCATCTTCGCTCCAGGCTGGATAAAAGGGCTGTAGTGTAGTTCCTATATTCCCACTAAGCTCTGCGCATTGGAATAACATAAACGAGAGTGTAGACGTAGGACTTAGGTCGACTAGGTCTCTATTGAATATGTTAGACTTAATTATAAATGCCAGCTAGCTCAGAGGTCACTAGAAACTTTCTCGAGTAAACAGGAAGGTGTTATCTTTCCTGAATAGACAAGAAGGGATTAGTTTCTGACAACCGCATAAACATGACAACTTTGCTCCCTCCAGAATAAGGAGTATATCTCCAGAGTCGCGGAAACAATAGATAACTATTTCACTCAGTCAATCGTGCATGCTTAGTTTCACCAGAAGCACAGAGAAATAGAGAGACGGGCGTTTTCAATAAAAGAGGTTATTTATTGAATAGTCTTCTTCTCATGCAAGAGAAGTGAGTTGCCACAATTGCAATACTTGTTATAAAGTAAAGTGCGTACAGTAAAAAGAGTATTATGAAATAATACTGTAAAAGCATGGAATGGTTTCTAAGTCATACAGTGTTTAAAATAGATAAAATATATACATAGATAAAACCATGACTAAACGTACTCAACTGGTGCTTCTAAGATACGCCTACCCCGGTGTACCTAAGCCTAGTACGTGGGAAGGAGTAAGTGAGCAGCAACTTAAGTTAAGATAGTTTTTGCCAAGAATCTGAATCAAGAATTCTCTAAGGGTCTAATCAGCTCCGTACCTTGTTTATAGAATGAAGGAGGTCTTGTATCTCTCTCTCAGGACTCGATCTCCCAGCAACCCGCAAGGATGACCAGGAAACACTGGAACTGGATTTCTCGGCAGGAGAAAAGACAGCGTGCTTCAATTGGAGTGTCGGCTTCCTTCGGCACTTGCCACAGCAGGGCGTCAGGCAAGTAGATAGCTGATCTGCTCCAAACCACTGTGTGTTTTGCTAGGGCATATGCTGGTATATTTATACCTGGAAGGTGCCGAGTTTGACGTAAGGTTGGACATAAGACGTCACTAAGGACTCGCAGTTCTTTCAGGACTCCAGGAGTTCTAGGACAAATCAATACAGAAGCAGGGGGAATCCCCGGGCTGCTGGAGGCTTGGTTTGTTTAAGAACGCGTTGTGCTTTCTAGGAGTCTATGGGAGTAGCCTTGCCGTATTTGGTCTGCATTGGCTATAACTTAATATGGATATGATTCTTATGCCTTTATAAGGATATGATTTGTTATAACCACATAAGGGCATAAATCGGGAATATTTAAAATAGGGTCCTAGATACGTTTACAACACCCACTCCACGTATAATGTCCATCATTACTAAAATATTAAGCAATTCTAAACATATGACTATGCATGTGTTTTCCATCCCACCCCAAAATACATAAAATGCATTTGAAATGGTATATACATGAAAAAAATGAGTAATATACTGTACGTTTTCAAGCAGTGGTATCATTCAGATAATGCATATATAGTACGTTGAAATATTGGCTGAATGAATCACGAAAATAACATTTATTAAATGGCTCTTAATACAGAAGAGAAGGTCGATACCATTTCATCACTTATTTATACAAGATTGTACATGTGCTAGAGGCTAAATCAAAATATTGTCTCTAGATTTTAAAAATAGAAATCTTGTTCTCTAAGAATAGTTCTACTTTAAGCAGAGTATCATGTGCAAAAAAAAAAGGTAAATATTTTGGGAACGGGGAAAAATAATTTCGCCTTCAGGGCAAAAAATAGTTGCACAGTTTTTTAGAAGTTTCTGTTTTTCAAAATTGAAGGTCGAATTCAGAGTTCAGGGAACGCTATGTGCTCAAAAGTTATTCTCGTTGTTAGGAGAGAACATTAACTCAGATAGGCTGGCAAAGAATTTGTCTACAACAGTAGGTGAAAGTTGGACCAGGTCCGAAAAAGTAGAAATAGTGCAGATATGAGAAGCATTGCTGTCATCGGTGTTCACATCAGCAATGGTCACAGAAGGTTGTACCTGTGTGCTGCTTTCATCTCGTACTTCACTGTCACCTAATCGTAATGGTGAGGTCTCAACGAATGCCATCATCAGAATAGGTAGCCGCTGGGGACAACACGTTGCATGAGCCATTACCGAACCAAGCAAAGTATCGATATCCAAAGGTACTGCTGATGGTAGTGTGAGACAGACGTCCAACACGCATTCTTCTCCGCAGAGCAGGCATCGTAGAACAAGTAGGATGCAATCTTGCCAGATTGGTTTGAATGAAAGAAACCAGGTAGTATTCAGATGTCTTAGCCAAGCCAAGCCGAGTACTTTAGTTATCCGGTCTCGGTATCTCATCTCTAGGATCGTTTCTTCCATGGTAGCCTGAGTTTTGTTTGTGGCTGGATTTGCCATATCGGAGCAGAAGGAACAAAAATAAAATTCCTGCTACGAGTCCCAAGATGCACGAAATTCGGGAAGATGCTCAGGACTGCTTCAAAGGGTGCTAATAGTCCCGAAAAAAATTCTTAAATACATGTGCAATGCCACTGGTACCAGACTTGTTTAAAATTTGACCTAACATTTCTACGAAATGCACGGGGCAATTTGTTGATAATAATGCATGTATCTCTGCTGCTGTCCTTGCAACTTGCAGATCATACTTCTCTCCAGACGAGGTTAAAGGCACAGTTGTTTGTAAAAGAATGGATATCATTCTGCTTAAAGTATCAATTCGAATAAAAGAGATATTCAGAGAAGGCCATATCGTTGCCTCCTTGTCTGGTTTGCTGTTTGGATACAATACTTGCATACAGCAAGTGACCATCTAAGTTACACTGACGAGATAGGCCCTTCCTGGCACCATGCCACAACAGCTGCGGTCACTTATTATAACGTAACTGCTTTTGGAAAGTTGTCTGAAAAAAGGCTCTATCTGTGTAGCCGGGGTGCCATGCAGGTGGCATGAAAGGTTATTTGATGAACCTTTGCAGGCTCCATGCAAGTTAATTCCTTGACACAGAAGTGTACCGCTTAGTGAATTTTTGCAGTTATTACCACTAAGAAATACCTATTTTTCCCCCCACTGTAACATTTATGTGTATAAGGTAGATTCCAGGTTGACTTGATGTAACCTTTACCCAACCTTTCATACAGGCCTGCTGGTATATGCTGTTGGCAATATTGAAACTGAAAAGTCGTTATCAGAATTGTAATTGTGCCATGTATTATCCATTCAATAACGGGTCTTTCGGAGACTGTCAATGGCAATCTTTCTAGTTTTTCAATGCTCAGCATCATATAGTCTGCTCCTTTTTGTGCCAAAGAGATTTGTTTATCAGTAAGGTTAAAGATAGAAAATAATGACGTTGTGTTGATTAGACGCCATGGCACGTAGCCTGAACGGAGGTTTTGTAACGTCCAGCCTAACTGTACAATAGAACGTAATTGGGACTGACCATGTTCTAACATTAGCATATCCTGTTCTATTATATCAATAGCAGATGAAACAATGCTGCCCAGTGAATAAATTCTGGAGGACAGAGTCATTAACCCATTGTCCACTATAGACAGTGATTTTTCCAAATTAATACGATCAATTTCTTGTATTTTTTCAGCAGTTTCAATTTGCGTTACTTTCCAAGCTTCATTGTAAGCAGCGTATATACCGGCGTATATGAAACGTTTTTGACGCTGTTTGCGAGGTCCCAATATGAAATCTCGCAAGTCAGCACCTTCTTTAAGTAAAGTCAAGTGTTGCTTAATTTCAGGCAGTGTGGATTTCTGTAGCCACTCGAGGCATAGTTTCCCTACACTGTATGTTGTAATTATCCCTGGATGTTGTCTCTGGGAATATCTTGGGTCTGGCCTGTTCTGTTTGAACCCCTGTCTTTTATTCAGGAATCTATCTTGACAGTTATTAGTGTCTGTGGGCCAGATCAACCATTTTCTCCAATCAGGATTTGTTCTGTTTTTTTGTAAAATATGGGATACGTCTATTCCCGCATCTGTAGAGCTATTACTATCAGGTATGGGCTTTGGTATAGACGGTTTGTTTAAGTCCTTTATCTTGGCTAGGCCAAGATAGGTTGTTTGTTGAATGTTGTTTTTCCAAAATTTAAAACCAAATGTAGACATTTTTCATAAAATTTTGTGGAATATATCAATTTAGTGTTTGTCAACATGTTCTTCATTCCTGTCTTATTTAACATTTTAAAATAAAACGTTTATGGATCAGTGATGTTAAACCCTGAGAAGTTTGGGAATTTCTCATAAAATGTTTTCGAGCTGCCCTTTGGCGGTGTTGGACAATGTTCCCATTGATTATAAGTAAAAACGTTTCTAGGTTTAGCAGATTTATGCAAATAGTGATGCCCATAATGATTAAAACAATACATTTCTTCATAGTTTGATGAGCCTTCTAAATAATCATGTTCTGTAATTTTTGCTGACATTTCTAAATCTGACATCATATTATTAATATTTTCAAAGTCCCAATCAGCAGAGAAAGTACTAGTGATATAAAGTCACTTAATGAAACCTTGAACTGATGTGGTCATTTCAACAGTTCAACTGGGCCATAGATGCCGTAATCAGTAACGTCCCATGCTACACCACCAGGTATAGGAATGGCTGTGATGTTTACTGATGATAGTTCTTTTTTTCAATCTGAGAAGATCTGTGAGGCTTTAGGACCAATTTGATGTTCTGACTTGCTGTGTCCATTGTACTGTATTTTCCTTCAATCATTCTTCCCAAGTTTAAAACCAAAATGAGCCAGAGTAGGAGGAAAAGTACACAATCCATAATTCAATCCATTGTGAAATCAGATATGTTTCTTTCAGTTGATGGAAGAGTTCAGTCATTTTTTCTTTGAAAGTTTTAGTTGCTTGCGTTTCTTCATGTTCACTTGGATCTTCAGAAAAGTCATTGAAATTGGTGAAGTAGCCAGATGTAGTTCTGTCAATTGTTGGAATTGCTTCCGGATTCTCATTAATCTTTGCAGTTGTATAGTCAGAGGCTACATCATTGTAGATTGGTGTTTCTTGACGTACTGTTGCAATTTGGGTTTCAAGAGGTACAAGTTCCATGGCTTTGTTGCATAGTCCTTTTTTATTCACTGTAGGTTTATCAAATGTGATTAGTCTCTCAGTTTGAACCTCTTGAATTGTAGCAAGGTTTTTTCTTCTGCTACTTCTTGGGAGTCCACTGGGCCTACTACTTATTATTGGCCACATGATTGTGGTTTTACCAGGTCGATTGATACAACTCTGTTCTCCTTTTTACCAGCAAAGGGCGGTAGTACTACTGATCTTGTTCCGCTGATAGCTAAGACAGGTACTGCTTTTCTGTAAGAAGGCCCAAATTCCTTCTTCACCGCGATCTTTTCTCTGACCAGATCCCCAATCTTTGGAATCCAGACAGGTCTTGCTGGGACAGGTGGTTTTTCTTCAGTGGCCGTTGGCTTTAGCTTTGTTTTACTTAGACTTCTTCTTGTTTCATTTAAGTCCTGTAAAACAGCCAAACGATCTTTGATATCAAAGGTTTTTTGTTCTACCACTGAAGTCGGACTATCGAGATCTTTGAGTATCATTCTAGTACCAAACAAAAGTTCATACGGAGTGATTCCCCCCAGAGAATTTCTTGGCAGATTGTTAAGACTACGTTGGACACTTGTTAGATGTTTGACCCACCCCTCACCCGACCTAGTACCCTCGCTGTTATAGATTGCTTTATGTCACGTTTTTTTCTCTCCACTACCGTGTTTCCCTCGGGATGGAATGGACTAGAGTACCGCAATGCAATGCCCATGCTGGCCATGGCCTCCTTGTAAGCCCGAGAGCTAAACGCAGGACCTTGGTCAGAATGTAGCATGACAATTGCGTATGTGCCGATAAAGACTCGCAAATATTTTATAACAGTTCTGGAGTTAGCCGAGCGCTGTGGCCACATCCAAATGAATCTCGTCTTAATATTTATGGGATCACATTTTTCCGTGTGAATGTCTGCGTGTAGATAGCCTAATGCTGTCTAATAGAGGTGTCTGGGCTGGTATCTGGTCCGGTTCACAACTGCGATCTCTGTTGCAGTCCTTACAATCCATTGCAAAGTTATAAATTTGCACGCTCATCCCCGGCCACCAGTATTGTGATTGTAATTCTATTAGAGATTTCAAGATCTCTTGGTGCCTCAGACCCATTCCCATGTGTGCTTTTGAATCAAGTAAGCCCTCCGGTTCGTGTTTGGAAATACTCTGTCCCCCACTCCAGGGATTCGAGCAAAAGGAACGGAGTTTGCATCAATTATGTATCTATTGTCGAATGGATAGTTGAGAGGTAATGCTGCATAGTTGCCTTTTAATGAGGTTTTTACTGCCAGCATGGTTTCTCCATCTATTTGTTTTTTAGAACGCTTTTTTGTAGCTACGGAAGCCGGTTTGACAGCTGCCGTTGTGGCTCTGTTAGCCAATTAATTCCCTGCAACGTGAACGCCATCACGTCGAAGACTCTGCGTATGTATCACATGAGTCTTTCGTAGTTCTTTTTGTAAAAGAACTACTTGTTCCCATAGTTGTTTATGCTTGATTGTACCACCTTTTGCATCTTTGAAACCGTTTTGAACCCAGTTCTGCAAGTATTCATTGTAAGACTGAATGCAATAATACGAATCGCACACTATTAGTGTGGGGAATTCGCAATCGGCATTCTCAAGCGCCATTTTTAAAGATCTTATTTCAGCTCGCTGAGCTGTACAGTTTCTGAGTGATTCCATTTTAGTGACCATCGGTTTGAATTTACATAAGCGCCAGTGACCTTTAACAATCGCGCACGCTGCATTATAAACTTGTTTTTCCACAACGTAGTGTTGTGCAAATCTGTCCATGTAGATTACACAGGTGTACTGTTCGAGAGGCAGAATTTTCATTGACAGAGGACATTCATGTTCGTATTCTAGATGTTCTAGTTTTTTCATTTTGGGATCAAATGCGTGTTTCACTTGTCTGTTGCAGCAAGAGAATTTTCCCATTGTATTCATTTTGGATCTAAAGCTTTAGTATTCGGAATGCTTGGTCTTGTTACTGCCTCAAGGGCTGACACTGCTGTTAAAACAGATATGCTCTTCCCTTGGGCTAGGGCTCTTTCTTTTGCTACAGCAGTTTGAACCGCAGACAGAATTTTTTCAGTAGATCTGAATTTCATTTCAGCTTGTGTTTACAAGTGTGATTTATAAGCTATTGGTACAGTTTCTCCCTCATTAGAGATTTGGTACGTAAATCCGCATCTTCCTGGGATGACTCGGATTACAAGGTTGCGTTCATTTGCGCGTGTTTGCAGTTTTGTTTTAGTTAACATATCTGTTTGTATTGATCTTAAAATTTGTGTGTGTTTCTGAGTCCAATTAATTGGTTTGAAATCAGGTTTTATTAATTCGTAGAGGGGTTTTACCCTCTCTGCATAGTTTAGAATGTAAGTTCTTCCGAAATTCAGGAAACCTAGAATTGATTGTAAGTTTTTCCGCGTTTTTGGAGCTTGGAGTACTACACACTTCTCTAAGAAGTTGTCTGCTAGGCTTTTGCCTTCACTTGATAACTCATATCCTAAAAATAGGACAGTGAGGTGGGCAATTCATGACTTTTTAAAGTTGAATTTGTACCCTTCAGAAGCGAACCCAAGTATAATGGTCTCCAGGTCATCGTCTGTAAGATAGATGTCATCAACATAAGATAATGCCTCATCATCATACATTTGTAGTAATTCTGTTACCCTGGCTGAAAATAATCCTGGGCTGTTCTTGAATCCCTGGGGGAGACGACAGAATTGCTCTGGGCCCCCATACTTGAGAAAGCGGTCAAATACCTGCTTTCTGATGCAATGTTTTGACAAAAGAAACCCTTCGAAATATCTAATGTCGTTCTATTTTTTTTGCAAACAATGTTATTCATTAGTGCTGCACTGTGTGAGTTTTGTACTGCAAATGTTTTGCAGCAGGAGTTTAGGTGTCTGTAGTCCAAAACTAGACGATATGAATTGTCTGGCTTGGAGACAGGAAACAAAGGATTGTTCATTCGTGAGGTGCATGTTTCAATCACCCCCTGATATTCAAGTTGATCTAAGATCTCCCTGACTTGTTTTTTAGCTTCTTGCTTAACAGGATACTGCCTCTGTGCAGCAGGTTGATTTTTTAACTGAATTTTATGGTGAGGAGAATCCTCATCCCATCCTACATGATTTTTATATAATGCAGGTGCTTGGGTCACTGCCCATTTTCTAGCATATGTGTATTTTTTATGTATTGGAATGTGATTTGAGAAGGCAGGCATAATCATTTCTTCGCCATGTGGGCACTCCCTGACAAACTCTGGTGGCCTGTCTTTCTCTGCTAGCAGGATATCATAGCCTTTAGATAGGTTCTCCCAAAAGAGACCTTTTATTTTCCTAGTTTTGTCCCCCTCTATACGTAATGTTATTTCATATAATTTATGGGGCACACTAACTCCGGTGTCTGCAGTTTCCACCTGAATGTATTCATTCGTGACCACTGTCTCCAGAAGATTCATCAGGATTTTGTGAGCTATGGTCACTTCTGCTGCATTGTCTGGGCCCATTCTCTGTTCTTGAGTTGTGTCCTCAGAATCCTCGGCATGTTTTATTTTAATACTGGCTACCTTCTTTTTTGGAAATTGTAATTTTTTACTTTGATGAGCAGGTTCCTTGTCTTTGGACTTGACGCGCTCTTCTTTGTGTTCTGACCGTCCTCTTCTTTCCTAGTTCTGTGAGGAAGTCTGAAAAGATTGAGAGGGACGTGTATCATTATCTTGATATCTGTCAGGTTTTCTTAAATTATCCCTATTTCTAAGGTTGTATCTTTTTTCAGAGGGCTCCCGTTGTGGAGACCTGCCCCCCCGTTCTGGTGATCTATTTCTCCTTTGGGGAGACCTTCCTTTGGACTGGAACTGTTTTTCTCTGCGAGTGGTTTGTTTATCCCTCCCACTTCTTTTTTGGAGTAATGAGATTATTTTTAAAAAAGCTCCTTTCAGGATTTTCAGTTAGTTGTGGTTTTAGTGGTTTCCCACTCAAACTATCTCTACTTAATTCTTCATAGGATTTTTCAATTATTCTGGCAAGTTCAAAAGGTGGTTCTGCTATATCTGTTTCTTTTAATTTTTGGCGGATCACCACAGATGCTGCTTCTCCTTTTATGTTGGCTAATAGTATAGCCGAAACTTGCTTAAAGTCTTTCAGTAATTTCCTACCTAGATTTAAAGCAGGTTCTGGACCGTATTCATTTTGAATCTGTCTTAGTACGTCTGGTATAACCGCCATAGACGGAACACCATGTGTTTTTGTGTATATTGAAGCAAAAACTGTTCCCCAAGTGTCACAGTCTTCCACATGTGGTGCAATCCCCATTGGTAGACAGATTGTCAGAATTCTGTGTTTTTCATGAGGTGTAGTATCAGGAAATACTGCCTCTATCTGAGTAATTTTTTGAGCTGACCAGAACGGAATTTGTTCCCGTTTTGCGGGTAATTTGCCAATGACTGATTGTATAGTCTGTGGTGTAATTTTATTTGTGTTCCCCTGGTGAGGGGTGTGCTGTGGAATTCTTATTGCTGGGTCGACTGTTAAAGTCTGCATGACATATTGGACCAATTGTCTATGTATTTTAATTAATTGTTTTAGGTGAACTAAAAGTTCTCCGCTTGACATTCCTTCAATGTCAGGATGTGGTGTATAGCCGGCTAGAACCGGCCATGTGGCTCCTGGTCTACCTAGTGGACCGAGCCTGGTGAAGTGATTTTGATGTTTTAGGGCGCCATTAAACCAGAGCTGGTGCTCTTGGTACGTTAGTGGAATTTCAATGTCCTTGGAAGGAACGTATTTCGTTGGAGATTCCTCTATTTTGTAGTAGTGGAACTCGTGTGTCACAGCATGTGCTGCTGGAATGTGTATCCAGGAATAGAACACCTCTGTCTGCCGATATTCATGGGCCTCTACCACAAATATGACCGTACCACCTCTTGATGATACTCCATTATTTATAAGTTTGTAAGTTACACTCTTCCTTACATTGACTGGGATGATTATAGCATCCGGGTCATCTTGCAGGAGACTTGTGTCCTCCGCTAAAAGTTGAGTTCCTAACGCTTCTCTTTCTCTTTCCTCTTCACTTTCCGTCATTTTGCTGACAGAAAGTTTGCAGAGCAAGTTTCAAGGAAACAAAGATTAGGTTCACAATATTTTAGAACACTGTATCCTTCAACGTTGACTAAACCAAAAACTAATATATAGGAATCTCTTCCTACTAAGTTTTGGCGGATATTAATCTTTCACCCACTCCAGATGTCTATTGGAGTATTTAGGGGAAAAAGGGGTCTGTGTGAAAAGCACGACTGAGTTACTCTGGTATCTAGCGTTAAATTATCGCCTTACCAAACCTTGGGCGCCATGTAGTGTAGTTCCTATATTCCCAATAGGCTCTGCGCATTGGAATAACATAAACGATAGTGTAGACGTAGGACTTAGGTTGACTAGGTCTCTATTGAATATGTTAGACTTAATTATGAATGCCAGCTAGCTCAGAGGTCACTAGAAACTTTCTCGAGTAAACAGGAAGGTGTTAACTTTCCTGAATAGCAAGAAGGGATTAGTTTCTGACAACCACATAAACATGACAACTTTGCTCCCTCCAGAATAAGGAGTATATCTCCAGAGTCGTGGAAACAATAGATAACTATTTCACTCAGTCAATCGTGCATGCTTAGTTTCACCAGAAGCGTAGAGAAATAGAGAGACGGGCGTTTTCAATAAAAGAGGTTATTTATTGAACAGTCTTCTTTCTCATGCAAGACAAGTGAGCTGCCACAATTGCAATACTTGTTATAAAGTAAAGTGCGTACAGTAAAAGGAGTATTATGAAATAATACTGTAAAAGCATGGTATGGTTTCTAAGCCATACGGTGTTTAAAATAGATGAAATATATACATAGATAAAACCTTGACTAAACGTACTCAACTGGTGCTTCTAAGATACGCCTACCCCAGTGTATCTAAACTAAGCCTAGTACGTGGGAAGGAGTAAGTGAGCAGCAGCTTAAGTTAAGATAGTTTTTGCCAAGAATCTGAATCAAGAATTCTCTAAGGGTCTAATCAGCTCCGTACCTTGTTTATGGAATGAAGGAGGTCTTGTATCTCTCTCTCAGTACTCTATCTCCCAGCAACCCGCAAGGGTGACTAGGAAACACTGGAGCTGGATTTCTCGGCAGGAGAAAAGACAGCGTCTCTCTCAGTGCGTCAATGGGAGGGTCGGCTTCCTTCGGCACTTGCCACAGCAGGGCGTCGGGCAAGGAGATAGCTGAACTGCTCCAAACCACTGTGTGTTTTGCTAGGGTAGATGCTGGTATATTTATGCCTGGAAGGTGCCGAGTTTGACGTACGGTTGGACAGAAGACGTCACTAAGAACTCGCAGTTCTTTCAGGACTCCCGGAGTTCTAGGACAAATCAATACAGAAGCAGGGGGAATTCTTGGGCTGCTGGAGGCTTGGTTTGTTTAAGAACGCGTTTTGCTTTCTAGGAGTCTATGGGAGTAGCCTTGCCGTATTTGGACTGCATTGGCTATGACTTACTATGAATATGATTCTTATGCCTTTATAAGGATATGATTTGTTATAACCACATAAGGGCATAAATCGGGAATATTTAAAATAGGGTCCTAGATAAGTTTACAACAGGGCCAATAGTGCAAGGGCTAAAGATGTATTAGATAAAGAAGTCATTTCAGAGGGGCTGCCAAGAAAAACAACAGCAAGTAATGGTACTGAAAAGGTGACATGCTGTTTGCCTGGGAAAAAGGGAAGTGACAGTCTGAAGCCAGCACCTTTGCTCAAATCCTTCTATAGATTAATGGAGCAGTCTAAAATACACCACCCAAGGCCTGAAGGTAGTGTGGCATTGTTGGATAAGAAGGTTATGACCCAGAATACTACTATGGGGTGTGAGATGATCCTTATCTCCACTGTCAATCGTTTTGAACCATGGGTAGAAATGAGGGAAGAGGATGACCTTAAAGCGAGCAGTAGTGGAAGAAGCAGTGTGACAACCTTTAACTTGGAAACTCTGGGCAGTCGGAATAACCACCCAGCTAATCAAGGTACACAGAACAGAGCACAGGAATTCTTGGCAGATATTTTTATAAATCTGAGTCAACATGATTAAAAAATGTGAGATTTCAGAGACAAAAGCAGAAGGAAATTAAAAAACTTTTTTAGAGGACTTGGCGGAACTCAATAAAACCTAAGAGGAGAACATGAAAAAGAGAAATCTAGCTGCAACCACCACTTCCTAAGAGATAGATGAGATGAAGCAACAGAATAAAATATTGATTGAAGGTTTTGAAAGGCTGGATAAATCATTAAAGGTGAAATAACTTATGATTTATGAATATTCCAGAAGGATCAGAACAGGGAGATAGGTGCGTGTTTATTATTAAACTACTAAAGGAGGTGATCTTGTTGGACAGACCAGACCTAGATTTTGATACGGTGATTCAAAGAGTGCACAGTGACCCATGTAAGCCAACTATTAGCAGAAGATCCCCAAGGAAAATCCTTGTCAACTTTCTTATCTAAACGATTAAGGAGCTGGTTTTAACTCGAGTGCTTTACTACAAAGCCTTGGATTATGGTTACTTTACTTACCAGTTGTGGTCGGATATTGGAAAAAGGACAGCACAAAGACAATTGGAGTTAGGCTCCAGGTTGGATGATCTACAAAAGCTGGGAGCTAAGGTACAGATGAAGTTCCCTGCAATGTTAAGAATCATGTGGAGGAATAAAAAGCACATTATTCTCGATCCGGCCGAAGTTGATGCCCTAATAGCACAAATGAAAGATTCCTATGGAGACATGTACCAGCTGTTATAACAAGGTTACAAAGGTGAAATGAAGTGAGTATTAGTAATGTTTTTCATCCATATGCACTGAAATGCATAAAGAAAACTTGCAAATGGTGGACACTATGCCTTTGGATCGTGGAGGGGGTGTTCCTCAGGGTGGGAGGGGGAGCACATTGGGTGTGGTGCATAGTGAGAAAAAGTAAAAAATAAGTCCTCCTCTCACAGAATAGCAGCAATGGGAAACACAGCGAGATCAGTTACAGCTAATTGTATGGTTCGAGGTAGGAGACCTCATGGAAGGAGACAGTGGGAAACCAGGGAAATCAAGCCCAGATGTGAAATTAAAAATAAAACCCTGGAATGTAAATGGTTTGAAGTCCAGGAGGAAGCAGGGGTGAGCCGCAGAATACCTTAGGGATTGTGGGCTCATGTTATAATGCTCCAAGAGGTTTGCTTGGAAAGAAAGGAGTGTAGGATTTGTTTAAGCAAGCTTAGATTGGAACAGGAAGTTGTTTGCTCAGAGAAATAGGGAGGTACAAGATGGGTTGATGTCTTCATAAGGATATATTGGGGAGTAAAAAGGATGTTAGGGCCTTATTTATGAGGCCCTTACGCTGCTGTTGCATCACTTTTAGTGACGCTGCGCTGGCGTAAAATATCTGTTACACTGCGCCATGTTTACAAAGTGACACATATAGGCGGATGCGTCACTTTGTAAACACCTGTGCCTCATTATACATGTATCAGGTATAAAGTGTGCAGGGCAGGCGTTCTGGTGGAGAAAAGGCTCGTAGAAGTGTCGCAGTGAAATCTAAGAGATTTCACTGCAACACTTCTACGGCCTCACTGCGTCAAATCCTTTTGCCTGCTTGAAGCAGGGGTAAGGGCTGACACAGGCCTTCTCACATGGGGCTTTTCCCATGTGAAATGACACACGGCTGGAGTTATGTCTGTTTCCAGACACACTCCAGCAATGTACCATTTTTGCGCAGACAGATAAGTCAGGCTTCCTGCTGTATCTGTCAATCCTTGCGACATGGAGAGCCATACAGTAAATACGGAGAGGCTTATTCATGAGCCCTTGCGTCACTTTTACTCCGCTGGTGTGTCACTTTTTGTGACGCACCAGCACAGTAAAAAATATGCCTTGTTGCACCATAATTACAAAGTGACACATCTAGGTAGATGCATCACTTTGTAAACCCCGGCGCCACATTATACCTGCACCAGGTATAATGTATGCAAGGGGGGTGTTTTGACACAAAGAAAGAGTCATAAAAGTGACGCAGTGAAATCTATAGGATTTCACTGTGCCATTTCTTGGACACTAATGCGTCAAGACTGACACAGGCACTAACAACATGGGACTTGTCCATGTGAAAGTACACATTGCTGGAGTTGCGTCACTTTTGTGACATACTCCAGCAATGCGTCACTTTTGCGCTTACAGATACGTCAGAAATACTGTCGTATCTGTAACTCCTTGCGACATGATGCGTGATACTGTAAATATGACGCATTGTTAGTGTCGAAGGGAGGGGGCAGCGACGAGTGACGCATCACTGTTTTCACGCAGCGATGCGTCACTTTTCATAAATGAGGCCCGGAGTATCCATGGTGTTGCAAGGAGGGCACGCAGAAAAGTGTTGCATCACTATTTTACCACAGCGATGAGACATTTTTCATAAATGAGGCCCTTAATCTTTAATTCAGTAACAATGCTACTACTAGTAGAAGGACACTCGTTAACTAATGTCAAATTATGGCGCTTAAAAGATTTTAGTTAATTTATACTCTGCATATTTCACTTGTAGAAATGGAATTGTTTGACATTAGACTTTATAGCCCGTGTGATAGTAGACGTTATATCAAAACTTTATTGGTCCAAATAAAGTATCATTCCAATGTGCGTACTGTCATGAAGTGTGGTGCATAATCATGGTGGAGCATTTTGGTTAACCATTTGTTTTTATTTTGAAAATAGTAAATTATGATGAAGCTGTGCCAATCAGCAGACACCTCTGAATTGATGCAAAAAATCTTCACAAAGTTATCATCTTTCTCTCCCCTTTTGATGGCTCGCCCTTCAGACATTTCTGTTGGTTGAAGGACCTCGCATTAACCCTGACATTCATACCATGATGAGGACGTATGAATTCTCAGGCACGTTTTTGATAAGCAGGAGGTGCACTTTCAAATGAATGTAGACGGCACTAAGGGGCATATTTACAAGCCCCTATCGCCACTTAAACTGTCTTAATGCTGCCTTGTAAATAAGGCACTCTTTCATGCTATACTGAGCGTGAAAGGAGCAGGCAAATGAGTGGTGTGGTGGGCATTCCACTGCAACAATTATTTATTTTGATGCTGCTCCATATTGGCATAATCACGAGGCAGCACCAAAAAAAAGACTAGGGAATACCTGGTCTTAACCTGGTGAAACGAGAAGAAATGCTTTCTTTCTTTTTTTTTTGCTGTTTCCATGTGTGCTGCATTGCGCAGCACACATAGAAACAGCAAAACGCCATGAATGATTGTTATGTGCAGGAAGGTGTCCCTGCCTGCACTTCAACAATCATTTTAAAAATTACAGGTTACTACTTCTATGTGTGCAGCACAAAGCAGCACATATGGAAGTTACAAAATGCCATTTAGGATTGTTTATGTGCAAGGAAGGGGTATCTATCTGCACATAAGCAATCCTTCCCCTCAATGCAAGCACCCTTGCACTATGATGCAAGGGTGCCTGCGTTGTTGCTCGACAGCTGTAATTAGTGCCAGCGCAGACGGGGAATCAAGTGTTGCACCGTATTCTTGTAAATACGGTGCAGCCCTACATTTCACAGTTAAGCCAAGGAGGCTAACGCCGCGCTCCGCCACTTCTTTTGTAATTTGCCCCTATGTTTAACACCCACCTATAACACAATGCAAAAAGGGTGGTTGACCTTTTAGAGTGCCTCAACGACATCCATTACATGATAGAAATCTGTATCTGTTTAAAAGCTAATCTCATGCATAGATTCATCCCACTTCAACTGACCTTCAAACAGAGTCCCTCCTCAAAAAATCCTAAGAGCAAGTGAGGAATCTTGAATCATTCTAGATTCAAATCTCACCATCTCTCCTCAAATCAATGCTGCTGTCAAGAGCATCATTCTTCAACTTCCACCCATACGGAAAAGACTCCAGAGCCTCTAAAATGACCATTGACTGGAGAGGATCAGAG
This sequence comes from Lissotriton helveticus, assembly GCF_964261635.1. Classification (NCBI taxonomy): domain Eukaryota; kingdom Metazoa; phylum Chordata; class Amphibia; order Caudata; family Salamandridae; genus Lissotriton; species Lissotriton helveticus. Next base: position 1,710,853,275 of record NC_136059.1, read on the forward strand.
CTCTGGTGATGGCACGCCTGGACTAATTTATTGTGATCAAAACTCGCATTCCATAAAAAGTCATGATCCCACTACCAAGATTGCAGACCAGGCAGCGAGAATAAGAATAAGATTACATGACGCTGACACTCAAGGCACTTTATGGGCTTCTGGTGTAATATGGAATCGGATTTAAAAGTCTGCTTTATGATAAGCCTTAATGGGTGAAAAGCCAAATCCTGCAAATTATGCGCAACCAAGGAATTTTAGTTTTCCATCAATTAACAGTGATCCTTCAGAAGATTCAAGGACATAAGTAACGCATAGGGGTAAAAGGCCTGCAATCCCGGAACTCTGTTAGTTTACAGCTTTGCTCCATTTTACATTACTTTCAATTCAGAAAACGTTTGAAACCAAAGCTGTTCAGTAGAGTTTTCAGTGAACTTTACTTTTCCAAGGGAAGTGGCCAAAGAATGTTTGTTTTTAGGACCAAAATTGCCTCGAATGACTAGGCTCCATCTCTTTCATCTCCTGTCTTCCCGTTGAGTCTGCGAACTTTTTGGATTTTCCTTCTAGCATTTCAATCTGAACAAGGTTTTGTATGGCACTATACAAAACTCCTAAATAGGTACATGCTGTGCATTATACAGCAGAGTACCTCAAGGCAACAAATTATTTCTAAATTATACTTCTGGTGACATACACCGGACCTATAGGACAGGGAAACGCCTAATAAGCTGATGAGCTTACTCAATGCCTCCCTGTCTTCTGGTATAGTTCCGTCCATCTGGAAACAAGCCATGGTGCGTGCACTTTTAAAGAAGCCGAACTTAGATCCCAGCAATTTTAACAACTATCGCCCTATCTCTCAGTTACCCTGGGTGAGCAAAATCCTCGAAAAACATATTAATATACATCTAACGAACTTTCTGGAGAGTAACCAACTGCTTGATGCCACCCAGACGGGCTTCCGCCCTAGACATGGGACGGAGACCGCTCTACTGGCAGTCACCGAGGAAACCAGACGGATTTTGTATCGAGGGGGATCAGTGGCAGTGGTCCTCCTCGATCTGAGCGCTGCATTCGACACGGTTAATCATAATATGCTACTGCGTCGTCTCCTCAGCTTGGGAATTTCAGGGATGGCAATAAATTGGCTCAGATCTTTTCTAAGCAACAGGACCTTTCAGGTCTTTGAGGGAGACATTGTTTCCTCCAGTAAACCTCTGAACTGCGGGGTACCGTAGGGCTCATCATTGAGCCCTACGATATTCAACGTTTATATGAGACCACTGGCTGAGGTCGTCCGTCCATATGGTATTAAGATCATTACATATGCGGACGACACGCAGCTAGTGGTCTCCCTTGCACAGGAAAATGGCCAATTAGCACAGAGTGCTCTGATGAATTGTCTGGAGGAAGTTAAAAGTTGGATGACGACATCCTGCCTTAAGCTCAATGGAGATAAAACTGAGCTGATGCTCCTTGGTCCTCCTGCCCTGCTCACTATTGACTCCCTTTGGCCCTCCAGCTTGGGCACGCCACCTACACCTAGGGATAATATAAAAAGCTTGGGTGTATGGTTGGATAAGTCTTTGACTTTTAACACCCAGGCAACCAAGCTATCGGCAATTTGCTTTGGTCTTCTCAGGCTTCTGAAAAAAGTTCTCCCACTTCTTCCTGTGGAAGCTAAACAGATAGCCGTCCAGGGCCTGATTGAGTCCCGATTGGTCTTTAGTAATGCCCTGTACCTAGGTGCACCCGATTATACACTGCAGAAATTGCAGATCATTCAGAACTGCGCTGCATGGACGTTGCTTCAATTACCCCGCAGATGTCAGCAAAACCTGGGCTTAGGAGCCTACATTGGCTCCCGGTGAGGGAAAGAATCACTTTTAAAGCAATATGCATCTCCCACCAAGCCTATTGGCAGACGGGCCCGGCGATTAGCCATGCGTTGATCACGCCATATCACCCCAGTAAACAACTTCGCTCAAGTCACGCCTTTCTGGCCACAGTTCCCCGAGTCAGGAGAACCAGAGCAGGTGGTAGGCCGTTTTCTCACAATGCAGCTAAGCTGTGGAACTCGCTTCCACTTCAACTTAGGTCCAACCCCAATCTGCTTTCTTTCCGTAAGCAACTTAAGACTTTTCTTTTTAATATACATAACTGACTCTCTGTGACGACTGTGCTTGGCAGGTAGCACTATTTTATTTCTTTTCTGTAGCGCTTGGACGCCCCAGGGCAGCAACCGCGCTTTACCAATTCCCTTTTCAATTCATTTCATTTCATGATGGGTGGGCTTCAAATGTACAGCCTGACATGCAGCCCGAGGGAACATAAACAATTTCCAAGAAGATGCTTATACAATTTGCTCCCCGACGTCCTCCTTCAATCAATCAGCCTCACTAACTGAACTCAATCGGTACAAACAGAGGCTTGCATTAACCTCCAAGGACTGCTTTTAGATGCCTGTCTACCATTGTGTTTCAGGTCTGTACTAGAGGCCTGTAGACAACAAAATCAATCCAAATATATGCTAACTTGCATTGTTAGTGTATTGATGTATATTGGGTGTACTTGATTTCACTTTGATTTAACAGAATTGAAATGTGGTGTGAAGAGCACCAGCTTGCAAGTATACACACTACCCCATTTTGGATGGAAAAATAACATATGATAATAAATATAGTAGAGGAGTTTGTAAGAAAAGGGTCGGTGCTAGCATTAACCATGAAAATCTTAACATCTAAACTACTGGGCCCAACATTAAGTCCCCTACTGAAAGTAGCACAGGCCAAAATTCTTCCTACAATCACCTATGGAAGTTAAACCTTAAGAGGGAGAGATGCTAAATTGTTGAACACAACCCTAGTAAAAGCACACAGAACCACGTATAACCTTCCAAACTACACTTCCCTGGCGCAAATCAGGCTGGAATTAGGCCTACTGAAGCAATCATGGGCCAGATACGGCGAATATATCAACTGCTGGAACGAAATTAGACTATCACCCCAAAACTCGAAATCAGCTTCTTTGGCAAGATCTTCAGCAGAGGGACGATTCTCCTGCAAGAAGCTACCTTTAGGAGGCTCTAGCATGCACTGCACTCTTGGCCCTTTGGAACATGCAGATCCACCACTCATCCTTTAAGAAATGACTGTGGAAATTCTTGGAAAAATTGGCGTTGGTGGAGGACAAAGCAACTTTTTCAGAAAGATGACATACCTGGATGACTGTGATCAATTACAAAGTCTTGGCCCCTCAAAAATATTTCAATCTAGGCTACTCGAAATCACAGAAATTAAAATTCTTAAAACTTTGTCTTGACTTGATTCCGTGCACTCAGAATCTCCCACCATGGAAGAGGGAGCCATCTCGAACATCTTGTAGTATGTGTAAAAATGGCCAGGACGACATTTTCCATTTATTATGCTCCTGTAAAGAGCTGATACGGGAAAGGAGACAGCTGTTAGGATTCCCCCTAAACCAAAGGAATATTCGCTCAAGGAGACAAGCAGTTTTGGCATGCTTTGACCCAGCAACACCGCAATTCAATTGTAGGCTAGTGAGATTCCTAGATGCAGTCTAGGAAAAAAATGTAATCAAATGCCTAAACTCCACCTAGGCTAAGGGGAAGTCGCGACTATTGTGTGCACTCTGCTAATTCTTTTAACAATGACATGAGAGCGCCATCAATAAGGTCGACTTGGGAATCCTCCTTATAAGATCCCTGACTGGACTATCAATAATGACCCCTTTAGGTTAATAGCACTGCCCAGACAGAGTAATGAAGCCGGGCAGAATGCATAACTTAAATTGAGAGCTAAGTGTAAGTAGAACAAAGCAATGCTTTTATATTTGATAGTAATTTCATTGTTTTAAGTTTTTAAGGAAACATACATTTTGCAGATGTGTAATTATCATCTCATCATGATTTTATTGTATTATCTGAAATTCGTATAACAATGGTTTTAAGTAACTGTGCAAATGTAATAAAATTAAAATTCAATTCAATAAATATAGTAGTAGCCATTCATTCATTCTTCTTGTCTCTAGAGATACATGTTTACATGCATTCTTCTACTTACCATATTAGCTGTTACACTCATGCTATATACAGTAGAGAACTCATACACAAAGGGTGGAAATCTTGCTTTTATATGTTGCACTTGCAGATTTGTATCACATGCCTCTAGCACAATTATAAAGTAATGCATTTTCTTATCCCTGAATATTAGCTTAGGGTACAATGAGATTAATGTGCATGCAATCAAGAGCTCCAGCCACATGCAAAATCTGCCTGAGTCATGGAAAGGCATGTGGACAATCTTCAGTTCAGTTCAATGAAGAAGACAGGGGACTTTAGATATTGGCTTACACGATTTCAGGACACAGTCATTTCTTATCACTTCTGTCAGTGCTTTTCTACATTAAAAGGGCCGATTGATGAATCAGCATTATGTCTAAGTATTTGAAGATGAGAGCCCTAACTTTATTGCAACACGGAGAAATCTAATAGGAGAACCACACAGGACAATACATACAAGACAAGGTTTAAAGAGCAAACCATGAAGGTTTATAAAGGTTTAGGAGTCAATACAGAAGGCAAAAAGGTAATGGTTAGTCAATCAATTCAAATATTCATAAATGCAAATAATGCTCAAATCTGCATTGGCGCTGGAAGCTGAGCCTATACCAGTTAATATCCAGAATCAATTACAGTCTAGCACAAATAAAATACGAATCAAATCGAATTTGAACTAAGCACTGCTCAAATAACAGAGAAAATATTCTAAGTTCTGATCAATGAATGGGTTGATGTGAAGTCTGCCTCTATAAAGCAAGGGGACATTTCTGGCTCTCCTCCCAACTGGAGAGTTTTTATACACTTTAATTCAATAGAAAGTTACATATTATTAACCAATAGTAAAACAGAAAAAAACACATTACATGGTAAAATGACTCTTGCTTTACATCTATTGACTATCCCAGTATTATGCCCTACAACAGAAACAAAGCGCTATACAGAATATAAACAGCATCTCCGTTCAACCAATAAAAAACGATCTTTAGTTGTATACAGTGGAAATTTCGTCCTCTCCAGCCACTATATGATTAGAGAATAAAACATTTCAAAAAGTTACAGAGCCAGTAAGACCGTGGAGCTAAGCGAATTTCGTATATTTAATGAAAGACTGAAGGTCACACTTGAAGCAGCTCAGTGCACACGCAGGGAAACAAACAGCACGATTACATGATCTGCACCTCACACGAATTTTAAAAGTGCAACTAGAAGCATGATTCGGCCCACTAATGTCAACCTTACGTACTTTGCTATGTTAAACATATTATAATCAGTGCATGCAATATGTCTTTTTTATTAATTGCAGCAGAAAATAATCAGTTGTCGAATATGATTCCACATTTCTTACTGAAGAGTGACTGACAAATAGGGGCTGATATGGCACAGATGCACAGAAAGGCAAGACGCAGCTTTTTAAAAGCGTCAAATACTCTTGCTAAGTAATACAAGAAGAACAGCAACGGATGCCATCTTGACTTGTGTGACACGCTGCAAACCACCCACAATGTTCCAGCCAAGTTCTACAGAAACCTCAAAGCAGCAAAAAGTAATGAAGTCTTCTTTCTCCGCTTGCTAAGCTGTAGGTGCCTAACAGAGGATGTTTATGGTTACTAATCGAGCAACGTTTGACACGTGAATCACAATGCAACTGAAATGTAATGCTAAAATAAAACCTCACATTGTAACTATAGACACACTAAAGCTGTTGCTATGCGCAAATCACGCACAACTCAAACACTGAAAAGGAACAGCAAAATCTAAACTGTATTAAATGTCCAGAAGTTCAGTGCATACTGCACACATAGGGTATTGGTTATCTGTGTATTTTATCAGGCATGGTACTGCAGATTTATCATTTTGTTGTTGTCAACACTCACATTTTCACCAATTTGTAATAAGTCAATGCGCATTACTCAAGTGAACGGTGTTCATGTTAAATTCCCAATAGCAGCAAATGTTAACATGGATTAGATAATCCGTTACTGCCAATTTAGCATTTTCCTCAGTACCATTTCTCAGTTCACAATAGATGAAAATTACATTAAAACATTCACTGTTTTTTTGGTAGATTCACTTTGCTTCTCAATTGTCAGCTGAATTCCCATCAAAGAGAGCACGTGCTACAGTCCAAGTTTAGTTTTATTGACAGCACACCCGTTAAACCCTTAAATGCTGCATCTCTCCATTCTCACGTTTTCCCGCCAAAAAACACCTCTTTTACCTCCACGCATTTGTCTTTGGTTTCAGACTCAAGCCATGATTTTTGCTTGTGCTTTTGCTCATCCCAAATCCACGTTATTGATTCCTAAGAAGTAAAGGGGGTACCTGGATGATACTCTCTTTCCCTTTACTCATAAAACGAGAGATTATTGAAGGTAAAACGTGCACTTTTAAGTACAGGTGGTAAAGAACAATTTGACATTTTCATTACGACATGAAAATGTTAAGTCTATAAATGTGAAGAACTTTGCTTTCATAAGGATTTTAGTGTGCAATATGGCCTATAAAGTTAAGGGCTCTCCTGAGGAAAGGGAAACAAGTTCTATTACATTGGACTAAAGGAAGAAATATAGCACAGCTCAAAATAGTGTGAAACCTTGTATTTTACACTCTAGGGTGCAGCCATGGCGTAGAAGAAATACTGTGGCTGTCCACAAGAAGTTCCTGAAAAGTGCTTGAAGTTCAGAATATTGGACACTCGGGCCTTCTTCGCTAAGTTCAATTGTCATCATTCCCTCGTCTCTTTGCAGCTACGGTACAGGCTAATCTTGAACCTACTAAACGCCATCCTTTTCCATCTACCAATTTTGTTCTTTGTTAATTGCTGTGTTATATTATACATTTTCTTTATTAAGGCACATACCTTGGCCCGTATTTATTATATTTTGATGCAACCCAGCTTGCTCACTTTGCCACTGGATTCAAGCTAGCCTGGCTGATGAGGGGTCTTACCCTGTAACCGGTCCCAGGATTCTTGTTTCCGGTCCAGGGAATACCTGACTTGGCAGTTCGGGCTGGACTGTTCTATGAGGCACAGGGTCAAGACTGATTTGCATATAGGTGTGCCTGAACTGCGGTGGTGAAGTGAGCTAAAGAACGATGATGGATTTAACCCAGATCTGTGAGTGGGGGTGAGTGCAACATATCTGCCACAGATGGTGTGGTTGTGTACTCTCATAGCACTAGTACACTTCTGACTGCCTAGCACCAACACACACACCCCTGCTTCAAAATGCAAGTTTGCCTACTTTGTGATCAGAATTGGTTTTGTTCAGGAAGTAACAAAGGAGGAAGAAGTAATATTCCTACTCTTTATTTGTGCAAGAAATTGGGGAATTACCTGAGGGGGTAAGAACCCACCTTAAATAAAATTCACAATCCTTGTCAGAATGAACCACAAAAGGCACTTTATAAACCTCTGCTTAACCCTATGGTAGCTTGGCACAAAGAGCCAGGTTTAAGTTAGAGGCAATGTGTAAAGTATTTATGCAATACTCGAACAGTAATGCAGTGAAAACACAACACAGATTAATACTCCCAAACCAATTTTGAAAAATTGAGATTATTTTAATAAATAAAACGACACTAAAGTGATAAAAATGCAATGAAGGGAATAAGTGTTATGCGTTTTTAAGGTTTAAGGTAAAAATGGCACCAAGAGTGACAAACCAACAACGGCAGGTACCTGGCCACGGAGCCAGTGGCAGTTCCCCCTTGGGAGCGGAATAGCGCTTCCTCCCTCCCCCACATTTCTGCGCAGAAAGCTGGAAAAGTAAAATGGTAATAAATGGATTTTAAAAGGGGGCATGTCTAGGCGCCACCTGCCACGGCTGCACACTAGAGGACCTCCGAGTACAATGGCTGCCTGAGCCCATAAGCTGTTCACAAATCCAGACCTTCACAAGATACAACAGTGCCGGTAACTGAGGTGCAGACCCTGGTGCTGGGCTGTGTGGCTGCACTTCCCTCGGTCTGACAGAGAGGACAATCTGCGGCTGTGGTGCATGGCTGATACTGATGCCGCGTGAGCTGGCACAGAGTGGAGCGGCGAGACCCGAAAGGCCACACTTGCCTGGTTGGTGAGCGGCGGTGTGGACCCGAGTCTGAGGGGAGCCCGGTGGCTGTCTGTCTTAAGTCTGTCTTAAGTCTGTCTTAAGTCTGTCTTAAGTCTGTCTTTAGTCAAACTTAAGTCAAACTTCAGACAAAATCCTAACTTTAATACTACTAAATGCCTTCTGTGAATACCAAAAGTAGCAGGACAGACTTAAGAGAGACTTAAGACTGAATAAGACAGACTTAAGACCGACTTAAGACAGACTTAAGACAAACTTAAGACAAACTTAAGACAAACTTAAGACAAACTTAGGAGAGACTTAAGACAGACTTAAGACAGACTTAAGACAAAATCCTAACTTTACTACTACTAAATGCCTTCTGTGAATACCAAACGTAGTAAGTTTAGGATTATGTCTTAAGTTAGTTATGTGAATCAGGCCCAGTAGAACCGAAACTGGAAGTGGCCACTACAGACGTAAGTCTCCTTAGAGTGGATTTCCGCAAAATCTTTGAGAAGGTCACAACAGTGGAAATTAACATAACCCAGCTGCAAAACATGTCCAACACCTCAAGCAACTACAAGGAGCCATGGCTGCGAAGCTGGAAGATCAGTAGGGATGAGAATGCAGGAACAATATAAAGGTGGTAGGGGTCCCTGAGGGAGCGGAGAGTCCTAGCATTGACCCTATCCTGAATGATGATAGCCAGTATCCTCAACTATTGGGACAGAGACACCATACTTCAGACGGCTCGCAATCATGGAGATCTAAAACTCAAAAATGCAAAAGTGCGCTTCTTTCCCAACTTCACAATGAATGTACAGTGCCAACGCTGGAGTTTGGAAGCAGTGAAGCATGAGCTACAAACCAAAGACCTTAAATATATGATGCTTTATCCAGCATGACTCCGAATAATTACGGAAGGGAAATCCTCTCACTTCAAAACAGCGGAGGAGGCCTGGGAGTGGCTGATGTGATAGTGGAGGATGGCGAAGGTCCCCAAGGTTCGGGTGACCTGCGAGGCCTCCTGACCATCAAGGGGCCGGCAAGGAAGATGAAGTTGGAAACTGACCTGTCAACAGGCCCTCAAACAAAGACAAGTGCTGGACCACAATCTAACAAGTGACTCAGTATGCCACTCTGGTTCACTGCAACAAAGGCGCTAACCACACTGAACTTTGTTTGTATCCTTTACCTCTCATATGGATGAGCGTCTGGATGCCCGGGGGGGGGGGGGAGGCAGATGCTTTGAGGGGATACTATGTAGGAGAAACATTGATGGGCGCCAGAGTTGAGCTGGATCCAATATGTAATTAAGGGCCTGACTAGCAGCGCCAGCCTAACCTAGTACAACTCATTTCTGAAATGGGGGAACAGGCTCTCTGCACATTGTGGGGCTGGGTGGTTTTAAGCCCATTGCACAGGGTAGCAGGGGGGGGAGTGTAATTCTAAAACTAGTTCTGGGATCGATGGAAAACACAAATCATTGCCAGGAGCTGTTGAAGCGAGGGGGACAACGGTGCAATTTCCTGTAACTGAAGTATATACCATTTAATTGCCTTGCTTACTAAATTGGGTGTACATTGATCAAATGGTAATAAAAAGATGATGAAAAAAGACAATTATATCACCAGTTTACTCTACCAACTTTCTGCCAAATGGAGAGGGCAGGGTGGGGCCAGTGCAATGAGAAATGGCCCCTTCAGTTTGTAATGCGTAGGGTGGTTTGGCTGGCTAACTTGCTATGGCCAAATTGACATGTGCAATTCAAATTTTTCAACCCAGTTGTCTTAGACAGGTGGATTGGAGAGCAGGCATAGACCTCCAGAGCCACTCTAGCCAATCCAGATGCTTCACTCATGCTGCTTGAGATAGGTGTCTTGATTGGATAAGGACCTGTGGGAGCTCTGGTACCTCACGCTCAAAGGAGTATGAAGCAGGGACTAAACGTGTTGCAGGCTAAGGTAAAGTTTCTTTTTCATTTTTCAATGTTTTTGTCTCTTTGTATGTATTTTTATTGTATGTTGTTTATGTCACCGCACCATTTTTGTCAGTCACCAACCGCCACTGCAAGCTGTACCGGGACAAAGTTACTAGTTCAGGGGAACCGCAGTGGAGGACGGACCAGGTACAGAACCGTGTTCTGCCTGTTGCAAGTTGTACCTTTAAAACTTGATGTAAGGTCTGCACGACGTTACTTTGAAGAGCTCTGCATCAATCGGCATTAAATTTTGTGAAGCTTTCAACTGCACATCGAGACTCTGAAGGGCTCGGCATTGCTCAGTGTCAGATTGTATTAAGCCTTTGATTAGAAGCTACATAGCTCTATAGTGGTCTGCACGACTTCACCTCGGATATGATGGAATCTTCACTTAGGCAGGGAGAAATACACTTTGACTGCAGCCAAGAGCCAGGACCTTGAGGGCAGCAATTTGGGGTTAGGATTCACTCCCACAGAGGCCAAAAGGGAGGACTGAAAAGCAGGACAGGCCTCTGGGAACTTGTAGCATCCCTTTTAGTTCTGACAGGAGGTTATCCGCCTGACCCTTGGAGTCAGTCTTCCTCTTTCGGACAGTGCGGCAGTCTTTCTTCTGAACATTCTTAGTCCAGGAGGGTTCTGATTTCAGGTTTTGGGGGTGCCACTTGTATACCCAGAGCCAGCCTGTGGGAGGAACACACCCCTTTGTCTAATTCTAAAACTGGTTCAGGGGTCAGTTCTTCCCTTTTCCCTGGGATTGGCTCTAGTGTGTCAGGTTGATCAAAGGGCAGACAGGTGCCGGTGTGAACTACATTTGCCAGTGGCAGGGTAGGCATCTTGTATAGTCCGGAAGGACTGAGTACAGCCCCCAGGAAGACCATCACCTCCCCACACCCAGGTTTGTTGTCAACTGTCTGTGAGGAAATCCATTACCCATCATGTGACCCTGGACACGGGGAGAAATACACATTGGGTTAAAGCAGAAAAATGGCAACTTTCGGAAGGTCGCACTTGCAAAATAATAATCAAACATACAACTTTAGCATTCAAAGGGATTTTAAATTACAATTCATTTGAGTGTAAACAGCATGTCTATATCTGGTCCCAAATTGAAGTTAGCACTTAATAATTGTAATAAGGAAACCCAGTTTTAGTTTATGGGAGCAATAGCCTTACAGCAGCGAAAAGCTACTGTAGGAATTTTCCCAAACTTAAACCCACATGTCCTAGCTTGTAAATACCATGCACCTTGCCTATGAGCCCTTAGGGCCTACCTTAGTGGTAGCTTATAAGTGTTAAAAAGCAATGTTTAAGACTCACAAAAGGCTCTTTTTGCCAGCCAACATGGCAGTTGAAAACTGTAGTACAGGCTGCAGTGGTAGACCTGCTACATGTTTTAAAAGGCTACTTTGTTGAGTGGCGCAATGTGTGCTGCAGCCCACTAGTTGAATTTAATTTACAGGTCCTAGATGCAGGCAAGCTACATACTATGGACTTCCAAGAAAAGTAATAATGTACCAATCAGGTGTAGGACAATTTTACTATGCCTATAATGGAGAGCATTTTACCACTACTACTAGATAGCAGGGGAAAAGAGCACAGGGTCCTAACAGCCAGCAAATATGGGTTGAACGAAGGAAGGCAAAAGAGGGCAGAAATCTGGTGTGTCCCTGCAAAGATGGCCAAAACCCATATGGCCCCCCTTCAGCTGAAAATTAGGGTAGACTAATCAATATCATTATGAGCTACACTGCTCAGGCAATAGAATATGGACAATGAGCCCCTTTTGCAGGTTTACCTGTCAGTTTTATGTCCCTTTAAATCTAATTAGACCACTCTGTCAAAACTCCAGAGCCACTAGGCTGCTCCATGGGGAACCTCCACCTCACCTGTGGATGACAAACCTTAGTTTGTTCACAGAGGCATTCCAGTGGGCAGATAGACCCATTATGGCCAACAAGTTGATGTGACCCGTTCCACTACTGGGATCAGACTTCTACCCCATCCCAGGGAACACTCTACTCAAAGGGACAACAACCAACAGAGACCACTAACAGCTGTCAGTGTCAAGAGCCAGGCCCTTGGCAATTCACTTCCAGGTGGGACTTCGACTGGGGCCTTGGGCAGTCCTCACTATTAACCTTGGGAATTGCAAGGAGTTCCTTACTTCCTCCTAAGGTTTCCCTGAACTCCGAGGTCTGTCAACAACCCTAGGACATAGGCACCCTACTTCTACTTTCCTTCCCACTAGCCACTAGCTATGGATGGTAGCGTATGACTTGCCTCTCAGCCCAGAGTCTATAGCCTGAGGCTGAACATATGCCTGGTAATCAAAAACACAATACTCCCCTAGAACCTAGTGTACCACTACACTGTTCTTACGTTCATCAGATACGCATCCTTCAACCCCTAGTACATTCAACCTATGGGATATTGAAATTCCTTGAAGACAGACCCCCTTAAAGTCTTGAAAATGGTCAAGCAAAATAAACCCACTGAGATTCAGATATAGTGCGTACAAAACTATTAGTTTATTAAAATGACAGATGAAAATATTTAAAAACACGAGGACCAATCCTCCAGCTCCTTGAGTTAGAGGCAATACAATTCCTTACCTCTTTTTTAATATTTAAAAAACAGCATACATATACAATACAAGACATACACTGACAATACGTGATGAAAAAAAACACAAAATTTAAATCTACAGGAAGAAACCCTATTGACACAGGAAAGATTCCATTGTCTGAGATGGTCCAATTCTATTGTTAGAGGGAGGAAACCAGGTGAGAGCCCTGCTCTTATCCTTAGTGCTACTCCCTGTTGGATTCTTTGTACAAAAGTATCGCCGACGCGTTTCGATGGTATAAAGGAACTATATACAACCACCTTATTCAGGACTAAAAGTTATTACTCCTCCATCGTATTTTCGAAGTAATCAACAACCAGCTATCCGTTCCCACTTTCACACGATTTCTTCACAAACCACACAGATGATAAATTGACCTGAGCTGTATTCTTTAGTAAAGACACGCCCTTGGGTAGTGGCCCTTTAGGATTGTAATTTCCTTTTTCTTTGTTCTCCTTCTATTTTTGGCGGCTCAAAGCTCATTATCCTGTCACCCTCTGAGGTCTTGGGGTATATTGCCCTCCAATTGTTAATTAAAAATGGATAGAACCAAAAGGAACGGTGTACACTTTACAGGAGATATTCTGTTCTCTAAGCTTCCTGTGTAAAGTTTGTCCGCCTCATGTAGGTCAGACAATGGAGTGCACTTATTAAACCACGTATCCACCTTCCGGGGTTCCCTGGACGTCCGCACCTCCAAGCTCCTCTCACACTGACAGTAACTCAGCTGTCAGCCTCCTTTGCAGTCTCCATTATGACAGAACAGGGAGATTAGTGTGCATCAGGTATTCGAACAACTCTCAAAAGCAGTTACTGAGCATATGCTCTCTTAGAATCAGGTTATACAACTCATCAACATCACTCACATGGTTACCCTTCTCCCAATTAATCAGTGTCTTACTTGATTAGTTCCCAAAATCGACCAAAGACTGATCAAACAGTTTGCGACTGTCCCTAAATCTTAAGTGGTACCCCTTTATGCTAAGCCCAAACGTTGTGATAAGTGCTGCTTTCTTGGGGAATAGATCATCTTGTCAGCCACCTCTAAAGCCAACAGGATATCGAGACCAAAAGCTGGCATGTGGCTCCATAGACGTGCCCCCCAATCCTCCTCTGGGACCCTATGCACACACAGGGCAACCTCATAGACTGCAAACCACTTATCAATATCACCCCCACCAAATAACTCGGCATCAGGTCTTTAGGAATGTCGACCATTTTGTCTCCATTGAACACTTCATTGTCACTGCCACCTTTTCTGCAGGATTCTGAGAGTTGTTTTACTTTGCGGTCCGGCTCCTGCAGACTCATTTCTTAAGCTAGTAAAATTGTATTTTCTTCAAAGGACTTCTTTGTAGCTATCCCTCCCTGGTTGCTTAGCCTTTTTTTATCAGCAGCCAATATCAGCTGGATCAGCTGCTTTAAAAACTCCCTTTCAGCTCACCTGTCCTTCAATTCCTCAGGGGACAGGTTGTGGGAGGACACACTGGCACCAGGCTCTGACAGGGGACCTCACTCCTGTGGGCACGTTGTTCTCCTACTCTTGCTGCATCTCTGGGAATGTAGCCATGCCATCTCCTTCCTGATCCTCTTCCTCCACATTTCCATCCTCAGGGTCATCCCTCTCTCTCTTCTTTGTTGCCGCTTGTATCCTTCTGACCTTCTCAATGATTCTGAGAACTATTTGAAAGTCCACATTTGTGGCCCTCTTCCAAGATTAGCCTTCTGTCCTAATAAAGCTTCCTCAACCCTTCCACCTTGAGGTTTTTAATGTTGCTAAGTGCTAACTCATTTTTTCAAGTTGGTCTCACATGTACACACATTTGAGACAGAAATTGAATTTGGAAAAAAATAATCCCTACCTGGAAGAATTAAAAAAGAAATCAATTCTGAAGTCGGTGTTATTATTAGAGATTTCTGATAGTACTACTACACAGGCTAAGATCCAGAAGGACACCGCACAGAAGTGGAAAGGGTCAGGGTGATGGCTGAAGATTTGGAGACTCACTCTTGTAGAAAAAATATGTAAATCATGGGGGTCCCTGAAACAATAAGCATGTTTTATGCAGAGGACTATGTTGAGAAATTGCTTTGGCATAACAACCTTTCCTCGTTATTTGTAGTTGAGAGGGCCATTGATCTGTGGCATCTAGACTGGTTCCGGGCTCCCCTCCGCGCGCTTTTATTACTAGTCAACTATACTATAAAGACTGTGCAAAATCCTGCAGTAGGCAAGAAATAGAAAATAAATTTAGTAGGATGGAAAAAATATGTAATTCCATACAGGTTTCACTCGGGTGGTGCAGGATGCAAGGAGGACATTTACTGCTATGAAAAAAAAACTGCTTGATCTGGGGATTCAGTAAGCTATGCTATATCCAGCCAATCTAAGGTTCCGCAAAAGGCAAAATATATATGTGTGTTTCTCCTGAGGGTGGAAATACATTTATTAATAAGATGGCTCAGATAAGTGGTGGAAACAGGAAGGTGCCAACTTACTCACTGTTCGGCTACTTAAGTGACATGGAATAATAGATGCTGGGAAGCAAAAACACTCCAGCCAGTTGCTGCTAACCCTTATAAATAAACCCTTCTCATGTGATTTAACACTAGGAGATGATATTCCTAGGCGGGGTGAAATCTGGGGTCTTTGTTAAAGATGGTTTCAGAATGCACAGGGATAAATTACTATACTTGTTTGGTATTTACTGTATTGCAATTGACTTAAATGCGGGTGATGAATTCCTTTTCTCGCACATGTATACGTGTATCATTATTAACTGCAATTTTAGGCAACAACATAAATAATGCCAATCTGACCACCCCCAGACCTTATTGTATAATTTGGTTAGCTTGCATATGTGTTGGAATGCTATAAGACAAGTTGTTGTTGTGGACAGAGCATTATGGGGATATTCATTGACAAACTGGGGGTCAATGTGGTTGGAGGAGTATAGGGAGGGCTAGTTGCGCAATCATGAATAGTATACACAGGGCACTGTGTTCATTATAGCACGAATGGGAGATTGATAGATCTGCTCGTATTAAGGAGTAGACAATATTACATGCACCCTATAGATGTTCACCACTGAGCTCGGGGACAAGATAAGGGTTTTGACATGAAATGTGAGGTGGGTAAATGTTCATCGCAAGGCACAGTTACTGGCCGCCTATCTCAGAAGCTATAAAATAGATGATACTCATGCTTTGCTTATGGGATATAACTGCTTTGCCAAGGGCTGTAGCTCATATCAATACTTCTGTTCATACCTCACATTTTCTAGGAGGGTCGTAATATTGATTAGACTTGGCTTGTTGTTTAAAACTCAGACACATTGTCACATCTGTAGAGAGAGAAAATTAAATACTCAAATTCGCAAATGAATATGAGAACTTCTCAGATCACTCACTTTCCTTCAGAACTGTCTGGACTGAGAAGGACTCAGTGTCACGCTCACGGTAGCAGTTTCTCTCATGCTGTGTGAATTTCTAAATCACAGCCTGAGAGCGTAGAGAAGCGAACAGCAGAACAGACGTCCTAGGGTGTGGCTGGAGTATAAAAGCCACACCCGGACTTCCAGAAGGTGCTTAACCTTCCAGTTTGCTTCGAGGGAACATCGCGCTTGGCAGCAATACTTACCAGAGGACATCAGGGAGTCTTCCAGGGCTTCCAGGCTTCCAGAGTCTTCTATCCTGATCTGCAATGCAAGATAACCCTATACAAAAGAAGAAAGAAAGCTAAGTAAAAAACTATTTTCCCTTAAAGGCGCCCATCCCAAGCAAGAACTTTAATTCTCTTGGAAAAATACAAATAAATGGGAACATATTCAGACAGTACAATCATTAAGGTCTTTATGGTTATTTAGACTTTGACACATGTAAAGGAAAGAGGAACCTACAAGTGTAATCACAGCACAAATCGGAGTTGTGTAGAATTGTAGAATATTTGTTTTGCAGCTTATTTAATTCTCTTAGAATTGAAAAGTCGTGAAGAACGTCAAGCAAGAAGTTTCCTAAGTAAGTCAAGGAATAAAAAACCGCAATGATTGTTAACAACTTGGATTAGAGAAAATGTACTAAAATAATTATTGTTGTTTTGTTATAGAATATTTATAAAGTTTAATCAACGCATACTTTCAAAAGGGGCCACATCCATCAGACGCACACCCCCAGAGGACAACGCTTCAACCAACAACATCCTTGCCTACCGGACTTCACTCATGACGACTTCAAGGACGCGAAGCCTTACTTTGTAGATCGCAGGTAGGACTTAGATTCTAAATTAATGACAAAATGCTTTAAATTCTTATTAGGGTAATTAGGTTAATAACTTAGAATAAGGATATCAGGAGAACCATTCCTAAGGGAATTTCTTGTTGCTTCGCAGGTCGACTACAAGAAACCTCATTAGCGTCCGATTCTGGCCTCCCTCCCTAAATACTGTCATCAACCTCAGTGTAATATATAAATCACAGGTTGTAGGATAGGGTTCCTGGGAGTTTGGCTCATAGCGTCCCTGCAAAACTCTATCAAGCACCTTACAGGTAAGGGTTCGAGACCACACAGGTAAGAGTGCCTTGATTCACCTGACGGTAGGCTAAGCCCACAAATATCTTTTTGCCCAGGCGCTATGAATCAAGCTTTGCAGGTGTCTTTGCAGGATATAGCTACAATGTTTGCGGAGATAAAATCTGAAAATACAGAATTACGGAGAGACGTGTCTGCATTACAAAACAGTTTACAAACTCCTAGTCCTGCCACATGGAGTTTCCCTTCAGAAAAGAAACCTATATTAAAACCTTCCGCTTTTCAACCAGCTATGCAAACTTTATATAGTGGAAATACTACTCCTACGACCTCAGCCCACACTCAGATACAGGTAGTAACACCAGTCACGGTACCTCTGGCACCCCCAGAGAGATTTTATGGAGATTGTAATTAATTCACAATATTTTTGAATCAGTGTAATTTACATTTCGTGGCAAAACCCACTACATTTCCTGATGATTCTTCTAAAATTGTTTTTATTATATCATATTTTGGAGGTGAAGCGGCACTATGGTCCGTACCGTATGTAGAAAGAAATGACCCGATTCTATATGACCTTAGACGGTTTAAGATTACCATGAAACAATTCTTTGCAAAACAGCTGATCACAAACTACTCAGTTTAAAACAAGGATCTTCAGATCACTTACACTACATATCTATCTTCAATAGGCTGGTCATTGAGGCAGAATGGCCAAAGGAAAAGCGGGTGTTTTTGTTTTATCGTGGTTTAAGAGACGAGTTAAAAGACATGGTCACGCAAATTTTAGATCCTGCAACTGATTGTGAGGAATTTATAGATCTTGTTTTGAAACTCAATCATTGTATCTCTGAAAGAAAGGTTGAGAAAGGGAAGTCCGATTACAGAATGATTTAATTTAAAGACAGGTCCAGCACTAAGAACGAGTCATCAGCTAAGTTAGACATGGTTGAACCTATGCAAATAGGAACCATAAGAGTGCCTTTTTCAAAGGAAGAAACAGAAAAGCGTAGAAAATTAAACCAATGTCTGTACTGTGGAAAGACTGGACATTTTGTAAATGAATGTCCAACTCGACCTATTAAAGCAAAGACTAAATCTGCTGATGTTATCGCCATACATCAGTCGGAAAACTAAAACACTCGGTGGATAAATAGGTCAGTTTACCGAGTGAGCAAACCAGTTTGGCCTCTATAACTCCAACTGCCTCTCATTGCCATCTTAGTATAAGAATCTTGCTTCAGTCACAGAATATTAAAACTAGCTCTTGGTCTATTGAAGCTCTGATTGATTCAGGAGCTACAGGCAACTTCATAGATACCCAATTGTTCATAGAGTTGGGTTTATAGAAAATAGTGAAAGTCTCTCCAGAGATTGTACGAGCTGTTGACGGAAAAGAATTACCTTCAGGTCCTATACAACATCACACTGAATTGTTAACCATGACTTGTGCTACAAAACACGTTGAGGAGATAACTTTTGATATCATAGATGCTCCTCAGTTTCGTTTAATATTAGGCATCCAGTGGTTGGTGCTGCACAACCCTTATATAGATTGGACTAATAGAACCATACTATTTAAATCAGATTACTGTCATGCCAAATGTTTGCAACATTATCTTGGCTCGCAACTTTTAATACAAGGGTTTGATTTTCCAAAAGAATCAAAAAGTATCCTGATAATTAATGGAGTTCCTGAGGAATATAATGACTTAGTGGACGTATTCGCCAAAAAGAAGGCAAACACTCTACCCCCTCATGGAGATTATGACTGTCAAATTGATTTGCTTCCTGGGGCAACTTTACCTTGCAGCCGCATGACAGAGAAAGAGAATGAACATTTACGCACTTATTTAGAATAATATTTAGCAAATGGTTTTATAAGACACTCAAAGTCCCCAGTTTCCTCCCCCCTTTTTTTTATTCTGAAAAAAGGGGGAGAATTGCGCACGTGCATAGACTATCGCGCTATCAATACCGTGACTGTTATAAATAGGTATCCGTTACCTTTGATTCCAACGTTACTAGATCAAATCAAAGATGCCACCATTTATACAAAACTGGATTTACGCCAAGCATATCACCTGGTAAGAGTCCGTGAGGGCGATGAATGGAAGGCAGCATTCCGTACCAAGGGGCTCATTAGGATGGCGGACGGAAGGACGTCCGCCGTCCTGGAGTAGGCGGGAAAAGCCCTTTTCCGTCCGCCTGCCGCGGACAGTCCGACCGCCATATTAGGATGGGAAAAACTGTCAAAACTCCGTACGCGGCGGAAGAAAACGCACCGCCGCGGAATTACACCCGACCCCGCGGCGGACGTAACCAATCCAGAGACACCGCCGTACGGAATTACGTCTCCGACCGTGTCTCAAATCACGATGGCGGAAAACACACATAAAACCGCTGCGGAAAAACAACCTGCCTGAACACGGCGGATTCCCCACAGCTAACAAACCACACATTGCGAAGATACCCACCACAAGCAGCTTGCCCACATGGACCCAGCACTACACGCTTTTCTGATACTCTTGGCGATCCCCCACCAGCAAGTCATGGACCATCATCGACGCAGGTACGCTACATACCATTTACTTCCGGAAGGGGAGTACCTGGCAGGGCTGTGACGTTGGGAGGGGGAGTGTCATGTCACAGGAAATACATTGATGAACGCACCAAAATATACACAATAGAAGTACACAACCAGGAATGACAGCGACAAACCACTAAACATGATACATTAGCTTTATTCAACATAATAGGTGCATAATATCAGAAAATCCAAGAGCATGGGCATTGTGCCCAACAGAGCAGGTACATCATTGGCAGCATATGAGAGGGCAGAATGCATTATCAGAACAGCAACAGGGCATTGTGAACAACAGAGCAGGTACATCATTGGCAGCATATGAGAGGGCAGAATGCATTAGAACATCAACAGGGCATTGTGGACAACAGAGCAGGTACATCAGAGGCAGCACGGGAGAGGGGCTAAGTGCATCAACAGTCCATTGCACTGAACAGGTCCATCAGAGGCAGCACGTGAGAGGGCAGAATGCAGTATCAGAACAGCAACAGGGCATTGTGCCCAACACAGCAGGTACATCATTGGCAGCATATGAGAGGGCAGAATGTAATGTAATGTAAATTTATTTTTGTAAAGCGCGACTTACACTCCACGGAGCATCTTGGCGCTAATCATTCGTATCACAGAGGAATAAAAACTAGTGAGCCAAATAAAAACTAATAAGAAAGTGTCAAGTATATCTGGAGGAGTGGTTTTAAATTAAAGCTAAGCAGAAAGTGTCAGTGATTTTAAAAATCCAAGTTTTAAGAGCCTTTCGAAAGAGGTTCTCTGACGGGATCTGTCGCAGTTGGAGTGGGAGATTGTTCCAGGCTCTGCCTCCTAGTACTCCAAGGGTTTTTCCTCCTTTTGTAGCGAGTCTGAATTTAGGAGTCACAAGTAGGTTTAGGTTGGAGGATCTAAGTGAACGAGAAGGTGCGTATCTTCCGAACATTTTGGACAGGTAGGTGGGGCCCAACTGGTGGTAGGCCCTAAAAGTGATTAATAGGATGTTAAATAGTACCCTCTTGTGGATAGGCAGCCAGTGCAAGATCTTAAGTGCTGCTGATGCAGACGACTTCCTGGGCCATCTCAGCACAAGACGGGCGGTGGCGTTCTGGACCATCTGCAGTTTATGCAATACAGCTTTGCTGGAGCCTGCATAAAGACTGTTGCAGTAGTCCAGACGAGATGTAATGAGGGCCACCGCTACCGTCTTTCTGGCTGTCAGGGGGAGAAGGTCAAAGAACCTTCTGAGGCCCTTGATTATGTTAAAGCAGCACCCCGCCACAGTGCCTGCTTGTTGTCTGAAAGATAAGGCCTCATCAAACCGTATCCCAAGGTTACGGGCAGTCGTGATGGTATTCGGGGGGGCTACTGCATCTTGAGGCCACCAAGATTTGGGGGAGAAAAGGTTTTGTTGGCCACAAGGGAGGATTTCAGTCTTGCCTGAATTGCATTTGAGAGGGTGAATTCTCATCCATTCAAATGTTGCAGCAAGACAGTCTCTCAGATTTTCCTCTGCCTTTGTAGTGTTATTGTCCAGGACGAGGATGAGCTGAGTATCATCAGCATACGATATCGTGCTGATGTGGAAAGATGTAATGAGCTCTTTCAAAGGGGTCATGTAAAGGTTAAAAAGTATTGGACTCAGGCTGGAGCCCTGTGGTACCCCTGTTTTTAACGCTTTTTCATCTGAGCAATGGCTTCCTAGTATCGTAACTTGCTTCCTGTGGCTGAGAAAACTTTTCAGCCATTCAAGAGCAGTTCCTGCTATTCCTGATTCTGCTAGGCGGCCAATTAATACGGGGTGTGAGACCGTATCAAAGGCCACCGATAGATCTAGCAGAACCAGGACGGCCTTTTTTCCTTGATCCATTGCAATCTTGAGTGTCTCCACCGTGTGTAGTAGTGCTGACTCCGTGGAGTGTTTAGCTCTAAAGCCTGCTTGGTTTGGGTGTAGGATGTCATTGTCCTCTAGGTACCTGGTCAGTTGTTTGTTTACCGCTGCTTCCGTGAGTTTAAAAAGAAGTGGGAGCAGCGAAATAGGGCGGAGGTTAGAGAGCGTAGTGGGGTCAGCTAGGGTTTTTTTTGCAAAGGTTTTACAGCGGCTAGTTTCCATTCAGATAGGATGGCGGCAGTGACCAAAGAAGAGTTGATGATAGCATTAATGCTTGGATTTACGGTGTCCACTAGAGCATGTAGCAACAGAGGGGGGCAGGGATCAAAAGGGGAGCCTGACTTGCTGGAGAGGATAGCCTGCCGGGTTTCATCAAGACTAACAGGAGAGAAAAAGTTTAGTTGAATTTTACTATTCATTGGGTTTGTGTTTTCAGCAGAAAAGGACCCTAGTGGGTCTGGAAAGTCTTTGGTAAGGTTAAGTATTTTCTGTTCAAAATAATTTGCTATGGAGTTGCATAGTGAAAGCGAGGGCGGGATCTCTTGTCTAAGGAATCTGGGATTCATAAAGTCATCAAGAATGCATTATCAGAACAGCAACAGGGCATTGTGAACAACAAAGCAGGTACATCATTGGCAGCATATGAGAGGGCAGAATGCATTATCAGAACAGCAACAGGGCATTGTGGACAACAGAGCAGGTACATCAGAGGCAGCACGTGAGAGGGGCTAAGTGCATCAACAGTCCATTGCACTGAACAGGTCCATCAGAGGCAGCACGTGAGAGGGCAGAATGCAGTATCAGAACAGCAACAGGGCATTGTGAACAACAGAGCGGGTACATCAGAGGCAGCACGTGAGAGGGCAGAATGCATTATCAGAACAGCAACAGGGCATTGTGCCCAACACAGCAGGTACATCATTGGCAGCATATGAGAGGGCAGAATGCATTATCAGAACAGCAACAGGGCATTGTGAACAACGGAGCAGGTACATCAGAGACAGCACGTGAGAGGGCAGAATGCATTATCAGAACAGCAACAGGGCATTGTGCCCAACACAGCAGGTACATCATTGGCAGCATATGAGAGGGCAGAATGCAGTATCAGAACAGCAACAGGGCAGTGTGGACAACACAGCAGGTACATCATTGGCTAGCCAAGAACGTGTGTCAAGCGACCCGTCACAAGGAGACTAATAAAACATAGGTGGTTACATACGTCAATCTACACACAAACTTAAATGAGATGTGACTGATGGCAACTAGACCTCACACCACAGAATCAGGTGGACTGCTTGAACAACTCGCCTCGGACACACCGCCAGTGCCCTGTCCCTGGGTGGCAGGCCCGGTGCACAACCGCCGTGCCAGGCATGTCACCCACCGCCGTGCCAGGCATGTCACCCACCGCCGAACCAGGCATGTCACCCACCGCCGTGCCAGGCATGTCACCCACCGCTGGGCCAGGCATGTCACCCACCGCCGGGCCAGGCCCGGTGCACAACCGCCGTGCCAGGCATGTCACCAACCGCCGGGCCAGGCATGTCACCCACCGCCGGGCCTGGGTGGGTGACATGCCTGGCACGGCGGTTGTGCACCGGGCCTGCCACGGCCGGTGTACGGTGGATGATGCAACGTGACTGTAAGGGGGGTCATGACCTGCCATTTCGATATCCATACTTACAAGTATGTGTTGGCCTGCACCTCCCCCGCGGAAGGCGTGCACCGCCATGGTGGCGCCACTGATTGAACATTGTTGCAAGAGAAGCATCCGTCCCGGAAGCTTACACATGCGGTTGCCGATGTGTGACCGTGACGGTCCGTGCACATGCAGCCAATGGGAAGAGGGAACGCGGGACGCGTATGCCCATTTGGAAATCGCGGAAGCAGTGCACCGCCATGGCAGCGCCAATGATGTTATTATTTGGACCGCTGCACCGTGCTGTATAGTCCGCTATTGGGTTATGAGGGTTGTGACCGTGCTGGCGACACTGCATATGTAATGCACTATATCATGTGTGTTCATACTATGCCCATTGATGTGCACACAATGTGCTACACATGTGCATGTCGACGTGTTGACGTCTTGTATTTCCCTACACACGTTTCAAATACTTCACATCTACACTGTACATCAGGCCTGTCTCGCCACAGTCAGATTCTGTTGACAGTGTGTAGTTTATGTGTGCTAATAACAATGGTGGGGGTACACATGCATTCTGTGTATGTGTGTTGCCTGTTGTTTGACCATGCATGTAATGAGCGGATGCTCACCATTCTCAGTGTTGCCATTGGTGCATGATGACATGGAGTGTGTGTAGCAGAATCGTTTAGTGTTTGCACGTGCATGTGTGTCTGTGATGAGGCTTGTACACATTTGGGTCCTTACACATGTCTTGTTGGCAGTAATGTTGACATGAGACTAAGTTGCATTGTACATGTTGACACACTTCATGTTGCTAGTGGCTGCACCTTGTTCATAGGGCACTCCGTATTGTCGTTACTTTCTGAGATGTCACACATATGACTATTGTCCACAACATTTATCTTCTTGCTAGTGTTGGCTTACATGTGATGGAGTTGCACAGCCATGCGTTGTTTGTAAGTTGACTTATATTACATCTACTCCCACACAGGAAGGCTCCAAATGTCCATCGCCCATACACTGTGCTGGAGGATATGGTTGACGAGGAGGTGATCAGGAAATTCCGGCTAGATCGACGTCGATTGATGGAGGTTGTAGACCAATTGTCTCCTCATCTGCAGCCACGAAGGACGTATCCTGGTTCCATTACACCCACAGCTAAGGTGATGGCGGCACTACACTTTTTTGCTACTGGCACCTTTCAGTACACAGTTGGACATGCCGGGGGGATGTCACAGTCCATGTTCAGCATGGTACTTCGGGATGTTCTAAAAGCCATGATGCTGTACAAGGATGACTACATCCATTTCCCACGGCCGGCAGAGTTGGCAGCTGTCAAAGCAGACTTCTATGCACTGGGTCAGATACCACACGTAGTGGGTTCCATTGATGGCACACATATCGCTCTCATTCCACCACGGGCACGTGAGCAGTATATAGGAATCGCAAGCACTTTCATTCGCTCAACGTGCAGGTGGTGTGCCTGGCCGACAACATCATCTCCCATGTGTGTGCAAGATTTCCAGGCTTCACACATGACTCCCACATCATGCGGAGCAGCATTGTCCTCCAACTGCTGGCAAATCTGTGTCCAGGACACGCGTGGCTTGTTGGTGAGTATGCTGTGGGGACATTTGTGATTTCTGTGTGGCATGGGGTACCCACCAATACTGGTTGTGATATTTGTGTCTGTCATCCCCCTACATAGGCGACTCGGCGTACCCAAAACGGCCCTGGCTCCTGAGTCCCATACGTAATCCTACTACAGCGGGTGAAATGGGCTACAATGATGCCCATGGAAGGACACGTAGAGTGGTGGAACGTACTTTTGGACTGCTAAAATCCAGGTTTCGGTGCCTGGATAAGACCGGAGGGGCCCTGCCTTACTCACCAGGCAAAGTATGCAGGATCGTGATTGCCTGCTGCATGCTCCACAACCTGACAGTGCGCAATAACATTGAACTGATCTTGGACCCTGAAGACCAACAAGTTCCTCGGCCTCCCATCCCATCCATGTCGACTGATGAGGATAGTGGTGAGGAGGAAGGTGTGGACCAGAGGCGTCAGCTCATTGATCGCTATTTCCCTTGAATGTGAGTGACTACCCCCTGTGCCGGTTGACAATGCGTTATGTATGTTTGCTGGTGGTGTGTGGATGTGGTGTTCATCAGCTGCCTGTTCTGGTATGTTATGTTTGCATGTATGTGTGTTTATTTCTCTGGACATGCAAGTCTCCATGATGTGTGTCCTCTTATCCACTGAATTTGTGATGTGTTTGGTTTGTGGGATTTTGCACTGCTGTGTGTTGTGATGGGTGTGATTAACTTACCTGATGTGTGTTTGCTGTCTCTGATTTTCCCTAGGTCACTCCCACAGCGGCAGGATTCTGTACGACATGGTTCCCTGCACCTGGTCAGGTCTGTTTCTGAGACAATCATGTGAATAAACATGGAGGCAACACATCATTGAGTGTGTAAGTGAAATTTATTTACAGGTTGTGCATTGGTGCTGGTGGATATATACAAGTAAGTGTTGGGTGGGGGAGTGTGAGTTGAAGGCCATGGTAGATGAAATGTCCGTGCTGACACCACATTGGGTGATGTCCTGCTAGTCCAGCAGACCTGTGCCAATACTTGGCGTAGTGGGACAGGATAGTTTGCGGGTGGATGGCAGCCTCAAGCAGTGTTACAGTCATTGTCGATCCCCTCTTTGAGCGTGTAGATGGAGCATCCCCACTGCTCTCAGCTCCATCCAGCCTCGGACGGCCCCTCCGTCTTGGAGGCGCTACGGAGTCAGCTTGTGGGGCAGGTTGCTCAGGGGCCACATCCATGTCCAGGGGCACAGGTGGCGGTGGCGGTGGTGTTGCAGACCGTGGCGGCTGGACACTTGGTTGAGGGGGGCAGGGGGGGTGCGGTCTAACCATACCCTCCACAGTGATGTGTGCTGGCCCAGGAGGTCCACTATTTGGCCAAGGCGGCTGTCAATGGACCGCAACACATTGGTGTTATCAACCGAGTCCTGGTGGGCACGATCAGCATGTCCCTGCCCACGGTCATAGGAAGCCTGGACTCTGCCGAGGGCTTCCAGTGTCTCAGCGGCAGGATGGGGTGGGTGTCCTTCCCCAGCTCACCGGTGTGAGGTACTCCTGCTTGGGGGATGTTGTCTCGGCTCTCTCCTTTCCCGTCCACTCTCCCTGCTTACCTGGGATGTTGATAGCCCTGCGTCTTGCGGTGGGTCAGGCAGGGTGGCACAGGCAGGAGTGGTGGTAATGGTGGTGGTGGAGGTGGTGGTGGTGGTGGGTCTACAGCTCACTGTGGCAGGTGTTGCAGGAGTGACACAGGCCACAGTTGTTGAGGCAGGGATTTCCAGTGAGCCAGATGGCCCTGGCTGTGTGCATTGGCCTGCTCCCTCCTCCGCACCGGAGCTGGCTGTGGCATCGTCACAAGAGAGTCCTGGATGTGAGTGAGGAGAGTGTGGCGGCGGGTTGCTGGTTTCACCAGTCAAATTGTGATCACCTGTGGGAAAAGATTTTGATGATCAATACTTTGTACATGACATGTTTTGATTGACATACATTACTTTTCAGTGTCCTCTCGCACACACCCCACCCTCCACCACCCTTCCTGTGGACATGGGGGCCTGTTGGGAGTTGTAGTTGTGACCTCTCTCACACACCCCACCCACCACCACCCTCCCTGTGGACATGGGGGCCTGTTGGGAGTTGTAGTGCTGGTCTCTCACACACCCCACCCACCACCACCCTCCCTGTGGACATGGGGGCCTGTTGGGATTTGTAGTGCTGGTCTCTCACACACCCCACCCACCCCCACCCTCCCTGTGGACATGGAGGCCTGTTGGGAGTTGTAGTGCTGGTCTCTCACACACCCCACCCACCACCCTCCCTGTGGACATGGGGGCCTGTTGGGAGTCCTTTACATTTTGGTGAGTATGTAGCCCACATGCATGGGTTGGAGCCTGGGAGCTTTTTCTTCTCAGTTGTGTGAGGCAGGCCATGTCTATGTGCTCGTGGTGCTTGGTTTGTACTTACCAGCCTCTTCTCCTTCCTCAATTCCTTCCAGGCTCTCTGGGTACAGTATGCCCAGCACCTTTTCCTCCCAATCAGTATAGGGTATGGGCTCCGGGGGTGTGCCGCCGCCAGTGTGATGTGCTCGCAGATGGTTTTTAGCACGGATGCCTTTGACCCTGGTTTTTAGGTCATGCCACCGCCTCTGGATCTCGTGCTTTGTCCTTGGCACGGTTCCTGACGCATTCACCCGAGTTACTATCCTGTCCCACATGTGATTTTTCTGGGCCACGGTGGTCTGCTGGACTAGTGTCCCGAATAAGTGGGGTTCAACACGGATGATTTCATCCACCATGACCTTCAACTCTGTCTCCGTGAATTTTTTTTTTTGGGGTGCCATGGTGTGTGGTGCTCAAGGTGTGGGTTGATTGTTTTGGGAGGTGCAGGTGTGTGGTGTGTAGGAATGGTGTTTTGGGTGTTTGTGTGTGTTTGGGTGGTGGTTGTATGTTTGCAATTTGTCTCTGCTGTCAGTCGTCTCGGCCCTCTTGCTAGCAGCTATGCTGTGATGCAAAGGATTGTGGTAGTGGTGGGCGTAATTTTATAGTCTGTGTTGTGGGTGTGTCCCAATGGTTGATGGCAGTCAGGTGCTAGGTGGGTGTGTTGACTAGTGTGGAATAGTAGGTGCTTGGGGGGTTGTCATTGTGGCTTGTGATTGGTGTGGGTGTTTCAGGTGGGTGGGTGTCCTGTGTAGTGTGTTTTGTATTTACTTACGTCTGTCATTTGTAAATTGGTTTGATGGTAGGGATGGTGTCCGTGTTGTCCTTAGCTGGGATGCTGTGTTTCTCATTGCATTGTTTCCGCAGCGGGCATGGATGGAGGTGAGTTCCGTGGGACTGGCGGCGTGATCCTAATCGCGGGAACGGAGCATCCGCAGGTATTGCGGTGGCTGTGCCTGTTCCCGCGGTCATGTTCGTCCGCCGCGGACGGAGTTTCTTAGGTTCCGTCCGCTTGCGGCGGTCTGAGGTGTACTCCGTCCGCCGCGGACGGGGTTTGATGTACTCCGTCCGCCGTGGACGGAGTTTCATGGCTTTAATATCCTAATCGCAGCGGCGGTTTCTCCGCGGAGCGGTCGGGTGTATCTTGGCCGCGTCCTTGGCGGACGGAACCCGTTTCCATCCGCCATCCTAATCGACCCTCAAATTTGGACTTTATGAATATCAAGTCATGCCCTTCGGACTCTGCAATGCTCCAGCAGCGTTCCAGTTTTTTATAAATTAAGTCTTAAGAGATTTTCTTGACATATGCTGTATTGTCTATATAGATGATATTTAAATTTATTCCAAAAACAAGTCTGAGCATGTAAAGCAAGTACGAGCCATTCTCTAGCAGCTTTTGCAAAATTTCTTGTTTGTAAAATTGGAAAAAAGTTTATTTCATGTCACCACAGTGGATTTTTGGGGATATATTCTCAGCCCTTCTGGTATTGAAATGGACCCAAAAAAGGTTCAAACAATTATAGACTGACCTAGTCCAACCACTGTGAAATAAGTCCAAAGTTTTTTAGGTATTGCCAATATTTATTGGCGATTCATTAATAACTTCTCAAAAATAATCACTCCAATCACAAAATTGTTGAAGAAAAACACAAAATTTGAATGGAATTCAGAAGCAGATTTGGCCTTCCAAGATTTGAAAAATCAGTTCACTACAGCCTCTATTTTAAAACATCCAGATCCAACTCAGCCTTTCATTGTGGAAGCTGACGCCTCCCAATTTGCAATCGGAGGTATTTTATCTCAAAGAAGTAAAAGTACTGGACAAATGCATCCAATTGCATATTATTCAAGGAAATTGTCTCCCACAGAACAAAATTATGCCATTGCCGATAGTGAATTATTGGCTATAAAAACTGTTTTCGAAGAATGGCGACACTATTTGCTAGGGGCTCGGCAACTATTTACACTGATCACAGAAATGTACAATCTCTAAGATCTGTCAAAGCATTGTCTGCCTGCCAATTGCGCCGGACTTTTTTTTAATGACTACGATTTTATCATCACTTATCGTCCAGGAAAGGAAAACAATAAAGCGGATGCTTTATCAAGAATTGGTATTAGTGATGAAATAAATGTAAAACAAGAGACTATTAACCTAATAATACCTGCAGTTCGCTTTCTTGTAGGCCTCATTGACTCTGATGTACTATCTGATATCATGGTTGCACTTAAAACACAAGCAAGAGAAGAATGGAGCAAGAGTTATCCATTATTACAATGGAAAGATAACCTATTGTATATGAATGACCAGGTGTATGTCCCCATTGAGTCAATTCAGAAACGTGTATTACAAACTTTTCATGATTCTTTTCTGTCAGTTCACCCCGGGGTTACTAAAATGTATCATTTAGTTAAGAGACGATTTTGGTGGCCTTCTATGTTCAAGGATATTCAAAGTTATGTAGACACTTGTACCATTTGTATTCAAAACAAAGCAATTCACCAAGCACCTAGTGGACTGCTTTTACCCCTACCTTTGCCACCACAGCCATGGCATACAGTTTCTGTTGACTTCATCGTAGAATTACCTCGTACTAAAACAGTTTTTACTACAATTCTAACAGTTGTTGATCATTTCTCATGAAGTGCTCATTTCATTCTTTTAAAGAAACTTCCTTCAACATTAGAAATGGCACATATTTTTGTAAAGGAAATCGTGAAACTACATGGCATCCCATCTGTAGTGATTTCGGACAGAGGCCCCCAATTAATTTCTCATTTTTGGCAAAATCTGGTGAAATTATTGAACATGGAAGTGCGTACTTCTTCCAGTTATTATCCACAAACAGATGGATTAACTGAACACACAAATCAAACTATCGAACAATTCTTACGTTGTATGTTAGCCGCCTGTAACCAGGAATGGTCTGACATTTTATGGGCCATGGAATTTGCTTACAACAACTCTGATCATTCTTCCATAGGTATGTCACCTTTTTCCTGTGTACATGGTTTCCATCCTAAAGACATGTTAGGAGTAGAAAAAGAATCAACCTTGATCCCAACTGTTACTGACTATGTGAACCATTTGGTAGATGTTCAACAACAAGCTCAAAAGCATTTAGCTCAAGCAAAAGAAACGCAGAAATCATTTGCTGATAATCATCGATCTAAACCACCACTTTATTCAACAGGAGACAAGGTTTGGTTAGCTACAAAAAACTTGAAAATCAAAAGCCACAAAACATTTTGTTCACGATTCATAGGTCCCTTTACCATAGAAAAAGTTATCAATCCTGTCAGCGTAAAATTACTTCTTCCATCAAAATATCATTTTCATCCGGTATTTCATATTTCTTTGGTAAAACCATTTAACCCAAAAACAAGATTACTACATCATCCCCCAGCTATCGCTATAGATGGGGTTCCAGAATTTGAAGTAAAGGCAGTGCTCGATTCAAAAAGAATTGAAGGAAAACTGTTTTATTTAGTAGATTGGAAGGGCTACGGCCCTGAAGATCGCTCATGGGAACCGCTTGCTAATTTACAAAATGCTCCAAAAGTTCTAAAAGTTTTTCATGCCAGGTATCCTGATAAACGAAACCTATCCCTAAAGTCTTAGGGGGGATTCTAAGGAAGGGTACTGTCATGAAGCTATGGTTACCACATGAATCCTCTGTTCCTGTAACAATCATTGCAAAGGTCTACATATGTAAAACTCCTAAGTGGCTACTTAAGGAGAGTTACATGTTCTCCTTATATCCCTCATTAAAAACCCACCCCTATCCCGTGCATCCTGCACTCCTGGTATGTGTAATGTGTGTTTAAACGTTATGTATTTGGTAAACGAAAACTGATGCTTGTTTTTACCAATGCTTATTGCAAAATGTGATGGTGCTGACTTTCAGTTTGTAATTGAAGTGTTAATACGGGACAATGCAAATCACGCAAATACTATACTTGGAACAATGCTTTTCCCTTCAGAAATGTCTGAACTGAGAAGAGCTCTCAGTGTCATGCTCGCGGTAGCAGTTTCTCTCACGCTGTGTGATTTCTAAAACACAGCGTGAGAGCGTAGAGACGCGAACGGCATAACGGACGTCCTAAGGTGTGGCTGGACTATAAAAGCCTTACCCGGACTTCCAGAAGGTGCTTAGCCTTCCAGTTTGCTTCGAGGGAACATCGCGCTTGGCAGCAATACTTACCAGAGGTCATCAGGGATTCTTCCAGAGTCTTCTATCCTGATCTGCAATGCAAGATGATACTAGACAAAAGAAGAAAGAAAGCTAAGTAAAAAACTATTTTTCCTTAAAGGGGCCCATCGCAAGCAAGAACTTTAATTCTCTTGGAAAGAATACTTTTTGGACACTCTCTTTTAAATAAAAGGGAACATATTCAGACAGTACAATCATTAAGGTCTTTATTGTTTATGTTATTTAGACTTTGACATATGTAAAGGAAAGAGGAATCTACAAGTGTAATCATAGTACAAATAGGAGTTGTGTAGAATTGTAGAATATTTGTTTTGCAGCTTATTTAGTTTCTCTTACAATTGAAAAGTCGTGAAGAACGTCAAGCAAGAAGATTACTAAGTAAGTCAAGGAATGAAAAAACACAATGATTGTTAACAACTTGGATTAGAGAAAATGTACTAAAATAATCATTGTTGTTTTGTTATAGAATATTTATAAAGTTCAATCAATGCATACTTTCAAAAGGGGCTACATCCATCAGACGCACACCCCCAGAGGACAACACTTCAACCAACAACATCCTTGCACTCACGACGACTTCAAGGACGCAAAGCCTTACTTTGTAGATCGCAGGTAGGACTTAGATTCTAAAGTAATGACAAAATGCTTTCAATTCTTATTAGGGTAATTAGATTAATAACTTAGAATAAGGATAACAGGAGAACCATTCCTAAGGGAATTTCTTGTTGCTTCGCAGGTCGACTACCACAAACCTCATTAGCGTCCGATTCCGGCCTCCGTCTCTAACTACTATCATCAACCTCAGTGTAATATATAAATCACAAGTTGTAGCATAGGGTTCCTGGGAGTTTGGCTCATAGCGTCTCTACAAAACGCCATCAAGCACCTTACAGGTAAGGGTTCGAGACCACACAGGTAAGAGTGCCTTGATACACCTGACAGGGCCTGCCTTGCAGTCTGACTTTTTCCTTTTCCCTCCCTCCCTGCCTTCCCTGCTTGCTGGCCCCCGACCTGTCCCATGTCCTGCATCAGAGCTGGGGGCCTCCCCTCTGCCACCCACAGGCCTGTTGCCTACCGGGCCTCTTCTCCAACGTTGATCCCATCGTGCATGGTATGTCCCCCTGCAGAGACTGCCCCCTCCCCTTCCAGCACGCCCACCCGCTCTCTGTCATGGAGACCACTCTGCAACCATGCAGCAGACACACATAAACAGCATGCCATGAGCATGCATGGACATCACACTGCACCAGGACTCCAACCCCCATGGACCGTCTTCTCTTCACTTAAGTCGAACTTCGAACCCTGGACCCTGGATGCCAGAGCAACACCTGCACCCAGGCCTCCCCCAGGACCACCAAAGGCCCCTTGCACTGACAGAACTGCTGCCTTACCTGCGTCACAAAGGAAACAACTGACTACAGGTCCATCAGCCACACCACATCATTCACACCCAGCAGCAGGGCCAGCACAAACACCTCTGGAGAGGTAAACTGCCTGCTAATCACTTGGAAAATACACCATGAAAATCTGAGACACCATTACCACCTAGACCCCAGATGCTATCTTCATTAGAGATACCTGACTCAACTGTGCATCAGCACCCGACATCGCCACAGACACCGATGCCGAATACAAGCTTGTGCACTGAGACTGCACCAATGGAAACCATGGCAGCATCACCATAATCTAAAAGAGACCCTCAAATGTGCACACACCACAGAGGACACCACCCCCTTAATGGAACACCTCAATCTCCAACTCCAAGCGAACAGAAAAACCATAATCTGAGGCACCCTCACCTACTGACCTCTGCGACCCTGCCCCCGTTTGCAATGCCATCTCTGACCTCATCAGTCCTATCTCCATCAACTCAAATCTGTATATCCTACAAGGAGACCTCAACTTTCCCCTTTAGAACACAGACCACACCAACACGGCTGACCTCCTAGAAAGTATGGCCAACTTTATTCTCAAGCAACTGATCACTGACCCCACACACAATGCAGGACATATGCACAACCCTATCTTCTCAGCCAGCAACAGAGTAAAATAATATACCCATAGAGAAGAGCTAATTAGACTGACCACCACTTTGTCTACTTCATCCTTTCAGAACCCCTCAACACCCCATTGCCAATGAAACATGGTGCAGCTGGTTCAAGGTATCAGAACAATGTTGGACCATTGCCCTCAACTTCCATCTACCCACCACCAGCGAAGACACAGATAAATCAGTGGACAACTTCACTAACTAGATCACAGCAAGCACTGACATAGTTGCCCTGAGGAAACCGACCGACCTCAAGAAATGCATATGACACCCCAGCTGGTTCACGGAAGAACTAAAAACCCATAAACATAACTGCAGACAGACAGAATAAAGATGGTGAGCCAGTAAGACCCTTGAAGACCGAACACGCTTCAAAGTTGCCCTCAACCACTAGCACCATCTCCTGAAAAACACAGAAAATATCACCTTAACCACCATTATAAATGACAGCTTCAACAACTGCAAGGTACTTTTCAACATAATCAAGGAATTCACCACAGCTTCAGCAACAGAAAACAACATCACACCTTTGCAAGATCTCTGCAACGCCATTGCAGACTTTTTCCATAACTAAATTATCACCATCTAGCAAGACTTCGCATCCCAGGACCCCGCCACAGACAGCATCAACTTACTCAGGCAGACTGATGCCCAACCACACCATCTCACCTCAAGACATCCATCTACTTCGTAGCCCTGCAAACCCCTGCCCCTACCACACTTTTCAAGCTGGGCAATCAACTCATCAGCATAGAACTCACCAAGATCCTCAACTCCTTGATCACCACAGCCCACTTCCCCTAGATTTGGAAACATGCCCATGGGAAGCCTTTGCTGAAGAAGCCATCTGCAGAACCTGGACAACTGAAGAGCTACCGTCCCATCTCTTTGCAACCCTTCCCAGCCAAGGTAATCAAGGTAATCAAGAAGGCAGTCAGTAATCAGCTCACAAACCTGGAGACCCACGATCTCCTGAACCCCATCCCCCCAATCTGGCTTCAGAACAAACCACAGCACTGAAACAGCTCTTTTTGCAGCCACAGAAGACATCCAAAAGCAGTTAGATTAGGGAGAAGCAGTGACCCTCAGCCTCCTCAACCTCTCAGCAGTTTTTGACAACATATCCCACCACTCACTGATCAACAGGCTCCACCAGTTCGGAATCCAAGGATCAGCTCTCAATTGGATAGCATCATATCTCACAAGAAAATGCTGAAAATAATCCTCCCTCCCTTC
Source organism: Lissotriton helveticus (assembly GCF_964261635.1). Taxonomy (NCBI): domain Eukaryota; kingdom Metazoa; phylum Chordata; class Amphibia; order Caudata; family Salamandridae; genus Lissotriton; species Lissotriton helveticus. The sequence goes on from NC_136059.1 coordinate 1,710,888,155, forward strand.
TCCTAGCTCCCTAGGTACATCACCTGTTGTGTACCTCAAGGCTCATGCCTCAGCCTAACCCTCTTCAATACATATATGACCCTCCTGGTCAACATCGTCAAAAGCCATGGACTCAACATCATCTCGTATGCTGCTGACATCCAACTCATCCTCTCTCTGACCAACAATCCAAGAACTATCAAAGACAAGTTCCAAAGGTGCATGAACAAGGTTTCCAACTGGATGAACAACAACTGTCTCAAACTCAACACAGAAAAGACAGATGTACTCATCTTTGGGAAAGGTAAGGACACACACTGGAACAATGAATGGCGGTTCCAGGAGCTGTGACTAACCCTGATACCCACTGAACAACCCACAAGCTCAGCATCATCCTGGACAGATAGCTATCCATGAAGAAGCAAATCTGTGCCATATCCACCGCCTGCTTCCTCATGCTCCGAATGCTCAGGAAGATTTTCAGATGGCTCCCGACCAACACCAGGTGAACTGCCATGCATGCTCTCATCACCAGCAAACTTGACTATGGCAACTCTCTCTAGATAGGAATACCAGCCCAACTCAAGAAGAAACTCCAGACGATCCAGAACATAGCAGCCAGGCTCATCCTCAAACCCCCAAGATAGACGCATATAACCACTCACTTCAGGAAACTCCTCTGGCTACCAGTCATGAAGAGATGCCAGTAAAACCTACTCACCCACGCATACAAGGCACTACACAATGAAGGACCTGCACACCCGAACCAATGTGTGACTTTTCACCAGCCCATCAGAAAAGTCAGACCTGGATCCCTTGCCCTAGCTCACATCTGGTGCCTCTGCCAGACAAACAGCGTAGGCCGTTCCTTCTCCCGTTTGGCAGCCAAGACCTGGAACCCCCCCCCCCCTGCACCTCAGAGTCTCACAATCGCTCCAGCATTTCAGGAAGGACCTCAAGACCTGGATGTATAACCAATAGGAGAAGAAGCAGCAGGATCCAACACCCTTCGAGACCCTCATGGGTGAAGCAGCCGCGTTCTACAAATCCTGATTGAGTAATTGATTCAGAATTATTCCAGGCCTTGCTTAAGCCATGCTCGTAAAGCTATGTCATGAAACCAAGTCTTGGTGACAATTGTGATTGGGAGAAAACCATGGCCTTTCAAATAAGATACAATCAAATAATGGCAGTGGCGAACAGTGACATTTGAAAGTGGTGAAGCGTAAAACAATTGTCGTACTTCACTGTGGCGAGCGAGCAGAGCGAGAGAGCCTGAACCACCTATGTGGTGTTAGGGGGGTTCTCCCTCTGAACAAATTTTGAAAAAAGAGTGGGCAAATGGTGCATTTTCAAGCAATAATGAGAAGAATAGACGGAATTAGTGATGAAAATAACGGAAACAAAATGTGCAGTTCCAATGCATGGTGAGCTCCTTAGGACTCCTCGTCACAAATATGGTAAGATAGAGACTACCTGGAAACAGAAGATAGGTTTCAATTAGTGTAATCTTAAATATAATGAGAACAGAATAAACACATTTAAGACTGTTTTTGCGTAAAATGCAGTTACGTTTTCAGTGCTAAATAAATCCAGCTCCCCTTCACTTACGAGCACAGACTCTGTCCACACGCCTATGCTAAGACATACTATCACTAAAGATATTTATTCTGCTATTCAGGGTTATGCTCCGATTGAAACAACAACCTCTGCATTTAGTGGTTTTAACTGGGACCCCTTTTATTTAGAACGTGGTTACTAGTTCAGTGCCAGTTAGGTCCGGTACTCCTTTTTTTTACTGACGCTGACACTGTCCATATTCTAATGTTAAAGCACACTTCCACTTGAGGGACACTGATGTTAATTATACTGTTTAACATGATTAAAATTTGACTGAAATTAGATGATCACTTAGACCGTTCTGTCTATAACATGGTCCCGTGCTCAATGCATATTTGAGTCTAGCTCGTTTGATTTACGGGTGCTGACACTGCCCATATTGAAATGCCATGGCATGCTCTCACCAGAGGGGCACCTACAACATTCATAAATTTCTATGATATGTTATATATTATACACATAAATACCAGGGTGTCATGTTTCTTCAACGTGGCATGAGCAAACTATCTTCAAAACTGAGAGCTTCCCCTACCCAGAAACACAATTAACTGAATACATTCTGGGTACAAACACTGTTCTCCTAATGTTCAGAAAGCACTAAAGCTATGACCGGCGCTTATGACGCCAAAACTGATTTAAAACTGCACAGGTCATGTTGGGCGTAGCCACTCCTTATACTTTAGCACTTTGAGAACACTTTTATTAATTATAGATGAATCAAATATATTTATGCGCAAAATGCTGGCCTGTAATGTACGTGTTACTTTCAGTTGCGGCAAGCAAAATGGACGGACAGACGGGTGGGTTCACGTGGGGTGTGGGGGGAAACAAGGGAAGTGGAAAATTTAAATATATACACATAAAATAAAAAACTGCCCTCCTCCGTGACCACATCCCGGCCGCCACCTCAGCTCCTGCTGTTCCTGGCGCGTTTAGGCAGACTCCCTCCTTCTGCTCTCCTAAACCTATCACAACGCTGCAATGGCAGCGTTGTGATTGGCGAGGCGCAGCAGAGAGCGCCCCAGCCGGGTCATTTTCTCTATGTAGGCTGTATGCAGCAGCCTACATAGAGAAAAAGGGAGAGTGCGCATGACTGAGTTGGTCGCCCTGGGCCGAACAGTTGTTACCCACAACAGTGGCAAAGCCCCATATTAAAAAATGCGGTCATCAATCTAGGATCAACTTTTTCCTGGTAGATTGCACCATCAGTAAGGACACAACTAAAGTCACTCATCTCCCAGAACATTTGTCCGATCACTCAGCACTTCTTTTGGAAATTGTTTTACCAAAGAGACCCCCCTGCGTAGATGGATATTAAATCTCTCAATACTCCTCGAACCACTAGTTATTGATAGATTTAAAAAAGACACAAATGAATTATTTTTATTTAATAGAAACTCTGCATCTCCTCACATAGTTTGGGATACATATAAGGCCTTTTTGAGAGGCTTATTAACTTCTCTCTCAATAGCCCAAAATAAGAAAGTGGGGGCCGAAATTAAAATGCTAGAAGCATCAATACACCTAAAGCAGGCGCATTAGATCACGCGCCGAATGATTCAAACAACATACAAAAACTATCCATGGCTAAAAACGAGTTAGCGGACTACCTAGAAGCAATAACTAAAAAGAAATGGGAAGCAAGTAGGCTGTCTCACAATGAATATGGAGAGGGATGTGGCAAATTCCTCGCGTGGAATGCCAATGCGGACAACGCCAGGAATATGGTGAAGGATCTTAAGTGCCCGACCTCAGGATTAATCATTTCACAGGACACAGAGATTCAGGAGGTTTTTGCTCATTTCTTCCAAGATCTCTACTCTGAAGATTTAATTCTGAGCGAAGAGCATATTGAAGCTTTTTTCACAGGCTTGCAACTTCCTACACTACCAGACTCTGATAGAGATAACCTGAGTAACTCAATTATTTTATTTATTAAATTTATATAGCGCACAGCTAACCGGAGGTTTCCCGCACCTGTGAACACGATGGACAAGAGGTAAGAGTTAGACACAGAAAAAAAGGAATTCAAGGTACTACTCATTAAAAAGCCAGGTTTTTAGGCCTTCACGAAATTGAAAGTAGTGTTGTTCGATACGTAAGTGAGTTGGAAGAGAGTTCCAGAGGGAGGAAGCCAGATAAGCAAAGGACCATCCTCCCATCCTAGCTCATTTGATCCTAGGAACTTGGAATTTGTATGTATTAATTAGAGGATCGTAGTAGGCGTGGTGGTTGGTAGTGGTGTACCAAGGCACGAAGATAGTGAGGGGCTAAACCAGAGTTTATTTTATGCATGTAGCAGAGGGCTTTAAATTTGGCACGGCTATCGATTCTCAGCCAATGAAGTTCACGGAGTGAGGCTGAGATGGACGTCCTTTTCGGTAGTTTGCAAAGCAGTCTAGCTGTGGAGTTCTGGACTACCTACAGCTTACGGAACACTTCCTTGCTTGCCCACAGATGAAATACATTGCTGTAATCTAATCTGGAAGCTACCAGGGCCTGGATGACAGTTTTTGCGTAGACAGAGGAAGCATCCAGAGAATATTCCTAAGCCACTTGAGAATGGCAAAGCAGGTGGAGGCCACTTTAACCACTTGTTGCTTCATCGACAATTGGTCGTCGATGATGACACCAAGGTTAGGAGCCGATTGAGACGGGACGGTGGAACACCCATTTCTGATGGCCAGTGATGAGAGCCCCAGAGAGTTTCATTTTTACCGAAGATGAGGAGTTCGGTTTTCCCAGCATTTAGTTTTAATTTGTTATCATTCATCCAGTCAGCAATCTTTTTTAGTCCCGGCTGGAGCGCTGATGTCTTTTAGGTCTCCGTGGCAGAGAGCAAGAAGATGAGCTGTGTGTCATCTGCATAAGAATATATAGTTATCCCTGCTTGCTCAGCAATCGTAGCCAGGGGGCTAACATAGATGTTGAAGAGCAATGGACTAAGAATGGATCCTTGAGGGACTCCATACTGGGATACATGAGTCTTGGAATGAGTAATTGGGGAGAAGACCTGAAAGGTCCTATTTGATAGAAAGCTGGACAACCATTTGAGTTCCAGGCCTGTAACACCATTGGATTGGAGAATTTTTAAGAGAGAAGTGTGAGAAACAGTGTTGAACGCTGCACTTAAATTCAATAAAATAAGTGCCACTGTCTCTTCTTTGTCGACCTGTTGACTAATGTTTTCGGTGACTTCCAGAAGATTCCGTAGAAAAATCAGCTCTAAAGCCAGATTGGGACGTATGCAGGATGTTTTGTGTCTCAGCAAAATTACTTTAGAAGAAGTTCTACATACTATTAAAACCCTGAAGAAAGGAAAAGCTGCGGGTCCTGACGCCATCCCAAATAAAATATATAATATTCTCAAAGCTCCATTCTTGCTCCAATTATTTCATTCTGCTTTTACAGCTGCCCAAGACCTCCCCTCATTCTGGAACGAAGCCACTATTACCATCATCCTGAAACCAAATAAAAACCCACAAGTTTGTGAATCGTACAGGCCTAGTTCCCTTCTGAACAGTGACCATAAAATATATACTCAGATTCTAACTAAAATGCTAGATAGGGTAGTGGGGTCTATAATACATCCTGATTAGAGGGATTTATGAAGGGGAGGCAACTCCATGAATTAACCCATGACCTAATTGGAGCAATTGACCTGGCGAATTTATATGAGATCCCATTAGCGATTATGACCTGTGACGCTGCAAAAGCTTTCGTTACGGTCAGTTGGCCCTTCTTACTCAAAGTGATCCAGCGTCTTAATCTAGGAGAAACTTACATAGCAGCAGTGACTGCCCCCAAAAAAATCCATCTGCTAGGGTACTTGTTAATGGCAACCTAACAAAACAAATAAAAATATCCAGAGGAACCAGACAGGGCTGTCCCATTTTGCCTCTCCTTTTCAATATGTATATTAAACCACTAGCATGCAAATTAAGATCTTGCAAGGGCATCTCTTCTTTTAGTTTTAATGGCTAGGAAAAGAAAATAGGTCTATACACCGATGAACTCATGATTTTGATGGGGAATTTAGAGCACTCACTCCCCGAGATATGGGAGCAGTTGAAAAACTTTGGGAGTGTGTCTGGTTACTTAATTAACCAGCTGAAAACAGAGCTAATGTCATGGAATACCCCCTATAGGAGCGATCTTTTAAAACATCAAATAAGATATCTTAGGGTTCAAATAGGTGAAAATATAGATAAGATGTGGTTTTAGAAAAGTACAGGGGCTGTTCTCCTCTTTTATGTGGGGTAGGAAAATCCCAAGAATTTCTCAGAGGAAGCTTAGGAGGAAAAAAGTCCATGGAGGCACAGCCACCCCGGACCTTTAGCTATACTACTGTTCCTTCCACCTGAAAAATTCACGTCAGCTATTAAAGAACATCTCGGCTTTCTCCCCACTTTTTAAGGCTTTAACAATGATTTATAGGAATCAAGCAGATATTTTTCTCTTAAAGTTTGGCCACCCCAAATTCTTTAAGAAGGTTAGGCTGAAGATCCTCCTTGCTGCAACTAGAGTTTGGTCTCAGGTAAGGGCAATGCTGCATATACCTTACTATAACGATGAAACACCTATATGGGATTCTCCAGGCACCTCGGCATGCCTATTGGATGCGCTCGCACTTCCCCTGTGTAAATCTGGGATACTTAAGTGGGGGCAGTTAATTGTGGACAATGAGCTGATTCCATGGCAGTGCCTCTCTGTACTATCAAACAACTCGGTTTCAAAATTCAAATATTATCAGATCTCGAGCTGGATAAAATCGATAGGGAAGGAGATAGAAGGGAACCGTGATCTGGTGAATGGGATCTGTACAAGATATACAATGCACAAAGAGGTAGCCGCATGGTACTGGTTAATAATTGAGACTGGGTAGGACACGCAGAATCCATTCACAGAGAGCTGGAAGAAGGACCTGCCGGGTGAAGACCTCGAAAACATAGGGCAAGTATCTATGTCTATTTTGTGGTCATATGTGAAAGCTGCACCCTTAAAGAAAAGCCACCTTTTCACTGTCCTTAAGGCATACTGGATGCCACAGAAATTGCCAAAGATGGGGAATGGAGTGATAAAGAAGTGCCCGGCATGTGACGAGAACAACATGAGCCATATGTTCTGGCAGTGTCCTTCAATTCAGCCCTTCTGGAATCACGTGGGTAAGATCATCTCCAATATTATGGGCAGAGAAGTTGGGTTGACTGGAACCTCATTATCTTCTGGGTGATCCCAGGTGGGGTGGAAAATGTAATATTCTCTAAAAACCAGAGGGCGCTTTTTTTGTCTTGATACTTCTGGCGCAAAGGGAGATATGTGTAAAATGGATCCTCCCCTCTTCCCCCACTAAAATGTAATGGATTGACTCAATACGGCGAACTTCACAACTTGATCGAGCAAACAAGTGGGTTAAGAAAACAATATTTTGGGATCTCTGCAACTCCTGGTTTACAACTTATGTTTCTAGTTTCACTCAATGAATATAATTTTCACAACTTCTTTTTTATAGGCATCATTTATTGATACTTTTTGTTTCTGTGGGGGCTATTCTTTCCTCTTCACTAATGTAAGAAATATAATTTGTGCACCCAATGGTCCAATGATTACCAACTTGCTCTACAGGCCGTTATGATTTTTGATTTGATTTGATTTGATGCGGATTTATATAGCGCGAATTGCTGCCCGGAGGCGTCCAAGCGCTGTGAATACCAGGTCCGACAGAGGGGGGAGGCACGGGAGAGGGAGGAGTTTAGGTTAGATGGAACAGGAAGGTTTTCAATTGTTTACGGAATGTCGTGAGGTTAGAGTTGGATCTTAGATGCGGTGGAAGGGTGTTCCAGGCCTTCGCCGCATTGTAGGTGAAATACCTACCTCCAGCTCTGGATCTCCTTACTCTCGGGGTGACTGCTAAAAAAGATTGATCTGATCTTAGGTTCCTGTTGGGCCTGTAGTGATGGATCAGGTCCTGTGTGATCTTGGGGCCAGAGTTCCAGAAAGACTGGTGGGCTATGCATAAGGCTTTGAACAGCACCCTTTGACGCACAGGTAGCCAGTGGAGAGAGGCCAGCCCGGATCTGACTGACTGTCTGCGAGGGATGTTGAGTAGCAGACGTGCAGCACAATTTTACGCTGTCTGCAGCCTCCTCAGAGTGGATTCAGGGGCTCTGAGGTAAAGGATGTTATTAAAATCAAGGCGGGATTGAATCAGGCCTTGTATCGCTGCCTGCTTGGCTTCCATGGGAAGGAGGGGGAAGATTTTTTTAAGCATCTTCATGATGCCAAAGCAGGTGGCCGAGAGTTTGGTGGATTGTACATCGAAGGAGAGTGATTTGTCCAACCAAATTCCCAAACTTTTAATACTGTTTTTGGGGGTGGGGGAAGGGCCCAAACTGGGTGGCCAAAGATTGGTCGGGAGGTTGGAGACCGAATTGCCGAGGACCATAAGCTCGGTCTTGTCTCCGTTTAGTTTTAAGGATGAGAGGTACATCCAGGATTTTACCTCTTCTAGGCACTCCCTGAGTCCGCTCTGTACAGGTGGGTTGGTCTCCTGTGTAAGGGAGACCACTAGCTGCGTGTCGTCCGCGTAGGAAATGATCTTGATCCCATACGGTCGGACGACATCAGCCAGCGGCCTCATGTACAGATTGAAGAGAGCCGGGCTCAGGGAGGATCCCTGGGGGACGCCACAGTTCAGGGGAATGCTGGTGGAGACTGAATCACCATCAAACACCTGGAAAGATCTATCCTCCAGGAAAGACCGGAACCAGGACCATGCTCTGCCCCTGATCCCAACCTGGGCCATACGGTCCAGCAAGGTGACATGGCTGACCGTATCGAAGGCCGCACTGAGATCAAGGAGGATCACTGCCACTGATCCTCCCTGGTCTAGGATTTTCCTGGCCTCCTCGGTGACCATGAGGAGGGCGGTCTCGGTCCCATGTTTGGGTCTGAAGCCAGTTTGGGTGGGGTCCAGAAGAAGGTGTGTTTCTAAAAAATTGGTGAGTTGGAGATTTATGTACTTCTCCAGGACCTTGCTCGCCCAGGGGAGCAGGGATATTGGGCGGTAATTGCTCATATCCGAGGGGTCCAGACTGGGCTTTTTCAGCAGGGCCTTCACCATGGCCTGCTTCCAGACTGTGGGAACTGTGCCCTCGGAGATGGAGGTGTTTAGCACTTCCCTCAGTGTGGGTGGGATGGTTTGGGCGGCTGTCATTATTATCTCTGGGGGAGCAGGATCGTTGGGGGAACCGGATTTGACCTTGCGTGCCAAGGACTCCAGCAGGGCAGGTTCCAGTGGAGGAAAGTGATGTAGCGTGGGTGATTGGGAATTATACGTAGGCTCAACGGGATGTGGAGGCATAATTGACGGGGGGGAGTTGGTTCGTGGGAAGGTCGAGTAGATGGAACTGATTTTCTGATGGAAGAATTCTGCCACCTTGTTGCAGTGGGAGACGGGCTTATCCACTGATGGACTGGGGGGTGTTTAGTAAGTAGATTAATGATTTTGAAAATTTCCTTCGGCTTTGATTTGGCAAGGACAATTTTCTCCGAGAAGTAGACGGCCTGGGCTTCCTTTATCAGGTTTTTGTAATTAATAATAGCTTCTCGGTAACGGGTTTTATCTGCTGCTGCGTAATCAATTCGCCAGCGTCTTTCGAGTTGCCTGCAGCACCGTTTTTTCTCTCTCAGGTTCTCCGTGTACCACGGGGCAGTTTTGTGGGGGCGTTTAAGCGTCACTTCCTTTTTCGGGAGGGCGATGTCCAGGGATTGGGAGATCCAGTTGACGTAGGCCAGATTGGCTGAATCGGAGTTCTCCGTGATCATGGGACGGGACTCTGTGAGTGCGTTGGTCCACCTGTCAGTCACAAGGTGGGACCAGGTTCTCCTGAATCTAGTAATGGGGGTATGTTCAGGGGGCTTAGGTATAGTCCAGTTGATGGGGATCAGGAAATGATCCGTCCATGGGAGGGGTATGGGGCGACTGGTAAGGAGATCGATGCAGTTGGTGAAGACTGGGTCAAGTAGATGACCTTTTACGTGTGTGGGCAGGGTAACCCGTTGTGAGAGTAACATAGCTGCTAGGTCGCTTGTTAGAGTCGAAGCTGTAAGGTCAGAGGGTGAATCAAAGTGGAAGTTAAAATCACCCAACAGGATAAAGTTGGGTGTAGAAAAGATACGTTCGGATACATTAGTTGGTAAGCTGACGTGAAACTGTCCCGGGGGGCCTGGTGGTCGATAAATCAAGGTGCCCGAAAGGCTCTGATTGGGGGACAGTTCTATATGAAAGGTAAGACTTTCACAGTCTAGAATGGTTTCCGCCGCCACTCTGCAGTTGAACTGTTCTTTGTGTATTATAGCCAGGCCACCTCCCCTCCCTTTTGGCCGATCCTGGCGTAGGATTTGAAACCCTGCGGGAAGCACAGCTATAACGGCTGGGTCGGCTTCCAGGGAAAGCCAGGTTTCTGTAAGGAACAGAATGTAAGGTGAGTGTTCATCTATTAACAGCATTATTTCGGCTGAGTGTTTGGGAAGGGAGCGGCAATTCAGCAAAAACATCCGAAAGTTGTTGAGTGGTTTGACGGTTATAGTGGGTTTGAGGGGTTTGCGGCACTCCGGACATAGTTGAGGTAGGTTGTCGGCGACAAAACTGTGACAACAGTGTTTGTCCATGGGGGCCCTCAAACTATGAAGGAAGTCGGCACTATAGGAAATGCGATGGATTGTTGGGGGGGCAGGGGGGCTGGCCCCTGGCCCGGACTCGGCGCGGACCAGCGCAGACGAGCTTGCCTTATGCGCGCATTCGTCGCGCCCGCTGCGCTCGTCCGCTGCGCTTCCTGTGCATGCACATATTTATTGGGACGGTTTAGTGGGCGTGTCCCTCGATTCCTCGTGGCCGATGGCGGCTGAGGAGGGCTCTCTCAAACACTCCCTCTGAGCGCTAGCTCCGCTCTGAGGAGGGCAGATAAAATTCAAGTTTTTACAATTCAATTAAAGGCAGTTACAAACATGTGCAAATAGGCAATTTTAGCAGCGTTATTTTTCCTCTCCCGGCTGTGCCTCAAGAGGGATGTGGTGTACAGCGAGCTAGTGGATCAGCGCGCTATAAGTAGTAAAGTGGGCGTGGCTACAAGGGGGGGGGCGTGTCCCTCGATTCCTCGTGGCCGATGGCGGCTGAGGAGGGCTCTCTCAAACACTCCCTCTGAGCGCTAGCTCCGCTCTGAGGAGGGCAGATAAAATTCAAGTTTTTACAATTCAATTAAAAGCAGTTACAAACATGTGCAAATAGGCAATTTTAGCAGCGTTATTTTTCCTCTCCCGGCTGTGCCTCAAGAGGGATGTGGTGTACAGCGAGCTAGTGGATCAGCGCGCTATAAGTAGTAAAGTGGGCGTGGCTACAAGGGGGGGGCGTGTCCCTCGATTCCTCGTGGCCGATGGCGGCTGAGGAGGGCTCTCTCAAACACTCCCTCTGAGCGCTAGCTCCGCTCTGAGGAGGGCAGATAAAATTCAAGTTTTTACAATTCAATTAAAAGCAGTTACAAACATGTGCAAATAGGCAATTTTAGCAGCGTTATTTTTCCTCTCCCGGCTGTGCCTCAAAAGGGATGTGGTGTACAGCGAGCTAGTGGATCAGCGCGCTATAAGTAGTAAAGTGGGCGTGGCTACAAGGGGGGGCGTGTCCCTCGATTCCTCGTGGCCGATGGCGGCTGAGGAGGGCTCTCTCAAACACTCCCTCTGAGCGCTAGCTCCGCTCTGAGGAGGGCAGATAAAATTCAAGTTTTTACAATTCAATTAAAAGCAGTTACAAACATGTGCAAATAGGCAATTTTAGCAGCGTTATTTTTCCTCTCCCGGCTGTGCCTCAAGAGGGATGTGGTGTACAGCGAGCTAGTGGATCAGCGCGCTATAAGTAGTAAAGTGGGCGTGGCTACAAGGGGGGGGGCATGTCCCTCGATTCCTCGTGGCCGATGGCGGCTGAGGAGGGCTCTCTCAAACACTCCCTCTGAGCGCTAGCTCCGCTCTGAGGAGGGCAGATAAAATTCAAGTTTTTACAATTCAATTAAAAGCAGTTACAAACATGTGCAAATAGGCAATTTTAGCAGCGTTATTTTTCCTCTCCCGGCTGTGCCTCAAGAGGGATGTGGTGTACAGCGAGCTAGTGGATCAGCGCGCTATAAGTAGTAAAGTGGGCGTGGCTACAAGGGGGGGGCGTGTCCCTCGATTCCTCATGGCCGATGGCGGCTGAGGAGGGCTCTCTCAAACACTCCCTCTGAGCGCTAGCTCCGCTCTGAGGAGGGCAGATAAAATTCAAGTTTTTACAATTCAATTAAAAGCAGTTACAAACATGTGCAAATAGGCAATTTTAGCAGCGTTATTTTTCCTCTCCCGGCTGTGCCTCAAGAGGGATGTGGTGTACAGCGAGCTAGTGGATCAGCGCGCTATAAGTAGTAAAGTGGGCGTGGCTACAAGGGGGGGGCGTGTCCCTCGATTCCTCGTGGCCGATGGCGGCTGAGGAGGGCTCTCTCAAACACTCCCTCTGAGCGCTAGCTCCGCTCTGAGGAGGGCAGATAAAATTCAAGTTTTTACAATTCAATTAAAAGCAGTTACAAACGTGCAAATAGGCAATTTTAGCAGCGTTATTTTTCCTCTCCCGGCTGTGCCTCAAGAGGGATGTGGTGTACAGCGAGCTAGTGGATCAGCGCGCTATAAGTAGTAAAGTGGGCGTGGCTACAAGGGGGGGGGCGTGTCTCTCGATTCCTCGTGGCCGATGGCGGCTGAGGAGGGCTCTCTCAAACACTCCCTCTGAGCGCTAGCTCTGCTCTGAGGAGGGCAGATAAAATTCAAGTTTTTACAATTCAATTAAAAGCAGTTACAAACATGTGCAAATAGGCAATTTTAGCAGCGTTATTTTTCCTCTCCCGGCTGTGCCTCAAGAGGGATGTGGTGTACAGCGAGCTAGTGGATCAGCGCGCTATAAGTAGTAAAGTGGGCGTGGCTACAAGGGGGGGGGCGTGTCCCTCGATTCCTCGTGGCCGATGGCGGCTGAGGAGGGCTCTCTCAAACACTCCCTCTGAGCGCTAGTTCCGCTCTGAGGAGGGCAGATAAAATTCAAGTTTTTACAATTCAATTAAAAGCAGTTACAAACATGTGCAAATAGGCAATTTTAGCAGCGTTATTTTTCCTCTCCCGGCTGTGCCTCAAGAGAGATGTGGTGTACAGCGAGCTAGTGGATCAGCGCGCTATAAGTAGTAAAGTGGGCGTGGCTACAAGGGGGGGCGTGTCCCTCGATTCCTGGTGGCCGATGGCGACTGAGGAGGGCTCTCTCAAACACTCCCTCTGAGCGCTAGCTCCGCTCTGAGGAGGGCAGATAAAATTCAAGTTTTTACAATTCAATTAAAAGCAGTTACAAACATGTGCAAATAGGCAATTTTAGCAGCGTTATTTTTCCTCTCCCGGCTGTGCCTCAAGAGGGATGTGGTGTACAGCGAGCTAGTGGATCAGCGCGCTATAAGTAGTGCAGCCTGATTGTGGCTTAGTTAAGTTTAAATACACTGGCCTGTTGAAGAACAGGGGCCATGGTCAACCTAGGAGGTCTACTCTGACAACAGACCCCGGAGTAAAAATGTGCCCACCCTCTGGTATGGAGTGACCGGATGCTTTCTTGCTTCTTACTGGTCTGACTGGCCCTATCTTCTTGAAACCAGAGCATCTTTTCGTAAAATGAGGACTAAAGATAGAAACCCCCTCAAAAAAACCGAAAAACAGTGGTCAAAGCCACTCCCCCCCGCCCTTGAGCAGGACCGCCCACCCGATCGCCCCCAACCAGGCACTCCAGGTACTTCTGCTTTCTCGCAGTGCGAGAAACAGAAATATAAAATGGTAGTTTTACCATTTTATTTTTCTGCCTTGCAGCACTGCGAGAAAGCAGTGGGGCGACGCCCCCACACCCCCGTAGAGGAGCTGCCTGAAACAAGTCTGTCTGTCAGCACCTCTATTGTGTTCCCTTTATGCAGTAAATCTTCCCCTAAAAAATTCTGCATGCAACGTAGTCCCTCCTAAGGTAGATAGTGAGTTAATACATTGCCTCCTATTTGCAGAAAACATAGTAATAATAGACGGGACACCCAGGAAACTACAATTTTTGTTTTCACAGTCAAATATTGTGTAAACAATACAAAGTATTTGTGACATCTGGGGTCGGAATATTTAGGTGGTTAAGTCCTACGTATATTTAGGGAAGTTTGTAGCTCTAGTTTGTCTGATAGAAATGCTATTTCTCATTTGCACACTTATGCAATGTGCCACACAAATGTACTGACATTGGGGCATATTCTCAAGCATGTGTAAAAAACCATTGCAAAAGTAAATTAACACAACACTGAACATCGCAGGAAAATTACGCTGTGTTAACTAAGTATTCACAACACAGCGTTACCATGCGACAGTCTCCAGATAACGCGTCAAATGACTACGTTAAAATCAAGGCCACGCGGCAAAAATGCGATACACCAACGCAAAAAAAGTTATGATGAGGCCAATCGCAATACAAAAAGCAGCGAAAACCAGCGGCAGGCCTGCAAATCCCACGCGTTTGGTGGGAAAATGCTCTATAAAAGCTACAAAAACAACACACCAGAAACAATCCAAAGTGCGAAGCAACAAGGATGCACCTGGACACAGTGCAGAGGCCAACGCCAACCCCATCAAGCCCCACAGACCACCAGCAAGGAACCCCGGAAGGCCAAGAAGAAGAGGAAGATGGGGTGCAGTCCACAGAAAAACCAGGTCAGCGTCACGGAGGTGACAGTACACTACCATCAACTGACCCACAATGAGACTAACGTGAATGATGTCGGAGTGACAAGGAGGGCAAGAGGCGCTGGCATGATGTGAAAAGCCATACCAAGCACAAACCTGCTGTCAACAAGAAGCAGCAACGGTCACAGAAGGTGAGAGTCCTGCGCCACAGGAAGAGCTGGAGGAAATGAAGGCCACAGTCATCAGTGTAGAGACGGTGCAAGGAGGTGGGAGTCAGCACACAGCTCGAGAGGACCGGACACAACATCAACAGGGTGAGCAATGACCAGGGACTGGGCGGACGGTGGGAGATGGGCACACTGACACACATGCACAACGATGTGTAGCACACTGCACACCCACAATGACCCTGGATCATGTCCCTGATCCCCGTGGCACATTGCAGCACACATAGATAGCAAAAACATCACATCCCACGCCAATGTTGTAGAAAGTGCAACACCGACACTGCAGAACAGGGGACACAACTGGGCCCACTCATGCGCAGAAAAAGGCCAAACACTTCGAACAGAGCAGGAAACCGTTAGATTCATACGTACACATACAACATCACATCCGTCACATAGTACAAAGGTCCACTGTCCCCATCAAATTGGCAACAACGCCCAAACAGTCCCAATGTCCATTGTCATACAGTCTGCATGTCACCAAGAACAATGCGCAAACATACATGTCAACAGAATGGTAACATGCATCTCCCCTTTACATTGCAGAGGGACAAATAACACCTCCAGCAGACCAGACCATCAGTGATGCTGGAGACGTCCACCACACCTTAAACACCGACGCCCTACTACAACTCATGGACATCCCAGGCAACCCATCACCAGGGCAGACAAGCTCCATTGAGGAGAACACAGCCCCTGCATAGACCACACAGCAGGAAGCACCAGCAAGCACGGCATGCACCCAACACGCCACCGAGGCACACATCGCAGTCAAATGCCAGGTGTCAGAATGCCTAAAGGAGTACAGGTGCTGGTGGGGTCAGGGCTCAAGGAAGCCGAATAACATGGCATAAGGGGTCTTCAAGTCCCATCAGGGCAAACCTGCACCTCACAAAGGAGACCCACACTACGACAGAGACACATGCATTTGCACATTCTCTGTACTGAACCATGCCCAGAGCCCCGGAATTACCATTCACATACCCATGCTGGACCACAGTACGACGATCTAGTATACTCCCCTTACGTAATGAGTGGCAGACGGCAAAGCTACATGTCCAAGCACTAACACGCTGCCTGCGAGGACATGGCTGCGTCCGCCCTGGCCCTGTAATGTTGTAGGGCCAGGGGCCCTCATGCACACATCATGACCAAAGGGACACACGCAGATAGTTTGTGGAACTGGCTACGGGTCACATGTATAGTTACGCCTGTGCTGGATGTGTGTGGGGTGAGTGTAAGCCAGTCCTCACGGAGTGGTTGGTGCTGGCAACAACTGGAACAGTGAACACTATGAAGAAGGAAACAGTAAACACCAGCATTACAGAGACAACAGCGGTGCATCATGGTGGTAGCCGGAGCAAGTACAGAGGCCACCCAATGAGCAAATAGAAGTGTCCTTGAGTTGCACTGCACTGAGGTTGGGGCACTAGAGCTGAGCGCGCTCATGTGAACAAAATGTCTAGGATTGGGTACCTACAGGATATATCTGATGCAGCTGCAGTGGGGAGAGTCAAACCTGCATTGTCTTACCCATCATCGTCCCAGGTCTACCACAATGCCTGAGGAGACATTGCTGCGTGAACTCGCCACAGCACATAACCAAAACAGTAATGGACAATGCCTCATGGTGCATTGAGTTAGTGGCACCTGGAGTGCTGAGCAGGGTACCAAGCAAATGATGGCATCCATGACAGGTGTGAACAAATCCATTATTCTGCCAGTACCACTATTTCAACTCTGGCAGATGGCATTTGGAGGTGGTCCTGGCGGTGGTGGCGTGAGCCTCCTGCGGTGATGCAACGTTCGTGCCGGTCTGGACTCGATTTGTTGTGTGAGCCCTGGTGGGCCACAGTTGAGGCCAGAGGTAGCGGACAGTGCAGGGCTACATACATATGGCGTTGATGAACCCAAGGCCTTTGTCTCAGAGGCCATCCAATGTCCCAAAAGAAAGGGTCCCAGACTTGACCAGCACAGAGTTACTGGCCCCGATGCACAGCGACCGGCACAGGCACCCCGCCTTAGGACGGTGCCTTGTGATGCACCGAGGCAGGGCCATGCGGACTGAGCGAGTCCTCATCAATTTCTGAGGTCATTGTGGTGGAGGGTTGCGGGGGACAGTGGAATGTGTACCCAAGGGCATGAAGCAGAGGGCATAAGCCATCCGGAAGCAGCAAATGGAGGAGTGGAGTGCTACAGCCTCGTTTCCATCAACATTTCCATATCAGCTACATGAGGATGAAGACAACCCCCAGTCCATTCACTCAGACGCCACCAAGGTTCAACCAGAGAGTGTCCATGAATGTCGGGGAACAGACTTAGTCGCACCCGGGCTGAGAGGGGAGGGAGTCTGCGATGATGCTGGTACAATGATATGAACTCCGCCATTGCTAAATCAAGACTCAGTCCCAAATGTGTGCCCTACTTGACCACATTGTAGGCCGGAGGCAGCGGTCAGCAGTTGCCCACAGACATGTGTTGTTGGAATGCTATGCACAGACTTGGTGGCAACACATCGAATGGAGTATAGTGACTTCAAGTCAGCCATAAACATTGCCGTCTGCCATCGTGTATTCAAGACTTCCAAATGTGTGACCTACTAGACCTACTAGTCCTCTGTGTCAGCCGGTAGAGTATGTAAATGAGAAAGGAGTACTGCGGGACTTGCTCGCGGAGGCTGTGATGGTCGTAGCAAGTTGCCAGGGTCGCGGGTCTCAGGCTTGGAGCGTGCACCGGCACGCGGTGGGCCCTCTTCGACACATGCCGGTGTCGGCAGGTGTACAAAAGGAAAAGGGTCCCAGTACACTATTATTCACAAAAATATAAATTAGTATAAGAATCAAACATTAATAAACTAAATCTAAAGAAACTGTAAGGTACACTGTTATTTAATCACAATGCGCCATATAACAATGTATTACGCACAAAAATGCAAAATGTAATCTAAAAAAACATTAGTGCCCCAAAGGGTAAGGGAAGGAGAGTGTCAGTGAAAAAGAGTGGCGCAGGGTTAGGGAAGTGATAGAGTGAAGGTCATGTGACCTTAATCAAAGCAATTCTCAATCCTGGCTTCAGCACAGAGCCAGAGTAATATACAATGAATGCTCATAAATTGTGCCATGCCATGCTTCTAAAGTTTCTGCATAAATCAATCGGCTCGGGGTAGAAGCTGGCAGGTGGGCTGGTTGTCGAAGTTTGGACCCCACAAAGTAATAGGGAGTAGTTGGACCTTACAGGAGGGTCTTCCTCAGGACAGGGGAATGCTGGGGGCGGACTTCCTAGAGTACAAGAAAAGGGGATCAAAATCAGGAATGGTCTGCAAGGATCCAGGTATATTATACGAGAGAGCAAGTGTAGTGGAAAATTACCGTGAGTTGCGTGTTACACACGGGTCATGAGGCAGGAAGGATCCATGTCAGAACGAATTTAAAAGGTGATAACATCAGTGAATGCATCTGTGAAATACAATAAATTAAATTAAAGGCAGCGTTCATAAAGAACTCGGACTCTGGGTGCGCAGTGGGCCACAGTTAAACATAACAATGGATCCACTTACGAGGAAGGGCTGAAAAGTCACCGTCCTCGTTGTGTCATAACATTAACATAAAGCCGCCAAGGAATGGTCAGCTAGCCTGATTTCTGAGTAATACAAAAACAAAAACCCAAAATTAAATGGACGCATAAAACCATGCTCAAGGGGTTAGGCGTGCAAAACGGCAACAGCGTAAATCTGTCGCCCCGGAGAGCCGTGCGTCTAAAAAGGCAGAGGGCCGTGGGATCCGACAGCACAGCTTAAATTCTGATCAGCCTGAGACGTGGCGCGTGTGCTCGTTGTCTCACGCTCAATGCAGGGACTTACAGCCAGATTCAAGAAGCCGAAATCGGCTCGCAAAGGGCCAGATTCTGAGAATCTGTCCCTTTGCGACCGCTATTTTTGCATTTGGGATTCATCAACCCAAATGCAAAAATCGCAATTTGAGAAAACGCTAAATTGCGGATAATTGCATTTAAGGAATCTCAATTTGAGATTCCTTAAATGCAATCCATGAACCATATTAAAATTGCGAATTCGCAATCTGGGGCCGCTATTTACCGCGTAGTCTAATTACGTGGTAAATAGCGAAAACTTAGAAAAATGCACTTCAGTGCATTTTTCTAAGTTGTATGTTACACACACACATGTCCTTTGGACATGCGCAACACCAGTGTACCTTACCATTTCAGGGGTGCTACAGGGTGTCCTTTGGACACCCTGGCACCCTTAAATTCACTTCCTTATTTGCGATTCGCTAATTGCTAATCGCAAATAAGGAATGACTCCCCATTCATTCCTATGGGCCTTTAGGCCCATAGGAATGAATGGGAAAGCCATTCCTTATTTGCGATTAGCAATTACCGAATCGCAAATAAGGAAGCAGTAGAAATCACAAAAAATATTGCGATTTCTACATGCATCCCGTTTTGCGAGTCTGTAATAGCGATTCCTTAAAAATCGCTATCGAGGATTCGCAAAACGGGACTTTGATGAATCTGGGGGAAAGACAATTGGAGTTAGGCTCCAGGGGGGATGATCTACAAAAACTGGGGTCTAAGGTGCAGATGAAGTTCCCTGCAATGTTAAGAATCATGTGAAGGAATAAAACACACATTATTCTCGATCCGGCCGAAGTTGATGCTCTAATAGCACAGATGAAAGATGCCTATGGAGACATGTACCAGCTGTTATAACAAGGTTACAAAGGTGAAATTACGAGAGTATTAGGAATGTTTTTCATCCATATACACTGAATATGCATAAAGAAAGGTAGGCGCCTAGTCTCAAGTTTGAGCTTGCAAATGGTGGACGCTAGGCCTTTGGATAAGTGAGGGGGGTGTTCCTCAGGGTGGGAGGAGGAGCACATTGGGTGTGGAACATAGTGGGAAAAAGTTAAAAAATAAGTCCTCATCTCACAGAATAGCAGTAATGGGAAACGCAGCAAGATCAGATACAGCTAATTGTATGGTTCTAGGTAGGAGACCTCAAGGAAAGTGACAATGGGAAACTAGGGAAATCAATCCCTGATGTGAAATTAAAAATAGAAACCTGGAATGTAAATGGTTTGAAGTCCAGGAGGAAGCAGGGTTGAGCCGCAGAATATATTAGGGATTGTGTGGCCCATGTTATAATGCTCCAAGAGGTTTGCTTGGAAAGAAAGGAGTGTAGGCTTTGTTTAAGCAAGCTTAGATTGGTACAGGAAGTTGTTTGCTCAGAGAAATAGGGAGGTACAAGATGGGTTGCTGTCATCATAAGGATATATTGAGTAAAAAGGATGTTAGGGCCTTATTTATGAGGCCCTTATGCTGCTGCTGCATCACTTTTTGTGACGCTGCGATGGCGTAAGATATCCATTACACTGCGTCATATTTCAAAGTGACACATATAGGCGGATGCGTCACTTTGTAAACCCCTGTGCTACATTATACATGCCTCAGGTATAATGTGCGAAGGGTGGGCGTTGTGGTGCAGAAAAGGCTCGTACAAGTGTTGCAGTGAAATCTAAGAGATTTCACTGCAACACTTCTACGGCCTCACTGCGTCAAATCCTTTTACCTGCTTGAAGCAGAGGGAAGGACTGACACAGGCCTTCTCACATGGGGCTTTCCCTATGTGAAATGACACATCGCTGGAGATATGTCTGTTTCCAGACACACTCCAGCAATGTAACATTTTTGCGCAGACAGATAAGGCAGGATTCCTGCCATATCTGTCAATCCTTGCGACATGGAGAGCCATACAGTAAATACGGAGTACCCATGGTGTTGCAAGGAGGGCACGCTGAAAAGTGTTGCATGGCTGTTTTACCGCAGCGATGAGACATTTTTCATAAATGAGGCCCTTAATCTTTAATTCAGTAACAATGCTACTACTAGTAGAAGGACACTTGTTAACTAATGTCAAATTATGGTGCTTAAAAGATTTGAGTTAATTTATACTCTGCATATTTCACTTGTAGAAATGGAACGGTTTGACATTAGATTTTATATCCCGTTTGACAGTAGACGTTCTATCAAAAGTTTATTGGTCCAAATCAAAGTATCATTCTAATGTGCGTACTGTCATAAAGTGTGGTGCATACTCATGGTGGAGCATTTTGGTTAACCACTTGTTTTTGTTTTGAAAATAGCAAACTACGATGAAGCTGTGCCAATCAGCAGACACCTCTGAATTGATGCAAAAAATCTTCACAATTTTATCATCTTTCTCTCCCCTTTTGATGGCTTGCCCTTCTGACAGTTCTGTTGGTTGAAGGACCTCGCATTACCCTGACATTCATACCATGATGAGGACATATGAATCCTCAGGCAAGTTTTTGATAAGTAGGAGGTGCACTTTCAAATGAATGTGGATGGCACTAAGGGGCATATTAACAAGCCCCTATCGCCACTTAACCTGTCTTAATGCTGCCTTGTAAATAAGGCACTCTTTCACGCTATACTGAGCCTGAAAGGAGCGGGCAATAAGCGTTGTGGTGGGCATTCCACCGCAATAATTATTTATTTTGATGCTGCTCCATATTGGCATAAATATGAAGCAGCTCCAAAATTAAGACCAGTAAATACCTGGTCTTACCCTGGTGAAATGAGAAGAAATACTTTATTTCTATTTTTTTTGCTGTTTCCATGTGTGCTGCATTGCTCAGCACACATAGAAATAGCAAAACGCCATGAATGCTTGTTTATGTGCAGGAAGGTGTCCCTTCCTGCACATAAACAATTATTAAAAAAATTACAGGTTACAACTTCTATATGTGCTCCACAAAGCAGCACACATAGCAGTTTCAAAACGCCATTTCAGATTGTTTATGTGCAGGAAGGGTTATCTTCCTGCATATAAGCAATCCTTCTCCTCAACGCATGCACCCTTGCACCATGATGCAAGGGTGCCTGCGTTGTTGCTAGGCAGCTGTAATTAGTGCCATCGCAGGGGTAATGCAGTGCTGCACCGTATTCTTGTAAATACGGTGCAGCACTGCATTTCAGAAGTGGCGGGGCGTGGGGTTAGGCCAAGGAGGCTAACGCCGCCCACCGCCACTTCTTCCGCCCACCGCCACTTCTTTTGTAATATGCCCCTATGTTTAACACCCACCTATAAAACAATGCACAGAGAATGGTTGACCTTTTAGAGTGCCTCAACGTCATCCATTACATGATAGAAATCTGCATCTGTTCAAAAGCTAATCTCATGCATAGATTCTGCCCACTTCAACTGACCTTCAAACAAAGGCCCTCCTCAAAAAATCCTAAGAGCAAGTGAGGGATCTAGAATCATTCTAGATTACAATCTCACCTTCACTCAAATCAATGCCGCTGTCAAGAACATCATCCTTCTACTTCCACCCATACGGAAAAGACACCGAACACTCCAAAATGACCAGTGACTGGAGAGGACCAGAGCTCTGGTGATGGCACGCCTGGACTAATTTATAGTGATCAAAGTGGCATTCCATAAAAATTCATGATCCCACTACAAAAATTACAAACCAGGCAGCGAGAAATTGTGTGCACTTACACAGAGAAGATTAAATGAAGCTGACAGTCAAGGCACTTTATGGGCTTCTGGTGTAATATGGAATCGGATTTGAAAGTCTGCTTTATGAGAAACCTTAATGGGTGAAAAGCCAAATCCTGCGAATTATGCCCAACCAAGGAATTTTAGATTTCCATCAATCAACAGTGATCCTTCAGAAGATTCAAGGACAGAAGTAACGCATAGGGGTAGAAGGCCTGCAATCCCGGAACTCTATTAGTTTACAGATTTGCTCAATTTTACATTACTTTCATTCATTCATTCATTTGATAACTTTATTTCGGTCAAAGACCATAAAAGTGCAATAAAATATGTACAGGCACAATAATAAAACCATAAATACAGTCAAGTTAAGAAGTTATTAAACAATGAGTTATCAAAGAGTAAAGGTATGGGTAAATATGGGCCATTATTTCATACTAAAGAAAAGAGTTCTTCTCCGCCACATGCCATATAAAAAAACGGGAAACAGCAAAAACAATGGAAGGGGCAGTATCATAGGTTAAAACTCTTGAGGCTTGTGCACATTGTCTGAAACACAGATTTTTACACAGTGGAAGGATCCAGCATTTCCGAATTCCGCTGTATGCCGGGCAGAAAAAAAAGATATGTACAATGTCTTCCCTCCAATAGTTGCAAGCAGGGCAATTGGCCTCCATCGAGTGTGACCATCTGGATGTTAGTGCCCCTATCGGTATGGAGCCATGCCTCAGTTGGGTATATAGTTTTCTTGCAAGTGGAGGCTGTATCAGGTCCAAAAACACCTCCGTCCTGGGACTAACTTTCGTCAATAAAAAGTCTGTGGACAGCCTGCCCAGGGAGGTCGAGCAGTGTAGAGTTTTAAGGTTGTAAGACCTTACAGCCGCCACTATTTGGGACCTTTGCGTCCTCACGCAGCTGTCTTCAGGTGCATCCCAAAGTTGTGGCATACCAATTTGATGAAAGAAAGCCTTAACATGGGCCAGCCAGGGTATGTTCTTATGCTGTAACTGTCCCCAGATTGCAGTGAACTATGTTCTAAAAGGTGCAAGCTCCGGCACAGACCAAAGCCTTCTCCAATAGAGCAGAGGTCGTGCAGCTGCCAGTTCATCAATAGGTTCCAAGCCTAGGTCTAGGCGCAGTGGTATGAGGGGAGTACTTTGTGGAAGGGCAACCAAGTGACGCATGAAGGCATGTTCAACCTCCGATAACTCATGTACTTTCGTATGTCCCCAGAGTTCTGCGGCATACAAAGCTGCTGACCTGACCTGTGTTTTGTATATCTCAAGGGCAGGGGTGACAGGTTTATAGGTCGAAGCACTATGGAATTTACCTATGCCTCCCATAATCTGAGCCAGTCTCAGGGATGATTTAGAGATTTGGTGATCCCAAGTGAAATGCTCAGTCAATGTGACCCCCAAGTATACAAAAGTCTTGACACGCTCCAGGGAAGTTCCATTCAGCGTGGGATTTGGGCGGGTGTGCCTCGGGGGATTGAAGATCATAAACTTGGTTTTCTCCGTGAGGCACAAAAGGACACAAACCCGTCCAAAACCCGCTGGATGCCCGTTGATGTCTGCGATAACAACAAAGTGTCGTCCGCGAACATCAAAGCGGGCACCCTACCAGTGGCCAGGCGAGGAGCATCGTTGTCCCTGACGCCAGAAAGTACATCTATCAGACCATTGACGTACAGGCTGAAGAGGGTGGGGGCCAGTACACAACCCTGTCGTACACCCCGTGTAACGGGGAAACGAGCTGATAGTTCCCCGTTCCTTCCACACCTCACCTGTGCATAATTCCCTGTATGGAGTCTGATGAGGGCATCTAACAAATAGGGAGGGAGACCAAGCTCCCCCAAGACCATCTAGAGCCTCTCCCTGGGAACCAGATCAAATGCGGCCTGCAGG
The DNA here is from genome assembly GCF_964261635.1 of Lissotriton helveticus. Lineage (NCBI taxonomy): Eukaryota > Metazoa > Chordata > Amphibia > Caudata > Salamandridae > Lissotriton > Lissotriton helveticus. The sequence continues at coordinate 1,710,912,196 of NC_136059.1, forward strand.
TCGACAAAGACAAGGTAGAGGCTGCCACCCTCTACTCTTGCGGTTTTCCAGTATAGGACCTGGAGTCGGAAGATCTGGTCCATGGTCGAGACCCCTGTTCTGAATCCGGCTTGGAGGGTGGTCAAGATTTTATTCTCCTCCATCCAACCCAATAGTCTATCGAGTAGGATTCGCACCATCAGCTTCTGGGTAGTGTCAATTAAGCTGATTGGTCTATAGTTAGATGGGGCGAGCGGGCCACCCTTTTTAAAAATTGGAACAATCTCGGCTCCAAGCCAGGTCTCAGGCAATGCGGAACCTTGTAGGACCGCATTGAACAAGACCATCAGGTATGGGGCCCAGATTTTAGGCTGAGAACGAAAAAGATCTCCTGGGAGCCTATCAAGACCGGGAGCTTTGCTCGGGAGCAATCTCTCGATTGCCGACTCTACTTCCTTAAGGGAGATAAGATCAGGATTAAATGTGGTAATCCTCTCATGGGCACCCAATAGTCCCATCCGGTCTCCAGGGCCCGAGGCCCCCGGCAGTCTGTGCTCGTGCGGGGAGTCTGGGGCCGCGGAAGCCCCGGGGGCTGGCTGGATGTCCTGAGTTTTACAAATTGAAACCCCGAGACCCAAGACTCCCAGCAGTCGATGCTCGTGCGGGGGGTCTGGGGCCGTAGGAATCCCAGAAGTGAGCATAGTGTCCTGATTTTTACGGGGGGGAGCCCCGGAACCCCATACCCCCGGCAGTCTGTGCTTGTGCGGGGGGTCTGGGGCCGTGGGAACCCCAGGGACTGGCATAGTGTCCTGACTTTTACAAAAGGAAACCCCGGGCCCCCAGACCCCCGGCAGTCCGTGCTCGTGTGGGGGGTCTGGGGTCATGGAAACCCCAGGGACTAGCTTGGTGGCGTGATTTTTGCGGGAGAATGCCCCGGGCCCCGGGGCCCCCGGCAGTCGATGCTCGTGCCAGAGGTCCCGGGTCTTGCAAATCCGGGGGGGCAGAATCGCTCTAGGCAAGTTGTCCCAACCTTGGCGATCAAGTATCCCCGACTCAGGACTAGTATAAAGTGACCTAAAATGCGTCTCCCAGACTATAGGAGAGATGTTCGAGACCCCACCATCTCGCTCACCACCCACCGAGGAGGTAAGAATGGCCCAAAAGGTCTTAGAATCTTTTAAGAGGAGTGACTGTCTCATCTCAGCCCATCTAGCTTCCTCCTACTCACTCTTGGCCTTGGTGAGTTCCTTCTTATAGAGCAATCTTGTGGCTTGGATTTTAAGGGTGTCCTTAGATTTAATTGCTGTAAGGAGGTCTTTCTTGGATTTTTTACAGGCATGGTCATGCCAAGGGTGTGTTTTAATCCTACGTGGCTTCGTCCCGCTAGCTGGATAAAATACATCCCCTAGGCACAGAACTAACTTTCTGTCGGACTCAATAATCTGCCCATGGGAGGTAGCGCTCCCCATATCGCTTATAAGTGGGGTAGCAATCTGATAGATTTCGGCAAGACGACTTGGTGAGTCCACACACGAAGGCCATTTGACCCTTCTCCTATTGTTAGATATAATATAAGAAGGCACTACCATATTATTACTAGGGTCGGGATTGGTTAGACCAAATGATCCAGGCTTAAGCGTCAGGACCAGCGCGTTGTGGTCACTGTCATGCCTTGGGATGACCCTAAAATCTTTAAACCTGTCCCAATGTTTGGCTTCCAACATAAGATAGTCAATGGTGGAAGTACGATTGGACCGATTATATGTAGACAAGCCCGAACTATCATTATTAGCCCTTCCATTGCATGCCCGCAGGGACATTGCAAGGGTCAGGGATTTGATTTGTAGTACTAGCGGGGTCCAGGCCCTTACCGGAGCGATCCTTGGGGCAGGGATATGCCAGAGCAAATCAACCTCGTCCTCGTCGCACAACTCGGGTCCACCCAGGGGCTCAAACTGGCAATTAAAATCGCCACCAAGGATTATCGAGGTTGTCGGGTCAAGTGTTTGGAGGAAAAGGGCGAGCGCTTTGATAGTGCTCGATTCCTTTCCATTCGCGGTGGGCCTTGAGTAAATATTTATATTAGCCACACAGGATTTGTCAATGGTCTTTAGTACGACACATTGTATATCGAGTGATTTTGTATCCACATGGGTGGCCTGTGCACCAAGGTGTGCACCCACCCATATGGATAGGCCGCCAGAAGGACGACCTTTCCCCCCAGATACGGCATAAATGTCATAGGTAGCAAAGCCGGGACTAACACTCTCCTCTAAGGACCAAGTTTCTTGCATCAGACAAATATCATAAGTGGCCATAAAAGAAGACCACCCTGGATCAAGTAGCTTGCTCTTTAGCCCGGCCAAGTTCCATGAGAGGATTTTTATACTTCCTTCCATGGCCTCTTTTGTACATTGCGCACCCCCTTGTTCTAAAGGGAGTTCCTGACCCAATCTCTGCTCTGCACTTAACCTCTCCCTTGTCGCTGCATTGGGAGAGGAATTCTCACCAATAACCATTGGTGAGGTCTTCTCCTTAGTTCCTGTCCCCTCCGCTAGGTTGCTATTATTAGATTGCAGTGGCGGATTACCTTTCGAGGTCAGTCAATCAACCTCCTCGAGGATGCTAAACCTATTCCAGTGGGCTTGCAGTGGGTAGGTAGGAATTGTTGGAGAAATACCCTCCCCAAATGACTGCCAGTGGTGAAGCCTATTAGGAGGCGGGTAGCAATTTCTAATCAGTTGGGGTCTCCTGTGAGAAGTCAATTTGTGGTTAGGGGTAGGATAGAAATAGGATAGGTGCAGAGGGAAAATTTGGGATTCTCTGTAGGAAGGGGTTTTGCAGATGTGATCCACAGCGGAGGAGTCCCTGAAGTTAATAGTGACAACATCCCCTGCCACTGTTTTAGGGCCCCTTCCAATCCAATCAATTCTTCTCACTGCTAGTATCTCCCCCGAGATGTTTGGAGGGAGAGGACTATTTAGGTCCAACCACTGTACACACTTGTTATATAAGCCTGCCTCATGTTCTCTTTTCCCCCCACTAAGAGCCGGGACACCCACTAGGGCAACTACATATGGTTGAGCTTCCGGGGGCAGGTTTATTGACGGCAATTGCCTAGGTACTGCCTTTAGCACAGGAGGTCTTGGTAATTGTACTGTGTTATTGTTTCCCGCATTTTTGCCCTCTTTGTGGTGGCGTCTAGATTTGCCATTAGGGTCCCCTAAGGAAGGAATGGTGTGTCCTGGTGTATTAGTAGTTGGCGGGGGGGAGGTACAGGTTTAAAGGTTTTGCGGTGGTTGGTACAGACCCTGAATTTTGGTTCAATGCTACTGGGACAGTAGACTTAGCTGCTACAGAGCAAGGTGTCTTTGTAGAGGCAACTGCAGGTGCTGGGGGTGCCAATTTGCCTTGGCGATATACTAACTTCGTTGTCCCTGGTGTTCTGTTATTTAAGATGGAGGTTAATCTGTCCAGTTTTGAAACAAGGGGTTTAAAGTGTGAGGCAATAGTTTGCTCAAGGCTTGCCTGAAGGTCGGCCACCATATTGTTGACCCAACAGGGTCTCCCTGTGGATGGGTGGAACGTGTTGGCAGACGGGGACACCAAAATATGAGTGGCCTGCTTCTTTTTACCCGTGTTTTTGGGGAAACTGTCCTTTTTTGTCTTAGGACCAGCTCTGCCGGATTTTAGAGTTGCCGCAGGGCAAGGAGAGGTCAGGGTGCAGGGTTGGTCGTCGATGTTAGTTGGGGACCCTGTTAGGACCTGAACCAATTCGACATCTACTGAAGTCTCAGCGGGCACCTGCGCACAAGGCAGCTCAGCGTAGGTAGATGTTAAATAGGAATCCAAGATCGTGGGATCGTTCATAATAACTGAACAATCCTCAACACGGTCTTTGGTGCATGCTGTGGGTGGGAAGGATAATCTTCTTTCAGTGTGTTCAATTGCATTGGCCACCACCCCTATAGTTTGTTGCAGCATTTTATCAATGGCCGTCAATGTGGGCAAGGGCTGTGGTAATGTGGCCTGCAGTCTAGTATTTGGGCGAGATGCAGGTAATCGGGATTTCCTGCCCGAGGTGCTCATTTTGCTAAGAAACAGTAGCTCTACCAGCAACTAAAAAAATTACAAGTCCCAAAATGATCACAGTATATACTCTTAGACCGGCAATAGAATGCTCCAAATGACAGTACCTTTGTAGCAGGAGCCGGCTGAAGTGTCGCTGGTAAGGGGGGTGGCCCGTCGTGTCCCTCGTCGTCCCCGGACGGCCACAGGCGGCCCGCCCTCTGCCCGGGCTCAACCGGGCACCGCCCGCGTGCGTCCGCGACGCGGAGGTAGCAAGCGATCTTTTAGCGCCTCCGGGCGCGATCCGGCAGGAAGTGGGCCGTTCAGCCGCTAAGCCCTCTGGGAGCTGTAGTCTTCCCACGCTGCGGCCGTGCGATTGACCAAGCAACGGCGGCGGGGAAGAACTAACAGCGTCGGGGCCCCAGTGGTGGTGTTGCCAGCAATGTTTCCCGGTGAGTCTGGCCCCCCTGGTCGAGTGCTCGATGTTCCCGCTCCACCGAGGGAGCAAGCGATCTTTTAGCGCCTCCGGGTGCGGTCCGGCAGGAAGTGGGCAGTTCAGCCACTAAGCCCTCTGGGAGCTGTAGTCTTCCCCCGCTGCGGCCGTGCGATGGAGCAAGCAACGGCGGTGGGGAAGAACTAACAGCGTCGGGGCCCCAGCGGTGGTGTTGCCAGCAATGTTTCCCGGTGAGTATGGCCCCCCTGGTCGAGTGCTCGATGTTCCCGCTCCACCGAGGAAGCAAGCGATCTTTTAGCGCCTCCGGGCGCGATCCGGCAGGAAGTGGGCAGTTTAGCCGCTAAGCCCTCTGGGAGCTGTAGTCTTCCCACGCTGCGGCCGTGCGATGGAGCAAGCAACGGCGGCGGGGAAGAACTAACAGCATCGGGGCCCCAGCGGTGGTTTTGCCAGCAATGTTTCCCGGTGAGTCTGGCCCCTCTGGTCGAGTGCTCGATGTTCCCACTCCACCGAGGGAGCAAGCGATCTTTTAGCGCCTCCGGGCGCGGTCCGGCAGGAAGTGGGCAGTTCAGCCGCTAAGCCCTCTGGGAGCTGTAGTCTTCCCCCGCTGCGGCCGTGCGATGGAGCAAGCAACGGCGGCGGGGAAGAACTAACAGCGTCGGGGCCCCAGCAGTGGTGTTGCCAGCAATGTTTCCCGGTGAGTCTGGCCCCCCTGGTCGAGTGCTCGATGTTCCCGCTCCACCGAGGGAGCAAGCGATCTTTTAGCGCCTCCGGGCGCGGTCCGGCAGGAAGTGGGCGGTTCAGCCGCTAAGCCCTCTGGGAGCTGTAGTCTTCCCCCGCTGCGGCCGTGCGATGGAGCAAGCAACGGCGGCGGGGAAGAACTAACAGCGTCGGGGCCCCAGCGGTGGTGTTGCCAGCAATGTTTCCCGGTGAGTCTGGCCCCCCTGGTCGAGTGCTCGATGTTCCCGCTCCACCGAGGGAGCAAGCGATCTTTTAGCACCTCCGGGCGCGGTCCGGCAGGAAGTGGGCGGTTCAGCTGCTAAGCCCTCTGGGAGCTGTAGTCTTCCCCCGCTGCGGTCGTGTGATGGAGCAAGCAACGGCGGCGGGTAAGAACTAACAGCGTCGGGGCCCCAGCAGTGGTGTTGCCAGCAATGTTTCCCGGTGAGTCTGGCCCCCCTGGTCGAGTGCTCGATGTTGCTCGATGTACATTACTTTCAATTCAGAAAACTTTCGAAACCAAAGCTGTTCAGTAGAGTTTTCAGTGAACTTTACTTTCCCAAGGGAAGTGGCCAAAGAATGCTTGTTTTTAGGACCATAACTGACTAGGCTCCATCTCTTTCATCTCCTGTCTTCTAGTTGAGTCTGTGAACTTTTTGGATTTTCATTCTAGTGTTCCAATCCAAGGTTTTGAATAGCACTATACAAAACTCCCAAATAAGTAACATGCTGTGCCGTCTGGCTGCGGGCGCAGCTCTTCGTGAAGGATGAAGGCCTGGAAGGATGACACGGTTAAATAGGTGCCGCTGCAGTAGCTGAGCTCACAGGTACTTCTCAGCTTGGAGGCCATCATTTTCCATCTCCTCCTGTTGAGTTTTGGGGTTCACGATCTAGAAACTGACTCTTTCGAAGACTAGACTCGCAATTTGCGAGTCGCAATTAAGGAATTATTAGAAATCGCTATTTTTGTAGTGATTTCTTGATGCATAGCATTTTGCTATTCCTTAATAGCGAATCGGTATTTTTCGCTATTAAGGAATAGCAAAATGTGTTCTTGATGAATCTGGGGGATAATGCCTTAGCTCCCGTCAGGCACGAGCTGCCAGGATACAGGAATACATGTGCCCTGGCACAGGGAATGGACTGAATACAGGCAGGTAACCGAGCTCTTTCAGAAAGGTGGGAGAACCCTTTCCCTCCTTCAGCTCCACAACCAGTGACATGTCACTCGGTGCCAGAGGCAGGGCCTGACTGGACTCGTTTCATTCTACAACATTTCCAAATAGTCTCCAAAGACAGGAGGAGGCACATTCCTTCCACTCCTTCCTCCCTCTCCAAAAATGATTCCTCTCCCTTGAGTTCAGTGGTATCATCCGCCACTTTATGACTTTCTAGGACTGTCACCTAACGCCATGTTGGTAGGACGCTAGTCCTGGGTTTTCTTTTATTATGTTATTTACAGGGTGCGGTAAATACCGGGCAACTCGTAATCATGCCACAAGTGGACGTGTGTTCAAAATTCTAAGCATATTTCACCAGGTTGACTGAGAGTGGCACACATGAACAGGGGCACTTACCAGTCAGGAAGTGTTGCTAGTGCAGTTGGTTCGATGATTCCACATTTCTTACTGAAGAGTGACTGACAAATAGGGGCTGATATGGCACAGATGCACAGAAAGGCAAGACACAGCAACTTTGAAAGCGTCAAATACTCTTTCTAAGTAATACAAGAAGAACAGCAACGGATGCCATCTTGACTTGTGTGACACCGTGCAAACCACCCACAATGTTCCAGCCAAGTTCTACAGCAAACCTCAAAACAGCAAAAAGTAATGAAGTCTTCTTTCTCCGCTTGCTAAGCTGTAGGTGCCTAACAGGGTATGTTTATGGTGACTAATCGAGCAACGTTTGACACGAGAATCACAATGCAACGGAAATGTAATGCTAAAATAAAACCTCACATGGTAACTGTAGACACACTAAAGCTGTTGCTATGGGCAAATCACGCACAACTGAAACACTGAAAAGAAACAGCAAAATGTAAACTGTATTAAATGTCCAGAAGTTCAGTGCATACTGCACACATAGGGTATTGGTTAGCTGTGTATTTTACCAGGCATGGTAAACTGCATATTTATCATTTTGTTGTTCTCAACACTCAAATTTTCACCAACTTGTAATAAGTCAGAGCGCATTACTCAAGTGAATGGTGCTCATGTTAAATTCCCAATAGCAGCAAATGTTAACATGGATTAGATAATCCGTTACTGCTATTTTAGCATTTTCCTCAGTACCATTTCTCAATTCACAATAGATGAAAATTACATTAAATCATTTCCTGTTTTCTTGGTAGATTCACTTTGCTTCACAATTGTCAACTGAATTCTCATCAAAGAGAGCCTTCTTACTAAATCACGTGTCACAGTCCAAGTTTAGTTTTATTTAACGACTGAACATACTGGCCTTTAAACCCTTGAATGCTGCATCTCTCCATTCTCACGTTTTCCCGACAAAAAACACCTCTTTTACCTCAACGCATTTGTCTTTGGTTTCAGACTCAAGCCATGATTTTTGCTTGTGCTTTTGCTCATCCCAAATCCACGTTATTGGTTCCTAAGAAGTAAAGGGGGTACCTGGATGATACTCTCTTTCCTTTTACTCATAAAACGAGAGATTATTGAAGGTAAAACGTGCACTTTTAAGTACAGGTGGTAAAGAACAATTTGACATTTTCATTACGACATGAAAATGTTAAGTCTATAAATGTGAAGAACATTGCTTTCATAAGGATTTTAGTGTGCAATATGGCCTATAAAGTTAAGGGCTCTCCTGAGGAAAGGGAAACAAGTTCTATTACATTGGACTAAAGGAAGAAATATAGCACAGCTCAAAATAGTGTGAAACCTTGTATTTTACACTCTTAAGTGCAGCCATGGTGTAGATGAAATACTGTGGCTGTCCACAAGAAGTCCCTGAAAAGGGCTTGAAGTTCAGAATATTGGGCACTACGTCCTTCTTCACAAAGTTCAAATGTCATCATTCCCTCGGCTCTTTGCAGCTACGGTACAGGCTAATCTTGAACATCCTAAACGCCATCCATTTCGAGCCACCAATTTATGTACTTTGGGGCATATTAGCAAGGAACAGAAAGAGGAGTACCACCAATGTGGAACCAAAGATTCCTAATGGGGTGTGTGGTTGTACAAAAGTGAGAAATTCTCCTTTTGTTAAAAAACCCTCACTCACCACCTAGTGGTGACATGCTTCATCATCGGGGTCCACCCTAATGACCTAACGCCATCAGGGTGTGCTACAACACCTGTTTACAGTGGAGCAGGTTGTGAGTGAAGGTGCATGAACAAAAAAGTGTGTTAAAAATTGTCCTGGTTTAACTTGGGAGAAATAAAACTTTATTTTCAAGCAATTGGACAATGTTAAAAACAATGGCAAATAAGGTGAGGGTGATTATGAACCCGTGTATCTCTATATGTGTCTGGTCTACATGTTTCAACCGTGAAGGTATTATTTAACCAGGTTTTCTTCAGGACCAAAAAACCAGGGAAGTGGATGGTCTGCGCCCCGATGTGAGGTTTGTAGCCGGTAACCTACTTCTGTCCGCTGCCCTAGGTAGCAGGGCAGTGGACAGAAGTAGGTTACCGGCTACAAACCTCACATCGAAACTAATACGTTTCATACAGAGGATAACCTTTCCCTGCCCTATGATGTCTATTAATACCCCATTGAGAGTATTTTGATAATTTTTACGCTTACCCACTGTGGTATAAGCTGACACCACAGGCACATTTTTGCCCCTTGTGGTCACAGAGAGTAGGATCAGGTGCGTCTTTTAGGGGGCGCAGACCATCCACTTCCCTGGTTTTTTTAACACACTTTTTTGTTCATGCACCTTCACTCACAACCTGCTCCACTGTAAACAGGTGTTGTAGCACACCCTGATGGCGTTAGGTCATTAGGCTGGACCCCGATGATGAAGCATGTCACCACTAGGTGGTGAGTGAGGGGTTTTTAACAAAAGGAGAATTTCTCACTTTTGTACAACCACACACGCCATTAGGAATCTTTGATTCCACATTGGTGGTACTCCTCTTTCTGTTTCTATCGATAAACCTAGGGGTACAGGAGTACTCCCCGTTCACGCAATGTGAACAGAATCCCTTGCTCTCTCTTATGTTTTTTCACGCATATTAGCAAGGGCCATATCGCCGCTTTAGCGGCACTTTTTGCCGCTAAAGTGGCAATATTTTTATCGCCCTATTAGCAAGCTGGCGCTAACAGCAGCTAGCGACAGCTTTTAGGCGATAGCGACTGGTTTGGGGCCCGCTTTGCATGTCAGCGATATTTATCGCTAATGACATGCAAAGTGCAAATATCGCTGGATATTTTAGCACAATGGCTAAGCGCATTTTGCGATAAATATTGCTATTCCTTGCTAATATGCTCCTTTGTTAATTGCTGTGTTATATTATACATCTTCTTTATTAAGGTACATACCTTGGCCCGTATTTATTATATATTGACGCAACGCAGCTTTCTCACTTTGCCATTGGATTCAAGCTAGCCTTGCTGATGAGGGGTCATACCCCGAAACCGGTCCCAGGATGCTTGTTTCCGGTCCAGGGAATACCTGGCTTGGCAGTTCAGGCAGGACTGTTCCATAAGGCCAAGAATTATTGGCCTATAGCTGTGCCTGAACTGGGGTGGTGAAGTGAGCTAAAGAACGATAAAAGATTCAACCCAGATCTGTGAGTGGGGGTGAGTGTCTGAAACGTTTCAGCGCTCCGTCCATCATCTCATTGTGTTTGCAACGCAGCAAGGGAAATTGTTGCAGTGCGTTGATTCAAAGGGAGAAAGTAGAAATGCAACATATCTACCACAGATGGTGTGGTTGTGTACTCTCATAGCACTAGTACACTTCTGGCTGGCTAGCACCAACACACACACCCCTGCTTCAAAATGCAAGGTTGCCTACTTTGTAATCAGAATTGGCTTTGTTCAGGAAGTAACAGAGGAGGAAGAAGTCATATTTCTACTCTTTATTTGTGCAAGCCATTGGGGTATTACTTAAAGGGGTAAGAACCCACCTCAAATAACATTCACAATCCTTGTCAGAATGAACCACAAAAGGCACTCTATAAACCTCTGCTTAACCCTATGGTTATGCCCCCTTGATGCAATTTTTAACAATTGCTATCAGGATAGTCTAATCATGCTTACAGTTAGTATACAACATGCTTTCTTTATCTTTGTACGCCTGGGTTGGTACTATCCTAACTAATTCTTCCCTTAGAGAATCAGCCATAGTTTGATGTATGTCTATTATCGGAAGCTCCATCTAAGGGGTACTACAATAGGGTTCCAAGATTTCATATGCAATAGAATAAATGGTAGCAGATTTTCTAGGATGTTCCAAGATGTAAGGCCAGCTGCCACTTCTCCTAATATTAGTGTAATATATTGGTGCTTCTGAGTCACTCCGAGACAAAAGAACTACAAGAAGAATAATCATTAAAGGGAGAGAGATAGCATTGTGGTCACTGTCATCTTTATCCAATACAAACATATCGGTCATGTTCGACCATGGATGTAAGTCTAACAGTATGTAGTCAATCTTACTAGTGGTCCTTACCCTTTTTGAATGTACGCATGGCTTCTTGGTCTGATATAGAGAAGCCATTGTAAGCCTGAAGCCTTGCAGGAGACAAAAAGATGCTATTTGTAAAGTCCCTATAGATTCTTTAAGAATGAGGCGTTTAGCGTGGCAACAGCCCAACCCTTATCTCCCTCTCTCGTTAATTTGCAAATTGTGCTCAGGGTTTCAAACGTTTTGTTAAAATCCCTAGAAACCAGTGAGGGGCAATCTACATTGTCGTGTTCAAGAGGATATGAATGGTTGGCGATTCAGTTTTCCTCCTATTGCTATGAATACACACATTAAAAAGTTTCATAAGTGGTGCTTTCTGTGGAGAAATCAGTAGCCCTTACATATCAGAATACCTTATATCAAGGCATTTATTTTACAGGCTAGTGAGGTCTTTATCTAGATGCTTAACTCCCCCATCAGATGGGCGCCCTGATGTTGATGGCATTCCGTACACACTATAGTTTAGGTAACCAGATCTATACATGGGTGATAATTCCCATATTTCTTGGAATTCACATATCTAGTACTCTTCGATACAGTCACTCTACTGGGAATCCCTGAACCTAGCTCTAAAACCTTACACATTCTATGATAACAGCCTGATTTTATGGAGATCTAATGATTTGTTGCCTTTTTGGTTGGTACACTTTTTCTGGTAGGTCCTATCATTCAAATCAGGCAAGCCCTGTAGCTTGATCCTGAATCTCATTAGGTATCAAGCACCCATTCTGATTAAGTATTCATTAGCTAAAGTACTTGTGAGTGTTCCTTCTCTAGATGGTTAATGACAATTACTAAGTCAATCACTTCATTTAATTTCAAACTCACATAATGACCTACTGATGTTCCTGCTGGAAATGGCCCCTCCCTTAGCACTTCCTGAGAGGCGTCATTGCTTTCCAGGGACTGCACTACTGATTGCCAGACAGGAGATGATTTTAACTTAAACCGGTGGTGGCCCTGCCCTACCTCTTCCTGTCTTTGACAGGCACAGGCAAGGTTTGCCCTTGGCCCAGGCTTTGCCCAGGTGCATTGCACGCAGCAGGGGTAATCTGGCACTTTTATAGTGATTGCAAGCAAATTGGCAGTTGACAGCCCATCCCAGACTGACAGCAGGGAATCATCCTGGGATATACAGTCCGTTTGCTCTCCAAACTCAGAAGGTGGGTCCCATCATGAATACCATGGCATAGCTCGAAATGCAGCAACAAGAACCACTATGCATCCCCTTTACTCTAGAAGAGGTTAAGGCACTGATTAAATTAATGAGAAATAGCTCGGCACCAGGTAGTGAGGGACTCCTAGTGGAGTTTTACAAAGAGTATGCTATATACATCTCCCCATTTCTACTGGAAGTACCATGAGGCATTTGAGAAAGTTATGCTGCCTGCCACTATGCGAGAAGCTGTAATTCTTTCATTATTGAAACCCTACAAGCCATTCCATAAATGTGAATCTTATCACCCACGGTCATTAATAAACATCGACAATAAAACACTAGCTACAATTGTGGTTAAGAGGCTTCTTCCTCTGCTGCCTGGATTGGTCTGGGTGGACCATTCAGGCTTTATCCCTGGGTGATGAACTGCGGATCACAGTTACACATCAATTCAACCCTGTTATTGATGCAGCGGCTGTGTATTTGGATGCATCCAATGCATGGGATCAATTTAATGGCCATTCTGCTTTCAGTGTTGGACTGAATGGGCATGGGGAAAGTTTTGCCACATTGGGTCACACCTCTGTATGTGGACCTGAAGGCAAAAATTATGATCAACAGGTTGATACAGCCCAGTACAGAAAAATACAGCCACTAGGCAGAACTGTCTGTTGTAACCCATACTTTTGGCCCTAGCTATGGAACTCCTTGCTGGTCTCCTCAGGGGATATCAATTCAATTCAATTCAAAAATCTTTATTTCGATCATAAAAGATCATAAAAGATATACAGTAATTAATCACTTTTAAGCAATTTAAAAGCATTATACAAATATACTGTCCTTTTTAAAATACAGTTTCCAAAGAAGATGGTTACGCCAGTGCTTAATAAATTGCCATTTTTTCTTTTTAAAAACAGAATCAAACCATTTATACAAGAGAGTAAAAAAAGTTTTTCACACAGTTATAGTGTCCTTGATTATTCTTGCACGCACTCGCCACATTGCGGTCAGGAATTTTGCCATAGCAAACACTGTTGGTGCAGATAGATCTGTCTTTAAAACTCTGTAGGCCGGAGCGTATGTTCTGAAGCCCAGGTTTTTTAAGTGAGGAACCAACCAGTAGCTCCTAATTCTACTATAGGCTCTACAGAACAAGACCACGTGTAGATCGCTTTCCAGTTTGTATGCACAGGCCGGACAGACCCCTGACTCCAAACTGCCAACCCAAGATTTTGTGAAGGACCTTAAAGGGAGAGATCCATACCTCCATTGCATATAGATCTTCCGTGCGAATACTGGTGTCATGCCATCTAATACGTATTCGTGGCAATATAAGTCTTTTGTTTTGATGAAGGTGTCGGTTAAAGACCCTTCCCGGGTGGAGTTTAATGTTTTTTGGAGCATAAAGCTATAGAATAGATTTGAAGGTGCTTTTCTAGAAATCCTCGTGGACGCACCTTCCGGCTCTGTCCATAGCTCTGGCACTCCAAGAGTCGTGCACATATCCCTGATATACTTTAACCAGTGAATTTTGGTGGCATTGGTTAACCTAAGAAATTCCTTCAACTCATTTCTATAATTTACAAGGTCCTGACTGCTCCACAAGCGATGCCAGTAGGTCAGCGGTTTAAGGCCCAATTCCTCAGTAATTGGTCGCAGTACCAAGTCCAGTCTTAGGGGCAGAAGCGGGGTGGTTGGGGGGAGTGCAGCCAGTTGTCTAATAAAATTATTTTCTGCAACCTGTATGGTGTGTAGCGGAGTATGACCCCAAAGCTCGACCCCATAGATGATGCCCCCCCCGAGCTTGAGCTTTATAAATGTGAATGGCAGGTACCAGCGGGCGAAGAGGGGATTTCTTAGCAATTCTTGTAATGCCTCCCGCCCTCTGAGCTAATTTTGTGGTTGCTTTTGCTTTGTGTGCCAGCCGTGTTAAATTCTGGTTTAGGGTTATTCCGAGATATTCTATTGTGTGGACCCTTTCCAGAAATGTAGAGCCTAGGCGGGGGTTTAGGCAATTTTTGGGCTTGGGGTTAAGGATCATAAATTTTGTTTTTGAAGGGTTTATTTCAAGGCCCCTTTCATTACAGAAACCCAAGAACCCATTCAAGACCCTCTGTTACCCCATTGGCGATTTGGACAGCAGCAGGGTGTCATCCGCAAACATGATCGCGGGCACCCTGCTGCCGTTCAATTGTGGTTCATCAATGTTGGGAATCCTGCTCAGATGCTCTATGACCCCGTTCACAAAGAGGCAAAACAGTGTCGGGGCCAACACGCAGCCCTGCCGTACCCCTCTGCGAACGGGGAACCTTTCCGTCAACCTACCACCTTTCCCACATCTAACTCGGGCATAATTGTCTGTATGCAATCTAATTAAGATGTGGAGGATATCTTCTGGGACATCCAGCTCAGACAGTACCTCCCACAATTTGGCCCGTGGGACCAGATCGAAGGCAGCACGGAGGTCCACAAAGACCGCGTATAATGTGCCGCCTTCGATCAGTACTGTCTTCCAATAAATGATGTTCAATCGGAGTATTTGATCAACTGTAGAAACTCCTTTTCTAAATCCCGCCTGCAGAGGACTTAGGATATCGGTCTCCTCCATCCAAGATTTAACCTGTTAAGTATTAATCTACCAAATAACTTCTGGGAGACATCAATGAGGCTTATTGGGCGATAATTGACTGGGAGCAGAGGCGAGCCCTTTTTAAAAATTGGGACCACCTCCTCCCCCAGCCAAGTATCAGGTATTTCCATCCCCCCAAGCACTGCATTGAATAACACTAACAGATAGGGTGCCCATATTCCTGGCTCCTGTTTGAATAGGTCGCCCGGCACCCCGTCCAGGCCAGGTGCCTTTCCTGAGGATAACCCTGCTATCGCCATCCTAATCTCTTTCTCAGTGAAAGGATCCGAGGCCTGATTATCTCGGATGGTGGGAGGCGGAGGTTCTATCCCTCCAGGCTCCGAGGAATATAGTGACTGGTAATGATTTTGCCAGACACTAGGGGCGATGTTTGGTTCGGTTGCCGAGGGAAGGTCTTCAGAACCATGGTTGACTACTCGCCAGAATTTACGGGAGTCTCTTGTTACTAATAACTCTGAGAGATTCTCCCAGTGTTGGAGATCCCACTCAATCTTAGCATTAGCCACGAGTATTTTGTACGCCCTCCTTCTAATGCGGATCTCCTTCCTTGGACCTCCAGCTTTCATAGTAAATAGAAGGTCACGTTTGGCATTTCGGCATGAGGTATTATACCAGGTGCCTTTATGTGATCCATGGGTCCTGGGTGGTCTGCTGCTGAAGAGGTCTGCCTCAAGTGTTTTTATTAATTGTTCATGTACGTGAGTAAGGTCCTCTCTATTTTCCTGCGTGCACACTGGGGCCCAAAGGTCAAATGCCTCAGCGAGGATTGGGATAATCCTAGCGTAGAGGGTAGCTAGCTTGTCTTCACCAGTGGATAGCTTTTCAGCAGGGAACCCGCCTTGAGAAAGTAATTGTCAATTTTACCTTGGGCCGTTGCGGGCGTGATAGGTCCAGCGCCAGCCAGATTGGTTTTACTCCTTGTCTCCATATTACTCATTGCTTGTGGATGCGGACAAAGTCCTTAGGATGTTATAAGGAGAGGGGG
The DNA here is from genome assembly GCF_964261635.1 of Lissotriton helveticus. Taxonomy (NCBI): domain Eukaryota; kingdom Metazoa; phylum Chordata; class Amphibia; order Caudata; family Salamandridae; genus Lissotriton; species Lissotriton helveticus. The sequence goes on from NC_136059.1 coordinate 1,710,927,867, forward strand.
TCACAGGCGTGATATGGGGGTGGCCCGGTCCGGTCTCTACCGTCCTCGAACGGCCTCAAACGGCCCGCCCTTTGCCCGGGCTTAGCCCCGGGCTCGGTCCCGCGCGCGCGTCCCGCGTGCGCGCAATACTGCTTCCTTCAAATAGTTAACAGGGTGGTGATGATAGGAGGGGGAATGGCGGGGGGGCGGATCGAGGAGAGGACCCAGGTGTGGCCACTAAGGTGGAACTTGGCCCCCTGGTCCTCGCAGTCCCGCTGCACGCCCGTGCAAATCTCGCCCGGTATTCCCTTCAGGAATTGAAATCCGCAGCACTCCTCGGCAGCAACAGGGAAGAAACGGCAAAGTCAGTGGCCTTCGAGCGGAACCCGCAGAGCGGGGGCCACGAGGCGTTGAAGTAGGCGGGGGGCGGAGCGAGAAGAGGACCCAGGTGTGGCCACTAAGGTGGAACTTGGCCCCCTGGTCCTCGCAGTCCCGCTGCACGCCCGTGCAAATCTCGCCCGGTAATCCCTTCAGGATTTGAAATCCGCAGCACTCCTCGGCAGCAACAGGGAAGAAACGGCAAAGTCAGTGGCCTTCGAGCGGCTCCCGCAGAGCGGGGGCCGCGAGGCGTTGAAGTAGGCGGGGGGCGGAGCGAGAAGAGGACCCAGGTGTGGCCACTAAGGTGGAACTTGGCCCCCTGGTCCTCGCAGTCCCGCTGCACGCCCGTGCAAATCTCGCCCGGTAATCCCTTCAGGAATTGAAATCCGCAGCACTCCTCGGCAGCAACAGGGAAGAAACGGCAAAGTCAGTGGCCTTCGAGCGGCACCCCTAAAGAAGTGTAGAATTCGGGGCTCAAAGAGTAGTCATTTCAAGGTATGCAGATAATATTTTGCTCCTGCTTAAGGACCCCACGCATACCCTCCACCCTGTAATTACTGAAAGTACCACTTTTGGAGAATGGTCCAGATTAAAAATGAATTGGTCAAAGTCAATGAAAATGTCTCTCCCTCGACAGACAGCTGCCAATCCCCTAAAATGGCGATTGGGACGTGTGTGATATTTGGGCATCCGGTACCATTTGGAATAAACCATGATACTTCCTGAAAACTATGACAAATATATGCGTCATTTTATCAAACAATTGGATAAGAGCGCCAAGCTACCTTTAATTGGTGGCTGGGAGGGTTGGCCATATGAAAATGGTTATCCTTGCTAAACTACTGCCACTGAACAAGGCATTCTTCACTAAGCTTTAATGTCTGTTAATTAGGTTGGTTTGGAAAGGCAGAGAGCCTCGAATTGTATGGAGTAAAATTCTGATAGCGTATAAACTCGGGTGTTTTTTTTACCCCCAACTTTGAAAAATATAATTTTACAGCCCAAGCTCAATTTACGCACCACTAATTTCATAACTCTAGATAACCTCCATACCGCTACCTTGAGGTGGGATAGCTAGCCCCGGTCCCCCCTGCTCACTATACTATGGCAGAGGGCATCTGTCCATGCGGTGAGATCCACACAGTGGGGTGCAATGGCTAGGCATGGGATACGCTTGCCAGACTGGTGGGTATAGACAGACCAAACTCACCACATTCGACGTTATTCAACAACCCTAGATGGGAACTAGAGGTGATAAGACATCTACATTGTAAAAGCATACAAATATTGGGCAACACCTTTAACAATAAGTAATGTATAGCGTGTACTAAATTTTCACAGGGCGAGACTAGTACTGCCTTGGATATTTGTTATATCACCATCTTCGCGAATCTATGAAAGAGTTATTTCCAGAATTGCCAGATGAACCAATGGATTTGGACTTGCTCAGTTTGATCATTGTTAATCCTAAACCTGTAAAACTGACTATACACCTGTATAATTGCACTATGAATAAGTTAAAAGTCAGTGACTTGAATATGATGGCAAAATGGAAATTGTGGCTGGGACATGATATTGAGGATGCCCAGTGGGTTTATTGCAGCCAACAAATTAAGGATGCATCTCCAAGTGGTACATTCTGAATAATACAATTGAAATATATCTAGAGAGCATCTTGCATCCCAGTTAGCATGATGAGGTATGGGTTGATCGCTGATTCTAGTTGCTGGAGGTGTATGACACCAAATACAGATTTTCTACATATGACGTGGAATTGTCCACCGATACAGTTATTCTTGCAGAAAATAATAGCCAAAATGTAGCTAATGATTACTATTGAGCTACTCATGTCTCTTTGTGTTGGCCATAGTGGGGTATATTAAAGACTTGCATAAGTCCTCCCGGGACCTGGTTGCCATTGCTTTATTGCTGGCCAAGTGCAGGGCTGCCTATTATTGGAGAAAAAGAAGTACACTGGCATATGTAAACTGGCTCAGGGATCTAACGGCGCGCTGCGAACAGTATGGATCCTAGCTGCTCCACATATGCCCCGCTAGAGATATTTGGGGACCTCTGCAAACGTATTTAAGCACCATAAATGTATAACAGCATCCCCATTTAGAAAATTTCGATATTGGTATGTGAGACATGTTCTCCTCTTTTGTTAATCAAACTATCAATGTTGCTGCTTGCTGGTACTTTGCTTTTGATGCTTCTGCTTCTCTGGTCGATGATGCACTGTGTAAAAGAAATTACTGCATAATTGCTGACTTGCTGTGTAACATAATGCCCTGTTTAATGTTAAAAAATAATGCAGTCAAATGTATTTGGCAATAAAATGCCAGGTGCACATAGTTATAGTTCTAGATCAGAAGCTGAGTTATTAATATAATACACTAAGACTTAGTTATAATATGTGTCTTTTCATTTTGTAATCATGTATCTCTGCATGATGCTACACAGATGCACAGAAGTCATTTTATTATTGACATTAATGTGTAGGGCAGTTTTTTCTTCAACTCGGAGAGCAAACAAAAGGTAATCTCTAACTTAAAAATATTTCTTTTGACCAAATAAATGGGAAAAAAAGGAAAAAATGTATCACACATTCTACGTGAACGGTGAAAATAGGGTGTACGAGATTACATGTTTTAACGCGATTTGTTTTATTGTATGCATCTCTGGTCCCCACCTCATCTCGCAAAACTCTCTAAAGATTCTCTCCTAGAGCAAATTCTCATATTAATTAATTAATTTTTATTTTGAATATGTTATCACATGAGATAAGGGAAACAACCACATTGCTCAACATGCTTCCTCAGTAAAACAATGGGGCATATTAGCCAGTACCTCGTTAAAATATCGCCGTTTTTAGCGGCAGGAAACTGCCACTCAAACTGCGATTATCGGCTTGATAATATGCGTAATAGAATTCCAATAGAAGCGCAGGTTAGATGTCCTGCACATCTAACCTGGGCTTCTATTGGAATTCTATAACGCATATTAGCAAGCCCATTATCACCGTTTTAGCAGCAGTTTCCTGCCGCTGAAACGCCGATAAATTTAACGAGGTTCTTGCTAATATGCCCCATTGTTCCTAATTTGTGATGCTACACTTGTAAAATATCTACGAGATAGAGACTGATTGCCTCAAAACAGTCATTTTTTTTAAACACATTTTTATTGGTTTCATGTATTCATCTTGCACATACATATTAATCATCAACCATCAAAATGATTCAGTCCCTTCAGTGGTCGTCTCCTCTCCGCCCCTTTATTATTCAATACTACCATTGTAACATACTATGGCGAAAATTATCATTAACCTTAATCTGCATATCTTAATTACTAAAAGAAAACCCCCTACTGTCGATAATCCCCCTCCCCCTCCCACCTCACCGGTGTGTGTAACTTCCTTCACATTTTGTCGTCTCATGTTCCAAAGCCGTTTCTACTAACTTTATCTCTCAGTGTACCTGTTATTGCTCAGGGCTTCCCTGCCATTTCGAATGTCCTCTTCCTACTCTTCCTCCATCTGGTACTCCTGTAATGCTTGCACTAATGTTTCCCATGCCGTCGCTGCCTCCAGTGCCCTTCCGTTATTAAGCTGTCTCGTCTGCTGGTATCTAATTGCACTCTCGCTGCTCGCCCACCGTAAGAACTCGGCCCTCCATCTCTTACTACTAGGTCCCTCCTTTGCCTTCCTATGCCTTGTTATTTCTCTTTTTGCCAGTATGAGTCCCATGTCTACAAACTTGCTTGTCACCTTGGTTTTTGATGTGTGGGGGAACCAGTGCAAAACGCTTGTGGACATGTCAAAGGTCAGCTGCTGCTCCGTGGTGGTATTTAGAGTGTCTCCCACTTCCTCCCAATAGTTTCCTATCCCAGGGCATGACCATATCATGTGCTCTAGTTCTACTCCTGCTCTTGCACATCGATGGCACGCTGCCTCTTCTACTTTAAAATATTTCCTGATTTTCCCTGGTGTTAAGTATGCCCTATGAAGTATATAGAAATGCAGCAGCTGGAATCTCGCGTTCCTGGTGCTCTTCCAAGCTCTGCGCATTATCTGTGCCCAGACCATCTCTGGAATAGGTTTCTTTATGTCTGCTTCCCATTTTTCTCTCAGGGTGTCTAAAGGTGCCAACCCTTCGTTTATCATTCTGGTATAAAGGCAGATGACTGCCTTAAAGGTCCCGGCTGCCATCATGGCGTACTGGCACGCCACTCTTGTCTCAGGTTCTGCCAGCCCTTCCCGCCACTGCGCCTGTAGCGTGCTTGCCAGTGCTGCGTGTATGAGAAATCCTCCTCTAGGTAGATTGTATCCCTCCTGTAGCGCCTGAAAGGGCAGCATGATCCCATCTTCATATAGATCCCCAATTACCTGGATCCCTGCATGTTCCCAATCCTGTAGTGGTGTCCAGTCGCCGCCGTGTGGTAGCGCTGTAGCCATTCCCAATGGGATTTCAGGCGCATAGGGGTGCAAAACTCCCGCCCTGCGCTGGGATCTATTCAGCACAGTCTTAGTGTTTTTTCCTCCATAGTAAGATCTCTAAGGTCCAGTTTTTGCTTTTGCTGCATAACTATGAAAGAGAGGATATGGCGTGATATTTCCCTACCTCTTTGTTGCTCAGGGCCCCTAAATTCCTTTGTTACTGCCTGCGTCAGTATCTGTAGCTGGTTCGCCAAATAATACAGCTCGAAATCAGGGACCGCCAACCCTCCCTCTGCTTTTGGCCTAATTAACGTTGTTAGTGCGACTCTCCGTCTACCAGATCCCCACAGGAACCCAACTATGAGCGATTGCAGCAACTTAAAACCGAGCATGGGACCCATATCGGAAGCGTTCTAAAATAGCACAGTAGCCTAGGAAGCGCTATCATTTTCAAAAGGGCTATTCAGCCTGTCATTGACAGCGGGAGAGTGGCCCAGAAGGCTATACTACCTTTTAGTGCTTTTACGCATCTCCCCACATTTCCCTCCAGCATATCAGTGGCATTGTGATAGACATGCACCCCTAGGTATGCCAAGCAAATCGGTTCCCACCGCACTTCTCTGTGTGTTATGGGTTGGAGCCCTCCTTGCTTCACTGGAAACAGATATGTTTTTGACCAGTTCACTCGCAGCCCTGATACATCTCCAAACTCCGATAGCAAATTCCCTGCTCCCTCAAGTGCCCTCCCTGCATTCTCGAGAAATATCACCAGATCTTCAGCGTACAACGATATGTACTGCTGTTCTCCCCTGTAGCACAAGCCGTCATAGTTTTCACCCAATCTGGCCTTTGCTGCCAGCGGCTCTATTGCTAGGGCACCCCTATCTTGTTCCTCGGACTACTGTGTATTGAGATGATATCAACGATCCAACTCGCACCCTAGCTACGGCTGCTGTGTACAATACTTTCGTCCACATCACAAAGTCAGTTCCCAGGCCAAAGCGCCCCATCGTCTTATATAAGTATAACCACTCCAAGCTGTCAAAGGCTTTCTCGATATCTACAGAAAAACACCATTGGCTGTCTGGCTTCTGGTTGGTCCTCCTCAAGTATCCTCACCAATCTCCTAACATTAGTGAACGTGTTCCTAGTCGGGATAAACCTGGCTTGGTCTTCATGGATTAGCTCGGTCATATGCTTCAAGAGGCGGGTCACCAAAATTCTACTCAATATTTTGTAGTCGGTTTTCAACATTGATAATGGGCGGTAGGAGGTCGTGTCAGTCCCTTCTCTACTTGGTTTCACAAGCGGGATCACCAGAGCCTCCCGCATGGAGTTAGGTAGTTGGCCTAATTCTTTCGCTTCCTTGTACACTTCCATGAGCCTGGGTGCCAGAAAGTCCACATATTTCCAGTAGAACTCTATCGGTAATCCGTCTACCCATGTTGTTTTATTTCGGTCCATGTATTTGATAGCACTCCTAACTTCTCCCATTTCTATGTCGCAGCCCAAGCATTTTGCTTGCTCTTCCTCCAATTCTGGGAGTATTACTCCGTCCAGGAAGGAGTCAATTTCAGGGCCGTCCGCCACCAACGAGCTTTCGTGTAGCTCCTCATAATACTGCAAAAAACAGTGTAAAATCTCGTTCTGGGTATAAACTACCTCCCCGTCATCATATTTTAGGGCCAATATAGGGGAGCCCCTCTTCGTTGGATTGGCCAACCATGCCAGTTATGTTCCCGTCCTGTCCTCCTCCGCGTGTGTCCTCGCAGTATAGGCCTTGTGGTCAAAGCATTGCAGCCTCTCTACCTCCACTGCTACCTCCTCTTTCGCTACCATAACCTCCGCTTGAGTTTCAGGACGACCAGGCCTAGCTAGATCCGCCTTGCGTAGTCTACTCTCGGCCCGGTGCACATCTCGTAGCAACACCTTCCGCACCCCTACGTGTTTTCCAATGCAGATCCCCCTTATGACTACCTTAAAGGCGTCCTATTCTATCACCCTTGTGGAGGCCGAGCCAGCATTCTCAGTAAAATAATGGGTTATCCCTTCGCTCACTTCCCTCTGAAAAATTGGGTCTTCTAGTGTTTCAGGCCGTAGTCGCCAAGTGGGAATGTTCAATACTACCGTCATCCAGTGCATTGTGATTAGCAGTGGATTATGATCGGAGATCGTCCTAGCGAGATATTCAGTATTCACTATGGAGGGCACCACCAAGGGCGAGCACAACACCGCATCTAGATGGACATGTAGATCATGCATTGCAGAGAAGTAGGAATAGTCCCGGTCACGTGGGTGATGTGTCCTCCATACGTCCACCAAGTTCCACCTGTTCTGCCAATCCCGCCTACTTTTAGCCAGTTTGTGTGCAGGGGAATCTGCTAGTGGGGGGTGTGACCTATCCAACGATATATCTGCTATGGAGTTAAAATCCCCTCCCATCACCACAGAGCCTGCTAAATAATGTGCTAGTGAGCCAGATAATCGCTCCAAGAAGCACGATTGATCAATGTTAGGTGCATAAATGCTACAGAGCGCTAAGTCCTTACCACGGAGTCTGCCTTCTATAGCCACAAATCTGCCTTCTGGGTCTATTGTCTGCTTTGTCACCTGGAAAGGCACTCCAGCTCTAATCCATATTAGTGCTCCCCGCGCAAATGCTGAATATGTGGTGTTAAATACCTGCCCTCTCCATCTTCTCTGCAATGCTATCCCCTCCGCCCTGGTAAGGCGAGTTTCTTGAAGTAGTGCTATGTGGACCCTCTGCGAACTAAATATGCGTGCATCTTGTGGTGCCGTGTCATCGTGTGAAGTCCCCTCACATTCCAGGTAATGCATCGTAAATCAGCTACATCCCCCATAGCTGACGTGTAATGTCTGCATCTCAAGTCGTACTCCAGAAACCACACCGGTGAGCCCCCATATCCAACTCCCCTCCCAACAAACCATCTTAACTACCCGTCTAGCACACATCTAAGCCCACCAGCAGTCGCTGAGGGCATGCCTTATGGGCAATGAGGGGGGCTTTGTGCCGACGGGCCGCCGCCCAACCTCTATACACATTCCACCCCGTGTAAGCCCCAAATAAAAAAATGCATCCATCCCACATCGCCACCCCCCAATCGCCACCTGATCCCCCGTGATCATTTTAGTAAATAGTTCCCACAAGTCTCTGACCCTCTGAATGATATATACTCCGCCATCTCCCATGACTGTTATAGTGATCATGCTGTTCTTCTGAACGGTGACCTCGATTTTCCTCATCTCCCCCCAGCAACACCATGTGTTTCTCCAGTTACTTTACCCTTCGTCCAATATCCCATCTGCTGTCGCCGGGGTGATCGTCGGCATTCGTACGCTATCCGCTTCTGAGTTTTCGGTGTCAGACTGTTCCTTGTCCTTCTCCGAATCAGTGCCTCCTGGGGATCACATCTCCTGTTCACCCGACATAGCTGAGACCACCTCCAGCACCCCTCGCTGCTCCGCTTCCGTTTGTGTCACCGAGGGCCTCCTCAGGCCCGGCCTCATTTGTCGAAGTCTTTGTGATTTCCGTTGTGGTAGTCCTTCCAAGATGCCTTGAGCTCTTTGTTCTTGGCCATCCTGCCCCACTCTGTAGGATTCCAGCCAAGCGCATGCGTCATCCGGATTGTCATGAAAACATGTTTTGCCATCTACGATTATTCTTAGCTTGGCCGGGAACAACAGGGAGTACTGAAGCCCCTCTTCCCTCAGTTCTCTTTTGATGGCCAGGAAGGATGATCTGCGTCGTTGGGTTTGAAAATTATGGTCGGGGAACAGGTTGACCCTGCTGTTCCCAACGTGATATGGTCCCGGAAGTGCAATTGTCGTACCACCACTGGCCGCGGGGGTTGCCCCTGTTGAGGCAGCCTGGCCGGTACCCTATGCGCTCGTTCCAGAGTATAGAAAGAAGACAGACCTTTCGGCGCCACTACTGTCTTCAGCCAGTTCTCGAGATACTGCACAATGTCCGGTTCCACCGCTTTCTCTGGAAGACCCACTATGCGGATGTTGTTCCGCCTATTTCTACTTTCGGCATCCTCGGCCCGCCTCTCAAGCACAGCAATATGATCCAGAGCATTAGATACCGTGGCCTTCAGTTCCTTCTGAGCCGGTTAGACGACCTGAATCACTCCCTCCACTAGCTTCACTCTGTCCACCAATTTAGCGTGATCCGCCCGCAGCAGTCCCAAGCCTTTGGCGACTTGTGCTATGTCTTGTTGAAGAGCAGAGCGGGAATCCGCTATTGCAATCAGGATTTTGTCAAATTGATGTTGCAGGTCAAGGTCCTGTGGCGTTTCAGGCACATCCTGCTCCATCTGTCCAGGGGTTTCGCCTTTCGACAGCAGCTGAACTCTGTCCTTCTTCCCCTTCAGTTTCCCCATACTGAGGAGCATCCGCAGTTATTGCGCCCACCTCTCGCGGTCTGGTCGAAGCTATATGTCTGCTGCTGGGTGATCTCTCCGACAGCACTCCCCAAGTCGGAAGTCCAGCCCCCCGATTTTCCTTCCACCGTACTGGTGCTAAATCCTGGCGAGGGTGGACATCAGTTTGTCAGAACAGCACGGTGAGCTTCCACTGCCAGTGTCTTTCCCAAGTAACTATATATGCAGGGTCTGCCGTTGTTACAGTCAATGTTCTCCTTAAAGAAATACCCTCAGGGCTCTGTCAATTTGGGCAAATGACCGGACCTCCGTCTCAGTCTCAAGCAGGGCCAGGTCGCATCTCTGTTTTCACTCAATCAAGCCCCCACTACCAGCCTCCAAGTCTGTTGTTTCGACTATAGTAGCCCTTGGTTATTAACAATTTCAGCCACTGACTTTGGGCTCAGCCCCCGCGGTGCCTCTTTCTCCGGGGGGCTACTCGCACAGCTTCGCCATAGTCCTGGGCCCACCACCGCTCCTCCCGCTGCTGGATTCAGGGCTCTTTCCGCGCTCCTTATGGACCTCTCACTTTCTGGGCACCTGTGTCCCGCTCCCAGTCGTGTATCCCACAAGGATACCCTCCGAAGCTCGCCGGGCCGCTACAGGCATGCGGCTCCTTCCCCGCCCCAGATCACAAAGCGCGGCAGCCCCGGGATCTCGCGCCTGCCTCCGCAGTTCGCGGATCCAGGCCCCGCCAAGCCCCGCTCACCAGTGCCAAGTTGGGCCTCTCACACTTCCCAGGGCCCTCTCCATCTCCAGGTTCAGGTCAGCAATGTCCTTTGTTCTCTGTGGCTCCGCGGTTTCCGCCACCGTAGTTCCTTTCTGCTCTTGGCCACTGTTCTGTCTATCGCCAGTCAGATCGCAGACCGCCCGATATAGGAGCTCGCCTCTTGTCCCTTCTCCTCCTTGGACCCAGATGCCCCCAGGGCACCGTTATTTCCCTCTCTTCCTCCTCACACGGTCTGCGCGAGGGAGTGGCCATCGCCGCTCTCCAGAGTTTCGATTCGCTATGCGGCCGCCATCTTGGGGTCGTCATCTTTCTTAGTCGCCACCCTGGAAACAGGCGAAATTAGTCAGGATTTCGCTCGGCTCGGCTTCCAGCACCCGCTCAAGCAGGTGCGATCCGTTCCCCCTTCTTTTGGTGGCGTTAAGGGGCTCGATATCTTTGTTTAGCAGGATAATTGAGGGCTCAATGGCAGAGCTCGTCATTTAGGCGGCTTCCTCCATCGGCTCTCAAGCCACGCCCCTCATTGCCTCAAAACAGTCATGAGCACATTCTGAAATTATAACCGGACAGTCCAACCTGGCCCAATATCATCATTTTGAGCCAACTGCATCTATCTGCTACTAACCTCAACCTAGTATGTTGCTGTCATGTTACAGGAGTTGAGGTGTCTACCACTACTCACCCACTTAGCCCGGATCGCAGCGGCTCTATCTGCACCGACTGAGTACTGTTCCTCCACTTTTCAAAAAATGATTGACGACCTGATCAGTACTGCTTGGTCCCAACCTCAATAGCTCAGGCGAGACAGGACACTGCTCCAGCTCTTTACCTTTGAATGTCTGTGTCTGTTTCTCTTCTAAATCAGACCTTTATGTGCCTTGCAATCCCTTGTAAAAATAGTAGGAAGCAAACTACAAAAACATCAGTTATCAGGGCACCATGACATGGCTGAACTTACCCCCTGTGTCCATCCTCCCCATCAGCTGAGCCTCAACAGCTTCCACTCCGATGCACTGTGCATGCCTCTAAAGCAGAGGAGAGGGGATCCACTAAGAGCCTGCATCACACTTCTTAACCGCTCAACCCATGTGACCGTAGACACTCCAGCTATCCTTGCTGGTGATGGAAGCTCCACATGCAGCATCTTTCCTCTGTACCGTTCAATGTATGGCTCGTTGTTTCCTCCTAGCGTTCCTTGATTTGTATTCTTTAATCCACTAATTCATTGACCCTAGAGCCAGAAACGTCGGTACCGTACATTGACTCTTCCCCTAATATACGTTTTAGCACATTTCAATTCAGGGCCGGATTTAGTGTTGGTGGCACCGGGTGTAACAATGTTCATTGGCACCGCCTCCTCCTCATGCCCTCCTCAGATTCCCTCCTGCAAACATGCTCTTCATCTTTCCATAGGCCCTCTCTCACATACATTTCATTAGTGTTAAAGCTCTGGTAGAGGGTGGCTTTACTAATCCACTCAAATATCCATATAAAATACAGATCTGTTCTTTGCAGCAGGCATATTAACCTCTGGGTTTTTGTGTTGTCCTTGCATCATTTTGCGTCCTGCAAGGACAACACAAAGGCTTAGTAAGTATGGGACCTTATGTGTAGGTGTGCGAGTCTGCTTGCCGATTTTTCAGATTTATTATAAAAATCACAAAATTGATTGAGGTGTAGGGAAGGAAAAGTTCAATGTATTTCTCTTCATTGGATATGCCTGTGTACCTTAAACCTACTTGTGTGGATTGGCAGAATTAGAGAAAATATGCATGTGTACAATGAGAAATGTGTGCCACCTCACACACAACTTTTCTCAACTTTTTTAATTCACATGGTAAGCATTTTTCCTTGTGAAGAGTTTCCTTTTCCAGATGGGCTCTGAAAGCTTGAATATGTTCCATGAATTTCCCCAAACTTTCTACACTGCTTACATTTGGTTCATTCATGTAAATATTTAGACAGATAAGAGTTCAAAAGGTTCGAAACACATTTGTGAAAATTCACAATCTCTTGTTCATCACCTCATTTTCATGGAATCGCTCTGAAACACTTAAGTGTTCCTTATAAACACCCCTCGCGCCTCCTTTCGCTGCCACTTATCAATGCAGAAACATTTACATACTTTGAGGAACTTCTGCAAGCCTGTCATCAGCACCTGCAAAATCCCATCAACCCTGCAACTGAATATCGAATCATTTCAATGCAGATTTTGAAACCTTTTCTTTGTAAATCTGCCGTGTGCTTAGTAGAAGGGGACCCTGTGAGCACCAGCAGACCATGCAGCATAGTCAAAGAGCAGCAGTCTACCTTCTACTGTGACTGTGCACTACAGGCATTCATGGTTCTTGAGTGAGGAATGAAGGTCCTCGTGAGGGAATTGGGAGCCATGATGGGAGCCTGGACGTTCTAGAGAACACCCTGTGGCCATCCGCTACATTACTAGAGCTGTGTGAATGGCAAACAAACAGTGTATTCCCCAGCAATCCTTGGAAAGCTTCTATAAGGGCCGCGTGGTCATAGGTAATTTTAATTCCCTCATACACATCTAATCTTCCTGTTTGGCATGGTTGGAGGCAAAGGAAATTATTGCTTACAGAACCAATGTATCATGAAAATATAATCTATTTCACAACATTTCTTGCACCATGTCTAAAAAAAATTAGTGATGAATCTTGTATAAATGTCCACAAATGGTTTGCTTTATTTTCAGTTATCTATTCTAGGAAAGCTGAAACTGCTATTAGCTTTACCATTTATGCTGCTAAAATGGGTCATACCGTTGTCGATACCATACACTAACGCATGGGGGCTCTCTTTCCAACAGCAGGTATGCATTCAGTATGGGTTTGATGGATTAGTGCACTAATGCATCCACTTTAGAAATCAGTTTTTGATTTCATGGTCACGGACTCATAGCCTAGAGAGTCCACTCAGTGTGTCATGCTCATGAGGCTAATAACATGAGAACTGTTGGGTAATAATAGTCATGTTATTCCAGCACCAAGAGAACCAAGGGTGATTGTGTGCTTTACAAAAACACCATATTATAGAAGACAGCTTTCGGTCCCTTCTGTAATACCAAAATGCAGTCCCTATAAGCTAAACTGCATCACTTGCCATTCACTTAGGAGCCATATTTTCTCCGAAGCAGTTTTGCAGAGGAGCACTATCGAAGATATGCTTATCTTCGCTACTTAACCTGATGGAAAAGAACAGATCGCTGAAGTCAATGGACATCCATTCACCAAATGCCAGATTACACAGTAGTGACATAATACACCGCTTCACCAAGATGGCATCTTGGGGTTGCACTCTTGTCTAAAAACCAAGGCCCACAACAATTGTCGATTTGCTGCAGAAAACCTAAAGAAAAGGGAAGGATCGGGAACTATGGAAAGTAAACAGGGTCTATTGATGTGCTGTTACCCCCAGCTATCGAAAAAAACAGGGCTGTTACTGATCTGTTATCTATATGGGGTTGAAAGCAGAGATATGCATAACTTTTGGAATTTGCTGTAGTGTAACTCCATGAAAATACAGCAACATTATGTGAATTTATACATAATTATGTGAGGAGCGTAACATAAGGTCTGATTACGATAGTAGCGAACCTGCCACCGACAGGCTGTCGCTGGCGGGTTCACCGCCATCGTGCAGCCATTGTGCGCCCGCCACATCGTGATGGCAGGCGGTGTGCTGGAGGGCAGAAAGCCCGAACGCCATGGGTCCGACAGAAGCAATCGCTCCGACTGCCTGTCGGACTGCTCTGCATCCCCATAACGGTGGTGGTGCCTAGCAGGCACCACCCACGTGATTGGGACGCAGTATCTCCATCAACCGTCATGGAAAGGCTAGCGGGTGTACTTTGGGGGCCTGTTGAGGGCTCCCCTTGACCGGGGCAGTTTGTGTATGTACTTGGGGGGCACCTATGGGGCCCGCTACATTTCCCTGCACCATGTGGCAGGCACCTCATGGTTCCTGCCACATAGTGAAGGGAAATGTTCAAGGTGCATTTTTTAAATTGAGGCGGGTGCTGCAGCTAGCATCACCCGCTGCATTGTCCAATATTGCAGATGCGACCGCCGTGGTGGCGGTCGCATCTTAATTCCATGTGTGGGACCACCATTCGTGTACTCCTGCAGCAGAAGTTTTGTTCCAAATTACACATATTTACCAAAGTGTAATTTTCAGTAATGTTGCATCAAAAAAGTAACACAAAATTACCAAAATAATTCAAAAATTGCGCCCAGCCATGTTTGCAAGGGCATGGGCATGCATGCCAAAAGGAAATCTAAGGGAAGATGCTGATATCCGTGGAGACCGCCCTTTTTCCACACTGCAATCTCGTCACCCTTGGCTGCTATTGCTTAATTTTGTCCTAACCTTCCAACTGCACTATATTTCTTTCCCTTTTGCTAACAAGTTTCAGTCGATTCCATATTTCACCATACTAAAAGGCCAACTAATTATCCTTCGTTCCTTTCCTCCGAGATTATACTTTCTGCTCAATGATTTTCTTTCATGTTTTATTTTAGGTAAATTTAGGGGTTGTAAAAGGAGTAAATTCAATGAACATTGACTAAGACCTCTTAGGATCCTGTACATTATGTAAACCTATTATTTCACGAGTTTGCTGTCATTTATAGACAAAATGTCCCTAAAGAGAGAGCAGTGTGTATCAGAAGGCATTTTATAATGTCACCCAGTGTTTCAGTCCTGCAGGCACTCATGTGTCTCCCTGAAACCAAACATTAATGTGACATCTGGTGGACCCAGTTTCAGTAAATATTGAGAACCTTTCTTGCATCCAAACCATTTATCATACTTATAGCCCAGGCTCAGCAACAACGAGCCTCCCAAGCAAGTATTTGCAATGAGACATAATTAAAGCTAGCCGCACCGTTCCGGAACGGAACCGAGGAGAAGCTGGCTCATTTCCCTTCATTCACAAATGTAAAGAGTGATCTTCTGGCGCACTGGCCTTCGACTTATAAAATCAGGGATCCAAGGAGTTGGTGCTCCGGTGAACACGAGTACCCCATAGTGGCAGAGATGCTTTTGTTGCTCTGCTTTGTAATCTACAAAATTAATGGCGCTGTTATAATTACCAACCATGTTCTGCGTGGAATATTTTACTTAGCATGCAGTCTTGGTGAAGTGATCGAATGTAAAAGAAAAAGTTGCATTCCTACAAGTGCACAGAAAGGAGTCCTCTGTGGTAGTCTCTTACCATGAAGAAGACAGTAGCGGACACATTTCTGTTTTTTTGCGCACATTGGCACCAAGAGATCTATGAGCAAGTGTGCGTGGTATATGTAGTCAGTATTGTAGTGTCTCAGCAGGCACTTGTACTTCCAGCCACTCCCTTGAGGACTGGACACACCTGCACCCCACGCCTATCCATCACAGGCGTCACGAGTGACATGACCCTGCTAATAAAATGGCCCGGGTGCACGTGCTTGTGGCCAGTTAACCACCTACATACATGGTGTCTGTGTCGTGATTCAGCTAGCATGTGGGCCCAGGGCCCACAACACAACAATAGTGAGGAGGGGTTCTGGACCCATGCCATGCTGCCTGCTTTTCTCAGCTGTAAAAGAGGTGGTAGAGCTCGACAACTGGCTGCTGCTCGCCCGTCGATGTGTGCACATCACCTCAACAAAGGGGTAAACCTCAGCCGTCAGAAGGAAGATTGAACGAAAAAGGTCCTCTTCAAAATCCTGCCATCTGCAGAGCACAAATTGCAAGCCCCAGGTAGGAAAGGGCCCATGTCAAACAAGCCCCAAGGTGCCTGAGCATGCTGACACTCGTCCCGGCAAGAAGAGGAGCAACCTCCCAATAAGGGAAATGAAAACCCCAGCAAACACCTCATGTCCCAGCAGAGCTCCAGCAATGACTTTGCCTCCTGAGCTGCAAGCGGTCTGCAGAGAGCATATTACCAGAGAGATATCAAGTACCCGTAGTGCCCCCCCTGCCTGCAGAGACACCTGTTAGTGACTCTGCCATGTGCCTGCGCGGAAAAGGAGGGCGAAGTGACTGCACACCGATGTTTCCTGCAAGCTGGTGTGCTAGTGAGGTGTGAATGCTGCCTCCAGAAGTGACTGCTGACGCTACCAGTCACCTCTGCGTTTGATGTGGAAGTGCTGTGAGGATAAGCGGCATGCCTGACCAGAAGGATGGTGGCCTAACTTTGCCCAAGCAGGAGATCGGAGGCCTGTGTAGTGCGCCTGCATATCCTACAGTGCAGAGGGACAATACCAGCCTCAGTCGCAAAAGTCCGGAGGCCGAACCCACCTGATGTGAAGCGGTGAACCGTGCGGTGCCGGAGAGAGTCGGCAGAGCCTGACAGGAGACACTCCGCCATCTGTGTTGACACTAGTTGACTGGTGGTGCGTAACCCCGCCCGCAGCAAGACTGAGCCTACATGGACCAAAGGCATCTGAAGGTCACAACTGCGCCATCTGCACAGGTGCCTACGTATGTCCGCAGCCTCAGTAAAGCCTCGAAGAAGGATAGTTGCAGAGCTGTCCAGTGGCTGTTCTATTGTACCAGCATGTGCGTGCCCCCACTGGGCGCCGGCATCCCCAGAATCCATGCAGCAAGTGAGGAAGGCTACCGTGACCACGGCACTGCCAACAAGTGGCACATAATCGCTCTCGGACAACGTTCCATACTGGCACCTACAGCCTAGCAGCACCCAGGGAAACCAAAAGGGCCCGCAGCTCGAGGAAAGCTGAAAATGTGTGCAGTGCCACCTAGTGGTCACTGAGCCACACCACATCCACCCAATTGTGGCCTGCATGAAGCACACCTGGAAAAGGAATCCCAGGAACACAATGAGTCAGGAGGCTCTGCCCTATAGTGTCATGAGGGACACGTTCTAGTGTCCCGCCAGAGGCTGCAATCCCAGCCACTCCCTCGACAGCTGGACAAACTGCACCCCCACACCCATCCATCACGGGTGCCACGAGTGACGTGATCCGGTCAATAAAAGGGCCCGGGTGCACGTGCTCGTTGCTAGTTGAGTAACATCACTTACGGTGTCTGTGTCAGTACGTTGCCAGCATGTGGGCCTAGAGCCCACTACACAACACTGGCGACGAGGCGGGTCTGACTCCGGGTGCCTGTGTCTCTGCACTTCTTCATCCCTCAAGGGGAGGGAGCTTGCCAGGGGGTGAATCTCCCATCGCCCGTGGAGCAAGCTAGACGCCTTCACGGTGGCCGTCACGGTGTGTCAACCGGAGACTGGCCATCTCCCACCCTCCTCAGATCAGGTGAAATGGAGGATGGACGCCAATACCCAGCTCCAGTGTGAGGGTGATAAGCTTGCTGCCCCCAACAGCAAAGCACGCATGATCACCCGAGTGCAGTAGTGGTGCAGCGCAGCGGGACACCTCCTTAAGCACCCTCGCCAATGGGAGAGGGGGTCAAGTTTCGGCACCCCAGTAGAACCCAGGCATCAGCGGGCCGTGCCACAGAAGAGTGCCGGAGGATGCTGGAGCAACAGAGAACGTAGAGCATCGGAGGTAGGACTGAAACTGCCCCATGAGCCCACGCTGCGTTTCCCGCGGAAAACCACCCTGTGAGCGCTAGGGAGGAAGCGGTACTGAAACTGCATTGAGAGGGATAGGTCTGTGCTGCCTTGCCTGCCCCGTCGCGGGTAGGCCATCCCGTTTGATGCCAGCCACACCGCAACGACTTGCAGCAGCAGAAGGCTCCAACCCCACGCAGCGACTGTCCAGTGAGAAATAGCCCAGAAAGTGCCTACGCTTCTTTCACCCAGATGCAGCCTGCAACTGAAGAGGCCAGCCGATCTCTGACATAATGCTCGTGATAAGAGAGACGGATACGACGGCTGGAAAGCAGCATGCAGCGCCATCTGGCTGTCACCAGGGGGTCACCAGGGAAAGCTGCAGTATCTCTCAAAACAAAGCAGCACAAAAGGAAAAGCACAGATCGTCCCTCAAGTGCAATACCATGCACCAAAGCCTGCAAGGTGCCAAAAGTGAGGGGGGCCCCAGCGCAAAGGACACTTCTGAATTTCAGGCCAGCTCTGCAACAAGAAAAAGCCAGCAGTGCCCTGCATACCTGGGAGGCCCGCAGAAGGGAAAATGGCATTCCCTCATCTGCACGGGGATCAGCAAGAACCAACAACTTCAGGAAAGAATACTGGAGCATGAGCAAGAATGAATATTGCACCGCTGCCTAGTGACCACCAATAGTATTCAGCCCAATAAATCAAGCACAGGAGAGTTTGGGCCGGTTGTTGCCTGACGGGGGGAGAGCCAGCCCTCAAAAGAACAGTGGTGCCGAATAAAGCAGCCTATGGCAGCCACAAGAGGGTCAAATAAAAGCAGGCCCCCAGTACAACAGAGAACTGGTACTAAGTGCCGGAGCAAGCAAGGCAATGCATGAAATAACGCAACACTGCACCCAAAGTGAAACTAAACAAAAAGGGAGGTAGCAGGAGCCCACTCCCACGGAACTGGTCACAGCACAGCCCAACTGTAAGGAGAGAGCAGAGTGGAAGACACTGAGCACCGCTCAAGACCTCCTAGGAATGGATTGATCAGAATAGTGCCACCTGCCCCATGGGCTGTATGTCAGGGTGACATAAAGAGACTGTTCAGTCTGCAGAAAGCCCAAAAGAAACTGGCACAAGCGCCACCACACAAAGTCCATCCAAGGCAAGGGGACTAAAAGTCCACGGCAGCAATGTTGACAAGAATTAGTCTCAGCACGATAATCACTGATCGGGCAACATCTCAAGAGTGGATACACCCGCCAGAAGTGCGATAAAAGACGGGTGCAGAGAGTGCGCCATCAGCAGTGGCCCAGCACCACCAGCACTCCTCCTCTAATAGAGGCAAGTCAGCATGCAAGGTGCCAGAAGACACTGAATAGTAGCCCCAGCCCTGCCGGACGGGACACAAACTCAGGCCTGTCGCATTGGAGGGGTGAGACTGTTGCACCCCACAAGGACCCACAGGAAAGACTGATGGAGAGCGCAATCTTAGTACCTGTCTTACGCCACAGTTATAAAAGGTGGGTGACCCAACATACCCTTGCGAGCTTGGGCTAATGTTTTGTCCAGTAAAGATGCTAACAAGGGAATTTGCTCAACAGTTGAATTGCAGGTGATTGATCGCTCAAATTGTTGTACTTCTGATCAACTAAATTAAATTAATTCCTGCTTTTGTTGTGATTTGTCCCATAAATTGGGATACAGTAATCAAAATACTGAAAAAGAAAAGCTACACGGATTTTGAGTTTGACAATATCTGAGGGCGCCTGTGGGCACCTGTGAGCCGTGAATCTGTGAGAGGACGCCAGAAAACGCCAGAACCGCTGCCGCCATCGGACGCGGCCGTTGTTGCTCCGCTGCTGCTTTTCGCTGCTTTTCGCTGCTGCCTCTGCTGCCGCTCCCGCTGCTCCTGCTGCCCTCCCGGGTGATAAATAAAGCGGGGATAAAACAGAGCCGCCACTGGGCGCGGCCGCTGCTGCTTCCGCTGCTGCCCCCCCCGGGTGAAAGAGAAAGCGGAGCGGGAGAGGGGCAACAATTGTACTAAAGGAAAGGCAATAGCGGCAAAAGCGGCAAAAGCGGACTTTAACTACTGCCCCAGCTACTGCTTGCTGCCGTCGCTGTCCGAGGCTGCGGGACCCAGTATAGTACGGATTGCTATGGATTGCTAAGGTCACAGCGTTCTGCGAGGAAGCGTGGTCGGGGGGACAGGCACTGCAGGCTGCACTAGCGCTGTTGCCACTGCGCTCCCTCCACATTTCACCCACCACCGCTGGAAGCAATGCTGGAGGTGCCGAGCCCGCTATCAGAGGTTAGTCGCGCTGCCAGCTGACTGAACCAGTGAAAGCAATGCAAGGTTAGGGTGATAAAGACTGCAAGCCAAGAGCCGAAGAACCCTGACAGATTGGCGACCTGCACTTCTCCACGCACTTAAACTCAAACTTGCACTGACATTGACAAGCTGCGCGCCGGTAGGGGTCTCATTGGGGCGCTAGTGCACTGGTGAGAGATAGTGAGCTCAGCTGCCGTTAGAGGCAGCTGTAAAGTAAGAGCCCGGGGGGTGGGAGGCCAGGCTGTTCCGACTAGGTCTGATCTCGCCGGTGGCCTCCCCCTGTGTGATCCGCTCACTCTCGCAATAGCTTTTTGTATTCTCTAGCTGTCTCTCTAATAAAGGTAGTAGCCGCTGGGTGAAATGCCTGACCCCCCCCAATCCGAGAGGCCCTGCTCTTAAACCTATATATTTTTAGGCTGTCAAGTTTTAAGCTGTCACCAACTCTCGCATTTGAAGCCATCCTGCTGGACTGACTGACGCCTATATACAATTCAATCACGCACCGACTAAAATGCGCACTAGGAGCTCTCTCCTACTGCAACCAACACACCGTCCTCACAAGTCGGCCAAGCGCCAGAAATCAAAACTGCTGTACCCTCAGACGACAGGTTGCAGTCGCCAATCTCCATCTCGATTCTGCCCAAAGCAAGCGGAACAAATGGAAGAGGCTTCAGAAATTCTTCCTAGCGCTCCAGTGGGAATCCTCGAGGAGAAAAAGGACAAAAACAACCCCAGCAGAGGCTTTGCGCAAATGGCGCTAACGGCCCGCCTTCCGCACACATCAAAAGCGAAAACTAGCGGAATGACTGATATTCGAGATCATTTCTACAAGATTGGCCAAGGAAACAGCGCAACACCCCAATTAGCACGCAATAAGACCATGAAACTACAGCAGCAACTTATAAACTCATCTGATCCTTCTAACCTAACGTCTCTCTACCCAGAAATAACTGTTCATCGTCAAGCCACTGCCTTAGTCTCCGGCACCAAACTAGTGAATGTGCAGGACAGCCTTCTCCTCTCTTCCCCATTATTACCCATTCCCCCCTTATCCCAGACGAACATTGGGTGCAGTCAAGTATAACTAAATCACCACTTGCGTTATCACCTACGCTATCACCCACGTCATCGTCTGTTGTCTTTATTGCATCGCATGCTAATAGCCGCGCCATCGCAAATGACCCTGAGAAAGAAACAACATCTGCCCAGCGGGGGAAAGAGAAAGTCAATGTTAAAACAACGGCGCCCTCCTCAGCCGATTCAACCGACTCAATAATCTGGATTTCATCGTCTTGCTCCTTGAATCAATCACCAAAAATACTATCTCAGCAAGAAGTGTTACCACATGAAAAAACGATTAACATGACAGAGGGCGTGCCAAATGACTTCACCCAAAAATGTAGTCCTCCCTTCCTATCTTATACATCTACCCCGATTCCAAATGGAGACCCCCAATTCATGCCCCTTAGCAATATCGATTCACCTGAGGCACTGCCCAAAGTCTTGTCTGCAAACCTCACCAACAGTAAAATTGTAAATAAAGACAAGTGTTTCAACTACGATTCTAATAAAAATTCTCAAAAAGATCTTACAAACTCACTTCTCAACTCGCCGCCTTCCTACAAGCACCCCATTGGAAAAAATTTCCAGTCGGCAAATACTATACAAAGGTCTCCTCAAGCAAGCCCAGGAACATCTAAAGCTGAAATGCTGCTTGCAGCCACTAATCAGGCCCTGAATTCTATGGCTATTGCTGCCCATATGCATGCCGATAAACTCCAGACGCAGATAGCCATCCTCCAAATCCTAGCAGATTCTATAATGGGCATTGACAAAAAACTTGAACAGTTAAACTCACTGATCCGAAGGGTCCAAAATAACGTGGGTGAAAATCACACCTTCGCAGCACACTTAAACCAGGAACTGCTAGCAAACATCACCCCACATTTAAACAATATGCATACCAATTGCATCTGTGAGCCTCTGATAAAAAAACTGGAGACTCTGCCTGATATAATGTCCGAGCTAATTGAAGATTTAAGGACAAGGCCACAAAATAAACCACAGAAAGCATCCACTTCAATTCAACAGAAAACTAGCCCCGTGTCCAATCCCCAAATCCATGAAACACCACTGAAAGCTAGATTAACTCTTAACATCTTAGCTAGCCCCAGCAATAATAACAATAGCTCAAACCAGGATCAGTAACAATTAAATACCGCAATAAGTCTCCCTCCTGATCAACCTCTCGCTTCAATAAACTCTTCCATGCTTTTAAGTGAGCCCAAGCAAGCCCTGAAGGAAGGAACAACGATGTCGAGAAAAAATAAGAAAAAACTGAAGAAACTAAATAAAGCTAATAAATATAACATGGCACTATTACAGTGGCTAGGAACAAATGGGAGGAATCTCTCGTCAAACCAGGTGGAGGAGCTAGAGGAATCAACGGACCTCCACAAAGGCATTGCTGAAAAATCAAAACCAATTCAAAATCCTACACAGAAAATATTAGACCTAAAGGAGGAAAAAGCACCTAAACATAACAGCAATATGAAAATGCTTGGTAGCAATCATCCGACTCAAAGTGAAAAGTCCATTAAACCTGCCATTAAAAACTCTTCAGCTGCTACCAGCGGAATAAATATGCCCACTGCTGAAGGCCTGGGGCAAATAAAAAGAGTCTCTAACACAGAAACACCAATATTAAGAGAAGATGAAAGTCAAATCAACAAAGGAGCCGCACAAGAGGAGGTCGGACTTAATAATAAAACACCTTCCTCTCAAGAATCCGCTACAAGCGTTCAGTTAATAAGTACCCACTCTTTGACTGCAAAGCAAACTGTTCTAGAAAACACAGAACATTGTGTCAATGAAAAGCCCCAAACAGATCCTCTTATTTGTAGCCCCAATCGGCCACAACTGCATAAAGCTACTACTAATATTCAGGAACCTAGTCTTCTGCAGCGACAGAATAAAAAAGTATTACTCCATCCAGAATACGAATCGCAGGGTCAATGGGACATCCTTAACAGGAGAAATGTTCTAAAACTTTGCCAGAATTTGCCAGGCTTAGAAAACATCAACTCAGCAGACATAGAAACAGTGGCTTTTATTGACCCTGCCTGGGGCCAAAAGAATGAGTCAACTCTGGTAACTTTCACTAATCCAGAGCCTGCGGCAATATTAGCTAGAAACTCAAAACAACTGAGTGAATGGGGCATTCGAGTCAGTTCCTATACGCCCCTCAACTACCCGACCTTCCTAAAAAAAAAACTTGAAACCCCGTTACCCAACAATACGGGCTCTGACGTAAATGTGAAAGGGAGAAGACAGCAGCAACAGCCGATGCTACGGGGCCCAAGACAGGAATTAAAAGCTGCACCCTGGATGGACACCCCACTTCAAGTAATCACCACAGCTGCAGGCGGTCCACGCAAGTGCATATTTAAATTAAATAAATCTCATGATTGGTCCTGGATTTCCAAGGCCTTAGGGTAGTACACAGGCAAGCCAGCCGGAAAGCAAACCAAAGTATGACACAGCTCGATGCTTAAACATTTGCTCGTGGAACATCAAGGGCCTAACCAAAGAGAAAAGGTGCCGCACAATTAAGGACCTTAAGGAGTTAAACGACATCTTTGCGATCCAAGAGACTTGGGCCTTAGAGAATACCACCTGGGAAGATTTCACTACAGTCGAATCCTTCGCTATTCCTTCTGCAGTAGGTGGCCATGCATCCGGGGGCGTGTTGATCGCCGTAAAGAATACACTGGACGCAAAATTAGTGACACTCTATAATGGGAAGGGCGATTATATTTTTCTCAGTATCGAGATTAAGAGCTACGATAAGGAGAAAACAAGGCAAAAAATCATCCTCGGTTGCATCTATCTACATCCTGTAAAAATTCGCCGGGAGGCAACTTTAAATACTTTGATTCCCATAATAGAGGATCTGGAAGCTCTATTTCCAAATGATTTGTGGTTGATAATGGGAGACTTCAACTGCAACCTAATGGACCTGGACCCAACCCAATCCTTCCAAATAGCACTAGGAAATGAAGAGTGGGCAATTCCGGAGATAAAGCCTTAATACCAACGGAAGGAAGTTAGCGGAATGAGACTTGCAACAAAACTAAACCAATCTGGTCTGCGTGCTCTTAATGGAAGGTTTTCCACCGATAATCCTGCAGCTTATACCCATATATCCCCTTTCCGCATGGCTACTTTAGATTACATCTGGATATCTCTTCTCGCCTTTCATTTGGTGCGCCAGTTCTCGGTAACGCCATCTGTAGACAGCGATCATGCCATCCTAGTATGTAACATCGCCCTTTGGCCTCAACATCGCCCAATAATTCCCCTGATTGGACGGGAATCAAACCTTCAGAAGGTAAAAAAACTGAGATGGTCCGATGAGAATTGTGAGGTACTTGAAGCAGAGATTGATAATCTTCTCTCCGAACATTGCCACGATGGGGCTGACTATTTGGCAGGTCCCTCTTGGGAAACAAGACTGAGTAAATTCAGAGACCAGTTGGCATTAAAAATAGCAAGTAGCCCTCCGCAGGTGCTTCCGGTTTCGACTACCTTGCTGGAGCAAAAACAAGCTGTAATTCTCTCTAAGAGTAAACTAAATAAGTTGCAACGAGTCCATACGTATAGCGAAAGTCAACACAAATCTCTGAAGAGCGATATATCAGCAGCTAGAAATGTCTATAGGAAGGCCAGATTCGCTTTACAAAGACTGGAAGAAGAGCTTCACTGGGCGGCAGCCTTCGAGATAATTAAAACCAAGGATCAAAGGAAATTTTGGAATTGGGTGAATGAGGCATCCAAAGCTGCCAAACCTCCGATTGCAACTAATATCTCCCCCGCTGATTGGGAGAAGTATGTCAAAGAGCTGTATACAACATCGGGCATACCAACTGGCAGTAGGGGTGTTCAACTAACACTAGACCAGCAAGTCGAGGAGGAAGACACGTCCTGTCCTATCAAGATAGCAACAGAAGAAATAGCTGCGGTAATAAGGAAAATGCACTCTGGTGGTGCTCCAGGCCCCAATGGAATCCCAACGCAGGTCTTTAAAGCCGCTGCACAAAAATGGGCTTTGCTGTTGACTCCGCTATTTGAAGATGCGATACTGGGACGTACCATCCCGCATACGTGGCAAGGATCACTCTTAGTACCTTTCCATAAAAAAGGTTCGCGCTCTGATCCCGATAACTATCGGATGATAGCTCTACTCGATGTGGACGGGAAAGCCTATGCAAGCATATTGTTGAAAGAACTCACAAAATGGGTGGAATCGAATAATCTAATCCCCTTCAGCCAAACTGGCTTCCGAAAAGGCTGCCACATCGAAGACAATCTGATTTCGATAGTCCACCTGATGGAGACTACCATAGCTGCAAAAGGCAGATCCCTGTACATGGGATTCATTGATTTCCGCAAAGCATTCGACAGTGTTAGTCGTCCCAAATTATGGGAAAAACTGTCAAAATGGGGAATTCCGCGGGCACTACTAAATGCGCTAATAGCCCTTCATACGGACACATAGGTCAAGGTCAGAGTAACAGCAAAATCGACCACCTCTAATAAAATTTACACAAATAGAGGCCTTAAACAAGGGTGCACTCTCGCACCACTACTTTTCAATCTATACCTCGCTGACCTTCCCGAATGGTTAACTGGATCAAGAGCTTTCCCCCCAGGAATCGGCCAAAGCAAAATCCAAATTTTGCAGTATGCGGATGACACGATTCTGTTAGACCAAACTCAGGTGGGCCTCCAAAGGCTGTTCAACTCTCTCGCCCAGTATTGTAAAAACAATATGCTCGAGATAAACGTAGGTAAAACCAAGGCGATGGCAGTCTCACCTACGAACACAAAAAAGCTCCTGTGGTTCATAGAGGGGAAGCAATTGGAGACTGTCCCTACATATAAATATTTAGGCGTCTGGATTGACCACAAAGGTAGATGCTCTGTGCATACAACTGAGATGCTGACAGTGGCTCGCCGTCTAGAGGGGGTCTTTATGAGAACAAAGAATGCCCTACATTCTCAGGATTTTGTCCCATTAATAAAATTGATTAATGCAAAATTTCTGCCCACAATTGCCTTTGGAGCAATCATCTTCAAGGACAAACTGAATAACTGGCTTGATAGAGCGCAATCATCATGTTAACGCCGGGTCTTTCGACTGCCAAATTCGACTTCCCATGCCCAAATACGGAAAGAATTCTCTCTATCCTCTATGCGTTGGATTATGGCTGCAAGATTCGTTACATATTGCTTAAAAGCAAAACAAGCAAATTCTCATACGCTAAAGAGCTGTATATGGCCGGTCCTCAACAACCCCGCTACATCATGGAATAAATACCTAACGTTCTGCCTCAAATCGCTCGAAGCGGGGGACATATGGTCTTCTTCTCTGCCCAACGAAACGAAAGGAAATCTCTTAATCAAGCAAGCAAAAATCCTTTCAAACCAATCAGACACACAACTGGTACTTAAGCTCTCTCATGGCACTTGGGCCGCCAAATTATACGCTCCGAAAACCCTTCCGTCCTATCTTGCATCAGCAATGAAACCGTATATTAAACACCAGCTAATGAGATTTCGATTTGGCCTAATTCCGCTGAAAGCATACAAGTTTGGGCAAAGATATAAGTTAGGAGCCTCCTCCCAATGTCGGTTTTGCAAACGGGGAGAGGAAAACTTAATTCACATCTTGTGCATCTGTCATCAATTGCGGCCACAAAGAATATTCTGGCTGAGACCAATTTGGCTCCTTCTAGGTATCAGGACATGCCAAGAAGCACTTGAGGAATGCATGAGGGGGGATTCGCCTCAAATGGCGACCCGCTTTGTCAAATTCATTACCGAAATTAATTCCATGACTTTTCCCTCTGTGCAATGCCTGAATTTAATTTCCTGCAAGTAATCGATTTTTGACTTTCCTAGTCTTTTTACTTTCCCTTCCCACCCATTCACTGTTTTAGTTTTTTCACAATCTCGAATGTTTTTATTACTGTTCTTTTTTGTATTCTTGCATATTGCAATGATTTTAAATAATTGTGCAATAAAAACTTTACTTACTTACTTACTTTATATAAATCTATTCTAAAATGGTACTGTTACAATAAATAAAAATTTCATCAAGGACAAATGGACAAGAAATACATGAATTGTTCTTAACATCCACTGGTGTTGTAGCCCACTCTTAAATCAATGGTTAACAATGAATCTTGAACAATCTAAGACAATGATTCAATTGTCTAAATTTCTTAAACTTGGAAGATATGGACAAAAAAAGTCGACGTTTCGGCCTTGTAGTCGTTACATCCTTAAGGCCATCCTCAGGACAATTCAATCTTTAGAGAGTAGAGACCCCCTGTAAAAGATACAATGTTCATTTTGTTACCTTTCTTTTAGATTTTAGATTGTTCAAGATTCATTGTTAACCGTTGATTTAAGAGTGGTCTACAACACAAGTGGATGTTAAGAACAATTCATTTATTTCTTGTCCATTTGTCCTTGATGTAATTTTTATTTATTGTAACAGTACCATTTTAGTATAGATTTATATAAAGAGATATTGTCAAACTCAAAATCCGTGTAGCTTTTCTTTTTCAGTATTTTGATTACTGTATCCCAATTTATGGGACAAATCACAACAAAAGGAGGAATTAATTTAATTTAGTTGATCAGAAGTACAAAAATTTGAGCGATCAATCACCTGCAATTCAACTGTTGAGCAAATTCCCTTGTCTTACGCCACAGCAAGTGAGAAGGGTGCGTCACAGGCCCCTGGCAGTGAACGGCCATCACCGCAAGGAGAAAGAGCAGGCATGGCTGATGCCAGAAGAGGGTGCCCTAGCAAAGAGGAGCGCGCAATCCAAGGCACGCACCGCATGCACCCAGAAGCGCGTCAGCACAGGCGCATGCCCAGAAGGAAGAGAGACCTCTCCAAAAGCAAAGACGCACTGCTGGAATCAGCAGGGAGATCCCACACATATCCGCAGAAGCATCAGCAATGGAGCCCAGACGGGGCCAAAACGCAGCACAATTTCCTCCCTCACACTGCCTCAAGCAGAAGTCGTCAGCGACCAAAGACTGATGAGAGGTGAGTCGTACACCACAAGTGGCCAGCCGCCACCACAGCTCACCCCTGTCTGTGGAAGCTATTCCCAGGAGAGGGAACATCCAGAGGAGGAGCGTCAAGAAGCTGCCTGAAGAAGGAGCACAGAAGATGAGTGGCTGCCCGCTATGCAGCCGAGAAGAGTGACTGAAGGTTCACCTGAATGGTTCGGAGGCCATTGAAGTTAATAGGCCCGTTGGCCTTGTTAGAACATGGTGCATGTCACTGCCCCAGAAGAAGAAGACGTCACCCAGAAGAGCTGGACACCCGCAGGTGTGTTAAAGACAAGAAGAGGAGAAGCATGAGGACTCGTAGCACCCCAACTCAAGAACATCTTCAAAGACACCAGACAGACACCAAGGCGGACTGACGGCCCTGGCAACAGAACCAAGGGAGAACCACATGTAAGCCGCAGCAAGTGCAAATCGAGTCTCATCCCAACACTTCTCCTGGTGAGCGTCAACCGGCGTCCCTGGATAAAGCCTCAAAGGGAGAACCGAACATAAGCCGCAGCAAACGCAATCCGTGTATCATCCCAACGCTTCCCCAGGCGACCATCCACCCCAGATTGTCAGCAGTCTAAGTCAAGCGGCATCCCGGCTCCGGACCGCAAATGCCATGGGTGAAGATCAGTACCGAGTGTCTTTCCTCACACTGCCTCAAGATGGAGTCGACAGTGGCCCCAACCCAGGCAAGAGAGGACCAACACAATCTACGTGTCATGCCATCACTGAAACTCAACCTCAGCAAGACGGAGGAACAGGGCTGCCAAGTCCCTTCTGACATCCAACTCTCCCAGCAAGTCACCACCACCTGTCATCCTGAGTCACCACCTGGCTGGCAACCGCCATCACGCCAGCCATCAACACATGCATCAAGCACCACCCCAGAGTATTGATGGACTGGAGTTACATGCTGTTGCCACACCACCCGAGAAAAGAAACCAGAGGCGACTTGTGAACCCGGCACACTCCTGAACCACGGTAGCGAGAGCAAGAATCGGCCAAGACATCTCCACCCTAGAGGGTTGTGCGTGCGACCAAGTAATGGCTCCTAAGTGGTCCTACAGCTGTCCCCAGTCGGCACACAAGCGGACCTAGCGTAGCCTTCCTGCAGTTCCGCAACAACCCCGGCAGCGGGCCTCTCCAGACGGGAGAGTGAAAAGAGACCTTGCCCCACCGACGGGTCATCGGTTGCAGCCAAAAGGTTCCACAGAGACAATTGATTAGGCAACACCTCCACGAATTGTCACCATGAACTCCATCCATTCTCAGACGCATCCCCTTGAAAGAACTGTTTGTATTCACCACAGACCATCACCAAAGTCAATAAAAAGGGAAATTATGCAAGACATATCATCACAAGTGAACTGACGCTCTGCAGCGGACATCTCCAAGCCAGCGGTCGTGTCCAAAACCCTTCAGGTTAAACGACGAGTGCCTACTGAGAAGGTCATCAGCCCGGATCTGGCGTCTTCCTGCCACCTGTCTCAGAATACTGATAGACCCTGTGGTGATTTAGTTAATTGTTTTATCCCCACAGGTTGGACTAACATTTTGTTTGTTCTTTAACAAAGTTGGGAAGGAATGTAGTGTCCTTAGGGACACATTCTAGTGTCCCGCCGGAAGCTGCAACCCCAGCCATTCCCTTGAGGGCTGGACACACTGCACCCCCACACCCATCCATCACGGGTGCCACGAGTGACGTGGCCCTGTCAATAAAAGGGCCCGGGTGCACATGCTCGTGGCTAGTTGAGTCAGAAAAGGGGGTGGTGATGAACAGAGTGTCTGAATTAAGCAGACCACTCTTACCCAGTCCAAAGATCAGGGCTTGATCCATCACCGTTATTTAGCTCACTGCCCCATCCCAGCTCAGAACCTGGCTATATGCAAATTAGTCTGTCCCTGGCCCAGTGCATCATGGGAACAGGGCAGACCAAACTACCAAGCCAATTCTTCACCAGAAAGGAGACAAGCTTCCGGGGACCGGTTTCTGCCATTTCAGGCATCGTCGGCCCGGCTTGCTTGAATCCTGATGGAGCAGTGAGCAAGGGACTCATGTCTGAGTATACCCTTCCACGCTTATGGTGGACAAAATGATTCAGAAAAGGGGGTGGTGATGAACAGAGTGTCTGAATTAAGCAGACCACTCTTACCCAGTCCAAAGATCAGGGCTTGATCCATCACCGTTATTTAGCTCACTGCCCCATCCCAGCTCAGAACCTGGCTATATGCAAATTAGTCTGTCCCTGGCCCAGTGCATCATGGGAACAGGGCAGACCAAACTACCAAGCCAATTCTTCACCAGAAAGGAGACAAGCTTCCGGGGACCGGTTTCTGCCATTTCAGGCGTCGTCGGACCGGCTTGCTTGAATCCTGATGGAGCAGTGAGCAAGGGACTCATGTCTGAGTATACCCTTCCACGCTTATGGTGGACAAAATGATTCAGAAAAGGGGGTGGTGATGAACAGAGTGTCTGAATTAAGCAGATCACTCTTACCCAGTCCAAAGATCAGGGCTTGATCCATCACCGTTATTTAGCCCCCTTTTCTGAATCATTTTGTCCACCATAAGCATGGAAGGGTATACTCAGATGTGAGTCCCTTGCTCATTGCACCATCAGGATTCAAGCAAGCCGGGCCGACGACGCCTGAAATGGCAGAAACCGGTCCCCGGTAGCTTGTTTCCTTCCCAGTACAAGAATTGGCTTGGTAGTTTGGTTTGCCCTGTTCCCATCATGCACTGGGACAGGAGCAGACTAATTTGCATATAGCCAAGTTCTGAGCTGGGATGGTGCAGTGAGCTAAAAAACGGTGATGGATCAAGCCCTGATCTTTGGACTGGGTAAGAGTGGTCTGCTTAATTCAGGCACTCTGTTCATCACCACCCCCTTTTCTGAATCATTTTGTCTACCATAAGCGTGGAAGGGTATACTCAGATGTGAGTCCCTTGCTCATTGCACCATCAGGATTCAAGCAAGCCGGGCCGACGACGCCTGAAATGGCAGAAACCGGTCCCCGGAAGCTTGTTTCCTTCCCAGTACAAGAATTGGCTTGGTAGTTTGGTTTGCCCTGTTCCCATCATGCACTGGGACAGGAGCAGACTAATTTGCATATAGCCAAGTTCTGAGCTGGGATGGTGCAGTGAGTAAAAAACGGTGATGGGTCAAGCCCTGATCTTTGGACTGGGTAAGAGTGGTCTGCTTAATTCAGGCACTCTGTTCATCACCACCCCCTTTTCTGAATCATTTTGTCCACCATAAGCGTGGAAGGGTATACTCAGATGTGAGTCCCTTGCTCATTGCACCATCAGGATTCAAGCAAGCCGGGCCGACGACGCCTGAAATGGCAGAAACCGGTCCCCGGAAGCTTGTTTCCTTCCCAGTACAAGAATTGGCTTGGTAGTTTGGTTTGCCCTGTTCCCATCATGCACTGGGACAGGAGCAGACTAATTTGCATATAGCCAAGTTCTGAGCTGGGATGGTGCAGTGAGCTAAAAAACGGCAATGGATCAAGCCCTGATCTTTGGACTGGGTAAGAGTGGTCTGCTTAATTCAGGCACTCTGTTCATCACCACCCCCTTTTCTGAATCATTTTGTCCACCATAAGCGTGGAAGGGTATACTCAGATGTGAGTCCCTTGCTCATTGCACCATCAGGATTCAAGCAAGCCGGGCCAACGACGCCTGAAATGGCAGAAACCGGTCCCCGGAAGCTTGTTTCCTTCCCAGTACAAGAATTGGCTTGGTAGTTTGGTTTGCCCTGTTCCCATCATGCACTGGGACAGGAGCAGACTAATTTGCATATAGCCAAGTTCTGAGCTGGGATGGTGCAGTGAGCTAAAAAACGGTGATGGATCTATCTTTGGACTGGGTAAGAGTGGTCTGCTTAATTCAGGCACTCTGTTCATCACCACCCCCTTTTCTGAATCATTTTGTCCACCATAAGCGTGGAAGGGTATACTCAGATGTGAGTCCCTTGCTCATTGCACCATCAGGATTCAAGCAAGCCGGGCCGACGACGCCTGAAATGGCAGAAACCGGTCCCCGGAAGCTTGTTTCCTTCCCAGTACAAGAATTGGCTTGGTAGTTTGGTTTGCCCTGTTCCCATCATGCACTGGGACAGGAGCAGACTAATTTGCATATAGCCAAGTTCTGAGCTGGGATGGTGCAGTGAGCTAAAAAACGGTGATGGATCAAGCCCTGATTTTGGACTGGGTAAGAGTGGTCTGCTTAATTCAGGCACTCTGTTCATCACCACCCCCTTTTCTGAATCATTTTGTCCACCATAAGCGTGGAAGGGTATACTCAGATGTGAGTCCCTTGCTCATTGCACCATCAGGATTCAAGCAAGCCGGGCCGACGACGCCTGAAATAGCAGAAACCGGTCCCCGGAAGCTTGTTTCCTTCCCAGTACAAGAATTGGCTTGGTAGTTTGGTTTGCCCTGTTCCCATCATGCACTGGGACAGGAGCAGACTAATTTGCATATAGCCAAGTTCTGAGCTGGGATGGTGCAGTGAGCTAAAAAACGGTGATGGATCAAGCCCTGATCTTTGGACTAGGTAAGAGTGGTCTGCTTAATTCAGGCACTCTGTTCATCACCACCCCCTTTTCTGAATCATTTTGCCCACCATAAGCGTGGAAGGGTATACTCAGATGTGAGTCCCTTGTTCATTGCACCATCAGGATTCAAGCAAGCCGTGCCGACGACGCCTGAAATGGCAGAAACCGGTCCCCGGAAGCTTGTTTCCTTCCCAGTACAAGAATTGGCTTGGTAGTTTGGTTTGCCCTGTTCCCATCATGCACTGGAACAGGAGCAGACTAATTTGCATATAGCCAAGTTCTGAGCTGGGATGGTGCAGTGAGCTACAAAACGGTGATGGATCAAGCCCTGATCTTTGGACTGGGTAAGAGTGGTCTGCTTAATTCAGGCACTCTGTTCATCACCACCCCCTTTTCTGAATCATTTTGTCCACCATAAGCGTGGAAGGGTATACTCAGATGTGAGTCCCTTGCTCATTGCACCATCAGGATTCAAGCAAGCCGGGCCAACGATGCCTGAAATGGCAGAAACCGGTCCCCGGAAGCTTGTTTCCTTCCCAGTACAAGAATTGGCTTGGTAGTTTGGTTTGCCCTGTTCCCATCATGCACTGGGACAGGAGCAGACTAATTTGCATATAGCCAAGTTCTGAGCTGGGATGGTGCAGTGAGCTAAAAAACGGTGATGGATCAAGCCCTGATCTTTGGACTGGGTGAGAGTGGTCTGCTTAATTCAGGCACTCTGTTCATCACCACCCCCTTTTCTGAATCATTTTGTCCACCATAAGCGTGGAAGGGTATACTCAGATGTGAGTCCCTTGCTCATTGCACCATCAGGATTCAAGCAAGCCGGGCCGACGACGCCTGAAATGGCAGAAACCGGTCCCCGGAAGCTTGTTTCCTTCCCAGTACAAGAATTGGCTTGGTAGTTTGGTTTGCCCTGTTCCCATCATGCACTGGGACAGGAGCAGACTAATTTGCATATAGCCAAGTTCTGAGCTGGGATGGTGCAGTGAGCTACAAAACGGTGATGGATCAAGCCCTGATCTTTGGACTGGGTAAGAGTGGTCTGCTTAATTCAGGCACTCTGTTCATCACCACCCCCTTTTCTGAATCATTTTGTCCACCATAAGCGTGGAAGGGTATACTCAGATGTGAGTCCCTTGCTCATTGCACCATCAGGATTCAAGCAAGCCGGTCCGACGACGCCTGAAATGGCAGAAACCGGCCCCCGGAAGCTTGTTTCCTTCCCAGTACAAGAATTGGCTTGGTAGTTTGGTTTGCCCTGTTCCCATCATGCACTGGGACAGGAGCAGACTAATTTGCATATAGCCAAGTTCTGAGCTGGGATGGTGCAGTGAGCTAAAAAACGGTGATGGATCAAGCCCTGATCTTTGGACTGGGTAAGAGTGGTCTGCTTAATTCAGGCACTCTGTTCATCACCACCCCCTGTTCTGAATCATTTTGTCCACCATAAGCGTGGAAGGGTATACTCAGATGTGAGTCCCTTGCTCATTGCACCATCAGGATTCAAGCAAGCCGGGCCGACGATGCCTGAAATGGCAGAAAACGGTCCCCGGAAGCTTGTTTCCTTCCCAGTACAAGAATTGGCTTGGTAGTTTGGTTTGCCCTGTTCCCATCATGCACTGGGACAGGAGCAGACTAATTTGCATATAGCCAAGTTCTGAGCTGGGATGGTGCAGTGAGCTAAAAAACGGTGATGGATCAAGCCCTGATCTTTGGACTGGGTAAGAGTGGTCTGCTTAATTCAGGCACTCTGTTCATCACCACCCCCTTTTCTGAATCGTGGCTAGTTGAGTAACATCACTAATGGTGTCTGTGTCAGTACTTTGCCAGCATGTGGGCCTAGAGCCCACAACACAACATGCCCTGCCCGACCCCTCATCCACAGAGTATGGTTTGCACCACACCCGCAGCACCAGGAAAGTTGCCATGGCCCCTAGGCTGGTATGGTCCACATTGAAAGAGGAAGCACCCAGCAGCATCGACTGGGTCAACGGCAGATGACAGACAAGTCACCTTGCCATCCAGCATAGTCAATAAATAGCTTGCAGTCCCCTCACCTACCTCCACAGAACAACCGTAGCAGTGAGGGTAGCATCTCCACTTTAGCATTCAAGAACTACACGGCCCGCGGTTCCAGGAAACACTGCCGGGACCTGCAAGCATCTAGAGGCCATCGCTGGTACTGCAGCCGAACCAGCCAAGCACATTACAAAGAAACTACCAGGAGTGCAAGACAGACTACCATGATTTCTAAAGTTACGGAGTGGCACCACTTACTGGCGAAAGTCGTGGGAGGCATCCTTGACCCAAAATAGCAGCAAGTGAAGACTGCGGCCTGCTAGCACCACAAACTGCCTTTCATCTGCATCACCACCCCAGTGTAGCTCCCAGCTCCAGCAAACAACTACCTCATGAAAAGTAGCAACAGTGCCCCTCGCAGTGGCACAGCCCCAGGCAGAAAGCAAACAGACAAAATACCTAAATGACAGATGGTCTAGTGCTGAGGCATGAACTTGCTTGCACCCACATTTCCCCCTGAATGATTTGAGCTGTCTCCATGATGATGACACCAGTATTTATTTGTTTCACTCAGATATACCATCAAATTAAGTACGTTATTTAAACCTAACCCCGAACAGGGGATCATACAGGATGTATCCCGGGAGCAGTCACCCTGAATGTCCACATCCTGGCACCACATCAAGCAACCAGAGTAGGAACACAATTGACAGCTCAAGGAGTAACAGTCCGAGACCTAACACTGATGTTTTGAGCATTCCCCCATTCACCTGCCCTTATGTTTTAGTTCTGGCCGGCGCTCCTACCCTTAAAGGGGACCAAAGGGAGTCTTGGGTTGATCTACGTAATAAGACTGTGGATTGGTTAAAAAAAACACAAAAGGTTTCGTCCATCTGATATGAATGAGATCCTTATGGTCCACAGAGTTGGGTGGGTTAGTCAATCCCCAGAAACATTGATGGAAATTGTATTGTGATCAATTTTCATAGGCCCTATATGGTTTGTTGCCTATTAAGATTGTGTGACAAAACATTTACTCAAAGCTCCAGCATCTGTGTGCTCCCGCTGGGTTATTTTATAAACCATCACCTAGGCACATTTTAAACAAGTCTACCCCTCCCCCTTATTCAATAGGTTTAAATGTAGTATACTTGTAAAGCGCACAGCTGCCCCAGCAACGGGGCGTCCCGGCGCTGTATAACTCTGGGGAACCCGTCCTGGCTTTCCCTGTGGGATGGTCCCTTGCTGGGAGTCCCCAAGGTGGAGCCAGGCATCCCTGGAATTGGTGGGGCCGTTGTGGAGATTAGGCAAGCTAATGCCCAGAGTTGCCGAGTGGAACCCCTGATTAGAGTAAGCACCGAAGCGAGAATTATCGAGTCCGCTGACCAAGGTCCACGACCCTGCCGCGTCGGGAATTGAACCCTGGTCCCGGGCTGACTTCTGCTCTCAGGCCTGCTGCCTCTAACCAGTGAGCCACACTACTCCACTGGCCTTATCAGACTTAGATACTCAGGATTGACAACCATCCTTACCGGAATATCTTCTACACCTTTTGGATAATTCTCAGGTTTTTGTATCCCCTCCTCCTATTGATACACTAGATGACCAGCCCGTTATAACCAAGGCCAAGGCTAACGCAGATTTAAGTATTTTGAGCTAGATTGTAGCAGACCTCCTGTCAAGGCTTGGCAATCCGGAGTGGTTACGTTTAATAAATGAACAGGACATAGTCATGCTCCAAGAGACTTGGGCCACCAAAGAACTACATCTAATGGGTTCCATTGTTACACTGTAGCCCCTATTCCTAAATCTGGAAGCCCTTCAGGGGGTTTATCTTTTTGGATTAATATTGCTGCTGGTAGCAGCATCAAGGTTCTACCAACCAATAGCCTTAATTTTTAAGCTCTATTGTATAAAAGGAGAGTCTCTTTCTATTTGATTAATTTTTATAACAATGATTTCTACTCCATCCCCA
This sequence comes from Lissotriton helveticus, assembly GCF_964261635.1. Classification (NCBI taxonomy): domain Eukaryota; kingdom Metazoa; phylum Chordata; class Amphibia; order Caudata; family Salamandridae; genus Lissotriton; species Lissotriton helveticus. The sequence continues at coordinate 1,710,964,382 of NC_136059.1, forward strand.
ATGGGAATTTTGTTTAGCTTTTCGATTTTATTTCTAATTTAAATTGCCAGCAAGATTCAATGGAAACAATTGACATTCTTCTGGGAGGTGATTTTAATGCAAAATTAATCGACACAACACATAGCACAGGGTTTCGCTACTCCGGCCCTACCTGTCGTAAGGGTGCAGAGTCGGTTGCATTCTTGAGTACACACAACCATACCAATGTCTTGGAGATTGTGGGCGTATGACACCCTAATAGCCATCCTGAGCCTACATTCAGAGGAAGGGGATGTTCTTCCACCATAGACTTTGGGGCATATGTAGGAAAAAAGGTTTTGCGATTCTGATAATGCGATTTTCTGCGAATCGCATTTTCCAAATTGCAAATCGCGATGTAGGACAATAATAGCAACAAAATAGCGATTACAAAAAAATTCACAACCAGGAAGTGTGACTGCCCATAGTGCACCTGATGGCCAGCACCTGTGTCAGAGTCAGAAGCTGCCTGAGAGACTGTGAGGAGGGAGTGTGGTTTTTACTCAGCAGTTGCAGGAAGGAGAAATGGAGTCTCAGGGGAGTGAGAAGCAGCCGGAATAACCCACAAGAAAAAGAAAACAACATTTTAGTGAGAGGGAGCTTGAGGTGCTCACAGAGGAAGTAGTAAGGCAACATTACCTCCTCTTTGGAAAGAACTCACTCCGTGTTCCAGAGGCAAGAAAAAGGAGAATCTGGAATGAGATTCAGGAGAAAGTGAAAGCGTTTGGCGTAACCCACCGCACACTTGAAGACCTACGCAAACGGAGGTACGACATGCGCCACAGGTCAAAGGAGAGGGTGGCCACCAGATTAGCTGAGGCAAAACTGACTGGAGGTGGGACCTCAACAGCACCAGAGCCGACGCCCCTGGAGGAGTTAGTGGAGGGCACACTTATGCCTGAAACTATGACTTACAACAAGGGGTGGTGATGGACAGAGTCTCTGAATTAAGCAGAGTACTCTCACCCAGTCAAGAGATCAGGGCTAGATCCAACACCGTTTTTTAGCTCATTGCACCATCCCAGTTTCAGAACCTGGCTGTATGCAAATTAGTCTGCCCCTGGCCCAGTGCATCATGGGAACAGGGCAGACCAGACTACAAAAGCCAATACTTACACTGGGAAGGAAACAAGCTTCCGGGGACCGGTTTCTGGCATTTCAGCCGTCTTCGGCCCGGCTTGCTTGAATCCTGATGGTGCAATGAGCAAGGGACTCACATCTGAGTATACCCTTCCACGCTTAGGGTGGACAAAATAATTTACAACAAGGGGTGGTGATGGACAGAGTCTCTGAATTAAGCAGAGTACTCTCACCCAGTCAAGAGATCAGGGCTAGATCCAACACCGTTTTTTAGCTCATTGCACCATCCCAGTTTCAGATGCACTGGGCCAGGGACAGACTGATTTGCATATAGCCAGGTTCTGAGCTGGGATGGGGCAGTGAGATAAATAACGGTGATGGATCAAGCCCTGATCTTTGGACTGGGTAAGAGTGGTCTGCTTAATTCAGACACTCTGTTCATCACCACCCCCTTTTCTGTATCGTTTTTGGCCACTATAGGTGTGGCAGGGTATACTCAGACATGAGTCCCTTTCTCACTGCTCCATCAGGATTCAAGCAAGCCGGGCCGAAGAGGCTGAAATGCCAGAAACCGGTCCCCGGTAGCTTGTCTCCTTTCTGGTGAAGAATTGGCTTGGTAGTTTGGTCTGCCCTGTTCCCATGATGCACTGGGCCAGGGACAGACTGATTTGCATATAGCCAGGTTCTGAGCTGGGATGGGGCAGTGAGATAAATAACGGTGATGGATCAAGCCCTGATCTTTGGACTGGGTAAGAGTGGTCTGCTTAATTCAGACACTCTGTTCATCACCACCCCCTTTTCTGTATCGTTTTTGGCCACTATAGGTGTGGCAGGGTATACTCAGACATGAGTCCCTTTCTCACTGCTCCATCAGGATTCAAGCAAGCCGGGCCGAAGAGGCTGAAATGCCAGAAACCGGTCCCCGGTAGCTTGTCTCCTTTCTGGTGAAGAATTGGCTTGGTAGTTTGGTCTGCCCTGTTCCCATGATGCACTGGGCCAGGGACAGACTGATTTGCATATAGCCAGGTTCTGAGCTGGGATGGGGCAGTGAGATAAATAACGGTGATGGATCAAGCCCTGATCTTTGGACTGGGTAAGAGTGGTCTGCTTAATTCAGACACTCTGTTCATCACCACCCCCTTTTCTGTACCACCCCCTTTTCTGTATCGTTTTTGGCCACTATAGGTGTGGCAGGGTATACTCAGACATGAGTCCCTTTCTCACTGCTCCATCAGGATTCAAGCAAGCCGGGCCGAAGAGGCTGAAATGCCAGAAACCGGTCCCCGGTAGCTTGTCTCCTTTCTGGTGAAGAATTGGCTTGGTAGTTTGGTCTGCCCTGTTCCCATGATGCACTGGGCCAGGGACAGACTGATTTGCATATAGCCAGGTTCTGAGCTGGGATGGGGCAGTGAGATAAATAACGGTGATGGATCAAGCCCTGATCTTTGGACTGGGTAAGAGTGGTCTGCTTAATTCAGACACTCTGTTCATCACCACCCCCTTTTCTGTATTGAAACTATGACTGGCATGGCTGACCTGGACAGCTCCAAAAATACAGACACCCGACAAGGTAAGATGCATGCCAATATCCCCAAAACATACCCAGCCCACTTACAGCCCCAAACACCCAGCCTGAGTACAACTCCAATATATGTCCACAAGCACACCCAGAATTGCATTATGGGAAATGTAGTTCCATGTACTGATACCTGGCCCTGTGAAACATAGCAAGGGGACATTGGGTAGAGTCATACTTGGAATGTGCAAAACAGACAAGTAGTAGTTATGTGATTAGTTATTTGCAAACTTTAATGCAGAACAAAATTTAAACATGACACACAACTAATGTGTGCATTTAATTGTACAGCACCACCGACTACACAGGAAACAGTGGCTGAAGGGGTGGAGACACCAGCAAATGTGGACGTGGCAGGGCAGGAGGAGCAGGGCGCAGCAAGACACACAGACTCTGTTCCAGCCAAGCGGCGCAACATTGTCTCACCAGTGCCACTGATGGAGGCAGAGTCCACAGATGCAGATGAGGCGGCACAGCCAGTCCCAAGGCAACAAGCAAGGCAGCACACACCACAGTCTACTGTCCAAATATCAAATGACAGTGGTTCAAGACGCAGGGCACGAGCCACCACCAGCAATTCACCATCCGAAAGAGACACGGTGTTCTCAGGCCTTGAGGACAGCATGTTAAGAGTACAGCGCCTGCAAGGTAAAGGCATAAGATCAATCCAGCGCCAACTTGCAGCACATAACCATAACATGTCTGAGTTGCGGCTCAGTGTCAATTCCATGACTGGTGCATTGGGAGGACTGTGTAGGGAGATCAGGAGAGACAGGCTGGCCAGGCGCAGGTAGAAACACAGCTTATACACCCGGATGGACCTCTACACTAAAGCTGTGTACCGCCAGTCCACCGCCATATCCCTGCTAGCCAGGAGATGTGTGAGCATGCAGCATGAAATGGCGCACTGCTCCCAGGATGTTGGTAGGGACCTAGTGCAGGTCACACATGCGGTGGACCAAATGCGTACTGTAGCCACAGGTGGCATAGGGACACTGGGCAGCTTAGATGCAGACGAACAGTCAAGCAGGAGCAGCCTAACTCCTCCACTTCCTGCAGAAAGACGGCAGAAGACACTAGTGAGGTCAGTGCGCAGCTGGAACGAGGGGCAACAGGGTGTGAGCGCAGGAGGTGAAGGGGCAGCATGTACTCATGGGAATGTGTGAGGCAATACATACCATATGGGCTGAGTGACTCATGGCAATGATAGCACTGTGACCTCAACATGTGCAACTATCCACATTTCAGTCACGCTGTGTGACTGGTTTACTCCTGCTGTTAAGGAAATAAACATCATATTTGAGCATCATTTATTGTGTCCTCATTTCTCACCTAGAAGTAGTTCTGTGTGATGTCATCACGTCTCAGGCACCCGGCAGCCGCCCCGGCACCACCTGCACATCTGCATTGTGGAGCTGGTTCCGCCTCATCTGATGTGTCTGCATATGTCAAATCCACTGGGGTGCCCTTCTTGGTAGCGATGTTGTGTAGCATTGCGCATGCTACCACGATTTTGCAATACATTTCAGGGCTGTACTGTAGTGCACCTCTACTCTTATGGAGGCACCGGAAATGGCTTTTGAGGATTCCAAAGGTCCTCTCAATGGTGCATGTTGTGGCTCTGTGGGCACTGTTTTACCTCCGCTCTTCTGCTGTGGCTGGATTGAGGTACGGTGTGAGGATGTAATCACGCACAGCATACTCACTGTCACCTGCAGGGCAAAAGTAGGTTGATGTTAAGTACTGTCCTGCCTGTTTATACCTTCCCTAGTTGTGTGTGTGTGTGTTTGTGTGCCATGCAATTACCTAGCAGGTAGCCCTCTCCAAACTCGCTATTTGTGAGTCTGCGATGTGATCCACAGTGTTGAAAAATGAAGGAATCATGTGTGCTTCCTGGGAATTTTGCAACAATATCTGTGATGACATGTTTAGCATTGCACACTACCTGGATGTTCAGGGAATGATAGGATTGGCTGTTTCCAAAAACATACTCATTCTGTGATGGGGGTGACAGTACAACATGGGTCCCATCTATGCAGCCAATAAAGTGGGGTAATTGGGCTATTTGGTAAAATTCTTGCTTGGTCTGGTGTAGTGCCTTCTGTGTGTTTGGGAATTGGATGTGGTGATGCATCCTCTGAACCATAGCATCAAGGAAAGCGTGGAAAAAGTGTGATAGTGCACTCTGGGAGACCCCTCCTGCTGTGGCTATTACCCCCTGAAAACTCCCTGATGCTAGGAGGTGCAGTGAGCGCAAAACCTGTATGTGGGTAGGAATGGTGTGTGCCCTGTATGTGGGGTGTTCAAGTATGGGTGTCAGCTCCTCTATCAACTCCAGGATACTGTCTGGGAGCAGCCTGTAGTGCACATGGATGTCCTCCTGGGTCCGCTGGAAGAGGGTGATGCGTGCTTTGTAGTTCCTTTCCTGGCGTCTCCTTCTCTGTGCAAGCTCTCGGATACGCAGCCTCCTAGCTATCACATACAGGCCAGCCATTGTGAGAAGCCCCAGAATCATTGTGGGCCTGTTTATATAGGTTGCACCTGGTTACCGCCTGCTCAGAGTTGGAGGTATTTGAGAAGTGCAAAATTGCGATTTTTGTAAAATCGCAAATTAATTTTTTTTGCTACATCTCAAATTCGCATTTTGCGTGAACAGTATTTGCGCAAATACTGAGACGCACCCTGCGCATTCGCAATTTTATTCGCAGAATCCTTGTCATGCAAAATTGCTAATCGCTAAATTTGCGATTCTCATTTTTGCGAGCCGCAATGCTTATCTACATTGGAACACTCTCTTTTGCAATCGCATACCCCCTGGATTCTGCGAATCGCAGTGTTTGCGATCGCAAAATATGTTCCTACCTATGGCCCTTTGTCTTTACTTCCCCCTTCCTCGTAGACCATCTAATGGAAGCAAAACATATTGCTATGAGCCAAAGGGATCATAATCCAATCAAAACAGTGTTGAGACTAGGCCCCTGGCCCTGGTTTACCTCCGAATGTGGGGCCAGGAATTTAATGCCCTCCACTGATAATTTAAGATTGATATGGAGGGGTATTAATAATAATGAATTGTTTCAGGCACTGGTGAAGGCTAATATGTATCCTATAAATTATTGTTTATCAGCCCAGGATCCATATCCTGAGGCTGTTCAAGATTTCACCAAACTCTGTATAGCAATCAAAACCCTTTTATCAAAACCTATCCCTCTCGCGAAACATGGCCCTAGATGGTCTGACCACGAGTGATCTGAGTCAAACAGACTATTGCACAGATCCATGTCATCTAACCCAAGATGTAACCTAGAAGTGAAACTGGCCAGGCAGAGGTATAAAACTGCGATCATCAATCTGAAAGGAGAAATTCTAAAAGATCGCTGGGAAGCATTATCCAAAGCCGCCAGCTCAAAAAATGGTGACATTTTAATTGCAGCATTTTAGTTTTCTATTTCAGACTTCTCCATAGAAATTATCTTAGGAGAGTTTTTAATTCATCACTCGACAGTACAAATACTGCTACACTTCAACTTGTACACAGGAGCCTGTTTACGTCTTCCTTGTACTTCTTCAGCTACCCCTTGTTCTAAATTCCTAGGAACTATCAGTTCTTTTTCTATTGGAATTCCATCTTTCACTTCATAACAATGACTACGTGTGTCAACTGCATGCACTAATGTGTTCTCTTGCAAGTAGCTCTCTTCGTTAAAAAATGGTTGTGTGCTAGCTGTGTGCATCCATTCACCTCTAAAGACTTTACAAAATGTACTTTTGTTGATAAGCTTTTTCCTTAATATTCTTTTCCTCATGCATAGTAATGCTTAGTCTAGTGTGTTCATTTTGTGCAATATTAACACCATCCGCGCTAAGCGTTTTCCCGCTGTGCGCTAAAGATTCGCAAAACCCGCGGTTCATGACGAGCTCAGCTCGTCATGAGCGTACGACAGGCGTACCTCATGACGAGCTGAGCTCGTCATGAGCGTCGAAGGGGTTAAGATAAAAAGTTTTCTCTTCAACACAAATGATTTGTCCACTATACTCTCTATATTTTGCTTTTGTTTAATGATAGCAACTCTTCTCTTATACTTCTTCATCCTCTTTTCTAGATTTTGTATTACTCAACTTCAATTTTTTTTTACTCTTATCTCCTTAAGCGGTTTCTGACGCCAAGTTAAATTCTATCTTTACTTGTTACACTTTCAAAAGCATACAGTCCTTCCAGCTTAAAATTTTATTTTAAACTCCTCTTCTTACTGGATACATTTCTTTCAGTTTGCAATTTTAGACACACCTTTTTTATAAGGTCCTTAGTGGTCTACCAGAGGATTTCTTTTCCTGTTTCGCATTGTCCATCTTATCTGTCTTTTTGCTGTCAGTTTCAATTAGATAGTTTTGTTTCATCCGTTTCTTTCTTCTTTCTGTCCGAGCGACCCTTGACTCTTCTTAGGCAGGTCACTCCCCATGCCGCACAGCACTGTGTGTCCTGCCCCTCAGCCCAGCTGCCACTATTGAGGAGAATTCGAGGCCCTCTTCCACCCGCAGGCTGCCACCTGCGCCTCATCACTGGTGGCCAGTGGTAGGCCGTAGGTAGGTTTGTCTCATTGTAATTGTAGTGATTTTTACTGTTTTTGTATTTGTATTGCCTTATTTGTATGCTGCTCTTCCTCCTTGTTCCCCATTTCCAACTCTGTACCCTGTGCCCTTCTGCCTGCTGTTTCCTCGTAACTGTATCACCTTAATTGTTTGCTATTTCCTCCTCCTTGTACCCATTTCTAACTCTGTGCCCTGTTCCCTTTGCCTTCTGTTCCCTTCGTAATTGTATTACCTTTTGCTAGTGCTTCTTCCTCTTCCTTCCCCCTGTTTTTTCTGTGTCCTGTTCCCTTTTTTCCTTCTGTTGTTTGCCACTGAGACCTCTACCCCCATGACCATCATCGGCACCAACCGCCTGCTCTCCTGGACCATCATAAACAATGACGACACCATCAAAATCATGATCACTATCCACTTCGGATCTCCGTCAGACCCATGACCACATCATATCATCAACAAAGCCAGCACTACCATCGCAACCCATCTCCGGAAAATCATCAACATCTCTTTTGAGACTGCAAACTTCCTGGAGAGCTGGAAGCATGCTGAGATCAATGTCTTACTCAAGAAACCCAAGGTGGATCCCAAGGACCTCAAGAACTTCCGGCCCATATCCCTGCTCCCGTTCCCGGGGAACGTCATTGAGAAAACTATCAACAAACAACTGACCCTCCACCTTGAGGAGAACAGCATCCTGGACCCGTCCCAGTCCGGGTTGCGCAGAAACCACCACTGAAACTGCCCTCATCGCCGCCACCGATGATATCAGAGCCCTGCTAGACAACGGAGGAACCGTGGCCCTCATCCTCCTGGACCTGTCAGCCACCTTCAACACGGTCTGCCTCCGCACACTACGCACACACCTCCACGACGCCGGGATCCAATAGAAAGCCCTGGACTTGGCCACCTCCTTCCTCTTCAGCAGAACACAGAGCGTCCACCACCCCGTTCCACTTCGAAGCCACCGAGATGATCTGCGGCATACCCCAGGGCTCATCCCTTAACCCAACGCTGTTCAACATCTACAAGGCAACGCTCGCCCACGTCGCCCGACTGCATGACCTCAACATCATCTCTTACGCCGATGACACCCAGCTTATCCTCTCCCTCACCAAGGACCCCCATGCTGCCAAAACCAACCTCCACAAAGGAATGAAAGCCAGTGCCGTGTAGATGCAGAACAGCCAACTGAAGATGAACTCGGAAAAGACGGAAGTCCTCATCCTTGGATCCACCCCCTCAGCCTGGGACAATTCCTGGTGGCCGACCATACTGGGAAAAGCTCCAACACCCACCGACCAAGCACACAACCTAGGGGTCCTCCTCAACTCCACCCTCTCCATGACCAAGCAGGTCAACGCCATCTCTTCCTCCTGCTTCAACAGCCTCCGCATGCTCCGCAAGATCTACAGGTGGATCCCCACAGAAACGAGAAGAACGGTCACCCAGGCCCCCGTCAGCAGCAGGTTAGGCTATGGAAACGCCCTCTACGCAGGAGCCTCGACCAAACTCCTGAAGCGACTTCAATGCATCCAGAACGCCTCTGCACCCCTGATCGCCAACTTCCCTTGCCGGGGCCACATCACACCCCACCTGAGAGACCTGCACTGGATCCCCATCAACAAGAGGATAACCTTCAAGCTCCTCACCCACGCACACAAGGCACTGCACAACACCGGACCAGCGTACCTCAGCAGACGACTCATCTTCTACACCCCCACCCGCCAGCTCCGCTCTGTCGACCTCACCCTCACCACAGTCCCCCGCATCCGAAGAGCGACTGCCGGTGGCAGATCATTCTCCCACCTCACCGCCAAGACCTGGAAAACCCTCCCCACCCAACTACGGCATACCCAAGACTTGCTGACCATCAGAAGACTTCTCAAGACTTGGCTTTTTGAGCAGTAGCAGCATTCCCCCCCCCTGCACCTTGAGACCCTCACGGGTAAGTAGTGCACTTTACAAATGCTCTGATTGATTTATTGATTGTTTGATTATCAGGCATTCTGATTTCTATTTCACAATACAAGTATATATCTAGAATTCAAATAAAAAATTGATTTAGCTCTACAGAAAATTCGAATTAGTTACATTGTACAAATAATTAGGTGTGTGAGTGTGTTTGCTACCATATACAAGTGTAACGCTAACTGCCTAGGTAGCAGCTGACTTATTATTGCCCTCCATAGCGGGCTATGCCGACCATTAAAGTCCCACTCCGGCATTAAAGGCCCGAGCCGAACCGCTGCCTGGCTATGTAGAAGAATATATCAGAAGGCCTCTTAGTGTCTCAGTGTCTGTGTCAGTCACTCTTTCATTTTCTTAAAAGCTATATCAGTTTAAGTATGGGCAGGACACTGCATACATAAGTGAGCATACAAGTCTAAAAGTACATGTGTAACTCATTAAAACTTAGAAGGTTACGTTTTATCTTTTGTTTACTTTTCTGTATATCTTGAAAGGTGTCTGTGGATGTGTTAATATATGTGATAGTAATTTCCAGGGTGCATGATTGTATTTATAAGTGAGTATATGTTTGTACCACTGAATGCATCAGAGTGTCCATAGCTGTGTAACTGCATCTATCAGAGACTTGTATAGTATGTTAGGATATGTATATGGAAGTGTGTGGGTGTGTTAGTAAATTAACTGATGTGTCCGTGGCTGTGTTAGTGTATGTGTAAGTGAGTCTCAGAATGTCTAAAAGTGTGTATCAGTCAGTGAGGGCCCGATTCACAGAAATAACTTAAGACAAAATCCTAAACGTACTACTTTTGGTATTCACAGTAGTATGCAGGGTACGGGTATGGGGTGACAAAGGAAAAAAACTAGAAGCCAGTTTTATTCTTAATTAGCCCCCGGGGGGGCCAAATCCCAGGGGCAATTTTTTTCCATAATGGGGGGCTTGTAAGGCCCTCCGAGCCCCGGGGAACGCCACCCCTGGGGTTTTATTTTGAAGTATGCGGGGGGATCACGGCTCCCCTCGTAGCTCCAGGGACCGCCACTCCCCCAAGCTTCTCCAGAGGCCTCGTCCTGCCATCGTCCTGTGTAGGCTCCTACCAACCGCCCGCACAGGTTCATGGACCTGACAATGAGTTCCACAGTGTAGCGTCCGTTGCAGTGTTTTTAGCTTTTTGTTCTTTTGCTGACTTACCAGTTTGTGTTCAAGATTCGCCATCTTATTTGTGTAGCTTTCCTTTGTGAATCCTTTGTGCAGCCTTGTTTTGTGTTTCTTCATTTGTATCTGACTTTGTTTATTCAGTGCTTGATCCAGGTTTCTGAACATAGCAGTGCATCTGTAGACATGTAGTTTACTTCTTTCCTTTCCCTCCCTCCACCCTAATTGGGTGGGAGTCAAAGTAGTGCACTCCTGTTGTCACTGTTTTAAGTTTGCAACACAGTAGGTAGGATACGGGTTAAGAAACCCAGCCTCCACCATTCTTGGATCCTCCTGGCTCTTTTTACCACCTTGTTTGCTATGTCTTAAGTATTTAATCTTTGCACTTGACCGTGGTCCTCCTACAGTGTATCCTCATCATAGTCCAAGCACATACAATCCATCATTTTATCTGTTCTTGCCCATTCTGTGAGGTGGTATCGTCAGCACTTATTGCACATTATAGAATACCTTGAGTGTACCCGCTCTCAAAACGTCTCCACTGGCCATTGTACATGCAGACCTTGGACCACCCTTTTCATCGATTCTTGCATCCTGAGATGTATCCTCTTACCTCTGTTCTTCACCTCCCACTTCACACTTTTAAATATTCAAATGTTCTTGGAAAGACACCATTAATCCTTATCATCGAAAAAGTAACACGTTTCTGAAATCATTTTATATGTGAGTTGTGTATGTTATCCTAATACCGAACATTTCAATGACATGCTTTTTATCATTATGTAATGTGCTTTAGTTGCAGTGTTCTATGTTGTTTTGGTTTGTATGTCATTAAAATCAAAGGTAACATATTCCTGTGTATCCTAAATAAAGCACTTGACAAAATGCATAGTGACACTGTATTTATTGTATTTATTTTTCGAATGTTTTCAAAATAATATACACTCAAATACAAAATATTGTTGCTTCATTTCTAAGATAAATATTTAATTTATTTTATGAGAATCACCACATATGCTGATATTACAGTAAGGATAAAATGAAGTGTTTATGTTTTTCTACAACATAATAAATACATTATGGAAAAGCAACAAAACAATTTGGAAGACGGTTTTGAAATTTGTAACAGTGTCATAGAAGAGCTGAACATACTTTGTTGTAAGTAGCGAGAAAAAGAGGAAGAAATGTATGCTGCAGATATCAGTTGTGATTTCCTAGACAAAATCTTGGTTGCTGATGTTGTGGAAGCATTAGATGACATCGAGTATGATCATATGGCTTTTGAAATTGATAACCTGCAAAACGAAATACATGATGAAATTATTTTAGAAGCTCTGTTAAATTATGCGATGTTACAAGAATACATTTATTATTATATAATAATAATGGTTTGAGACACTCTTCTTGCAGAATTGTAATCATTCAGCTAGTACGGAAGTACTCATGATGCAAAGGTGGCCTTAGGGAATGGACAGCTTCAAACCCCTATAGACTATGAATGCACTCTTTCATGGACGTCAACATTGTGTTTTATACATTCAATACCCCAGTCTGTATCTTTACACTTCCAGCAAACACTATCAAACTTCTGTTGTAATATTGTAGTGAGCCACACAGCACAATGTATCACATTTATTTTCTGTTACCACCTCAAACACTGATATTATATTAAAGAATTTTTTAGAATAGTTCAATGTATCCAAAATGTTTTATGAAAGCAGTTGAAAGACTGATATTATAGTAAACAAGTTTTAAAAATAGTTTCAAGGTATCACAAAATATTTTATGTTAGCACCACAAACCTCAATATCACCGTAATGAATTTGTGAAAGTAGTTGCAATGCAGCTTAAAATATTGAACGTGAAGAGCAAAAAACACTGTAACAACAAACAACAGTAAAGAAGTTGTGAAAATAGTTTCAATATATCACAAAAACTCATTTCACTTCACTGAGAACATGTTTCTTTTCTATTGACAGATTTTATATCTTACAGATGGAAAATGTCACTTACACAGTAAGCATTTCTTTTTGGCATGTAGTGTTGTAAATTTAGATGCTTTTCATAGTCCTGCCATGTCTTGTTGTGTTTGGCCGAGGTACTAGCTATAACAAAAAGGCTCGATAAAGGGCCTTGACTTTAAATCAGAATGTGAAATTCAGGAATAATTGATAACCCCAGTAAGAAAAGCCAGCGTGAAGGTGTGTGTATGTGTAGATGATGTGTTGATTGAGTGGAAGATTAATAATTTTAAAAATAAGAAAGGCTGCAAGTGTGCAAATTACCCACTGCCTTTAGCCGGGGTAGTAGTTACAACAAAAAGACTAGATAAAGGGCTATGAGTTTGATTCAGAATATGAAATTGAACAATAATTGATAACCCCAGCCAAGAAAGGCAGCAAGTGTGCAAATTTCCCACTGCCTTTGGCCGGGGTAGAAGCTACAACAAAAATGCTCGCTAAAGGGCCATGACTTTGAATCAGAATATGAAATTGAACAATAATTGATAACCCCTGTGAAGAAAGGCGGCAAGTGTGCAAATTTTCCACTGCCTTCTGCCGGGGTAGTATCTACATGAAAAAGGCTCGATAAAGGGCCTTGACTTTGAATCAGAATATGAAATTGAAGAGTAACTGATAACCCCAGCCAAGAAAGGCAGCAAATAAGTGTGTGTATGTGTGGATGATGTGTTCATTGAATGGAAGATGAATAAGGTAAAAAGTAAGAAAGGCTGCAGACGTGCAAAGTAACCAATGCCTTATCAGGGAAGTAGATCTTTGAATACCCAGCTCATTACACAGACTGTGCATCGCAAGAAAGGATGTAAGTGTGGAAATTACCCACTGCTATTTACAGGAAGTAGTTACCAAGAAGGCTGAATAAAGGGCCAGCAGTTTGAATTTGTATTACAAAAAGAATGATTGATAACCCCAGCCAAGAAAGGCAGCAAGTGTGCAAATTTCCTACTGCCTTTGGCCGGGGTAGTAGCTACAACAAAAAGGCTCGATAAAGGGCCTTGACTTTGAATCAGAATATGAAATTCAAGAATAATTGATTACCCCAGCCAAGAAAGGCAGCAAGTGTGCAAATGTCTTACTACCTTCGGCCGGGGTAGTTGTTACAACAAAAAAGGCTCGATAAAGGGACTGCACTTTGAATACGGATATGAAATAGAAGAATAGTTGATAACCATAGCCAAGAAAGGCAGCAAGTAGGCGTGTGTATGTGTAGATGATGTGTTGATTGAGTGGAAGATGGAAAATGTGAAAAATAAGAAAGGCTGCAATTGTGCAAATTACCCACTGCCTTCTGACGGGGTAGTATCTACATGAAAAAGGCTCGATAAAGGGCGTTGAGTTTGAATCAGAATATGAAATTGAAGAGCAATTGATAACTCCAGCTAAGAAAGGTAGCAAGTAAGTGTGTATATGTGTGGATGATGTATTGATTGAATGGAAGATTAATAAGGTAAAAAGTAAGAAAGGTTGCAGACGCGCAAAGTAGCCACTGCCTTATCAGGGAAGTTGATGTTTGGATACCCAGCTCATTACACAGACTGTGCGTCGCAAGAAAGGATGCAAGTGTGGAAATTACCCACTGCCATTCACGAGAAGTAGTTATCAAGAAGGCCTGCATTTTGAATTTGTATTACAACAAGAATAATTGATAACCTCAGCCAAGAAAGGCAGCAAGTGTGCAAGTTTCCCACTGCCTTCCGCCTGGGTAGTAGCTACAACAAAAAGGCTTGATAAAGGGCCTGCACTTTGAATAGGAATATAAAATTGAACAATAATTGATAACCCCTGTCAAAAAAGGCAGTAAGTAGGTGTGTGTATGTGTGGATGATGTGTTGATTGAGTGGAAGATGAATAATGGAAAAAATAAGAAAGGCTGCAAGTGTTTAAATTACCCACTGCCTTTAGCCGGGGAAGTAGGTACAACAAAAAGGCCCGATAAAGGGTCTTGACTTTGAATCAGAATATGAAATTGAACAATAATTGATAACCCCAGCCAAGAAAGGCAGCAAGTGTGCAAATTTCCCACTGCCTTCGGCCGGGTAGTTGTTACAACAAAAAAGCTGGATAAATGTCTAATGACTAATGTTGAGCACAGCTATGCTCCTGTTTCCTGTTTTTTATGAGGTCGATAGACTGTTTCACGTAACACAAAAGTTCATCGCAACAAATGCATAGAAATTTAAGTTTACTAAAATCAAGATCAATATGTGAGTATGGACTGCTTGACGAAGATGCTGTTGCAGCAGTTGATGTGCTTGGTGCAGCAGCAAGTGGGTTGTCCTGCAATCTTTGTGTTGCAGCTCAAGCAAAGTTGTTGGGGTGCAAGTTCTTCATGTGTCGCACTATATTTGCTGTGCCAAAGACGTATTTTTTGGAAGGATCACCCCTTGAAAGAGTTGTTTGGCAAATTTTACAGGTTACTAATGGAGCATTAACCTTTGCCGTTGAGGGAAAGTAAATAACTTCCAAATTAGAGCTTCTTTCTTCTTCTTTGGAGGCTCTTCAGGAATGAAATCTCCTTCTGAAGAATAGCTGGAAGATGAGTCCATTGCTGTTTTTATGGTGATCTTCCTTCTATTTCACAGGATTCTCAGAAGAGATTGTTCTTCTTAGAAAAGTCAAAGTAGAATGAACAAAATGGGAGGGATCTTTCAACAGTTGGAATAGGAAGTGTTATGAACCAATACACCACAATACATATACTTTCTGGTTCTTTTTCAGCTAAATATTCCATTTCTTGTACAGATTTAAGTACTGGATTTCGTGTTGCAGCAAGACCTAGACTCATCCAAATAATTCTTCTAGATTTGTAGTAAAGACTTGCAGATGATAAGCGATCTGAACATTCATACACTCCAATTTCTCGATGAGATAACATCTTTAAACTGTAACTATATAATTTCTTACTTAGACTCTTCTCGTGGGAAATCTCTTCCCACATCTCCTTCAATTCTGTCTGTTCTGATTTTGTTATGCAGGATATTACAGATTGAGCAACAGCAATCGAATTGTCTGCAACATATTGAATGTCCATGTTAGCATTCCACATGGACAAAATGACTGTATTGTAGTCATTTATGAATTTTGACTCTTCATTTCTTTTTAAGTTTTAGGTATTTTTTGGAGACTTTCTTGTGATAGTATGTCGCAAAGATGACATAAAACTGTTCACTCTTCCTTTTGATATTACAGGACGTGGAAATCCAAAACGACATTTGGTGTAGAATTTGTCCTTAGATTTGTACTTTTAACGACAGTATTTCCCACAACGATGGCTTTGGAATCGTTTGACTTGTTGTCTTAAGTCCTTATCTTGTGTACTTTTGGGTATATCACATGTAGCATATTATTCAATTAAAGACAGCACGGTATCATCTGACTCAGTTCCAAATTTGGGAGCATCTTTGATCCATATTAGCATATGTATGTGGGGAGCACCTCTCGCTTGATACTCCTTTCTCCAAAAGAAATCCAAAACCTTTCCAAGAGGAGGATTTTTTTTTATTGGTGATAAAAGACATCATATCTTCAAATATATGATTGAAATACCTGCATACATTAACTGGATCCAGAGAGCACAATTCTCCAGGTGTCTTGTATTCAATGTTTAGTATATTTGGATTTGCTTCTTGAAGAAATTGAAGTAAATCATCCCAAGCATATTCAGCACAGCTTAGAGTAAGGAACCATGTAGGAGTTTCTATGTTCCTTAGCATACATTTAAGTTCTCCATGACGATGGTACTAGTACTCAATAGTACCACGCTGACATGCCATGAGATTAATTAGCTGAGATTGCAAAAATTATCTTTCTGCTGTACTTTATCCATGAAATCCTTTGCCGAAACATTTTGCAGATGTACACCTGCTTTCAATATATGAATCACTGCATAAGAATGTACAGACAAGTTACTCTCTAACAAAAGATGAAACAAATACAGAATATATTGTCAAAATCTTGGATCTTCTGCATACAACCTTGATGTCCGGTATTCAGATGCAGGAATCTGCACAGTTCGGTCATCATATCATCCTCCTTTCCCTGTTGGAAACAACTGAGGGAAACAACAAGCTTCCAAGCTTTTCCCATACACTAATGGGACTTCCCTTTGCTTCTTTCATTTGAAATAACTCTATAGTATTCCCCATCACTTCTTGGGAATGAAGTGGATGAATACTATAATGTTTGTAGGTCTCTTCAGTTCTGGACTCATCTACTTTTTCAATTTGTCTAGATGTGGAATCACTATCTTCTTCTACAGTTATTTCTTCTTCTCCCAAATGCACACTTTTATAGTATTGATTATTTTTTAGCAGATACGTTGCCTTTTTCACTTTCCTAACATTCACTAATTCTTGCCAGATTTTCTTACTCTTAGTAGAAACGCCATTAACTAAAACAACTAGAGGTTCATCTTCAACATTTTGTGCACCAATTGTTTCAATATTTTTCCCTGTTGTATCAATACAGATATTGTGATACATATTATCCAAATAGAAGAATAATTGATAACCCCAGCCAAGAAAGGCTGCAAGTGTGCAAATTACCCAGTGCTTTCAGCCGGGGAAGTAGTTACAACAAAAAAGTCTCCATAAAGGGCCATGACTTTGAATCAGAATATGAAATTGAATAATAATTGATAACCTCTGCGAAGAAAGGCAGCAAGTGCGCCTATTTTCCACTGCCTTGTGCCAGGGTAGTATCTACATGAAAAAGGCTCGATAAAGGGCCTTGAATTTGAATCAGAATATGAAATTGAAGAATAATTGATAACCCCAGCCAAGAAAGGCAGCAAGTGTGCAAATTTTCCACTGCCTTTGGCCGGGGTGGTTGTTACAACAAAAAGGCTCGATAAATGGCCTTGAGTTTGAATCAGAATATGAAATAGGTGTTATACTTAGTTTGGTTTGAACTGAGTTAGTAGTACCTGAAACAACAATGTTCTGTGGAGCTTGCGAAGATGTGTGGTCTGGGCAGGACGTACTGATAGTAATGTTTTTGGTCTTGTGAATCCTGGCTTAGTAAGGGCAATTGGCGATTTTGTGTAGGTTTGAGGGAGGTTACTTTATTTGGTACTGTAATTTATACGTAATGAATGAAGAATCAGTTAAATTCTACCTGAATACGGCCATGTGGTGATGGCAGGAGGCAGCGGTTAGCAAAAGCCCATGACTATGTGACATTGATTACAGCTGCACAATATTGGTCATTTAGTGTATGTGTGAATGCAGCGATGATAAGTGGTGGAACGAGTTAGTGGCATCTGAAGCAACAAATGTCATGTATTCCTATAGGTTCTGAATCGATCCCCCTATTCCTGACCCTATTCTGGTTAAACTAACTATCAAGTTAACTAACAGTCAGCCCATGAGGCAAGAACATCCCCCATGATGCAGATACCGTTATCTGACGCAGTCACACTACGGCACAGGAACGTGTTATCTGATTAGGTCATAACGCTTGAGATCTAATTAGACAAGCGACATTCCTCCAGCCCCTGATAAGGCATACGACGTTCTCATAACAAATCAAACCTATGACAACCTGGAAAATCCGTGCAGCCATTGTTTTGATTTCACAGAGAACTTCAGTAAAAGAATGTGCTAACGAGCAAGTCGTATGACAACTTTATTGACGTATCTATGTCCATCTTTACGTCAATCTCGGCACCTTTAAGGTATAAATATTGCCGATCTTGCCCTATGCAAACACACGCCTGGTGACAAGACGGAGCAGCCACACTTGCCGAAGCCGAGAGCAGAAGCAGACCCCGCTGGCAGCAGCCCCGCCTTCCTGACGCGCTAAGAGACGCGCTGCTATCTCAAGCCGAGAGACCCAGCACCGGCGTTTCTGGGCAGCCCTCGCAGGCAGCCTGGAATATCGAGAGCAGAGAAAGAGATACCATTCCTCATTCATCCTAACTTCCAGGTACAGAACTGAATAACCCCTCACAGAGAATTCTTTAGTTATTCACTTGGCAAAAACAAACTTAACTTAAACTGTAACTTTCTATTCCCGCCCACGCATTAGACTTAGGTCAGGTACACGGGGTAGGCGTATTTAGAAACACCAGTTGAGTACGTTTAGTCAAATGTATATGTGTATGTAAATATATTTTAATCATTTTAAACATCATATGGCTCAGAAACCATATCAATGTTTTTACAGTATTATTTTATACTATTGCTTTTAATGTATGCACTTTACTTAACTATAAGTATTGCAATAATATCGATCCATTTCTCTTGTACGAGAAAAGAGACTGATCAATAAAATAACACCTTTTTATTGAACACGCCCGTCTCTTCCTTTTCTCTACATTCTGATGAGACTAAGAATGCACGTACTGACTGAGTAAAATAATTGCCTTGTGCTCACACGACTCTCGAGATTGACT
This sequence comes from Lissotriton helveticus, assembly GCF_964261635.1. Taxonomy (NCBI): domain Eukaryota; kingdom Metazoa; phylum Chordata; class Amphibia; order Caudata; family Salamandridae; genus Lissotriton; species Lissotriton helveticus. The sequence goes on from NC_136059.1 coordinate 1,710,983,176, forward strand.
CTTGATTAGGGGAGAGCAAAGTTGTCATGTTCTATGGTTGTCAGAAACTAAATCCCTTCTTGTCTAATCAGGGAAGTTAATTCCTCCTTGAACATTCGTGAAAGTTTCTAGCGAACTCTGAGCTTCGCTGGCAAACCCAAAAATTAAGTCTAGTATCGACAGTAGTAGACCTAGTTAACGTCTGGTCTAGGCCTTTACTGCTGTAGGTATTATTCCAATGCGCAGAGCCTATTGGGAAAATAGGAGCTACACTACATGGCGCCCAACGCGTTTGGAAAGGGCGATAAAACTAACGTAAGACATTTAGAGTAACTCAGTCGTGCTTTCTCACTCAGACCCCTTTTCCCAAATACTCCAAACACGTCTGGAGTGGGTGAAAGGTAATATCCTCCAAAACCTCGCAGGAGGGAACTCCTATGTATGGTTCTTGGTATAGTCAACGTTGAAGGATAAAAACATTCCCAAAATATTGTGCATCTAATCTCTGTTTCCATAAAGAAACCTGATCTGCAAACAAACATAATACCATCCTGTCTGTAAAATGGCAGAGAGTGATGATGAAAGAGAGGCAGTTAGATTAGCAACTGAACTCGCAGATGCTGATGCTACCATGCAAGCAGCAGACCCGAATATAACACTCATTCCGGTCATTAAAAGGAGATCTATACCCTTAAAACTTATAGAAAATGGACTGACACCTAGAGGTGGCACAGTCATATTCGTAATCGAGGCACACGAATATCGGCAGACAGAGGTATACTATTCATGGATACATTTTCCAGCAGCAAATGCTGTAACAAAGTACTTCCACTATTACAAAGTAGAGGAACCTCCTGAAACGTACACTCCTTTCGAGGAGGTGGAAGTACCACTCAAATTCCAAGAGCATTTGCTCTTATTTGATGGCGCCCTAAAACATAACAATCACATTACAAGACTCGGTCCTTTAGGAAGACCAGGAGCAACGTGGCCGGTCTTAGCCGGATACACACCACATCCAGACATCGAAAGAATGCCTGCAGCAGAGCTGTTAATACAGCTAAAACAACTACTAAAAATTCATAGACAATTAGTTCAGTATGTAATGCGGACTTCAACAATTCAGCCAGCGATTAAACTTCCACAGCTGACCCCTCACCAGGGGAACACAAATAAAATTACACCACAGAACATCCAATCCTGCCTAGGTAAAGTTCCAGCTAAACGGGAACGAATACCATTCTGGTTGGCACATAAAATCACCCAAATAGAGGCGGTGTTTCCTGACACCACCCCATTAGAAAAACACAGGATTCTGACTATATGTCTCCCAATGGGAATCGCACCACACATAGAGGACTGTGACACTTGGGGTACAGTCTTTGCTTCAATCTACACAAAAACGCACGGTGTTCCATCCATTTCGGTAATACCAGATGTGCTAAAACAAATTCAAGATGAATACGGTCCAGAACCTGCTTTAACCCTTGGTATGAAATTACTAAAAGACTTCAAGCAGGTCTCGGCTATATTACTAGCCAATATAAAAGGTGAAGCAGCAAACGTGGCGATCCGCCAGAGGTTAAAAGAGACAGATATAGCAGACCAACCAGCTGAAATTGCCAGAATCATAGAAAAATCCTATGAAGAACTAGGCAGAGATAGTCTAGGTGGAATACCAGTAAAACCGCAACTGACTACAAGTCCAGAAAAAATATTTTTTAATAATAATTCACCAAAAAAGAACTGGGATGGAAACAAACAATCCGATCCTAAAGAAAAGAAATTCCAGTCCCGAGGGAGGTCTCCCAGGCGAAGAGAGAAATCTCCAAACCAAAGACAGAGGTCACCGCAGAGTGACCCCTCTGGGAATAGATATAACCTTAGAAATAGGGATAATATTAAAAAACCTGATAGATATCAAGACATTGATACACGTCCCTCTCAATCTTTTCAGACTTCCTCGCAGAAATCGGAAAGAAGAGGACGATCAGAAGAGCACGCCAAGTCCAAAGACAAGGAACCTGCTCAGCTAAAAAAGAAATTACAATTTCCAAAAAAGATGGTAGCCAGTATCAAGGTAGTTAAAAATGCCGAGAATACTGAGGACACAACTGAAAAACGGAGAGTGGGCTCAGACAATGCTAGACAGCGCAGCAGAGGTGAGCATAGCTCGCAAAGTCCTTATGAATCATCTGGAGACAGTGGACACGAATGAATACCTTCAAGTGGAAACTGCAGACACCAGAGTTAGCAAGCCCCACAAGATATACGAGATAACATTACGTATAGAGGGAGATAAGACTAGGAAAATAAGGGGACTATTTTGGGATAACCTCTCAAAGGGTTATGACATCCTTCTAGCTGAAAAAGACTGGCCACCAGAGTTTGTCAGGGAGTGCCCTCATGGCGAAGAAGTAATTATGCCTGCCTTCTCGAATCAAATCCCGATTCATAAAAAATACACACTTGCTAGAAAGTGGGCAGTGGCCTTAGCACCTGCTTTATATAAAAATCATGTAGGATGGGATGAGGACTCCCCTCCTCACAAAATCCAGTTAAAATCACAACCTACTGCACAAAGGCAGTACCCAATTAAGCAAGAAGCTAAACAACAAGTAAATGATATACTAGATCAGCTAGAATACCAGGGGGTGATTGAAACTTGCACCTCACAAATGAACAATCCTTTGTTTCCGGTCTCCAAACCAGACAATTCATATCGTCTAGTTTTGGATTACCGACACCTTAACACATGTTGCAAAACCTTTGCAGTGCAAAACTCACACAGTGCTGCACTAATGAATAACATAGTGCGCAAAAAATACAAAACAACCTTGGACATCTCCAATGGATTGTTTTGTCAAAACATAGCACAAGAGAGCAGATATTTAACTGCATTCTCAGTAAATGGCACTCAAAAACAATTCTGTCGGTTAGCCCAGGGGTACAAGAACAGCCCGGGGGTATTCTCAGCGAGAGTAACAGAATTACTACAACTATATGATGATGAAGCATTATCTTATGTCGATGACATTTACTTAACAGACGATGACTTGGAGACTCACTTGAAAAGGGTGAACACCATAATACTTGGGTTCGCTGCAGAGGGTTACAAATTCAACTTTAAAAAGTCCAGAATTGCCCATCTGACGGTCCTATTCTTAGGATATGAGTTATCAAGTGAAGGCAAAAGCCTGGCTGACAATTTCCTAGAGAAATGTGCCGTAATCCAAGCTCCTAAAACACTAAAAAACCTACAGTCGATTCTAGGTTTCCTAAATTTCGGAAGAACATACATTGCAAATTACGCAGAAAGGGTCAAACCCCTTTATGATCTAATTAAACCAGACTTTAAAAGATCCAGTTGAACTCAAACACACACAGAAATTTGGAGATCCTTACAAACAGACATGCTAATTAAAACAAAATTAGAAACACGTGATAACACACGCAATCTTGTGATTCGAGTCATCCCAGGGAGATGCGGATTCACATACCTGACTTCTAATGAAGGAGAAAAGGTACCAATTGCATTCAAATCACACTTGTACATAGAAGCTGAACAGAAATTCAGTAATACAGAAAAAATCATTCGTGCAGTTCAAACCGCAATAGCTAGAGAAAAAGACATAGCTGACGGTAGACATATCACAGTCAGAACAGCAGAATCAGCCTTTGAGGCACTAACAACACCTTGTAATTTACCAACAACAACATTGAATCCGGAATGGATACAATGGGTGAATTCAATCACAACGGACAAAGTATACTACTACTTTGATCCAGAACTAGAAGAATTAAAAAATCTAAAATATGAAAAGACGTATCCTCTGCCAATCGACATTCTTCCTCTACGACATTACGCCTGTGTAATCTATACAGACGGACATGCTCAACCCTCCGTTTGGGGAGAACAAGCATACAACCCCACATGTGAGATTACAAAAGAAGTGTGGGGGGGAGGTAAACTAAGACCTCTATTAACAAAATCACACTCAGTAGAAACAAATTCAGAACTACAAACTGAAATAATAGCTTTGAAAATGGCGCTAGATAATGCGGATCGCGAATTCCCGACACTTATAGTGTCAGATTCATATTACTGCGTCAAAGCATATAACAAGGATTTGCAGACATGGATTCAGAATGGTTACAAAGATGACACAAATGCACCAATAAAGCAGAAACTGCTCTGGGAACAAGTAGCTCTTTTACAAAAAGAACTACCAAAGACTCACGTGACACACTCACTGAGTCATCAGCGTGATGGCGTTCACGTTGTGGGGAATTCATTGGCTGAAGCAGCCGCAGCGGCAGCCACTAAACCGGCTCCCGTAGATCGAAAAAAGCGTACATTAAAATACATTGACGGTGAAACAATGCTGGCGGTGAAAACGTCATCAAAAGGCGACTGCTCAGCGTTACCGATCAACTATCCACTCAATTATACATACATAATCGATGCAAACTCCGTCCCTTTTGCTCGAATCCCTGGAGTGGGGGATAGAGTGATTCCAAACATGGACAGGAGAAACTTGTTAATCGCAGACGCACACATGGGCGAGGGTCTCAGACACCTTAAATTAAAAGATTCTCTGGAAGAATTACAATCACGGTACTGGTGGCCAGGCATGAGCCTGCACTACACCATGTTTGTAAAAAACTGCCCAAACTGCAACACAGATCGCAGTGGGGAGAGAAGCAGTTTAATACCTCGTCGTATCAAGGCAGATAATATTACCAGCAAAAAGAATGGCTTGCGATTAACATATACAGGCTAGTTTCCACTTATAATGTAGATCACCAGCACTCGGCTGACGTCCGGACTATTAAACAAGATTTGCGAGTCTAAATGGCATATACGCTAAGAGCATGTTACGTTCGACCATTGTTTTCACTCTGGCACACCAGCCTGGGGGGAAACATGGCCAAATGAGCATAGCCCAGCGGGAATCTTCTCACTTCCTTCCTGAGGGTACTGGATGGTGTAAAGAAAAAACCAAGGCAGAAAGCAATCTATAATGGAAAGGATATTAGGTTCGGGAGCTGGGTGGGTCAAACATCTAATAAGTGTCCAACGTAGTCTAAATAACTTGCCAAGAAATTCTCTGAAGGGATTCAGTCCGTACGAATTATTATTTGGAACTAGGATGTTGATCTCTGACCTTGATAGTCAGACTTCAGTGGTTAAAGAAAAAAGCTTTGATGTCAAAGACCGTTTGGCTATTTTGCAGGACTTAAACAAAACAAGAAAAGACCTGAGCAACATACAGTTGAAACAACAGCCAACGACCACTGAAGAATCACCACCTGTCCCAGCAAGACCTGTCTGGATTCCAAAAGTCGGGGATCTAGTCAGGGAAAAGATCGCGGTAAAGAAGGAATTTGGGCCTTCTTACAGAAAAGCAGTTCCTGTCTTGTCTGTCAACGGGACAAGATCAGTTGTACTACCGCCACTTGCTGGTAAAAAGGAGAACCGAGTTGTATCCATCGACCTGGTAAAACCACAACATGTGGCCGATAACAAACAGTAGGCCAAGTGGACTCCCAATAAGTAGCAGAACACCAAGGTTTGCTACCAGTACAGAGGTCCTAACAAAAAGGCTCATCACATTCGAAACGCCTAAAGAAGAACAAGAAGGACTATGCAACAATGCAATAGAACTCAGACCTCTTAAAACCCAAATAAAGACATTTAGCAGAGACACACCAATCTATACTGAAGTACCAAGTGAAAATGCAAAAAACAGAAATCCTGAACCAATGGGAACAATTGACAGAACTGCATCCGGTTACTTCATCAACTTCGATGATTCCTCTGACGGCTTCAGTGAATCAAAGACACAGCCATCATCAAAATCCTTTAAAGACAAAGCTAAGGAACTTTTGAAACATCTGAAAGAAACATATCTGGTTTCTCCATGGATTGAATTTTGGGTGGGTTTTGGTGCATTTATCCTCATACTTTGGCTCATCATGGTATTTACTTTGGGACGCTTCATTGAGGGAAAATATGCTAAAATGGACACAGCAAGTCAGAACATCAACTTGGTCCTCAAACCACACACATCTTCACACGTCGAGAAAAGAGAACTTTCTTCAGCCAACTTCACAGCCAATCCTATACCTGGTGGGGTAGCCTGGGACAACACTGACTATGAAATTTATGGTCCGGTCGAGATCCTGAAATATCCACACCAAATCAAGATCTCCTTGAGTGACTTTGCAAAACTAAACTCATTTGCTGATGATTGGGACTTCGAAAGTATTAACAACATGATGTCTGACTTAGTAATGTCTGCTAAATTTACAAAACATGATTATTTGCAAGGTTCTACAAATTATGATAGTATGTATTGCTATAACCATTATGGTAACCATTTTTTACATAAATCTGCACAACCTAGAAATGTTTTAAGTTATAATCAATGGGAACATTGTGCTACACCTCCAAAAGGAAGCTCTAGAACCGTATATGACAAATATTCATATTTTTCAGGTTTTAACATAAGTAATGCTGAAACATTTTATTTTAAATTGTCAAACAAGACAGGGATGAAAACCATGATAACCAACACAAAATTGATATATTCAGATTCATTCTTTGAAAAAATGAATACATTTGGATTTGATTATTGGGACAAAAATGTTGATTTGAAAAGTGTTTGGGGTACAAAAGAATGGCAAGTACAGGGTATAGAAGCTTTGTTTAGAGCCTGCATGATCCCAGAACAAATGATATTTTTAAATGACACTGTTCAACAAACCACCTGTCTTGGCTTAGCCAAAATCAAAGATTTAATTAAACCGTCTATTCCAAAGCCAATAATGTTTAGCAATAGCTCTGATACAGATGAAGAGATAGACGTAAACCATATACTAAACCAAAACAGAACACATCCTGATTGGAAACAATGGTTGATCTGGCCCACAGATACAAATAACTGTCAAGATAGATTCCTGAATAAAACACAGGGTTTCAAAATGACCAGGCCAGACCCTAGATATCCCCAAAGACATCACCCAGGGATAATAACAACCTACAGTGTGGGCAAATTATGCCTTCAATGGCTACAAACTTCCACACTGCCTGAAATTAAGCAACACCTAACTTTACTTACTGATGGTGCTGACTTGCGTGATTTCATAATGGGACCACGCAAACAGCGTCAAAAGCGTTTCATAGCAGCCTCTGTATATGCAGCATACAATGAGGCCTGGAAGGTTACTCAAATTGAGACAGCAGAAAGAATACGGGAAATTGACCGTATTAATTTGGAAAAATCACTATCTGTAGTGGACAATGGGTTAATGACTCTGTCCTCCAGAATTTTTTCATTGGACAGCATTGTGTCTTCAGCAATCGATATATTATCGCAAGATTTACTGTTATTACAACATGGTCAGTCACAATTGCGTTCTATTGTACAGCTTGGCTGGACGTTACAAAATCTGCGTTCAGGCTATGTGCCTTGGCGTTTAATCAACACAACGTCACTATTCCAAATCTTTAACCTTACTGATAGACAAATCGGTATGGCGCAAAAGGGTGCTGATTATACAATCTTGAGCATTGAAAAACTAGAAAGATTACCAATGACAATGTCATAACGACCTGTCAGTGAATGGATAATACACGGAATCATAAATATTCCAATCTCAAACCTTCAGGTTTCAATACTGCCAAAAATATATACAGGCTGGCATGTACGAGAAATTGGGAAAGGGGTACCTTAAAACAACTTGGAACCTGCCCTATTCACATGCATGTGTCAGTAATAAAGGACAGAAAGTGTTTCTTAGTGGCAACAATTGTGCTATGTCACTAAGCGGCACGCTTCTGTGTAACGGTATTAGTTTGCACGGAGCCTGTGAAGGGAATTCGTACAACCTTTCATGTCACCAGCAAGGCGCACCTGCAACTGAAATAGAACCATTCTTTCAAAGACTCTATAATGGGAGTTACATTCTTATTGTAGACCGCAGATGTTGTAGTCTTATGCCCGGGACTCCTTATCTAGTCACTACGACGGCGAAGGTCAAGTGCTGTGGACGTTCTTTATTCCCCAGCTCCTTTCCAGACAGGGAGGCAAGGGCATGGCCCAGTTTGAAAATTACTTCTATTCAAATAGATACTTTAAGCAGAATGAAAACAGTGCTTCTTCAGACGCCTACAAGGCTCACGTCATCAAAAGAAACGTATGATCTACAAGTCGCAAGGACGACTGCAGAGATACATACATTATTATCAACTAATTCCCCCGTACATTTCGCGGAAATCCTGAGCGAAATCTTAAATATTTCTGATACCAATGGGATCTCAGGGGTATTTAAGACAGTATTTTCGATGGCATTAACACCATTCAAAGCCATACTGGGTATTTTTCCAGATTTCGTCCATTCGATTTTTGGCGGACTTCCCCTGATCTTGGGACTAATTGCAGGAATCCTATTCTTAGTCCTTATTTTTCATTATGGCAACCCATGTCACAGATCAAACTCTCGCGACAATGGAAGATACGATCCTAGCCATTGGATACCGGGACCGGATATCAAAAATCCTGGGACTCTCCCGGCTTAGAGACCTAAACATGACTTGGTTTCTATCATTTCGACCAATGTGGCAAAGGTGTGTTTTACCTGTACTAAGGTGTCTGCTATGCGGAGAAGAATGCGTGTTAGACACCTGTCTGACGCTACAATCGGATGCGCCAGTGGATGCAGATACACTGTTGGTTCCTACCAAGGTTCACGCTTTGTGCTGCCCTCAAAGGCTGCCAATCCTGATGACGGCATTCCTGGAATCTTCACCACTGCGATTGAAGAGTAGTGAAGTTCAAGATGAAAACAGCATCGAACAGGTACGACCTTCTGTCAGCAATGCGAATCAGAATGTCAATGCAGACAATCATGCGCACGAATGCATGGTTACCCCTATTTCCGACTTAGTGGAACTTTCCCATGAAGCTGTTGACAGTTTTTTCGAAAGCCTGAATGATATGATGTTCTCTCCAGAACAGAAATAGAGACTTTTGAGCAAGCTCGCACACGGCGTTCCCTGAATTCGGCCTTCAACTTTAAAAATAAAGTCACATGAACAATTCTTCCCACCAGTTCACGGACAACAATTTTTTAGCAGCCCCAAATTATTTTTCACAAATTTTTTGGGACACTTATCTTCTGCTTAAAGTAAGAAACTATTCCTAGAGAACTAAGATTTCTATTTTTAGATACTCTATAAACTTTAGTTGCCCGCTGGGATGTTCACAAATATTTTATTATGTGATGAGATGGTCTCGAACTTCCTTTCTGTATAGCTATATTAAGAGCCATTTCATGTGTATTTTTCAAATACCAAATTAGCAATAATGCATACAAATGCGTGTTTACTTTTGCATTTAATTCATAGCTTAAGTGCATACAATATATATGACTGCAATTTTTCAGTATATTTGAAAATTTCAAAATGCATTTATGTATTTTGGGGTGGTAAGGTATACACTATTCTCTATAGTATGTTGTACTATGTTATACTATGCATAGATTAGTAAATATGACCATATTTAGCGTGGAGTGGGTGTCATGTATTCCTATAGGTTCTGAATCGATCCCCCTATTCCTGACCCTATTCTGGTTAAACTAACTATCAAGTTAACTAACAGTCAGCCCATGAGGCAAGAACAGCCCCCATGATGCAGATACCGTTATCTGACGCAGTCACACTACGGCACAGGAACGTGTTATCTGATTAGGTCATAACGCTTGAGATCTAATTAGACAAGCGACATTCCTCCAGCCCCTGATAAGGCATACGACGTTCTCATAACAAATCAAACCTATGACAACCTGGAAAATCCGTGCGGCCATTGTTTTGATTTCACAGAGAACTTCAGTAAAAGAATGTGCTAACGAGCAAGTCGTATGACATCTTTATTGACGTATCTATGTCCATCTTTACGTCAATCTCGGCACCTTTAAGGTATAAATATTGCCGATCTTGCCCTATGCAAACACACGCGTGGTGACAAGACGGAGCAGCCACACTTGCCGAAGCCGAGAGCAGAAGCAGACCCCGCTGGCAGCAGCCCCGCCTTCCTGACGCGCTGAGAGACGCGCTGCTATCTCAAGCCGAGAGACCCAGCACCGGCGTTTCTGGGCAGCCCTCGCAGGCAGCCTGGAATATCGAGAGCAGAGAAAGAGATACCATTCCTCATTCATCCTAACTTCCAGGTACAGAACTGAATAACCCCTCACAGAGAATTCTTTAGTTATTCACTTGGCAAAAACAAACTTAACTTAAACTGTAACTTTCTATTCCCGCCCACGCATTAGACTTAGGTCAGGTACACGGGGTAGGCGTATTTAGAAACACCAGTTGAGTACGTTTAGTCAAATGTATATGTGTATGTAAATATATTTTAATCATTTTAAACATCATATGGCTCAGAAACCATATCAATGTTTTTACAGTATTATTGTATACTATTGCTTTTAATGTATGCACTTTACTTAACTATAAGTATTGCAATAATATCGATCCATTTCTCTTGTACGAGAAAAGAGACTGATCAATAAAATAACACCTTTTTATTGAACACGCCCGTCTCTTCCTTTTCTCTACATTCTGATGAGACTAAGAATGCACGTACTGACTGAGTAAAATAATTGCCTTGTGCTCACACGACTCTCGAGATTGACTCTTGATTAGGGGAGAGCAAAGTTGTCATGTTCTATGGTTGTCAGAAACTAAATCCCTTCTTGTCTAATCAGGGAAGTTAATTCCTCCTTGAACATTCGAGAAAGTTTCTAGCGAACTCTGAGCTACGCTGGCAAACCCAAAAATTAAGTCTAGTATCGACAGTAGTAGACCTAGTTAACGTCTGGTCTAGGCCTTTACTGTTGTAGGTATTATTCCAATGCGCAGAGCCTATTGGGAAAATAGGAGCTACACTACACAAAGTCTGCGATGATGCGGGGTCCAAGCAGGACACATTGGTAGCAAAGTCTTTAAAATCAAGTTTTCTAATAAATAATGGTTGTCCATTCACAGAAGTAAGTTGAAGTATATCTCCAAACACTATGATATATTTTTTTCTAAATAAGTCATCTCATTCAATACAGTCACGTGGTGATGATTTCTGGTGCACTGAGTTAATAATACCTTTGGATGAGTTTGAACGTACCCTGTGATGATGCTTGGTCGGGGGGGAGGCACAGTAATTGAAGTAATGTCTTTTGTCGATTGAATTCTGCATCATTTCCATTTAATTGATTGAAGACAGTTCTCAGCACAGATACTAAAGACAAATTTACATCCAAAGCTGAATTGAAGTTGTGAACCCTGCTGTCCGTAATGTAGATGGAAGGTACTACTCGACACGAACGTCTATGAATGCTATTTTGTACAGTAAACAGAATCTAAGGACATAGTACAATTGTCTCTGCCTTAAATACATCGAGACTGAATTCAATGTTGTCTATAGTGCTGATGCGCTCCTGGTATCAAGCAGTAAACTCTGTTGATCGCAGTGTACATTTGAAGGCAGTAGTTAGTACAGCCATTGAGGAACGTTTTTTGTGGCATCCATTAACAAAATTGTCCCTGCCTTACATAGAGCAACTTGAATGCTGTCTGTAGTGTAGATGTAAAGCTGAATTCAAGTTGTGAACACTGCTGTCCGCATTGGTGATCGAAGGCACTAGTCGATACAGACATAAGTCTGCGATGGTGTGGCATAACATAATGTCTCTTTAGTTGTAGTAGATCTCCAAAAACTATGACGTGTTTTCCTCCAAATAATACATCACAACTCTGTTTTAAAAATTTGCTGCATTCTTAAATGCACAAAGGCAAGCATTAAGTTTAATATCATGCTTACCTCATCAATAATGAGAAGTTTCATTTTCTTCAAGACTCTTGAAACTTTACAACAAGCTTCTCCAGATAGCTTGTGGTATTCCAATTTGTTTAATGCTCCACTGGTAGCATTAATAGACGGTGTAAAATAATTCCTTTAATATTGTGTGCTGCCAACCCAGTTGGAGCAGTGACAACACAAGACAAATAAATGTAGCAAAGGCAGCAAGTGTGCAAATTTCCCACTGCCTTCGGCCGGGGTAGTAGCTACAACAAAAAGGCTCCATAAAGTGCCTTGACTTTGAATCAAAATATGAAATTCAAGAATAATTGATAACCTCAGCCAAGAAAGGCAGGAAGTATGCAAATTTCTTACTGCCTTCGGCTGGGGTAGTTCTTGCAATAAAAAGACTTGATAAAGGGCCTGCACTTTGAATACGAATATGAATTAGAAGAACAGTTGATAACCACAGCCAAGAAAGGCAGCAAGCAGGTGTGTGTATGAGTAGATGATGTGTTGATTGAACGGAAGATGAATAAGTTAAAAAATAAGAAAGGCTGCAAGTGTCCAAATTAACCACTGCCTTTAGCTGGGGAAGTAGTTACAACAAAAATGGTTGATAAAGAGCCTTGACTTTTTATCAGAATATGAAATTGAACAATAATTGATAATCCCAGCCAAGAAAGGGAGCAAGTGCGCAAATTTCCCACTGCGTTTGGCCGGGGTAGTAGCTACAAGAAAAAGGGCCATGAGTTTGAATCAGAATATGAAAATCAAGAATAATTGATAAACACAACCAAGAAATGCAGCAAGTGTGCACATTTCTCACTGCCTTCGGCTGGGGTAGTTGATACAACAAAAAGGCTCGACAAAGGGCCTGCACTTTGAATAGGAATATGAAATTGAACAATAGTTCATAACCCCTGCAGAGATATGCAGAAAGTGTGCACATTTCCCACTGCCTTCTGCCGGGGTAGTATCTACATGAAAAAGGCTTGATAAAAGGCCATGAGTTTGAATCAGTATATGAAATTCAAGAGTAATTGATAACCCCAGCCAAGAAGAGCAGCAAGTTTGTAAATTTGCTACTGCCTTCGGCCGGGGTAGTAGCTACAACAAAAAGGCTCGATAAAGGGCCTTGACTTTGAATCAGAATATGAAATTCAACAATAATTGTTAACGCCAGCCAAGAAAGGCAGTAAGTGTGCACATTTCCCACTGCCTATGGTCGAGGTAGTAGCTACAACAAAAAGGCTCAATAAAGGGCAATGAGTTTGAATCAGAATAAGAAATGTTCTCAAGATGATGACTTCTATTTCGATAATAAGTTTCCAACACATTTTTTTTCACAATATCTGTACTTTGTGGCTCTTTTTCTGCTAAATATTCAATTGCTTTAACAAATTTAATTACTCGATTTCGTGTTGCAGCAAGACCTAGACTCACCCAAATGATTGTTCTAGATTTGGAGATCTACTACAACTTACTCCTGTAAAAGGACAACTAGTATTTAAAACACTTGCGCATGAAGATACCAGGAAGTCTTTGGGTAGCATTGGAAATGTTAACATTTGGTCATATTTTGAATATAAGGAACTTATTACAAATATGCGACAAGCAAATGATGCTGATTATTGAACTATTCTACAAGATATACGAATTGGAAAAATGACTGAACATGGCAAAGAAGTTTTACAAAGATGATTACTTTCCAATTTGTTTCCAAGTGAAAATATTGTTCCTGAGCTTGTAGCTACTTTTAGAATAATTGATAACCCCAGCCAAGAAAAGCAGCAAGTGTGCAAATTTCCTACTGCCTTCGGCTGGGGTAGTAGTTACAACAAAAAGGCTCGATAAAGGGCCTTGACTTTGAATCAGAAAATGAAATTGAACAATAATTGATAAACCCAGCCAAGAAAGGCAGTAGGAGTGCAAATTTCCCACTGCCTTCGGCCGGGGTAGTAGCTACAACAATAAGGCTCAATAAAGGGCCACAAATTTGAATCAGAATATGAAATTCAAGAGTAATTTATAACCCCAGCCAAAAAAGGCAGCAAGTTGGTGTATTTGTATTTGTATTTGTATTTGTATGGGATATTTATAAAGCGCGAACTATCACTCCGAAAGGAGCATCCTGGTGCCCAAATAGTGTACAATACATCGACGGGATCTAAATGGCATCCATCACAATAACATCAGACAAGCTGTAGATCCAAGTTTTTAATTGCTTCCTGAAGACATTCTCCTTATCCAGGAGTCTAAGATCTTTAGGCATGGCATTCCACGCCTTGGAGGCCAGTACAGTAAGGGTCTTTCCCCCCTTTGTTTTAAAATGGAATTTAGGGATATTGATCAGATTGCCGCCTGATGACCTCAGACTTCTTGGAGGGTCATACCGGGTGAACCGCCTTGAAAGATACTTCGGCCCTGTCATATTGAGGGCTCTAAAGATGGTCAGCAGAATTTTAAACAAGATCCTCTTATGAAGAGAAAGCCAATGTAGTGTCCGGAGCGCAGCCGAAGCAGAACATATTCTAGGTACTTTAAGTACCAATCTTGCAGCTGCATGTTGCACACTCTGAAGTTTTTTTAATGTGGCTTTTTTTTACCCTGCCATCAGGCCATTACAATAGTCTAGGCGTGAAAGTATTAGGGCCACTGCCACCGTCTTTCTGGATTCAGTTGGCAGGAAATCGAAAAATTTCTTTAGTGATTTAATAATAACAAAGCAACTTCCTGCCACATTCTTTACATGCTGGTCAAATGAAAGAGCGGAGTCAAATAAGACCCCTAAATTTCTGGCTGTTTCAACCGAATGAGGGGGTGCGAGTGATTCCTCTGGCCACCAGTCCTTAGGGCAGAAATAAACCTCTTTACCCAGGGGCAGGATCTCTGTCTTATTAGCATTGCATTTTAGGTGGTTATTATCCATCCACAAGAAAACCTCCATCAAGCAGCTCATTAAATTTTGTTCCGCGTTCGAGGAGTTCTTGTCCATGGATACCACTAACTGGGTGTCATCGGCATACGATGTTACAAGTATCCTGAATGACTCTATCAATGCAATAAGGGGGACCATAAAATGTTGAACAATAAAGGGCTCAGAATGGAGCCCTGCGGGACCCCTGAGGAAACCTTTTTTTCCCTGGACAGAAAGGGGCCCAAGGAGAGGGTTTGGGATCTGTCATATAGAAAGGACACTATCCAGGCCAAAACCACTTCTGTTATTCCAATGCATCTCAATCTTTCAATAAGAAATTTATGAGAGATGGTGTTGAACGCTGCCGTGAGGTCTAACAAAATCAAGACCACGTTTCTACCCTCATCCTGCAAGAATTTAATAGAATCAGAAAGTTCTATGAGGGCCATTTCCGTTGAATGTCTAGGTCGAAAACCTGACTGCTGAGAATGTAAAATGTTATTTGTTTTGACAACATTTTTTGGTTTTTGATATACCATCTGCTCTGTGATCTTACCCAAGACTGGGAGGAGAGATATTGGATTAAAATTGGAAAGATCGGTGGTAGCTTTATTACGTTTTTTCATTAGAGGTTTCACAATTGCTTTTTTCCACTCCAGGGGTACCATCCCTGAACTAAGCGACGCATTAACTATCGCATTGATAGTAGGGTTAACTACATCAATTATCAGATGGAATATTTGGGGAGGGCAAGAATCAGAGGGTGCACCTGATTTACAGGCCAGAATGACTTTGCGAGTTTGGAGAAGAGAGGTCGGTTGGAAGGCACTCAAGGTAATAGCCTTTATATCCAGAGATTCCTGATAATCAGGAAAAGTCGAAGGGTAAAGGGTTGGGAAATCCCTCTGTAAAAGCTCGATTTTCTTCTAAAAAAAGTCAGCAATTTGATTGCAAAAGCCTAAGGATGGCGGAAATTCCGGTTGGAGGGTTTTGGGGTGGGTGAAGGACTTTACTATGGAGAAAACCGTTTTCTGCTTTTGCTGTGCCTCTTTGATAGCATTGATGTAATACTCCTTTTTGGCCATTTTAATACTAGCCAAGTAGGATTTCCTTTGTTGTATATAAAGGGTTTTAGCTGATTGATCATAGGTTTTTCTCCATTTTCTTTCACCCTTTTTACATAAGAGGTGCTTTACCGCCAACGCCTGTGAATACCAGGGGGCATTCATTTTTCCCTTTCTACCCTAGAAGGCTTTTGGGTGGGGCATGTTCTGTAATAACTTGATGCATCCAGGAGTGGAAACCTCTAGAATCCTGAGTCACATCTCCCGAAAGACAGGGCACATGTGACTGACATGGTGGATTAGACTTAATACTAACCGCCACCTTCTTCCAATTTAAGTTGGTGATGGGCTGCTGACTAGCCTTAGGTATTTTCACAGGACTATGGACACAGACATGAAGGGGAATTAGACTGTGATCTGTCCAGATTTGAGGAATGGGAGTGTATGTTTCCAATAGGGAAAAATTAGAGCATACCCCATCGAGGGTGTGTCCGGCAGAGTGAGTAGGTTGCGTCACAGATTGGCACAGACCAAAGATAACGAAAAAACAACAACAGTTGTAAAACGGTCCCAGGGGAGAGAAGTTTAAAGACCTACAAGCACCCTATCCCCTAATCTAGCTAATGAAACAACAAACGGGGTACTAGTGGTCTATAAGGGATAATGAGATTGAAAATTGCTCAAGAAATGTTGTGTGCTTGTATGAAGACTGCTAGGTGAAGAAACGAAAACCCATCAGCCCACCCATTGGCGGAGCTTCATCATTTGGGATTTTTGTATATACTGGTATCCACCAAGTACCTCGCTAGAGGAGATTGCAAGGAAAATCCTGGCTAAGGATACACCAGTGATGAGCAGCCAGAAGAATGTTGTAGAAAAAGGGCTGTGGGAAAACAAAGTGTTGCAGTGCTCAAAAGAAGATGTATAGTGGTGATGTGATGTTAAAATTGACTTTCACGGTGCCAAACAAGGAACTTTATTAAGAGGGCCACTGTGATGGCAAAATTAAAAGCAGAGTGTTGATAGCATTGCAAACAAATATTGCTATCCAATGGTCAGTGTGCTGGTCAACATGTTTCAGCCATTAATGGCTTTCTTCAGGACCTATATTGATCACTACTGCAACTGTGAAAACAAAAGTGAACTCAATTATCACAAATACCATGCTAAATAAAATATAACATACCATGAAGTGATTCTAAATGGTAAGCGTTGAAGTCATGGTTGGAGGGGATCTTCTCCTAGAACAAAATATGGGTGAACACACAATCATCAAAATGTAAGACATTATGAGCATGATACTTTAACATGAACCGGTCCTGGAGCTCTTGCTCCGTACGAATTTTTTTTTTTAAATGTAAATTACTCACCCAAGTTCTGCTTGGGAGTAGCCTCACCTCGCCTGGCACTCGCTCAGGAAAAAGAGGCCCCGCTCTGAGGAAATGGAAAGCAAAGTAACATACACCATTATCGTGAAAGAAATTCTTTACAATGGTGTATAAACCATCTCCCGGTATCAACTCTAATGTCTGGGTGGTTAGGGCAAGACTACAGACTCCACTAGCCCCGTAAAGTAATGGACAATACTGTATAAAGCGTCGTTAGTTGATGTAATGTAAAATTACAATGAATCTCCGAGCAAGAGACTAGGAGACGTTGTGTAAAAACTATAACGTCTCAGCTCTCCAAGTAAAATAATACAATTGCATTCATTGTGAATCACATAGTTGTCACAAGTGAAACTCACAAGATACCGGTGTTTGATTTGATTTGATTTCTTGTATAGCGCAAGAATCGACCCTGTACGGGGTATCTCCGCGCTTTGCTCACTAAGTTGGTGCAAAAACAGGGGCATTGCAGAAGAGCTAGAGGTAACAGTGATGGCATTG
The DNA here is from genome assembly GCF_964261635.1 of Lissotriton helveticus. Taxonomy (NCBI): domain Eukaryota; kingdom Metazoa; phylum Chordata; class Amphibia; order Caudata; family Salamandridae; genus Lissotriton; species Lissotriton helveticus. Next base: position 1,711,000,889 of record NC_136059.1, read on the forward strand.
CAGTAGATTATTCTTCTGCAAACAAGTTGGTTTTTAGCCTTTTTCTAAATGATAGATGATTGGTGGTCTGTCTGAGGCTAAGGGGCAAGTTGTTCCATAAGGTCGGTCCCATTAAGGAGAAAGCTCGGCCACCTTGTCCGGTCTTTTTGACAAAAGGGGGTTTTAGCAGAAGTTGATTGCTTGACCGCAGATCTCGGTCCGGTTTATAAAGCTGTAGTTTTTGAGTTAAGTAATTGGGACCGTTTCCAAACAGGCACTTATGGACAGTGCAGCAGATCTTAAATTTAACACGTTGGCGTATAGGGAGCCAGTGTAGTTCTCTCAACAGGGGTCTGGAAGATGTTCTTGAGGGAGCATTCAGGATCAATCTGGCCGCCGTGTTCTGGACCACCTGTAATCGATTGATGGCATCCTCATTGGCTTGTATCAGGAGCCCGTTACAATAGTCTAATCGACTTATGACCAGGGTCTGCACAAGGGTCTTTCTGTAGGTGTCTGGTAAGAGAGGGAAAACTCGTCTAAGAAGGCCAATAGTGCGGAAACAGGCTCCAGCGATCACGTTTACGTGTTCTTTTAGGGTTAGGTTTTGATCCAATTTCACCCCCAGATTTTTGACTGTAAGTTTTGGATAGGGTACAGGTCCTAAGTCCATAGACCACCAGTCGGGAGACCAGAGTATGTTAGCTTTCCCAAAGAGCATCACCTCTGTCTTCCCGACATTGCATTGGAGGTAGTTGGAGGCCATTCAATTTGAAACAGCCCTCATACCTTCCGCAAAATTTTCCCTAACATTAGAATTAAGGGCATGGAAAGGGTAGAGGAGTTGAGTGTCGTCGGCGTAAGACACTGGTGTGAATCCATACTTCCTCAGAATCTCAGCAAGGGGGGCCACATACACATTAAATAATGTGGGGCTTAGACATGAGGCCTGTGGCACCCCCTTCGTGAGCGCCCTAGAGATGGAATGGTAGGGGCCCAGGCTGACAGATTGTGAGCGTCCGGAGAGGAAACTCTCCAACCATGCCAGGGCTAGACCTCCAATGCCCACTCCTTGCAGTCGGCTCAACAAGATTTTATGAGAAACAGTATCAAAAGCGGCTGACAGGTCTAACAGCACCAGAATCATTGAGTCTCCTCTATCCTGTGACATTTTGATGTTATCAGCCACGGAGAGGAGAGCTGATTCGGTGCTGTAGTTGGGCCTGAACCCAGATTGAGATTGGTCCAGGCCCCCTGTCGCCTCTATGAAACCGGAAATCTGGATGTTAACAAATTCCTCTGCCAACTTGCTCAGGAGGGGCAGAAGAGAGATGGGGCGGAGGTTGGAGAGTTCCGTCCAGGGAGAGATGGTATTTTTACGTATCGGATTCACAACTGCCTCTTTCCATTGCTGCGGAAGTTTACCTTCTTTAAAGGAAAGGTTGAGGATTTTTTGGATGATTGGGCACAATACTCTGCTCAGATTATTTGTGAGTCTGGCAGGGAGAAGATCATGAGGGGAGCCAGATTCCATGTCGCTCAGTAGTGATAAAATATCACTCTCCGTGGCTTCTGGGATGTCATTGAAGGTTTCTGTGGGGGTTTTTTGGCATAAAATACTATGGTTTTCCGAAATATTGGAATGTTTGGCCAGGATTTTATCATAGATAGTTTCGATCTTTTCCTCGAAAAATTGAGAAATTTTATTGCACAACTCTTGGGAGAAGGTGTCGGGGCTTTCGCAAGCCGAAGGATTGGTAAAGGTATTAAGGATTTTATATAGTTCTCTAGTTGAGTTGCCGGCTTCCTCAAGCTGAGATAGTATGCAGGTTTTTCTTGCCTTTTTTATATTTTTATAGTAAGTGGATATTGCCTGCAAGTAGAGTTCCTTACTAGCGGGAGAATCGTTCTTTCTCCATTGTTTTTCCAGCTTTCGGCATTTTTGTTTCTCTATTTTTAGGGTTTCGGTGTACCATGTTTCTTTTTTGGCAGATAAGGATTGTTTGACTATCTTTTGTGGGGCTAATAAGTTTATGGTATCCAGAAGAGTATTATTTAGTTTGGATAGAGCCGATTCTGTATTATCAGAATCAGAAATAGTAGGTTCTCTCCAGACTTGCTCAAAAGAGTTCGGGGTGATTTTATGCCATGGTCTCCGTTTAATGCTCAAAGTGATAGGGGGATCAGAGGGTTTAGTTAGTTGTAAAAAGGAGAATTCCAGCATACTATGGTCAGACCAGTTAATAGACTTAGGGGGATGGCATTGTATCGAGGGATGGTTGGTGAATATTAAATCCAAAATGTGGCCTTTCCTGTGGGTGGGGCCGCTGTTTCTTAAGTGGAGACCCAGAAGAGCAAGGTCAGCTAGAAGAAGTTTGGTATCAGAGTCTTCAGCTACGTCTGCGTGAGAATTAAAATCTCCAAGCAGGATGAAATTTTCTTTAGCTCTCATATTTGGGGCTAGTATTTCCGTTAAAGCTAGTGAAAAGCCAGCATTAGGGCCCGGGGGTCGGTATACTAGGGCGCCTCTCCAGTGATCCTTAGATCTAGTATTAATTTTAAAAATCATAATTTCCATATTAGGCAGAATTGTTTGTTCTAACACTGTGATATGGAGCTTTTCTTTATAGATAATGGCGGTTCCGCCACCAGTTTTTACTGGGCGATCCAGTCTTAAAATTTTATATCCCTGAGGGATACCCAGAGTTATGGAAGGAACAGTGTGGGGTTTCAGCCAAGTTTCCGTAAGGAAACATATTTCTGGTTTGAGGCTCTGGATAGTGTCCCAGATCTCGACATGATGGCGAGGAAGTGACCACACATTTAGAAGAAAGCTTTTCCAGCCTTTCGTTTCAGTGTTAGTGTTAGTGGTCCTTATGAGACCAGTGATAATGGAATCAGAAGTGGCTTGTAGTCTACATTGAAGACAGGAAAACGGGCCTTCAGGGGATGGCCAATTGTCACGTGCACACCTTGGTTGTCCCTGAGGTCGGAAAGCTAGTAGGGATTGTGAGGTGTACATAAGGCGTGTATCCTTTGAAAAGGCCATAGTGAATAATAAAAGAATAAAAGATAGAAAATAGAGCAGAGTGCGTGGCCCCTGGCCCCGTCCTGCCGCGGACGGGCGCAGACGGCCCACTCTTTGGCTACTCTTCAGCGTAGCTTCGGCTCCACTGCGCGCGATCGCTGCGCACTCACAAAGAGGCGAGGGCTAAGTAGCCCCGAGAGACCCAGCTGCTAGAGCGCTAACCGCCAAGCAGTTCGAAGCAGGAAGTGGTGTCCTCCCCCTTGCGATCAGAGGGAAGACGAATCAGTGGTCGGAAATGCGTCTCCTATGGCAGCGTTACACCAAACAAGATATGTGTGGTGATAGTGAGTGTGAGCAATGCGAAATAGCAAATTTTAAAAAGTCTAAAATTCCGTTTTCAATCACAGATTTTAAAATGCATTCAGGCAATCACAGTCACAAAATAGTTGGAGCGCAGGCTCAGTGCTAAAGCCTCTGGCGAGCTAGCGGATCAGAAGGTACTGCCACTACCCCTTACCGCAGCGCGAGGAAGTCAGGCTCAGCCTAAGTAGCCCCGAGAGACCCAGCTGCTAGAGCGCTAACCGCCAAGCAGTTCGAAGCAGGAAGTGGTGTCCTCCCCCTTGCGATCAGAGGGAAGACGAATCAGTGGTCGGAAATGCGTCTCCTACGGCAGCGTTACACCAAACAAGATAAGTGTGGTGATAGTGAGTGTGAGCAATGCGAAATAGCAAATTTTAAAAAGTCTAAAATTCCGTTTTCAATCACAGATTTTAAAATGCATTCAGGCAATCACAGTCACAAAATAGTTGGAGCGCAGGCTCAGTGCTAAAGCCTCTGGCGAGCTAGCGGGTCAGAAGGTACTGCCACTACCCCTTACCGCAGCGCAAGGAAGTCAGGCTCAGCCTAAGTAGCCCCGAGAGACCCAGCTGCTAGAGCGCTAACCGCCAAGCAGTTCGAAGCAGGAAGTGGTGTCCTCCCCCTTGCGATCAGAGGGAAGACGAATCAGTGGTCGGAAATGCGTCTCCTATGGCAGCGTTACACCAAACAAGATAAGTGTGGTGATAGTGAGTGTGAGCAATGCGAAATAGCAAATTTTAAAAAGTCTAAAATTCCGTTTTCAATCACAGATTTTAAAATGCATTCAGGCAATCACAGTCACAAAATAGTTGGAGTGCAGGTGTTATGGATGAAAACCTCTCAAGAACAGAGGAAATGGAAATAAACCAGTAGATATAACTGGAAAATGGCGCCAGCCTAGAATGCAGCGATTACTAATCACATGCAATGCTAGTATGAACATCAGTTATTAAGAAAAGGCAACAGCTATACAGCAGACTAATGTTTTAAGGGATAATAATAACAAAGTATCCTCTTGCCTGCACTAGATATATAGAAAAAAGTGTGCATCTCCATTGAGAAACCCAGACCCACCTGTCCGTCGGTACCTCCAACCCCTACTGAGCCGAGGGGAAGGTAGCGTACCAGGCAGCGTGGCGGGTTTAAAAACTGCACTGGTGGACCAGAGAGAGAACCCAACTCAATCGTCATTGATTAGTTGAACCGCGGGCCAATGGCAGAGTCCGCTTATATTACTCCGTGTAACGAGACACATTCGGCCAAGGAACTCAAGCCGCCCAAGCTGAATGAGGGAGGCAGCATTCAATTGGTAGTTTGTTATAGTACTGGTCTCCCATTGGTCGATAGGTACGCCAATGGGATAGACTCAGAACCAGGAAAGAAGATGGCTACATCAATAAACATAGGCGCGCTCAATCGTATGCAAGTATGACTTAGTTCACGGTAAAGATAGTGGTCATAGCAACAAGCCGGAGATAAAGAATATAATTCGAGAAACAATGTTTGCCAAACAACTGGTTAGTGCATCGATAAGCAACGCGTGTGTAAAAAGCTTGTTGGCGGCTTAACCAATCCTTGCCCTTGTGTTGTGGGTCCCCTTCTGGTCCGCCAGTGTAGCTTTATATGTATATATATATATTACCTACTGGCGGTCGCCAGTAGGTATATATAGTTAGGATCGATTTCCATAGGGAAATCGCAACATTCTATTTGGAATAACTTTGGCGCCGGTTGAGCAATCAGGCTGAATTTTCAGCAACTTTGCCTCGCGGCTCTCCCCTCCTTCCCTGAAAGTTTGGGGGGGATTTGTCAAGCGGGGGCTGAGATAAAAGGGGGGTCCCAAAAGGTGTTTTTCCCCATGTTAATTTCCATAGGGCGGTCTGTCGCAGTTTTAGCTCGAACGGCTGAATGGATTTTCACCAAACTTGTCAAAATTGTAGGGACTGGTAGCCCGATGTGCCTTTGCTATGTCTCAAGATATGTGCTCCAGTGGATTTTGAGTAGGTTTTCAGGTTTTAAAGTCTTTAGGTTTAAAAAAAATTATATATCTGTAAGCGCGCCCCGGTACGCGTACCGGGGAGCGCTCCGGGCGCCACGCGACTTGCGCACAGCAAGCTGATTGGTTCTCGGGTGTCTGTAAACATTCGAAACAGTCAGCAGCGGCCGCCATCTTGTGTCTCGGTAGGATTGAGATACAAGAGGTGGCAAAAATCAAAGGGGGAAATGAGCAAAAGGGGAAGGGTACACCCCCCCTGACCTCCTAGGTTTGATGTGGGGGCCATAAAAGGGTCCCGTGGGATAAAAAAAAAGTATTTTTTTTTCGATTTTCGCGGGGGGAGCGCCCGGTACGCGCACCGGGGAGCGTACGAGGGAGCGTACTTAGGTGAAAAATAGTGAAAATAATAGTGTAAAATAATCATTTTGAGTGATTACATGTAGGGTAGCTCTGAAAAGAGCTTTTGGGTTCTGTGGCTGTTTTAGGTACCTACAAGTGTGTCCCACACACACCCACATGCACACACACACACACACACACACACCCACCCACACACACACACACACACACACACACACACATCCCACACTCACACACCCACACACTCCCCACACACACTTCACACATGCACACTTCCACCCACAGTCAAACACCCCACACCCCCACATCGACACCTTACACATCCACATCTACACCCACATCCCACACACCCACACTCAAACACACACCTCACCCCCCTTCCACCACACACACACACATATGCACATACACACAAATATCTCACAGACACACCACACACATCCCACACACACATCTCCCCCCAGACAACTCACAGACACATCCACACATCTGATACATACATACACATCCTAAACACATACCTCCCACACCCACACACACCCCACACACACCTCACACACCCACACTCCCACCTACACTCAAACACCCCACACACCCACACCCACACACACACCTTGCATACCAATATCCCCACCACATCCATATACCCCACACCTATACACCTCATCCCCCTAGACACACAGACACACACATACACACCTCACAGACCCCCCGCACATCCCCCACACACACCTCCCCCACCTCCACACATGGGGAAAACTCAGTGAAACACTAAAATAATAATTTAAAGTGCTTAGAGGTAGGGTATCTCTGAATAGAGTTGTTGTGTTGTGTGGGTGATTTAAGTACCAACATATAGGTACCAATGCAGAGTCTTAAATTCAATGTACACCGTTTCCTCTGTAGATAATTTGCATGTTGTTATAGAAGTTATTGTGGTATGTATATGGAATCTATACCATAGTCTGTCAGGGAAGCAGAAACAACATGGAGGCAGGAGATGAAAAAGAGATGTCAAATACACATTGGAGATAATATAGTGGGAGAAAGGAAGTAACTATCAGCAAAATTACTATGTAACACAAATACGTTGCACAGTATACTATAAGTCTGACTTTATATTATAATCAATTTGGTACTAGTTTATGAATTACATATAATAATGAATAATGTCTCGAACAATTTTTGATAATTAAATATAAATTTATTTTTCTGATTCTTTTTCAAAATCTAATAGAACGTCTAACATTTGACTGTCCGAAATGTTCTCTTGTTGAATGAACATAACTTCCAACATTTGACCCGTCAGAAACGTCCTCATATTGAATTAACAAATCCACAGATTCTACACATTGTAGAAGTTCATGGTCCCGTGATTCACCCATGAATTCCAAGTCAATGGGTTCAATGATTTCCTCATTGTTCATCTCTAGGACAATTTCAAAGGAAATGTTCTGTTCTCCTTCCATTTTTGTGCTGAAATTTACATTAAAAAAAATCAGTAGAAATATGGCACTGTTGGGTTTAAGTTCAGACAGGTAGTTTTGATTTTTTAATAGTGAAGTTAACTTTGGGCAATGTATGGTAACAGGCAGGAAGTAGAAATATTAAAAAGTGCCTGTGAAGAAGCGTAAGTAAATTCATAATTATAGCAGAGAAGCCTAAGTCAATTTATGAATATAACAGAGGAGCCTATCTCTATCTATAACTATAGCAGAGGGACAGTAAATAATTATCAGAAAACGTTTTTACAAATTAACTTAAAGTGCCCCTTACAAATTATCAACTTACTTTAGAGAGAGGTGGAGAAGAAAAAATGCGAAAATCCTTTCAAGATGTACCTCAGGTAGTTGTAGTCAAAATGGCCGTGTTTCCCTCTCATTTTTCATTTATATTCATGTACATAACCAATCAAATGTCAGGAAAAAAAAATAGAAAATGAAAGTAACATTTTAATTGGTTGTCAATTCTAACACTTCAGATGTGTTTTTGTTATGTAATTTACCTCAGGATATTTAGACAGGGCTACAGGCCAAATGGCTGAATGGAATTCCACCAAATTTGGGAAAATGGTAGGGACTGGTATGTAGTATTGCCTATTCTATATTTGGTGAAAGTGTCTCCAGTGGTTTTTATGTAAATTATCTTTTATTATTTTTTTTTGGAGCGCTTCCCGGTGCGCGCCCGGGTACGCGTACCGGCAGCGCTACGGGAGTCCTCCATTTTGTGTTTCGGTAGATTTGAGTCAGAAAATGGCGGACAAACAACGTTGGGAATGGGTATAAGGGGGCACGGTTGGCACTCCCTGACCCTCTAGGTTTTCTGAGGGGGTCTTAGGAGGCCCATATAGGACAAAAAAAATAAATATAGTTTTAAATTTTCGCGGGGGGAGCATCCGGTACACGCACCGGGGAGCGTACTTTGGTGAAAAATAGTGAAAAAAGTTAGAAAAAGATAATCATTTGGAGTGATCAGAGATAGGGTAGCCCTGAAAAGGGCTTTTGGGTTCTGTGGCTGATTTAGGTACCTACAAGTAGGTACCAATGCACAGTCTTAAATTCAGGAGGAATATTCTATTCCCTTCATCTGAGAAGTGCACACCATCTTCTCTGTAAATATCTTGCATGTTGTAACGCAAGTTGTTGTTGTATATTGAACCCATTCCATAGTCTCTCATGTAAGCAGAAACAGATTTATTCACATGTTTCCGTGCTTTTTCAAATTGTGGACAAAATTGGTTGGACCACTTCCATTTCTGCCTTTGGCATATATTGGAATATACCAAGGCAGTTTGTGGAAAAGTGCCATCAATTGATCAAAGGTGTCCTTTAAAAGCATTTCCAGACCTACACCAGTCAAAGTGCCCAAGTCATTTCCTCCACAGTGCAGAATTAACAGGTCAGGGTGTGGCAAATGCAAAAAGGTTTTCACCAATGAAATCAATTGGTGACATTTTAATCCTCTGTGGCCAATCCATTTTATGTTCACGTTTGATAAATCAAGGTTGTGTAAATTTCTGGTACTAGCATACCTTTGAGCCCAGTGGATATAACTATGTCCAATAATCCAGACAGACTACATGGTCAGAGGAGATTCTGGTGCAGTTAGATGAACTGTGGAAAAGAAATGGCAGTTGGAATAATAGGAGTTTGCAAAAAAAAAAACTGTGGAGTTTCAGTGCTCTTGAATCACAAGCAATGATTGGTAGAATGAGATAGGTGAAAACTGAAAGTTAGGGTGCATGGTTGTGTTCTGTGTAAGAAGTAATTTGAATGGTTAAAAAAAAGTTATTTAAAGAAACCTTACACCAGATAAGCTGGTGTATTTGCAGGTCAAACATCCTTGCAGAGGTGATTTGCAACATTGTAGAATAAACTTTTAACCCTGGTAGCTCAGTGAGGAGGGAGTTGCTATGGTAACAGGTAGAAAGGGCGGATATATGACGGTACCACGCGTTCTTTTACAACGCGTACCGTTACAACGCTACTTTTACCACGCAAGTCGTTACAACGACTTGCGTGGAGGGGCGCTGGATAGTAAATTTTTTAATTTACTATTCCAACTCCAGTCCCCGTGGACTCTAGGGAAAGGAGTTGGATAGTAAATTAATCTATTTACTATCCTGGAGCGCCCCCCAGCGCAAGTCGTTGTATCGACTTGCGTGGTAAAAGTAGCGTGGTAACAGTACAGCATTGTTAAAAATGCGTGCTAACCGCTGTATACCAGAAAGGGCTGATGGGGGGAAGGGTGTTGGTTTGAATATAGAGAGGGAAGAGTTTTAATTGGTTAACAAAAAGGGATATCTGTGTAGAATTAGAGGTTTTCTGTGCCTTTATGGTTTGCAGTGGTTGGAGAACATACCTTTTGCTCTGCTAAAGAAATATTGGTGTGTGTATCTGACACTGTTGTGAATGTCCTAAAGCATTTGTAAAGGTGAGTTATGATTCATTTAATATACATAGAGACTTGTATACTCTATGGAGAAGATTTGGAAGAAAATTGTGGTCTTTACATGTTGCTTTGTGTCATGCTTTTTGATAATGCTTGGTAAAGAGTTTTTACTGCATAGAGTAATTGTATTTTGTAAAATTGTGAATTTTTAGTCGTGACATGGAATGCTTCTACGTAGGACTTGTGCTGTGTTTTGTAAATGTGATGTAAAAAACGATTTTGGGGGAAAAAATAGTTTTTACATTTTTTAAAAGGAATAAAAAATGTGTGCATGTTTAATAGAAATACATTTGACTCTTTACAATGATGTTACCTGTGTTAACTCAGTGTAGGAAACATATTGAGTTTGTTTGCATAGAGGATTTGTAATTTGTAAAATTGTGAAGCTTCATGTGAAAGCTTTTGCCTTAGTCTTATCATTGCTGTGAGGCAGATGGTTGTACATAGGATCTGTGCTATGTTTCCTAAATGTGATGTTAAAAACGATTTTGGGGAAATGAATGTTTTTTACATATTTGAGTATATTGTGGCACAGAGGTTTAAAAAGTGACGCATCTAATTACATGTGTCTCTTTTTAAATATGGTGCAAAAAGGTACATGTTTGGGCTTTCTTGGGGAGCGTAGGTGGTGAGGCTTGTGTCTAAGAGTGCAGTGAACTAGGCTTCATGAAGCCTATCCCTGACTGCACTATTAGATACAGGTGTGAATTTGACTCTTTACAATGATGTTACATGTGTTACCTCAGTGTAGGAAGCATATTGAGTTTGTTTGCATAGAGGAATTGTATTTTGTAAAATTGTGAAGCTTCATGTGAAAGCTTTTGCCTTAGTATTATCCCTGCTGTGAGGCAGATGGTTGTACATAGGATCTGTGCTGTGCTTCCTAAATGTGATTTCAAAATCGATTTTGAGGAAATTAATGTTTTTTACATATTTCAGTATATTGTGACGCAGAGGTTTAAAACGTGACGCATCTAATTACATGTGTCTCTTTTTAAATATGGTGCAAAAAAGTACATGTTTGTGCTTTCCTGGGGAGCGTAGGTGGTGAGGCTTGTGTCTAAGAGTGCAGTGGACTAGACTTCATGAAGCCTATCCCTGACTGCACTGTTAGACACAGGTGTGAATTTGACTCTTTACAATGATGTTACATGTGTTAACTCAGTGTAGGAAGCATATAGAGTTTGTTTGCATAGAGGAATTGTAATTTGTAAAATTGTGAAGCTTCATGTGAAAGCTTTTGCCTTAGTCTTATCCCTGCTGTGAGGCAGATGGTTGTACATAGGATCTGTGCTGTGTTTCCTAAATGTGATGTCAAAAAACGATTTTGGGGAAATGATTATTTTTTACATATTTGAGTATATTGTGGCGCAGAGGTTTAAGACATGACGCATCTAATTACATGTCTCACTTTTTAAATATGGTGCAAAAAGGTACATGTTTGGGCTTTCCTGGGGAGCCTAGGTAGTGAGGCTTGTGTCTAAAAATGCAGTGGACTAGGCTTCATGAAGCATTAAAATAGTTTTTAAATTTTTTAAAAGGAATAAAGAATGTGTGCATGTTTAATAGAAATACATTTGACTCTTTAGAATGATGTTAGCTGTGTTAACTCAGTGTAGGAAGCATATTGAGTTTGTTTGCATAGAGGAATTGTATTTTGTAAAATTGTGAAGCTTCATGTGCAAGATTTTGCCTCAGTCTTATCCCTGCTGTGAGGCAGATGGTTGTAAATATGATCTGTGCTGTGTTTCCTAAATGTGATGTCAAAAACGATTTTGGGGAAAATAAATGGATTTTACATTTTTGAGTATAATGTGGCGCAAAGGTTTAAAAAATTACGCATACATGCGTCACTTTTTAAATATGGGGAAAAAAGGTACATGTTTGGGCTTTCCTGGGGAGCCTAGGTGGTGAGGATTGTATCTAAGTGTGCAGTGGACTAGGCTTCATGAAGAATATCCCTGTCTGCATTCTTAGACACAGGTGTCAATTTGACTCTTTACAATGATGTTAGCTGTGTTTTAAAACAGTGTAGGAAGCTTATTGAGTTTGTTTGCATAGAGGAATTGTATTTTGTAAAATTGTGAAGCTCCATGAGAAATTGTTTGCCTCACTCTTATTCCTGTTGTGAGGCAGGTGGGGGGAGAAATTGGAGCGTATGAATGTTCTGATCGATTGTCGTCAGCAAGTCTCTATGCCAAATCTCGAACCATCATTTGGGTGAGTCTAGGTCTTGCTGCAACATGAAATCGAGTTTTGAAATCTGTACAAGAGATAGAGTATTTGGCGGAGAAAGAACCGGAAAGTACAGATATTTTGAAGACAAACATGTTGGATACATACTATCCAAATAGAAGTCATCACCTTGAGAACGCTTGTCTCTATGAAGTTCTGCAGAGATATATTTATAAGAGGAACATCAGAGAAGATATCAATAATGGAATATATGGAGTCATTGGATGTGAAGGATGTCTAGGGAAACAGAAAAAAGGTCATTTGATTAATCATCGCAAATTGAGTTGTGATAATCCAGATAAAAGAGAATTGTATTATTTGGCTCTTTTGCAACTGTTTAAACCATGGCGTGAAGAAGAGGAACTTCTTGGAGATTTTCTCTGTTATGAAGACTCCTTTAATGCAACGAAGGATACCATAGAATGTCCTGTTTTTCAAAATTATCTGCAAATGTTGAATGAAGAAATAGAGCAAGAAGCCACAATTGCTGCAGAGATTGCGAGAGACAGTTCTCAAGGCAGTCAGAGTTCTGCTTCATTGAGTCAGGATCCACTAGGAGGACCAATTATCCAAAATGAAGCTGCTACTGCCATGGATGAGGTGGAAAGAGCTATGGAACAAGGTCAAGATGATGAAGTTAACTTAGAAGATTTGGTGAAACAACTAAACCTTGAGCAGAAACAGATATATGACGAAGTCACAGAACAGATTGAACATGGATTCAGTCATGAGAAAAAAGAATGCTCATGTACATCATTTAAGCCTGTCCAACTGTACGTGAGTGGAGAAGCGGGAACTGGAAAAAGTTTTCTGATTAAAGCCATTGCAACTTATCTGCAGAAAAGGACTGAATCACCGCTGTCTTGTGTTGTTACTGCTCCAACTGGGCTGGCAGCACATAACATTAAAGGGATTACTTTACATCGTTTACTGATGCTGCCAGTGGAGCATGATAACAAATTGGAGTATCACAAGCTATCAGGAGATGCGTGTTCCGAAGTTTCGAGAGTCCTGAAGAAAATGAAACTTCTTATCATTGATGAAGTAAGCATGGTGTCAAATATCATGCTTGCTTTTGTGCATTCGAAATGCAAGAAATTCTTAGAACAGACTATGATGTCTTATTTGGTGGAAAACATATTATTGTTTTTGGAGATCTTCTGCAGTTGACTCCAGTGAAAGGACAACCTGTGTTCAAAATGCTCACACATGAAGATACCAGGAAGTGCTTAGGGAGCATCGGAAACGTTAATATATGGTTAAACTTTAAATATGCAGAACTGCTTCAAAATATGCGGCAGGCAAATGATGAAGATTATAAAAATATTCTACAAGATGTAAGGATCGGAAAAGTAAGTCAGCAAGGGAAAGAAGCTTTACATGCACGATTAATTTCAAATTTGTACCCAAATGAAAACATTCTTCCAGAGAACATATTTAAGAAAATTAACTAGAAGAAATCTGGCATATGTTTGTTGCCAACTCTGAAAGAATGTTCCATGTTCAACAACAAAATGTTACAGTTAGAAAATGAAGAGATAGTGAAACTGGAAGCTATTGATAAAATAGAGCATATGGGAGCAACAATTATTTTGTCTGAAAATTTGAAATCAAAATTGGATTCATTAGAGAAGACTATATCTAAAACTGCTGGTTTTGAAAAGACTCTGATGTGTGTTTGAATTGTCGTGTCATTTTAAGAAGGAATTTAAATGTTGAAAGAGGTCTAGTAAATAAAGCAATGGGTTATGTTGTTGGTTTTCTGAATTACAAAAATAGAGATGGAATTGAAATTTTAAAAATAAATTTGATGACATTGATGAAATAGAACAAATTTGTAGTTGTTCAGCTAGATTTTTGCTCGTGAAAGACTTATATGTTCGCCGAAAACAGTTTCCTATTTGTTTGGCATATGCGGTGACAATTTATAAGTCTCAAGGTTTAAGTGTAGATAGCGCTTTGGTGAACATTGGAAGTTCTGTGTTTAAAGAGGGTATGGCATATGTGGCATTATCACGAGTCAGAACTTTAGCAGGATTGTACTTGATTGAGTGTGATGAAACAAAGATGTGTGCAGATTTAGATTGTGTAAAAGAATACAATAGGTTAAGAAGAGAGTATGCTCCACATTTGCCTCAATATCCTTTGATTGAAAAACGTGTGGTAGGCCGAAAAAGAAGAAATGAGAGTAATTGCAGTGAGGTATCAGCAAAAAGGCATAAAGTAGATAAAAGTGTAATTGTAAAGAGAAACAAAAAGGATTCTGTTGAAGATGTTGTTGGATTTCAGTTTGAAAACAGTTCTGGTGTCAACTGCTATGCTAATGTAGTAGTTAATGTTGTTTTTTTTCTTCAAAATTTACAAATACAGATTGTTGAAAATCGGGAACAAACATTGTGCTGTTTATTGAATTCTGTGTTAGAGAAATGTAATAGTGATAGAGCTAAAATAGAAAGTGTTCAGAAATTAGAAATCTTCTAGATATATGTTCAGGTCAAAATCAATTTTCACAGAATAGTCAGCAGGATTGTCAGGAATGTTTAATGTATATGTTTGATGTATTACAAGATGAAGGAGTAGATATTAAAAATCTATTTGGCCTTTCTTATCAATGGCAACATGACTGTGATAACTGTGCTTCATCAAGTACTACTAGAATAGACTCTGAAAGATTTATATATTTAACTTTACCAGACTGCAAATCAGTGTCTTTCAATAATCTAGTTAAAGCAGCGAATCACAATATGGTGTGTACCCAATGTAAGTCTGCAATGCTGTCCACATTATTTCTACAAAATTATGGTCACTATGTTATTTTAATGTTCCAACGATGTAGACCTGATGGAACTAAATTGACAACTTCTATTAAAAATTTCGTGGCTTCTCAGTTATCGATATCAGGAAGAACCTTTGCAACTGTAGCTATTATTTTTCATGACGGTCCTTCTACAACATCAGGGCATTACACATGCTATTTAAAAACTTCTAAAGGTTGGACCCAATGTAACGACAATAATTTGACTTTCAAACAACGTTTGCCTTTTGGCTTTATAAATTCATACCTAGTGTTTTTACAGCCAAAATTTAGGTAAAGGTAATTGGCCTATGAAGACGGGAGGAGTACTCATATATACTCATACATCTGACACTATTTGGCCAAATGGAAAAGTGCAAGAATGAGTAAAGAGTCATGACTGAAAAAAAGGAGTATGTTAAATTTTTGAAAATATTTCAGATGTTCTTGGAGCTTTTCTTGTAGAAAGTCGATGAAATGGATTTCTAAGTGAACAGCAAAATACTATGTAACGAGAAAAGGACCTCCATGATATACTATTTGGCCTCAAGGAAAAGTAAGTCAATCAAAGATTAGCGTACATTTGTCGTTTGTCAGTATGTAAGGTTTTTTTAAAACACAATCTTTTAGATTGTGTTTTTTTCCCGCTGTCATATGATGAGTAATTTGAACTCACTGCTTTAAGTGAAATTCAATATATTCTGAGAACAGCAAAAATAAACTATGTAACATGTTGTAGAAATTATTCTATAGTTTGGATTGTGTAAATTAAATTGTATTCCCATTCTCTGACATCCACTCTCCCTCGCTTATCTTTGTTTGCTTCTTACTTTTGACCTCTTCTCTCTATTTTTCGTTCACTACTTCTCTGTACTCAGTGCCTCACTCTACTTGTATTATTTTCACTTGTGTTTATCTACCTTCTATCACTTCTTTTACAACAACTTCACTGCTCCTCTCTCGTCGTTCTTCATCCCATTTCTTTTACTCTGGTTCCGTTACTATCCATCATTTCCTTTTTTTCATTGTCCTTCTCTTTACTTTCATCACCAAATTATTTTTTCTCAGTAGCACTGTTTTAGTCGTGTTCTCCTCTCTTTCCTTTTTTTGCTCACTTACTTTTTTTCTTTTCTCACTCATTGTACTCCACCTCACTCTGTTTTTCTCTTAGTGTGTCTACCTTATAACTTCCTTAGTCCATTTCCTTCAATTGTTGTATATTATTCTGTCTCCCTTCATCCTTTCACTCTATGACTGTTCTTCACTTACTCTCAGTTATCTTCTATTCCTCATTCTTCTAAATGCATCATTAATTAGACTGTTTTCTGTCTCAGTCATTATCTTTTTACTTACTTGTGTTTCCTGATTTAGTTTTGCTAACTCACATTGTTTTAGTATCTTTCTTACCTTCAGTTCATTTCTCTGTACTTCTCTCTCTTTTTCTTAGTGAATCTATATGCCTTACTCATTGTAATTTGCTCTCCTTCTATTTATTTTTCCCTTTCTTTGTCCTTCTAACTTAGTTTATTTCCCTTTCTGTGTTCTTCACTCTCACTATATTTCTAAATAGAGTGTTATGATGTTTTTAGCTCTTCATTTGTATATTTTAATTTAAAATACATATTTTACTAATTATAACTTATTTTGTTTTCTCTCTTTCACAGATACCAACTGTAGTAAAACAAATTAAAGGTACATTTATTATATGGTAAGTGTGACTAAAAAAATGTAGTTTGTTATCACCCTTTGCTTTAAGGTCACTAACATTTTCTCAATCTACCTCACTCCTGTGTTTTTACTCTGCTTCTCTCACCTATTTTTATTCTCCATGTTTACTCCCCTTCCATTATTTACCCTCTCATATTCAACTTCTTTTGATCCCTATTCTTTACTTCACTTACCCTCTGTTCCCTTCCTTTGCTTATTTACTCATTCTCTTTTTCTTAATTATTTACCTTACTCCTACATATATACCTCATCCCCCTCCCAACACAGCTTCCCGTTAGCTCATTTTTATGCCGCGACCCGGTCCGCGTACCGGGAAACGTACGGTTTGCACAACTGCCGCGTTCGAGAACAACATTGTGACGCATCGCGTAAGCACGACGTATCGCGTTTCCGCGTAATGCGTCTTATGACGCGCCGCGTTCGCGCACTCGGAAGTGCTCCGGTGCGCGAACGAGGCGCGAAGCGCAGCTTAGTGCTCCGGGCGCGGAGCGGGACGCGTAACGTAAGCGTAACAGGTCATGTGACCTGTAAATAACACTTTTCATTGGTTTAGAACTTTTTTTTCCCAAATGATGAAAACCCCTCCTTCTTTCCTCACTCTGACTTTCATCTTTGTGAGAGGAAGACCTGTTTTTGCTTATTAAAATAATAGCATCTGTAGTAGCTGCAGCTGGTGGACCCCCACCACCACCACAACCACCTAGGAAGGAAGGGCCACCTCCACAGTTCCTTCCCAACCCAGAGGAGGAAGAGGAAGAAGAAGAGGAAGAGGAAGTAGAGCGGAGGCAGTTCTTACGTGAAGAGCCCCAGAAATCCCACCACAAAGACAGTTTTATTTGGCAATTTTATTCTTTTCCTCGAGGCCAAAAAAAAGTGAATGCCCGACATGTGACATGCCTCATTTGTAAAGATGTTTTATCTAGAGTGAGTAAAATAGTATAGTTATGGTAACTATACTATGCACCGTCATATGCAGAGGTGGCATCCACTGAATTACAGCGTTGCAGAGATGCGTCACCTCCAAGACAACCCACCAACTCCTGTGGCCAGTACATCGGCACAGGTAACTCTGTCGGGACCAGAGGCGAGGGAAACGGTCCCAAACATCCAACAGAATTTTGTGCACATGAAGATAGTGTGCCTTTATTGTGGTGACCTACTTTCATGTGCAAATATGAGTATCAATTTGATAAACAGAGCATTTGAAAACCACAAGTGCTTAAAACGCCCCCAAAAAAAATTTTTGCTCCTGTTGAGCCCTTTCTAATGCCTGTTTTTCGTTGTTCCCCCCAAAAAAAACCCAAAAAAACCATAAAATTGTTAAAAAAATACAAAAAAATGTTCAGAAAAACAAAAAAAATATATAAAACAACAAAAACATTAAAAAAAAGTTCTTTTCAGAACTACCTCCCATTTTTTAAAAATTACTAACATTTTTAGCACTCTTCACTTCATTTTTCTCATGGGTGCGCTTCCCGGTACGCGCACCGGTGAGCGCCCCGTTAGCGCAAAACAAAAAAAAAAGAACAAAAAAAACAAGAGAAGGAGAGCATAAGAGAAAGAGAAAGAGAGAGTAATGTTGAGAGACAGAGAGCAACACAGATGTACTGTGTAATACATAGTAAAACAGTGTAAAAGATATAACAAAGTGTAAGAGAGAAAATGTAAAAAATATAAGGCTGTGAAACAAAGAAAGAGAGAAGAAGAATACTAAAGCAGAGGCACATGAAGAATGTGAGTGTCTGTAAAGAGTAAAAGGAAAGAGAAAAAATGATGTACAAATAAAAGGTAATAACGGAACCAGATTTAAATAACACTGGTAAAGGAGAGAGAGAAAAAAGTAGTGTGCATAAATAAAGAGGGATGAAATAAGATGGATAACATCGAATAAAGTTAAAACATGTGGATTGACAGAGAAAAAAACTAAAAGAAGAAAAGAAGAAGTAACAGAAAGGGAATAATTGAAGCAGCAAAGAAATGTAAATAACGTAATGTGCTTGAACTTCAGGGAGAAAGCATAATGAACAAGTAGTGAAAGAGTGAAGAGACAGAGACAATTACAGTAAGATAGACGGACTGAGTGAACGGGAATGAAGAACTGTGAGAACAGAGGTACTGAGAAAAGGAGTGGAAGGAGTGCAGTAAGTAAATCACCCACACAACACAACAGCTACCCTACCTCAAAGCACTCTAAAATATTATTTTACTGTTTCTCTTTGTTTTCCCCTTGTTACGCTCCCCGGTGCGCTACCCATAGTAAAAGTAAAGAGGGGTGACAGAGGGAGAAATATTAAATCAGGATAACACATGGTGAGTGACAAAGAGAGAGGACAAAGAGAGTAAAAGGAACAGTACCTGAATGGGCTTGAGTACAACAGCAAAAAAAGATAAGTAATGCAGTGTGTGTGACTTACAGGGAGTTAGTGGGTGTAGGTCAAAGTGTGGGTGTGTAAGGTGTGTCTGTGGGTGTGGTTGTGTGGAGTGTTTTGGTGTGGGTAGATGAGGGTGTGTGAAATATGTGTGAGAAGTGTATGAGTGTGGGGTGTATATGTGTTCAATGTATGTGTGTGTATGGAATGTGTGTGTGTTTTTGAGGAGTGTGTGTGGGAGGTTTTTTGTGTGTGTATGATGTGTAGGTGTGGTGTGTGTGTGGGGTGTATGTTACATTTGAGATGTCATCAGTGATGTCATCAGTGATGTCACTGACCATGTCATGAATGATGTAATATGTGACATCATCAGCAGTGGATTGCGGGTGCGGGAAATATATAGTTAGTACAACTAACTATATATGCGAATTTCAATGGTTTTGTGTGAGTAAAATAAGGTTTTAAAAATGCTAATTCCTAACTATATATGGTCTATAACCTATGGTTTTTTCAGTGAATTTTCAAGGTTTTGTAAATGCTAATTCCTAACTAGATATGGTCTATAACCTATGGTTTTTTCAGTGAATATATATATATGCAAAGTTTATCCATTATGGGAGTCATAAGCCAGTTTAGGAAAACCATCCTAACAGGAATGGAGCGCCTGTCAACACATTTGACGAAAGAGAAATGTTCAGGCAAAATCTAGGAGCCACACTTCTTTTAATCCGCACTATGAACAAATGGCAAACTGCAGTTTTTAAACTTTAGCCCTTACGCATTTCAGCCCTCCATTTGGGCCTTGGTCACAGGTGCAAGAAGATCATTCTGTTAAGTGATCACGTGCTTATATGCTGGAATAACGCCATGAAGTCTTAAAAATACTTCAATACCCAGCATGTACATCAATAAGTGTTCTTTCTTTATGAGTAATGTGCAACCTAGCAAACTGTTCCTAATATTGTTTTGATTTGTACTTTGGTATTGATGGATGGAGACAAGCTTCCATTGAGACACTTCCCTAATTATGTCTTTCTCCATGTTCTTCCCTCTCACCTATTTGTTCAAATGTAAAGCATTCTAGAACTCTAGGGCCTCGTTTGTAGTATATAAAACTGCATACATAGTTGAACGAATAGATAAATGTATACTATAAATGAATGAATCAGTAGAATAAAATAAATTAGATTTGCTCTGCACACTGTCATGTATTATCCATACTAGCGCTCTCAACAGCATATTGACAAAGTGCCTGATTGACAGAAAAGTTAGTAAATCTACATGTTTGTAGCCTAGAGTTACAAGATTTTGAAAATAACAAAATGGGATATTCCACAAACTTAGAGGCCTAATAAGATGGCGGACGGAAACGTGTTCCATCCGCCATGGTCGTGGCAAAAATACTCCCGACCGGTTGCGATTATGATATTTCTGTCAACAAACACCGACCGCGGTGGACGGATCACATTAAACACCGTCCGCGGCGGACAGATCACACCAAAGACTGCTGTAAGCGGACGGTACCACAGAAACGCCCTCCCCGCGGACGAATTGACCGCGGAAACAGGCCCAACCGCCGCAATACCTGCGGAGGGTCCGGCCGCACGATTAGGATAACCCCGCCATCCCAACGGAACTCACCACCTCCCTCGACCGCCACGGAAACAATGCTTCGACAACAGGAGCATGACTGCGGAAGGACCAAACGAACATCATCCCTGCCGTCAAAGCGATTCTAAAATGGCGGAAGGAAGTAAATAGAAAACACACTAAACAGGCCACCCCCCCACCTGAAACACCCACCCCCAACAACTACACGCCCCAATGACCCCCCCCCAAGCACAAACAAAAGCACCCAAGTCACCACACCCACAGAACACCTGACTGGCAACAACCATTGGGACACAACAACCACACAGAGTATAAAATGAATCCCTCCTATTTCCACAATCCTTTGCATCACAGCATAGCTGCAAGAAAGAGGCAGAATAGCACAAACAGCAGACACACACACACATACAATGTGCACACCAACACACCCACCACACAAACCCCCACAACACCATCCCTACATACCACACACCTACACACCCCACCCCACCACACCAACACCTTGCACATCACACACCATGGCACCCAAGAAAAAATCCAAGTTCACAGACAGTGAGCTGAAGGTCATGGTGGATGAAATCATCCATGTCGAACCACATCTGTTCGGTACCCTAGTCCAGCAGACCACATTGGCAACCAAAACCAGCATGTGGGACAGGATAGTGACCAGAGTGAATGTGTCAGGGACCGTGCCACGCACCAAACACGAGATCCAGAGGCGGTGGCACGACCTCAAGGCAAGGGTGAAAGGCATCAGGGCCAAGAACCACCTGCGGGCTCAACACACTGGCGGCGGCACTCCCCCGGAGCCTATACCATTTGCCGAATGGGAGGAGAAGGTGCTGGGCATACTGCACCCCTAGAGCCTGGAAGGAATAGAAGAGGGACTTGAGGCTGGTAAGTACAATCCAATGACCACTATCACACTGTCATGGTCTGCCTTGCACAACTGCCAAGACACATCTCCCAGGCTCCAATCCATGCATGTGGACCACACAGTCACCCAAATGTGAAATCCTGGGCTCAAATGCACCCACCATGAACAACCACAAATGTTGCCTCCTACGTTCACAGGCTTGCATGTTGTCAAAGCAGCCAACACCACAACTCCCAACAGGCCCCCATGTCTACAGGGAAGTTGGTGGTGGGTGGGGGGGGTGCGAGACCAGCACTACAACTCACAACAGGCCCCCATGGCTACAGGGAGGGTGGTGGTGGGTGGGGGGTGAGAGACCAGCACTACAACTCCCAACAGGCCCCCATGTCTACAGGGAGGTTGGTGGTGGGTGGGGGGTGAGATACCAGCACTATAACTCCCAACAGGACCCCATGTCTACAGGGAGGTTGGTGGTGGGGGGTGAGAGACCAGCACTACAACTCCCAACAGGCCCCCATGTCTACATGGAGGGTGGTGGTGGGTGGGGGGGGGGTGAGAGACCAGCACTACAACTCCCAACAGGCCCCCATGTCTACAGGGAGGGTGGTGGTGGGTGGGGGGGTGAGAGACCAGCACTACAACTCCCAACAGGCCCCCGTGTCTACAGGGAGGTTGGTGGTGGGTAAGGGGGGTGAGAGAACAGCACTACAACTCCCAACAGGCCCCCATGTCTACAGGGAGGTTGGTGGTGGGTGGGTGGGTGAGAGACCAGCACTACAACTCCCAACAGGCCCCCATGTCTACGGGAGGATGGTGGTGGGTGGGGGGTGAGAGACCAGCACTACAACTCCCAACAGGCCCCCATGTCTACAGGGAGGGTGGTGATGGGTGGGGGTGTGAGAGACCAGCACTACAACTTCCAACAGGGCCCCATGTCTACAGAGAGGTTAGTGGTGGGTGGGGGGGTGAGAGACCAGCACTACAACTCCCAACAGGCCCCCATGTCTACAGGGAGGTTGGTGGTGGGTGGGGGGGTTGGAGACCAGCACTACAACTCCCAACAGGCTCCCATGTCTACATGGAGGGTGGTGGTGTGTGGGGGGTGAGAGACCAGCACTACAACTCCCAACAGGCCCCCACGTCTACAGGGAGGGTGGTGGTGGGTGGGGGTGAGAGACCAGCACTACAACTACCAACAGGCCCCCATGTCTACAGGGAGGTTGGTGGTGGGTGGGGGGGGTGAGAGACCAGCACTACAACTCCCAACAGGCCCCCATGTCTCATCCCAGAGCAAGATGGAGTCCGCCCACCATTTGCTGACCAGTGCATCTCCTCCTTCAAACCTAAAGGTAGGTAGCCATCTTCACAGGGGCACCATCCAATAGCAGGACCGGACCACACATATCCAAGTATTGTCTCCCCACCTCCACACCACCATAATGCCCAGTACTGTCTACCGCACCAACATGATGACACCAACAACCATGTCCTGATTCCATAGTAATTTGTAATGTAACAACAACAAACCTGTCATGTCCACATCATTGATTCTGAAATTCTTGTCCCTCAGGTGATCGCAACTTGACAGGCGAAACCAGCAACCGCCAGCACCAGTCGCCCCCCTCACAGCCAGGACTCTCTGGTGAAGATCCCATGGACACCTCGGGTGCAGAGGACGATGCTGGCCCAAGCACACTCCCAGGGCCATCAGGCTCCCAGGACATTCCTGCCTCCACCACTTTGGCCAGTGTCACAACACCAACACCTGCCATTGTGAGCTGTGCAGCTACTACCACCACCACCACCACCACCACCACTCCTGCCTGTGCCACCCTGCCTGACCCATCGTCCGATGATGGGTCATCGACATCTCAGGCTAGCAGGGAGAGTGGAAGGGGGAGGACACAGGTGAGGCCACAGCTCACAAACAGGAGTGCAGGTGCTCGGCGAGGTCGGGAACAAGACCCACCCCATCCTGGGACCGAGGCCCTGGATGCCATCGCCAGAGTCCATGCCTCCTATGAGCGGTCGCAGGCACAGGCGGATCGGGCACACCAAGAATCGCTACAGAACTGCCAGCTGTTGCGGTCCATGGAGACCCGCATGGGCCAAATTGTTGACCTCATGGGGCAGCAAACAGCTCTTTGGAGGGAGTGGTTATCCCGCACCACACTACCTCCCCCTCCCCCAAGTGCCCAGAGGGACAGGGCACCAACACCACCGCCACCATCCCCTGAGGACACTGACAGGGAGGTCGTCCCTGAACAACCTGCCCCCACAGCTGGCTCTGCTCCGGCTCCAAGACGGAGGGGCCGTCCGAGGCTGGATCCGCAGTGGCAATGCACCATCCACCCGCTCGAAGAGAGGCTGCCACTGACTTCACCCTTCCTTGAGCCTGCCATTCACTCTGCAAACTATCTTGGCCCACAATGCCAAGCATTGGCACACGTCTGTTGGACTAGGTGTACATCACACAATGTGGTGTCCCCACGGTGTTTTCATCTGCCATGACCTTCAACTCTCACTTCCCCCCAACACCTATTTGTAAATATGCACTAACAGTAATCCACACCCTGTAAATAAACACCATGTAAACACTCAATGCTGTGTGACCTCTATGTTTTATTCGCAGGTTTGTCTTATTAGTTGTCATTACCAGATGCAGGGATCAATGTTCTTGAGAATCATGCCTCTCTGGGAGTGACCTAGGGATAATGAGAGAACAACAAGCACAGGTCAAGAAACTGAATCACACCCATCACACCACACCGTACTGCAACATCCCACAAACCACACTCATCCCTAATTAAGTGGATCACAGGACACACATCAGGGAGCATTGCATGTACACCATCTCACACACCCATTTGCGAACAGAACATACCAGAACAGGCAGCATTCACACACCACATCCACACATCACCAGCAAACATACATCACGCATTGACCAGCAGCATAAGAGGTAGTTACTCACATTCAAGGAAAGTAGCGAGCAATGAGCTGACGCCTCAGGTCCACACCATCTTCCTCCCCACTATCCTCATTAGTGGACATAGGTGGGATGGGAGGCGGAGCAACCTGTTGGTCTGCATGGTCCATGATCAGTTCAATATTATTGCGCAAGGCCAGGTTCTGGACCATGCAGCAGGCAATCACTATTTTGCATACTTTGCCTGGTGAGTATTGCAGGACCCCTCCGGTTTTATTCAGGCAGCGAAACCTAGACTTCAGCAGTCCAAAAGTACGTTCCACCACCCGACGTGTCCTCCCATGGGCCTCATTATAACGCATTTCACCAGGGGTAGTAGGATTCCGTATGGGGCTCAGCAGCCACGGGAGGTTTGGGTACGCAGAGTCGCCTAGGTGAGGGGATGACAGAAACATACATCATTACCAGGATTGGTGGGAACAGAATGGCACACATACAACACAGTAGTCATCACAGCACACTTACCTACAAGCCACGCACGTTCTTGACGCAGATTAGCCATCAGTTGGGGGACAATGCTGCTCCGCAGGATGTGGGAGTCATGTGCGGACCCGGGAAATCTGGCACATGCATGGGAGATGATGTTGTCAGCCAGGCACACCACTTGCACGTTGATAGAATGGTAGTGCTTCCGATTGCGATAAACGGGTTCACGTGCCTGGGGTGGAATGAGACCAATATGTGTGCCATCAATGGAACCCACTACGTGTGGGATCTGGCCCAGGGCATAGAACTCACCGTTCACTGCAGCCAGCTCTGCTGGACGTGGGAAATCAATGTAATCATCCTTGTAATGCATCATGACATCCAGCACATCCCGCAGTACCATGCTGAACATGGATTGGGACATCCCCCCGGCATGACCAACTGTGTACTGGAAAGTGCCTGTTGCGAAGAAGTGAAGTGCCGCCATCACCTTTGCTGTGGGTGTAATAGCTCCTGGAAATGGCCTGCGTGGCTGCAGATGAGGTGCCAATTGGGCTACAAGGTCCTGCAATCTCCGTCAGTCAAGCCAGAATTTGCGGATCAGCTCCTCGTCAACCATGTCCTCCAGCACAGTGTATGGTCAATGCACATTTGGAGCCCTCCTGTGTGGGAGTAGATGGGAGCAGATGTCAATTGACCAACACCGCACAGCTGTGCCACACTATCACATCTTGACCAAAACAATACAAATATTACATGTTGCAGACACTGATTGTATGTGTGACGTGACCGAAATATAAGGCACTACAGCTAACTACACACACAATGTTCACCCACAAACAACATCCTGTGTGCAAACATGTCCATGTAACGTGCACACATGTTAAAAGAACAGCCAACATCACATGACTGAGGGCCCAAGTGTGGACAAGCGTCCCCACAGACACACATGGACGTGCACACACAACATGAACATGGAACACACCCTCCTTGTCTTCATACACCCATGACCCCACCTACAATGCTGGGCATCCTCACATGACATGCATTGGCATACAACAGGTGACACACATACGCATACACAGAATGCATGGATACCCCCATCATTCCTACTTGCACACACAAACCACACACTCACAACAGCTTCTGAATGTGGGTACACAGCCTTGATGTACTGTGTAGATGTGTACATGCGGTTAAAGGTCAATAGCTTTTTGAAATGAAAACTTTATATGTATTTACATAGTAAACATAGTGACCTCTCAACACTCAGTGTAAAAGTGGTAATGAGTCCATAACTAGGAAGGGGGCATAGCCAGCTAACCAACATGGCGGATGTAACTCTGAAAAGACCCTTGAAAATGCCTCAGTTATCTGAGACATACTAATATACACCCTGCATCAGACAAACGTGAACTGGAGACTTAATGCGTTCTAAACACCCCAAGGACTTATATCACGTAATTTTGATCTTCAGCATCTACAGTCATTGAGGGTACTTACCATTAAGTTTTGTATATTAATTGATGAAGTATCTTGAATGCAGACACCACAATACTTTTCAACAGACTCTAAATGTGAAAAAGATGTACATTAGCACATCATAAGAGCAATGCTAACAATTCAAAACTTATTTTGCAATATATCATGCATGAGTCTAGGTGTTTACAGATCCAGGAATAGAGACAGTCACAACTGTTGCAAACATATTCAAATGGTTTCACTACGAACATTATTGAAAATTCACAACTATAATGACAATATCTTACTATACTATGTTAAAAATTAATGATATGCCTTTATCTATAAAAGATCTTCTATGAAAAAACAAAATACAGAATAATCCAATGTTCAGGACAACACTAGAGTGTGACACCTTATTTATCATTGAACTGTTAAAGTCAAACCTCATGACTCCATTAGGTCCATTGCAATTTTCAGTTGATAATTCCCCAGACATTTTACATTAGTAAAAATCTGGGCAACTGGCTGCTGAGTTAGGTAGCATTCTGCAAACTGAAAACTTAATAACAAATGTATATGTTGAGCAAAAGTCGAACCTGAATGTTAATGTACATAAAAAAACAATTAATCACAAAAGGTTTCAGGTTGAAAAGCACTCATGGTTTCAGAGCAGAGAATTCCAGTACACACATTGAAGGGAAATTATTACTTAAAGATAGGTAACTGTATTAGGAATGAAAATATACATACATTTGGTCTTGAGAAACATATTTTTGAGAGGAAGGCATCGATTACCTGTAAAAATATATGAAAGCACATGAGCTTCTAAAGAGGAACCAACATGTACATCCTACGCTATTAGCCATAGTATACACAATTTACATGTAGCAGAAACTAACTTTATTAACTATCCATTGGTTCGTTTTAAGTGACCAAAAAGAACTGTCGTATATTTTGAAGCTCTTCTACACATTCAAAACTTTTTTCAGGAATTTAGATTGACTAAATGCTGCAGATGGATAACGTGGTGTAGCTGATACAGATGCTGAAGATGGAACAGGTGATGAATATGGAACAGGTGATGTAGATTGAACAGGTACTGAAGATGGTATAGGTCTTTGGTGAATTATCACTCGTCATGCTTCCTGCAAAATAATTTTGATAAGTTTTGAAAAAGTAACATTTCTTAAAGAAGAAATTAGTTTAACTTCCTACGACAAACGTTTCTCAAACACAAAAAGCTCATTAAAAATACTTTTCTTACATTAATGTAGTTTGTAAAATATGTCGTGCGCAGAAAGACATAATCACGTACTGTTCTTCAACCTATTAACTATTCACCTATATAGGAGAGAATTAAACCAGCCAATAAAACAACATTACTCTAGACATTCAAATTATGTGCCAATACTGAAAAAATTATACTACCGTCAATAGAGAATTCTTTAGCTAGTCTACGCAATCCATGCTTATGGAATTTACTGAAACCATCAGGATACACATTACAGCTTATATAATCCAGAAGCTCTTGGTACTTAGTGGCATCCATTTCTATGGAGAATGAAGATGAACGGGAAAAAAAGTTAAAGAAAAGCATTAGAGATGTAAAGAACAAATTTTACATGCTCACATACAAGTATAAAGATATAAATGACTATAAAGGTGTGTGAATATATAAATAGTAAAACAACTGTCACCTCGTCTTCCCAGCTCAATTCGCCCACAAAGTTTAAGCGAGGGATACAGAGTACAGTCCATACAAAGGGACGGGTAAGGCCTGCAAAATGGATGCAGTTTGAAAACATGGCAGTTTTAGAAAGGGCGCTCAGGCACTGCAGTGCCAATCCTGACTTTTATATTTAGGGTTACTTGTGTGGGTGGTACAATTACTGCTGCAGGCCCACTAGTAGCATTTACATGAGCAGCCCTGGTATATATAGTATACTTTACTATGAAGAGTAACATAAATACGACACAGAAAGTCAGGCACACACAATTTATTAAAAAACGTCTAGGAGGGCCCCGTGATGCAGAAGGAAATATTCCGATCAACCATATACTATCAATAAAAATAGAGGCCTAGAAAGGCCACGTGATGCAGCAATAAATGTTAAAATTCATGGGAGGATTAAGAGGGAGCAAATACGACGAAGCACAGTGCACATGGCGAACAAAAGTAAAGCAAAACAGCTGGGAGGGGCACGTGACGCAGTAAAAAAATAATACTAATATGAACGCACAAATTGTAACAATACAGGCTAGAGCACTTAACAGTTCAAAAATACGACACAGAAATTCATGCACGCACAATTTATTTAAAAAAGGCCTAGGAGGGCCCCGTGACGAAGAAGGAAATATTACTATCAACCATATACGATCAATAAAAATAGAGGCCTGGGAAGGCCATGTGAAGAAGCAATAAATATTAAAAGTCACGGGAGGATAGAAGGGAGCAAATACGATGAAGCACAAAGCATGTGCCGCACAAAAATAAAGCAAAACAGAGCTGGGAGGGCCACGTGACGCAGTAAAAAAAAATACTATTATGAACACACAATTTATAACAATACAGGCTAAAGCACGTGACACAGTTCAAAAATACGACAGAGAAATTCATGCACGCCCAATTTATTTAAAAAAGGCCTAGGAGGGCCCTGTGACGCAGAAGGAAATATTACTATCAATCATATACGATCAATAAGAATAGAGGACTGGGAAGGCCACGTGAGGTAGCAAAAAATTTTAAAAGTCACGGGAGGATTAGGAGGGAGGATTAGGAGGGAAGAGGTGTGGCGCCGTGGCTAGGGCGACTGACTCCGGAATCTGGGGATCACAGTTCGATCCCCGGCACCGGCGGCAGATTAGCCCAGCACCATGTGACTCTGGGCAATAGCTTGCTTAATCTTCCCGACGGCCCCCAGCGGATAGAGACCCTTACGGGTGATTGTGCGCTTTACAAATGTGGATTATTAATATTATTATTATTAATACGATGAAGCACAAAGCATGTGACGCACACCAATAAAGCAAAACAGAGCTGGGAGGAGCACGTGACGCAGTAAAAAAAGAACACTATTATGAACGCACAATTTATAACAATACAAGCTAAAGCACTCGATAAGAAATTCATGCACGCACAATTTATTTAAAAAAGGTCTAGGAGGGCCCCGTGATGCAGAAGGAAATATTCCGATCCTCCATATGCTATCAATAAGAATAGAGGCCTGGGAGGCCATATGAGGCAGCAATAAATATTAAAAGTCACGAGAGGATTAGGAGGGAGCAAATACCATGAAGCACAAAGCACGTGGCACACAAAAATAAAGTAAAGCAGAGCTGGGAGGGCCACGTGATGTAGTAAAAAAATAATACTATTATGAACGCACAATTTATAACATTACAGGCTAAAGCATGTAACAGTTGAAAAATACGACACAGGAATGCATGCACGCACAATTTATTTAAAAAAGGCCTAGGAGGGCCACTGTGATGCAGAAGGAAATATTCCGATCCACCATTTGCTATTAATAAGAATAGAGGCCTAGGTAGGCCATGTGAGGCACCAATAAATATCAAAAGTCACGGGAGAAGGGAGCAAATACAAAGAAGCACAAATAAACCAT
Source organism: Lissotriton helveticus (assembly GCF_964261635.1). Lineage (NCBI taxonomy): Eukaryota > Metazoa > Chordata > Amphibia > Caudata > Salamandridae > Lissotriton > Lissotriton helveticus. Next base: position 1,711,030,676 of record NC_136059.1, read on the forward strand.
AACAGAGGTGGGAGGGCCACGTCACGCAGTAAAAAAAATACTATCATGCAGGTACAATTTACAGTGGAGGCTGATGTTGTGACGGCTTCTCTTACCTTTGCTTCTGTCGTCTTTTGTCTTGTCTTCAAAGGCTGGTGCTTCGGCTGGGCCTGGAGTGGACTGGGCGCGGGCGCTGCCGCCTCCGCGCCTATGGTGGTCTGGCTGGGCGGCAGCAGCAGTGACACCATGTCGAGTGTCACGAGTCCTCCTCCGCTTGAGCAAACAGTTCATAGTAAAATGGACGACGACAGTCTGTCTGTCACCGCAGCACAGGCAGGCAAAAGAGAGCGTGCTCACGTCAGTGCCCACATTATATGGGAACCGCGGGGGCTGACCAAACCAAGCCCAGGGCCGTCATTGGTAGCGGTTTCGCGGTCTACAAGAATGACGGCCCTGGGGGACCTCCCATTGGCTAATGTATTGACTTCCAGGCTTAGTGATAGCAAGAAAACTAGATGGTGGCATCTGGGGAGTGTGGGCGGACGTGCACCGCGCATGTGCAAGTGTGAGTGTGTGCACCAACAATTAACAACAGAGAGAGATGGGGGTGGGGTTATCATGTGCGCAGAGGCAGGCCCAGAACCAGAACTCCAATGAGTGACCACTTCTAACCATTCCCCTAGTGCGCCCTGTGCTCTGATTTGACACTGAGAGGGTGATCGCACCATACTTTGTACTGCTAATAATACTCAGCGCGTACGCGTGCATACGCTACGAATACGCTCTGGCGTTACGCATCGCATCAAAGCTTCCATGTGACGTCATGTACGGCGTCCTGTATGCGAAAGGCGCCTATGTTTTTAATTGTTTAACATATATTTATGTATTTAATGTACATACTACGGGAAGACATTATCTGGGATAATTATGAAAATAGTTTTTAAAACTTTTAACAATCGTATATTACTTTTAAAAGCAATTACACAAATCGCGGTGGAACGTCATGCGTACTCGCATCGTAAAAGCACCGAAAGCACATCGTAAGCGTACGCAAAGCCATGTGACTTTAAAGGAAGAGATTTGATTGGTTCATAACACTTCCTATTCCAACTGTTGAAAGTTCCGTCCCATTTTAATCATTTTACTTTGACTTTCTAAGAAGAAGCATCTCTTCTGGGAATCCTGTCAAATAGGAGGAAGATCACCATAATAACAGCAATGGACTCATCTTCCAGCCATTCTTCAAAGGGAGATTTAATTCCTGAAGAACCTCCAAAGAAGAGGAAAGAAGCTCTAATTTGGAAGTTTTTTACTTTTCCAGAAGGGCAAAAAAAGGTTAATGCTCCAAAAGCATCCTGTAAAATTTGTCAAACAACTCTTTCAAGGGGTGATCCATCTAAAAAATACTCCTTTGGCACAGCAAATATGGTGTGACACGTGAAGAACTTGCACCCCAATATCTTTGCTCGAGCTGCAACACGGAGGTTGCAGGACAACCCACCTGCTACTGCACCAAGCACATCAACTGCTGCAGCAACATTTTCAGCAAGCAGTCGACACCCACAAATTGATCCTGATTTTGGTGAAGTTAAAATTCTATGCATTTATTGCAATAAACTTTTGTGTCATGGGGAACAGTCTATTGACCTGATAAAACGCAGGAAGCAGGAGAATCGCTGTCCTCGACATTAGTTTTTTTTTTTTTTTTTTTTTCCTGTTTGACACTTTTTGGGTTCCAGTTCCATTTTTTTGGTTTTAAAAAAAACTTGTTGACAAAACACAAAAAAAATAGAAAACTAAAAACACAAAAAAACAGTTCTTTTTAGAACTACCTTCACTGGTCAAAGAAAGAACTATATTACTATGTTAGTGTATAAAAGTTTCTCAGAATGAATGTGTAGTTCATAAATGAATACATTAATAGTGTATGGTGCATGTGAATGTGCAGAACTATAAGGAATTGCTCCAGCATACATCTATACGCAGTTTACCTATAGTATACTGTAGTACCTCTGAAGCACTTGAATGTAACATATGCACATAAATATGTTACAAGTCTATGCTTCAATTTGCACTGCTGGTGAAAATGCCTGGATGAATTTCTATGTGTTACGAGTGGATTTACAACCCCCTTGTGCCTCTTTTAACACAGCTGTTGCATCACTTTTGTGATGCACTGGTGGTGCAAAAGATGTGCCATGGTATGTAGTATTTACAATGTGACACATCTGGAAGGAGCATCACATTATAAAGCCCTGCGCCAGAAGGAGGTGATATCACAGTACACAATAACTGGCATGTCTCCGGGGATGTACATCTGCTGATTAGTGTTTTAATGTAGTGAATGGATTCCTTTAGAACAGTATATAGATAAGCACATAGAGCTGTATGGTCTCTACAATACTGAAACAGAAGTGTGATAGTGTTTACTGGAAGTGTATTGATTACAGATTGGGGAATTGAAGATATAAAAGACAAGTTTCCCAGTGCATAAAACACTACATGCATAGTCTATAGGGGTTTTCTCATGAAGTACTGAATGGATTTACACCATTTAACAAAAAGCACAATCTGCGAACTGAAATCTACCTCTCTGCCAAATTTGGTGTTACCGTACGCATACGGTACGATTACCCCAAAAAAAAAAAAACAATGAAAAACGAATTATATAGAATCCAATTTTAATATATTGGAAAAAAAAATTCAAAAAATGATTTGCAATTTAGTTTTGTTATTATTTTACAATAAGAATATAAAATATAATTTAACAAATAAAATAAATATAAATATTTATATTCAAAATGTAAGAAATTAGTATAAAAAGAAAGAAATATAATAATTAATACATTAAAAAATGTTCATTTACAAAACCTTTGAAATTCACTGAAAAAACCATAGGTTTCACACACGTTATAGTTAGGATTTAGCATTTAAAAACCTTGCAAATTCACTGAAAAAAAACATATGTTTCACACACATTATAGTTAGGAATTAGCATTTAAAAAACCTTGCAAATTCACTGAAAAAAAACATATGTTTCACACACGTTATAGTTAGGAATTAGCATTTAAAAAAATCTTGCAAATTCATTGAAAAAACCATAGGTTTCATACATGTTATAGTTAGCTGGACATTTCACTCATACAAAACCTTTGAAATTTCCCCGTTATAGGTAGATCAGCCAACTATAACTCTCGTGCCCGCAATGCACTGCTGATGATGTCACATATTACATCACTCATGACATGATCAGTGACATCACTCTTGACACCACTGATGACATCTCAGTTTTAATGACAATTCCAACGCGTTTCGGCTTTATGCCGTGAGCAAGGCGTAAAACTGACGAAGTGAAATTCCACGAGTGTCTGGACATTCTTTCTTGAACCAAGGGAGTGTTTTAGCAAAAATAAAAAAAGAATATATATTACCTACTGGCGGTCGCCAGTAGGTATATATAGTTAGGATTTTTTCTCTATGGGTTTTTTGAAAATTCTATGTCTAATAACTTTGGCGTTTGTGGACGGAATCGGCTGAAATTTTCTGGAAAATGGCACATTTTGTTTCTGAGCAGCCCTTGAAAATTTGGGGGGGGTTCGTCCAGTGGGGGCCGAGAAAAAAGGGGGGTCCCAAAACGTGTTTTTAACATTGAGTTTTCCATAGGGCGGTTGGCCTCACTTTTAGCCCGAACGGCTGAATGGATTTGCACGAAACTTGGCAAAATTGTAGGGACTGGTAGCCCGATGTGCCTTTTGTAGGTCTCAATATATGTGCTCCAGTGGATTTTGAGAAATTAACGTTTAAAAAAAGATATATATCTGTAACAGCGGACCGGTTAGCGCTCTGGTTCGCGGACTTTTCGCGCAACGGAGCTTTGTGAAGCGAAGCTGATTGGTTCTCCGGCGTCTGTCAACATTCCAAACAGTCCGTAGCGGCCGCCATCTTGTCTCTCGGTAGGATCGAGAGACAAGAGGAGGTCAAAACAAAGGGGGAAATAACTATAAGGGGGCATAGTAGATCCTCGCTGACCCCCTAGGTTTGATGTGGAGGTTTTAAAAGGGCCCCGCGGGGCAAAAAATAATAATAATAATAATAATCGAACGGCTGAATGGATTTGCACGAAACTTGGCAAAATTGTAGGGACTGGTAGCCCGATGTGCCTTTGCTAGGTCTCAATATATGTGCTTCAGTGGATTTTGAGAAATTAACGTTCAAAAAAAGATATATATCTGTAACAGCGCACCGCTTCGCGTACTTTTCGCGTTACGGAGCTTTGCGAAGCGAAGCTGATTGGCTCTCCGGTGTCTGTAAACATTCCAAACAGTACGTAGCGGCCGCCATCTTGTCTCTCGGTAGGATCGAGAGACAAGAGGAGGCCAAAGCGAAGGGGCAAATGACCATAAGGGGGCATAGTAGATCCTCGCTGACCCCCTAGGTTTGATGTGGAGGTTTTAAAAGGGCCCCGCGGGGCCAAAAAAAAAAATAATAATAATAATCGAACGGCTGATGACCATAAGGGGGCATAGTAGATCCTCGCTGACCCCCTAGGTTTGATGTGGAGGTTTTAAAAGGGCCCCGCGGGGCAAAAAAAAAAATAATAATAATAATCGAACGGCTGAATGGATTTGCACGAAACTTGGTAAAATATTAGGGACTGGTAGCCCGATGTGCCTTTGCTATGTCTCAATATATGTGCTTCAGTGCATTTTGAGAAATTAACGTTCAAAAACAAGATATATATCTGTAACAGCGCTCCGCTTCGCGGAGATAAAATTATATCTGTATTACCTAGCTGTTGCTAACACCAGTTAGCGACGGCTAGTAGGAGATAGCGACCATCTTGGGTCCCACTTTGCATGTGAGTGATATTTATCACTAATGACATGCAAAGTGGGCATGCCAAGATGTTAGCGACTGGAAACAGTCGCTAACATCGCTATCTCCTATTATCAACTTTTGGAAATATTCGAGATAAGCGCGAATATCTCCAAAAAGTAACAGCTGCCCTGAGCAGTTCTTAGCCATGTTATCCAATGGGAGGTGGATAACATGGCTAAGAGCATTAGCTCGGTAATGCATGAATATCGCGGAGTTTTCAGCGATATTAATGCATTGCGCTCGTTTTTTATCGTATTTGCGATAAACCTTGATAATAGCAAGGTTTATCTGCGATAATTTCTGACGGTAAAAAAATCTTTGCAATGCATCGTTAGGGATAAATATCGCTTAACTTTGGTAATATGCCCCAACGTCTGTTAACGTTCGATTCGAAGGAAATCAGGAATTGTTGAAAAACATTGTGTGCGCCATCTTGTCTTTTTTCAAATGCCACACTTTTGTCGTGCACGGCAGCCATTTTAGATGCCTTGACCAGATCCACTCTGTGCACGCTGTCGATCCTTAGCATGGCTCCCCACCCTCGCAAGCATCTCCCCCAGGCAGTGGTCACCCCCGCTCTCTGTTTTATGCATGGGTAATAAACCTCCCCCCATCTGCGCTGTTCTTCCCTGAGAATCACACCCTGTGCCCGCCCGACACCTCCCTTTCGCCCTATTCACTACCGCACCCTCTGACACTCCTTTTCCTCTGTGTCCGATTGTCCAGGCCGGTCCTAGGCTATCAGCTAGCCCTGCAGATGTAGTTTATGGCCACAGCTGTAAAGAATCACCCGTCTTCAAAGGAGTTATAGTAGATCAAGGCCCACACTCGATGAGATCCGTCACAGCAGAAGCGTTGCTATTATCTGAAAACCATCCTGTATTGTGATTGGGGAGGGGACCGAGCCTGAAGCGGAAGATTCCAGGGATGACTCTTTGTACATCAAAGTTTTTACAATTATGTGTCACATTAAAAATATATAGCACTCCGACAAAGTAGTAAGATTATAAAACTTTAATAATTTATAAATATATACAAGAAAACAAAAATAGTAATAACATATAAACATTTTTAGAGAAAAACAACGAAGTAGCGGTCGGCTGTGCGAATAGTCCCAACCCAGCACAACGTCCAGATTTCCGGCGTGGGGCGTCGCGGGGGGTGGGTCATCAGTAGCAAACTGTTGTGCGAATAGTTCCAAGGCAGCAGAACGCGCCGAAATCTAGATGACACGAAAGTGATGTCTAGTAAGTTGCCACCCAGCAAATAACGGCGTGGGGCGTCGCGGGGGGTGGGTCATCAGTAGCAAACTGTTGTGCGAATAGTTCCAAGGCAGCAGAACGATGGCACCAAGGTGATGTCCAGTAAGTTGCCGCACTGGTTTTGGTATCCTACAATGCTGCTCCGAATAACGGCGTGGAGCGCCCCGGGGGAGGCGGCGTGAACGGGCCTCTCCAGGTGGAGTCTCATCTGTTTTAGTGGGGCGCCCCTTTACCGTTTCAGTTGCCATTCCGTCCGCTTTTGGTCCACTGTGTCAAAATCCGCCATTCAGCTGAGTTGCGCCCACTCTTGCGGTGCAGCGATAGGCGGCTGTCACAGGACTCTCAAAATGGCGGCAGGCTGTTTCCTTTTTGGGCCTGGTCCACTGAAATGGCCCTGGGACACCTTGGAAATCGGACGCTTGTCTGCTAGGTCTTGGACCCCATTCTCGAAAGCGTCCCCTCCGCCTTGAGAATTCATCAAAAGTTTTGGGGGCCCCGAGTCCTGCAGGCTTCTGGTGGGGAGCGGCTGCCATGATTGCTCGCGGAATGACCACGACGGAGCTACGAGATGGTGGTGCTCTCATGGTGACGCCAGTTTAGTCTGAAACATCCAGAAACAAGGTGGGGCTTTCATCGTTTGGGGGAAAAAAAAAGTTTTCATCCAATGAAAAGTGTTGTTTTTAGGTCATATGATCAAGCCTTCCATCATTAGGAAACCAAAAGTAAAATGAACCAATGAAAAGTTTTATAAACAAGTCACATGACCTGTTATGCGGCATAGGGTATAAAATGCGGAGAAAATACGTTGGCACGTGAGGCGGCGTCAGTAGCGGACCGATGTGCGAATAGGCCGAAGGCAACACAATGCGCCAAGATCTGGATGGCACCGAGGTGGTGTCCAGCAAGTTGCAGCACTGGTGTGGCCATCCTACAATGCTGAAAGTCGGCGTGGGGCGCCCCGTTGGCCTGTGAGTTTGCGTCAGTAGCGGACCGATGTGCGAATAGGCCGAAGGCAGCACAACGCGCCAAGATCCGGATGGCACCGAGGTGGTGTCTAGTAAGTTGTCGCACTTCTGTGGCCATCCTACAATGTTGAAAGTCGGCGTGGGGCGCCCCGTTGGCCTGTGAGATGGTGTCAGTAGCGGACTGATGTGTGAATGGGGCCAAAGGCAGCGCAACAATATTTTCTACTATATTTCCGGAGTAGAAGACACCACAAGGCGCTGAGATGCCAAGATCCGGATGGCACCGAGGTGGTGTGTAGCAAGTTGCCGCACTGGTGTGGCCATCCTACAATGCTGAAAGTCGGCGTGGGGCGCCCCGTTGGCCTGTGAGATGGCGTCAGTAGCGGACCGATGTGCGAATAGGCCGAAGGCAGCACAACAATATTTTCTGACTGACACCACAAGGCGCTGAGATGCCAAAATCCGGATGGCACCGAGGTGATGTCTAAGTTGCGGACTGATGTGCGAATGGGGCCAAAGGCAGCGTAACAATATTTTTTGTATGGAAGATACCACTAGGCGTTGAGATGCCAAGATTCGGATGGCACTGAGGTGATGTCTAGCAAGTTGGTGTGGTCATCCTACAATGCTGAAACTCGGCGTGGGTCGCCCCATTAGCCTGTGAGATGGCGTCAGTAGCGGACCGATGTGCGAATAGGCCGAAGGCAGCACAACGCGCCAAGATCCGGATGTCACCGTGGTGGTTTCATAGTTGAGAGGCACTTCATCTGCAGTGGGGCGCCGAGATCCGGATGGCACCGAGGTGATGTCTAGCAAGTTGCTGTACTGGTGTGGTCATCCTACAATGCTGAAACTCGGCGTGGGTCGCCCCATTAGCCTGTGAGATGGCGTCAGTAGCGGACCGATGTGCGAATAGGCCGAAGGCAGCACAACGCGCCAAGATCCGGATGTCACCGTGGTGGTTTCATAGTTGAGAGGCACTTCATCTGCAGTGGGGCGCCGAGATCCGGATGGCACCGAGGTGATGTCTAGCAAGTTGCTGTACTTGTGTGGTCATCCTACAATGCTGAAACTCGGCGTGGGTCGCCCCATTAGCCTGTGAGATAGCTGTTCTTTGGATTTGGGCCTGGTCCACCAAAATGGCCCTGGGACACCTTAGAACTCGGACGCTCGATTTTTTTTTCCTTTCCTGTACATGCAAAAAAAGGTAAATGCCCGGTACGTTACACGCTTCATCTGCCACGATGAACTCTCCAGAGGAACCGAAAAAAAATATAGTTGTGGTAACTATACCATGCATCGTCATATGGAGAGGTGGCACCAATTAATTATAGTGCTGCATAAAAGAGAGATTTGGAGGAGAACCCCTGACCTGCTAGTACATTCATCAAAGAAGTGGCACTGAGAGCTTCAGAGGCAAGGGAAACGGTCCCAAATATTTAGAAGAACTTTGGAAAGATTAAAATGACATGTTTAGATTGTGGCAAATTAATTTCATGTGGACAGATGAGTGTTACTCTAATAAATACAGCATATGAACATCATCATAGTCGATGGTTGGTAGAGACATTTTGACTATATCCTGGACCTGCCCGTCCTCGCCCAAAATGGCGCCAGAATAAATGGGACTCGTAACTCCTTGTTGTGTACTGGTTGCAGAACCTTGAAATCACGAGATACGTATGCAGTTTTGAAGCACATGGCGGGCGGGGACGAGAATTGATTGAATATTTCGACATCCCTATTGATATTAAGTTCTGATGTGTTATTGATTACTGTACTGTTGAAAGTTCGAATTAACGTCACCCATGGTACTTGCCCGCAAATGTATATCTAGATAATTTTATTGTAACTGGCCCTGTCGTATTTTAATTATAAAATGTACGTCCACCGATTCCGTAACTGTTAGACACCTTAGTTCTTGCAACCTAATGGCCCGCCCGTTACGTTCCTCTACAGTGTAAATGTCTATTCATCATATACGATTACAGTTTGCTCCGTGGCCGGCCCACGTGGTTATAGGCTCGTATTTGTATAATGAAATTTTCACAATAAAGGTTTTTAAAAGAAAACATGGTAGTAGTATATACATTGGTAAAGTTTTTAATAATAGTCACTGTTTTAGAATCATTAAAAGGCAAGTGAAATAAAGCAGACCAATTACATGAAGGGTAAAAGGTATAATACGAAGGAACGCAGTAAAGATAAATGGTCAAGGGCTGTTGTGTTTTCTATTCCTGCAACATAAAGTGATCGATAAGAATCTCATATTCAGGCGTATCGGCGACTAAGACAGCAGGTCGACCCTCTTTTGCTCAACGGCTCCGTCATGGGACGAAGAAACGCTCTTTTTCTCGAAAAAAGAATATATTTTACTTGCAGGACAGTTGTAAAATTTCCGGGAAAGTACATTAGCCTGGAACATTATAACATATATTTAAGAAAAAATAATGTTCGGAAGTAATGAAAAGCGTAATTTTTAGGTCATATGACCAAGCCTTTCATCATTACAATAAGAAAAGTAAAATGAACCAATGAAAAGTTTTATTAACAAGTCACATGACTTGTTATGCTTACGTTACGCGCTGCGCGCCCCGGATGACTTCCGGATGCGCTAACGCGGCGCGTCATATGACGCATTACGCGACAACGCAGGTACAGAATATAGTCAAAATGTCTCCACCAACCAGCGGTCGGAACACAACCCCTTTCAGCAGGCTAAATAGTTCTGTTAAATGACAACAGAAGGGACAGGCAACAAGAACCATCAGTCAAAGAGGGGAGGGCTAGTTCTTCTCTACCGGGTTACATTGGGGCGCTACCGGAACTGATCGAATTGGTAGTCTACAGTGTTTCTGGATGTTTCAGACTGAAGCTGGGGTTAGCATGAGAGCAGCACCATTTCGTAGCTCCGTCGTGGTCATTCCGCAACCAATCATGGCAGCCGTTCTTTATCGTTATTTTGGGCGGGGTGGGTGGCGGAGCCGAGCTGTTTTGCAGCCATCATTGTGTGGAGTTCAGTTCATCTCACTAGTTTTGTATTTGTCATGAGGGGTTGTTCCTAATGTTTCTATTTTAGCGAGGTCAAAAAGAGATCCCATTAGTGGCCTACTGATTTTGCTCGATTCCTTTTCTTTTTTTTTACACGATTTTTCGTTATCTGCAAAGACTAAACAGAGTATTGCGACTCTGTGTTTGTTTGTAAATAGAGAATGAACCAAAGAGAACTAATTCTAAAACAGTAAATACTTGGATAACAATGAATCAAATGGAGAGAGAAGCAGGCACGACGGATTACAATGGGGGCAAAGACCTGCGTTAACTACCTTTCACTATCTGCAAAGAGAGAGTACTCCTAATAGAAATGAGGGGGGGGGGGCACCATTCAAAGCAGATCAGTGTGCATAAACACGAAAATGTTTTCACTTACCACGTACTTGACATTCGACAGCTTATGATATTTGCTATTAAAAAACCATTGAAATTCACTGAAAAAACCATAGGTTATAGACCATATATAGTTAGGAATTAGCATTTACAAAACCTTGAAAATTCACTGAAAAAACCATAGGTTATAGACCATATATAGTTAGGAATTAGCATTTAAAAAACCTTATTTTACTCACACAAAACCATTGAAATTCCATATATAGTTAGTTGCACTAACTATATATCGCGCACCTGCAATCCACTGCTGATGATGTCACATATTACATCATTCATGACATGGTCAGTGACATCACTGATGACATCACTGATGACATCTCAAATGACATCACTGATGACATCACTAATGACATCTCATTTGACATCATTCTTGTGCTAATACGATAAACCTCTTCAGACTCTAATATAATCTTAGATACACTCAGTGTATACAGACACTCACACACTTCCACTCATCCATGGAGTTACTCACACACCCAGTCAGTCATGCAAAGAAACAATCTCATCTCCATTTCTTCAACTATACAGTTAAACACACCTTACTTATTGAAACATATACTAACACATATTTACTCTCTTATACAATCCCTGATACAAGTTCACAATGATCGATACAACCACTCACTCATTCGGTGGCTCTCATGCACAGTTATTTATATATGCCAACTCTCACATGTACTGTGTTTTACATATGTACTTACTATGACATGTAGCATTGAGATATCCATTTACTCATCAATACACTCATGCACACAGTCAACTGCCCATGTAGCTGTTTCCACATGCACTCTTGAACTCATACACCTAGTGAATAAACTGTTCACACATCTATGCATAGAGTCACACACCTTTCAGCCACCCCCACACAAACTCAATCTCCCATAGAAATACTTGGGCAAGCAATTAATAACACATATAGCCTCTCGTATAGCTAATGATCAACACATGCAGCAGTTTACAGAACAACAGACATAATGATGCACAAATTAAGACAGTTTAGTCACTAACCCATGCATTCAGTGAGACACATTTAATCACTCACTCATACAGTCAGTCACGCACCTACTAAATCCTTCATCCAGACACTTATACATCCACTCATTCTTCAATATGTAAGATATATTTTAACTTTACAGAAACATACAGTCACTGGATGTTGTCATCAGTGATGTCATCAGTGATGTCATTTGAGATGTCATCAGTGATGTCATCAGTGATGTCACTGACCATGTCATGAATGATGTAATATGTGACATCATCAGCAGTGGATTGCAGGTGCGCGATATATAGTTAGTGCAACTAACTATATATGGAATTTCAATGGTTTTGTGTGAGTAAAATAAGGTTTTTTAAATGCTAATTCCTAACTATATATGGTCTATAACCTATGGTTTTTTCAGTGAATTTTCAAGGTTTTGTAAATGCTAATTCCTAACTATATATGGTCTATAACCTATGGTTTTTTCAGTGAATATATATATATATATATGCAAAGTTTATCCATTATGGGAGTCATAGGCCAGTTCAGGGAAACCATCCTAACGGGAATGGAGCGCCTCTCAACACATTCGACAAAAGAGAAATGTTCAGGCAAAATCTAGGAGCCACACTTCTTTTAATCCGCACTATGAACAAATGGCAAACTTCAGTTTTAAAACTTTAGCCCTTACGCGTTTCAGCCCTCCATTTGGGCCTTGGTCACAGGTGCAAGAAGATCATTCTGTTAAGTGATCACGTGCTTATATGCTGGAATAACGCCATGCAGTCTTAAAAATACTTCAATAACCAGCATGTACATCAATAAGTGTTCTTTCTTTATGAGTAATGTGCAACCTAGCAAACTGTTCCTAATATTGTTTTGATTTGTACTTTGGTATTGATGGATGGAGACAAGCTTCCATTGAGACACTTCCCTAATTATGTCTTTCTCCATGTTCTTCCCTCTCACCTATTTGTTCAAATGTAAAGCATTCTAGCACTCTAGGGCCTCGTTTGTACTATATAAAACTGCATACATAGTTGAACGAATAGATAAATAAATACTATAAATGAATGAATCAGTAGAATAAAATAAATTACATTTGCTCTGCACACTGTCATGTATTATCCATACTAGCGCTCTCAACAGCATATTGACAATGTGCCTGATTGACAGAAAAGTTAGTAAATCTACATGTTTGTAGCCTAGAGTGACAAGATTTTGAAAATAACAAAATGGGATATTCCACAAACTTAGAGGCCTATTAGGATGGCGGACGGAAACGTGTTCCGTCCGCCATGGTCGCGGCAAAAATACCCCCGACCGCACCGCGGATAATCCGCGGTTGCGATTATGATATTTCTGTCAACAAACACCGACCGCGGTGGACGGATCACATTAAAAACCGTCCGCGGCGGACAGATCACACCAAAGACTGCCGTAAGCGGACGGTACCACAGAAACGCCCTCCCCGCGGACGAATTGACCGCGGAAACAGGCCCAACCGCCGCAATACCTGCAGAGGGTCCGGCCGCACGATTAGGATAACCCCGCCATCCCAACGGAACTCACCACCTCCCTCGACCGCCGCGGAAACAATGCTTCGACAAAAGGAGCATGACTGCGGAAGGACTAAACGAACATCATCCCTGCCGTCAAAGCGATTCTAAAATGGTGGAAGGAAGTAAATAGAAAACACACTAAACAGGACACACCCCCACCTGAAACACCCACCCCTAACAACTACACGCCCCAATGACCCCCCCCAAGCACAAACAAAAGCACCCAAGTCACCACACCCACAGAACACCTGACTGGCAACAACCATTGGGACACAACAACCACATAGAGTATAAAATGAATCCCTCCTATTACCACAATCCTTTGCATCACAGCATAGCTGCAAGAAAGAGGCAGAATAGCACAAACAGCAGACACACACACACATATAACGTGCACACCAACACACCCACCACACAAACCCCCACAACACCATCCCTACATACCACACACCTGCACACCCCACCCCACCACACCAACACCTTGCACATCCCACACCATGGCACCCAAGAAAAAATCCAAGTTCACAGACAGTGAGCTGAAGGTCATGGTGGATGAAATCATCCATGTCGAAACCACATCTGTTCGGTACCCTAGTCCAGCAGACCACCTTGGCAACCAAAACCAGCATGTGGGACAGGATAGTGACCAGAGTGAATGCGTCAGGGACCGTGCCACGCACCAAACACGAGATCCAGAGGCGGTGGCACGACCTCAAGGCAAGGGTGAAAGGCATCAGGGCCAAGAACCACCTGCGGGCTCAACACACTGGCGGCGGCACTCCCCCGGAGCCTATACCATTTGCCGAATGGGAGGAGAAGGTGCTGGGCATACTGCACCCCTAGAGCCTGGAAGGAATAGAAGAGGGACTTGAGGCTGGTAAGTACAAACCAATGACCACTATCACACTGTCATGGTCTGCCTTGCACAACTGCCAAGACACATCTCCCAGGCTCCAATCCATGCATGTGGACCACACAGTCACCCAAATGTGAAATCCTGGGCTCAAATGCACCCACCATGAACAACCACAAATGTTGCCTCCTACGTTCAAAGGCTTGCATGTTGTCAAAGCAGCCAACACCACAACTCCCAACAGGCCCCCATGTCTACAGGGAGGTTGGTGGTGGGTGGGGGGGTGAGAGACCAGCACTACAACTCCCAACAGGCCCCCATGGCTACAGGGAGGGTGGTGGTGGGTGGGGGGTGAGAGACCAGCACTACAACTCCCAACAGGCCCCCATGTCTACAGGGAGGTTGGTGGTGGGTGGGGGGGTGAGATACCAGCACTATAACTCCCAACAGGCCCCCATGTCTACAGGGAGGTTGGTGTGGGGGGGTGAGAGACCAGCACTACAACTCCCAACAGGCCCCCATGTCTACATGGAGGGTGGTGGTGGGTGGGGGGGGTGAGAGACCAGCACTACAACTCCCAACAGGCCCCCATGTCTACAGGGAGGGTGGTGGTGGGTGGGGGGTGTGAGACCAGCACTACAACTCCCAACAGGCCCCCTTGTCTACAGGGAGGTTGGTGGTGGGTGGGGGGGGGGGTGAGAGGCCAGCACTACAACTCCCAACAGGCCCCCATGTCTACAGGAAGGTTGGTGGTGGGTGGGTGGGTGAAAGACCAGCACTATAACTCCCAACAGGCCCCCATGTCTACAGGGAGGGTGGTGGTGGGTGGGGGGGTGAGAGACCAGCACTACAACTCCCAACAGGCCCCCATGTCTACAGGGAGGGTGGTGATGGGTGGGGGGGTGAGAGACCAGCACTACAACTCCCAACAGGGCCCCATGTCTACAGGGAGGTTGGTGGTGGATGGGGGGTGAGAGACCAGCACTACAACTCCCAACAGGCCCCCATGTCTACAGGGAGGTTGGTGGTGGGTGGGGGGGTTGGAGACCAGCACTACAACTCCCAACAGGCTCCCATGTCTACAGGGAGGGTGGTGGTGGGTGGGGGGGTGAGAGACCAGCACTACAACTCCCAACAGGCCCCCATGTCTACAGGGAGGGTGGTGGTGGGTGGGGGGTGAGAGACCAGCACTACAACTACCAACAGGCCCCCATGTCTACAGGGAGGTTGGTGGTGGGTGGGGGGGGTGAGAGACCCAGCACTACAACTCCCAACAGGCCCCCATGTCTCATCCCAGAGCAAGATGGAGTCCGCGCACCATTTGCTGACCAGTGCATCTCCTCCTTCAAACCGAAAGGTAGGTAGCCATCTTCACAGGGGCACCATCCAATAGCAGGACCAGACCACACATATCCAAGTATTGTCTCCCCACCTCCACACCACCATAATGCCCAGTACTGTCTACCGCACCAACATGATGACACCAACAACCATGTCCTGATTCCATAGTAATTTGTAATGTAACAACAACAAACCTGTCATGTCCACAGCATTGATTCTGAAATTCTTGTCCCTCAGGTGATCGCAACTTGACAGGCGAAACCAGCAACCGCCAGCACCAGTCGCCCCCCTCACAGCCAGGACTCTCTGGTGAAGATCCCATGGACACCTCGGGTGCAGAGGACGATGCTGCCCAAGCACACTCCCAGGGCCATCAGGCTCCCAGGACATTCCTGCCCCCACCACCTTGGCCAGTGTCACAACACCAACACCTGCCATTGTGAGCTGTGCAGCTACTACCACCACCACCACCACCACCACCACTCCTGCCTGTGCCACCCTGCCTGACCCATCGTCCGATGATGGGTCATCGACATCTCAGGCTAGCAGGGAGAGTGGAAGGGGGAGGACACAGGTGAGGCCACAGCTCACAAACAGGAGTGCAGGTGCTCGGCGAGGTCGGGAACAAGACCCACCCCATCCTGGGACCGAGACCCTGGATGCCATCGCCAGAGTCCATGCCTCCTATGAGCGGTGGCAGTCACAGGCGGATCGGGAACACCAAGATTCGCTGCAGAACTGCCAGCTGTTGCGGTCCATGGAGACCCATATGGGCCAAATTGTTGACCTCATGGGGCAGCAAACAGCTCTTTGGAGGGAGTGGTTATCCCGCACCACACCACCTCCCCCAAGTGCCCAGAGGGACAGGGCACCAACACCACCGCCACCATCCCCTGAGGACACTGACAGGGAGGTCGTCCCTGAACAACCTGCCCCCACAGCTGGCTCTGCTCTGGCTCCAAGACGGAGGGGCCGTCCGAGGCTGGATCCGCAGTGGCAATGCACCATCCACCCGCTCGAAGAGAGGCTGCCACTGACTTCACCCTTCCTTGAGCCTGCCATTCACTCTGCAAACTATCTTGCCCCACAATGCCAAGCATTGGCACACGTCTGTTGGACTAGGTGTACATCACACAATGTGGTGTCCCCACGGTGTTTTCATCTGCCATGACCTTCAACTCTCACTTCCCCTCCAACACCTATTTGTAAATATGCACTAACAGTAATCCACACCCTGTAAATAAACACCACGTAAACACTCAATGCTGTGTGACCTTCATGTTTTAATCGCAGGTTTGTCTTATTAGTTGTCATTACCAGATGCAGGGATCAATGTTCTTGAGAATCATGCCTCTCTGGGAGTGACCTAGGGATAATGAGAGAACAACAAGCACAGGTCAAGAAACTGAATCACACCCATCACACCACACCGTACTGCAACATCCCACAAACCACACTCATCCCTAATTAAGTGGATCACAGGACACACATCAGGGAGCATTGCATGTACACCATCTCACACACCCATCTGCGAACAGAACATACCAGAACAGGCAGCATTCACACACCACATCCACACATCACCAGCAAACATACATCACGCATTGACCAGCAGCATAAGAGGTAGTTACTCACATTCAAGGAAAGTAGCGAGCAATGAGCTGACGCCTCAGGTCCACACTTTCTTCCTCCCCACTATCCTCATTAGTGGACATATGTGGGATGGGAGGCGGAGCAACCTGTTGGTCTGCAGGGTCCATGATCAGTTCAATATTATTGCGCAAGGCCAGGTTCTGGAGCATGCAGCAGGCAATCACTATTTTGCATACTTTGCCTGGTGAGTATTGCAGGACCCCTCCGGTTTTATCCAGGCAGCGAAACCTAGACTTCAGCAGTCCAAAAGTACGTTCCACCACCCGACCTGTCCTCCCATGGGCCTCATTATAACGCATTTCACCAGGGGTAGTAGGATTCCGTATGGGGCTCAGCAGCCACGGGAGGTTTGTGTACGCAGAGTCGCCTAGGTGAGGGGATGACAGAAACATACATCATTACCAGGATTGGTGGTAACAGCATGGCACACATACAACACAGTAGTCATCACAGCACACTTACCTACAAGCCACGCACGTTCTTGACGCAGATTAGCCATCAGTTGGGGGACAATGCTGCTCCGCAGGATGTGGGAGTCATGTGCGGACCCGGGAAATCTGGCACATGCATGGGAGATGATGTTGTCAGCCAGGCACACCACTTGCACGTTGATAGAATGGTAGTGCTTCCGATTGCGATAAACGGGTTCACGTGCCTGGGGTGGAATGAGACCAATATGTGTGCCATCAATGGAACCCACTACGTGTGGGATCTGGCCCAGGGCATAGAACTCACCGTTCACTGCAGCCAGCTTTGCTGGACGTGGGAAATCAATGTAATCATCCTTGTAATGCATCATGACATCCAGCACATCCCGCAGTACCATGCTGAACATGGATTGGGACATCCCCCCGGCATGACCAACTGTGTACTGGAAAGTGCCTGTTGCGAAGAAGTGAAGTGCCGCCATCACCTTTGCTGTGGGTGTAATAGCTCCTGGATATGGCCTGCGTGGCTGCAGATGAGGTGCCAATTGGGCTACAAGGTCCTGCAATCTCCGTCAGTCAAGCCAGAATTTGCGGATCACCTCCTCGTCAACCATGTCCTCCAGCACAGTGTATGGTCGATGCACATTTGGAGCCCTCCTGTGTGGGAGTAGATGGGAGCAGATGCCAATTGACCAACACCGCACAGCTGTGCCACACTATCACATCTTGACCAACACAATACAAATATTACATGTTGCAGACACTGATTGTATGTGTGACGTGACCGAAATATAAGGCACTACAGCTAACTACACACACAATGTTCACCCACAAACAACATCCTGTGTGCAAACATGGCCATGTAACGTGCACACATGTTGAAAGAACAGCCAACATCACATGACTGAGGGCCCAAGTGTGGACAAGCGTCCCCACAGACACACATGGACGTGCACACACAACATGAACATGGAACACACCCTCCTTGTCTTCATACACCAATGACCCCACCTACAATGCTGGGCATCCTCACATGACATGCATTGGCATACAACAGGTGACACACATACGCATACACATAATGCATGTATACCCCCATCATTCCTACTTGCACACACAAACCACACACTCACAACAGCTTCTGAATGTGGGTACACAGCCTTGATGTACTGTGTAGATGTGTACATGCGGTTAAAGGTCAATAGCTTTTTGAAATGAAAACTTTATATGTATTTACATAGTAAACATAGTGACCTCTCAACTCTCAGTGTAAAAGTGGTAATGAGTCCATAACTAGGAAGGGGGCATAGCCAGCTAACCAACATGGCGGATGTTACTCTGAAAAGACCCTTGAAAATGCCTCAGTTATCTGAGACATACTAATATACACCCTGCATCAGACAAACGTGAACTGGAGACTTAATGCGTTTTAAACACCCCAAGGACTCATATTCAGCATCTACAGTCATTGAGGGTACTTACCATTAAGTTTTGTATATTAATTGATGAAGTATCTTGAATGCAGACACCACAATACTTTTCAACAGACTCTAAATGTGAAAAAGATGTACATTAGCACATCATAAGAGCAATGCTAACAATTCAAAACTTATTTTGCAATATATCATGCATGAGTCTAGGTGTTTTCAGATCCAGGAATAGAGACAGTCACAACTGTTGCAAACATATTCAAATGGTTTCACTACGAACATTATTGAAAATTCACAACTATAATGACAATATCTTACTATACTATGTTAAAAATTAATGATATGCCTTTATCTATAAAAGATCTTCTATGAAAAAACAAAATACAGAATAATCCAATGTTCAGGACAACACTAGAGTGTGACACCTTATTTATCATTGAACTGTTAAAGTCAAACCTCATGACTCCATTAGGTCCATTACAATTTTCAGTCGATAATTCCCCAGACATTTTACATTAGTAAAAATCTGGGCAACTGGCTGCTGAGTTAGGTAGCATTCTGCAAACTGAAAACATAATAACAAATGTATATGTTGAGCAAAAGTCGAACCTGAATGTTAATGTACATAAAAAAACAATTAATCACAAAAGGTTTCAGGTTGAAAAGCACTCATGGTTTCAGAGCAGAGAATTCCAGTACACACATTGATGGGAAATTATTACTTAAAGATAGGTAACTGTATTAGGAATGAAAATATACATACATTTGGTCTTGAGAAACATATTTTTGAGAGGAAGGCATCGATTACCTGTAAAAATATATGAAAGCACATGAGCTTCTAAAGAGGAACCAACATGTACATCCTACGCTATTAGCCATAGTATACACAATTTACATGTAGCAGAAACTAACTTTATTAACTATCCATTGGTTCGTTTTAAGTGACCAAAAAGAACTGTCGTATATTTCGAAGCTCTTCTACACATTCAAAACTTTTTTCAGGAATTTAGATTGACTAGATGCTGCAGATGGATAACGTGGTGTAGCTGATACAGATGCTGAAGATGGAACAGGTGATGAATATGGAACAGGTGATGTAGATTGAACAGGTACTGAAGATGGTATAGTTCTTTGGTGAATTATCACTCGTCATGCTTCCTGCAAATTAATTTTGATAAGTTTTGAAAAAGTAACATTTCTTAAAGAAGAAATTAGTTTAACTTCCTACGACAAACGTTTCTCAAACACAAAAAGCTCATTAAAAATACTTTTCTTACATTAATGTAGTTTGTAAAATATGTCGTGCGCAGAAAGACATAATCACGTACTGTTCTTCAACCTATTAACTATTCACCTATATAGGAGAGAATTACACCAGCCAATAAAACAACATTACTCTAGACATTCAAATTATGTGCCAATACTGAAAAAATGATACTACCGTCAATAGAGAATTTTTTAGCTAGTCTACGCAATCCATGCTTATGGAATTTACTGAAACCATCAGGATACACATTACAGCTTATATAATCCAGAAGCTCTTGGTACTTAGTGGCATCCATTTCTATGGAGAATGAAGATGAACGGGAAAAAAAGTTAAAGAAAAGCATTAGAGATGTAAAGAACAAATTTTACATGCCCACATACAAGTATAAAGATATAAATGACTATAAAGGTGTGTGAATATATAAATAGTAAAACAACTGTCACCTCGTCTTCCCAGCTCAATTCGCCCACAAAGTTTAAGCGAGGGATACAGAGTACAGTCCATACAAAGGGACGGGTAAGGCCTGCAAAATGGATGCAGTTTGAAAACATGGCAGTTTTAGAAAGTGCGCTCAGGCACTGCAGTGCCAATCCTGACTTTTATATTTAGGGTTACTTGTGTGGGTGGTACAATTACTGCTGCAGGCCCACTAGTAGCATTTACATGAGCAGCCCTGGTATATATAGTATACTTTACTATGAAGAGTAACATAAATACGACACAGAAAGTCAGGCACACACAATTTATTAAAAAACGTCTAGGAGGGCCCCGTGATGCAGAAGGAAATATTCTGATCTACCATTTACTATAAATAAAAATAGAGGCCTAGAAAGGCCACGTGATGGAGCAATAAATATTAAAATTCATGGGAGGATTAAGAGGGAGCAAATACAATGAAGCACAGTGCACATGGCGAACAAAAGTAAAGCAAAACAGCTGGGAGGGGCACGTGACGCAGTAAAAAAAATAATACTAATATGAACGCACAAATTGTAACAATACAGGCTAGAGCACTTAACAGTTCAAAAATACGACACAGAAATTCATGCACGCACAATTTATTTAAAAAAGGCCTAGGAGGGCCCCGTGACGCAGAAGGAAATATTACTATCAACCATATACGATCAATAAAAATAGAGGCCTGGGAAGCCCATGTGAAGAAGCAATAAATATTAAAAGTCACGGGAGGATAGAAGGGAGCAAATACGATGAAGCACAAAGCATGTGCCGCACAAAAATAAAGCAAAACAGAGCTGGGAGGGCCACGTGACGCGGTAAAAAAAATTACTATTATGAACACACAATTTATAACAATACAGGCTAAAGCACGTGACACAGTTCAAAAATACGACAGAGAAATTCATGCACGCCCAATTTATTTAAAAAAGGCCTAGGAGGGCCCTGTGACGCAGAAGGAAATATTACTATCAATCATATACGATCAATAAGAATAGAGGACTGGGAAGGGCACGTGAGGTAGCAAAAAATTTTAAAAGTCACGGGAGGATTAGGAGGGAGGATTAGGAGGGAAGAGGTGTGGCGCCGCGGCTAGGGCGACTGACTCAGGAATCTGGGCATCACAGTTCAATCCCTGGCACCGGCGGCAGATTAGCCCAGCACCATGTGACTCTGGGCAATAGCTTGCTTAATCTTCCCGACGGCCCCCAGCGCATAGAGACCCTTACGGGTGATTGTGCGCTTTACAAATGTGGATTATTATTATTATTATTATTATTATTATTAATACGATGAAGCACAAAGCATGTGACGCACACCAATAAAGCAAAACAGAGCTGGGAGGAGCACGTGACGCAGTAAAAAAAGAACACTATTATGAACGCACAATTTATAACAATACAAGCTAAAGCACTCGATACTTCAAAAATATGACACAGAAATTCATGCACGCACAATTTATTTAAAAAAGGTCTAGGAGGGCCCCGTGATGCAGAAGGAAATATTCCGATCCTCCATATGCTATCAATAAGAATAGAGGCCTGGGAGGCCATGTGAGGCAGCAATAAAAATTAAAAGTCACGAGAGGATTAGGAGGGAGCAAATACCATGAAGCACAAAGCACGTGGCACACAAAAATAAAGTAAAGCAGAGCTGGGAGGGCCACGTGATGTAGTAAAAAAATAATACTATTATGAACGCACAATTTATAACATTACAGGCTAAAGCATGTAACAGTTGAAAAATACGACACAGGAATGCATGCACGCACAATTTATTTAAAAAAGTCCTAGGAGGGCCACTGTGATGCAGAAGGAAATATTCCGATCCACCATTTGCTATTGATAAGAATAGAGGCCTAGGTAGGCCACGTGAGGCACCAATAAATATTAAAAGTCACGGGA
Source organism: Lissotriton helveticus (assembly GCF_964261635.1). Classification (NCBI taxonomy): domain Eukaryota; kingdom Metazoa; phylum Chordata; class Amphibia; order Caudata; family Salamandridae; genus Lissotriton; species Lissotriton helveticus. The sequence continues at coordinate 1,711,053,080 of NC_136059.1, forward strand.
GAAGTGAGCAAATACAAAGAAGCACAAATAAACCATAACAGAGGTGGGAGGGCCACGTCACGCAGTAAAAAAAAATACTATCATGCAGGTACAATTTACAGTGGAGGCTGATGTTGTGACGGCTTCTCTTACCTTTGCTTCTGTCGTCGTTTGTCTTGTCTTCAAAGGCTGGTGCTTCGGCTGGGCCGGGAGTGGACTGGGCGCAGGCGCTGCCGCCTGCGCGCCTATGGTGGTCTGGCTGGGCGGCAGCAGCAGTGACACCATGTCGAGTGTCACGAGTCCTCCTCCGCTTGAGCAAACAGTTCATAGTAAAATGGACGACGACAGTCTGTCTGTCACCGCAGCACAGGCAGGCAAAAGAGAGCGTGCTCACGTCAGTGCCCACATTATATGGGAACCGCGGGGGCTGACCAAACCAAGCCCAGGGCCGTCATTGGTAGCGGTTTCGCGGTCTACAAGAATGACGGCCCTGGGGGATCTCCCATTGGCTAATGTATTGACTTCCAGGCTTAGTGATAGCAAGAAAACTAGATGGTGGCATCTGGGGAGTGTGGGCGGGCGTGCACCGCGCATGTGCAAGTGTGAGTGTGTGCACCAACAATTAACAACAGAGAGAGATGGGGGTGGGGTTACCATGTGCGCAGAGGCAGGCCCAGAACCAGAACTCCAATGAGTGACCACTTCTAACCATTCCCCTAGTGCGCCCTGTGCTCTGATTTGACACTGAGAGGGTGATCGCACCATACTTTGTACTGCTAATAATACTCAGCGCGTACCCGTGCATACGCTACGAATACGCTCTGGCGTTACGCATCGCATCAAAGCTTCCATGTGACGTCATGTACGGCGTCCTGTACGCGAAAGGCGCCTATGTTTTTAATTGTTTAACATATATTTATGTATTTAATGTACATACTACGGGAAGACATTATCTGGGATAATTATGAAAATAGTTTTTAAAACTTTTAACAATCGTATATTACTTTTAAAAGCAATTACACAAATCGCGGTGGAACGTCATGCTTACTCGCATCGTAAAAGCACCGAAAGCACATCGTAAGCGTACGCAAAGCCATGTGACTTTAAAGGAAGAGATTTGATTGGTTCATAACACTTCCTATTGCAACTGTTGAAAGTTTCCGTCCCATTTTAATCATTTTACTTTGACTTTCTAAGAAGAAGCATCTCTTCTGGGAATCCTGTCAAATAGGAGGAAGATCACCATAATAACAGCAATGGACTCATCTTCCAGCCATTCTTCAGAGGGAGATTTAATTCCTGAAGAACCTCCAAAGAAGAGGAAAGAAGCTCTAATTTGAAAGTTTTTTACTTTTCCAGAAGGGCAAAAAAAGGTTAATGCTCCAAAAGCATCCTGTAAAATTTGTCAAACAACTCTTTCAAGGGGTGATCCATCTAAAAAATACTCCTTTGGCACAGCAAATATGGTGCGACACGTGAAGAACTTGCACCCCAATATCTTTGCTCGAGCTGCAACACGGAGGTTGCAGGACAACCCACCTGCTACTGCACCAAGCACATCAACTGCTGCAGCAACATTTTCAGCAAGCAGTCGACACCCACAAATTGATCCTGATTTTGGTGAAGTTAAAATTCTATGCATTTATTGCAATAAACTTGTGTGTTATGGGGAACAGTCTATTGACCTGATAAAACGCAGGAAGCAGGAGCATCGCTGTCCTCGACATTAGTTTTTTATTCTTCATTTTTTTGTTCCTGTTTGACACTTTTTGGGTTCCAGTTCCATTTTTTTGGTTTAAAAAAAAACTTGTTGACAAAACACAAAAAAAATAGAAAACTAAAAACACAAAAAAACTGTTTTTTTTAGAACTACCTTCACTGGTCAAAGAAAGAACTATATTACTATGTTAGTGTATAAAAGTTTCTCAGAATGAATGTGTAGTTCATAAATGAATACATTAATAGTGTGTGGTGCATGTGAATGTGCAGAACTATAAGGAATTGCTCCAGCATACATCTATACGCAGTTTACCTATAGTATACTGTAGTACCTCCGAAGCACTTGAATGTAACATATGCACATAAATATGTTACAAGTCTATGCTTCAATTTGCACTGCTGGTGAAAATGCCTGGATGAATTTCTATGTGTTACGAGTGGATTTACAACCCCCTTGTGCCTCTTTTAACACAGCTGTTGCATCACTTTTGTGTTGCACTGGTGGTGCAAAAGATGAGCCATGGTATGTAGTATTTACAATGTGACACATCTGGAAGGAGCATCACATTATAAAGCCCTGCGCCAGAAGGAGGTGATATCACAGTACACAATAACTGGCATGTCTCCGGGGATGTACATCTGCTGATTAGTGTTTTAATGTAGTGAATGGATTCTTTTAGAACAGTGTATAGATAAGCACATAGAGCTGTATGGTCTCTACAATACTGAAACAGAAGTGTGATAGTGTTTACTGGAAGTGTATTGATTACAGATTGGGGAATTGAAGATATAAAAGACAAGTTTCCCAGTGCATAAAACACTACATGCATAGTCTATAAGGGTTTTCTCATGAAGTACTGAATGGATTTACACCATTTAACAAAAAGCACAATCTGCGAACTGAAATCTACCTCTCTGCCAAATTTGGTGTTACCGTACGCATATGGTACGATTACCCCAAAAAAAATAAAACAATGAAAAACGAATTATATAGAATCCAATTTTAATATATCGGAAAAAAAATCTAAAAAAATTATTTGCAATTTAGTTTTGTTATTATTTTACAATAAGAATATAAAATATAATTTAACAAATAAAATAAATATAAATATTCATATTCAAAATGTAAGAAATTAGTATAAAAAGAAATATAATAAATAATACATTAAAAAATGTTCATTTACATAACCTTTGAAATTCACTCAAAAAACCATAGGTTTCACACACGTTATAGTTAGGATTTAGCATTTAAAAACCTTGCAAATTCACTGAAAAAAACCATATGTTTCACACACGTTATAGTTAGGAATTAGCATTTAAAAAACTTTGCAAATTCACTGAAAAAAAACATATGTTTCACACAAGTTATAGTTAGGAATTAGTATTTAAAAAAATCTTGCAAATTCATTGAAAAAACCATAGGTTTCATACATGTTATAGTTAGCTGGACATTTCACTCATACAAAACCTTTGAAATTACCCCGTTATAGGTAGATCAGCCAACTATAACTCTCGTGCCCGCAATGCACTGCTGATGATGTCACATATTACATCACTGACATGATCAGTGACATCACTCTTGACACCACTGATGACATCTCAGTTTTAATGACAATTCCAACGCGTTTCGGCTTCATGCCGTGAGCAAGGCGTAAAACTGACAAATTGAAATTCCACGAGTGTCTGGACATTCTTTCTTGAACCAAGGGAGTGTTTTAGCAAAAATAAAAAAAGAATATATATATATATATAACCGGGTTTTGGAAGGAACTGTGAGTCAGCAGCGATGGGCGAAACTACAGAGACCAGCATGCCCTGCTTTGCGACGCCCACATGGGCGGGACTTGGTAATTAAATAAAATGATGTTCCACCTGAAAACTGCTTTTCCAGTATCTGTGGGGGAGAGCCAGTGAACAAGAGCATTACATGCTCGAAACGCGTTTGGCAGTCACACAGCATTGAGATGAATGGCTGGCTTAAGGGTCTGCTGCCAGCAGTTTTGTGCGTGATCCCTTCCTTGTGTGCCCTCCTCACTTTTGGCAAACTCGTTTTTTGATGTACAGCGGCAGCCTAGCCGCGAGGAGGTCCCACCGCTGAAGTTGGCGGATCTGCAGCGCCTTACATGTCGAGCGATGTTGGAATCGAAGGGAGCCTGGCTGCTGGAGTATTATTGGCAGACTTACAAGCGGCTTTCTCATCCCATGTGCCCACTGGGATATATATTTGGTGAACTCTCCTTGTGGCAAATCGGTACCCAACCGGGTTTTGGAAGGAACTGTGAGTCAGCAGCGATGGGCGAAACTACAGAGACCAGCATGCCCTGCTTTGCGACGCCCACGTGGGCGGGACTTGGTAATTAAATAAAATGATGTTCCACCTGAAAACTGCTTTTCCAGTATCTGTGGGGGAGAGCCAGTGAACAAGAGCATTACATGCTCGAAACGCGTTTGGCAGTCACACAGCATTGAGATGAATGGCTGGCTTAAGGGTCTGCTGCCAGCAGTTTTGTGCGTGATCCCTTCCTTGTGTGCCCTCCTCAATTTTGGCAAACTCGTTTTTTGATGTACAGCGGCAGCCTAGCCGCGAGGAGGTCCCGCCGCCGAAGTTGGCGGATCTGCAGCGCCTTACATGTCGAGCGCTGTTGGAATCGAAGGGAGCCTGGCTGCTGGAGTATTATTGGCAGACTTACAAGCGGCTTTCTCATCCCATGTGCCCACTGGGGTATATATTTGGTGAACTCTCCTTGTGGCAAATCGGTACCCAACCGGGTTTTGGAAGGAACTGTGAGTCAGCAGCGATGGGCGAAACTACAGAGACCAGCATGCCCTGCTTTGCGACGCCCACATGGGCGGGACTTGGTAATTAAATAAAATGATGTTCCACCTGAAAACTGCTTTTCCAGTATCTGTGGGGGAGAGCCAGTGAACAAGAGCATTACATGCTCGAAACGCGTTTGGCAGTCACACAGCATTGAGATGAATGGCTGGCTTAAGGGTCTGCTGCCAGCAGTTTTGTGCGTGATCCCTTCCTTGTGTGCCCTCCTCACTTTTGGCAAACTCATTTTTTGATATATATATATATATATATATATATGCAGGTTCACAGCGTGTAGCCACAACAGCTACGCAAATGCACTCTCCTTGACAACGAAAAGGTAATCAATCCCAATCTTGTGTGTGCATTTCAAAAGTATTTATTCTCTTAGTTGCAGCATCGTGAAAATAAACACGGAAATAACCCAACGCGTTTCAGCGACAACTTCGCCTTGGTCACGGGTAATTGCAATGTCAATCTTCCAAACAATAAATAAAGTTTCACGTGAAAATGTGCCCAAAATAAACAAAGGACTCAAGACCCTAATATAGCGGCCATCTTAAAGTGTAGTATTAACATCATTGTACCCAACGCATCCGCTTATACAATCCAAAAACTTAATAACTAAAGACAATCCTGTCATATAAATCAAGTATTAAGGTAAATTTAAACATTTCATGAAGGAATTTCATTTGTAATTTTATCAAACGGAAAATGTGGCATGTAACACAATGCATAAACTGTCACCACAATAAACATAAGTTTATGTTCAATGAATTAACCTACTCAAGTGAGCTAATCTATACAAATGTGTGGTCATTTTCTTAGTCTGTAAATAATGACCTCCAATGTAGGAAATTTTGGTCTTAAATCCACACATTTGTGGTTATTTGCGCAGTTCATTATTTGAAAGAATCTCAAGTGAGAAATTATAGTCACAAGTCCACAGGATCTTCAGTACTCAACACCCCAGTGAGGTTTCCTTTCTTTTCATTATGCTTCCATACCGGAAATGTAAAAAAGTGGGCCAATCAGAGCTCTTATATCTCATATTTCATCATATAGGTCCTATCAGGGTTATGGGTCTTCAAAATTAGTGTGTATAAAAGTGAAACAATTAACAATGATTAAAATTAAAATCAGCAGAAAAGCAGTTAGTCGACTTCAGGTACCATCAAATGCATAAGATAATCCAATGTTAATTTACATTACGTTACATAGGCAGGTCTTACATCATATTCCACACTCGAGTTGTTACTCCCCCAAATGCCATTTCATCTCTTCTTCAGAGTTCAATCCTCTCGGCATCAGGGTGTCCAATTCGAGTATGTACCTATTCTCCATCTGTCTGAGTTTGCGGATTTTATCCCCCCCTCTTTTCATAGCAGGGAGTTTGTCAATCACAAAAAACCTCAATAGGTTTCTGTTGCTCTTATGGAGCTCCTCGAAATGACGAGCAACTGGGGAGGTTTGATCTTTATTATCAATTGATCTCATGTGCTCCAGGACACGTTTCTTAGCTGGGAACATTGTGCTACCCACATATTTCCTGGAGCAAGGACACATTAGTACGTACACACAATACTCTGACAGACAAGTAAGATGTTTACTGATAGTTTTCTCTACAGCTTCTACTGGGAAAAAGACTTTCTTGATGTTCTTGCTGTACCTGCACGCCTTGCACTTCATACAGGTATAAAAGCCCTGAATATCCGTGCTTTTCACTGGAATAGTATTCACGTCATTCCTGCTCAGTTTATCTTTCAGCGAATGAGCCTTCCTATACGTCATGTTGGGATTATCGCCCAAAACATCCGTTAGAGTAGGCTCAGTTTTCAGGACATTTTTGTGAAGGAAGTGGAACTGCATATATATATATATATATATATATATATATATATTACTTACTGGCAGTCGCCAGTAAGTATATATAGTTAGGATTTTTTTGAATAGGGATTTCTGAAAATTCTATGTTGAATAACTTTGGCGTTGATGGACGGAATTGGCTGAAATTTTCAGGAAAATGGCACATTTTGTTTCTGAGCGTCCCCTGAAAGTTTGGGGGGGGGGGGTTCGTCAAGCGGGGGCCGAGAAAAAACGGGGGGTTCCCAAAACGTGTTTTTAACATTGAGTTTTCCATAGGGCGGTTGGACTCACTTTTAGCTCGAACGGCTGAATGGATTTCCACAAAACTTGGCAAAATTGTAGGGACTGGTAGCCCGATGTGCCTTTGCTATGTCTCAAGATATATGCTCCGGTGGTTTTTACGAAAATTAACTTTGAAAAATATATATTGGGCTACATTGGGCTATATATATGTTAGAGCCCAAATGTAGCCCAATGTAGCCCAATGTAGCCCAATGTAGCCCTAAGATGGCCACCAGAGACAAAAAAAACAAATGTAGCCCAAATATCAGCCAGATGTAGCCCAACTATAGCCCAGTGACAGAATGTCCCAGAGTGTTCTAAAGAACAACTAGAGCGCTAACAGTCTTACTTATGACAAAAGTATGGCACACCTGAAGTCATCTTGATTGGAATAAAGTCTTAACACTTAAAACATTTAATTTGGAAAGGAACAAAATGAGGGGGTTCATTTTGCCATAGAAATTATGATTAGTGCTGAAGAAAGAAAAATTAGGGCACATTTTGAGTGACTTCTCAAATCCTCTTATATTTCATTAAAAAAAATCTGATATGCAGTCTCCCAAGATGGCCACCAGAGACAAAAGAGCCCAAATGTAGCCCAAATATCAGCCAGATTGTAGCCCAACTATAGCCCAATGACAGAATGTCCCAGAGTGTTCTAAAGAACAACTAGAACGCTAACAGTCTTACTTATGACAAAAGTATGGCACACCTGAAGTCATCTTGATTGGAATAAAGTGGTAACACTTAATACATTTAATTTGTAAAGGAACAAAATGAGGGGTTTCATTTTGCCATAGAAATGTTATATATATATATATAAGTCCAGATGTTTAACGGGCAATTTTGGGAATTACGCAGGCCACAATAGGACTGTTAGAAATGTGCATGTAGTTGGGAATTATAATTCTTTTTACGTGTAAATATATGAATTGTTGTTGTTTTAATGACATTTTTATTATTATTTTTCACAATGAAAGTATTTAAATATTGAAGCAACATGAAATATTTATATTCCCCTTTTTTTCCCCTTCATGCCAGTATATTATTAGATACAACATGTCTCTTTCCCAGTACTTAAAGGACACTATGTCCTATATTACTAAAACAATGTCCGTTTAATTCTGTAAAACTTCTTTTGAAATTGTATCAGTCTACCATTGGTTACCTGCACTATAAATGCCATTTTCTATCTCCTTGACATGACATGTGATCAAGCCTCGGCTGAGGTGAAACGTGTCATGGCGACTTGTGGGCTTATATTTATGCACAAATAAAACGCACTGAAAAGATCAGCACGGAGTTGGTGGTTCCATTCAACTTTTCGTCTTTCCTTGGCTCGCCTAGGTTTTTCGAAACTCTTGGAATACAAATTGTACCTGGTGGCCTCCGGGGTACGAGTGGAACCCCTCCTCATCAGTGGCGAGAAACGGCAGGAAGCAATAGGTTCCGTGACCCGGAGCCGGATATCGTACTCCGGTAGGAGGAAGCCGTGAGAAGCCCCTGCGAGTAAGCACACGCCCGACCGGGACTGAAGGAGCCGTGTATCTAAACGATATTGGGATACAGCGGCAACCGTGTCAAGGTAGGGTGGCGTACGCATAGCGCAGTGAGGAGAGTGCATGGGTTAGCGTCAGGACTGCTTGTAAACGCTGAGCCCAGGATCGATCAGTGCAGCATTAACTTAGCCGTATACAGCAATATCTGCCGCCGTGTTAAGGAGTAGAGCACAGGCTGCCCAATCTGTGTTTGTCACCCCGGCTGGGGGGGCCACGGCACCGACTCCACATGGACAAGATGAAGGCAATACGAGTCCCACAGCCAGGGATTTATTTCGTAAACTGGAAAAATTGACAAAAAAAGAAACGGCGAAATGGTGGGAACATGAATCGTTAACACGCTATCTTGAAGTAGGGCGTGTTCCGAGAGGTCTCCGGAGTTCCCTTGCACCCAGCTATGAGGATCCTGATCCATGTATGCTCGAAGATTGGGCCACTGCAAACCTAGAATACTCTGCGAGATTACTTACGATTCTGGTCCAATATGCGGAGAAGGACAGGAATAAATTGCAAGCCGAAATCGAAAATGTAGAATCAGAATGACAAAATCTGGGGGCGGATGAAAATATGAAAAAGATGCGTGAGGAGATGGAAGCCCGCCTCAATAAAGAAGAAGAAATAATAAAAAAGCGGAAAGCTTTCAAATTCGAAAGGGACAGACTTGACTATTTAAACGGGCACATTTTCACTTTCGCCCGAAGATTTGATAATGTCAACACTCGGGTAAAGGCTGGGAAACAGGGACAAGGTGCCCAGGGAGGTCAGAGCTCGGGATCATCTGTAGAATTAAGTTCCACTGAGGGCAGTGACCTGGAAGGTGACACGAGAAATACGCCGGCATTGGGGTTTACCGCGCTTACCCCCGCACAGGAAGTGAGCCGCCTGTGCGAGGCTCGTCGAGATACCCTGAGGCCAAGAGTCAAGTTCACAATAGCAATCAAAGGGCCAACCGCAAACGGCTCGAGCGGAGGAAACGTCACAAAGCAAAGTGGCGACAAAAAGAACAACCAAAGAAAATGGAACAACAGGAAACGGGGACAACAACTGGGACCCCTTCAATAATCAATTTGACTACCACAGTCCTAACGGCGAAGGAAATGAACATCTTGGGCCTAGGACTGTCTTTTTGTCCTCCTAGAAATTTTGATTACAGCAGTACAAGGTTGGACGTTTATCGTTTTGTCAGAAAGCTTAAACTAACAAAATTCCATCGACTCCAACCACGTAGAAAGGACACATCAATGGAAACACAAAGTCCTTCCCTTTTGAATGCAGGGGATGGTCCATCTTTTGAAGAGATTTGGAATCTATGTAATGAAGGGCAAGATACTGTAACAAGGCCAACACAGATTAACACCTTGGGTGCTGGGATCAGTACCACACCCTTCAAACCAAAATCTACGTTCAACCCAATTCCGACACACGACAATTTGGACATTTATCAGGATCTAATTGTGGAGACCTAAAGAAACTTTATGTTGCGACCAATAAGAGCAGCCAAGCGATTGCAAGACAAAACCAAAACTACAACAATTTGATCAAAAAACTAAAATCAAATGAAAAGGTGGTAGTCAAACAGGCAGACAAGGGGGGTAATATTGTCCTCTGGGAGCGGAATCTCTACATCAAAGAGGCAGAAAAGCAGCTGGGGGACACCGCATGTTACCGCAAGACCAACATCTCTGTCATTAAGGAAGCTTGGAAGGATCAAAATTCCAAACTTATGGCCTGGCGCAGCAGTGGTCCGATTTCACAGGATGAATTTAAGTTCCTGAAAAAGGATTTTCCAGTCATTCCTACATTTTACCTTCTACCGAAGGTTCATAAGAATGCTTCATCTCCACCTGGCAGACCAATCATATCCGCTATTGACAGCTCAACCGAGAATGTCTCGAGATATATTGATTACTTTCTCCAGGAGTGGGTAAAAGAACTAAACTCATATGTGAGGGATACTACGGACTTTTTATGCAAGGTGTCTGAAATAAGTTGGAGTGAAGAGTATTTACTTATCACTCTAGACATTTGTTCCCTATACACATCCATTAGACACATTGATGGATTGAGAGCTGCAGAGTTCTATTTGAACAAACGCCCATTACACAATGTACATCACAATAAAATGATCATGGGGATGTTACGAATGTGCTTAGAGCAAAATTTCTTTACATTCAATGGGCAGGCTTACCAACAATTAAGAGGTGTTGCCATGGGGTCCTGCTTCTCCCCCAGCTTCGCGTGCCTGCACATGGGGCTGTGGGAGGAGCGGGTCCTCATGGGTCAACACAGGGAGATTGTGGAACAACATGTAATAATGTACCTACGTTATATAGACGATCTCTTTTTTGTTTGGAGAGGCTCTGAGGAAAGTGCCATGAACTTCATTGAACAATTGAATGTGAATGATATGAATCTGCAGCTCACCTCTAACATCAGTAAAAACACAGTCAATTTTCTGGATGTAGAAGTGTATACTAGTGGAAATTGTATAGAGACCAGACTGCACAGGAAAAGTACTGCGGGTAATACGCTATTGCATGCATCCAGTCATCACCCCCGCCATCTCATCCGCAGCATCCCCTATGGCGAGATGTTGCGGTTGAAGCGCATCTGCAGCACTGTAACTGAATGTGCGCATGCTCAAGATCTATGTAAGAAGAGGTTTTTGGCGAGGGGATATAGCAACAAATTGATTGACGATGCTATAACAAAAACTGCTAAATTAACATGAAATCAAGCACTGGGGTCTTCCTAAAAATCTATTATGACTAGCAAGGTAGAGGAACAAGTGCAATGCAGAGCAATAGTAACCTACAGCCAACAGCATGCAGATATCCGTAAAATTTTCACCAAAAATTGGAACTTGGTGCAGGGAGATCCAATCATTGGCAAACTGGTAAAGGGTAGACCAGACATAACTTTTCGCAAATCTCCATCCATGGCTAATGCATTGGTCAGTAACACCTTGGACACCCCCAAAAAATGGTGGGATTGCATCACTGGTTTCAAGAAATGCCAAACATGCAAGGCTTGCAAACATGGCATCAATTATACCCACTATAGTAGCCCATTCCAGGAGAAACCTATTATGATCAACAAACAACTGGGGTGCAAAACCGAATTTGTGGTTTACGTACTGCAGTGCCCATGTGGGTTGCAGTACGTGGGAAGTACTCGACTTCCCGCCCATAGACGTATCTTACAGCATCTACGGGCTATTACGGGGAAGGATCAGTCATACCCAGTTGCGAGACATTTTGAAAGCTGTCACAAAAGCGACCCAAGCTTGCTTCGATACTATCTAATAGACTCCATTTTACCACTGAGAAGGGGAGGAGACAGAGACGGAAAACTCCGTCTCCTGGAAACACGTTACATCCTAGAACTCAATAGTAAGCAGCCTGGGGGACTCAATGCCAGTGAGGACCTGTACTCTTGCCTTTAACCATTAGAATTGTTCATGAATGATGATAGTAAACAACTGAATACATCAATATACAAAGAAAATAAGAAATAGATGAACAACATAAAATAGAAATGATGCCTTTATGGCCTGATAAAACAGATTGGGCAGCTTGTAATAACAGATTTTAATACATATATTTTTTTACATTATGTAATGTTTATCACTTGCACTTTAAATCTGGTACAAAACCCCCCCCTTTTTTTCCCATAGAGAGGCATTTGGTCAGAATGTTACCATAACGAGATTGGTAGGCTGGTACTCAACTTCTGGATAACCCACTGGGGTTTCATTGAAGTCCAGATGTTTAACGGGCAATTTTGGGAATTACACAGGCCACAATAGGACCGTTAGAAATGTGCATGTAGTTGGGAATTATAATTCTTTTTACGTGTAAATATATGAATTGTTGTTGTTTTAATGACATTTTTATTATTATTTTTCACAATGAAAGTATTTAAATATTGAAGCAACATGAAATATTTATATTCCCCTTTTTTTCCCCTTCATGCCAGTATATTATTAGATACAACATGTCTCTTTCCCAGTACTTAAAGGACACTATGTCCTATATTACTAAAACAATGTCCGTTTAATTCTGTAAAACTTCTTTTGAAATTGGATCAGCCTACCATTGGTTACCTGCACTATAAATGCCGTTTTCTATCTCCTTGACATGACATGTGATCAAGCCTCGGCTGAGGTGAAACGCGTCAGGGCGACTTGTGGGCTTATATTTATGCACAAATAAAACGCACTGAAAAGATCAGCACGGAGTTGGTGGTTCCATTCAACTTTTCGTCTTTCCTTGGCTCGCCTAGGTTTTTTGAAACTCTTGGAATATATATATATATATATATATATATATATATATATATATATATATATATTACCTACTGGCGGTCGCCAGTAGGCATATATAGTTAGGATTTTTTTGAATAGGGATTTCTGAAAATTCTATGTTGAATAACTTTGGCGTTGATGGACGGAATTGGCTGAAATTTTCAGGAAAATGGCACATTTTGTTTCTGAGCGTCCCCTTAAAGTTTGGGGGGGTTTCGTCAAGCGGGGGACGAGAAAAAGGGGGGTCCCAAAACATGTTTTTAACATTGAGTTTTCCATAGGGCGGTTGGACTCACTTTTAGCTCGAACGGCTGAATGGATTTCTATGAAACTTGGGAAAATTGTAGAGCCTGTTTGCCCGATGTGCCTTTGCTAGGTCTCAAGATATGTGCTCCAGTGGATTTTGAGAAATTAACGTTCAAAAAAATATATATATCTGTGACAGCGTCCCGGTTAGCGCCCCGGTTCGCGTACCAGACGCGTAACGGAACTTCGCGAGGAGAAGCGGATTGGCTCTCCGGTGACTGTCAACATTCTAAACAGTCCGGAGCGGCCGCCATCTTGTCTCTCGGTAGGATTGAGAGACAAGAGGTGGAAATAAACGAAGGGGGAAATGAATGAAAGGGGGCAAGGTAGACCCCTCCTGACCCCCTAGGATTGATGTGGGGGCTATTAAAGGGCCCCGCGGGGCAAAAAAATAAAATACATTTTTTTTCGAAGCAATGTCATCAGTGATGTCATTTGAGATGTCATCAGTGATGTCATCAGTGATGTCACTGACCATGTCATGAATGATGTAATATGTGACATGATCAGCAGTGGATTGCGGGTGCGCGATATATAGTTAGTGCAACTAACTATATATGCGAATTTCAATGGTTTTGTGTGAGTAAAATAAGGTTTTGTAAATGCTAATTCCTAACTATATATGGTCTATAAACTATGGTTTTTTCAGTGAATTTTCAAGGTTTTGTAAATGCTAATTCCTAACTATATATGGTCTATAACCTATGGTTTTTTCAGTGAATATATATATATATATATATATATATATATATATATATATATATATATATATATATATATATATATATATATGCAAAGTTTATCCATTAAGGGAGTCATAGGCTAGTTCAGGGAAACCATCCTAACGGGAATGGAGCGCCTGTCAACACATTTGACGAAAGAGAAATGTTCAGGCAAAATCTAGGAGCCACACTTCTTTTAATCCGCACTATGAACAAATGGCAAACTGCAGTTTTAAAACTTTAGCCCTTACGCGTTTCAGCCCTCCATTTGGGCCTTGGTCACAGGTGCAAGAAGATCATTCTGTTAAGTGATCACGTGCTTATATGCTGGAATAACGCCATGCAGTCTTAAAAATACTTCAATACCCAGCATGTACATCAATAAATGTTCTTTCTTTATGAGTAATGTGCAACCTAGCAAACTGTTCCTAATATTGTTTTGATTTGTACTTTGGTATTGATGGATGGAGACAAGCTTCCATTGAGACACTTCCCTAATTATTTCTTTCTCCATGTTCTTCCCTCTCACCTATTTGTTCAAATGTAAAGCATTCTAGCACTCTAGGGCCTCGTTTGTACTATATAAAACTGCAAACATAGTTGAACGAATAGATAAATTAATACTATAAATGAATGAATCAGTAGAATAAAATAAATTAGATTTGCTCTGCACACTGTCATGTATTATCCATACTAGCGCTCTCAACAGCATATTGACAAAGTGCCTGATTGACAGAAAAGTTAGTAAATCTACATGTTTGTAGCCTAGAGTGACAAGATTTTGAAAATAACAAAATGGGATATTCCACAAACTTAGAGGCCTATTAGGATGGCGGATGGAAACGTGTTCCGTCCGCCATGGTCGCGGCAAAAATACTCCCGACCGCACCGCGGATAATCCGCGGTTGCGATTATGATATTTCTGTCAACAAACACCGACCGGGGAGGACGGATCACATTAAACACCGTCCGCGGCGGACAGATCACACCAAAGACTGCCGTAAGCGGACGGTACCACAGAAACGCCCTCCCCGCGGACGAATTGACCGCGGAAACAGGCCCAACCGCCGCAATACCTGCGGAGGGTCCGGCCGCATGATTAGGAAGACCCCGCCATCCCAACGGAACTCACCACCTCCCTCGACCGCCGCGGAAACAATGCTTCGACAAAAGGAGCATGACTGCGGAAGGACCAAACGAACATCATCCCTGCCGTCAAAGCGATTCTAAAATGGCGGAACGAAGTAAATAGAAAACACACTAAACAGGACACCCCCCCACCTGAAACACCCACCCCCAACAACTACACGCCCCAATGACCCCCCCCCAAGCACAAACAAAAGCACCCAAGTCACCACACCCACAGAACACCTGACTGGCAACAACCATTGGGACACAACAACCACACAGAGTATAAAATGAATCCCTCCTATTACCACAATCCTTTGCATCACAGCATAGCTGCAAGAAAGAGGCAGAATAGCACAAACAGCAGACACACACACACATATAACGTGCACACCAACACACCCACCACACAAACCCCCACAACACCATCCCTACATTCCACACACCTGCACACCCCACCCCACCACATCAACACCTTGCACATCACACACCATGGCACCCAAGAAAAAATCCAAGTTCTCAGACAGTGAGCTGAAGGTCATGGTGGATGAAATCATCCATGTCGAACCACATCTGTTCGGTACCCTAGTCCAGCAGACCACCTTGGCAACCAAAACCAGCATGTGGGACAGGATAGTGACCAGAGTGAATGCGTCAGGGACCGTGCCACGTGCCAAACACGAGATCCAGAGGCGGTGGCACGACCTCAAGGCAAGGGTGAAAGGCATCAGGGCCAAGAACCACCTGCGGGCTCAACACACTGGCGGCGGCACTCCCCCGGAGCCTTTACCATTTGCCGAATGGGAGGAGAAGGTGCTGGGCATACTGCACCCCTAGAGCCTGGAAGGAATAGAAGAGGGACTTGAGGCTGGTAAGTACAAACCAATGACCACTATCACACTGTCATGGTCTGCCTTGCACAACTGCCAAGACACATCTCCCAGGCTCCAATCCATGCATGTGGACCACACAGTCACCCAAATGTGAAATCCTGGGCTCAAATGCACCCACCATGAACAACCACAAATGTTGCCTCCTACGTTCACAGGCTTGCATGTTGTCAAACCAGCCAACACCACAACTCCCAACAGGCCCCCATGTCTACAGGGAGGTTGGTAGTGGGTGGGGGGTGAGAGACCAGCACTACAACTCCCAACAGGCCCCCATGACTACAGGGAGGGTGGTGGTGGGTGGGGGGGTGAGAGACCAGCACTACAACTCCCAACAGGCCCCCATGTCTACAGGGAGGGTGGTGGTGGGTGGGGGGGGGTGAGAGACCAGCACTACAACTCCCAACAGGCCCCCTTGTCTACAGGGAGGTTGGTGGTGGGTGGGGGGGGGGAGACCAGCACTACAACTCCCAACAGGCCCCCATGTCTACAGGGAGGTTGGTGGTGGGTGGGTGGGTGAGAGACCAGCACTACAACTCCCAACAGGCCCCCATGTCTACAGGGAGGGTGGTGGTGGGTGGGGGGGGTGAGAGACCAGCACTACAACTCCCAACAGGCCCCCATGTCTACAGGGAGGGTGGTGATGGGTGGGGGGGTGATAGACCAGCACTACAACTCCCAACAGGGCCCCATGTCTACAGGGAGGTTGGTGGTGGGTGGGGGGGTGAGAGACCAGCACTACAACTCCCAACAGGCCCCCATGTCTACAGGGAGGTTGGTGGTGGGTGAGGGGATTGGAGACCAGCACTACAACTCCCAACAGGCTCCCATGTCTACAGGGAGGGTGGTGGTGGGTGGGGGGGTGAGAGACCAGCACTACAACTCCCAACAGGCCCCCATGTCTATAGGGAGGGTGGTGGTGGGTGGGGGGTGAGAGACCAGCACTACAACTACCAACAGGCCCCCATGTCTACAGGGAGGTTGGTGGTGGGTGGGGGGGTGAGAGACCAGCACTACAACTCCCAACAGGTCCCCCATGTCTCATCCCAGAGCAAGATGGAGTCCACCCACCATTTGCTGACCAGTGCATCTCCTCCTTCAAACCTAAAGGTAGGTAGCCATCTTCACAGGGGCACCATCCAATAGCAGGACCGGACCACACATATCCAATTATTGTCTCCCCACCTCCACACCACCATAATGCCCAGTACTGTCTACCGCACCAACATGATGACACCAACAACCATGTCCTGATTCCATAGTAATTTGTAATGTAACAACAACAAACCTGTCATGTCCACAGCATTGATTCTGAAATTCTTGTCCCTCAGGTGATTGCAACTTGACAGGCGAAACCAGCAACCGCCAGCACCAGTCGCCCCCCTCACAGCCAGGACTCTCTGGGGAAGATCCCATGGACACCTCGGGTGCAGAGGACGATGCTGGCCCAAGCACACTCCCAGGGCCATCAGGCTCCCAGGACATTCCTGCCTCCACCACCTTGGCCAGTGTCACAACACCAACACTAAGGGTGGGCGTCCGAATCGGCTACGCCCACGGAGTAGGCGTAGTGTTGCCTTCTACGCATTTTGCGTAGACAGCGTAGCCGGCAACACTACGCCCACTCCGTGAGCGTAGCCGAGTCGGCCGCCACCCGCCTCCCTCCCGCCCTCCACTAGATACTTTATTTAAACATTTACACGGATAAAAACAAGTTAAAAGCACTTACCTTGTCCGGGGCTCGTCCGGGTCTTCATCTTTGAATAGCGTCCTTTGCCTGGATACCAATGCGCATGCGCGGGCGGCCGCGCATGCGCATTTCTCGGGAGAAATGCGCATGCGCGGCCGCCCGCGCATGCGCATTGGTATCCAGGCAAAGGACGCTATTCAAAGATGAAGACCCGGACGAGCCCCGGACAAGGTAAGTGCTTTTAACTTGTTTTAATCCGTGTAAATGCTTAAATAAAGTATGTAGGGGAGAGCGGGAGGGAGGTGCGTAGTGGGGCTACGCGGAGTGCGGGAGTGGGCGTAGCTTCTCGCCCTCTCCGCGTAGCTCCGCGGAGCCCCACTACGCCCCACTACGCCCAGGGTTAACCAACACCTGCCATTGTGAGCTGTGCAGCTACTAGCACCACCACCACTCCTGCCTGTGCCACCCTGCCTGACCCATCGTCCGATGATGGTTCATCGACATCTCAGGCTAGCAGGGAGAGTGGAAGGGGGAGGACACAGGTGAGGCCACAGCTCACAAACAGGAGTGCAGGTGCTAGGCGAGGTCGGGAACAAGACCCACCCCATCCTGGGACCGAGACCCTGGATGCCATCGCCAGAGTCCATGCCTCCTATGAGCGGTCGCAGGCACAGGCGGATCGGGCACACCAAGACTCGCTACAGAACTGCCAGCTGTTGCGGTCCATGGAGACCCGCATGGGCCAAATTGTTGACCTCATGGGGCAGCAAACAGCTCTTTGGAGGGAGTGGTTATCCCGCACCACACCACCTCCCCCTCCCCCAAGTGCCCAGAGGGACAGGGCACCAACACCACCGCCACCATCCCCTGAGGACACTGACAGGGAGGTCGTCCCTGAACAACCTGCCCCCACAGCTGGCTCTGCTCCGGCTCCAAGACGGAGGGGCCGTCCGAGGCTGGATCCGCAGTGGCAATGCACCATCCACCCGCTCGAAGAGAGGCTGCCACTGACTTCACCCTTCCTTGAGCCTGTCATTCACTCTGCAAACTATCTTGCCCCACAATGCCAAGCATTGGCACACGTCTGTTGGACTAGGTGTACATCACACAATGTGGTGTCCCCACGGTGTTTTCATCTGCCATGACCTTCAACTCTCACTTCCCCCAACACCTATTTGTAAATATGCACTAACAGTAATCCACACCCTGTAAATAAACACCACGTAAACACTCAATGCTGTGTGACCTCCATGTTTTAATCGCAGGTTTGTCTTATTAGTTGTCATTACCAGATGCAGGGATCAATGTTCTTGAGAATCATGCCTCTCTGGGAGTGACCTAGGGATAATGAGAGGACAACAAGCACAGGTCAAGAAACTGAATCACACCCATCACACCACACCGTACTGCAACATCCCACAAAACACACTCATCCCTAATTAAGTGGATCACAGGACACACATCAGGGAGCATTGCATGTACACCATCTCACACACCCATTTGTGAACAGAACATACCAGAACAGGCAGCATTCACACACCACATCCACACATCACCAGCAAACATACATCACGCATTGACCAGCAGCATAAGAGGTAGTTACTCACATTCAAGGAAAGTAGCGAGCAATGAGCTGACGCCTCAGGTCCACACCTTCTTCCTCCCCACTATCCTCATTAGTGGACATAGGCGGCATGGGAGGCGGAGCAACCTGTTGGTCTGCAGGGTCCATGATCAGTTCAATATTATTGCGCAAGGCCAGGTTCTGGAGCATGCAGCAGGCAATCACTATTTTGCATACTTTGCCTGGTGAGTATTGCAGGACCCCTCCGGTTTTATCCAGGCAGCGAAACCTAGACTTCAGCAGTCCAAAAGTACGTTCCACCACCCGATGTGTCCTCCCATGGGCCTCATTATAACGCATTTCACCAGGGGTAGTAGGATTCCGTATGGGGCTCAGCAGCCACGGGAGGTTTGGGTACGCAGAGTCGCCTAGGTGAGGGGATGACAGAAACATACATCATTACCAGGATTGGTGGGAACAGCATGGCACACATACAACACAGTAGTCATCACAGCACACTTACCTACAAGCCACGCACGTTCTTGACGCAGATTAGCCATCAGTCGGGGGACAATGCTGCTCCGCAGGATGTGGGAGTCATGCGCGGACCCGGGAAATCTGGCACATGCATGGGAGATGATGTTGTCAGCCAGGCACACCACTTGCACGTTGATAGAATGGTAGTGCTTCCGATTGCGATAAACAGGTTCACGTGCCTGGGGTGGAATGAGACCAATATGTGTGCCATCAATGGAACCCACTACGTGTTGGATCTGGCCCAGGGCATAGAACTCACCGTTCACTGCAGCCAGCTCTGCTGGACGTGGGAAATCAATGTAATCATCCTTGTAATGCATCATGACATCCAGCACATCCCGCAGTACCATGCTGAACATGGATTGGGACATCCCCCCGGCATGACCAACTGTGTACTGGAAAGTGCCTGTTGCGAAGAAGTGAAGTGCCGCCATCACCTTTGCTGTGGGTGTAATAGCTCCTGGATATGGCCTGCGTGGCTGCAGATGAGGTGCCAATTGGGCTACAAGGTCCTGCAATCTCCGTCAGTCAAGCCAGAATTTTCGGATCACCTCCTCGTCAACTATGTCCTCCAGCACAGTGTATGGTCGATGCACATTTGGAGCCCTCCTGTGTGGGAGTAGATGGGAGCAGATGTCAATTGACCAACACCGCACAGCTGTGCCACACTATCACATCTTGACCAACACAATACAAATATTACATGTTGCAGACACTGATTGTATGTGTGACGTGACCGAAATATGAGGCACTACAGCTAACTACACACACAATGTTCACCCACAAACAACATCCTGTGTGCAAACATGTCCATGTAATGTGCACACATGTTGAAAGAACAGCCAACATCACATGACTGAGGGCTCAAGTGTGGACAAGCGTCCCCACAGACACACATGGACGTGCACACACAACATGAACATGGAACACACCCTCCTTGTCTTCATACACCCATGACCCCACCTACAATGCTGGGCATCCTCACATGACATGCATTGGCTTACAACAGGTGACACACATACGCATACACAGAATGCATGTATACCCCCATCATTCCTACTTGCACACACAAACCACACACTCACAACAGCTTCTGAATGTGGGTACACAGCCTTGATGTGTGGTAAATAAATAATTAATTACCGGTTCTATTTTTGACTGGATACAATATAAACAGATAGCTCAATAAATAAGAGTCAAGATACGAGGTAGCTAGAGTTGACAGGCTTTAATTAAGCATAAAGGACTGGAACAGGACAGCCTGTACGGGGATGGGATGGCAGGGCCCGACAGCTGCCGGGGCAGGATCTGAGAATGGCTAGCAACTTTTAATAACAGTGCACAATATTTATAGTTAAACAATAGCATTACAGTTAATACAGTAGGCGTAGCAGTGGGCGGAGTTCGTAGCAGTCACGAAAGATAAGGCATAAAGTAGGTGTAACAAGAGGTGTGTACAGGGCGTATACATAGACATGTGATGTAAACGTAACAGAATATGTCATAAAAGGGGCGGAAACATGGAGGGGGCTACCTGAGCAGGTGGGACCTCTAACCTAGTGGTGCGCGCAAACTGACAATGACGTGTTACTAGGGAGAACTGGGGGGCTATGACTTCTGCGCTAGAAGAGGAGACGAAAGTCTGGAGTGTCAGAGCGACATGTACCCAGGCATATCTAGTATCTGTTGTTTAGAGAACATGTTGATAGAATCCAGAAGTTATCAGGGCAAAGGCTAACAGACACTAAGACTGGTGCATGCATTATTCTACATGTAGTGTGTGTGTGAGGAATATTCTATGAATATGAATACAGTATTTTCTTACATGGAGACATAAAGGCTAGACCATGACGGAAACTATTGATGCGATTCAGTAGCTTAGGAATGCAGAGAAGGAGGGCTGGACTGATAACTAGAATCATAACATACTCTTGGCAGACTAAGAGGCAGAGCCAGGCCGAGCCGGGCACTGTGAGGCATGAAAGTAAGCTAAGGGTCAGGGATACAGGTGGGGGCTGTATCGCTCCTCGGAGAGGGTTCAGGAGACAGGAGCTGAATCTGAGTCCGGGCCCTTTTGAGGCCTAGAAACGGGGATAATTCAATGAATTAACGTGCACACTGTAAAATGTGGCAACGTAGCTTTACATAGGCCTGATATTCGTTGTATTCACGAGAACTGGAAACTGACATACTAGAGATGGACACAACTGTAATTGAGTCTTTAATCGATCAGAGGGGAATACATGCATATCGATCATGCACATATGACATAACATGGGGAACACGTAGGCACATATAACATGGCAAAATTTACTTTTCCACATTCCCTCCTTGTGCCCTACGTTTCCATCAGGAAACATCAATATTCATGATACCAAGTATCATTTCATATAGCATCATTTGCTCGTCTCGAATTGTCTTGGAACGGGATTTAGGACTAGGAATACAAGAGGTAGCACAAATGCCGCAAATCGCAGGGCCACATTGTATACAGAGGCAGCAACTGAATATGATCGCTACTGCAATACCTAGAAATGACAATACTTTCCATCCCCAGGCAGATATAATACTCCAGAGCCAACTGGACCATGTCCAGGTGCCTGGATTCTGGTGTAACTGATGGGCAATTTTATGAAGTCTGGTTATAGCTGAATAAACAGACGGCGCGTTATTAGGAATGAAAATGCAGCAACTAGATCCGATGACTCTACATGCTCCTCCTCTATCGGCCAGTATGACGTCAAGAACGAGACGATTTTGGAGCACGACAAATCTCATAGCAGATTGCTCTTCGGTTAAGTTACCTAGAGCAGAAGTAGTCTCATTCACTACTGCTTCAAGGGTTCTGGTTAATCTACGTATTAACTTACTATTCTGGATAGGGCCTATAAAGAAGAAAAAACCTTTATTAAAATCTTGATATTGTTCTAGAGTAGTTTCAGTTTGATCGACAATTGGGGACTCAATCTCCCTTCTATGTCTGACGTGTACTAGATGTGTGTTTCTATGATAATCAGATGGGGCTAGGAAAACTGGTGGCAGTAGGAAGGCAATGTAACATGTTCCATCCCAATCGAGGGGCAGACGAACATATGCGGTCTGACCACAAACAAAATAAGAATGACGTGAGGCTTTGAAAATAGATTTCCCACTGTCACTATACTCAACAGTAGTAGTACAATCACTATGTCCTACATGTGCGGAACCATTATTTCGGACACATAATTCGCCTTTGACTGGTAGTACTGAAATGGCAGGTAAGTCTGGAGTAGTATCAGACTGAACGTTCAGGACCATAACATTCGAAGAATAATTACCTAAATTATAAACTTCATTTTCTAGATCTAACCCTGTTCTATGGGGGAGACCTTGCTTGTCTGAAAAACATGTACTATTCAAAAGGGACATATCATTTGAGGATGACGTTAACATGGACCATGCTCCACACGAACCATTATGTGAAAACCGATAAGGAAAGAGTGGCAGAACTCCCTTCGGTGTCTGGAAAGGGGGGAGTCGACCACACACCCAACAATTAGTGGCATTGCTGGTCTGGTGTGAATAGTGTAACATACGGATAAATGTATTATTTCTCATAGCAAGACGATAGGATAGCTCGTGAGGAGGCAGATCACTAAATGTGTGCTCTACTGTAGTATTAGCAAACTTATTTACATGAGAAATTGGAAAACATAAATGAAATGCATAACTTGTGCAGGTAACCATCAAACTTAGAAACAATAGAAAACTTAGAAAAACGATACATCGGATAGAGTTTTGACTAACTCTCTCACTATGGGGGTCTATCTCATACATGTCAGATACCTGTCTAACCGCTTCACCCGAGGGGGACTTAGACAATTAAACTGGCTGACTTATTTTACTAGACCGGAGCTTCTTTTTATACTCCTGCTGCGGAGTTTCCTCTAACAGGGGAGGCTTGATTTCGAAATCAGTAGCGGGACAGTCCTTGAGAATAGGGCAGTCTTTAGAATTCTGGCAGTCCTTTAAAATGGAACAGTCCAATGTTTTATGCGACATCCATGGAATTTCTTGACGTGAGACAGGTGCACCCAGCCCTTGCGGCCTTCTAGCTTCACGGCCGTGCGGGTGGTCAGAAGGACAAGTTGAGGTTGTTTCCAGCGGGGCTCCAGCAGACTTGAACGATCAAAGTTCCTCACAAGTACAAAACATCCTGGAACGATTTCATGCGGTTTCACCTCGGTATTGTCTGGAAATGCGGCGGCAACCTGTGAACGACAAGAGTGTAGGGCAGACATCAAGGAAGCTAGGTAATCTGTCAGCATATTACTTGAAACATCTGTAATACTGCGGGGTCTAGGTGTTCCCCACATGTTTGGGGGGCGGCCGAATACGACCTCATAAGGAGACAGACCTGATCTGGAATGTGCAACCATGCGCATAAAGAATAAAGCAACTGGCAGGGCAACTAGCCAGTCTACACCTTTCTCTTTACATGTCTTGGCAATACGGATTTTCAGGGTCTGATTATGTCTCTCTACGAGACCGGCTGCTTCAGGATGGCGCACACAATGGAACTTCCACTGGTACCCTAACAAGAGGGAAACATGTTTCATGAGCTCAGATGAGAATGGCTGGCCGTTATCAGAATACACGACCCTAGGGAGTCCATAACGGGGGAAGAATTCACGAACCAACTGCTTGGCAGTGGTCGCGGCTGTGTAATCTGGAACTGGATATGCTTCTGTCCACCTGGACAAAGCGCATACAACTACAAGAACATACTTGAAACCTCGACATCGCTCCATCTGAATATAATCCATCTGGAGGACTTCAAAAGGGTGGTCAGGGGGTTGGAATCCACCTTGTTCCACCGGGACACTTTTACCTGGATTGAACTGGCAACATATCATACAAGTACGGACTTTCTG
Source organism: Lissotriton helveticus (assembly GCF_964261635.1). Lineage (NCBI taxonomy): Eukaryota > Metazoa > Chordata > Amphibia > Caudata > Salamandridae > Lissotriton > Lissotriton helveticus. The sequence continues at coordinate 1,711,077,356 of NC_136059.1, forward strand.
CTTGGCTGCAGCTCGTAAGTGCTTGTTGAACCAAAGGTTCTGTATACTGTCTAACATGGCTTTTTCTCCTAAATGTGCTGGACTATGTGCGGTATTGATAATGACTTGAACCATAGAGTCGGGGAGAAACCATGTGGCTTTTCCCTTCGTCACCCATCCCTGATCTGTCTGGACCCCTCCTTGTTCGGACCATTTCTTGATTTCTTCGGGAGTAGCATGTAACTGTATGTCTATGACATCTTGTGTAGGGTCCTTAACTGTCATACATGTAGTCTGTTCTGGAATGAATGTTGGTGTCTTGTTAACTGGAATGTCTGGTGTCTGAGCTGTAAGCTTGGCTGTTCGATCTGCTAGATCATTACCTTGGGAAATAATATCAGTAACTTTCGTGTGTGCCTTGCACTTCATGATAGCGATAGCTGTCGGTAAATGTATTGCATCTAACAGAGCTTGAATGAGGAGACCATGCTGAATCTTGGTTCCATGAGAAGTCATGAAACCTCTCTCCTGCCAGAGTACTCCGAAGTCGTGTACAACTCCGAATGCGTAACGTGAATCTGTATATATGTTCACTTTCAGGTTCTTGGCATGTATGCAGGCTCGGGTCAGAGCGACTAGCTCTGCTGCTTGAGCAGACAGGGTGTCAATACGATGTGTTTCAATAACTTCAGTTTCAGTAGTCACTGCATACGCGGCTACTAGTTCTCCTGTACTGGTTCTCATACATGAACCATCCACATAAAGTGTCAGGTCGGGATTAGGTAGTGCAATGTCTGTCAGGTCTTGTCTTGGCTTAGTCATAATGTTAACAACTTCCACACAGTCATGTGTGGCAGGATTCGAAGTAACTGACGGTAACAGTGTAGCAGGATTTAGAATGTTGCAGCGTCTGATTTCTATGTGTGGCTGGAACAGTGTCAGTTCATAACCTGTTAAACGTGCAATGGTCAAGTGCTGGGTCTGTGTTCGGTTTAAAAGAACTTCCACGGAATGTGGAACTTGTACTGTCAGGGAGTGTCCTAATACTATGGAATCACTTTGTCTGATTGCTAGAGCTGTGGCTGCAACTGACTTGAGGCATGCAGGCAAAGCCTGGGCTACTGGATCTAATGTGCTCGAAAAATAAGCACAGGGCTTGTATTGTCCTGCTTGAACTTGTGTGAGAACAGATAATGCAGTACCATCACGTTCTGTGACAAAAAGTGTAAAAGGCTTACTGTAGTTCGGTGTAGCTAGAACAGGTGCTTGGCATAAGGCTTTCTTTAATTCATTAAAACTAAGTGTATGTTCCTGGGTCCAAGGGAGGACAGTCGATACGGCTGCCTCCTGTGTCGTTAACTGTATCAGTGGCTTTGCTAGAAATGCATACTGAGGAATCCATTGTCTGCAATAAGAAGTAAGGCCAATAAAAGCACGTACCTCCTTCTGTGTCTTGGGCTGTGGAAGACTCGCTATTAACTGGATACGGTCTGGTGTCAACTGCCTACCCCACTTGGACAGTAAGTGGCCTAAGTAGATCACTTGCTGGACACAGAATTGAAGCTTCGAAGGGGACACCTTGTGCCCCATCTCGGCTAGGAAATACAGAACTGTAAGTGACGCTCGCTCGCAGTCACGCTCAGAACGGGCTGTGATCAGTAGATCATCGACATACTGGAGCAGGGCAGTGTCTGTTGGCATGTGAATATTGTCTAGTTGTCTTTTAAGTGCTTGACTGTAAATACTAGGACTTTCTGTGAAACCTTGAGGAGCTCGTGTGAATTTATAGCTCCTTCCATTTAAACAAAAACCAAAAAGGTACTGGCTGTCTGGATGAATGGGGACACTGAAAAATGCATTCTTGAGGTCTATTACCGTAAAAAATATGGCTTCAGAATCAATGGCTGTCAATAGGGATGAAATATCTGGGACTACTGGATACTGAGGTATGATACATTTATTAAGTTCTCGAAGGTCAATCACTAATCGATATACTGGAGGTGCATTTGGATCAGTACGTTTCATGACTGGAATGATAGGAGAATTACATACATTGGAGTCAGTTTCTACAACCACTCCTTGAGCAATGAGCTCGTCAATAATTTTGGATAAGGCTGCTACAGCCTCAGGTGGCAATCTGTACTGTCTGATTCGTGGCAAAACAATACCTGGTTTGAGAGTCACACGATGGGGTGTGATTTGCATAAAACTAACATCAGTTGGACCTTGCGCCCATAGATGCTGGGGGACATTCAGTAATCTTGGATCAAAATCACGTAATACATAGTGACCTTTATAGTCCCTTAAAAACAATCGTATTCCTTCTGGAGAGCAACAAATTACTGCACCTAATTCTTTCAATGTTTTAATACCTAACAAATTTTCTGGACATGATTTCGTAAGTAACAAATCAGTAGTTCGGGACAATGGACCAACTTCTAGAGAAACTGGTTTGGAAATCTCGTTAACAATGGGTTTTCCTGAAAATCCAAGGGAAACATTTTTAGAGCCTGAGAGCGGAGCCCCTGGAACCTCGTCATGACTGATAGTAGTCCTACTTGCCCCTGTATCAATCAAAAACTTTCTGTCTTTCCCTAATACTTGACTGTGTACATAGGGACCCTCTTGATCTACAGGTATCTCGATGAGAGGCAAGCCTACCTCCCTCTCTAGGCTGTTTCATGAATACTGTTGATACTCTGGATTCTCTGTCTGGGCATACTGGTACATCTGCTGTGTAACATGCTGTGTTGCAGCTATAGGCTGCGGTGCTGGAACTGTCTGTTGTGCATTCTGTGGCTGAGAAGTCTGTGAAACTTGCTCTTGTCTAGGCGGATGTGGTCTTTCTTTAGTCTTACCGGTAGCTATGTTGTGTTTCAGAACTGCACACTCGTTTATAAAATGACCTGGCTGTTTACAATAATTGCAGGTCCCTTTAACAGGAACTGCAGGATGACTGGCTTGATTCGTACCCCTCTTCTGACTGTCTTGAAGAACAGATTGTGCAACTAATACTTTCATTTTCGTGTCTTTCATACGCTTCCTTTCGTGTTCTTGCTCTTCCCTGATTCTATTCTGGTGATACTGGAGCATCTGGAGCATTTGGGACGGAGTATTAGCTTGCCAGGTACTTTCGACTTTCAAAACTCGATTTTTAACTTGTGGACTTGAATTCTCGACTAGTTTAGTAACAAAAAGATGAGGGTATGACTCGCTACTCGTCTTCAAACCACTGTTAATACTAAAACATTTCTCGAATCTAGAATAAAAATCACTAGTATCTTCGTCTGGTTTCTGTTTGCATGCTGAGATTGCGTCCCAGTCTTCCTTTTTCGTGGCTAGTAATCTTGGCAAAACTTGTATTAACAGTTCGGGCAATTCTTTACATTTTTCTCCTAGACCGGTACCTGGTACACGTGTATTTTCTTCAGCTTCTAGAGCTGCCCAATCTATCTTTTTCTCTCCCACCTCCCATTCTTTTTCTTTGAGTTTTTCATATATGCCCGCAGGCAACAGGACCTTTAACATTTTAATTATATCTGGATACGTGTATTCTCCCATACGGAGCATGTCTTTTAATTCACGGTGGAACCCTGCTGGATCTTTGTCGTGACAGGGAATTAATTTCTTCATCTCTAAGAGTTCCATCTTGGTAACTGGGGTGTAAACAAATACTCGTTGCATTTCACCATCCGGTGTCCTAACTGGGTGTACTTCTCGTAACGGATGCTGTCTATCTATGTAAAACGGTTTACTTTCTGGAGGTGAGACGTGAACGAAATGCGGATTCAGAAACGTTCTATATTTGTGGCGCTGTTCTAGAATGACACTAATTAAATCAGTACCTAAACCTTTCCATCTATACTGGAGTAACTCATTCAGAACATCGTGTAACGGACCTGGGTCAGAATGTTGTCCCTCATACAGTGTAATGAGGTGCTGGATCATATACATACCCACCAGTCGCTGCTCGGCTGGGGGCAGTTTCAGAAACATTTGTGCCACTATTTCATCTGGAAAAGTGGTAGAATCAGTAATCCATCGAACTGCTGATCGGGCTAGTTCTTGTTCATGCATGGTACTAAGTTCACTATAACCGATACGTGATTTCAGAATGTGATCGGTAGCTTGAAATACTTGTTCCAGAGAACCTTGTTCTGGTGCTGGGGGATGAAAAACTTTCTTGTGTTCTAGGCGTAAATGTCGGTCGGGAAGTCTAGATTTACCTACATACGCTATTCTGGTGGGATTCTCGTCGTCTACCTCTTCAGTAGAAGAGTTGTCTTCTTTCTCACTTACTTGTGCTGCTTTACGATTGTCGTGTAACCTTATTATTTCCTTACGAATTTTCTTGTACATACTTTCTATACTACTGAGTGTCTTGTGTCTTCCCTCGGCTATATTATCACTCCACCTTGTCAGAACTTTCATTTCGGTCAGATCTTTAGTCGGACAATCTTGTTCCCTTATTAAACAATTGATTAGAAACTTTAATAGCATGAGCTGGGTCTCAGCTTTCCTTAGAGACATGATTTCGCCAATACTTTCTGGATCGTCTCCTGTACGGATGAAACGATATATTCTGTCTAGATCTTCTTTCATATTCGGTAGGGTGTCCAAATACTCGGTCACCCGTCTTACACGCAATGAATATATAACCATATTATCATCGCCTGGGACCGGATCATAACGGCATTCGGTAAGAGCTCGCTTGATATCTGCAACGGACTGATATTTGGGCGTACGCTGTAACGCACGTTCATGTAACTCGACTAATGTTACACGTTTGTGTGGCGGCGGGGTACCAGGAGGACCTCCTCCCGCGGCCCCTAAACTGGAATCGTCGACTGATACTCTTCGTGCTGGCAGAGTGACCGAAGTAGCGGGAACTTGTACTGTGGGCTGGACCGGGGGTACCGTAACAGGTACTGCAACAGGTGCCCCGGTGGCTGGAGGAACAGGAACTACATTATTTACAGGAGCTGGCGGAGCGGGATTTGCATATTCTGGAACTGTGTCGTCCAAATAAGACGAGAGAAAAATATCAGCTGCGGTCGGTTTGTGACGTAGCTTAATCGGAACTAAGGGTGGCGGAAAATTACTGGATGCCTCCGGGGTTGCTTTTGGCAAGCCCTCGGCAAGAAGAGGGTACATACCCTTAATGAGGGCATTTCTCTGTCTGTCTGACTGTTCGGCTTTAACTCGTTCACCTATTTCGATTAATTCCCTTTCTTGGGCTCTTTCAGAGGATTCTCTACTTAATTCTGACTTTCTGATTTCTTTCTCTGTTCTCCTATGAGATTCTTTTCGCCATAACTCGATGGCATCTTTCTGTGACTGTCTGGCTTTCTTTTTCCATAATGCTGGGGGTGTAACAAGAGGTGTGTACAGGGCGTATACATAGACATGTGATGTAAACGTAACAGAATATGTCATAAAAGGGGCGGAAACATGGAGGGGGCTACCTGAGCAGTTGGGACCTCTAACCTAGTGGTGCGCGCAAACTGACAATGACGTGTTACTAGGGAGAACTGGGGGGCTATGACTTCTGTGCTAGAAGAGGAGACGAAAGTCTGGAGTGTCAGAGCGACATGTACCCAGGCATATCTAGTATCTGTTGTTTAGAGAACATGTTGATAGAATCCAGAAGTTATCAGGGCAAAGGCTAACAGACACTAAGACTGGTGCATGCATTATTCTACATGTAGTGTGTGTGTGAGGAATATTCTATGAATATGAATACAGTATTTTCTTACATGGAGACATAAAGGCTAGACCATGACGGAAACTATTGATGCGATTCAGTAGCTTAGGAATGCAGAGAAGGAGGGCTGGACTGATAACTAGAATCATAACATACTCTTGGCAGACTAAGAGGCAGAGCCAGGCCGAGCCGGGCACTGTGAGGCATGAAAGTAAGCTAAGGGTCAGGGATACAGGTGGGGGCTGTATCGCTCCTCGGAGAGGGTTCAGGAGACAGGAGCTGAATCTGAGTCCGGGCCCTTTTGAGGCCTAGAAACGGGGATAATTCAATGAATTAACGTGCACACTGTAAAATGTGGCAACGTAGCTTTACATAGGCCTGATATTCGTTGTATTCACGAGAACTGGAAACTGACATACTAGAGATGGACACAACTGTAATTGAGTCTTTAATCGATCAGAGGGGAATACATGCATATCGATCATGCACATATGACATAACATGGGGAACACGTAGGCACATATAACATGGCAAAATTTACTTTTCCACAGATGTACTGTGTAGATGTGTACAAATAGAAACATGTGACCTCAAAACCAAGACTTCAACACATAGCCATGCACATCTGTCGCAACTTGGGTTCACATCACTGGCCTTTGTTAACCACTGGCAAGGTTAATAGTATGACCACAGATGCAACAAATGGACATGAATGACACACGTGGACACGGGCCATTGACTTGACATAATGATTCTTGATGCATTCTGGACATGTCCTGACACACATGTACAACTATAAACATTACATGTGTGCGGAGACATGCAGTGTGTGTACACACGCCATCCGGGTACCCCTTCCCCCAACACAGAAGATGATCCATGATACTGCAATTGTGCATAACATTTGCTGCATGGTCAAGGACCATCACGATCACACCCCGCCAAACGCATGTGCGCACTACCGCGACGGTGCATCTTTTGAAAACCATCACTCACTGGCATCGCAATGGCGGAGCACGCATTCCGCGGGGGCGGGGCAGGCTAACACATACATTTGAATGTGCAAGTGGAAATGGCATTTGGTACCCCCCTTACAGTCACATTGCAGCACCCACCGCAGACCGCCGGCCCTGGCCGGTCACCCACCGCCGGGTGCTGGCGATGGGTGACCGCCATGTAAATTGATGTCACCCTGGCATGGATGGCCCTGGCCGGTCACCCACCGCCGGCCCTGGCCAGTCACCCACCGCCGGGTGCTGGCGGTGGGTGACAGCCCTGTAAAATGATGTCACCCTGCCATGGATGGCCCTGGTCGGTCACTCACCACCGGGCCTGGCCAGTCACCCACCGCTAGCACCCGGCGGTGGGTGACCGCCCTGTACATTGATGTCACCCTGGCATGGATGGCCCTGGCCGGTCACCGCCAGCACCCGGCGGTGGGTGACCGGCCAGTGCCGGCGGTGGGTGACCGGCCAGGGCCATCCATGCCAGGGTGACATTGATTTACAGGGCGGTCACCCACCGCCAGCACCCGGCTGTGGGTGACCGGCCAGGGCCGGCGGTGGGTGACCGGCCAGGGCCATCCATGCCAGGGTGACATCAATTTACAGGGCGGTCACCCACCACCGGATGCTGGCGGTGGGTGACCGGCCAGGGCCGGTGGTGGGTGACCAGCCTGGGCCATCCATTCCAGGGGGACATCAATACACAGGGCGGTCACCCACCGCCGGGTGCTGGCGGTGGGTGACCGGTCAGGGCCGGCGGTCTGCGGTGGATGCTACAATGTGACTGTAAGGGGGGGTACCAACTGCCATTCCACTTGCACATTCAAATGTATGTGTTGGCCTGCCCCGCCCCGCGGAATGCGTGCTCCGCCATTGCGACGCCAGTGAGTGATTAATTTCAACTGATGCACCATCGCAGTAGCGCGCACATGCGGTTGCCGGTGTGTGACCTTGACGGTCCTTGCACATGTAGCCAATGGAAACAGGTAACGCGGGGCGCGTAAGCGATTTCAAAAATAGCGGAAGCCGTGCACCGCCACACCAGGGCCAGTCATTGGCTCATTTTGAATGAGGCATCCTGGGAAAACCAATTGCTGCAGACGTGTGCCACTGATATCAGCTCAGGGCCCTATAAATGTGTGAATTTCAGCAGCACACATTCACTGCTTCCAGCCACTCTTGCCTGCGCCCATCACCTCGACCTGCTGCTGCTGAGCTATCCAACAACTGCTGCCTGCACCCATCACCTTGACCTACTACTGCTGAGCTATCCAACAACTGCTGCCTGCACCCATCACCTCGACCTGCTGCTGCTGAGCTATCCAACAACTGCTGCTGTTGTGCCACAGTCCTGGACCTTGCCATGCCGAGAGTGCGAGAGATCCGATCTCGTCCCTTCACCGCAGCGGAGCTGGATGTCCTTGTGGACGGTGTGCTCTGCCACTATGAACGGCTCTACGGTGCCCCCGGACAGGTGGTAAGTGCAGTGGGGGACATGTTGGTGTGCATGAGGTAGTCACTGACTCCTGGCTTCTGCTATCTTGGCGGTGTGCTGTGGGAGCTTCACATGTGTTGCACTGTGCATGGCTGCCAAAAGATACGTGTTGCTACTATGTTTGTGAATGTCCAACTGTCCACTGACATTCCCCTCTTGTCTCCCATCATGGTAGGTCAAGCTGCACCTTCGCAAGGCCGTGTGGAGGACCATAGCACGTGATGTACGGGCAGTGGGGGTGTGCAATAGTCGACACACATACTGCCACAAGGTCTGGGACGACATCTCCAGGCTCAGCAAGAATGTGGCGGAGATGACACTGGGGCTGATTCCAAGATCAACCCGGCTTGCACGATGCCGCATGACCCCTCTAATGCACCGTATCATAGCTGTGACGCATCCTGACCTGTCCGCCCGGCTGAGAGGGGATCAGCAGCAAACTAGCGGTAAGCAGACTGAATGTGTTTGTGACTTGTGAGTACATGCATGTATTGCTCCTCAGACACAGTAGTGACATCCGTGGTGTGTATGTTGTGCTGCAATTGCATGTTGGTGCCATTAGCGGAGTGAGCATTAGCATCCATGTCAGCCAGGTGGACATACCAGTTGTATTGTAGTGCAGGGGCCCAGGACATGCCGTTGAGGTCTGCGCTCCCATGGCATCACATGTGTGGTGGTCTGCATGCACTTGCCCTGTTTGTTTGATGTACATGTTTCACAGGCACCCCCGGTTCTTTGACATGAGGATGTCTGGTAGGGGTGGTTCGTGTGCAGGATGGGTGCTACATGTTGGTCAACAGTAAAGGAAGTTGTGATTTTGTAACCTTCAGTACGTGAGTCTGGCACTTAGGTAAACCTCTTTTCTCTCTCTTTCAGCTTTGGCCGAGGGAACTGACCCACAGACGACGGAGATGAGTGGTGGCAATGCATCCGGATCCGAGATCACACACATGCAGACTTAGACTGAAGAGAGCAGCCCCGGAGAGGGGGACAGGACTGTCCCTGAGGACTCACATGTGGAGACACCATCGTCCTCATCTTCAGACAGTGGTGGTGAGTCAGCACTGTTGGTAGACACAGGGAGTGGGCAATCAACACCTTCAGTCTGTACACAGCACACATGGCCCACACTGCCACCAACTGCAACAAGTACTGCTCGTGCTCGCCAGAGTAGGGGGAGCAGAGTGGCCTTCGGTGCAGGCACCGCTGCCCCTGCCCCTGTGACACAAAGTGCCCTTTGTGCTGAAGCGGTTGATCTGCTGTGACAGCTGTGTGTAGGGCAGACCAACATGATCAATGCATTCCAAGACCACGATAGGAAGTTGGGGGAGGTGGTAGCATTCATGGAGGGGATGCATGGCGATGTTGCTGGTCTCCACAGAACAGTTCAGTCATTATCCAACACAGTGTCTGCAGCCATTCAACAGTCGCATGGACAAGGTTCTACTTCAGTTCCCCCATCCACACCACTTGAAGTCTCAGGGGAGAGTGACATTTCAGACCAGGCGTCACTTTCTGGGTATTGCACTAGAAGCAGCCACAGGCAGCAAGGCAGGGCACGGAGGGCACAGAGACCATCCCCTAGGACATGGAAATCTTTCACAGAACACGACATCAGCTACCCTGAAGTTGACACAAAGGATCCTCAAGGGGTGTTGGGGGACAGGGATTCACATGTAACACAGGCATCCCCCTCAAAAGGTACTCCCAAGGCCAGGGACACTCCCAAGGACAAGGACACTACAAAGGAAAGGGCACCTCCCAAGGCCAGGGACACTCCCAAGGACAAGGACACTACAAAGGAAAGGGCACCTCCCAAGGCCAGGGACACTCCCAAGGACAAGGACACTTCGAAGGACAGGGCACCTCCCAAGGGCAGGGACACTCCCAAGGACAAGGACACTTCAAAGGACAGGGACACTACAATGGACAAGGACACTAAAAAGGACAAGCCAACTCCCAGGGACAGAGCACCGCCCATGGATAAGGCACATTCCATAGACAGGACACCTCCCATGGCCAAGGCACCTCCCAGGGCCAAGGGTTCTCCCATGGACATGAGCTCCACCAAGGCCAGGCATAAATCACCCCTGCGACCCCTGAGGCTGGTGTTGTTGAAGGAACGTAAAACACATGTGTCAGCGGTGGAGTCCCCCCATTCCTCTACTCCCATCCACAGCTCGCTGAAGAAGAGGAAAGAGTATACTGTTGTTGCATCCCCCATTACCCATGACGCAGAGGGCAGAAGGCAGGGCCACAGCAAAGGTCAAGCAGGGTCCAGCACGTCCCCAGAGAGCAGACTCCCACCAGCACATGATCCACCTTTGATGGGTGATGTTTCAGATGAGCCCGCACCACTTACCAGTCCCGTCATGTCCAGGGTGCCCTTACATATCCCTAAGAAATGGAGACACACACCATTGACACCTGACCACCCCAATGTCGCTCCAGTACAGCTGTCCCCAGCTCCCAGAGCCACCCTGCCTCCTGGCCCACACAGCCCTGTGTCTCTTCATTTCAGTGGTCCTAGTGGGTCAGCTGCAGTTCATTCTCATGTGTCAGATAGTGGCACTGTGTCTGTTGTTCGCTGTCATGCCTCATGTAGTAGCACTGTGTCAGTTGTGCCCTCTCCTGTTTCAGGTACTGCCACTGTGTGTGTCCCACACTCTCATGTCTCAGATGCTGGCATGGTATTTGTTGGTCACTGTACAGGGACATGTCCTGGCAGTGTGTCTGGGTCTATGGCTCATGTGTCAGTCACTAGAGCTGTGGCTGTGTCTCACACTCCTGTATCTGGGTCTATGGCTCATGTGTCAGTCACTAGAGCTGTGGCTGTGTCTCACACTCCTGTATCTGGTGCTGGCAGTGTGTCTGGGTCTATGGCTCATCTGTCAGTCACTAGAGCTGTGGCTGTGTCTCACACTCCTGTATCTGGTGCTGGCAGTGTGTCTGGGTCTACGGCTCATGTGTCAGTCACTAGAGATGTGGCTGTGTCTCACACTCCTGTATCTGGTGCTGGCAGTGTGTCTGGGTCTATGGCTCATGTGTCAGTCACTAGAGCTGTGGCTGTGTCTCACACTCCTGTTTCTGGTGCTGGCAGTGTGTCTGGGTCTATGGCTCATGTGTCAGTCACTAGAGCTGTGGCTGTGTCTCACACTCCAGTTTCTGGTGCTGGCAGTGTGTCCGATGCGACTAGGTCAAGCAGTCCACCAGATTCTGTGCTGTGAGGTGTAGCTCCCATCACTCACATGTCATTGTACTTGGTGTCTAGATTGTCCATTGTAACAACCCTTGCATTATTAATGTCCATGGGATGGGGCGCTTGACCCGCGTACATGTGGTGCCTCAGATGTACTTGTTCTGTTATGAACACTGCCCTGTTGCTGTTATGATACTGCATTGTGCCCTCTCATGTGCTGCCTCTGATGTACCTGCTCTGTTCCTTGCCATGGACTGTTGATGCACTTAGCCCCTCTCATGTGCTGCCTCTGATGTACCTGCTCTGTTATGAACACTGCCCTGTTGCTGTTATGATACTGCATTGTGCCCTCTCATGTGCTGCCTCTGATGTACCTGCTCTGCTTTGGACACTGCCCTGTTGCTGTTATGATACTGCATTGTGCCCTCTCATGTGCTGCCTCTGATGTACCTGCTCTGTTATGGACACTGCCCTGTTGCTGTTATGATACTGCATTGTGCCCTGTCATGTGCTGCCTCTGATGTACCTGTGCCTTGCCATAGACGGTTGATGCATTTAGCCTCTCTCATGTGCTACCTCTGATGCACCTGTGCCTTGCCATGGACTGTTGATGCACTTAGTCCCTCTCATGTGCTGCCTCAGATGTACCTGCTCTGTTATGAACACTGCCCTGTTGCTGTTATGATACTGCATTGTGCCCTCTCATGTGTTTCCTCTGATGTACCTGCTCTGTTCTTTGCCATGGACTGTGGATGCACTTAGCCCCTCTCATGTGCTGCCTCAGATGTACCTGTGCCTTGCCATTGACTGTTGATGCACTTAGCCCCTCTCATGTGCTGCCTCAGATGTACCTGTGCCTTGCCATGGACTGTTGATGCACTTAGCCCCTCTCATGTGCTGCCTTAGATGTACCTGTGCCTTGCCATGGACTGTTGATGCACTTAGCCCGTCTCATGTGCTGCCTCAGATGTACCTGTGCCTTGCCATAGACTGTTGATGCCCTTGGCCCCTCTCATGTGCTGCCTCAGATGTACCTGCTCTGTTATGAACACTGCCCTGTTGCTGTTATGATACTGCATTGTGCCCTCTCATGTGCTGCCTCTGATGTACCTGCTCTGTTCTTTGCCAAGGACTGTTGATGCACTTAGCCCCTCTCATGTGCTGTGTCTGATGTACCTGCTCTGTGCCATGGACTGTTGATGCACTTAGCCCCTCTCATGTGCTGCCTCAGATGTACCTGCTCTGTTCTTTGCCATGGACTGTTGATGCACTTAGCCCCTCTCATGTGCTGCCTCTGATGTACCTGCTCTGTTATGAACACTGCCCTGTTGCTGTTATGATACTGCATTGTGCCCTCTCATGTGCTGCCTCAGATGTACCTGCTCTGTAATGAACACTGCCCTGTTGCGGTTATGATACTGCATTGTGCCCTCTCATGTGCTGCCTCTGATGTACCTGCTCTGTTCTTTGCCATGGACTGTTGATGCACTGAGCCCCTCTCATGTGCTGCCTCAAATGTACCTGCTCTGTTCTTTGCCATGGAATGTTGATGCACTTAGCCCCTCTCATGTGCTGCCTCAGATGTACCTGTGCCTTGCCATGAACAGTTGATGCACTTAGCCCCTCTCATGTGCTGCCTCAGATGTACCTGCTCTGTTCTTTGCCATGGACTGTTGATGCACTTAGCCCCTCTCATGTGCTGCCTCAGATGTACCTGCTCTGTGCCATGGACTGTTGATGCACTTAGCCCCTCTCATGTGCTGCCTCAGCTGTACCTGCTCTGTTCTTTGCCATGGACTGTTGATGCACTTAGCCCCTCTCATGTGCTGCCTCTGATGTACCTGCTCTGTTATGAACACTGCCCTGTTGCTGTTATGATACTGCATTGTGCCCTCTCATGTGCTGCCTCTGATGTACCTGCTCTGTTATGGACACTGCCCTGTTGCTGTTATGATACTGCATTGTGCCCTCTCATGTGCTGCCTCTGATGTACCTGTGCCTTGCCATGGACTGTTGATGCACTTAGCCCCTCTCATGTGCTGCCTCAGATGTACCTGTGCCTTGCCATGGACTGTTGATGCACTTAGCCCCTCTCATGTGCTGCCTCAGATGTACCTGCTCTGTTATGAACACTGCCCTGTTGCTGTTATGATACTGCATTGTGCCCTCTCATGTGCTGCCTCTGATGTACCTGCTCTGTTCTTTGCCATGGACTGTTGATGCACTCAGCCCCTCTCATGTGCTGCCTCAGATGTACCTGCTCTGTTCTTTGCCATGGACTGTTGATGCACTTAGCCCCTCTCATGTGCTGCCTCTGATGTACCTGCTCTGTTCTACCCAGTGCCCATGCTCCTGACTACTGTAGGATTGAACCCCTATTATGTGCAATAAAGAAAGTTAATCGTGTGTAGTGGTTTGTCTATGTCATTCCTGGTTGTCTCCTTGCATTGTTAATATATTGGTGCTATCGTAAATGCTGCTTCCCCAACATGCCCCTCCCCCTCCCCACGTCACGGCCCCGGAAGGTACTACCCTTCCGACAGCAATTGGTGTGTTTGCGTACCTGCGTCGTCGTCAGCGATGGTCCATGACTTGCCGGTGGTGAAGCACGAAGAGTATAGGAAATGCATGTAGCGCTGGGTCCATGACGGCGATCTGCCTGTGGTGGGTATCTCTGCAATGTTTTGTCTCTCCGCTGTGGTAAATCCGCCGTGTTCAGGCAGGTTGTTTTTCCGCTGTGATTTGCTGTGTCTTTTCCGCCATCGTGATTTAGAGGACGGTCGCAGACGTCATTCCGTATGGCGGTGTCTCTGGATTGGGTACGTCCGCCGCGGGGTTGGGTGTATTTCCGCGGCGGTGCATGCTCTTCCGCGGCATACGGACATTTGACAGTGCTTCCCATCCTAACATGGCGGACGGACTGGCCGTGGCTGGCGGACTGTAAAAAGGCGTTTTCCGCCTACTCCAGGACGGCGGTCGGCCTTCCGTCCGCCATCGTAATCGACCCCATAGATGGAGGACTACAATTGTGCATCGACCAAGAAGCACAGAATGACTTAAGTGAAAGTGCTCACGCCCACATACAGTGAGATGCTAAGGGGAATAAAATGTACCTTTTACACAGTATCATCGATGTTGACAAAATTGTTTTCTTCTAAGGGCTGCTTATCTAATATGTCAACTAATACCGCACTTGAAAACACAAAGGGGCAGAGCTACAAGAGAGTGCTGCAGCGCAGCACCGCAAGCCCTTTGGCTGTGCCATGCTGCTGCACTTTCAGTGCACAGGAATGCAACATATCTACAATGATATGTTGCATTCCTGTGCTTTCCCCTGTGCTGGCACTCAAACAACTGCATGTGCCGGCGCAGGTACCCTTGCTCCAGGGTGCTTGCGTCGAGGGGAGTTTGTTTTTGTACAGGAAGGGGCAATTTACTGCACAAAAACAATCACTACAGGCCTTTTCCTCTTTCAATGCGTGCTGTACATTGCAGCACGCATTGAAAGAGGAAAAAACGAGGAGAAATGAAAACATTTCTCCTTGTTGAGCCTGGCTACGCCACCCCCTAGAGTGGCATAGCAAACTGACGCATTTTGAGGTTTAAGATTTCTCGTAAATCTGGAAAATGTGTCTGGTTCCATGGGTGTTGCGTGGGAACACCCACAGCAACATCCATGGAACCCCCCTTTCATGCAAAGTGCTGTGTGTAAAGGGGCCGTATTTACAAGTACCGGAAAAGCCACGCAGGGTGGCTTTTCCTGTCCTTCTAAATATGGGGCATATAAATGTGCTGCCAGTGAGTCACAAAAAGTGACGTACTGGCAGAGCAAGGGGCTTGTAAATCTGCCCCTAAATGTTGTCTACCCGTCTGTTCAGTCAGCCCTCTCTGAAAACTGGTGGATTAGTTAAATTTACTGAAACATCTCCAGGACTGATTGTGAAAACTGGGACTGTCACGCTAAACCCAGGACAGTAGGTCACCATATTGTAGGCTTACTCCATCCTAAGTCTCACACCTAAGCCTGGAGTAAGACACAACTACTCAAAGAAAATGCTTGCTGAATAAGGACTAGATATTCCACTGTGATTCACATCTAAGACAAAATGAATATTCACAGCAAACACTTTCTAATTCGGGCCTTTGATTACAAAAAATGCAGCCACCAACCAGGTATTCTGCAGATGCATCATTGGATCCATAAATCTATTCTAATCCTGTATCAATTTATTAGGATTTGTCATTTGTAGCCACTAATGGCATCTTTGTTAAAAAATAAGTGGACAAATCATTCTGTAACTCAAACCCACACTGAATTACCACTTTCCCATTCTTGGGCTACTTATCAACTGAGTCCCTATCTTCCATTATTAGGCGAAAGGAGTGTCAAATAGAACCTAAGCATCGATTTTATCGAGGTAACTGGTAATTGATGCCAGAATTCTTGAACAATAATCAGTCACGGCCCGTGCAGGTAAGAGCGGTAGGGCCGGGTGGGGTGGGGGAGGGTGTTGACAAACGATGATTAGGGAAAATTAAAAATAAATAATTATTTTCCCTCGTCGTCGTCTGTCAAAATCCCCCCCTCTCCCCCCCACACACACAGACACACAACCCGTTCCCACCACCCCGCTGCTCTTACCTGTATGGGTCATGGCTGACAGAATTGTTTACTACTGAGATTCCATAAAAGGAACTAGAACTATTAGGTGAGATCTGAAAAGGGTGTGCATCATCCTTCTCCATCTATCTTTATGGGAATTTGAAAGCGTCCTGTTGATATGTCATGTTAATATCTATTTACGCAGGATAAAAGCTACCTTTATCATTTTTAGTAATCGTTAGGAAATAGCACAAATCAATCTAATGGTGATGAGAGTAGGATAAGATGAAAAACTACTTTTCTTTACTTAGAAGTTTGTCGTCCTAAATATGTTTTTTTTTATTCTCATGAACCAGTTACATTTTGGCGGCTTCACTAACATTCTTTACCTATAATAAAATCCGCTTGCTGTAACTGTCTATCAATCCGCAAATAAGGTCTAAAGCATCACTTGCAGTTTTATGAGGTCTCAAATTGGACTGCTCATCACTTTATCCCTTCATGACTACCCCTGAATCGGTTTGACAGGATACTGAATATTTTAGGTTGGGATGAGCTAATTGGTCCCTCTTGGGGGAAGGGAAGTCTCTGCTCTTAATCATGTTTTATTTTACAGTTTCAAGAAACACCACTTAGTCTGATACGTTGGTAACCTGAACCAAAAAGTGACAGTGATGCATGGCTCTTGAGCATTCCTCTCTCTTACAGTAAATACTCATCAACAGAAGAAAAATAGGTTGGCAAAAGCCTTGCATTGGTGCCCAGGGCAGAAAGGAGATATTGAGAATTGTACATGAGTTTTCGTCTCCTATTCTTGTTCTTAGTCTTCTGGCTGAGCCATGGGGTGTTATTCTAAAGCAATGTGTTTATGATTAAATGTGTCAGTTTACAAGTACAATAAATCATGAAATAATGACAGTCAAGAAAAATGCAGCAGCAAATATTGATGTCAAGAAAGAAGATAAACCACGCAGTGTAAAATCGGTGTAGACTAGATCGTCAAGGATATAACAGAATGGTAAATCATCTCCTCAGCAACATTTGTCATCTAGAACCGAAGTTTTTTAACTTACACTTCTGAAACATTCTCACCCTTCAAACCTATACAAAGTTGCGCATATGGGAATTACAAAAATATTATGTGATTTAATCTATTAAATCCTAACATGTAGATTAATGATTTAATTGATTAGGCATTTGCTTGAAATGCCTTTTAGGTCTAGATATGTTTAAAGTAAGAACAATGTAATACTCATTTTCATCCAAATTTTGAATAGGCCAAATGTTTCCATTTTTACTGAATTATCCAAAAATGGCCTATTTAACTAATGGATGGTGTAAACTGACACAAAATCAAATGAATTGCACCATAACAGTAAAAAAAAATGTGCTCCTGCCATTTCTTTGTGAACGTGAATGCATTGCATAGGTGTTCCTTGATTTGCATGTTGGTCCCCATGCATGGTATGGTAATCAGCAGTGCCTCTTCACATGCCCTTAAAACTAAAAGTATGTGCACAGAAAAGGAGGCCCTAACCCACAAAGAAGGTAGCACAAATTCATTGTGTTCACCAATGCACTTTTGTTTAGGGATGATAGAGATTACTGGGATCATCTAGAGGCCCAACCCAATGGGATGGTGTATTAAAATCTGCACTTGCCAAGAATTGGAGGCATTGTCCCCTTAAAAGTGAGGTTGGTCATTATTGCACAGACACTCATAGTACAGTCAAGTGTCTGCGCATGGAAGGATTGCACCAAGGACAAGGTGCACCTGAAGTGTCAGTGTGCTGTTCTGCACACACACTTGGAGCGACCATTCTGTCAGTGTGCTGTATACACTCTTATACATGTGCTAAAGACTAATTTATTTTTTTGTTTGTTTTTTAACAGAGTTTTATATAGTGTGAACTTGAGCCGAAGGTATTGAATATCAGAGCGCTTTACATAGCACCAGTTGCATTACATGAGGACACATTCATTTTGTGTTAGGCACAGGGAGATTAAGTGATTTGCCCAGAATCACAAGAAGTTGAGCGTCATTGCCGAGACTCGAAGCCGGTTTCCCAGATTCGGGGCCGACCGCCCTTGCCGTTAGACTAACTCCTCTCTGGTTAAAGGAGCACACATCCATCGTCTGCATGTGGCACACTGGGAGATCACAAATTAGTATATACATATTAACATAAAAATATAACTCATTTACCCTTTGACACCAGGGTATTGGTGTTCACCAGAATTGTCTGAGGTAGATGTGAGGCAAGATGGCGTCAGACTAGAGACCTCCGTCACCTCTCTCCTACCTGGTTGAAGTGGGTCCCGCCTTTCCGTCGCCAGAATCGGCATGCGAGGGGTCTCGAGCAGTAGTAGGACTTGTGGTGCGCTGGTGTACCCAGGACTGGCTTTGTTGTGGGGCGGACATAAGGTGTGCATCTGCAGGAGCTCTAGCTCTGGCGAAGGCCGCTGGGAGGCTCTGGCACGGCTGTTGCTGAAGGCGGTTGCTGGGGGCGAATATGCCTATGCCTCATCGTGGTTCCCGGAAGAAGTGGTGATTACTATAGCAGCTCAAGGGAGAGGGAAGCTACGAGTATCTGCAACCATTGCAGCAAGAGGGATCTGACCACAAGGTGGATGTTAAGAAAAGTGATCCACGGGCCCCCAGAACTGATAAACAGTCCAAAACTACACTCGAGAAAAACTAAAACCTCGGCGAAGCCAACTAATTGCAGAACTAAAATGCCTTATGAACCAGAAAACACTCAACCTGCTATTACAAGTTTATTTTCACCCTTAGGTGATACAAAGAATGATACAAAGAATGAAGTTCAAGGTGAAGAAAATGACAATGGGAGCCTAGAGGGTGAAACAGATAACACAATAAATAATAATTCATCGCTAGGGGCAGCACAGACGATGGCAGCAATTACCGGTACGGTAGAGGGCTCAGAAGAAGGGAATCTGATTACTGACCCAAGTGCATTGTTGAAGGTTCCGACAGATAAACAGGTGCCTACAATATGTTGTAATCAGGCTGACAAGTATGGAATGTCAGATATATCAGACATATCTGGCAACTTATTATCCCCTTGGAGTGCAGTGTTTAAGGGGCCTATTGAACAATGTGAGCAACCCCTGGATGTGACAGGGGAATTGTTCTTCTAGTTCACCAAAGAATTAGAGGTATCAGATTTTAATTTATCTATTAGCAGTCAGGATGGGATGGGGTCATCCTCAGATGACAGCACCCCAGTGGAAAAGCTCACTACAGCCAAGAAAAAACCCAAATGGATATCGGGGGAAAGTCACGGCGAAAGACCCCACAAGAACAAGAACTAGTGGAAGAGTTGGGCTGGGATTATTCCACATCAGTAATGCTGTCCCCAGAGATGTGAGATGAAGAAAGGAAGCATTGAACCACCCAAGGGGGAGAACCGGATCAAAGTAAGAGTGGGAGCCTGCCCAACCTTCATTAGCTCTGATTTTACAATCCTTAAGCGATTTCCAAGATGACGTTAAAGCAGATAATCGACAAGCAAGGCAGGCTACTAAAAATCTGCAAGGATCTCTACAGAAAGTGGGGAAGATCTGCTCAGACATCGCAGAACGGATGAGTACGGTAGAGTCACGCACAGAGGCATTAGAAAACACATTGGAAACCCTCCATGCACAATCTAATTTTCAGGATAAAATACTCAAAGATGTAATGTGGAAACTGGAGGACTATGAGAACCGGCAGCACCGGAATAATCAGCGGCTGCTTGGGGTGCCTGAGAATCTTGAGGGCAGCAACAAGAGGGCATTTGCTGTCAATATGCTGAAAGAGTCCCTACCAGAGCTATCAACTTGGGATTGAGATAAAGAAGTTCAAAGGGCTCACTGATTTCCACTAACTCCAGCCAAACACGTTTCCGAAGTAAAAGTACTACCTGTGCCATATTGATATACTTTGGCAACTTTTTACTTCAAAAGGCTGTTTACGATCTAGCCTGACCCAATGCCAAGAGACAGTTTGAAGGATTTGCTTTTTTAGCCAAGCCTGATTTTGCCCATGTGACGGTGGAGCATAGATGGCGGCTTAGGTAATTAATTACCCCATTTCAAGAGGCTGAAGCACTGGTATTTTTGCAAAACCCAGCCAGGCTCAAGTTGGTCTATAAGGGTCAG
Source organism: Lissotriton helveticus (assembly GCF_964261635.1). NCBI lineage: Eukaryota > Metazoa > Chordata > Amphibia > Caudata > Salamandridae > Lissotriton > Lissotriton helveticus. The sequence continues at coordinate 1,711,097,504 of NC_136059.1, forward strand.
AACGTCAACTTTAATTCAGAAGTACAAGACAAAAAGATGTTGGATGACATTGTAATAGGGGCTAGGGGCTCCAAACATGAAATTCAGGAGTAAATACAAAAGTAGAATAGTCTAAATAAATTGACAGGTAGGGTTTAGTACAACACGGGATTGAGGAATATTGTGGTGTAGTTATAATTGTGGGAGGGAGGGAAGAGTGGTGGAAGGATTCAGAAGTCCTCACACAGGCTCACGGTTGAGCCAGGTTGCCTAGATATTGGTGGGGGGAGAATGGGTGGGAGAGGGTAGGGGGATGGTTGTCAGATAGGTGACAAATAGGGTTATGATAAACTTATGTGAATTGTTAAAGACTAGAAACAGTGGTGTAGTCATGCATGCAAAAAGAGTAGGGATGTCTGTGGACAAAATATTTGTATTGATTGTTGGAGGGGTATTGTTGTACTTGGCCTTGTTGGCTAAAGTTCACTTAAACCTTTTGCTTTTCCCCTAGACCATTTTCCTGACAGAGATTTGTGAAGTTAGATGCTGTAGGTACTTGCCACTGCTAATCAGTGTGCAAGTACAGATGTTCCCTGTATACATTGCAATGGTGATTGGTTGTCTCTGGTTGTTATGGTTTGCCTTACTAGCAAGATCCCTAAGTGATGTGCACTGTGTGTGCCAGGGCTAGTACTAAAGAAATGCGCAGACAGGGAACATAGGTCTTCAGTGTAGGGCCTGCGCGCATTATGCTACATTGGTATGTTGTCCTGACAAGTGCTACCACTTGTCAGGCCTGACTTTCCCTTTTGCATACACATGGGGCACCCCTGTAGGACGTCCTGGATAACCCCTAGGCAGGGTGCAGTGTAGGTAAAAGGCAGGACTGGTGCCCATGTGGGTGCTAGGCCCTGCCTGTGGAAAATACTCAATTTCATTTTCCCTGGTGAAAGGCCATCCTGCCCTTGGAACAGAAGAGGGGAGGCTGGGTGTAGTATTGTCAGCCTAGGGTCCTGGGCTCACTGTGCCACTGGAATCAAGCCCACCTGGCTGAAGAGGGGTAAAACCCCAAAACCGGTCCTAAAATGCTTATTTCCGGTCCAGGGCAGACCTGCCTTGGAAGTTCAGGTTGGACTGTTCCCATGAGGCACAGGGTCAAGACTGATTTGCATGTGGCCAGGTCTAAACTGGGGTGGCATGGTGAGCAAAAGAATGATGGATATTAACCCAGATCTCTTGACTGGGGGTGAATGTTTTGATTTGTTCTGCATTCCGTCCATCAGTTGTGTGTCTTTTGCTTTCTCGCACTAAGTGCGCCAGGTATGCCCAGACCTGGGTCCTGGACTCACTGTGCCACTGGAATCAAGCTATCCTGGCTGAAGAGGGGTTAAACTCCGAAACCGGTCCTTGGATGCTTGTTTCCGGTCCAGGGAGAACCTGGCTAGGCAGTTAGGGCTGGACTGTTCCCATGAGACAGAGGGTCAAGACTGATTTGCATATGGCCAGATCTAAACTGGGATGGCATGGTGAGCAAAAGAATGATGGATTTAACCCAGATCTCTTGACTGGGGGTGAATGTTTTGATTTGTTCTGCATTCCGTCCATCAATTGTGTGTCTTTTAGCCCCCTTCTTCCTGAGCAGGACTTTGCTGTGTGCTGCGTCCGGTACCCCAAGGGCCCAAGGTAAGCTGACTCCCTGTTCAGAAACACAGGAACATAAAAGTTTCCAGGAAGTCTCAAGTGGCATGGTGGTGGGACCGTGTCTTGGCAGCCTGAGACCTCCAAAGTGGTGCCTAAAGTGATTGTGGGCACCCAGAGGGAATCAAGACTCTGATGTGCAGGGTGCATGTCTAAGTGCAGTACAGGTGTTGGAGCACCTGTGGATTGTGGGCATCGTGGAAGAGAGCTGAGATTCAGGACAAGCAGGAGGTGCTTGTCGCAATGCAGTCCAGGCACTAGTGAAGAAAGTGCTGGGACATCAATCAATCAATCAATCAATCACGGCATTTATAAAGCGCACTACTCACCCGAAGGGTCTCAAGGCGCTAGGGAGGGGGGGTCCGCTACTGCTCGAACAGCCAGGTCTTGAGTTGCTTCCTGAAGGCGAGGTGGTCCTGGGTCCGGCGGAGGTGGGTCGGGAGGGAGTTCCATGTCTTGGCGGCGAGGTAGGAGAAGGACCGTCCTCCTGTGGTGGCTCTTCGGATGCGGGGGACGGCGGCGAGGGCGTGGCCGGTCGATCGAAGCTGGCGTTTGGGAGCGTAGAAGTTGAGGCGGCTGTTGAGGTTTCCCGGGCCTTGGTTGTGTAGGGCTTTGTGTGCGTGGGTGAGGAGTCGGAAGGTGATTCTCTTGTTGACCGGGAGCCAGTGCAGGTCTCTCAGGTGTCCGGAGATGTGGCTGCACCGGGGGATGTCCAGGATGAGACGTGCTGAGGCGTTCTGGATCCGCTGGAGTCTCTTCTGGAGTTTGGCGGTGGTTCCGGCGTAAAGGGAGTTGCCGTAGTCCAGACGGCTGGTGACGAGGGCCTGGGTGACCGTCTTCCTGGTCTCGGTGGGGATCCACCGGAAGATCTTACGTAGCATGCGCAGGATGTTGAAGCACGACGAGGAGATGGCGTTGACTTGTCTGGTCATGGAGAGGGAGGAGTCCAGGATGAAGCCCAGGTTGCGTGCGTGGTCTGTGGGTTGGGGTGCGTTGCCCAGGGCGGGGGGCCACCAGGAGTCATCCCAGGCGGAGGGTGAGGATCCTAGGATGAGTACTTCCGTCTTGTCCGAGTTCAGTTTCAGGCGGCTGTTCTTCATCCATTCGGCTACCTCTATCATCCCTTCGTGTAGGTTGTCTCTGGCAGTGGCGGGGTCGTTGGTGAGGGAGAGGATCAGCTGGATGTCGTCGGCGTAGGAGATGATGTTGAGGTTGTGCTGGCGTGCGATGTCAGCGAGGGGGCCCATGTAGACATTGAAGAGGGTTGGACTGAGCGAGGAGCCTTGGGGGAAGCCGCAGATGACTTCGGTGGCTTCCAATCTGAACGGAGGGAGGCGGACTCTCTGTGTTCTCCCGGCGAGGAAGGAGATGATCCACTCCAGTGCCTTCTCCTGGACTCCGACGTTGCTGAGGCGCTGTACTAGGGTACGGTGGCAGATAGTGTCGAAGGCCGCGGAGAGGTCTAGGAGGATGAGGGCCGCTGTTTCTCCGTTGTCGAGCAGGGCACCGATGTCATCGGTGGCTGCGATCAGGGCGGTCTCGGTGCTGTGGTTTGCCCGGAAGCCTGACTGCGAGGGGTCGAGGGATCCGTTCGTCTCGAGGAAGGCGGCCAGCTGCTTGTTGACGGTCTTCTCGATGACTTTTGCAGGAAACGGTAGCAGCGAGATGGGGCGGTAGTTCGTGAGGTCGGTGGGGTTGGCTGAAGGCTTCTTGAGTAGGGCGCTGAGTTCGGCGTGCTTCCAGCTCTCCGGGAAGGTAGCGGTGTCGAAGGAGGTGTTGATGATGTCCCGCAGGTGGGGTGCGATGACAGCGTCGGCCTTGTTGAAGACGTGGTGAGGGCAGGGGTCGGTCGGAGATCCGGAGTGGATGGGGTTCATCGTGCGGATGGTGTCTTCGGTGTTGATCGGGGTCCAGGCGTGGAGGTTGGTGGTGGGGGGCGGGGGTTCGGTTGTGGCGTGCGTCGGTTGAGTGCTGAAGCTGTTGTGTATGTCCGCGATCTTGTTGTGGAAGTAGGAGGCGAGGGAGTTGCAGAGGTCTTGCGAAGGGGTGATGTCGTTGTTTCCGGCGTTGGGGTTGGAGAGCTCTTTGACGATGTTGAAGAGTTCCTTGCTGTTGTGTGCGTTGTTGTCCAGTCGTTCCTTGAATGCGGTTTTCTTGGTGGCGCGGATGAGTTGGTGGTGCTTTCGGGTGGCGAGCTTGAGGGCAGCCATGTTGTCCGGAGTTGGGTCTCTGCGCCAGGTTCTCTCGAGGGCTCGGCAGTTCTTCTTGGAGTTCTTGAGTTCGTCGGTGAACCATGGGGCTTTCTTGCTGCCGGGTCTGCTAGGCAGGGTCCTCAGGGGGGCGAGGTCGTCTGCGCAGTCGCTGATCCACTTGGTGAGGTTGGTGGCCGCCTGGCTAGGGTCCGGTGTGCTGGTGGGAGGGTTCATGATCAGGGAGGTCGCGAGTTGGTCGGCTGTGATCTTGTTCCAGCTTCTGCGTGCAACCTGTTGCTGGTGGTGGTGGATCGTGGTCCTTCTGAAGCTGAAGTGGACGCAGCTGTGATCCATCCAGTGGAGTCCGGTGGCGTGGCTGAAGGCGATGTCCTTGCTGGATGAGAAGACGGGGTTGAGTGTGTGTCCGGCGTAGTGGGTGGGGGTGGTGACCAGCTGCTTGAGTCCCAGGTTAGCGAGGTTGTCCAGCAGGGTGGTGGTGTTGCGGTCGTTGTTGTTCTCCAGGTGGAAGTTGAGGTCCCCGAGGAGGATGTAGTCAGCAGAGCAGAGGGCGTGCGGGCTGATGAAGTCGGCGATGTCTTCGCTGAATTGTGTGCGTGGTCCCGGGGGTCTGTAGATGAGGGTGCCTCTGAGGGTGGTCTTGGGGTTGATGTAGACCTGGAAGTGAAGGTGCTCGGCGGGTGCGAGGGTGTCGGCGGTGTTGGTCGAGATGCGGATGGTGTTCCTGTGGATGATGGCGACGCCTCCTCCTGTGTTGTTGATGCGGTCCCTTCGGATGATCTTGTAGCCGTCTGGGATGGCGATGGCGATGTCGGGCGCTGAAGAGGCGTTCATCCAGGTTTCCGTGAGGAAGGCGACGTCCGGTGCAGTGGTGTCGAGCAGGTTCCAGAGCTTGACGGCGTGTCTGTGGACGGAGCGGGTGTTGAGCAGGATGCACTTCAGGTGGGTGCTGCTGGTGTTCGGCTTGGTCTTGGTCGGTGCTGGTGTAGCGGAGGTCTGGATGCAGGTGAACTTGCAGGAGTTGCAGCAGAAGGGTCCATGGGTGCGTCTCGCGGTGGCTCGGTAGCACCCCGGGGTTCTTCCGGCATTGAGTGCGTAGAGTTCGGTGGCGTCGTAGGTCCGTCGGGTCGGCTTCCGTAGGCGGGGGCCAGGGGTCCTGGCACTGGGCGCGGTCCAGGCGCGGACGGGCGCAGACGGGCTTACCTTTGGCGCACCTTCGGCGCTCAATCGGTGCTCCCGCTGCACGCGTCCGCTGCGCGGTCGCTCTGGGGGCGTCATAAGAAGGGGACGGGAGGGCGGGTCAGCTGGGCTGGGCTAGCGTCTGGGCCAATGGGCCGGTGGTGGGCGGGGCTGCAGGGGGCCAGCGGCGGGAAAAGTGGCGAGCAGCCGGCCCAGCAGTGGCTGGGCCGCTCGGGGGGCTGGGGGGGCGACGGTGTCGGCGTCAAGGAGGCAAGGAGGCTGGCAAGGAGGCTGGCGATCAGCAGGCGTGGGGAGCAAGGGGGTGACCCGGCCTTGAGAAAGTGAGTGGGCACTAAGAAGGTGTGAGTCTCCGGAACGCGGGTCGGCGTGTGGTGGTGCAGCCAGGACGTTAGTGGAAAGCGCCTGATATCTTGTGTGCCTCAGGAGGACAGGTGAGACTCAGACGTGCTGTGTGTGTGTTGTGGTGCAACCAAGGCATTAGTGAAGAGCATCTGGGTTGTCGTGTGCACCAAGAAACGAGGTGGGTCTCCAGTACGCAGTGTGCGTGTGGGGGTGCAGTTGCGGCACTAGAGGAGAGTGCCTGCAGATTGTGTGCACCCGGAGGCGGAGTGAGACTCGGACACGCAGGGTGCGTGTCGAAGGTGCCACCGGAGGTGCTGGTGAGGAGTACTGGGGATCGAAGAAGTCCTAACAGTGCTGGAGAGGAGGGCCAAGTGATCTGGCCCTCGAAAGCAATCACCAGTGTTGTATGGACGGCTTAGTGGAAGGAGTTTGTGCTGGACGTTGGCGGCCCGACCAGCAGCCCCACTGGAGCTGAACTACCGCCCCCAGCTCGCCTTGCCCATAGTGACAAAGTTCTGGAGTGAGCCCAATCCACTGCTGCAGGAGAGGAGAGTGGGGTCGCACCCTTACCAGGTAAAGTGGTTCATCATCTGGGGCAAGGTGCGGGCTCGGAAGGACACTCTCTCGGCTTCTCGCTGCTGGCAGCTGTGTGCGCCTGTTGCTTCGGGCCAGATCTCGGCCAGTGCTGGTCCCGGACGGGGCAGTACAGGGGACAGGGCCCGGAGGGGAACTTCGGTGTCATCGTTGATCCATGTTGGGGGCAACCTTTTGCATAACTTCTAAAAACAGTATAACAATTTGCATATTTGCTGCTAACAAACTATCATACTATTAACAACGTCTGACACTAGTGGTGCTTAACAAACTCAGGGGTTAGTGCGCTATGCACTAAGGGCCATATGTAGGTAAAACATGAATACCGATTCCTTAATGCCGAATTTTACCGATTCAGTATTAAGGAATCGGAATATGCGATGTAGATAAAAAATCGGTAAACATTACCGATTCGTTAAAAATCGGTAAATAATACAGATTCGGAACGAATCGGTAAAAAAAAATAACGAAAAACCAATACCGATTCGGAATTACAGAATTCATTACCGAAACGGTAATTCAAAAATTCATAATTTGATGAATCAGCCAATCCTGTGTCACCCAATCACCTCCCAAACAGGAAGTGGCCACACCCAGGCAGCTTACTGTGAGGCAGGCAGGTGAGCTGAGGAGCGAGCAGCAACAGAGCCTCACAGCTACAAACAATAAATAAAAATAAAAAACTGCATTGAAATGGCAAGCCAGGACAGGGAGAAGTAGGGAAGTGAGAGGAAAAGAAAGCTGAAGTTCAGTGACAAGGAGCCGGAGGTACTGATCCAGGATGTCAGTCAGGACCATCACAGGCTTTTTGGTAAGCAGTCCCTCCATGTGCCCGAGTCTAAAAAGAGACAAATCTGGATTGGCATACAGGACAAAATAAATGCCATATGTGTGACCCAGCTTACCATTGAGGACATCAAGAAGAGGTGGTACGACCTCAGGAAGACAGCGAAAGCAAGGATGGCAGAGAGGCAGAGGCAGGCTGGCAAAACAGGTGGAGGAAAGAACAGAGCACCAGCACCAACACCACTGGAACTGATGGTGGAGTCCACCCTCCAGCCGGAGAGTGTGAGTGGCATGGGAGACGCAGACAGCTCTGCCAGAGCAGCAAGGAAACAAGGTAAGACGCAAGCCGAGCATGCTGTGCTACCCCCTCCCCAACCCCAATCCCCATAGTAGCATAGGGGTTCCCACTCCACTCCATGTCTTACTCATTACCTGCTACGCATTGTGGGAGATGTAGTTAGAGGGAACTGATGTATAGGCTAGCTAACACGATAGCATGTAAAAGTAATTGGCAATCTCAGGACAATCACTGTGATCTGTAGGTATGATGTTTAATGGAATTCAAATGCAGACAGAGCAGTGAGTATATCTACATTTGTGTCATTACAGGCGAGACATCTCGCAGTGCTGCAGAGGGGAGCAGAGGTAAGACAGCCAGGCCAGAGGGGAGGCAACATGAGGAAGAAAGCATGCCTGCAGGGACCACAAGCTCCGCCCACCCACAACCACCAAATCCTCCATCACAGGCATCACCACAGCGCCAGGGAACGCCGCCATCCCCTCATACCCAGTCCCCACTGCGACGATCACCAACACCACCACCACCACATTCAGGCAGGAGGCATGCCGTGGCCACCCTCCAGCAGATAGAGGAGTCGGAGGAGGAGGGCACAGGGGGCCAACAGTCTCCAGTCCATGAGGGAGGCAACAGGGAGAGGGCTGTTACTCCATCTGAGGGCGCCCACAGTTCATCCAGATGCCGCAGGGCAAGGCTGGACAGTCCTGAAGCATCCAAACAGGGTGAAAGTGTGTTTGCTGGACTGGAAGGCAACATGCTGAAGGCCCAGCGCCTGCAACGGAGGGAGAAGAGATCACTGCACAGGGAGGTGGCACACATTAACAAGCACATGCACAGGATGGAAAAGGGCATTAGTGCAATGGGAGACAACATGTGTGAGGGAATGCAGAGAGTAGCAACCTCTGTGGACAACCTCTGCAGCAAGCTGGAGAAGGACCGTCTTAGCAGGCGCAGGGAGAGGCAGAGGCTCCAGGCCTATACCAAGGACGTGAACAGGCTGGCCACTGCAACCACATTGATGTGTCGCAGGTCCATCGCCATGCAGGAGGAGATGGCGCATTGCAGCAGGGATGTGGCCAGGGGCATGGTTTTAATGTCCTCAGCATTAGAGCTCCTGCAGAATGCGAAGGCGGCCACAATGGAAGGGGGGGACAGTGAGGAGGCTACCAGCTGTCGTAGCATTACGCCCTCTCCCACCGAGGGCAAGAGGCGCAGCGAATGCCACGGCGCTGCGCAGGAACAGTCTGACACTACAGACAGTGTTGCCAGGAAACGTGCACATGCAGCGCGTGGACGCAGAAAGTAGGGACCACTGCCTATTGCCAAACATTAGATGGGTGATGTAACCCATGTCCAAATGGACACTGCTTACAATACTGGTGGTGTGCTTATTAAACACCATAACATAAAACTGTTACTGGCTCTGTCTCGTTACTCACTCAGAAATAGTTTGACGTTATCTCTGCCCGTCTATGTCTCCCATCATGTTCAACTGCAACACCAGCTGCGCAGGGCTCTGGCTGAGGGTTGTCCTCGTCCTTGTCCTCAGAGTCAGTTAGTTCCACTGCTGTTCCTTTTTTTGTGGCCAGATTGTGTAGCATTGCACATGTAGCAATAATTTTCCAACATTTGATGGGGCTGTACAGACGTGCACCTCCACTTTTGTGGAGGCAACGGAATCTGCTTTTAAGCAGTCCAAAGGTGTGCTCCACCACGTTGCGTGTGCTCTTATGTGCCACATTGTATCTCCTCTCCCTTGGGGTGGTTGGGTTGAGATATGGTGTGAGTGGGTAAGGCCGGAGGGCAAATGCGCTGTCACCTAAATACAGAAGAAAGTGACATTAATTTGTGTGACCAATAGCTTGAGCCAAGGTGTACATCAGGGTGTGTCACATTGACTTACCTAGTAGGTATCCTTCTCCAAATTCACCAGGAGCCAGACGTGTATGGATACCACTGTTCCAGAATATGCACGAGTCGTGGGTACTCCCGGGGAATTTGGCCACGATGTCAGTTATGATGAACTTGGCATCACATATCACCTGCACATTTATGGAGTGGGTGAATTTGCGGTTTCGGTAAATGTATTCAGTTGCTGCAGGTAGGCACTGCGCAAGTTGGTAGTAATCCTGCTTGGTCCTCTGCAGCTCCGCCTGTGTACTGGGGAAGGTAATGTAATGTTCCATTCTGTCCATCATGGCATCCAGGAAGGTGTTGAAAAAATGGGATAGACAGCTCTGTTACACACCACCCCCTGCGGCTATCACACCCTGGAAACTTCCTGATGCTAGGAGGTGCAGGCAACAGAGTACCTGGACATGGGAGGGGATTGCGTGCGCACTTGGTGTCTGATGCTCAAGACAGGGTTTTAGGTCCCGTATTAGGTCAAGGATGGTGTGTGGGTGCAGCCTGTACCTTTCATGGATTTCAGGTTCAGTCAATTGAAACAATGTGATGCGCAGTCTGTACACCCGCTCTTCCCGTCTCCAGATCCTCACTCCTGCTGCTCTCAAGCGTAGCAACCTTGCTATGAGGTAGAGGCCCACCATTGTGTTCACACAGTTGCATTTTGGGGCTGTTTTTATGTACTGCACCTGATTACCACCTGCTCAGGATAAGTGGTAAATACCGAATTGTTATTACCGATTTTGGTCAAATTCGGTAATACTGATTTTTGCTACATCACATTTTGGGATTTTTACCGATTCGTTATTTCCGATTCGGTATTCATTGTTTCGGTGTTCTCCGATCGGTAAATAAGGAATCGGTAATTTTTTACCGATTTGTTATTACCGATGCCATTCGGTAATACGTACATCTCACATGACTAAATACCAGTCAGTAAAGCCGAAATTTACCGATTTTTGGCCTTACCGACCGGTATTTGGCCACCTACATATGGCCCTAAGTTATTTTTCTCTTGCATGATACAGGATCCTAGTGTAGCACACTGCATTGATTGTTTACTGCACTGTACTGAATTGCACTGTGACGCATTACCTTATTCCTTCCTTGTACAGGGCATGCTGGTGGCGATATGCATTGCATTGTCTTCCTATCGCACTGGACGTAATTGCAACGTGACACATTGCTGTATTTCTTCCTTGAACAGGGCATACTGGTAGCAAACCGAGTTGCATTATCTTGTGTTAACTCAGTACATGATCGTGATGCTACCCATTGATGGGCAATGCCCAAGTGGTACAACACGCATTGTAGCGTTTGACCGCATTAGGTCATAACTACCTGCTTTGACAATGAGTATGTCTTGATTGGGTCTTAAGTATTGGTAAATCTTATTTGAGGTGTAAATGATTTCTTAGGCTTCCATCGTTTCTTACTCAGTTACATCATATCGGATAAGCCTGCGATCTTTATACTATCATTATGTTATTTAAACTACTATTTAGACGCCGATGATGTCATGTTGTAGTTTATCGCAGGACTTGAGTAAAACACTCTAAATACATCTATTTTTACAGAGTTGGTATGGATGGATCAGGCACCCTCGATTTTTTAGTTAAATAATACTGATATGTCGATACCGATTTAACGATTTGTTGTTTGAAATCATGAAGGATACTATTGAAACTACAATCGTGGCGCGGATGACGTCAATTTGTAGTTTTGGTTCCGGTCGTATCAGACCGATGTATGTAATTACGCTTTCCGGGTGCCTCGGGACCTCCCACGATCTCAGGAAAAGCCTGAGGCACGATGGAGAGTTAAGACGTTTTGTTGTTTATTGTTTACAGACACCTGACTTAACTCCTTCCATGCTGCTGCGATTCCGCTCCTGTGCTGAAGATTTCAGCGCGGGTGCGGTCATGACGGCCCCCAGCCGTCATCAGCACACGAGCACTGTAGTGCATGACGGCTGGGGGCCGTCATCAGCATGCAAGGGGTTAACTTTTATTGAGCCATTAGATACAATCGTTTAGCAAATTATACGATCGGAGTTAACTGCACTGCTTCTCCTAGTCGACTAAACTTTTATTGAGCCCTTAGATACAATCACCGAGCATATTACACGATCGGTGTCAACTGCATGACTTCTCTTAGTCGAGTGGCTCTCTCGAGCGTTATTTGCTGAGTGGTCTTATTGAAAGCATACAGTGAGTTTATTTCAAAATAACACACAGTGGTTCTGCTCTTTTAATATTTCGATTGATAAAGGGCCTCCATGTGTATGCTAGGGACCGACAACAATGGTAATCAATATTTTAGAGTTGATGTCGGTTCGGACATATTGCATCAAACAATTAGAATCGTGCAGGATGATGTTAAGCAACAAAGTTGACCCTTTACTTTTCATTTGCATTTAGGAGGTGATATACATGCTGACTTAGTTTTAATGACGTTCATTAAATTCTACATGCAATAGAATACTGTATGTGTTGATGTCAATGAGAGGAACTACTGGTCAGGTCTTGTGTCTTTTTGAAGGAGACATAACAAGCAGATTTATACTTGTTATATAGCATCATTTTATAAAAAGAAAAATACTTAGCATTGTTAGCCAATAGATCCCCCTGTGACTAGTGACTTCATTTTTTGCAGGGCGGGGTCTCCCATTCCTGAGTAGTAACCAGGTGAGGTGATGCCTAGATTTCATACATAGCAGGTGAGTGTAACTGTTATGTGATATAAGAACCCATCTTTATATTTAGATGGTGTCTAATGAGAGAGCGAAGAGGCGATTTTTGATGATTATATGTATTTGTTGATGATGATGATAAAACAATGTTTATTTAGACCGTTAGTCTATAAACCATACACAAAACTTAGGTCCACATAGTGATAACATAGTAAACCACAATTCATTTTAACACAATTTGCAAAGATATAAAACCCTAAAATCACAGTATTGGGATAACTCAAAAAAAAATCTACCACCCTCCTTTGTTGCCTCCATTACAAATTCTAAAGTTGCTTTCCAAAACTTCCCCAACGCAATCGTAGTATCTAAGAATGACATTTCTGTAAGAAGACCAACCGCGTCAGCACGTGACTTCACCTTGTATTTTAAAAAAATTGGGCGTAAAAACACTTTTCGTACTGCTAAAATCAATGTACAGTCAAGCAATATATGTAATATATCATTTCTACTCCTAAGCCACATTTACAAATACCATCTGGTTGGATCAAGGCTGCTTTTATTTTCCCTTCGATCTTCCAAGGATTTATGCCCACACAAACCTTTAAGATTTCGTGTCTTAACCATTTATTGGGCAGCAGATCCAGATAAGGGAACCGGACCTCCTTTCCCATTCGCTCCTTACCCAATTGACCGATTTTTTTACCCTCAGATAATCCAGGTCTTGTGATCTAGAGTATTGGAGCCCTTGGTCCCTAAGCATTTTCTTGGTAAAGACTACATCCAGGGATGGCGATAGGAAGTTCAATTTTAGGTGCATAGCTGCCAACTGGAGAGTTTTCCTAACATCCCGCGCCCAGCGTAAGCTGCTTGCTTGAATTTCCTCTCTGCACCATGTTGAAATCTTCTGTTCGCCACCAGGCTCCTGGCGTTTCCAAAATCATAACAAGGACATTTGAGTCTTTACGTTCCATGCTATTAAGCCTACCTCCATTCTAATTGCTTGGACCATGGTACAGTTTGGTAAAGACAGCAGCATTTTAAGGATCTTTCCTTCTTCGCGATCCCACCCCCTTTTGCCGCTCAAATAGAGCACTTCAGCACCATAGAGGACTTGCGGTGGGATCATGGCTTCAAATGCCTTTAGAATCGGTCTGTGTGACATGTCACCATAATCTTTTTTTTATTTTTTTATTTATTGAGTTTTGATACCAGCAGACAGACAAGAAAATAAGTACCAAAGTAAATACACTAGTAATCCATGGATTGTAGAGCACAGACAGCAAGAGGCGAAATAATAAGTACACTTTTATGACCATCATCAGAATCCTTACTGCCCCATCCATTTCTCTATTGGTAACCATAATTTATGCCCGAACATTTTCCGTCTAATACCCTTAAGTTTATACAGAGATCATTCAACAATGTTTATTTAGACCGTTAGTCTATAAACCATACACAAAACTTAGGTCCACATAGTGATAACATAGTAAACCACAATTCATTTTAACACAATTTGCAAAGATATAAAACCCTAAAATCACAGTATTGGGATAACTCAAAAAAAAATCTACCACCCTCCTTTGTTGCCTCCATTACAAATTCTCTTGTTGCTTTCCAAAACTTCCCCAACGCAATCGTAGTATCTAAGAATGACATTTCTGTAAGAAGACCAACCGCGTCAGCACGTGACTTCACCTTGTATTTAAAAAAAATTGGGCGTAAAAACACTTTTCGTACTGCTAAAATCAATGTACAGTCAAGCAATATATGTAATATATCATTTCTTACTCCTAAGCCACATTTACAAATACCATCTGGTTGGATCAAGGCTGCTTTTATTTTCCCTTCGATCTTCCAAGGATTTATGCCCACACAAACCTTTAAGATTTCGTGTCTTAATCATTTATTGGGCAGCAGATCCAGATAAGGGAACCGGACCTCCTTTCCCATTCGCTCCTTACCCAATTGACCGATTTTTTTACCCTCAGATAATCCAGGTCTTGTGATCTAGAGTATTGGAGCCCTTGGTCCCTAAGCATTTTCTTGGTAAAGACTACATCCAGGGATGGCGATAGGAAGTTCAATTTTAGGTGCATAGCTGCCAACTGGAGAGTTTTCCTAACATCCCGCGCCCAGCGTAAGCTGCTTGCTTGAATTTCCTCTCTGCACCATGTTGAAATCTTCTGTTCGCCACCAGGCTCCTGGCGTTTCCAAAATCATAATAAGGACATTTGAGTCTTTACGTTCCATGCTATTAAGCCTACCTCCATTCTAATTGCTTGGACCATGGTACAGTTTGGTAAAGACAGCAGCATTTTAAGGATCTTTCCTTCTTCGCGATCCCACCCCCTTTTGCCGCTCAAATAGAGCACTTCAGCACCATAGAGGACTTGCGGTGGGATCATGGCTTCAAATGCCTTTAGAATCGGTCTGTGTGACATGTCACCATAATCTTTTTTTTATTTTTTTATTTATTGAGTTTTGATACCAGCAGACAGACAAGAAAATAAGTACCAAAGTAAATACACTAGTAATCCATGGATTGTAGAGCACAGACAGCAAGAGGCGAAATAATAAGTACACTTTTATGACCATCATCAGAATCCTTACTGCCCCATCCATTTCTCTATTGGTAACCATAATTTATGCCCGAACATTTTCCGTCTAATACCCTTAAGTTTATACAGAGATCATTCAAGATGGTATATTGATAGCAATTTCGCTTGCCATTTTACAAAATTTGGTGGTTCCGAATCTATCCATTGCGTAGTTATACAGGATCTATATACAGACATGCATAAAAAAACAAGAGCTTCTTCTGGTATCGACTGTTTAAACAGTATACTTTCTTCCACACCAAAAATGACCAATTGTGCCGTTAAATTTACCCCAATGCCCAGGCTTTCCTTAATATATCGCTCAATATCTCCTATAAATTTAGAGAGCTTCGGACAAAGGAAAAAAACATGAATTGTATCTGCAGCATTTAAATTACAGCGGCTACAGTAGGTCCCCCGACCTTACTTCCATTTTATTAGTTTAGCTGTCGTGTAGTACAGATCAAACACCGACATATAATGTTGGGCTTGAAGAGAGCCATTTAATAATACACTGATGGCTATCTCCAAACTTCTTTCCAACATACTTCCCTCTACACCCAGCTTATCTTGCCATTTCTTTTCTATAGCCAGGAGATCATCTCCCTCCGTTGCCAAGAGAAGTTGGTACAGAGGACCCATTTTAGGCCTTCTTTTAATTGCTTCAAGAATCTCTATTTTATCTAGAAAAATCATATTTCTTAATAGCTTCTCTTCGCAGAAGCTCCGAAGCTGGAGATATTTTAAAAAGTCAGCTCGCTGCAATTTATACTTGCCCGATAAAAATTCAAAAGAAGCAGAGCTCTTCCCCTGAAACAAATCTCCCAAGTCCCGCACACCCCGTTCTTCCCATCTTGCCATCACCCGATCTTTAAATATTTCAGGGAAAAGAGGACACTTATGAAATGGTGTATACAATGTTAACTTACTAAAGATTCCGATTTTTTTCTTCATAATCCTCCAAACCAAATATGCAGTATAAAATATCTTAAATTTAGTCTTTTTATAATAGCTTGGTTCTACAATTCTGTTCAGACATTGTTTGGCCTCTTCACCCAAAAGCATCTCATAAATAGAAGGGGCAGAGAAATCTTTAATAGGATCATATGGCAAGATCAACACCCCCATATGATGAAATAATGCTATCCAATGATAAAATTGAAAGTTGGGAATACCCCAGCCTCCTCTCTCCCTAGATAAGTTACATTTTTTGAAAGATCGCCTTGCTCGATGATATCCCCATAAGAATCTTGAGCACATTCTATCTATACGGGCAAAATAATGCGAGGGTATTAAGAAAGGAATAGCCCGAAATATATATAAAAATCTTGGAAGAATGAGCATTTTCAGTATATTAGTACATCCTACCAGCGAGAATTTTAAGTAAATTAATCTCTCTAATGTTTTATTTGAAGAAGCAATTATTGGATCCAAATTGGCTGCAATAATATTATCAACGTTAGCCGTCAGTTTAACACCGAGGTATATGGCCTCTTGATCACAATTAATATTTTCTGGTCGACCTGCTACAGAATGTATAATTTGGGTCTTACCTACATTTAACTTGTAGCCAGAAATTCGGCCAAACGTTGCTGCCGCTGCTATAATAATAGGAAGAGAGCTTGCGATATCATTTGACACAACCGCAATGTCATCTGCATAAGCACAGATTTTGAATTCGGAATTTTGGATCAGAACGGGTTTAACTGCATAATTACTCTCTAATGATAAAATAAAAAGATCTATATATAAAGCAAAAAGAAGGGGGGAGCAGGGGCAACCCTGCCTCGCCCCTGTTTCTATCAATACCTTTCCAGATAATTTCCCACCTATCCTTATGTATGCAGCTGGTTCTTTATATAATGCCTTTATTGCTTTAATTAAAGCATCTGGAAACCCCTTCTTCACTAAAACCTGCCACAAAAAGTTCCAGGAGACCCTGTCGAATGTTTTTTCAGCGTCCAACAGGGCCACTCCCACCGACGAATTCACTCCCTGCGCCCAATCCAACATAGAGATAATTCTTCTTATGTGATCCGTGGTTTCCCTATGTTGTATGAAACCATGTTGTCTCAATGAGACCAGGCCCAGCATTATATCATTCAGCCTATTAGCGATCATTTTTGAATAAATTTTATTATCCGAGTTCAATAGAGATATTGGTCTGTATAAACCCCATCTCTGTATCATTTTTGCCCTTCTTTTTAAAGACTACTATTGTAGCATTAGACCAGGACTGGGGAGGATTCCCTTTAAAAGCTTCTTGACAGATTTCAACCAACTCTGTTCTCATACTGTTCCTAAAGAACCGATAAAATTCTAGTGAGATGTTGTCTGGGCCCATTGCTTTCCCCTGGGCAAGTCCTAAAATAGCACTCTCGATTTCCCCCCAACTTGGTAGCTCTTGTAAACTGTTCTTTTGTATTTCAGTTATTGTAGTTGGGATTACTTCATTTAAATATTCCTCAGATGATACCTCTCCAACATCGTCCGTATAGAGGTCCTGATAATAACCTTGAAAGGCAGTCAAAACGCCCTCCTTAGTTTCTTGTAGCACCCCCTGCAGGTCTTTTACTTTAGAGATATCTATATTGGAGGCTTTTTCTCTTGCTCTTTTGGCCAATACCCGCCCTGTTTTATCTCCGAATTCATATGCTTCCTCCTTATGTAAAACAAATTGAGCAGCTATAAAATCAGGTATAGTTGCATAGGCCCTAGACCTAAAAATAGAAAGCTCTTTCTGAATTAAATTGAGTACAGCTACTTCCGCCCCAACCCTTATTGCCTCAGCCAACTTTTTGTCAGCAAGAAACACTTTATCAAAATCCTGTTGATGTTTTAACTGGGTCTGTTTCCGTTTAAATCTAGAAAAGCTTAAAGTTTCACCACGAACTACCGATTTAAATGCATCCCAAACAATCGGTAGGGAAGCAGTACCTTTATTTATCTAAAAAAACTCCTTTATCTTATTGGCCATAACCTGGCGGTATTCACCATCCAATAATAGTTTCCTATCAAACGGCCATTGTTGGGGTTCTTCCCTCTCTCCTTGGTCGAGATCTAATACAAATATCAACTGGTTATGGTCAGAAACCAGCTTGGGTTGAATCTCAATATTCGCACTTATCAGAAATTGAGTAGAAATAAAAAAATAATCCAATCGTACTAATTTTGCGTGGGGAGCAGAATAAAAAGTAAACCCATCATCCTCTGGAAATTTGGAGTTCCAGACATCATATAAACCGTGGTCCATAATCAGAGCTTGAATTGATTTAAACACCAACCTCTTTCTACCCTTATATACATAGTTAGATCTAATATCCACAGCTGCTTCCAAATTAATATTCATATCTCCACATAGTACCATGGGGACAGTCCATTGGGCTAATTCTAAATTTAAGCAATTAAATAATTCAGCATCATCTAAATTTGGTCCATACACATTATTTTTATTTTTTTATTTTATTTATTACAGACTTATACCGCGCTGGGAATTGACTCCCGAAGGAGTATCTCCGCGCCCCTGGCGTCATCTTTGAACAGAGCAGGTCCTACGGTGTAGCATTATTTCCCTTTGTCGGATAAACTAGTATTGAAAAAGGAAAGTTTTTAGTTTCCTCCTAAAAGGAAGATGTTCCCTACACTGTCTGATCTCTCTGGGGAGATTGTTCCACAGCTTTGGGCCAGCCACAGACAAGGCCCTACCCCCTTGCCTAGCCTTCTTAATCCTAGGAACACATAGGAGTTCTTGATCTCCCGATCTAAGAGATCGGGAGGGAGCGTATGCATTGAATTTTTTTGTCAGATATTCGGGGCCTTTCCCTGTGAGGCACTTATGGATGACACAACATGTCTTAAACAATACCCTCTGTTTCACTGAAAGCCAGTGAAGCTTAATTAACAGGGGTTTAGATGGAGTACGTGCAGGGGCATTGAGGACAAGGCTTGCAGCAGTGTTTTGCACAACCTGCAATCTGGAGATGACCCCCTCGTTGGCAGCTAACAGCAATCCATTACAGTAATCAAGCCTGCTCAACACAAGCGCCTGTACCAAGGTTTTTCTAGTGGTATCAGGGAGCAGGGGGAACACTTTTCGGAGAAGCCCAATGATATGGAAACAGGAGCCAACCACTTGGTTTCCATGTTGTTTCAAGGAAAGCTCCTGATCCAGTTTTACTCCAAGATTTTTCACGCACTGTTTAGGTTCAGGGACTGGGCCCAGATCTTGTGGCCACCAGTCAGGAGTCCACAGGCGTTTAGCTTCCCCAAAGAGCATCACCTCTGGTTTGGAAACGTTGCACTGTAAGAAGTTCGAGGCCATCCACTGGGCCACTTCTGTCATACCCCGGGCAAAGGAGTTTCGCACTTCAGATGTCAAAGTTTTAAACGGAAAGAGGAGTTGTGTATCGTCCGCATACAATACCGGGATAAAACCGTGGGATCTCATGATGTTCGACAGGGGGGCCACATAGATGTTAAATAAAGTAGGGCTCAGACATGAGCCCTGTGGCACCCCCTTAGAGATCTCCACCTCCTCCGACCGATACGTCCCCATGATGACACTTTGGGTACGCTTAGTGAGAAAACTCCTTAGCCAGGCCAGCACCCTGCCTTCCAGACCGATGTCAATTAGTCTGGAGGTCATGATGTCATGTGACACCGTGTCAAACGCCGCTGACAAATCTAAAAGCACCAGGATAACGGAAAAACCCCCATCCTGTAGCATATGAAGATCGTCAGCGACGGACAACAGGGCAGTCTCAGTGCTGTGCCTAGGCCTAAACCCAGACTGGGAGGGATCCAGCCCCCCTGCACTTTCGATGAAATTTGACAAGTGCCGATGGCAAATTTCTCCGTCAGCTTCCCAAAAAATGGAAGGAGTGAGATAGGTCTTAGATTTGTCAATTCAGTCCAGGGGATGGTGTTGTTTTTCCTCAGTGCTTTCACCAGTGCCCGCTTCCAATCTAGGGGGACTTCCCCTCTGCTCAGGGACAGGTTGATTACATGCTGGATTCCTGTAGCCAAAACATTCGCCACTAACGGCATAATGCGTGCCGGGATGATATCAGAGGGGTCCCCACTTTTTGTCTGGCTAATTAAAGTAATTACCTCCTCCGTTGTTATGAGAGGGAATTCTGCCATCTTGTTAGGGCAATTGATATTCATATGTGCTCCAGTGGCTAGATGAACCATGTTGTCCACTATGGTCTTATTTTTGGTGTTATCTTTGGTAGCTATTATTTTGTCATATATACCCTCGATCTTTTTGGTAAAAAATTGGGAGATGTTGTCACAGAGTTCCTGGGATGCTATCTCGATGGTCTCACAGGCAGCAGGTTTAGTGAAGGTTTGAAGAACTTGATACAAAACCCTTGCATTGTTTCCTGCTGCTTATAGTTGTGCTGCTATGTGTTGTTTTCGTGCAGCCCGGATGGCTTTGTGATAGATGTTTTGAGAGATCTTGTAATTCTCCCTATCCTCTGCCTTGTGAGTTCCCCTCCAGAATTTTTCTAACTTTCTTGTGGTTAGTTTTAGCAATCTTAAATCCTCTGTGAACCATACTTCTTGTTTAGAAGCAGATCGGGGTTTAAAAGTTCTCAAAGGTATAGCCTCCTTTATGGCCACTGTCACTGCTTCCTCGAACTTGCATAACGCAGTGGTCACATTGGCTACACATTCACCACAGCTGGGTTCGATGTATTTCCCCCTAAAACCGTCTGATGTTAATTTGTGCCAGGGTCTCCTGGTATCTGCCATCACCCTCTGTGTGGCTTGCGGTTTGTGGTTAATGCGGGTATGAAATTCAATGATGGAGTGGTCTGTCCATTCCACCTGGATAGGAGGTATGCATATTATAGCATTTGAGTTAGACAACACCAAGTCCAATGTGTGGCCTGCCCGGTGTGTTGGTCCCTGATTAATCTTTTTAAGCCCCAAAGTGTCCAGATCTGTCAGTAGGGTCCTAGCCTCAACACAGTTATTTAATTCACTGTGGATGTTGAAATCCCCTACCAAAAGGAAATCCGAGTTCTCCTGTACATGTGGTGCCAGGGCCTCAACCAACTGTATGGAAAAGTTTTCACATGGGCCTGGGGGGCGATAAACTAAAGCTCCCTTTCTAGTTTCCTTTGAGCTAGAATTAAGTCTAAAAATTAGAAGCTCCATCTGGGGAGTGCACACTGTCTCAATGATAATAACGTCTAGCTCCTGTTTAAACACAATGGCTATCCCTCCTCCAGTTTTGATTGGTCGGTCCATCCTCACCATCTTATAGCCTAATGGAACCCCCAATGTAATGGCCGGTGTAGTATGTGGCTTCAGCCATGTCTCGGTTAGGAAGCATAAATGTGGACTCTCAGATGTTATGAGGTCCCATACCTGTGTTGCATGCTTGGCCAGGGAACGGATATTACATAGTAAGTTTTTACAGTCTAGAGGTAGGTCCTTAAGTGGAGTGTCAATCAGGCCAACTTGATGCAGAATAGGGATCGAAAGCCGTCGCTCTAACAGGCGAGTTCTGGTTTCAATGCAGATGGAAAATTGCTCGTGACACCCCGAGCATGAAAAGGGCCCCTCTAGATTAATTCCCGCCTTATGAGTACATAATACGGGAGCATACCTGTCAATATCCAGCAATGCCTGCCTGGTGTATAATAGCCTGCTACTGAGAGACATATCCTGACGAATGATGTGTTCCTCCATAGCCCCCTGCCCCTGGTCCCGTCCTGTCGCGGACGGGCGCAGACGGGCTAGTCTTTGGCTCGTCTTAGGTGCTGGAGTAGGCGCCACACTGCGCGTCAACACTGCGCGTTGAAGCCGACGAGTTGCTTTATATCCCTCAAGTAGGGGAGAGCTAGAGCGCTAACCACTCGCCTCCCTGAGTGTGTCTGGCTCTGCCCCGCCTTCCGCACCCGTGATTGGCTGAAGGGTCGGACCGGGCGTGCAGGCACAGGTCAAGCTGCTGGAAAGAGCTGATCCCTCAATGCGTGCAAGTGAGTGGATTATAATATGACAGCGTGCCACTAATAAATGGAGTAACGTTTCAGCAATTTTAAAAGTAAATTTTAAAGTGCAACTTTTACATAAAATATTCAAAAAAGTTCGAAAGCTCACGGAGCAATTTTAAATCTTAAAACAATGCAGAGCGACTGTGCTCAAATATGGCGCCAAACGGAGTCGAGAGGAAGCTGCCACCGTCCCCCTTACCGCCATTACACAATGTAAACCTCGTTTGACCTACTTTAATACCTGAAATGGCCCAACGACCCCATTTGTCAGCTGCTACATTAAGAGTACTTCCAAACCCTCGTCTTTTCAAAATCGCAACTCCTCTTTTCATCCCTGTTTGTTTTGAACACACTATCAATTCCATACCCATTGTTTTTAGATACCCTCGGTTGTGCCATGGAATATGTGTTTCTTGTAGACATAATATGTCTACCTGTAAAATCTGCATAATTTTCCCCAAAACCTGTCGCTCTTTAGGATCGTTAAGACCACAAATATTTAAAGAACAAATTTTAATTTTCTTAAGTGTTGACATAACATATAATTGCTTCAACCCTGGGCTGTCTCTGCAGTAGGTTCATATCACAAACAGTCAAAGCGTCACTTAAGCTTCGTGCCATCTTTGTAAATATATCTAACATTCTTTCTTGCTGTTTTATTTCTCTCTGCATTAACTGCTTCCTGTCTGCTGGTTCCCCCCCCACACCACCAATCCCCCATGCCCCCTCCTATCCCCCCACCCTGAAGCACACCTACCCCCCTCCCCCCCTCCATCCTATGAGGCCCAGGGACCTTCATTCCCTGTTTACAATGGTTTACCGGGTTCCTCTCCCCCCGTTCCAAGGGCCAAAGCACACAAGCTCATTTATGTACAGTTTGCTACAATACAAAAAAAGATAGGACTCAAAAAGGCAACAATACTGACGCTTAGAGAGCTCTATAAATTCTCTCCCCTTGGAGCAATAACAGCAGCAAAGTAGCCCCTAAAAGTATATATTCGAACAGATACCAGTAAATCAGCACTTTATCATCCCAATATGTCCAGAAAGTCTTTAGCCTGTACTTCAGACAAAAAGAATTTTGTCTGGTCCTTAAAGACAACCTTTAATTTAGCCGGATTCTGTAGAAAAGCCACAGCCCCCTTTTTCTGATATTCTGGAGTCAGTTGACGAAGGTGCCATCGCTTGGAGACTGTGGCCTGACAAAAATCGGGTCTGACGAAGAAGCTACAATCTTTAGCAATGGCTTTCTTATCCGGTCGTGCAAGTCCAAAAATATCCTCACGAGCACGGAAATTGTTAAAGCAAACCAATATAGCCCTCGGGAGGATCTGCTCCCCTTGACGGGGGGGTTTAATTTTGAATGGAAACGGATGGGCCCTTTCGACCTCTTTAGACCTGTCCCAAACAGTCAGATCAGGGAATGCTTCTTCCAGTAATTCAACAATAAATTTGCGAACATCGGACCCTTCTTTCTTTTCTGGAATCCCCAAAAAGCGTAAGTTGTTCCTACGGGCCTGTTTTTCCAATTCAGACAACTTATGGCTCAGATCATCCCTATGCGCCTTGATTGCCTCTAGTTCCGTTTTTTGTATGGTCGCTTGATCTTCAAGAGCTGATATACGGGCCTCTACTTCCCAAACCCTCTCAGCAGTTTCAGTCCCAATTTTAATTGCACGTCTCACGGCATTTTTAACTTTGCTACATGTTGCCTGCATACGTGCATTCTCCGCCTTGCTCTCACTTCTATGATTCATCATAGTTTCGTATATTGTTGCTAAAGTGATTTCCTGTGGTAGATCAATTATTGCGTGCAACACTGTTGCCTGTGGATACGTGCCATTACCCCCCTTTTCACAGCCTGTCATAACATCAACCACATTCAACTTCTCGCCCGGAGGATTAGGGTTTTCTTGCTGGGGTCTTTTCTTCTTCCTACGCCTTTTAACAGTGGTAGCCGTCTCATTTGGAGAGTTCATAGTTGCTCTTGAACCACCTTCAGAGCTACTCATTGCACTATCGTCATCAGAATTATAAGTAGCGTTTGACTCTTCATCCTGCGAGGCCTCAGACAATGAGTAAAAATGTTCGCTCATTTCATTTGACACTACACCGTCCTGCATCTGATCGCTTAAGTCCGAAAAGCCCCTCTCAGCAATTGGTTTATCTTGATGCTCTCTATTAGTTTCATCTATAACCCCTTGAGTCTCTTGTGTTAACTCAGACCATTCAATACAGCGCTGCTCCAAGTCTATGTTCGTCATATCTTTGGTTTGATCCATCTGTCTTAGTGCTTCAACAGTAAGCTCCTCTACTAATAGCGAGGCACATTGGGGGGTCACTGCTGTAGGGACCATACTTTCATTCTCTCCCTCAGGTAACTCAATCAATGGAGCAGATACATTATTGCGGGCGTTCTGCCGCTCGAACATATCCGGGAGGGTCTGTACCCCTAACCCAGCAGCGCCTCCTTGCCTAACTGTTTGTGATGCAGCCCCCATTTTAGCCCGGCTATCTTCACCTTTTTTTAACTTTATTAACGCAAGATTATTAACTTCAATATTGTCAAAAGTCTCACCAGTCAATATTGTGTCCTTAGGTGAAGCAACCGCCGGGCGATCAACACCTTCAGTCGTCGGTTTTTCTCTATTCTTCCCACTCCGTGTGGTGACTTTTGGTGTCTCAGTCTGCTTGTTCGGACCCTTTGGCGGCATTTTCACTTGTCTTGCGGCACCCCCACGACCACGAACTTCCGAAAATCTGTGGCAAAAATGAAATATGGGCAGCCACCGAAAACGTTCTTCGTTGTGTAGTAGGAACAGCTGTCCAAACATTAGGGCACTGCTGTTTTTAATCTATTCCGACAGATTCCACGAAAATGCAGCACACTGCAGCCAAAACTCTGCTCTGACACCACTGATTTGCGAAGGAGCTCTTGCGTGCAATAATTCTTCAATGAGCAATTCCTTTTCACGAAGAAAGTTTTTAATCCTCCGCAAAGATGTTTAAACGGTCAGCAATCGTGAGCGTTACCAGACGCCACAGCCGAATTTCACCCTCGGCTCAGTCAGCTCGGCTCGGCTACGTCAGGTTCACGCCCTCACTCAGGTGCAGCGCGGACCTCTGTGCTCCACGCCAGCCTAACGGCCATACCGCCCAGCCAGAAAAGGTGCCGTTACTACCTTTCTTTCCTCTCGGTACAGAGCTTTTTCCACAACGCCGAAAAGTAAAAGCAATTACATCTCCATTCTCCGTTTACTTTAACAGCATGGACGCTGTGCTTCTCTCTGACCCCACGATATTGCTTGGCCAACAGAGACCTGGGGAGAGGACAGAGCTGCTCACACAGACCACACCACGGTCGCCATCTTGCCTCGCCAATGACATGTCACCATAATCTTTATTAAATTTTTTAAATCCACAGACCGATGAAAACGCCTTTGCGGTTTGAGCCTCCAAATGAGTTCTCCACTTTAAAGGGCTGTCAAACCAAAGGCCTAAGTATTTATATTCGCTTACTATATCTAATTTGTCCTGTCCTAAAAACCAATTAAAATTTATTGTCCTCTGCCCAAAACATAGGACCTTAGTTTTTTCCATATTCACTGTTAAAAGCTTTTTGTCACAGTAATTTTTAAACACATTTAATTTCCTTTGTAGGCTCATTTCAGTTTGGGCCAGGATCACGAGATCATCCGCATATAAAAGACATGGCACTTTATTTCTATTCATGCGCTGACTCGCGTTTCTTTCAATTTCCAGTACTGCAGGAAGATCTGCTAAGAAAATTGAAACAAGCAGGGGAGCCAAAACGCACCCCTGTCTAAGGCCATTCTTTACTAATATATTATGGGTAAGTGATCCCTTTGTATCTCTAATGACCTGGGCCCAATTGCCGCTATGTAATTCTTTTAAAATATTCAGTATGCCATCCGGCATTCCATAATTTTCCAGCAATTCCCAAAGGCTATTGCTGTCCACTGAATCAAAAGCCGTCCGGAAATCGACAAAGCAACAAAATAGTTTACCGTTTTGCTCTATCGTTTTCCTGGCTAATACCCACAGGGCAAAACAGTGATCCATTGTGGAGTGGCCATCTTTAAACCCACCCTGTTCCACTGGCACAATAGACCACTGTTCCACCCAGTCTTTTATCTAGCTTAATATTATTTTCGCTAATATCTTTTCTCCTATATCTAATAGGTTAATTAGCCTGTAGTTCTTAGGGGCATGCACATCCCCTTTCTTGTGTAGCGGCCTTATTATTGCCCCCTTCCAGTTTGTGGGGATCTTCCCTTGTTCTAAAATTATTGCAAACATTTTAGAGAAGAATTCCGCCCACCAGGTCTGGTTTGAGTTTAAAATCAGGGCAGGTAGATTATCTGGGCCTGCAGCTCTTGTTAAGTTCAATGTCCTTATTATCCTAAGGACACTAACTGCTGAGCAATCTTGTTTTAGGTCCTCTATGAGGCCACTCCAGTCCCTTGATACCTAATTTCCAATTCCACTCCTCGGGGCGTATAATTTCTGTATATAGTCTACCCAGGCCCCCTCTTCCACTTCGCAAATCATTGGAGCAACCGAAGATTCTGTAGCTGACCGAATTGGCTTCCAGAACTGACATATATTCTTAGATTCGATAGCTACCAATAATTTACCCCAACATGTTTCTTTGTGAGTCCTTTTAGCATTACGGATTAGAGTGGTGTATTCTCTCTTTAGTTTTACGAGATTTTCAGCCCTAGCTTGGACAAACTTTTTGCGTAGGCTACGCTCTTCTCTTCTTATTTCTTTTTTCTTAATAACGCAATCCTGGTTAAACCAGGTTCCTTGCTTCTCCTGTAACCTTACTTTGTTCTTAGGGGCGCTTACATCAGGCCTTAAATCTACACTTATACTTTTCACTACTTGTCTTATTTTCTCAACAAACCATGCTAGGTTTTGGCCACTCAGGCAACCTAACTGAACCTTTGTTGTAGTCTAGTTAACCTTTCGATAAATGCGTCGGATAACCGAGTGGTTATCCGCTTTGGATAATCCATCTCTTGAAAAATAACTTTGTCGCAAGCTGCCTGTTAGGCTATAACCAATTCCAATTTTATTAATTTATGGTCACTGCATTCCATGGGGCTAATCCTAAAATCTTTTACTAAGTCAAAATTCCATGCTAACATAAAAACATAGTCTATAGGGCAGTTTTGCGTCCCATATTTAAAAGTTTTCTTTGCTGGGCGGTCTTGAGCTACTCTGCCATTTAGGCAGAAGAAGCTTTTTGTAGCTAGGTAATTACCCAACTTAACCGCATCAGTCGGTATTTTACTTTCCAGAAACTCAGCTTTTTTTTACTTCATATGACTCTAGAATTTCTGTATACCACTGATCTGACAACTTTGGATTTAATTTGTGATTAAAATCTCCCAATAACAAAATCACATCCTTCCCATACGTATCACAAAGTGAATCTATGTCATTCTTAAAATATATCATTTCAACCCCATATTCCTTCTGTAAGCTCCATTGCATATAGACATTTAGGATCAACATATTTTCATATTTTTTTATCAGCAAGCGTTGTTAAAATTCTACAACCCAAGAGCCACTTACACGTCACCGATAACTGGGAAACCTTAATCGCTAAATTTGTTGATACCATGGTCAGCAAGCCACCTGCAGGACGGCCAGATCTAGATTTTATTGCCGGTCGGTGGATTTGTGAGAACCCTTCCACTACCGGGGGCACTCCACAGAGCCAGGTCTCTTGTATACAAATGATTTCTTTATTATTTACAAGTTCTTTCAAGGCTTCTTGTTTTAAATCCGTTCCTAGCCCATTTATATTCCAAGAGACCATTGTTGTGCTCTGTGGCTGCCCCATTGCCTATTCTACTTCGCTTAGTGGCCCATTAATTTTGGAATCCTCCACATAACTAAATGAGGGGCCTACGGGGCTTAGATTTTTACTCCAATTCTTCCAGTCCTCCTTCAGGTCTGAGTTATTTATTACTATATTGAAGTTTTCCCGCCCATGGTCCACTTCCCTTCCAGGTAGTTTCACTTGACTCTTTCCTAGTCCCGCATGAAATCGTAAGAAGGATTTTTGCTGAGGAACCTTTTGTACTAGCGCTAGCTTTTCTTTAGGCACTAGTCTAATCCCTTCATTGCGTATCTCCTCCTCTGCATTTATTATTGCCATTATGACCAGGTCAGAGTAAAGCTGTACCTTGGTGACCTCCTTACCATCACCAGCTATGATGCCCTAATTTAAAAGGAATAGGCACTTCTGTGCCTATTCCTTTTAAATTTGGGCAGTGGGCAAATGCATTAAGGAGAGATCTATTTAGGTAGGAACTCTTCCTTGACTTTTTCCCACCCCTTCCCATTTTTATGTGTTCAAAATGAAGCCACTTATTCCCTTTATCCACCTCTTCTTCCAGCCTGGGTCCCCTGATGTAAATGTATGTTAATTCTACGCCCATCCTCAGTGCCGCATTCCCGGTATACCTTCTCTTTGATGGGAGCCTTACAGGCAGGAATGCTCGCTTGCCTATTGACCAAGTGACTTATATTTTTTGAGCCCATAACCTGATGTTTTTGCTTCCTGCTACAGCTCTCCTTTTTTACTAGAGTCCAACCCGAGTTCTATGGTCTTATTCTAGTTAATCTAGGTACCCTCACTATTTTATGGGGTTCGGGCTTAAGATCTTGTTTGGCTGCATCTATTAACTCTTTCTTCTCTCTTCTCTTTTTCGTCACTCTTGTGTTACCCTTTCTTTGTACATCCCTTCCTACCAAACTCATTTGTTTTGATAAACCATAGCTCATATATTCGCACATATATTTATTTGTTGTTATTCTTTTCTACAGGTGTGAAGATCACCCTGCTGGTAATGAGGTATTTCTGTACTTGAATGAGTGCATGCACACTCACACTGTATAAAGAATATACAGTAGCGTTGTATTTTTAGGTCCTGCAGAAAGCCTGGGCGTAAGGCTCTATTGGCTGAAACTAGTTGACCACTATTTGTCAAGTGGCATATTTGTTAAAAGCCACTTTCACATATTTTTAATGGGATTGCAAGAGATAGTAGAATAAAAAAAGAGTTTTCTCTTTCATATTTCTTTTAATTTTCACTCACTTTGCACTGCACATATATTTTCCATCAATGAACCATACACTTATGTTATTTGTTGCATTTAGTGAATATATGTTTTTTTCTCTTTATACCTATTCCTTGATTGTGATCAACAAGGGAGTCGGTGTTAGGATATCCAAATGATGACACTGGCCTCTCTTGGCAGTTGATGGAAATCCAACTGCCTGTTGATCTTTTATATTTGACTTAATGTGCAAATATTGCTGTCCTTTCTCGTTCTCACTCTTCTTTTTGCCCACCAGATTTTTTTTATGATTAGATATAAGTGAGTTGGGGATTGAATCTGTTCATTTGGTCGGTAAACTGTCCCTTAGACCCTCCTCCTGTTGTGAGTTTTTTTGCCTACACTGTACAAGAACCCATTGTTAAGTAGTGCAGTATTTATTGTATTTTGCAATGTGTGTAATTCTAGTGATACAACATACCTAACCTGTTGAGAACGGTTGAAAGTCAGTGAAACTGTTGTTTAGAAGTGGTGGTTGGGGCTAAGAATCGCCCAACCCACCGGAAACAATATTACCCATTCTATAAGTGTGGAAGTTGTGTTGTGTGGTCAATTCGTACATCTTTCTATATAAAGTATACTCATTTTATTCAAACTCGTGTGGAGTCCATTTGTGGTGACATCATTGGGATTGCTGTGGGTGTGGTTGCACATACTGAACACTCGTGCCTTCGAGATAAGCCTGGCTGCTCGTGTCGTGCTACTAAGGGGGTGAGCAGGGCTGTCTCTGACGGTGTCCTTTCTTGGCCTAACGTGGGAGCGGGGGGTCCGGGTTGCGCACTTGACAACAACGGTGCACACGGGAACTCCGGCTTCTAACAGGTATCTGTGTCAGGAATATGGCGCTAAATCGTATGGGGGTTGTGAAACTTCTGTCTATCAACATATGTGCAAAACACACAACAGAGCAGACCAGGTCTAGGAATGGTGTGTAGCTATACTAGTGACTGTGAAACAGTTGGATGCATGTGTGAGCGAATGCTATTGAGTCACAAAAGCTAGAACAAATCCCATCAGCCCACCCTTTTCGTGGAGTTTACGTCATGTGTGTAACCTAGTGTTGTTGAAAATATTTTTGTTTTTTGATAGGAAGAAGATATGCTTCTCTCCCTCCAGTGGACATTTGAGCGTAAAGTTCCTGGTAGATATGTAACTTTTCCTAAGTACATTTTATGTTATCCCTCATTCAACACATCACTTGTAGTTGCAGTAGCTATTCCATATCTGAGGTCCTAAAGAAAGCC
Source organism: Lissotriton helveticus (assembly GCF_964261635.1). Classification (NCBI taxonomy): domain Eukaryota; kingdom Metazoa; phylum Chordata; class Amphibia; order Caudata; family Salamandridae; genus Lissotriton; species Lissotriton helveticus. The sequence continues at coordinate 1,711,127,217 of NC_136059.1, forward strand.
GGGGTAATTCCCCAAGAGGCTGAAACATGTCAACCGTCCTGCACAGCGCCAGAGGGTAGTCTAACTACTTGGTGTGTTTTTAATTTTTGACACCTAGACTTCTATCTGAACGTTTCCTGAGTCTTAGTAGTCAATTTTATTCATCACGATCACCTGAGCACTGCACTGTATTAATACTATTTTTTGATGAACATCATGGCTAGAGTATTGACATCCATTCCCGCACCGGCACTATATGGTCGGGCGTGGTATTGAATGATCATCAATTCCCACATGACGTAAACTCCACCAAAAGGGTGGGCTGATGGGATTTGTTCTAGCTTTTGTGACTCAATAGCATTCGCTCACACATGCATCCAACTGTTTCACAGTCACTAGTATAGCTACACACCATTCCTAGACCTGGTCTGCTCTGTTGTGTGTTTTGCATCTTGACAGTAGGGGAGCGAGCAGACAGGTCGTAAAATATTCCCCTTGACCCTCCACACATATGTTTTTTATTATCAACATATGTGAACAAAAATGGGGGAAGATGGAGGTAGATGTTAGGTTTATCCTCCAGACTGTGTATAGTTATTAACTAATCTGTAAATGACAGACCAGAGAACCTAACCAAAGGAAAGGGCTTCCGCTAAATGGGCGAAAAAATGCCCCAAAATTAATAAGAGAAATTCTCTTCTTGAGTCCCCTCACTCACCAAGGGTTGTCCCTAGGTGACATGCTTCATCATTGGGGCCATCCCAGACAGCTACTGTTTGGGGCATGCTGCAACTTGCAGAACTACGTAAGAGCACTTTGTGTGAAAGAAATGTGTAGTGCAGTGTTTGGGGGAGTGGTGATGATGATACTAAAAATGCCTAGCTAGTGAGCGATTAATTTATTCCTGCTCCTAGTTGGTATGGATAAAAAGGGGTTAATAGTAGGAAGGAAGTATAACTGTTATGTGTATATTTCCCTAGTATGTGGTTGACATGTTTCGAGGTGTCCCCTAAACCTCTTCTTCAGGACCACATGGGGACTATCCCCATGCGTACCACTCCATGAGAAAAACTATCCTATACTAAAGAAATAATATAATAAAGAACACATGCACACCTAATGTGTGAGCACCAATTTAAATACATACGGTTGAAATCAGACTCGCAGTATCTGTTCAAGGAGATAAAGTGACAAAGAGATTAGTACATATTGGCTGCCCACCTCTCACGTGGGTCGGTCTAAACCATATCACACTACCCATGTTCTCACATAGAAGAGGCAAGAACCTAAAGGACATCATAGTACACACTCACCCAAAATCCCAACTCAAGAAACACCAACAGGTAATCAATATGTTACCCACAGGTCATCACCCATGTGGCAACTGCAGTGTGTACCACCTAACTGCTACCACAAAGAAGGTGACTTTCAACACAGGAACAGCTTGGGAATTAAGAAAGTTCACCACATGCAACAGCTCAGGGGTGATATATATGATCACATGTAGCTGTAACCTATACTATGTAGGAATGACTATTAGAAAGATCAGGCACGAGAATATGTGAGCACCGTAGCAACATTAGGTGCAACAGGGCAAGCACACGGATGACTGGGCACTTTATTGAAAAGAAACACCCCCCAAATGACATGCAATGGGTAGTGTTAGAACATATGACACACTGAGAAAATTTGAAACAAAAGCTCCTGGAAAAAGAACAAAGATGGGTGTTCAAATTGCAGACAGATATGATAGGCCTGAATGATAATATCCCATGGGGACAGTTCACAAGATGAACTATACCTTGGGTACATTGGAGATACAGAAAGAATAATCCCAATACCACTCCAGGATTGTTTTATTTAGATCTCAGATGAGAGGACCGGACGGTACTCAAATCACCTCCAAGAAAAGGTCCCATGAATAGACTCCCACGTGAATTGCTTTTGTAATTTCACTGGCATGATGCAAGGAACTTGCAATTACTGAACAAACTCATCCACAACCACAAAAAGCAACAGCCTAAATCCTACTGCCTCGCTATCAAAAACAGGCTTTAGACCAGTTTCTCCTCTCAGGTGGACACCACACTAACCACACCTCAATTGATAATCTTTTAACTAAATATTGGAGGGGGACCAATTCAGGCTTTTACTTCCAATATGGCGCACAAACCTTGCCAATAATGAAATGGCCTTTAACCTTAATTCATAGTCTTTTTTTCATGTTCCCTTTTTTGTCATAGTCTTTTTTCAGTTGCGTTAATCACCTCGAAAAATACTAACAAAGAATTATTATATACTTATCCACCAGTTTTACAATGGCAATAATAAAAAATAAAAATCCAACCCGGAAAATGATCCTCCCAAAATGATGCAGACAAATTTCGGAAACTAGGCGGCCATTTTCTTACATCCGCGGTCTAGTCTTTACTTGCATATGAGCTAGACTGGGCTTTTTCCTGCCAGTATTTAAACAACATTGGGCTGAAGACACGCTAACATGCGGTCCGCCCGGGTACGAGTACGTGTCATTGACGGAGGAGTGCTGAGTCAAGTAAGATCTTTTCTTCCCCAACAGAAACCCAGGATCCCTGATAAATGCTCTTTTTTCCTCCAGGCCACACTGTGGGGAATAACTAACTAGTATTTCGCATTCACCCATGGCCCTTCTCTTGACACAAATACTTTATATACATTCTTCTAGGGTTACTACAAGCCCCTCCACCCTGGCAGTCCATAAGGCACAGCGTTGTCAAAACAGAAGTATGTTATTACAAATTGTGAACAGTATGTTTATATGTTTGTTTTGTCTTGTATTGTTTGCTCACGAGTGTTTCTTTCTTTTCACCAATGTTTATAATGATTAACCATGCTTTCTTACAATAGAGCAGTCCGATGTGTTCCAAGGTGTCATATTGGATACAAGCACTAATTAAATATTTTTCTACTAAGGGCACCAATACAAACTACAGAGGAATGCATTGATTTATGCACTGCATATGGTTTGGACCTGCCCACATGAGAGGCGGGCAGGCAATATGTACTAATATCTTTGTCACTTTATCTCCTTGAACAGATACTACAATTCTGATTACAACCATATATATTAAATTTGGTGCCCACACATTAGGTGCGCATATGTTCTTTATTATATTATTTCTTTAGTATAGGATAGTTTTTCTCACTGAGTGGTATGCATGGGGCTGGTCCCCATGCGGTCCTGAAGAAGAGGTTTAGGGGACACCTCGAAACATGTCGACCAAATACTAGGGAAAGTATACACATAACAGTTACTCTTCCTCCCTACTATTAACCCCTTTTTATCCATACCGAGTAGGAGCAGGAATAAATTAATCACTCACTAGCTAGGCATTTTTAGCATCACCATCACCACTACCCCAAACACTGCACTACACATTTTTTTCACAAAAATTGCTCCTACGTAGTTCCGCAAGTTGCAGCACGCCCCAGACAGTAGCTGTCTGGGATGGCACCAATGATGAAGCATGTCGCCTAGGGGCAACCCTTGGTGAGTGAGGGGACTCAAGAAGAAAATCTTCTCTTCTTAGTTTTGGGGTGTTGTTTCGCACATTTAGCGGAAGCCCTTCCCTTTGGTTAGGTTCTCTGATCTGTCATTTACATATTTGTTAATAACTATCAACTTATGTGGCCTGAATGATGCAAAACAGACAAAATGTGGTGGTAGGGTTACAATCGATGGGCGCTAATATTGTATGCCTCCAAGAGAGAGATATAGATGGTGATCAAATATATGTTTTGAAAACACTGGGGTTTAGGGTGATAAGTGAGATGATATAGGGTGCTAGGGTTCGAGGGGTTGGGATTTTGGCTAAAGGCAGTAAGCTGTTGTGTAACCGAGCAAAATCTGACAAATTTGGCCGCTGAGCAGTTGCTGAATGCCGATATGGGGCTAGGCAGAAATTAACACTCTACACAATATATGGAAGTAACTGTAATGACCCTGTAAATCACCAGAACAATTGGGATCATACTGTCCTATAACACTTATTAATGGGGATTCAAAAATATACTCAAAACTGTTTGCCAACTGTTAGCCAACTGTTTTACTGTTACTGTTAGCCAACAGAATCGCACCTACCAATACCAAATTGATTTCCAAGCATGGATTTGTTCCACGGAGGTCTACTATAAACCATATTCAAAGAGTCATCACGCTGTTTGATACTACCAATGTTGCAGGAGATCCTATGGCTCTGCTTTTACTGGATGTTAGAAAAGCCTTTGATAGGGTCTTCTGGTAATGTTTATGGGTTATCATGTCTAGGGTAGGAATCAGGGATGGTTTTATCCATGCAGTTCAAAGACTATATGTCGAACCAACAGCAGCAGTGATGGTTAACAGCATGTTGTCTAAAGCATTTGCAATATCCTGAGGTTCGATGCAGGGCTGTACTTGCTCTCTGATCTTGTTTGCAATCTATATTGATCCATTTATCCGCAGATTAGAAGAAAATGCCGAAATAACAGCTATATGGTCACAGAACTATTCTGCTAAGACCTTAGCTTATGCGGATGATATAGCTTTGGAAACAGCTGACACAAACACTGCCATAACAGCTATTGAAGATCAGGCTAGGCATTTTGGACAAATCTCTGGTTATGCACTTAACCAAGGTAAGACTCAGATTGTCCTTAACGACAAAGCAAAAATTTATGATATACGTGTAGTAGAAAAAAACCACATATCAAGGTATTTGTATTTCATCTAAGTTAGATAATGTGGTTAAGCTTAACATAGAACCCCTTATGGATACTATACAAAAAGATCTCCAACGTCTTAATAATTTGCATTTATCTATTATAGGTAGATCTAATGTTATTAAGATGGTGTTTTTCACAAAGATTTTATATTTGTTCTGGGCAATATGTCTTGAATTCATGACAGTATGGTTTAAAACAATAGAGCGGATATTTTCTAGATTCATATGAGCTTATTCACAACCACGACGTGCTTAGAAAACTCTTACCCTATCCAGCGACAGGTAGGCACTGCTGAATCTAAAATTATATTATTGGGCTTCTATATTACTCTTTAGCAGGGAGCTATTACAGAATAAAAGGGATGATATATAGACAGATGCAGCTCCATCTAACTTTGAACTTGTGTTGGGAAGTGAGAATAGTGGCTGTCCATGGCGCCAACTACATGACAGCTACTATAAAAAAAAAGTCTGGTTTATAACCCTTTTCAATGTATTTAAAGCATGGAGGGCAATAAGGAGAGTGTTTGGGATCAACAGAATATCTTTTTATATTCCCTTAGCTGACAATCAAAATCTCCCGGAGATTTTTAGAGAATCTTGTATGCGGAAATGAAATAGCGCTGGTATTGTCCAGATTGGCTGCTTTTTCTCCCCAATAGAGATATTATCCTTTGAAGAACTGAAAAATTATTTTATTCTAGATTGGCAGGACTTTTTTAAGTGCCTTAAAATTAGAAATTTTCTGCTATGGAAGGAGTGGGAAAGGTGCAATTTTAAAAAGTTGGAATTGTTGAAAAAGTACTTCAGGATAAAGCAAGCTCTATTGGGGAGATATAAACACGTATTAATGCTGCACTACCAGATGATTTGGATAAATATTCACAGAAGTGGCAGGAGGAAGTAGGAATATCAAATGAGAAATTTAACTATGCGTATGAGATGTCACAAACCATTTTAATGTCCACGAGGTTACAGGCGCAATTTTTTAAAACATGTTTTTTTGTACTGCACCCCAGATAAAATTACTAAGTGGGGGAGTGGTAAGGGAACATTCTGCCTGAGATGTACAATGTTTAATGCAGACAGTGTTCATATCTTTGCATTGTGATGAGTTAACAAAATTGAAGAAAGATTTTGGACATTTTTTGACTGAGGTGTTGATCAATGATGGTATTATATTAGGGGTTGCGGAATCCAATTGAGTAAGAACAGGATTGAATAAATTTTTCTTGCTATGCATCATCCTGGCTGGACCTTAATTCACCATCTTTTCAGCAATGGCTCACCAGGAAGCTTTCAATATCTAACCTTTTAATGGCTATATATAAATGAAAAGGTAGTAAACTCCGTAGAAGAGGAGTGAAAATTTAGACTCCGTTGCCTGTGTGGAGTCAAACCCAAAGTAATGAATAGGTAGGGGGGAATTATCCTCCCCACTGAGAGTGGTCATGATGGATTGAATAGAATTATATTTTAAGAGGAAGATATTGCAATAGTTACTTTGATTCGCAGTTGACTACATTAATTTATGGAACTCTATGTATATATGTAATGAATTTGAGTGATTATACCTGTCTGATGGTGGGAGGGGGGCAAGTGGGGATTATTATGGAGAAATGCATAAAGACTGTTTAAAAAAAATAGACACCAGGGTATTGGTAAGGACACGTTACACAAAGTAAAGAGAGTGAAACATTATCTAGTTGTATGGTATACAGCTACAATAATCAAAATTAGGATAATTAGAATTTCTTCTCATTCTGACATTTTCTTAGCGATATAACTTTCTACACTAACTTGATTTTGACTGACTGCCAGATTTAATTTGGCCAGTAGGTGTTTTACTTTCATTTTGAGGTCCTGCATACAAGTGCATGCTCTGTGCTCCAAAACATGTTTACAATTCAGTGGGCTTACAATTTGCCCACAGCATGTCATTTATTGTTTAGGTTGTCACTCTGATTTACAAACCTTTCATTTACTTAACTCCCACAGGCTTTCCTTCCTTTCTAGTGTTAGCTAATCCCTGGAACATGGACCAAATACAATTGTTCGTCCTTGTCCTTTTACAATGCATGTTGGAAGTGGGGGTCCTTATTCCTCACTGCCGCTAACAAATGCTGGAGGCGGGAGTCCCCAACCCCTCATTTCAATGTTAGGCTAAGTAAGGACGCCGCCTGTGAAAGCCTTGCTCACCCCCTTAGTAGCTTGGAATGAGCAGCCAGGCTTATCTCCAATGTATAATATGTGCAACCACACTCACAGCAACCCAATGATGTCACCACAAATAGACTCCACACGAGTTTTTATAAAATATTTATAATCTTTATATAAGACGCTATTCGATATGAGCACACAATACAAAATCAACATATAACATTGGGTAGTATTCCTTCCTGTGGGCTGTTAGGTTCTAATCCCACCCACTGCTTCTAACCAACGGTTAAGCTCACTTCTAACCGTTTCCAAAAGGTTAGGCAAGTCGTATTGCTAGAATCACACACGTTCCAAAAGAAAAGAAATACTGCGATGCATAACGATATTCTTTTGTACTGTGCAAAAGAGAAACAATGCCATACATTGCTCCAAAGCCATGTACTTTGCAATAGAAGGAATAATGCAATGCCTATCACTACTAGCATGCCCTTTACCAGGAAGAAACAAAGCAATGCATCAAGCTATAATCATGTACTGTGCAATGAAGAAATAATGCAATGTGCTACGTTACAATCATGTACTCTGCAAGGGAAAAATAACGCAGTGCGTAGTGCTCCAAGCATGTAGTTTGTCAGGCACAAATGAGGTCAGGCATCATACAAAACTTCTATAGTTTGTTAGCAGCAATAATGCAAAATGTAATATGACAGTTTAGGTGCTCGGTTAGCAGTGCCCCCAATATGGATCAATGATGACACCAAAGTACTGCTTGTCACTCTGGCCCCAGTACTGCCCCTCCTTGGGCCAGCACGGGCTGAGATCCGAGCCGAATTAAGAGGCTCACGCAGCTGACAGAAGCGGGAGGCTGAGAGAGTGTGCCTCCGGGCCCGCACCCCCACACCAGGTGGTGATCCACGCTAACTGGGGGGTGCGACCCCACTCTCCTCTCCTACTTCAGCGACTTGGGCCTTGATACAGAACTCCGTCATGGGGTACGGTGAGATCGGGCCAGCGGCTCAGCTCCTCCGGGGCTGCCGGTCCAGGCCGCTGTTTTTCACTAAGGGGGCTCAATGGCTTGACCCTGCTTTCGGTGGTCCCAGTGAACATCGAGACCCGCTCTCAGCACTGTGGAGACTTACTTCGAATTCGGTGCACACACTACCCAGGCACTCATCACCAGCGCCTCAGGTTGCACCTTGACACAGACTCTTTGATTCGAAACTCGTCTCTCCTCTGGTGCTCACGATGACCCGGCGCTCTTCATCAACACCTCTGCTTGTACCTCGACACGCACCCCGTGTGTCCGAGTCTCTCCTCTTCTCCCGGTGCACACATTATTCAGGCGCTCTTCACCAATGCCCTGGCTGCACCACGACACACACTCTACGTGTCCAAGTCTCAACTCTTCTCCCGGTGCACACGATGACCAGGCGCTCCTCACCAAGGTTCTGTTTGCACCACAACACGCACTCTGCAGGTCCGAGACTCACTTCTTCTTTCGGTGCACAAAACGACCAGGCGCTCCTCACAAAAACCAAAAGTAAGCTTGGTAGTAAACCTTTCAGACTGTGAACTTACAGAAGCACAAAATGCGGTACTAGAGAAGGGCCTGGGTTATGTACCTACGGCCAACATGGACAAATTCCATCTATGTAAGGAAGTCCAAGAATTCATGCGGCGTTTGAAACTACAAGTCTTTTTCAAAGACAAGAATGATGAGAGTGTACTTGGAGATACTAAACTTAGACCTAAATCTACGTTCACACCATTGAACAACACCCTACCAATTGAGCTACTTACTTTCGAGAAAGCAGTAATGAGGGAACTTGAGGATATTGATCCACATGAGAGAAGCACCTTTCAGAACATCAACAAAGAGGAAAGACAAGCATTACGAGAGTTGAGCAACAACAACCGGATAATGATAAAACCGGCTGACAAGGGCGGCGCAACTGTTATACAGAACACAAGCCAGTATGACACTGAATGCATGAGACTGCTCCAAGATGAAAGGAACTATGAAATTCTTTACAGTGACCCAACGAATAGGATAGCAACCAAAATCAACACGATGGTAGAGGAAGCAGTGACACATGGGTGGATCACCAAAAAAGAGGGGGATTTCCTATGCCAGAAAGACCCTAGGACCCCCTACCTATATACACTTCCCAAGATACACAAGAGTTTACTAAACCCCCCTGGACGACCCATCGTCTCCGGCATCGGATCAATACTGGAACCCCTGTCAAGATTTGCTGACGCCTTCCTTAGGCCAATTGTTCAGAAAACCTCAACGTATTTGAGGGATACAAAGGATGTACTGAACCTATTGGAAGACATTACCTTTGATCCTAATACTCAGCTATTAATCAGCTGTGACGTGGAGAGCCTCTATACTAGTTTGCCACATCAAGCTACACTAGAGATTGTGGAGGATGTCCTGTTTGAGGAGTTTTGGGAATACCAGACACCACGGAATGTGGTGATGGAATGCTGCTCCCTAGCCCTCAAGGAGAACTTCTTTGAGTACAAAGGTACCCTCTACCTTCAGAAACACGGATGCAGCATGGGAAGCACATTCGCTCCCAGTATAGCTGGTCTATACGTGCACCACCTAGAAGTGAACAAAATACTGCATCAAAACAACCCCTACAGAAGTAACATCAAGGTATGGAAACGATACATCGATGATATCCTGATCATCTGGGATGGAGATGAGAGGACTGCCAAACAATTCCTGAGCTGGTTGAATCTACAAGACGATTATTTGAAATTTACCAGCACTACCTCTAACTGCAACTTAGTGTTTTTGGATTTGAACATCTACCCCAAGGAAGGCAGATTAATGACTACAACTCATTTTAAAAACACTTCAAAGAACTGTTTATTACTGTATAACAGCTTCCACCCGAGACATCTGCGGGATAATCTACCGTACGGGCAGTTCCTGCGCTTACGCAGGAATTGTACAGAGATCAAGGACTTCAAACTACAGTCCAAGGACTTGGAAAAGAAGTTGGTAGCCAGAATGTACCCTGAGAAGATCATCAATCAGGCATACAAACGGGCCAAGAACAACTGCCGAGAGAGTCTCCTGGAAGAAAAAGTGCCGAAGGCTGAGGATAAAAGACCAATCTGCATCACCACTTACAACACCTGCTCTAATCAGGTGACAAAGATCATCAACAGGAACTGGAAGATCCTGAACAGCGGTGGGTTACAAATACCTAAACCCATGTTCTCTCACAAGAGAGCACGGAGCATAAGGGATGTTCTAGTCCACACAAGACCGAAAGCAACCAGCAACACTGGTAAAACAAATTCCAACTTTGTACGTGGCCACCATCCATGTGGGAATTGCAAGGTTTGCTGTCTCACTAAGAAAAGCAACAACCTAATCTTCAGTGATGGTACCAGCTGGGAGCAAAGAAGCTTCAGCAATTGCAACAGCACCAATGTTGTTTACTTAATTACATGCCCCTGCAGGATGGAGTATGTAGGAATGACGACGAGGGCAGTAAAACTCAGGATAGGAGAACATAAAAGCACCATCAAGTGTAAGAAAACCAGCACGAAACTCACCAATCATTTCCTAGAGATGAACCATAGACCAGAGGAAATAACATGGACTGTGATCGAGCAAGTGAGTAATGAAAGATTCCTGCTGGAAAAAGAGCAAAGATGGGTGTTTCGCATCCAGTCTCATAAAAGGGGACTGAACGATGACATACCGTGGGGACAGCTGTGACCCACTACTGGTTGACATTGAATCTGAAAACAAACTATAGATATAATAACATGAACCACTCCACGTCCAACCGGAAACATCGATGAACAACTCAGTGGCGCAATCAAGGGCTACATGAGTGGGACCTGTCATTGAAAAAAAGCCCCCCCCCCCCCCCCCCCTTGGGGTAGTGTTGTTTGTCTCATGAGTAATCATCCCCTTATAGCAACACTGTGCTGACATCTAGCACCCGGGATATGCTATTGTACCAAGAAACCCTTGGCAAAACCTAGTTCGATCCATAAGCACTGTTTGATCCCATCTCAGAGAGAAATTCTGTATCCTGCACCAACTGATGCCACTAGACGAGGGAACCCCCGGCTGTATTTTTGAATCATTTTTCAGCAGACTTTGAAACTGATTGGTATCATCTCCGTATTTTTTCAAACCAATGAGTATGAATAAACCTTTTATTTTTTGAAGATATCCCACAAATGAGCTAAATCACTGAAACAAGCTGAGGGACAAACATCATATTCTTATCTGTTTAATGGTCTACGAGAATGCTAAAATCAGTTCCTAGTATGTAGGATCCACTTGCCTTTCGATCAGGCCGGTCAGAGAAATAGAGGAAAGACTTCCGCTATTTTGTCCCACTGTGTGCCAAATAGCGTCGGCCATTTTCTAATCGGAGCGGTCTAGTGTTTTACTCCAAGGGGTGTGGTTTCCCGGAAGCGTGAGGCAACACGGACGGCATTCATACAAATACATCTACCGAACGAACGAGTGACCACGCGTCCTCGGAGCTGCATGGTAGGGATGATAGGCGATTTGCCGTGCCGGTAACGTAAGTAACAGACTCGGATCCTGAGTCTCTAATAAACGGGTCAAAGGGCTGCCATTTTTCACATCAGGACTTGAGTGTACCGCTTTTACTAACGGGGGTGGCAATGTTTATCTATCTTCACAGTCAACCGAGCAAAAACTTCCTCCGCCTGCAGGCTCATGGGGCACAGTCAAACTAACGTAAAAGTATGTATGAAAAGAAAACATCGACTACCATTTGTACCGATATTGTTATTTTTAGACTTGGTAAACTTACGATCTGAGGGTCTTGTTTTGCCGCCAGTTCAGTTGGGTGAATGAATGTGTTGAGTCACGAATGTATGGATGAGTAATGAATTAAGAAATGTCACGATTTGGACGTTTTCTTTTTGAAAAATAAGTCGGACTCAGGGTCCAATAATAGGAGGTGCACATTGATCAATGCACCACGTTTGTGGCACAAGAAGTAGCGCTAGACAAGCAAAATCCTGCAGATTAACTGTAGGATGTAACCTTACAATATGGATGTACAATCAGTGATTATTAGTATAAATACGAATATGCTTGTGCTTTCTCTCCCTTTTCTCCTTTTGATTTACAGAGACCACTGGTCATTTTTTCTGCACTGATCTTTGGTGCATTGCTTCTCTAGGGCCAGCTCATGCCCTGAAGCGGAAATATTCAGCCTATTTTTGCTGATATGTTTATAGGACAGTAGGCATACAGACTGTAGAACTGAGCTATTTTTCTGGTAGGGATCATTGAACGGTCCTGATGAGTAGGCAGTTGGGGACTGCCTATGAAACATGTCGACTTGGTAGCTAGTAATCGCTCTACCTTTCATCCCCTTTTTAATATTTCCAGCTAGAGATACCAATAAAATGTATTTGTTCTACTAGCCAGGGAATTTTTAAACTTTTTTGAATTTTTTTGCATTTCACTAGTAAGATCCCTACACTTCACTGACACCACTGCACCCACACATAGCTCTGTCACAATTATAGTGCTCCCGCGTAGTCCGTCTGGTCGTAGCACGCCCCGCCCCGTTATAGGGACGGGAAGACCCCTATGATGAAGCATGACACTAACGGATTTTTTTAGTGTGTGAGGGGTATTTTAACAAAGCACACGCGCTCTCATCTTTCCATCACTAAGAGAGAGCCTTTTTCTTCCACATAAAAACCGAAAATTACAAAAAATTTGGCACCTCCACTCGTTTGATAGAATCTCCATGTTTATATGAATCTTTCAGGAGGGTGATTCTATCTCAACCTCTACGCTTCCTCTATTGATCTTTTTTTGCTCCTCACAAACGCCCTGGCCTGCACCACCACTAGCACCCTGCATGTCCGAGTCTCACTTTGTCTCCCCATGTACACAACAGCCAGGCACTCCTCACCAATGCTTTGGCTTCCACCACAACTTCTGAGGGTCTCAAGCTGCAAAAGCATGCGCACACCATGTTGCTTGGGACTTCTCCTGAAACTTTTGTGTTCCTGTGTTTCCAAACAGGGAGCCAGCTCACCTCGGGCCCTTGGGGTTACAAGACACAGCACAAAGCACAGTCTTCTTCAAGCAGGGAGACCCAGCGCCTCCAAGCACAGTCCCAACAACCTCTCCCTTGGTTAGAACAGCAAACTGCAGACCATCCCAGATCATGAAGCAAGGATTGGTCTTTCCACAGCAGTCTCTTCAGTTGCTCCTTATTTAGCAGAGGTTCCTCTTGACCACATATTGGATCCAAGCCTTTTCAGTCTCAATCCATCACTGTTTCATTCCAATGTTCAGGGGTTTCAGCTCTCATAATTATACCCCTTAATGTCTTTGAAGTTCGTTTGTGCTCAGGGGTCCCTGACCCCTCCCTAAATCAGTTCTGGGTGTCTCCCTCCCAGTGTCACCTCTCTCCCTTTGATACTAAGGGTCTGGTTCCTTAATCACTCAGCAGGAGATGGGTCAATTGGTTTATAGCACCAGCCCAGGCATTTTCACCTACCGGGCTTCCCCCCCACACTCCAGATGCAGGGAAGCCTGGTGCCATCTCGACCCCTCCCTAAGTCAAGACCTCTCTCAGCTCCTCTGACCTTTCAAATCCAGACAGGCAATCCACATTTCAACAGAGACACACAGAAATGCCTAAAGCACAAAACACAGCCACTTTCTAAAAGAGTGGTTTCTGAACACGCAGTGACAAAACCACCTTCACAGAAAGCTGTGTTATGTCACTGTGAGTTCATACATACTAAACTACACCTCTCCATTATAAAGTTACAGGAAACTAGGCTAACAAACACAACACCCAGCCTCCACCATTCTGTTCTAATGGCTGGATGGCCTTTCAGCAGTGAAAAATGAAATGGAGTATTTTTCACTCTCAGGACATAACACATCTTAGTATATGTCCTGCCTTTTACCTACACTACACCCTGACCAGTGATTACGCGGGACCTACCACAGGGGTGCCCAATGTGTATGCAAAAGGGAACGTCAGGCCTGACAAGTGATTGCACTTGTCAGGACAACATGCTTACTTAGCAAACTGCGTGCAGGCCCTACACTGCAGGCCTGAGTTCCCTTCCCTCCACGCCTTTGCATTACTAGCCCTGGCACACACAGCGCAAATCACTAGGGACTTTACTAGTAAGGCAAACATACCAATCATGGACAACCAGATACCATTACATTGTACATAGGTAAACACTTGTACTTTGACTCTGATCAGCAGTGGCAAAGTACCCAAAGCATCTATATTGCAAAGGAGGCAGAGGCAAAAAGTCAGGGGCAATCCAAGATATGTTAGTTCTAACAATGCACAATCTTTTTTATTTTATAAGCGTTTCGGTATTATTCTTGGACTTGCAATGTGATTTCTATAACCCAGGGCTATGGCTTCTTATTTATGTTGCTTTCACCTTATCTGCCGTCTCTATTGACAGTTTAGTTGCTTAAGCCCATAACTGTACTACTCTATGCCTCTCTACTTCAAACTACTCTACTCTTTGCCATTCCCCTCCACTCTATGCCACTCTATATCACTCCACTTTACACCACTCTACTCTACCATACGCCACTCCATCCTATGCCGCTCTGCTCTACGTCACTTTACAACACTCTACACCACTATGCTCTACACCACTCCAATCTATTCCACTCTTCTCTACTCTTCGCTGCTTCACTCTACTCTACACCACCTTATGCCACTCCACTCTTCTCTATGCCACTCCGCTCTACACTACTCCACTCTATCCTGTGACATTCCACTCTATGACACTCTATGCACCACCACTTCATGCAATGCCACTCTACGCCACTCTACACTACGCCACTTTACTCTACTCTGCTGTGTACCACTCTACTCCATTGGGACTACATCACTCCCTTTATGCTACTCTATGCCACTCAACTCCATGCCACTCTATGCTACTTCAAAGTACTCTACTCTACTCATTGCCACTCTACTCTATGCCACTCCATTCAGTGCCACTCTACACCACTCTATGCAGCGCCACTCTACTCTACGCTACTCAGTTCTTTCAATCAATCAATCATATAATTTGTAAAGCGCACTACTTACCCATGAGGGTCTCAAGGCACTGGGGGTGGGGAATGCTGCTACTGCTCGAAAAGCCAGGTCTTGAGGAGTCTTCTGAAGGTAAGCAGGTATTGGGTCTGCCGTAGGTGGGTGGGGAGGGTATTACAGGTCTTGGCGGCAAGGTGTGAAAAAGACCTGCCACCGGAGTTCGTTCTTCGGATGCGGGGGACTCTGGCGAGGGCAAGGCCGGCGGTGGGGGTGTAGAAGCTGAGTCGTCTGTTGAGGTACACTGGTCCAATGTCCGATGTTGTGGAGTGCCTTGTGTGCATGGGTGAGGAGCTTGAAGGTTGTCCTCCTGTTGACGGGGAGCCAGTGCAGGTCTCTCAGGTGGGGTGTGATGTGGCTGCGGTGAGGGATGTCGAGGATCAGGCATGTAGAGGCATTCTGGATGCGTTGCAGCCATCTCAGGAGTTTGGCCGAGGCTCCTGTGTAGAGGGAGTTTCCGTAGTCCAACCTGCTGCTGACGAGGGCCTGGGTGACCGTTCTTCTCGTTTCGGTGGGGATCTACTTGTAGATCCTGCGGAGCATGCGGAGGGTGTTGAAGCAGGAGGAAGAGACGGCGTTGACCTGCTTAGTCATGGAGAGGGTGGAGTCGAGGATGACCCCTAGAATGAGTTCGTGGTCGGTGGGTGTTGAAGCTGTTCCCAGTGCGGTCGGCCACCAGGAGTCTTCCCAGGCCGAAGGTCTGGACCACCTTAAAGACCTCTCTACTAGAGTTGTCTGCTTTATGAATGCTCAAGACAATAACATTTCGCCTGGCTACTTTTAGGGACTTATGAAAATCTTTCAGTGCTTTTTTATAGATTACTTTTGCCAAGTCACAGTAGCTCACCCTCGATTTGCATTTAAGTCGCTTACCCCTACTTTTTTCTTCTTTAAGGGCATTAGAGAACCATGGTGCAGAGGATGACAGTCTAAGGGACTTCACCACTCTGGCCGGAGCAACTGACTCCACTGCTGTGGCAATCCATTGCTTTATTGCAGCAGTATCAGCATTGGGGTCGGAGGATAAAGAAGGATAGTTGTCCTGAAGAATGGGGGTTAAAGATGCTGCGGTCATGTTTTTCCAGTTTCTGGCTTTATGTGTAGGTTATGTGCATCATGGAATACCCCTAAAGGAGTAGATAAAGTAACAGCATCCAGTGCAAATGTCTACATAGGAAGTTTAGAAGTTTGGATGCTATAAAAAAGTTGCAAGCTATTGTAAGCTGCCACAACACAACACACAGTTCTGTGTCTACTCATCAACTGGTGGGCTCTATTGGTAGACCTCCTTTCCACCGCTAGGTAGAGACCAGAACCAATAGTGTTCCTCCAAGAGAGAAAATAACTGACAATTCAAGAGCAAAAATGGTATTGGCCAGAGAAGTAAGTGTCATTAGTGACATCAAACTGAGCTGTTGTAATCAGTAATTGTAAGAAATTGTGTTATTAGTTGAGGATGGTAAGTACCTCCCTCTGGTAATAATAATATTTCTTGTCCAGGTGGATGTCTAAAGTTACTAAATAAACATGAGCTCAACCCCCTGATAGCTATGGCATCGAGCATACAAGCATAACCTAAATGCAATGTATAAAGTATTTTTGTAGTATTAAAACGATAATAAAGTTGAAATGCAAAATGACACCAAAATGCCAAAAAAACAATTAATGGAACCGGAGATAGGATTTTCTTAAAGTTGGAAGTAGAAACAGAACCAACAAGCACAAAGTGCAAATGATAGTCAATGGTCACAAAAGAACAGGGCGTAGAGACCAATTTGACGCTGAAAGACGATAGAGCATGGATTGGATATACTAACGAGATTTGTCTTTGTCAAAGATTTTATCTTCTGACTTTAGTTCTTTTAGTCCTTATCCACTGCATGAGTACTACTTTTAAAAACCACTAGAACCACACAGGAGGTACTTAGAGACTCACAGAAATCACCGAGAGGGTGTCTTTGAGGTCCAGTTGCTACTACTCAACTGGACAGTTGTACGAAAAGGCCTCTTGTAGCTTGCTGGGTCCCTGTAGCTTTAACAGCTGGTCAGTCTTAAGACCCTTGGAGTTGACTTCTTTATCCTGTGTACAAGAGGGAGAGCAGGCCCAGTCTTCTAGGATCTTCTTAGTTTTGGACTGCAGGTTAAATCCTCTTGTGATCTTTAACACGTCCAGGAGCATTCTTAGGTGGGTGTCTAGAGATGCCACATTTAGGCCTAGCATGAGCTTGGGGGTGGGAATAACCCCAGGGGATGCCCTTACCAATAGAGTAAAGTTTTCCAGGGCTAACCATACCTACTTTGCGCATCTTTAAGATGGCCGAAGACTTCAGCCATATTAAACTTGAGTCCTGAGGGCTGGGCCGTGTATGGGGAGTGTCTTGTGGTAATCCTAGTGTTTTTAAAATAAAAATGTTGGCAGGCGCTGTACCCCCAACAAACTCAGTAGGACAAAGCTGAACTTTCAACAGCCGGACAATGGTTCCACACAAAATTTCTGTTCCCCTTCTTTGATGTGTGCCCCCCCCCAATGTCATAAGAAAATTCCCGATCAATGATGGGGGAGGGAAGGAATACGTGAGCCGTTCAGTTTCCTGTACTCATATATAATCTAATCAGAAGAGAAGGATCACTTGTCCTGCATAACATCGGGTATACGGGAATGGTTCTTACTAGTCCCAATAAAAAACCCTCATGCACGTGTTGGTGAGTTGCGATGTCAAGCGGTATATTTTGGTTCTCCGCTGTCCCTCACACGTGTCTGCATAATCATAGGGTTTAGTGGTCGACCTATACCACAATTTTAGTGTGAAAGAGTCATAATCACTCTTGTTCACCTACATCAATTTTAAATGTTTGCCTCCAGAAACCAGAACTATTAAAATATTTGTCTGGAAGAGAGGGACGTTTTACTATTTTTTCACTTTATCACGTCACAGTCACTATCACTGATCACTACTGTTTTTAACTGAGGGTATTGCCTCCCGGTTGGAGGTTGCATAAACCACTAAACCCTATGATTATGCAGACACGTGTGAGGGACAGCGGAGAACCAAGATATACCGCTTGACATCGCAACTCACCAATACGTGCATGAGGGTTTTTTATTGGGACTAGTAAGAACCATTCCCCCTATGATCCGTTTCCCCGTCAGTGTCCGCAAAGGCATCAGTGAGAATCTGATCTAAGTAATTATGATCTATATTACGCCAATCTCTGGTGGTAAAATAAGCATTGTGCGAGGTATTTTTATCTGTATTTGATCTGGTTTTAATATCAAATAAAATAGCAGAGTGGTCAGACCATGTAAGAGGTAGTATTTTGTTGACGGTAATATGAGGATTATTGGTAAAAATACCGTCAAACGTATGTCCAGCCTCATGTGTGGGAGCAGTTATCAATTGTTCGAGTTCTACCGCAGAAAGGTCCGTGATGAGCTGGACCGAATCTTTATCCATCTGGGATTCTAAATAAAAATTAAAATCACCTAAAAGAGTGAAATGACTGTGTTCCGCGGCCAATTCGCTCAGTTGATGGAGTTGAGACAGAAATGCGTTGCGAGAACCAGGGGGGCGGTATAAAAGTATACCGGTAAAGGATTGATTAGTGGTAAGTGAAACTGTGAAGGCAAAAGCCTCACAGGTCGCATGTTTAAGATCGAGAGCTTTAACTCGCAGGGTATTGCGGTGTATAATAGCGATACCACCACCCTTCCTTGCTGACTTGCGGTCCTGCCTATAAACACAGTAGTCTTCTGGCATGGCAGCTTTAAAATCTGGGCCTGATGCTTCATCGCCCCAAGTTTCGGTTAGAAACATGAGATCGATGGCATGACTATTGAGCAGTTCTAAGATGTCGCTTTTATGGCATGGAAGTGAACGCACATTCACAAGTGCAGCCTGTATTAATGTAGGAGGTTTTGGTATATCCTGGGTAGTATTATTGCACAGATTGCAAATAAAAGGGCCTCCAATAGGATCTGCATATATGCACACTGGTGAATTATGTACACTGTGTGAAATGGTATTTAATGCATGTAGATCATATGAGGAATAAACCAACCTTGATAGAGCAGGAAGTGTAAGGGGGGTGGCCCTGGGCTCGGTCCAGGCTCGGACGGGCGCAGACGGGCTTGGCTTTGGCGCGGCTTCGGCGCGCGCCCGGCGCGCCCGATGCGCCAGCCCGCTGCGCCGTCTGGCCATGACACACATTTTATAATATAGGAGGGTGGGAGTCCTGCGCGACTAGAGCGCTGACCCCGCTACTCCCAAGATGTCGCCCACCGCCGGCCGACGCCTACGCTCGTCTAGGTCGGTGGTGGCAGGGAGAGAGAGAGTGTAAAGTGTGTCAGAGTGCCTCGAAATTGTATTCCCTCTTAGTACTAGGTGAAAAGCCCCCAAATATGCAATTTAAAAGTGCGTTCTCGCAAAATTCATAACAGTATTAAAATTGATTTTAAAACATTCAATCCTTTTCCTAATACACTGGTAGTAGAGCGGTACGCTCGCAGCCCCTACAGCCGTCACGGGAGAGCTTCTAGGCAGTGCGACCTCCGAAATGCCTTGCTTATGTATCCCGGGAGGGCGGGAGTCCTGCGCGACTAGAGCGCTGACCCCGCTACTCCCAAGATGTCGCCCACCGCCGGCCGACGCCTACGCTCGTCTAGGTCGGTGGTGGCAGGGAGAGAGAGAGTGTAAAGTGTGTCAGAGTGCCTCGAAATTGTATTCCCTCTTAGTACTAGGTGAAAAGCCCCCAAATATGCAATTTAAAAGTGCGTTCTCGCAAAATTCATAACAGTATTAAAATTGATTTTAAAACATTCAATCCTTTTCCTAATACACTGGTAGTAGAGCGGTATGCTCGCAGCCCCTACAGCCGTCACGGGGAGAGCTTCTAGGCAGTGCGGCTATGGAACAGCCAACCCTGGTACTGTGAAAATAGCTTTGAGGTGCTAGTCGGTATAACATTAACCTTTACATGTCCTACTTTTAAATCCCATGCACGCTGCTTAAATGGCCGGTATGGCCTACTTAGTGGTGAGTTATAAATATTTAAACAGAGTTTTAGGCCTGTCAAAAGGGGCTATTTTAACAGGTCAAATTTGTAGTTAGAACCTGAATAGCCAGGGTACGGGTAGGCCTGAAGACATCCTTTATGTTGCTACTGCAGTGGATGGCACAATGGGTGCTGAAGTCTAGGATGACCCTGCACAAAGGGCTTATTTCCAACAGTATTCCCACGAAAACAATGGAGTTATATTTAGGAAACTGAGAAGGGAGCGTTGAAGGAAGACGCTAAACTAGACAAAGAGGTGTGCTCAGAGAGACCTTTTTTGGCTTCAGCTCAGACCCAAACCAACTCCACTATCAGGCTTAATAAAAAAGATGCCTCCGAAAAATGCCCTCGTCTTCAATGCTTTTGTCATGCTGAACACAAGCTGTGACCAGGTAGAGGGCCTTAAACCATGTCCTGTCACCAGGAACAAGGATAAGAATGGGTACTAGCCTATGAAGTGGTATATTTAATGAAACAACATTTACTTTGGTGGGAAAGGGCGTTGTATCCAGTTATTTCTGTAGGCAAGTGCAGATTTTTGTTTTTACATTTATGGCTGAAATGAAGTTCCTTTAGACAAGGGTAAGCAGCAAAATTATTCTGCACATATATTAAATAAAACAAAGATAATGGCAAATTAAAAATAGAAATGTGCAGACTGTTTAGGCTTTCTTACCTCAACCTGACAATTTTCTGTTGCAGGATGTCCCAGGAGCACAACATCTGAGCAAGAGACTGTGCGGGTTGCTTTGGATTATCCTTCACGTGGACAGGTTTATCGTTGTTTACACAACATCTGCTCCACAAACTGTAAAATCAGCTAATTGTAGGAGTAGATCATAAGAAAATACATCTGACTGAGGGAAAAATTACAAAGATGGAAAGGGTTGTCGGGGAAAAGTTTGAGAAAAACATAGCTGTCCGTAGCTCACACAGGTGTGGCACATCTGTCATGAAAGAAAGATAGGAGTTAAGACACTTAAACTCTCTCATTCTTATTTAGCTAACAAAAGATTCTCAAAATGCAGAGTATTGCCTAATGAGAAATACAATATAGGAAGGGCATAGTTCAAATCCATAAGGAAATGTACTGTCTCCAAAATGCAGTTTGAATTTTTAGCAGGGCCAATATACAGCACAGAAGTGTGGCGTCCATTTCTTTGTGAAACACTTGTTAAATGAGAAGAATTAGATTTGACGAGCAAAATAAATGGGGCGGTCTCTCAAGAACCAAACAAATGATAAATCAGTTACGTAAAACATAGCATGCAATGGTTTACAAGTTTATCTGATAAACAATATCTTCCAAACATGCTGAAGAATGTACCCTAATGGCGTGAAATCCCAAATTTGGGGTTGAGGTCTATTTATAGTGCCTTGGCGGGACATGTTGTTGAGCAAGATTCAATATCCTTGGGGTGGGCTGGGACTTAAATGGGCTTGTTGCTGATGTTTGTTCTGATTCCAAGAAGATAGGCCAGAAGATGTTACCAGCAGCAATCTGAATAGAGTGGATTTTCGCTTTCTTAATGTCACTCACGGCGTGAGCAATGGCAATTTCATCTTTCTCACTGTGATGACTGCCAGCTGTGAAGGAATGAATAAATGAATGAATAAATTAGGCTATTTATTTAGTGCAGACCAACTTCAAGGAGTGTTCCAGTGCTATATCCTCAAAGGCAAGTACACCAACTAGCTATACGCAAAGAGAAAATATGTGTTTTGGGCTATTTTCTAGATTCCGATACCTGGGTGATCAAACAAGATACCTGAATATTATCCCATGCTTGACTGGCAAGTACCCCAAAGGCCCTAGGCAAGTGGAATCTAGGTGTCTTTACCAGCAGCACGATAGAAGAACAAAGAGCTCTGAAAGGGTTATATCTTGCAACGTCTTAGAAATTAGACATAGCGCCATGTTTGTGAAAAACTTGGTAAATAACTGACAGTGCCTGAAACAGAATTATTTTCTTAAAGGGAAGCCAATGAAGATCGCTAAGGTAACCAGAGACTGGTTCCTTCCTTGATATACCAAGAATAAAGTGGGCGCTGTCTTTTGCACCACCTGCAGTCTTCTGATTTTATACTCTGGCACACCAAGATATAGCGGGTTTGAATAGTCCAGCCTTGATATTACCAATTCATGGACTACTGTTCTATGTGCTTCTAGCAGTAAAAAAAAACTGCAGAAATTTCCTCATTTACTAGAAGCAAGCAAAAACAGGTCCTCACTATTGACCAAATTTAGGAATCCAGAGATTACTTGTCATCTATTTTAACTGCCAGATTCTTGGCAGCTGATATGGGAGAAGGGAGGGGGAAGATCTCTCGGCAAATTCTGGTTGAACTACTGGTCTCTGGCCAAACAATAGGATATCTGTTTATCTGCATTGCACTGAAGATAGCTCTTGCACATCCAATAAAGAACATACCTCAAACAGGTAATGAATGAGGAGACTTTATCTGCAGCAGTGTGATCAAAGGCCAGAAGCAGTTGGGTGTCAGAAGCATATGAGATAAGTCACCAGGCCATATGATTCAATTGACTGGTAAAGCCATAAATAAAGTAGGGCTCAAAGTAGAACCCTGTGGCACTCCATCCGTAGTCTCTTCCCAGAGGAAGAATAGGAGGAAAGCCAGATCTCTTGTTCTTTTCCTTAAAGTAAGGATTTAAGCCAACACCAGGGTGAGCAGCTAATGCCTAGCTGCAATAGAACCATATGGGATATGGTATCAAAAGCCGCCAAAAGCTCGAGCGAAATAAAACTAGCACTTTGCTCCTCATTCAGAGTGGTTTGTTTGAGTTCAATGAAGGAGGCTGTCTACAGATAGTTGGACAGCTGGACACTCATGAATCTTTCCAACAGTTTGGTAGCAGCAGGTAACAGTTAGATGAGCCAATAGAAGGACAATATAGCATGATCTGAAGATTGGTGTTTTTAGAGGGGGGTCATCTTTGCCCTCTTCAAGCAAGCTGGGACTGCTATGGACTCCAAGGAACACATGAGGAGCTCTGTAAGAGCTGGGGCAATAGAATCTGTAAATAGTCTAAACAGGGCTGAAGGGCCCGGGTCCAAAGCGGAGTCAGATTTATCATGAAGCAAGGCCAGCTGAGTTTAAGCCAAAGAAATAGGCCCCAAGTTATTTATACAGTGTTGCGCAGTAGATTGTATTCCCAAGTCTTCCACTCCCCGCATCCCTTCAACAGATGATGGCGGATGTAGACCCTCATAGATCCTAGGCACCTTATCCTGAAAAAAGAGGATAACTGCTCACACAAATCCACAGAGTTCTGAATTAATGGATTACATGCTGATGTCTTTAAATACAATTCATAAATTTAAAAATGTTCCCTGGTTGTGTCTTGTAAAAGCTTCGCTTTGCTGTGTCTCCATTTGTGGTCCCTTGGATCCACTCCTTGTCATATTCCCCAGTACAAGGCTATTGAAAACTAAGGGACTAGTCCATTTTTTCCTGGAGGATGAAAGGCAGATGAAGTTGCTGATGATAACACACATCCTGCTCACCTCATTCCCTAGGTTTGTCAGACTCTTGTTCCTGTTCTTTTTGCTCAAATGATGCCATTTCCCATGGAGGTATCCAGTCATCCATCCTAGTCATCTTCACCGGAACGGGAGTTTGAAGAAACTAAGGGTCATAATATCAAGGCCGGTGATAAAATTATCGCCAACTGCCGCTAAAACTGCGATAATGGACTTGATAATATGCTCTATGGAATTCGAATTGAAGCCTATGTTAAGTGTGAAGGACGTCTAACATGGGCTTCAATTGAAATTCCATAGAGCATATTATTAAGCCCATTATCGCCGTTTTAGCGGCAGTTTTCTGCCGCTAAAACAGCGATAATTTTATCGCCTGTCTTGACAATATGCCCCTAAGTGACTAGCCCATTTTTATTGGAGCAAGCGATGCATGCTAAAAAACAGAAGATATGTTGATGACAAAGAAATCAAAAGATCCTGCTTGCTGCGTTCTACAGGTGTGTCAGACGCTTGTTCGTGTTCAGTTTGATGAAATATTCCTGTTTCAATCTTAGTCATAACTCAAATCACAACAGCACTGACATCAAGGGGCCTTTGTCTCTGAAGCACCAAAGAGTTTGTACGTGATACGCTGGATCCAGGAGTGTTTCGAATGTCATGCTTCACTGAGTAGGGAAGAGTTGGTACACTTTTGAACACATTTATCAAACAATGTGAAGAGGTGTTGATCCCAGAGTGCCCTGATGCTCTTCTCAGAGATCCATCCCCATTGTTGTTCTTTTGTGGGAGGTAAGAAATAACACTGTTGATGTTGTAACTAGTTTAAATGCTTTCTTCAGTAAAAAGGGTTTGCACACCACCCTAATTGACCATCACGCACTGATGTTGACTTCTCAATATAGCACAATAAAATACAGAGGAAAAGGGTAGATGCATACCCATGATTTCTCTGTAAGCAAAGCCAAATCAATTTTTTGATTCAGAGAGCGGAGAAGGGTTGTTTTCCTTTTAAGATGCAGTAGCACAGACAATATACAAAGGTTCTCAGAACTGAAGTGGAAGCATGCAGCTTGTCTATAGTAATGATAGGAAAGAGAGTGGAATGGAACAGGCAATATACATGAAGCCTGCAAGATGGCTATATTTGTACAAGTTACTTAAAGCTGCCCATATACTGCCATTTTTTGTCATCCAGTGACTGGAAAACCAAGGTGGGTGAATGACATGTCACACAATGGGATGCATTCTAACCATAGCCTGACATTAGTGGTGATTGATGGGAGTCTCAGCATTATAGTTACCCCTAAGTTGTAAGTGATTGTAGTCCACAGTATAAATATCTAAGTACAGTATTTCTTAAGCAAATTAATCAAGCCAACACAATCAATTTTAGCTGTAATACAGAAAATCCTATATCAATGGTATTTTTTATATACATTGTATGCCATGTACTAAAGCTTCAGTTACTCTGCTATAAAAATAAAAATGAGCATGCAATGATATGTATTGGAGCATTCGTCTGCGAATACTTTAAACGTGAAACCAAGGAAAGCTGAAGCTTGACTACAGTACACATTACTTAAACACACCTACCTGAAGGCCTGCTATCCTTGAGTGCAAAGAAGATCAGGAACAAAAGGCTGATCCGTTATTTGCATTCCACCATAGTGATGCATGCGTGGTCAGCATTAGATGAACTCGTGCAAATTGAAAAAGGAACAAAATGAGGGGGTATATTTTGCCACAGAAAGTATGATTAGTGCTGCAGAAAGAAAAATTAGGGCACATTTTGAGTGACTTCTCAAATCCTCTTCTGCATCCATGAGTTTCAAATCACTGGTGTGTAAGCACATCTGTACCTTAAAACTAGGCTTTTGTGATTGCTCTCTTTTGATAAGTTCTGGGCCTGGTTTCACGGGAGCAAATTGGAACCTAAGTCATTATTTGCCTGAATTTAACAAATGAGACTAATGTGGAGCCATCTGATAACAGCAATAGGGCTTTCAGGGCAAGCCCTGTGCTGACAGCTCAAAAGAAGATGTAAAAAAGAGAGACATGAAATTTACTAGAATATTATATCATAGTCTCCTGGCACTTTATTACATTGCGCGTAGTTCATTGATAGTCATTTGGGGTTGTGCAGCAACCTCTACAGTGCAGATGAAGCCTTAAGTGCATGAGGTATCATGTCTATGCCCATGTATTGATTGCTGGCTGCCAAAGGTGAACCACTCTACATACATGTTCTATGAGGATGAGCCACAGTCTTGCAACAAAGCACTTGGTAATGTGTTCTGTGGTACAAAGTGCCATACTTTTAAACAGAGCATCACCATTGTATGATGGATCAAATATGGTGACAAACGCAATGAAATATCGCTCTGACACCACAATGTAGTGCACTGCTGATACGCAGATGGATATTTATTTGATGCACTATGCTTCTTCCTGTTGTATCAACAAAATGTCATTTTGCCAAGTACTTGAGAAGTCATGATGGCGATATGAACCACTTATACACCACCAACCCAGCTATGTGTTTTCTGTACGATTAGCTTTCTTCAACATAACCTGTTCGGCCAAAAAACATGTACTAAAAATGTACATAAATATTGTGGTGCTAATGTTGACACCAAGCCTATGGATTGGTCATTATCATATGGGAAACATCCTTTACAACGCAACTGTTACAACGCACTACCATTACGACGCAACCATTACAACGCAAGTCATTACAACGACTTGCGCTGGGGGGCGCTCTAGGATAGGGAATAGTTTTAATTTACTATCCAACACCTTCCCTACCATCCACGGGGACTGGAGTTGGAAGAGTAAATTAAACTATTCACTATCCAGCGCCCCCCAACGCAAGTCGTTGTAACGACTTGCGTTGTAAAACTTGCGTCGTAAAGGCATGCGTTGTAATAGCATGCGTTGTAACGACATACATCCTTATCATATGTCGTGGATATAAAAGAGATTCATGGTGAATATTAACTATTGCCATTAATTGTGGAAAGCAGAGTGCACATTTTCCTGCAGAGAATAAGCCATCTCAGGGCCATGCATGGCAAACCTTCCAGCAAGTGTCCATCAGCTGAGATGCAATGCAGTGATATGTAGGAGTGTAATAATTAGAATAGTGTGCCCTAATGGTGATGTAGGAGGAGAAATAAATATCCAAATCAATTCGGGATAACTTTCATTTTGTACTGTCATATATGCACAGGGCCAATGTGTTAGTCTCTGAGTTAGCCTTATTTTTCTAACTTTGTTGCTTTTCTGTTGCTTTGGAGCTAAGACCTGACACCAGGAGATGATGAAGAATGGCCAACTTGAAAGTTAAACCTGAAGTAAATGTGCTGAAGGTGAGATGTCCTGCTGCTCAGGGATCCCTGGCTTATGTGATTCAGCAGGATTGAGACAGTGTGAGTCCAGAATGAACATCTTCAGTGATTGACTTTAACATGGAATCTTGTTGAAGAGCGCATGCCTGTTCTTGGGCACGGGAACCCAAAAAAAAGAATAACGTGGGGAAAAACACATTATTTTTAAAGAAATATTTGCGAAATTCTACTCATGGTTCCAGGTATTTAAATGAACCTCTACAGATTATGAGGGTTATTTAGAGTTTGGCAGATGCAAAGCACATGTCTAGAACTGGAAGGTACCCCATCCACTCTAGTTACACTCTTGCGAGGTGTATCACAGAGGGAAATTCACAACGAATCCTTGATAAAAAAAACACCATTTCGAACCCTACTATTGTCCAGATATCACTTGGGAGCTCATTAATCTGCAAGACATTGTTTTTGGATGCCTTGGTGCATGACCAATTAGTCACAGAATGAAGCAGTTCTCAAAAAGTTCCTTAATCCCCTATGTGGATCAGAATCATGACAGATACGCTGATAATTTTTACAGAAAAGTTAATTTCATAACCACGTGGAAATAATAACCCTCTCCTCTTCCTAGCCTTTCATTTACAAATCTGTGTGTTCCGGTAGCTTTAGGGCTGGTTTGGTTCTAGTGAACCAAATGGTCTGACACTCCCTATAACAATGAATATAAATGAACAAATGAAAAAGTCCAAGACTGGAAATGTTTTTTCTTTGACACTAAGTCACCTGGTAAACGTAAACTTGGCACGAGAGTGAGGAAGACCCAAACAATACCTTCTAAAGCGCCTTTTTTTCGCACGTGTGTTATAACAGTTTCATATGTTATCTCTAGCATTCCTCTTCACTGACTGGTACGTTTTTCTTTCACCAAAGGTTGCATGAACCTGATTGAGAAGAAATGTATACTAATAAGTTGCAATGGTAACAGGTAACATGGAGAATTGACTACAAAAGATGCCAAATTATTACTTTCAAAGGCTAATTTAAGCAATTCTGCAGAACCTTTTTCGCAGTTTGTAGCATACAAATACGGGTACATGTCATTTTATATTCAGCAAATAACTCCTTCTGCTATCACCCAGGAGAAGTTGCCACTCTGTTCGTTTTCCATTACCTCATGCACTTTGTAGAAGCCATTTTTTTTTAGTTTTCCCTCTTTCACACATAGTCGGTTTGCGGTTTTCAATGGGTTTTGTTGATTGCACTCTCGACTGCAGTTTCCCCGAGGCTGTGCAATCCCCGGCTTCCAAGCACAATACGCAGTAATTGAAATATGCCAGGGCACTTACTTTGATTACAGCCGGGCGCTTTTGGAGGCACGTGCCCTCAGGCCACGTGCTCTTAATCATGCTGTTGCAGCGTCGTGGGCACCCTCGGGCTATTGCTTACCTTAAAGTTCTTAAAGTGCTTCAAATGTTAAAAAGAAACAATTCAGGCTGGTTAGTGGCGCAAGGCTTTTGTTTTCAAGCCCACTTTGCAATAACGTTAACGCATGACATAATATGGACTTTTGTTTCCATCAGGCGCACAAGAGTGACAACAAGGTCGCGCGTGCGCGCATCATTGACAACTTACATGACAGAACAAGGGAGCGTGGTTACAATACTTTATGGGATGTCCCGCTGCCTAGCAGCTGACAGACGAAAGTGGTTAGATCAGAAGCGAAAAGTAAAAAGAGGGATATGTAAACAGTGAGGAATAATTAAAATATGCGAAAGAAGTGTATAGTGTTCCATGAAGTGCAAGCTTAGCACCGCCTCAAAACAAAAGTCGTAGTCTTCATGCAGTAAAATATAGGAGCACATGCATCAAGGTAGGCAATTGCGATTCCTTAATTGCGATTAGTAAGGAATTTAAATTATGGAATTGCAATTGCCTATGCACGTAGGTTCGCTAAAATATTAGCGATTCCTACATATACCTTAATTGCGAATAGCAAATTGCGATTCACAATTAAGGAATAGCTTCTTATTCATTCCTATGGGCCTAGAGGCCCATAGGATTGAATGGGAATTGCATGCGCAATTTGCGAGTACCAAATAGGTACTCGCAAATTGCACATGCAATTACAAGGGTGCAAGGGGGCCAAAAGTCCACCCTGATGCACCCCGAAATTGGCATGTGTGCACATGTGGTGCACACACATGCCTCAAGGGCATGTGTGTGAGCCACATGGCACTTTGAAAAATGGACTTTTGTGCATTTTTTTAAGTTTTTGCAAATTACCATCAACCTGCAGTTGATGGGAACCAGCGTTTCCTAAATGAGAAGATGCATTTAGGAAAGGCTTGTTGCATCCCAAATAGGGAATCACAATTTGCGATTCCCTAAATGCATTTGCAATTTAGATAATCGTAAATGTTGCCATTACCTACTTTGTGAATTTGCATTTGGTTTGATGCATCCCAAATGCCAAAGTACCAGTCGCAAAGGTGCCGATTCTGCGAATCGGCCCGTTTGCGACCGGTATTTTGGTTGATGCATCTCTCCAATAGCCTCAAATGTCCATCTTCTCCACTGAATGTGCAACTTTATGCCGTGGAGAGAAACATGCAAAAACTGTGCTGTATTGTGATGCCCAGGCTTTGCAGCACAAACAACATGCATTGGTAAAGGCAGTAGGTCTGGAGTAGGTTGCCATCCCTTTGGCTTTGTGAATGCTTCTTTCTTTTTTTTGTTTGTTTAACTTTGTTTAGCGTGTTTTTAATTTATCAATCAAGTTGTACAAGCAAGAAGACAATATCTTATACACTGAAAACTGCACAGCATAATTTCGAAATAGGGTACAGTATATTGCTACGGTTTGCAGATCACAGTAGTGTTCGAGGGGAATACAAAACTATATATATATATATATATATATATATAGATATATATATAGATATAGATACATTCACACACAAACACACACACACAACCCAAAGACTGGAGATTTATATATATATATATATATATATATATATATGCTTGAAAGATCATTCCCAGAAGAAAAACGAATAGCAGACCCAGGAGTGCAGGTGAAGTTATTTTATTTTCAAATAGAAACAGCAACGACACCCAGCATGACGCATTTCAGCTTCAACGGAGGCCTTGATCACATGTCATTTGAGATGTCATCAGTGATGTCATCAGTGATGTCACTGACCATGTCATGAATGATGTAATATGTGACATCATCAGCAGTGGATTGAGGGCGCGCGAGTTATAGTGAGCACAACTAACTATAACGGGGGATTTTCAATGGTTTTGTATGAGTAAAATTACCAGCTAACTATAACTGGTGTAAAACCTATGTTTTTTTCAGTGAATTTCTAAGGTTTTTAAAATGCTAATTCCTAACTATAACATGTGTGAAACCTTTGGTTTTTTCAGTGAATTTCTAAGGTTTTTTAAATGCTAATTTCTAACTATAACGTGTGTCAAACCTATGGTTTTTTCAGTGAATTTGGAAGGTTTTTTAAATGTTAATTTCTAACTTTAACGTGTGTTATCCTATGTTTTTTTCAGTGAATTTCTAAGGTTTTTAAATGCTAATTTCTAACTATAACATGTGTCAAACCTATTGTTTTTTTCAGTGAATTTGCAAGCTTTTTTAAATGCTAATTTGTAACTATAACGTATGTTAAACGTATATTTTTTTCAGTGAATTTGCAAGGTTTTTTAAATACTAATTTCTAACTATATCAGGTCTGAAACATATGGGTTTTTTCAGTGAATTTGCAAAGTTTTTAACATGCTTATTTTTGTATCAATTTTTATACTTTTTATATATTTATTTTTCACAAACTGCCTTTGTATATTATAATAGATTGACTGTATCCAGTAATATGCAATGGCACAGCTAATTTTTATGATTTGGTTAAAGTTGAACAGTATAGTCTACATCTTTAATCAATAATAAACACTCAAATTTGTTATTTTCCTTTTTTTTGTGATTGTTTTCAACGTGCGCGCACCGTGCGCGCACCTCGCAATTTTTTTCATTTATTATTTTTTTTCCAGTTGAACAATTTTACGTTACCTGTTTACTTTTTTTTTTTAAACAAAAAAATATAAAATTGTTTAAAAACTAAAAAAAATACAAAACAAAAAAGAAAAAAAAAGTTCTTTTCAGAACTAGCCTCACTTCTCAAAGAAGAGCTATATCTTTTATGTACTGTGTCATACTTTTTTTGCATGAATGTGTAGTGTATAAATGAATGACTGAAATGACTGAGTGAAAAGGAGGAAAGAATTGATCGAATGAGTGAGTAAAGGGCAGTATGGTGAGTGATGAAAGGGGGGTCAAAGAGTGACTGAAACTAGGGGACTAATGGTAGGGGAGTGAGTTAAGTGGAGAGAAAGAGTAAGGGAAGGGCAGTAAGAAAAGAAAAGTGAGAGAGAAGGAGTGAGAAAAGGGGAGAATGGAACAGCAGCCTACCTTGCATTTTAATCTAGTAGGTGGCACGAAGTTAAAGATTAAAAAAGTAGTAATCGTGCACACCTATGGTTTTTGATTACACATCTTTTGTTCGTCTCTCACTGCACCTAACTTTTGTTTTTGAACACCTTCACTCTTGGCCTGATGACCGCCGATGATGAGAACAGGGCATATCTGGTGAGTACCTATCAGGTATCCCGACAGTGGTTCGCCCGTGAGGGGTCATCTTGCCTTTGCACACCTTTTTCACAGTAGTACACACTATTGCTTGGTGTTTTCATTTAGACTGTCACAATAGGGATACGTTTTTTTTAAATTGGCAAGAAATGTGGTACTCTCTACCCCAGTGCAATTAAGGGAAGGGGAGAATATTGTAAAATTACAATAGGAGTTACACGCTTAAATTTATGTACAATTGCCTATGAGGACCCTGTCGTTGTTTGAATGACTACATGAGTGGAGGGCGACTCGGGTTCTATATTTTCCCTCTGTGCTCCTTGTTGGATATATGTTGTGGACGGTAGCTCAGCCATGAGAGCATTCTTTTTCAGCCATATTTCCCTATTTTTTAACATTTACCAATAAATCTGACTTGGCAGTTTTCTCTCAGGCCCTTCTCTACTCTCTGATACCCCCCTATTAAATAATTCTTCGGTGAGGGAAGAATGGGAAAAGTTAAGCAGTCTTAAGGAAAAACAGGTCAGGATTGCCCTTCATGGGGCTTTAATGTCCGAATACTATAGAGCAGGAGCCTCCCCAGCAAGTCTTATTGTGAGAATTGAACCTAGAATTTTTTTGGACGACAGCAAATTCAGGTTGGATTGGAGCTACATCTCTAATAAGTGTACAATAGACTGGCTCATCCTTATTATTAGCACGGCTCAGAGACTGAGTGAGGAATTACTTAAAGAAATTTTAGAACTCGAAGAAAAAATCAAGCGTGATACCACTTTCACCAATACCAAAGAACATCTTAGTAAAATTCAAGATGATCTTAGTGAATACAAAAATTACATGGTAAATCAAAAAATCAAAGGGCTTACACACAATCTAGAAAAATATACACACAAGTGGGCTTTTCCCTATATCAGTGACACTTACTACCAATCAGGGACAGAACAACAAAATTCAAATGGCCAACGTAGGGGCAGAGGGGGCAGGCAACAACAGAGACGCACTCCCAGCAACTGAACTTTTGACAATACATCCAGTGAAGACGAATTAGAGGGACCCTAACCCAATAGAGTAAGGTTCAACTGACAGGAGCAGAATAACGAAGATCTTGGAGTACTCCTGAGATCTTTTTTAGTCCGTGGCCAGCAAAACAACAGAGGGGGCAGGCAACCAGGAAGAAGGAGGGGAAGAGGCAATCCAGCACCCCAATGGCAATCGTACTCCCCGAGAGTGACCCGAAGCCGAGGGAGACAACATCTGTAAATGATATAGTAGTCAACCTCTCAGACCACGCCCTAACAAATAATGAGAAAAGAGTCTTGAACAAGGGTTTGGGATTTGTCCCTACTCCCACCCATGATGCATTTAAATGCAGGGTGGAATTCTATGACACAGTCAGAAAAATAAAGCTTAAAAAGTTTTTCGCCAATAAAACACAAGAAAGTCCAGACCTGTTTAAAACCAACCTTAGGAGACCCTCACAATTGTGCCCTCCATCTGGTTCAGTAGGGCCCGAGGTTGCAGTTTTTGAATCACGAGTATTACAGGACATTTCAGACTTGGAGATGAACAACACAAATGCGAAGTTTAAAAACATGTCCAAAGACGACTGGGACGCAGTAAAAATTCTTCAAAATAACCCCCTTTTGACTATTAAAAGCGCGGAGAAGGGTGGAGATGTTGTTGTCCTGAACACCAGGGACTATGAAGCAGAGGTCAACCGGCTCCTCGGTGTCCGCACTAATTACCAACCACTAAATGAAGATCCCACTCAAGAACTGTTGAAAATCATACAGGGAATGGTGGGTAATGCAAAAGAGAATAAATGGATAACGGTGAAGGAAGTGGAGTTCCTGGTTAATGACAACCCCAGGACTCCTGCATTTTATGTACTTCCCAAAATTCATAAGGCTGCCCGGCCTCCTCCTGGACCCCCAATTGTTTCCAGGATACAATCAGTCCTCGAGCCCTCATCTCAGTTCGCAGATTTTTTCTTGCGAGAATCAGTGATCACTCAAAAATCTTTTGTTAAAGATACCATGGACATTCTGAACCTAGTGGGTGAGATGGAATTTGATCAAGAAAAAGAGTTCCTTGTAACTATAGGCATCGAGTCCCTCTATTCATGCATTCCCCAAGATGCTACCCTGGTGGCAGCAGCGCGTGCTCTTGGGGAGCAAGAGTGGTTCTACGATGTCCCTCAAACTTTCGTACTCCAATGTATAGAACTAGCCTTGACCAGAAATTATTTTGGCTATAAAGAAAAGCTCTTTCTCCAAACCACAGGGACGTCCATGGGGGCCACTTTGACACTCAGTCTGGCCTGCATTTATGTAGGCCAGTTTGAGGAGCACGTCATCTACCCCCCATCAAATCCCTTCCAGAGACACCTCCGCCTCTGGAAGAGGTATATTGATGACGTGCTTTGCATCTGGACCGGGCAGGAACCTGCCCTGTTAGAGTTTCTATATTGGCTGAATAGTCAAGACTCAAGTCTCCGATTCACATGGAACTACAATCAAAGATCTGTTGTGTATCTAGATTTAGATATAGAAGCTAAAGCAGGCTTGCTCCATACCCGGGTACATCAAAAACCCACCGACAGGAACTCACTCCTTCTATATGAATCTTGTCACCCCTGGGCACTGAGGGATAACCTGCCGGTGGGACAGTTCCTGCGATACCGTAGGAATTGTTCATCTACAGCGGTATATATGGAACAAGCTCAGGACCTGAGTAAGAAACTGCAAGAAAGAAAATATCCAGCCAAAATCATTAGACAGGCCAAAAAAGAGCACTGAATACCCCTAGAAGTGCTCTCCTGGAGACAAATCAGAAAGAAAAGGAAGAATGTGTCCCTTTAGTAATGACATATGATCCTTTAGCGACCAAAATCAGACAGTCCATAGGAAAACTTTAGTCCTTATTGTCAAACAATGAATTCAAGATGCCCCCTCTGAGGTTTGCTTTTAAAAGGTCTAGCAACCTCAAAGATAAACTGGTCCATACACACGCTCCTCCAGTCAAAACTGCTAGGGAATGTGCCCTTCCTATAGGCCATTTCCCATGTGGTACCTGTTCAGTATGCCCGCTCACTAAGAAAACGGTGAGTGTCATTTTAAGATCAGGCAAAGAGTGGTTCTTGGGCCAGTATAGTAACTGTAATACCACCAATGTGGTTTACAGATTACAATGTGAGTGCGGCCTACAATATATAGGCTTGACCTCAAGAAAAATAAAAACGAGCATCCAAGAACACCTAAGAACTATAAGAACTGGGAAATTGTCCACCAAATTAGTCCAACATTTTCATGAAACAAAACACTGCTTTACTAGGACGGTGTTAGAAAAAGTAACCGGTGATCCTCAGAATGTAGAAAGATTGCTGGTTTCCAAAGAAGCAAGATGGATTTTCCAAGAACATAGTGAAAAGGAAGAACTGAACAAACTTTTAGAGTGGAATAAGGTACACTAACCTCTACACATGTGCTTGGATCTCTCTTTTTGGTCAATATAGGCAAACTTCACACTAGGACAAATGATTTTTGTAATTTTCCCTTGATATTGGTGAAGGTGCGTACATGAGATTAATTGCAGATGAAACTACTATATCATGATTGTCACTAAGAACCAACTATTGTAACTGCGTTTTGTATGTCCCTCTCACTCATATACAATCGGCTCCTTATGTATATGTGGGAAGAAATTCCCTGTCGTACATCTCTACACGAGATAGCCGACTGCATGTTTGAACATATAGGGAGTGGACTACATGGTTCTTTATATTTTTTTGCTGCAGAACTGTTCTGATTTGTGCACACTCAAAGATGGTGGCCGTTAAGTCATGAAGGTTGGAGATGCCGACTAATACCACGTGGTCATTTTGAAAATAACCGTGAGAGTTAATAATGCGCAAATAATACCTGAGTGCGATCACCCTGGTTTTATGTGGTCCGCTGTTGATATTTTCAACACCGTGACAGTTGTTAATTGTTTTTATATTCAATTTGGTTTCGGTAAATACTACCCCACAAGTTTTTGCTGCACACTTAAAGATGGCGGCCGTCAAGTCATGAATTTTGGAGATGCTGACTAATACCGCGTGGTCATTTTGAAAATAACTGTGAGAGTTAATAATGCGCTAATAATACCTGGGCGCGATCATCCTGGTTTTATGTGGTCCGCTGTTGATATTTTCAACACCGTGACCGTTGTCAATTGTTTTCATATTCAATTGGTTTCAAGACTATCACACAATTTTTGATAAACCCAGAGTCATAAACGATATTTAGTACTGGCAGCCAGGTATGTGCGGGGCAGCCTGCTAATGAATCTATTATAAGTGCCTTCCACAGTGGGCTGAGAGATTCTAAGATGGCGGATGCGTAAATATGAATTTTCCTAACTTTTTCATGCTCCGCGCCTGCATTGGACGCACCGCGGTCTTCCCGCGAGTGTTTGGTATCACACTAACGAGATTTCGAGCGGCTACCGTTCAAGATAAAAAACTGAATGGAGAGCAGCGTGTTAAGACTGGAGGAGACAACACGCTGTCCCTAGATTTGGTCGGTAAGGAAGGAGAGAGGGTGGTGTGCCACAGAGGGGATCCTTTACTCTCGAGGAGCGTGCAGCATTATACATCCTCGGGTTGTGTCCCTCCCCTTGTTTCTGGGTATCTCGCTTTTACAGAGTTTTATAACACGCTAAAATCTTTGTTTTCTTTTCATAGATATTCCGAATTAGAACAAAGGGCGACTCACAGACAGGGGTGTAGCTCAATACTAGAAGTCTCTCTTTTAAAACAAAGACCTTTCGGCTGGTAGGAGACTTCTGGGCCCGTAAAGGGTAAATATAAATAGAAGTTTTGTGCAGAAGAATATGTTAAAAGAAAAGTAGTGTCAAGGGTATACTGTAAATAATACTTATACATATTTTATAGGTTTTTGTGACAGTCTTGGTGTTG
This sequence comes from Lissotriton helveticus, assembly GCF_964261635.1. NCBI lineage: Eukaryota > Metazoa > Chordata > Amphibia > Caudata > Salamandridae > Lissotriton > Lissotriton helveticus. The sequence continues at coordinate 1,711,163,737 of NC_136059.1, forward strand.
GTGTGTTCAATAACATTGCAGTGGCAAAAATATTTCAGCCCTGAAGAAATTGCCTATGAAGTTGGGAAAGGCAATGAAACATGTCGGCTTATGATAACTGGTATGCATGTTTAGCAGCCTACCTTGCATTTTAATCTAGTAGGTGGCACGAAGTTAAAGAATAAAAAAGTAGTAATCGTGCACACCTATGCTTTTTAATTACACATCTTTTGTTCGTCTCTTACTGCACCTATCTTTTGTTTTTGAACACCTTCACTCTTGGCTTGATAACCGCCGATGATGAGAACAGGGCATATCTGGTGAGTACCTATCAGGTATCCCGACGGGGGTTTGCCCGTGAGGGTTCATCTTGCCTTTGCACACCTTTTTCACAGTAGAACACACTATTGTTTGGTGTTTTCATTTAGACTGTCACAATAGGGATACGTTTTTTTTAAATTGGCAAGAAACGTGGTACTCTCTACCCCAGTGCAATTAAGGGAAGGGGAGAATATTGTAAAATTACAATAAGAGTTACACACTTAAATTTATGTACAATTGCCTATGAGGACCCGGTCATTGTTGTTTGAATGACTACATGAGTGGAGGGCGACTCTGGTTCTATATTTTCCCTCTGTGCTCCTTGTTGGATATATGAGCATGGAACAGAGACAGAGAAGGGGAGTAAGAGATGAAAAGGGAGAAGTAGAGCAGAGTGAAGGGAGTGAAGGTAAGAGAAGTGGACTGACGGTGAGGGAAGGGGTATGAGGGTGAGGGAAGGGAGGTAATGGAAAGTGAGAGATGGGAAGTGAGGGAGAGAGAAATGGAGTGAGGGGATGGAGGAACTTAGAAAAGAGGAGTAAGAGATGGGGAGTAAAGAATGGAGTAAGAGAAGGAGAGCGAGGGAGAGTGAGGAAAAGGGAACGGGAAAGTGAAAAGGTGATAAATACAGACAGGAGAAAGTGGAGTGGGGAAGGGTAGTGATGGTGAGTGAAGGGCAGTGACACTTAGGGACGGTGTATGAGGGTGAGGGAAGGGAATGAGAGAGAAGGAAGGAGATTAAGAGAGAGGAAAGGGGACTGAGGGATAAAGTAGGAGTGAAGGAAACAGAAAGAGAAAGACAGGAAAGGTGAGGGAGAGAAAGAGAGAAAGAGAGTGAGAGAGAAAGAGATGGAGACTGAGAGAGAGTAAGGCGGTTAGACTGAGTGAGATAGAGGGAGGGAGGGAGAGAGAAATGGAGTGAAGGGGAGTGTGGGACTAAAGGAATGGGAGTTAGCAAAAGTGAATGAGGAAAGAGGAGTAAGGGCAAGGGACTGACGGATGGAGTGAGGGAAAGAAAGTGAGAGGGAGTGAGAGAAGTAGAGTGAGTGAAAGAGAGTGAGGGATGATATGAAGGAAAAAGAGTAAGGGGAAAGTGAGAAGAGACTGAGCAATACAGCAAGACAAGGGTAGTGATGGAGGAAGATAGGAAAGACAAGTGAGGGACTGGAAGAGAAAAGACAAAGTTGGACAAGGTGAGTGAGGATGAAGGAAGAGTACTGATAGTGAGAAAATGAGTGTAAAGGTGAATGAAGAGGAGTAAGGATAATGAGGAAGGGAGAGTAAGATGAAGAAAAGGAAGGCAAGTAAAAGAGAGAGTGAAGAAAGGGAATGAGAGATAGAGAAATAATAGAGTGACGAAAAGGTATTTTTTGTTTGTCATACTTACCTTATAAATAATGACAAGTTATTACTACTTTTTATTATAAATATAGTATCCGTGGAAGACAAGAAAGAATTGAGTTATAATATATAATTCACAATACAAAAGAAAGTAGGAGTGAAAGAAACAGAAAGGGAAAGAAAGGAAGGGTGAGGGAGAAAGAGAAAGGGAAAGAGTGAGACAGAAAGAGAGGGAGAGCAAGTGAGTGACAGAGAGTGAAGTGGTTAGACTGAGTGAGATAGAGGGAGAGAGAAAAGGAGTGAAGGGGAGTGAGAGAATAAAGGAATGAGAGTTAGCAAAAGGTAATGAGGAAAGGGGAATAAGGGAAGGGTATTGTCGGATGGAGTAAGTGAAAGAGAGTGAGGGTGAGTCAGGGAATACAAGCAAGAGAAAGGGAATAGGACTGATGCACAGTGAGCAGAACATGAAGTGGGGAAGAGGACTCAGATTGAATGAAGGGCAGTGACAGTGAGGGAAGGGATATACGATTGAGGGAAAGGGAGTGATTGAAAAAGAAGCATCTTTATAGAAAGAGAGAGAAAATAAAAGGAAGAGTAATGAAGAGAGAGGGAGACAGTGAAAGAGACAAACAGAAGGAGAGTGAGGGAGTGTGAAGGAATAAATCCGTTATAGTGACTGAGACAGAGGAAGATATTTAGAGACATATGGAGGAAAGGAGAGTGAGGGAGGGAATAAAGGAAGGGAACTGAGCAAAACAGAGTGAGGGAGTGAGAGAAGTGGAGTGAGTGAAGGTGAATGAGAGATGAAGTTATAGAAAGTGAGTAAGGGGGCAGTGAGAAGAGACTAAGCGATATAGCAACACAAGGGTAGTGATGGAGGAAGATAGGAAAGAGAAGTGAGAGACAGACAGGGGAAAGAGGGAGTTGGACAAGGTGAGTGAGGGTGAAGAGAGAGTACTGATAGTGACAGAAAGGGCAGTAATGAGAATGAGAAAAGGAGACTAAGATGAGTAGAGGAAGGGGAGTAAGAGAGAGATTAAAGAATGGGAAATAGAGAAAGAGAAGTAAGAGAGTGAAGTAAAAGTATTTTCTGTTTGTCATACTTACCTTATAAATAATGACAACTTAATAGAATATTTTTATATAGACATAGGGGGTCCTTAGGATGGCGGGCGGACTTTGCCCGCCCGCGATCCTGATGGGGATTGGGAGCCGCCCGCCATAAGGGCGGGGGTCCCGTGGGTGGTTTTAGGATGTGGCCGCCACAGTGGCGGCCGCATCCTGCATTTATTACATTGTGGTGGGCGGGGCTCTCTCCACCGCCCGCCACAATGCCATAAATGCATGTATGCATTTTCATACACAATGCGGCAGGCACCGCGCAGTGCCTACCACATTGTATATGCAAATGCAGGGGGGTACCACAGGTACCCCCCGTGTGCACCTCCCATCCCTCCTTCACTTTGGGGGCCCCCGAAGTGAAAACCGCATGCCTTTCCGTGGCAGCATTGCCGCCACGGAAAGGCATTATAAAATGCCCATCATAATATGGCTGCCGGTGTCTGATAGACACCGCCACCATATTATTCCTTTTCCGCCCCGGCTGCAAGGCGACCAGGGCGGAATAGCGGCGGACGGTCTTTCCGTCCGCCGAGGTCCCCCCGCCATACTAATATGGCGGAGGGGAAAACGAGTGAGGGTGTCGGGCGGATTTCCCCCGCCAGGCTGGCGGTGGCTTCCGCCAGCCTGGCGGGGGCAATCCGCCCGACATCCTAATGGGCCCCATAGTATCTGTGGAAGACAAGAACAAATTAAGTTATAATATATATTTCATAATACAAAAGAAAGTAGAAATGAAAAAAACAAAAAGGGAAAGAAAGAAAGGGTGAGGGAGAAACACAGAGGGAGAGAGTGAGAGAGAAAGAGAGAGAGAGCGAGTGACTGACCGGAAATGAAGTGCTTAGACTGAGTGAGACAGAGGGAGAGAGTAAGAGAGAAATCGAGTGAAAGGAGTGAGAGACTAAAGGAATGTGAGTTACCAAAAGGGATTGAGGTGCGGGGAATAAGGAAAGGGGATTGACGGATGGAGTGAGTGAAAGAGTATGAGGGAGAGTGAGGGAATGGGTGCAGGAGAAATAGAATGAGAGTGATGCAGAGAGAAGAGAACATGAAGTGGAGGAAGAAGACTCAGATTGAATGAAGGACAGTGACAGTGAGGGAAGGGATATAAGGGTGAGGGAAGGGGAGTGATGGAAAAAGAAGCATACTAAGAGAAAGGAAAAAGAAGTAAGTGAGAGAGAAGGATTTATGGAAAGAGAGAGAAAAGAAAAGGAAGACTGGTGGAGAGAGGGAGACAGTAAAAGAGAGAAACAGAGGGAGAGTGACGGAATGTGAGGGAGTAAATCAGTTATAGTGACTGACACAGAGGAACAGACTTAGAGACGGGTGGAGGAAAGGGAGTGACAAAGTGAAAGAAGTGAAGTGAGTGAAGGTCACTGAGGGATGATGTGAAGGAAAGAGAGTAAGGGGAGCAGTGAGAAGAGACTGAGCGATACAGCAAGACAAGGGTAGTGATGGAGGAAGATAGGAAAGACAAGTGAGAGATAGACAGGGGAAAGAGGGAGTTGGACAAGATGAGTGAGGGTGAAGGAAGAGTACTGATGGTGAGGGAAGGAGTGTAAACGTGAATGAAGGGGAGTAAGTAGAATGAGGGAAGAGGAGTAAGATGAGGAAAGGTAAAGAAGTAAGAGAGAGAGTGAAGAAAGGATAGAGAGAAAGAGAAGTAAGAAAGTGATGAAAAAGTATTTTTTGTTTGCTGTACTTACCTTATAAATATAATATCTGTAGAAGAGAATAAACAATTGAGTTATAATATATATTTTACAATACAAAATACAAAATAATTTGTACAATATGTTATATGTTTTATTTTGCTGTTCTCAGAATATATTGAATTTCACTAAAAACAGTGAGTTCAATACTACTCATCATATGACAGTGGGCAAAAAAAAGCACAATCAAAAAGATTGTGTTTAAAAAACCCATACAACGTTTCAATAAATAATGTAAAAATTAGAAAAAAACATATCTTAAATGTTTTCTTCCAAACACAAATTTCTTACGTAAATATCAACAATCACAAAGTAATAAAACATTATTACTTCTTTTTTATACTCTCTAAGTAAACATATATTAACAACATTTACCCGAAATACTCATTTTTAATTGATATACTTTTCCACATGGCCAAATAGTATATGGAAAGTCCTTTGTTTGGAAGTCATGTGGTATGCTGATGACACTCTGCTCATCCTTCATCTTAGCTAGGAGCTGTATACCATTAAAAGAAACTTATTTAAGAGAATCAAAAATGTCAACAACATCTACAACAACTATAACTAGTCTAAAACACCTCTGCCTCACTCATGATCAACATTTCCTGTAATACTCATATCATTCACTATGTGATACACTTAAACTACCTCTATGACAAGTACACGTTTTTTTTATCTTGATCACCCTCACTCACAAAGTAATTCTCAACAGCAGACTAACCTTTTTTAACAGCACTAATCTTCCTAGGCCAATTATTTTCCCTAAAATTTGGGTTGTAAAAACACAAGGTAAGAATTTGGTAAGTCAAAAGGCAAACATCGTTTAAAAGTCAACTGAGTATCATTACAATGAGTCCAGCCTTTTGGACATTTTAAATAAGCTATGTAATGTCCTGATGTTGTAGAAGGACCATCATGGAAAATAATTGCTACAGTTACAAAAGTTCTTCCTGAAATTGATAATTGAGAAGCCACAAAATTTGTAATTAAAGTTGTCAATTTTGTTCCATCAGGTCTACATCATTGGAGTATTAAAATTACATACTGTCCATATCTTTGTATAAATAATGTTGATAACATTTGAGAGTTACATTGGGTACAGACTATGTTTTGATTTGCTTCTCTAACTAGATTATTAAAAGACACTGTTTTGCAGTCTGGTAACGTCAAATATATAAATCTCTCTGTGTCTATTTCAGTACTACTTGAAAACGAACAATTGTCACAGTCATGTTGCCATTTATAGGAAAGGCCAAAAAGATTTTCAATATCTATACTTCATCTTGCAACAAAACAAGCATATACATTAGAAATTCCTGACAATCTTGCTGAATATTCTGTGAAAATTGATTTAGACCAGAACATATGTCTAAAACATTTCGAATATCAGAAACACTTTCTATTTTTGTATTATCACTGCTACATTTCTCAAAGACATAATTCAACAAACAACAACATCTTTGATCCCGATTTTCAACAATCTGTTGTTGTAAAGTTTGAAGAAAAAAAACAACAGTAACCACTACATTAGCAGAGCAGTTGACACCAGAACTGTTTTCAAACTGAAATCCAACAACCTCTTCAATACTATCCTTTTTCTTTTTGCTTACAATGGTTCATCTAGTTTTTTTCTTTTCTCTACAACCTCGCTACAATTTTTCTCATATCTTCTTTTTTGACCTACCACAAGCTTTTCAAATAAAGGATTTTGAGGTAAATTTGGAGCATATTCTCTTCTTAACCAATTATACTCTTTCACACAATTTAGATATGCACTAATCTTTGTCTCATCAAAATTAATCAAGTATAATCCAGATAAAGTTCTGACTCGAGATAAAGCAACATATGCCATACTCTCCTTGAACACAGTACTTCCAATATTCACCAAAGCACTATCTACACTTAAACCTTGAGATTTATGAATAGTCACCGCATATGCCAAACAAACAGGAAACTGTTTTCAGCGGACATATACATTTTTTACAAGCAAAAATCGAAAAGTTGTACTTCTTCAATTTCATCAAATTTGATTTTCAAAAATTCAAAGTCATCTCTATTTGGGTAATTCACAAAATCAACAACATGACCCATTGCTCCATTTACTAAACCTCTTTCCACATGTAAATTACATCGTAAAATTATCCGACAATTTAAACATGCATATAGATTCTTTTCTAAACCAGCCGTTTTAGATATTGATTTGTCTAAAGAATCCAATTTTAACTTCAACTTTTCTGACAAAATAATAGTAGCTCCTTCATGCTCTATTCTATCAATAGCTTCCAGTTTTATAATTTCTTGATTTTCTAACTTTAACATTTTTCCATTGAATATTAAACATTCTTGCAGAGTTGGCATCAAGCATATCACTGATTTATTTTCTGCAATTTTTCTATATATATTCTCTGCACCAACATTTTCATTTGGAAACAAATTTGAAAGTAATCGTGCCTGCAAAGCTCTTTGCCATGTTCACTCACTTTCCCAATTCTTATATATTGAAGAATACTTTTATAATCAGCATCCTTTGCTTGTCGCATATTTTGAATGAGTTCTGAATATTCGAAATATGACCAAATATTAACAGTTCCAATGCTTCCCAGGCACTTTCTGGTATCTTCATGTGTAACGGTTTTAAACACTGGTTGTCCTTTCACAGGAGTTAGCTGTAGTAGATATCCAAAAACGATGACGTGTTTGCCTCCAAATAACACATCATACTCTGTTTTAAGAATTTGTTGCATTCTTAAATGCACAAAGGCAAGCATTAAATTTGATACCATGCTTACCTCATCAATAAAGAGAAGTTTAATTTTTTTCAGGAATCTGGAAACTTCACAATAAGCTTCTCCAGATAGCTTGTGGTATTCTAATTTATTTTCGTGCTCTACTGGCAGCATCAATAAACAATGTAAAGTAATCCCTTTAATGTTATGTGCTGCCAACCCAGTTGGAGCGGTAACAACACAAGAGAGTGACGACTCAGTTCTTTTCTGTAGATAAGCTGCAATTGCTTTAATTAGAAAACTTCTTCCAGTTCCTGCTTCTCCACTCACGTACAGTCGGGCAGGTTTAAATGACGTACATGAGTACTCTTTTTTCTCATGACATAAACCATGCTCAATCTGCTCTGTCACTTCATCGTATATTTGTTTTTGCTCAACATTTAGTTGTTTTTCCAATTCTTCTAAGTTTATTACATCCTCCTGAGCTTGTTCCATTGCTCTTTCCACCTCATCCATGGCAGTGGCTGCTTCATTTTGGATAATTGGTCCTCCTAGTGGATCCTGACTCAACGAAGCAGAACTTTGACTGTCTGGAGAACTGTCTCTAGCAATATCTGCTGCAATTGTAGCTTCTTGCTGTATTTCCTCATTCAACATGTGCATATAATTAGTAAAAACAGGACATTCTATAGTATTTTTGGTTGCATTGAATGAATCTTCATAACTGAGAAAATCTCAGAGTAGTTCCCCTTCTGTACGCCATGGCTTAAAGAGTTGCAAAAGAGCTAAATAGTAAAATTCCCTTTTGTCAGGAGTTTCGCAAGTCAGTTTTCAATGATTAATCAAATGTCCTTTTCTTTGTTTCACCAGACATCCTTCAGATCCAATCACAGCATATACACCTTTATTGATATCTTCTGTAATATTCCTTTTAAAAGTATAGCTTTGCAGTACTTCATAGAGACAAACATTCTCAAGATGATTACTTCTATTTTGATAGTATGTATCCAACATATTTTTCATCAAAATATCTGTACTGTTTGGTTCTTTCTCTACTAAATACTCAATTTCTTGTACAGATTTCAAAACTCGGTTTCGTGTTCTTGCAAGACCTAAACTCACCCAAATGATTGCTCTAGATTTGGCATATAGACTTGCAGATGATAAGCAATCTGAACATTCATATGCTCCAATTTCTCGATGAGACAACATCTTCAACCTGCAGCTGTACAATTTCTTACTTAGGCTCTTTTCATGAGAAATATCCTCCCACATTTCCTTTAGTTCTGTCTTTTTAGATTTCGTAATATAAGATGTTACATATCGAGACACAGCAATGGAGTTGTCAGCAACATATTGAATATCCATGTTTGCATTCCACATGGACAAAATGACTGGGTTATAGTCATTTATGTATTTTGACTCTTCATTTCTTCTTAAGTTGTAGGTATTTTTCGGTGATTTTCTTGTGACAGTATGTCGCAAAGATGACATAAAATTGTTCACTCTTCCTTTTGATATTACTGGTCGTGGAAATCCAAAACGACATTTTGTGTAGAACTTGTCCTTTGATTTGTACTTTCGACGACAGTATTTTCCACAACGACGGGTTTGAAACCGTAAGACTTGATGTTTTAAATTCTTTTGTTCTGTACTTTTAGGAACAGCACATGTAGAATACTGTTCAATAAAACTCATCACTGTGTCATCCGAATCTGTTCCAAATTTGGGGGCATCTTTGATCCATAGCAGAATATGTATGTGAGGAGCACCTCTTGCTTGATACTCCTTTCTCCAAAAGAAGTCCAGAACCTCTCCAAGAGGTGGATTTTTTTGTTTGTGATAAAAGACATCATAGCTTCAAATCTATGATTGAAATACCTGCATACATTAACTGGATCCACAGAGCACAGTTCTCCAGGTGTCTTGTATTCTATATTTTCTATGTTTGCATTTGCCTCTCGAAGAAATTGAAGTAAGTCTTCCCAAAGATACTCAGCACAGCTAAGAGTAAGGAACCATGTAGGAGTTCCTAAGTTTCTTAGCATACATTTCAATTCCCCATGACGACGGGACCAATACTCGTTAATGCCACGCTGACATGCCATGAGATTAATTAGCTGAGATTCCAAAGCAGTGTCTTTCTGTTGGACTCTATCCATAAAGTCCCTTGCCAAAACATTTTGCAGATGTACTCCACTTTTTAGTATATGTTTCACTGCATAAGAAAGTCCAGACATGTCACTCTCAAACAGAAGATGAAACAAATATGGAATACATTGGCGAAACCTTGGATCTTCTGCATATAATCTTGAAGTCCGGTTTTGAGATGCAGGAATCTGCACAGGTCGGTCATCATATCGTCCACCTTGACCTGTTGGAAATAACTGAGGAAAACAACGAGCTTTCTTCCCATACACTAATGGGACTTTCTTTTGCTTCTTTCATTTGGAATAACTCAATAGCATTCCCCATTACTTCTTTGGAATGCAGAGGATGAACACTATAATGTTCATAAATTTGTTCACTTCTGGACACATCCACTTTTTCAATTTGCCCAGCTGACAAATCACTGTCCTCTTCTACAGTTGTTTCTTCTTCTTCTACATATACATTTTTGTCGTATTGATTGTTTTTTACCAAATACAACGTCACCTTTTTCACTTTCGTAACATCCACTAATTCTTGCCAGATTTTCTTATTCTTTGTAGGAACGCCATTAACTAGAAAACTACACCAATTGTTTCAATATTTTTCTTTAAATCTAGAGGCAAATAGACAACTCTTCCCTTTAATCCTCTCTGTAAATCTGAAGGAGGCAATTTTCCTGTCTTAGGCTCCATGCGAACAATAGCCTGAAATGGATGCACACATTGAATCAGAATAGACTCATAGGTATTTAAATCCATCAGTTCAGAAGGAATATTTACCAACTCAAGATTATTATGTACAGCTCTAGCAGGGATTTTGTTATCATTTAATGTATTATAACAATATTTACAAATAGGTTGATCAGAAGCCAAATCAAAACAATTCTCTACCAACAAATAAGTTGCAAAATCCTTCCACTCATTATTTTCCTTTTCACTTTTTACATATAAATCAACTAACCTAGTCTGATTCTTATAATGAGTTTGTCGACAACACACACAAGAAAAGTTTGGCCTTTCACCTGAAATAACCTTAAACCTTGTAATTTCTTGGTAAAAAATTTCTGTACTAAAATTTTGTACATTTTCTTCCACATTTCCTTCTATTACTGTATCAGTTTCTGCACTGTCCTCTTTTTCACCTAAGTAACTAACCTCAATTTCTTCACAAATGTTCTTTACATCTAATACAGATCCATGCAAAAGAGCACTGTTTAACTTTTTTAGCTTAAGTGCTGGACTTTTTGCATAATACAACCTTCTCACTAATTTCCTCACTTCAGTATGATGCGCTGCTAACATCCTAAAATGGTGAAAAACACTCTGGCATACTTTTCTAGAAAGACAAGCCAGTGAATGCCCTTACAAACCCGTTTTTTCTCTCAGTCTGCAAGGATCTAATTCTTCCAACATCTTAATCTTTTGTTTAAGACTTTTCTTAGTATACTTACGTAAGAAATTGCAAAACAAATCAATTGAATCCTGTCGTACACTACAAATACTACTACAAGTGTACACTGGAGCCTTAGGACGTTTCCCTAATACTTCATCAGCTAACACCTCTTCTGCATTCCTAGGCACAATTTTCTCTTTTTCAATCGGACAACCATCCTTTACCTCATATGCTCGACTACTGGTGTCAACTGCATGCAAAAAATCATTAGTCTGAAAGTAAGTCTCTTCATTAAAAAATGGCTCACAACTTGAACTATGCTTCCATTCTCCAGAAAAAACATTACAAAAATTAGTTCTATTAATTATTCTTTTCCACTTACTTTTCGCTTTCAAAACATTGATTGCCTTATCTAGTGTACGAATTCTAGTGATTACTAAAATATACAACTTCTTTTTCATTTCAAAAGCCTGATCAACTATACTCTCAATATTTTTATTTTTCTTATAAAAAGCTGTTTTCCTTTTACAATTCTGTAAATTTTTAAAGAAATTTGAAACTACTGTGTTATAAAACATTCTCTTGCGAATTTTAGCAAACTGTCTTTTTCGTCTATTACTATAGACAATTTGATCGCCACATACTTTTTCAACATTTTTTTGGGGGGGTCTGCTTTTTCTTTGTAGTTACAGATACATTTTTTTTCTTTTGCATATTATCCACACTTTTTTTACATTGGGTTAATTTCCTTATACAATCCTTTGTTGTCTTACCAGGAGCATTCTTCTTTTTCTCCGTACATTGTTGTTTAGATAAATCTTGTAATTGTGTTTTCTTGGAAAAGTAAGCCTGTTTATATTTTTTTCTTTTCGTATTCTTAGTAGGCATGATGGTTTGTCTTTCTGTAGATAATTACAATCTGTTGTGAAAAAAAAAGAACATGTTATAGACCACTACTAACATACTACATTGCAATTAGAACCACTAAATAATATAATTATTGGTTTACTTCATAAGTAACTTTAAGGCACAGCAACTGTGTCTGAGCAGAGTAGGAAATCATGCAGTGAGTGCTGTCTCTGAGTTTATGGCAGTGCAGTGGTGTTTCAACATTATAGGGAAATTTACTGAGAATGGTGTTTCAGGGATCAGAACAGTGCAGTGATGTTCAGTCAGTGTAGGGGGTCGTGGTGAGATTGATATTTCTGAGTTTAGAACAACACAGTTGTGTGTAGGCAGTGTATGGTATCATGCAAGGGCTACGAGTAAAAAGCACTGGATGTCCTAAAGCCTAACTCACTCCATGAGTACATGTATTCCCATGTCTTAAAACAGATACACCGAGCAAGTGATTCTGTCACAATATTTAAAAAAAGACACTGACTCGCATTGTGAATGAAAACAGATAGAAATATGCCTGGCATTTCACTGAAATGATTATTACATGTTACAGAGAGAATTAGTATGGCATTTCTACAGCACAGCCAGGATCTTCAGTATACAGCATGGAGACTATTTGCGAATTAAGAAGCCTGACAGAAATACTGCATAGCAGTTTCTAGCACTACATATCCTAAAGCCTGACTCACTTCATCAGAATATATATTCCCATATTTTTAAACACATCAACTAAGCAAATTATTACAATTGTACAAAAAGACTCTCTCGAATCATTTTTAATTCAAAATCATAAATTTATTCTTCAAACATTTCATACTGTAACAAAACATCCAGCATGATTTCATCTGGAATTTAGTTTGCATTGTCCTCAACTTCAAAATTTGCAACTTTAAACTTAATCTCTTCTACTGCTTCCATCAAGTCAATGTCCAAACTTTGATCAAAAAAATCACTGCTTAAATCTCCTTCTCCATTATCTTGTTGATCAATGTCATCCTCAAAAGGTACATTTAAGTCTTCTATGACATCGATGGAAATTTCAAAATTGACTTGAATGTTGTCCTGATTTTGATCCATTATATATAGTACTATGTTGCTGTACCTTGCAAAAAAATATAAACACTAAATTATATCATTTTCACTAATAGATAATACAAAACTAGCTTTATCAACTTCATAAGTACATGTATTCCCATATTTTTAAACACATCAACTAAGCAAATTATTCTGCCACATTCTTCTGAAATGAAAACTGACTCACACTGTGATCTTAGACACATAACACTATCCCTTCAAATTCAGTAAAATGATTACTACAGTAAAAGGGGGTCTTGCTGGGAGTATTCTTTCAGAGTTTACAGCACTGCAGTAGTGTTGAAAGAGTTTAGAATATTTTTCTAGGGATGGAGTTTCAGGGTTTAGGACAAGGAAGTGGTGTTCAAGCAGTGTAGAGAGTCAAGGTGGGACTGAGAATGTACTAATGAAAATTCATTGAAATGATTACTACATGCTTTAGAGACAGTTGCTTTTGAATTTCAACAGCACACCCAGTATCTAAATTGTACAGCATAAACACAATTTGGGAATTAAGAGGCCTGAGACACATACTGCATAGGACTTTCTACAACTACATCTCCTAATTCATGACTCACTTCATGATTTAGGTGATTTAGCACACAGAGGGAGAGAAAGAACAAACAGAGACAACATGATACATGCAGAGGGTGAAAGACTACAGGCAGAGCGAGGATAGATTTAACATGGTAGCGCTGTCTAATAAACACCAGCAGCCATATCATAATAGGCCTCTGCAGATGTACATGAGCAACTGCAGGCAGAGGGTGCAGGCAAAGAGAGAGGGTTGGTGCAGACAGAAAATCATATAATGCAGGCAGAGACTAAACTGGTACAAGCAGAAGATAGATGGTGGAGGGCTGCAGGTAGAGGGACAGATGGCGCAGTCAGAGAAAAGATGGTGCAGATAGAGGATGAGGTGGTTCAAGCAGAGACACAGATAGTGGAAGCAGACACAGAGATGGTACATACATAGGATACACTGGTAAAACAGAGAAGAAATGCTGGAAACAGTGAGACAAATGCTACATGCAGAGGCAAATTGGAGCACACAGAGGGGGAGGTAGTGAAGACAGAGATAAAATGGTACACGCAGAGGGTGTGAGACTACAGGCAGAGAAGGAAAAGATTTAACATGGTAGCACTGTCTAATACACACCAGCAGCTATATCATAATAGGCCTCTGCAGATGCACATGAGATGGTGCAGGCAGAGGGAGAGGGTTGGTGCAGACAGAAAATGAGATAATGCAGGCAGAGACTAAACTGGTACAGGCAGAGGATAGATGGTGCAGGGCTGCAGGCAGAGGGACAGATGATGCAGTCAGCGAAAACATGGTGCACACAGAGAGTGAGATGGTTCAAGCAGAGACAGAGATAGTGCAAGCAGACACATACATGGTACACACAGAGGATAAAATGGTACAACAGAGAAGAAATGCTGGAAACAGTGAGACAAATGCTACATGCAGAGGCAAATTAGAGTACACAGAGGGGGAGATAGTGAAGACAGAGATAAAATGGTACAAGTAGAGGGTGTGAGACTACAATCAGAGAAAGAAAAGATTTAACATGGTAGCGCTGTCTAATAGACACCAGCAGCCATATTATAATAGACCTCTGCAGATGTACATGAGAGAGTGCAGGCAGAGGGTGCAGGCAAAGGGAGAGGGTTGGTGCAGACAGAACATGAGATAATGCAGGCAGAGACTAAACTGGTACAAGCAGAAGATAGATGGTGGAGGGCTGCAGGTAGAGGCACAGATGGTGCAGTCAAAGAAAAGATGATGCAGAGAGAGGGTGAGTGTTGGAACTGGCCCTTCTTGCAGGGTCATCCTCAAACTTTTTGCTTCTTCCTCCCCTATTTTTCCTGACCCGTGGCTGTTGGCAATAGGACTCTGCGCACTTTACCACTGCTGATCAATGCTAAAGTGCATATGCTCTCTGTGTAAATTGTTATTCTGATTGAATATACATGTTTGGCATATTTGTATCACCATGAAGTCCCTAGTAAAGTGCACTGAGTGTGCCAGGGCTGGTGATGACAAATGCTACTAGTGGGCCTGCAGCACTGATTGTGCCACCCACAGGAGTAGCTCTAAAATGGTGTTTCAGGCCTGCCACTGCAGTGCCTATGGGCAGTTTAGAACTGCATGTCCTCCTGGTCAGTGTCCCCACTGACCAGGCCTAACCCTTCCCTTTTCATGCACATCAGCCACCCCTAAGGAAGGCCCAAGGTACCCCCCTGGGCAGGGTGCAGTGTATGTAAAAGGTAGAGCATGTACTAGTGCAGGTGACATGCTCGGGTAGTGAATGGCAGCCATTTTCGTTTTCACTACTGTAAGGCTATCTTGCTCCATAGGTTAACATGGGGGATGCTGGCTACAGTGGTTAACAGCATTTCTTCCCATAGGAACAAGATAGGACATAAGTATCTAGTATCCCTGAACTCAGAATTTAATAACACATCTTTTGGGAAAGGTTGTTTTTAAATCCTGTATTTGAGAACAGCACTTTTAGAAAGTTGCTGTTCTCTTGTCTGACCCTTCTGTGTGCCTGGGCCTGTTTGTGTATTGACTGTCTAGTTTGAGAGTGACAGGGCTGGGGAATTCCCCAGGAGGGAATTCCCCTGGATGAGTCAGCACTAGGCTGAATGACTGCATTTGCAACTGGAGTAGTGGGAGGAGTTAGCACCTGGGCTGAATAGGGCTGTGCCTGCCTTCCACAATGCTGGCTCCACCCCCCTGCTGGGCGGCTGAGGACCCTGCCCCTCACTCTGAAAGGAAGTCAGAAGCCAGCAAAACAAAGTACTCAGGAAACACCCAGAACTGGTTCAGACCGGGCTCAGGGCCCACATGCATAGAGAGAACAAAGACTTTAGGGGTATAAGTACAGGACCCCTGAAAACAGAAAATTAGATCATCCTGGAAATCAAGAAGGAACCTCTGCCAAGAAGAAAGCTAAAACTGAAGAAGGAAGATTGTCCTGCTGTTGCTCTGCTGGACTGACCTGTTGCTTTGCTGCCAAGGAGAGGGGAAGGACTTTGCTGCTGAGCTGTGTCCCCTGTCTTGAAGGAATCTCCAAGGGCCTGAGGAGAGCTGGCTCCCTGTTTTGAAGTCCCAGGAACAAAAGGACTTCACCCCCAGCTTCCCTGAACTCTGCTGAGAGAGTTCTGTCCTTCCTAGAGTGCTTGATCCAGTTCTGGGGCCTCTGGAAGTTGTACCTGATCTGGGAAGCTTGAAACTGAGCTTGAGTGACTTTTGAACTTGAAAAGTGTTGCATCGCTAGCTTGCGGAGCGCATCCCCGACAGTGCGAGAAGTTCCCCGCCGCTACGGAGGTCGAGATCGTCGCAGCGCCTGACGCCGCTGCCAGAGCCGTCGCATCCTTCGTTTGCGGGACGCACCAGACCGGTGCGGGAGAATTGAACATCGCTGCGAGTATCGTCGCAGAGCCTATCATCGCTGGGTGAGATCGCCGCACCGCTTGCTTGCGGTTCGCATCACGTCGCTGCGAGTGTCGTCGCAGAATCAACGCATCGAGGAGCTGCGAGAGAGAGGATCTCCGCTGGACCGCGCATCGTCGCCCCGGAGATCGTCGCAGCCCCTACGAGATCGTCGCATCGTGCCTTTGCGAGAACAGACTTCCTACGGAACCTACGCACAGGAATCCATACAAGTGGCCTTCCTCCCCATACAGACCGGATTCGTCGCAACACGCCCGCTGCTGCAGCGGGGCTGTCGCATCGCCTCCCCAGTGTCTCAGGAGCAACGCATCGCTTGTTTTCCACCGCACCAGCTTCTGCTTTTGGAACTTTGTTGCAACTAAAGGTACTGTGAGTAAACGTGACGCAACTGTGAACTTTTCACGCATCTGTGGTTTATTTTACCGCAACTTGAAGAACTTTAACGCAACCTTAAGAACTCTTTTGAAACCATATTCTTGAACTGTGTATGTTGGATTTTTGTCGTTTTGGTCTTGTGTAGTTTAGATAAAAAATACCTTTATTTTTCTAAACTGTTGTGGAGTCAGTTTGTGGTGTTTTCACTGTGTTACTGTGAGTGTTGGTACAAATACTTTACGCTTTGCCTCTGGTTAGCCTAGACTGCTCGCGCCAAGCTACCTAGAGGGTGAGCGGAGGTTATCTCAGAGGGTTATCTCCTTGCCCTGACTAGAAGCAAGGGTCCCTATTTGGACAGTGGTACCTACCTCTGCCAACTAGAGACCCCCAGATCTAACATTGGTGGTCAGGCGGTGGGATTTGAACTTGTATTTGTACTAGACCCACAGTAATTGGTGTACATCACTAATGAGTGCAGACCACTACGCCACCACATACTGTTTGTTTTTTCCGGTGTCCTCCTGAGAGTATTTTTTGGATATTGAGATTCTGGCTAATGTTGCACCTGTAAAATCCTGCCAAAATGGAAGTCAACTTTTTCCACCTGTGCATCTACACAGAAGAGGAGATAAAAGCCTTTTGCAAGAAGAGGGGGCTGCCCGTGGAGAAAGGTTCCACAAGGAAGGATCTTGAGGCATGCCTGTATTCCCATGAGGCCAGAATTTGGGAAGCAACATTAGCAGATGATTCTGAGGAGGAGGACTTCTCTGACAGTGAGGAAGAGAAAGATGAGTGGCTCCTTGCTGCTGAGCAAAGGTGCAGAGAATTAGACCGGCTAAACAAGGAAGGTATGATCCGGTGGGCCTTAGCCCAGAAAGAAAAATGGGATGCTCAAGGAAGGAGCTTTGCTGAGTTGGAGGTGGAGTCCAGCTCAGATGGTGGCAGCATGTTTATGATATCTAGTGCTGAGAGAAAGGTACAAACACCCAGAGATGTGGCGCCTGACTTGAGGGAGGGGGTCGACATACACCAGGGGTTCAGGTTTATGATGTAGTTCCATTGGAGTGCAGTGTCCCTGAATTAGATTGGGGGACTGGCACAGGGGACCATATTCCTAGTGGTGGGAGGGACACTCTACTGACTCTAGATGAGAGGTACAGGGAGAGGGGTTCCCCCATGGTAGAAACCTTGGTGTGTGTATGTGAAGACCAGCCAGAAGAGTGTGGGTTGTGTGACAGAGACAGTCAGATACTGTCTTGCCAGTCTCAGGAGAGTGGTGTGGGGTACTTGTGTGACGCACTGGAGGGTGAGGCAAAGGGTAGCTTGGTTAACAACTGTGGGGGGCTGTGTGATTCATTTGTTGGAGAGCATATTTCAAGTCCCTGTTTTCCAGAGCTATGCCAACACCCGGTGGAGTGTGAGTTCTCTGACCCCAGAGAGCTTGCATTGGAGGCAGACCTCTTGGTGGTTTCCAAAGGGTCTGAAGAGGCATTGGGGAGTGATCCCAAGAGGAGTGGCTTAGATGTCTTCCAGACCTGTGAGGTGGAAGAAGTTCAGGGTAGCCTAGTTAGGTCCCAGTGTAGTGGGAGGGGTGTAGGGGCTCATGTCCGGTCTCAGTGGAGAAGGAATGAGTGTAGGACGGTGTGTCTCACGGTGCCCGAAACCCAGTCTCAGGGCCTGGAGGGTTCCTTAAGGGAACACCAGGTTGGGGACCTACACTGTACTTGTAGGCCATTTGAGGATGATCTCCTAGTGTCTGTTGAACGGGGAGTGCCTGTAACCAGGCCTCCATCAGTTCTGGTGTCTGGCAGTGCCACTCCAGTTGGGAGGGTGCAGAAATCCAGACTGAGGGGTGAGAGGGGGAAGGAGTCCCCAGTGGGAGAACCAGTGGGTCAGGGACCAGTCGGAAGGGCTGAGTCCCCAGTGAGTGACCATGGTGACCTCACTTCTGTCCTGGGGGATCTTCCCGCGCTGTCAGGTGGACAGGGGTCAGGAGATCTGCGCCAGGCAGACTGTCACAGGACACATGAGTTGTGTGTCACCCTCAAGGGGGTACTATGTGAGTCCCCAGAAGTCCTGGTGTGCCAGGCAAATGCACAACCGCAGATTTTGGTCCCTGGGTTGGGAGATCAGGTTCAGGATTTGCCTGACCTGGAAGGAAGGGCATCTGTAACCAGTGTCCTGACCAATATGGTTCCCAGGGGTACCCCTCCAGTAGGGAGGGAGGGTGCAGCGCTCTGGAAGGGGGTGCAGAGGGAGGGAGTCCTCGCCCCTGACCCCAGTACAACCTGAGGGGTTAAACCCTAGGTTGGGAGACCAGTTCCTGGAGGGAGGTCCTGAACTGGTAGGAAAGTTGTGTTCTTGGTTGTCTTGGTGGACAGGGTTGCCCCTGGAAGGAGGGCAGGAGTCTCACCCTGGGGGTGGACTGGGCCACACCGTTGTGTTGGCCAGGTGGGTACTGTCTACCAGTATAGGCACCTCAGTGAGTGAAGTCCTGGTGCGCCAGGCAAGAGTTCCACTGCAGGGGTTAGTCCCTGGGTGGGGAAGCCAGGTTCAGGTGTTCTCTGACCTGGAGGCTTGGGAGCCTAGGTTTGAGGGCCAGGCCCGGGGTGTCCCACCTGACCTGGAATACCAGTTGCAGGATAGCATCCCTGACCTGGTGGGTGAATGGTGCAGGATACCTGCCACAGGTGCCCTGACTATTCTAGAAGGGGGTACCGTTCCAGGTTGGAGGGTACAGAGCCCCAAGGAAGAGGAGGGCCGGGTGTGGGGAAGCCCACCCCAGCCTCCTGTCCAGCCACCGGATACAGGTCCGGGACTGGTGGGTCAGTGCCAGAGTGTCACACCTGACCTGACAAGAGAGGGAGTGGACAAAGGGTGCCAAGCACCTGGGGCTACTGCCCCCCACCCTCTTACGCCACAGAGGTTTGAGGGCCCTGAGAGGCATGAGGCCTGGGTCTCATCCCTGATCACTGTTGGTGGTCACTGTGGCTTGCTGTCTGTCTGTTGGGACACACCTGTGAGTAAAGTAAGGTTAGGTGCTGCACAGGTGGTGTCCACAGGTGAGGAGAAGGGTTCCACATGGATTGGCATGGTGGACCCTGAGAGTATGGATAGAGTGATCCAACTGGGTTTAGGACGGCGTAGAACAGGACTGCCCTGCTGTGTGGGCCAGTTTCCGTGTTCTAGCGCCTTAAGCAGGGAATCCCATCGAGGTATCGTTTGGTCTACCCTGGCTTTAGGCTTTAAGGGGGTTGTGTTGGAACTGGCCCTTCTTGCAGGGTCATCCTCAAACTTTTTGCTTCTTCCTCCCCTATTTTTCCTGACCCGTGGCTGTTGGCAATAGGACTCTGCGCACTTTACCAATGCTGATCAATGCTAAAGTGCATATGCTCTCTGTGTAAATTGTTATTCTGATTGAATATACATGTTTGGCATATTTGTATCACCATGAAGTCCCTAGTAAAGTGCACTGAGTGTGCCAGGGCTGGTGATGACAAATGCTACTAGTGGGCCTGCAGCACTGATTGTGCCACCCACAGGAGTAGCTCTAAAATGGTGTTTCAGGCCTGCCACTGCAGTGCCTATGGGCAGTTTAGAACTGCATGTCCTCCTGGTCAGTGTCCCCACTGACCAGGCCTAACCCTTCCCTTTTCATGCACATCAGCCACCCCTAAGGAAGGCCCAAGGTACCCCCCTGGGCAGGGTGCAGTGTATGTAAAAGGTAGAGCATGTACTAGTGCAGGTGACATGCTCTGGTAGTGAATGGCAGCCATTTTCGTTTTCACTACTGTAAGGCTATCTTGCTCCATAGGTTAACATGGGGGATGCTGGCTACAGTGGTTAACAGCATTTCTTCCCATAGGAACAAGATAGGACATAAGTATCTAGTATCCCTGAACTCAGAATTTAATAACACATCTTTTGGGAAAGGTTGTTTTTAAATCCTGTATTTGAGAACAACACTTTTAGAAAGTTGCTGTTCTCTTGTATGACCCTTCTGTGTGCCTAGGCCTGTTTGTGTATTGACTGTCTAGTTTGAGAGTGACAGGGGCTGGGGAATTCCCCAGGAGGGAATTCCCCTGGATGAGTCAGCACTAGGCTGAATGACTGCATTTGCAACTGGAGTAGTGGGAGGAGTTAGCACCTGGGCTGAATAGGGCTGTGCCTGCCTTCCACAATGCTGGCTCCACCCCCCTGCTGGGCGGCTGAGGACCCTGCCCCTCACTCTGAAAGGAAGTCAGAAGCCAGCAAAACAAAGTACTCAGGAAACACCCAAAACTGGTTCAGACCGGGCTCAGGGCCCACATGCATAGAGAGAACAAAGACTTTAGGGGTGTAAGTGCAGGACCCCTGAAAACAGAAAATTAGATCATCCTGGAAATCAAGAAGGAACCTCTGCCAAGGAGAAAGCTGAAACTGAAGAAGGAAGATTGTCCTGCTGTTGCTCTGCTGGACTGACCTGTTGCTTTGCTGCCAAGGAGAGGGGAAGGACTTTGCTGCTGAGCTGTGTCCCCTGTCTTGAAGGAATCTCCAAGGGCCTGAGGAGAGCTGGCTCCCTGTTTTGAAGTCCCAGGAACAAAAGGACTTCACCCCCAGCTTCCCTGAACTCTGCTGAGAGAGTTCTGTCCTTCCTAGAGTGCTTGATCTAGTTTTGGGGCCTCTGGAAGTTGTACCTGAGCTGGGAAGCTTGAAACTGAGCTTGAGTGACTTTTGAACTTGAAAAGTGTTGCATCGCTAGCTTGCGGAGCGCATCCCCGACAGTGCGAGAAGTTCCCCGCCGCTACGGAGGTCGAGATCGTCGCAGCGCCTGACGCCGCTGCCAGAGCCGTCGCATCCTTCGTTTGCGGGACGCACCAGACCGGTGCGGGAGAATTGAACATCGCTGCGAGTATCGTCGCAGAGCCTGTCATCGCTGGGTGAGATCGCCGCACCGCTTGCTTGCGGGTCGCATCACGTCGCTGCGAGTGTCGTCGCAGAATCAACGCATCGAGGAGCTGCGAGAGAGAGGATCCCCGCTGGACCGCGCATCGTCGCCCCAGAGATCGTCGCAGCCCCTACGAGATCGTCGCATCGTGCCTTTGCGAGAACAGACTTCCTACGGAACCTACGCACAGGAATCCATACAAGTGGCCTTCCTCCCCATACAGACCGTATTCGTCGCAACACGCCCGCTGCTGCAGCGGGGCTGTCGCATCGCCTCCCCAGGGTCTCAGGAGCAACGCATCGCTTGTTTTCCACCGCACCAGCTTCTGCTTTTGGAACTTTGTTGCAACTAAAGCTACTGTGAGTAAACGTGACGCAACTGTGAACTTTTCACGCATCTGTGGTTTATTTTACCGCAACTTGAAGAACTTTAACGCAACCTTAAGAACTCTTTTTGAAACCATATTCTTGAACTGTGTATGTTGGATTTTTGTCGTTTTGGTCTTGTGTAGTTTAGATTAAAAATACCTTTATTTTTCTAAACTGTTGTGGAGTCAGTTTGTGGTGTTTTCACTGTGTTACTGTGAGTGTTGGTACAAATACTTTACGCATTGCCTCTGGTTAGCCTAGACTGCTCGCGCCAAGCTACCTAGAGGGTGAGCGGAGGTTATCTCAGAGGGTTATCTCCTTGCCCTGACTAGAAGCAAGGGTCCCTATTTGGACAGTGGTACCTACCTCTGCCAACTAGAGACCCCCAGATCTAACAGTGAGATGGTTCAAGAAGAGACACAGATAGTGCAAGCAGACACATACATGGTACACACAGAGGATAAAATGGTACAACACAGAAGAAATGCTGGAAACAGTGAGACAAATGCTATATGCAGAGGCAAACTGGAGCACACAGAGGGGGAGATAGTGAAGACAAAGATAAAATGGTACACGTAGAGGGTGCGAGACTACAGGCAGATAAGGAAAAGATTTAACATGGTAGCGCTGTCTAATACACACCAGCAGCTATATCATAATAGGCCTCTGCAGATGTACATGAGAGGGTGCAGGCAGAGGGTGCAGGCAGAGGGAGAGGGATGGTGCAAACAGAAAATGAGATAATGCAGGCAGAGACTAAACTGGTATAGGCAGAGGATGGATGGTGCAGGGCTGCATACAGAGGGACAGATGATGCAGTCAGAGAAAAGATGATGCAGAGAGAGGGTGAAATGGTTGAACCAGAGACACAGACAGTGGAAGCAGACACAGACATGGTACACCCAGAGGATACAATGCTACAATAGAAAAGAAATGCTGGAAACAGTGAGATAAATGTTACATGCAGAGGCTAATTGGAGCACACAGAGGGGGAGATAGTGAAGACAGAGATAAAATGGTACACGCAGAGGGTGCAGGACTACAGACAGAGAAGGAAAAGATTTAACATGTTAGTGCTGTGTAATAGACACCAGCAGCTATATCATAATATTCCTCTGCAGATAAACATGAGAGGGTGCAGGCAGAGGGTGCAGGCAGGGGGAGAGGGATGGTACAGACAGAAAATGAGATAATGCAGGAAGAGACTAAACTGGTACAGGCAGAGGATAGATGGTACAGGGCTGCAGGCAGAGGGACAGATGGTGCAGTTAGAGAAAAGATGGTGCACACAGAGAATGAGATGGTTCAAGCAGAGACACAGATAGTGCAAGCAGACACAGACATGGTACACACAGAGGATAAAATGGTACAACACAGAAGAAATGCTGGAAACAGTGAGACAAATGCTACATGCAGAGGCAAATTGGAGCACACAGAGGGGGAGATAGTGAAGACAAAGATAAAATGGTACACATAGAGGGTGCAAGACTACAGGCAGTAAAGGAAAAGATTTAACATGGTAGCGCTGTCTAATACACACCAGCAGCTTTATCATAATAGGCCTCTGCAGATGTACATGAAAGGGTACAGGCATAGGATGCAAGCAGAGGGAGAGGGATGGTGCAGACTGAAAATGAGATAATGCAGGCAGAGACTAAACTGGTACAGGAAGAGGATAGATGGTGCAGGGCTGCATGCAGAGGGACAGATGATGCAGTCAGAGAAAAGATGATGGAGAGAGAGGGTGAAATGGTTGAACCAGAGACACAGATAGTGGAAGCAGACACAGACATGGTACACACAAAGGATAAAATGGTACAACAGAGAAGAAATGCTGGAAACAGTGAGAGAAATGTTACATGGATAGGCTATTTGGAGCACACAGAGGGGGAGATAGTGAAGACAGAGATAAAATGGTACACGCAGAGGGTGCAGGACTACAGACTGAGAAGGAAAAGATTTAACATGGTAGCTCTGTGTAATAGACACCATCAGCCATATCATAATAGGGCTCTGCAGATAAACATGAGAGGGTGCAGGCAGAGGGTGCCGGCAAAGGGAGAGGGTTGGTGCAGACAGAAAATGAGATAATGCAGGCAGAGACTAAACTGGTACAAGCAGAAGATAGGTAGTGGAGGGCTGCAGGTAGCGGGACAGATGGTGCAGTCAGAGAAGAAATGATGCAGAGAGAGGGTGAGATGGTTCAATCAGAGACACAGATAGTGCAAGCAGACACAGACATGGTACACACAGAGGATAAAATGGTACAACACAGAAGAAATGCTGGAAACAGTGAGTCAAATGCTATATGCAGAGGCAAATTGGAGCACACAGAGGGGGAGATAGTAAAGAAAGAGATAAAATGGTACACACAAAGGGTGCGAGACTACAGGCAGAGAGGGAAAATATTTAACATGGTAGCGCTGTCTAATACACACCAGCAACCATATCATAATAGCCCTTGCAAATAAACATGGGAGGGTGCAGACAGAGGGTGCAGGGAGAGGGAGAGGGATAGTGCAGACAGAAAATACATTTCCAAATTACAGCACCATCTCTATACCAGCATTTAATCAAAACATGAGACACAATATCAAAGTAAAGAGTACTCTATAAACAGGGAGATGTAAACTGTGAGGAGACACAGGTGACATTATAGAAAAAGGTGCAAATATAAGTCTTTAATTTACACAGACACTCAGTGTGATCCTAGTAAAAAATGTTAAAACCATAAATTTTACCAAAACACATATACCACAGTAAATCTTTTAAGAGACAGAACACAGTCCATGTAAATGAGCACTACATTACAGTGCAGAAACCTGACTCATTTCCAAAATACATTTCCAATATGCACCATTAGTTTTTTGCCAGCATTACATCCAAACATGAGACACAATGCAAGAAGAAAGAGGCCCAATATGCTTGTAAATCAGCCCAAGAGTGTATACAGCACTCTATCTATATTAAGTGGATCATTGCTAAGAGGAGGTCTAATAAAACAGAGAGTATTATGAAGAAAGCACATGAGAGAGTGCAGGCAGAGGTTGCAGGCTGAGGGAGAGGGATGGTGCAGACAGAAAATGAGATAATGCAGGCAGAGACTAAACTGGTACAGGCAGAGGATAGATGGTGCAGGGCTGCATGCAGAGAAACATATGGCACAGTCACAGAAAAGATGGTGCAGACAGAGGGTAAGATAGTTCAAGCAGAAACACAGATAGTGGAAGCAGACACAGACATGGTACACACAGAGGATAAAATGGTACAACAGAGAAAAAATGCTGGAAACAGTGAGAGAAATGTTACATCCAGAGGCAAATTGGAGCACACAGAGGGGGAGATAGTAAAGACAGAAATAAAGTGGTACACGCAGAAGGTACGAGACTACAGGCAGAGAAGGAAAAGATTTAACATGGTAGCGCTGTCTAATTCACACCAGCAGCCATATCATAATAGGCCTCTGCGATGCACATGAGAGGGTGCAGGCAGAGGGTGCAGGCAGAGGGACAGGGATAGTGCAGACAGAAAATACATTTCCAAATTACAGCACTATCTCTATACCAGCATTTAATCAAAACAAGAGACACAATATCAAAATAAAGAGTACCCTATAAGCAGAGAGATGCAAACTGTGAGGAGACACAGGTAACATTATAGAAATAGGTGCAAATATAATTCTTTAATTTACACAGACACTCAGTGTGATCCTAGTCAAAAATGTTAAAACCATACATTTTACCAAAACACATATACCACAGTAAATCATTTAAGAGACAGAACACAGCCCATGTAAATGAGCACTACATTACAGTGCAGAAACCTGACTCATTTCCAAAATACATTTCCAATATGCACCATTAGTTTTTTGCAAGCATTACATCCAAACATGAGACACAATGCAAGAAGAAAGAGGCCCAATATGCATGTTAATCTGCCCAAGAGTGTATACAGCACTCTATCTATATTAAGTGGGTCATTGCTAAGAGGAGGTCTAATTAAACAGAGAGTATTATGAAGAAAGCAGAGGAGGGAGTACAAAAAGAAAGGGAAACATTAGGGGACAGTAAAGACAACCACAACAGAGAGATCACAAGACACAGTTAAAGAAAATAGCACTCCCAAGAAAGACCAGAAAAAATAAGGAAAGAGTGGAAATTTCAGAAAACAAAGGACAGTATAAGCAGAGAGAGGTAGACTGTGAGGACAGACAGGGGAAATTGTATAAAAATATCAAAATGTAATTCTTTCATGTAGACAGACACTCAGTGTGATCCTGGACCAAAAATGTATAACCATACATTACAACCAAAAACAATACATGATGCAGGGCTGCAGGCAGAGGAGAGTTGCTGCAGACAGAGGGCAGATAAGACAGATACAGGGTAATATGGTTCACACAGACAGAAAAATGGTGCACACAGACACAGAGATAATGCACACAAAGGGATAACATGGTACAGCAAGAAAGAAATGCTGCAAACAGAGAAAGAAATGTTACGTGCAGAGGGGAGATGAAACACACAGAGAGGGAGATAATACAAATAGAGAGAAAATGGTACAGAAAGAGCGTGAAAAGTTACAGGCAGAAAGAAAAAAGTAAATTATTATGCCAGAATCTTCTAAAATGAATACTGACTCACACTGTGATCTTAGACACATAACAGAAATCCTTGCAATTCAGTTAAATGATTACTAAAGTGAAGGGGGGGTCTTGCTAGTAGTGTTGTATAAAGAGAGCAAGGGTGAGGGAGAGAGAAAGAGGGAGTAAATCAGATGGAGAGAGGGAGTTAGAAAAGGGGAGTAACGGAAAGGGATAATGACATTGAGGAAAGAGATATGAGGGTAAGGAAAGGAGAGTGAGAGAAAAAAGGATGTTAAGAAAAAGGATAAAGGAGTAAGTGAAACAGAAGGATTTATAGAAAAAGAGAGGAAGGAAAAAGAACAGTTGTGGAGAGAAAGGAAGACAGTGAGAGAGAGTGAAAGAGAGGGAAAGTGAGTAACTTCCACATTAGAACAAATTTTTATTATTAACTTAAAGTGCAAAACATATATCCCCTTACAAATTAATAACTCACCTTTAAAAATGCTTTTGAAGATTTAGAACAGTGTCAATCACACACCAGTTTTTCTTAAGCAGAATCTCTGAAATGTACCTCAGACACTGCAACCACAAAATGGCCCTGATCCCTCTCATTTTTCACACATATCCCTGTACATAACCAATGAAATTTCTTCCCACACAAATTCAAAACCAAACTAACATTTTAATTGGTTGTACATTTCAACACTTTCAACCTTCCCCGACTGCTCTCTCTGCCTGTTACCATGGCAACTCTCCATAGAACACCTAACTGAACTCAGAAGGTGAAAAGTTCATCACTCAATGTTGCAAACCAAAGCAGCAAGTGTTTTTGACTTCTCAATATTCCAGCTTGTCCTGTGCAATATTTTTTTCAATTACTTTTTCTAAACCAATAGTATTATTCCTTTTAAAAACCTGTAGTATGCACCCTAGATTTCAATGTTAAATTATCAGAAACCACCTATCATTTCTTTGTTTTTCAAGTGCACTGAATCTCCTCCACATTTTTTTCTAAACTCCAAGTTTTCAAACTGCCATTTCATTTCCAGAGCCCACCTGAGTACAACCAGATCTGCCTTCAAGATGCTTAGAGTGTGGATTGTACGACACAGTTTTATATTCTGGAGTTAAAGGTATGCAGCAAATAGATGCTTTCTCATCCTTGATTTACCAAATGTGGATATTATGTGGATTGGCCAGAGAGGATTGAGATGTCACCAATTGATGCCATTGGTAAAATCCTTTTTACATCTCCCACACCCTGACCTCATAATTGTGCACTGCGGTGGAAATGACCTGTGCACATTGACTGGAGTAGGTCTGAAAATGCTTTTAAAGGACACCTTTGGG
This sequence comes from Lissotriton helveticus, assembly GCF_964261635.1. Taxonomy (NCBI): domain Eukaryota; kingdom Metazoa; phylum Chordata; class Amphibia; order Caudata; family Salamandridae; genus Lissotriton; species Lissotriton helveticus. The sequence continues at coordinate 1,711,191,523 of NC_136059.1, forward strand.
CAATTGATGTCACATTTTCAACAAACTGCCTTTGTATATTCTAATATATGCCAAAGGCAAAAATGGAACTGGTCCAACCAATATTGTCCGCAGATTGAGAAAGCAAGGAAACATGTGAATAAGTCTGTTTCTGCTTTCCTCAGAGACTATGGTATGAGTTCTATATATCACAACAACCTGCGTTACAACATGCAAGGCATCTATAGGAGAGATGGTGTACATTTCACAGATAAGGGGAACAGAGTCTTCCTTTTAAACTTTAGACTCTGCATCGGTACTTACTTGTAGGTACAAAAAACACTCAATGAACACAACAGCTCTTTTTAGAGCCAACCAACATCTAAACACTCAAACTTATTATTTAACTGTCTTTTTTGTTGTTGTTTTTTTTCAACTGTGCGCGCACCGTGTGCGCACCGTGCGCGCATCTCGAAATTTACAACAAAAAAAAGAAGGTTTTTTTGCCCTTTGGGGGCCTTCAGGGATCCCCTGAGAAGGCCTAGGGGGTCAGGGCGACTCAACCCTGCCCCCTTTTCACGTTTTCCACTTTCCTTTTTCACTCTCTTCTGAAACTACACAAAATGGCGGCTGAAGGGTGCGCGCAACGTGCGAGCACCTCGCAATTTTTTTTTTTTTTAAAGAAATGTTTTTTTTGCCCTTTGGGGTCCTTCAGGAACCCCCTGAGAAGGCCTAGAGGGTCAGAGAGTCTCTACCATAACCCCTTTTCACGTTCTCCACTTTTGTTTTTCACTCTTGTGAGGCTCGAGGGTGCGTGCACCGTGCGCGCACCCCGCAATTTAAAAAAATATAATAATAATTCTTTTGGCCTTCGGGGTCCTTCAGGGACCCCCTGAGAAAGCCTAGGGGGTCAGGGACTCTCTACCCTGCCCCCTTTTCATGTTCTTCACTTTTATTTTGCCCTCTTTTCAGCCTCACACTGACAAAATGGCAGCCAACACTTCCTGGTTACCACCGAATCGAATGTTCACAGAAGTCTAACAGCAAATCAGAATTCCACTCGCGCACGCACGGTGCGCACTTATAGAAATATAAATATTTTCACATTTGATTTTCTCAACAACTACTGAAGGGATTTACACCATTCAAACAAAAGTGCGATCTGCGAATCAGACTCTACCATTTTGCCAAATTTCTTGTAATTCCGTTCAGCCATTCAGGCTGTAGCCATGTCTAATCGTCCTATGAAAAATAACATGGGGAAAACACATTTTGGGACCCCTCTTTTTTCTCGGCCCCCACTTCACAAATCCCCCCAAAACTTTCAGGGAAGGAGCGGAGTGGAGTGGGCCATCTTCTTTGAGAAATTCACAAAGATTCATCAACCGGCGCCAAAGTTAATCCCAATAGAATGTTGCAGATTTCCTATGGAAACTAGGTCCTAACTATAACTACCTACTGGCGACCGCCAGTAGATAATATATATATATATATATATATATATCCCACAAGATTGCCTGTTAATGAAGCAAACTTCACAAAAGGATTTCACTGCGGCGAAAAGTGAAATCCTTTTGTGAAGTTTGCTTCATTAACAGGCAATCTTGTGGGATTGACGGCGGCCGGCCTGAGCCGCGAAGCAAGACCCGGGGCTGCAAAGCCCTCCAGCGAGGACGTCAAGCTACGACCTTGCCAAATGGGAAAAGGATGCCGGTTTAGGCGGAACAAATGAAGCAGCGCCAGTGAGAACATGGCTGCACAACCCACTGGGGTAACAGTTTTAAATATTAAAGATGCAAATGTGCACGAAGGTCGTCACACCAGTGAAAGATGGAAACCACAAGTACCATCAGGCCACAAGGTGGCCGCGCCCCTTTGGGCGGGACTTCAACAACAGTGGTATATGGTCCGAAAACGATGTGCCATTTGCTTAAAAGTCAAATGCCTCTGAGGAAGTGTTTTACACGAAACGCGTCAGGCAGGACTGAATCAAAGCTGCATGCTGTGAATATCCTGACGCTGCTTGCCTCCTGAAATAAATGCGGCGAAAAGTGAAATCCTTTTGTGAAGTTTGCTTCATTAACAGGCAATCTTGTGGGATTGACGGCGGCCGGCCTGAGCCGCGAAGCAAGACCCGGGGCTGCAAAGCCCTCCAGCGAGGACGTCAAGCTACGACCTTGCCAAATGGGAAAAGGATGCCGGTTTAGGCGGAACAAATGAAGCAGCGCCAGTGAGAACATGGCTGCACAACCCACTGGGGTAACAGTTTTAAATATTAAAGATGCAAATGTGCACGAAGGTCGTCACACCAGTGAAAGATGGAAACCACAAGTACCCTCAGGCCACAAGGTGGCCGCGCCCCTTTGGGCGGGACTTCAACAACAGTGGTATATGGTCCGAAAACGATGTGCCATTTGCTTAAAAGTCAAATGCCTCTGAGGAAGTGTTTTACACGAAACGCGTCAGGCAGGACTGAATCAAAGCTGCATGCTGTGAATATCCTGACGCTGCTTGCCTCCTGAAATAAATGCGGCGAAAAGTGAAATCCTTTTGTGAAGTTTGCTTCATTAACAGGCAATCTTGTGGGATTGACGGCGGCCGGCCTGAGCCGCGAAGCAAGACCCGGGGCTGCAAAGCCCTCCAGCGAGGACGTCAAGCTACGACCTTGCCAAATGGGAAAAGGATGCCGGTTTAGGCGGAACAAATGAAGCAGCGCCAGTGAGAACATGGCTGCACAACCCACTGGGGTAACAGTTTTAAATATTAAAGATGCAAATGTGCACGAAGGTCGTCACACCAGTGAAAGATGGAAACCACAAGTACCATCAGGCCACAAGGTGGCCGCGCCCCTTTGGGCGGGACTTCAACAACAGTGGTATATGGTCCGAAAACGATGTGCCATTTGCTTAAAAGTCAAATGCCTCTGAGGAAGTGTTTTACACGAAACGCGTCAGGCAGGACTGAATCAAAGCTGCATGCTGTGAATATCCTGACGCTGCTTGCCTCCTGAAATAAATGCGGCGAAAAGTGAAATCCTTTTGTGAAGTTTGCTTCATTAACAGGCAATCTTGTGGGATATATATATATATATATATATATATATATATATATATATATATATATATATATATATATATATATATATATATATATATATATATATATATATATATAATCCACCGCTCCAAAGGACACCGCAGATGCCGCACCCTTACGGAGAAAGAACGGACAACAGTCTCAGGTAGCAGATTGATATCTTTTTTTCTTTATTTGTTTTGCATAAAGTGCAGCAGTAGTGCCCTAGACCGGACGCGTTTCGGCGACCCTGTCGCCTTGTTCACCGGAAATAACGAGTGTTTGCCATTACACACAACACAAGTTTAAAAAATGGCAATTCACCAATTGAAGCACTGAATTCTATACCATGTGACCATATTGGATGTTTGGTAAACATAGTAGACAGACTGATTTTAAAACGTGGTGTTTTCGACCTCTCAGCATATTGCTGCAGGCCACACATTCTTACTGTTCAAATACAGTTTAGTATATGCTCACATTATTTCTCTCATAGATATACCAACCGATTCCGACTTTTGTATACTGTAACGATATTACAACAATATACATTTTATCCGTACAAATACTCCATAAATACAGTCATGGAAATCGTGGCTTCTCTGAGCTATATACACTAAATAACAGTCCATCTACATATTTTAAAAAAGATTATATATACACATTGTCACTGGTTAAAACATCCGAAAAGTGCTAAAGTGTCAAAAAGTGCAAAGTGTAAAGTGCAAATCTAAAATACAATAGAATCCCCAGCCGGGGAGTCTAATACGGGACAGAACTAGCAGCAATACGGGACAGCATAACCATCAAAGCTTATATATTCATCATTTCATGATTCAACGTACTAAAGTGGCTAATGCTTATCCGCAACCTGACATCACGTTTGATCCTTAAGATCAAAATGCATAATAGTAATTTTGACGAAATACATATCTACATCTATATATATACACAATAAAACCAATATCTCAATACACAGTACAATATATCAAGGTTGCTGATGAGTGCCTGGTAGGATCCGATAGAAGCATAACCCTAAAAAAGGAGTCACGATAACATCAGATCTCCCCATGCTATACCAACAGCAAAAAATCCCAATTTTCTGATGTTATCAAAGTGTACCTGTATAAAATTCATTTCATGTATATACATAAGTATTTCAAAAAATGCAAAGCTTTCAAAACAGATCATATCATGGATTACACAAATAGTCTCACAGGTAATGGTACAGATCTTCGCAAATATTAAGGCCATTCGGGCTCTTAGTGTCTAACTCCAATATATATTTGGACTCCAACCTTCTAAGGGACTTGTCCCTATCACCACCCCTTCTGTTTATCGGCACACTGTCAATTACAAAATAAGACAAGACATTTAAATTGCCCCCATGTGCTGACTTCACATGTCTTGCCACTGGATATGACTGGTCAGAATTGACAGTCGCTCTGAGGTGTTGGAGAATCCGAGCCTGAACTGGTAACTTCGTACTACCAACATACCGGAGTCCGCATGTACAGGATAAAACATAGACTGCGAACTCTGTCTTGCAATTAAAGTTGCCTTTGATTCTTATTTCCTGATCATCAAAGGCACCTCGGTATGTTTTGGTGTTAACACCAAACTTGCAGGCTCTGCAGCTGCTGCATTTGAAGAAACCATACTTGGAGGACACCCAGTACTCTTTGTTCATAACCTCTGGGCTATTGTGAACTAAATCACATCTCATTGAATAAGCTTTGCGATATGTGATGTCAGGTTTAACGGGTAGAGTACTTCTTAATACACCATCAGTTAGAGCTATGGGCCATTGGGAATTCAGAATTCTTCTGATTGCTTGTGACTGTTTGCTGTAAGTAGTGATGAATCTACAGGAGGCTACTGGTGGGAGACTGTCCGTTGACACAGGTGTGTCCAATATCCTGACAGTCTGTTCACTTGCAACCGGAATCTTTGGTTGTAGCAAACTTATTCTGTCTATTGTGTTGACTTTGGATATTGCTACCTCCAGATTATGTTTTTTGTAGCCCCTGGCTAACAGTCTATTTCTAGCAATTTCTCGTGACTCTATCCAAGCCTGCTCAGTACTACATGCGCGTTTGATTCTTAAGAATTCGCCATAGGGCAGACTATCTATTGTATGGCGCGGATGAAAACTTGTCGCATGTAGAAGCGTGTTGCCAGCAGTTGGCTTTTGATATAGATTGGTGGTAATGGCCCCTTCCTGTATAGTGATTTTAATATCGAGAAAATTGGCCGTGTGTGTGCTGATATCACTGGTAAAGGCCAGATTGAGCTCGTTGTCATTGATAGTTTTGACAAAATTCAAGGCCTGTTCTATGCTCCCTCTCCACACGACAAAAATATCATCGATATATCGCCACATATGGGCTACATGTGTTTCATAAAGGGCCCTGTGTTGGCTCCTGAGGACATGCTCCTCCCACCAGCCCACATGAAGACATGCGTAGCTGGGGGAGAAGCATGCCCCCATTGCCACTCCACGTTTTTGTCTGTAAACTTTGTTGTCAAATAAAAACACATTATTATTCAGACATCGACCAATCATATCAATCAACATTTTGTTGTGCTGGTACATGCCCATGTTCCTTTGGTTAAGATAATACTGCACCGCATGCATACCGTCTTTATGATCTATGCACGTATAAAGTGCAGTGATATCTAGAGTCATAAGAATCATATCCTGGGTCCATTCAATGGCATTGATCTTTCGTAAGAAGTCTCTTGAGTCCTGTAAGTAAGTGGGCAAACTTGTAACGAATTCCTGCAAATAATAATCAACATATTTGGAAGTATTTTCAAAACAACTGTTTATGGCAGAGATGATGGGTCTGCTATGTAGGGGGTCCAGGCCTTTATGAACTTTGTATATATATATATATATAAAGGCATCGTGCTGAATCGTGTCTGTCAGTGCTTTTTGGGGCTTGCACAATAAAGCACTTTGCTATCTACTTTCCTGTGAGTGCCCTCGTATTTGGTGGTTCTTTTTTAACTGCCTGTGTGGACGTATCTTTTGTGGCTCACCACCTCTGGAGTTCTGCACCCGGGACGTGAGGTGCAATGGGAGGTGAACTCCATGTATGGAATATATATATATATTCACTGAAAAAACCATAGGTTTCAGGCAGGTTATAGTTAGAAATTATCATTTAAAACACCTTAAAAGTTCATTGAAAAAACATAGGTTTCACAGGTGTTATAGTTAGCTGGACATTTCACTCATAAAAAACCATTGAAATTCCTCCGTTATAGTTAGTTGTACTAACTGTAACTCTCGCGCCCGCAAACCACTGGTGATGATGTCACATATTACATCATTCATGACATGGTCAGTGACATCACTGATGACATCACTGATGGCATCACTGATGACATTATCCAGGGAATGTGGTTTGGTTCAATATGTCAATTTTTAATATATATATATAGCAATCTGCATTGAAGAATGACTGGATTTATAAGTGTCTGGATGGAGGATTTAGTTGCAGTGTGATTGACTGTTTACTTGACTAATTTAGTGCGCCTCACTAAATATATTGGATAGTGACTAAACTGTGTCAATATCTGTATTATTTTCTCAGTTGTTGTGTAAACTGCTGCACCATTTGGTTACTAGCTACGTGAAAGTGTATATTAGTTATTGATTAGTTAACTGATTATTTGTATGGGAGAGTGAATGTGTGTGTGGCTCAGTGGGGGTGTGTGACTGCCCAAAGATGTGTCAATAGTTGATTCAGTAGGAATATGACGTTAAGAGTACATATTATAATAGTTGTTTGGGTGAATGAATATGTATATGGATGTGCTGGTGAGCAAATATATCTCTCAATGGTACATGTTCAACAAAGTAGAATAATAACAGGCAGTGTATGTGACATTTGTTGTATATAAATAAGTAAACATAAGACTCATTGACTGCATGAGTGCCTGTATGGATAACTGTATACTTGTAATAGTGATTTTATAACACACTAAGTATGAGTTACTATTTATATGAATACATGAAGTGGTGTTTGTATAAGAGTGTAGCTGAGTAAATAGAAGTATGATCCATTGTTTGCATAAGTGAGAAGGATGACTGCATAAGTAAATAGGATGTATGTTAGTGTGTAATGTCAATATAGGTGTATAAGTATATTTGATAGTGTTCTATTGATCATTGACAGCATGTATGAGTGAATCTATAGGTAATTGATTAGATGGTTGTGTAGATCTAGGAATCACTGAGTGGGTTTTTAAATACTTGCATTGCCGAGTCAATGGATTCAAATATGATACTCTGTATTTTACAGTGAGTGATGAAAGATTATAGTAGTGTATGATGAGGTTTATCTGATTGTCTAGTGGATAATGTCATCAGTGATATCATCAGTGATGTCACTGACCATGTCATGAATGATGTAATATGTGACATCATCACCAGTGAATTGCAGACGCAGGAGTTACAGTTAGTACAACTAACTATAACAGGAATTTCAATGGCTTTGTATGAGTGAAATGTCCAGCTAACTATAACACCCCTGAAATCTATGGTTTTTTCAATGAACTTCTAAGGTTTTTTAAAAGATAATTCCTAACTATAACCTGCCTGAAACCTATGTTTTTTTCAGTGAATTTCAAATGTTTTTCAAATAATAATTCGTAACTATAACCTGCTGGAAACCTATGTTTTTTTCAGTGAATTTCAACGGTTTTTTAAATGCTAATTCCTAACTATAACCTGCCTGAAATCTATGGTTCGTTCAGTGAATTTCAAAGGTTTTTTAAATGACAATTCCTACTTATAATGTTGACGATTTCCCCATATTTTCAACAACAAACAAAACTGCAATTCCACCTAAAAAATCAGGCAATAGTTGCACTTACCACTAACAAATTAACATCAACATTTAAGTACTGTAAGAACGTCGAATATGTGCTGCGTGAATTACATTCAACTCACACCCATGTTTAAAGAGCAATATGTGATAGAGGTTCTAATTATACACTTCCAACACCCAACAAAATCACAATACCCAGGGCCACGATCACCACAACAATCCCCATGGACCCCTCCCCCCTACTACCTCAGAGGCAGCGCAAAACAGTACTACAGACCTTTCCAAAATAATATATCTCCTCAACAGTACACTACCTTAATCTACAGAGATGTGGTAACCAAGTACTTATAAGGGAAAGACTCAAACATCAACAATAATGTATACAATGCTAAGACTACCGGTGAAATACTATACACAATTCACTATAGAAATCAAAAACTTTTCAGTGTGTACTAAATAGTGGACGCAACCATATTATCTCAGTCACTGGGGAATATTTCGCTCATGTAGCTGTGTTGACCTCTCTCCCCTTTGAAACAGAAGCGGAGTGGGTTACTCCAACGTACACAACGTCAACATAAGACTATAAATAATTAGGCTACGCCTTTGGTGTCATTCACTTCTGCAAAGAGAAGAGACCCTGCCACAGCGAAGGTCCGCTCCATGCCACGTGGCTGCCGCCATGACCGCGTGCTTCCTCGATACAGGCCGATTGCAAACTCAGCACCACAGCACCGCAGATTTATGTCTGTATCGACTTCTACCTTCGATGTCCATTGCGGACAGCAGGGTTCACAATTTGAATTCAGATTTGCATCTGTACTACTGACAGCATTGGATCCAGCCTTGCTTTATTTAAGGTAGAGACAAATGGATTCTATGTCTTCCAATTTTGTAAAAGAATGTAACAAAAAGCATTCATCTATAACTGTGCTCACTACAGTCTTAAATCTACACTGCGGACAACAGTGTTCACAACTTGAACTCAGCTTTGCATCAACACTACAGACAGCATCTAATCCAGCCTTGTTTTATTTAAGGCAGAGACAATTGTACTATGTCCTCAGATTCTGTTAACTGTGACAAAATACCATTCATCGATCTTTGTGTCGACTACTGCCTTCAATCTACACTGCGTACAACAAGGTTCACAACTTGAATTCAGCTTTCAATCTACACTACGGACAATTCCCCTCTGCAAACACGCCAGGAGGCTGCGTTGCAGAGAGGTGTAAAAAGGGGCATGGCCTCATTACACCTCTCTGCAACGCAGCTCCCTGGCGCATAGTGAAGGTTCCTGGTGGGCTAGTTGGCCCCCGGGGTCCCCCAGTATGCAAGGGGAATTATATCCCCCTCTGCAAACACGCCACAGAGCTGCGTTGTAGAGTGTGTAAAAAGGAGTGTGGCCTCATTACAGCTCAGGACTGAAGAGGAATTAATTCTCTAACTGAAAACGCGCCACAGGGCGTGTTTGCAGACATGTCACCTCAGGCCACGCCCCCTTCCTTTATCAGAGTGCAAACGCGCCCCGTGGTGCGTTTTAAGTTGGGGAATTTATTCTCTTTCAATACTGATGGTCCCTGAGGGCCAAATTGCCCAACAGGTATCTCCAGTATGCACCAGGGAGCTGCGTTTAAGACAGGTGTTCACAGACCATGCCCCTTTTTACACCTCTCTGCAACGCATCTCTGTGATGCTTACTGGGGGTACCTGGTGAGCTAGTTTCACGCCAGGGATCCTTAGCATTGAAGGAGACTTAATCTCTCAACTTAGAACGGTGACAGGGCGCGTTTACACAGTAGTGAAGGGAGGGGACGGGGCCTGACGTGATGTGTGCCAACACGCCCTGTGGCGCGTTTTAAGTTGGGAAACAATTCAACTTCAAACCTGAGGGACCATGGGGGCCAAGTAGTCCACCGGGTGCTTCCAGGAAGCGCCACTGCGCTGCATTGCAGATAGGTGGTGCATGCCGTGCCCATTTTTACATCTCTCTGCCACACAGCTCTGTGGCGCTTACTGGATATAGTGCAAATTCTGATTTACTCACCTGTTATCAGGAGAAACCTCAGTGCTGCATCTTTGAGCCCAGTACTGATCCTCAAAAGTAATTCTAACCATACTTACCAGTAACTTTAATTTCCTTCGATAGGCTAACATTGAGTGGTTTCACTTGGAAATTCTTTTAAGTATGGAGTTTTGGAACTTTAAAAAATCCCTCTAGCCGAACTACGCACTCCGATTTACTCACCTGTTATCAGGAGAGACCTCAGTGCTGCATCTTTCAGCCCACTACTGATCCTGAAAAGTAATTCTAATCGTAGTTACAGTAACTTGAATTTCCTTTCATACGCTAACATTGACTGGTTTCACTTGGAAATTCTTTTAAGTATGGAGTTTTGGAACTTTAAGAAAATCCTCTAAAATCAGCAAAACTACGAATTTCGATTTACTCACCTGTTATCAGGAGAGACCTTAGTGCTGCATCTTTGAGCTCACTACTGTTTTAACCGTACTTACCAGTAACTTGAACTTCCTTCCATAGGATATCATTGCCTGCTACATAAAATATATATATAAATTAAAAAAACATAACATAAAAAAAAGAAATATTACAATTTCAATATTTTTAAAAACATTTTTTCCAATTGATATTAAAAATATGTAATGTAATTTAAAAAATAAAATATCTAAAAATAAATACTTTAAAACAATGTAGTAAATCAGTATAAAAAATATAACAATTAATACATTTAAAAATTATCATTTACAAAACCTTTGCAATTCACTGAAAAAACCATAGGTTTCAAAAACGTTATAGTTAGGAATTAGCATTTAAACCTTAGAAATTCACTGAAAAAAACATAGGTTTCACACATGTTATAGTTAGCTGGACATTTCACTCATGCAAAACCATTGAAATTCCCCCGTTATAGTTAGTTCAGCTAACTATAACTCACGCGCCCACAATGCACTGCTGATGACGTCACATATTACATCACTCATGACATGGTCGTTGAGATCACTCATGACATCACTCATGACATCTCAAATGACATCACTGATGACATCACTGATGACATCATCCAGTGAATGTGTGTTTTTCTGAAAATTAAATATGTTTTATGTATGTATTTCTCAAGGTCGATGGAAGAATAAAAGGGTAAATAAGTGTCTAAATGGATGTATTTTTTGTAAAATTGATTGTATAACTGACTGATTAAGTGTATCCTAGTGAATACATGGGTTAGCGAGTAATGTTTAAATATGTAAATATCTGTATCAGTCTCTAACGTTGTATATAAGTGGCTGCATGGGTTGGTGAGTAGCTACATGAGTGTCTATATGGGATATTAGTTGTTTTTTTTAGTATAAGTATGAGTGTCTGAGTGTCTGTATGGTTTGTGGGGGTATTACTTAGCGCATAGATGCATGAGTGAGTGACTCACTGTTTGTATGTGTTTTGAAGACAGCATGTGTATAGGACTCTATGGGTGGATGAGTGTGTATATGGGTGTGTTAGTGAGAGAATGACTGTCTCAATAGTGTCTTTATGAGTAACTCCATATGTTTAAAACTAGTATATGTGAGTATTGGTGTATATAAGTGAGTATATGTGAGAGTGAGGGATTGGAAGAGTTCCTGTATAAATAAGTATGCATTTCTATAAGTGATTGTTTAAGAGAGTAAGTATGTGTATGTTTCTATAGAAGTAGGTGTAGTGGTGTGTGAATAACTACATGGAAGTAAATGAATGTTTTATTCTTTATTAGCATGAGTGACTATGTGTGTGAGTAACTCTATGAATGAGTGGCGGTGTGTAACAGGATGTATAGGTGTATGAGTACATATGATGAGTGAGTAAATGAATTAGTGACTACATAGGACTTTTGGTGAATGAGTGGATCTGTATGTAGATCTTGGAATTACTGAATAGGTTGTTGTAACTGGTATTGGTATGTCCATTTTTTTTAAAATGTTAGTTTCTATTTTTGTATGTGTGTATCAAAGGTTATATTAGGGTGAGAGGAAGTCTGCCACTCTATCACAAGGATGATGTCATCAGTGATGTCATTTGAGATGTCATGAGTGATGTCATGAGTGATGTCACTGACCATTACATGAGTAATGAATGTAACTTCATCAGCAGTGCATCACGGGCGCGCGAGATATAGTTAGCTGAAATACCTATAACGGGGGAGTTTTTTAAATGCTAATTTCTTACTTTAACGTAACTGAAACCTATGGTTTTTTAAGTGAACTTAAAAGCTTTTTTAAATGCTAGTTTATAACTATGCCTACAAAGGTAGGACATGTGAAGAAAGAAGAAAAAACGCACAGAAAGAAGAAAAAGAAATGCAGAAAGAAGCAACAGAAGCCTTCAAAGACGAAGAAAAGTGCAGGAAGAAGGAAGATGTGCAGAAAGAATAAACAGAGGAGCAGAAAGAGGCCTTGTTGCAAAATCATCCTGTACCCTCAACTTTTTCAGATGGGTACTGGTGGTAGCTGACTCCGCCTAACCAGTCCTAGAGCCAGTGCTATGCTAGAACACACTTATAATATAGTTAAAACACCTACATACACTAGGGAACACTATGCATTGGGGTATCCCTGTTATTAGCATGACCTCTTCTGTAAGCCCCTAGTATATAATAGGGAAGGGGGATTAAAACTACCTCTTGAACACTGGTGAAGGGAGGGGGTGGCTGAGCTGACAAGTGCAAACATGCCCTGTGGCCATTTTAATTTGGGGGATAAAGTCCCCTTCAATCCTGAGTGTACGTTAGGTATAACTAACCCATCAGGTATCTCTAGTTAGCACCACAGAGCTGCGTTGCAGAAAAAATGGGCACGGCAGGGACTACCTCTCTACAACTCAGTGCAGTGGCATTTACTGGAAGCACCTGGTGGACTAGTTAGCCCCCATGGGCCCTCAGGAATTGAAGGGGAATTATTTTCCCAACTTGAAATGTGCCATAGGGCATCTTTGCAAACGTCACCTCAGGCCCTGTCCCCTCCCTTACCCACTGTGTAAACATTCCCTGTGGCCATTTTAAGTTGGGAGATTAACTCCCCTTGAATCCTGAGGGTCCCTAGGTGCAAATTAGCCCACTAGGTAAGCACCATTGCAGACAGGTGTAAAAAGGGGCTCAGCCTGCACTACCTCTCTGTGCAGTGGCGCTCCCTGGAAGCACTTGGTGGGCTTATTGGACCCCAGGGTCCCTCAGGATTGAAGAGGAATTATTTCCCCTCCCTTCACCACTGTGTAAATGCGCCCTGTGTCCGTTCTAAGTTGAGAGATTAAGTCTCCTTAAATCCTAAGTGTCCCTAGGGTCAAACTAGCCCACTAGGTACTTCCAGTAAGTGCCACAGACATGCGTTCCAGAGAGGTGTAAAAAGGGGCGTGGCCTCTGAACACCTGTCTGCAACGCAGCTCCCTGGCACATACTGGAGATACCTGTTGGGCTAGTTGGCCCTCAGGGACCCTCAGTATTGAAAGAGAATTCATGCTCCAACTTAAAATGTGCCACGAGGCACGTTTGCACAGTGGTGAAGGAAGGGGCCATGGCCTGAGGTGACATGTCTGCAAACACGCCCTGTGGCGCGTTTTAAGTTAGAGAATGAATTCCTCCTAAATCCTGTGGGTTGCTGGGGACAACAAGCCCACCAGGTATCTCCAGTATGCGCCAGGGGGTTGCGTTGCAGAGAGATGTTCAGAGGCCACGCACCTCCGTGGCACTTACTGGAGGTACCATGTGGTTGGCTAGTTCGCCACCAGGGACCCTCAGGATTGATGAGAAATGAATTCCCCAACTTAAACTGCGCCACAGGGTGTGTTTGCATACATCTGAACTCAGGCCCCGCCCCCACCCTTCACCACTGTTCAAACGCGCCCTGTGGCACATTTTAAGTTGGGGATTAACTCCCCTTGAATCCTGAGGGTCCTTGGGGTGTAACTAGCACACCATCTACCTCCATTAAGAGCCACAGAGCTGCGTTGCAGAGATGTGTAAAAAGGGGCATGGCCTCAGAACACCTCTCTGCAACGCAGCCCCCTGGTGCATACTGGAGATTCCTGGTGGGCTAATTGGCCCCCAGGGACCCCAGTACTCAAGGGGAATTTGTTCCCCATCTGCAAATGCAGCAGGGGGCACGTTTGCAGAGTGATGAAAGGAGGGGGTATGGCCTCCTGTGTGATGCTGGTCTTATTTTTATTTTTTTTCAAGAAGGGGGCTGTGTAGCCCCCCTTCTTTTTCTATTTTTTTGGCCCTGGGGACCCCATCCCCCAGGGCCTGCACCCCTCATTTTAAAAAAAAAATAAAAAAAAATTGGAAGGGGGCCGCATGGCCTCCTCCCGAGGCCTTAATTGGCCCTAGGGACCCCATCCGCTGGGGCCGGCCTTTCTATTTTTTTTTTTACTTTTGGGTAGGGTGCCGTGTGGCCCCCCTCCCGATAAACTTGTAGCCCCGGGGACCCCATCCCCCGGGGCTGGCCCTCTCCATTGGGGACGGTTGGGGTCCCCAATCCCCCCACGGTCCTGCCGACTCCCCACGTCCTTCGGGAGCCGGCATTGCTTTTCCACATGGGGAGCTGCTATGATACAGCTCCCCATGTGGAAAAGCAATTTTGTTTGCATTTTGAAAGAGAGATCTCCCTGCTCTCTCTTTCAAAATGCAAACCAAGCTTGCTATGACAGGGCGGGAGCCGCACGCCTCCCACCCTGCCATAGCAAACTACAGTGTCCTGGGGGTGGGCACCATGGGACACTGCAGGAGCCAGCCCTGAGGGGTGGTGGTCCCCAGGGTCATCAATGGCTCCAGGAGGGGGGCTGCGCGGCTCCCCTCCGCACATTTTCAAAGCCCCAGGGGTGGTGGTTCCCCGGGCTGGGGGGTCCGACATGGAACACCAATCTAAATGTTTAGAGGCCCGGGGAGGTGGTGGTCTCCGGGGTATGTGGGGGGGCTTGAGCCCCCCATGCAGGGTATTTTTTTTTAAAAAGCATGGGGGTGGCGGTCAGCGGGGCTGCGGGAGCCAGTGTGCCCCCCCCCACAATCAAAATTAAGCCGAGACCCGGGGTGGCAGTCCCCTGGATTGCGAGGAGGCCATGATCTCCCCCGCCATTCTTTTCTGAAAGCCCCGGGGCGGCGGTACTCGGGGCTGGGGGGGCCTGAGAGCCCCCCCGCAACTAACTTAAAGAAGCTCCGGGGGGTGGTCCCCAGGGCTGGGGGGCCTGAGAGCCCCCCACCTAATGCTAAGAAGCCCCAGGGGGGTGGCGATCCCAGGGGCTGGGGGACCTGAGAGCCCCCCACCTAATGTAAAGAAGCCCTGGGGGGCAGTCCCTGGGGCTGGAGGGCCCCTCTGGGCCCCCTTTACATAATAAGTATTGCCCCCAGGATTTGGCCCCCCCGGGGGCTAATTAACAACGAAGAGCGGGAGCCCGCGCTACATTTTTTAAGAAATTTTGGCTGTAATTTGCGCTGGGTGCGCAAAACTCACTGATTTAAAAAAAAAAGACTTTTATGGGACCCCCTGAGCAGGCCTAGGGGGTCAGGGTGTTTCTACCCTGCCCCCTTTTTGCGTTCTGCACGTTTTTTCTTCTGTTTTCTTGTGCCTCGGTTCTACCGAGGCACAAGATGGCTGCCAACACTTCCTGGTTTGGAGTGTTGACAGCCAATTAGCATGCAGCTCGTGCTTGGCAGGGTGCACGGATCATGCGCGGCCATAGATATCACTATGAGTTTACTTTTGATTTTCTCAGGAGCTACTGAATGGATTTACACCATTTAACCAAAAAGCACGTCTCTGAACCAAGGGCTACCTCTTTGCCAAATTTGGTGTAATTCCGTTCAGCAGTTCAGGCTGTAGCTGCGACTAAAGGTTCCTGTGGAAAATTGCATAGGAAAAACAAATTTTGGGACCCCCTTTTTGCTCGGCCGTGCTTGACGAATCACCCCAAAACTTTAAAGATAGGAGCGGACCGAAGTGCCCCACCAATTTAAAAAAATGTGCTAAGATTTGTCAACCTTCACCAAAGTTATTCCAAATAGAATGTTGCGGATTTCCTATGGATAATAGGTTCTAACTATAACTACCTACTGGCAACTGCCAGTAGGTAATATATATATATATATATATATATATATATATATATATATATATATATATATATGTATATATATATATATATATATATATATATATATATATATACATATATATTTATATATATCTATCATCGAAGATTCTCCGTACTTCGGCACTGTCGTTTCGGCGAACAGAAAACCATAAACCACCGGAAATGTAGGCATTAAAGTGTATTACTCCTCAAATGACGGGTTTCGGGCATCACTTGCCCTTGATCACATCACACACACACACATATATATATTACCTACTGGCGGTCGCCAGTAGGTAGTTATAGTTAGGACCTAGTTTCCATAGGAAATCCGCAACATTCTATTGGGAATAACTTTGGCCCTGGTGGACGAATGTTTGCGAATTTCTCAAAGAAGATGGCTAGGTCCGCTGCGCTCATTCTGTGAAAGTTTTGGGGGGATTGGTGAAGTGGGGGCTGAGATAAAAGGGGGGTCCCAAAATGTGTTTTTCCCATGTTATTTAGGACGTTTAGACACGGCTACAGCTCGAACGGCTGAATGGATTTATAAGAAATTTGGTAGAAAGGTAGAGTGTGGGTCGCAGACCACGCTTTTGTTTAAATGGTGTAAATCCGTTCAGTAGTTGCTGAGAAAATTAAAGTTGAAATCAGTTATATATCTGTAAGCGAGCACGGGTACGCGCACCTATGCGGGTGTGCGCGAGCGGCATTGTGATTTGCTGTTTAACGTCTGTCAACATTCGATTCGGAGGAAATCAGGAAGTGTTGTCCGCCATTTTGTTAGTGCGAGTGAATATATAATACAGAACAAAGGGTTAGTACATGGAAAGGGGAGAAGGTAGAGATTGTCTGGCTGGGTAGGTTTTCTAAGGGGGTACAGTATGGACCCTGAATGCGAAAATACTATATTTTTTTTGGAGAAAACATTTGCGGGGTGCATACATTCGGTCGCGCACCCCTATTTACAAGACTGTGAAAAACTATAGTGGTGAGAATGGAAAGGGAGCAGGGTGGAGAGTGTTTGATTTCGTAGGTTTCTTGAGGGGTTTATTAAGGATGACGAAAGTGTAAAAGTAGCTTTTTTTCGCAAATAAGTTACGAGGTGCGCGCACTCGGTCGCGCACGGCGATCAAAAAACATAAGGAAAGATGGCGATAAATTACAAGTTTGAGTGTTTAGATCTAAGGTGGCTCTTAAAAGAGCCCTTGTGTTAATTGAGTTTTTGCTGAACTTATAAGTAAGTTCCGATGCAGAGTCTCATGTTACAGAGGAAAATTCTATTTCCCTCATCCGTAAAATGAACACCATCTCTCCGATAGATGCCTTCCATGTTGAAACGTAGGTTGTTGTTGTATATAGAACCCATGTTATATTCTCTGAGGAAAGCAGAAACAGATTTATTTACATGTTTCCTTGCTTTCTCAATCTGTGGACAACGTTCATTGGACCAATTCCATTTTTGTCTTTGGCATATATTTGAATACACCAAGACAGTTCGAGGAAAAAGTGACATCAATTGACGAAAGGTGTCTTTTAGAAGCATTTCCAGACCTACCCCTGTTAATGTGCCTAGATCATTGCCACCACAGTGCACAATTATCAGGTTAGGTTCAGGGAGATGCATAAAAGTTTTCACCAATGGTATCAATTGGTGACATCTTAATCCTCTTTGGCCAATCCACGTAATCTGCACATTTGGTAAGTCAAGGTTACAAATTCGTCTGTTTGCAGCATATTTTTCACTCCAGTGAGTATAACTGTGTCCTACAAGCCAAACCTTCATTTTCAAGGTAGATGCAGTAGTACTCCGATGGGTTCGTGAAGTGGAATGGCAAGTAGATGGTGAAAGTCACGATAAAAAAAGTGTGTGAGGTTTGGTGTTAAAGGAAAACTGAACATGCTTGGTTAATTGATATACTTCAAGATTGAAGACTACGCTGTATGTTATAGTTTTATTATAAACAAATCTTCTATTGGTCGTGGAAAATAAAGAAATGTAAAACAAGAGTGGATAGGCAGGTGTCTTTGGAGGGAAATTATCCTTTTTGCTTGGATTTAGAATGTTGAGATATGAACTTTTGACCTGTGCCTTCAGCTAGGTGCAGATTGAGCTGTTACCATCATAACAGCCAGAGAAGGCAGAGGGTGAAGGGTGACCGTTATGTGGCTTTGAAAATATTGAAAGGATAACCAACTGAAATGTTAATTTGAATATGAAATTGTGCGGGAACAAATATGATTGGTTGAGGAGACATATATGAGTGTGTATTGACAGAAAATCTATGCCATTATTCTTTGGTTACAGTGATAGAAGTATTATTGAGAGCTCCGTCAAAGGGCTATCGTTTTACAACTATCATTGTTCTTCATCTGATAAAGCATTGGTAAAGGTGAGTGTATAACTGTTTGTTTTATGATGTACAGTTAAATGTGGTTTGATCAATATATTTGATTATGTGAGTTACTGTGTCTAAGGAAGGAAGCACATTTTTTACTTTGATACAGTTTGATATGTTTTCAACTAATGTTCCATTTTATTACATCAATGTTTTGGAACATTGTTTCTTGGTAATTATTAGTTTAAAATTACGATTAATTAATGTGATTAAGGATAGTGGAGTTCAGTCATGTTTTGAAGTTATGAGCTACTGTTAGGTCTATGAATTAAATTTTAGTTAGAGACGGATATGCAACGAAATTTGGGGGGGGGAAGGACGATAAAAAATTATTTTTTGTAGGGGGACATGAACGTGTAATCAGTAGGTAGAGTACAGGTGGAGGGGCTCTTAGAATGGGTAAAACAAGTGTGAGGCCTAATTAATATTGAAATGGTTGTTTATAGAGATGTGAAACGTTCAAGTGCGGCTCTGTGTGTATCTGGGATGTGTGTTATCTTGGGCTTCCACAGCAGACGTCAGAGGGGGGGAAGGGGCTGAAGTTCTGTTAAGTTAATGGGGGTTGTGCGCCGTTTCTTCACTTTCTTTCAAGTCTGAATTATAGTTTTGAATGTATTTGTGGAAAACTGAATAAATAGAAAATAAAATGTAATGAAATAGACAGAAGTTAATCAATATTTGGGAGCCTTTGCACATAATTTGTAAAGTTGGTTACAAATCAAAAAACAAAGGAATTGGTAGAGTAGAGATAATGCAGGTAGAGAGAAAAATAGTTGATTAAATGTGATATTGTCGAAAAAAAGTGGTAATGGTTTAGGTATTTTAAACTTTAAGTTTGAGGAAAAAATTACAGGGGCAGATTTATGAAGGCCTTGCGCCGCCGGTGCGTCATTTTTAACATGGGAAAAAGTGACGCACCGGCGGCGCAAGGCCTTCATAAATAAGGCCCACAGTGCAGTTTGCGGCCGAGGAATGCAGTGGTGGGGGTGGGGCGAGAAGGAGAGGTGTCCCAGTACAATTAAATGAAAAATTGTGACCATGAGGTTGTAGACAGGTTCGTGGAGTATATGCCTTTTATAAATTGATGTAGAAGAGCAAATATATATAGAGGTTTCTGTGTACGACAGTGTGACTCCATTTTCATCTCACTCCTGCTTTCTATATTAGTTGCTTTGTGTTATGTTAGTGTGTGTATGTGTGCGTTCAGTCTGAGCTAAGGAAGTTTGTTCTGCAGGCAGACACAGTTGTTATAGTCGAGATGAAAGGGTGATAGGTACTGAAATAGGATATAGCGTGTGCTCTGTGGAAGCGAGGGAGCAGTGATTAATACTCTGAGTGAAGCACAACTGCGGCGGAGTTTTGTTACAATAATAAATAATTGTTTTGCCAGAGGTACAATTGATGCTATGGTTCACAACTCGTAAAGAAAGGGTTGACTGACCGTTGCAGGCCAGCGGGTTGAACTATGAAAAATTCAGGTTGACAAAAGAAAACATGAATTAAAGAACAGCTGAGATTACGTCAAACACATGAATACAGTTTTAGTATAAATTATTTCAGTTGTGAATATGAGTTAAAAGAGGGAACGTATATATTTCAAAATTTTATTCAATGATGCAGTGTTTTGAGAGAAAGTTTTTTATTTAATACAAGTAAACATAATCTAAAGAAAATAGTGGATATAGTTACTAGTTCATAGAACACAAATGATGGAAATGTAGTATGAAGCAAAATGAATATCGTTTAAAAAACATTGTACAGCCCTGCAATGAAATATATTTAATTATATTGCATGCAAGAAGGTGTGTTTTAATTTTAAGTTCAGTAATCATATATGAAAATAGTAATGGTTACACATCACTTCATTTACAGTTAGTTTACAGCATACGAAGCAGTAACAAGCTTGTTGTATGGTATTGTGAAAGGAAATGAAAAACGCGCCAAAAGGGAGAATTTGGCTCGAGGTGCATGTATGTTATGTGCAGGGACATTCGAAAATCAGTACTCAGAACAACTATTGTATTGATAAAAATTTTTGAAAGGTTTCAGTACACAATGTCTCATACAGGTTGATAAGCAAGGGTAATATCAGGGTAATCATAAACTTTTCAGTTATGAATCAAAAATCTTGCAATAGGCATAAATTAAAAGCAGCACATGTGTGTGAGGCGGAAATAAGGAGTAGAAAGGGAGAATGGTGATAAACCATATAAAATCATATAAAAAGTCATTGTAACTATACACATTTCTCAGGGCACATTTAACCATATTTTACGCAGCCTTGGTTCGAGAATATTTTAAATCAGATAAGTTAACATAAGGTAATGATTTGTTGAAATTAGAGCATCATGAAATGTTTTGAACAAAATGGAGGAGGTGTGGGAAAAAAATTAACTCCACATAACTTAAAAAATTCACACCAGTAGGAAATTACAATGTCCAATGTTAGTGAAGCCAATAGGTCAGTTTATATAAAATATAATAATAAAAAAAAATAAGAAAAATTAGGAAGGGAAAAAACAGTCAAGATGTCAATGGTTTGCAGAACAGCTATCTTTCCATTGAATAGGCAAAGTAAGTGGCAACTGCTTCTAAAAGAAAGTCATTGTTATCATCCGAAAACAAGTCAGCCATCCAATTGAAAAGAGGAAATGAACATACATGGTCATTAATCACCGGAGCCTCTAGTAGCATCAGAGGAGAACTCGGTGAATTTTCAATGTAGCTGTGTGCCAAGAAATCTTGCGCCGCTGCGAATATATTCCAATGACCCAGAACTCCATGTATCGCTGCAAAGGCCATAATCCCTCCGTAGGAACAAAGCTGTTCATGATCAAGTAACGGATTCATGAGATGATTGTAATTGGAACATTTTGTTTCTGAGCAGCCCCTGAAAATTTTGGGGGGGGTTTGTCAAGGGGGGGCCGAGAAAAAAGGGGGGTCCCAAAACGCGTTTTTCCGATGTTAATTTCCATAGGGCGGTTGGCCTCACTTTTAGCCCGAACGGCTGAATGGATTTGCATGAAAGTTGGCAAAATTGTAGGGACTGTTAGCCCGATGTGCCTTTGCTAGGTCTCAATATATGTGCTCCAGTGGATTTTGATAAATTAACGTTCAAAAAAATATATATATCTGTAACAGCGCTCCGGGTAGCGCTCCGGTTCGCGTACTTTTTTTTTTTTTTGGGTTCAAACACAGCTTTATTACATAATAAGTAGCACAAGACACAGCTTTTCGCGCCTACAACCCGAAGGCCGGCAGCATAGGAAAGTAAGCAGAACACAGCCTCGTAGCCGGCATCCCTGAGGCCCGGCGGCATAATGTATCCAAACTTGAGGACTGAGGGTGCTGCCGGTGGAGTAGGGCAATAAAGGATAAACAGCAGCAGAACAGGTGTTTTTGTTGCTTTCGCTCCTTTGCAAAAGTCAGCCATACCCGTAACAGTAAAACAGAAAACCCCCAACTAAAAGAAAACTAAGAGGCAATTCACTTCAGGTCAGAAAGAAAAAGGTAATGTGTTGGTGTAGCAACCCAGGCAGGCATAGGTGGGCATGGTACCACAGTCACGTCACGTCTAGCCTGACGACTAGCCATCAGTTCTAAAAGGAGTACTGTATGTGGTGTTATGAATTGTCAAGTAATAGTAGGGACAACGGTGGGTGTAGAGCATGGCGTATGGAGCCCCGGAGTGGCAAGGAGGAGGGGGGGGTGGAAGGGGAGAGACCCACGACGGCGGAGGCCGTGCAAGACCTGGGAAGCAGGGCTCGGCGGCACATTGTATGGGCAGGAGGCCCCGGCGTGGGTCATCTAGTAGAAACTGCTAATATGTGAATGGGATCAGTGGTCAAGGCCGACGCACAGCTCGGGATATTAAGTAGAAGCAAGGGGGTCGTCAGGCGGCTCTGTATCGTCCGAACATGCAAGCAAATAGCACACCAATGGGCCCCAGACGTCTCTAGGCCGACTCGAGATGGGCAGTAGCTCAGCAAATGTATTATGTTGATCCTGACAGTAGGTCAGGTCCGCTAGCCATTCCTTGAATTTAGGTGCTCTGCCACGACCCCAGCGGCACGCCACGCGCCTCCTGGCCAAAAGTAGAGCAATATCAACAAATTTTCGGCAAGATTTAGGGACCTGCGAGGTGTACCCAAGGAGTGTCACCAGTGGATCCTCGGGCACAGCTTCCCCAATCATCTTAGTGAGGGCCCCAGTCACCTGTCGCCAGAAGCACTCGACTTGGGGGCACTCCCAGGCCAGATGCAGAAAATCCGCATGTTCAGCGTGACAGCGCTCGCAACGATCATCCTCCGCAAGGCCGAACCTGCGCTTCCGCGCCGGCGTGTAATACACCCTCTGCAGAAACTTATAGTGTATAATTTTCAGTCGACTACTGGCAGAGATGCGGGCGGTGAGCGCACAGCAATAGTGCCACTGCTCGTCAGTAATGTCAGTGGCCAATTCCGTAGTCCAGTGCGTTCGAGCAGTAGAAACCGGCATCGGAGCAGCACCCCTGAGCTGACGGTAAAGCCCGGAGACAAGATGAGCCCCATCTTGCGAGCAGAGCATGAAATGAAGTGGAGATAGGACCTCAGGTTCATCGGGAAAGTCAGGCAAGATGTCCCTCATCCCTGCCCGCAGGCGTATATAATAAAGAGCTCTAGTGGGGTATGGCTATGCGCCGCGAAAAAAAGGTCCGCCGATTTAAAGTGACCGTCAAAAAACAAGTCGCCCCAGCACGTAATGCGAATCCTCGCGCAGAGGTTGCGAAACCCCTGCTCCATCAGTAGGGTAAGCTTAGGATGATAGACGAGCGGCAGTTTGGGCGAGTAAAGCAGGGGGCATGACAAGCTCTTGGTTATACGGCGCCACGCGTCTAAAGTGCAAGAGACCGAAGTATTAGGCGTAGTTATGGACGTTTCAGGGCAGTGCATCAGCCCATTGAGTGGGAGAGGATGCACTATCCAGTCCTCCACCGCGATCTGCAGCATGAAAGGCGTAGGAGCCATCCAGTGATAGGCAAAATGTGCCTGCGCGCACTGATAATATGCCTCGAAATCGGGGACATCAAAGCCTCCCCTATCATAGGGGAGGGTGAGCGTGGACCATTTGAGCCGGGGGCTCCTGCCACCCCAGAACAACCTACGCAACTCCGTCTTCAGGGTCTTGAAGAAGTATGCGCCGGGGAAGTAAGGAATGTTGAGGAAGAGATAAAGAAATCGGGGGAGGACAACCATCTTAATGAGGGATGCCCGCCCCGCCATGGAGAGCGGCAGGGTGATCCAGCGATCCACAGTAGCAGTCAGCCTGGTTATCGCCATGCCATAATTGGACCGTAATGTCTCGTCCTTGTCTTGGGAAATACGAATCCCCAAGTACCGGAGCTCAGTCCGACACTACTCTAGGGGATAATCGAGAGGAAAATCAGGCACCGCATCAGTCAAGGGGAAAAACAGCGACTTGGACCAATTGATATGGACTCCTGACATCCCACCAAAAGCTACAAATTCCCTGAGTAGGGCGTTGAAGTGTATCTCGGGGTGTTTCACGTACAGCGTAATGTCATCCGCATATAGAGATATGTCAATTTGACGTTGCAAGCACTGTACCGCCCCATCTCGGTGCAGTTGTCGCAAGCGGCATGCAAGAGGTTCAACTGCTATGGCAAAAAGGAGGGGAGAGAGCGGGCAGCCTTGACGCGTGCCCCTGGTGATTGTAATGGGCTGTGACAGGTGACCGTTGATTAACACCCTCGCCGTGGGACTGGTATATAGGAGGCGAACCCAGGATATAAACTGCAGAGGGAACCCCATGCTAGTCAACACAGAGAACAGGTATGGCCACTCGACAGAGTCGAAAGCCTTAGAAGCATCGAGGAAGACAGCTGCAACAGGCATGTCAGGATGAACTGTACGAAGCAGAGAGAATAGGGTACGGAGGTTGTGAGAGGTGGAACGGCCAGCCACGAAGCCCGACTGATCGGGCAACACAATCCTGGACATCAGCAGCGACAAGCGGGTGGCCAGAATTTTGGCGAGTATTTTAACATCGCAGTTTAGGAGGGAGAGTGGGCGATAGGAATTGCAGGAGCCGGGATCTTTGTCGGGCTTCAGGAGGGAGGTGATCACCACCTCGCGCATAGAGCAAGGAAGTATACCGTCACAGAGCGATTCCGAGTAGACCTCACGGAGAACCGGTGCCATGATATCGATGTAGGCCTTATAAAATTCGGCGGGGAGGCCGTCAAGGCCCGGGGCCTTGCCGTTCTTGAGGGACATTATGGCTTCCCGGACCTCGTCTAACTCAAAAGGCGCCGCTAGAAACGCCCTGTCCCCCTCGCTGAGCCAACAGAGTGCCACATCGTTCAAGTAGTCAGCGTAAGACGTGTCCGGCCCCGTGGTAGAAGTGTAGAGCGAGTGATAATGTGTCGTGAATATTCTGAGTATCTCTTCTGTGTCCCTGACTGTGGAACCATGACCATCTGCGATTTCAAGTAAAGCAGTGTGTGCGCGTGAAGGTTGTGTGAGTGTAGCAAGTACTTTCCCAGGCCTGTCTCCCTCACAATATTTACGGGCTTGCCAATGTTTGCCCCGGAACTTGGCTTCCCTGATGGCTTCCTCCTCATACTTCGTCAGTGTCTCTCTGAAAGCAGCATGCAGTTCGGGCCCGGCCTCGACGACCATGCGAAGTTCTAGTGCATGCAGATCTGTCTCTAGCGTGTGTATTGTATTAAGGATGTCTCGCAAAACCCCGTGGCTCTTAGAGATACAGCATCCCCTAATGGTAACCTTGAATGCCTCCCATATGTGTTCTACCGAGTCAACCGACCCCTTGTTCCTGGGAAAAAAGGCTTCTATTTCTTCCCCAAGTTCAGTGCGAAATAAATTGTCCAATAAAATGTCAGGGCGGAGTCACCAGTGAGGTCGTGGGTTATCCCACCCTGGTGGACGGAAGTGGAACAAAACAGGGCTATGATCAGAGTAAGTTCTCGGCAGGTGAACTGCCCCCACCAACTCCGCAGCCACGTTGCTGGTGATCAAGAAGTAGTCCAGGCGCGCCCAAGTTCCCGTGTGTGAGATGAAATGAGTGCCCTCCCTCCCATATGGGTTCAAGTGTCTCCAGGCGTCTAGCAGCCCCCCCTCCATGATAACTCCCTCAAGTGCCTCCCGTGCCCTGGGTTTATAGGAACAGACTCCGTCCGCTCTGTCAAGCCGAGGAACCAACGCCAGATTAAAGTCCCCGCCCCAGATGACGTGTCGTGAGCCGGCAGCCATGATCTTGCCCCACAGAGTGGTAAAGAAGTCAGGAGTATCTACGTTCGGTGCATATGTGACAACGAAGGTGTAAGTGTCGCGTCCTAGTCTGCCCCATAACAGCGCGTAGCGCCCCTCCCTATCAGTCAATTCTCCGAGTTTCTGAAATGGTACACTGCGGGCTATAAGGATAGCAACCCCCCTTGCGTATGTGGAATATGAGGAGAAGATGCGAGTCCCAGCCCATCTGCTCGCATAAGTGGTCCTGCCCTGAGGCGACAGATGTGTTTCCTGCAGCATGGCAACCTGTACGCGATGCCTATCAAGATAAGCGAGGACATTGCGACATTTCTTTGCATCATTCAAACCCCGTATATTCCAGGAAATGCAGGTTAAGTGTGCATGAGCATTTAGAGTAGCCATAAATAGTCCAACATCAAGCACCACAATCCCGACCAGGGCGAGGGTATACGACCCATTCTGCCCTGCCAATCGTGGCGCACACACCAAAACAGGATCAAGACAAGCAGTCCGTTCGATGAAAGCCTCTTAGCAGAACAACCCACCCCCCCCACCCACCCCAGCATCGCAATCATGCCAGCAGCCTGTGAGCCCCTCTCGGCATCCCTCCCCCCAACCCCCCACCCCCAACAACAACAGCAAAAACATGAGCAAGCTTAAGGGGAATACCCAATAGGGGAATAGCATAGAGCACGCACATCCACTTCCCAGTCCACAGCCCCTGAACTGTACCGCCCTAGGTGGAGGCTAGGTCCGGGAGAGTGGTCCTTGGTGTACATTACCACAGGTGAACGAAGTCCGTGCAGAGCCAACATGCGTAGTCTCCACTCTGTAGCAGTAGAGGAAGTTCAAACAGCACATATAACGTAGCCAGTGTATGAGGAACAGGCAGTCATCACTCCTGAAGCGCCGGAGGAGGGTCTCCGTCCCCCCGGTCCTCCGCAGCATCGCGATTGTCCCTGCGGGCCTTCCGGAGTGTTTTTAGATAATCCTCCACTTTCTGCGGGTCCGTGAAAAAACGTTGCTTCCCCTGGTGTGTTACCCGCAGTTTCGCTGGGTATAACAGCGCATAATCCACTTGGGCTTCTCGCAGCTTCTTCTTTACTGGGAGGAATTTGCGCCGCTCCTCCTGAACCATTGGTGTGAAGTCCGGGTAGATGGAGAAGGATATGCCGTTAAACTGCAATGATTGTAGAGACCGGGCTGCCCGCAAGGCTGTATCGCGGTCCCGATAGTTCAGCAGCCTAGCAATTATTGGCCGCGGCGGGAGGCCGGGCTGCGGCACAGGCGCCAGGGATCTGTGTGCTCTCTCCGCGATGAATTGAGGCGAGAACGCGTCCTCGCCGATCGAGCCTTTGAGCAATTTTTCAATAAAGAGTTCCATCCTGCCCGTGTTTGTAGATTCCGGCACATTGGTGACGCGTATGTTGTTCCGGCGGCTTCGGGCTTCCAAATCTTCGTTTTTGGCCGCTATTACCCTGAGCAGATTGTCCATTCTGGCCAATTGCGTCGTGTGAGTCGAGGTGGCATCTGAGTTGTCGGAAATACGTTGCTCCGCAGCCGTGAGCCTCTCCTCGTGGCGATCCACCTTATGCACCAGGGCATCCAGCCTGGCAGTGACCCCATCGACCTTCTCGACAACGGTAGCGAATCCCTGTCTCATCTCTTGAAACAGGCTGTGCAAGTCTATGTCTGTGGTGGGGGATGAGTTGGCCTTCGAAGCAGCCGCACTAGGCCCAGGGTCCGTCGGCACCGATTTTGCGCCTTTTTTTGCTCCATCGAAGCTTAGCTTAGACTGGCGATTGTCAGGCCGCATGACGGCGCAGTAGGTCGCAGCGTTGGGGTACCGCGGCGCAGCAGCGCTGGAAGGACAGGGATGGTGCAGCGGTAGGGCGCCACACAGCAATCACCGGAAAAGCACCGTGGGTGGGCTCAGGCCCTCCTGTGCATCCCAGGTGGTCCGTGGGGGGGGCCCAGAAGTATACAGGCGTCAGTGGCTCTCAAGTGGTCACACGCAGGGCTGGCAGACTATGGTCACTGGCACATTGCAGAAAGAGAGCAGGGTCCGATAAGGGCAGGATGCCGCCAGGGGTCTCACCAAGAATGGGATCAGCCCAGCGCCCAGACCCGCAACTCTGCCACAGGTGGAGGAATAAGTCCCAGGTGAAATCAGCACCCGATAGGCATATAGCGTAGCAGCACTGCGGGCTATCCCAGGGGAAGACAAGTCTATAGGCACCGCAGGGAGCCGGTATCACAGCAAGCACCTAGTAGGATAAAGCACCAAAAGGGCAGCAGGAGCCCCACCACGGGGGGCAGAGGTCCCAGTAGATCCTCGCGCCCCTCAGGCGTGACACTGGGGAGAGGGCAGCAATATCCAGGTTGGAGCGGCACCAGGGCCTCCCCACTCGATGTCAACAGGCCACAGGTGCAGTCGCGCTATTTAGCGGTGATGGAGAAGGGTCCAGATGAGAGGATGCAAGGGGGGCAGATCTCCGCTCGACAGGGGGGGCTGCGTGTGTCTAGGCGGAACCACCGATGTGTCCCTGGGCAGCCCGCAGGATCGCGCTGCCCCGCCAAGAGCACAAGGGGGTCCTCCGCCCGCCCAGGGGCCGACCCACCTCACGGCGTCCGCAGTTGCCCAGCAAGAAGCCCGCCGAAATCCTGACGGCGAGGGCTAGTAGCAGCAGGGGGGGGGGCCGCACGAGCGATATCAGCAGCCGCCTACCTCTGCTCCGGGCCCCCACTCGGTGGCAGCTTGGGCTCCTGGCGGCCGCGGTGCGCAGCGGCCTATGCCCTCGTGGTCATCCCCGGAGTCCCGCAGATTGCTGCAGCCAGCCGCTCTCACACACCAGCTCCAGAGCGATCGCCGGTCGGTTGTCAAGTGCTCGTATCTCCGGTCCTGAGACTCGCAGCTCCACCAGATTTGGATCGAGTGTAGGCGATAGTGTTCTGCGGCAGATCAGAGCAGAATTAAGTACTTTAGTACCCTGTGGCTAAGGATATTATGAAGGATAAACTACCAAGGAGCGGGAGCTACACGCCTAGGCAGCCATTCCGCTTGTGCGCCCTCTAGCGCCCCCCCGGTTCTCGTACTTGACGCGTAACGGAACTTCGCGAAGCGAAGCTGATTGGGTCTCCGGTGTCTGTCAACATCATAACAGTTCGGAGCGGCCGCCATCTTGTCTCTCGGTAGGATCGAGAGACAAGAGGAGGCCAAAACAAAGGGGGAAATGACCATAAGGGGGCATAGTAGATCCTCCCTGACCCCCTAGGTTTGATGTGGAGGCTTTAAAAGGGCCCCGCGGGGCAAAAAAAAAAAAAATGTTTTTTTTGCGTGGGGAGCGCCCGGTACGTTTTTGTGCAATGGGCGGTGGTAATCTAAATGATGAGGGGGGGGGGCAGCGTTCAAAGCACATCAGCGTGCATAAACACGAAAATGTTTTTATCTACCACGTACTTGACTTATCTCTCTGAGATGCATTCCCTTGTGTTTCGGCAATGGTAGTCTGTTCATTACATAGATCGCCCGAGGGCGGTAGTACAGACCGCGCGTAGGAAAGGGTCAAAAGCCAGGGGTATAGGCGTATGTAACAAGCGAGCCATTTAATTGAAAAAACTAAACGTGACAAACGGTTGCAGGATCAGTGAAGGTTGATTTTATAATTGAAAGTATAACAGGATCAATTACAATAAAATCGTCCATACGCACACCATGGGCGAGTATCATGGGTAACATTACTTCGAAGCTTTATTAATACAATAATCAATAATGAAAAATCGACATCAATAGGGTTGTCCGTATGCCCAGTCAGTACCCTTCCCCGCCCGCCATGTGCACAAAGACCGCATACATCCCCCATAACGTCAAGGCTAAGTAACTAGAACGTCATAAGGAGTTGCAAGTCGCTCCCATACTGGCGCCATTTTGGTCGAGGCCAGGCAGTTTGAGAGTATAGTTCAATGTCTCCAATAAGTAGCGGCAGGACCAGAATCCCTTTCGGCAGTTCAAAAAGTTCGTTAGCGCCAACAGAAAGAACAGGCAGCATGAACCATGACTCAAAGGCGAGGGAGGCAAAATCTTCCCTACCGGGTCACGCTGAGGTCCCACCGGAGCTGATCAAGTTGGCAGTCTACAGTGTCTCTTAGTAATTCGGACAAAAACTGGCGTCAGCATGAGAGCACTACCATCCTGTGACAATGTTGTGGTCACTTCCGGAGAGCGGGACAGCAGACGTATCCCTCCGCCGATGCACTGAATCAGCCTCCCTCACGGCACCAGATGTGGATAAGGCGGCGGACACCCGTGGCAGCGGTATATCCATGGGGGATAGTCGAGCAACAGTGGCGGTTGCCCCCATCAGAAGCCCGCGGGAGTCGAGGGCCAACGACTCTCGTAGAACCTTTAAAACTGAGAGGACGTCTTCAAGAGTGGGGCTCATGCCCGAGCAGGCAAGCATTCGAGTTCCAGGGTAGTCCAGAGTCGTTCTAGTGGACCAGGCCCAAATCCGGGGAGTCGGCCGCCATTTTGAGCGTTCCGCAGCAACAGCCGCTCTTCACCCCGGCCACCGGAGCGGGTCCCCGGCTCTCCAACCGAGTGGAACGCCAATGGCATCATGGTGCAGCTGACCGGGGAGTGAAACGCTAAGGGTCGCCCTGCTGCAGCTGACCGCGGGGATGGGCCTTGGCGCGTGATGTCGCCCCCGGGCTATTTGCACAACAGTCCTCCACCCCTAGGCCGCCACCTATGCTACCTCGACAGGAACAGCGTCATGCATGTGGATCGATGTTGCAGCAGGCTACCATGTAAATAGTTATTTAATAAAACGTTTTACCCTGTTACTTTGCTGGTGTGTTGTATATATTTATAATATTTGCATAGGGTTTGTCGTTATTTTGGGCGGGGTGGGCGGCGGAGCCGAGCTAACTTTTCTTATTTAGTCAGCACATAAATTGACTTACTGGTGCGCATTATTTTGGGTGTACATTTGGAATATCG
This sequence comes from Lissotriton helveticus, assembly GCF_964261635.1. Taxonomy (NCBI): domain Eukaryota; kingdom Metazoa; phylum Chordata; class Amphibia; order Caudata; family Salamandridae; genus Lissotriton; species Lissotriton helveticus. Next base: position 1,711,222,176 of record NC_136059.1, read on the forward strand.
GTTGGGGTCAGGTTCGTCGTACTGAAATAACCCTTCAAGTTTCTGGTGTAGGCTACTCTCCCATTCACTAGCTCCAGAGAGAGTCGTTCCTAAGTAAGGAAAGTGCTATATTCTTTTTCGTCCTTCACATGCGGATACCATGTTCGGGCTTATTTTTCTCATTCCATTAACCGTTCGATCAACGCCTCAGTCATACAAAAAGCATTCTTTTATTGACCCAGTCGTGCGCCACACATACGCATTCATACCGTACAAATCAGGGCCCATGCGCACATTCATACCATACAATCTTTCACGCTCCCAGAGATAGCTTGTACATATAATGTACCGTCTCACAGAGCTAGCCTATTTTTCCTCGCGTGGAACACGGTGCGGTTTAGGTCTTCTCCATACTTTAGCTGAAATTCCAATGTAACCTGCAGAAAAAGAAAAGAGGGGGGGGGCAGCGTTCAAAGCACATCAGCGTGCATAAACACGAAAATGTTTTTATCTACCACGTACTTGACTTATCTCTCTGAGATGCATTCCCTTGTGTCTCGGCAATGGTAGTCTATTCATTACATAGATCGCCCGAGGGCAGTAGTACAGACCGCGCGTAGAAAAGGGTCAAAAGCCAGGGGTATAGGAGTATGTAACTAGCGAGCCATTTAATTGAAAAAAATAAACGTGACAAACGGTTGCAGGATCAGTGAAGGTTGATTTTTTATTCGAAAGTATAACAGGATCAGTTACAATAAAATCGTCCATACGCACACCAAGGGCGAGTATCATGGGTAACATTACTTCGAAGCTTTAATAATACAATAATCAATAATGAAAAACCGACATCAATAGGGTTGTCCGTATGCCCAGTCAGTACCCTTCCCCGCCCGCCATTGTGCACAAAGACCGCATACATCCCCCATAACGTCAAGGCTAAGTAACTAGAACGTCATAAGGAGTTGCAAGTCGCTCCCATACTGGCGCCATTTTGGTCGAGGCCAGGCAGGTCCTTTCAAGTGGTGTGGGACCTGCCTGGCTTGGGGAATCTTTCAAGTGATGTGACTGAGGAGCAAATTGTGGACCTCTTTAAAGACTTCAACCCACTACATGTCAAGAAATGTCAAAGCGGAATGAAATGCTTTGCATTTGTAGACTTCAGTTCGGCGAAGACCCAGCAGAATGTTATAAGTAAATGTCATGGCACGAAGTTCAGTGGGCGGTCTGTCATTGTGAACGCTTCAATTAAGTTGAATGGCTGCAAGAGCCCCGATTACACCAGCAGCCCTGTTAATATGCCGATCTTGGAAAAAGTTCCTCTGTTGGATTGCAATGGCTGCAGTGATGGTCTTGGGAAACTGCTTCCGAAAACTCTAAAGGCCACGAAAGCTTGATATGCTGTTTCTTTGGAAATGCGGTGCTGGGTGATGGAAGTTATTGAAGAGTTGGCAGTGGTGTTTTTTGTAGATTTTGGACGCTCTGCCACAGTCCTGGCTTCGTCATTACGAGCACTTGAAAACAAGACATTCTGGGCAATACCACCCTTGACGCAGCCCTTTATGCTACTAGATGGTGTCTTCCATACAGAAAATATTGTTGGCAGCATTTTGAAAGGAAAGATAAACGGCCGTTCTCCTAGTGAGTCTCACATTCTTACATTTATGAAGAATGTTGAAGAGTAGTATGTTGAAAATCTGAAGCCATCGTTCTACAAACTCTCAACCAGCCTTGGATGGAAAAATCCTGAAGAATGTACAAACTGAAAACCAGTTTTTGTCTGCATAGCATCAGCAGCAACACTTGAGTCAGCTTTGTGTGAAGCCGCCATCTTGATCCAATCAATACCGTCCCCCCGCACACATTCAGGGACCAGGCCGCATTGCGAGGGCCCCGCAGGACGAGTCTTCAGGTCAAACGGATTGTGGGACAAGGTCCAGAATGGAAGAGTCACCAAAGGCTAAGAAGTCCAGCCGGACCCCGGGAGCCGGCCGCCTATGTCGGGGGCGATCTCGGGCCACACCAGGGCAACAAGACTTGGGGAGGGGGCAGGAGCCAAGCGCCCCCTCCGAGTCCGCACCACCACACCACCCCTCGGGGGCGTGGAACAGTCGCCCGGTCCGGACGTGAGCCATGAAGAAGGGCACCAGCCGCCATCTTGATCCAATCAACACCGTCCCCCCGCACACATTCAGGGACCAGGCCGCATTGCGAGGGCACCGCAGGACGTGTCCCCAGGTCAAACGGATTGTGGGACAGGGTCCAGAATGGAAGGGTCACCAAAAGGCTAAAAGTCCCGCCGGACCCCGGGAACCGGCCACCTATGTCGGGGGCGATCTCAGGCCACACCAGGGCAACAAGACTTGGGGAGGGGGCAGGAGCCAAGCGCCCCCTCCGAGTCCGCGCCACCACACCGCCCCTCGGGGGCCTCCGTCAAGCGGCTCAGGGAGGCACCGCAGGCAGCGGTTCTTCAGATCAGTGGCTCTCACCGGCAAGGCTCCCCTCAGTCAGCAGCGATCGTTGGCGCTGTGGTTGCGGCCGGAGGCGGGTGAGACGCTGTAGCCGCAAGAGCAGGCGAAACTCAACCGGCCGAGTGAGGCACTGTGCGGCAAGAGCGGGTGAGACTCAGCTGGCCGAGTGAGGCACTGTGCCACAAGAGCGGGCGCAACTCAGCTGGCCGAGCGAGGCACTGTGCCGCAAGAGCGGGCGCAACTCAGCTGGCCGAGTGAAGCGCTGGGGTGCAGCTGAGGAACCTCCACCTGGGGAGGTGGGGGAGGCTCGTTCGCGCCGCCTCTCCCTCCCAGTGCACCCCACGCCGTCTCCTGGCGCAGGTATATGTGATGGTCGGACCAGGCAATAAGAGGGGGGGGGTCATCAGCAAGGCATTCACCCCCCCCCACCCGTGGCTCGCTGGATGCCACCTCAGGGTGGACGAATGGGAAGGCCAGTACAACAACATCGTGGCGTGGTGCTTCCGGGCCATCCACCCAACGACCTCTTCGGCTGATGGCTGCCAGCAAGACCCCGCCCTATACGTGCCGGGGGCCTCGTCTTCCGGATGGGCGTAGCCGAGGACCTGCTGCACAAGGAGGGACAGGAACAGCGTCATGCATTTGGATCGATGTTGCAGCAGGCTGCCATGTAAATAGTTATTTAATAAAACGTTTTACCCTGTTACTTTGCTGGTGTGTTGTATATATTTATAATATTTGCATAGGGTTTGTCGTTATTTTGGGCGGGGTGGGCGGCGGAGCCGAGCTGTCTTGCAGACATCATGGCGTCGAGCTCAGTTCCTCTCACTAGTTTCATATTTCTCATGAGGGGTTGTTCCTAATGTTTCTATTTTAGCGAGGTCAAAAAGAGATCCCATCAGTGGCCTACTGATTTTGCTTGATTCCTTTTGTTTTTTCTAACGATTTTTATGTTATAGTTTGCTTGCACGATACAGCGGCTAGTCCGCATTTTATATATATGTCCTTTTTATTAGGGGTGGAGTCGGATGATCTACCTCTAATAAACGGTCCGGGCTGAACCAACTACCAACAAACGGGGCAGAGATAGGCATGACGGATTACAAAGGGGACAAAAGTCTGCACTACCTATCCTTCACTATCCGCAAAGACTAAACAGAGTATTGCGACTCTGTGCCTATTTGTGAATAGAGAATCACCCAAAGAGAACCAATTCTGAACAATCAATGTTCGGCCAAACAATCAATCAAATGAGGGATAAAAATAGGCACAACGGATTACAACGGGGGCTAAAGCCTGCGTTACCTATCCTTCACTATCTGCAAAGACTAAACAGAGTATTGCGACTCTGTGCTTGTTTGTAAATTGAGAATGAACCAAAGAGAACCAATTCCAAAACAGTAAATGCTTGGATAACAATCAATCAAATGGAGAGGGAAGCAGGCACGACGGATTACAACGGGGGCAAAGGCCTGCGTTACCTACCCTTCACTATCTGCAAAGAGAGAATACTCCTAAAAGAAAAGAGGGGGGGGGCAGCGTTCAAAGCACATCAGCGTGCATAAACACGAAAATGTTTTTACCTACCACGTACTTGACATTTTAAAGCTTTTGATATTTGCTATTAAAAAACCATTGAAATTCACTGAAAAAACCATAGGTTATAGACCATATATAGTTAGGAATTAGCGTTTACAAAACCTTGAAAATTCACTGAAAAAACCATAGGGTTTACACACGTTATAGTTAGGAAGTAGCATTTAAAAAACCTATGAAATTCACTGAAAAAACCATAGGTTTTACACACGTTATAGTTAGGAAGTAGCATTTAAAAAACCTATGAAATTCACCGAAAAAACCATAGGTTTTACACCAGTTATAGTTACCAGGAAATTTTACTCGCATAAAACCATTGAAATTCCCACGTTATAGTTAGTTGGACTCACTATAACTTGCGGGTGCAATGCACTGCTGATGACGTCACATATTACATCACTCATGACGTGGTCAGTGACATCACTCATGACATCACTGATGACACCATCCTTGCGACAGAGTGACAGACCTCTTTTCACTGTAATGTAACCCTTGAAACACATATTCAAAAATAGAAACTAACATTTTCAAAAAATGGAGATACCCATACCAGTTACAACAACCAATTCAGTAAATCCACCATCTATATACACATCCACTCTTTCACCAACAGTTCTATGTATTCACTCATACATATACTCACTCATCATATATAGTGATACACCTATATATCCTGTTACACAACGACAGTCATCCAAAAGATACTCTCACACATACTCACACATGCAAATAAACTATTAAACATCCATTTATTTGCATATACAGCTATACACACACTACCACTTTACTTCTAAGGAAACTTACACATACTTACTCTCTTAAACAATCACTTACAGAAACACATACTTATTTAAACAGGAACTCTTACAATCCCTCACTCTCACATATACTCACTTATATACATCAATATTCACATATACTAGATTAAAACATATGTAGTTACAGATAAAGACACTAGTGAGACAGTGATTCACTCACTAACATACATATATACACACTCATCCACCCATACAGTCCTGCACATATGCTGTATTCAAAACACATACAAATAGAGAGTCAGTCATTCATGCATCTATGTGCTAAGTAACACCCCCACCAAACATATAGACACTCATATTGATATTAAAAAAAACATCTAATAACCCATATACCTACACATGTAGCTACTCACCAACCCATGCAGCCACTTATACACAAAGTGAAACATTAATACATATGTTTAAAAATTTAAACATTACTCACTAATATTTATTTTTCAGAAAGACACACATTCACTGGATGGTGTCATCAGTGATGTCATGAGTGATGTCACTGACCACGTCATGAGTGATGTAATATGTGACGTCATCAGCAGTGCATTGCACGCGCAAGTTATAGTGAATCCAACTAACTATAACGTGGGAATTTCAATGGTTTTATGCGAGTAAAATTTCCTGGTAACTATAACTGGTGTAAAACCTATGGTTTTTTCGGTGAATTTCATAGGTTTTTTAAATGCTACTTCCTAACTATAACGTGTGTAAAACCTATGGTTTTTTCAGTGAATATATATATATATATATATATATTACCTACTGGATTACCTACTGGCGGTCGCCAGTAGGTAGTTATAGTTAGGATTGGCTACCATAGGAAATCCTCAACATTCTATTGGGAATAACTTTGGCGCCGGTTGAGGAATTTGCGTGTAATTTTCCATAATTTTGGCCAGCACCGCTCCACTCCTTCCCTGGAAGTTTGAAGGGGATTCGTTATGTGGGGGCTGAGAAAAAAGGGGGGTCCCAAAACATGTTTTTCCCATGTTAATTCCCATAGGACGGTCTGAAGAGTCTACAGCCCGAACCGCTGAACGGAATTACGCCAAACTTGGCAAAATTGTAGGGACTGGTACGCAGATGTGCCTTTGCTATGTTTGCTGAAAATTGCTCCAGTGTTTTTTTTGAAAATTAACTTCAAAAACACATATATGTATATATATATAGGCGCGCTCCAAGCGCTCACCGGTACGCGTACCGGGGAGCGCACCCGGCGCGCTACGGGAGTGCGCGAGCGGAGAGCTGATTGGCTGTCGGGTGTCTGTCAACATTCTAAACAGTCCGGAGATTCTGCCATCTTGTGTCTCGGTAGAATCGAGACACAAGAGGTGAAAAAGAAAGGGGGAAATAATTAAAAGGGGGCAGGGTAGACATTTCTGAGGGGGGCCTAGAAGGACGCCGAAGAGCAAACAAACTTTTTTATTTTTTTTTATTTTCGCGGGGTGAGCGCTTGGTGCGCTCCCAGGTGCGCGCTCCGGTACGCGCACCCTGAGCGCACAACAGGGAAAAACAGTGTAAAAAAAGACAGTAAAAAAATAATGTAGAGCGTTTAGAGGTAAGTTAGCTCTGAAAAGAGCTGTTGTGTTAAGTGGGTGTTTTTTGTACCTACAAGTAGGTACCAATGTAGAGTCTTATATTCAAGAGGAAAACTCTATTCCCCTCATCTGTAAAATGCACACCATCTCTCCTATAGATGTCTTGCATGTTGTAACGCAAGTTGTTGTGGTAAATGGAACCCATACCATAGTCTCTGAGGAAAGCAGAAACAGATTTATTCACATGTTTCCTTGCTTTCTCAATCTGTGGACAAAATTGGTTGGACCAGTTCCATTTTTGCCTTTGGCATATATTAGAAAATACCAAAGCAGTTTTTGGAAAAAGTGACATCAATTGCCCAAAGATGTCCTTTAAAAGCATTTCCAGACCTACACCAGTCAAAGTGCCTAAGTCATTTCCAACGCAGTGCACTATTAAAAGGTCAGGGTGTGGTAAATACATAAAGGATTTTACCAATGGTATCAATTGGTGACTCCTCAATCCTCTTTGTCCAATCCACACAATGTCCACATTTGGTAAATCAAGATTGAAAATACCTCTGTTAACTGCGTATGTTTGACTCCAGTGGACATAGCTATGACCCACAAACCAGACTTTTGTCATTGTGAAGGTAGATGTGCTTCAAGTCAGATGAGTTGTGGAAATGAAATGGCAGTTTGATTATGAAAAAAAGTAGTTGTGAATCAGTGCAGTTAAATAACCATAAATGATTGGAGCTTGGTTAAAAATCTCCACTGAAAATTAGGGTGCATGCTTTTTTTTGTAAGAAGTCATTTCAATGGTTGAGAAAAAGTCATTTAAAGAAACATTGAATTTCATTAGCTAGTAGATTGAGAGGTCAAACAGCCTTGAAGGATTGTTTTGCAACATATTATGATGAACTTGTGAACTGTGTGCTGGTTTAAGAGTGAGTTACCATGGTTACAGGGTAAATGAGCACTGGGGGGATGGGTGAATGTTATGTGAGTTTCAAAGGCTTGAAATGTACAACCAATTAAAATGTGCAGTTTGGTTTTGAATTTATGTGGGAACAATTTTTATTGGCTATGTACAAGAATATGGGTTTGAAATGAGAAATAATCTGTGCCATTATTGAAAGGCTCCAGTGAAGGTAGCATTGTTCAGAGATTCTGCTTAGGAAAATCTGTTGAGTGTGACTGACACTGTTTGACATCTTCCAAAGCATTTTTAAAGGTGAGTAATGATTGTTTTAAAAAAGATAGAGAGCTTAAAGATTTTTGACAAGTATCATAGTGAGTGTCTGTGTGAATTAAGGAATTATATTTTTACCTTTTTCCATAATGTTACCTGTGTGTTTATAAGGTAGACTTCTTTATGAATTGTTTTTTATGCTTGGATTCGATGCTGCTTTAGAAATTGTGTTATGGTTTCATTGGACTTGTGAATATGCTCTTTTTTTTGAAGTGCCTTCTGCAACCTGTGGCATGGGTGGAAGCAGTGAATGTATGGAGAGGGATAGGAATAGCAGATAGAAAACCAAATGAAATGGTGTGGGAGATGCATAAAGTATTTCATTAATGATATCAATTGAGATGGAATATAAGATAAAGAGGAGCCTATTTACAAGACTTTTGCGCAAAGTTTCACATGTTTGCAAGCAGAAAATGCATGCAGAATAATACAATTGGCACCCAGACTAGAATATAAAATGCTGTGAGAGATGTTTAAAGGTTTCTTTTAATGGCATAAATTGAGATAGAATATACAAAAAAAAGACAAGCATATTTACAAGCTGCGTGCACAATCTTTGACATAGCTGTGTGTTTAAAAGGTAGACTTTTTTATAAATTGTTTTTTATGCTTGGATTCGATGCTGGTTTAGAAATTGTGTTATGGTTTCATTGGACTTGTGAATATGCTCTTTTTTTTAAGCGCCTTCTGCAACCTGTAGCATGGGTGGAAGCAGTGAATGTATGGAGAGGGATAGGAATAGCAGATAGAAAACCAAATGAAATGGTGTGGGAGATGCATAAAGTATTTAAGTAATGGTATCAATTGAGATGGAATATAAGATAAAGAGGAGCCTATTTACAAGACTTTTGCGCAAAATTTCACATGTTTGCAAGCAATAAATGCATGCAGAATAATAAAATTGGCACACAGACAAGAATATGAAATGCCGTGAGAGATGTTTAAAGGTTTTTTTTAATTTTAATGGCATAAATTGAGATAGAATATACAAAAAAAAGACAAGCATATTTACAAGCTGTGTGCGCAATCTTTGACATAGCTGTGTGTTTAAAAGGTAGTCTTCTTTATAAATAGTTTTTTATGCTTTGATTCGATGCTGGTTTAGAAATTGTGTTATGGTTTCATTGGACTTGTGAATATGCTCTTTTTTTGAAGCGCCTTCTGCAACCTGTAGCATGGGTGGAAGCAGTGAATGTATGGAGAGGGATAGGAATAGCAGATAGAAAACCAAATGAAATGGTGTGGGAGATGCATAAAGTATTTCAGTAATGGTATCAATTGAGATGGAATATAAGATAAAGAGGAGCCTATTTACAAGACTTTTGCGCAAAGTTTCACATGTTTGCAAGCAGAAAATGCATGCAGAATAATAAAATTGGCAGCCAGACAAGAATATGAAATGTCGTGAGAGATGTTTAAAGGTTCCTTTTAATGGCATAAATTGAGATAGAATATACAAAAAAAGACAAGCATATTTACAAGCTGCGTGCGCAATCTTTGACATAGCTGTGTGTTTAAAAGGTAGTCTTCTTCATAAATTGTTATTTATGCTTGGATTCGATGCTGGTTTAGAAATTGTGTTATGGTTTCATTGGACTTGTGAATATGCTCTTTTTTTTAAGCGCCTTCTGCAACCTGTAGCATGGGTGGAAGCAGTGAATGTATGGAGAGGGATAGGGATAGCAGATAGAAAACCAAATGAAATGGTGTGGGAGATGCATAAAGTATTTCTGTAATGGTATCAATTGAGATGGAATATAAGATAAAGAGGAGCCTATTTACAAGACTTTTGCTCAAAGTTTCACATGTTTGGAAGCAGAAAATGCATGCAGAATAATAAAATTGGCACCCAGACAAGAATATGAAATGTCGTGAGAGATGTTTAAAGGTTTCTTTTAATGGCATAAATTGAGATAGAATATACAAAAAAAGACAAGCATATTTACAAGCTGCGTGCGCAATCTTTGACATAGTTTTTTTTTTATAAGGTAGTCTTCTTTATAAATTGTTTTTTATGCTTGGATTTGATGCTGGTTCAGAAATTGTGTTATGGTTTCATTGGACTGTGAGTATGCTCTTTTTTTGAAGCGCCTCCTGCAACCTGTAGCATGGGTGGAAGCAGTGAATGTATGCAGAGGGATAGGAATAGCAGATAGAAAACCAAATGAAATGGTGTGGGAGATGCATAAAGATGCATAAAGTATTTCAGTAATCGTATTAATTGAGATGGAATATAAGATAAAGAGATGCCTATTTACAAGACTTTTGCGCAAAGTTTCACATGTTTGCAAGCAGAAAATGCATGCAGAATAATAAAATTTGCACCCAGACAAGAATATGAAATGCCGTGAGAGATGTTTAAAGGTTTCTTTTAATGGCATAAATTGAGATAGAATATACAAAAAAAAGACAAGCATATTTACAAGCTGCGTGCGCAATCTTTGACATAGCTGTGTATTTAAAAGGTAGACTTCTTTATAAATTGTTTTTTATGCTTGGATTCGTTGCTGGTTTAGAAATTGTGTTATGGTTTCATTGGACTTGTGAATATGCTCTTTTTTTGAAGCGCCTTCTACAACCTGTAGCATGGGTGGAAGTAGTGAATGTATGGAGAGGGATAGGAATAGCAGATAGAAAACCAAATGAAATGGTGTGGGAGATGCATAAAGTATTTCAGTAATGGTATCAATTGAGATGGAATATAAGATAAAGAGGAGCCTATTTACAAGACTTTTGCGCAAAGTTTCACATGTTTGCAAGCAGAAAATGCATGCAGAATAATAAAATTGGCACACAGACAAGAATATGAAATGCCGTGAGAGATGTTTAAAGGTTTTTTTAATTTTAATGGCATGAATTGAGATAGAATATACAAAAAAAAGACAAGCATATTTACAAGCTGCGTGCGCAATCTTTGACATAGCTGTGTGTTTAAAAGGTAGTCTTCTTTATAAATATTTTTTTTGCTTTGATTCGATGCTGGTTTAGAAATTGTGTTATGGTTTCATTGGACTTGTGAATATGCTCTTTTTTTGAAGCGCCTTCTGCAACCTGTAGCATGGGTGAAAGCAGTGAATGTATGGAGAGGGATAGGAATAGCAGATAGAAAACCAAATGAAATGGTGTGGGAGATGCATAAAGTATTTCAGTAATGGTATCAATTGAGATGGAATATAAGATAAAGAGGAGCCTATTTACAAGACTTTTGTGCAAAGTTTCACATGTTTGCAAGCAGAAAATGCATGCAGAATAATAAAATTGGCAGCCAGACAAGAATATGAAATGTCGTGAGAGATGTTTAAAGGTTTCTTTTAATGGCATAAATTGAGATAGAATATACAAAAAAAGACAAGCATATTTACAAGCTGCGTGCGCAATCTTTGACATAGTTTTTTTTTATAAGGTAGTCTTCTTTATTAATTGTTTTTTATGCTTGGATTCGATGCTGGTTTAGAAATTGTGTTATGGTTTCATTGGACTGTGAATATGCTCTTTTTTTGAAGCGCCTCCTGCAACCTGTAGTATGGGTGGAAGCAGTGAATGTATGGAGAGGGATAGGAATAGCAGATAGAAAACCAAATGAAATGGTGTGGGAGATGCATAAAGTATTTCAGTAATGGTATCAATTGAGATGGAATAGAAGATAAAGAGGAGCCTATTTACAAGACTTTTGCGCAAAGTTTCACATGTTTGCAAGCAGAAAATGCATGCAGAATAATAAAATTGACACACAGACAAGAATATGAAATGCCGTGAGAGATGTTTAAAGGTTTCTTTTAATGGCATAAATTGAGATAGAATATACAAAAAAAAGACAAGCATATTTACAAGCTGCGTGCGCAATCTTTGACATAGCTGTGTGCTTAAAAGGTAGTCTTCTTCATAAATTGTTATTTATGCTTGGATTCGATGCTGGTTTAGAAATTGTGTTATGGTTTCATTGGACTTGTGAATATGCTCTTTTTTTTAAGCGCCTTCTGCAACCTGTAGCATGGGTGGAAGCAGTGAATGTATGGAGAGGGATAGGGATAGCAGATAGAAAACCAAATGAAATGGTGTGGGAGATGCATAAAGTATTTCTGTAATGGTATCAATTGAGATGGAATATAAGATAAAGAGGAGCCTATTTACAAGACTTTTGCTCAAAGTTTCACATGTTTGGAAGCAGAAAATGCATGCAGAATAATAAAATTGGCACCCAGACAAGAATATGAAATGTCGTGAGAGATGTTTAAAGGTTTCTTTTAATGGCATAAATTGAGATAGAATATACAAAAAAAGACAAGCATATTTACAAGCTGCGTGCGCAATCTTTGACATAGTTTTTTTTTATAAGGTATTCTTCTTTATAAATTGTTTTTTATGCTTGGATTTGATGCTGGTTTAGAAATTGTGTTATGGTTTCATTGGACTGTGAGTATGCTCTTTTTTTGAAGCTCCTCCTGCAACCTGTAGCATGGGTGGAAGCAGTGAATGTATGCAGAGGGATAGGAATAGCAGATAGCAAACCAAATGAAATGGTGTGGGAGATGCATAAAGTATTTCAGTAATGGTATTAATTGAGATGGAATATAAGATAAAGAGAAGCCTATTTACAAGACTTTTGCGCAAAGTTTCACATGTTTGCAAGCAGAAAATGCATGCAGAATAATAAAATTTGCACCCAGACAAGAATATGAAATGCTGTGAGAGATGTTTAAAGGTTTCTTTTAATGGCATAAATTGAGATAGAATATACAAAAAAAAGACAAGCATATTTACAAGCTGCGTGCGCAATCTTTGACATAGCTGTGTGTTTAAAAGGTAGACTTCTTTATAAATAGTTTTTTATGCTTGGATTCGTTGCTGGTTTAGAAATTGTGTTATGGTTTCATTGGACTTGTGAATATGCTCTTTTTTTGAAGCGCCTTCTACAACCTGTAGCATGGGTGGAAGTAGTGAATGTATGGAGAGGGATAGGAATAGCAGATAGAAAACCAAATGAAATGGTGTGGGAGATGCATAAAGTATTTCAGTAATGGTATCAATTGAGATGGAATATAAGATAAAGAGGAGCATATTTACAAGACTTTTGCGCAAAGTTTCACATGTTTGCAAGCAGAAAATGCATGCAGAATAATAAAATTGGTACCCAGACAAGAATATGAAATGCCGTGAGAGATGTTTAAAGGTTTCTTTTAATGGCATAAATTGAGATAGAATATACAAAAAAAGACAAGCATATTTACAAGCTGCGTGCGCAATTTTTGACGTAGCTGTGTGTTTAAAAGGTAGACTTCTTTATAAATTGTTTTTTATGGTTGAATTCGATGCTGGTTTAGAAATTCTGTTATGGTTTCATTGGACTTGTGAATATGCTCTTTTTTTGAAGCGCCTTCTGCAACCTTTAGCATGGGTGGAAGCAGTGAATGTATGGAGAGGGATAGGAATAGCAGATAGAAAACCAAATGAAATGGTTTGTGAGATGCATAAAGTATTTCAGTAATTGTATCAATTGAGATGGAATATAAGATAAAGAGGAGCATATTTACAAGACTTTTGCGCAAAGTTTCACATGTTTGCAAGCAGAAAATGCATGCAGAATAATAAAATTGGCACCCAGACAAGAATATGAAATGCCGTGAGAGATGTTTAAAGGTTTCTTTTAATGGCATAATTTGAGATAGAATATACTAAAAAAGACAAGCATATTTACAAGCTGCGTGCGCAATCTTTGACATAGTTTTTTTTTTATAAGGTAGTCTTCTTTATAAATTGTTTTTTATGCTTGGATTTGATGCTGGTTTAGAAATTGTGTTATGGTTTCATTGGACTGTGAGTATGCTCTTTTTTTGAAGCGCCTCCTGCAACCTGTAGCATGGGTGGAAGCAGTGAATGTATGCAGAAGGATAGGAATAGCAGATAGAAAACCAAATGAAATGGTGTGGGAGATGCATAAAGTATTTCAGTAATGGTATTAATTGAGATGGAATATAAGATAAAGAGAAGCCTATTTACAAGACTTTTGCGCAAAGTTTCACATGTTTGCAAGCAGAAAATGCATGCAGAATAATAAAATTTGCACCCAGACAAGAATATGAAATGCCGTGAGAGATGTTTAAAGGTTTCTTTTAATGGCATAAATTGAGATAGAATATACAAAAAAAAGACAAGCATATTTACAAGCTGCGTGCGCAATCTTTGACATAGCTGTGTGTTTAAAAGGTAGACTTCTTTATAAATTGTTTTTTATGCTTGGATTCGTTGCTGGTTTGGAAATTGTGTTATGGTTTCATTGGACTTGTGAATATGCTCTTTTTTTGAAGCGCCTTCTACAACCTGTAGCATGGGTGGAAGTAGTGAATGTATGGAGAGGGATAGGAATAGCAGATAGAAAACCAAATGAAATGGTGTGGGAGATGCATAAAGTATTTCAGTAATGGTATCAATTGAGATGGAATATAAGATAAAGAGGAGCATATTTACAAGACTTTTGCGCAAAGTTTCACATGTTTGCAAGCAGAAAATGCATGCAGAATAATAAAATTGGTACCCAGACAAGAATATGAAATGCCGTGAGAGATGTTTAAAGGTTTCTTTTAATGGCATAAATTGAGATAGAATATACAAAAAAAGACAAGCATATTTACAAGCTGCGTGCGCAATTTTTGACGTAGCTGTGTGTTTAAAAGGTAGACTTCTTTATAAATTGTTTTTTATGCTTGAATTCGATGCTGGTTTAGAAATTCTGTTATGGTTTCATTGGACTTGTGAATATGCTCTTTTTTTGAAGCGCCTTCTGCAACCTTTAGCATGGGTGGAAGCAGTGAATGTATGGAGAGGGATAGGAATAGCAGATAGAAAACCAAATGAAATGGTTTGTGAGATGCATAAAGTATTTCAGTAATTGTATCAATTGAGATGGAATATAAGATAAAGAGGAGCATATTTACAAGACTTTTGCGCAAAGTTTCACATGTTTGCAAGCAGAAAATGCATGCAGAATAATAAAATTGGCACCCAGACAAGAATATGAAATGCCGTGAGAGATGTTTAAAGGTTTCTTTTAATGGCATAATTTGAGATAGAATATACTAAAAAAGACAAGCATATTTAGAAGCTGCGTGCGCAATCTTCGACATAGCTGTGTGTTTAAAAGGTAGACTTCTTTATAAATTGTTTTTTATGTTTGGATTCAATGCTGGTTTAGAAATTGTGTTATCGTTTCATTGGACTTGTGAATATGATCTGTTTTTTTGAAGCGCCTTCAGTATGGGTGGAAGCAGTGAATGTATGGAGAGGGATAGGAATAGCAGATAGAAAACCATATGAAATGGTGTGGGAGATGCATAAAGTATTTCAGTAATGGTATCAATTGAGATGGAATATAAGATAAAGAGGAGTATATTTACAAGACTCTTGCGCAATTTATAAAGAAATCTTGGTTATAAACATACAGCCATGTGAAAGATTGCGCACGCAGCTTGTAATGCTGGTACAGAGATATGTTTAAAGGTTTCTTTTAATGGCAAATTTATAAATTACAAAATAAACAAAAATATAAAAAATGCAATAGATCTTGCCCTCGGTGTCACACATACTGTGGGCAGAGACAGACATGGTGCATTATATCTAAAACCCTATTAATCCGCCTAAGATTACACTGTAACTGAAGCTAGATTTCTTTATAAATTGCGCAAGAGTCTTGT
Source organism: Lissotriton helveticus (assembly GCF_964261635.1). NCBI lineage: Eukaryota > Metazoa > Chordata > Amphibia > Caudata > Salamandridae > Lissotriton > Lissotriton helveticus. Next base: position 1,711,237,491 of record NC_136059.1, read on the forward strand.
AAATATGCTCCTCTTTATCTTATATTCTATCGCATTTGATACCATTAATGAAATACTTTATGCATCTCCCACACCATTTCATATGGTTTTCTATCTGCTATTCCTATCCCTCTCCATACATTCACTGCTTCCACCCATGCTAAACGTTGCAGAAGGCGCTTCAAAAAAAGAGCATATTCACAAGTCCAATTAAATCATAACACAATTTCTAAACCAGCATTGAATCCAAGCATAAAAAACAATTTATAAAGAAGACTACCTTATAAAAACACAGCTATGTCAAAGATTGCGCACGCAGCTTGTAAATATGCTTGTCTTTTTTTGTATATTCTATCTCAATTTATGCCATTAAAAGAAACCTTTAAACATCTCTCACGGCATTTCATATTCTTATCTGTATGCCAATTTCATTATTCTGCATGCATTTTCTGCTTGCACCTATGTGAAACTTTGTACCAAGAAGGCATTCAGATGTATCACACATATTTCTGTAATTCTATTAATCTGCCTAAGATCACACTGTGAGTGAAGCTTGATATAATAACGAAGTAGAATGCTAACATTCAGAATTCATGGCAAATGTATGACATGTCTGAATTCCTTTCTTGATTGAACCAAAGTAAGCAATCTGTGAAAATGCAATAGATCTCACCCTCGGTGTCATACATATTGTTGGTAGAGACAAACATGGTATATTATATCCAAAATCCTACTAATCTGCCTAAGATCACACTGTAAGTGAAGCTTGATTCAGCCATCATTGTAATCTTAGACAGAGTCACACATACTGTTGGCAGAGACACACATGGTACATTATATTTAAAATCCTATTAATGTGCCTAAGATCACACTGTGACTGAAGCTTGATATAATGAGCAACTAGAGTGCTAACATTTAGATTTTATGGCAAATGTGTGTCATATCTGAATGCCTTCTTGATGGAGCCAAAGTAAGCAAGCATTGAAAATGCAATAGATTTTGTGTGATGATAGGCACATGTCCAGCATATTACATGTAATCTTCCATCTCTTTCTCTGCAAGCAGTATGTGTGTGTTTGCTTATAATATTTCAAAGTATGTACAGGCCAAGAACAGACCACCTACATATAAACAAAACATAAACATTAATTAGTTAATCATTTTTGTCAGAAAAGAAAGCACATGTAATGTAAATGAGCCTTTTGTTGTATACTAGTGTTTATATTATTTACTTATTGTAATTGATGTGTAATATGTTTGTAGTGGTCTATAATATGTTATTTTTTCTTTACTACAGATTATAATCATCTATACAAACAAAGTAAAAGATGCCTTCTAAAGAAAGAAGAGAAAAAAATCATAAAAGAAAATCAAGGACTAAGGGAAAAGAAAATCAACAACCAACCAAAATAAAATCTTCAGAGAAAAAGAAAAATGCTCCTGGTAAGCAAACAAAAATTTTTTTGAGGAAGTTATTGAAATGCAAATATTTTTTTTTAAGAAACAACAATGAAATACCTGTAATTTCAAAGAAAACAGGATATCCTTCTAAAAATGTTACGTCTGTACAAGGACATGACATTTTGCATTCCAAACGAAGAACCAAGCAGTTTTCTGAAATACGTAGACAAATGTTTTACAACAGAATAGTGACAAATGTATTAAAAATTGTAAAAAGGTATAAAAAAAATCCGCTTTTTACAAGAAAAAAAAACCATAGTTAAGATTGTGGATGAAGCATTTAAAGTGAAAAATAAATTGTTTTGTTTAGTAATGAATAGAATTCGTACACTTGATAAGATAATCAGTGTGTTCAAATCAAAATGTAAGTGGAGGAGAGTTATTAATCAAACTAATTTCTGTGATGTGTTTTCTGGAGAATGGAGGCATAGTTCAAGTTCTGAGCCATTTTTTAATGAAGAAAGTTACTTTCAAGATAATGATTTGGTGCATGCAGTTGACACCAGTGATCGAGCATATGAGGTGAAGGACGGTTGTCAGGTTGAAAAAGAAGAGATTGTGCCTAGAAATACAGAAGAGGTGTTAGCTGATGAAATTTTAGGGAGATGTCCTAAGGCTCCGGTATATACATGGAATTGTAGTAGTATTTGTAGTGTCCGACAGTTTCTTACAGACATATACTAAGAAAAGTGTAAAACAAAAAATGAAAATTTTACAAGAGTTAGATCCTTGTAGAGTGAGAGAAAAAACAGGTTTGCAAGGACATTCACTGGCTTGTCTTTCAAGAAAAGTATGTCAGAGTGTTTTTCACCATTTTAGGATGTTAGCAGTGCATCATAATAAAGTGAGGAAATTAGTGAGAAGGTTGTACTATGCAAAAAGTCCAGCACTTAAACTAAAACAGCTAAACAGTGCTCTTTTGCAAGGAACTGAATTAGATGTCAAAAACATTTGTGATGAAATTGAGTTTTGTTACTTTGGTGAAAAAGAGGTTAGTGCAGAAATTGATACAGTAATAGACGGTAATGTAGAAGAGAATGTAGACATTTTAAGTATAGAAAAATTTGAAAATGAAATTATAAAGTTTAAAGTGAATTCAAGTGAAAGGCCTAATTTTTCTTGTGTTTGTTGTCGACGGAATCATTATAAGCATCAGACTAGATTAGTTGATTTATATGTAAAAAGTGAAAAGATAAATAATAATGAGTGGAAGGATTTTGCAACTTATTTGTTGGTTGAAAATTGTTTTGATCTGTGCTCTGATCAACGTATTTGTACATATTGCTATAATAAATTAAATGAAAACAGAATGCCTGCTAGAGGTGTTCATAATAATATGGAGTTGGTAGACATTCCTTCTGAATTGATGGATTTAAATACTTATGAGTCTATTCTGATTCAATGTGTGCATCCTTTTCAGGCTATTGTTCGCATGTAGCCTAAGACAGGGAAATTGCCTCCTTCAGATTTACAGAGAGGATTAAAAGGAAGAGTTGTATATTTGCCTTTAGATTTTAAGAAAAATATTGATACAATTGGTGTCAAAAAAGTAGAAGAGGAACCTCTGGTTATTCTAGTTAATGGTGTTCCGACAAAAAGTAAGAAAATCTGGCAAGAATTAGTGGATGTTAGGAAAGTCAAGAAGGCAACGTTGTATTTGTTAAAAAATAATCAGTATTATAGAAATGTGTATGTCGGAGATGAGGAAACAACTGCACAAGATGACACTGATGTCTCTGCTGGACAAATAGAAAAAGTTGATGTCTCTAGAAGTGAAGAAATTTACGAACATTACAGTGTTCATCCATTGCATTCCAAAGAAGTAATGGGGAATGCTATTGACTTGTTTCAGATGAAAAAAGCCGAAGGAAGTCCCATTAGTGTATGGGAATAAAGTTTGGAAGCTCGTTGTTTTCCACAGTTATTCCCAACAGGTAAAGGTGGACGATATGACAACCGACCTGTTTAAATTCCTGCATCTGAATACCGGACTTCAAGATTATATGCAGAAGATCCAAGGTTTCGTCATTGCATTCCATATTTGTTGCATCTACTGTTTGAGAGTGACTTGTCTGGACTTTCCTATGCAGTAAATCATATACTGAAAAGTGGAGCACATCTACGAAATGTTTCGGCAAGGGATTTTATGGAAAAAGTCAAACTGCAAGACAGTGTTTTGGAATCTCAGCTAATTAATCTCATGGCATGTCAGCGTGGTACTAATGAGTATTGGTACCGTCGTCATGAGGAATTGAAATCTATGCTAAGAAACCTAGGAACTCCTACATGGTTCCTCACTCTTAGCTGTGCTGGGTATGCTTGGGAAGACTTACTTGAATTTCTACGAGAGGCAAATAAAAACATTGAAAATATTGAATACAAGACACCTGGAGAACTGTGCTCTTTGGATCCAGTTAATGTATGCAGGTATTTCAATCATAGGTTTGAAGCTATGATGTCTTTTATTGCAAACAAAAAAAATCCTCCGCTTGGAGAGGTGTTGGATTTCTTTTGGAGAAAGGAGTATCAAGCAAGAGGTGCTCCTCATATACTTATGCTGCTATGGATTAAAGATGCACCTAAATTTGGAACAGATTCAGATGAGAAAGTGATGAGTTTCATTGAGCAGTATTCTACATGTGCTGTTTCGAAAAATACAGAAGAAAACAATTTAAGACAGCAAGTTTTACGCTTTCAAAGTCATCGTTGTGGGAAATACTGTCATCGAAAATACAAATCCAAGGACAAGTTCTACACGAATTGTCGTTTTGCATTTCCACGTCCAGTAACATCGAAAGGAAGAGTCAACAATTTTATGTCTTCTCTGCGACATACTGTGACAAGAAAATCACCCAAAAATATATACAACCTAAGAAAAAATGAGGAATCCAAATTCATAAATGACTACAACCCAGTCATTTTATCCATGTGGAATGCTAACATGGATATTCAATATGTGGCTGACAACTCTATTGCTGTGGCTCGATATGTGACATCTTATATCACAAAATCAGAAAATACAGAACTGAAAGAAATGTGGGAGGAAATTTCACATGAAAAGAGTCTAAGCAGGAAATTATATAGTTACAGTCTGAAGATGTTGTCGCATCGAGAAATTGGAGCGTATGAATGTTCTGATCGGTTTTCATCAGCAAGTCTATATGCCAAGTCTAGAACAATCATTTGGGTGAGTCTACGTCTTGCTGCAACACGAAACCGAGTTTTGAAATCTGTACAAGAAATAGAGTATTTGGCGGAGAAAGAACCAGACAGTACAGATATCCTGAAGACAAACATGTTGGATACATACTATCCAAATAGAAGTACTCACCTTGAGAACGCTTGTCTCTATGAAGTTCTGCAAACCTACCTTTTTAAAAAGAACATCACAGAATAAATCAATAAAGGTGTATATGCTGTAATTGGATGTGAAGGCTGTTTAGTAAAACAAAGAAAAGGCCATTTGATAAATCATCGAAAATTGAGTTGTGATTCTCCAGACAAAAGGGAATTTTATTACTTAGCTCTTTTACAACTCTTTAAGCCTTGGCGTAGAGAAGAGGAACTACTTGGAGATTTTCTTACTTATGAAGATTCGAACAATGCAACCAAGAATACAATAGAATGTCCTGTTTTTTCAAATTATCTGCAAATGTTGAACAAGGAGATACAGCAAGAAGCTACAATTGCAGCAGAGATTTCTAGAGAGAGTTCTCAAGACAGTCAGAGTTCTGCTTCATTGAGTCAGGATCCACTAGGAGGACCAATTATACAAAATGAAGCTGCCACTACCATGGAGGAAGTTGAAAGAGCCATGGAACAAGCTCAGGAGGATGGAGTTGACTTAGAAGATTTGGAAAAATAACTAAACGTTAAGCAGAGACAAATATATGACCAAGTCACACAACAAATTGAGCATGGTTTATATCATGAGAAGAAAGAGTGCTCATGTACATCATTTGTACCTAGTCGACTGTATGTGAGTGGAGAAGCAGGAACTGGGATAAGTTTCCTGATTAAACCGATTGCAACATATTTGCAGAAAACAAGGGAGTCATCGCTCTCTTGTGTTGTTACTGCTCCAACTGGGTTGACAGCACACAACATTAAAGGGATTACTTTACACCGCCTATTGATGCTGCCAGTGGAGCATGATAACAAATTACAATACCACAAGCTATCTGGAGAAGCTTGTTGTGAAGTTTCAAGAGTCGTAAAAAAAATTAAACTTCTTATCATTGATGAAGTAAGCATGGCGTTTTGGCGGTCTTGACGAGGGTTTCAGAGTCGGATTCATTTGGACATGGAGAGACTTACTATGGTCTGATGCTGCACGATAAACGACCTCACTTTGTAGATGGACTCTCCGTTTAGGATTCTACACTTGAGATAGACTAGTTGCTTAGTGACAAATAACTATTAATGAACACTACAAGACCGAACATACGGCTACTTATGTGCATAGAGAGGCATTGTGGACTCTGCTCTTACTCTCTATGACCATTGAAGATACATATTTGGATGAACTTTACGGTTGCTTATTACTTTGGACGTTGGACAACCTTGAGTACCCTATATACTCTAGGCCTTGAAAAAGTCTCAGATAGAGACGAAACACGTGTCGGCGAGTGTGCTGTGAAGTTGTGAATAAAATATGGATATTTAATAAAAGAAAATCTTGGAAAATATATCTGAGTCAGATTTCTGAATTTGGAGCAAGACTAATGGACATTGATGTGAATATTGACAGATTTTACTACGGATCTGAGCGTAGTTTTATGAATTCATATACTTTGTACTAATTGGACCCTCAATGGAGTGCCAATAGTGGCTTGTTTTGTTCCTTTTATGTTGTATAGGCCTTGGAGCCTTATTGACATCCTTGGTGGTGGATGTACAACAAGCCATATGAGCACCCGTGTATGTGTTATACAACAATTATTTCTTCATAGATTTAACGTCTCAACACTTATGTTTTGAAGGATATTACTTCAGGTGCTGACGCTTTCCCTTTAGCTAGGGGAACACTACCACCACTTTTTGCTCTTGTATGGTATCAAATGTAATGCTTGCTTTTGTGCATTTAAGAATGCAAGAAACTCTTAAAACAGACTATGATGTGTTATTTGGAGGCAAACACATCATTGTTTTTGGAGATCTACTGCAACTAACTCCAGTGAAAGGACAGCCAGTGTTTAAAATGCTTACGCATGAAGATCCAGGAAGTGCTTAGGAAGCATTGGAAATGTGAAAATCTGGTTAAATTTCAAATATGCAGAACTACTTCAAAATATGCGACAGGCAAAGGATGAAGATTATAAAAATATTCTACAAGATGTAAGAATTGGAAAACTAACTGAGCATGGCAAAGAAGCTTTACATGGACGATTAATCTCCAATTTGTTTCCAAAGAAAAATATTGTCCCAGAGAATATTTTTAAGAAAATTTCTGAAAACAAATCCGTCATATGCTTGATGCCAACTCTGCAAGAATGTTCAATCTTCAACACCAAAAAGTTAAAGTTGGAAAATCAAGAGATTGTGAAACTGGGAGCTATTGGTAAAATAGAACATGAAGGAGCCACTATTATTTTGTCAGAAATGTTAAAAACAAAATTGGATTCTTTAGAGAAGACAATATCTAAAACTGCTGGTATGGAAAAGACTCTGTATGCATCTTTAAATTGTCGTATAATTTTACGACGTAATTTACATGTGGAAAGAGGTTTCGTAAATGGAGCAATGGGTCATGTTGTGGATTTTGTGAATTACCGAAATAGAGATGGAAATGAAATTATAAAAATTAAATTTGATGGTATTGAAGAAGTACAACAAATCACTCGTTGTTCTGCTCGCTTTTTGCTAGTGAAAGATTTATATGTCCGCTGAAAACAGTTTCCTGTTTCTTTGGCATATGCAGTACCTATTCATAAATCTCAAGGTTTAAGTGTTGATAGTGCTTTGGTGAATATTGGAAATTCTGAGTTCAAGGAGGGCATGGCATATGTTGCTTTATCTCGAGTCAGAACTTTATCTGGATTGTACTTGATTGATTTTGATGAGACAAAGATTAATGCAGATCTAAATTGTGTAAAAGAATATAATAGGTTAAGAAGAGAGTATGCTCCAAATTTACCTCAATATCCTATTTTTGAAAAGCCTGTAGTAGGCCGAAAAAGAAGAAATGAGAAAAATTGTAGTGAAGTTGTAGCAAAAAGAAAAAAAGTAGATGAACCAGTAATTGTAAGCAGAAAGGATATGGATTCAGTTAAAGATGTTGTTGGATTTCAATTTGAAAATAGTTCTGGTGGCAACTGCTATGCTAATGTAGTGGTTAATGTTGGTTTTTTTCTCCAAACTGTAAAAGAACAGATTGCTGAAAATCGTAATCACACACTTTGTTGTTTATTAAATTCTGTATTAGAGAAATGTATCAGTGATAGAACGAATATACAAAGTGTTTCTGAAATTCGAAACGTTTTAGACATATGTTCCGGTCTAAATCAATTTTCACAGAATATTCAGCAAGATTGTCAGGAATTTCTAATAAGTATACTTGTTGTTTTGCAAGATGAAGGAGTAGATGTAGAAAATCTTTTTGGCCTTTCTTATAAATGGCAACATGACTGTGACAATTGCTCCTTTTCAAGTAGTACTGCAGTAGACACTGAAAGATTTATATATTTGACTTTACCAGACTGCAAATCAGTGTCTTTTAATAATCTAGTTAGAGCAGCAAATCAAAACATGGTCTGTAGTCAATGTAAATCTGAAATGCTATCAACTTTATTTTTAATAAGATATGGACAGTATATTACTTTAATGTTCCAACGATGTAGACCTGATGGAACTAAATTGACAACGTTAATTAAAAATGTTGTGGCTTCTCAATTATCAATTTCAGGAAGAACCTTTACAACTGTAGCAATTATTTACCATGATGGTCCTTCAACAACATCAGGACATTACACATGTTATTTAAAATGTGAAAAAGGTTGGAAGGTCTGTAATGATACTCAATTGACTTTCAAACAACGTTTGCCTTCTGACTTACTAAATTCTTACCTAGTGTTCTTACAACTGAAATTTTAGGGAAGGTAAGTGGCCTATGAAGATTGCAGCAGTTAATATAACTTAGTTTGCTCTTCAAAATTACTTTCTGAATGATACTGATGAAGGTAATAAAAAACATGTAGTTCTCATAGAGATAGTATATGTTTATCATATAGTGTGTGCTGTGAGTATTATAGAATTTTTTTATAAAAAGTAAACTAGAGGTGGAAGTAAAAGTATTGTTTCATAATACAAAAGATGTTTGAGCTTTTCTTTCAGAAAGTCGGGTGAATGAGACATTTACGAATACTCTTGACTAATTTCCATCGAAAAGGACTTTCCATATACTATTTGGCCTCGTGGAAAAGTTGATGGATCAAAAGTGAGTTTAGATATGGTTTTTAAAATTTTACATTATTTAAGAAATTATTCAATGGGTTTTTTAAACACAATCATTTTGATTGTGTTTTTTTTTGCCCGCTGTTATATGATGAGTACTGTTGAAGTCAATGTTTTAAGTGAAATTCAATATATTCTGAGAACAGCAAAAATAAACCATTTAACATGTTGTTGAAATTATTTTGTATTTTGCATTATTAAATATATATTATTATCCCATTCTCTTATGCTCACTTATCGATTTCCACCGTCTATCACTTCTCTTAACTCACCCTCACTGGCCTTTTGTAACTCTTCCTCACCTCCCTTCCCTTATTCCATTTCCCTCACTTATTCTCATTAACCACTGCTTCACAGCCCTTTACTTCTCTCCCATCCACCATTTTCCAGCTGTCAGTCACTCTACTTCAGTCCCCTTCCCCTTGTTTCTTTTCTTTGTTCCCTCAATAATTCCCCTTCTCTCACTCATCTTATTATACTTCATTCACTCCTTTTCTCACTTCCTCTGTCCTCTCACATCCTCACTCCCTTTCCCTCACTGCCTGTCTCTTAGCTTCAGTCTCTGGATCCTCTCACTGTCTCACTCCACTTCCGTTATGCTTACTCCCTAAAACTGACCCACACTCCCTTCCTTACCTTTCTTTGTTCTCTTACTCAGTTCCTTTCTGTCACTCTTTCCTTCACTACCTGTATATTCTCACTCCTTCACTTCCTTTGTCTCAAGCTCACTTGCTTTTATCCTCTCTTTATTTTTCCTTTTTCATCAACCTCCCTGCCCTTCACTCACCCTCCTTTACTCTTGTTAATCTCCTACTTTGTCTCTTGTATTGTAAAATATATATTATAAATATTGTAACTTATTTTGTTTTGTCTTTCACAGATATAAATGTAAATGAAAATATAAAACTAAGTTGACATTACTTATAAGGTAAGTTTAATGTACAATATTTATTTTCTCTATACTGTTTTCCATAACCTCACTACTCTTCTTTGATATTCTCACACCTCTGTTCTCTTATTGCGCTTGCTTCACTTATTCTGAATGCCCACATTTACTCTCTTTTTTCACACTCTTCTCTTACTATCACCTTCTTTCTGGCCTTCTCTTTTACTTTCTTTCCTCTCTCTTCTCTTACTTCTTTGTTTTATTTTTTTCCCTTCCTTTACTCTCTTTACTGCAATTCACTTACTCCTTCTCTTTCTTCCTCTGTCCTCTTACTTCTACACTCCCCTTCCCTCAATCTCTTTCTGTTCATCCCCTAAGTCTCTCACTCCTCTTCTGTCACACTCACTCCCTACATCTCAGCCATACTGCCACACTCACCTTCTTTGAAACCTTCTCCTTTACTTTCCTTCCTTTCTCTTCCCTTCTTTCGCTCCTTCACTCTTTTCTCTTCCCCTACTCTCCTTAATCCACTTCACTAACTCCTTTTACTTCTCTATCCTGTTAGTTCTACATTTTCCTTCCCTCATTCTCTCTCTGTTAGCCTCATTCTCTCTGTCCCTTTAGTCTCTCACTCGTCTTCTATCATGCTCACTCCCTATAACTCAACCATACTCCTATGCTCACCTTCTTTCAAAGCTTCTCCTTTACTTTCCTTCTGGTCTCTTCTCTTCTTTCGCTCCTTCACACTTTTGACTTTCCTTACTACTTACTTACTTACTCCTTCCTTCCCTCTCTCTTCCCATCCTTTGTTCTTTCATTCTTTTGCTTTCTCTTACTCTTCTTACTCCACTTCAATAACTCCTTCTCTCAAACCCTCTGTCTTCTAATTTATTCACTCCACTTTTCTTACTCTTTCTCTATTACCCACAAATAATTTCCAGCGATGAATCCTTTCACATGGGGCAAGTCCCATGTGAAAGGGCCTGCGTCAGTCTTAAGCCTGCTGTGAGGCAGACGCAAGATTTAGACACAACGATGTCCTAAATGTGACGTAGTGAAATCTCATAGATTTCACTGCATCACTTCTACGACCTTTTCTTGCGTCAATACGCCCCCTTTGCATACATTATACATGGCGCAGATATAATGTGGCGCAGGGGTTTACAAAGTGACGCATCTACCTAGATGTGTCACTTTGTAAATATGACTCACCAAGGTGCAATTTTTACACCACTGGTGCGTCACAAAAAGTGACGCACCGGCGGCGTAAAAGTGACTCATGTCCTCATAAATGAGGTCCTAAAACTCACCATAGGGAAAAACAGGCCTTCTCTTTTATTTTATTTCCTCTCTCTTCTTTTATTTCATTGTTTTATATATTTCCCTTCTTTTATTCTCCTGACTCCACTTCACTTACTACTTCTCTTTCTTTCACTGTCTTCTTACTTCTACACTCCCCTTCCGTTAATCTCCTTCTGTTAGCCTCATTCTCTCCATCTCCTTAGTCTCTCACTTTTCTTCTGTCACACTCACTGCCTATAACTCAGCTATACTCCCGCACTCACCTTCTGTCAAACCTTCTCCTTTAGTTTGCTTCCTCTCTCTTTCCTTCCTTTGCTCCTTCACTCTTTTCTCTTCCCTTACTTTCTTATTCCACTGTACTAATTCCTTCTCTTACTCCTTCTGTCCTCTTATTTGTACACTCCCCTTCCCTCATTCTCTCTCTGTTAGCCTCATTCTCTCTGTCCTCTTAGTCTCTCACTCCTTTTCCATCACGCTCACTCCCTATAACTTGGCCATACTCCTACACTCACCTTCTTTCAGACCCTCTCCTTTACTTTCCTTCCTCTCTTTTCCCATCCTTCACTCCTTCACTCTTTTCCCTTCCCTTACTCCTGTTTCTGCAGTTCAGTAACTGCTTCTGTCAATCCCTCCGTTCTCTAACTTACTCATTGCCCTGTTTTCACTTTCTCTATGTTACTCCCATTCTCTCCGTCCTCTTAGTCTTTCAATCCTCTTCTATCATGCTCACTCCCTATTAATGAGCCATATTCCCAAACTCATCTTCTTTCAGACCTTCTCCTTTACATTCCTTCCTCTCTCTTCCCATCCTTCGCTCTTTCACTGTTTTCCCTTCCCTTACTCTCCTTAATCCACTTCACTAATTCCTTGTCTTACTCCCTCTATCTTCTTAGTTCTATACTCCCCCTTACCTCATTCTCTCTCTGTTAGTCTCATTCTCTCTGTCTCTTTAGTCTCTCGCTCCTCTTCTGTCAAGCTCACTCCCTATAAATTAGTTATACTTACACACTCACCTTCTTTCAATCCCCATACTTCACTTCCCCTCTCGTCCCTTTTTTTGCTCCCTCACTCATTTTCCTTTCCTCTCTCACTAAAATTAGGACTGGGGATGGCAGCAGTGGTTCTCTAATGCTCGAACAATGATCATAATACTTTGTTCCCCGTAATAAAGTAGGGCATCACAATTTTTGCATTTAATGGAGGCCTCATTAAAAACAGGCTGAATATTTGGGATTAGCTGCTCTGGTTGCCTCCTCACCGATGCAGTTATTCCTCCAGTTGAAGTAGAGGCATCATCTCTTGGAGCCTCTCGTGCTAGAGCCCTGACACTCTTCCGGGCTTAGTTCTGGGGTGCCTCCTCTGCATGTGCCGAATTATAGTTGGATTACCAAAATTGTACTTCATTCTGGGGTCTTTTATGCAAAATATAGTATGGCACATATTGCACTCCACCTTTGGAGCATTACAATTCACTGTCTTCTGAAAATACAAAAAATGGCAGCGATAGTGTACATTAGAGAGAGACAGTGAGAGAAAGAAGGTATGAGATGAAGAAGAGATGTGAAGTGCACATTAGAGAAAATATAGTGGGAGAAGGGAAGTAACTGTGAGTAAACTTACTATGTAACACACAAATGTTGCACTCTATACTATAAGTCTCACTTTATACCACAATCATTTCACTACTATCTCACAAATTTGAAGTAGAATAATAGAAAAAATGTCTCAAACAATTTATAATTTCTAAATATAAATTTATTCTTTAGAATTTTCATAATTTAGAAGAACTTCTAACATCAACTGATCAGGAATCTCCTCATCAGAAATCTTCATACATGACTCCTGGAACTCAATATAGTCCAAACATTCCATTAATTCAGCATCGAAAGTCTCATCATTAAAATCCTCCATTCCTTCTCCTCTCAAAAAAAGGTATTCTTCATGGTTAGTGTTCTCAACAGGATCATTTAAGACCTCAATCAAACTCGCCTCAACAAAGGTCGCAGAAATTTCAAAATTAATATTAACGGTGTCCTCATTGAGATCCATATTCTTTTCAAATTTCTTGCTGAAAATTCAGAAAAAAAATCACTTTAATTTTTTGTTTTCAGTAATAGATAATATTTAATACTGTGTAAATTTCACACCAGAAATAGAACACCAAAAATTCCTCGCAAATGTACCTCAAAGAATACTATCACAAAATGGTTGTGTTTCCCTCTCATTAGAAAACCATTTCTTTAGTAGAAAACCAATGAAACTTCATCACACACAAATTCAAAACTAAAGAAACATTTTAATTGGTTGTAAATTTCAAAAGCTAATTGGCTCTTGGGTGTCTGTAAACATTCTAAATGGTCTGCATAGTCCGCCATCTTGTGACTCTGAATAACAGAGACACAAGAGGTGAAAAATAAATGGGGAAATAATTAAAAGGGGGAAGAGTAGACACCGCCTGCCCCCCTAGGTTTTCTAAAGGAGGCCTAGAAGGACCCTGAAGGGCAAAAAAAGATATATATATTTTTTTAAATTTTCGTGGGGTAAGCGCTGGGTGCGCTCCCGGGTGCGCTCTCCGGTACGCGCACCCTGAGCGTACCACAGGGAAAAACAGTGTAAAAAAATAGAGTAAAAAAATAAAGTAGAGTGTTTAGAGGAAAGTAATGCATTGCCTGAGTGTGTCACAAAAATGATGCAACTCCAGCAATGCATCCTTTCACATGGGGCCAGTCCCATGTGAAAGGGCCTGTGTCAGTCTTCCGCCTACTGTGAAGCAGGCGCAAGATTTGGACGCAACAGCGTCGTAAAAGTGACGCAGTGAAATCTCATAGATTTCACTGCATCACTTCTACTACCCTTCCTTATGTCAATACGCCCCCTTTGCATACATTACAGCTGTCACAGGTATAATGTGGCACAGGGGTTTACAAAGTGACGCATCTACCTAGATGCATCAGTTTGTAAATATGACTCAACAAGGTGTATTTTTTACAGCACTGGTGCGTCACAAAAAGTGATGCACCGGTGGCGTAAAAGTGACGCACCGGTGGCGTAAAAGTGACGCATGGCGTCATAAATTAGACCTTCAGTCTGCTACTCATGCGTCATATTTAATGTATGACACATTATGTCGCAAGGAGTTACAGATACGTCAGTATTTCTGACGTATCTGTAAGCGCAAAAATGATGCATTGCTAGAGTGTGTCACAAAAGTGACGCAACTCCAGCAATGCATTCTTTCACATGGGGCCAGCCCCATGTGAAAGGGCCTGCGTCAGTCTTACACCTGCTGTGAGGCAGGCGCAAGATTTTGACGCAATGGCGTCCTAAAAGTGACGCAGTGAAATCTCATAGATTTCACTGCATCACCTCTACGATCCTTTCTTGCGTCAATACGCCCCCTTTGCATACATTACACCTGACGCAGGTATAATGTGGCGCTGGGGTTTACAAAGAGACGCATCTACCTAGATGCGTCACTTTATAAATATGACTCAACAAGGTGCATTTTTTACAGCACTGGTGCGTCACAAAAAGTGAGGCACCGGTGGCGTAAAAGTGACGCATGGCGTCATAAATGAGGCCCTCAGTCTTCTACTCTCACTTTTTCTTTCACTTTCTCTGTCTTTTTACTCCCTTACTCACCTTGTCTCACACTCACTTGCCTTTATCCAGTCTGTATCTCCACTCTTTCCTAAACATCACTGTTCTTTTCTTACCCTTCCACACCCCCGTTCCTTTACTACATTTTCTTCACTTATCCACATTCCCCATGTTCACTCTCCTGCTCCTCACTCTACTTCTGCACTCTCACCTTCTTTCAGTCCCCCTACTTCACTTCCCATCCCCTCTTGTCCCTTTCTTTGCTTTCTCACTCATTTTCCTCTCCTCTCTCACTGCACTCCACTTCACTTACTCTTTTTCACTTTTTTAGGAATACAGCTCTTTGATGAGAATTGGAAGTAGTTCTGAAAAGAACTTTTTTTTTCTTTTTTTTGAACAAAAACTATAACAGGGAATGGGAAACTGCTCAACAGGAGCAAAAACAAAAACAAAATTAGGGCTGGGAACGGCAGCGGTGGTTGTCTAATGCTCGAACCATGAGCAGAACACTTTGTTCCCCATAGCAAAGTAGCTGATCACAATATCTGCATTTAATAACGCCTTTATTAAAAGCAGGCTGAATGTTAGGAATCAGCTCTTGTGATTGCCCCCTCCCTGATGTAGTCTCTCCTCCAGTTGAAGTAGAAGCCCCATCACTGGGAGCCTCTCATCCCAGAGCCCTGAAACTCTCTCGGGCAAAGTTCTGGGGGTGCCTCCTCTCAACATGTCGAATCATAGTGGAGTTTCCAAATGAATATTTCTTGGTGGGGTCACGCCGTGATAGGACAGTGTGACAAATCCTGCACTCCACCTTTGGAGCATTTACTTTTTTCTGATCATTTGGAATGGAAAAAACTTCCATATGAAGTGTTCTTTTGTCTTCGGCTGAGGAACCTCTTCATCAAGAAATCCCTCTGTGTCATCTTCACTGCTGGATGCTCTGGCAGCCATGGTAATCCAAGATAGTAATCCAACAAAGATCCGAGAGCAAAAACACAGGTCTTGCAGTCACAAAAGTGAAAGAAGAAGTGAAGGATATGGGTGGGGATTTCATTCTTTGTAACAAAAACTGTTAGCAACCAATGAAATGAGTTATTTTAAGGTCACATGACTTGACGCGCTTTCGCTACGCGCACCGGAGCGCTTTCGGGGGCGCTTACACGGTGCGAACGTAGGCGCTTCCGGGGGCGCTTACGCGGCGCGAACATAGGCGCTTCCGGTGGCGCTTACGCGGCGCGCCTGAGTGACGCTTTACGGAAATGCAAAATCATTTTCATTTCGTAAATCAAAAATACTACTTTTATAAGTATGGTACTAAATGTCTTCCATTATTATTTACTTTTCATACATATTTTTTTTGATGAACGCAGAAATAGCGCTCTCGGTGCGCTCTCGGGAGAGCTTACCGGTGCGCGCACCCTGAGCGCACCAGGAAAAAATGTAAAAAAAAAAATATATACATTTAACAAATGATTTTTATTTTTTTTAAATATAATTAATTTTTATAAAAACAGCTAACAAAAAAAAAAAATCGTAGGTTACAAAGTCGATATACAAATGAATTAGCTTTAAAAAAAACTATGAAATTCACTGAAAAAACCATAGGTTTCACAAACGTTATAGTTAGGAATTAGCTTTTAAAAAACCTTTGAAATTCACTGAAAAAAACATAGGTTTCACACTCGTTATAGTTAGAAATTAGCATTTAAAAAACCTTTCAAATTCACTGAAAAAACCATAGGTTTCACACCAGTTATAGTTAGCTGAACATTTTACTCATACAAAACCTTTGAAATTCCCACGTTATAGTTAGTTGGACTCACTATAACTCGCGCGCCCGCAATCCACTGCTGATGATGTCACATATTACATCATTCATGACATGGTCAGTGACATCACTGATGACATCATTGATGACATCTCAAATGACATCACTGATGACATCACTGATGACATCATTCATGTGATAATACGATGCACCTCCTCACACTCTAATCTAACTTTTGATACACCCAGTGTTAAATACAAACTACCATTTTTGAAATTATTGACACACCAATACCCGTAACTACATACGCACTCACTGATTCCTAGGTCTACACACACATCCACTCATTCAGCCATACAATCACTCATACATACAGTCACTCATCAATAGAACACTATCATATCCACTCATACACCTATAGAGACACTTACATGCTGACACGCAACCAAAAAGTTACTCAAACACCTAGTCAGTTATGCATACAATCAATCACACTCCCATTTCCTCAACTACAAAGTTATACACACTAAACCTTACTTATTCAAACTTATACTAACACATACTTACTCTCTTTTACATTCACTGATACAAATACACATTGATCCATACACGCACTTACGCAAACACAGGCTCTGATGTTTAGTCATTTATATATGCCAACTCTAACATGCACTGTGTTTTACATATGTATTTACTTGGACATGGAGCACTGAGATAGCCATTCACTCACCAACACACCCATGCAGACAGTCAACCACCCATACAGCTCTTTCCACATGCACTGTTGAACCCATATACCAAGTGAATCAACTGCTCACACATATATGCACAAAGTCACACACCTCCCAGCCACCCACACACACACTCACCTTCACATACAAATACTTGGGCAACCAATCAATAACCCATGTAGCCTCTCATATAGCTACTGATCAACACATGCAGCAGCTTACACAACAACAGACATACTGATGCACACATTCAGACAGTTTAGTCACTAACCAATGCATTCAGTAAGACACATTTAATCACTTACTCATACAGTCAGTCACGCACCTACTAAATCCTTCATCCAGACACTCATACATACACTCATTATTCAATATGTTAAACACATTTTAACTTTACAGGAACACACATTCACTGGATGATGTCATCAGTGATGTCATCAGTGATGTCATTTGAGATGTCATCAGTGATGTCATCAGTGATGTCACTGACCATGTCATGAATGATGTAATATGTGACATCATCAGCAGTGGATTGCGGGCGCGCGAGTTATAGTGAGTCCAACTAACTATAACGTGGGAATTTCAAAGGTTTTGTATGAGTAAAATATTCAGCTAACTATAACTGGTGTGAAACCTATGGTTTTTTCAGTGAATATAAATATATATATATATATATATATCTGCAGTCCTTGGAGGAGTTGTATTTGCATAAATAAGAACTACAATTCAATCACATGTATTCACATACTGCAGGACATAACAGATCGCAATTCATTAAAGACATAGTGTTTCCTGAAGTGAACAATAATAGGAACATTAACCATGGACATGGTCCTGAACCCATATTGCCCCAATACATGCAACCACACTCGTAATAATAATAATAATAATAATAATAATAATAATAATCCACATTTGTAATAATAATAATCCACATTTGTAAAGCGCGAACCATCACCCGTTAGGGTCTCTAGGCTCTGGGGGCCGTCTGAGAGATTAAGCAAACTATTGCCCAGAGTCACATGGTGCTGGGCTAACCTGCCACCGGCCCCGGGGATTGAACCGTGATCCCCAGATTCCAGAGTCAGCCACCCTGGCCGGGGCGCCACACCTCTCCCCTCGTATTACAATCAGTTGTGAGGGCAGCAAAAGTATAAGAGTCTGAGCATTAAATGGATCCCGTAACATGATGTGTGGCGGTCGGACAGAAGTCTCTATGGGTCTCCTCTCTGCCGAGGGGGCTTCACTTTGACCCACCACCTCCTCCCGTCCCAACAATGTTCCTCCCAGTGTTGCAGAACTGTCATGTATGGCAGTGTGTAGCTGAGCCATGATATTGTCCTAGTTAGTGGCTATGGGATATTTGTGAAGTCGTAGATTGCCCTCCCTGTGCAGGGCAACACTCTCCTCCTGAGTTCAGGTGAGGATAGATTTCGTCCAGGCAATAAGGGGCAGGTGATCAGGCTATTTCCACCTGCAAGTGATGAGACGTTTAGCCAAAAGAAGACCTAGATCAAAAAAGCAGGATGTGGCTCTACGCATCTTATCCCTACAATATAGACCAAGGAGACACACGTCCCATGTAGTTAGTAAGTGAACAGTGGGGCAGATGTTGTGTCATTCCCAGCCAAGACTGGTGTAGGTGGGACAGATCCAAAGCATCTGGAGGAGATCTTCATCCTCCAGATGACAATTGGGGTAGGCAGTATCTGTGCGGTGATAATAATGGTTTATTTTGGATGGTGTTAGGTAAGCTCTAAGAAAATTTTTTAGTTGAATAAGCCGGAAATGGGCATTATGGGGAATTTAAACCTAGTTTTTCAGTAAGGCTGATCATTATTCGTCGGTGCAGGGATGAATCAAATCGGACTCCTAGTGGCCACTTAGAGATGTGAGGGATGGAGCAGTGTGGGTGCAAAACGAATCGGAAACCAGTGTACAAGGTGTCCACCCTGACCTAGCAATGGAGATATTACAAAGTGAGATAGGTCGGAGGCTCATGCGTCATGTCACCCTATGCGTGTCCCAGTGCCCCAATCAGAGAGTTTTATTGTATGTAGCATTTATAAAGCCCAACAAACATCCTACGGGTACCCTGGTGCTGTGGTACAAGAGGCAACCCATCAGAACGTGAAGAGGGTAGAAACCGATTGGACAGCACTTAACCCGTTCCTTGCTCGGGTCAGCCAACAGCAGACGCGAGCACTACCTGCCCAGTGCTGCACACAACCATTGGCTGACGCAGCCCCGCCCACCCTTTAGAACTCCGGCACAGCGGCAAAATTTGTTCTGGGGTTAAGGAGTTAAAGCCAAGAGATCATTTTCTGGGAAACAGCCAAGTTTTAATCCATTTCCTGAACAGAAACTAAGTGTTGCATTGTCTAATTTCAAATGGTAGCTCATTCCATAGCCATAAAGTTATGTAGTGGAAAGTGTCCAGGAGGTAAGCCTTCATCCTATATCAAGGATTTGTACGAGAGGAGTACCCCGTCCTACATCAATGATTCTTATGAGAGGAGCACCCCATCCCTGTTGAGATCTTCAAGAGTATGCAGCCCTGTCTCAAGCCAGGTGGTCAGCTCTGCTGCAGAGGTGGTGTGTTGTCCTCTAGGTGTACCCAGCAGTTCCAAAGCAAGGGCATAGGGGGTTGTTTGTCTTGTGATATAAAGGCACCCATAGATGCATGGGTTTGGGCATTAAAACTTTAGCACAGGGCTCGAATAAATTTTAAATAGTGAAGAGGCTGGAGGCAGGCAGCGTCGTGGCAGTGTCCGTTAGCTGGATGTTGGCCAGCCACTTAGACACCCACTGCAATTGGGAAGCAAGTCAATAGAATTTGAAATTCGGCACTGTGAGTCCACCCCGATCTGTAGGTTGGTAAATCTTTGAAAGTGCTACCCCGTAACAGGAGGTACTCCCGATGAATTCCCTCACAGCTTGTTCAAGGGATTGGAAAAAGGTGGTTGGAATATATAGGGAAATGTTGCTTGTAAGAAAGGCATAGTTTTTGTCCTGTTCAACCCCATTTTATGACTGATACCGGTGGTAACTGATTTGGACTGGGCCTTAGGCTCTGCTAACCAAGCCCAGGGCCCGTGCTTTGATAAAAAATGTGTACGGTAATTAGATCTAAGTACAATTGGCAATGACATACCCCTGTAAGTCCCTAGTGAATAATAAGGGAAGAAGGATTCAAACTACCCGTAAGTCTCTAATATATAATAGGGCAGGGGGTTTAGAGGCCCAGTAGATTTCCTGCGCTGGAGTGTGCTCTACTGTATTGCCTGCTGTAACTTTTAAAGGCAGCCCTGCTTTGCAGATTGTCTTTAAAGGTAAATGATATACAAATTTGACTTTGGAATTAAAGGTACTTCCAAAGTGCCCCACTACCTTATTTTCACATATAAATCTTCCCCAAGGACTCCCCTAGGCATCACAGTGGAGGGGTGCCATGTAACAATAAGTAGGGACATTATAAAAGAGGTTTGATATGCCTTGGTTAGGTGAAAACGGCCAATTTTGTTTTCCGCCATTGTCGATTATTAGCTCCATAGGCTGATTTTGCAATATGTTATTTAAGTATAAATAATATTGGACGGGGGTAAAAATGCCATTCAAGGACTTAAAGATTGGCAATGATAAATCCAACAACTGTTGACTTTATCATATCTAGTACAGAAAAGAAGCTATAGCACTTTCTTTTCTGTGAGCAACAATCCAGCATTTAAGCAGCCTCTCCTGATTGGTGAGCCTTAAGAGGCTTAGCCAAGCTGCTTTGATGAGGTGATAAACGGCCTGCATATAGCAAAGGTTATCTGATATGGGAGCTCTGCAACTGCAGAAACCTGGCCCGCTCGGGGGCAGGGTGAATCAAACTGTTCTTCAAAGAGAGCAGGACAGTATGGAATGCCACGCGATACAAAAGGGGATGATGGACGGAGCGTTTGAGCAAATCAAACACTCACCCCCAGTCAACTGATCTGGGTTTAATCCATCACCATTCTTTAGCTCACTCGGCCACCCCAGTTCAGACATGGCTATATGCAAATCAGTCTGACCCTGTGCCTCATGGGAACAGTGCAGCCCGAACTGCCAAGCCATGTCTTCCCTGGACCGGAAACAAGCATCCTGGGACCGGTTTCGGATTCATAATCCTCATCAGCCAGGCTATCTTGAATCCAGTGGCCAAGTGAGCAAGGGACTCACGTCTGAGCATACCCTGCCACACTTAGGGCGAACAAAGCGATACAAAAGGGTATGATGGACGGAGCGTTTGAGCAAATCAAACACTCACCCCCAGTCAACTGATCTGGGTTTAATCCGTCACCATTTTTTAGCTCACTCGGCCACCCCAGTTCAGACATGGCTATATGCAAATCAGTCTGACCCTGTGCCTCATGGGAACAGTGCAGCCCGAACTGCCAAGCCATATCTTCCCTGGACCGGAAACAAGCATCCTGGGACCGGTTTCGGTTTCATAATCCTCATCAGCCAGGCTATCTTGAATCCAGTGGCAAAGTGAGCAAGGGACTCACGTCTGAGCATACCCTGCCACACTTTGGGCGAACAAAGCGATACAAAAGGGGATGATGGACGGAGCGTTTGAGCAAATCAAACACTCACCCCCAGTCAACTGATCTGGGTTTAATCCATCAGCATTCTTTAGCTCATTCGGCCACCCCAGTTCAGACATGGCTATATGCAAATCAGTCTGACCCTGTGCCTCATGGGAACAGTGCAGCCCGAACTGCCAAGCCATGTCTTCCCTGGACCGGAAACAAGCATCCTGGGACCGGTTTCGGATTCATAATCCTCATCAGCCAGGCCATCTTGAATCCAGTGGCCAAGTGAGCAAGGGACTCACGTCTGAGCATACCCTGCCACACTTAGGGCGAACAAAGCGATACAAAAGGGGATGATGGACGGAGCGTTTGAGCAAATCAAACACTCACCCCCAGTCAACTGATCTGGGTTTAATCCATCACCATTCTTTAGCTCACTTGGCCACCCCAGTTCAGACATGGCTATATGCAAATCAGTCTGACCCTATGCCTCATGGGAACAGTGCAGCCCGAACTGCACTTTCTTTTCTGTGAGCAACAATCCAGCATTTAAGCAGGTTCTCCTGATTGGTGAGCCTTAAGAGGCTTAGCCAAGCTGCATTGATGAGGTCGTAAACGGCCTGCATATAGCAAAGGTTATCTGATATGGGAGCTCTGCAACTGCACAAACCTGGCCCGTTTGGGGGCAGGGTGAATCAAACTGTTCTTCAAAGAGAGCAGGACACTATGGAATGCCATCCAGGCCTACCCCCTATTCCTGTACCCCAGCCAGATAGCAGGTCCAGGAATGAAATTGGAAAGAGGTAGGCAAGGGAGTGTTAATGGAAATGAGACACACCCATAGGCTAATTTAGTAAGCTCTTTCTGAAAAGAAGAGAAAATGTCTATTTTGAATTTAAAATTGCAGTGCTTTGTGGGATCAGAATATGCCACTTGAGGAAGCTGTCATGCTTTTAGGTGGCACCCGGCATCTCATTGGACAGAGGTGCCCCCCTGCTTGTTGTCCCAGATCATTAAATAAATATGTGAGAGTTGCATAGCAACTCAGATTTGCCTCCTGAAACTACAAGAAGAAGGACTTCCCTGTTGGATCCCTAGACTGCACTACAAAGGATTGCCCCCTGAAGGACTGCTCCTCTTACACGTTTGGAACTAAGGCCCTGAGGACTTTCCCTTGCTCCAAAAAGGATTAAGGTGTGGACTCCCTTGAAGTAACAGCTTAATAAAGCTTACCTGCAAACTCTCCTTCAAGAAGACCAGGCCTGCAATCAGCCCAGTGGTCTTTTAAGAATTTGGACAAGTGCATTGTGGGAATTGTGGTCCTAAACTTCCATGGATCATCTCAGAGCTTCTAGACTCTTGGAATTGTGTTTTGGATGTTGAACCCTTCAGAGGAATTTCAGGAAGAAGTTCCAAACTTTTGGAGAAGTTAAAACAGCTTTTGGGAAAAACTCAGGGGCATATTTATGAGATCTGGCGCATCTCTGCAAATCAGCAGGGATGCGCCAGAACTGATGCGTCACGCAATTCCCTCCTTGCGGCACCACAGATGCGCCGCATTTACAATGCGGCGCACCATGGTGCAAGGAAGGGCAGATGCGTGACGCATCTTGTGGTGTACAGGCGGCGCATTGCTGGAGTAGCGTCGCAAGTGAGACGCAACTCCTGCAATGTACAGAGGCCATCCATACATAACGTGGTGCGTCACTCCTTACGCCTGCTTCAAGCAGGCGTAAGGATTTGACGCAGCAGCGTCGTAAAACTGAATCAGTGAAATCTTGTAGATTTCACTGCGTCAGTTTTACGGGGCTTTCCTACGAGGGAACGCCCATCCTGCGATAGAACGCCCACATGAAACCTGACGCAGGTTTCAGGTGGCGCAGGGCTTTACAACGTGACGCATCTGCCTAGATGCGTCACGTTGGAAATAGGTCGCAGGGATGTGCCACGTTTCCGCGCCGTTGCGTCACGCAACGGCGGCGTAAACGTGGCGCAAGTCCGACATAAATCTGCCCCTTAATATGTGGACCGACTCAATGTCGAGAGTCAAACCTACTACCTTCAACCGCATACAGGCCTGAATTTAAGGTTCATCCCACTGAAAGCTCCGGAGCTTCAGACTTTCAGGAGTTGATCAAGAGTTCCCGCTAAACCAAGACAGGGAACCCGCTGGCAATCCAACCTGAGGAAGTTCCTTGCTGGTCATCAATGGAATATCCACCAGAAAACGTTCTGAGTGTGAAGGTAACATTTTGACCGAGGCCTCCTGCTTAGTGTATCCAACCTGGGCTCCATTGCGGTCACCCTCAAACTCTGACTTTGTCCCAATCAATTGTAACCAGATATCCCAAGTTGGTGCTATATGTTTTTAAGCACTAGAAAGTGGTTAATCTTTAAAAATTCATATATCTGGTTCCCTATATTGTACCTGTGTCATTTTGGTGTCATGTTAAGATAAAATATTGCCTATTTTTATCAATTAGTATGAGATTTTTATTGTGTGTTGTTTCATACTTAGTTAATGTATTGTGTGTTTAAATGCTTTACATACCTATCTCTTAAGTTGCAAGCTACCAAGGTTTGAGCAAGGGTATAATATAATGAGAACTTCTCTGGACCTTATATTGCATTTGTGTCTTTATTGCTAGTGGTAGGTTCATGCTCACCTCTCTTAATAATCCACTTTCCAGCATTTGTGAAATAATATAAGAGGCAGGGTAGTGCAACCATCTTTAGGAGGGCTATTTGCCCCGCTACCCACAATGGCAATGTCACCTAGAAGGCCACTGGGCTTTTAGAGAAGTAATGGATCATGTAAGATTACTGTCAAACAAATACATGGGGTAGTGGAACACCTGAGTGCCCAGGTTACTAAACATGGTGGGTTGCAGGGACAGAAGACTTCTAACAAGGGCAGGATCAGGTTTAGGCGTGGTATGATTCACAGAGAAGAGAAAATACTTAGCCCAATTGAGCCCAAAAAGATCCATAAGGTGACTGACTTGTTGACAAGAGTCAAGCCAGCAACATCAAACCCCGACTTGGCGAGATTCCGGTCTGCTCTGCTGAAGCTTCATAGCTTTTAATCATCAATGAGACTTCCAGAAGTTGACAGAGGCATCACGCTAAGCCAAGTTGCTGTCGTCAAACCCAAAGCCGGCCTGACAATGAGCATCACTCGACGTCAAGAGAAAAAGCTCCAAAAAAGTGACTATGTCAGACGGTAAAAACTTGACTGGGCCCTATCGCTAAGTGTATCTGACAGGTGCTCTATTGCGGTCAGCCTGAACCTTTGACTTTGCCCGGGTCAAGCATGACCAGATGTCTCAAAGTGGCACTTTTGAGTTTTAGGCCTTAGAAAGTGTTTATTCTTTAACAATTCATATCATCGGTTCCCTACATTGGATTTTTGTTGTTTTAATCATAAAAATATGTCCTATTTTCATAAATGGTGTTGGACTTTATTGTGTGTTGGGTCTCACTTATTTAATGTATTTGTGTTTTTAACACCACTCTCTTAAGTTAACCCTGCCTTCTAACAGCCAGCTACTAAGGGTTGAGCAAGGGAATCATTTATTGAGGTCTTGACTGTACGTTATATCGTAACTTTGGCCTTATTATTAGTGGTAGGTACCTACTGACCCCTACTATTAAATCACGTTCCAATGACTATGATAAGATGTCAGAATGAGGTTGTGGACTATTTATGCTTGTTTTAGCTGAGTGGGTCTATGTTGTTCACTAGTGTAGTTTGTTCCAGTGCTGTTTGATATCAATGTCAAGCTATGTTATTTTCGATGGGTATGTTATGATGCAGTGCCATCTGTGCATAGACTACTGTTGGCGGTCCCATGAACTCTTCATGCTTTCTATGATACATTAGGAAATTAGGATGATCCAGTGTAAAAGGCAACCACAGCCCCATTTGTGCCTCTATGCATGTGTGGGGGATGCAAAGACATTACATCCACATGCAAACACTTCCTGATTAGTTGCAGGTATGTCTATTCAGAAGACTACTCTGCAGTCTGCAGTCTAGGGACAAGACATATTTCCCTTCGTGGATGATAGTATCTGTCTGCTAACTGTGCAGTATTCTGGATTAAGTGTGCAACGGCAGGGAGAAATTGAAACAGCTACTATGGGAACACTTGAGATAATGCTTATGGTAGGACTGAGAGCAAGCAGGGCTTGAGGCACACAAGAATTTCTGGGATCAAGGCCACAGGGGAAGAGGAATGTTCTTCCCTGAATTGCATAAGTGAAGAATTAAGCGGGCGGGCTGAAAACTCCAATAGGTAAGTACAGTACACATTTAAACGTTGTAAAAGCAAAAGATCCTAGATAACGCTGGACCTAATGACCATTGTCAAAGCCAATAGTTCTCACCTACAGGTAAGCTATTGGCTTTGGCAATCGTGAACGGGAGAGCAAGTGGGGTCTGCTAAAAAAAAAAGCATTACGAAGTGGCCAGCGCCTTTGGAGAGGAATAGGGGCAGAAGAACTGGGGACAGAAGTGGGTGGTGAGAGAAAAACGGTGATGACAGAGCCAGCTGCAAAAGATGCACTCTGTAGAGAGAATAAATCTCAGCGCCCCCTCAACATTCTGTGACTCTGGGCAAAAACATAATCTTCCCATGCTTAGATCAAATAAATATGTAATTGTAATTGTATTTGAATGTATGTAGCACGTACTCGCCATAAGCCCCATCACTTTGGCCCTGTGATGCAGTTAATCATCTTATGTCTCCCTTATCCATCAGAATTTGTTTCAAATTGACGATGAACTTCATAGGTTACGCACTTAACTCACCTATACACACCTTAGAGTCTGTGCATAGTTCAAGTGAGCTCAGTGCAATTTCACCCTCAACTACTGGTTCTAAAGAAAGCCATTCAATTGGGAGCATATTGGCTGCAAAATGGAGAACACATCATTCTGACCATTTTCATGATTTGTTTGTGAGACATGCAAGACCATATTCCCTTACCCACGTCCAATGATTCGCTTTTAACCCTACTCCAGGGACCGCATCATAAATATTTTTGTACCCTGTAGGTAGTTTCAAAATGATCACTCTCCCTGTATTCACTTCCCAACTCAGAAAAAAAAAAACCAGCTCCGCTGTAAGCAGGAGTCAAAGCACAGCCAGGAGACACTAGAACCCCTGGGTGGGAAGCCAATGATGGAGCATGCCACCAACTAGGTTAGTGGGTGAGGGTTCTTTTTAAAAAACCTAATGGGTTCCCTGCAAGGGAGACTTCTTCTTTGATGATAGCGAGGTTAGGCCAATTTTTAAAGTGAAGATTGTGAAAGCAAAATTATTTACTGAAAACCAACAGTTACCACTGTCTAGCGCTTTGAGGCTAAAGCGCAGTGAAATGAACAACACGTGGTTAACACATCTAATTTGTTATTCACACATTCCTGTCTGTAAGCCTGCACCACATGTTTTGCAGATAGCACCCACTTTCAACTACATCACCTCTAGACACTTCAAGAGATAACTGATCCCTCATGGACCAGAATATCCAAACTGCCAAATACAAGGGTATGAAGCAGAAAGAAAGCTCAGCTGAAGTGAATGTATTGGTGCTTGTGTAAAGCGCCCAATACCTTCGGCTCGGGTTTTAGCTACATAAAAACTGCAACAACAAAAACAAAACGTAATCTTACAGTGCCTACATAAAATGAATGTGTCCTTTTGTATGGAACAAGTGAATACCAAGTATGGAAGGGCAGGAGGGAGCAGACAACAGAGCCAGCTAAAAAAGATGTACTTTGTAGAGTGGCTCAACAAAATTGAAAACAAATTGCTCGAAAAAAAGAAAGCCCGAGCAGTGAAGGACACAAGTGCGTGGGTCATGCTCTAGGGGGCGGTCACATGCAAGAAGATGAATAAGCCAACCACAGAGCTGACCAGCAGGAAGCACGCAATCAAGAGTGGCTTTCAAACCCACCAATGGCAAGTAATCGGGGGGCCTCCAATCTCACTATCAATAAACATGTCTCTTCAAGACAGTGCATGCGCTGTCTATGAGAGACCTAAACATGACACGACCACTTAACATGTTGGAAGCTGGAATGAAAGAACATGTTTTTAATACCATTATATAAGACCAGTTAAATGACCTGAGACATTAGAGTTTTATTAGATTAAACACTGGCAGGATAAGTAAAGCCCTTGGAGTCAGTCCTGGTGGTCCTGGGTTCAGAGAGATGGTCTAGTTCTCCTCCAACTGACCACTTTCAAGCGTGAGCTCTGGTCAGTTGAAATGATAATTCTCTTTTGGTTTTGACTATTTGCTGTGCTGCTTGCTATTTTTGCATTAAACACATTAGATTTGTGGGCTTCCCGACAAGTTGTGTTTTATTTTAGGAACACATTTATTTAGTTGATAAACGAAATGGAAAAGCAAAATAAATGTGAAATCATAAACTTTCAATGGATGCTAGAGTACTTGAATGTTTCTTGCAAAGTGGCCGCAGTGTCACAAGCAGACCCTGCTAGGGGTGAGAATTTCTGGTTAAATAACAAAAGGCTTGGAGGTGCAGTAGGTATTTCTGAACAAGTCTTACATAATGTGAAGATTGATGAGGAAATATGCAACTAGAAGACTACTATTCATTCACATACATCAGTGGTAACTTATTGTAAACTAGAATGTGGTCATGAATGGATCACATCACATATATTATAAAGCAGGGACATGGGTAAGTAGAAATAAAATGCATCAATAATCCCCCTTGCTTCATTTATCAATGTTATTCAGTTGTGAATAGTATAATGACTTGTTAGTTCCAAATATATTTAAAAGTCCAATCATCAACAATATCAGTAACTGTGTAATGCAGACAAAAGACATCTGTGACTACGCAATTCTCATTTATTGTGGAAAAAGCAAGGTTCTTTATTAATGGCGTGGGCAGAACAATACTCTGTACTTAACAATCATTTGTATAGTGTTTCACGTGCTTTAAAACATAAATATAGATGAAATACGTATATATGAAGCACTGGTTGCCTTGAGTAGATCAAAACATATTAGGGGAGTGTAGAAAAAAAAGGTATCTGTGGAGACATCTCAGTGGAGTAGAAATAACACAACTTTGCATGATTAATAAGCATTGAGGTACTACAAACAATCCGACATTATGGTTTTGCTACATGGTTTTTCAGATGAGTGCTTTTTTTTTTTTTTAGATTAACCACTAGCAAGATAAGTAAAGTGTTCCGAGAGATCCCACGAACACTCCAATTTAGCGTTCCAGAAATCAAATGTTCTCAGTTGTAGTACATCTTCTCAACAACTTATGTGCACTCAAATCAGTTCCCAGTCAGTTTTGAAATTCTAGGCCAACATATGTTTAATCATATTTCAAGTATTCACAACTTCATCAGGGCTGTGCCTATTTACCATGAATCCAAAATATAAAAAATGTGGAGTTTTATATAATACGAACTTGACTTGAAGGTATCAGAGTGCTTTATATGAGCACCAGTTAAGTTGCAGATGGACAGACACATTCATTTTTTGTTAGGCACAGGGAGATTAATTGATATGTCCAGAATCACAGGATGTTGAACCTCCCTTGCCAAGAATTGAACCCGGTTCTCCAAATTCGAGATCGTTTACTCTAGCCGTCAGGCTACATCCTCTCCCCTTAAATCAGTCACCAAAGTCAAAAAGTCAATCTCCTCGTCGTCAATGTGATACATTACAACATTCATTAATATATTATAATATGGACATAGGATAAATCCTTTCAAGATTTCAGAGAGTGCTTCGCTTCACCTCACACGAGTATTGTGTTAGTACTAATAAATGCATTGCACATTTCTCCTGAGTGAAGGCTGTCTGCTCTCTAGTAAAGAAGGGTGCTAATATTACTTGAAGAGGACTACCATCTACTTGACTAATAATCCACTTTCTCGCATACTTAAAATAGGAGCATGAGTTAAATAATGCTTTTAGTTGATGAAAATGTTGACATAAATGGTGCACACCAAGAAGACCTGTACACATTTATGACCAAATATGTTTTTACATACTTTGAGTTGGCACCCAAAGGGGATGTTAACTAAAAGTTAAAGTTTTTTTTTAGGATTGAGTCAAAGTAGTTCCATAGTTCCATGGTTTTACTGGATTCAGATTCACACCCTTAAAACTGGGTTAAATGTTTTCGGATTATTACGGATCCAGCCCAGAGGAGCGCCTGCCAGTAAAAGCTCTACCGGAGATGGAAATACAGGGCATGAAACAAGCCAAGCTGTTTCCCCATTGGAGTCTCTGTGCACCCCCTTGTGGTACTTGTCACTTGCTGAGAAATTTCCAAAGAACAATTTTTTAGAATTAGCATTTTTCTAGATTACTGTACCCCCCAGATGTAAATGAACCTGGCATTCTTCCAATCTCTCTGACGCTAAGTTTATTCCATGTGGTACCCTGAGAAATTAATACTTAGAAAACTGAAATTTGAAGACAGAGGATGTTTTGTGATTTATGAAAGCCAGTAGAGACAATATTGTGAACATATTAAGGTAACACATGCCTGAGGAAAACATTTGTATGTACCAAATTTTTTAGACATGCAAGCAGATGGTAATGCAGACCCGTTTTTCACACTTGCTGACTTGTGCTTTTTTTGCTCAGACCAGAGGCAATTAGTTTGGGATAAGAAATGTAAACAGCCTATTACAAGAAAATCAATTCGCTTTAGCATCTTAGGCTCTACGCTCAGCAAAGCGGTCACTGATTTTCTACGGAAATGCAGAAGAAATGAAACAAAATTCTATGAGGTGACAGCTCATCAAAAGGCAGCAGTTCAGAAAACAGCCCCTGGCATGCACATTAAAGCCAAACCACCAACCGCTAAAGGTAATGCAGATCTTTAAGACAGGGAATCAGTCCTCAGTTTGACAGGAGCAAAAACAGATTTGGAATTAATAAGGACCAAGGCATCGTTAACAGTTCCAACGAGAGTGTTTTAAATCAAGCAATTTCAGGCAATTTTACACTGAGTAAACACATCAGCATACAGTTAGCACACCTACGGTTACAAAAATACACCGTAAAAAGTAATTCGCTTTGCATGGTAATTGATCTGATTTAAATGTGTTATGAATTACATTAGCTATGAATTGCATTAAAGTGAAATGAGATGAGTTTGTTGTTATTTAAAGAATTTACAGCTAAGCATTGCAAAATTATAAACATTACACATTTTTTTGCACAAGAAACAGCTTTCCCTTTGCAGTGCCAGTGTGGGTCTAACTATGTTTTTGACATTACTGCAGGTGCTAAAGTGATCCCTGTAGCAGCAGTGAATCAGTGCTTTGTTGTTCCTACAGCCTAAAACAGTGTTGTAAAGGAAGTGAAACTTGAAACAATATTTAGTTGCACATAAGTCATGCATTTGGATTGAAATCTAGAGAATACAAAGTATGTACAAGTCAGATGGTAACTTGTATGCCATTATAAGGTATCCCAACTGCGCGTTTCTGTCAACGCACTTTAGTAATTCTCTGAAAGGCGAACTAGGCCCATTTAGTAGTCCATCTATTACTATGAGTACTCCTCCAATAAGAGGCAATTCACACAGAATTCATTGAAATAAACACAGTAGCAGGCACCAAAGCCCCGATGTTCTCACAACCATGTAAAGGAAGGAGTGAGGATACATACTCCTCAACATACGAACACTGTTATTACAAGGAACATTAAGGTTGTATTTTAGGGGAAACTCTGCCTAACACACAGTTGGAGGAAACGGAATGCTGCATAACAGACAAGAAGGCAACACCTGGCAATTTTTTGATTTATTGCACAGTAATACAGACCACTAAGTAGACTCTGCCCTCTTTCCCTTGTGCTGTGTGACGTTGTAGATGCAAAACCCTGAAACAGTCCACAGATGCACATCTTCCAACTCCAGTCGAGGAGGTACTTGACTAAGAAGTAGACAGACATCTGTGTCTACAATTTAGATTACTACCTCATACCCTTAGTGAAGCTGGCTAACACACCAATGTTTTTGAAAATGCAGTCATGTTGCAGTGGCAGCGTCGTAATACAAACTGGGTAAACATCAGGAAAAAGTGGCAAGATGATAGGAGGCATGTGAAGGATTTACTTGCCAAGATAGAAGTGGCAACAGCAGCACATTGCAGTGGACCTGATCACACCATCTCACCCTTCTGGACTGGCGTCTCCCCTCCACCATGCATCCTGACCAGCAGCATGGCCTGTCTGTTCCTGGGAACCAAAAAGTCAAGCAATGTAATAATCACATGGATCTCCCTGTCCTTATCCACTCACCTCCTGCTAATATCATCATCTCCATGTACAGTAGACATGTCGTCATGTACAAGTCGTACTCCCATTGTACGATGGGGGTACGGCTCGTACACCCATCGTACATGGGGTATGGCCCGTACACCGATCGTACAATGGGGGTACGGCTTGTACACAAATCGTACAATGGGGGTACGGCTCAAACACCGATCGTACAATGGGGGTACGGCTCATACACCGATCGTACAATGGGGGTACGGCTTGTACACCCATCATACATGGGGTACGGCTCGTACACAGATCGTACAATGGGGTATGGCTCGTACACCGATCATACAATGGGGGTACGGCTCGTATACCGATCGTACACCCCATGATCGCAGGGGTACGATGCGTACCCCTGCGATCATGGGGGTACGGACCGTACGGTGTGTATGTGTTTGTGTGCTTTTCCGTACGACTCGCCCTTACCTGACGTGGACCGTACGAATCGCGTCCTCATACCCCGGTCCGGATCGTACTCGTCGGGTCGTACGGTATGTGTACGAGTCATACGGTATGTGTACGAGTAGTACGGTTCACGATTTCAGCTTTGCAATACGTACGGATCGCGACGATTCGGACGGATTCACGGAATACGGATTGTACTTCGCGACTCGGACGGACGGGTACGATTCGGACGGAGAGGGCTCTGGATACAAATCGTACAGACGTTTTTTTTCCCGAATCGGAATCGACACCTTAGTGTCTGGAAATGGACTATGAGAAGGGGAGGATGAGACCACAAAAACTGCAATTTGCCAAGTAGCCGGATATGATTTATGAGGTGAGAAAGCTCTGCAAGACTGCTGTCTGTGACTGTGACTGGGGATCAAAGGCTGCTAGTCTTCCTCCTTGGTGAGGGGACAACACCCAGGACATTTAAGACCACCTGCTCTGGAGCACTAGTGCCTTCCTGCTTGCTAAGACCAGTCTGCCTTGTGAGGAAGAGGAGAGTAATGGTGTGAGTGAGGTCCAGTTGGGAGCCCTGTCGAATGGACACCTGGTGGGAGGTTGGAGGGGATGGCTGCTGCACCGGTGGGGTGTTGCCAGCGTGCAGACTTATGTTGGTAACCCCTATATGCCAGCGGAGGGCTGCCATGAAGATGGCCCTGTAAAGATGCTGTGTGTTAAGGGCAGAAACGTATGCAGCACTGTTGTGGTTGCCTTTTGTGCCAGGAGGAGTCAAGTCAAGTCAGAGATATTTATTGAGCACACATATCACCTGGAGATCTCATGTCGCCAGTGTACAACTCCACTGGGGCTGAAGGTCGGTTGAAAGAACGTTTTAATGATCAAATAGCCAGGTTTTTAATTCTTTGCAGAATAGTTTGTGATCTATGGTGGAGAGGAGATATGATGGAAGTTTATTCCAAAGAGCAGATGCAAGGAAAGAGAAGGATCTATCACCATTCCTGGTGGTACGATTGTACGAGGGGGAAGGAGAAATTTGGCACTTGACCTGAGCGTCCTGTTCGGCTGATACCAACTGAGTTTTTGGGCAAAGTAGCTTGGCCCATTTCCATACATGATCTTGTGCACCAGATAGAGAACCTTGAAGCAGATTCCCTTCCTAATGGGAAGTCAGTGGAGAGTCTTCAGACTGGGCGCTGATCAAGACTTCAGTGGGTGGTTTAATACAAGTCTGGTACCAGTATTTTGCGAGACTTGAAGCCTACAGTAGAGCTCCTCGTTGATGGAGGCCAACAGGGAATTTCCATAGTCAATACGACTTATGATTAGTCCCTGGACAAGTGGTTTCCTAGATTCAGTAGGGATCCATTGAAAGATTTTACATAGATTGTGCATTATTCCATCACAGGTGCTGATTACATGATTTATATGGCTGTTAATTGACAACTGATTATCAATCATTACTCCAAGGTTCTGCACCACAGGTTTTGGAGATGGACAGGGACCCAGATTCTGAGGCCACCAGTCATTCACCCAGAATTTGTGTGCCCTACAAAAGAGAATGACCTCTGTTTTACTGCCATTAAGCTGGAGATGGTTGGTACGCATCCAGTCACTATGGAAAAGATAACCTTGAGGAAATGGCTGAAGCACGAGTGAGCCCATAGAAGGCAATACATATGTCAGGCGGGGCCACCGTGGTTAATACTGCTGTGCCGTAAAGCTGAAACCTTGTATGGCAGTGTTGTGGCAACCCCTTATTGTGTTTTGTGGACTGGACAGGAGCCCGAAAACTGGGAATGGCTGGGACTCGTTGGTTGCCACCAACTGCATCTGACCTGACCTGATTGCATGAATGGAGTGAAGACGCTGTAGAAGTCTCTATGGAATCATGATTGGGAGCAACGGAATCACACCCACTCCCTTTTCGGGAGCGAGGACACCTACCCTGCAGGAGGGATGTGGAAACACATCTGATCGCTGCTGGAGCATGATCACGTAGGTTCAGAGGAGAGCCTGCACCTGCAGAGTGCTTCTGTGATGCTTGTGTGCTGCCAGCACACCCGGGCAGGACAGACACTGTTGAGAGTGCACTTAGATGAGGCACCCTCCAAGACGCTGCATTCTTCATCAGTGCAAGAGCGGGTAAGACTTGTAAGACTTGTAGCCTCTGGTGACTCGCTACAAAGAACACTGCAGCGCTAAAACACTTTTGTCTGTAATTGAAGAGTCAGAGTGGACTCTTGAATTAAATGCCTACTAGTGAGCATACCCTTGATTCGGGCACCAAGAAATGGGAAATAATGCCAATTGCATAGCCAGGAACAGGTGGGAGAGTGACTTGCCAATATAACACTAGAGGTGTGACCTCACGGGGGAAATGTGTTTTTGTCTGTGAATTGGTGCTGCTGCATGATCTCTGAGTTATGATTTATGAGCTATGTTCACTAATCTGTATCAACCCTCCCCCCACCCAAGAGAGTCTTAAACTGCTTGTTCACATCTATCACTGAGAGTCAAGTGCAAAAGAGTTACTTAGCCCTGTTGCTCAGGTTCCATAGTAATCCAGGCCTCGGGCCATCAGGAGTAAAACGCCTTAAAGCCTACGCTTGTGCCCTGTGGCCTTGCGAGCACCGTGTCTCTCTGAAAAGAGTTCTGACAGTCAACCTAATTTTGACCCAGTACTTGTCAATGCATGTCATGTTCATCACTTTGAGTAAAAATGTACTCACAAACGCCACTTCATCACACATTGTCAAAGAAGCAGCATGTATCTGCAATCCATGAGGTAGTTACATCATCATATTAAATTTTTACAATCTTAGCGCACCACATGCACCCATGACATGTACACCAAGGCTGTCATGAATTCCTAGGTTTTACTAACAAATGTGTGGGACTACCATCGTCCTGCCATGGCAGTAGTTCCAAGTACTCCATCAAGCAGACAGCAGTCCGCCCGATGTATTTAGATGTTGCAACAATAGATAATTGACCGCCACGTCGGTGGCCTTCTCTGCTGGCTCACAGTATGCCATTGGGTTCAGTGACTTAATATCGAGGGACATACTATAGAATGCCCAAAATATCGACTCCAAAATATCGAAGGACAAAATATAGAATCCCTATCTACAAACAGGTAAGTACTAAAATATCGAATCCAAAATATAGATTGTTAAAAATATAGTTAACTAAAATATCCAATTTTTTAAATATATTAAAAATAATATAACATTAATTAAATATTAAAAACAATTAAATAAAATATACTTAAAATAATGTAAAAATAGTAAAATATAAAAATAATAAATGTAATGTAAAAAAAAGTAGAGAATTTGTTGGATAGCGAGAGGGTGAAAATTACTATTCCCACTCCAGTGAGTACAATAGTAGGGAAAGCATTGGATAGCGTAGGGGTAAAAATTACTGTTCCCACTCAAGTGAGTGCAACAGTAGGGAATACATTGGATAGCGAGAGGGTAAAAATTACTATTCCCACTCCAGTGAGTGCAATAGTAGGGAAAGCGTTGGATAGCGTAGGGGTAAAAATGACTATTCCCACTCCAAAGAGTGCAACAGTAGGGAAAGCGTGAGATAGCGGGGGGGGGGTAAAAATTACTTTTCCCACTCCAGAGAGTGCAACAATAGGGAAAGCGTTGGATAGCGGGAGGGTAAAAATTACCATTCCCGCTACAGTGAGTGCAACAGTAGGGAAAACATTGGATAGCGTAGGGGTAAACATTACTATTCCCACTCCAAAGAGTGCAACAGTAGGGAAAGTGTTGGATAGCGTAGGGGTAAAAATGACTATTCCCACTCCAGAGAGTGCAACATTAGGGAAAGCGTTGGATAGCAGGGGGATAAAAATTACTATTCCCACTCCAGAGAGTGCAACAGTAGGGACAGCGTTGGATAGCCTAGGGGTAAAAATTACTATTCCCATTCCAGAGAGTGCAACAGTAGGGAAAGCGTTGGATAGCGTCAGGGTAAAAATGTCTATTCCCACTCTAGAGAGTGCAACAGTAGGGAAAGTGTTGGATAGCAGGGGGGTCAAAATTACTATTCCCACTTCAGAGAGTGCAACAGTAGGGAAAGCACTGGATAGCGGGAGGGTAAAAATTACTATTTCCACTCCAGTGAGTGCAACAGTAGGGAAAGCGTTGGATAGCGTAGGGGTAAAAATTACTATTCCCACTCCAGAGAGTGCAACAGTAGGGAAAGCGTTGGATACCGTAGGGGTAAAAATTACTATTCCCACTCCAGAGAGTGCAACAGTAGGGAAAGTAATGATTTAATATTAAAATTAAATTAAATTAATTATCAATACCAATAAAAAAATGAAAATAATTACCAATTAAAAAATGTAATTACTAATGAATAAAAATTAATTACCAATTCAAAAAATTATTACTAATTAATAAAAATGAATTACCAATTAGTTATCAATTATTTATCAATACATATAAATATAAATAATTGTTAACTTTATTACAATTAAATCACTTCCCACCCTATTCCCCTATAAACCCACAACCCGCTCCAAATAAATACAATTAACATAATTATCAATTAATCAATTAATAACAATTATTTACCAATTAATAAAAATTAATTACCAATTAATAAAAATTAATTACCAATTAAAAATTAATTATCAATCGCTTAATAATCAATTAATTATCAATACATATAAATACAAATTGATATTTAATTTATTATAATTAAATTACTTCCAACCCCATTCCCCTATAAACCCACAACCCGCTACGGAATAAAATGACGCAAAAATTAATTTACATAACATTCATTACTTTAAAAAAATTAAACATACATTACAAAATTAATACATCATTTTAATACATATATTACAATACATAACACTAAAACAAATTTGATCTTATGAAAATCGATATTTTAAATTCGATATTATGGAATTCAATATTTCATACCCTAAATTCGATATTCTGGGCTGTACATATTTTAGTAATTCGATATTCTGGGCTGTCTATATTTTTGATTCGATATTTTGGGCAGTCTATATTTTGGAATGGATATTTAGGGTGTTCACCATGCCATTGCTGTCATGCTGACAGGTTTGCACCAAGCTAATTTAGATGTTACCATTCTGCAGGAAGTGTTCTGGCGGCAGAGTCCTGACCATGTTGGTGTAGATGTGAAACATAGAAGAGAAAACAAGCCTAATGCATGTATAAACATAAAGCAGTACCCAAAGGTTGAGTTTCAAGCCAAACAACTAATGGCAGATTATTCTTGGTTATTGCAAAAAATATATAAAAATTACAGAAGAAGTAATTTAGGTTACTCACAAGTAGTGTTTGTAGGAGAGACGTGCAAAAAGGAAGGTGCTCGTGCGGTGAAGCAAAAGAGGGGTAATTAACTCTATACAGGTATTTTCAAAGTAATTAGTATGCCAAGGTTAGTAATCCTTAGCAATGAATGAGGCCTGCCCCGGATACTATTTCAACACAACCATAGTTCCTACTTCATCACAGCACTGTGATATCATTAACTGTAAGATTTTCCAAACTCGAAAGGGATGGGGGGAACAGGAGGGTGCAGGCCCGAGAGTACGGGGGGATTTTCGTTGATGTTTTGACCCTGACACAGTGAGGGTAGTTTATCTCCTCAGCTACGGGTCTTCCTCAGGACGGGGGAAGGGATGGGGACCTAGAGAGTAACAAAATAATTAAAAACTAAGATCCACAACTATGTGGTATATCTAGGTGTTGGTATATATGGGTACTGACCTAGTTAGAATTCTGATGGGCCCCCAGCAGATCTGTGGGCAACCTGAAAATAATTAAGCAATGTATAAGGCTTACAGTCCACCACAGTCGGACAGTATGGGAACCAATGGTTCCAAACAATAACAACACTCACCAATGAGTGGTGTGCCATGGACAAAAATTAGTCCCAGAGAAATTCCAAACAGCCTTAATGATGTCCTTGTTAATTGGAAATTAATCCGCAGTTCAACAGAAAGTAACAAATATGAATATATATGACATATTTCAGTGACATAGCGCAGTCTGAAGCCCATTACTGAGCATTCTCTCACAATCTTAGTGGGTGAGCGTTGTCTTCACACGATCTTGATGATCATTATTTTAATTATTATATTGATGTTTGTTACTATGGTTGTGTTGAAATAGTATCCGGGGCAGGCCTCATTCATGGCTAAGGATACTAAGGGCTCCATTAGGATGGCGGGCGGACTTTGTCCACCCACCATCCCGACGTAAAACGGGACCGCCCACCATAAGGGTGGCTGTCCCGTGGGGGCCATTAGGATGCGCCCGCATCCCGCATTTCTAACATTGCAGCGGGCGGTGCTGAAAGCACGGCCCGCCGCAATGCTAAAAATGCACATTGTGCACTTCAATGCACAACGTGACAGACACCGTGCAGTGCCTGACACATTGTACAGTGAAGTGCAGGGGGGTACCATAGGTACCCCCCATGTGCACCCCCCACCACCCGGGAGTCCCTGGGGGCCCACAACGAGTCCCCACAAAACATTCCCGCATGCCTTTTAAAAGCATGTTCCCGCCCACATCCTAATATGGATGGCAGTGTCTAAAAGACACCGCCACCATATGAAACCATTTTCCGCCCGGTCAACTCGTTGACCGGACGGAAAAGCGGAGGACGGTCTTTCCGTCTGCCGCGGTCCCCCCGCCATAGTAATATGGCAGGATGAAATGGGTGGCGGGCGGGGGAGGATGTCGGGCAGATCGCCACCACCCGCATGGCGGTGGCGATCCACCCGACATCCTAATGGGGCCCTAAATATTTTGAAAATACTTATATAGAGTTCATTCCTTCTACCCCTCTTTTGCTTCACCGCACAAGCAGCTTCCTTTTTGCATGTCTCTCCTACCAACACTACTTGTGAGTAACCTAAAATACTTCTTCTGTAATTATTATATGTTTTGTAATAACCAAGAATAAACTGCCATTAGTTGTTTGGCTTGAAACTCAATCTTTGGGTACTGCTTTATGTTTATACATGCATTAGGCTTGTTTTCTCTTCCTATGTTTCATGTCATAACCGCATAGGTATGACTAAATAGAATGGTTACATTTATTGATGTTTGAAAATAATTGTCTAGGACCACTTGTTTCCTGTACCAATTGCCACCCAGGTCCTATTGACTATTTGGGTCACCCCATTACTATTAATGCTCATGGTGTTATAGAGACAGGTAAGTACTACTCATCATTATCTTGCTACACATATTTGCTGTCTATGTGTCATAATGGATATGTAAGTAATGTGTAATGCCCTTATTTATATATATAGCATTGCATAGCAACAACATCCACACTCTATTAAATGTACACCGACATGCACCACCAGCCAAACACCCAAAACCAGCACCACCCAAATATATTTGTTATGTCTCAATATATGTTTGTTAATTTTACGACGACAATTTGTTAGATAAACACTTATGCATGACACATCAAAAAATTGCATGTGAGAGCAATGTTACCAAATACAAGAAGAAAGCAAATGTTAACACACAACTCATAGAGAAACAAGTGACATTGAAGCCAACCTTACATTCGGGCAACAACGGGGTTGCTGAGCATTGTGGTGAATTTGCTGCAGCACAGGAAGGACCTGGACAATTGGGTTTAAGACTGAAAAAAAAAGTATGCTTACACCTCTTTTTCTTCCATTGCGACAACTTGAGTTTGGATGTTTTTCCGCCACAATTGCATCGACAGAAAGGCACATCGTAATCACGACAGCAGAAATCTTGGCCAGACTCCCTCTGACAGCTGCTTCTGCCTCTGACACTGTCTACGTGGGAGAAACATTCTGGCAGAGGAGGCGCAACTCCGATGGCTTTCCCTCCATAGACCAGCATTCATCGAAATACAGTGGGTGGACTGCCAAGTTGGCAGATGGGAATACAGTCAAAAAAGCGACAGTGGGACCTGATCCACCAACATGTTAATCAGGCCCTGTGTTATTGGTTGAGGGGAGTGGAAGTCCTACCCAAGAAACAACCACAATCCTTGTCAGGATGAACCACAAAAGTCCCTCAATTAACATGTGCTTAACTCTCTGGTAGCTTGGCACAAAAGTCAGGTTTAATTTAGAAGCAATGTATACAAATGTATGCAGCACACAAACTGTAATAGAGTGAAAATACAACTCAAGAAAAATCTCAAAGCAATTTAGTAAAATAGAGAACATTTAAATGAATAAAATTAACCACAAATGAAATACAAACTGTCAAACCAGAGTTAAGAATTGTAAATTTTTTTTGTGAAATCTCACACTTAAAAGATCAAAGGGACATCAATGGGTATCTGGTTGTGCGGGCCCTGGTCAAAGTCAAAAGTTAAGGCCCACTGCAATGGAGTGTGGTGCGGACAAAGGGTGGATTGGGCCTTGTCTCGACTTACATTCAGAGAAATTCTGTCGAAAAGTCCCTGAGAAGGTTGATTTCACCAGGGCAAGACAGCATGCTGTTTCTTTGGAGGAGCTGTTGAAGGAGGGAACCACTGTGTAACGTCTCAATGAAGCCATCAACGATGATGGGAAAAGCTCGGAGTGGAAAATACTGAATTTCCAGGCCAGGGAGGTTGTTCTCGTCATTGCAGAGCTGGTTGTTGTTGAGTATGATGAAGATTTTACCTTCAGACTTAGATAGTGTTTTGGAAGTCAAAAACCTCCAAACGAAGAAGGCTCCTGAAGGGCCAGATAGCATCACTGTGTGGTCCAGCTGGAATAGATTCAATTAATGAATTTATGTGTGGGTTATATAGAGTGCACAGTTACTCCAAGGAGTGTCCCGACGCTATGAACTATAGCTACAGGTAAAAAAGAGGAATACCAAAAGACCAAATGAGCCAGAAGTAAAAAGCCAAGCTTTCAGTCACCTATGAGTCCAACTTCAAGGGGGAGTTTCGTACCTTAGCAGCCAAGAAGTCAAAGAAGAGCCTGCCCTTCTTCAAATTCCTGTTCCACGGCACTACCAACAACCTGCCTTCACTGAGTGCAATGATCTTAATGGACAATATGGTGAGATTCTTTCATAGATATAGTTGGGACTCGCAAGTAAAAGTGTGCAGTGATCCAACCCTTAGGATTTAAAACAAATCTGCTTTATGATGAACAGATCTTAGATGGGAGTGATCCCTGTATGCCTAGGAAGTAAGATGAGCTGTAGCATTCTGAACAACCTAAAATCGAATAAGCAGGGCTTCCAACAGGGCTTCCAACAGCCCTAAATGAAGTGCATTAACATAGTCAAACATAGATTTGCTGCTGCAGAGAAGAATGATTAGGACAGGAAAATGCAAACTTTCTTACTAGGCAATTTCTGAATAAAATCCAACGTCAACATTAAAGAGAATTTTAAATTACATTTCATTTGATTCTAAACATGACCTTACTACATGCTCCAAATCCAAAGTTAGCACTTAATAAATGTAATAAGGTAACACAGTGTTAGTCAATTGGAGAGATAGGCATTAAACTTGTGAAAAATGTCTTTAGGAGTTTTTCACTACCAGGACATGTAAAACCTAAACCTACATGTCTTAGTTGTTAAATTCAATGCACCTAGCCCTATAAGCCTTTAGGTCCCACCTTAGGGGTGGCATATGTATTAACAAGCATTTGCAATGCAATAGGTCTCACATTTATTTGAAAGTTCGAGCTATTGGTGGTGTAATGGAAATGGTTTTTACTTATGTGAGAGAGAGTGCATGAGTGTGAAAGTGATATAAAGAGAGAGAGATGGTATATAGAGAAACAGTTCTTTTCATACCTGAGTGACAGGTAGAGTGAAGAGAGCAAGAATGAGAGAGAGTGAAGGAGAGTTAGAGAAAGGTAGAATTATATATAGAGAGAGTGTTTACAGCAGCCAAGGCCTGTGTAAGGCGTGCCACCGGACGGTGACGTGGGGCGGGGGTGGGGCAGGGTGGGGGTTTGTAAAATGTGGGAAACGTACGATTTCAGGTAAGTACCGGGAAAAAAACGAATTTTACCAAATGTGATGCAGCGTGCACAACAAAATGTGTTTTTTTTTTTCGGTATTTACCTGAAATCATCCGTTTCCCGCATTTTACAACCCCCCACCCTGCCCCTCCCTCACCCCACGTCACCGCCTGGTGGCACGCCCACACGAGCTGTGGCTGGTTTAGAGGTAGGTTGTTAAAGTTGGAGAGAGAATTGTCCGTTAGAGTGAAGCAAGAGAAATACATCATGTAGTTATAGGCAAATCACTTCATTTTTCCTGTGCATACCAAAAATGAATGTGACCTTTTGTAATGTAACCAGTGCTTATTTAAAGTGCTGCAATACCTGCGGGTTGAGTTCGCATTACATAAAACTGAAAATAAAAAATGTATTCTGGTATTTTTACTTTCGGGTGGACAGAAGCCGGGAGTAACTAGGTTGGTTCCTGCCTGCGTCACTTCGTCCCTCTAATTACAGACCGTAAATGCTCTGCAGCTTTACTAGCTCACTTTATTCAGTGCAGACCTGATCTTCACAGTGCTTGTTCAGTTTAATTGTGTGTTTTGCTGTTGATGGCTCTGAGTGCAAGAATGTGTTAGTGGGTGGATGAATGGATATATGGATGCAAGGATGAGTGACAGAATGAATGCATGATGAATTTTAAATTCCTTAGTTTAGAAGTGACTGAAGATGCACTTTAAATTACAAGCTAAGGGGCTGAATACGATGTAGGGCAGATTGCCACTGCTCGCATGGTGGTGGCGCTCTGCCTACATTTCCCTCCACCCATTTCAACCCCGCCATATTAGTATGGTGAGGGGGGACCCAGCGGACGGGAAGACCGTCCGCCAGTTTTCTGCCGGTTGACCAGTCGACCGGGTGGAAAAGGGGCTAAATATGGTGGCGGTGTCTGCTAGACACCGCCATCCATTTTATCATGGGTGCGGGAAATCAAAACTCTTATTGCAGCTGGCTGCAAAAAGGGACATATTTAATTATTTTGGTTCGGCTCTAGGCTGCATCTCTCGATTTACTTTGTTGGCAGAGTTCCTTCTGTGAGCTGCAAGGCGTGCTGTCTTCATCACCCCTGCAGCCGGAGGCTAAACTTACAGCCTTAGGTAACCCTCACCCCCCCCCAACTCCAGTCCTCTCCCCTGCCCCTGCATCTCCCTGCCCCAGGCACATTCATTAATGGCTGCAGGGACAGCCTTGCAGAAGAATTCAAGAACAGGGTGGGGCAGCTGCTCACAGGCAGCAGAGAGGGGAAGGCAAAGAGGATATATAAAACAAGCATTTGCAATGCAATCGGTCTCGCCTTTGGGACCTTATATGTATTTAGCTATGCAGCACATTAGCCTGGGTGCTGAAACATCTACTGTTCTTTAACATGGAGGGAAAGTAAGCACCAAACTGTGTGACATGCCAGTTATGGGAACACATGGAGAGAAATATTGCCTTTCAGCTGGAAATGATATATTCCAAAGATCTGTTTTTAATATAAAAGCAGGGCCTTCGGTGGTCATATCACTGAAAATACAAGATTTGAAAAAAAATATTATTGTCTACAGGTGCTAATGGAAGACAATTTCTAAGGAATGGAATCTAGAAAATGCTAAAGATATTCTGGTATTTTACTGACCTCTGCAGGTTGTTTTCTATCAAGAAATTTAAATAGAGGCAGCGATTTCTTACATATACACAAGATCTAGTGGCAAACACTACCTCCTGTCTCCCACTTTTTCCATTGCGAGCGTGGTCCAACTGCACAACACATACGCACTGTGAGGACAAAACTGGTATAACTTGGTGGTCAAAAACAGATATGCACCAAAAAACTCTATAATGTACGCCTGTGTAAGTTAGGTATGACTCCGAAAATAAGGAAGATCTATGAGTGCAAGTGGGTGAGATGTGTGGGTAATAAACTCAATGTATAGGTAGACTGTGCACACCAGTTTCACTGAAACATGAAAAGTTTGGCCCAGCCAGGGAAATGACAGTCAATTGGCCATGGACATACGAAGAAAATGTGGTTAATATCCACAAAGTAGTACATGCTAGAGGTAATGTTCAAGAATGTATTGCCCCAATGTACGTTATTCAGAACCTGGGATGAAATACTTCAACGAATGCAGTATGCACACACAGGGGTCGATTCCGATCCGGTAAAAAGCACTCCGAATCGTCGTACGGAGCGTTTTTTTCCCCGTACGAATCGCACCTGTAAACGTCCCGTACGTACGACGAAGTACGAATCGTACCAGGAGCTGTACTCCGTACGAGTCGTACAAGACACCGTACAAC
Organism: Lissotriton helveticus; assembly: GCF_964261635.1. Taxonomy (NCBI): domain Eukaryota; kingdom Metazoa; phylum Chordata; class Amphibia; order Caudata; family Salamandridae; genus Lissotriton; species Lissotriton helveticus. Next base: position 1,711,282,288 of record NC_136059.1, read on the forward strand.
TCTAATCTCCGTACGATTCTCCCTCGAACCCGCTGTACGCGACATCTTTATGGTTCGTGGCTGGTTTTTTACGACCCAGCAAGTACGATACGTGTTGGGTAAGCACCGTACGACCCTTTTTCTACGGAAGCTGAAAAAAGCCGTAAAAGCAGAGTTCACACCAAAACAGGTACGGAACGGCCCCCCGGGTACGGTGCGTACCCCCCATGATCGCAGGGGTATGCACCGTAACCCTGTGATCATGGGGTGTACAAGCCGTACCCCCATTCTATGATCGGTGTACGAGCCGTTCCCCCATTGCACGATCGGTGTATGAGCCCTACCCCCATTGTACGATCGGCGTACGAGCTGTACCCCCATTGTACAATGGGTGTACAGCTCGCACACCGATCATATATGGGGTACAGTTCGTACACCGATCGTTCAATGGGGGTATGGCTCGTACAACCCATGGTCGCAGGGGTACGATGCATACCCCTGCGATTATGGGGGGTACGGACCGTACGGTGTGTATGTGTTTGTGTGCTTTTCTGTACGACTCGCCCTTACCTGACGTGGACCGTACGAATCGCGTCCTCATACCCCGGTCCGGATCGTACTCGTCGGGTCGTACGGCATGTGTACGAGTCGTACGGTATGTGTACGAGTCATACGGTTCACGGTTTCAGCCTTGCAATACGTACGGATCGCGACGATTCGGACGGATTCACGGAATACGGATCGTCCTTTGCGACTCGGACGGACGGGTACGATTCGTACGGAGAGGGCTCCGGATACAAATCGTATGGATGTTTTTTTTCCCGAATCGGAATCGACCCCTATAAGTGGAAAGAGAGTTAGGGTGTGATAAACATTATTACTGGACGTTGGACGCCCAGCACCCTTTCTCCACGACTCTGCAAGCACAACTACTAGTTAACGTAGCATATTTCTGCACCTCTTACTGAGACGTAGTTTTAATCCCCCTGCCCTATTATGTACTAGTGTATACAAAAGGGGGGTTCTCGTCCTCAGTAAACCAGGTATGGACGAATATTCAATAGTACAAAAAAGGGAAGGGTTTCTGGTTATCTTTTTTACCGCTATTTATTTTAGGCGGAGAAAAAAAATTATCGCTAGGTTCATATGCTTATGATGTGTGAATTACATTTCTTTCATAGTTAATTCAAACATATTTGTTATAGACATTCTTCACATGCCTGACATTCGATACATATTAAATATAAAGCTTGTGATTTGCATACAAAAACAGTGTGAATAGACAAACAAAACAGTGCAGCAATATTTACAAAAACAGTGATTAACCCTTTCTATGTTGATGACGGAAGCGCTCTGTCATCAGCTGCGGTGGCGCTGTGCTGATGACGGAGCTGTTCCGTCATGGCCCGGCCTCCCCGCCTGCGCGGTGCGGATTCCGCGCCTGCGCTGGGCGTTCTATTGAGCGGGCGGGGTCATGACGGAACCGCTCCGTCATCAGCACAGCGCACCCGCGGCTGGTGACAGAGTGGTTCCGTCACCAGCATGCGGCCGCCGCGCGGCCGCCCCGCCCCCTTAGCGCTGCGGCGGAATAGCCGCCGCAGCGATGCGGTTAATGTACAAAGTGCATGAAATTATACCAGGGATAAACAATTATTATCAGTTCCCCATTTTCCTATAAATAGATGTTTTTTGAAAAGGAACTGTAACCACATGGGGAAAAATTACTTCTCCGAGGGGTGCATTATAGATTGCCCACCCTCACCGGTGAATAGGAATTAACAATTGCCCTATGTGGAAAAGACAGATAGAAATGGCTGACGCCTTTCTAATCCCTGCTGATTTTCACGAGATTGTCATCAGGGCATGAGGGCACGGTGTAACCTAAAAGTGAAATTAAATGAAAGTGATTATGTGAAGAGTGGGGCGTCTCCTCTTCTCTACTTATTTACAGTGTGCCATTTTTATCTAAGGTCTTGTACCTGAAGTTAGAGGTGTCACTTCAATGAAGATTAATTATTTTGGCTCGCGTCACAGGACCTAAAACAATCAGGAGAGTGCCTGTCATTTTGAGGATTTGTGTTGCAGTTTAGCTCACACCCTTCCCGTTTTTGTACTGTTATGTACTGGGGCCTTACAGAGGAGGTCATGCTAATCACAGGGGTACCCCTACGCGTAGTGTTCCCTAGTGTATGTTGGTGTTTTCACTGTGTTCTAAGTGTCTTTTAGCATAGCACTGGCTCTAGGCCTGGTTAGTCAGTGTCAGTTACCACCAGTACCTGTCTGAAAAACTTGTGGACACAGGATGATTTTGCAACAAGGCCTCTTTCTGCTCCTCTATTGGTTCTTTCTGCACATGTCTTGCTTCTCCCTGCACTTTTCTTCATCTTTGTGCACTTCCGTTGCTTCTTTCTTCATTTCTTTTGCTTCTTTCTGTGCGTTTTTCTTCTTTCTTCACATGTCCTAAGTCTGTAGGCAAAGTTAGAAACTAGCATTTAAAAAACCTTTGAAATTCACTTAAAAAACCATAGGTTACAGGCAGATTACAGTTAGAAATTAGCATTTAAAAAACATTTGAAATTCACTGAAAAAACCATAGGTTTCTGGCATGTTATAGTTAGAAATTAGCATTTAGAAAGCCTTAGAAATTCACTGAAAAAACAATAGGTTTCAGGGTTGTTATACTTAGCTGGACATTTATCTCATACAAAACCATAGAAATTCCAGAGGATGCAGCACTCGGAGGAGGGAGAACATGGCGGCCGTGAGCTGAGCGGTTGCTTGCGATGCCGGTAGCTCTCCTGCTCTGCCATTACGTAGTATGCTACAAACGTCTATGGAACCATGGTTTACTTTCCTAAGAGTTTAGTCAGCCCTTTACCTGCGCAATTAACTCGGTGATGTGTGTAGGAATATCGTCGGACCTCTCGCGCTGTCTATTGGCTGCCATGGAACTAAGGAGGGGCTGGAGGTCGGCTGGTCGAGGGCTGCTCCGAGGAGGTTTCTCCTGAGGCATATCCGGGAGTGTTACAGGCAGAGCCAGCACAGGGAAGGCGGCGGCTGTCGCTGCTTTCACGCTGGAGAAGGAGAATGAAGCCGATGAGTCAGGGAGAGTTGAGAGCAAGGAATCCACCGTGGAGAGCAGCGGTTTGTGTCCGACTGAGAGGGGCAAAACGAGGGAGATCGTCAATGTATTGGGGCCCCAAGAATACAGGGTCGAGGGCGGCAAGGGCAACAAGAGAATCCGGGGGACTCCTAAATCGGGTAAGTCCTCTGCCCCTTACTGTCTGAGACGGAAGGGGGACTCTGTTTCCATTAAATCAGCTCAGACTAACTATAACCCACAGGAGAATAAGTTGAGTGAAACGGGTAAGCACCTAAAACAACAACAAAGAATATCTAGGAGTCTAGACACACATGGAGTCAAAACACACAACTAACATTGACATGAAAGCATAAGAAAGGGGTGGAGACTACATACATTGATCGCGTCACATACAGGTTAGGACACCTATTATGGGTAAAAGTTTTCCCATCAGTTGTCTAACTGTGCCACCGCAATCACATCATTTGGGTTCTCCTTACCCAGGAGTAGGTACCATCACAGTCACACAGAGCGTGAAAAGGGACTGTGAGAATAAGGAGGCCCTACAGTACTGATCTGTTAGGCGGACACAGTAGAAAAAAAGTAGAAGACAAAGCAGTGCAAATAGAGTGACAAGTGAAGAATATAAAATTAGGTCAGGCTGAGTAGAAGAAATACGTTTTAATGATTTCTCTCAGCTCCCTAACTATAAAAACAAACAGTGTAAGAGACAGATTTAACAGAATATCCGCTCAACGAGTGGTCAACATGTTTCTGCATATGAGAAGGTACTCATGCATTCGTCAGGACCTAGTTGTTGCTACTGCTGTATTAATAGTGAGATATAAAAGGAAAAATATCACCTGATTTTCAGGTTCAAATGCTCCACCACAATCTATAAAAATCATGACAACAGAAAGAAAAGTGAAAAAACACACATGACATTGTCAGTCTTACTTAACAATACACTCCGATATAGTGTTATTGTGGTGATTTGTCAGAATAATTCGTATGACATATACACACTCACCCAATTAATGTGGGGCTCGCGCCTCACCTCACCCGGCTGCAGCTCAGGGTAATGAGGAGCACCGCTCTGTTTAGAAAAACACACATACACAAAAGCTTTCAATAATACACCCAAGTAGGTATCAAATAATCAAAAACCAATTAAAAATCAAAAAGAGCAGGGGTAACCCTTGGCAGTCTCTAATTGTATGATGGTGACCGGAATTCAGACTATATCATTGTTACGTCTCAGTATAGACCAAGACCAGTGTATCACGTTAACTCCGAAGGATAGTACTAGTCAGCGATGCCATGTGGGCACAGAGATAAATGTGCCATATTCCCTCTGTCCAGTAGTATTAATCAATGGTGCCACACGCTTATCATAAACAAAACATTCTGCATTGAAATCCTCAAGCGATCTCACAGCAGTAATAATCAGCAGTGTCATGTAGTCACAGAGCTAAATGTGCCACATTGCCTATATCTAGTAGTATTGGTCACTAATACCACACGCTTATCACACACACAGCATTCTGCTTTAAAGTGCTCACACGATCTCCAAACGGTGTTTCCTTAGTGAGCTCTGCGCTGTCTCTAGTAGCCGAGCTTCAGCCTCTAAGGGCGTGTCACTAGTTAATGCAGCCTGCTGGTGTCTAACGATCTACAGAAAGTGATGTTGACGAGTTGCCAGTGCATAGAGTTATGCCACTGGAGCATGTGTCACTATGTGCTAAAATACTCCCAATACCTCTATGAGTTTATTATTTCTTTCCAAATGATGTGATTGCGGTGGCACAGTTAGACAACTGATGGGAAAACTTTTACCCATAATAGGTGTCCTAACCTGTATGTGACGCGATCAATGTATGTAGTCTCCACCCCTTTCTTATGCTTTCATGTCAATGTTAGTTGTGTGTTTTGACTCCATGTTTGTCTAGACTCCTAGATATTCTTTGTTGTTGATTAATGTGCTTACTGGGGCATGTATCTAGTCTGAGTCGGTAAACTAGCCCCTTGACCCCCCCTAAGTAGTTTGTTGTTATAAGCACCTAAAACCCCAAAAACGTAGCCAACTAGAAAAGGCTGGAAACGTGGGGCAGCATGAGAGCCTGAGACACAGGAACCCAGGGCAGGGAGGTCATGCAAAGATACCAACAAGGTGCCCCTGGTAAATAAAGAAATACCAGGTGGAAAGCCAGAGGGCAGCATTGAAGAAAGTTCCTGTCCCTATTAGGAGTACAAAGGAAAGGGCGCCAAAAGCATTAGAAAGAGGTGTTTCCCCGCAGACGCTAAAGTAAGAGTTACCCCCTCGCAGAGATCATATTTTAAAGTTCTACCACAGGTTTTAGACGTGGTAAAACAGGGGAGAAGTTCTCAGTGAAGGCCCCGGACAGTCCAGGTTGGAAAAGCAGTCCTCTTTTCTCTTAGGCATGGACACTGAAAGCCCCTCGCCCCTGATTAACTCTAGCATGGTCCCTGTGCCCATATTAGTTGTGATCTCAAACCACCCTAATTAACCTGAGCCACCAGCCAACCAGTCCATTCAGTCAAAGGAGTGTGGAATCTCAGAAGCTACAGTAGACAGTGTAGCCATGAGCTTAAATGAGCAAATAAAGTGCTCTGAAGGAGTTAATTCTGTGGGAGAGGATATGAGAGATGCTGGGAGGAACAATAAGGAGAGCTGGGCAGCCTCAGAGGACAGTCCCCCTTCGGGGAGCTTGTTAGAGCTGCTATTTTATTCAATGGCATCTGATATTAAAAAAGGGTTCGCAATTTCTGAGTCTAATCAGGGGGAGATTAGACTCTTCTGCGAATCACTTGAGAAAAAGTTTGAAATCTTAAGATCAAGGATGGTGGTTTTAGAGAATTCTGTGGAAGAACTTAAAGAAGATTTGGGAGCAGTTAAAGCGGATATTTCCACACTTAAGAAGGACGAAGTTGCACTCCGCGACAGAGTAGAATTATTGGAGAACAATTATGGCGCAATAACCTGTGCCTCTTAAATGTACCGGAAGGTGAAGAGGGTGAAGATATCGAATCTTTCAATGTTGCCCTCATTAAAGACGCAGTTCAGATCGATAAATCAGAAAAAGAACTTAAGAGGGACATACAAAGAATACATAGAGACACTTTTAGGAGACATCCCAACCAAACAAAATCGAGGAAAATTCTAATCAATGTTCTTACCTTTGCCTTAAAGAAAAAATATTAGCAGCTGCTCTCAAACAGAAATCTTTGAAGCCGAGGGACTTCGCCTTTGAAATCAGGTCGGATCTCTCACACATTACTTTCGATCGACAATGGAACTTGGGAAAGAAAATGGAAGACTTTAAGAAACTAGGGGCTGTTGTCCAACTCAAATTCCCAGCTCACTTGAAAATTTTGGTTAACAACAAGATGTACAATGTTGCAGGATGCGGATGACCTCCTGGAAAATCTAAAATAATTTACCCTCTGCGAAGATATGAGTGCGCAGATTTCATCATATCAGTGAGAGTCTGAGGGATAAGGACCTGGTTGCGTTAAGAAACTCCACCAGTAAACTCACATAGCATGCATCACGAAACACTTAGCTACACTAGGAATAGATATGCTGACTAAGGTCTCTAATGGTAAAAATGTATCTACTTAGTATTAGCACTAGCAAAAGGCAAGAGTGGGGTAGAGCAGGGTTTACCGGTAGGCAGAATCTGGACTTGTCCAGGTAAATGGGGGTAGGGTTCTCCAGGGTGGAGGGGTGGGGTTTAAGGGTGGGGTTGGGGTCGCACGGGTTGGGGAGCAGAGGGGTAAAAAAGAAAAACAAAGTAATCTCATTTGTCTTTTAACTCAGTTATGTTCTATTTGCCACTGTGTTTGGTTTGGTGGCGATATTCTGCAGGATGGGGCAGAGTCAAAGTGCGTTTTTTAAACCCTCCATGAGAACGTTACAATGTTTATCGTGGAATGTTAATGACCTCAGAGTTAAGAGCAGGAGGGAAAAAAATCCAGTACTTGAAGGATTCACCCGCACATATATTTATCTTGCAGGAAACACACCTTTTGAAAGAAGAAATTACAGAAATATTTGAGAATTTCAATATGGTATTGAAGCCTATGCTGGACGAATCCTCAAGCTGTAGGGCTAATGTCCTATCTAAATCTAGAGCTTACTTAAAAACTATGATTCAGCAAAATGTGTTATCCGATATCTGGAGGGAAAGGTCGGGCACTCAATTGGGGGTGTCTTTCTATAATAAAAAATATAGGCACAAATCTAGGATCTACTATATCTTAATTAGCAATGATTTGAGAGGTAACATTACAGATATAGGTTATCTGACCCCCGATCTATCGGATCATGCGGCCGTATGGATGGATTTGGATTTTGCAGGTAATGAACACCAGAGAGTTTGGACATGCAATCGCACACTCCTCCTAGATGAGGCTGAAACTGGCTATTTATCCCAGGAGATAAAATCCTTCATAAATATCAATATATGTTCAGCAGATTCTTTGGTAGTATGGGACACTCTGAAGTCATTCTTGAGAGGTTTAGTTATAAACAGGACTTCTTATAAAAACAGGGAGGAAATTTCGTATACGCAGCGTCAAATGAAGCAGGTGGAAAAGAAGATTATTAATGAAACCGATCAAGACCTTATTCAAACGCTAGCAGCCAAACTGGAATCCTTGAAAGCCCTATTGGATAATATAGTTCAGACTAGAATTTCCAATAGGTGGGAGGTGAGCAAGGTTGCTCACTTTGAGTATGGCAAGGGAGCCGGTAGATTACTATCCAGGAAAGCCAAATCGGATAGAGTGCATAACCTGATAAAAAAAATAGATGTTGCATATACCGAAATATCAACAATCAAAGAAGAAGAGATAGGAGAAGCTTTTCACACCTTTTTTAAGGACCTATATGATGAGGACAACGATATAGATAGCTCATCGGAAAGGGATTGGTTAAATCCGATCCATCTCCCAGTCTTGGAATCCACCAAATGAGAAAATCTAGAAGTGGAAATATCACAACAGGAGGTCAGGAAGGCACTTCTTGCCTGTAAGGCTGGTAAGGCTGCAGGGCCCGATGGCCTTCCGGCCAAAGTGTATAAAATTCTGGGAGAAGCGATAATTCGATTTATGACTGCTATTTTCAATAAAATTGTGGTCGATGGGGCTAAACCACCTACCTCCTGGGGTGAAGCTAACATTACACTGTTTTTAAAACCAGGTAAACCCTCTACAAACTGTGGGTCATATAGACCTATCTCATTTCTAAATTCTGATTATAAGGTATTTAGCAGGATATTGGCCGATAGGCTGGGAGTAGTTGCAGAAGGTTTGTTGCATACCGACCAGAAGGGTTTCTTAAAAGGTAGAAATCTTTCCGACCTTACACATGATTTCATAGGCGCGATTGATTTTGCCTCTAACTTTACAATCCCTTTGGAAGCAATGACGTTGGACGCAACAAAAGCATTTGACAGGGTAAACTGGAACTATCTGGCTGCCGTGCTTGAGAAATTGAATTTTGGCCCAAAATTCCGCCAAACCATCAATCTTATATATAGTGATCCTTCGGCAAGGCTGGTGGTGAACGGTAAACTGACTAAACCCGTTAGCATTAAGAGAGGAACTAGACAGGGCTGGCCCCTCTCCCCCCTCCTTTTCGACCTATATAGAGAGCCATTTGCTCAGTGTCTGAGGGAGCAGTCAGCTTTCTTACCATTTAAGAGTGGTACATGAACTTGTAGGATTAGATCAGATATCTCAAAAGCTACACAAGATAGACAGTGGGAGCTGGGCCAACTTATGCCACAACTTAAGTCGCTTGGTGCAAATGTTGAAATGCGTTTTCCAGCCTCTTTGAGGATCATGTGGAGGTACAAGATGTTTAATGTGAAGGATCCAAAAGAGGTGGAAAGACTAATGGAACAAATAAAGATCCAGCAGGAAGAAGATGCCCATTCTAGTACACACAAATAGTTATGGTTCACTCTAAAATTAAAAAATGGAGGCTAAAAAACGCTCGATGGATGTGTAATAATAATTAAAGGTGGGAAGTAAAGGGAACATTAACTCAAAGTACACAAGTTGAGATGGGGAGCTCGAAGCAAGGGCAATTGAGCCCAAAGGAAGAAAGAAGAGGGAGGCTTCTCCAGGGGGGGGGGACAATCACCTTGGAAATACTCACCAAAAATAAAATGTAAAAAAATAGAAGTTTCACCGGGTGGGGTGCAAACTGGGGGAAAAAAAAAAAAAAAAACGAAGTCCTTACAACAAGCCAAGAGAGAATTCAGCGGCCATCAAAACCATGGTTAAAAATGAGTAGAACAAATATAAGAGGGAAGGAGAAAAAACTTCATATTTTGACCTGGAATGTAAATGGGCTGTGACTAAGAAATCGAAGAGAAAGACGTTTAGAATATTAAACATTGATTGTGAGATATTAATAATCCAAGAAACGCACCTAACAAAAGAAGAATGGGAACCAATAAAGAAAAAGCAAAGTTGGATAGATCACTGCATCTGCACAAATCAAAACTGCAACGTTAAAGGAGTGGCAATCATATTTAAGAAAACCCTTAAAGTAACAATAGAGAGATCAGAAGTCGACAAGAAAGGGAGATGGGCAAGTGTGACGGTTAAAGTACTTAATAACCAATATACAATAGTGGGATATTATGGTCCAAATGTGGATGATCCAGAATCAATACAAGATTTATATGCCCACTTACTCACAGTAAATACTCCTATAATAATGGGAGGTGATTTCAACATCTTATTAAATCCAAAAGAGGACAGATACCCGATAGGGATATTACCATCAACTCTGAAAATGAGAGAGTGGGTCGGAATCTGCATGAAGGATCTAGAGATAATGGATATCTGGAAAGCGAAGAGGGACAAAGAACTTAAATTCACCTTTAAGAACAAGAGGCTAGGCCACGAATCCAGAATTGACTTTTTCCTTCTTAGTTATAATCTTGCAGAATACACAAGTAAGGTGAAACACATTCCAGAACATTTGTCTGACCATTACAATTGAACTTGCTGATATCGGAGGTTCAAACGCAACAAAGATGGACCGTGGATAAGAGAATATTCCTAGACGAAGCAAGTGTGGCTAAACTAGAAGAGGAAACATAGCAATTTTTTTAATTGAATAAAGAAGGAACCTCCAAACAAATAACGTGGGATGCCTTTAAAGCCTGTATGAGAGGGAATATCATGAGTATAATGGCCCATAAAAATAGAGAGAAAAGAGTCTTTATACAAAATGTCGAAAGGGACTTACTGGATCTCAATGGAGAATTAAAAAAGGCCACGAATGATCACGAAAATGAAGAATTAAGAGAAAGAGTAAGAATAAAGAAATTGGAAATGTCTGAGTATCTGGAAACAATAGTAAAAGAAAGATGGGAGGTCAGCAAACGTTCTAATTACGAATATGGTGAAGGATGTGGGAAAATTCTCGCCTTTTTTTTTCAGAGCTATACACGGAAGAAAGTACTTGTGATGAAGACCAGATACAAAGCTTGCTCGAAATGATAGAGATTGCTGAAGCATCCCCGGAACAAAGAAGGCAATTGAATCTAAAAATAAGTGAGAAGGAAGTTGCAGAAGCAATAAAATCACTAAAAAGAGGGAAGGCGTCCGGCCCAGATTCTCTACCTAATGAACTATATCAGGTACTCCAAAAGAATGTCCTGACCCCTTTTACAAACCTTCTTAACGAAATTTTCTTGATTAATGGAGAGCTTCCAAAATCATGGAATGAAGCGACAGTAAGTATACTGTTAAAACCAGGAAAGGACCCCACTAAATGTGAGTCTTATAGACCCATATCCCTTCTAAACAGCGATTACAAAATATATAGCCAAATATTAGCAAGAAGGCTGGGGACAGTGGCAGGGTCCCTAATCCACCCGAATCAAAAGGGTTTTATTAAGGGTAGACAGATCACTGAGCTGTCTCATGAACTTATCGCCACCATAGATATTGCAACCCATAACCATGTACCTTTGGCAGTTATAATATTCGATGCTGCCAAAGCGTTTGATCGGGTCAGCTGGCCCTTTCTAAGCGCCACATTAGCAAAATTTAACCTGGGAAATTATTTTGAGACAGCTGTAAAAAACATCTACAAGAGTCCAACGGCTAAAATATTGGTTAACGAGACACTTACTGATAGTATGCACATCGAGAGAGGAACTAGGCAAGGATGCCCCCTGTCCCCATTATTATTTAATTTTTACATAGAACCTCTAGCCTGCCTCCTAAGACGGGAAGAAGAGATTATACCCTTCAAATTTCAGGGATGGGATAAAAAAGTAGCACTATTTGCTGATGACCTGATGTTATTCACCGGGAACTTAAATAACTCCCTCCCAAAAATAGAGAAGATTATAAGTGACTTTGGAGCAGTTTCAGGGTACCAAGTAAATAAATCTAAATCAGAAATAATGGAATGGAACATCGCGTCTGGAAATCCTTTAGTGAAAACCAAATTAAAGTATCTTGGAGTTGAGTATAGTAAGAATATTGAAGAAATAGCAAGCTTAAACTTCAAAAGAGTACACAAGGAAATTAGCAGACTTCTAAAGGCCTGGTCAGGCCTACGCTTATCTTTCCTAGGAAAATCAAACCTAGTAAAAATGACAGTATTACCGAAGTGCACATATTTATTCAATTCTCTTCCATTGGAGTTTAAAAAGGCGGAGATCAAAAAACTACAAGGGGAAGTATCCAGTTTCATATGGGGGTCAAAAGGAGTAAGGATCAGTTGGAAAAAGCTGAGAAGACACAAGCTACAAGGAGGAATAGCCATCCCGGATTTACTGGAATATTATAAAGCGTTCCAATTTAAAAATATAAGAATTTTACTAGACAAAAGTGAAGAATGGCCTGAGTCTTGGAAAGCATTAATTGGACCAGGAAACGATCACTATCTATACAAATTTGGCCATCCCAAATTTTAAAAATAAATCAAGTTGAAGACGATAAGAACAGCAGTAAGAATATGGTACGATATAAGAACTACTTTAGGAATACCGTACTATAGCAAATACTCCCCAATTTGGGATTCTCCAGGAACACCAGAGTGTTTAAAAGATAGCTTAATCAACCCACTAAAAGAAGCCAACATAATATATTGGGGCCAGTTGATAATAGGAAACAACATTACAGAGTGGGAGACCCTCGACAGAGAGACCCAGGGGAAGTTATCAAGATTCAAATATTATCAATTAACAAGCTGGCTTATAGGAGTAAAAGAAAATTTTCAAAGGGATGATGATATTGAACAAAAGATTCTAAACACGGCACCCTTTAAGAAGGAGATATCATTTTGGTACTGGGCCTTGTTAAGATCTGGGGAAGAAGAATATGAAGTCCCGCAAAACATCTGGGGTAACTCTATGCTAAACCGTCCAATTGGGAACCTTTGGGAAGCCTCGAATGCTATTGCTGCTAGAACGATAAAATCTGCTCCGCTAAAGAAGAATCATCTGTTCACAATACATAGAGCATATTGGACTCCAAAAAAACTGTCAAAATTCAAAAACAGCAGAGTAAAGAAATGTCAAAAATGTAGTATGGAAAGAGCGGATGATCTGCACATGTTCCGAGAATGTCCACTGCTAGCAGAATACTGGGACCTGATTGGTAAGACGCTCTCCGAGGTCATAGAACAGCCCATAGAGGTAAGCGATGAACTAATTAATTTTGGGACTTGTAAATATGCACACAATATCATACTGTCTAAGGGGCAAGAAAATATCCTATTTTTACTAATCCTTTTAGCCTGGAGGGAAATATGTATAAAATGGGTAAATAACTCACCACCAAGACACTCTGATTGGTTAAACTCCATCCTAAGGGTATATAAAGTGGATACACAGGGAAGGCAGAGCAAGAAAAAGAGCAGGTTCTGGGATATTTGGGAAAAATATAAATTGGGAAATGATAGGGGGTCCAATAATTAAAGCAAAGGCACCACTGATTTCAAGCTGAGTCTTGAATTGAGTAGTCAAAATGACTAGCTCCCCTCCCTCCGAAAATCATGTGCTAAGAGATGGACAAAAGGAGGCCCCGAAGGATAAGGTAAACGGAACACCTCGAATAACCAAGGGCCGAATAAATTAAGAAAGCGGGGCCCCTGACTCCTCCATACTCTAATCCTTTTTGCTTGATGAGGACAAAAAAAAAAAAAAAGAGTGGTACACGGGAGAGGAAGGTAGCCCTGTACGCTGACAACATTGTTATTCTTTTGTCAGATCTAGAGTCATCCTTCCTTCAAGTTATCAGTTTAGCTAAGGAGTTTGGTCGAGTCTCTGGCTATGAAGTTAATGCAGAAAAGACAGAGATTATGACTTGGGACCTGCCGAAGGGACAACACCGAACCAAAGACGAGATGAGGTATTTGGGAGTGAAAATTGTCCCTAATATAGAGAGGATAGCCAAGGTGAATCTCTTGAATATTTTAAAAGAGAGCCAAAAACGAATGAAATCCTTGGCCCACCTTCCCCTGACTATCTTAGGTAGAGTTAATTTGATAAAGATGACAATTCTACCAAAAGCAACATTCCTTTTTAATAGCATCCCATTACATTTTGAGAAACAAATAATTGACAGATTTCAGCAATCTATCAATTCAATTGTGTGGGCCTATAAAGCAACTAGGATATCTTGGAAAAAGCTAAGACGGAGAAGGGAAAAAGGTGGTCTTGCACTCCAAGAAGTTCAGTATTACGCGTCGCCATTTCAATTAACCCATTCAAGAATGTTGCTAAAATCTCCAGATTTATCAGGTAGAGGGAAGATGTTTATGACCATGTTAAAACAAGCGGGTCTTCCACATGAAGGTTTTCTTTTCAAATATGGTGACAACATTTTTTTAAGAGAGTAAGGCTGAAGTTCTTATGGGGCGCAGCTCAAATATGAGCTAGAATTAAAGCATTAACAGGTCTAGAATACCATTCAAGGTTAGCTCCATTGTGGGATAGCCCGAGGGCACCAAGTTGCCTGAAAGATATGCTGGCTGTACCTTTAAAAACAGCGTGGTTAGCACTATGGGGAGATTTAGCTGCAGTAGGTTCTCTCCTACCTTGGGCAAAACTTAATGAGAAACTGGAAGACGGCATGTCCAGATTGAAATATTTGCAATTAAAGAGTTGGTCCCAGAATCTTCAAAAACCAATTAGGCTGGGTAATGCTCTAGAAGAACATCTGGTAAAAAAGCTAGCAGGGAAGAAGGAGGTATCATTTTTCTACTGGGCAATTGAGAAGGCCATTGATGGGGATTTTAGACTAGCCTGTGAGTTGTGGGAAGAATCTAATCCGGAGATTGATTGGGTAGAGCTATGGCAAACTTCTTATAGCACTTTGTTCTCAGTTGTGAAGCCAGGTTGGCTGAGAAGAAACCATTACTTCACCACACATAGGGCCTATCTATCCCCGGCAAGACTTTCTAACATGTCCAATGGCCCACCTGCTAGATGTAAAAAATGCGACATGGAAAACGCCCCTGACATATATATGTTCTGGGGTAGACCTGCCATTTCGGAATTTTGCGAAAAAGTCGGGAACACCTTAACGACTATTTTGGGATACCCAGTACATATTTCCCTCAGTTTAATAATTTTGGGCAGTCTAAGCAAAATTACAGGCCCCAATCGAGGTTTTTTGTTTTTTGCCATACTGCTGGCCAGACAGGAAATATGCAAGAGATGGGTTGAGACCTTACCTCCCACACATTCAGACTGTCTTTCTTCCTTGTATAAAGCATCTAAGACCGATCTGGCCGGATTAAAAAACAGCAATAAGTGAGCCATTTGGGATTGCCTGTTAAATTGGACTCCAGCCTAGACAGCCATTACTATTTTGTTTTTGATAAATAACTCTTTGAAACATTTTTTTGTCCTATGATTAAGCCTCATGGGAAGCTCTCAGACTATGCTAGATCTCGCTATTACCATTGGGGCCCCAGGTTATTGCAATCTACAGTGGGCTTTCAGCAACAGTATTCGGTTCTTAGGAATCAGTAGAGAGCGTGACCACCCTCTCATTAACAACAAGAGGTCAGCAACAGGAAGGAAGTCGGTTTGCTACTGGTAGGCGGGCGACAGACTGGTGGGGTATTACCCCAAAAACCTACCTCTCTGAAGTGAGTAACAGTGGCGACCTTCGGATCTCCAGTTAGCTGGGGTTAGAGGTTAATGAGAGGGGGAAACCCCATAGAAATGTCCCTGTTATAGTTAGTTCAGCTAACTAAAACTCACGCCCCCGCAATGCACTGCTGATGATGTCACATATTATATCACTCATGACATAGTCAGTGACATCACTGATGACATCTCAAATGACATCACTGATGACATCATCCATGTGATAATTTGATGCATCTTCTCACACCCTAACATAAACTTTGATACACCCACCCTAAATTACATACTGCTATTCTCAAAACCAATAACTAAATACCCACTCACTGATTCTTAGGTTTACAAACACAGCCACTCGCTCACCTGTACAGTCACTCATACTTATAGTCACTCAGTACAGGACTAGCATATGCACTCATACTCCTATATAGATACTCACACACTGCCACTCATCCAAAGAGGTACTCAAGGACCTAGTCAGTCATGCAAATAATTAATCACACTGCCATTTACTCACCTATACAGTAATACACACACCAGCTCAATTACTCATACAAATACTAGCACATTCTTACGCTCTTATGCAATCACTGATACAAGCACACACTCATCCATACAGCCACTCTCACAATCACACACTCTCACGTGCCGTTTATATACTCCAACACCCGTATATACTGCCTGTCACATATGTAGTTACTCACACATGTACCAGTGAGATATACATTCACACATTAACACACCCATACATACACTCACCCACCCATACAGTCCATCACAGATGCACTTTTGAAACCATGCACCCAGTAAATCACCCACTCACACATCTATGCACAGAGTCACACACACCCCACCCACACAAACACTCAGGCACCCTTTCAGATACTCAGAAAACCAATCAATAACCCATATAGACACTCTTGTAGCTAATCGCAAACCCATGCATCCGCTTACAGACCAACAGACAGACGGATTGAGATATTCACACAGTTTACTCACTAACCCATGCATTCAGTAATATATGTTTAATCACTCACTTATAGTCAGTCACCCACCTACTATATCATCCATTCAGACACTTACACACCCACTCATTCTTCAATACGCCTTTCCCTATATATATTAAACATATTTAAACTTTACAGAAACACACAGTCACTGGATGATGTCATCAGTGATGACATCAGTGATGTCATTTGAGATGTGTTCAGTGATGTCATGAGTGATGTCACTGACCATGTCATGAGTTATGTAATATGTAACGTCATCAGCAGTGCATTGTGGGGGCGCGAGTTAATAATTACCTGAACTAACTATAATGGGGGAATTTCTATGGTTTTGTTTGAGTGAAATGTCCAGCTAACTATAACGTCCCTGAAACCTAGGTTTTTTCTGTGAATATATCGCCAGTAGGTAGTTATAGTTAGGACCTATTATCCATAGGAAAACTGCAACATTCTATTTGGAATAACTTTGACATCAATTGATAAATCTTCTTGACATTTTCTAACCTTTTGGCCAGCTCAGTTCTGCTCCTTCCCTGAAAGTTTGGGGGTGATTAGTAAAGCGGGGGCCGAGAAAAAAGGGGGTCCCAAAACGTGTTTTCCCCATGCAATTTCCCATAGGACCTTTAGCCATGGCTACAGCCCGAACGGCTGAACGGAATCACACCAAATTTGTCAGAGAGGTAGTCCTCAGTTCCGACTTGTGCCTTTCGCTTATCTGGTGTCTGGTGTCAATCAGAAAACTGCCGCTAAAATGACGATATTGGGCTTGATAATATACCGTAGAGAATTCCAGTTGAAGCCCATGTTAACACCAGAACATGGGCTTCTATTGAAATTCTCAAGGGCGTATTATCAAGCCCATTATCACCGCTATAGCTGCAGTTTCCTAACGCCGTTCCTTGATAATATGCCCCAACATTCTTTGTCACCTAGTGCCTTTGGCGTGATTGAAAGATGGTGCTCTACGTGTCGAAGAAGCCTTCACTGTAATCAAGAGAGTTAACCACTTCAATTCAGATAAGGTTGTATACAGCAGAGTGGAGATAGCAGCGTCCAAAACTTTAAAAAAGAAAGAGAAACGATGTGAGAGAGTAAGAAAGAGAAAGAGAAAAAAGGACATAAAAACGTGGGAGAGACACACACAACAGGGGGGTACCTGAAGCCAGAAGTGCAACCACAGTCAAAAATATCGCAGGGGCTCAAGTTCAAGCAAAAAGAAGAGTGGAGCTGCAGGGGCTGTAAGCGGGGGGGACGTTAAAGCCTCATTAACAAGCAAAATGTCTTTAAAAGACATGTGAAGTACTCGGGTGCAACTGTGTGTGGCCCGAGAAAGCTATGTCATCGTAGCTGAAGCCCCGTTAGCCCAATGTGTGTTTTGCGCGCCTGCTGCATACTACACATTGTCTCCTTTCACAGATAACTTGTTGTTTCAGAAACAAGCTTCTTTGCTCACCTTGTGCCATTGCCGTCGCCCTTGTTACATAATCCATTGTGAAGCTGTACATCTAAAAGATATTAAAAGAAAGATGTTATGATTGGTAATTGTTACTATATTAATTTGGAGTTAGATAATATTGCGATTTTTATACACGTTCATTCTCACATTTCTACAAACTGTTTGTATTGGTAATATTCCGGACATTTCAGCGATTATAAAAACGTTACTGCTATTGGGGAAAAAATGTATGCATGTAAATTAATACACTATATAGGAGTGCGTTCGTCTAAAATACTAAGTCACATTTTTATATGTAGTCAGCTACAACCCTTTGCCTCCCTCCGATGAGTACTCAAGCCTCACTGCTCACCTTTTCGTGGAAAAGACACCTTCTTCATGATGTAGTCCCGATCTCCAACAAAGAAGTCTCATATATGGAGCCGAGTCTTGATATCTCTATGGCTAATGACATACTTCTGCTCCCATCATCCTCATCGCAGGTTCTTCACCCGCTCAGTGCTTCGGGCACCACTAACTCAGTGACGAAAGAGGCCACGCATGTAGTAATGGGCCCCTTGTTCGGTGCTTTGGGAAGAACTCTAAAATGGCGTACAACATGTGCGCTCTGTATTTTTTATACATAGAGTCACATGTGTAGTGACGGATACGCTGAATGGGTGTGGTGTGGGTGTAAACCAGCCATGAGGGAGTGTGTGTGTTGATCTGATAACTATACCTGCAACTAAGAAATCACTATAATGGAAATTTGGGCCTTGTACTGTTGTTGTGTTTTCCTGGTAGAGTAAGAGTGGCTTTCTTTTTTCTATGTGACGTTACGATACAGTCACCATGTATGTAGCATATTTTGTGACGCATTTTATTGTACAATGCGTTTAAAAAACTAGTTGTGGTAGGGTGCTTTTAAATTAAACTGTATACTCTGCTTATGAGTTTGTTGAGTGTAGATGTTTTTTTTTTCTATTTTCTATTCTATCATAATTATGATGACTTTTGTCATTTAGCCTGCAGTACTATATTATTTTATAAAATGAATAACTGTTGAAAATATCTTTGAAAGAAGAATGAAAGCATGTATGCTGTTCTTTGTGATGAAAAGCAATGCCTGCTCCTGCAGGAAGTGGGGAGCCGGCTGGGACCGTGGAGGCCTTGGGGCTCTGCCCACGGTCCGCAACTTTACATTTGAGCCCCGGGGGATGGGGTCCTTGGGGATAATAAAAAATTAGTGATAAAGTCTATTTTTATGGTAGATTTATCGTACGCGTACCAAGCACATATGGACGACATACTGTGCAAAGATTGGAAGTCGTCCCATAAGCGTACTGAAGGAACAAAAAGAAGAATATTTTTCATGTATTTATTAAGTGTATGTGTTTAGATGTTGTGATTTTAGTACCTACAAGTAAGTACCAATGCAGAGTCTAAAGTTCAAGAGGAAGATTCTGTTACCCTCATGTATAAAATGTACACCGTCTGTTGTGGTAGATGGACCCCATTCGATAGTCTCGGAGAAAGGCAGAAACAGATTTATTCACATGTTTCCTAGCTTTCTCAATCTGTTGACAATAGTGGTTGGACCAGTTCCATTTCTGCCTTTGGCATATATTAGAATAGACAAAGGCAGTTTTGGGGAAAAGTGTCATCAATGGTGCAAAGGTGTCCATCAGAAGCATTTCCAGACCTACCCCTGTCAAAAAGCCTAGGTCATTGCCGACACAGTGCACAATTATGAGGTCAGGGTGTTGGAGATGTAAAAAGGATTTCACCAATGGCATCAATTGGTGCCACTTTTATCCTCTCTTTCCAATCCATTTAATGTCTACATTTGGTAAACGTAGGTCTTTGTGAATTATTTTCTGCATACCTTTGGCTCCAGAAAATATAGCTGTGTCCCACAATCCACACTGTAAGCATCTTGAAGAGAGGTCTGGATGCACTCTGATGGTCTCTGTATATGAAATGGCAGTTTGAAAAGTAAGATTTTTCTAAAATGGTGGACAACACGCAGTTTTGAAAAAAGAAAAGAAATGGTTAGCTGTTTGACAACATTCTACACAGAGCTAGGATGCATGTTTCTGTTTTTTTAAAAGCCTTATTTTTATTGGTTAAGAAAAACTGATAGAAAAGAACGTTACATTAGATAAGCTGGTATATTCTCAAGTCAAGCACACTTGCTGTTTTAATTTGCAACAATGTATGATGAACTTTTTACCTGTGTGCTCAGTTAGGTGTTCCCTGAAGTGTTTCTATGGTAACTGGCAGAATGTGGAATGGGGGAAAGGTTGAAAGTTTTGTCAGTTGGAAAGGGTGCAAAAGTTCAAGCAATAAAAAAGTGTGTTTTGTTTTGATTTAATATGGGAATAAATGTGATTTTTTTGTAATTGTATATGTGTGTAGATTGAGTGTGTAGAGTGACAGGAAAAGTTTTACAATGATCCCCAAGGTCAAAATCTTTGATGGCCTTTGTTGAGCCTTTGATGGCCCTGGGGAGCACCACCTCCGAGGTCCGGCTCCTGTAGTGTTACGGGGTGCCTATTCCGGGGACACTGCTGTTTGCTATGGTAGGGCGAGAGTTCTCTTTCAAGTAGGAAAGCAGATTGCTTTTCGTCTGAGAGAGCAGCATGTAAGCTGCTCTCTCTGACAAAAAGCAATGCCGGCTCCCGAAGGACGCAGGGAGCCGGCTGGGACTGTGGGGGTTTTGGGGCTCCCCCCACGGTCCTGAACGTTATATTTGAGTCCCGGGGGATGGGGTCCCCGGGGATTGTAAAAAATTTGTGATAGATGCTTTTTTTTATATGGTATATTGACTGTACGTGTACAGTGCAAATTCTGAAAGCCGTTCCATAAGCATACGTAAGCAAGAAAAAATCAATTAAAATATATATTTTACAGATATCTATCAAGTTTATGTTTTTTATGTTGGTTGCTTCTAATGAGACCTTTTCTCTTTATTATTACTCATAAGTAAGTGCTTATGCATAGTCTAAATTTGTGGAGGAGCAGTGTTTTTATAGAGTGCTGAACTTTTGACCTCTGTTGACAGTTGACTTTTGCATGATCTGTTGGGGGTAGGGTGGAAAGTTATGTCAGTTGGAAAGGTTTGAAATGTTGAACCAATAGAAATGTGACTTTCGTTTTGAATTAATGTGTGAAGGGTTTTAATTGGTTATTTACATATTTGTATGTGTAAAATGAGAGGGAAAATGTTCCATTTTGTATATTTCTGCTGCAAACACTGAACTAGAGAGATTCTGTATAAGAATATCTACTGTGTGAGTGGCATTCTTCTTAATCTACAAATCAATTTGAAAGGTGAGTTGATAAGTTGTATGGGAATGTATGTGGTGCATCTTTGTACATTAAGGAATTATATTCGTCCCTTTTTAAACATTTTATAGTAGTAAATGTGTTTTGCTATAATGCATGCTTTTATGTTTTTTTGTTTAATATCACATTGTGCGTCTGTGTACATTAAGGAATTACGGGGCATATTATCAAGATACAGCGTTAAAATTATCGCCGCTTTAGCGGCAGGAAACTGCCCCTAAAACGGTGATAATGGGCTTGATAATATGCCGTAGAGAATTCCAATAGAATCCCATGTTAACACCAGAACATGGGCTTCTATTGAAATACTCAAGGGCGTATTATCAAGCCCATTATAGCCGCTTTTCCTGCCGCTAAAGCGGCGATAATTTTAAGGCCGTTCCTTGATAATATGCCCCTATATTTGTCCCTTTTTCCATCATTTCTAGCCTCTCTTTTTATACTCCCCTCTCTCTCCTCTTACTCCTTCCTCTCTCTCGGTACTACTCTCTTTTTCTTATATTGTCCTCTGTGCTCATATTGCCCTTCTTTGTCTTTATATTTTCCAGTCTCTCCTCTTATTCCTTCTGTCTCCTCATTTTCTTCCCTCTCTCTTCATATTTCATTTTTTTCTTGATACTTCCTGTTCTGTCCTCTTTCTCATTTCTCTCCCTTTGTATATACTCTGGGCAGATTTACAAGCCCCTTGTGCGTCTTTGTTGTTTTATTGTGTATGCGGGTGAAAGTATTGCGCTTGCGAGCCGAGGTACTAATGCATACATAAAAGAACAAAGCAAGGAGAAGAAAATGATAGGCTAGTCGAAGGTCACTGCTGTCCCCCAATAAGATGCTGTGACGGGCTGTGTTAAAAGCCCAGTGGTCAAGAGCAGAAACATGTACTGTATGTTTTTTATAGTATCAATCTGAAAGAGCAAGTGCCATCTCTAGCATGTGCCATAAATAAAGTAAACAAGGGGTATTGTGCCTTAAATTTGCCTTCTATAATCAGGTTCAAGAAAAATTCCCCTATAAAAATTCCCACTTTTCCGTGGGACAAAGGGTTGTAGCCGCCATATTACTGGGAGGAAAGGGTTGCGGTCCAGCTGCAGGACGCCTCCCGCCCTCCCAGGATACTTAATGGGCGTTTACTTGTAGCGCGTAGACTAATTGAGCATTTCTCCCCTGAGGCGGATGCCGGGGGTTCTACATCTATCCCTCTTGTATTTTGCACGATAAGGATTGTTTTTTAAAAACTGTGAATATTTTAACATTGCCTGTTTTAATTCAGGAAGGAGATCGGACACTCACGTGCTAGAAATATATCGCACCTTGAGCTCCTTGCACCCGATCCTTGATCCCTGGCGCAGCCGATTAAGGCGCTGACGCCGTGGGACAAAGGGTTGTAGCCGCCATATTACTGGGAGGAAAGGGTTGCAGTCCAGCTGCAGGACGCCTCCCACCCTCCTCCACACTGTATATAAGGACAATGCCTTTCCGTCCGCGCAGCGGGCGCGCTAGTGGTGCGCCAAAGGCAAGCCCGTCAGCGCCCGTCTGCGCCCGTCTGTGCCGGGACCGGGCCCAGGGCCGTAACCCCTGGTCCTGATGCCGCAGATCACACGATCTCCTACTCGAGAACAACACTGAACGACTTACGTCCACCTCTTGTAAGTAACTGTACAAAGTACGATCCTGAGCATGCCTTAAAACTAACAACGCTGACATGTCTCCACTGTAAGTCCATTATACCTTTGGTAAACAACATGGTCAATCCCAGCAAAATGAACAACCAAAAAATAACAAACACCACGATATCGCTTATTAATGTTCGTTCACTAGGAAGGCATAGACAGGACATAGCGGATCTGGTCATGGATAGGAAAATAGACATACTTTTCATGACAGAGACTTGGATGGACAGTACCTCCGACCCAGATCTATTTATTGCGGTCCCTTGTGGATTTAAGGTCTACCGGCAGGATAGACAGGGCAAAAGAGGGGGAGGGCTAGCTATAATTGCCCGTGACACCCTTAGAATAAGGACTTCCCTGATCCCCTCACTCACTTGCGAAGCCATGCAATTTGCTATCAATCTGTCCCCCTCGTATAATTTCAAAGGTATGCTCCTATACAGACCACCAGGAGCACGCTCTGGATTACTTTCTGACTTAGGCACTATCTTGGAATCACTAGCGATCGAAGAGTCACTAACGGTCCTAGGTGATCTAAACTTTCATCTAGAGAAATTGAATGACAGGGAAACACATTTTTTATTATCAGATATGGAAACTCTAGGGCTCCCTCAGTTAGTTACCTCTCCCACCCATGATGCCGGTCATATTTTGGACGGCATCTTTTCCAATCTAGAGGGTATTCATATAACAGACATCCTCCCGCTCCCATGGTCAGACCACCATGCAATTCTTGGGGTAATTACAACTAAGGAGGCCTCTACTATCAGCGTGTCAATTCCCCCCGTGAACCTTTCAAAGCTTGGAAAGATATAAATAACGCCAACCTAAAAGCCTTACTGGACAGTACCCGGCCTACTATATCTACAGACCCGAACACAGCCACCAATCAATACCAGGATTGGTTAGGTCATGCCACGAATTCACTGGTACCACTCAAAACAGTCACCAGAAATAGGATGGCCCCTTTGGCACCGTGGTACACTGAAGAACTCAGGAAACAGAAACAATTCTGTAGGAATAGGGAGAGGCACTGGCGGAAATCCTACAACGAAGAAAGTAAATCTCGTTACAAGGTGATGCTTGCTATATATAAAACAATGATTACAAATGCTAAGAGGAATACTACAGCGATCAAATAGAGAAAGCTAAGAACTCTAATAAACAACTTTATGATATCACAAAGCAGCTAGCAGGGAACGTTCCTGACCTAGCCCCCCTCCTTCTCAACCTCTTTGTGACGCGCTAGCAAACTTCTTTTTTACAAAAGTTAATGATATCTACTTAGCCTTCTCCTCCAAGATCGAGGATACCACACACTCCATAAGCATCACTCCTCCTGATTTTTCATTAGCCCACTTTAACGAACTTACGGAGTCCTAAACAGCGGATATTATCACATCCATTAAAACCGGTTCAGCCCTGGACCCCTGCCCTTTTAAAATTCTACCCCCGGTCATGGACTCCTTGAATACTGTTATTACACAAATCTGCAATACTATGTTTAGATCAGGGATCTATCCAAACATACTGAAAAAAACTCTTCTAAAACCACTTTTAAAAAACCACATCTAGATAAGGACGATTTAAAAAACTATCGACCGATAGCCAGCCTTCCATTCCTGGCAAAAGTGGCAGAGAAAGCGATGTTGTCTGAATTCATCGAGGAACATCGCCAATTGGATAGCACCCAATTTGAGTTCCGCAAATTCCATGGCACAGAAACTGCCTTGATCAAAGCCGCTGATGACATCAGAGGCATCCGAGATCAAGGAGGGACAGCAGTGCTAGTGCTACTGGATCTATCTGCGGCTTTCGACACGGTCAACCATTCGATCCTGGTTGATCGTGTAGAAAAAATGGCCATTCGACAGGCAGCAAAAGATCTACTGGCCTCTTTTCTGTCCGAAAGAACACAGGCTGTTACCCTGGGACCGTTTCAGTCGGCTAACCTGTCTCTGCCCTGTGGGGTCCCTCAAGGCTCATCCCTGAGTCCGACACTCTTCAATATCTATGTGTCGGACTTAGCTAAAGCCATCAAAGCGCATGGGATGAGCCTTACCTCATATGCAGATGACACTCAGTTAGTGCTGGCCATCAACAATCATGGAGAAAAGGTGGCCGAGAGTTTTTAAGCAGGTATGCTGGCAGTTGGAGACTGGATGGCCTCCAATTGTCTAAAGCTCAACTCTGAGAAGACGGAGGTTGTCATTTTTGGACAACTAGCACCAAGCTGGTCTCCCGCTTGGTGGCCCTCATCTTTCGGAACCCTGCCCAAACCGGCCCCCAAAGTCAGGAACTTGGGAGTTGTTTTCGATGAAAACCTCAACTTTGTTGCCCATGCCAACCAAATAGCGGCAACAGCTTTTCACAAGCTGCGACTAGTAAGGAAAATCATCCCCTTCCTACCAGACAGTGCTGTAAAAAACCCTGATAAGCTCCCTGGTGTTATCCTCACTAGACTATTGCAACGGCTTATTTGCCAATGCTCAGATCCGTGTAGTTAATAAAATGCAGACCATACAAAATGCGGCAGCAAGATTGCTCCCCAGAACCCCCAAACATAAGTCTATCGCCGACACAATTAGGAACTACCATTGGCTCACCATTAGAAACCGGATCAAGTTTAAGACACTTTGCATCGTATATAAAGCGTTACATAAGCAAGGACCTCAGTTCTTCAAAGACCAGCGGACACCCTATTGTCCCCCCAGACAACTTCGATCTATAACCTTGAATAAACTAGACAGTCTCTTGGGGAGATCGCCGATTCATGGTCACGGCACCCAGACTGTGGAATACCTTGCCACTGTCGATCAGGACAAGTCACTCTCTCTTGTTATTCCGCAAAAGGCTAAAAACCTGGCTCTTTAACCAGTACCCTCAAATGAACCAGTAATGGAGAATTTTGCAAGAAGTTGTAGCGCCGAGACGCCCAAGGGCAATTGTTTGCGCTTAATTAAATGTCATGAATAAATAAATAAATAAATAAATATCAGTAAAGGCCTGTGGTTACAGTGCATGAAAGGGGCCATCAGCGTGGAAATGCCCATTAAACACCCAACCAATACATAAATGCAAACAATGTCAATGATGTAATAGTGGCAGAAATAATGTAGTAAATTGCATATGTATTTGGAAAATGAGTCGGTGTTGTTCACTGAAATTTAGTAATTATGTACATGGAATATGTATAGTCACTTAAACGTATTTCAGTAGTAAATGGTAAAACGCATGGTCTCATATTTTTTTGTCTAATATCACACTGTGCATGTGTGTACATTAAGGAATAATGGGGCATATTATCAAGCCTGGGCGATAAAATTATCGCCGCTTTATCGGCAGGAAACTGCAGATAAAGTGGCGATAAAGCTCTTGATAATATGCTCTATGGAATTCCAATCGAAGCTCATGTTAGATGTCCTTCACATTTAACATGAGCTTCAATTGGAATTCCATAGAGCATATTGTCAAGCCCATTATCGCCACTTTATCGGCAGTTTCCTGCCAATAAAGCAGCAATAATTTTATCGCCCAGGCTTGATAATATGGCCCAATATTCGCCCCTTTTTAAACGTTTTACAGTAGTAAATGTGTTTTGGTAAAATGCATTATCTTATATTTTTTTGGGTAATATCACACTGTGCATCTGTGTACATTAAGGAATTATCTTCGCCCCTTTTTGCATATTTTCTACACTCTCTTGTCATACTCCCTCCTCTCTCGTCTTGCTCCTTCTTCTCTCATTATACTATCTTCTTTTTCTTATATTCTGCTCTCTTTTTATACTTTTTTTTCATACTTGCTACCCTTTTTGTATATTTCTCCTACTCTTTATATTCGCTCTTGTCTTTCTATTCACCACTGTCGTCATAGTTCTTACTGTCTTCTCATAGTACTCCCTCTCTCCTTATACGCTCAGTCTTTCCTTATATTAGTCTTTTCTCCACATTTTTGTCTCTGTGTCTCTTTACATTCCTTCCTCTTTCTTCATATATACTCTTCTGTTCTTATATTCTATGCTTCTTCTTATTCTCGCTGTTCTTTGCAGGTACTCCCTATTGTTTTCTCATACTTTTCTTTTTCTTCTCATACTCTTGTCTCTGTACTCACATTTCTCCTCTCTTTTCTTATACTTCGCACTCTCTACTAATATTGCCGTCCTTTCTTATCGTCACATTCCTCTCCTCATTTTCCACCCTGTTCTTATACTCCCCTCTGTTTTCATATTCTACTCTCTCTTCTCGTACTTCTCCATGTCTCCTCATACTACTGCGTTTTTCTTATATTCCCTTTTGTCCTATACTCCTTCTCTCTGTGTTTATGTTTTCCTCTTTTTCTTCATATTTCTTTTCAATTTTAATTTTCTGTCCTCTCTGTTTATACTTCTTAAATCTGTTCATATTGTTTGCTCTCTTCTCTTATTCCTCCTACACTCTGCAGCACTTTCCTCATATTCTCTGTCTTTTCATACTGACCTCTCTCTTTATATGTGTTCCTCTTGTCATACTTCTGCCTCTTTCTTCATACACTTTCACTCTTCATAATCCCCCATCTGTTTATACTCCTTCTTTTCTCCTCATACTCTATCCTCTGTTCTTGTACACCCCTTTTTTCCTTATGCTCCACCTTTCCTCACATTCTCCGTGCTCTCTTCTGGTACTGTTTTCTCTCTCCTTATACACACTGTCCTTTGCTGGTATTCCTTTTTTGTTCTTATAGTTGTGCGTCTTTTCACATATTCCTTCTTTTTTCTTTGTCGTCTTTCTCTCTCTTCTCATAGTGCCCCCTCTGTCCTGTCACTCTCTTTTTTTCTTCTTATACTCTTTTTTCTCTCCTCATATTTCTATCTTTCTCTTCATACTCTCCCTTACCTATTCATACTTTCCAGTTTATTCATACTCTCTTTATCCCCTTATATTGCAGTGTCTGTTTATACTCCCTTTATTTCTTATATTTTCACTTGTTTCATACTCCTTCCTCTCTTGTTGTAAGTCCTTTTATTTTCATAGTCCCACGTTTGTCCTCATAATCCTCCCTCTCTTCTTATAAGTAATATAATAGAATATTTCATATATTTATTTTTGTAATGTTATATATATTTTTTAGGTTTCGACTTTTAGGGAGGGGCGAAGCCACTCCCAGTCGAAATCTGTTGTTTTTAGTAGTGAGGTTAGGACAGCCTCTGTTTCCAATTGGCTAGCTCCATAAATGGAGGCTAGCCATTGGGAGGTAGAGGCTGTCAATCGCGCTTTCTCACGAAAACGCGATTCGGGGGCGTTTCTGGTGCTTTTTTTAAGCCCCGCCCCTTTGTCCCGGGCCGCGCTGCCATTGGCTG
Organism: Lissotriton helveticus; assembly: GCF_964261635.1. Taxonomy (NCBI): domain Eukaryota; kingdom Metazoa; phylum Chordata; class Amphibia; order Caudata; family Salamandridae; genus Lissotriton; species Lissotriton helveticus. Next base: position 1,711,310,302 of record NC_136059.1, read on the forward strand.
CCGGCCCGGGACACCCCCGTGACGTCATTCCCGGGCCGCGCTGTGATTGGCTGCCGGCCCGGGACACCCCCGTGACGTCAGCCAATCACAGCGCGGCCCGGGACCTGACTTGTTTAAATGTTATTTCCCATATCTTCCTAGAGCGTCTTCCCTTCTTGTAAAATGTCTTAGTGTGCCATATGTAGCAGTCTACAAAATTATAAGAGGATAGCATGCCATCTCAAGATGGTGGCCATCTTAAAATGGGGCATTTAATTAATATCTAACTATTTGTAGCATGAAACAGCACGGAAAATATCATTTTTTTTCTAAAGAAATTGCAGTCGAAGTTTAAGGCGATTAATACATTCAAGTACGTTGCATGTAAATATATGTTTATTTACACATTGTGTCTGTGCTTTTTTGCCTCATTTAAGATCCGCGTTCCTACTTCAAACACATGTTATTTTATTACTTCGATACGACTTCTCTTACAAAAATAATAATAACAAGTCGTTTAGCCTTAAACGTAGGACCGTGGTGATTGGGCTTGTTTTGGTAGGGCCTGCGTTTTTGTTTTGTGCTTCTTTTGAAGGTGAGTGGTGCTTGTTTTGCATTTCAGACCTGGCAACGGTGCATCCGATATTGAAGTTGGTTTTGTTTGAGTCGGAAACGTAGTAGAAGAAATTGGAATGTTTAAAATCGCCAGTCGGGAGACGGAAGGTAAGGACCACGTTCAGTAACCTGTCGCATGATTCGCGGGGAGTGACATGGAAGTACATCAGTTTTCTTTCATGTCCCCTGCATCCATTGACAGCTGCATCATGCCCTCAATGTTTTGCACCCTCTACAGAGGATGACGCATGTCAACCGGTGACATCACCCACTTTTTAAGTTAAACGCACGTCAAGGCTGAGGCCCCTCTGAGATATGGTATTTGAAATTTGGCATCGCTTCTGGGAGAGAGAGTGTCAGTGATGGTTAATGTGTGAGGGGTATCACTATATGAGACGGTTTCTTTGCGGAGGTACTCGCATAGTGGGCTTTAGTGGTTTTTGTGACGCGGGGTTGCTTGGTATGGAGGACGAGTGACACGTAGTGCATGTGACGGCGAAGTTGTTGTTTGTGGGAGGAATTGTCTAAGTGAGGCACCCTTTTAGGGGTGTCTCCAAGGCAGTTGGTTGTAGGGGATGGTCCTTTATACAGGTCAGTGCGAGTAATTAAACCAGAAAAAAATGCTTTACTTTTTTATTGTGAACATTATGATAGAGCGCACATCTCTTTTGTAGGTGACTTGTTTTGGGAAACCCGAACGTTGATGGGGGCTTTTTGCACTGTAAAAATATAAACGGATTCATCACAGAAGTAAAAACGCTGTACAAGAAGGTTAAACCGCGTATTTATCATTTATGTATGTATGTGTGTTTGTGTGTGTATATATATATATATATTTTATAAAAACAAAATTTATGGTTTTAGCCTTAATGTAGCTCCTTGAAGGGTGTTTTAAAAAAAAAAAACACACTTTGATAATATTAATGTTTTAAATTCATGCAGTTTATACCGATTAAGGAAAGAAGTTGATTCTATGTAAAATTGTATACGCAGGGCATTCTTAAATAGTAAGCTTGCTGTAGTCACTCATGCTCCCCCTTTAATGAATACAACTGCCCTTCCCTCAAAAATCCTTTGAATAATTATTTTTTTGACCACAGAGCGTGGCCCAGCTTCTAATGTCTTACCTGACTTTCTGTGCTACACGATTCCATCTGCCTGCAGTCTGTGCTGTAATGGAAGATGTCTTTTGTACCCACATGCTTGTGATTTTATTTGTATTACTTGTAGAGTAGGCCCTTAATGTGCCCATTACCTTATTCGTACAGTAGCCAGATTTTCTTTCAGGAGTACTTTAATTTGTGTACACTATTTATAAGCATAAAATTAGTTGAGATTAGTTGAGCCTGCCCTGCTCCCTCCACCCCGCCTCCCTCTCCAAACACTGGCTCTCCTAACCCGGGCTGCGGAAGATTAGTCACCCGGCAGACAATGGAGTTGCTCGGCCTGCCCTGCTCCCTCCACCCCGCCTCCCTCTCCAAACACTGGCTCTCCTAACCCGGGCTGCGGAAGATTAGTCACCCGGCAGACAATGGAGTTGCTCGGCCTGCCCTGCTCCCTCCACCTTCCGCTTCATGTTTTTCGAGCGCACATGGCCGTGGGCGGGGTTGCCGAAATGCCCGCTCCGTGCTGGGCCTCCGTTGTTCCTCAGGTGAGTGCTTGTTTCTTTTTGCTTAAGTGGTTCATGAAACTGCATGTTTCCAGCGGTCTCCCTCCTTTGCTTCTCCCCCATCTCCATGTTACGCGCTTTCACCCGTATTTCTCTTCCGCTGTACCCTGTGTGGCTCTCTCTCACCAGGTTTTTCAAGTATAGAATACAACAGTCGCATTGCAGTTCTATAATGCCAAATTAATTGATACATTTATACTTTTAGCAGTGTATGAGATGCGCACCACGTGCGTTGCATTAGCATGGATAACAAGACCACAAAATGGTAGCAACAAATTAATTAAACTATCCCCAAACGCCCTGCCGCCCCACACCCCCTGAAAAAATTGGGTAGTCATAGTATAGGCTGAGTAACAAGCTGTAGGGTGTATGAGGAGTCCTGTGTGTCCCCGGAGGCATTAGAGTAGATGTGGCCGACTCACCCAGTGGATTCTGCTAAAGGGGTGCCCCAGTACAAGAGATGAGCGAACAACCCCATGAGGGTTTTCAGGCCACGAAACAAGTATTGGGTGCCAGGATTAGATCTCCCTACCGTGCTTCATATTTCTCTTGCCCCTGTGCTTCCCCCTGTGTTCTCTCCCTCGTTTGCGTCGCTCTACCTTGCTTGTTGCTCCCTTCCTAGTTGTTTCCTCCCCCGCGTGCTTCCTTTCCCTTGTTGACTCTTTCGCTTTATATATAAAAGCGCTTTCATGCTACTTCATTTTTGTGTTGGGTTTTTTTGTGACCAATTCATCGGTTATGCTTCCATACTCTGGGAGCTCAAACTTATTGCAGCACACGAGTGAAGTGTCATTCTGCTGTATTCAAAGAGCTTATAATAAGCAGGTCACAAGTGCATATTGTCATGCTGCTGTATTGTATGACCTCGTACAACAAGCAGCTCGAGTGCACACTCATGCTTCTGTATTCTGGGAACTCCTACAACAAACGGCACGAGTGCACACTGCCAGGCTGCTGTATTCAGGGAGCTCGTGCAAGGATGGCACGTATGCTCCCCGCCAGGCTTAGATGTGGCCGACTCACCCAGTGGATTCTGCTAAAGGGGTGCCCCAGTACAAGAGATGAGCGAACAACCCCATGAGGGTTTTCAGGCCACGAAACAAGTATTGGGTGCTAGGATTAGATCTCCCTACCGTGCTTCATATTTCTCTTGCCCCTGTGCTTCCCCCTGTGTTCTCTCCCTCGTTTGCGTCGCTCTACCTTGCTTGTTGCTCCCTTCCTAGTTGTTTCCTCCCCCGCGTGCTTCCTTTCCCTTGTTGACTCTTTCGCTTTATATATAAAAGCGCTTTCATGCTACTTCATTTTTGTGTTGGTTTTTTTTGTGACCAATTCATCGGTTATGCTTCCATACTCTGGGAGCTCAAACTTATTGCAGCACACGAGTGAAGTGTCATTCTGCTGTATTCAAAGAGCTTATAATAAGCAGGCATATTATTAAGCATCGCATTGTACAAAAAAAGTAATCCCAGCTAAGTCCGTCTAAGAAACAAAAACATGCAAACAAAGTCTCTCGGTTCAGTCTGTGAAAGGCGAAACCGTTGCATTGTAAATGCTTGTTTATAATAGATTCTGTTTATCAGTACTGAAAATTTGTTATCATGCCTACGAAAACTCAAAAGAGGAAACAACGAAATAAAAGGTGTTTATTTGAAGAGAAGTCATCCACAAGATTTACATGAAGAACAATGTGTTAACAAAAAGAAAAAAAGTCCTGGTAAGAGAAGGAACACTTTTCTGAGGAGAATATTAAAAAGTAAGAGTAGTGTGCACAAAGAGAAAAATAGTATTAGTGTATCTGCAACGAAAAAGAAAAAGAAGAATATAGAGAACAATCATGCAAAAGCAACTGCTGAAAAAATAGTGTATAGTAAAAGGAGGAAAAACTAATTTATGGAAATTGGGAAAAAAATGTTTTATAATAGAGTAGCGTCAAATTTAATTAAAGAAATTAAGGAACGTAAAAAAATCAGCATTTTATAAGAAGAAGAAAGGTATAAAAAATGTAGTTGAGAAAGCTTTCGAATTGAAAACAAAACTGTTTATTTTAGTAATCAATACAATTAGATCACTAGATAAGCCAATCCATTTAATGAAGGCCAAACGTAAGTGGAGAAGAGTAATTAACAGAGGTAATTTTTGTGAGTTTTTTTTGGATGAATGGAAACATAGTTCAAGTTCTGAGCCTTTTTTTAATGAAGAAAGTTATCTTCAGGGTAATGATTTGTTGCATGCAGTTGACACTAGTGGTCATGCTTATGAGGTTAGAAATGGTTGTCCTATTGAGAAATAGAAAATTGTTCCTAGAAATGCAGAAGAGGTGTTAGCTGATGAAGTTTTAGGGAGGCGTCCTAAAGCTCCAGTGAGTAAGTAGGTAAGTAAGTAATATTTATTTGTACATGATTAATTAAAATCTTTACAAAAATATAAAACACCAGTAGAGACATTAAAACCAATTTGTACTAATGAAGAACTTCAAACGATATCAAGTCTTTTTCTTATTGAGTCTAAGAACTTCACGACCTGGCAGTTAAATTTTGTGTTACTAGAGGTAAAGCATAGTATGACTACCTGCCTGCAGGTCCGAACAGCATATGACTTAAAGGATGGAAGCAGAAGGATACGCCTCAGGTCTCTCAGTCTAGGGCATATACAAATCACGTGGACAATGTCCTCTTTGCCGGACTTACACAGGCGACACTGTTGCGAGGCGGGTGTTCTCTCCCAAGGGGGCAGGTTTGGCAGTACCGGGATTACGCCAAGGCGTAATTTTAGAAACTTTTCTTTGACTTTTATTTTCATCCCGATGTTAAGGTATGCCTGTGGCTGTATTTTAACCATAATCACCCAGGGTTGTCCATCCGTGCGCTCTGTTTGCTAAGTCTTTCTAATCTTCGATCGCTGAAATAATGCGTGCTGATTTTTTAGCCAGTTTTCTAAAAGACTGGAGATCTATAGACGTTTCCCAGATATCAGACAAACCTTGGACTTCAATTGATTCAAAAATATAGACTCTAGGCAACGAGGTGCGGTGCCGTAGTAACTCTTCCCATATGTTGGCATTTAGGGAGTCGGCCTCGCATTGCGGATCTTGCGCCAGCTTGCTACGTACGCACTCCACCTTTCTAAAGTTTGTTTGACAATGCCGAATTCCAAACGAATCTGGGCAGGGGAGACGTATGTAGGAAGGTTAAAAATATCCCTATAAGAGTTGGCTATGACTGTGTCCAGCAGTACGGCATCCTTCCCGTGAAGTGATTCACTCCAATACATGAGCGTTGGCTGTAGTTTCGCACACAGGATTTCAAGGAATGGTTTAAGTGTAAGATCGGTGAGTTTTCCCATTAATGATTTTAATGCTAGATAAGTCATTGTGGCTTTCCCTCGGATGGAGTGGAGTTGAGGCCTAGAGTTGTTGTTTGAGTCCAAGAGGACACCCAGATATTTGTATGAGGCTACCCTATCAAGTTTTTCTCCATTCAGGTACCAGCAAGGATTCCTTTTTTTACTGTAATTAACCGTCATGGACTTTGACTTGTGAAGATTTATTTGGAGGGCGTTCTTTGCTGAAAAGGCGTAAGTTGCGTTCAGGAGGTGCTGAAGGCCTATTTGAGAGCGGCTTATCAGCACTAGGTCGTCCACATATAACAGATTTGAAAGGGTGATTTTCCCTAACTTGGGTGCATGATTGCAGCATTTGTCGAGTTCTGCAGGCAGATCCGCTAGAAAAAGATTAAATAAGATGGGCGCTAGTAGGCAACCCTGTTTTAATCCTTTTGTTGTCCTAATTGGCCTCGAGAGGTGTGTGCCTGCCCCAAGCTTGATTTTGATCCAGGTATTGGAGTAGAGCAGTATTAGGACATCTAGGAGGCGCTTCAGAATACCCCAATTGTATAGTTCCTGCCAAAGTTTGTTGCGATCCACGTGAACGAAGGCGGCAGTATAATCAATGAACGTAAGGAATAAGGGTGACTTGGTCGCTTTTGCTGCACCCATCAGGAGGGATAGAGCCATGATGTTATTAGTGGTCCCTTGGCCTTTACAGAAGCCCGTTTGGTTAAGAGGGATGATGGCATTTTCGGAGGCCCATGATGATAATTCCTTCAGTATGAGACCTGCAAAGTACTTTGCTTCTACGTCAAGCAAAGCAATAAGACGATAACTGTTTGGATGACCCTTGTTCCCATGCTTATAAATTGGACTTATGACGGACCCATGCCATGAATCAGGAATCGTCAGAGTTAAACTTGTGTTGTTAAATATTGGTGCCAGAGATGCACTCCAGAAATCTGCATTTGATTTGTACAGCATAGATGGTATTCCATTCGACACTGGTGCTCCATTGGGACTCCCTTTTGGTATTTGCCGTCTGATGTCTGCTGGGATAAATTCCATTGGCCCTTGCTCGACATCCTTTGCAAGTCTTTCTTCCTTTTTAGGATGGTCAGGTTTCGTTGGCCTTATTCCTTCACCCTCCCCTGTTTCTTGTATGCTTACGACCGTGTGAGGATTGAGTTGTTCCTCGTTTCCAGGCCTTAAGGTTTTTGTGCCAGGAGACGATATTACCATGTCACCTGTGATGTCATCATCGTTGAAGTGTGATGGCAGGTATTTTGACCATACTTCCTCTGATATATGTGAGTTTTGCCCTAAAGCTCCAGTGTACAATTGGAATTGTAATAGTATTTGTAGTGTACGGCAAGAATCTATTGATTTTTTACGCAATTTTTTACGTAACTATATTAAGAAAAGTGTTAAACAAAAGATTAAGATGTTGCAAGGACTAGACCGTTGCAGAGTGAGAGAAAATACTGGTTTGCAAGGTCATTCTCTGGCTTGTCTTTTTAAAAAAGTATGTCAAAGTGTTTTTCACCATTTCAGGATGTTAGCAGTACATCATTCTGAAATGAGGAAATTAGTCAGGAGATTGTATTATGCAAAAAGTCCAGAACTAATGTTAAAAAAGTTGAACAGTGCTCTTTTGCATGGATCTGTATCAAATGTATTGTACGTTTGTGATGAAATTGAGTTTACTTATTTTGGTCCTGAGGAAGACAGTGCAGAAATTGAGGTATTAATAGAAGGAAATGTAGAAGAGAATTTACAACATTGTAGTACAGAAAATGTTGAGCAAGAAATTACAAAGTTTAAGGTGATTTCAGATGAAAGGCCAAATTATTCTTGTATCTGTTGTCGACGAACTCATTATAAAAATCAGACCGGGACTGTTGATTTGTATTTAAAAAGTGAAAACGAAAATAATAATGAGTGGAAGGACTTTGCAACTTATTTGTTGGCAGAGAATTGTTTTAATTTGGGTTCTGATCAGCGTATTTGTAAATATTGTTATAACAAGTTAGATGAGAACAAAAGGCCTGCTAGAGCTGTGCATAATATTCTTGAGTTGGTAAATATTCCTTCTGAACTAATGAATTTAAATACCTATGAGTCTATTCTTATTCAATATTTTTTTTTTTTTTTTATTGTTCTCAGCACAGCAGCTAGCAAACACATCTCGAGTTGGCTGTCAGCCTATACATAATGCAATAATGAAGCCCAAAGATAAAAAGTAAAGTCCAAAATAAGGTCCAAGTTATTCATATGTTAACTTTCCATGGAGGCAAATTCATGACTCATAATAGTCTCTGAAAGAACCCCAAATTTTAATGCCCAGTCTTTTTTTCCTTGATCCTTTAATTGAGAATAAGCTCCACTCCAAATTGTATAAGCTCAGCATTTTAGCACGCCATTGCAAAAAGTCTGGTGGTTTTTCCTGTAGCCATTCCCTGGCAATACAAAGGCGTGCCACTGTCTATTCTTATTCAATGTGTGCATCCATTTCAGGCTATTGTTCGTATGGAGCCTAAGACAGGAAAATTGCCTCCTTCAGATTTACAGAGAGGATTAAAGGGAAGAGTTGTATATTTGCCTCTAGATTTAAAGAAAAATATTGAAACAATTGGTGTAGAAAATGTAGAAGATGAACCTTTAGGTATTTTAGTTAATGGTGTTCCTAATAAGAGTAAGAAAATCTGGCAGGAATTAGTTGATGTTAGGAAAGTTAAAAAGGCAACGTTGTATCTGATAAGGAACAATCAATATTATAAAAATGTGTTTCTGAGAGAAGAAGAAGTAACTGTAGAAGAAGATAGTGACTTGCCATCTGGACAAATTGAAAAAGTGGATGTGTCCAGAACTGAAGAAATCTACGAACATTACAGTGTTCATCCACTGCATTCTAAAGAAGTGATGGGGAATACTATAGGATTATTCCAAATGAAAGAAACAAAAGGAAGTCCCATTAGTGTATGGGAAAAAAGCTTGGAAGCTTGTTGTTTCCCTCAGTTGTTTCCCACAGGAAAAGGAGGACGATATGATGACCGACCTGTGCAGATATATTCCGTATTTGTTTCATCTTTTGTTTGAGAGTGATTTGTCTGGACTTTCTTATGCAGTAAACCATATATTGAAAACAGGTGTACATCTGCAAAATGTTTCGGCAAAGGAATTTATGGATAAAGTACTGCAGAAAGATAATGTTTTGGAATCTCAGCTAATTATTCTCATGGAATGTCAGTGTAGTACTAATGAGTACTGGTACCATAGTCATGGAGAACTGAAATGTATGCTAAGGAACTTAGGAACTCCTACATGGTTTCTTACTCTAAGCTGTGCTGAATATGCTTGGGATGATTTACTTCAATTTCTTCGAGGGGCAAATCCAAATTTACTAAATATTGATTACAAGACACCTGGAGAATTTTGCTCTTTGGATCAAGTTACTGTATGCAGGTATTTCAATCATAGATTTGAAGCTATGATGTATTTTATCACCAATAAAAAAATCCTCCTCTTGGAGAGGTTCTGGATTTCTTTTGGAGAAAGGAGTATCAAGCGAGAGGTGCTCCTCACATACATATGCTAATATGGATCAAAGATGCTCCCAAATTTGGAACTGAGTCAGATGATACTGTGCTGCCTTTTATTGAAGAATATGCTATATGTGAAATACCCAAAACTACACAAGATAAGGACTTAAGACAACAAGTCTTACGATCCCAAAGCCATCGTTGTGGGAAATACTGTCATCGAAAGTACAAATCTAAGGACAAGTTCTACACCAAATGTCGTTTTGGATTTCCACATCCTGTAATATCGAAAGGAACAGTTTTATGTCATCTTTGCAACATACTATCACAAGAAAGTCTCCAAACAATACCTACAACTTAAAAAGAAATGAAGAGTCAAAATACATAAATGACTACAACCCAGTCATTTTGTCCATGTGGAATGCTAACATGGATATTCAATATGTTGCAGATAATTCCATTGCTGTTGCTCGATATGTAACATCCTACATAACCAAATCAGAAAAGACAGAATTGAAGGAAATGTGTGAAGAGATTTCCCACAAGAAGAGTCTAAGTAAGAAATTATAAAGTTACAGTTTGAAGATGTTATCTCATCGAGAAATTGGAGCGTATGAATGTTCAGATCGCTTATCATCTGCTCGTCTATACTCCAAATCTAGAAGAATCATTTGGGTGAGTTTAGGCCTTGCTGCAACACGAAATCGAGTACTTAAATCTGTACAAGAAATTGAATATTTAGCTGAAAAAGGGCCAAAAAGTACAGATATTGTGAAAACAAATATGTTGGATACATATTATCCAAATAGAAGTCATCATCTTGAAAACATGTGTCTCTATGAAGTGCTTCAAAAACTATATTTTTAAACGGAATATTATAGAAAACATCAATAATGGTATATATGCCATGGTTGGTTCTGAAGTAAGTTTGGTGAAATAAAGAAAAGGACATTTGATTAATCACCGTAAACTGTGTTGCGAAACTCCTGACAAAAGGGAATTTTACTATTTAGCTCTTTTGCAACTTTTCAAGTCGTGGCGTTCAGAATTGGAACTACTTGGAGATTTTCAGAGCTATGAAGATTCGTTCAACGCAAGTAAAGATAGTATAGAATGTCCTGCTTTTGCTAATTATGTGAAAATGTTGAACGACGAAATTGAGCAAGAAGCTACAATTGCAGCTGAGATTGCTAGTGACAGTTCTCAAGAGAGTCAAACTTCTGCTCCGGTGAGTCAGGACCCACTAGGAGAACCAATTGTTCAATATAAAGCAGCAACTGCTATGGAACAGGTGGAAACAACAATGTATCAAGCTCAAGCAGATGTAAAAAACTTAGGAAACTTGGAAGAACAACTAAATCTTGAGCAGAAAGAAATATATGAGCAAGTGAGAAAACAGATTGACCATGGATTACTTCATGAGAAGAAAGAGTGCTCTTGCTCATCATTTGAACCTATCCGAATGTACGTGAGTGGACAAGCTGGAACAGGCAAAAGATTTTTAATTAAAGTAATCACAACTTTTCTACAGAAAACAACTGAGTCGCATTTGGCTTGTGTTGTCACTGATCCAACTGGATTAACAGCCCACAATATTAAAGGAATTACTTTACATCGTTTATTAATGCTACCAGTAGAGCATGAAAACAAATTAGAATACCACAAGCTATCTGGAGAAGCTGTGAAGTTTCAAGAGTCTTGAGGAAAATGAAACTTCTCATTATTGATGAGGTAAGCATGGTATCAAACTTAAAGCTTGCCTTTGTGCATTTAAGAATGCAGCAAATTCTTAAAACAGAGTATGACGTATTATTCGGAGGAAAGCACGTCATAGTTTTTGGAGATCTTCTACAACTTACTCCTGTAAAAGGAAAACCAGTGTTTAAAACACTGGTGCATGAGGATACCAGAAAGTCTTTGGGAGCATTGGAAATGTAAACATTTGGTCATATTTTGAGTATAAGGAACTTATTACAAATATGCGACAGGCAAATAATGATGATTATGGTAGTATTCTTCAAGATATAAGAATTGGAAAAGTGACTGAACATGGCAAACAAGCTTTACAGAGACGATTACTTTCCAATTTGTTTCCAAATGAAAATATTGTCCCAGAGAAAATATACATGAGAATTGCAGAAAACAAATCTGTAATCTGCCTAATGACAACACTGCGTGAATGTTCTATATTCAATGAAGAAATGTTAAAGTTGGAAAATGAAGAAATTATAAAATTGGAAGCTATTTATAAAATAGAACATGAAGGAATCACTATTATTTTGCCTGAAAAGTTGAAGAGGAAATTGGATTCTTTAGAGAAATCGATAAGTAAAACTGCTGGTTTAGAGAAGAATTTATATGCATGTGTAAACTGTAGGGTTATTTTACGATGTAATTTGAATGTGGAAAAAGGTTTAGTAAATGGAGAAATGGGTATAATAGTTAATGTTGTTAATTACGTAAATAGAGATGGTATAGAATTTTTGAAAATCAAATTTGATGAAATTGAAGAAGTACAGCAATTTAGTCATTGTTCATCTTGGTTTTTGCTTCTAAAAGATTTGTATGTTCACAAAAAACAGTTTCCTATTCGTTTGGGGTATGCGGTGACCATTCATAAATCTCAAGGTTTAAGTGTAGATAGTGCTTTAGTGAATATTGGAAGTACTGTGTTAAAAAGGGTATGGCATATGTTGCTTTGTCTCGAGTAAGAACTTTGGGGCATATTATCAAGGGGGTTCATCTAAAAGCCAAGAAAGCAGAGATAAAATTATCTCCCTATTACCTAGCTGTCGCTAACACCAGTTAGCGACAGGTAGTAGGAGATAGCGACCATCTTGGGCCCCACTTTGCATGTCAGTGATATTTATCACTAATGACATGCAAAGTGGGCGTGCCAAGATGTTAGCGACTGGAAACAGTCGCTAACATCGCTATCTCCTATTACCAACTTTTGGAGATATTCGCGCTAAGCACAAATATCTCCAAAAGCTAACACCTGCCCTGAGCAGTTCTTAGCCATGTTATCCAATGGGAGGTGGATAACATGGCTAAGAGCATTAGTTCGGTAATGCATGAATATCGCTGACTTTTCAGCGATATTCATGCATTGCGGCCGTTTTTTATCGCATTTGCGATAAACCTTGGTAATACCAAGGTTTATCTGCGATAAAAATCACCGCAGCTCAGCGGTAAAATTGTGTCTCTAACCAAGCAATAGCGATAATTATCGCTAATGCTTGGTAATATGCCCCTTTATCTGGATTGTAGTTGATTGATTTTGATGAGACAAAGATTAGTGCAGATGCAATTTGTGTGAAAGAGTATAATACGTTCAGAAGAGAATATGCACCCAATCTAGGTCAATATCCAATATTTGAAAAGTGTGTGGTAGGTAGTAAAAGAATATTTGAGAATATCTGTAGTGAAGATGTAGAGAAAGAAAAAAAACATGTTGAAGCTGTGATTGGAGGCAAAAAGAAAAAGGACAGTGTTGAAGAGAATGTTGGTTATCAGTTTGAAAATAGTTCTGGTGCCAACTGCTATGCTAATGTAGTTGTTAATGTTGTTTTTTTTCTTAAAAGTTTGCTACAACAAATTGTTGAAAATCGGAAAGAAAGATTCTGTTCGTTGTATTCTGTTTAAGAGAAATGTAGTAGTGATAAAAGTAAAATACAAAGTGTTTCTGATATTCGAAATGTTTTAGACATATGTTCTGGTTCTACTCAATTTACGCAGAATATTCAGCAAGATTGTCAGGAATTTGTAATGTATATGCTTGTTGTATTGGAAGATGAAGGCATAGATATTAAAAATCTTTTTGGCCTTTCTTTTAAATGGGAACATTACTGTGAAAATTGTTTGTTTACATGTAGCAGTAACATTGACAGTGAAAGATTCATATATTTGACTTTACCTGACTGTGAATCAGTGTCTTTTAACAATCTAATTAGAGGAGCAAGTCAAAACATGGAGTGTAGACAATGTAAATCAGAAATGTCATCAACATTATTTATACAAAGATATGGACAGTATGTAATTTTAATGCTGCAAAGTTGTAGAGCTGATGGAAGAAAATTGGAAACTTTATTTAAAAATGTTGTAGCTGGTCAAGTTTCAATATCAGGAAAAACTTTTGTAGCTGTTGCAATTTTTTTTCATGATGGACCTTCTACAACATCTGGACATTACACTGTTTATTTAACCCCTCCCATGCTGGTGACAGAACCGTTCCGTCACCTGCCACAGACGCGCTGTGCTGATGACGGAGCGGTTCCGTCACGGCCCGCTAGGCGCACCTGCGTGGCGCTGATTCCGTGCCTGAACTGGACATTCTAATGAGCGGGCAGGGCCGTGACGGAACCGCTCCGTTATCAGCACAGCGCACCCGAGGCTCGTGACGGAGCAGTTCTGTCACGAGCATGGGAGCACCTCACGGCCCCCCCACCCCTCTAGCGCTGCAGCGGAATTGCCGCCGCAGCGAAGGGGTTAAAGTGTCTGAAAGGTTGGATACATTGTAATGATAGTCAATTGGTTTTTAAACAACGTTTGCCTAAAGAATTAGCATATTCTTACCTAATATTTTTAAAGCCAAAATTTTAGGAACAAAATTTGGCCTCTCAGGGTTACTTCTATTATGGTAGGTTAGTCTGGTGTTGTAGAGTATTTTGTAAGTGAGGGTGAGGAGCTTGAAGGTGATCCTCTTGTTGCTATTGAGGCAGTGTAGGTGTATCAGGTGCTGGGTGATGTGGCTGCAGCAGGGGACATTGATAATCACTCAGGTGGAGGTCTTTTGGATTTGTTGTATTTGTTGTAGGTGTTTGGCTGGAAATCCTGTGTAGAGTGTTTTGCCACAGTGTAGTCTGCTGCTGATGAGGGCCTGTGTCACTGTTCTTCTTCTTTTGGTTAGGATCCACTTGTAAATGCTGCGGAGCATGTGGAGGATGTTGTAGCAGTTCGAGGAGGCGGTGTAGACTTGCTTACACATGGAGAGGGAGGAGTTGAGGATGAATCCTATGTTGTGGACATGGTCGGTAGGTGTTGGTACTGTTCACAGTGTTGTCAGCTAGCAGGAGTCGTCCGAGGCTGGGGGGGTGGGTCTGAGGATGAGTACCTTCATCTTGTGCGAGTTCATGTTTAGAGAGCTGCTCTTTATGAAGTTGGTGACGTCCTTCATTGTGTCGTGGAGGTGATTTTGGTGGTATGTGGCTTCTTGGTGAGGACGAGGATGAGCTGGGTGTTGTTGGCGTAGGAGTTGTTGTTGAGGTTGTGATGGTGGGCTACTTGTATGAGGGTGGCCATGTAGATGTTGAATAGCGTCGGTCTGAGGGATGAGCACTGGGGGACGATGCAAATGATGTAGTTTTGGATCAGAAGGCTGGGAGGAGGACGGTGAGGATTACTATTGAACCACTTGGAAACTAAGGATTTGATGCATACTATTTGGCCGTGCGGAAAAGTATGTGAAACCATTAGGACTTTTTGTTGGATATTTTGTCAGCATATATTTGTAAGTAACATTATTTACAGTGTATGAAAATTAATCATAATGTTTTGTTATTTTAAGATTGTTTGAGATGTGTCATATTTACGTAAGAAATTGCAGTTAGAAAAAACATTTAACATATGTCATATTTCTATTTTTTAGAATGTTATTGAAAATATTGAATGTTTTTTTTTAAGATAATCCTATTGATTGTCGTTTTTTTGCCCGCTGTTATGTGATGAGTACTATTAAACTCACTGTTTCTAGTAAAATTCAATATATTCCGAGAACAGCAAAAAACGCAAATGTAATACTTTACAAATTATTTTGTGTTGTACAAGATATATTGTAACTGTATTTTTTTTGTGTCTTTCACAGATGGTAATTTTATAATATATAATTTTTTTATTATTTATTATGCTTAAGGTAAGTAGAAGTAACTGTTAAAAATGGTCGATGGAATGTGCTTCTACCGAGCTGAAGTAACAAAACATGGATGGAGTACAAAAGTGTGTAAAGATATTTTTGTATCTTTTAAAGACATTTCAAAAAATGATATACTGACTGTACAAGTGTTCTATACCTGTTGCTGTGAGTATTTTTGACTTATATAAGGAATTACTACTTGCTAATTATGTTAAAAGGTGATTCCTGGATAGGTCGTTAAGAGTTTATTTGTGTGAAAAGACCTGAAGTATTCAAAAACTAGTGTGATAATTGTACCTAAATATACACAAATACACAGTGTTATTCTGGACAACCAATAGTGTCTCTTGAATTTTACTAAAACACATTTACTATTTTGGAATGGGTAAGGTGAATAGACATATTCTACATTTTTTAGTACTGCATTTTACTATAACAGCCTGAGTCTTTTCCTATAGTCATAAGGAGTGACTGGTTTCAAAATTTAAGAAACCTTAAGAACAGGATATCCTTATAAGTAATTATATTTATATAACTTTATAAAGGAGTAAAACTCTACTAATGGAATGTTATTAGACAATGTTATTTATATAATATTTTTTTAGGCCAAAATAGTTTAAAACGCTAGTTTTGTATTATATATTGAGAAAACTGATAAAATTAACTGTTTATATTTTTATACAAGGAGTTACAACATAGGAGAAAAAGTATGGAAAGAGAACAGACCCATACTGAGGATATTTTGGAAATTACCTTGACTGTATCTGTCACAGGCAATGAGAGTGAAGAAGGGGAAACTAGTGCTGTAGACATGAGCTATGTTTTCGAAGATGAATGCTTTGATGTAGATTTTGTTGAAGCATTAAATTATGTTGAAATTTTAGAACACAAAAATTCCGAAACGGCTAACGAGAGAATTGATGTGTATGAAATACCTGATGAACTTGTTTTAGAATGTCTGTTAAATTATGAGATGTTAGAAGAATAAATGTATTGTTTAAAAATAATAAAGGTTTGAGCACTATCTACTAATGTATTCATGGTACTAAAAGTGAAGCACTTATATATTCAGTTATACATTCTTTACATTTTTGTATTGATTTAAAATATGCAAAGTGGGTCTGAGGGCATGGATTGCTTAAAATCCCTATGGACTATACATGCAGTCTTCTATGCACCTGCAAACTTGTATTTTATACCTTCAATTCCCCAGTCTGTATCCTTACATTTCCACTAAACACTCTGACACTGCTGTTTCAGTATTGTATTGAGTCATTCAGCAGTATGTGCTTATCTATGTACTGTGGTAAAACTGAAGCTGTTATAAATTTTGTCAGGTACTTTGTTTGCAGAACTATAATCATCTAGTCAGTACTTACGTATTCATGGAAGTAGGCCTTACACTGTTGACTGCTTTTGAGCCCCTATAGACAATGCATGCTGTCTTTCATGCACCTGCAAACTTGTCTTTTATACCTTCAATTCCCCAGTCTGTATCCTTAGACTTCCACCAAACACTCTGACACTGCTGTTTCAGTATTGTAGTGAGCCAGTCAGCAGTATGTTCTTTTCAATTGTACCGTGTTAAAACTGAAGCTGTAATAAATTTAGTGAGGCACTTTCTTTGCAGGACTGTAATCATCCACTCACTATCTAGATACTCATGGATTAAAACAGGCCTTAGGCCATAGACTGATTCAAACCCCTATAGACTGTGCATGCAGTGTTCTATGCACCAGCAAACTTGTCTTTTATACCTTCAATTCCTCAGTGTGTATCCTTACACTTCCAGCAAACACTATCATACTACTGTTTCAGTATTGTAGTGAACCATACAGCAGTATGTGCTTATCTATACACTGTTGTAAAAGTAAAGCTGCTATGCATTCAGCCACACACTCTGCTTGCGGAATTGTAATCATTCAGTCAGTACCTAAGTACTCTTGGTGCAAAGTAGGCCTTAGGGCATGGACTGCTTGAATCTCCCATAGACTATACATGCACTGTTCTATGCACCTGCAAATTTATTTTTGTATATGTTCAATTCCCCGGTCTTTATCCTTACACTTGCACGAAACACTCTGTAATTCCTGTTATAGTTTTGTAGTGACTCAATAATCAGAGTGTAGTAATCCATTCACTACATTCAAACAGTAATCAGCAGATGTACTGTACAATAAGTGGTACATCCCCAGAGATATGCTAGATATTGTGCCCTGTGACAGCACCACCATCGATGCACTGTATTTACAATGTGGTGTATTATGGGGCAAAAACAGAACAGATATGTGATGTATTTGTGTTTTTGAAGGCGGCGCATTGCTTGACTTGCGTTGGAAACACAACGCAGCTCCAGCAATGCTCTTGGGGCCCTATGCTTACAATGCTGTGTCGATCCTTACACCTGTTTCAAACAGATGCAGGGTTTTGATGCAGCATAAGTGTAAAAGTGACTGAATGAAATCTTATAGATTTCATTTAGTCACTTTTAGGAGGCGTTCCTGCACCAGAACACCTCCACCCCACCCCCCCTCTGCGCAGGAAAGCCTCCTTCTGGTGCAGGGCTTTACAATTTGATGCACCTTACATATGCATGTCATTGTGAATACCACACACCATGGCACATCTTTTGCACCACCGCTGCATCACAAAAGTGATGCAACAGATGTGTAAAAGAGGCACAAGGGTGTTGTAAATCCATTCCTAACACATACAAATTCAGCCAGGCAGTTTTACCAGCCGTGCAAATTGAAGCATAGCTTTGTAACATATATATATATATATCTATGTTACATTCAAGTGCTTTGGAAGCACTACACTATACTATAATACCTTATAGATTTATGCTGTCGCACTTCCTTATAGTTCTGCACTTTCACATTCACCATACAGTAGTAATGTATTCATTCATTCATTTATGAACTACACATTCATTCTGACAAACTTTTACACACTAACATAGAAATGTAGTTCTTTCTTTGACCAGGGAAGGTAGTTCTAAAAATAACTTTTTTTTGTGGTTTTAGTTTTCTATTTTTTTTTGTATTTTTAGTTTTCTATTTTTTTTTGTATTGTTTTTAACAAGTTTTTTTTTTAAAACTAAAAAAATAGAACAGGAACCCAAAAAGAGTCCAACAGGAACAAAATGGAATGTGAAAAAAAAAAAACTAATGACGATGACAGCGCTGCTCACGCTTCCTGCGTTTTATCAGGTCGATGGACTGTTCCCCGTAACATAAAAGTTTGTCACAATAAATGCAGAGGATTTTAACTTCACCAAAATCATGTTCGATCTGTGGTCGTGGACTGCTTCCCACAGGTGGTGGTGGTGCACTTGATGTAATCGCTACAGCAGCAGGTGGGTCCTCTTGCAACCTCCGTGTTGCAGCTCTTGCAAAATTGTTGGGGTGCAATGTCTTCATGTGCCGCACCATACTTGCAGTGCCAAATGAATATTTTTTTGCAGGATTGCCCCTGGAAAGTGTACTTTGGCAAATTTTACAGGTCACAAGAGGTGCATTGACCTTTTTTTCCCCTTCAGGGAAAGTAAAAAACTTCCAAATGACCGCCTCTTTTTTCTTCCTCTGATGTGCTTCTGCAACAAATTCTCCATCAGAGGAGTGGCTGGAAGATGGGTCCATAGATGTTGTCATCGTTCTAATTTGACAGGCTTCAGAGAAGAGATACTTCTTCTTAGAAAGTCAAAGTAGAATGATTTAAATAGGAGGGGTCTTTCAAGAGTTGGAAAAGGAAGTGTTATGAACCAATCTAATCTCTTCTTTTTAAGTCACATGGCTTTCCATATGCTTACGGTGGGTTTACGGTGCTCTTGCGATGCGAGTGGGAACGGCGTACTTCCGCGATTTGCGTAATTGCTTTTAAAAGTAATATACGCCTATTATAAGTTTAAAAAAACTAGCTTCAGGATTATCCCAGATAATGCCTTCCCTTAATATGTACATTAAATACATAAATATATGTTTTTGAACAATTAGAAACTTTTGTGGCGTGCGCGTACGGTACACCGTACATGATGTCACGCGGAAGCGTTGATGCGACGAGCAACGTCAAAGCGTATCTGTATCGTGTGCGTGGGTTTGCGCAGGGGACGATTTACTGTACAAAGTATGGTACGATCGCGTATCAAAAAAATGAAAAAGGAATTATATAGAATTTAATTTTAATATATTGTAGAAAAAGTGTAATTAATAAAAAAAATTGGGAAAGTAGTTTTGTTATTATTTTACTTAAAGAATATGAAATATAACTTATAAAATAAAATAAATATAAATATTTATAATAAAAATGTAAGAAATTAGTATAAAAAGAAAGAAATATAATAATTAATTCATTGAAAAATTATCATTTACAAAATTTTTGAAATTCACTGAAAAAAACATAGGTTTCAGCCACAGTATAGTTAGGAATTAGCATTTAAAAAACCTTGCAAATTCACTGAAAAAAGCATAGGTTTCACACACGTTATAGTTAGGAATCAGCATTTAAAAAACCTTAGAAATTCATTGAAAAAACAAAAGGTTTCACACATGTTATAGTTAGAAATTAGCATTTTAAAAACCTTGCAAATTCATTGATAAAACCGTAGGTTTCACACATGTTATACTTAGCTGGACATTTCACTCATAAAAAACCTTTGAAATTCCCCCGTTATTGTTAGTTCAGCTAACTATAACTCGTGCGCCCACAATGCACTGCTGATGACGTCACATATTACATCACTCATGACATGGTCAGTGACATCACTCATGACATCACTGATGACATCTCAAATGGCATCACTGATGACATTATTCAGTGAATGTGTGTCTTTCTGAAAAATAAATATTTTTTATATATGTATATCTAAAGGTCGATGGAAGAATAAATGGTAAATAAGTGTGTAAATGGATGTTTTTATTTGTAAAATTGATAGTATAACTGACTTATTAAGTGTATCTTAGTGAACAGATGTATTAGCGAGTAATGTTTAAATATTTAAATATCGGTATCAGTGTCTCATTACGTGTATAAGTAGCTGCATGGGTTGGTGAATAGCTACATGAGTGCGCATATTGGTTATTAGTTGTTTTTTTTAGTATCAATATGAGTGTCTGTATAGTTTGGTGGGGGATATTACTTAGCGTATATAGATGCATGAATGAGTGACTCACTGTTTGTATGTGTTTTGAAGACAGCATGTGTGCAGAACGGTGTGGGTGGATGAGTGTGTGTATGGGTGTGTTAGTGAGTGATTAACTGTCTCAATAGTGTCTTTAAGAGTAACTGCATATGTTTTAAACTAGTATATGTGCGTATTGATGTATATAAGTGAGTATATGTGAGAGTGAGAGTTTGGAAGAGTGCCTGTATAAACAAGTATGTGTTTCTACAAGTGATTGTTTAAGAGAGTAAGTATGTGTACTTTTCAGTAGAAGTAAGTGTAGTGGTGTGTGTATGGCTCTATATGCAAGTAAATGGATGTTTGATAGTGTATGTGCATATGTGATTACGTGTGTAAGTAACTCTATGGATAAGTATTGGTGTGTAACAGGATGTATAGGTGTTTGAGTACATATGATGAGTGAGTACATGTATGAGTGACTATATAGAACTGTTGGTGAATGAGTGGATGTGTATGTAGATGTTGGAATTACTGAATAGGTTGTTGTAACTGATATTGGTATCTCCATTTTTTTGAAAATTTTTGAATGTGTGTATCAAAGGTTATATTACGATGCGAGGAGGTCTTCCACTCTTTCACAAGGATGATGTCATCAGTGATGTCATCAGTGATGTCATTTGAGATGTCATCAGTGATGTCATGAGTGATGTCACTGACCATGTCATGAGTGATGTAATATGTGACGTCACCAGCAGTGCATTACGGGCGCGCGAGTTATAGTTAGCTGAACTAACTATAACGGGGGAATTTAAAAGGTTTTGTCTGAGTGAAATGTCCAGCTAACTATAACATGTGTGAAAGCTATGGTTTTTTCAATGAATTTGCAAGGTTTTTTAAATGCTAATTCCTAACTATAACATGTGTGAAACCTATGTTTTTTTCAGTGAATATATATATATATATATATATATATATATATATATATATATATATATATATCCACTCAAAACATCTCCTCCATTGGATTCGATTAAGCAGGACACAGCGGGGCTTCGTTTTTCTTAAATTTATTAAAACAGGTTCGCATGACCGGTTTCGGCTGAACGGCTTTCTCAAATGCTTTCAGCCCCGACATCTCTTCTCCCACTCAAATCACTTAATTAGCTCCGCCTTGCCTAGTGGTGGTTGGCTCACTGCGCTTCGTCATTCTTCGCAAATAACAGGGGACTACCAGTCCGATAATGCTGCAGAGCAATGATTCCGTGCAGTGGGGTGGGAAGTTCGATGAAATTAATTAAAGAAAGTCTCGGTGCCCTTTACTTTCATCCACCAACCTCAGTCTTATGAAAAACAAAAGCAAAATTACACAAGCTTACGCAGAATTATGATGAGCATGAGCATAATGCAACATTTAGCTATATACATATTTTATATATATACATATATATATATATATATTTGCTCCAAACATCACCAGCCTGCTGCACACTCGAGCGGGTGCTTTCCAGAGCGGGGGTGGACCCGCTGAAATATAACTGCTCCCAGATTTCTCAATATTCGTAAAGAACCAGAAAAAGCACTCTCAGGGGGGGTAATGATACCAGACGCATTTCGGCACTTCGCCTTTGTCAATTGGCAATTGACAAAGGCGAAGTGCCGAAACGCGTCTTGTCCGTGCTTGGGTAACCAATAAATGTTTTGTTGGTATCATTACCCCCCCCTGAGAGTGCTTTTTCTGCTTCTTTACGAACATTGAGAAATCTGGGAGCAGTTATATATATATATATATATATATATATATATATATATATATATAATATGTATATAGCTAAATGTTGCACTATGCTCATGCTCATCGTAATTCTGCGTAAGCATTACACAAGCTTACGCAGAATTACGATGAGCATGAGCATAATGCAACATTTAGCTATATACATATTTTATATATATATATATAATATATGTATATTGTATTATGCTCATGCACATATTTTAAGTAGGCTCTGACCTGCTGGCTGCCGCTTCGGCGGTGTTTCAATTCGCCTGGGGTACCGGGATATGCCAGAGCCCACCTTCCAGTCTGGGAGATATCGTAGAGGAGTAAGGAGTCAGATTGGCTTCGCGCTGGGCAGGATTGCATTTCATCCTGTCCCCACTTAGATGACACCAGGCACGTGAAGGTTGAGACGGTAGGAGACAGGAGGAAACGGTTTGTTCTACGGCGGCTGAGTTGGGAGTCCATTCCTTACCATCACAGCATTTTCCTATCCCCACGCAACCATTACCAGAAATGAACACATGAACTGCATTCTGGGACTAGTAGTCGCGGTGCATGATGCGACTTACCAGGGACAATTGCGATTGGTATTTGGGCCAGAAGGGGTGGAGCAATGCAGGACTAAAAAGGTGGGGCGTGATATTTGTATCAGAGAAATGAGCCATCACCTGAAGCAGTTACACCCCCGGCGCTGAAGAAGGCTAAATCTAAGCCGAAATGCATTCGCTTTTAAGCGGGTGACAAGGGAGTCTCCTACCTGCTTGAATGGAATAAATGCTGTTTCCACCTGTTCTCCGTTGTTGGCCTCTTCACTCTCGCCGTTGGAGGGGGTGATTGATCGATATTGCAGCACGGGTTCCAGCACCGTGCAAAGAGGCCCCCGTCTCATTAAGTAGGCTCTGACCTGATGGCTGCCGCTTCGGCGGTGTTTGGATTCGCCTGGGGTACCGGGATATGCCAGAGCCCACCTTCCAGTCTGGGAGATATCGTAGAGGAGTAAGGAGTCAGATTGGCTTCGCGCTGGGCAGGATTGCATTTCATCCTGTCCCCACTTAGATGACACCAGGCACGTGAAGGTTGAGACGGTAGGAGACAGGAGGCAACGGTTTGTTCTACGGCGGCTGAGTTGGGAGTCCATTCCTTACCATCACAGCATTTTCCTATCCCCACGCAACCATTACCAGAAATGAACACATGAACTGCATTCTGGGACTAGTAGTCGCGGTGCATGATGCGACTTACCAGGGACAATTGCGATTGGTATTTGGGCCAGAAGGGGTGGAGCAATGCAGGACTAAAAAGGTGGGGCGTGATATTTTATCAGAGAAATGAGCCATCACCTGAAGCAGTTACACCCGCGGCGCTGAAGAAGGCTAAATCTAAGCGGAAATGCATTCGCTTTTAAGCGGGTGACAAGGGAGTCTCCTACCTGCTTGAATGGAATAAATGCTGTTTCCACCTGTTCTCCGTTGTTGGCCTCTTCACTCTCGCCGTTGGAGGGGGTGATGGATCGATATTGCAGCACGGGTTCCAGCACCGTGCAAAGAGGCCCCCATCTCATTATGTAGGCTCTGACCTGCTGGCTGCCGCTTCGGCGGTGTTTGGATTCGCCTGGGGTACCGGGATATGCCAGAGCCCACCTTCCAGTCTGGGAGATATCGTAGAGGAGTAAGGAGTCAGATTGGCTTCGCGCTGGGCAGGATTGCATTTCATCCTGTCCCCACTTAGATGACACCAGGCACGTGAAGGTTGAGACGGTAAGAGACAGGAGGCAACGGTTTGTTCTACGGCGGCTGAGTTGGGAGTCCATTCCTTACCATCACAGCATTTTCCTATCCCCACGCAACCATTACCAGAAATGAACACATGAACTGCATTCTGGGACTAGTAGTCGCGGTGCATGATGCTACTTACCAGGGACAATTGCGATTGGTATTTGGGCCAGAAGGGGTGGAGCAATGCAGGACTAAAAAGGTGGGGCGTGATATTTGTATCAGAGAAATGAGCCATCACCTGAAGCAGTTACACCCGCGGCGCTGAAGAAGGCTAAATCTAAGCCGAAATGCATTCGCTTTTAAGCGGGTGACAAGGGAGTCTCCTACCTGCTTGATTGGAATAAATGCTGTTTCCACCTGTTCTCCGTTGTTGGCCTCTTCACTCTCGCCGTTGGAGGGGGTGATGGATCGATATTGCAGCACGGGTTCCAGCACTGTGCAAAGAGGCCCCCGTCTCATTAAGTAGGCTCTGACCTGCTGGCTGCCGCTTCGGCGGTGTTTGGATTCGCCTGGGGTACCGGGATATGCCAGAGCCCACCTTCCAGTCTGGGAGATATCGTAGAGGAGTAAGGAGTCAGATTGGCTTCGCGCTGGGCAGGATTGCATTTCATCCTGTCCCTACTTAGATGACACCAGGCACGTGAAGGTTGAGACGGTAGGAGAGAGGAGGCAACGGTTTGTTCTACGGCGGCAGAGTTGGGAGTCCATTCCTTACCATCACAGCATTTTCCTATCCCCACGCAACCATTACCAGAAATGAACACATGAACTGCATTCTGGGACTAGTAGTCGCGGTGCATGATGCGACTTACCAGGGACAATTGCGATTGGTATTTGGGCCAGAAGGGGTGGAGCAATGCAGGACTAAAAAGGTGGGGCGTGATATTTGTATCAGAGAAATGAGCCATCACCTGAAGCAGTTACACCCGCGGCGCTGAAGAAGGCTAAATCTAAGCGGAAATGCATTCGCTTTTAAGCGGGTGACAAGGGAGTCTCCTACATGCTTGAATGGAATAAATGCTGTTTCCACCTGTTCTCCGTTGTTGGCCTCTTCACTCTCGCCGTTGGAGGGGGTGATGGATCGATATTGCAGCACGGGTTCCAGCACCGTGCAAAGAGGCCCCCGTCTCATTAAGTAGGCTCTGACCTGCTGGCTGCCGCTTCGGCGGTGTTTGGATTCGCCTGGGGTACCGGGATATGCCAGAGCCCACCTTCCAGTCTGGGAGATATCGTAGAGGAGTAAGGAGTCAGATTGGCTTCGCGCTGGGCAGGATTGCATTTCATCCTGTCCCCACTTAGATGACACCAGGCACGTGAAGGTTGAGATGGTAGGAGACAGGAGGCAACGGTTTGTTCTACGGCGGCTGAGTTGGGAGTCCATTCCTTACCATCACAGCATTTTCCTATCCCCACGCAACCATTACCAGAAATGAACACATGAACTGCATTCTGGGACTAGTAGTCGCGGTGCATGATGCGACTTACCAGGGACAATTGCGATTGGTATTTGGGCCAGAAGGGGTGGAGCAATGCAGGACTAAAAAGGTGGGGCATGATATTTGTATCAGAGAAATGAGCCATCACCTGAAGCAGTTACACCCGCGGCGCTGAAGAAGGCTAAATCTAAGCGGAAATGCATTCGCTTTTAAGCAGGTGACAAGGGAGTCTCCTACCTGCTTGAATGGAATAAATGCTGTTTCCATCTGTTCTCCGTTGTTGGCCTCTTCACTCTCGCCGTTAGAGGGGGTGATGGATCGATATTGCAGCACGGGTTCCAGCACCGTGCAAAGAGGCCCCCGTCTCATTAAGTAGGCTCTGACCTGCTGGCTGCCGCTTCGGCGGTGTTTGGATTCGCCTGGGGTACCGGGATATGCCAGAGCCCACCTTCCAGTCTGGGAGATATCGTAGAGGAGTAAGGAGTCAGATTGGCTTCGCGCTGGGCAGGATTGCATTTCATCCTGTCCCCACTTAGATGACACCAGGCACGTGAAGGTTGAGACGGTAGGAGACAGGAGGCAACGGTTTGTTCTACGGCGGCTGAGTTGGGAGTCCATTCCTTACCATCACAGCATTTTCCGATCCCCACGCAACCATTACCAGAAATGAACACATGAACTGCATTCTGGGACTAGTAGTCGCGGTGCATGATGCGACTTACCAGGGACAATTGCGATTGGTATTTGGGCCAGAAGGGGTGGAGCAATGCAGGACTAAAAAGGTGGGGCGTGATATTTGTATCAGAGAAATGAGCCATCACCTGAAGCAGTTACACCGGCGGCGCTGAAGAAGGCTAAATCTAAGCCGAAATGCATTCGCTTTTAAGCGGGTGACAAGGGAGTCTCCTACCTGCTTGAATGGAATAAATGCTGTTTCCACCTGTTCTCCGTTGTTGGCCTCTTCACTCTCGCCGTTGGAGGGGGTGATGGATCGATATATATATATATATATATATATATATATATATATATATATATATATAAAATATGTATATAGCTAAATGTTGCATTATGCTCATGCTCATCGTAATTCTGCGTAAGCTTGTGTTATTTTGCTTTTGTTTTTCATAATTACGCTTCAGCACATGATGCGAGTTAAGCCCACCCCTACTTTTCACCTGCTGAAAGCAGGCAAAATGTGTGAGAGAGAAATGTACTGACATTTTGGAAATGCATGTGGAAATCAATGCAGAAATACAGATTCCGGCAAAGCTAAACTTCATACTAAAAAATGTATAAAAATTACTGCAGGTTATCAGAATAGTTCATTTTTTGTATATTTCAAATATAGTCTCCGATTTGGGGATTTTGTTTTTAAAAAACAAAAGCATGTAGTGAAAGGCCGCTGAAACTTGGTGGTTGCTCAGCAAATTAAGAATGTCGTCAGAGGTGCTGTCATGGTGACTGGCTCCTCTGAATGTATGGAGATCTCTGCCAGGTAGGCAGAGATGTCTAAATATGGGGCTAAAGGTCTGCCAGGGTGGTGGTGGATATGACTGGTGGGATCCTCACCATAATTCTAGAAAATTCTCAAGCACACTTCTAAAATAGAACTAGAGTGCTACCTTAACTCACAGAATGTTCAAGGACATAGAGCGAAGCTGATGATAAAGCAGTTTTGAAGTTCTTTAAATTCCTAAGCAACAACATGAATATATATGTAAAAATAGTTGATATCTCTGCTGTTACAAGTTCTAGAACAGAGGCTTCCAAAACCTTTTTTTTACTGTTCCTAAAGTTTGTCCGTACAAATATACCACTTTTCCCCTAGTCCTCAAGATGTTTACTGAAAGAAAGTGTAAACATTACTAACAGTCCTGTCCTATCCCATTCCTGCTTATTTGAAAATGTTATCTGCACTCGACTTTTGGACACAGAATAATTGCAGCTAATCAGCAGGGTGTTGGCTGACATCTCATAAGTAAGACAGTTTTGATACCTGTACCAGGTATTGACCTATACACCAGCCAGTTTTGATACCTACGCCAGGTGTTTGCCTATACACCTGTTAATATGCCATACACACACTGCAATACTCTGAATGTCCCTTGTAACATCTCACTTCCCTAACACAGCACGGATTACCTTTCTGAATGCATGCATGATAAGAATGTAAAGAATTGTGATTGTGTAATAACTCTACCAATGTCGGTTTTGATGGTGATGTTGTGTATGGTCTCTCTCCATCTTCTCATCCCTTTCAGGTGTCCAACCACTTTGCCCTAGTAAGGGCACACATACTGACATGAGGCACCACTAAGTACACATTTGACATACTTAGGTTGTGCATCAGGTGCTTTTATCACACAGGGAGAGGTGTGCTGCTTTGCTCCTTTGAAGGAGTGTGCAAGATATTACTAACCTGCTGTGTACTTGCCAACATAATGAAAAACGAGGTCCTCTGAGCGAAAGAATTTCAGGCAGAGAAAACAGGGGAACAAATGCATAGGCAAAATAGGAGCCTACTGCGGAGGACCCCAAGGTGTGGAGTTCCGGAGACTATGATTTTTCTGTCCAAAACACGATGGTGTCCTAAAAATTGCTGCTCTGGAAATGTCTAGAGAGAGACATATTTGATGTATATATCTGTACCGTAATATAAGTGGTCATTTTGAGCTGCTCCTGCCTTATCTAATGTGCTATTTCACCAGAGATTCTTCTCTACCATCAATAAAGGTTGTGGATATAGCTCTTTGGATACAGCTCTATTTATACATAGAACCCTATAGGGGAGTTCTGCTTTAGTTCAGAGTGGTTTACTCCGAGCAAGATTTTTCTCAGGGTGCACCCCTTTTTGCTCTGCTATTTATGGTGTTAGCTCCCTTAAGAAGGGGTGATCAAGATTGTGGATCTCCTCCAAAGTGCGCATCAGCGTATTACTAGATAACAAGATGCAATCATTAGGAAATCAAATGGATGATATATTAAGCGATGAGTTTTAAGAAACAAATTTATTACATTTGTAAGCAAAATAACTGAATATTGAAATATTTCTTGCTTTCTTTGTGGTAAATATGTTTTATACCATAGTGTTTTGCTATCATTTGTCCTCTTCTTATTTTTGTCTTGTTGGTCTGTGGGTTTTTGGTATGTGTAAGGGCCGTCCATTGGACGAATGTGGTGTGAGTGGTATGTGTGGTGAGTTTGAGCATCATAGGGGGTATTTCCATGGTTACTCTTGAGTTTATGGCAATTCCTTTTTTATATTTATGAATCTTTGGAATGTCTTGTGTTGTGGTATGTATGGATATATGTAAATTATATGGATATGACCACAATAAACAATATATATTTTTGATAAAACTTCAGATGATGACATTGATGATTCCTTATGTGCTTTTTGAACACAATTGTTGAACATATATACATATATACCATGACTTTGTAAGCATTGTTGTAGTATGGTGAAATATTCAGCTAATTGAATTTATTAGGCAGTTTTTCTATGTATTTTTGCTTACTTACCAACATTGCCTTAGGACAGGGCACTCCTCCCATGAACTGTGGCCTGATGGCCTAATCCAGGTCCTGGGCATGATCATTACACAGAGATAAGAGCACATGCGTGCATGACCAACTTGTAACTTCACACTTCACCTGATCTGCAAGTTTGGTTGTTGCATCAGAGTGGTTGGACAGTTTTGAGTCAATAATAAAAGGAAGACCATGTCCCTTTCCAAATAAAACATCCTGAGACAAGATTGATGCTCAGACCATGAGGCACTGGCAACCTCAAAATCCTAGCAGTACATTCCAATACACATATCACAGCATAGCAGACTCAAACAGACTGGTGAGAATGTATGCCTATAAATGTGACATGAAAGGCAAGTAGAGACTTCTAACCCCCTTTTTGCCAAGTGTGCATTAATGCACTTACAATGAATATATGTACATGCTTTAAAACTCTGCTAGTATTGAAACAGATATACATTAAAAGAAATGAAGAGTACACTTATCCAAAATAGTTCAAACAGATTATTTTCATCCTTATGGTAAGACATTCTGGCCAACATGTGTTTCATGAAATATTTAAATCCACACGGCAACACTTCTATGTCACTTTCATTTATTATTCATGTTCAAAGATTGTCATTTCTCTTCAGGTAATTTGAACTTTCTTGGTATTTTGGGAACAGTCCCCATCAAAGGCTATCCTTTCCTGTCTTAGTGCCTCCTGTTATGTTACTGCATGACCAAGGAATGTATCATCTTTGAAAGGGACTGTTCCTAAAATACAGAGAAAAGTTGCAGACACCCAGCTGGGCCAAATGTACACCTAGCAGTTTGGTAGTTTATTGCTAGGAGGTGCAGAGTGGTGGAGAATTCCACCTGGACAGTCAGCAAAGTGTGGCTATGCATGAGGATCTCTGACATTCAGCCAGACACAAGTCCCTCTAGGGATGTCCACACAGGTGCTACAAAAAAACAACCCTGACTCACCCCAATTATGAGGGGGTCCTTGAGAAGGATTTGCTGGACATTCACATTGAGATGTATATCAAGCTCTGCATCATGACATATCTATTGTATAATGTCACACACAAATGTCTGGTGACCCTTTCTCTCTCTCTCTCTCTCAGCCATTCTCTCTCTCTCGTCATTCTCAACAGCAGGGACCAATGGGGCATGTAACACACAGCAGGACCCAGGACAAAAGGGAAATGCTCGGACACAGGGTGGGCACCCAGCACCACAAATCCCATGGTGGATGTAAGAAAGTGGCTCTATATATACTGGACCAAAGTCAGGTACAGTGTGTATAAAGTCCCCAATCCCCAGAGGGATATCAGAGCTGAAAGTCAGATCTGACCTTACTCTCTAGAGTGGTAGCTTGGTCGAGCAGTGAGGCAGTATCAGAGGACACTGTAAAGCATTTGTTGTACACACTCAATCAGCAAAAGGTTTCACACACTCAAGAACTGAACACTAGGCCAATTGTTTTTGTATTAAAAAGATATCGTTTTTTTTTTTTAGAACCAACAGGTATCAAAAGATACTTTTCTCAATATGAGTGACCTTAGGTAAATACTTTGCAGAATGGCAATAGACTTAGTAAGTTCAATAGTTACTGGGGTTGCAATATGCAACACAATTCTAAACACAATTTAACATTGAACTCAATGGGTTTTCTACATAAATACAGTTGATTACTATCAGGATTAGTTTCCTAACCACAGGACTGGATCCTAGATTCAGTCCCGGGACCTAAGCTGTAAACAGTTAAGTAAAAGCTTTTTGGTTACAGTTGTAATTTGTAAAGGATATAAATGGATTTTCAAAGTTGACACAGAAACTTTTCAGAGAAAAACTAGCAATGTTATCCTATGGAAGGAAATTCAAGGCACAGGTAAAGTAGGTTCACGTTCCTTTCGTATTCCAGTACTGGACTCCTAGGTTCAGCACTGGGACCTCTACCTAAGACAGGTAAGTATTTGCGTTTCAGTAGTTGGTACGATTTTTAAAGAATATTTGTAATTTGCAAAAATCGACACTTAGAAGAAATTTCAGAGAAAAGCAGTCAATGGTTTCCTATGGAAGAACATGCATGTAACTGGTAAGTACAGTTAAGATTACTTTTGCGGTTCAGTACTGAATTAGAAAGTACAGCACTGGCTTCTCTCCTGATCCCAGGTGAGTATTTCGGATATCATTATTCGGCTGATTATCGGCTTTCAGGTGAGTACTTGACTGGTGAGGTTAAGGTTCTGGGCATAGACTCAGGGGTCTCCCAGGGTCGGAAAGGTACAGTTGTTACACCCTCAGCGGCACAGGGGCAGTCGGGTGCAGAGAGAGTAGGCCCAATGCAATTCAATGGAGGGTAGGGGGCCTTTGGTTGGTGGTTGCAAGCAGGCAGGCCAAGTGGCTGTGAGAGCTGAGCTCCAGGTCACTTACTCAGGGCAAGTGGGGAAGTAGAGTAGGGTAGTAGATGCACTTCCAGCGGCACTTGGGCGGCTGGGTGCAGGGTGCTTTTGAGCTGTCGGGAGCTCAATGTTATCCAATGAGAAAATTACAAAGTGAACAAAGGCTGCAGGCTCGGGGACGGAGATTCTTCAGGTACGACCACCAATTCGAGAGGTAAGTTGGGTTCTTGGAGAAGAGGTGAATACCCCAAAGTAGGGCACAGGGGGGCATGTGGCGCCGGGTTCAAGGGTGTCTTTGGGTGTCCGGAAATCCTACCCTCGGCTCGTCGCGGTTGGGGGGTCACTGGTTCTGAGGATGCAGGTGTTGTCTGGGTCGTCGAGGAGGTTCTTTAGGCACTGGACTTTGGGTCCCAGTCACCAGGGGGACATCCTTGTTGTCTTGGGTCACTCGGTCCCTCGGGCACGGGCCAGGCACGGGCCGGGCTCGGCGGGTGCAGAGTGGGCTGGATTTGCGGTTCCTGGCTGGCACCAGGGGTATGGTTGTTGGAGCAGAGCCTCTGCTCAGGGGAGTCCCAGTCTTTGAGAGGGTCAAGGCCGGCAAGTCCTCCGAGGTTTCCAAGGTGGCTGTCTGCAGGAGTTGCTGAAATTTAGCAGGGTATGTTCCAGGGTCGACAGGCCTGTAGGGCTGGGGCCAAGTCAGTTGGTGTCATCCTGTTGTTAGTAGCTACACGGCGGGTCTTATTCTTCTTGATCTTCTTTTTGGTTTCTTATCTGGATCTGAGGAAGAAAGGTTCAGAGTGCCCCTAAATACTGAATTTAGAGGCGTTACAGGTAGGGCAAAGGCAGGGACCAATAGGTCCCTGTCCTGGGGTGGGTACACCCCCTAGTCTGCTCTTCTCCTGTGGGAGGGGGCAGGGGCCTAGCTGTGATTGGGGAGGGCTCCCCATCTGCAAGATGGCCGGAGCCCGGGGTCGGGCTTCACCTCGCCTCTCCCACCTGAGGGGTGGGGTTGGCACAGGCTGGCACACCCCTTTCCTGACGTAGGGTTTCCCACCAGTCTTCCCGCCAGAGTGGGGGTCAGAACTGGTGGGGGACAGTTGCTGAGTACAGCAAGTGGTCTGGAGAAGCTCACAAAGGCTGCAGGCCTTTGAAGCTTCCCCCTGCCCATCCTGGGGGAGGAGACCTAGCACCTCGCCCAGGATTTACATTGTTGCAGGCCCAGGAGAGTGGGGGGCTCTCCACCCAGGGGTCCAGCAACACGTCTGCTGTGTGGCAGCCTAGGCAGCCTCTCAGACCAGACGTGGATTGAAGGTTAGGTTTTCAGGGGGCATCTCTAAGATGCCCTCTGGTGCATTTTACATTAAATCCCACACTGGCATCAGTGCGGGTTTAATGTGCTGAGAAGTTTGATATCAAACTTGTCAGTCTTCAGTGTAGCCATTATGGTGCTGTGGAGTTCGTAATGAAAACCTCCCAGTACCATATACTCTTAATGGCATCACTGCAATTACAGTGCCCAGGAATGGCCCTGGGTACTGTAGGGGCACAGGGCTCATATACCTCTGCCCGCACCACTGGCATAGGGCACCCAGCTAGAGGGGTGACTGAGGTATGCTAGGGCAGTGGGTATTGTGGGCATGGCACACAGGGGTGAAGAATAGTTTTCTGTTTAGTTATTAAACTGGGTCTTTGTACAGTGGGTAGAGTTAAATTGAATCGAATTTGAACTTAGTTAACTATTTAATTTCATTATGTTTAGCAGCAAATTAATTCAGTGAGCAACAGGCTAGTTAAAGCGTTTACTCCGGTAAGCGGGTAGTATGGAAGGCTTTAAATCAAGGATGGATTGGGGGAGGTTTTCCGCACAGAGTGAACTTTGTTCAAAAGCACATGGGGTTGTTTTTTGTATCATGTTTATAAGGAGTAAAGTCGTCACATTTTATAGATCGATTTAATCACAACAGTATGTACTCAGGCATAAAGTTAACCAAAGTTTTTAAGAATGTCAAACTGATATGGGGTTTTTATG
Organism: Lissotriton helveticus; assembly: GCF_964261635.1. NCBI lineage: Eukaryota > Metazoa > Chordata > Amphibia > Caudata > Salamandridae > Lissotriton > Lissotriton helveticus. The sequence goes on from NC_136059.1 coordinate 1,711,343,405, forward strand.
TTATCTCTAAAGCTTCCCCTGACGTAGGTTACTTTAAAGGCCTGAAATGCATTGGGATCTAATTTATCAGCCATTATTTGTGAATAAATATGTCCCCACGTGAAGCGGTAAGAGGCCTGGATAGGCACAACTGCCTCATGAGAAGCGAATGGGGCTTGTGGATAGCATTGTCATGAAAAATGAAGTCAAGCTGAACAAATTGTGAATAATATTGAATGAAACATTGAACTTTAAAAAAAACTGGAAGTTTTTCCTTTTAAGCTGTGCGATTGGATGCTGCATCTCATTGTTGCTTTTTGCTTCACACAGAGGTGTGTGCCATGTCGACTTTTTGTTTTAGTTCTGTACTTAGACACTCAGCCTGCAAAGGCAGTGTGTGGGTGTCAGTGTTCAGGGGCCCTAAGGGTGGCACAATAAGTGCTGCAGCCCTTAGGGGTCTTCTCTGGTCACCATGCACTGGGTACCTAGGGTACCATCTACTAGGGTCCGACAGGTGGCCAGAGATGCCAATTGGGTTTTAGTTTCAATACAGTTTTAGGGAAGGAACAGAGGCCCTGGGCACCTGGTTGGCAGGAGCTCAGGGCACACTCAGTCACAGCACAGCAGCAGTTCAGCAAAAAGTGGGGGCATACCAATGCAAGAAAGATGGCACTTTCTCACAGTGGAGAAAAAGGATTCAGCTTCCTCTACTGAGGAATGAGTGCACATGACTTGAGATACACAAGGGTAAACGCCAAACGTCTCTGGGAGGGTGCCACACATTGTGGTGTGGTTGTGAACCTGGACACCGCTTCAATAAATGAGGTTAGTGAGGAAAGGGGCTCTCCTGGCTCAGATGAAACTCTGGTGCCTACGAATCAGACTCCCTTGACATTGGTGGCAGAGCCCACCTCCCCTAAACCTCCTCATCTCACAGCCAGTTCATACCTTACCATCCAGCAGTGGCCAAGGGTGCATTTTGCTCTGCTGAACCCTCATGTGTCTCCCCTCCCTCCACCCAACCCAGTGTGTCCTTGAAGCCATTGCATGAGCTCCTGAGGCTATTTGTGATTGGGCAGAATACTGTCTGCAGGCACTAGAAATGCTGGTGCAATTCTTTGAGAAGGGTCTACAACACCTGCAGAATGTGGTTGTTTACTATCACTATGAACTGGCTTATCACCTGTCCTCATGGACTGCTTCCATTTCCTTACCCAAACCACCCCATTCATTCCATCAACTGTCTTTTTTCAGCCTGCAGTATTTACCTCCCTAGGCCCTCCCCTTTGTGTCCTCCACCCTCCAGAGGTGTCTCCTGTCTTCATGCTGCATGCAAGGAAGTGGTAACAGTCACGTATCATCTCACTCTGACATGGATAGCCTAAACATGAACCTCTAATTGTGAAAAATGATGACTGTACCATAGGTACATTTGGGAATTGACTATTTTGGCCCTTCTTTAGTTGTTCATGAGCACACACTGGCAATACCTCTCCCATATCCTATATTCCATGCCACATTACCCCCACTGCCTCATATTTTATATTATAAATTTCATTTACATCCACATTTAACATTGTTAGAGTTCATTCTGTCTAATGAGATTGTAATTTTACACGTAGCAGAGGCTGCGTTGGTGATATCCTTTCATATTTGTGCATCAATCTGCTAGACATTCTGTGTCAAAATGAACAAAAATGAAGAGCCTGAATGGCACCCTTCTCAGCACCTGCTTTTTACAACACCGGCAGGCCCCGACCCACTTAAATCCCTGGCAAAAACAGCAGTGGCAGAGCAAAGAGCCCATGGTCTCAGGAGCAAGCCAGGGAACATGGCCCTCTGACAGCTGGTTGGGACGTAAAAAACAGCAATAATCAGGGTTCTGTGGGTCCGTCGCCCCTCTGCACCACTTGTAACTATGCCCCTGGACAAGAGCTAAATATGAGGATATTCCCAAAAATAAAACGTAACTACCTCTGTCCCTTCTTATTTCAGGGGAACAAAGGCAATGCAGTAAAATTCGCGTTTGGTACCACTGTTCATTTGAGAAACGTTTCCAAAGTTCCAGCCATGCAGATGCCTTTTCAGCATGACGCTTGCATTTTGATTTAGTCTCACCTCCCTGACAGCGGCGCTCGGCTGGACAGCTTCCTTTCATTACCACCCCACTCGTTGCTGGCAGCAGTACCCAGCAGCAATTGACTTGGAATTACAGGTGCATATTTCACATTGTGCTTCATAATGCTTCCCCGCAGGAGGCCATTTTCTTTTCTTCCGCTAGGCCGAGAAGGAGAGCTCCGCCAGATGCTTCTCGAACACGCATTTCAATTACCTGAAGGCATCCTCTTCGAATATTGAAAAGTCACATTGTCAAAACAAGGCCTTTGGGTTCTTGGCTCGCATCTGCCACAAGACTTGCCGCCCATTAAAGCTAGACTGGCTAGTTAAACTCATTTTTTTATATTCGTTCGTTTGGATGCTGCGCGTGACGTGAGTGCCGCGTGCCGTAACACCCAGGCCCGTCTGCTCTCGCGCGTGGACTGAAGTCTGCTCCGTGCTGCAATAACCGCCGTCCTGGCCCCTGTGTGAAGTGCGTTATTAGCAGCACTTTGGTTTTTAATGCTGCGATAAAAAATGAAACAATCAACATCATCGACGCAGATTGTGGGTTTAATGTGCAGGGCCTGCTTGGCTGTACGACGGGTGTAAAGCCACGAAGAGACAGTAAAACATGGCAATGCATATAGCTAATTAGGCGTTCCACGTTTACAGGTGTGGAGCCTTTAGCACATCGCGTAAAATGTTGCAGCTGCATAGACTAGAACCCCGGCGCCATATTTAAATATGTTATTTTCCAGCAGGGTTTTAGATCACAATTATCGTTATGTATGTACCAAATGAAGGAAGCAGTCTTTGAATTAGAAATTAGAAATTCTGAATCAATCTGCATGGGTTCGCCTCAATGCCAGCATCCATTTGTCTAGGATCAAACATCACTAGCTTTCCAACATTTGAAGACACAGGCAGCAATATAACAAAGATTTGGGAATGGAGCCTCGATTAGTGATCTCAGGACATAATAGTGCTACGCAAGAAAAGCACTGTTGGGCTTATTTACAAGCCCCCTACGCCGCCGGTGCTCCACCTCTTCCCAAATTAAAAGTGATGCACTGGCAGCGCAACGGGGCTTGTAAATAAGCCCCTGAATGTGTTCATTTTTGTGTTTAAAAAACACGATTAGTCATCATACCTACAAAGCAGCCATGTTCACATATGCCTCTCTACATGTTGTGCAGCTTAGTAGAAAGTTGCACGTCCCCTCACTCCCAAAGAGCACCTGCTGGTTTTTCAAGTACCAGCTGCACTGCACATTGCTATACATTTGATGGGACTGCACCCAGGCTGGACATTAGCCCTGTAAACATACAGGAGTAGGAATGTTTTACCTCTTTAGACAGATATGAGTAAATTACCGAAAAGTAATCTGTTGAATCTGGCATACAAAATAGAAATATGCAGTTACTGCCATCTTAGTTGCTGAGCTTCCTAATAGTTCATTTAAGCATGGCCATGTTATGAAATTAGAAAGTAAATAAAAAAAACCTGGACAAATATCCATATCACTTTCAGATTTTACGAGGACTGTTGCAAACAAACATCCCAATGAGCCATTGGAATTATGGTAAGGCTGAAACCTTGTGCAGCAGACATGAGCATCAAGTAAGATCAGAAAAAGGTGTTCCTGCTTCGATTAATCCGGAAGAAAATAAAACTCAACTATAAAAAATAATCAAACAGCTGGTAACGTCTTAACACATGAAACTCTCATCACGAAATCTGTTGGAGGAGGTGAACCACAATGAATGCAATAGGAAGCTGAAAATTAGACCTCCAAAATTTCTGTCTATAACCCCAAACAAGCACAGACTAGTGTGTACAAAAAAGGCAACCTGAAACAGCTAGGGGAACAACCTTGAGACAATGAAAAAGGCAGTCATCATTCAGCAAAATGAGCACCGGCTGCGGAGTTAGTTCCAACAGAAAACCACAGCATCTCAAATATAAATGGGCTCAGGAGAAAGCACTGGAAGAAGAAAAGATCTATGTTCTGTCATGCACCACATCAAAGTAAAGAGACAGATCAAGGATGCCTAGGCTCCAGCTAATCATATTCGGGTTATCAGGTTCATACTCTCTACAGGATCCCACCTGAGACAGCTGGTCATACTCTTGGAGACACTTTGTAGGATACCGTGCAACCTAGAGGCACCATGCAAAAGCCCCACTACTACACCTACCCACATCCCTGTACATGCTGTCAAGGGGCACTTCCCAATCTGCAACAACAAAACCTTTTCTAGAATCATACAAGTGGCGCTTCCCAGTATGCAACAAAGCCACATTCTAGAATCATACAAGTGGAGCTTTCCAGTCTGCAACAACACAACATTCTAGAATCATACAAGTGGCGCTTCCCAGTCTGCAACAAAGCCACATTCTAGAATCATACAAGTGGAGATTTCCAGTCTGCAACAACACAACATTCTAGAATCATACAAGTGGAGCTTCCCAGTCTGCAACAAAGCCACATTCTAGAATCATACAATTGGAGCTTTCCAGTCTGCAACAACACAAATTCTAGAATCATACCTGTGGCGCTTCTCAGTCTGCAACAACACAACTTTCTAGAACCATACAAGTGGCGCTTCCCAGTCTGCAACAAAGCCACATTCTAGAATCATACAAGTGGAGCTTTCCAATCTGCAACAACACAAATTCTAGAATCATACCTGTGGCGCTTCTCAGTCTGCAACAACACAACATTCTAGAATCATACAAGTGGCACATCCCAGTCTGCAACAAAGCAACATTCTAGAATCATACAAATGGCGCTTCCCAGTCTGCAATACCACAATACTCTAGAATCATACAAGTGGCGCTTCGCAGTCTGCAACAACACAACATTCTAGAATCATACAAGTGGCACATCCCAGTCTGCAAGAACACAATACTCTAGAACTATACAAGTGGCACTTCCCAATCTGCAAGAACACAATATTCTAGAATCATACAAGTGGCGCTTCTCAGTCTTCAACAACAGAAACATCTATAATCATACAAGTGGCGCTTCCCAGTCTGCAACAACACAATACTCTAGCATCATACAAGTGGTGCTTCACAGTTTGCAACAACACAACATTCTAGAATCATACATGTGAGAAGGTGGTCTGGTATATGCTGTCCACTAATTAAAGTGGGCACCCTGTACCAGTCCACACGACCCTTGTGATATATGAGGTCAAAGATAACCTTTTAGAAAGCTATCCTAGTTGTAGCTATGGCAAGCAGCCTTCAAGTATAATCTTGAAGGAATGTAAAGCAGCTTGTTTCACCAGAATATCACCTTCTGAATGACAGAATAAAGGAGAACATAGAAGTAGCACAGACACTGGTGTGTGGGTGTCCCCTAGGGCACTGGTGAAGGTGGCAAACTTTTCGATAAATTTCAAAAAGACGCAAATATATTTGCTTGTCATTCAAATTTAATCATGACGCCCACTTGTAGGCCACGCCCCCTCCCGCCCCTAAGGACCTCTATCTCAATGTGCAACTCTAGAACGCGCAGCCTAAGGCAAGCCCGTCTGCGCCCGTCCGCGGCCGGACGGGGCTAGGGGCATGTCCCCATGCTAAATTAACATCGTACTCTACTGAGGAGCTCACTACCCTCCAGGGCCACTGGCCACTTTCAGAATCTGTCCGCAGCCACATTGTATTACTAGGGCTCGCCCCTCCATCTTTGCCAACACTGACGCTGCCTTTGCCGGCCTCTTCACCGCTGTGCTTTTCCCTGCCTGACCCCCCTCCTCCTACTCCTTCATTATCTGTTCTTTTGCTCAACACCAGGTCAGCGGTCAAACACCACCACGACTTGTTTGTCCTGCTTGATTCCGAGAAGCCCGACCTACTGCTCCTGACCGAAACCTGGTTTTGTGATTCTTCCCTACCCGCACTCTTGGCCGCCCTCCCCCCTTCCTACGCTGCTCTGCATGCCGACCGCCCCGCGGGCAGGATGGGTGGTGGTGTGGCCTTAATTGCTCGGTCCGATTTTAATTTTCAACTTCTCCCCTCTCCCCCCATTGCCCCAACTGAATTCCTTGTAGTCCGCTCCCTATCCTTTTCCCCTCCAATTACGTGCCTTTTGATGTACCGTCCACCCCAGCCTTCGTCTTTGTTTTTGCCAGCATTTCAAGACCTATTGGCCACTCTGGTGGTCAATTATGCCTCGGTCTTGGTGCTAGGCGATTTCAACTACTGGCCTTCAGATCCTTTAGAGAGCACCGCATCTAAAGAATTCACTGAATCTCTTCTTTCCCTGAACTTTGTCCCTCACATATCTGTCCCTACACATTCTCGTGGTCACATACTTGACCAGGTTTGGTCTCTCAACCTTCCTGTTTCCCCGGTGTCTGTATCTCCCTGTTCCTGGTCCGACCATGCCCTTATTTCTTTTTCCATCCTTCTCAAACCTATTTCTAAGGTCCCACATGCCAGAAACACCTGGGCGCGGAATTGGAACCGAGTTGATCTTCCCTCCCTGACCTTCCTGCTTCAGAACTCTTCCCCGACCCTCACTGGTCTTTCATCCAATTCCCAAGCCATCGCTATCAATACCTGGCTGGGTGGAGGTTGCGACTCGGTTGCCCCACTCCGTCGTATCTCTACCCGATGACCCAAGGACTCCAACAGGTGGTTCAACGACAACTTAAAAGAACAAAAACTGACCTTATGGCAAGCAGAGCGACAGTGGAGAAAAAACTACTGCCCCTTATTAAAAACTCACTACTCAACACTACTAACTGAGTATAAGAAAGCCATTTCAGTAGCCAAAACCTCCTATTTCTCCACAAAAATAATGACAGCGGAAAATAAATCTAGGGAGATTTTCGGTATAGTTAATGACCTAGCCTATTCTGATAGAGCCTCGCCTCAAATCCCCCCAACCCAGCCCCTGTGTGACCAATTAAACTCCTACTTTCTGGACAAGATTGCAACCATTAAGGCTAACATTCCCCTCCCTTCCTCTACTTTTGTTGACCCTTCCCCTCCCCCTGTTCAGTGCCACCTTACTTCAATTCCCCTCCTTACTGAGGAAGTATTCTTAAAGATACTTCCTAAGGTCAAATCTGGTTCTCCGGCAGACATCGGTCCGGCACGAATCCTACAACAGATCTACTCTATTTGCCCCCAGCCTCCCCTTACTTTCCTCAATAGCTCCCTTACTCAGGGAGTGGTGATCCCCGCTCTTAAATCAGCTACAATAGTGCCCATTTTAAAGAAGTCCGGCGCTGACCCATCCATCTCAGCTAATTACCGCCCCATTTCTCTGCTGCCATATTTGGGCAAGGTGCTTGAGCGCCATGTCACCTCGGTACTCAGCACCCACGTAGAAGCAAATGGGGGTCTGGCATCTTGTCAGGCCGGCTTCCGCCCCAGGTATTCTACCGAATCTGTCGTGGTGTCAGTCCTGGACAACCTCAGGAAGGGTATGGATCACAACAAACATCAGGCTTTGGTGCTCCTCGACCTTTCCGCCGCCTTTGACACGGTGGACCATACCATCTTACTTTCACGTGTCAGGGCGGCGGGAATTGAGGGCTCAGCCCTGGTCTGGCTATCCTCCTTCCTGAGGGACCGCACCCAGGCGGTTCGGTTGGGGGACTTCACGACCACCCCACTTCAAGTCACCTGCGGTGTCCCCCAGGGTTCCTCTCTTTCTCCCTTATTATTCAATCTTTACATCTTTCCTTTAATCCTGGCACTCCAGCAGCTGGAGGTCACCATTTATAATTACGCGGATGACCTCCAGCTCATCTTTAACCTCTCCTCTTCTCCCCTTTCTATCTCAAACTTCCAGTCCATTATGATTTTCATCAGGGACTGGATGAACCACAACCATCTCAAGTTGAACCCGGATAAAACCGAGTTGGTTCTCACAGGTGGTTCTTCCAGTCCCTGGAACTCTCTTTTCTGGCCCTCTTGTTTTGGTCCCTCCCCCACTCCTTCCTCCACAGTTAAAACCCTGGTTGTCAAAATAAATAGCCAACTCACCTTACACTCACAAATTAGCTCTGTGGTTTCTTCCTGTTTTCTCACTCTCCGAACTATTCGCGCTGTCTCCCGCTTCTTTTCCCCCCAGGCACTTAAGCTGATCAAGTCCGCGCTGGTGATCTCGCGGCTGGACTATGCCAATGCCCTGTACAACGGCATCCCTGCATACAGCCTGCGTAAGCTCCAGATGGTCCAGAACCAAGCGGCTCGGTTGGTGTATGGTCTCCCACGTTTTCACCACTCTACACCCCTCCTCAAGGAGCTCCATTGGCTTCCTGTCAAGGAACGCTCCCTTTTTAAAACCGGCTGTATGGTCTTTCACGCCCGCCAGGGCACGGCCCCAGCCTTCATTTCCTCTCTGATCAATGAATATGTCCCGGTCAGAGAGCTTCGGTCTTCCGCTAAATCCCTCTTGCAAATCCCGCGTTTTAATCGTAAAAAATGGGGGGGAGCCAACTTTTCAACTTTGGCCCCCACCTTTTGGAACTCCCTCCCCGACCATCTACGATCTGCCACACAATACTCCTCCTTCCGCAAAGACTTAAAAACGTTTCTGTTCAAACAGGCCTTTTCCTTGTAACTCGTCCTTCCTTTCCCTGCACCAGGCTCTCTCCGCCCCCAGTTGCTGGACCTACTTCTATAGCGCCAAGAAACCGTAGGGTGAACACCGCGCTTTACAAATGTTTTTAAATTAAATTAAAATTAAATAATACACAGTGGGCTCCAGGGGTAGACCAAACTATATACTAAAATCGGGTATAACAATCATGACTGAGATCAAGACAAGGTCTAGAGCACATAGAATCGCTGGGACCCCACGGAACCACCTAAGGTGAGTAGACAGGGACCCCCATGGAGGACGGGTGCAGTGTGGGAACACGACCACGGGCTCTGTACACTTCTATGGGGAGGTCGGGTTGTAATTTTAAAGTTTAAGGACCCTTCTAGAAGGACTTCAAGCAAGCCCTTTGGAACTTAAGAGTTTAAAGAGTCACCCCATCCGTTGATACCACAGTACCCGAGTTACCTATCTCAGGGGAGCCGGTTGCATAGGTCTGAAGTGGTGTCGGAAACCTCTGTTGTTCTCTATGGAAGGGAGGGAAGAAGTACTGCTGCTGTGAAGGTGAAAAGGGTCTGGTGGAATCCAATCCTGGTTTCTAGAAGGAAGGAATCTGAAAGCAGTGAGGACAGAGTGTGGGTATCTTCAGAATGACCAGGGGCTCGGAAGATGAATGTCCACTGATGTCCGCTGCTTCAGGTGCAAAGAAGGGATGCTTTACCCTGCAGCCACGAGGACTAAGAGATGTCAAGGATGACCAGGTGCCGGATGCAAGCTGTGCCACAAAGGATGTCGAGTGCTGAGGGGTCGGTGTCCGGCGGGAACACCAACAAACCTTGGCAACAGCAACCCTTTCAGGAAGGTCAAACAGGTTACGGTGTGGACCAGCAAGGACCAGGGGACTCACCAAGCAATGGGGAGTCAGGGCACATCTGTAGTAACCAGGAAAGCCCAAGAACAATTAAGATGACCCTCAGGAGGACCCACAGGCCAAATTACCAGGAGTCGCAAGGGGACCTTGAGGAAGATTGCAAAGCACCAGCCCACAGAGCACTCAGTATGAGGAGGCCAAAGTTCTTTGATGCAAATACTGCTCAGGGTCAGGACTACATGGAGTCCAATGCACAAGCTCAGGAATTGCCAACAAGCATATGCACTTGCAAATGGCCACAATGCACATGGGTTTGGGTTACGCACTCCCCACGAGGGATACTGCCTTCAAACTTGGTGAGATGTCAGATTGACCTCAGGGAACTTCAGGAAGGAACCCACATCTGGAGTTGCTGAAATCTTCAGAGTCCAGAGGAGCTCAGGAGCAGCAGACCGGTCAGTTGCGCTGTAGGTGCCTGCGAAGCAGGGGAGTGACTCGTTCACTCCAAGGGAGATTATTCTGTTGTCTTAAGTGCACCACAGGTCCTGTACAGAACCTGAATGGAGCAAAGGCACAAACTAAGCTTCAGACGGAAAGGGGGATGAAGTCAAGCCCGGTAGATGTCCAGCAAAGTCCAAGGTGTTCAGACCGTCGAAGGTCAGTGGTTTCTCCCTGTAGAATCTTGTCCACATAAAACCTAAAGTCTTACAGCCAGGTACGCCCTTTTGTACCCATGGGAGAGGGTTGGACAGAATCAGGGGACCCTCCTAGGGGAGGGGCAGGAGAGAGGGGTGGCTACACCCATGTCCTTTGTCCAGTTTCGCACCAGAGCAGGAGCCAACGGCTCCCAGAACTGGTTTGAGCTGGACTATGCACAGGGACACCAAATGTGCCCCCAGTGCAGACTTTCAGGCAGTCTCAGAGTGCACCCACCCATTGCCAATACACTAAACCCTCTCTGGGAAGTGGTCACACCTCCCTGTGACAGGATGCCTATTGTGCTGCCTTCCTCTGCTCGAACTTGGCTCAGCAGCAGGAGGGCAGAAATGTGTCTCTGGCTGGCAGCATCCATTTTGTGCAGGTTGGGTCGAGAAGGCTGGCACTGGATAGACCAGTGACCCCACAAAGCTCAATTCTTAAGAGTGGAATCATACCTCCCACACCAGTTACTGGTGTGGAGGTATGATTGGTGTGGAGGTATGATTCAAAGGTGTTTGATACCAAACACAATATGTTTCTATGCAGCCGTTCTCCAGATATCATGTACCGCGAGGTTGTAATGCACCTTTACCTATATGTCCGGTTGAGTCATAGACAACCCGGGAGAATGGTCTCCGAAGGCTGTAGAGGGGCTCTGCTCATGCAGGGGCACCCTCTCTCATAAAGCCCAGCACCCTGCCTTCAGGATTGTTAAGGCCTGCTATAGGGGTGACTTATAGGTTTTGTGCTGTGACCATTAGATATAATGAACCTATATCTAAAGTAAGTGGTGCAAGCACCGTCCTACACAGGCTGCAGTAGCATACCTAGAGTTCCATTTTGCATGGCCTCTCATGGGTGGCGTAATACATGCTTCAGCCCATGGGAGGTCTCTGGGGTAGCTATGCCCTGGATACATGTGTACCATGTACTAGGGACTTCTAAGGGTACCCCAGTATCCAATCAGGAGTGTACCAAAGTACATGTATGTCAATGTTAGGGAGAATGCAGATAGACTGGGGTCCTAATTAGCAGGATCCAAGTCAGACTAGTCAAAAACAGTGAGACATCAAGCAAAAAGTGGGGGTAATCACAAGAAGCAGATAATACTTTCCTACAATACAACTGGTGCTTTCCAGTCTGCAACAACACAACATTCTAGAACCATACAAGTGGCACTTCCCAGTCTGCAAGAACACAATTATCTAGAACCATGCATGTGGCACTTTCCAGTCTGCAAACACAGTATTCTAGAATCATCCAAGTGGAACTTCCCAGTCTGCAACAACACAATATTCTGGAATCATACAACCTGCCTGTGTCAACATACTTCATCACGTGGTAGAAAATATAACTCATTAGGAGAGGGCTGACGATTAAAGATCACACATCTAGCAGGACAAATGCTGAATGTAAAGCCAAGAACAACATGGCAGTACAGGGGATTCCTCATATGTGCAATCATTTGGAACCCACATGTGCTTGTGAAATAGTGCTTCAGGCAAATCAAAATTCACAGTTAATCATTTAATCCAGGAAGCATACTAGACTCCAACATTTCTGATAAAGGCAGTGTATGACAACAGACACGGTCTGGCCACTACAGGCTGCCATGGTCACTTGCTAAGTAAAAGCCAATGCCAGGACTCAGGCTAGAATCAAGCTTAGTTGTGGGGATGTGGTGAAAAATATTCCCGCGTTGAGGGCACTGCCACGAACAGAGAAGCATAGTTAATTTAATTGTGTAACTGTAGTGACATCAGGTCAGTGTAGGTTAATACAATTGGTCCAATGGTTATGGGATTACTAAAAACGTTAACGGGAAAGAATATTTCAGTCCAATAATGCCAGACCGTAATCACGTCATTTTGCATTTGCTATAACACAAAAGTGTGGGCAACCCTGTTATGAAGGTTAAATAACACCAAATAGAATTCCAAAAGCTCCCTATTGTTACGGTAAGGTATTTTTCAGTTCAAATAATGTTACAAATTTACTTCAATTGTAAATTTTCAGAATATTTTGAATCAATATTTGTGCTAATGGGCTAATGTCAATTGACAGAAACCCTATAGCCAAAGTGAGTCTTTGATTCAGCAACCGTGTTGTTCACCCTACTCATGCCACTGCTACTACCCTGCCTAAGCACACTACATCCACCAAGTTTGCCAGTTATGTGCAAATCTCCAGATAGGAAATCAAAATATGACTAGCAACCCTTGACCTGAGGAAAAAAGATGTAGAATGAAAACTTGCAGATTTTCTTCGTTTGGGTTCTAAAAGCTTATAATATGAAGAGCCTTGTTTGACATTGCCTCTGGTACCCACAGAATAATATCCTCTAGTCTGCAGGATCAACTTCTGTTAAGAGCAGGGCAATGAAGGTCACTGGTCATCAGGAGTGCATTTGCAATACTTAGAGCTTGGCACAGCTTATAAATATAAACACACCAGGCAGAAGATTTTATTTAGCAAAAATGATCTCAACCTAATTACCATCTCAAAAGGAGGCAGAGAGGCAATGCAGATGAGCACCAGTGTCAGTCACAGTGGAGTACAACCAACTTAAACCCAATTTTTGACGGTAATAGCACTAGGTCCCTAGTCACTTTCCTAATCTGACTGACAAACACCACAAGAGAGCAGGTGCTAAACAGAAACATTATCACAAGGGCGCTATACCATTCAGACATCTCTGAAGTATATCACTTTCTCATTAAAATGAAATGAAATCCGCCATTCCCTCTGGGAGGCAAATGGATTTGAAGACTTTCTAAAGTGGTATCCATAGAGTTAATTTTACGTTAGTGATTGAAAAAGTAACTACTTCGTTCATCTTTACCCGTCTCATAGGGTAAAAAGTAATTCACCAGATTTACAAGTGCTTTGCTTCGAGTTTACAATACATTTCTAATGCAAACCTGATGCAAAGTGTTCAGGTGGGATTTACAATCTAATGCAAAACATTATTTGTCTTGCATTGTAACCCAAAGTAACACAAAGCCACGCAATGAGCTGCCTTTAATACTATGAGATAAGCGAGCATTCCATGGTTGGTGCATGAGCATTCCCCTGTAATTACCCATGGGTTTTGATGTTAATCCTTTCTACAAAGAATTGTGGATTAAGAATTGCGCCAAAATTCTGCGCCTTTTTGAGGTAGGGTTAACATGGAGGAATGTTTTAATCTCTCCTTTTTATTTCCACTGCATGTGTCCTGCACTTTATAGCACACAAACAAAGTGGGAAACATCTTAAAACATAGCGCAGGGATCTTTATGTGAGAGGAGTTCCCGAAAGAATTGGTGTCCGATAGCAGAGTACAATATGTCTCCAAGGAGATGAAAGATGTTTTTAGCAAAGTCAGGTATAATACACAAAAGAATCGCACTATACCACCCACCAGCCAATGGCTTAGTAGAGAAGATGAATCCTACTTTAGTTGAGTGTATCCAATGGGCAGTTAAAAACAACATTGAGGTGAGAATGGCTATGGATAGCATTTTGTTTTCACATCGAACAAGTCCTAATGTTGTCACAAGTAAGGCACCATTAGAAATTATGAGAGGTCATTCACCTGGATGCGAAATATGCCCAGCTTGGTTGAACGAATGTCAATCTCGTTCCATTTATATAGATAAACTTATGTGTCCAAATGATGAAGTGGCACAAAGGAAAATGAAGCAATGGTTTGATGGCAAACATGGTGTTCGCTTGCATGAAGACAAAATCCGTATTCGGACTGGGATCACATTAAAGAACCCACTGATGTACCTAAAGCACATTCTAGGTTTAGAGAACCTATAGTAGTGGAAACAGTTAGTGGAAGTGCTGTCTGGTGAGAGGGCATGAATGGTTGAATCTTTTCAGATTTGTGCAAGTTAGCTACAAAGATTCCAAGGGCAACTCGAGTAAAGTCTGTCTGATAGAGATGGTTAGCGTACCTTTTCGTCATGAAGTTATGAAAAATATTCATAAACAGACCCAAATGAAAAGGGATATCAGGAAACCAGAGAGGTTTAGAGAATGAATTGTTCTAGTTTGTAACATGGCCATTGCTTTATTTTAATTGACATACTGTGCTCATATACACACCTATGCTCTGCGGATTGCCTACTTTCTGCAGTGCAGTGTGCAATGCATGATTGATGCATGAAGGCATTTCTTTGAACAGTATGATTACTTTCTCTTCTCCCCCTGATGAGAAGTATATTGTGCGTTTTGTTTGTTTATTGTATCTTACTTTATAGTTTAAGGTGCATTTTATTTGCTAAGAATTTGATAGTGTTTTACAAGTTATTTATGTGATATTATAAAGGGGATGATGCAGTGGTGATCTGTGACATGTTATGTTCTGCAGATTGCCAGCCTCATATAGTCTCGTGCAGCGCATCCAGTAATGTAATGTGATTAGGATTATATATTCTTCGTAGAATGTTGATGTTTAAACTAAGGAGAGAGTTGTATTCTGGTGCTGTTACACTGGAATTGAAAAAATACAGCGTTCTATCAAGTTTTGGTGTCATTCGTGGTGATGACTCACTTCCACAAATAGTTTTTGTGCTGGAAGGGACGCTTTCCAGCAGAAAGAAAATGCTTCCCACAATGTACCCTTGCACTATGATGCAGCCAAAAGTCCACCCGCACAGGGAGAATGCACACCAAAGCATAGTACTAAGCAAACTTAGTAGATATGGCACTGTTCTGCTCTTTCCTGTTCACGCAATGCAGCGCAGCAACTTTAATTTCTGCACTGTGCTACGTGACGTCTGTGTAAATCTAGGCCAAAGTCTAATTAAGAAGGGACAGATTTCCTGACATTTTGAACTGGGGTTGTGTCACAAAGCGATGCAAGCCTATTCAGAATGTTTAATATGAATTTACTTTTCAGTGCAAACTGAGTTTTGCACTGGAAAGTTGCCTGAAAGTAAGGCAAAGAAGTACGTTGTGCTGGTTTGCATTACTTTGAGTGAACGGAGCGTTATATGGGTGGTACATGGGCATTTTCGTGCACCCACCTAGGTTTTTTGACACAAAACCCTATCTACTATCAATAGTAGATAGGGTTTAGCACCCAAAAATATCCCCTCTTTCAGGCAGGAGTAAAAAGGAGAAATGCTTTTATTTTTCCAAACTTTCCCAACTTTGCATGTGCACTGCACCGTATAGCACACATCCAAAGTGAGAACGTTTATTTTGTCTAAGCATAGTATTTTGTTATGGAAGGATACCCTTCTGGTACAAGTCTTATGCTAGACGTGATGATGCAGAGATGTGTGCTTGGCGCTTGGCAGCAGGATTGAGTGCCACAAAAGAGAGAGAGCGGGACAGTGCCAGCACTTTCCTGTTCTCTCCCTCTCACCCATTGCAATAGAGCATCTTTGAATACTGCGCTGAGTGCCATGACAACTTTGTAAATCTGGGCCCAGCTATTTAAGAAGTTAGCTGAGACTTTCCAAAAGGGAAACAGCACAATCTTATTTTGTAACAATAATGATATTAAATAATGGTGGAACGTACTGAAAAAAGGTCAACATTTTCCAAAACAAATGGAACTCTGAGTTGTCAGCATCATTAGAGTTAAATTAATGACTGTGTGATGGCAAGGCTCAAATAAAAACACTGCATTGAAGGTCGGTTTTGTTAAATGCCATCCATTCTCTCCCTTCAATCCTGAGTCATCTATCATTATGTTGCTGTCCTTTTTTATGCGTGTTGAGAATTATTAGGCGATTACTGCCAATCATGCCCTGCTGTAAATTAAACTAGCTTCAAGAAAGCTATTGGCAAATATATAGTCATATCATCTCTTGATTGACAGGGGACGCTGAGAGGAACTCTTAATTCACAACTGCAGTCCAAGTAAATGCCAAACTCTTTTGACAGGTCCATCTGCCAAAGCGGTTCTTCAGTGGTATTCTAAAGATGAGCATACCACTAGCAGTATGCACTACCTATATATGACCTTGAGTAGAACGTGTGAACCTCCAAGCAATTCTTCTAACACATATTATCATTTTGAGATGTTTTAAAAGACGTGGCCACGCCCATCATGACTAGAGCTGTGTGAAAATCGTGTAATTTATTTTTGTGTAATTACACAAAATGTAATAACCATACAGCGAAATGACACATAATTACACACAATGCGAAACCGGTATTTGTTGTGGTTTTTAAAGTGAAATACGTCCTTGGATACATTTTAGAAAATAGGACGCGTTTTGCGCTAAAAAATAGCACAAAAAACAGCAACCTGACGGAAATGCATTTAGTTAATCCTATGCTAGACAGTGCCCACTGCTCCACAGTGCGAGACAAGTGGCACAACGTGGCCTAACTAGAGCACCAAAGCAGAGGATGAGAGGAGCAGACCAATGCTATTAGATATGCTTCTAAAAATGCAGTGATTGCTCTGCTGCATTGCATAAAAACCTGACTATTCGTGTTTTCTTGCTCCGCTGTCAGCAGCATATGTACTAGCTTGGAGATTTTTTTAAGTTAATGCATGTAATGTAAATGGAGTAAAGAAGTAGTAAGACCCTTTCGATGCCTTCGCAGCACACGGAATGCCATCAAAGTAAGCCCCCTGATGTTTTTCTACCACCATTTGGTCATGCCACAGCTGTAAGTGTTCTTGTATGCCCTACACTTTTGCCCATGATTAGTCGCAGCACCTGGTGTGCAATTACTGCGACACCTGACTCCCATAGGAAAACATTAGCTCTACATTTTGTACTTCGCCTGCCTGTAATGGGCCTTGCCAGAATAAATGCATACAGAGGTGCCAAGAACACACTGTGCTGCTGTAGCACTGAATATATGAATGCCAATATTTTAAAGATCTTTCTAATGTCACATATAATGTATTTGAAAATGTAAAGATTTATGAGACAGCTCATTTTGAAATTAGTTGGGTATTTTTTCTGAATGAATAATATTTGTACGAAATAGAGAAACCCAATGAGCTAACAGAAAAAAAAATATATTTGGGTTTAACTTATATTACAGAATATTTCTCACCTGTCCTAGCCTAGGATGGGCTATGGCATACTTATACAGGCAAGTGGCAACTCTTTTATCCCCCCAGATTTGAAATGCTTTGTTATTTCTCATCCCAGCATGACATACACTCCCCCTGTGACTCATCGCAGGGATCTCTTTTTAAGTAAAGGTAAAGGAGAGACCAAGATAAGTAGAGCTCTTCTTTATAGAAAGTACCTATCTGACCATGAAAACTAAAGGAGTTCAGCAGGGAGATTTGAAGAGTCTGAAAAGTAAGGACCTGATTTAGAGTTTGGCAGACATGTTACTCTGTCACAAATGTGGTGAATATGCCTTTCTCAATAATACAAGTGCATTATAGTCTATAATACTTGTAATGAGGTGGACAGGACATCAGCCATGCTTGTTATGGAGCAATCTGCCCACCAAAATCAGGCCCTAACTCTTTCTTATATGATATCACAATATAGTAAAAGTGTGTGTAGGTTAACTTGGGGAAAGGCTAACTGTTGGTACTTTGTAGGCTTAAAACTTTCACTGATAGGTTTACAGTATATCTCTGTATTGTCATTATTAGTGTACTGAAGTTAGCAGTCCAGTAGCTGGGGTGGGCGGAGGGGAAGAGGAGGGGACAGGACAGGAAAGGGGCAGTGAGAGTAGGGACAGGGTCGGAGTAGGAGGTTAATAATAAAGCTCCTTAACTAACACACACTGTGTCCGTGTGATTCAGTAGCGCGACGCTACAGCTGGCGACGAGGGTGGGATCAGGTGACCCACCAGCAACATTGGGGAGCGAGAAAAGAAGCTGACCCATCCAGAGCCCCGGCTGAACGTGACCGCTACCTGCGGCGCCGGTGCCCTGTAATTGCCGCCGCCTCCAGCCTGAGGCCAGCGGTAGAAAACCTGTCCGCGATCAGGAGATCGTGTGTGGCCGCGCTAGAGCAGCGGGAGACGAGACGCTGCTCATCTGATGTCCGGCGCATTGCTCGCGCCAAGAATCTGAGGAGCGTGCCCCAAAGCGAAGACCAAGGAAAGAGGGATCTGGGAGCCTACCCCAGCCCTCCTGAAGTGTCCTGCGCGAGCGGGGAGTGCAGCGAGAGGTGAGGGAACCCGCGGAGGCACCTAGACGAAGCGCTGATGCCGCCGACACCGGGTCTCACCCCCGATGCGTGAGGAACGGCACGCTGCGGCAAGCAAGACGCGGGAAGGCGCATTGGCCTACCTACACGGTGGAAAGTGGCCAGGAAGTGAAGAGGAACTGCCCAAAGCCTGGCTGCCGGGAGAGAGAGCCCTCGGTGAGTGCCAAGAGTGACCAAGTGTGGCTGAGTGCAGAGGAGCCCGGACCTCGTGTGTGACTGGGGGGCGGCCATCTTTGAGTCAGGCACCCTCAAGGACACCCTCCCTGTGCAGAATACAGGCGGCCATCTTGAAGTCAGGCATTCAATAGAAAACAAGCATTGGCCATAGAACACCAAACAAGCCCTGACAGAGGAACAAGCATTGGAACACAGACAAGCACTGGCCGCTCCAAGAGACAAACAAGCATTGATAGCCACAAGAGTGCGAACCTGAGAAACGCACACCGGCTACTGACGCAAGAAGCGGACTCGGACGCCGAAATCCACGGTCACGATGTCTAACCCTCCCGCGCAGAAGGACATCAAGGGAGGCACCCACCTGCGAGCCCCAGAGCCATTGTCCGTCACAACAGGAAGCAGCATGGGACTAAAATGGCAAGAATGGCTAGAGGATTTTGAGGACTATATTGAAGGGTCCAAGATTGAACCAGACAAAGACAAAATTATAGCCCTTCGCAATCTAGGGGGGCGTGAAATAAGCAAGATTGTTCGGGAGATCCCAGCCACAGATGGTGACACCTATGATAAAGTAAGAACTATTCTAAATAACCGTTTTCTGCATAAGAGAAACGTCGACTATGAGAGACACAAGTTTCACCAGCAGCGTCAGGGTAAGGAAGAACCACTGAGCTCCTTCATACATCGGCTGCGGAGGCAGTCCCAACATTGCGACTTCACCAATTTCTCGCCGGATGCAGCCATCAAATCTCAGATAATCACAGGGTGTCACTCTGAGTCGCTGAGAAGGCGCCTGCTGAGAAAACCTCAAGAACTTGCAGAAATCGAAGAAAACTCCCGACTGTATGACCAGGCTGAAGAGAATGCGGCGGAAATCGAAACGGGGCCCAGTACCAGCCGGGAGCACGCCAACCGCATCACTGAGAGACGGCATGGACGTCAGGATCGGCGCGACAGTGGAAGACGCCACCCGCGAGACAGATCGAGGCGCTCTAAGTATTCACCCCGACGTCGACCAGACTACAGACCAAAAAATTCTGAGAGGAGAGATCGACGGCCTGAACGCACGAGGCGGTGCTTCAGATGCGGATACGACTACCCTCACATTGACTCTTGCCCTGCTATGGGCCAACGCTGCCGGAAATGTGGGCGGTCCAACCACTTTGAGGCTATGTGTGGAGATTACCACAAAGAAAAACGCAGTGATGGTGACAGACAGTATGGGTCGCAGCGACCCTCACGACCGGAGGCCAAGCGTCATCACATCAGGGCAGTTCAGGAAGATCCTCCTAGATCTCCCGCGTCCTCACATTCTAGTCGTGACTCTCGGCGCTCCCGATGGGACCGCCGTTCTCCATCGAGGGACTCAAGATCTTCATCATCTAGACATTCCTCCTACACCACTGAATACGTCAACTTTGCTGACCACGATCGGTTCAAACGCTATCCGCGCCTCAACATCAAAGTGGGCAATCATGCCGCCAAGTTCATGATGGACAGCGGAGCATCGCTTAACTACATATCTGTTGCTGAACACGACCGTATGGACCCCAAACCACGTCTGCACTTCGCACCTGTCCGCGTCTACACCTGGATGGCAAAGAAACCTCTCCAATGTTTGGGCAAGTTTGACACCACCCTAACATACGGCGACCTCTCCATCCCAGCAGTTATCCACGTGATCAAGGGTCCTGAAGCTGACTGTCTGTTGAGCCTCCCCACGGCGGAACGTCTTCAACTGGTACACATCCTCTTCAACGTCCATGACATCTCGGACTGCGCTGGAAAGTTCCCTTCCCTCTTCCGAGGTCTGGGGAAGCTGCAAGGCCGTCAGATCCACCTGCATATTAACGAAACCATCAAACCAGTGGCCCAACACCCGAGAAGAGTGCCATTCCACTTGCAATCAGCTGTCGAGCGTGAACTGCAGGACCTCTTGGACGCTGATATCATTGAGCGCACGGCGGGCCCCACCCCTTGGGTGTCCCCGGTGGTTATTGTTCCCAAGAAAGGCTCGCAGAACAAAGTCCGTCTCTGCGTGGACATGCGCCTGCCGAACCAAGCGATTGAGCGGGAGCGGCACCCAGGCCCGCTCCTGAGCGACATGATCACGGCCCTTAACGGGGCGACCGTGTTCTCAAAACTGGACCTGAACAAGGGCTACCATCAGCTCGAACTTGATGACAGCTCCCGCCCCATCACGACCTTTGCCACTCACCTTGGTCTCTTCCGCTACAAACGCCTCAGCTTTGGCGTCTCGTCGGCCGCCGAGATCTTCCAAGAGGCCATACGTCTCGTCATCCACCACATCCCCAACGCGCTTAACTACAGCGACGACATCCTGGTCTACGGCTCAGACACGCAGGAGCATGACACCGCCCTTGATCGTGTCTGCCTCGCTCTGATGGAGGCTGGGTTGACTCTCAACCGAGAGAAGTGTGAGTTTCATCAGTCGACCTTGAAGTTTTTCGGACACATCTTCTCTGCGAGTGGCATGAAACCGGACCCAGACAAAATCGCCACACTCAACAACACCAAGAGTCCGACAGACGTCAACGACTTGCGTTCATTTCTTGGAATGGCCAGCTACTGCGCCCGCTACATTCGTGACTACGCCACTGTGAGTCACCCTCTGAGGCTCCTCACGAAAACTGGTGCAAATTTTGTGTGGACTCCGGAGTGCGAGCGTGCCTTCAAGGACATCAAACATGCTGTGGAATCAGCCAAATGCCTCTCCTACTTCAACCCGGGGAGAAAGACAGAGATCACCGTGGACGCGAGCCCGGTGGGCTTAGGGGCCATCCTGGCACAATACGACCATGAGTCGGATCAGAGAAGAATCATTGCCTATGCCAGCAGGAGCTTAACAGACCCCGAGAAGCGGTACTCCCAACCGGAAAAGGAGAGCCTAGCCGTCGTGTGGGCGTGCGAACATTTCCACATTTTCATTTATGGGAAACATTTCACGCTCATAACTGACCATCAAGCGCTCGTCACGATTTATGGCAATCCCAAGTGCAAAATGCCTCCCAGGATTGAGAGATGGGGCTTGCGGCTGCAAGAGTACACATTCTCAATTATTCACAAACCGGGGAAGGATGAGAATCCGGCCGATTATATGTCTCGCCACCCCCGAGACTCATCAGAGACTGTGCCTTCCATTGCGGAAGAATACATTCATTTTGTGACCACCCATGCTCGTCCACCAGCCATCCCCATGCACGCCATTCGGGAAGCGACCGGCCAAGACAGCACCTTACAAACGGTGATTGAGCGCACCCGAACCAACAGGTGGAGATATCACCCGCAGGAGGAAAAGGAAAGTCCTGCTGTCAGGAAAGAACTACAAGCCTTCCGGCATGTCTCCGATGAACTATCTGTAACCAGTGACGACCTCCTCCTTAGAGACCACAGACTAGTCATACCAACGACCCTGAGACAAGGAGTAATTGATTTAGCCCACGAAGGCCATCGAGGAGTCGTCTCCACCAAGAGAGCGCTGAGAGAACGTGTCTGGTTCCCAACCCTCGATCAGATGGTTGAGGACACACTAAAAGACTGCCACCCATGTCAACTGACCAGTCGCAGCAATCCACCTGCACCCCTACAGATGACTCCATTGCCTAATGGAGTATGGCAAGAAGTTGCCATGGACTTTTATGGCCCCCTGCACTCTGGGAAATATGTGGTCGTCATCCTGGACGAATACTCTAGATTCCCAGTGGCCCAGTTCATATCATCCACCAGTGCCGCCTGCACCCTCAAAGTGCTCGAAGAAGTCTTCGCAACTTGGGGTGTCCCCCGGATCATCAAGACAGACAATGGGCCCCCATTCAACAGCCATGAGTTCAGCGACTTTGCGAAACACATGGACTTTCAACATCGCAAAGTCACGCCACTCTGGCCTCAGGCCAACGGCACCGTGGAAAGATTCATGTCCACCATTAAGAGAACATTCCAGCAAGCCACGGCCGAAAAGAAAGATCTTCAGTCTGCACTAAATGAGGTCCTTAGTGCCTATAGGACCACTCCCCATTCCACAACAGACCAATGCCCTGCGACCCTCATGCTTGGGAGGACAATGAGGAATCGGATCCCCACATGGGACGGTGCCTTGAGAAAACCTCCGTCGGATCAACAGCACAGAGACATGGCCATAACTGATCGACGCCGCAAGGACAAGATGAAAGAGTATGCGGACCGCAAGCGAAGAGCACGGTCCCCCTCCCTGAAAGAAGGCGACCGAGTCGTTGTCAAGCAGGAACAACGTCAAAAGACTGACTGTCGTTTCAAAGACGAGCCCCTAACAATTACTCAACAAAAGGGCACCATGGTGACAGCAGAGTCAGAAACACGACGAGTCACCCGCAACGCTTCTCATTTCAAGAAGTGTCCTCCTGAAGTTCATGAAAGCACGCTTGTGGTCCCCGCACCTGAGGGCAGAGACAACCCTGAGACTGTCACACCCGACACCGGGCCTTCGCCCACAGCAGAGCCCTCACCTGAAGGTGTCGTATCCACACCAGCGAGACCCCGCCGTCATGTGCGGCCTCCTAAGAGACTGATTGCAGAGATGGACTAATCTCTATTTCTTTCACTTGTTATTTTATTAAGAAAGGGGGAGATGTACTGAAGTTAGCAGTCCAGTAGCTGGGGTGGGCGGAGGGGAAGAGGAGGGGACAGGACAGGAAAGGGGCAGTGAGAGTAGGGACAGGGTCGGAGTAGGAGGTTAATAATAAAGCTCCTTAACTAACACACACTGTGTCCGTGTGATTCAGTAGCGCGACGCTACAATTAGCTTGCGAAAAAACAGGAGAAGAGATATTTTCATTTGCTATGTTGAAATGTACACTTTTTACAATGATTGTTTCAGCCACGCTTGGGACAGTGGACTTCCTGATCACGTTCATCTGTTCCCTACCTATAAGAGCACTTGGAACAAACTTTGAAGCAGGGTTTGGAGAAGTACTCATGATACTTGTGCAGATGTCAGGGACTGATCACATTACCCCTATGGTCGCACATGTCCTTCACTATTGCTTTTGTAAAGTCAATGTCTCTAGTGAGTCTAGTGTAACTGATGCTGTTTCCACACATTTTTACAATGGCAATCTTCTTTGGTATTGATATTAACATAGTTGCACCGTCAGCAAGAATACAGGCACTGATAGTAATTATGCAGCCTTGGACTTTGGGATCCTTTTGTTGCTTGTGGACACGTGGATTAATATGATGTACTAGATTATGAAGCACCAAGGTGCTAGTTCTGGTGAGGTTTATTATTTAAGAGATTGGGCATTTGCTGCTCTTCGTGTTAGAGTTCTAAACTGTCAGGACTTCACTGACTGTATCAGAGTATTCAGTAGTTATATTAGGACTTTCCAATCAAAAGTCAAAAGAGCCCAGTCAGACAATTAGAATTCTAATAAGGTACTCGTTATGAGCTGCAGATTTCAGATAAGGGGCAACTGACTGAATTTATTGAAATATTTTTATATATTAACAATGTGTATCTGAATCACAGAGACCAGGATTCTGAAAATGAAAGGAAACCAACCATTTACAGCTTCTGAATAGGGCAGAATTAATTGTCAGTTAAGATGATAGATAAGCTAATATTATCAATCTTGCTTTGATCACAACTCCATGATGAGACCTGTCTCGGATGTCGATTAATCATGCAATGTCAACTCCACCTAGCCCTCTTCCTTAGTTTACGCTTTGGTTGCTAGAATGAATTGTCTCCCTTTCAGTTCAAACCAGAGAAAGGTCTGCATGTGATTTCTGTGCTACTCTCATATTTATTACCAAGGCTGGTTGAATGCCTGAGGTAATTAATTAGTCAGGAGCATTGTTCATTGAGACTGATTAATTATGAAACTTCATTCAGATAATACAGCTACTACTGCTCAAGCACCATCGAGCTGTAAAATGACTCATGCGAAAAGTCTATGGGGCATATTCTCAAGGAGCTATCGCCGAGTTAACAGCACTTTATCGCTGCCAAAGTCGCAATACATTTATCGCCCCATTCACAAGCTGGTGCTAACAGCCCATAGGACACGTTTTCCTGTGATAGCAGCCACAGAAAACATCGCCACAGATGAGTCCGCAACTATCGCTAATGAGATGCAGAGTAGGCGTTCCCGAGCAAAAAGCAGCAACAACAACACTCCTCAACATTCTCAATGACCAGCCAGATAGGCGATAAGATCACAAAACATGCGATAAGGGGCATTAGCAGAGGGAAACTTACACCTGCTCTTACCTGGTGTAAAGTCAGGCCACAGCCTGCACCACAAACGGGAGCCAAGGCCAGAGCCACATCTGAAGAACAACAGATGCCATGGAGCCACTGATTATGCAGCCCAGACACCCAAGAGTGCCGCAACACCCACTGCCACCACCCCCAGGACCCCCCCTCCCTGCCCCCCCGGACGAAGACATGTCACATCAACTACACAGAATCATGTACCAAATATTCCGCCTGATGTTTCGCAATCACATCTGGTTACATGCATGTGTCGACACAAAAATGAGCATCACACATTCACCATCGAAGCAACAAATGAGAATTTATTAAAACAAACACAGAAAAGAAATGAAGACACATGGCGGCACCCCTCGGGACACTCCGTAGGTCACAGCCTGCAAGACAAAAATCATGATGAGAAGGTGTGTCCTGTACACATCAACAGACAGAGAGAGAGCGAAGGAGAGAGAGAGAGAGAGAGAGGGAGAAAGAGATAGACGGACAGAGAGGGGGAGAGAGAGTTAGATGGACATAGTGGGAGAGAGAGAGATAGACGGACAGAGAGGGGGAGAGAGAGAGACAGACAGAGAGAGGGAGAGAGAGAGAGACAGACGGACAGAGAGGGGGAGAGAGAGATAGACAGACAGAGAGGGGGAGAGAAAGACAGACTGACAGAGAGGGGGACAGAGAGATATACGGACAGAGAGGGGGACAGAGAGAGACAGATGGACAGAGAGGGGAAGAGAGAGAGAGAGACAGACAGACAGACAGAGAGGGGGAGAGAGAGATAGATGGACAGAGAGAGGGAGCAAGAGATAGACGGACAGAGAGGGGAAGCGAGAGAAAGACAGACAGAGAGTGGGAGAGAGACACAGACAACAGAAGAGATGGACAGGGAGAGAGAGTGCCGACACTGCGAGCCCAGGCCACACTGCTCACCAGCTGCCACCGGTGTGTCTCCCACCAAATGCCGGTATGTAGTGCAGTTCACCAGATCCCACATCTGAAACAGATCCATCATCTGAAACAGAGTCCAGATATATGAATGGGACAGTGCAAACAATTGCACGCGACATCATGGAGAAGTGTGGCTCACTGGTTAGAGGCGGCAGACCCTGAAGCAGAGGTCAGACCCGGGACCAGGGTTCAATTCCCAACGCGGCAGGGTCTTGAGCCCAAAATATCCACGGACTCGATAATTCTTGTTTCGGTGCCTACTGGAGTCACAGGTTCACACTTTGCAGCTCTGGGCATTAGCTTGCTTAATCTCCACTACGGCCCCCATGCGGCGGGATGCCTGGCTTTCACCTTGGGGATGCCCAGTATGGGTATCTCACAGGGAAAAACCAGGACGGGTTCCCAAGGCAAGCGCCGAGATGCCTACGGGTAATCAAGCGCTATATAAGAACGCTTAATAATAATAATAATAATAATAATCATCGCCTGTCCACTCCTGCGTACCCAGGCAGCTGCTCCCCAGCCCCTCCCACCACTCAGCGGTGCATGCCCGCCCCTGAGCACCCATCCAGCTGCACCCCAGCCCCACCCGCCTCCCAGTGGTGCATGCCCGTCCCTGTTCACCCAAGCCTCACTGCTCACCTTCTGCCACCGGCGTGTAGAAATGAGGGCCCACCCGAACCCTGTCCCCGCAGACATGTCACCCTCAACATCATGCAGCTCCGCGCCGCAGGCCCCAAGGTCTCACATTTGGTGCTGGGTCTTGATTTCTCAATGAAAGAGAACATACCAGTGCACCCGGCATCATTGCAGGCTGCACACTCGCTCAGCCTCATAGGTGCCACTAACTCTGTGATCCAGGAGGCTACGTGGCGGTAGGCCCGCACTGCCTGCTGGCTCAGTCCTACATTGCGGTTCAGCAGGGCACATAAAACCTGAGCCGTCCGGGCCGCCGGGAGAGGGCATCATCACAGGCTGCTCACGTGCTCAGCACTTAAGGTGCCCCTACCTCAGTGCACCGAAAGTCACCGTCCCATGGAGATGTGCCTGTGCCGGCCGCAGTACATCCGCTGCCACCAAGTCTGTGCCCTGCAAGTCATGGACCCTCTATGATTGGGTATCGTGGTGTGAACCAAAATATAAATTCTTAGAAGGGGGTCAATATGGGTTGGTTTAATGACCATAGAACCTCACAACCCTAGAAACCATAAATACTAAACAGGGAGGTACATAGTCAGAAGAACAATGTGTGTTGTTGTGGAAGCGTGGAACAGAAATACCACTAGGCTGAAGTATTCCCATCAGCCCACCATACGTGGCGGAGGCATCGTCATGTGGGAAGTGGATAGTATATTCCAAATCTCACTCACCCCATCAAAGATGGTGTAGAGATCGGAAAACTGTGATGACCTTCAAGCCACAGTGGATTTCAGAATGGTGCTAATGGATGTGCAGTGCTCAAAATAAAGTGAACTAAAAGAAATGTTTAAAAACAGCTACAAGAGCAGAAAATATGTTTATTGGATACTGCTCTGGTGTCGTGGTTAAGAACAGGCGTTTTGTAGTCTGAAATTATAACTACCATAAGACGCTCAGCAGTGTGGTCAACATGTTTCAGCTGTTATCCAGCTTTCGTCAGGACCAGAAGTAGTGAAGATGCAACTGCAATAATGAAAACGGCAATTCTAAATGGAAAAAGTAATCCTACCAGTATTTTGGAGCCCCAATATTAACTGGAGGAGACTCTGAATGAATTTGTCCTTTTCCTAAGGAAAAAATGAAGTGAACAACAAATATCCTTAGTGATCCACAATTAACGAACACAACACAAACACAATAAATAAGGACTTTTTGCCTTATTACAACAGAGGGTCAAAAAGTACTCCTGTGTAATGCCAATAGTAATTATAAAGACTTCTTAATTGAATTAGACTTACCCAGCGTTGTGTGGGAAGAAACCTCACCTCACCCGGCACCCGCTCGGGAGAATGAGGCCCCGCTCTGTTAAGATAGAAAATATAGCCATAAAGTAAATCTTTTAACATGTGAGCAGATTCAACATGTAAAAGGTGGCTACTACAAAATAGTTTCTATCAGTCAAAAAACTCAATTGTCTCAAAAAGAAGAACACCATACACCAGAACATGGACTAGACTAATACCAAGAATTTTTTAAAAAATGAACTGTGAGCAAAAGATCCCAAGCCCTAAGTAGAGAGTATAGGGAAAGAGGGAGCGCACACCTACCTGTCCGTCAGTACCTCAAGCAAGCATCCGAGTGGGAGTGGAGGTAGCGGACAGGCAGGGAGCATGCCTTTTATCCCCTTCTTAATTGGCCCATTAGTGCTAACGAGCGAGCAATCAGATCGTTTAGACGATCCCATGACAAAAGATTACATCATGCGCATGCTCGGGATAAGGGCACTTTCATTCGAGCATGCGCTATTGTCAGAGAATAGCGGTTTAATTGTGAATAGTGGTTTTGTTTAAACCTGCGCTGCAGCTTCGCCGGCGGTGTCTACACCTCGCGCGTGCGCGTTCCACAAATACACCAGAAAGTGTTTTTAGGCTAGAGCATGCGCTAAGGCCCATAAGCGAGACACAAACAATGACAAAGGCTCGGTGCGTGTAAGATGTAGCCGCGTAATGCGGAAACTCAAGGACTGCAGGAGCCGAGTGGTATGTGCGCTGCACGCATGCGCATAGTATCACAGAGGCCAGACACGCGACGATGTTAAGTAACAATAAACCAGGATGGTGGTTGTTTAGAAAGTGCAGAGCGCGCGGGGCATATTGAATACAAAATTGATTGTACCAAACCCCCCATATGACATATGAAGACAGTGATAAATAATTAATTTTGAAAGGAGGCGGCACTTGCGGCTTAGACTCAAAGCTGACATGTGAAGTGATGGTTATTCAATAGCACTAGGCGAAGGGGGCGTATAGGATACATCAGTTTACATATGGAGCCCCCTAATGGTGTATGAACACAATGGTAAATTTCTAAAGGAAGGACATGTCCCTGGCAACATAAACTCATGGGTCAAGGCCTCGAACAGGTGCAACGGAAAGATGATATTCTTGAAAAGATCCTGCAGAGACGTAGAGATACTATGGTGGAAAAAATGTTCTCATGCATATTTAGTGAATATAAACATGGAGACAATAACAGGTAGCTACAGCCATGAAAATGTTGGTGCATGGTTGCCAATGACTGTATCGCCATTAGGAAATCTTACAGTGCCGTCCAGGCAATATCATCATTCAGACCCCTTTTGTCACTGTTAAGTGAAAAAATCCATTTCTGCTCTTTCACAAAAAGGAATCTGGTTATGTCACTAATATGAGGTGGAATAAAGGGCTGTTCCAGGACAACCCACCTGAGGTCTTCTGCAGAGTGTTTTAGGGTGAGGAAATGGTCAGTAAGTCTGGTCGATTGTTTTTGGCATCGGATGGTGCTCTTATGTTCTCCAATCCTCAATTTAATTTTCCTGGTTGTGAATCCTATGTATCGCAATGAGCAGGGACAGGTGATCATGTATATGACCCTCTCTGTGTTGCAATTTGTGTGTTTCTTTAGAAACCATGTTTTACCAGACCCCAAGTCAACTCGTTCAGCTTTAGATGTTTGTGGGCAAGCACTGCACAAGCCACATGGATAGTGGCCCTGTACGGGTGGTAAATCCCAGAGTGTGTTGGATCTGGCCGATTCTTGGGACCGTGGTCTCGTGTGGACTAGGCTATCATGAAGAGAGGGTGCCCTTTTGAAAGAGAACAGAGGTGGGGGAATGTTTTCATTGGGAATATTAAGAATATTCCAATGTTTCCTTATTGTCTTTTGAATGCTATTTGAAAGCACACTGAAAGTACTGACGAAGGTTAGACAGTCCAAAGTAGGTTTTGTCTGGAGTTTGTCAAGCAAGGAGTCTCGATGATTATTAGAGGCACGTTTCCAAGCTCTTTTTACGAGCTCTTTGGAATAGTTTCTAGTTTGTAATTGCTGTGACAAGTGGCGGGCATGCTTATTGAACAGACCTGTGGAAAAGCAGTTCCTTCTCAGCTGGAGAAACTGACCGACTGGCAAATTCACACGTAAAGAACGCGGATGATGGCTGCTAAAAAGTAAGAGGGAGTTTCTTGCCATAGGTTTTGTGTAAAGCTCACTTCCTAATTTCCCATCCGCTGGAAAAATGGAGAGATCAAGAAACGAGAGTCTCTCATGGCTAACCTCAATCGTGAATTTAAGATAAGGGTTCCGATCGTTCAGCCACTGGTGGAACATATGTGCCTCATCTGTTGAGCCTCGCCAAACCACAAAGATGTCATCTATGTACCTCTTCCATAGCACCAGGTGGTGAAAAAAAGGGTTGCTATGGTTGAGGACATGATCTTGCTCGAATTGGTGGACATAGAGATTGGCGAGGCTCGGGGCAAAAATACTCCCCATTGAGGTCCCTGAAATTTGGAGGAAAAACTCGTCCTCGAATTTGAAGAAATTTTCAGTCATGGCTAACTTCGCACAATCCATGATAAAATGGATGGGGGTGATGGTGTCGAGGGTGCACTGAGACAACAACTGTCTAATAGTCTCAAGAGTCTCCAACTGTGGAATACACGTAAAAAGAGACTCAACGTCAAAGCTGACAAGAAGGTCAGTCTCCACATTAAACTGCACATCTGGCAATAGTCGCAAGACGTCAGCAGTATCCTGTAGAAATGTGGGCATGGCCTTCACGATGGGTTGAAGAAAGTAATCCACAAAAGTGGATAGGGGCTCTAAAAGAGACCCGATGCCCGAGATGATCGGGCGTCCCGGTGGTGGTCTAGTGGCTTTGTGAATTTTGGGCAAGCAGTAGAATCCTGGAATGACTGGATGCTCTGTGACCAAGAATCTCGCTTCATGAGGTGTGATCCAACCCTCGGCAGAGCCCTCATTCACTAGAGTCTTGATTGCAACCAGAAGACGAGGTGTGGGGTCTATAGTGAGACGACGGTAAAATAGTGGGTTGTTGAGTTGTCTAAGGCATTCTTGTCGATATTGGGTGGTGTCAAGAATAACTGTGGCACCACCTTTATCTGCTTGTTTGATCGTGATCGATGTATCTTTGGACAGCGTGGTCAATGCACTTCTCTCTCTCATGGGGAGATTTTGAAAGCCTTCAAATCTCTCTTCATGAAGCCTCATGATGTCGTGGGTAACTGCTAGCTCAAAGGTCATTACCTGGGAAGGAACCTGATGGCTAAGAGGGGTGAACGTAGATTTTGGGCGTAGTCCAGTATTAGTTTCGGTCTGTTCAGAACTGACTTCTGTGTCAGATTTGTTCTTAAAGAAGAAATGGAGGCGTACTTTTCTGAAAAACTTTTCAAGTTCGAGTCTGGATAAAAAGGGATCACCCTTGTTAGTAGGAACAAATCCTAGACCTCTCTCAGTTCTTGAGAGAGGTCTAGGATTTGTTCCTACTAACAAGGGTGATCCCTTGACATCATGAGGCTTCATGAAGAGAGATTTGAAGGCTTTCAAAATCTCCCCATGAGAGAGAGAAGTGCATTGACCACGCTGTCCAAAGATACATCGATCACGATCAAACAAGCAGATAAAGGTGGTGCCTTGACACCACCCAATATCGACAAGAATGCCTTAGACAACTCAACAACCCACTATTTTACCGTCGTCTCACTATAGACCCCACACCTCGTCTTCTGGTTGCAATCAAGACTCTAGTGAATGAGGGCTCTGCCGAGGGTTGGATCACACCTCATGAAGCGAGATTCTTGGTCACAGAGCATCCAGTCATTCCAGGATTCTACTGCTTGCCCAAAATTCACAAAGCCACTAGACCACCACCGGGACGCCCGATCATCTCGGGCATCGGGTCTCTTTTAGAGCCCCTATCCACTTTTGTGGATTACTTTCTTCAACCCATCGTGAAGGCCATGCCCACATTTCTACAGGATACTGCTGACGTCTTGCGACTATTGCCAGATGTGCAGTTTAATGTGGAGACTGACCTTCTTGTCAGCTTTGACGTTGAGTTTCTTTTTACGTGTATTCCACAGTTGGAGACTCTTGAGACTATTAGACAGTTGTTGTCTCAGTGCACCCTCGACACCATCACCCCCATCCATTTTATTATGGATTGTGCGAAGTTAGCCATGACTGAAAATTTCTTCAAATTCGAGGACGAGTTTTTCCTCCAAATTTCAGGGACCTCAATGTGGATTTTTTCGCTCCGAGCCTCGCCAATCTCTATGTCCACCAATTCGAGCAAGATCATGTCCTCAACCATAGCAACCCTTTTTTTCACCACCTGGTGCTATGGAAGAGGTACATAGATGACATCTTTGTGGTTTGGCGAGGCTCAACAGATGAGGCACATATGTTCCACCAGTGGCTGAACGATCGGAACCCTTATCTTAAATTCACGATTGAGGTTAGCCATGGGAGACTCTCGTTTCTTGATCTCTCCATTTTTCCAGCTGATGGGAAATTAGGAAGTGAGCTTTTCACAAAACCTATGGCAAGAAACTCCCTCTTACTTTTTAGCAGCCATCATCCGCGTTCTTTACGTGTGAATTTGCCAGTCGGTCAGTTTCTCCGGCTGAGAAGGAACTGCTCTTCCACAGGTCTGTTCAATAAGCATGCCCGCCACTTGTCACAGCAATTACAAACTAGACACTATCCCAAAGACCTCGTAAAAAGAGCTTGGAAACGTGCCTCTAATAATCATCGAGACTCCTTGCTTGACAAACGCCAAACAAAACCTACTTTGGACTGTCTAACCTTCGTCAGTACTTTCAGTGTGCTTTCAAATAGCATTCAAAAGACAATAAGGAAACATTGGAATATTCTTAATATTCCCAATGAAAACATTCCCCCACCTCTGTTCTCTTTCAAAAGGGCACCCTCTCTTCGTGATAGCCTAGTCCACACGAGACCACGGTCCCAAGAATCGGCCAGATCCAACACACTCTGGGATTTACCACCCGTACAGGGCCACTATCCATGTGGCTTGTGCAGTGCTTGCCCACAAACATCTAAAGCTGAACGAGTTGACTTGGGGTCTGGTAAAACATGGTTTCTAAAGAAACACACAAATTGCAACACAGAGAGGGTCATATACATGATCACCTGTCCCTGCTCATTGCGATACATAGGATTCACAACCAGGAAAATTAAATTGAGGATTGGAGAACATAAGAGCACCATCCGATGCCAAAAACAATCGACCAGACTTACTGACCATTTCCTCACCCTAAAACACTCTGCAGAAGACCTCAGGTGGGTTGTCCTGGAACAGCCCTTTATTCCACCTCATATTAGTGACATAACCAGATTCCTTTTTGTGAAAGAGCAGAAATGGATTTTCTCACTTAACAGTGACAAAAGGGGTCTGAATGATGATATTGCCTGGACGGCACTGTAAGATTTCCTAATGGCGATACAGTCATTGGCAACCATGCACCAACATTTTCATGGCTGTAGCTACCTGTTATTGTCTCCATGTTTATATTCACTAAATATGCATGAGAACATTTTTTCCACCATAGTATCTCTACGTCTCTGCAGGATCTTTTCAAGAATATCATCTTTCCGTTGCACCTGTTCGAGGCCTTGACCCATGAGTTTATGTTGCCAGGGACATGTCCTTCCTTTAGAAATTTACCATTGTGTTCATACGCCATTAGGGGGCTCCATATGTAAACTGATGTATCCTATACGCCCCCTTCGCCTAGTGCTATTGAATAACCATCACTTCACATGTTAGCTTTGAGTCTAAGCCGCAAGTGCCGCCTCCTTTCAAAATTAATTATTTATCACTGTCTTCATATGTCATATGGGGGGTTTGGTACAATCAATTTTGTATTCAATATGCCCCGCGCGCTCTGCACTTTCTAAACAACCACCATCCTGGTTTATTGTTACTTAACATCGTCGCGTGTCTGGCCTCTGTGATACTATGCGCATGCGTGCAGCGCACATACCACTCGGCTCCTGCAGTCCTTGAGTTTCCGCATTACGCGGCTACATCTTACACGCCCCGAGCCTTTGTCATTGTTTGTGTCTCGCTTATGGGCCTTAGCGCATGCTCTAGCCTAAAAACACTTTCTGGTGTATTTGTGGACCGCGCACGCGCGAGGTGTAGACACCGCCGGCGAAGCTGCCGCGCAGGTTTAAACAAAACCACTATTCACAATTAAACCGCTATTCTCTGACAATAGCGCATGCTCGAATGAAAGTGCCCTTATCCCGAGCATGCGCATGATGTAATCTTTTGTCATGGGATCGTCTAAACGATCTGATTGCTCGCTCGTTAGCACTAATGGGCCAATTAAGACGGGGATAAAAGGCATGCTCCCTGCCTGTCCGCTACCTCCACTCCCACTCGAATGCTTGCTTGAGGTACCGACGGACAGGTAGGTGTGCGCTCCCTCTTCCCCAATACTCTCTACTTTAGGCTTGGGCTCTTTTGCTCACAGTTCATTTTTTTAAAAATTCTTGGTATTAGTCTAGTCCATGTTCTGGTGTATGGTGTTCTTCTTTTTGAGACAATTGAGTTTTTTGACTGATAGAAACTATTTTGTAGTAGCCACCTTTTACATGTTGAATCTGCTCACATGTTAAAAGATTTACTTTATGGCTATATTTTCTATCTTAACAGAGCGGGGCCTCATTCTCCCGAGCGGGTGCCGGGTGAGGTGAGGTTTCTTCCCACACAACGCTGGGTAAGTCTAATTCAATTAAGAAGTCTTTATAATTACTATTGGCATTACGCAGGAGTACTTTTTGACCCTCTGTTGTAATAAGGCAAAAAGTCCTTATTTATTGTGTTTGTGTTGTGTTCGTTAATTGTGGATCACTAAGGATATTTGTTGTTCACTTCATTTTTTCCTCAGGAAAAGGACACATTCATTCAGAGTCTCCTCCAGTTAATATTGGGGCTCCAAAATACTGGTAGGATTACTTTTTCCATTTAGAATTGCCGTTTTCATTATTGCAGTTGCATCTTCACTACTTCTGGTCCTGACGAAAGCTGGATAACAGCTGAAACATGTTGACCACACTGCTGAGCGTCTTATGGTAGTTATAATTTCAGACTACAAAACGCCTGTTCTTAACCACGACACCAGAGCAGTATCCAATAAACATATTTTCTGCTCTTGTAGTTGTTTTTAAACATTTCTTTTAGTTCACTTTATTTTGAGCACTGCACATCCATTAGCACCATTCTGAAATCCACTGTGGCTTGAAGGTCATCACAGTTTTCCGATCTCTACACCATCTTTGATGGGGTGAGTAAGATTTGGAATATACTATCCACTTCCCACATGACGATGCCTCCGCCACGTATGGTGGGCTGATGGGAATACTTCAGCCTAGTGGTATTTCTGTTCCACGCTTCCACAACAACACACATTGTTCTTCTGACTATGTACCTCCCTGTTTTGTATTTATCGTGGTGTGAACGCCTTCATATCACTTCAAGGCCTGCAAAATGTGATGTTGCAGGTCCCTGGGCCCCCCATGCCTACATGCACACAACAAGGATACACCCCGAGAGAGGTTGGAAATGGCGTCGTGCAAGTGCGCCTCACCCTTTTTATTGGCAGGGTCGCATGTGCTATGATGCATGTGCTGGATGGGTGTGGTGTGGATGTAAACCAGCTGTGAGGGAGTGGCAGTGGCATGCTGACAACTAGACCTGTGAGCAGCAGATCACCACAGGGAAGTCCTGGTACATGTAGCAATGTCCCCCCCCCCAGAGTGTAAGCATAGTGGGCTCTCCTGGTGTATGCCATTCCAGCGTGAGGGTTTGAACAATGAACTCAAGGCTCTGGGCGTGGTTCCGTACGGGGCTGGACAAGCAATTAACTAATGCGTGTGTCGCTGTAGTTGCGTCCGCGCCACCCGGACAACATTCAGCAATGTGTCACCTTCTGACCCAAGTCCACTAACATGAGCCACATGGACGTAAGGGGAATTCACTGACTCTACATTCATCAATACTACCACACATGAAAGACCATTGACACAACACATCTGTGTGATTCGGAATGTTTAATGCACATTCAGTGGAGTGTTGCATCTGGAGCAACACAGGGCCATGCAAACCCCACTTTACACTGTTGGCCCGTGGAGGGCAGGTCAGAGTCCTTCAGGGAATAACAAGCCCAAAGGAAGAGGAAGAGTTCAGTAAGCAGTCAATTTGCTGTGTCATTGGCGATAAAACAAAATATGGCAGTCCATTGTGAGGTCCAAGGTGAGTGTTGCAGAGGGTATCCGGGGACAGGGAAAGGTGATCATGCAGAGGGCAGAACAAAGCTGAAACCGGCGATATGGCGAAGATGAATGCTACTGCGTCCTTCTTACCACAATTCATCCACATCTTCATCCTCTGCTGTTCCATGTGCTTCACGTGTGGGTGGTGCTGGCCTTTCTTCAGCACTGTGTGGCAGTGACACCTCAGGGGCCAGAGGTGGAATGTCTGCCGCACTGTGTGGCACTGACACTTCAGGGGCTGAGATGCGAATGTAGTGGTAGCAGCAGCATGCCACAGCGCCAGGCCTTGTGGCATCAATGCCATGAGGATGGTTTTGAGGTCATTGAGGAACCCAGCTACCACTTGCTGGTGTGCAGCCGTGGCAGCCGCTCTTTTCGCATTGGCCTGATTCATGGTCTCCAATAGTCTCCCCATGTTTACTACCTCCCCGGCAAGCTTGACAGTGCCACTCTGACTAGTCAGTCGTTCTTGTCTCTGAGTCAGGACTCTGGCGATGTCAGACATGGTTTGTTGGTGAGCATAGAGCAGACTGTGGGTGTCTGTTATTCTGTTAGGGACAGTGACTAATCCCCGATGGGACTTAGACACCCACATATGGCATCTAGTTTGTCTGCCATGGGGTCAATGCCTACCCGCACCTGTTTAGCCAGCTGCTCCTGGCATCCCAACACATGGCTGGAAGGCCATGTGTTCTTCACGGATGTCCTGGCGGCACTGGGGTGGTTGGTGCTGCCTGCTGTGTGGTCTGTGCAGGGGGTGGTGTGTTCTCATTGCAGCTGGCCTGCCCTGCTCCTGGAGGTGGGCTGCTGAGGCTGTCAATGAACTCTTGGAGGGTGTCAAAGTCGAATCTGTGGTGGTCCTCTTCATCATCAGAGAAGAGAGGTTCGGGCTGCTCTGCAGGAGGTGTTGATTGTCCCTCTGAAATGTGAAGGGCATATGCAGTTTAACAATGTATTCACATGTGTGTTGTCACATTGTACATGTTTACATACAGACTGAATGACTGTGTACATCGTGGCTGTTTGTGAGGAGCTGCCTATTTGATGAGGGACAGTGGACATTTTGACAAAAGACATGTGTGTGTTTGTGCTTGTACATAGTCAGCTCACATTTCCCTGCAATGCCACTTGTGACTTGACAGTGTCTACACCCAGTCCGCAACAGTTGTGTCCTGTGTTCTGTTGTGGACGTGTTGCAGTTTGTGCCACATTGTTGTCAGTGTTGCTGTGCCTTGCATTTCATGTGTGTGTGCAGCATTTCGGGGGGGTGGCCCCTGCTGCTCTGTTTTGCTGCCTCTTATCCCTTTTCTGCGGTGTGCCTTTGTCTTCTGTGCTTAAACAGTGCTGAGTTGTTGCATACTTGTGTACATTGGTCTCTTGGTGGCAGTTGAGGTCTGGGGCATGGTTTGTTTGCAGATGTGCTCAGGACAATTGTCCTTGTGTGCCATTGTGCCCATCTCCCCGTCCCACGAGTCCCTGGTCGTTACTCACCCTGTTGCTGTTGTGTCCGGTCATGTTGAGCAGTATCCTGTCCCCCGACTCCAGTCACTGTCGCCCCACTGATGACTGTGGACACCATTTCCTCCATGTCGTCCAGCTCCTCCTGTGGTGCAGGACTCCCACCTCC
The DNA here is from genome assembly GCF_964261635.1 of Lissotriton helveticus. Lineage (NCBI taxonomy): Eukaryota > Metazoa > Chordata > Amphibia > Caudata > Salamandridae > Lissotriton > Lissotriton helveticus. Next base: position 1,711,381,058 of record NC_136059.1, read on the forward strand.
AGTCTGCATTGCTGACTTCCGGTTGTTGACGAGTTTCAGTTTGGTTTTGCACTTGACGTCATTCCAGCACCTCTTGAACTCTTTCATTGTCCTTTTCAGCACTCCCACTACATTCACCTTGTCCACGATGGACTGCCATAGTCCATTTTTGGTTTCCAATGACACAGTGGAGGTGACAAAAAGTTGTTGATGGTGTTCGACCACCTCCGTTATCAGTATCCTGTTTTCCTACGGCCTGAAGCGCTTCTTCCTACTCTTCTTCTCATTGGCCTTTCCTGACCCCGAGGTCCCAGGCAGGTCCTCCAGGGGGTTTGTGGGGTTCTGGTTCTCCTCAGTAGTTGCTCCGGCAACATCCATTGTGCTTCGCTGTTGTTTGGCATTTGTTTGGCATTTTGTTTTCTACTTTTATGGTGATTTTTCCCTCCTGACACGTATGGGTTGCAGGCCTGTTGCTGGTTTTCGCTAATTTTGTTATCGCAATTGGCCTTATCGCAGATGTTTTACGTTCGCGTTTCGCATTTTTGGGCGTGGTGTTTATTTTAAAGCGGTCAGTTGACGCGTTATCTGGAGAAAATCGCATGGTACCACTGTGTTGAGAATGCTTGGTTAACACTGCGTAATTTTGCCATGATAGACTGCGATGTTGGAAGTTGCATTACGTAATTTTTGCGATGGTTATCACATGTTCTTGAGAATATGCCCCTTTTCTCTAAGTACAAAGAACCATTTGAGGATTGGGGCTTCCCAAAAGCACCTTCTCAAGCCCACAAAGACATAAGCTCCTGCAACTTCAATAAAGGTTTGTGTAGCCTTGTTTGGCTACACCCATGTCATTGGCAGCATATAGGGATCTCATTTGAGGCATTCGCTTCTCTATGGAGGCTTTTCTCTTCAAATGGTTCTCCTCCCACCAAAATATTCAAAAATTTGAAAGCCTCGTCAGCTATTGTCAGCGGCCTCATCTTTCTGGATTTCTGTTTCTGCTGCAGTGTCTAAAAGCCTGATATAGTAATGAGAAACCTTACGGAAAATGGTGGGTTTACCATCAAACCGCCATATTTCAAGTTCCATTCACGGTGAACATTGTGCCTTTGAAGACATATTTGATTCCCATTCGGCCAAACGAGGACTGGTGGTAACTGCTTTAAATATGGAGATGTCAATTGTTATGGATTCGTGTCTGTGAAATATCGCCATGACAAGCCTAGTGGACTTCGGATAAAAGGTACATATGAAATTAAATGAAAAATTGCATTTGTATAGCGCATAACTGCACTGAGGCCTCGCAGCGCATATGTGTTTCAAATGTCAGAAAGACCAGATGTGTAAATATTCCCAATGACCTCCCACTTTGGAGGTGCATTTCCAATGACCACAGTAGGTGGTGAATGTTTCACCTTCTGCCACAGGAATAGAATTTTCAGTAGAAGTTCGTTGTGAAGTAGTTCCTCCCATGATAGTGGCTGCAAATTTTGTGAAAAAATTCCGCCATCATTGCAGAGAATTCTAAATGTGGTAGATTTAACACCACCATTGTGACTCATAACTTAGATCCATCACAATGACGGACTGAAATTTCACAAGAAAAACAACTAGTGGGCACTGTCCTTTCAGGTGCTTGTTGGGAGACTATGGCGGTTGCAGCTTCACTAGGTCGCTAGTGCGCTATCGGTCCCGGCCACCACTGCCAGCTCTTTAAATGATATTGTAACCGGCCGGTTACGCTGAATGCACCCCCCACCCCCTTTACTCACCTGGTGCAGGGGTATGTGCTTTTCCATCTTGCCGGTACTCGCAAAGGCTCTGGATTCGAGTCACACTCTCACGTTGGGATTCAACCGCCCAGGAGCTCAGAAGGAGACGCAGGGCAGCACCGATCGGTCTCCTCTGGGGCCTGGGGGGCAGTGGCAGAACAAGCGCAGCTCGGGCGACAGCAGGAGTGCTTTCTGCTGCTTCAAGCTCAGGGGACCACAATTCTCAGCCGCACCAAGGAGAAGGAATGTGGAATAACGATCTGGAGCCTGTAAAACCGCCTATTGGCTCAGGTAAAGGTAGGGGAGTTAAGAGAGGGAAGGTGAGGGATCAAAAAGCTCTGCCAAATAGGGGGAGATATCGATTGCTGAGTACTGGTATTACCCCCCACGAAATTAACAGTATTTCCCCTTCCCTTACGACTCCTGCTGGTAACACAGTGATTGCTGAGCCATTCGGAATTTTGGATTGTAGACCTAAGGGGCGCCTGGCAAAGCCCTTAAAGCTAAGGGAAAGCTAGGATGAGGGTAAAAAAAAGCAACCCAGAGAGGTTAGGGTGCAAAATAAAGATAACCCTCTCTTTGAGGTCCTACTTTAGGGTATTACCTGCAGACGGAGGTCTAAAAAAGTCAAACATGGAGGCGACTGTGCAGTCAGACAGTCAGTTACTATCAGCCCAACCTCAGAGGAAGGTATGAGTAATCTAACAGGGCACCTTACACTGGGGGTATAACAGCCCGCCTTAAACCTTAGTCAGGTTAATATGGAGGTGAAAGCAAGAGAGGCCAGGGGACAATCTTGCTGCAAGCCCCCCTCACGAAGCGGTGTCCCTCCCCATAGGGAAAAACACTTTTTGGCGGCAGGGTTCTTAACCCAGATACTCCCACAAGTTCGCTAGAAGGCATGTTTGCATCTTTATTGGGGGACATCAGGAAGGGTTTTGCAGTCTCAGAGGCGAAGCAGGGGGGATAAGAAACTTTGGCGAAGCATTCGAGAAAAAAATAGATCTCCTCTCCATGAGAACACAGACCCTGGAAGATTCTGTAGGCCTTTTGAAAGAAGATCTGGGGAAGTCCAAAGCTGAGATTCGGACTTTAAGGGGGGAGGATCGGAAATCAGAGAGAAATTAGAGCAGTTGGAAAACAGCGCCAGGAAAAATAACTTACGGATTTTGAAAGCCCAGAAGGAGAGGAAGGGGAGGACTTAAAATCTTTTGTGGTTGCTCTAATAAAAGAAGGTCTCCAGATTGAGGAAAGTGAGGAGGAAATACTTTGAGACATTCAAAGGGTGCACAGAGATCCCTTTCATAGAAGCACTAATAGGACTAAGCCACATAAAATCCTCTTAAATTTCCTGACATATGCATTAAAGGAAGAAATGTTGACACATGCTTTGAGGATGAGGTCAATAAAAGTGAGGGACTGCACTTTTGAGATCAGATCGGATCTTGCAAGGGTTACTCTGGACAGGCAATGGGAGATGGGTAGGCACCTTGATGACTTCAAGAAGTTGGGGGCTACTGCCCAACTTAAATTTCCTGTGACCCTGAAGGTCATGCACAACAACAAAATGCATTGTCTAAGGAAGCTACAGGAGGTAGACAACCTCCTGGAAACTCTGAAACAAGCAAGTGGCAGCAAGTACCTCCGTATAGTTAAGTATAAGGAACATTCCTTCCCTGTCTCTTTTTACCTCATGTTATGTGTGTTATATTTGAGGCTTGGAGTGGGGGGGAGAAGTGAACAAAAAGAAGGATGCGAAAATAATTATGAAAATGTAAAAGAAAAAAAGACAATTCTTTTTTCTCTCACAAAATAGGATGAAACTTTTTTTGCTTCCTTCTTGGATATCGGGGTTTCGGACATCCCGTAGCATACAAGAAATGCACTAACATCAAGTCCAGAGGAAAGAGGGGATGGGTTCTCCAGGGAGGGGAGGGTGAGGGTCAGGAAGGGGGGCATGGGTGGGGCGGATAGGGGAGAAAAACAAAAAAACCTCATTCAACTTAATATGGCAGCCCATAGATGTAATGAATGATGTGTCTCAATTAAAAAGCTTAGAGACAGGACAAGGGAGATGGGTATTTAGGTGCTAACATGAAATGTTAATGGTTTGCATGTAAAAGCAAAACGGGATAGAATCTTGCAATGCCTTAGGGATTCTCCAGCCCAGATAATAATATTGCAAGAAACACACTTGGTAAAGAGTGAAAGTATGGAGATTTTTAAGAGGTAATCGTGGGTCCAACAGGCAGTTTTTACCGAGCAGAGTGCTAACATAAATGGAGTCACAATAATAATCAGAAAGCAGGCGAAGGCTCATATCCTAGAAACAGCAATGGATAAGAGTGGTAGGTGGATTACTGCAAAACAAATATATCAGGGCATCTGTTAACATTGGTAGGGTATTACAGCCCGAACGTGGACGACATTGAGCAATTGAAGGCAGTCTTTACAACAATGCTGGACTTTCCTGAGCCAGCAATTATGGCTGGAGATTATAATGTAATAATTGATCTAAAATTAGATAAATCTAAAAGCAGTAGAGCAATCGCCACTCCTAAATCTCATTCCTATTTGAGAATGATGATGAAGCAATTTGCGCTCTGTGATTTGTGGATAGAGAGATAAAGTGATCGGCTAGGCTTCTCCTTCTATAATAGAAAATATGTCCATAAATCCAGAATCGATTACTTCGTAGATAATTTAGGCCTGAGGGCTCATATTCAAGATATCTCATATCGAACTGCCCAACACTTGGATCATTCTGCTGTTATATTAAATAAGAGATTTGAAAGGTAGGCCCTTCAGAAAGAAATGGACTGTCAGTCCCACTATACTCTCTGAGACTGATGCAATGAATCACTTGAGAAAGAATGTAACTGAGTTTCTAGAATACAATTTAGGCTCTGCCTTGGTTACGGTCGTGTGGGATACTCTTAAAGCTTACATGAGGGGTAAACTTACAAGTATTGTAAATTTTAGGAACAGGACCTATAGAGAGCAGGTCGGTCGAATAGAATCAGAAATGAAGGCCTTAGAAGCTGAGTCAAACAGGAGTAGCGTGAAAGGAGGTAGGCACTCAGAGAGTGACCAGTTAACATCACTGAAGGCACAATTAGAATCTATTTTACAAACTTGCATTAAAAAGCACTGGGAAGCCAGTAAGTTGGCCCATTTTGAATATGGGGAAGGCACTACGTAAATTACTAGCCTGGAAGACGAAGAAAGATAGAAATAGGAACTTGATAAAAGAAATTGAGTGGGCACAGAATGGGGTGGCATTAACAAATGAGTCATTAACAAATGAGTCAGAAATTGAAGATGCCTTCAACAAACACTTCCAGAAACTCTATACAGAAGATCAGATAGTGTCGGAGGACGAGGTCAACCATAGGTTGGGCCCAGATATAATTCATTCACCACAAAAATGTATCTAGGAGTCTCAAGAGTGAAATCAGACCACACACAGCTGTTGACGTGATAACTAAAGACTAAAGAGAGGGTTGGTGACTATGTTAACTAATGACACCACATGATGGAAGAACATCTTATTGACGTGAAATACACCCTTCGGGTGAAAATTTTCCCATCAGTTGTCTAACTGTACCGCCCTATTTACATCATTTGGGTTCTCCTTGCCCAGGAGTGAATGCATTCACAATCACATAAGATGAGAAAAGTGACTGTGAGAGCAAGAAGACCCACCGTTTTGATCTGGTGAGCGGAAAACAGTTTAGTTAGACAACAGAAAAAAGCAGTGCAAAAAGGTGTTTAAGTGAGAATATAAAATTAAGTGAGACTGAGTAGAAAGAACCTTATTTTAATATTTTCTCTCAGCTCCCTAAATCTAAAAGAATGTGAATAACAGATTTAACAATATATCTGGTCAGCAAGTGGTCAACATGTTTCAGCATATACGGGTTTGCCTATGCATTCATCAGGACCTGGTTAGTGCTACTGCTGGAAATTCTTGTGAAGATAAAAAAGGAAAAATATCACCTGATTGTCAGGTGATGATGCTCCACCCAATCTATGAAGGAATTAAAATAGAACACATCAACAGACAGGAATGAGACGATACACACAACTATAATAAACAATACACCATTGACTCATGTTATTGCAGCGATTTGCCAGAACATATTTGTATGACATTTTCGCACTCACCCAATTTATGTGGGGAACGCGCCTCACCTCACCTGGCTGCAGCTCAGGTAAATGAGGAGCACCGCTCTGTTTAGAAAAAAACATATATTTACACATAAGCTGTCTTTAATAATCCCCTGTGGCTCACACAATGAAAATAGATGTCACAGACACAGAGAAACCTATAGCACTGCATGATGGCTACAAGTAAACTGTTCTGTTATCCATAGTTTCAAATTATCAATCAAGATGGTATTTCATGCGTCTTATAGTTGAAAATTAAAACGCATGATTTTTGTCACATTTTTAACACCATTACTAATGTCTGGCTTTATGTTGTCCCCGATAGCGGCATAGCCCCATTTGCGCAAACAAGGAACAATTCGTGTTGTCAGTCAATATTTAAACCCTTTAAGGGATGAAGTGCTTTACTCCACTGAATTTGCTTGTTAAAAAACGGAGCAATGCACATTGTGCGCTATTGCTGAAGCGGAAAGCCATGTACAACAATCCGCTCCATATAGTAGTTACGAGATACCCAGTGTCTCTACAACCCGGTGTGTAGGCGTTCCCCGCATAGCGCCACTACACGCTGCTTGAAAAGAGCTGCGAGCAACGAGCAACATGGGGCTCCCGTGCCTAATTTTTGGGGCGTACCTGTATGCGCGCCGGTGTATGCAGACCGGAGGTCCCTTACCTCTCCGTCGGTGTCTCCTGGCGTCCCTCTGCGCTGGACTTGGGGAGGCACCGAACGGCAGAGGCGGCGGCCGTTTAATGACGCGCACAAACACAGCGCTCACGTGATCAACCATAGAATGCTGGGAAATGTAGTTACAATAGCCCAGCGTCAGACAACAAACTTAATTGCAAAACCAAGTGTAATGCAGTATGTGCGTATCCCTCGGCAGATATATCTACTGCCTCTAAACTCATGTCATGAGTCGAAACAGTTGCAGGATAGAAAATAATAATACACGATCTAATCATTGGCGCTTTTTATGTAAATCAAAAAGCAGAAGCATTTCTGGCTTCATATGATCATGTATATATCTTCCTCATAAACTAATACACAGATTCTTCTCTTGTAAAGATTACTGCCAACGACACACACTGGTCATACCTATAATAGGAATTATGTATATATCGACCCCTGGGCTTGGTCAAGTCGGCTTATCCCTGTCAGACCACTGAGATATACAAGATATACATAAAAAAGGGAATCATATATATATCGACCCCTGAGATTGATCTGGTCGACATGTCCCTGTGAGAACACTGAGATTGATGAAGCCTACAGTGTTCAATCTAATGGCAGGTTAGAATATCTTATTCGCACAAGTGGCTGGAGTTAAAGATTCTGGTTGCCACATGTCATAAATTATTGATTTTGCAAGATTGGCCACTACCATCTCATAAGCCAATCATAGTGACATCCAAGGAATGGGCTCATTAAGGCCCTCCTTGTCACTATTAAGCTTATATACCCACTTCTGCTCTATTTTGAACAAATATTTGCTGACATCGGGGCAATGTTCTGGAATGGTGGGTTGTTCAAGTAACGTCCACGTGAAATCATTTGGGCCATGCCCTACCTCGAGGAAATGAGCTGTTAGTTGAGTCGCTAATCTTGCAAAATCAATAATATATGACATGTGGCAACCAGAATCTTCAACTCCAGCCACTTGTGCGAATAAGATATTCTAACCTGCCATTAGATTGAACACTGTAGGCTTCATCAATCTCAGTGTTCTCACAGGGACATTTCGACCAGATCAATCTCAGGGGTCGATATATATATGATTCCCTTTTTTATGTATATCTTGTATATCTCAGTGGTCTTACAGGGATAAGCCGACTTGACCAAGCCCAGGGGTCGATATATACATAATTCCTATTATAGGTATGACCAGTGTGTGTCGTTGGCAGTAATCTTTACAAGAGAAGAATCTGTGTATTAGTTTATGAGGAAGATAGATACATGATCATATGAAGCCAGAAATGCTTCTGCTTTTTGATTTACATAAAAAGCGCCAATGATTAGATTGTGTATTATTATAATTTTCTATCCTGCAACTGTTTCGACTCAAATCATGAGTTTAGAGGCAGTAGATATATCTGCCGAGGGATACGCACATACTGCATTACACTTGGTTTTGCCATTAAGTTTGTTGTCTGACGCTGGGCTATTGTACCTACATTTCCCAGCATTCTATGGTTGATCACGTGAGCGCTGTGTTTGTGCGTGTCATTAAACTGCCGCCGCCTCTGCCGTTCGGTGCCTCCCCAAGTCCAGCGCAGAGGGCCGCCAGGAGACACCGACGGAGAGGTAAGGGACCTCCGGTCTGCATACACCGGCGCGCATACAGGTACGCCCCAAAAATTAGGCACGGGAGCCCCATGTTGCTCGTTGCTCGCAGCTCTTTTCAAGCAGCGTGTAGTGGCGCTATGAGGGGAACGCCTACACACCGGGTTGTAGAGACACTGGGTATCTCGTAACTACTATATGGAGTGGATTGTTGTACATGGCTTTCCGCTTCAGCAATAGCGCACAATGTGCATTGCTCCGTTTTTTAACAAGCAAATTCAGCGGAGTAAAGCACTTCATCCCTTAAAGGGTTTAAATATTGACTGACAACACGAATTGTTCCTTGTTTGCGCAAATGGGGCTATGCCGCTATCGGGGACGACATAAAGCCAGACATTAGTAATGGTGTTAAAAATGTGACAAAAATCATGCGTTTTAATTTTCAACTATAAGACGCATGAAATACCATCTTGATTGATAATTTGAAAATATAGATAACAGAACAGTTTACTTGTAGCCATCATGCAGTGCTATAGGTTTCTCTGTGTCTGTGACATCTATTTTCATTGTGGGAGCCACAGGGGATTATTAAAGAGAGCTTACGTGTAAATATATGTTTTTTTCTAAACAGAGCGGTGCTCCTCATTTACCTGAGCTGCAGCCAGGTGAGGTGAGGCGCGATCCCCACATAAATTGGGTGAGTGCAAAAATGTCATACAAATATGTTCTGGCAAATCGCTGCAATAACATGAGTCAATGGTGTATTGTTTATTATAGTTGTGTGTATCGTCTCATTCCTGTCTGTTGATGTGTTCTATTTTAATTCCTTCATAGATTGGGTGGAGCATCATCACCTGACAATCAGGTGATATTTTTCCTTTTTTATCTTCACAAGAATTTCCAGCAGTTGCACTAACCAGGTCCTGATGAATGCATAGGCAAACCCGTATATGCTGAAACATGTTGACCACTTGCTGACCAGATATATTGTTAAATCTGTTATTCACATTCTTTTAGATTTAGGGAGCTGAGAGAAAATATTAAAATAAGGTTCTTTCTACTCAGTCTCACTTAATTTTATATTCTCACTTTAACACCTTTTTGCACTGCTTTTTTCTGTTGTCTAACTAAACTGTTTTCCGCTCACCAGATCAAAACGGTGGGTCTTCTTGCTCTCACAGTCACTTTTCTCATCTTATGTGATTGTGAACGCATTCACTCCTGGGCAAGGAGAACCCAAATGATGTAAATAGGGCGGTACAGTTAGACAACTGATGGGAAATTTTCACCCGAAGGGTGTATTTCACGTCAATAAGATGTTCTTCCGTCATGTGGTGTCATTAGTTAACATAGTCACCAACCCTCTCTTTAGTCTTTAGTTATCACATCAACAGCTGTGTGTGGTCTGATTTCACTCTTGAGACTCCTAGATACCTTTTTGTGGTGAATGAGTTAGGGGCATGTGTCTAGTACGAGTCGGTAAATAAGCCCTTGGACCCCCTTCTATGTAGTTTGTGTATTTTTTTCAGATATAATTCATCCATTAGATTTGGAAGGACAAGAAATGTTGAATCAGGAAATCACACAGGAAGAGGTAGAGAGAGCCATGAAGACAAGTAAAAGGGGGAAGGCGGCCGGCCCGGATGGGTTACCAATAGAATTATATAGACTTTGATTTTTAACAGCATTCTTGGGACTCCCTACAGACAGCTAACTCTTGGGGTGAAGCAATAATAATGCTAATACAAAAACCAGGAAAAAATCCAGCTTGGTGTGAGTTGTACAGACCGATATATCTGCTCAACGCAGATTAAAAAATCTTTGCAAAGATCTTAGCAGAGAGACTCAGTAAAGTTATAGGACATGGTGACCAAAAGGGTTTTATGAAGGGTAGGCAGCTTCATGAGTTAACACACAGTTTGATAGGTGTGATTGATTTGGCTTCAACCTACTCTATACCATTGACAGTTGTGACATTAGATGCCGCAAAGGTGTTTGATAGAGTTAATTGGTCATATTTAGCGACCATATTGAAAAAGTATAACTTGGGTGATAACTTCTGTAATGCTGTGCAGTTAATGTATCAGAACCCAACAGCTAAGATACTTGTCAATGGTAATATGACAGAGCCATTCCAGATATCCAGGGGAACTTGGCAGGGTTGTTCCCTGTCTCCGCTCCTGTTCAATTTATATATAGAGCCCATAACACAAAAAATCAGGGATGCGGTGCACATCCCTGGATTTTTGTATGAGGACTGGGAGAAAAAACAGTGCTTTATGCAGATGATTTAATGATTTATACACCTGATCTTTCAACTGCCATCCCAGCCATTCTCTAAATTGTCTCAGAGTTTGGAAGGGGGTCAGGCTATGAAGTTAACCAAGGGAAAACTGAAATGATGGCATGGAACTACGAAGATGAGAGCCCATTAATCAAAAAGGAAATGAGATACTTGGGTGTAAAAATTGTGCAAGTGGTTTATGGAAAACATCCTTTACATCATGATGAGTACACCGCGATGCAGTTCCAACGCAGCAGTTCCAACCCAAGTCGTTACATCGACTTGCACTGGATGACGCTATAACCTAAGGAATAGTAAGATTTACTATTCCAACACCTTCCCTACTGTACGTAGACCGGTGTTGGAATAGTAAATCTTACTACTCCTTAGTTCGGCATCCTCCAACGCAAGTCGTTGTAACTACTTGCGTTGTAAAAACTGCGATGTAACATATCGTGATCATTTTGATCGCGTTGTTACATCATATATTAGAGGTTGATAGAATAAGAGGAGTGAATCTGGATTTAGTTGAAGGAGAGTGTGGTTGAATAATGAAGAGCTAGGCTCTTTTACCGTTAACAATCGTTGGGAGGGTGAATTTAATAAAGATGATAAATTTGCCCAAAATAACCTTTTAATTCAGTACAATTTCTCTGTACTTTGATGAATCTCGGTTAGACAGAATACAGCAAGCAATTAACTTGTTTGTCTGGGCTTCTAAGGGGGGGAGAATCTCTTGGAAGAAGCTTCGGTGAAAAAGAGAGAAGGGGTGTCTAGCCCTGCCAGACATCCAATATTACGAGTGGGCCTTACAGCTCTCACATTCTAGAATGTTGTTTAATCTCCCGGATGGCTCGGATCTGGGGGTTTGGTGTAAGGTCATGTTAAAGGGAGCCAATTTATACACCACTCATTTCTAATTTAAGTTCAGGGACCCAAAGTACTTTAAAAAGATCAAGCTGAAAGCACTACAGGCCCTTACGAAAAAATAGTTTAGAACCAGGCGACTTATAGGTTTAGCTATTATTCCAACTAACTATATGGGACTCCCCAGGGATCCCAGACTGTCTCAAGGACAAGTTGGCTCTCCCTATAAGAGAAGCTGGAGTCTGTTGTTGGGGAGCGCTCACCCACATAGGCAAATTTCTTCCCTGGGCAGAACTGCACCAGCGAACAGGAGGGAAACTGTCAAGATTTAAATATATTCAGTTGAAAAGTTGGGAGTATAGTTGTAGTTTCCCACTGGGCAATGGACACACCTTGGAAGATCAACTACAGGGAAAACCTCTTGGAAATAAGGAGGTTTCCATGTGGTACTGGGCTGTGCAGGATGCTATTTATGGAGAGTTTACACTGGCTGAGAATCTGTGGGGTGAGTACTTGCAGAGGGAGCACCTGCAGTATACATGGCAAGTATCAATGCGCACTTTATTCTCGACAGTTAAACCTGCTTGGTTTAGAAGGAGCCATTTTTTTCACTTTGTAGAGCCTACATAATCCCAGAGAAGTTGTCTAAAATAGCAAGAGACAACGTCAAATGCAAGAAGTGTGGTTTCAAATGTGCCTCCGATAGCCACATGTTTTACCAGTGCCCAGCTTTAACAAACTTTTGGGAGGAAGTGGTTAAGGTAATTTCATCCATGTTGGGTGCCCATATTAAGCTAAGCCTCTTTTTTGTTATATTTGGAGTGGAAGAGGCCATGAAGGGCCCGGCAAGAAAGTTCCTGTATTATGCTATTTTACTTGCTAGAAGGGATATCTGCAGTAAGTGGGTGGGGGATACTCCTCCATCGCACCTGCAGTGGCTTGATTCCATGTTTTATGTATCTAAAATGGATTTATTAAGGAATCCTGTAAGCAATAACAAGGAGAAGCTTTGGAATTTCTTATTGAGGTGGTCGCTGCAATTGATTACACCTAAAAATCTCTTAGAGCTGCATGGGTTACCCTCCTTTTCTACCTCCGTTATACGCAGCTTCCCGTTTCCGGAGAAAGTTGAGAGCGACTTACCCCTTGGGGGCAGTGGCTATTCTATCCTTCGCCTGCTGATGTGAGGGTCGATTTTTTTGTACCTTCTCTCCTTGGTTTGCGGGTGAATGGTGGGTTTACTGGTGGTGAATGAGGACAAAACAAAAAGAAAAAGAAAAACAACAAGTCAGCCTGTAAAACCTATAGTCTTATTTAGGACCCAATAAAAAGTCTGGCTCAGCCCAGGTGTGTTCGCTCTTCACTCTGCCTTCCTTGGATGTGGGTCCACTGAAAGCCCCACGAGGAGAGTTAGATGTTTTAGACGGATGTATGACATTACACCGCATGCTTTTACCATGCATGCCTTTACAACGCTGCTATTACAACGCATGCCTTTACAACGCATAGTGCTTTGGGGCGCTGGATAGTGAATAGTTTAATTTACTATTCCAACTCCAGTCCCCGTGGATAGTAGGGAAGGTGTTGGATAGTAAATTAAACATATTCCCTGTCCTGGAGCGCCCCCCAGCGCAATGCGTTGTAATGGTTTGCGATATAAAAGTTGCGTCGTAAAGGCACTGCGTGGTAAAAGTTGCGTTGTAAAGGATGTTCCCCGTTTTAGACACTTTCTATGTTGTGTCTGAAAGTCTAATACAAGCCATGCCGACTTTCACGGTAAGAGATGGCCCTTTTATTGCGACATCTTAAACTTCTGTTTTATTTCAGATCTCGGTTTCATTTTTCTACGTTTAGTGATATCGCTGTAATCCTTTTGTACTATATTAATATAATGTTTCTAAGTACTAAGTGGGCTTGAATTCTGTTCCAAATCTTTGCTTGATTGCACCATAAGAGTATAGATTAGATTGCACAAAGCATCAGAGCAGACATCACTGTGGAGTTGTAAACAGTTTAGATGGTTTTCTATACTGCTGCAGAACATACCTTTGCACATTAGAGAAGCGTACCCTTCGGAAGAATGTGTGATGTGTGCTGTCATTATAAGATATTTGACAAGAGAAATCAATATCACATTCCGTGGTCTTAATCAACTTTCAGTTTGAATTCTACTCTGGCCAGCTTCCACTTTACCATCTCCTGCTTAACATCTTAATTGAAACAGACCCGGCTGTAAACTAGAACTTAGATCCTACTGGACACCACACAACATATCCCTCATTTTCAATACTGGTTACAAGTATTAAGCAGCACGAGAGCAAATGAAGTTTGAAACAATAAAATAAGTGAGAAGAATTTCAATAGATCGGCAACACTGAAAACAAACCAGTAAATAGAAACATTCAGGAAAATACCGGAAGAGCAGGAACTTCTCTTATAATCACAGATATTTCTGCAGTACTGCAAGTTTTTCAGTACTCATTGGATAGTTTTCGACTGCCTTGTTTGATGGACAGAATATTGAAGTCAAGAAAGAAGGCAGATCAGAAGTCGGATGTATTTGGAACGAGATAGATGAGTTTGACTACATGAGGAGCAAGCATTTGCAATGCAATAGTGAAGTTTAAGCTATTGGCATTGTAAATGAAAATGCCTATTATTTATCTGTTTGGATATGTAACACATATATAAAAGGCATTGCCATTTACAATTCCAATAGCTCAGACTCTTTTAAATGCGAGACCTATTGCATTTCAAAGAAGCGGCCGCCAGTGTCCTGGGCTGTTTGAAAAGTGAAAGCGCGCATGGTGGGCGAATGTTGCAGGAAATTATGCCGTGCCTGTAGTAGGTGAAACTAAAAAAAAATAGTGCTTACAGACTAAATAAGATGTACCTTGTAACAAACAAGTAAAAGGGACAGTCCTCGTGGGAGGTTACAAATGAAGACCATGCGGTACTAAGGAGGGACTAACAAGCCTATTAACAAATCAAAAGCCAGCGTTTAGGAAGGACAATGACACAAGCCAATGATAAATATGGGTGGAGAGTGGACAGGGCATCAAGTCCATACTCAAATACAGCATGCCTCGGAGGGCAGTGCATGCGCTGCTCAGGCTCGACTTAAAACAAGTACAGAACTGGAGAAGAGTGGTAACCAATAATCCTTCAAAAAGCAGTGGGAATGTAATTTACTCTCTAGGAGGAATTACTGCTGCAATGCAAACATATGGCAGTGGTGGCCATTTTCTTAACAGAAATCTTCTGATGAAAACCCACGTTTTAACAGAATGAGGTAACTACTCTTCTTTCCAAATTAGGATCCAATTGTTCTGGTGTAGCTTTGAGACCTCAAAGTTGATCGAAGGGCCAGGTGAGGTAGATAAACAAAGTGCAATATCTCATTGGATTACCACAGCCAGAGTTCAAGGCACACCCCTGCAATTAGCAACCCAGCATAATCAGTGTACCCCTGGCACAGGCAACATTGTGCCCAGCAACCTTTACTTTCATGATTGCAGGATGGATAGGTGCAGAATTTTGTACTCACCCGTGCAAAGACAGGTGCTGCCACACTGCAAGGTCTGGGTTTAAAAGTGCTGACTGCCTGTGGGGGGAAGCCTTGAGCAGCTACACCATAATCGGGTGGTGATATGGAGAGGTCATCCTTCTCCAGGAGGTTCCCGGTGTTGCTGCTCTTCCCAGGCTGAAGGCTGCAAAAATAAAATGAAAACGGCAACATATCACTCACGGTTGGTCACCTCATTATCTACAACCCTCCAGAGTCCTATAATGACACTGCACTTGTGACACTTATGCCACAACTCCCTTTATGGTTAACCCCTTAGCTGCGGCGGCTATTCCGCCGCAGCGCTAAGGGGGAGGCGGGGCCACGCGGCGCTCCCGTACTCATGACGGAACCGCTCCATCACGGTCCTCGGGTGAACTGTGCTTGTGACGGAACGGTTCCGTCACGGCCCCGCCCGCTCTTTAGAACGTCAGCGCAGGCGCGGAATTCGCGCCGCGCAGGGGCGGCGAGCGGGCCGTGACGGAACCGTTCCGTCACCAGCACTGCCCACCCGAGGCTCGTGACGGAACGGTTCCGTCGCGAGCACACAAAGGGTTAACATATCCCCATGGGCATCATCTTCTGATTCCTTCGAGCACATGTAAGTAAAATGCCATTCATACAAACATGTGATAGCAACAGGATACGTCTCAGATATTCAGCCTAACATATCAATTGAAGGTTTGTAGGGTTACAAATATGTCTGCCGAAAAAAACCTTCAAATATAGAGCAGAATTACTACTACATGTAGCTCAAACTATCAAGTAAGGCACATATATGTTAATGGGTCAGTGAAATGGTTAAAAGAATAGAAGTCGAAACATAAAAAGGGCTCCTTTAAGCACAGCAGCCATGTGCTTGCCATAATAAAATAAGCAAACACTAAAATACGTTAACAAGTGGGCATTTTGAAATGGTCTTGTGCATAGTGTACAATTGTTTTAAAGTTCCAACATGGCCAACAGCATTAGAAGCAACTTGTTGGCCATCTTGGAATGGTAAAACAATCATATACCATGGACAATACCATTCCAATAAGCTGCCTAGTTTACAAGCATTGGGGCCATGGGGATGGATGCAGCACACTGCAGACGAAAAGAGCAGCAAGCAAGTAGCCCTGCAGCATTCACTCGGGGAGCGATCAGACATTAAAAAAATTAGAAAGGTGACAAAAAAAGAAAGAAGGAGATGGACAACTATAAAAGGATAACATAAAAAACTAGAGGATTGGTACCTCAAAGGCCTTGATACTGAAGCGTACCCGATTTCAGATGGATGAGCACATTTCAGTCAAAATGCTGTCACTCACAGGCAATAGAAAAAAAAAATGGCTGATGTGGGCTCACAAATCAGGCAGATATCAAATGTAAATCACACTGCAATAGACCAATGGCTGAAGAGGCCTTACACAAAGGCCATTGCGTATGTAAATGTATGGATGTATTGTTTTTATTAATTTGAAATTATTACAAGACTTAACACAGGGTAACAATTTACCCTCGAAGACCTATTGGTTTTAATACGTTTTTCACTACAAAGAAGTCAGCCCAACTTAGCCAAATGGCTTTAACATAAGTTTTCTGTTTTCCACTATAAATAAGTTAGCCTTTGCTGTAACTTTTCATAATAAACGGAGAAAACGTTCGGTAATAAACATAACTTTTTCCAGTGAACCAATCAGGACTGTAGCCTATTTGATTGGCCTGTTACATAACCAACACAGGTCTGTCATGTATTCCTATAGGTTCTGAATCGATCCCCCTATTCCTGACCCTATTCTGGTTAAACTAACTATCAAGTTAACTAACAGTCAGCCCATGAGGCAAGAAAAGCCCCCATGATGCAGATACCGTTATCTGACGCAGTCACACTACGGCACAGGAACGTGTTATCTGATTAGGTCATAACGCTTGAGATCTAATTAGACAAGCGACATTCCTCCAGCCCCTGATAAGGCATACGACGTTCTCATAACAAATCAAACCTATGACAACCTGGAAAATCCGTGCGGCCATTGTTTTGATTTCACAGAGAACTTCAGTAAAAGAATGTGCTAACGAGCAAGTCGTATGACATCTTTATTGACGTATCTATGTCCATCCTTACGTCAATCTCGGCACCTTTAAGGTATAAATATTGCCGATCTTGCCCTATGCAAACACACGCGTGGTGACGAGACGGAGCAGCCATACTGGCCGAAGCCCAGAAGCAGAGCAGACCCCGCTGGCAGCAGCCCCGCCTTCCTGACGCGCTGAGAGACGCGCTGCTATCTCAAGCCGAGAGACCCAGCACCGGCGCTTCCGGGTAGCCCTCGCAGGCAGCCTGGAATATCGAGAGCAGAGAAAGAGATACCATTCCTCATTCATCCTAACTTCCAGGTACAGAACTGAATAACCCCTCACAGAGAATTCTTTAGTTATTCACTTGGCAAAAACTAACTTAACTTAAACTGTAACTTTCTATTCCCGCCCACGCATTAGACTTAGGTCAGGTACACGGGGTAGGCGTATTTAGAAACACCAGTTGAGTACGTTTAGTCAAATGTATATGTGTATGTAAATATATTTTAATCATTTTAAACATCATATGGCTCAGAAACCATATAAATGTTTTTACAGTATTATTTTATACTATTGCTTTTAATGTATGCACTTTACTTAACTATAAGTATTGCAATAATATCGATCCATTTCTCTTGTACGAGAAAAGAGACTGATCAATAAATAACACCTTTTTATTGAACACGCCCATCTCTTCCTTTTCTCTACAATCTGATGAGACTAAGAATGCACGTACTGACTGAGTAAAATAATTGCCTTGTGCTCACACGACTCTGGAGATACACTCTTGATTAGGGGAGAGCAAAGTTGTCATGTTCTATGGTTGTCAGAAACTAAATCCCTTCTTGTCTAATCAGGGAAGTTAATTCCTCCTTGAACATTCGAGAAAGTTTCTAGCGAACTCTGAGCTACGCTGGCAAACCCAAAACTTAAGTCTAGTATCGACAGTAGTAGACCTAGTTAACGTCTGGCCTAGGCCTTTACTGCTGTAGGTATTATTCCAATGCGCAGAGCCTATTGGGAAGATAGGAGCTACACTACATGGCGCCCAACGCGTTTGGAAAGGGCGATAAAACTAACGTAAGACATTTAGAGTAACTCAGTCGTGCTTTCTCACTCAGACCCCTTTTCCCAAATACTCCAAAGACGTCTGGAGTGGGTGAAAGGTAATATCCTCCAAAACCTCGCAGGAGGGAACTCCTATGTATGGTTCTTGGTATAGTCAACGTTGAAGGATAAACAGTTCCAAAATATTGTGCATCTAATCTTTGTTCCATAAGAAACCTGATCTGCAAACAAACAAAATAAGCTTCCTGTCGGTAAAATGGCAGAGAGTGATGATGAAAGAGAGGCAGTTAGATTAGCAACTGAACTCGCAGATGCTGATGCTACCATGCAAGCAGCAGACGCGGATATAATACTCATTCGGGTCATCAAAAGGAGATCTATAACTCTAAAACGTATAGAAAATGGACTGACACCTAGAGGTGGCACAGTCATATTCGTAATTGAGGCACACGAATATCGGCAGACAGAGGTATACTATTCATGGATACATTTTCCAGCAGCAAATGCTGTAACAAAGTACTTCCACTATTACAAAATAGAGGAACCTCCTAATGAGTACACTCCTTTCGAGGAGGTGGAAGTACCACTCAAATTCCAAGAGCATTTGCTCTTATTTGATGGCGCCCTAAAACATAATAATCACATCATCAGGCTCGGTCCTTTAGGTAGACCAGGAGCAACGTGGCCGGTCTTAGCCGGATACACACCACACCCAGACATCGAAGGAATGTCTACAGGAGAGCTGTTAATACAGCTAAAACAATTACTAAAAATTCATAGACAATTAGTCCAGTATGTAATGCGGACTTCCACAATTCAGCCAGCGATTAAACTTCCACAGCTGACCCCTCACCAGGGGAACACAAATAAAATCACACCACAGAACATCCAATCCTGCCTAGGTAAGGTTCCGGCTAAACGGGAACAGATACCATTCTGGTTGGCACAGAAAATCACCCAAATAGAGGCGGTGTTTCCTGACACCACCTCGCTGGAAAAACACAGGATTCTGACCATATGTCTCCCAATGGGAATCGCACCACACATAGAGGACTGTGACACTTGGGGTACAGTCTTTGCTTCAATCTACACAAAAACGCACGGTGTTCCATCCATTTCGGTAATACCAGATGTGCTAAAACAAATTCAAGATGAATACGGTCCAGAACCTGCTTTAACCCTTGGTATGAAATTACTGAAAGACTTCAAGCAGGTCTCGGCTATATTATTAGCCAACATAAAAGGTGAAGCAGCAAACGTGGCGATCCGCCAGAGGTTAAAAGAGACAGATATAGCAGACCAACCAGCTGAAATTGCCAGAATCATAGAAAAATCCTATGAAGAACTAGGTAGAGATAGTTTAGGTGGAATACCAGTAAAACCGCAACTGACTGAAAGTCCAGAAAAAATATTTTTTAACAACAATTCACCCAAAAAGAACTGGGATGGAAACAAACAATCCAATCCAAAAGAAAAGAAATTCCAGTCCCGAGGAAGGTCTCCTAGGCGAAGGGAGAAATCTCCGAACCAGAGACACAGGTCACCCCAGAGTGACCCCTCTGGGAAAAGATATAACCTTAGAAATAGGGATAATATTAAAAAACCTGATAGATATCAAGACATTGATACACGTCCCTCTCAATCTTTTCAGACTTCCTCGCAGAAATCGGAAAGAAGAGGACGATCAGAACAAAGAGAAGAGCACGCCAAGTCCAAAGACAAGGAACCTGCTCAACAAAAAAAGAAATTACAATTTCCAAAAAAGAAGGTAGCCAGTATCAAGGTAGTTAACAATGCCGAGAATACTGAGGACACAACTGAAAAACGGAGAGTGGGCTCAGACAATGCTAGACAGCGCAGCAGAAGTGAGCATAGCTCGCAAAGTCCTTATAAATCATCTGGAGACAGTGGACACGAATGAATATCTTCAAGTGGAAACTGCAGACACCAGAGTTAGCAAACCCCACAAGATATACGAGATAACATTACGTATAGAGGGAGATAAGACTAGGAAAATAAGGGGACTATTTTGGGATAACCTTTCCAAGGGTTATGACATCCTTCTAGCTGAAAAAGACTGGCCACCAGAGTTTGTCAGGGAGTGCCCTCATGGCGAAGAAGTAATTATGCCTGCCTTCTCGAATCAAATCCCGATTCATAAAAAATACACACTTGCTAGAAAGTGGGCAGTGGCCTTAGCACCTGCTTTATATAAAAATCATGTAGGATGGGATGAGGATTCTCCTCCTCACAAAATCCAGTTAAAATCACAACCTACTGCACAAAGGCAGTACCCAATTAAGCAAGAAGCTAAAAAACAGGTAAATGAAATACTAGATCAGCTAGAATACCAGGGGGTGATTGAAACTTGCACCTCACAAATGAACAATCCTTTGTTTCCGGTCTCCAAACCAGACAACTCATATCGTCTAGTTTTGGATTACCGACACCTTAACACATGTTGCAAAACCTTTGCAGTGCAAAACTCACACAGTGCTGCACTAATGAATAACATAGTGCGCAAAAAATACAAAACAACCTTGGACATCTCCAATGGATTCTTTTGTCAAAACATAGCACCAGAGAGCAGATATTTAACTGCATTCTCAGTAAATGGCACTCAAAAGCAATTCTGTCGGTTAGCCCAGGGGTACAAGAACAGCCCGGGGGTATTCTCAGCGAGAGTAACAGAATTACTACATCTATATGATGATGAAGCATTATCTTATGTCGATGACATTTACTTAACAGATGATGACTTGGAGACTCACTTGAAAAGAGTGAACACCATAATACTTGGGTTCGCAGCAGAGGGTTACAAATTCAACTTTAAAAAGTCCAGAATTGCCCATCTGACAGTCCTGTTCTTAGGATATGAGTTATCAAGTGAAGGTAAAAGCCTGGCAGACAATTTCCTAGAGAAATGTGCCGTAATCCAAGCTCCTAAAACACTAAAAAACCTACAGTCAATTCTAGGCTTCCTAAATTTCGGAAGAACATACATTGCAAATTACGCAGAAAGGGTCAAACCCCTTTATGATCTAATTAAACCAGACTTTAAAAGATCTAATTGGACTCAAACACACACAGAAATTTTGAGATCCTTACAAACAGACATGCTAATTAAAACAAAATTAGAAACACGTGATAACACACGCAATCTTGTGATTCGAGTCATCCCAGGGAGATGCGGATTCACATACCTAACCTCTAATGAGGGAGAAAAGGTACCAATTGCATTCAAATCACACTTGTACACTAAGGCTGAAATGAAATTCAGCCCAACAGAAAAAATTCTTACAGCAACACAGACAGCTATAGCAAAAGAACGAGCCCTGGCACAAGGTAAACGAATAGTAATCGTGACACCAATACCAGCCTTAGAGGCGGTAACAAAGGCAAGCATTCCAAATGCTAAAGCACTCCATCCAAGATGGATACAATGGGCTAACTCTCTTGCTGCAACAGACGTGGTGTACGAATTTGATCCTTACTTAAAAACACAAGAATTTCTCCAATATGAATTTGAATGTCCTCCGCCAACCGAAATTCTGCCTCTAGATCACTACGGCTGTATAATATACACAGACGGATCAGCACAACCCGCAGTAGGGGGTAAACAAGCTTACAGTGCTGCGTGCGCGATTGTTAAAGGTCGTTGGCACGAAGGGAAATTTAAACCAACCCTCACTAAAACACAATCCCTAGGAGATTGTACAGCTCAGCGAGCTGAACTACTAGCATTCAAGATGGCGCTTGAAAATACCGATCGAGAATTCCCCACACTCATAGTGTGCGATTCGTAATATTGCATTCAGTCTTATAATGAATATTTGCAGATCTGGCTTCAGAACGGTTTCAAGGATGCGAAAGGTGGCACAATCAAGCATAAAATGCTCTGGGAACAAGTAGCTCTTTTACAAAAAGAACTACCAAAGACTCACGTGACTCACTCACTGAGTCATCAGCGTGATGGCGTTCACGTTGTAGGGAATTCATTGGCTGAAACAGCCGCAGCGGCAGCCACTAAATCGGCTCCCGTAGATCGAAAAAAGCGTACATTAAAATACATTGACGGTGAAACATTGCTGGCAGTGAAAACGTCATCAAAAGGCGACTGCTCAGCGTTACCGATCAACTATCCACTCAATTATACATACATAATCGATGCAAACTCCGTCCCATTTGCTCGAATCCCTGGAGTGGGGGATAGAGTGATTCCAAACATGGACAGGAGAAGCTTGTTAATCGCAGACGCACATATGGGCGAGGGTCTCAGACACCTCAAACTGAAAGATTCTCTGGAAGAATTACAATCACGGTACTGGTGGCCAGGCATGAGCCTGCATTACACCATGTTTGTAAAAAACTGCCCAAACTGCAACAGAGATCGCAGTGGGGAGAGAAACAGTTTAATACTCCGTCGTATTAAGGCAGATAATATGACCAATAAAAAGCAGGGCTTGCGATTAACATATACAGGCTAGTTTCCACTTATAATGTAGATCACCAGCACTCGGCTGACATCCGGAATGTTATACAAAGATTTGCGAGTCTAAATGGCATATACGCTAAGAGCATGCTACGTTCGACAATTGTTTTCACTCAAGCCCACCAGCCTGGGGGGAAACATGGCCGAATGAGCACAGTCCAGCGGGAATCTTCTCACTTCCTTCCTGAGGGTATGGGATGGTGTAAAGAAAAAACCAAGGCAGAAAGCAATCTATAATGGAAAGGATATTAGGTTCGGGAGCTGGGTGGGTCAAACATCTAATAAGTGTCCAACGTAGTCTAAATAACTTGCCAAGAAATTCTCTGAAGGGATTCAGTCCGTACGAATTATTATTTGGAACTAGAATGATTATCTCTGACCTCGACAGTCAGACTTCAGTGGTTAAAGAAAAAAGCTTTGATGTCAAAGACCGTTTGGCTATTTTGCAGGACTTAAACAAAACAAGAAAAGACCTGAGCAACATACAGTTGAAACAACAGCCAACAACCACTGAAGAATCACCACCTGTCCCAGCAAGACCTGTCTGGATTCCAAAAGTCGGGGATCTAGTCAGGGAGAAGATCGCGGTAAAGAAAGAATTTGGGCCTTCTTACAGAAAAGCAGTTCCTGTCTTGTCTGTCAACGGGACAAGATCAGTTGTACTACCGCCACTTGCTGGTAAAAAGGAGAACCGAGTTGTATCCATCGACCTGGTAAAACCACAACATGTGGCCGATAACAAACAGTAGGCCAAGTGGACTCCCAATAAGTAGCAGAACACCAAGGTTTGCTACCAGTACAGAGGTCCTAACAAAGAGGCTCATCACATTCGAAACGCCTACAGAAGAACAACAAGGACTATGCAACAATGCAATACAACTCAGACCTCTGAAAACCCAAATAAAAACATTTAGCAGAGACACACCAATCTACAATGAAGTACCGAGTGACAATGCAAAAAACAAAAATCCTGAAGCAATTGGAACAATTGACAGAACTGCATCCGGGTACTTCATCAACTTCGATGATTCCTCTGAAGGCTTCAGTGAATCAAAGACACAGCCATCATCAAAATCCTTTAAAGACAAAGCTAAGGAACTTTTGAACCAACTGAAAGAAACATATCTGATTTCTCCATGGATTGAATTTTGCGTGGGTTTTGGTGCATTTATCCTCATACTTTGGCTCATCATGTTATTAACTTTGGGACGCTTCATTGAGGGAAAATATGCTAAAATGGACACAGCAAGTCAGAACATCAACTTGGTCCTCAAACCACACACATCTTCACACGTCGAGAAAAGAGAACTTTCTTCAGCCAACTTCACAGCCAATCCTATACCTGGTGGGGTAGCCTGGGACAACACTGACTATGAAATTTATGGTCCGGTCGAGATCCTGAAATATCCACACCAAATCAAGATTTCCTTGAGTGACTTTGCAAAACCAAACTCATTTGCTGATGATTGGGACTTCGAAAACATTAATAACATGATGTCTGACTTAGTAATGTCTGCTAAATTTACAAAACATGATTATTTGCAAGGTTCTACAAATTATGACAGTATGTATTGCTATAACCACTATGGTAATCACTTTTTACATAAATCTGCACAACCTAGAAATGTTTTAAATTATAATCAATGGGAACATTGTGCAACACCTCCAAAAGGGAGCTCAAGAACCGTTTACGACAAATATTCATATTTTTCAGGTTTTAACACAAGTAATGCTGAAACATTCTATTTTAAATTGTCAAACAAGACAGGGATGAAAACCATGATAACCAACACAAAATTGATATATTCAGATTCATTCTTCGAAGAAATGAATACTTTTGGATTTGATTATTGGGACAAAAATGTTGATTTGAAAAGTGTTTGGGGTACAAAAGAATGGCAAGTACAGGGTTTAGAAGCTTTGTTTAGAGCTTGCATGATCCCAGAACAAATGATATTTTTAAATGACACTGTTCAACAAACCACCTGTCTTGGCTTAGCCAAAATTAAAGATTTAAATAAACCGTCTATTCCAAAGCCAACAATGTTTAGCAATAGCTCTGATACAGATGAAGAGATAGACGTAAACCATATATTAAACCAAAATAGAACACATCCTGATTGGAAACAATGGTTAATCTGGCCCACAGATACAAATAACTGTCAAGACAGATTCCTGAACAAAACACAAGGTTTCAAAATGAACAGGCCAGACCCTAGATATCCTCAAAGACATCACCCAGGGATAATAACAACCTACAGTGTGGGAAAATTATGCCTTCAGTGGCTACAAACTTCCACACTGCCTGAAATTAAGCAACACCTAACTTTACTTACTGATGGTGCTGACTTGCGTGATTTCATAATGGGACCACGCAAACAGCGTCAAAAACGTTTCATAGCAGCCTCTGTATATGCAGCATACAATGAGGCCTGGAAGGTTAATCAAATTGAAACAGCAGAGAGAATACGGGAAATTGACCGTATTAATTTGGAAAAATCACTTTCTGTAGTGGACAATGGGTTAATGACTCTGTCCTCCAGAATTTTTTCATTGGACAGCATTGTGTCTTCAGCAATCGATATATTATCGCAAGACTTACTGTTATTACAACATGGTCAGTCACAATTGCGTTCTATTGTACAGCTTGGCTGGACGTTACAAAATCTGCGTTCAGGCTATGTGCCTTGGCGTTTAATCAACACAACGTCACTGTTCCAAATCTTTAACCTTACTGATAGACAAATCGGTATGGCGCAAAAGGGTGCTGATTATACAATCTTGAGCATTGAAAAACTAGAAAGATTACCAATGACAATGTCAGAACGACCTGTCATTGAATGGATAATCCACGGAATCATAAATATTCCAATCTCAACCTTCAGGTTTCAATACTGGCAAAAATATATACAGGCTGGCATGTACGAGAAATTGGGGAAGGGGTACCTTAAAACAACTTGGAACCTGCCCTATTCACATGCATGTGTCAGTAATAAAGGACAGAAAGTGTTTCTTAGTGGCAACAATTGTGCTATGTCACTAAGCGGCACGCTTCTGTGTAACGGAATTAGTTTGCATGGAGCCTGTGAAGGGAATTCATACAACCTTTCATGTCACCAGCAAGGCGCACCTGCAACTGAAATAGAACCATTCTTTCAAAGACTCTATAATGGGAGTTACATTCTTATTGTAGACCGCAAATGTTGTAGTCTTATGCCCGGGACTCCTTATCTAGTCACTACGACTGCGAAGGTCAAGTGCTGTGGACGTTCTTTGTTCCCCAGCTCCTTTCCAGACAGGGAGGCAAGGGCATGGCCCAATTTGAAAATTACTTCTATTCGAATAGATACTTTAAGCAGAATGAAAACAGTGCTTCTTCAGACGCCTACAAGGCTCACGTCATCAAAAGAAACGTATGATCTACAAGTCGCAAGGACGACTGCAGAGATACATACATTATTATCAACTAATTCCCCCGTACATTTCGCGGAAATCCTGAGCGAAATCTTAAATATTTCTGATACCACTGGGGTCTCAAAGGTATTTAAGACAGTATTTTCGATGGCATTAACACCATTCAAAGCCATACTGGGTATTTTTCCAGATTTCGTCCATTCGATTTTTGGCGGACTTCCCCTGATCCTGGGACTAATTGCAGGAATCCTATTCTTAGTCCTTATTTTTCGTTATGGCAACCCATGTCACAGATCAAACTCTCGCGACAATGGAAGATACAGTCCTAGCCATTGGATACCGGGACCGGATATCAAAAATCCTGGGACTCTCCCGGCTTAGAGACCTAAACATGACTTGGTTTCTATCATTTCGACCAATGTGGCAAAGATGTGTTTTACCTGTATTGAGGTGTCTGCTATGCGGAGAAGAATGCGTGTTAGACACCTGTCTGACGCTACAATCGGATGCGCCAGTGGATGTAGATACATTGTTGGTTCCTACCAAGGTTCACGCTTTGTGCTGCCCTCAAAGGCTGCCAATCCTGATGACGGCATTCGTGGAATCTTCACCACTACGATTGAAGAGTAGTGAAGTTCAAGATGAAAGCAGCATTGATCAGGTACGACCTTCTGTCAGCAATGCGAATCAGAATGTCAATGGAGACAATCATGCGCACGAATGCATGGTTACACCTATTTCCGACTTAGTGGAACTTTCCCATGAAGCTGTTGACAGTTTTTTCGAAAGCCTTAATGATATGATGTTCTCTCCAGAACAGAAATAGAGACTTTTGATCAAGCTCGCACACGGCGTTCCCTGAATTCGGCCTTCAACTTTAAAAATAAAGTCACATGAACAATTTTTCCCACCAGTTCACGGACAACAATTTTTTAGCAGCCCCAAATTATTTTTACAAAAATTTCGGAACACTTATCTTCTGCTTAAAGTTAGAAACTATTCCTAGAGAACTAAGATTTCTATCTTTAGATACTTTATATACTTTAGTTGCCCGCTGGTATGTTCACAAATATTTTATTATGTGATGAAATGGTCTCGAACTTTCTTTCTGTATAGCCATATTAAGAGCCATTTCATGTGTATTTCTCATATACTGTCATGAATCACATACATCCGGCTCCCACGGCCCCCACGAAAGTAGTTTGCCCCCTCAGGAAACCCACCCCTGTCCCGTGCAACCAGCACTCCAGTTATGTCAGGTGTAATGTTGTAAACGATGTTCTATCTGATCTGTATTCTGTCATTGCATTGAAGGTGAACGCTATTGATGGACATTATGAGGACACTAGAGGAAATGTAATACCTTTTATGTAATTATGCATTTGCAGGTGTATAATGTTTTACACCAGTTGTTCTTTCAGAGCTGTCAGCCATGCGAGCGCATGCAGGGAAAACACAGTGAAAACGCACGCATAAGCTTGGTGCGCTTGTACGGAGCTTTCAGCAGTGCGAGCGCATGCAGAGAAAACGCACGTAAAGATTGGTGCGCTCCGCACGCAGGGGAAGGTGCGCATCACGTCAGTGATCCTTGGGTGTGGCACAGCTATAAAAGGCCACACCCTAAGTTGCTCGTCGCTTTGCCTTTCGTCTTCGCTCAGCTCAGGATCGTCCTGGAAAATCCTCGGAGCCTGCAAACGCCAGCCAACGCCCTTGCGAAGTCGAAGGTCTGGAACTTGACGTCTCACCTAGGAAGAAAACACCAAGCTAAGTGAAAACTTTCTTTTGTGTTAAACTAATCAGGCGCCCTACGCAAGCAAGCGACAAGGGATTTGAAGCTCGAACAAACTTACCTGGACTTGGTTTTGAAGATCTGATGTGAGAGTTTGAATAGAGACTTTCTGAAAAGGACATTATTTTGGTTTTTAGGGCTTTGAGAAGAATCAAGGCTAACTTTTGAAAACGTATTCAGTTTGTGTGCTTTTGTGCAAAGTGTTGTTATACTTTTATTTGCCTAGGAAGAAAATGTGAAGGAAGGCACAACTAAGAATCAGAGAGTGAGTAAGTGGGGAATAACGTAGTAGGAATTGTGGTAGAAGTGACTGACTTAAGAAAGGAAGTAACTTATTTTTACCATTTATTCTCTAGTGGCAAAGTGATTCTCAGACAACTCATCTCTCTTCAACACGGTTCTACCCTGCCTCACCCTTCACGACGACAACACGGACGTGACGCCTAGACCTTAACAGTCGCAGGTAGGATAGCACTTAATTACTAAAAAGAAACTTAAAAGAAGGAAAAGTTCGTGCTGTATTATTGAGAAGTAGGAACACAATTGAGATTACAAGGCTTTCTTTATTGCCTCGCAGGTCGACAATAAGGAAGCAGGTAGCGTCCACGATCCGGCCTACCTCCCTGATTTCTAAATGATTACCTCAGTGTAATACATATAATCACTAGGAATTGCCTAGAATTTGGGGAAGTTGGTCCATAACGTCTCTGCGGAATCCACCTACAAGCGACCCACAGGTAAGGGTGCTTGTAACCTTGACAGAAGGCAAAGCCCACGACATTTATTCCGCCCAGGCGTTATGGATCCTTCCGTTGCAAATTCTTTGCAGGACATGGCGAATCTGTTAACTGCTATTCAAGCTGATAACGCAGCTCTTCGTAGAGAGGTTGCTGATATTCGAAGTAATATGCAATCTGTTCCCTCTGGTCCTAGTACATGGAATTTCTCCCCAACTCAGAAGTCTGTGTTGAAACCTGCGACTTTTCAACCAGGGTTTCAAACCTTGCATTCTGATTCTACTCCGTCTTCAACGTCAACCCAGATTCAAGTTGTAACTCCAATACCTGTTCCCTTAGCACCTCCAGAAAGGTTTTATGGAGATAGTAACAAATTTTCCATATTTTTAAATCAATGTCATTTACATTTTATAGCAAAACCAGCAGCCTTTCCTGATGACTCCTCTAAAGTAGCCTTTGTTCTTTCGTATTTAGGAGGAGATGCAGCCTTATGGTCAGTGCCAATTGTTGACCGCGATGACCCTATTCTTTATAATCTTCGTGCATTCAAAAATACCATGAATAAACTGTTCGCAAAACATGTCTTTGTTCAATCAGCGGATCATGAGTTATTACATTTAAAGCAGGGTTCATCGGATTTACTGCATTATATTTCTCAATTTAATAGGCTAGTAATTGAAGCTCACTGGCCAGAGGAAAAAAGGGTTTCCCTTTTTTACAAAGGACTCAAAGACGAATTAAAGGATATGGTCACACAGATCTTAGATCCTCCAGATTCTATAGAAGACTTTATAGACTTAGTGGTAAAACTGAACCATCGATTGTCAGAAAGAAGAGGCGAAAGAGGGAAGTCTGAAGTAAAGGTCTTCTCTTTTAAAGAGAGAAATAACAGTATGAGAACAGAAAGCACACCTAAGATTGATTTAGGAGAACCCATGCAGATAGGTACTATCAAGGGTCCTCTAAGTAAAGAGGAGAAAGACAAAAGAAGAAAATTAAACCAATGTTTGTATTGCGGCAAGTCAGGCCACTTTGTTAAGGAATGCCCAGTGCGCCCAAACAAGCCCAAGGGGAAGAATCCTGAGGTAGCCTTAGTACAGCAGTCGGAAAACTAGCTAGCTCGGCAAATCAAGAGGTCAGATTGTCGAGTAAGGTTTCAAGTTTGGCCTCCATAACTCCGGAAATAACTTCCCAACATCTTAGTATAAAGGTCTCTTTACAGTCCCTCAAAGAAACAGGAAAACATTGGACGGTAGACGCTTTAATTGATTCAGGAGCCACAGGCAATTTTATAGACACTATGTTTTTGAAAGAATTAGATTTTAAGACTAAGTCCAAAGAACATCCAGAAGTTGTCAGGGCAGTTGATGGGAAGGAGTTATCTTCAGGTTTAATTCAATTTCACACTGAAACACTCGCCATGACTTGTTTAGGTGTCCATAAAGAAAACATAACCTTTGACATCATTGACGCTCCTCAATTCCGCTTGATTCTGGGTATACCTTGGCTTACTAAACACAATCCCAAGATTGATTGGGTTAAGAGGACAGTGTTGTTAGACTCCCATTACTGTACGTCAAACTGTTTGTTGTCACAAGATTCAAAAGTACTGATTCAAGGTAGCAATTTCCCTTTGAATTCAAAAAGTGTTTTACTTTTGGAAGGAATTCCTGAGGAATATTCTGATCTTCTTGAAGTGTTTGACAAATCAAAAGCCAATACTCTATCACCTCATCGGGATTTCGATTGTCAAATAGACCTAGTGCCCGGGGCTACCCTACCGTGTAGTCGAATTTACGCACTCACCGATAAAGAAAACGAACATTTAAGAGAGTATCTAGATGAATACTTGGCTAATGGATTCATTAGACATTCGAAATCTCCTGTCTCCTCTCCTCTCTTTTTTATCCCAAAAAAGGGAGGTGAGTTGAGAACTTGCATAGACTATAGAGCTCTTAACAACGTAACTGTTAAGAACAGATATCCACTCCCTTTAATTCCTACTCTCTTAGACCAATTGAAGGATGCCGTCATTTATACTAAATTGGATTTGCGAGGAGCCTATCATTTAGTCAGGGTTCGAAGTGGTGACGAATGGAAAACAGCTTTTCGTACCAAATTTGGTTTGTATGAGTATCAGGTTATGCCATTCGGACTCTGCAACGCTCCCGCAGCGTTCCAATTTTTTATAAATGAGGTTTTAAGGGAATTTCTGGATATCTGTTGTATTGTATATATAGATGATATACTCATTTATTCTAAAAACACCACAGAACATGTACAACAAGTGAGAGCGATTCTTCGAAGACTTCTTGACAACTCCTTGTATGTAAAGCTTGAGAAAAGTACATTCCATACTTCTAGAGTCGAATTCCTAGGATATGTTTTAAGTCCTGAAGGAATTGAAATGGATCCGAAGAAAATCCAAGCCGTTCTAGACTGGAGTAGCCCTTCTTCAGTGAAGCAAGTACAGAGTTTTTTGGGGTTCGCTAACTTTTATAGACGTTTTATCTGTAATTTTTCTCATGCGATAACCCCAATTACCAGGCTTCTGAAGAAAGGTGTAAAGTTTGATTGGAATAGTGATGCAGAGGAAGCTTTTCAGAATCTCAAAAGGCAGTTTACTACAGCTCCTGTATTAATGCATCCGGATCCTTCTAAACCCTTTATTGTGGAAGCTGATGCTTCGCAGTTTGCCATTGGAGGAATTCTATCTCAAAGACACAAAGAAACAGGTCAGATGCACCCCATTGCATATTATTCACGGAAACTAACCCCTACAGAGCTAAACTACGCTATCGCTGACAAGGAGTTGTTAGCCATTAAAGCAGTCTTCGAAGAATGGCGTCATTACTTGTTAGGGGCAAGACATCCTGTAACAATCTATACTGATCACAGAAATCTGCAGTTTCTGCGCTCTGTGAAAGCACTCTCTGCTAGGCAATTACGTTGGACATTATTCTTTAATGATTACAACTTTGTCATAACTTATCGACCTGGAAAAGAGAACCTAAAAGCTGATGCTTTATCACGCTTGGGAATGTTAGAAGAAAAAGAAGGTTTCTCTGATAAAATTCAACCTGTTCTACCAGACAATTGTTTTAAGATAGGAGTGGTTCTTTCTAATGTAATGCAAGACATAAAGGAAAAGATTAAGGAAAAAACCTCACAAGATTGGTATGATTTGTATCCTCTGTTACAGTTAAGAGAAGGATTTTTATATATGAATGAACAAATTTTTGTACCCACGCCTGAAATACAAAACAAAATAATACAGTTACATCATGACACACTTATGTCGGCACACCCCGGAATCATCAAGACCAGTCAATTGATTAAAAGAAAGTTCTGGTGGTCTTCCTTATTAAATGATGTTAGATCTTATATTGAGACTTGTGTGATTTGTGCACAAAATAAAACACAACATCAAGCACCTAGTGGTCAATTGCTTCCTCTCCCGCTTTCCCCTCAACCTTGGCACACGATATCTCTGGATTTTATAGTAGAATTTCCAAAAACCAAGGAAGGTTTTAACACCATTCTGACTGTAGTTGATCATTTCTCTCGTATGGCGCATTTCATCCCATTGAAGAAAATTCCTTCTGCTAAAGAATTAACTCAAATCTTTTCCAAAGAAATAATTCGACTACATGGTATTCCTTCGGTAATAATTTCTGATAGGGGTCCACAATTTGTTTCACATTTTTGGCAACATTTGGGTGAAACCTTGGGTATGGATATTCGCACTTCTTCAGGGTATCATCCTCAAACCGATGGTTTAACAGAAAGAACCAATCAAACCATAGAGCAATTCTTAAGATGCGCCTTGGTAGAAGAAGAGAAGGAATGGTCAGATATTTTATGGGTGTTAGAATTTGCATTCAATAACATGGACAATTCTTCCACCACTCTTTCACCCTTTTACTGCACTTATGGTTTCCATCCTAAAAATATTCCAGAAAACGTTTTGATTCCATCAGTTATACCCTCTTTGGAAGACCACATTAAGAAATTAACTCATGTACAAGACTTAGCTCAGTATCATTTAGCTCAAGCAAAAGAAAGTCAAAAAGAATATTCGGACTTGCACAGAAAACCATCACCTCAATACTCCATCGGAGATAAGGTATGGTTATCTACAAAGAACTTAAGAATAAATATTTGTAAAAAGTTTCGTCCAAAATTCATAGGACCGTTTGAAGTAGAGAAAGTAATCAATCCGGTCAGTGTTAAACTAAAATTGCCTTCTAAATATAAATTCCATTCTGTATTCCATGTATCTTTGATTAAACCTTGTGACCCTAAGACTAGATTCAGGAAAAATCCAGAACCCCTACTTGTTGATGGAACCCCTGAATTTGAAGTCCAGAAAATTGTGGATTCGAAAAGAATTCGAGGAAAACTATTTTATCTTATACATTGGAAGGGATACGGTCCAGAGGAGCGGACTTGGGAACCTCTTTCCAATTTACAGAATTCCCCTCGATTACTTAGAAGTTTTCATCTTCATAACCCAAACAAACCCAGACCTGTTCCACACATTTTGGGAGGGCTCTTGAGAGGGGAGTACTGTCATGAATCACATACATCCGGCTCCCACGGCCCCCACGAAAGTAGTTTGCCCCCTCAGGAAACCCACCCCTGTCCCGTGCAACCAGCACTCCAGTTATGTCAGGTGTAATGTTGTAAACGATGTTCTATCTGATCTGTATTCTGTCATTGCATTGAAGGTGAACGCTATTGATGGACATTATGAGGACACTAGAGGAAATGTAATACCTTTTATGTAATTATGCATTTGCAGGTGTATAATGTTTTACACCAGTTGTTCTTTCAGAGCTGTCAGCCATGCGAGCGCATGCAGGGAAAACACAGTGAAAACGCACGCATAAGCTTGGTGCGCTTGTACGGAGCTTTCAGCAGTGCGAGCGCATGCAGAGAAAACGCACGTAAAGATTGGTGCGCTCCGCACGCAGGGGAAGGTGCGCATCACGTCAGTGATCCTTGGGTGTGGCACAGCTATAAAAGGCCACACCCTAAGTTGCTCGTCGCTTTGCCTTTCGTCTTCGCTCAGCTCAGGATCGTCCTGGAAAATCCTCGGAGCCTGCAAACGCCAGCCAACGCCCTTGCGAAGTCGAAGGTCTGGAACTTGACGTCTCACCTAGGAAGAAAACACCAAGCTAAGTGAAAACTTTCTTTTGTGTTAAACTAATCAGGCGCCCTACGCAAGCAAGCGACAAGGGATTTGAAGCTCGAACAAACTTACCTGGACTTGGTTTTGAAGATCTGATGTGAGAGTTTGAATAGAGACTTTCTGAAAAGGACATTATTTTGGTTTTTAGGGCTTTGAGAAGAATCAAGGCTAACTTTTGAAAACGTATTCAGTTTGTGTGCTTTTGTGCAAAGTGTTGTTATACTTTTATTTGCCTAGGAAGAAAATGTGAAGGAAGGCACAACTAAGAATCAGAGAGTGAGTAAGTGGGGAATAACGTAGTAGGAATTGTGGTAGAAGTGACTGACTTAAGAAAGGAAGTAACTTATTTTTACCATTTATTCTCTAGTGGCAAAGTGATTCTCAGACAACTCATCTCTCTTCAACACGGTTCTACCCTGCCTCACCCTTCACGACGACAACACGGACGTGACGCCTAGACCTTAACAGTCGCAGGTAGGATAGCACTTAATTACTAAAAAGAAACTTAAAAGAAGGAAAAGTTCGTGCTGTATTATTGAGAAGTAGGAACACAATTGAGATTACAAGGCTTTCTTTATTGCCTCGCAGGTCGACAATAAGGAAGCAGGTAGCGTCCACGATCCGGCCTACCTCCCTGATTTCTAAATGATTACCTCAGTGTAATACATATAATCACTAGGAATTGCCTAGAATTTGGGGAAGTTGGTCCATAACGTCTCTGCGGAATCCACCTACAAGCGACCCACAGGTAAGGGTGCTTGTAACCTTGACATATACCATATGAGCAATAATGTCTACAAATGCGTGTTTACTTTAGCATTTAATTCATAGCTTAAGTGCATACAATGTATATGACTGCAATTTTTTCAATATATTTGAAATTTCAAAATGCATTTATGTATTTTGGGGTGGTAAGGTATACACTATACTCTATAGTATGTTGTACTATGTTATACTATGCATAGATTAGTAAATATGACCATAGTTAGCGTGGAGTGGGTGTCATGTATTCCTATAGGTTCTGAATCGATCCCCCTATTCCTGACCCTATTCTGGTTAAACTAACTATCAAGTTAACTAACAGTCAGCCCATGAGGCAAGAAAAGCCCCCATGATGCAGATACCGTTATCTGACGCAGTCACACTACGGCACAGGAACGTGTTATCTGATTAGGTCATAACGCTTGAGATCTAATTAGACAAGCGACATTCCTCCAGCCCCTGATAAGGCATACGACGTTCTCATAACAAATCAAACCTATGACAACCTGGAAAATCCGTGCGGCCATTGTTTTGATTTCACAGAGAACTTCAGTAAAAGAATGTGCTAACGAGCAAGTCGTATGACATCTTTATTGACGTATCTATGTCCATCCTTACGTCAATCTCGGCACCTTTAAGGTATAAATATTGCCGATCTTGCCCTATGCAAACACACGCGTGGTGACGAGACGGAGCAGCCATACTTGCCGAAGCCTAGAAGCAGAGCAGACCCCGCTGGCAGCAGCCCCGCCTTCCTGACGCGCTGAGAGACGCGCTGCTATCTCAAGCCGAGAGACCCAGCACCGGCGCTTCCGGGTAGCCCTCGCAGGCAGCCTGGAATATCGAGAGCAGAGAAAGAGATACCATTCCTCATTCATCCTAACTTCCAGGTACAGAACTGAATAACCCCTCACAGAGAATTCTTTAGTTATTCACTTGGCAAAAACTAACTTAACTTAAACTGTAACTTTCTATTCCCGCCCACGCATTAGACTTAGGTCAGGTACACGGGGTAGGCGTATTTAGAAACACCAGTTGAGTACGTTTAGTCAAATGTATATGTGTATGTAAATATATTTTAATCATTTTAAACATCATATGGCTCAGAAACCATATAAATGTTTTTACAGTATTATTTTATACTATTGCTTTTAATGTATGCACTTTACTTAACTATAAGTATTGCAATAATATCGATCCATTTCTCTTGTACGAGAAAAGAGACTGATCAATAAATAACACCTTTTTATTGAACACGCCCGTCTCTTCCTTTTCTCTACAATCTGATGAGACTAAGAATGCACATACTGACTGAGTAAAATAATTGCCTTGTGCTCACACGACTCTGGAGATACACTCTTGATTAGGGGAGAGCAAAGTTGTCATGTTCTATGGTTGTCAGAAACTAAATCCCTTCTTGTCTAATCAGGGAAGTTAATTCCTCCTTGAACATTCGAGAAAGTTTCTAGCGAACTCTGAGCTACGCTGGCAAACCCAAAACTTAAGTCTAGTATCGACAGTAGTAGACCTAGTTAACGTCTGGCCTAGGCCTTTACTGCTGTAGGTATTATTCCAATGCGCAGAGCCTATTGGGAAGATAGGAGCTACACTACAGGTCTACTGTATTGAACACTGGATACACAGCAAGGCATAAAGTGCAATATAAGCACTCTTTTTCTGTGGAAGCACAAATCTGCACATTAAAATGGAATAAGGAGGGGGGCGTGGCTAGCCAGGCAGCGAAATGGGCGCTCTGTGAGTGAGCTCCGCCGGCTGCATCATCTAATCCTGCATTAATCCTGCTTCTTGAACTTGTGGGCCCCTGCTCTATATGTGGGTCGGCAGCGGACACCCAGCGGATCCTGCCACAGTAGTTTGGAGCACGCAGAGCGCCGGGGGAGCAGAGCTGTCGCCGCTGGCGGATCGGCCGGACTGCGCGACTTCTAAGACCCACTGCTGCGGAGCCGGACCCCGGACGCCGCGGGCCACCGCAGCCCGCGGCTCGTGAGGCCTCTGGAGGACCTGCGGGACGCGGCGCGGAAACCTGCCATCGGAGGAGCCGCTGTCTCGGAGCGCGCCGGTGAGTCCCCGCTGCCCTGGGTGAGGGATCTGGGGCACAACTTACCCCGCGGGCGTGGGTGGCCTGACGATCTCCCCCTGGGCGGTGAACTTTGGCGGGGCTCCTAAGACGGGTCGGCCATTTCGCCGGAGCCGGCGCGCACGGGACGGCGCCGCTGGTGATCTGCTCGGCGGTCGCGGCCCGGACCTGCCTCTGCCGATTGTGGAAGGAGAGGTGCGGAGAGGATCTGTGGGGGGGGCGGAAGCCCACCAGAGCCCCCCTGCGTGGACACTGTAGAGATGATCCACTGGTCCTGGCGCGAATTGCGAAATAGAGCGGGGCTTTCCATGCTCTATGCGCCGGCAATCCCCTTGCGGGGCAACCCGATGTTACCTTGCTTGTGTGCCAGGGGAGACGCCCTCACAATCCGTGGGAGACGTGTGAATACCTTCGCGGATATATATCCTAATGGAACTTTCGGGGAATTGGGCGCTAGCACCGACGGCCACCCAGAATCCTTTGCTGATGCGCTTTTGTACCACTCCCTTAGAGAATCTTGTAAGAAGCTATGGCCCCAGTTTCCAGAGGAACCGCCGAAATTGGATGCCCTACAAAATCTACTCTCGAGACCCTCCCCCAAGAAACTGGTGTCTAGACTATACAATTGCATGCAAGAGCAGGCCCCGATAACTGTACCTACAGCCAGGCAGGCTTGGACTGCTGATCTGGTCAATCCTTTGACCGATGAGGTGTGGGAATACTGCTGTAACCAACTCACGGAGCTGTCTCCGAATTATCGATTGCGGCTAGTCCATTTTAAGTTCTTGCACCGGTACTACCGCACGCCGGTGCTGCTGCACCGCATGGGCATCCGGACTGATGCATCGTGCTGGAAGTGTGGCGGGGCTGATGCGTCCTTCCTCCATGTGGTATGGAGCTGCCCTAGAATAGGCGAGTACTGGTCGGACATCTTTACTGCCATTAACCAAATACTGCACAGAACTGATACACCTTCTCCGCTTCTGGGTTTGCTAGGATATGTTAGAGACACTGAACCCTGTGATAGAAAACTGCATGCTTTGCTGCTCCTCTACGCCAAACGACAAGTGTCATTACACTGGGGCCAAAGAGCTTTGCCCTCATTCACCGCGTGGGTTAAAGATGTGACGTATGGTCATGCACAACTCACCCATTATTGGGAGACGATGCCAACCGCCTCCAGGCCTAACGACATTTGGGAGCCCTTCCTACAATGGACTAGGGAGCGTGCGGGCTCGGACGCTTCCGGTGACTCACCTGACGTGGGAATTTCTGATGATATGGGGTAGGGTGTTGAGGCCGAGTGCGCGATATCGCTGGCCTTGTAGCTCCTGCCTGTGCAGATTTGCTTTGGGACTGCGATATGCTCTACGACTGCCTTCATTTGAGAATTCCCAATGTTGGGCTGCCTTGACATTACTTCCCCCTCTAAGGCCATGCGACCCTCTGTTTTACTCTGCTCCCCCTCCCCCCCCTCTCCCTGCGGGAGAGACCTCGCGGTCATCCCGCCTCTGCCCCTGCCACTGGTTATAGTCCTTTTACAGTTGCCCAGCGCGAGAGAGCACGGCCCTATGTGTGCGTGAGGTGATGTGTGTTTGACATTACAGATCTGCACCAAAAGTTCATTGTTCTTCTTTTCTTTGTTTGTTGGGATGGGATGGGTGAAAACAGTGCCCGTGGACATATTTCTTCAAGCTGCCGTTTCACCAGGCTACGGCTTGTTGCTCTCCACAGAGCACCGGGGCAGCACTGAGAACTTGAGATCCGTTTGGTTGTCTACGGCGCTGGGAAAAAGAAATGTGAGACTATTTACCATGCTATTGTTGCACTGATTGGGTACATGCCCTCAACTGTATTACATGTTTCTCCTGAAGGTCACATGGCCTGATTTGTTGTGAGATTCTTCATGCTTTAATGCTTTCCAAGTGGCATTTGCCTGCATAGCGGCCTGCCCCCGGGTTGTTGGCGTGACGCAGTGTAACTTTTATTTTTGTGTATAATAAATGTCTTACGCCCAAAAAAAAAAAAAAAAAAAAGGCAAACCTTTGAGCTGGAAAAAAAAAAAATGGAATAAGGAGAATCAACATGTGGGTGGAGCCAAAGCCCATCTTTGCGTAGTGTTTCTGAAAGCGCTTTTTGGGATGACCTCAAAGTCAGGCCACCACTGCTCCAGACCTAAACAATGTTCTGGTCCCACCAGTGCTTTAAGTGGACTGGGCCCGTCCAGGTCTCAGCCATGGTAGTAATTGAAAACGGACTTTAAACAGGTCCCTACTGGGCGCTGTATTCATACCCTGAACTTTACAGGCATAAAAACTGAGTGTTTGATGCATAATGAGCGTGAATAACGTTAAGGTAATCCATGTTTATGTTTCACATATTTTACTTAATCTTGCATTCCCTAAGAGTGCTTGCTATTTCCAGGATGATGAGTTTCTGTTTTTGTTTCATGTAGCCTACTACTTTTGTATATTTTGAAATAGGTCTCCTCCGGGCAACCCAAATAGATGGTCATCCAATCTTTGACCTCTATTCTGAGCGTAAAGCTCAATGATCAAATATTTTAGTTGCAATTTTGATTCCGTGCAAATGTGTGTGAAGGAGGTATACAGTTGCCAAAATATTGGGGAAAAAAGAAAATATCTGCTTACTGGTTAGTGGGTGTGTTGGGTGTTTGGGGTTGGTGAAGTGAAGTAGATGAGAGGAAGTGAATTCAGGAGAGCGCAAAAGAAACGGTGGTGAAAAGGAAAGAGAGGAGCCGTGACATATGGATGGAGGAGATGTGGACAGAAAGAAGACGCATGTGTCTAACTGAGTGAACATAACAGCAGTGATTGAGACTTTGAAGACCACTAATCCTTCCACAGGTCTCAGTAATGTTTAATTCACAGTCTTATAATTAAAACATTTTCAATATTCATTATTTACAACAAAATCATCAATAAAGCAAATACTCTTGGCTGTTTTTTTGTGTATGTCAGCTGTGATATATCTGGATGCAATTGTAGAAAGTGCAGAGGCACCAAAACATTGGTCTTGTGGCACACTATGAAACCAGAGAAATGTAGTTTATGTGTCTAAGCCATGTCCTTAATTACACAAAGAAAGACGCTTTTTTAGAAAGATCCCCCTCAACATTTCAACCCAATTAAAGCCCTGGGTTCCAGGAAAAAAAAACTCTACCTTATGTTCGACAGTAATCTGCTTGTAAATGCCACCATGCTCTTCTTTAACAGCACTTTGGGGTTACAGGAGAAAAATCCAGTAGCACTTTAGCCCATCTTCACTGCTTGCCACTGACCTCATCCCAATCGAGCTGTCTCACCTTGGATCCGTTGGCCTGCAGCAGACACTGCAGGGGCACAGTGCAGCCGTAGGGGCACAGCACAGTCGCAGTGTGCAGTGCATTTTGCTGTACATTTCTAAGCACACCAAAGACTCACTCCAAGTTGAGGGAGGCTTCTTGACTTACAGTTTGATTTTCTCGCTCTCGCCATAGTGCCAGCCTCTCTACGGGCACGAGCAGGGCGATGAAATCCCCCTTGTGGAAGCTCAGGAGGGTGCTGTTGTCACCGGCAGCATGAGAAAAGATGGCTAGCACTCTTATCCGTCCATTCTTCTCAAGTCCGGTGGCCTTTGAGCTAGAGCGGGGCAGGGTCTTGCTCTCAAGTGAGGTCAGAAAAAGACGTTTTCAGATCGCCTGTTTGCTTTTCAAGTGTTACCGGTTGGGTCATCCCACTTTCCATCTGACTGGGCAATCTTAGAAAGAAATATTTGCAAAGCCATAGGTCTCGCATTTCAATGCGAGACCTATGGCATTGCAAATAAGCGGCCCCCAATGTCACGGCTCAATAAAGAAAAAGCTCACATACCGTATAACAGTCAAGTAAAGGGGCCAGTAGCCATGGGAATAAACAAATGACAACATGGCCGTACTAAGGAGGGACTAACAAACCTATTAAGGAATCAAACACCAGAATTTACGCAGGACAAACACACAAGCCAATGAAAAATATGGGTGGGGCTTTTTCTCTGTACTCTACCTACAACAGATTGCCAGAGCAGCGCTCAACCTAAAAGAAGAGAGGGTAGAATGGCAGTGAGTTGCTGGAGGGACTGGTGGAAGAGAAGGTAAATGAAACTACAAACCTGCATACCTATTTGGAAAGGGGCAACTGGATAGGCCGGAGAAGGTTATCAAAGGTGCTCAGAAGTGCTAGTGACACAGAGAAAAGGCCATCAAATATCTGGTGCTGTGGAAGTCACCAGCTTTGATGTGAAGTATCCATGTACACTGTCTAAAGGCATTACCCAGGGAATATGCAAGTATTGTGTGGTACAAATATTGTGATTGCAGGATGAAGAGGGAATATTCAAATATTTCTTCTTTTGATGTGTGCAGTATATCACCCAGAATATGTGTGCTATGATTTCTTAACCTCATTCACCAAAGAGCAGTCGAATCACAGTCCGAAATCAGAACAACGAGGAGGCAGCCACGTCGTCTTCCTGCACCATCAGCTGTGCTCCATCCTTCACCAGCTGGGTCATTTACTGCCTGCTTGAACCTGGGCCCTAATTTATCATCTTTCAAGGTGAAGTATTTCTATCTCGGAACACTCAAAATCATGCTTTTGATTCATCAATATGCCCCACTGCAGTGTCGTGTGCAGAGCACCTCCTATCTGAGGACATTCCCTATGGTGACCTTGCCTGATACCACTGTAAGCCTAGTTGCTAACCTCACTTATTTACGAGTCTTGCCCAGTTTCTTAACATATCTTAAACAAAAAACATATCCTGTGAAAATTAAGGTAATGTTGGTATCAGGTAAGATCGTTATTCAAGCAGAGAGTCTGAATCTTTATCGTCTGAATTCTAATTTACATTTCACAAACACGCACCCAATACTTAACTAGGAGCGAACAAGGCGATGGAGCATGCAAGAGGTCTCAATCTTTAAGGTAACATCTTCAGCACGAATTTTCTTGACACCAGGCCACTCTTGGAAGCTTGAGAAGAAACCAGTGCCAATTGTGCAAGATTTTAAAATAGAAAAACGTAAATTGTCTTCCCTACACCTTTACGGTGCATCAGACAGCTTGAAAGCCCAACAATTTGCGGACATTTCACAAGAAATTTGGATTAGCCAAAATTGTTTGGTGTCCTATTCTGTTGGCTTGGAACAAAGTTCAGTAATTAGGATGTGTACAATCCCGAGGCCATGCCTTTGGATTCGTCCTATTTTTCCATTTGCACCAGGACTGGTGATTTATGGACAGTGCACTAATAAAGTTACATTTCAAGCAGTTCATGAGTTGACTATTTCTCCAATACTGACTTTAATGCAGATGTATTTCAGCACAGTTTCTGAAAGGGTTTCATATGGCCATCTATAAACAAGTCATTCAACAACTGTATGTCTACGGTAGACCATACACTCCAATGGGAGGTATGGGTATTGATGAAAAATCCTGCATTATTCCAAATCAAGGATCCTAAATAAATGAGTTTGCAGATTGAATGTTTTTATGTAAGGATGGCCCACCCTTCAATGCAAATTGAACACTAAATGAATGCCTGAATTAGGTTGTGGCTAATTTAGACAGTATAGAATTGAAATCTCCCTAGACATTTAAGAAAAAGTACCACATTAACTTGTTCCAGAGGCACTGGAAGTAGAGGGGCGGCGGAGATAAACAAGATGGTACACTGTTGTGCTAAATAATACAGATCACTATTGGCCATACGGAGACATCCAGAAGTCATGACTGTTTCAGATTTGAAAGCTTTATGTAGTGATCTCCTATGTGGCTGGATAAATGACGTAATGCACTTGTCTTCATCTCCAAGAACCTTAAGCAAGACTGACACAGGCAAATTTGTAATAACATGGTTGTATTGAAGTGCTATGACCATCTTGACTGTCTGCACCCGACAAGGAAAAGTTAAGGTCAGGCCATCCAGCAAAGTCTCTATCTGATGTTTCTTTCAGGATCAAACCTGCCTGGAAGAGACCTCTCTAAGCCTGTTAAGAAATACGCCTCGGTATTTTAAGTTGATTGTTTTCCATCTGAACCTGTGCCAATCAGTAGTTAGCTGTAGTGTTAATCCATAAGGGTAGGATGTCACACTTTGTCCAGCTGATTGCTAGACATCTACAAAAGGATTTTATAATCCACCTCGAGTGCTGGATTGAGTATATAGGATACAAGAGTAACAGCGCAGAGATGGCAGACCTTGGCCTCCTTTACAGAATATTTAATGCCTTCAACAAACAAGAACTGATGAATATCAGTTGACAAAGGCTTGCCACAGAATGCTTCAATGCAATGTAACCTCAGCAAATAGGCCTCAGCTCCAACTGTAAGATTCATAGCCTTTGACTCAAAGAATAATGCAATTATTAAAAAGTATGAGAACCAGACAAGATCTAGTTTAGAGCCCCTTGCCTTATTACCATCCATCTTAGAGCCTGTTCCATTATTACCATCAATCTTAGAGCCCCTTGCCTATTACCATCCATCTTAGAGCCCCTTGCATTAATAACACCCATCAATCTGATGATGGCATGACCAGAGATCTCTGTCTCGGCTCTCACGGAAGGCACTTAGGGGCAGATTTACAAGCCCCTTTCAACACTTTTGCACCACCATTGCGCAGCGGCAGCGTAAAAAATGCGGCAAATTTACAACGTGACACATCTAGGGAGATGCGTCACGTTGTAAAGCCCAACGTTACATTATACCAACGCCAGGTATAATGTATGCAGGGTGGGCATTCCCACGCAGAAAAGCTTTGTCAAAGTCACACAGTGAAATATACAAGATTTCACTGCATCATTTCTAGGACGCCACAGCATCAAAACCTGA
This sequence comes from Lissotriton helveticus, assembly GCF_964261635.1. Taxonomy (NCBI): domain Eukaryota; kingdom Metazoa; phylum Chordata; class Amphibia; order Caudata; family Salamandridae; genus Lissotriton; species Lissotriton helveticus. Next base: position 1,711,424,466 of record NC_136059.1, read on the forward strand.
CACCTGCTTGAAGCAGGCGTAAGGAGTGACGCAATGTATTGGGAATAGGCCTCAAAATGCATTGCTGGAGTTGCGTCGTGCCTCTGACACAACTCCAGCAATGTGTGACTTTTGCCCCAGTAGATGCGTCAGAATTTCTGATGCATCTGTCAATCCTTACACCATGGTGCGCCGTATTGTAAATACGGCGCATCCATGGTGGGGCAAGTGTTTCTCAGGGTGGCGCAGGGAAAGTGACGCATCTCTACAGATGCCTCACTTTCTTGTAAATCTGCCCCTTACTACTAAGAAGAGTTTTTTATCGTTATGAATATTAATGATTTAATACGAATTAGTGTGGTGTTGCCTTTGTGCAAACTGCACTGCAGTCTCACTAGTTAAGAGGCTTGAGTTTGAATAAGAGAGATCAGTCCGAGTAGGAGTACTTATGATAAAGTTAGTGAAAAAAGCTTAATGATGAATCTTCAGAACTCAATAGTTAAAAAGATACATAAAACCGAGACGGGCTTGACTTCTTTGGAATGTCTGAGTTAAGAATACCTTTAAATGAACTGTAAAGGAAATAGAGAAAGGATTTTGGATGAAAAAAAGAACAAAAAACAATTACACCATGTGAAAGTATGTATCTATGTATCTTGTCTATTAGGCTACGTTTTCTAAACCTTTCACGTTTAAGATGCCTGCTCTTCCTACGCGCGCATACGCTCCCATAAACACACGCAAGCACGCACGAGCGTCAACGCGTTCATACTATGTAGCGCTATTTAGTGTCTTGTCTGCTTCGTATTTCCCCCCCAGGCAGAAAACCTTTCTTGCCAAATAATTTAGCAGCGCGGCTTTGCGGGCGTACGGCCATCCGTAATGCGATGGGTGCCTGAGGCAGAAGTGAGAGAATCTTCAAATACTCTGATCAAAAATGTGTTCCTGCTTTAGTGGGAAAAAATTGCTGAACTGATTTATTGATACACTTGTGCAAGTCAGTACAGTGTATATCAGCCCCGAGCGCTTGGAGAATAAAATCAATAAATCAGTTTATATATTTACATTTATTTTCTACATGATTTGCTAACGCTCACCAATCTTTTTGAAAAAGCTGTTTGTACATGTTATTTAGATAGGTGATGGCATATTTATTTAGTTTTACAACCAGGGCAATTCAATTAGTAAACTGGCTTGCCACCTCATAAACTCAGCAGTGCTTTTCATTTGAAACAACCCAGGAGTTATTTCATATAAAACTTTGGTCGAATTTTCGAGAACCTTGGGGGTTTGGTTTCAGCTTCTTTTAAACAATATTGTGAGCTGGAGTATCATGACAAAAGAGAGATGGATACTAACAAAATGTATGTATTCAACCTAAGTACAAAGTGTTCCTGTGTGTAATTTGAACATTGTCCATTTACCTTTCCTTCTTATGCTGAGTTGCTCTATTGTGAATTAACAAGATGTTTGGTTTCACACCTTTACTCATCTAACACTACATCTACTTGAATAACTTAGAGGTTCTGTTTTACAGATTGACAAACGTGTTATCATACCATCATAAACATGACAGAAATCCCATTTTCCTTATTACAAGTGTGATATATCCTATGGCCACGTCCACTGGATCTATGTGACCCTGCGACAGTGGCTTCTTTCGCATAATTACGGATTTGCCCCCTTTGCAACATAATCCATCATGTGCTGCATGATCTGTAGATTTTAAGTAAAAAATAGTTTCTAGTTCAAACAGATAAAAAGTTGCTTATTTCTGCATTTGGTTGTTAAAATGGTACTAATGAGATAGAATCCTTGCTCAGAGAGTATTACAGAGTATATGTAAAAGACATAAAATACTGAAGTAATACTATAAAAAAATATGTTGCATTATTCAACATAATTTGCCTTTTCTTGATGCATAATTTAGTAAACTCTGCCGCAGAATTTGGTGCTCCCCTGCAGCATAATTCCAGTGTTCCTGCGTATGGCACTTGTAATAAGGTAGACAGGATATCCGACACATTTGTGACAGACTAACCAATTCACCAAACTCTAAATTGCTCGCATAGGCTCTAACTCTATATAACTCAGGAATGTTGATTGACTATCTCCCTCATCCAGATTCACAGAAACTGGTGAGCTTGTTAATTTGAATTTGGGGAATATTGTTATAATCAGATTTGTTCTCTAATTTTCCCCTGAGAAATAGGAAACTGCTGTGTAAAGTCAGTGTTGCTAAGTGAGCTTCCCGCAGTAATTACTCCTTTACTGCCCATATCTGGCCATGTCTGAATTTTTTCTGAGATTTTCCTTGTGAAATGTCTGGCTTGTGGGTGGGAACATTGAGTGTGCTGTTTCTATGGAAAAGTTATAATAGGGACTCGGTCAGTAACTCTCAATACTGGTTGAAGCAGGATTACACTTGACCTCAGAATGAGTTCCTAAAAGTCTCACATGATAGCTAGGGGTGGGCGGAACTCGCAGAGCTTAATTCAGTAGATTTGCATGGAGTTACATGAAAACTCTGCAAGATTCCGCAGTGTTCAGTGAACATAAGAAATCGGCACATTGCGCTGCTTGGTTGATTTTTAGCGCTGGCAGCATGAGCGGCACCACACAGCATGCAAGAGGGCTCTGCTCCTCAAGTTGATTTTGCTGCCACCCGAGTAGATTTTCTACTTGAGCTGCAGCTTTCTCATTGCGAGTGGTTGCGACTGCCCCCAATGGGAGAATCTTGCCAGGTGTCCTCCCAACACTCGAAAAACATGCTAGGGGATGCCAATACTTGCTAGAGCTCACCAACTCGGGCGCAAGAAATAACTCCTTCACATGGCGTTTGGCGGAATTTGGCAGGAGCTCTGTGTTAAAAATGTAATGCAGAGTGACCAAAACTCTGCAAATTCTGCCGGCAGAGTGGAATTTATCGCCCACCCCTAATGATAGCTATAAAGAGCGGTTTACATTTCTTGCTGTTGTTTAAAGTTGATTTGTGGAATGCCTGTGATTTAGGTCAATATGCATCTGAACTTAGAGGTATTAGCCAAAAACAGCAAGCCAATAAGTGGTTTACAAGCCAAAACACCTCATTAAAAATAATTCACAACTTAAAACTTACCACCTTACAAAATGAATGAGTGGACAAATATTATGTCACATATAATAATATAAATAAACCTAACTTTGAAGAGCTGGGACATCACCGTCTTCAATTACGCAGAAGATCTGCAAATCATTTTCCCTCTTAACACCTCTAATGCAGCTCTCGACTGTCAGGCGGTCATGTTACATATCCAGCAATGGATGAACCTCAACCAGCTTAAGCTGAACCCAGGGAAGACAGAACTAATTCTTCCGGGCAGTAGCCCCATCCACTGGGGCCCCCAGTTCTGGCCTACAGAGTTGGGCCCCCCGCCCATCCCGGCTAAGTCGGCAAAGAGTCTGGGGGTGATCATAGACTCAGAGCTCTCCCTAAAACCTCAGGTTGGTGCAGTCGTATCTTCTTGTATGTTTCAGCTTCGGAGAATCAGGAAAGTCTCCCACCTCCTTTCGCCTGCAGCCTTGATACAAGTCCTGATCGCTCTTGTGCTTTCCCGCCTGGATTTTTCCAACTCCCGTATCATGGCCTACCGAAATACCTGGTTCATAGGCTGCAAGTTGTGCAGAACCAGGCGGCTCGACTAGCCTACAAGACTCCAAAGTGGCAGTCTTCAAAACCACTGCTCTGCAAACTCCACTGGCTGCCGGTCGAACAGAGAGCCGCATTCAAGATCGGCTGCCTGACTTACAAAGCCGTGACTGGTACATCTCCCGCCTTTCTAAGATCCCTAGTGACTCCTTACTGTCCGGCACGTAACCTACGGTCCTCTCATCGTCAACTCCTGACTGTAGTCCCAATTAAACTCACAAAATACGGTGGCTGCAGATTTGCCCATCTGGCTCCCAAACTTTGGAACAAGTTGCCGTTATCGCTCAAATCTTCCATGTCTCTGCTGGAATTTCGTAAACTTCTCAAAACCAATCTCTTCACACAGTCTGGCTAGCCCCCTTTCTCTAACATCTCTCAGCCCCACCCAGCGCCAGGAAACCTATGGTGACAGAGCGCTATATAAGTTTCCCCTAAGATAAGATAAGCAAAGTGCAAGGTTACGTTCGAAGGCGTGTCCCTGTGCTGCAGATAAAAAGCCCCAAAAGCCTACCACCCAGCAGTGCTGCCAACTAACAGACACAAGAACAGTGAGCATTCTACCACCCTGACTACCCGACATGACCCTGTTCCAGAGCCAATTGATAGAGCCATGGTTTAAGCCTCTTATGGAAGACTATTTCAGAAGGTTACATCCCCCAGCTGAAGAAGCAGAGAGTTCCAAAGTTTCGCTGTCAGAAAACCAGAAAACAAATAGAGCAACCGCCCATCTTGTCTTTTCTCACCCGGGGAACCACCGCCATGTTGGACCCTGAAGGCCTGAGCCTGCGGCTTGAATGGCAGCCTTTCACCATTGATGCCAAGTATCGCCAGCCCCTGCCATTAAACATTCTATGGCAGAAGCCCATAGTTTGAACAGAATTCTGTTGCTGGGTGGCAGCCAATGCAAGGTGGCAAGGGCAGACCCTGGGGGCTCTCGTTTGGGTAAATTCAACAATAGGCGTGCGCCCGCATTTTGTACCATCTGCAACTTCTGTGGTTTCCCTTTAGTTGCCCCCAGGTACGTCACTTGAATGACTGGATGAAAAGTGCACATCAAGGGGCATATTTATCAAATATTCATGCAACACAACACGCCACTTTGCTGCATTGTGGGAAAGGGAGAGAGCAGGAATGTGCTGTATTTAACAATTATGCAGCGCATTCCAGCTCTCTGCCTATGCTGTCGCACAAACTACTGCCTAGCAGCAACACAGGCACCCTTTACCATGATGCAAGGGTACCTGCACTTTAGGTAGGTTTTTTTTTGTTCAGGAAGGGACAACTTTGAGGCTTTTTCCTCTTTCTGTGTTTGCTGCAGAATGGTATTTCTCCTTGTTACACATCCCCACGGGAGGCGTAGCATTTTTAAACATTCCTATGTCTAACACTAATAGTAAATCTGGGAATGTGCCAAAAGCCATGGGTGGATGTATGGGGACACCCATGCTCCATCCATGGAATGCCTTGCTGGGGCTGCGTTACTCCACATTCACCAAACCATGCAGGGTCACACAAGGAGGCCTTTTGTGGCTTGGTAAATGTAATTCTAGGTTTTGCTTTGCCCTTTAGCCCCCTTTTGTGGCACAAGGATGATGCAAAACCATGATTTGGCCAGAATATCCCGCTCCTAAGCACACTGCAATTAATATATTACAGAAGGGCATATGCAAACATGCTCATGCAAATGGATGTATGACGTTACCACGCATCCTTTTACAACGCCTACCTTTACCACACAATTTTTACAACGCAGGATCTATTACAACGAAGTACTATTACAACGCATTTTTTAAAATCGTATATACCTTTACAACGCATCCCATTACAACGTAAGTATTGGTAAGTATATAATATATTTTTTAAAATGTAATTAATTAAAAATAATATAATTTATTTAATTTTAATTTTAATTTTAGTTTATTTTTACCCTGTACCCCTTAATTAAAATTAATAGAATTTATTTTAATTTAATTTTAATTTTAATTTATTTTTACCCTGTACCCCTGTGCCCCAAAACCCAAACCTAGCCCTGAACCCTAAAAATACCCCTTTACCCAAAAACCCAAACCTAGCCCTGAACCCTAAAAATACCCCTTTACCCAAAAACCCAAACCTAGCCCTGAACCCTAAAAATATCCCTTTACCCAAAAACCCAAACCTAGCCCTGAACCCTAAAAATACCCTTTTACCCAAAAACCCAAACCTAGCCCTGAACCCTAAAAATACCCATTTACCCAAAAACCCAAACCTAACCCTGAACCCTAAAAATACCCCTTTACCCAAAAACCCAAACCTAGCCCTGAACCCTAAAAATACCCCTTTACCCAAAAACCCAAACCTAGCCCTGAACCCTAAAAATACCCCTTTACCCAAAAACCCAAACCTAGCCCTGAACCCTAAAAATACCCCTTTACCCAAAAACCCAAACCTAGCCCGTAAAACTTAAAATACCCCTGTACCCAAAAAATGCGTTGTAAAGTACATGCGTTGTAAAAGTACTTACGTTGTAATAGTATCCGTTGTAAAAGTATGCGTTGTAAAAGTTTTTGCGTTGTAAAAAATCCATGGTAATGGTATTGCGTTGTAAAAAATCCGTGGTAAAGGTTACATACCCATGCAAATATCGGTGCCTCAACATCAAGACTACAGGAGTACAACATCCTTGTAGTCACAGTACCAACCAAGAAATATGAAAGGTGAGGTTACATATATATCTTGCTTACAAGGACACTTGCTGCTAAGAATGGGAGAGACTAGCTGTCTCCCTGATCTTCAAAAGGACTCTGGGTAGCTGTGTTTGCGCAGTCAACAAGTGTAAAGTTTAATCTAGGTGGAAACCAAGACAGTTATTACAGCAAATACTGAGCCAGGGTTGTGGGATTTGTAAACACTTTTATTTTTTACAATGTCTTATGTATGAATGTATACCAAAAACAATGGTCAGATACTAAAAAAGACACAAATCAAAGTGTACCAAAACAATTAATAGATCATAAAATATAGTGAAAAACCAGCGTCCTTGGATATCAGAACTACACACTGTTAGCATGCTAGATGATTGCAAAGAAAAAAACTCTTGAAAATGAAATTAATTAAAAATGCCATGTAGTTAATGAAAGATGGTTGTACGGTTTATACAGTGTTTGCAAACAGGATATACCTGCAATCAATTCACTGTCATGAACACCCTACATTTAATGGGGGATTGTAATTTTCCCACCAAAGAATTGTTACTTCGTGACAGGTTTGTAAACCTTAATGTTCGCGATCTTTATGATTAAAAACACGGAAAACTGACTGAAATGAAGGAAGCACACAAGGAGACTATAAATCTATAAAGCAGTAACTCTAAAAGAATGTAAAACATCCTGGGACTCGGAGATTGTAGAAAAGTGACTAGAAAGATTAGTTAACTTACCAGTTTAGGGTTAGTGGTTGTCAGTCCCTTAAAAAGTGAGAGGCAGATTTGCAAAGATTTTGCATCATGGTTGTGACCCTTTTGTGGTGCAGCCCCAATGCAAAATGATTTTTGGTATTTACTCAGCCATGCAAAGCCACTTTGTGTGGTTTAGTGAATAAAAGGAAGGCAGCAAAGGGCTGCCTTGTGTTACTCTGTGTTGGGAAGGCATACCATGAGTGGACATGAGCATTCCCATGCATCCACCCATGGATTTTGGCGCATTTTCAGATTTACTAAAGCTAGTAAACCTAGGAATATGTTAATTTGCTATGCCTCCCTGAACCAGGCGTTACGAGGAGAAATATCTTTATTTCTCATTGGTACTTCCACTTTCTATGCATGCTGCATTGTGCAGCACACACAGAAATGGAAAAATGCCTCTAAGGATTGTTTTTACGCAGGAAGGTAGTTTCCTTCACCAAAACAATATTGCCATTAATGCAGACACCCACACCATGGTGCCTGCATTGGTGCTAGACAGTAAGCAGTATGCCAGTGCTAGGAGACAGTAGACATGTGCAATATCTTAGTCGGTGAATTTCAGCGGTCTCCCTTTCACAAAATATAGCAGCTTTGCTTGAAGCCCTGCGTTGCATGAAAAAAATTGTAAATATGCCCCTGGATATCACACAAACTTGGTTTTCTAGACTCTTCATGTCAGAAGCTCTTTACTCAGTAGGTCGAACCTTGAAAATGACGAGGCTAGTCACAGTCTGATCCACAAGAACAACTGTTTAAGCACGACAGGACAAAGTTTCCCAGTCTGAGAACAATCGGGCACCTCTCAATATGCCGGGCCCAGAGCCCAACTGGTTGCTGGGCTTCTCCACACAACAGCAGGTTCAGGAGATCACAAAGCACATCTGATTGTTAACCGCATGCGTGCGGGCGGAATTCCGCCCGTACGCTGGGTTTTGCGAAACCGCACTTTACGTGACGAGCTGGGCTCGTCATGAGCGTGCGAGGAGGCTACGCCATGACGAGCCCAGCTCGTCATGAGCGTCGAAGGGGTTAAAGAGAACAGGTAATATGCAATAGGTTATTTTTTTGGTTATTGAAGGCCTGAGTGCTAGGTGAGAGGGAAGTCCCAGGGGCTGCATAGATTGTAAGCACAGGCTGTAGCTTGAAAGATATATTTAGGGGCAGATTTACTAATTTTTCACGTAGAGCACAGCAGCAGCCGTAAATACTGCACTGTGCTACGTGAAAAGGAGAGAGGAGGAGAGCGCCCTATTTACTCAAATAAAGCACTCTCCTCCCCTCTCACTAGTGCCGGTGCTAAAATCAGCTCCTGTGCACAATGGGGACATCTTTGTGCCAGGGTGCAAGGGTGTCTTCATGCATCTAGCATAGGTTTTGTATAGGAATGCATAGGAAATATACCCTTCCTGTACCAAATACCATGCCTTAACAAGATGCAAACCTTTTCCCACTTTGTATGCATGCTGTACAGTGCAGCACACATGCAAAGTCAGCAAAGGAAGGATAAATGAAAGCATTTCTCCTCCTTTGTGCCTACTTTAAAAGGACGCAGTTTTCTCACACTAAACCCAATCTACTTTATTTAGTAACTAGGATTTAGCATGAGAAACCTTGGGTGGTTGCATAGGAATGCCCATGCTCCACCCTTGGTACGCCCCCATGGCACTAAGTAATGTAAAGCGCTGCTTTGTATAACTTTTCCGCTATTTCCAGCGCTTAACAAATTTAGCGCTGGAAAGTAAATTGTAAAAAAAAGATTTTGCGTCGATCTGCATCACTTCTTTGATGCAAACACAGTGCAAAATCTTCGTAAATGTCCCCCTCTGTGTACATTATTGTGTTGATACATGCATGCTGTGTGTGGCACTTGGGAACAGCCCACGATTAACAAAACAAGATTATCTCAGATGACTGACCCATATTAGGGCAGAATTGTTAATATTTGGAACACACATACAAGTCAGGGTGTATATAGTGATATCAGGGAGTGCGGTAGGTTTATCGGCAGCAGCACTGTTGGGCCCATCTGCAAACATACAGGACAGTTGTGAAAATACTGCACTGCCAGGAATCTGTGATCCAACCGGCTCAGCTCTGAAGTATCCTCAGCAGCAGAATGTTTCAAGAAGAAAACTCAGGGCAAAGTGCTGTCTTAGTTATAGTCATCACACACTGCTGTTTGCCATGATAAAGATAAAAATGTGTGCATGGAAGTCACTGGGACTTGGCGTCCCTTCCTGCACAGAAACAACCCTATCTGCGACTCAGGCCTCTTTGCACCATGGTGCAAGGGTGTTTAGGTCTGTGCTAGGGAGCCCGTTGCGTGCCATTGCAGGAGGAGAGAAATGTGCTGTATCTTTTAGATACTGCGCATTTCTGCCATTTACCTGTGGTGCAGGGCACCAAAGCAAGGACACTCTTGGTGTGCTGCCCTGGCCACTGGGCTTGTAAATAAATCCCTTGGAGTTTGGTGTCTCTTGACTCACAATTTAAAAGCACAACTTATGGCGAACTCGGACTTTAAATCGTAAGTCTGAAAATGCCACTTTTAGAAAGTTGGCACTTTCTTACATTAACTGTTCTGTGTCTCTGCCCATCTCTGAAAGCACGTTTGGGTTGGGTGACAGCTGGGCCTTGTGCCTTTCCTCTATACAACATCCAAAATGGAACACCTCTTGGTCCCAAACCAGTGGCACAGCAAAATTCCGAATTTAGCAGTCTATTTTGTCTTTCTCCTTTTTTCTTTTCTTAATTTTTTCCTCTTTTTCATTACTCTTTTTCATACTTTGTTTGTCCAAGTCAACATGTACACTGTCGCAATCCACATGTAAGGAAAAAGCAATTTCCCAAGTTTCTTGTGTTAAAGATGGGCCTTCCGAACCTCCTTCAAAAGCACGTACTAGAGCCAGGTTCATAAAAAGCAGTTTATTCACACCCAATGCATTTCAAGCCAATCTGGCTCTTCGTCAGGGGTAACTGAAAATTGCAATATACATATGTATTAGTATAACATCCTCTTATTACATACTCAATTTGTTATTTAAAAATGCTCACGTGAACACTTACACCTATACGCATCTACTCAATTGTTTGCATTAATTTCGCTATCCAGCAGAAAAATTCTTTATATGTTACACCCAGTCAGTGTTTACTTTTCATTTCCCCACGTCAGTCACACTCCTTCAAATCATCCCCACTAGCTCCACTATGTAGGTGCAAAATTCCTTCCTTTCATTAGTTGTTTATGCTCCTATACTCTTTCTCCTAACCATTCCCTCCTACAGCTGGGCCTTGTGCCTTTCCTCTATACAGTCACACAAAGGGACCTGGGGTTTGACATTCTGCATCCTGATGGCCCATCATCAGGCTGATGGGCCTTCCTGTGATAGATTGGAAGGGAGGAGCTGACACTTGCACCTAAGTAGGGCTGTGTCTGTCCCCACACAAAGAGCTGTATACTCCCCTGTGGTGAGTCTGGATCCAGGGCAGGAAAGGCAGGAACCTTGTGATCCTCAAAGGCCTCTTTGATGTCCCCCACCTCAAAGGCACATTTGGGCTTAGGCGATGGCTCCTGACACCACACAATCAGAACTTTGCTGGAACCAAGGACATTCTGCCTGGAACAAGTGCTGCTAGGCTACAGGCAGGACTGCCACTTTGCTAACTGCTTTACTGTGTTGGCCTGCTGCCTGCTGAATGCTGTGCTGTAGGATGGGCTTCCACTTTGCTACCTGCTCTGCAGTGTTGGCCTGCTGCCTGCTGCATCTTGCCTGGGAATGAGAAAGAGTGAGCCTGCTCTCTACATCCTTGAACCCAAGTTTCTCCAAGAGCTTGTTGTCTTGCCCCCTGTTCTTGATGTCTTAGAGCCATCAAAGATGTCTATCAACACAGGTTCAGCTGCTAGGCTCTGCTATCGGTGAGTCCTCACCTGCCTTAGGTGTCGCTCCAGTCCTGGGCCTCAGAAGTGGGTTCTGCAGCTGTTTTGCTCCAAATCAATGCATCGCCACCTCTGCACCAGTTGGTACTGATGCAGCGCTCTTCGACACTGATGCAGTGCTGATCTGAAGACATCCCTGCGTGGCTCGACGAGAACACAGGACCTGAATGCAGGGTTTATCAATGACACAACGGTGATATTAGGTCTCTGCTGCAAGGCTCGATGATGATGCAGCGCTGACCCGAAGACATCGCTTTGAGGCTCGACTTCAGCACATCAACCTGACTGCTTGAATCAGAACCGGCATATCGATTTTAGATGCAGACGCTTGCTCCATCCAAGATACTTTTTCAGTGGGCCCTGCGTGGATCCTGTATCCGGCCTGTCCTCCAAAGCGGTTAGCCTGAACTTTGGATTTACCCCAGTCTTCCGCAACCTCAAGTAACCTTTTGAAGCTATTGACTTCTAAGCACTGTTTTTCGATTTAATCTTTACTAATTTATATCTCAAGTTCTATTTATTGGATTATTGTTGTTTTGGTCATGTTTTATGCAGGTACATATTCTCTCTTTTCAAAACTGTTGTGGAGTCTTTTTGTGGTGTTTTCACTGTATTACTGTAATTTAAGTGTTGCACAAATACTTTACACATTTCCTCTTAAGGTAAGCCTGACTGCTCTGTGCCAAGCAACTGGGCGGTGAGCCCAGGTTAATTTAAGTTGTGTATCTGACTAAGATTGTGGTCCTTACTTGGACAGGGTGCATACCTCTGCCAACTAGAGACCCAATTTCTAACATTGGTGATCAACGGTGAGGATAGGAGTTGTATTTGTGCAGTACCTTACAATAATTTGGTATACACTACTATCCACATCTAGAAAATATGGATACCTGACTTTGTCTCTGCTCACAGAAGTGTTGGGAATCCCTGCATGCTTTAGGTATACTTAGACACTGGCAACAAGATAAACAATTAAAGAAACAAAATAAACTTTGCTGTGCATCTAAGCAACAAGAGAATTGCATATCCCTACTAAAACAGACACACAAGAAACAATGCTTGTAACAAGGAGGACATTTGTTTCTTTAGAGACTTCATAAGCCATACTATGAAAAGAAGCACCAAATCTAGATCTTGAACTTCCAGAGATCTTCACGATGCGTCAGTACATTTGTTAAGAGATTGCAAAAATTCCACAAAATTTACATAACAATATCCAAGGATGACAAAGCAAAAATTGATAGCATAGTGAGGATATACTAAAATAAGAATGTACCAGGAGAAATTGTTGTTTTAAAGATATTCAAAGCTGGAAGAAGGCGTATGGTCAATCAAGAAGTAACAATATCCTGCTTGCATTCAGACATCAATCATAATAAGAAGTCCCTGCTGGGCTCTCAGCTAAGGTGCTCTAATATAGAATGCCATTGACAAGACAGTAGAACAATAGTAGACCCCAGGCACCACATTTCTGTCTCTTTCAATCCTCAACCCTCTGTTTCCCATTATCATGTCCTGCATCTGTTCTCAGTTCGGACGCTTTTAGGTGAGCAGAGCATTGGATGAATTTTTTCACTCCAGCAAGGTCTACCAAGTCAAAGTTTAGTGCTTGGTTTGTTTGTTATTCTGAGATCAGTTTTGGTCTTGCATTGTCTCCCTCGGAGAGATCTGCTAAGCACTCTTTTCTTTTTCCAAGTAAAGATAAAAGTATGAATCCCCTAATTGATCTTACACCTTCTGGGTGTGATTAAAGTCTGTGACAAGATTACTGGGCCTATATGTATATTGGCCGTAAGCATACTCCTTTGCAATGGCAAAGGTGTATTCTTACCACTAATATAATAGTCCGCCCGCTGAATTTAGATATGGGCAAACCTTTGGTGTAACTTCGGACGAGATGACTCCATCTCTAACATGGTTACACCCCTCCAACAGTCTCACAGAGTTAATGCAGTCAGAGATTGACCTCTAAGCCTGCCCACCTAATTTAGATTGGAGGACATACAGGTCAGTTTTCACTGCCTGTCACCTCCAGGAAAACACTAGAGGTAAGAAGAATTGTATGTAAACTGTCTAATGCTTCCCTCACCATGAGAGCTAACTCCCATGGCGAGGTGGGGCATTTTGTTTTATTTTCAAAAAGAAAATCTTGCTTTAATATTTTGTTTTGGAAGATAAATAAAGTAAGTTGATGGATGGCCCTTAGCAGTTATTTCTAAATTTGGCAGTGGGGTCTATGTCAGGGTAATGCAGTAATTCACTCCTTCACTCGGTGGATTATCCTCTGGTGCCTAAGATTTTAACTCCCCTTCAGCTTCAAATCTGCTAGTTTTTTTGTATAGCATTACAGCAGCACTTTGTAACTGCAGAATGTGAAGTCACCCTTCACTGGGACTAGGGCCATCAATGCTTTTTTCTTTGAAAAAATGTGCTCTTATGAGGATGTATGGGGGTATCACCTCTAGCTCCTCCACATCCAATTGTGTTTCCTCCATTCATAGGGGCCGATCTCAACCCATTCTCTGATAGAAAGCGCTAGATTGTGGATTAAGCTCTGCATGTCTTTTCATTCTATTCCTCTTGGTAAGTCTCTAATGTTTATGTTTTATCTGTGAAATGTGTTCTCTAGATATGTAAACTTCAGCTACAATTCTATATTCTGGTATTTGTAGTTCCTAGATTATTCCCCACACATGGTTTTGCTCATTGAGTGATCTTCTATATTTTTATCAAAGTCATTAACTCTAGTTCCCAGAAAGGTCAATTCCCTGTTTAGCTTGATAACGCTCATCTTAAAGTCAGCTTTGATGGCACCCGCATAATTTTTGATATCGCTAAGGGATCCCTGGATGAAGTCCCTAGTAATGTTAATTATTTCCTGTGTTTGCTAGTGTTTTTCTGGTGATATAGTCTGTGAGGACAGGTTATTAAACGTTAAATTGTTTTTGTTCTGCTTTTGAGCCAGCATACTTTTCACTCAAAGTTCTCATTTATTTCTGCTGCATGCCATTGTTTCGGTGTTCAAGGTTGTAATGAGGCTTTTAAACTTACATCCATAAACATCTAGACCACCCCCAACTGGCTGGAGGCTACAAAATGATGTCCTATTTTTAAGTCTGAATGATTTAACTGAGTTTCCATTCCCAGGTTATCTCAGATGGATTGCTTAGGGAAAATAACATCTGGAGGTCTTTGTGTATCTCTAGTCAGTTAGGCACTGTGGCACATATATGGCTGCTTTCCTCGATTTGGGGAAGCTCTGTCGATCTCTGTGATATTTTCAGTTGGGCTGTGTGTTCTTTATGGTGATATCGACCAAGATATTGTGACGGGCTCCAATCCATGCCTCCCTGCTTCTACACTCCATCATAATTCTTCAGTGGGTTCCTGTGTCTTGAGTATCCACAAATCTGGGCGCGTATCCCAGCATTTCATCAAGTTCAGCAGTCACATTTCAAGTCACCTCCATTGCACCCTTGGTCGGATACTCCTGAGTAGGTATTGTACTTATACTTCCCTTGCAGTTGCAATCCATTGTATCCCTTACTTTCAGCTTCCACTCGGGTCCACTGGCAGCGGTGGCTCCTCCACAAGGGTGAAGGAGCGTCGCCCCACTGCTTTCTTGCAATGCAAGAAGCAGAAACATAAAATGGTAAAACTACCATTTTATGTTTCTGCTTCTCGCACTGTGAGAAAGCAGAAGTGTTTGGTTGGGAGTGGGCAGGTGGGCAGGGCCACTCTAGGGAGGGGGGGCATAGCTTGCTCACTGCAGAGGTCGCTGACTGTTTTTTGGCCTTCAGGGGCCGACCAAACCAGTCATGTACACTCTGCCTTTTCACCTCCCGATAGACGCCTGGCTGATCGCCGTCCTGACCAATCACAACACTGCTATTGCAGTGTTGTGAGTGGCTTAGGGGAGGGGAAGAAGGCTGCCTGCTTCCTGTTCCTGATAGCGGTAGGACAGCAGGAGAGGAGAAAAGATAATGCAGGACAGGGCCGGCAAAGGTAAGTTGACTTAACAAAAAATTATTTTAAAATAACCGCCTCGCGTGACCTCGTCTCTGCGCGACCCCCACCCGCGAGTCATGCCAGCCACAACTGTGTAGTATCACTACCAGTTGCCTGTGGGTCAGAGGCCTCATTATATTGAGGGGGCACTCCAAGGCATTTCAATGGTCGTGTGGCCTAGTGTGCTATATCATCAGGAGGCCTCAACCCCACACTGCAATCATATGTGTTTTTACCTTTACCTTCCCCTCACAAACAGTGGCTGTTGTCCGGTCAGACTACCCTTGGAATTTACTGTGAATGCTATGATTGCAGGGGTGTTAGAGCACTGCCAGGAACCCTTGACTACTGCACTCCTTCACAGGACATCCCCATGTTAAATATTTTTTAGGAATTGGAGATTGATTTATTAGAGAAGAAAGATGTGTACTCCTGCAGGTTTATACCTATTTTTGGAGTGCAGTTCATTTTTTTTTATTTGAAAAGTTGCATTAAAATCTTTGTAGCTGAAATGTAAAAGGTGTGCATTTTCAAATGAAGAGATATAATGCATAGGTGTATTGCACGTCTTAGCAATTTTTTTCTTCATGGTAAAGATGCCTTCTATACACTACACCCTCACCTGAAAATTGATTTACTCCATTTTTAACAACTGTAGATCCCGAAGCATTTTCATTGAGGGATACTAATTTAAATATTTAGTGAATACCCAACAACATGTGGGTTTCAAGATGAGAACCCATGTTCACCAATTTCCTGATTCTGGAATGACCAAAACCAGTTAATAAGAGAAGATTTAATAACACAAAAAGACACTATATTGGCGTTACTTTACAAAGGCGTCAATCCATTTACAAGTTGAGATTTGTGTTTTGTGAATAATAGTATTGAATTTGCATACGTTCATTCTGCTATTTTGCATTCCCTATTGGAAAATAAACAGAGGCTCTGATGCACAGTGAGAAAACTCCATGCATGACCAGGTATTTGATTGTTTTTTTTCTGAAGGAGAGTTCTGGTTTGGTAGTTTGTTTCTGGAAAACAAAAACGAAGTTAAAAAAAGTAAATGGTTTCCACCCGGCATTCTCTTGTGCCTAAATTCATCCGCTGCAGAAGCAGAGGCATTGTAGACACAGGAATCCCGAACAGCAAAGTGGAGATCTCTAACTAGGGAGACATGTCATTTGTTGGCTGAAAAAAATATGCTACCTGAAATTTAGACCCCCTCCCTGTGCAACATTGCCTTGTAAGCGTCACTCAGGATAGAACAAGTGTGCTCTCTGTCTAGTAAGGTTCAATGGGAGACATTAACAGATAAGACTTCCATTGTAGAATTTTTAATGTTATGCTGAAGGTAACTAATTCAGCAAAATATAAAACAAAACTGAGGAAGATATTATAAAGTGAACCTATGGTGCATCACCACTCCATTAATTGTCATTACATTGCCTTATCACTACATCAACAAAACCTTTACATCAACAAATACATTAGGTCTCCATGCCCTCAACTTGACATAGCTCTTGAGCCCAAAGAGCTAGGATTAGAGTTAGAATAGTAAATATACCAGATCGAAGTGATTGTGGATTGAGTCAATGGTGTAGTGGTGTAATGACAGATGAGTATCATTCGACCGGTTTCATACATTTGCCAAGCCAAAAATGTGGGTAGAATGCAGGAATCATGTTACTGCAACACTGAGAGAGAGAGAGAGCGAGAGAGAGAGAGAGAGAGAGAGAGAGAGTGCGAGAGAGGACTCATCACATGGAAAAACTGCTCAAGTGAAAAGATTCCTGGGATTCTCGGTTTTCAATAGAGCCATTTAAGCTTACTCTTCTGACACAAAGAAAGACCTTGATTAGGATTCTTGTTTCTTCATCCTAGCAGTACATCCCTCTTCACTTCCTCTTTCAATAAAATAATGCGAATTATGGCCAACATGCATTGTTAGTTATCAAACTGATTAACTATAGGGCTGTGTGAAATTTGCAAAATTAGCTCTTGCCAATTTCATGAAGTTTTTTTTAATTTCATCTACTTCACCTTCTTTAAAAAAGCTTTCAATTTAGGTGAATGTCTAAAAATTGAAGATTTTCAAAAAGAAAACATTTACATGAGCCTCTTTTTTTAAGACGAATTCTGAAACACCTAAAAAAACTCTTTTTTTGCAGTAGATTTTAAATGAAGGAAGTTTTACAAAAATAAAACAACTTTCAATTTCATGAAATTGCAAAGTCTGTCACTTTCCAACAAACTTTGCTGAAAAAACTGTATTTTTGTGCACCCCATGGCTAAGTTACTAGATAAATCTGTGTGCAACTTAATACTCAAATGTCCATCAACCTCTAAACATTGTGAGATCATTATGCACCAGGTGGTCTATAAATTGGCATGGAAAAGAATTTAACAATTGTGATTCAAGGAATAGGACGAATAAAAGTAATTATTTAAATATGTCCAAATGAATTCCGTGTCTATCCCTGTTTTACTATGTCCTTTGCTTTCATTTATTTTTTCAATTCCATCAATTAACCATGTCTGTGCATGGATGGATTAACAATTATTCACGTGTTGAGGGTGTGTGCATCAAGAGAAGCCAATACAACCATTTCATCTTCCTGCAAAATGTTAAAAGACACCAAGACGGTACCTATCGATTTCCAAATCAACATTATTGAAATGAAGAAGACGTGTGCTGAGCTCCATATTGCAAATCAGATCTCCATTGAACCTATGTTTTCTGGTACCATATTTACATTTACGTTCATTGAGGACTGTTAAACTGGATAATATTTAATTGTAATTGACTATGAGTCACGGTGAAATTTATTTCTGTATTTTTGTATTGGCCACTGCGCCAGTGTTTTTCAGTTTACCATTATGAAAAGGTAGAGGTGCAGGAAATAAAAAGTGATAGGGCGTATTCTAGTCTAATCTGCTTCTTTAGGCAAAAATAGATATTATAACTCCCAAGCCATCATTTTAAACCATTTTCTGTTAGTCCATCTTGACGGCTGCTTGTAGAAAAATAAACGAAACTGATTTTTTTCTCCAAATTGATGTAGTAGCACTCATGATAAAAGGCAATTATTTACAGTTCTGCGATAGACTGGGCTCAAGGAACTAGGGACGTTACAGATGAGGGCTGGAGAAACAGACAGTAAGCCTTATGGGATGGCTTGATGGTCACTGATCTGTAATTTCCTTTTGTTCTTGTTGCCTTCAGGGCATTAAATGGCAATCCTCTATAGTATATATAACATAATACAACTAAATGACATAGAAAAATCTGTCATCATGCTTGTCTTTTGTCACCATAGAGCCATTGCAGAACAATATGGTAAGTGCCGTTTGGCAAACACAGTTGGTGATATAATGGATTTTTATGCACATGCTTTGTTGTGTTATATTTTGTTACGCAGTACAGTATACCGACCAATTCAGTACTTCATGATCCATTATTGCGACCTTATTGTCCTCAACTCCTCTAAAATAGTGTCATAATTCTTGAGCCCCAGCTGGTGCCTTGCTAAATTAAGAGTTTAGAAACCAATTTAGTTTTCTTTTTCTGTTAATTTGGTTTATTTTTTTAATGTTTTTATTGCATTTTTAAATCAGAAAAACACAAACGAAAATACAAAAAAATAAAGATGTAGATCACATAGACCAAAATCAGTTTTGAAACACAAAATGTCCATACATGGTATAGTGGCGAGCGGTGGAAGGGGGAAAAGCATGAATGACACCACTGCAGGAGAATTTAGTTGCACGCATGACATTATACAATAATGAGCATTGTAGTCAGATAAATGACATGACAGTGCCAAATTATCTGCAAGAATACACTAGGGCATGCAACATAAAGTAATGACAACAATAATGCTTTAACCGTCTTGCACGTCTTCAGAAGTTTTCTGGGCCAGGCGATATTGGGCAAACAGACCCCAAAAGCTTTTCGGGGGGTTACAAGGCAGGAGCATTTCGTTATAGACATCTGATTTGGTATTACAGTAGATCATATCCCGCTCTCATTCTGCAACAGTAGGTACAGGACCCCTTATCCACCGCAGCGCCAGTCTACGCTTAGCTAACAGGAGGCCCATCGCCGCGAGTTTACACACATTTTTCCGGAGATGCTTGGTGTACCCTAGGAGCGCCAGCAGGGAATCCGGAGCAATGTCGGGTGCCTCTGGAGATTTGAAATGGGAGTGAGACCGCTTCACCCGTACAAACTCGAGCCATTGGCGAGTTATATACCACCAAAATTAATTGCAGAAAGACCTCACCGACTCCCATTCGACGCCACTCCGCATGCATTAACTTCCATTCGATCGAATCAAAGGCCTTTTCGGCGTCCAAAAAGACCACAGTCGCCTTAACCTCTGGCCGAACATGTTGCAGGGCACCAAACACTATACGGAGATTATACGAGAGCATGCATCTTGGTATAAAATCAACTTGCTCAGGACCGATCAGTTGAGGAGGAAGCGGGGATAGACAATTAGCTAGACTTTTTCACATAGATTTTGGTGTCTACGTTGAGTAGTGAGAGCAGGCGATAAGAGGGGCACCTACGGGGGTCCTTATCCGGTTTCAACAGAGTGACGATCAGCGCCTCGCGCATGGAAGAAGGCCTTATACCATCTGCAGCTATCTTGTGGAATAAAGTTATTAGATGCAGAATCAGAAGATCACTAAAACCCTTATAGAAGGTGACTGTGAGAT
Source organism: Lissotriton helveticus (assembly GCF_964261635.1). NCBI lineage: Eukaryota > Metazoa > Chordata > Amphibia > Caudata > Salamandridae > Lissotriton > Lissotriton helveticus. The sequence goes on from NC_136059.1 coordinate 1,711,444,245, forward strand.
CATCCAGCCCGGGGGCACTGCCCTTCTGCATTGAGCATAGAGCTAGCCGAACCTCTGAGAATTCAATGGGACGCATCAAGAATTCACGTTGCCAATTCTGTAGCCAGGGAAGTTGAATATATTCTAGGTAGTGTGCTATGTCATCGTCACTGGGAGAAAGCTTGGAGCAATAAAGCTCCTGATAATAGGAGCAAAACTGTTCGTTAATTTTAATTTGTTCTGTCAGGACCGTACCCTCATCGTCTATCAATTCAGTAATGCACCCAGAGTCCATACGGTGGCGGGACCGAACACAGCCAGTCAGCCTCTCCATAAAGTCTGGCTGAAGCATATTTGCCCATATGGTTGACCTCTTTGTCAGCTTCCTCATGAAAGTCAGCCGACGTGGGTTTGAGCTGCTCGCGCAAATCGGGGTCCTTTCTGAGAGACAGTTGAGCCTCCAGATCTGACAGACGGGTCTCCAGTAGAGCAAGACGACTTCAAATGGACCGGAGAATACCCGCATGTTTGTTAATGGCAACACCTCCTACGAAATCCTTGAACGCCTCCCAAACCATGGCGAAGGAGTCAACCAATCCCACATTAATATCAAAGAACTTGAAGATCGTGTCGTGCAATTCTGAATTAAAGACTGAATCCAGTAATGAATAAGGGGGAAACCACCACAAAAAAGGGGGAAAGGAATGCGGGGGCACCAAAATAGATAACGCAATAGGCGACTGGTCTGAGTATGAGCGGGCCAGGATCAAGCAGTCCTGAACTTTAGGTAACAAAGTCTGCGAAATGAACCAATAGTCTATGCACGTATGTGTATCATGCTGTGCCGAATAGTGTGTGTAACCGCCACGTATGCTAGATCAAGATCTCCATACATCATCCAGTTGTAACTGTAACGCAATATCCGTTATTGCCTTAGCTGAGACAGATAAGGGGCTAGAGGGGCCCTTCGAGCATTCGAGAGACGTGTCCAATATACAATTAAAATCCCCCTCCCCAAAACACCGGCAGGGATTGGCGATCCTTGAGTAATGAAAAAAGGGAATGATAGAACCCCAGATTGTCATAGTTCGGGCCATAGGAGTTTACAATCAAAAATTCCCACTCAGTACTATAACACCTAGACACACAATATCTACCCACCGGGTCCATTTCAAATTGTTCCAGCTTGAGACCCGCGTTGGGGTTGAGCCATGTCAGAACATCTCTAGAATGGGAAGTAAAGCAAGCGGCATGACAAGCACCAGCTAACCTGCTACCTGTGAGTAGTGTGCACCCAGGTTGTAGGTGCGTCGCCTGAAGTAAGGCCCCATCAATCTCCTTATGTTTCAGGTAGGCAATTATTTTCCACACCTTACGGTGGTCATTTAAGCCCCGAATATTCCATGTCATGAGGGTCAGACGTTTAACCTGGCCTCTACCAGCAGTGAATCCTGTCATGATGGCCGCCCCCCGGGACTGATCTCGGAAGGAAAATCCATGGCGCCTTATTTCGACACTGTAGCCCTGATCCAAGGACGCCTACCCCTGACTCCGAGTACCCAACTCCATGCCATTTACAGCTGGCAGTGAATCAAGCCTAATTTACGAGCCTCGCCCCAGAACCCCTGATGCCTGACCTCATGATGGCTGCCCCCTCGGACTGATTTCGAAAGGAGTCATGACTACGAAGCTGCCCACCCACATTTGCTAGCTCGGCCCTTATCCCTCCATCCTGCTATCTCTCATCATCGATTCCGGTGGAGGTGATTGGAGGGGTCTCCCCCGGCTGACCACCCCCACTGGATGAAGCGCCTCTGACGTCAATGGTAATGGTGGGGCCACCACCGAAATCCTGGATGGCAGACAAAGTTCACTTTTTTTCATCCCATATTTTAGCCAATGGGTTGTGAACCAGTGACAGAGAGGGTGCATGGCATGACATGGAACCTGGAATTATACCAACAGTGGTATGCACTGAGTTTTCAGCGCCTACAGGGACATGTGAGACAACAAAGCTGCGAAGTAGTCATCCCACACATCGATCGCTCCTGAAATACTGCCTGTACCTGCCTAAAATGACGGCCACAACAAACCCTCCTGCGTCTCTCCTGACCTTTTCTCCCTTCTCCCCCTCCCCGCTCTACTCTTCTCCACTTTCCTGCTACTGACCTTTGACCTCACCTGTCCTGGCCCTTCGTCCCCACCCTGTTTATCGGTGAACTTTCCATCATCAATTGAGATCTAGCTATCTTGTCTGATGCCCAATGGAGATACCTGGTTTAGCTATAGGGGAGACAGGTCAGGAATTCCCTCCTTGGTCATCACCTACCCAGTCGTTCTTTAGACAGACTTCCTTTCGTCTCTCCTGTCGTCTCTTCCTGCATCCTCCCTCTATTTATATCTCTCCGTCTCTCCTCTGTCAATGTATTGAGACTGAACTATTTTGTCTGATGCCCGATGGAGCTACCTGGTTTAGCTATAGGGGAGATGGGCTGTGGATTCCCTCCTTGGTCGTCACCTACCCAGTCGGTCTTTAGACAGACTTCCTTTCGTCTCTCCTTGTTGTCTCTTCCCTTATCCTCCCTTTCTCACCTCCCCTGCTCGCTCCACTACTTTTCGCTCTCCTTTCTCTCCACTCCTAATTGTATTGCCTATTGTTTAATGTATTGTGTAATTGTTGATCTTTTTCTGTTACATTGTTGATTCTCATGTAAAGCGCTCTGATACCTTCGGGTCTAGCCAGCGCTATATAAAACTCTTTAAAGAAAGAAATAAAATAAATGTAATCCAAAAGTGCACATAGTGTGACCTCCCTCCAGAGCCCAACGTCCCACCCCACCCACCATAGATAGAAAAGGACATGTGATCTGTAAGAAAAAAGAAATTAAGCCTGAATAACATTCCCACCCCCATCCACGCGATGCACACCCCAACTTTGCAACGGGGAATATCATCCCTCCCAAATACTACAAAAACAAATAGCCATGCACACACACAGCATGAATACTACAATGACCCCCTAGAAGAAGAGAAAAACGTTCAACGCAATGGGGCAGATGTTACCCATGAATACAAACTAATCCACCCCACCGCCACAACACCGCATACTAGTCATAAAGCTTCATAAAAAGTGACACATATCAGTAAGGAAACAACTAAGCAGCAGCTTTTGATGTGCCATTTTGATACCGGTGAGCTACATGGGGTCGTCCCCCGTATGTATCCATTCAACTCCACACACCCCTAAACCAAAGGAAGGTGAGGAGGGAAACAAAGAAGCATGCCCAATGTAAATAAACAATACCGCAGCCATCTCAACCAACCACCCGGCCCACCAACCTTCATGACATTTTACATGTACCTCTATAGCATTGTAAAACCACTACAATGAGTACATCGAATCAGCAACCCATTTGTGATAATTGAACACCCCCTCAGTCATTGTCATTAAGTCCTCCAGCACCACCAGCACCACCAGCTGCCGCAGGAGTGTCACTCTGCCCTTTCCCACGCTTGCCAGCTCTTTCCCAGTCTTTAAATGCTTTCTGTAGGGACTGGGGGTCAGAGTAAATCCTATGTTTTGCCATCAAACAGGACCTTGAGTTGTGCCAGGTATAGCATAGCATACTCTATGTGCTGCTCACGTAGTTTAAGTTTTAGGGGAATAAACTGCCATCTTGCCTCCTGCACTTTCAGGGTGAAAACTGGGAACAGAGAGAGGGAGGCCCCCTCATATTGTAAGGCACCCAGTTCTCTTGCCTTATGCAGCGCAGCATCCCTGTCCTGGTAGTTTAAGAGTTTTGCAATTATAGGCTGAGGTGGGGCACCAGTTTGAGGGCGAGGGCCAAGTGAGTGATGCACCCTCTCCACGACAAATAGGTGAGAGAAAGTGTCCACACCTAACAGAGTTGTAAGCAATTTTTCTACGAAGGACTCCATATTAGCTGTGGCTGTAGACTCTGCAAGGCCCTTAATTTGGAGGTTGCTGCGACGTGACCTGGCCTCCAAGTCCTCAGCTCTGTCCTGCAAGGTAGCTAATGCACGTTCAACATGTTTCTGGGAGCCACCGGAATCAGACTGGGCATCTTCAAGCTCTGTGATGCAGTGCTCTGCCATATCTGTACAGTCGGAGTGCTTATCAACCCTCTCCAACATTCTATCCATCCTGTAGGCTAGCGTATCAATTTTCGAGTCAATGGCAGTTAGACACTTCTGCATGGATACGATAATCTGTTTAATGTCACCTGCCAAGTCATCAGAAGGTGTATCCGACTCGGATAGCGCGTTGTCAACTGCCTCTTCACAGCGCAGAGACTTGCGCTGCTCAAAGTTGAGATTGGGATGGGATTTGTCTGGCTTCCCCATCACGATAGCCACAGCACAATGGACCACACAGGAACACACTCGCTGGATCTAGCTGGGGGAGTTTAGCAAGCGGTGAGAGTGACCAGAAATTATGGGCTGTGTCAGCAAAAGTGGGCAAACTCAGCAGGAGTCAGATAGCCACAGCGCTAGCCAGGCCGCGAACAGTCCGCACGTCATTCAAACTCTCAAGGGGGGGCACCCAGCGGGTCCAACAGCGCCAGGAGGATGGTGGTAGCAGGATTAGACCAAGCATTAGCTGCAGGTAGTGCACTCCAGTTGGGGACCAGCAAGACAGGCCACAAAGATGTAGGCCAGCAAGGCCAGGAGCAGGCCCCCAGCAGCGCGGCGCGGCCCACAGCTCTTCACCCCGGTAATCAACCCTTATCCCACATTTTTTATCCCGCATACTATTAGGCCGCATACTTTTAAAACGCAATGTCATTCATCCCGCATACCCTTATACCGCATTTTTTCAAAACGCATGTGCTTTTATCACGCATGCCTTTACAACGAAATACGTTGTAAAGGCATGTATGGTAAATGCATTTGCGTTGTTAACGAGAGAGGTAAGGGGGTTTGGGTTTATTTTTTAGGGGTGGGGGTCGTGCTGGGGTAGTGTTTGTGTAGTGTAGTGTTGTGTTAGTGTAGTGTAGAGTTGAGGTGGGGGTAGTGATTGTGTAGTGTAGGGTTGTGTTAGTGTAGTGTAGAGTTGTGGTGGTTGTTTAGTGTAGGGTCGTACTGGGGGCAGTGTAATAGGGGTTAGGGTAGTGTTGTAGTGTTTGTGGTAGTTTAGGGTAGTGTTGTAGTGTTTGTGTAGTGTAGGGTCATGCTGGGGTGTAGTGGTTTAGGGTTTTGGGTAGTGTTGTAGTGTAGGGTCATGCTGGGGGTAGTGTTTTCGGGTTTAGGGTAGTGTTGTAGTGTTTGTGTAGTGTAGGGTCATGCTGGGGTGTAGTGTTTTAGGGTTTAGGGTAGTGCTGTAGTGTTTGTGTAGTGTAGAGTCATGCTGGGGTGTAGTGTTTTAGGGTTTAGGGTAGTGTTGTAGTGTTTGTGTAGTGCAGGGTCATGCTGGGGTGTAGTATTTTAGGGTTTAGGGTAGTGTTGTACTGTTTGTGTAGTGTAGGGTTATTCTGGGGTGTAGTGGTTTAGGGTTTTGGGTAGTGTTGTAGTGTAGGGTCATGCTGGGGGTAGCGTTTTATGGTTTAGGGTAATGTGTAGTGTTTGTGTAGCGAGGGTCATGCTGGGGTGTAGTGTTTTAGGGTTTAGGGTAGTGTTGTAGTGTTTGTGTAGTGTAGGGTCATGCTGGGGTGTAGTATTGTAGGGTTTAGGGTAGTGTTGTATTGTTTGTGTAGTGTAGGGTCATGCTGGGGTGTAGTGTTTTAGGGTTTAGGGTAGTGTTGTAGTGTTTGTGTAGTGTAGGGTCATGCTGGGGGTTGTGTTTTAGGGTTTAGGGTAGTGTTGTAGTGTTTGTGTAGTGTAGGGTCATGCTGGGGTGTAGTGGTTTACTGTAGTATTGTAGTTTTGTGTAGGGTCATGCTGGGGGTAGTGTTTTAAGGTACTGTTCTACTGTTTGTGTAGGGAAGTAAAGTGCTTTATGGTAGTGTTGGGGGGTCGTGCTGAGTAGTGTAAATGTAGTAAAAGGACTGTGTGTCAAGGGTGGGTGGTGCAGGGGTTCTACATTAGAGTGTAGGGTAGTGTAGGGTAGTGTTTGGTAGTGTATGGAAGGGTAGTGTACTTTCACTTACCTTTAAAACTTTTACAATGAGTATACCTTTAACATGCATGCTTTTACGTTGTAAAGGCATGCGTGGTAAAGGCATATTCGTTCTAAAAGTTTTAGTTCTTTTAGTTTGCGGCCTAATAGTATATGCGGGATGAAAAATGCGGGATGATGGTATGTGGGATGATTGTTTGCGGCTTAATTATTTTTTGAAGGAAAAGGGGCCCCTACCTAACAGGATAAACCCTAGTAGGGATAATACAATTTTTTAGAAAAAAGTCAACCTGTACACCGGGTTATGTGTATGTTCCTAAAACTCTGTCACATATTACAAAAGGATATAAAATGAAGTGCCGTAATATGTGTTTCTGAAAAACATCTATTTATTGATTATTATTTTTTAGCTTTTTCCACACTTTTTGTAACACTTATTTACAAGAAATCATTTTTTTGCATATATCTTCATAACAATTGATATACTTATTATACAATGCAAAACAACAGTAGCATATTTTTGTCCATTACAAAACTAGATCCAACGCGTTTCGGCGGCTGGCCTTCATCAGGAGTTTTGTATTCTGCTATGTCGGTTTGATACTAAAACAGTAGAAAATACTTAATTAATTATACTCAGCACTAGAACAATCTATATTATGCGACATGTGACAATGGTTATATCTATATTATGTGCATTTTATTCTTTTAATCTGATAATGAGCACTCTCTCCTAGCTCCGAAAGCTCTCTGCCCTAGATACTTACACTCGCACATTAAAATATGCTATCTACAAATATACAAATACTAATTACATATATACAAACATGCAAATTATGATTACATGCAAAATACACTAAATTCCATTTCTCTCCATATTATCTGGTTTGCCATATTTCATTTTCATGCTAACCATGAATCTTTAATACATGAATCTTTAATACATGTGGAGTCTGAATGTAAATGACTCCAGATTAGCAACCAGGGGCTCCCATGGGCCATTGACCAATCGCTAAAATGCACTGACTAGATGTATATCCTACCTTTGAAATCTTCAGGGCTTTGTATATATGGTGAATATGTGCAAAATCATAGTGGGGGCACGGGATGCAGTTCTTCAAAAGGTGTGAAATCTGATGAAAAACATGTGAAAACACAGACTAAGTAATCTGGGTTTTTTTTTTGCCTGTATTGACACGAAATCACCAGTTATGTATTGTAATACCTGTGTAATGAACTTTTCAAATGGCGGTCTGATAATTCAATGGTGCATGGAGTAAAGCCGTGAATGTTCAGCCACTCCCCAAAGTTCAGGTACCAACAAAAAGTGGAAACGAATCTACCAAGGAGTAAAGATATTACAGAATATAAGCACATGTGCGGCCATGGGGTGAGGCTTACTATGGCAGGACTATATGAACAAAGATTACCTTACTAGTGGCTTTCTTATAGAGATGACGCAGTTGAGGTCGGCTCTGTGCCCTCAGGGATTCGTGCAGAAGCGGATGCTGCAACAAGGGCAGGTTTTATACAAATTGCACAATTGCTAGCATACTGTACAAGGGTAGCTACTTAAACGGTGAATATATACTGGTAGATGTACCTGCTAAAAAACGGCGGAGGATAGTATACACCTGTAGAATAGGAAAGTACCGCGGAGAGATCGTGCTGGATCTCAAGATGAGGCTGTTTGTTGTCCGTGGTTGGCGCAGACGTAAAGGCTGAGGCAGGAGTAAATTTTATACAAAACACACGATTAGTGACATGCTGCGCAAGGGTGACTATATAAACACTGAAAATGTGCCTGTGACTGTACCTGCTGATAGTTGGCTGGATGATATGTACGCTGCTCTGTATTAAACAAGATGCGGAGAAGTCCTGCTGGATGGCTGGATGTGGCCAAGCGGCAATGGTGTGATCCTGTCTGTCAGGGCCAACCGAGAAAGAGTTAAAAGGATACTTTAAATTCACCTGCTGTATATACTCGAAAATGCAATATGATCGCAATGACCGGCAAGATTACGCAACTATTGCTAAATAAGCCGGCATGTGAGACTGGTCTCTAAATATACTGGCGTGGCGGCTAGCGTCTAGCAACAAGCGGCTAGTATCAGATGGATAAGTGCCGTCTGTGGTCCTGTTGCGGCCACGAGGAGGTGGGTGGTATCTATCCTAGTCTACCATGCTAGGCAAGCACAGGTACACTTACTTCCGACGTCGCCGATGCAAGGTTCCGTCATGCCCGAACTGCTAAGTCGGTACTAGGGTGTCTGTGGGATATTTAAACTACCCGGTCCCGATACCATGTGACGTAGTAAAGCCGATCTCGCGATGTTTGTGAAAGCGTAACAGAGAGTAGGTGGAAGCCTCTACTGCCACGAACGAGCCGCCATCTATGAGTGTAATTGATACATGGAAACCCTCGTGAGAGTGTTATGGCCTCGGGAGTAAAGGCAAGGTGTGTGATTAATATATTAAATATCAAGGATGGCCCATGACTAGTGTAATGATTACACTATTAGCGATATGTGTATTTAAAAGGGCCCAAAGATGGTAAAGAATATCTCAATATCTAGAGGGCTGTTTAATATATAACTGCCAATATTAAAGTATTATATGCGGCGCGAGCATGTTCGGATAAAGTACAAAGTGTACCAGGAGTGAGGGATAAGTAGCGAACAGTGAAGTATATCAATTGGTGTAACGGTGGCCGCCATGTTGAAAGGGTGCAAAAGTCAGCCGGATGGACTGAGTTATGTGCAGAAATTACTAAGGGCCCAAAGGTGCAAAGGCCTGCTCGGTTGACTTAGTTGTGTGCAAGATTACTAAAAGTCAATATGCAGGTCATGGGAGCCCCTGATATGGAAAATACAGCTACTTAGGGCGTGGGAGAATAAACAAGAATATATACAGCAGTACAGATAGATTGCACAATTAGATAAGAAAGGGCAACCCATCTATAATATAGACAAAACAACCAATGGGTTGAATTCAGAAATCCCATGGGAACAAGCACTGTTATAATATTCACACACAAAAATAGACTTAGTTTTTAGTCTATGGCATGTTCAACTGTAAGAGATAATACTACACATGTCCTGTTGTCAAATTAAAATGAAAATGTTGAGAGAAAATGAATAAGATCTGTTGACCTATGATATCATTAACTTTGAAAGATCAAGGAGACATATACAATGATTTTGTCTATATTATAGATGGGTTGCCCTTTCTTATCTAATTGTGCAATCTATCTGTACTGCTGTATATATTCTTGTTTATTCTCCCACGCCCTAAGTAGCTGTATTTTCCATATCAGGGGCTCCCATGACCTGCATATTGACTTTTAGTAATCTTGCACACAACTAAGTCAACCGAGCAGGCCTTTGCACCTTTGGGCCCTTAGTAATTTCTGCACATAACTCAGTCCATCCGGCTGACTTTTGCACCCTTTCAACATGGCGGCCACCGTTACACCAATTGATATACTTCACTGTTCACTACTTATCCCTCACTCCTGGTACACTTTGTACTTTATCCGAACATGCTCGCGCCGCATATAATACTTTAATATTGGCAGTTATATATTAAACAGCCCTCTAGATATTGAGATATTCTTTACCATCTTTGGGCCCTTTTAAATACACATATCGCTAATAGTGTAATCATTACACTAGTCATGGGCCATCCTTGATATTTAATATATTAATCACACACCTTGCCTTTACTCCCGAGGCCATAACACTCTCACGAGGGTTTCCATGTATCAATTACACTCATAGATGGCGGCTCGTTCGTGGCAGTAGAGGCTTCCACCTACTCTCTGTTACGCTTTCACAAACATCGCGAGATCGGCTTTACTACGTCACATGGTATCGGGACCGGGTAGTTTAAATATCCCACAGACACCCTAGTACCGACTTAGCAGTTCGGGCATGACGGAACCTTGCATCGGCGACGTCGGAAGTAAGTGTACCTGTGCTTGCCTAGCATGGTAGACTAGGATAGATACCACCCACCACCTCGTGGCCGCAACAGGACCACAGACGGCACTTATCCATCTGATACTAGCCGCTTGTTGCTAGACGCTAGCCGCCACGCCAGTATATTTAGAGACCAGTCTCACATGCCGGCTTATTTAGCAATAGTTGCGTAATCTTGCCGGTCATTGCGATCATATTGCATTTTCGAGTATATACAGCAGGTGAATTTAAAGTATCCTTTTAACTCTTTCTCGGTTGGCCCTGACAGACAGGATCACACCATTGCCGCTTGGCCATATCCAGCCATCCAGCAGGACTTCTCCGCATCTTGTTTAATACAGAGCAGCGTACATATCATCCAGCCAACTATCAGCAGGTACAGTCACAGGCACATTTTCAGTGTTTATATAGTCACCCTTGCGCAGCATGTCACTAATCGTGTGTTTTGTATAAAATTTACTCCTGCCTCAGCCTTTACGTCTGCGCCAACCACGGACAACAAACAGCCTCATCTTGAGATCCAGCACGATCTCTCCGCGGTACTTTCCTATTCTACAGGTGTATACTATCCTCCGCCGTTTTTTAGCAGGTACATCTACCAGTATATATTCACCGTTTAAGTAGCTACCCTTGTACAGTATGCTAGCAATTGTGCAATTTGTATAAAACCTGCCCTTGTTGCAGCATCCGCTTCTGCACGAATCCCTGAGGGCACAGAGCCGACCTCAACTGCGTCATCTCTATAAGAAAGCCACTAGTAAGGTAATCTTTGTTCATATAGTCCTGCCATAGTAAGCCTCACCCCATGGCCGCACATGTGCTTATATTCTGTAATATCTTTACTCCTTGGTAGATTCGTTTCCATTTTTTGTTGGTACCTGAACTTTGGGGAGTGGCTGAACATTCACGGCTTTACTCCATGCACCATTGAATTATCAGACCGCCATTTGAAAAGTTCATTACACAGGTATTACAATACATAACTGGTGATTTCGTGTCAATACAGGCAAAAACCCCCCCCAGATTACTTAGTCTGTGTTTTCACATGTTTTTCATCAGATTTCACACCTTTTGAAGAACTGCATCCCGTGCCCCCACTATGATTTTGCACATATTCACCATATATACAAAGCCCTGAAGATTTCAAAGGTAGGATATACATCTAGTCAGTGCATTTTAGCGATTGGTCAATGGCCCATGGGAGCCCCTGGTTGCTAATCTGGAGTCATTTACATTCAGACTCCACATGTATTAAAGATTCATGTATTAAAGATTCATGGTTAGCATGAAAATGAAATATGGCAAACCAGATAATATGGAGAGAAATGGAATTTAGTGTATTTTGCATGTAATCATAATTTGCATGTTTGTATATATGTAATTAGTATTTGTATATTTGTAGATAGCATCTTTTAATGTGCGAGTGTAAGTATCTAGGGCAGAGAGCTTTCGGAGCTAGGAGAGAGTGCTCATTATCAGATTAAAAGAATAAAATGCACATAATATAGATATAACCATTGTCACATGTCGCATAATATAGATTGTTCTAGTGCTGAGTATAATTAATTAAGTATTTTCTACTGTTTTAGTATCAAACCGACATAGCAGAATACAAAACTCCTGATGAAGGCCAGCCGCCGAAACGCGTTGGATCTAGTTTTGTAATGGACAAAAATATGCTACTGTTGTTTTGCATTGTATAATAAGTATATCAATTGTTATGAAGATATATGCAAAAAAATGATTTCTTGTAAATAAGTGTTACAAAAAGTGTGGAAAAAGCTAAAAAATAATAATCAATAAATAGATGTTTTTCAGAAACACATATTATGGCACTTCATTTTATATCCTTTTGTAATATGTGACAGAGTTTTAGGAACATACACATAACCCGGTGTACAGGTTGACTTTTTTCTAAAAAATTGTATGCGGCTTAATGTCATATATTCCTTCACCCCACCAGGCTCGGGTCCACCGCTTATGCCACACAATGCCTCCGGGAGCGTGGACCACGATGCATGGGCCCCCTCGGCCTGGACAGAGTGCCAGGATCCAGCAGCCGGGCCAGATCGCGAGAGAGGCCGCGCAGAGCCCAGGGACGTAATCGCGGCGCTGGCCTCCCCACAACCCGGCACAGCTGTGTCTCACCTGTTTCACGATTCCCCAGGCAGCAAGGCACCCCAGATCGTCCGCAGCTCCGAATGCCCGTGGTCAAGGCCAGGGCCAACAGGGACTCTGCTGAATTCGCTGCGTCACCAGCAGCAACGGCCCCTCTCCACCGCGGGCATGGCTGCTCTCCGCGCGGATCTAGGCCTCATCGACAACAGGGGCTCACCATGGCGACCCGGCACCGAGGCACCCCAGCTGTCCACAAGGCAGTGCCGGGGGCACACAACCGGATTCAGCTGCGGTGGGGGTGCCTGCTAGTCAGGGCACAAGTCCTAAATAAAGAAGGGGGGGGTGCTGAGAGACAGGAAGTGACGTCACGACAGGAAGTGACGTCATGACAGGAAGTGACGTCACGGAAGGTAAAACCTAGGAGTGGGGGGACGCTCAAATACGTGAAGTGACGTCACGACCGGAAGTGACGTCAAGAAAGGTAAAAAACCTAGAAGTGGCTACCAGTGTGCGAAATGATAGTGCCACCAACACTGTTTAGTTAAAAACCCGCAATCCCAATCCCTGAAGTGCGGGGCTAGTTGTGCCCCTAATAGTACACACACCTGCTTGGGTTTGCTTCTCCAGGGCAAAAGTGCTAACGTTAGCTACATGTAGTAGAAGGATACGAGCACTCGGATGCCAAGAAGTAACCCCTCCCGCAGACTGTGAAAGGATATGCCGTGGCTCTGCAGGATGGCTCTGCCGGAAGACCTGAGGGCGTCCACCACCCGGTTGGGAGTTGTAATCTCAACACTTAAAAAGGCAAATGCCCTTTGTGCGTACCTGCTTCTGGTAGCTGTTTGGGGCTTATTTCTGCACGCTTATCTTGCACACAGGCTTTAAGAATCTGACCTAAAACGTGTCCTGTGCGCCAAGCAAAAAAAACACTTCCTCGTGAAAATATCTTCCCAAACATACATTTAAGTGGAACAAAAAACAAGAACACTTTTAACAAATGAAAGCACTTAAACTCTTAAACGAAGGCGTACCTATTCCTGGACCAAGAAACTTAAAAGAGCTGTCTCCTAACCTGATTGCTTGTCAGCTACTTACATAGACTATCAGTGAACTCATGCTGATGATATCTGTTGCCCGTTAGCCATCATTTTCCGGTAACATCAGTACTTCCGGGTCTCAAGACAGCCAATACCATGCCGCAACATAAGGAAAGAGAAAGGGAAAGGGCTCGCAATATGTAAATGCGGCCGTAATATGCAACATGACGTTAGATCGGGGCATCGTAGGCAGCTGGGCCAATCCCAGTGCACTGTACCGAATTTCAAATGCTTATTGGCTGTCGAGTCCGCGAGTTCCTTTGTTGTTGTTGTCCTAGAGACAGACTGACTTGGAAGATCGACGGGGTGGCCGGCCGTGAGGGCGAATAACGCTATAATTTAAAGCCCAGCTTTTGCGCAGGGGGGACGGCGTCCTCCCGGTAAGACCCCTTAAAATTAGTGGGGCGACGCCGTCCACCCGCGTGGTACCCCGACTCGAGCCCTGCTGCTAGTTTCGGCCCGACCACAGCCCAGGGAACAGCTCTCGAGTCAGACTCCACCCACAGCAGTGCGGCAAGTAGGCCTCTCTGTGCTGCAAACCTCTCTGGTCGTATTATCAGCCCTGCTCCAGGAATCGGCAACTTTAGTCACAGCCCCAGCATCAGCGGATCATCAGGGCTATGGATCCGTACCCACAAAGGATTGGACCGGTTGAAGCCTCATATTCTGTCGGATAGAGAGGGTGTGTGGCGGAGCTTGATCACAAGGAGGCCATCTTCAGGCCGGCCAAGCTCCGCCCCTGTTTCTTTGGTTTATTCATGTGGTCACACAATTTCCCTTGACCTTAACTTACTAATGCTCAAGAAAGTCCATTAAGGGGGGTGACCAACCGCCGAACACAGTGGCTGATTGCTGAAGCAGCTCCGTGACCCAGACCTCGAAATCCATGACCACATATCTGACCCATTACATAAAACAAGCACATATTGCGACTCCAAAGGTGAGGGGTCACCGTTGCCTCAATCATGGCCCACTGGCTCTAGCGACCACATCATAAGGAAGTGCGGCCTGGGATTTAGGAAAAGCTGCAGAACCTCATGGTGAGCCTGAATTTTTAGAGATCGGAGCACCCCAGAATGTGCCACACAGGTTTGGGGCTAACTCAAGGGGACATCAGCATCATCCGAGATGTGAGCTAGAGTGCCAACGGGCATTTGGAGGCCGGAAGCTGTGGCTTGCCGCTTCTGATCTGCAACACCCACCTAGACCCATAGAAATGGGAGAGGCCTGTGGGGTGCCTAAGGGCTACCACCATCGACTCCGGTGGCAGAGAGAAGTGACCGATTGAGCAGGCCGCACTGAGGAGAGGAAAACAAGATCAAGCCCCCCGCCTGCCTTGCAAAGAGGTGAGTCCCTGGGGGCCCAAGAGGCACCTCGCAGGCTGAGACCCACACCTTCAGCCACGAGCACACAGACATACCTGTGGGCTTGAAAGGGTTTAGTAACACAGCAGAAACAGATGACACAGCAGAGGCAGATGAGCTATATAATGCAGCCAGCCGGAGAACCACAGGTGACTAGTGACACAGCACTAGAGAAACACTGAACACTTTGCCACCATTGATTGAAATAATACTGGTGTTGGGGGGCGAAGGCCACTCGGGGGCACACACCTCCTGCAGCAGACTTTGAGGTGCCTGGAACTGCAGTAAGCCAGTAGACAGTGGTACTGAACCCCCTTAATCTGTGAGGTCTGTAATTTCTTTCTCTTTCTGTTGAATGGGCGCACAAGGTGTCAGGGGTCCCCCTGAGGCCAGGTGCAGCACCATGAACCATCATTGCCCGCATCTTCGACTACAGAGACTGAGATGCAATCCTGCAGGCTGCATGTAACAGCCCACTTCTGAGAAGTTGAAAGGAACTGTATCACTGCACCATGCCACACAATATTGTCTCTATGAGGCTCAATAAAAGAAATCAGAGCATACAATGGGTGCTGGGGATCAAGATGGAGGAGGGAGGGCTAGTGAGAGATAGCAGCAGTATAGTCCAAATGTTTGCAGGCTATTATGCCTGTATATATTCATCGGTGGCTACTACCAGGGTCAAGGATGCTCGGGCCTTCCTCCATGACATACCTCTGCTAGTCTATCAGCGGCAGGTAGAGAATTCCTTGAGGCAGACATTACTGAGGAAGAACTCCGAGGAGCCATGAGGGAGCTTCAATCAGACAAGGCCACAGGACTTATCGGGATACCAGTTGAGTTATGCAAGATGATGGGCTCTACGCTGGACCCTCATCTATTAAATATGTTCAAAGAAAGTCGGAAAAAAGAGGCGTTATCACACGATCAAAGGCTAACCACTATTGTGGTTATCATACGGAGGGGAACCTCCTGTGTACTGTGCCTTATTTAGGCCAATATCTCTCCTCAACGCAGACATTAAAATATAGACTAAGCTATTAGCATGGCACCTGGTCAAAGTGATTCAATCCCTGATTCATCTGGATCAATTGAGATTTATGCCCTACTGCAGTACTACTTTTAACCTCCATTGCCTTCATTGTTTGTTGGAGAAATCAGCCTCTATGAAAGAGCAAGCATTGGTGCTGTCATTGGATACCAAGATGTTCATTTGATATAGTGGAATGGAACTACATCTTTGCGGAACTGGCCAAACTGGGATTTGGCCCCAACTCTACGCAATGGGTCCAGCTTCTCTGCACTGGCCCTCTGGTACAGGTTGTGAGAAGTTGGCCTGATATATGATGCTCACTAGTTCTAGTGATCACCTTGTATCATGCCAAGCAACCCTTATGGTGCAGGTTGTAAAGTCAGCCTTATAGACAAGCTATCCTAGGGGTAGCATGGACTAAGCAGTCTTAGGCTAAACTCTGTAAAGGCATGTGAAGCAAGCTGTTTTACCATACACAATCCCTTGAATACCAAATGAAAGGACACCACACAGATATATATTGAAAATATATATAGATTTATTACTACAAATATCCCTGATACTCTTTATGAGCACAGAAGCAAATGCGTTAAAACAAAACACAGTTTAAATACACAAAAGTTGCACAATATGGATGAGCCCTAGGGGCCACCTAAACCATATACTAAAATAGTGGTATAAGAACCACTATGGGGAAAGTGAAGAGGCCTAGGGCCTGGGGAATCGCTGGAGCTGTTCGGGACTAGCAGTGAAGAAGTCGGGAAAGGCCCGCAGGACTCGGGAGCAGTGCAGAAAGTGCACGCTTTACCAATGCAATGTCAATGGTGCGTAAAAAGTACAAAGTTAGTTAGAAAGGAACCTTCCGAGTGACCTAGAAAGCTGAAACTTGAGACACAGACACTAGAGGTGTGTACCAATGTGGGAACACCGGCGGAGCTGAGTTACCTCACCCACAGGAAGCGGGTGCATAGGGTCGAAGTAGTGTCGGGTTTCGTCACGCAGGTCGATGGTGCTTGGTGCTTGGAGCTGAAGATGCTGCAGGCGGCTCGATGTGAAGAGTTCCGGTGGATCCAAGGGTGGATCTGAAGAGGTGAAGACCTGAAAGCAGAGGGGACAATGTTCAAAGTCACTAGCCAGTGACTACCGTGGAACCAGAGTGGAACCAGGCGATGTCGGGTGCAAACAGGCGTCGAGGTGTAGCTTCTCTCTGCAGCCACGTGGACACGAGGGGTTGAAGACATCCAGGAGTCGGTCACGAGCTGTCCCACGCAGGCTTCTCGCTGTTGGTGGTGTCGGCAACTTGATAGAAGCAAACAGGCCTTGGCTAATGCAAGCCACGCAGGAATCAAGAAAGGCTTGTTACTCGGACCAGCAAGGTCAGAGCAGGTACTCCTTTTTACAGGAGCAAGGGCAAATCTGGAGCAACCAGACCCGCAGTGAAAGTTGTAGGTTTCGTCGCCAAGATGGCCGCTAGCCACGTGGCAAGTGGCCGGGATGGCGCGTCGAGTGGCACGGTGCAAAAGGGCCCCACGCAGATCGTGGAGATGCTGGGGGGCTGATCTTTGGTGCAAAGGCTGCTCGAGGTTAGGGCTTCTTAAACCCTAAAGCACAGCGTAGAGGGTGCCTCTGATGCTGCGCAGTCAGCGTCTCGGGGGTCTTTCAAGATGTCCGGTCCCACGTCTCTCGGTGCCTCCACGGGTCCCTTCTTTGCAGGGACTGTGGATCGGGCTGTGAGAAGTCTGGGAGTCTGGGTCTTGTCAGGCTCTGGGCTCGGGCTCCGGCGGGAGGCGGCGGCAAAGCAGACGTCGAGTTGCTGGTTGGTGCCTGTGTTCACAGGGTGGTCACTCCTTGGCCACAAGGGAGATTCTCTTCCGTCTTCTGTGCAGCAGAATGTCGAAGTCCAGTCTTCTTCTGTATTTCAAGTTGATTCAGGATGATCTGAAGTCTCAGGACACAGCTCCCACTCTTATTCGAATCTGGGGGGCCGGATCACCTACTAGGTCCCTCCTCTGGGTGGAACCAGGAAGGGGGGTGGTTACACCCCCTTTCCTTTGTCCAGTTTCGCGCCAGGACTGGGGCTGGAAAGCCCCAGCACCGGTTTGAACTGGCCTATGCACAGGGACACCTTGTGTGCCCCAGGCATGTCTGATTCTATTCAGCCCTGTCCTACCCAATACACAAAATCCTGTCTGGAGTGGTGCTAGCACCTCCCCAGGCAGGAAACCCTTTGTCCAAGCTGCCCTCGCTGGAAGGACTCCCAGCAGCAGGAGGTCAGACTTGTGTCTGTGGTGGCAGCATCCATTTTGAGATGCTAAGGCTCTGTTTAACTTTAACCGGGGTTCAGGCTAGGTACATGTCGTGTCCCTCTAGAAGGGTGGAATGCTACCCCCGTCGCCAGAACTGGCGAGGGGGTAGTATTCCAATTCGTATGACACCTTACTCGACATGTTTTGATAAAGCCAAACCCAAGATAGCATTTAACCGGGAGGATTATAATGCACTTAAGAGTATATGGTATGGCAATATCATGAAACAGCTAAAGGACAATGTTCCGAAAGCTGCAGACAGGCTCAGCTCATGCCAGAGCACCATCTCACATATTTCCAAGCACTCTGCCTCCAGGATTGATGAGGCCTTCCATAGGAGTGACTGATAGGAACATATGTGTCCATTTTAGGTTAGGTATAGGCATACTACACCTAAGTAAGGGGTGGTTACACCGACTTACCCCAGCTGAGTGATCAGCCAGTTGTGTCAAATATGGAGGCCAGGCCAGGGGTGGCACAATACATGCTGCAGCCCCTGGTAGGCCTTGGAAGCACCTATGCCCTGGGTACCTGGGTACACTGTTACAGGGGCCAATAAGGTGAACCAGTTCCAATTGTGTATGTACCTAAGGTACATGGAGTCCATTTTAAGGAGAGATCAATTAGCCTGGGGCCCTGAATAGCAGGATCCCAGGCCAACTATGTCAAAAACCAGCTAAACACCAGGCAAAAAGTTTGGGGGTAACCATAGTCAGATATCCACCTTCCTACATAACCCCCCCCCAAACGAAAGGAGATAAGGCTATCCTTGACCAGGTAAGCCTATATTGCCTAAGTGGCCATATAAGGAAGTACCAGCTCTGGCTTGGTTACCCCCAAACTTTTTCCCTAGAGGGACACGACATGTACCTAGCCTGAACCCCGGTTAAAGTTAAACAGAGCCTTAGCATCTCAAAATGGATGCTGCCACCACAGACACAAGTCTGACCTCCTGCTGCTGGGAGTCCTTCCAGCGAGGGCAGCTTGGACAAAGGGTTTCCTGCCTGGGGAGGTGCTAGCACCACTCCAGACAGGATTTTGTGTATTGGGTAGGACAGGGCTGAATAGAATCAGACATGCCTGGGGCACACAAGGTGTCCCTGTGCATAGGCCAGTTCAAACCGGTGCTGGGGCTTTCCAGCCCCAGTCCTGGCGCAAAACTGGACAACGGAAAGGGGGTGTAACCACCCCCCTTCCTGGTTCCACCCAGAGGAGGGACCTAGTAGGTGATCCGGCCCCCCAGATTCGAATAAGAGTGGGAGCTGTGTCCTGAGACTTCAGATCATCCTGAATCAACTTGAAATACAGAAGAAGACTGGACTTCGACATTCTGCTGCACAGAAGACGGAAGAGAATCTCCCTTGTGGCCAAGGAGTGACCACCCTGTGAACACAGGCACCAACCAGCAACTCGACGTCTGCTTTGCTGCCGCCTCCCGCCGGAGCCCGAGCCCAGAGCCTGACAAGACCCAGACTCCCAGACTTCTCACAGCCCGATCCACAGTCCCTGCAAAGAAGGGACCCGTGGAGGCACCGAGAGACGTGGGACCGGACATCTTGAAAGACCCCCGAGACGCTGACTGCGCAGCATCAGAGGCACCTTCGATGCTGTGCTTTGGGGTTTGAGAAGCCCTAACCTCGAGCAGCCTTTGCACCAAAGATCAGCCCCCCAGCATCTCCACGATCTGCGTGGGGCCTTTTGCACCGTGCCACTCGACGCGCCATCCCGGCCACTTGCCACGTGGCTAGCGGCCATCTTGGCGACGAAACCTACAACTTTCACTACGGGTCTGGTTGCTCCAGACTTGCCCTTGCTCCTGTAAAAAGGAGTACCTGCTCTGACCTTGCTGGTCCGAGTAACAAGCCTTTCTTGATTCCTGCGTGGCTTGCATTAGCCAAGGCCTGTTTGCTTCTATCAAGTCGGCGATACCGCCAACAGCGAGAAGCCTGCGTGGGACAGCTCGTGACCGACTCCTGGATGTCTTCGACCCCTCGTGTCCACGTGGCTGCAGAGAGAAGCTACACCTCGACGCCTGTTTGCACCCGACATCGCCTGGTTCCACTCTGGTTCCACGGTAGTCACTGGCTAGTGACTTTGAACATTGTCCCCTCTGCTTTCAGGTCTTCACCTCTTCAGATCCACCCTTGGATCCACCGGAACTCTTCACATCGAGCCGCCTGCAGCATCTTCAGCTCCAAGCACCATCGACCTGCGTGACGAAACCCGACACTACTTCGACCCTATGCACCCGCTTCCTGTAGGTGAAGTAACTCAGCTCCGCCAGTGTTCCCACACTGGTACACACCTCTAGTGTCTGTGTCTCAAGTTTCAGCTTTCTAGGTCACTCGGAAGGTTCCTTTCTAACTAACTTTGTACTTTTTACGCACCATTGACATTGCATTGGTAAAGCGTGCACTTTCCGCACTGCTCCCGAGTCCTGCGGGCCTTTCCCGACTTCTTCACTGCTAGTCCCGAACAACTCCAGCGATTCCCCAGGCCCTAGGCCTCTTCACTTTCCCCATAGTGGTTCTTATACCACTATTTTAGTATATGGTTTAGGTGGCCTCTAGGGCTCATCCATATTGTGCAACTTTTGTGTATTTAAACTGTGTTTTGTTTTAACGCATTTGCTTCTGTGCTCATAAAGAGTATCAGGGATATTTGTAGTAATAAATCTATATATATTTTCAATATATATCTGTGTGGTGTCCTTTCATTTGGTATTCAAGGGATTGTGTATGGTAAAACAGCTTGCTTCACATGCCTTTACAGAGTTTAGCCTAAGACTGCTTAGTCCATGCTACCCCTAGGATAGCTTGTCTATAAGGTTGACTTTACAACCTGCACCATAAGGGTTGCTTGGCATGATACAAGGTGATCACTAGAACTAGTGAGCATCATATATCAGGCCAACTTCTCACATTGGTGAGCAGCGGATTGGGATTTGAGCTTGCTGTTGTTTTACCATTACAATCTTTGAAAATATCATTTGAAAGATCATACAGGTACCTGATAGGTACACTAAAACAAGACTAGATATACTTAAGTTCTACTGAACGTAGTTGTTGTAGAGGATAGGGAGTAGCACACCCTGACTACAACTACTAGATAGGTGTTGTAGGAAAACACCAGTGTAGGTAGATTGCAACACATCCACCACACTAGAGCAATGTCTGGAGCAGAGGGATCCACTGGACTCATCTCTGTTGAGAGGGACCCTCCAAGGGCACCATCCAAATTTGCTACCTTTCCATTTAAGGAGCTGAGGCAACTGTGTTCCATGAGAGGAATCAAAACAGGTCCTTCGCCTACAGCAGGACACCTCAGAGAGCTTTTAGACGAGTCTGAAGCTCTAAGGGACTCCAAACCAGGCCCCTCAGGGACTGGAGATGGAGGATCCCCCACTGAAGATGATAACTCTGATGCCCCTGCCCCTGTCGTCCAGATAGATGAGGAAAACCAGACCCCTGGGAATACTCAGCCTGAGGAAGAAGAAGAGGAGGAGGAGGAGGAGGAGGAAAGTGATTCTGATGATGGGACTAGCCAGGTGTTAGTCAGCATGCTTAACCAGGCTAACTTAAGCTTATTTGGGACTGAAGGTGGGTCCAACCCATTCAGACCCCCAAATGGACTTAACCAGGAGCATAGGAGGAGGAGGAATCACTCAGGTGAATCCAATACTTCCCATGTTTCTAGAGGTTCTCATGGCAACTCCAGAAGGGAGTTGACTAGCCCTCAGAGAAGGGAACATGAGGCCAAAATGAGAGAGGCTGAACTTAGGATCCAGAGACAAGAATTAGAAGTTGACCTGGCCAAAGAGAAACTTGCTAGAGCAAGGCAGCCTAGAGAGAGTGGATCAGATTCCACTGGTGGCAGCACTATCCCTAAGGATAAAGACAGGTCCTATGACAATAGAAACCTGAGTAAGATTGTGCCCCCCTACAAAGTTGGGGATGATATCCACAAATGGATGACTGCACTTGAGAGAGCTTGCAAAGTACAGCAGGTCCCTCAGGAGCAGTGGGCAGCAATCTTGTGGCTCTCCTTTGAAGGTAGAGGCAGAGACAGACTCCTCACAGTTAGTGATGGGGATTCTAGAAACTACCAGGTCCTGAAGAGTGCTCTGATTGATGGGATAGGCTTAACCACTGAACAGTACAGGTTAATGTTCAGAGACACCCAGAAGACACAGACTCAGGACTGGTCTGAATTTGTTGAATGTGCCACTAAGGCTCTGGAGGGCTGGTTGCTGGGAAGTAAGGTTACTGACTATACAGGATTGTATAATTTAATTATGAGAGAGCAAATCTTAAGTAATTGTCAAAATCAGCTTCTACATCAGCACCTGGTTGACTCTGATCTGACCTCCCCACAAGAATTGGGTAGGAGGGCAGACAAATGGGTCAGAACCAGGATCAGGCCTAAGAACCAGGGTGGTGACCAAAAGAAAGAGACTACCAAGCCTCAAGAGAAGGGTGGGGATAAAAGTAAGGAAAAGACTTCCCCAGGGCCCCAAAACTCCAAGGATGGGGGTGGGTCCCAAGACACTTCTTCAACCCAGAAAAAGTTTGGGGGTAACCATAGTCAGATATCCACCTTCCTACACAGGTCAAGGGGAACAGCAGTTGCTCTTGGGAATTCAAAATCCAGAGGGCTAGCCGGCAAGATTTCCCCTTATCCCCATTAACCTTTGCCTTGGCCCTGGAGTCATTGGCTGCATAGATGTGACAGGACCTCGATGGTGAGGGGCATGCATTGGGAGGGACAAGGGGAGGACAAAATATTGTTACATGTAGACAATGTGCTGCAGTATGTGACTGACCCTAGCCCGGCTGATGCATCATGAAGTTTGGTGGATACTCATGCTACACCACCAACTGGCATAAATCCATACTCTACCCCATGAGGTTCCCAGTACTGCAACTGTCCCCAGATTGCACAGTGGCGGTGGCCACCACAGGCTTCCACTACTTAGGATCTATGTCACCTCTGATGCGTCTCTCTTTCTACAGCTGAATCTGGTGCCAGTGTTTGATAGATTAAGACAGATTGTGAGGCATTGGAAGTCATTACCAGTCTCTTTACTGGGCATGGTGGCCTTGTTCAAAATGGTGATCCTCCCCCACTGACTCTACACCAAACAAAACACCTCCTATGAGGGTCCCAACTGCAACTTCAAGGCTTTTGGGGATGAGGTTCAGGCATTGCTCTGGGGTGGAGGCCTGATACATATAGCCCTATCCAAGTTAACAAGGGGTTGGTAAGATAGGGGCATTGCATTGCCCCACATCCAGAAATACTAGTGGGTGGCACAACTTGGCATGATAAACCACTGGACCTTTCTCCTACTGTGGCAACCAGTGTTCCACGTGGATAGGACGGTGATGGGACAGCGAAGCTATCCAAGGGCCTGATATGGAGACACAGAGACAAGAGAATGGCCAGATCCCTTAAGGACAGTAGTGCAGATTTGAAGGAAGGTCACAGCGTTTCTAAGGAGGGCAAACAAGGTCATGCAGATGTCTCCACTATGGGAAGCAGTCATACTAAAGCTGCTGCAGCGTTTGATAATTGGGACCTAATTGAGATCTCAAAGGTGGGCGATATTTGGACTCGGGTGATGTCATCCCTTGGCCCGAGCTACAGCAGGAGTACCAACTGGCTCCCTCCAAAGTTTACCAATATCTGCAAATCAGACACTCACTCTGTGAGATCATTCCGAAGGGGGCAGACCTGCCAGAGTCCTCACCTCTAGAAGACAGACTAATACATGAGTATATGCCTCAGAAGACACTCTCCCTGACATATAAAAAGCTACTCAAATATTATCTGGATGTCCTAAAGCCGTTAAAGGGAAAATGGTTGTAAGATTTAGGAGGTTTCGATATTGGAGAATGGGAAGAGACCCTGGCAGCCCCCAAAGAGTTGGACATATGCTCAGGACTTCGATATATCTAGATTTATATTCTACACCACTCCTATTATGCTAGAACTACAATGGTGCTAATAGGGTGGACAGGGGATGAAATATGCCATTGTGGTGACAGGCACTTTCTTTCGTATCCTCTGGGAGTGCTCAGTCTTACAGGAGTACTGGGTGGTGGTCGTCGAATGCCTTTTATGATCAAGGCTGACAAAACTTGTAGTGAAGCAATCTACACCCCTTGAGGAAATCACCTCCGCAACATCCATTTTAATTCCATATCATCTTTACTGTTTTTTTTCCTTGGTGTAAGTTGTATTAGTTGTAACACACCCTAACTTTAGTTTTTTTGCATCTGCTTAATAGGATTTCAGCTGCCAGGTTGACATCATAAATTATGAGAAAGCTAAAATAGCAGCAACCTTGGTCAAATTATAGACCTACATTCAATGTAAAGTTTGTTTGTGCTTTGAGAAAATAAACTGTGTACACTTTGTCCGTTTAGAGAAATCATCTTATCTAAAATAACTTTCAAAACAACAACATACTTTAAAGTTAGCATACTGGCAATGTTTCACTTTTACTTTGAACAGTTTAAATTTAAAGCATCTAACATTTTATTTCCCATCCACAAGACACTAGTAAAGATAACTTTACAAATGAGTGTTTATGATCTGATTAAGGGAATTATGTGCTCAAATTATGATTGTCATCCTGTTTGATACTAAATTGTGTAAAGAATAGGGTCTAACCTTCTGACATGTCGAACATGTGTTCTGATTAATGTTTCCCATGGCCCTTTTGTAAGTGTTTTGTTTTAATATGGAAGACAGACATCTGTAAACAATTTTAGAGTAATTCTGAATCATTAAATGTTTGACCAAATGTGAAGCTTTCTAAATCATATGAAATGAAGGCTATTCAAAGAAAGATTACAGTGAGCATAACCATTTTCAGTGTGACATATTGCATCAAGCATATTTTAGGACTTTAATGAAAATCAACGTTCTGGGCCACCTCACATTGTGGAGATTATAACAGGGTGAAATTGGGCAGTACGGGCCTTGGTCCCTGCATTTCCCATGGGCCTCCGATGCAGCCAAATGTATTGCGATATTGCCACCATATAGAAAGCCTCTGTACATGTGTCTCACGAACCTTTGGAGAAGCTCAAGATATTTTGATAAGTGTGCATCAGTGTAAATGCACCTCTGGAAAGAATTGTGGCACGTCTGTGGAAAACAAAATAAACAGACTAGGACAACAAATACTCTGTAATCCTTGATTAAAAATATCTATGGCACATAACAGACATATATAATTTAGGCGGTGGCTGCTGTAAGCGAAATGTGGTGGAACAGTGTGGGGGACAGAACCCCGCCAAAATATATAAATGACCTACAGCCCGCCACCTCGATGCTCTTCTGATCTTTTGCTGGTGCACAGGCTCCCAGACTCCCCTGTGCCAATCCAGGTGCTGCTCTCATGCAGGTAATACTATTGCCCAGCATGAGAGTAGCTCCGGTATGGGTTAAGCGGGCTGAATTTGCGCTCCCACAGGGACTGGGAGCCTGTGCCTGCTATTCCCCACCAGGCTGGGGTTGGAGACTGGAGAAGTTTAAGTGTGCTTGTCGGTTTGGCTGTCCTAAGACATTTGGCCAAACTGACATGCTCCTTTGCAGTGCCCAGAACTCCTCCTCTATGCTTGCTGTAGTCAGAGGATGGACCCTTCGCCAAGACTTGGCTTCAGCTCCATGACGAAAAATAAAATGATAATGACATTGTTTTATTATCCTTTCATTTTTCGGGACAGATTTATTAAGGCCTTGCGCCGCCGGTGCGTCACTTTTAACATGGGAAAAAGTGACACACCGGCGGCGCAGGGCCTTCATAAATCTGCCCCTTCATGTTTTCATTTGCTGGCTCCAGCATCTGCCGTAACGGAGGAGCCACCACTGCATAATTTGCTAGTGGATCAAATAAGAGATTCCACACTATAATTCCTCCTGAATAATTTCAAAGTTCAAATATCAGACAGATGCATGCCATAGGTGTCTCCTATCACCGGCAGGTAGGACATCTATTTTTAAGGTATGACTCAAAAAGCTTTTCGTTGAGCAGTTGAATTTTCTGACTCATGTGTCTTACTTCTGAAGTGACTTGAGTTATACACACTTGGAGAGCAAAGAATCATATTTAGTGAGGCTTTTGATCATGCTATTGTTATCTAATGATGCCTTGCTAGTGTGACTAATGGGTCCTTCCGGCTGGCAACCTCTGTGGCTTCAGTTCTATGTCCAGAGACCTTAGTGGTGCAACGCACCAATGAGAGCTCTGGCAACTCAACCGGTTTGATGCACATAACTAGAGAGAAGGCAATGACCAATATTGCCTTGCACACATGCTGCTAAGGACAGAATGTTGGGATAGAAGGCATAGGACCTCATTGTGATTGGCCTGGTGTTTGGTAATTATCACACCCGTAATTGACAGACACCAAGGCGCACGGAATTTATTGAAGGTGATAATTATTGCCTCTTACATCATTTGACCTCAAAGTGGGATATACTATGCAGATGTTGGTTATAAAGGTTTTTACTGTAAACTTCTCCCTCTGTAAACACCGGCACGATTGACCGGGCAATGTTTAATGATGGGTGCGATTTTTAATCACACTCTGTAATTACGGGGTTGGTTAAACAACAGAAATCTGGTCTGATATTTTGTGAGAGAGGGATGTCAGAGAAGGGCTTGAAGCCCCGCCCCTCATTTCCATTGGCTGGCATCACCGTTTATGCTAAACGGTGGCCTGCCTTTGCCGAGGTGCTGGCTGGTGTTGTCACTCTGTCTCCCTTCCGCAGACTGAAACACTGTTTTCTTCAGCAGTCCAGACTCACAGAATGTCAGAAATAAAACACCAGCCACACTGGCAACAACCTGACACAGACAGCACGGTTCTATGCCAGGTGGACTGGGTCACACACCTTCCCCTCTTGTATTTTAGTACTTATAGTGCAAGTTTATCTCAAACAAATGAAAAACTCGAAGTCCCAAGATTCAAAGAAAATAGAACAGGAGTTTGTTTCCCGCTACCGTGGGACACGCTGGTATTGTTTCCAGTCTCTGTACTTCGAAAAGCTGTGTGGAGTAACAGAAAGCTGTACGAAGTAACCGAAGGCTGTCCGAAGTAATCAAAGGCTGTGGCCCACAAGCCCAGGGATATCAGAAGCTGCAGAAGTGAGCGACATTAGCATAGGCCCATCACTCCCGTAGCACAGTACAGCTCGCACCCCTCTCTGTGAAAGCTAGTTTTACATTCCTGTTGAATTGCCTCCGACTTCACTCGCTATTGTGTGCCGCATTCTGCAAATCCTTGTCATATATATAGTAAAAAGGGGCAGCCACAGAGTACGCAGATGCTGTCGTATATGTGTGTGTGTGTGTTTGGGGTAAATGTGTCTTTAATTGTATACTAGGGTGCATTTGTGTGTGTCAGTTGTTGGTGTGGGTTTCTATTTGTGTGTCTGCCTGTGTGCGTGTGTCGGCTGGCGTTTGTTTGTGGGGGTTGGTAGGTGTGGATGAGGGGTGCTCTCGGGGGCGCCTCAATGTGAGTTGGTGTCCGTGTGTGTCTCGGTGCCGCGTGGGTTATCTGGGGTTGTTGGTGTGGGTTTTTGTTTGTGTGTCTACATGCGTGTATCGTTTGGTGTCTGCTTGTGGGGGTCGGTATGTGCGGATAAGGGGCGCTCTGTGGGCGGAAGGCATCTGGATGTGAGCTGGTGTGTCTGGGTGAATGGGTGTCTAGGGTTGTTGGTGTGGGTTTTTATTTGTGTCTGCGTGCATTCGTCAGTTGGTGTCTTTGTTTGTGGGAGTCGTTATGTGAGGATGAGGGGCACTCTCGGGGTGTAGAGCCTGGAAGTGAGGTGTTTTCTGTGTGTGTGTGTCAGGGGCTGTTGGTGTGGGTTTGTATATGTGTGTCTGCATGCATGCGTCGGTTGGTGTCTGTGGAAGTTGGTATGTGCGGATGAGGGGTGCTCTCAGGGGCGCGAAGCCTGGATGACACAGGTGTACGCAGATAGGGAGGGATTTGCACTTCTGAGTTCACACCGCAGTTATCTCTTTGATACACCTGCCTTCACAGTGCGATCAGCTTGGAATAGGATGAACCAAAAGTGGAAATACTGCCGGCTGAAGCTTCGTCAGCAAACCGGAGGAGGACGTTAAACTTTGAAGTTTTGTGACATATTAACGGATGCTGTTGCTACTCCCTCCGGCGCCTGAGCCCCACAGTCTGATTTCAGCTCTCTTACCTACGTGCCTGTTGCCACGGTTTCTTTCTTTTTTCTGGCCTCCCTGTAATGTATGCACCTGGTACATTAACCACAGGGACAACATTTGCAGTATGGAGAGTAACTTCATTATTCAAGGAGAGGGAGCATGTCCAATCTCCGATCAGCCGAATTCCTAATGATGCGTCACAGCGCGCTCTCCCTTCAGGCACCATGCCGGGTCACGTGGATGCCTGACGACTAGAATGCAACACCACATATCTCCCCCTTTTATAACAACAAAATGTGAAGTACATAATAATGCAATAGCCTTGCCTAGGTTTAAAAAATCTGAACATAAGGTCTGTGGTGACCAATACTGTATCGCCTCTGCAGGGGGGAAAGCGGGGGAAGAGAGAAAGAGAGAAAAGGGAAAAAGAAAGAGAAAGAGAAAAATGATAGGAGCTGTGCTGAGGCTTTCCGCGGATGGCCTAGAGGTTGCCCTCTGGAAGGGTTACATTTCAAATTCACAATATTTACTAGGATGCATCACTAACCTGCCTGTGTGGGTACGTGTCAAGGAGGCCTGCTCCCCTTTTGTGTCCCGTGCTCAAGATGTGGTCTGTCTGGTGCACTCTGCTTGATTCTCGGTATGTGTGCTCAGTGCCCTCTACTCAGTGCTTGGATTGCCTGCAGCATTTGTCGCCTGAGGTGGTGTGTGCTGTGTGGAATCCCTGTTGTTACTTGGCCCTGTGTCACCCCCTGTCCCCCCCAAGGTGGTGGAGCCTCTGGAGTGCTCCTGTGGAGGGACGACATCGGCCTCTGCTTCCTCACCATTGTAGACAGACCTGTTGGTACTGCTGTCCGTTGCCCACTGGAGGACTTTGTTGCACTTAGCCGTGCGGCCGTGTGACCACACTTTGCCATCACTCAGGAGAGCGGAGCGTGAATAGATTTCTCTGATTTGTAGTTGCTTGCTGACCTTGCTGTTGCCTTTCTTACAGAGGTGGCCCTGCTTCACTCTGACCCAGTCTCCTACCGCCAAAGAGACCTCTCGTACTCCATGTCTCCTGTCATAGTTGTCTTTGTAGATTTACTGGGCATTTTCGATGTTGCTTCTGACCACTGCTGGGCAGCTGGGGACCACTTGCTTGGTAGTTTTATGTTCATCCGAACGAGATTGTCCCTCGTAAATGAATCTCTGCCTCATAGGATCTTGAATGGGCTGTACCCTATCAGTGTGGGGGTGATGCGGTATGCCCATATCATGTTCTTGAGTTCTGCTTCCTAGTTCTTGCCCCCATTGATGGCAGCTTGGACTGAGCCCATGATGATGCGGTTTAAGCATTCAGCTAGGCCGTTGCCAGCGGGGTGATATACTGGGGTGTGCAGTGTCTTGATCCCGTTCCTCCGGGTGAAGGCTGTCCCTTTTTTGGAGGTGAACAGCTGATGACTCTCGGGATTCCTTCCCTCAAAAACACACCAGTTAGAAACACAATGATTGCATCTGTGTTCGCCCTCTCACAGACCTCCACTTCCGGCCATTTTGAGTACCTGTCGACAAGTACAATTACATATTTGGGCACGCCCCATGAATTCAGGATGGGACCCAATATGTCCACTGCCAGCTCTTCCAAGGGGTTGGAGGGAGTGGTGAATTTAGACATCGGGAGCCGCAGCAGAGTAAGAGATTTGTCCGCTTTGGCGCAGTGCTGACACGCCCGGACATACTTTTCCACGTAGGTGTCGATGGCAGGCCACCAGTATGACTTGTTTAGCCTCCTCTTGAAATACGATCCCTAAGTGGCCTCCGTGCACTATGCATAGGATGCGGTCCAGTAACGTCTTCGGTGGAACCACTTTGTCACCCCTGAGTAGAAATACTGTGTCGTCGCAGAGGGACAATTCTTCCCTCACTTCCCAATACTTCTGGGTATCATCCATTACATCCTTTTTTCAGGCCATCCCATCGTGACGAAGGGTTTTCACTCGGGCCAGTGTTGGATCGTTGTCGTAGGCGGATGTCCAGTCTTGTGCACTGATGATGTTCTCATGGTCTCCAGTGAACGCCACCTGGTACTCATCCCAGTCACTGGGTTTGGGTGCCGCCTCCATGGCGGCAGAGCGACATAGGAAATCTGCAACTTTGTTCTTCTGGCCCGGTAAGTATTCAACATCGTATACAAGGTCCAGGAGCTTGAGGGACATTTTCGCGATGCGCAAAGTGGAAGTCGCGTGGCCGCTGGATGTCAGGACCTTTATTAGCGGTTTGTGGTCGGTTTGGAGGCTAAAACGGGAACCCCAGAGGTACTGTCAAAACTTGTCCATGGCCCAGATGGCTGCCAGCATCTCCTTTCCAATGACACTGACTTTCTCCTCATTGGGGGGTGAGCGAGAGCGATTCGAAGCTTATCGTGGTTTCCTGCCGTCAGTGGATCGTTGCGACAAGACCGCACCCAGCCCCTTCTCGCTGGCATCAGTGGTTAGTATGCTGGGGGCCGAGCATTCAAATCCCTGGTGGGCAATGGCCTCGCAAATGCCGTTTTTAATGGTTCCAAACTCCAGTTTTGATGCAGGGGTCCAACAGAAACTGTTCATGTCCTTTAAGAGTTGGTGCATGGTGTGGGTTTTGGTGGCGAAGTTGAGGTCAAATTTACTGTAGAATTCCGCGAGACCCAGAAAGGAGCAGATTTCGTCTTTGGTGCCGCTCGTGAGATAGAAGTTGCTGTTCACCTGATCTGCACTGCTGTGCTTTGCCTGCTGTATTTTGGGAGCCTGTGAAGCAGTTTACCTGCAAACTCGTCGCTGGATTTGCCTAAAGTCAACTCGAGTCCGCAGAGGAGAAAGAGGCGCTGGCCCCGGGACTGCGAGGACCAGCATTCAACACCTCCCAGCTGGTCCTCTTCCCGCGTGAGCCGCGCCCCCTCCCAGTGCCACACCCCCAGCCAGCCTGATAACTTCTTGCGGCCCCCGCTTCGCGGGAGCCGCTCGTGAGATAGAAGTTGCTGTTCACCTGATCTGCACTGCTGTGCTTTGCCTGCTGTATTTTGGCAGCCTGTGAAGCAGTTTACCTGCAAACTCGTCGCTGGATTTGCCTAAAGTCAACTCGAGGCCGCAGAGGAGAGAGAGGCGCCGGCCCCGGGACTGCGAGGACCAGCATTCAACACCTCCCAGCTGGTCCTCTTCCCGTGTGAGCCGCGCCCCCTCCCAGTGCCACACCCCAACTATTAGTCACATCAATACTATTTAAGCAAGTCTTGTTACGCGCATCGCGGGACGCGCGCGGGTCGAAGCCCGGGCAAAGGGCGGGCCGTCTGTGGCCGTCCGGGGACGGACGTGGACGGGACGGGCCATTCCACTTATCTCTGTTGCACGAATACCAAACCCTTTGTGATCTTATAAAAGCACGGTCCTCTCCGGAAAATAAATATTCACAAAAAATCTGCATAAAATCGTTATCTACACTAACGTGAAGTATAATAGAGGAACGTCTGGAATCTACCTCTAACAGAAACCTCAATTCCTGGCGAAATCAGATACTAAGTTATCATATCATTCCAAAATAAAAAAAGCCTAGAAATGGGTTTCAAAAAACTGCGGTCACGCACAGTATTTATGAAAAGAATGGGTACTGAGAACGCAGTACGGAAATCTTCAGACAAAGCTATTAAACAAGGTCGATTAACTCACACCCCGGCAATCAGCACATATTTTTCAGCCCTTACAATTAAAGAGGAACCTGAAATACAAACTTCGGAAAAGGAATCTACTTTCAATCTATCAGTAACTACCGGGGTAGCAGAAAACACCTTAATGAAACTCCAATCACAACTAGAATCACCCGTTCTGGATTCAGTGTTATGTAAAAAATTAATCTGCATTCCAAAAGTCCTTCAATCCTCGGATCAAGAGGCAATCCACCTAAAAACCTCAACTCCTATAAAAAGCTGTAGGAGCTTATCGTTGTTAGAGGAATTATGCACTAATAAACCAAATTCAATAAATCTAAAATCAGAGCTTAGGTTAAGCAGCAGTCCTTTAAAAAAAAAGGTTTTCTCAAGCTCTTTTACTCGAGTCGTCATTGGACCCTTTTGACCTCAAAAATGATAATAACATTAATACAGTTACACCAATATCAAAGGCCCTCTTTTCACTCCAAGAAATTCTGGAATCTGTTTTATCCTTTCTGGGAAACATCTTAGAAAATTCTGACCAAACCTTGGACGTTCAAATAGGTATATTAAAACATCTAGTTCAAGAAAAAAGGAAAAAAGAACTATCCGAAGCAGAGAAAAGTAATTCGAAATCAAAAATTAAACATGTGCAACAGACTTCTTCGAATAGAAACAGCAATGATAAGGAGGAATCTAAACGGGACTTTGGTACTCAGACGTCGGAAATCCAAACAAAACAAAAGCAAAAATTGGATACTCAAAACGATTCAGTAATATATTCTATAAAAAATGTATTCAAAGAAAAACATCAACAAAAAAATCAATACCCAATTGTTTCTAATAGAGGTATAATAGATAAACAAAAAAATGATTCTGTAGTAGATGACCAGAATATATGCACCAATAATACACCAAATAATTAAAATGGAGAAATAACTGCGATTAAAAAAACGGAGCATGATCAAAAAGGAAGTAAAAAAAGGGGGAAAAAAGCAATTAGAAGGATCCAAAAAAAGAAAACTTGTAAACTAAAATTTCAAAAACTTACTGTCACCCATAAACCACAAGAAGAACAATCTGATGATAACATAAAGTCTCAATCTTTTGATAAACAGGAAACCGGAAACAGAAATCATGAAGATAAGAAGAAAGCATTGGATCCTAGAGCACAAGAGTACGCTCCACTCAGATCATCAGTACAAACAGGCCAAAGAAACAAAAAAATCAAATGAAGAAATCATTAGGTACAGTCAAAAGGGTGAAGAGTCACACTCTAAAACTCTACAATTTGAGGAACTTTTTCCTACCGACTCAGCTCCACTTAATAGAGGAAGGATTATTAATCTTTTACAACATATAAGGTCATTACAATCTCTGACCAGCAATGAACTTGACTTGGTGATCTTTCCCAAAAAAGAAAATATTAAATTAGTGACGGTAACATTCTGGTCATCAGTTATACCAGGGATCATACTTAATGAAAAGGAGATATTACACAAACATGGATATGACGTAGTTGAAAAAGAGGACCTACAAGTAAATAAAAACCCAATATGGTATAATGACCAAATACGATCAATCTCCGACTCTCACGTCAAAACATTTAATAGAAATGGAAACGTTAAAGAAGATCTAGGTATAGCGCATTTAGGAATAACCGGCTTTGGGAAAGATATCCTAAAAATTCAGGTGGATAATGGAGAAAGGGCAGTATGGTGCCATGACACAAAAGAAAACGAATGTAAGAATAGTATAAAATCTTGGTCCTGGGTCTCGGAGAATTTAAATAGCAACAAAGTCACGACCACTCAACGACAACCTGTTTAGCACTGGATTAAACATCATATCCTGGAATATCGCTGTCAGAACTATAAATAAAATGTCTGAAGTTTCGATCAACCAGCCTGATATCCTGATGTTACAAGAAACCTGGGCGACGGATCCCTTTTTCGAAAAAGGCTACTATGTCTATAACATTCCAGCAATACCCGCCAAACGTGGTCACGCAAAAGGTGGTTTGGCTATTCTACTGAGGGAAGAATATTCGTGGATGCAGGAAATAGTGGACACAAAACTAGATAATCTACAGTGCATCAAAATCTTCTTAAAAATACATAGTACAGTCGCCGAAAAAGCAATCTTGCTCTTCAATGTATATGCCCCCCCAGGTAAAAAACTAGATATCTTATTTCTAAATATCATGGAAAATATTATGAAGATAATAGAAGACCAACATTTTCTGCCTTACTTAATAGTGGGAGATTTCAATGGGAAAATATCCAATTCTGAAATCAACAGGTGGACAAAATTATACATAGAAGAATCAATGGAACTCACGGTCCCAAATTTTCCTAAAGGAATATTAACTGACAAAAGAGGCAAATTGTTGTTATCATCATTGCCAAACCTAAATGGGGTAATACTGAATGGCAATATGGAAGGAGACATCCCGGCAAATTACACCAGGCGGGGCAAGGGGCCACTCTCCATTATCGACTATATCATTAGTCCTATGGATCTAATGGAAACAATTATAAATCTGAATATTCAGTTTACTCTTGAGAGTGATCACGCACTAATGCACTTAACCACAGACTGGATACCTAAATCTAGTCCAGACCGTCATATCATCTATCATAAAAGTACCATAATGATAAAAAGTGAACAGAGACGTATATTCTGGAACTCTTCGACGCTGGATAAAATCTCTGCATTAATCGATCACTCTCAATTCCTAGCAAAAATATACTCGGATAACCCAATTGAAAATTTTGACCTTATTATCAAAGAAATCAAAAATTTTATCTTAAATGTGATACATCAGGGAACAACAGGAAAAAACGAGAGGAAAAACAAAAACAAAAATAGTACTCAGAGTTCAGTTATAAAGAAAAACCTCAACAAACTTATTCGAGCTCATTATTTGAACTCCTCCCTATCAATAAAGAAGGAAATAAATAAACTAAAAAATCAAGTGAGACGAGAGAACCAAAGTCACAAAAAAGCAATGCAGGATCAAAATTGGGTTAATCTTCAAGTAGCAGCTAAAAAGTGCAATCAGCGCAGATATTGTTTTTTAATTGCAAAAATAATAGGAACTAAAAAGATAATTCAATCTATACCGGTCCCACCGAATGATTGGGAAACTTATTTGACAGATCTTTATAAAGCAAATCTATCAAAAACTGAGAACGAGGATTACAACAAAGAAAAAGATAATCGACCAATAACCAAAACCACAGCAATCTCTGTTGAAATTAACATTCGAAAAGCAAGAAGCACAGGTGCCTCCGGCCCAGATCAGATTCCGATCAAGGTTTTGCAAGCAGACCCAAAGGAGTGGAGTCAGCTGCTAAGTCCCTTATTTAACCATATCTTCAATATCGGTCAAGTACCTAAGTCATGGCAGGGGAGCATCATTATCCCCATTCATAAAAAGGGGAGCAGGACCCAAGCAGGAAACTATAGACAAATAGCTCTTATGGATGCGGCAGGAAAAATATTTGCAGCAGAAGTATTACATCGCTTGAAAGAATGGGCTTTTTCGTTGAGTCTGATACCAATGTTTCAAGCGGGTTTCAGACCAAAACATTCTGTTACAGATAATATTGCGATTATCCAGGCCACCCTAGATAAATACGTAACTCGAAAAACTCAGGTTGTATATGCAGCATTTATCGATTACTCTACGGCATTTGACCGCGTTGATCGTCCAACATTATGGAAAAAAATTAAGGAAGTTTGGAATTCACGAGCAACTGTTGCAAACCATAGTAAACCTCCATACTAATACTTGGTGTCAAGTCCAAATGGGGGGAGAAAAAGGTCTAACAAAAATAATTAGAACGGATAATGGACTGAAACAAGGGTGCCTTTTAGCCCCGATGCTATTCTCCCTATATCTAAGTGACTTGCCACATCACCTGCAACAGGGCACTAGCTTGCCTCCAAAAATCGCTAAACAAAACATACATGCATTGCTTTATGCCGACGATATAGTGCTGTTAGACTTAACCCCTTTCGGACTACAAAGATCCCTGGATATTTTGCACTTATATTCCAAAGAAAATTGCTTAATTCCAAATATAAATAAAACAAAAGTTGTAGCTTTCTCGGGGAGGAAACATAGCGCAAAATACAGTTGGAAGCTTGGAGGAGAAAAGAGCGAAGAGGTTAACGAATATCCTTATCTTGGCAGGATCCTCTCGAAGAATCTAACAAATACAACCCAGATAAAAAAACTTCAAATGAAATCCGATTTACATGCCACAGCTCTTTCAAGACTCTACAGCGCCACTGGTAACAGGCATTTTTCCTCAATGCTAAAAATTTACAGAGTAAAAATACCGCCTGTATTATCTTATGCAACAGAGTATATCCCAATAAAGCAATGGGGCTTTATGGACCGCAAAGAAGGAAAAATCTTAAGAAGGATCATGAAGGTCTCAGGCTCTGTACCTGTTCAAGCACTGAGATTAGAATTATCCATCACAAGCGCTTATGCCACAGCTGTGGCCAACATAATCAGGTGGGCCTACAACCTATTGCACGCTAAAGAGGATACTCTAAGATCATTGCTGAAAAGAGAAACTTTTGGTCTTGAAGCAAAAAAACAAACCTTTCAAGAGAATATGATTACCGCATTCCAAATGGCAAAAATCAGTCCAGATATTCTGCTCACCTGGTCACCAGCGCAAATGAAACTTTTCCTAAAATGTTTCACTCCAAAACTGAGCTACGATCTGGACATCGAACATTGCAACAAACTATCTATTTACAAACCCTTTGCAGACTCACTGGAATACAAACAAATCCAGCCATACACTGGGTTTACCTTAACGCATGGTGCAAGGAGGCTGATCACTATGCATCGATTGGGCATCCTACCGGTATTAGCATTTACATCGAGATGGCGACATGGAAGATCGCCTAAATGTACACTGTGCGAAGGGGGTGATCAGAATGTTGAACACTTATTATTTGTATGTCCTAATCTTAAAGTAACCATAGCTCGTGCAAGATACATAGACCCTATCTATCGTTCATGCAGAATTACAACGGTGAAAGAACTTTTGATACTGTGTAAGCAGCCTCCGAACGAATTTGTATGCTATAATTTTTATAAATGTTTAAAGCTTTTTTTACCTCTATATTAAAATACAATCTTGAAATACTTGAATGTGTAAATGTATAATTTGTGGTCCTCTGTCAAGTACCAACACAAATAAACTTTTTGACTTTGACTTTGACTTTGACTTTGACTTTGACTTTGACTTCTTTGGTTAGCGGTTGGGGCGCAGACTTGATAGCCTCCACATTTGCTCATTTTGGGGAGATCCCGTTTTCAGTGTGGGGGTGCTGCGGTATGCCCATATCATGTTCTTGAGTTCTGCTTCCTAGTTCTTGCCCCCATTGATGGCAGCTTGGACTGAGCCCATGATGATGCGGTTTAAGCATTCAGCTAGGCCGTTGCCAGCGGGGTGATATACTGGGGTGTGCAGTGTCTTGATCCCGTTCCTCCGGGTGAAGGCCGTCCCTTTTTTGGAGGTGAACAGCTGATGACTCTCGGGATTCCTTCCCTCAAAAACACACCAGTTAGAAACGCAATGATTGCATCTGTGTTCGCCCTCTCACAGACCTCCACTTCCGGCCATTTTGAGTACCTGTCGACAAGTACAATTACATATTTGGGCACGCCCCATGAATTCAGGATGGGACCCAATATGTCCACTGCCAGCTCTTCCAAGGGGTTGGAGGGAGTGGTGAATTTAGACATCGGGAGCCGCAGCAGAGTAAGAGATTTGTCCGTTTGGCGCAGTGCTGACACGCCCGGACATACTTTTCCACGTAGGTGTCGATGGCAGGCCACCAGTATGACTAGTTTAGCCTCCTCTTGAAATACGATCCCTAAGTGGCCTCCGTGCACTATGCATAGGATGCGGTCCAGTAACGTCTTCGGTGGAACCACTTTGTCACCCCTGAGTAGAAATACTGTGTCGTCGCAGAGGGACAATTCTTCCCTCACTTCCCAATACTTCTGGGTATCATCCATTACATCCTTTTTTCAGGCCATCCCATCGTGACGAAGGGTTTTCACTCGGGCCAGTGTTGGATCGTTGTCGTAGGCGGATGTCCAGTCTTGTGCACTGATGATGTTCTCATGGTCTCCAGTGAACGCCACCTGGTACTCATCCCAGTCACTGGGTTTGGGTGCCGCCTCCATGGCGGCAGAGCGACATAGGAAATCTGCAACTTTGTTCTTCTGGCCCGGTAAGTATTCAACATCGTATACAAGGTCCAGGAGCTTGAGGGACATTTTCGCGATGCGCAAAGTGGAAGTCGCTTGGCCGCTGGATGTCAGGACCTTTATTAGCGGTTTGTGGTCGGTTTGGAGGCTAAAACGGGAACCCCAGAGGTACTGTCAAAACTTGTCCATGGCCCAGATGGCTGCCAGCATCTCCTTTCCAATGACACTGACTTTCTCCTCGTTGGGGGGTGAGCGAGAGCGATTCGAAGCTTATCGTGGTTTCCTGCCGTCAGTGGATCGTTGCGACAAGACCGCACCCAGCCCCTTCTCGCTGGCATCAGTGGTTAGTATGCTGGGGGCCGAGCATTCAAATCCCTGGTGGGCAATGGCCTCGCAAATGCCGTTTTTAATGGTTCCAAACTCCAGTTTTGATGCAGGGGTCCAACAGAAACTGTTCATGTCCTTTAAGAGTTGGTGCATGGTGTGGGTTTTGGTGGCGAAGTTGAGGTCAAATTTACTGTAGAATTCCGCGAGACCCAGAAAGGAGCAGATTTCTTCTTTGGTTAGCGGTTGGGGCGCAGACTTTATAGCCTCCACATTTGCTCATTTTGGGGAGATCCCGTTTTCACCGATCTTGTGCTCTAGGTACGTAATACTGGGCAGTCCAAACTTGCACTTTTTCAGTTCTGCTGTGAGGCTCTTGTCTGATAGTGTCCGTAACACTACTCGGAGAGTGGCGTCATGCTCCATTTTGGTCGTACCCATGATGAGTATATCGTCCTAGAAGTATAGGACCTTTTTCCTGTTCTTGAATAATTTGTGCATGAGTTTTTGAAATAGCGACGCGGCGGGCGCTTGGCCGAATGGCAGGTGTTGGAATCTGTAGCAGCCAAACGAGGTATTGAACGAGGTAAGTTTCCTACGTGAGGGGAGGAGCAGGGTCTGGTGGTACGCTGCCGTGAGGTCTATTGTAGAGAACCACTGAATTCCCTTGGTCTGGGCCAACAGTTCATTGATGCGCAGTAATGGGAATTTGTCAACCAGGATGTTTTTGTTAAGTTATCGAAGGTCAATGCATAAGCGCACCTTCCCGTTCAGTTTCCATGCGATGACCAGGGACGCCAGCCACTCGCGCTTTCGATGGGCTCTATAATGCCGCCATCTTCGAGATGTTGCAGTTCCAGTTGTACGGCTTCCCTGCAGTTGAAAGGGATATTGCGCACTTTGTGGCTGACCGGTACGGCACCCTCCTTGAGGACTATCTTGTGCATGAATGGTGCCACCAAAGACATTCTGGAAGTCTCTCTTCAAGGTGTTTAGATCCGGTCTGGGAGGATCGTCTGTCATGAGGACTTGAATTTCTCCACTGTTATTGAGTTGTATGCCCAATGCACCTTGGTTAGCCTATCCAAGGACGAGGGGCCTTTTCCTGCCACGTACAGTTTTCCTGTTTTTATTCGTCCTTTGAACTCAAATGTAAGGGGTCTGAACCCTACCATGGGGAATCCCTCCCCCGTGTAAGTGACTGGGTATATGTCTGTAGGGTGTAGTTGGCTCCCTAAGGTGTTAGCAAAATCGCTGTCCCAAATCTCCCTTTGTTTGATTGTAAACGGGGATCCACTGACATCTGGACCCCCCGATGGTCAACAAACAGGATGGTTTCTTTCTAGTATTGCAATCTATGCCCCAGACCTGGTCATCAATACACAAGATGCAATCTTCGTCCCCTTCCACCTCCACTGTTTCGTGTCCTGAGTCATACATGACACACTTCACAGAAACGTTGCTGGGTCTCCATCTGCAGACTTTCCCAAAATGTCCCACAACCCCATAGAAGGAGCATTTGACACAGAATGCAGGGCAACGTTTGTCATTGGCCGTGTGTGTGTGGCTGCCACATCTGTAGCAGGAACCCTTCTTATCTGGAATAGGTTTGGCTGGTACTGTAGGAGTCAGTGGAGACCGCCTGCTATTCCTGTACCCTGCGGGGGAGGTATGTCTATCACTGGAAACTTTGGTGTCAGTCACTTTACTGACCGTGGGTTTGGTCTCTGTGTCCTTCTTGGCTGCTACGGCACATCGTTTGGATAGTTCGGCTTTTTTGACAATTGCTTTGATCTCATGTAGGGGCGCTTGTCCACTCACCCACAACTTTTCTTGAACATTGATGTTGACTGTGTGCATTATTATTTGGTCATGCACCAAGTTGTCATGAAGATGGCCAAATTTGCAGTTGACAGCTAATTTCTTGAGCGCTGCCACATAATCTTCGACAGCTTCCGTCACACTTTGTTTCCCGTGTACATTATTTTATCTATCTGTGGCAGTACAATTGACTGGCTGGTAGTGGCTGTCTAAGTCTTCCAATGTGTGCTGGAAAACGTCTTCATCCGTCGCGGCTCTCGGTTTCTTTACCATACTCTTGTAGACCATCAACCCTTCAGGCCCTAGGTTGTGCAGCAGTATTTTCTTCCTGCGCTTGCTGGAGAACGCTTCTTCCCCTTCTTCCAGGGCAGATAAGTCGTTGAGGAAGCTCCCCTTCCAATCGGCCCACTTCATTGCCGGTTCACCTGGTTTTGGGAGGAAGAGCACTGGATTCATGAAGGAGAAGGTCTTGCCGCACATCGTGGTATGAGGGGCTCACTTGCTGAAAGGTATCCGCAACCGAAACAAGCTCAGAGTCTGCTGCAGATAAAATGGCAGTGCTTGTGGCGCTGCGTCTGAGTCTGGTGCCGTGAAGCTCAGACTGGTTCCAATGTGCGTCCTTGGGTCACTGGGCGAAGATACTTGCAGCATAGCAATGCGCGGACGGTGACCGTGTGCAGGGGCTACTGAACGTATGATGGGGAGCACGTTTGCAGCACCCTCCATAAGAGAGTTCCATTTCAGGATAGGGCAGTGGACAGCTAAACATAGTGCTGTATAGGATTGTCAGTGCTGTTGCATGGGCCCACGGACGTGGGTAGGTCGCTTGGTGATGCTCTCTTTAGTGGTTACGGGCAGGGCACTCCTCAGGATCTCTGGAGTCCCAACCAAAGAGGTGCAGACTTCGAAAGTGGCTGCAGGAGTGTGCTGGGGCTATTGCGCAGGCTCCTCACCTCGTTTTTGCTGGCCTGAGCACCGTGCACAAGGCACGCTTTTAACCGTGAATGCAGCTAGGTATGATGTGGCGCGTCGGGTGGCAGCTGCAGCGGGATCCATTTCCACTCATCGCCAGTTTGGAATGTATGCCCCTGGCACATTAAGCACAGCAACAACATTTGCAGTATGGAGAGTAACTTCTTTATTCAAGGAGAGGGAGCACGTCCGATCTCCGATCAGCCGAATTCCTAATGGAGCGTCACAGCGCACTCTCCCGTCAGGCACCACGCCGGGTCATGTGGGTGCCTGACGACTAGACTGCGACACCACACTCCCTCCTCTTTCTCCCGCTCCTTCTTTCACGCACCATACTCTCTGGTTCTGTCACTTTTCTGTACTCCCTCTCTCTCTTGCAGTCTCTCTCGCCCATTGTCACGCATTAGCCCACTCCCCCTCTTGCTTTTCCACCTCCTGCCTCGCTAGTGTCTCTTCATTCTATTTCTCCGGCGCTCTTGTTTTGCTGCTGTTGCATGGTGACGGAGCAGGTACACAACTGAGACACACACCGGGGATTTGCTTGTGTGGAAGTCTCCCTTCTGCCATCTCGCTCTCTCTCACACATCATCTGTACTTAGAATGCACTAATCTGTTGGTGACATGATTTCTACTTTCTGTGGACACCAATATGTTACTAAAAGTATTGTGAGCACCTGATTAGTATTCTGCATCATTTAACAGGCAACTAAAGGGATTGATTATTATCCTCCTAATTACTTGACAGAGACGTTCTAAGGCATGGGCAAGTGGGCTCTGGCCCTGGGCGCCATCCTTTTAGAGGGGCCAACTGATAGATCCTGTTCTGTTCTCCACAAAGTCCTGCCCTGATGACCGTTAATTATTCTTGAACATAGATTATTTTAAATACCACTTTCTTTTAGTATATTTTTTAATACAGGTAATATGTGGGAGCAATTTACAGACAATATACAGAGAAATGGGTTTTTTCCAGCACCATGCAAAATCCATAAAAAGATCCTTTTACAGTGAAACAGGAACTCACATTTGAGAAATTGCAGTGGGTCACATATTATTTGCATAATATCAGTGAGCGTCTGCAGTATTACAATATTGAAAACACACATCTCTATTCCTGGATATTAGATAGAAACATATTTAGAATTTAGACTAGTGTGCCACTGCAGTGTCAGTGACTTAGCCAAAGACAACGTAAAACAAGCATTTGCAATGCAATAGGTCTCGCATTTACACGAGTTTGAGCTATTGGCATTGTAAATGCAATGCCTTACTTTATGTTTTGGTTTTTAAAACATGAATAAAAGGCATTGTCATTTTTTTTTACACCGCGCTATGCAATGCAATAGGTGTTGATTTTGGTATTGTAAATAACAATGCCTTTTAATTTATAAAAGACACTGCCATTTACAATGTCAATAGCTCATAATAATGTTGTTGCGAGACCTATTGCATTGTAAATGCTTGTTTTACCCATAGCCAATGCAGTTGGTTACGGTAGTGGGAGATTGACGCAAGTTTAGGAAGTTTAAACTAAAGGTGAATTGCCATGTTCTGTACCATTTGTAGTTGCTGAATTAGGTTGTCCGTGACCCACAAGTACAGAATGTAGTGTAGTCCAGTCTTGAGAGGATCACTGCCTGGACTACTGTTTTCTGGGCTTTTCAGGGCAGGAGGTTAAGACATTTTCTTAACATCCTCAGTATCCAAAAGGAGGTTTTAATCACTGCTGAGATCTGGTATTTGAAGAATAGATGTGTGTCGACGTGCACCCCTAATTTTTGGCTACCTCCGAGGTGGGTGGGGGAGTAAAGTGCAACTAGTTGGCCAGGC
Source organism: Lissotriton helveticus (assembly GCF_964261635.1). Taxonomy (NCBI): domain Eukaryota; kingdom Metazoa; phylum Chordata; class Amphibia; order Caudata; family Salamandridae; genus Lissotriton; species Lissotriton helveticus. Next base: position 1,711,487,254 of record NC_136059.1, read on the forward strand.
CCCTGACCCTATGGGCAAGGTGTTGGCACCAAAGAACAGGATCTCATTTTTCTCTGGGTTACTTTTGTAGAGAGTTGGCCTTAAGCCAACCTCTCACTGCTACCATGCAGGTTGAAAATTTTTATTTGGTTTCTGACAAATTGTTGGCATAAGTCAACAGAAGCTGGGTGTCATCTGCATAGGAAACTACTTGAATGGTTCAATTAGGTATGGCAGCAGAGTCATGTAAATAGTAAAAAAGTGTTGGGCACAGAGACGAACCCCGAGGACTTCCACACTTGAGAATCATCGCGTCAGAAAAAACGGTCTAAACCACTTGGCATGCTCTCTGTGATCCAGAAATCTATTGAAGAGAAGAGAGTTTAAGTAAAGTTATATATAAATCAATGTTGATGAGCTATCGGACTGTTACATTACTAGATGAACTGACCCATGCTCTAGCTATTCCAGATTTCTCCATGACTCATTGATTTCTACTAGAGAGCTTCACTTTCTTTAGCAATTAGCATTTTCAAAGAACTTCCCAGCCTTTTATTAAGATTGTCAATTATTGTGTATGGCCATGATTGGTAATAACATACCAATGTAAGTCAACACTGAAAAGAAATATACCCAACCGTGAACACAAGGCCGGGCACCACGGTGTGCCGTCTCTGTAATTACAAACGTGCGTTCTTGGCACATATTCTACTCCACTGCCCAGCCCTCCAGTCTGCTCGCAGAATCTACCTCAGTCCCAATCTCCTTCAAGAGGGCACCTGTACTGCAAAGGAGGCAGTCCAACAGCTTTACACTTTGGATACAGTGAAGCATATGGCCAGTTTTGGGAAATTTGTTTACCATACCCGTATATAACTGAAGGCCACCTCCCCTCATATTGTAGGGGATACCCAAATGGGAGGGTCGGGGTAGTGGACACTTGGCCAATACTGAATTACTGTCTTGTCCTGCCCATCAATGTTTTTTTTTCTCTTCTCTCATAGTTATCGCCTGTTTTTCTTCTTTTTACAAATGGAATCAAATAGAGATTTTAACTAAGTTTTGTATACATATTTACTGTTTCAAACTCTTAAATGTTTTTCTCTCCTTCCTTTTAAAATGCTGTACTTTTGTAGAGGTTTTGATTAACCGCACAAATAAAGTACTATTACATTACACTGAAAAGACAGCAGTTGTGGAAGATCTAATGTGCCTAGAAAATATTCTAGTCATGAAAGAAATGAATCAGAAATGATAACTCCTGTTAACCATTGGGTAGTACAGTAGCATCCATTAAATATCTATTACATATGAAGACAACGCTCAGGCTGCAAAGTAGCATCTATAGTGCAAAGATTACCCCACACCTTAATGTACACAATACAATCAAACACACAACTTTCCGAAAATGGGCAGAATTTTACAACCTGATAACAACTAGACATAACAGAATTGGAAAAATGCAAGAACGATAATGGGTTAAAAAGAAGTACAACAATTATTTGTGGCGTCTTCTAACAATCTTTTATGTAAATACCATCAAATCTGTCTCATTATTTCAACCACATTACGTATACACTGTGTAAGTTTCTGTTGCTTTCTTACATCCTTTCAATTCTTCAGTACTGTTTATGCACCCCTCTGTTAAACATAGTAGGCAAAAACTGTACAATTGAAACTGTTTTAATGTATTTTCTTATTTTTTTCACTCATTCATTTTATACTAGATTTCATAATGTATATGACAACATTATTACCCATATGGTAAAGTCTGTGGACAGTCCATGTTCGAGTTTCATTTTAGTTGAATAACGGAATTGTAGCATGATATTGCGGTAAATATTTCATTTGTCTTTTTGTACCCTGGAAACTATTTTCCTGGATTTTCACCAATTATTTTTTTATTTTCAAACCTCAAGATGTTGTCCCTCTCCAGAGCATTACCATGGCTGAAAACCAAGTACATGCAGCATGCTGTAAGGACTACTAGTAATGACTGTCATTGAAACACTTGGAGTGGGCTGTAATTGCCACTTCGCCTATCTTCGGCCCTTTGCCACAGTATGGCTTCAAATGATTGCATCTACAATGCAGCACTAATGGCTGCGGCTGAAGTACTTGTCACCCCAAGAACAAAAGTGTGACGCATATTACATTATTCTGCCTTAGCTCAGGAGAGAGCTGCGCCCCCTTCCACACAGCACCCTCCGACTGTACATTTAAAGCTTAAAAAATATTTGAATGCCTATGCCAATTACTCACTTTATTGATGTTGGTGAGGTTGCTCTAATGTGTTTACCACCCCATAATTGAGACCTTGGCTTTCAAATGTGTACTCAAAATTTGTCTGCAACAATGCCTTCTGCTGCATACTAATTTTAAATGTAAATTTCCAAAATGGTCAAAGTGGTTTGCCAAAATTACTGTCTATTTCCACTATTAGGTTGAGCAATATGTAAATCTGTTCTACTTGCAAACAGGCAACAATAAATAATTTTCAAAAGCAAGTGTTAGATTGAAATCCTCATCCAGGTCTCCTGAGACCGTGCCCCCATTGTATTTGGCCCACATTTATCAAACTTTCATACAACGCAGCAAGACACCTTGCTGCGCTGCGTGAAAGGTAGAGGGCAGGAATGCTCCATACTTAACATTATATAGAGCATTACTTGCACTGGTGCTCAATGTGATGCCTTGCGCCAACACAGGTGCCTGCGTTGTAGGGTTGATTGTGTGCAGGAAGGGACACCAACTTTATAAAAACAACACTCTTAGGGCCAGAAGTATCATAGTGTTGTATTGCCCTTGTGTCACACAAGGTAATGCAAATGGAACACAAAACTAAAGTGTCATTTACCAAGCAAAACAAGGCCACCTGGCATAGACCTGTGGTGGAGCAACACAAGGCAGCACACATCACTGCCTTGTGTTATTCTGTGCTAGGGAGGTGTTCCATGGGTGGAGGGTGGATTGCCCCACACATTCACCCATGGATTTTGTCTCAGTCCCAGATTTAACATGAGTAGTAGACCTGGAACATGTCAAAATTCTATGCCTTCCCAGGGGACAGCACACTTAGAAACAGGGATAAAGCCTAAGGCCGAGGTGAGACCCGCTGCTGAATGAGGAGGGACACAGAGAGCAGCAGTTTGATTTTATTAAGACACCGTGTTATGTTAAGGATTTTACGTGTGTCTTTGATGTCCATCACTCCATTCACTTTCCCCATTACACAGCAACTTCTGATGCCATGATGACCAAACTCAGTGCATATCCTACCGTGGACAGGTCCAACCGGCTGTAGTGAGCACTGGTCATTTTCCCAGTGGGCTGGAAGGGTGGTGGCCAGTTTTGAAGTGGTAGGGGTTGTTTTGTTACTGGGAGCCGGTGTAACAAAAGAAGCAGGAGTGTTAACTACCAGCACCCCTCTCCCTCCCAGGTCCAGTCCAACGTAATTGGCAGGTCTGGTGTGCATTCTCAGTCCACCCATGGCCATGGCATGTTAGCGACCAAAGTACATCGAATTGAAGGAGATGGTTTCTCATAAACGTAGCGTATAGACCTCGCCTCTGATCATGTTAAATACTGCTGTCTCAAATATCCCTTTTTAAACATTCTTAATCATGCTTGCCATCACCAGCGCCAGTTGAGTGTAAAGAAACTAGTTGTGCTGACATCAATTTCACCGGCAGAGATAAACATTCCGCCCACCCCTACCTGTAATACTCGATTAAACTGTGTAATGTACTAGCTTAAAACCTGGTATGAGAGCTATACGAGTTATACATGGAGATATGAATATGCTTTCAGTATAATATGCTGGTGGGGATAAGATAGAGGTCTGTGGTCTTTTGGGAGTGGATTCAGTGCCTTTGGCTGGTTGTCTCCCCTTGGACGGCGGCCCTCTTGCACAGCAAGTGCTATACTTGTGGGAAGAGTTTTATGCTTCTTGCCCAGTGGATGGTGCATTGGATGCATGCTAGTTACAATGCTGGGGTGTTTGAATGTACTGCCCATGTGGAGGGGTGGTTGCAGGTGAAGGGTGCTATTACCTGTTAATGGTTTTGGGGAAGTTGAACTGCTCTTACGTGAACATGCACAGAGTGAAATTGTTCTGGTTGTTCTTGCAGCTGAGTTTCTGGTGGGAGAGTGTGGAGAACAGGTTGAGGAGAGTACAGACTGCCTGAGGGAATGGAGGGAAATGGTGGTGAAAGCATTAACCTGGAATGCTGGGGGATTGGGCCAGCTGGAAAAAAGGCATAGAGTGTATGCTTACTTGAGTAGGTATCTTCATTGTCTTCCTACAGGAAACACCTGTGTGGGGAGATTGAATGCCCACTTTTTGGAAAAAGTGGTGTGGACTGCATTATGCCATTTCTTACCCCGAATTTGATATGGATGGCAGCCAGTGTTCCGTTATGTCACAAGGGCCATAAAATTGACTCAGATGGTGCATTTGTGGTCCTATATGGAGTGCTGGATGGCAGAGATATTTGTCTGGTAAATGTCTATGCCCCTACTGTTGATTGCCCTGACTTTTATGGTCAAATGACTGCAGCAGCAGCTGAGTATCTTGATGTGGACATAATATTGGCGGACTACTGCAACTGCAAACTAAATGGTGTACTAGATAGATCATGAGTCACCCAAACTTAATACTAAGCTAGCCATGTTTGGGGCATTGCACTAAAGAGACTGGGATTGGTGGATATCTGGAGGAAAAGACACCCTGGAGAAAAGGTTGACTTGTGCTATATGTCTGCGGCTGGCACCTACAGACAACTGGATTATTGTTTTTTTCCTGCAGCCCTGCCACAAGATGTGTATGCGGTATCCTACTTAGCCATTATTTTTCTGATCATGGTGTTCACACAGCGGCGTGCCGTCGTCCAGCTGTTTCGCTTTGGAGGGTCAGAGCGTAAGTGCTCTCAGACCCAGTATTTGCAGCAGAGGTTGATGAGATGTTGACACACTAATTCATGGAAACCTAGGGTAGTGCAGGGAGCAGAGCCATGGGCTGTGATGGCATAAATGTGGTGCTTCGAGGTGAGTACAAAAAAATACAAGTGTGGTCAGGCGACAACTGGAGCAGAGCTTAGACGAGAGGAACCTGCGCAAACTTGAAAAATACTTACTGGCGTATCATCTAAGCTACCTGACTGACAACAGTGTAGGATTGAACTATTATATGATTGGCACTAACTGGAGAGGTTTGATTACACTGCTCACCGTCAGAGCCTTCACAGGGAGGGGTATAAAGCTGTGATGATGCTTGCTCGACTGTTTATGCAGGCTGTTCAGCACACTCCAATATTGGTGAAAAATGATAGTGGGGTGCTAGTGTGCTCTCCACATACCATTATTATTATTATTATTATTATTATTATTATTATTATTATTATTATTATTATTATTATTATTATTATTATTATTGTTATTAATACTATTATTAATAATTATGCCATTATGGCCCATTGGTGCAAGATTGTATATGGCCTCACCGGGTGCACAAGTTAGGGAGAGGAGGATATACCTGGCAGGGTTGGAGATGCCATGCCTTGTGGAGGTGGGCCGAGAAGCCTTAGGGACACACATAGCTAGAGAAGAGATCATTGCAGCCATACATGGTATGAAGACAGTGAAGACCCAAGAAATAATGCATCACTGCACCTATCCAGGGATGGTTCAAACTTTCTTGGGCCTGCGTGAGAAATCCTTACAATGCTGAATGTGGGGGTTAAGAAAGCTGTCGGGTTGATGCCGTCACTGAGCGCTCACCTCTCCCATGTCGCTGAACATGACTCCCTCAACTGACATTCAGACGCGACGGCAAACAGCATTACCCCCAAGATGGAGCAGAGAAAGAGATGATGTGTTAGAAGCAGCCGCAGTTGCGAGTACGGCTCGGGACAACCTGGATGCTGCTGCTGCTTCACGGCAGGAGGCTGCAAGCTGTGTGTAGGATTATAGGTGGGCCACCCGGCCTTGCAGCAGTATACTCTCAGCCGCAGATCTGCAGCAGATGGCATATGCCTCTGCAATGGCCCCACAGTGAGGAAGGATGCTCCGTGAGGGACAGGGGCCCGCAGAGCAGCACAGGGGCACAATACGGGGACCCAGGATTGGGATCAGGAGCAGCCACCCAATGAGGAGGACGAGGTTAGCCCTCAAGCAATGGCTCCGTCTTATGCAAAATCCCAGGTTGGGCGCCCTGTTCTGAAATTGCTGCAATCGGGTGCAGCAAGGGAATGTCTTCAATTGCAGCCAAAGAGAGATGAGCCCCTAGCGAAGAAGCTTCATTGGTGGAGGCACTAATAGCGCCAGATATTACTGGAGGGGTTATAGTGATCTTCCCATCCCCTATGGACTCGGTGACAGTAGGCGATCGTCTTGCTATTGATTTGGCGGACCTGCCTGGTTTCCATCACTCCATCAGCCCCCCGCTTCGACTTAAATGTCATGGCGATGCCCCAGCTGTACCCTACCATGGAAGAGTGGAACTCTCCACCTGGCAGCTCAACAGGTTATGGAAGGCAGCACAAAAGTTGTGAGTACTGTATCAGACTCTTTGGGGGAAAGTGGGGTGCAGTAGCTACAAAATGAGACTTTAATGCAGCTGCATCTGAATCTATTACCCGGCCAATCTCACAGAAGGCAGGCGACCACACCAGGCAGTTTTTTGGGGCTAAGCTCCCCTTTGCTTCTTACGCTTCTGGACCATATTCAGAGAGTAGCATTGTCAGCAATAAACTTTGTCGTCAGGAGGAGGGTTCCTAGCTTGTTCAGGGGAGGTGGGGTAATATTGAAAGGATTCTATCGGAGCAGTTCAGACTACATCAACCTTGTTAACCTTTGAAGCTGTGGCAGCCAGAAAAGATGGGGGATTCTGGCACTTAGAGCAGTCCGCTCCGGAAGTGGGTTACATCAAAGGGGGAGGTTAGGGCACTTATTTTCTGCTTATCGGCAGTTCAGACTGTAGTAGCGGAAGGTAAACAACCTTTAGAGAAGCATTCTCACTTTAAGGGCTCAAACCAGTACCCTCAATTAACTGCTGATTTATCCTGCGGTAGCCCCTCTGACTGCTTGATGCCATTGCTACCATAGGAAGCCTGCATAGAGGAGAACTATCAAGAACTCCCCCAAGAACCGTCTCTAAGAGCAATTCTACAGCTTCTCCAAATACAGTATTCTGAGTGCCAGTCACATTAAGCTCTGTCACGTGCAAACAATCTGAAAATACAGTCATCAATTTCTGAGATGTCTGGAAAGATTTCCCACATCTCTACAGAGTTTACCAAGCTGCAACAATGACTGTCTGATGTTTAGGAGGTGGGGACAGCTGTTGCTAAATCTATTGGGAATCATAGCAGTCAGCTGGAGTATATACAAACCAAGATGGAAGATATAGAGAATCACCAGAGGAGATGCAACCGTAGGATATTAGGAATACTGAAGGGGAAAGAGGGGGTTGACCCTCGCCAATACATTGTGTTACCTTTTTGTAAAAGCATTTCCAGACTTGATGAATTGGGACTGGTGAAGAACCGGGTTATTTAAGACCCAGCGGCGTCAGGGGACACGCCCAAAGTCTCCGAGTTCACCTGTCTTCTAAACACAGAGACACGGAATCTTCTTGGTGACGTCAAAGATCGAATTTATTGGCTGCAACCAGAAACAGAGGTCCACGAAGTACAGAGGCTGTATTTTCGTAGGAGACTGCTCAATTTTTACCAAGCAAGCCATCCTTTTTATGCCAAAAATCACATTCCAGACGAATGCCTTACATTTACAAACTGTCCAATCACATGTATCCAAATCAGAGGTATCGCATGACGGTAAAACCCACTTTTCATTTGCCCAGCCCGTGATCGATCATTGGTCAAACCCAGCATTCTTCATCAGACAGGTCGATCGAAACCCACCATAAAACCGGGCACCTCCCCATCGTTATCAGCCAGAGGAGTAAGAAACAGAGACAGGTGTGAGTAAGATAAGACATAGTTGTGTGCAATAAAAGGTTTATGATCTCCTGTGCCTTGATTCTCAATCTCGATCAGCTACTGGGAAAGGAACTGGTCTAACAAGTTTGGCTTCAGGCAAGAGGGTCGCCCGCTCAGGTCATTCAGAAGTCAGCTAAAGTGTACGTGTGCCAAAGACTCGTTCGGCCGAAGTCATCGGCCTATGTGAGGGCAACCACAAAATGCCTGCCATATACAAAATGGAACCCAAGGGTTCAGAACGAATCCCCAAATACGTGGTGAATCCATCGGTGTAATGTGACGAAAACACTCATGCTTGCCGTACTAACTGGTTACGGTTCCCCAATACCAAATTCGTAGCGAAACCATGACCTTTGTGAAAACGGGTTCAGGATTCACGGAACCTCAGACCCTCCTTTTGCCCTTACATAGGCAATTAACCTACACTCACGTCAATCTGAGTCCAGGTCTATATTCATCAGATCATCAAGATGTTGCTGAAGCATAACCCTATTACTTAGTACCTCTCTTGGGACAGGGCTCCTTGCACATGTAGTAGCACAGAGGCCACATATAGCAGGAGCGCACTGCACACAAAGACAGAACAGAAACAGAATCGCTAAAGCTATCCCAATGACCATCAGAATCTTCCATCCCCAGGTGGATAACAGTTCCCAGAACCATTCCATTAACGACCAATCTCCTTCATCCAGGTGTATAGAGTCGGAGATTTTATGTAACTTGGAAATGGCCTGGTATCCTGTCGGAGCATTGTCTGGAATGAAAACACAGCAGCTCGATTGGATCACTTTACATACCCCACCTCGATCTGCAAGTATGGCGTCTAACGCAACTCTGTTCTGGAGAGTCATAAGGCGATCCGACTGGAGCTCAGCAGTCAAGTTACTAAGGGCACCAGCAGTTTCAATTAAGGTGGACTCAACCACTCTCGTCAGCTGCCGTATGCTCCTGCTGTTAACCATCGGTCCCCAAAACGGCAGAAAACTCTTCAAGAAATCTCCTAATTCTTGTCCTGCAGTATCTTCCTTACTGAAGACACCTCTAACAATTCTTGTCTTGTGGTAATCTGCCGCAGCTGTATAGGTGGGAGGCAACAGGAACGAGACAAAACATGTGCCAGAGAAATCAGGGGGCAACCATGTATACGCTCTATCGTAACAGACAAAATAGGTACCCTTAGCTGCTAGAAATGATGGGGAAGTCTGGGACGCAAAGACATACGTCTTCGTACAGACACTCTTCCCTAACTGAGCTCTCGGATTCTTGCCATTACCTTGCAGACAAAGATGACCCTGATGGGGTACGATCCAAATCGGAGAGGATCTTTTCGCTCGTGTTTCTCACTCAGACTAACTCCATATCCAGTCATGTTCCATCCAACATATGCTAGTGTCTCTTCTCTCGGGATCGTCTCATAGGAGCTTAACCCTCTAATCATGTCGACTATACCCTTAACTAGAGCACTATTCGTTGGGTTGTCCTTCACTGAACGTAGGGGGTGGACTTCACGAGCATAGATGAACATCGTTCTCTATGCCCACACAGAACCATTATAGCTGAATGGGAGGACCAGATAAGGAATACCTTTTTCAGTAGTATGAGGCATAAGGCCACACACCCAACAGTTAGTCGTGTTAACTACTAGTTAGTGTTGGTGCAGAAGCTGAACAAAGGAGTTATTAATGAATTCCAATCTTCTAATGGATTCATGTTCAGGCAGAGGATGAAAAGAATGCGAAGAAACAGTAGAAGAAGGTATGGGTTGTGAAGTGGGTGCAAACGTCACTTGAAAAGAGAATACAATATATCCCATTAAAAACACCATTAAGCTAAGTAACATAAAAAGACATAATATTAAAAAACATTTCCTACTCATTATTCGACACATTTTGCTTTTAAAACTTATTTCCTGAACAGGTCTCTCCATCTTGAAAAACTCCATCCTCTAACCGTGCTGTTCGCGGCTGTTGGGTGTTCCGTGCTAAGGAATTCGCCTGTCAGTCCATGGAACCCCCTCGGACCAACCAGAACCGTCGACCTTGTGTCTTCGGCTTGCACTCCCAAGACTTTACACCGCGACCCTACAGCTGAACCCGGATGGCGGTTCAAAAAACAAAAATCGGTCAAAACAGTTTCTCAGATGGGAGAGCTGTATTTCAAAGATAGCAAAAAGGAAAATGTTGTCATTTTATTTGTAATGAGTAAGGTGGGCAATGCACAGCGTTGTTGATTGAAAAAGTTTCGCTGTTCGTATTATTTTTAAATTAAATATAAAGGTGCTCCGACTGGAGGCGTAACCGTCCGTTTACGCCAAAGTATAAACTAAGGATATGTGTGAACAAATCAATGCGCACATCCCAGTATATTGGGCACTCCCTCTGGTTCAAAGTGAAGACTCCGATGAATTTCAAAGGTTTATTGGTTTGAATTAAATTTCATATTTTCATGAGAATTCATTAATGGATTATTTAGCATCCAGGTGATTATGCTTTACACAAAATCAACATTGCTCCGTCATTACCTGCTACCTGCTTACAAATCTTGGTTCTTTCCTCCTGGGTGCACCGACTATTTTCTTGTATCATTTTTGTTTACACATGTGAGTCAACGTGATAGTTTACTTCTGGTGTAAAAGTTTAGTTTGCATCATTCACGCACAGACTTTTGTTTGTATGTATTCACCATTGGGAATTGTTTATTTTGTACATTATTCATCTGTTAATGCTATGCTGATACAAACTTAGATCGTTCTCATTTCTTCACAGAGCTCCTTGAAAAAGAGTTATTGACTCGAAATGCATTGGAGCAATGTTGATTTTGTGTAAAGCATAATCACCTGGATGCTAAATAATCCATTAATGAATTCTCATGAAAATATGAAATTTAATTCAAACCAATAAACCTTTGAAATTCATCGGAGTCTTCACTTTGAACCAGAGGGAGTGCCCAATATACTGGGATGTGCGCATTGATTTGTTCACACATATCCTTAGTCATTTTATTTGTCCCATGACTCTTGGTCGCAAATTATAATGGCCTTTATCAGGTAATGTCTGGTCGCGAAATAAAAGTTCAGGCTCAGTAGTGTCCAGTCGAACTGACGGTGGCACAGCTTCTTGCAGAAGATCGTCGCTTTCACGTTCAGAACTTGTCCCAATTAAACGTGCCTCGCTAAAAGGTAGAAAACGTGGCACAGTGTCAGTTTCCGAATCAGGAATGCCCTCCTGGACCCACCGGTCGTACGGCAGAGGCAAAGGAACCCTCTTACAATGTACGCCGTGGATCCAGTTATTTTTCCCTTGCACTCGCACTACAGATCGCGTTGATAAGAGTACCAAGTAGGGACCAATCCAGCGAGGCTGATCGTTCTTTGTCCGCTGAAAGTTCTTGATTAGCACCCAAGAGCCAGGATCGATGACATGTCCTGGATTGTCAGAAGCCTGAGGCAGTGTATCATGAACCTGTTGGTGTAAGACACGCAATTTAGCCGTCAAATCATACAGATAGTCAAGCAATACAGGGTGTTCAATCTCGCTGAATTTGGTTGGTCTTGGCACTCCCCATATGTTTGCCGGGCGACCAAAAATTATTTCATAGGGACTAAGTCCCACTCGAGAATGTACAGTTATCCTAGTTGACAAAAGTGCTAATGGCAATGCGTCAGGCCAGTTAAGACCAGAGCTCGCCTGTATCTTGGCAAGCTTTAACTTAAGAGTGCCATTATAGCACTCTACTAGTCCAGCTGATTGTGGGTGATTTTCAGCGTGGAACTTCTGTCGGATACCTAACCCTTCGCACACTCTCTTCATCACTTGACCCACAAATTCACTCCCATTGTCACTCCAGACCATTCTCGGCAAACCAAACCTAGGGAAGAACTCCTTAACAAGGGCTTTAGCTGTGGAGAAGGCAGTGTTATCTTTTAGGGGATATGCTTCTACCCATCTCGAAAAGGCACAAACAACCACGAGCACGTATTTCAGGTTGTTGCATCTCTCCATGTGAATGAAATCTAATTGTAAAACCTCAAACGGGTATGTCGGAGGCGCAAAATGACCAGCTGGAGTTGGGGTTCCCTTACCAGGATTGTACATCAGGCAGACCATACAATTCTTGACCACATTCTCTGCACACTTAGGAATTCCAGCATTCTGCCATACTGGAGCCAACAACTTACAAATCTCTTTCACACTGATATGAGCCATTCCATGCGCCATCGTAACCACTGCAAGCACGTACGCATCGGGTAACAACCATCGCTGATGCTCTGACAACTCAACCCAACAACCATTCGCATCTAATTTACCCGTACTTTCTCTCCACACACTCAACTCTCTCTCTGTAGCTTCAGCTTGAATAGACTTCACACTTTCTATCGTATCCTCACACATTCCAACATCACCAATCCATCTTGCAGGGCCTGAAACATACATTCGACTCATCACATCCCTCGCCACATCTTTCGCAACTTCGTCGGCAAACGCATTACCGCGACAAACGTCATCGGTAATCTTCTTATGTGCACTGCATTTCACAATCGCAACTTGCAATGGCAAGGTGAGTGACTCAAGAAGCTTATTCACCAACTGACCATTCTGAATCTTCGTTCCATGAGACGTGAGGAACCCACGTTCCTTCCTCAAACTTCCAAAACTATGAGCCACACCAAACGCATACTGGCTGTCGGTATATATGGTCACTCTCTTTTCTTTTGATAACACGCACGCTCTCGTAAGTGCAATCAACTCAGCTGCTTGAGCTGAATTATGTGGGATACGTGCAGCTTCAACAATCGTATGTAAAGTCGTAACAGCATATGCCGCAGTCGTATCACCATTTGGAAGCTTGAAGCATGAACCATCCACCCATAAGGTACCATCACACTTTACAAGAGGAGTGTCCCTAAGATCTATTCTCCCTTTCGTTTCCTCTTCTGTCCTGAGAAAACAATCATGCTGTTCAGAGACATCTGTATCTACTGAAATCGGCAACAACGTAGCTGGATTCAATGTATTGCATCTCTTTATGTGCACATGACTCGCTAAGAGTGTCAACTCATAACCTGACAATCGAGCACTAGTTAAGTGCTGTGTCTTAGTCTTGTTTAACAAGGTATCCACTGCATGTGGAACCATTACAATCAACATATTATTCATCACCAAACCAGCAGACTGTCGAATAGAAACAGCTGCTGCCGCTGTGGCTCTCAAACAACTCGGCAACGCTCTAGCTACCGGATCCAAGGTCGACGAGAAATACGCACATGGACGTTGCTTGTCCCCAAAAGACTGTGTCAACACTGACAACGCGCATCCCTCTCTCTCGTGGACATAAAGCGTAAAAGGCTTACTGTAGTCGGGAGTACCCAACACAGGAGCCGAACACAATGCATCGCGCAATTCAGAAAAACTTTTCTGACAGTCGTCAGACCACGGGAGGGGATTCAGTGTATCTTTACAAGTCAATGCCACCAGAGGTTTGGCCAGCAAAGAAAAATTAGGTATCCATTGTCTGCAATATGACGTGATACCCAAGGAAGCACGCACTTCTCTTTGTGTAGTAGGCACACTCATTTTCGCAATTGCTTGAATTCGTTCTGGAGTCAGTCTTCTTCCCTCCTTCGATAAGAGATGACCTAAGAAGGTCACTTCTTGTCGACAATACTGCAACTTCGAAAGAGACACTTTGTGATGGAAATCAGACAAATAACGCAACAACAGCAAGGTAGCTTCCTTACAAATCTCCTCAGTATCGGCAGCGACTAATAAATCGTCAACGTACTGGAGAAGAGCAGCACCATTAGGTAAAGCAATTGTATCAAGCCTTGTTTTTAAAGCCTGACTATAGATAGAAGGACTCTCACAATAGCCTTGAGGAGCTCTCTTAAACCGGAAGCTTTGGCCTCCTAAAGAGAAGCCAAAGATATCCCTACTCTCCTCGGAAATCGGGATGCTGAAGAAAGCATTCTTCAAATCAATCACCGAAAACCACGTGGCCGAAGCTGGAATCATTGTCAATAAGGCAGTGATATCTGGAACAACAGGAAATTGTGGAACTACAATCTTATTCACCTCGCGAAGATCGATCACAAACCTGTAAACAGGTGGCTGAGAAGAGTCAGTGCGTTTCAAGACGGGCAAAACAGGACTATTGCAAACATTACTGTTAGAATGAATGACAGCCACACGATGAATCAGGAGAGCTGCGTTTATTCACGTCTGGTCTCTCGCACTCCGCTTGCCTCAATGAACGTTCTATGTCAAGCGCCCTACCAACATTCCATGGAACAAACAATGCCAGTAGCGGAGGGAGGGGGGAAGAGGGAACATACCATTTACTATATGTCACCAAGGAAGATAACAACAAAACGTAATACATTGAACTGGAAGAGATTACAACACATCTCCCTTTGTACAAGGACAACTCAAGTTGAAGGTCCTCAGAGAGGAAAAATACAAACGTTTAGGTTGCATAGTCTTTATGCCAACCAGGTGGCTGGCGCACCCTGGTCACTCTTGTTTCCTGCATGTCCAATGAATTTTCCTCTGGGGTTTGCTCACCAACGGCCGTTGGTACGCACACATCTGGGCATGCACTCACATTATCCATACTCCATGTACTTCCATCCTCCAACACCAGCGAGTTATTGTTCACTTTCTGTATCCTTGCAGGTTTTGAGAAGGAGGATACTTTAGCTCGACCCACAGCAGGTCTTTTGACCACCACCCATTGACCCACATAAAACTTCCTGGAGGATGTTCCCCATTTCTGGTCGTACTTGGTTTTATACTCCTTTTGATGTAGCTCCACCTTGTCCTTTACAGACCGTCTGTCCACCCACACAGGACTGCTCCCATTCAACCAATTGGGGTTAAGCTTACACCCAGGGTTTCTCCCTTTGAGGGAAACAAATGGAGACACTCCTGTCACAGCATTGGGGGCAGAATGATAAGACCATAGTGTTTTTCTAACGGCCTCCTCTACCGGTTCGCACATAGTAACAGCCATTTGAATAGAATTTTTCACCATCCTGTTTGCCCTCTCCACCATACCGTTAGCCTTGGGACAGTAAAGGGGTGTACTTATGTGTGAGATGGCTAAATCTGACAAAAACTTTTTCATGACCTCAGACGTAAATTGGACCCCATTGTCTGTCACCAAAGAACTGGGGATACCTTCTGTAGCAAATACTTCCTTCAGGAATTCTATCATATCCTGAGTGGTTATAGAGTGGACAAACTTGGTGCTGATCCAATGTGAATGGTAATCTATCATTACGAACATGAATCTCTGGTTGGCACTAAGGAAATTCATGGGCCCTATTATGTCAATTCCCAACTTGTCCCATGGTTTACTGGGAACATCTATTGGAATGAGAGGGGCTTTGTGTACAACTTTGGATTTGTCACTTCTGCCACATGCTCCACAATCTTTTACCATGCTTTCCACCAACCCATCCATGCCTGGGAACCAATAGTGTTGTCTCACTTTACTCTTTGTTATGCTCCTTCCTGGGTGACCCTCGTGTGCTAGCACAATGATCCTGTTCCTCATGCCAGTCGGGGGAATGACCTTGTTTCCTCTCCAAAGCTGACCATTAATGCTGGAGATTTCGTCCTTCACAGACCAATATGGCATGAGGTTCACAGGTAACTCTCTATTGTGCTCAGGCCACCCTTTCTCAACTAACTTCAACAGTTCCTTTAATTCTGGGTCACCTTGAGAATCATTCTTCCATTCCTCTTCACTTATGGCTGGAAGTTCCACCGCAAGTATAGTTTCATCTGGTGGTTCACTCACACTGTCATCACCTTTTATGGGCAACCTAGACATACAGTCTGCAATGGTATTTTTATCTCCAGCCACATAACACATTGTGAAATTGAACCCTTGCAATGCCAGTACCCATTTGGCAATACGTGGAGTGGCCCTCTCCAAGTTCTTAGTTGAAAATAGAGGAATCAATGGTTTATGGTCAGACCTTAGGGTGAAAGGGATACCCCACAGGAAGAACTTAAAGTGGATTATAGCCCAATAACACGCTAAGGCTTCCCTTTCAATGGTAGAGTATTTAGATTCAGGGTCCTTCAGTGTCCTGGAAGCGAATGCAATGACCCTCTCGCATCCACCATTGGTCTGGGTGAGGGATGCCCCTAAGCCCTTGCTGCTAGCATCTGTAGTAAGAGTGTTTTTTTCATTTGGATCAAACATCCCCAATGTGGGTGCTCTTGCGATAGCTGACTTGATATACTTGAATTCCTTATCGCACTCCTCACTCCACTTAAAAGTGCTATTTTTTTTCAAAAGTTCCCTCATGTTGCTTGTGTGACTAGAAAAATTCTCCACAAACTTGCTCATGTACTCAACCAATCCCAGGAAGGATCTGACCTCCTCTTTAGTAGACGGAGGGGGAGCAAGGGATACAGCATCCACCAAACTGGTTTTAGGTTTAATCCCTTCGCCTGATATGGTATGCCCAAGGTAGGTCACAGATTTGACTCCTATCTTACATTTGTCCCTTTGTGTAGTAAAACCAGCTTTACTCAATTTACATAAAACAACCCTTAGGATAGAGTTATGCTCGCGCACTGAGTCTCCATAAATCAATATATCGTCCTGGAAGCACAGAACTTTGCTGAGGTCTTCCAGGATGAGTTGCATTATGCGTTGGAAAACCGCTGCCGCGGACGCCAACCCGAAAGGCATACGATTATACTGGTATGCTCCGAATGGCGTAATGAAAGAAGTAAGGTTTTTGGATTCCGGATGAAGGGCAACCTGGTGGTATGCCGCCGAGAGATCCAACACACTGAAAAATTTAGCCCCCTTTATCACACTGAGCATTTCATTAATTCTAGGAAGGGGATGTCTCTCTACCCAAATATTGGCATTAAGATCCCTAAGATCCACACACAAACGAATTCCTTTGCCTCCACCTTTAGAAACTACCACAATGGGGGCTAACCATTCTGAACTCTCAATTTTTTCAATCACCCCCATGGACTCCAATTTTTCCAACTCTTTTTTCAGAGAATCTCTCACCACCAATGGGACTGATCTAGCTCGGTGTACTGTGGGCTTGCAATGTTTTTTAAGTTTAATTTTGTGAAGAAAACCCCTTAACAATCCTAACTCACTAGAGAATACATCAGGAAACTCCTCACACACTTCACTACCAATATTGGGTTGATCAATCAAATAAACAGGTTCCAAGGCATTGGGGTCTAATCTTATACCCAAGTCCTTTTGATGCCTCCATCCCAGTAAGCACGATCCTTTCTTAGTTAAATACACTTTACCCACAGTAGTTCTTTCCTTAAATCTGATGTGCATAACAATCATTCCCACAACAGGTATAGTGTCATGGTTGTAACCTCCCGGGTTGATATCAGAAGGCAAAACATCATAAACTTTGTCAACAGACCTGGTTTTAAACGTAGATTCATCTATAAGAGTGTATGATGAACACGAATCCGCATATACTTTATACGCCACACCATCCAGCATAATTTCACATTCTGGATAGCTACATCCTGTATTTTCAAGCAGCTCATTAACCATAAATACAATGTCCTCCCTTGGCTCTTCATCGTCCCAAAACATATGTGTCATTTCCTTCTTTATATCATGACACACCTTGGTGAAATGCCCCCTCTTGTTGCATTTTCTACACGTGGCACCCCTAGCTGGGCATTTTACACTATTCGCCAGGTGATTAGGATTACCACAACGGAAACATTTCATCTTGTGAGACTCATCCTTTAGGATATTACTACCTTTATGCATAAATTTGCCTTTTTCATACTTATTGGACACTTTCAGGACTTCATCCTCACACACTTGTTTCACCTCAACCGCTTCTTTCATCTCATTCATACAGAATGCTGTGTGTTCAATGCTTTTAGCTATGTCGATAGCTTGCTTCAATTCAGGGGCATCAGCAAGTAATTTTTCTTGTATTTTCCTATCAGAAGTGCACCTGACCAATTGGTCTCTGATAAGCGAATCTGTGAGATTCCCAAAATCACAGGTGGAAGACAATCCTCTAAGGACAGCTATGTAATTCACCACCCTTTCTTGTTTCCCTCGATTCCTTGAAAAGAATTTGTGTCGCTCCAATACCACATTAATTTTTTTTCCAAACTGAACTTCTAATTTTTTCAAGGCAATACGATAAACATCTGGTGGAGCATCCCCTCCTCCTCCTCCACCAATATTTTCCAACTCAACCTCAGGTAAATTGTCGTACATTTCTCTAGCATGCTTACCCAAATTGTGTAATAATATGTGCAATTTCCTTTCTGAAGAAAATCTGTTGCCTCCTATAGCTATCAAATAAGATTCAAATATCTTCTCCCAATTCTTCCATGGAGTAAGAGGTTCTCCATCATCATTGAGAAATGGAGGGGGTTGTGACATTGACATTGCAGTAGCCATAACACAATCTAACGGCTGTAAAAAGGTGAAAATTTCAACAATACAGTGCTAACACCTTAATATGAAATGCACTTTCAAGAAATACACTTACAAGATACTCTTGGAATATATGTTAGAACTAGTACTAATAATAACTAAAGACAAAATTACAGTCTCAATAAGCTGTGCCCATCAGCATGACAAGCACCAAAATTAGAAAATGGCTGTGCCTGTCAGCGTAAGTTCACAACAAGCTCCTGAGTACAGTGATGAATAAATGTCCAGGAACGTTGAAAATAATTAGCTGTGCTTATCAGCGTGAAGCGCGACAGTACCCTCTGACAAGCTTTTAGATGAAAAGCTGTGCTTGTCAGCGTGAAAAATAACAACTCTAAATCACAGGAATAACTCCTTAACGTGTGCTTCCACAACACGTGATGCTGGGCTGTCGCTCTCCTTGGTTTCCCCACAGGATCTGCCAAAAATAAACACAGGCGCCTTGGTGTACCTCACACACCCAGCTGTGCGCTGGCACCTTCCAGAAGTAAGATTCAAAAGCCCGCGGAAAGGTTTGGCAGCTCAAAATAAAACAACCGTCATGAAGAACAGTTGTAAACTCCGGGTGTCACCAGAGATAGCGCTATGTTAACTTATCTGTCAAGCAGGGAGAGCTACGAGCGGAACAGCTGACTGCAATGAAGCATTTGTGGTGATAGATGACGCGCAATAACTTAAACGGTGCTCCTTAAACGACAGCTCCTTTTAACAGACATAGCGTGGTCAGCCTGAAGAAAAGCGCCGATCTCAATTAATCCTCCGTCACAACGGAATTCCGCTTAGAATTACAGCAGAATTGAACATCCGTCGAGAAGGATTCCGCTTAGAATTGCAGCGGAATACAATGACTCGCAAGTGTCAAAGTCAATTACGCGCAAATGTCAAAAGCGCAACAAAAAGACATTAAACGCCTGTGCTTAGAAAGCGCGTAACCTCTTCAGGAACGAGTAAAGAGCCACGAGGAAAAGAAAGGAACGCTGGCTCAAAAATAACTCGTAAGCAAAGCACAGTTCGCAATTCCTCGGAAAACTCACGGTTACTTGACAGGCGTCGTGGTTCACGGCAGTGCTGAATAAACGGGGGAAGACCAGAACTGCCCCCCGCGCAGCCCCGTCGCCAATTTGTTAGAATGAATGACAGCCACACGATGAATCAGGAGAGCTGCGTTTATTCACGTCTGGTCTCTCGCACTCCGCTTGCCTCAATGAACGTTCTATGTCAAGCGCCCTACCAACATTCCATGGAACAAACAATGCCAGTAGCGGAGGGAGGGGGGAAGAGGGAACATACCATTTACTATATGTCACCAAGGAAGATAACAACAAAACGTAATACATTGAACTGGAAGAGATTACAACAATTACCTCTCGTTTCTTCAATTACATCTTTCTCAATTAGATCATGGATAATCGCTAGCAACGCTCTTTCACCATCACTAGAGATCCTATATTGGGAAATGCGTGGCATTTTAACGTTCGCTTTCAGCGTCACAACATATGGCGGTATTTCCAAAAGACTTACATCATTAGGACCAGTAGCCCAAATAGTATCAGGAAGAGAAGACAATTCTGTCGGAAGTTTATCCCTCGACAAATACATCGGAGAGACCACTTTCTTACCCAATGTAAGTTGTACTCCCGAAGGAGAACAATACAATGTCGCATACAATCTTTTCAACAGATCCATTCCCAACAAGTTCTCACCACAACCTGTCGTCAGAATAAGGGGTGCTTCGAATTCACGAGGTCCAACAGAAACGGACAAAGGACTAGAAATCGGGTTTCTAACTGGGGCGCCAAAAAAACGTACTGAAACATTCGTTAAGCCAGACAAAGGTGCGCCAGGGAGTCTAGAGTGCATAATAGAACTCTTCGTAGCACCAGTATCCAACAGAAAAGGCTCTGTTACACCTGATGTAATCACTTCAACATAAGGTCCACTCTGATCTACTGGAACTGAAACAACTACCTCTCTTTGTCCGTGGCTGTCCTAGCAATCATTACCATCCATATTCTCACCTTCGACATAGTAGTCATCAGCATAGTACTGAGTCGTCCTACCAGACACATTATTCTGCTGATCAAAGCAATTCATTGAATTTTGTGGAGGAAAGGAATGTGCGTTCTGGGGAAAACTTCCACGTCCCCTACCTCTAGAAGCTTGCGGAACACCCCGACCTCTTGCGCCAGAAACACCATTCACATGCTGCAACAAAACAGGGCAACTATGTTTAAAATGGCCCTCTTCTGTGCAATACGCACATTAGTTAGGACCTACAGGAAAACGCGGTTGAGAAGGCTCGAACCTTTGCGAGTTTCGCTGAAACTGCTGAGGTGGCTGATATTCACGTTGGTTATTACGAGGCGGGTATGCTTGCTGTAAAAGAACCTTCGTCTTCAAATCTTTAGTCTTCTTGTCTGCTCTATCCTTCTCATCCTTTTCTCTATTTTCGTAGTATTGTGCAGTAGCTAATATCTATGCAGACGAGGAAACAGCCCAAGAACTCTCTGAATCCTTCAATTTGGTGCATAACTCGGGAAGTAAATTGTGCACAAACTTATCAACAAACAATCGTTGACCACCCTCGGTACTCATATCTTGACCACTATGGTCAATAAACGTTTCTTCAAACCTAGTGAAGAAATCAGATACGGTTTCATCTTTCTTCTGCTTACACACAGACAATTTGTCCCAATTTACTCTCATAGCAGGCATTAACGTTTTCATGTAAGTAATGATCTTACCAGGAAGTTCTGCAACTAAAGGCTCAGGTTTAGCACCCCCAACTTGTCGCGCATCCGCAGCACCAATATTAACCCATGTATCACCTAACTCCGGCGCATGATCAGTATGACGAATCAAACCCCATAGAGGCTGTGGGACCACATTACCAAATAACATGTCTATATCCGGTAGATTCATAACGCACAAGTCTGCAGTCCGTGATAATTCCTTATAATACCCTGCTGGATTTTTACGTTGAAAATGAGCCGGTGCGGCTACAATACCAAGACCTACATCAGCCTGAACTGCTTCCTTCCATACCGGAGGAACCTCTCTCATTGGGTACTGTCTCATCATTCTCCTAACAGAAGGGTCAGGCTCAAACAATGACCGAGAAGGAGACTCATTCCTGAACGAAAGCAGCGTCGCTACTGCTCTCTCAACTTCGTGACCCACAATCGTGCCTTTCGCAAACTCTGATTGCACAATGGACAACTCAGGCGGAGTTAGTACCAGATCACCATCTTCCCACTCCTCACGAAGGAACGTGCACATTTTATCAAAGACATATCTCTGTTTTGGCGCTTCCCATTGACGGAAAACATCCATAACAGACTCTACATCATATCTTAAAGGACGAGTGACCCATTTATTTGCTAAATGATCCAATACTTCCCTCTCTCGGGAATCAGGTAGTTGACTACGCAACTGCTTACGCTCTGAAACGGGGGTCGTACTAAATGACCCAAAGAAAGGAGACAAAAGACTAGTAACAGTATCAGTCATTCTCTGTCACACAGAAGGCAAAGTTGACAGGACAGGAGATAAAGCGGACTGAGAAAAAGTTAATGTAGGAGCAGTAGCAGAGGAGGCAGCGAGGACAGGTGAAAAAGTCGCAGGAAGTAAAGGCGGAGCAGGTAGCAAAGTCGGCAGCCCTTGAGAAGGCTGCGCCAGAGGAGTAGGAGCCAACTGAAGAGGAGCTGGCTGTTGTGCAACAGCAAGTGGCAAAACACCCGGAGGTTGCGCAACTAAAGGTTGCGGAGGTGCTGTAGCATTTTGAGCATAAGGGGGTGGCGAATTCAACAAATGCGACATTAAAGGATCTTTCACAAGATCCTTCATCGCATCTTGCTGAAGAGGCGGCAAAACTGGATAGCATTTATCTATCACCATTTTACGTTGCCTGTGCAACTGTACACTCGTTTGTTCTTCTTCATTATCTTTAAACTGTATAGCAGCTTGCAATATCGAGATACCCTTTTCTCTTTTATTTTTCTTCGCTAATTTAATTTCTTTCTGTTTGGCTTCCTTTCGTCATAGGCGGAAAGAGTCAAACATCGCCGGCCGGGCTTTCTTCTTAAAAAGTCTAACTTCTAGATTATCTAGAACTTCCGTGTCAAAACTACCATATTGGGGCCATTTAAGGACACCGTCCTTTCTTGTGTACCTAACCCATACTTCATTATACGTGATGGGGCCCACGCCATGTTTCACATAGAGCTCATAGGTTGGAGTTCCAATCGGAAGAACCAGACACGAATCCTCCAATCGGGAATCCCTATTACGACCACAACAAAATATTCTTCCAAGTCTGCTAAGACCAGGCATCTTCGCACTCTAGTCTAGCTTCAAACTTCAAGGGAGTATCGAATACGATAGTCTCGTGAATACACAAGTCCCTCGGCTTTGGAGCTTGCAAGTCCCAAATCAAAGATCCCAAGGGATACCCAAAAACAAAACTAAGGACTGGGAGACGCTCCACTCATACTTAACTGAAGTATCGATGACGTCGCCAGAAGATCCGTCTATCGTCTCGCTCTACAAATCATCAAAGGTTCCAAGACAGGGCGACAGTCAGGGCAGCAGTCCTTTGTAGCCGTCAGAAAGCGGGAAACCTCGCAGCAAAGACTTTCGGACCACGACGACATAGAGGGGTCGATGAAGTGGCAGGCCTTCCTCCAGAATTTCCACACGAAGCTCCTCACGATCTTCAGGCTTGGACCGGTACCGCTGAAGTCGCCCCACGTGGGGCGCCAAATAAAGAACTGGGTTATTTAAGACCCAGCGGTGCCAAGGGACACGCCCAAAGTCTCCGAGTTCACCTGTCTTCTAAACACAGAGACACGGAATCTTCTTGGTGACGTCAAAGATCGAATTTATTGGCTGCAACCAGAAACAGAGGTCCACGAAGTACAGAGGCTGTATATTCGTAGGAGACTGCTCAATTTTTACCAAGCAAGCCATCCTTTTTATGCCAAAAATCACATTCCAGACAAATACCTTACATTTACAAAATGTCCAATCACACGTATCCAAATCAGAGGTATCGCATGACGGTAAAATCCACTTTTCAGTTGCCCAGCCCGTGATCGATCATTGGTCAAACCCAGCATTCTTCATCAGACAGGTCGATCGAAACCCACCATAAAACCGGGCACCTCCCCATCGTAAACAGCCAGAGGAGTAAGAAACAGAGACAGGTGTGAGTAAGATAAGACATAGTTGTGTGCAATAAAAGGTTTATGATCTCCTGTGCCTTGATTCTCAATCTCGATCAGCTACTGGGAAAGGAACTGGTCTAACAAGTTTGGCTTCAGGCAAGAGGGTCGCCCGCTCAGGTCATTCAGAAGTCAGCTAAAGTGTACGTGTGCCAAAGACTCGTTCGGCCGAAGTCATCGGCCTATGTGAGGGCAACCACAAAATGGCTGCCATATACAAAATGGAACCCAAGGGTTCAGAACGAATCCCCAAATACGTGGTGAATCCATCGGTGTAATGTGATGAAAACACTCATGCTTGCCGTACTAACTGGTTACGGTTCGTTAATACCAAATTTGTAGCAAAACCATGACCTTTGTGAAACGGGTTCAGGATTCACGGAACCTCACTGGGATTCACACCGTCTTCTCCTTAATTGTAATCTGAGTAATTCCAAGCCAGCGCAGGCGCGTCCAATCCTAATCTATGTCAGGAATGTTCTCCTTAGGCTGGCAATTTCACTTAAGTCACGCCCTAATACCCCTGTCCCAGTGGATGCAAGGTTGATTATAGCTTGCTCAGACCTCTGGAAATCTACTATGGATCGACGATCGGAGGTACGACAATGTATTGATCCCTTAAAATCTGTTGGGGCCCAAGTTTTCTGAGCCTTTGAGAGGCTCTACAGCTTTGTACTATAGCCAACGGTAGATGGGATGTAGCTCTTCTAGCCTCTCTTTCTCGCTTAACCTTATTCCTATGTGTTCTTATGTGTTCTTTCTTTTTTTTCTCTATTTTTCTTTCAGCTGTTGTTTCTTTTTTGTTTTTTTTAGTACTGGTTGCTTGCTGGATAATTTGCCTTGGTTGTTGGTTGTTGATGGGCAGGGAGGTCAGGACACCGAGTGGAGGCAGGTGCTCTCCTGAGGGCTGTCAATCTATCAACAGCTCAGTGGGCTAGGATGATTTCTTTCCATGGACACAGGAGGGTTGGGCTGTTGGGTGTATAGGGTGGCCACAAAGGATGGCCTCATCAAGCATAGAACATGGCTTGGTATGGAGGGTGGGGTTGAGTTAAATATGTCAGAATGCTCTTAATTTTCCAATTGTATTTGTTTACTTTCTCTGCGTCTGTCAGAAAATATGGTCCAGAGTATGGGGGCTGCCGGGTTTAATCTCATAGGATCATGGCTGGAATAAAATGTATAAACTGGAATACCTCTGGCTTAAATTTACAAAGCAAGCAACAGCTGATGCAGGAGGAACTTGGGATGAATAGACCGCAACTTTTAGCATTATCAGAGACTCATGTGGCATGTAAGGATCGTGTATTATTTATTTAGGCAATTGGGCTATGATACAATTATTTGTATTTCACAATCGGTTTCCATCCACGGGGTGGCTATCTTATCTGTGAAGAATTTCAAATATAAGGAATTGGAAACTGCAACAGATTCCAGCGGTATATAGGCATTAGCGCAGTTGGAATTATACTCCCGGAAATTTGTTCAGTTTATGGGCCAAATGCTGGTGTCATGGAGATTTTCAACATCCTTTTACTGGATTTGGTGTGTGACCTAATTATAATGGGTGATTTTAATTGCGTATTGAACTACAGTATTGATTCTACTTACCGCAATACTAATCCATGCATGCCCAGAACCAGAGCTTTAATGTATGACTTGATCTGGTTACATGGTCTCTGCAAAGCATAGAGGAATGCCCATCCTACCAATCTTGGATATACTTTTGATTCATGCTCACACAAACACTATTCCAGGATTGATATGGTTCTCATTCGTAGGCCTCTCTTTGCAAGTGCAGAAATTGAGGGTTGCCCCAGGATTGTATCTGATCAAAATCCAATTTTATTTACGTTCTGTTTTATGGAGGCTAGAGTTAGTAACTCTGTATTTTCATTACCCAGTCATCTTTTGTCTAATGGCGAATATGGAAGGTATGTTACAGGTCCATACACAGAATTTTTTCTCACAAATACAGACACAGCTGCACCCCCATTAGTCTGGGATGCAATAAAGGCATATCTTCGTGGTATTACATTGCAATATATTAATAAATAAAATAGAACTGCTCTTGAGGGTACCCGTCTACTGAGGCAATATATCCTTGAGCTTGAAATCTTACATGCACAAAAAATCCTTCAAGGCGGTGAGGGTGAGCAGGCAATCTTTCTCCAACTGATTGAAAAGCTATCTTTGCTCCAGAGTGGTATAAAGGAGAAGACAGCAGGTACGTATATTAGGAACAAAACAGCAAAATGAAATTAGAGATAGGGTTGGTCTTGTGCTAGCCCATCAAATGGCTGATAGACAATTGCTGATAGGCAGTTGAAAATTGTTATTCATTCTATCATTCTATCATTCTATCATATCATGGAACAGATTGCTTCATTTTACCAAGAGTTCTACTTTCAGCCTAAGAAGTGAATACTTCTGGGTTTATCAAGTATGCTAATTGATGCAGGCTGCCCCATCTGGGGGAAGACAAGGCCATGGTGTCATAGGCTGAATTCTCCTTTGTAGAGCTGGAGGTTGACCTTGGTGGCTCTCCTGTCAGGTAAGGCTGCTAGTGAGGAAACAATCCCCATGGAGTTCTACAAAGTTTTTAAAGATCTATTAGCCAGTGAATTTTTAAGTCTGATTCGCTATATTTATGGGGGGTGGGGGCATGTTCCAGATTCTTGGATTATGACTAACATTATGGTAATCTTGAAGAAAGAGAAACCATAAGAGGACATGGGGTCTTATTGATTAATTCGGAGACAAAGTTGTTTGCCAAAATTTTAGCTATGCAACTTGCCCCTGTACTTTCAGTGCTAGATTCCCAAAAGCAGCAAAGGTTCTTTACAGGAAAGGATACTACTACCCACACTAATACAGCAATTGGGGAATTTAATGTTGCATCAAAATCCAACAACAGGATGGGCATGATGTTATTAGATGCAGCGAAGGCCTTTGACTGTGAAGCCTAGGATTGTCTGTAGGCTACACTAGGCACTTATGGAATTGGGATAAATTAATTCAGTTGGTCAAAATACTATATAAGACTCCATGGGCTATGGTGGCATATACAGGAAAGTATTCAAATACAGTTTCTATTCACCATGGGACCCACCAGGGGTGCCTGCTGTCTAACATTCTGTTTGCGCTGTAATATGGAGCCTTGTCTACAATCTTTGCATACGAACATGGGTATACAGCCTCTGGTGTATGGCGGGCACAAACGTAAACTTACCGCATATGCGGATGACATTTCTGTTTTCACATTAAATCTGGAGGTAGCATTAGAACAGGTTGTTAAGGAGCCCACCGATTTTAGGAGTTTTTTAGGGTACAAACTCAACATATTAAAAACACATGTTCTATTGAACTACAAACCTGACTTTCCAATTTATTGGGTAACTTCAACTGCCGGATAAACCCATTGGTTAAATTATGCTCGGAGGGTAGGAATGTAATAAAACTGAATTATGAGCCTGTATTATTATTAGTTACTACTAAGATGAAATCCTGGAATAAAATCCCACTTAGTCTTATTAGACAATGCAATATTGTCAAAATGAATATTCTTCCAAAATTTCTGTATTTGTTAAGGGCAATCCCACTAAGGTTCCCGTCTCTTTTTTAGGCTTTTGGAAGGAGCTATAGGAATTTTATTTGGGGGTATAAACCCGAAAGACTTGCAATTCATTTATTGAAGCTTCCATTTAAACAGAGGGGCACCGCTATGGGATACTCCTGCCTTCCCATCAGTATTTCAGGACTCTATAGGTAGGGCCTGGGTACGATATGCGGTTCAGAATATTGGGCAGCTGTATGATCTGAATGGTTTCTGCTCATATGCCAGACTTCAGGCTATCCATGGTCTCCCTAACCACAATTATTTCAAGATTCTACAATTGAGGGACTACTTTTTATCAGTATGTAAGCACTTGGTGGATCTATAAGATACAGAGCAACCATTACAATTATATAAATTAGATAGGATTCTATCGACAAGTACAACATATCAGGACCTCTGTCAATATGGTGCTGGTGAAAATGAAGTATTGGCAACACAATGGAATCAGCTTCTATCCTGTGATATCCTTATTTCCGAGATTCAGAGGGCACTGGAGAACGCCGATTGCTCGGTACACTCCAATAATCTCAAATTACAACAGTTTAAGACTATTTGCATTTCATACTACACTCCTGAGAAGGTTTCTAAGTGGGGCACCAATATATTTAGGGATATAGGGCCATATGTATGAAAAACGCATTTTGCGATTCTGAGATTGCGATTTTTAGGGAATCGCAATTAGAGAATCACAAAATCAATGTACGTAGATCAGTTTTGACTGATGCAAGAAGTCTACTGTATGGGGACCATTGTAATAGAGTGTAACAATTTGAAAAATTCACTTTGCACTCCATTACATTGGTGCTGGATGTCACACATACAAGTGGGCATATTGTACTTATGTGTATCACTATGCCTATGTATGTGTGACATAAGTCATTAATGGTGTGTAATGTGTGATTTACTGTGTTGCCAACCTTATGTGTGGACTTAGCTGTTGAGGGGGTGTGACTTGATTGCAGATTACACTGTTTCAAGTCACATAAGCTGGTCAAATTCCTCTGAAACACCCAAGGCATCATTCTACAACTGGGTTTTAGAGGCGTAGGAATTTTTACACATCTCAAGCTCAGCGGCCCGCCTTCTGAAGATGCTTTACTTTGGGGAAAGTCATAAATACCACTGTGTCAGTTTTACAGGGTATTTTAGGTGCATATATAAAAACTAACGTGATGCAGCTGATTCCGACAAAGGAAAAAAACTCTACAGGCTGACGAAAAGTGATGTATCCTCCTAGATGCGTCACCTTGTAAATATGGAGCAGTGACTGCACCGCCGCTGTATCAAAAAGGAATTATGCAGTGGTGGTGCTAGCTCCATGTAAATAGGCCCCTATGAGAGAGGCAGTGATGTTTCCCAAGTCGGGTAGGGACCTGATGGAGGTCTCTTCCTACCATCCCCCTCTAGATGTTAAATGTTGGCGTTAAGATTCTCAGAAGAGTGTTGGCCAACCACATGTTGGGATACCTGCTGACCTTAATACATATAGACCACTATGGGTTTATTATGAAATGTAATACTCTTTGTAATTTGCAATGCTCCCCCCATGCATATCATGCTTTACAACAGGTAAATGATGCCTTCACTTTAGCATTTTTTGTATATAGAGCAGGCGTTTGACTCCGTAGACTGGAATTATCTGTGGGTAGTGCTGGAGAAGATGGGCCTTGGTACCAACTACATACAAAGTGTGAAACCCCTGTATTCTGACCTGAGGGTGAGAGTGGCAATGGGAAGGAGGTCTTGGGAGGCTTCCTATTGTACAGAGGTATGAAATAGGGATGCCCCCTGTCATTACTGTTATTTGTGTCGGCTATGTAGCCAGTGGTTTGCACCCTTTGTCACGTTCTAGGCCCATGGAGTATCACGATGTGGGAGAACAGCCATGTTGTCTCTCTCTACACAGATGACTCTCTTATATACCTGAGACAGCGGAATATGCGGTACCCATATTGCTGAGCACAAAGACTGAATCAGGGCGCTCTTGGGACTCCATTTCAACTGTTCAGAAATAAGGGACTGTGGGCGTTTTTATGAGGTCCAGCATATACACCTGAGTTATAGACAAACAAAGGAAGAACGAAGTTCCTCAGTGGATTACCCAAATATTTTTTTAATAATTCGGCTTCCTATGTGGAGATAGAGAGGTAGGTGGTGCTGAAGGAGGAGGGGAAATCCTCCTTCTGGAACTAGGGCCCTCACACACCCAGCAAGCTAGGTGTCCTGCTTCATCATATGGGCCTGCGCCTCGTCGGGTCGGTGCTGCAATACCCGACAGGCTCCCTTGAAGGGGCTCTTTATCGGAGATCTTTTGTTCCGGCCGTCAAGGTGCTGTGAGGGTAAGGGGACTAGTATGTGTAGATGTATGTGAATAAGTTAAAACAGATGAGGGAATCCTGGGAAAGGACTTTATTCTAGTAGGATCCCAGTCTGATTAAAAGAAAAACAAGGGTAGGCGACTATCAAGCTACAAAGAGTCTAGAGGTGCTCTACTCCAAGGGGGGTCAACATGTTTCATGCCTTATTTAGACAAAGTGATCTAGTGGTGATTCATCAGGACCTATGGTAATAACTATCTACAAAAATATACCCTTGTTACCAAGGACAAGGAGCCTGGTCTGTAAGTAAATAGTACTCACAACACGCAATGGGGTTGGAATAGCTTTGATATGATGAAAAAAGAAAAAGCTTTTTCTTTTTAGTGTCCCTTCACTCACCAAGGTTTCCCCATGGTGACATGCTTCATCATTGGGGCCATCCCAGCCCTCTACGGACTGGGACGTGCTGCGACTTGGAAATACGTAGGAGCACTTATAATTGTGGACTATGTGTGGTCCTTGGTGTAGTGTGAAGTGGAGTGGTATGGGTACAGTGGGTTTAAAAAACTACCTGCCTAGTGAGCTACAAATGCTTTATTCTTGCTCCTGGGTGGTACATTTAAAAACGGGGTTTCTAGGGATCCTACTAACAATGAGTCAGGTGTGCCTAGCAGTCAACATGTTTCGCGCTTCCCCCAGCTCTTCTTCAGGACTGCGCAGGGACCAGCCCTTTGTTCGCCACTCCTAACGTGCTCAAGTGAGTTTAACCAAGAAAACAAATATTTAATTAGAATGCTGCAAAAATAAAGGCATGCATTTAGTACATACGCTAATATTGATCACGTAGTACATGTAAAAAGACCTAACTCGTCCCCCTTGGTCGCGGAGAGTTGATCGTATCCCCTCCAATTTAGATTTCGGGATAGTTTGGCGGTCCGGAGGTTGCAGTACAGCTTAGAACGCCGAGCTATCCCGCAATCCAAATTGGAGGGGATACGATCAACTCTCCGTGACCAAGAGGGCCGAGTTAGGTCTTTTTACATGTACTACGTGATCAATATTACCGTATGTACTAAATGCATGCCTTTATTTTTGCAGCATTCTAATTAAATATTTGTTTTCTTAGTTAAACTCACTTGAGCATGTTAGGAGTGGCGAACAAAGGGCTGGTCCCTGCGTAGTCCTGAAGAAGAGCTGGGGGAAGCTCGAAACATGTTGACTGCTAGGCACACCTGACTCATTGTTAGTAGGATCCCTAGAAACCCCGTTTTTAAATGTACCAACCAGGAGCAAGAATAAAGCATTTGTAGCTCACTAGGCAGATAGTTTTTTAAACCCACTGTACACATACCACTCCACTTCACACTACACCAAGCACCACACATAGTCCACAATTATAAGTGCTCCTACGTATTTCGCAAGTTGCAGCACGCCCCAGTCCGTAGAGGGCTGGGATTGCCCCAATGATGAAGCATGTCACCGTGGGGAAACCCTGGTGAGTGAGGGGACACTAAAAAGAAAAAGCTTTTTCTTTTTTCATCATATCAAAGCTATTTTAACCCCATTTCGTGTTGTGAGTACTATTTACTTACAGACCAGGCTCCTTATCCTTGGTAACAAGGGTATATTTTTTTGTTTAATTATAGTTGAGGAGGGTGAGCCTGGATCTTTATCCTCTTCCTTCCTCTCTTTTGATAATACATAATAACTATCTACACACATGCTATGGTGTAACCTACCTACCACTGTTTGATTGTGTGGGAATGGTACCCGTGTACTTGATAGCACAATCTAACTAGTTTGAGGATTGTGCTTCATTAACTGCATCAGAATCTAGACTTCAGAACTGGGATGTCACACCTCGTTCCGCTGAAGCCTGGACTCCATTTCAACTGTCAGAAGTCTAGCCTCTTTCTTTTGGGGGTCCTGACAGTTGTCCCGGCCGTAATGCTGCCTAGGGTGGGATTGCCATGGGAGATGCAGCGTTTGAGATATCTCGGTATCAGGGTTGCCCATGCGGAGCAGCACTCTTCTACTCTTAACATTGTCAGGGTGGTGGATGGGTTAGGACCGATGATCAGGTTCTGGAAAATGCTGCCAGTGTACATGATGAGACGAGTTGAGCAGGTGAAAATTATAGTGCTATTGTGGTGCTTACACACCTTACATGGCATGATGTACAAGATCCCTCACCGTTACTTTCTCAAGCTTGACATACTTATAAGAGAGTTGGTGTGGCCGGATAAGAGACACTGTTAGACTAGGGGGATAACAGGGAGAAGCGCATCTTGCAGGTTATCTACGCTACAGAAAAGCTGCTACACTGTTGATAAGGGGAGTAGGTCTGCTGTCTGATATGTGACCACTGTATGCTGCCAACGTGTATATGGTCCCTGCAACCTTTTTTAAAAAATTAACACAGGCCATGTTGGCCAACAAATGACTGGCTGGAGGGTGAGAGAAACTGGTCAACCTCTACCCAAATGGTCACTTTCTCACTAAGGAGGAGGTTATTGAAACTTTTGTGCTGGGCACGGAGCAAAATCTGCAGTACCCAAAACTCTCACCCACTGCGCATGAGTTGTGGCTGTGATTCCATGAGGCACCCCCTCTG
Source organism: Lissotriton helveticus (assembly GCF_964261635.1). Lineage (NCBI taxonomy): Eukaryota > Metazoa > Chordata > Amphibia > Caudata > Salamandridae > Lissotriton > Lissotriton helveticus. Next base: position 1,711,519,479 of record NC_136059.1, read on the forward strand.
TTCCATATGCTATTGATGCTGCTGGACATGGCGGAGGGATGATGTTTGATTTCCGTAGTGTATAAGGCATAGCGCAGCGAACAGCTTGCGCTACCGCTTATAATACAGGGCAAATGGGAGAAGGTGGCAGAGGATACTATTTACACTGCAAATTGGGGGAGGACACATGGAGGGGTGTGGACGATGTCTTCTAATGCTCCTTTTAAATTGACCCAATACAACTATATACGTCAGTTATATCGTATGCCCAAAACCGTGCACACCATTAATCCCTTGCAAGCAGCAAGCTAAGCTCTGTGTGGGGGAAATGAGGCTGACTTTCTGTATGTGGTTTGGTCCTGCTATTACTGGCATCCTACTGATGAGAAGTCCTCGATCAATTGAATGGGGTCATTGGGTGGAATATACAATTGAGTATCAAGCAGGTTTTGCTGGGTGTAATCCTTTCCCCAACTGGAAAAAACTGAGTAGGACGTTTTTTCTGTTGGGGCTATTGTTGGCAAAATGCTGTATTGTGATTAGATGGTTGGCACCGGAAATCGAGCTATGTGGAGACTGGTTCAGGGATGTATCGAATAGGTGGTGGCCAAGGAGGTGTGTATGAGGCACACACAGAAGAATGAGAAACTGGGGGGTGACCTGTCGGTGTGGATGGCCATCCTGGAGACATTGTGGGGCCCCCATGGAATGTGTGATGTGTGTGAATATAGCTTGTGATTAAATGGCTGTGTGTTAAAACCTTGTAGCTCCCCCTTATTGTGGTAAATAAATAAATAATACCCTATTTTTGAATGTATAAATGAATAACAGATAGCTCAATAAATAAGAGTCAAAATTCGAGGTAGTAGGAGTTTCGCAGGTTTATTACAGCATAAAGGACAGGAACAGGACAACCTGCATAGGAATAGGATGGCAGGGCCCAGCAGCTGCCGGGGCTGGATCTGGGATGAGCGCGCGCTGATCTTTAATAACAATACATGAGCATATATACATAACGCAAACACATAGCATTACATTGCAGTAGGCGTAACAGTGGGTGGAGCAATAGGTGTGACGCGTAGCAGTCGCGAAAGATAAGGGTGAAAAGAGGTGTAACAGGGCGTATACATAGACATGTGATGCAAACGTAACAGAATATGTCATGAATGGGGCGGAAACCGTGGAGGGGGCTACCTGAGGAGCCGGGACCTCTAACCTGATGGTGCGCGCAAACTAGCAATGACGTATCACTAGGAGAAGCTGGGGGCTATGAACTCTGTGCTAGGAGCAGAGACTGAAGTCTGGAGAGTCAGGGCGACATGTACCTAAGCAGTATCTAGTATCTGATGTTTAGAGAACATGTTGATATAAACTAGAAGTCAGGAGGGGAAAGGTTAACTTGATTCTAAGACTGGACCATGCATTATTCTACATGTAGTGCGTGATGAGGAATATTAAATGACCATTAAATGCAGTATTTCTCTTACATGGAGACGTGAAGGCTAGACAATGACGGAAACTATTGATGCAGTTCAGTAGCTTAGGAATGCAGAGAAGGAGGACTGAACTGATAACTGTAACCATAACATACTTTTGGCAGACTCAGAGGCAGAGCCAGGCTGGACCGGGCACTGCGAGGCAGGAAGTAAGTGAAGGGTCGAGGATACAGGTGGGGGCTGGATCGCTCCTCAGCGAGGGTTTAGGAGACAGGAGCTGAATCTGATGTCCAGGCCCTTTTGAGGCCTAGAAACGGGGACTTTTCAATGAAATAACGTGCACACTGGGAAACGTGGCAACGTAGCTTTACATAGACCTGATATTCGTAGTATTCACGAGGACTGGAAACTGGCATATTAGAGATGGACATAACTATAATTGCGTCTTTAATCAAACATGGGGAATACATATGCATATTAATCATGCACACATAACATATGATGGAGGAGGCGTAGGGACACAGAACATGGCAGAATTTACTTTTCCACATTCCCTCCTTGTCACTACGTTTCCATCAGGAAACATCAATTTTCATGATACCGTCTATCATTTCATACAGTATCATTTGCTCGTCTCGAATTTTCTTGGAACGGGATTTAGAACGGGGCTTGGGACTAGGAATACAAGAGGCAGCACAAATGCCGCAAATCGCAGGGCCACATTGTATACAGAGGCAGCAGCTGAATATGATCGCTACTGCAATACCTAGAAAGGACAATATTTTCCATCCCCATGCGGAAATTATATTCCAAAACCAACCGGACCATGTCCAGGTGCCTGGATCTTGGTGTAACAGATGGGCAATTTTATGAAGTCTGGTTATAGCTGAATAAACAGACGGCGCGTTATTTGGAATGAAAATGCAGCAACTAGATCCGATGACTCTACAGGCCCCGCCCCTATCGGCCAGTATGACGTCAAGGACGAGACGATTTTGCAAAACGACAAATCTCATAGCAGATTGCTCTTCGGTTAAGTTACCTAGAGCAGAGGCAGTCTCATTTACTACAGCTTCAAGGGTTCTTGTTAACCTACGGATCAGTTTACTATTCTGGATAGGTCCTATAAAGAAGAAGAAACCTCTATTGAAATCTGTATATTGTTCTAGAGCAGTTTCAGTATAATCGACAATTGGGGACTCCCTTCTATGTCTAATGTGTACTAGATGTGTGTTTCTGTGATAATCAGATGGGGCTAGAAAAACAGGTGGCAGTAGGAAGGCAATGTAACAGGTTCCCTCCCAGTCGAGGGGCAGACGGACATATGCAGTTTGACCACAAATAAAATAGGAATGACGTGAAGCTTTGAAAATAGATTTCCCACTGTCACTATACTTGACAATAGTAGTACAATCACTATGTCCTACATGTACAGAACCATAATTTCGGACACATAATTCACCTTTGACTGGTAATACTGAAATAGCAGGTAAGTCTGGAGTGGTATCAGACTGAACATTCAGGACCATAAAATTCGACGAATAGTTACCTAAATTATACACTTCATTTTCTAGATCTAAACCTGTTCGGTGAGGGAGACCTTGCTTGTCTGGGAAACATGTACTGTTAAGAAAAGACATATCTGTTGAGGATGACGTTAACGTGGACCATGCTCCACACGAACCATTATGTGAAAAGGGATAAGGAAAGAGTGGCAGAACTCCCTTCGGTGTCTGGAAAGGGGGGAGTCGACCACACACCCAACAATTAGTGGCATTGCTGGTCTGGTGTGAGTAATGTAACATGCGGATGAAGGAATTATTTCGCATAGCGAGGCGGTAAGAGAGTTCATGAGGAGGCAGATCACTAAACGTGTGTTCTACAGTAGCATTAGAAGACGTATTTACATGAGGAACTGGAAGATACAGGTAGAATGCATAACTGGTGCAGGAAATCATAATGCTGAGAAATAATATGAAACTTAGAAAAACGATACATCGGATTGAGTTTTGACTGACTCTCTCACTATGGGGGTCTATTTTATACATGTCAGAAACAGTCTAACCATTTCACCTAGGGGAGGACTTAGACAATCAAACTGACTGACTTATTTTACTAGACCGGAGTTTCGACTTATACTCCTGTTGCGGAGTTTTCTCTAACAGGGGGGGTGTAGTAACATTGTCATTTGCGGGACAGTCCTTGAGAACAATGCTTTGGCAATCCTTTAAATCCTGGGAAATGTTCTTTAAGACGGGTTTCAGTCCATTAAACTGTTTTACATGAGAAAGGTGCACCCAGCCTTTGCGACCTTCCAACTTCACGGCTGTACGGGTGGTGAGGAGGACCTGTCGGGGCTCCTTCCAGCGAGGCTCCAGCGGACTTGATCTGTCAAAATTCCTCACCATCACCATGGATCCTGGAACGATTTCATGCGGTGCCACCTCGGTATTGTCTGGAAATGCGGCGGCAACCTGTGAACGACATGAGTTGAGGGCAGACATCAAGGAAGCTAGGTAATCTGTCAGCATATTATTTGAAACATCGGTAATACTTCGGGGTCTAGGAGTACCCCACATGTTAGGGGGGCGGCCAAAAACGACCTCATACGGGGACAGACCTGATCTGGAATGTGCGACCATGCGCATATAAAATAAAGCGACTGGTAGAGCTACCAGCCAGTCCACACCTTTCTCTTTACACACTTTTGCAATTCGGATTTTCAGAGTCTGGTTATGTCTCTCTACGAGACCGGCTGCTTCAGGATGGCGTACACAATGGAACTTCCACTGGTACCCCAACAAAAGGGAAACATGCTTCATCAACTCAGATGAGAATGGCTGGCCGTTATCAGAATATACGACTCTAGGGAGTCCGTAACGAGGGAAGAACTCACGAACCAACTGCTTGGCAGTGGTCGCGGCTGTGTAATCTGGGACTGGATATGCTTCTGTCCATCTGGACAAAGCGCATACAACTACAAGGACATACTTGAAACCTCGACATCGCTCCATCTGAATATAATCCATCTGGAGGACTTCAAAAGGGTGGTCAGGAGGCTGGAATCCACCTTGTTCCACCGGGACACTTTTACCTGGATTAAACTGACAACATATCATACAGGTACGGACTTTCTGCTTGGCTGCAGCTCGTAAATGCTTGTTGAACCATATGTTCTGGATACTGTCTAACATAGCTTTTTCTCCTAAATGTGCTGGACTATGTGCGGTATTAATAATGACTTGAACCATAGAGTCGGGGAGAAACCATGTGGCTCTACCCTTCGTTAACCATCCTTGATCTGTCTGGACCCCTCCTTGTTCGGACCATTTCTTAATTTCTTCAGGAGTAGCATGTAACTGTATGTCTATGACATCTTGTGTAGGGTCCTTAACTGTCATACATGTAGTCGGATCTGGAGTATGTGTCTGTGTCGGACTAACTTGAATGTCTGGAGTCTGTGCTGTAAGCTTGGCTGTGCGATCTGCTAGATCATTACCTTGGGAAATAATGTCAGTAACTTTCGTATGTGCTTTGCATTTCATGATAGCAATGGATGTCGGTAAATGTATTGCATCTAACAGAGCTTGAATAAGGAGACCATGCTGAATCTTGGTTCCATGAGAAGTCATGAAACCTCTCTCCTGCCAGAGCACTCCGAAGTCGTGGACGACTCCAAATGCGTAGCGTGAATCTGTGTAAACATTAACTTTCTGGTTCTTGCCGTATATGCAGGCTTGTGTCAGAGCAACTAGCTCTGCTGCTTGAGCGGACAGAGTGTCAATGCGGTGTGTCTCTATAACTTCAGTGTCAGTAGTCACTGCATACGCGGCGACTAGTTCTCCTGTACTAGTTCTCATGCATGAACCATCCACATAAAGTGTCAGGTCGGGATCTGGTAATGGAATATCTGTCAGATCTTGTCTTGGTTTAGTCGTAATGTTAACTACTTCCACGCAATCATGTGCGGCAGAATTTGAATTAACTGATGGTAACAGTGTAGCAGGATTAAGGATGTTGCAGCGTCTGATTTCTATGTGTGGCTGAAATAGTGTCAGTTCATAACCTGTTAAACGTGCAATTGTCAAGTGCTGAGTTTGTGTTCGATTTAAAAGAACTTCCACGGAGTGTGGAACTTGTACTGTCAAGGAATGTCCTAAGACTATGGAATCACTTTGTCTGATAGCTAGTGCTGTGGCTGCAACTGACTTGAGGCACGCAGGCAGAGCCTGGGCTACAGGATCTAATGTGCTTGAAAAATAAGCACATGGCTTGTATTGTCCTGCTTGATCTTGTGTAAGAACAGATAATGCTGTACCTTCGCGTTCAGTGACGAAAAGTGTAAAAGGCTTACTGTAGTTCGGTGTAGCTAGAACTGGAGCTTGACATAAAGCTTTCTTTAACTCATTGAAACTAAGTGTATGTTCAGATGTCCAAGGGAGAACAGTCGATACGGCTGCCTCCTGTGTCGTTAACTGTATCAGTGGTTTGGCTAGAAATGCATACTGAGGAATCCATTGTCTGCAATAAGAAGTGAGGCCAATAAAAGCACGTACCTCCTTCTGGGTCTTGGGCTGAGGAAGACTCGCTATTAACTGGATACGGTCAGGTGTCAACTGCCTACCCCTCTTGGACAGTAAGTGTCCTAAGTATACCACTTGCTGGACACAGAATTGAAGCTTAGAAGGGGACACCTTGTGCCCCATCTCGGCTAGGAAATACAAGACTGTAAGGGATGCTTGCTCGCAAGCACGTTCAGAACGGGCTGTGATCAGTAGATCATCGACATACTGGAGCAGGGCAGTGTCAGTTGGCATGTGAATGTTGTCTAGTTGTCTCTTAAGTGCTTGACTGTAAATACTAGGACTTTCTGTGAAACCTTGAGGAGCTCGTGTAAACATATAGCTCCTTCCATTTAAACAAAATCCGAAAAGAAACTGGCTTTCTGGATGAATGGGAACACTAAAAAATGCGTTCTTAAGGTCGATTACAGTAAAGAACGTGGCTTCGGAATCAATGGCTGTTAATAGGGAAGAGATATCTGGGACAACTGGATACTGAGGAATAATACATTTATTAAGTTCTCGTAGGTCAATCACTAATCGATATACCGGGGGTGCATTTGGATCAGTACGTTTCATGACTGGAATGATCGGAGAATTGCATACATTGGAGTCAGTTTCTACAACTACTCCTTGAGCCATGAGCTCGTCAATAATTTTGGATAAGGCTGTTACAGCCTCAGGTGGCAATCTATACTGTCTGATTCGTGGTAAAACCACACCTGGCTTGAGAGTCACACGATGGGGTGTGATTTGCATGTAACCTACATCAGTTGGACCTTGTGCCCATAGGTGCTGCGGGACATTAGACAATCTCGGATCAAAATCTCGTAATACATAGTGACCCTTGAAGTCACGTAGGAACAATCGTATTCCCTCTGGGGAACAGCATATAACTGCACCTAACTCTTTCAGTGTTTTAATACCTAATAGGTTTTCTGGACATGACTTAGTAAGTAACAGATCAGTAGTGCGGGACAATGGACCTACTTCTAGAGAAACTGGCTTTGAAATTTCATTTACGATAGGTTTTCCTGAAAATCCAAGGGAAACATTTCTTGAGCCTGAGAGCGGAGCCCCTGGAACTTCGGCGTGACTAATTGTGGTCCTACTTGCCCCTGTATCAATCAAAAACTTTCTGTCTTTCCCTAATACTTGACTGTGAACATAGGGACCTTCTTGATCTACAGGTATCTCGATGAGAGGCAAGCCTACCTCCCTCTCTAGGCTGTTTCATGAATACTGCTGGTACTCTGGATACTCAGACTGTGCATACTGGTACATCTGCGATGTAACATGCTGTGTTGCAGCAATAGGCTGCGGTGCTGTACCTGTCTGTTGTGCATTCTGTGGCTGAGGAGTCTGTGAAACTTGTTCCTGTCTAGGCGGACGTGGTCTTTCTTTAGTCTTACCGGTAGCTATGTTATGTTTCAGAACTGCACACTCGTTTATAAAATGACCTGGCTGTTTACAATAATTGCAGTTCCCTTTAACGGGAGCTGCAGGATGACTGGCTTGATTCGGACCCCTCTTCTGACTGTCTTGAGGAACAGATTGTGCAACTAGTACCTTCATTTTCGTATCTTTCATACGTTTTCTTTCGTGTTCTTGCTCTTCTCTGATTCTATTCTGGTGGTATTGGAGCATTTGCAACATCTGGGACGGGGTATTAGCTTGCCAGGTACTTTCGACTTTCAGAACTCGGTTTTTAATTGGTGGACTTGAATTCTCGACTAATTTAGTAACAAAAAGGTGAGGGTATGACTCACTACTCGTCTTGAGACCACTGTTAATGCTAAAACATTTCTCAAATCTAGAATAAAAATCACTAATATCTTCATCTTGTTTCTGTTTACAGGCTGAGATTGCATCCCAGTCTTCCTTTTTAGTTGTTAATAATCTGGGTAAAACTTGAATCAATAATTCAGGTAATTCTTTACATTTATCTCCGAGACCGGTACCTGGTACTCGTATCTTATCTTCAGCTTCTAGGACTGCCCAATCGATCTTTTTCTCTCCCACCTCCCAGTCTTTTTCCTTGAGCTTTTCATACAACCCTGCGGGCAGCAGAACCTTTAACATTTTAATTATATCTGGATACGTGTATTCTCCCATACGGAGCATGTCCTTTAATTCTCTATGGAACCCTGCTGGATCTTTATCATGACAGGGAATTAATTTCTTCATCTCTAGAAGTTCCATCTTTGTGATCGGAGTGTATACAAACACTCGCTGCATTTCGCCACCCGTTCCTCTAACTGGGTGGACTTCTCGTAACGGATTCTGTCTATCTATGTAAAATGGTTTACTTTCTGGGGGTGAGACATGAACGAAATGCGGGTTCAGAAATGTTCTATATTTGTGGCGCTGTTCTAGAGCGACACTAATTAAATCGGTACCTAGACCTCTCCATCTATACTGGAGTAACTCGTTCAGGATATCATGTAACGGACCTGGATCAGAATGTTGACCCTCATACAGAGTAATGAGGTGTTGAATCATATACATACCCACCAGTCGCTGCTCGGCTGGGGGCAATTTCAGAAACATCTGTGCCACTATTTCGTCTGGAAAAGTGGTAGAATCAGTAATCCATCGGACTGCTGATCGGGCTAGTTCTTGTTCATGCATAGTACTTAACTCACTATAACCGATTCGTGATTTCAGAATGTGATCGGTAGCTTGAAACACTTGTTCTAGTGAACCTTGTTCTGGTGCTGGAGAATGAAAAATAGACTTGTGTTCTAGGCGTAAATGGCGATCTGGAAATCTAGATTTTCCTACATACGCTATTCTGTCGGAATTCTCGTCGTCTAACTCTTCAGGATCAGAGTTACTTTCTTTCTCGCTTACTTGTGCTGCTTTACGCTGTTCGTGTAATTTTATTATTTCTTTACGGATTTTCTTGTACATACTCTCCATAGCACCGACGGTCTTGTGCTTACCCTCGGCTATATTATCACTCCACCTTGTCAGGGTTCTCATTTCGGCTTGATCTTTAGACGGGTAATCTTGTTCTCTTATTAGACAGTTAATCAGAAACTTTAATATCATGAGCTGGATCTCGGCTTTCCTTTGAGACATGGACTCGCTAATGCTTTCTGGATCATCCCCTGTACGGATGAAACGATATATTCTGTCTAGATCTTCTTTCATATTCGGTAAGGTGACTAGATACTCGGCCACCTTTCTTACGCGGAATGAATATAAAACCATATTATCCTCGCCTGGGACTGGATCATAGCCGCATTCGGCAAGGGATTTTCTTATTTCTGCTACAGTCTGATGTCTGGGCGTACGCTGTGACGCTTGTGCATGTAATTCGGCTGTCGTTAAACGCTTGTGTGGCGGCGGGGTTTGAGGAGTACCTCCCCCTGCGGCCCCTAAACTAGAGTCGTCTACTGAGGCTCTTCGTCCTGGCAGAGTGGGAAATGGAAATGTAGGCTGGACTTGTATGGCGGGCTGGACCGGGGGTACCATAACAGGTACTCCGGTGTCTGGAGGAGCGGGAAGTGCCTGATTTACAGGGACTGGCGGAGCGCGAACAGGATTTGCATATTCTGGGACTGTGTCGTCCAAATAGGACGAAATAAAAATATCAGCTGCGGTCTGTTTGTGACGTAGCTTGGTCGGAACTAATGGTGGCGGGAAATTACTGGATGCCTCTGGGGTCGCTTTTGGCAAGCCCTCGGCAAAGAGAGGATACATACCCCTAATAAGGGCATGCCTCTGTCTGTCTGACTGTTCGGCTTTGACTTGTTCACCTATCTCGATTAGTTCTTTTTCTTGTGCTCGTTCTAAGGATTCTCTACTTAATTCTGACTTTCTGATTTCCTTTTCAGTTCTTTTATGAGCTTCTTTGCGCCATAACTCGATGGCATCTTTCTGTGACTGTCTGGCTTTCTTTTTCCATAATGCTTCTTCTACTCGCATGATGCATTCGGCATCCCATGTACCCGATACGGGCCATCTATACTTTTCTTCTAACTGTTTGGTATACTCTACCCATAAATCTAGATACAGTACGGCGCTTATGCCATGCTTCTGATACATAAAATGACCTGGACTGTCCCTAGGCGGAACTGGAACTGCTGCTTCCAGCAGACCCTTTCTGGTTTTTAACTGACGTAATTTCGAAAAGAGCGGCATGACTGAACTATAATCTAGACACAATACAATACACAATAAACACGATACTTATTCCCCATTCATACCACGACATTAAAATACATGAAGAACATTTAAAAATAACAGTTCGAACAGAATACTACCTGGAATACGGAACACAGAATACATGAATTTTCTCGAGAACAGAACTGACTAGAACAGGAACTAGATGCACTGCTGAAACAGTACGAAACTTACCGGTCTCATAAAGAGACACGTCAGGACCCGCATCCACCGAAGTGGACACTTCGTTTGTGGGTCTGTGTACCACCAACCCACGGACCAGAGTCAATTAAATTGACCCTGTCTAGATACCACCCCAGTAACGGTACTCACCGGGCAGCAAGAACGGAAGGCCTCGGACTGGACTGGACTGCTACGACGACGGACGACGAACTTCGGACTTCAGTTACGGGTGGGCCTCCGGATACCTCGGACCTTGGACTCTCGGCTTGGGCTCTGGTCGGGACTCGCCGCGTTCCTCCACCGTCTCGTTTGGATGCTGGACCGCCTCCTCCGTCTCCTCCGTGGGCCTGAGGGATACTTGAAGCAGAAATATCTGCCGGTGCGCAGAAGAGTTCCGTCACGACTGCAGAGGGTCAGGGGGTCGGCGTGGCTTCACCGACGCGTGGGGAAAGGGCAAGTCCCTATTCGGGCGCCATTATGTGGTAAATAAATAAATAATACCCTATTTTTGAATGTATAAATGAATAACAGATAGCTCAATAAATAAGAGTCAAAATTCGAGGTAGTAGGAGTTTCGCAGGTTTATTACAGCATAAAGGACAGGAACAGGACAACCTGCATAGGAATAGGATGGCAGGGCCCAGCAGCTGCCGGGGCTGGATCTGGGATGAGCGCGCGCTGATCTTTAATAACAATACATGAGCATATATACATAACGCAAACACATAGCATTACATTGCAGTAGGCGTAACAGTGGGTGGAGCAATAGGTGTGACGCGTAGCAGTCGCGAAAGATAAGGGTGAAAAGAGGTGTAACAGGGCGTATACATAGACATGTGATGCAAACGTAACAGAATATGTCATGAATGGGGCAGAAACCGTGGAGGGGGCTACCTGAGGAGCCGGGACCTCTAACCTGATGGTGCGCGCAAACTAGCAATGACGTATCACTAGGAGAAGCTGGGGGCTATGAACTCTGTGCTAGGAGCAGAGACTGAAGTCTGGAGAGTCAGGGCGACATGTACCTAAGCAGTATCTAGTATCTGATGTTTAGAGAACATGTTGATATAAACTAGAAGTCAGGAGGGGAAAGGCTAACTTGATTCTAAGACTGGACCATGCATTATTCTACATGTAGTGCGTGATGAGGAATATTAAATGACCATTAAATGCAGTATTTCTCTTACATGGAGACGTGAAGGCTAGACAATGACGGAAACTATTGATGCAGTTCAGTAGCTTAGGAATGCAGAGAAGGAGGACTGAACTGATAACTGTAACCATAACATACTTTTGGCAGACTCAGAGGCAGAGCCAGGCTGGACCGGGCACTGCGAGGCAGGAAGTAAGTGAAGGGTCGAGGATACAGGTGGGGGCTGGATCGCTCCTCAGCGAGGGTTTAGGAGACAGGAGCTGAATCTGATGTCCAGGCCCTTTTGAGGCCTAGAAACGGGGACTTTTCAATGAAATAACGTGCACACTGGGAAACGTGGCAACGTAGCTTTACATAGACCTGATATTCGTAGTATTCACGAGGACTGGAAACTGGCATATTAGAGATGGCATAACTATAATTGCGTCTTTAATCAAACATGGGGAATACATATGCATATTAATCATGCACACATAACATATGATGGAGGAGGCGTAGGGACACAGAACATGGCAGAATTTACTTTTCCACATTATGCCGGGGCCATGGGTGGAAAACCCGTGAGCTGGTTAACATGAGGTCATGGCATCAAACAGTATTATTAATGTCCAACCTGGCACCGATAACGACTGTCTCTGCTTGTGGTTAAATCTGCTTACCGATGGTGCGCACTGGTAGGAGCAGAGGTGGGTAGGGGGATGTTAGGGAATTGTTAAACATTTTAAAAGTACATGGATTGGAGAATGCACTTGAGTTATTCTTTGTATTACTATAAAATCCAATAAAGACAATATAAAAAAACATTAATTCATTGAGCACCTCTTGGTTAAAATAGTTTAGGTTATCAGATGAGTGCTCTGATGTTGAGGGGGCACCCACAAGTGGATATCCCTTTGCTTGTGACTCCTGTACTCTTTAACCGAGTTTTGAGGGACTAGCAGTGACTGCAGCATTACTATTATGAAGGAACATGCTTTATACCTGACTCATTTGGTGGAGAAAGCCTATTGGCTCTCCTTGTGAAAAATTCATCCTGGCTCTCCTAACAGTGTGTTTTACTTCCCTGCATGTGGGATATATGTGGATAGTGCATGTACATTCTTTGAGTGGTGTTTTGAGGGTAAGAGTTGATGGTGGAATCCATTTTAAAGTCAACATGAGTGAGGTGACCTGAAATGCTGCATGGTTGTGTGGATAGTTTCCCATGTCACTTTTTCTCCATTTAGGTTTGTAAGTTGAAATGCTAAATGTAAAGGTGGCAGGCCCTCTTTTCTCTGCAGCTTTCTAATATACCTCTTCCAGAACACTAGCAGCTCCTCTGCCTATCTGATATGTGACTGCAAAAGATGTACCCAGCTGTCTGGAGAAAGTAAATATCTTCATCTGGGTAAGTTGGAACCCTTGCGAGAAGGGCTCTTGTTGTCCATGACAGTACTGGTCACTGGTACTGGTAGATTTCTCTTCAACCCAAATCAGTTTGCCACAGAAAATTGAGTTATAGAGGCAGCACTGGTCTCTGAAAGTGTACTGTTTCATGAAGAGAGGGCTTAGCTTGGGCCCCACTTAAGAAGAAGAGCTCCAATGTTACCTGCTCCAAGAATATTACTGCCCAGAGAGAGAAGACTCTGTGCCATGCTATGTCAGGAGGAATACTTTTTTTTACCAGAAGACCAGAGCCCAGGTAAAGTGAGGAGGCCTCGCTAGTCTTGCTTGGCCAGCTGCATACTGTGAAAATCCATCTCTCTGCATCACCAAGGGCTTAGGAAAAGAGTTGCCAGGTTCATCATCTATTAGTCAACCTGTTTTGTTGTCTCTGACAGTGTCCATGCTGCATTAGCCCTGCAGCACCCCCAGTTGCATCCAGGAACCTAAAGCACACCTTTGTTTCCACCCTCTGAGTATGAGGAAGTCAAAGATAAAAATAGGTGAGGTAATGCTGATTTGAAAAACATTGACCTCATATAAACCTATGAAGCACTTCTCATGATTTCAACATTTGAGCCCCATGTCCATTCCAGTACAGCAGGCCTGTCTCCCGCTTTGTCATGGTCAGTTGCCAAACTATTGGCTACCCTGGTATTGTAAATATTTCATAGGGAATGCAGATTCGTAAGACATTGTGCTTTGAAGTAATTTTGCAGAAGGCTGGTCCATCAGTACAGTACTATTTGTAGGCCTTTTCTGCATGGTCTGCCCAGATTTGTCGCCTTTTGCTAGGCCCTATATTTTTAATGTCTTTAGAAGTCTGTTCATTTTACATCTGCTAATCAGTATCAATGTGCTTATTCTCTCTCCTTAAACATGGTCCTGTTGGCATACTTCTAACTTGTATGTTTAACTTTCCCATCAGTCCCTTGTAAATGGTAAAAATGTCCCGAAGGCGTGGAAGTTAAATGCCACATGTGGACTGAAGCACCTATTCTGGTATCCACTATTGTGGCAGCAAACATTTGGCTTCGGACCTACCATTGTAGTCTGACTGTAAGAATGCAAAACATGACTGCAATCAGTCAAAAAGAAAACATTTGATAGATGAAAAGTTTTGTTTTAACCACAAAAAATATAAAACGTTGGCCACATACAAACAATTCTTCGCATCAGATAATAGCATTAAATAAAACAAAGCAGAACATACATTTGTAAAATGGGTTCCAGCCAACAGTGGGAAAAGAAACAATTTGCTCAGTTTTTTTTATAGAAAGCACAACATTTTACAATTTGCAAAGTATCCTGAGATGAAACACCATCATGTTTGCAGGGAGTAAAAGTAGACCCAAAGGCACTCTGTGGTATCTCCCTCTTCTGCCTCCCCCGGCGGCTCTGCGTGTGATGGTGCTGCTCGCGGTGACATCATTTAGAATGTCACCGCGACCAGCGTTCCAAGGCGAGCGCCGGGGACACTAGTTGAAGCGACAGCATATCGGCAGGCTGTGGCTGAGGTCGCAGTGTTGGTACTACTTTAATAAATCTTCTCTTGTTCATTTACACCACGGCTCCGACTGTCATTTGAGCCGTTACCACACTGGCGACGAGGGTGACCTTCTGCGACCTCAACACGCTGGAAAACAATCAGGAAGTCTAAGAAGATTATCGGGTTGCGGAGTACTGACTGCGCCTCGGAGTACGGACTGACGGAAGAAGCAGCCCAGGGTAGAAAAGTATTCGTCTTACACTCGAGGAAGGTGCGGAGGGAGAGAAGGTGGCCCGGAGGAGAACGCGTGTGGGGGCAGTTGCAGGTCGGTGTGGAGTTTTGTCTGACAGTCTCTCGTGAAGCAAGGTACGCCTGCCTGTCATCCCTGCGCGCTACCCTGACCTTCCGCCTGTGTCCTGTGTGGCGAGCTCCGTCTTCTGCTGGTGTAGAGTGCAAAGACATCCTGTGTTTGCCGGAGCCTGACCAGCGGATAATCTCAGCGCCGACTGGATCGAGTGTGAAGGCGAGAGCAAGGCGTGCGGTCACCACAGGATAGCAGGGTAATTGGAGCCTGACAGCCAAGTTAACGGAACTGGTAACTGGCTTGAATAGCGCTGTGGGAGACGGTCTAGGACCCCTTACTTATTTTTGGAGCGAAGGCAGGTGACGTGAGAACTTCACGTGAGGGGGCACGCGCTGCACTACGTGTAGGGGTCAAGAGCATAAGACAGCTGTTTGGTCCTGTGGATTGTCATCGGCGAAAGTAAAGGACATACATAGACTGGCATTAGACGTATTTTGAAGCGTTTCTCACCACCTAATGAAGGTGTTGCCGTTTGGGAAATAACTTTGCCGAGCGTGTGTGTGTATGGCAGTTTCTTCTGGTCACCACAAGGGGGCGTGTGTGATCTCAACACGACGGAGGAGACGTGCACGTGAAAGTGGTGCGCTGCCAGTTACTACAGGAGAATAACCCAGCTTTTGTTACTAACTGTTAGCAATTTTAGCGCTGTGGAGTAGACGCTAATCAGGAAGTGTTTTGCCGCCATTTTAAACTTGCTGATAAAACTGCTCTAGCAGCATATGAAAACCGTTTGTTTAAGCACATCGAGCATCGCCTTTCCAAGGACAAGCCTAGCGTGGATTTCAACCAGCCTTCGGGTGTATGGACGGTGCGAACAGGGAAAATATTCATCTTTGTGTGTTGGTCTTTTACATTCTCACTGTATGGTCTCTTCACCGATTCTTGTATCCTTAAAACCTCCTGTATCTCAGTAATCTATGCTGCAGCAAGTCACTTGCTCTGTAACCCTTGGTACAGGGAGTGAGAGCCGTACAGGGGCCTTTCACCTTAATTCTTGCTATAAGTCTTGATTAGAGGTACCCCATATCCTTAGTGTCTTCACTAATAGCTTTTCTAGGCGCACTTACCCTGGCATTGACCATAAGGTTTTTCCCCACATTTATAAGTTTGCAGTGGATTTTGTGCACTCTACCAGGTTGTAATTCATATCTTGACCTTGAGATATAAGTATGCAAAGTGTTACCCCTCCACCTTTTTTCTTAACCAGCCCAGGTGATCCCACCATCCTGTGGAAAAAGTGGAAAAAAGTGTTCTTAAATTACGCTACTGTGTGTGGGCCTAACCTAGGATTGGAAAGGAAGGTTGCATTGCTAGCCTATTACCTAGGCGCAGAGGGAGAGGAAGTTCTAGACCACCTTCCAGACTTAGGGGCACAGGAAGCAAGAGGTCTGAATGAGTTTGAAGTAAGTCTGAAAAAATTAGATTTGCACTACCTCCCTAAGACAAGCACAATCATGGAGCGGTACCACTTTGGGAAGAGAGCACAGAAGGAAGGGGAGTCTATAGAAGATTTTGTGTCTGAGTTGAGGAAGCTTGCCGCCACTTGCAAGTTTGGTGGAGCGAGTGAGGAGAGAATTAGGGACCAGTTTGTCTTGACTTGCAGGATGGAGCGAGTGCGTGAAGAGCTGTGGCTTAAAGATGACCCGCCCTTGAGAGAGGTCCTCATCATAGCCAAGCAAGTAGAGCACATATTGCAGTGCGTCAAGGGGATTAAGCAAGACGCAGGGGAGAAGAAGAATGATGACAAGACCAGTGTCAGTGAGGTGGTGTCCGAATGCGAGACTGTGTCCGTAGTAAGAGGTCAGAAGGTGGTGGGCAGAGAACAGAGGGAAGGCAAGCCGGGAGGTACATTCAAAGGTACCTGCTACAGGTGTGGTAAGCAAGGGCACCTAGCCAACGACAAGGAGTGTCCCGCCCTCAGATTCACATGTAACAAATGTGGTAAGAAAGGCCATTTCAAGCAATTTTGCAAGAGTGGGCAGGGGGTCAGTAGGCAGAGTAGAGACAGAACGAATGTGGTGTGCGACGAGATTGTAGTGCAAATACAAGAGTTGAAGACACAAAGTCCTGAAAACCCCACGTGTGCGGAAATTGCAGTGAAGGAAGACGAAGGTCAAGTCAGTAGCCCAAAAGACGTCATAAAAGTAGGGAAGGTTGATCTAGAAGCATTGTTTGACTCTTGTTCTAGAATAACAATTATTAATGCTAAGGAATTCTCACGTGTGTCTAAGGGGAAGATAACCTTGAAGAGGTTAGACTTAAGGCCAGGAGGGTATGCGGGGCGTCCTATCTCCATGAAAGGATATTTTCTGAGTAAAATTGAGTACAGGAATAGGACTACTGTGTCTAAAATATATGTATCCACAGTAGGAGACAACATCTTGGGGTGGCAAGCTCAGAAGGGTTTAGGTGTGTATCTCAATCCCAATAGCAATCCCCAGATTTTAATACAGGAGATACAGGAACACAAGACTGACATCACAACGGAGTTCGAAGAGGTGTTTAGGGAAGGGCTTGGATGCTTGAAGAACTACAGTCACAAAATAAAATTGAAGGTGAACGCCAAGCCCGTTGTGGCAAAAGTTAGGAAGCTCCCCATAGCCATTCAGGAGGAGGTCAGATCCGAATTGGAGAAACTGTGCAAGGCTGGAGTCATCGAACCTGTGGAAGCGACCGAGTGGTTGGCACCCATCGTGGCAGCGAAGAAGAAGGATGGGTCAGTCCGACTCTGCATTGATTTAAGGGCACTGAATAAGGAGGTTGTTGTTGACCGATACCCCTTGCCGAACATCACCCAAATGATGAGCATGCTAGAGGGTGCCAAGGTGTTTTCCACCCTCGATCTCACCTCGGCCTATTTCCAGGTAAAACTACACGAGGAGTCTCAGGAACTCACTGCTTTTGTGACACCTATGGGCGCTTACAAGTTCAAAAGGATGCCTTTTGGGTTAGTCTCGGCGGCTGCCGTGTTCCAAAGAATCATGGGCAACATCCTAAAAGGCATCCCAGGCGTCATGTGTTACCAGGATGACGTGCTTGTTTTCGCAAAAAACCAAGTTGAGCATGATGAGAGACTGAGATGTGTGTTGAGGAGGTTTTTGTCCCAAGGCCTTACCGTAAAGAAGAACAAATGTGTATTTAGCTGTGCAGAGCTGGATTTCCTGGGTCACAAGGTAACGACGGAAGGCATAGGTCCCAAGGCCGAACTGCAAAACACCATCATGAATCTGTCACCCCCCAAAAGCAAGGACGAGATCAAATCATTCATGGGGATGTTGGAGTTCTATGGAAAGTTCATTAGAAACTTGGCAGGCAGGACTTACGCCATCAGGCTTCTGTTAAAAAGGGAAAACGAGTTCAAATGGAGCCAGGAATGCCAGAGGGAGTTCGAGGATGTAAAGAGAGCGCTTGCAGAAGCCCCCAGTTTGAAGTCATACGTGCCCAACCGGGCAACGATCCTCACCACTGATGCAAGCGCGAAAGGGTTGGGAGCTGTCCTCACCCAAAAAGGCGTGGAAGGAGAAGAAACCATAGCCTTTGCCTCAAGGTCGCTCCAGAAGTCTGAGAACAACTACTCAGTTATCGAAAAAGAGGCATTGGCGGTATCATGGGCAGTAGGAAAATTCAGAGACTTCCTGTGGGGTACGCAGTTCACCCTCCGAACCGACCACAAGCCGTTGGTAGAAGTATTCAGCAAGAAAGGTTTGGATGCCATCTCCAGCAGGATAAGGCGTTGGGTGGTCAGTCTCCAGGAGTACACGTTCAACGTCGAGTACGTCCCAGGAACGCAAAACCTTGCAGCTGACTGCCTATCCAGACTCGTCAGTGAAGTAGAAGCAAGGGAAATGCAAGAGAAAACGGATGAAGAAGAAGAGGGATACATGGTAGAGAATGTCTGCACCATCCAGAAGGCGTTGGGAGAAGAAACGTGGAGAAAGGCACAGGATGAGGACAAGATACTGGAGGAAATTTGCAGAAGAGTGAGGGATGGATGGAAGCACAGCGACAAACGAGATGAAGACCTACGGCCTTTCCAGGCTGTTAAGGACGAGTTGACCAATGTTGACGGATGCCTGTTCAGGGGAACAAGGCTTGTGCCACCAGCAACCGTGAGAGACAACCTGGTCGAGATAGCCCACGAAGGGCACTTGGGTATCACCAAAACCAAGCAAAGACTCAGGGAGAGTTATTGGTGGCCGAACATGGACCTGGTCACCGAAAGGAGAATCAGGGAGTGCATCCCATGCAGCAACAGCGACAAGGTCCTGAAGCAACAGACACCACCCATGGTGTGTAGACCACCCCCGTCAGGACCATGGGATGAGTTGGCATTAGACATCGTGGGCCCGATGTCTGGGGAACTGCGGACGCCTTACATCTTGGTGCTCGTGGATTTGTATTCTCGGTGGCCAGAGATAAAACTCGTCAGTGAAGTCACGACAAAGACTGTCATCGGATTCTTGCAGGAGGTGTTTATCCGAGAGGGGCTCCCCAGCAACATCCTCACTGACAACGGAGTACAACTATGCTCGAAAGAGATGGAAGACTTTCTGGAAGAAAGAGGCATCAGACACAAGCGATGCGCATTATACCACCCCGAAACCAATGGCATGGTCGAACGTTTTAACAAAACCCTCAAGGAGAGCATCCAGCTGGCCAAAGCCAGCGGCTTAAGCTGGAAAGAAGAGGTGTGGAGGCGTTTGGAAGCATACAGGTTCACACCGCATCAGACGACGGGTGTTACCCCGTTCGAATTGCTCCGCGCAAGGACACCCAACACTAAGCTTACCCCAGGGTGGATGGAATGGCACAAGGGGTGGTCGGACCGAACCAAAGAAAAGGATAGCCTGAGGAAGCATGAACAAGCCATGAAGGTGAGGAAGGAAGGATACGACCAGCGCAAAGCCACACGGGAGGTCAAATTCAAAGTAGGTGACAACATCAAAATCAAAGCTCCCACAGGGAGGGCAAGCTGGTCAGGGTACAGCAGTCCTACCAAAATCACAAAACTTTTCAAGAATGAAGTCAAAACTCAAGAAGGGAAGATATGGAACCTAGGGAGAGTTGTAAAATACCACCCTCCAGTAGAAGTCCCTGAAAGTGCTAGGGGGGGGGGAGGGTGGTCCAAGACTAGACAGTAGTTCCACCACCATGAGACAGTCAGGTGTCCCTCACCCAGGCCACAGGCCCAACAGGAGAGTGACCAGACCACCCAGGCACTTTGATCAATATGTAATGATGTAACTATTGCCATTCCGCCTACTGTAAGTTTTCACCCCATGTCTTCTTCCTGCTCATTGTTATATTTAATGTTTTCTAGTTCTGCAGGGAAGGGGGATGTGTGGTATCTCCCTCTTCTGCCTCCCCTGGCGGCTCTGCGTGTGATGGTGCTGCTCGCGGTGACATCATTTAGAATGTCACCGCGACCAGCGTTCCAAGGCGAGCGCCGGGGACACTAGTTGAAGCGACAGCATATCGGCAGGCTGTGGCTGAGGTCGCAGTGTTGGTACTACTTTAATAAATCTTCTCTTGTTCATTTACACCACGGCTCCGACTGTCATTTGAGCCGTTACCACACACTCCCATGGAGAATATTCAACAAATGGTGACTAAGGTTACGTTTAAAGCGAGTCAATTAGAACTGGTATGGTTCGATATATTCCAATAAAGAAAAGGCTCAATTAAAACAGTGGTTTACAATGGTAAATATAATTTTACAGAACTTTTGTTCATTGCCACAATCTCTTTCATTTTCAGAGCATGAAACGATTTTTTCTTCCACACAATATGATGTTTGGCAATTGAGCCTGGATTACTATAGATATCCCCCCCCCCCCAAAGTTTAGTAAAGCTAGATTTGACATAACTCAACCATGGCATAGAGGCCACTCCATCCAGACTCAAGTAATCTTTTAAAATCAATTAGTTAAAACTTTTCTCAGGATAAGGCCAATGAGATAACCAGAGGAGAGGCAGCCTTAATAGTAAGATATCCTCCAGATACTCAATAACAAGGGGCATATTATCAAGAATGGGCGTTACATTATCGCTGCTTTTATCGGCAGGAAACTGCCGATAAAGCGGCGATAATGGGCTTGATGATATGCTCTATGAATTCCAATTGAAGCCCATGTTAGATGTCTTTACATCTAAAATGGGCTTCGATTGGAATTCATAGAGCATATTATCAAGCCCATTATCGCTGCTTTATCGGCAGTTTCCTGCCGATAAAAGCGGCGATAATGTAACGCCCATTCTTGATAATATGCCCCCAAGTTCCTTGTGAGTAAGAAAAACTGAAGTACTCTGTGTGATGCATAAAAGGCTTCTTAAAAATGTATTCTCTATTACTGGCAAAACAGAAGTGTCATCATAACCCCAGAATTCACTCCCATAGGCAGCAACTGGGACACACCTGGCACTACAAATATCAAGCAGAATCTTGATAGATGTGTGTCCAAATCTAATAACAAAATAAAAAACGGAACCGATAGTCCTAGTCCATGTTAGATGTCTTTACATCTAAAATGGGCTTCGGTTGGAATTCATAGAGCATATTATCAAGCCCAAGACGATAGGGCGAACCATGATAAAGAGGAATCAAATTGGACACCAAGATAAGGAAAAGATGGAACCCAACTAATAATATTATATTGAATCTTAAAAAGTCTTGACTTTGTAGTCTGGGGTCCTATCACAATAATGTAAGATTTTTAAAAAGTTGGCATTAAGTGAAGTGTGACCATACAGAAACAAAATAATTAAGCAGGCATTTCAAACCCAGAGCAATTCTAGCAATAAGTATGGCATTGTCCGCATGGAGTAATACTGGAATGGACCGGTTGCCAATCTGCTACATATCGGCACCATCCTCATTTATTGGACCGTGTTGATATAGAGCAGGGTTCTTCTATGTCGGTCCTGGAGGACCAGATGCATGCCAGAATTTAAAGATAACTACATTTATCTAAATGGGGATATGCTAAAAATGGATCCTGCCCTTCAGGACCAACTTTGAAGAACCCTGATGTAGAGGGTAAAAGCAAATGGTCCAATATATTTCCTTGTTGGGCACCCCACCTCAGATTAAAGTGATCAGTGCAACCTCCCTTCCTTTTGACAATAATAAGTCACCCTTGTGTAGGCCTTGTAGCCCACAAAGCAAGGTGTATGGTATTTATAGATAGGAGATTACTGTTAACATCTCCTTAACAGTGACTAGTAACCAAAAGCAATTTTAACACTAGGAAGGACTTTGCCATTGGCAGCCTCAAACTTTATTATAGTGTTAGATGAGGGAGGGCACTAATATTACCATAGTACATTACCAGCACACACCAGCCCTCAGATCCCATTTTTAGTGTGGTTACAAATTTTCATCTTCATGGAAATGCCCAAAGTGGGTAGGGTTGGCCATGAGAACTTTTACCCCATTGGTTAGGGCATGCCCAGAAGGCATTTATTTATTTTATTTTATTTAGAAAGTTTTATATAGTGCGAACATGACCACTGAGGGTATTTGAGAGCTTTACAGATTGTGCAGAAGGACGTGTACATGCAAACACAAATATTCAACATAGCGAAAAGTAAGTAGACTTAAAATGTCCGACATTCTCGTGAGACCAGCCGATAGGCCACAAAACATCATCAATAGCCCGGGAGTCAAGTAGGGAAGGCAGACTGAGAGAGTTATTTCTTCATCAAGAGCCCTTTAACTTCTATTTTGAAGAGGACAGTGGAAGAGACCACCCTGACTTCAGGGGGGAGAGAGTTCAAGATCCTTGGCACCATTTCTGAGAATGCTCGATTGAAGGTCTTTTTTTCTTGACTTTTTGTGGTTTGAGTAAGAGGTTGCTGGCCCTTCTGGAGGCTCTTGAACCACAAGAGAGCTCCAATTTCTGAGCGAGGTACATCGGGGTCTTGAGGTAGATGGCTTTTTGTGTCATGAATGCAATTTCCAGCTGTATCCGAGCGTCATATGGGAGCCATTTCAGGGCCAGCAGGTCCGGAGAGATGTGGTTGAATTTTTTAGATTCCGTTATGAGCCTAGCCGCAGCATTGAGGGCCGCCCTAGGGGAGCCGTTTCCACTCTGGGCAAGCCACAGAGTGTTGCACTGCCATAGTCCAGCTTGGCGATCACCATTGCTTGCACTGCAACCTTTAGGTCATGAGCAGGTAGATAGGGTTCGAGCTTCCTTAGGATGCTCAGTTGGAACTTCGCTCCTTTAGTTAGGGAACTCATGTGCTTTTGCATGTTCAAACTTTTGTCTAGTATAATACCAAGCGAGGATGCCGAGTGCTTGAGGTGGGGTCGACAGTTAAGAACAGTAAGCTGATTCAACCATTGTTCAATAACCGGAGATTGCCTGTGGGTTGAGATTAGGAGTAATTCTGTTAGTTTCAGGTGGTTACTTGTCAGCCAGCTTTGTGTTTGCAGCAGGACTGAGTTGAGGGACTGAATGTCCTCAGGGGAGGTTATCTTCAGGTATAGTTGAGTATCGTCTGCATACATGTGATAGTGAATGCTGGATGATTGCAGCATTTCTGTTAGAGGCTCCATGAACAAGTTAAAGAGCGTGGGAGAGTGTGCTGAACTCCCAGCGTAACCTGTGCCGGATGGGACAGGGATTGATTCACCTTGAAGCATTGGGATATATTCAGGAGGAATGAAGAGAACTAATTAAGCACAGGCGCGGACAACCCCATTCTGTGTTCCAGGTGGTCAATTAGGTTATCATGTTTGACAGTGTCAAATCTTGACGAGAGGTCAAAAAGGATAAGTAGGCATGACTCATTGTGGTCCAGCATTCTTAACGCATCATCGACAACGTGCGTTAGAGCCAACTTTGTGCTATGGCCTCAGCCGAAACAGATTGGCATTGGTCCAGGAGTTGGAAATGGTCGATGTGGTTGCAGAGTTGGGCAAGCACAATATTCTCTAGGAGCTTTGCTAAGGTGGGGATGTTGGAGTTTGGGCAAAAGTTATGAAGGTCCGTCGGATCAGCAGTAGGTTTCTATAAAATTGGGGTTACTTGACCCGATTTATGGCAACCTGGAATAGCACCTTGCCGAAGTGATGCATTGACGATCATCATCCACAATGTTAGTAAGGAAGATCTACCTTCTGGGAAAAGGTTCAATGGCAGCGGGTCGTTGTAGTGGTTGGAAGGTTTCAGAGTCGCAGCGTTTTGTGTGTAGCGCATGCATCCAAGGTTTGGAAGAGACTCCAGGATGCATTGTTTTTGTGGAGGGGGGGTTGCGACGGGACAATAAAATCCCTAGCAGGTGGACAGAGGGAAGTCAGTGGACTGAGTGACAGGTGGTCAGAGATCGTATTTCAGTTTCAATCTTACTGGTCTTTTCCGTGAAGAAATCTGTGAATTCTTTGCAATTAGGCAATGTCCCTTGACCCAGAGATGCAGAGTTCGGATAACTATTGGTTTGGGACTTGATGAATTCGAACAATTTCTTTGGACTTTTTGTGCTTGGTCTAGCTGAGTTCTGAAAAAGGTGACCTTTGAGCGTCTGATGCGGTCATTATATATGCTTCTCAGGGATCTTAGGGGGTTCGGATACTCAAGGTAGGGCTAGGACCGCCACAACCTTTCAGCAAGTCTTAGGCTTCTTCTTTCTGAATGAAGACTATCAGTAAACCATGGTTTGGAGAGTTTAGAGGAGATTCTTTTAAGCTGTAGTGGAGCAACCGAGTCTAGTATGTTCAGCATTACGTGATTATAGTGGCTTCTTGGGCTGGGCTTTACTTGTTCTTACCAATTCCAGGATACGGAAGGTGATTCAATAGTAGTCTGTCCAATCACATGGGAGGATCGAATCAAGGAGGATGGAGTTGGGCTTACCAATGACAAGATCTAAAGTAGCTCCTTTGATATGCCTGGGGCTGTCACAGATTTGGATTAGATTGAGGTCAAGAAGGAAGGATTTAAGGCTATTGACCACCACATCATTTACATTCCAATGGAGGTTGAAATCTCCCAGGAAGATCTGGGAGCCATGGAAGTCTGCACTGGCCAAAATAATGTCCATGATCTGTTCTGTGAAGGGAAGGTTTTTGCGAGGGAGATGGTAAAAAGTGTGCAGTTTGCAGGAGTGATTGTTGCCACTAGTCACTTCAATGCATAGGTATTCACAGGACGGCAGTATGTCAATCTGTAGTACCTTTACTGTAAGATTGCTCCGATGTAAACATGTAAGGCCTCCACCTTGCTCACAGGATCTGTCCAACCTAATGATATCATAGTTGGGGGGTATTAAAAGGTCCAGGAAGGGGGCAGCTGAGTCATTTAGCCAGGTTTCCGTCAAAATTACACGGTCAAGATCCTGGGCCAGGGTGGGGTCGGCAATGTCCGCACCGTGTTTAGCTGCCGATCTACAATTTAGGAGCACGCATTTGATACTATTGATGGCGCTTGTTGGAGCGGGTAGCATTCCCACCCAGACATAAAGGTGACACTTCCAGATACCCACTTCAGAACACTACTGTGCCTAAGGAAGAAAAGAAAATGACTAGACTAGCAGTCAGTGACTTGGGAAGAGCCCTAAAGAACTGGACCTACTCACTCTTGTACCCTGGACTAAGAAGTGGACTTCAAGGATTCTAAGGCTGCCCTCTGTTCTGGCTACATGGACACACTATGCTACAGTAGGCCTTTCTGAAACAGTCCAGCTAACCAGTGGCATCTAAACATAGACTGGACATTGCTTTTGGCCTCTGCCTGACACCCTGTGAGTCTCTAATTACCTCTGCTTAGGTCCCGGGGTTCTTTAGGAGTGTACTCCAGTAATGGATTGTGACTTAAAGGACCAAGGGCCAGATGTTCAAGTGTTTATTGCAGTCCCAAACAGGAAACCAGCCTGTTTGCAACTGCAAAAAAGGTGTGGCCTATGTACAAACCCTATTTTGTGAGTTAGTAACCTATGACAGACTCCAAAAATAGGGTTTGCGACTCGCTATTAGGGGTGTGCCAAGGGCGTCCCTTCCTAGTACTTCAATGTACGAATGTTTTACAACTGCAATTGCTGTCACAAAACACTTGCAGTTTACCACCCATTTCAAAAGGGTTGTAAGCCACACTCAAACGGGAAGGGGTCCCCAGGGGACCCCTTCCCATTTGTGCCTGGCAGTGAAAATATTTTTTAAGAGCAAACAGTGGTCCCACGAACCACTGTTTACTCTTAACAAATGAAACAGAAACTTTTCTTTTCTTTTTTTATAAATGCACCCCGTTGTCCTTTAAGGAAAATGGGCTAACATTTAAAAAAAAAAAATGCTATATTTAAAAAGCATTTCAAGTACAGGCAATGTCATTCAATTTTATCGAATCCAATGCATTTCGGGCATTTGTAAGGTCATGCCCTTCATCAGGGAAATAGACACTGTAAAAACGAAAATAGGGTAACATTTACTAATCTCAAAAGCATAAGTAAATTACATATCCGTTAATATGGAGCATCACAAAAAATAGTGCATCACAAAAAAATAGTGCAACTAAGTAAAACATGCAGTAGGATCGTGTGGGATTGGTATGCGTGTGAGGAATAGGTATACGTGCAGGGGTGAAGCAGCATAGTTACTTACATGCCTTTCTTCATGTAAGTTTCAAGTCTGAAAGAAATAGGGAGGGTGCTGTTAGCTTGTATCACGGAGATTAGACGGAGCTAAACTAAGGCGAAACGATTTTGTGCGAGTCAAACAGACCGCGCATGTTTTTCATTAGAACTAACCTCGTATAATGCTCAGTCCGGTCCGGTAATCGTTGTTCTATTGGCCGTAGCGGTTCACCGTAGCGCCACACCCATCTTTGCATTTACCAGAGCTAAGAACCTGGGGGAAATCCTTCGGAACAAACTTCCTGATACCACCATATACTCTGGCACCAAACCGTGTTACAACTGTGGCAGCTGTAACAACATCATCAGAGGCAAAGAAATATGTCATCCAACACAAGGTTACCCCATTAAATTAAAAGTAAATGGCACTTGTGAATCGTCCAACCTGATATACGGAATTAGATGCCCATGTGGGAAAATGTACGTGGGCAAAACAGAGCGTCGAATCAAGACACGCCTAATAGAACACAAATCTAACATTCGTTTGAAAAACACTAAATCAGCGCTATCAGCACATTTTGTAGAAGCGCAACACAATGCTTCCCAAATCAAGTATATCATTCTTGAGATTATCCAGAAAATAGAAGGAAGAGACAATACAAAATTTCTACTCAGAAGAGAGAATTACTGGATTTATAAATTGTTTACCCAGAAACCAATGGGCCTCAATGAACGAATTGAATTTTCATGTTACCTTTAACATTTGCTCTGTAGATTGCTGCTCGTGTATACTGTTGTAAGTTCCATACTATCGGACACATGTACACATATTTCTCACTTTCCACCACCACTTCCAGCCATCTTCCCTAGCACAACCACGCTTCGTATCTACCTCGGGACTAGGACCCCACAAGTTCGTGGCTCCTATGATCACATACTTGTTATATATTTTTTTAATGTACATTTTTCAATTTTTATCATTTATTTTATCTTTTCGGCAATATACCACTAATACCGCGATAGCATTTTTTCAGTAAAGCGAACTAGGATTGGCACATATATAAACACTAGTGTTTAATCAGAGCTTCACTACGTTGTAGTCTTTCTTTACTAGCCATTACCACGTGATAGCCCCCATGATCGCTACGTTTAAATATAAGGAAAGCGCGGTCTGACCCTTTGGCAGCCGGCGCTACGGTGAACCGCTACGGCCAATAGAACAACGATTACCGGACCGGACTGAGCATTATACGAGGTTAGTTCTAATGAAAAACATGCGCGGTCTGTTTGACTCGCACAAAATCGTTTCGCCTTAGTTTAGCTCCGTCTAATCTCCGTGATACAAGCTAACAGCACCCTCCCTATTTCTTTCAGACTTGAAACTTACATGAAGAAAGGCATGTAAGTAACTATGCTGCTTCACCCCTGCACGTATACCTATTCCTCACACGCATACCAATCCCACACGATCCTACTGCATGTTTTACTTAGTTGCACTATTTTTTTGTGATGCACTATTTTTTGTGATGCTCCATATTAACGGATATGTAATTTACTTATGCTTTTGAGATTAGTAAATGTTACCCTATTTTCGTTTTTACAGTGTCTATTTCCCTGATGAAGGGCATGACCTTACAAATGCCCGAAATGCATTGGATTCGATAAAATTGAATGACATTGCCTGTACTTGAAATGTATTAAGAAGCAAAAGATCATGGAAAAATTAAATATGTCAATAATCAATAAAACAAAAAAACTTTTTTGCTGATGAACAACAAATTAAGAGAATGGAAATCTTTTCTTTATAGAAAGATAATGGTAAAGTGTGCCCAACAAGGGATGACCCTAGAGACCCTCTAGGCTCACGTCTTAGCATTTACTCACTCGACGCCATTGGACCCCTGGCGCCACCTTGTGGAGCACCTATAAATATTTACAAACAAAACCCACAATCCAAAAGGAACTTTTATTACATTCAATCAGCTGTGCATCCATCCATTTCTAAATTGTAGTTCAAATATTTAAAAAGCAGTCACAGACATGGTGGTCTGCTCACCCCAGCAGGCCACCATCCCTGGGAGTGCTAGCCATTCCCAATGGGGTCGCAAATTGCACCTGCCTCATGAATAATAATGAGGCAGGCAATTTGAGACCCCCTTAGGAATCACAAACAGTGTCTGAGACACTGTTGTAAATTCCATTTTGCGAGTCGCAAATTGGAAGGGTTGCACATCTGGCCCTTAGTTAGAAGGTAACATCTTTGACCACCGCCAACCTGCTTAGAGAATCTGAACAACACTTCAACACAGTCATCCTCAAGTTGCGCCTAGGATCCCAGTCTACCACATTTCGTTGACTATCATTGGCGCCTTGTGCTTTTTGGCACTACTGCTCCTTAAAACTTTAAACATTCAAATCTACGGTGCTCCTTTTTGTTTTGTTTTCATTTTGATATTAACATGTTACTCGATTCTTCTAATTCAATTAGGGATTTTTATTGTTTTGCATTTTGACTTTTTACTGTTTTGCTACTGTATAAATACTTTCCACATTGCCTTAATTTAAGCCTGTCTGCTCTGTTCAATAGAAGGTTCATGGACATTGTAGTGGGTATGAACAGTTTTGTAATAGGTGTTCATGCAAATACCTATTATTTTGAAGATGCGCACAAATCGCAATTAAGCAAACATATGGGTGCATTATTATTTGAAGTGTAGCAACTGAGAGGGGGAACGCTGTATCAAGTAAAGTACTGTGATTGTGGGTTGCATTTTTCTTTCTACCACCTACGTTCAAGTCATTAGATAGCCTTTGAAAGTCTGTTGATTATTTGGGCTCTATAATTCACTACAGTGAAGCGAAGCACTTAATTCTAGAAAATGTTCAGAAGCTTCCAGCCTACATTTTACTATTGTTGATTAAGAGGTACTTTTCTACTCAAGAATAGGGGTGGGCAGAACTTGCAGAATTTCACTTCAGAGATTCTGAGTACTTCTGCTAATGGGTGGAAAAAATGCAGCTTGCATTGCAATTTAGTGTCAAAAGAGCATGCAGTGTTGAAAATCAGCACAAAAAGAACCATGGGCCTTATTTATGAAGGCCTTGCGCCGCCAGTGCGTCACTTTTTCCCATTTTAAAAGTGGCGCACCGGCGGCGCAAGGCCTTCATAAATAAGGCCCCATGTGTTGTGCCAGAGCGCACACCCATTCGAGTTGATTTTGCTGCTGCTTAAGGAGAGAATCTACTCCAGCAGCAGCAAATCTACTCAAAAGGCAGCCCTCTGGTCGTGATCTCTCACGTACACCGGTGGCCACCTGTCTTAGAAATCATGCTAGGGGACACCAAATCTTGCTCTTGAGCGCACATATTCTAGAGCCTCGCAAGAGAAAAATTCTACCATGCGACAATTGGCGGAATTTGGCCAGGACTCTGCCTTAAAGAGTAATGCAGAGAGGGCAGAATTCCACCAATCCCAAAGGCAGAATGAAGCACTCCACTGACCCCTAATCAAGAACACATTACCATTCTTCTGTACAGAAGGAATGTTCTGTTATGCTGCTAGAAAATGGGTACACTGTAGATACGCTGTTACAAGACCATTCAGTGTACATACTGCCTGCCATAGCTTTGGAGTGGATGTCAAACCCATAATCAATATTTTGCTCACCATCTTTGCCACCTAATAAGTCATGTGTAGAATTCTGTGTGTCATGAATTGGCTATCTATTGTCTAGTATGAAATCGTACCATAGTAAAAAAAAAAGGATGGCTATAGTTTGAGATAGTAATCTATTCTGAATTATGGTAGTACCAAACCAGGTATCATTCTATAACTATTCCTGCTGAAGACTGTGTACCATGGCTATAAAAGGCTTAAGACACCCAAGACACTCAGGACTTTGCTGTTTTGTAACCTGAGTCCTTGCTGTATCTGAATCAAGCAGTTTTTCCTGGAGACCTGAAAGGAGAACAAACTTAGTCTGAGGTGCCAAACCCGCCCCCAACATTGGATAGGGATAGACTGCACTAACATAGAGGGGCATATGGTGCAGCCTAGCATGAAGAAACCAGGTTTGATGTACTGGCCACCGGTTACAGGGGTGCTAGAGTGATACCCCATGAGTTTTGGGACCCCCAAGCAACAACTTGAAATGTGGCCCTTCGCATCTTCTGCAACCCTGTGTTTTTTAAATCTTAGCATTTTGGACATGTGCGAAGCATTTGCTCACATTTTATTTTCAAAACAGTAATCCAGAGTGGCATATGCCCATCTATTACGCTTCATCTATCCAGCACTTCTCCAATTTTATGCATCTTCGAAATTCATTTGATCAAATGTTGTTCTTAATAGGGGTGGACGGAATTTGCATAATCGCGTTACGCAAATCTCCGCGAAAGGGTAAAAAATCTCTGCGAACATGCAGAAATTCCGCAAGCACGCGGAATTGCTTGTTTGCGATGCTTTTTTACTGTTCGCAATTGCTGTTTGCGTGCTCAGTGGGAAATATCTCGTGAACAAGCATTTGAGAATGCGAACAAGCAAAAAATTTTGCGAAGTCACGGAACGCAGAATTTTAGGCAATTTCGCATTCTCCACGGAACGCGACATTACCCAAATTCCACAAATTCCGCGAGCGGAAGGTAATTTACTGCCCAGGCCTAGTTCTTAACTCTGCATGGACAGGTTGATGTTTTGATCATAAATATGAAGTTCTACAAGGATAATGACTATAGTGTGTACTTTTAGATCACAACTGGACAGAATTAGGAGGAAGGCTAATTCTTTTATTGTCTAAACCCATTCTTAAACCGTGCCTTTCTTTAGTGGCAGGAACTGTAGCAGAGGCACTTGATGAAAATGCAGCCTGTTCTGCCAAATACTCCCGATATGAATGTTATAATGTGTACAAGAAGTACTACCTAGAAATCTTTAGCAATCAGAAAAGTAAGGAAAGTCATGTAAGTGGAAGGTTCTGATTGGTACATCTTATGGGTCCAATTTCCTGTATGGAAATCCCTGTTTATTGCTCATCTCCACTCCTTCAGTAAACCTCTCACTATGTGTTATTAGTCAAGTGTGAATTGGTACTCACCCACCATCAGCCACTCCCCACGGGTTCAGAGATTACGAAATGTGTTTCTTTCCATAGCTCAACAGCCTTGATAAAATACTGAGCAAGTTTAATGCTGAAAGATTATACCTTGAGGTTCGGTGAATTGTAAAGGCAATTAAGACACTCAGAACCCTCATACCATCCATTGCTTATAATCTTATTGAGGTTAGTCTTGCATCATCAAGCTCTGCTTTTAACACATTGCAATATATCTGATGCCTCTTGCTGAAATCATCGGTCTGTATACGGGGCACGCACCGAAATCATCGGTCTGTATGCGGGGAACGCACCAATTATTCAAGAGTGATGATAAAACAGGAGTAGAACTCAACCACAGGTGTAAGATTCTTTTTGGATCTCAGTGGCAATCAGGAGTTGCTGGGTGGCATTTGGTGTGGGTGGAGAATGTATTGCTAGTGTGCCATGGCCACCAGCATGACTACACTCCAACTGGACAACCAAGGTGCTCCCTTTGAGCAGGGATCACCAGGGCAAGCATAGTTGAGCAGTCTGGGTTCCTGTTAGAAATTCAATTGCAGTTTAACCCAGTAAATAATACTACATAAATTTAGTTGCATAGACAGTACTACATATTTACAGAACAATATGAATTGAATGTATGAATAAGTTAAAAGAAAGTACAAAATGAGCCAGTGCTGGTTCAACCCTTAACTTACAAGAATGGACTTCAACTCCACCTTATATTTTTTTCAGCAAGGCAACAGAACTTTTTCACCCTTTTTGAATGGAAGTTAATTTAAATTACATCACTCATCATCATAATTCACAGTTAAAATTCAGTCAATGATGAGAGTTTTAAATGCATTTTCAAAAGGTAATTCCCTTTAAGAGATTAGTAAATTCTTTTTATTTGTCCTTTTATTCAATTAGTATATCAGATAAATCTGTTTTCAGAAATTATCACACCAAAATATGGTTAAAGTAATCAATAATGGAAATTATCAAGCATGATCCATAAAGAAATGAATCCCTATTCTAATTAAGAAGGACATAACCTAGAAGAACTCATAAAGAGTTCTGGTAAAGAGTAAGATCAAAGGAGCATCAAAATTGAATTCAGAATTAAGCAGTAACATTTCCCATAAAGAGTACTTCTTGAAACTCAGCCGAGTCTCATCTCTCCAAAGTCATTAACATACAGTTACAGTAGCAAACCTTACAGAAATAAATCTCAATCAGGAAATGGGGAAACAAATGCAACAGTAGCTACACCCGTCAAGGTACAAGGATAAAGAATCTTCACCTACAGAATGTCAGGCATCTGCAATAGCCGTCAGAAGTAGTGTACAGCAAGCAAGTAGCTGTGGAAGCAAAGGAAAATAAGGGTTGCAGTCAAAGGGTAGAATCTAATGACGCTGACCAACTAGAAACATGCACTAATATAAATGACATGACAACAGGCTAACAACAAAGTTGCGAACCTGGTCATTTCAGTTCATGAGAAGACAACTTTCAATGGCATGCAGCTTCTTTCTTCATTTCCCTTGGCAAACACATGGAGTTCAAAGTCCAATATCACATTTGTAAAGGACAGTACTAAACATGTATGTAACTGGGAACGTCTAGCCTTGGTACTAAGGGAACTATATTGCAGTGACTATTCTACCATTTATTCAATGTTTCAGTGAGGAACAATGAACTGCACTAAAGACAGAAGCATTTGGTTGCACATTTTTTGTTAAGTAATCACATTAGAATATTCTTGTAAGCATACGCTTTATTGTTAAATGTGTAATTCTCTATTCAGCATTATATGAACATGAGATAGTTAGGAAGTTCAAGCTCATTTAAGGAAGGAATACCTTTTATAAACTCAGCACATTCTGCAGTTATGACAAAATCCAAGCAAGTCACAATAAGGTCAAGCTATCAAATACATTTGTGCATGGTTCATCATTTCCCAAATTATTAAAGGAAAAGTCTAGCTGAGGCCTACCACAACAAAATGAATACCTGGTGCATTGTGCACATTTTGTCTACGTGTCATTTTAAAATCCGTTTTTCGTGTTTACCTAAAGCAAGTTAATATTGTTGGTAATTAATTTTTATGAGAAATGTTCTACTCTAACAAGAACAGAAAGCAATAAATATAAGGATTGCGCTCCTTCTGAGGCTGAGGTATGACCTCCAACAATTTTGTATTTAGGCATTAGGGTCCATATATTCTCCATTATTGCTCCTATAAATATTCAACCAACCAAGATGGCCACTGGACGAGAGCTCCTCCACTGAGCTCCTGGGTTAGGGATCACTAAATCGGTGGATATCCCTGTTCAACCCAGCCACCCATCGTCCGACTGCCCCCATCGTCATATCACAGCATTTATGGACCCTCCGCTTCGACTTTTGGTCACGGACCCCTCTCACCTCACTTGGGGCCACTGGTCTGCTCTGCAGGCCGCTGGACGACTACTCCGGATGCGTTGATCCTGTCTGACTGTCGGAGCCCCCTCTGAGTTTGCCGTGATAAGAATCCCGGCGGATGCCTCTTTTCCTTTGACTGACTGAGTGCTGCACTCTGATTCTGGCGGATAACAGTGGGAGGCCGAGAGAAATCCCTCACCCAAAACTTAACAAAAACGGGGTCCAAAATCTGTACCTCTTTTTTTTCTGATCCGAAATATCCAACTTAGCTATAGCTCTCATAGCGCATATCCAGTCCAACACTGTCGGGGAGGTTGAGGAAACCCATAGTTTACAGAGCTCTCTCCGTGCCAAAAATATAGCATAAAACAGAAGCTTAGCATTATCATCTGTGCCCTTACCTTACAGATCCAATCTTCCCAATATAACTAGCTCAGGGCTTACCTCGATCTGCAAGCCTAGGACTGTTGACATACAGCTACTCACGACCTCCCAGAATTCTCTTATCTTCGTACATAGCAGAAACATATGAAGATCATCCTCCTTAGGACTTTTGCATTTAGGGCACTCCAACACACCGCCAGAGCCACATTTGGAAAGCCTTCAAGGGGACCAATATGCCCTGTGGATTGTAAAGAAATGATTCCGCCTTAAATTTGCAGGTCTCACTATTTTGTAAAGCATAGACATTGTTACTTGCCATTGGACTTCTGTTGCGATCCCTGGCAAGCAATCTCCCCACAGGGTCTCCGGCAGCGTAAAAGGACCGTCCTCCATCTCCAGCATCAGCCAATACCACAGTGCAACTTCCTTTTTGAAAAGGTGGTCTAAGTAAAGCTTCTCTTCAAACTCATTATAAATACCAATTTGATTTTCCATTCCAATTGACCAACTTTGAGTCTGCAGGTATTTAAACCTCGAGAAGCTCCGCCCCCATTCTTCTTCGCAAAACCCCCAAGAAATCAGTTTACCATCCGGAAATAAATCCTTCCATCTCTGGGGTCCACCTCTTTTAATGGATGGGCCAATGCGTCCTTTCACCAAGGAGGAGACCCTGGTGTGTTCCAAATCAGAGCCTGGTAGCTGTAATATGGAATCTTTAGTGCCTTTCTAATTCTAAACCACAGCTCTGCTAAATCCCTTAAAACTTTCAGCCTGACCTTTTTAAAAAATTTCAGATCAGCAAACTTATGCAGAAAACCCTGCTCATTCAAATTACCATCTCTGAGCATTGCACAAAACATATTTCCAATGTCTGAATTTGTCGGGGTGTTCAAAAGCATTCTACAATTTTTTAGCAGGATGGCCCATGAATAGATTTATAAGTCCAGAACCGCCAAACCTCCCTTCACGAGCGTTCTCCTAAGCTTCTTCTAGGAGAGGCGCGCCCTTTAGACGCCCACAAGAACGAGCTAATCTCACTCTGTAACATTAAAAACCACTCTTTCTTGAATAGCAGAGGAACTGTTTCAAACAAAAAAGTTAATTTTGGCAGGATCATCATTTTCACCAAATTTGTGCGACCAGACAGTGACAGCGGTAAGTGAGCTCATCCTCGGAGAATAGCACTTATCTCCGTTTTTTAGCTTAAAAAAATTAACTTTAGTAAGGTCTCTAAAATCCTGCGTAATCCTGACCCCAAGATATCTCATTTCAGCCTTACATCTGATTCCCTCAGCACCCAAATTCCAGGACATAACTTCTGTTTCATCTCTGTTTATAGCATAGCCTGAAACAGCCCCAAACTCATTGGTTAATTCTAGAAGGCATTCCATTGACTGATGTAAATTAGAGGTGTAGATAATAATGTCATCGGCGTATAGCCCAATCTTTTTTGACCAGCCCTCAAATTTGAATGGGGCAATACCCTCTGCGGCTCTTATCTTACATGCTAAGGGCTCGATGTATAAATTAAATAAAAGTGGGGATAGGGGACACCCTTGTCTTGTCCCCCGCATAATTGGAACTGGTTGAGTTAGAATCCCATTAACTAGCACTCGAGATGTAGGGGAATGATATAAGGATGCAAGTGATCTACTAAAGTTCTGAACTAAATTAAGATGATTTA
This sequence comes from Lissotriton helveticus, assembly GCF_964261635.1. Lineage (NCBI taxonomy): Eukaryota > Metazoa > Chordata > Amphibia > Caudata > Salamandridae > Lissotriton > Lissotriton helveticus. Next base: position 1,711,555,372 of record NC_136059.1, read on the forward strand.
TCACAGCCTGCAAGTATACCCAAATTCACCCAATCAAAAACCTTGGCAGCATCTAACGCGATAACCGCCAAGGGCAAATCATGGGTCCCTATACTTTGGTGACTTCCCTGGCTTTAGTATTAATATGATATTTGCCTCATTCCAAGAAAAAGGCAGGGAGGCCTTTCCCATAAAAGTCTGGTGGAATAACTGGCAGACAATGGGTGACAGTATACCTATCATAGATTTGTAAACTTCGGGCGGTAGACCGTCTTGCCCAGGTGCTTTACCTCTTTTTACTCCTTTAATAACCCGCTCAACCTCTAACTGGGATATTTCTTGATTTAGTACGCCCTTCAACTCATCAGATAATGGCTCCAAGAACTCTACCCAACCCTTTACCGCCTGCTCTTCAACCCTGAGATCCTCATTATAGACTTTTACAAAGTATTCGTGGAAAGCACCCGCTATTCCTTTACTATCCGTGATCGTCAAGTCTAACTCCTCAACTCTTACTTCTTTAATTTAGTTATGAACTTGATCTTTTTTCGCCTTCCAGGCGAACAATTTACTGCTGCCCTTACTGTATTCAAAATGCGCAAGTTGACTGGCATCCTATTTCTCCTTAACCCTTTGACTCAAAATTGGCGTTTGACGTTTCTGTTGCTCCCGCTCCGATCTTCGCTCTGGCTACAATTTCACCTGAATTCGGTGTGTAAACTCAGCGAGTGACTGCAGCGGGTTTCTTCCTTCTGTGGAGCTGTACGGGGTCCTTCTTCTGGTGGGCTGGAGAACTGGAGAGCTGGAGAGCTGCGGCTGATCGGCATTTGCTCGGTCTGCATTGGAGAAAGGATAGTGGCTTGGTCCGGCTCGCGGACTTGCGCACTCACGGTCACGGACCCACTTTGCTGCCTCTGCTGGCTACTGCCTGCTGGCTCTGGGGCTTACGGATTCCGGTCTAGGGAAGTCACTGTTTTCAGACACGGCAGCTGCAGTCGCACCCGGTGAGTTTCTCTCTCCTGGAAGTTTCCCCTTTCGGACTCCAGTCATTCAGACATTTGCAGGCTGCAGGGAGTCTCCTCGTTTGTTTAGGTGCTTCAGGGGAAGTTACGGACTTCATTATCCTGAATCCTCCACCTGCTTGTCGTTTTTGGACTTCTGATTTGGACCTTGATTTGACATAGGCACTTTTTTGTTGAACTTACCAGGCGCCCTACATTTCGCCATTGCCGTGAGGGGAACGGCCGCACCGGGGTGAGTCCAGCCAACGCCGTGAGAGGAACGGCAGGACTACATTACCCAGGTGCCCCGGCGGCGCTCACCTGACGCCAGCAACACCGTGCCCGGAGGCGCTTGAAAAGGAAGAAACGCCTCCCGCAACCGCGGGACGCGCCGGACGAAGCCCGGACTAAGGGCGGACAGTCTGGGACAGTCCGGGACTGGTCGAGGCTGGGCTGGGCCTTGTCTCTTGGTCCGCCGGTACAAGAACTTTGTGGACACGTAGAACTTGACTCTCCAAATATCGCATAAACAAAACTGGGCGATCATCATTTTAACCCTATTCGACATTTTAGAATTGACCATCGCTCTACTCTTTGCTGATCGATCCAATTTAGCACCCAGAAAAGTGTTAAAGTCACCCGCCATAATTATCCTTCCAGTAAAACCCAGTAGTTCCCTGGCCAGCTCGTCTAGTGGGCCTACATCGTCCTGATTCGGACCATAGTAACCAATAACAAGAAACATTTGCCCAGCCATCTTTAATTTCACAATCAGCCATCTCCCTTTAACATCAGCAACTTCAGCCTCCACTGAAACATTTACCCCCTGCCTAATTAAAACTGCAACTCCTTTCGTAACCGCTGTTTGTGAAGTATAAACTGCATGGGCCACCCAACGCTGTCTCGAAAAAAGTTCCTTACTTTCAACCCCTGATAAATGGGTCTCCTGCAATATTATAATTTGAGCCGAAGAATCCCTTAAATACCTCAAAATTAACTCTCTCCTCGGTTTCACACGTAGACCATTTATATTCCAAAAAAAGATTCTCAGTTGCCTTAAATTAACCCCAAACATGACAACCAAACCCAGCTAACAAAACAAATCTGACAGCAAAAAGGCTTCTGAGGAATTTTTCCAATGTTCTCCCCCTTCCCTTACCTTTACCCTTACCCTACCCAATACCTCTGTACACCCCATCCCCCTCCCCAAAAATCTCAACCCCCCCCCCTACCCTGGAAAACCCAACCAAATTTCCCATGGCCAAGGCCCTTTGGGTGCCAACTGCGAACAGTGCAGTAAATATTAAACTGAAAAGAAAAAGAAACACAGTGCCTGCACGGCATCGAATAAGTGGACCTAACAAGAACAAAAAGAACAATTCACACTCATATTTGTGCTTGACTGGACTTAACTACAAACTTTCAGCTTGACATTGTTCCAAAAACTTATCAACCTACTCAACAAAACGAAATGAATACATTTTGTTATTCCACATAACCTTTAGGAAAGCCGGAAACTTCAGTTGAACTGAAGCTCCCAGCTTCCTCAACGGCGCGATCCGCTTGCCTAGCTCCCATTGCCTGTTAGCGGTTGCCGGGGACAAATCCGATCTGACCTCAACCTTAGCACCTTCAACCTCAATAGTTTTCTTTTTAAGAGCAGCAGCCAGAATCTTTTCGTTTAAACCATAAGTCAGAAAATTGATCAGAATTCTCCTGGGCTTTGGACGGTTTGGGTTCAACCTGAAAGGATCGCGGTGCACTCTCTGTATATCTCGTAGAATTTCCTCCTCACTCTCTTCCAGCTGCAATTCAGTCTTAAAAAGCTGTTCTACATATTTCTTGATATCCACCCCATTCTTTGCCTTCTGGCAACTTTAAGATCTTCAGGTTGTTCCTCCTTTGCATATTTTCCAATCTTTCTACTCTCTCTTCTTGTTCCCTATCCTTCTTCTTAATAGCATCCAACTCCTTACGATTAACCGTAACCACCTCCCTAAGATCCTTAACTTCTGCCTCTAAAGCATCCGTGCGGGAGTTCAAAACATCGTTTTTTTTCTAACATGCTACAGGCCGCTCTAATATCTTCCTGATTTAACTTGGAAACCTCAAAGCCCTTACGCATATCAACATCTAGTTTCTTCAAGAGAGCAATAACTGAAAATTCCCCACCTTCCGGCTCGTATTTTGATTCAGACCCTTCCTCAGTATGACTGCTCAACTGATTAAATTTCTCTGCCTCAGCAGCCAAAAGACTTGGGGTACTCATATTCTCTAAAAATCCTAGGATCTCTCCCGGGGTTAAAACCCCTACATTTAAGGCTGAAGCTGAGGCAAGCTGCTCTATACCATCCTCTGCACTTCCGATTGGATCAGTCTGAACCTGTGGAGCATGACCCGCCTCCTCCATATCTAAGGAAAGGACCTGATAACGATTAGGGCTCAGATGTTTAGACCAGTCCAGTAAATTTACCTGTCCAATACTTCTATCGCCTTCCAACATGCAGAGGGAAAACATGGCGGCCGGCTAAGAGCGGGTCGCGGGTGTCTGTATCAGCAGCAGTGCCTTTCGAAACTCCAGCGCGGGTCAGGAACGAACGAGACGGTGCGATGATTAGCGGTGATTAGCGGCTTACCGTAGGGGGTCTTCTTGAAGCCTTCCAAGCGAGTTGAGGAGATTCGCGGTTTTTGGCGGTGCATGGCGGCTCCGGCTGCTAGTGGGTCTCAGTCCAGGATCGAGGTCGAGGTGGAGGCGGAGTCATCGGCTGCCGAGCCTGAGCTCAGCTGGGAGAGAGCAGCGTTTGAGCTCGGCAGAGGTCATCGAGCTGCTGCAAGGATTTTGTTCTGAGGTGGAGGCGTTGGTAGAGGATGCAGGGAGGCAGTGGATCTTGGCGGAGAAAGCAAGGAGAGTTCCCCACCCCCATTTCAAATGCGGAGGACGATTCGTAGGACTTGGGAGGTACAGCGGGTCCGTGGGCTCTGTGGGCAATTTGAAATTGAAATCCCTGTCCACAGCTGGTCGGGAAGGGGTCTCTAGGTACGCTCTGAGGAGTGTTGGGAGGGGGAGGGGGCTTGATAAGTTGCTTACTAAACACAGTGGTTTGCCTAGAGAAAGTAGTGAGAGTGTCTGCGGGGTTAAAGCCAAGAACATAGTAAAGAAAAACAGTAAACAGGGTAGTAGGTGTAATAAGCTGGGGAAGGCGGGCTCACTGGAGCATAAGATCAAGACAAAACCCTCTCTCACCTCATTTTTCAAAGTTGTGCCTAGGACTCTGACATTAAAGGGAGAGTGTCCCTCTAATTTGATTAACACAGCAGTAGCTACTAGATCTAAGGAGGATAGTCCGGCCACGGCCAAGAACTTCATGTTGGATGTCCATCTATAGTTCTCAATGAAATTCGTGTTGGATTGTGCTTTTGGCACAAGGATTTCCTATCTTCCGTATTGCCTAACCATTTCATTTCATCTAATTCCTCTTTTGGTTCCATCCAAAATGGTAATGGTCATAAGGAAACAAAGGATAGTAAATGCTTCAGCTGGCACTACATTAAGACACTGGCCTTCTGCAAATGGCTGGCAACGGCAACAAGTGAATGGGAAGATCTCTTAACACCTTCCATGCCCCACGGATATCCCATCTTCCTGGTCAAGGAGCTCTACTCTTACACCATCCAGTCCTACGGAGAGGTCACTTTCATCGGTCAATAGCCACACTCTCAAAATGGACCTAACGCTTTCATCATCAACTACCCACCTAACCTTTCGAAAATCACCGCCAAAAAACACAAGCATCACTTACTAAGTTCTAGGCCCGAAATCTTAATCTCGGACGTCTATCATTGTGCAAACAAAGGTAGTAGAGTTAATGACCTTATTTTCTACACCAGAAAAAGAGCATGTTGGCGAAAAGTCCTCTACTCTATGCTCTGAATATCATTTACCAGAAAAACACCTATGGTCTCAAATTGACTACAGTGCCTTCACCCACGCTCAACGTAAATGCCACCATCACCCTCTAAAACAATGGGGTCATCTTATACAAGCTTCCAAAGCCAACCTGATTAAGAAAGCTACTAACTTCCTGTCACTCAAGCTCGTGTTTCAGTGAAGCCCAATGACACCCACCCTCATCCTTCCAGCAATCAGGTCATCACCAGTCCTCCCTTCACCTCTCAGCGGAGACCCTTGCTCCCTCTGAATCACTCTTCACTGCTAGAAGATCACAGAGCGGCTCAGTCCCCGGTGGATGTGCCCCAACCTTCTAGTCCCTCGACCCATCAGGTGAGAAACATCTCGGGTCATCTCGGCGCACAACCAGCTAGCCTGGTTCTTTCTGTTCCTCACGCGGAGAGTTCATTCCTGTTCCCTATTTTCATTGCCCTGGCAAGTGAGGGACATCAGCAAGTGAGGGACATCTTGAGTCCACTCAGCGCACAACCAGCTAGCCTGGCTCCTTCTGCTCCGCTCGCTGAGAGATCCCCATGTGACCTGGTATCTTTGCCCTCATTGATTTATCACTTTTCCCTAATCCCTCTCCCCATGCCACATACCACGCGGGTGAGTGGACAAATGCCCTACTCCGACCATGATTTGTCATACCCACGGTCTCCGGTCGGAAGTGCTCCTGACCCTCAGAGATATGGTCATACCACCCTCGATAATGCCACATCTTTAATTCCCAAGGTTCATTGTACCCCGCTAATTCCACACAATCAACTCCCTCCCCAGGAACCACTATCCACCACCTTAGCGCACACAGGCTTACACGGATACCCGCCCCTCAGCCTGCTCTCTCAACACATCCTATCCCCCTTTCAGACTTTGTTGCATGCCCTGATGATGAATATCTCCAGCTGCACCTTCTCACTACCGAACTACATGACCTGAAAGTCCTCTAATGGATTTTCCCCCCGTGATCAGTTCCATGCTCACCTCTGTGAATCTGCCTAGAACCTCACTTAGTGATAGTGAACGCATGGGCTAGTTGTTAGCCCCAGCCTTCTCGCAAACCATTCCCTAAGCTAACGCGCAGCCTAGAAGATCTGAGACCTTGGCGTTCAATGATCTTAACGACCATCACAACTCTTACTCGTCTAGGTCCAACTCCAACTTGACCCCGCCGAAGCAAATACAAACCATCCATCCTAACCTGCACAGAGAACCTCCTCATAATCTTAGAGTCATCAATAAAGACAATCTCACGAGAGTGAATGTCACCCTGACTCCTTCCTCCACAAATCCACCACGACAGAAATGTATACGACTCAATTGCAGGTCAGCCAGCAAACACGCCTCCGACATCGTTGACCTAATTCAACAAAATGATCTAGACATTATCATCCTTACTGAATCCTGTCTAAACCCAGCCTCCACACCTATTTCAGACATCCTTGTACCTCCTACTCATGATATAATTAGGCTAGACAGAGTTAGGAAGCTTGCAGGTGGCCTAGCCTGCATTCATAGGAATACTCTCGATTTTTCACATGGAGTCCTCTTCGCCCTCTGCCTGGGAATATCTTTGTCTCAACATCTCAAGTACCAACCAGCCGGTCTGCAAACTTCACACCTTTTATCACCCTCCAGGAGACAACCCCCCCTTCATTGAACAACTAATGGAGATCATCTCGAGTAATGTCAACTCAGCCATGTCCCAAATCTTTCTTGGAGATTTCAACCTCCACTGGTCTAATCCTAATGACCAAGCGGTAACTTGCCTTAAAGACTTATTGAATGATCACGAACTAACGCAGCACTGTGACCAAAACAACTCCCAACAAAGGTGAAACTTTAGACCTCATTATTTCAAAAGTGCAGTCCATCACACTGGAATCCATTACCCCTTGCGATTGGTCAGACCACCACTACATTCTCTTCGATATTAACATGGAGGTATCGATGAGGAAGGCTCATCCAATGAAATCTAAGATCTGGTAAAGGGATTTCAGATCAATAAACCCAGTTGAATTAGCTGCTCACTGTAAAACTGCCCTCACCTCCCAAGCTGACTTGGCCATCTCTAACATCTTGGACGATATTGCACCTCTTCAACAAAAAAAATACCTCAGCAAAAAAATCTAAACCATGGTACAACGACAATTTAAACACGGAACGCCACAACCTCAGGGCAGCTGAATGAGCCTGGAGGTCAAATCCCTCCTTGGATCAACTAAAATTCCTTAGAGAGGTCAGGAGTATTTACAACAAGCAAATCAAGAGCACTAAGACAGATTTCTTCAGACAACAACTTGCTCAAGCCGCAAATCAGCCCAAGAAACTTTTCAAATTGGTCAAACAACAATCAACGGTTGGTCCAAATCACTCTGTCTCGGATGTTAGCCCACCGTCTGGCGATGACATTTCTGCTTTCTTCATTGAGAAATCAAGACTCATCTCCAGTGACCTTGCCTCCTAGAAGGCTCTACTTCCAGCTTCTGGGTCCGCACCACCTCTTGTCCCCTTAGAATGCCCAATCTCACCAGCCTGATCATTACCAACAATACCTCATGGAGCACCTTTACCCCTTTCAGTGAAAAATACATCAACAGGATTCTTCAGAACATCAATCCATCCAACCACTTCAGTGGCCCATTGCCCCTGACCATCTTCAAAGAGATGAAGAATGTTCTCGTCCCCAACTGGACAAGGATTGTAAATGCTTCTCTATCACAAGGCATGATCCCAGACTGTCTAAAAGCAGCGCAGGTATCGCCCATACTAAAAGAAAACAACCGCAGATAAATCTGACCTCAATAATTTCCCCCCATATCTAACATCCCCACTCTAGCCAAACTACTAGAAAATGCGTACAATCCCAACTTTGTGATCCCATGGAGAATTTCCAACTCCTTAACCAGCATCAGTCAGGCTTTCGGAAGGGGCACAGCACTGAATCAGCACTCTCCCACGTTATGGACGACATCTTAAAAATGCTTGACCAAAATGACTCATGCCTCCTGATCCTCGTTGATCTTTCCTCAGCATTCGACATGGTTAATCACGACAACCTCCTTTCCACTCTGAAGAAAAGGATGGGATTCTCGTGTTTGGTGTTACAAGGGTTCTCCTCCTTCCTCCACCACAGAACACAAAGAGTTAAGTCAAACCACTTCCTCTCCCAGGCCTCTCCAGTACTCATGGGTGTCCCCTAAGGGCCCACCCTCTCTCCTATCCTCTTCAACCTTTTTTTGGAACCTCTTGCTAATACTCTAAAAGACATGAACATTCCTTTCCATATGTACGTGGACAACGCACAACTTTACCTGAAAATCTCATCCCTGGATCACATCATCTTACTCAACTCTACCCTAACGTCTACTCAAAATTGGTTAACTGAGGACCACCTCCTGCTCAACACCTCCAAAACTGAATACCTTCTCAACTCTCCTCCGAACCACCTCCTCAAGCCTGACCTTTGGCTGTCTCACCTCACTGCTTTCAATTACACTCCTCTCATCATAGACTCTGCCAAATCACTCAGAATCACCTTGGACAAGCTCCTGAATATGAAAAATCATATCAGCAATGTATGTAAGGGAGCTAATTACTTGCTGAGGACACTTAGATATATGAAGCCCTTCCTTCCTAAAAAGTGACTTCAAACAGGCGGTCCAAGTACTGGTCTTGCCGAGGCTAGATTATGGCAGCGCTAAGCTCTGTGGCCTTTCTAAATACACCCTGGCTCCACTAAGGTCAGCACTGGACATTGCAGCCAGGCTAGTTACTGGTACTGGCCACGAAAACCTCCTTCAAAGACCGCCTCATCAACAACGCACACGACAGCAAGGAGCTCTTCAACATCGTGAAGGAACTCTCCAACCCCAGCTCCAACACCAACGACATCCCGCCGTCGCAAGCCCTATGCGACTCCCTCGCCACCTTCTTCCACCGCAAGATAGCAGACATCCACGACAGCTTCAACACCCACACAGCCCCAACAGACAGCAACATAACGGACCCTCTGCACACCATCGACCACGTCCCCTTGCTAGCCTGGACCAATGTGAGCGTCGATGACACCATCAATCCACTCTGGCTCTCCGTCAGACCCATTCCCACACTACGACTTCAACAAAGCAAGCAGCTCCATCGCACCCCACCTAGGCAACGTCATCAATCTCTCCCATGAGACCGCGACCTTCCCAGAGAGCTGGAAGCACGCTGAGATCAACGCCCTGCTCACAAAACCCAAGGCAGACCCAAGAGACCTCAAGAACTTCCGACCCATCTCTCTGCTCCCCTTCCCGGCCAAGGTTATTGAGAAAATCGTTAACAGACAGCTATGCGCACACCTCCACGCCGCAGGAATCAGAGACAAGGCTCTGGAATGGACCACCTCCTGCCTCTCTGGCAGAACCCAGGGCGTCCGCCTCCCCCCGTTCCGAAGCCTCCGAGATCATCTACGGCGTACCCCAAGCATCCTCCCTCAGCCCGACACTGTTCAACATTTACATGGCCCCGCCTGCACACGTCGTGCGACAGCACAACCTCAACATAATCTCCTACGCCGACGACACTCAACTGATCCTCTCCCTCACCAAGGACCCCATCACCGCCAAAACCAACCTCCATGAAGGAATGACGGCCGTCGCCGACTGGATGAAGATCAGCCGTCTGAAGCTGAACTCGGAGAAGACGGAGGTCCTCATCCTCAGCTCCAACCCATCAGGCTGGGATGACTCCTTGTGGCCAACGGCACTGAGGGCAGCCCCGACCCCCACTGACCATGCACGCAACCTGGGAATCATCCTCGACTCAATGCTCTCAATGAGCAAGCAAGTCAATGCAAGAAAGACAGTCACCCAGGCCCTCTTCAGCAGCAGACTCGACTACGGAAACACCCTCTACGCGGGAGCCCCGACCAAGCTCGTCAATCGACTACAACACATCCAAATGCCTCGGCACGACTGATCCTCGATGTAGCACGACACGGCCACATCACCCCCCACCTGAGAAACCTGCACTGGCTTACCGTCAACAAGAGGATATCCTTCAAGCTCCTCATCCACGCACACAAGGTACTCCACAAGACCGGCCCAGTCTACCTCAACAGACGGCTCTCCTTCTACACCCCTAACTGCCAGCTACGCTCCGCCGACCTCTCACTCACCACCAACCCGTGCATCCGAAGAACAACCACCGGCGGGAGATCCTTCTCCCACCTCGCCGCCAAGACATGGAACACCCTCCCACTGAGCCTATGACAGACCCAAGACATGCTGACCTTCAGGAGGACACTAAAGACCTGGCTGTTCGAACAGTAGTGGCCCCCACCTCCCCCCCAGCGCCTTGAGACACTCGCGGGTATGTAGTGCGCTTAACAAATTACTGATTGATTGATTGATTGATTGTACCAAAAGAAATGAGCTCATTTCCCCAGTCCTAAAATCTCTTAAATGGTTGCCCTATGAAGCTCGAATTCAGTTAAAGATTGTTGTTCTAGCGCACAAAGCCCTGCATGACAACACCCCCAGGTACCTAGCCCAAAATCTTGAAGTATCCTGTGGTGAGAGAGCCTCAAGAAGCGCTAACAATTTCCTCTTGAAATCCGTATCATGAACAAAGAAGATAACTTGTCGTCGAGCCTTCTCAGGTGCTGCCCCAAAGATCTAGAACTCTCTTTCTCCTGATTTACGCAGAATCTCATCAATAGCTGCTTTCAAAATTGAAGCCAAAAGATTCCTAATGAACAGATTCTTACCTTAATTTGGGCTATGTGCATTTGCTTGTAACCACTGATTCTAGAACTAGTGCACCAACATGTGTTGCATTGACCCTACAACTTGTTTACCAACTTGTGTTTCTGCTCTCTGCTCCTCTCGGCTGTAAGGTGTGCCCCCCCATAACAGCCTGTCCTTTACCTGTTAATTTTATTACTCGCTGTGTTCCATTTGTCTGTGATTATTGTGGCTACAACTGTTTCGTATTTTTACTTGATATCGTTACTGGATTTTTTCTCTCGCTTTCATCCTTGTGTAAGACCCTCTGATATCCCTCAGGATCTTGTTTGCGCTATATAAAACTTTATGAAATAAAAATAAAAATAAATAAAATATTGTCATTCAATTGGGTTATGCGAGCTGAGATCTGAACACTTTGAGATTAGTTAAGTTTACTTCAATGTTTGGATCAGACATTGGAACAGATATTCAGCCACTAAAATAACTAAAGAAACCTATGATTCTTTTCACTCATTCTCAGAAAAGATTCTGCCTTCAGCATTGGGAAATGCAGTGTGCCGGAGCCCCAGCTGCTAAGCTTTTAGTAGAATAAATAAAAAAAATATTTTCCCCACAAAATATTACCCAAACAACAGGTTCAGATACAGTAAAGTCCATGGTCTTGTGTGATCTTTGTGTCATCTTCAATTAGTTATTATGGATTCATTAATCAGCACATAGGTGGGACACAGTGAACCAAACTGTTCTTAGGTTTTCTCAAGTGGATCTTTAGGGGTGAGCATCTCAAAAAAGGAAGATTTTCTTGTGGTGTACATGCACCAGTCAAGGGAATCCACTTGGAAAACCAAATCTTCACCAGTTTCATCTGTGAACTGGACTTCAGTATTTGGACCCATTACACCTTCTACAGAATTATATTTATCGAACTTAACGATCTAGAGAGACCAGTTACACCTAATTGGATAAGCCCCACACAATGAACGTAACAGAGCAATATCTCCCAGTCCCTCTGGAACTTGGAAAGAGCAAAGGCTTTTGCTCTATGGCTATGGGGCATGTTATTAACAATGTTGCTCTTATGTGTTGATGCAGCACATAATCCCTGCCGCTTTATAACCAAAGCACTTCCGGTATGTTGACTTTGTCCTTCTTCTATGACAGTTGGTTTGCAAAAATCTCATTGTGCCTTTATGGACTTGCTTCCTTAAGTTGACCTTCTTGTTGATGCTTAGTCACCTGTTCCTTGTGCAGGTCATCAATTGGGCAGCTCAGCTCCTTTACTCACATACGTCACAGCGTCAACATGTATTAGTTTTCCAAGCTGGTCCCCAGCTTTAAGAAGCACACCTTCCACAGAACTGTTGTCCATAACTTTGCATTTTCCCAGCACTATTGTAAAGGGGGCTTTTGATGTCCAGTATATGTACAAGTTACTGATTTGAGGTGTGCAATATATATCAGAATGTGGAGGGAGGTGTAGGAAAGCTGAGTGAATTAAAGTACCGCTTTATTCAGTCTGAGAGAAGTTTGTCTGCAGCATGTCCATGTGAAATATTAAATTTACCTTCATTTTTGGGGAATTTAAAATGCCTGGCGTATAACTAGAGCATCATGGCACCTCACTGGAAACTAATCCCATTCCTAAAATTGCATTGCAGTTTACATTAAAAGATTCCGAAGCATAACTATTAGTCTCATTTAAATTGCTCTGCTTGCATGTCTCATCTCCTTTCTTGTTTCACTGCAACCACTCAGAATACGTATTGAAACAGCCTCCTTGAAAGCATCGCAAAATCTGGAATTATTGCCAAATTTGGTGAAGGTCTTTACTTTGTTTGGTAAAATAATCTATTCCAGCACCTAAAGTCTGTTTGATTGAGAGATGGGAGAAGATGTTTAATTTCAGCTTGACCAAATTGCAGACATTTTGTTTGATGAGGATTGGATCATAAAAATATGAATCCAGTACTAGATATAGCAGGAGGAGTCCCTATGAATTTTGAGCCATTTTCCTTGAGCGTGGCTGCACCATTAAACATTATATCTTAATTCATAACAATAAAGGCAATTTCAGAATGATCTCGGAAGGACTGCACCCTTTAAAGTGTTTGTTACCATGCGTGAGTGGGCCTTGCATTTCTATTGTCTGTTTCATTCTATTGTAGTAGTTTTATATTAAAGTTGGGAAAATATTACTACAATACAATACAATATTAGCACTGATATGGTAAAACAGAGCTAAACACACCCAACACATATTATTAGTCAGATATTTCAAACCTTGTCCCTTTTCGATTCTTCTGTCAAAGGTAGGACTAAACTATTGGAGCTTTATGTCTACCTCTCTCCCACCTAAGCTCGTTTCTGCTTTACTCCACCTGCAGACTGGGCTCTAGCTCTCTCTTCAATTGGCTTCATGTCCCAGAGCCCAGCAGTGTTGAGGGTTCACCAATATTGATACTAAGCACCTCAGTGACAGGAATATGTGTAAGAACTGCACAGGGTGAATCTGTGAATATTGAACATCAGCCAGGAAATTACTGTTTAAGAATAAGTGCTGTATCAGATAAAGCAAGGGCTGTGAGGGCTAAGTAATGTCAGGGCCAGATTTATCAAGGCTTTGCATCGCCCTTGCACCATGCAAAGGGGACACAAAACCTGAGTGAGATGTATCAAGCCATGCAAGGTCACTTTACCTGGCCATGCATGGCTTGATAAATCTGTAGTAACGCAAGGGAGCGCAAATTGTTGCCTTATGTTACTCTGTCCCAAGGAGGCATACCATGGGTGGAACGTGTGTGTGCCACGCAGTCAGCTATGGATTTTGACACATTCCCATATTTAACATTAATGGCAGACCTGAGAATGTGTCAAAATGCCACACCTTCCTAGGTGAGGCAAAAGAAGGAGAAATATCTTAATTTCTCCTCGTGTTTTTCTCTTTCTTTGTGTGCTGCGACTGCAGCATACACAGAAAGAGGAAAATGCCTCTGAGGATTGCTTTATGCAGGAAGGTGTCCCTCCCTACACTAAAACAATCTTGCCTACACCGTAGGCACCCTTGCACCATGACGCAAGGGTTCCTGCGTTGGCGCTGGGCAGACAAAAGTGCACTAGGATTGGACCGGAATGCACTGTATAATGTTACCTACAGCACATTCTTATCCTTTCCGGTTCGCGCAGCACAGCGCAGCGCAGCAGAGTGGCTTGTGTTGTGTGAAAAAAATATAAATATATGTCTCAGTCTCTGCCATAGTTTTGGGATGACTCATGTTTTAATTATTTAAGTCCCAGAGGAAGCAGTACAAAAAGGTTTCCTACAACAAGCATATCTATTTTTAAAAGAGCTCTATGCTAGATAAACATCCTCTGGCCAGGATGTTATGAGTGGCAATGTTTACAATATACTAGAATACTGGAATGTTGGGAGCTCCATTGAAAACAATACCCTGGCTCTGGGGTAATACTGGCTGATATGAGCCTTCTGCTCAAACATTTGAATGCTTATCTTACTGTTTCCCTCTTTTTTAATTTAGAACATTTTACTTTCAGTGGGTGGAATGTTCTAATAGCTTTATAGCCGTTCTGCCTAGGGTTATACTGGTTATTAAAGTCCCACTCTCCCTCGCTATAACTCGGGATTAGGACCTTTAGCAACTGGTATAGTCCTCTGCAGCAGGCTGTAAGGCTAAAATAGAATCTCAGAGGTTTCTAGAAATCTGGGTGGTCATAAGATTTCTTTCCATACTTCAATATACAATGTGTAGAAATTTTGGAAATGTCTTGAGTATCAACATGTTCTTGATCCCAGTTGTGTTGTAGCATTCCCTGCTAAAGGCATAGCAGTAATATTAGTTTCACATTTTCTAGCACTCTGACTACTCACATGTGTGGATACAGTGGGATCTACTCACAAAAACTAGTACATTTTCACTTGTAGATTTACCTCTACATGCAAGTGAAGATTTACAACATTCTTTGTATTTACCAAGAAAGCTGCACCAGGTACACTAGGTTTCCACATGCACTATTTGGAATGTCCGGTGATTCCTCCACAGGTTCCTATTTCCACTGCACAGAGTTCTCAATAGTGATGAACACTGCATAGGTGGAATGGACCTCTCTGTGCAAACGCACAATTTTTCTCTATGGCAAAAATATTTTTCCTATGAAGAAACCCCTTCCCTTCTGCTCCTATCGTTCCATTTCCCTCTCTCTCTTTTAGCTGGAGTTAATATATGGACATCCTTTTAAAGATGAAAAGGGAATGGAGAGGAGTTTGGAAAAGCGACAACCATACATAGAAGTGGTTGCTCCAAAATATGCAGGCAAACTACAGGGCATATTTACTAGGACAGCGATAAATAAACGCAAAGCGCGCTTAGCGCTTGTTTATTTATCGCAGGAATTTATCACCTTGGTAACGCGTTATTAACAGCGCGTTACTCCAGGGCGATAATATTCCAGGGAAACGGAAAACCAGCGATGTTGCACCCAAAACAGAGATAGCCTTGGTGATACGACCCTGTGGTCGTATCACCATAATCCACCTCCCATGTTAGCTATGCCTTAGTCAGGAATTTAACAGACGTTAAATTCCTACACTAAGGCATAGTTAACAGGATTTAAAATATCGCTACCCCTCGTTGATGATATCATGAAGCTGGGGTAGCGATATTTTCCCATGGTGTTTTGTTAGGCACGCCTCCTTTGCATCTCATTAGAGAAGCAAAGCGAGGCGTGAACAAAACGGGAGCTGCATCAAGGAAACACACGCTATTCATGGGCGTCCGCAGAAATTTTTCCAGGGGGGGGCAAACTGTTTACTTCATCACCACCCTCCGACATGATTGAGCACAAGTATTAAATAGATAAATAAAAAATATAATAAGACAAAGAACTTAAATAAACAAAGAAACCCATGGAGGGGAGAAAAATCTTGTGAGACCTGGCAACTACAATGAAACAGAGGAAAAACAAAAAATGGCCGGAAAACAAAATCTGAATCAGATTGATATGGTTCTAGAGAGATCCACATCAGCAAACCTTTCATTGATGATACAGTGGACGATTGTGTCAAATTCAAGAGCAGGTAGGATCAGCCTCGCTAAGCCACATTGTCTAGAACAATATTAATGAAGCAACTCATTAAGTAGCAAAACCATCACTGATTCCATCTATCTACTTGGACAGTAACTCACAGAGGAATGACCCCTTTAGAGTCTGTGGAAAAGCAAGAGAGGGAGATCTCAGTGCAGAAGTTAAGGCCAGGTGCAGGAAAACTGAAACAAGGAAAGCAGGGGACTGATAAATGGGTAGGTTTTAGGTGTACTGTGCAAGTCATTGAACACGGAGATGGCAGGGCACATGTCCTCTAATGCATACCTCTTTAGTACAGAGACAGAGACCAAAAGGCAAACATTAAGGATGGACAGAATGGAGTTCATTGGTTTGGTGAGATGGTGTTCTGACAGACTTGGGAGTTACATTCAGCTAGGAGTAGGGGGGCAAGAAAATGGAGGACAAACAAACTTGATGCCATATTTTACGTTATTCAAGGGCTTTGCCCATTCTGGAGAAGAAACTGTGTTTTGAGGTCACTTAATTAAAATGTGATGTGGTGAGAGTAAAAAAGTACTGTAGATGGGGGAGGGGGTTATGAGGTAGCTTCAGTTCTTTCTGGTGTTTCTTGTGTTGCTGAAGATAGGACACAGATTCAGGGCCGGCTCTAGGCTCACAGAGGCCCTGAGCAGGGAGTGTAGGTAGGGGGCCCAAGGCCGCCAAATCCCTGCCAGGGGCCGCCACGCAAATATGTAGCTAAGGATATATATTGGCGTGGCGGCCCCTGGGGTTTGGCGGCCCTGTGCAGGTGCACAGCTTGCACATGCCTTAGGCCGGCCCTGACAGATTCCTAGGGCTAACAGATACATTTAGGAGAAAAGTAATCTGCTAAAGAGGCAGGCCCGGAAGCATTAAATCATATCAAGTAAGACTTGCTGGGGATTGATGAGAGATGACTAAAGGTGGAGATAGACGAATACAGTTGCTTCTAGTTTTAAGAAAAAGGGGGTGGGGTAACCAGTCAAGTGAACATTCTACCTCTTAATTTGTCTAGAAGGTCCGGGTCAGACATAATATGACCTGAAATAACTGAGGTATGGCAGTGCTGGCCCGATACCGCTAAGTTTGAGAAATGACTAAAAGATCAGTGTGAAGCGGGTGTCTGGTAGGCCTAAGAGGAGACCAATAACCTGTCTTGTCTCAAACATGAACTTTATTCAACTTTAAAGTTTGTCTGTGCTGATTTCATTGCTCTTTCTCGTCCTTCAATGACAAGCCAATTAGTTTGATCCCAAAGAGATACTTCTCCAGTTGCTAGCCCAAGAGAAGTGGCTTCAAATATGCACACCCCATGTTAACACCATTGCATACACACACATGCATAGTCTCCACACCCATTCCTGCCTAAATAGCTGCAATTCAACCGACAATGCCCCTATGGAGCTTGAGGTTAAATTTTGTTCAAAATAGTGACACCTCACACAGATCCCAAAAGAAGCATAGCCCTTTGCAGACACTTCTTCAAAAGAACTGCATCTCTCAAATACACCAAGGAAGAGTTCTTCCTTTTTGAGACACTGCCCGTTGGTGCTACATAATTATGGCGACAAGATGCCTGCAAGTGTCAGGGAGAATTACTTTTCCAGGCCTGGGTTTTGCTTTTACATTATTAGCTAATGTGTTCGACCAATTGGTTGAAATAAAATTAACCTAGACTACAGCTCCCAGAATGCAGAATGCACTGGTATGTCAAATCAAAATTGGAAAAGTTGTGCCCTGGGGAGGGTCATCTGGTCACCCTATACATATGTCGGATACTGCCCCGAAAAATGTATATACGCAGACAGTGCTCAACCACGACAATGTCACCAAAGCTCAGCAGTTCACCCAAACAAAGACCCACATAAAAGGTGAGTCTCATACCAATACTTATTTCTTCCAAACAACATTAATATCGACCCCCGCCAAAAAGGGAAAATAACAATGCCACAGCATGGGGTACTTAATACCAGCACAGTACTCCCAGAGACAGCCCACACAAGTGGCTTTAGCTGCAAGCCTGCTACTCCCCGCATTCCTCATTGTACCAATATTTCACACAGCCCAAGATGTACTTTAACAAAAATCAACATCTTCCCCAAGTAAATAAACAATTTATCATACCGTTTGACACTTTGAGGACATCAAAAATAAGCAAAACATGCCATAATTTGACTGATAATGTAAGCAACATTTTGTATAGAAAAGGTGTAAACCAACTCCAAAAGCAAGAACGTCAGTATAGTGTCAGTGATGGCCCTTGTGCACTCACTATTCAGAAATCAACAAGGGTGAAAAGCAAATAATGTGACTACAGGGCCCTGAAGGGACCCTTTCAATGTCCATTGCTTAAATCCTTACAAAACATACGGAGTACGGTTTTAAAAGACCACATTCATGAACATAAAGCTGCAGTACACATTTCATGGACTAATATAAGGAAAAGAGTTGATAAGGATCACATTAAATGTTTTCCACACCACGCATCAACCAGATATCACATTTCCTCCAGGGATGGTGAACTTCCTCACCTGAGGAAAACAATGCTATTGAAAGACGAGAAAAATGAAAGTAGTGCTTCACTGGCAAAGTCTGTAAAGTGGCACTAATGTGTTTTGGTGTGAATAAAACCAAGCTGGCCACTTTGTGACCACTCTCTCTGGCTTTATTTAGTTATTTATTTTTCGTATTTTTTAAAAAAAACAATTCTCTCCATCGACCCGAGGTTGCACTTTGGAATAGAAAAATGTCAGAAAAAGACATTTCCAGCCAGGGCCGGCTCTTGTGTTGATGACGCCCAGTGTGAGAGTTTCTGTTGTCACCCCAACCCATGGGTTGAATTAAAAAAAATAAGTGGAGTTGCTCAACAATCTTCTCAGGAGACTCCCACTCTTTCCACCACTATCACTTTTCTTAACGTTTGCAGTTTTATAAAGTGCAAACTCTACCCAAAATTATCGGGGTGCTTTACATGAGCACCAGTTGCTTTACAGACAGATACATTAATTTCTAGGCACTGAGAGATTAAGTAATTTGTCCAGAAATCAAACCTGGTTCTCCAGATCCAAAGTTGGCCTCCCTAGCTGTTAAGCCACACCAGGGTCCACCTCAACCAATGGTCGCACCAGTGCCTGCATACAATTCAAGATATACACCTGATCTGGTTTGAAAAGTGCAGAAGTGGGTTCGATGCCTCAGGAAAATTTGAAAAGTGCATTAAGTAGCTCCCATTGTAGCATACATTTCACTCACATTTGCTGAAAAGACAGACTCTGAAATAGCACACATCACATATTTCAATACTTTCAATGTAGGAAAATTAACCCTAAACAGGTTAATCAGGTTAAATAAGATAAGATAGAACCAAGCATTATGCGCAGTGGCTACAGGTTGCACAGAACTGTGTGAGTTCCCCTCAAAGAGACAAAAGTTCCACAGTGAAAAGGCTAGAAAATTAGCACAGAAAGAGTATGTGTGGGACTCACCTCACCCCTGACATGCAGACCAAAACTCTCATATTATCATTGATACCCTGAATAGCTGTACCAACTAGAAAACCTGAACTGTTGCTGTTGTAGTGTGGGAGCCTCCTACACTCTTCTCTGTTATTGCTGTCCTGTTGTTCCCATATGAAGGCCTAAAAATATTTGTGACAATACACATCAATTCTGAAAGCAGCACATCTCTCTTACAGGACCAGTCACTCAAACTGCTCCAGGGATGCACCTCAACCATGACCCACAGCAACCCGTTATTCCAGCACTATGACCCTGCACACCGCTGCCACAGCACTTCATTCTATTTTGCAGCAAACCCTGCTACACAGGTCCTTGGTTTGTCCCAATCGTGCAAAAAAGGCTATAGATTCAGACTGTTCGAAAGTGTTCCTGCCATGTTAAAAGCTGCAACTCATACTGTGCTTCATGCATCACTATTTCACACAATCCAATATACAGTTTCCTTTGAGACACTTGGGTATAGGTACAGAAGTGTCACACACAGCAAGTTGCAAGGGCAGGTTCTCTTATCACATACACGTCCGTTATCTGATACACTATGGAACACTGATGTATCACACAATTGGCCACGCACACTCTCGCTCCCTGTCATTCGTACTCGAACACAGTGCTCCATTACACAATCATACATGCAAAATGTTGCACACACATACAATGCAGTTATACTGAAACATAAAACACATAATTTGCTACTTTTATAGCTGTATAGAAATGCCTGTTGCACATTCACCCAAACACACAATTTGCCAGTAAGCACAAAGGGCACCACACCTATTCTCACTGGGATCAATTGGAGTGTGGCGCGATATGACTAAGGGTTCATAGGACTGTTGTTTATATCATCACCGGCCATTCCCCAAAGTCAATGGTGTGAATGCTGGGCAACTACATAGAAAGTTTTTTTTTCTACTGGTAATACGGCCCGTAGCAGGAGCAGAATTCTGGTGCTGAAAAATACATGCTGGTTGGCACAAATTAAGCACTGCTCCCCCCCACCAGACACAGGGGATTTTGTTTATGCAATCTGAAAGCACATTTCATTCGGATTCACAATGGTGCGTGCTTTCGGTGTACACATGCAAATGGTGCCCCCCCAAACCATACTTCCTTTTTAGATCCATTTCAAAGGAACGAATTAAGCAAAGGAAAGGAAAGAGAGGGAAGCCAGTTCTTGGAGTTTTCAGCAAGTGAAGAGCTAGACAGAAAACAGAAGAGGTTATGCTTTCTTCAAGTTGTGGGAGCAGCCAAGCCCGGACCTTCTCTGTTGCCGATCAGTAGCAGTTTTCTTGCTCATCAAGCAGGGCCGTCATTGCAAGCGCTTTCTCTTGCTCGTAATATTGATGGCCCTGCAGACAAACACCACTGTGGGGGCTGAAAATAATGACGGACCGGCAATCCAGGGGGGGGGGCAAGTGCCCCCTCTTGCCCCCCCCTGCGGACGCCCATGACGCTATTGTGTCCTTGCAAATAATGTGATATATTTATTGCCGCTTTTCGCCCGAAAACGGACGCTAAAGCGGCGATAATTATATCTTCAGCCCTTGATGATATGCCCCTATGACTTGTAAAATGTGCTTTCCACTCACTGAGCTGGATTTACAAGTGTGGATTTCACTGCCCTTGTGGTTAAAATCTCTGTACCTGTAAATGTAGTGAAGCCTGCCAGGAATCCCTTTGAATATTCGTGGCAGGGGTAAAAGGTCAATTTGCATTTGTGGGCGAATTCAACTGCCTCAATAGGGCCCACTATGTCTACACTGGTAAGGGTGCAGTACTAGAATTTCTCTAATGGTCAAAACATTTAAGTGTAGAGACTGACAAAAAGAAAGCAGAGAAAGGTTTAGTGGCCTAAATTGCAAGATGCTTTAATCTAGCAATATCGAGTTGTAAAATCGAGGGGCATATTACCAAGCAATAGCGATAACTATCGCTATTGCTTGGTTAGAGACAAAATTTTACCGCTGAGCTGCGGCGATTTTTACCGCAGATAAACCTTGGTATTATCCTAAGGTTTATCGCATATGCGATAAAAAACGAACGCAATGCATGAATATCGCTGAAAAGTCAGCGATATTCATGCATTACCGAGCTAATGCTCTTAGCCATGTTATCCACCTCCCATTGGATAACATGGCTAAGAACTGCTCAGGGCAGGTGTTAGCTTTTGGAGATATTCGCGCTTAGCGCAAATATCTCCAAAAGTTGGTAATAGGAGATAGCGATGTTAGCGACTGTTTCCAGTCGCTAACATCTTGGCACGCCCACTCTGCATGTCATTAGTGATAAATATCACTGACATGCAAAGTGGGGCCCAAGATGGTCGCTATCTCCTACTAGCTGTCGCTAACTGGTGTTAGCGACAGCTAGGTAATAGGGAGATAATTGTATCTCCGCTTCCTTGGCTTTTAAAGCCAAAAAAGCGGAGATAAACCCCCTTGATAATATGCCCCCTAGTATTTACTTATCTTCACCAAACTTTTCTCCCTACCAAAGTACATGGCATACGAGATGTGTAACACACGAAAAGTTATTTTATAGACCAAGAACGGCATGAGCAAGGCCACTATGCCTAGCGCTAGGTGTAAGAATATAAAGTAGCTGTCCGGATTTTTAAGACGGATATCAGCCACTCAGGAATCTTTGTACTTAGTCGCTACTTATAGGCACTGTGAATTTATTGGAAGAAACTGGCATTACTGTTATGATTGTTTTTTTTTATTGTTTTATATCTGGGCACAATAGGACAGTAAGACAAATCAATACTGTTAAGCTCAATATCCTGAGCCCATTGTTCCAGCCCCTTGCTTTTTAAATTTTGCACTCTATTCTTACAATATGTGAAGTACTTTTTAGTACCGACTTTTGTTTTGTATGAGTTCCTTTTTAATCTTTAATATCTGTTTTATGAAGTCTTGTGTAAAACTACGAGACCAGGCACCGAAGGGTGATATTTTAATGATATCCCCCAATTGAGGTATGCACCCTACTGTTTTATGCTTATTATTGTAGTGTATTATATGTGCTTTACAGTGCAGATGAATATACTTCTTTCTTTTTTGTATGAAGTTTTATGGGGCAAGACCCCGAAATAAACGTATTGATTGAAAGATGCGTGAGTCTTAAGTGATAGCGTATATGGGGAACTAAACTTTAGAAACAGTGTCAGGGACAGCAGGAGCCACGCCTATGCCTTACTCAATGAAAAACTGCCACAATGGTAGCTGCACAATGTCACCAACCCCAACCAAGAACCAGGAATGTAAAATGACTGGCATCAAGGCCCATGTGTGTGCAGAATGCACAGGGCAAAGTCCTACTGAGACTGTATGAAAAAGCTGATAAACCTGACAGTACAGTCATTCTAGAGGAGAGTAGGTTGAAGAACATGTGATGTGTTATGTGCATTACAGAAACTAAACGGTCCCTCAAAAGGTGGAGTACGGAGTCTGTAGGCTGCTGGTAAGTGACAGGTCCTTAAAGAAAATAACCCACCGGTCAAAATCACAATGCACACTTCTGGGTCGAATGTGTGAGATACAATGCCCATGTGACAACCTGCACCTTGTTTTAACCGTTCTGGCGCAATATGTTTTATGGTACAAGAGACCTGTGCTGCAGATCTCCTGGCCACTGCTCAACATGATTTTCACATGTGGCACACTTGAAGAATGTTAGACTGTTTGGGATTTTGGGTGCCACTCAAAGGTTGTACGTCTTTTATAGTAGTTGGCTACTATCCACATGCCCGGCTACAACAGTACTAGTGGTAGGTGGAAGCGGTCCCTAGTAATGCGGTCAAGGCCTTTTTACTGGAAACTTGAGGTAGAAATAGCCTTCTGTAAAATCCGTATAGTAGGTCATGATGGAGTCCCTCATTTCCCCTGTATTTGTTTTGCTTACCTTACATATATATGAAGCCATGTAGATTTTAGAGGGTTCCATAAGGCTAGTGTCAATCAGCAATACCTCTTTTCTAGTTTCTTTCATGTTCCCTTACACTACTCCCAAATAATCCCCCATCCTACTGGAATTCACACTGAATCCAAGTACATTCTATGACTTTCACTGCACTGTCCTCAAAAGGATGCAGTTGATAGGGTTCCAGCAGGTCAAGGGGTGATCTGAGAGAGCGCGTCATAGGATATGAGTGAGCCCCTCTCACCTATCCAGTATGCTCCAATCGGCTTTCACACCTCTGTCTTTCACACCTGTTTATACAAAGCACCAATTCAGTGATGGAATCCATGACTCTTCCATTAAGAGGTTAGGAATATGTCCCTAGTAATGCAGAGAAGTTCAAAGCTGCTGGACCCTTCTGAGAAGGAGAAAGAGTGACGTTTGTTTTTGGAACGTGTTTCGTATTGCTTGAGCTTGTGATTGTGTGTCCTTGTGCTGCCATGAGGTGCTAAGAACTGCTAAGTTTAACCGAGAAGTACTTTAGAGCAGATCTCTCAGTCAAGCTCTGCAGGTATGAGGTCAGTATGTCCAGTGCTTAATTTGTAAGAAAAAACATAAGTGCCAGGTCTCTAATCAGGAGGCCTCTACAGCTTGCACCATCCATTGCCACTGCCATTATTGCCAATTACAGTACCTACACAACTACTACAAACCAGCACACCACAAGTGACAATTCAGCCTATTCCAGGCCCCCAAAGGTATACAAATAGCTTGGGGAGCAGGTGTCAGTTGTTTTTAATGCATAGTGAATTCATAAACAATTGCTGACCTGCTCATCAGTAATTTATACAAACAGCACCACCATGTGGCAGCTGTCATAAGTGCCAGAGTCGACAATTTAATGCCGGTGCCAAGCACCCGGAAACCACCGGCTCCAATTAAGCACTGCATGTAACCATGCTAGTAGCATCCTGTGAAATGGTCAGTCAACACTGTGAGTCCTTGTACATTTTGAAGGGAATATATGTTATGATGAGCGGCAGCCCATGAGGCTGCTCATTCGTCATCACAAGTCCCCAAAACATGCAGGTGTGAGACTGGCTTGTAACCTTCCGAAAAGCACAATTTGAAGTAACGGTTCTGAGCTCTAAAATCCCCGCAACCTGAAACCATGTGTGGCGCTATGAGTCAGAGTGATACTACGTCGAGCCTTGAACGTACAGACCCCCCTCGAGGCAATTGCAACTATATGTTTGCAATTGAATTCTGCAACTGTGACTCTTTGACATGACCTGCTCAGCAGAACTGTGACAGCCTTCACTGACCATGGCCAACTAGCAACACCGGCCTACCCCATGCCACTGAAGGACTGCATGTTCACGCCTCTACAAATCCAGGAAACTGCAGCTAAAACGGCGATAATGGGCTTGATAATATGCTCTATGGAATTCCAATTGAAGCCCCTGTCAAATGTGAAGGACATCTAACATGGGCTTCAATTGATATTCCATAGAGCATACTATCAAGCCCATTATCGCCGTTTTAGTTGCAGTTTTCCGCCGCTAAAACGGCGATAATGTTATCACCTGTCTTGATAATATGCTCCCTACTTCTTATGTTTATTGCACATAGTTGTTTCATAGGTTCGTTCTAACGCTGAACACTTGAACATGTTTTGTGTCTGACATTTCGAGAAAATGTGAGACCTTTAGGTGTTCCGGAAGTATTTTATCTAGTGACCTTTAAACCGGAGTTTCCTTCTTGTTAAAAGAATGAGGTGGAAAAAACTTCCTTTTGATGGAGGAATAGTTCACTTTTTTCCTTCTGGTCTTTTCATCCTTCGCCTTGGATATCTAAACCACTGCTGCCTTTATGATATACATATTCTGGTAATTCGCTTTATTATAGGAACTGCTTCAACGAAACAAGCTTTCCTGTAACAGAATTTCCCATGCACAGCTCATAGTCGTTTGCTCATTTAACCATTTTTAATTATGCATTTTTGCACGTCCAACAGATGTGGTGCAGTTTAAAGTCATATTTTCTTTCAGTAACCAGTGACTCGGACGAGGAAACATACAGTACCTAAACAGCATGGAGATTATACAATGTGCTACACCAGCTGGCAACCTTTTTATTGGGCATGTTGCCCATCAATAAACCCCTATGATTTCAGACTAGCCTGACCTGTGTTCCAAAAGCAGAAAAATGGGAAAGCAAGGCAGCTATTAAAAGCGAATTCATTCAATCTTTTTGTCTGTAAACCATTACATTTGATGTTGCTTCATCATTTATATGTTGCAACTAAGCAGCACATTTTTTCATGTTGTCAAATTCATGTTTATTAGTCACTATAAATGTCACGCCAACTCCTGGATACAAGATGTCATCATGACTTTTTATTTACTGCAAATTATGTTTTCTCATTTGACAAAACTGACATATGAATCTCAACTTTCCAATGACTTTCAATATTTCAGCACAGCAAAAGGAGAAAATATGCGTTTAGATTTGCCAATATTTTATACAAAACCATTTAACCATTTTAGACCAACTATTCTCGTGCATTTGACATGGCATTCACAATTTAATTTTTTTGTGGAAAATATAAATGTAAAATATAAATGTTTCAAAGCAAACGTTTCTTTTCTTTTTACTTTCATTACGACAAATCCATCCCACCCCGTACCACCAAATGTGTTCAGATTAGTTGTTATTGTGGTCGAATCTCACCTCCACCATCTTTTCTACTACCCTTTCTTATCGTTGTATTCTTACTTTCAGAGTGTGTCCTAGTGCTTCATCACGGCCAGTACTTTGTGTTCCTTACAAAGCAAGCGTTTGTTGACTCTACTCTCAATTAGGGCCTGGTTTAGAGTTTTGGAAGGAAGGCCATCTTCCAAGAAGCTGCAGATGTCCCATCCACTATTTTAAAGTGCATAGAGACACGTAAGCGCTCTAAAGAATACCAATGGGACTTCCACCTCCTTTTGGTGGATGTCCTGCATCCGCTACACTCTAAATAAGGCCTTTTATCCCCCTCGTCCCATTCACAACTTTTCCCAAAGGGTACCCAACAATATCCAAGCGCTTCTAAGTGGCATATCCAACATCCCTGGAACCTTGCCTACATACAAGTTTGTGCTACTTTAATTTTATTTTTCCTGTTCCAAAATGGTTTCTAAGTGTGAAAGTGGACGTTTTGCAGGGATCAACCAAAATCTTCTGTTTGACCTGGCAGACTCACTGGTTGAGCATGTGACATTAGACCTCCTAAAGATGCCTAAACGTTTTTCGTTATTTTAATTTCACAATAACATTGAACTTAGCACCATCTTCCATTTGTTCTTCAGCAGGGCGTTTTTACCTTTCAATACATTTTTAACTGCATATCCAATTTTATTAATTCCAATTGCATTTTTCTTCTCAAAATATTTCTTGTGTAGTGGTATTATTTCTTTCATTCTCAACCGTAATGCTGATGTGTGGCTGTTACACCAACACCTCATTCATTTATTCTGGGGATTGCCTGGCTGACCAGACCAAGCAATCAAAAGGAAGCTTTATTTCTGTGTCGTTCTACACCAGAAACCAAAGACTTTGATGTTTCTCATGACGTCCTGCACGGTTCCTTGTTCCACTGGTCCCCGATGTTGTCAGGGGCATAGGTTCAGGGGTGGTGTTTGCAGTGGCGTAACAACAGCCCCTGCAGCGCCTGCGGTACAGGGAGAGGGGCTGAGGTCCAGGTGGATCCCTCAGGCACTGCACTGGTAGCGGCTGAGAGGTCCTGCCTGGGTCAGGACCGGAGTCGGGTATGGTGAGATGTCTGTCAGGTTTTACTAGGAATGTTTACACATACAGATTAAAAACATACACACACACACACTCTACCTCTCTGTTTCAAAAGTACTAAAAAATATTTGGTATTTTACTAAATATTGTGTTTTTTCTTAGACTACCAATCCGTATTCCTCTCCCTTTCCAGTGCCCATTAGGTCTCTCCTGCTCCCCTCTTGTCTATAATGTCTTTTAACATTATATGCCAGCATGATCGTTGGAAAATCGTAAGCTGACACACCCCAAATCTTACTGCCCAAGCTACGCCCCTTCTGCTGTTCACCGAGGTTTTTCGGTTATTGTTTTGGTTGAGCAACATTTTGCACTCATTGACTTGATTGTATACGTTCAGGGCCTCATTGATGAAAAGTGACTCATCGCTGCGAGAAAACAGAGATGAGTCACTTTTCATTGCGCCCTCCTTGCGACACCAATGATGCATCTTATTTACAGTATGATGCATCATGTCACAAGGTGTTACAGATACGTCAGTATTTCTGACGTATCTGGAGGCGCAAAAATGACGTATTGCTGGAGTGTGTCACAAAAGTGACACACCTCCAGCAATGGGTCACTACACATAGGCAAGTCCCATGTGAAATGTGCCGGAGCCTGTCTTACGCCTGCCATGAGGCAGGCTTAAGATGTTGACGCATTTGCATCCTAAAAGTGCTGCAGTGAATTTCACTGTGTCACTTCTATGACCCTTTCTTGCGTCGGAACACCCCCCCTGCACACATTATACCTGGCGCAGGTATAATGTGGCGCAGGGGTGTACAAAGTGACGCATCTCGGTACATGCGTCACTTTGTAAATATGGTGCAACAAGACTCATTTTTTATGCCGCTGGTGCATCACAAAAAGTGGCGCACCAGCGGCGCAAAAGTGACGCAAGGGCTCATAAATAGGCCCCTTATTATATTTTCTGGTCTGCTCACTTTCATCTGTGAATTGTCTAGTTTGTTGTTGATCATTATACACTGTCTTCTTTTTGCTGTTCTTTTTTTGCTTTGAGGCTGTGAAACACCTCTTCGTCCTACCCTGACAGAAGAATTAGATTAAGATTAAAATATGTAATGATTGTTGATGCTTGAACCTTTCATGTTTTTTTACGGTTGAACATCTGAAAATAAATGTGGCCAGAAACTAGACATTAAAGATGGAAAGAGAAGATGCCCCGTGGGGTGAAATCAAGCCACAGATACATGTACTTCACATGAAAATCACAAGTCCTAATCACAGCAGATAAAATCCGACCATTCACATTTCCGAGATCAATAACATGAATATGACTACAAAGTTGCACAAGGATATTAGAAAGTGCTATTGTAAAAAAATAATTATTCTAGTGACCGTTCGCGAATCTCCATTGTCTGTTATAGGTGCACTACAATACAGGTTGGCCTGTTTCCTTAACTCGTGAACAAATTGTTGAATAAACAACATGGTCAGGCAGAGGCATTAGGAAGATTTCTCAAGATATCAAAACAAACAGACAATATCACGTGACCTGCTTTCTTGATAAGGGGGATAGGATAAGGAAGGACAAACATCAGTGCAGTCCTTCTCACTCAGCCCTTTGAACATCAGCTAAGTTATTACAGAGCCAGTGCTTCTATTATATGCCAGTTTCAAGATGGCTGATTTCATTAATAGAAGTATGAGAAATTCGTATGTAGTAGATATATTTAGAACCCCGGAAATTATTGGCATATTTGTTTTGAGGATAAAAGGCTCTGGACGCAATTTTTAATTTAAAAGGAGAGGTGAAAAAAGTTGCCATTCTGCCAGAGAGGTTAGGCGATGCGCCCAATGATTGCATTTCATGAAATTACGATGACAGTGTGTTTTGTTAATGTTCATATGAAGGAAAGCATTCTAACATAAATGTTTTTGACTCGTCAGGGCCGGACTGTGAACCCAAAGCAGCTATGGCAAATTTTGTCAGACTAGCCCCATACAGGGCCGGACTGGGAACCAAAACCAGACCTGGCAAAGTGCTCGGCCGGCCCCCCCTCGGGGATTGCCCGGTGCACAGAACAGCCAGTCCGGGCCTGGCCCCATACAGTGCATCGAGAACAATCGCAGCTTGTGAGCTTCACCACTAAAAGGAGGTTTGGGATCTCCTCCCCAAAGAAAAGTTTGGAAAATGTTGACGTTGCAGTGCACCAGGATACAGCAATCTATACTGGGGCTCTTCATGATTTCCTCACTATCACCATCAACAATGCCTCTCAACTCTCCATTTCCCCTCTCTCACATGTATTTCATTTGTTTTATATTGCTTCTCATACCAGTGTAGGGTGTTGGGGCATTTTATATGGCACACCCATACAGAGATAATGAATTATCCGTGTGTAAATCAGTGTATAGAAATTGTTGCATAAAACAAATGGGGCTACAAGGTGTAGGATTCACATATCATTCATACGGGTAGGCATTTTTTAAGCATCCTTTCTCTGGGAAAGCACAAACTCAGGATTCAGAACGTAACACAGTGGTTAGGGTTGACTTGACTAATAAGAATTATTTCTTCCCAAACAAACCCTTTTTAGCAAAATTAGGATAATGAAAGACTAGGGTAAAAGAAACACAATTGTCTAACCTAGTATTGCAAAGTCATCCTGTCCCTGGGCACCCACCAACTTTTTGCTGACTGATGCTGGTGGTAACTGGTTTTCACTGGCCCTGGTGATGGAGCAAGGTTGCGCATGTAAAGCGACTTTACTTGAACTCAACCCTCTCAAATAACTCATAACGTACTAACTAACATGTTTTGTCTAAATAATATTGCATTACACAACATATCTATCATGTAGGGGAAGCTTGACTATGTGCTTTTATTAACTGTAATTCGCTTGCATTAAAATGGCTGCTGCTACGCAGGATTTTCCATTGCCCATGCGTCTGTCACACCCACATGACAAGACGTACTCTCTGCTTTGGTGGGAAACTTTTGCTTCTGCGCACTAGAACTAAGATGGCTGCTCTGTGTCATAACGTGTAATAAGCTTGCTTCGCTGCTTTTTGCTGAGCTGTTTGTTTCTGCTTAATCAATAACGCTGAAGTTAAATAAAATAATGAGTAGAGATAAGTGGTATACAGAACATTCATTTATTCTTTGTTCTAAAACTGTTTCTGTTCTACTTTGCTACTAGCTCGTGTTTGGGCCTTAGATGTATCTGTAACTCCATTTTGAAACCCACACTGCACATGTGCACAAAATACAAGAACTCTGGGCTCATGACATTGAATGGAAGGCAAGTCTTAGCTCACCAGAAGATGCACCTGGGAAGATGAGCTGCTGAACTTCCAAGAGAACGATATTTTTAAAAGGTTATAACAATGTATTTACTATTGGAACATTCATTGTTGGGTGGAATAAACGTGCATGGGAAAATAAATTGATGGGCGGGAACGCTAATTTCAATATTCTAAAGAAACGTTTCATTTTGGTATGGTGTGATGACCTCTCCTCATCTTTCTGCCCAATCAAAATTGGGTATTCTTACACTTGCAACATTGGGGGGTGGTACACTGCCCAGAAAATAGTATAACTAGAGTAGGCTTAGTTAGTTAATTTGTCCGACTTGTCCGAGTATCTGACCTGTCACTGACCCAACGCACTCAATATGTGATCGAGAGCAGAGGTGCTGGTGGAGCACTCTGTCAGAAGATTCGATAACCCAATCAGGGGTCTAAGGGAGAAGATTTCCGCTAACCCAATCGGGGTCCGACTGTTAGCCGCAGTGAGGGTGTGACATAGGCGTTGCGTCTTAAGCTGTGGGTGCCTGTCTTAGCCTGAGGTGGTCCTGTCCTGATTCAATTTGGTCCGTACCTGTCCTGATTTTGGTCTGCACCTGTTCTTCCCTGCTGGCACCCGCACTTTGGGGTTCTGTCCTTTATCTCAGTCTGTGGCCAGGGTTGGTCTTCACACCATTCAAGGTAACTATATATCTGTGTGGGTATGTCTTTGTACTGTTTCCCTTTTTCTACCCTTCCTATGTTTGAATGCCTGTTGAAATTTTGTAATATTCTCATGTCATCTTACTTTAATCGCATTCTTGCTAATTGACCAAGTTTCAATTAATTTAGTATGGACTCTGACATTTAAGAATTTTCATAGATAAAGAATTTAAATCTTTCCCGAGTTTGTGGTTATTATATGAGTGCAAATGTTATATTTCTAAATGTAAATGTAAATTGATACTTGTATAGCGCACTACTCACCCGCAAGGGTCTCAAGGCGCTTGTACGAATACCGCTGTGGAACCCATCCTGGCTTTCCCTGTGAGGTGTCCACTCCTGGGCACCCCCAAGGTGGAGGCCAGGCATCCTTAGCGTTGTGGGGACCGTTGTGGAGATTAAGCAAGCTATTGCCCAGAGTTGCAGAGTGGGACTCCATGATTGGAATATGCACCGAGGCGAGAATTATCAGGTCCGTGGAATTTTTGAGCCCAAGACCCGCCGAGGCGGGGAATTGAACCCTGGTCCCGGGCTAGACCTCTGCATCAGGGTCTGCCGCTCTAACCATTGAGCCACACTTCTCCATTCTACCTACTATTCTAACTCCTTGATCCTTTAAGATTCTAGGTACCGGTGACTAGGATTGGTAAGTTAAATGGTATAGGTCCTGAATGGTTAAATACAAAATTGATTAAGCGTAGGTTTACCTGTTCAAAGTGTATATGTTGTTTTATGGGCCCAGGTGAGTGTGGTAAAACGAGCAGGGGAGCCCCCGCTCTGTCACTGGGCTCTGCCTAACCAGGCCCAGGGCCAGTGATGAGCTGAAAGGAACACATTAGAATACAGTTAAGGCACCCAACATACACTAGGGTACACTATGGTACGTTGGGGTCCCCCTGTAATTGGCATGGCCTACCCCGTAGGCCCATAGTATATAATAGGGCAGGGGATTGAAACTACCTAGAAGTGCCCAGTCACCTGAGGCATGGCAGTTTGGAGGCCAGCATCTTTTTGCTGAAGCCTGAGGTCAGTTTAAAAGCAGCATTGGGTGCCAGGACTGCTCTTAAACAGTAAAGCACTGGGTAAGGAGGAACTGCAATATTTCTGCAGATTCAGAACCCCTAAAGTCTCCCCTAGTTGCACAGGGGGTGGGGTCCTGTAGAAAATAGGGAAATACTTATAAAATATGTTTTTATAAGCCCTGATGCTAGAAAACTGTCCCAAGTCATTTTCCCCATTGCAAACCTCATGGCCCATAGGTGAACATGGTATGAAGTTATTGATTAATAAATATTGATAGGAGAGGACTAGCCGGACCATTCAAAGACTTCCCAGAATGGTAGTGGTAAATCCAACAATATTATATTGTTGAATTTCTCCTAAAGTGGACACACAAGAAGTTATAAGACTTTCTTGTTTGTAAATCCAAATTCAGCCTTCCAGTGGTCTGCCCTGATTGGTCAGAGTTAAGTGGATTAGCCAGGCTGCTTTGAACAGGTGATAGAGAACCCCTGGGGTTAACCACTCGGCTAGGAGGTCAGTGTGCTGGTCTATAGGAATGCCAGGCCAGGGGGTGGAGTCAGAAACCATGCTTTTCAAAGGCAGAGGGGAGGCCTGAATGTCAGTTACACGTTTACACTTTTGACCCAGAGTCAAGCCTAGGCTTAAGGAAGGTATGTGCAGATGTAGGGGGAGAGTCCATGGAGATAAGCCATCCCACGGGGTGTGTTTAGCCAGCTCTTACCTCCTTGCTGGAAAATGATCTATTATGGATTTGGAAGATTGGTGCACTCTGGGACAAAATAATGGCACATTCTACAGGATGTGGTCATAACTATGAAGAGTTACCCTGCTCTCATTGGTCAGAAGTGACTTGGTGCTTGATCCAGAGAAATTTGAATAGGTTATTGTGTTTTTATCCAGGAGCCTAAATCGATATTCCTATTTTATGCCCTTGTCCGGTTATAATCAATAATATCCATACAATGACATAATAATCATATCCATATTCAGTCGTAGCACATGCTGTCACATTAAGCAAGGCTACTTCCCCGGCCCCCTAGAAAGCACATTGAGTTCTCTAAACAAACCAAACCTCCAGCAACCTGGGAAATCCCCCTTGCTTTTGTTTTGATTTAATCCTAGAACTCCTGTAAAGCACTGTAAGAATGTCCAGTTCTTAGTGACATCTTTATTGACGTCTTATGTCCAACCTTACGCCAAACCTGGCACCTTTCAGGTATAAATATACCAACGTTGCCTTAAGCAAACACACGGTGGTGATTTGGAGCAGAGCAGCTAACTACTTGCCCGAGAGCCCAGCTGATGCGAGAGCTCACGGACGCTGCCCCTCCTCTTTGACGCACTGAGAGAGACGCTGTCTTTTCTCCTGCCAAGAAATCCAGCTCCGGTGTTTCCAGATACCTTCGCGGGTTACTGGGATATCGAGTCCTGAGAGAGAGATACCAGACCTCCTGCTTTCTAATACCCAGGTACGGAGCTGACTAAAACCTTAGAGAGAATTCTTGACTCAGATTCTTGGCAAAACCAACTTAACTTAAACTGCTACTTACTTACTCCTTCCACGTATTAGGCTTAGGTCAGGTACACCGGGGTAGGCGTATTTAGAAGCACCAGTTGAGTATGTTAGTCAATGTATATAAGTATGTATATATTTTATCTATTTTAAAGTATCTTATGGCTAAGAAACCATATCAATGCTTTTACAGTATTATTTCTTAATCCTCCTTTTACTGTACGCACTTAACTTTACTATGAGCATTGCAATTGTGGCAATTCATTTCTCTTGTATGAGGAAGAAGACTGCTCAATAAATTACACCTTTTATTGAAAACGCCAGTCTCTCTTTTCTCTGCACTCTGGTGAAACTAAGTACGCACATTTGACTGAGTGAAATAGCTGTCTATTGTTTTCACACGACTCTAGAGATACACTCTTATTCTGAGAGAGCAAAGTTGTCATGTTATATGGTTGTCAGAAGCTAATCCCTTCTTGTCTATCCAGGGAGGTTAAACTGCTCCTCGTTTATTCGAGAAAGTTTCTAGTGACCTCTGAGCTAGCTGGCAAAAAATGTAAGTCTAATATAGTCAGTAGAGACCTAGTTGAACTCAGTCCTACGTCTACACTGCTGAATATATTATTCCAATGCGCAGAGCCTATTGGGATTATAGGAACTACACTACATGGCGCCCAACGTTTGGTAAGGCGATAAATCTAACGCAAGACGTTAGAGTAACTCAGTCGTTCTTTTTCACACAGACCCTTTTTCCCATAAATACTCCAAAAGACGTCTGGAGTGGGTAAAAGGTTAAAATCCGCCGGAACTTAGTAGAAAGAGATTTCTATGTATAGTTTTTGGTATAGTCAACGTTGAAGGATACAGTGTTCCAAAATATTGTGCACCTAATCTTTGTTTCCTTGAAACCTGATCTGCAACCAAAACACCTTCTGTCAGTAAAATGCCTGACAGAGACAAAGAAAGAGATGCTACAGCGTCTCAACTGTTGTTGGAAGACACAACTCTCCAACAGAATGACCCGAATGCTATACTCATTCCGGTCAACATAAGAAGAACTCTTAAACTTATAGAAAACGGACTAACACCGAGAGGTGGAATAGTCGTATGCGTAATTGAGGCTCATGAATATCGGCAGACAGAGGTTTTCTATTCATGGATACATTTTCCAGCAGCAAACGCTGTCACACACGACTTCCACTATTACAAAATAGAGGAACCTCCGGAAGAGTACACTCCTTTCGAGGAGGTGGAAATCCCATTAAAATACCAAGAGCACCTGCTCTGGTTTAAAGGCGCCTTAAAACATAATAATCACATCACCAGGCTCGGTCCACTAGGTAGACCAGGAGCAACTTGGCCGGTTCTAGCCAGCTACACACCACATCCAGACATTGAAAAAATGTCAGTACCAGAACTTTTAGCATAGCTAAAACAACTAATTAAAATACATAGACAATTAGTCCAATATGTAATGCGGACTTCAACAGTCCAACCAGCTATTAACATTCCACAGCTGACCCCTCATCAGGGGAACACAAACAAAACTACACCACAGAATATACAATCATGTCTTGGTAAAACACCCGCAAAACGGGAACAAATTCCATTCTGGTTAGCACAAAAAATCACTCAAATAGAGGCAGTATTTCCGGATACTACCCCTACTGAGAAACACAGAATTCTGACTATCTGTCTTCCAATGGGGATCGCACCACATTTGGAGGACTGTGACACTTGGGGCACAGTCTTTGCTTCCATTTACACAAAAACACATGGTGTTCCGTCCATGGCAGTTATACCAGATGTGCTAAGACAGATTCAAAATGAATACGGTCCAGAACCTGCTTTAACTCTGGGTATGAAATTACTGAAAGACTTCAAGCAGGTCTCGGCTATATTATTAGCCAACATAAAAGGAGAAGCAGCATCTGTGGCGATCCGCCAGAAATTGAAAGAAACAGATATAGCAGACCAACTAATTGAACTTGCCAGAATCATAGAAAAATCCTATGAAGAACTAGGAAGAGATAGTTTGGGTGGGAAACCAGTAAAACCCCAACTAACTGAAAATCCTGAAAAAATATTTATAAAAAATAATCTAAACACTCCAAAAAAGAGCTGGGATGGAAATAAACAATCTACTCCCAAAGAAAAAAGATTCCAGTCCAGAGGTAGGTCTCCTCGGCGGAAAGAAAGATCTCCGGACCAAGGACACAAGTCTCCCCAGAGGGAGCCCTCTGAGAAAAGATACAACCTTAGAAATAGGGATAATCTAAAGAAACCTGATAGATATCAAGATATTGATACGCGTCCCTCTCGATCTTTTCAGACTTCCTCGCAGAAATCGGAAAGAAGAGGACGGTCAGAACACAGGGAAGAGCACGTCAAGTCCAAAGACAAGGAACTTGCTCATCAAAGTAAAAAATG
The DNA here is from genome assembly GCF_964261635.1 of Lissotriton helveticus. NCBI lineage: Eukaryota > Metazoa > Chordata > Amphibia > Caudata > Salamandridae > Lissotriton > Lissotriton helveticus. The sequence continues at coordinate 1,711,591,317 of NC_136059.1, forward strand.
ACAATTTCCAAGAAAGAAGGTAGCCAGCATTAAAATAATCAAACATGCCGAGGATACTGAGGACACAACTGAAAAACGGAGAGTGGGCCCAGACAATGCTAGACAGCGCAGCCGAAGTTACCATAGCTCGCAAGATCCTGATGAATCATCTGGAGACAGTGGACATGAATGAATACATTCAGGAGGAAACTGCAGATACCAGAGTTAGCAAACCTCATAAAATATACGAAATAACATTACGTATAGAGGGAGATAAGACTAGGAAAGTAAGAGGTCTATTTTGGGATAACCTTTCCAAAGGCTATGACATCCTTTTAGCTGAGAAAGACTGGCCACCAGAGTTTGTCAGGGAGTGCCCACATGGTGCAGAAATGATTATGCCTGCCTTCTCAAATCATATTCCAATTCATAAAAAATATACATATGCAAGAAAATGGGCAGTAGCCCAAGCTCCTGCATTATATAAAAATCATGTAGGATGGGATGAGGACTCTCCTCCTCACAAAATCCAGTTAAAATGCCAACCAACTGCACAAAGGCAGTACTCTATAAAGCATGAAGCTAAAAAGAAAGGAGATCTTAGATCAACTTGAATACCAGGGGGTGATTGAAACATGCACCTCACAAATGAACAATCCTTTGTTTCTTGTCCCCAAGCCAGACGATTCATATCGTCTAGTTTTGGACTACAGACACCTTAACTCCTGCTGCAAGACATTTGCAGTATAAAACTCACACAGTGCAGCACTAATGAATAACATCGTGCGCAAAAAATACAAAACAACATTAGACTTCTCTAATGGATTCTTTTGTCAAAACATTGCACCTGAAAGCAGGTATTTGACCGCTTTCTCAATAATGGGGTCGCAGAAATTTTTGTCGACTCCCACAGGGATTCATGAATAGCCCAGGATTATTCTCAGCAAGGGTAACAGAGTTACTACAAATGTATGATGATGAGACATTATCTTATGTCGATGACATCTATCTCACAGATGACGACTTGGATACTCACTTGAAAAGAGTGAACACCATAATACTTGGGTTCGCAGCAGAGGGTTACAAATTCAACTTTAAAAAGTCACGAATTGCCCATCTCACAGTCCTGTTTTTAGGATATGAATTATCAAGTGAAGGCAAAAGCCTAGCAGACAATTTCTTAGAGAAATGTGCTGTACTCCAAAAACACTGAAGAACTTACAATCAATACTAGGTTTCCTGAATTTCGGAAGAACTTACATTCTAAATTACGCAGAGAGGGTCAAACCTCTCTATGAATTAATAAAACCTGATTTTAAACCAATCAATTGGACTCTAATACACACAGAAATTTTGAGATCATTGCAAACAGACATGTTAGCTAAAACAAAATTGCAAACTCGCGATAACACACGCAACCTTGTAATCCGAGTCATCCCAGGAAGAGGCGGATTCACATACCTAACCTCTAATGAGGGAGAAAAGGTACCAATAGCTTACAAATCACACTTGTACACACAAGCTGAAATAAAATTCAGTTCTACTGAAAAAATTCTAACTGCGGTTCAGACTGCTGTAGCAAAAGAAAGAGCCCTAGCACAAGGTAAACGAATAATAATCGTTACACCAATACCAGCCCTAGAAGTGGTAACGAAAGCAAGCATTCCAAATGCTAAGGCACTACATCCGAGATGGATACAATGGGTTAATTCTCTTGCTGCAACAGACGTAGTATATGAATTTGATCCTATTTTAAAAACACAAGAATTTCTACAATATGAATATGAATGTCCTCTGCCGACCGAATTCCTGCCTCTAGAACACTACGGCTGTATAATATATACAGACGGATCAGCACAACCCGCAGTTGGGGGTAAACAAGCTTACAGTGCTGCGTGCGCGATTGTTAAAGGTCGTTGGCGCGAAGGAAAATTTAGACCACTGGTCACTAAAACTCAATCTCTAGGAGACTGTACAGCTCAGCGAGCTGAACTATTAGCATTTAAGATGGCGCTTGAAAATACCGATCCCGAATTCCCCACACTAATAGTGTGCAATTCATATTACTGCATTCAGTCTTATAATGAATACTTGCAGAACTGGGTTCAAAGTGGTTTCAAAGATGCAAAAGGTGGCACAATCAAGCATAAAACGCTTTGGGAACAAGTAGTTCTATTACAGAAAGAGCTACAAAAGACTTACGTGATACATACACTGAGTCATCAACGTGATGGCGTTCATGTTGCAGGGAATTCTTTGGCTGATGATGAGGCCGCGAAGGCAGCTGTGCAAACGGCTTCCGTAGCTGCTATCACCCGGTCAAAAACAAAAATAGACAGCGATATAATGCAAGCTGTCAGTGCTACGGTAAAAGATGATATAAAATCACTCCCGAAAGGCTTTCCAGTAAAGTACTCATACATAACTGATGCGAATAATGTTCCATTTGCTCGAATCCCTGGAGTGGGGGATAGGGCAATTCCAAACATGGAACACAGGTTAGGACTAATTACAGCGGCACACGCAGGACTGGCTTCTGCACACGCTGGTGTTTCCGCCACAATATCGTTACTAAAACAGAGATATTGGTGGCCGCGCATGAGAAAACAAACTAGGAACTATGTTCTAGAATGCGAAATATGCCAAAGAATGAAAGTATCAACAGTGAAACGACCAGCACAGATGCCCCTTCTAATATCAGATAAACCATTAGCATGTGTTTACCTGGACCACTGTGGTCCCTTACAAAGGGATGGCAACTATAAATATATCATGGTCGCAGTGGACTCCTGCACGAGATTCATTTGGATGTGGCCCCAGCGCTCGGCTGACGCCAGAACTGTTTTTTTTTGTTTTTTTTTGTTTTTTAAATATGTTTTTATTGCAGGAATGAAATATAACCATAGCATTGGCACCTGATACACGAATAAATCAGTATTGGCAGTATTAATCAGAACGCTATACACGGCCATTCAGCCCACAACCCGGGGGTCGGGCGGCGTGTGCCAATTTTTTGCCATGTTCTTATCCACATTTTCGCCATGTAACTCAGGTGGTAAAAGGAAACATCGTCTGCATTCTGAAACACCCCCAACAAAGTCCCCACCCTCCCTTCGGTCAATTCCCTGCCCCAGAGGATTAAAATGACATTCAGCACAGTGTATGATCCTAACTGTTGGTGGAAACGACAATCCCCCCTCTCCCCCTAACCCCCACCCTCCACCCCTCTCGTCATCGGTAGGTAGTCTTGTGGTCAACTGACATGATACGTAAACTGCATTTCTCTAACTTGGGTACTTTCCAGGAATAATCTGTCAGTGGGGACCAGGCTGTTCCTCATCCGCACTGTCTGAGTCAGTATTTGTAGTATGGTCTCGCAGAGCCTGCACTATCGCCTCCCAAGCCTGCGCCGCCTCTAGGGCCCTCTCATCCTGTCGCCGCCTCGCCTGCTGGAACCTCAATGTACTCTCACTTCCTGCCCACTTGAGAAGCTCATTACGCCATTTAGCGCCCGTTGGACCAACCCGCGCCTTCCAATGTCTAGTAAGTTCCCGTTTTGCCAAAAGTAATCCTAAATCTATAAATTTACTGGTAATTTTATTTTTAGAGGTGTGTGGAAACCAATGCAGAAGCCCCACAGCCACATCCATCTGTAACGACCTTCCCGTCACTGCGGTCAGCGTGTCTTCTACCATCAACCAGTAGGAGGTCAGCACAGGGCAGGACCACAGCATGTGGAGAAGGTCCGCTCCGTCCATACTACACCTCGGACAGGCTGCCACCTCCAGGTCGAAATATGTCTGTAGTTTCACCGGGGTTAGATAAGCTCTATGTAAGATATAGAAGTGGACCAATTGGAATCGGGCGCTCCGCGTTCCCTTCCAGGTCCGCTGCAGTAGCTGGGACCACGTGGACTCAGGGATCTCCTTCCCTATATCAACCTCCCACCGGGCTTTGAGGGCCGCCATGGGGGTCAACCGCTCTTCCACCATCCTGGAATACAAACAGGACACTGCTTTAATTGTCCCTGCAGACATCATGACATATTGGCATGACATCGACAGCTGCGGTTCCTCGTGTCCAGTTCTCCAGTGTGCCTGGAGTGCTCTAGTAATCGCCGCATGAAGTAAAAAGTCACCTCGGGGGACGTCGTAACGGTCCAGAAGCGCCTGAAAGGGCAGCAATGCTCCATCTTCGTAAAGGTCGCCTACAATCTGCACTCCCACTGCCTCCCAAACTCCCAGTCGAGACCAGTCTCCGCCATGGGGCAACGCTGTAAGCATCCCCAGCGGGATTTCTGGGGCATAGGGACGTGGTTTGCCCGGACCACTGTGCAGTCGGTTCAAGCATAACCGTATGGTTCGCTCCTCTTGGGTGAGGTCCTTCAACTCTAGCTTCTGTCGCAGCGCTATATACGATAGGACGTGCCTGGGTATTCCACAGCCTCTTGTTTCCTCCGGACCGCGAAACTCACGTGCCACCTCCTGTGTGTAATATTGTAGCTGGGCAGCCAAATAGTACGCCTCAAAATCAGGCGCTGCCAACCCTCCCTCTGCTCTCGGCCTCTTCAAGGTCTTAAGCGCCACTCTGCGGCGGCCCGAGCCCCATAGGAACGCCACTATTGTGAAGTCCAGGCCCCGAAAGATGGATCCGGGGATCCATACTGGTAGTGTCCGGAAGTAGTACAACAGGCGGGGTAGCGCCACCATCTTTAAAAGTGCTATTCGCCCCGCTACTGAGAGAGGCAGGGTGGACCAAAAGGATATACTGCCTTTGAGCGCCCGGATGCCCCTAGATATGTTACCCTCCAATACGTCCACAGGGCGATGGTAAACATGCACCCCCAGGTATTTAAAACAAGCCGACTCCCATCTGATCTCCCTGTGTATGTCCGGCTGAGGGCTATCTCTGCAGACCGGAAACAAGCAGGTCTTAGTCCAATTCACCCTGAGTCCCGACAACTCCCCAAAGGTGGTGAGCACTGAATCCGCTCCAGTCAGGGCCGCTCCAGCGTCCTCGAGAAAAAGCAGCAGGTCATCAGCATATAGGGATATATACTGGTGGCCCATCGGAGATTGCTACCCCCTGTAGTGGGCTCCCGTACGTATCGAGATAGCCAGCGGCTCCACCGCCAGGGCAAAGAGCAATGGGGACAATGAACAGCCCTGTCGTGTTCCCCGTTCCACTGGATATTGTTGGGAGATCAGCGGTCCCGGTTTCACCCTAGCCACCGCCGAGGCGTACAACACCGCGGTCCATTTCAGAAATCCCTCCCCTAGTCCAAAGCGCTCAAGGACCCTATGGAGATAAACCCATTCTAGGCTGTCGAAGGCCTTCTCCAGGTCAACCGAGAGGATCATTGGATTGGAAGCATCTGGATAATTTCCCTCCAGCAAACGAAAGAGCCGACGGATATTCATCGTGGTGTTGCGCTTGGGGATAAAGCCCTCCTGGTCCGTATGTATTAGTGACCCCATGTGTCCCAGTAGCCGGGCGGCCAGTATGCTGCTCAAAATTTTATAATCGACCGTGAGCATTGAGAGCGGCCTGTAAGATGCAGGTTCCGAACCCTCACGGTCTGGTTTAAGGAGAGGTATCACCAGGGCCTCTCGCATCGAACCCGGGAGGTGTCCTGTTGATTTCGCCTCATTATAAACCTGCAGGAGTTTGGGGGCTAGAAGATCGATGTATGTGGAATAAAACTCCACAGGTAGGCCGTCAAGGCCCGGCGTTTTATTACGCGCCATTTTCTTAATCGCGCATCTTATCTCGACCAGTTCCACGTCACGTCCTAGCTCTTTCGCCTGTTCCGACTCCAGGGTGGGAATCGGCAAGTCCCTCAGGAAGGAGTCCGCCGGGGAAGTGTCCGGCGGTAGTCGACTGCGATACAGTGTCCTGTAATAACTCCAGAAGCATGTTAGGATCTCAGGTTGAGTGTAAAACTCCTCATGCCCAGCAGTCCTCATCGCCACAATGGGCGAGGTGCGTCTAGTGGGGTTAGCTAGCCAGGCCAGTAGTGCACTCGACTTGTCACCCTCCGCCAGCGATCTAGTCAAGTACAGCTTGTGGTCGTAGCTGCGCAAATGTTCAACCTCTACAGCAACCGCTTCTTTTGCCGCCAAGATCTGCTGTTGGAGTTCCGGACGGCCAGGACGGGCGATCTCCAATTCTCGGAGGTCTCGGTCAGCTCTGGCCAAGTCTTCCAGAAGCACGCGGCGTACTCCGATTTTTTGCGTTATACAATAGCCTCTAACCACTACCTTAAAGGCGTCCCATTCCGTAGCCCTCTCTGCAGTCGTACCCTCGTTAATCTCGAAGTAGCCCGAGATCTTGTCCTCTAGGTCTCCGCGAAACACCTGGTCCTCCAGCAGCTCGGGTCGCAATTTCCAGGTGGGCACACAAGGGGCGCACTGAAGCCAGCATAGGGTGATCAACAATGGATTGTGGTCGGAGATTGTTCTCGCCAAATATTCCGATCGCATAGCCGAGGAAGCTACCTCCACCGATCCCAATAGACCGTCAAGTCGCACATGCAATTCGTGCATGCCAGAAAAGTGGGAGTAATCTCGAGTGTGGGGGTGGTGCGCTCGCCAAATGTCCAACAGTCCCCACTTCGCCTGCCAGTTTAACCTACCTTTAGCAGCCCAATTCGCCGGGGAGTCCGGGAGGGGTGGATGAGATCTATCTAAGTCCACGTCGAGCACCGCATTAAAGTCACCCCTATCAGGATGGGCCCCGAAAGGTACCGGGCCAAGGAGCCCGACAGCACATTTAGAAAGGCGAGCTGGTCCGTGTTCGGCGCGTAAATGCAGCAAATGTTTAACTCCCTTTCCCCTAATTTCCCTGCCAATGCGACGTATCTCCCCTCTGGGTCTACAGTGTGGCTATCAACCTGCAGGGGAACCCCCGCCTTTATCCATATGAGCGCGCCTCTTGCATATGCTGAGTATGTAGTACAGTACACCTGACCGCGCCATCTACGCTGCAGCGCGAGTCCCTCCGCTTTGTTGAGATGTGTTTCCTGTAGCAGCGCGATCTGTACTCCCCTACGCACTAGGTAAGCGTGGACTTTGTATCGTCTGGTCATAGTGTGCAGACCCCGCACATTCCAGGTGATACATTTCAGATTCAACAAGTCAGCCATAGTCCCATGTCTCGTCTACCCGCCATACTGAACACATTGCAGCAATGAAGAAGTACCCATCGAACTCCACACCGATGACGAGTCCCCCCCCGAACAACAACAAAGCAACTTGCAAACATGAACCCCCTTCCATCCCCCCCAGAACAGGTACCAAAGAGTGCCCTCCAGTCCCCATCCAAACTATTCGTTCCAGAATCTCCCTCCCTGCTAACCCAACGGTGGTCACCGTAGGTGTGCCTTAAGGGCAACGTGGGGGCCGAGCGTCGACGCGGGGTCCCGCTGCTAGCCGCATCGCGGCCGAGCTCGATAGCATCAAGGCTCATAAGAAGAGCTCCTGCAACCCCTCCCTTAGTCAGCGATTAATCAATGCTCCCTCCATGCGTCCCATCAGTCACATGTGCCCGTCCTCTCCCCAAGCAACCCAATCAGAAGTGTCTCCCCCTGAGGCATCATTGTTCGTCCAGCAGACCCTCTGCCGTCTCAGGCGTGACCTCCGGGACCTTCACACTGTCCGATTCAGATCCCTCAGTGTCCGAGCGATCACCGCTCTCTCCCGGCTCCGAAAGCACAGCCCCATGGTCGTCCTGGGGGCCAGACATGGAAGAGACCATCTCCAGCGCTCCCCGCCGCTCCGCTGCAGTCTCCAATGTGGAGGGGCGAGCCGTCCTGCCCCTTCGGTGCCTGAACCTTTTGGGCTTCCTCTGTGACATGTCCTCCATCGTGGGTTGAGAGGAAGTTCCGAAGCCATCTTTGCCCGCTCTGTATAATTCAAGCCAACTACACACCTCGTCCGGGGTTTCAAAGAACTTAGTGGAGTCGTCCACAATGATGCGGAGTCGCGCCGGGAGGTACACAGACAAAATATCGAAAATAAAATATCGGAAAGACAAAATATCGAAGTTTAAATATCGAGATACAAAAATATCGAAGGTAAGTAATATCGACAGTCTAAATATCGATATTGGCATGATATCAGTAATATCGAAGTTGTAAATATCGATGTTAATAATATCGAAATTAATAACTTTGATGTTACTAATATCAAGTTTTAAATAAATTTAGTGTATATTATATTGTATTTATTATGTTTTATTATTTATTTTTAATGTTATTTTATTAAATATTGTCTTTTACTACTGTAGCGGGTTGTGGGTTTATAGGGGAATAGGGTGGGAAGTAATTTAATTATGTTAAATTAATTATTAATTAGTAGGAATTATTAATTAATTAATTGAGAATTAATTTTTTAATATTTTTAATTAATTTATTAATAGATAAATATGTTCTGTAGCGGGTTATGGGTTTATAGGGGAATAGGGTGGGAAGTAATTTAATAATAATTAATTAATTGATATATGTTTGTACATATTTTAATTAATAATTAATTGGTCATTAATTTCTATTAATTAGTTAATTAATTATTACATATTTATAATTATTAATTAGTTGGTAATTAATTATTATTAATTATTTAATTACATTAATTATAGTAATTTTTTATATATAATTTATTGTTATTCTTAATTAATTAATTGTGCAAAATAATATTAATTATTAAATTAAATTAATTACAGCAAATGTGCTAATATATTTACTTTATTGTTATTGTTAATTAATAATTAATTGGTAATTAAATAATATTAATTAATTTTGGGTACAGGGGTATTTTTAGGGTTCAGGGTCAGTTTTCAGTTCATGGGTACAGGGGTATTTTTAGGGTTCAGGGTCAGTTTTCAGTTCATGGGTAAAGGGGTATTTTTAGGGTTCAGGGTCAGTTTTCAGTTCATGGGTAAAGGGGTATTTTTAGGGTTCAGGGTCAGTTTTCAGTTTTTGGGTAAAGGGGTATTTTTAGGGTTCTGGGTCAGTTTTCAGTTCATGGGTAAAGGGGTATTTTTAGGGTTCAGGGTCAGTTTTCAGTTCATGGGTAAAGGGGTATTTTTAGGGTTCAGGGTCAGTTTTCAGTTTTTGGGTAAAGGGGTATTTTTAGGGTTCTGGGTCAGTTTTCAGTTCATGGGTAAAGGGGTATTTTTAGGGTTCAGGGTCAGTTTTCAGTTCATGGGTGAAGGGGTATTTTTAGGGTTCAGGGTCAGTTTTGGTTTTTTGGGTAAAGGGGTATTTTTAGGGTTCAGGGTCAGTTTTGGGTTTTTGGGGTACAGTCGTACAGGGTAAAAATAAAATTAATTTAAATTAAATCAATTAAATGAAATTAAAAAATATAAAATTACATTACATTATTAAGTTTTTAATTTATTTTAAATGTATATGTATTAGTTTTAAATTTTTAATTATGTTTTAATATTTTTATTTAATATTTGTAACATTATATGTATTTTATAATTATTTTTACATTATTATTAATACATTTAAAAAAACGATATTTTTAAATACGATATTTTTGTACTACGATATTATTTTTTCGATATTTTTGTACTTACCTTGTTAGGGATAGGATTCCTATATTTTTGACTTCGATATTTTTGTCCCGATATTTTTGTATTTCGATATTTTTGATTTCGATATTTTGTCAGACATTCGCGCCGGGAATAGTAGGGAGTACTGGATGCCCTCGGAGCGCAATTCCCGCTTGACGGCCAGGAAGGATGAGCGACGCCTCTGCGTCTCGTAGGTATAGTCCGGGAAAATGTTCACGCGGCCGTTGTCCACCTGATACGGGCCCTTCCGTCTGGCCGCTTGCAATATGAGGTCTCTGTCGCAAAAATGTAGCAGCCGCGCCACCACTGGGCGCGGCGGGCGGCCCTGCTGTGGCGGCCTGGCCGGCACTCTGTGTGCTCGTTCCAATGTGTAAAAGGGGGACAACCCCTCCTGCGCCACAGCCGTTCGTAGCCAAGTTTCAAGGAACGTCACCATGTCCCCCCCTTCAATTTTTTCCGGAAGGCCAACTATCCTAATGTTATTTCTCCTGTTGCGTCCTTCCGCATCCTCCGCCCGCTTCTCCAGAGCTGCTATACGGGATATAGCGTCTTTCATCGTTGCGTCCAAGGTTTTTTGCGCTGGTACCAGGTGTTGCCCCGACCCTTCGACCTCCTTCACTCTGTCGGAGAGTTTTCCATGATCCGCTCGGAGAAGGCCCAAGCCCGTCGCCACCTGAGCAATGTCCTCCCGAAGGGCCGACCTGGTCTCCGTGATGGCCAGTAGGATTTTATCGAGTTGTTCCTGGATAAGGGGGCTCCCTGGTCCCTCCGCGTGAAGGCGCTCCTCGTTGTCCGGCGGCTCTGCGTCAGACGCAGCCTGGGTGCCTCCCTTGGGCCCTCTTGGTTTCCCCATGATGGTCAGGAGCACTGCAAAGTCTCAGCTGGAGCGGGGATGGACGACCCTGGGCCCACCGCGGTGCGTCACGGCCTTCCGGAGCGGCGTCACTCAGGTGCTCATTTCTCCGTGTCTCCTCGGCACCCCTTAAAGTCATCAGGGCACCAAGGGACGATCAGGTCGGCCGTCCGAGCGCGGGCCGGTTCGGGGTCCAAGATGGCGGTCCGAGGGTCGTCACAGCAATAATCCTCTGTGCAGAGGCGTGCTCCCGGTTTCCGAAACAATGGCAGCACCTCCCCAGCCGAACGTGGTGGAAGTTTTTCGAGGTCAGCGGGTCCCCACTCGACAGTCACCCCATCTATGCGCCCATGAAGCCAGACCGCAGGGTGCACCGGTGTTGGAGCGGCGGGCCCCTCTTCAATGCACCCCTCCGCCTTGGTCGCGCCGCTCGCCTCCCTTCCTCTGGCGATGCTCTCCACACAAATGGAGTCCCCTCAGGTCCCTCCAGGGCGCTCGTCACTCCCGCATCACTGCTCCAGTCCCCCCATCTATGCGCCCATGAAGCCAGACCGCAGGGTGCACCGGTGTTGGAGCGGCGGGCCCCTCTTCAATGCACCCCTCCGCCTTGGTCACGCCGCTCGCCTCCCTTCCTCTGGCGATGCTCTCCACACAAATGGAGTCCCCTCAGGTCCCTCCAGGGCGCTCGTCACTCCCGCATCACTGCTCCAGTCCCCGCAGCACAACTCCGGTTGGGGGGGGGTCCGCTCCTCTCCTGCAGTACGCTCACCTCCCATCAGGGTGTCCGGGTCAGGCTCCTCCGCCCCTCCCCCATTCCGGGCCAAACAGCGTCTCCCGGTCACCGGTCGGTGGCAACTCCCTCGGCCGCCGGAAAGCCGCCCCATCAGGGGATGGGTCACCTGGGTCTCCCGGGGTCTCGGGCCGGCCGCCACTCGCGGGTCTCGGTTCCTCTCAGCTCCGGGGCAGCAGAGAAGGAGCAAGCGCCATCTTGGGTTTCTCCCCGCGACCTCGCGTCTCCGCCGGCTACCTCAGTCCCGAGGTCGCCGCTGGCCTCGGCTTACAGGAGGGGGAGCCCAGGGCACTGGGCGATGCGTTGCGGGGTGCAGGTGTCCTCAGGACCTTTCCCCAGACAGGATAAATGCGAGCTCGGCCGCGGAGCTGAAGCGCTAGGCGACCCTCGCCATCGGTGCTCAAGCCACGCCCCTGACGCCAGAACTGTTATAAAAGATTTGTGAGTCTATATCGGCACATAATCAATTGGCATGCTACATTCTGACCAGGGTCCTGCTTTTAGCTCTCGAGCTTATAAGGAGGCCATGACCAGCATGGGCATTGCATTGCGGTACTCTTGTCCCTTCCATCCTGAGGGAAATGGGATTGTGGAAAGAAAAAACCGAGACATAAAGCAATCTGTAACTGCGAGGGTATTAGGTTCGGGTGATGGGTGGGTCCAACATTTAACAAGTGTCCAACGTAGTCTTAATAATCTGCCAAGAAATTCTCTAAAAGGTTTCAGTCCGTACTAACTATTGTTCGGGACTAGAATGCATATTCAGGACTTAGATAGTCAGACTTCAGTGGTAGAAGAAAAATGCTTTGATATCAAAGATCGTTTGGCTATTTTACAGGGCTTAAACGAAACAAGAAAAGACCTGAGCAATGTAAAGCTAAAACAGCAGCCAACAGCCAATGAAGATAAGGCACCTGTCCCAGCAAGGCCTGTCTGGATTCCAAAAATTGGGGATCTGGTCAGAGAGAAGATCGCGGTGAAGAAGGAATTTGGGCCTTCTTACAGAAAAGCAGTACCTGTCTTAGCTGTCAGCGGAACAAGATCAGTTGTACTACCGCCCCTTGCTGGTAAAAAGGAGAACCGAGTTGCATCAATCGACCTGGTAAAACCACAATCATGTGGCAAATAATAAGTAGTAGGCCCAGTGGACTCCCAAGATGTAGCAGAACACCAAAACTTGCTACAATACAAGAGGTTCAAACTGAGAGACTAATCACATTTGATAAACCTACAGTGAATAAAAAAGGACTATGCAACAATGCCATGGAACTTGTGCCTCTTGAAAACCAAATTGCAACAGTTCGTCAAGAAACACCTGTCTACAACGATGTAGCCTCAGACTATGCTATTGAAACAAAGAAAATTCAAAAAGCAAATGAAAATCCAGAAGCGATTCCCACAATTGACAGAACTGCGTCAGGCTACTTCATCAATTTCGATGACTTTTCTGAGGACCCAAGCGAGCCTGAAGAACAGCCAACAACAAAAACTTTTAAAGACAAAGTAACAGAACTCTTTCATCAACTCAAAGAAACAAATCTGATTTCTCCATGGATTGAATTTTGGATTGTGTTAGGTGTACTTTTCCTCCTACTTTGGCTCATCATGGTTCTTTGTTTGGGAAAATTTATTGAGGGAAAATACAGTACAATGGACACAGCAAGTCAGCATCTTATAAACCAAAGAGAATGAAAGGTCTGAAGTGAGTGGTCTATACAAGTGACTGTAAGAGCAGGCTAAAACAAGTGTGTGGAGTCGCAGAGGGCTGAGATATTCCCATCAAACCACCCATTTTTTGGCGGAGTCTCATCATGTGGGAAAGTTGTTAAAACATCCAAAACTACCGCCCAACCCATCCAATGATGGTGCGGAAATGGATGAAACAATGTACACTCTAGCCAAACTGCTGCTCATAGGGTGGTGCTTAAAGTGAATGTGCAGTGCTGTGGTGAAAAGGTTAAAATTAGCGACTCAGGCAAAACTATTTTATTTAGACATGTCCGAGTGTTAATGTTAAAAGCACGCCTGGTAGTTGAAGCTTATGACTACGCTATGGCGCTGTGCAGGTGGTCAACATGTTTCAGCCTCTTGGACCTTTTTGTCAGGGCTTTCTTCAGGACCTAGATTGTGAGCTACTGCAGCAAATATGCGTGAATACCAAGACCAAAACGTGAAAAGTGGAAAAATTAATTTAAGGAATGCATATATCTACCATGAACTTGGAGCCCCAATGTCCATGAGGAAGGTAAATATTCTATTTCAATCCTGTAGAAACATATAAATAGAAACACAACCATATATATACATGTATATAGTCACATTCTCACACGAAACTGTACAGACCACACACATAAACAAGGTGAATTGCGCCTTGTTTACTTAAGAGTAATTTAACTCCTTCACAAAACATGCTTTCTGATTGTGAATACTCACCACGCATTTGCGAGGAGAAAGACCTCACCTCGCCCGGCAACCGCTCGGGAATATGAGGCCCCGCTCTAAGGTGCACAAGAAAGCAAATATTTATAATAAATGATATGCCTCATACTTCTAGTTTGTAGCATCCTATATATCAAACCAATGACTGTGGACTGAGTTAAGTATGCACCCTGACCAAACTTCCCAAGCACTGGGTATTCTAATGGGGTAGTTGCTTTTCAATAAAATATCTATAGCTACTTTATAAGATTTACTTTAAGAGAAGATATTTGGAAGCTAAACTAAGAGTATGCTAGTATACACACCAAAATTAGCCTTACCTGTCCGTCGGTACCTCTCTCAGGCGTCCAAGAGGAAGTGGAGGTACCGAACGGAACAAGGCTCATCCTTTAAATAGTCCTACCAATTAGCATAACTGGCTCGTTAAGGGGGGGCCGGCCCACCAAATCAAAGGATTCCGCTAAATCCGGAAGTATTTGTCCGTAGGGTGCGCCGCTACACACCTAAGGCATGCGCTGTTGAGTTATCTTAGAAAGCGGCACTGCTCAGGCGCGCATGCGCATAATGTGAGCGAGCGCGCGTGCCGCTTCAGGCAGTCGGCAAAACGCTAGTTACTCGCGCAGCCGTAGAGCCACCAATGCGCCTGTGGCTTTCATCCCTCTCGTTTGTTTACATTACAGCGAGTGGGAGACTGACATTAGGATGGAATCTGGCGCTGCTAATGTCGAAAGCGCGTGTGTTGCTAGGAGTCAATTTATTCATTAAATTGGAATAAGTTAAATGCTAGAAAACCTTTTGTCAAAGACAAAGCTCATGTATTATAGCAGCATAAATACCATTTTAACAGCCATGACACTATCAAACAAACAGAGAAAGGATATTTTAATCAGTTAGACCCTGTTAGATTAAAGAGTGGTAATTATGAACCATAATTCCTTATTTGATAGATATCAAGGAATTGTGACCAGACGCTCACTAGTTAAATTGAAATCCAGGGAATGGAGTCATTTAACCCAAGGCTATCGCTCCGGAGCCTAAATATCCATTTCTGCTCCTTAACGAATAGAAACTTTGATTTATCACTGATGTGAGATGGAATATATGGGTGTTCTAAAATCACCCATTTGAGGTCTTCAGCTCGATGTTTCTTCTCCAGAAAGTGATTAATGAGACAGGTGGATTGCTTGTGGCACCGAATGGTACTCTTGTGTTCGCTAATGCGAACTTTCATTTTCCTTGTTGTGTGCCCAATATACTGAAGTGAACAAGGGCAGGTGATCAAATATATCACTCCTTCTGTGTTGCAGTTGGTATGTTTGCGGAGTAACCAAGGTTTACCAGTACCTATGTCAACTTGATCTGCTTTGTACG
Source organism: Lissotriton helveticus (assembly GCF_964261635.1). Taxonomy (NCBI): domain Eukaryota; kingdom Metazoa; phylum Chordata; class Amphibia; order Caudata; family Salamandridae; genus Lissotriton; species Lissotriton helveticus. The sequence continues at coordinate 1,711,606,325 of NC_136059.1, forward strand.
TCTGGGGACAGGCACTGCAAGAGCCACATGGGAAATGGCCACGTACTGGCTGGGTGTTCCAAAGTGTACTGTGCGTTTCAGGTATTTTAAATCTTGGTCTAGTGTGGAGCAGACTGTCTTTTATGCTGCGGGCTATTTTGAAAGAGAATAAGGGTGATGGTATATTGGTTTGGGCTGTATTGAGAATACCCCAGTGTTTTCGCGCCATCTTATAAAGTAGCTATAGATATTTTATTGAAAAGCAACTACCCCATTAGAATACCCAGTGCTTGGGAAGTTTGGTCAGGGTGCATACTTAACTCAGTCCACAGTCATTGGTTTGATATATAGGATGCTACAAACTAGAAGTATGAGGCATATAATTTATTATAAATATTTGCTTTCTTGTGCACCTTAAAGCGGGGCCTCATATTCCCGAGCGGTTGCCGGGCGAGGTGAGGTCTTTCTCCTCGCAAATGCGTGGTGAGTATTCACAATCAGAAAGCATGTTTTGTGAAGGAGTTAAATTACTCTTAAGTAAACAAGGCGCAATTCACCTTTTTATGTGTGTGGTCTGTACAGTTTCGTGTGAGAATGTGACTATATACATGTATATATATATGGTTGTGTTTCTATTTATATTTTTCTACAGGATTGAAATAGAATATTTACCTTCCTCATGGACATTGGGGCTCCAAGTTCATGGTAGATATATGCATTCCTTAAAATAATTTTTCCACTTTTCACTTTTTGGTCTTGGTATTCACGCATATTTGCTGCAGTAGCTCACAATCTAGGTCCTGAAGAAAGCCCTGACAAAAAGGTCCAAGAGGCTGAAACATGTTGACCACCTGCACAGCGCCATAGCGTAGTCATAAGCTTCAACTACCAGGCGTGCTTTTAACATTAACACTCGGACATATCTAAATAAAATTGTTTTGCCTGAGTCGCTAATTTTAACCTTTTCACCACAGCACTGCACATTCACTTTAAGCACCACCCTATGAGCAGCAGTTTGGCTAGAGTGTACATTGTTTCATCCATTTCCGCACCATCATTGGATGGGTTGGGCGGTAGTTTTGGATGTTTTAACAACTTTCCCACATGATGAGACTCCGCCAAAAAATGGGTGGTTTGATGGGAATATCTCAGCCCTCTGCGACTCCACACACTTGTTGTAGCCTGCTCTTACAGTCACTTGTATAGACCACTCACTTCAGACCTTTCATTCTCTTTGGTTTATAAGATGTTGTCTCAGGAGATGAGATGATAGGTCTTTAAACATATCTCCACTGACCCTCTTTTCATTTTGGTTTATACACAGCAAGTCAGAACATCAACTTGGTCCTGAAGCCACACAAGTCATCCCACATCGAGAAAAGAGAACTATCATCAGTAATTGTCACAGCCTATCCAATACCCGGTGGGGTAGCTTGGGACAAAACAGATTACGAAATCTATGGCCCGGTCGAGCTCTTCAAATATCCACACCAGTTCAAGGTTTCATTAAGTGACTTTGTAAAACAGAGTACATTCTCTGATTATTGAGACTTTGAGAGTATAATGATATGATGTCAGATTTAGTTATGTCAGCAAAATTTACAGAACATGATTACTTACAGGGTTCATCTAATTATGAAGAAATGTACTGCTACAACCACTTTGCACATCATTACTTGCATAAATCTGCTCAACCAAGAAATGTTTTTAATTATAATCAATGGGAACATTGTGCAACTCCACCAAAAGGTAGTTCGAAAACATTTTATGAGAAATTCCCATACTTCTCAGGGTTTAACACAAGTGATGCAGAAACGTTTTATTTCAAACTGTTAAATAAGACAGGGATGGAAACAATGCTGACAAACACTAAATTGATCTATTCAGAAACATTTTTTGAAAATTAACTACATTTGGTTTTGATTTCTGGAAAAACAACATTGAAACAAAAACCATCTGGGGTACAAAAGATTGGCAGGTACAAGGTCTAGAAGCATTATTTAGAGCCTGCATTATCCCTGAACAAATTATATTCCTGAATGAAACCATTCAACAGACAACCTGTCTTGGCCTAGCCAAAATGAAAGACTTAAACAAACCGTCTATTCCAGAGCCAACACCTGACAGTAATAGCTCTACAGATGTTGAGGTAGACGTATCCCATATTTTTAACCAAAACAGAACACATCCTGATTGGAAAAAAATGGTTGATCTGGCCCACAGACACAAATAACTGTCAAGATAGATTCCTGAACAAAATACAGGGGTTCAAATTGACGAGGCCAGACCCTAGATACTCCCAGAGACAACATCCAGGGATAGTTACAACATACAGTGCAGGAAAACTCTGCCTTGAATGGTTACAGACATCCACACTGGCAGAAATAAAGCAACACTTGACTTTACTTAAAGACGGTGCTGACTTGCGTGATTTCATAATGGGACCACGCAAACAGCATCAAAAACGTTTCATAGCGGCCGGTATATACGCAGCTTACAATGAAGCTTGGAAAGAAACGCAAATTGAAACAGCAGAAAAAATACGGGAAATTGACCGTATTAATTTGGAAAAATCACTTTCTGTTGTGGACAATGGGTTAATGACTCTGTCCTCCAGAATATATTCACTGGACAGTATTGTATCCTCTGCTATTGATATCATAGAGCAGGACTTACTAATGTTACAACACGGTCAGTCCCAATTACGTTCTATTGTACAGCTTGGCTGGACTTTGCAAAATCTGCGTTCCGGCTACGTGCCCTGGCGTTTAATCAACAAAACGTCATTATTCTCTATCTTTAACCTTACTGATACACAAATCAGTTTGGCACAAAAAGGGGCAGACTATACAATTCTGAGCATTGAAAAACTTGAGAGATTACCATTGACAATGTCAGAAAGACCTGTCATTGAATGGATAATACATGGAATAATAACAATTCCGATAACAACTTTCCAATTTAAATACTGTCAAGAGTATATACCAGCGGGCCAGTATGAAAGGTTGGATAAAGGGTACATTAAGTCATCATGGAAATTACCTTACACACACACACATGTTATAGTGAAAAGAAACAGAATGTATTTCTTAGTGGGAAAAATTGTAAACAATCACTAAGCGGTATACTTCTGTGTCAAAGTATTGACCTGCATGGGGCCTGTGAGGGGACTTCAAATAACCTTTCATGTCACCAGCACGGCACACCTGCAACACAAATAGAGCCATTCTTTAGACGACTTTCTAACGGGAGTTACATTCTAATAGTGGACCACAGCTGTTGTGGCATGGTGCCAGGAAAAGCTTATCTTGTGAGCGTTAGTTCCATGGTCACTTGCTGTATGCAAGTATTGTATCCAAACAGCACTCCACATGGAGGCAAAAATGTGGCCTTTTTTGAATATCTCTTCTATTCGAATTGATACTTTAAGCAGAATGAAGTCTGTTCTTTTACAGACAACTGTGCCCTTGACGTCATCAAAAGAAACGTATGATCTGCAAGTTGCAAGGACAACGGCGGAGATACATACCCTTTTATCATCAAATTGCCCAGTGCATTTCGCAGAAATGCTAAGCCAAATTCTAAATATGTCTGATACCAGTGGTATCCCACATATATTTAAGACAATGTTTTCTGGACTGTTAACACCCTTCAAAACAGTTCTGGGCATTTTTCCTAATTTTGTCCATTCTGTCTTTGTCGGCCTACCACTTCTGTTGGGACTCGTAGCAGGCATTTTATTTTTACTACTACTGCTTCGATATGGCAAGCCAAGTCGCAGACAAGACTCCAGCAATGATGGAAGAAACGATCCTAGCAATACGCTATCGGGACCGCATAACTAAAGTCCTTGGATTAGCCCGGCTACGAGATCTGAATATGACCTGGTTTCTTTCATTCAGACCCATTTGGCAGAATTGCATCTTACCTGTGCTTCGATGTATGCTATGCGGATAAGAATGCGTGTTAGACGTCTGTCTTACACTACCATCAGCAGTACCATTGGATACAGATACTTTGCTTAGTCCTGTAACGGCTCATGCATCGTGTTGTCCCCAGCGGCTACCGATTCTGATGACGGCATTCGTTGAGACTTCACCACTACGATTAGGGGGTAGTGAAGCACGAGATGAGAGCAACATCACCCAGGTACGACCTTCTGTGAGCATTGCTGATCATGACATCGATGATAGCAATCATTCTCACGACTGCACAGTTGCGGCATTTTCGAACTTAATGGAACTTTCACCTGAAGCCGTAGACACCTTTTTTGCAAGTCTGTCTGAAATGATGTTCTCCCCTGAACAAAAAGAATAACTTTTAAGCAAACGAGCACACAGCGTTCCCTGAACTCTGGATTCGGCCTTCAGCTTTGATAAACAAAAGCTACTGAAAATATTTGGAACTATTTTTTTCCCACTGAAAGCAAAATTATTTTTTACTTCGATTCCAAAATATTTACCTTTTTCCTGGCACTTGTACTCTGCTTAAAGTAGAACTATTCTTAGAGAACAGAGCTTCTATTTTTAGGAACTCTAGAGACAATATATTACCTCAGCCTCTAGCACATTTACAGCGACTGTATTATTATGTGATGGAATGGTCTCGACCTTCTTTTCTGTATTAAGAGCCATTTCATGTGTAAATTTCGCAAATCGTTCAGCTAATCATATATATGCATCGTTTGAACTGAATGATTACACTGCTTGAAAAACGTACAGTACCAATATCATTTTCATGTATTTCGCATACACCATTTCAAATGCAAAAAATGTATTTTGGGGTGGGTTGGAATACACATGCACCTTTAAATGTTTACTATTGCTTAGTTTTTAGTAATGATGGACATTAGATCGTGGAGTGGGTATTGTGTTTTTATCCAGGAGCCTAAATCGATATTCCTATTTTATGCCCTTGTCCGGTTATAATCAATAATATCCATACAACGGCATAATAATCATATCCATATTCAGTCGTAGCACATGCTGTCACATGAAGCAAGGCTACTTCCCCGGCCCCCTGGAAAGCACAACGAGTTCTCTAAACAAACCAAACCTCCAGCAACCTGGGAAATCCCCCTTGCTTTTGTTTTGATTTCATCCTAGAACTCCTGTAAAGCACTGTAAGAATGGCCAGTTCTTAGTGACATCTTTATTGACGTCTTATGTCCAACCTTACGTCAAACCCGGCACCTTTCAGGTATAAATATACCAACGTTGCCTTAAGCAAACACACGGTGGTGATTTGGAGCAGAGCAGCGAACTACTTGCCCGAGAGCCCAGCTGATGCGAGAGCCCACGGACGCTGCCCCTCCTCTTTGACGCACTGAGAGAGACGCTGTCTTTTCTCCTGCCGAGAAATCCAGCTCCGGTGTTTCCAGATACCTTCGCAGGTTACTGGGATATCGAGTCCTGAGAGAGAGATACCAGACCTCCTGCTTTCTAATACCCAGGTACGGAACTGACTAAAACCTTAGAGAGAATTCTTGACTCAGATTCTTGGCAAAACCAACTTAACTTAAACTGCTACTTACTTACTCCTTCCCACGTATTAGGCTTATGTCAGGTACACCGGGGTAGGCCATTTGATCATTGTGATTTTTTATGATTCAGCAAGATGTTATTAGGATGTCAATGATTTTTCTCTAATTCTGGGCCAAGATACAATGATCTTCACTGTACACTCACTTTCCAGCCCAGATAGATTCCCTATTCTAAACACTTATCCTACCGCCGTGCCTTACATAGACATTTCCCATCGCTCTTTTTTCTCTTTCAATCACTCTCTTATTCCCCTCCTTTCTCCTATAACCTGTAGTGTTTACTGGTCTTAAAATACCATCAATACCACCATCCTTCCATCGACCCCAGCTCCCAAAAACAATGAAGACGGGGCTAATGCCCTTTCCTGTATGAACCCCAATCATGCTGTCACTGAGAGAACCAGCAATGTAACCAATGTCTGGTAAAGCACCTTCTCGTGGAGGGTAGGGGTCTGTACCTGAAAACCTCCCAGTGGAGGTATATATTACGAAAGCGGTAACCTGCCAGTCTGACACTCCTTGCTTCAGATACATGCCCTATATACAGCCTAATCCACATTTAAACTCATGAGCACCCCTCTGACTTTGACAGCAACCAAAGCTTCCCCAAAACGTCACTGTAAGGATGTGAGTCCAGCACAAGTAATAAAACAACAACTTCCCCTCTGCTGGGAACCAAGATCTACTTTGTGCACTTGACTCTCTCTGGGTAGTGATTCAGAATAGTGCAAGGCCTATTCGCGGGGTAGCGGGGGGAGGCTTTGCGGTGGCTAGAACTCCAGCCTGTAGGCCGCAACAAAAAGTCACTGTCCAGTCAGTGCTTTTATTTATAAAAAGGGAACGCAATTCATAAGACACACACTACTCTATATTATGCAGTAATTCACACATACAGACATGTGAAAATTCATTGGGCGATACCCTCTTAACAGTTCCCTCCCCTAGTTAAACCCCATCCCTAAACTGCAATACCCCCCGTAGATGCTGGATACAACACAATACGATTTTGTTATAAAAAAACAAACGTAATGTCTTTGTTAGGGTGTTACAACAATGATGAAAGCATAAATACATACATATAAATCAAAGTAACACCATTAAAACCTCTCAGAAAGGTACCATTTTACAAAGATTCATTAATAATTGTGCTGATTCACTGTTAACTTTGTAATAATCGATAAAGCATTTCTTTCATCAATGAACTATTTACATTAGTCTTCTTTCTACTTTTACACATGCTTTAAAGCAACCTTAGAACACAACAACAAAGGACCCTACACCCTAAAACTAAAACACAGAAACTCCTGCTCCTACAATGCTAACAGTATAGTAAAAAAAACTCCAGGTCACCAATTTGAGAACTGGGAGACTTGTGATATCATTTCTAAAACTTTTAAGTACACTCCTCTCTGGCCTCCTGCATTCCTTGCAGTCCCCTGCATCTTTCTGGCAAGTTGGGGGTGCCTCTGCACTTTCTGGGGCATCATAACATGAAGTATGCTCATTTTATACTGCGCCATAGAGGATTCTGTAGTGGTCCTTTTACCTGAGGCAATTTTTGATAGTCAGTGGCCTTGCGCTGAAAAGGAAAATGCATTGTCTCTTGTTTTTTAACATAATGTGCTATTTGTTCCACCTCTTTGTGGATTTTGTTGGAGACCCCAGGGACATCTCAACATCCACGTCGGTCCCTGCAAGCTCCTTCACAAAGCTTAGCTCTCCAAGGCTGACATGGGAGCCGTCCACATTTGTCTTCTCCCACACATGTTTAACGGAAGCAGGAAGCTGTAGCTAGAGCGATGCCCGCAGACTTCCCTGAGATGTGGGCTCAGGGGGTGGGGACGACACCCAACACTGTACAAGGGGGGTGTCATGAAACAGAGTGTTAGAGCACAGCAGCACTCATTTTGTTTTGTTCTCCCTCGTCAGTCCCCTGGTGTTGGAGGTCACCAAGGACAGCCAAATAATTAGAATGTGTTGGCACTCAATGTTCTCTTCTCTCTGGAGCCTGGCTGTGTTGATCCCGAGGGAAAGTGGTGCAGTGGCCAACGATGGCAGTTCGTAAAAGAACATTGGGCCATGTTATCAAGAAAGGGCGATAATATTATCACCACTTTAGTGGCAGGAAACTGCAGCTAAAGTGGCGATAGGGGGCTTGAGGGAAACATCCTTTACGACGCAATTTATACCACGCAGTGCCTTTACAACGCAGGTTTTTCAACGCAAGTCATTACAATGAATTGCGCTGGGGGCGCTCTAGGATAGGTAATAGTTTAATTTACTATCCAGCACCTTCCCTACTATCCACAGGGAATGTAGTTGGAATAGTAAATTAAACTATTCACTATCCAGCACCCCCCAATGCGTTGTAAATCCTGTGTTGTAAAGGCATGCGTAGTAAAAGCATGCGTTGTAACAACGTACATCCGGGGCTTGATAATATGCCCTATACAATTCCAATAGAAGCCCAGGTTCTGGTGTGAAGGACATCAAACCTGGGCTTCTATTGGAATTCTTTAGGGCATATTATCATGCCCCTTATCGCCGCTTTAGCAGCAGTTTCCTGCAGCTAAAGCGGCGATAATGTTATCACCCGTTCTTGATAATATGGCTCATAGACGTACTAAAAAATGAACAGGTAAGTTTAAAAAACTTCTTGAGGTCGCTAATGAGCAATTCTTCCTTATTAAAACCAGACATAGGAATACTTATCCTTCTAAGACCCATGGAAACAGTTCAGAATCTTGAAAATCAAGATGTTGCTCCACAGAGTGGGATACTGAGAGAATGGGAACTGGAGTAACGGTTATGCACAGTATTATAATAGAGATGGCTGAGCCAACAAGTTTGAAAGGAGGGAGTTAAGGGTTTGTCTTGGCTCTAAGAGTCAGGAACAAGCTGAGCTATATGAACATTTGGCATGGAAATTGTGCAATAGATCAAACATCTAAAAATTCAAAAAAGTATATTTCTTCAAATAGTGTTTCACATTAGTACATTTATTAAAAGTGATAGTTTTTAAACATGAACACAAAAACATTCATTCCCTCAGCCCCTTTCCGATGACAATTCTATTAGTAAAGTAGAGCAACATTATAGTCCATTAAGTTAAACATAAGAGAGATATTTGTCCAGCACCATCCTCATATTTTTCGAGTTTTTTTCATATGAAACGATGACAACTGCTTAACAAGTCTGTCACATTTCTGCAATGAATGACATTTATTTTTAAATATCACTCTTTAGTAAGATGCAATTGCTTAAAATGTCCTTCACAAAGCTGAGGGGGTGTGGCTTTGACATAAAAAGTTATATATCCACTTATGCTACTCTAATAAAGCTTTGATATTATTTAATGAAAGTGCAATTCCACAAGTCATTATTAGATTTCCCTCACAAGTCAAATGCCAATGCATTGAAATTCTTTAATTAAGTTGCAGTTGCTCCAATCTTTACTAGGTGCTCTTCTAAAAGTCAGATGTTAAAGCTTTGAAATTCTTACTCGAATTTCAGCTCCAATAGTCGTTTCTAGGTGTCCCTCACAAGTTAAATGGAAAAGCATTGACATTCTTACAAAAACCTTTAGTTTCACTAGGTGCCATGAAGTTCTCTCTGGGGGAGAATGGGTTTACTGTAGACATGTGAAGAATGACCTGCAACAAGATGACATTTGCATACACACTTTTGCAATTTTAATTAGTTGTGCTTGTTTTCTGTAAGATTCATTATTTGAGCTGGTTTATAGTGAGGAATGAACATTGTCATTTACAATAATTGTCTTGAGAGTTTTAAAAATTGTTGATGAAACCTTTCTGAACATAGGTTTTAGCAGTCATTCGGAAGTAGAGTTGCCTAACAACTTAATAAAGCTGCACTCATTAATATTAGTTGTTCTTAACAAGTCAACTGCAAAAGCGTTGATAGTCTATTGTTGATATTAGATGTTCCTTGTAAGTTAAATGGAAAGCATTGTCATTTTTAATGAAGCTTCAGTTTAACAAATATTTATGAGGTGTTTCCTTAAAATTTAAATGCTAAATCTTTGGAATTCTTACTTAAAGCTGCAGTTCAACTAGTTGATACTGGGGGGAGATTTACAAGCATTTTTCACTGTGTTAGAGTCACAATAGTGATGGTAATCAGTGTGATTTTTTTGTTGCTATTTACTTCCCAGCGCAAAACTTGTTTTGCACTGGAAAACACCCTCAAAGTAGCGCAAAGCAGCGCAAAGCTCTCATTTGCGATACTTAGCACCGAGGGGGCATTACATGACTGAAAGATGGGCATTACCCCCAGGTCCCTCCGTCCTCGACACATTCAATACAAATGAGATATCCCATCTCGCAGACAGAAAATGCAACCACCCATGCCTTTGGACCATATTTACAAAGATTTGTAAACATGGTTTTGCACCACAAGTTAACACCCCTTCAAAGGAGGCGCTAACAGGAGAAACCTATGCTACACTTATGCACACACACTAGCGCTACAGCGATAAGGTGCGTGCGTGGTGCACAGCAGCTAAATTCAGCAGCGGTGCAAGGGAATGGGGAGTAGAGAGCCATATCTCTAAAGATATGGCGCTCTCCTGCTCCATCCCTGTCGGCGCAACGCAGCGCAGCCTCGCGAGAGGCTGCGCTGCATTGAACATCTCTTTTGTAAACTCCCTGTAGGTGTTCTTCACAAGTCAAATATATTGTTTAATTTTATTGTTGCTATAAAGATATAACAAATTGTATTATCCTACTCAGTGTAAAAATTCAGCCTCGTCGGTGTTGGTGCAACATTTTATCATATAACAAAAGGAGAAATAAATGCCAAACAGAAACCTCAACTCTCGCCTCCCTCTCCCTCCTCCCTTCGGGTGCCTGCCTGTCCTAGTGCCTGAACCTTCTATGATCCTTTCTCGCCTCCTAGATCTTGAGAGTTGTCTCTTGAAGGGTGGGCTTCTGTTAGTCATAGTGGTCTGAGGTATCGAGGGCACGTTAGTTCAGTGAATTCTTGTGAGAGAAGTGTAAGGAATGGGTGCCATATTTCCTGGAAGGTGTCTCCCTCCGACTTGGCAGCTGAAGAGAGGTGCTCCATACCAAATAGACCCCAGATCCTATGTAGGCAGTTTAGCCTAGTCGGGACACAAGTCAAATGTAGAAGGAATTTTATTATTTTATTAAGCTGCAGTTGCACTAGTCATTACTAGGTGTCCCTTTTGAGTCAGATGCAAAAGCATTGCAATTCTTCAATGACGTTGCAGTGTCACTAGTGGTTACTAGCTGCCCCTCACAAATCAAAAGCACTGAAATTCTTACACAAAGCTGAAATTCCAGTAGCCAATAATAGGCGTTCCACACAAGTCAAATGCAAAAGCATTGATAAACTTCGGGGAAGATGCAATTCTACCAGCCTTTAGTGGGGGTCCTTTACAAGTCAAATGCAAAAATATTGACCTTCTTATATTATGCTACAGTTCCATTAGTCATTACTAAGTGTCCATGTCGAGTCAGATGCAAAAGCATTGAAATTCTTGGATGAAGCTGCATTCCCACTAGTGGTTACTAGGTGCTCCTCACAGATTAAAAGCATTGAAATTTGTAAACAAATCTGCAGTCCCATTAGTCATTACTTGGTGTCCCTAACAAGTCTAACGCAAAAGCCTTGATAGTCTTTCATGAAGATGTAATTCCATAAGTCGTTACCAGGTGTCTCTCACAAGTGCAAAATCAATATTTTTTTTAGTTAAGCTGCAGTTCCACAAGTCTTTACTAGTTGTCCCTCTACAAGTCAAATGCAAAACCTTTGAAGTTCTTACTTGAATCTTCATTTTCACTAGTCATTACTAAATTTCCTGACGCTGCTCTTTCATTCTTGATACATGGTTTTACAGCATGAGTAGCAGGCAGATGCCACTAGAAAGATCAAATCATGTTAATCTTGAGGGCTTAAGAGGACTTCAAGCTATACAAGAGCCTAGTATCTGGCTCTAGAGAACAAAAAGCAAGGGCAGAAAGGGATATTTAAAAGCCGCACTACCTCGTTATACACAGATTGTAAACCAACTATCAGTCTGAGTTGCCCACCTCACTGATCTTCTGCCAAAAGACAACACAATTACAAAACACCTAAAAAAGTCAGAGAGGCAACATAAACATTTCAAAATGCAAAAAAAACCCCAGTCGATAAATTGATCCGGACTCTTCAGCTGATGATAGATTTGATCATTTAATGGAATCTTGGGCCATATGTGATGAAATGATAAACATAAAGTACAGCCAATGCTTTCCGCCCTAAATGGGACTTCCTCGGGGCAATCGTCAAATGCTCCAATCCTGTGTAGGTTTCAGAAGTACCTGGATCAATACTTCTTTCACAATGGTGTGTATTATATTCCAAAAAGACAAATATTCCAAATGGAGACCTTTCAGTTCATCCGCCAACTCATATATGAAATCTGTAGTAACTCAAAGCCACGATGTGATAATTCTCCAATGTCAGTAGAGCAATACAATTCCCAAAATCTCGTGATCACTTTGATAGATCATCTGCATAAGGTTATAAATTCTCGAAAATCGTTAACTCATTTCTTTTCCACTAGTAACGCCGTGCCTCTCGACCCGCCATCAGTCATCCTAACCCAACGGTGAGTATCTGGCTCTAGCCGTAAGTGGCTTATCTACTTCTATACTTTACTCTGGGTGTTCTGTGCATGAAATAAGTTAGGATGCTGCTGCCAATACAATACTGTTTTGTATATGAGGGTATCATAGCTTGCACGGCTGATGACCATCTTGTATCTGCGCTGTGTGTGAGTAGAACTTTCAGTGCTGCCAAATTCTGCACATTGTGTGTGTGTATATACACAGGCACGGACTGCTGCTGCAGATGCTGTCCAAAGTCCAGATTCACAAAAGTAATCTGAGGCAAAATCCTAACTTTTTGACTTTCGGTATTCACAAAAGGCTTTTAGGAGCAGTAAAGTTAGTATTTCTAACTTTACTTCTTCTGAACTTAGACAAAATCCTAACTTTACGACTTTTGGTATTCACAAAGGGCATTTAGGAGTTGTAAAGTTAGGATTCCTAACTTAACTACTCCTAAATGCCCTTTGTGAATACCGAAAGTCATAAAGTTAGGATTTGTCTCAGATTACTTTTGTGAATAGTGCCCCATGTTATGTGCCTGTGAGGGAAGCTTGATTTGTTTCTGACAAGATCGGTATGTGTTCTATGGGTGTGAGGGAAGCATGTACTCATGTCCCGTGCTGTACCTGTTTTGTGCTGAAATCATGCAATGCATGTGAATCAAGCTTGCACTCATACACTCCAGTGCCTTTCCTTACACTTATATCAAATCTGATATGATGCTTTTTAGGTCTCGCCTACGCAGCGGGCATGCGCTGAATAGGAAAAAGACCTTTAGCAAGCGCTTCACTATTGCAGGCAAAAACGTGCATGCGTTGCATTATTTTTAATGGCAATGCGTGCACGTTTGGCGATTACCTTGCAATGTAATGTAATGTGTTTACTTGTAAAGCACACTGTTGCCAGCCGGCGTCCTGGAGCTGTATACCGCTGGGGAACCCGTCCTGGCTTTCCCTGTGGGATGGTCCCTGCTGGGAATCCCCAAGGTGGAGCCAGGCATCCCTGGCGTTGATGGGGCCGTTGTGGAGATTAGTCAAGCTAATGCCCAGAGTTGCCGAGTGCGACCCCTGGTTAGAGTAGGCACCGAGGCAAGAATTATCGAGTCCGCTGACCCTGGTCCACGACCCTCCTGCGTCGGGAATCGAACCCTGGTCCTAAGCCGACTTCTGCTTCCGGGCCTGCCTCCTCTAACCAGTGAGCCACACCACTCCACCAGGAGCAAGCTTTAAAACCATCTGTTTGTAATTAACTGATGGTTCCTGCTCACTCCAAGAAGAGAAACAGGCCATATGACCATTCCTCTCTCCCCTCACCCTTCACCCTGCTGCTTTTTACTTTCAGCACGAGGCGAGCGCTGATGTTTAAATACATTTGCCATGCTGCAGCAGCAGCATGACATATTAAATCCACGTTTCCTGTGTGCTTTCCTGCCAGTGATGTATGTGCACACAGTGCCACTATAAAGTATGTTGCTGTTGCAGCATTACAAATGTATTTGAAATATGAGCGAGCGCCTCGCACTGAAAGGAAAAGCAGCATTTAGGACTCCCTGCAACCCCGTTCTAAAAGGTTGGCTAAGTTGCTATAGTTATCTATCATCAATATCAGGAGATGTCTGTTCCGCCCCTTATTTTCCTGTTGACTTCATACGCAATTCCAAGGTATTCCCGCCAAGCTCGCTGCAGCAGCATGACAACACCAAGTTTAGTTTTTTTTAAGGCACTTGAAGGTTCCCATAACTGCTTTTCAATATGCAGAACTAACAAGACATCAACTTGTTCTTATCGAACTCAGTAAAAAAGTTGTGACATTGTTGAGTAATGGAGTATCCTAATGCAAGATTTTCTTTAAAAAATTGTGCTTTATTTGATTCTTTACATAGTGCATTGCTGCAGGTTCCCCAAAAGAGTCTCACCTTTATTCAGCAACTTGTATTAGACCCAATCCTTACCCTTTTTTCTTATTTCCATGTTTTTGCGGAGGTATTATCAGCTTCGGCCATTTTAGAAAGGTCTCCTTTCTGAGCCCCTCAGGTAGTCTTTACTCTGATGGCCTTGAGGAAACCGCTCCAAACTTTTCTGTCAACCCCTGGATTAACTGCAAGTCCGTCCCCATTTCTGCTTCCATCCACCTATTCATGGATTTTCCAAACATTCCTTCCTGTGGCACCCTCTTTGCCATATTATTCTGGGTTTAAGCTCTGAAATGTACAACCACACAGTCCTTAATGCAATAGGAGAACAGAAAGTGAGTAAATACAATTAAATGCGAGCTACGCACCTAAGTGATCTTGGAGCTGTTTTGTTGGAATGCGGCCACAGTAGGAGTTTTTTTATTCTTGTTTTTGGCTTCTGAGGGTCTGGTGTTGACATGTCACTTGACATGTATCTTGCAATTGAGACTCTTATTTGAGGAGGTATTGAACATTATGCTTTTGAATATTTAACTGCTTACAACCTTGAAGAGCGGCACTTTCTGAGCTCCTGATGGAATGGAATGGAATGCATATTAAGCGCTGCATTGTAATGAAATGTGAGGAAATATATTGCTGCACAAATAACTAAAATGACCGTAGCACAGTAGAACATTTAAATTTGAAATGCTAAAACTTTAAATGTTTGAATTAAGAAGTAAACTGTGAAATTTCGAGCTATAAACCCGACCGTGCAATGGGAGCCCAGAAAGAGTGGCAGGGCTATTAAAAGCAAGGTATACACATCTGATACACATTGATGTAGGCTTTTTGAAAAGTAGTTAGAGTGTAGCTTATTTAGTGTAATGATATGATTTACGTGAGGTTCCATCACTGACTCACTCTCACTGACTCACTCTCACTGACAGACTCTCACTGACAGACTCTCTTACTCTCTCACTGACTCTCCCACTCTCTCATTGACTAACTCACTCACTCACTCTCACTGACTGACTGACTCACTCTCACTGACAGACTCTAACTGACTCACTCTCACTGACAGACTCTCACTGATACAGGCTCTCACTGTGACAGACTCTCACTGACACTCTCCCACTCTCACTCACTCACTGACTCACTCACTCACTCTCACTGACTGACTCTCCCACTCTCTCATTGACTGACTGACTCACTCACTCACTCTCCCTGACAGACTCTCACTGACTGACTTACTCTCATTGACTCTCTCTCACTGATAGACTCCCACTGGCTAACAGACTCTCACTGACACTCTCCCACTCTCTCTCACTCACTGACTGACTCACTCACTCTCACTGACAGACTCTCTCTCACTGACTGACACTGTCTCTCACTGACTGACTCACTCACTCTCACTGACTCACTCAATCACTATCACTGACTGACGGACTCACTCTCACTGACTGACAGACTCACTCTCACTGACTGACTCACACACTCTCACTGACAGACTCTCACTGACTGATTCACTCTCACTGACTCACTCTCACTGACAGACTCTCACCGACTGACAGATTATCACTGACTGACTGACTCTCACTGACTGACAGACTCACTCACTGACTGACAGACTCACTCACTGACTGACAGACTCACTCACTCTCTCACTGACAGACTCTCTCACTCTGTCACTGACAGACTCTCTCACTCTCTCACTGACAGACTCTCTCACTCTCTCACTGACAGACTTGGGGGTTCTTAGCCATGCAACAGCTGATGTTGTTGCACCAAGGATATTGTGCTGCACAACTAAAAACGTATAAGGTCTCAAAGGCGAGACCTATTGGCAATGCCAATGCTTGTTTTCCTAGCTAAGGAAGGTGTTAGATGATGCTGCCCAATGCCACACTTCTTACATGTCTTTGAAGAAAACATGCAGTGGCCCTGCAATACTAAATGTGCTCCATGTCTTTGAAGGAAGCTTGAATTGGCCCTGAGTACCACACTTGTTCCATGCTTTTGAAGCAAGCATTCACTGGCTCTGCAGTAGCACACATGCTCCAGGTTGTTTAATGATGTTTGCACTGGCTCTACAATACCACATTTATTTCATATCTTTGAAAGAAGCTTGTAGCAGCTTACGTGTTTGATGTCTTTGCAGGAAGCATGCACTGATTGGCTCCGCAGTCCAACACTTATACCATTTCTTTCAGGGAAGACTCAGTATGTGCTGTATGTGTTATGTGTGTGATTCAAGGTTTCCCTGGGTCCTGCTCCCTGTGCTCTATCTATTTCTGTGTGTTTTAGTTCTGACCAAACACTGTGTTAGCTGTCTCAATAGCCTCATTTTTTCTCAGAAATAATACATAATCATAACCATTATAAAAAAACTGACTTTAGTTAAGCCCACTTCAATTATACATCAAACAGAGGGGCAGAGTTACAAGGAAATGTTGGAGCGCTGATCTGCACTACATTTGGAAGAGTTGTGGTCAGATATTTCCAAAATCCAGGAGTGCACTGTGTACAAGAATGCAGCACACCCCTGTGTTTTCCCTAGAGCAGGAGCTAGAATTAGCTGCCTAGTGCCAATGCAGGTACCCTTACACTATAGTGCAAGGGTGCCTGCTTTGCAGGGAATGATTGTTTATGTGCAGTAAGGTGTCCCGTTTTGCACCTAAACAATAAAAAAATGGTGATCTGTTACTTTAATGTATGCTGCAGAATGCAGCACACATAGAAATAGCTAATCATCATTATTTAATGATTGTTTATGTGCGGAAGTGACACCTTCCTGCACATAAACAATCATTAATGGCATTATGCTCTTTCTATGCATGCTGCAGAATGCAGCACACATAGAAAAAGCAAAACAATGAAAATAATGTATTTCACAAACAGTGGCTTAACGCAGCTTTGTAATTATGGAGAAGGGCATGGTGCCACCAGAGCTTGACTAAAAGTGATGATCTGGTGGCTCTATCCCCATGCAAATATACCCCAGAGTGTCATTCACATATTAGTCCAGACCTTCAGAACAGCATGCATACATTTGGGTAGTGGCTTAGCCCTTTTCAGCCATTGGCTTTGTTGCAAATGTTTGGCTCTGCCTAGTAGACAAACACTTGTCTTAAGGATGTCAGGTGATCTGAATAACAGTATGCATGCTTCCTCTGTGTTACTCTGCCCCCAGAGAAGTCTGACCTCAGGAGATATTTCCTGTAGTTCACCCCCCAGCAGCTTGCTTGCAAATGCTGAGTTGTGCTAACTGAGTATTGAGAGTGCATCTGCTCTTCTGCCATTGGTACTGAACCACAACCTTCTTATGCAGAGCACAAAGGGCCAAGTTTATGCCAAAGTAATGCAATGAAGTACAGCAAGTCACCTTGCTGCACTGCGCTATGTTACAAGAAATGAACAGGAATGTGCTGTATCTAATAGAATACAACACATTTCTTTTCTTGTCCCTGTGCTGGTGCCATTTTTGCTGCCTAGCTCCAATGCAGGCACGCTTGCACCATGGTGCAAGAATGCTTGCATTGCAGACAGGATGTTTTTTGTGCAGGAAGGGGCACCTTCCTGCACAAAAACAGTCCTGAGAGGCAAATTTCGCTTTCGATGTGTGCTCCAGAATGCAATATTTTTGGCGCATTCCCAGGTTTACCAGTTGAGGTAAATTTGGGAATGCGTCCAAACCAATGAGAGTTGCATGGGAATACCCACACAACCCCCATGGAATGCCTCCCTGGTGCAGAGTGAGGCAACGTAGTGATTTGTGCTGCATTGCTTTACTCGAGACTTATGAAGGTACTGAGGGTCACGCAAGGGGGCCTTGTGTGTTATTATTGTTAAAAAGATAACAGACCAGGTCTGATGAAACTTCTTCTTTATTCACGGCCTCCTCTGTGCCAACAGGAACACAGGACACTTCAGTACATTGCCCTCTTCAAGATCAGTCTCACACACTGAACATTCTAAGTCTGCCTTCAGGGGTAAGGGAGGTTCCAAGGAGGGAAGAAAGGAAGGGGTGGAGGAAGATACCAAGTACAGGATAATAATATGTATACAACCTAAACCTGTGTAGGGCTAGGACATAGCCCAACAATAATCCTAAGATAATTAACAACTTATGTTAAACACACCTTAGACCTTGTGAATATGACACCTTTAGCTACCAGGATTTGTGCATTAAAACGTATGGATTATAACAATTATGAATCTCTTTTTTGAGTTGCACCACTCTTGCACCCCATTGTGTGGTGCAAGAGTGACGCAACAGGTCTCATAAATACTTCTATGTCCCCAGGTGTTGCTTCAGCAAGCTTCAAAACTATGCTACCATCTTCAAATGGTATTCTGTGTACTATGTCTTTTTTTTACTGTTCCAACATGGCAGAACATTGAGGACCTTTACTTTTTAGTTTATTTATTGAAGCACAAGCTGCTCATATTTAGTTGGCATATTTTTTCTTCATGTATTTATTTTTGTTACTCTATGCTTGCATTATAAAGAAAACCACCACATTGATTTTTAACAGGCAATGCTACTTTATTTGATGTCAAGGCTCTTCCCCTCAAAAATCCACAAAGATCAGACTCACAAAGACTACAGTGCTACTCTAAGTGTGGCTGAGGGGTGATTACATATCCTCAGTGGGCTTACAGGCGCCAGGGTAGGGTACTATAAGAGCTTCGAATAACACTAGAGCACCATTGCTCTTGATATTCAACCTTTGTTTCCTATGCCATCATCTTTCTAAACTCCTCTCTAGTGAGTAGTATACCTGTCTGTGAGCAGGGTGCTTGTGTGAAGTCAAGATAGCCACCATGCCCTGTGAGTGCATTATGAGGGATGTGCCTGTGTGAATGCAGGAATAACATTGTCTTTTGTGAGTGCAGGTTAAGTGGCCTACAGGTTGAAAGCTGTGCTTGTGTGAGTGCAGAATGAGTTGTATGGCTGTGTGAGTGCAGCATGAGTGATGTGCATGTTATGTGTTTGTGTGCATGCACTCTTCAAGGGTCAAACCTATTGGCTTTGGTTATGCTTTTTAGGGTTTTGTTGTTGACTTGCAGAAATGCAGGGAGTGAAAATACAATGTGTAAGTTTTGATATATCAGATGAAGTCTCCCTCGAAGGAGGCTGATGAGTGTTGGGTGCAGTTCAGATAGCACCCTAATGAGGGAGCCCAATTATTTTTCTACCATTAGGGTGACAAATGCAAAAAGAACAATTGATGGACAGAATGCAGAACAATGTCATACATGTTCCCATGGGGCACAGGGTCAAGACTGATTTGCATATGACTGGGTCCAAACTGGGGTGGTGTAGTGTGCAAAAGTACGATGGATTTAACCCAGATCTTTTGAATGGGGGAGAATGGTTGCAATGTCACCATTCCAGCCATCATTTGTTTGCTGTAACGCTTTTCGCCCTAAGTGGGAGGGGTATGCCCAGACCTGGGTCCCCTGCTCACTGTGCCACTGGATTCCAGATAGCCTGGCTGAAGAAGGGTGACATACCCTGGAACCGATCCCAGGATGCTTGTTTCGTGTCCAGGGAGGACCTGGCCTGGAAGTTCGGTCTGGACTGTTCCCATGGGGCACAGGGTCAAGACTGATTTGCATACGGCTGGGTCCAAACAAGGGTGGTGTAGTGGGCAAAAGAACGATGGATTTAACCCAGATCTTTTGACTGGGGAAGAATGTTTGCATTGTCAGCATTCTGTCCATCATTTGTTTCCTGTAACACCATTAGGGCCCATGGCAACCTATCTATGCCGCAGCTTGGAGAGTGGGATACCATGCACATCCAATCCTGTCCAGTTCAGCAGTGCAACCAATCCTCTCCTTTAGGTTTCTCTGGCCAATTTGTAGGATTTTGCTTTTCTCACTCTGATGAGGCAGAGGTCAAGTCCTGTCCTCCTTCACGTTTGCTCCTCACACAGGACCTGTTTCTTCAATGGGTGTAAGACACTTCTCTTGGGCCTGGGGTCTTTCTCAAGCAGTACCCCAAGGGCCTCAATGCAAAGTGCACTCTGGAAGAAAATGTTATTGTATTTAGTTAATTAAAACCTTTACAATATTGTAGCATAAAACACATGATTTAAAAAGAGTACAAAGTCTCAGATGGTTAAAAGGAAAGCTTTCTAAGGATCCATATAATTGGAATGTTTGTGAGAAGTGAGAGGGGGTTCAGTAGATCAGTTCGTTACACTTCACGTATCCGGCTTCAGACCTTTAGTGTCGTATTTTTCAGTGATTTGTATTAGCTGCAGTGACTTTTGGCAGAATCTTGCGGCTCTACAGGCTGTCTGCAATTGTTGACTGTTCAGTGCTAGCATGACAGCCGAGCGGCATGATCTAATTTAAAAAATACAGAATGCGTGAAGGAGAAAGTAACGTCTCAGATTTTTAAGAGAGGGACAGATGCACAATATGTGCAACAATGATTCTTCCCTTTGGCCACATAGTCTGCAGTCGGTGGTCAGCCATGATTGCTTCCATGCTGGTGTATGTTCTTTTAAGATAGAAGTGCCCAGCCGTAGATTTAGAAGAGTCTTTTGGGCGGCTGTGGATATATGGTTGACTAAGTAAGGTTGGGGCTCCATTTTACCATACGTGGCCAGCACCGCCAACCCGTGTTTTTTGCTCGCTGTTGCTGCTTCATCTAATAGCCATGATCTTTGCTTTGCGGCTTCGTTGGTCACTTTTTTAAAAGCTGCAAAGTGCACTCTCTGTCTGCTCCTCCCAGGTCCCACATCCCCCATGTGACATTTGCATGGTACCTGTGTTATCGGGTGGCAGAGAATCCCTCCGTTTGAGGGGCCCAAACTTGCAGGACCAGTCCACAGAAGATCCAAAGAACACTTCCTGGTGCTCCCTAATAGAAATACCTCTCTACTGCTCTCCAAAGCGTGTAGGGAGACCAGAGCAGGCAGCTACTGGCCATATAGAAAAAATCCTGGTCTGTGAGTGGCAACTGAAATGAGAATGTGAAGCAGTGTCAATATCGGGGCAGGAAGGGAGGGGTGAGGGTAGAGTCATGGTGGGGCTGCACAGTGACAGCCAGAAGCCAGAGCCTGCACTGCAGTAACCAGGCGAGAGTGACATGACTGTCAGGAGCATGCCATGAGTTTCTCTCTAGTGAGGGCTGGGACAGAGCAGTGGTGAGGCTGGCAGCCAGTTCTGAGTCCTCACGGGGTTGCCATGCATGTGGCTGCGGTACCTCTGACAGGCCATGCATGAGTGCTTCAGTTGTCTGCAGAAGAGCTCCATTAGCAGTGCGAGTACGCTGTTGTCAGAGAGCTAGCTGTGGTGCAGTTTCCTGAGACTGATCGTGCATACACTGTAGTTGATTCACTAATTTGAGTGCCACTCAGCCCGGAGGCCTCACGTGACCCTTTACAGCATGTGTCCCACATTAAACAACACCTCCTATCTGGAGTAACTGCGGGTGGGTGGCAACTTTATTTTTCCTTGTAGCACCACCAGGGTGGCGCCTATGGGCCACAAAGTGCAATCCGGCCTCAGTGGCAGTGCTGCGCAGGTGTTAAATGGCTGGCCTGTGATTAGCAACAGGCAGGATCATGCTGTTTTACGAGTCCTGCCGGCCACCAGGAAGATATTGCTGTGACACTGGCAAGAACTACTCAACTTGTTTCCGTCACAGTGAGTGATGTCTTTAAAAGACACACACAGCGCAGTCTGAGAAACCTTGTCAACGACATGCTCACTCACTGCAACTTAACTTCTGCTGCTGAGAGCATTTGACTTTTCTGCCCCAGTCAGAGCACTGAGGTCTATATACTGCCTCACTGACTCGGTTGTATGACGTTACAATGCATTCCGTTGCAACGCATGCCTTTACCACGCATGTGTTACAACGCGAATGCAATTACTATGCATAACTTTTACCACGAAAATACCCTTACCATGCTTATTTTTACAACGATTTTCGTTGTAAATCCATGCATGTTAATGGCATTTTTTGGATACAGGTTATCTTCAATCCCTGCTCCAGTTCCATAAACTGCTCCCGATTCCCACCCACAAACCCTTTTATCAAATACCCCTCCCCTTAACCCTAATAATTTACCCCACCTCTTCACAAGCCCCTCATCCCTTACATTTGTATTTTTTAAAACTAAAATCCCCCTTACCTTTCCTCAACCTCTCCAAGCTCTTCCGATGTGACGTTGCACGTCATAAAGAGGAAGCGGAAGTGTCTTTCCGTTTCCTCTAACGATGCCAATTGCCTCCACACTGCAACGGAAACAGGTGAGTTTTTTGGGGGTAGAGAACTCCCCTTCTTTTTCGCATGTTTTTTGTTTTTGGGGGGGAGACCCCCCATCCCCCTTTTTTAATAATAGCCATTACCACGCATGCCTTTACTACGTATTTCGTAGTAAAGGTATGCGAGGTAAAGGCTATTTGTGGTAACCACGCATGCGTTGTACTGCATGCGTGGTTAATGTTATGCGTGGTAAGGGCCGCGTTGTAATGGCCATTTCCCCACTGACTCGAGAAGAGAGAGCACTGTCTGTGAGCAGCGCAAAGCAGCTGTGCGCAGTGTGAGTGTAACGGGGACGGGTGGCCTCTGCTCCCTGTACCCCAGTGTGAGCCTGTAACCTGTGACCCCTCCCTCTTGTTTCCACAGCCGACAACAACCCCTGCGTGGCACATGCATGAGGAGCGATACAGTTGCGACAAAGAGGACGTGGGTATCGGGCCCTTTAACTGGTCTGGCGGGAGTGTTGCAGAGTAGGAGTCCGGCCCCGCCTTTAAAGACGTCAGCGAGAGAGCCCAGGTGTGTCTTTACACCGGAGGAGCGGACAGAGAGTGGAGAGGAGCGGCGTGGAGCCGGATTGAAGGCGAGAGCAAATCTGAGAGGAAGGAGACGGAGAGTACGAGAGGACCAACGGAGGAGGAGACACGAGGAACATCAGCAACGGAGGAGAGGCAAGAGTATTCGGAGGTAGAGACCCGAAGGAGCCCAGCGGTGACGCCGGACCCAGGAGGCCAACAACACTATGATTCGCCCAGCCGCACACCAGGCTAACCGAGGTGCATAACCGTATAGCGGGCTGGGTTGGAAGGAAGGGGAGAGACACCCAGTGAGTCCTTGCTAGTTCCCTGGTATCCACGTCCCTCACTTCCCCTAAAAACCCCGAGCACAGAGGTTTCCTACATTCCTCCTCCCAAGAACAGCTGTTTTAGTAAGCGTGTACACTGATACCTCCCTCTCTTGTGTTTCCCCCCACCGGCGGAGCCTGGGTCACAACGGAGCCCAACGAAGGAAAGCCTAGGAGGAGTCCGACTCGACGAAGAGAGGAAGGCGTACTGCGAAAGAGCCGCAAGGAGAGGAGCAGGTCCCCCAGGAGAGTCGTTCCTAGTAAAAGCTGTACTGACTTACAATTTCATCAAATAAAGCCTGCTGTAACCATAACCAAGACACGTCTCCTGCCTTTCCATACCCCGCAAGTTACAGTGGTGGAGAATGCGGGCAGTTCCTCCATCTGTTTAACGAAGATGGACGAAGTCGTGCAACGCTTGGTAAAGGGACAGGAATGGCTGGAATGGGTAATGGAGCAACAGATCCTGTCGGCCAAGGGAGACCGGGAAATCATAAAGGCGGCCATGACTGCTCGCGCCCTTGACCCTCCCATAGTGAGTGGACCCGTAACTATCGGAGGGACACCTCAGAGCATCAGTGGGGTCTCCCTCCAGAAGTATCAAGTGGGGGAGGACCCCGATTCCTTTCTCTTGAATTTTGAGAGAGCCGCCAGGGCGTGTGGGTGGCCCGTGGCCAAGTGGCCCTTCTTTCTCGCCCCCTTGCTTATAGGTGAAGCCCAGGCCGCGTACCAGGTGGCAAACCCGACGGGCGACACCTCTTACGCTGACATCAAAAGGATTATATTGGACCATCTGGGTCTGGATCAGGAAGCGTACTGCCTCCGGTTCAGAAAAGAAAGAGGAGTCCCCGGGGAGACCCCCAAAACGCTATTCGTACGGCTGAAAATGGCGGCCGACAAGTGGCTAACCCCTAACTTTGTACAAAAGAGGAAATCATGGACCGGGTGTACCTTGAACAGTTCCTGGAGGCCCTTCCGTTCGCGACACAGAGGTGGCTAAGACAGCATCATAATCTCACCACCTCCCAGGCGGTAGACATGGCAACAACATTCTCCCGAGTCCAGCCCAGGCCCCCAAACGTATGGGAAATAGAGAGTCAAAAAACCACCAGCAAACCAGAGAAGAACCCCGTGAAAGCCCCAGAGGCGGTAAAACCGAAGCCTTGGAGACCTGAAGCCTCTTTGTACAGCGGCCCACAATGCTTCAATTGTGGGACCTGGGGCCACATAGCCCGGATGTGCCCCAGAAGGAAACAGGCCGAAGAACCAATGGAGGTCGGATACTTACCAAGGACTGTATTGTATTCGGCAGAAATGGGACATGCATTCAGAGTGAGTGTAAGGGTAAACGGTTCCCCCATCCAAGCCCTCTTAGATTCTGGCTGTCGTCAGTCGGTGGTTCAAACCCAACATGTTGAGGCCCACTCAGGTTATCCCACAGGAACAAGTGAATATTCGGTGTGTGCTTGGGGACGTTAGGCCGCATCCGGTGGCTCTCCTTCCCATAGTCCCCTTGAAAGGAAGGCCCCATACCATCAGAGTAGGCGTGCTGTCGACCCTCCCTGAGGACCTCATAATAGGTACCGATAACCCGGCATTCTTGGAAATGTTCAGTCAGAGCCTGAAGCCCCACAAACCTCTGGATAGGGACCGGCAGATTAACCAGCCCATACCAGCTCTTGTGTCCCCTGAGCCATGGATTCTGGACCGCAGCTTCCATTCTCCCAAGCCAATGACGCTGCAGTATTCAACGCCTGGGAAAACGCCCACCAGAATCATGGCCAAGTCCCCCAGATGTACCCCCGTTTTTTTGTGAAAAATGACCTGCTGTATCGACAGGGACAGAAGGACGATCCGGAACAGCTGCTGGTCCCCGTGGCATTCAGGGAACAGGTGCTCTACTACTCCCACGCCCATCTGGTAGCTGGCCATACCGGAGCAGAGAAAACAACTCAAAACATCTTACGGCATTTTTACTGGCCGGGGATTTATAAAGACACCATGGCATACTGTCAGGAGTGTGATGTATGCCAGAAGCGGAACATGACCCGACCCCCTGCCGTCCCTCTGCAGCCACTACCCATTATCGGTGTTCCATTCGAGAGGGTCGGAATGGACCTTATAGGGTCGCTACCCAAGACCCGGAAAGGACACCAATACGTTCTCGTACTCGTGGACTATGCGACAAGGTTTCCAGAGGCCTTTCCATTGACCACCGCGACGACAAAACAAGTGGATGACAAGATGTTGGAGCTCTTTTCCAGGGTGGGTTTCCCCAAAGAGGTCCTCACGGATCATGGGACCCCCTTTGTATCACGGTTGATGAGGGATGTCTGTCAGCTCCTGAACATCCATCAGATAAGAACCGCGGTTTACCACCCCCAAACCGACGGTCTCGTAGAGCGATACAATCGAACCCTAAAGACCACTCTAAGGAAAATGTTGGAGGTTAATGGAGCAGAATGGGACCAGGTCTTACCTCTGGCTTTGTATGTAATTCGAGGACAAAAACAGAGCAGCCTAGGGCTCTCGTCATTCGAATTATTGTATGGACGACAACCGTGGTCGCTCCTGGACATGACCAAAGAGGCCTGGGAGAAGGAGACTCCAGAAGAGACCCTGAAAACCCTGGAATACGCCCAGAACCTCCGATCCAAGCTAGGGAAGATGAGAGATCTGGCGTACACCAATCTGGAACAGAGCCAACTGAAGCAAAAGACCCTTTATGACAAAGGAAAGAAGTGGAGAAAACTACAGAAGGACGATTGGGCTTTGGTTCTGCTGCCATCCTCAAATCAGAAGTTCAAAGCAGAATGGGGAGGACCTTATCGAGTAGTATCAACTATAGGTAACACCAGTTACAAACTACAAATCAACCCCAGAAAGACCCAAGTCTATCACATCAATCTGTTAAAAAAATGGCTGGGTCCCCCGCCCTTAGGGGTACATCTTACGACCGCCAATCCTCCCGAGACTACGACCACCATAGACCAGCTCGTGATCAATGATGACCTGCGGGACGAGGAGAAACAAGAACTGATGGAGACCCTACAGAGACACCCCACAGTGTTCTCTGACCAACCAGGACGGACTAACCTCACGGAACACCAGATACAGACCCAACCGGGGAAGATAGTCAAAATACGACCATACCGTATCCCAGAAGCACGGCGAAGCAGCATCAAACAAGAAGTAAACGACATGCTGAAGCTCGGCGTCATAAGGCCCTCCCGAAGCAACTGGTCAAGCCAGATTGTAATGATACCGAAGCCCGATGGAACCCGCAGATTCTGCATGGACTTTCGTGCCCTGAATGAGATCTCCTCTTTTGACGCTTACCCGATTCCATGGATCAATGAACTGATCGAGAAACTTGGGGAAGCCAGATACATTAGTACCATAGACCTAACAAAGGGGTACTGGCAAGTACCCCTTAGGGAAGAGGACCGGCACAAGCCTTTTCCACGGAGGACGGACACTTTGAGTTCACAGTGTTACCGTTTGGGCTACATGGGGCCCCGGCCACATTTCAAAGGCTTATGAATCACGTGCTGAAGGACCTTACTACATTCACATCCGCGTATTTGGATGACATCGTCGTCTTCAGCCCAGACTGGAAGACCCATATGACCCACCTACATCAGGTCTTGGAGGCTCTTGAAAAGGCTGGCCTAAAAATCAACGCAAACAAATCTCGCATGGCATTCCAGAAGGTGAAATATCTGGGGTACGTCCTCGGACATGGCCTTATCGAACCACAAATAGAGAAGGTCCGAGCAATAGCAGAGACGCGGTTCCCCAGCACAAAAAAGGATATGCGAGCGTTCTTGGGGCTGATCGGTTATTACAGACGCTTCATCCCACAGTGAGCTCAGCTAGCAGCCCCCCTCACGGACACTCTACAAAACAAGGTCAAACAAACGGACCTCTTGTCACCTACAAACGAGATGAAGGGAGCCTTCACCACCCTGAAACGCATGATCACCTCCACCCCCATTCTGACATCTCCTGACTTCTCCTGTCCCTTCTCCCTTCACACGGATGCCTCCGAATACGGGATAGGGGCAGTATTATCCCAGATAGGGGAGGACGGGGTGGACCATTCTATTCTCTATGTCAGTAGGAAGCTGTTCTAGAGGGAGCTCAAGTACCCCACGGTAGAGAAAGAGTGCTTGGCCATAAGGTGGGCAGTGGAGAAATTGGCGTATTTTCTGGAGGGGCGACCGTTTACCCTCTATACTGACCATGCTCCCCTCCAATGGATAGCTCGCAACAGATCGAACAACACCAGGGTGATGCGTTGGTTCTTGGCCCTGCAGCCGTACGCTGTCACTGTCTGTCACAAGAAGGGCATCGACAATACCGGGGCTGACTATCTTTCCAGAAATCCACTTCCCGAACGGAAGCGTCCAGGGGGGATGGTGTGTAACGGGGACAGGTGGCCTCCGCTCCCTGTACCCCGGTATGAGCCTGTAACTTGTGACCCCTCCCTCTTGTTTCCACAGCCGACAACAACCCCTGCGTGGCACATGCATGAGGAGCGATACAGTTGCGACGAAGAGGACGTGGGTATCGGGCCCTTTAACTGGTCTGGTCTGGCGGGAGTGTTGCAGAGGAGGAGTCCGGCCCCGCCTTAAAAGACGTCAGCGAGAGAGCCCAGGTGTGTAGTTACACCGGAGGAGCGAACAGAGAGTGGAGAGGAGCGGCGTGGAGCAGGATTGAAGGCGAGAGCGAATCTGAGAGGAAGGAGACGGAGAGGACGAGAGGACCAACGGAGGAGGAGCCGCGAGGAAATCAGGAACGGAGGAGAGGCGAGAGTATTCGGAGGTAGAGACCCGAAGGAGCCCAGCGGTGACGCCGGAGCCAGGAGGCCAACATCACTAAGATTCGCCCAGCCGCACACCAGGAGGGGTGTGGCTAACCGAGGTGCGTAACCGTATAGCGGGCTGGGTTGGAAGGAAGGGGAGAGACACCCAGTGAGTCCTTGCTAGTTCCCTGGTATCCACGTCCCTCACTTCCCCTAAAAACCCCGAGCACAGAGGATTCCTACACTCCCCCTCCCAAGAACTGTTGTTTTAGTAAGCGTGTACACTGATACCTCCCTCTCTTGTGTTTCCCCCCACCGGCGGAGCCTGGGTCACGACGAAGGAAAACGGAGGAGGAGTCCGACTCGACGAAGAGAGGAAGGCGTACTGCGAAAGAGCCGCAAGGAGAGGAGCAGGTCCCCCAGGAGAGTCGTTCCTAGGAAAAGCTGTACTGACTTACTATTTCATCAAATAAAGCCTGCTGTAACCATAACCAAGACATGTCTCCTGCCTTTCCATACCCCGCAAGTTACAGTGAGTTTCCCACTGCAGGTTAAAAACTTCTAGTACAGAGTCAGCCCGAGGCAGGGTTTTCCCAGCAAAGTTGGTAAGTGACCTGTTAAACTGCAGAGCAAGCACTAGAATCAGTGAAGTTTGTGTTTAGGGAGAGAGCACGCAATAAGATACAGATTACAATACGAAAAGGAGTTGAATTGCAGAACTAACTGCTATAAGGTGTTCCATAGCCAAACATGGTCTGGAAATTTTACACTGTTCATGCAATCTGTCGGTGGTTGTGCAAGCAGCTGTACTAAGACCAGGAAAACCTGGTCTTAAATAGGTGAAACGAGGAGAAATGCTTTACTTCTCCTCGTCTTTGCTGTTTCCATGTGTGCTGCCTAGTTCCGCACACAAAGAATCAACAAAATGTGTAGGAAGGTCCCTTTTCCTGCACATAAACAACCAGCGCAAGGGGAAACACAGGGCTGCACCATATTCTAGTAAATATGGTGCAGCCCTGGGTTTCTAAAGTGACAAAGTGTGTTTTTAGCCTTCTTGGCTTAATGGCACGCTTTGTCACTTTATTGTAAATATGCCCCTTAGTGTCATACATTTAGAAGCTGAATGCCATTCAAAAGTACTCTGAAACCTTGAAGATGTAACACATAAGCACTCTTATAATTTTGCAGCTATGCAGTTTCAAGTCGGTCAGTGCCCTTCCATTCCTGGTGCTTTGCAATAGTTTAAAGATCTTCGTAAAGTGTCTCATTGCTGAATGGCTGTGATGTCTGATATTTATGTTTCCCTCGTCTTCATTGCTTGATTTTTGCTCGTGAGAAAATGTCACCCATAGTCGTTGAGTGTCACTTATAATTGCAGTGAAATTATGAAAATGGCACACATGAGCAATCCGAAACCTTGACAGCTTTGAAAACACATCATTTTGGACCCAACTAACAATTTGATATATATCTATTACAATTCACTACACTGCAATGCAACGCAGGACACACACGGAAGAGCTATTAAACTATTTGAAATTAATAGCTGAGAATTTCAAAGCAATTCATGATTAGACATTTGTTCTCATGAGCATTTCGGCATACTTAGGGCCAGATGTAGGAGCCAAAATACCGGTCGGTAACGGCCGATTTCGGCCGTTACCGACCGGTATTTAAGAAATGGCATGTAGGGGCCCTATTTTACCGATTCGGTAAATTTACCGATTCGGTAAAATACCGAATCGGTATTTTTACCGATTCGGTAACTTCAAGATGTAGGTGGGACTCTTCTGAGTCCCACAGGCCTTACAGATTCGGTATTTTACCACCCAATCCAATTGGGTGGTAAAATACCGAATCAAGGTGTGCATGCACATGTGTGCAACATGTGCATGCACACCTATGCCATGTGACAGAAAGACATGCCCTTAGGGCATGTGTGTGTGCCACATGGCACACATGCCTGTATTCGGGGTGCTAGAGGGTGTCAAAGTGACACCCCCTCTACCTTGCTGAAATCGGTATTTACCGATTCGGTAATTACCGAATCAGTATTTCCCATTGATTCCTATGGGCTTCATAGCCCATAGGAATCAATAGGAAATACCGATTCAGTATTTACCGAATCGGTAAATACCGAATATTAACGATTCGGTTTTTCAATTTCTAGAAATACCTACATCTCCCCCTTCATATTTACCGATTCATAAATACCGAATCGGTAAAATTCGGTAATTATGAATCGGTAAATACGAATTACCTACATCTAGCCCTAAGAGATAAAACACATAAGTCAGATGATATTAAAAGAATGAAATAGAAGAAACCAAGCTGGTGATGCTTTAAAAAAGTGTGATTTACCAAGACATTCAATTGGTCTTAAAAACAGCTTGGCATTCCACTTTGCATGCAAAGCCCAGCAATGTACCTGCATTTAAGATATCTTTTATTGAGCTCCAGAGAACCTGGATGAAGTGCAGCAACAAAAGACTTTTGTAGGTGAATGCCATTTCATTGTTATTTTAATCAGAGAACAAAGTCAAACAAATGAACTGACAGCACTTACTTAGTTTGGAGAAAACACATGTGCATACTCAAAATGAGACAACAGTGGTTCATTACAATGGACAATAATCCACTTGGGCCTCCAAGGAAGGTTTAAAGAAACATTGGCATCTGTTAGAACTTGATGAAGATGTATCTTTGCGATTACGTCAATGTCATCAAAAGTGTTTTGTGTTGGCATGAATACTCTAAGGTATGCATAAGGCCAATAAATCAGGCAAACGCTCTGAAAGTGAACATAAATTTCAGAGCCCTTTCAAAAAAAATTAATTTAAGAAATGTTTAACAATCTGTGCAGTGTAAGCGTTCATTCATGGTTGGAGATAGTTGTGCGTGGAAAGTCAATTGAGCTTTCTTTAGTTAGTTGTTTGTTTCAGCCACTGAAATTTGTTTTAGGAGCTGCAGAATTCAGAAAAGTCTCAATGCAAAGAAAGGGTTAAGCGGATACAGTGAACAGAGTGGGAGCTGCTCTTTGGAGGATGAGCACGAGGAGGTGATATCTCTTTATGTGGATTTCAGATGCCCCTCCTAATGGCCATGGAGACCGAGGTTCTATGTGAGGGTGAGCTGTGTCACAGAAAAGACACTAAGGCCTAGATTTACTAACCCTTTGCGTTGTCCTTTCATCTTTCAAGGCAATGTAAGACAGCACAAAAGCTTAAGTAAAACTTACAAAGCCATATAAGGGGTGATTTGCACCACCTTGTGTGAACTTTGTAAAGAAATGTAACACAACACATCTGCTTATGCAGCGATGTGTTACAATTCATAACAGTAGGCTTTTCATGGGTGGAGCATGGGCATTCTCATGCATCCACCCATGGAATTTGAAGCAATCCCAGATTTACGGAAATCAATAAACCTAAGATTGCATCAATGCGGTACGCCACCCTGACCATGGTGTATTGGGGAGAAACATGCTAACTTCTCCTAGCTACATCTGCTTTCTGTAAGTAATGCATTCTGCATCACACTTACAAAGAGGAAGTTGCCTTTTAGGATTGTTTTTGCGCAGGAATGTATCCCTTCCTGCACAAAAACAATACTGTCCATCACATAGGCATCCTTGCACCATGGTGCAAGGGTGTCTGCATTGGGGCTAGGCAGCCTCAAGGGTGTAAGCACAGGTAGAGAGCTCAAGAGAGGTACAATCTATTAGATATTGTGCTCTTCATTTCTCTCCTATTCATGTACGCAACACAGCAACTTTGCTTTCTGTCCTGCTTTTCATGAACCTTTAGTAACTATAGGCTAGATGTAGGTAATTGAAATTTACAGATTCGAAAATACAGAATTTTACCAATTCAGTATTTTGGAATCAGTAAATGTTATGTGGGTAAAAAATCGGTAAAAAATCCTGAATCGGTAAAATAGGGAAAGAGTCAAGGGTGGCAGGGTGTAACTTTGACACCCTGTTGCACCCCTGAATAGTGCTGGCGTGCACATGTGGCATACATACATGCCCTAAGGGTATGTGTGTCTGCCACATGGCACTGGTGTAAATGCACACTTTTGCATTTACAGAGGTATTCCTTATTTACTACCAACTAATAGTTGGTGGTAAATAACGAATCCTTAAGGCACAGAAGCACTCTTCAAAGTGCTTCCCACATGTAATTTACTGATTCGGTAAATGATGATTCGGTAAATACCGATTCGGTATTTACCGAATTGGTAAATTTGCCACCTACATCAGAAAAGCCTATTACCGGTCGGTAACGGACGGTTTCGGCCGTTACCGACCAGTAATAGCCTTCCTACATCTGGCCCCTATGTACCCTATGGTATACTCCTGTTTGCATGCATTAAAACATTAAAGAAATCACCAAGAACATTTGTGAACTGTTGGAAGGAAAATATGATTCATCTTGCAGATTGGTGCGCTAGTGGTACCATGAGATGAGAATTGTCATTACATGCTAAAGCATTCTAAAATAAAAAACATATGTTATAGACTTAGGGGCATATTCAAGTAAGTTTTGCAATGCCCTTGCGCCATGCAAGAGGGTGCAAGGACAATGCAAAACCTAAATTGGATTTATCAAGCTACGCAGAGATACTCTGCCCTGGGAAGGCATTCCATGGGTGGAGCGTGAGGCCTCACACACATCCACCCATGGATTTTGAGCATTTACAATAGTAAACCTGGGACTATGACAAGATGCTATGCCTCCCCAGGTGAGGGGTAATGAGGAGAAATACCTTTACTTCTCCTTGTTACTTCCTTTTCTGCATTCTGCAGCACACATAGAAAGTGGAAAATGCTTCTCAGGATTGTTTTTGTGCAGGAAGGTATCCCTTCCGGCACAAAAAAAATCCTGAGAGGGTATCCTTTCCTGCACAAAAACAATCTTGCTTACAATGCAGACACCCTTGCACCTGTAGGCAGCACATTGTGCACCAGCGCTTGGAAATGAAAGGAAGGTGCCATACAATGTTATGTAGGGTGCATTCCTGCCCTTTCCCAATCACACAGCGCATCATGGTGAAGTGCTGTGCTGCAATGCATGATTTCCTAATAAATATGCTCCTCACTCAGTATCTGGTTATGTATTTCACATCATTATGATGTGTAACGCAAACAAACAGTTATCAGTGCCCTGTACATCATAGCAACATGGTCAGGCATGGCAGCCCCTTAAAAAACCAGCACGACATACAATCTGACAATTTGTAAAATGAAAACCAGTAAAGAAGTCAACAGCAGTCTCTTAAAGAAAAGCATGGCATGAAAGGCATCGGAGATTAATATGTTAAGTGAAGGCTATATGCCAACAGGTTTGGTTTTGAAGAATGAAAAAGTAGTATGACAGGTAGGTATACAGCCAGACTATATAACGATGAAGCACCTTGAATATGATGACAGTGAAATGAGAGAGTGCGAATACTATGCATTTTTAGAAGGGGGCATTGGTATATATCAGAAATTAAAGATCAGAAAGAGGAGGAGGCTGCTAAGTACCGTATGGAGGAATAGTTACAAGAATAGTGAAAGAGTGCGGCGTTAGCCTTCTTGGCTTAATGCAGTGCTCTGCCACTTTTGACACGCAGGGCTGCACCGTATTTACAACAATACGCTGCAGCTGGCATTTCCCTCTTCGCTGGCACTAATTACAGCTGCCTAGTGCCAATGCACCATAGTGCAAGGATGCATGCGTTGTGGGAATGATTGCTTGTGGTACAGGAAGGTGTCCCTTCCTGCACATAAGCAATCTTAAATGACGAGTTGTAACCTCTATGTGTGCTGCTTTGTGCAACACAGATAGAAGTTGCAGTTTTGCTGTTGCTATGTGTGTGCACAATGCAGCACACATAGAAATAGCAAAAAACGAGGTGAAATAAAGCATTTCTCCTCGTTCCGCCATGTT
Organism: Lissotriton helveticus; assembly: GCF_964261635.1. Taxonomy (NCBI): domain Eukaryota; kingdom Metazoa; phylum Chordata; class Amphibia; order Caudata; family Salamandridae; genus Lissotriton; species Lissotriton helveticus. The sequence goes on from NC_136059.1 coordinate 1,711,640,243, forward strand.
AATGACCAGGTTTTTTTTGGTTTTAATTTTGGCGCTGCCCCATATTTACGACACCCTTGTAAATGTGGGCCAGCGTCAAAATCAATGGGTGTTGCGATGAAACCCTCACCGCAACAGCCATTGCCCTTCCCTTTCACGCTAATTATAGAGTGAAAGGGTGCCTTATTTAAAAGGCAGTGTTGAGCCATGTTAAGTGGCTTAATACTACCTTGTAAATAAGACGAAGCCCGTATTGCCACAGGAATGTAAAAAAAAGTGCCATTCCTGTGGCAATAGGGGCTTGTAAATATGCCCGATAGTGTCTGAAAGTCTTGCAGAGGTGGAGAGATGGGATAGAGTTTACTCAGAATAAGGGGGAGAAGGAGGGAGTCTCCAATAAGATGAGAACCACGGATGAAAAGGGAAAACATACCCAGTAGAGGTGGGAAGGCTAAAATGTAAGTGAATAGACCTAGAAGGATTTAACCTACTGGCTTTTAACTAAATAGGTGAATTGGAGGATGTCTTTTGGGTATCTTAGTTTAACTGGTAGCGAGCTCGAAATGGAGGAGGTTGCTCCAGAAAAAGATTGTGTTGTGCCTTTATATGTTTTTGCATAATACTTGTTGTTATATAAGTATCAACATACAGTGCCCAGGGAAGTGCCTAGGTAGGGAGCGGGTATTTAACGTCCAGGTCTAGAGCCAAAGTTCGAGAAATAATACAACAGGCAAGCATTACGGCTCTGTTCACTACACAACATCTTGAAGAGGGACAGACTAGCAGCCAGTGTCATCATGTACACCATCACAGCAGGACAATGGTAATCACCCCACACATCACTAGAAGGAGTAACTCTGAGCATGCCTTAGGGGAAGCAAGGACGAAGAAGGAGGGGCATGGAGAAAGGGGGACAGAGTGACATCAGTTAGGGGGTATCAGTGCATTTCTTGCAGGGACAGCAGGCGGGGAGAGAATGGCTACCTACATTCACTAGCAGTCACCATGCTATTAAAGAGGGCAAGACCACAGCATGGTGGACAGTGGTCCACTTTGAGATTGACCGTGCATGAAGAGGGGTTTGGGGAGGCAAATAAGGAGGGAATTTGCCACTTGGGTGGGTCAAATTGTGGCCACTGCATTTATGGAAAGGAATGGGGCTCCACACCACCTCAAACTTGGGCAACTGGTTGCTGAGTTTAGATGAGATTCATTCACACCCAGTTGCTTAATGGAGTGAGTTCAAGATGCAATTCACTGTTACAAGGCAAGGTAGGTTTTCACCAATGGTGGAGGATGCAAAGATAAGCTGTGGCCAGGGATGCAGCTAACCATCTGTTCTGAGGTGAGGCCAGGTCAGGGAGGTCAAAGATGTCTTGGAGAAGGGCAAGGTGAGGGGAAGGCTAAATCAGAGTCACATTAAAGCCCCTAAGTTGGTCAAACACTTGAACCCAAAAGGTGAAGAAATCTGGGCAGGACCACAGATTGTGGTACTGGTCTACAAAAAAGAACAAAATGCGGCTGACCAGGGCTCCACACTACAAATCCCAAGTGAATGTGTAGTTAAAAAGTCTGTGCAACTACTTCCAGAGCCATGTGAAGTAGCTTCAAGCCACCTGCTCTCACGTCAGCCCACGTGTGAACGGGTTTTCACCCTTTCCATATGTTAAATCTGATGCCTGCCTCAATTCGCACCAAGAGCTGTTTGGGGATCTCCTAAATAGGTCACTGAAACAGCATGTTACAGTCATTTTCACTGAATGGAGCATACACCACAGGGACAAGTCAATGTGAGACTACTTCAAAAAGTTCTAGCTTGGAGCCGAGAAAGGCCTTTGTTAACATGGACTCCCAGGTATAGCAGGCCCATCAGCACACATGTCATGTGGTGGCCCTGTATACATGCACTAGTGGTAGATCTAGTCAGAGGGGTGACCTTGCTCTTGGACCAGTTAACCTTTCAGCCTGAGAGGATGGACAATGCTTCAATAATGGACATCACAGTGGCTCTTGAGATGTGCAGGTGGGACAGGAGAAGTAGGATGTCATCTCCGTAAGGCAGTGCGTTAACCTCCCTCACCCTGTGGGGATTCCCTCTTTTTCCCTTGACACATCAATGTTCAATGCAAGACGTTCTATAGGCAGAAGGAAGATCAAAGGGGACAGAAGACACTCTTGGTGGGTACCTCTCCTGATTGGGAAGGGCTATGATAGGAAGGCTCCACAGGTCACCTCAGACGCCAACGAGTTGTAGAGGAGGAAAAACTTACCAATGATGTCATCACCTAGCCTCACGTAGTACATGGCCTGGAAAAGGTATAGCAACTCTATCCAGTCGAACACCTTTTCTAGATTCAGGGAGAGGGTTAGAATCTCCAATGCCCCATGAGGTGAGCCAGGGTGTTGAGATGGTTGTGGGAGCTGTGGCCTGGCACAAAGCCAACTTAAGATTTGTGAACTAGCTGTGGGATCAGTTTTCCCAGACAGGTTGCCAAGATCTTAGCTGTGCCCTTAATATCAATGCTGAGGTGGGAGATCGGATGATAACTGGCACAATCCAAAGGGTCCTTGTTTCTGTTGGGATTAGGGTAATAGCCGCTTTATGTGAGAGATAGCTCCTAGAGAGATTTTCTGTCCTGCCTCATAGAAGACCTGAGTGAGGTGGGGGGTTTCCTGGTCCTTCCCTCCTGTATAAAACTCACCCAGAAGCCCAGCAATTTACAGAGGGTAACACCAGCCAACAGGGCCTCAGACACTAACTCCTCCACAAACTTCCCCGATAGTAGTCTTATTGCTTCGTGTTGAGTATGGGCATGTGTAGGGGTCTCAGAAATGCCATAATCTGTTTGGTGGAGCCCTCAAGTCCAAGGAATATAGGGAGGAGTAAAAAGTCGCAAATTTGTTGACTATGTCTTTAGGATAAATCAGGAGGTGTTCCAAGGGCATCATGAATTGCAGAAATGGCCAAGTGGGATTCCCTCTGTTGCAGCCTACCAGGCTTCTCCTCATGGTAGTAGCAACTCCTTTGACTGATGTCTATTTGGCTGCATCTGAATAGAGGGAGTTCAAGCGAATCTTAGCATTGTCTAGTCGGTTCTGTAATAAGGGTGAGGGGCCAATCGTATATTGTGCCATTAAGGTGTGCACCTCTGTTTCCCGTGCAGTGTATCTTGCCAGTGCTTAGTCCTGCATCATCCTCCTCCTCAACATACATTTTCCCGCCACCCACAGAACCCTCTGAGAGCCCACTAATCCCTTTTTATCAGAAAAGGCAAACCAAATCTGGGAGTGCAGCAGGTCCCTACCCTCAGGGGATTTACTAGCTAACACATTTTGATGCCATCAGGCTGGAGATTTGGGAGTCACCCCAATGTCCAGACCCAACCCAACTGGGCAGTGGTCAGCACAGCGCCCTTCTAAGTGGTTGCAGCTCATGGTATGAGAGAGCAGGCCACCATGGAGAAGGAAGTAGTCAATATGGGACTGGGTCCCATGGGGGCAGGACAAAAGGTATAGTTCCTATCTGATGGGTGAAGGAGTCACCACACCTCCACCAAATCCTCCAGTAGGTCCTATAGTATAGCCCTCTCTGTCCCATTGTGGCTTTCTATCCTCCAAGCGATCTAGGGATGGAACCGGTCCAAATTACAATAATCTCCAGTAGAACAGGAGAAGACCCAAAGGGCTAGTGAATCCTAGAAGCTGGAAAACAAAGCGGGTCTTGCCAGATGTGTGAGCATACATGCAGGGCCGGACTGGCTACCGGGCAGTTTGAAATGCTGCTGAGCTGGGGGTAGATTTCGTTGATGGGGACCTGCGTGTACAAAACGAAATTCGTTTTGCTTTCATTATTTCGAAGCACACGCAGGTCTCCATGAACGAAATCAGCCCCCACTGCAAGAAACTCAGCCATCAGCTCGGCAGCATTCCAAACTGCCCGGTAGCCAGTCCGGCCCTGCATACATGGACTCTACAACCACAGATTGCTCTAGGATCCATAGCTTAGTAACAGCCCATCAGTTCTCAGCATCTATTCATGTTTTATGGACCTTACACAGAATTGCTTCTTAGTGCAACTGGACATCGTGGAATGTTCCCCTTTCGTTGTCAAGTATTCTGCTACTACTAATGACTGCTCCCATCCATTCACTCCTGAGCTTTGAGGACTTTGCAGTGGCAAATGGGTCACCTGAGGCAGGGTGATGTCAGCATGTTTTGCATGGAGGTGATGAAGGACTTTCTCACTTATAATGTAGTGGGACAGTCCATTGACATTCCAGGATACTATATTGAGCGGACGGGACATCACCTGAGGTGGAATAAGTGTGAGCACCGCTGCTGGGAGCATGAAAACTCTGTGTGAAGGACATAGAATAGTGCGAGGAATGGTTGCTATCAGGTTATCTAGATTATCTAACAGTAAGTAGAGAAGAAAAAAGGGGGGGATGGGAGTGTTGTTGCTCTTAAAGGGGGAGAGGGCAGGGATGAAGCTATGCATTGTAGGGTCTGGGCTCAAGTCTTCACCTGGCAGCACCTCCCTGACTCCCGCCACCCACTAAACTCTAGGCTCGAAGTCATACATGAGGTTAAATGGATATGGGTGCACAAGCAGGTGTGTCAGCCGGACCGAGTAGGGTGAAAACAGGTCTACAAGCGCATCCAGGAGAGGGAGGCCAGCTGCAGGATGGGAGGTCAGAGGAATCCATCAGCGGTCAATTTCTTTCCATTTCAGTCACACAAGGGAGATGATGTGAAAGGAAGAAAACAGTGGAATGCATACCCCGGTGGGGGGCTTCCCGTCTGCAAGTCAACAGAGAACCAGGCAGCGCAAGAAAATCAGGCAAAACGCCACACTGTGCAGGAGCAATGAAAAGGATATGATCACCCCTCATGTCATTACTCCTCCAACATGTTATTCAGCTGGGACCTGGACTTGTCTGTGTCCCTGGGCTTGTGAAGTGCCTCCGTCACCTGATGCATGCAAAACATGTTCTGACTCTCTCCCGCTGGACCTCCTCCATTCTCTGTCTGTGTGATGGGGGTTTCCACTGGGGAAGTGAGCCCGCCAGGTAGACGGTATAATGGTGTCACTGAGCGCCACATTCATGGGGCATTCCTCAAAGATGTCCAGGAATAGTTCCAGTTCCCCCTGGTCCAGAAATTCCTGTGTGCATCCATCCAAGGTTACCATCATCCTCCCTGGAGCTAACAGTCCAAATTGAATGTCTCTACTTCTCATTTGGGCACACAGCACCTGGAATCTCCTCCGTTTTCCATTAGTGTCAGCAGAGTAGTCTGCTTAGAAGGAGATGCTGTTGCTATCAATGTGGAGTGGTCCTGTCACTTACATAGCTCCTGAAAGAATGGCTCTTGTGTGTTGGTGCGTGTGCGTGCAAGGAAGGATGGGGCATAGGGTGTCGGTAGAGGAAGCATGGAACAACTGGACCCGGTGTGCTCCCTGGAATTCCAAGGCCTTTGGTAGCTGAAGGTGAAGGGGATGGGGAAGCATCACCTTCAAATAGGCAATCATGTCAGATTTCTCTGGGACCTCTGGGACCCCATAGAGGCAAAAATTGTCCCTGTGGGACCTTTCCTCTAAATTCCCGACTTTTTGTAGTAAGAAGTCAACGTTGCATCCCCAGTCTGACAGGCAATTATATTGAGATTCAACTGTGTCGAACTGTTGGTCCACCATTGCCAGGTGAGTGTGTGAGGCGGACATCTCCTGCTGAATGGATTTCAGTTCTCAGGCTAGGTCTGCAGTGAGGGTAGCTCCTATTTCTGTGATCTGTTTGAGGTAATCTCCATAGTCTTGTCTGCCATGGCCAAAGGGGGCACTTATGTCATCTGGTGGGCACGGCTCGCCACTCCGAAGAACAAGCATTGGCAAGTCAAAAGGTAATCAAAAAGGGTTGAGGTGGTGTGTGCACTCTCCCGATGTTGCTGGTGCTCACAGAGTGGTCCATACCATATCACCAGCAAGAAGAAGGACTCAGCAGATAAATGATGCAGGGACCAGGTCAGCAGGGCTCTGGCTAGGCTAATCAGACTCCCCCTCAAAGAAGATCATAGCTGCACATCACAGGAGGTGGTGGGCACAGAAGTCTTGAAGAGATGAGAGTAGAGCCCCCACCTGGGCAGCTGTTGTAGCTGAAGAAAACAACCCTGAGTCCACAGGGGGTAAGCCGGGGGGGCAGGCCAGTAATATCCTTGGGGGCTCAAAGCAAAGTAGTGGTGCACTCCCTTCAAAATGACCCCAAAGTCAAACCAGCAGTATGTTCTGATGTGGGCAACGGTGGTAGACAGCCATAGAAGGCCAGGCTCCAGGACATGAAACAATCCAGCCAGGCAAGAGCATGTGCTGGGGCTCACCACCACCATCTGATGGGGAACCTGTTGAAGCCTCATAGTAGCCAGGCAGGGAGGCCCAATTGGCCTCCATGTATGTTATCACATGGCTGAGAGAGGAGTATATTCAGAGCTTCTCTAATGTATGTATAGAGGCAAACTACTCAGCCAGCATTTAGCAGAGGGCAGATGATTCACGGCTGCTGTATGCAGGTGCTACCTCGTTTCTGCTGCCCCTCCAGAAAGTTGGTGCAGCCATACTGATGCCAGGAAGGTGGGGAAAGTTTTAGATGGGGCCTGTGATGTTTGGGGATTCTGGGGGAGCTCAACCCTTGTGTCGTTCACAAGCTGTGCAGGATACCTTGAAGTAGCCAGGTGGGTAGAGGCTGTGTGGGCAGTGCTGGCTACACCCCATGGATGCTGTCACAGGACTTAAGTAGGCACCCAAAGGGGGAAGAGGCATCCAACTCATGATCACTCTGCCACCTGGGATTAGATGCAATGGTCTGCCGAGTGTGTGGGATCCACCGAGCACGAGGGCCAGTTACTCACTGCTGCAGTATGTGGCTGTCTGACAGATCTCAATCGGCCCCTTTGTGGTGTTGGCACTGCTGTCTAGATGCTACAGATGTAGGGTGAAGTCCAGATTTGGACCGATCAACGATGCAGCATTGAGGCACGTGGGGCCTATGAAGGAGCTCAATCACTGCACTGTCCACAATCTCTGCAAAATGGCGCTGCCAGCCCCCGAGGGGGTCAGAAAATGACCCAGAAGGTGACAGTCACTTCAGGGGTCAGTGAACAAGCAGATAGTGGTAGACTAGGCACTGTCGGCCAGGTAAGATCAGGAGACCATAGAACAAAGTCAGGGAGAGGACATCTTGGTCCTCTCCATGCTCCCTGCCTTCATAGGATCTTAACTTTTGGTTTGCAATCTTAAGTTTTCAAGATTCCCCAGTTCCTACTGCCACCAAATATTTTGAGAAAACCTTTGAGTAATTCTGGGTGCTGGTATTGAGTGGACTTGAAAGAGATGCTCGCCATTTCAAATAGTGTTCTTGCTTCTGTAGGGAACATATTGAGGCTTTTTTGCACTAGGGAATATGGTAATGTGTTCTGGTTCCAGAGATCAGCCTGGCCACTGAATGTAGGATTTCTCACATAGGCACTAAAGAGAAGCGGTAATGCTTGAGAGAATTTGTATATTCCAAGAGAGAGAGGAAATTGGTCTGTATGTTAGAGAAGAAGTACTTTTGTGTTGGTCCAAAAATGTCATCCTGGCTCCATCCACTTGTCTCAAGATGACGACTGCTAAGTAACAGATCTCCCAATTCGAGATGATGGTGATATTGGTGATCTTGTCTTGTGCTGGAGCTACCCGATCACATATAACAATAGTAGATGTTAGAACAAGATACCAACATATAATTAACTAGGGACAAATGTTTCATTCTTTCATGCAACCTTGCTGCACTGTGCTGTTTGAAAGGAAAAGGGCAGGAATGTGCTATATTTACCATTATATGGTGCATATCTCTATCCTTTCCTAGAGCTGGCACACTTTTTGCTGCCAAGCGTCAATGTATGCACCCTTGTATCATGTTTCAATGGTGCCTGCGTTGAAGGCAGGATTGTTTTTGTAGTGGACAGGTCTCTTTCATGCACAGAAACAATCCTGAGAGCCATTTCCCTCTTTCTACGTGTGCTGCAGAATGCAGCACATGTAGAAAGAGAAACAAATGGGGAAATAGAAAGATAGTTAGTTAGTTAGTTAATTGACTTTATTTCGGATATATTGCAATCCATAAAAGTACACAGCATTACACATTTCATATTAAAAACATCTCAATAGTTACAAAGTCAATCTTAGTCACATACAACACATGTGGTTCTTAAAAGAGTGAGTAGACAAAATTAGTACAAGAAAGTGCAAATAGTGCCCACGTACAAAAAAAGTGCATTGGTGCATTGGGCTACAGATGATTCACAGTTGCTCATCTAAACATTTTCTTAGTCTAATAGTTAATTTTAAAAATTCTGCCACCTGGAGAACACTATCAGAGTGCAGCATCTGTAAATACATAAGGGCGGGTCTGATTTGTTTAAAATTTATTTTTTTTAAAATAGTGACAAGATACCGCCTATGGGGATATTCATAAAATGTACATAAAAATATAAAATGCAACATGTCCTGTGGAGACTTCCCGTCGCAGCCACAGGAAGCTGAAGGTTTCTTAAAAATGTCCGACTTAGGTCTAATTAAAAGATGATGAAAGATGTTGAACCTAAACCGGGTCAGCAAAAATTTCTCATGGGAGGTAAAGGAGCATGTTAGGTACATTTCCATGGTGTCACAAGTTCTCAACATGATATACTTTCTAACATTGGGTTTCAAAAGCTCAACTTCATCTCTTAAGGCATTACGGTCCATGTAAAAAGCCCTCTTAATTGCTGCAACATCACCCTTAACTATATCCCTCGGGTTATCAAACAAGTTAAGGCGACCACGCTTCAAAAATTGGGACTTCAGATATTTAAGCCAGGGTACACACATTGCATGATCAAGTGATACAAGATCTTCCACTATCTGTAGGGTTAAGGGAATATCATCACTTAACCATAATTTTACCCAGCAAAGCAGTGGTTTCAATCCCACAATGTCGGATAAATGCTGGCAACCAAGCTCTTCATGTACAGCTAAATTAGGTGTGCTACCTGGGACACATAACAGACGCTTTAAGAAATTGTTTTCAACTGTTTGTAGTTGTTCACCATTTGTATAGCCCCATATCTCGCTACCGTATACTGCAGTGGCTATTGATTTGGCATTATATAATTTCATCATACCCACAATTGGCTTTTTCCCCAATTTGGAGGCAAAGTTGAAGAAGGAGGCGTTTACTCTAGTCATTTCCCCCTTCTTCCTGGCCACATGTGGAGCCCAACTAAGCTTCGTATCGAATAAGACACCCAAGTATGAGAATGTGTGGGTAATGGGGATCAACACATCATTTAATTTAAAAGTGAACTTCTTTTTAGGCTGACGGCCAACATGCATAATATAAGATTTAGAATTGTTGACCATGAGGTCCCTATTAGACATAAAATTATTAAAAGCATTTAAAAGTGCCTGAAGACCCACTTCTGTTCGTGAGATTAAAACCGCATCGTCGGCATATAAAAGTAAAGGAATATCCCTCGCACCAGCTCTCGGACAATCAGATTTTACCTTTTGTAGTTCAGCCTCTAAATCATTTATATAAAAATTAAAAAGAAAAGGGGCCAGGATACACCCCTGACGTACTCCTTTATTAATACTAAAAATTCCTGTGGTTTCCCCAGTCGGAGAGAACCTCACGTTGGCTCTTGTGTCATTATGCAAATCCGCTAGGAAATCCACAATCCCCCTATCAACTCCTTTATCCTTCATGGTCTGCCACAGCCTCCCTCTGTTAACACAGTCGAAGGCTGAGGACAGATCCATGAAGTCAAGATGAATTACTCCTTATTGTACCACAGTATATTTATTCAAAATAAGAAAGAGGTTAAGACACTGGGTTATAGTGGAGCGGCCTTCACAAAAGCCGTATTGAGAAATCGACATGATGTTATTTTCAATCGACCAGCTTGTTAGGCGTTGAAGTAAAACTCTCCCCATAATCTTAACCATTGAGTCGATTAGGGATATTGGTCGGTAACAGAGAGCACTTCCCCTATCACCCTTCTCGAAGACAGGGACTATAGTTGACAGTCCCCACGTTCCCGGACAACCCACTATGGCCGCAGCATTAAATACAGCAACCAGAATGGGTGCCCAAAGGGCTGGATCAGATTTATAGAGATCCGGTGGTATTCCGTCATGTCCTGGGGCTTTATTTGCAGTGAGACCCATTATGGCAGTCAAGACCTCTCTTTTTTCAAATATAATAGTGCTGCCCCTAACATGGGGGGCGTCAGCCATAATTCCAGAAACCTCCGAGTAGTACAGACTTTTAAAATGACTTTCCCATTCCTCTTTGGTTATACAGCAGACAAGTCCATCTCCAGGGTCCTCGGTCAAAAAAGGTTTTTTAACCAGTGCCCAGAATTTGGTGCTGCTATTCAGGGTAGTAGGGTCGAGTAATTCCTCCCAGGCTTCTTTCCTCAGAAACTCCTTACGAGCAACAGTAATAGCCTTATATTCCTTTCTACATAGTTTTACAACCTCCCGATTCCTCGGGGAAGCTGACAATGCAAACCTCAGTTTGCGAGCAGCTTTAGTGCAGTCATGACTAAACCATCTCGGGCCTGTATTAACCTGCGTTTTATTAGGGACAGATAGAAACGCTGACACCTTCTCCGAAATATTTTGATAAGCCTCTAGAACTAACCTAGGTTCACCCCCCACCTTGGTACAGACTTTAATGTCCTCTGCACACCTTTCAGAGATGTTCTTATAAAGGATATCCGCAGAGACCATTGACCATTTTAGCCGTCTCCTCCCATCTGTAGTGCCCAATCTGCCTTGGCTAATGGTCTTACTACCTTTTTTTACCCAAGGACTTTTTAAACAGATTGATAGGGGGTTATGGTTGCTAAATTCGCTAGGAACAATGCAAAAAGAATCTAAAAAAGTTTGCATAGTCCGAGAGACCAGTATATGGTCTATAAAAGTACCCCTTCCGTGCCCTTTATAATAGAAAGATATTTTACCTATTACGCCTCACTTTGGGAGGAGTAGCATTTTGACGCATTCCCAATTCTACTCCTAATGGTAAATCTGGAAATGTGCAAAAATCCATATGTGGAAGCATGGGAAAACCCATGCTCCACCTATGGCATGCCTCACTGCACAGAGAAAAGCAATGCAGCAATTTGCACTGCCTTGCATTACTCTTGATTAATCAAGCCATGCAGGGCCACTCAAGATGGCCTTGCGAAGCATGATAAATCTCTCTTAGGTTTTGCTTCGCCTTTGTGCCCTGTTGGGTGGCACAAGGGGGATGCAAAACCTTGATAACTATAGACCTAAATGTTAATAGGTAAGTGGACATTGTTTAAATTCTGCACTTTTTTAGCTCTTGCCCTGGAAACTGTTTGAAGTGCATCCAGTTTGTGGAACTTAATAAGGCTCTGACAGTTTTCTCTAGGACATACCCCGCAGAATATGTTGACATCACTAATATGTTTCTTTTTGACTTTTTGATTTACTTGGTTTACCAAAATGTTACCTGAATTATTACAGAAAAACGTTAGGAAAAGACCAAAGGGCATTATTGGTTGGGAAACAGTTGTTCAGATTGTAATTTCTTAATGGGTGACAAGTCTCTCTTGCCCAAGGAGCAATATCACTTATGTAATCAGTCCATTGCCTAGCCCTGCTATGGGTAGCTAATCTTAGTATTATAGTCTGCAAGAATGTTTGTAATTTATCATATATATACACTATAGAAGAAAGAACAAAAACAGGTACTTAGTTTTATTAATGTAAAAAAAAAAGGACAGGAATAGTTTTCTTGGTGGAGTGCAAGCACAATTGACTTAACATGCCTGTAGTGAAGGTGTTAATCTGTGATTTTTCATGCGTGTAGTAGAAAGTTCTTCATTGTATTCAGAGAGCCACCCCTTTGGTAGTTATCTAAGGACAGCTTTTAGTCCCATTTATTATGGTTATTGCTTTGTGTTGCTAGAAGGAGGAAATTGTACCATAGGTCTTTGAATGCCTGTCATTCATCGTTCAGTTTGCAAACTGATCTCTCGTATGTGGCCAATGTGGACAGGGCTTTGGTCCAGTCATTTTGCTACGATGGGGTGCTGGACTACCATTTCCTAAGTATGTACAACTTTGCAACTGCCAGGGAAGAGTGTATGCATCCTTTATTGTGGATGTTTATCCCTGTGACATTTTTCATGTCATGTAGTATTGCCAGTTCTGGTGAGAGGAAATGCAGCACATATAGAAAAAGCAAAAAGGAGGAAAAATAGAAGTATTTCTCCTCATTGTGCCATTTTAACGCTTGATATTGCATGGTGTTAGCTTTGGAGCTGACTGAGATTTACAGATCCTTGGAAATCAGGGGAAGCGTCAACAAGCAATGTGTGTTGCAGTGGAGCACCCACAGCAACCCCCATTGCACATCCCTTTCACGCAGATATCTGGATTACCGGAGGGGTATAATTTACTATTCCCACTCCTGTCAATGCAACAGTAGGGAAAAATTGTTGGATTGCGGTGAGGTAAAATTTACTATTCCTACTCCAGTCAGTCCACAGTACGAAAAGTGTTAGATTGTGGAGGGGTAACATTTACGATTCCCACTCCAGCCAGTGCAATACTAGGGAAAATGTTGATTTGCAGAGGGTCAAATTTACTATTCCCATTCCAGTCAGTACAATAGTAGGGAAAGTGTTGGATTGCGGAGGGTGAAATTTACTATTCCAATTCCAGTCAGTGCAACAGTAGGGAAAGCGATGAGTTGCGGAGGGGTAAAATGTGCTTTTCCTACTCCAGTCAGAGCAACAGTAGGGTAAGGGTTGGATTTCGGACGGGTAAAACTGACTATTCTTACTCCAGTCATCATAACATTATAAACAAACAAATTCTCTTAGACATAGTAAAATATTCTCAAAAACATACAAAACAATTAAAAGTATAAATATTTAAACATAAAAAATACAAATATACATTATATTGAAAATAAAATAAAATAAATACATATTACAATGTTACACAGATATTTTAAAGAGCTACAAATATTATTATCAACATAATAAATAATGAGTAAAATAATATTTATATTTAAAAAACAACACAATTAAAACTTACAAGAATAATTAGCATACTTAAAAAACGAATGACCTATATTTGAATATGTTATGACTTAAAATGCATTCTACCCTATACTCCAACAAATAATACAACACAGATTTAAAAATGTTATTTAAAATAATATTATTTACACATGTTACATATTTGATTATTACTTAAAATAGTATCTAATGAAAATGTATTCTGAAAATATTTATATTTAATTCCCACCCCACCTCTTATCCGTACAAATAAAACAATGCACACCAAACATATAAATTAAAAAAATATTATTTTCAACTTTTTTCATATTTAAATCGTAATTAAATATGTATTATTAACAATTAAAAAAATACTAATACAGTTAAAATATTTCATTAACTTCCCACCATTTACTCCTACAACTTTCACAACTCACACCTATATGTTTTATCCAAATTATTGTATGTACATATTTAACATAATATTGTTCAGTTCTATAATTATTATATATTCACTCTATTTATTATTTTGAAAAATTAGTTCCACAACCAAAATAAACTTTTAATATATTACAGAATTTACTTAATTTTTTTCTATTTAAATAAATAGTAACATTTAAAGATTACTTATTCACATTTTTTTAAATAAATCTAATTTAGGTTTTTCCCACCCTATACTGCTTAACCCGCACCAAAAAGTCAACTTTAAAATAAAATAAAAAAAATCTATTATTAACATGAATATCTATCAATAAACTAATTATCAATAATTAAAAATTAATAACTGCTTAATTATAACTCATTTACATCCCACAATACAAACTTAAAAAACACTCAATACGCTCCTAAAATCTAACTTAAATTATACTACTAACATAATTATTCATCAATAAAATAATTATTATCAATTAAAAATGGAATAAAAATTACTTATAATTATTTTACTTCCGGTCATGTACCCCTTCAAAACCCACAACCCACAACTAAAATTTAAATAAAATACAATTAATTGAACAATTAACATAATTAATTATAAAATAAATAATTCATAGTAAATAAAACCTTATTCAAATTAATTATAATTAAATTGCTTTCCACCCTGCACGCCTAAAAACCCACAACCCACTATGGTACTAAAAATCACAAAAATGAATTACATTTAATTTAATTTAATAGCTACTAAGAAATTAATGTTAAAAACATAACAAATTAATTATACAAACAATTTACAACATATTCATTTAAAATATATATTAAAATATATAACAATAATTTAAAAAAATATAATTAAGAGCTATGTTTTTGTAAAGTATATTAATAAGTTCGATATTATCAACATCGATATTACTTACTTTAAAATCGATATTCTTCACAACGATATTCTTGCAGATGATATTTCCATATCACGATATTTTGAACACAGTATTTTGATTGGACAATATTTTTGTTTAGTTTTTTGGTCTGAATACCGCATTATAGTCCTTATGCCTAGGCTATACTATCTGTTAAAGGCTCTTTACCTTGTTATAAGTCTGAGCCTCGATTCTTCCCCTTTGATAACTGGTATGGACCTTGACAGTGAGATATAAGGATAAAATATGAATCATTGCTCACTAGCAAAAGCTCTATTCTGAGGGTTTCTAAAAAAAAGTGGATTCTCATATGCTGCGCTGTCACATTTTAGGACTGAGACAGCGCACCTTAAGATGACCTCCTTGTCATGGTTGATGAAGACAACCGAACTAAGATTTTGCATTTTAGCTTGTCAGCTACCTTCAATCCCACAGATCATCACACACTGCTGTGCTGTCCAGTCCTGAAATTGTGTAGAAAACAAATTCAACCCTATATGCCCATAGGGTCGAGAGTAATACTATGTAAACCAAAGAGTTATCCTGCGAGTCTCATTCAGCCCTGGCTCTTTGTATAAGCACCTTGGTGACCACATATCGACACACCTGTCCAAGCACCTGGATACCTTCTCGGGTGATTAGTGTGCTACACAAATCGAAATAACACAACATACCAAATCAACATAAAATTCTGATTAATACCTTGTTTATAATTCAGAGGTACTTAAATTATTTCTGCTGTATATTTTCCATCATGTCTTAATGCATTGTATCAAGTAAACATTCATACCCACTCTTTGTCTTTTTTCCCAGTTCGTATTTAATTATCAAATCACATAAAGGTTCAGTGTGTAGTACAAAGTATGGTGCAGACGGCCCAATGCAGAACAAAAGTGAACATGTATACAGAAATTACAATAGGCACAGTACAAAGCCCAAGGTTTATAGAGTATGACTTAATTTTGTTGGTACTGTCTTGTCCATATACATTCCCTCCACAGGAAACAATTAAGTTGAAAAACCAAGGGGAACATGTTGAAGTTTCTACCCAGTATCAGGCATCCTGTCTTATTAGGACAGTATTGACCTGGCTAAAGCACTAAGGGAGTACAAAGAGCATGGGGGCTCTGAGAGTAGTCACCAGGTAATTAACTTTAATTTTCTTCACCCTACAGCTGTAAAAGAGATACATGCACATTTGTGTCTTTTGAATCCATGACTGTACAATAGCGTGGTTTTCTGTGGATTTTGAGAGTTCCTGGGTGACTCCTCTTAAAGAAGCCCCCACGATCTTTTTTTTTTCAAATGTTGACTGGCATATAATGAGTTGATATAAACAGTAGAGAGTGGTGAGATGCACACCATATCGTACTCCAAATTTAAAATCGCTTAACTCTTCAAACTATATTGGCCTGCAAAATGTATTCACGCTCCACCCAAGTGCGCACAATGAAACAGATGTTCCCGGAATGCATTGGGCAATTTCAAATAAAGACGTGACATAGGGAAACTTGACGCCTCCTGTGCTTGATTAAACATCTTCGCGCATAATGTGAAAGAGTAAAATGGATAGAAATATTTTGAAGAAATTTGACAAGAAGAGTAACGGTGTAAAATATGAATTAATGTGAGCATAAAGCAAAAACGTTTTGATTGATTGGATTAATTCAATAGTTTGGCTGTGCATCTTGAATTGGCACCAGTGAAGGTGCCACCGTATTCTATATAATGAGTTGAGACATGATGGAAAATATACAGACAGAAATAATGCATGTACCTCTTAATTATAAGTGGGGTACTATCCTGAATGCAGCTGTTTGGTTTACATAGTGAAGTCACTAAAGACAGTATTTCGCTCCAAAATTTGGAACTATTTCTATTTTTTCCGCTGAATACCACAAGAGTCTCTTGTTTTCCCAATTACCTTCAACAATCTTATGGGCTGCAATGTCATCACTGTGATTATTACATGCACAGGTTTGTATGTCAATAATTACAGGGGCCAGTGTTCTAGCCTGACTTTCTAACCACCACTCCAGCCCAGCTCTATATTTCTATAAAATAATTTTGATTGACGCATCTACTTCGAAGACCTTCCAAAGTAAACTCGCATACGTACAGGGCAACAATTCTCTTCGACTATTCAGTTTAGGGGACATTTTGCCGAATGGAGCAGTATTATTAAGTGGTTGGGGCACAAGCAAAAAGACTGTTAACACAAAAAAAAACCATACAGACTTATTTTTGATTTCAAAATTTTTTATTGGCAGTTTCAAAAAATAAGAAAGCAAAGGAGAACGTTGACAAGCGTACATAAGTGGTACATACAAGTAACGACTAAATGGTTGTGATACATGTAATTAAGATAGTGGTTATAGCATTGACAATGGAATAGAAGACAGTGAGTACCAGTAATCAATAATCAATAATCAATAGCCTAACTGCAACATAACACAAAGTAAATATTAACTGAGGAAATCATAGGCTTGAAAATACAAAACGTGACAGTATGAGCAGTAGTATCAATAAGTTAGTCCACAGGTTGATGACGTTACTAATTGTGCTAAATTGTATCCAGCTATGTAGACAGGGAGGCACAGGCCGATCTAAAATGCAGAAGAAAGAGGGGGGGCTGGGTCGAGGGTGCATGTAGGAGGCTCATGGAGGTTTGTGGGCACTAAAGTAGTTGTCAAGGGTGATCCACATTCGCCTCCGAGAGGGACGCCATGGAGAGTGTTGAAGAGATATATTATCGGCGCCTCGAAGATTTATTACCCAATTTAGCCAGCAGGCAAAGTCAGATTTTCGGGTATCTTTCCAATTATTGAGAAGTACCTTTACAGCAGCCATGAGTAGTAGGTCTAATAAGGCCCTTTCATTGTCATTGAGGGACGTGGCTTTGAGGAACCCAAAGACTAGGTATGGCAATTCTCTGGGTTGGGAGAAAGAAAAGACTTTATTGATAAATTCGAAGACTTTATCTCAAAAGGGGACCACGCATTCACATTGGAGAATGAGATGGTCAACATCTCCTTCAGAACATTTACAGTTCCAACAGAATGCATCAGCTCTGAAATTGTGAGCGAAAAGACGTGCCGGTGTCTAGAAAGCTTTATGAAGTAGCCAAAATTTAGTCTGGGATAGTGTAGG
The DNA here is from genome assembly GCF_964261635.1 of Lissotriton helveticus. Lineage (NCBI taxonomy): Eukaryota > Metazoa > Chordata > Amphibia > Caudata > Salamandridae > Lissotriton > Lissotriton helveticus. The sequence continues at coordinate 1,711,657,840 of NC_136059.1, forward strand.
GCTGATTTTGTGACGCATGCAAGATTCCCAAGTTTTGGACCATTCTACGTCTGATATAAGGAAAGAGGAGTGTGATGCCCAGAACTGTGTGAGGTGCTTAGTGAGCTTGGAGTGTTGCGGGCGTAGGAGTTTATAGATCCAGGACACTTGATGGCCTAGCCTATTTAGTCTGGAGAAATAGGACGGGAGAGAGGGAGGACTTGCAGAGAGCTTTGCTCTAGTGATTGTCGTCTTTATATACAGGAAGTTATAAAATTCAAGTGGGTCAATATTATATTTGGATTGGAGATCTTTGAAAGAGAGGGGATATGATCCTTCATATAGTTGGTGTGGGAAAAAGATACACTTTTTAATCCAGAGGTGATTACATAGTGGTTTTCCCTTGTAAAGCACGGTACGGTTATGCCATATCGACTCCCATCGCGAGCGTCGGATGGTGATATCAAGTAATTTATCTACTTTAAGAAGGGCAACTCTCGTGTTTTGAAAAATTGGTTTCGAGCAGGTGATTGTATTCAGGCTCGCGGACAGGGCAGCCTCCGGGGCGACATTCCCGAGAAGGGCTTTTTCTATCTCTAGCCAAACGGGAGTATAATCAGCAGGGGGTAACAGCCAGTAAGAGCCCTGTTTGGCGAGAAAAGCAGTTTGGTATGCGTCAGATTGACCCCTCCTAGGGATTTGTCCAGACGTAGTTTCTTTATGCTAATTCGTGCTTTTGTTCCTTTCCAAAGAAAATTGGTTAGTGTGGCATCTAATTTGTGATGAAAGTCCGGGGATAAAGTAAAGGGTAGCATAGTAATGAGATAATTTACTAGTGGGGAGATCATCATCTTGATGGTCTCAATTCTTCCTCACCAAGTTATGAAGCACGGAGACCATCCATCAAGTTGCGTTTTAATTTTCTCTAAGGTAATTTTTCATTGCGCTGAAGGGTTTCAAGAAAGGTGCTACCAAATTCAATTCCGAGGTCTTTAATAAAGCCGGACTGCCAGTACAGGCCTGAATTACCCAGCATGTCTTTGGTTCCGAGTATGTCCAGAGGTTTAACCTCAGACTTATCCCGGTTCAATTTGTAACCGGAATGGAGGGAATAGTTTTCTATGGTGGTCATAAGGGCCTCGATGAAGGAGTCTAGCTGTTCAGTGACCACCGTACAGACTTGTTTTTGGTTAAAAAAAAGTAATCATCACAAACATGCTTACAATGAATTGACAACGAAACTTCACAGTCACAAAACTCATGCAGACTTGCTCCCTGCCATCTAGAACCCTGCATTCCTTTATGTACAGATGCTGGTTAATGTAAGTATGGATCGCACAGCAGCCTGGCGACCTGCTAATGCTCTGGGAGTTCCTTGTTTCATTGTTTTCTTTCCAAAAAATCCTTTTCTACATTGGTAGTCATTTTAGAGCTTATAAAAGCTGAAGTATAAGGCAAATTGTACATCACCTGCAGAACAGGTAGCATTTTTTCACAATTGCCTTAAGTGCACAAACCTTTTCCATTGTATTTTCATGCCATTGAGTGAAGCAAATGCTTTTCTTTATCTGCAACTGCTCAACACCTCTTTTCAGAGCAATGTATATTCTAAATAGGCTTTCTCGGCTTTAGTACAAAAACTCAAAGAAAGACTGAAGAGAAAATGTCGAAGGCTGAATACTTTTCAAATTTTAGGCTGAATACTTTTCAACTTGCAAATTTTAATAACTGCTTGTCTGGATTTGAGCTCTGTGGCATTAGAGGTCAAAATCCTTCTTCAAAGCCATTAGGTCTGTGTAAATTTTGTTTCTAGCCCAAATTTAGTAACTGCAGACATATACTAGTGATGACTTCAAAACTGGAAAATACGTTGTGAAAGAAAATAAGTGATTAATATAGCGTGTTTAATTATACAAACTGCCAACAAAACGTGACACAGTATAAACAACTGTGATAGACGAGTCAGGCTTCAATGATGCTAACATCAGTTTCAGATTACCAGCGTTCCCAGTGCTTAGCAAATACCCAATCTTCTTTGCCCTCGATTAAATGAACAGTGGACAGTCGAGCAAGAAATGTCTTTCCTCCTCAATCAAGTCAGTGCAGCAAGGACAAAACTTATCTTTATTGTAAGAGGAATCCTACGTACATTTAACATTATTTTTATGGCAAAGTGGCCAGTCCGAATATGATATATACACTCTTGGCTTGAGCGGGGTCAACCTTATATAAATAAACATCTTGAATATATTATATGTGTGATTTTTCGACTTGTAAATGCATGGATCAGGGAACCTTCAGGTGCTTGTATGCCAGGTCATTTACTTGATCTTCAGTTTTGCTGCTACGTCGTACGTATGGACAATGGTGACATGCCTGGCTGGCTTGCCACCTTATGGACATATCTGAAAAAACAGATGAATTTCCCCCTGTAGTGCCCAGAATATGAATCACAAATGCTCCTTAACTGCTCAACACTGGGGTACTCACACAATAACCCTGTAAAAGAGGGAGTTGCAATGTTGCTACATAAGATGTTCTCACAATCTAAAGGTGTAAAAACTGGGGGAGAGTGCTTGTAATGTTGTAATTAGTCACAGGCACCAAAACTGCTTCAGGAAGACAGACTTGCACAGAGAGGTTTTCATACTCCCATATTTCTGCACCATAAAGTGAGCCATTCTGTGCAGTGAGGCAGTGAGCATTGTACTTTGTATGCTTCCAGCAGAGACGATCTCTCCAGCATATTTCCTAGCAAAGTGCACTGTTTGGCCTAAACAATGAACCAGAAGACTCGTTGAGGTCATAACATGACTTCTCCATTTTAGCTGTGTTGAACTTGTAATTCCCAAATACCTAAAATCATCGACTTGCTCCATTGGAGAATTATTCAACAAAAGGGCGATGTTGGCTCTGAAGTCCATCTGCTTGATTTTAGAATGATCAACTACCAATACTCACAGAGTACAAAACTCTTAAATTTACCTAAAAGGGTCGTAATGTCACTAGGGGACATAATAACAAGAAGCTGCCTCCCCAGCATAATGTTCATTGACGCAGCGGCCGCACATTTAATGCTCCACACTGCTCCATATTTACAAACTGACGCATTGGGCCAAATGTGTCAGTTTGTAGAGGCATGAGTCACATTATACCTGCATCAGGTATAATGTATGTTGGGTAGGTGTTCTAACATTAAAAGCCACCTTGACTGACTCAGTGAAATTTACAACTTTTCACTGCGTCACTCTACGACTTGACTGCATCACCAAGAGCTGTGTCTTCTCAAACCAGGTGTAAAGGCTGACCCAGGGCTTTTAACATGGGAATCATCTCTGTGTTCTGCTGTATTGCTGGAGTTATGTCAATCATACGACCAACTTCAGCAACGTGTCACCTTTTAAAAAAAAAATATTTTTATTGATATTTTACAAAGTATAAAAATGGTTACAGTGCAGTATAGGGTGAACCAAATTCATGAAAATGCAAGACAAGGTGCAGGCATAGATATACAAGGCCAACATGGTGTACATTATACCCATCCCGTGGGGGGCTGAAAGCATATATATCAAGGTTACAAATCCTGCAATGCCCCAGTTGCCTTTGGTGTACCCCTCCCAGTCCCAGTCGTTACAGGATTGAGCTGCGGCAGCGTGGAAGTGTCATCAGTGTCACGTGATTCCCAGAGGTACGAATGGAGTGGTTGCCATATGTCAAGGGTCCTTGCAGTAGGTGGTTGTAACTGTGCATAGGTGTCACTGTTGGTGTTTCAATAGGTCATACTGTGCAGCCATGAGTGTACTGTAGGTGAGCGCTTACTACCCCAATTAATGGCCACTTCGCGTTTGGTGATAAGCAACGCAATGGCGCCAAACCATTGTTTGGATCTGGGGAGGTTGTGCGTGTACCCTAGCAACGCCATTAATGGCGTGGGTGTGATCATCATTTCTATCATTCTGGAAATTTCCCTAAATATGGCTTTCCAGTAATTGCCTATTTTAGCGCATGTCTACGTAATGTGTGCAAAGTCTGCGCCTGGGGAGCGACACTTGGGGCATGAATGTGATGGGAAGGGGTCGATACGATGTAGTGCACTTGATGTCTTATATGCCCTCCAAAGGAATTTAAAGTGCAACAGTTTGTGAAGGTGGTTAGGAGATACCGAACGAATTTATATACAACACCTACTCCTTTGAATATCAGTGATGGAATAACAAAGGTCACGCTCCCATGCCGCACGCACCCCAGAGTTCCGGGATGGCAACAAGGCTACTACAGCCTTTTACATTCTGGCCATAAGGTGCGTCCAATCCCTGCCTTTGATAATACCTGTCAGGATTGGGAACTCAGGGGGTTCTCTCGGATAACTGTAAATGTTAGCTCTCAGGCTCTCTGAAGTCTCTGCAAAACAAAGTGATCCATGAAAGTAGCCTCTCGAAAGCGGGGGTTTTCCATGTGCAAGAAGACATATCCTTTACGGAAAAGATCTCCAAATGTTGGCAAGTGAAATTCGGCAATTGTGCGCTTTATAAGCGCTTCCTGTAGAATGGGGATAAAGCCATTACCCGCTAGCGGAATTTCAGGTAAGTACAGTATACGTGAGTGAGTTATATTTAGTAATTTGTGCCATGCCCAGCTAGCCGTAGAGAGTGCCTAAATGTCCCGTGCATCACACCGGTAACCGACTGGTAGCAGGGTCTCAAGTGATGCTGGGAGAGCCAAGTCGGCCTCTGGCCTGAAATAGGGAATTAAAATACCCGCATGGTACCAGTGCGAGCAAAGTTCGCCTGTGCCACCAGATGATAGATATGAAAATTTGGTAACCCAAACCCTCCTCTCTCATATGGCAGCCTTATTGTGTCCCATCTAATGGGAAGCTGATTACCACCCCACACCAAAAGTATCAGCATTGTTCTAAGGGTTATATAACAGAATTGGGATATTGTGGAAAAGATATAGAAATTGTGGGAGGACCACCATTTTACCAATAGCTATTCTACCCGCCATTGACAGGGGCAGCAATAGCCTGCCGTCTATATTGCGTCCCAACTTTACAATTACCAGACAATAGTTCAACTGTAGGATATGATCCTTCTCTCTATTTATGTGGATCCCAAGGTATTTAATGGAGTCTTCAAACCACGTCAGTGGATAATCCACCAGCCTGCCACAGGGTGTCTCTGTCAATTGGAACGTCTATGATTTTTCCCCAGTTAATGCACAAAGCGAATAGGGATACACACCGGACATGTCGATGCCTCCTCCTACCGCATCTTGTTTACAATTAAAGCCTGTATCATACCCCGGGCGGACATATGAACTGGGGATTATGGCGGAGCTTCAAGCCAGCGCAGCCATTTCGTTCGGCGGCTTGGCCACACCCCAGCAATGTGTCACTTTAGCGCCAAAAGATGCATCAGAATTTCTGACGCATTCCTGAATTCTTGCACCAGGGAGCACTGCATTGTAAATACAGAGCATTGTTGCCATTATTAGGGCATTTGCAGCATGGGCAAGAAATTTGACGCATGAATGCCGATAATCAGTTCTTGTAAATATGCCCCTAGTTGTCTTTGAAACTAAGGGGCATATCTATTAAAAAAATCAAGCAGTGCAGCAAGTTACCTAGCTGCGCTGCATGATAAAAAAAGGAACAAATGTGCCGTATTTAACATCATGCAGTGCATTCTTGTCTTTTTCCTGTACTGGCGTACACTGTGCTGCCTCTCGCCTGCATTGTAATCCCTGAAAATGGGGTGGTGAGTTGTTGGAAGGTGGCACTGCAGAGGAATGCACATGAAATGTGCTTGTCCCTATGAGAATAAAGGAGGAAGGGAGAACCACTCCACTCCCTAATATGTAGTCAAAGACAACATTGCAATGTACAGTTCATACTCAAGCACCCACTAGCATATACTGTCAATAAAAATATCAAAAACTAGAATTAGAATTTGAATAAGAAAAGAATGAAGAGACAGATCAAGGACAGCCAGATCTGAAGTAAAAAGGAATGAAAATAAGTACAAGGCATGTCAGCCCCAAAAGAAAAAATGACAACAGAGAAAAATAAAGAAGGTAGAAATAATGTTGCTACCTAGATTAGATTAAAAGAGATAGGTAGAAAAGAGAGAGAGGCCATGCTTAACTAACAGTTTAGGAGCATTGCATATTGGTATCCATAAGTTGCTTCGTAATATTTTATAGGAACATTTTCAATTTAACCAGATCTTCAAAAAATAGGGAGACTCCATCAAAGATAATTTTACAGAGACAAGAATATCATAGCAAATGTCTCAGTTGTGGATGAAGAGCTCAGAAATATTTACGTCTAGCATTGTTTGCATTGGAGATATCTTAAGAGATGAAGATGATGTGACCAGACGATACAAGATGACATTTTCCCCTGGCAGCTTTCAAAAGATGTGTCAAATAAGAACATTCTAAAAATAGCATTATGATGCCATGAGGTCTAGTAGATTGAGGCTGGAGAGGAACTAGACAGTGTCCTCAATGAATATTCAGAGGAAAAGAATACTGAAGGTCTAAAAGATCAGGTCGAGATTTCTTCAAGAATGTCAGAAGGTCAGGGCCCTCAACGTTCTCAGGTAGATCATAAAGGCGAAGATTTTTCCTTCTATAGCATTTTTCAAGATCTTCAGAATTAATTTTAGGTTTTTGAATTCTGTGTTCCAACATGGGGATTTTGGAAGCCATATCCTGAAGGTGACCTACACACTGTTCCATATCGAGCCTTCTGTAACAATCCATTTGTTGCAGTTTTCATTGACTGTATTTTTAAAAGGTTTAAGGGCATATACCTCATCCAAAATAGTGTATAAAAAGAGATTCTGAGATGACTGGATCGGAGATGGAGGGCCATTTTTAGGTTTAGTTCCAGAAGACGATGGCTTAGTGTTAATTTGGGAATCACTAGCCATTCTGATAAAATGCATGAATTGCTGAGTGAGCTTGTGAAAGGATCAAAGTCTGCCCATACAACAAGAAGTGGAGAGTAAAATCAGTTGAGGTGATAAAGAAAAAACTTCAGTAATGTATGCGATATGTTAAGGAAATGGGGGGTCTTAGATGGTTCCATTATGAAGATACCTTGACCTTTGAAAATCTATTCTTTGATTTCTCTACAGATTTAATGCTATTTAATGAATTTACATGATCTTTGGCAAATGTTTTGAATGTACAGCTTACTCTTGACATTTTTCATTTGTGAAGATTTGTCAAAGGAGGGGAGCAAAGATATGTTTATCTGCAAATACTTGTGGAACCCTTTTCGACTTCACATAGTTTTCTAGAGGGAGGGTAACATTTAAAGGAAAATCAATAACATGCTCACATGCTAGTAAATTTGGTAATGTTTATTGACTGCATGAAATTTGGTAGGCTGTTAGCAGATTATGACCAATTTTAAAGTCAAAGGGGTGTGAAAAAAATTGATTTGCTAATATGTTTTCAAATAGTTTCATGGATCTGCATGACACTTGGCAGACAGCATGTTTAGCTTGCTCTTTATATTTTGAGATTCATACAAATCTGACAAACAGTTCAAGAGGGTGTCAAACAAGTTTTCATTTGCTGTGAATTTGGGCTCTATTTAAAGAACCTGTATGTAACTTTATGGTTAAGTCTAGTGCATTGATTTCAAGTTTTAATAAGATCCAATAATGGGAAAAGAAGTAAAAGGGAATTAACAAAATATTTTAACTGGATAATAACATTGGTGTTATTTTGTCAATATGCTCACAATTTGGCAGGACATCTCTTATGTCCTGCATATAGTGACAGTGGATAAAGCACACATTTGTAACTCCTCTTGGCATAGTACAGCTAATACCTGATCACCTAGTACCCCAAATGTCCATCTATCCGATGCAAAATTAAATGCATATCTTTTTATTTTAGGGTGGTATTGTTTGTGTGCCACATGGTAATGAGAGTGTGTTGTGCGTTCCTTGTCTGTGCTGTTTAACATTGTTGATAAACAGTGAAAATGGTACAGATATTATGTGCAAAGTGAAATTAAATAATATTTAATGTGGTTTTAATATATAAATGTATGTATGTGCTTTTATGAGAAATTGCCTCTTTTGACTTTGAAATTAAACATGTTGGTGTGTGGCATTCTGTGTGTCAGTGGGTGTGTGGTTAAGGTCTACAAGGGCATAGTCAAATGTTGCAGTGTGTATGTGTGCCTTCTGTGTATGTTTTCTGTTTATAAAAACTCGAAATGGTAAATAGTGGTCTGGTGCAAAGTGATATATGTGTTTGGGTGTAGTCAAGAGTGTTTGTATGTGTTGGGTTGAGAGGGTGTGTTGAGTACTGACAGAACTTGCAGTCAGAAGTGTTAACAAACTTGAAAGAGTTACCACATGACTCAAAAGTATGCTAAGGGAGTATGATTGCGGGTGAAGTTGTGTAGTCACTAATTTCGATATGTGTGTTTGTATGTTGGAGTTTATATGATATATAGGGTGTAGTGGGGCGTTTGTAGATGGGAATGTATGTGTACATTATTTTCTAGTTGAGTGTGTTGGTATCACTGTGTATTATCAAAAGCAGTCACAAACTTCAAAAGGGTACCAACTGAATTAAAAATATGTCCACCCTACAACACATTGGGGCATATTTACTAGGAAGTTGAGGAGAGCAGCATTAGCCACCTTGGCTTAACACCGCACCACACCACTTTCAAAATGCAGGGCTGCAAGGTATTTACATGCAAACAATGCAGCCCTGCGTTTCCCCCTGCGCTGGCACTGACTTTGGTTGCCTAGCACCAACACAGACACTCTTGCACCATAGTGCAAGGGTGCCTGCACAGTAGGGAAAGATTATTTATGTGCTTAATGCAGCATACATTAAAGTTGCAAAACATAGTTTTTTTATTGATTGTTTATGTGCAGGAAGGGTCAACGTTCTGCACATAAACAATCAATGGCCTTTTGCTGATTTTATGTGTGCTGCACAATGCAGCACACATAGAAACAGCAACAACTGGGAAAAATTAAACATTTCTCCTCGTTGCGCCTGTTTAAGACAAGGTTTTGCCTGGTCTTAATTTTGGCACTGTCACATATTTATGCTGCCCACGTAAATATGGGGCAGTATCAAAATCAATTGGTGTTACGGTGAAACACCCACCGCAACACCCAGTGCCCACCCCTTTCACGCTCAGTATAGTGTGAAAGGGGGCCTTATTTACAAGGCAGCGTTAAGCCACAAAAAGTTACATTGTAGTGGCGATAGGGGCTTGTAAATATGCCCTATTGTATTTAACATTTTCTCAAGTACTAAGAAGAGTGGGAATTAAGGTTAAATTCATGCAGCATGTGGAGGTAGCAACTTACTCATCAATTTCCTGTCCTTTTAGATTTATGATGAAATTACTATTAACATATTAGGCAACCTTAATTCAATTTTTTGACAAATTTGTATTTTTTTTGTTTAAAAATATTTTATCATTTCTGCAAAGTGTCTGTATAGTCAAGATTATGGAGTGTATGCTATCAGTGTATCGGGCAAGTATCACTATCACATGGAATGTGTAATTGTAATTGTAATTGTAATTGTAAGATAGTTTTTATAGAGCGCATACTATCGCTCCAAGGAGCATCTTGGCGCTGTAGTCCGTAGCCTAGAATGGTGGGCCGGAAAACACTACTCACATCAATTTCATAGTACCTGAGGGATATTTAGAGCCTAGACTAGCTGTTTGCTAACCGTGTCTGGTAAATTAAAAATCCAGGTTTTCAGAGATTTCCTGAATTCGATTTCAGAGGGGATTTGCCGTAGGCTTTGTGGGAGTTTATTCCAGGCTTTAGTACCAAGGACGACCAGGGATGTGTGTGTTAGGTGTGTGAATGCATGGAGTGTGTGTATCAGGCACCGTGGAGTGTTTGTATCAGCCATGTGTGTCAGGTATAATAGTATATATAAGACTGAGTGTATCTCAGTTTGAGTCTGTTGCTATAGCTGGAATTCATAAGAATGTGGGTCTGTGGACCATATTTATGGACACAATAGTGTTTCTGAAAAATCTGTAAGTACTTAGGAGTGTTTGTGTGTGTGTGTTTCAGGACTGTAGTTAGTATTGTGTGTTATTAGTCTGAGTGTATATGGAAGCATGAATATTTGTGTGTCAGACGTTGTGAAGTCTGTATACTTGTGTATGTCCTTTTGGTATGTGAACCAATCTAAGTGTATATATGGTCAGATGTGAGTGTGTTTTATAGGTTTGTGTGTGTCAGCAGTGTGTCTTTAAAACTGCATAGAGTACAGAGTATGGAGTCAGGAGTAGGGCACATGCATTGCATGTTTATATCTTGTAGTTTGTGTGTTGGGTGCTGCAGAGTGTGTATATCCATCATGAGTATCTGGAGTCCACATCAGTCTGAGTGTATATAGAGTCAAGAGTGTGTGTTCTATGAGTGTGTATGAATGAAATCCGGAATGTGTGTTTTTTTAAAAGTGTGCACAAATATTCTTGTCACAGGGACTGTGTCTGTGCTAGGGGGTGTATATTTCCAACTGTGTATGTATTGAGTGCCATGGAGTGTGTAAACTTGTCATGTATGTTGGACCTGTGCACAATGTATCTAACTTGTGCTGTTAAGTAAGTGAATCAGAGAAGTGTGTCAGGTGCAGCGTGTTCGCATGTAGTTTCCATGTGTTGGTGTGGGTGTATCTCATTTGGATTATGTGAAGCATGGTATAGTTGACTATGTGTCTTTAGTATGGGCTATGTGCCATTCGCAATTTTCCAAAGTGTTGAGGGTAGGATCACCTATCCTCTAGACTATGCGCTGAATCAACTCTGAAACACTGTGGTTTCTTCTTCAAATTCCATTTATTATAATCCCAACGTATGCATGCTTCAATTCAGATCTAAAGCATCAATGGTAAACGAAAGCTTCATGGTTTACATAATATCAGTCTTATGTCACGAAGTTGAAAGTTCAATTGCAATTTCAATCCACCCAATGCATTTTGGGTCAAAAAAACGGTGACCCTTCGTCAGGGATGAGAAAATGGGACGCCACCGCGTCTCCGAGAGATATTTCGCATAGTCTAGAGGATAGGTGATCCTGATGAAGCAAAGCTTCGCATATTTTGCGGCTTGCCGAAGTCAAGAACCTCGTTTATGTGTAATAAGGTAACAAAAGCGTATGTCTTACTAACATTTATTCTGTTTAGGCAAAGTTCCCGAAGCTTGCCTATGTGTATTTCTAATGAATTTAATCCGTGTCCTCTAATATGGCCGCCGCTTGTATTTTAGTTACTGCGCATGCGTCAGCCACACTCACGTGTCCTGACGCGTCTGCAGAAGTGGAGGGAAAGTTATGCGCATGCGTAATTCATAGCTGTGCTTATCATGTGGTACTGCTCGTGCCACTGCTCTTGTGCCCGTATCAATGTAGCTAACATTTAGATGCAATAAGTTTATTTCTGGATGATGAGTTAAAAGTACAAACCCTGTGATGTGTTTTCATAATGACATTATTATGTATTAATTTGTTTTCGCTTACTTTTCATGTACCGCGGGGAATGGGGGTCCAAACTGATTGGGAGCCATATTGACGGTCTCTTCTGCGCATGACCAGGGAGCATTGAAAGGTGGCCACTTTGGACAGTGGAACTCAGCCAGCTGGCAGCCACAGCCAAGATGCGCCTGGGAAAGCCACCTCTGCGCTACGAGAACGGCGAATGTTGCTCCTCATGTGTTACAATGTTAATTTCCTGCACAGTTCTCATGAGAACCCCAAACCTGCTAGGCGGTACCCAAATATGTTAATGAAGGCTTCAAATCGTGTATTGTGATTGGTGTGTTACCCAAATCCTACCTTAGGACCAATCGAAATTGAGGGATTCTGACACTTTGCAACATTGGGGGGTGGTACACTGTCCCCAAACTGTATATCTACCCTGGGTTCACCTAGTGAACCGTCCGACTTGTCTGGTTTAGCTGACCTGTCACTGACCCAACGCACTCAATAGGTGACTGAAGATACAGAGCGCTGCGGAGCACTCTGTCCGAATTTGACCATAGGCTAAGGTTCTACTGAACCTTAAAGTGCTGGCGAAGCACTTAGCTGGGAGTTCGCTGACCCAATCGGGGTCTTGATCGATAGCTGCAGAGCGGGTGGAGCGCAGGCGTTGCTTCCGAACTGTGGGTTCCGGTCCTGTCCTGAAGAGGGTCCTGTCCTGAGGGTTTGCTGTCCTGTCCTGAGGGTCCTGTCCTGATTCCTATTCCGAGGGTATCCTGTCCTATCCTGGGTGTCCATTCTGCACCTGCTGTCCTTTGAGGGGTATCCTTCCTTGAGGGTTTCCTGTCCTTAACTGACCCGTGGCCAGGGTTTGGTTTCCACACCTTTCTAGGTAAATATTGCTCTGAACCTCTTGAAATTCTTGCACCTTCTGAATTTCTAACTTTTGCTTTAATAAAGTTCAACATTGCATATGTTATATTTTCCATGCCTTCCGCAACTATTGAAAGTCATTTATATTTTTCCATAAGTTTATTTCTATGTCTTCTCAATTGTTAGAAATTATATTTTGCATAGCAGTGTGTCATTTCCTGATATGGTCTAGAACTTCATTGCCTAGATTGTTCAAAGGCCCATTCACCTTAAGTGAAGCGTGTTATTCATTATAAACTCTCTTATAGTCACCCACACTTAGGCTATCCCTGTTTAGATAATACTGACTTGCATAGTATCTTTTCTCGTTACATTTTATTAGTACTTTGATGATTACTCTGTCATTATTTCTTTATGCATATGTGATTTACGTTATCTTGGTTATTGATTGCCTTGTTTTATTGTACCTCATGCAAGAAAATAATGAACTTTAGATAAACATTTTAAAACTTCCAGTTGTCCGTGGTCATTTAAACAGTATTTGAATGTTATTGGTTGGGTTTGTATTTTGTTGCCTTTCTTTTACAGCTAGCTCCCTGATTCATTGTGGTCATTAGGCACCCGCATCGGTGGATGGTAAGTCGGGTGCACCGAAAATTGGTAGCAGGGAACACACACACACCAACTTGGTAGAGCTCGTGAAGTCACCTGATCGATGTATATGGTGATTTGAAAAGTATATGGGCCCTGAAGCCGGAAACGGCGAAAACTATTGGTCGGGTGGCCTCGCGCGCTCCATCAGTTTTCTGGTAGCTAGAGGATGGTTAGGGACTAGTTGAGAGTAAGGCAGGGATTAGTTGGACTAGTTAAGTCGGAAGCTGCTATTATATTAATGCTGCTATAAGAGCGGCTGTTCTGAGGGAACTGATCACTCTCTTGTGAATACGCTGCTGAAATTCATGAATTGCTGTATTGTTATTATTCTTGTTCTTATATTGTTATATGTACTAATCCATGCATTTGTAAACCGAATTGTTTCTTGTTGTCCGAACTCCCCGGGGAATTGAAAGGGCAAGTGGTGAATAGAATCCATTGTCCTGAGGTCACAGGTTCGAGGAAAGTTAGGTGCAGGTTAGGATAACCGGGAAGCACTAACTAGGGTTTTCTGAATACATGTGTGAATAAATGACAGTAACGGGGTTCATTGGCAAAATTCCCATAGTGGCGTAACCTAGTAAGGGTCACATCGGAAGAGTAGCAGGTTCCTCGGAGCTAGCGTGAAAGCAGAGGGGTCCGCTGAGAAACCTTAAACTCGGAATATATCCCGGAAAGAAGTGGATGAGTTTAGGGGAATAACAGGTTCACCGATGCTAGAGTGAAGGGTAGGCGGAAGAGATCTGCCCGCAGCGAGTGAAAAGTAAATGGAAGTAGTTTACTTGCAGTAAAACAATTCTTTCTCTGTCTAGACACTTGAGCACTGTGGCGAATGTGTATTTGTTGTAAAATAACCAAGCACTGAGCACTTTAAAAGAAAGAAAGTTTCCGTTACCTTGTGAAGGGAGGGAGTCAGTCGCGAAGCGCCTCTGACGTCACTCTGTGCCGCGCTAGGATTGGTAGAAGCAGCGGGCGGGTAGCGGAGCTGGAATTGTAAAGGAGGGGTGAGCGCTGGAGCGTGGGAACTGTCTCACGAAGGGGCCGCGCACCCATTGGCGGAGCTTATTTAGTGTCGCGCACCCATTGGTTGCACGAATTTCTGAAGCGCGTTCTGATTGGAGGTAGTTTGTAAACAAAGTTTAGCGCAGAAGTCGTATGTGGCACTCGCAGACTACAGGAACTCGACCTGATCCAAGGCACCTAGGGTTTGAAAGGGATCAGTGGAAGACTAATAGATACGATATTATGTACGGAACCAAGAGAAAAATGTCCCTTGTAAGTAAGGTGAAAAATTATTTTAAAACGGACAAACCGATTAAATCTAGGGAAGGTGTTCTTGTCCCAGCACCCAATACTCCCGCCTCATTCATGATGTTTGACCGAGGGTACAATACCTGTGTGTGGTTGGAGAATTGGGTGAAGTACACAAAAGATGACGGAGTATTGGCTTTTCCGTTAGATGGTACTTTCAATGGTAGGATCTTATTTAATTTAAGAACCCGAATGAATGAACTGCATCCCAGACCGAGACTAACGCAGTATGAGGCATTAGAGGAATGGGAGATTGAGGCTTTCGAAAGAGAAAGACCCCGAATGGACAAGGGTTTGACCAAGTGGTACCCCAGGCAGAAACAGGAGTCCAGGGATAAAAGGATGAAACAGTGGAGACAGAGCATGATTGTTGAGGGTCTGTTTCCCATGATGCCGGCATGTCATAACATTGGAGCGGGTGAGAAAAGTACTGAAAAATGTAAGCATTGGGGGGCCCTGGGGGATTCAGATGATGAACTAATAGATGACATCTGTACCAGAAGTCCGCCACCTTACAATGAGGGAACCCAACCTTCCAGTGTAGGAGATGTTCCCCGACGCCACTTCCTAAAGGAAGAAGACAGGTCCCTGGGACTGGGAGGGGGTGGTCAAGTATTGCCCTATCCTGAAAAACCCGAACCGGCGGAAACAAGGGATATATATCCCAAAGTGCCCGCGAGCCAGGAAGAAAAATATTCACGTACGAAAATCTTTTTTCCCAGACCCTTGTATGAAAGCGAAGAGAAACCATCGAATTCAGGACTGCCTTTTGTTCAACCTCCATATGGGGAAGAGCGCAGGTCCTTTAATACTGGAACTTTATTCCCGAAACCTAATTATGGGGGAGGACCAAGTGAAACGCATCCTACTGCCCCGAGTTTTACTCCTCCATTGACCCCACAGATATTACATGACACGACTTTAAGAAGGGTATTAGTGGAAAAGGAGCAAGAGGCTCTAGCTAGACAAAGGACAGAAATAATTCAGAAAATCTCCCAGTTAAATACCAGTCCTGAGGCATTGACTATTCCAGTAACTATTGGACCGGTGGTCCCGTTATACGGAAATGGTCAGGGAAATCCGATTACTCCAGTTATGACCCCAGTCATGGCAACCCCGAGACAGGAACCGATCATCATAGATGATCAGTCCAGTGAGTGCGAGTCTGAAGTTGCGTTCTTGGAATTACCAAACAAACAGACTGGAAAGGGAATACAGCAGAGGCATAACCCTTTTAATACAAAAGAAATTAAATTAGAGACAGCAACAGGTACTAGGAATGTCTCTCTGGTAACTCCGGATGAAATTGAGAGTTGGAGTCGTGAGTTAGAGAAACAGACTCCGCAAACAAAACCTTTAGACCTCTACAAGCTGAGGGTCGAAATAGAAGAATTAATGGCAGGAAATGTGGGGTTGGATCGATTGAATACCTACTCTGAAGAAGAATTGTCGTTCATATGTAAAAGCTTTACAAGGAACACCAGAGTGCTCCACGAAAAACTGACCGAAACAGCAGTTAGTATGGGGGTAGATATCTCAAAATCCAAGCCCTTACAGAAACCGTACAGAGCAGACTTCTCAGACAAAGATATAGAACACCTGAATGTGGCAGGGAAGAAGTTGCAGATTAAAGAATTAATGGGGGTACTGCAGAAATGGGGAGATGTGGAAAGATGGAGAAGCAGGTGGGCGAAAAAGAGGGAAGAGGTTCGCTCCCGACAAGTGACTCCCGAGTTTGCTTTAAGAGAGGTAGAAAAACCTGAGCAGTTATGCCCCATGCGCGAAGTTCCAGGAGGGAAATATGTGCATGTTCCCTGGTCTAGGCAGGATATTGTGTCCTTCACGAACGATTTTCCAAAATTACGAGAGAAACCAGTTGACTGGTACAGGCAGGTGGAAAGGTTCATGAAGGTACAGAAATGTCTGTGGAAAGACCTGGATGGGTTTTTCGACATTGTGGTTCCAGTAGATTTATGGACCCAGTGTAAAATAGCCATAGACTGGCCGAGTGAGGAGTACCCCAGAAACAAGGAAACTGGGGAGCCATCAAAGGATGTCATGCGAAAATATGAGCAGGTAATTCAGCACTTGAAAGAAAAGGTGCCCGCAAAGGAAACTGATTGGACAAAAATAGATAGAACAACACAGGAAAGGGACGAGACAGTGCACTCCTTCTATGAGAGGTTATTGCAGGTATTTAAAACATACAGTGGTATTGATAACATCGACCTGAAGGATATGACGCACTTTATTTACAGGTTTGTAAATGGTTTAAGACCTGAAATTTGTCAGTGGATAAAAGATAATAAAATCTGTTGGCATACTAAGAAAATGGATGAGGTCCTGCGGTACGCTAAGTACTGCGAGGATGAGATGGCAGAAAAGAAAAAGGCCCTCAAGGAAAAGGTGATGTGGGCTCAGGTGAAGCTCGCAGAACAGCAGGAAAAACAATTGAGTAACATGGTTAAAAATGCTGAGAACAAAGGTCCTGGGGGAGGGGGTGGAGGAAAGCCCCGGCCCAAATTTAGCAGGGAAGAGGCTATGAAGAAATTTCCCTGCCATCAGTGCGGCGAAATTGGACACTGGCGAAACGAGTGTCCCCAATTAGTAGATGCTAATGAAAAAACTCCTGATTTAACTCCACAGACGCAGAAAGAAAGACCAAGAAAGACTCAACCCCAGGTAAAAACAGTTCAGGTGCCCCGAGCACCCAAGCAGGTATACAGGGGAAGACAGGCAGAAGATGAAGAGATAGAGGTTTGGGAAAGCGGGGAGAACAGAAATACAGCAACTTCGCAGTATCTGCTGAATGATACCTTCCTTTGTAATGATCAGGACTGACGGGGCCTGAGAGGGGAGGACGAGGAGTGCGTACTTGGCGCTTCCTTGCCGGTAGACCAGTCTGGACCATATATTGAAGGAAAGGTTGACGGAAATGATGTCACCTTTCTGTTGGACACTGGCGCTACCCGTTCTACTGTAAGAACAGTGGACGTTCCAAACCTACCCCTCTCGGGAGAAAATATCCAAGTAGTGGGTGTATCTAATCAATTGATTAGTACTCCTGTTACCGAACCAATGGAGATTTCAATTGGAAATTTTAAACAGATGCATAGATTTGTCGTCTGTGACACCAGTCCAGTGAATCTACTGGGTCGTGATTTGCTGTGCAAAATGAACTGTACCATCTTTTGCACACCAAAAGGTGTGGAAATACAGACCCCAGATGAAGATGGCATTTATAAATTATTGTTACTTAGACCTGACTCAGAAATTAAAAGATTGACCCTGCAGGACTTGCCCCAAGAACTACAGGAAGCCGTAAAGCCAGAAGTGTGGGATTTCACTGGAAAGGATGTGGGGTTGATGAAAGATGTGGACCCCATACAGATAGCCATCAAGGACAATGCAGTATATCCTAACACTAGGCCCTACCGAATGAATGCTGAAGTGAAAGCAGGTGTCACTCTGGAAATACAAAAATTATTAGAAGGAAACATCATACAGGAAGTGATGAGCAGCCCATGCAACTCACCGATTATGGGCATCAAAAAGCCTAGTGGCAAGTATAGGGTAGTGCAGGACCTGAGAAAGGTTAACAAAATTGTAGTTCCTTGCTGCCCTATTGTCCCAAACCCTGCAGTGATATTGTACCAGATTCCTTGGGATGCTGAATGGTTCACTGTGATTGATTTATGTCATGCATTCTTTTCGATACCCCTGCACCCCGACAGCAAATTTCTTTTCTCATTTGCCTTCGAGGGTCACGTGTATTGTTGGAACCGGGTCCCTCAAGGGTATACAGAGAGCCCCTCTATCTTTAATCAGATCTTGAAAAAATGTCTAGAGACTTTGATCTTACCTGGGAACTCTGTGTTAGTACAGTACATAGACGACCTTCTACTGGCGTCTAAAAGTCACAGGGACTGTGTAGTTGACACCATTGCCCTCCTAAATCATCTGTGTGAGAAAGGGCATAAAGTGGCCCCTGACAAACTACAGTTCTGTGCGAAATCAGTAAAATATCTAGGACACCAGATAGAAAAGGGTGTCAGAAAAGTCACATCAGAGAGAGTGAGAATAATTCAAAAGATGCAGTTGCCCCGTACTCAAAAAGATGTCAGAATGTTCCTGGGGGTATTAGGGTACTGCAGACAGTGGATTCTGGGATTTGCAGCTTTAGCCAGGCCCTTGATAAAGATGACCACGAGAGGAATGCCAGATGTTGTAGAGTGGAACGATGAAAGTCTAATGGCTTTCACAAGACTGAAAAACTGTCTGTGTACAGCCCCTGCGTTGGGAATGCCAGATTATTCCAAAGAGTTTGCCCTATTCTGTGACACTCGCGATAATTGCGCATTGTCAGTCCTGACTCAAGAACATGGCACGACCAGAAGGCCTGTGGCTTATTTCTCTGCCACATTGGACCCAGTAGCTGCTGGGTTACCAGGCTGTCTGAAAGCAGTAGCTGCTACCTGTGCAAGTTTGGAACAGAGTGAGTCCATTGTCATGGGACATCCTGTGACCGTGTATGTTTCACATGGAGTGGTAATTCTATTGACCAGAACTAAAACACAGTATCTCACCCCTAGTCGGCTGACTAAATACGAGAGGATTCTTGTGGGTGCAGCAAATGTAAGCATTGTTAGGTGCGGTATTCTGAACCCTGCCACCTTACTCCCCGACCCCTTGGAAATAGAAGGTGGGGATGATGATGAACATGATTGTATTGACCTGACAGAGTTCAGTACTAAGCCACGCTCAGACATAAAAGAAGTACCATTGCCTGAGCATGATAAAGAACTATTTGTGGATGGTTCCTGTCTAAGACATGAACTAGGAGGCTTGAGTGCTGCTTATGCAGTAGTGTCTTTCACCAAAATTGAAGAAGCAGGTTACCTATATAACATCAAGTCTGCACAAGTAGCCGAATTGATAGCCATGATAAAGGCTTGCAAAATTGGGAAGGACTTACGCATAACAGTGTATACTGACAGTCAGTACTGTTATGGTGTTGTGCATGACTTTGGCCAATTATGGCTACAAAGGGAATTCATGACTTCCTCAGGTACTCCCATTCGGAATGCAAAGGTTGTTCATGACCTTTTAGAGGCCATCCAGTTGCCCAAAGAACTGGCAGTGGTAAAATGTGCTGCTCATCAAAGGAGCATGGACAGAGTATCACTGGGAAACGATTATGCTGATCGAGTGGCCCAATGGTGTGCCAAAGATCGGTATATTGTAAATCCAAAACGAGGGGGGCCAGGAACCAGCTGCCAGCTTCAGGTGTTTGAAGAAGTGCCTACGTGGGATGAAGTGAGAGAGTGGCAGGAATCGGCTCCTTGGCAAGAAAGAGAGAAATGGAAGGAGGATGGGTGTAGACCGAGACGTGTGGATGGTGTGATTTTGGGCCCAACTGGTATGCCTGTGTTACCCCGACACTTGCTTGGCACAATGGCAAGATTAATACATGAAGGATCACACATTGGTAGGGATGCCATGATTCTGGTATTTCAACAGACTTGGTACAGTAAAAAGTTCAGGAAGGTAGCAGAGTCCCTCTGCCAGAGGTGCCTGTCATGTCAACAGATGAACCCAGGCAAGAGGACGATGGTTGAACTGAGCAGGATTGGGAGATCAGGGGGTCCCTTTATAAGGATACAGGTTGATTTCATCACCATGCCCCGTTGTGAAGGGAAACGATATGTCCTTGTCATTGTTTGCGTATTTTCAAAATGGGTAGAAGCTTACCCTACTCCTCAAAGTGACGCACTGACAGTAGCAAAGTGTTTACTAAAAGAACTGATACCTAGATTCGGAATACCATACATTATTGAATCAGATAAGGGTGGACATTTCCAGAATGACATAATGGCTGAACTCTGTAAGGCCTTTGGAATAAGGCAGAAACTGCACTGTGCATACCACCCAGAGGCTTCTGGAATAGTGGAACAAGTAAATGGAACTATCAAAAACAGACTAGCAAAGCTGACAGATGCTACTGGCATGACCTGGGTGAAAGCCCTGCCCCTGGTCCTGATGGGACTGAGAAGTGTTCCTGACCGCAAGACAGGCCTAAGTCCCCATGAAATCATTATGGGAAGAGTGATGAGACAAGCATGGGTGCCAGGAAGCAAACTGTTGGGTATTACTGATGATTTGGTGCTTGAATACTGCAGAAGATTGGGTGACCAAGTGCGTTCTATCTCTCGCCAGATTGGAGACGACGGCATCCTCAATCCAACGACTCCTCTCCACAGCTTGGTTCCAGGAGATTGGGTCAAAATAAAGAAGCACACTCGATCGAGCTGTCTGGCACCAAGGTGGGGAAAGAAACGCCAAGTAATCCTGGTGACAACCACTGCAGTGAAGGTCGCAGGTGTTCCCCAGTGGATCCACGCTGGACATACCCAGAAGGTATTGCCAGACAAAGGATTTGAAGAAGAAGGGCAACCAGCAGAGGACCCTGAAGGAGCCAGACCAGAAGCAACTGACAACGAGCAGCCCAGCACCAGTCAGGTTGCAGGAACAGCAGACGTTGGCCCAGGAGTAGTTGACTACGAACTGCCAAGAATCCAGCCTGCTGAAGAGGTCCAGGAAACTGAGCCAGGAGTAGCTGAAGACGAGCTGCCAAGCATATGGCCAGAAGAATGGATACCGATGATTGATCTGACCGAAGATCCTATCAGAACAAGAGAACGACTTAGTGAAGGTAGAGAGTGGACTAGTCAGGAAAAGCAAGGCACAGGCGAAGAACCTCAGCCGCTTGAGATTCACATCAAAACTGAGGAAGGAGAGGTCAGACAGGGACAGAGCAGGTATTCGATACACCACCGCTAACACCTGATGCAGATAAGGGAGAGACTAGAAATAGAGTGATAGTTCGAGCAGAAGAAAATCAAGAGATCGAAGTGCTTGAACAGGATCAGAGAGGGTTAAAAGAACGGGTTCAGGAAACAGAAACAGAAACAGAGACAATCGAAAGCCAAAAACAAAATATTCCTGAACAAGGCCAGATTAGCAACCAGGCAGAAGAATTTGATGCTAGCCCTGGAACTAGCCAGATAAGGGAAGTAGGAGAAGAAAGTGGAGAAGAATTACCACAAGATAAAGAGAACAAGAGAATAAGAAAAGAAAGTGAAGTCCAAATACCAACTAAGAGACTAAAGAAAAGAAACAACCTTGAGCCTAGGTTTGTAAAAAGATTGAGACTAAGGATAAAGACAGTGGAAGAAAAACGTGCAGAAGCAAGAAGAAGTGCTCGAATAGCAGAGCAAGAAGAAGACTCTTCCAAAAGAAGGAGTGAGCGAATAAAAAGACAAAACAAAAAGTACAAATCTCCTGAATGGACACTGGTTTTGGAGGAGCTTGAAGATCTTGATATAACTGACGTGAGCGACGGAGAGCCCGTCCCTGAGTACTCAGCTGAAGAGGAAGACGAACCACCGTGAATTTGCACAAAGTAAGCTAATTGTGTAAAGCCAAAAAGAGGGGTTCGAGAGACTCCTTCTGAGCCAAAATGTCTGATTCAACAGTGAATGGTAGACCTAGTTGCAGCCGCTTTAAGACGTGTTGCAAGGTGTGTATATGTAGTATAGTAGTACTGATAGTTATCTGGATAGGATTAACAATTTTCATTCCCTTTGCTGTAAGTAAAGATACTAACATTGTCCCTACTGAAGTTGTAAATACTGACAATGAGGAGCTAACAACACAGAGTGTAGCACGACATGAAAGAGCCCTGAGACAAACAAAACAGAATTTAGAAGCATCAGATGAGGGAGGACTACATTATCATGGAGTTAAGAACAAGACACACTTAAACGTTTTCGCAAACTTATTAATACACTATGTAGAGACTATGGAAATTGAAGATTGTTATGTCTGCATGAAGCTACCTACTTCTGTGGCTGAAGGCGTGACATACCATCATCTGCCATTGACATATGGAATCTCCTGTAGCATTTTAGCTAGTTTATTCTATAAAAGAGGACCGTTACAGTACTATTACTCTAACAATGACGTGATCTTTTCTGAACTTCCTATACGTGGGAACTTGAATCCTGTACATACCAAAACTGACACCATAAGATATATGGGAGACTACTTTCTGACTATAGGTAACATTGACATAGCAGACGCACACAGAGATAACTTGACTTGTTCTTTGCGTGAGCAGGAAAAGATGTTCCTGAACATGGCAGAGAAAAGGAGAATTAAAATTCAAAAGAAGGCTAATGACGAAAGTCAGAAAAAGCCAAAGTGGGCAGAGAACATGGAAGGCACCTCATCTGGTGGAGCGGGTCCTGCTCTGTTGCTGGATTTTGAAAAGAAAGGCAAGCTATGTCTTCACCGCGAGAAGACTAGCTATTATAATAATGTTTTCATTGGTTCCAGTGAATGCGAACATAATTACAAGGTAATTGGAGGTTGGGGTTTCAAAAATGGGTCAGAGCCTGTGTTTCCTGGAATTTATTATATTTGTGGGGACAAGGCTTATTTCAAATTGCCGGATCACTGGTATAGAAGCTGCTACTTTGGCATTGTCTTCCCGAAAATATACCATGTGAATGGAAAAGCTGGAAGCAATGAAGATACTAATGGCTTAGTGCGTAGTAAAAGAGAAAGTATAGGTGAAATTATGGGTAGTATTTTCAGTGCACTGATACCTGGAGTGGGAGTGGTTCTGAACACTCACAGAATTTGCAAATTGTCTACTATAGTAGATGTGCTGTCTACTGAAACAGCTCATGGATTTCTGCTGGTCAATACCGAAATGGTTGCGATCAGATCAATGGTTTTACAAAATCGACTTGCTCTTGACACTTTATTAGCGAAAGAGGGCGGAGTCTGCCGGATGTTGAAGGCGCAACATTGTTGCACTTATATTCCGGATAAAAGTGTACAGATCAAAAGATATGTGAAAAACATTACTAATTTGGCAAAGGAACTCAAACCACTCGAGGTTGATAGTGCCTGGAAGAGACTGGTAGATGGTCTCTCAAATGTAGGTCACTGGCTTGCTAGCATAGGTAAAAGCTTATTATTCAAAATTCTGATGCCAATTGGTATTATAGGTCTTATTATACTTTCCATTTTCTTATGCTGTAAATGCCGCAAGCGCACCAAAAAGCACGAGGTAAATGCAAGAGGAGTGAAACGAAGTGTGGATGAGATTGAATTAGAAGAAGTGAATGATCAGATATACAAAAAGGTGAAGACTTCTCACCCTGCTAAAACTGAGAGAGAAAAGTTAGAACGGTTGCTGGAAGAAATAGAACTTTATAAGGTATGAAAGAAAGTTGGCATCTGGTTCCATTATAATTTGTGATGATAGTAAATATCATCAAAGAGGGGATTGATGAAGCAAAGCTTCGCATATTTTGCGGCTTGCCGAAGTCAAGAACCTCGTTTATGTGTAATAAGGTAACAAAAGCGTATGTCTTACTAACATTTATTCTGTTTAGGCAAAGTTCCCGAAGCTTGCCTATGTGTATTTCTAATGAATTTAATCCGTGTCCTCTAATATGGCCGCCGCTTGTATTTTAGTTACTGCGCATGCGTCAGCCACACTCACGTGTCCTGACGCGTCTGCAGAAGTGGAGGGAAAGTTATGCGCATGCGTAATTCATAGCTGTGCTTATCATGTGGTACTGCTCGTGCCACTGCTCTTGTGCCCGTATCAATGTAGCTAACATTTAGATGCAATAAGTTTATTTCTGGATGATGAGTTAAAAGTACAAACCCTGTGATGTGTTTTCATAATGACATTATTATGTATTAATTTGTTTTCGCTTACTTTTCATGTACCGCGGGGAATGGGGGTCCAAACTGATTGGGAGCCATATTGACGGTCTCTTCTGCGCATGACCAGGGAGCATTGAAAGGTGGCCACTTTGGACAGTGGAACTCAGCCAGCTGGCAGCCACAGCCAAGATGCGCCTGGGAAAGCCACCTCTGCGCTACGAGAACGGCGAATGTTGCTCCTCATGTGTTACAATGTTAATTTCCTGCACAGTTCTCATGAGAACCCCAAACCTGCTAGGCGGTACCCAAATATGTTAATGAAGGCTTCAAATCGTGTATTGTGATTGGTGTGTTACCCAAATCCTACCTTAGGACCAATCGAAATTGAGGGATTCTGACACTTTGCAACATTGGGGGGTGGTACACTGTCCCCAAACTGTATATCTACCCTGGGTTCACCTAGTGAACCGTCCGACTTGTCTGGTTTAGCTGACCTGTCACTGACCCAACGCACTCAATAGGTGACTGAAGATACAGAGCGCTGCGGAGCACTCTGTCCGAATTTGACCATAGGCTAAGGTTCTACTGAACCTTAAAGTGCTGGCGAAGCACTTAGCTGGGAGTTCGCTGACCCAATCGGGGTCTTGATCGATAGCTGCAGAGCGGGTGGAGCGCAGGCGTTGCTTCCGAACTGTGGGTTCCGGTCCTGTCCTGAAGAGGGTCCTGTCCTGAGGGTTTGCTGTCCTGTCCTGAGGGTCCTGTCCTGATTCCTATTCCGAGGGTATCCTGTCCTATCCTGGGTGTCCATTCTGCACCTGCTGTCCTTTGAGGGGTATCCTTCCTTGAGGGTTTCCTGTCCTTAACTGACCCGTGGCCAGGGTTTGGTTTCCACACCTTTCTAGGTAAATATTGCTCTGAACCTCTTGAAATTCTTGCACCTTCTGAATTTCTAACTTTTGCTTTAATAAAGTTCAACATTGCATATGTTATATTTTCCATGCCTTCCGCAACTATTGAAAGTCATTTATATTTTTCCATAAGTTTATTTCTATGTCTTCTCAATTGTTAGAAATTATATTTTGCATAGCAGTGTGTCATTTCCTGATATGGTCTAGAACTTCATTGCCTAGATTGTTCAAAGGCCCATTCACCTTAAGTGAAGCGTGTTATTCATTATAAACTCTCTTATAGTCACCCACACTTAGGCTATCCCTGTTTAGATAATACTGACTTGCATAGTATCTTTTCTCGTTACATTTTATTAGTACTTTGATGATTACTCTGTCATTATTTCTTTATGCATATGTGATTTACGTTATCTTGGTTATTGATTGCCTTGTTTTATTGTACCTCATGCAAGAAAATAATGAACTTTAGATAAACATTTTAAAACTTCCAGTTGTCCGTGGTCATTTAAACAGTATTTGAATGTTATTGGTTGAGTTTGTATTTTGTTGCCTTTCTTTTACAGCTAGCTCCCTGATTCATTGT
The DNA here is from genome assembly GCF_964261635.1 of Lissotriton helveticus. Lineage (NCBI taxonomy): Eukaryota > Metazoa > Chordata > Amphibia > Caudata > Salamandridae > Lissotriton > Lissotriton helveticus. Next base: position 1,711,683,393 of record NC_136059.1, read on the forward strand.
GGTCATTAGGCACCCGCATCGGTGGATGGTAAGTCGGGTGCACCGAAAATTGGTAGCAGGGAACACACACACACCAACTTGGTAGAGCTCGTGAAGTCACCTGATCGATGTATATGGTGATTTGAAAAGTATATGGGCCCTGAAGCCGGAAACGGCGAAAACTATTGGTCGGGTGGCCTCGCGCGCTCCATCAATCCTACCCTCAACACTTTGGTTCATTGAAAAGGCACTGCTTGACTAAGTGCGACGACTAGAGCGCTCTTTGGATATACGTACAAACATTGTTCTAACCTTATTGAAGAGAGTGCACAGGGATAACACACTTTCCCATTCGCAATTTTCTCATGTGTTCATATTTCATTACTGTGCTGGGACTTTCAACATAGTTGTCAGTCTTTTAGTACACAAAATAACACTTCCAAAACTACTCAACAAATTTTCACCTAACCAATCAAATGCATCAAATAACCAAAAGACCGCTGCTCTGTAAAAATGTGGGGACCATGGGGCATATTACCAAGGGCCATTATCGCCGCTTTATCAGGACTTTTTCCCGCTAAAGCGGCGATAATATTATCGCCCTATTACCAAGCTGTCGCTAACACCAGTCTAGAGGATAGGTGATCCTACCCTCAACACTTTGGTTCATTGAAAAGGCACTGCTTGACTAAGTGCGACGACTAGAGCGCTCTTTGGATATACGTACAAACATTGTTCTAACCTTATTGAAGAGAGTGCACAGGGATAACACACTTTCCCATTCGCAATTTTCTCATGTGTTCATATTTCATTACTGTGCTGGGACTTTCAACATAGTTGTCAGTCTTTTAGTACACAAAATAACACTTCCAAAACTACTCAACAAATTTTCACCTAACCAATCAAATGCATCAAATAACCAAAAGACCGCTGCTCTGTAAAAATGTGGGGACCATGGGGCATATTACCAAGGGCCATTATAGCCGCTTTATCAGGACTTTTTCCCGCTAAAGCGGCGATAATATTATCGCCCTATTACCAAGCTGTCGCTAACACCAGTTAGCGACAGCTTGTAGGCGATAGCGGGCATTTTGGGGCCCGCTTTGCATGTCAGCGATAATTATCGCTAATGACATGCAAAGTGGGCGTGGCAAAATGTCAGCGACTGAAAACAGTCGCTGCAATCGCTATCGCCTATGATCGACACAGCAAGGTATCTCAGCGATAAAAAGGTGAAGGGCGGCGATAGAAATATTCCCGCTAAGCCAATTTAGCGATAAATATCGCTAGTTGTTGGTAATATGCCCCCATATTTTAAGCAGTTTCAGAGATATGTACAGAGAAAATGGTTCCTATGGAAATCCTATTTTATTGGTGATACAAAAACAGGTTTGGGACACCCCCTATGATTTTTGAACGGTACTGCCAATCTGCACCAAATTTGCCACACGCTTAAGAGTCCCCTACCAGATTTATTTTTATGCCCTTGGTGCTGATTCCTCAGAGGGAGCCAAAGTTATCAAGAATGCCAAAAAGAGTATTTTTTATCTAATGCAATGTCAACCTTAATTATAGAGGCGAAACTGCACCTCTGTTACATACGTATATTTTGTCAGGGAAGCACATCAGTAGCAATCTTTAAGGCAGTTCCATTATTGTTTGCGGATATTGCTGAAAATAATTTATAAATATACCACACCATGTCCCTGCTCTTTGCTTGTTTCCGAGGAGTGCCTTGAGGGGGATGTAAGGGTTTATTTCGGTCACAAACAACATGACATCGTGTTGGGTAAGAATCAATAAACCCACAGCGCTGACGAACTAGCACCCCTGAAAAACCATCAAATCAAGCAAGGCAACAAAAAAGCCCCCTGGTTCAACGACGACCTTAAGAAATCCAAGAAACTCTGTCGTACCCTCGAGAAAGCCTGGAGAAAAAACCCAACCATCGACAACCTGGCCTCCTTCAAGAACGCCACCCGCAAACACCACCAACTCATCCGATCCACCAAGAAATCAGCATTCAAGGATCGACTTGACAACAACGCCCAAAACAGCAAGGAACTATTCAACATCGTCAAAGAATTTACCAACCCCAACGCCGGCTCCAACGACATCACCCCCTCCCAAGACCTCTGCGACTCTCTATCCTCAATTTTCTACAACAAAATCGCCGACATACATAACAGCTTCAAAAACCAATCCGAAGACCAGCCCACTTCACCCACCCCCGAACCAAAACCGCACTCTAACAACCTCTACGCCTGGAACACAATCACCACCGAAGACACCATCCGCCTGATGAACTCCATCCACTCAGGATCGCCAACCGACCCTTGCCCCACCACATTTTCAACAAAGCAGACTCTATCATCGCACCCCATCTCCGCGATGTCATCAACTGCTCCTTCAACTCCGCTACCTTCCCGGAAAGCTGGAAACACGCCGAACTCAGCGCCCTTCTAAAGAAACCCACAGCAGACCCCACTGAACTTAAGAACTACCGCCCCATCTCGCTCCTCCCATTCCCCGCCAAAGTCATAGAGAAAGCCGTCAACAGTCAGCTCGCCGCCTTCCTTGAATCCAACAAATCCCTTGACCCCTCACAGTCCGGCTTCCGAGCCAAACACAGCACCGAAACAGCCCTCATCGCAGCAACAGATGACATTAGAACACTACTGGACAACGGAGAAACGGTTGCCCTCATCCTACTTGACCTCTCCGCAGCCTTCGACACAGTCTGTCACAGCACCCTCATACAACGTCTCAACAATGTCGGAATACAAGGAAAAGCACTGGAATGGATCATCTCGTTCCTCGCCGGAAGAACGCAGAGAGTCCGCCTTCCCCCTTTCAGATCAGAGGCCACCGAAGTCATCTGCGGCGTACCACAAGGATCATCACTCAGCCCCACCCTCTTCAACGTATACATGAGCCCCCTCGCATCCATCGCACGCCAACAGAACCTCAACATCATCTCCTACGCAGACGACACCCAGCTAATCCTTTCCCTCACCAAAGACCCAAACACCGCCAAAACCAACCTACACGAAGGAATGAAAGATGTAGCTGAGTGGATGAAGAACAGCTGTTTAAAACTAAACTCGGACAAAATGGAAGTCCTCATCTTAGGTTCATCCCCCTCTGCCTGGAACAACTCTTGGTGGCCACCTGCCCAGGGATGCGCACCCACACCTACGGATCACGCACGCAACCTGGGCTTCATCCTAGACTCCTCTCTCTCGATGTCCAGACAAGTCAACGCCGTCTCATCATCCTGCTTCAACATCCTACGCATGCTTAAAAAAGTCTTCTGTTGGATCCCCACCGAAACTAGAAAGACGGTCACCCACGCCCTGGTCACCAGCCGTCTAGATTACGGAAACACCCTTTACGCCGGAACCACAACCAAACTACAGAAAAAACTCCAACGCATCCAAAATGCCTCAGCCAGACTCATACTGGACATTCCTCGTCCGGCTCACATTTCCGGTCACCTGAAAGACCTCCACTGGCTCCCCGTCAACAAGAGAATAACGTTTTGTCTCCTCACCCACGCACACAAAGCCCTCTACGACCTTGGACCCGAATGCCTCAACACACGACTAACCTTCTACACCCCCACCCGCCAACTACGATCATCCAATCAAGCCCTCGCCGCTATCCCACGCATCCGTAAATCCACCATGGGGGCAGATCCTTCTCATACCTAGCGGCCAAGACCTGGAATTCTCTCCCCACCCACCTCCGCCTTACACAGAACCACCTCCCCGTCAGAAAACAACTAAAAACTTGGATATTCGATAAGTAAATGCACCCCCCTCCCCCAAGCGCCTTGAGACCCTCTGGGTGAGTAGTGCGCTATATACATTTCTGAACTTGAACTTGAACTTGAATAAGGGAGGGGTGTATTTTCCCTTTCTGCTTCAAGTGACTTGACCCTTGTTTTTTTAGAAGCCAACACCATTTTTGGAACTTACCCCCATATAATTCTCTACATATATCATCTAGTTTCATCTGCTAGATTGTAAACCAGGTTTTCGTGTTCCCTCTCACCTTGTGTTTCATTCTCAATCATTTAATCGCAAGACAATGCAAACGTGCAGAATTCTCAAAAGCAGTATCATCATTTCTCAAGCTTTGATTCTGTATTGACTATAAATTACATCCTGCCCGTCCCCATTGTGTGAATCTTTTTCATTTCCATTTTAACCATCTGCATGTGAATACTGCACATTTCATGTTATCTGACAGGAGTGAATTCATAGGGAGCTGAAATTATGGTTTATCTCTGAATATTAAGAATTCCCATCTGTTCTTTTCTAGGTTAAATACGTCCTTATTTCGCATGCAGTTCGGCCGCAGAAAATAAATTGTCTTTTTCAATCTGGATTACGAGCTTGCTTCTATCGTCCCCATTTAAAAACTCGACTCAGAAGCTGTTTTATATATTTTTTAATGGAGGAATATCTCTACGTTCCATTTCCTTTTTTAATAATTGAACACAAATAGCTCATCTCGATTATTTATTAATGTGAGGTGGGGTGGTGTCTCGGAAAGAGTTTTAGAAATGCAGATAAATGAATGACTAAAGTCGCCCCGAATTTGTTGAGACTGAAACACATTTCTCTGACTTACGCAGAGGCTGCAGATAAGATACATTTGTACTTTTTTATTGATTTATTTTTTGAGCAGCATGTGTTCAGTCCCAGATCCAGGGAGCTGTTTGTGGGGCCTGGCCTTAAGGAACAACTGCATGATAAATTGGGTCTTGGTGTTGGACAGTGCTGTGCCCGCCCCATAAAATCGTTTAAAAAGTAGCAAAACATGGTGAGAAAAAAACGCAACATATTTGTAATATTATTCTACATTTGCAACTGTTTGTGATAAAAAAAATAGAAAATGGTGCCTTTTAAAGCATAGTGACCCAGGAACATTGGCGATGTTATTGATTGTGCGCCAAATGATGTTTTAGAACCTTCCTTGAGGGGAGCACCAAGGCTGTACCCTGGCCCCCTTCTCTTTGTTGATTTTATCAACCATCTGTGCCCAGCCCTGACTAAAGCCGCCAAGTGACATCCAGAGGATTAAGCAGGCCCCTGTGTCGGTGTACGCTGCTTCATGCAGATGACGCGGTACTCATGGCACGAACCCCTGGGGTTTTGTGAATGTTGGTTGAATCCTTCATATCCTTCACGAGTGAACTGGACCAGGTCACAAACTATGGAAAATCACATATTATGGCATGTGGAGCAGGCAGGAAACCTATGACCTAATTATTGGCTTTAGGGAACCCACTGGGAAGCGTGAACGATTTTAATTACTTGCAGGTCACCATTAGTAGAGCTGGGTCTTGGCACTCGCAGATCAGAAGCTCTTGTTTAAAGCTTAACAGAGCAGCTGGTGCTTTATTTAATTCTAAACAACAAATGGAGGAGTGCCCCCTAGGTATAACAGAGAAAGACTCTGTAACCAAAACTTAAAGATCAATAATGCACAATGTGCTCAACCTTTTTACAGGACATAGCATGTCCTTTTAGAAGACCCCTCACTCACCAACCTAGTTGGTGACATGCTTCATCATCGGGGTCCCACCCCGCAGGCCGAGTGCCAGCAGGGTATGCTTCGGCACCTGACTACAGTGGAGCGGGTATTTTTTTCTTTTTTTATATGTGCAGTGATACTAAAAAGGTGATTAGTGGTTTAAAAAGGGGCCAAAACTACTCACTCCAAGACTTTATTCCTGAGTGATTGGACACTCTAAAGGAAAAACTGTGACACCTATGTCTAGTGAGTAGTATTGGCCCCTTTTTAAACCACTAATCACCTTTTTAGTATCACTGCACATATAAAAAAAGAAAAAATACCCGCTCCACCACAGCCAAAGTCCAGAAAAGACTCCAACGGATACAGAACGCTTTTGCACGACTCATCCTGGACATCCCCCTTCACAGCCACCTCTCTGCCCATCTGAGAGACCTGCACTGCCTCCCCGTCAGCAAGAGGATCATGTTCAGACTCCTCACCCACGCACACAAGGCTCTCCACGACATGGGCCCCAGATACCTCAACAGCCGCCTGAAATTCTACACACCCACCTGCCAGCTCCGTTCCGCCAGCCTCGCCCTCTCCACCATCCCACGTATTCGCAGAACAACCGCCGGAGGAAGATCCTTCTCCTACCTGGCGGACAAGACATGGAACTCCCTCCCCACCCACCTACGGCTGACCCAGGACCACCTCTCCTTCAGGAAACAACTCAAGACCTGGTTGTTCGATCAGTAGAGACTGCCCCCTCCCCTCCCAGCGCCTTGAGACCCTCGCGGGTGAGTAGTGCGCTTTACATATTTGTACGATTTGATTTGATTTGAAGATGCGACGAATGGGTGGTGCCCTGATATAAGCATGGGGGTTGACACACCTCGAACTTGCTAATTTGTGTTTACAATGTTTGTGTTTTATTGATGTATATATCTTTTATGGCTAGTTATGTGCCAAATAAAGTAAAGAATTGATTGATTGATAAAAACTGAACAGCTCATAAATGCAATGGAATCTATGCTCTCCCTTGTGGTATCATACGGGAAATATGTGGCAAATGCTGCATTTCTAGGTACATTTTATTAACAACGAGTGAAACTATTTCAATAGAATAGAAAGGAAATTCAAAAAACGTTGGAACATAGTAATGAGTACACAGACATAGTGCATGCAAATACCCTGGCTCCAACGGAAGAGACCTCAATAGAACAGTTAGAAAGACAGGTAGACAAAGTAGACAAAGGGTGTTGTCCGAGACTGGGCACAGCTCAAGGAGTGTGGTGTGATGGGCCTGCTTCCACCAGTCCCAGGAGCAAGAATTAGCCAAACAGCTGCCTAGCCAGTGTTCAAGAGTCTCAGACCCAGCAGTTTATATGTGAAGGTGACTGTAGATTGTTGACATGATAAGTCAGTGTTCATACATCTTTATTCGAAATATTTCAACATAAAAGACATCATACATAAAAAATATACATGAAGCACAATAGTCTTAACTATATTAAAAAACAAGATGCCCTAGATAAAAACATTAAAAAAATAATTTCATACAACCCTAAGGTGCAACAGTTAATTTCGGCACACAAATGATCACTATGTAAGGGGTTGAACGTATTATAGAACCAGAAGAAGCATAAAACATTAATAAATTACAATTACAGAAGTACGGTTGTGTTAAAAAAAAAATGATAAGTCATTTTTGGGGGTGCAGACTTATTTTTCATCATAAGACTTTGACCTAAACCAAAAGACAAAAGGATCAAAAAGAGAGAAAGCAGGAGGATGGGTAGGACAGGAAAACAGTTTCAAAGGGTTAAGGCAGGGATGAAAAATTAACCAGCAGGAGTGAGAATAAATAGACAGGAAGTGTAGGGTGGAGGAAAGGAGGCATGAGAAGTCATCCAAACTAGGTAAACTTGATGTTTGGCAACTCTACCATTTGGTAGTGTTTACTGTGGGCTCCTAAGAAAAACTTTGGGGACTTGCACTTTATTTTTGTTTTTTACAAAGTAGGCACTTCTCTGGTGCCAAACCATAGACAGTGAGTGGCAGATCCCCACTCTCTCAGTATCTCCCTTAACATTGCTTCTAAATTCAATGGCCAGGTGACAGAGAGGGGCATTTCAATGATTAAGAAGGCACAAACAATGATTGAAGCCCCCTTTTTGACACTATCGCAGGAGAGAAAATGTGTGAACGACTACCAGTGCAGGAAACCAAAAACTCATATTCTGGGCACTCACATTGGCCGATGCATTAGTTGGGTTATTTTGGGCAAGGATGAGGGTATTTTGTGTGTGAAAGAAGATATCTCAAGACTAAAGCAGGAAGCATTATTGGTGATCAGTATTTGCCAATGTTGGGGAGATTCATAGAGCTAATCTGAGACAAAATCCTAAACTTACTACTTTTGGTATTCACAGAAGGCATTTAGTAGTATTAAAGTTAGGATTTTGTCTTAAGTTAGGATTTTTTTTTAAGTTAAACTTAAGTTTGTCTTAAGACAAAATCCTAATTTAAGAAAACATCCTAACTTAAGACAAACTTCTAATTTAAGACAAAATCCTCACTTTACTACTACAAAATGCCTTCTGTGAATACCAAAAGTAGTAGGTTTAGGATTTTGTCTCAGATTAGTTCTGTGAATTGGCCTCTCAATGTTGTATTGGTGCCATTTGCAATTTGGTAAGCTATTATCGAATAGCAAATTGGGTTTGTGAGTAGGTATTAGGAAGGGGTGCACCAAGGGTGTCCCTTCCTAATAACAAGTTGCTGAGGCATGTATGAATGCTTTGCAACCAGAATGCGGTCGCAAAACATTCATACTTTATCAAGTCTGTGTAGGAGGTGGTAACCCATTTGCAACCCCTTCTCCTTTGTGAATGAGGGTGCCGATATTTTTTAAGAGCAGGCAGTGGTCCCAGGGACCACTGCCTGCTCCTAAAAAATGAATAGGACATTTTTAAAATGCATTCTGTTTTCCATTAACGAAAACGGGCTGAATTTTAAAAAAAACTGCTTAATTTAAAAAGTAGTCACAGACATGGTGGTCTGCTGACTCCAGCAGTTCACTGTCCCTGTGAGTGCAACCCATTCCCAATTGGCTGCCAATTGCGCTGTGTCTCAATAATTTTAATGAGGCAGGACCCTTGCGACCCATTGGGAATCGCAAAGAGTGCAAAACAATCTGTTGTACATAGCTGTTTGCAATTTCCTAAAAGTGAATCGCAAATATTCGCTATTAGGAAATCGCAAACGGAAGTCTATGTACATCTGATGCTTTGTTATTTAGTTGGGACCATAGATTTGCTTTTTCTTGTGTCCATGGTCAGATTGTCTGTATGCTCCCAAGTTAATTATGTTGGGCTAGTTTTTGTATCCACACAATATTGTCCTTTTGTCATTTTGTCCCAGTGTACTCGTATCAGTGCCACTTGTGTACATTTTAATACCTGTGTAAGTGACCGTGTGTTTGTTTATCCGAATGTCATTGTGAACTGTGCTTTGTTTATTCACTTGTTTATGGGCCACTAGAGCTCTGCGGATATTACGCTTAGTGCTGGTTAATTCCTTGGTGTTTATTAGGAGAGCAGTAGATTTGGACCAACCCGGATCCTTCTCCAATGGTGGAGCAAAGATCTACTAGGATATTTTCCCTGTGTTGTAGTAGGGATGGAGCGTTGAGTGAAGCCACTTCCGCCTGTTTTGACACAATCTAATTGTTCAGGTTTTCACTAGAGTTATCTTTCCATGTGATTCTTGAAATGACTTTATGGTGTTCTTTGCCAGCTGGTTTCCTCAATGGAAATAACTGGGCTGATTACTTGGAGGCAACCTCCAAAGATAACCATCTGTCATTGCTTTCTGCCCTGTTCTCCACTTCAAAGGCACTGAGTCTGGTGCTTAGTGAGTAGCTGATAAATTATAGTCAATTGTTGATACTTCCCAGAATTCTGGGGGAACGATACAGAGCGGCTCACTCTCTTATTTTAGGGCTTATGCGGAGGATAGCTTATGATTGTTAATGAGGCTATGAAGAAGGGCTCCCTTGTGTGGTTTAATGGGATCCGGTGCCCTGGGCCCGGGATGTTGAAGTCACCCACTCAAATGGGTTCATGAGTTGAATATTAATTTAGCAGGTTTTCAAATATGGCACAGTGGTCATCAAAAGCCTGTTTTTTTTTTTCTGTCCTTCTTTGAAAGAAAAGTTTAGTAGCAGCGCTGAAAGTGGTTTTGAGAGGCGGCTTAGGACCTTGATCAGCAGGGCTTGGAGTATGAAAACGTTGGTGCTAATTGTTATAACCTGTAGTTTGTGGTTGTGTTTCCTGTACACAGAAAAACCTCCTGAAGGGCGGGCAAAGAGATTGCATTTGACTGCTGGAGATTGAAATTCATAAAATCCTGGCAGCATTGTTGTACCAGTGGCAAGGTCTTCTTGAGGCACAGAATGCCCCCAGTGTTTAAGTAGTCTGCCATATATTCATCTTCTTTAATTTTTTTGATACTCGCCACGTTCAAAGAAATTATTGTTAGTTGCGATCCGTAAAAGGATACATCTGACTTGCTGCTGTATATCTTGTTAGTGGTGTCAATGAATTTCACTTGTTAAGTATCTGGGCCATCCATTCCCAGTCATTACTACTGGCCTGAGATTACACCGCCCTTTGCTTTTTTGTGCATGTTAGAATAAGAGAATTTTCCTTGACGTATTCTGATTGCTATCCATGGGTGGAATGGGAACTGATTATGCATCTTAGTACAAAATATGCCCCTTACTTGAGGGCTGAGACAAAACATCTGTAGGCCTTTCGGAGGTAGTTTTTTTTACTTCTATCCCCCTTTCAGCGAATAGGGAGCGCTTCCATTCACATTATGTCCCAATAGGCTTGTAGGCACATTTCCACAAGGACTGATTTGTCATGAATATCTCCAGTGAGTTTTTGAAATCTGACCCATGCAAACTCTTCACAGATAGGCTAAGAGAGGAATCTGTTTAAGTAGATGTAAGATTTTCCCCGTTTAGTATGTCATGGTGGCCACTTATATGGTAGCGCAAAGTTAGCACTATCTCTGAGAAGTTAGCTGAATCGTCTGTGTTGTTTGCGGTTAAATGTTCTGATATTGGCTCCAGGTGTGTAGCTGGAGGAGCTGGAATTGAGGGAACAGTGGGATTGGACACAGCACTGATGAAGTTAGTTGACTTTCCACCTCAGCGTGAAAGCATGTCATTGATGACGATTCTTTAGGGCCCTGGGATTTCTGTACTTGGCTCATTTTTTTGGTTTAACTTGGGTGCTGCATCCACTCTTTCCATAATTGGCAATTAGGGTGTAATACTCTCATGGTTTATCCTTCATAGAGCAGTGAGTGCCTTATTTTCTGGACCCTCCCTGGGGCCAAATAGAGGGTACAGTTTTGCCCTTAGTGGAAGATTTTTTTTTTTTTAATTTTCAAGACCTTTATTGAAAACGCATTTTACAAATAACACGGCTCAGTGCCTACAACCTTAAGTAAGGCCGGCAGCGTTATTACCAGGACTTGCATAGCACTTAAGGAGTTTGCAGATATAAAACAGTTTTACACAGCAAGTCGCCTACAACCACCCTGGGCCGGCCGCGTTTACAGTAACTGTAGGTCTTTGGGTTTTACTTTCTTTTCGCGAAAAACAAACAGAAACCAACTTGGATCAGTCCACTGCCACACTCCCCACCCATCCAACATTATAGCAAAATTTAATTGAATAGTGCCTTTCCGATAATGATATCACAATTTTTACAGGACTTACGTCACATTACCAAGGGTAAACAGTTTTTAATCATCCCCATGAGCATTCAGGTACGTAGTCAGGTATATCCAATAATCTTTTGGCCGTGACCTAGCTGGTAACAATTCTTCATATGTGCGCAATGTGTCTTGGCAGTAAGATATATCTCTTAGCCACTGCTTGACTGTTGGTACCTTTTTACTTCCCCAGCACATTGAGACTCTTCGCTTAGCTAACAATATGGCCACTGCACTGAACCTCCGTGCCATGGGTTTCATCTTCCCCAATAACCCCAGCAGACAGCAGCGAAGGGTGCATTCCAGAGTTATCCCCACCATTTCCGACAATGTATTTATGACTTCCTGTCAATAGGTCTGGATCCTTACACATTGCCATGCTAAGTGAATAAAGTCACCATAATTAAAGTTACAGCATTTGCATTGTGTTTCTTCACTCAAACCATACTTATGCAAAGAGACTGGGGTGTAATACGCCTGGTGTAGGTATTTAAAATGAATGAAGCACAAGTTTCCATTCGCCGTGAGGAGTGTGGTCAGGGTGCATGTAGTCTCCCAGTCTTTTTCCGTGAGGGGGTACTCCAATACCTGGCTCGAACGTTCCTGTGCCCTAGTCGTGTCATGTCCTATCTCTGACTGAGCTGATGCATAAAGCCTAGATACTAAGTGTGTCGTGCTAGAGGTCGTCAGAATCAGTTGCAGTATATGTAAAGTGGGTGGTTCCTCCGGAAAAGTATGACATAACTGCTGCATCTCCATCTTCAGTCTGTGAAATGTGAACTTAAATAACAATGATGGGTTACTTATGTAGTCTAGATCAGGTTCTGTGAGGAAGGTTCCATCCTTATATAAATCTCCCATGGAAACTAGTCCCACTTGCTTTAGTAGGCCCATACCCACTGGTTCAGCTGTCACCGACAGTTCTGGATGGGAGTGAAGTGGAAGAGCAGGAGCGTAAAGTGGTAATTTATGGGCTAGTCTGCCTAATCTCCTCCATGCTGCGTTAGTAACATCTATGGTATTAATGTCCTTGTCATGAAGTGGCGGTCTGTCATGTGTAATGATAGCGTCAATTGGTATAGGAGTAGCATCCCCTTCTTCCACAGCTACATGAGTCAGATATGGAATTTTGTGGTACCAGAAGGCGGCATACTGTGCCTGAGCGCATAGGTAATATAATAAACAATCCGGCACACCCCATCCCCCTTTAGAGGTGGCAGTGTCAAGGTAGTTAGGTTGATAAGCGCCTGTCGACCCGCCCAGATCAGCCTCAATACCATCGCAGTTATGCGTTTAAATACTTCTCTTGGTGGTTGGATGGGGATGTTGTTAAAGAGATAAAGGAGCTTGGGGAGCACTACCATCTTGACTATCGCGATTCGATCAGCCAGGGATAATGGAAGTTGTATCCACCTCCTAATTTTGTCTTCTAGGTCATCAATTGCCCTACCGTAGTATGTCCGGATGACTATTTCCGGGTCCATGTGAAACCATATGCCTAGATAGCGTATGGGGTCTGTTTGCCATTCTAATGGGTATTCTATTGCGTGCGGTATAGTGGTATCCGTGAGTGGGATGATCGAGGATTTTTCCCAATTTATCTGCAGTTCCGAATAACCACCAAATTTTATGTATGTGCATAATAGAGGGTCTAGGTTACGTGTTGAGTCGCGGACATACAGAAGCACATCATCCGCGTATAGAGAGATATGCAGGGGTCTACTTGGGAACTGTAGGGCAAGATGATGGCTTTTCTGCCTAACTATGCAGGCCAGGGGCTCTAGGGCAAGGGCAAATAGAAGGGGGGACAAAGGGCAGCCCTGTCTGGTCCCTCTTCCAATGTTGAAAGCCTCAGATACATAGCCATTAATCCTGACTCTGGCAGTGGGCTTCGTGTATAATAGTTGGATCCATTGAATGTATATTAGGGGAAAACCCATCCTATGCAATATCGTAATTAAATAAGACCATTCAATAGAATCAAATGCCTTAGCGGCATCCAGCATTACTGCTACAGCTTTCGTCTTCGGATCTAGATAGTGCGAGACCGTAAAAAGCGTTCTGGTATTGTGCGTTGTATTGCGAGAGGGTATAAATCCCGACTGGTCTGGAAGGACCAAATTCGGCATGAGTGGTTGTAGGCGCACAGCAAGTATTTTTGCGAGTATTTTTGAGTCCACATTAAGTAATGAGAGCGGGCGATATGAGTTACAACAATCTGGGTCTTTATCTGGTTTCAGCAGTGCCACTATTAACTCCTCTCGCAATGTGGATGGCAGTATCTGAGCATCATGCGCGGCCCCAAACATGGCTACTAACTGAGGTGCTAGGAGGTCCTTGTATGTTTTATAAAATTCACAAGTGAATCCATCCAGGCCAGAAGTCTTGCCATTTGGCAGGGATTGGATCCCCTCTATCACCTCCTCTACAGTGATCGGCAGTGAAAGATATTGCCTCTGGGCGTCCGAAAGCCATGCTAATATCGTCTAAGTCTTGAAGCGTATCTTGTTGTGTGGCCACCGGTCTTGATTGATATAAGTCACCATAATTTTGAGCAAAGCATTTTAAAATGGCTGCGGGATCTGTATGTAACTGATTGTTCCCTCCTCTGATCTGTGTTACAGTGTTTGGTGCTCGACCAGCACAAATTTTAGACACTAGGACTCGCCCGGGTCTCCCACCTTCTCCATAAACTCGGGCTACATGTCGCTTACTAAGGTATTTAACCTCGTCCTCTGCTAATGATTGGTGTTCGGTTAATGCAGTGCGTATTGTAGCAAGTGTAGCAGGCAGAGGTGTTACTTCATATTGATGCTCTAGCGTACTAAGCTTGGATTCGCACCGGGTCAATTGTGTTCTTATATCTTTTAGTATCCCAGCCGTTGTGCTTATACAGACACCAAGAATTGTGGCTTTGAACGCTTCCCACAAGAGGCCCGCATCATCAGTGGATTTATCATTCAGTTTGAAGTATTCCCTAATCGCCTTATCTATAGTGTGTGCATAAATCGGGTCAGTCAATGCTGCAGCATTGAACCTGCAATTATATGGTGGCGGTATATAATTAGGGAGATGTAGGGAGAGCTTAATGGGATTGTGGTCTGAAAGAGTTTTTGGCATATGCGTGATCGTTGTAGTCCACAGCAGTGGCGCATCTGATCCCAACCAGTAATCTATGCGAGACCAGCTGCTATTTGCAGCTGAAGTGTGTGTCGCTTCTTTGATTCCCGGGTGACGGGCCCTCCATATGTCAGTTATTCGCAGGTCTTGCATCATATCTGATAATTTGGTGCGAGCATGTGTGTGGTGCTCCGTTGTGTTGCCTGATCTATCTAGCCCGTCATCTAGGGCCAGGTTGGGATCTCCTCCCCAAAGTATCGTTTGATCATCTGCGCAGTGTAGCTTTTGCCAGATTTCATGATAAAATTCAGGTGCAACAGGGTTTGGGCCATATGTGTTCACCAGTGTTAATGGACGCCCCGTAGCCTACCCTTGAGAATAGCATAGCAGCCATATGTGTCTAAAATCGTTGTGTCAAATCTAAAATTTGTACCTTTCTTTACTAGGATCGAAACCCCTCTGGAGTATGATGAATATTTTGAGCAATGAATGGATTCCGCCCACCTCCTTCCCTCCTGAGCTGCTGAGTGTGGAGCTTCATGCATCTCCTGAAACATAACAATATCAATGTGCCACCGATCTAGACACGCGAATATCTGGCGCGTTTTTTGGGGGTTGGTGTAGCCTCTAATGTTCCAGGTGAGGAAGTTCAATGGTTGTGCAGTTACCGGAGTTTCAGCCATCGTAATATGTGTTGTGAATTGTGAACGTCATCATTATGACCGAGAAACGCACCCCCTTTGCACACGACAAAGAGCGTATGTAGGCACTCGCTAAATAGCAACAAATACTCATCGGTCGGGCGCAGGCAGTGCATCTCAAGCAGACAGATCCATGAACTAAAACAACACCCACAATGTTTCCCCCCCACCCACAACAGCAGCCCAATCCTGCTGAAGCCATACCCTGATTAAACAATCTAAAATCCATAACTTTCCATGGGGATTTCCCATATGGGGGTCCGCCAGGGCTACACATCTCCATCCGACCTAACGGATGTGGACGGACTGAGTTAGTCAGTGACAACATCTGCAGAGTATCTTAAAAATTCATAACAGTAAATAGCAGTGCATAGCATTAGGAGCAGGTAGTTTCTAGCAGGTAATATGGTCTCTAGGTCCAAATTCTCCGGTAAATATGGCACCGCAATACATTTCCCAATCAGTACTGAGCTTAATTTGATGAGTAGCTGTGTGTGATACTGCGGCATCTAATGGAGTCCCAGCAGTGGGTATTCGAGAAAAGTGAGCATAGATACTAATCGGATAATGTCTGTCGAGATTTACCAACAGGGTGTGAGCACGAACCCAGTTCCATTTAGTACTGTGGAATAGTGCGTTCCACTATCTAGTGGTCTCCCATAATCTCTCTGCAAACAATGTCTAGGATATGACAGTTGCCGTGCGGGCATGACCCATGGGTAAGTGTGGTGCATAGCCGGGTAGTCGCAATCACATCCCGTCCCAGCGTTGACCTCTGATCCGTTTCCCACCCAATTATTCTGTGCTAGCGCACGAACACATACCGCCGTGCAATCATTGCGGCAGCAGCTTTCAGCGGAGAATCCTCGTCGTTGTTCCATACCATTCCCCAGCTGTGCGTAAGTCGCAAGGTAATGTTGAGTTGGGAGTGAGCTGACTCAGTGTAGAGTTCCAGTGCTGTGTCATAGTTCAGACCTTCACTGCCCTCGTTAACAAGTGTCGCAGCAACCAATCCAGGGATCTCCCCCCGTCTCCCCTAGTTTTCAGTCTGAGCCCGGCGCAACACTTCAGCAAAGTCTAAAGGCAGAGGGATTCATCTCCATACACTACCCTGCCATCCTGTTTCAAATCTCCCCCCTGTCAGGTAGTTACCTCTGCCCAAGTTTGCCAGGCAAAAAACAAGTGAGTCCTCATCGTTAATTGTTAGTAGCACACAAATGGCATGGGCAATCTGCTAGATGTTAATGGTGCCAGGAAGAGCGTGCAATGGAATCAGCCACAGCAATGTATAGATTGAACTTACCGCCCTCCTTGCGACGTGTTAAACAGAGTTTGCGTCGTCAAAAAAGTAATGAATCTCGCCCCTACTTAGTATGTGTTCCTTGCCAGGTGTGGCCATGAAGGTGCAGTTTCATATCAGGCTTGCTCAGTCTGCATCATGGTCTCGTTCGCGACGTTTACTTTCTTTGCGATGACTGACTATCTTCTTGATGAAGTCATTTGCAGCTTTCGACGTGGAGAGCATCGTTGACTGTCCGTCCCAAGTGACTTTCAGTCTTGCGGGGTACAGTATAGCGTATTCAATTTGCAGTTCTCGTAATTTCGCCTTCGCTCCGTTGAATTCTCTGCGGGCCTCTTGCACAGCTAGAGTGAAGTCCGGATAGAGCTCAATCCGGTTGTTTTGGTAGTTGAGATCTTTCTTCTCACGCGCCATCCTTAAGATCATATCACGGTCCCGATAGTTTAATATACGGGCTACAATTGGCCTGGGAGCAGCGCCCGGTGGAGGTCACGGTGCCAGTGAACGATGGGCTCTTTCTACAATAAAGACAGGTGACAGCTTCTCTTTACCAAACATTGTGAGACACATCTCCTCCACATATGACTCCATGTTGCCAATATTAGTGGATTCTGGTACACCTGCTACGCGAATGTTGTTGCATCGCGCTCTGGCTTCTAAATCCTCAGCCTTGGATCGTATCACCTCTAGAATCTTTTCAAAGCCAGTGCATTTAGTAGTGCTGGTGTGAGCCTCATCCTCCACTGCTGAAATTCGCGTTTCAGCTTCGTCCAGGCGTTCGTCATGGCCGTCTACTTTAGTTGCCATAGTGTCCATGTGGGCGGTTAGATGGTCTAGTTTGCCATTGATGTCCTGAAGGCTGGACTGGATGGCCTTCAAAATGGATTCCATACCTTGGGATGGGGTGGGGTCCGTATCCGTTTCCGTGTCCGAATGCGGTGCTTGCCCACGGGGTGGTTTGCGTTGTTCGAAGGTTAGCTTCGATTGCTGTCTGTCCGGTTTCCCCATCTGGAGGCAGGTATGTTATTCCACTGTCACAGGACGCCGCTGCAAGGCAATGTGTCAAGGGAGCCACAGACGTAGATGTAGAGATGGTTAGGCAGAGTCGTGATCTGTCGTGAGAGATCGCGTGCTGGATCTTACTCAGTCTTTGGGACAGAATGCCTCCCCCCGGTAGTTGCGCGGTGTCTTCTGAGTCACAAATAAAGCTATGGGGTCTTCAGTTATCCCGATGTAAGCTCTAAGTGTCCGCAAGCTAAGTCTAGTTGAGGCCAGAGGAGCAGGGTGAAGTCCGGACAGTGTGGCTGTACAGAACTCACGGATGTGATGCAGTCCTGCCAGTGCGATCAGGCTAAGGTGGTCAGCACAACACGTAGTTCAAATGGCGACCAGTAGAATGCCAAAGTTACTAGTTTCTTCGTTTTCTCTGCGCTTACTAGGCTGCGGGACGGTATCGTCGCCGAGTTTCATCCGGTTTTGCGATCAGTTATATACCTAGCTCAAGCTCATCCAGCTACGTAGGCAATGGGCAAAGCTTTGTACTAGTCGTTTGTGGTGCGTGTTGCATAGGGAGCTAAGCACCTCTTGCCCCGGGGCTCTTGGTGAAAAGTGCCCAATGCTAGTAAACTCACCAGAGTTGACCGCCACTTGCAATGTTGCGTCACCAGGAATATCTGCGCTGGTTCAGCCCTCAGCTATAGTGTCTTGCGATCCGGCGTTAGCGCTGGTAATTGGTATTCGTCCTGAATAATGCTGTACATCACGGGCGCCGCCATCTTAAATCGCGGTTTCGCGCCATTTGTGCTCTCATGCCCCGCTTGGAAACCAGTGCGCAGAGGTTGTTTAAATGCGAGGTAGCTGTCGGGGGATCGGAATTCTCCACAGGATTTCCCACAGTCTTATTTATGCAGTGTATACGCCAATTTGCAGAAGATACGATCCAAAGGATGCCGCCATGTTAGAGTCAGGCATTAAGTGCAGCTCTTCGGCGTTAATGTGACACTGGTTCTGTTGGCCCGTATCGGACAGCAGCACCGCATCTTGGGTTAATTCACTACATAATGCAGATTGCCGTTCTTTGGAGCATCAGCTTGGTGGCGGCTGGGGATTAGTGAGACAATCGAGGTACGGGCGCCATCTTACCCAGTCAGCGGTCATTCCCGGTCAGCCGTTTCAGCGCAGTTAGCGGCCTCTCTGCTGGCAGAATCCTCACCAAACACACATCATGTGGAGCTCTGCAGAAATCGCTCTCCGCACATGTTCATTGGTGTCGAATCCAGTCACTTTATGCGGAATAAAGACCGTTGTTTTAGGTCCGTCTGGGGGAGCTGTCTTCTCAGCCAGCCATCCCGCAGTGCGCCCTCTAGCGCCCCCCCCTTAGTGGAAGATTTTGGAGTGTTGTGGGCCTTTTAGCTCTACTGCCCTTTTTCAGCTTTAGATGTTTTCTTAAGCTGATTTTTGAGTTTTTACTTTGTTCTCCTGGAGAGTGGCTGTACAGGTTGGATTGAGAGAGATTCTACTTTTTTGTTGTTGCATTTGGCTAGGACAATAATGGTGTGTGTCCTGCTGTTCGGGTTAGAAGAATGTTGATTTGATAGGGGCTTGAGGACCTGCCCCTGTCCTCTTTGGTGTTGTGTTGCACGTCCTGGTGGTTTCTTTATCTCCCAAGTTTTTGGAGATTACAGTGGGGTCCTATTGCTTGTGGATGTATTGGCTGTTTCGGCCATGATTCTAATGGTAAAAAGAACAATTAATGGACAGAATGCAGAACAATGTCATACATTCACCCCGGTACAGAGATCTGGGCTAAAATCCCTTGTTTTTTTGCTCACCATGCCATTCCAGTTTGGACCCAGCCATATGCAAATCAGTCTTGACCCTGCGCCCAATGGGAACAGTCTAGCCCGAACTGCCAGGCCAGGTTCTTCCTGGACTGGAAACAAGCTTCCTATGGCCGGTTTCGGACTTTCAGCCCTCATCAGCTAGAATAACCTGACTCCAGTTGCATGGAGAGCACCGGTTCATGCCTGAGCATACCCGTCCCACTCGGGGTGACAAATGCAAAAAGAACAATTGATGGAAAGAATGCAGAACAATGTCATACATTTACCCCAGTACAGAGATCTGGGCCTTAATCCATCGTTCTTTTGCTCACCATGACATTCTAGTTTGGACCCAGCCATATGCAAATCAGTCTTGACCCTGCACCCAATGGGAACAGTTCAGCCCGAAGTGCCAGGCCAGGTTCTCCCTGGACAGGAAAAAAGCATCCTAGGACCGTTTTTGGGCTTTCAGCCCTCATCAGCCAGGATAGCTTGACTCCAGTGGCATGGAGAGCATGGGACGCACGTCTGAGCATACACATCCACTCAGGATGACAAAAGCAAAAGGAACAATTGATGGACAGAATGCAGAACAATCTCATACATTCACCCCAGTACAGAGATCTAGGCCTAAATCCATCATTTTTTGCACACTATGCCATTCCAATTGGGACCCAGCCATATGCAAATCAGTCTTGACCCTGCGCCCAATGGGAACAGTCCATCCTGAACTGCCAGGCCATGTCTGTCCAGGAACAGGATCAAGACTGATTTGCATATGGCTGAGTCCAAACTGGGGTGGGGTGGTGAGCAAAAGAATGATGGATTAAACCCAGATCCTTGTGACTGGGGGTGAATATTTGCATTGTCCAGCATTCCGTCCATCAATTGATTCTTTTGCATATGTCGCCCTAAATGGGAAGGGTATGCCCAGACGTGGGTCCCGTGCGCACTACACCACTGGATTCAAGCTAGCCTGGCTGATGAAGGGTGATGCCCAGAAACCGGTCCCAGGATGCTTGTTTCCGGTTCAGGGTACAGCTGTAGAACAGAATCAAGAGCGCAGAACCTCGAGGCAGGACCCACCACACCCGCACCACCAGTGGCTCACGCTTGCCTCAAAATGAAACAGAAATCAGTAGATGTGGTGTCAAGTGCAAAGAGAGGGATATCACGGAAAGAACCGTGATGCAGGCTACACAGCCACTGCCTCCTCCTCTGCTGTGTGCCGCTTACTGACCTCCACGCTGCTTTCCGCAGGCCCAACCCTGGTCCCCGACCTCATCATTGATTGTGTCTCCTCCTCCTCCATAACCACTGCCGCATTCTGCTGCACCCAGGAAACACATCACACGTAATCACAGCTGAGAACCCCATAAACTAATAAAACGTCTACTTTGGATTCAAACCAATGGCAATGTCCCCGCTTTCCTTAACAATACATATAAGTCTCCCCTAGGGAAGGCATATGGAGCCCTAAGGCATGGAGCTGTATACTTTTAAGAAGGACACCTACTTTTAATATGCCCTAAAAGCAACACTTCCAAATTGTCATCTTTGCTGGAGAAAAGTTAGTTGCCCTTTTAGCTAAAACAGAGTTACCAGCTGACCTCTCAGCCCTAATAACTTCTGATTCAGCCTCCTAAAATGGTACTTCAAGGTATTAAGGTAAATGTCGCATTGAACCAGACTTGATGTTTAAATCAAATCTAATGTTACTTTCAAGGAAAGGCAAATTTTAGAAAGTTACCACTCCGTCTGTCCAGTGGCCTCGCAGACTTGCTGGCCACCAGACAGCCTTCTGCCCTCCTGGGGAGTAGTGTGAAAAACACTTAGGCCAGACACCGGACAACCAGGCAGCCCTCAAGAATGCCAGTCGCAAGCACCACCAACTTATTTGAACAGCCAAAAGGACCTCCTTCAAGGAACTCATCAACAACAATGCACACAACAGCAAAGAACTCTTCAGCATCGTGAAGGAACTCGCCAACCCCAGCTCCAGCTCTAACGACATCCCGCCGTCACAAGACCTCTGTGACTCCCTAGCCACCTTCTTCCACCGCAAGATCGCAGACATCACACCAGCTTCAACACTTAGATCCCCCCGAAAGCCACTGACACATTACACTCACGACCCCCAGTCACACCGGCCTCCTGCTCTCCTGGAACCACATCAGCGACGACAACACCACCAAAATCATGAAGACCATCCACTCAGGCCCACCATCCGACCCCTGCCCTCACCACATCTTCAACAAAGCAAGCTCCATCATGGCACCCCAACTCCAGAAGATCGTCAGCAGCTCCTTCGAAACTGCCACCTTCCTGGAGGACTGGAAACATGCCGAGATCAACGTCCTACTCAAGAAACCCAAGGTGGACTCAAAGGACCTCAAGAAATTCTGGCCCATCTCCCTGCTCCTGTTCCCGGCGAAAGTCATCAAGAAGATTGTCAACAGGCAACTGACCTGCTTCTTTGAGGAAAACAACATCTGGACTCGTCTCAATTCAGATTCCACAGCAACCACAGCACCAAAACCATGTTCATCACCACCACCGACGACATCAGGACCCTGCTGGACAACGGCAAAACCCTGGCCCTCATCCTCCTGGATGTCTCAGCTGCCTTTGACACCATCTGCCACCACACCCTCAGGCCTCCACGACGAAGGGATCCACGACAAAGCCATGGGCTAGATTACCTCCTTCCTCAATGGCAGAACCCAGAGAGTGCTATAAAATTGTTAAAGGTACAATGAAAAGAAGAATAAAACGTTTAAGTGAGCAAGGTGGGTTTATTAAAACCTCATCCTAAAACAGCCAACAGCAACTGACACGGTACAGAACTCTTATCAGAATACATTCCAAGATCTAAGAACACCAGTAAAGACTCATGAGTCTTAAAGGGGAAAGGGAGAGAACATCACACATCTCCCTTCCATTCATTTAAATAAAAAGGAAAAAAAAGTGAAAATACATTACTAAGCATATGCAAATTGAAACCAAGCAAACAAAGGAAAAGCACAAGAAAGACCATGAAAAACAAGAAAAAGAAAGAACATGTTCAAACATAGTCTTTTAAATAACCAGGAGCTCTACGAGTTCTTTGACTCCTTTTGAAAGAAGACAATGACCTGTCAAAGGAAGAGTTAGGAACAAAATGAAAATTATTGCATGAATCACCATTATGGGCAGAGTCACTTTGAAGAGACAAATAAGGATCAACAACAACTACACAACTCTTATTCCAAATTCTCCCATCTTCAGTCTTAACAGCATTTTTGAAAATCTTAACAACTGCTCTAATGTCAGTGTATTTGGACCACGGTTTGCGTCCCACCGGAGTCTTTACTTTTATAAAATCCCCCACTTTGACTTCCTGAAAACAGACATTTTTCTTTTTGTCAAAATATGACTTGCGAGCATCTTGTTTAAGTAATTCCTTAGTTCTCCAAGCACCAATATCATTGTTAACAAGACCTTTATTCAAGCACATCCACCCAGGACACAACAATGTGTTAGGAACCCTCCCTTTGAACAACTCAAATGGGGACCTGCCAGTAGAGGAATGAGGGGCAAAACGATAAGTGTTAATCCTGTCCTGAAGAGTGGTCTTCCAATTTAAACCGGAAGAGCGAGCAAGTTGTATTGACTCTTTCAGTGTCTTATTAACTCTCTCAACGGCACCATTGGTTTCTGGATGGTATAGTGAACACCTTTTATGAACTATCCCACATTTCTTCAGAAAACCAACAAACAAAGAGGAACAGAATTGAGGACCATTGTCAGATAATAAACTATTAGGAAAACTTTCCTTATTAAACAAGGGCTCCAAAAACTTAATGATAGACTCAGAAGTGATTTCCCTGACAGCACAAACTTCGATCCATCTAGAGTAGAGATCAATCAACACTATGAGGTAAGGAGTGTCCCAAGGATGACCTGGTAAAACCCTCTTGACCATTGGCATTTGCCTTGTTTTCAAAATCTTGTCACTAGAACAACAATCAGGGCATTCTCTGACCATCCTCTCAGTTTCTAGGTCCATCCCAGGCCACCAAAATTGCATGCGTAGAAACTCTTTTTAGTTTTTACAATGCCCAAATGTCCGCAATGGGCATGTGACAACAATTTTTCCCTTAAAGTACTGGGAGGAACAAGTTTAGTACCTCGAGTCAAAAGACCATTGTTAACAGAAAGTTCATCAGAAACCAATAACCAAGGCTTTTTCAAACAAATATTACTCTTCAAGGAAAGAATGACTTTAGAAATTTCTTCATCCTTTTCCAACTCTAATCTCCATTCAGATTCATCAATAGCACCATCAGTCACCTCACACACATTTGTAAATTCTTCCAACTCACATGAATCATCCAACTCAGAATTATCACAGTCAACCAATCTTGATAAGCAATCTGCTGATTTGTTAGCTATCCCAGGAATATACTCAACCTCAAACTCAAATTCTTGCAGAGAAACAATCCATTTTCTAATCCTAGAAGATATGGCATCTAGTCCTTTTTTTGAAAACACCTCTCTCAAAGGCTTATGATCAGACAAAACGCAAACTTTCGTGCCCCAGATCAAGTTTTTAAACTTTCTTAAAGCCCAGAAAATTGCTAAAGACTCCTTCTCTATTACAGAGTAATTACACTCTGATCCTCTGAGACAACGAGAAGAACAGCAAATCAAGAAATCCTTACCATTCTTCTTCTGAACTAAAACTGCACCTAGTGGGAAGACCAGGAACAAATGCATGGAGGGAAGGTGCTTTATTCAACTCATTCTTAATACTTAAGAATTCTGCTTACATTCACTTGACCAGTCAAAAACAGCATTTTTTACTGTTAACCTTCTTAAATTATGTGTCTTGTCAGCAAAATTAAAGATGAATTTACCATAGAACTCCACCATACTCAAAAATGAGAGAAGTTCATCTTTGCAAGTGGGTTCTTTCACTTTGTCAATGGCCTCAACTAACTCTTTCTTAGGAAAGACACCATTACCGGTGATGCGGTGTCCTAAATAATTAACCTCCTGTACTCTGAATTTGCACTTAGACCTTTTTAAAGTCATTCCTGCACCATCCAAGCGTTTCAATACCAAAGACACACGTGTATCGTGCTCACAAATGTTGCTACCATAAATTAATAAATCATCCTGATAGCACTTAACACCAATCAATCCCCTTAAAATTTTTGACATGATCCGTTGGAAAACAGAGGCCGCAGAAACAAGGCCAAAAGGCATTCTCTTAAATCTAAATGTACCCATAGGTGTAATGAAGGCAGTCAACTGTTGAGAAGAATCATCTAGCTCCACCTGATGGTAGGGGGAAGCTAAGTCAAGAGTAGTAAAATATTTAGCCCCTTCCAAAGTACAAATCATCTCATCTATGTTGGGAAGAGGAAACCTATCCACCACAACTTCTTTATTTAGCGATCTTAAATCAATGCAAAGACGAATCTCGCCAGTAGGTTTCTTTGCTATAACTACTGGAGCAAGCCATTCAGTTGCTTCAACCGGTACAATTATGTTATTCTTAACAAGTTTATCTAGCTCTTCCTGAACTTTTACTTCCTCCATGAGAGGAATCCTCCTAACTTTTGCTACAATAGGGAGAGCATTATCTTTCAATTTAATGTGATGTTTGTAACCACGCAAACATCCCAAACCCTCTTTAAAAACATTTGGAAATTGTTTAGCCAAACTCAAAGACAAGTTTTCGTCACTCACGTTACATACAGTATTAGATATCTCATGAATCTGAACTTGAGGAGAGGCATTGGGATCGAGTGTAACACCCAATTGGCGTTGATGTAACCAACCTAACAACGCATCCCCTTTTTTTGACACATAAACTTTTCCCACAATAATGCGAGATCCAAGTTCTATCTCAGCCATGAAATATCCTAATATGGAAATAGGCTTTTCACTATAACCTAAAGGCAAAATATCACATTTGAACATTTTCACATTTTTTTTTAAACAACTCATTAAACAGTTTTTTATCAATTATTGTTATCTTTAAAGTTTACCATTGAATTTTCTACCTTAACCATGAACGATGGATGATCTGATTTATCATCTTTCACCTCAAAACAAATAGATCTTACTTGGGGTTGAGACCATCTTCTCCTTGAGTTATCACCGTTTTGTGTTTTTGTCCTGCAAAATTTAGCATAGTGACCTTTCTTGTTACATAAATTACAGGTTACCTTTAAAGCAGGACAAATACGAGAATTAGCCAAATGATTAATTTGACCACATCTAAAACATGAAAATCTGTTATTTGATGGATTTGATGGCCTAATTTGTTTTTCTTCTAAATTCACACTATCTGTTTTTTTTTAATTGACAAACAGTCTCATCAACTTTTATTTCATCTTTCGACTGAGAAGTAGAAGGTTTTTCTTTCTCTTTTTTAAGCTCTCCAACACATTTTGTCATATGTTCAACTTGTTTAGCTATTACTAAAACTTCTTCAAGAGGAGGCTCATCTTTCAACCAAAGTTCTTTTTTAATTTCATCATGTGCACATCTTAACACAAATTGATCTCGAATCCTTTCATCGAGGGTTTGTCCAAAGTTACAGGACGTTGCGAGTTTCCTTAAAGAAGATAAATAATCTTCTACCGACTCACCTTTCTTTTGTTCCCTCAGGCCAAAATGGTATCTTTCCATAATAGTACTGAGTCTAGGTAAGTAGTGTCTATCAAGTTGTAGAATCGCTATCTCATATTCATTTAGATTTCTTTGTTCGGCAGCCGATATATCTGGTAAATGTTCAAGAACATCTTGCCCTTCACCTCCCAGACAATGTAGAAGAAGCGAATGCTTTCTTTCCGCACTCAAGTTCGTTCCACAAACTCTTGCGTAATTTGCAAAAAAATGTTTCCACTTTTTCCATTTCACATTTGGTTCACCTGGACTCGTAAGGAAAAATGCTGGCTGAGTTACATTTTGCATTTTTTTTTTTGATTGCAAATGAAGAAGAAGAGGAAAAGAAAGGAGAAAAAATATATATATATTATCAATCACTTATTAATGGTGTTTATATTATTTCTCACTTTTTTTATAATTAATTAAAGATGTTTTGTCTAAGTATAAATCTCCTTTGCATAAATGGAATTCCTCTTGTTTTATAATATAGAGTGCTTCTTATTGTTGTCTCTTTTTTTTTTTTAAAGACGCTCTTGATTTATTTATTTTGCATTGTCTTTTGTTAAATGTACTCTACCGAGAGGCACAATTGAATAATAAGTATGTTCTTTTAGAATGTAGAACACTTTAATAATGAAGTCGTTCTATCAGTGAGAACACGATGTTGGAACACTCTTCAAAATGCAGAGTTAAATAGAAGGACGTGCTGCTGGAACACAATGCAGAGTTCCTTGAAGCGCAGCGTTAAGGAAATAGATGAATGTGATGCTGGAACGCAGCTCAGAGTTCTTTGAAGCGCAGCGTTGAGGAAGTCTGTACGTAATACGTCCGCTTGAACACAATGTAAGTGACGTTGTTGCTAGCGCGAGCAGCCCAGCTAGGAAAACAGCGCGAGCACATAAAAAAAAAACTTTCACTTTACGCGGAGATTAAAATCCCTTCACAAACTTCTGAATACATTATTTATTTATTTTTTTACAGTCCCAGTATCGTTTTCTTTAAATTATGCCTCCCGCTCTCCTCACCAGTGAATCAAAGTCAATTTCAGCCGCTGTGAAGTCAACGCTTCGCTTCATGAATTGAAGAGCAGCCGCTGGAGGAGAGACAAGGTCAGATTACTTTGCTGAGTTGTTTAGTTGAGGTGGCTTCCGATCGTCGCCAATATAAAATTGTTAAAGGTACAATGAAAAGAAGAATAAAACGTTTAAGTGAGCAAGGTGGGTTTATTAAAACCTCATCCTAAAACAGCCAACAGCAACTGACACGGTACAGAACTCTTATCAGAATACATTCCAAGATCTAAGAACACCAGTAAAGACTCATGAGTCTTAAAGGGGAAAGGGAGAGAACATCACAAGTGCGCCTTCCTCCATTCTGATCTGAAGCCACCAAGATCACCTGCTGCATACCCCAAGGATCATCCCTCAGCTCGACCCTTTTTAACGTCTACATGGCGCCCCTCGCCAACATCGTCCGATTGCATGACCTCAACATCATCTCATATGCCGACAGCACCCAGCTGATCCTCTCCCACACCAAGGACCCTGCCATCGCCAAATCCAACCTCCACCCCGTGCACCTGGTATGACTCCTGGTGGCCGGCCATGCTGGGAGCTGCACCGACACCCACCGACCACGCACACAACCTGGGGTTCATCCTAGACTCATCACTATCTATGGCCCAGCATGTCAACTCTGTCTCCTCCTCCAGCTTTCACACCCAACGAATGTTTCGCAAGATCTACAGATGGATCTCCACCAGAACCAGAAGGACGGTCACCCAGGCCCTCGTCAGCAGCAGACTGGACTACGGCAATGCACTCTATGCGGGAACTATGGCCAAACTCCAGCAAAGACTTCAACGCATGCATAACGCCTCCGCACGCCTCATCCTCGACATCCCCCACCACAGCCATATCACTGCCCACCTGAAAGACCTGCACTGGCTCCCCGTCAATAAGAGTATCACCTTCAAGATCCTTACCCACGCTCACAAAGCACTCCACAACACTGGACCAACATTCCTCAACAAACGACTTACCTTCGACACCCCGAACCGCCAGCTTCGCTCCTCTGACCTTGCCCTTGCCACCGTTCCACGCATCCACCGAACAACCACCAGCGGCAGATCATTCTCCCACCTCACCGCCAAGACATGGAACACCCTCCCCATCCACTTGCGGTAGACCCAGCACCTTCAGGAGACTTCTCAAGACCTGACTGTTTGAGCAGGAATTGCAACCCCCCCCCCAAGTGCCTTAAGACCCTGACGGTGAGGAGTGAGCTCTACAAATGTTTGATTGATTGATTGAATTAATAAAAGCCTGCTACAGAGGGAGTTGTTGCCTCCACCTTTCAGGAAGCCCCGCAGGGTACGGGCCCAATTCCGAGCTTCAAAGGAAAAGCTGCCTTTGGTGGGCAAATGACAGTTACACTCATGTAAAGCTGCCCGTTTGCTCAAGTAGACATGCCACTAGCGGGAACTGAGAGGGGAAACCAGTAGACAACCTGATTTCCCTATAGATGGGCTATAAAGCTCCTAACATCCAAGGAAGATTTCAGACATCTTGCAAGTGGGCAGAATATTGCACTCTGGGATTGCTAGATTCCACACATCGTGGGAAGACAACAAAGGATGGAAGGGATCCTGGTAGCCCACTTGCTAGTGACTGCATCATCCTTCCCAGAATGTCACCCCTGTCACCCTTAGCCTCAGATCACGACGGAACATGGGAAAGGTCTGAAAATGGACTGCTCTACTGACCGCGGGCATGGCAGAGAGAAGCTGAAGTGACTGCTGGACTACACCTGCCACACCTTGGGCAAGCAAAGAGCAGACTGTGCCTGTGGCTCCGGGCTCATGGAAAAGTCACTCCCAAGCCCCAGACCTAAGAAATAACTATAAGGGTCAGTCGGCTGATCCCCTGAAACCAAAACCAGAACCATCAAAGATAAAGTAGCTCATTCTTACGAGTCAGTAGTTGCATTCTTTGAATCAACACTGACTGCCACTGGGCAACCCAGGAGATTGATCCTCAATGGCAAAAAGTTACACCAGAGTCTGCTGGACGTCAGGAGGGTCATATGAGTCCAGACTAGTCACCAAAGACAGACATCAGCCCTCACCAAAGAATAACACTGGATCTGCTGTGTCCGGAGATCGATAGCCCAGCCACAGCTGGCCTTGTACTGGCTCAAAGAGGCTTTTGAGGGACACTGACTCCTCTAGCAAAAGTCTCCCCACCCTATGCCTTGGACCGAAGAATAACTGAAAGGTTAGCCCTGTCAACCACAAATTGACTAGAACATCTTTCAACATCCTCAGCATCTTGCATCTCCAGCCTCAGGATCACACCATTGAAGTCTAGGCCGGTCTTCATGTAAAGTGTGGAACTTGACTTGAGACTGCTTTGGGGTCCAAGTAACTGTCCAAATACTCATTATTGGCCTCCCTGACATTCTCTCTGTTGTAATTGGTCATCCCACTCGGGCCAGAGTAGCCAAACACGTCCTTTAAACTTTTCAAACGTTTTTAGACTTTACAGTAACCAATGCTTGTTTGAGCTTTTGACTGCAAAAGCTGAGATTTACGTTTTACTTCAAAATCTATATCTCTGTAACCCTCTAGTAGATTTTGCTCATCTTGGTGTCTAAGTATTTTTACAAATAGAATCTGTTTTTATAAATTGGTGTTGGATTTCTTTCGTGTGTCCTGACTTTCTCATTTCATTTTATGGTGCTTCTAAATTCTTTACACTGGTTCCTTTGTTTAAGCCTTGCTGCTTGGAGCCACGGCTACCCAGGGTTTAGGTCATAAAGGTTTTACCTTTGACCTGACTGGATCTAAGGCAGTTTTGCGGGTGTATTACACGGTAAGGTCAAACAATCATGCCATATAATACGCCGCAATCCTCACACTTGGAGTCGGAATTATTTTGATTAGGCAGGTTAAGTGCCATTACCTCCGGAATATAAAATCACTGACCTTTGGCTTTACCAACTCGAATTTGAGACTCTGTAATGCCTATAATATTTTGAGTGACTCCTAAGAGTTTTACTGGAGATCCCAAGAAGTTAGTATTATTCCTCAATCAATATCAAATGTATTTCCTGTGTAAATCTATGACTTTTCCGGATGACCAAACTATAGTAAGCCTTGTCTTGTGTTATTTATGTGGGAATGCTACTAGTTAGAGTATTACCTTAGTGTAAAAGATTACTCATTGTTCTATAATTTTTCTCACGTCTGCAAACAAATGTGGAAGGTATTTAACAGGCAGTCGCATACTTTTCCTGTAGATAATGAATTGCTGAAAATGGAAAAGTTCCCGTAAGAACTAGTAAGTTATATAATCACCTTTAATGATTTTGTGCTTGAGGAAAGAAGAACATCATTCACTCAAGGCCTATTAAGTGGATTAAAAGATGGACTTGACGTCAATATGACAGTTCAAGTTGATCATGCAGCATGCCACTCAGAGAACAATACAACAGAGAACAAAATGTTCTATTTTGAAAGACGAAAGGGAATGAAGAATTGTACAAAACTTATTTATGCATTGTAGTAGATGTGCGCATTTAGCCATACACTGTCAAAGTTGATTCCAATGTATCAGAGGGATCGTACGGAAGAGGTATAAGATTTGTGGGAGAACTGTCATCTTAACAGCCGCAACCCTACCCAGCCAAGACAATGGAAAATATTTCCAACGACCTAACTCGCATCTGATTTTCTGCCCCAGTTTAGAGTAGTTGAGGTCCACCGAGGCCTGAAGAGAGGGCGCCAATTGAATCCCAAGATATGGGACTGCTTCCGACGTCCATGGTATGGGGAATTGCGCCTGCAAGTGGGCACGTGTTGCGGGGGCCAAGGACAAGTCAAGGGCCACCGACTTAGTCATATTAACTTTGAAGCCAGAGACGTCACCGAATCTCTCCAGATCCACGACACACGCCGGCAGGGAGAGCCGTGGGTTTGCGAGGGAAATCAAGACATCGTCAGCGTACAAGCTTATGGTGTGGATGTCACCCCCGAACTTGATGCCCTCCACCGCCGGGTCGGAGCGCAAAAGGTGTGCAAGAGGCTCCATATATAGGGCGAATAGAAGCGGGGAAAAAGGGCAGCCCTGCCTGGTGCCGCGTTCGATATGGAACCTCGGCGAAGTGTGCCCATTGACCCGAACCGTAGCTGTCGGAAATTTGTAGCAGTTGAACACTCTCTTTCCGAATTTGGGTCCTATCCCCGCCTTCAGTAACACTTTCTCCAGGTAGGGCCAATGTACCCTATCGACCTTTTCGGTGTCAATGGCCAGCATCATGTATTCACCCTCCGTTCGCGCCGCTTTTTCCAGTAAGTGGAAGGCCCGTTTAGTGTTATCTGAGGTCTGGCGTTCAGGAATAAACCCGGACTGATCCGGGTCGACCAGTCCCCCCATATATGGACCTAAGCGGCAGGCAAGAATTCCCGTGTAGAGCTTGAGGTCAACATTCAAGAGGGAGATTGGTCTATACGCTCCGCACTCCACAGGATCCTTGCCTGGTTTTGGTATCACTGCAATGGATGCTTCCAGCAAGTCCCCACGGATCGCTCCATCCTCCGCAAAAGAGGTGAAGAGTCGGGCAAGCAGCGGCGCCACTTGATGACAGAATGTTTTGTAAAAGCTTGCCGGGAAACCGTCTGGTCCCGGAGCCTTGCCCAGTTTAAGCCGTGAGATGGCGGAGATGACTTCCTCCGGTCTGATGTCTTTCTCCAGGCAGTCTATTTGCTCTGGCGTCAACCTCGGCAGGGGGATATCCACCAGGAATTCCGTCTCCGCCTCTGGGCTAGGAGGGTCCGCGGTGTACAGTTTGGCATAGAAATCCTTAAAGGCTTCAGCTATGGCTTGGTATCCGTGTACCGTGACACCATCACTCCTCTTTATCTCTCGCACCCCCCTGCGCTGCGTGACCTCGCGAAGTTTATGAGCC
This sequence comes from Lissotriton helveticus, assembly GCF_964261635.1. Taxonomy (NCBI): domain Eukaryota; kingdom Metazoa; phylum Chordata; class Amphibia; order Caudata; family Salamandridae; genus Lissotriton; species Lissotriton helveticus. Next base: position 1,711,715,264 of record NC_136059.1, read on the forward strand.
AAAAGACGCCCACACCTATCCCCGCCCGTATAATAAGCTTGGCGTAGGCATAGTGCTGCGTATTCTGCCCTATCGAGATCGAGGGCCGCGAGTTGCTGGCGAGCTGCTTTCAGTTGCCTCCATATCCTTGGAGCCCCCGTTCTCCGGTGGATCTGTTCCAGCTCCCTGGTCTGTTGTGTGAGTTCATCCCTTTTAATTTGACGTTCTGCATTTTCTGCAGTCGAGAGAGATATAAATTCACCCCTAAGGACCGCTTTCAGCGCTGCCCATTGCGTGGATAGTGTGGTGTCATTGTTGCTGTTATGAGCAAGATAGTCAGTGATCGCGCTCTGGATTTTCATGACCACTGCTCCCCTATGTAGAAGTGAGTCTCGGAGGCGCCAAACTCTACTGGAGCGCTGTGTAGGCGGCCTGGAAAGGGTGACGGTCACCGGTGCGTGGTCGGAGAGCGAAGCAGTTCCTATGTCGATGGTGGTGGCAAGTGGTTTGACGGCAGTGGAAACCAGCAGGTAGTCAAGACGCGCATATGTTTGGTGGGCTGCTGAGAAATGAGTATAGTCTCTCTCCCCAGGGTGTAGCTCGCGCCATAGGTCTACTAGTCCTAACTCTTGCAATCTGGCTCTGCCTGCCGCTGTGAGCGCTCCCACCTGTGTAGTGAGTTGACAAGACCTGTCAAGAATGCTATCGAAGACCAGATTGAGGTCTCCGCCTAAGACAATGTGACTGTCCGTTGTGTCGGTGACATCAGTGAGTGCTCTGTGCAAAAAATTTTCCTGTCCATCATTGGGCCTTTATATCGAGCCAATCGTAAAGGTCCGGTTGCCTACAGCGAACCTGTACGCCAGTAGGCGCCCCTTGGTTTCGGCCAGTTTCCCTAGCACCTTGCCCCTGAACTTCTGTGCCACCAGGATCGCCACCCCCGCTTTCTTATCTGGGCATGAGGAGAAAAATTGATGGGGGAATTTACAAGATCTCAGCCTGTTACAGTCTTTATGCAGAAGGTGCGTTTCCTGCAGGAGGCATATGTCCGCCTTCGATTGTTCTAACTGCAGCAGGATCGCTTTGCGCTTAACAGGATTATTCAGGCCGCGCACATTCAGCGTGAGGATAGTGAGCTCGTCATTCTTCATCTAAAAGATCCAACCCACCCCTTGCCCCTTGTGTAGCCCTAGAATATCCAATCCCTTCAGACCACGGCCCACTCCTGCGCCCTGGCTCTACCTTCTCTGTCTCTGCTCCAGCCCCACCAGTGATCGTACCATGGACCAAAAACCCCTCCCCAACTCAAACTCCCCCCCCAACTGCAAATTGTCATTGTCTCTCATCCAAGGATGAAAAGGGAGAAAGAATAAAGTAAGGTAGTCTTACTAGTCTGTCCGGGAGCATCCTCCCGCCAACGGCCTTGCGGCCAGAACGGACAACCAGATCAATCGGCGCCTGTGAGGCTCTCATCCCGTGGGACCGGTGCCACTGTCCGTGGCTACTGCATGTACCGCGGCGCGTCGTCCTGCTGCGATCTCCGTCGCCGGAGGCTTCTTGACTCGCTTCTGTCTTCGCTGTTGGCTCCATTGCGGGCTCCTCCCTTCCGTCTCCGGCGTGGTTCCCTGGGCCTCCGCGTCGTCAGTCGGTGCTTCTATACCTAACAGAGTACAGGCTTCAGAGACTGATCGGAGCTGGTACTGTTTATTCTCCAGTCTGAAAATGAGGCGAAAGGGGTGGCCCCAGCTGTACGGAATATCATTTTGCTGTAGGTAGGATGTGACTGGCTTGAAGAGCCGACGCTTGTGCAATGTGAGCGCCGCTAGGTCCTGAAATAGCAGCGGTGACGTGCCCTGGAATGTTATCGGGTGCTTCTGACGTGCTTTCTGTAGTATCTCCTCCTTGGTACGGGAGTCTTGAAAACACAACAATATGTCTGGGGGGGGCGCCGTCACCGCGTGGGGTGGGCCGGTCCTGTGGGCCCTGTCCAGCTGTAGAGGAGAGTCCAGTGGTCACCCCAGCACATGGTTGAAGAGCTCTCTAGCATAGCGAAACACATCTTGGGTAGCGTCGGACGTGGCCACATTGCGAATGCGGATGTTATGGCGTCTGGAGCGATTTTCTAAGTCTTCCAGGTGGAGTTGCAGATCTACTTGCTGATCGTGCAGCCGAATAATCTCCTGTTGTTGAGCTGAGAGTTCTGTCTCCCTTTCAACGCTCTTGGCTTCCAGGTCCGCCACTCTTTCCCCTATGCCATCCATTTCGCGCCGCACCTCCCGAATTTCGCTGGTGAACTCCGTCTTGAAGGTCTGAATATCATCACGCAGGGAAGCAAAGAGGGATTCCAAAAAGGCCTTCGTAATGGGCTCTGTACCAGTGTCCGGGGCCTGCTCCATTTTTTTCGGCGTCGGGGCTATTGCGTCCTTCTGCGGGGGGGATTGAGACTTGGCAAACATCTCTTTCACTGTTTTGCCTCGGGGCGGTCTGCCCGTAGACATCCCTCTTTCCTGGCAGTCAGACCACCCGGAGTCCCAGGACCTTTGTTCAGGCTGACCAGTCACGAGCCTCAACGTGCCTGCGAGTAGGTGGCGGGTCTCGCCGAGGCCAGAGAGCTCTCTCGGGGCCCCTCCCGCACGGGTGCCCCTCTGTGGTTCCTTGTTGCGTGTGGCAGCGTGCCTCTCCCCCCCTCAGTCTTCCGAACTGTGCAGCGCCTCCTGCAGCATCCAGGCCGTGGGGGCCAAGTGATTCGGGGCGGGAGAGTCTCTGTGCCCCGGAGGGCCTCCGCCCAGCGTCACCACACACTACAGACCGCCGAAGGCGATGTACGAACAGCTGGGCTCCGGGTAGGTATGTCGCTGAATGGTATCGTAGGCCACAGCAAGGGTTGGGCGCCGTGGTTTGTTACTAGGAGGTACCCTCTCCTGCCTCGACCTCGGGTGAGCAACGCGTCCCCGGTACTTGCGTTGGGCCTCCCTGCCAGGCAGGCGCAGCTCTCCCTTGCCACCTCTGTCCAGGTCCTGTCGTCACTAGTGCAGCCCTCCACAGTCCCTCGAGACTCTCAGTGCTCCCTCTTGGCTGGCGTCGCTCCGCTCCATTCACTGCGCCACGTGGGCCGTCCACGCTGGGTTTTCTGACCGGGCCTCCTCTCTCTAGAGTCCACGGGGACTCCCCGCAATTCCCCCAGGACTCCGCCGCGAGCGTATTTGCTGCTCACCTGTGGGTCATCGAGAGATGGGGTGCCGTCTGTCCCAAGGCCGCTGCTCTGGGCTCTCCAGGGTCTAGACCTCCGTCAGCGCTGCCGCGCGGTCTCGGCTGCCATCACAACGCTGCGGGGGATGGGCTCCACGCGACCTATGAACCCCAGGCAGCCCGCCGTCCGTGATGGTGTGTTGCGGACTAGGAGTGTGCGGGTAGCCCAGGCTCCTTCATCTGCCGCTACCGGACGTGGTGGATCGCTGCACCGCTGCGCAGGTCAGGCCACCTCCTGCGCGCCGTGGGTGAAGGGCGCCCAATGGCCTCCGAGCTCCAGGCCGGTCGCCGCTCGCTGCAACTCGTGTCTACTTCGTCTGCGGCGGGTTCTCTGGTTCCGTGAGTGCTGTCTGCAGTTCCGACAGCTCCGGGACCCCGTGTCGCGGGTCCCGGTATGCCAGAACCGGTGCTAGAAGTCGGCCGTCGGCGGGAGCTGGGGATTTACTCGACCGCTCTCGACGCCATCTTGGCCACGCCCCCATACTTTCAATTTAACATAATTTTTCGGAGTCCCAGCCACTGAAACGATCTCTCAGGTGAGAGGAGAGATGATTTGTCTCTCTAGCCTTATATTGTCTCATGATTCAGATTTGACACTAGCCACGATAGAAAAAAAGTAATATTAACTCATCATAAGCAAATGGGTGGAGGCTGTGTCCAGAAAGCACATTTCTTGTATACATCACGCTTTTTAATTCCTTGGTTTGATCACATTTCACCTCAGCAAAGCCCTTTGGCAGTGTCATAGGGAGGGCACTAGGGGACAGAATAATGCCTCTACCACTTGGTATTAAAAAGCAGCAAGAGATGGGGTACAGTTGGCACCTCAGTTCCCTGGCACATGGTGCCACTGCACCCTCTCCACTATCGCTATGCCCCTTCTCTCTTCTACTACGTCCTGTTCCCACCTCGCCCAACCTTTAATCTCCGTCCTCGCTATATCATTCCTCTTTTTTTTACATCTACATTTTGTCATCGCTTTAATGTTATGATGTGCTATTTTATGTTATGCGAAATTATGTTGTGTCTATTTGTATAGTGCAATAATCAGCTATAAGGGTATTCAGGTGGTTTTACTTCACAAACAAGGTCTTCTTGCAAAACTCGGGAAGCGATGAGGAGGCTCGAATGTGCTATGGCAGGTGACATTTTATGATTATTTATTGTTATATTGATTGTGCTAATGTATTTTATGTGCACTTTTATGGTCTATAGACCGAAATAAAGTTATCAACAACAGCTATGGCAGGTGGTCCCAGGTTTTGGTAGCTATATGAGAGAATGTCTGCAATCCATTTATGTTCTTATAAAAGCTTGGTACCTGTGCCAATGAGTGTCCAGTAGATCGTAGGTGTCTAGAGGGTTAATGAAAGTGTATGTCACCATTGAGCTAGGCGGGGAGCATGTTCTGTACAGCTTTTTTGTGTTGAATTGAGTGTGCTTGTGTATGGGGAGCCAGTGAAGTTCTCTGAGCTGTGGAGTGATGTGGGTGTGGTGAGGGGAGCTGAGGATGAGTCTTACTGCCGTGTTTTTGATGGTTGGAGCCATTCATTTCCTCCTGTTCTCTCTGATTTCTGTATTACTTTCCTTCTTAGGTCTCGTCTGAGCCAGCGCATGTGTTGCTCTGGGCGAGACATTTAGTAGGGCTCTGAGAAATGCTACTTTGCCGTCGATCAGCTTGCTAGAACGCTCACAAGCGCGCGCTCGACGTGCACAGCTGTCACGGCTTCTTTTATCTCTACCCCTAGCTGGCATGCGTCTTCTTTCATCCAGCGCACACGTGAATGCTTTCCTCTCCCCTCTTTGTTTTGATCTCCACCCCCAGCTGGCATGCTTCTTCTTTCAATCAGCGCGCACAAATGCTTTCCTCTACACCCTTTGTTTTTCCGACTCCATTTCCGCTTGCTTCGTGTTTCTTGGCAATTGTGTAGCACTTTTTACTTTTCTCTTTTCCCGCCACAATGTAAAGCTAAGAATGTATTTGTTGGCAATTTTATAACAGTCTAATGTGTTCCACGACAATGTAAAGCTAAGAATGTATCGTTGTAAAGCTAAGAATGTATTTGTTGGCAATTTTGTAACAGTCTAATGTGTTCCATCACGATGTAAAGCTAAGAAGGTATTTGTTGGCAATGTTGCAACAGTCAAATATGTTCTTTTTTTTCCCGTGCGTGTCAATGCTTTTGCCTACCCCTTCCCTTTTCTGACTCCCTTCTTGAGCGTATTAATTCCTATTAACAAGCTTGCACAGGATGGCGGTGGCAGAGCACAGAGATGGCAAGGTACGTTGTATTTTGCGCTATGTTATGTTTGGTAGTGCTCATTTCTTTCTTTTTTCTAGTTCCGGTGTTATGATGTGCCCCAATGAGAAGCTTGCACAGGATGACAGTGGCGGAGGGCAGCGATGGAAAGGTACGTTGTATTTTGCGCTATGTTATGTTTGGTAGTGCTCATTTCTTTCTTTTTTTTCTAGCTACGGTGTTATGATGTGCTCCAATAAGAAGCTTGCACAGGATGATGGTGGTGGAGTGCAGCGATGGCAAGGTACATTGTATTTTGCACTATGTTATGTTTTGTAGTGCTCATTTCTTTCTTTTTTTCTAGCTTCGGTGATTGATGTGCCCCAATGAGAAGGTGGCAGAGTGCAGCAATGCCAAGGTACGTTGTATTTTGTGTTATGTTATGTTTGGTAGTGCTGATTTGTTTTTAATTGTCTAACTGTGTACTTTTTTTGGGGGGTATCTGCGGTGTTATGATGTGCCCCAATGAGAAGCTTGCACAGGATGACGATGGCGGAGTGCAGCGATGGCAAGATACGTTGTATTTTGCGTTATGTTATGTTTGGTAGTGCTCATTTCTTTCTTTTTTTCTAGCTCCAGTGTTATGATGTGCCCCAAGGAGATGCTTGCACAGGATGGCGGTGGCGGAGCGCAGCGATGGCAAGATACGTTGTATTTTGCACTATGTTATGTTTGGTAGTGCTCATTTCTTTCTTTTTTTCTAGCTCAGGTGTTATGATGTGCTCCAATGAGAAGCTTGCACAGGATGGCCGTGGCGGAGCGCAGCGATGGCAAGGTAAGTTGTATTTTGCGTCATGTTATGTTATGTTTGGTAGTGCTGATTTGTTTTCAATTGTCTAACTGTGTACTTTTTTTTTTCTTTTGGGTAGCTCCGGTGTTATGATGTGCCCCAATGAGAAGCTTGCACAGAATGGCGGTGGCGGAGCGCAGCGATGGCAAGGTATGTTGTATTTTGCGCTATGTTATGTTTAGTAGTGCTCATTTCTTTCTTTTTTTCTAGCTCCGGTGTTTGATGTGCCCCAATGAGAAGCTTGCACAGGATGGCGGTGGCGGAGCGCAGCGATGTCAAGGTACGTTATATTTTGCGTTATGTTATGTTTGGTAGTGCTGATTTGTTTTCAATTGTCTAACTGTGTACTTTCTTTTTTGGGTAGCTCCGGTGTTATGATGTGCCCCAATGACAAGCTTGCACACGATGGGGGTGGCGGAGCGCAGCGATGGCAAGGTACGTTGTATTTTGCGCTATGCTATGTTTGGTAGTGCTCATTTCTTTCTTTTGTTATAGCTCCGGTGTTATGATGTGCTCCGATGAGAAGCTCACACAGGATGGCGGTGGTGGAGCGCAGCGATGTCAAGGTACGTTATATTTTGCACTATGTTAAGTTTGGTAGTGCTCATTTCTTTCTTTTTTTTCCTAGCTCCGGTGTTATGATGCACTATGTTATGTTTGGTAATGTCTTTATCAATGGACAAAGGATTTGCCTTAAATCAATCACAATCAAAGATGCTACTGATTATGTAAAGGTCACATTATGGAGAGAAGCTACAAAGTTTGTAATCAACATCGGAGAATACGTGACATTAACACACGTCACAGTACATGAATTCAATGGTCAGAAAATATTGAATATAGCAAGGCACAGCCAAATTCAAGTAAGTATAGCATTTTACACCTTGAACAACCCTCTACACGTGTTGTAAAATTCTACGCCTTTACCCCTGTTCTACTGCACTAACGGCCACATGCATCATTGTTGCAGTTTGCGATTTCTTAACCCCTTCGATGCTGATGACGGAGCGGTTCCGTCATCAGCATCGGTTGGGCTGTGCTGATGACGGAACCGCTCCGTCATCAGTACAGCCCTGGGGGGGAGCGCTGGCGCTCCCCCCCTGGGGCATCAATCGTGCGGCTTTTAGCTGGGGTGGCAGCGGAAGACTTTCCGCTGCCACCCCCTGGCCCCCCCACGCTTCCTGGTGACGTCAGCGCGCACAGCGCGCGCCGACGTCATCAGGAAGCGCTAGACGCGCTGGAAGCCATTTGCTTCCAGCGCGTCCAGGAACAAGGTCGGTGTTTGGTGCTGCGGTGGGGCGGGGGGGGCGTTTTTCGGTGCCTTGAGGCATCGGGGGGGAGGAAACTGTGTTTCCTCTCCCCTGATGTCCCAATGCACGGCATTCCTGGTGCACGATCGCGCACAGCGTCGGGATCGTGCACCAGGAATGCCCCACTAGACACCAGGGATTGTGTTTGCCAATGTTTATCTGTGCAGGAAGCGACCCCTTGGGCAAGGGTCGCTTCCTTAGGGGGCCACATCATTTTTTAGACTTTTCTGCCCCCCCTGGGGCAGATCGGCAGTTTTGTTTGGCCGATCTGCACCCAGGGGGGGCAGAAAAGCCCACTAGACACCAGGGATTGTTTGTTATTGATAAAGGAAGCGACCCCTTGGGCAAGGGTCGCTTCCTTAGGGGGTCAAATAATGTTTTAGAATTTTCTGCCCCCCCCTGGGGCAGATCGGCCGTTTTGTTTGGCCGATCTGCACCCAGGGGGGGCAGAAAAGCCCACTAGACACCAGGGATTGTTTGTTATTTATAAAGGAAGCGACCCCTTGGGCAAGGGTCGCTTCCTTAGGGGGCTAAAATATTTTTCAGACTTTTCTGCCCCCCCTGGGGCAGATCGGCCGTTTTTTCAGCCGATCTGCACCCAGGGGGAGCAGAAAAGCCCACTAGTCACCAGGGATTTGTTTTTTATTTGAAAAGGAAGCGACCCCTTGGGGAAGGGTCACTTCCTAGTGGCCCTAATATTTTTTTAGACTTTTCTGGGGGGGAATAGAAAAGCCCACTAGACTCCAGGGTTATTTTTGGTATAGGAAGCGACCCCTTGGCCAAGGGTTGCTTCCTTGGGCCCATTTGTTTTCAGTATGTTCTGCCGCGTCTTTATTTGGCCTCTCTGCCCTCCGTAGGGTTGCTTCCAGGGGGCCCACGTTTATAATGATTTATAATCTTCCCCCCTTGGGGGCAGACACCCCATTTGTGACATACCCTGTGACATAGCCTGTTGTAATGTGTGTTGTTTTTGTTTCTTCTAATGTGTATTGTTTTTTTTTCTCTTTAGATTGTTGCAGTGTGCGGTTCTGTTACTGGTGGTTCTGTTGTGCTGCTGTTTCTGTAGTTGCATGTGTTTGGTAAGAGACCTTTTTTTTGTTCAATTGTAATGTAATTGTTTATTTTGCAAAGTGTGTAGTAATACGAGTATGTGTTGTTGCTGTTTGTTGTGATTGTAAAACATGTTTTGCATTTGTTTTTGATGTGTCCTTCTGTAGATGTAAGTTTTTTTTCTTCTTCTTTCTAGTGGGATATCGTTGCCTATTTGCTGTGTCTTTGCAGAGTAGGTGCTGGTGAGTGTAGTTGTGTCTTGTAAGTGAATTGTATATTTTTTCTAAATCTATTTTTTGGTGAAAAAGTCTTACATTTTTATCTTACTTTGCGCAGTGTTGGGGTTGTTGAGTTGTTTGTGCAGACTCCTTTATTTGTAAGGATAATGGCTAGCCGCCGGATTACTGCTCAGCAAGTTGTTGGAATGCTTTTTGATTCTTCCTCTGACCATGGTCCAGAGTCTGACTCTGATTCTGAGCCAGAGGTGGGAGGTGAAGATTCAGGTAGTGAGTTTTCTCTATGCATGGCTTCATCTGATGATGAAGACACTTTGAGTGCTGATGAAGCTACTTTTGGTGTGGATGATGTGCCTGTGGTTGGGGAGGACATTGCTGTGTTTACGGTTTTGGAGGACATGGTTGTGCCTGTGGTTGCGGAGGACAGTGATGTGCCAATTGTGCGGCAAGAGACATCTGGGCTGCAGCCTGGGGCTGCTAGACTTCCAGTTGGTGTTGTGAGACAAGAGTTAGCTGGGCGGCGGCCTGCGGCTGCAAGACTTGACGATGAAAGTTCTGACCTCTGGGTTGCACCAGGCATGGTGCAGCCGGCTTTGCCTGAATTTACTGGTGTTCCAGGGTGTAGGGTGAACACTGAAAACTTTTTGCCTATTGATTTTTTCAAGTTGTTTATGGATGATGTGTTTTTGGCAGAGATTGTAGAGCAGACTAATTTGTACGCTGAAATTTTTTTTAGGGTGAACAGTGCCAGCCTTAAGCCCCACGCTAGAGCTACCCGGTGGACTCCCACCCATTTGGAGGAGATGAAAAAGTTTGTGGGTTTAACTCTTTTGATGGGCTTGCTTAGGAAACCATCAATGGCTTCATATTGGTCTACTAGTCCCTTGATGGCAACAGCTATATTTCCGGCAGTCATGAGTCATGATAGGTATTTGCTTCTGCTGTGGATGATGCATTTTGTTGACAATAGTCTTGCTTTGCCACGAGATCACCCTGATTGTGACCGTCTTTTCAAGATTCGGCCTGTCATTGATCATTTGGTTGATCGATTTTCTGAGATCTTTAATCCTGGGAAAGAAATTGCAGTGGATGAGTCTTTGCTATTGTTCAAGGGCCGCTTGGTATTTCGGCAATACATTCCTAGTAAGAGGGCACGCTATGGAATCAAACTGTATATGCTGTGTGACAGTGAGACTGGATATGTCTCTAATTTCAGGGTGTACACTGGTAAGGAATCCAGGATTAACCCCCCTGGTTGTCCGTCGACTTTTGGAGTGACTGAGAAAATTGTGTGGGAACTTGGTCGTGGATTTTTTAACAAAGGCCATCATTTGTATGTCGATAACTTCTACACTGGTGTGCGGTTGTTCAGGGAATTGGCCAAAGTGGACACTGTTGCTTGTGGCACAATCCGCTCAAACCGTAAAGGTTTCCCAAAAGAACTTGTTTGTCGAAAGCTTGCTCGGGGACAGTGCAGTGCTTTGCGTTGTGAGGAGCTTCTAGCTGTCAAGTGTACAGACAGGAGAGATGTCTACATGTTGACTACAATACATGATGAAAGCACTGAACCGCGGAATGTTTGAGGTCAGGTTGCAGAAGTGCGCAAACCTGTGTGCATACTGGACTACAATAAGTACATGGGTGGTGTTGACAGAGTTGATCAGAGGTTGGAACCGTATGCTGCTCTTCGTAAGGCTTACTTTTGGTACAAGAAGTTGGCTATCCATCTTTTCCACTTGGCAACCTTTAATGCTTTTATTGTGTTCCAGAAATCTTGTCCCCAGTCAAAGTTGACTTTTGTAAAGTTTCAGGAGTCTGTAATAGGCAGCCTTGTTTTAGTGGAACAGGCAAGTGTTCCTAGAGTTGGAGTGGTGGAGGATGTTGCCAGATTGAAAGATCGCCACTTTCCTGATACAATTCCTCCTACAACCTCAAAAGACTTTCCCAGTCGGAGATGTAGAGTCTGTTGGCGAAGAGGTTTGCAGAAGGAGGTTCGCATGTACTGCCCCGACTGCCCTTCAAACCCCGGGCTGTGTGTACCTGCTTGTTTTAGATTGTACCACACGCAAAAGAATTTTTGGGAGTATCAATGAGTGGTAAAGTGAACTGGTTGGTCTTTATTCTGTAATAGTTATTGTTCAGTTTCAAAGTTTGTATTTGTGTAGTCTTTTTAGATTTAGTTGTCGAGTTAGTAGATTTGTATCAATTTGCAATTTGTTTTTGTTTCTCTTTTATTTTAAAAAAAAACTAAAGTATGATGTTGGTTTGCGTGTAGTGTCCATTGTCTGACCGTGTGCATGGTTTGGTGCTTGACTGCCGGTGTCTGTGGACTGGTGCTTGTCTGGCGGTGTCTGCGGACTGGTGCTTGACTGGCGGTGTGCGTGGTCTGGTGTTTGGTTGGCGGTGTGCGTGCTCTTGCGCTTGCCTGGTGTTGTGTTTGGATTTGTCTTTGGCTGGTGGTGTTCGTGGAGTGGTGCTTGACTGGTGGTGTGTGTGGAGGGGCGCTTGGCTGGTGGTGTGCATGGAGTGGTACTTGGCTGTCTGTGCACGGAGTGGTGCTTGGCTGGCGGTGTGTGTGGAGTGGTGCTTGGCTGGCGGTGTGTGTGGAGTGGCGCTTGGCTGGACGGTGTGCATGGAGTGGTACTTGGCTGTCTGTGCACGGAGTGGTGCTTGGCTGGCGGTGTGTGTGGAGTGGTGCTTGGCTGGCGGTGTGTGTGGAGTGGCGCTTGGCTGGACGGTGTGCGTGGAGTGGTACTTGGCTGTCTGTGCACGGAGTGGTGCTTGGCTGGTGTTGTGTTTGTGGAGTGGCGCTTGGCTGGTGGTGTGTGTGGAGGGGCGCTTGGCTGGTGGTGTGCATGGAGTGGTACTTGGCTGTCTGTGCACGGAGTGGTGCTTGGCTGGCGGTGTGTGTGGAGTGGTGCTTGGCTGGCGGTGTGTGTGGAGTGGCGCCTGGCTGGACGGTGTGCATGGAGTGGTACTTGGCTGTCTGTGCACGGAGTGGTGCTTGGCTGGCGGTGTGTGTGGAGTGGTGCTTGGCTGGCGGTGTGTGTGGAGTGGTGCTTGGCTGGACGGTGTGCGTGGAGTGGCGCTTGGCTGGACGGTGTGCGTGGAGTGGTACTTGGCTGTCTGTGCACGGAGTGGTGCTTGGCTGGCGGTGTGTGTGGAGTGGTGCTTGGCTGGCGGTGTGTGTGGAGTGGCGCTTGGCTAGATGGTGTGCGTGGAGTGGTACTTGGCTGTCTGTGCACGGAGTGGTGCTTGGCTGGCGGTGTGTGTGGAGTGGTGCTTGGCTGGCGGTGTGTGTGGAGTGGCACCTGGCTGGACGGTGTGCGTGGAGTGGTACTTGGCTGTCTGTGCACGGAGTGGTGCTTGGCTGGTGTTGTGTTTGTGGAGTGGCGCTTGGCTGGTGGTGTGTGTGGAGGGGCGCTTGGCTGGTGGTGTGCATGGAGTGGTACTTGGCTGTCTGTGCACGGAGTGGTGCTTGGCTGGCGGTGTGTGTGGAGTGGCGCTTGGCTGGTGGTGTGCGTGGAGTGATGCTTGGCTGGTGGTGTGTCTGGAGTGGTACTTGGCTGTCGGTGTGCGCTGAGTGGTGTTTGGCTGGCGGTGTGCATGGTCTGGTGCTTGGATGGTGGTGTGGGTGGACTGGCGCTCGGCAGGCGGTGTGTGAGTAGTTACTTTCTGTTGGTCACTACACACACTGCTAGTTGAGTGACACTCCAAACAGTCCATCATTTTGTGTAGTTGCAGTGTCCGAAATGTGGGCGTGTGAAAGTGATGGGCCCTTGAATGGCGCTGTTTGCTGGTGTGAGTGTTGGAATGTGATGGATCCGCGGCTGGCGGTGTGAATGTTTTGTATGTGTCACGCGTACGAAAGGTGTATGAATAGCCTGTAAAGCGGTTGGTGCCTTGACGTGGCTTTACAGCTCACGAGCTGAGAGTCAGTGGTCCAGTTTATCATACTTTCAATTATACACAGTGTATTTCATTTTTGTGAAATTACTTGTGTATACAATTGTATGTACTGAATCATCACTCACCCTCGTGCCAAATCCAACCAGTATGTGTGTGTGCTTTTGGATTAGATGGGTGTGTAGTAATAATTTTTTTTTTCTCTTTCTGCAGTAGGGTGTACCTTGCCCCTTATTGTGATTGTTGTTATGTGTTGCTTTTCCATTCGGATGGTGTCAATGGTCTGGTTTGTATCAGGTGTGAAAGGTGCGTGAATGGCCTGTAAAACGGTTGGTGCCTTGTCGTGGCTTTACAGCTCACGAGTTGCGAGTCACTGGTTCGGTTTTTATGCATTTATTTATTGACAGAGCATTTCATTTTTTTGAAATATCTTGTTAATAAAATTTTATATACTGAACCATCACTCGCCCTCGTGCCAAATCCAACCTGTATGTGTGTGTCTTTGAGGAATAGATAGCCGTGCTTGAATGTTTGACTTTTGAGTAACTCTGTTAAGGTGTGGTATCCTTTTACTCGGGAGAACAAGGGGAACGCAGGGTGGTAGGACTTTTTTTGCCGGCACGGCGATCCCACGCCAAAATGTTTGGAAAAGTGCTATTTTTACCTATGTTTAAGGTTTGCAAGGAGTTCTGGGTAGGAAAACATTGGGGGACCCACACATGCCATACCTCCCTGGACTCTACCGGGTGTCTAGTTTTCAGAACTGTTTGGGTTTGCTACTTTCCAAAGAATACCACCCAGCCCCGGGCCAAAAACTCAGGTGCCCCCCCCCCAAAATCAAAGTTATATTGCTTCAGGGTATTTTATATTCACCACCGTTAGATTTGGACCTTTTTCTGTTGCAGCCACTATGGCTACCCACGCAAGTGAGGTACCGTTTTTATCGGGAGACCTGGGGGAACGCTGGGTGGGAGGTAATTTGTGTGAGACCAGTGATGCCACGCTTTCCCAGACTACAAGGTTTGAAAAAATTGACTTTTTTCTGCTAAAATTGAGGTTTGCAAGGGATTCTGGGTAAAGGAACATTGGAGGATCCACGCAAGCCATACCTCCTTGGAAGCCCCCGGGTGTCTACTTTTCAGAAATGTGTGGGTTTGGTAGGTTTCCATAGATGGCTGTCTCGCACGGGGCCAGAAACCCAGGTAACCGCTCTTGCAAAAGCTGGTGAAATTAACAATGATGACAATGTTAAGTCCACCAGCTTTTGCAAGAGGGGTTACCTTGGTTTTTGGCCCCGTGCAAGACAGCCATCTAGGGAAACCTACCAATCCCACACATTTCTGAAAAGTAGACACCCGGGGGCTTCCAAGGAGGTATGGCTTGCGTGGATCCTCCAATGTTCCTTTACCCAGAATCCCTTGCAAACCTCATTTTTTGCTTGAAAAAAATCAGTTTTTTCACACGTTTTAGTGTGGGAAAGCGTGGCATCACTGGGCTCACACAAATTACCTCCCACCCAGCGTTCCCCAAGGTCTCCCGATAAAAATGGTACCTCACTTGCGTGGGTAGGCATAGCGGCTGCTTTAGGAAAAGGCCCAATTCATACTGTGGAGACCAAAACATTACCTTTAGCCAAATAATCTTATTTTTTGAGGGGGTCACCTGAGCTTTTGGCCCGGGGCTTGGCAGGCATCTTTGGAAACTACCAAACCCAAACAGTTCTGAGAACTAGACACCCGGGGGAGTCCAGGGAGGTATGGCATGCGTGGGTCCCCCAATGTTTTCCTACCCAGAAACCCCTGCAAACCTGAAATTTTGGTCAAAAACCCCACTTTTCCATACTTTTTTGGGTGGGATCTCGCTCCCGGAACAAATGTCCTACCACCCAGTGTTTCCCTTGTTCTCCCGAGTAAAATGATACCTCACTTGTGTGGGTGGGCCAAAGGCATGTGACTCAGGCTGGGGTGCTTAATTTGTAAAATTTAAATATGACTAAAAACTACTTTTTTCAAAATTCATTTTTGGCATGTTCTGCTTTCGGGCACCCACACAAGTGAGGTATCTTTTTACTCGGGAGAACAAGGGGAACGAAGGGTGGTAGGACTTTTTTGCCGGCACGGCGATCCCACGTCAAAATGTTTGGAAAAGTGCTATTTTTACCTATTTTTAAGGTTTGCAAGGAGTTCTGAGTAGGAAAACATTGGGGGACCTACACATGCCATACCTCCCTGGACTCTCCCGGGTGTCTAGTTTTCAGAACTGTTTGGGTTTGCTACTTTCCAAAGAATACCACCCAGCCCCGGGCCAAAAACTCAGGTGCCCCCCCCCCAAAATCAAAGTTATATTGCTTCAGGGTATTTTATATTCACCACCGTTAGATTTGGACCTTTTTCTGTTGCAGCCACTATGGCTACCCACGCAAGTGAGGTACCGTTTTTATCGGGAGACCTGGGGGAACGCTGGGTGGGAGGTAATTTGTGTGAGACCAGTGATGCCACGCTTTCCCAGACTACAACGTGTGAAAAAATTGACTTTTTTCTGCTAAAATTGAAGTTTGCAAGGGATTCTGGGTAAAGGAACATTGGAGGATCCACGCAAGCCATACCTCCTTGGAAGCCCCCGGGTGTCTACTTTTCAGAAATGTGTGGGTTTGGTAGGTTTCCATAGATGGCTGTCTCGCACGGGGCCAGAAACCCAGGTAACCGCTCTTGCAAAAGCTGGTGAAATTAACAATGGTGAAAATGTTAAGTTCACCAGCTTTTGCAAGAGGGGTTACCTGGGTTTTTGGCCCAGTGCGAGACAGCCATCTAGGGAAACCTACCAATCCCACACATTTCTGAAAAGTAGACACCCGGGGGCTTCCAAGGAGGTATGGCTTGCGTGGATCCTCCAACGGTCCTTTACCCAGAATCCCTTGCAAACCTCATTTTTTGCTTGGAAAAAATCAGTTTTTTCACACGTTTTAGTGTGGGAAAGCGTGGCATCACTGGGCTCACACAAATTACCTCCCACCCAGCGTTCCCCAAGGTCTCCCGATAAAAATGGTACCTCACTTGCGTGGGTAGGCATAGCGGCTGCTTTAGGAAAAGGCCCAATTCATACTGTGGAGACCAAAACATTACCTTTAGCCAAATAATCTTATTTTTTGAGGGGGTCACCTGAGCTTTTGGCCCAGGGCTTGGCAGGCATCTTTGGAAACTACCAAACCCAAACAGTTCTGAGAACTAGACACCCGGGGGAGTCCAGGGAGGTATGGCATGCGTGGGTCCCCCAATGTTTTCCTACCCAGAAACCCCTGTAAACCTGAAATTTTGGTCAAAAAACCCACTTTTCCATACTTTTTTGGGTGGGATCTCGCTCCCGGAACAAATGTCCTACCACCCAGTGTTTCCCTTGTTCTCCCGAGTAAAATGATACCTCACTTGTGTGGGTGGGCCAAAGGCATGTGACTCAGGCTGGGGTGCTTAATTTGTAAAACTTAAATATGACTAAAAACTACTTTTTTCAAAATTCATTTTTGGCGTGTTCTGCTTTCGGGCACCCACACAAGTGAGGTATCCTTTTACTCGGGAGAACAAGGGGAACGCAGGGTGGTAGGACTTTTTTGCCGGCACGGCGATCCCACGCCAAAATGTTTGGAAAAGTGCTATTTTTACCTATTTTTAA
Organism: Lissotriton helveticus; assembly: GCF_964261635.1. NCBI lineage: Eukaryota > Metazoa > Chordata > Amphibia > Caudata > Salamandridae > Lissotriton > Lissotriton helveticus. Next base: position 1,711,731,750 of record NC_136059.1, read on the forward strand.
GGTTTGCAAGGAGTTCTGGGTAGGAAAACATTGGGGGACCCACACATGCCATACCTCCCTGGACTCTCCCGGGTGTCTAGTTTTCAGAACTGTTTGGGTTTGCTACTTTCCAAAGAATACCACCCAGCCCCGGGCCAAAAACTCAGGTGCCCCCCCCCAAATCAAAGTTATATTGCTTCAGGGTATTTTATATTCACCACCGTTAGATTTGGACCTTTTCCTGTTGCAGCCACTATGGCTACCCACGCAAGTGAGGTACCGTTTTTATCGGGAGACCTGGGGAAACGCTGGGTGGAAGGTAATTTGTGTGAGACCAGTGATGCCACGCTTTCCCAGACTACAACGTGTGAAAAAATTGATTTTTTTCTGCTAAAATTGAGGTTTGCAAGGGATTCTGGGTAAAGGAACGTTGGAGGATCCACGCAAGCCATACCTCCTTGGAAGCCCCCGGGTGTCTACTTTTCAGAAATGTGTGGGTTTGGTAGGTTTCCATAGATGGCTGTCTCGCACGGGGCCAGAAACCCAGGTAACCGCTCTTGCAAAAGCTGGTGAAATTAACAATGGTGAAAATGTTAAGTCCACCAGCTTTTGCAAGAGGGGTTACCTGGGTTTTTGGCCCCGTGCGAGACAGCCATCTAGGGAAACCTACCAATCCCACACATTTCTGAAAAGTAGACACCCAGGGGCTTCCAAGGAGGTATGGCTTGCGTGGATCCTCCAACGTTCCTTTACCCAGAATCCCTTGCAAACCTCATTTTTTGCTTGGAAAATATCCGTTTTTTCACACGTTTTAGTGTGGGAAAGCGTGGCATCACTGGGCTCACACAAATTACCTCCCACACAGCGTTCCCCAAGGTCTCCCGATAAAAATGGTACCTCACTTGCGTGGGTAGGCATAGCGGCTGCTTTAGGAAAAGGCCCAATTCATACTGTGGAGACCAAAACATTACCTTTAGCCAAATAATCTTATTTTTTGAGGGGGTCACCTGAGCTTTTGGCCCGGGGCTTGGCAGGCATCTTTGGAAACTACCAAACCCAAACAGTTCTGAGAACTAGACACCCGGGGGAGTCCAGGGAGGTATGGCATGCGTGGGTCCCCCAATGTTTTCCTACCCAGAAACCCCTGCAAACCTGAAATTTTGGTCAAAAACCCACTTTTCCATACTTTTTTGGGTGGGATCTCGCTCCCGGAACAAATGTCATACCACCCAGTGTTTCCCTTGTTCTCCCGAGTAAAATGATACCTCACTTGTGTGGGTGGGCCAAAGGCATGTGACTCAGGCTGGGGTGCTTAATTTGTAAAACTTAAATATGACTAAAAACGACTTTTTTCAAAATTCATTTTTGGCGTGTTCTGCTTTCGGGCACCCACACAAGTGAGGTATCCTTTTACTCGGGAGAACAAGGGGAACGCAGGGTGGTAGGACTTTTTTGCCGGCACGGCGATCCCACGCCAAAATGTTTGGAAAAGTGCTATTTTTACCTAATTTTAAGGTTTGCAAGGAGTTCTGGGTAGGAAAACATTGGGGGACCCACGCATGCCATACCTCCCTGGACTCCCCCGGATGTCTAGTTTTTAGAACTGTTTGGGTTTGCTACTTTGCAAAGAATACCACCGAGCCCCGGGCCACAAACTCAGATGCCCCCCCCCCAAATCAAGGTAGTTTTGCAATAAGGTAATGTAAATTCACCACCGTACGATTTGAACCGTTTCCTGTTGCAGCCACTATGCCTACCCACGCAAGTGAGGTACCATTTTTTTCGGGATACCTGGGGGCATGCTGGGTGGGTGGAAATTTGTTGATCCACGCAGATTCCAGAACTTTCCACCACAGAAATGTGAGGAAAATGTGTTTTTTTTGGTCAAATTTTTATGTTTGCAAGGGGTTCTGGGTAACAAAACCTGGGGGTAGGCAGACGAGTCACCCCATCCTGAATTGCCCTGGGTGTCTAGTTTTCAAAAATGTATAGGGTTGCTAGATTTCCCTAGGTGCTGGCAGAGCTACGGCGCAAAAACAAAAGGTAGTCTTTTTGTTCGAATCGTGCTAAATTTCACTGGGAATTTGAGGTGCAACGATGCTGCGTTTTGCGCTGTTTCATGTCGCAGCCACTATGCCTACCCACGCAAGTGAGGTACCATTTTTTTTCGGGAGACCTGGGGGCACGCTGGGCGGGTGGAAATGTGTTGATCCACGCAGATTCCAGAACTTTCCACCACAGAAATGTGAGGAAAATGTGTTTTTTTGGTCAAATTGTTATGTTTGCAAGGGATTCTGGGTAACAAAACCTGGGGTTAGGCAGACGAGTCACCCCATCCTGAATTGCCCTGGGTGTCTAGTTTTCAAAAATGTATAGGGTTGCTAGATTTCCCTAGGTGCTGGCAGAGCTACGGCGCAAAAACAAAAGGTAGTCTTTTTGTCCGAATCGTGCTAAATTTCACTGGGAATTTGAGGTGCGACCATGCTGCGTTTTGCGCTGTTTCATGTCGCAGCCACTATGCCTACCCACGCAAGTGAGGTACCATTTTTTTTGGGAGACCTGAGGGCATGCTGGGTGGGTGGAAATTCGTTGATCCACGCAGATTCCAGAACTTTCCACCACAGAAATGTGAGGAAAATTTGTTTTTTTGGTCAAATATTTATGTTTGCAAGGGATTCTGGGTACCAAAACCTGGGGGTAGGCAGACGAGTCACCCCATCCTGAATTGCCCTGGGTGTCTAGTTTTCAAAAATGTATAGGGTTGCTAGATTTCCCTAGGTGCTGGCAGAGCTACGGCGCAAAAACAAAAGGTAGTCTTTTTGTCCGAATCGTCCTAAATTTCACTGGGAATTTGAGGTACGACCATGCTGCGTTTTGCGCTGTTTCATGTCGCAGCCACTATGCCTACCCACGCAAGTGAGGTACCATTTTTTTCGGGAGACCTGGGGGCACGCTGGGTGGGTGGAAATTTGTTGATCCACGCAGATTCCAGAACTTTCCACCACAGAAATGTGAGGAAAATGTGTTTTGTTGGTCAAATATTTATGTTTGCAAGGGATTCTGGGTAACAAAACCTGGGGGTAGGCAGACGAGTCACCCCATCCTCAATTGCCCTGGGTGTCTAGTTCTCAAAAATGTATAGGGTTGCTAGATTTCCCTAGGTGCTGGCAGAGCTACGGCGCAAAAACAAAAGGTAGTCTTTTTGTGCGAATCGTCCTAAATTTCACTGGGAATTTGAGGTGCGACCATGCTGCGTTTTGCGCTGTTTCATGTCACAGCCACTATGCCTACCCACGCAAGTGAGGTACCATTTTTTTCGGGAGACCTGGGGGCACGCTGGGTGGGTGGAAATTTGTTGATCCACGCAGATTCCAGAACTTTCCACCACAGAAATATGAGGAAAATGTGTTTTGTTGGTCAAATGTTTATGTTTGCAAGGGATTCTGGGTAACAAAACCTGGGGGTAGGCAGACGAGTCACCCCATCCTGAATTGCCCTGGGTGTCTAGTTTTCAAAAATGTATAGGGTTGCTAGATTTCCCTAGGTGCTGGCAGAGCTACGGCGCAAAAACAAAAGGTAGTCTTTTTGTCCGAATCGTCCTAAATTTCACTGGGAATTTGAGGTGCGACCATGCTGCGTTTTGCGCTGTTTCATGTCGCAGCCACTATGCCTACCCACGCAAGTGAGGTACCATTTTTTTCGGGAGACCTGGGGGCACGCTGGGTGGGTGGAAATTTGTTGATCCACGCAGATTCCAGAACTTTCCACCACAGAAATGTGAGGAAAATGTGTTTTTTTGGTCAAATATTTATGTTTGCAAGGGATTCTGGGTAACAAAACCTAGGGGTAGGCAGACGAGTCACCCCATCCTGAATTGCCCTGGGTGTCTAGTTTTCAAAAATGAATAGGGTTGCTAGATTTCCCTAGGTGCTGGCAGAGCTACGGCGCAAAAACAAAAGGTAGTCTTTTTGTCCGAATCGTGCTAAATTTCACTGGGAATTTGAGGTGCGACCATGCTGCGTTTTGCGCTGTTTCATGTCGCAGCCACTATGCCTACCCACACAAGTGAGGTACTATTTTTTTCGGGAGACCTGAGGGCATGCTGGGTGGGTGGAAATTTGTTGATCCACGCAGATTCCAGAACTTTCCACCACAGAAATGTGAGGAAAATTTATTTTTTTTTTCAAATTTTTATGTTTGCAAGGGATTCTGGGTAACAAAACCTGGGGGTAGGCAGACGAGTCACCCCATCCTGAATTGCCCTGGGTGTCTAGTTTTCAAAAATGTATAGGGTTGCTAGATTTCCCTAGGTGCTGGCAGAGCTACGGCGCAAAAACAAAAGGTAGTCTTTTTGTCCGAATTGTCCTAAATTTCACTGGGAATTTGAGGTGCGACCATGCTGCGTTTTGCACTGTTTCATGTCACAGCCACTATGCCTACCCACGCAAGTGAGGTACCATTTTTTTCGGGAGACCTGGGGGCACGCTGGGTGGGTGGAAATTTGTTGATCCACGCAGATTCCAGAACTTTCCACCACAGAAATGTGAGGAAAATGTGTTTTTTTGGTCAAATTTTTATGTTTGCAAGGGATTCTGGGTAACAAAACCCGGGGGTAGGCAGACGAGTCACCGCATCCTGAATTGCCCTGGGTGTCTAGTTTTCAAAAATGTATAGGGTATGCTAGATTTCCCTAGGTGCTGGCAGAGCTACGGCGCAAAAACAAAAGGTAGTCTTTTTGTCCGAATCGTGCTAAATTTCACTGGGAATTTGAGGTGCGACCATGCTGCGTTTTGCGCTGTTTCATGTCGCAGCCACTATGCCTACCCACGCAAGTGAGGTACCATTTTTTTCGGGAGACCTGGGGGCACGCTGGGTGTGTGGAAATTTGTTGATCCATGCAGATTCCAGAACTTTCCACCACAGAAATGTGAGTAAAATGTGTTTTTTTGGTCAAATTTTTATGTTTGCAAGGGATTCTGGGTAACAAAACCTGGGGGTAGGCAGACGAGTCACCCCATCCTAAATTGCCCTGGGTGTCTAGTTTTCAAAAATGTATAGGGTTGCTAGATTTCCCTAGGTGCTGGCAGAGCTATGGCGCAAAAACAAAAGGTAGTCTTTTTGTCCGAATCGTGCTAAATTTCACTGGGAATTTGAGGTGCGACCATGCTGCATTTTGCGCTGTTTCATGTCGCAGCCACTATGCCTACCCACGCAAGTGAGGTACCATTTTTTTCGGGAGACCTGGGGGCATGCTGGGTGGGTGGAAATTTGTTGATCCACGCAGATTCCAGAACTTTCCACCACAGAAATGTGAGGAAAATGTGTTTTTTTGGTCAAATTTTTATGTTTGCAAGGGATTCTGGGTAACAAAACCTGGGGGTAGGCAGACGAGTCACCCCATCCTGAATTGCCCTGGGTGTCTAGCTTTCAAAAATGTATAGGGTTGCTAGATTTCCCTAGGTGCTGGCAGAGCTACGGCGCAAAAACAAAAGGTAGTCTTTTTGTCCGAAACGTGCTAAATTTCACTGGGAAATTGAGGTGCGACCATGCTGCGTTTTGCGCTGTTTCATGTCGCAGCCACTATGCCTACCCACGCAAGTGAGGTACCATTTTTTTCCGGAGACCTGGGGGCACGCTGGGTGGGTGGAAATTTGTTGATCCATGCAGATTCCAGAACTTTCCACCACAGAAATGTGAGGAAAATGTGTTTTTTTGGTCAAATTGTTATGTTTGCAAGGGATTCTGGGTAACAAAACCTGGGGGTAGGCAGACGAGTCACCCCATCATAAATTCCCCTGGGTGTCTAGTTTTCAAAAATGTATAGGTTTGCAAGTTTTCCCTAGGTGCTGGCTGAGCTACGGCTCAAAAACAAAAGGTAGTCTCTTTGTCCAAAGAACGTAAAATTTCACTGGGAAATTGAGGTGCGACCACGTTGCATTTTGTGCCGTTTCCTGTCGTAGGCACAAGGCCGACCCACACAAGTGAGGTACCGTTTTTATCGGGAGACCTGGGGGAACGCTGGGTGGGTAGAAATTTGTTGATCCACGCAGATTCCAGAACTTTCCACCACAGAAATGTGAGGAAAATGTGTTTATTTTGTCAAAATCTTAGCTTTGCAAGGGATTCTGGGTAACAAAACCTGGTGGTGGGCAGTCGCGTCACCCCATCCTAAATTCCCCTGGGTATCTACTTTTCAAAAATGTATAGGTTTGCTAGGTTTCCCTAGGTGCCGGCAGAGCTAGGGTGCAAAAACTACAGGTAGGCACTTTGCCAAATAAGGGTCAATTTGTAACTGCAAAATTTAGGTGTGACCACGTTGCATTTTGCGCCGTTTCCTGTCGCAGGCACAAGGCCGACCCACACAAGTGAGGTACCGTTTTTATTGGGACACTTGGGGTAATTCAGATTTGTAAATCAACTGTTATTACCAATTGACCTTTCATGCATTTCTCCCTTTCAATGAAAGACATTGTGTAAAAAAAAAATCTTTATGAAAAATGACCAATAATTCTCATGCTAGTATGAGTATTCCCAACTTTGAACATGTGCAATTAATTACTGTTTCTGAACTCTATAATTTGTACCCAATTCAGAAATAAATAGGTGTCTTTCATACAGATTATTCCATGTATACATTTTCCAAGACAAAATGCACTATACCCAGTAAATGAAAAAATACCATTGCAAGTTGCTGCTCAGTTTTTGGATCTGGGTTCGTCAGGTTCTTGGTGAAACTACAAGTCCTATATATCCCCACAACCAGGAAGGTCTAACAAATGTAACGGTATATTGCTTTCCAAGAGCTGTCAAAATTAGAAAAAGTTATAGGTGAAAACGTTGAGACAAAATGCTGTTTTTTTCAACAAAATTTCAAATATTCCAATATCTAACTGTTAGTTTCTATAACGAAACCTTAATGGATTTAGACAAATGACCCCTTTCTGAATTCAGAAGTTTGTCTACTTTTCGAAAATGTAAAGCTTTCCAGGATCCATTATTGCTTTCAAACTCATTTCTACCATTAACTGGAAGGAGGTGGAAAGCTCTAAAAATAGCAAAAATAGGCTATGTCCCAGAAAAATGCCAAAACTGAGTGAAAAATTTAGGTTCTCTGACAAAAGTCTGTCATTCCCTGAAAGCTGAGAAAATGGAGATTTCAGCCCCACAAACCCTTTTGTGATACCATTTTCAGGGAAAAACCCAGAGGCTTTCATTTGCAGCCCGTTTTTCCCATTTTTCTGAAAAAAACAAAAAAATCACTATATTTTGGTTAATTTCTGGTACCCCTCCAAGGGAATCCACAAACCCTGGGCGCCTTTAGAATCCACATGATGTTGGAAGAAAAGGACGCAAATTTGGCGTGGATACCTTATGTGGTCAAAAAGTTACAAGGGCCTAAGCGCGCACTACTCCAAAACGCCAAAAAAAGGCTTAGCACAGGAGGGGAAAAGGCCTAGCAGCGAAGGGGTTAATTGCGAAAATTAAGGAATCGCAATTAAGAAATCGCAAACGGCTATGCATCAAGAAATCACATTTTTTTTGCGATTTCTTAAATTTCCTTAATTGCGATACACAATTTGCAAATCGAAATTAAGGAATCCCTTTCCATTGATTCCTATGGGCCTAGAGGCCCATAGGAATGAAGGGGAAGCCATTCTCATTTTACGATTCGCAATTAAGGAATCGCAAAATGAGAATGCTATTTCAAGGGTTCAGGAGGGGTCCAAAGGACCCCCCTGCACCCCTGAAATTTAACTTTAGGAACATTTTTCACACACACATGCCCCAAGGGCATGTGTGTGTGGAAAATGAAACTTTGAAAAATTCACTTTTGTGCATTATTCAAAGTTTTCACACATTACCATGAAGGTGAACTTCATGGTAATTTACCTCTCCCTATTTGCGAATTCGCAATTTCTAAAGTGTGATGCATTGCATTTAAGAAATCGCAAATTGCGATTTCTTAAATGCAATCGCAATTTAAGAAATCGCAACATAATTGCGATTCCTTAAATTGCGAAAAAATAAAAAAACATGATGCATCCCAAAAAAGGAAATTGCATTCGCAAACGGGCTAATTTTGCGATTCGCACCGTTAGCGAATGCAATTTACCTTGATGCATGTGCCCTTAAACCTCTTCTAACACACTTTTACACCTATAACCTTCTTATACACTTCCAAACAACTTCAACAATTCTAATACACCTCTAATAACTGTATAACCTTTTTAGGCACCATTAGTTCAACACTAACTCTCTTCTAACACGCTTCTAGACCTCTAACTCTAATATGTCTCTCTTATACACCTCTAGCTCTTGTCAAAACTCACACAACTCTTCTACACCTACACCTCTGTGATACCACTCTCCTTCTACTCTACCTCACTTAAAACACTATCAAACAATTAAACACCTCAAAACCTATACTACCTCTCAACTTTTAACATAATACACACACAATAGTATAAAGCTAATTTACCCATCTACATCTCTACTACACCTTAACTACAACATTACACCTAAAATACACCTCTACAAAATCTTGTATACCTGCACACATCTTCTAACCCTCTACCAATATTCTTCCCTTAAACACCTCTAATAACACTCTAACCCCTCTTCGCAAAATCTGTAACACCTCTAACTCACTTATACACATCAACCTATACACTACCTCTATTATAACATTATACCTCACTTCTAGCCCTCTCCTCTACTATAACTATCTTCAACACCTGTACCACTCATTAAAAAATATACATATCTTATAAAACCATAACTCTCTTCTAACACTATACCGCTAATATAAATTTATTAGAACACTCATCTACACCTATACAACTCTTATACCTCGCTACCACTATCATACCCCTCAAACATTATGCTACTGCTATTGTAGCCCTCTACACCTCTAGTAACACTCAAATAAACCTCTAAACATCTTCTAAAAATCTAACACCTATTACCACTCTAAACAACAACAAAAAATAATTTGTTTTACCATATGTTCACAGGTAACAGAACTACCACCGGAAACAACAGAAGTTGAAATATAAGGGATCAAAAATACAAAAGGAGAAATAAGTACGATGACTACACAAGTGAAAAACACTGAGACTTTCCAATCAATGGATATAAGGAATGAAATTCTCATCGATTGGTTTATGCTTGGGGACGATGTAGAAGACTTAGGAGATGCTCTTATACACCATTTGCCGCAAACATGCCAATTCATTTTTTGCAATGGAAAAATTATTAAAATATTAAAAGATATCTCGCATGAACAAATATTTTAAGTGACAATGCTTCCATACAAATGTAGATATGTTATGCTTGTACATAATACCAATAGCATTTATACTTCTGTAATTTTTACAAATAAACCTTTCTTTTGAAATTTCACATTTGTCTTTTATTATTCACAATACAGAACAAGCAAACATATTGTTGAAGAAATGTTACAAAGCAGCATAAGTAAATACTTATTACTACGCAAAAAAACAACAAAACACACATATGTCTCTATCTCTATTTCTAAACTCTTCTCTCTCTCTATACACACTGCACACTCTACACACCTCATTCTATCACAATCGCTCTCCACAAAATTGGCTCTCTATCAACACACATCTCTCTATCTTTACACACATCTCTCGCTCAACACACCTATCTCTCTAACTCTCTCTCTACACTTCTATCTCTATTACTCTCTATACAACACTCAATATCTGTCTCTCTCTAAATCTCTCTGTACACCTCTATCTCTACACACATCTCACTCTCACTGTACATATATATACACAACTCTATATCTCACTCTCTATACACTCCTCTCTCTCTCTCTCTCTCTCTCCCTATCCCTCTACAGCTCTCATTTGCTCTCTATACACACCTCTCTATCTCTATATCGCGCTATACACTTCTCTCTATCACTCTCTGTACACACCTATCTCACTCTCTCTCTCTCTACACACATCTCGCTCACGCTCAACACTTCCATCTCTCTAGCTCTCTCTCTCTACACACCTCAAACTCCATACACACATCATTCTCTCTCTCAATCTATCTCTACACAACTCTCTCTCTCTACGCACCTCTCTAACTCTTGTAGTGTAGTTCCTATAATCCCAATAGGCTCTGCGCATTGGAATAATAAATCCTGTAGCTTAGACATAGGACTGAGGTCGACTAGGTCTCTACTGAATCTATTAGACTTAAATGTGAGTGCCAGCTACCTCAGCGGTCTCTAGAATATTTCTCGAATTCACAAGAAGGGATTAGTTTCTGACAACCGCATAAACATGACAACTTTGTTTCCCAAGAATAAGAAATCAATCTCTAGAGTCGCGGAAACAATAGATAGCTATTTTACTCAGTCATTCGTGCATGCTTCGTTTCACCAGAGGTGTCAGGATTTGGGTTTCTCCGCGCCTACCTAGATAAAGACTACAACTCCCATAATTCCATCTAGCAGGGGAGGTACTTAAAGGCAAGATGCGCGGGGTGGATGCGCATAATTCTTTGTTGTTCCGGGTTTGCTGAGAAGTGTTCTGCCATCATCTTCAAGATTCCTGCGGCGCATAGTACGAGCTCTCCTGATGGTGAGCAGAGCAACCTTCAACTACATTCTGGTAGGACGCTGCTGAAGTGCGGAGCGCGGTGAGTCTAAGGGCCACGCGCTGCCGTACTGTTTCTATTTATCTTTACTAGTGCGGAGCGCGGTGTGTCGGCTGACCACGTGCCGCCGTACTCTGGTTTCTTTTCTTTGATGTGCTAGAGCGGAGCGCTGTGAGTACGTTGGCCACGCGCTGCCATTCAGATTCCTTGCCTTTCTTCGTTGTGCTAGAGCGGAGCGCTGTGAGTCCGTTGGCCACGCACTGGCGTTCACTCCCATGTACATTACATTTCTGGATACAAACTATGAGACAATGTTAGGTCTTTCGACTACGTTAAGGATAGGACATTCTAATGAACTCACCTTGGAGTTAAGTGTTAGCGGAGCACTGTGGTGTTTTGAATCTACTTGTTACTGTTTACCTTGCAATAGGACTCGTGTTATTGTAGAGTTACGTGGTGAGGTTAACCACTCTCTCTCTATTTGTTTCAATACGACTTCCTACTGATATAGCCTTCCCTGGGGTTAAAGGATTTGAACTGTATTCAACCAGGCACCTTCATGATATTAGGTATTACTTTGGATACCCTCATTTGATTCTTTGTAGTATTTATTATGGTATGTGAGAACATAATGCATCCGTTGTCTGTTTAAGATTACTAAAAAGGTTGATATTAGGATTACATGTATGTTTTATATGTTTACAGATTTAGGTCCAAGGACAAGATATGTCTTGGATGCTCTGGTGTTTAAGAGGTCCCTAAGACACACTACAGGTATGACTGATACTAGTGAATGAATGAATGAATGAATATTGAATTTATAGAGCGCGTGGTTGCCCTGGAGTGTCCCAGCGCTTACCACTGGGGAACCCGTCCTGGCTTTCCCTGTGAGATGGTCCCTTTACTGGCATCTCCAAGGTGAAGCCAGGCATCCCCAGCGGTGGTGGGGCCGGAGTGGAGATTAAGCAAGCTATTGCCCAGAGTTGCAGCGTGGGACCCCATGGTTAGAGAGGCACTGAAGCGAGAATTATCGGGCCCGCTGACATTGGTCCTGCACCCGGCCGCGTGGGGAATCGAACCCTGGTCCCGGGCCGACCTCAGCCTCCGGGTCTGCCGCCTCTAACCGTTGAGCCACACTTCTCCCATGAGACCTTTTGAGTGTAGCTATATATGAATGCTTTGTCTATAACATTTTATTTGTGTTGTTTCAGATCCTTTTCCCTGCTGTTCCCTTCCCTTTCCTTTCCCTCGCCTGATGGTTCGAGCACCCTGTGTTTACAATTCAGGGTGTTGGTAACATCTGGAGGCAGACCCCTATTAGCAACGACTGGATCCTGCGGAGCATAACTGACAAGAGGTGCTGAAAAAATAGCGAGACGGGCGTTTTCAATAAAAAGTATTTATTGAACAGTCTTCTTTCGCAAGCAAAAGAAATGTACTGCTACAATCGTAATACTGGTAATAAAGTACAGAGTATATAATACAAACAGTATTATAAAGTAGTACTGTAAAAGCATGATATGGTTTCTAAGCCATAAATTGCCTTAAAACAGATAAAATACATACAGTGTTAAAATGATGGCTAAAAGTACTCAAAGGGTGCTTCTTAAATACGCCTACCCTGGTGTACCTGACCTAAGTCTAGCACAAGGGAAGAAGTAAGTAAGGAGAAGTTTAAGCTTAGTATTTTCTGCCAATAATCTAATCAAGAATTCTCTAAGGGTCTAATCAGCTCTGTACCTTGGTTTAGAATGAAGGAGGTCTTGTATCTCTCTCTCAGGACTCTGTTTTCCCAACAATCCGCAAGGGTAGCCTGGAAACACTGGAGCTGGATTTCTTGGCAGGAGAAAAGACAGAGTCTCTCAGTGCGTCAGCTGGAGGGTTGGCTTCCTTCGGCACTTGCTGCTGCAGGGCATCGGGCAAGTAGTTAGTCGATCTGCTCCAAACCACCGGGTGTCTGCTTGGGCAAATCTAGGCATATTTATACTATGAAGGTGCCGAGTTTGAGGTGTGATTGGACTTAATACCGTCATAGAAGACTTAGTTCTTCGAAAACTCCATGATTTCCTAGATACATTAGTATTCAGGCAAGGGGATGTCCCTAGCTGCTGAAGGCGGGTTTCTCTAAGAAATCGTTGCTGATTCTTGGAACATAGTGGAAGTAGCCATGCCGTATTTGGGCTGCATAGGCTCAGTCTAAATATGGTAGTGATTTCTATGCCTATATAAGGATAGGATAATCCGTATCTATATAAGGGCATGAATCGGAAAAATTTACACTAGCGTCCTAGATTCATTTACAACACTCTCACTCTATCTCTATACACAACTCTCTCTCACTGACTCTCTTAAAACACCTCACACGCTTTCTGTCTCTACACACCAACGCCATCAAAATCGCTCTCAAACTCTAAAACCTCTCTCTAGCTCTACCTCTCTCTCTCTATACACACCTCTCTCTCTATACCTACAAGTGTATGCTGAAGCCTAATAACACTGCCTTTCCGTTTCAACAAGCATTTACATAGGAAATAAGCCTCACATTTATACCCATAAAAGTGTTTAGTTATGCAACACTTAGGGGCTCATTAGGATTGCAGTTTTCCCGCATCCTCCGGGCCGGCGGAAGCCACCGCCGGCCCGGAGGATGCGGGAAAACCGCCGGGGAGGCACAAAAGACCCACCGCCAAATTAGGATGGTGGTGGGTCTCAGAATCGGTCCGCAGCTTTTCCGCCGCGGTCGCCTTCCGACCGCGGCGGAAAAGCTCTAACATGGCTGGCGGTGTCTATCAGACACCGCCAGCCATATTAGGATGGCGGAAAACTGATGCCTTTCGGCGGCGGCTTCTCCGCCGTAGAAAGGCATACGGAGATTTCTTTGGGGGCCCGTTGCGGGCCCCCAGGGTGACGGGGGGGTGGGGGTGCACATGGGGGGTACCTATGGTACCCCCCTGCATTTGCGTGCACGGAGCGGCAGGCACCGCGCGGTGCCTGCCGCTTTGTGCATGCAAATGCGAAGCATGCATATTTAACCTTGCGGCGGGTGCTGCTTCAAGCAGCATCCGCCGCAATGTTAAATATTGAGGATGTGACCGCCAGGCTGGCGGTCACATCCTAATTGCACTGGAGGGACCGCCGGGGAGGCACAAAAGACCCACCGCCAAATTAGGATGGCGGTGGGTCTCAGAATCGGTCCGCAGCTTTTCTGCCGCGGTCGCCTTCCGACCGCGGCGGAAAAGCTCTAACATGGCTGGCGGTGTCTATCAGACACCGCCAGCCATATTAGGATGGCGGAAAACTGATGCCTTTCCGCGGCGGCTTCTCCGCCGTAGAAAGGCATACGGAGATTTCTTTGGGGGCCCGTTGCGGGCCCCCAGGGTGACGGGGGGGTGGGGGTGCACATGGGGGGTACCTATGGTATCCCCCTGCATTTGCGTGCACGGAGCGGCAGGCACCGCGCGGTGCCTGCCGCTTTGTGCATGCAAATGCGAAGCATGCATATTTAACCTTGCGGCGGGTGCTGCTTCAAGCAGCATCCGCCGCAATGTTAAATATTGAGGATGTGACCGCCAGGCTGGCGGTCACATCCTAATTGCACTGGAGGGACCGCCGGTGCCCCTGCGGACGGTCCCTCCTCCTCTAGGGTGGCCGCCATCCTAATGAGCCCCTAAATGTTGGGATGCCAAAAATGTTCGGCTGCATACCAACAAACTTATAAGGTCAAAACAAGCATTGGCATAGCCAATTGGTCTCACCTTTGGGGCCTTATAAGTGTTTAACCATGCAACAGTTAATGTTGTTGCACCAAGGATATTGTACTGCATAACTAAATACTTATAAGGTCCCAAAACCAAGATCTATTGGCTAAACCAATGCTTGTTCACTTTCTCCTTCCTATCTGTTTCAGTTCTTTAATATTTTCTATCTCTCTTTTCATTATCTCTGGCACCTTTTCTGTCACTTTTTCTTCAGCTTACTGCCTTTCACCCTCTCCTTTTCTTTCCTTCCTTCTACCTCTGGCCTATTTACCAACCATTCTCTCCTCCCATTTTCATCTCCCCACTTTGTTTTTTACCTCCAAAGTAAAAAAAAGAATTTCTCTCTGTTCTCATCATTTCTGCCCTCTCTTGATCTCTCCACTAAAACCTTCCCTCTCTCGTACATCCTTGCTTTCTACTCTACTTTCCTGGTTCTTTTCTTCCATTCTCTGGGGCATATTCTCAAGGATTTATTACCAAGTTAACAGCACTTTTTCGCAGCCAAAGTGGCGATAAAACTATTTATTGCCTCATACACAAGCTGGCGATAACAGCCCATAACACCATTTTACCTGCGATAGCAGGGGCAAAAAACATCACCAAAGATGACCCCGGCAACTATCGCTAATGAGATGCAGAGTAGGCGTTCCCATACCAAAGCTGAGACAACACCACTCCGCAACATTCTCAAAGACCAGCCAGGTCGGCGATAAGGTCCCAAAACATGTGACAAGGCAGACAACAGCCTGCACCAGAAAAGGAAGCCCAGCCCAGAGCCACACCTGAAGGGCAACAGATGCCATGGAGCCACTGATCATACAGCTGGGAGCCCCAACAGGTCCACCGCCACCACCCAGGACACCCCCCGCAGGCATAACCCCCCCACCCCGGGGCAAAGACATGTCACATTAACCTCACAAATTCATGTACAAAAACATTCACCTGATGTTGCACAATCACAACAGGAAACATGCATGTTTCGTCACAAAAATAAGCATCACACATTCACCATCGATGAACCAAATGGAAATGTATTAACAAAAACTCAAAAGAACATTAATGAGGACTCATGGCTGGTCTCCTCTGGACAATCTGTAGGTCACAGCCTGCAAGACAAAAATCCAGATAATCACCTCACAGGGATTGTGCTTCACAAGCCCTAGCCTGTGCAATAGACTGAATTGGACTGCCTTGAGGACTGTAGGTACTAGCCTCTAGCTGGCACTGTGCTGGTGGCTTCAGGAAGGATTCTCAATTGTCTCGCACCAAACTTGTTCTACTTTGACATCACAGCTAGCTGTGTAAACCCAGTCACCTCCAACAGTGGAGCATGAGGGTCTGTGGAGTCTGTGGAGGGGTTGCTGTTGCTATCAAGAAGGCAAAGAAAGCTGGGCACCAGGGGTTCTGTAAAAGTCAGAATTAATGCATTGTTGGACAATGATAGTTGGTGAAACTTTCATCAGTGACACTATCCTTTGATCAGATACAGAACAGCTATTTTACCAGTAAACAACATGCATTGGCAAAGCCTATTGTCTGCCTTTGAACATGCGTGCACTAAGCACTTGTTTATGATTGAGTTCCCACATTAAAACTTTTACTTTGCCACTGCTTGCTGATGTAGATTTCTGGCACTTCATTATGACTTGGGATGAAGAGCCCAATGTAAAACGTTTGGTTCACTTCAAGCCTTCCTCTTTCTTCGCTTGATATTAGAAATGGCATTCCATTACTATTCTTCGTAGTAAGACTGAAAAATGCCATGCATCTTCATTTCTTCACCAAGTTTTACATAAATCGTTTACTGCATCCTTATCTTAATTGTTCATCAATTTCTATTGTAGCAAAACACGTTGTTATTCATCATGTGACCCTCCCTAACACAAAAATAACTAAAATAAAGGAAAGCTAAACTTTAAATTGTAACATTTATATTAATTTACCTTATTTTGCAGGGTTCCAGAGTGTCCCCCCTACTCCTGCACACCTAAAAACCCTAAATGTTTTACGGCATCAGCAAAGTAGGCAATTTCCCAGGGCCGCACCTTCCAAAGGCCCCCCTGAGTATGTGGATTTTATACACCACTGCCTATTTTTCTACTTACACCTCTCCCTCTCTTTGTTAAACCTCAACCTCTAACTCTTTGTCTTTCTGTCAAGTACCATCATAAGGATTTTGTAGGCTGCAGCCAAGACACATTTTAGTTGTTTTTTATGACCCAATTTTCGAATTTTAACATATAATTCAATATTGTTTGGCATCATGCAGTCTTGAAATAGCAGAAAAGGGCAACACAATCCAAAGTAGTTCTGAACAAGGGGCCCCACAATATGTATTGTCTGTGGGCCCAAAAAGCCTGAGGATGACACTGCTAAAACCCTTGGTCACTGTCAGGTTTTTGATGGCTTTCATGCCCAAGGGCGCAGCACCTCAAATTCACCGATCATATAGTACATGACAGGCATAATAGCATTGATATGTCAGAGCTTGAATGTGTCCCACTTCAGGACCCAGCCATCACAAAGAGAAGCTGCCCACACTTGATTGTTGATTAAAGCTGCTGAGGGCAAAAAAATCTTGCTGCATGATCCTTTATAACAGGGTACTAATTTCTCAGCAACCACAGCAAGTGATGAGAAGGCGCGTAGATCTTGCAGTGTGTTCTTCTGTGTCAGTGTCCACTGTCCATGAATATGAAAATGTCTTCTTTGGTTCTGTTGCAGACGCGATGAAGGAATTCATCTGAGCTCAAGGACGTCTTCGAATAAATGCATCCAGGCAGAGGAATACAGGTAGTTCAATCATGAGGAGGAAAATTGATTTAAAAGTGGACACAACTGCTTGGTATAGAATTGTTTGAAAGACACACAGAAGGGACACAAAGCGTGTAGGGTGAAGTTTGGAGGCAAGATGAATGACTCTTTAAGTCCAAAGTATGCCCGGGGGAGTTACAAATCATGCATGGTCTCTTATAAGTACCCTGCACACTTCAATTTGCTCATTTTATTTTCCTACTGCCTGCCTTGCAAACAATTCTACACCAGGTGGTTACATCCACTTTCAAATCAATTTTCCGCCACAGGATTGATCTTCATTGATTCCCCCTCATAAGTTAATTTACTCAAAGACATTCTTGTGCTCAGATTCATTTCCTCACCTAGATGATGAACAAGAATTGATATATGTGCCGAAACACAGTCAACGATTGCAACCACAAAGACAAAATATTATGTACTAGGTTAGGACTATGAGAGCTAATTAATGGATGCCGATTTTCTCCCTCTACCCCTTTCTCCTCAGGAGCTGAGTGAAGCACTGTTAATCGCACCTTTTGAGTGGGGAGGCTGTTGTTCCCTTTAATGGTGAGCAGTGTAATTATCCTGGCCCAGCAGGGTGACAAAAGGCCTGGACTCTGATCTTGAGCTGAGCCAAAGAAATATACAAAAGTCTGGACTACCTATAAAATGTACATGTTTGTGCTTGGATCTTGCATAACCGAAATTGGCGCAGTCACCTTAGTCTGATACCTTTCCGGACTTTGTAGGCCAAAGAGTGTTGAAACTGCACTCTAAGGCAGATTTGCCCTATGTGTATAATATGCTGATGCTGAAGATAAAACAGTAAACCATACTGACTTTACCTATGAGTGCCCACTAATATTATAAACCCTACCCCAAGTCAACATCTAACCTTGCAGAGCACTCTCTGTGCCAGGCTACCAGTGAGCAGTTAGGGGGTTGGACACAGTAATTTCTCACACACAGTCCTCACACATGTGCACCTGAATGTGCAAACATGTTCACGTGCAACCAGCCAAGTGCCCCTTACCTTAGCAGTGGCACAGCTGCTTTATCTTAAAAGGCAGATACAGGTGAAAACATGCAGTCCATTTATGATCTGTTTACCATAGGTGAGCCACTAGTAGGGAGACTCACCCACAGTAGAATGTCTAAAACCAGGTTATCCAAAAAGAGAAAAACCCTGGGGGATTAAATGGGCATGGACCCATTTTGCTACAAGAGTTTTCAGTAGCTATCTACTGTATGTTTTGTATACACTAGTGTTTTTTCATTAGTTCTAGACAATGTTTTTATAAGTCAAGAGTTAGCATGTATTAATTTTTAATTGTATTATCTTTTTATTAAGTGTATCTTTGCATTCTAAACTGCTCCGGGTGATCACTGATATAGAAAGTGTAGTAATTGAGAGTCTACTTATAGTAGGGATTATAGTTTTTTTGTAGACAAACCAATCTGAAAATAGCCAACCATCTCTGCTTATTACTATATGGAACCCATTTGAGGTAACTGGAACATTCACAGTATCAGCTGTTTGTGAAGGTATTGAAAGAAGGAGGAAGAGACACATCTTTCTATTTTGGAAAACTTGAAGGCAAGGCCTTTGAAGGTCATGAGCAGAATGATAATCCTTCAAACGATAACTGCATACTCCAAATCCTTTGCACAAACACTTAATTTTTCATTTTCTAAGGATCAAAAGTCATTTCTTAACAGTACTAGGTACTTGGAAATGTTTCTAGCATTTTCTTTTTGTTGTGACAGCACGATGCTTATATGCGGCTTTTATACTGAAGGTGGTTTTAGTTTGCTTGTTAGTATTCATTGCAATCAATACTATTCTTCCAAAGGCTAGGGAATAACCATAAAATATGGTTTATGGGGAAATGGAAGACTATACACTTTTGACTTTAGTGGAACATCTGTAAAGCTATAGTCTTCAGTAAAATATTTGCTGACCCATAATGCATAATAGGATCTCAAATGCGCTTTATCATTCACATAGCATAAACACATTCTTTGTTTGCTTTAAGTACTAGAAAACCTTTTCAGCTATTTTGCCTCACAGTTTCTGTGTTAGAGGATAATGCATAAAGACTCCCCTAATACTGAAAGAGCATGCATTGTTTATAGGTTACAGAATGTTTCCTACTGAAGGGTTGTAATAGAGGAAGGTGTACAATTACAAGATATTCTTAGTGGATGTATTTGCTACAGGCTGTTATAAATGGAACACAATGTAAGCAAGACCATCTGCACCATATTTGTTTTGTTTATTTTAGTTTAAGAAGCCTCATACAGAATTACAGTCTAGAGAAATATTTGCTTTATTAATTAAATACAAATATCACACTATTTGATAAGACATTCTACATCTTATTTGACTGCTCAATGAAGAGTCTCAGCTAGTTTTACCATACTCATCAGAGTTGGCTCTTGCTGCATCATAATAATACATGATCTATGGTGCATCAGTGATTTACCGACAAATCAAATACAATATAATGCAGAGGTCACCAAGCTTTCTGTAATAAGAGCTACTTCCGATCAGTCAAAATCATTGTGAGCTACTAAAGGCCAAGCAACTCACACATTGTTAGCTGACACCCCATCTCTCAGCTTCATTAACTTTAAACCTAATGTTCATGGAACCCGATACTATGGTTTGAACAAAATACTGTGACTTGGGGCAGTATGATAGGGCTGCCATGTACAACAGTGAGTGCTTGGTCTGTAGGGCTGTGTGAGGTGTGTGAATGAATGGGATACATATGTATTTGTGGCACTGGACAAACCTTTCACCATATGTGGCACTTTTACATGTACTTTACCTGTGCGCGGTTGTCTCTGCGACACTCCGCTTAATTGTTAACACATTCAAAACTAGACTTTAAATTCTCAAAATTCAAATTTTATCATGCTTGTAAACAAAAAATGATTCAAAACATTGTACAAATTTACTCTGACAAAGTATTATTCATTCAATACATGATTTTTCTGACATTTACAAATTCAAAACAAACATATTTCTTTTGCGTAGATGACTTTTTCTTTTGCGCCCAATGCATTTCAAGCTCTTAGAGCTCTTCCTCAGGGGCCTGTGAACTGAATGGTAATTTAATATTACTGCCAACATTGTGCACAGGTAAAGTGCGCTGAGGTTAAGGGTCTCAGACTCTTAAGATAGGTTCTTCAGTTCAGGCGCGTAACAGGACATACGTGCCACCACGGCAGCACGCTGGTAGCTAAAAATTTACAATCTGAAAAATAAGTTTAAATTTATAATTAATTTTGTGAAAAATCTTGAGTGCTCCTCCCATCTATAATGCACTTTTACATGTACAATACAAAGATACAACCATTTGTGCAGAAACATGTTCTGCATTTTTTTTAATAATAAGGAACATGTTTCTGCTCTTGATGGAAGATTTTTCTGCAGTTTAAATTTCTCCCAATATAACAGAATGGCTGTATTTTTCAGTTACAAATATGAGAGTGTGTCTACCAGCCCCTGGGAGGAACAAGCATGCTGTTTGTAAATGTGGCACTTTGAAATGGAAGACGATGTAACTGAAGAGTTAACTTTATGTGTATATGCATTACATAAAACTCGTCATTTTAATTTTCTCCCATGCCAAAGAGTAATTTCAAACAGCACACATTTTGCTAACAGTGGCCCTTAGAATGGTTCTATATTTATAACAGGAAAATACAGTCATTTGTTTAAATGTTAGGAATTTAAAGTGAACAAACATGTTTAAAAAACATTGGGACTTAATTGGCTTAATTTAAACTAGAGAAGAACATTCAAACTTCAGGTTTCATAGAAGTATTATTCTTCAATTTAAGTTCATCTCATTTAAAAGAAAATGACTGTAGTTTTCAGTTATAAATATGGCACCTTGTCTACCATACACTGGGAACAAGAGTCTATCTGTTTGTAAAGGCCACACATTGAAAAGGGAGAAAATGAAGAAGAATAGTTAACTTAATCAGTTAATCATTAAGTTAACTCTTCATTTAAATTTTCTCTCATTTAAAAGCATTCAGAAACATCATTTTGTTCTCATGCTCTAATATTTAGTTGTGATTTTATGAGCTAAGTACCTCAATGCTTCAGTTCTGGAGCGCTGTGACTGACATGGGTCATAAATCTGAGTGCAACACTTTTCATATTAAGGTTCTGCTATCTGCAGCCTGATAATAATGTAAAATAAACATAGCCTTCCCTTAACTTTAAAAGTTAAATACAGCACTTATTTATTGCAGTTCTTAGTTAAAAATGAACTCAAGGCTGGGAGCTACTCTGAAGGTCTCTGCAAGCTACTGGTAGCTCGTGGTCAACTGGCTGGAGACATCTGATGTAAAGACTCAGTGAAGGAAAGGAAAGGCTGAACAACCTAGTGCCGCAAGCCAGACTATGTCCAGAACTCACAAAATTCAACAAAGGCAAGTGATTATATTTAAGAAAGATTACTCTTCAACTAGTCGCCAGACATTTCAACAATTGAGCAACATGGATTTAACAAGCACTGGCCTTTTGCATAGATGCAATATCTCAAGTCATTACTAGATGTTCTTATCAATTCTTTTTAAAGTTTACGAGATGTCCTTCTCAAGTTCCAAGGAGATGCTAAATAAGCCTACAAAAAAGCTGAAATAGATCTAGTTATTACTAAATGTTCCTCTCAAATCAAATGCAACTGCTTTAAGTGTAAGTGTCCATTGATATTGTAGCTTCAACATAAAAATGTGTATATATACTTTTGCTACTCTAATAAATTGTGCTGGCTGACTAGAAGATACATATATATACAAAAACTGGAATATGAGGATGAATCAATATTACAACTTTCAGTAAATGTCTTGAATTTTATCGAACACTTGTGAAGGCAGCCTAGTGCATATAAATACTAGCAATCACTGGTTAAATCAAGTGCCTTCAATCTTATGAAACTACTTTTTGAGGGCCACTATACTTGTGTTGCTTACATTAAACCCAGCTGCCTTGTGTTTTGGCAGTTAGGAATGAAAAAGGAACTCTTTATAAATGTCCACACTACCTTTAATATATCCATAGCAGTGCATTGCTAATATTAAATGAGCCTTTGTCTAGTTTACCAGGCAGTAATACTTGCACCCCAAACTTCAGTGATTTATAAACTGTGTGCCCCAATAATTTCAACGGTGTACAGTCATAATATCGAGTCAATTATTTCGACTGGACAGAATATTGAGTAAAAAATATAGAATGGACATAATATCGACTAGACATAATATAGACAACAAAAATATCGACTAGAGAAAATTAATATCGAATAGAATGGACATAATATCGAATCAAAAATATAGAATGGACATAATATCGACTAGACATAATATAGACAACAAAAATATCGAATTTAAGGTAAGTTAATAATAATTTTTATTTTTTGTGTAATATAAGTCTGTAGCGGGTTGTGGGTTTATAGGGGAATAGGGTGGGAAGTAATTTAATTCTAATTAATTAAATATGTTAATTTATTTATTGATATATATTTAGAATTAATTGTTAATTAATTATTAATTGGTAATTAATTAAAATATAATTGGTAATTAATTATAATTGATTAATTGATAAATATTTTAATTTTAGTAATTTATTTTCTGTAGCGGGTTGTGGGTTTATAGGGGAATAGGGTGGGAAGTAATTTAATTATAATTAATTAAATATGTTAATTTATTTATTGATAATAATTTAGAATTAATTGTTAATTAATTATTAATTGGTAATTAATTAAAATATAATTGGTAATTAATTATAATTGATTAATTGATAAATATTTTAATTTTAGTAATTTATTTTCTGTAGCGGGTTGTGGGTTTATAGGGGAATAGGGTGGGAAGTAATTTAATTATAATTAATTAAATATGTTAATTTATTTATTGATATTTTTAAAAAATTAATTGTTAATTAATTATTAATTGGTAATTAATTAAAATATTATTGGTAATTAATTATAATTGATTAATTGATAAATATTTTAATTTTAGGGTTCAGGGTCAGTTGTCAGTTTTTGGGTAAAGGGGTATTTTTAGGGTTCAGGGTCAGTTTTCAGTTTTTGGGTAAAGAGGTATTTTTAGGGTTCAGGGTCAGTTTTCAGTTTTTGGGGTAAAGGGGTATTTTTAGGGTTCAGGGTCAGTTTTCAGTTTGTAGGTAAAGGGGTATTTTTAGGGTTCAGGGTCAGTTTTCAGTTTTTGGGTAAAGGGGTATTTTTAGGGTTCAGGGTCAGTTTTCAGTTTTTGGGTAAAGGGGTATTTTTAGGGTTCAGGGTCAGTTTTCAGTTTTTGGGTAAAGGGGTATTTTTAGGGTTCAGGGTCAGTTTTCAGTTTTTGGGGTAAAGGGGTATTTTTAGGGTTCAGGGTCAGTTTTCAGTTTGTAGGTAAAGGGGTATTTTTAGGGTTCAGGGTCAGTTTTCAGTTTTTGGGTAAAGGGGTATTTTTAGGGTTCAGGGTCAGTTTTCAGTTTTTGGGGTAAAGGGGTATTTTTAGGGTTCAGGGTCAGTTTTCAGTTTGTAGGTAAAGGGGTATTTTTAGGGTTCAGGGTCAGTTTTCAGTTTTTGGGTAAAGGGGTATTTTTAGGGTTCAGGGTCAGTTTTCAGTTTTTGGGGTAAAGGGGTATTTTTAGGGTTCAGGGTCAGTTTTCAGTTTGTAGGTAAAGGGGTATTTTTAGGGTTCAGGGTCAGTTTTCAGTTTTTGGGTAAAGGGGTATTTTTAGGGTTCAGGGTCAGTTTTCAGTTTTCGGGTAAAGGGGTATTTTTAGGGTTCAGGGTCAGTTTTCAGTTTATGGGTAAAGGGGTATTTTTAGGGTTCAGGGTCAGTTTTGGGTTTTTGGGGTACAGGGGTACTTTGTAAAAATAAAGTAAAATTACATTTAAATTTCATTTATTTAATAAAATTAAATTATATTAAATTATATTATAATATTTTTTATTAATTTATATTCAAAAAATTATTATATACTTACCAATACTTATGTTGTAATGGTATGCGTTGTAAAGGTATATGCGTTGTAAAATCTTGCGTTGTAAATGTATGCGTTGTAAAAGTTTTTGCGTTGTAAAAGTTTTGTTGTAATGGTAGGCGTTGTAAAAGTATGCGTTGTAACGTCATACATCCCTGGAGTGGGAATAGTAATTTTAACCTCTACGCTATCCAGCGCTTTCCCTACTGTTGCACCCACTGGAGTGGGAGTAGTAAATTTTACCTCTACGCTATCCAACACTTTTGCTAATGTTGAACTCACTATAGTTGTAACAATAAATTTTAAACATTTTCTAAAATGTTATATATGTTTATTTAATAATATGTTTAAATATATATATATATATATATATATATATATATATATATATATATATATATATATATATATATTATATATATATATATATATATATATATATATATATGTGTGTGTGTGTAATTTTTGGTGATATAATTTTTTTAATTATATAAATTATTTATTAAAATTATATTTTTTTAATAATTATTTCTAAGTTTATATTAAATATATTTATTACTATATTAGTTTTAACTTACTTTTAAGACATTTTAAAAAATCGATATTTTGACAGTCTATATTTTTGTAAGTCGATATTTTGGAGTCGATATTTTGGTACTTACCTGTTTGAAGATAGGGAGTCGATATTTTGTCAATCGATATTTTTGACTCGATATTTGTGTATCTCGATATTTGTGTCGTCGATATTATGTCAGTGATCCAATTTCAACATGCACAACAAGGCTTGCTTCTAGGGCTTATGCTATTTCCATGCTATTGACACATGTAGAATTAGTAACTGCACGCTGTGTATGAATACGGTTTAATCAGTAATATCATTTGAGATGTCATTATTGATGTAATCAATGATGTCACATAACATGTCATGAGTGGTGAAGCATGTGAGGCTATAGTTAGCTCAGTAAACTATCGTAAGTGAATTTCAGTGTTTTCTTGTTTTAGCACAGCAGTTTTTTATGACCTAGCCTAACTATAATGTCACTTAAACTTTAGGTGTTTTCAGTGAATTTGTAAGGTTTTTTCAACAAAAAGTAAGTTTTTGTAACCATACCATCACTTTAACAATTGTTTTTTTAGTGAATTTGATGACTTTATTTTAATCATAGACACCTAACTCCCTCACTGAGCATACATTTGAACCCTAAACAGTAGGGGGTTGGATGCTTACAGGCCCCACGTGTACCCCCCGACAGGCAATCAACACCATGCAAAACACAGCTTTTGGCCGTGCATGGCGTCAGATTCACTGCAGGGTAAGGTGAACCAGATGTTCTGGATTTTCCTAGGCCATCCAGGATTTTGAATAGGTGTCCGGGTGTCCAAAAACCTTTTTACAAATTAAATGCATGTCTCGGTCTTAGGTGATGGCTGGGGTGAGCCTGTGCAGTAGTGTAAAAAAGATGTGTCCATGCTATCTTATCATTACTGGAGAAGTTAAAGCGTGATGTCACTTCAGGAGTAAGACCTCTGACCCTCGGTCTAGGTCCACTCTCTCCCCACAGCTCTGCTGTGCCGTCTCTTGCCTCCAGACCCCGACCTCCTCCTTGGGAGGTTCGAGGATGCTGCCCGCTCCTGCGCCTGCTGCCCGCTGCAAATGGGACCAGACTGCCTGCAACCACCATAAAGTTTCTCAGACGTTTTTTTTTCTTAATTTTTCCCTGTTATGCTACTGTTATTGTGCCCATCTGTGTCTTGCTCTAATTCCACCACTGTTTTTATTTTCTCGTGCCTGCCTGTTCCTTCTGCTGCTGTTGTCCCTGCGGCCCCTCCCCCCCTGGAATTCCCCCAGGAATTCCCCCCCAGAATTTCCCCACTCCCACCTCCCAGCCTATCCTCCTTCCCACCTCCCCTACCTAATGACGGCCGCTGCGGGGGAGCACAAGTAAGTCCTCCTACCCTCGGTCTAGGTCCACTTTCTCCCCGAAGCTCTGCTATGCCGTCTCTTTCCTCCAGAACCCGACCTCCTCTTTGGAAGATTCGAGGCTGCTGTGCGCTCCTGTGCCTGCTGCCCGCTCCAACTGGGACCAGACTGCCTGCAACCACCGTAACCACTGTTTTTATTTTCTCGTGCCTGCCTGTTCCTTTCACCTTTTGCCACTGCTGCCCCAGCAGCCCCTCCCCCTGGAATTCACCCCTGGAATTCCCCTCCCGGAATTCCCTTGCTCCCGCCTTCCAGCCTCTCCTCCATCCCACCTCCCCTACTTAATGGCGGTCAAAGGCTCCCCAGAGGCAAGTCCGTCTGCGCCCATTCGCAACCCGACCATGGCCAGTGCCAGGAACCCTGGCCCTCCCACTACCCATCTACCACACCACCACCCTCCTCGCACTCAACCCTGAAAGAGTTAGAGAATGCCTGCTATGAAATTCCTAAGGCTAATTCATAGACAATTTAAACGTATTTATATTAATACTTTGTGCTGAGGTTATTATTTGTGCATATATAGTACATTATCAGCATCCTAAATCAATGTAATGTCTGATACACCGGATGGCTGATTGGAACAATAGAATCTCATGGATCTCTATAATTGAAGGGTGGTTTGCAAGATGTCTCAATGTGCGTTTCGGCAGAGAACTGCCTTCCTCATGAGACCCACCTCCAATGTACTCCTTCTGTAAAAACAAGATACATCCTATCTTAGTGCCACTACTCTGAAATTCATACCAAGAACACAATATTATCACAATATTATTAGAAAAATACTACCTCCACATAGATGAGCCGACCACCATGGAAGATGAAAGAGAAATGAAATAAGAAAGACAGAAACAAGAAATAAGAATTAAAAATATTTGTGCATTAATGATCTTCTTGTGCCCATAAGTGCATAAAGTGTAAATAAAAACAAAATCTATAAAAAGAAAGTGGTGTGTGTACAGATAAGTATGCCAGATAAGTATGCCAGCATCCAAGAGTGACTCCGTTTCATGCTGAACCTAGATGTAAGAAAATACCCAAACCAGTGGTATGGACCTCCCACTACCCATCTACTAAACCACCACCCTCCTCACACTCAACCCTGGAAGACTTAGAGAATGCCAACAGGCCTCGCCGAACACGACCCATGGCCAGTTCTCCTGCCTCCACTGCTTCCAGACCCTCACCGCCACCCCTGTCATCCAACACTGCCGATGCCAGCACCGGCGACACCCTAAAATGCATCCTCCTCAACTTACGTCTGTACACAAACACGCCATGGAAATCTGGAACCTACTTGACTCTCTCTCACCCGATATCACCTTCTTCACAGAGACCTGGACCAACACATCCTCCACCCTCGACATCAGCACCGCCATCCCCGACGGATATAAGATCCAGAGGAAAGACCGTCCTACCCACCCAGTAGGGGGCCTCACCATCGCCCAAAAGAGCAACCTCCACCTCACCACCTCCAGCGAAACCTTCCCCTCCGCCGAACACCTGCACTTCCAGATCCATACCACCCCCAAAGTCACATTCCGAGGAACCCTCATCTACAGACCCCCCGACCACTGAACACCCTTTGCCACCACCATCACTGACTTTATCACACCCCACGCCATTGCCTCAACAAACTACATACTCATTGGAAACCTGAACTTCCACCTCGACAACCCCAGTGACCCCAACTCCACTACCTTTCGTGACAACCTCGCCAGCATCGGACTTAAACAACTCGCAAACACACCGACCCACAGAGCAGGACACGGACTTCGCGGCAGGAAACAGCGTCCAATTCAGCCACCCAAAGCAACTGCCATGGACCGACCACCACTGCCTACACTTTGCCATCAACAAATCCAAGGCACCCAAACCAGCCCCAAGCCCACCACAAAGGAACTGGATCAAGGTTACCGACAAGCCCGGGTTAGATGTTCACACATCTAGCCTGGGCATCGATTGAAATTCGAATCGCATACTATCAAGGCCATTATCGCCGCTATATCGGCAGTTTCCTGCCGGTAAAGCGGCGATAAACTACCGCAGCTTCCTTGATAATATGGCCCTAGGTGTGGGTCTAATCTTCAATCAGCAATTGTATAATCTTTTTGGGAAAGGCTGCCCTGGCACATGCTCAATTCAGTGAGGCTGCCGCTGAAGGTATATTAGCGTACCATTTCATTTAGCACAACCACCGATTTCAGTCAATAGATTCTACATCAACATTGATTTGGAAACTGTTTGATGAAACATTCTGCTGTGCTCGCACCATGACTGAAGTCTTCCTTATGAAACTACTGCCTCCACTTTCAATGATTTACTTAAATTGTGACTTAAATAACATTGCTTTAAATCAGTTTATATTGATGCTTCTTACAGGAAAGAAGTTAAAATATTACCAATAGTCATTCAGTCTTTTAAGTACTTTGAGAGCTTTGAAGTGAACTTTACACTCCTAAGAGCAGCTGAGGGATTTCCTTTTTTTTCAGCCTGAGGAGCTGGGCTAGAGCTTCCCCAGATGCCTGAGGCATTTTTTTCCCCAGTGTAGTTACGGTCGGCGCTCATGGCGCACCAACATCAGTACACAGAAAGAGAAAGTGAAATGAGCCGAGCGTGCAAATCACTTTCACTACCTACGTGCTCCTGGGGCTAATTTAATCCCTGAGCACGTAGGCAGACGCAAGAGGTATCACTGGAAAGGGAAGAATCTCCTTTTTTGAATGGCCCCCTTCCCTAGTGGATTGCTGTTTGCGGGGCGCCGCAGAAGGTCGATCACAAGCAGGTATCCACTACTACACACCGTGGAAGGGGGAGCATCCCCTTGGGCAAGGGCCTTTGCTCCCCATTATAATTTTGCGATATTCAGTCTTTCTGTCCCCCCCAGGGGGCATATGGGGGCAGTAGTCCCTGATCTACTAGGCACCAGGGATTTTTTTTGTTAAAACTAGTGGTGGGATATTATAATGCCCCCACCCCTACCACAAATTGGTGGGGGCGATATGCTCTCCAGCTGACAAATCACCCACAAGGCACCAGAGATTATTCTTTTTTCTTTTGTATAATTGAGAGGTGGGGGCTTTTATATCAGTTCTTAGAGTGGAGCTACTGGATACACTCATTCAAGCCCAGAGGGAAATCTCAATCCCAAAATCATGGGGCGGGACGGAAATTATAGTTATCCTGAAAAAAGGTAAACCCGCCACAGCTCCTGGGTCATATAGACCTATTGCCTTAATGAACGCTGATGTGAAGCTCTATTCTAAAATTCTGGCAACAAGGTTGTCAGCTGTCATAGAAAAATTAGTCACCCCAGTACAACACGGATTCATCCCGGGGAAAGGGACTACAGAACATGTTAGGACTGTGATCACCTGTTTTGATGCCATGGAGGCTTCTGGCGGCCTTGTCGCGGCTTTATTTTTAGACGCCGAGAAGGCTTTCGACAGGGTCGCTTGGGAGTATTTGTGGGTGCTAATGAGAACTTTTGGGTTCGGTGATAATTTTATAAGAGCAATTCAGGTTCTTTATAGGGATCCAACGGCTAGAATTAAAATCAATCGGGAATTAACAGCGGCGGTGCAGATTAAAAGAGGAACAAGGCAAGGTTGTCCTAGCTCTCCTCTTTTATTCGCACTGTATATGGATCCCTACTTACGCAATCTTAATCTTAATCCCAGTATTCCCCCCATGTGCGTAAATGAGATAGAAGTTAAAGTGTTGGCATACGCAGACGATGTCGCAATAATTACTCCTGATCCTGTAAGGGCAATTGGTGAGATAGAACAAGAGGCCCTAAATTTTGGCAATATCTCTGGTTACAAGCTTAATAGAGCCAAAACACAGATTATTAAAAACATTGTTGCTCAATGTAATGATCCACGAGTGGTTTCGGCAGCAGTTTATCTTGGGGTCGAAATTTCTCCTAATTTAGGGACAGTAGTTGATCGTAACATCTCCCCCTTACTGAGGAAAGTAAGTTCGGACCTGATGAGGATAAATAATCTTAGGCTTACGTTAGTGGGCCGCACTAATATTATTAAAATGCTTATACTTCCCAAATGTCTTTACTTTTTTCGTACAATTCCTCTTTTGTTTGAATCACTTTGGTTTAACAAACGGGAGTCGATTCTTAATAAATGTATTTGGTCGTATGAGAAGACAAGACGGGCATACAAATTTATGACTTTGCAAAGGGACAGGGGAGGTTGGGGGGTTCCTGATTTTAGGTTTTGCTATTGGGCATCGGTATTGCAATATATTCAAGGCTTGATCGGAGCAAATGAAGAGGATCTGAAAGTTAAAGCTGTCTCAACTATGATTTATTCAATTGTATTGGGTGAAGATTCAGTAAATGCTTTCTTAAATTGTACAGATTCATCATATTATAAGCGTACACGATTCAAGACAGTTGCCGCAGCTTACAATGTATGGTCTGCTGTTGCGAAAAATTGTGGATTAGGGAGATTTAACAGGTATACTAGATTGTATAGGAATAAGTCCCTACCCCCTTTAATTTTTTCTGATACCATTATGGCAGACTGGGATAGAAAAGGTATTAAAAAAATAGGAGATATGCTAGACTTAGATGGAAATATACTTCAATTTTCAGATCTGATGGCTAAATTTAATATAGCAAGATATAGTTTTTTTAAGTATCTGCAGATTAGGAGTTTTTTTTCTAAGAAAAAAGGAGGTGTGGGAGGATTTAATACAAGTAACATTATGGAAGCAATAGCGCAAAGTGGGGTGTGCTCCATTCGATATTTCTATGCCCAGCTGGTTGAAACGAAGAAGGACGACACTGCCAAATTTGGTAATAAATGGGCTGGAAAATTAGGGATATCATGTGAGGTTTTTCTGAAGTCCTTGGAGTTAGGTTGTTCAGCCTTTTATTCTGACCCACTCCAATCTCAGCATTTCAAAACGCTGTATCAACTTTACCATACGCCAGATCACATAGCACAGTGGGGTGCTACTACCGGGATTAATTGCTGGCGTTGTAATGCTCTGGCCGCAGACAGTATTCATATTTTTGCGCTCTGTCCCAAATTAAGACCCTTATTGAAGGGTATTGAGGAATTTATGGCCCATACACTTGCTTTAAATGTGACTCTAACACCGACAGTAATTATGTTAGGAGTTAGGGGTTGCGAAGGCGACCATAGTGAATTTATATTCGTAGCGATGGCGGTTCTCAGGCTGTTGATTGCTAGAGTCTGGCTGGACCCCCTACCCCCGGGAATACAGCAGTGGATTGCTTTATTATTGGGGACGTTTAACCTTGAAAAGGGTATATTTGGGAAAAAAGGTAAAAGGGTAAAAAGGTGGGGAAGGAGAATTTGGGAACCGGTACATCGATGGAAGGAAAGGACAAATGCAAGTGTAGTCTGATGTATCATTATATTTGATTAATAGCTTTCTTCTTCTTTCTTCTTCTTTTTGTGTCGAAGGTGATGTTTAGTACTATATTGTTTTTCTGGATAGTAACCTTGGTTCATTATATGTATTAATTTTATTTGTATTCTGTGTTATGTGTGTGCCAGAAAAATCCTTTGTTTTACAATAAAAATATTTTAAAAAAATAAAAAAGAGAGGTGGGGGCTGCCTACAATGGGCAAGCCAATGTGTTGTACTTGAATACGCGTGTTACAGGTTCTATACATAACCTCCATGTGTTGCCATAATGCTGGTATGTGGGGAGTTCCAATAAAGATTGTCCATGTCCAAAAAACAAGGATGAGTTACGCTCTTTTTTAGGGTTGTGTGAGTTCCACTCACATTTCGTTTCTGATTATGCTAGTAAATGAGGTCCTCTCTAATATGTTAAGGACAAACGTCGGTTTTGTGTGGGATGTTAACTGTCCAGAAACTTTTGAGTTGGTCATGTCAGAAATGGTCAATGCAAAGACGCTTGGAGTTTATGACCCGGCTGTCCCTTGTACCATTACAGTTGATGCTAGTAATTATGGTTATGGGGATGTGCTTACCCAATCTTCAAGTGTGGGAGAAGCTACTATCAGCTATGCTTCCAGAGTTCTGCGAGATCCGGAACTTAACAACTCTGTGAACGAAAAGGAGTTTTTGGCGTGTTACTGGGCGTGAGAAAAGTTCAGAACTTATATTTGGGGTAGGAATTTTGTCATCCAAACTGATCATAAACCCCTCAAATACATTCTGGCTGGATGATCGACTTAAATATGCCACGCCACATATTGCACGTTTTACAACCAAACTTTTAACAGTATGATTTTGAGGTAAAGCACATCCCAGGAAAGGAAAATGTCAGAGCTGATATGCTATTTAGACTTCCCTTAAGTGAAGATGATGTATTCAATGTGGAGGAGGACAAGGAGGACTGCATTATTGCTTTTGTTGATGCAGTTGAAAACAAGGCATGCAGTGAGATTGAGTGGAACGAGGCGTTGAGTGAAGATTCCATTCTTGGAAGAGTAAAAGAGTATATTGTGAGAGGTTGGCCTAGAGAGAGATGCGTGCCTCCTGAAATTCAGCCTTTTTGGAAAGTTGCTGATGAACTCCTGATCGAAGATGGTGTCATCATGAGGGATGGTAGGTGTATTCCTCCTATGATTGTACGTATCAAGTTGGTTGATTATGCACATGGTGGACATCTTGGGGCGACGATGACCAAAAGGCGTGTCAGACTGCACTATTGATGGCCTTCTATGGACAAGGACATAGAGTTAAGGGTCAAGGAATGTGTTGTCTGCTGTGGGGCAGAAAAAAGTTTAAAAGTTGTCAATCCACCGGTAAACAACCTTTACAACGCAACTTTTACCACGCAGTGCCTTTACAACGCAACTTTTACAACGCAAACCATTACAACGCATTGCGCTGGGGGGCGCTCTAGGATAGGGTATGTGTTTAATGTACTATCCAACACCTTCCCTACTATCCACGGGGACTGGAGTTGGAATAGTAAATTAAACAATTCACTATCCAGCGCCTAAAAGCATTATGTGTTGTAAAGGTATTCGTTGTAAATACCACGTTGTAAAGGCATGCGATGTAAAAGCATGCGTTGTAATGTCATACATCCATTTTCATCCCTACAATTTACTTTTTGCATTTGTGTTGAAGGACTTTCACAGAAAGTGGACTGAAGTTAAGTTTTGTGCTTCTCCAACAGCAAGCAATGCGATTATTTTTCTAAAAGAGATCTTTATGAGGGAAGGTTTTCCAGAAGCACTTATTTCTGATAATGGTGTGCATTGTGTTAATCAGGAAATTTGTGTGTTTTTGAATGAATCTGGTTTAAAACATTTAAGAAGCTCGGTTGGACATTCTCATACCAATGGTCTGGTTGAGAGGTTGTACAGTATTGTGGTGGAATGTATTAAGTGGGCAAAACATAATGGTCTTGATGTGGAGGGTGCTGTCAGATCCATGCTGTGCACAACGCCACATTCTCTCACAAAGGTGCCCCCTTTGTATCACTTAAAGGTACCCACTTCTGCTTTATATCCAGCTTGGCTTTTAAGAACAGTTTGTGACAAAGTTTTGTGTTGGATGCATCATGTTGCTTTGGAATCCCGAGTCGAAACTGCTCAGAGGAGGATGTTCGACAGATATAATCAAAAGAAGTCTGCTAACACAGTCAATTTGCATCCTGGGGACCTGGTTTGTGTCAGAAACACTAATTTTGTCAAGAAAGGAGGTATGTCTTTTGGTGATCCTGTCTGTGTCGAGGAAGTTTGTTGTGGTGCCATTAGGGTACGTGGTGGGCATTGGTGGAATGCGGGAAAAGTTGTAAGAATTCATTCTGCTGCTCATAACTTTAATGGCACAAGATGTGATGTTGATTTGCCTTCTGGACTAACTAATGTTTCTTCAGGTAATGTTCCTTCTGGACCTACTAATGTGCCTTCAGGTAAAGCTTCTGAAACCTTTGTAACAAGTGTAGCGCCAAGAATGTCTACTTGCGTTAGACGTGTTCCTTTGAGGTTATGATGAAACTTCTTATTTTCCTCCATTATTTCATCTGCATTAATTGTTCTAAAATAGATACTTTTCCTGTATCTCCATGTTCTTGCATTTAGATTTTTGTTAGTTAGATATTATTTGTAAATTTTTAGTGTATATTTTTATTTTCCTCCCCGAGTGAAAGAAAGCCCAATAGGCACCAGGAATTTTTGTTTTGAATCGGTATTGGTGGGGGCTGCCCAAAATGGGAATCCCAATGCCCCCACCCTCAAATTAAAAAGGGACAGTCTTTCGGCCTGCCTTGAAGGGGCAGATGAGGGTTAATACCCCTAATCTGCCCTCAGGGGCAAAAAGCCCACTAGACACCAGGATTTTTTTTTAAATAAAAGATGGGTGTGCCCATCCCCAAATAATAACCCCAGTCCTTTTGTCCTCCCTGAGGGCAAATGGGGGGGACAGAAAGCCCACAATGCACCGGAGATGGGTTTATGGGTATGTCAGGGAGTAGCCCCTTAGGCAAGGGTTGCTCTCCTTTCTTTGTGAGCACATTTTGGCTGCTGCTGCCTCTCCTTTTGGAGACAAATCAGCTTTATTTTTAGGTTCATCTGCCCCCAAGAGGGTAGAAAAACACAAGACAATAGCAAAACTTTCTGTGTGTGTGAATTGGAGTTCAGCTGATGGTCTGTGTGTACTGGTGTTTTGGCTGGCTATGTGTGAACCTGCATTTTGCTGGTGGTGTGTGTGGAGTAGCGCTTAGCTGGCAGTGTGTGTGGACTGTCGCTTGGCTGGCAATGTGCGTGGATGGCGGAATACATGGATGGCTCTTGGCTGGTGGTGTGCATTGATGGTACTTTGCTGGCGGTGTGGCTTGTGTGAATCCTCCTGTGTTTTATTACCCACAATCCCCTGCAAACCGTACATTTACCTAAAAAGTCACACTTTACTCACATTTCTGTGTGGAAAAGTTGTGGGATCACCATGCCAGCACAAATTTCCCACCATCCAGCGTTTCCCTTGGTAGGGAGGTATACTTTTTATCGGGAGAACAAGGGCAATGCTTACTGGTAGGATACATGTGCCGGCATAGTGATCCCAAACAGAAATGTGAGGAAAATCTGATTTTTTAAGCAAAATTTGAGGTTTGAGTGGATTCTGGGTAAGAAAACATTGGGGGATCCATGCAAGCCACACCTCCACACCTCCCTGGACTCCCCCGGAGGCCTAGGTTTCCCTAGGTGGCTGCCAGGCCTGGGAACAAAACACAGGTGCCCCCCTTTCAAAACTAGTTTGTTTTGTGATACATCATTTTGATGTCTCCACAATATGATTTGGGCCCCTCCCTGTCACAGGCACTTGGCACACCCATACACGTGAGGTATCATTTTTACAGGAAGACCTGGAGGAAAGCTGGATGGTAGGAAATTTGTGTCAGCCCAGTGATCCCACAACTTTCCCACACAGAAATATGAGGAAAATGTAATCTTTTATGCAAAAGGTGAGGTTTGAAGGGGATTCTGGGTAAGAAACCATTGGGGGATCACATAAGCTACACCTCCCTGGACTCCCCCATGTCTCTCAATTTCTGAAATGTCTGAGTTTGGTAGGTTTCCATAGATGGCTGCCAAGCCCTGACCAAAGCGCAGGTGCCCCCCTACCAAAACCTTGTCTTTTTGTGATTGATAATTATGAAGTCTCCACAGTAAGTTTTGGGGCATTTCCTTTTGTAGGTACTAGGTGTACCCACACAAGTGAGGTACCATTTTTAACTGGAGACTTGGTGGATTGCTGGACAGTTGGAATTTTGTGGCTCCCCACAGATTCCAGAACTTTCCATTACAAAATTGTGAGGAAATTTGTTGTTTTTACAAAGATTGAGCTTTGTAAGGGATTCTTGGTAATACAACCTGGTGTGAGCCACACAAATCACCCCATCCTTTAGTGTCTAGTTTTAAAAAATGTACAGGCTTGCTAGGTTTCCCTAAGTGTTGGCTGACCTAGCGCCTAAAATCCACAGCTTGGCATATTGCAAAAAAGGCTCAGTTTTCTGTGAAAAAATGTGATGTGTCCACGCAGCGTTTTGGGCTGTTTCCTGTTGCAGACACTAGGTCTACCCGCACAAGTGAGGTGCCATTTTTATCAGGAGAATTGGTTGAATTTTGGGTGGGTGGAAGAATGTGGCTCCTCACAGATTTGAGAACTTTCCATCACAGAAATGTGAGCAAAATTAGTTTTTTAAGCAAATTATGAGGTATGCAAGGGATTCTGGGTAACAGAACCTAGTGAGAGCCACACAAGTCGCCCTATCCTGGATTCCCCTGCGTGTCTAGTTTTCAAAAGTGTACAGGTTGATAGGTTTATCTAGCTGCTGGCTGAGCTAGAGTTCAGAATCCACAGCTAGGCACATTTCAAAAAAGGTCAGCTTTCAGTGGAAAAATGTGATGTGTCCGGGCACTAGGCCTAGAGTAGTAGAACAATTGTTATTACCGGTTATCTTTCTATGCATTTCTGCCTTCCAAATGTATGACAGTGTGTAAAAACGAAGATGTTTGAAAAAGGCCCTCTAATTCACCTGTTTGTACTGCTAACCACAAATTCAGAGATGTGCAAATAACCACTGTTTCTAAACTCCATATCTTGTTCCCATTTCAGAAATACATAGGTTTCCTTCATACATGTTTTACTAAAAGAATTTCAGTATATCCGGTACACAATGAAAAACCATTGCATGGTGCAGGTCAATTATTGGCTCCGGGTACCTCGTGTTCTTAGTGAACCCACAAACCAGATTCATCTCTGCAACCAGAAGGGTTCTGCGGACATAACGATATATTGCTTTAAAAAATGTAGAAGAGTTAGAAAAAGTTACAGGTGAAAATGCAGGCACAAATGGCTGTTTTTTTGTTTTTATCAATTTCCATATTTTTTATTTCCCACTGTTACTTTCTATAGGAAAATCTCTAAGGATCCACACAATGACCCCATAATGAATTTATCATTTCATTTTCTTTTCTCATATGTGTAGCATTTTGGGATCCATTATTGGTTTCACATCCATTTCTACTACTAACTGGATGGAGTTTATAAGCATTAAAAAAAGAAAAAAAGGCTATGTCCCAGTAAAATGCCCAAACTGTGTAGAAAATGTTGGTTTCCTCAAAAAAGTCTGCTGGTTCCCGAAGGATGAGAAGATGGTGATTGTAGCACCATAAACCCTTATTCAATACAATTTGCAGGGGAAAAAAACAGGCTCTGTCTTCTGCAGCACATTTTTCCAATTTTTCCCATAATACCCAAAAGTTCGCTATACTTTGCCGAATTTCTCAATCCACAAACCCTGGGTACCTTTAAAATCCTGAGGATGTTGGAAGAAAAGGACGTAAATTTGGTGTTGATAGCTTATGTGGACAAAAGGTATTGGGGCTTAAGCAAGAACTCCACCAAATAGCCAAAAAAGGGTGTGTAACAGGGGAAGAAAAAGCCTGGCAGCAAAGGGGTTAAGCAACTGTGCCCAGCCTTGAGAAGTGTGACCTGCTTGAAAAAGTAGTTGGGTTTTGCGCAAATGATACTAAAAAACTTTGGGGGGAAAGCTAGAGCAGGTAAGAACACTGTACTCTGTACGCTGAAGGGAGGTATTTCTGATAACAAAGTGCTTGAAATAGAGTGTGCTGCACACATTGCCCAGATTTATCAATCGATTGTGTTGCCCATGCTTCATGCAAGGTGAGGCAAAGGCAACACAATCCTTAAGTCAGATTCAAGAGCGGCTCATGCAGGTAAGAGTGGTGGGGGGGACTAGACAGATGAAGATGAGGGATAATTGAATAAATAATTACATTTCCCTAATCGTCATCTGTAGAGTCCCGCCCCACAACTCTTACTTGCACGGGCCACTCCTGGTCAGATTTACCAAGCCATGCAAAGCCACCTTGCGTGGCCCTGCATGACTTAGTAAATTTCGAGTAATGTAAGGCAGAGCATGTTACTGCCTTGCCCTACTCTGTGTCTGGAAGGCGTTTCCTGGGTAGATGTTCCCATGCTTCCACCCATGCTTTTTGGTTCATTCCCAGCTTTACCAAGACAAGCAAACCTGGGAATGCATCAAAATGTACTCTGTCCAGATAGAGGCGCAACAAGGAGAAATATCTTTATTTCTTCTTGCTGTTTCCTCTTTCTAAGTGTGTTGGATTCTGTAGCACTCTTAGAAATAGGAGAAAAAACCTGTAAGGATTGTTTATGTGCAGGAAGGTGCCCCTTTTTGCAAATAAAAACAATCCTGCCTGCAGTTTGGGCACCCTTGCAAGGGTGCTTGCATTGGCACTAGACAGCACATACCCATACACAAGCTCCTTGCGCCATTTTTGTGCGGCTGTTGCATCACTTTTTGTGACGCAGACGTGGCATAAAAATGCGTCCCATTTACAATGTGAAGCATCTAGGGAGATGCACCACGTTATGAAGCCCTACATCACATTATACCTGCGTCAGGTATAATG
This sequence comes from Lissotriton helveticus, assembly GCF_964261635.1. Classification (NCBI taxonomy): domain Eukaryota; kingdom Metazoa; phylum Chordata; class Amphibia; order Caudata; family Salamandridae; genus Lissotriton; species Lissotriton helveticus. Next base: position 1,711,770,321 of record NC_136059.1, read on the forward strand.
TATGCAGGGTGGGCGTTCCCACGCAAAAAAAAGCCTCCTATGAGTGACGCAGTGAAATCTACAAGATTTCACTGCCTCACTTATAGGACGCCGCTGCGTCAAACCCTTACGCCTGCTTGAAGCAGGCATAAGGAGTGACACAGCACAATGAGGATAGGCCTGCCATGCATTGCTAAAGTTGTGTCATGCTTGCAACACGACTCCAGCAATGCGTGACTTTTGCGCCAACAGATGCATCAGAATTTCTGACACATCTGTCAATCCCATGGTGTGCCGTATTGATCTCTTGACTGGGTGAGAGTAATCTGCTTAATTCAGAGACTCTGTCCCTCACCACCCCTTGTTGTAAATAATTTTGTCCACCCTAAGCGTGGAAGGGTATACTCAGACATGAGTCCCTTGCTCATTGCACCATCAGGATTCAAGCAAGCCGGGCCGAAGACGGCTGTAATGCCAGAAACCGGTCCCCGGAAGCTTGTTTCCTTCCCAGTGTAAGAATTGGCTTTTGTAGTTTGGTTTGCCCTGTTCCCATCATGCACTGGGACAGGAACAGACTAATTTGCATACAGCCAGGTTCTGAAACTGTGATGGTGCAATGAGCTAAAAAACGGTGTTGGATCTAGCCCTGATCTCTTGACTGGGTGAGAGTAATCTGCTTAATTCAGAGACTCTGTCCCTCACCACCCCTTGTTGTAAATAGTATTGTAAATACGGCGCATCCATGGTGGTGCAAGAGTTTCTCAGGGTGGCAAAGGGAAAGTGATGAAACTCTACAGATGCGGCACTTTCTTGTAAATCAGCCCCCATAGTTTGCCAGTGCAGTGAGAGAGCAGTAGCACCATATCTTAGTAAATATGGCACATTTCTGTTGTCTCCATTTGACACAGGTCAACAAGTGTCTTCATGCGTTGCACTGTATCAAATTGTGATAAATCTGAACCATAGCCCATAATGCAATGCAAACTACTGCTAAAGAGCTGCCTATGAACGTAGAATCTTTTATGTTAAAATTGTAGAAATACTTCAATATCTACACTATCCAAACCAAACATCTAAAATAATTTTGTGAGTTTGTTGCTATAGATTATCAGAGACTCCTAAGTACTAGAAATACTGATTTTCTTTCTCCTATTCCTGCAGTTGACAGGGTCTTTAACTGTTGCCAGCTGTACGTTGTTATTTGTTGTCCAGAGCAAATCCCCTGATAGCAACAGTCATGTGTATTTTTAAACCCTGTCAGGTTCTAATTTTTGCACAACCAACAGACTCTTTTCAGTGGTAAAATACAAGAAATGGAAATGGAAAACAGCCTGCAAATGCCATATGCATTGCAGAAAAATGACACAATAGTCAAAGTAATGGTGAGATGCCTGCTTCATGGGCATAATCGTGAAGGAGTTTTTAACTCCCTGAAAAACAGACAGAGGCTAGTATCATAAACACAAATATGTAACTCTGTGTGTGCTTTCTACAACAGCAGAATTTACTACTTGGGAGAGTGTGGCCATTTTTTCTGACTTGAACACCTTTTCCTGGATCCTTCTTGACACTCTTCCTGTCTGGGATAATTGTGAAATATCTCTCCTGTTTGGAAAGTCAGTATCACGTAAATGTGAAATGGAGCTTTTTGACTAGATCACCTGTGTATGAAAATATACAGCAGATAGACTCACCTAACGGAATGATCAAAGGAAGGTTGCAGAAGAACAGTGGGTGGCAATTTTTTACTAATTTCACAAATCACAATATTAGGCATGATTCACAAAAAGTCTTCGTACTCATACTTGGGGGGAAGCCAGGATGGAGAAACCCCACAGGACGACTGGACCTTGGTTAGCTAGAACAACAAACCCACAAGGAGAGGGCACTTGACTTAGCGCTACCAAAACCAAAACGCAACTTCGAATATGCTCGTGGAACATAAATGGCCTAGGAAACAAGACATCGGACACAGAATTTATCTCCTATATCCAAGGCTTCGACTTAAATTTAATGCAGGAGACTTGGTTGGAAGAACCTCAGCACTTACTTGGCTATAAAACCCATCACCTCCCAGCAACCAAAGGAGCCAAATTTGGGCACCTGAATGGTGGCTTATCTATCTACTCGTAAATTAGCACCATAAGGGGGACAAGAGAGGTTGACTCCATTCTAACCCCAACAAACAGGCTTAAAATTCTTGCATTGGATATAGAGGAGGGTAATGCTAAACAACAAATTATAGTGCTAAATGTTTATATTCACCCACGAGACAAAGCCAGAGGAATTAAAATGGTGGGCATGGAAACAACAAAATTAATCTTGATAGAGTCAACAACTAACCTTGTAGTGGCCAGAGATTTTAACATGCATCTATTAGGACCACAATCAAGGAACAATGAGCTGGAGGAACAACTAACTGCAAGGAAGATTCCCATCCAGGTACAGTGCTTAAAAAGATAACTCTGTCAGCCCATTCCAGGAACTTTATACAGGATATGGCGCACCTGAGCCTTGTGGTACTAAATGGTTGCTTTCCGGGAGATCAACTGCCTGCAGCAACTTATCATAAAGCTAGGGCTAGCTCTACAATAGATTTCACATTAGTTACTCTGCAATTGTTTAGCAGGATTTCTAGTTTCAGGATTGGAACAAAAGAGCACAGCGACCACCAGACCCAGGAAATTTCGATACGTATAAAGGAGAGGTCCCTGATCTTCCAAGTGGAGGATCCAGCGACTATTAACACCGTGAAATTCAGAAGGCTCAACTGCAAAACAAGCCAACCATAGCTAAGTCAATCTGGGAAAACCAAGCAAAGGCACATAGTAATGCAAAAATCCACTGGGAAACATTGACCAAACGACTAGGGGACCAGTACGCTAACACCCAGATTGTAAGATCACGATCTGGAAACCAACTCAACCATCTATCAATCTCCAATATACCAAACCTGAGGGCCCTCAACAAAGATATAAACAAAACATTACAAAAGCTAAGACAAAGGGGATTCAAAACTACTCTACAAAAAACCCTTGTGCAGTTAAAAGCAACAAAGAAAAAAGTGATCTGGAGAGCAAAATGGGTAGCTGAAGATACTCTGTGGGCAAAGCTCTTGTATTACGCAAAGACAAATCAAAGCGCAAAATTCTGACAAACAATTAGCAATTTAGATAATGCCAACATGCAAGGTATTAACGCTCACCTAACAGAGGAAACTTGGGCAGGCCACCTCCTGGAACATTTCAACTCAAAAGGGGAAAGCCCTGCTACAGCGCTACCCGGGTCAGGTCAGCCCGACAAGCTAAGCCCCAATGGAAACATCGGCAGGAGGTCAATAAGAGATCTTTGCAGATTAAAAACCGAGTAGCCAAAGGTAGGCCAGAGGGCAAACCTGACCCTAACTGCATTCCCCAATATTATTCAAAAATGCCCCGAACTACTGGGTGGCCACATTACTACCAGTGTTCAATATCGTAGGAGAAGGGGGCGGTATTCCAGACTCCTGGAAAGGCTCCATAATATCTCCAATCAACATAAGGGAGATAAGAATAAAGCAACCAGCTGCAGACTTGTAGCCCTAATTGACGTTGAGGCGAAATACTATGCCGGTCTCTTCCTGGACAAATTATCAGCATGGGCAAATGAAAAAGCCATCATCCCCATTAATCAAGCAGTCTTTTGCAAAGGCACAGGGACCATCACAAATCTACTTGCCTTGACACTATTGTTGGACGGCATCAAAGCAGCAAATTTCCCCCTTTTCCTTTGCTTCATTTACTATTCTGCTGCTTTTGACCGTATAAACAGGCACAAATTGTGGGCTAAACTAGCGAAGATAGAAATTCCAGCAGCGCTATGAAAGCAGATAATCCTCCTACATACTAACACTTGGGTTCAAGTGAAGCTAGAAACCTGTGAATATCTGTCAAGGAGAATACCAACTACGAGGGGATTGAATCAGGGGTGCGTGCTGGCCCCTATGCTTTTTAACTTGTTTATGGCAAACCTTTTTTCAGAATTAAACAACAATATCTCACATGCACTCAGGCTAGGGGGGTTGTCACTCTCTAACCAACTGTATGCTGACGACGTCGTGCTAATTAGCTGAACTCCAATCAGGCTTCAGCACCTGTTAAATACAACTATCAATCACGCAGCATCTAACCTAGATAAGTCAAAGGTTATGCGCTTTAACCCGAAAAAGAACACAACCGGATTTTACTGGAACCTGGCAGGTCCACCCATGTAAGTTGTGGCGGAATGTAAGTACCTAGGGGTGATACTTAACGAGAAAGGTACTTTTAAACCACAAAAAGAAGCCATAAAATTGAGAGGAAACTCCATAGCAGTAGCTCTAAAATCTCTGAAACTTAAAATTGCCAGGTCAAGCGTAACCCCTTACTACGAGTTGTACAAGCAAAGTTAATCCCAGCTGTCACTTATGGGAGAGAGTGCCTCAGGGGAAAAGATGAGTATACTTTGGAACAAACTGTGTTGAGATCTGCAAGGATAATCTTCAGCCTACCAAATAATGTCTCTCCTGCACAAATCAGGCTGGAGTTTGGTCTACAGTCGCAAAGAATTGCTCAAATCGCCGCCTATGTGAAATGCTGGTTTAGGATCAGAAGCTTCGATAAGAGCTCTCTGAATTTCTATCTATGGAAATAGATAAACTCAAGCAAAGCCTGCACCCCAAGAGATTACCTGACCGCATCCATAAATCACCTAGGACTGAAGGAGCTCTGGGCAACCCCGGGAACGCAGAACAGCTACAAATCTTTGGTAAATAAGACAGTAAAAGGTCTGTCAGTTCTCGAGGACAAAGAAACGCTCTGGGGAAGGTCCCATGGTTGGTGGGTGCTGCTGATGTATACAAACCCTGGCCCGCAAAATTATATGTGTGCTGGCTTCAGCAGGAGATTAAAGAGAAACATCTCCAGTTTCGATTGGGAATTGTTCCTGTCCTGCCGCACCTAACAACATGGAAGCGATTCGCAGAAATAACTAAATGCCGCCTTTGCTGGAAAGCAGAAGAGAGCATTAGGCATCTACTATGCATCTGCCGCGGACTAGACCCAGAACGCTGGCTCACCATCCCCTGAAATTGGGATTCTTTTTCTGGGGAAACACCAGACACAAAAAGCTTTCTTCTTACCACATTGAAAATATGTTTTTGTTAACTGTTGGGCACTTGAGTAGCCATGGACTGGTAGCATCCCTATTATAAAAATTGACTAGAAGTCTGATATACGATACTACTAATCTTGCTATTACAAATGTAACTCATAGGCTCTATTTAATTCATGTTTTTATATTACATGTCTGGGACTAAGGACTGCCCAAAGTTCATCAGATAAATAGACATTTCGTCAGAGCAAGGAACAAGTCAGATGAACAGGAAATGCTGGGCTAAGACAAATTGTACCATAGCTCTTTTATTGTTGTTTGCACAAATGATGAACTTGTAGTTTATTTTTATGAACTTCCGCCTTGAGGGATTCCTTTTTGTAAAGGTTTTTATTAACTTATACAATAAATTCCGTACTTACTTACCTCGTGCTGGGGGCCCGCAGCCGTGATGACGGGGCCTGCATTCAGGATTGGGCCTCCGCAAAGAGAGACGGCAATGCAGAGGTCCCGTCAGAAGTGCAAGCCCCCTGCGACGACCATAACGAGTAGGGAGTCCCTCTGTGAATCTGGCCCATTATGTTTAAGAACATTGCTCTGACGGTACATTGTTCAATATGTCTGCCAGGAACAAATGCTTGAGTGGAAAGAATATTTTCCATTATGAACGCTACCTGGATGGATGAAAGAAACAGCATGGAGCTGGGGACTCCGAAATCATTGTTGATCACGAGGGTCAACTTTGAATATAGCTGCAGTGCTTTCCATGATTGCTGCAAACAAAAAGGCAATGCAGCAGAACCATTCCTTGGATAAGTATTGTGAAGTGCAACAATAAAAGCTCTTATACATCCGACAGAGTAATTTTCAGCTGTCTTTGAACTTGGTTCCACTTTATAGATTCCACGTATATATGACTCCTCATCTTATTAATGTCTTAGAAACTTACATTTTTCTATAGGAGCAAAAATATTTGACAGTGCTGAATATAGAATGCTTAGTGCTTCATAGGCAAGAGCATTCTACAAACAGGGGAACCTGATTTTGATGACTACAGCATATGTATATTTGCTTATTTAAAGATAAGATAGCATACATGGAGTTTCAAGGCAAGTGTTGTCACTAACTCCTGCAAATGTTTAAACTAGTTGAGGCAACGTTTATGTTGATGATTGCTTCAAAATGTAGTCCTTCTTCTACATGACCTGTCCCATTTTTTGGTTTTGAGAATCTAGACGCTGTAATGAGGGCCTGGCCGCAGCAGTCAGCTCACCAAGGGTAGCCAATGTCTGTTGCAGGCCAATCCCCCATGGTCACTAGCCCCCACAGACACCCACTCCTCATTTTTCTCCCATGATATCGCGGTACTCCCAGGGAACTACACAGGAGAACCATTCTTGGTCCGATGCGAGTCCAGTAGTGCCTCACAGGGGTCTTGCTGGGTCCAGCAGTACCTGTGGCACAAATGTTTATTCTTTAAATTTGTCCTGGGGGTCCCTCTTAGTCCAGAAACAACGACCTGGGGATTAGAGCACACCTACTATGCACTCTTTAACTTAATTTGTTTCATTTTTAAGACTCAGGGACCGCATCCTTGTGTGCTGTAATAGTGGCTGCAACATATCCGTTTGTGTTGCAGCCAGCCAATCAGATCCCTTGGTACCAGAGGACCAGTTGGTTGTGGTACTGATGCAGCCAGCAAGACCAAATGCCTTATCAGCCAGTTAGAAAGCTCAATTTTTGAACTTGCTGTACCACACGAGTACGGACCAACAGCCCAGATATCACATACAGTTGAACCTAAATTTATCAAAAACATTTAAACAGCAGATCACTAAAAACATTGTAAAGATATAGCTTTCAGCAAAAATTAGTGTAATTCTGTTCAGCCATTATTCTAAAACTCTTTAACAAATTCCTATAGGGAAATGCACAGGGAAATTGGTTTTTGGGCCCCCCTCCTTTTTCTGTGCCATTGTTTGCCGGATCTTCCCGAAACTTTCTGAGGTGGATAAACGTTTTGCTGAAAAGGTTCATGAAGATTCGACTAACCACACCAAAGATTTTAGCCCCAAAAATATCTTCTGCTAACCAAAAAAACTTGCTTCTATCAACCACTTTTGGTCAAGTACTGCTTATGGCCTCACATATCATAATACTCAGACACGTTCTATGAAATCATTGGAAGTATGACGTTACAACGCATACCTTTACAACACAATTTGTACAACGCAACATCCATTACAACGCATTCCTATACAACGCATGCCATTACAATGAATTTTTAAAAACTACCTTTACAGCGCATTCCATTACAACGCATATTACCTTAACAACGCATACCATTACAACGCATAACATTACATTGCATATATGGTAAGTATTGGATAGTGTAGGGGTAAAAATTACTATTCTAACTCCAGGGGGGTGCAACAGTAGGGTAAGTGTTGGATAGTGTAGGGGTAAAAATTACTATTCTAACTCCACGGGAGTGCAACAGCAGGGTAAGTGTTGGATAGTGTCGGGGTAAACATTACTATTCAAGCTCCAGGGGGTGCAACAGTAGGGTAAGTGTTGGAAAGTGTAAGGGTACTATGCGTTGTAATGTTATGCGTGTTAATGGTACGCGTTGTAGTGTCATGCGTTGTAGTGGTATGCGTTGTAGTGTCATGCATTGTCATTGTTGCGTTGTAATGGCATGCGATATAATGGATGTTCTGTTGTAAAAGTTTTGTTGTAATGGTAGTGCATTGTAAAAGTTGCGTTGTAAAGGTTGTTTCCCGAAATCATTGATAACATCATAGAATAAATTTGAAACAGGTGAATTTCATTGATTTAAATGTTACGTTTAAGCTGATGTTTTCACCTTTTGACCTAACTATACCATTACAGTTGTGGAGATTTTGGCAGTGGCTAAGTCTCCGCCACCGGCCAGAATCTCCACCTCCGGGTCGGAATCTTCACCTCCGGGCCAGAATCTCTGCCACCGGGCCGGAATCTCCAGCCCGAGTGCGGACGTAAAGTTAGTAGTCTTAAATCCATACTGTCAATACCAAAAGTAGGAAGTGCATTCTGTGAATACCAAAAGTAGTAAATTAGGATTTTGTCTTAAGTTAGTTCTGTGAATTGGGCCCTGTGATTCCTTTTAATGTCTACAGTGATACAGTGAATACTTACACCTCTGGGGAAAAAATGGGTTCAAGATGTGAAAGTTGGCACAATTACGCACAGAACGCTATGAGGACAGGTAGTGGAGGTAAAAAACGAACTACCAAGCGCTCACATGATACACAGACTGAGTCATCAACGTGATGGCGATCACGTTGAAGGGAATTCATTGACTGACGAAGCCGCAGAGGGGGCTGTACACATGACTTCTGTAGCTGCAATAACTCATTCAAAAACGAGAATGGATAATGAGATTATGGTTGCAATTATTAGCACTACTAAAAAAATTCCCACTCAAGTACTCTTACAAGTTAGATGCAAATAATGTTCCATTTGCTCAGATTCTTGAAGTGGGAGATAGAGCAATACCAAATAGGGTTTAAATGTTAGATTTAATTCTAGCAGCATACAAGCGTAGAGGTTCTGCACACGCAGGAGTTACGGCGACTGCTTCCTTACTGAAACAACTCTACTGGTGGTCAGGATTGACAAAGCAGACTAAAGACTATGTCTTGAAATGCGACATCTTTTAGCAGATGAAAGACTCCACCATAACACGTACAGCGCAGACACCATTATTGATATCAGACAAACTACTTGCATGTGTTTATTTGGACCACAGCGGCCCCTTACAAACAAATAGGGCTTACAGGTATATCACGGGTGCAGTGGATTCCTGCTCTAGATTCCTATGGGTATAGCCCCAGCATTCTGCTGATACACAAACTATTATAAAAGATTTGCGAGTCTTTATAGGACCTACGCAATTGGCACATTACATTCTGACCATGGCCCAGTGTTTAGCTCTCGGGCTTACAAGGAAGCCATGGAAGGTATGGGTCTAGCATTGTGGTTCTCCTCTCCGTACCATCCAGAGGGAAATTTGGTAGTGGGAAGGAAAAACCAGGACTTAAAACAATCTTTCACAGCTAGAGTATTAGACTCAGGTGAAAGTTGGGTAAGACATTTGCATGAAGTTCAACGGACATTGAATAATGTAACAAGAAGTTCTCTAGGGGGTGTCAATCCGTATGAGGTTCTATTTGGGACTGGAATGTGGGTACCTGGTCGTGATTGTGAAGGCACAGTGGCGAATGAAAAACCTTTTAACATCCACAAACGTTTGGCTGTTTTACAGGAGCTAAATGAATCCTTAGCGCTACAAAGCCATGTGCAAGTACAGAGGACCGCCGCTGAGGAAGTTAGGTTAGTCACAGCAAGACCTGTCTGGGTCCCTAAAGTTGGGGATCTGGTCAGAGAGAAAATTGTGGACAACAAAAGAATTCAGGCCATCATGCAGAAAGCCTGTACCTGTCCTGGCAGTTGAAGGAACCAGAAATGTATGTCTGCCTCCTCTTGCCGGACAAAAAGGAGAAAATATTAGTCTCCATTTACCTAATCAAACCACACTACTTGGCCAATACAGAACAGTAGGCCTCATGGACTCCGGAGTAGTACCTACATTTATGAACTTTATGCATGAAATTACTAGCCAGCTCAGCGATACTAATTGCTATGTAAAGTTACAGGGGAATCCTGTGACGGAGGATACTAGACGAATAACGGAGAGACTTTTTTCATGGAAAGAAGGACTGTTGGATGAGGCAGAATTCAAATATTTAAATGTGACTAATCCCACTTTCCCTTTTATTTATACGTTGCCTAAAGTTTATAAATTTAGGTCCAACCCACCGGGTAGACTCATAGTTTCTAGCATTGGAAGTGTAGCTGAACGTTTATCTGAGTTTGTTGATCTATTGAAACCCTTAATGGCAAATATGCCTTATCATATAAAGGATACTATGGATGTTTTGAATAAACTGCAAGATGTCAAATGGGAGCATGGGATGAGTCTTGTCACACTAGATGTGGTTGGATTATATATGTGTATCACTAATGACAAATGAGAACATGGTTTGAACCATGTTGGAGTTGCAGTGCCAGTTTGCGGGACCATTCAAAAATGATTGTTGAAATGAGTTCTATTATTTTGAAAAATATTTTTTTCCTCTTTGGATGAATGGTTCCATCAAACTAGAGGGACAGCAATGGGCTCCAAGTTTGCTCCTTCTTATGCCAACCTCTTTATGGGGTGGATTGAGAAGGAGCATGCCTGGAGTAGAAGGGCCTCAAGATGGATGGATTCTATCCTACTTTTGGGTTGTTTCATCAAGATTGTTTTAGTGATATGGAGAGGCTCAAAGATGGAATTGATTGAATATTTTGGTTATTTAAATCAGAATGACTTTAATGTGACCTTTACTATGAATCAATATCATGAAAGGATTGATTTTCGGGATGTGGAACTGTTTGTAAATGGTGAATCTATTAAGAGTATGTTATTCAGGAAGACCACTGCGAACAACTCTATATTAAGAGCAGATAGCGCCCATCAACTGGCAGTGATTAGAAGAATCCCCTTTGGGGAGATATTATGAATCCGTAGGAATTGTAGTACGGAGATGGACTTCAGAACGGAACTAGATAATCTACAACACAGGTTGCAGGGTAGGGGATATGTGAACAGGGATTTGGAAAAGGCTAGAGGCAGAGTGATGACTGTAAAGAGAGAGACCCCTTTGGTGCAGAAAGACAAGACGCAGTCAAAAGAACGATTGTCATTTGTGACTACATATTGTTCACAAAAGGATAACATTTTCAGAATTTTGGGCAAAAATTGGAATTTGCTGATGGGCGTACAATGTTTAGTGAACTTGATTGGTGACAAACCAGGGGTGACTTTTAGAAGGATTCCAACAGTAGGGGAGATGATTACAAGAAACTACATAGAACCCATAAGAGTAGGGGATACTAACTGGCTACCACAGCCGCCTAAAGGATTCTATGTGTGTGGTTAATGGAATGTCTGCAGTTTAGGCATTAATCGAATAAAGGAGTTTATGTACCGTACAAACACATGTTATTACATTAATGAATTCCTTAATTGTAATAGTACTGGAGTAATCAATATTATTCAATGTGCATCTAAGAAAATATATATTAGAAGCACAAAAAGAAATTTGAAACTCAGAATTCAAGAACATAAATGTTCCATCATGAATCAGGACATCAAGTCACCTATATACCAACATATCAAGGAGAATCATATCACACAGAAAGACATTAAGTTGCATGGGATTCAAAGGATCATTCCCAGGGTCGGAAGAGGTGATTGGGAATTAATGATAAGACAACAGGAAGTGAGAGGGATAAGAAGGTGTAGAGCAGTTACTTTAGGATGGAATAGTGACACTGAACTCCATTACTTTTTATAATAACATCATTGAGGTTGGTGAGGGCAACCTATGAATGACTTCTGGGATAGAATGGTATACTGAACTCCATTACTTTTGGAATAATGTGACTGAGATTGATTAAAGTAGTATACTGAATTCTACTACTATTGAGAATAGTTAAGGGTTACTCCTTAACAATAAATCTTCTTGAGGTCTTTTTTGTATTTACGAGACACAAGTATAGGGTGTTTTAGTATATTGAAATGCAGAATTTTGATTTATTATTTCTTGTAATATTTAGTGGCTCACGCCACCTCTATTTAAGTAAAATTGGGTAAGGCCCAAATGGGTTATTATAAGTGATATTAGGGAAGTGAATATGACGGAACCTTGATTTAAGTAAATTGTGTTAGGCTCAAGTTTATTATTATTGGTGATCGGAGTGAATGAATTTACCATTTAATATTCAGAATGAGTATGAGATGAGAATAATCGTCATGAATTTGGCATAACACCTATGGAATGCGTATACCTGGTAGGGCAGAAATAGGTACTCGATTCTGTGAATCATTAGGCTAAGAACAGTTGTCGTTCAAAAAAGTATGGGCTTTGGAAACAATGGTATATATTTTATGACAATATACGGGTTGATATTATGTTTTGGAATAGGGAATTGTTTAGAGCATGGGCATTGTAATGGAAGATTCCCATTAAATGTAGGGCTAAAGTCCTCTGAATAAGTTTCTAACAGTCTCCAAAGAATCAAACCGGATTGATTGGAATACAAGTGCAGAATGATGATGGTATCATTCTGGAGAAGGATTTATGTTTCTGGTTGTATAAGTACTTACGAGTACGAGGGTAGCAGAATGGGCCGTTTTTTAAATAATTTGCATACACATTGACTTAGCATCATATGTGGCAAAGACTGGGCAGGGATTGGTTGACTATGAGTAAGAGGGAACAGACTCAAGTGTAAACAGGTATGTGTCTATGTGTATTTAATGGGTGGAAAGGATCGATTGGGATTGGACAAAATACAATCATAGTATGTCCGTTTATTCAGGATACGGATATGATGTCAATAGTTTGAGAGGTCGGAAAAAGATAGAAGGAGATTGAATAGTGGACTGTAGTGGAGACTGGTATGAAGGATGGTAGATTTAGTGGCTCGAAATATGCCTATGGGATTGGTTGGAGTAGGATTTAAAAAGGAGTTGCGGTGGGATTTTCCCTCACAGCGGATTTATCGGACTGGTCGTGGTGGTGTTACTGTGGCTTTGGAAGGTAAGAAACGAGGAGGTGATGTTACAGAAGGCAGGTTTTGTAATTGCTTTATTGATGCATAAAACTGGTGCTTTACCCGGGTGTTATTTTTTGTTTTTATATGGAGAGCTCCACTATGTGCAAGAAAGCATTATTTTATTACTGATTGGGACGATTGGACGAAACAGTGATATAGTACTGCTTATAGAGGTAAGGATCCTTAGTTCTATTTTGAAAGTGACGGGTAGCAATAGTGAGTTAAATGGGGAGCATTTTGATAGATTTCATAAGAATTTTATTTAGAATAGAAGGGTGCTTGACCAAAGTTGTTTTTTCACAGATTGAGAAACCATTGGAGGAGGATACATTTTGTTTTGGATTACGGTTTCATGGACAAAGGATGAACCTTTTCATGAGTTGATTTCTGAGGTGAGCGGCCTGGAGCTTTAGAATTGGGGATGTAATATGGGCATTGAGGATCTTTTGATAGGTAAGGTTTTATTAAAAAAGGTGCCTTACCCAAATTTTAGTTTTTTCATAGATTGTATATACACTTTGTGTAAAAGCTATTACGTCATATATTTGGGATTCTTGGATTAGAAAACATATTCCTAAATAGGTTTGGATACTCACTTTACGAGAGGTATGTAGTGAATTCTTTGAACAAGTTCTGATTTGGGTGTCAGGGTCTGAATAAGATATATGTAAACAACTGACATCGATGTAGGAGCACGATAAAAGAAGTTGTCTTGGGGATGTGTATTGTTTATGAAATCAGGGAGGTGCAGTGTTCAGCAAAATATAAATCATATATATGGTTAATCACTAATGTTTGAAGAATTATATGTAAATTACGTGTGAAGTATGTTATATAGGCACATCTTTCCTAGACTATAGTTTGTTAAATAGGCAGGTTTCCTGATATAATTTAGTTTATGTATTAAATGTGGATGAGGGATAGCATGTAATACAAGTGTTAAGTTTTATTATGTGAAACACGTTTGGTGGATCTAAGTATGTATTGATTCTCATATCATGTATTTTTTCTTTACAGCCCTGATGATGTCCCAACGGGGACAAAACGCGTAGGCTGTTCAATCGATTGATTGTATTGTCATTTTCTTTTTTGAGAAGCACCTGGAAAAATGAAAAACATTGCTAATAAAGGCCTGGATATAAAGGAAGCTAGCGTTGGGATTGGATCATTATTGGACTACAATAATTTATTGTTGATTGTTGTTACAAGTGTGCGCTCCTTCTTTGAAGCAATATTTTTCAATGGACGTCGTCTTGGTGGTGGGCCACAATAAGTTGAACGTTCATTAAGAAATATTGTCAGTATTATTCACCTGGAAAATACTCACCAGTGCAAACTACGTGGAGACCCTCATCATTGTATTGGTATTTACACATAAACATTTGACTCATTTGGCCTGTTGTGTGCTGGGAGAAATTCTATTTTTTTTTAAGAAACAATCTAGGAATTGGAACTCCAAAACAAAATTGACATTCTCCGTATATTGCAAAGCAGCTGACCTGGTGGAATCATGTTGGGCGCATTGGGCGGATTCGCTTTCCCCCTCCCCCCCGGAGGGTGCAAGCACTTGCGGTACGGATGGTATGAGAGCAGAAATGTAGATAACTTCTCCCCCTTCTGTCATTTCAGATACACTTTCCTTTATGGCAGGATTTGTTAGTAGATCAGCATGGTTACCCATTGTGTTTGAATTGACGTCTAGGGGATCGATATTAATGGCTACTGGGTTGCTGATTGTCTCTCTGTTAAATTCCATTGAGGGGTCAATGTTGTTGAGAATTGGGCTTGATCTAACAACAGGAGTGGCTGCAAAGTCGCACCTGGGCATTGATTGTATTGAGGTGGTCTTTGATTTGGAACTTTCTAAAGTTGTGACTGCGAGGACCCCTAAACTGCTCTGCATGGGTATGTTAGGGACTCCTCCCTCCTGTGGTGGATGGAACTCATCAAATTGGCTGGTGACTATTGCTTGGTTGGTTTGCGATTTGCCCATCTCGTTATTACCGCCTGAGCTACCCTTGTTGATGGTCACTGTGGGGCTCGGAGGAATGGGTAGTGCCTTAATTTTCATATTGCTCGAAAAGACTGCCGACCCTACGTCTTTCAGGGAGGCAAATGTTGTTGTTATTTTTGGTTGATTACTAAATAGATGTTGGCACATCAAGCCTGCTTCCTTTGATAGCACCGGGAGCGTACTGACTGTAGTGCTTCCAGAAACGTTTGGCAACACGTTAAGTAACCGGTCTGTGTCCATGGTAGATATATCTAGCTTTTCTCTCTGTTTCCTTTTCTTTTGTGGGGCTGTAGACCTCTGCTTCCCAGATCTCATCCTTTGCTTTAGCCGGAGAAGGGAAAGAAGGGGAGAGGTGGGTGGCCTGTCTAGGCTGCTCAAAATGACTGTTCAAAATAACTGTGTGGGCAATGTGAAAGCTACGTAGAAGTTGCAGGTGAACCAGAGCATAGCAGGGGGAGTAGGATCAGGTGGAATTCACTACTTGCCGTGCCCCGCCCATGCTAAGCCACTGAACCTTTGGGCCTTTGTAGTGAGCTCACTTCCACTCTTTTGCCTTGCTTGTTGAGGAATCTTTGCTTACTTTAGTGTCCTTGCTTATCATTTCTTTGGCGCTTCATTGTGATTTACACTTTTTTCTCACGCTTGTCGACCCAAGCCCTGGCATCCCAAGTGCTGCAGTAAGTCCAACATAGTCAGCCGCTTAGCTGAAATGAGCTGTAACTCAGTTTATGGGTACCAAGACAGACCGGTGGCAGGTAACAAAGGAAGCCGGACAGCTGGGGCAGTTTAGCGCTGCCGGGTTGAGGCATGCTGGGGCAGACTAACGGGAAGCCATGAGGAAGTGTAGAGAAACAGAGCGTGATATTGAAGTATGTAGCCAAGCAGCCAAGCAGCCAGCGGCCAGCAGATAGAACGAACTGAGCAAGCTGAGCGGGTAAACTTTTAAGCGGCATGCACCCATGAGCCAGGTTCTACCCTAGCTCTGAGTTCAACTCCTGCCCCTACTCACCGCCTGTTTCCAGGTGATCACTGCGTCATGCTCAAGAATATGGCGCTGACTGGCAAGCCTTCTTTCCCATATTTAATGGCTGTGGGAACCTAAGTGCTGGAGTTTCCAGGTGGGCACGTCGGGTGATCCAACATGGCGGGTGAACCAATGTGGCTGTCTGCGTCTCACTCCTCCTGCCACTCCTGGCCCAGAGATCACCTGGTCCCTTCACGGAGCGGCAGGCTTGAGCCCATGTAACACGCAAGCCGGGAGCCGCAGCAGATCCAATTTCGCGGCACCACCTCGCTCCACGAGATGGCGGGCTCAAGGCCCGCGGGACAAGCAGACTAAGAACTGCGGTCGGTCCAACTTCACAGCCCCACCG
This sequence comes from Lissotriton helveticus, assembly GCF_964261635.1. NCBI lineage: Eukaryota > Metazoa > Chordata > Amphibia > Caudata > Salamandridae > Lissotriton > Lissotriton helveticus. Next base: position 1,711,786,524 of record NC_136059.1, read on the forward strand.
TACTCCATTTCTCTGGGAGCTATTCCAAACCAGCTGGCGGGGGGACAGACCCCCGAATCCAAGACATTGCGGCCAGGTGCTGGTCCTGTTACACTGCCCTAACTCACTCCAAGGCTGCTTTGCTGCTGCTCTGCTCTGCTCTGCTCTGCTGCTGGCTATGGTGCAATGGAATGCAGCAATTACCAAGACGGATTCTCAGCCAGGTCTCCACTTGACTCTCTGCCTGAGCAGCTCGTCGGCAGTCCGCATCTCCTCTCACCTCCACACAGCCATACTCACAGCTGCAACTGGGGTCTGAGGGTGAAGGGCAAAGGCCAAAGGGCAAAGAGAAAGCGTGGTCTGACTGCCACCGTGTTCCCCAGACCACAGAAGAATCACAGGAGTCGCCACGGCCCACCACGTACTGCTTCCCACCGCAATTCACCAAAGCCGCAGCCACGGCCGCCAGCCGACCCCTGCCGACCCCCACTGACCGCTGTTGAAAGCGAGGGGAGAAGCCGAGGCCAAGGCTGAAACAATGCTGGAACAATGCCGCCGGTGGGAACAAAGGTGGGAGTGGGAGCGGTGTCCTCTTTGACCTTAAACAGCCGGATATTTCTTGCGGGTGCAGCGAAAACACAAACTGGATTCAGTAGCTGGATACCAATAGTATGTATCTGCTTAGAGGTTTGTAGGGATTGGGCACAGAATATTGTACGTGTACTTGTGTTGGTGCCTAGGTCATTCTATAAGAACATCACTCGTAACTAGAATGATGACAGTGCTGCAAACAGAGTGCTCAGTTAATTTATAAGTGCTTAGGTATTATCTCAATGCCTGAGTCATTCTGTAAGTGCATAGACAGTGACTGGGTTCCTAGAGTGCCAGTAGTTGAGAGGAGGATACGTTTATATGCGCTTATGTTTCAGCAGAGTGATTAGATAAGGATATGCTTCTGTCAGGATGATTGTAGGAGTGGACACAGACTCACAGTGTGATTCCAGACAAGCATGACTATTACCTGGAGTTTTGCAGGACTGACTCAGTAGTCTGCAAGGGTTTAAGGGACCGCATACATTGTGCACATTTGACTGTAACACTGCTCATCTCAATGCCTGAATCATTCTGCAAGTGCATAGACAGTGACTGGGTTCCTAGAGTGCCAGTAGTTGACAGCAGGATAGGTTTATAAGCGTTTATGTTTCAGCAGTGATTAAATAAGGACATGCTTCTGTCAGGATGATTGTAGGAGTGGACACAGACTCACTGTGTGATTCCAGACAATCATGACTATTACCTGGACTTTTGCAGGACTGACTCAGTAGTCAGCAAGGCTTTAACGGACTGCATATATTGTGCACATTTGACTATGCCACTGCTTGTATCAATGCCTGAGTCATTCTGCAAGTGCATAGACAGTGACTAGGTTCCTAGAGTGCTAGTAGCTGACAGCAGGATACGTTTATAGGCATTTATGTTTCAGCAGAGTGATTAGATAAGGACATGCTTCTGTCAGGATGATTGTAGGAGTGGACAGAGCTGCTCTAGAGCCATAGAACAGGTCAGCAGAGCTGCTTTAGAGCCAGAGAACCAGGTCAGCAGAGCTACTCTAGAACCAGAGACCCAGGTCAGCAGAGCTGCTCTAGAGGCTGAGAACCAGGTCAGCAGAGCTGCGTAGAGCCAGAGAAACCAGGTCAGCAGAGCAGCTTCAGAGGGAGAGAACCAGGTCAGCAGTACTGCTTTAGAGGCAGAGAACCAGGTCAGCAGAGCTGCTTCAGAGCCATAGAACCAGGTCAGCAGAGCTGCTTTAGAGCCTGAGAACCAGGTCAGGAGAGCTGCTGTAGAGCCAGAAAAACCAGGTCAGTAGAGCTGCTTTAGAGGGAGAGAATCAGGTCAGCAGAGCTGCTCTAGAGGGAGAGAACTAGGTCAGCAGAGCTGCTGCAGAGCCCGAAAAACCAGGTCAGCAGAACTGCTTTAGAGCCATAAAACCAGGTCAACAGAGCTGCTTTAGAGTCAGAAAACCAGATCAGCAGAGCTGTTGTAGAGCCAGAAAACCAGATCAGCAGAACTGCTCTGTAGCCTAAGAACTGACTGACACTGACTGATTGCTACTGATTGACACTGATTGACTGACACTGACTGACTGACTGACACTGACTGACACTGACTGACTACTTCTCTCTACTACTCACTCCACTACTCTCTACTATTCACTCTCTACTATTCACTCTCTACTTCTCCACTAATCTCTACTACTCACTCCCTACTACTCTCTACTATTCACTATCTACTAATCACTCTCTACTACTCTCTCTCTACTACTCACATTCTACTACTCTCTCGCTACTACTCTCCACTACTCACTCTATACTACTCACTCTCTACTACTCTCCACTACTACTCTCTCCTACTCACGCTGTACTACTCACTCTCTACCACTCTCTACTACTCACTCTACTACTCTCTACTACTCTCTACCACTCACTCTCTACTATTCTACTACTCACTCTCTACTACTCTCTACTACTGTCTCTCTTCTTTTCACTCTCTACTACTCACTCTACTACAATCTACTATTAACTCTCTACTACTCACTCTCTACTACTCAATCTCTCTACTACTCTACTACTCACTCTACACTACTCGCTTTAGAGCCAAGGGTCCAGGTCAGCAGAGCTGCTCCAGAGCCAGAGAACCAGGTCAGCAGAACTTCTTTGGAGCCATAGAACCGGGTCAGCAGAGCTGCTTTAGAGCCATAGAACCAGGTCAGCAGAGCTGCTTTAGAACCAGAGAACCAGGTCAGCAGAGCTGCTTTAGAGCCATAGAACCAGGTCAGCAGAGCTGCTCTAGAGCCTAAGAACCAGGTCAGCAGAGCTGCTCTAGAGCCAGAGAACCAGGTCAGGAGAGCTGCTGCAGAGCCAGAAAAACCAGGTCAGCAGAACTGCTTTAGAGCCATAAAACCAGGTCAACAGAGCTGCTTTAGAGTCAGAAAACCAGATCAGCAGAGCTGTTGTAGAGCCAGAAAACCAGATCAGCAGAACTGCTCTGTAGCCTAAGAACTAGGTCAGCAGAGATGCTCTAGAGCCAGAGAATCAGGTCAGCACAGCTGCTCTAGAGCCTAAGAACCAGGTCAGCAGAGCTTTTCTAGAGCCTGAGAACCAGGTCAGGAGAGCTGCTGTAGAGCCAGAAAAACCAGGTCAGTAGAGCTGCTTTAGAGGGAGAGAATCAGGTCAGCAGAGCTGCTCTAGAGGGAGAGAACCTGGTCAGCAGAGCTGCTCTAGAGCCAGAGAACCATGTCAGCATAACTGCTTTAGAGGCATAGAACCAGGTCAGCAGAGCTGCTTTAGAGTCAGAAAACCAGATCAGCAGAGCTGTTGTAGAGCCAGAGAACCAGATCAGCAGAACTGCTCTATAGCCTAAGAACTAGGTCAGCAGAGATGCTCTAGAGCCAGAGAACCAGGACAGCAGACCTGCTGTAGAGCCAGAGAAACCAAAACAGCAGACCTGCTTTAGAGGGAGAGAACCAGGTCAGCAGAGCTGCTTTAGAGCCAGAGAAGCAGGCCAGCAGAGCTGCTTTAGAGCCAGAGAACCAGGCCAGCAGAGCTGCTCTAGCTTACACTGACTGACTGACACTGACTGATTGACACTGACTGACACTGATTGACTGACATTGACTGACTGTCACTGATTGACTGACACTGACTGACTGACACTGACTGACTGACTGACACTGAGTGACACCGATTGACTGACACTGACTGACTGACACTGGCTGACTACTCTCTACTCTCTAATAAAAGAGAGAGGGACCCCAGGACCAAAGGGATAGGGTTCCACAATAGACAAAAGTCAAAATATATAATTCCCTTTGGGCGAATTATCACAAGCAGGCAAATTATTGCCAGTATGCATACATTTCACAATAGGCAACATAAACTTTTAGCATGGAAGCAATGTACAAAATATTCAAAGTCTTATAAAAGAAGCACAATAAAAAGTAGATCTGCACAGTTTATTACCATACAATATAATTAGTTAAAAAATGGGAAACATACACAGAACAGACATTATATACAAAATAAATCAAACATTTCAATAAAAAAGGAGGTACAGGCTAAGGATTAAATTCCGACAGATACAGAATTTTCCCAAATTCGTTTTCCTAGTATTACTCCTTGAGCATCGACGCGTTTCGGTGGTCTAGTTAATGTTTAACCACCTTCATCAGGCACAGAGATTTATGTTTCCCAATGTTTCTCTAGAGCTATGTATCGCACAGTATCGGTCAGGGGTACTCTGCCTCCTTCCCAGTATCACAGGGTGTTCGTCCAGCGAACTATCCCTTCCAAGTTAAAATGATAATCTTCTCTCCAAATATGTCTAGATGATCCTTAATGGTCAATCACATTAGTATTCTATGTGGTTTCTCAGCTGCTTAGTACTCCACATATGCCACTTATCAGTGCATATATATAACATTTAAGTTTGCCGACTCCAGCCAATTTGTCCACACGCGGGATGACTTTGCTTCAGGCGCTATAGGGATCACAAGCTGCAAGATTTCCAGCGCAACAAATGATTAATTCATTCGGTGAAAGCTTTTTAACAAGGAATATCCATACCTCAATTGTATGAGTCCGAATGACCATACCTGTACCGTGTGTGAGGCACTTTCACTGCACTGTTATATATACGCACTGATAAGTGGCATATGTGGAGTACTAAGCAGCTGAGAAACCACATAGAATACTAATGTGATTGACCATTAAGGATCATCTAGACATATTTGGAGAGAAGATTATCATTTTAACTTGGAAGGGATAGTTCGCTGGACGAACACCCTGTGATACTGGGAAGGAGGCAGGTACCCCTGACCGATACTGTGCGATACATAGCTCTAGAGAAACATTGGGAAACATAAATCTCTGTGCCTGATGAAGGTGGTTAAACATTAACTATACCACCGAAACGCGTCGATGCTCAAGGAGTAATACTAGGAAAACGAATTTGGGAAAATTCTGTATCTGTCGGAATTTAATCCTTAGCCTGTACCTCCTTTTTTATTGAAATGTTTGATTTATTTTGTATATAATGTCTGTTCTGTGTATGTTTCCCATTTTTTTAACTAATTATATTGTATGGTAATAAACTGTGCAGATCTACTTTTTATTGTGCTTCTTTTATAAGACTTTGAATATTTTGTACATTGCTTCCATGCTAAAAAGTTTATGTTGCCTATTGTGAAATGTATGCATACTGGCAATAATTTGCCTGCTTGTGATAATTCGCCCAAAGGGAATTATATACTCTCTACTCTCTACTACTTTCTCTCTACTACTCACTCTCTACTACTCTCTACTACTCACTCTCTACTACTCTACTACTCTCTACTACTTACTCTCTACTGCTCTACTACTCTCTACTACTCACTATCTACTACTACTCTCTACTACTATCTCTCTACTACTCTCTCTACTACTCTCTACTATTCACTATCTACTAATCACTCTCTACTACTCTCTCTCTACTATTCACTCTCTACTAATCACTCTCTACTACTCTCTCTCTACTAGTCACTCTCTATTACTCACTTGCTATACTCTCTACTACTCACTCTCTACTACTCTCTACTACTCTCTGCTACTACTCTCTACTACTCACTCTCTATTACTCACTCTCTACTACTCTCTACTACTCACTCTACTACTCTCTACTACCCTCTACCACTCACTCTCTACTACCGTCTCTCTACTACTCACTCTCTACTACTTACTCTACAACACTCTATTACTCACTCTCTAATACTCTCTCTCTACTACACACTCTCTACTACTCACTCTCTACTACTTTCTACTACTCACTCTCTACTACTACTCTCTACTACTCACTCTCTACTAACTCTACTATTCACTCTCTACTACTCTCCACTACTCTCTCTCTGCTACTCACTCTCTACTACTCACTCTCTACTACTCACTCTCTACTACTCACTCTCTACTACTCTCTACTACTCACTCTCTACTACTCACTCTCTACTACTTTCTACAACTCACTCTCTACTACTCACTCTACTACTCTCTACTACACACTCTCTGCTACTTTCTCTTCTACTCTCTACTACTCACTCTCTACTCACTTTTACTCACTCTCTACTCTCTACCTCTCTCTACCTCTCTTTCTACTACTCTCTACCTCTATACCTCTCTACCTCTACCTCTCTGCCTCTACACCTCAACTTGTATACCTATAGCCTCTCTACCTCTCTGTACCTCTCTACACGCACACACATGCCTATATATATATATATATATATATATATATATATATATATATATATATATATATATATATATATATATATATATATATATATATATTACCTACTGGCGGTCGCCAGTAGGTATATATAGTTAGGATTTTTTCTCTATGGGTTTTTTGAAAATTCTATGTCTAATAACTTTGGCGTTTGTGGACGGAATTGGCTGAAATTTTCAGGAAAATGGCACATTTTGTTTCTGAGCAGCCCTTGAAAATTTGGGGGGGGTTCGTCCAGGGGGGGCCGAGAAAAAAGGGGGGTCCCAAAACGTGTTTTTAACATTGAGTTTTCCATAGGGCGGTTGGCCTCACTTTTAGCCCGAACGGCTGAATGGATTTGCACGAAACTTGGCAAAATTGTAGGGACTGGTAGCCCGATGTGCCTTTTGTAGGTCTCAATATATGTGCTCCAGTGGATTTTGAGAAATTAACGTTTAAAAAAAGATATATATCTGTAAGCGCGGACCAGGCAGCGCTCTGGTTCGCGGACTTTTCGCGCAACGGAGCTTTGTGAAGCGAAGCTGATTGGTTCTCCGGCGTCTGTCAACATTCCAAACAGTCCGTAGCGGCCGCCATCTTGTCTCTCGGTAGGATCGAGAGACAAGAGGAGGTCAAAACAAAGGGGGAAATAACTATAAGGGGGCATAGTAGATCCTCGCTGACCCCCTAGGTTTGATGTGGAGGTTTTAAAAGGGCCCCGCGGGGCAAAAAAAAATAATAAAAATAATAATTGAACGGCTGAATGGATTTGCACGAAACTTGGCAAAATATTAGGGACTGGTAGCCCGATGTGCCTTTGCTAGGTCTCAATATATGTGCTCCAGTGGATTTTGAGAAATTAACGTTCAAAAAAAGATATATATCTGTAACAGCGCTCTGCTTCGCGTAACGGAGGTTTGCGAAGCTGATTGGTCATTCTGTCACTGGGCTATAGTTGGGCTACATCTGGCTGATATTTGGGCTACATTTGTTTTTTTGTGTGTCTGGCGGCCATCTTTGGGCTACATTGGGCTACATTGGGCTTCATTGGGCTACATTCGGCTAATTAGCAAATAGCTCATCGCAAACTAGGAATGGTAAAGAATCGCTATTTATTCCTTAAAGTTCGCTATTTAGGAAATGCAAATAACTTTGATGATACATATGGCGGTTCATCTCTAACAAGATAAGAAGCATAGGGATAGATTTATGATGACTGGCGCATCACCAGGGATGTGTTAGTCATTCTGTGCCGCTGTTCCGTCACCTATGGTGTGCTGCATTTACAATGCGGCGCATCATGGGGCAAAAACAGCACAGATGCGTGATGTATCTGTGCCGTAAAGGTGGCGCATTGCTGGAGTTGTATCGCAAGTGTGATGAAGCTCCAGCAAGGGTCGGGGGTGCCCCTGTCGCAGGGTTTCTGTTCTCACACAGAACTGTGGACAGAGGATTGGAACCTCGGCGAATTAGGGTGTCCCAAAACTCACGTTAGTAATCAAAAACTATTTAGCAAGCTAGGTACAGTGTCACATTGGATATAACAAACTCTCAATGTTTAGACAATCCAGAATATGAACTTATAGTACCTCAGGATACGTGGAACTCATGAACAGTCGGTCGTTATAGATTTCTTAGAAACCAGAACATGGAGTTATGAAGAACAGATGTGTATTTGAAATGTTTATTTACTAATGCCGTCTTCTCAGGCGTAGTACCTTAGATAATAAAAGTACACATATTATCAGTAGCAAAATTACCAGCATAGTTACTAGTACATAAAAAGTGAATGGTGATAGTATGTTAACATGCTGTAAATGAATAAGAGTTAGCAACACTTATAAGCAGCCGCGGGCCGTGGAGGGAGTTACGGTGAGGCAGGGAGGCGGGGAGGGGGAGAAGCAGGGTGGAGAATACAAGTACACATATTATCAGTAGCAAAATTACCAGCATAGTTACTAGTACATAAAAAGCGAATGGTGACAGTATGTTAACATGCTGTAAATGAATAAGAGTTAGCAACACTTATAAGCAGCCGCGGGCCGTGGAGGGAGTTACGGTGGGGCAGGGAGGCGGGGAGGGGGAGGGGCAAGGTAGAGAGGGCTCCACCCTGCTTCTCCCCCTCCCCGCCTCCCTGCCCCATCGTAACTCCCTCCACGGCCCGCGGCTGCTTATATCTCACCCTCCCTAATACACATATTATATTATTTGCTAAGAAGGTCTCTTTGTGTTGGTTTAGGGCGTGCCCATACTTTAGTGTCTTAGATTTGAAGGAATCACATCAGCATACACCAGCTCTCTCTTCATGTGAACCGCATCAACTGTTGTGTATGTGTGTTCGGCAAAGCAATATAAAACCCGCCTCATGCCCAGAATTGGCAGAAGTTGCACTTATGTTATGAGTATGAAGTCGTGGAGATCAGACCTCATAACAATTCTGTATCGTGTTGTTCTTGAAACTTTAGCACTCGCTGTACAGATATAGTTTAACAAGTAAAGCAGATAGTAGACCAATAACATATTATTCTCATGTAAACCACGATGAACTACTAGGTGGAAAGCTAAAGCAACAACTAAGTGTCGTGTGCAGAAGTTGCAAAAAAGGAAAAATGGCGTTTAAACCGGTAATGAGCCCATGCTAACTTAACACGGTGTAAAGATATCCAGGACCTAGATGACACCTCCTCATGATCCGGAAACGAACTGAATAAGATAATAGAAGTGCCATCTCATGAGAGCAGATTGCAAGTTTATATGTGGACGGTCCGCAAGGTAAAGCATTAAAAACTAGGAAAATTCAATGCTAAAGAAAAATAAAACAGCCAAGTACTTTATCGAGTCTTAAGCCAATAGGCAAGGTAAATAATAAAAACTTGACAAATAAGTCAATGAATTGTCAATGAAATGCTAGTACTCAGCATATCAAACATGAAAAAGGTCTATGACATAACTGTGTATGCAAAATAAGCTGCAACAGCCTCCAATAGGAAGTCACCGTCTTCATCCGAAAACAGTTCAGCCATCCAATTTAAAAGCGGAAAAGAACATACGTGCTCTCCCAGCACCGGATCCTCTATCACCATCAGAGGACAGCTCGGTGGGTTTTCAAGAAAGCTGTGTTCCAAGAAAGACTGTGCTGCCGCCAGTAAATTCCAGGGACCAAGTAGTCCATGCATCAATGCCACAGCCATAATCCTTTCGCCAGGACAAATCAACTCGTGAGTAATGATAGGAGTCATCAGCTGATTAAAGTCGACGTCAGGAGAAACCGGTCCGCAGAGACACAAATCAATGGCCCAATCGAAATCACAGGTCAGGCAGTGAAATACAGGCTGGACACAGGTGAAGTAGGAGAACCGAAAAGATAATCCATATGCCGTGCTTAATATCGCCAACGGCATTGTGCCATAATATTCTAGCATGCGATTGCGGAACAGTGTCAGCAGCTGCAGGGTCGGAGGTTGCATAGGAGGGACATCCATATTTAAAAATGTAAAAAAGCACAAGAGCGTCCGCTGGTAATGCAAGTAAAAATGCCAATCCACGAACCAGAGTGCAGAAAATACAATGAAAGGGAGCAGGGATGACTCCAAAGATTTTCTCAAATGAAGTCACGAGACCACTGGTAACAACTTTAAAAAAGTGTGCCAGGGATTTTGTGGAGGATGCGTTAAAGATAGTCGGAAACATGTTGCTGAAATTGAAAGGCAAACCTGTGTACGGGTGTTCGCTATGTGAAGTACGAAAGTTTCACGGGCCGAACTCAAGGCCACCTCTCTCTGAGACAAAAGAGCTCTTATTCTTGCCATGCTGTTGAAACGTGTCCCAAGGTTGGTATTTGAGGCCAGATTGAAAACTCCCTATGTTCATGTGTGGGAGGAAATAGAACATTTCTGCAGCAAATAACCCGTTCACTTACTGTTACGATAAAAGGAATACTTTTAATTAACTCAGAACAATCTTCATTATTGAGCATCAAATAACTACCATTTTCCAACAACTTGAACGTGGGGATGATAGCAGGAACTGGCGTGCCTTGCAACACGCAAGCCATATTTGGTCGGTGTTTGTTGCATGAATCGTGTAACTGTATGTGCCTACACATTAGTGAATGATCTGGCGTCTCAGTGCATTCCTCTCCATTCAGATAAACTTCTTGATCATCTTTGAAACATCTGTATGTGTATGGAAGCGACCAGACCTCATGAACAAAAGCACTACCTAAAGGTTCATAAAGACCTATTGGTATATATTTCATACAATTTGAAAACTTATATAAAGCAAAAGGCAGCGTTATTAAACCGTGGATAAGGCATGTTGCCAAAAAACCCGCAATCCTCTGCTGATGATGTCACTGAGCATGTCATGAATGATGTAATATGTGACATCATCAGCAGTGGATTATGGGTAATAGTATCTCTAGTTTACTCCCCTATAGCTGTCTTTCTTTTAACATAAGTGTGTGTTTCCTTCCCTTATACTTACTGTTTTTGGTTCGCTTCCAGTTCGCGTACCAGCGAGCGAACTAGGAAGCGAACTAAGAGAAATAGAGGTTGGCACAGTTCCAAATATTGTACCAATTTTTTAATAACGGGGAGGTAGTTCTGAAAAGAACTTTTTTTTTTATTTTTCTGAACATTTTTTTACTGTTTTTGAATTTTTCGGAACAGTTTTATATTTTTTTGGGTTTTTCTTGGAGGGGGCAATGAAAACGATTCATTGTAAAGGGCTCAACAGGAGCAACAAAACAAAAAAAAAGAAGTATTTATTATTTTGGGCGTTTCGGACAAACTTGCATATGATAGTCAATAGCTCTGTTGATCAGAGTGATGCTTCTTTCTCCGTAGGAAATGAATCCATCGCAAAATACGCAGGTGTGTTTTACTTCACCAAATCTCATTTGTATATTTGGCACCATCTCCCTGCCCTCTGGTCCCGTTACTTCCGGTACAACAGATCTTCTGGCCATAATAGGGAGATTATCTAGGTCGTTCCGAAACTGTGCAGCACTGTAGTTGTTAGGATGCCACCTAGTCATATGGCGATGCATTGTGTAGTTTCCGAAACTGTATTTTTTGTCGGTCCCTCTGGACAGTCTATCTTGACATATAAGGCAAGTTACGTATCTTGCATTTACTTTTTTCTGACCTTTGGGAATTTTAAAAAATTGCCAAATGAAGTTTTCTTTCCGGTGAGACGTCTTGGGCTGCTCAGGCAAAAACTGCCTCTCTTCGTGCTCGTCCTCCTGTTCCTCTTCTTCTTCTTCTTCTTGTTGAATTACAACTTGAGCAGGTGGTCCACTCTTCCTTGGATGTGGTGGAGGTGGTGGGGAAGCACCAGCTGAAGCTACTAAAGAAGCCATTGCTCAGTGATCACAAAGGGTCTTTCTCTCACAATGATGAAAGTCAGAGTGAGGAAAGAAGGAGGGATTTTCATCATTTGGGAAAAACAAGAGTTCTCAACCAATCAAAAGTGTTCATTTTAGATTATATGACCTAGTCTTACATCATTAGGAAACCAAAAGTGAAATGAACCAATGAAAAGTGTTATTACCAAGTCACATGACTTGCTGTGTTTACGTTAAGCGCTTTGCAGGGCCTCCCGGTTTGCTTCCAGAAACCTGCGCTTTGGCACTCGCTTCGCGTACCAGTTCGCTAACGTAGCACGTCATATGACGTATCACGCGACAACGTGAAACGTCATGCGGACGGGAGGCGTCACGATGTTGTTTTCTAACGCGGCACTTGCGGTAAAGAAACGTTTACCGGCTCGCGGTCTATTTCGCGGCATCAAGGTCAGCTAACGGGAAGCTTCCCGATTCGCGAAGCGGGAACGAAGAAAAAAAAATATTTAAAAAAAAAATTATTCATAAACATATAAAATATATTTTTGGATTTAAAGAAGAATACATTTTACAGCTACAGATATTAGCTGTTAAAAAACCAATGAAATTCACAGAAAAAACCATAGGTTATAGACCATATATAGTTAGGAATTAGCATTTACAAAACCTTGAAAATTCACTGAAAAAACCATAGGTTATAGACCATATATAGTTAGGAATTAGCATTTAGAAAACCTTATTTTACTCACACAAAACCATTGAAATTCCATATATAGTTAGTTGCACTAACTATATATCGCGCACCCGCAATCCACTGCTGATGATGTCACATATTACATCATTCATGACATGGTCAGTGACATCACTGATGACATCACTGATGACATCTCAAATGACATCACTGATGACAACATCCAGTGACTGTATGTTTCTGTAAAGTTAAAATATGTCTTAGATATTGAAGAATGAGTGGATGTATAAGTGTCTGGATGAAGGATTTAGTAGGTGCGTGACTGACTGTATGAGTGAGTGATTAAATGTGTCTCACTGAATGCATGGGTTAGTGACTAAACTGTCTTAATTTGTGCATCATTATGTCTGTTGTGATGTAAACTGCTGCATGTGTTGATCATTAGCTATACGAGAGGCTATATGTGTTATTAATTGGTTGCCCAAGTATTTCTATGGGAGATTGAGTTCGTGTGGGGGTGGCTGGGAGGTGTGTGACTCTGTGCATAGATGTGTGAGCAGTTGATTCACTAGGTGTATGAGTTCAAGAGTGCATGTGGAAAAAGCTACATGGGCGGTTGACTGTGTGCATGAGTGTATTGATGAGTGAATGGATATCTCAATGCTACATGTCATAGTAAGTACATATGTAAAACACAGTACATGTGAGAGTTGGCATATATAAATAACTGTGCATGAGAGCCACTGAATGTGTGAGTGGCTGTATGGATCATTGTGAACTTGTATCAGGGATTGTATAAGAGAGTAAATATGTGTTAGTATATGTTTGAATAAGTAAGGTGTGTATAACTGTATAGTTGAGGAAATGGAGGTGAGATTGTTTCTTTGCATGACTGACTAGGTGTGTGAGTAACTCCATGGATGAGTGACAGTGTGTGAGTGTCTGTATACACTGAGTGTATCTAAGGTTATATTAGAGTCTGAAGAGGTTTATCGTATTAGCACAAGAATGATGTCAAATGAGATGTCATCAGTGATGTCATCAGTGATGTCATTTGAGATGTCATCAGTGATGTCATCAGTGATGTCACTGACCATGTCATGAATGATGTAATATGTGACATCATCAGCAGTGGATTGCGGGTGCGCGATATATAGTTAGTGCAACTAACTATATATGGAATTTCAATGGTTTTGTGTGAGTAAAATAAGGTTTTCTAAATGCTAATTCCTAACTATATATGGTCTATAACCTATGGTTTTTTCAGTGAATTTTCAAGGTTTTGTAAATGCTAATTCCTAACTATATATGGTCTATAACCTATGGTTTTTTCTGTGAATATATATATATATATATATATATATATATGCATATACATGCAGTTATATATATGTATGGGTATATATATATATATATATCCTACTGGCGATATATAGTTAGGACCAAGTTACCATAGGAAATCCGCAACATTCTATTGGGAATAACTTTGGCGCCGGTGGAGGAATTTGCGTGTAATTTTCCAAAATTTAAGCCAGCTCCGCTCCGCTTCTTCCCTGAAAGTTTCGGGGGGATTCGTCATGCGGGGGCCGAGAAAAAAGGGGGTCCAAAAACGTGTTTCCCCATGGTAATTTCCATTGGACGAATAGACAAGGCTACAGCCCGAACCGCTGAATGGAATTACACCAAACTTTGCAAAATTGTAGGGACTGGTACGCAGAAGTGCCTTTTCTATATTTGGTGAAAATTTCTCCAGTGGTTTTAACGAAAATTAACTTAAAAAAAATATATACATCGGGGCGGAGCCTAACCACACATCTCATCGTGAGATCTGATTGGCTGTCAGCACTTCATCCAAGAAGTGTTGGCAGCCATCTTGGGACCAATATACATGATATCACCTCATTAAAAAGCATTGCAGTTAATAGAAGGTTTTAAGACTTTAGTTACATTATAAATCATTTGTTGATGGTACCATTCTCATTTTAGGAATTGTGATGTTTTCTAAGGTGATTTTACCATGTGAAAAAGCCTTCTGCTGGGATATCATGAATCCTGTTTGAAAGAAAACTATTATCTCATGCTTTTCCCACAGTGGTTTGGAAGGGGATCTATAAGCTAAACTGAAAGCATATTTTCTGTAAATTCACATTATCTTTCTCAGTCATGTGAAAATGAAGTCTGACATTCTCAGTAAAACATGTACATCCAACAAGGACAGAGACTGTCAGTTGATTCCTTTGTGTTCTACTGCAGCTTCCCAGAGTGTTCTAAAGAACAACTAGAGCGCTAACCGTCCTACTTTTTACAAAGGTATGGCGCACCTGAAGCCATCTCGATTGGAATAAAGTGGTAACTCTTAAAACATTTAATTTAAAAAGGAACAACATGAGGGGGTATATTTTGCCATATAAAGTATGATTAGTGCTGCAGAATGAAAAATTAGGGCACATATTGAGTGACTACTCAAATCCTCTTGTATTTCATAAAAAAATTCTGACATGCAGTCTCCCAAGATGGCCACCAGAGACAAAAGAGCCCAAATGTAGCCCAAATAGCACCCAGATGTAGCCCAAGTATAGCCCAATTGCAGAATGTCGCAGAGTGTTCTAAAGAACAAATAGAGCGCTAACAGTCTTAATTATGACAAAAGTATGGCACACCAGAAGCCATCTTGATTGTAATGAAGTGGTAACTCTTAAAACATTTAATTTAAAAAGGAACAAAATGAGGGGGTATATTTTGCCATAGAAAGTATGATTAGTGCTGCAGAAAGAAAAATTATGGCACATTTTGAGTGACTTCTCAAATCCTTTTCTATTTCATTAAAAAATTCTGACATGCAGTCTCCCAAGATGGCCACTAGAGACAAAAGAGCTCAAATGTAGCCCAAATATCACCCAGATGTAGCCCAATTATAGCCCAATGACAGAATGTCCCAGAGTGTTCTAAAGAACAACTAGAGCGCTAACAGTCTTACTTATGACAAAAGTATGGCACACCAGAAGCCATCTTGATTGGAATGAAGTGGTAAGTCTGAAAACATTTAATTTAAAAAGGAACAACATGAGGGGGTTCATTTTGCCATAGAAAGTATGATTAGTGCTTCAGAAAGAAACATTAGGGCACATTTTGTGTGACTTCTCAAATCCTCTTCTATTTCATCAAAACAATTCTGACATGCAGACTGAAACATGCACTTTGAATACCAGCAGCAGACTTCCCTGGTGAGCAGTAGCTTTACTACAGTGATATAATGAGCAACTAGAGTGCTAACATTCAGAATTTATGGCAAATGTGTGACACATCTGAATGCCTTCTTGATGGAACCAAAGTAAACAAGCATTGAAAATGCAATAGATCTCTCCCTCGTTTAAGTTAAAGCCATTCTGTTTGTAATGAGGTGGCTTTTTAGCTTTGCTTTTAATAGTGTTTTTCAAACTTTCATGTAAATAACATGCATATGTAAGCATATATGTATATGTATGCATGCATTTATATTTGTATTTATATAGATATGCAGATTATATATGTTTATATATGTATGTATATATATATATATATATATATATATATATATATATATATATACACATACATATATATAAATGCATATATATGCATATATATATATATGTGTATATGTGTGCGTGTAGTTAGACCGAGGCACAAGAAAGCAGAAAAACAAACGTGAAGAACACAAAAAGGGGGCAGGGTAATACAACCTGACCTCCTAGGCCTGCCCAGGTGGTCCCACAAGGATAAAAAAGGCCCACATTTTAAAAATAAAAAACTGGTCTTTTTTTAAAAAATTACTCCCCGGGGGGACCAAATCGCGGCGGTATAGTGATAAAGAAGTGTGGGGGATCCACAATCCCCCCCACATTGCCCCCGGGACCGCCGCCCCGGGGCAAAGCAACGCAGCCCCTTGGCGCATACTGGAGGCTCCTGGTGGGCTACTTGGCCCCCAGGGACCCCCAGTATGCAAGGGGAATTAGTTCCTATTCTGCAAACATGACAGGGGTTGCGCTGCAGAGAGGTGTAAAAAAGGTTGTGGCCTCAATACACCTCTCTGCAATGCAGCCCTCTGACGCATACTGCAGGTTCCAGGTGGGCTAGTTGTCCCCCAGGGACCCGCAGTATGCAAGGGGAATTAGTTCCCCCTCTACAAACACGCCCGGGGGCTGCGTTGCAGAGAGGTGTAAAAAAGGATGTGGCCTCATTACACCTCTCTGTAATGCAGCTCCCTGGCTTTTACTGGAAGCTCCTGGTGGGCTAGTTGCCCCCCAGGGACCCCCAGTATGCAAGGGGAATTAGTTCCTCCTCTGCAAACGTGCCAGGTGTTGCACTCCAGAACGTTGTAAAAAGGGGGCGTGCCCTCTGGACACCTGCCTGCAAAAATGTAGTAAATCAGTATAAAAAAAATAACAATTAATACATTTAAAAATTGTCATTTAAAAAACCTTCGAAATTAAATGAAAAAACCATAGGTTTCAGGCCTTATATAGTTAGGGATTAGCATTTAAAAAACCTTGCAAATTCACTTAAAAAACCATAGGTTTCAGGCCTTATTTTGGGGCCGATTAGGATGGCGGTCAATCCGCATCCCCCGGGCCGGCGGAAGCCACTGCCGGCCTGGAGGATGCGGATTAACCGCCGCGGCCACAGACAACACCCACCGCCAGATTAGGATGGCGGTAGGATTGCGGTGAGACCAGCGGCGGACAGCTGGCCAGTCCGCCGCTGATCTGCGGGTGTGTAGGGCTATTTGGTGACGGTGTCTGCAAGACACCGTCAGCCAAATTAGGATGTGCACGGACACATGCTTTTCCGTGGTGGATTTTCCGCCGTGGAAAAGCATGTGGGCATTGGTGTTTGGGGGCCCGTTGCAGGCCCCCAGGGTGTCGGGGGATGGGGGGTGCACATGGGGGGTACCATTTACATGCACAAAGCGGCAGGCACCGCACGGTGCCTGCCGCTGTGTACATGTAAATGTAAAACATGCAGTTTTAACATTGCTGCGGGTGCTGCTTCAAGCAGTACCCGCCGCAATGTTAAACATACAGGATGTGACCGTCAGGGTGGCGGTCACATCCTAATTTGCACGGAGGGACTGCCGCTGCCCCTGCGGACGGTCCCTCCACCTCTGGGGTGGCGGACGGACGCAGGTCGGTCCGCCATCCTAATCAGCCCCATAGTAAGGAATAAGCATTTAAAAAACCTTGCACATTCACTGAAAAAAACGTAGGTTTCAGGCCTTACATAGTTAGGAATTAGCATTTAAAAAAACTTGCAAATTCACAGAAAAAAAACATAGGTTTCAGGCCTTTTATAGTTAGGAATTAGCATTTAAAAAACCTTGCAAATTCACTGAAAAAAACCATAGGTTTCAGGCCTTAAATAGTTAGGAATTAGCATTTAAAAACCTTGGAAATTCACTGAAAAAACTATAGGTGTCAGGCCTTAAATAGTTAGGAATTAGCTTTTAGAAAACCTTTGAAATTTACTCAAAAAACTATAAGTTTTAGGGGTGTTATAGTTAGCTGGACATTTCACTGATACAAAAGCATTGAAATTGCTCCTATATAGTTAGTTGTACTAACTATATTTCGCGCACCAGCAATCCACTGCTTATGATGTCACATATTAGATCAATCATGACATGGTCAGTGACATCACTGATGACATCTCAAATGACATCACTGATGACATCATCCATGTGACAATCACATACACCTTTTCATACACTATTAACATTTTTCATCACTCTTTGTAAAATACAGAGTATCATATTTGAATCCATTGTCACAGCAATACAAGTATCTAAAAATCCACTCAGTGATTCATAGATGTATACACACATCTAATTGCTTACCTGTAGATTCACTCATACATGCTGTCAATGAACAATAGAACACTATCAAAAATACTTATACACCTATATAGACATTGAACAACAGCACACATCCTATTCACATATGAAGTCATCCTACTCACTTATGCAAACAATGGATCATACTTACATATTTACTTAGCAAAACACTTATACAAACACCACTTCATCTATTCATTTAGATAGTAAGTCATACTTAGTGAATTATCAAATCATTATTACAAGTATACAGTTATCCATACAGTCACTCACACAATCATTGAGTCCTATGTATACTTATTTATATACAACAACTGACACATACACTGCCTTCTATTTTTCTAGTTTGTTGGACATGTACCATTGAGAAATATATTTGCTCATCACCACACCCATAAAGAGATTCACTCACCCAAACTGTTAAAACATGTAATTTTAACTTCATATATCTACTGAATCAACTATTCATACATCTTTGGACAGTCACACACCCCCACCGAACCACACACACTTTCACACTCCCATACAAATACTCAGTTAACTAATCAATAACTAATATAGACTTTCACATAGCTAGTAACCAACTGTAGAATCAGTTTACACAACAACTGACAAATATTCACACAGTTTAGTCACTATCCACTATATTTAGTGAGACATTATAAATTGGTCAAGTAAACAGTCAATTACACTGCTGCTAAGTCCTCCATCCAAATATTTATTTATATATATCCACTCATTCTTCAATGCAAATTGCTATATATATAATGCATATTTAAATAACGAAGCAAACCTCATTCACTGGATGATGTCATCAGTGATTTCATCAGTGATGTCATTTGAGATGTCATCAGTGATGTCACTGACCATGTCATGAATGATCTAATATGTGACATCATCAGCAGTGGATTTTGGGGGTCGCGAAATATAGTTAGTACAACTAACTATATAGGAGCAATTTCAATGGTTTTGTATGAGTGAAATGTCCAGCTAACTATAACACCCCTAAAACGTATGGTTTTTTGAGTGAATTTCAAAGGTTTTTTAAAAGCTAATTCCTAACTATATAAGGCCTGAAACCTATGGTTTTCTCAGTGAATATGTATATACAAACATATATAAACATATATATAATCTGCATATCTATATAAATACAAATATAAATGCATGCATACATATACATACACATATATGCATACATATGCATGTTATGTACATGAAAGTTTGAAAAACACTAACAAAAGCAAAGCTAAAAAGCCACCTAATTTCAAGAATTTTTTAATGAAATAGAAGAGGATTTGAGGAGTCAAAATGTACTCTAATTTTTCTTTCTGCAGCACTAATCGTAATTTCAATTTCAAAATGGAGCCCCTCATTGTGTTTCTTTGCAAATTAAATGTTGTAAGTGTTACCACTTTATTCCAATCAAGATGGCTTCAGGTGTTCCATACTTTTGTCATAAGTAAGACTGTTAGCGCTCTAGTTGTTCTTTAGAACACTCTGGGACATTCTGTCATTGGGCTTTACTTGGGCTACATCTGGGTGATATTTTTGCTGCATTTGGGCACTTTTGTCTCTCGTGGCCATCTTGGGAGACCTATTTGTTATGACGTTTCCTAATTTCCTCATTTACTGCAGTCTCCGCAGTAGGAAATACTTTCAGTTTTTTACTATGGTTCCATCAAGAAGGCATTCAGATGTGTCACACATTTGCCATAAATTATGAATGTTAGCACTCTAGGTGCTCAAAAGATCACTGTAGTAAAGCTACTGCTCACCAGGGAAGTCTGCTGCTGGTATTGAAAGAACATGTTTCAGTCTGCATGTCAGAATTTTTTTTAATGAAATAGAAGAGGATTTGAGAAGTCACTCAAAATGTACCCTCATTTTTCTTTCTGCAGCACTAATCATACTTTCTATGGCAAAATGAACCCGCCTCATTTTGTTCCTTTTTAAATTAAATGTTTTAAGAGTCACCACTTTATTCTAATCAAGATGGCTTCAGGTGTGCTATACTATTGTCATAAGTCATAAGGCTGTTAGCACTGTAGTTGCTCTTTAGAACACTCTGGGAAGCTGCAGTAGAGCACAAAGGAATCAACTGACAGTCTCTGCCCTTATTGGATGTGCATGTTTTACTGAGAATGTCAGACTTCATTCTCACATGACTGAGAAAGATAATGTGAATTTACAGAAAATATGCTCTCAGTTTAGCTTATAGATCACCTTCTAAACCTCTGTCTGGAAAACATGAGGAAATAGTTTTCTCTCAAACATGATTCATGATATCCCAGCAGACGGCTTTTTCACATGGAAAAATCACCTTTGAACACACCACAATTCCTAAAATGAGTATGTCACCATCAACAAATGATTTATAATGTAACTAAAGTCTTAAAACCTTCCATTAACTGGAATGCTTTTTAATGAGGTGCTATCATATATATTAATCCCAAGATGGCTGCCAACACTTCTTGGATGAAGTGCTGACAGTCAATCAGATCTTACCATGAGATGTGTTGTTAGGCTCCGCCCAGATTTATATGTATATTTTCCTTTATTATCTAAAAAAATACTGAACAGATATATACCATTTAACCAAAAGGCACGAGTGTGAACCAAGGACTACCTCTTTGCCAAATTAGGTGTAATTCCGTTCAGCAGTTCGGGCTGTAGCTGCGATTTAAGGTCCCATGGAAAATTGCATGGGGAAAACACGTTTTGGGACCCCCCTTTTTTTCTCTGCCCCCGCTTGACGAATCACCACCCAAGTTTCAGGATAAGAGCGGACCGGAGCTTCCCACAAGTTTTAAAAATTTCACAAAGATTCATCAACCGGAGCCAACGCTACTGCAAATAGAATGTTGCAGATTTCCTATGGAAAATAGGTCCTAACTATAACTACCTACTGGCGAACGGCAGTATGTAATATGTTTATATATATATTTTTCAGCCCCCACGAACAACAGCACATGCAGGCACTCCCATTAAGCAGAAATTCTTTCATTGAATCATGTCAAAAAGACGATTTCCATCCTGGGGCATTTCGGCAGATCCCAGCCTTTGTCAAAGTCATTTTTTTGTGAATGTTTTTTAATTTAAAGGTACAGGGCATATGGACATGGAAAACAAAGCAGTCTCCCTTGTAATGCATCCTGTAAGATCAACTATCCTAATAAACTTTTTCAAATTCATTTCCATTTTTTTATCATATTTAACATTCCATTTTTGCACTTTTTTGGTATTTTTACAATGGATTGTATATATCGATGACAATAATCAACTTAGCATTATTCTAACAAATCCAAGAAACCCTGGACCGGGATTGCTAATGGAAGGTATACTCTTTGGCCAGTGCCCATTATCTGATAAGTAGCATAATAATAACTTTGTAAGGTCAAAACTTATCAAAGAAGTAAAAAATGGTCTGATAACCTCATATATGAAGCTAACACAAAGAAGCACTTCAACATTCCAATTCATTAATTAAACATAAGGATGAGAGGATATTAATACATATATAAATATATAATAAGATGGTATAATATGATCACCAATTAATCTATTTCTCCAAAAAAATAGATATTGCATTTAATCTGTACACATTAATTCATAATGAAACATCATATCTGATTTTATACATCTAATTAATCCTGCAGATCTAATAAATATTGTATTATAAAAGTGCTAGAATGGTAAGCAAAAAGTGCTGATGTGCTGCGCAACCATGAGACAGAAATCAACAGGGTCACAATATATAAAGTGCTATATTTTGGGAAAAGAAAGACCCATGTCAGATATGCACTTTCTATTCAATCTCCTAGACTGATTCCAATATGCAAAATTTCTAAATATATATAAAGTGACAAGTGCAACGTAACCTCTGAATAGGAATTCCTTGATATCCTAAAGACACTACAATTTGAGAATAAAACCATATAGCATTATACAATCTTTTTAAGTTCCAAATGACACCGAGTAGTCGAGATCATACATAGCAATTAGATGGCACCTAATGGGCAACAATCATAATATTTCCAGGTAGGGGCACCCTACTATCTCACATACTCTGGTGCAAAGAAGACAAGAGTCTTCTAATGCACAATATTTAGGTACCCTTAACCGAAAAACATTCCAACATAGCAATGGAGCAGAAATATAGAGAGAGGAGCCAGGTGATGTATAAATTACCATTCAGCCCTGATGTACTTCAAGCTCCTCATAGTTGTTTAGACCATTTGGGAATGTAATATTCAAGTCCAGGATGTATCTTGAATCTAGGCGTCGGAGGTTTAGTACTCTGTTGCCCCCCCCTCTGATGTTCGGGAGAATCCTATCAATTGAAAAGAACATCAGTCATCCAGGATCACTATCATGCTTGTCATAAAAGTGTTTAGCCACGGAGTATGTGAAATCCTGGTTCCTAATTGCTCGCTGGTGTTCTAGCATACGCTACTTCAACGGTAAAATCGTGCTTCCCATATACATCAGTTTGCATGGGCAGCTGAGTATGTAAATGGAATGGTCAGTGCTGCGGTTAAAAAAGCCTTTTATCTTGGTTACACATCCATCACTAGATTTAAACATGAAAACACTTTTCACCATCCTTCAGGCATTGCAACTGTACTGGTACATTCATAAAACCCTCTAGCAGTGGATAGCCATGTCCCTGATTTGCGGCCTCCATCAAAGTAACTATGTGTGAGGTTGTCACCCAGTGTCCCCCTTAAATGTACGTCACGGGTGGGGTCATAGGTAAATCCTTACCGATTGCACTATCTCTTCTGACAACCTGCCAATGTCTTCTTAGTATCTGATTGATTCTAGGAGACATTTGATTAAAACATGTGATCAGTCTGGCTACTGTACCTTACTTAGGAACTCTATCATTTGGATAGAGCAACTGATTTCTGGAGACCATTTCTGACTTTTGCTTGGCTTCTGCTAACATTTTGGGATGGTATCCTCGTTTCCTGACCCTCTGATTCATCCTTTGTGTCTGTCCCTGGAATTCCTGTTCCTGACTGCAAATTCTTTTCAACCTCAGAGTTTCGTCATACGGAATGCTATCTTTCAGGTTAGTTGGATGTTGGCTTTTACAATGTTCTAGGTATTGTTGTTTAGGATCACCACGTATTCCTCTGCTTCTAGTTTGGACCAATTCCATAACAAGAATGGATCGTCGATGTAACGGGTCCAAACTAATGTATGTTTGACATAGTTGGTGTTGTCATCAGCCCATGCCACCTGCTTCTCCCACCAGCCCATAACCAAATTGGCAAAGCTATATTTTAACTGTTTGAGTGTGAATAGTAATTTTTGTCTCAGCTATTTTTCCAATCCAAATCTGTAATACTGTGCCTAGAGAGATAAAAGGCTTTTGTCATTTTACTGCTTGGCATGATCGCACAGCGTTTAACCTATGCTTAAAGACTCTGCTGAAGAAATGGAAAAAGACTTTGAACCTTAGTTTCTAGCTCAACATGGATGGCACTGTTCTAATTCTATGCATAAACACATTGCTAGACATTTGATGTGAGCAAATTTAGAGTGTCACTGGTGGTGTAGCATTACATTCACCATAGCATGACCGGTGCGCGATGACGGATGCAGACCCATTGACTCATTCCTCAAAAGTTAGGGTCAAAATGAAGTCACAAGTGAAACCTGCGCTCCATACTCCATAAATTTCCAGAGATTTAATCTACATTTGGTATTGGATTGAAATTGGCCGCCTTGATTTGATTGTATGGAATTATAGTGTCATGAGAACAAATCTCAAAAGAACACCTTTACAGCGAAATAAACAAAGGTTTTTGGCATATAAGGTGTATTAAAATGTCGACGGTGTTTCGATCCATTTAGAGAATGAGCGGATCATCATCAGGACATTGAATGCATGCCTGTTAGATAGAGCCTCAATAGCCTGGGGGAGCAAGGTATGGGAGGAAAATACACAGACGAAAAATGAGGAAGGATACATTTATTACAAAAAGAGTCAGTGGCGACAACGCAGCATGCAACTCAGATGGTTCTGATTGACATGCATGACTATGTGGTACAACCAAGAACGGGTGAGGGGCCAATGTGGGTAACGGTGCGACTGAACGGTAATTACGGCAGAAGTGACCGGTGGGCGGCGTGGTCTATTTTGATCGCATTAGAATCATGGTTGTGATAGGATTTGCAGGTGTAGTATACTGAATGGAGCGTGGATGTGGTGGTGTGACGCAATGTAAAATTATAATAGAGTGAAGGAAACATTAACAACGAGGGGACCGTAGGTCTACCATGCTGGGGGGGTTACAGTCAGGCATATAGTGCAATGAATATCATCTACCATGCGGAAACATTTGGAGAGGTTTCACGTAATAAGGTACCATGAGGCGTGTGACTCAAGGCATGTGAGAATTGCAACAAATTAACCAGACTCTAATTACGTAAAGATAATGGATTCAATCAGTTTAGGCGAATCAGCACGGTATAAGCTCGAAGTGACATTGAACATAATCACGGTGCACGACGGGGTCATACATGGAGACAGGGCATTAATGCCGGTTGCATTTGAGCTTATAAAGATATATAAATATATACACTTCCATGTACCTATTGCGACAGCAGGCATTTGGTTGTTGCATTTCATTCAAAGTACATTTCCATAGATTTGTATCTATGTTATAGGGAGCAGAATTAGAGAGGTGAGGAGAAAGTGGCACAACAGTGAGATGACCGAAAGGCATGCAAAACGTGTTCAATGCAGCATGTCTTACCAACAAGTATAGTAAGGGATAGCTTGGTCGAGGAAAGGGGCTGCTGCAATGGCGGCCCCTGAGTAGGGAAAAGTTAAATCAAACCATGCGTTTTAACAGGAGTGAAATGGCCGAATGCCAGGAAGTGAACTCACCAGAGGTGTCAGAAACAGAGTTCAAAGCGGGTAAAGGGCGAGTCGCATTTGGGTACTCTCACGGCTCAGTAGCCTGTAGGAGGGGGGAAGGAGGAATGTCAGGGTTAGACACTGCCTGCTTTTATTACGGGACATAATCGTACATGGCAGAATCATGCTGTCCAGCCATTTGCATCCAATAACCGACTAAAGAGCTGTGAGAGTACGCAAATGCGACTCACTCTTTACCCGCTTTGAACTCCGTTTCTGACACATCTGGAACCGCCATTGCAGCAGCCCCCTTCCTCGCCCAAGCTCTCCCTTACCGTACTTGTTGGCTATTGAGGCTCTATCTAACAGACATGCATCCAATGTCCTGATGATGATCCGCTTATTCTCTCAATGGATCGAAACACCGTCGACACTTTAATACACCTTATACGCCATAAATGTTCACTTTTTTCATTGTAAAGGTGTTCTTTGCGATTTGTTCTCATGACACCATGTATTTCATCAGTGTAACAAACCAAAGAAGCTTTGCCTGAGCCCCCTGTTGTTTGTTTTCTCCCCTGTTGTGTATTCCACTGGCTACATAGGGCACAGGCTTGTGTCCCACTTTATGTATTGTTGTGCATTATTGTCTATATTGCTTACAAGTTAATATTAGACCCCTGTCCGGCTGGACACGTCCACTAAATATAGCAATGATTGAGTCTATATTCATTACTTTGTTTCCTATACTTCCTTTCTGGGGACCACTATTGTTCAAAATAATTGATTCCCACGGTCCCTGGTCGACTTGTTTGGGTTCCCTAGTTGTTTCAGAATATACACATGCGAAGCTTAGTATAATTCGTCTTTATTCTACTGCGAATATCCGCAAACTCAACATTCTAAACCTCCATTGACTTCACTATGCTCTAATTCTTACGTCACAGTTCTACGGAGTCCATCATGAACCACAATGGTTCCATCATTACAAAATCACACAACACTATAAACTGTATTTGCCGCTGCTGCTGTTTTCGTTGCGGTTGATTGTGCACTCTCCACTGCCTGGCATCAATGACAAGTGGGATGCATAATTATGGAGTAGTGGCAGTTGAATATTAACCCCTTCCGTGCTAATGACAAAGCCAGCTCGTCATGGGCGTTACCTGCGCTACGCAGATGACGAGCTGGCTTTGTCATAAACAACGCGATTTTGAAAAATCAGCGCAGAGCGGGAAAACGCGGTAGCGCGGTAGGGGTTAAGATGTTCAAAGTTCCTCCAAAAAAGAAATGAGAGCTCCTAAACAGGGGCTTAGATTAACATTGTAAAGATACTAACTACTATAGCCAAAGAGTGCAGGTGCAACAAGATGGGAACCGAGCCTGGGGAAGGAAAAGAATAGACTGTTCGAAGTGAGGGATTATGAGAGGTGAAATACCGCTGTGCTATCACACTTTCATTCAGGGATGTGCCTTCCTTTTGGATTGAAAACCCTGAAATAGAATTATAGGAGGATAGAAGAGGGGATGATGTGGGGAAATCTATGGGGCATATTATCAAGAACAGGCGATAAAATTATAGCCGCTTTATCGGCAGGAAACTGCCGCTAAAATGGCGATAATGGGTTTGATAATATGCCCTTGTGAATTTCCATAGCAGCCCAGGTTCTGGTGTTAACCTGGGCTGCTATGGGAATTCACAAGGGGCTATTATCAAGTCCATTATCGCCACTTTAGCGGCAGTTTCCTGCCGATAAAGCGGCGATAATTTTATCGACTGTTCTTGATAATATGCCCCTATATTCCTTACTGAAAAACATTTTTATATTTGAAACGCAGTTAATTATTTTTGGAAACAATTAAAACAGTCTAAACACAGCCCATAAAAAAGTGCTAAGATATAACAGGTACTGTGATATATTGAAGGGAAAAGCAGTTTGCGTTTGTGTGATCCTGTTACCATATTTACAACTTTTGATGAACATTATTATAAAAAAATTCCAACAAAAGAATGAATCTTTTTATGATTTCTCAGCACCAACTTTTTCCAACCAATCCTTGCAGCTATACAATATATCGCAATCAATGCACCAGCGGTGTCACCAAATAACTTCTCAACCAAACTCAGGCATGCAATTTCCCAAAGTATTATCAAAATGAAGTTTAGAATAGTAAACTATAGAAGAGTAATCATGTTGTGATAATAACATAAGAAAGACTTACGGTCAGCGGTGCTAGAACAACTTTCAAAGTTGAGGTTCTGCCCATTGGCAGTTGTCAGTTCACTACTATTTTAGGGGTTTTGAAAAATGATTGTGCTACTGCTTTAACAAGTTAGCCAACCCCTTCAGTTGGAGAGTGTGAGAATGCCATCCCTCTATGACCTTTTTGTAAAAATGTGGTACGGTGCTTCATTCCATATTTTAGTATGAGAAAAGTATGGTATAAATGCGGCATAGGCCCTAATCATTCAAATAAAGCAAATTCTTACAGAAAATGACAGTGTGACGCTAACAAATCACGAGGAACAACCAACTGAGGCTTTCAACAAAGGTTATTTGAGCAGTTAATGAAATAATAGCGACCTGATGAATGTAAACAATACTCAACACATCACAAAGGGAAAACAGATGCCACAAGTGTAATCTTGATGTAGTTTGTTTCAACAATGAAAAAATGCGTGCTCTAAATACGGCTCTCCATTTGTACAGATTCTTACAGATAAATACCCACAGAAAACCATATGTGTCTATGTTTATTTTAAAATATGAAAATTACAGATAATAGGTCTGTCTTCTTTTGAAGACCTTTCATGGTGTGAATCAGGACTGCTAGACTCACAGGCAGTAGAGTTAAAAAGCGACAGTTTTTCCTAATGAAGCGTCTGCGCGATTTACTAAAATGTTAATTTTGGTTTGAGACCAAAGCCAGTTCCTGCGACTACGGAGAGTCCTTGACATGCCAGGAGGCAGAGAAAGTGCGAATTAAATGACTCGCGTGGTCTCCATGCACCTTAAATATTTATTTGTCTGAGACGTTCTAAACATTATGTGAGAGCTAAGAGACTAGGGCCCTGATATCAGGGCATCCATTTCCATTTATGCCTGAATCAGTATTGCAACCGAAGTGAAAACTATGCATATCAGAGACCTTTGCCCACATGCTTTCTAAAAGTTAAAACCTGCTACAAATTGCAAACTATATACTGCATGGCTCATATGCATTATATATGGCTTCTTATAACACGGAAAAAGCATCCAATATTAATAACAGGGAATCTCTAGGGCATCTGATTGCAAGTGTACTTTGGATGGTTAAATAAATATTGAAATATACTAACTTCAGGTCCCTTTTTTCACAAAATGAATATGGATTAATAAAGATAAAAGAGTAAAAGATAAATATGGATTATTTTACACGTGGAAATGTCTAAAACATAAATAAAACCAGGAGTCCTAACTATAAGACACAATAATCAACATGTTCAGCATAAAATTATATACACTAGAAGTGTGAGATGTAAACAATTGGAAACTTAATAGAAGCACAATAGTTCAGTGTTGGGTAATCAATATTGCAAGGCAGAAGTACATTTTCCCATGCACAGTGTCATAAATCACACTCACTTGTAGGGTTACAACTGTATCAGTTGTATATTGAGGAATTAAGATATTTAAACAAGCACTGGCAAAGCCAATGCGTCTGGCCTTGGCCACATGAAGCATGTTTCCTTTTTTTTGCAAGCACATTCATCAAAATAAAGAGGCGAAAAATAATATACTGCAGCCCAACATAGTGACCATGTGCTTCCAATAAGAATGTTAACTTTGAAAAACACCAACACATCTAATTTTAATAGAAAAGTAAAGGTGTTAACTAGAAGGCAAGGGTACTTAGAACAGTTAAACAAACCCAGGAGTATAGCTACTTTTGGTGCAGCAGGGACAGTGCACCAAGGCCCGAGCCTTGAGGGGCTCATTGAACCCTGACAATGATGTATTTTACTGCCCCAACATCAGTCAAAGGGGTCATTTTCCTTGTTTACTGCAGAGCCCATGGTATACTTGTAACGCTCCTGTACATACCCTCTTACAATTTAATGAATGTCACAGGAAAAGTTGATGTTTTTGGCACAACGAAAATATACTATCATTCTTCTAATTACTGTAACACGAAGACATTGCTTAAATGACCGACGAGACTAAGAAAAATAAAAAGGTTAAAGAATGGAAAGAAAAAACCTTTAGTAATGACAGGCGCCCCCCAGCCTAGGGGAGGGGCGCCCTTAGTCGCGCCACGGGACTGAGTTCCCTACAGGGCGGAGAAGGGGGCTGGATGAGGTGATGTCAGGGGGGGCGCTGAAGGATATTCAGTCTCTTTGTCCCTTTAGACCTCCGGCAAGCTGCAGGGGCACATCGTCGACGAGAGAGTTTTCCGGTCGGCGGTTCGCGTAGTGCGGTAAGGGAGGTTTGAGGGGACCTAGGCGTAGCGTTTAGCAACAGTTTTACTGTTTACGGTTGTTTTTGCATACCATATAAATATTGCGGTCGCGACAAGCGTGTTAGAATCACGCACGCAGGCATTAAGATTGAAATGCACATCATTTTGGATAGATGGGTGCACGTGTGATGCAAGAAAGCAAATTACTGAAATAGGCCAATCCGCTGCTCCATCTTGTATTTCCATTTTAGATTACATAAGTTCTCAAGTAGCTCTAAACCAGATATAAGAAAGGTCCACAGCAATGATGAAAGTATCTGATTACGATGGTGGTGGGACCTGTGGTGTGTCGGGTCAGGGCCTGACACGTGGCAAGGGAGCTCATATAGATGGACACAGACACTGGCTTATGTGTTAGCCGGAAAGACCCCGAGCGGTCTTCCGCCTTGTTTATTTATACCCCAGTGCAAGCCCGCCCGGGGTATGCGTGGATGCGTGTTGATTCTGCAACAATGTATAGGAGAGCCCGTGTGGCTCTCTACATCCCTTCTTCAATTTAGTCAGTCATTACAGCAATCACAACTTCTCAGCTCAGGGAGATGTCCAGACAAAGTCTCTCAGCTTCTGGCTGGGCCTCGGGTTGGATCGCAGGTTGTAGCGTTGGCTTCGGGCAAATGGAGATGCTGCAACCCCAGCCGGGGGTTGTCCCTTCACTCTCACCGCTGAGGATCCCACATGGTCGACTGTGCTCGACGGTGATGTTTTGTGGTGTCACGCTGGGTGAACTCTCCCCACTCCGCCTGGCTACAGGTGACCCTGGCAACGATCCTCAGATATCCAGACCAACATCATCTCCCATCTTCTGACATTCTGTTGTGTCACGTCTCCCAGCTGGTTCTCTTGTTTTCTTGAAGCACGACACGTTGCGTGTCACTACTTGCCCATTTCGCCTGGCAGTGACCATGGTCCCTTGGATCTTGTCTATGACCCACACCTCGGGCTCGTAGGGTGTTCGGAATTTCCACCCAGGGTGCCGATCTCGCACTACTACTGTGTCTCCCTCCTGCAAGGTAGGCTCCTTGGCATGGTGATTCTCACTTGCCTTCTGATTGGTGGTTCGCTTCCGAGCTTGAATGGCTTCGTCATTTCTATTTTCGGGCACCCACGTGCTATCTGTTGGGATGCTGTCACGGGGTGCTCTCTTGAATAGTGCATGGGCGGGAGCACATTTGGTGGTGCTGTGTGGCATCTGACGATAGGCCCCTAGGAACTGATCAAGGGCCATTTCGGGATCCTCTCCGTTGTCTACTGCAATCCTCAGGGCTCTGTTGAGTGTCCTCATTAGTCTTTTAACCTCCCCGTTTGCCTGGGGCCACAAAGGGGTGATCTTCCGATGCTTAATCCGGAGGCTCTTGAGATAGTTCTGAAATTCTCTCCCTTGGAAGGGGGGCCCATTGTCTGATTTGATTTCGTCCGGTAGTCCCATAGTGGCAAAGACGCGATTCAGGGCCTTCTTGACTTGGGGAAACGCTGTCGAGGATATGATCTCAACTACCGGGAATTTTGAGAATGAATCAACAAGGACCAACGTTTGTCGGCCGTCGGGGAAACTCCCGAAGTCTATGTTGAGGTGTGTCCATGGCGTCCGTGGAGCATCCTCAGTGATCACCGGTGCTGGGGCCGGGTCGCTGCCGGTGATGGTGCAGGCATGGCAGGATCGTACCATTTCGTCAACTCGACTGTCCATGGCTGGGAACCATACCTTGCTTCTCAGACGGGCTTTCGTCTTGGCCATTCCCTGGTGGCCTATGTGTGCCAGCGCTAGTAACCTCTGCTGGAGGCTCTCAGGCATTACGATCAGATGCCCTCTGAGGATGACTCCTTCGTCCCCCACGCTCAGCTCGCTTCGGGTTTGCCACAGCTGTTGACGCAAGTGGCTTACTTCCAATCAAAGGCTCTGCGCTCCATCCAGGAAATGGGCCCAGCAGTTTCCTTCCAGAGCATCCCAAACTCTTGTTAGCGTCTCATCCGTGGCAGTCGCTTCCCCTATCTCCTTCAACGTCATGTTTTCTGGGCATGCTGCTTGCGAGATCATGTGGACGAATTCTTCTGCTTCCGTCCCTTCTTCTTGCGGTGGATGTTGGCTGGTGACATCGGGATGGCGGGATAGATAATCAGCTGGGTTGTGCGCTCCAGGTCGGAACACGATCTTGAAGTTATATCCTTGTAGCTGGACTGCCCAGCGCTCGATCCGTGGGGGTGCCAGCCTGGAGGACCCTGCGAACAGCGGCAGCAACGGCTTGTGGTCTGTCACCACGGTGAACTCCTGCCCACACAGGTAGAGGTGGAAGTGTTGACACGGCCATTTTATGGCCAGGGCTTCTCTTTCGATCTGGGCATACCTGGTCTCGGTGTCAGACAGTGCTTTGCTGGCGTAGGCAACGGGCTTCTATACCTCCGGTCCATGTTCTTGCAGGAGTACCACCCCCAGGCCCACTGGGCTGGCATCAACGATCAGCTCCGTTTTGCGGCGGGGTTGGAAGTAGGCCATCACGGTTGTGTCCAGGAGATTTGCCTTGATGTCTTGAAAGGCGTTGTTGGCCGCTACAGTCCACTCCCACTTGTGGTCTAGACACGTGAGGGCTCTTAGAGGCTCTGCAAGGGCGGCCAGGTTTGGTATAAACCGGCCACAGTAAGTGGCCATGCCCAAGAAACTGCGCACTTCGGTGGGGTTCCTTGGAGTGCTCACTGCCTTGATAGCTACTGCCTTTTTGGGGTCAACTTTCAGTCCTTCCCTTGTGACGGTGTATCCAAAGAAGTCTATGGACTCCTGATAAAAGGAGCACTTCGACCGGTGTAGGGTTAGTCCACTCTCTACGAGCCTTTGGAGGGTTGCCCTCAGTTGTGCATGGTGTTCCTCAAGTGTCGCCGAGTATACCAGGATGTCATCACTGAGGTTGATCACTCCGCTCAGCCCGGATAATACTTCACGTATAGCGTTTTGAAACACCTCTGCGGCGGAGAGACACCAAAGCTCAGCCGTTTGTAGCGACGAAGTCCTACATGGGTTGAAAAGGTAGTTATATACCTGCTTGCTGGTTCCAGCTCGAGTTGATGGTATCCCAAGTTGAGGTCTAGTTTCGAGAACCATTTCGCCCCGTTCAGGTCAGCCATGGTGGGGGTGATGTGTCTTTCCCGTATAACAGCCGCATTGGGCAGCCTCATATCCATATCCACACACAACCTGATCGCCCCAGGTTGTTTTGGTTTGGGTGCTACTACCAACGGGGAAACCCAGGGTGTCGGGCCCGACACCTTTTCTATTACGCCGAGGTCTTCCAATTTCCGGAGTTCTTCTTCGACCTGCGGTCTCAGATTGAATGGTACCCTTCTGTGTCGGAGGGCTACCGGCCGTACAGATGTGTTGATATGCAGCTTGAACTTTCGCCCTTTGAGTTTTCTGAGGCCTTGGAACAATGCTGGGAAGTCTTTCAATAGGATGTCTGCATGTGCCTGATGCAACTGGTTCGCAAAGAACACAAGTCCAAGGTCTTCTGCCGTGTGGCAGCTCAGAAGGGTGCCCTTTTTCCCTTCCGTGATGTGAAAGCGTGTTTCAGTAGAATAGTCACCATTTACGACGGTCGTCTGGATTACTCCCCTCAGCGGTAGTGGCTCGGTGCCGCCATAGGTGTAGATCCTTGCGTTGGAAGGTGCAAGAGGGGGCTTGGGAGACATCTTCTCATATTGATCTGAGTCCATGACGTTCACTGAGGCCCCCGTGTCTATGAGGGCTTTTACCTCGGTACCTTCTACGGCGATTGAGCACATGGGTGGTGGCTTTCTCTTGGTGGATGCTCTGCTGACGTAGGAGATGACATAAACCTCATCGTCCTCATCGTCTTCATATCGAGGTCGTCTATCTTGGGCTTGATGATCTGGGGAGTAGTTCTTGGATGAGCGATAGCTGTCGAATGCGTTGCGTCACTGTCCTGGGTCTGTGGTTTAGCCGCCCGCATTTTAGACACGTCTTTCCTTTCGCGCCACACGTTGCCGTCGCAGGGTGATCTTCACCACAGTATCCGCATTGACTCCATCGGGAGGTGGCTCGTGGGCAGACAGTCGGGGGTCTCCTCTGGATAACGTCGACTTTCTCCTCTTTGATCGGCATTGTTCTAGCTGTGGCTGGAGCGACTATCGGTGTGCGTAGCGCAGCCTCCATCACTTCCGCTCTCGCGTCCGACAGCTCGTGTGACCTTGCCAGAACTAGTATCTCATCTAGCGATATGCCCGGTTGGCGGAGAATGAGCTTCCTCAATAGCTTTGACCGGCAGCCCATTATGATTTGGTCTCGGATTTCTTCCCTTGGGTTGGTGAATGGGCAGGTGCTGGCCAGCCGGCGCAGCCTAGCGTAGTACATGTCCACAGATTCAGACTCAGTCTGCCACGCTCTTTTGAATTTGAGCTTCTCAAAGTCCTTGTTGAGTTGGGGATCAAAGTGCGTGTTAAGCGCAGCGACTGCGGCGTCATAGTCGTGCTCGGGTCCCGTATTGGGGAGCGTTTCAAACAAATCGTAGATCTCTGGACCACCATACAGGATGAGGAGCGACCTCTTGACTTTTCCATCGGTCTCCCTGGTGCCTTTACAATATAAGTTTAATCTTCCAACCCACGCCTTCCATCTCGGTGCTGCCGTTGCAGGGTCCGCCGCCTCGCTAAAAGGGGGAATTGGCGCAACGCCTGAGTGTAAGTGGGTGGGTGTCATCAGTGCAGTGGTTCTGGCTAGATAGTGGCGGCGCGACTATCACAGGTGGTGAGACAACCACTGCAGGTAGATTTTGTCCAGCCCCTGGCGCTGTTACGAACATGACTCAGTCCTTTTGTAGCCCTTCCGGTGCCTGCTCGATTGGTCCCGGCGTGGTGGTACCTCTTGCCCTGGTGTTCAGGCTGGCCAAGGCTTGTTTGCGTTATGAGGACGCTTGTGCTGACCCTCTTCCCCCCTCGGGGTGACTTTGTACGGATCACGTTGAGTACAGGCCTGGGATGCTGCTTAAATGGGGCCGGGAGTGTTCTTCCGGTTGCTTGGATTTGCCTGTGCTTGTTTTATTATCTTATTTTCTTCTTTCTTCTCCTATTATCACGTTTGCCGAGTTTGGGGCCAGAGGGGGCGGCGTTCGAGCTCGCCGGTGCAGATCGCGGCTGTTGCGATGCTGGGGGCAGCTTCTGGGCCTCTCCGGGACCACGTGTGGTGCTGCCGCGCGAGTTGCGTGTTGCCCCTCCCCTACAGACGGGCACTCCGGCGTCCTCGGGCCTCAGCGCTGCCGATGGCTCCGCGCTGCGGAGGGAGCAAGCAGGGGTGACTCGCTGGCGGGTATGGAACAGACTCACCCGCACCTCCCGGACTGGACAGTCGCAACCCGATCCTCCGGCGAGCCCCGCCGGCTGAAGGCGCTCCCAACGGGGAGACGCGGGGCGGGCCTCGAAGCCGGGATAGACGCAGGAGCACACGCGGGTGGGCTCCGCGGCAGGAAGCAGGCACGCAGCGGAGCCGCAGACAGAGGCAGCCAGGCACGTGTTCAGGTTTGGCCGGCCTCGTCGCCAATGTGGTGTGTCGGGTCAGGGCCTGACACGTGGCAAGGGAGCTCATATAGATGGACACAGGCACTGGCTTATGTGTTAGCCGGAAAGACGCCGAGCGGTCTTCCGCCCCAAGGTATGCGTGGATGCGTGTTGGTTCTGCAACAATGTATAGGAGAGCCCGTGAGGCTCTCTACAGGACCGTCATTGTCAGGCCGTAGGTGGCGGCCCCACCGCCATCGGACCATGGATGTCCGCCTTCCACATTACAATGACAGGCGGATGGTGGGTGGGTGGAGAGACTGACCGCCAAGGATCTGATGGGCTCAATGAGCCCCTTGGACCATCGGAGGGTTTACAATTGCTACAATGAAGGCGGTGCCTGCTCCAACACCAGCATAGGGATTGCAATGTCCCTTTCTGCCGCACTGCTTGGTGCCTGCCACATAGTGCAGGGATATGCAAAATATGTTTATTTTGCACTGCGGCGTGTGCTGGAGCCCGCAAAATAAACACAATGCAACTGCCTTGAAGGTGGTTGCATCCTAATACCGATGGCAGGACCGCATTCAGCTTGGCGGGCGGTCCAGTTCCTGCCCGCAATCTTAATGAGGCCCTTAGGTCCTCCCTTGGGATCTTAAACAGGGGACATGCAACGTCTTGACAAAATGACACAATTGGGCGGTGGCTACAGAAACTGCCACCCAAGGAATTATAGGCCACTGATACAAGATAAAGTGGGAATGATAAACATAACTTAAGTCACATTCAAGTCACCCTCACTTAATACCTTCCCAGCAATAAAAGTGGAAACTATAGTAATGTTATAATGCAAAGAAAATCACCTGTTTTTTGCCTTCATCACTGGGTTACCTTATTGTACTCAATTGCAAATGGTAATAATGTAAAATATATACATTTATTTTAGATGCTTCAACTACCCTTATTAATCATTCAATTTTGAAATAGACATAAGAATTAGAACAGAATTCCAGTATATCTCAATTTAATTTTGAAGCAGTTGTTAACTCTTTTTTTCTGCAAAATATATTACGTTTCCAGGCTGATAGACAATGTACTCCTATCTTCACGATTTGTACTCCAAAACTTGTTAAACTCGACCATACACCTGACAGTCATTCTGTCGGAAAGGCATGTTCTGTACAGCACTGGAAATTCAGCTAGCGCAGGACTCTACTAACAAATGTTTCATAGAAAGCAAAATACTGTTCCTGTATCTGTTTAAAGTTGCATTGAATGGAGACAGTGCAGCCCTACAATGGAGCAGATTTACAAGCCCCCTGCGCCACCAGTACGTCACTTTTTGTGACTTACTGGTGGCACATTTTACCGCTCCATATTTACAGGGACAGGAAAAGTCACCCTGCATGGCTTTTCCTGTACTTGTAAATATGACCCCTTTACACGCAGCACTTTTTGCCTGAAAGGGACGTTCCATGTGTGTTGCTGTGGGTGTTCCCACGCAACACCCATGGAAAAAGACACATTTCCAGATTTACGAAGAATCGTAAATCTGGAAATGCGTCTGAATGCTACACCACCCTAGGTGTGACATAGCAAGGCGCAACGAGGAGAAATGTTTTCATTTCTCGTTTTTTCCTCTTTCCATATGTGCTGCATTCTACAGCACGGATTGAAGAGGAAAATGCATGTAATGATTGTTTTTGTGCAGGAAGATGCCCTTTCCTGCACAAAACAATCTCCCCATGACGCAGGCATCCTTGCACCATGGTGGAAGGATGCCTGCGCCGGCGCATGGCGCAGTTTGTGCGCCAGCGCAGGAGAGAGCACAGGAATACGACATATTATTGTACATATGTTGCATTCCTGTGCTTTGGAAGTGTTGCATCGTGGCACAGCCATAGGGCTTGAATTGCCGCGCTGCGGCACTTCCTTGTAAATCTTCCCCACTGAGTCTACGATGGCTTAACAAGTAGTGGATCCCTTTTGCCTAAGCGTCATGCTTAACAGTAATATTATTTTGCTAGAATAAAATTCAATAAAATTATTACATTATGAGCTTTGCATTAACGGCGCTCTCGCAAAAGTTCAGAAGTTCAAGTTCAGAAATTTATATAGCGCATTACAAGTTTTTAGTTGTTTTCTGAAGTAGAGGTGGTTCTGTGTAAGGCGGAGGTGGGTGGGGAGAGAATTCCAGGTCTTGGCCGCAAGGTAGGAGAAGGATCTGCCCCCCATGGTGGATTTACGGATGCGTGGGATAGTGGCGAGGGCTTGATTGGATGATCGTAGTAGGCGGGTGGGGGTGTAGAAGGTTAGTCGTGTGTTGAGGCATTCTGGTCCAAGGTTGTAGAGGGCTTTGTGTGCGTGGGTGAGGAGACGAAACGTTATTCTCTTGTTGACGGGGAGCCAGTGTAGGTCTTTCAGGTGACCGGAAATGTGAGCTTGACGAGGAATGTCCAGTATGAGTCTGGCAGAGGCATTTTGGATGCGTTGGAGTTTTTTCTGTAGTTTGGCTGTAGTTCCGGCGTAAAGGGTGTTTCCGTAGTCTAGACGGCTGGTGACCAGGGCGTGGGTGACCGTCTTTCTTGTGTCGGTGGGGATCCGATGGAAGACTTTTTTGAGCATGCGTAGGATGTTGAAGCAGGATGATGAGACGGCGTTGACTTGTCTTGACATCGAGAGAGAGGAGTCTAGGATGAAGCCTAGATTGCGTGCGTGATCCGTAGGTGTGGGTGCTGATCCCAAGGCAGGTGGCCACCAAGAGTTGTCCCAGGCAGAGGGGGATGAACCTAAGATGAGGACTTCCGTTTTGTCCGAGTTTAGTTTTAAACAACTGTTCTTCATCCCCTCGGCTACATCTTTCATTCCTTCGTGTAGGTTGGTTTTGGCGGTGTTTGGGTCTTTGGTGAGAGAGAGGATCAGCTGGGTGTCGTCTGCGTAGGAGATGATGTTGAGGTTGTGTTGACGTGCGATGGAAGCCAGAGGGCTCATGTATACGTTGAAGAGGGTGGGGCTGAGTGATGATCCTTGTGGTACGCCGCAGATGAGGTGGTCTCTGATCTGAAAGGGGGGAGGCGGACTCTCTGGGTTCTTCCGGCGAGGAACGAGATGATCCATTCCAGTGCTTTTCCTTGTATTCCGATGTTGCTGAGGCATTGTATGAGGGTGTTATGACAGACTGTGTCAAAGGCTGCGGAGAGGTCAAGTAGGATGAGGGCAGCTGTTTCTCCGTTGTCCAGAAGCGTTCGGATGTCGTCTGTAGCTGCGATGAGGGCGGTTTCGGTGCTGTCATTGGCTCGGAAACCGGACTGTGAGGGGTCAAGGGATTTGTTGGATTCAAGGAAGGCGGCGAGTTGACGGCTTTCTCTATGCCTTTGGCGGGGAACGGGAGAAGCGAGATGGGGCGGTAGTTCTTAATGTCAGTGGGGTCTGCTGTGGGTTTCTTTAGAAGGGCGCTGAGTTCGGCATGTTTCCAGTTTTCCGGGAAGGTAGCGGAATTGAAGGAGCAGTTGATGACATCGCGGAGATGGGGTGCGATAATAGAGTCTGCTTTGTTGAAGATGTGGTGGGGGCAAGGGTCGGTTGGCGATCCTGAGTGGATGGAGTTCATCAAGCGGATGGTGTCTTCGGTGGTGATAGTGTTCCAGGCGTATAGGTTGTTAGAGTGCAGTTTTGGTTCGGGGGTGGGTGAAGTGCGCTGGTCTTCGGATTGGTTTAAGAAGCTGTTATGTATGTCTGCGATTTTGTTGTAGAAGAATGAGGATAGAGAGTCGCAGAGGTCTTGGGAGGGGGTGATGTCATTGGAGCCAGCGTTGGGGTTGGTAATTCTTTGACGATGTTGAATAGTTCCTTGCTGTTTTGGGCGTTGTTGTCAAGTCGATCCTTGAATGCTGATTTCTTGGTGGATCGGATGAGTTGGTGGTGTTTGCGGGTGGCGTTCTTGAAGGAGGCCAGGTTGTCAGTGGTTGGGTTTTTTCTC
Source organism: Lissotriton helveticus (assembly GCF_964261635.1). NCBI lineage: Eukaryota > Metazoa > Chordata > Amphibia > Caudata > Salamandridae > Lissotriton > Lissotriton helveticus. Next base: position 1,711,825,550 of record NC_136059.1, read on the forward strand.
CAGGCTTTCTCGAGGGTACGACAGAGCTTTTTGGATATCTTAAGGTCGTCGTTGAACCAGGGGGCTTTTTTGTTGCCTTGCTTGATTTGATGGTTTTTCAGGGGTGCTAGTTCGTCAATGCTGTGGGTGATCCATTGAGTGAGGTTGGTGGCTGCTTGGTTTGGGTCCGATGATTTGGGAGGAGGGTTTTGGTGAAGCGATGTGAGGAGCTGGTCGGTAGTGATTTTGTTCCAGTTTCTTTGGGGAATAGGTTGTGGGGGGTTGTGGGACGAGGTCTTTTTGTAGGTGAAGTGAACGCAGTTGTGGTCCGTCCAATGGAGAGTAGTAGTGTGATCGAAGGAGATGTGCTTGCTGGCGGTGAAGATTGGGTCGAGCGTGTGTCCAGCAAGGTGGGTGGGGGTGTCAACAAGTTGTTTGAGTCCGAGATTGTTCAGGTTGTCTAGAAGATTGGTGGTATTGCAGTCGTTCTTCTTTTCAAGGTGGAAGTTCAGATCTCCCAGTAGAATGTAGTTTTCGGAGGGGAGGGCATGGGGCTGATAAAGTCAGTGATGTCTTCGCTGAATTGTGTGCGGGGTCCTGGGGGTCGGTAGATGAGGGTGCCTCTGAGTGTGGTCTTGGGGTCGGTGTGGATTTGGAAGTAAAGGTGTTCTGCGGTTGCGAGGTTATCATCGGAACTAGTCGTGATGCGGATGGTGTTCTTGTGGACTATGGCGATGCCTCCTCCTGTTTGGTTGGTGCGGTCCTTCCGGATGATCATGTAGCCGTCCGGGATGGCTATGGCGATGTCGGGGGCTGAAGAGGCGTTCATCCATGTTTCTGTGAGGAAGGCGACGTCCGGGGATGTGGTGTCGAGGAGATTCCAGAGTTCAATGGAGTGTTTGTGGACCGAGCGGGTATTGAGGAGGATGCACTTCAGGTAGTTGTTGTCGGGGCACTGTTTGGGGTTAGTGGGTTTGGTGTGGGTCTTGATGCAGTCGAACTTGCAGGAGTGGCAGGCGAAGGGGTGTGTCCCGGGGCAGCCTGGTAGCATTGTGGTGAGCGGCCGGGGTTTAGAGCTGAGAGGGTATCGGCGTTGTATGTGATGCGGACGGGGTGGGTCTTGCGGGGAGCAGGGGGTCTGGCGCTGGGCGCGGTCCAGGCGTGGACGGGCGTAGACGGGCTTACCTTTGGCGCACCTTCGGTGCGCATGGGGCGCGACCACTGCGCGTGAACGCTGTGCGCAAATGCATCTGACATAAGTGGGAGGGGCGAGGGAGGGTCAGCTGGGAGGCGGGTGCGGGGTGGAGGGGCGGGCTGTAAGGCAAAACAACAACAAGATGGCAGCAATAACGAAAGGAAACTGGACGAGGTTGGGGTGGGCAGAGGCGCAGGCACAATCAGGCACAGATAAAACAGAGGAACACAATGCGAGCCTGTAAAAGCGCTATGCTGGCACACAAGCGCTACAATATGCAAACACAATAGCGTTACGCTGTAATTAGGCAATGCGGCAAATTTAGATGATCAGGACGGAGCTCAGTCGAAATTAAAGCACCAGTCAATGTTGGGAATGAAGCGCTACGATACCAGCATCAGTCAATGTTACAAATGAAGCGCTACGATACCAGCAGGAGCCAGGGAGCGAGGGGAGCGAGGGGAGCGACCGCTACCAACGGAGTCAGATGGGCGGGGTGGGGGGTTCGCCATTACCAAACACATCTAGCTTGAATGTGTTGCATATGCCTATATGTTGAAAAGAACATGTCTGCGATTTTGGATCGTAATGAATGTTAAAGAACGAGAAAATACATGGGTTCCAAAGAAATGCCCACGGGGATGCATATCATAGTAGGAGGCAGTGAGTGGCTCGGTGGCTGTCAGCAAGAGTTGCTGGAAGACATAAAAAATGGTAAAATAAATAAGGCCATTTTTTTAAAATTAGTTATACTGAACCTATTATTTATAAAGGGGACATTTATTCAACAGCCAGGTTACTAAAGGGGGCTTCTTTTTCAGCAATTGTGCGCATTGAGCACAAGCAAAATGCAGCCATCAAAGTCAGAGGAACCAGTGGCTATGGTGGGCAGATCGACTTCTCCAAGCTGCGTGCTATGGGGGGAGGAAGGAAAATGTGAATGACAACTGAACAGACCAATGGATAATGAAGGCTAGCAAAAAGCCCCTTTATGTATTCTAGTATTTAATATTTTATTTAATATAATCTTAAATTAATAGTCTGCAGAGATAGTTCAAGCTGTTCTTTAGGCCAAACCTAAATAGAAACTTTAAATCTGAGTTGGTTTATCCTTGCATACATCACACAAAGTGAAAATAATGTATTGAATTGTGCTCTTATTTTGACCACTTCAGATGGCAATGGGTCTAATTTCTACTTTTCATCTGGACTAATATTGTATCATAAGTACATACAGAAAAAGCTAGCACATTGTGTTCACTTTTTGGGGATCATTTAAAACTCTGGCATGCTATCCTTCGTCATTGGGGAGCTAACTAACTTGAAGTTACAAAGGACCCTACTTTTTGACAGATGCTTTGAGAGGTAAATCAATCAGTCAATCATTTGTAAGGTGCAGCACTGCCACCCTTGTGGTATGTGGGAGCTGTTTCCCGTTGAAGAGCCAGGTCTTGAATATATTTCTGAAGTCTGCCAGTGAGGAGGTGCCACAGAATTGGAGGGGAGTGTTGTGGGCAGCAATGTAGGAGAAGGTACGGCCAATGCTGCAACTGCAACGGATATGGGGAGTGTGTGCAATGGCCAGTGAAGAGAAATGAAAGTGTCTGGAGGGCTTGTGGAAGTTCAGTCGATGGTTGATGTAGGCTTCTCTTAGATAGTGGAGGACTTTGTAGTCATGCGTGACGATCTTAAACTAGCATCTCTTTTTTTCAGTGGAGGTCTCTCAGGTGGGGGCGATGTGGGTTCATTTGAGGAAGTCCAGGATGAGTCCCACCGTTCGGTATGGTATGGAGTCTTCTGAGGAGCTAGGTAGAGATGCTGGCGTAGAAGGCATTGCCATAGATGAGATGGCTGGTGACGAGGACCTTTGTCACTGTCTTTTTTAGGAGTCATTTGGGATCCATCTGCAGACTCTGTGGAGCATGGAAAGTGTGTGGAATCAGGAGGAGGCAACTGTGTTGACTTGTTGTGTCATGGTCAATTGGCTGTTGAAGGAAGTGACCCGAAATGGACCACACGGGTCACTCTCAACCTCCTCTAGCCTTCCTAACAATGAAGATTTGATGACGCAGTAGAGAATACAAACTGACTTGTTTATTAGTAAATATACTGCATTGAAGTCCAGTCTGACCAGCCTCCTGTGATGTCTGACAAGGGACTGACTCAAGCAAACATAAAGTTACATTATGTATGTTGCAGAGCCCTCAGAGACCCGCCTACTATGGAAAAGTGTTTGTAAATGGCTTAATACAAGTACACGGCATAGGTTTCGATTCCTTTGCCGGGCACAAGCTATCTACTGCCCAAGGTCGTCTAGTTTATCCTCCCCACCAAGCAGGTGGGAGAAGGCCTCTATCTACGGGAAAGGCATGTGTTAATGAGAACACTTGCAAGTAAAAGGAGCCAAAACAGAACATAAAGAAACAAAACTTACTAGGAGCCATTTCTCATAAATAATCAAGCAGCAGTTTCGATAATAATATAAGATGGAATCTACTAAAGCCAAGATGGCAGCAAAAATGCTAACGTTAATTCACAACACACCTAAACGTATTGATTGCAAACATATACAATAAGACTAAATCATGAATTAGCTACATAAATGCTAACATAATATCCTGAAGCACGAGTAATATGGCAGCGAAAAAGTTTAATTCCAACAGACCCTCTGTTTAGCATTTATTAGCTAACTCTAGTTATGCTATCAGGTTAGGGTCTTGACAATTCAAAAGTAGAGAGATATTGAAGCTTAAGCAACAACAAGCTATGTAAGAATAGATATGAGTATACAAACATATAGAGAACAACTGATATTGGATTGGTGATTATTAAAAATATTATCTGGAATGTTGTTCAGTAGAGAGCATAGTAATAATAACACTAAATTTACGTAATATCAGGGGCAGAACCTGCAAGAGAGGTAATTGACCAAAAACACCTTCATCAATCTGCATAGGGGTATCAAGCTCCTTTTGGAGCATAACTGTCAAATTAGTATCGTGAACCAAGATCCTTTTAGGAGGGAGATAGATAAGTAGCACAGTACGAGCATCATAAAGGAAGGCGTGTCCAAGAAGGCATTACTTTGTATTGCTCTCTTGTTACGATCTGAAAGAGCAATCTGATATAAAATACACAATGGGGTATTATCATAACACTCCAATACCCAAAACATCCCTCCTCCCACAAATAGAAACAGTAATAGAAAAACAGCACAGAACATCTTCTTTCTGAGCAACCAATCAAAAGCTCTCTGCCCAGTTCAAAGGGCAGCAAAAGGCTGTTCGTCTTCTGCAATGGGACGACCAAACAGATACATTTTTATTATACCACTGTAAGTAGATTTACCCGAGAAAGAGGTCATGCAATGGAGCCAATCATGGAGGAGACTGAAAAAATAAGAAAAAGGAAAACGTCAAAAAGATCAGGGTCCGTCACAAGTCTCCCTGACAGGCTTCCATTGTCCAGCCCTCGATGTTGCTATTGAGCACTTCACAGAGCACCTAAACTGTTGTAGCCTTTCTGCAAATGTTCACTGTTCTCAGGTTAGGGCACTCTCCTTCCTTGGAAATCACCCTCAACTTATCCTGTCCTGCGTCACGGGCAGTGCACTGATCCGCTGATCCCTGATATAATGTAGAAAGCATAAACATGGGACTTTTTCACTAATCTGGTCCATGAAGTCCATCCCTTCAATGCTTGCTTTCCCTATTGTGCACTGTCCTTACTTCGAGAACGCAAATTGTACCTTGTTACTCCAGGCACTGACTCATCACGAAGAAGAAGCTGAAATTTAAGAGGGGTCGGGGACTGAGACTCAGCCTCCTGTGGACCAGATCAAGAGGAGGCCTGGGCAGATTTTTTCTGGGGTTACTGCCTCATTCAGATCAGCATCATTCTCCTCCTCCGTCGGCGCCCAATTCAGCTGAGCGTCTGAAAAAGGGACAAAACGTGGAACCTTCTCCATCTCGCCTTCCCCTATTCCTTCGGAAACCCACTTATCGTAAGCGAAAGGAAGTGGGATACGCCAAAAATGTGATGAATGGATCCAATTTTTTCACCCATCAACTTTCACTTAGGTCCTCGTTGCAATGAGGACTTTATAAGGTCCCTTCCATCTCAGCTCTAGACACTAGTCTGCAGTAGTTCTTTATGAGAATAAAACCACCTGGCTTTATGGTGTGCCTGGGTCCCCTAGGCTCTGGAGGCCAATCTTCATGTATCTGTTGGTGAATAGAATGCAAGCTTTTAGTTAGTTCATACAAATAATCTCCAAGGAAAAGATAATCAATTTCTGAAAAGCGTTTAGGTCTAGGAACACCCCACACATTTGCGGAATGGCCAAAAACCACTTCACAAGGAGACAATCCTGTCCTAGAATGAGCTGTCATTTTACTAGACAGCAAGGCAAGAGGTAATATATCTGGCCATTGCAATGCAGTACTCTCTTTGATCTTGGCCAGCTTTAGCTTGAGAGTACCATTGCACTTCTCAACCAACCCTGCTGACTGAGGATGATTTGCGGCATGAAATTTTAGCTTGATATGCAGACCATCGCACACCAGCTGAATCACTCTTGAATTAAATGACTTCCATTGTCACGCCAAATCTAGCAGGGCAAGCCAAAGCACGGTAGGAAATCCTTAATAAGAGCCTTTGCCGTTACTATGGCTGTATTCTCTTTAGTTGGGTAAGCCTCAATCCATTTACTAAATGCACAGACGACCACTAGTGCATATTTCAAATTATTGACTCGTTCCATTTCGATATAATCCATCTGGAGAACCTCAAAAGGGAAGGAGGGTGGCACAAAATTACCAGAAGGGGTGGGGGTACCCTTTCCAGGATTATGCTTCAAATAAACCATCGATTATTTTACTAAGTGAGCAGCGACTTTTGGGATATTATTGTTTTACCACACAGAATCCAATAGTGTGCATACGCCCTTGGCACTAATATGGGCTGGACCATGTGCCATTGAAACTACAGGAAATACACATGCATCTGGTAACATCCATCTTTCCTTCTCAGACTTTTCAGACCAGCACCCCTCGTCCTCTAAATGTCCTGTACTCTCCTGCCACACTGACAATTCCTCTATTTTTGCCTCACTGTAACTTTTTGACACTATCTTGTGTATCCTCAAACATAGTAATTTCTGGTACCCATCTAACTGGACCTGCCACAAACATTTTCTTCGTCTCTTTAGCTATCTGATCGGCAAATGCATTTCCACTCCCTGCAGCATCCATATTCGAATTATGGGCACTGCACTTCACTATTGCCAATCGTTTATGAAGGGTCGAGCTGCCAAAAGTCTTTCTATCAACGGGCCATGTTGAATCTTAATGCCATCTGAAGTCAAGAATCCTCTCTCCCCCCAGAGTCGCCCACAATTATGGGCCACTCCGAAGGCATACTGGCTGTCAGTATAAATATTAACAGCCAGTCCTTCGCTCAACTCACATGCTATCGAAAGGGCTACCAGCTCTGCAGCCTGTGCTGATTGGTAAGGAACATGTGATGTCTCAACTACAGTATGTAGTATGGTAATGGCATATGCTGCTGTAGTGGTGCTGTCTGACAATTTAAAACAAGAGCCATCGACATATAGTTCCCCTTGCAGGTCAGATAAGGGAACATCAGTCAAGTCTACCAGTCTCTTTGTCTTTTCTTCAGTGCAGAATAGACAATCATGGACATCTTTGTCCTCATCTTCCAAAGGGAGGGGTTGTAACGTGGCTGGGTTCAGTGTGGCACATTTTTTATAGTAACATTAGGTGAAATAAAGTTAATTCATAACCAGTCAGATGAGCACTGCTGAGGTGCTGCGTCTTTGTTTTGTTCAAAAGTACGTCCACAGCATGAGGTACCATTATTGGACGCTGGAGGGGGAAATGGTGGCCGTCGGTCAGCTGCGGCCCTAGGCTCTCTCTCAGCTAAGGCGTTATGAAGTAATGTAAGCAATGGATGTTTTCGAAAAGATTTGGAGCAAGACTTTTGTAGTGAGGTGGTGGTTTGCTTTCCGGCTCTTTTTCCAAGGTGCCGGTGTAGCGTCAGGTATTCCTGGCTCGGCGCGGTTCGATCAGGTGAGTAGAGGTGGCGGCTGAAGGGCAGGCGGCGCCACAGGGAGGCAGCTGGTTGGAGGCGGCGGAGCAGATCTTGTGCGGCTGCCAGAGTTGGATTTCGGAGCGACGGGAGTCGGACGCCCGCCTCCACATGTCTACGCTGGAAGCTCTAGGTGCATTAACCACTGAGGGTCCACAGATAATCAGTACAGAGAGCAGTCGGCCGCGGGCAAAGGAAGAGACCTGTCTGTTTCGGCTGAAGCAGTGTCTGGTGTATGTCTTTCTCAAATGACCCCGGCAAGGAGGAAATGGCGAGATTGGGGACCTAAACTGAAGGATGAACAAGGGGGATCAGGGTAGGAGAAACAAGACAAGGGTCTATTTACATTGGCCAACACACTAAATAGATATACCCTTAGAAGTAGTGATATTTGGGAGCACAATCAATCCCCTCCCGAGAATGTTAGTAAAGACTCGCTGCCTGTAATACAAATTAAGCCGTCAAAAATTATCAAAAGAACAGGCCCGGCACAAAATATAGAGGTTCCTCTAGGCAAAACCCCTCTTGGCAAAGGGCGGAAGAAACAGCCCAAAAATAATCCAGGTAGTACCCGCGTTACGCCCTCATTAAGGTCATACTTTAAAATCCAGGGTACACAGCCTCCTCCAAACACAGTAATGGAGCCTGTTGGTCTAGAGAATAGATTTGAACCTCTTTCCCAACTGGATGACGAAAGTGCTAATATCTCTCCGCTCCCCCTGACTAAAAAAGACAATGTGGTGATTCAGTCTAATGGTGCTGAGACTCAGTCCAGTGGTGTCATGGCGCTGAGCCTCACATTCACACAGTGTTAGGTTGACACAAGCTTATTAGAAGTTTAAATGCCATTTTTCCTTTCTGCTGCCTTTTACACACGGCATACACTTTGTTAATTGTTTAGAGTTCAGCAGAGTGTTTTGCTTCACACGAGAATAACATGTTTTTCTACATTAGTAGCCTTGCTTGGTAAACTTAGTCTGAACAGTGAGTGCCGAGACCTTCAAGGTTATTTCAACACTATGGTTATTGTTCGGACTGATCAGCACACGTTCTAGTCATAACACATATGCAGATGTTGCCACCTCTGATTTTGGCGCGTTTAATAATGCACTGCGTAGGCATGATCACACACACTTGGAGAACATTTGTATGCTGAAAGCTTGAGCAGAATTTGATGTGATCCACTTCTGCTAATACCAGAGGTATGGGGCCACCTAGGTAAACCCAAGAGACCTTCTATAGTTATAAAATAACCTACTAGCACGGGAGGGTGAAATATAGGTACATTTTAAACGTGTTTCCATTTAGCATTATAACATGCTTTCTCCCTTTGTATTTTATGGAATAGTAACTATGATGACAATCTTGTTTCTAATAATATGTCTGCTTGTATTAGCTAAGGTGCTGCGCATGAGAACACGGCGTTAGAAATAAATATTTCAAACTAGCTTGTGTCTCTTTTTACTCCCTATTTTGGACTGGTATGAGAGTATAACGAAAGTGTGTTCATGTTTTCCACATTGCCTGAGGTAACCTAAGTCACATGTTCTGGGTTGTCTAATCATTGGTATTTTGGAAGCGCCAATGTGACACTGTTGCTAGTCTGGTAGGGGATTTTGAGTACTAAGGTGAGTTTTGGCACACCCTAATTCACTGAGGTCCCAAGTCTCTGTGCACAGTTCTGTGTAGGAGCAGAATCCCTGCAACATGGCGCCCTAACGATGGTGGTCTTATTACATGACGCTTGAGTAGTACTTATATCAGTCCTTAGCCCCTTCACAATTGTTTCCGGTTAACAGTGGTGTCGGAGAAACCTACCTATAGTTACATAGGTCTTTTCAAGCTTGAAACTTTCAAAACGGTTTCCTTCTGAATTTCTACCCATTTGAGCTACATTGTTTTACATTGTACCTCTATTTCTCTGTGTCGCTATGGCTAACGTTGACAAACCGCAACATAGTCGCATTGCGGTCCCCAATCATTTGCAGGCTTATGACGTTGGTTTGGAGGGCATGGCAGTTATTTTGGTGGTGAGTGCTGAGGTTGTTTACCCGTTGAGATTTTCTATTCATAGGTGACGTTTCCTCCAGTGGATGTGGCTACTCAGGTGTTACACACTTACACTCACACAGCCGTGCCCTTGGAATATGTTCCTTATAGGACACAGGAGATTCGGATTTCTGCATGGCAGCACCGTGTTTGGTTTGATGGCGCCCTTCCCCATAGTGTAACGGCGATTAGATTGGGTCCTTTGTCCGTTCCAGGCACTTCTTGGCCTGTTTTGGCTGGGTTTACCCCGCATCTTCGTACGGAGGTAGTCTCTGTTGCTGAATTACAGCCCCTATATAACTCTGCAGTCTGTGTTATTAGGGCCCTAGTTCAATATATCACCCGCAATTTCCCTGGTGTTGCGGCGCTTCCAGCTGGACCGAGCAGAATGAAGCTTAGTCGCTTGATGGTTAATGCGGTTATGGGCAAGCGTCCCCAGGATAAGGATGATATGCCTTTTTGGCTTGCTGAGTAGTTTGACCAGCTGGAGACAGTTTTTCCTAATTCGACTCCTGTAGAAAAACAAAGGATTCTTACAATTTACCCAAGGACTTGGTACCAGAAGCCGGTGACTGCGAGTCATGGGGTAGAATTTTTGCGGCAGTGTACACGAGGTTCTTTGGCACTCCGTCAATGACTGTCCTTCCAACGGTCATTAAGCGTGTTCAAGATGAACACGGACCTGAGGCTGCGGTTGAATTGGGAATGAGACTCGTTGGTACATTTGACGTCGTTTCCGATCTTGTCCTTTCTAATATAAAGGGAGATGCGGTGAACTTTCAAGTGGCGAATGCCTTGCGCGATGTCTCCGATGCCGACAAACCCCGACAGTTACCGAGAATTATTACGGCGGCTTATGAAACCATTGGGCATAATAGTTTAAGTGTCAAGCCCTTTTCTGCTAAAGATAAAAAACAACCCCAGGGTTCGAAGTCTGAAACTGACGTTCAACCCAAATCTCCAAAGCAAAATTGGAACAGAAATAAAAAGATGGGGAAACAACAACAGAAACAGGAGTCCAGTCCCGCATCACCCGTGCCTGCGTCTACTGAGCGCGTTTATGATTTGCGCGACCGCTCTACGATTAAGTCACCTGATCGATTTCAGGTTCCTGATCAACGCTCTCCTCATTCTTTACAGGACACATCGGCCTCTTCATCTGGTGGTGGAGGCTGCGGCAGAGGTCGGTGTGGCCAGCAGAGTCATGACCCGCCCCGCCCGAAAGACGGGAAAGGCAAGCAGGACGATTCTTCACAGAAAAGACCCCAGTTTCAGAAAAAGAATGTTGCCGCTTTAACAGCGAGATATGCCACAGATAGTGAGAACGCATCTTCGGAATCTGACATGGGCGCTGACGTTGTTGGACAGCGCGGCGGAGATTACCATTGTCCTCGAGGCCCTGCATCCACTACTTAAGGTGACAGCGACTGACCAATTTATTGTTGTTGAGACAGCTGATACTAGAGTAGCTTCCCTTGACAGGCTTTTTGAAATCGATCTTTGATTGAAAGTGACATACAACGCACCATAAAAGGGGCATTTTGGGAAAATCTTACAACTACCTATGACATTTTGTTAGCGGAGGCTGACTGGCCCCACCTTTTGTTCTAGAACCTCCAAGAGGGGAGGAGGTAATCCTCCCTAGTTTCGCGCACATGGTGACTAAGGAGCATGCGCTGAATTTTGCAGAAGAGTGGGCTAGCATCCTTGCACCAGCTTTGTACCGTACTCACTGTGGTTGGGATAAATTCTTCCCCACCACGAGATTCCCTTACGGTTTATGCCACAGCCTCAACCTCAATATCCCATGCGGCGTGAAGCGAAAGCTTCCGTGGCAGAAATCCTCGAACAATTGGAATATCACTTGTGTGTCTCCAATGAATAACCCACTTTTTACTGTAACCAAGCCTGATGGTTTGTACTGTTTGGTATTGGATTACTGCCATTTAAACTCGCATTGCCATACCTGCGCAGTACAGAATACCCACGGCTCTGCTTTGGTGGATGGTCTTGTGTGAAAACGGTTTAAAACCACACTCGACATATCCATTTATGCCCACAATTTGTCTGGTCTAAGTTCCCAGTGGACCAGTTTTACCAGTGGTGGCAAAAATCACCAATTTACTCGCATGGGCATGGGCTATAAGAATAGTCCAGGTGTGCTTGCTGCACGTATCGTATCCCTGTTAGAGATAGTCGACCCAGATGCGTGTTCGTATGTGGATGACATTTATCTCACAGACGACGAAATATGGGTGCATCTGTACTGCGTTGACTGCATAATTTGTAATTTTGCGGACATCGGTTACAAATTTAACTTTGCAAAGTCGCACATTGCAGAGTACACAGTGTTGTTCCTGGGCTATGAGCTCAACAATGAAGGTCAAGGATTGGCTCCTCACTTCTTGGAGAAATGCGCACAACTGCGCGCTCCGACAACTCTGAAAAAATGACAATGTTTGCTGGGATTTGTGAATTTTGGGCGTACATACATTTCCGAATATGCCCAGCGTATCAAACCATTGTATGTTTTGATACAATCTACTTTTACCAAATTGTGCTGGCTGCGTGAACATTCAGCCATTTTGCAATCTTTGCTGGCTGATCTGCAGAATCTAAATTCTTACTGACTTGTGATAACCACACTAACTTGGTGATAAGAATCATCCCTGGGGCGGTGGTTTTCACATACCTTACTTTTAACGAAGGTGAGACAGTACCTATCGCTTACAAGTCTCACTTGTACACTTTGGCTGAAATGCGGTATTCCACTGTGGAAAAAGTTTGGCAGCAGTGCAAATGGCGATTCTGAAGGAACGCGCTCTGTCGCAGGGAAAACACATGTTGGTTGTTATCCCGTATCCTTCCCTAGAGGCAGTGACGAAAGCCAGTGTACCTAATTCTAAAGCTTTGCACCCACGGTGGATACAATGGGCATCATCATTGACTTCTCCAGATGTCACGTTCATTTTTGACGCCTCCTTACAGTCTCAGGAGCTTTTGCAGTATTAATTTGTTCATCCTGCTCTATTGAATATGTGGCCTTTGAAGGATTTCCATTGTATCATTTACACTGATGGTTCAGCGCAAGTTGTGCATGGGTCTAAGCACGCATACGTCTCAGCTTGCGCCATTGTGGTTGGTACCATGGTGAATGATGAATTCAAGTCCGATGTCGTACATACGCAGACATTAGGAGACTGTACCGCCCAATTGGCGGAGCTCCGGGCCCTGATGCTTGCGTAGGAGTACGCTGATCCTGGTGTGACTACTCTCATTGTGAGTGACTCTTACTACTGTGTCCAGTCTTACAATGAAAACCTGTTCTTTTGGACTCAGAATGATTTTCGAGATTTCAAGGGTAGCACAATAAAATATAAAATCATCTGGGTTCGAGTGGCTGAACTTAAAAAACAGCTGCTACTCGTGTATGTATTTCATACCCTTGGTCATCAGTAATTTGGAGTTCACGCTGTTGGCAATAGTTAGGCCGATGAGGCCGCGAAGACAGCAGTTTCGACATATTTAGTTGCAGCAGTTACACATTCCAAAAGTAAGATTGATGATGACATCTTGCAGCTATTGCCGCTACTGAGAAAGGAAATAAATGTCCTACTGGATTTCCTTCAAAGTATTCTTTTCATTTAAGTCCTGATAAAGTTCCTTATGTGAAAATGACGGACGTTGGTGACAAATTGATTCCCAACGCGGACCGCAGGTCCACACTGATTACAGCTGCCCACGAAGGTGTTGCGTCTGTGCATGCAGGCGTTTTGGCTACTGTACTCAGTTACAACAACGTTTCTGGTGGCGGGGACTGTACAAACAGATGCGTGATTATGTCCTTCGATGTGACATTTTTCAGCAGATAAAGCCTTCTACTGCTGGGTGTCCGCCACAGACACAGACACAGTTGTGCATTTCTAATAGACCACTAGATTGTGTTTATTTAGATCACTGCGGTCCTTTTTCCTCTGATACTGCGTAAAAGTACATCTTAGTTGCAGTTGATTCTTGCACACGCTTTGTTTGGGACTGGCCGCAACGCAGCGCTGATTCGCGAACTGTAATAAGAGACTTGCGTGTCTTTGTGGGAATTTTTGCCTGTGGCACTTTCCATTTGGACCAGGGTCCAGCATTCGCCTCTAAGGCGTACAAGGATGCCATGAGTTAATTGGGATCCAAGCCAAGTTTTCGTCTCCATACCGGCCTGAGGGCAACAGTGTTGTGGAGCGAATGAACCGTGATATAAAGCAGTCTTTGACAGCCAGAGTTATAGGTACTGGCAGGAACTGGCTAGCCCATCTCAATAGTGTACAACGTGCACTTAATAATCTCCCTAGAAGGTCTCTGGGTGGGCGGTCCCCATACGAAATGCTCTTTGGTATCAAAATGTTCGTCCCGGACCTTGAAGGTCTAGACCAGGCGGCGGCGGCTACCCCCTTTGTCATAGATGAACATTGTCATGTTTTACAGAATCTATGAGAGATGACAGACAGTTTTACAAAGGAATACTTGCCCTCTACATCAGATGCTGCATTGCAGATTCCGGTAGTTGGCTGGCTACCCCGAGTTGGAGAACTGGTTTGAGAGTAGATCGAGAACAAGAAAGAAGTTGGTCCCTCATATCGAGCTCCAGTTCCTGTACTTGGCGTGCAGGGCAAAAGAACAGTCACTTTTCCTACACTTCCAGGTCGTAAGGAAAAAAGGTACATCTCCATTGACAATGTCAAATTACAAAGAGTGGCCGATTCTTCTTAGTATGACACCTACGGTCTCATGTACATCTATACTGAGATATTCTGTTTTGGCTCCGGCTCCTAACACCAGGCCTGACGTTGCTATTGAGATGCTTGCTGTTTCAAGTCCTTTATTGAGTACCCCATCTTATGATCGTCTTGATGATACTGAATATACTTACCCCACAGACTTATCGATGCCTGATCTACAAACACGTTTGGCAACTGAGTCCAGATTTTCATTTGACACTAACTCTACAATATCACAGTCCCCTTCAAAAATCTCTGTTTTTGATACATGGTTTAGAAAACATTTTTTGATTCCTCCTTGGACCTAAATTTGGTTGGTACTTTTTAAAAACATTTTGTTCATGTCAATTGGATTTGTGGTTTATTTTTTCCGTCTTGTAAACGGACACTGTGTTGAAGAGAGATTGTCTATTCGACACATGGAACATTGGCACCCCATTCCTCATCACACAGATTGAAGAGGGACCTGACTTTTGTAAACATTACTGCTTGACCCGTCTTAGATGGGATTGTATGGGATGCTGTTCGATTTCAAGTCAATGGTCGCACAGAGGTTATAAATGTCCCGAATGTCCTAAGAGTTTCTATGGGGGATGTGATTAAACGAAATATACGCTCTGATGATTGGGATGTTCAAGTTGTAGAGGCTTTGTTTTCAGATTTGAAATATTATGCTTTTTTTGATGCTGAAGATTTGTATTTAGATTCAGTGAATTATGGTGACTTATTTTGTTATCAACACTTTGGCAATCACTACCTGCATAAGGCAAACACCAGGAGGAATATGGTTAATTATACGCAATGGGAACAAAATTTTGGCCACCATAAGTGTGGAAGGGTATGCTCAGACGTGAGTCCCTTGCTCACTGCACCATCGGGATTCAAGCAAGCCGGGCCGAAGACGGCTGTAATGCCAGAAACCGGTCCCCGGAAGCTTGTTTCCTTTCCAGTGAAGAATTGTCTTGGTAGTTTGGTCTGCCCTGTTCCCATGATGCACTGGGCCAGGGACAGACTAATTTGCATATAGCCAGGTTCTGAACTGGGATGGTGCAGTGAGCTAAAAAACGGTGATGGATCAAGCCCTGATCTGTTGACTGGGTAGGAGTGTTCTGATTAACTCAGATACTCTGTCCATCACCACCCCCTTTTTGAAATACCGCTCCTGTTCAAGGCAGCTCCAGTTCTCTTTTAAAGAGGTTCACCTATTTTACTGATTTTAATCAGTCAAATCCTAATGCATTTTAGTTTAAGATGACTGAAAAGTCCTCTTCCAAAGTTAGACTTACCCACACAAAATTGTTATATTTCAAGTCCTTTCTTGACCAATTGACTATTGGGGGCTATGAACTGTGGAAAGATACTATTGATCTTAAATCTGTTTGGGGTTCTAAAAGTTGGCAAGTGCAAGGCACTGAGGCTTTGCATCGTGCATGTCTCATCCCAAACCATATGTTGTTTTTGAATTCTACTATTTCACAAACCACCTGCTTTGGATTGGCTACTACAAAAAAATTAAATGCTCCTTCTTTCCCTTAATTGGAAGAATACCCTGGTTGAGATAATAATACCAGTTTTTCTATTATAGAATTACAAACCCTGTTGCTGAATTCTACTTTTAACATATCCAGTTTGGATCCTAATGGTTGGTTGTTGTGGCACAAAAGTGCAGATTCTTGCCAACATCATTTTCTGGGTTTAGCCCAAGGCTACACACAGGTTAGGGTGGATCCCCGTTTTGAGAGTGACCATTCTGTGACTACCTATTCCATAGGCAAGTTATGTCAGAATTGGCTCAAACACTCCACTTTAGCATCAGTTAAGCTTCATTTATCTAAATTGACTGACAATGTTGATCTAAATGATTTTGTCAAGGGCCCTGCTTCCGGCAGATCCAAAAGGTGGATATATGCTATTTACAACGAAGTTTGGAAACTGTTCCAGATTGAGGCTGCTTCCCGCTTAAGAGCAATAGATCAAGAAAATTTAGAAAAAGTGCTGGCAGATGTAGATAACAACATTAACGTGTTTTCTTCCCGTATTGACACTTTAGATAATAATGTTTCATCTGTTGTTGATATTGTGCAAGATGATGTCTCTGTTTTGTACCATGGTCAACATCAATTGTGTTCTATTATGCAATTCGCATGGACTTTGCAAATGTTAATGGCAGGGAAAGTGCCTTGGCATTACATGAACACATCATCCTTGTTTGCTCCTTTTAATTTGACTGACAAGCAACGTTTTATGTCTATGAAGGATGCAACTTTTTCTATGTTACATATTGAAAAGTTTGAACCTTTGACGTTTTCTGTGGCCGAAACAAATTATGCTGTGTGGCTCGTCCATGGGTTAATAACGTTACCGTTTCCTTTGTTCAAATTCGAAGCTTGCATGAAATACTTTGCAATTGACAGATGTGAGCCTCTGGGCACCGCTTATCTCCATGAAGCTTGGTCACTACCTTTAACCTATAGGTGCCTGAGGGAGGGAAAAGAGGTTTATTTGAATGGTGAGGATTGCACAACAACACCGGATCACTCATTAGTGTATAGGAATATTCAATTGCATGTCTCATGCAACCAAGATGTGCCTAATCTAGCCTGTGTTTTGAAAGGTACACCGAAGCCTGCTATCATACCCACATTCACATTACTAGCAAATGGTAGTTATTTACTTTTAAATAATGAGGATTATTGTGGGATGTTAGCTGGGATTCCTTACATTGTTATGGTCTCTGAACGTGTGGTTTGTTGTTAAAATGTAATATTTCCTACTCCACATGGGATGCTGGATGTTTCCATCTGGCCGTCGACTCCGACGTTGAAAGCAGAGTCCAACAAGATGAGTCACATAAGAGCTCTTTTGTCTCAAAAAGAAGTCGCCCTCACATCTGCTTGTGAAACATTTGTCCTTCACGTGGCAAACACCCGCACTGAAGGGCATGCTTTATTAAATACGGATTTGCCCTTGCATTTCAGTGAATTAGTTCACACTATCTCTAATGCTTCCTCCACCACGGGGCTGGCTCACTTTTTAAAAGTTTTTAGTAGTGGCCTTGTGACTTCTTTTCAAACTATATTTGTTGTGTTCCCGGCATTTTTTCATTTGATTTTTTCCAGCCTATTTGGTGGATTTCCCTTGATGCTCGCTCTGGTTGCAGGAGTGCTTCTGTTGCTTTGTTTATTTCAAAATGGATGCACGTCCTGTGTTACAAGACGATCTGCCACGGCTGTTGCTGCTCCACAACAAATGCTTGATTATTATGGAGCTCTGCCTCTTGCTACATTGAGTGCAGCTTATGGATTATCGTTTCAATTTTCTTTTTTCACATGCGTCCAGCCTGTCTTTTATTGCCTGAGCTGTGATTTCGACTGGGCCCTGGATTTGTGTCTCTGCAATACGGTGTCTCCCAAAGCGGATTATGATCAACTGATGAGCCCCTTAGTTGCTCATGAATTGCTTTGTTTTGGCAACGGGATTATGGCCTTTGCAGTGATGCATGGAGTCCTGGGACGTTGGAATGTTTTTGCAGCGGCGCATGACTTCTTGGCACGCAGTTATATTGAAGAGAACCCGAGTTGTCCTCTGATGGTACTAGAGGCTCCGGTTATTGAGGAACATGTATATTCCTTCCCATTGCTGAATTGGATGGCTGAAATGTTTTCAGATGAGAACAATGACTTCCTGTTGGAGGCTGTTGCAACGTACTGTGCATATACACTGTTGGAATAAGATGCGTTTCCTCTTCTCCACCTTTTTGTGGCCGACGTCACATGTTGGACATCAGATTTTTTTATTATTATTTTTTCCAGCCTCATTTTTTTTCTTTTACCGCAGGCCCATTGACTTCTCTGTGCCCTTTGAAGTGATTCTTAATTTGAAGTGTTTTCAAAATTTTGGAGTTTGCTCCCGTTTTTTCCACTGTGTCAATTTGAACTTGATTCTGACTATTGAACTTGAACTCTGCGTTCCAAATTTGCCCCTTTCTTATCTGTGCTCAGATCAAGGGAGGGTGTCGTGGGGCTGAGCCTTGCATTCACACAGTATTAGGTTGCATTGAGCTCATTAGAAGTTTAAACACCATTTTTCCTTTCTGCTGCCTTTTGCACACAGCACACACTTTATTAATTGTTTAGAGTTAAACCGAGTGTTTTACTTCACACAAGAATAACATGTTTTTCTACATTAGTAGCCTTGCTTAGTAGGCTGAGTCTGAACAGTGAATGCCGAGACCTTCAAGGTTATTTCAACACTGTGGTTATTGTTCGGACTGATCAGCACACGTTCTAGTCATAACACATATGCAGATGTTGCCACCTCTGATTTTGGCGCGTTTAATAATGCACTGCGTAGGCATGATCACACACACTTGGAGAACATTCGTATGCTGAGAGCTTGTGCAGAATTGTATGTGATCCACTTCTGCTAATACCAGAGGTATGGGCCGCCTATGCAATCCCAAGAGACCTTCTATAGTTATAAAATAACCTACTAGCAAGGGAGGGTGAAATATAGGTATATTTTAAACCTGTTTCCATTTAGCATTATAACATGCTTTCTCCCTTTGTATTTAATGGAATAGTAACTATGCTGACAATCTTGTTTCTAATAATATGTCTGCTTGTATTAGCTAAGGTGATGCGCATGAGAACACGACGTTAGAAATAAATATTTAAAATTAGCTCGTGTCTCTTTTTACTCTCTAATTTGGACTGGTATGAGAGTATAACGAAAGAGTGTTCATGTTTTCCACCTTGCCTGAGGTAACCTTAGTTGCATATTCTGGGTTGTCTAATGATTGGTATTTTGGAAGAGCCAATGTGACACTGATGCTAGTCTGGGAGGGTATTTTGGGTACTAAGGTGAGTTTTGGCACACCCTAATTCACTGAGGTCCCAAGTCTATGTGCACAGTTCTGTGTAGGAGCAGAATCCCTGCAACAGTGGTAGTGGTATTGAGATACTAAACCCCTCTCAAAGTGATAACCCATCAGCAGAGGAGATGGAACCAGTAAGGATTCAAAATACAACATGCAATACAGGGGCTTGCTCCGCTACAGAGGGGCTACTAACGACTCTCCTCACAGAACTAAGAGACACATGTGCTGTTTCTGAAAAGAACCAACTCAAAATACAAATGGTCTGTGAGACTCTAGAAGCTAAACTGAATGATATATCAGAAAGAGTAGGGGCTGTGGTGTTAGCCATGGAGGACCTTACAAAGCAAGTAGACAAAAATGCATGTGAGATCCAGACGATAAAAAGTGGTGATAAAATATTGAGAGAAAAGCTGGAAAGTTTAGAAAATAACGCAAGGAGGAACAATATCAGGTTTCTGAATGTACCAGAAGATGTGGAGGGAGGAGATATTCGAACCTTCATCATCAATCTCCTGGCAGAATTATATCCCGACATTGAGAAATAACTTTTTGAGGATGATGTACAAAGAGTACATCGGGACCTATTCTCAAAAAGACCTGGGGAAAAAAATCCAAGAAGGATCCTAGTGAATTTTAAATCATATGTACTTAAAGAAAAAATCCTTGCAGCAGGGTTAAAAGTAGTGATGTATAAGAAAGCTGGTTGGACATTCCGCATTAGGTCAGACATCTCTCAAATTACTCAGGACAAACAATGGGAGCTGGGGAAATCAATGTAGGAATTAAGAAGTTTGGGTGCTACAGCAAATCTACGCTTCCCCGCCTCCCTTAAAGTGATGTGGAACAATAAAATGTTCAATTTCAAGGACCCGGAAGATGCAAATGCCTTAATAAAGCAGATAAAGAGCACATCCAAATGAAAAATACTGGATCTAAACCTGGCCAGAGAGAGAGCCCAAAAACCAGAGGTATCCAATTTTACCTCTAGTAGCAGCAAGGGAGGGTTCTCCAAGGGAGGGGGGGGGGTCACATATAAAATACAAAATTAAATTTTATACACACAGGGGGTGCTAGAGGGCGCACTGCGGGATGGCTGGCTGAACTGACAGCTCCGCCGGACGGGTATCGAAAAACAAAATATGACCCCTTAAAGACAACCAATGCCAATATCAAAAGCCACAAGCAGATAGAGGATGATGCCAGGCCCCTGAGGGACGTCTGTGCTGGCCGGGGAGGACAACGAGCGCAAAGAAATCCCGTCCAAAGCCTTGGAGCGCTCACTGACGGACATCGGGTAAGATGGTGGCTGCCGCTCCCCGGCGCATAGCTCTCCCACAGCGTAGCGTGTTATGATCTGAGATGCTGCCGCAGACATCGGGGCCTACATTCTGAGCACGCTTCTTTCCAGAAATCCCCCCCTACGGAAGGATTATTGCTTACTAATGCAGCAATCTGTTGCGAGGGGCTTCGGACGACATGACAGCTAAGATGGCGGCTCCATTCGGAACACTATACTGCGCACTGACATACCCTGAGCAATTGCTAAAATCTCTCCAGGTCTGCCTGATGGTTTGTGAGCCTGAGCATTGTACAGCAGTCAGCAACGCGCGCTCCTACAGACAACACAAATCGATTAGATCACGGGCACAAAACGGCGCGAAAAACGACGGCAAAATGGCAGCCCCCATTAGCGCGAATCAGAACGGTTGAGCTCCCGGGAGGCTCCTAACTACCAGCGCCGGCTACCTTTGGGGCACCTCAGAGCCATCCATATGCTGCCCGAGTCTCATAGCCTCTCACTATTGCCTTATGGAGATCTGACCCAGCGCATGGACGGTGACTCGTGCGGCGAGATTCTCAGAGACAGAGCCCGTTCCCCACGCACTCACGACTGCACCCCCCTCGGCTGTGGAGAAGATCCGTGAGGCCATCCCTACACCTCTGTGAGCACGGGACCTGCCAGAAACGGGAGTGCTGCGGCAGCCTCGAGGCACTGATCCCTCGACGGGTCCAAACCATTGCTTGTGACTGCACATCTCCTATGAATAAAGGCCAAAAATCTAGTATTACGGCGCGGAGGCCGGAACGCTGCGAAAGGTATCTGCCTGCTGACGACCCCTGGGACTAGGTCATCCATCCTACCACTGATTCTAAATAACTCACAGCACCAACCCAAGTGGTCTGCCTGAGGATCGGGTAGGCAACCATATTGAATATACGAATCTCAGGCTCCTGCCCCGAGACGGTGTGCCTGCAACAGGTAGGCCCACTGGCATAGCTGCTGGACCAGACCGTGGTGTGCCTTCCTGCTATATAGCGATCAGACCGGTGCTCCGACATGGGGAAACCAGACAGGCAACAGCCCAAACTTAGTTTTGAACAGCGCAGAACAACACGTGGGCCTACATCCCCCTCGGATACAGAGACGGATGCTGAGGCAGATGCGACACGTGGGATGGAATCCATACTCAAGGCTATCCAGTCCAGTTTACAGGACATAAACGGGAAACTAGACCATATCACTTGCCGAGTGGACTATATGGCGGCTAAGCTGGATAAGCACGGCGAAAGGATAGATGAGGCGGAGACCAGAATAACGGCGGTGGAAGATGAAGCACGTACTAGCACATCCAAATGCACGGGCTTTGAGAAAATTCTGGACGTCATACGGTCCAAGGCAGAGGATTTGGAAGCCAGATCAAGATGCAACAACGTGCGCATCACGGGAGTGCCCAAATCTACAAACATAGGCAAAATGGAACTCTATGTTGAGGAGCTCTGCTTGGCACTCTTTGGCAAGGAAGCACTATCACCAATCTTTATTGTGGAAAGGGCTCATCGTACCCTGGCGCCGCCACCTCCGCCAGGCACACCGACACGGCCTATTGTGGCACGCATCTTAAATTACAGAGACCGGGATGCGATATTGCGACTAGCACGGGAGCGCAAAGACCTCGTCTTCCAGAACAATTGCTTAGAATTCTACCCTGATCACACAATAGCGGTACAGCAGGCACGCAAAGAATTCAACTCAGCCAAGGCCAAACTGCGCGATCTAAAGGTGGACTACGCTATGCTGTACCCTGCGCGACTAAAAGTGACCTGGGAGAGCAAATCAACGGTTTTGTCTACACCTAGGGCAGCCAATGATTACATCAAAACCATCGTGACCACTTGGCGGACCAGAGACAGGCGAGAACAAGACAACAACAAGGAATAAGCTGATTTAAAGATGTATCTTAAGCGACAGGGGTAGTGACTTGAGAACATCACAGGCAGCCATGACGAGACTCCTCCTGGAATGGTATGTCCTGCTATGGACGAAGATGATCCCTTCATGACCGGTGAGTCCATTCTGTAGGGTTCCATAGACTAATACGCCTCTACACCGATCAGACTGCTGACCACATGTCGGGACAGACTCTGTCTGATGCATACCTCTAGCCCTGGGCGGCGTTCTCATACCACACAGGAATCCACTTGACCTTGAGGGGACGGGGGCAAAAACACTTTGATAAGGTACTGTTAAATTGATATCAAGTGTCATGGGGATATTCTTTACGACAGGACGCTGTAACCTCATGTTAATCTAGCTTTCTACCAATCTACCCCATTTGGAGAGTTACATTTGACATACACTATCCTTAGACGCTTATGCACACTCCTCCCAGGTGGGAACAGCAGCGATGGAAGTATGATGGTTTGTGCTTCTACACAGATGTAGATTTTCTGAGATATCTGTGGAGAAAACCAGGGTCAAATGGGGTAATACTCCTTCACCTATTGCCCAGGACATCGCCATCTCTAACCATATACCATCTGTACGGCCAACACCAGGTCCTAGCCACTGAGTACATTACCATGTGAAATTATCATTAGTTGTTGACACACAGTGCATTGTTATGCGACTTGGAGCTGAGCTGCACGTACGTAATGTTGAGGCTACTCTGTAGTCGTTAACTTTTGGCTCCAACAACTGACGATGCCACCAGCATTCACCTGATAAACATTTATACCTCAGAATGCCCTGCCCAAGCATCAGGCAAGACCTTATCATTACTACATCTGGGAAGCATTGGTCTGCCCTTGGTTGTGCAGAATCGTTACCAAATGATGTTCTGGCTCACTCATGCCCAACTGTTTCTAATATACTGTGCCACTATGTTCTATTTAGGATAACTGATATTCTGAGCAATCAGTTGTCAGTGACTAACATAACCCGTCCACATCCGATATCTCGGATGGAGATGTGTAGCCCAGGTAGACCCCCCTATGGGAAACCCCCACGAAATGTTATTGAGTTTGGACGATTTGTTTTGGGTATGGCATCAGCAGGATTGGGCTGCTGTTGTGGGTGGGAAGGGAAATGTTGTGGGAATTGTTTTCGATTCGGAATCTGTCTGCTTGAGATGCACTGCCTATACCCGTCTGACATGTACTTATTGTTCCTTTGGAGGAGCCTATATCAGTCTTTCCAGTTGTAGCCGACAAGAGATTCTCTTCATGCACCATACTGATGTTGTTACTCTACATTGCACGACACGATAGCTAACACTCGATTGACTACACAACCCTTGAATTTCCTTACCTGGAACATTAGAGGTTATACTAATCCCAAAAAAATGTGTCAGATATTCACATGTCTAGACAGATGGCACATAGACATTGTTCTGTTTCAAGAGACGCATGAAGCTCCACACTCGACTGCTCAGGTGGGAAGACGGTGGGCAGAATCTACTCACTACTCGCGCTATTCTTCATATTCTAGAGGGGTGTC
The DNA here is from genome assembly GCF_964261635.1 of Lissotriton helveticus. Lineage (NCBI taxonomy): Eukaryota > Metazoa > Chordata > Amphibia > Caudata > Salamandridae > Lissotriton > Lissotriton helveticus. Next base: position 1,711,849,306 of record NC_136059.1, read on the forward strand.
CATCCTTGTTAAAAAAGGAACGAACTTCAAGATAGATACAACACACCTAGATGCGTATGGTAGATATGTCATCCTAAAGGGTAGGCAACGGGGACATCCGCTGACACTGGTGAATACATACGGCCCGAACACCGATGCTCCTGATTTCTACCATGAGATATGGCAGCTACTACACTCAGAGGACACACACACGATACTCTGGGGTGGGGATCTTAACCTTGCTCTAGATGACGAGCTTGACAGGTCGGGAGACACAACGGAGCATCACACACAGGCTCGCTCTAAACTACGAGACATGATGCTAGATCTACGCATCTCAGACATTTGGAGAACCCGTCACCCAGATGCTAAACAAGCGACGCACACATCAGCGGCACATGGCAGCTGATCGTGCATAGATTATTGGCTGGGCACCGATGATCTACTTCTGTGGACAAGGGCAGTTAAACATATTCCCAAAACCCTGTCAGACCACAACCCCATTAAACTTTCGCTCCACTTCCCTAACTATATACCACCCCTGTACAGTTGGAGGTTCAATGCCACGGCATTGACCGACCAAGTCTATGCAGATACAATAGAAAGGGCAATTAGGGAATATTTCAACTTAAATGAAAGATCCACGGAAGATGCAGGCCTATTCTGGGAGGCTTTCAAAGCAACCATACGGGGCGTTTGTATTAGCACCACAGTCGGGATACTAAAAGATATACGAACACAACTAGCAAGATGTGAAGCCAAACTCAGTACACTAGAGCGTCAGCATGAAGTATCGCCTCTCCCGGCAACACTTTCAGCAATACGCACTACTTTAACGGAACACCAGTCCCTTGCGGAGGATGAGGTTAAGTACCTGAGTAAGAGACATGTAGCCCGAGTTTATGGAGAGAGTGGGCGACCCGGGCGAGTACTAGCGCACAAAATATGCACGGGCCGCTTGCCTAACACTGTCACACAGATTAGGGGAGAGGATGATCAAGTACACACAGATCCCGCAGCCATTCTAGAATGTTTTGTTAAGAACTATGGGGAACTGTATCAATCATGACCAGTAGCGACACAACAAGAAACGCTCCAATATTTAGACGACATCGCCATTGCCTTGCTATCTGATTCCCAGAGGCAATATCTATCATTGCCGATAACAGTGGAGGAGGTGTCAGAAGTGATTCAGTCCCTGCCCAACGGCAAGAGCCCTGGCCCGGACGGCTTCACTTGCGAATTTTACAAAACTTACAAAGATCTCCTGGCACCTCGCTTAGTTGCTATGTTTGGGGCTGCACACGAAGCTCAGTTACTACCAGCAACACTCAGAGAGGCGATGATAGTGGCACTTCTCAAACCAGACAAGGACCCAGAAAACTGTAATTCATACCGCCCCCTATCCCTGCTCAACGTAGACTCTAAAATCCTCGCTAAAATACTGGGAGTGCGACTGCAGCCACTTATGCCCAATTTGGTCCTTCCAGACCAGTCAGGTTTTATACCATCCCGCAATACCACACATAACACACGAACGCTATTTGCGGTCTCACACTATCTAGATCTGACGATGAAGGTTGTAGCTGTGATGCTAGATGCCGCCAAGGCATTCGATTCTATTGAGTGGTCTTACTTAATAACTATACTGCACAGGATGGGCTTTCCATCGATTTACATTCATTGGATCCAATTATTATATACAAAACCCACTGCCAGAGTTAGGATAAATGGCTATGTCTCTGAAGCCTTTCACATAGAAAGCGGAACCAGACAGGGCTGCCCACTATCGCCCCTACTATTTGCTCTGGCTTTGGAACCTCTAGCCTGTGTAGTTAGGCAGAAGAGCCATCACCTCGCCCTGCAATTTCCAAATAGGCCCCTACACATCTCGCTATATGCGGATGATATGCTGCTATATGTTCGTGATTAACCACGTAACTTAGATCCTCTCCTACGTACCTATATCAAATTTGGAGGCTTTTCGGGTCTGCAAATAAACTGGGAGAAGTCCTCAATTATCCCACTCACAGACACCACCACACCGCACACAGTAGAATACCCATTGGAATGGCAGACAGACCCCATAAGATATTTAGGTGTATGGTTTCATAGGGACCCCGCAATTGTCATTAGAACCAATTATGGCAGAGCGATTGATGCCCTTGAGGACAAAACTAAAAGATGGATTCAGCTCCCATTGTCCCTAGCCGACCGAATAGCAATAGTGAAGATGGTAGTGCTCCCCAAGCTCCTTTACCTCTTCAACAATATACCCATTCAGCCACCAAGAGAAGTATTCAAGCGCATAACTACGATGATATTGAGGCTGATCTGGGCGGGTAAACAGACACGTATAGACTTGACCACCTTGATGCTACCAACGGCTAAAGGGGGGTGGGGTGTCCCAGATTTCTTTCTATACTACCTTTGTGCTCAGGCACAATATGCAGCCTTTTGGTTTCATAGAACCCCGTACATGTCCCATGTAGCGGTTGAGGAGGGAGATGCAAATCCTATTCCGCTGGATGCCATTATAACACACGACAGACCACCACTTCACGATAGGGACATCAATACCATAGATGCTACTAATGCAGCATGGAGGAAACTAGGACAGTTAACCCACAAATTACCACTTTATGCTCCAGCCCTTCCCCTACATGATCATCCGGCGCTATCGGTGACAGCGGAGCCGGTGGGTATGGGTCTATTAGCACAAGTGGAATTGGTCTCAATGGGGGATTTATTTAAAGAAGGAACTTTCCTCACAGAAGCTGACCTGGCCTATATACAAAACCTGTCCTTGTTATTTCAATTCACGTTTCATAGATTAAAAATGGCACTTCGGCGTCTCTATCCTACTTTCCCTGAGGAACCACCCACCCTGGACACATTGCAGTTGCTCACAGAGTCCCCCAACACATCTCATCTAGTATCCCGACTTTATGCATCCGCCCAAACAGAGATAGGGCATACCTCTGCTAAAGCTAGAGAACGATGGAACCTGATATTGGAGGACCCCCTCACTGGCAAAGACTGGGAAACCACATGCATGCTAACCACACTCCTAACGCCGAATGGTAACTTGCGCATAATTCACTTTAAATACCTGCACCAAGCATATTATACCCCAGTTTCTTTGCATAGGTACGGTCTCAGGGAAGACGCAAACTGTAAACGCTGTCACTTTCAGCATGGTGACTTTGTACATTTAGCCTGGTACTGTGAGAAAATCCAGGCCTATTGGTTGAAAGTTACTGCCACACTGTCCACAATGGTGGGGATGCGCCTTGAGTGCACTATTCGCTGTTGTCTCATGGGTTTGTTGGGAAAGATGAAGCCACTGCCATGCAGGTTTAACGCAGTAGCCCTGCTCATGGCCAAACGTAGAGTATCAATGTGCTGGGGGAGTAAAAAGGTGCCTACAGTCAAGCACTGGCTCAGGGATATGACTTATTGCCACGATACATTACGCACATATGAAGAAATGTTACCAGCTAGATCCAGGCCAAAGGATTATTGGGTGTATTTAACTGCACATCTTAATGCACAAGTGGATGAGTGAAAGCTATTTCGATATGTGCAACGATGCAACGGTTGTACATATTGTGACTTGTATTAATGGATAGGCACTTTACAACCACATTCGATGAGAATGTTGGGAGGGGACGGAGCGCGGTAGCGGACTGATTCAAGTTGGTTTACGTTTTGTGTTCCACAGTAAATAAAAGCCACGACCTCAGTAACTGTTGACGCGGCCAGCCCGGAAGGGTTGTAGGCGGCTTGCTGTGTACCTATACTGTTGCTACATTTTCAAACAATATGCAAATATTTGTCTAAGCCGCTGCCGGCCTTTTTTAAGGTTGTAGGCACTGAGCTGTGTTATCGATTTCATACATGATGAATAAAGGTCTTGAAATATAAAAAAAAATTATACACACAGGGTGGGGGAGCAAGCAGGAGAAAAGCAAAAAAAAGTCCTCATTTATTCATTCAAGTCAAAGGGTTGTACGTAATCTCTGGCGTTCTTTCTTAAAGGACAAATGATGGCAGGGAATTCAATACGCTCCAGGCCAGCCACGACTAAAAATGAGAAAGTGAAAAATATGAGAATTATGTCATGGAACGTTAATGGGCTGAGGGTTCCCTCCAGAAGAAAGAGATTATAAGAGTATTTAAGATTGTATGATTGTAATGTCTTTTTTGTTTAAGAATTACACTTACTTAAAGAGGAGTGGGAAGCAGTTTTAAAACATCAAAAGTGGATTGAACACTGTATTTGCACAACGCAATCCTGTACAGTAAAAGGGGCCGCTATTTTAATAAAAAAATCTGCCCATGCTATGCTAGGGGATTGTACGGTCGATCCTCTGGGAAGGTGGTCAATCGCTAGAGTTAAGATTAACCCTGGGCGTAGTGGGCATAGTAGGGCTACGCGATGCACCACGAAGTGGGGGTTTCTGCGCGCACAACCCCACTTCGCATAGCCCCACTACGCGCTGCCCGCCTCCCTCCCGCCCTCCTCGAAATGCCCTTAATATATTTTAAAACATTCTAAAACTAAAAAAAGACTTACCTGCGATGCGGCGTCCCGGGGCTCCTTCTTCCTGGTATCTCTGCCGACTTCTTCCTCACAAATGTGCATGCGCGGGCGGTTCCGGAGATCTCTGGTATCCATCTCTCCCTCGTGGAGCGACCGGGACCCCCCAAAAAACATTTTGGCCACTTGTGATGGGCGGAAGACTCCTTTCCTTTAACTTAAAGCATATTGAAGTTAAAAAAAGACTATATAAAAATGAGGTACCATTACTGTGAGATCATGATTAAGAACGAGCCCTGCCAACTGTCAAATGGAGACCACCGCAGCGGCTCTTAAACAAAGGCGTGTATTAACACAGAAAGCGCATACCCAGCCATTTTGTGTACGTACAATAGAAAAGGCTTCTGATAGTCTGGCGTACCAAGCACAGGTACAGCAAAGTGCAACTTGTAATTGTTCAAAAGTATGCTAACATTCATGTGTCCAAGGCAAGGGTTCATGCACATCTTTAGTTATTAAGCGAAGCAGAGGTTTTGTTAATAAAGAGGAGCCGAGTATCCAGTGATGACAATACTAGGTGATGCCTATGAAAGCACGAACATCCCTCTGAGGCACAGGGACAGGCATCTTATCAATAGCATCAACTCGTTCAGGTGTTAGCCTTCGACCCTTCTTCATCAGTAGGTGACCTAAATAGGTGACCTCCTGTCGACAAAATTGAAACTAAGAAAGGTACCCTTTATGTCCATAATACGCCTAATGAAATAATAATTTTACCGTGGCCTCCTTACAACCCTCTTCCGTATCCGAGGTGACCAGAAGGTCATCCACATACTCCAACAATACATTACCTGTGGGAAGAGAGATGGAATCCAACGGACTTTTCAAGACTTGGCTATAGATACTGGGCCTTTCAGTATACCCCTGAGGAGCTCGACAGAATTTAAAGCTCCTGTCAGCCAAGGCAAAACCGAGTAAGTACCGTCTGTCTGGACAGATCGAAATACTAAAAAAGGCATTTTTAAGTCAATTATCAAAAGGAATTGGCCAGTGGAAGGAATCATTATTAAAAGAGAAGTGATATCGGGAACCACCGGAAACTGAGGGACAACAATTTTATTAACCTCTCACAAATCAATCACAATGCTATAGACATCAGGGTGTGCATCAGGGGAATCCAAAGGTACCTTCTTAAGAATAGGGAGAATAGGGCTATTGCACATGTTCGCCACTGTATCCTCAACCAGCCCCTACTTGATCAAGTCCTGTATAATATGCAACAAAGCCCTTTCCACAGCTTGCAATATTTTGTAATGTGGAACACAAGGAAGCATAGCATTGGCCTTCACTGCAATAGAAACTGGTGGTATCTGCAACAACCCTACATACATATCCACTATTGCCCACAAGGAGGATGGCACATATTTAAATTCAACAGGAAGTGGTGCATCCTTGGCCAAACATTGTTTTGCACCAACCGCGTCAGGTCCAAGAGTCATGTAAACATCATTTGGGGAACAATAAATTGTAGCATGCAACTTCTTCAACAAATCTAATCCCAGAAAATTCTCCCCACAATTCGTTATCAACAAAAATGATGAGTCCACAGTAAAAGGACCAATAGTCAAAGCAAGGGGTTGGGAAATGGGCTTACAACCGATATGCCAGAAAAACCTACCGAAACGTTGTTGTGGCCAGACAGGGGTGCTCTGGGGACCAGCGAATGAGAAACAGAGCTATTCATTGCACCTGTATCCACCAACAATGTCTGTGCCGAACCATGTAAATCTACTGTGACATAAGGACCATGCTGATCTACAGGAAATTGAACGGATCCTCCTCCCTGCCCCTGGCTGTCCTAGCTATAGGACATCAGTGTGACCTCATTGATATTATAATCATCATCATAATACTGTCTCCCCCAGGGATCATCAAAATAGTTCTGATCAGAACGACCTCAAGAGGATGCACCAGCCTGAACCTCCACTTGATCAGTCTCACCACGGCCCGTCCACTTGAACCCCGACCTCTGGGTACTGCAATTTTCTACAACAACTCCGGAAACTCACTCCGCCAGTGTCCCTCCTTTTTACAATACACAGACTGATTCGGCCCCAAAGGTGTGCTGCCTCTACCAGCACCTCGATACCTCTTAGCCGGATCAGTGCCTCGTCCCCTTCCAGACACCTTGCAACCTGCTGGATCACCACTTTCATTTTCAAATCCTTATTCTTCTTTTCTACCCTGTCCTTTTCCTCACTCTCTCCATGCTCATAATACTGAGCCATACTCATAATTACCGAAGGGGAGGAGGTATTTCAAGTGCTCTCAGAAGCCTGTAACTGAGCCGGGATCTCCGGAAGCAAATTCGTAACAAACCTGTTAACAAATAAGCGGACACCACTTTCTACTGACAAATCTTGTCAACTAAAATCCCAAAACACCCTTTCAAACCGAGTAAACAAATCAGACACACTTTCCTCTTTCTTTTGATGACATGCTGTCAACTTATCCCAGTCTACTCTTCTGGGTGGGATAAGGAATGCATATAAGTAATGATATGACTTGGCAAAGCCAAAATCTCAGCCCTTGGCTTGTCACCAGGCTTTCGTTCCTTATTCCATGCCTTAATCTCAACCCAAGAGCCACCCAATTCCACTCTGTGATCCTGTGTATGCACCAGCCTCCATATATCGACTGGCATCAATAGCCCAAAGACCATCTCAAAATCTGCTAATGTCATAACTGGCGAAGAGGCGGCCTCCGTCAATTCTTCATAATAGGCCGTAGGGTTCTTCCTAGGGTCCGGTAGCTGACTCTTAAGAGCTAATACTTCACTTCTCTTCAATAGAGTACAGACCCATGGTTCCTGAAAAAAAGCTTCTACCCTTTCCTGAATAACAGCACCCTGCTGATTATGCTCTAGGATCTCAGGATGGGAAATAGGATGCACCTCCCTCATCGGAAATTGAGACGCACTGGTCGGTGTTTGCTGATACGATCTATCACTGTCTCGATAACTAATCATTGTCCCAAAATTACTGAGAACATCAACAGGCGCCATATCAGCAACATATACACAATCTCAAATGTCATAAATTATTTGGGGGGCTACACCACCAAAACATTGCTTCCATAAACCAATCAACATAGCTGACATATGCTTAAGCGCATGCTGTGGCTCAAAATCCCTCATCACACTCCATACATCCTCCACACTATAAATCGGACTCTGAGCCCATGGCGCAGCCTGATTTGCCACCATCCTTTTCTCCTCAATACCTACATCAGAACCAATCATTGCCCTCTCCATCCTTTCCTGTGCTGCCACCTTATTCCCCTCATTCGACCCACACACCGGAGTTCCAGCAAAGCACACTGAGTCCGATGATGACACAAGAGGTGAAGACACAGGCAACAATGTTAGTAAAGACTGAGTTGTAGGTGTAAGAGAAGGAGAAGAAACATGAGCAGAGACAACAGACACCATGGGGGTGGCTACAGTCACCGCACTCGCAGCTTGTGAAACCACAGGGGAGACAGGCGGGGATGGAGCTGAAGCAGTCGAGCCCACAGAAAAACCTGAGGAGGCGAAGGTGGAACAGAAGACTGAGATGACGGAGCAATAGGGTATATTCTGTGCGGGGCATAAGGAGGTGGAGGGCAAGCTTCCAACAATTCCTCCTGAAAGGTATCATCATTGTATCGAACAACATAGTACTTATTACATTTTAAACAAAACTTCCTCTCAGCACACTCAATACCTTTTCCATTTGTTCTCTGTCATAAGCTACAGCTTTCTGAACGACTGTCTGCATTCCCTTTTTCCTAGATTCCTTCGCAGCCCATATACACTTCTGCTTAGCATCCTTCTGCCACACCTGTAAAGTAGCAAACATCTACTGCCTACAATTTGACCTGTAAATAATTCAATTTCTGTTCATCAAAGGTACCTTCCAGTGGCCACTGAAGCTCAGTATTGTCCCTTGTATACTTGTGCCATAATGTACGAAACATAATAGGGCCAATACCATGTTTCACATACATATCAAAACTCATAGTGCCTTCTGGAGGCGCATGCTGCCTCTCTTCCAGATGATGTTCAATGGAACAACAGCTGCACCCCAGACACCACATTTTACTCCAACGAGGCATCCTGACATCATACACATCCACTATTCATACAACCAACACTCTCATACAGACAAAAAAACCTCAAGAGCATTCCACCGACTGCACCAAAACAAGTAAGTCTTCAGACTACACCAAGTCAAGATAGGCTCTAGCCCCAGGCCATTTCAAGAATGAGCCACATTCAACAAGTGGCCTAGTGGAACATTCCAAATGCTCCGTATCACAAGGGTCTCCAGACCCACCAAGTTAACCAAGACGGCGCCATATTTTTCCAAGGATCAAGACAAACTCACGTTGTGCACACAGGTCAAACAAGATTATTCTTCACTGCCGACTATTCGGACCAAATGGTCAGATCCAAGGGTTTCACCTTCTCAGGACCCCAGCCAGCGTGACCATTAGATGAGGAGCCGCCCGATCAGACAGGCGGGACAGCTGCAAGAACCAAGGTTGGTCGTGTGGGGATCCCCGATCCGCCCATCCAACCAAACGCGACCCGACCTCTGCAACCCAACTACGGGCAAGATGGGTCGCCTGGTAGAGTCCCTGTTTGGGCGCCAACTAAAGGAAGTGAACCAAAATGGGCCACCCGGGTCACTCATAACCTCCTCTTGCCTTCCTAACAATGAAGAGTCAATGACGCAGTAGAGAATACAAACTGGTTGGTTTATTAGTAAATACACTGCAGTGGAGTCCAGTCTGATGAGCCTCCTGTGATGGCTGACAAGGGACTGACTCTAACAAGCATAAATTTATATTATGTATTTTGCGGAGCACTCAAAGACCCGTCTACTATGGGAAAATACTGTTAAATGTCGTAATAAAATAGGCGTACAGAGCATGAGTTTCTATTCCTTTGCCGAGCACAAGCTAAAAACTGCCCAAAGTTGACTCATTTATCCTCCCCATCAAGCAGGTGGAAGAAGGCCTCTATCTAATGGTAAAGTCATGCGTTAATGAAAACACTTGCAAGTAAAAGGAGCCAAAACAGAACATGAAGAAACTAAACTTACCAGGAGCCATTTCTCGTAAATAATCAAGTAGCAGTTTTAATTATAATAAAAGATGGTGTCTACTAATGTCAAGATGGCAGCACAAATGCTAACGTTAATTCACAACACATCTATACTTATTGATTGCAAACATATACATTAAGACTAAGAAATGAATTAGCTACATGAATGCTAACTGAATAACATGTGAAGCACGAGTAATATGGCAGCAAAAAAGTTTAATTCCAACAGTGTTGAAGATGACACCAAGGTTGTGTGCATGGTTGGTTAGTGTGGGTGTGGGTCCGAGTTCTGCAGGCCACCAGCTGTGGTCCCATGAGGAGGTGTTCTTCCTGAAGACCAGTACTTCAGTTTTGTCAGAGTTGAGTTGGAGGCAGTTGTCTCTCATCCATTTGGCTACATTAGACATGGAGTTGAAGAAGTTGGTTTTGGTGTTGGAGGGGTACTCGGTGAGCGAGAGGATCAGGTGAGTGTCATCTGCGTAGAAGACTTTGTTGAGTCCATGAGATCTAACGACATCCGCAAGGTGGGTCATAAAGATGCTAAACAGGGTGGGGCTGAGGGATGATCCTTGAGGTACGTCACCTATGATCTCTTTGGGTGCGAAGGTGAAGGGAGTCAGTTGGATGCTCTGTATGTGTCCTGTCAGGAAGGAGGCAATCCATTTGAGGGCATCTTGCTGCATGCCTAGGCTGTAGAGTCTTTTGATGAGGGTGTTGTGCGAGATGGTGTTGAATGCCGAAGAGAGGTTGAGGAGGATCAGGGCCTCAGTTTCTCCTCGGTCGAGGAATTTTCTGATGTCAGATTAGGAGGCTTCCAGTCGGTTGTTTTGTTCCAGGAATTCAATGAGCTGCTGGTTGATGGCTTTCTTGAGTACTTTAGCTGGGTAGGGAAGCAGGGAGATCGAACGATAATTTTTGAGATCGCTTATGTCGGCGGCAGCTTTCTTTAGGAGTGGTCTGATGTCTGTGTGTTTCCATTTGTCAGGGAAGGTTGCTGTGGAGATGGAGGAGTTAAGGATGCTGGTGATCTGCATGTGAATAGGGTTTGTTGCAAGGTTGCAGTGGTGGCGGGTGGCACCCCGGAGTGGACGGAAGACATGATTGCTGAGGTGGTCAGGGTGGTGAGTGGAGACCAGGTGGTAATAGCTTGGCTGATGTTCTCTGGTTGGTTGAGGTCGGTGGGGTTTAGGGTGGCAGGCTGGGGGTTGGAAATGTTCTTGATGTCAGTGAACTTGCTGTGGAAGTAGTCTTAGAGGTTATCGTGGAGTTCTGGGGAGAGTTGGATGGTGTTCTCTATGGCTGTAGGGTTGGAGAATTATTTGAATATTTTGATGAGTTCCTTTGTGTGGTTGGCATGGAGTCGATGCAGGTGGCGATGGCTGCTTTCTTTGCTTACTTGATGTGCCGGTGAAAGTTGCTGAGGGCTGTTTTGTGAGCTGGTCTGTTGGCGAGGTTCTTAGTGACATGCCATAATTTCTCCAGTTGATGGCAGTTGCGCCTGGTGGTCTTGGATTATGGAGTGTACCAGCTGGCATGCATGGATGTCTTGATGGATGTTGTAGGTTTCAGTGGTGCGACTCTGTCAGTGCTGTCTGCGATCCTGGCAGTGAAAATCTGGACATCCTGGTTGAGGTCAGTTGAGGCCTCTGGTTGGGAGGTGGTGAGGGCCTGTAACCACTGACTTTTGGTGACCTTGCTCCAGCTGCAGTGGTAGGAGATCAGATGCCTGGTGATGGTGTGCTGGGGTCGGTGATGGAGAAGTCTTCAGTCCAGATGACTTCTGTGGTGTGGCTGAATTTGATTCTGTCACTGGCGGTAAAAATGGGGTCTAATGTGTGTCCGGCTTTGTGCGTGTGTTCAGTGACAAATTGTGTGAGGCCAATGTTGTCTATGCTCTTCAGGACGGTGATGGAGTTGGCATCGTTAAGGTTATTGACTTGGAAGTTGAGGTTGCTTAGTAGGATGTAGTGGTGAGATTCGAAAGCCAGGGGGGCGATGAGTTTGGGGATGGCGTCGCAGAATGCTTAGGGTTCAAGGTGTCTGTAGGCAAGGGTGCATCTTATCATGGTCTTTGCACCAGTTTGTTGTGGGAAGTTAATGTGGTCCATGAGAGGCGTGGAGTTGTTGGTGATGGTGCATCTGATGGTTTCCTTTAAGAATATGTAGATGTCTTTGCCTTGTTTGATGGCGCAGTCTCGGTGTATCATCTTGTACTCTTCAGGCATGGTGGTGGTTATGTTTTGGTTCAAGGAAGGGTTGAGCCATGTTTCAGTGATGAAAGCAATGTCCGTGGAGAGGGTGGCGATGGTGTCCCAGATTTCCTTGATGAATTTGAGCGGGCGTTGCACAGGATACAATGGAGTGGTTGTGGGGTGTTCTTGGTCTTGCCTTGTGGGCAGGAGTGGTTCAGGATCTTTCGTAGTTTATGTCACAGGAGAAGTGGCAGTGCTGGCTGGTAAACGGTCCTTCAGTGGATTGTGGGGAGGAGGAGACACAACTGTTTTGCTGTCTGGGGTCCAGGAGTTCCTTGGCAGTGTACCGTTGGGTGGCTGGAGGGACAGGCATCCCGGCAGCTGGTGTTGTTCAACTGGTGGCGCATTGGTAGCGTGCTTTCAGTGCGGGTCTTCTGCGTGGCCATGCAGTGGCTTCCATTAGTGGGCCTAGAAGGTGTTCCTAGTGGTCCTGGGCACCAGGCAAGGACTTGGGGCATGCAGAGAGAGCAGGCAGCACAGGGACTGGGGGAGCAGAACCACAGGGACAGGAGGCAACGAAGGAACAGGGGGAACGGCAGCTCAGAGGCAGGGACAGCAAGCAGCGCAGGGACAGCAGGCAGTGCAGGGGCAGGAACATCAGGCAGTGCAGGGGAAAGCAGTGCAGAGACAGGGGGAGTGGGCATTGTACCTTTGGCATGGGGTCTGGTGAAAGAGGAATGGCCCAGCCCAATCTCTTCCGAGCATTAGCCTGGAGTATACCCGCTTGCATACCACGGGTGGGAGACAGCGCGGAGCTAAGACAGGGGCATAACACAGGCCCCCGTAGTCCCCGTGGTGCGGGGGGGCCAAGCTTCAGGGGGCCCCCTCGGCACTGCACTCTGGCTGGAGAGCTCCCGATTGAGCCCAGAGGGGGGCCCTCAACGTACCTTGCAGGGAGGCCCCCTCAATTTCCTTTACGCCAGTGAGCTAAGATGCCTGTGGGGCTGGTGCAAAAAAACAGGCAAACCAGTCTGGGCTCTCCTCTTAATGGCAGAAGCTTCTTGGAGGTGTAGTTCTTCTCTCTCAGGAGGGTCGGAAGTGTCACAAAGATATCATAAAAAGAGAAAATGTAGTTGTTTTATTAGGTGACATTTTCACTTTGGCTTGCTTTATTTGACTCTATAAACACATGCAAAATTCTGCAATAGTAGAAAGATTTGAGTATTATTACTTTGTAGGTTTTGCCCTAAACTCCCTACCAGTCATCCGAGGTTGCTGTCACACCTGCCACGCACCCTGTTCCAGTGCCAGTGTACAACACGTTCTAGCTCTAGAACTTGAAATGTGAGGTATGAAAATAAACGCAAAAGAAAAATTGGGATGTCCTAATATCAAGTCGTGGCTAAAATGTATCATCCTCACACAGTGAGTCTCAAATCATAATATTGCACTCTTCATAAACAACCTCTAAAACGGATAAAACATTTGTTGCATCCGTTACAGTCTTGAGTAGGTACCAGATCGATGGGAATCTGAGAAGAACTTAAGAATGTGCGGAAGGCGTGGGAGAGAAAAAGAGGAGCAAATGATACAGCAGCTCTCCATTGAGATTCACTGATCTCAAAGCATGAGATAGAGATTGTGTGTACGAAACTCACAGTGATATGGGCCCCACTGGTGAGTGAATGTATGTTCCGGTGTTTCAGGGATAAGTGATATGGTTTCAGAAATTATTTTTGGAGAAGCAATGCAAACAGTTCAGGGCGAGAAAAAAGGACAGGGCGAAGAGCAGGCAGAAATAAAAGAAGGAGTGAAATAAAACAAAGAAGCATCTCTTGTGTTTAGCTCTTTAAATACTGCTCTTGCGAGACAAGGCGCTCATTTAACAGATGGTGAAAGTGGTATGATAAAAAAATTCTTCTATTACAATGCTAATCACTTTTTACACTGCCAACCCTGAGCTGTATTATATAGTACCCGTCTCCACACCAATAGCAACAAAACTGTAATAAAATATTACATCAATATATATGCTAATTTCCATTCTGTGGTAAATAAATTAAAAGACAAGAGTAATATGATGCAGGTGAGACAAGTAAACTTTCTTTGATTGGACTTTTAACACAAATCATGCATTCTACCAGTACTGAACGTAAAACCTTAATCATTTCAGCTGTCTCTCTGACCATATGGTCACCTTAATAAAAATGTGTTGTTCCCTTTCATAGTACAGATGTGCTTATAAAGTTAATGCAATTGTTGGTCTCGTTGTTTACTATCAAAAGTGATGAAACACTCACAGAAGGCTGAAAATGTTAGTTCCTAAGTCAAACGCGATATGTTGGCTTTTCATAGTTTAGGAGCTAGTGCCATTCGATTTTGTGTGATTGTGGGCCTGAGAAGGAGGATGGAGGTAACCGAGATTACGCCAATTAATCAATATTTGGCGCAAAGCGGTAAGGCAACTTTCTGCACTGCGTCAAATGGAGAGGGCAGAAATGTGCCATATTTACCAGCACATTCCTTTCCTCAGACTGCACTTGTGCACAATCTACTGCCTGGCACCAATGCAATTCAGAAAAGGGGGTGGTGATGGACAGAGCATCTGAATTAAGCAGAACACTCCTACCCAGTCAAAAGATCAGGGCTTGATCCATCACCGTTTTTTAGCTCACTGCACCATCCCAGTTCAGAACCTGTCTTAGTCTGTCCCTGGCCCAGTGCATCATGGGAACAGGGCAGACCAAACTACCAAGCCAATATTTACCAGCACATTCCTTTCCTCAGACTGCACTTGTGCACAATCTACTGCCTGGCACCAATGCAATTCAGAAAAGGGGGTGGTGATGGACAGAGCATCTGAATTAAGCAGAACACTCCTACCCAGTCAAAAGATCAGGGCTTGATCCATCACCGTTTTTTAGCTCACTGCACTATCCCAGTTCAGAATCTGTCTTAGTCTGTCTCTGGCCCAGTGCATCATGGGAACAGGGCAGACCAAACTACCAAGCCAATTCTTTACTGGAAAGGAAACAAGCTTCCGGGGACCGGTTTCTGGCATTACAGCCGTCTTCGGCCCGGCTTGCTTGAATCCTGATGGTGCAGTGAGCAAGGGACTCATGTCTGAGCATACCCTTCCACTCCTATAGTGGCCAAAACGATTCATGAAAGGGGGTGGTGATGGACAGAGCATCTGAATTAAGCAGAACACTCCTACCCAGTCAAAAGATCAGGGCTTGATCCATCACCGTTTTTTTAGCTCACTGCACCATCCCAGTTCAGAACCTGGCTACATGCAAATTAGTCTGTCCCTGGCCCAGTGCATCATGGGAACAGGGCAGACCAAACTACCAAGCCAATTCTTTACTGGAAAGGAAACAAGCTTCCGGGGACCAGTTTCTGGCATTACAGCCGTCTTCGGCCCGGCTTGCTTGAATCCTGATGGTGCAGTGAGCAAGGGACTCATGTCTGAGCATACCCTTCCACTCCTATAGTGGCCAAAACGATTCAGAAAAGGGGGTGGTGATGGACAGAGCATCTGAATTAAGCAGAACACTCCTACCCAGTCAAAAGATCAGGGCTTGATCCATCACCGTTTTTTAGCTCACTGCACCATCCCAGTTCAGAACCTGGCTACATGCAAAATAGTCTGTCCCTGGCCCAGTGCATCATGGGAACGGGGCAAACCAAACTACCAAGCCAATTCTTTACTGGAAAGGAAACAAGCTTCCGGGGACCAGTTTCTGGCATTACAGCCGTCTTCGGCCCGGCTTGCTTGAATCCTGATGGTGCAGTGAGCAAGGGACTCATGTCTGAGCATACCCTTCCACTCCTATAGTGGCCAAAACGATTCAGAAAAGGGGGTGGTGATGGACAGAGCATCTGAATTAAGCAGAACACTCCTACCCAGTCAAAAGATCAGGGCTTGATCCATCATCGTTTTTTTAGCTCACTGCACCATCCCAGTTCAGAACCTGGCTACATGAAAATTAGTCTGTCCCTGGCCCAGTGCATCATGGGAACAGGGCAGACCAAACTACCAAGCCAATTCTTTACTGGAAAGGAAACAAGCTTCCGGGGACCAGTTTCTGGCATTACAGCCGTCTTCGGCCCGGCTTGCTTGAATCCTGATGGTGCAGTGAGCAAGGGACTCATGTCTGAGCATACCCTTCCACTCCTATAGTGGCCAAAACGATTCAGAAAAGGGGGTGGTGATGGACAGAGCATCTGAATTAGGCAGAACACTCTTACCCAGTCAAAAGATCAGGGCTTGATCCATCACCGTTTTTTAGCTCACTGCACCATCCCAGTTCAGAACCTGGCTACATGCAAAATAGTCTGTCCCTGGCCCAGTGCATCATGGGAACGGGGCAAACCAAACTACCAAGCCAATTCTTTACTGGAAAGGAAACAAGCTTCCGGGGACCAGTTTCTGGCATTACAGCCATCTTCGGCCCGGCTTGCTTGAATCCTGATGGTGCAGTGAGCAAGGGACTCATGTCTGAGCATACCCTTCCACTCCTATAGTGGCCAAAACGATTCAGAAAAGGGGGTGGTGATGGACAGAGCATCTGAATTAAGCAGAACACTCCTACCCAGTCAAAAGAGCAGGGCTTGATCCATCACTGTTTTTTAGCTCACTGCACCATCCCAGTTCAGAACCTGGCTACATGCAAATTATTCTGTCCCTGGCCCAGTGCATCATGGGAACAGGGCAGACCAAACTACCAAGCCAATTCTTTACTGGAAAGGAAACAAGCTTCCGGGGACCGGTTTCTGGCGGATGTATGACGTTATAACGCATACTATTACTCCGCAGACCATTACAACGCGACTTTTACTCCGCATACCGTTACAACGCATAGCGCCTTGGGGCGCTGGATAGTGGTAAGTATAATTTACTATTCTAATTCCAGTCCCCGTGGACCCTAGGGAAGGTGTTGGATAGTAAATTATACTTATTCCCTATCCTAGAGCGCCCCCCAGCGCAATGCGTTGTAATGGTATGCGGAGTAAAAGTCGCGTTGTAATGGTAGTGCGGAGTAAAAGATCCGTTGTAACGGGTGTATACCGTTTCTGGCATTACAGCCGTCTTCGGCCCGGCTTGCTTGAATCCTGATGGTGCAGTGAGCAAGGGACTCATGTCTGAGCATACCCTGCCACTCCTATAGTGGCCAAAACGATTCAGAAAAGGGGGTGGTGATGGACAGAGCATCTGAATTAAGCAGAACACTCCTACCCAGTCAAAAGATCAGGGCTTGATCCATCATCGTTTTTTTAGCTCACTGCACCATCCCAGTTCAGAACCTGGCTACATGAAAATTAGTCTGTCCCTGGCCCAGTGCATCATGGGAACAGGGCAGACCAAACTACCAAGCCAATTCTTTACTGGAAAGGAAACAAGCTTCCGGGGACCAGTTTCTGGCATTACAGCCGTCTTCGGCCCGGCTTGCTTGAATCCTGATGGTGCAGTGAGCAAGGGACTCATGTCTGAGCATACCCTTCCACTCCTATAGTGGCCAAAACGATTCAGAAAAGGGGGTGTGATGGACAGAGCATCTGAATTAGGCAGAACACTCTTACCCAGTCAAAAGATCAGGGCTTGATCCATCACCGTTTTTTAGCTCACTGCACCATCCCAGTTCAGAACCTGGCTACATGCAAAATAGTCTGTCCCTGGCCCAGTGCATCATGGGAACGGGGCAAACCAAACTACCAAGCCAATTCTTTACTGGAAAGGAAACAAGCTTCCGGGGACCAGTTTCTGGCATTACAGCCATCTTCGGCCCGGCTTGCTTGAATCCTGATGGTGCAGTGAGCAAGGGACTCATGTCTGAGCATACCCTTCCACTCCTATAGTGGCCAAAACGATTCAGAAAAGGGGGTGGTGATGGACAGAGCATCTGAATTAAGCAGAACACTCCTACCCAGTCAAAAGAGCAGGGCTTGATCCATCACTGTTTTTTAGCTCACTGCACCATCCCAGTTCAGAACCTGGCTACATGCAAATTATTCTGTCCCTGGCCCAGTGCATCATGGGAACAGGGCAGACCAAACTACCAAGCCAATTCTTTACTGGAAAGGAAACAAGCTTCCGGGGACCGGTTTCTGGCGGATGTATGACGTTATAACGCATACTATTACTCCGCAGACCATTACAACGCGACTTTTACTCCGCATACCGTTACAACGCATAGCGCCTTGGGGCGCTGGATAGTGGTAAGTATAATTTACTATTCTAATTCCAGTCCCCGTGGACCCTAGGGAAGGTGTTGGATAGTAAATTATACTTATTCCCTATCCTAGAGCGCCCCCCAGCGCAATGCGTTGTAATGGTATGCGGAGTAAAAGTCGCGTTGTAATGGTAGTGCGGAGTAAAAGATCCGTTGTAACGGGTGTATACCGTTTCTGGCATTACAGCCGTCTTCGGCCCGGCTTGCTTGAATCCTGATGGTGCAGTGAGCAAGGGACTCATGTCTGAGCATACCCTGCCACTCCTATAGTGGCCAAAACGATTCAGAAAAGGGGGTGGGGATGAACAGAGCATCTGAATTAAGCAGAACACTCCTACCCAGTCAAAAGATCAGGGCTTGATCTATCACCGTTTTTTAGCTCATTGCACCATCCCAGTTCAGAACCTGGCTACATGCAAATTAGTCTGTCCCTGGCCCAGTGCATCATGGGAACAGGGCAGACCAAACTACCAAGACAATTCTTTACTGGAAAGGAAACAAGCTTCCGGGGACCGGTTTCTGGCAATACAGCCGTTTTCGGCCCTGCTTGCTTGAATCCTGATGGTGCAGTGAGCAAGGGACTCATGTCTGAGCATACCCTTCCACTACTATAGTGGCCAAAACGATTCAGAAAAGGGGGTGGTGATAGACAGAGCATCTGAATTAAGCAGAACACTCCTACCCAGTCAAAAGATCAGGGCTTGATCCATCACCGTTTTTTAGCTCACTGCACCATCCCAGCTCAGAACCTGGCTACATGCAAATTAGTCTGTCCCTGGCCCAGTGCATCATGGGAACAGGGCAGACCAAACTACCAAGACAATTCTTTTCGCAGCCTATTAATTATTTGCTCATAGTGGTTGGAAAAAGGATAATTGGGTCTTGGTATTATTGCAAGTCAGGGTTGATGCAGGTTGAGTAGTTGTCTGGTGCCAGAGAGGCATGTGTATGACTTTTGCAAAGAATTGTCTATAGCCGGTACAACTGAGTCTGGAGTAAATTGACCCAGTAATTTCTGGTCTGAAAAAAATGGTTCGCTGGTAATATGGCAGAGTGAGGCCCTTAGTTTACTTCAGGTTAGGGAGCATGCCAAGAGAAGCCACTCCATTAAATCCACCAACGATTCGAGTTAACTGCTCCTAATGGTTGGGGGAATAGCATTATTAATGTCACAATGTGGACTCTCCCTATTTTGTCAAGGAAAGTAGATGTGGTGTGGAGTTAAGAATAGTAACTTTTCTACACCTACTTATCCATTAAAATGCAGACGTAGTCAGTATTGTAGGTTAGGTATTTGTGCAGACTGATATTATTGACCTTAATATTGTGACTTACTAGCCTCCAGGTGTAACGGCGGATCATTCCTATCTGGGGTGACAGAACTGCCACAACATCTGGCACAGTTAACTCTATGAAAGGTTACCTGAAAAATAGTGGAAGGCTACAGGCAATTAAAATTATGGTGTTCCTTACAATCTGGGTATTCACCACAGCATGTTAGAGAGCCCAGCAGTTCAGGCACAGGAAATGGTGGTAAATTTCCTGCACTGGAAAATAGAAATTCTATTAGGCAAACTCTAGCTCACGTACCTAATGTAGAAAAATGACTGTTCTCAGTTAGAGTGTGCTAACGTATTCCTATTTTTATGCACATAGATGATATAATAATAGTGTGAGGCCAAAAACAAGGACCGGTGCTACAAAGAGTCCTTGATGTGGCAAGAGGCACAGAAAAAACATGATATAATGATTGTGCGAGAGTAAGATAGTCCTAGACACTTAGGAGCTGATACCCAATGGTGCCTGGTAAAGCGTAACGGTTGCAAGTTGAGAACCAATTAAACACCAAACTCTGCACTAGCACTATTTACTGTGTTCTCAATTTGCACCAAAGAGTCTACCCCAAATGCAGGCCTATTTGAGCAATATGCTTTTGCAGTGGGAAGCGGAATGAGAAGATTTAGTTGGATTGTTAGTCATTTTGGTCACCAACACTAATACACCTCTTTATATATGTACATGTATATATTTAAATATACAATGGTGCCATGATCTGACAACAGATCCTTGGCAAATGTGGTTAGATGGAACTAAAATGTACTACATGGATCAGAAGCCCCCTTAAGAGAACTCATAATGACTGAAACCTTTAATGTAAAAGAAGGAACTTATACTTTGAATATTTATTTTAGTATTGCACTAGTGAAATTTCAATGTACGATTGCCAACTTGCAGTTATGGACACCAGCACGACTAAAAGTGTTTCTGAAAAATACAATGGCCAGACTAAGTTACAAACGGGGTACTACACATTGCACTCTGTTAGATACTTACAAACCCTTTTCTGATAGTATATCTTTCAAGAAGAATGAAGAATATCTGAAGTTTTTATTGGAACATTGTGAGGAAGTCATCCTTTCTGCCCTGTTCACCCCCATTTTTGACTGGTACTGGTAGTAACTAATTCTGACTGTGCCCTGGGCTCTGCTAACCAGGTCCAATGCCAGTGCTCTGATTAAAAAGGTGTATGGTAATTAGGTATAGCTATAATTGGCAATAATGGACCATGTAGGTCCCTAGAATAAAACCTGATAGGGGGATGCAAACTACCTTCAAGTCCCTGGTATAAAATAGGTCAGGGGAGTTTGAAAGCCCAGTTGATTTCCTGCACTGGAGTGTGCACTATTTTGGTGCCTACTGTCATTTTTAAAGGGAGCCTTGATATGCAGACTGTCTTTAAAAGGAAATTATATGCAAATTCGACTTTGGAATTAAAGGTACTTTCAAAGTGGTAATCTGTTATTTTTACATATAAGTCACTCATAAGGTCTCCCCGAGGTGCCTCATGGGTTGGTGCCATGTAACTACGTGCCCTGCTGAGGGAAGGACTGCCAGTTCCGGTTTTCCCCATTTTTGATTAATATTAGCTCCATAGGCTAACATGAGATTATGTGATTTAAGTATTAATATCGCTGGGAGAGGTGTGGCGCCGCGGCCAGGGCAACTGACGCTGGAATCTGGGGATCAGGGTTCGATCCCCGGCTCCGGCGGCAGGTTAGCCCAGCACCATGTGACTCTGGGCAATAGCTTGCTTAATCTTCCCGACGGCCCCCAGCGCCTAGAGACCCTTACGGGTGATTGTGCGCTTTACAAATGTGGATTATTATTATTATTAGGAGGATACTCAAAACGCCAGTAAAATGAGTGATACTAGACAGTTTTGGTGTCCTGTGGCCCAAACAAAGCTGGATAAGTCCAAATCACATCATTATAATATTCCCCGAGATAAATATGTGGTGCATTTTTCTGCTCTTTATGCTCCAGGGGACTCACAGGATTTTAAATGTAGTGATAGTTCTAGTGTCCTATAGCGTTGGACCCCACTACTCCTGTTATTTTCAGTTTAGAAGATATAACTAGAGTGATTCACTCCCTGAATTCTGCTAAAGCCCCCGGCCCGGAAAAAATTCCAGGAGGCCTGTACAAATCTGAACCCTAGATCTGGTCCATATACTTAAATGTACTGTCAAATGCCATAGCAGTTGGTAGTGCGGTACCAGCTACCTGGCTTGGAGCCGAAATTATAGCAATATACAAAAAAGGCAACGCAGGTGAACCATCAAATTATAGGCCAATTAGCCGTATTAATAATACCCCAAAAATGTTTGCTAAGCAAATTTTAGAGAGAGTTCTTGATTGGGCAAAAACCAATGACATTTTGTCTCCCCTTCAGGCTGGTTTTAGAGCAAAGATTAGAACAACAGATCAGATTTTTTGATTCACTGTTTTATATTGGAAATATGTTTTATTACAGAACCAAAAACTTTACGTGGCTTTTATAGATCTTAGAGCAGCATTTGATCTTATACCACTCTCTACCCTATGGCAAGAACTGATAAGCATGGGGGTCCCAGGCAATTTAGTACATTTCATTAACAAATTGGATGTAAACAATTTTGCTCAAGTTCGCTGGGGCCCCAATGGCGAACTAACGGATCGTATCCCAATTGAGAGCGGAGTTTGCCAGAGCTGTGTCCTAGAACCTACTTTAGTTTCTCTGTACATTAACAATGTTGTGAAAGTTCTAGAGCACTGTAGAAATGATTCCCCGTCTCAGAACAATAGGAAGATATCAATTCTGCTTTTTGCAGACAACTCTCTTCTTATATCCAAAACAACTTTGGGTCTCCAAATTTTAATTGATACATTTTTAAGCTTTTGTAAACCCAGAGGCCTAGAATTAAATATAAATAAAGCCAAGTACATGGTATTTGAGAAGATCAAAAAGAAAAGTCATACCATGAATGTAGGAAGTGAGGCTCTTGATAGAGTACATCATTTTGATTACTTGAGTGTTATACTCATGGACAACCTAAGGTGGACAAGTCAATTGAATAAATGTACATTAATAATTGAACACAGATCTAATGCCATCTTAAGATTTTACAACCAAACTACTTTGTGCATAATTTCTCCTGCCCTGGAAAGCTATCATGCTATAGCACAGGGAGCGGCGCTCTATGGTGCATAGATCTGGGGCTGTGCCAACTCCTAATCATTGACAATTGCTGAAAATAATTTCATTAGGAAATGACTTGGTTTACCATGCAGCTCACCTCTTACCCCTATGTATTTTGATGTTGGGATGAAAAGAGTTGCCAACCTGGCTGTTATAAAAACCTTAGCATATTGAATCTGACTTTGGACCACACCAGAACTTGGAGTCTTCAAAGACTCTGATCGAGGAATTAAAATCCCCAGGAGCCAGGAATATACCAAGAGTTAAACCTGTTTCAGGCTGGCTTTGTTAACTTGGTATGCATAGTCTATGGAATGACCTAACTACTATTAGTAAAAACGTCCACAAATTGATAAAAGCGACCGTTTTTGGGCCTACATAAATGACTGATACGCAATGAACAGCTCAAGCGGAACTGCAACAACTATTTTTTTTAAATTTTAAGCATTTTCCAATGTTTGAAGAGTTCTTAGCTTTAATATTCCCACCTCTAACTAGGAATTTGTACATACAATTTTGTTACAGAACTCATCCTTTAAGGTCTTTCACAAGTAAATGGTGTACAAATCAAGACTTGATAATCTGTTCTGCATGTGGCATGTATTTTACGTCGTAAACAGTTAGCTCCAACTTGCCCTGACGTAGGCAGTCATAGTCAGTTGGAAGCGTTTAGGATTTGAAAAAGTGACAGATAGTTAAAAATAGTATTTGCGGTTAGAAATTTTTACAAGCAGTGTGGTTTAAGAGAACAAAAATTTTAAACGGTATTGACTGATGATATTGCTAACCAAATATGTCCCTCTTATTGAATTGCTGCTTGCACATTTGTGTATATGCACTATGCACAGCTACTTTCTGACTCTATTGCACTGCTTTTAAATGTTTGTAAGCGGATATTGCCCTGCAAAACTGTATAGGCTGTCTGTAGATGATACCTTTCTTAACGCAGCTAAAGGTAAAGAGAATTATAAGCCGATAGCTAATTGTTTTTATTTTTTTGTTTTTAATGAAATATGTATATTAAACTATTTTGCACATTAGTATTTGTTGCACTTTGCATAGTCATTTTATGAATCTATTATACATTTTTACCAGATGGCGAAATGTTGTTTAAATACATGATGGGATCAAGATAACTTCTTCAGGAGGTGTTGACGAATTGCAATTTTAACCTGGAACCTGTGATGAGATTGTTAAATTGTTTAGATAGAAATTAGTTTGATGTGAATTATTTTCTATGTATTAGGTGTTAGTGTTTGTGTTATTGTACCTGGTTGTGTACACTTTGATGGTTAATCATAACTAAATAAAGTATTTTACTGCTACTACTCAAAATGTCATTCAAAGAGTTAAAAGATGGGTAATGATGAATCCAACAACTTTCCTCTGTTGGATTTATCATAACTAGTACAGAAAATAAGTTATAGAACTTTATTTGCTGTAAGCCAAAATCAAGTCTTCAAGCAGCGTTTCCTAAAAAGTCAGTCTTAACAGGCTTAGCCAGGCTGCTTTGAAGAGGTGATAAGTGGCCTGCAAAGAGCAGAGGTTATCTGATGGAGAGAGCTATGCAGCTGCAAAGAACAGGCCAGGTCGGAGCTGAGTAAATCAAACTGGCGTTCTAAGAAAGTAGGCCAGTAAGGAATGCCAGTCAGGTCTACCCCCTCTTCCTGTAACCCAAGCCAGATGGCAGGCACACTAATGGAATTTTCAGGAGGTGGAGGGGGTTGTTAATGGAAATGAGCCACACCATTAGGTTGGTTTAGCCAGCTCTTACTCCAAAGGAGGAAAAATCTCCATCTTCAATTTTAAAGTGCAGTGCTTTGTGGGACAAGAATATGCCACACTTTGGAGGAAGCTGTCATGCTGTTGGGTAGCACCCTGCATCTCATTGGACAGGGATACCCCCCTGCTTATCACCCTAGATCATTGAATAAATATGTTCGAGCTGCATAGCAACTTGCATTTGCTGCCTGAAACTACCTACAAGAAGAAAGACTGCCCCACTGGAACCCAGGTCTGCACCTCACAGGATTGCTCCCTGAAGGACTTCTCCTTAGAACTACAGCCCTGTTGACTTTGCCTTGCTTCAAAAAGAATTAAGGAGTAGAGTCCCTGAAAACAACAAGTTAACTGAGCTTCTCTGCACCATCTCCCTCAACAAGCAACCAGCCTGGAGAGCGTCCAGTGGACTTTTAAGGATTTGGCCAGGTGCATTGTGGGAATTGTAGCTCAAATTCCAAAAACTATCTCAGAGCTTCTAGACACTTGGATTTGTGTTTTGGACACTTTGAATCCTTAAGAGGAACTTCAGGAAGAAGTTCCAGAAGTTTGTAGAAGTTTAGAGGAGCTTTTGGAAAAAGATCCATAAGTAGAAAGACCAGAAGTCGAGAGTCAAGCTGACTGCCTTCAATTTCAGGTTCGCCCTGCTGAAAGCTCCGGAGCTCCATACTTACAGGATTTGACTGGGGTGTCGTGGAAAAGCAATCCGACGATTTCGCATCAAAATAGGCCTGCTGGAGGGGACCGCACGACGTTGAGAGAAAATCCTACAGATAGGTTTCTAAATGTGGAGGTAACATTTTGACCCTGGCATCCCGCTTATTGTACCCGACCAGGGCTCCATCACGATCTGGCTGAAACTTTGACTTTGTCCTGGTCAAGCGCGACCAGGAGTCCCAAGTTGGCCCTTTATGTTTTTAAGCACTATAAAGTGGGTAAATGTTAAAAGTTCATATCGCCAGTTCCCTATATTAGAATTTTGTCATTTTAAAGATACAATATTTCCTATTGTTATAAATTGGTGTGTAATTTTTATTTTATGTTGTGTTATACTTATTTAATGAATTGGTGTTTTTAAATGCTTTACATAACTGTCTCCCAAGTTAAGCCTGCCTGCTCGCAAACAGCTACCAAGGGTTGAGCCAGGGGCTAATGTATTGTGACATTGTCTGGACCTTATATTGTGTTGGTGGCCTTTTAATGGTTGTAGGTAGATACTTATTTTTAGCAACAACATATATCCAGGCATTAACAAAGTAGACAACTGGCAAGAGTAGATCAAAAAAACACAAGTAAAAAATATACTAACACATAATCATGATGTCATGAAATTTAATAATACTGATAAAAACGATGGGCATATTCAAGTACATACTCATAATAATAAAAGATATACACAATAATAAAAAGAGAATTTCACATTCAATTATTATGTTCTTTAAAAGTTAGTGAGGGGAGATAGACTGAAATAAGTTCCCCAGCTGATTGGAGAAATTGATGTCCGTCTGCCAACGCGTTTCGACACCAGAGTGTCTTCGTCAGGACAATATCAGCATGTATCTACAATTCAAAGAGTCATGATTACAATACATATTCACTTGTGTATATACAAATATAATTTGTTTCTTTTTTCTTTTTTCCTTCTTACATAAAGCCAGTTATGTCTTACTATTTGAACAGAAAATTACCACAATGAAACGAACACATAAAAACATAAACAATTTAAGATAAAGACAAAGATAGCTTGTGAAGCAAAAATATGAGCAGCTATTCAATGCTTCTCCCATAAAATTTATCAAACATTCCCTTGTTGATCACCTAGAGAGTTGGCCCCTACTTAGGCCCCATAGGTGTATACTGAGACATTTCACATTATCCATTTTGTCATGCAGCCTAGAAATAGACCACGGAGATTATTGATGCCAATTCTTTCCCTGCTAGCCAATTTATTAGTCATTCCAAAGGGAAGTATAATTATGGTATGATTCTCCCATTCCGATCCATAATACCTGTCGATAAAGGTTTCTACCCACTTATAAGGACTACTATTTCGTTGGAGGGTCTATACATTTCTAAGGAGTTTCTTTCTTTTTTTAAAAATTATCCTGGAGTCAAAGATAGAGAAGAAGACCCCCTATTTCTTACGTTCTTACCAAAAGGCGTTTTTTTTAATATTATAAAAGTAACACATACTATAGTGTGTATTCCATCTATCTTTGTATAACCTACCACTCGAGGATAGTTCTGTGTTCCTTCGTGTGTTCATTCACTACAACTCGTTCTGGGTGAAACCGGAACTGCATTTCATGTTCTGTTTCTTATATTACTTCACTATCTAAAAAGCAATATTATGGTCTGTTAAGTTACTTCACGTGGTTTTGGATTCCTATATTTATACATATAGCTACTTTCAGGTATTACCGTGTAGTATGTTGTTGTATTGGTTTCCGTGATAGTGAAGCGACTTCTTGCTTTAAAACAATTTTTTGTTCAGGTATTCCTATATTTCAAAGATAAAACAAGTGGTAGAGGAAGGAAAGAGGATTGGAAAAAGAAAAAATACTTTTAGGCGCTAGAACGCTATTGTACATTTCTTCTATATGCGTGTTTGTATGTGGCCGCCGTGTTTCTCGTTATCCTCAGCTTACCTTAGTTAAAAACAGGGCCGCCTATAGTGATATTCAGTGGCGCTTGTACGGGTATTCCCACGTATTCTTTGTTTGAAGGCCAGAATTACTTTCTGTGAGAATAGCAAGAGAATATAGATAGTAAATGGTAAATATCTCCACCGTAACTTCAAAGCGTGCTAGAACGCTATTATACATTTCTTCTCCGTGCGCGTTTGTATGTGGCCGCCGTGTTTACTGGTATCCTCAGCTTACCTTAGTTAAAAACAGGGCCGCCTATAATTATATTCAGTGGCGCTTGTACGGTCATTCCCACGTATTCTTTGTTTGGAGGCCAAGATTACTTTCTGTGAGAATAGCAAGAGAATATAAATAGTAAATGGTAAATATCTCCACCGTAATTTCAAGGCGTGCATAAAATTATTTTACACTCGTCAAAGGAAGGACGGATACTGTTTGCTAGAAAACTGCTCCTCCAATTACCTCATAAGCGCCCACATTCTTTGAAAGGCGTCACAGATGTCGGAAAACTCCAGTTGTAGCGGCGCTCGAGAAGATTATTAACTTCACGGCAGTAGGTTCCCGTCGTCGAACCTTTACGTGCAAAGCGAGACAACCCAGTTTCTGATCCAGGATTTTGATCTCACTCAGGGGGTCCTTGTTTTATGCTGTAGGTAGATACTTATCCATAGCAATAACCCAACGTCAAACAAACAAAGTACTAGGCGATTTTTAATCATATTAACTTTGGGGATTTTACCTATAAATATTTTTCTTTACGTACTGGTCTTACAAAGGAGATAAGACTGGAACATGTAAAATCTGTAAGGGTGGGATTCAAGACATTAAGCACATTCTTTTTTGTCTGTCTCTGTAAGTCAGTGACGGAAGCCAGGAATCATTTTCTAAAGCCTTTTAGTTTTAAATATAATGTATTTAAAACCAATGATCTAGTTGCCTTAGCGAAGACACCACATGATGAATTTGTTTGCTACAATTTGCACAAGTTTTTATCTTTGTTTTTACCTATGTATTAATAGCATGCTTGTTTCAAGACTGTCACATCTTTTTCTTGTCCTTTCTCTTAACCGCATTATTTATAATTGTACATAATGATGATCTCTGATGAGATCAATGTCAATAAAAAATTCGAATTTGAAAACAGACAAACTTGATGACTAATAGACTGATTTAGAGTATTGAGGTGCAACTTCTGGTTAGCAGTGTGGTCCATGTATAGCCTCTTCCACACTCAGGGTGAGATCTCCCTACATTTTGAGACCTCTGCCATGGCAGCATGTGGTTCCATACCAAAGTAGCTGTCCCTGCCTTGAGAGGAGCCAAATTGGTGGTGAAAACTTCAGAAGAAATCAAGGTAGTCCCAATGACAGATCATGCAATTTTTATCATCAACTGCCAACTATGGCCAATGAAAATTTACCCCAAAGTTGGGGCACAAAGTAAGCACCCACACAGTCTTCATAGCATGCCTGAGGTGGTCCCAGAAAGTCAGGCCACCATACTTACCTATTCACTTGAGTCAACTACACATTCAATGCCAAACGTTTATGAACTTCATTCTGCTAGGCATTGTGAGCGAGATTCCACACACTTTTTTGAGCTTGATGGCAGATCAAGCTGTTGCTCCACCTGCCAGAAAATCTATTCTCCTAGGAACGTCAAGTAGGTTGGCTATGTTACCAGAGGCGTGGATAAAGATTTTCCCAAAAACATAAACATTCGGCCTGATTTACAGATTGGCAGACGGAATACTGCATCATAAATGTGTCGGGTAGACCATCTTAAAGCTTTATAAGTGCCATAGGGTTAAGGGGGTGAACATATCAAACTCCTAGATGTCAATAAAACATTAATGAAATCAGCCCATGTAAAACCAAGTGGTTGCAATGTCACTAAGATAAAAGTCTCCTGCAGTGCTTGTAGGACCTTTGACCTTACTTCATTGTGACCATTTATTTAAAGAAGATCTGATGTTCTGATATAATTGGTTGCCTCCGCTGGTTGGATCTTTTAACCAAACATCGATGATGTTGAAATCATGGAATGGGTAAATTTCATACCACCTTGTTGAACAAAGGGCTCGAGTTCTGCAAATGTAATATAGGATGATTGCTTTGTTGCATGTGATGTAGAGTGTTTTACATGAATATTTATTCCAGGAACTTCAAAAGTCAGAGAAAATGAGGAGCGTCTTGAAGCCCCTGCTTCAGCAGGGAATAAGATTCTTTATGAGCCACTCTTTCTGCGACTCGGCAGACGAAATATTACAATTAACTCTTTAGCGAAGAAATAAACCATAGTTATTATAAAAGGGAAGGATGGGGGGAAAGGCTGGAAGGAAGGAAAGGTGAAAGAAAGGAAGGGTAAAAGAAAGATGGGGAGTGTGATAGGATGGATGAGTTGGTAGATGGATGAGTAGGTGGATGGATGAGTGAATGGATAGGTGGATGGACGGGTTAAAGACCGGCAGAGTAAATGAAAATATGAGTGGGTGGATGGATGGATGGCAAATAGGATATGTAAGTCAAACGATTAATGTATGAGTATATGGCAATATGGATGGATTCATGTATAGATGATGGATGTGTTAATGGATGGTTAGAATGATGAAAGACTGAATGATGGATAAAAGAATGAAATAATGAATGTATAACAAGGAAGGCTTTTGGGGAGGGTTGGGCTCACTTCCTTCTCTTGCTTGGTGCCATCAGAATTCCTTGGAGCTCTTGTGGTACATTAGGCAACAGCTTGGCTTGATCCTTGTGGATTCATACTTGTGAGATGAAATAATATCGCTTAATGCATGATTCACAGACTGAGCAATTCTTAGGGTTGATTTTTGGATTTTGTGGAGGGATACCTCCCACACTGTTGGAAGGGAATCTATGTCAATATTACAATATGCTGATGTTATAGCCCTCCTGTACTTGACATCGATAGGGCTACAGACCATTCTGGAAGAATTTAACACAAAACCTGGACGTCAACGTGAAGTTGACAACCGTTGTCATGTTTGGGCCCAAATGTGTGATGTCGTGGTCATGGTATTTGGAAAAGAGCATAACTTTTGAAATCCTGCACTCTGATGACCCTATCGGCCAAGGAAGGCGAGACACATAGATGTCATTCGATTTCATGACATTCTCTGGCTACTAGTACCATTTTCACACTTATGATCATTACTGAACACGACTTGCAAGTGTTTTCTGGAAAGGTTGATGAATTGACTAGCATTTCCTCAAGTTATAATATTTAGGCCCTTGTTTTGCTAACCACGCTCTATATAAAGTGCCTTGGTGAAGTTACTGGAGTAAGTCTAGTAAAACATCGCATATGTGCTTGAGTTACTGAAAAGAAAGCTTTAATTCAGAGCAACATTTTGGTATCTACATCTTAATCGTTCTCAACCATGAAGTGAGTTGGTACAGAGTAGCAATTAAAACATATTTAAAATAATTAAAAGTGGTAGGGTTAGATTGGATTCTCGTTATTTAGATATGGAACAGTTTGCCACGAGGAGTTTATGTCTGTACATATTTAAAGCCTTGCTCGACACTGAAATTCAAGACTCTATATCTGCTTAAAAAATCCATGATGAGCGGTATTTGTTCCAACATCATGTTTTAAGCTTTTATATGAAATCAGGAGTGCTTCAGGGAGTTTTAAAGATGCTACAGGAACATTTAGCATCTATGTCTTGCATACCAAATATCATCTTCTTAGCACTCAAAGCAGAACGAAGATTTTGGGCAAAATTACTGCTTTTCAGAGCTGGGATCTGTCCTTGCGATGATGTTGTTTTTTACTCTCTTCGTTGTAGAGACATCAAAATGTAAGTACGATTGACAAAATCTGTAGAGAGAGGTGTTTTCAACACCCATCTCTTAACATAGGGACACCACTGGTCTGCAAGTTCATCTCTCCGGTGGACCTCATTTACCAGCATATACCTCAATCAGAAATGACATCACTGCATTTCCCACAATCAATCTCAAGTGACATTACAAGTACGCATCCAATATCATCCTTAAAAAAAAGAAGCCTGCTAAAACAGACCTAATTTCATAGCATCCATCTCCACATTTCAGCATCTATCTCTTGTAGGACTGACCTAACTGAATTTCCCAGTATCCATAGCTACAAAAACTAACATTGCTGGTTTCCCCACAAAAACATTTCTAAAGGAAGAAGCTATGCAAGCAGATCAATTTTTCCAGGGTCCATCCCAACACATAGTGACATCTTTTTTGCCACCTGACACTTCATGCCTCCCCCCAAATTCAGTCAGCTCTTCGTGGCGTCTCACTGTAGTGGTTCTCTCAGCTAAGGAAAAACACAGATAAGGCATAACCTGTTTTGGCCTTTTCTGGCCTTCAAGGCCAAACCCTGCCTCACTTCAACCCCAGTGAGCAACTACAGTATAAACTCTAATCATGCGCTATGTTAAACAATACACACTACTGTCCTCAAAATAACATACAACAGTTGACCACACTCTCAACACAACACAAGAAGAATCACTAAGGAATTTAGAAATGTAGACTAAATCTTAATACATATAAAGACATGGAAATGCCAAAAATCCA
Organism: Lissotriton helveticus; assembly: GCF_964261635.1. Lineage (NCBI taxonomy): Eukaryota > Metazoa > Chordata > Amphibia > Caudata > Salamandridae > Lissotriton > Lissotriton helveticus. Next base: position 1,711,880,934 of record NC_136059.1, read on the forward strand.
CTAAGGGGAACCAGAGATATGTATTTTTGAAGTTTTAACTAAAAAATAGCACATAAAAGTGTTACGCAGCAACCTGTCAACTGGTCATGGTCGACAAGGATCTAGGCCCGATTTTAGGCGGACCACGATGGAGCACATGTTGGATATAGCAAACAGGTTTGACCCAGTCGGAGGAAGTTCAAGGAAGCTGGCTGTGGCCTAGGAGGGTTCCACAAGGCCTGGTAGCCTTCAGAGAAGGTCCTGGTGAACTGGTTGTTTTTTTTTACAGGAAAGTTCAAGCGGAAGAAATTCAAATTTTGTGTCCAAAAATTACCCTCGTTTGCTAGATATGTTTGTGGCTTTCGGCCAGTGAGGATTTCTACTTTCTCACCCAGTCACTTTTGTGTACCTCAGATTCCTTCAGCAAGGCATGGTTGCAACTGTAACCATGGAGAGCTCTACGAGGTTGGACTCTTACTCTGTTAAATCCTTCTGAATTGGATTTGCCTCTTCGGAAAAGCTCCAAGAGGGGGAAGCCTGAGTCTTCAGGCCTGCAGCAACACATATTAGTTGGATCGATTTGGTAGGCATGACACTGTTCTCAAGGTGTTCTCGAAGTCAAAATGTTTCTAAGTCCCAGGTTTCCCAGAATTTTAAAAGAAGAACTCTTTGACAAAGTAAATGTTCTAAAATCTACTAAAACCTCGGGAACAGCACTTAGGGGTCAAGACTCACTCTAGCCAATCCATCAGCAGGGTCCACAGCAGGGCCAGTTGAAACTGTTCAGCTTGGCAGTTGTAGGAAAGGCCTCCTGTGGCCTGTTGTGTCCCTGTAGCTTGTACAAGAGGTCAGTCTTATGGCCTTTGGGGTCCACTCCTTTGTCCTAGGTACAAGGGGGAAAGCATGTCCAGTTGTCCAGGGTACTTATCAGGTCACAGACAGCAGGGTCAGGTTATTCCAATATTTTTAAGGTACAGCAAGTCTTCTGAGGATGGAACTGGGAATGCTACATTATTGCCTGACATCATCTTGTGTATATGGGTGACTCCCTGCTCTTCCCTAACCAATGGGCTAAAAGTGCCCAGGTGTTACCCTACCCTCCTTTGCAGCATTTCCTGTGTGCCCAACTGTAAAGAATCCCACAATGCCCCTCTCTGCCGAAATACAAGATGATGAAACTCTTCTTTCCTTGTTCAGATACTGTGTGCCCACCTCGGAGGTGTGTCGAGGGGAATGAGATACACCTCTTCTAGGATCACTTCAAACCAGTTCTGTGGCAGCTCCCTCCCCACTGTGAATTGAGCCTGGCTGACTGCAGGAACAAAGAAGGCATCTGTGCAGGTGTCTTCCCCTGTGAAGTAAATGTTATTCCTGAGCACTGCCTAAATGGTCATCCTGCTGGAAGCACACAAACGCTTCCCCACACCCAAGCATTTATTCCTGCTCTGGGAACAATTTTTTACACCTCAGTAAGGGTTATGCACTCACATACCTGCTGCTGGAAGCTACTGATGATGCTGGGATTATCATACAGATTTTTCCTTACAAATCCTTAGAATCCCTGGCTGACTGAATCTCTTCTGTCTGCAAAGAAGTGTAAAGGGAAGTTCTCTATTTTCATACTTATGACAATTTTCTAAAGACCAAAAACATCCCAATCCAAAGGACCACTGACTATGAAGTAAAGTTAATAGATTTATTACAAAGCCAAAAACAACTGGACATACAAGCACCTCAGCAAGAGGATCAAGAAATAAACTGGCACTAATACAAACAACATCCTATGCAGGAGTCTCAAATGACTCAAAATGAAAAGCAGAGTAAGTTCAAGAAGCATTAGGCATACAATGATTGTTCCCACTTGAAGTCTTGACTGCATCTGCTCCAATGGGAAGGAAAAGATTAGTCTGTCCCTACACTAACTCTAAGGTGACATCCCTACATAACATACCTCCCAGGCAAGAGAAAAAAGGTGTTAGCTGTGAAGGCTCCCTAAAAAGCACATTCACTTTTTCCAGGTAAGGAGCCAAAGCTACCGAGCTTGTTCTAAGATCCTCCTTCCTTTCTCCTGCCTAGTTCCCACTAAAACCCCCTAATCTGACTACGTCTCCAGCTGGACTGCCTTAGACTGAACTGACTCTCCTCCCTCGGGATACTTTCCCTAATACAAAATCCCAAAACAGTAGACACGCCTTTGGGCAGGTGCAGCCTCTCGTATTTTTCCAGCACAGGTCCATCGTCTTCCAAAAAACTGTTGCTGTGTCCTTGGGTCCCAGGCACCATCTCCGCCAAATGTTGTAGTTGCGCATACCAGTAGACTCCCTTCGTTCTCACTTCTACCAGCCTAACTCCTAAAACAATGGATTATTCTACCTAACAAGCTACATGGCCTTGCACCTGCAAAAGAAATGCATGAGAAACAATCTTACACAAGCTCTAAGTTACATTTCAAATTCAACTGTGGAAATGGAGCCTTTTCCCAAGGAAACCATTTTTCAAACCTGTAATGTTAGCCAAACTAGGAAATACAGTTAGGCCTCTGCTGGCAATTTCAAGTCTCAGGCCTTTACTTTTAAAGGCATTTCTAATAAAACAACATAAACATTAAATGTAATCCATTCTAAAGCATTATTTCATTACATTTCTAAACATTATTCCTTCTCATGATAGCATCACGCGTTTCTTTAACAGGCAACCTACACGTGCAGCTTTAATATGGCACGTTCAAATCAAATGCAACATTTTAAACACAAAGCAATAATTTCTACGTTACTTAAGGCATATTCGCAAATCTGACACTACATTAGTCTCCAAAAGATTTGAGCACACTTCTACACTTTGCAGTACACTCGATTAGTTCTACATGTCTAAGAATCACACGTTAATACAGTCTTCTTAATATGCGGGTGCTGACTACGACTGGTTATAGTGAACCCCTACAATTTTCAAAATAACATGGCGCTATATCAGTCCCCCCCTTTGATGACCTGTGTCATCACAAACCACACCATCCTTGGGGAAAGAACCGACTTAAACAGAACTTGTTGCAACTCTCTGCTGAGCATTTCCATGTTTTTCAGATTATGGTATTGACTGCCCTGCAGCCTCTCCATTCGTCTCTCTTGCACTCTCAGCGATCTTTCCAATCTGATAGACTTGTACCACTTGTAAGCTCTTACCAAACCCCGCAATCCAATCACACATGCCACAACTATGATAATTGGTTTCAACACATAGCGAGGGAACCCTTTCCCAAGGTTCGCAAGCCAACTCCCCACTTTGCCAAAACCTTTACCAACTTTTTCCCACACAGTGTCTTCAGTCAAATCCTCAATCTCATAGTGAAGGGCAGTGATGTTACTTATATATTTCTCCAGATCTTTGCTGTTATCTGGTATATAAGTACAGCACTCTTGGACCTTCAAACCTTTACAGACTCCTCCCTCTTTAGCCAGAAGGATGTCTAAAGGAGTATGATTTTGCAAAACCATTGTCCTTATCGATAACATCTCTCCTTCAACTAACACCAGCGATTTAGCTATATTCATTGACAATTGGTCCACAACAGTCGCCAACCTTCTAATCTTCAGATCATTCAAAATCACTCCCAATGTTGGTATCATTGCTCCAAAAATAACTCCAACCACAGCTGCTGCACTTTCACCTTGCTTCACTCTCACATGCTGTCCTCCTTCCAAGAGCTCCAAATCTTCTGTATGATAAATCTTGGGGAAAATGATCGCTAGATTACATGTACCATACCATTTCTGAGGCAATCACAGATATGCATTCCTCCCACAAACTTAATGCACAGTTGAAATTATCTGCACGAAACTCTGCAAAAAGTCCTTTGCATAATACTCCAATGTAAAGGTATGCTCACATGTGGTTAAGCCCTACATTGACATTATCATAATAGGTCTGTGGTCTACTTATACACAACTTCCCCTCCTGCACTTCATCTAGAGCTATCAGACCATAACTCCCCTTCAATTGTGTAACCTCTCTTCATCTTTCCAGTCTACTCTACCCTGTCCTGAATCTCGCAACTGCTTTTGTTTCCTGCATCTATCTTCTACTTGATCTATACATTTCTTCCCCACATCTGACAGCAAGCACATCAGATTATGGTGATGAGCATAAGCTGTATCCAACTCTTGAATCTGAATGAAATACGTTCTTAGTCTATCCTCTGATTTGTAGTAATCATACTTATTAAAATGCTTATAAGCTGGCACTTCAGGAAGTACTGCTTCATAATTCGAAACGAAATACTCAAAAGGATTTCATCCATAGAAAATGCTAAGCAGCAAACTACATGAAATACCATGTTAATGGGAGATGATGGTATCTGATACCCTCATCCACTGAAGCTGGCAACTGCATACACACATAACAATCTTTCGCATCCATTGCATCAATATACTCATACAACAAATTTGCATACACATTAAGCTTAAAGTCACCTCTAGACAGATCTGCATGTAAACTACGACTCTCCTGTAGCAGCAAAGCTCTTTTGTTTCCTATTTTGACCTCTTCTTTGCTAGGAGTAGTAGGTGTAGGTGTTCCTTCTACATCCAATGCCTGCTCATGTGGTGCTAAATGCGAAACTACAACTACTAGAATTATGAAGAGTACCACTCCTCCTACAAGTGTGCCTACTATGCACCAAGCCCTACGGTTTGGGTTTCCAGCCTCCATGGTCTCAGAAAGATTTTCAGCTTCTTAGTTCAGCAATAAACGCTCAAAAGTCTCTTTTCTCCTTCTTCAGATGCTTGTGAACCAACTTGAACCACACCTCGGAAAGCTGGAAGTCATCTTTTTGTTTCAGTTCCTTATATACAGCAAACAAAGATAAACTTAACCCTTCTCCGTCCTCTGTGGAAGACCCCTAAATTTCTTCTTTTTCCACTCGGACCTAGGTTATTTAATTTAGCTTATTTACAACAAAGTCTCTTTAATCCAAAATAAGATTTTACTCCAACAGCTTCTAGAACATGCTGCAAAAGTTCAAGACAAAGTACAATAGATTCATGAGATAGTATTTCAATTCCAAAGGTAAGTAATATCAGTCTATTCAAGATCTATTCACGAATTCTGCTTAGAATCGGAGGATTCAGAACTGTGATGGTCAGCACTCCCTCAATTTCAAGTCCTGGTACTAATCACTGTCACTGCCCTCAGTCTCCTCGATCTCAGCACTCCTGGCATCAGTCACAACGTATGACCACTCTGGAGTTGCGTACTTTCGGCAAGGCACTCTCTTTCATCTTGATCTCCTCAGACCTCCACAGGCTTGATCTTCTTCACCTTCGTCTGACTCTGACGACACGGGAGCAAGATCCCTCTCGGAGACCAGTCTCAAGTTCAGTCGCCTCTGTCTCTCTGTCTACTGTTCTTCTGCTCCGCTTTTTCTCCTACTTTCTCCTGGCACACCCTGCTCACAACTTTTCTCAGCTAGTCTGACTCTGGGCCACTTTCACAGCAATTTTCCCTTTTGGAGGCAGTTTCAGTAACGCTGTTGTCGTGACCCTCCTCAGCTCGATCTGGTGAGCAACCAGCTTCTTCAGACACCCTAAAAGCTTGGCTTGTCCCCTCCTGTGGCCCTGCCACTTCAGCTGGATTTTTGTTTGGAAGAGAAGCTGTTTCTTCCAAGGGTGCTGAAATACGACAGGTGTGAGAAGCATGCACCCAATTCGGCAATCCTCCACACTTTACTGCAGTGTTCGTCACTAAGATAACCTGGTATGGGCCTCTCCAGCAAACATCCAAGCAGCTCTTTCTCACGTGCTTCCAAACCAGCACCCAGTCCGCTGGCCTGTCTGGTCGTAAAATCCGTTTCGCGGGCGAATTTGCGGATTTTTGGCAATTTCGCGATCCGCGAATTGCGCAAAATTGCCCAAAAATCCACAAATTCGCAAGCTCTGAATTATTTTGCTAGGTCGCGCTTGGAAAATACAATATCGCGTGCGCGGCGTTGACTTACCGTGATTCTGAGTCCGCCGAGTTGTTTTTCTCCCGGTTTGCATGTGCTGCGACATTTTCGATCTTGCTGCGTGATCGCGTGAGAGTTTTTCGAACGTGGAGTGGAGTGGTGTGTCTCAATGGTTAGAGGCGGCAGACCCGAAAGCAGAGGACGGCCCGGGACCAGGGTTCAATTCCCGAGGCGGCAGGGTCGTGGACCAGGGTCAGCGGACTCGATAATTCTCGCCTTGGTGCCTACTCTAACCAGGGATCACACTCGGCAAATCTGGGCATTAGCTTGCCTCATCTCCACAACGGCCCCCCACATACGCCGGGGATGCCTGGTTTCACTTTGGAGATACCCAGTAGGGACCATCTCACAGGGAAAGCCAGGACGGGTTCCCCAGCGGTCTACAGCGCAGAGATACTCCTTCGGGAGTCGATTCTAGCGCTTTAGAAACCTGCAATTAATTAATTAATTACGTCATCGCGGTTTGCCATCTTGCACAGCGAGAGTTTGACAACGCGAGTACATCATAAAACCCGCGATCACGCATTGCGGGAGTAAACAATGCCGAACAGGTAGATGCGGTGCGTAGCTGACTTCCGGCGGGAGATTTGAACAGCTCGCGTTCCCGAAATTGCAAAAATTGCAATTCTGCACAAGAAATCCACCGCAGGCAGCATAAACCTTCTGAAGATGTTGATTTTGATCAGAATAACTCCTCAGATTGACATTTGGCAGCACTTTTTGGTGCAAGGAGTCCATTTCTTTTGGGGGGGGTGGGAGGAAGGAAGTGCCCCAGAGTCTCCAACTTCCTGTTCCTGTCCAGCAGGCTCCTCCCAGTACTTTGTCCCTGTCCTGGTCACTTTTGAATTGGATCTGGAGCTGGAAGGATTACTTTTTGTGGCTGCTGCTGGATATTTGTATTTGAGGACTTTTGGGACTTTGGAGTTTGGATCGCTTTGGATTTGAGATTTTACAAGTAAGTTAGTGTTGTTTGTTTGGGGCATTGCCGTTGCTGCAACTACAATTTTAAAACTTTTTCACAACTGTAAAAAAACTATATTGTGGCCCGTGGGTAGCCACAGTATCCAGTAGGCCCAGGGTTAGTCATGGGTGCATGATACAACTGTTTCTGTGATTTTTTTTTTTTTACTTAATTCTCATTTATGTCATTGAATTTTAGCTGTTATATGTTGATTTTTTTTTTATTTTGGGATGCCTGTAAAGCCTCACTAGCCAGTAGGCCCAGGTGTACTGAGTGGTGCATGGACCTAGTCTCTCTGTGGGGTGTCTTGAATTGAAACATCCTTGAGGGCATGGATGGCATTGGATTGTTATGATTTTTGTGTGTTTTTCGACTTTTTGGGGTGTTGTTGGGGCCTGGCCATGTGGGTGGGGGCCATTTTGAGGCCTGGCCCAGGCAGGACCTGGCCATGTGGTGGGGGTCAAGGGGCCATTTTGAAGCCAGGCAGTGTGCTCAGGCCTGCACCCAGTTTGCTTTGCTTTCATCCATTTTATGCCCAGGGGTACAGAGTGGTGCATGGACCAAGTCTTTCTGTAGGGTGTCTTGATTTTAAACACCATTGAGGGCATGGATGGCATTGGATTGGGGTGATTTTTGTGTGTTTATTGACTTTTTTGGGGTGTTGTTGGGGCCTGGCCATGTGGGCGGGGGCCATTTTAAGGCCTGTTCCAGGCAGGGCCTGGCCATATGGTGGGGGTCAAGGGGTCCATTTTGAAGCCAGCCAGTGTGCTCAGGCCTGCACCCAGTTTGCTTTGCTTTCATCCATTATGCCCAGGGGTACTCAGTGGTGCATGGACCTAGTCTTTCTGTCGGGTGTCTTGATTTTAAACATCATTGAGGGCATGGATGGCATTGGATTGGGGTGATTTTTGTGTGTTTTTTGACTTTTTGGGGTGTTTCACTGATGTTCCTCTGGCTTCAATTGCTTTTAGGTGCACAAGAGAACCACCAGTGCAGGAAGAAGTCCTGCAGCAGTGTGTGCAGCACAACGTCACGTGACGTCATGTGTGGCCACAGACAGGAAACCAAAGGACAACTCTGCAACTCGTGCAACTGCGGCCTGCTGTTCTGACATCTGAAGTAGATGGCCCAAAGAAAGGTGGCCGTAGTGCCTCAGCGAAAAAAGTTGCCAGTGCCACTGCCAGTAAGAAGTAGCAGAAGAAGCAAGTGGCACCGCTTACCAAGGAGACTGGTGTGCCCACCGACACCTTTTTGGGGAAAAAAAAACTACGCCTGCAGCAGCAGCGGTGTCCGCCGGAGTCCAAGCTGGAAGCAGCACCTCCGCTTCATTGGCCTCAGTGTCACCACGCCAAGGTAGATCCAAGACCATGAGTGCTGCTGTGGCAGCCACTTTGGTTGTTCAATCACCATCGACCAGTGATATTGGCTCATCACAAGAAAGTACAATCCAATCAACGCCGGGTGTAACTCAGCTGACGAGTGTTCAACAACCACAGCCGCAACGTCAACCACAGGTGCAACTAGTACAAGCGCAAGTTCATGGCAAGGAGAGGCGCAAGTAGAGCCGCAAGTAGAGCCGCAAGGAGAGGCGCAAGTAGAGGCGCAAGGAGAGGCGCATGGACAGGTGCATCATGGAGAGGTGCAACTAGAGGTTCATGGAGCGGCACAACTGCCTACAACGCTTGTTCCTCCAGAAGTAGGGGCATATCAGGAAATTGATATTGAAGCGGAAGTATCATCCGAGGAAGCCACTCCTCCGGATGTTGATCCATTGTCTTCCAGATCCCCAGCAAGAAAAAGGTCAAGGAGGGCTACTACTACTACAAGTTCTTCTTCAAGCCCCCTTCATTCTGATGACCTTGATCCTGAATGGAACCCACAAATGCAGTCTGAGAGTGAGGCACGCCATGAGGCGACAAAGGTAGCTAAGCCTAAAAGGAAGGTTCCCGCAAGGCTTAAAATTATGGGTGATGACGAGGAAGAAGAAGTAGTGTCTTCTGCTGCTGATGAACAGTCTGACGATGACCCAGTCATCACAGTTGTCACTCCAGGCCCAGCGGGCATGCAGCAGACAGACATTGTAACCCTATCCCGAATGGCTGCTGAGCGGGATGTGGATGTTGGCGGCGTGGCACTAGTACCACCGCCAACGCAGTTAACTACAACATCAACACGACCTACAGCTTCCATATTTTTTAGTCAGAAGGGCCAGCAGGGACCTCCATCCAGCTCGACCTCAAGTAGTGGTGCTGTAAGTGAACAACAGAAACAAATTCAGCCACGCCCATCCTCCACTTCATCTGGCATTGAAAGTCATATTAGCATCTCCACCACCAGCAGACATTTCCAGTCCCCAGTTTGGGACTTCTTTACTGTTAGAAAAAAGGCGGAAAACATGGTCGTTTGTTCAATTTGTAAAGTATCAGTCAGTCGGGGTAAGCTTGGTACCAACTATGGTACCGGAGGCCAGAGAGGTCATCTCAAACAACACCACCCTATCCAGTGGTATAAGCACCTAAGTAAGATCGAGGAAGCCAAACAAAAACAAATCCAAATGTATCCCTTGATATTGCATCTGATGATGACGAGAGGCTGATCGTGGAGGGGGGAAGTGAAGAAGCGACAGACATTTTTTCTGGTACACCCAGTACCCCCGGCAGCAGCACTGCAGTGGTATCGCCCACACCCTCTACCCCTGCAACATGTATGAGGCACACTAAGAGTCTGGTAGAGACACCAATGCGAAAAACTACATCACTGGGCCTAACTGGTTTGAAGAGGTCATCATTATCACGTAAAATGGTCCAGCCCACCATTAGCGGCTTGTTCTGGTCGGAGGTGCCATTTGAACGCAACCACCCAAAGATACGTCTGTATAACGCAAAACTGGCTAAAAAGCTTGCGCTGGACCTTCTCCCTTTTTCTTTCGTGGAAGAGGTGGGTTTTCAGAGTGGGCTAAAGAACGGTAATGGATTCAACCCAGATCTTTTGACTGGGTGTGAGTGTTTGATTGGTTCAGATGCTCCGTCCATCACCACCCCCTTTTGTACCGCTTTTGGCCACCATAAGTGTAGCAGGGTATGCTCAGACGTGAGTCCCTTGCTCACTTTGCCACTGGATTCAAGCAAGCCGGGCCGAAGACGGCTGTAATGCCAGAAACCGGTCCTCGGAAGCTTGTTTCCGGTCCAGGGAAGGCATGGCTTGGCAGTTCGGGCTCGACTGTTCCCATGAGGCACAGGGTCAGACTGATTTGCATATAGCCATGTCTGAACTGGGGTGGCAGAGTGGGCTAAAGAACGGTGATTGATTCAACCCAGATCTTTTGACTGGGTGTGAGTGTTTGATTGCTTCAGATGCTCCGTCCATCACCACCCCCTTTTGTACCGCTTTTGGCCACCATAAGTGTGGCAGGGTATGCTCAGACGTGAGTCCCTTGCTCACTTTGCCACTGGATTCAAGCAAGCCGGGCTGAAGACGGCTGTAATGCCAGAAACCGGTCCTCGGAAGCTTGTTTCCGGTCCAGGGAAGGCATGGCTTGGCAGTTCGGGCTGGACTGTTCCCATGAGGCACAGGGTCAGACTGATTTGCATATAGCCTGAACTGGGGTGGCAGAGTGGGCTAAAGAACGGTGATGGATTCAACCCAGATCTTTTGACTGGGTATGAGTGTTTGATTAGTTCAGATGCTCCGTCCATCACCACCCCCTTTTGTACCGCTTGATTACATGTGCATCACTGCACACTGGGTCTCTTTTGCAGGGGTCAAACAGTTAGAAAAAGCAGGTGTTCACACGGACACAGTTTTTCAAGCTACTCGCAAACATGCAACAGTAGGCATGTTTGCCATGGAGAAATCTCACACTGCAGCTAACCTTTTGGAGGAGTTTAACAGGAAGGTCTATGAATGGCTGCATCCAAGAAATCGCATAGTTGGTTATGTTTCCACGGATAATGGCAGTAATATAGTTAGGGCCATGACTGATGGTGGATATTTCAGAGTGCCGTGTTTGGCGCACAGTATTAACATTGTGGTGCAAGAATTCTTGAAAAAAGAAGAGCCAGTCATCAAATTACTGACCATCTGCCGAAAAATCTGCACACATTTCAGCCATTCTTTTAAGGCCCGGAAGCAGCTGAGGAGCATTCAACATGAACGTAAACTGCCAGTCACAGGACTGATCCAGGAGGTGGCAACACGTTGGAACTCAACCTTTTACATGCTTGAGCGTCTGTCTGAGCAGTGGGGGGTAATAAATGAGTATGTCTATAAACTGGGTTCTACTCACAAAGAAATGAGGCTAGAGTTGGAGGAATGGAAGCTGATTGCAAGCCTTACAGACATGCTACGTCCTTTTGAGGTCTTCACGCGTGAAGTCAGCAGGGAGGACTGTTCTTTGGGCAAAGCTATCCCATTGTTGGTCATGCTAGATCACCAACTGAAGGAGGTGTCTTCAACATTCAGAGATCATGCTGAAAAGCGAGAAGCATATGGTTTGGCGGAGAAGTTATTAAGGCGCCTACTTCACAATGAAAGGCTTCAAAACATACATACAGAACAACATTACATTTGTGCCACTATTCTGGATCCACGGTACAAAAAGGCAGTGGCCAGCAAAGCATTCATTCCTTTTGATGAAGCAGATGTTTAAAAGTACAAACATTGGCTTGCTGTGTCAGCCACTCGGTTCGAAAAAGAGCGGATGAAATTGCACAGAGACAGCACAAGTACAACTGAATCAGCAGGCCATCCGGCGTCAAGTTTCACTTCTGAATCCGTGGCCGAAGGGAGTCACTTTCCCCTCACAGCCGTTAATGACACCAGCAACCGTGTCTTCATCATCCTCACCTGCACCAGGCCCCCAAAAAATATTGTCGGAAGCGGATTGGCTAACTCGGCATGGGTTTGCCCGGTCCACTGCTGCAAAGGCCACAGATTTTACGCAAAGTGGAGCAACCCTGGAGAACCTTGAGTCAGTGGTGCAGGCCTATCTGGATGACCCAACAGAGGTCTGGTTTAATGAGAACCCATTGGTGTATTGGTATAGGAAAAGGTCTGGATGGCGACTGATCAGCAACCTGGCTCTAAATTATTTGTCTTGCCCACTCGCAAGCGTGTCTTCTGAACGTGTTTTCAGTGCTGCTGGTGCCATTGTAACTTCAAAAAGGACCCGCCTCTCACCCAAAAATGTGGAGAGGTTAACAATAATCAAGATGAATCAGCACTTCATACCACCCGATTACAAAATACGTGAATGCACGCAGGAAGAAGAGAACACCGACTTAGGTGACGCCGACGGAAGTTCTTCTCTGTCACCAGACCTACTCCTGTCTCAATTCATAGACTTTGAGGACGAACTCTAGTTCCCTGACACCGAGGCCTGAAAATGACTTCCTTTTTTCCGTACTTATTCACTTTTCTTCCTGTGTGTCTTTCTTTGTTTTGCAACTTTTACCACAACAAAACTCTAATCACCTAATCACAACAAGTCCATCATCAGCACTGTCTTCATCTTATTTTCCTTATTGATTTGAAGGTGCCGCAGTCTGCATTCCTGATGTTCACAAGTTCACAACTCAATCATGCTCCTCTATCCTCCTCCTCCAGACTCCCCCTATCCATTTCCCTCAAGGCAGATGGATGGATTATGGAGAATAAATAAACTTTGTCTTCGTGGAGGAGTCCCCTCAAGTGGTACTGAAATTACTGACTGACTACATGCTTGCTGATTGTTGACAGACTTACTTCTGAAATTGACAGGAGAGGCTGCCCTGTGGGCCCTCACTTTCAGAAGAAGATGCAGACAAAAAGTAGAACAGGTAATGAATAATGAGAAGATGGCATGCAGTGGACAGCAATGGCTGTCTGTCTCTGTTGAAACCAATTGCTGTTTTTGTTTTTTGTGTTTTTTGTGAACAGCGCAATTTGCCATGTTTTGATTATACCAGTATTGCAGGTTTTCGGGGGTTTCTTTGGGGGTGTTCTAGATTTGCGGTACTGGGTCGTAGGGGTCTGGGAGCACTGCTGGCACAGTCTAATTTTGATTGCATTTGTTTTTAAGGAAATCCATGGTGGAAAAGTTATGGCCTAGCTGCGCAGCGCGTTTGGACAAAATTGAAAGAAGGCCGAAAATAAATAAAGTATGAGATTTTCCATTTTTGCTTTTTGCCTGTTGGGGGGGGGTCTGCTTTTTTGTGGGTGGGTTGGCGGGTCTTGGGGCATTGCTGGGAAGGTCTAATATCGGAATCAAGCGGTTTGGACAAAATCCATGGTGAAAATTTTTGTCCGTTTTTGCTCACTTTCGTGTTTTCGGGGGCCTGTTTGGGGGGTTCCTGTTGTTTGGGGGGGGTTAGGGGGTCTTGGAGCAATGCTGGGTATGATAGTTTTGATTGCAAGTGGTTTGAAGAAAATCCATGGTGGCAAAGGGGAGTTAGGGCCTAGCTGCAGAGCGCGCACATAGTGTTTTTGGAACTGGGCCTAAGTATTTCTAAGTGCCCGTTTTTGTATTTTTGCTTTTTGCCTGTTTGGGGCTCTTTGTCTTTTTTGAGGGTGGGTTGGCGGGTCTTGGGGCATTGCTGGGGAGGTCTAATATCGGAATCAAGTGGCTTGGACTAAATCCATTGTGGAATTTGTTTCCCGTTTTTGCTCACTTGCCTGTTTTTGGGGGCTGTTTGGGGGGGTTCCTGGTGTTTGGGGGTGGGTTTTAGGGTCTGCGAGCACTGCTGGCACAGTCTAATTTTGATTGCATTTGTTTTTCAGAAAATCCATGGTGGCAAAGGGGAGTTAGGGCCTAGCTGCAGAGCGCGCACGGAGTGATTTTGGAATGAGGCCTAAATATTTCAAAGTGTGAGTTTTTCCGGTTTTGCTTTTTGGCTGTATGGGGGTGTTAAACTAGTTTTCGCCTGGGTTGACAGGTCTGGGGGCATTGCTGGGAACTTCTAATACCGGATAAAAGTGGTTTGGAGAAAATCCATGGTGAAAAGCGTTTTGGCACTATTTTTAACATAGGGCTCAATAGGGTTAGCAGCAGTATTGTATGTGTTTGGGGGTGTTCTAGATTTTTGCAACTGGGATCTGGGGTCTTAGAGCACTCGTGGGAATGTGTAATTTTGGTTGCAAGTGGTTTGAAGAAAATGCATGGTGGGGAAGGGGGGATTTGGCCTAGTTGAAGTAAGCGTTTGGCACTGTTCTTAACTTAGGGCTCGTTAAGGTTAGCAGTATTGTATTGCATGTGTTTGGGGATGTTCTAGATTTTTACGACTGGGTGGGGTCTTGGAACACTTGTGGGAATGTCTAATTTTGATTGCAAGTGGTTTGAAGAAAATCCAAGGTGGGAAAGGGGGGTTTTGGGCGTACTTTCTGAGTGCGTTTTGGCACGATTTGAAATTAGGCCTCTGCGAGGTAGCAGCAGTATTCTTTACGTTTTTGGGAGGGTAATGCGGGGTGTTCTAGATTTTGGGGATTGTCATCTCTGAAACTGAAAGTGTAATTTTTGCACTACACAGCGTACCTTATATATTTTTGTTCTCCGAGGTGTATTTATCACTTACTGGTGTGTTTTTCCATCAACAATTACAGGCAGGTTTTCACACTGCGCCATCGATGTACTACTCAGGCTTACAATTAGCGATCCGCAATTCCGCATCAGGCAGGCAGTGGACAGTGTGTCTGGTCACTAAGATTGATCGACGGAGCATCTGATGGAATGAAGGAGTACCGCGAATAAGAGGAATAGCTGGATGCATCAACTTGACAAATTCAACGGGACAACTGCAAAAAACAGTAACAGTATCCAAAATTCTCCTTATCTTTTAAATGATATTCTTGTGAACTTGAACTTACTTCTACGAGTGTGACTCTGTGCGTTTGTTTGATCTCTGCTTCAAATTCATCCCTCCAGCTATTTGATACGTCTTTGCTATGTTTAACACTAATTTAATGTTCTAAGTGTTTATTCTCTCTGAGGGCAGAGAGGCAAGTGAAATTGCGTAATGACTGCAGCCCTGTACTGTCAACTTTTTTCTTCGTAGTTACTAGTAAGTTGCAGTAAGTAGTAGTACTACTTTTCAGTAACCTAACCATCCATTTAGTAAACAACTTCTGGCATGCAGTGGTGAACTTCCTTTATGTCCCTTAAAAGATTTATCAATATCTTCAAATCCAAAGATTTGTTTCTCTCCATTTGTTGTTTGACTGTCGATGCTGTGTTTTTTTTTCCTCTCTACCAACCTTTCCCAAAAAAAAACATTCCCATCCAATTTTCAAACCCTAACCCTCTTCCCCCGAGCTGTGTGGTATTTCATTGAGGTGTGACTGAATACAACAATAAATTCCACACACTTGCTGGGGAGGATAAGATCAAAGCAACCAAAATTATTAGTACAATCAGAAGTTCATGTGCGCCATCGTGGATTGATAAGAACATCCTCCTCCTACACGACGTGAACAATCAAATGGTTAATGCTTACCTTACGTTGGCACTGCTTAGGCTACAATTTAGGGCACTGTTCTGTACCGTACTATCTATTGTACTGTTTCTAATGCTACGCTCAGGCCACTCAATGTTTCATTTCCTTTTTTTTCATATGGTGATACTGCCAGTGTGTACCACTACTGCTACCAGCACAACAATGATGTTGCATCCGTCGAGGATTCAAGTCAACAACCAACCTTAATCACCATTTGCAATGTAGCCAGCCCTGGGGCTACCCCGATTCTCAAACACAAATCACAGGTAAGATATATTGGAGAGGTAGTAGAATAATGGGCTAGGAGGACTAAGTTGGGAGGAGAGCAGAGACTGACAGTACTACTAGCAAAGTACAGTAGTAGGGCTACTAAATTTACTAACTCGGTTACTTGCATTTTGGTACATTTCAGGACTAGATGTTTCATTCATGCTGGTAAGTTTGAAGAAAACAAACGTCCAGTAACCACCGCCAACCCCCGCACAAAATATTATATGAACGCGTATACTGTGTTTTAGTAAGAAAAATAATTATTAAGAAATATATATTCATGTTGTTGTCAGCACAACAATAAAATAAATTACCCGAACTCACCCCCCTCCCTAACCCAACCAATGTTCAAAAGTCCAAAAGTCCCCTTTCCCAAACACCCAATTCCCACCCCCCAACAGTCTTTAAAAAAGGGGCAAGGGACAGTCACTTCCTCCGGTGGCGTAGTTTGGAAAGCTGTTGCTGCATGTCCCGCAGCTCTTTGCGGAGGTCCCGGAGCTGGCGCTGATGTTTTTCGCCCAACCGCTCCAGGTAGTCCACTCTTGTACGTAGCCGGCGCACACAAACCATCCAGGATCTGCGAGGGCGCTGACTTTGTTGCTGCTGTGGGGCGGCGGCGGGAGGCTGTCGGGCCACGGCTCCGTTTGGCTGGAGGCTTCTGGCTGGTGGACCCGGGGGCAGTGGAGGAGGATGTAGAGGTTGATGTCTCCTCATGCTCCCGAGCCCACAAACGCCGATACTCAGCGCAAATAGCCTCCAGCTTACGGGCCCTGGCCCGGACAGCCATCTCCTTGCGGGTGAGCTTTTTTGGAGTAGCATCTATGAAGAAAGAAAGAAAAATACTGTAGCCAATAGTCTTCAACATAAAGTCAAAATAATTCAACAGAAAGTTGACACTCAGTAACATCAGCAAGTAGCAAACACAGTATAACATTTTGGCATGGATCTTTCCGCCGTCTTTGTAAGCCTGTGACATTACTGGGAGTTTCAGGAATTCCACTAGCAGCACTATGGGTGGACTCACTACTACATACATAGTCAGAGAGTACTAAAAAAAGGCCTTTTTTACTTTTTTTTGTCTCTTGTTTTGCAAAAGAAATTACTGGTACGTGAACTTGTGGTAGCTGCCATAATGGCAGCTCACTCAGCTTTCACCCAAGAAATACAGACACAGGCCATGATGATGCAGACTCGCAGTACTTTAAGCAGTACATGCAGGTGGGGATAGGAATGTCTTACTTTTCTATAGGGGTGGCTGGCACTGCCACTGGCCATACTTCATCCACTCAGCGTCTGCTCTACTACATCATACACCTCTGCTATCGATGAGGAGGATAAAGAAGATAACATCCAGGCATCCAAAGTACGTCTATGATTCTTCTTAATGTCTCAAATGTACCTACGTATCTTTTTGTCAACAATCAACTAAAACCCTTTTCATTATATTTTGCAAATCGCCGTCTTCTTATGTTGAATTGCATTCAACAAAACCATTCTTTACAGTGATAAATATTAAGACTCGCTCGTCTTTCGTTTCACCCTTCTTTAACTTTTCGTTCTTCACATCCCTAAACTACATCTGATATGACTTGGCTTCACAATAAGCTGAGTTGAAGTAAAAAAGAGGGGGCCATTGGTTACCCGAGAAGTACCGCCGCTAATGCTATTACAAGTCAAGGTCGACTGTCTTCCCCGTGATAGCCCAAAAAGTAGTTCTAAATTAGTAACTGTTCTTAACAGTACAGTGTACTTATACTAGTGTACTGTGTACTACTGTACAGTACATCATACACTCCTTTGCGAGCCTACTCAAAAAATATTCAATAAGTAAGGAGTATAACTTACCACCATCCGCCGCCGCTGAGTCTTCCCCCCCAGCTCCTCCTGTAGGCGCCGCCACATCCAGAGTGGACACCACCGCACTGCTGGCCCCGGCACTGGTGGTCATCTGTGCCGCATCAGATGTTGTGACGTCTACGAAAAACATGTCATATTTTCAGATGCCATACACAACCCCCTATTTTGTCTCGTAATGAAAGAAAATGTTACATAACACATTTTTTATTACTGGGATTGAAAAAAAGTAACGGTTTTGGGGAGGGTGTTAACCTTTTATATGCTTATCGCATTAAATGCTACACTTCTTCTTATGACAACTGATGAATGCTTGCTTAACGTGCACCATTTTTCTCATTACAGAAAGAAGATTCCATTGCCCTTCTGCCAGACGATTCACCAACTACTAGTAAGTCATCACCAGCAGTACTTTAAGTACTTTAAAGAAGGTGGGGGCTCCCGCACAGTTATTCTAATAATTTCATGTGTCTGTTAACTATTATTAAATTTGAGTCATACTAATTTCATTCATGGGAATGTTGTTTAAACTTTAACGTAATCTTCATCCATCACCATTGCTCGCTCAGAATACTACGCTATTAAAAATAAAGAAATGATATTTTCATTTCTTAATTGAAAATAAAACTTTAAAACTAACAAACACTGGGGCCGATTATGATAGAGGATTTTCCGCCTCCTCCGGGCCGGCGGAAGCCACCGCCGGCCCGGAGGAGGCGGAAAATCCTCTGCGGAGTCACCAAAGACCCACCGCCGCATTACGATGGCTGGTGGGTCTTGGATTCTGTCCGCTGCTTTTCCACCGCGGTCGGATTACAACCGCGGCGGAAAAGCTCTCCTTTGGCTGGCAGTGTCTATCAGACACCGCCAGCCAAATTAGGAAGCATTAGTAAACATGCTTTTCCGCGGCGGTTTTTCCGCCGTGGAAAAGCATGTGTACTTTTGCTTTTGGGGGCCCGTTGCGGGCCCCCAGGGCGTAGGCGGGTGGGGGGTGCACATGGGGGGTACCTATGGTACCCCCCAGCATTTACATGCACAAAGCGGCAGGCACCGCACGGTGCCTGCCGCTTTGTGCATGTAAATGTTACACATGCACTTTTAACATTGCGGCGGGTGCTGCTTGAAGCAGCACCCGCCGCAATGTTAAATATCCAGGATGTGACCGCCAGGGTGGCGGTCACATCCTGATTTGCATGGAGGGATCTCCGCAGTCCATGCGGACGGTCCCTACACCTCTGGGATGGCGGACGGACGCAAGTCCGTCCGCCATCCTAATCGGCCCCACTGTGTGGTTTTTGTTCACGAGTGAGTGAGCGGAAAGGTTTGAACTACGGCACTTGGCAGTCATGTTTCAGTGACTCAGATAGGCCGGGACTTGGCGGTAGTCTTCTTCTGTTCTTCTGGGTCGTATAATCATTGGTCAGACATACTAGATAGTCGGTCAGGGGATTGGGGGTTCAACTTCTGTTCGGACTGAGGTATGTCGAAAGTCGAACTGCACCTATCATCAACAATGTCCAATTTATCTTGTCCATACTTCTTTGTGTGCAGAATAGTCCCTGAAACACTAGCAGTATGGGATGTGCTCCTCTCAAATCAAAAAGGCAACTGCTACCTTTTACTTGGTGTAAACAATGACATTTTGTTGTTGGAAATTGTCAAAGCACTTACATTAAGAAGACTGGAAAAGACAGCCAGGGCAACCCAGAGGACTGCACTCAGTGCCTAGAGCTAGAGCTATTGCTGTATCAGAGTTTTGTTTCACACCATTTGCCGAATGGGCAAGCTTAGCTACCTACACAGATCGTAAATAGTAGTAGCACAGAGAGTGATGGTAGAGGCAGGATAAGAATGTAGAAAGTAGTCTACTTTAGAAGAAGATCAAAGACTATTTTGTAAAACATAGAATTATTAGGAAACAGTTTGTAATGAATAGGAGCTGTAAAAGTTAGGGAAGTATAAGTATTAATATAACAATAGAACAACTTACTGGGGCCAGCAGAAGAGCCTGCAAGGGACTGATCCTGTCCACCTTCTGCCACCGGAGTCTCAGTCGCCGCCGGCGCCTTGCCCCTGGGAGTTGCTGGTGATCATGAAATAAAGAAACACAACATGGATGATTGTTTTTTTGGAAATATTTGATTTCTTTGAACACAATCTAAAATTATGTTGGGGAAACAAATTAACAACAATTGCATCTGATCTGGTCAACTAGGAGGATAGTAGTACAGTATTGCAGGATTCGCAGACCGTCTAATAGGAAAGTTATGTAATTCACTAACTACATCAACAACAAAAAGGTTCTACTACGACTGGCATCACTCAGCAGCACGAGACGTCGCGTGACAGAGACAGTTTGTCATCATGATTGCAGACCACTAACAAATGTCCTATAACAAGTAATAAATAATATACTCAACGTATCAATCCACCACCATCTCTTCAAAGTGGCAGCAGCAGGAGTACAAAGAAGGACTAGACTTGAGTCTACTGTCTCTAGCATTATGCAGTAATGCTCTCAAATGACTAAAAAATTGCAAACAAGTAAGCATAGTAGCAACGCCAATAACCAGGCGAGCACATGCAATGACAGAAGCTATTTAAACATTAATTTACCTGCAATGTAATTGAATCAGCAGCATTCGTACTCTTCAGGAAAAAAATAGATTAGCAATATAACAGAGCAGAAGAAAAAAAGTAGTTATTCCGGATCTCAGACTCCTTACACATGCGCCGGCATACCTTCTCCCACAGCTGGCCACTCTCCCGGAGGCCGTAACCGGAAGCAATCCGCCCACCTGCTGCCACGGTCTTAGGGAGGTGGACTCTTGAACAAAAACCAACAAGGCGGCCACCTCCACCGCAGAGAAGATATCCCAGGCCTGGACTGCCTCCCGTCTCAAACCCCCCAAGGGAGCCGGGTACGGGGTGCTGGGCTCTTCCCCTTGCCCTTGTCGGCTCCCTTAGCCATGGTCCTGGGCACAAGAAGAAGGAAAGAAGAATAGGTGTGAAAAAAAATAAGAGAGAGAGCGATAGAAATAAAGTAGGTAATAAGGTAACAAAAAGCTAAAAAAACACAAAATATAGATGTAGGAAATTGTAGAGATAGATAATAAGCAAAAAAAAGCAAAATAAAGTTCAGAAAAACATAGGATTACAAAGATGTAAGATGGATAGAAAGGTAGCATGCCCAAAAACCATAGCAATAAATGAAAAACAAGATGGCCGAGCCCATAGAGGACCGCGTGGGTAAGTTTGCGTGATATTTCCCCCGCGAGCGCGCAAAAACGCCCGCGAACCCGTAAACGCGCCATGCGCACAACGCGAGCTCGCAGCTAGCACCCGGAACTGGAAATACGCAACGCGCACAAGATGGCCACGCCCATGTACGACCGCATGGGTAACTTCGTGGTCGTTGCGCTGCAAGCGGCCCGCGAAGACGCAAAAAACCCCGCGAATACGCAAAAAAAACAATCCGCAAATTTGCACGAATTTGCGGATTGCAAGTTCGATTTCGCGCCCCGCGAATCTCGCAAAATTGCAGAAAAACTAATTTTGCACAACCGAAAGCACTTAGCAGGTGCAAAAGTTCAAGCTAATTTGTAAACATTCCCTGTAGTGCTTCCTGAGGGGCCCCTCCAGAGTTCAGTTGCCTACTTAAAACTATTCTCTGACCCTGCTCTGACCCTCAAAGCAGGATCAGAGTATAGTTAAAAGTATGGCACAATGCTCTTGTAAAAAAAATTAAACTGCAACAGGAAGCACTTACAGCTAAGGAAGCAGGTGCCAGACTTGAAGCGCAAATTCAGTGACACATTAACCAGCCCCAAATTAATTCATCTCAGTTGAGGCTGGGCAGGTGTGCATCCCCCCCATAATCTACAGTGGTGAACCAGAGGGTGCTGTGATGAACCAGAGGGTGACAGTGCTGAACCAGAGGGTGGCAGGGGTGAACCAGGGAGTGGCAGTGGTGAACCACAGGGTGGCAGTGGTAAACCAGAGGGTGGCAGGGGTGAACCAGAGGGTGACAGTGGTGAACCAGAGGGTGCTGTGATGAACCGGGGGGTGGCAGTGGTGAACCAGAAGGTGACAGTGCTGAACCAGAGGGTGGCAGGGGTGAACCAGGGGGTGGCAGTGGTGAACCAGAGGGTGACAGTGCTGAACCAGAGGGTGGCAGGGGTGAACCAGAGGGTGGCAGGGGTGAACAAGAGGGTGGCAGTGGTGAACCAGAGAGTGCTGATGAACCAGAGGGTGCTTTGATGAACCAGAGGGTGGCAGGGCTGAACCAGAGGGTGGCAGTGGTGAACCAGAGGGTGCTATGATGAACCAGAGGATGGCAGTGATGAACCAGAGGGTGCTGTGATGAACCAGAGGGTGGCAGTGATGAACCAGAGGGTGACAGTGATGATCCAGAGGGTGGCAGTGAGGATCCAGAGGGTGGCAGTGATGATCCAGAGGGTGGCAGTGGCAAACCAGAGGGTGGCAGTGATGAACCAGAGGGTGGCAGTGATGAACCAGAGGAAGGCAGTGATGAACCAGAGGGTGGCAGTGATGATCCAGAGGGTGGCAGTGGTGAACCAGAGGGTGGCAGTGATGAACCAGAGGGTGGCAGGGGTGAACCAGAGGGTGACAGTGGTGAACCAGAGGGTGCTGTGATGAACCGGAGGGTGGCATTGGTGAACCAGAAGGTGACAGTGCTGAACCAGAGGGTGGCAGGGGTGAACCAGGGGGTGGCAGTGGTGAACCAGAGGGTGACAGTGCTGAACCAGAGGGTGGCAGGGGTGAAACAGAGGGTGGCAGGGGTGAACAAGAGGGTGGCAGTGGTGAACCAGAGAGTGCTGATGAACCAGAGGGTGCTTTGATGAACCAGAGGGTGGCAGGGCTGAACCAGAGGGTGGCAGTGGTGAACCAGAGGGTGGCAGTGATGAACCAGAGGGTGGCAGTGATGAACCAGAGGGTGATAGGGGTGAACCAGAGGGTGGCAGTGGTGAACCAGAGGGTGCTATGATGAACCAGAGGATGGCAGTGATGAACCAGAGGGTGCTGTGATGAACCAGAGGGTGGCAGTGATGAACCAGAGGGTGACAGTGATGATCCAGAGGGTGGCAGTGATGATCCAGAGGATGGCAGTGATGATCCAGAGGGTGGCAGTGGCAAACCAGAGGGTGGCAGTGATGAACCAGAGGGTGGCAGTGATGAACCAGAGGGTGGCAGTGGTGAACCAGAGGGTGGCAGTGATGAACCGGAGGGTGGCCGCGATGAACCACAGGGTCGCAAACAGGCTGGACACGTAGAAACAACATGGTCGCGACCGTTGCGACCACACAAGTAAGTTCGCGTTCCCGAACTTGTAAAAAACCCTCGCGAACTGGCAAAAATCCTCACGAACACGCACAAAAAAAATTTGCGGATTGCGAGTTCACTTTGGCGCGAATTTGCGGAACGCGAATTCGCCAATTTCGCCCATACTTAAACTTGTGACACAGTTCACTCGAAGCCGGAACCACAGCAGACTGCACCTGATGGGACACAGAACGAATGACATCAGCTAGTCCCTTGCAATAATCAAGGATCAGATCGTCTGTGATGTTAATCAAGGCTGTCGATGGAACCGCTGGTAACCTCATAGCCCTCCCCATCAATACTTCGTGAGGTGAGAGACCTGTTCTCCTGTCTGGGGTACTGTGCATACTCATCAACACCACAGGCAAAGCATCAGGCCATTTCAGAGACGTGGATGAACACACTTTTGCCATTCAAGCTTTTAAAGTCCCATTTATCTGCTCCACTATCCCAGAAGCCTCTGGACGATAACTACAATGGAGCCTCTGATCAACCTGCAATGCTGTGCAAAGCATCATCATGATGGAAGTGTGTTCCCCTGTCAGATTCCAAAGAGGTTGGAATCCCAAACCTAGGAATGAGTTCTCTCAACAACAGCTTTGCTACAGTGAGTGTATCGCACCTACGCGTAGGGTAACGCTCCACCCACCTTGAGAACACACACACTATGTACCTCAGCCCATTACACCTAGGCATCTCAATGAAATCCAACTGCATCCTGTTGAAAGGTCCCTCGGACCTCCCTATGTGACTCATTGTAACCACAGTTTTCTTTCCAGCATTCATTTGCTGACACATAACACACCTCTGACACACAGCTTCTGCCACAGCACAAAATCTCAGATTGTACCACATTTGTCTAAAGCCTCACACCATCGCATCTCTTCCCAGATGTCCGGCACCATGAATCTGTCTTACCATCAGGCTCAACAACTCATCTTGCAACACAGCCCTGCCATCATTTGAGACCCAAATATCCACATCCCCCTTCTCACAGCCTGCATTGATCCACACATTCTTCTCCTGGTCTGAAACCTGTTGCTGCAGGCACTTGAGCTCATCCCAAGTATCTGCCATGGCCAACATCATGTTGAACTCGGTTCTTTCTTGGCTCCCATCTACATGACCTTCGTCCGCGTAGTGAATTCCGAGTGACACGAAATCTGTCCCCTTTCCATGAGCTGTGAACTTAACAACTGCAATTGCTTTGGGGTGCTGTAAGGCCTCTAGGAGCAACCTCACAAATTCCCCATTTCAGATGGGTGATCCAGATGATGTCATGTAACCTCTCTGGGACCATAACTGTCCGAAGTCATGAACGACACCAAACCGAATTTGGTCTGCTGCCAAGCAGGCACAAGTCAAAGCAATGATCTCAGCCACCTGAGTGGAGTATACTCCTTCCAGCCATGCAGCTTCAACTACTCCTGTAATAGTACATACAGCAAATGCTGCTCTCAACTGACCAACACTGTCTCTTAAGCATGAACCATCGACAAAGAAAATCTCATCAGGGTCAGGCAATGGTTCATCAACAATGTCAGGTCTCGGTTTGGTGCAAAGCTCAGTCACATCAAGACAATCATGGTCCACATAATCTTCATCAAGTGTGTTCGGCAACGGCATCAATGTGGCAGGATTCAAAACAGAACAGCTCCTAAGGGTCACATTCTCCGCAGCAAGTATAACCTGCTCGTAGCGTGTGAGCCTATTATTGGTCAGGTGATGTGTCTTGGTCCTGGTCATCAACAATTTAACAGAATGTGAAACATGTACAATTAAGGGGTGACCCATGACAATACTCTCACACCTTTAAATGCTGACACCCGTTGCAGCAACGGTCTTGAGACATCCGGGCAACGATGAAGCTGCTGGATATAAAGTAGCTGAAAAGTAGGCAACTGGTCTACGGACACCTCCATGTTCTTGGACTAAAACTGACACAACCTTCTCTCCCACAGAATAGTGAAAAAGGTTTGATGTAATCAGGCATCCCCAGTGCCGGAGCACGACAAAGGTCCTCTCGCAAATCTAAGAACGCCTTCATACAGTCATTGTCCCATGGCACCGGATCACTTACATCCTTGTGTGTCAGTCTCTGTAAAGGCTTCGCCTTTAATGAGAAGTTGGCAATCCACTGACAACAGTAGCCAACCATCCCTAAGAACATCCTGACTTCTCTCTGTGTAGAAGGCACCATCATGCTCATTATTGCCTCAATCCTGTCTGGTGGCACCTTCCTCTTGCCTTTTTCTATCCGGTGACACAAATACTGCACTTCATTCAAGCAGTACTGTAGCTTATTTGGCGACTCCTTGTGTCCATTCTCTGTCAAATGGTTCAGTAAGGCGATGGTATCAATCCTGCATGCATCTTCAGTCTCTGACTCCACAAGGAGATTGTCTATGAACTGGACGAGAACGGAGATCTGCGGCAGTACAAGACTCTCAAGATTCTTCTTCAAGATCTGATTATAGATCGATGGACTCTCTATACCCCTGTGGGATACAACACCATGTTTAAACGCAAAAAGAAATTGGCTCTCCTCATGCAATGGAATCGGGAAGAAGGCCTGGCAAAGGTCAATCACAGTGAACCACTCCGCTTGACATGGAATATGAAACAGTATTACAGATGGATTCGGTACCACTGGATAACAGGGATCAACTATGTTGTTAACCCGGCACAAATCCTGCACAATTCTAAATTTTCCGTTCGGTTTCTGCAATCCCATAATAGGCGAGTTACATGGACTGCCCATTATCTCTTTCAGAATTCCCTGCTTAATCATAGACTCAATCACAGGCTTTATTCCTGCAACTGTCTCTGGCGTCAAATTGTACTGAGGTGTTCTGGGGAACTCAACATTCTGCTTGACCTGAATCTTAACTGGATCAACTCCTTTAATCAAGCCTATGTCCTCACCAGTGAAGACCCACACTTACTGCTAGACTGAATCTCCCAAATCAAGTGGAAGCTCTTCCACTGTCACAACAGGGTACATTTCGATGCACAAAATGTTGATTTGTGACCTTAAAAGCAGCATCATCATCATTGGTTTGCATTTCCAATCCTTTAGGGGTGCAATAAATGGTGCAATTAAGTTTACACAGGAGATCCCGCCCTAGTAAACAAACAGAGCTTGAATCGCACACCACGAACTGATGTCTATCTCGAAACGTTCCTATCTTCACAGGAATCGGTTCAGTCAAAGGGCTCGCTATTTTCCTATTTGCAACACCTACAACTTGAATACATTGTCCCGAGAGGGGTAGGTTGGGGACTACTGCAGATCTCAGAGTAGAACGGGTAGCACCAGAATCAACCAGAAAGGTGGTAGGGTGACCATCGACATCAGCTTCCACAAATGCTCCCCTCTGGTCTACCTCCAAGACTGCCCCAAGAGTGCAGTCTTCCTCCCCCTTCAGGCACCGTCATGACAATGGGTCTAGATAACAATCATCGCTGTCATCAAAAAGAGGCATCTGTTGTAAAGTCCGAATCCCTATCGGGATCCTCGGAGGCAGGGGAACCTGAAGTCGCAGAGCCGAAGTCCCCCCTTTTATCGACTTTGGCTTTACTACTGTCTTTGTCACCTTGAGCACTTGTACCTGTGCTACATCTTCCTCCTGCTGCATCTGATTTGCAGGATTCAAAGGACACTTGCATCTCCAGTGTCCAATCTGATGACACTGCTGACACTCAGTAGTCTTTTTCAGGGTAGCCAAATCCACTCTTGGCATAAAATCCTCTGTATTTCCCTTTTCCTTATCCTGACCATTCTTTTCCCTTCCCAGCGTGCCTCCACCTGACTGTACTTAGCCTCCCCTATTGGCAGCTTGCATCTGGACCAACATGAGCTTATCCTTGAGCTTCTTATGCTTCAAATCTACCTCATCACTGCAATATCTAGCATACCTCAATATCTCATCCAACAGCTTGTTCTGCCAACAAATCAAATGCTGCTGGATCATAAGGCAAATCTCAGGACTCAATCCTAAAACAAACTTCGACACAAACTGACCCATATCCTTAGGATCCATTACATCCAACCCACTATACTGCTTACAGACTTGCAACAACCTTTCATAATACTCATGCATCGTTTCCTTTGGTTCCTGAACTGTCCAATCCATTTTCACCCAGTCAATATCCTGTTGCGGTACTTTACATTTCAACCACGTGTTCACTTGCACGTACTTCTTCATGACAATCAGCGATGGTCCATTGGTGACAACATCCCTGTCCGGTTCAGAAGTGGGCCATTCAACAGCAACCTTACATACTGCCCACAAGTCACTCGGAACCACAACGTCAAACAATGTATTCAAATCAATCCACAACACCTTCGAGATCTTGACAAACCTCTCAACCTGCTTGTACCATTCAACTGGATTTCTCTCTGTTTTGAGAAGTCATTTGTGAATGCCGCCAAATCTCCTCTACTCCAAGGCACATGCACATACCCTCTGCTAGCTACCTCTCATAAAGGGTAGATCCCAATTCCTTGTGCTCCCTCTCCCAGAGGAGGTGGCTCTGCTGCATTTCCCTTAACACTCTTTTTTCTTAGACCATCTTTCTTCCCACTTATCAAGCCTATTCCATGCTTGTATCCCTATAATCAGCTCTCTGATGTGGGTCTTCAGTACAATTATCCTTTTCTGTCTAAATCTTGATCAGTATACTGTAACCGTGACCACCCTGCAACATTTTTGTTTTAGACAAATCCACTTCATACCTGTTTGCCAACTCAGTTAGTTTCTCATGTGCCGACCTTGCTTTGTGGGTCACATCTTTTGCTACAAACAACAACTTGCCTGGCTCATAGAGTTCCACCCTCTCTAAAGGCAAGTTCCCTTCAACAATCTAGTCAACTTCTGCTTTTAACCGCAACACATCCAGTCTTTTTGCCCTCATTGCTGCCTTTAGGGTACCTCAACTAGATGCACCACTCGACTCTCTGCAGTCACTGTCCTGTTCTCTGCACCTACTCACTTCAGATATGTCCCTTAAAGCCACTCAATTCTCGGCACTCCCATGATCCCAGTCCTCCCTTTGCCTGTCACTCTGAGTCCCTTCAACCGACTCCCATGTCCTCAAATCTGACCTCAATTCTCCAAGAGATTTTGGTCTTGGTCCTCTAAAATCCATCTGTCTACTTGACGAATCTGCTGTAGCCGGCAACGGCGTGCTTGACTCTACAGGCCTCGGTAATGGAACCAACCCATTCACTACACTATTCCCTCCAAAGCCAGCACTCTCTTCCATTCCTGTCTGTGATGGGCTTCCATTCCTCACCTGCTCCGGATTGTACATTGACACAATGGGACCAATGGTAACCGGCACCCTAAGAGCATCCGGTAACCTCTGAGAACTGACACTTTCGCCGTTCTGCGTTTCCCCTATTGAGAGCAACCCCACTACTTCAGAAGTCAGTGGAGCTTGTGGTTGTGGTTCCCTAGCTCCCTTTGTCGGTGCTGACAGAGGGAACTTTGAAACATTTCATTATGAAACCAGCGTTTCTCTTTTTGCAGCGCTTGTTTACCAATCGCAGCGCATCTTCACACCAACTGCCCTATCACAGTGCGGCACCTTCTGCCGTCACTTTCCCCCCCTCGCAGCAGTTCCCCTCCTTTACAGTTCGCTTCTCACTCACGCATATGTCCCATACATACACTGAAAATAATCGCCTGTATGTCCAAGCAATTACTTCGCTGACTGTACGTCGACAGTCGTGTAATTGTCTACCAAAAACTGGCAACTGTCTGTCCACGAAACGACCAGACAATCGCCTCAACTGATAGGTTACAAACACTCAGCAACCCACGACCAGCGTCAGTTACTCACGCACTCATATACTCTTTCCCCCTATCTCGGTCCAGTGGGCAATCAATGGTACCTCACGATTCCCTAAACAATGGTCGACAATTATGGTGGGTGTCCGCACTATGATGATGCGGATTTACTATTGGCCTTAGCCGACTTTCCGGACTTACTGGACGTCACACCTCTAATGGTTGTGACCAGTGAAGAGGAATGGGGCAAACTCTTGGGCCTCAAAAAGTCCATGACCAGAACAGCCCTACACGGGACCATTATGGCCCAATACCTACGTAATGATTGTGCCCCTACATAGTTACTAATGCCCCGAGGCTATTCCTAAAAGACAAGGAGTTTCTAAAAAGTTGGGCGATGATTGCCTGGCGCTGTACAAGGGACTGGCTAATTTTGATCATTAAGACCTCCAAATTGGCAGCTGATGCCATTCTGGTTGAAATTCAGATCACTGAATCTAAAATCAAGGCTACCCTTTCCGACAAGATCTTCCGTAAGAAGAAAGAGGAGTTAGATAAGAACAATAGCGATCATAAAGATCACATTTTATTCACCAAGATGGAGAAATTTAAGAAAGATCTTGAAAAATTTAAATTTGAGAGGGTCTATCCCTACACTAGTGAGTCGTATGCTCCACCCGTCTTTAATCCTAATAATCGCAAAAATAGCTCTAACTATGGTACTTCTGATTCAGACGGCAACACCTCTGGCAGTGACCCCAGCAGTGACAACCAATCTAGACCAAGCAGGGACCGAGGCAGGAGAAACTTCAATCAATTCTGGCGGGGGAACCAACACAATCAGGGACCACAGCAATGGTGGCCACCCAACCCCTGGCAGTACGGGGGTCCGGGTTTCTTTCCCAACCAACAAAATTTGTTTCAACCGCCCATGGGCCCTTTTCCACCCAATTGCCCACCTGCTTTCCCCTCAAATTTCAATGGACAGCCTTCTTTAGGGTATGGCCACGGCAGATCACGTGGCAGAAGGAGAGGCCAAACCCCAGTTCAACCACAAGCACAACCCCAAGTACAATTCAACTCTCCACCTACGACGAGCTCGACTCGGAATCTACGGAGTACCACGGCCAAGAACAAAGAACAAACCCCCATGGAGATAGCATCGTGATCAAACTTTGTCAATGTAAACATTTTATGGGCTCAGTTCGAGCTGTGATTCCACATTCACTGACCAGTAACATAGGTAACACTCCATTGCTTATTTAAATTTATCGCTAAGGCCAGGGCGGTCAACTCTCAAGTGCTTATTTAAGGTTGGCGAGTCCGCCGTATATCTACCGAGTTTATTTACCCAATCTCACCATGACAACGTAGAGAAAGCACATATCTACCGAGTCTATTCCCATGACAACGTAGAGAAAGCGCGTGATTGGTCACATCCCTCGTGAGCCCAACCATTCATAGGTCCTAAGACACTACAGATGCGTGACGCGGTTATTTTGCGCGTCACGTGACTGCCTCGCCCAATCGGAAGGAGGCTAATAAAAATATGGAAAAACAAACCGCCGGTACCTCCCCAGACGGCACAGATGCCGCGTTGGAGTATCGACGGATAGGTGAGCTCTTTCTTTTCTCGGGTTCCCTCTCCTAAAGCCATGCGGCTACAGCACGTAATTCTCCTGAAATTGCACACCACTTAGTTCTGCGTGCAAATGGGATTATATTATACTGCTACAGCTGTTAATTTTTGTGTTTGGGCGCATCAACTTCAACAAAAACAGGCTTTAATTTGGGTCAGTTTAGAGCATCTAGAATGGTTTTCACAACTTACGTAGGCACATGCTCTTTGAAATTGAGTAACAACAATCCCCGACCATGGGTTCTTTAGAACGGTATTTACATACCAGTGGGCACACTTTCTATACAGCGCAGTGACAACAGCTGTTTTAGAATCACAAATTCATTAACTTGGAGCGGATATAATATATATACCGCCCCGCTCGCCATGCTAGTATTTTTACATGCCTTATTTACACACTGAGGACAATACTCTTTGGCAATAACAGACCTTGTGTTGGAACTTTCGGTGAGTGAATCAAAAGGTTTTGGATTTATTTCACCTTTACAGAGCGGTGCTTCACCAATGTCCTGAGCCGCAGCCAGGTGGGGTGAGGTCTCTACTTCTCACAAACCAGGTAAGAAGTAGTTTGTGAAACTTGAAAAGTTTCAATTTCAATGATAAACGCTAGACACTAGTACAGACAGTGTGTTTGGTCATATTCCTTTCTATACTGACCTCACCATTGTGGATTATTGCAAAAGGTGTAAAAGAAGGTTTATTTGGGACAGGTGGTGGGTGTTATGCTCATGCCATGTATTTCTATTTCAGTCTACCATTGATTGTGTGAGAAGATTTGGAACAAGCACACCTAGGAGGTCCAGGTGACACTTATATACTAAAGTGGATCCATTCTTTTCTTGTATATTAAAACACTTTTTCACATATTGGGGTTTTTTCTGTTTGCAGTAGCGGTATGTTTAGGTCCTGAAGAAAGCAAGGCTAATGGCCAATAATTGCTGAAACATGTCGACCACGTTCCACCACTAGACAGTTTATAAGTTTTCCCTGTCTTGGCTATTTTTAATATTGGTGTTGGGAGCTATACCCTATTAAATTTTCCATTGCTCCTTAAACCAATTTTACTCTCTTTTTCTATATTTTTGGCTTCTTGCACTGCACACACATTTTTTCATCCCGTCAGTCACTTTACCAACACATAGATTCCCAACTCTAAACCATTTTGCACCGACTAACAGGAAGATAAAGTTTTTTCTGTTAGAGAACAAGATCGGGTGCAGTGTTGGTCCTCGGAGCCCCAAATGATGAAGGGTGGTTCCGAGTGGTGACTGATGGGTGCCAGAGACCAGACACTAATCTGACCTGGCCCCTTTAATTAATTTTCCAGTTATATGGCTACAGGCAGCATCTCACTTTTACTGTCCTCAATATTTACCTGTAAATCTCCTGACCCTCTGATACTTCTTTGTGTTATTTGGGTGTCTGCTACGCCCTAACGGCTTAAGCTCCTCCTTGAGCCTTAGACTTTCCCGGGCTGCTCGGGCTCACAGCCTGATCTCCTTTCATACAACAGGCATTCCAACTCCGCAAGACATCACAACACAAACACAGCAATCTAACAACATATAACCCTGTTCATACTCACTCTCCCACAACTGCTGCTTTCGCTGCACCGTCACTCTCCGTCAGTTTCCATGAAACGCCGTCTTCCGCCGGTAATCCACTGGACGGTCATCGCCTGAATTCTATGGGCCTTGGGGAAACTCCTATCCTAATCTAGAACTCCTTTACTTCCAGAGTCAAACCGTCCTTTGGCTACCAACTGATGATGCTGGGATTGTCATACAGATTTTTCCTTACCAATCCATAGAATCCCTGGCCGACTGAATCTCTTTTGTCTGCAAAGAAGTGTAAAGGGAAGTTCTCTATTTTCATACTTATGACAATTTTCCAAAGAGCAAAAACATCCCAATCCAAAGGACCACTGACTACGAAGTAAAGTTAAAAGATTTATTGCAAAGCCAAAAACAACTGGACATACAAACACTTCAGCAAGAGGTTGAAGAAATAAACTGGCACTATTACAAACATAATCCTATGCAGGAGTCTCAAACGACTCAAAATGAAAAGCAGTGTAAGTTCAAGAAGCATTAGGCATACAATGATTGTTCCCACTTGAAGTCTTGACTGCATCTGCTCTAATGGGAAAGAAAAGATTAGTCTGTCCCTACACAAACTCTAAGGTGACATCCCTACATAACATACCCCCCAGGCAAGAAAAAAAAGGTGTCAGCTGTGAAGGCTTCCTAAGAAGCACATTCACTTTTTCCAGGTAAGTAGCCAAAGCTACCAAGCTCGTTCTAAGATGTTCCTTCCTTTCTCCTGCCTAGTTACCACTAAACCCCCCTATTCTGACTACATCTTTCACTGGACAGCCTTAGACTGAACTGACTCTCCTCCTACGTGGCACTTTCCCTAATACAAAATCCTAAAACAGTAGACACGCCTTTGTCTCACCCCCTCTGGGTAGGTGCAGCCTCTCATATTTTTCCAGCACAGGTCCATCTTCTTCCAAAATATTGTTGCTGTGTCCTTGGGTCCCAGGCACCTTCTCTGCCAAATGTTGCAGTTGTGCATACCTGTAGACTACCTTTGTTCTCACTCCTACCAGCCTAAATCCTAAAGCAATGGATTATTCTACCTAACAAGCTACTTGGCCTTGCACCTGCAAAAGAAATGCATGAGAAACAATCTTACAGACGCTCTAAGTAACATTTCAAATTCAACTGAGAAAAAGGAGCCTTTTCCCAAGGAAACCATTTTTCCAACTTGTAATGTTAGCCAAACTAGGAAATACAATTAGGCCTCTGCTGGCGATTTCATGTATCAGGCCTTTACTTTTAAATGCATTTCTAATACAACAACATAAACATTAAATTTAATCCATTCTAAAGCATTATTTCATTACCTTTCTAAACATTATTCCTGTTCATGTTAGCATCACACGTTTCTTTAATAGGCAACCTACACATGCAGCTTTAATATGGCACGTTCAAATCTAATGCAACATTCTAAACACGAAGCAAAAATTTCGACGTTACTTAAAGCATATTCTCAAATCTGACACTACATTAGTCTCCAAATGATATGAGCACACTTCTACACTTTGCAGTACACTCGATAAGTTCTACATGTCTAAGAATCACACGCTAATACAGTCCTCTCAACATACGGGTGCTGACTAGGAGTGGCTATAGTGCACCCCTACAATTTTCAAATTAACATGGTGCTCTATCACTAATGCAAATTTAGGATTTAGGCAGACAAAGGGTAGTGTTAAACTTGACTTGCTTTGGGAGATCTTCCTTCAACATTTTGCCTGCCTCCGTACATTTATTTGCCTTGTTTTTTCTGGTTCTGTACGTCTGTGCACTTTACCACTGTTGACCTGTGCTAATGTGCTTGCACTCTGTCCCCTAAACATGGTAATGTTGGCTTAACCTTATTTGGGATATTTAATGTACTTAGACGTCCCTTCTAAAGTGCACTACATTTTCTCAGGACCTGTATTTGAAATGCCACTAGTGGACCTGCAGCACCCATTGTGCCACCCACTCAAATAGCACTCTAACCATGGCTCAGGCCTGCCATTGCAGAGCTTGTGTGTGCAGTATTACACGGCCATTGGTATTACCTTTTACATCTTTTAAGTGTATTCCCAATTGTGAAGAGATAGACTTTACAAGTTGGTGTCACTGAACTTACAATTTAAAATCACGGCTTATGGTGAAGTTTGAATTTAATACAGTTTAGCAAATGCCACTTTCAGAAAGTTATCATTCTTATGGGAACAGGATGCACTCCTTCTATTACATGCTCTCCAAAACGTGTCCAATTTAAACAGCGAATGCGTGCATACTGGTTTTGGAGAGCATGAAATAGAAGGAGTGCATCCTGTTCCCATAAGAATGATAACTCATCAAATAATGCCCAACACCAAGATAACACCCGTTGGTTGAAAAAGGAGGAAATAAGGAATAATGAATTAGTCCACACGGCCGGGATTACAAAGTGGTTCATGAAAAACAGTGTTGAAAACGATTGAGAAATGAACTTTTAAATCATTGTGAAATTATATTTTAAACACTCACGATTACTACATGCTTGCATAGTGTCACTTATCATTTTCTCACAGAAATGTGATCCGCTTTTTGTGGTTGAGTTTAAAAGAAGCAAACTATGGGAAAGTGAGTTTTGCAATGGAAAGCCTCTGGTGTAATGAATCAAGGCGCCACTATGGCGGGAAATTTAAATCAGCGGGCCAATCGGGTGGTTCAGTAGGACGGGTTAAATTAGCAAGTGACGGGGCACGAAATACCTCGGTGAAAAGAATAGTCAGGACAGATGGTTTTTAATCTCATGGCAGGTACAGAAATGATTGCAAGACAGATTTGGGGTGAGAGGTTAAGGTCGAGAGGTCGCTTCAGTTAAAGTTAAATGGTGGAAGCAGACAAATGCGATATTCCTGAGCAATGTAAAGCACAAGAAGTGAAAGTGAAAGATTAATAAAAGATATTAAACATAGAGGTTTACATCAATAACTGATCGTGATTCGGAAGGGAAGAGAGGTGTGTTGTGGAAATGGAGTGAATGAGGGTAACTAATAAGGCAATGCAATATTTATATACTGCCAAGATGTAGGGATGGAATAATATCGTATGAGAACCATGCGCAAAAGGGACACACTGTGAAGGAGGTTTCAGATGAGATATTGGCATCCTTTGTGCAGAGGGGGAAACCAGTTGTGTAGTAGAAATAAGTGCTTCACTACAAAAATTTATAAAGGTTTTTGTGTCATAACGTTATGCAGAATTTTTTTCACAACTGACACAGCAATGAAAGAGGTTTGTTTTTAGGTATAACAACAATTAGTAATCGTGTTTTTTATAATTATTTACAGTGACCCCTGAATATGGGCGTTAAGCCTGAAATGCATTGGGTATTTCATGAATAAACACTGCCAGTAATTAATTAGCAGAGCAATTGGTTGGGGCGAGAGGACGCCCCATTCTAAAATGACTTTCAGAAAGTTGACATTTACTTACTTTAGCCATTTGGTGCTTGCTGACAGTCTCTGTTTAGTCTGGGCTTGGTGACAGCTTGCCTTTGTATATTCTCTCTAGACAGCCACACACACAGGAAGCTTAACTGTGTCTTGATGGGACATCCTGGGTGATGAGGGGGAGAGCTCGGCACAGCCTAACACTTACAGTGAGCAATCTGGATTGATTTCTAGAGCCAGGGCAGGAAGGAAGGAACTCTGTGCAGTTCAAAGCTTTCTTTGAAGATTCCCTCACTTCAAAGGCATGACTGGTTAGAAGTACTGCCCCCCCCTGACACCATGATTCAGTACACTTCTGGGCTTGTGACCACTCTGCCAGGAAGAAGAACTGCTGTGTTACTGAAAAGGCTGCCACTTTGCAGGGCTGCTGCTTTGCTGGACACTTTCTTTCCTGAGCTTCCCTCCTTCCTGCTGTTCTACTGCCTGAGTGAGATGGACTGTACCTGCATCTCGTGATCCCAGAGTGACTCCAAGGGCTTGCTGGATTGACTCCTTTTCTAAGTCTCAGAGATATCAAGGACGTCAACTCATATTGCTTGCTGCAAGTCTTGGCCTGGCAAGTGGTGCCAACCAAGTAGTCCTGTGCCCTTGGAATCAGGAGAAAAGTACTGTTTCAGCCCTAACCCATGCATCCTCATCAGAACAAGAGCATCTTTGCCTTTGCATGCATTGAAAACCATTGCACCTTAGTTGTTGCATGGAGCGGCACATTGACTCCGGAACCAGTGCATCGCCTTTGGAATTGACTACTGTGGGAGCAACAGTCGTTAAACGCGTTCGAAATAAGCACCTCTTCCTTGGAACAAATGCATTGTTGCAGTTGCATGGAGAAAATCAACTCATATCTTCCACTGCGTGGCTCAACACCAACATATCGTTTTGGCTGCACCTTGCATCTTAATCGACAAACTTGCATACCAGATCAAGGCGCTTTGGTTCAGCAGGCCCAAGTGGGTTCCTCTATCCAGCCCACCTTCCATCTCAGTCGGCCTGAACTTATGACTTAGCCCCGGTGTAGCATGACCAGATGTCCCATTTAGGCGCTTATTGCTTTTAAGTGATATTTAACATTTAATCTTTCAAAATTCATATCATAACTTCTAATGGGGGCGATTTTTGTTGTGTTGGTCCTGTTCTATATTGAAACCATAGTCTACTTTCCTGACCTGGTCTGGAGTCTTTTTATGGTGTTTTCAGTATGTTACCGTTTTAAGTGTTACATAAATACTTTATACCTCTTAAGTTAAGTCTGACTGCTCCGTGCCAAGCTATCAGAGAGTAAGCACAGGAAATGTAGGGTGTTTTGTAACTTCCCCTAACTAGGATTATAGTTCCTGGTTGGACAGGGTGCACACCTCTGCCAACCAGAACCCCAATTTCTAACAGGTAACTTTCTAAAATTGCCTTTTTCTTAATAGTTACTAACCATCTGACTTCACCAATGAATTGGACTTCTAATAAATAAATAATAAAAATATTTCAATAATTAAAATTCCTAGCTGTTTCTTAGCTAGAGATAGCATTGCTAGATGTAATATTGCACCCCAGTGTTTTCCTATGAAACAGCCAGTCTTGGTACTGTGAACATAGCTTTTAGGGCCTAGTCACATTAAGGACATGTGTGACATTTGGGGTGACTTTCAAATATTTAAATGTAAGGTTTAGACCTGTTAAAAAGGTTCATTTTGGCAGGTCAAATTGCAGTGACTAAGGGGGAGATGTATCAAGGTTTTTTTTGTCTCAAACAATGCGAATCGCAAAATAGTAGTATTTGCGACAAAAACAACGGGAAATGGGATGTAAAATCGCTTCGCAAATTAAGAAATCACAATTATTGCCATTTCTTAATTTGCGAGAAGTGGTTTTCTGAGAATTTATTTGCGAATCCTTTTTTTGCATGTTTCTAGTTTTGCGAAAATCGCAAACAAGAAATCGCAGCATAAGAAATCGCAACAGGATGTATGAAAAAAATCGCAATTTGCGAATTCCTGAAAATCGCAAATTAAGAAATCACAATTAACACCAACTACATTCAGGTGGTAACCGCAAAAATATATAAAAAGGTACCCAGAATGCACTGAATTTATTTCCAAAATGGCTGGACTATACCTGATAGCCAGGAGGCTGCGCATTCAAGCTCTTGCACAGAGGAGACAGAGACAGGAGAGAATCTTCAGATTACGCATCACGCTGTTTCAGCAGACTGAAGAGGACATATATGAGAAATACAGACTTCATCCAAACACCATTTTGGACCTCATTAATGTATTGAAACCTTTTTTGGAGCATCCAACAGGCAGGACACAATCAATTTCAACCAATGTGCAGGTATTGTGCTCACTGCACCTTTTGGCTTCAGGGTCTTTTCACAGCATCATTGCAGAGGTTGGTGGGGTGTCACAAAGTGCCCTATCATGCTTTTTTCATGTGTTCTTGGATGCAATGCTGAACAGGCTTCAACATCGCATCTACTTCTCCAACACCCAACAAGCCATACAGGAAACCAAGTTGGAATTCTATCAAATTGCACGCTTCCCACATGTGATTGGATGCATTGATGGAACTCATATTGCCATCACTCCACCGGCAGCCACAGAATATGTATTTCGTAATAGGAAAAGCTACCACTCTCTCAACATTCAGTTTGTGTGCAATTCAAAATATATCATCAATGTCATAGTGTCAAAGTACCCAGGCAGCACACATAACTCCTTTATCTTCAGACACAGAGGAATTCATAGACGTCTGAGTGCTGGACAGTTCGGAGAGGGATACCTGCTAGGTAAATCATACTCATGCAAACATCCATCCATACATCCATCATTTTACAATGGAACATACAGTTATTATTTTTTTTCATCCATGCAGGTGATAGTGCCTATTCAGTGCGTGACTTCATCCTAACGCCATACTTGAACCCTGCAAATGCAAGTGAAAGACGGTACAACAGGGCACACCGGTCAATACGTGGGGTCATTGAACGCACATTTGGCATATTAAAAAGCCGTTTCAGATGCATACACAAAAGTGGAGGCGCTTTGCAATGCAGTCCTGAAACCTGTTGTAAAATTGTAACTAGCTGTGCAATGCTGCATAACATGGCCATGCGCAAAGGCACAGACATTGAAGTGAGTGAGTCTGACACATCTGATGATGATGATATACCTCCACCTAGAAGGGCTGCAGCAGGAGTAGGAGCTGCGGCTGGCCGTCAAAGACGGTCTGAGATTACACGGAATTACTTTTAGGTAAGACAAGCAAAACTACAGATTTACTTATTGTGGCAAGTGTTGTTTTTATTCACAACACACAAACCATAGTGCAGTTTGCAAAATGTAAATTTGTGAAGAAAGTAAATGAAAATTAACACAAATGTAACATGAAGCCATGTTCCACAATGCAGTAATGCTCAATGTATTGCACTTTAAACTGTCACTTCTTGTGCTGGCGGCTTGAAGCAGGATATTCCTGTGGTTGTATGATTTCTTGATCATGTGCTGTGCCAGCATGCCTTCCACTTCTGCGCTGGGTCAAGTGAGTAGTTGGTGTGGGGTTCCTACTGCTCCTACTGGATGTGTCCTCACTGTCAGCTGAAGCAATGAGAGCGCTTCCGCCAGAGTTGGAGGTTTGCAAAATTTCAACAGCAGCGGTCACTCTGTCCAAGCTGTTTGCCATGTTATGGGTGCATTTGCTCATTTCACGCTGCATGTTAATGCTGCGCCTGGCGAAGTTGCTTGTGACAGTACATAGCCGGTTGATTGCTTTTGTATAGCCTTACATCCTCATATGTGCATGCTGTGCAGCCCTGTTGAGAGCTTCCTCCGTATGTTCAAGGGTCAGACACAGTTTATCAATTGATGCAGCCATGCTTTCTTGATTTCTGTTCAATCTTAAAAGCTGTCTATTTATTGATCTGAGGGCCTTATGTTGTAGGCGCTGCACCTGAAACATATCCTGCTCAAGACCAGCAAAAACTGTGCCTGCTTCCATTTGCCCACTGCTGCTCCTACATGTCTCCAACCTGTATGACCGAGTCCTCCTTTGACTTTGGAGTTGGTCTTGTGAGTCACGAGGGCACA
This sequence comes from Lissotriton helveticus, assembly GCF_964261635.1. Taxonomy (NCBI): domain Eukaryota; kingdom Metazoa; phylum Chordata; class Amphibia; order Caudata; family Salamandridae; genus Lissotriton; species Lissotriton helveticus. Next base: position 1,711,920,379 of record NC_136059.1, read on the forward strand.
CTGTGTCAGACTCACTGTGTACTGTACCTCCATCGACATTGTCATCTTCTTCCAATGGTGGCAGAGGAGCTATATGCCTGCGCTTTCTGCGCACAATTTGAGTAAGGGCAGTGGCATCAGTGCCTCCTCCTTCTGTATCAGATGTGACATGTGGAGGTGATTCATCCCCCTCACTTTGCTCCCTGGATTCCCTTGATTGTTCTGTGGATGTAGAGTGTGACATATGAGTTTGTTTTTGTATGTGCATTTTCTGACAAATAAAGTTAAAAAAAACAAATAACTATCACTATATTATATTTCTACCTTCATAATTAATTACAAACTTCACTTGTGTTTCTATGATGGAAATGTGAAATAATTATGATTGCACTACAAATCCAATGATGCATTGTTTACTACATGTTTCACAGTCTCACTGGACTACTACATTCCTCACACTGAGAACATGTACAGAACACACACACACACATGCAATACAAACATTAAATACACTTCTTTGCATGCAACTTACCTTGTGCAGCTGGTGTAGGGTCAGAGCTATCAATGTTAGCCACTCCACTCACACTCTCTGGAAGCAGGGTTGTTTCAATTAATTCCTCATGGGGTGTTGGTTGGTCTGCTGTTGATGTACCACCACCAGTTTTATTTGCCTCCTTGATCCTTTCAGCAACCCTCTCTTTGGATCTTTGACGCATGTCATACCATCTTTTCTTTATTTCATCAATGGTTCGATTGGTAACTCCAACAGAATTTACTTTTTCCTGGATCTTCAACCAAATTTTTCTCTTCCTTGATTCAGTAACTTTTAATGCCTTTTTTCCAAAAAGCACCTCATGGCTACACACCATTTCTTCAATGAGGATTTCTTGTTCCTTTTCTGTAAATGTATGCTTCCTTTTCCTCTTGTCTCCAGATATTTTCTACTGTGTGTTCTGTGACTCCATTGCACTCCAAACAGGTCTGCTCTGCCTCCCAACAGTGTTCCAACTGCCACTGGGTGTGGCCCAGGCAAGCAGGTGCAGGCAATCACTACAACTTCCCGGGTGTGATGTCATCAACCTGTCCCAGCATTGCAGATTCACATTTTTTGCGATTTCTTAATTTGCAAATTTCTCAAATTAAGAAATCGCAAAATATTCTCAGAATTATTAGCGATTTTTAAGAAATCGCTAATAAATCGCAAAAATTTACATACATACCATTTTGCGATACCGTAATTGCGATTCTCTAAAAATCGCAATTAAGGACTCGCAAAACAGAAAGTTGATACATCTGCCCCATAATCTGAAAAGCTGATTTATTCAGGCGACTATAGTATGCTTGAAGCCAGGGTTTCCACTGTCATTTGGAGGATGGCACAGTGGGTACCATAGTCCATTTGTGACATTTAACTTGCAAGCCCTAGGCCCATTTGGTACCATGTGTAAGGGACCTATAAGTAAGTTAAATATGACAATTAAAGGTATACACAGGCATCATGCTAAAAGGAGGAGCGCATGCACCTTACCACAGGTTAGCAGGGGTAAAGTGCATAGAGTTCTATTGCCAGCAAAAATGATAGAGTAAAAATCAGGGGGTACACAAAGCAAATTATGGTCATTTCCTGAATTTACCCTTCAATAAAGCCCTCTCCAGAGTTGTTCTCTGACCAATACACACCAGCGGCGATGCCTCCCCCACTCAAGGCATTCACCCACAATCTCTCAGAACAGGCCAGATACTGCCATTCCTGAAGAAACCTACATTAGAACGTGATAAGATTTCCTACTACCCACCCAGTATTCAATTACTCTTTATCAGCAAGAGGAAACAAGACTATACGCAACTCAAAGGTCACATAAACACCAAAGATAGCATACATTGCACCCCTTTGCTAGATAAGAGGAGGCTGGTTAACGTTTTGCAAGTCTTCTTCTCCAGAACCGTCATAAAAGCGCTCCAGGGTTTTGCTCCAGGCCTGGTTATACCACTCTACTGCTGATCAAGAGGACTAAAGAGGGTATAAATCCTACCAGAGTAATCTATTCTCCCATGACCTGAGTAGAATAACTCCAGTGAAAATGTTGGAAGTGAAGATTTCTCCTGTTTAATAAGCAGTGTTCACTGTTTGAAATCATTCGCCATTGTTTGACTAAGTTTCGCTCTGTTAACTTTCTTGAGTGACTTAGCATGTATTACATACATTCGCAGCAATTGCATTATGAATTTACTTGATAAACCTAAGTTAAGATTGTTCCTCAAGGTTGAATTGGGTGTTTTCTTGGGTTGCGCGTTTATAGAAGTATAATTGAAATAAGGTATTACATACTTATTGATGTTGAATGCGAGTATTTATGACAAGTTGATCAAAACCTGGCATTCTACTTTGTGCTTTCCTTATTTCCCCCAGAGCGTGGCCTCATTTTTCCCTGAGTTTGAGTCCAGGCGAGGTGAGGTCTTCTCCCCGGTAGAGCTGGGTGAGTGTTTTTTTTGCCTTTTTATTGTACTGACATGGAGTGCAGGACTACTTTTATTCGTCCGTTTCCTGAATACTGGTGGTGTTTGTGTTTTTATAGATCACGCATTGGATCTATCTACATGGAGGAGCTGTAATTAATACGTTGTATCCTTTTTTGGCATCACATATTTCTCATTATTATTTTTCACTAAGCAGTAGCATTGTTATGAACAGGGGTCCTGATGAAAGCCTTGGGTCCTTCCCATATAGGTTGAAACATGTTGGCCATTAATGCAGTGATTTGTTTCCATACTGCATCCTTGCACTGTTCGTTCTGTTTTTAATTAGGAAGAGGATATATTCCTAATAAAAGTACTGTTCTGTCCTCTATCCTATTTTATACTCACCACATTTCTTTTGCACTGCACTTCTACCCATTTTTTGTTTTTCACTGGTCACCTAGTGCTTGTGGGCAATGACCCCGCTCTCCAACAGGGTAAAATCTGGTCTCAATGATCTAGAGACCTATTACCGCTGTAGGATGACCAGATGATAAAATTGATCATATAACAGTTTGATGGGTATCCTAAGAACTGAGCGGGTTCTTTTTCACAACCACTTACACTTCCTTTTGTTTCAGGTTATTGCCTATCCCACTCCTAATGTCTGTTATGTCCATTAAGCTTCAATATGGACTGAGGGTTCCACATATCCTTCTACATTAGACCCCTAGGTTTTCTTGTGTTAAAAGTTATTAAGAAGGGGGCATAACCTAGGCTAGGTCTTTAAAATTCCCCTGCGACTCTTTCTTCATCTTTTTGGTAATACAGTTTGAGCAGCTTCTGGCTGCGGGTCTTTAGTGAATTATACTTTTTGGTAGTTCCACATTCAGCACATTTTATTGATGCTGTTTCTCCTTCTCATTCGTATCAACTCAGGTTCTCTTGGTTCCCTTGAGATACAATTTTTCCTGACATCTATTGCACAATGGCTAAACGAAGCGGTTTGGCTTATGACGATTCGGTTTTTCAATCAATTATGGACAATATGCCGAGCATTTTAGATACTCTTCCAACACCATCAGTAGGTACAGCAGATGATTGGACAAAGGCCTTGACGCTTAAGAAGTCACATTCCCGCAGTCAGGCACATGGGAGAGTGATGGCAGAGTATTTGAGGGCTAGTTGTGCACCACCGGGTCTCTTGGTAACTAACGCCCCACGTCTTTTTCTGTCAGATAAAGAGTTTCTGAAGGATTGGTCCCTGATTGCTTGGCGCTGTACAAGAGATTGGTTGATCCTCATCATTAGTACCGCCAAGCGTACTTGTGACACTTTACTGATTGAAATACAGGTTTTGGAAGCACAAATAAAAACGACAGTATCTACGATGACTTTTTTTAAAAAACAAAAAGAGGAGTCAGATAAAAATAACAAAGACTTTTATGACCATATAGTACAAACTAAAATTGATAAATTCAAGAAAGACCTGGCGAAGTTCAAATTGGATGTCGTGTACCCTTACACAAGTGACTCCTATAAAGCCCCAGAGTTCAGGAATAATGGGAAGAGATACGGTTCTAACTATTCGGGGTCTGGCACTGATTCTGATAGTGACCAGGATACTTCCAACCCTCAACCATATATGAACAGAGGTCGAGGAAGGTCCCGTGGCTATCAGAACTACAGGGGATTACAACCTGGAACAGCACCACCATGGTGGCAACCTTCTCCGTGGGGTCCCCCAGCCCCTTTTCCTTATCCTTTTCAACAACCTATGGGTCCTTTCCCTGGCTATCAGAACTTTAATAATCAGCTTTTTTTAGGCTTTGGTCCCCGGAGGTCGCGAGGCAGAAGAAGAGGCCAACCAACACAAGTACATTGGGAGGAATCCACCGGCCCACATACGGGGACCCGCAGTCAGACAACGAGGAATGCCCCACAATCTTAGAGGTACCTGAACCTAATCTTGTGGTAAATTTGAGCAAGAGAACATTGATACCTATTGAGGAACAGGTTCTAAATAAGGGTCTGGGTTTCATCATATCTGACAAAGGTGATCCTTTCAAAATACAGACTGAACTGGCACAGTTCTTTCGTAAGTTGAGACTTCATTACTTCTTCAGAGATAAGCCATCTGAAGAGAATGATAGAAACACAGGTCTGAGACCAAAATCTACCTTTTTACCTCCAATCCACACTGTTCCCTCACATGTAGCCACCTTTGAGAGAGCAGTAAAAGACGAAATAGAAACCATCTGGCATATTGATAGAAAGAAAGAGTACTGTAATCTATCTAGAGAAGAAAACCAGGCATTACAATCATTGATGAAAGACCCCTCTATAGTTATTAAATCTGCTGACAAGGGGGGTGCCATTGTGGTACAGGACATAGAGGTCTACAGAGCAGAATGCCTACGCCAATTAGGTGATAGTACGTCTTACCAACTTCTGACAATTGATCCCACTAAAAGACTGATGAGAGAGATTCAATCACTAACGGAAGAAGCTTTAGCAGAGGGCTGGATTTCTCCATCAGAATCGCAATTCTTACAGGCAAAAAATCCTGTTGTACCGTATTTTTACACCTTACCCAAGGTACATAAGGTACAGAGACCTCCTCCGGGTAGGCTAATTATCTCGGGACAGGGCTCTGTTCTTAGCCTTTGTCTGAGTTTGTTGACCATTTTCTGAGACCAGTAGTGCATACCATGCCTACTTATCTCAAGGATACTAAAGATGTCCTGCGCCTTATCCCAGAGATTGCTTTTAATCAGGATACAGATTTGCTTGTTTCCCTGGATGTTGAATCTTTATATACATCTATTCCCCAGGATGATACCTTGGATTCCATTTGTTCCATCCTAAATTCGATTACTTTGGATACCATAACGCCTGTTCCCTTCATAATGGCATTAGCGAGAATTGCTATGAAGGAAAACTACTTCAGGTACGAGGACAACCTGTACTTACAAATCTCTGGCACGAGTATGGGCAGTATTTTTGCGCCAAGCTTGGCGAATCTATATGTCCACTCGTTTGAACAGAATGAAATACTAGTAGCCAGCAATCCCTTCCTGCCATCAATAATTTGCTACAAACGCTATATCGATGATATTCTCATGGTATGGCGCGGAGATGAGGAGTCGCTTGCACTCTTTCATGAATGGCTCAACAGCCGAAATAGGCTCTTGAGGTTCACGATTGAAATGAATAAGGAGAGAATAACCTTTCTGGACCTCTCTATATTTGTTACTCCTGATGGACTTCAAAGCGAACTTTTCTGCAAACCCATGGCAAGGAACTCTCTCTTGCTATTCGAGAGTCAACATCCTAAGTCCCTTCGGGAAAACCTTCCGTATGGTCAATTTCTTCGGGTTCGCTTAAACTGTTCTACTAAAGAGACGTACACCAAACATTCTGCGAATCTTTTTAACCAACTACAAGCCAGACATTACCCGAAATCTCTGATCAAACGCTCTTTGAAACGTGCTAGCAATAATAACCGCGATGCCCTCTTAGAAATATCGGTGGAGAAGCCACCTCTGACAAGATTGACTTTTGTAAGCACTTTCAATACGAAATCGAACCTAGTGCAGAAAATTGTAAGACGCCATTGGCGAATCCTTAACTGCACAAACGACAAAATAGAGCAACCATTGTTTGCCTTTAAGCGCTCTAAGAACTAGAAGGATTGCTTGGTACACACCCGTCCGCGAGAGGGTTCCAAAGAGACTAATGAGACTTTATCGGATCTACCACAAGTACAGGGACATCACCCTTGTGGTGGATGCTCTATGTGTGCATTGACTCGCAAAACTACCCAAATAGACATAGGGACAGGCCACCCTTGGTTACTCAAGCATTTCTCGAACTGTAATAGTTCGAATGTTATATACATAATGACCTGTCCGTGTAACGAAAGATATGTCGGGATGACAACCCGTAAGGTCCGGACCCGCATGTTAGAACACAAGAGCTCTTTTAAGTGTAAAAAAAGTGTGTCTAAATTGACAAAACACTTTTTGGAGAATAATCACAAAGAAACTGAGTTCAGGCGAGCCGTTCTGGAGAAGCCATACATTCCGAATTGGGTCGGGGATCCAACACAGTTCCTTTTACAGAAGGAACAGAAATGGATCTACCGGTTACGGTTAGACAGCCAAGGGCTCAACGACGAAATACCCTGGACTACCCTCTGATGGGGTTTGTGACCACTTTCTGACCTGGGCATAGTTATGAATACTATACTCTGATTTTTCCTTTCTTTCTGTATTGTCCAGCTGTCAACATAGAAGTATGAATATTTACATACCTATGACATTATTTATAACTTTTTCTGTTCCAAGGTTGTGAAAATAGTTGTAATGTTGTATGGGTAATATTCTATTATCTACCACCATAGTTCTTAATAGTTCCATCAATGGGCAGTTAAGTTTTATATAGAGAAACAGTCACTTGTTTATGAGGTTTAATTTGCCACCCATAATGTGACTGGTTTTCTTACTCTCCACATTGAATCAGGAGTAGTTGTAGATCGATCCTACATTTACGAGCATATTCCGCACCTGGCACTTAAGAGCAGAAGTCTTTCCTTAGATCGGTTGGAGACCTCTATAATCATAATAAACTACAACTTGGAAGGGATTTACGTCACTATGTAGTTTTTGAATAGTTCTCGCGAGGTGTGGGTATCTGCGCATGCACAACGCGACTTGTCACGTCAATGCTGACGTCCTCTGATGTCGACAAGATCGTACGACTCGGCGAGTCGAATAATATATCAGCATCGATTAGGTATGGATACTGTTGAACTTAATTGGGTCTATTAACAATTAGGTACCCAAGCCCGCTTAGAGACACTACCTTTCGAGCCCAATATCTTTTACGCTCGGCAGGGCGGGTCTATAGTTGAGGCATAAATAACCCACACTCTCCTTGATCGTTACCTCCCCCTTTCTCAGGTACTGCCTGGGGCAACGACGGAGAGGTGAGTGGGAGCGTTCGAACAACAGACGATTAAGCCTAAGCAGTGTTCACTGTTTGAAATCATTCGCCATTGTTTGACTAAGTTTCGCTCTGTTAACTTTCTTGAGTGACTTAGCATGTATTACATACATTCACAGCAATTGCATTATGAATTTACTTGATAAACCTAAGTTAAGATTGTTCCTCAAGGTTGAATTGGGTGTTTTCTTGGGTTGCGCGTTTATAGAAGTATAATTGAAATAAGGTATTACATACTTATTGATGTTGAATGCGAGTATTTATGACAAGTTGATCAAAAGCTGGCATTCTACTTTGTGCTTTCCTTATTTCCCCCAGAGCGTGGCCTCATTTTTCCCTGAGTTTGAGTCCAGGCGAGGTGAGGTCTTCTCCCCGGTAGAGCTGGGTGAGTGGTTTATTTGCCTTTTTATTGTACTGACATGGAGTGCAGGACTACTTTTATTCGTCCGTTTCCTGAATACTGGTGGTGTTTGTGTTTTTATAGATCACGCATTGGATCTATCTACATGGAGGAGCTGTAATTAATACGTTGTATCCTTTTTTGGCATCACATATTTCTCATTATTATTTTTCCCTAAGCAGTAGCATTGTTATGAACAGGGGTCCTGATGAAAGCCTTGGGTTCTTCCCATATAGGTTGAAACATGTTGGCCATTAATGCAGTGATTTGTTTCCATACTGCATCCTTGCACTGTTCGTTCTGTTTTTAATTAGGAAGAGGATATATTCCTAATAAAAGTACTGTTCTGTCCTCCATCCTATTTTATACTCACCACATTTCTTTTGCACTGCACTTCTACCCATTTTTTGTTTTTCACTGGTCACCTAGTGCTTGTGGGCAATGACCCCGCTCTCCAACAGGGTAAAATCTGGTCTCAATGATCTAGAGACCTATTACCGCTGTAGGATGACCAGATGATAAAATTGATCATACAACAGTTTGATGGGTATCCTAAGAACTGAGCGGGTTCTTTTTCACAACCACTTACACTTCCTTTTGTTTCAGGTTATTGCCTATCCCACTCCTAATGTCTGTTATGTCCATTAAGCTTCACTATGGACTGAGGGTTCCACATATCCTTCTACATTAGACCCCTAGGTTTTCTTGTGTTAAAATAAACCATCCAAGGAAATAATATTAAATTAAATTCAACTATTTGAAATAGCGTTCGTTCGTTCAAAACATTCTTGCGGCTAGGTATAGCCATAAAATCACAGTCACATTAAAACAAATATTGTTACAAAACCTAGGTCAAAGTACACGATCATGATAAACATTGGCGTTTGGGCATGATAAAAATACCATTAAATACAGTCATCTTTCTGGGATTACATGGTTGTAAAATACATTATAAAATATAAATTACAATTCAATTAGTTAAAAATGTAAAACTCTAAAAATCCCTAAAAGAGGAATGTGGGCCAGCTGTGCCACTTGCATCCCAGATGTTACCTACCAGGTCCCCCTCTTCAGCCCCCCCCCATATAAGAGCTTATGAATATACGTCCAAATATCGATCTAAGAAAGCTTAGGACACTAATCACTGGCTGTAAGATAATTCGTTTTTAACAAGTTTCTGCGGGTTAGCCACATGGAAACAGGAATTTGGATACAGCTATCGCATAGACCAAGTCGGTGTTCGACTTTAAGATTCTAAAGAACTCTAGGTAGTTCCTCACACCCAAGTTCCTACATAATTTTAGAATCCATTTGTGCCTAGGCTGATTATATACCCCGCAGTAAAGCATGACATGGATTACCGTTTCTTCCTCAGTTCCGCACCCTGGGCACAAATGGGAGGATACTCCCGCCCACTTATCAGTGGTAGCAAATAGCGGCAAGGTACCAAATCTGAACTGTAAGAACAGCTTCTTTGCTAGAGTGGGGTGAATGGTGTCCAGGGCCTTCTCAAATTCGTAATGGTATTTTTGGGGAGAGTCAGGATTTGTCTTAGGAAATTGTTTTCAGTCACTGTGAGGGCATTATGGGGAGTATGCCCCCACAGTTCAGCCCCATACAGAGACATAGACCTAGCTTGAACCCTGTATATTTCCAATGGTGGGCTCAAATGTTTTACAGCACAACTCCTTTGGACTTTTAAGATTCCCCCAAAAGCCTGGGTGAGTTTTATATTAGCCTTTGCCAGCTGGGGGCCCCACCCCAATTTTTCAGTCAATGTGAGTCCAAGATATTCAAAGGTGGGGACCCCTTCAAGTGCTCCGTGCTGTAACAGCGGTTGAGGACAATTAGTGGATCTGGCATTAAAAACTATATATTTCGTTTTTTTAATATTGATCACCAAATTCCTTTAACACACTGCATACCCCAAGCTGACTTAGACAGCAAAAGGGTATCGTCCGCAAACATCAGAGCGGGAAACCTAGTTTGGGCCCATTTAGGGGAGTCTATATCTTTCGTAGAGAGTAGGACATCTACCAATCCATTTAGGAAGAGGGAGAACAGAGTCGGCGCCAACACGCAGCCCTGCCTCACCCCCTTCTCGACAGGAAACGGGGCTGTCAATTGTCCGTTCCTGCCGTACCTGACTCTAGCATAAGTACCTTCATGGAGTGCTTTAAGCTGGTAGCATAGGTATGGTGGGGCGCCCATAGCCAGCAAGATGGTCCAAAGCTGGCCACAGTCCACCGTGTCGAATGCTGATTTTAAATCAACGAAAGTTAAGTATAGGCTCCCATCCTCCAGCACAACGTGTTTCCAGTGAATTACCTGGAGTCTAAACAGTTGATCTATAGTAGATGTTTTTGCCCTGAAGCCTGCTTGCAATGGGGTAAGGATTTCGTGATCACCGATCCATTCCAGTAATCGCTGTAAGAGTACCCTGGCATAAAGTTTTTGAGATACATCAAAAAGGCTAATCGGCCTATAATTAGCCAGGTCCAGAGGAGTGCCTTTTTTAAAAATGGGGATGATCTCGGCCCAGGCCAGGTACTGGGTATTGGGAGTCCCTGTAAAATTCCGTTGAATAGTGAGTGTAAGTAGGGGACCCACACTACCTGCTCACTTCTATATAGGTCTCGAGGGATCCTATCTAATCCTGGGGCTTTGTTCATTTGCAGTTTACTTAAGGCTAACCTTACCTCACCCTCCGTACAGGGTGGAATGTGCCAAGAAGGATCTGCTGTCAGCAAAATTTCAGGCAGATCACATAGCTCGTTTGGCGAAGTGGTATAAAGAGCTTTAAAATATAAACGCCATGCTTCCTCAGGGATATTTGGTTCAACATAGGTCTTTCCCTCAATATTCCCTGTGTGAACCAAATTCCAAAAAGCCCTAGCATTTTTTCCGTTTAGGGCGGACTTAATATCTAACCATCTATTTTCCTCCCATTCGGATTTTGCAATGTTAATGTTTTTTTTTAAATCAGCCCTTGCTGACTTAATTAATACTGGGTCTCCACCCTTGAGGGAGGATAGAAGGGTTAACTCAGCAATCCTACAACCTCTACTAAACCACTGGTTGTTAGGACCACGGGGTTTGCCTTTTGGTGGCTGAGCACAGTAAAAGAAAACTGCCAGAGTTGCCACCATTTCCTGGTGTATTCTTCCCAATTCGATCCCGTTAGTACTAACCATGTTATTCGCATGGGCAGTGGCAACTTCTTCTATAAGGGGTATAATGGCATCATACATTTTTGCCACAATAGTTGGGGTTTGAATAATTTTAGCCCAGCGAATACACCTCCCTCCATTTAATATTCTAAGATCGTTTTGAGGCCGAATAAAAGGACCTAGGTCTGTATCACCTATTTGGACATCTAGCTTGATAGTCAATGGGTTGTGGTCACTTTCCGTACGCTCAACAATCTTAAAATCTATCACTGTAGGCCAGAGTTCCAAGCTAATTAAAAAATAGTCAATCACTGATACCTGGTCTACTCTTTTAAAAGTCGGGTACCAAGGATTGTCATTTGGAAAACGCCCATTACAAGCCCTTTATGAGGAGGATAATGTAAGGGTAGTCATTTGCAGCACCAGTGGTGTGCAGCTCTTTACCTCAGACGTGCTGGGGGGGTGGGATCGACCAAATAGCATCTTTTTCTGTGGTAGTAGATTTTAATGCTCCCTTAAGGGGTTCATAGTGGCAAATGAAATCCCCCCAATCACAATTGTCGCATCACCCGGTAGGGATTTTAAGAGAGAATCTAGCTGGGCCAGACACAAGGAAGTGCCACTGTACTGGAAGGGTCTGGAATAGATATTTATTAGTGCCAGTTTTTGTTGGTTCTTAAATGACAAAAGAATACAGATTATATCTGGCGACTGGGTTTTGACTCTTTTGACCACACAATCAATGTGGGTACCTACCCATGCGCACATACCCCCTGAAGGTCTGCCCCTAGGGCCCTTGACTGCTGTTCAGAAAAGGTCGCAAAGCCCACCCGATGAATCAAGTTTAAGGCCCACGTCTCTTGAAAGAGGCAGATACCAAAGGAGCCTATAAAGCCCCCCAATCTGGCAAATCTATTTTAGCCATTAGTCCCGCAATATTCCATGATAAAAGACTAAGGACTCCATGCAACTTTCTAGCTCCCTTTCAACTCTATTCGCAGGTGCAGGGCCCTCCATGGAGTCTACAACCATCAAACCTCGATCGGGAATACCGAGGCAGTGGGTAGGAACTGCTACTGCCACTGACAGTGCTGGTACCTTACTTAGTAGACTGGGGCTTTCACTAGTCGACACCCAATGCCCGCGCTCCCCCACTGAATCGGCTTGAGGTGTTTGTCCGATTTCCTTTAAACCAATTTGCTCAATTATTGGGGGGACTTGTGTCTTCACGCTATTGTCCCTTTTGTTATCAGAGCTCTCTGGCTTAGTTGTAGTGGACTAGGAGGTAGGGTGATGGGTGGGAGTCAATCAACCTGATCAAGTGAGCTAAACCTGTTACTTACTGGAAACCCCACACAGACTGTTTACCGCCCATATCTTCACCTTGATTTCAAGGGACTAGGGGAGCGGCCTATCGGTAAACAACCTTTACAACGCAACGTTTACATCTCAGAGCCTTTACAACGCAACCATTACAACGCAAACTATTACAACACATTGCTCTGGTGGGCGCTCTATGATAGGGAATAGGTTAATTTACTATCCAATAACCTTCCCTAGTGTCCACGGGGACTGGAGTTGGAATAGTAAATTAAACTATTCACTATCCAGCACCCCAAAGCACTATGCGTTGTAATGGACTGCGTTGTAATACTTGCGTTGTAAAGGCATGCGATGTAAAAGCATGCGTTGTAATGTCATACATCCTGGCCCATCCCTTATTGGGGCCACGAAAGTGAGCATTTAAAGTTTGGATAATAGAAGGGTAAAAAAAAAACAAGGCCCATGGGATGAATTACCGTTTGGGCCATTGTTGGTGGGCCCATGCACACATGCTCCGCCACCCTTCTATCATTAAAGTTGATGACAATACAGTCCCCCTCCACATTTTGAGTCTATTACCCACCCATCCCACTCTCCTGACAAATAGAATTTGACAATGCATATTACTGGGTAGGGGTCGGTTAGTATTTAACCAATGGATAGATTTGTTTTTTAACTCATTGTATGATTCTATCCTATTCGCAGACAATTTGGGAACCCCAGTTAAAACAACCACATATGGTGTACTTTCTGGTGGTAAGTCAATACGAGGTAGCGAGCAATTTTGGCCGTCGGCGGACAACTTCTCGGTTGTCGTTCCCCTAGGGACTCTCCGCAGTTCACCATCCGTTTGTTGTAGATCTTTGGAGTTCTTGTTGCTTGCTGCCTTCGTAGTGTCCTCTAAGGGTTTGTTTCAAGGTGTGTGTGTTGGGCTACTCGCAGAGGAATGGGGGCTGATGGTCGTCAATACGTTAGATTTTATCGAAAGCCCTTCTCCGACATTTTTAGATCTAACTAGGGCAGTATGTGCCGTGTAGCCCTTTATTATGTCCATACTCCCTTCAATTTTAGTCAACCTCTGCTCGATTTGTAAGAGTCACCCCTCTAGGGGCTGTAGTGATTGCTTTAAGAGGGCCCCAAGTTTCATCAGAAATACATCCTCCTTAGAAGGTTGAACAAGACAGTCTATGGGGAGAATTACTGGCGGAGGGTCAGGTTGGCCTCTTTCTAAGGCATTGGAGGCCGAAGTAGCAGGTTCAATGTTGTTGTTATTTAGCTTCGGGATCTTAGGCTTCCTCCCGCGCGGGGCAGCACAACCTTGCTTTCTTTTAGGAACTACTCCCTCAAGGCGCCCGCGTAGCTGTCTATGATTTAGCTCTTCATTGCCAGAAGGCTCTTTGCTGATATCTGGTGGTGGCGCCGACTCATCACTCGAAACATCCAGTGATTAAAGTTGGCCTATTGGGCATATTTCCCGGCTACTTCTTCTGATTGCTTACGAGTTCCGTTCTCACTCCCCTCACTGGCAATAATTTGTGGCAGTGGCAGTGGTATGTGTTCAGGTGTGCGAGCGTTACCCAGTTCCCCCAAGGAAGATCTTTTAGCGAAGGCCAAATCCTGCGAAAGGCGTCGCTCCGTTAGAATAATTTCATGCTCCAGGACATTTGTGGCCCTTTTAATAAATGTATCTAGAGTCCCAGCCACATAGCCCCCCGTCAATGATTTCTTACTCCTCTCTTTACACCCTGCCATTTCCCCACAGTTGTTATAGTGACTAAAAGTACTCACTGAAAGGTGGGGCAGGCCAGGTGAGAGATGTTAGGGGTTGGCCCGGTCCGGTCTCCACCGGGCTACAACGGGCTTAAACAGGCCCGGGCTTTGCCCGGCGCACGTCCGTTTGCGTCCGCGCAGCGGACGTCTTGCCTTCCTGAAGTACTTCCGGTACGATGGAGAGAGGCGGGGCGGTCTCCTGACGGCCCCCGTGGCTCTCTGGGGCTTCGAGTCCCGTCCACAATCCGAATCAGAGCAGGTAACCAGGTGTGCAGCGTCTCCCGCGAAGTGGGAGACGCAAGAAGTTATGAAGTCCCCGGTGCAGTGGAGAGAGGCGGGGCGGTCTCCTGGCGGCCCCCGCGGCACTCTGGGGCTTTAAGTCCCGTCCACAATCCGAATCAGAGCAGGTAACCAAGTGCCTTCTGTGAATACCAAAATGAGTAAGTGCCTTCTGTGAATACCAAAATGGTAGTAAGCTTAGGATTTTGTTTTAAGTTAGTTCTGTGAATCGGGCCCTATATGTTTACTAGAGCGTGACTAGAATCCAAAGACACACAAAGAAGAGCGTGATCTCCACGAGCACATAAAGAAAGAAACAAGATGCTCGTGGAAAACACGCTCAATGCTACATTCAACACATCCTCCTGCTTTATATATATTTATTTTTAAAATTGATCCATAACATAATCTTTGAGTTTCTCAGGAAGATGATGCTCACGCTTCTTCCCAGGTAAGTCACTGTCTAACCGAAAGCAACTATGAATTTGTCTAGGAGAAGTTTTGTTGTGTACATCACATGAGTGTGAAATTCCCTTGAACAAAGAAATTCTATTAAAATTCCAAACACTTCCTCCCTCAACTCTTACTGCATTTTTAAACACTTCAGTAATTCTCTTTGGGTCAGACCAACATTGTTAACCTTTATGAACATTTTCATTTTCTTTAAGTGACAAGATCACCAATGACAATTTTTTGTTTGCTTCCATACCCTCTCTTTTTGTCCATGTTTTGTTTCATATTCTCTTTGCAAGCATTGACCCTATGCTTAACAACATCATGGTCAATAACAGTCAATTTGTCATCATTCACACATTTTTTAGCCACCATGGCACTAAACATGTGCTTGGTTTGCGTCCCCTCAGAAGTTCAAAAGGACTAGCTAAAGTGACAGAATTTGGAGAAGTCCTATATGCTAATAGCATGGGTTGTAGAGCATTGCACCAATTAAGTCCACCCTTTATAATCAATTGAATAGCCTCCTTTACCACCCGGTTAAACCTTTCCACTTGACCATTTGCCTCTGGGTGGAATACAGCTATCTTCTTATGCATTATGCCACATTTCTAAAAAAATAACTCTGTTTCTTTACTAATGAATTGTGGTCCATTATCCTTAACAATTTCTTGTGGAATACCTTCCCTGCAGAATACATTATCCAGAAATTCAATTACGCTTTGTGAATTTACTTCTTTGACCATCTTAACTTCAGGCCACTTTGAAAAGTAATCAATTAAGACAATGCAATAAGAATTGTCCTTGAGTAGTACATGGAAAGTACCAATGATATCTAGACCCAATTTCCTCCATGGACCTACAGGAAATTCACAGGATGTGACTCTGCATGCAAAGGTGCAGCCGATATATCGCTATTTGAACACTTAATGCAGTGACAAACAAAATGTTTAACTGATGAATCTATCCCAGGCCACCAAAATGACTCCTTTATACGCCTCCTAGTGAACGAAATCCCAAGATGACCCTCATGGCCTAATTCCATAATAGTATCCCTCAGAGAAAAGGGAGGAATTATTTTATCTTGCCTCAATATTAAACCATTCTCAATGGCTAATTCATCCTGTAATTTTGAAAAACTCATAATTTAACCAGCAAATTTCCTCAACTCTGGCCAACCTTCCACAACATATTTCTTTACCGCATTTAATTCAAAGTCCTTTTCCATTTCTGAACTCCAAATGTCCTGGCGAAGAACATATTCCCCACCATGTATCAAATTCACATCATGAGCAGTTAAAGCAACTTCACAATCATCATCCTGATGAACATCTTCGCAAGCAACAGGTAGTCTAGACATACAATCAGCATGCATGTTTGCTTTGCCTGGAACATACTCTATACTAAACCTGGATGATTGTAATCTCGAGGACAATATAGCTAAATGTGCAGACATAGATCTACCACCACCAGGAGACATTAAAAATACAAGTGGTTTATGATCGGTCTTGATTAAAAACTCAGTACCCCACAAAAAACTCCTAAAATGTTCTGCACCCCATACGCAAGCAAGAAGTTCTCTTTCAATGACAGAGTAATTTTTTTCTGCATCTCCTAAAGACCTGGAAGCATAGGCTACAATCCACTCACTGTAATTGTCTTTTTGTAGTAAAACACTACCAAGTCCTAAATTACTTGCATATACCATAACTATGCATGTTTTCCCTGGAATGAAAGGTTTCAAACATGGAGCATTAATGATGATTTTTTTAAGATTTTTGAAAGCTTCGGACATTTCACCTGACCATATGAATTTTGCATTATTTTTAAGTAGCCATCTAAAAGGGTCAATTTTGGCAAAATAATTGGGAGTAAACTTTGCATAAAATTCAATCAACACAAGAATTGCAACTAACTGTTTTTTTTTGCAGAGTTTTATATAGCGCAAACTAGACCCGAACCGAATCAGGTATCAGAGCGCTGTACATATTTTCCAGTTACGTTACATGAGGACACACTGTTCCTTTGTAGAAGGTAATGCTGCATTAATAATACTTTCAATATGTTTTTGTTTGGGTTTGATGCCATTTCCACTAACTGTGTGTCCTAAATATTCCACTTCCTTTGCTTTTATTCTGCAGTGAGACCTTTTTCAGATAAGGCTGCATTAACATTATATAAGTTCCGGTCAAGATCATCATCATTCCTTCCATGAACCGAGATGTCGTCCTGGAAAGCAATAGCGCCTGGTAAACCCTCCAGAGTTTCTTTCATTAACCTCTGGAAGACTGAGGCAGCGCTTGCTAACCCGAAAGGCATACGGCAGTATCTAAAAAGACGTCTGGTGTGATGATAGCTGTGAGATTTTGAGAATCTTCCGACAAAACAACTTGGTGGTATGGGCTTGCCAAATCAATGCAAGAAAAATATTTAGCTTCAGCTAAAGTGGACACCATTTCATTTAAATTTGGGAGGGGATGAGCATCAACCTAAATAGCACGATTCAGGCTGGGTAAATTCACACATAACCTGTGTTCGCCGGAAGATTTCACCAAACTAACTATGGGAAAAACCCATGGAGAAGACTCTATAGATTCTATAATGCCCTCATTGCAAAGATTCTTTAACATATCTTTCAATTTATACCTGTAGGACAAAGGAACACACCTTACTTTATGGCGAATGGGAATAGAATTCGCATGCAACTTAATCACATGTTCAAACCCTTGGTATTTCCCTAGTTTACCACTAAAAACGCCTGGAAATGTTTTGATTAAATTATTAACAGAAGAAATCCCGTGCTGATTGAGAGAGTCAATTGCAAACACAGGAGGATTGGCTCTAGGATCAAGTTTGATACTCAAATCATGTTGATGTGGCCAACCAAGAAGAGATTTTCCTGATTTATCAACAGAGATTTTGCTGAAGGTATGTTGTCCAGAGAATTTCAGGTCAGCAGAAAAATAACCAATCAAGTCAATTTTGTGTCCAGTGTAACCCCCAGGAGACACATGAGGCTGTGTAAGGGATCTATTGGGCCAATTATCATTAAAGACTTTAAAGGAGATGATGGAATACCAAGAGCAGGAATCAATTAAAAACTTTAAATCAATTCCATCAATATTGATGATGCATGAAGGAAATTTTGACACTCCACTATCACTGCAAATATTAATTACAGTATTAATTTCATTGTCATCATTGTCGTAAGCAACATCATCATTTACACACTGTATATAATTAACCTTCCTGGGATTGGTCTTACAAAACTTGATAAAATGTCCTTTCTTATTGCATTTCAAACAGATTTTATCAAAAGCTGGACAACCTTTAAAATTTGCTAAGTGACTATTGCTGGCACACCGGAAACATAGAAGAGTAGGGTTGCGTCTTTCAACTTTTGTGTTAGAATTTTTTAATTTTTCTTCAGTTTTTTCCAATGTATTGGCCCTTTGATTAATTTTTTTTTTTGCTTGTCATTTGAATTGGATTTCTTGTTGATGGCAAGCACATCAGATTTTTCATTCCCTCTAATCTCTTTTACAAATTTCTCCGAATGTTCAATGGATTTTGTAAGATCAACAGCGGCATTTAATAATAAATCAGACGTGGACCTCAATTTTTCTTGTACTTTTTTGCTGTTAGTTCGCATTAAAATTTGATCTCTCAAAACCTGTTCATATGAGATATGTTCAAAGGAACATGAAGCTGCAAGGGACCTCAACGCTGACACATAGTCTTCTATTGATTCATCAGGTTGTTGTTTGCGTGAATAAAATATGAATCTTTCCATGACTAATTTTTTTTTCTCCAAATTACAGGTTGAGTTGTGAAGAGGCGTATTGATAAACATTTATCCTTCCTGGATTAACTAAAGCAGGTAATGTTTTAAACTCTTTTAGACCAAATCCGCCTAGACAATGTTTTATTAAAGACAACTTTCTTTCAGGTTCACAGTCATCCCCTTCCAAAACCTCAACATAAGCAAGAAAAACTGGTTCCCAGAGCTCCCATGACATTGGAGGTTCACCAGATGAAGTGAGAAAAGAAGGAGGTGCGACAATAAATTTGTCCTAGGGGGCTGCCTCCCACCCGTGCTTCTCCGTGCAGATCTGATCCTTTGTCTGTGCACACAGTTCAAGCACACTGGAAGAAAGTCACAGTATTTCTGAATGAAGGAAGTGATAATTCGAAAGGACGTGCTGGTCTTGGAGTCTTTAAGGCTTGCATTGTTAGTTGCTGACTTCTTGAAAGGCCTCCGTGGTTCAGAGGGAGGGGATTGTTGTTATTCCTCTGTGATTCTTCTGCTGGCGAGCATAACAAGGCCTTGACACAGATATCACTGTATCTTAGGTTTCGGAGCCTGAGAATTACAAAGAAACATATCTGTTTTTATAGATATGCCTTTATCAACCAAGTTATCTGATCAGGGAACTAGGACCTAATTTCACAGTCCCTGCTGTGCCTACTAGTTAACTAATTGTTGATAATGAAGGCGCCTACTAGTTAACTAATTATTGATAATAAAAGAGCAGGCCAACTTATTCTGAACTACTGAACATGGCTGTGTTCCCATGATAGCCTGCCAGCCTTTTGGCACTGGGAACCCCCTTTAACTCTTTGCTTGTGTCCTGCCAGCCAGTAGGCGTTTTTGGGCGTATTTTCCAGGAATAGAATTAGAATCAATGGCCGAGATGCACTAACAGTTATCGCTCAGTACATGGAGGCCTCTGATTGTTTTTCTATCCCGACCCAAGATGCTTCTAATTATGGTCTCAGAAGGTAAAACTATATGATAGAAGGCCTGCCCTGAACAGGATCATTTTAAAACATTATGAGCTAGCAGTTCTGTGTTGGATGGACAGCCGATTCAATAATTCCCAACTGAAGAGCCAGTTTAGGATTACTCATAGGAAACCTGGTGGTTCACTCTTCTTCCTTTTAGAGTCCTCACTCTGTGCTGTCTGATGCTACTTCCTAACTCCTGGATTGTACATTGCTTTTAACACTGCAAAGTACACCTAGGTTTCTATGTATGCTAGAGGAGAGTCACTTGGGTTTCAAAACGGGGTGCCTTTTGAAGTAGGACGAATGGTAGTAGATGTAAATAAAGAGTATGGGCCTGATTCACAAAAGTAATCTGAGACAAAATCCTAACTTTACAACTTTCGGTATTCACAGAAGGCATTTAGGAGTACTAAAGTTAGGATTGTGTCTCAGTTAAACTTAAGGTTTGGTCTTAAGTTACACTTAAGACAAGCTTAAGTTCAACTGAGAAAAAATTCTAGCCGTAAAGTAAGGATTTTGTCTCAGTTAAACTTAAGTTTGACTTAAGTTGAACTCAGGAACAAAACTTAGGATTGACTGAGGCAACAAAATCCTTACTTTAGTAGGCCTAAATGCCTTCTGTGAATACCGAAAGTCGAAAAGACTCAGATTACTTTTGTGAATCGGGTCCACAATCCTTATCAATGGATTAGGTAAGAGGCAGTAAATGAATGAAGACCTAATATATTTGACACCATCACTGACCTGAATATGTTGGAGGGATGACCCAGATGGACATGTGATAGAGCAGACAACACAGAAATGATGTGAAGCTGTGCAGCCGTCGTGGCTTTCTGACAGTAAGTAATTGATGCTGCCTCAAGGTTGAAAGGTCCCGAAGACTTTAAATGAAGCTCAATTGCTTGTTTGGCTAGTTAGGAAAAGAAGAAACAGCACAAGCTGTTCTAAGACCCACAATAGTTTTGCCAAAAGGACAAAATGTACGGTCTGGATAGCCCCTGCTATCACTTGAGGTGTAGTAGGCCTTTGTTCTAGACATAGTGAGGAACACAAATAGACAACTGGGTTTCCTGACACAGCCTGCTAGTGTTTGCCGCAAACACTCAAAATTACCAAAAGCAAGTGGCCCTACTCCCCCAATTTACCGATATGAACTCTCCCCGAATCCATGAAGTTGGCTAGGTGCATGAATCCTGACCTTTAGGCACAAGTGGGATGTGCACTGGGAGACGTTGTGGATAAGGCAAAACTGCACACATTTCAGATGAGAGATATTTGGCATACCAGAATAGCAATTCTAAATATAGGGTGCACTGATAAACATAATAAAGCACACATGGAAGAGGTATACCCAAAACACCACAGCAATGGCACAGTTACAAATGTTTGAACTGTTCAAATGTACACTTGTCAACCTTCAAGAGAAAAATAAATAATTTAGGAGAGGACATAACAGACAGAGAATTTTCAGTAGTTCTGGAATATCCTAATTTGTTATTCGGAATTATGTGGTGGATAGTGAGGCTTTGCATGAGCATAGAGGTTGGCGTAGCAAGGGTGCCATGGGTTCTTATTCAATAAAGGACAATCAACTCTCTAGCCCATGGCTAGGTGGTAAATCACTGGAATAGTTAAAATGCAGAGAGCTCCTCAAGCTCCTCGGAACCCAGTGCCACTGCACCCACTGCACTAGTGATACCTACACCCCTTAGAGCTGATACATTACAATGATAATTAACACTCTCAGCTTTGGGCTGCAAGGATTAAGTAGTCTCCACAGGCCATATTCACAACATTTTGCACCAGTGCAAAGCCAAATGTTATTATGCATACTGGCAAAAGTGTTGTTTATGGAATTACTTCCCATGGCAAAACTTATTTTGAATTGGAAAGGTGCATAATGTAACACAAAATAGTTCTTTGAGCTTCTTTGAACTACTTTGCTTCAGCGTTCCCTTGGATGGTACATGGCTATTCTAATACAAACAACATTGGTTTTTGACACAAAGTCCTCTCTAACTCATATTTGTAGACAGGGGTTTGCATCTTACAAATTACGCCTTCATGAGGTAACATTTTTAACTTTGCAGGGGTGCTGTACTGTACTGCACACAACATGGGAAAAGTTTGAAAGAAGCCTAACCATAGTATTCGTACTAGATTGGTAACTTTTCATTGCAGATCCTATGCTGTAACTAATGCAGATACCTTTGCACTATGGTGAGAAGGTGTGCGTGTGTATCACTAGGCATCCAGAAAGTGCTTGAGGGCCACTTAAAACACTGCTTAGCATGTTAAGAACAGAACTATCAATCATAAGATTCATTGGGTGGGTGACTCAAATGTCAGTGTGGCTGAAGATGCCACTCATGACATGATACCAATAAGCACTCATGGCTGAAACCTTCTCTGCCTAATGAAATGTATGAAACTGTGTGTTTATTCAGCTGGTAGCTGAATGAGTCAACACTCCTCCAGTGAATTACCACAATGCATTGTTTACCTATCTCCTTGTTCCACAGAAGCTCATTACTATGTCTCACTCAATTCACCTCCTACAAGTGTCCCCAAGCACAGCGGATTGGATTGGACAGCGCCCCCAAGCACTAATTGCCTACTGTAAGTGTCCCTTCCCCTGTGACCTGGACTACCTATTCCTATGCATTTCCTGTTTGCTGCTGCTTGCTTTTTCTGTGTTTCCAGTTCGGAAATACTAAGGAATTACAAATCCCCTTAAAAAGAAGCCCACAATTAGTACATGACCTTCCATAAGATTCTTCAAATGAGTCCAATCATACAAGATCATCAAAAGGAAGCTTTTAAGCATTACAAAACTCAATATATTCTCATAAGTGAAGAAAATATTCATGTAACATGCCTTAATTATACAGGGCAATATTTTGAAAGACGTAGATAATGAAAAAAACAGGGTAATTTATTTTCCTCATTGAGCAACTTTAAAACAGAAGAACTTATAGGCAGGTGAGAACTAAAATAAAGCCATTTTTGTTTTTTAAAAACAGGGACTCTCCCAGCTGAATTGGGTCTGTTAGCATGTATGTTTAGACTATACTCAATGCAGACAATCAGGTAATCCCGCATTGCAGCACAACATATCTGTGTGCCATACCCATAACATAACATAAATGTTTTCATTCAAAAATGATTTTACTGGTTTTTTATCTGTAAACAAGTTAGCTTGGTTAATGCACTTACCTTTGTACATTCATTTGTTCACGTGAATATTCACTGACTTTTAAGTGCTATGCACATGCTGCATCTTTATTCCAATATGGCCACCACCCTACAATTGACTGGAGCACCTTTTTTCTCCACACCCAGCTAAATAAAGACCTTCTGCACACTGTTTATCTGTCTGCCAGTAAAATTATCTATGATCTCTATTATTTAGCCTGCAGATGGGTAAAAAGTAAAGATTCAGGTATTTAGCCAGCTGCTCGTTAAATTGCAGACATTATGTACTATTTTGCGGGCTCGTGGGTGAATAGCATATTTTCTACTATTTTCTCCATGGCCGGATAAATAGTCACTGCCCAAACACAACAAGATGATGGACGGAGTGCTGAAACCTTTCAACCACTCTCCCCCAGTCACAGATCTGGGTTTATTCCATTGTTCCTTTGCTCACTACGCCAGCCCAGTTTGAATCCATCCATTTGCAAATCAATCTTGACCCTGTTCCTCTTGGGAACAGTCCAGCCCGAACTGCCTGGCCAGGTCCTCCCTGGACCGGAAACAAGCATCCTGGGACAGGTTTCAGAGTATTACTCCATATCAGCCAGGCTAGCTGTGGCACCCTAGTTCATCAATAATCATTAAGCAAAATGTTCTTCTGTGAATCATTGTAAATGGCTGATAATGATGAGAAAGAGGCATACATGTGCAGCCACCCTGCATATCTTCTTGCCATTCACATTGGGCTGGCTTTGCAAAGGTGAGTCAAGAGACACTCCTCCTCCTGTAAAGGCAATAGGCTTCCAAACCCAGGAAAGCTGGCACATCATAAACAAGACATCAGGGGGATCATGCAGCACTTTATGGGTTTGTTGTCTGTTTCCTCCCATACCCACAGCTGTGATTTCTCTGGTCTAAGATTAACTTCTCATAGTTAACATTTCAATGCCTGTAATAACAGAAGTGATTAAGGGTTAGTGATCCATTTCCTTGTGCGTTACAAGGAGGAGGTGCACTAAGTTACCACCCCCTTTTCTTTGTGACTCATAAAGACTCTTGGAGAGCTTCAAAGTTAAATTTGCAAGTCATAAACACACAGGCGACTTGCAATTGTTGTTTGCTGTGTATTGGATTTTTGCCATTGCAATGACTGCCCATCTGTGAAGCACAGGCTTTGTGAAAGCAAAAAGCATTTATGAATCTGTCCGTTTGTTCTGACATTTGTTTTTGATAATCTGAGTCAAAATGCTTACTTACTTAATATATCTATATTTTGGAACAAGGCCATGAAAGAATAAATAGACATAATACAATAAACTAGAAGAATAAAAGAATTTGCAGGGAATTCTTACTCATAGATTAGTCCAGCCAACCTTTGACAATGCACCTTAGATACATAATTTCATACTATGTAACAATCACATATACATAAAATGTGAGATAGAAATTAAAATCACTTTAACCTTAAAAACACATTCCTCATAAAAAGAACACGAATTGGCTAGTATAAAAACATCAACTAACTAAGGGGCTCATTATGAGGTCCGCCTGCCACCATAAGGGTGATTGGACCGACCGCCAGAGGTGCGGCGGTCCCACTGGCCAAATAGAATGCGCACGCAATACTGGCGGGTGCATCCTGCCCTTTTAACATTGCGGACGGTGCTGCTGGTGGCAGCACCATCCGCAATGGTAAAAGGTCATCCAAAGCATTTACCTGCACCACGTGGCAGCCACCATGCGGTGCCTGCCACCTGTTGCAGGGAACTGCAAGGGGTACCATGGGTACCCCCCTAGTGCCCCCCCCCACACTGCCTGGGAGCACTGGGCCTGCAATGGACCCCCAAAGACAATCCCCGCCATGGAACGGCCTGTTACTCGCCCACATCATAATATGGCTGGCGGTGCCTGCTAGGCACAGCCACCATATTACTGGCAATCCTAATGATTTTCGACCGACGAAAAGCAGCATCCACCGCAATACCCACTGCCATCATAATATGGCGGGTGTATTTCTCGTTACGCCATCATAATGAGCCCCTTGGTGATTTTTTTCGTCTATAACACCACATATACATCAGCAATTGAGAGACAAAGAACAGAATACATTGACTCGTGTGACTACCTAACATTAAAAATGCACAAATTAAACACCAGATATTCATTAATGCTGCAATGCAAGTCACTTCTACGGTCGCCGCCCCATCGATTTTCCACACTATTCCATAGATACAGTGTGTGTGCAAATTAAACCCCCTCTCACAACCATCCCTTCTTTCACAGTAATGACAGAGGTGCATGTGATGAGTATGGAGATCCTGGCATTCCCAGCAACTCACAATGCATGCTAGGTGATTAAGGGAAACATTTAGTCTAGAACAATCCCACAATTTGGTCAACGAAGAGTTGAACAAGGACATTCTACCGCCTTGCACTTCCTTACTTCTGCCCATGTTATTTACCAATTCCTTGAATCAACTGAATCCTGACAGCACTATCTGATCATAGGTCTCTTAAGAATCTAAATGTGGTGGTACATGTTAAATTAGTATCAGTAGAAATGAAAGATGTAAAGGTTGATCAAACCCCTGTGAGAGTTGAAGATTTACAGTGGGAAAAAGTAATCAATTCAATTCAATTCAAACAAGCTTTATTCGATTTCAAAAGTTAAAATCATAAAAGCACATGATATAAAAATAAATTTTACAATATACACAATCAATAGAAGCTTGGTCAAAGATCATTAATGTCAAAAGTGTCACAGTTAAAAATATGAGTTTCATGTAATTTAAGAAAACCCATATCACCTGCAAATTACTTAAAAAACATTTGTACATTTAAGACAGTTTATATTACTAAAACATCACATTGTGTTCCGAAATGTAATCACAAGTTTCAGAAAGCTAGATACTGTGTGAATAACATGATCTTCATCTAACTGTTGCAGCTTGGTAAAGGCTAGTGTACAAGTTCGAATCCCCCATGCCCTAAGGACAGGTAACAAAAAAGCCCTTCGTGGTGGCTGATCAAATTTGCAAAACAGCACACAATGTATGTTCGATTGATACGAAGTATCATCACAAGGAGATGGTCCATGGACCAATTGTTACAAAGAGGGAAGGTAATCAAACGAAAAAAGTACCTAGCCTAAAGCAAATCAGCAGCATACGGGCATAGGGGCTTGACACAGAAATAAGATACCTTTGTAACCCCTCATAAGAGGTAATTTGCTGATATCTAAGGATACTATGTTTCCCTTTTTCAAAACTCCACCTTGCACTCGCTAAGTGGTCAAGAGCCAATTTTTTCACCGAGCCTCTCGATACCAGCTCCATACTAGTTGAACTGGCAAAGAATTCCGGGTGTCCTATCTCATTTAACATATTTCTAACGTAGGATAGCCATTTAATATTGGCTACTGCGTCGAGAGAAAGACAGTCATTGATTAGGTCTCTGTTTAATGAGGTCTCACGTGTAACCCAAACCTTATGCCAGAGGAGTATGGGGGAAATCCTTATGATGTCTGAAATGTATGGGAGGCCCGCTTCTATATGTAGCATGTATGTGGAGGTGGATTTGAGAACACCTAATAGATGGCAAATAAACTAATTTTCAGAGCGTTGAATTGACTGGGCATTTTCCGTCCCCCACAAGCCAGCACCGTATGTAGCTTTTGAAACACATTTAGCTTTGTAAATGTATATAAGTTCTTTCGCTGGTTTCCCCCCTAATTTGGCCGCGAAATTACTCCAAGCTCCAATGGTGCGTATAAAAGATAGTTGTGTAGCGGTCACTGCTGCTTGCCAGCTTCCCCTCCTATCAAAATTTACGCCTAGGTAGGAAAACCTATCCGTGATTTCAATTCTCTTACCATCGAGGAAAATTGGGCAGGATGCCCTCTTTGTCCCTTGCCCACAGGGCATTGTAAAGGTTTTTGTTATATTTACTCTTAGGCCGCTGTCCTTCATAAAACTGGTAAATTTATCCACGGTCCTCTGTAAGCCTAATCTAGTCCGTGACATTAAAGCCGCGTCGTCGGCGTATAATAATATTGGTACTGGGGTCCCGCTAATAGTGGGGTAGTCATGTTGTGAATCCCTAAGGTATTGTCCGATGGAGTTGACATATAGGGTGAATAATAGGGGTGCTAAAATGCACCCCTGTCTGACCCCCCTCTGTACAGGGAATGTATCTGTGCACTCCCCCATACGGCCGTACCTCACCCTTGCTCCTGCACCCCTATACAATTCTTTAATAAAGGACAGAATTTGACTGTCAATGCCCATATCACTGAGTGTTACCCATAGTAACTCATGATCTACACAGTCTAAAGCGGAGCTTAAATCAATGAAGGTTTTCCGCTCTTTGCCTGGGTATATTTGGAAATAGGTAGGGCCAGGTTTAATCACTGTTCCACGGTCCTTTTGCCTGATCTAAAGCCGTACTGCAGGTTTGAGATAACATGATTTTCCTCCCCCCAAGTTTGGATCCTATTTAAGATAATTTGGCCCGCCACCTTCATCAGTGCGTCCAAGAGTGAGATTGGCCGATAGCAGGTGGGGTCGTTCCTATCACCTTTTTTAAAGATGGGAACGACTATGGCATCAGGCCAGGAGGATATAAAGCCATGTTGATTAGCCTTGTTTAACACATTCGTAATCATGGGGGCCCAAAGGTCTGACTCTGCCTTATAAACGTCGATTGGAACACCGTCCGGGCCCGGTGCCTTACCTGTTGGACTATCTTTAATAGCTTTAGTCACTTCCTGACAGCTAAAGGTTATATCAAGTGGGAAAGGGCTAGGTTGGTTACAGTTATGAAGGCTAGCCGTCCTGTCGCTGGGGGCGTCCGCGGGGTCACCAGTAGCGGCTCTATCATAAAGATTTTTAAAACGAGTCACCCAGGTATCCCCACTTATCGCTATATCTATGAAATCAGCCTCATGAATTTGTAGGTAGGGGGCATTTGCCACCTTCCAGAAGGCCATATTGTCTCTTCTGTGAGATGCCTCTTGTAAGGCCACCCAGGCCTCTCTCTTCAATGAAGCTTTCCTTGTCTTAATTGTCTTTGTGTATGTCTTTCTGGCTTGCCGAATTAGCTCAGGGTTTCTTGGTGTTACCTGCAGGGTCTTTTTAAGGGCTGTTAGCGCTTTGGTACAGTTTCGGTGAAACCACCTATGAGCTTTATTTACCTCAACCCGGGGTTCTCTGGTCAGTAGGGCTTTTGCAGCTACTTGTATTTTGGAGAAGGAGGCCATAACTTTATCTGGGTCTTCATCTTGTGCCAGGCAAATGGACATATCTTCATAGGATATCGATACTAATTTTCTCAGAAAACCTATTGGCTCCACCTTATCCCACTTAATTGTGCAGCCATTTTTGGATGCCAATTTGATCTTTGGTGTATAAGGTGGATTATCCACTATGGTTCATATATGCCCTTTAATTTTTAAAGTAAAGGATATAGGGCAGTGGTCACTAAACAGAGCCTGACCTGTTTCCCAGGTTGCTATTAACCCAGCATGGGCTGTGGATATTAGTGTGAAGTCAATTATGGAGTTGGTCCCCCTCCCATTAAAGGTTGGTTGGAACAAAATACTCGGACTGCATAGCTCATTTATAAAGGACAAGTTAAGATAAAAGAGGACATTATTGAGGGTACTACCAAGTTTCGTATGGGTGAAAAGAGTGGGGCTATCTTCCCTATGCTCAGTTAGGCCGCAAATGCCCATAGAGCACTGAGGGCAGATAGTACAATTAAAATCCCCTACCCATATCATAATCTTCTCTCCTACCGACCGGTCCTTTAGAGCAATTAAGCTAAACAAGAGCTTGTTAATTATGGTCTCTATCATATCAGGTGGCACATTATTGTAAAAATGCACTATAATCATATTGTTTATGTGGCCCCAGTTAATCGTCAGGATTTGGTAGAAGTCGGTGGTCAGAAACTTGTGTACTTTAATGTCCCCTGCTGTGGAAACGTATGTGCTCAAACCCCCTCTATTTCATCCCTGTGCACTTGCCGTGGCTGGGGTATGAAAGGTTTGGAACCCAGTTATATGTATTTCTTCTACGGACCATGTTTCCTGTAAGCAGATTATGCTGTGTTCAGTGACAACATCTAACCATGAATGCTGGGACACTTTACTTTCCAGACCAGCAACGTTCCACGAGAGCAGGCTGTGAATAGAATCCATCCGCTTAAGACGTATATTCTGTGGAGTAAGACTTTCTCTGTCTCCCTTAGGTGAAAAAGGGGCTATTGAGGCCTGGGGTTCTAATAAAAATTGTGGAGCCGTAGGCGTATCTGCCACCATAGTCACCCTCTGTTGATGTTTGTCTTCTTCCCGGCAGCGTCATTTGAGTACCCTAAGTCTCCTTCCAACTCCGGCACTGCCTTCTTCCTTGGCTGATTTAACACTGTGAGCGGAGGAGTAACAGGTTTTAGTGGATACTCTGCCGAAATAGTCCTAAAATGTCAATCTAGCTCATCCAGTCCCGAGAAAACGTTGTATCAGTTGGCTAAGGCAATTGGCCAATAAGGGGTGTGAGGTACTTGCTGAATGCTGTCACCCCGGTGGTTAATGGTCCTTTCTACGTGCCTAAGTACAGAGTAAGTAAGTCTCTGTTGGTTTATGTTCATAAATAAGGGGCGTAGGGGGTATGTTTAGATTTGGTAGAAAAATCACAGGGGCCATAAGGAGTCATCAGCGACTGAGGGTAAAAGTAGCTCAGGACTCGAGACGATATGCCTCTACCTCCCCGCTCCAGGTACCAATCAGCGATATGCATTACCACCCTCCGACCTCTAAAATTAATAATGATTACGTCCCCATTGATGTCTTCAGGTCTTTGTCCCACCCAGGCTAGTCTTCTCACATGCGCTATTTCTCCGTCCATGGTGGGGGGAAGTGGCCTATTGTGTCTGAGCCAGTGGACTACTTTGTTCTTTAAATCTGAGTAGCCTTCCCTCTTCCCTTCATTGAGCTCTGGGACTCCCGTGAGTACTATGACGTATGGGGCCGCTTCTGGAGGCAAGTCTATGTAAATGTAAATGTATTTCGATTTATATAGCGCACGAATCACCCAGGGGTCTCAAGGCGCTTGCTTAGGGAACCCGTCCTGGTATTCCCCTGTGAGATACCCCGGCAGGGTATTCACAAGGTGAAAGCCAGGCATCCCGCCGCGAGGGGCCGTAGTGGAGATTAAGCAAGCTATTGCCCAGAGTCGCAGAGTGAGACCCCGTGAGTCGAGTAGGCACCGGAGGGAGAATTGTCGAGTCCGTGGAATTTTTTTTTTTTTTTTTTTTTGAGCCCGAGACCCGCCGAGGCGGGGAATCGAACCCTGGTCCGCGGCTGATCTCAGCTTCCGGGTCTGCTCCCTCTAACCACTGAGCCATGCTTCTCCACTTGTGAGATCCTAATCTTTTTGTGGCCTTTTCTAGAGGGTGGGCCTTGTCGAATGTTACATCTTTAATAAGTAGTGGTAGTTTAGAGGTGTAGCTGGGTAGCCCTCTACCCCTGGTCTCCTTGACCCCTGTTACTTCTTTCTCAACCTCCTTGCTAGTCTTTTTAGAACAAAATGGAGTATCTCATTTTATAAGATTGCTGGTGGGCTTCTGCCCTCCACGCATCTGGTTAGTTTCATGGGCTGCTAAATCTTTTAAATCTTTTAAGAGTTTAGTGTTTAATGTGGTTGCTTCCTCTAAGGTATTTAGTTGGTCTCCCAACAATTTTACCCTCTCCAGTAATGGGAGAAGTAGGAATCTAACTAGATGTTCTATGTTCTCCGCTGTACACTGCTTAGAGGTAGTTTCGATGGATAGGAGTTTGGGCGGATTCCTTGTTCCCTGAAAGTTTAACTCTACTGGGGGCAAGTTTTTCTGATTTCCTAGCGTGGTATGGTCCGTGGGGGGAGTTGTACAAGTTCTGGGTGTTTTAGTTCGCCTACTCCGATGGGAGTTCCCCCCCTCTTCCTCTTCATTGGCGCTCCTTGTCCTAATAACTTTTGTGGGGCTTTACTCTTTTTGTTCACGGGAGTGGGGTTAGGCAGCTGTAGCAATGAGGGCTCCTCCAAAGATATATCCAAAGAGGGATCCAGGGTAACGATATCGCGATACACCCTCCTAGTGGCTCTTGAGATGAAAGTTGTGAATTGTCCTGAAGCAGTAATGGAATACTAATATCAGTAATAAAGGTATTCTCGTTGCTCTGTATACTTTGTTTAGAGGGAGAAGTTGTCAGTATTAGTGAACCCAGAGATGAGCGGTTATTTAGTTGGAACTCTAATGACAGACGGCTCTCTGCAGCTGAAATTTCATGGTCCAAAGTCGAGACAATCTTAGTTAAAAACGCATCCAAAGTCCCTCTAGCACTCCCCCCTCCCTGGGTTTTCTTACCCTTACCGGGTGTAGTAGTCATCATCAAAGAGGTAGTCAGATATGCCACGATGGTTAAAAGTCACAAATTGGACAGAGAATGTTGGTACTATAACCGGTATGGCACTATCACCCTCAAAACACCTTGTTCCGTTACCAGGATCAGGTCAGATACAAAATATCTTGCTAACCTTTAGTCCCAAAGGGGGGTGGCCCAGCCCTGCCTTGTACGGGCGTAGACGGGCCCGCCCTTGGCCTGGACTTCGCCCGGCGCCCGCCCGTGCGCGTCCCGTGAGTCACAGTAATGGGCGTAGCTATATCGAAAGATGCAAGGAGGCGGGGGCGGGAAGAGGCACCAGGGGCGGGAAGAGGCACCAGGTGCGTCGTGTCACGAGACGCTCTACCTCTGGTCCTCGCAGTCCCGCAATATCAAAGTCAGTTCAGCCCCGTTGAGGAAATGTGTCCGTGTGGCAAAAGAAGGCTCCCAACTTGCACAGGTCAGTTGTCAACCACAGTTCACGGCTGCGAGCGGCGCCCGCGGAGCGGGGCCGCGAGCCGTTTTATGATGCAGGGATGCGGGGGCCGGGAAGAGGCACCAGGTGCGTCGTGTCATGAGATGCTCTACCTTCTGGTCCTCGCAGTCCCGCAATATCAAAGTCACTTCAGCCCCTTTGAGGAAATGTGTCCGTATGGCAAAAGAAGGCTCCCCACTTGCACAGGTCAGTTGTCAACCACAGTTCACGGCTGCGAGCATCACTTTTATCTAGATTACTTTCTCTTTTTTTCAGGATGTGATCTCTGCCATTGAATTGTGTGTGACCTCGCACCTTCAGGAATACCGACAATACCGACAAGTCCAGACATAAGTGAAGGCATTTCCTGGAATTACTGGAGAAGGTTTGTGATATGTGATGACCAAAAGGATCACCTTGACATTTCCTGACAAGTGCTCTCATAATCTATGAGTGAATGTAGTTTCATCTTCCTGGGCTTCCTATATTATTTTTATGTACATGGACAGTCATGCTGTACCAAGGTTTGTACTTAGTCAACTATAGCTGTATCCGTAGATTTCAAATTATTTCCCTAGGAATGGGATCAACATGCTGGCCTGGGAATACCAGGCAATGTATATATCTCTCGGACATGGTGTGGAGTCAGTGGGTGACATGAGGGCTGAGCAGCTCTATCTTTAGCTAGGGGGTGAGGCTTTTCTGCCCCTCCCCATGCTATTGCACACAGGTATTTAGGAATTGGGGCAGCAGCTACCCAGAGCCTGTGCAGCTCTTTCTGTGGCTCTGGTGAATACAGGGCCGCTCTCGCCCCACACCACCTCTCCCAGGACCCTCCAAAGAAACTATCCCTTTTAGGGCTCCTCACTCTTTTTTTTACCCTGAACTTGTTATTCTTTCTCAGCATCATATATGTTATGAAAAGTAGTAGACCGTTGGTGAGAGCAATATGACAGATAGTGTATACTTAGTTAGTTCTCTCACATACAGACTCAGCTTGCTGGTTCTGTAAATGACTTTCTGCTCTCTCGTCAATCTCACCAGAACTCACCTTTCTCTTCCCTGCTACTCTGCACACCCTCTTTCCCACCCGACCGGGAGACAGAGGCATACATGTACCACCTGCTGTTAGCTGCTTTTAGCAGGTGGTAAATGTATGTATTAAAATCCAAAGAACCGGGAACTCCGTGTGATGTTATGACTGGTAAATCACAATGGGGTTGAATTTATAATTGCATGGTACTGTCACGGATCATCTCCGATTTTTAATTTAGTAGCATACATTGCAGAAGTTGTGTACCTTCAAAGTATAGCTCATGATCAAATATTCATATGTAATTGTATACATTTGTTTTATCAACACATGTTGTGTTTTACTTGCTTATATATTTTGATTGTTACAGAATTCTAGGATATTTATATGTAGGAGTTCTGCTGCAGCCCAAAAGGGCTCTCCTCGATGGTTTAGACCTTTACATACAGACACTTACAAATGGCACCATGAGGAATCCTCAAGACTCTGGAGAGGGCAATGGAACATTTTCCACTGAGTAAAGAATTAGAGCTCCCGAAGTAATAAAGTCATAAAAACATAATGGACCTTTATGATTTACGATGAGCCAATGACAAGAGGTTAAGATTGTTTTAAAGGCTTTATTTTTATCTATAAGGTTAGAATCTCAAATATCTTTACTGAGTACAGTAGTTTGCAGAAAGAAGAGAAGAGATTAGAAAACAGCAATCAAGATGTGTTCCATAAAGAAACCCAGCACGCTAGCTCCGGCACCAAGTCTGAATTAGAACCCATAAAGATTTCTGTTGGAAAAGAGTGGTAAATAAGGGACGACCAGGGCCGGACTGGCTACCGGGCAGTTGTGTGTGCTGCCGAGCAGGGGGATGATTTCTCCGTGGTGTGTGCGTATTTCGTTGATGGGGACCTGCGTGCGCTTTGAAAAAAAAAAGCAAAACGAATTTCGTTTTGCACACACAGGTCCCCATCAACGAAAGCATCCCCCTGCTCGGCAGCACACACAACTGCCCAGTAGCCAGTCCGGCCCTGGGGACGACCTTCTCATGAAGAGTAGTTCTAGAACACTCAGCTGAGTTTCCCACAATTGCAGTAGCAACTGTTTTAGAATAGCGATCTGTGCAGAAGCATTGATCACAAATTAATAAAAAAATCACCTCAAGATTTCTCAAAGGAATCAACTCTCCATGAAGAAAAGTCTGGGGCAGAGGAGAAATCCAGCAGCAAGACCACCGGATTGGTAAAGGGAAAGTAGTGGTGTGGTGTCTAACTTACTAGGAACACTCGTTAATATGACTTTCTCAATCAAGTATCAATTTGTGAAGACGTCTTCACTCGATGTCCAATCAGAAGAGCTCGTAAGGTGGTGTTGTCAGTCATGCAATGCATCATGTTCCAATTCCTGCAGGCTGCAATCTTGTAATCTGGATTGATATAGTTTTCAAGCATAATTGTTACATGACAGAAGGTTCCCATGAGAACCATCTTTCATACGTTAAAGACGCACTATGAGTTTCAATCCAGAAACAAAGGCTAGTCAGCGAATATGAAAACATATATCAAGGTAATTGGATGCAACATTTATAAGTCTACATCACCCTTTGTTCTTTACAATTTCAATAAGTCTATTATTCTTAGTGGAATTGATCTAACACGGGGTAAGAGGAACTAAATGAACATAATTTTAAAGTCAGCATATTTCTAGAATGACATCAATGTTAGGCTACTGCACAGAATACTTTACTATGAGCAAATGTGGAAAAGAAAGCTTCGGGCCTAGTCACTGCACAGGCCAAAGAATCATTGTTTCGTGCACATTTTTGAAATACATGCAATTATAAAAGAAGCATTTCTAATAACATCTTCCATGTCTACATTGTCACTCTACAATATATTTTAGTTTTATTTATTTGTTCTACTAAAGGTATTCACACATTTTGTGAGTCATTTTAAAAGGGCATTTCATTTGTATTTAAACATGATCTAAAATGCATTTCGAATCTGATAAAATATGTCGATTTCTAAATATGTGGTCATTTCTCCCAATTCCTTTTCATAAAACTTGTGTTAGGGGGTTTCATTCAGCACTGTTTATCAGCGTTTAAGATTCTTCGTGTCACAGTGTGCAAGAGGGATCACAGTATTTTATTTATGTCCACTGGTTTCTGTGTCATGTTCCCTGAACTAATCACGTGGCATAATGTATAAACACTGTACATACTTGAGTCCTTTTAGCAGAGCAGCCATTTAATAGATGGGAAAGTTTGGGCATTTTATCGTAGCAGGTAAATTCATTCTTTTAGGCACTGATGTGTTTCAGTAGTTTAAAAATGTTTAGTTATGTCAATGGTTTCCGGTGGATGCAGTGGCGTTTTCAAGTTCATTTTATGTTTGAGGGTGGTAAAGGTTTTTGGCACAGAGTATGTTGTTTACTTTGGATAGTGGTGTTTGCACGCACGCTTCGTGCATTATTCTGGTGAGGATTTTGGCACAAAGCACGTTTATTTTGCATATACCATAAACATGAGAGAACATTATTTAGAATATAATTGCATGATGAATTGTATATTTGTTACGTTGCATAATCCATTTTGTTTATTTTTCACGAACGCATGTGTTTGATTAGTACCATTCTATCCACTGGAGGCTTTTGATGGGATCAGATAACATAATTTTAGTTAGATGTCACACAAAATGGGATGTTTAATTTGTGCTGGCTATTGTTGGTTATTACATGATTTCTTTTATCACAGCTACCCCGAGGAAGATGAGTTTGCCTGAAATGCATTGGGTTATATCATCTATGTTGAGTTATGAGGAGCAGTGAATCGCCATGTGTTTTGGGGAAAAGCTTGGATAGGAATCTTGCTGAACGTGCTGTTGAAACTCTAAAGTACAAAAATACACCAGGGGTGGCTCTAGGCTCATGGCGGCCCTGGGCAGGGTGCGTAGGGAGGGGGCCCCGGAGGAACGGAGGCCAGTGAAGAGGGGGGGGGGGGGGGGTTAGGGTGTTTGGAAGTGGGCCGCCACACAAATATGTATCCATCCTCAGAGGATTATTATATTAAGGATATATATTGGCGTGGCGGCCCCTGGGGTTTGGAGGCCCTGTGCAGGTGCACAGCTTGCACATGCCTAAGGCCGCCCCTGAGTGCACAGATTAAAGTAAATCACCAATGGATTCAAAATTGGAAAATACTGGTTGAACTCATTTGATTGTCAGTTCACGCTTGCTGGCTGTCCATCCTGGGCTCAAGGGACCTGACAAGGCTCCAGCTTCTAAACTAACATATTCACGCATACAGACTTCAGGGTTGCACGCCCAAATATTGCATTTGAGCATTATACATCTTTGAGGATTTCTGTTCTTCGGTATGCCCTCTACCACTTTTGATGAGCACTGTCACGGATTTACCACATGGAAATGGTGAACATCCATGCACATTTGCTGCTCTACTAGTACTGTGCAACTCAGTTCAGTATTTTACACTTCTGTTTTAAATCTGGGCATGATAATACCATGAGAGATCATTTCCTTGAGGATAAGATAGGAGAAGAGATTGTGAATAAAGTGGTAGCGCAGTAATACGCGACCGATAACAGGAGATATTTCAAATACGGTCGGTGAAATCAGGAATATGGAGCTGATGCTCTGCCTTTGGAGAAAAATGTTATAGCAGGCAGGGTGCTAGATCTTACACAATAACTGTGCTGTTAATTGATGAACTACACCACAATGTACACAATGTTGAGAAACTGAGCACATTTTATCTTTGTGAATCAACAAAAACCGTCTTCATTATAATAACTATAACCAGGACACATGGCTAGGAATCAACATACCCAAATGAAAACAATTAAATCTCCCTAAC
Organism: Lissotriton helveticus; assembly: GCF_964261635.1. NCBI lineage: Eukaryota > Metazoa > Chordata > Amphibia > Caudata > Salamandridae > Lissotriton > Lissotriton helveticus. Next base: position 1,711,956,990 of record NC_136059.1, read on the forward strand.
ATCTTGGGTCCCTTTTCGTCCTTAATTGAATCATACTTAGCATTGTACCCTGGACTCTAGCAGGACTGGAGAGGCATTTAAATTGGCTACAAGAACATTTTCATTAAAATGATATAACACATTTTGCTTTCCAGGAAATGTGGCACAACAAACCTGTATAATTTAGAGGTTATATTGCCTATGAAGTGAAGGCTTTAAAAGATGTGAAGGTTCAAGTATCTGGCAAGTTAATGGCCCTGATCTAGTCTTCTGTACCATTATAGATTACACAAAACTGGCTCATCCCTGACAAGTTTTGACATTATAGATTCAGGGCTGAAAACCTGTGACCTGTATTATCGGTCCAAGTAAGTCAAGTGCATTGAAAACAATAAACTTATATATTTCTCCTTGATGTCATCGTTATGTTTACTTGACTGAACTAGTACATTTGATTGGGGACATTGGAAAAAATATAGTGACCTCTATATTTTATCATTATGTGGCTACAAGACGAAAATCCTATCTCTAATAATGAAAAAAATTACCTCGACACAGAATAGGAGGAGTCTTTTGGTATTCCAGACACGAAACAAAAGCATGTTAAAACAGATACAAGAGAGACCAGATTAGCAAGTATCATTAACCATTTATTCTAGCAGACACCAGTCTGAGACTTTGAAGTGATCCACCTTCTATTATTTTTATCTAGTGAAAAACATGCAGGATAGAGAACTATGCTGAAGTGTTTATTCTCCATTAAATATCCGATGGAACCTACGTTCTAAATGCGGGAAAGCATTCCTGGCAGAGTCACTCTGTGAATTCAAAAGTTATATATAATTTATCGGTGTCTTAAAGTACAAGTGTGTGGCTAAACCATTTACATTCTAAAATATTCACTTGTAAACCCGCCCAAAATAGCTGAAATTGTGTCAGTATACTAAAACAGTTGCCACACTCAGAAGTTCCTAAGTTTAACAAGAAGAAGCGTCATAAAGGACAGACTATTGAGACCTTCACTGCCAAGAAGAATCTAAGCAAAGACATACATTTGGCATTTAATTTCTAAATCGGAACATAAAAATTTGAATTTACGGAAAGCACTATCAAATTATATATGGGCCTCCTAAGATCAGGTTTCTGGGTAGATTTTGCACTGAGGTAATGACTGATGTAATGAGAAATCAAGAAAATCATGGCAGTTGGCAGGAAAAGATATAAGTTTACAGAAGTGAGTAGCAGCTGATCCTAATTCTGTTTTTTTTTATTTTTTATTCAGTTTGAAGACAAAAAAGCAAAGATAGTGTTTAAGTTTACATGGATGTCGATATAAATAAAACATTATAGAAATCATATATATAGCTTAATACAGCCAAAAGGAAAGAAAGAGAGAGAAACAAGTGAAAGGGCGAGATTTTGATCGATACCTTATCTCTATTGATCTAAACCTCGATCTGGTCGACTGAACCTTTGTTGCCTGTCTTTGAGGATAACAGTACATCCATTTCAAGTTAGTTCACCCAATAAAGGACTCTGCTCCCAAAGATCACAAACAACTTCTAGCTTTCAAAAGTTTATTGTAAAGATATGATAAGCTGCAAATACAGGCATCTCAGAATGAGATTCACGAGATACACAGGTCCAATTACATACATGTGCTCTCGGAAAGCCCTCAGACGAGCAACGGAAATCACTAACACAAGTTCTAAGAATAATAAAGCTATCAGCATTGACGCATATCTCTCCTTCATTTAGGTTGGAGGAAAACGCACAGGTTAGGCTGTCCCTACCCTGCTCTAAATGGTATCCCTACTTAACCAAGTCCCAACCTAAATAAAGGTGTCAGCAGTGAATGACCCCCAAGGGAAGTCACTCACTCTAAGTCTCTTGGTGAAAACCTATAGTTCTCCAGTCATGACCCCTCTCTGCCTACCCATCCGCTCTCTAAAGGGTCCTCAGGTATCTGCTCTAACTCCACCCAGGGGTGCTGTCCCTAATACAAAACAGTCAACAACATTTGAGACGCCCCTTGCGAGACGCCCCTCACGTGGTGTAGCTTCTGGCTTTTTCCATGATGCTTTGTATTGGGCCTCATACGTTAGAGTTGACCTTGCTTCTCAGACTCTTCTCCGGCCCGCTGATACCCCTTAAACATTCCAGAACCCTCCTCCATGTCTGGGCCGTCTACTGAACAGACCTCTATTCATTCATTTATAATTGGATCCCCCCTTTTCCTGTGCAGACAGATATCTGCAGCCAAGAACCCAACTCTCATAGACTTCCAAAAAGGCTTGCAACATTTCTCAGCCCAGACATGTACGTGCAAATCGATGTTAAAACATTTCAGGCCTACAATATTTTTCATCATAATTATAGCATTCCACTTCTTCTTTAATTAAAGCATGTTAATACTCTTATTCTATTATTCAGTAAACATTTTTATAAATCTTGGCCCATTAATGCAATGACCAAAACATCAATACAATCTGTGTCGTGAAAAGAAACACCTTCCCTTTTAGCTCTGGCCCTGAGGCCTACCACATTCTGCGTTTAACCACCTATCATCTTACATTTTAACAGCTACACGACATAGATTCAGAAATAATCACATCTACTAAAATCATATAATGCCACACATTTCTGTATTAGTTCCACTTCTACTTAAATCTCTACTTTAGCTATACATTCAGAATATTATTACAGATACTATTAGCACTCATGGCATTTCTCCTCATGATTTGTGCTTACTACAGGTAAGTGTGATGTACTCATACATTTAAGTCAGTTTGCGCTCTCTCAGTTCCCCCCTTTGATGACCTCTCGGGGTCATCACTAACATTTAGACTGCAGTTATTGCTGGCATTCTCTGCGCTTCCAGAGCCCTCAGGCTCCTGTACTGATTATCTTGTATGGCAGCCAATCTCTGCAGCTGCTCTCTTTGGGCCCTTTCTGACCTTCTTGCTCTGTACCATTTGAATACCCTCACCAATCCCCACAATATAATCCCACAGATCAATATTATGATGATAGGTTTTAGAATATTAACTGTTTAGCGGATAGATGCACAGCTATTTAATTGAGCAGCCCCTGTGTATGCGAATATTTTTATGCAATGGTATGAAACACAACACATTCTCAATAATAGTGATTGGACTAAACACCTCAAAATGATAACTCGATACATCGATGATTATTTCATCGTCTGGACTGACACTGAAGAGTCGCTAAGAATGCAACTTAACAAATTCAATACCATTGATCAACGACTTCAATTAACCTGGGAGATCTCAGATACCTCGGTTAACTTTCTTGATGTGAAAGTTAGTGTAACTCCACAAGGCTTCGTCACTGATCTGTACGTGAAGCCCACAGACAGGAATAATATGTTATTACATTCCAGCTTCCATGAACCTAACCTGATACGGAACTTACCGTACTCTCAGATGGCGAGAGTTAAAAGAATTTCGTCAGATTCAACTACCTTGACAGTGAGACTTAATGAAATGTCCAAAAAGTTCACCAACAGAGGTTATCCCAAATCTTTAATAGAAGATACGAAAAAGAGGATTGTGGAGACTGATAGAGACAAGTTATTAACACCAACCAACAAACCTGAACAAACACGGACGGTGGTAGTCTCTAAATACTCGACTTCTAGCAGGAAATTCAAACAAAGTATTATGAAACACTGGTCAATCCTGAACTTAGAACCTGACTTTGGGAACTCTTTTAACCAATCACCAATATTTGCCTATACCAGGGCCAGAAATTTAGGTGAAATGGTACAACTTAAACCTAAAGAGAGCATTTCATTCCATGGAACTAGACCCTGTTTAAATTGCGGCAATTGCAATAATATTATTAAAGGTAATTCAATCCAACATCCGAGATATGGCAACTCCATCAAACTACATGTTAATGCCACCTGTGACTCCAGTAACTTAATATACGGAATCAAATGCCCATGTGGGAAGTTATACGTTGGGAAAACCGAGCGCCGCATGAAGGTTCGACTCACGGAACATAAGTCCAATATCAGACTCAAAAATTCCAAGTCAGCTCTATCATCGCATTTCGTTGAAGCTCAACATAATGTATCTCAAATCAAGTTTATCATTCTTGAGACAGTCACAAAACAAGAAGGAAGAGACAATAACAAATTTCTGCTCCGGAGAGAGAACTATTGGATCTACAAATTATCGACCCAGAAGCCTATGGGTCTCAACGAAAGAATTGAATTTTCCTGTTACTTATGATTTAATTGCTCTAAATACCTGTTTGTGATGTTATTGTGTGTATTCCCGTTCATTAGCATGTTGACACTGCCTAAAAACAGCATATCTTAACACCGTTTAACGTAGCCATCTGGTTAGTTGTTTGCGCTTACATCCTCACAGACCTGGGTTCGATCCCATGTTGGGTTTAGATTTACATGGCCCAAATTTCTTTTATTACTTTTTTAACTTTTTTTGAAACTCACATTACATTTCGTTAGCATTTTATACACTACATTACCATGTTTTTTTGGTAATGTTAAACACAATGGTTTGAAGCTTCTAACCGAAAACCCCGATACGAACAGCTTAAACTGTTAAGTTTAGTCTGTTTACTCTGTTCATGAGACCGCGAGCACACCTGTGATACTCCCCCATTTGAATTTAAGAAGCGCGGCAAACGAAGGTTTCCCGCCGGCGTTTTGCAGGAAATAAACATCGGACCTAAGCACATTGACGTATCCGCTCAGGTTAGTTTTCACCATCTCAATACACTGCACCCAGTAGAATGTGGTTTTTCATACCACGGAGTGTAACACCGTTTCATGTACTTTTCCTTTAGATTTTTCACATAACTGCTTACAAGAAGCACGTAAGTGAGACGTCGTTTTCCAAACCTCTATGTATATAGGTAGCCATTAGAATGTTTTTGGACACGTAATGTTATAAGATGGTTTATCGTTCGTTTGCTTTATCTTCTCCTTTAATCACTTACCAATATGTTTTGTAAAAAGTTTGATTTTACATGATGCTTGACATATCATTTACTACGATTCTAATACATATGTATATTGTTGTTTTTAGTGTCAATTCCCTGATGAAGGGCATAGCAAAAATGCCCGAAATGCATTGGACACGCCTTGAAAGACAGTGCTTAAAAGATTAACGCTGCAAATGATTGTTTAAAACCATCAATGAGTTTTAAAAAAAACAAGAAGAGAACTTTAATATGGAATAAATATGAACTATAATGAACATTGAATGGAAGTCACTTTCTTGTTTTCAAGGAGGGACAACAGTTTGTGTGCCAACTAAGGGATGAGACCAGAGATTCTCTGGCCTCACGTTTCAGGTTTTAGAATATACCACACAAAGCTTTTGCCTAAGGTGGAAATCCACCCTCCAACTTCACTCATTCCGTGGCCCACCTTTTCCCAGACATTTTCTCTACTCAAGTCTTCGATCTCCTTGTGAATACTAGTTATGTTCCTAATAACTTTCTCAAGGGGCTTCGAATTGTCTGGAATGTAAGTACAACATTCCTGGACCTTCAAAGCCTTACAGACTCCGCCCTCTTTTGCTAGTAGGACATCTAACGCAAGACGGTTCTGAAGAACCATAGCCCTTATCGATTGCATCTCTCCTTCTACCAGCATTAAGGACTGAGCAGTGCTGGCAGACAACCTGTCGACAACTGTTGCCAGTCGTCTAATTTTAACATCATTAAGGATTACCCCCAAAAGAGGGAACATAGCTCCAAAGACATCTCCAACCATTTCTGCATCGCCTACATCCCTCTTTCCCCTCGATGATGTCTTGCCCTCAATGATCACTAAGTCTTGTGCATGATATATTTTGGGGAAGACAATTGCTAAGTAACATGATCCATACCAGTTGTCAGGTAGTCTCACGTAGGCATTTCTTCCACATACAAAATACACATTTGGAATCACTTGCATTCCCTTCAGGAAATCTTTAGTATAGTACTCTAGATTGAAAGCATGTTCACAGTCTACTTCTCCCACGTATACATTTTCATAATACGTTTTGGCTCGGTGAAGACATAGCTTTCCTCTCTGTGTCTTATCTAAAGCTATTGGACCACTACTACCCTTTCTCTTGTGTGCCTTCTCTTCCTCGGTCCAATCTGTTTTCCATTGTCCTGATTTTTTCAAAATCTTTTGTCTCCTGTAACGATCATCCACCTGCCCTATGAACTTCTTCTCGACTTCTGACACCTTGCATGTCAGGTTATTTCTACGGGCATGTGAAGTATCTAAGGTAATCCAAGGAATGAAGAACTTGGCCAATCTGTCTTCACTCTTCCAGTAGTCCCATTTGTTCATCTGCTTATAATTTGGGACTTCTGGCAACACTGAATCATAATTGGAGAAATAGTATTCAAAACTATCTCTCTCATAAAATATACTAAGCAATAAGCTACATGTAATGCCATATGTCAGCGGGAGGTGATGATATCGAATTCCTTCATCTACAGACGCCGGCAACTGCATGCAGACGTAGCAATCCTTAACCTCCATGGCATCCACGTATTCATATAAGAGTTTAGCATAAGCATTTGACCTAAAGTCTCCTTGGGACTCATCTACGTGTAACCTGCGGGCTTCTGCAGCTAATAACGCTTTCTCTTGAGTGTTTTCTCTTTTCTCACCAGCAACAGTAGGTGTAAGCGTTTCTACAGAATTCACATCAGGTACCTTTGCCTCTTCCTCATGTCCCTTTACATAAGAAATTGTTACCACTAAAGCTATTAATATTATCACTCCTACTATTAGTGTACCTATTATACATTTAGCTCTGCGGTTCTGGGTGCCGGCCTCCATTTCGTCAGACAATATGGCTCTCTCTTATCTTAGCAAAAAGTTCTTTTCCTCTCGTTCCTTTACAGTCTCTTTTTAATCCTTTTGTCTTTAGAATCCACACAACTGGAAGCTGACAACCTTCTTCGCAAAAGTCCTTTAACAGTTCAAAAAAGACAACCCTAGCCCTTCTCCATCAACTCAAGGGAAGTTCCCTAAAATTCTCTGCTTCCTGGGCGCTAGGTAATCTTCTTTTTCTGGTTACTTTATTTACAAAGTCCTTAACAGTCTACTATCAGGTTTGTGCTTGCAGCTTCAATAGCATAGTTCAATATTTCCAAGCGAAGATTGTGCTCTTCATGTGCTGTTATCGTTGTACCAAAGTCGGGGAATTGCAATTCTGAAAGAAACATGTGTTTTAACTTGCTGAGGCGGGGAGGTCTGGGGAGCATGAATGTTAGTGACCCTTCTTGTTCGACACCGGGTACCATCAGTCGTATTTCCACGGTGATAATGGGCTCAGAACTGGACACCACCACCGCTCGGATCCTCCCTGTCTCCGGTTTCACAGACATTTGTCGCCAGATATGTCCACTCAGGTGTGGAGTATCTTCTGTTAGGCACACGCACTCTTCTTGACCTTCTTCGGTCGGGTGCTTCAGCGCCCTGAGCACCTTCTTCTGGGTCTGAGTCTTCTGATATCGGAGGAAGGGTTACCTCTGGAGTTGACCTCAGGCTAGAGCTCCTTCTTTGCGGCCAATTAGCTTCTCCACGTGCCCTTCTACTCCTTCTCCTTCTTGTCTGTTCTCGCTCTCTCTCAGACCTGTCAGGGTCTGACTCGTACTCCCAGCTACTTTCTCCTTCCGTAGCGTCTTCCGTTTCGCTGTTGTACTGACCGTCCTCAGCTTGGTCAGACTCTTCCCCTGCTTCCGCTGGCACCTCTACAGCTTGGCTAGCCCCCTCTATGGCTTCTCGGTCCTCTTCTGGACGTCTATCCGAGAGAGGAGCTGTTTCTTCCCGAGGTGCTGGAACCCTTCGCGTATGTGACGCGTGGATCCAATTGGGCAGGCCTCCCACCTTCACAGCTGTGTTCGTGATCAGGATGATCTGGAAGGGCCCACGCCAACGAATATCCAAGCATCTTCTTCTCACATGTTTTTTCACCAGGACCCAGTCCCCAGGGTACAGGTCATGGCACGGGCCCTGGCACGCTGGAACCTCGGCAGCCTGCACCTGAAGGGACACAGAACGAATGGCGTCAGACAGCCCCTTACAATAGTCCAGGATCATATCATCTGTGATATTTAACAGTGCAGTAGCTGGGACAGATGGCAGCCTCATTGCTCTCCCCATTAACACCTCATGTGGTGATAACCCCGTTCTTCTGTCTGGGGTACTACGAAGGCTCATGAGAACCAATGGCAGGGCATCAGGCCAACTCAGGGTCGTTGAGGAACAAACTTTGGCTATTCTGGCCTTGATCGTGCCATTGATCTGCTCCACAATTCCTGAGGCTTCTGGTCGGTAACTGCAATGCAGCTTCTGATCGATATTTAACGCTACACAAATCATCTTCACAAGCTCGCTGTTAAAATGTGTTCCCCTATCTGATTCCAAAAAGGCCGGCACCCCGAAGCGCGGAATGAGTTCCCTGAGCAGTAACTTGGCCACTGTGAGGGTGTCGCACCTACGTGTAGGGTATGCCTCAACCCATCTGGAGAACACACAAACAACCACCAGGACATAGCGGAGGCGGTTGCACCTTGGCATTTCAATGAAATCTATCTGCATTCGATTGAATGGACCTCCAGACCTTCCTATGTGACTTAGTGCAACTGGTGTTCTTTTTCCTACGTTCAGCTGCTGGCAGGTCACACAACGCTGGCACACTGCTTCTGCTGCTATTCTAAACTTAGGATTGTACCAAGTTTGTCTAAACACTCTCAGCATAGCATCTCTCCCTAAGTGTACGGGACCATGTATGAGTCTAGCCATTGGACTCACCATCTCATTGGGCAACACTGCTCTGCCGTCTGCTGAGACCCAAAAATGGGACTCACCCATTACACATCCTGCCTTTTCCCATGTTTCTTTTTCAGAATCAGGAGCATTTTCTTGCATGTTTGACAGTTCATCCCAAGTATCAACAGTTTCCAGTATCATGGCTAATTCAGTTCTTACATTTATTCCACCCACTTCCACCTCTGTGAAAGAGTACCCTTGCTCTGCGCAATACCGCGCAACTTCATCAGCATATCTATTGCCTTTCGAAACGAAGTCCTCATTTCTGGTATGTGCGGTGCACTTTACAACTGCGATACCTGCTGGGCATTGCAACGCCTCTAACAACAGGCGCACAAACTCTCCATTGCGAATGGGAGAGCCTGAAGAGGTCATGAACCCTCTTTGAGACCATAACTGCCCGTAATCATGAACTACCCCATACCCATATTGGCTGTCGGTGTATATGGTGACTCGAATCTGATTGCTTGCCAAGCAAGCACGTGTCAGGGCAATAATCTCACCTACCTGAGCGGAGTGTACTCCTTCCAGGCACCCAGCTTCCACAACTCCAGTAATTGTACAAACAGCATAAGCTGCTCTCAACTGCCCAACTTCGTCTCTTACACATGAGCCATCGACAAAGAAAATTTCGTCTGGGTCGGTCAGTGGCTCATCTACGATGTCGGGTCTGGGTTTGGTGCATAGTTCAGTCACATCAAGGCAGTCATGGTCTGTACATTCATCATCATCCTCGATATCATTTGGAAGTGGCATCAAGGTGGCAGGGTTCAAAACAGAGCATCTCTTGAGGGTCACATTCTCTGCAGCAAGAATAACTTGCTCATAGCGCGTGAGCCTGCTGTTGGTCAGATGCTGTGTTTTGGTCCTGGTCATCAACAGTTCAACAGAATGGGGCACGCACACCTCTAACGGGTGCCCCATGACGATATTTTCACATCTTTCAATGCTGACACCCGTTGCAGCAACGGATTTGAGACATCCGGGCAACGCTGCGGCTACTGGGTCTAAAGTAGCCGAGAAATAAGCAACTGGTCTACGGGCATTCCCATGGATTTGGACTAACACAGACAACGCGCAACCTTCTCTCTCACAACAGTAAAGAAAAAATTGTTTATTGTAATCAGGCATTCCCAATGCCGGAGCACGACACAGGTCCTCTCGCAGCTGTAGGAATGCCATCAAACAGTCTTTGTCCCATGGTACCGGATCGCTCACCTCCTTGTGCGTCAGTTTTTGCAAGGGCTTTGCTTTCAGTGAAAAGTTCACGATCCACTGTCGGCAATAACCCACCATCCCTAGGAACATCCTGACCTCTCTCTGTGTCTTAGGCGCATTCATTTTCATGATCGCCTCTATCCTGTCTGGTGACACCTTTCGTTTGCCTTTCTCTATTCTGTGTCCCAAGTACTGCACTTCTGTCAGGCAGTACTGCAATTTTCCCGGGGACACCTTGTGCCCATTGGCAGCTAGGTGATTTAACAAAGCAATGGAGTCCTCCCTGCAAGCTTCTTCTGTTTCTGACGCCACAAGGAGGTCGTCTATGTACTGGACCAGAACTGACTTCTGGGGCAGCACTAGACTTTCAAGATTTTTCTTCAAAAGCTGGTTAAAGATCGATGGGCTCTCTGTATACCCCTGAGGGATACGACACCATGTTAGGACGCGATTTTCCAGCTTAAATGCGAAAAGAAAATGGCTTTCTTCGTCCAGAGGGATCGAAAAGAAAGCCTGACAAAGATCGATCACAGTGAACCACTCAGCTTGGAATGGAATCTGAAACAGTATCACTGATGGATTCGGTACCACTGGACAACACGAAACGACTATGTTATTAATCTTTCGAAGATCCTGCACTATCCGAAATTTCCCATTTGGTTTCTGCAGACCCATAATCGGGGAGTTGCATGGACTACCCACGATTTCTTTCAGTATTCCCTGTTTAATCATGGACTCGATCACGGGTTTTATGCCTGCAATCGTTTCTGGAGTCAATTTATATTGGGGTGTTCTTGGGAACTCAGCATGCGGTTTCACTACAATTTTCACTGGGTCCACCCCTTTGACCAATCCAATCTCTTCCCCAGTGAAATCCCATACTTCTGGTGCCACTGTCTCTCTCAAGTCCCAGGGGAGCTCATCTACTGTCAAAGTAGGGTACAGCTCCACGCATATTCTTGAGTTTGCAACTTTGAAATCTGCGTCATCATCATTTGTCAATACCTCCACTCCCTGAGGTGTACAGTATATAGTACAATTCAATTTACACAACAGGTCTCTCCCTAGCAGACACACAGGACTTGAATCGCAAACCACAAACTGGTGCTCATCGCTGTACTTCCCTATTTTCACCTGTACCGGTTCTGTCAATTGGCTGGTTATTCTCCTGTTTGCGACCCCTACCACTTGTATGGTCTCTCCAGACATGGGCAGGTCTGGAACTGCAGCTGATCTGATCGTGGACCTAGTGGCTCCTGTGTCCACTAGAAATGTCGTAGGGCACCCTGCTACTTCTGCTTCCACATAGGGTCCCCTCTGGTCCACCTCCAAGGCTGCCCCGAGGGTGCAGTCTTCTCTTTCCACTCTCTGTCCGGTTAATGGGTCCACATAATAGCACTCTTCCCCTTCTACAAACAGGGGCATTTGTCTATAGGTCTTACCCATAGTCCCTACTCGAGGAGGTTGCGGGAACTGGGCTCGGGGAGGAGCCCCCCCCCCTTTGAGCACCTTTCCTTGGTATGGCGTCACCCCTCTTGTAGGCGCGCTCTGGACCTCTTCCTCCTCTATCTCTTGCTCTCCTATCTCTACATTGTAGGGACACTCGCGTTTCCAATGCCCCACCTCGTTACACTGGTGGCACCTAGTCGTTTTCTTCAAGGCAGCTATATCTATTCTGGGTCTAAAGGTGGAACTCTCCTCATTGCCCTTGTTCTGACTGTACTGCTTCTTTCCTCCTGTACCTGTTCCTTGCTGCTGTTGCTGTTGTCCCCCCTTCCCTGCTGCCTGCATCTGTACCACCATCAACTTTTCTTTTAGTTTCTTAGCCTTGGAGTCTATCTCATCACAGCAGTACCTGGCATATCTCAGTATTTCGTCTAGGGGTTTACTTTGCCAACAAATCGAGTGTTGCTGAATCATTAAACTAATATCCGGTCTCAATCCCAGGACGAACTTGGACACAAATTGCCCTATGTCTTTTGGATCCATTACATCCAAGCCGCTATACTGTTTAAACGCCTTCAGCAATCTCTCGTAATATTCGTGGACTGTCTCTTTGGGTTCCTGTCTTGTTCGGTCTATTCTGACCCAATCTATGTCCTGCATTGGCACTTTCTCTTTCAGCCAAGTCATCACTCTCTCGAATTTTGCCATCACAATCTCGGACGGCCCATTCGTCTTAGCATCTCTCTCTGGCTCCGTTATGGGCCACTCAGCGCTAACCTTGCATGCTGTCCACAGATCTCCTGGTACTACAATGTCAAACAGCGTGTTCAGATCTATCCATAGGACCTTTGAGATTTTTACAAATCTCTCCACTTGCTTGTACCACTCCACTGGGTTTTCCCGTAATTTGGGGAAGGAGGTGGTAAAAGCAGCTAAATCTCCCCTACTCCAAGGGACATGTACATAGTTTCCATTTGCAACTTCACGCAAAGGGTAAGCTTCTATTCCCTGCTGTCCTCCTGGTGTCATACCAAGCATGCTTCTCCTGCCGGTCCCTTTCTTGGACCACCTCTCTTCCCACTTATCTAGTGCCCTCCATGTCCTTATTCCAGCGATCAGTTCCCTTATGTGCGTTTTCAGCCCAATCGTTCTCCTCTCATCTAGGTCTCGATCTGTATAATGTAGCCTGTGGTTACCCTGTAATGCTTTGGTTCTTGACAAGTCCACCATATATTTGCCTGCTAGTTCGACTAACTTCTCATGGACTGCTCTCGCTTTTCGAGTAATGTCCTTTGCCATATACAGTATTTCATCCTGTTCATACATTTCCATTCTTTCTAAAGGCAGGGTACCATCTACCATGTCATCCAGGTCTGACCTTAAACTGGCGACATCAAGTCTCTTGGCTTTTATCTCAGCTCGCAATATGTCTTTCGAAGGGGGCTCACTGGTCTCCCTACCATCCCAACTTCGAGCTCTACGTTTGGGCTCGGGAGAGTTAATGGGTGCCCTCCCTTGCTCCCATCTCTCCAGGTCCCATGCTCGGCCATCCGATCTTGGAAGGTGATGGAACACGGGCCTGTTACCCCCACTCTTTCTCTGCCCACTCTCTTCTTCTTCTCTCCTTTCACCGTGCGCCTCTCTGTTATTTTCCCTCTGGTCGCTACTCTCCCTTTGCCTAGTATCGCTCAGTATCCGATACGCTCCTTCCTGGTTTCCCATATTCCCTGGGCTGCGCTCATTTCCGTCATCACAGGGACTATAGTGCGACCTCTCACAGCTCCCATTCAGTTCTCTGGTGCCGGGCACACAGTGTGGACACTTAAAGCTGTTTCTGTACTCTTGCGCTCTCCTCTCCCCTTCACTGAGTATTGGGCGGGCCACCCCTCCACTCCCGGGGCCCCCGTTTTCCAGGTCTATTCTATCTCCTCTCCGGGCCCAATGGGTGACTCCCCTACTCTCTCTCTCTCTACAGTCCCACTCCGGGCTGCTCTCCCCAGCCCCGCAGTGAGTCCGAGCTCGGCTGTCCTGACTTTCCCTTTCAGCTTCCGCAGCTATGATGCACTTTTGAGCCTTCACTGCCTCATCCCACTGCTTCATGTACTCATTTAGCTCTTGAAAGGATTTTCGTCCAGATCCCCTCAGATCCACTGGCCATCTAGGGCCCCCAGGATCTCCTCCTGGGTCCCCTGCTGTGTGCATCGGGGTGCTCCACTCTCTGGGTATCGGCATCTGACTTGGGGAATTAATCGTATCGTTCCTCCTTGCCTTCTCTGCTCTTTCTCTGTCTTTCCGTACCCGTTCTTCCCCTCTTGCTCTCTCTTGGTCATATATCGATATTATAGGACCTATGGTAACAGGTACCTGTAGTGCATCTGGTAATGGGTAGGATGTGGCGCTTTCCGTTTCCGGCGCTCTTTGTACCACAAACCTCCCGACTACCTGTTGCACCTGACTAGGCTGGGACAGCTCTTTCTTTGCCTCAGGATCCCACTCTGAACTGGGAAGCGGTCTATGCACTCCTGCATTGCCCCCCTTTTCTCCTTCAGTATGCTCGACCTCTCCCCCTGCTCTATTATACGGGGGTGGCCTGTCTGTCAATAATCTGTTTATCAGGCTGTCCTCTGTTTCGCTCTCATCATCTTCTTCTAGGGGACTTTTATTTACGGGCACCTCTAACACTGGGTACAGTTTATTTACTTCCAAGTTATGCACTCTCCATCTTTTAGCATCCGCATCCCACCTGGCATCCTGCACTGCCCTTACCGATCGTTTCACCCTTTCTTGTCGTCTGTTCATATTCTTTTCATGCGCTGCCCTAATCCATGCTTCAAGAGCTTCAAACTGGGTTGGTCTAGGCAAAGGTCTCATTGAGGTCATGACTGATTTTAATCGATGTAACACCTCTAATCTGAACGTCCCGTACTTCGGGAACGTCAGTTCCTCATTTCCTTCAGTAATCTTACTCCACTCTGATATCCAAAGGATCGTATGCAGCCCAACATTCACTGCCATATAACGAGCTGGCGTACCCTCCGGCGGGGCTTCTTCCCCTTCATACGATCCCCGCTTCTCTTTTTTAAACACCGCTTTCAGCCATTTAAAACACTTCATAATTATGCGCACAATATCCAGCCTCGCTACTCTGTTTACTTCCTGATGACAATCCACCAATCCTGTCGCGGCTTTGCTAGCTTGGCCTATCGCAGCGCGGTCTTTCTCCGGTCGGCCAATCACGTCGCGACCCTGTCTGACGTCTTTGCTAGCTGGCCTATCACAGCGCGGTCTTTCTCCGGTCGGCCAATCACGTCGCGACACTTTCTGACGTCACTTTTCTCCGCTTCTCAGCAGCACCCCTCCTTTCTCAACTCGTCTCCCGGTTATGCATGCGTCCCATTCATACACCGAAAAATGACTACTTCCGACCAAGCGGTCACTTCTCTCGACTGTACGTCCACAGTCTATCTGTAATTGTCAACACAACTGACGAAATGTCTATCGTCTCTCTGATAGGTTGCTTACACACACAGTAACTTCCGACCAGCGTCCGTTACTCACGCACTCACTCTTACGGTCCCCCTATCTCGGTCTTTCGGGTGATCAATGGTACCTCATGACCCCCTTCACACTAGTTGACAATTACTCTGGGTGTCCGATACACCCGAACCACTTAAGCTCTCCTTGAACTTAAGATTTCCACCGGTTGCGCGCGCTCACAACCTGTTCCACAGTCACTCTACAGACATTCAACTCCGCCAGACATTACAACATAGATACAATACAAAACACCGCAATCTAACACGCATAACCCTTTATACTCACTCTCGACCGATACTGCTGCCTTTTCTGTCTCACGTCATCCGGATCTTCTTCAGCGGGCTGTTCTTCCGATCGCCGATCTCTAGGGGCCTTGGGGTAAGCTAACCTGGCCTAGGTCACCGTCCTCAAGAAGGCAACCATCCTCTATAGCTACCAACTGAAAGGGCGAGATTTTGATCGATACCTTATCTCTATTGATCTAAACCTCGATCTGGTCGACTGAACCTTTGTTGCCTGTCTTTGAGGATAACAGTACATCCATTTCAAGTTAGTTCACCCAATAAAGGACTCTGCTCCCAAAGATCACAAACAACTTCTAGCTTTCAAAAGTTTATTGTAAAGATATGATAAGCTGCAAATACAGGCATCTCAGAATGAGATTCACGAGATACACAGGTCCAATTACATACATGTGCTCTCGGAAAGCCCTCAGACGAGCAACGGAAATCACTAACACAAGTTCTAAGAATAATAAAGCTATCAGCATTGACGCATATCTCTCCTTCATTTAGGTTGGAGGAAAACGCACAGGTTAGGCTGTCCCTACCCTGCTCTAAATGGTATCCCTACTTAACCAAGTCCCAACCTAAATAAAGGTGTCAGCAGTGAATGACCCCCAAGGGAAGTCACTCACTCTAAGTCTCTTGGTGAAAACCTATAGTTCTCCAGTCATGACCCCTCTCTGCCTACCCATCCGCTCTCTAAAGGGTCCTCAGGTATCTGCTCTAACTCCACCCAGGGGTGCTGTCCCTAATACAAAACAGTCAACAACATTTGAGACGCCCCTTGCGAGACGCCCCTCACGTGGTGTAGCTTCTGGCTTTTTCCATGATGCTTTGTATTGGGCCTCATACGTTAGAGTTGACCTTGCTTCTCAGACTCTTCTCCGGCCCGCTGATACCCCTTAAACATTCCAGAACCCTCCTCCATGTCTGGGCCGTCTACTGAACAGACCTCTATTCATTCATTTATAATTGGATCCCCCCTTTTCCTGTGCAGACAGATATCTGCAGCCAAGAACCCAACTCTCATAGACTTCCAAAAAGGCTTGCAACATTTCTCAGCCCAGACATGTACGTGCAAATCGATGTTAAAACATTTCAGGCCTACAATATTTTTCATCATAATTATAGCATTCCACTTCTTCTTTAATTAAAGCATGTTAATACTCTTATTCTATTATTCAGTAAACATTTTTATAAATCTTGGCCCATTAATGCAATGACCAAAACATCAATACAATCTGTGTCGTGAAAAGAAACACCTTCCCTTTTAGCTCTGGCCCTGAGGCCTACCACATTCTGCGTTTAACCACCTATCATCTTACATTTTAACAGCTACACGACATAGATTCAGAAATAATCACATCTACTAAAATCATATAATGCCACACATTTCTGTATTAGTTCCACTTCTACTTAAATCTCTACTTTAGCTATACATTCAGAATATTATTACAGATACTATTAGCACTCATGGCATTTCTCCTCATGATTTGTGCTTACTACAGGTAAGTGTGATGTACTCATACATTTAAGTCAGTTTGCGCTCTCTCACAAGCAAGTACAATAAATCATTAACACAAACGAATCTTCCGTTTCAATTATTCAGCCATTGCGTAAATGGAGCCCATATTTGTGACCCCCGCTCCCGCCTCCTCCTGCCCCCTCTCAAGAACACAGCGGATTCTAAATTATGGAGGGCTAGAATCCTTGCTTTCCAATTCGTAAAGGTGGGGGCGGCGGGATTAATCCAATCGGATGTGATACATGTACGTAATATAAATATTAGGCCCGAAGTGTAACTTGTTCTAGCTAACGGAGCATCGATCTCACAGCCCATTATTACTAATTCGGGAGATAAGACCACAGGAATTTTAAGACTTAGGTTAATAAATGCTTGGATGTCTTGAAGAAATGAATCAAGTTTGGGGCAGGTAAAGAACATATGGACATCATTAGCTGCTACTAACCCGCAACGTGGGCAGTTATGACCACCCTTCCTCCCCATTTGGAGATTTTGGCGGGAGTGTAGTAAAGGTCATATAAGGTCATATAGCTTTGGGAACGTAAACTCCCTGAGATTAGCACTGTATTTGATAGCTCTAGTGCCTGGGAGATATCTAGGCCTGCCTTAGCTATCTTATTCTCCCATTTGATATTATGGAGAGATAGATCATCAGGGAGGCCTGAGAGTAAATGTTGGTAAAGTGGTCCGATTCGTGCCCGCTTCCAAATCAAGTCCATAAGTGTATTCTTAACAAACAGAGTTGGAGTTTTACGTGCAAGTTTATCTAGATAGCATCGGACCAGTAGATATTTAAAAAATGTGTGCGTATCTAGGGAAGACTTCTCTTTTAGAAAAAGAAAAGAGGCCATACTCCCCATATGAGTTAAAGCCCCTTAAACAATAAAACCATGCAGCCTCCAACGAATTGCGATTTGGACTTGAAAAATGGAGGGTAGCAGTCTAACTGCTGCAAGAGGGGTATAAAAATTAACGTTAGAAATGAACCATTTCCGCTGTACCTTCCTCCAAACTGAATACATAGAGACAATGATTTTTAATTTAGTTTTTTTTTAATAATAACTGGGATCGAGAACCGACAGCAGAATCCCCTTGGCATCCTCTCCTTGACCGATCTCAAAAATGGAAGGTCTACAGCATGCTGGAATTGCTGCTCTATCACCAAAGAGTGGTACAGCAAAGTGTTGAAGAAGGGCTGTCCAGCTATAAAGCAGAAGGTTAGGAACTGACTCCCCTCCCCTATCCAGTGGCAATTGCATCCATTTTGCCACCCTGCGGGGCTGATGATAACCCCATAAAAACCTACTGCAAGATCTTTCTGCACAGGTAAGGCTACACTGGGTAAACTCTAGCGGAATGGTCCTAAATATATAGAGAAATTTTGGTAAAATCAGCATTTTTAACACGTTCCACCTTCCGAACAGAGATAGGTGCAGATTATCTAATCTATGTAAAGTGGAATCAACTGTATCTATGATAGATAAGATGTTCATGTCAGGTAACTTATCTACTGCAGCTGTAATTCTTATCTCTAAATACATTGCACTTGAAACCACTGGTGCATCTGACAGACCCATGGCAGTGGTTTGAACCACCTGGGTTTTCTGTTATGGGTTTTCTGCATATGCCAAAGCTTTAAATTCATATGTATTAATCCTAACCGGAAATGTATCTGGGGAAAGCTCAAGTCTACTTAGAAACGGGTCTATGTACAGTGTGAATAGCAGGGGCGAGCAGGGACAGCCCTGCCTAGTACCCCTGCTAATATCAAAGGGTCTTGAAACCAAGCCTGAAATAGATAGAGTTGCTTGAGGTGTAATATAAAGTGACTGCAAGGCATGAACAAAGTTTGATCAGAACCCCTTCCAATGCAGAACTTTCCACAGAAACCCCCAGACAACCCTGTCTAACGCCTTTTCGGCGTCTAACAGGATTGCACCAAGGGTGGATCCCGTAGTTTGAGCCCAGTCCAGAAGTGCTATAACACGGAGGACATGGTCCGCCGTGTCCCTACCGGGAATAAACCCATGTTTTCGAATAGAAATTAATGGGGATATCACTGACACTAATCTGGTGGCTAAGATCTTTGCGGAAATCTTGCTATCGGTGTTAATCAATGATATCGGACGGAATGAAGCAGGGTCCAACTCCGGTTTATCCTTCTTTTTGAAGAGAATAATGGTCGTGTGACGCCAAGAGTCTGGTATAGAGCCAAGCTGTGCACCTCTAAGAATTGTTAGAAAGTCCTCCCAAATCTCAGAGCGGAATATGGTATAGAACTCCAATGGAATAGAGTCCTGGCCTGACGCCTTACCCTTGGCCAAAGAGTTCAATGCCAATTCGACCTCCTCCCATTCTATTGGTGCAGCGAGAATAGTATTCTGGTAATCTGTTATCTTTAGAGTATGGAGCTCATGTACAAAAGTACCAAACTCATGATCTAAATTAAAATCACTAGGTCCCTCGGTTTAAAGAGAGCTGTAAAACTCAGAGAAGACATTCAGGACCCCTTCGGGAGTATCGTGAATATAGCCCTTAGAGTCCTGAATCTTAACAATGCGGTTAGCCAGGGCTCGCTGCTGAAGTCATTTAGCTAGTACCCTGCCTGCTTTTTCCCCAAACTCAAACATCATCGAGCAGTACTGTAGATATTTGTCAGTGAGGTCCTGCTCAAAGAATTCGAGCAAGGAAGCCTTGACACGCGCAACCGTGCTTGACTTTGAACTATCTTGCATCTGTTCTTGATCGCGCTTGTGAGTTGGACTTCTACGAGACGCTCATTAATTTGCTCTTGAATTTGCCTCTGACGAGAGAATGAGAAGCTCTTTGTCTCACCTCAAATCGCTGCCTTAAGTTTGTCCCAAACGATATTGCTAGGGGCTGACCCGCTGTTAATGTTTAAAAATTCAGATATCCAGGGTCTCATGTGATCTAGATATAATTGTTCCGATAAAAGCTTTCTCTCGAAAGTCCATGGTCTAGGAACCTTCTTGATGCAATTTAGAGTACAGCTTATAATCAACGGATTATGATCTGATATGATGCGGGGTGAAATCGAAATTAATGTGGTGTTGGCGAGTTGATCAGATACAAATACATAATCCAGATGTACCATTTTATTGTGAGGAGCTGAAAAATATGTATAGCCATCTAAATGCTTATGATGTTAAAACCAAAGATCTGTCATGCAGTGCTCCTGAACCAGAGCTTGCAATGCCCTAAATACTCTAGATTTCTTGCCCACATAATTTTGCCCCCCTATAAGATTAAAGTCAGCTGAAAGATTAATATTAAAATCGCCACAAATACATATAGGATGGGGCCACAGAGCAAGTTCTAAATTTAAATGATGGAGGACTGTAGGATCGTCCACATTCAAGCTATATAGAGTGCAGATAGTCAAGGGTTTACCATTAATCAAACGTTCAGAAATAGCCCATCGACCCCCATTATCCTGAGTGGTTCTCATACAAGATCCCATCCAACGCCTGACTAATATTGCCACCCCTCTTATCATTGAGGACTGCCAGGAGCACCCTATTAGATCAAATCCAGGAATTTTTAAATACTCTCGATTGTTCAAGGGGACATGAGTTTCCTGTAAACAAAGTACCTCTAGATGTAAAGCCTGAATAACTCTAGAAAATAACGCTCTTTTCTTCCCATTATTCAGAGCACAGACATTCCATGATGCTATACGAATTTTACCCAACGCCATTTATTCTTTTGTACACAGAGAACCGATAATAACTGTAATATTCAGAACAACATCATGAGAAAGAAAATTTTTCAAGCTTATTTTTTGATGCGGCCCCAAACCACCCCCCACCCCGGTAACCCCCCCACCCAAACCCCCACCCCTGACACCCACCTAGCTTGGATCCCCTCACACCACCACCCACCAGATGAGACAATAGGACCGAAGTCCGGATGATGGAGGAGCTGGTATGAGTCACATACCCCCTCCCCAAGAATTGCTGCCAAGTTAACCATGCTAGAGGACATGCCCTAGGAGATGTCAAAAAATCTAATAAAAAGCATCACATATCAAAAACATATCATCCCCATGATAGAGCAATGCCCCCACTAATAATTCAGAAAAAGGAAAAAAATGGCTAGAGACTTAAATCCATACAAATTTATCTTACTAGAATTAATCCAAAAAGGCCTTGGCCAGAATTTCTGACTCAAAAATGTTGTCTGGCCTTGATAGATAATTTTGAGTTTGGAAGGGAAAAGTAAAAATACCTGCGCCCCTTTAGATTGAAAGGGGGCAATTAGCTGGCGGAGCTGCCACCTCCGCTCAACCGTAGCTGGACAAAAACCAGGTCTTAAAAAAAATTGGCAACCCTTCACTGTTCTTTGTCTATCGGGTCTGGCTAGATCGTAAATCTTTTCTCTAAGTAAAAAATTTTGCAAACAAATTAAAATAGCACGGGGTCTATTGTCCGTTTGACCAGTTCGCTGTTTAGGTTTAAACGGGAACCGATGGGCACGTTGGATTTCTAATTGCCAATCCCATTCCTTAACCTCTGGAAAAGCCTCAGAGAATAGTTCAGCCACAAACCGTCAAGTATCCGATCCTTCAATCCCCTCGGGAACCCCTAAGATTCTTAGATTGTTTCTACGAGCCCTATTTTTGATGTCCGCTAATTTCCACTGGACGTCATCCCTATGGGATTGAAGTAGATCTACAGTAGTCTTCTGGGTGACCATATCATCTTCAAGAGTGGAAATCCGAGTTTCTGCTTTGGCTACCCTAGTTGTAATGTCCGCACAGGTTTTAATCACTCTGCGGAGAGAGTTTTGGACCCTACGGCATGCCCCCTGTGCCCGGGCGCTTTTTTGTCGGGTCTCCTCATGTGAAAACTAGGTCAGGGACAATCAATATTTGCCCGGCGGTATCGCCTCTTTAACCCACAAAATATTAATCAATGAAGAGGCAGGCGCTGGAGACGGGAAGGCAGGAAACAAGGTGCATTCTCTCCGGAGGAGAACACATCAGTTCAGACAGCCAGTATCGTCACGAGGTGCTCTAACCGCATCTCTGAGGCCTCGCCTCTTATACACATTTTCATCATCTTTATTGCAGGTAACACATCTTTGTAATGCTTTGAAGTATGAAAGGACATCCTCTGAATTTCCCCTTCAGGCCCGTTCCCACACACATTTACAGTTGAAGTCCCCACCCCGGTCACAACAGGTGATGATTATCGCGCAGCTGGACATTCCGCCGATTCACGGAATGTGGGGGTTTGATCGGATCTCATAGGGTGGGGGCTTTGATCAACTCGGGGGTCCTTTGATGAGGGAAGCTTCCTACTGTACGGGGGGGGGCAATAAACAGTATCGGCAGAGCTAGGTGTCGGCCTGGGAACGAGGAAGACAAACGGGCACACAGGAAAGGGGTTTGTATCAAAGGGCCTGGGACCATGAAAGGAATGAGGGGAAGTGTCGCGCAGGGAACAGGATGGGGTTCTGAGGCAGAGCTGCGCTGGAGAGGGGTTTATGACCCGAGGCATGTGCGGGCGGGGGTTTGCCAGCGTGCGGGCTTTGTGAGGACGAAGGGCCATGCTGGGTGGCCAGTGGTGTGCAGAGGGTGGTTCTGATCGAGGCACCCAAAATGGCGGGTGCGCACGACAAAAAGTGTGGCATCAGGGAAAAAGAGCAAGATGGCGCAGATTATGTTTACCAAACCGTACTAATTTTCCACACTCACGGTGTGCCATTATTGTCTGGTATATGATTGTGAGTGTCATTTCTCCCGGGGATGGGCCTGAGCTGGAATCAGAGCCATTAGTAGCAGAATCAGGGGGATTACCTTGTGGCCCAGCCTGTGCCCAAAATGAATAGTCCCAATCTAGGGAGCCCGTGTTGGAATCTTGAGGTGCTTTTCGGACCGTAGACAGGCCCTTAGAAGTACCAGCAGGGTTCAGGACATCATTAGTTCGCCAATCACCCTTATTGCTATCCTCGTAATCGGTCCAGTTCTCATCTAATCCATTGTCATCCACAGAGGAGCCTGTGTGCTCTGATGGAGAAAGAAATTATCTCCATCTATATCACCCTCATTGTTAATTAACGCACAGGCTGGAGGGGCTTGCAGTGTCTCTATGTGAGGCTGTCCATGTTGAGGGTCTATAGGAAGAGCCAGAGGGTGGGCAACTGCTACTGTCGATTGTAGTTTAGAAGCAATATCCGGAGGAACTGCAACTCCCAGCAGCCCGCTGGGTTGGGAGGTCAAATCCAGTAAAGGGTCCGTGCAGGTCGAAATATTGTGGCATTACCACTAGGCACCCCCACCTCAAGCTGCCTGATTGTACCCCAGACAGTGCCCCCATCAATCTCATTAGGCAAAACTGACAGGAAAGATAACAAAGGAGCAGTATCTGCCTTACCGGTTGTCGTTATGGAGGCATTGGGGGAAGCAGTAAGGGAATTAAGTGGTCCCACAGCAGCTGAGCTCCGTGGACTCTGCACCGTTTTGTTTGCACTGCCTGCCCGGGAATGAAGCATCGCTGGAACTGGAGCAGGTTTTTTTATAATTTTACCCGATGCCAATGCAGCGTCTGGCTGTCCTTTTTTGTTGTTTGCGGCGGATGGAGTTGCCGTTTGAGCAGCTGAGGGTTGAGGTGCCAAGGAGACGGTTTTTAATGTGGCTCGAGGCAAATTCTTTGTCTGCCCCTTCGGCGGCATTGTGATCTCCACCGAGCTCCGTCGATGAGGCCGCCGAGACGAACACAAGCCGCTGCCAGAAAGATGCCGCGAAGCAAAGATGATGAATGGCAGGCAGCAAAAAACAAAAAAGTATCTGTTTCCAGATACCTAAGAGCCTTGCTAGGAGGAAGACAGCCAGTACTCAATTGGGTTGGCTGTTGGGATTGTGTATAATGTATAAAAAGGAAAAAATTTTCCTTTTTTAGGTGTCCCCTCACTCACCGGGGTTGCCCCACGGTGACATGCTTCATCATTGGGGCCATCCCAGTCCTCTACGGGCTGGGGCGTGCTACGACTTGCGGAGTTACGTAGGAGCACTTAAATGGACTATGTGTGGTGCATGTGTAATTGTGGGGAGTGGACTATGTGATGAGTTTAAAAATTACCTGCCCAGTAGGTTACTAATAAACTTTATTCTGACCTCTAGGTGGTAGAATTAAAAACGGGGTGGGGAGATAGGCTGTACTAAACTTAATGTGTCCAGATGTACCTATCAACTCCTAAGTCGACATGTTTCGTGCATACCCCAAGCACTTCTTCGGGACTACACAGGGACCAGCCCTGTGTTCGCCACTCCTTAATTCTGTCACTGAGATATTTACAAAAAGATTATTTACAAAAAGATTATAAACTGCAGCAAACTCTGCTAAGTGCATGCGTTTATACCTACGTATTTTGTTCCAAAAACACGTGGTTCCTGAAAGATAGAAAACAACTTTAAAAATCACGGGGTGATTAGCCCCATTACTTATCACACACAGTTCATTGCAGAAGTGGTGTATTCTGTGAGATTCGGAAGCGGACTCAGTGGCCGTGCTTGTTTTCATGCACAAAAACGTGATTCTTTTCGTGCATTTCTCGAACGTGGTTTTTAAAAAAAAAAAAAACACCTTTCTTAGTGTCACACCCAATCATTCAACAGTCATACACACTCATACATACTTTTTTTGAGACCTAACTGGGCCCCATGGAGTCGGAGGGGTATCGGTATCCTAGCAACTCTAAAGGGGGAGAAATAGAGTTGTTCAGTTGCCCAGCACTGCTCGTTTTGTTGGCGGTGTTCCGTGTCCACATCGGCGGTCCTAATTACCATATTGTCACTTACTTGTGCTCTGGTTACCTCCTGCATTCAGGCACCTACTCTGTCTCCCTCCGGTCCGAATGTTATCGGACTTGGGGTTCCGTGGTGTTTATATGTTGATGCAGTTCGCGGTTTACCAGTGTTGGCGCGAGAACGCCCTTGCGCAAGCTAGAGCGTGTGGTTCTCTACCCGTGTCCCGCCAACGTGGCGGCCATCTTAGGGGTAGCGATCTTCGCTCTTAGGTGGTTATCAAGTATCTAGCAAGACAATTTTTGTATTAACACACCACTAAATTAATTTAGGGTGTTGGACGGGGTATTTGGAATATTATCAGGCTGTTAACCCGCAGAGTCAAAAAAATCGAAAAAGGTGGTAAATATTTCGAAAATAAGGCTATGTACCGGGCTCGCTAGTAATACCCTCCGGATTTTTTAGTGCGGAGTATCACAACAATCTAGTGATAGTTTTAAGCTTATAAGAACAAAGTACAGTATTTCATCAGAAATTGTGACCATCCAGTGTTTGATTTAGGCAATCAGGATAAACTTCAGTATTTTTGTCAGGGACTACACAGTTATTACCTTAAGGTGGTAATGCTTATCTTCGTGAGACTTCAAGAATTTAACACATTCTGGGTCTGATCATTATGTTTTCCGCATTAGTTAATCAAGTGAACTGTCCCCAGGGAATGTCATCATTCAATCCCACGATATGGGAACGGAGTCTGAACACCCAACGTTGCTCCTTTTCTAGCAATTTCTTTCCCATATCCGCATGTGGGGGTTGAGTTTCCAGCACCACCCAGCGCATATCGTTCGGTGTGTGTCCCTTTTCCAAAAAGTGTGTTGTCATTTTGGTGTTCGAGTGTTTGCACCTGAAGTTACTGCGATGTTCAACCATTCTGGTGTTAACCTTTCTGGTTGTCATCCCTACGTAATGCAAATTACACACACATGTGATCATGTAAACGACCCCTGATGTATTGCAGTTTGAAAAGTTTTTTAAGGTCCATATGAGGCCTGTGTTACAAGTCACCTGTTTTGTGGTTTCAGTCAGGTGGCACACACTACAGTTCGAACATGGATAGTGTCCAACTGGTAAGGGGTGCTGTCGTCGGACAGGGCCTTCCATTAATCTTGGGCGTGTGTGTACCATCAAATCCTTCAGGTTTTTCCCTTTCGATGACTGAACATTGGTTGGGTGATGTTAAGACCTCCGCTGTTCAATGTTCTCCAATGTTTTTTTACGATCTTTGTCACCTGCTGTGAAGCTACGGTGTATGTAGTGATGCAAATAGGTCTTTTCTCAGATGGATTTTGTGGTGGTTCCTTAGGTTTGGACTCCAACAATGAATCCCTGTTATTGTTGGATGCCCTTTTCTTAGCTTTCTGTACAATTTTTTTGGGGTACTGTCTGTGATATAGCTTGTCACATAGTTCCTTGGCCTGCATCTCATAATCACATTTTTCAGAGCAGTTCCTTCTTAATCTTAGAAACTGTCCAAAAGGCAGGTTTTCCCGAAGTTGGCGTGGGTGGAAGCTCTCAAAACTTAGTAGGCAATTTCTAGATGTTGGCTTAAAATTTGTCGTAGTTATTAGTATCCCTCTTTCAGCCTTAATGTTTAAGTCTAGGAAGACTAAATTCTCACGACTCATTGTTGAGGTGAACTTTAGAAAAGGGTCCTGCAGATTTAGCCAAATCAGGAACTCATTTGCCTCCTGCTCATTTCCATTCCAGATGAGGATGACGTCATCGATGTATCGTCTCCACATTTGGATTTTCGTGGAATGGGGGTTGTCTCTACTCAGAATCTTTTTTGTCTCTAACCAGTGCACATACAGTCCCGCCACGCTCGGCGCGAATGTGCTTCCCATGCTAGTTCCATGGGTCTGTTTGTATATGGTTTCCTGGAAGAGGAAGAAGTTCTCGGTTAGGGCAAGGCGGCAACATTCTAGCACTACATGTCTGGGTGTTTTGTAATCCCACTGGTTTTCAAATAGGATGTCCTCCAGAATCTGCAGTGTCTCTCTGTGGGGCAAGCTTGTGTACAGGCTCTCTACGTCGAGGCCTATTAGTATCTGTGTGGAGGGGTCAAAAGGTAGGTTTTTTAGGAGGCATAGTACTGATTTTGTGTCTTGTAGGTATGTGTCTGTTTTCTGTACCAGCGGTCTCAGAAAAGCGTCTGCAAACTTAGACAAAGGTTCTAGTATTGATCCTATACCTGAGACGATAGGTCTCCCAGGTGGTTTTTCCAATCTTTTGTGGATCTTGGGGATAGTATAAAAGTACGGGGCCCTTGGGTGCTTGTTTTCCAGAAAGTCAGCTTCCTTTTTAGTTAGCCAGTCGTTAACCAGACATTCTTCCACCATCCGAGCAATCTCGATTCTTAGGCGTTCTGTCGGGTCTGCCCTCAGAACCTCATAATTCCTTTGGTCTGCCAGTAATCTTAGGCATTCAGTCTCATAGTCTATTGAGTTTTGTATCACAATAGCCCCGCCTTTGTCGGCTGGTTTTATTGTGATTGCGGTATCATTGGCTAGTTCGTATATGGCTTCCTTTTCAGCTTTACTGGTATTATAGAACGTATTCAAAGCCCTAGTGTCCAGATCCATTACCTCCTTTAGGATTGCCTTTTCAAAAGCCAGTACCTCAACTGGTAGGCTATTCGCAGGGGGGGTGAAAGATGATTTTTTCTTAAGTCCTGTGTCACTTGCAGTTCCCATTGGTTGTGGTTTATCTTTGAAAAAGACTTGCAATTTGATGCTGCGTACAAATTCTTTTAATTCACAATACAGCTTGAATTTATCCAAGGTTGTGGTCGGGACAAAACCCAAACCTTTTTCCAAAACTCTCTTCTGAACCGGTGTCAAAACTTTGTCAGAGAGGTTTACCACTAGGCTTAAATGTTGCTGGTTGATGGTGTTGTTACCGGTCCTTGGCTCCTTGTGTGTGTCCTGTTGGTTTCCAGAGGTTGGGCCCATTGGACTTGCTGCCCCCTGGTTTTTCCTCGGCCTGGTCTCTTGCCCCTCCCTAAAAAAGGCTGCTGTGGTATTCCTGACATCTGGGCGTTGTCCCAAAAAGGGAAAGGTTGTTGTGGGTACGGTTGTTGGAAAGGAGGGGGTCCATAGAAGAACTGCGGTGGTGGTCCTTGGTAGGGTTGCCAGTTGTTTCCCCTGTTCACTCTCCTCCCCGCTCTGCCTCGTCTATTTCTTGGTTGATTGCGATTGTAACTGTTATCAGAGGAGTCGGATCCTGTGTCTGAAGCTCCGCTGTCACTGTTGTAGCCCGGGTTCCTTCCAGAAAGTACATACTCGGCTTTTATGTATGGGTACACCTTTTCATGAGAAAAGGTTTTTTTATCTTTATAGAACTTTGTATACTTGGTGTCTTTCAAGGATATCTCGAATTCGGTCATTGATTTGTTCAACTCGTCCAATCTTTTTTTAAGTTCTGTCGGTGATTGGTATGTTTTCAATTTTACTTCCAGATCCTGGATCTGCACCTTCAACGTCTCAGCTCTGCGTGCCGCGGTCTTCACAATAAGGACTAGCCAGTCTTTAGTGCAATGCCAGCTGATCAGTGACCAATCTTTTTTGAAAATAAGGTCGTCTTGAAAGATGAATGGTTCATTATTCACTATGAGGCCGCGTGGTGCTGCGTTGGCCCTGTGATATTCACTCATCATTACCCCATGGATTATGGTTTTGACTAGATTACGCTTAAGTTCTGTTACTTCATCCCAACTCTGTTGGGACTCACTAGTATCCTTGTAGGTAGTGTTTGAATGTGGGAGCATGGAGGCTATTATCCTGTCTGCCTCATCTTCTGTGAAGGAATGGCAGGCAGCATCAGTAAGTAGAGAACCAGCGGAGCATCTCCCAGCGTAGGTCCAAACGGGGTTGTTTTATTTTAACAGCCCCGTGCTAAGGAGCAAGAAAATCAGCAGGTCATCTGGGGGGGGGGGCAACGCTAGGACCAGCTCACATGGCCAAAGTGACGACCGCCATCTTGCCCCGGTTCTCCTACAAACTTCCTCGCAGCTGATCCTAATTCTGAAAAAGAAATATAAAAGTTAAATGTAACGAATCTGATTGCATAGGCAACAAAATCCAATCGGCCAGAGGATATCATGCAAACACAATTCACATGTTGATGTTTACCAGGGGGCAAAAAGGACCCTATCTCCATATTGTAAAATTAATATTCCTTCATACACTCTGCAATATCATTCCATACATAGGGCCCTAGGTAAAGTTCTACTTTGATACATTCTAACCGCAGTCTTTGGACATAAGTATTGTAACTGGTGTCATCAGCTATAATGAAGTATTCTGTTATTGCAGAGTTCTGGAAAGGAAATATTAGAAATCAAATGCACAAGTAAGTTAATAGGTAAAATCCAGGAAAATATACAATGATTTCCTTCTAAGACATTTCATGCATTACTTTTGCTAGACTTCCCGAAAGACTATTAAGCTTTAGTAGGAAATAATGCTATTCAACATAAATATCATTAGCACTCGGAGCGGAACTTTGGAATCTGGCGAACCAATGAGAATCCCCATTTGTCTGGCTATATTTAACTTTACAGACCCACAATGTGAGCATTCTCTAGCTCTCCAGCTCGCACCATATAGGAAGTACTGTAGGGATATGACCAGCCGCTTACCCGAATGTGTGGTAGATAAAGAAGGCTCCATCCTCCTGTGGTGCTCTGTACACGCACATAAGTAACATACAATAGTTAGAGGAAGTATGTCTGAGGAAGCAGGAGGAATGTCTGTGGAAAACAGCTCAGAGTTTGGAATGTGATAAATGGCCCAGTAAATCTGAAATCAGTATGCTAGTCTCCATTTCAGGCTCAGCAGCCCATGATTGCACTGTGCAGGGAGGGAATTAACAGCCAGTATTGGTAATTCTGGCCCAGGAAAGTCCAGGATGCCTGTACTGTGCACTTTGGTATCTGATCCAGAGTCACTCTGCAAGAGCACTTGCAACCTCATGACATTTACTGTTAAATCTAGCATTGAGTAATTTGAAGAAATCAGCGCAGAAGGGTTTGGTGGCCCATAGGTTTGGAAATCAAAGTTAAAGTATGTAAGAAGGCAGAAAAACTTTAAATAGGAGTTGTACAGACGTAAATAGGAGGTGAGACATGAATATATAATGTTAGCGGCAACCTTCACTCCAACCGTATTTAGGGGCCGATTATGATGGCGGACGGACCTGAGTCCGTCCGCCATCATAGAGTAGGAGGGACCGTCCGCAGGGGCAGCGGCGGTCCCTCCGTGCAAATTAGGATGTGACCTCCACCCTGGCGGTCACATCCTGTATTTTTAACATTGCGGCGGGTGCAGCTTCAAGCTGCACCCGCCGCAATGTTAAAAAAGCATGCACCGCATTTGCGTGCACAAAGCGGCAGGCACCGCACGGTGCCTGCTGCTTTGTGCACGCAAATGCAGGGGGGGTACCATAGGTACCCCCCATGTGCACCCCCCACCGCCTTCACCCAGGGGGCCCGCAACGGGCCCCCGAAGTGAAGGTCCGTATGCTTTTCCACGGAGGAAAAGCCGCCGTGGAAAAGCATACATTTTACTCCATCATAATATGGCTAGCGTCATAATATGGCTACCGGTGTCTGATAGACACCGCCAGCCATGTTATAGCTTTTCTGCCGCGGTCGGATGGCGACCGCGGCGGAAAAGCTGCGGACTGAAAAACGATCCCCCAGCCATCCTAATCTGGCGGGGGGGTCTTTTTCAATCGGCAGCGGTTTTCCCGCATCCTCCGGGTGGCTTCCGCCGGCCCGGAGGATGCGGGAAAACCGCCATCATAATCGGCCCCTAAATCTCTGTTCAGTCATCTCATACTCGGCTGTGGAAGTTGAAAGCTAAAGTAAGGCAAATATCTGTATAAGAGGTTTTAGAAGCATAGGGGAAAACAATCTAAATCGAATACGATCCCCTCACCAAACTGTAAAGTCCATATATTGCTTTGTATAGTTTTAACTATGTCATGTGGCACCCAATTATTGCACAGTTATGAAGTGATAAAGTGACATTATACATTGTCTATGTGATGAAATTGATATTCTTTATGTTAGAAATCGGTTAGCTAGTTTAATATTTCTAAAAAAAAATCATGCTGATGGTATCTCATGTTAAACATTGTTGTAATCGATTTTTTGAAACTTCCAAATTCATAACGAGAAATAACTAGTTCTCTATGTGATTTGTATGCTATAGATTGGGTAAATTATTTACATTTCTATAAAAAAAATGGTTGAAATAATTTAAATGATATAGTACGCATAATTTCAGGACTGTATTGCATTGCATTACAGTGTTGCACATATGAAAAATCAATATTACAAACCTCGAAACCTTGGATGTTTTTCAACTTTCCTGCATCTACTACACTGGAACTCTCTAAAATGTCCCTCAGAACTTTGATTTTCATGATTAATTTCGTAAACCCTGATTTTCCCTGAGTGATTCACAGCACATACCATATACTCGCTCGCCTCATATACCTATTTGACTGGCCCAGCAAAGCCAACTATCAGTTTTGCCTCTGAGGAAATTATCAGCTTTATTTACAGCATTGGAATGTAATGTGTTAAACATTTCTGATAGGCACTCAGTTGTTTTGTGAATGGGTTGCACTGTAGTATAGTTCCTATATTCCCAATAGGTTCTGCGCATTGGAATAACATAAACGGCAGTCATCTAGGTCTCTACTGAATATGTTAGACTTAATTAGGTTTGCCAGCTAGCTTAGAGGTCACTAGAAGCTTTCTCGAATGTTCAGGAAGGAGTTAACTTTCCTGATTAGACAAGAAGGGATTCGTTTCTGACAACCGCATAAACATGACAACTTTGCTCCCTCAGAATAAAGAGTATATCTCCAGAGTCGTGTGAAAACAATAGACAGCTATTTCACTCAGTCAATCGTGCATGCTTAATTTCACCAGGAGTGCAGAGAAATAGAGAGACGGGCGTTTTCAATAAAAGTTGTTATTTATTGAGCAGTCTTCTTTCTCATGGAAGAGAAATTAATTGCCACAATTGCAATACTTATCATGAAGTAAAGTGCGTACAGTAAAAGTAGTATTATGAAATAATACTGTAAAAGCATTGATATGGTTTCTTAGCCATATGATACTTTAAAACGGATAAAATATATACATACATAAAAACATTGACTAACGTACTCAACTGGTGCTTCTAATATACGCCTACCCCGGTGTACCTGACCTAAGCCTAATACGCGGGAAGGAGTAAGTAAGTTGCAGTTTAAGTTAAGTTGTTTTTTCGCCAAGAATATGAATCAAGAATTCTCTTAAGGTTTTAATCAGCTCCGTACCTTGGTTTATAGAATGAAGGAGGTCTTGTATCTCTCTCTCAGGACTCAATCTCCCAGCAACCCACAAGGGTGACTGGAAACACCAGAGCTGGATTTCTCGGCAGGAGAAAAGACAGTGTCTCTCTCAGTGCGTCAAATGGGAGGGTCGGCTTCCTTCAGCACTCGCATCAGCTGGGCATCGGGCAAGTAGATAGCCGCTCTGCTCCAAACCACCGTGTGTTTGCTTAAGGCAAGTGTTGGTATATTTATACCTGAAAGGTGCCGAGTTTGACATAAGGTTGGACATAAGACGTCACTAAGAACCAACAGTTCTTTCTGGACTCCAGGAGTTCTTGTGCAAATCAAAACAAAAGCAGGGGGAATTCCCGGGCTGCTGGAGGCTTAGTTTGTTTAAAGAACGCGTTGTACTTTCTAGGAGTCTATGGGAGTAGCCTTGCCGTATTTGGACTGCATTGGCTATGGCTAAATATGGACATGATTCTTATGCCTTTATAAGGGTATGTTTTGTTATAACCACATAAGGGCATGAATCGGGGATATCTAATTAGGGTCCTAGATATATTCACAACAGCACGAGACTCCACAGGGAATGCTTGGGTGGAAGCGTTTTGGTTTGTAGAGCGAGAGGCATTAACCTATTGACCGTGATGAACAGATTTATGAACTCTGATTATGACTGAAACAGTTTTTTGTGAGGCTAAGGATGGCCATTTTAGATAACTTTCTTTGCACAGAAATGTCAGAAAGCAGCAGAGATGAACACCAAAGGCTTAAACCTTGTTTAAGGAATTTCGTTACACAATTATTCTTGCCATCATCAAATATAACATGTCCTATTGTGAAGTGTTATGCTATACTACAACACTGGAGTGTTGAGATCTCCACTAAAGACACTTGAGCAGCAGCAGCGGCTTATGAAACCTTTTATAGGCCTTTGGCTCTCAAAAGTATAATGTCCTAAACCACAGTCTCTTTCTCCCGCCTCTCCAAAATTATAGATTAGGCAGGAGAAAGTGAAAGACAGCCTATGAAGCAGGGCACACATGACCCTTCCCCCATCTCTCCTCCCGTAGCTCAGTGTCACTGGAGCTTCAGAAGGAGTGAGTGGACATTGTGATCAGCTCCAGGGTCTGGTGAATGAGGAAAAGCTATTTAGCCGAAACTAGGGAGAAGCAAGGGTTAATTAAGTAGGAGTGGACATGGGAGGAACCAGAATGAGTGACTGAAAAACTAGACATACTTACTACTGAGTGGGAGGGGTTTAGGAATTGTCAGGGAGGGCTGTGGAGAACATACGCCTATTCACAAAAGAGTAAGCTCATTGCTTGCCGCAAACTGTACTTCTAAAGATACTACAGCCAAATAAGGACCCCAAAACAGTAGTGAATTACTTAAGGCCAGGGATGTAGTAAGTCCAGCACTTGACTTGGCCAACTAGTTGTACTGCATCAACCTCCCATAGAAAATAATGGAAGTAAGGACTTAAAAAAAGATTCTATTGGAGATAATGTTAAATTAAATTAAAGTATTTAAAACAGCTAAAAATATAAATACATTTATTTAATGTCAAAAAATCTAAAATAAAAACATTCTCATTCTCATCCATTCCCAACTATTGCACATATTGCTTCCCCAGATGCTAGCTATGCCTTTGCTCTCAATTTGCTAAACATACCCTCTAATGTAGTCCTCCACTGGCATTGCATGCCACCCCTGGCTGGCCATCCAAATTAACACAACTGGCTGATCACTCAGCTGGGGCAAGGTCGTGTAATCACCCCTTGCTTAGATATAGTATCCCTATATCTAACCTTATATATAGACACATACATACCTATAAGTCACTCCTATGGCAGGCCTTAACAAGCCTGAAGGCAGAGTCCTTGGTTTTATGTGAGATGAGGCTCTAGCATGAGCTGAGCCTGTCTGCAGCTTTCGGAACCATGTCCTTATAGCTGTTCTAGGATATAGCCATACCATATACTCTTAAGTGCATTATAATCCTCGCGGTTGAATGCTAACTTTGGTTTGGCTTTATCAAAACATGTTGTGTAAGGTGTCATACGCTTTGGAATACTACCCCATCGCCAGTTCTGGCGACGGGGGTAGCATTCCACCCTTCTAAAGGGAGAAGACATGTTGTTCCTGTTAATCCCGGTTAAAGGTAACCAGAGCCTCAGCATCACAAAATGGATGCTGCTGCCACAGACACAAGTCTGACCTCCTCCTGCTGGGAGTCCTTCCAGCGAGGGAGGCTTGGACAATAGATTTCCTGCCTTGGTAGGTGCTAGCACTACCCCAGACAGGCCTTAGTGTATTGGGGCAGGGAGGGCTGAATGAAATGAGACACTGCCTGGGGCACACAAGGAGCTCCATGCATAGTCCGGTTCAAACCAGTTGCTGGGGCACTCCAGCCCCAGCTCTGGCGCGAAACTGGACAAAGGGAAAGGGGTGTAACCACCCCCTTCCCTGGTCCCACCCATAGGAGGGACCTAGCAGGTAATCCAGCCCCTTTGATTAGTATAAAGGTAGAAGCTGAGTCTAGAGATTTTAGATTTATCCTGAACTGAAACTTGAAACGAAACTCTGGACCTTCGACATTTTACTGCAACTAGAAGACTGAAGAATCTCCCTTGTGGTCAAGGAGTGACCACCCTGTGCAAACAGGCACCATCCAGCGATCTGCAGTTTGCTTTGTTGATGCTCCCACTGGAGCCCGAGCACAGAGCCTGACAAGAACTTGACTTTCCAACTTCCTGGAGCCCGATCCACAGCCACAGCAAAGCTGAGACCCGTGGAGGCGAAGAGAGACGTGGGACCGGACATCTTAAAAAACCTACTCATTGCTACTTGTGCAGCTTCTGAGGCACCCTCGAAGTTGTGCATTGGGGATTGAGAAGCCCCAGCCCCAAGCACCTTTTGCACCGACGCACCGCCCTCCACACTCACCGAGTGCCGCGTGGGGCCTGCTGGTACTTTTGTGCTTGACGCATCTTTCCAGTCACTTGCCCGTTGGCTAGTGGCCTCTGTGATAATGAACCTTTGAATTTACACCACCTGCCTGGTTGCTCCAGGCTTGCTCCTGCTTCCCTGAAAAGGAGAAGCCCCCCAGACCTTGCTGGTCTGCCTCGAAGTGAATATTCGCTTCCTGCGTGGGTGGCATTTGCCAAGGCCTGTTGACTCCGATCCGGAAGCCGTTGCCGCCAACAGCAAGATCCTTTGTGGGACAGTCCGTATCCAGCTCCTGGTTGTTGTCGACGCCTCTTGGTCCACCTGGCTGCAAAGACAAGCTTCACAACATCACCTGATTGCTTCGCGACATTGCCTGGTTCCTTCCTGGTCACTGGCTAATACCCAGACTCTGTCCCCTCTGCTTTCAGGTACTCTTCATCCTTGATACGCCCTTGGATCCAACCGGACCCTTCTCTCTGGGTCGCCTGCAACATCTTTACACAGGTCTCCATAGGATTCAGCGATGAAACCCGACACAATTTGACACCTATGCTCCCGGCTCCTGTGGGTGAGATATCGCGAGTACTCCGGTGCTCCTGTGAGTATTGACTATCCAAGTGTCCTTCTTTTCAGTAGCTTTCTCCTAGTTCATCCGGAAGTGTCCTAAATCAACTAGTTTCTAACTCTTAAGTTCCCATTGTATCCCTATGGTAACTTGCATGTGTGTTTAGACACTGCACACGCACCCCGTGGGCCTCCTGCTTCCTAACTCTCGTTAGCTCACTGTATCCCCAGCGATTCCCCAGGCCCTAGGCCTACTCACTGTTCGTGATGTGGCTCTTATACCACTATTTTAATATATGGTTTGCAACGCCCCTAGGGCACGACTATATTTTGTGCAACTTATTGTATGATAATTGAGTAACTTGTTATGTGCTTTGGCCTCTGACCTCATAAAGAGTTCAGAGGGGTTGTGTTAGTAATAAATACATATATATTTCATATATAACCTGTGTGGTGTCCTTTCATTAGGCATTCAAGGGGTTACATATGGTAAATCAGCTGGCTTCACATGCTCTCTGAGGACAAGGGATCCCGAGGCAAAACAGGTGGTGCAAGGTCACAGACAAAATACCCCAAAGAAAATCAAGCCTTGGCTTCACCTGGCACCAATGTCATGCAGGATTTTTTTGCCCTAATGCTGGTCATTTCTCCCTTTGTGGTGGCCCCAGAAGGACGGGGTCACCACCAACAATATTAGTTGGATGGGACTTGAAAACATTGACCTCTCCAGGATATTCCTCATAGTTTCAAGCACTAGCAAGGCTGGAGCTTTTGCTCTTCAGCTGGGAGAGCTGGGCCCTCTAGGGGCCAAGTGTATCGTGGCAATGGAATAACCTTAAAATGTTACACTCTCAAGGGGCTGCTTTTATAACTGCAGTTTGTTGGTTAGAAATGTATAAATAGTACTTAAACACAGGTTTTACTCAGTGCAAATGCTTTATTGGTTCGTGTAGCTATTACAATGTTTATTGCTCACAGCTTATATGTTTTCTTAACATTGATAAGTGCATTCATGCAGGATTATGGTTTTTGACAATTGCATTTTTTAATTACAAAATTATGATGTAAACGGGGTTTGTTGCTCTTGAACCTTAACAAAACCAATAAACTCACTTGACATGTTTGTGTGACTGCTTTAGGGGGTCAAAGGTCGTCATATGATGTCATCTATGGTATATCCCATCTCCCAATGTACGTATTTATAAATTACTGCATAGTATTTAGTAGTGTGTGTGTGTGTAACAAATATACTTCTCCTTTTCTAAAGTAAAAATACTGACTGGACAAACATTTATTGAGTGTTAATATTGCATGCCAGTGAATGGTGATTGTTGCCCACACCACCTTCCCTGAGTAGGCCTTGAACAGCTCTGCCTAGCTAGCCTAACAGGGCCAAGTGCTACAATGGAGTGCTTGGCTTCCAGTAAGGGGATAGTGGACCTATTACTTGTGCAGGACACACAGCTAATAACCCAATTGCCTAAGTGATGGTCACACCACTCTAAATAGAGAAGTGTGGCCACCACAATGACCTGGTGGTCAAGTGATGGATGGACCACCATGTCAAGGCTTCAGATGGTGGAGAAGGCTGAACCTCTACCATCAGAAACACAGTATTACCCCAACTCTAAACAAGATGGAGGAGCCAATAGCTTGGCAATGTGGGAGCTTTGACAAATTATGGCTGAAATTCTACTCTGCCAAAATCTAAATGAGAGTGTAAAGGTCTGTATCACTTTAGAAATGGCACTGGAAAGGGTAAATGCTAATTCTTACCTGTGCATTGTTTCTGCAAATGGTGTTGGCCATGTAGCCATGTAGCGTTCCAAGCTGCACATAGTGCCATCAAACAAAACCTGTTTGAAAGTTGTCTTGAATTGAAAAGCCCTTAAACTTTTATTTTATGCAAGCAATTTGTTTCTAAATTACTAACATACATGTAATTTTCTTTCAACCAGACCAATCTGAGGTATAGTTTTAACACATCCTTGCTGCATCATATTTTGATCAGTTTAAAAAGTTACCTAAAAATTCAGGCAGCCCCTCCTAATTCACTGCTGATGTCATGGCATGGGTAGCACAGGAATTAATTGTACTTTAGATGAAACCTCATACGGAGGTTATGGGGAATTTACCACCTCTGTTACCTGCCCAAACAGAGTTGACATATCTGTTCTGCTGTAGAAGCAACTGAGATTTGTTGGAGCCAGACCAAGCATTTATCTCTGCTGTTGCCGCCACCTGCAACCCATTTAGTGCATCAAGGTGAAGTACCGAAAAAATAAATAATACCATATAGAGCTATACTTACTGATAGCCCCAAATTCCAATTACCAATAACCAGTCAGTTGGCAGTGAAGAAGGTTCAATCATTTATTATACAAACAAACTCTGCCAGAGGAGCCTCTCTCGACCTAACCCCTCGAGGTCCGCTGAAAAGACTGCTTGCACATTATCAAGAGATCACATATATACTGTTACATTTCGAAACCGTTACCTAAGAAGGAAAAATACAAGTTGGTACAGGTTGCTGCAAATGAAAGACCATATATGGCATACAAAGCAACTTCAGTTCAGCTCAGCTCGTTATAGCAAGGTCGATGAGGGTAACTCCCTTCTGCCTGTCTTAGGAGGGTTCGCACAGCGCCTTCTGGAATGTGCTTATCCGGCCTACCCCCACCTATAACCTTGACAAGCCTAACATGCAGGAGCAACAGTTTGTTACAGTTGTCATGCTATTTCTCGAGAGAACGACCCTCACTGACTATAATGGTTGGATTCTGCTAGTGCTACAAGCAAGCTAGGCCACAAAATGCCGCTGGTCGGTTTAAGTTATAATACCCGTCAGAAGCCAGAAACTGATATAGGGTGAGTAGCAACCACTAAGTTACTATGTAGGTAAAACTCACTAATGCACGGATACCTATACTACACTGAATAGGTACATCATGCTAATTTCTAAATGATACTGTGTATCTTCAGTGTACTCGCAGGGCCTAATTCAGATTTCAGTTCCTCAAAACCTCCTTTGAGCGTAATGTAGTTAGCTATCTAGGGACTGATCCTGGAAAACCTCCTCATCGATGGCCTTCAACTCACAAATCTCCTGTTGGAGATTCTGAGTCTTGGAAGCGATGGGAGAGGGGACAATCAAAGCTGTAATTTTAGTAGCACAATAAGAACAACAGGCAGGACCACATTGCATACAAAGACAGCAAGTGAATAGAATGCCTGCAGCCCCGGCCACTATCATTAATAATTCCCATCCCCATGCCGATAAGAGTCCCCAGAACCAACCAGAAAGTGACCAGGACCCATTGTCAGTGTGTATTTCTGAGGCTATGCGATGTAACTTCTGTATTGCTAAATGAACTGTGGGGGTGGAGTATGGGATGTAAACACAGCAGGAGCTGCCGATCACGCGGCATGCTCCTCCTCGATCAGCCAAGATAACATCTAAAACCCTGCTTCGCAGATTCCTAATTATGATAAGGGTAAAGAAAGGAACAAATTATGTTTGTGCATAACTGATGGCAAAAGGCCACAAAGCCAACAATCGGTAATGTTAGTAGTACTATACGTTTGATGGATCATTTCCATGAATACATTTTTAGCATATGTTTGACGATGTCTTTCCTTATGGGGAGCCAAAGAAAACAACAAATGTTCAGGGGGGGCAACAGTAGTTTTCATCATTGTTTGCATCGGATGCTGGTACTCTAAATATATGAATACATTCATAAAAATGACTAATATAACTGCTATTACTACTACAAAAGCTATTTTTACACGCATGGTCCAAGCAGAAAACATGGGTTCATAAAAAGGTAAATGTCGTGGAGCAAAAGGGCGTTCTTCTTCAGGCACAATACGACCAAAGGGGTACATTCCTAGCTATAAGTTCAAAACTACACTGGGCCAAAGCAGACCTTCCTGCCAGAGGGTTCTTCTTCCCTGTGTCCGTCTAGAGTCTCACAGGCAGACTCCTATCGTTCATCTCAAAAACCATCAATCCGTGTCGCGCTTCGTGTTGCAGTGAGGAAATCAAACATTCAACCTGGGCCTTGGTATGCAAAAGTCTTTCTTTCTGAACAGAGCAAAATATCACAGTTCCGGCTCTCAACGAGTTCAGTCCAGTGTCTCACTCAGTACCTCAGACTAAAATCTAGAAAACCCTATTTATTCAAGTCTTTCCTTATCTCCTAGCCGTTTCGTCTGAGGTACCGTGATGTTTTCTTGGCCGCAGGTTGTAATGGACAT
Source organism: Lissotriton helveticus (assembly GCF_964261635.1). NCBI lineage: Eukaryota > Metazoa > Chordata > Amphibia > Caudata > Salamandridae > Lissotriton > Lissotriton helveticus. The sequence continues at coordinate 1,711,996,757 of NC_136059.1, forward strand.
GACCCGGGACTCCTGATCAGAAAATAACACAAGAGAAGGTGCGTTTCCTTCATCAGAGCCACTGCCAATGGGAGCAACAGTGACAGGATCAGGGTCACTTGCAGATTCCTCTGGTGCTGTTTTGCCCGATCCCATCACTCCTTCTTCTTGCCTCTGCTCTATTTCTCAGGCGTCGGAAAAAGGAACAATTCTGGTGGCTCTCCCACTTTCCTCCGTCAGAATTCCATCGGAGTGCTGCTGATCATAAGGAAGCGGGAGGGGCAGCTTCTTCAGGTGAGACACATGGATCCAGTGTTTCTTTCCGTCCACCTTCACTGCTGTCCGTGTCGCCAGGAGAATCTGGTATGGCTTAGACCACCTTGGAGACAGGCTGGTATCTCGCTGATATTTCTTAACCAATACCCATTGACCAGGTTCCAAACGATGTCCGGGGCCCTCTTGCAGGGGCTGCAATACAGATGCTACCTGCTGATGAATAGAACGAAGATCTTTAGTCAGAGTGTACAGATAGTCTATCAACATAGGATATTCAACATCTTTAAATGATCTCGGCCTAGGTACTCCCCATACATTAGCAGGTCGTCCAAAAATGATTTCATAAGGCGATAGGCCAGAACGTGAATGAGGAGTAACTCATAGCAACATTAGGGCCAAGGGTAGAGTATCAGGCCATTTCAGGTTAGTACTTTCTTGGATTTTTGCCATCTTTAGTTTCAAAATTCCGTTATATTTCTCAACTAATCCTGCAGACTGGGGATGTCGAGCTGCATGGAATTTCTGTCTTATTTGCAGCCCATTACAGATATGCTTAACAAGGGCCCCATAAAAATGTCCCCCGTTGTCCGACCAAATCTCGGGATAAACCCCTTGATAAGGGCTTTTGCTGTGGCCAAGGCAGTGTTTTCCTTAGTCGGGTAGACCTCGACCCATTTGCTAAAGGCACAGACCACCACCAAGACGTATTTCAAGTTGTTGACGCGCTCCATATGGATATAATCCATCTGGAGCACTTCAAGCGGTAAAGTCTGGGGTGCAAAGTTCCCACTCAGAACAGTTTCCCTTTTTCACGGATTGTGTTGCAAACAAACCATACAATATTAGACTAGATGGACAGCCGTTTTCTGAATATTAGGGTTATTCCATACTGGGTCTAATAAGGCACAAATGCCTTTCACCCCAATGTGAGCTGGGCCATGAGCCATGGTTACAACGGCCTGTAGCAGAGCATTGGGCAACAGCCATCATTGTCTTTCAGTCAAATCCACCCAACAGTTATTCTCATCCAACCTTCCCACCTCCTGCTCCCATCGAGTCAACTCAACCGAGGTAGCCTCCTTTTGTAGGTCTTGCACACTTTCTATGGTATTATTAAACAAATCAGATTCCTCCACCAATCTTGCAGAAGAGGTTACGAACATAGAGGTGAGTGTGGACTGAGCCGTTTGTTTAGCGATTTGGTCAGCAAAAGCATTCCCCTCCCCCACTTCATCCACTACTGCCTTATGCGCACTGCATTTTATTATTGCTACTTTCTTGGGCAATGTCAGAGCTGTAAGTAACCTCAACACCAAGGGACCATTCTGTATTTTCTGACCATGAGAGGTAAGGAAACCCCTCTCCGTCCACAGCCGCCCGAAGCTATGGGCCACGCCAAAGGCGTATTGGCTGTCAGTATAGATGCTAACCTCTAACCCCTCACTCAATTCACAAGCTCATAATAATGCCACTAGCTCAGCAGCCTGAGCTGATCGATAAGGCACTTGAGAAGTCTCAACTACTGTTTTTAGCGTTGTGACTGCATATGCAACTGTCGTTGTACCATCTGCTAACTTGAAACAAGAACCATCAACATACAATTCCCCCTGGGGGTCAGTTAGAGGAATGTCTGTCCGAAATATACAATCATGTACATCATTTTTAGTTTCCCCCGAAGGGAGAGGTAGCAATGTGGCAGGATTTAAAGTAGCACATCGCTTAATCGTGATATGTAGGGCAAACAGAGTTAATTCATAACCAGTAAGGCGTGCACTCGTAAGATGCTGTGTTTTTGTTTTTTGTAACAAGGCATCCACAGCATGGGGAACCATCACTGTTAGGCTAGAATTTAGAACGAGCCCCTCCGACTGTCGGATGGCCACCGCTACAGCCGCAGTGGCCCTCAGACAGCTAGGAAGCGCTCTGGCAACATTATCCATTGTGGCCGAAAAATAAGTACAAGGTCTTTGCTTACCACCAAATCCTTGTGTTAACACTGAAAGCGAGCAACCGTCAACCTCATGCACATATAGTACAAAAGGTCTACGGTTGTCAGGGGTACCCGAGACGGGTGCAGAACAAAGAGCAGATTTCATAGAGTCAAAAGAATGTTGACATTCATCAGTCCACGGAAGGGGTTCGTGCACATCTTTAGTGGTTAAATGTAACAAAGGTTTAGCAGGGAGAGAAAAGTTAGGAATCCATTGGCGACTGTAGGAGGTAATGCTAAGAGAAGCACGAATATCACGCTGGGTGCAAGACACAGACATGTTAGAGATAGTAGTAATACGTTCAGGAGTCAAACGCCTCCCCTCCTTCGACAGTAGATGACCTAAGTAGGTCACCTCCTGACGACAATATTGGAATTTGGACAGGGACACCTTGTTACCTTTCGCCGCTAGGTGGTGCAATTGTTTCACAGTGGCGTCTTTACAACCCTCTTCAGTGTCGGATGCTATTAAAAAATCATCCACATATTGTAAAAGCACATTACCCGTAGGCAAAATCAAATCATCTAGAACTGCTTTAAGGGCTTGACTATAGATGCTAGGACTTTTGGTATAGCCTTGAGGTGCGCGGCCAAATCTGAAGCTGCGGCCATGTAATGAGAAGCCGAAGATCTGACGGCTATCGGGATGGATTGGGATACTAAAGAAAGCATTTTACAGATCGATGACCGAAAAATACTTCGCAGTCAGAGGGATCATGGTAAGTATAGTAGTAATGTCAGACACCACTGGGTACTGGGGCACCACAATTGTATTAACCTCCCGCAAGTCGATCAAAAAACGATGTGTCAACATTTTCCGAATTCCCAGTTTCAAGCGTATTTTCCAAAATCGGGAGAATAGGGCTGTTACAAACATTAGCAGCTGTTTCCTCAACTACACCTTTGTCAATCAAATCGTGTATAATAGAGAGCAAGGCCCGCTCGCCAGCCGGCATTATCTTATATGGCGGGATCCGTGGTAGCTTTACACCAGGTTTCAACGTTATGTGAACAGGAGGGATGTCTAGCTTACCGACATCCGCTTCTCCCGTAGCCCATAACATAGAGGGAACAGTGTCAAATTCTGGTGGAAGAGGTTCGTTTTTAGCAAAGTACTGTTTCATATCTACATTTGGGGGTGGTATTGTCAAATAAACACCATCCGGAGAACAGTGGATTTTTGCATTTAATTTCTTTAGCATATCTAAGCCAAATACATTTTCACCACAATGCGAGGTCAACAGAAAGGGGGAGTCAACAGTAACTGGACCGATAGTGAATGGGAGCGGCCTGGAGATGGGGCTTACCACCGGAACTCCCGAAAATCCTACTGAAACATTCTTTTTACCGGACAGAGCAGCCCAAGGGACCAACTATCGAGCAACGGAACTGTTCATTGCTCTTGTGTCAAACAGAAAATTCTCGGAAGTCCCCATCAATTCCCCTTTCACATAGGGTCCTTGTTGATTGACTGGTATCGACACTTGGCCCCCACTCTGCCGTTGGCTGTCCTATGTTTAAACATACCCATCTTGGTTTCCGAACGCGTAATCCTCGTTAAAGTATTGCCTACCTTGAGGATTATCAAAATGATTTCGTTCAAACTGTCCTTGCGCTGCTTCTTCTCTACGCATATCACTTCGGTCTGGACCACCTCTCCCACGTCCTCGCCCTCGGACAGCTCCGTTCTGTGCTAACAGCAACGGACACTGGGCTCTCCAATGTCCTTCCTGTTTACAGTACGCACACTGATTTATCCCCAACGACGGGACTGGGCCTCCACCCCTTCCTGTCCCAACCCCTCTGGACACGGGCCCTCGGATGCCTCTTTCTCCTCTTCGTCCTCTGACGACTTGCTGCAATAACACTCGTGTTTTAGGTCTTTATCCTTCTTTTCTATTTTATCCTTACTCTCGTTTTCCCTATGCTCATAGTACTGGGCCATACTCAGTATAACAGAAGGGGTAGATGTAGTCCAAGTGCTCTCAGTGGCTTGTAGCCGGGTAGAGACTTCTAGTAACAAGTTAGTCACGAAACGATTGACAAACAACCAAATCCCTCCCTCTGTAGCAAGGTCCTGTCCGCTAAAGTCGATAAATGTGCCTTCAAATCTCGTAAAGAAATCGGAAATACTTTCTTCTTTCTTTTGCTTACAGGCTGTTAATTTATCCCAATCGGCCTTGTGAGGGGGATCAAAGCATGCATATAAGCAATAATTTTAGCTGAGAGGGTAGTAATTTCATTTCCTGGCTTGTCCCCTGGTTTGCGGTCTTTATCCCATTCTTTCAACTGTTCCAAGGTGCCCCCTAATTCGGCAGCGTGAACAGTGTCATGCACCTGTCGCCATATATCCACAGGGACCAACAGCCCGAAAAACAATTCAACATCGGCTAAGGTCATTACGGCTGAAGCCGCAGCTTCCGTTAATTCCTTATAGTAGGCTGTGGTATTCTTGCAGGGATCGGGAAGCTGCAATTTTAGGGCCAGGACTTCACTTCTTTTCCATGGAGTATACACCCATTGCTCCTGAAACCGAGCCTCTACTCTATCTCTTGTTACTACGTTCTGATCATTGCGTAATTCGGGCACTGCAGGATGAAAAATGGGATGCACTTCCCTCATGGGATATTGAGAATCCCAATTGGGACATTTCAAAAACATTCTAGTTCGATATTTTACCAACGTCTTACATTCTTGTACACTTCCCATGGACTTAAATCAAATTTATGAGTTCGGTCCAAGGTGTCGTACAATATCTAAGGAGCCAACCCGTCTCCCAAACTTCAATAAGGTAACGAGACATTTGATACAAAGCATGCTGTTGCATGACGGGCTCAAAATCCCATATTGTACTCCATAAGTCTATCACAGTATACACATTTGTCTGCATCCACTTAACTGCCTGTTCTGCAATTGCTTCCTTTTCGCTATATACAACTGCTGCCCTTGTGAATAGTCGCCTAGCGTTTAGTCCACTTATATCCCCTAACGGAGTATGATCTCTTACTTCAGGTGACGTACCAGCCGATTGAGAAGTCTATATAGGACTTGGGGTTGCTAAAATAACAAAAGAGCCTCCCATAGGTGGCTGCGCATCAGGAATTAGGGTAGCTGTATCTCTTAGTGAGGTAGGTGTAGTACTCGAAGTACCAACGGTAGCTAGTTAGTAGTTAGTTAGTTAGTAAGTATACTTGTAAAGGGCACTGTTACTCCATCTCGGAGTGTCCTGGCGCTGTATACCGCTGGGGAACCCGTCCTGGCTTTCCCTGTGAGATGGTCCCTCCTGGGTACCTCCAAGGTGAAACCAGGCATCCCCGGTGCTGCTGGGGCCGTTGTGGAGATTAAGCAAGCTACTGCAGAGTGGGACCCATGGTTAGCGTAGGCACTTCGGCGAGAATTATCGAGTCCGTGGACATTGACCCAAGACCCTGCCGCGTCGGGAATTGAACCCTGTTCCCGGGCCGATCTCTGCTTCAGGGTCTGCCACTTCTAACCAGTGAGCCACACTTCTCCACAAAAGCTAGAGATGCAGCCGCCACTGGAGCCGGGTCTAGGAGAGCAGAGGCTAACTGGAGGGGAATGGCGGGGTACACGCGCTGCGGCGCATAAGGTGGGGGAGGTCGAACGTCCAATAGATCCTCTATTTCATCTTCAGCTTCATTTCGAGTGACGTAACTTTTGTCTATCTGCAATCTAAACTGTCTGTCCAAACAATCAATATTCTGTTCCGTCTGATTTTTATCATAGGCAACGGCTTTCTGGGTAACAGTCTGTCCTTCTTTTATCTTGACTAATTTTTCTGCTCTGATGCATCTACGCTTTGCTTCTTTCTGCCAATTATTAAGGGTGTCAAACATGGCTTGTCTGCTGCACTTAGCAAACAGACGATCTTGTAAATATTGGATCTTCTTTTCATCAAAAGACCCTGTCAATGGCCATTGTAATTCTACATTATCTTTGGTATATTTGTGCCATAAGGTATTAAACAAAGGTGGTGCAATCCGGTGCTTGCAATACATATCATGACTAGGGCTCCCTTCTGGAGGGGCCGGTTGGCTTTCATCTAATCTTGTGCCTCTTCGACAAATACAGCCGAAACATAACTTACTAAAGCACGGCATTATCTGTCTAGAGTCTAATTTCTTCTGGCTCGAAGGGAAAGAAAGTTAGTTACAATACTTTCATACACATGGCCATGTTCAAGCAACTTCAACTATTCACATACAATGAACATACAATAATTCTCGGACAACATAAAAGACAAACAAAAAATTCTTACTAAGCAAAAGGCAGAGCCCGTCAACTCCTGCTCATGGAGAACTTGTGTATTTTCCAATTCTTAACAAAAAGAACCCAAAGTCAAGTAGTCTTGTCCTTAGACTACCTAGAGATAGCCACACAGGTTTTCAAACCACAGACCGACCTACGGACCATCCGGTAGCCTTCCTGGTTCACCTCCTGGACTATTCTGGCTTAGCCTGCTTTCCAAGCGTTGCTCCAGATCTGCCCAGGGGCTACCCAATCATGACCGCCAATATTTCCGAGAGCAGTCTGGCCGGTGCGAACTTTATCACAAGTCACACCTAGGTGTCTGGTTCATATCTCTATTACTCACCAAGATTGCTGAAAACAGGAGCGTCTGCCTGTGCAGTCTCCGTACTGCCCCGTCAGACCCCCACCAAGTTCTCTGTGGTTTAGGACCACCAAATACCAAAAAAACGAAATCAAAAGGATATCCAACACAAAACAAGACGAAACACTCACCTGGTGCACTCAGGTTCGATTGCAAGTTTCTCCACTGCCAACTCCTAAAGACCAACACAGTCTGCTTCTGGGTTACACCCGTAGGACTCCGGCGTGGGGCCACTAGCAGCTGAGGCTCTCCTGATCGGGAGAGCGGAGTAACCCCCAAACTGCGGTCAGTCCACCACCTCGACCAAAATTACCCTTTCTAATGTCCCGTTCTTTTCCGTTTACGAAGGGACGACCCCAAAGCGGAGTCCCGGCGGAGTCGCCATCTGGGTTACCGAAAAAATAAATAATACCTTATAGAGCTATACTTACTGATAGCCCCCAATACCAATTAACAATAACCAGTCAGTTGGCAGTGAAGAAGGTTCAATCATTTATTATACAAACAAACTCTGCCAGAGGAGCATCTCGCGACCTAACCCCTCGGGGTCCGCCGAAAAGACTGCTGGTGCTAAAGCGCGGCTCCAGAAATCATTTCTAATCAATACTCACCATTTCCCTGAAACCTTAAAACACACAAATCATGCATCAGTGGGGCCCATAACACTGCGCATTTACCCTGTTCACTTACACTTGGCGTCCAGGCTTTGGTGAATCACAATGGAGAAATGCTGTAACATTTGGTGGAGCATCTAAACCTATTTGACTAATTATTATTTACACCTGCAGATTATTTACACTTTACCATGGGTTTTTCAGACTTTAATTATTCAGACACACCACCATAGTGGCAATCGATCTACTAGAATGAAAATTAGGCGTAGGAAGAATCAAAGACCAGCTTTTACTTCTTCATTTATCCAATTTTTTTTCAAAGCAAAACTTTTTCATGTCTGACATTTATGCATTAGGAAATCTTTATTCAGTAAAATCTTAAACTTTATTTCAAAATGATCATTTTATTTAGCGTTCAAGAAAATCGCTTTATTTTAGAAAACAGTTAAAGTTTAGCAAAGAATAAGCATGGGCGTAAAATCCGCTCCGCTCGCGGATTTTTCGGATTTTCGGCAAATTCGCAATCCGCGAACGCTCGCGAATTTGTCGAAAATCCGTGAATCCGCTTGCGGCGGATTTTTTGCTTGGTTGCGGCGCGCGGCGTGGTGCACGGCGTTCACTTTCCGTCATTTTAGCGTTTGCCGAGTTGTTTTTCTTTGCGAGTGACGCGCCATTTTAGATCTTGCTGCGTGTTCCCGCGGGAGTTTGTCGCCCGCGAATACGTACTCGTGGCTTGCCACCTTGCACAGCACACCTCGCGAGAGTTCGCAATTGCGAACACGTAGTTGCGGCGGAAAGGAACAATCTCGCACTTGCGAAATAGAGATTTTGCAATTTCGCACAAGAAAATCACCAGCAAACAGGATAAACCTTCAGAAAATTATGATTTTTATCAGAATCACTCCTCAGGTTGACATTTGCATGGCCTTTTTTTTTGCAAGGAGTCCATTTTGGGGGGGGGGAGTAAGGAAGTGCCCCACAGTCTCCAACTTCCTGTTCCTGTCCAGCAGGCTCCTCCCAGTGCTTTGTCCATCTCCTGGTCACTTTCATTTGGATCTGGAGCTGGAAGGATTACTTTTTGTGGGTGCTGCTGGATATTTGGATTTGAGGCCTTTTTGACTGTCTTTGGATCACTTTTGGATTAGAAATCAACTTTCACAAGTAAGTTTGTTTGGGGCATTACAGTTGCTGCAAGTTCAATTTTTGAACTTTTTCAGAAAATTAAATAAATTATATTGTGGGTAGCCACAGTATCCAGTAGGACCAGGGTTGGTTATGGGTGCATGATACAACTGTTTTGTTGAATTTAAACACCATTGAGGCCATGGATGGGCTGGGATTGTGCAGATTTTATTGTTTTTTGTCGTTTTTTTGGGCCTGCTGGTGTGGCCCTTTGCCCAGGGGTGGTGAGTGTTGCATGGGCCTAGTCTTTCTGTGGGGTGTCTTCTTGAATTTAAACATAATTGAGGCCATGGAGGGGCTGGGATTGTGCTTATTTTATTGTTTTTTGTCGTTTTTGGGGGGCTGCTGGTGTGGCCTTTTGCTTGCCCAGGGGTGGTGGTGGTGCATGGACTGAGTGTGCCTGTGGTGTGGTCTCACTCTCTTTGATGTAAACATCATGGATGGCATTGGATTGTGGTGATTTCTGGCTGTTTTTCTGTTTTTTGGGGGTGTACTGTTGATGTGGACTGGCCATGTGGGTGGTGGTGGTGGCCATCTTGAGTGCTGGCTGGTACAGGCAACATGTGCTTGGGGTGTAAGGGGGCCATTTTGAGGAGAGGCAGTGTCTGAGGCCTGCACTTATTTTGCCTACTTTTCATCCCTTATGCCCAGGGGTAGTGAGTGTTGCATGGGCCTAGTGTTTCTGAGGGGTGTCTTCTTGAATTTAAACACCATTGAGGCCATGGATGGGCTGGGATTGTGCAGATTTTATTGTTTTTTGTCGTTTTTTTGGGCCTGCTGGTGTGGCCCTTTGCCCAGGGGTGGTGAGTGTTGCATTGGCCTAGTCTTTCTGTGGGGTGTCTTCTTGAATTTAAACATAATTGAGGCCATGGATGGGCTGGGATTGTGCTTATTTTATTGTTTTTTGTCGTTTTTGGGGGGCTGCTGGTGTGGCCTTTTGCTTGCCCAGGGGTGGTGGTGGTGCATGGACTGAGTGTGCCTGTGGTGTGGTCTCACTCTCTTTGATGTAAACATCATGGATGGCATTGGATTGTGGTGATTTCTGGCTGTTTTTCTGTTTTTTGGGGGTGTACTGTTGATGTGGACTGGCCATGTGGGTGGTGGTGGTGGCCATCTTGAGTGCTGGCTGGTACAGGCAACATGTGCTTGGGGTGTAAGGGGGCCATTTTGAGGAGAGGCAGTGTCTGAGGCCTGCACTTATTTTGCCTACTTTTCATCCCTTATGCCCAGGGGTAGTGAGTGTTGCATGGGCCTAGTGTTTCTGAGGGGTGTCTTCTTGAATTTAAACTCTATTGAGGCCATGGATGGGCTGGGATTGTGCAGATTTTATTGTTTTTTGTCGTTTTTTTGGGCCTGCTGGTGTGGCCCTTTGCCCAGGGGTGGTGAGTGTTGCATGGGCCTAGTCTTTCTGTGGGGTGTCTTCTTGAATTTAAACATAATTGAGGCCATGGATGGGCTGGGATTGTGCTTATTTTATTGTTTTTTGTCGTTTTTGGGGGGCTGCTGGTGTGGCCTTTTGCTTGCCCAGGGGTGGTGGTGGTGCATGGACTGAGTGTGCCTGTGGTGTGGTCTCACTCTCTTTGATGTAAACATCATGGATGGCATTGGATTGTGGTGATTTCTGGCTGTTTTTCTGTTTTTTGGGGGTGTACTGTTGATGTGGACTGGCCATGTGGGTGGTGGTGGTGGCCATCTTGAGTGCTGGCTGGTACAGGCAACATGTGCTTGGTGTGTAAGGGGGCCATTTTGAGGAGAGGCAGTGTCTGAGGCCTGCACTTATTTTGCCTATTTTTCATCCCTTATGCCCAGGGGTAGTGAGTGTTGCATGGGCCTAGTGTTTCTGAGGGGTGTCTTCTTGAATTTAAACTCTATTGAGGCCATGGATGGGCTGGGATTGTGCAGATTTTATTGTTTTTTGTCGTTTTTTTGGGCCTGCTGGTGTGGCCCTTTGCCCAGGGGTGGTGGTGAGTGTTGCATGGGCCTAGTCTTTCTGTGTGTTGTCTTCTTGAATTTAAACATAATTGAGGCCATGGATGGGCTGGGATTGTGCTTATTTTATTGTTTTTTGTCGTTTTTGGGGGGCTGCTGGTGTGGCCTTTTGCTTGCCCAGGGGTGGTGGTGGTGCATGGACTGAGTGTGCCTGTGGTGTGGTCTCACTCTCTTTGATGTAAACATCATGGATGGCATTGGATTGTGGTGATTTCTGGCTGTTTTTCTGTTTTTTGGGGGTGTACTGTTGATGTGGACTGGCCATGTGGGTGGTGGTGGTGGCCATCTTGAGTGCTGGCTGGTACAGGCAACATGTGCTTGGGGTGTAAGGGGGCCATTTTGAGGAGAGGCAGTGTCTGAGGCCTGCACTTATTTTGCCTATTTTTCATCCCTTATGCCCAGGGGTAGTGAGTGTTGCATGGGCCTAGTGTTTCTGAGGGGTGTCTTCTTGAATTTAAACTCTATTGAGGCCATGGATGGGCTGGGATTGTGCAGATTTTATTGTTTTTTGTCGTTTTTTTGGGCCTGCTGGTGTGGCCCTTTGCCCAGGGGTGGTGGTGAGTGTTGCATGGGCCTAGTCTTTCTGTGTGGTGTCTTCTTGAATTTAAACATAATTGAGGCCATGGATGGGCTGGGATTGTGCTTATTTTATTGTTTTTTGTCGTTTTTGGGGGGCTGCTGGTGTGGCCTTTTGCTTGCCCAGGGGTGGTGGTGGTGCATGGACTGAGTGTGCCTGTGGTGTGGTCTCACTCTCTTTGATGTAAACATCATGGATGGCATTGGATTGTGGTGATTTCTGGCTGTTTTTCTGTTTTTTGGGGGTGTACTGTTGATGTGGACTGGCCATGTGGGTGGTGGTGGTGGCCATCTTGAGTGCTGGCTGGTACAGGCAACATGTGCTTGGTGTGTAAGGGGGCCATTTTGAGGAGAGGCAGTGTCTGAGGCCTGCACTTATTTTGCCTATTTTTCATCCCTTATGCCCAGGGGTAGTGAGTGTTGCATGGGCCTAGTGTTTCTGAGGGTTGTCTTCTTGAATTTAAACTCTATTGAGGCCATGGATGGGCTGGGATTGTGCCGATTGTATTGTTTTTTGTCGTTTTTTTGGGCCTGCTGGTGTGGCCCTTTGCCCAGGGGTGGTGAGTGTTGCATGGGCCTAGTCTTTTTGTGGGGTGTCTTCTTGAATTTAAACATAATTGAGGCCATGGATGGGCTGGGATTGTGCTTATTTTATTGTTTTTTGTCGTTTTTGGGGGGCTGCTGGTGTGGCCTTTTGCTTGCCCAGGGGTGGTGGTGGTGCATGGACTGAGTGTGCCTGTGGTGTGGTCTCACTCTCTTTGATGTAAACATCATGGATGGCATTGGATTGTGGTGATTTCTGGCTGTTTTTCTGTTTTTTGGGGGTGTACTGTTGATGTGGACTGGCCATGTGGGTGGTGGTGGTGGCCATCTTGAGTGCTGGCTGGTACAGGCAACATGTGCTTGGTGTGTAAGGGGGCCATTTTGAGGAGAGGCAGTGTCTGAGGCCTGCACTTATTTTGCCTATTTTTCATCCCTTATGCCCAGGGGTAGTGAGTGTTGCATGGGCCTAGTGTTTCTGAGGGGTGTCTTCTTGAATTTAAACTCTATTGAGGCCATGGATGGGCTGGGATTGTGCAGATTTTATTGTTTTTTGTCGTTTTTTGGGCCTGCTGGTGTGGCCCTTTGCCCAGGGGTGGTGGTGAGTGTTGCATGGGCCTAGTCTTTCTGTGTGGTGTCTTCTTGAATTTAAACATAATTGAGGCCATGGATGGGCTGGGATTGTGCTTATTTTATTGTTTTTTGTCGTTTTTGGGGGGCTGCTGGTGTGGCCTTTTGCTTGCCCAGGGGTGGTGGTGGTGCATGGACTGAGTGTGCCTGTGGTGTGGTCTCACTCTCTTGGATGTAAACATCATGGATGGCATTGGATTGTGGTGATTTCTGGCTGTTTTTCTGTGTTTTGGGGGTGTACTGTTGATGTGGACTGGCCATGTGGGTGGTGGTGGTGGCCATCTTGAGTGCTGGCTGGTACAGGCAACATGTGCTTGGGGTGTAAGGGGGCCATTTTGAGGAGAGGCAGTGTCTGAGGCCTGCACTTATTTTGCCTATTTTTCATCCCTTATGCCCAGGGGTAGTGAGTGTTGCATGGGCCTAGTGTTTCTGAGGGGTGTCTTCTTGAATTTAAACTCTATTGAGGCCATGGATGGGCTGGGATTGTGCAGATTTTATTGTTTTTTGTCGTTTTTTTGGGCCTGCTGGTGTGGCCCTTTGCCCAGGGGTGGTGGTGAGTGTTGCATGGGCCTAGTCTTTCTGTGTGGTGTCTTCTTGAATTTAAACATAATTGAGGCCATGGATGGGCTGGGATTGTGCTTATTTTATTGTTTTTTGTCGTTTTTGGGGGGCTGCTGGTGTGGCCTTTTGCTTGCCCAGGGGTGGTGGTGGTGCATGGACTGAGTGTGCCTGTGGTGTGGTCTCACTCTCTTTGATGTAAACATCATGGATGGCATTGGATTGTGGTGATTTCTGGCTGTTTTTCTGTTTTTTGGGGGTGTACTGTTGATGTGGACTGGCCATGTGGGTGGTGGTGGTGGCCATCTTGAGTGCTGGCTGGTACAGGCAACATGTGCTTGGGGTGTAAGGGGGCCATTTTGAGGAGAGGCAGTGTCTGAGGCCTGCACTTATTTTGCCTACTTTTCATCCATTATGCCCAGGGGTAGTGAGTGTTGCATACTTGCATGTCCGTAGTCTTTCTGTGGGTTGTCTTCAATGTAAACATCAAGGATGGCATGGGATTGTGCTCATTTTTCTGTGTTTTGTCGATTTTTTGGGGTGTATAACTGAACTGATGTTCCTCTGTCTTCCATTGCTTTTAGGTGCACAAGAAGACTCAAGAGAACCACCAGTGCCAGGAAGAAGTCCTGCAGCGGTGTGTGCAGCATAACGTCACGCGACGTCACGTCTGGACACAGAACCCTCTGCAACTCGTGCAACTGCTGCCTGCTGACCTGCTCTGAAGAGGATGGCCCCAAAAAAAGTAACCCGTAGCTCCTCTAGCAAGAAAGGTGCCAGTAAGGAGCAGAAGAAGCAAGTTACCAAGGAGACTGGTGTGCCGCCCGCCCCTTTTTTTGGGAGTAAAAAAAAAAGTATGCCTGCAGCAGCAGCAGCGGGATCTGCTGGGGACCAAGCTGGCAGCAGCACCCCCGCTCCATTGGGCTCAGTGCCACCACCACCACCACGCCAACTTAAGTCCAAGCCCTTGAGTGCTGCAGAGGCAGCCAGTATAGTTCTTCAATCACCATCGACCAGTGATGTTGGCTCATCGCAAGAAAGCAGCAGCAATGTCCCTCAATCAACACAGGTTGTTGTAGCTCATCTGACGAGTGTTGAACAACCACAGCCGCAACAACAATCACATGTGCAAGTACAAGCCCAAGTACATGTGGAAGGAGAGGCAGCGCAAGGAGATGCGCAAGCAGAGGTGCATGGAGGGTCACAAGTGCCCACAATAGTTGTTCCTCCCGAAGTAGGGGCACATCAGGAAATCGACAATCAAGGCGAGGTATCATTTGAGGAAGCCACTCCTCCTGATGATCCTTCATTGTCTTCCACACCCCTAGCAAGGAAGAGATCAAGGGTGGTGTCTACATCCTCTTCAAGCACACCTCCTTCTGATGATACGGATCAAACTTGGGAACCAGCACCACAGCCGTCTGAGAGTGAGGCACACCATGATCCAACAAAGGTAGTTAAGCGTAAAAGGAAGCTCGTCCAAAGTCTCAGAGTTATGGAGTGTGATGAGGCTCAACAAGAAGTGGCGGATACTGCTGCTGATGAAGACTCTGCCAACGACGACCCAGTCATCATAAAGGTCACTGCAGCCCCAGCGGGCATGCAGTAAACAGACATTTTGACCCTAGCACGAAGAGCTGCTGCGAGTGATGATGATGATGATGATGTTGTCGATGAGGAGGCAGTGGAAACACCACAATCATTGGAGTTAAGTAGTACACCAACTCGTCCCGCTTCCATATTTCTTTCTGGCAAGAAGAGACCTCCGTCAACCTCGACCTTAATTAGTGGCGGTGAAAGTGCAAAACGTACAAATGTTGGGCAATCCAGATCCTCCACTTCATCTGGCATTAGCTTCATGACCACCACCACCAGTATCGCCGCCTCCTCCAGGTCCCACAGACACTTCAAGTCCCCAGTTTGGGACTTCTTTACTGTTTGTCCCAAAAATCCAAAGTTTGCCATTTGTACCCTTTGTAAGCTTGCAGTTAGTCGTGGTAAGTCAGGTACCAACTATGGTACCGGCGGCCAGAGTGGTCATCTTGAGAGAAAGCACGCTGTCAAATGGTTTGCGCACCTAGATGTGATCAAGAAAGGCCAAAATCAAGGAAACGTTGATGTTTCATCTGATGATGACGAGCAGGAAGAAGACGTGTCAAACACGTCCCTTACACCCAGTACCCCTGTCAGCAGCACACCCAATGTGAGGCACACTAAGAGTGTTGGAGCGAGTGAGACACCAACGCACAAAAGTTCACCAGCGAGCAAAATTGGGTCAACGAAGTCATTATCAGCCCGTAAATGCTTGGTCCAGGCCAACATTAGAACAATGCTTACTTCAGACGTGCCATATGAACGCAACCACCCACTGACGCGTCTGTATAACACTAAGCTGGCTAAAATGCTAGCTGTGGACCTTCTACCTTTTTCTTTTGTAGAAGCGGTAGGTTTTCTTGAATTAGTGGCAACGCTCTGCCCTAAATGGAAAGTTCCGAGCCGGTTCTATTTTGCCAGAGTTGCGGTTCCAGCACTACATGAAGATGTGCTGCAGGCGATTGGGGCAGCTTTGCAGAAGAGTGCTGTTCACACAATACATCTGACAACAGACATGTGGACCAGTGGCCCAGGCCATTATTACATGTGCATCACTGCACACTGGGTCTCTTTTTCAGGTGTTAAAGCAAAGCTAAACGCAGGTGTTGACCCGGACCAAGTTTTCAAAGCTGCTCGGAAACATGCAACACTAGCCATGTTTGGCTTGGAGAAAAGTCACACAGCAGAAAACCTTTTGCAAGAGTTTAACAAAAAGGTCTTGACAATGCTATCCCCCCTAAAACGCAAGATTGGTTATGTTTCCACGGATAATGGCTCCAATGTAGTTAAGGCCATGTCGGAGGGTGGCTATTTCAGAGTGCCATGTTTGGCGCACTGTATCAACCTGGTAGTTCAAAAATTCTTGAGTGATAGAGACAGTGCAGCGTTCGCGGTAATGGCCACCTGCCGCAAAATGTGCAACCATTTCAGCCATTTTTTTAAGGCCCAGAAGCATCTGCGGAGACTGCTACTTCAACGTAGAATGCCAGTGAAAGCACTCATCCAGGAGGTGGCAACACGTTGGAACTCAACCTTCTACATGCTTGAGCGTCTGTATGAGCAGTATACGGTACTCGATCACTATTTCTTCACAGAGGGTACATCTCAGAAGGAGGACCTGCGGATGAGTGCGGCGCAATGGGACATAGTTAAAAGCCTGACAGACATGCTTCGTCCTTTTGAGTTCTTCACGCGTGCAGTCAGCCAGGAGGACTGTAATTTGGGAAAAGCTATCCCATTGTTGTGCATGCTGGAGCACCAACTGATGGCGGTGTCTTCTGAGTTTGAAAAAGAAGATGAAGAAAAAAAAAACATTTCATTTTGTCAGAGAAATTATTAGAGCGCCTACGTGGTGATGAACGTCTTCAAAAGATCAAGTCAGATCAGCATTACATTTGTGCTACTATTCTGGATCCACGCTACAAAAAGGCGCTGGCAGGCGAAGCATTCTTTCCTTTTGATGATGCAGATGTTCAAAAGTACAAACATTGGTTAGCCTTGTCAGCCAAGAGGTTTGAAAAAGAACGGCAGGTTATTGAAGGAGAAGCCAGTACATCAGCATCAGCATCAGCAGGCCATCCCCAGTCACAAGAATCCACTTCTGCACCTGTGGCTGGGGCACAAGTGACCTCTCAGCCGTTAAAGACACCGGCAACTGGATCATCTGCACCACACACAACAAAAACAGTGGCTGTTGTAGAGGATTGGCTAAGTTTGCTTGGGTATGGTTCTCGAAAAAATGTCACAGCCACAGCAAAAAGTAAGCAAAGTGGAGGAACCATTGATGACCTTGAGTCGATGGTGCAGGACTATATGAATGACTCAACAGTGATCTTTCTTAATGAGGAGCCATTGCAGTATTGGCATGGCAAAAAACAATTGTGGCCACAGCTCTACAACCTGGCTATAAACTATTTGTCTTGCCCACTCGCAAGTGTGTCTTCTGAACGTGTTTTCAGTGCTGCTGGTGGCATTGTAACTCCCAAACGGAGCCGCCTCTCGCCCAAAAATGTGGAGCGGCTGACAATAATCAAGATGATTCAGCACCTCATACCACCAGATTACAAAGTACGAGAAAGCACGCCGCATGAAGACGAGGGGGACGGCAACGTAGATGAGGGGATTTTTTCTCTGTTCGGTGGCACTGACCTCATCCAGCCTGAATTCGCAGAGTATGATGACGAAATCTTGTTCTTATTCCCTGACACCGAGCCCTGAAAATGAGACAATCAATCAAGAACTTTCTTTTTCGTCCTTATTCACTTTTATTCCTGTGTGCTTTGTGTCTCTCTTTCTTTGTTTTGCACAGTTAATTAAATTCAAACTTTAATCACCTAATCCCAAAAACAAGACCATCATCAGAACTGTCTTCACTTGTTTGCTTATTGCTTTGAAGGTGCCGCAGTCTACATTCCTCAGGTTCACAAGTTCCGAAGAACATGCTCCTCTATCCTCCTCCTCCAGACTGCGATTTCCCTCCAAGCAGAGTGCTGGATTACGCCCAATGAAGAAAGACTCAGCACTTGTGGGGGTGTTGTACTTCTTTGCGGGTGAGTTGACGGATTTGGGCCCATTGCTGTGAAGCTCTAATAATGGACAAAAGTGTTTTGGACCAAATATGAGGTGGAAATTTCTTGCCGTTTTTGCTGACTTGCTTGCCTTTGAGGTGCTCTTTGGCGGGGTTCCGGGGGTTTGTGGGTAATTTTTGGTGTCTGTCGAAGCACTGCTGCGACAGTCTAATCTTGATTGCATTTGCTTTTCAGGAAATCCGTGGTGGAAAACAGGAGTTATGATGATTGATGATGATGACCTAGCTGAACAGCGCCGCATTTGGACCGAAGGCCGAGAGATATTGTAAGTATGAGATTTAGCTTTTTCGCTGTTTGGGGGTGTTGTCGGGTGGTTTTTTGCGGGTGGGTTGGCGCCGGCGGGTCTTGCCTGGGGCATTCCTGGGAAGGTCTAATACCGGATAGAAGTGTTTTGGACAAAATCCATAAGGAACAGCCTTTTTTTTGCTATTTCTTCTGACATCTTGCTCAATGTAGCGTTTTGGGGGGCTTCCTGCTGTTCGTGGGTGGGTTGCGGCCGGGGTCTCTGTCGAAGCACTGCTGCGACAGTCTAATCTTGATTGCATTTGCTTTTCAGGAAATCCGTGGTGGAAAACAGGAGTTATGATGATTGATGATGATGACCTAGCTGAACAGCGCCGCATTTGGACAGAAGGCCGAGAGATATTGTAAGTATGAGATTTAGCTTTTTCGCTGTTTGGGGGTGTTGTCGGGTGGTTTTTTGCGGGTGGGTTGGCGCCGGCGGGTCTTGCCTGGGGCATTCCTGGGAAGGTCTAATACCGGATAGAAGTGTTTTGGACAAAATCCATAAGGAACAGCCTTTTTTTTGCTATTTCTTCTGACATCTTGCTCAATGTAGCGTTTTGGGGGGCTTCCTGCTGTTCGTGGGTGGGTTGCGGCCGGGGTCTCTGTCGAAGCACTGCTGCGACAGTCTAATCTTGATTGCATTTGCTTTTCAGGAAATCCGTGGTGGAAAACAGAAGTTATGATGATTGATGATGATGACCTAGCTGAACAGCGCCGCATTTGGACAGAAGGCCGAGAGATATTGTAAGTATGAGATTTAGCTTTTTCGATGTTTGGGGGTGTTGTCGGGTGGTTTTTTGCGGGTGGGTTGGCGGGTCTTGCCTGGGGCATTCCTGGGAAGGTCTAATACCGGATAGAAGTGTTTTGGACAAAATCCATAAGGAACAGCCTTTTTTTCAAGGTCAAATTTTGTTCTAAAACACAGTAGTACACCTACCTTGAGGGGAAAGATCCGCTATAATATTTTGGCCATACTTATTGATCCTTAAAAAGGTGACTCAGACAGAGCACGCAATTTCAAAAATATTGTACTGTCTATTAGGGAAATCAAAGTGTGACTTTTTGCACCACACAGCGTACATACCTTTTATTTATTTATCAGTGGTATTGTAATAGCACTTCCTGTTTTCCGTTCAATAATTACAGGCCGGGTTTCAGTCAACATCCGCCAGGCAGGCAGTGGACAGGGTGTCTTCTGTCAGTGGTCACCAAATTGATGGACGAAGCGTCAGCTGGAATGGAGGAGTGCCGCCAATAAGAGGAATTGTTTGCTGCATGCTTATTACTTACCAAATTCAACAGGACAACTCCAACAACATACGCAATACAGATACAGTATCCATTGTTGTCTTTTATTCTATGAGTGTGACTGCATATGCTTACCTTTAGTTTGTAACCAAAGATTGTCTGTATCTTCAATTATTGTTTGTCCATGCTCTGCTTTTTTTTTCTTCTCTCAACAAAACCTACCCAAAAAGAAACCCCCATTCCCATCCATTTTACAAACCCTAACCCTCTTCCCCCGGGCTGTGTTGTTTTGCTTGATGTCTGACTAAAATGACATCAATAATTCCACACACTTGCTGGGGAGGATAAGGTCATAGCAGCAACAGGCTGGTGAAGGAATACGAGGATATCTTCTAGACTTACTCAGCTTCAGTACTATATCTTCTAGTAGTAGTAGCCAATGTCAAATAAATTCAACGCAAGTACTAGTTATACTTGCAAGCAAATACTTTACCATTTGTTAGGCTACATTATGGCACTGTTCTAGTGTACTGTCACCTGCTATTTTCTCGATCGTACCGTAACCGTTGTAATGCTACAGTAAGGAGGACAAACAAGGTTTCGTTTTCTTTTTTTCCATAGGCATGCAACTGCCACTGTGTCACACCACTAGTACCACCGCAATGAGGAAATGTCACCCGCCCAGGATTGACAACGTTAATCCCCATTTCACCTGGAGCCAGCCCTGGGCCTAGCCCTAATTTCTAACACAAATTACAGGTAAGATAAGCGTTTGGTGGGAGGTAGTATAATGGAGTATTATTTCGGAGTAGACAAGAGATTGACGGTTGTACTACTAAAGTCCTACGACTGTTCAGGAAAACAAAGTTACTGTTACACCCCCGCCCCCCACCCACCAGACTGAAAAGCAGTAAAAAACAGGTATGGTCAGATAAAGTTGAAAAATATATTTATTTAGCCCTAACAAAATAATCTCCCTCACCCACCCTAACCCCAACGATTGTCTCTGAAACGTCCCAAAACGATCCCAACTCCCAAATCCCACCCCCCAAAAGTCTATAAAAAAAGGGCAAGGGACACTCCACTACTGGAGGGTGCTGGTGCTGGTGCATGATGCGGCATGGGCATCATACTCCTTGCGGAGGGTGGCAAGCTCGGAGCGGAGGCCCTTAACCAAGTTCTTATACCTCAGGACCTCCTGCTCCAGGTTGGACATGCGGACTCGTAGGCGGCGTTGGCGGTCCTTGCAGCTCCTGTGGGGGGCAGCTGGTATTTCGGTTGCTTGGCGGTGGCGGTCGTCTTTCTTAGCCCGGCTCGGTCCTGCTGGCTTAGTCACGGAGGAGGATGCAGTGGTCACAGTCGAGGATGTCGTTGTTGCACCCCCGTTCGACTGCGTTTCCTCCTCCTCCTCCAGGGCCACCAGCCGCCGATATTCGGCGACTGTGGCCTCCAGCCTCCGTTGCCGGGCCAATCTAGCCTGCTCCCTCCTTGTTGTTGATTTGGAAGGAGCAACTATATGAAGAAAGAAAGACATAGTCTGTAACCAATGCTCCTTATTAATAACACAAAGTGATTGAGCCGAAAGTTGGGTCACAGAGTACAAGTAGCAAATTGAAAGCACAGTACATAACTATTGAGGACAGTATCTATGTAACCTCCCACTTCTGCATCCTTGCTCTAACAGTAGTGGTAGTTTAATGAACTAATTCTACGACCACTATGGACTTCCATTACAGTCGACTATGACAGTACACCAGTCTTATTCTTCTTCTTCTCTCTTGTTTAGGGAAATGGGTACGTTATCTTATGCAAGCCGGCAGAATGACATGGACAGCACAGTGAACTTGCACCCGAGAAAAAAAGTGGCACACCATGATGAGTGAGACAGACTTGCGTTACTGTACCGGTCCAGTACATGCAGGTGGTGAAGCTATTACTTTTCTATTACGGGTGGCACTGAGAATACTCTGTTACAAGGGCTACTGCTTAATTAATTTACCTTTCACCCTACAGTGCAAATGAGTACTAGAAAAGGAAAATGAAGAAGCTAACTAATTTGATTATCTATCACTTCACATGGGACGTATTTAATGACAGATGAGATGACTTTAGGTGCTTTGCTTAATATTGAGTGAACAGTGATACACCCACACATGAATGACGTACTACAAGTAAACTAAAGTTATTAAGAGAGGTATGGAGTGTCCACCGTAATAACCAGATATATGCTGTGAATGCAAACGCAATACAAAGTACTGCTACTATTCATGGTAGTATTGGACACATTTACAATTTCTTTTCCTTGCCTTCCCTGCACTGGAACGGACGTGCGGGTGCGGTGGTACATGCTCTTCAAGGTAACACTTACTTCACCTGGCGACCATCTACTCTCTCTAGATACACATGTGCTATCTAAGAGTCAGAGAATACCATGCTCCAGGCATCCATTCAGTCAAAGTATACGCACACATACAGTTTCTGTTTCACCCACCCAGGCTGCTGTCCTTCCACCCATCCTTGCTTCATCATTGACCCAGCCATGCACCATACCATATTCTTTCCTTCCCAGCCACCTCGGGGGCCAAGCAAACACATATCGTTCTTCTTTGCCAGCCATCATACAAGTTCGCGTCCCACTTACTTACACCCTTCTTTCGCTTTTCGTTCATCCCATCCATCACGTTCGTCTAAGAACTTATTGGGATTCTTCTCACCAAAAACTTCACAGCTAATTCGAAGTACATTTCGAGGAGGCTACTACCTGGTTGATTTGTAATTGTAATACACCCGTGCAGAAAGCACACTATGCAGTCTTCAATCTCAATAAGTAAGGAATATATAGCTTACCTGTTTCCGCCACCACCGTTTGATCCCCCACAGGAACGTCCGCCGGCTCTTGTACCGCCTCCTCCCCAGAGGCCTCCGAGTCCTGGTCCAACACAGCCACCTCCGCGCTGGCCCCGTCACCAGATGTTACACCTACAAAGTACATTTAAGAATGTTAGAATACACCACTCACTACTATATAATATTTGGTCTAGGAGAAATGTTAAAAAAACAGAATACAATGTAATAATTTGTGACTGTCTACTCCATAGTAAAAATGTCCCATTTTCCAGGGAAGGCTGTTGTCTTGCTGCACTTTTATGCACAACTGATGAATGCTTGCTTTTGATTTTTAACACGCACCACTTTTTCTCCTAACAGACAGAAGCTTGACTCCTGAGTCCTAAGAACACGACCAGGATCAAGTTCAAACCAGGTGAGAGCTCGGCTCGACCACAAGAAATGTGTCCAATTAATCGTCAGCACTAACCACTTTTCCGTTTTCAGTTAAATAGTTTTATGACAAAGTAGATTTTAATAAATGTGTTTACTTTTAATAAAGCTTTTAAACTTAAATAGACTCTGTGGTTTTTGTTCCTCTAGACTAGAGTGGATGAGCTAAAGGTTTTGGAATTTTTGCAAGCATGAGTGCCTCTGACACTTCTTGACTGTGCTGTGACTCCGTACTACTCTCTTGTCCTGCGTACGATAATCTAGAGATCATTGGGGATCTATAATCGGTGACTTCGGGAGCTGAATGACTCTGCCACACTATCTAGTCAGTAAGGAGACAGTGCATAGAGGTATTGCTGAATATAATGGGAGTCCAATGGAATTGCCAAATGTCCAATCTTAGTTAGCTACACAGACAGACTAATAAGAATAGTCTAGTAATACCACAGGGAGTCATATTCGAGGCAGGATAAGAATTTATATCCAGTCTACAAGAAGATCAAAGACGATTTAGAAAAAAATCGAATGAGGAACGCTAGGAAAAAATAGGTACTGTTTATTAAAATGTAAACTTACTGGGGCCAGCAAAGGAGCCCTCGCCTGCCCGATCCTGGCCTGCATCCTCAGCACCCTCCTCCTGTGTCCTCTTGCCCTTGGGGGGAGCTGATGTACAACATGAAAGAAAGAAAAACCAGAAAACATGGATGAGATTTTTCAACCAAATCAAACATTTCAAAAGAACAATAACAACATATTTTGGAAAAATAGGAAATAGATAGACAACTATTCCACGGGATCTATCTCATGTGGTATACTACGTTATTCGTATTGCCTGATTTGCGGAACGTTGACTTAGAAAGTTCCTATGTAACTCAATAAACAGACTACTAAAGAGGTTTGCCTAGGCCTGGCACTGCAGGCAGCAGTGCGCAACACGTGACAGACAAAGTCCATCCTGCTTGCAGATCAGTGAATACTCAAACTATCAATCCACCCGCCACCACCGCCACTATTTCTTCTTATAGCCATGTGTCTAAAGGAAGGACTGGACTTCAGTCTGTTGGGGCTGATAGAAGTCCCTTGCGGAAGTTGCGGCTCATTTTCCTCCATTGTTGCGTGCCTTTTCTGACGCAGCGGCAGAACAAAAGACTCGCCATGGTGTTGGTGCGGCGTATATATAAAAAAAAAACACATATGGGCATATGGGCGATGCATCACGTTGTAAAGCCCTGCGCCATCAGGGGGCGTTCCGGCGCAAGGGAGGGCGTACCTGCGCAGGAACGAATCCTAAAAATGGCTGAGGGAAATCTACAAGATGTCAATCAGTCACTTTTAGGACAATGATGCATGACTCAAACCCTGCGCGCTTGAAGCCGACGTACGGCTTGATGCAGCATTGGGGAGATAGGGTACCCCAGAGCATTGCTGGAGCTGCGCCATCGTTGGCACGCAACTCCAGCAATGCGCTGCCTTTACGGCACAGATGCGTAAGGCTTCTGTGACGTTTTGGGCCAATGGGTGGTGGTGGCATGGCACACAATTACTGCCGCATCCCTGCTACTTTGCAGGGATGCGCCGGTAATTGAAAATATGACCCTTACTGTCTAGCATTACGCAGTTCTTTTCTTTACACTACACTCATACATAATTTCTCAGGCCAATGAAATGCTTCTGAACACAACATACAAAACAAAGAAGCATAGTAGCAAGCAAGGCTACTGAGAAGGAGAGCAGTGCACCTGAAATGCATAGAAGATTTTGAAATATAATTTACCTCAATGTAATCGGCAGCATTATTGCTCTTGGTAAAGAACAAAGATTTGCAAATAACAGAGCAGGATAAAACAGAGTAGTAAATGTACTACTACTACTACTCACCAAGCCCGGGGACCTCTACGCCGAGCGCGTCCAGCAAGTCCCGCTCCCGGTCCATGACATCGGTCCAGCGGTGGGTGGCCTGGTTATATGTGCGCCGGACCCCAGAGATCTTGTACATGGCCCGGCACACCTTCTCCCACCGCTTGCGACGCTCCCGGATGCCATAGCCGGTCGCGATCTTGCCGCCTCCCAGGATCGTCTTGGGGAGGCGGCGCTGGACATGGAAGATCAGTGCCGCCACTTCCTCCGCGCTGAAGATCTCCCTCGGGACCACTTGCTCCCCCCTTAAACGCCCGCACGGGAGCCGGGCACGGGGTGCGGGACCCTTCCCCTTCTCAGGGTGCTTCCCGGCTCCCTTTACCATGGTCTGGGCAGAAATAGAGTTAAATGATAAACAAGAAATAGAATAGTGAAGAAGAAAAGAAAAGAGTTTAAAAAAGTAGTTTAAAAGTAACTAAAAGCTGCAGAAAACACAAAAATATAGAGCTAGAAAAATAGAGGGATAGATAATAAGTAAAATTAGATCAAAAAAACTTCAAACAAGCAAAGGATGGCAGAGATTGAGAGAGGATAGAGAAAGCATGCCCAGAACCATAGCAATGAATGAGAAACAAGATGGCCGCGCCCGTTCACGACCGCGTGGGTAAGTTCGCGCGAGATTTTCCTTGCGAGTACGCGCGAAATTGTACTAGCGAGCAGCACACTTTGCGAGATTACACATAGCGGGCGGAAACGGAATTACGTCACGCCAACAAGATGGCCGCGCCCGTGTACGACCGATAGGGTAACTTGGCAAACGTATAGCTAGAAGCGCCTCGCGAACACGCGCAAGATCACGCGAACATACACGTCGCAAAAAAAACAATTTTGTATTCGCACGTATTCGCGGCTTCCGAAATCGATCTCGCACGGATTCGCGCCCCAAAAAACGCGCGAAATTGCAGAAAAAAACGATTTTAGCTAAACTGAAAGCAATGAGCAGGTGCAAAAGTTCAAACTTAACATTAGTAACATTCAAGGTAGTGCTTCCTGATGGGCCCCTCCAAAGTTTGCAACTATTCTATGACCCTGCTATGACCCAAACAGCAGGCTCATAGAATAGCTACAAGTAGACCATAAAGGTCCTGTGAAAAAAAAATTTCACTGCAACAAAAAGCAAATTACAGATAAGGAAGGAAGCAGGTGCCAGCCAGACTGGAACTTTCTAAATAACTGACACATTAATGAAACACAAATTAATTGATGGCAGTTGAAGAATGGCAGGTGTGCTTGCTTTTTTCAACCACCATAATCTACAGTGATAAATAAACCTAATGGGTGGCAGTGAGGATGTACCAGAGGGTGGCATGGGTGTCCCAGAGGGTGGCAGTGGTGAAACAGAGGGTGCTGTGAACCTGTGATGATAAACCAGACGTTGAAACAACATAGTCGCGGCCGTTGCGAGCCGAAAAGTAAGTTCGCAATTGCGAACTTGTCCCAAAATCGGCGCGAACGCGCGCCAACACAAAAAACGGGAAAATCCGCAAATCCGCTAGAGTTCGCGGATCTTCGCGGATTGCGAATCCGTAAATCCGCAAGTTCGCGTACGCGAGATCCGCTAGATCCGCCCATGCTTAGCAAAGAACAGATAGTTCCAATTTCATTCTCTCCTAACATCCCTAACTAACACCCTCATCTTATCCTTCAATCCTGCAGAGCAAACAAGTAAAATGTCATTAGACTCTTACATCCAGGAATCAGTCAGCAATCGGGCAGCATCTTCAGTAGAAATCGGAAAAGCGACCCCTTCTAGCTAAAACCAGGGATTTTTATACCCTATTTTTCCAACTTAATCTATCTAAATTGTAACTACCATCACTTATTCAAAATTTCATTGGACAATTTAGGGGTGGGTGAGCATCACCTCACCATTACGACATCATTTTCTCGAGTGTTCAGCAGAAAAATAAAGGGTCTTGGACAGTCTTTGGCCTAGCCATTTCCTAGAGTGGCAACATCACAGTATTTTCTCAGGATCATTATATTCAATCGTCCATGTTTGGCACCCATCCTAGGTTCCGGGCCAAGGCAGCCTTGAACCTCCTCGAGCACAGGCAGTTCACTCTGACTTGCAGGTTTTGGCGAGCCTGCGCTGTTCGACTCTTGCTCACTGTTTAGCAAAACGTCCATTTTCTAACTATGCCTCAGCAGCCGCTTTTGGAACTATCATAGAAACAAATACAGATTCACGTTAATTATTGAATTTAAACCCGTTCTGTTTACCTCCCACCTAACTAATGTTTCCCAATTAATTATTACCTAGCAAATAAGCCACATAGACGCATTTTATACTTACATTTTTGACCTCTCCGCCACACAAACAAAGACAATAAGCACATTTAAATTGCATTTTGGTTTATATTTAAGCGTGCATTAATTCACAACACAATAACAATACATATTAGCTGGGTTTACTGCAACATGCAAGCAAAGTTAGTTTTCCCCATGTATAATAATAAAAATTATGTGTGCATCTTACTAGTTGGTTAATTTACACAAAACATGCAATCAGTAAATATTAACGTTATGGGACATTAACTTCGAGAGGGGTACACAAAATTTTGTGTTTGCCACCTCGCTCCATCAATTCCCTCATCTGGTGATTTCATCACCAAATAACCCTAAAAATTTGAAAAATTTAGCAGAACATGTTTCAATTTCCGTTTGTTAATGTCATCTATGCTTTTGTCTCTTTCTCTTTTGAATTTTTGAAAACCTTTTCTTTTATTTCCTCCATTTCTATCTCATTCTTTTCTCTCATTCTTACCAATCGTTCTTCCTTCCTTTTCCTCATCAAGTTTCTGAAATCTCTTCTACCTTTGTATGTACAGCATAACCTTATCATAAGGATTACTATCACTAAGACTGTTATCGGTATTAGTATTTTACCTATAATTGAACTACCTATTTCTTGAAACCAATGCTTGATTGCTGAGAAACTTTTACCCAATCTTTCAAGGACACCTTCAACCTCCAGTGGTTCAATTTCTTTATGCAAATCTGTAATATTTATAATATATTTTTCAATATTCTGACTTTTGTCTGGAATGTAAGTACAACAATGTTGGACTTTCAAAATTCCACAGACTCCTCCCTCTTTTGCTCAAATTATGTCAAGGGCAAGTCTGTTTTGCACAACCATAGCTCTCATAGCAACCATTTCAGTATCTACCATTAGGAATCCTCCTGCTGTATCTGTTGATAATTTATCAACTATTGTGGACAATTTTCTGATTCTATTTGCATTAAACGAAATTCCCACTGCTGGTATCAGTGCTCCAAATACATCACCTATTATTTCTAATGCATTCTCTCTTCTTTTTCGACTTAGAACTTTACCTATCTCATGCTTTCCATCCTCTATCCACATGGAAAATTTTAGGAAAGACCAAACCCACATAATATGACCCATACCAGTGGTCTGGCAGTCTATAATAAGCTCTATTCCCACATATGAAATAAATTCCAGGAAAAACAGGATCATTTCCTCCTTTAAATCCCCATCCCCCTATAATTCTATAGGTATCTTCACATTGACTCGCACCCACAAAATAATTGTCATACATTGAGTTGTCTCTCCTAATACAAAATGTTCCCAACATTGGTGCATCTATATTGTTTGCTACATTCACATTCTTGTCCTCAATGTTCTCATCATCAAATGTGTAATATTTAGACTTTGCATGTTTCATTTTCTCCTTCCGTTTGTAAGCAATTCTTCTTTCCTCAACCATATTTAAGAATGCCTTTTCTTCAACTCTCATTTTACATGTCAAATGATTATTAAATGCATACTCGTGCGTTAACTCATCTACTTCTAGAAAATATTCTCCCATTACCTCTGCATATTTTCTTTTATTTAATGCATTATCAATCTTTAATTTCGCAAATATCTCATCTACATTGGAATAATGACACTCCAGTTTTCCAGTCTTGTAAAACAAACTTGCAATTACACTACAAGTTACTCCATATGTAAGAGGAAGGTGGTGATAGGTCACCCCTTCTGACACTGATGCTGGCAATTTTACACAAATATAACAGTCATCAACATTCATCGTTTTAATGTACTCAAGCAATAACTTTGAAAAAGTATTTTTTGTGTAATCGCTAATAGACCTATCTTGATGCAACTCTGGCTTGTACACATGAGTCTCATGCACTTTTTCCTTCTCAATTGACTTACTTGAACTCACATTTGGTTTTAATTTTGTTAAATTAGTTTGAAAAGGAATCACAATAGCTAAAATTACCCACAGTATCATCAACAACCCCATACATATTGTAAAGCATCTACATCATTTTCTAAAAATAGAACATTTTGTTCTATGATTATTCATTGCCATCTTCCCTAACACCGTTTCTTCGACCATGTGTCACCTATAAATTTCACACCTCTCAGCACTCTAACAAGTTTTCCTCGACCTTGTGTCAATTACTATTCTAGATTTTCTATAATTAGATTTTTCTAACAAGTTTTTCTTCGACCTTATGTCAACTCCGACCTCTTCTATATTTACAAAATCTGTCTCACAGGACTTCAGACTTTTTATTTGAATATCATATACTTTGAGCACCTAACTTTCCATTTCTTAGTTGACTTCTTTATTCACTTTTCCCAATTGGATTTGGGTTGTACAAGTTTTCTTGACTACTATTAACTTCGACAATTGGTGGCAGGACAATATATGTCCACTCAGGTGATTTGTACCTCTGATTTGGACGTCTTACTCTTTTAGGCCTTTGAATAGTCTATATTTTCTTTCCCAATGTTTCGTTCTGGCTAGAGATCTCATTCACTTGATCTTTTTGCTCTTTTGTTTTGTTCACTAGTTTGAATCTTAATCCTCCAGCTCCTTTAGGCCAATTGTCTCCTTTGCAGACTTTCTTAGTCTTCGGCTCTATAGTATTATGCTCCACTCTCCAAGCTCTTTTTCTTGTGCTTTTTCTTGATGGGGTTTCATCTACACTGTCATCAGTTTCACTTTCAGTGTCTTCTACTGTATCATTGAATATGATCTTCACAATGTCTTTGTCTTCATCAGTTTCAGTTCTCTCTACTGTTACTCTGTTAGGAACACCTTCATAACTGGTACTTGGAATCTCATCCTTGTTGTGAGTTACTTCCTTTTCTCCGGTTTCAGGATTTCCGTTCCTGCTTTCAGAGTCTTCAGTTTGCTTTATAGTTTTCTCTTTTTCAACAACTTTTTCTTCACTTTCTTTTGCGTCTTTACTGATGATTGTCTTTACCGAGTCTAGAACTTCAAGTTGATCTTCTGAATCTGGTATTTCAACAATCTCCCTTTCACCTACACCTTCAGACGCAGAACTGGCTTCTGATACTTCCAGATGTCGACGTTCCTGTCGATCTTCAATATCTGGATCCTTCTCTGGTTCACCTTCAGAATCTGAGTCAGTTGTACTTTCACCCTCGTATGGGTATTCAGGTTCAGGCACACGGATGATGTGACTAGCATGAACCCACCTTTTTAGTCCAGCACACTTAACTGCAGTAGTACTGACCAAGATCACTTGACGTGGATTTGCCACCTCGGTACCAAACAATTCCTTTTGCGATGAACTTTCACTCGTACCCAGTCTCCAGGGACTAGATCATGAGCTGGAATTTTCTCTTTGGTATTTGATTCAGTTCCCACCAGATGGAGCACAGACATTACTACATCAGATAGATTCTTGCAGTAATCCAGTATGATGTCATAATTTATTGTTAACAATTTATTAACTGGTACATAGGCCTGTCTCATCACCCTTCCCATCAAGATTTCATGTGGACTTAATCCAGTTTTTCTTTCAGGTATGCTTCTTAATGTCATTAACACAAGTGGCAAAGCATCTGGCCACTTCATTCCTGTTGCCAAACCCATTTTTGCAATTCTGTTTTTAATTGTTCCATTCACCTGTTCAACTACTCCTGAAGCCTCAGGTCTATATACACAATGTAGCTTCTGGCGAATGTCCAGAGCTTCACAAATCTTCTGCATTAACTCATTTTGGAAATGCGGGCCTCTGTCCGATTCAATCGTGACCGGAAACCCGAAACGTGGTATTATTTCACGCAAGAACAGTTTAGCAACAGTTAATCCATCGTTCCTTCTCGTGGGGAAAGCTTCTACCCATCGAGAGAACAAACAGATTATCACACGAACATATCTGAGTCTGTTGCATGGAGGTAATTCAACAAAATCCATCTGAACTCTTGTGAATGGGCCACCCTCCCGTCCTATGGTTCCCAAACTTAAAACAGTTTTTCTGTTTGGATTAAATTGCTGACAGACTAAGCATCTTTGACACAAACTTTCAGCAATCATTCTGAATTTAGGATTATACCAAGTCTGTCTAAAGAGACGGATCATAGCATCTCTGCCAATATGTGCTTGACCATGGTACATTCGGGCCATATCTGAAATCATGCTATTGGGCATTACTGGTCTTTCATCTTTGTAAACCCACATTTCATCTTCCTCCCTTTGTCTGCAACCTGATTTTAATCAAATATCTTTTTCCTCTGTTCCTGCCTCTTCCTGCATTTGCTTCACTTCCTGCCTAGTCTCAACTACCGTGGTTAGCATTACAGGACTTGGAACATGTTTTTCAATTGCATCAGCGTAACTGTTTCCTCACCTTTCTTGTGAGCGGAGCATTTTACCACAACCAATTTTTCAGGCAACTGTATCACATCAATCAGTGTCATTACAAACTCTGCATTCCGAATGGGTGTTCCTGCAGAAGTCAAATAACCTCTTTGGGACCAGAGCTGTCCATAATCATGAACAACTCCATAACCATATTGACTATCAGTCACTATGGTTACTTTCACCTCTTTTCCCAACTCACATGCTCGTATCAAAGTAATCAACTCTGCTATTTGAGCAGAATGAATTCCTTTCACACAAGATGCTTCCAACTCTTCTGCCACTGTACAAACAGCATATGCAGCACTTAGAACACCACTCTCTGTTCTCAGGCATGATCCATCCACAAACATTACAAAATCTGATTTGAGCAAAAGTTCATCTTTAATGTCTGGACAAGGCTTTGTGCAATATTCCAGAATATCCAAACACTTGTGATCAAGCTCACCTTTCACTTCTGCTTCAACTGTATCAGGTAACAGTGTTGATGGGTTGACATTTACACATCTAGCAATTGTCACATTCTCAGCTCCCAAAATTGTTTTCTCATAACGTGTCATTCTGCTGTTAGTCATGTACTGAGTCTTTGCTCTTGTGAGGAGAATCTGCACTGAATGAGGTACATAGACTCTCACAGGAAATCCCATCACAATCCTTCACTTTGCTCCAGGCTTACACTGGTTGCTGCTACTGCTTTCAGGCAACCTGGCAAAGCCTTTGCAACAGGGTCCAAAACAGCTGAGAAATACGCAATCGTTTTTCTCATTCTTCCCTGCCTCTGAATTAATACTGACAGAGCACATCCTTCACGCTCACTGCAGTACAGTTCAAATTCTTTTTCATAATCAGGTATTCCCAAAGCTGGTGCTTCACACAATTTAGTTTTTAGCTGTTCAAATGCTTCCATCTCTGTTTTGGTCAAAACAATAGGGTCTCTGATGTCTGCCTTTGTCTGCCTTTGTCAGTCTCTGCAATGTTTTTTTTGCAATCAATGAAAATCCACTTATCTACTGTCTGCAATAACCCACCATTCTCAGGAACATTCTTACCTGTCTTTGAGTTTTAGGGGGCTGCATTCCTTGTATCATTTTAATTCTCTCAATTGTGACCTGTCTGATTCCTTTAGCAATTTTATGACCTAAATACTGTACTTCTTTCTGGCAAAATTGCAATTTTGATGGAGACACCTTATGTCCCTCCTCAGCCAAATGATTCAACAATGCTACTGTATCAATTATACAGGCATCCTTTGTTTTTGATGCAACCAAAAGATCATCAATATACTGTACTAACACTGATTCTCCAGGCATACTCAAATTGTCTAATGATTTCTTAAGCAGCTGATTAAAAATCGATGGACTCTCAGTGTACCCTTGTGGAATTCTACACCATGCTAGGATATGATTTTGGAAACGAAACGCAAAAATTGGTTGGCTTTCTGGATGCAATGGAACAGTAAAGAACGCATTGCATAAATCAATCATCAAAATCACTGCTGGATTCGGAACAATTGGACAACATGGGACTACGATTTTATTAACCTTTCTCAAGTCCTGCACAATTCTAAATGTTCCATTTGGCTTTTTCAATCCCATAATTGTTGAATTACAAGGACTACTCTCGATTTCTCTTAGAATTCCTTGCTCAATCATTTTGTCAATCACTGGAGTAATTCTTTCAGTTACTTCGGCAGTCATTGAATACTGCGGTATATTCGGATAACTTGCACCTTCTTTTATAGACACTTTCACAGGATCAACTCCTTTCATCAAGCCTATATCTTTTCCAGTGAAATCCCACACACTTTCTTTCACTGCCTCTTTCAATTCAACAGGAATTTTCTCATAATCAAAAACAGGAAACAGTTTGTCTTGTTCTGCCTCAATCATGAGCATTGTCAGCTTATACAAACTATCTTCATCTGGAGTCTGCATTTCTATGCCATCTGGTGAACAGTATATGGCACAGTTAATTTTACACAATATATCCCTGCCTAACAAATTAACAGGACTGCTGTCGCACACCACAAACCGATGCATATCTTTATACGTCTCAATCTCTATTTCAACTGGTTTTGTCAAAGGAGTATTTATTTGTCTCTTAGCTACACCTACAACCTGGATTGTCTCACCCGAGAGAGGAAGATTTTGAATTTCCACTGATCTAACAGTAGAACAGGTAGTACCAGTGTCCACTAGGAAAGTATTTTCCACATCATTCACCTTTCCGCTCACAAATGGACCTGACTGATCTACCTCAAGAGTGTCTCCAAGCACACACTCTTCTTCCTCCCTCAGGCACCGTCAGAAATTTTCATGTTTCACTGCCATTCTCTTCTTGCAACCAATATTGAGGACACGCATTTACTCTTTGCGGTCTTTTTACCTGCTCACCACCGCTGAATCCTGTCTCTGCACTGTATCTCTGCTGATTCCCACTGTATGGCAGTGGCGGTTGCGGCACCTGACTTTGCTGATTTGCTATCTGCTGTTGCTGCGGTTGCTGCTGATTTACCTCAAACTGCACCTGCGTATTCAATGATGTATGTTCCTCATTAACTCTAGGCGGACATTTACACTCTCGTTTCCAATGGCCTATCTTGCCGCAGTTGAAACATGGCATTTTCTTCTACAATTCATCAATATTCCCTACCAATTTAGGTTTGCCTTTAAACCCACCTTGATCCCCTGCATTCTTATTCGCCATCTGTGCTACTTGTTGTTCTGCTACTTTTACTTGTGCCCACATAGCTTTCTCTTTCAGCTTCTTTTGTTTTGCATCAATCTCCTCACTGCAATATTTTGCCTATCTCAATACCTTATCTACTGAACTTGACTGCCAATCCATCATGCTTTGTCTAATCATGTCTGAAATTTCTGGTCTTAATCCATATACAAACCTATATACAAAATGGCTCATGTCTTTTTCGTTTAATTCCTCATAACCACTATACTCTTTGAAAACCAACAACAACCTTTCATAAAATGAATGCACAGTTTCTTTCGGCTCCCGGGTAGTTCTGTCTATCTTTACCCAATCAGTTTCTTTTGGGGGTATTTTGTTTTTCAACCACACTATCACTTGTTCGTATTTTCTCATCACATCTGATCATGGAGCTCCTGTTTTCTCATCTCTGGGATATTTCTCCCTTGGCCAATCCACAGATATTCTGCATTCTGTCCATAAATCTGTTGGCACTGCTATGTCAAACAATCCATCCAAATCAATCCACAGTACCTTTGACACCTTCACAAATCTGTCAACTTGTCGATACCATTCTACTGGCTTTTCTCTCAATCTGGGGAAATCATTCGTAAATGACAATATATCGTGTCTGCTCCAAGGAACATGTACATATCCTCCTCCAGTTATCTCTCTCATAGGGAATTCAGCTGCCACTTTTCCCTTTTCTCTAATAGGGAAAGCTAAAGTAGACTTATCACTATTTTCTTCTTTCTTCTTTGCCCACTTGACTCTCCATTTGCGCAACAACACAATCAAATCTTTTATCTGAGCTTGTCTTCCTGCAGTGGTCATATTTTCAATGTCTCTTTCTGCAAAGTCTACTCATTTTCTGCAATGACTTTATTTTGGAAAAATCTATTCCACATTCACTTGCCACTTCTTCTAATTGATCGTACATTGTCCTAGCTCTCCATGTTATACTTTTACATAAAAACATAAGCTCATCATCCTGATACATTTTTAATCTGTCAATCCCAATTGTTCCAATTATTAATTCTTCCATGTCCACTTTTAATTTAGTCACATCCAACACTTTTAATTCCCGCTCTTTTAATTTTAACGATTTTATCCATTCACTTAACTCTTTTTCTGATGGTCCCATGAGTGTCTGCATTAAATCTACTTTATCTGCACTTCTCTCTGGAGTAGCAGAGTCAGATTCTGCTCCTGTCGGGTATCCGCATGACAAATTTTGAATAAAAGTTATCTCTGGTGGATTTACACTTATATTCTGCCTTATATCTGATAGATCAGGACAAGTACTCCCTTTTGCTCTCTGTAGACTTTGTTGTAATGGAATGGTTAATCTCGGCTCTTTTAATTTTTGATCTTTAAATACCGGTATCACAGGTCCTATGGTTACTGGTACAGTCAAAGCTTCCATATTCTTAGTAAGGTTTTGAATTAATTCATGTGCAGAATGCTCATAATCAGACATATTTGGCTTACATTACTTCGTCTTTCCGCACTTAGCATAATTCTGTGTGAATCATTACTTTGTACAGGCGTTCCTGTAATTCTAGCTTCTCCTATCGGTGTACTTGGGACATATCTTGTTTCTACTCTTTCAAGAAACTCTCTAAAATGTGATGGTTGGCTTGACGTTTCATTAACTCTTTCTTCTGCCATTGGGGCATTTGGGGTAGTCCATAGAGAACTTGGTTGATATGGGGGTGGTCTCCCATTTAATATTTCTTCTAAAACAGCATCCTCTGATTCACTTTCACCATAGCTTTGATTTCCCAATTCTGTATTCTTTAACTTTTCTGTACTTTTTCATCCCTCATATTCTTCAACCAATCTGACGGGATACATGCCGTCGCACATACTTCCGTCCCTCCATCTTCGCATTCTAGTCTCATGTGTTTCTCCCCACAAATCTCTACCTCTACCTCTCGGTATAAGATGCCTACTCAACCTCTCACTTTCCATTTGATGCATCTCATCTTCCCACTCAACTAACGCCTCAAATTGAGTTGGTCTGCGTCTCGGTTCAAGTTTCATCATTTTGTCTTTCAAATTCCTCAGAATAGCTAAATCAAATGATCCTCCTTCCGGAAAAGCTAACACACCATCATCCTTGGTATACTTTACCCAATTTTCCAACCAAACACATGTATGGTAACCATATTTCGTATAGGAAGCAGGCGTTTTCGGTGAAGGAAGTATCTTTCCCTCTCTCGTAACTACCTCTTTGTCTTTTACGAACATGTTTTTCAGCTTTTTAAACCATGAAGATATCTTCCTGTCATCATCATAATAGTAGTATGACATTTTCGGTAAACTTTCCTGCTTTCAAAAGATCGCGTACTATTCTGTTGTTGATTCCGTAACACCAACCTATCACAGCGCGGTTCGCACTAATGCACTAGTTAGGACACGATATGTCACTGTAGTGCTTAACCAATAGCCATTGCTGCTTTCTGTGATGAACCAATCAATTCCTACTCTGTCTTGGTCACTCGGACCAATCCCAGCGCAACACTTTTGACGTCACCAGCGCTCCGGCTTCTGCAGCGCCGACAGACCCCTCCTTCACAGGTTTTTTTTCAAGAAACCATATTTACAAGATATTTTACAAAATCAGTTAGTAACTTACACAAAACGATTCCACTAATCTGTTTCGCTCATTAAGTGATAGAATTTTCAATCGCACAAGTATTCTGTGACCGGAGTAGAGGACGCTTATCTCCTCAGAATGTTTAGACTCGTCGATAAAGCAACACTACTGGCTTTACCCTTCTATCAGGCAATAATGATCTCGCTTCTCTAGGAAAGCACATACAGAGATCTTTTTCACCTCCTTAGAGACAGTCCCAGAGTTTCACTTGAACGTGTATTGCAATATCATTTACACACGTTCATACGGAAAACCCTATTCATATATACATGAACTCTGTGTTACCAGTAGGCAGCGCGTCCATCTAACCCACCACAGAATTCCTCTTTTGTTAGCAAAAGAGAGACGCCACTCCCTTTACCCTTCAATCAAGCTCGGGTATTACTCTCCCAGCAGTAAGTTTTAGTCAGGATGCACGGAATGATCCCTATACTTGAAGGCTGAAATTTCATAGACTGTCCTCACTATACATTTATCCTTTCACTCCTAAGGTCCCTAAACAGTGATATGCGACGATACCACCGCAGTATTCTGCGATACTCCTTTTTTGAAACAGACTAAATCACTGTGCGACTTTACCTAGCCACACTTCCTCCGTCTGCAGACAGAGGCACTGGCTTCACCCTACACTATGAAGCCTTTCCAGGACTGCATGCAACGTAAGACAAACTCAACAGATTTTAGTCATAATTTCTGTACATCAAACTCTATATAGTACTTTACCATAACCCTAGCTAATTTCCTTAGTAACCACTACTCTGCTACCAAGTTATAACTGCTACAGCGCGGCTCCAGAAATCATCTCTAATCAATACTCACCATTTCCCTGAAACCTTAAAACACACAAATCATGCATCAGTGGGGCCCATAACACTGCACATTTACCCTGTTCACTTACACTTGGCTTCAAGGCTTTGGTGAATCGCAATGGAGAAATGCTGTAACATTTGGTTGAGCGACTAAACCTATTTGACTAATTATTATTTACACCTGCAGATTATTTACACTTTACCATGGGTTTTTCAGACTTTAATTATTCAGACACACCACCATAGTGGCAATGGATCTACTAGAATGAAAATTAGGCGTAGGAAGAATCAAAGACCAGCTTTTACTTCTTCATTTATCTAATTTTTATTCAAAGCAAAACTTTATCATGTTTGACATTTATGCATTAGTAAATCTTTATTCAGTAAAATCTTAAACTTTATTTCAAAATGATCATTTTATTTAGAGCTCAAAAAATTTGCTTTATTTTAGAAAACAATTAAAGTTTAGCAAAGAACAGACAGTTCCAATTTCATTCCCTCCTAACATCCCTAACTAACACCCTCATCTTATCCTTCAATCCTGCAAAGCAAACAAGTAAAAAGTCATTAGAATCTTACATCCAGGAATCGGTCAGCAATCGGGCAGCATCTTCAGTAGAAATCGGAAAAGCGACCCCTTCTAGCTAAAACCAGGGTTTTTTATACCCTATTTCTCCAACTTAATCGATCTAAACGCATTTTATACTTACATTTTCGACCTCTCCGCACACAAACAAAGACAATAAGCACATTTAAATTGCATTTTGGTTTATATTTAAGCCGTGCATTAATTCACAACACAATAACAATACATATTAGCTGGGTTTACTGCAACATGCAAGCAAAGTTAGTTTTCCCCGTGTATAATAATAAAAATAATGTGTGCATCTTACTCTATGGTTGGTTAATTTACACAAAACATGCATTCAGTAAATATTAACGTTATGGGACATTAACTTCGAGAGGGGTACACAAAATTTTGTGTTTGCCACCTCGCTCCATCACTGGCACATTATCAAGAGATCACATATATACTGTTACATTTCGAAACCATTACCTAAGAAGGAAAAATACAAGTTGGTACATGTTGCTGCAAAGGAAAGACCATATATGGCATTCAAAGCAACTTCAGTTCGGCTCAGCTCGTTATAGCAAGGTCGATGAGGGTAACTCTCTTCTGCCTGTCTTAGGAGGGTTCGCACAGCGCCTTCTGGAATGTGCTTATCCGGCCTACCCCCAACTATAACCTTGACAAGCCTAACATGCAGGAGCTGCAGTTTGTTACAGTTGTCATGCTATTTCTCGAGAGAATGACCCTCACTGACTATAATGGTTGGATTCTGCTAGTGCTACAAGCAAGCTCGGCGACAAAATGGCGCAGGTCGGGTTAAGTTATAATACCCATCAGAAGGCAGAAACTGATATAGGGTGAGTAGTAACCACTAAGTTACTATGTAGGTAAAACCCACTAATGCACGGATACCTATACTGCACTGAATAGGTACATCACGCTAACTTCTAAATGATACTGTGTGTCTTCAGTGTACTCGCAGGTCCTAATTCAGATTTCAGTTCCTTAAAGGCTTGGTGACAAAAATAAATTGATTCTATCCCAAATGTACGCTTGTCTCCATGTTTGCCGCACAGGATGCCACAAATAAAAGATTCAAACCTAGCAGCCAGAACTCTCCCAATTTTGCAGAGATGTTAGTTTTGCGAAACAGGGAGCAGGTTGTGAGTATAGCTTACTACTGTTAGTTTTAGATTTGACACCTCTACCATTAAAAACCCATTGTTAAAATCTACAGTAACTAGATTGGGCCTACTTAAATTTAAAAGGAAATTTGGAACTTGAAGGCATCTTCTTATTCCTCAAAAAGGTTCAACTATCCAGTTGTGCAATCATTTCAGTTTGGACTTCAATGCCCTACCAGAGTTGGCACAGCCAGCTCACCAATTTCGCACTGGAAGCAGTGGGTGTGTATTGTCTGCTGCATTGCTTTGCCTGCCTCATGTTCCATGGTTCCACAGGTGATGAAATATCAGGGGGGGGGGGGTATAAAGAATTAGGGCCCGATTCACAGAACTAACTTAAGACAACATTTTCATATTCCCAGAAGGCACTTACTCATTTTGGTATTCACAGAAGGCACTTACTCATTTCAGTAATCACAGAAGTTAGGAGTCCTATCTTTAGGACTCCTAAATGCCTTGTGTGAATACCGAAAGTCCTAAAGTTAGGATTTTTCTCAGTTTAGGATTAGTAAAGTTAGGACTCCTAACTTAAGGACTCCTAAATGCCTTTTGTGAATACCGAAAGTCTTAAAATGAGGATGTTTCTCAATTTAGTAGTAGTAAAGTTAGGACTCCTAACTTTCGGACTCCTAAATGCCTCCTGTGAATACCGAAAGTCTTAAAATTAGGATTTTCTCAGTTTAGTAGTAGTAAAGTTGAGAAAAATCCTAATTTTAAGACTTTCAGTATTCACAGAAGGCATTTAGGAGACCGAAAGTTGGAGTCCTAACTTTACTACTACTAAATTGAGAAAAATCCTAATTTTAAGACTTTCAGTATTCACAGAAGGCATTTAGTTGTTCTGAAATTAGGAGTCCTAACTTTACTACTACTAAACTGAGAAAAATCCTAATTTTAAGACTTTCGGTATTCACAGGAGGCATTTAGGAGTCCGAAAGTTAAGAGTCCTAACTTCTATGAATACCGAAATGAGTAAGTGTCTTCTGTGAATACCAAAATGAGTAAGTGCCTTCTGTGAATACCAAAATGGTAGTAAGTTTAGGATTTTGTCTTAAGTTAGTTCTGTGAATCGGGCCCTCAGTGACAATAGCAGTAGACTCCTTAACATGAGAGACCAGGTTACTCTTTTTTCCAATGATGTGCTTGTTCTTCATTGCTTTGCCTTCTGTCTTACCACAACAAATGTGTTCTGAACCATTTAGTTCTCTTGGAGTTTTTGCATTTTGGCTTCTGCCATGAGCGATTCTCAGTAGCTGAGTCTCAGACACTGCAAGCTCTTTTTAAATGGATTGGGAGTGATGTCTGCCAGTAAATGCTTTTTAAAGATAAGGCCAATTAATGCATAGTTGGAGTAGGAGGTTCTTGGCTGGTTGCACATAAATATCTGCACAGTTGAGTGTTGAATGAGTGAGCCTACTATCTAACTTACCCTGGTAACTGTACACAGGTAGTCTGTCACAGAGGGGGCCCTTCATGTATTGGAACTGACATGGGCAGGCTGTGTGAGTGGAAATTCATTGTATGGGTACATACATCAATAGTGGTAAACTGATAAGTGTGTGTGCCTCACTACAGTGAACTATTGGGCAAAAACTGCATTTAATTACAGTCTCACCACAGTTAGACCTAGAACCTACGTTGATGCCCCAATATTATAGTAAATCCGGATCCTGAATGTAGATCTGAAGTTAATTTGCACATATCTGCACTCCTTGCACTTCAAGCTTCATCGTTTGTTTCTGACATACCTCATAATTAGATTCTGGCCTTTAAAGCATCCTTCTGGGCCAACACAAAATGGCCCAGGCTGTGTAGGTTGCCCTCCCCCATTATCTTATTTGAAAATGCGCTGGGGACCAGATATACTCGGGGACCAATGCTTTGCTGTGGTCTCCTTCCAAAAGATTCCTGAGAGCATTGTGGTATCCAACTTACTCTTCCTTTGTCCATGTCTGAGGGAAGCAGAGAGAAGGAATCCACACCCTCCTTCACAAGTGGGAGAAGAGTGATTGACGTCTCTGGCACAGGAGCAGAGTTGGCCAGATGTGGAATCAGCTGGGGTTGCCCAGGCTGGGGCTCTTGGGTGGCCCCTGTTCTAGGCCATCCCAGATGACCTGGTGCCCCACATGGGGGTCGGGGCGGGGTGGGTACGAGGATTAAAAATAAAAAAAGGAAAAAAGCATCTTATGCATACAGTTCTTTGGAAGTTTTAATGATTTGTTGACAGTAATACATTTAGCAGTGAATCATTGTATATATTAATGATTTTCCTTGAAAGGTGGCACCATCTTTAGATGTTTTAATGATGTCTCATTAGTGTATCATGACATATTTTTGTTTTTATTATTATCGTGGTCCTAAGACATAGCCAATAGGTTTGACTTTTGATAGCTACACTCTTTTATAATGGGTCAAGTATGTGTCTGTGGGGGTATTGTGTTTTTAGGGTTCAGAGCTTGCTGAAAGAATGTGTCACTCGATTT
Source organism: Lissotriton helveticus (assembly GCF_964261635.1). Classification (NCBI taxonomy): domain Eukaryota; kingdom Metazoa; phylum Chordata; class Amphibia; order Caudata; family Salamandridae; genus Lissotriton; species Lissotriton helveticus. The sequence continues at coordinate 1,712,038,200 of NC_136059.1, forward strand.
ATTTCCACCTGCCAACATGCATATATTTGAGAATTAATGTGTAGTATTGAGTACTGTATGCATAATAAGTGTTTTTCTTTTTATAAGTTAAATAGCAGACTGGATAATGATTTTTTGGTGTTGTTCACTACATGCCTGCAGACTGGGGTACATGTATACACCATCTCCCCTGAAATAGTCTTGGGTTGCCCTACCTCACTGCCCTGAAGGAATCCAAGGGCTGATTGCGATGGCGGATAAACTTCAGTCCGTCCGCCATTGTATCGGGGATTGGGACCTCCCGCCTGCATGGTGGCGGTCCCACAGGGCTAATTATAATGAGACCTCCATCATTGTGGTTGCATTGACCATGTTATGTATTGCTGCTCTGCAGCATCTGCCAATAATGCAAAACAGAAACCCCACACATGTCCCTGCACTATGTGCAGGCACCATGTGGTGCCTGCCACAAGGTGCAGGGATATGTAGAGGGGACTATAGGTGCCCCCCAGGTCCTGTGTCTGTGGGCCAGGGGGAAAAGGGGGTCCACTACTGGCCCCCAATGTCCCTTTCTGCCAGCCTTTTCATAGCAGGTAACCCGTCATGAAACGGCTGGCAGAAAGGGACATCGAAGTCCATAAGGTGGTGCCTGGTAGGCACCGCCAGCATTGTAGGGTCTACGAGGCCCTCCGCTGCACAGCGGGGCTCAAGGAGCCCGTTGGATGCATGGCGTCAGTCTTTAAAATGCCATGCGTCCGCCCGCTATCATAATATGGCGGGCAGTAAAGTTGGTTATGATGGCGGGGTGACCACCACTGACAAACTGTTGGTGAGGGTCTCCCCGCCATCATAACCAGCCCCCAAGTGTTAAACCAGGATGCTTGGTTCACAATAGACAGAAAGTTGCTGCCTGCTTACTTAGAAAGACCTGCATCATTCCCAACTAATAATCCACATTTATTTTACATTTACTGTTTGAAAAGAAGCAAACAGCAGATGTTTGGTCCATCAGAAAAACTAAACTTTGGAACTTCTTCACTGAGAGCTTTAGCAATAAATGTGGCCACTTCATGGTCAGAAAAAAAATTAAAATCAGTTTCTTTATATTTTTTCAGACTGCACTCTGTGGGGAGTGCTTCATATGTTGTACTCCACCTTTCCCTTCCTCAACAATGTAGAGAGATATTGGGCCCGATTCACAGAACTAACTTAAGACAAAATCCTAAACTTACTACCATTTTGGTATTCACAGAAGGCACTTACTCATTTTGGTATTCACAGAAGGCACTTACTCATTTCGGTATTCCCAGAAGTTAGGAGTCCTAACTTTAGGACTCCTAAATGCCTTCTGTGAATACCGAAAGTCTTAAAATTGGGCTTATTCTCAGTTTAGTAGTAGTAAAGTTAGGACTCCTAACTTTAGGACTCCTAAATGCCTTTTGTGAATACCGAAAGTCTTAAAATTGGGCTTTTTCTCAGTTTAGTAGTAGTAAAGTTAGATCTCCTAACTTTAGGACTCCTAAATGCCTTCTGTGAATACCGGAAGTTTTAAAATTGGGCTTTTTCTCAGTTTAGTAGTAGTAAAGTTAGAAAAATCCCAATTTTAAGACTTTCGGTATTCACAGAAGGCATTTAGGAGTCCTAGAGTTAAGAGTCCTAACTTTACTACTACTAAATTCAGCAAAGTCCCAATTTTAAGACTTTGGGTATTCACAGAAGGCATTTAGGAGTCCTAAAGTTAGGAGTCCTAACTTTACTACTACTAAATTTAGAAAAATCAGAATTTTAAGACTTTCGGCATTCACAGAAGGCATTTAGGAGTCCTAAAGTTAGGAGTCCTAACTTTACTACTACTAAACTGAGAAAAATTCCAATTTTAGGACTTTCGGTATTCACAGAAGGCATTTAGGAGTCCTAAAGTTAGGACTCCTATCTTCTGTGAATACCGAAATGAGTAAGTGCCTTCTGTGAATACCAACATGAGTAATTGCCTTCTGTGAATACCAAATATGGTAGTAAGTTTAGGATTTTGTCTTAAGTTAGTTCTGTGAATCGGGCCTATTCTCTCTAAATATGCACTTTAGAAAAAATGTAACACAACATCACATAGCATCTAGGGTGAGGAAACGAGATTCACATGGCTTCCATGGGACTGATAATGGACTCTTAATCGGGCCATTTGACGAACAGCCTGAGAAAGTTTGAAGCCTAAATTCCATCGAGATTTTCTACACACTGTGAAAACAATAGCAGCATAATTGGTACCCACAAAGATAAGCCAAGGTTCAGAACATATTCTGTTTCTGTGATGCTGTAAAAATGGCTTTTGGGGAGAAAAATCTGCAAAACACCTTTTTGGAAGAATAGGTTTGTGAGAGAAAAACAAACAGCAAACATTAGATATTGGGATAGTGTGCTAATATCCATGAGAAATATTGAATGAGAATGTATAATGCACATGGTGTATTTCTTAGCGAAATTGCATTGTGTCCATCACAGCATTTTGCTGCATATAAAATTCAGCAAATTGTGCTCTTTTGTCATTAATGGTAAAGATTTTGTTTGTGATCGATTTGCATAAAAGTTCACATTCCTTAAAATGTTCCTATATGCCACATGAGTGCAGCAGCACAACATTATGCTTAGTGTTTTTATTTGAAGTGGTGTGATAGGCTGCCATTCTTGTCTTGATGTTCTGTCCTTAATTCCAATTGCTGCTCAGTGAGGGTCTCATTCTAAAATGGTTTCTTAGACATACTATAAATGGGATATGTTTCTGCTTGATAACTAGAAACTTCTCTTATTAGCGACGCATGGAAGAAGAATGAATGAGCCGTGGTAATTATGGATTGCAGTTATTAGACGACATTATAATGTTCCTCCCACGGTCTAATTAATTCACACAATTAAACTAATTATTGGCTGCAATTTGGCAGCTATATTTTGTACATCATCTAACAACGTCTACTAGATGTTAAAGGCTGCTGAATGCTTTTAATTTACTGTAATAGTTTTACAGGTGTACCTTTTAACAAGACATTGCTATTTAATTGGAACACATATATCATAGAGTTTCTATGAAACATGTTTGTATCTGCTGACTTTAAATATCTACTTAAAAGCTACATCACAAACTCCTCCCTGAGAAAGCAAATATGATCAGAATATTTACTTGATTTTTACTCCTTAGGCTTTTGGTCTTATTTAAAGTAAGGCGGGCGGGGCGCCTCACTATCCATTAGGGTGGCAGAGGTAATTATCTCTGCCACCTTGAAGGCATGCCCTGCGACAATCTCTGTGCCTTCAAGGGAGCTGTCACCATGACAGATCTCTAAAGGCATTGAAAGTTAGCTGAGAGGCATCCATGTTTCAGATGACTGGTTATCATACTTTTTTGTGAAACAAAAAGAAACTCCTAAATAGGGCAACCAAAGGAACTAAAGCCTTTGAGAAACTGGGATATTTCTCCCAGGTAGTGGGGGTTATTTTGTAGTTTTGTTCTCTTTGGGACCTCCAGGAGTTTTCTGGTTGCCAAACTGAACATAAATACATCAGACCCTCTAATCTAAATAGCTAAATAGGGCAGACAGTCTTATGCATCTACCAAAATGGCCCCAACGCAGTCAGGCTATCGGTGTAAAGTTTCTGCTGGCAGAGCCAGTGGTGGCACCGTCATTGTCCATATATTGGATAAATGATACCCTAAAATATATCTTAAGAGCATTGCAAGTTAGCAGAGTTCTATGCCCATGTAGAGGAAAGAGGCTAAAGGCTGTGTTCCTTTAAAAGGCCATTATCTATCATGGCGGGTCTGTCCGCCCCCTCCTCTCTCTTCTTGGAACGAATTCTGTAACATATCCTTCTTAATTTCTTTCAGTAATGCTAGCCCTTTAGAAACCACCATGTCATTTTCACCCAAGTAAATGACTAACACATCCAGATATCTATGCCACCTCAACATTTTATTCAAACAATGCAGTAACTCCCGATATTTTATCCCCCCTTTCCTGTGCCATGTGATCTTGATTAATCTGTTATCGATACTGAGGTTTACACCTTGACCCTTTTGCAGTTCATGTCTTTCTGCCCATTTTACGAACTAATGTTCCATGGTCCAAGTGGATAGGTTGACCAACCATGGACCAGCCAATGCATCTGAAAAACCAACATATGTCAGACACTGCCAAAATCCCCCTCGCATCACAATCCCCCTTCCCCTCAACTTACATACTGCCTGAAACACTCTGAGGGCCACCTGCCCCACTGCATCAACCTATCTCTACCTCAACCTCACCTTGCCACTTCCGTGGCTGCTCCAATCCTGAAGGAGTGTGTTCCAAAATCTTTTGTGGCTTCCCCGAAACTAGTTAACACTTTCCTCAGCACACATAGCAGTTGCAAATAGGTGACCCTAGTCCCACTTGCATGCTGGAACACAACACCCTGCGCGTCCTCTACTGCTGCCTTCATTTCTCTGTCCAGTTTAACTGGGCATACAACCTCCACCAGGAAGTCTTGTAACACTACTGTTTTTCCCCTGGTCCTTTGATCTGTCATGGAGTGCCGCAGGAGAATATATATATTCATTCTGCGGGCCCCAAATGCCACTTTTCCCCATTCTTAGCCTATGACCCCTTCCCTTCCCAGCAGTTCTGACATTCTGAAAGGCCCAAAGAACATTCATGACATCAGAGTTGCACATAGCAATGTCTGTCCACTCCCATGGCATATCATATGCAGGGCCCCCAATACCTCGTCGATCAGGTGTCTTTTCAGTGGCTTCCTCACCCTGGTCCTACTACCCCTCTCCCAACCTTCTAACATTGTCCTCCCTAACTCTCCAGCTAACGTGACATACCCCCACATGAGCTTTCCCTTAAGCGCTATTCTGGCTAACTTTCGTGTAATTTCCTGAGAAAGAATAATTATCAATCATTACTGTTAGAAATGGGATCTCTGGTTGGCTAAGGCGTGCGCTAAAGCCAGGCAGAGACCACCACTCTAGTCAGGGCAAGGGAGTTACACACCAAAGACAACCCCTGCTCACCCCCTTGGTAGCTTGGCACAAGCAGTCAGGCTTATCTCGGAGGCCATGTGTAAAGCATTTGCGCACTCACCCAGCAACAACATCCTAGGCACACTATAAAAGGAACTCCAAACAAGGTTATATCAAAAATAGCCTTTGAATTCTCATAACACATTAGAATAGTAAACACATATATACATGGTGCCATCTACAAGGGATTATTTACACCTCACAGTGCCCACTGGTCCACTGTCAGAACCATTACAAAAGGAACTTAGTAAAAGTAAAACATGTCATAAACGTACAAACAGTAACCACTGGTAATCACTGTACTTAGCATCAGCCTGTAACATAAACTACATTATGCACAGTATCACCTCAGGCCGAATTACATTCTGCGCCAACCTCACTAGCATAAACACATTATGTAATCATCTCATAAATCAAAATGCATTAGACCCTCACCTTCTCAGCATAACTCAAAGGAGGGGAATTATTCACAGTGGAACATAATCTCACTAGCATAAACCATAATATGCAAACCAACCTCATACATAAAAAGCACATTTAGAGGTATAACACAGGGTGCATAAAACATAGTACATACATTACATTTCCTAGCACCACATAATCACATTAGGGCCTAGCGCCCTATCACTCTCAGTCAACTGGTCATCTCAAAGGGGGCTCAATTGCCCTATGTCCCAAAAGTCAGGGCACGCTGCCAAGGCAGCGGAAGTCGAGGGTGCGCCACTGCGCTGACCTAAACGTAGCAGCTGCCCACTACTTGCTGGGCAGCTGTGAAAGTATGGGGCACAGGAGTGCATCTCACTCCTAACTCAACAGACATGTCTCCCAAGAAAGAATGGCCTAAACGATGCAGCTGGCACTAAGTGCTGCGCAGCTGGAAAACTCAAATGTGGGGCACTGGCACGGACTGTGCCTTCTTATATTGTGCCCCCAACGTTGGAAATATAGCACTGGCACTACACGTACAGTCTGAGCCCACTTTGGGACACTTAACAAAATGTCCCTCTTTGGCACTGCTGCCCTCTGGCAGGCGGGGCAGCTGTGGCCATGGCAAAACTGGGAGGTGCACGGGCCCATCTGGGCCCTCTTAAACAAACATGGCCCCAAAACGTTGGAGCGGCCCGCAACGGCGGGACCGCTCAGGCACCGTCAATGTGTCTCAACATACACTAACAGGGTGCAACACTGAGCCCCTCTCAGCCGGGCTATTGGAACAGCTATGTCCGATCGTTGGAGCCACATGGGCTCTAAAAGAAAACAGGAACAACGCTGGAGTGGCCCTCTGGCAGGCGGGACACTAAAGAAAGAGGCACTGGCAATGGGCCATGTGGCAGCTCCACTCACCGGGGTGTTGCCTACAGGCTCCTCTCTCGTCGGGGAGGCTTTGTCTCCTCTTCACCCAGTCCCCTCTCCTGCATACGCGGGGTTCTCTCTCCGCTTAGGAGAGCCCCACCTGAAATCCGGCATCCTGGTGCGGCACGCGGGGCTCCCTCCTCACCACGGGAGCCCTGTAGGTGTCAGATCGTGCTCTTCTCAGTGCTCAGGAGCAGAATGTCGCAAGTTCCCAATGCCTCACTAGGATTCCTCAGCCACGCGCGTATCAAAGCATGTATGCCAATACAACCCAAGGGGGGAAAGGGGATGGGACAGAGAAGAGACAGTCACACTGCGTCTGATTCTTTCAACAGCTTCAGACGTTTCCTTCTTGTCTTCTTCTTCTGGCAAACATGAGTATGATTTTAATGTAAAGGAAATGACTCTCGTTAATTCTTAATTCCTCTTCATTCCTGCTTCTATAAATTAATGTACAACTTTTGCACACCTAACCCGTATTGATGTGACCCATGCTTCTCTTCTATTTGTGGTGTTTATTAGGTTCTGTGTGCTGTAACTAAATGTTGTTTAAAGGTTCATTCTTATCTTTAATTACTATAACTATATCTTTGTACTTTTTGCAGATTTCTCACCTATCTTAGATACAGCAGTGGTGTTAATTGGATTTTGTATTGGTAAGTATTCATTATGTGACATAGTCTTCACCTTTTATGTAGTTTATCTTCAGGCTTCTTAAATATTAAGTCTTAGGAACTAAAAACATTTCCGAAGTTAGACTCACTCCGAAAACGCTTATCTCATAGACGTCTTCTTCTCCTCCGTGTTCAGGTGAAGTGCGCCACAGAACAGGCGCTTCACCTGGATCTTAGTGATTGAGATCGAATGCTAGAGAGCTAATTTGCCGATCTAGCAGTTGACTCTTGGCAGCCATTTTAGGATCAGTACTTGCCGGTAATTTGCATTGCTTGTTAATCTTCTTGATTTTACCACAAGTTTTAGTTACAACTGTGTTTACTGACAATCTTTTTCTGACACAAGGTCTGACAGTCCTGACAGTAGGGAAAAATGGCCGGTCTTTCGGGTCACCTTCCCCAGGCCAGGGGAAGGCGAAAGTGACACCTGCGGGGCCCCGTCCACCATCAGCCTGACTTCCCTTCACGGCATGTGCCGCGGCGGTGAAATGTGGGGTGGGCTCCTGCATTAGAACAAAGCCAACTTGCGGCATACACAGCGGGTTGGGCACCCGCAAAGGAACAACCAAAGGCAGCAATGCGCGGTGGGCACCCGCACTCCATCAAATACAGAGCGTGGCCATAATGCGGGGTGGGCACCCGCTCCCAGAGACTCCCTACTTTGGGATCCCCTCAATCGATCGCAGCATAGCGCTGCAGGCTCAAAAACAGAGCGCTCCTCAGCAACAGAGAGCCAAACGCTCTCCCAAGAAAAGAAAAGCGCTCACAGTACGGCAAGGAGCCACAGCTCCAGCAGCAGGCAAAGATCCAGGAGAGGCTCCAGGGGCAGAGCTGGGCCCAGGGGCCAGCACACAGGGCCCTCCAGCAGGGAGGCAGCCCCCATGGCGGTCCCTCCTGGGCCCCAGCAGCAGCAAGACCCCCCTTTATCAGGATCAGGAACAGAACACTATATTTATGTGCAATTTTCCTTTGTGTCACACCACAGGGCTTGGGAATACCAGTTAGGACTGGTTTAGAGGGTATTTGGAGCACTTTGTTTTGCCCAGCTCCTCTCCCCTTTGTCAGGTGGGGGCTCAGGGATCAGATGCACCGCAGGGGGCGGGGCAAGCATTGTGGAGGTAAGGCACAGCCCTATTCAGGTCCCAGGTGGAACTCCTCCCTCCCATCTGCATGCAGATCTCTATATTCACCTTTGGGCTGTCTCCCCTGTCTCCTGGAGCCACCCACACCTCCCAGCTCCTGTCAATCACAAGCCAGACATGAAATTCACATCAGGCAGGCAGACACACAGTACACAGAAATGCCAACTTCTAAAGTGGCATTTCTCCACCAGTCACCATAAATCTGCACACACCATTGCGCAGCATTTATCCTCACGAGTTCATACATACTAAACTTGTCCCTGCACTCCTCTCATACCAGGTATTACCATGGACACACATATCCCCCATGCATTCCTATGGGAGGGCAGGCCAATCTCACCACGCTCACTCAGAGCGCACACGCACTTTACACTGGGCCACAGTGCTAAAGTGCGCAGAGGCCAAAAATCACTACCACTATGTCAGAGCTTAAGGCAAAAAGTTCAGGGGTGAACCAGCCAAAAGGGCCAAGTCCAACAATTACCAATATAAACTGAGCCACATCCTCTTCCTTGCTCCAACACTCAATCCTCTTTTGAGCTCCACTGGTAATGAATTCCTCCCATGCCTGCAAGTATGTCCTCCTGGTTGACTCAACTAGTGACTCTACCACCAACTAGAGCATCCTTTTTTGCCTATGTGCCACTTGCCCGCTGGCTTAGGTGTTTTGACTTTGTCTGCCTCAGTGGCCAGCCCATAGAACCACTCGCACTGTGAATGAGACAGTGCATGCACACATTCATTGTCCAGCCCTGGCACGTGTCTAGGCCTGAAATCCACGTCATGTCTCAGACAACCCAGGACAAAGCTTGCAACAGCTTGAGAATCTGTACATCTCTGGTGGATTATTCGTTAACAGTATGTACCACTGACATGTTATCTGTTCCAAACAGGAACTTTTGGAGCATCAGTTGCTGACCCCATATGATCACCACCACTACCAGTGCGAAGAATTAAAGAAAAGCAATGCTCCTGCCACCACCCACATTTCCAGCCCTCCAGCCACTCTTTGGTGCACCACATGCCCTGCCTGTAAAAAACAAACCCAACTCCCCCCACTGCTTCAGAATAAATCTATACCTCCCAATCATACACTCTCTGTCGGCCACTGTGGGTATGCCATTGAAGTCTTTTAAAAACTAGCACCACATACATAAGCCCCCCGTCATGCCTGCTGTCAGTCGCATGTGGTGGCATGGTTGCAAAAGGCCTAATAATGACCTGCCCAATCTCTGACAGAATGTTCTACCTGCCCTCATTACTCTACATGCAACATTTAAATGATCAAGCAAGATTTGCACTTCTTGACAATCACCTTATTCTTTGCCAAAATTTTGTCCAACAGTAATTGCATGTGTATTGGGTTGTGCCTGGGCAACCTCACTTCCATGGAGGTACTATCCAGCTATATTCCTAAGAAAGATGGTACCGTACTGTGCCCCATCATCTTCTCTGGTTACAACAGCACTCCCAAACCACCCATGAGCTCATCAAAACTTGCCAACTGCTGTTGACAGTCCGCAGAATTGGGTAGATCCACAAAAAAGAAATCATCCAGATAATGAGTCACTGTACCGTGACCTGTATTTCACAGAAACAGCCACTGGATAAATCTGCTAAAACGCTCAGCTCAAACAATGAGCACGATATGGAGCATCCCATGGATAATGCTTTATCCACATACCATTACCCTTCAAACTGCATACCCAGCATTTGAAAATCCTCTGGGTGCACTGGTAAGAGGCAAAATGCCAACTTAGGGGCATATTTACAAGACCTGAAACACCCGCATTGATGCATCAGATTTGCTGCACCTGCTGCAAATGCCCTAACGGCATCATGGATGGGCTTTATTTACAATACAGTGCTCCATGGCACAAGGATGGGTCAGATTTTCAGATACATCTTTTGGTGCTAATGTGATGCATTGCTGGAGTTGTTCATAAGACTGAAGCAACTCCAGCAATGCGTCAGAACACAGAGATGAGTCCAATGTTAAAAGCACAGGGTCAATCCTAAAGCCTGGTTTGAGAAGGCGTAAGTGATTTTAATCAAGTCAAGTCTTAGAGTGACATAGTGAAAAGTTGTAAATATCACTGCGTCAGTTCTACGTAGCTTTTAACTTGGGAACGCCTAAACTGCATACATGCCGCTTGGTGCAGGTATAACATATTACAGAGCTCTACAAAGTGACGCACTGGGCCAAGTGCGTTAGCTTGTAAATATGGAACATTGTGGAGCACTCATTGCACCACTGCTATATCAGAAGTGCGGTGACACTGGGCCTTGTAAATATGTCCCTTACTGTGGCACCTTGCCATCCTGGCCCCCATGCCCTACCTATTCCACCAGTTCCATTGCCACGTTCACTGAAGAATATGAGACTGATGCTGACCATTCTGATATAAAATCATTGACTGAGCTCCCTTTGGGCCAAAACAGATGCTGTATGAGCTGCCACTGCCACTTATTTTTTTTGGCATCACTCCAATGAGAGATGTGATCAAATCCAGCATAGACCACTCTCTGAAAGTACCCGCCAGTCTTTCCTCCTGCACCTCCTTCTGGAGTTTCGTCTTCATCTCATGTTTATGTGACTGTGCTTATTTCAAGTTCTCTGCCCACCTAGGCACCTGTAAACCCTGACACCCCAACCTAAACCCTCTAAAACAAACCTGTGTAGCAACCTGGGATCTTCCCGTTGTGATATTTGGCCAACCATAAATCTAAGCGCTCTACATCAATTGGATTATGAGCCCTTGCATCTTTAGGACCCTCGTCCTCCCCGAAAGCCGGCAGCTGAATTTCCATGCTGAAAACATGTATTGCCTGCTAGTGGTGTCCACTGTCCATTGTGCTGTCCCTGACAGCTGCCTCCCTGATTCCGTGGCACAGCTGCCTCCCTCAGGTGTGAAGGGGTTGAAAGGGGCATTACATTATTGGAAGGGCACTTGACGTAAATATGTTTTTTCTTAATTTGGCCAAGCCCATTGTCTGTTGCCACAGATTGTTGTCGGTTTCACCCCACTTTCGCTCTGTGTCCCATGCCATCCATACCTGGAGCACTTATTCCTATTCCACCCATGCATTCCCGCATAGTTGATGTGTGCCTTTTGGATCACATCCATATATTTGAACAATGACACACACAGTTCTGGGAGTTTTTCACACTCCAGTTCTCTATGGTCATTGGTACTCGAGGACGTTTCAACAACTTGTACTCCTCTTCTAGGAATTCTCTTTAGCCCTGAGTTCCCTGTGGAATAACTTTATCATCTCCACATACTCCCCCTTCCATATCTTCTCCTTAATTGCTAAAAGGAGGTGGGCGTCCAGCAGCTTTGTCACCCCCAGTTAGGGTAACTCCCATATCTTAAGTTCCTTACTTTCTTTAATTCCTGTCTCTTGTCTGTTCCCCTTGTCCTGTCCTCTCTTTCCTTCCAGTTTGTGTGAAATTGTCTCTTGACCTCTGTTGACACCCCTTTTCTGGTGTCACTGTCTTCTCCGTCTCCACCTGCCCCCCCATGCAGTTTGTCTGATGTGTCTTGGGGCATCCTGCTTTTCCCTTCAATCATGTGTGCCTCCATTTCTACTCTTGTGTCCTTGACATACAAACCTTCCCGTAGCCTCACCTCCCTGCTCTACCATTCTCTGCTTCTTCCCCAATTGACACTCTTTTTACTCCGCCCCTCCCTGCCTCTGCCCTTTTGTAATCCTTACTTGGTGTTAAGTGTGGTCTCTGGTTCAGATCCAGCTACCTAACCAGTCGTGAAGGGCCATCACCATGCACAGTAGAACCATGTTCCCTCCGATCTGTCTGCCATGCCTGTAAAACACCAGTGACAACTGCGTTAATTGCGCCTTCTCACCGTATCCCCTGTTCTGCCACCAGCTGTTTTACTTCTGCCCCAGAGGATTGTCATCCACCAGTTCCCCTTCTTCCAAGCTCATTTCATCATAATCGAGCTGCATGGCCCCTTTCCCAGGACTCATATGCCCTGCATGCACAACAACCTGCATCTCCTCGCCTTTGTAACCTGCACACGGCTGTCACCAGTTGATGTGTGTACTGTGCCAGTGGGTCGTATTACGCCCTGCTGCTTGTACCTTTTCTTCATGCTCATCCATACTGCACTCCTCAACCCCAGGAACTGCAATGATTCGCCTAAGCCGACACACTGCTGAGGCCATCCCAGACCTTCATGTGACAGTGGATGTACTGTCCCATGCCGTTATCCGGCTGGCTGCCCAAAACCCTACTTTCTATTCACCTCAGGGTGGACGAGCCATACCCAGCTCTCCAGAGTCAATCCTACCACCGTGTACCGGTGCCTGCTAGGAGAAAGGTCCGGTGTGTCGGGCTTAGTATCCCTGCCTATCTGCCCTTTTGTTCCATCTGGCACCCATCACCATTGTCCTACCCTGTCCTGCACCTGTGCCCTCCCCACCCTTCATGCCACATCCACTCCCATTGCGACCATGCTGCATTACCTCTCCCCACTCCGCCTCCTGGTTACTGAGGAATGACTGCACCCACGCATGGGTGCCATGCTCCTCTCCACACCCACCTATATAATCCCTCTAGCTCTATATCTTCCTCACCGCTCCACTCTAACATTGCTGCTTGCTGGGATGTCGCAGACCCCACCTTGTGTCACTCCTGTGTCTACTACTGCCCTCCCTTTCACTGGCTGCCCCCTTGTCCCCACCCTCCACCTGTCTCCCAACATCAACTACCCCCTGTACTACCTGCCCCTACCCCCATCCACATATACAGTTCCTGGGGGGTAACCACCACTGCCCTGTCACTGCCCTCTTCTGTTCATATCTGTCTCATAAATCCATCCCCCCTCTCCAGCCATAGAGATCAGACCCACCCACCTCCCTTCCTGCTCAACCCCACCACCCTCATCGCCCTCCTGCACCCCATCCATGGCTGCACCACAATTACTGGTGGTATGGCTGCACACCCTCCTTCTCTCCCCTTCATCCTGCCACTTGCCAAACCTTCTCCTCCTTCTGTCCTCTCGCCACAATCTCTTGCTTGCCCCAGGGCTCTTAAAACCCTTCCCACCTCTCTTTCCCTGCATCCCTCCCAAACGTCTCCCTTCTATACGTTCTTCTCGTGCAGGGGCCCTGGGTCCTTCCCTTGTCCTCTCATCCGTTCTCTGACACTTTCTTTCCTGCTGCCCAGCTTATCTTAGGGCCCACAGCCTTGCTGGTATTAGGCCTCACGCCCCCACTGCCTCTGGCCCCTCTTCTACAAACACAATCAGGGTCACCTGTGGTCCCTCTTACTCTGTCTGTGCTCAACAGCTCATGTTCTGCCAGCGGGAACTCGCTTCTCGCGTTCCCTGCTGGTTCATTTTTTTTTCATCGCCCGGCACTGCCTTGCTACCATGGGCAGGTGCAGGCGACACGCATGTTGCCCCAGAGGCCACTCTCCTCCCTCTGGGGCATCCCCTTAAGCCCACCTAGGTGTGCAGCTAGCCTGCCATACCCTGTTGTGGCAAACAAGCATCACTTGCTGCCCGTCGCTGCATGAGCACCATCACCCGTGGTCCTGGGGCAAGGAAATCCATGTTGCCTGCCTCGGCGAGGAGGTGCATGGTTTCTCTTACATGACAATCCTCCATTCTGTTACTATATTCTGTCACTACACTCAATATCAAAATTCTGCTACTGCACCTGTCATTTCACCATCCCAAAATGGTGACTATTAACCCTGAGATGGCCATTTATATGTTGGGATGCTTCCTAAAGGCATGTAGCCCAAAACGAGCCCATTTGCAGTCTGGACTGCACCACTTTCCCAAAATACTCTGGGTACACACCTCCCTTGGGTCGGTTGCCCTCCAAAACCTATTGAGCTTTATTCCCATAGACAGACAAGTTCTGGAAGGAGGCCAGAGGGGGTGATACAGTCAAACGGCATTACTCTAAATTAAATGTCTTGGGGCCAGATGTAGGAGGCCCAATACCAGTCGGTAACGGCTGAAATTACCGAATTTCGGCCGTTACCGACCGGTATTGGACATTTGGGATGTAAGGGAGGATTCAGTAAATAACGAATCGGTATTTACAGATTCGGTATTTACCGAATCATCATTTACCGATTCGGTATTTACCGAATTGGTAAATGACATGTAGGAAGCACTTTAAAGAGTGCTCCTGTGCTTTAAGCATTCGGTATTTACCACCTACTATTAGTTGGTGGTAAATAACAAATACCTTTGAAAATGCAAATTAGTGCATTTTCAACTGTGCCATGTGACAGACATACATGCCCTTAGGGCATGTATGTGTGCCACATGTGCACACAAGCACTATTCAGGGGTGCAACAGGGTGTCAAAGTGACACCCTGCCACCCTTGACTCTTTCCCTATTTTACCGAATCGGTAATTACCGATTCGGTAATTGACATTCATTCCTATGGGCCTCCAGGTCCATGGGAATGAATGGGAATGAATGGGAATTACCGAATTGGTAAATACCGATTCGGTAAATACCGAATCTTAACGCTTCGATAAAATTTACCGAATCATTACCTACATAGCATTTACTGATTCTAAAATATCGAATCGGTAAAATTCGGTATTTTAGAATCGGTAAATGCTATTTACATACATCTGGCCCTAAATGTTTTCTTTTTAAGAAAAATAATTTGTCCTCCGTCATAATGGTCATAGGGAATTCATTCCGCAACGTTGCTCAGATTGTACTCAATGTGTAAAGAGCACTGGGTCCTGTGTACTACAGCTTAATTTTCTGTGGCAGTGTTATGAACATCTGCGCGGTTGCAGAGCTGTGGGCCTGTTTTTGAAGTTGACCTATAAAAAGCCATGCACTTAACACAGCATTTCTCCCAGTTGATGAATAAACTCCAAACAGCACAGTTTGGAATTAGGTAGAAGAGGATGCCTTTTCGTGTTCCTGTGCTCTGCTGTCTACAATTCATACACTGACTGGAAGATGAACCACTGACCAATCAGAGATCACCCTGCCACACACAATACCGTGGGGACTAGAGCACAATGGGGCAGATTACAAGCCCCTTGCACCACTTTTTCGTCACTTTTCCCATGTTACAAATGACTCAAAAGTGGTGCAAGGGACTTGTAAATAAGCCCCAATGTTTCTCCACACCATACCAATCACTGAAGCTGATGACTCATATCTGCATCATGGCTGCAGAATACATCACTGTTGTCAAAGAGCAGTGAGTGAAGTGAGGATGAATTTAATTTACACAGAATAAAGTCAGACGAGATCACAAATAAAAGGAGTGATAAAAGAAATCAGACCAGTAGTGTCTCCTGGGGGGCGGTGGGGCGGCGTGGGGCAGGGGCAGGGTGGGGGGTAGTAAACTCCGGAATTGGGCCGAACGGAGTTGAGTAAAGATATAAATGAATAAAACGAATTACATTGCGTGTGCTGCAACGCCAAAATGGCGGGCTGTAGTAATTTGCCTCTGATGTCCCAGGATCTGTACTACTGTAGCTCTGCAAACTGCACCATATAAAACCCCTTCTACACTTGACTGTCAGTGGTAGTGATGGTGTGCAGTCACTAGTAACAACACATTTGCCAATACTGCTCAATTGTTTAAACAAGCAAAGTCCAGCTGAGTTCTGCGTTCTCACCTAAACAGACCAAACATTCAGTCTAGAAATATATCTCAAATTCTTTTATTTTTCATTTATATTCAAATTATTAATTTTTGAATTTTCTTTTTGCAAAAACGTTCACAATTAATATACAAACAATGTGAAATTGGAACTATCTATTTACACTAATAACAATAAAGCGAAAGATAGTGAATATGTACACAGGGGTGTCAGGGAGGATGTGCACTCAATACAGCGGAACAAAAATCATTCAACTTCTATTCAACACATTCATTTCTCAAAAAAATGCAGGCATACAGACAAACCTTTCATCACAGTGAGTGGTAGGGAAGGAGGGGGTGATGTGAAGAAGAAATCAATTAAACAAACAAGAAAAGAAAGTTGGAATCCCTGAGAAATGATTTTCTAAGTTCAGGGTTTTTTGAGAACAACGCTATTTATTCTTATGGTCACCAAACTGGTGATTAGGCCATCTACTATTTATTTCCTTTCAAATTATTTACAACAATTATTGGCCTAATAGATTTAGGAAGGCACTCTTAGGAGGCAGAAAAGCGATATTTACACCAAATGAAAAACCAAGTGTAAACAAAAAGCTCAGATAATGGGGTCGACGCGTTTCGAATCCCTTGAGTCACAGGATTCTCTTCAGGACCTTAACAGATACAATCTGTAAAGCTTGTCGGATCTTTTTGTAAGGGAGAGATGTAGGGGGTTGGGATGACTCCTCACACTCGATCTAGTGTTCCAAAGGACGTCTCAAGGGCAATAAATCCCATTCTGTTTCTTGTTATCGTTTTCTTTTTGTCATGGACTCCCCGTTCGACCGGCGACCATGACAAAAAGAAAACGATAACAAGAAACAGAATGGGATTTATTGCCCTTGAGACGTCATTTGGAACACTAGATCGAGTGTGAGGAGTCATCCCAACCCCCTACATCTCTCCCTTACAAAAAGATCCGACAAGCTTTACAGATTGTATCTGTTAAGGTCCTGAAGAGAATCCCGTGACTCAAGGGATTCGAAACGCGTCGACCCCATTATCTGAGCTTTTTGTTTACACTTGGTTTTTCATTTGGTGTAAATATCGCTTTTCTGCCTCCTAAGAGTGCCTTCCTAAATCTATTAGGCCAATCATTGTTGTAAATAATTAGAAAGGAAATAAATAGTAGATGGCCTAATCACCAGTTTGGTGACCATAAGAATAAATAGCGTTGTTCTAAAAAAAAACTGAACTTAGAAAATCATTTCTCAGGGATTCCAACTTTCTTTTCTTGTTTGTTTAATTGATTTCTTCTTCACATCACCCCCTCCTTCCCTACCACTCACTGTGATGAAAGGTTTGTCTGTATGCCTGCATTTTTTTTAGAAATGAATGTGTTGAATAGAAGTTGAATGATTTTTGTTCCGCTGTATTGAGTGCACATCCTCCCTGACACCCCTGTGTACATATTCACTATCTTTCGCTTTATTGTTATTAGTGTAAATAGATAGTTTCAATTTCACATTGTTTGTATATTAATTGTGAACGTTTTTGCAAAAAGAAAATTCAAAAATTAATAATTTGAATATAAATGAAAAATAAAAGAATTTGAGATATATTTCTAGACTGAATGTTTGGTCTGTTCAGGTGAGAACGCAGAACTCAGCTGGACTTTGCTTGTTTAAACAATTGAGCAGTATTGGCAAATGTGTTGTTACTTCTGATTGTGGCGTAGCCTTACTGCGCTCAAGCCAACCCCTTCTTTGTTTAAAGGTGTGCAGTCACTGGCTTCTCAGGGAAGTTAGTGTGGGGGTACATCAAGCTCAGCACTCAATAGGTTTTTAACAGCATTATAACTTCATTGTGAAAGAGAAGTACCATAATACACAATAAATCGTAATGCTACAAAGGATAAATGTATCCAATAATCAGAGTTTCTAGTGAATGAATGAATGAATATAGATGTATAGAGTGCATGGCTACCAAAGGCCTCCCAGCGCTACAGATAGAGCCAACACACAGTCAAAAGACGATCAGAGAGTTTCAGAGAATAGCAGAGTCTTCAGTCGTTTGCGGAAGGAGAGATAGTTAGCCTCAAGCCGGACATTGTCTGGAAGCTGATTCCAGCATTTGGCTGCAATGAGGGAAAAAAGACGTCCCCCCACTCCTAGCTTGGCATTCTCTGGAAACCGTAGCTAGATGCTTATTCTCAGAGTGCAAGGATCTTTTAGGGAGGTAGGGGGAGATAATGGATTGAAGAATAGGAGGGGACCTGGCTGAGAGTGACTTCTGAGCAATGCACAGTGCCTTGAACTGGATTCTCTCAGCAACCGGGAGCCAGTGCAGGGAAGTAAGGTCTACTATTTCCTGCTACCGATTTTCCCTTTGGTTCACACTCCACGTCTTTTTATCCTAAAGGTACCCTGTTGGGGGTCTAGTGCTAGGCACAGCGGCAGAGCTCCCCTCCTTTGCTGGTAGACATTAGCAATCATTCAGTCTCTCAAAGGTCATCTTAACAACAGTTTGTGTCTGCTGCAAGCCTCGCACTGTACTCCCAAACTTCAGGCTTGTTCTTCCAGTTGGTGTGAAGATGCGCTATTGCAGGTGCACCTGGTGGCTGTCCTGATTTCTCAGAGCAGTCGTAAGCCATGCAACATAGCCTGGAGGCAGTAACAGGTGTCTGGCTTTCTCCAACCCGCAGACTTCCCCCAAGCATACTGCAACATTTTTAAATTGAGCCCCAGAGATTGTGACAGGGCCTCCTTCCTCCTGGACTGTCTGATGAGTTGGCAAATTAGCTGGTCCGGCTTCCTGGGGGTAGATGTGGAAATGCAGTCTGCTTCCAGTTGTAGATTTGGGATGATGGATGAATTCCTTCAAATTGCTACAGTAACAGCTTAGTCTGATTAGGCACACTTATTGTCAGCTCCTAGGCCAGTTGCACAGAAATTCATTTATGCGTTCATGATTCTTTGTCAGACAGACCCACAGCACAGTTGTCATCTGCTATTGCTCCCAACTACAATCATCTCCTTCTGTAGGGTTGGTTTTCTATCTACCTCTTCTTCAAGTGGTATTGTCGAGGCTTTCCACACCAAGGAAACAACTCCTCTTTCAGATCAGAATCACAAATGATGTCTCCGCACCTTTAGGAAACTTGCAGTCAGGCACACTTCATCTTAGATTGGAAAATAGCCCCCTGTGGAGTGTCCCTCCTTGGTCAGAGAGAACTTTGAATGTCGTAACAAGTGAGTCAACAGCACCCACAGGTCCAGCAGGATGTGAATTTTCCATCTGTGCTTCCTCCTCAGGCTTCCAGAATTCTCTAGAGTGACTCTCCTTACTACAGTGTTGTGTCCAGGTTGGAATTCTCACAACAGAGACACAAAAGCTATAAACAAAAGCTATAAACAGCGATCAGGAAAATCCCTCTGAGAAAAAGAACTGTAGTTCCACCAATTATCCCCACCATATACAAAAAGGCAGTGCTCAGAGAGAATAATAAGCTGCCACTCAGCTGCAAAGGTCCCTCTTTCAATTTCTAAAGGGAACCCTTCCCCCCCATTCCCCACTTCATTGTCTGGGTTTCCTCACTCCAGCCTCATGAATGTCAGCAATACACTCCTAGTGATTGAGCCAACTTTTGGGCCTTTCCTTACTACCCAAGTTCAGCTCTGATGGTCTTTTATTTGCCTGCTTAAATTGTATCGAGGGGCAGAAACACATCAAAATTATACTCACAGCGTATTCATGCTGTAAAGAACACAGAGTCGGAATTGCAATTAAGGATTTTGATTTTAAGGCCAAAACTAATTGGAAATATGCACACCACTAAATCAGCGAATATAGGTACAGGAAAAATCAATACAGAGCCAAATCTACGCATATAATTGATTTGGCAAAAGAGACACAAAACTATAAACTCCAAAATTAATACACAACCCAAGATGGAGGCGGAGTCCAAATCCCTTTTCATTAGGAAAGAAAGCATGAAATATCTTTCCCTATCCTACCCTCATGAATGATGGGTCTGGTGGATTCCTCTATCTTAGTTCTCAAAGGTGTCAGCACGTGTACACTTGCTTGGAAGTACTCACAACAAATGGATCAAAATAGCTTAAAGCTATGGAGCTCGCTTTTAAGATGCTCCTTCTATTCCGAAAATCTAGAAGTCTGATTTTTCTGTCCCTGCGCACAATACAAAAGGAATAAACTCAGCCCCCACCTAAATGTATCACGTAAAACACTATTTCACTTGTCCAGTACTGCGGTTATTTTCCATGACTTCTTCAATACAATCTTCTTTGCTTCTGGTGACCTTGGAATGTAGATCGGCCAGGCAGAGACAATATCCTCCCTTCTTGCTTCTCAGGCTTTTCAAAGACATTCCAGTTATCTCCTTAAACTAAAAATCATGAGGATAAATTCCTTCTACCTACAATGGGATACGAGCATACTGTTTCGGCACATTCAAAGATACATTCAATTATTTCTTCAGTAGCTGAGGAAGTGAAACAGTAAACAACTTCTAATTTTGGGCCTACAGTGCAGGTAACTTTAACACATACAATTACATGAATATTAATATAGCGTCTTTCTGCACCTGTGTATAAGATTATAATGGTGTCTTCTAATATATTCAAGTCTTACTTAACATCCTACATTATGATTCTGTGTTTAAGAGATTACAAAATGCATTCAATAAACATGAAACACTACACACTATGCTAACATACGGATATATATGGTTAACCTATGAATATAACACACCCCTACAATTTAGGGTGCTATGTTCGCTCTATCACAAGTGTCTGGGAAAGTCATCTCACCTCCTTCTTGTGCACATGAACAGGCTAGGGGCTTTCAAAATGGAACCTGCAAGACCTCCTTCACTTGGTCCCTCAGACACTCTTGATAGGTGCAACATTCAGATCACACACATACATGCATTCAAACATGCCCACGAGACAGCAGCGCAAGGATCTAGATTCTCCGGAAGCAGCAGAACGTTACATGTTTGGGCCAACAGACCTCCATTCCTGTGACTTTGATGTAAAGGTCTGGTCACTCCAGGATTGCTAAAAGCATGGTATACTGTCTCCACTGCGTTAAATGTTTAAGTCAGTGATGGGGGCATTGGAGTCATATCCCATAAAAAAGTGCACATGGTGCACCCCTCCAAGTCCAGGACAGGAACCCGAATGAGCCCAGATCAAAAAACAGGCCTAGGCCTTTGTGCACACACTAAAAAAGAGTGAGGCTGGGGTCAAACATCCCAAAACGAGGATATCATATACTTTCTGTGTGCACTGATGGGACATTCCTGCCCCAAAGATATGCTTTCACTGACCTCTGTGAGGCTGTGTGTCATGTACGACAGCAATTTAGAGTGGCAGTGCAAGGAATGACAGCAGAAACAGGCCGATCTCCATTGATATGTGACTGCACTGTGTTTTTCTCTTTGTTCAATACAGCACAATACATTTGCTTGCTGCGTTAGGGCACTACCTTGCATGAACTTGCTCTAACATTCATCATAGTTATCCTTGATATCTTGTTTGAATTCCTGCACTATCATAACTACAACTTATATTCTGTCATTTTCTTTTGTAGTTGCTTGGGTCTTATCTCAGTAGATCACTTCTGAATCGCAATGTTTTTTGTGCAGAATGTTATTAGAGATTATTAAGCTAGGTAGGAACCTGAATTCCTCTAATAATGAACATACAAAGGGAGTCAGGGAGAGAAAATGAAGGAATTCTTTCGGCCTGGAGCATTATGTAATCTCTCTCTGCAGTATAAAAGGGCATAATCAAAAAATGGTACGCTTTTATATATTCATTTTGCTTTGTTATTTCAGATCATCTAAATGTAAATTATATTTCACAGCAGAAAGAAATAGAATTATCTTTTCTGCTGAGGTCCTTGAACCATTACATATTTGGAACATGGCAATTAATGTCTTCATAAAATGTAATGTGGTACTGTAGCTATTTACCTTATTATACCTTGAAACATGGCAGATATGACATGATCCTTTTCGATGGTGAGACAGGTTTGTTGCCTACATATCCGCAACAAATATTTCTATCTTCACAGTGTGAGGCGTTAAGAAGTCTGTGATCCTTCAAAATTGACAGGCAGTTGGAGTCTTAATAGAAAATGTAGTTTTTTTCAATTTAATTATTATCAATACTTTTGTCAAAAATAAATGACTGATTTTATTTAATATAAATGCGCCTTTGCTTCATTTGTGTATTTTAGGTATGGCCCTACCTGGTGGTAAGTGCCTTTTGAAATCTGCATTAGGCATGATCATTCATAATTTCAGCTGTTTAGACAGGGCTGAATTAGGAAACATAATAATTACTTCAGGGCATATTTTAAAGACAAATCTTTATTTTGGAAGCAACACATTCTCTGCACAGGCTGTAGGCCTATGGAAATCGCTCCTGGCAAACACTGTTATATGGGCCCTTAGGGACATTGTTGACATTGATAAGTTAGCATGAACTTTGCTGCCATGATTCTGCTTTTGCGCACATTACTACATAACTTTGTTTTTGCAACACTCTGTTTGTGCCCTTCATATGAGAACGGGCTGCCTTCGCGTTCTCTGCCTTTCCTGGAGTTTAGTCTGAACACAATGTGCAAGGTCGAACAACAATGCCCCTTGTTTTCTGTTCTGGTCAGTCCCTAGCACCTAGACATAACATACTACACACAGGTGCAGTACTGAAGACTTGTGCTTTGATATTACGTTGATTCATGTTGTTTTACCAAACTTGGAGAAAGCCGTTCCATGGAGAAAAGCTCTCCTGTTCCTATGAAATAAACCTTACATCCAGGCTTTAACCCCTTCGCTGCTAGGCCTTTTCCCCTCCTGTGCTAAGGCTTTTTTTGGCGTTTTGGGGTAGTGCGCGCTTAGGCCCTTGTAACTTTTTGACCACATAAGGTATCCACGCCAAATTTGCGTCCTTTTCATCCAACATCATGTGGATTCTAAAGGCGCCCAGAGTTTGTGGATTCCCTTGGAGGGGTCCCAGAAATTAACCAAAATATAGTAATGTTTTTGTTTTTTTCAGAAAAATGGGAAAAACGGGCTGCAAATGAAAGCCTCTGGGTTTTTCCCTGAAAATGTTATCAAAAAAGGGTTTGTGGGGCTGAAATCTCCATTTTCTCAGCTTTTAGGGCATGACAGTCTTTTGTCAGAGAACCGAAATTGTTCACACAGTTTTGGCATTTTTCTGGGACAAAGCCTATTTTTGCTATTTTTAGAGCTTTCCACCTCCTTCCAGTTAATGGTAGAAATGAGTTTGAAAGCAATAATGCATCTGTACATTTTCGAAAAGTAGACAAAATTCTGAATTAGGAAAGGGGTCATTTGTCTAGATCCATGAAGGTTTCTTTATAGAAACTAACAGTTAAATATTGGAATAATTGAAAATTTGTTGAAAAAATCAGCCTTTTGTCTCACCGTTTTCACCTATAACTTTTTCTAATTTTGACAACTCTTGGAAAGCAATATACCGTTACATCCGTTAGACGTTCCTGGTTGTGGGGATATATAGGACATGTAGTTTCACCAAGAACCCGACGAACCCAGATCCAAAAACTGAGCAGCAACTTGCAATGGTATTTTTTCATTTACTGGGTATAGAGCACTTTGTCCTGGAAAATGTGTACATGGAAAAATCTGTATGAAAGACACCTTTGTATTTCTGAATTGGGTACAAATTATAGAGTTCAGAAACAGTATATAATTGCACATTTTCAAAATTGGGAATACTCATACTAGCATGAGAATTATTGGTCATTTTTCAAAAAGATTTTTTTTTGACACAATGTCTTTCATTGAAAGGGAGAAATGCATGAAAGCTCAATTGGTAATAACAGTTGATTCACAAATCTGAATTACCCCAAGACTCCCGATAAAAACGGTACCTCACTTGTGTGGGTCGGCCTTGTGCCTGCGACAGGAAACGGCGCAAAATGCAACGTGGTCACACCTAAATTTTGCAGTTACAAATTGACCCTTTTTTTGCAAAGTGCCTACCTGTAGTTTTTGCACCCTAGCTCTGCCGGCACCTAGGGAAACCCAGCAAACCTATACATTTTTGAAAAGTAGACACCCAGGGGAATTCAGGATGGGGTGACTCGACTGCCTACCACCAGGTTTTGTTACCCAGAATCCCTTGCAAAGCTAAGATTTTGACAAAAAAACACATTTTCCTCACATTTCTGTGGTGGAAAGTTCTGGAATCTACGTGGATCAACAAATTTCCACGCACAGAGCGTTCCCCCAGGTCTCCCGATAAAAACGGTACCTCACTTGTGTGGGTCGGCCTTGTGCCTGCGACAGGAAACGGCGCAAAATGCAACGTGGTCGCACCTCAATTTCCCAGTGAAATCTTGCGCTCTTTGGACAAAGAGACTACCTTTTGTTTTTGAACCCTAGCTCTGCCAACACCTAGGGAAACCTAGCAAACATATATATTTTTGAAAAGTAGACACCCAGGGGAATTCAGGATGGGGTGACTCGACTGCCTACCACCAGGTTTTGTTACCCAGAATCCCTTGCAAATCTAGGAATTTGACAAAAAAACACATTTTCCTCACATTTCTGTGGTGGAAAGTTCTGGAATCTGCGTGAATCAACAAATTTCCACCCACCCATCGTTCCCCCAGGTCTCCCGATAAAAACGGTACCTCACCTGCGTGGGTAGGGATAGCGGCTGCGACACGAAACAGCGCAAAACGCATCTTGGTTGCACCTCAATTTCCCAGTGAAATCTAGCACGTTTTGGCCAAAAATACTACCTTTTGTTTTTGCGCCGTAGCTCCTCCAGCACCTAGGGAAACCTAGCAAACCTATACATTTTTGAAAACTAGACACTCAGGGGAATTCAGGATGGGGTGACTCGTCTGCCTACCCCCAGATTTTGTTACCCAGAAGCCCTTGCAAACCTAACAATTTGACCAAAAAAAACACATTTTCCTCACATTTCTGTGGTGGAAAGTTCTGGAATCTGCGTGGATCAACAAATTTCCACCCACCCAGCCTTTCCCCAGGTCTCCCGAAAAAAATGGTACCTCACTTGCGTGGGTAGGCATAGTGGCTGCGACATGAAACAGCGCAAAACGCAACATGGTCGCACCTCAATTTCCCAGTGAAATCATGCACTTTTCAGACAAAAAGACTACCTTTTGTTTTTGCGCCCTAGCTCTGCCAGCACCTAGGGCAACCTAGCAAACCTATACATTTTTGAGAACTAGACACCCAGGGGAATTCAGGATGGGGTGACTCGTCTGCCTACCCCCAGGTTTTGTAACCCAGAATCCCTTGCAAACCTAACCTTTTGACAAAAAAAAAACATTTTCCTCACATTTCTGTGTTGGAAAGTTCTGGAATCTGCGTGGATCAACACATTTCCAACCACCCAGCGTTCCCGCAGGTCTCCTGAAAAAAATGGTACCTCACTTGCGTGGGTAGGCATAGTGGCTGCGACATGAAACAGCACAAAACGCAACATGGTCGCACCTCAATTTCCCATTGAAATCTAGCACGTTTTGGCCAAAAAGACTACCTTTTGTTTTTGCGCCGTAGCTCTGCCAGCACCTAGGGAAACCTAGCAAACCTATACATTTTTTAAAACTAGACACCCAGGGAAATTCAGGATGGGGTGACTCGTCTGTCTACCCCCAGGTTTTGTTACCCAGAATCCCTTGCAAACCTAAAAATTTGACAAAAAACACACATTTTCCTCACATTTCCGTGGTGGAAAGTTCTGGAATCTGCGTGGATCAACAAATTTCCACCCACCCAGCATTCCCCCAGGTCTCCCGAAAAAAATGGTACCTCACTTGCGTGGGTAGGCATAGTGGCTGCGACATGAAACAGCGCAAAACGCAACATGGTTGCACCTCAATTTCCCAGTGAAATCTAGCATGTTTTGGCCAAAAAGACTACCTTTTGTTTTTGCGCCGTAGCTCTGCCAGCACCTAGGGAAACCTAGCAAACCTATACATTTTTTAAAACTAGACACCCAGGGAAATTCAGGATGGGGTGACGCGTCTGCCTACCCCCAGATTTTGTTACCCAGAATCCCTTGCAAACCTAAAAATTTGACAAAAAAAACACATTTTCCTCACATTTCTGTGGTGGAAAGTTGTGGAATCTGCGTGGATCAACAAATTTCCACCCACCCAGCGTTTCCTCAGGTCTCCCGAAAAAAATGGTACCTCACTTGCGTGGGTAGGCATAGTGGCTGTGACATGAAACAGCGCAAAACGCAACATGGTCGCACCTCAATTTCCCAGTGAAATCTAGCACGTTTTGGCCAAAAAGACTACCTTTTGTTTTTGCGCCGTAGCTCTGCCAGCACCTAGGGAAACCTAGCAAACCTATACATTTTTGAAAACTAGACACCCAGGGGAATTTAGGATGGGGTGACTCGTCTGCCTACCACCGGGTTTTGTTACCCAGAATCCCTTGCAAACCTAACAATTTGACAAAAAAAAAACATTTTCCTCACATTTCTGTGGTGGAAAGTTCTGGAATCTGCGTGGATCAACACATTTCCACCCACCCAGCGTTCCCCCAGGTCTCCCGAAAAAAATGGTACCTCACTTGCGTGGGTAGGCATAGTGGCTGCGACATGAAACAGCGCAAAACGCAACATGGTCGCACCTCAATTTCCCAGTGAAATCTAGCACGTTTTGGCCAAAAAGACTACCTTTTGTTTTTGCGCCGTAGCTCACCAGCACCTAGGGAAACCTAGCAAACCTATACATTTTTGAATACTAGACACCCAGGGAAATTCAGGATGGGGTGACTCGTTTGCCTACCCCCAGGTTTTGTTACCCAGAATCCCTTGCAAACCTAAATATTTGACAAAAAAAACACATTTTCCTCACATTTCTGTGGTGGAAAGTTCTAGAATCTGCGTGGATCAACAAATTTCCACCCACCCAGCGTTCCCCCAGGTCTCCTGAAAAAAATGGTACCTCACTTGCGTGGGTAGGAATAGTGGCTGCGACATGAAACAGCGCAAAACGCAACATGGTCGCACCTCAATTTCCCAGTGAAATCTAGCACGTTTTGGCCAAAAAGACTACCTTTTGTTTTTGCGCCGTAGCTCTGCCAGCACCTAGGGAAACCTAGCAAACCTATAAATTTTTTAAAACTAGACACCCAGGGGAATTCAGGATGGGGTGACTCGTCTGCCTACCCCCAGGTTTTGTTATCCAGAATCCCTTACAAACCTAAAAATTTGACCAAAAAAACACATTTTCCACACATTTCTGTGGTGGAAAGTTCTGGAATCTGCGTGGATCAACAAATTTCCACCCACCCAGCGTGCCCCTAGGTCTCCCTAAAAAAATGGTACCGTACTTGCGTGAATAGGCATAGTGGCTGCAACAGGAAACGGTTCAAATCGTACGGTGGTGAATTTACAATACCCTATTGCAAAACTACCTTGATTTTGGGGGGGGCACCTGAGTTTTTGGCCCGGGGCTCGGTGGCCATCTTTGGAAACTGCCAAACCCAAACAGTTCTGAAAACTAGACACCCGGGGGAGTCCAGGGAGGTAGGGCATGCGTGGGTCCACCAATGTTTTCCTACCCAGAACTCCTTGCAAACCTTAAAATTAGGTAAAAATAGCACTTTTCCGAACTTTTTTGCGTGGGATCGCCGTGCCGGCAAAAATGTCCTACCACCCAGCATTCCCCTTGTTCTCCCGAGTAAAAGGATTCCTCACTTGTGTGGGTGCCCCAAAGCAGAACAGGCCAAAAATGAATTTTGAAAAAAGTAGTATTTAAATTTTACAAATTAAGCCCCCCTGCCTTAGTCACAGGCCTTTGGCCCACCCACACAAGTGAGGTATCATTTTACTCGGGAGGACAAGGCAAACGCTGGGTGGTAGGACATTTGTGCCGGCAGCGAGATCCCACCCAAAAAAGTACGGAAAAGTGGTTTTTTTGACCAAAATTTAAGGTTTGCAGGGGTTTCTGGGTAGGAAAACATTGGGGGACCCACGCATGCCATACCTCCCTGGACTCCCCCGGGTGTCTAGTTCTCAGAACTGTTTGGGTTTCGTAGTTTCCAAAGATGCCCGCCAAGCCCCGGGCCAAAAGCTCAGGTGACCCCCTCAAAAAATAAGATTGTTTGGCTAAAGGTAATTTTTTGGTCTCCACAGTAAGAATTGGGCCTTTTCCTATAGCAGCCACTATGCCTACCTACGCAAGTCAGGTACCATTTTTATCGGGAGACCTTGGGGAACGCTGGGTGGGAGGTAATTTGTGTGAGCCCAGTGATGCCACGCTTTCCCACACTAAAAAGTGTGAAAGAAATGATTTTTTTCCAGCTAAAATTGAGGTTTGCAAGGGATTCTGGGTAAAGGAACGTTGGAGGATCCACGCAAGCCATACATCCTTGGAAGAGCCCGGGTGTCTACTTTTCAGAAATGTGTGGGTTTGGTAGGTTTCCCTAGCACAGGGCGAAAAACCCAGGTAACCCCTTTTGCAAAAGCTGGTGGACTTGACATTGTCACCATTCATCCAGCCAAGTACCACTCCCCACACACCGCCAGCCAAACACCACTCCACACACACCACCAGCCAAACACCACTCCGTGCACAGACAACCAAGTAGCACTCCACGCACACCACCAGCCAAGCGCCACTCCACACACACCACCAGCCAAGCAGCACTCCGTGCACAGACAGCAAAGTAGCACTCCACGCACACCACCAGCCAAGCGCCACTCCACACACACCGCCAGCCAAGCACCACTCCGTGCACAGACAGCAAAGTAGCACTCCACGCACACCACCAGCCAAGCGCCACTCCACACACACCGCCAGCCAAGCAGCACTCCGTGCACAGACAGCAAAGTAGCACTCCACGCACACCACCAGCCAAGCGCCACTCCACACACACCGCCAGCCAAGCACCACTCCGTGCACAGACAGCAAAGTAGCACTCCACGCACATCCCCAGCCAAGCGCCACTCCACAAGCACCACCAGCCAAGCACCACTCCGTGCACAGACAGCCAAGTACCACTCCACACACACCACCAGCCAAGCGCCACTCCACACACACCGCCAGCCAAGCACCACTCCGTGCATAGATAGACAAGTACCCCTCCACGCACACCGCCAGCCAAACACCACTCAGCGCACACCGACAGCCAAGTACCACTCCACACACACCGCCAGCCAAGCACCACTCCACGCACACCGCAAGCCAAGCGCCACTCACCGCCAGCCAAGTACCGCTCCACGCACACCATCCAGCCAAGTACCACTCCCTACACACACCACCAGCAAACACCACTCCGTGCACAGACAACCAAGTACCACTCCACGCACACCACCAGCCAAGCGCCACTCCACACACACCGCCAGCCAAGCACTACTCCTTGCCCAAGGGGTCGCTTCCTAAAAACAAAATATTCCCTGGTGCTAGTGGGCATTTTCTGCCCCCCTGGGGGCAAAACGGCAAAGAAAACGGGCCGATTTGCCCCCAGGGTGGACAGAAAAACAAAAACACAATCATGGCCACCTGGAAGCAACCCTTACCCAAGGGGTCGCTTCCCAAAACAAACACATTGCCCCAACAAAAATCCCTGGTGCTAGTGGGTAATTTCTGCCCCCCCTGGGGGCAAAACGGCCGAAAAACAGGCCGATTTCCCCCCGGGGGGGCAGAAAAACGAAAACATATTTGCTGCCCGCCTGGAAGCGACCCTTGCCCAAGGGGTCGCTTCCTAAAAACTAAAATGAAATCCCTGGTGTCTAGTGGGCATTTTTTGTCCCCCCTGTGGGCAAAACAGCAAAAAAAGGGCCGATTTACCCCCAGGGGGGACAGAAATACGTAAACATAAAAGATGGCCGCCATCTTGGCTCCTAAACACAACCCTGGTGCTAGTGGGGAATTTCTGCCCCCCCTGGGGGCAAAACGACCGAAAAAATGGGCCGATTTCCCCCCAGGGGGGGGCAGAAAAACGAAAACATATTTGCTGCCCGCCTGGAAGCGACCCTTGCCCAAGGGGTCGCTTCCTAAAAACTAAAATGAAATCCCTGGTGTCTAGTGGGGGCATTTCCGCCGCATGATCACGACGCTGTGCGCGATCGTGAGGCAGAAATGCCCTGCAAAGAGACATCAGGGGAGAGGAAAATCTCTTTCCTCTCCCCTGATGCCTCTTCGCTGCCCCAAACCCCCGCCAGCAACGAAAAACCTACCTTGCTCTCCAGCGCTCGGGAAGCAAATGGCTTCCCGAGCGCTGGGAATCCCTGATGATGTCAGCGCGCGCTGTGAGCGCTGACGTCATCAGGGATTCCCATGGGGGGGCGGGGCGGCAGCGGAAGCTCTTCCGCTGCCCCCCCCAGCAAAAAAACGAAGATCAGAGACCCTCGGGGGGAGCGCCAGCGCTTCCCCCGAGGGTGGGGCTGATGACGAGCTGGCCTTGTCATCAGCGCACGACGGGTAAGTGCGATGACGAGCCCAGCTCGTCATTAGCCCCGAAGGGGTTAAGGTATGGGGTCTTCTGTCAAAGCCTAGAGATCGTCCTTTTTTTATAAAATAAACTTTTTCAAGTCAAGGGGAGGGTGGTTAGGCCTAAAAGCTCTTATTTCCACAGTCTTTCAAAAATGACTTCTCCCTTTGTATTCTATGGAATTGTAACAATGCTTACTGTGCTGAGTCTATGCATGTTGCTTCTAGTAGTGGCCTGTATACAGTATTGTAGAGCACGATAGCTAAAATAAACATTTTGAACTATTTCAATTACTCTGCCTATTCTCATTTTGGACAAGTACGAGTGAGTGAGCGAGCGAAAGAGTATGTCTTGCTCCCGCAATTCCTGAGATAGTCAGGAGTGTTGTGTTCTGGGTTGTCTAATCATTTGTAGCTCTGTGGTATTTGGAGGAGAATGAATGTGATACTATAGCTAGTCGGTTTGGGATTTTGGGTACTGATGTGGTAGGTTAGTACACCCCTATTCACTGAGGTCCTGTTTTACTGCGCATAGTTCTGTGTATGTGCAGAATCCCTGCAACAACGCAATAACTATCCAAGACCACTGGAATAACCAATCTCTCAAAAAACAGACCCAACAACTTAAAGTTCAAGCTCTGTATCCCTTACTTGTCCATAATATGTTCTCAGTAACAGATGACAGGATAAGTGCACCACACTGGTCATCACACACGTTTCCAAATCATTCCTGACATGAGCCACAGTGCGAATAAACATCTTTCCAACGAACACAGGTGAATATGTAGTATATGTTTGTCCACTAATGTGTTCTGGTGCCTCATCAGAGGTGAGCAGAGCTATATCAATGTTGCTGTAATCCAGTAGAATTGTATAGCCTGCCTCATGGTGGATACCTATACAGTAATGTTCTCTCTTCGCCACCCCACATTGAGGGTGAACACAATCTAGAACAGTTCCATGTCCTCTCTCACAATGCACAGTTATGGGTTTAATGTGGTTCACTCCTTATGACACCTACTAACAATTTACTCTTTGGCTATTTCAGAGGGCATCATGGAGTAGATTCAGCAGTATCCTGAGTGCAAATGTTACATCAAGTAACATAATGCTGGAGATGTTCATCTGTGATGTGCTAATCCAATGATTAAGGAACATTCTAGATACAATGATTTCTTAATTTTTTGTAGGTAGTGGATATTTAGCCTGCTGATCTGTAAATAGTAAATGTGCACTGCTATTCACCCAGCAGATGGCTAACATCGTAGAGATTGTTTCCAATTTGAGCGCAGTCTTTGAGATAACAGAGAAACTTTCCAATGTGCCCGGATGCTGGATAATTAGTAAAAATTATGCACTGGCTGGCCAGTGGCGATGCAAATATCAAGGAAACTTAATTATGTATCCAGCTGCTAGCTAAATAGCAGTGTCTATGTTGTATTTCACTGCCAGCAATGCAATTAGAAAATAAACAATACTATTTACCTGGTCTGTGGATAAATAGCAGTCATTATGTACTGTCTGGTGGGTATACAAAGAAATGCGAAGAAAAGTAATTATTCTCCTAGATAGTGGTTAAACAGGAAATATTATACTATCTGTGTAACAGACATTCAAATAGCAAAGAAACTTCACTATTTACCCCTCTGCTGCCAAAGTAGCACACATTATGTACAGGAGGCCATGCAGACAGCAGATTAACTTCATTATTTTCCTTGCCACTGGCTAAAAAGCAGAAATTATGTACTATTTGGCCTGTGGCCTTTTAAATAGCACAGACACATTGTTATTTACCCAGGTGCTGTCTAAGTAGCAGACATATGTACAATTTCGATGGCAACACTGAAAATAGAAAGGCATACATTTGGCACCGATGGGTAGCTTATTTAGAACACTAATGGAGTTGTGGAATACAGAAGAAGGACTGCACCTGTCCTTGTGACCTCTGGGGAGAACCCTGAGGCCTGGACTTGCTAACACTTGTACCCAAGACAAACACGTGGCCTCCTGTTAATCTTTGCAAACTAAGGGG
Source organism: Lissotriton helveticus (assembly GCF_964261635.1). NCBI lineage: Eukaryota > Metazoa > Chordata > Amphibia > Caudata > Salamandridae > Lissotriton > Lissotriton helveticus. Next base: position 1,712,070,548 of record NC_136059.1, read on the forward strand.
GTACCCCTGACTAATTTCCTAAATCAGGGTATAAATCACAATTGAGAAAGAAACATTTAGGAAATGCAATTACAGTAAACTGAAACTATACATTTGCAAAACATATCTATAATCAACCAGGTAAGTATAAAAAATATATATTTTATTTATTTAACAATGTTTTGTTCCTATGTAAGTTTTCTTTGGAAAATTATTATTACAGATAAGAAAAAAAGAGAATATCATAAAACAGATAGCACAATGTAATTCATGAGACTTGAACAGATCTCAAGCATGATGCAGGTCTATTGCCACTACTTAAACTTCTCAGTCATACTCACTCATTCGTTTCTACTATAACTGTTTCTATACATTTGATTTAAATGACTTAAAAATAGAGAATATGAATGGTGTATGGTTTCAAGTAGAGCATACTGAAATTCATACAGAAATTACTGTAGTTCAATATAGAAATACATTGTTGCAGATAAAGATTTTGATTACCATGGCTGACGAAATGTGTGTCCTACAGGTGTTTCGGCGTTATGCCTTTATCAGGTAGCCATGAGAATAAATAGACGTGGTAGATATAGGGGAAGAAAGAAACTGTGTTAATTACATCTGAGGGGTTCTACTGAGAATGTCAGCTCACATTGGAGTCAGAACTAATTAATTTTAAAGTTGAAAGGTTTAAAACTGAAGGGTCACAGGTAGGAGAAACGGAGGAATTGTGTCCGAGATTGGACCAAGTGGTTAAAAACCATTTGAAATCCCGACACCAAACGCGTGCTATGGATAGAAAGATACATACAAGTTAATAGACGTCAGAGGAAGCCAGTGATTAGAAAGTTTGTGCACATAATGTGTCCTGTTTAAGAATGAAAAGAAAACCCTAAAAACATGCAGTAGGTGCCACACATTCATTCACCACCAAATCTGCTGCCAAACAAAGTGAAAACCAGGCATATACCTAGTTATACTGATAAACGCAATTCATATGCTACTGAGAGGTCCTTTAGTCTTGAAAATTCCACTGATGTACTGTGGGAGAACACAGTGTAACTGGTTTGGAAACTAGCAAAGTCTGTGGGTAGGGGTCAGAAAGAGCTTGCTTAGCATCATGTAAAGGAGAACACTTGTAATTTACACGGAGTGTCGGAGCACAAGAACTGCAGTCACGAAGCTTACCTGTGGTAAGGATATAATAGCGTATCCTTCTGGCGGGTGGATCCCTATGTCGTGTTGATAGGTGTAGCGGTCTAGTTGTTTCACCGCCAGCCACGCGGGGACCCCTACCCGGAAGCACCTGCACACATTGTAGCACCTTCTTGCCAGGCGTGGCCAGAAGGCTTAAATAAACGGGCCAAAGTCACTCGGGACTTCCGGCCCACATGAGTACCATTCCAAGTGGGTCTGTCTCTGTTTCCTCTCAGAGCGTAGGCCCATGTCATGACGCACAAGGCCGCGCTATATTTCTAAGCCCCTACACTGGGACGAGGCGTGGGATCCACATGAAGCCACCGCTTCACTGTTGAAGAAGGAAGCCGCCTGATCTCGATAGTCAGCATAATGAAAAGTGACTGATGTCTATCAGCGCAAGAAGACCCGATCATGTAAGGCGAGCAAGACGGGATTGTGAAGTGTCTGGAAAGGCACCTGCCGGCGACTAAAGGTACCGCCTGACCCCCAGCGCCCCCTCCGTGTAATGAGGCATCCACGCGAAAGGCAAAACGCTAGAGCTCCCGAAGAGGCCCCGGTAGAGCCGGCGCTGGAATGTGAAGCTTGCGCATTCAGGATCAGCAGCGCTCGACATTGAATACCATAGCTGTGAGGTAAACTAAGGAAAAAGTTTGCGAAATAGACAGGACAACAGACCAACAGCACACTGACTCACTTAAAGTAAAGGCTAAAACAAATAAGCGCTGGTACTACTGAAAGTCATCGAATGCCGCCGGTACAAACAAGCCTTGGCAAAACCAACACATGTTACAACACAAACAAGCCTTGCCAAAAACAACCGCAATTTGAACAGTTACAAGCATTGGCACCGTCTATAACATTGACTCCTAGTACAAACAAGCATTGGCAAAACCAACCACTTTAAAGTACAAACAAGCCTTGGAAAAACCACTCAAAACTTGAACTGCTACAAGCATTGACTGTCCACAACGTCGACTAAAAGTGCAAACAAACCTTGGCAAAACCAACCACATTAAAATACAAACAAGCCTTAGCAAAGTCAACCGCAATTTGAACTGTCACAAGGATTGATACAACGTTGACTACCAGTACAAATAAGCATTGGCAAAACCAACTACTCTAAAGAACAAAAATACAAATACAGGATGCAGAAAGCAAACAGATACTGGTGCAGCTCATCACGTCACATACAAGACTAAACAACAAGCATTGGTAACAGCACCTAAGTTCAAACAAAATGAAAGCCAACATGACTGACCCGGCTGCCTCTTCTGCCACTTCAGCACCAGCACCTCCAGCAGCCCTGCCACTGCCAGTGCATGCACACTCACAAATCAGTGCACTCCCACCGTTCAGTGAGCTAATTGATCCTGCCACTGCATCACCAAGGTGGAAAGTATGGATTGGCCATCTAGATAACTATTTTATCGCAACAAGAGAGACATATGGCGCTGTAAAGGGATCACTACTACTCCATTTCGCAGGAGACAAAATCTATAAGATATTCACACATCTGCCAAACACTGGAGAAGCCACTGACTATGAAGCTGTGGTTCGAGCTCTCAATGCACATTTTGACCCTCAACTGAATCCAGACTATGAATGTTTAAGTTGCGGCAATCCCGTCAAAGGGAAGGTGAATCCATGGACGTTTTCCATGCCTGCCTTAGAGAATTAGCCAGCATGTGCACTGAAGATGATCAAGACAAAGAAGTATGAGCACAAGCTATCCAAGGGTGCCGCAACAAGACCCTGCGGACCCTCATCCTCCGGCAACCACACATCTCCCTGGAAGATATCCTAATTCTAGCACGCTCCCATAAGCTATCAGAAATTAGAGCTACCGCCATGGAAGCAGTGCTCAACAAACCAAATGAACCTACAGTAACTGTTAGGACGGAGCACGTAAACGCAGCTCGTATCCCAGCCCGTGGAAGCTGAGGGTAATGGCCCACCAGAAGACCGCGGCAGAACCAATGTGGCTACTGTGGGAGGGAAGAACATCCCCAACATGAATGCCCAGCAAAAGGCAAAATATACTCAAAGTGTGGAATTCCCAATCATTTTTCAAGTGAATATCGAGGTGGCATGTGAAGTAGAGGAACTCCCGGCAGAAGACCCCAGCGTGGTCAGTGAAACACCTCTCACTCGATGAGTCTAACAAGACAAGAATGCCGAAAACACAGATGTCACACAGGCCTTACATTGAAGATTCATCCACAGATGAAGAGGAAGAATGCTACCTTGTCTCATTCACGAGTGACCTGAAGCGAAGGCGGCGTCCCCAGTCTACATGTGCAATAGAAATCGCAGGGTCACCTGTCACGGCTCTCATTGATACTGGAGCATCTGTGAACGTGATGGGGAGTCAGCACTACAAAAAACTCAACCCAAGACTGACGTTAGTACCATCCAAAGTGAGGATACTCACATATAGTAGCCAAAAATTGCTTCTTCTAAAAGGAAAAATTACAGTGCAAGTAAAATCAGAAGACCGCGAAGTTACCACAACATTTCATGTGGTTGACAGAGAAGCCGATATATTGGTAGGAAGCCATACCGCTGAAGATTTAAGCCTGATAACATTTGCAATCGCGGTAAAGACCCTACTAACCGAAGACATGCTGGAACTATTCCCACAACTGTTCAAAGGCTTAGGATGCATCAAGCGACCACCAGTAAAATTACATATCGACTCATCTATAAAATCTGGGGCTCTACAACACCGGCGCATCCCATTTCACTTACACCCACTAGTGGAACAACAGCTTCAAAAGTTGGAACAACAAGGAATGATAGAAAAAAGTGATTGGGCCAACTCCCTGGGTATGGTTTAGCCGAGAAACCAAATAGTCCGGCCAAAATAGACTCTGCATAGATATGAGAATACCCAATCAGGCGATAGGCAGAGAGAGACATTTGACACCAACGGTTGATGACATACTCCCGGACCTCAATGGGTCTCAGTGGTTTTCAAAGCTAGACCTCAATGCCGGATATCACCAGTTAAAACTAGCCAAAGAAATCAGATACATAACCACTTTTCCAACACATCTGGGACTCCGACGTAATGAAAGGTTACATTTTGGGATGTCTTCAGCCGCAGAGATTTTTCAATATGCTGTTAGAGAAGTCCTGTCTGGTCTACAAGGGCTGCTCAATGTCAGTGATGACATTTTGATAAATTCAGCTACACTTGACGAACATCACTGATGGCTCAGAGCCACCCTCCAGCGCCTGCAAGATCATGTAGTCACCCTCCACAAAGAAAAGTGTCAATTTTTCAAGAAGGCAATCAAATTCTTTGGGTATGTTTTTAGTCAAGAAGGGGTCAAAGTTGACCCAAGAAAATCTCAAGCTATCCAACTTGCTCCCGCACCCACAACCGGATCAGAGGTTTGGAGTTTCATGGGTTTGGCGACATACTGTGGGAGGTTCATACCTAACCTTGTCACTATCACTGAACCTCTGTGAAATTTGACAAAGAAAGAAACTGAATGGAAATGGGGCCAAGAAGAAGAAGAGGCATTTAGAAAAGTGAAATCAGCCCTGCAAGAGAAAACAACAATGGCTTATTTTGGCACTGCAAGGAAAACAGAACTGACAGTAGACGCAAGCCCGTTGGGGTCGGGGGACCTACTGATCCAAGAAACGGATCCAGGGATATGGGTCCCATTGGCATTCGCAAGCAATGGGTTGACAGCAACCGAAAGCCGGTAGTCACAGATCGAACGAGAAGCGCTTGCAATTAAGTGGGCATGCAATCACTCGCATCTATTTATCTCTGGACATCCATTTCGCGTGGTGACTGACCATCAACCGTTCAAGGGCACTGCTCCTCACCCACCACCCAGAATCGAAAGATAGGCGATCCATCTTCAACATTATCAGTTAGATTTGGTTTATCGACCAGGTGCAATAAAATCCAGCGGATTTCTTGTCTCATCATCCAGCTGATCCCACAGATAGAAACTCTGAGCATGAGGCACAGACTGAAGATTTTGTCAACATGATAACACAATAGGCATGCCCAAAAGCCCTCACAATTACAGAAATTGAAGCCCGCACACAAGCTGACATAGTGATCGAGAAAGTAATGAGCGCTTTGAAAAAAGGATCATGGACAGATTTTCTCTGCAACATCAATGGGTGGGATGAGGCAGACCGGACTCGCCTAGGGAAGATCCGGAAGGAACATGAAGAACTAAGCCCTGCACCTCAAGGCATCATGTTGAGTGGTTCACGGATTGTAATACCCAAAGCCTTCAAGAACCTGCTACCGCACTCGCATATGAAGGGCACCAAGGTACGAAAAGGATGAAATCCAGAATGAGAGAAAAGGTGTGTTTCCCGGGCCTGGAAAAAGCTGTAGAGGAACTAGTGCGCAAGTGTCAAGCATGCCAAATAACCAGAAATTCAGAATCGCCAGCCCCAATGCTAACGGCAGACCCAGCATCGTCATCCTGGTCATAGATAAGTATCGATTTTGGAAGCTCACATGATGGCCGGACCAACGCGGTTTTGATCGATGGCTACACAAGATACCCGATCGTGGAAGTGTTACCCTCCACTGCTTTTAACCACTTTTGACCAATTCTGGAAAAGGCTTTCGCACGATTTGGGCTGCCAGATGTTATAAAGACCGATAATGGGCCCCCTTTCCAGGGCAGCGAATTCAAAGATTTCCTAATGGGACTAGGAATAAAATACCACAGCATCCCTCCATAATGGCCCCAGGCCAACGGGGAGGCTGAACGAATCATGTGGACCCTCAACAAAGTCCTACATATAGCAGTAGCTGAATAGGCTGACCCAGAAGTCGCACTACAGAGCTTCCTGCGAGAATACCAGAGCACTCTTCATTGCACAACTCAGAGGTCACCATGGTCGCTGATGCTATCTGGACACCGACGTGACAGCTGAAGGTTGGGAGCCAAAACCATATCATCCCACAGACTCTCAAGCCAGAAGGCTAACAAATAACGACAGGGAAAGTCGGTGGCAAAGAGCATGATCGAGGTTGATAGTGCCTAGGTGTACTGTCCTGGTGAGGAACCGTTGGAGTGGGGGGAAATTCTGCACATTCTATGAACCAGGGCGGTGAACTGCTAAGCCAGTGAAGGGATCTGCTATTATGGCAAAGAAGAACGGAGAAGTCATCAGTCTAAATATCTCCTTGTTCAAAGAGGTACCCACTCTGGAGCGCGGAAGAGATCGGACAAGGTACCCTGCAGCAGTGAGCCAGCATGGGAGAACGTTAGGCCAAACCCTACTGAAGAATACGCAATGAGTCCCGCAGCCCCGGAATTGCCAACTGACTCCAGGTTGAGAACTTCATCCAGCAAAGGAGACGTCGCCACGCCGCAGGTGAACTTAAATACTCACCAGCGTCATTACGATTTAAGACCGAACCCAATGCCGAACCAAAGACTGGTTGATTTTGCATGTTGATTTGTTTTTATGTTTTTGTTTAGTTTTGAACTGATATGGGATGGGACGTAGCTGTCTAGTTGTTTCACCACCAGCCACGCGGGGAACCCTACCAGGAAGCACCTGCACACATTGTAGCACCTTCTGGCCAGGCGTGGCCAGAAGGCTTAAATAAATGGGCCAGAGTCGCTCGGGACTTCCGGTCCACACGAGTACCATACCAAGCGTGTCTGTCTCTGTTTCCTCTCAGACCGTAGGCCCATGTCATGGCGCGCTAGGCCGCACTATATTTCTAAGCCCCCACAATAGGGACGGGTCCTGCTGTGTCGGGTTTACAAGCAGAAGTGTGGCCCATGCGCTGTGATTTAAAAACAATGGGGCTTGTGTTAGTTGAAGGGACCAGGAAACCATATTTATATTGGAAGCTAGGTATAAGTAGTTTAAATACTTGGCCCTCTCCGGTATCTCTCTCTAAGTAACTTACCAGTAGAATAGATATTTCCATAATGCATAAAGAGAGGTGCAACATTGCCAGGCTAGCTGGGAAATAGGATAATGTCCCACCTGACGCAAAGGTTGCTCGCAAGGGTACCGCAGCTCGCGACCGCAGGCGTGAAGCAGAGTAATCAGTTTTGTGCTACAGGAGGGCACACACATGGACCACGGGTGTCCAACTTCATATGGCAGCTTGAATTGAGCACTTAAAGGGATTGTCACATGCCAAAAGCAGACGCAGGCGTGCTCTGTACGTGACAGTTACTTACGTAATCTAGTAGTTACGTATGATAGGCAAACCCTAGCCGTCCCTGCCCAGCTTCAAATGGATGGCACATTCGTGGTGGCCATATTATACTGGTGTTTGTGTTGGTGTTTATGAGTATGCAATGTAACTTCCACAGAGTTGATTGGCTTCTGAAACAAGCATTTGCAATGCAATCGGTCTCGTATTTGAAAGTTTCAGTTGTTGGCATTGTACATTATCTTGTTTTTTATATATGTTTAGTTGTTTGTAGTGCAGTGGATGTATGTTGTTTGTAGTGGAATTTTGTGGTTTAAACTTGGATTGTTAGTTGTTGAATTGTATGGGATTGAATTGTGTAGTGTATTTGTGTATTGTAAATATGTTGTAGTGTGAATAGATAGGGCTGAGAGCTATAGAATAAATTGAAAGTAAGAATGAGAGGGATACATAGTTTGTGTATGAAGAGGTGAATGAAGTGCAGATAAAGTAGTATAAACAGTGTGTGAGAAAGAGAGATAGAAGGGGAGAGAATATTATAGACGTATAAAGAGGCTGTGGTTTTGTATGTAGAACATAGTGAAAGAAGAGGAGGCGAATGCGTGTTTGTTGTTATTTTTTGAAAAGTTATGGTATTGAAAGTGTGCCAAAAGATATGAAGTGAATTAATATGATAAATGCTGGATTAGTGTGTAAGCAAATATATTATTTTGGTAGTGGATTATTACATGTCATGTTATGTTATGTTATGTTTCAAGTTGCTTATAAAGCGCACGTACACCCAGGGGTTTCATGGCGCTATTTGGAACATACCGAAAACAGAGGGAGATTATACGTGCGCTTTTATAAATAACCGCGTTTTAAGCGATTTCCTGAATTTGAGTAAGTCTGTGCAGGAGCGGATCTCCAGAGGGAATGAGTTCCAAAGTCTAGTGGCCAGGTATGCAAACAGTCGTCCACCATGTTGTTTCCGATTACAGGTAGGAGTGGTCAGTAGCTGAAGATACAGTGAGCGAAGGTTGTGGGAGGGGATGTACCTAGTTAGGAGAGTATTGATAAATTTAGGGCTCTTGCCGTGCAATGGTTTAAGGACCAAACATCCCGTCTTGAATTCTGTCCTTTGAGGTATCGGGAGCCAGTGTAGTTTCTTCAGCAGTGGTCTGGCCGATTGTCATCTAGGTTGTTGATGGATAAGCCTGGCCGCCTGATTCTGGACCATTTGAAGCCTCTTAGTGAGGAAAAGTGGCAGCCCTAGGTAGATAGTTAGCATAATCCAGATGCTATAATACCAAAGCCATTGTTACCTGTACTAGTGCTGCATGGGTAAGCATGAGGCTGATTTTCCTAATCTTTCGTAACTGATGGAGGCATTTGGAGACCACTGAATTGTCTTGGGTTTTTAATGATAAGTCACTATCTATAATGACCCCGAGGCTCTTTACCGATGTAGATGGAACTGGTGGGGAGCCAAGATCCGTAGGCCAGTACTGTGGGCCCCAGAAGGTCTTGTTCTTGACTGTAAGTAGTAATTCCGTCTTACTAGGGTTGAGCTTTAGATGGTTTTGATCCATCCATTGAAGGATAAAGAGCATGGTGGCCTGGAATTCAACCACTGACTTGGGTGAATTATCAATAGTAAAGGGTAACTGAAGATGGTCGGCGTAGTTGTAAGTTGTCACGTTCATTTTCTTCAGTGCTTGAATCAGGGGGAGGAGGTATAGATTAAACAAATGGGGAGAAAGCGAGGAACCTTGTGGAACCCCACATATTGTAGTGAGCTTTGGGGCAGTGAATGTAGCCAGACGCACTGTGAGTGCGATCTTTAAGAAAGGAGCTGATCCATCGGAAGGCCGGGCCCTGGATGCCAGCCTGTCTGACCTGGTCTTCCAAAATACTATGGTCGACCGTGTCAAACGTGGCTGACCGATCTATTAGTACCAGTGGAATGCCTGTGGAATATCTTCATCTGCCTTCTTGTGTAGGTCATCCAGAAGTGCCAGAATCACTGATTCTGTCGAGTGGGCAGGATGGAAGCCCGCCTGGTGAGAGTCTAAATAACCAGACATTTCCGTGAAGTTGGACAAGCATTTTGCCACAAGTGCTTCTAGCACTTTCGCCAGATAAGGAGGGGGAAATCGGGCATTAATTTGACAAATTCAGGGGGTCGGCTCCAGGTTTTTTTAAGAGAGGGACCACAATCGCATTTTTAAACATGTTGGGGACATAGCCCAGAAGTAAAGTTCACTGACAGCTGAGGCTGTTTTGCTTGATACTTACCTGATGGTATTATTCACAAGGATAACATTTAATAGTAGTTTCTGTTCTGGTTAGATGGCAACTTAAATAAAGACAAAAGAGTTGCAGGCGGTGTACTGTTGGAACCCATATGGGAAAGTAAATGAAACGCACCTGCTGCTTGAAATGCTTTGCATTCCATATGTAAAGTGAATGTAGTCAGGTGCCATGGTATGGGCACATAATTACCGTATGGCACGCATCTGTAGATGCAATGCGCACAGATGAAATAACAGTAAAAAGCAAAAATGCAATTTATTTAAAAAGAAATGTGTTGCGGTATGCTGGGTGAAATAAATAATTAAATACTGCTCAGTTGTATCTATTAGGTGAATGAATTGTTATGTCATCTGTGTGCAGTGGATCTACAGATGCATGCCATGCTGTAACTATGTGTACATACCATGGCACCTAATTACATTCACTTCACAGTGGAATGCAAAGCTTTTAGAGTAGCTCGTGAGTTTTATTTACTTTCCTGTTTGGGTAGCAATAGTACACCACCTGCTTCTGCCCGTGCTACACGCCCAGAGGCCGTATAGGTAGAACCAGTGTAATTTGAAACAAATAAAAACAAGCATTTAGCAACACAATCTATAACATATTACAAAAAAAGAGGGAAAAACAATACTTAGATGTGTCCAAATTGTTGTTATTTCTATGCACCTGAATGTAACAAGTGACTTATAGTGATATCTGAAAATAAACCGGTGGCACGGTTTGTTGTTCTGCTTAAAGTTTGCTGTCTAATGATGTGCTGCGGGGACTGCGTGTTTTAAAAAGACATTCTGGTAGTCTTAATAAGACATTCCGCTAGTCTTAATGCTCAAATAAGTGAGATTGGGTATGGATCCTGATTACACACTACAGATGCATGCCATGCTGTAACTATGTGCACATACCATGGCACCTAATTACATTCACTTCACGGTGGAATGCAAAGCTTTTAGAGCAGCTTTTGAGTTTTACTTACTTTCCTGTTTGGACAGCAATACTACACCACCTGCTTCTCTTAAAACGGTAACTACACTAAATATCTAATACAAAATATAGAATTACATTAATATCGAAGTCAAAATATACAATGGACAAAATATCGAATGGACAGAATGTAGTCAACAAAAATATCGAATTTAAGGTAAGTAATTTAAATATCGATTTTTTATAAATATAGAAAGTCAAAATATCGAAGTGTATATAATATAGGTATTATTAATATCGAATTATTAATATCAATTTTGTTTTGTATTTTAGTATATGTGCGAAAAGTATATATTTTTATTAAAATGTATGTTAAGTTATGAATTTTATGTTATTTAATTTTTGCGTAATTTAATTCTGTAGCGGGTTGTGGGTTTTTCGGGGAATAGGGTGGGAAGGAATTTAATTGTAATTAATTTATTTATTGGTATTTATTTTGAATTAATTGTTAATTAATTTTTAATTGGTAATTAATTATTTTGTAATTGGTAATTATTTTTTATTAATTGATTAATTGATAATTATGTTAATTTTATTAATGTATTTTCCGTAGCGGGTTGTGGGATTATAGGGGAAGTAATTTAATTGTAATTAATTAAATATTTTAATTTATTTATTGGTATTTATTTTGAATTAATTGTTAATTAATTTTTAATTGCTAATTAAATAAATGTTAGTTGGTAATTAGTTTGTATCAATAGGTAATTAATTTTAATAATATTTGTATTTTTAAAAGATCATTATATTAAATTGGTAATTACTTTTACTTTATTTTTTATTGGTATTGATATTTAATTTATTTTTATTAATATATTAAATATTTATTTTAACTACTGTTGCACTCACTGGAGTGGTAATAGTAAATTTTACCCTCCCGCTATCCAACACTTTCCCTACTGTTGCACTCTCTGGAGTGGGAATAGTAATTTTAACCCCTAGGCTATCCAACGCTTTGCCTACTGTTTCACTCATTGGAGTGGGAATAGTAATTTTTACCCCTACACTATCCAATGCTTTCCCTACTGTTGCACTCTCTGGAGTGGGAATAGTAATGTTTACCCCTACGCTATCCAGCGCTTTCCCTACTGTTGCACTCTCTGGAGTGGGAATAGTAATTTTTACCCCTACGCTATCCAACGCTTTCCCTACTGTTGCACTCTCTGGAGTGGGAATAGTCATTTTTACCCTCCCGCTATGCAACACTTTCCCTACTGTTGCACTCTCTGGAGTGGGAATAGTAATTTTAACCCCTAGGCTATCCAACGCTTTGCCTACTGTTGCACTCATTGGAGTGGGAATAGTAATTTTTACCCCTACACTATCCAATGCTTTCCCTACTGTTGCACTCTCTGGAGTGGGAATAGTAATGTTTACCCCTACGCTATCCAGCGCTTTCCCTACTGTTGCACTCTCTGGAGTGGGAATAGTAATTGTTACGCCTACACTATCCAACGCTTTCCCTATTGTTGCACTCTCTGAAATGGGAATAGTAATTTTTACCCCTACGGTATCCAACACTTTTCCTACTGTTGCACCCTCTGGAGTGAGAATAGTAATTTTTATCCCTACACTATCCAATGCTTTCCCTACTGTTGCACTCTCTGGAGTGGGAATAGTAATTTTTACCCTCCCGCTATCCAAGGCTTTCCCTACTGTTGCACTCTCTGGAGTCCGAATAGTAATTTTTACCCTCCCGAAATCCAACGTTTACCCTACTGTTGCAGTTGCTGGAGTGATAATAGTACATTTTACCCTCCTGCTATCCTACGGTAAAAATATTGTATATTTTTTATTAATATTATGTTAATATATATATATGTGTGTTAAAAAATCATATTGTATGTTTTTTTAACTTAAATTAATTATTTAATAATTTTAAAGTTATTTAAGAATTTTTAAGTGTTTTAGGTAATTATAGTTATTATTTCATTCATTTTAAATTACTTTTAAGACATTTAAAACATTTCGATATTTTGACTAACTATATATTTTTTTCGATATTTTTGTACTTACCTGTTTGTAGATAGGACTTCGATATTTTTGCTTTCTATATTTTTACTTCGATGTTTTGGGTATTCTATATTTGTGTATTCTATATTTTGTCAGTGATCCCTTAAAACATTCCGCCAGTCTTAATGCTGAAATAAGTGAGATTGGGTATGGATTCTGGTTGCACACTTGCACGTCCAGTCTTTAACCTCGCTAAATTCCCAGTTAAGCAGCCTGTTTTTGCAGTTGTCTATAGCGCAAATTGGACCTAAAGTTTTTGGAGGCCTTTACATGAGCACCAATTATATTCCACAAGATTAAAAGCTTATATTACAGAGCTTTTACAAGTCCTTTGAGAAGTGTTCGGGAATTCCGTGATCAGAACACCCGAAATGTAGAGTTTAAAGTGAAAATTTGGATCTGAGCAATTATTTTACCATGTGCTTGTGGAAAATTTCTCATTTCAGTCACAAAACTGCATTTACTTTAACAGCAGCAGTGACATGAGTTAAGAGTGGCGATGGTAAAAAAACATGTAACTGGTGCCAACGGCAGCGGTGTGCGTGGGGGTAGGGGTGAGCTAGAGGGGACGCAAACATTACCAGCGTAACAAAGATTTTCCCGCCAGCCTGCAAGGAAGATCCAAGGGCCACATGCGGTACAAGGAAGACATGGAAGTTCAAGCGCTTGCAAGTGGCTGGAAGGCGGGATATTGACTTTACCATGACTCCTTTTGGAAAGTTGCAATAGGTATATTAGCCTTGTCACTGTGGTAGAGGCACTTTAAGCAAGAAAACAAAAGGACTAACCTGGAGAAGGGCTGCCTCGGAAAAAGGGCGTGAGTGCCATTTTAGAATGATAAATGTTAGGCAACACCACGAGACGTCCTTCTCGGGGGGGGCCTGCGCTCTGTATAGTGGTGACGTGGGCGCATGAGTCCTGGTTGGTAGGCGACCCTCCAGCTCCACTCCAGCGAAGATCCTGTCCTCAGCAAACCCGGCCTCGGGATGGATAGCACACTGTTGTTAATAGCTGGGACAGGAACACGAGGAGTTCCGCGGTTCGGATCCTTGTGTGTGGATCAACCGATGGGGTGTCCGTGACTTCCCCTTCCAAAGTTTCTGTGTACGCCTTCTCCCCTAAAACTACAATAATAAAGCAAAGTGAACCAACCACCTTAGAAAGGCAGGATGGGCGTGTCCCCACCCCAGGCCTCTCGTGCTCTGCCAGGGTACCTCTCTGCAACTGCCGTGACTTGCTCATTTTGAATATGCAACGCAGTCAATGAACGGGCCAGTGATTCCCCTTCAACTCTCCACGATCAATGGTACCACCACCGCTGGGAGCTTCAAATGTGGTGGAGGAGCGTGTAAAAGACACAAAAATGAAATTAAAACCAGCACGGCGCTTGTAAAACGGGCGCAGCGCTGCTAAAGTATGTCCACAATATTAAAGGCTCCACAGGATTTACTGCCCGCCACATCACAAGAGATGCCTGGGCACAAACATACATATTTTCCCAAGTCTCGGCTCTCGTAGAAGTTTCAAACAGACTGAATGCGCAGCATTATGCACCATATCAATAACAAAAAAGTCCAAGTTTCAGCTATGCTTCGTTGATCAGCCTTTTACTACAAAGACCCTTGGTGCCAGCGAGACCCGTGTGCAGCCAGTGCCTTAATTTCAGCAGCGGATAAGGGCAGGGTGCAGGGTGCTTCGATCCGCTCCCGGTTTAAATTTAGCTCATCATCATGTCCAGCTGCAGTGCCTGGAGATAAAACAGCATGGGGAAAATGGATTTTGCGTCCGCCAGGCCCGCGCTGTCGTTATTGGCCGTGTTTGCATGAGAGGGTACGGTGCCGTAACCAGGCGAGACAGCCGGTGGGAGGGGGAGGTCTGCGGGCGGAGGGAGCTCTGCAGCTGCCTGGGGCTGTGTGTGAGGTGCTTCTGAAGTTATCCCACGCTGCTCTACCTACACACACCGGCCTACCCGCAACGTCTCTTACCACACACAGACCTCCATGCAGTGGTCTGAATTTACAGCGCACACACGCCGACCTCCTGCACCGGTCTGATGTTACCGCACACTGACCTCCACGCACCATGCATACACGCCGGGGAAGCACTTACAGACGGGGATCTGGAAACGATGGAACACTGGCCAGGAAGAGAGCATGTCATCGCGTGCCTGCCGTTGTGATTAGGCTGCGCTCCAGAAGAAAGTGCGGGGAGTAAAGGGGCCAATAGTCTCGGAAGGATACAAATGACGATATAATAGTCATGAGGAGGGACTAACAAGCCTTAAAAGACTGGGAAGCCAGCATTTACTGACCTAAGCCAATGATAAAGATGGGCGGAAAGTGGGCGGAGCTTCCCCCACTATAGTGTATACAGCAGCTCTCGTCGAGACAGTGTATGCGCTGCCTAGGCGAGACCTAAAAAGGGTAAACGATCTTCATCAGTATGCTTTCAACATCACTTTCAAATGTTTAATGTGGTGTTTAAAAAGAATATAGGACCTATTAACCAACCAAAATATAGATTTAAAACTGAAGTAATAATCTATTTTGGGAATTTGTGCACTATAGTGGCGAACTATATTATTAAATGTCATTAAAATAATGATAAATAATCCTTATATTGACAATGGAAAAATGGAAGGGGTACAAGAAAATACTAGATGCCATGATATGAGTGCAGGCAGCATCATAACAGAACGGCGGCCATGTTAGTGTAGTAACATGCCTACTAGAGTAGCCAAGAGCGATCAGCTTACAGAATCATGTCAAGTGGTGTAGATGTTATTATGCCTGATTGTTCATTCCTTTCCTATATGTGTCCAGGATGAAGATCCAATA
The DNA here is from genome assembly GCF_964261635.1 of Lissotriton helveticus. Lineage (NCBI taxonomy): Eukaryota > Metazoa > Chordata > Amphibia > Caudata > Salamandridae > Lissotriton > Lissotriton helveticus. The sequence continues at coordinate 1,712,086,019 of NC_136059.1, forward strand.
CACTTCTCTGCATTTGCTGTGCTTTGGTTTCCTATATTAATCTGGATTTTTTCCAGGATCAGCCACTTTATATCCTTGATGGTATGTTTGGCTTCCATGTAGTGTTTAACCAGTGGGGCACTACTTTTGTTAGTGCGAATGGCTGGTCTATGTTCTGTAAGGCGGATAGCCATAGAATGCGATGTTTCGCCCACATAACCTTGGTTACCCGGGCACAAAATTAGATATATGATATTCGAGGTTTTGCTGTTTGTCAAACTTTTTAAATCAATTTTGGTTGCGTTGTAAGTAAAAGTGCTGGTTTCATTTTCAAACTGACACACAGTACAAGACATACATTTATAGTTCCCAGTCGGGAATTTGTTGCCCAGTACTGATGTCTGTATGGTATCCTTGTGTCTATTCGTCATGCGTGAGCGCACTATCAGGTCTTTGAGGTTCTAATGTTTTCCATGCGCAAAGAGACTAGTCAGGGTATCCCGTGGCAATAATCAAAAGTAAATATATCCTCTCACATGCATGTTTACCTGTCAAGTCTTGTGAATTGATGCTTTTGTCCCTTGTCTTGTCTTTTTTATTCCAGAAACGTGACGAACATCAGAGACGAAGAAGACAAAGATTCCCAGAGGCTAACACCCACGAGGCAAGAAGAAGATTCCACCCGACACGAGGATCCCATGAAGGATGCAGAGAAAACAAGAAAGAACCCGGAAGTGGTACAGTAAGTGGTATGCCAGCAGGAGGATGCAATTCCCTAACAACTAGAACGACAAACAACCTCCTGCCTACAGACCCCACAGATATTGCTGAGAGTCTACGTCCCACCGAATTCAGCCAACTACGTGGGAGATTGGCATACCTGACATAGTGAAATCTTAATGTGTGTGATGGGGTCTGTGTGTGCCTGACTGAAAGAGTAACGAAGGCGGACCAATGTAGTGTTCTTTGTCTCTGATTTAGCTTGTAGACATGTAGCTGTATGGGAGAGAACTCTGATATATATATATGCCTTTCTGGGTGTATTTGCGTGTTCGTGCGTGTGTGTTCGGGCTCCAGTTTTGTAGGACTACCAATGTTGAATGGAAAAGTGAGGTAATAATGGGCTAACCTAAGCTGAGCTATTGAGTGAGCCACAAATATAGCGTACATGTGGTAAGGTGTCCTTTAATCCTTGTAGCTAAGTGTAAAAAAGGAAGAGTCCTCTATATAGCCACTTCCTACTTGGTTCTCTTGAAAGAGATGGCAATCCTGTGGTGTTAAAAACACCTTCCTTTGGCAGCCGCCTTCATTTCCACATTATTAATTTTCTTCTTAATTATTGCAAAGAGAGTCCTTAGATAAATCCTGTGCTACACTGGGGCCAGTGTAAGGATCTGCATAACATAACCACCACAAGTAACCACACAAGTACTCCTGAGTGCAACAAGTAGCTGCAAAAATGGCCTTGCTAATGCTGGAAGCTGAGTGCTCAAACAAATAAATGTCAATACAATTTCAATTTCATTTTATTGTTTGAATAATAAAAATCGTTACAATATTCGAACAAGATAAAAAATTACAATTTTAAAATGATAAGAGATTAAATATTCTGTCCCAGGTCGGGACAACACTGGTCATATTTCTTCCATTAAAATACATTAAGTTCATTAGCAAAATTTTCGGTATTGTCCTTTCTGCCACCACAAACTTCCTTCCTTGGCCCACTATTTGCGCTGGGCATTAGATGCCTTTATCAGTACAATTTCTTGTATCAGCTTTGTTACCTTGGTCATAAATTTGACTCCCCGACATGCCAAGATGGATGATGTGCCTCCTAGCCAACTTGTCACTGCTTGCCGGCAGGTGCGGATCTTTAATGTGATGAAGATGGCCCGTAGGTGCTGTCTTCTTAGAACTAGTAGGGCTGGACATGCACATAACAGATGCGTCAAAGTTTCCTTCTGGTATCCGCACAATCTACAGTTTGAACTTTCGACTTGATGTTTCCAAGAGGGCCTTAAGTCCTTTGACTAGTGCATGCCCATTCGATAAGTTAAAAAAGCTTTTTGTAAATGTTGACTGTAATATGAGGCAAAATCTCCCTGTGGTTTTTGGTGGGTGTAAGAGTTGACTACTGTCCATGCGTGGCGCCGTTTCGTTAGAGTTATTATGTCTTCTAATAAGGAATTCTTTTTTGCTGACCTGTTGGCTACTTTACAGAAGTGCCCTTGGTCTATTTTTTTTCCATACATCTTGTAGGTCCAATGTGGTCAAACAGGTGCTAAGGTAGCTTCCCCATAGGGTGGTGTTAGGCTGGTTTTCCTGATAATTTGTTTCCTTCCAGCAGATGTTGTCCATTGACTCACTTGGGGCAGAACGTATTTTATGACACAGTTTTGCAAACGTGGACATTGACCGGAATTTTTGGTTCTGTAAGCCAAATTCGAGGCGGACTTGGGCAGGCGCGGCTGAGTGCGGCAGGTTAAACACTACTTTGTAGATTTTATTTTTTAGGTTGTTTAAAATGTTTGCCTCCCCTCCTAGCCATGTGCTTAACCCATATGACAAAGTAGGTAGTAGGATTTGTGAGGCCATTACTTTTAATAAGTGCGTATAATTCGGGCCGGCCATTTTTTGTTGCAGTTGCCTATACACATAGATTAATGATTGGGCCTTCCCCTTTAGTGCCATAATGTGCTTTTTTTGTATTCCCTTGCTCAAGGGTCATCCTCAAGTACTTTTATGAGTCCTGTTCTTCTAAGACTGAGTTGTTGATTGACCATTTGAAGTTCAATTTCTTCCCCTCCACTAGCCGAAACACTTTTGTTTTTTCTTTGTTCAACTCCAGATTTTCTTTTACTAAATAAGACGATAACATATTTACTAAGCGTTGCAGACCTGTTGGTGTTTTGCTTAGTAGTACTATATTGTCTGCATACTGCAAAATTGGAACTGGAACGTTCCCAAGTTTCGGGGCGTGACTCTCGATTATTTCTAGATTGCATCCGATGTCTGCCAGGTATAAGTTAAAAAGGCTGGGGGCTAGGACGCAGCCTTGTTTTAAGCCATCCTGGGTCTCGATGTCTTTTGTTAGGCTGGTCCCGTTCCCTTGTTTTACCTTTGCCCATGTGTCGCTGTACAGGCTGATTATTGCATTTATTAATTTGCCCGGCAGCCCCCATTTTCTTAGCTTTCTCCATTGTCTTGGCCTACTTACGTGATCGAAAGCTGCTTTTATATCGACAAAACACCCGTATAATTATTGGTTCTTTTTTTTGGCGTTCTCCATTAGCAGGCCCAAGGTGGTCAAGTTTGTGGTTGTCCCCATCCCTTGTCTGAGTCCGATTTGGAACCTAGGGATTATGTTGATGGATTTTGCCCAGTCCTGCAGCTCTTCCAATAGGCACGAAGCGTAGAGCTTGGCTTCGACGTCGATTAAGGAAATCAATCTGTAGTTCCCTGGATGTTTTCGATCCCCTTTCTTGTGTATTGGGTGAATGATGTTTCCTTTCCATGTAAAAATGTGGTTGAATAACACTGTTTATGGTTTTGAATACTGCAGTTGGGAGACCGTTTGGTCCAGGAGCCCTCTTTGCTTTGAGTTTTTTGAATTAGCATTTTTATTTGGGTGCAGGTAGTCAGAGCGTCTTGGTAGAAAACATCTTTTTCAGGATAAGCGTTTTCGTGCATTCTTTCACTAGCGCATGTGACTTTTAGGTTGTCATGTTCGGTATTAGTTGATAGACCTCGGTTATTTTCGTTTCTATGTGGTTACTTTTTTAGATAGAGATTTTTCACATAATCTTCCCAGGCCCTGTCCCCGATTCCGGGGTCCTGTTGCAGTTCTGCACCTCAGTTTAGATCATTAATGAAGGCCAAAAAGTCTCGGGAGTTTGATTTTTTGCTTGTAAACAGTAGTTTTTCCCAGATCAATTCTTTATATTGTGCCTTCACCATCCATAGCTTTTTCCGGTATTTTTTTCTCATGCTTCCAATAATGTTAATATTTAGTTTGTTTCCCTGTGCTGCCGATCTTTGTTGGGTCTTTAGTGCCCTGGCTAATTTTCTCTTTTCAAGTTTTAATTCGGTGTTGAACCATGGTGCTGATTTTACTTTTCCATCTCTTTTCGCCCCTGGCAGAACCGAGTGCTTTTCCTTCAGGTCCTCCAATAAATTTTCCCAGTTGTTTACGGGGTCTCCATGTTCTAAGCTCCCGAGTTTGGTCACAAAGTTACTGGCTGTGGACTGGATGTTCTTTGTTTCTCCTCCCCTCCACTTTATTTTCCGGAGGTTGAATTTTTCTGGTTGTTGCTGTAGCGAGCATAATTTTTCAGCTCTTGGAACTGCGATGATCATCGGTATGGTTTGGGGGAAATGATCGCTTTCCAAGCGCTGAACTATTGAATATTCCACTATAGAATTTATTATGCTAGCACTTACGATTGTAAAGTCTATAGTGGATTTAACCTTTCCACTCATATAGGTGGGTACCGGAAAAGAGTGGCCATTTTTTTTGCTATTTAGGATTGTTAGGCCATTTGATTTTATATTGCTCAATGGAACTTGTTTGTACCGGTGTGCTACGTTTTTCTCCCTGTTGGGTCTGCCCTTGTCGGCGCCGATATTATCATCGAGCTTGGTTTGTTGGTTTTTTGTAGGGTTTTAATGAGTTTGATTAGTATTCCCATTTTTTCATTTTTTGCTTTTCGGTGTGGATGTTATGTTATGTTATGTTATGTTATGTTATGTTAATTTTGTCTTTTATAGCGCACGGCTACTCCATAGAGTGTCCCGGCGCTTTTATTAAAAACCAATAGCAGAGTAACACAACACAATACAGCAAAGTGGATCAGCAACAGACAAAAGAAGCGAACTACTGTGCGAAAAGCCATGTTTTGAGGCCCTTCCTAAAAGTCAGCCAATTAGAGGTGCTGCGTAGTGCCAAAGGCAACGTGTTCCAAATCTGTGACGCCAACAGCCCGAAAGAGCGGCCCCAATACGGGCCCTTTTTACTCGAGGGACCACCGCAAGGAACAATGATTCAGATCTCAAAGATCGGGTCGGATGGTAGAAGGCAAGCCTCCTTTGAAGATATTTAGTCCCCGAGGCATGGAGAGCCTTGTGGGCCAAGGTCAAGGCCTTGAAAACTATCCGCTTCCGGATAGGCAGCCAATGGAGTGACTGCAGGAGTCCCGAAACTCTGGCACGCCTATACAGGCCAAAAATAGCTCGAGCGGCCGAGTTCTGGACCACCTGCAGGCGTTGCAGAAGATAATCCGGCAGGCCAAGATACAGGACGTTGGAGTAGTCCAATCTTGAGCCAATTAAGGCCTGCACCGTCATCTTCCTATGATCTTCTGAGAGCAAAGGAAGAAACTTGCGAAGCATCCTGAGGAGGCCAAAACAAATTCCCGTAAGACCAAGGATCTGAGATCTTAACGTCAGACCATTATCCATCTTGATCCCCAGATTCTTAGCTAGCTGGGATGAGTGCGCTGGAGGAAACATATTAACAGGCCACCATTCCTGCCAATCTGGGTCGTATGGGCAGCCGAAGAAGAGTACCTCAGATTTATCTGAGTTGCACTTGAGGCTGTTAAGCTGGAACCATTTAAAACAGCCCCAAGGCACTCACGGATACTCTCTCCATCGAAATCTTCTCCTTTCCTGCACGTAAAGAGGAGCTGGGTATCGTCGGCATAAGATACGATATGGGCCCCATAGGACTCCACCAATGCCGCCAGAGGGGTCATAAAGATGTTGAAAAGAGTCGGGCTCAACACAGAACCCTGCGGAACTCCGACTCCCAAAGGCGGCATCACGGCGGAGCTGGGTGAGGCCCAGACCGTTTGTCGGCGGCCGGCCAGAAATGATCTAAACCAGCTAAGCACTGTCCCCCTCAGACCGATCTCATGGAGTCTGATGAGGAGACCCTCATGGGGGACAGTATCAAAGGCCGCCGACAAGTCCAGCATTACAAGCGTAGCTTTGCCCCCCGAATCCAGCGCCTCCTTAATGGCCTCAGACACCTCCAAAAGCGCCGTCTCGGTTCTTAGATTGGGGCGGAAGCCAGATTGAGTGGGGTGCAGCAGATCGTGAGATTCCGGAAAATTGGAAAGCACGATATGAACATGCTTCTCCAAGATCTTAGCCAGCGCAGGGAGGAGAGAGATTGGCCTGTAGTTGACCAAGGCCTTCGGGTCTAGACCAGGCTTCTTAAGAAGGGGAATGACCATCGCCTGTTTCCAAGCCTGCGGGACCACCCCCCGACTCAAGGAGAGGTTCAAGAGTGGATTCGCCAACGGGTTTATAGCGTCGGCCATTTTCGCCAGGAATTTGACCGGACATGGGTCAAGAGGCGACCCAGATTTAAGATTGGCCATAAGTGCCAGTGACGAAGGAACTGAAATAGGCGGGAAATCTGCCAAGACTGAACCCGAAAGGGCCCACGGACCTGACCCATCTTCGAGACTCGAAGGTACTTCAACTAGCCTCAAGGGAAAAGAATCCTGGATCAGTTTGATCTTGGTGGTAAAAAAATTGGCGAGAGCAGAAACCCAAGAGTCAGAGGGAGCGGCCTGGGTCGAATTAGTTCGAGGGGCCGTGAATTCCCTGACGATCGCAAAAATCTCCTTGCAGGAATTAGAGGCAGCCTCTATCCTCCTTGCAAAGTAACCTTTTTTCTCCAGAAGGATGTCCCGATGGTAGGCCTTAACCGCAGTCCTATAGACAAGCCTGGCCGCTGAATCATACTGAGAGCGCCAAGCCCTTTCAGCCACCTTGCACTGCCTTCGAGAGGCCGACAGTGCTTCAGTGAACCAGGGGGCAGAAACCCGTTTCGATGTTGATCGGGGGGCCATCACAGGGGCTAGATCGTTCAGCCTATCCATGAGCCACGCCTGCAGGGCCTCTAAATCCCTCTCCAGGTCTCCGGAGAAAGGGCAGGGATGATCGAGAGATGCCTGAACCAGCATCGCTGGGGTCACCCGATGAAACGCCCTAGGGGCTCGCCCCGGCTGCCTAGGAGCGGTACTGGATGGCTTATTTGTGCCTAGAACATGAAATTTGGCCAGCCTATGGTCTGACCAAAGCACCGGCAGAAGTGACATGACCTCAATGGGGGACGTGGAGAAAACCTGATCCAAGGTATGGCCCTTTTCATGCGTTGGTCCGAAAAGGTAAGGAGCCAGGCCTAGGGGAGTCGTGATCTCAATCAGTTTGATCGTATCAGGGTCCGATCCCTCATCCATATGGAAGTTAAAATCCCCAGCTAGGATGCAGTGCTCCGCTCTCAGAGCCAGCGCCGAAATTGCCGACTGAAGCTCGTCGAAGAAAGAGCCAGCCGGTCCAGAGGCCTATAGACTAAAAGCCCTTTGAGGGATTGATGCGGCGCCAAAGCTATAGAGAAAGCAAGGGCTTCAGATCCTGTAATAGCATCCATGGGAATAATGGAGCAGGCGGCAAGTTTATTCACCACAAGTGCCACACCCCCGCCCCTCCCGTCCAATCTATCTTGCCTAAAGATATTATATTCTGGGGGAATTGCTATAGCTATATCGGGGTTAGACGAATCCTCAAACCATGTCTCTGTTAACATCAGACATAGCGGCTGTTCAGCGGCCAGGAGATCATAGATATCCTGCGCATGCCTGCGTACTGATCTAGTATTTAAAAGCAGACAGAGATGCTTCACACTGTCCAACTCCCTATTTGGTAGAGTGGCCGGGGCATTGTCTGGTACCCAACCACAGCCAGGGGATCGTCTCTTACCCCTGTATCGACCCGGAAAAACTTTATGACAACCACAGGGTACCTTTCGCAGAGACCGAAGCTCAAGCGACGAGAAACAAACCCTAGTGACAGTAGGCGAAGGTAATCCTAATGATAGAGCCCCGCCCGCTGCTCCGCTCGCCTCCGGGACGCTGACGGGCGCAGACGGGCTGGACTCTAGCGTGACTCCGGCGATGATCCGGCGTTCCAGCTGGGCGTGACCGCTGCGCGTCATCATGACTTCCTTTAAGAGGAGGTCGAGCTTCCTTGGGCGCTAGAGCGTGCACTACACGCCCAGCGTCCTTCCCTCACCTAATATGGCCGCCAAACTGCACAACTGCCGAGAGGCAGAAACAAAAGGACCCGAGACCCGCAAAACCCTGTGAATTGCCGATTATAATGCAAGTGTGGGGAGCAGCCCTTAAAAACAGGGGAAAGGCAAATAAAATAAAAACCAAATATAAAACGAGGAAAGATTAAAAATGCTTGCAAATCAAGCAAATTGCTCCACTAGGCAAGCAATGCGGTGTGACCGCTCTGCTCAGGTCAGATGTTCTTCTAATAAATCGTCCAGCAAGCCAGAGCCCTAGATTTACCTTCCTTAAGAGGAGGTCGAGCGAAACAAAAGGACCCAGGACTCGCAAAACGCGGTGAATTTAATGCAAGTGTGAGGAGCAGCCCTTAAAAACAGGGGAAGGGCAAATAAAATAAAAACCAAATATAAAACAAGGAAAGTTTAAAAATGCTTGCAAATCAAGCAAATTGCACCACTAGGCGAGCAATGCGGTGTGACCGCTCTGCTCAGGTCAGATGTTCTTCTAATAAATCGTCCAGCTGGATGAATGTAAATGTTTAACAGTTGAAGCTGGTACTGGGGCTTTATTGTGATTTTTATTGCTTGAACCCAGCTAAGCCCGACAACCAGTTCCTCTTGTTCCCAGTTACATTTTTGTGACACAAAAGTTGATAGGCCGCCTCGTGGGTGCCCAGACAGCCTCTCTGCTAGTATGTGACAATCAGTGAAGCCTGGAATTCCTAGATGAGTCGAGTTCCAGGTCTCTTGTAGGAGTATTATATCTTGTTCACCAAAAAATGATTGGGTTTCGTGGTCCTGCTCCATACTCCTAAATCCGTGCACATTCCATGAGCAAATTTTGATCGTTGCCGGGTTTATTTCTTCTGTGTGCGGGACTTGTATTTGTTCTCTAGCTGTGGCTTTTGTGACTTTTCTAGGAACTCTTTTCACTTAACGCCGATGGAATCCATGACCAGTCCTGGTTACTACAGTTGGGTCCGCTTTTGCAAGTCTGGGTTTTGGAGTTAATTTTGGTTCCTGTTGTTTTTCCATGGGACGTTGTCCGTGCTGCGTGTAGGCACGTTTTTACCTTGGGGCTTTGCGATTCTTCCTCCTTTTGATGGACTGAGCTTTTAGAATGGGGGTAGGGATATCTTGGGCGCTTGTGTTGCTGCAGGGTTATTCCCCAGCTCTCGAATGTTGCTTTATGGGCAAAGATTTTAACTGCCAGCTCCTTTGATATCCAAGTAATAACCGAGTTTTCAATATCTGGCTTGGCTTTGTTTTGTTGGAACTCCAATGCTTCGATGTCTTGTGTGACTATTCCGTTTAATTCCGGAATTTCCTTAACTAATTTTATGATATTTCCTCTATTGAGGATGTCCTGTCTTCCCTTTGTTACGTATTCTGGGATAAATGTTAGTACTGGTTCGATCTCGTCCATTTCTATTATTTGGTTTCCTTCCCGGTTTGTTTGGGGATCTTTTGTTCTTGTGATCCGTGTGTTTGTCGTTGTAATATTTGTCACGTTACTCTTTTCAGATGACTTCACGTTACCCAGTTCTGTGTATTGAGTAATTTGCTCGTATTCATGAGTAAGACTCTTTATGATGACGCTCCTGTCCCTTCCGTTTGTGGTAATCTTGAGTGCCTTCTGGTCTATTCCTAGATGTATGGGTTTGAATTCCCTATTTTGGTTGCTTGTTTTGTCGCTCAGGGGCCCGTTATTTGTTTTTCGTACTCTCTCTTTTTTTTTTTTCCTGTAATGGATCCGGGCTGACCTCTATGTTGGCAATTGTGTCCGAGTATAGTTGGTCCTGTCTACGGGTTGGAAGTTTTCGACGTGACGTTATTCGTTTCGAGCCCTTGGCTTACGTTCTTTGTAAAGATGGGGAAGAGGTGTTCATTGGCTACGTTTTGTTTATTTTTTTGTTTTGGCCGTGCCTTCCTGGCTCTCTTCCTTTGACTTTTTGTTAGTTTGTCTTGGTGCTCCGATGGAGGGGTAGGCGAGTGTTCATTTGTTTGTGCCTCGTGACTTTCCATTACCCCATCTTCAGACTCTTTGATTGTGGGGGGGTTGTCTTTGCGGACCCCTTTGTTATCACTGTTCAGTTTTGATCGGCCAAATGGGGCTTTTGATACTTCTTTGTTGGAGATTCTGTCTGGGTGTTCCCGATTTCTCTTTGGATCACATGAAGATTTTACTACTCCTAGAATGTCGTTTAAAATATCTGGAAGGGACGCAAGTTTTTCAATTATACATTCACAGCTGTTTTGTTTGACTTTGTTTGGGATTTGATTTATATTTCCTATATTGTGTTTATCTGTGTTTGTAATTTTGTCTGCGTTTCCCTTGTTAAGCAGTAAGGTCATTATTGTGTCTGCCTTAGAGCTTATATTCACTATATGCTCTGCGATGATATTTATTAGGTCTAATTGAACCTCCATTTTATCGGATTGGTAGTTAAGTGCCTGGTCCAATGAGCTAATTAGGGCCTTCCCCCAGTGTGTATTGGGTTGTGGACTACCTCCGTTCCCTAGATGATCGTCCGGCTGATCGATTCGACTTGCTGATGAAATTGAAATAGGTGCCGACTGGAGATCCTTGTTTACGTCGGCTCCATTGCTGAGGGTATCATCAATCAAGATTCTATGACTGCTGCTGCAGACCTCTAAGTTACGCGGTGTTGATGCCACTAGCTCTTGCCTGTGCTCCTTTGTAGTAGGGAGTTGCGTTATAGCTTGCCCTAATTGAAGTGCCCTCCTTGTTTTTATTTTTGTGTTAGGTGTTTTGATCGATTTTAGGACTCTTGAAACTAGGAGGGAATTTGCCCTAGTATCCTCCCCTTCTTGGCTCAGTGTTATCGGGCCCCCTAGTTCTCTCCTTTTATTCGTCTCACATGACTTGCCCCGATCTTTGTTACTTTTGTTTAAGGATCCAGGTTCGACAAAGATGTTTTCAAGTGACTCCTGTCCCAATGATGTCAACAGGTATGATGGAGTATTGCATGTGCCCTTTGTGTCTTGTATTCTTGGTGGACTTGGGGTTTTGTCGACAGTGTCCGTTATGGGATCCATGATTTTGAATTGCCCAATTGAATTGTGGACTTGGGCCTGTACAGTTTCCTTATATTTTTCCGGTGTATTGATTATCTCTGTCTGGGCCTTTAAATTGGGCAGTTTGATTGTACTCTCCTGGTGGAGTGGGTCCATTAGCTGGTTGTCTTTGGTGGATGTCTTTGACGGGGTTAAAGGATATATCGTGTCAGGCTGAATTGGACTCGGGAGATATTGGGCCTCCTTTGTTGCTGCAAAAATCGCTGAAACAGGGTCTTTACAAAAAACAGTGTTAATTTTTTGCTGCTGTTTTCCTGGGGCTGGGCCGGGATTTGAGTTATTGAGATCAAACCTCCCAGGTCCAACCTCTCGTTTTCTCCCTGTGCCGCTGTCTCGCCTTTTTTTGATAGAATGGAGACCTCTTTGGGGGACCGTGTGGATTTAAAGTTATTTTTTTTCTGTCTTTTGCTTGGGGCTGTTTGTCGATTTGTTCCAGATCTCATTCTGTTGTTGTTATGTCTGTTTTTTTTTTCCTTGTACCGGAACCTAAGGTTGCCTGGAGCTCCTGTGGTCGCCTGTTCCTCTGTAGATGGTCTTTTTTGATGATCTTTATCTGCTAATGTTTAATTTTCCAAGCACTTCCTGTTTTCCTGCTCAAATTTGTGCTAGCCCCAGAATTTTTGTTTTATTTTCCTGTCTGTGCCAGGTGCTGACCGTCTTTTGCGTTCGCCTTTTAACGGGAAAACAAACAAAGTAGGCAAACTGGATGGAACTCTTCCCTTCCCTTCCTCCGCCTGAGCCCTTGATTGTGGGGTGCCCCCCTCCCGGGTGAGCCACCGCGATCAGTGTGGTCCTGTGTGGTCCTGTGTGGTCCTGACTGAAACGCTCCTTTGCCCCTGGAACGCCCAGAACCCCGAAGCCAAGCGGGACCCACCTATGGCTGTCAAGGCGGGCCGCAGACTCTCAGGTGGTGAAGGTCAAACGGCCCGGCAGCCGGACCACAGCTGGGCCAGACCCTGGACCGGTGGAGTTGGTGGTGATGTTGTCAGGGGCGAAGGCTTTGCTCCTGCCGGCTCTGCTTCTGCTCCACTCCGCTCACTTCTACAGAGCACGCCGCCACACGCCGCCGCCACACGCGGTGCACCTCGCCGAGCCCATACACTGTGCACCTCACTGAGCCCTCCACCGGGCTTGGACTCGGACCGCAGACTACGGCCGCTGCTAAGTCCTTCTCCTCCTCGCTTTGCCCCCGCTCCGCTCTGCTGCTCTGCTGCTCTGCTGCTCTGCTGCTCTGTTCTCTGCAGGGGGTACTGGCGCGATTCCTGTCACTGTGGAGGGCACAGGCGTGGCTCCTGCCGCTGAGTGAGGCTCCTGCCGCTGTGGGGGGCACAGGCCCGGCTCCTGCCACTGTGGGGCACTAGTACGACTCCTGCCGCTGTGGGGGGCACATGTGCGGCTCCCGCCGCCGCAGGGGGCACTGGCGCGGCTCCTGCCTCTGAGGGGGGCACATGTGCGGCTCCTGCCGCTGGCGGTTGCACTGGCACGGCTCCTACCGCTGCGGGGGCACCAGCATACTAGCACAGCTCCTGTGGCTTCTTCCGTTTTAGGGTGACGTTTGTGTCACTGTCACCGCTGCAGAGAAGCCCTCGCACCGCAATGAGTCCTCGCAGCCTCGCAGCCTCCGACCCCCCGCTCTCACTCCCACACGGCAGCAAGAACCTGGGAGCTGCGATCCGGAAGCCGGGAGCAGGGAAACCGCACCGGCAACCTCCAGCGGCCTCTAGCTCCAACTGGAAACAGCTGACTGAGCGGCAAGGATTCTCACACCTGAGGCAAGTCCTCTTTCTCTCGTGTGAGCCTGCAGACTATACATGTATTAATGCCCCTTTCCTTTTTGTCAACTGACCATTACACATTGCTCTTAAAAGATTATCTTTACTCATGATCCTTAGAAGTTCCACAGTGTTATATCATGTACAATCAAGGGTGATATCAAAATCTTTGAGATGTAGGCTCTACATCAGTCAATATTTTCAAGGTGCTCTGCAAACACCGAATGCTCCTCTAAAAGAATGTGCAGTTTGGTTCAAATAGTTACCAAGTTAACAGATGGCTAGTTGCCTACTATGTCAGGGGCACTTTGGTTTGAATTTCCCCAATGTAGTGGCGGGGAAATCTTTACTTTGCAGACTTTACCACAAGAAACACTTACCACTGTACTTCTAAGACATAATACATGGTACATTGGGAGTCTGTACAATCAATCAATCAATCAATCAATCATCGGGGATTATAAAGCGAATGCTTGTACACCGATGGCATAAAAAGACAATGTGTGGAATTGAATTTGAATAATATTACTTTGCCTGCTGTTACTTTGCATAATAAGTTAAGGTATGTTTTAAAGTAGAATATATACATAAGGATAATATACACATATTTAAATTAATTTTTAAATACATGTTCCATGTAATGTATGTTTTATTTTAAAAGGAAGGAAATGATAAATTTTTATGGTTTTGAAATATTTTTAAGCACAAAAACACCAAACAGTAACAGTATACTTTTTAAATAATATATTTTTACTACATTTTAACTATTTCTAGCAAAATGTAAATCATTAATTAAATATATTTCAATAATCACTCATATATAATTGTAGTTTAAAATGATGTTAAATAATATTTTTGAGTACAATTTTGGTAAATGTTTCATTAATTGAAAACAATTGTTAAACAATGTTTTACTACATTTGAACACAGTAACTAAAGTTATTATTGTTGAAAACAATTATACAGAGAGTTTGTAATGCAAAGTAGTACATCAGTGTTAAGTAGTTTTATTATAGTTAGTGATGTGTTACACATTTTTTAAATGTATTGTGCACTTTTGTAGAATATTTTCAATGCTTACAATATTTAAAACGTTTAAAAAACGATTGAAGGAAATAAATTATGTTGCTATTTTCTTCTAATTTTTTAATTTTAATTCGACAGGATGACATTTAAAATAAATGAAGAACTGTTTTTGTATTTATCACTACAATCTGTTTTTAAACCTGTTGATGGAGCATTGCGATCAAGAAACAATGCACCTATACTCAGATAGGCAACTTAATTTGTTTAATATTTGCTGCCATTTGGGGGTATTTGTTTTGAAGGGAAAGGAGGCTTAAGAGCTGGCATGAGAGTTAGCTCTAAGTAAGACAGTTCAATTTTTTTATCTTTTGATATTCTTTGCAGGATATGAGACTTAGTGCCTAACGTGCCTAATGGGGCACATAACATTTTGCAATCTGTTTTACGGAGAAGGAAGGGGGTTGTCATGGTCTCTTTCAACACGCATACCCCTCTCCCTTCAGAAAAGTTTGAAGACTTCTAAATATGAGGGTTTTAAAAAGAAAATCTTGTTATTTTTCGTATGACAATTGCAATTTTGTAATGTAAAATATGTTTATTTTGGGTGACAGGGCGGTGATATTGTTGAGGGGAGAAAAGGTGGAAAGCTGTATGCGGATTGGGCTGGGCAAAGTGTGTTTTACTTTTAAAATGCTGGCAAGTGAGAAGGGGGTTAGTATTGTTAGCTATTATTGGTATTGATCTAAATAGGGTTATAATTTTAATGGTGAAGGATGCAGGCAGTTGGTTGAGGTTGTCTACACTTGAAAATGCAACAACACATTGCACTTTACATACTTATTGTACCATTTGTTGTTTTGTTTCTGAGGGATTTTAAAAGTTGTAGACTTTCAGAGAAAGACTGAGTGTGTCTCATTTATGGCAAATTCTGCTCTTTTCTTGAAGTTTCCATGAAATTCTAAAATAAGTGTAGGTTTTCTGATTGTATAAGCAAGTGGGTTATGCCAGTCCTCTAGGGCATGGTTAGTTTTTGCACATCCTTGTGAGCAGGCTATGTAACAGCTCCAACTTTCAATATTAAGATATGGTAGTTTTCAACAGCCAGATGGTCACTTCATATATCTTCAAAATAACTTCGTAATGTGGGCAGTTTTTCATAATTGATACTGACATAGTTACTTTGTATTTTTGCGGTAAAAATGTTCATCAGCATGTTCACAGGGTACAACGGCTAATGTAAATTAAATTGTTTTTTAACTCTAATTGAAGGTTACTATCAGAAATGTATTCTTCTGATAGGTATTTGTTTTGCCTTTTGTGTCACAGAGCTTGAGAAAAATGGAACAAATAGCCTGAATTAGAGTATCTGAGAAATTGTTTTGATGACTGTTATCAGCGATAGCTTGAAGTCAATTATGGTTTTTACAGAGTTCCTTTTGTTGTATTTTTCATTCACCACCAGTAAATATTCACTGAATGTGGAAACATGTTGGCCAGATAGTAATCCACACATAAGGGTCCTATTATTCTCATAAATTTTTCCTTGAATGGTATATATTTGGCTTAATGGATTGGGACATGATTTCAAAGTGCCTTCAATCATGCAAATATTGGTCCTTGAGAGGTCTATCAGGTTTTGTATAGTTGTAATAATTAGTAAAAGTTTTTAGTTGTCTTGGTTATTTTATAGAAGTAAAAGTTCATTAGAGAATGTTTGTTGAAGAAGTTCTGGATGGTTAATATATGACAAAAAGGTTTGGGTTGGTGTGGGTGTTCTCTACTTGTCATTTTCTTTTCTACTTTTCTATGCATTTGCCATTCAGCATTCCAGGTAGCTAACCAGCTACATGGGTGGTATCTTTTGATGCTTCTTAAAGGACTGAATCCAGGGTCGCAGTACAAGTGCTAACTATGGGCCTGATTTGGATGTAGGTGGGACAGCCACTGACAGGCCATAGGCGACGGTCCCACCGACATCCAGCTGGGCGGTCCCACTGCTGCATTATGATTCAGTTAGTCAGACCACATCAGTCGAAGGGACCGACCAACGCTACCGACCGTCGGTCAGATCGTAGTCCCTAAAATAGAGGCAGTGCCTGCTCAGGCACCGCTGTAGGGATTAAGATGTCCCTGTCCGACACCCTTTCCCTCGTGGTCTGACTACCATAAAAAGGCTGTTGGAAAGGGACTTTAGGGTACACTAGCAGGGCTCCTGTCCCCCCTGGGCCTAGGCTATGAGGCCAGGAGGAGGCATCCCCTACATTCATGCCCCGTGTACCAGGCAGCATGTGTGCATGGTACAAGCTGCAGGGATGTTTATAAGCATGCCTTTTGCCATTGGGGCTTGTGCTACAGCCCTTTTCTGGGCCACAGCACAAGCCTCAATGACAAAAGACTAAGGGCCAGATGTAGGTAGCCCAATACCGGTCGGTAACGGACGAAAATACCGAATTTCGGCCGTTACCGACCGGTATTGGGCAATTGAGATGCAGGACACCAAAAAAGACCAAATCGGTAAATACGAATCGGTAATTAACTGATTTGGTATTTACAAATTCGGAATTTACCGAATCGGAATTTACCAAATAGGAATTTACTGAATCAGAATTTACTGAATCGGTATAAAAGAAATGGCAAAAAATGACAATCGAGATGTAGGTAACTTCTAAAATACCGAATTTCATGAAATTCGGTATTTAAGAGTCGGTATTTACCATGGATTGAAAGCAGGTGGTAACCAGGTGCCGGCTATAAAAAAGGCCCCAAAATGCAACAGTGTGACCAGAATGGCGGCATTCTACATGATAGCAAGGCGGCTACGGCTACAGGCAGCAGGAGAGAGGGTCTGGGAACCTGGGCCCGGGGCTAAACGTGGCAGCCAATACAATGTCAGCTATCACCTCACCTCAAGGCAAGAAAAGTCCAGCACTGGCCGGTCAAAGAGGCGATGAATTGGCGAATACTGCAGTGTTACAAGTTGACCTCAGATCTGCGGATTCGGCTGACCCATTTAGCCCTATCCTTAATATGGACACCGAGACTGTGGGGGAAATGCAGATGTCAGTTAAAGATATGCGAATTTAATTTTAGATGAGGTGAGGGAGATGAAAAGGTTTCAAAAAACAGAACTGGCCTCAATAGATCAGCGTTTGGATCAAATTGAAGATTTAGTTTCCACTTTCCCCGCCCGTCTGCAAGAAGCTGAGGTAAGAATTTCCAGCTTGGAGGATCAAATGATGGAGGTAAAAAAAAATGTTAAAATCATGTCCAAGACTACAAGAGCATTGGAAATAAAACTGGACGATCTGGAAAATTACAATAGAAGATCTAATCTCCGAATAGTGGGGGTTCCAGAAGGAATAGAGGGTTCCAATATGGTTCACTGGGTCACCTCTTTTTTACAACAGAAAGTGATTCCAGAATTTAAGGGGTACTTAACGATCACTAGAGCTCATCGGGTCCCGGCCCAGCCGTTCCCCAATTCCACACTCCCTCGCACAATTCTGCTAAACTTTTCAGATGTCCTTATAAAAGAAACAATTCTATCCAAGGCTGTTCAACAGAGAAAATTCGCAGTAAATGAGACTATTAAATGTCGAATTGTTGCCGATATGTCCGCAGCTGCAGCTCATAGAAGGAAGGAGTTTGTTAAAATTCTCCATTTGTTTAAAGCCAAGGGAGCTCAAGCTACGATTGCCCAGCAGTCTAAATTGAACGTTTTGGTCAAGGGCAAATTTTATATGTTGTCAGATGTTGATGAAGCGCAGGATTTGCTTAAGGAGATTTCTCATGGTCAGAAGGGCTAGATACTCCTAAGTTATCTAACTACTTTAATTTGAATATCGTCATTATGTCCAAGAGGTGCGTTTTGGAGTTTGGGGAGAGGAGAGGTGAGGGGTAAGGGGTCCTGGGTGTTAAGGGGTGTAATACCACGACACCCCAATGTCAGGGGATAGGGTTCTGTGGCTAGCGTGGGGTAGGGAAGTAGGAAGGGGGGTTGCGGGGGTTGGGTTCACGGGTGGTGTGGGAGAAAAAGGGTGGGGGGTGAAAAAAAAGAAATGGGAAAATGAAGTCCTTGGTGTTATTTTGGTTAACTATTTTTTGGCTGATGAGTTTTTTGGCTGTTTGCAAGAGATAAAAGAAAGTGTGGATAGACAGAAAATGTGCAATGTTCATGCTAAAGTTTATATAATTTTGAATGTCTACTAGGGCGGGTCTGAAAATAATCTCTTTTAATGTCAATGGTTTAAACAATAAGAAAAAAATGCGAGCTAAAGAAATGTGGATTAAGACTGAAAACCCCGCTGTAATACTGTTACAGGAGACACATATTCGGTTACAAAAATCGAAGAGTTTTCAATGTTTAAATCATGGGCTTCATATCGAGGCTTTTCCTCGTTTACTGAGTCTCAGCAGGGGGTTGCGCTTTTTCTAAATAAGAACATGTATGCTGAAATTATGCAAACAGAAGAGCGTGGCTCGGGACTTTGGTGCTAGGCTACTTGTAAAATCCAAAATAGACAAAGACCTATTACCTTTGTAAGTTTATATGCCCCAGTAGATGACAACTCCGGAATCTATGAGGATCTGTTTCAATCTTTACTGATGGTGGGAGGGGATATTGTTATTGGAGGGGACTTCAATATTCTTATGAATTCAAAGCTGGATTCCACTACTCATTTAAGAAAGCAGCTCAAACCTAAATCATTGAAATCTATTTTTAATTACATAACAACACTTGACCTTTGTGACCCATGGCGTTCGCAAAACCCATTAAAAAAAGAGTTTACTTGCTGGTCAGGGAGATTTAAGTCCTCCTTCCGTATTGATTTTTTTCTTGTTTCTAGGCAACTTAATTTTGCCATCAGAGAACTCTGCATAATGGGTTCTCTGATCACGCTATGCTAGTCATCGAGTTCGCTTTGGGGGAAAACTTGAAAACTCCCAAACGATGGGTGTTTAACAAAACATATTTGTATGATGAAACTTGGGTAGCATCATTAAAATTAGAGATTACAGATTTCATTGCCCTTAATATTGAAACAGCTCCTCTTAATATTGTCTGGGATTCTTTGAAGGCCTTTATCTGTGGTATAGTTATAGGGAAAGACGCAGCAGAATTGTCCGCCGCTAGGTCTATCAAGAATTCGCTGCAACAAAGAATACAGGTGCTAACTGACTTAAGGCAAAATCAATTAAATGAAGCTAAGCGGGACCTTAGCGCAAACTTTTTTGCTCAGAGTGAGGAGATTTTTCATAGGCAATCGCAAAAAGTTTATGAAGAAAGTAATTTTACAGGAAAATGTTTAGCCTGGCAGGCTAGAGAACAAGCCGCCGCAAATTTGATCCATGATTTAAAATGCCCAGTGACTCATATTGAGACATCAGAGTCGACTGAGATAGGGAAGATAATGGTTTCCCATTATAATAATATTTACAGGCGGTAACAGAATATAGACCATCAAAAGTTAACTGATTTTTTAGAAATATACGCATTGCCTACGCTCCCTCAAACAGAAGAATTGATAATGGCGAGTTCATTTTCCACGGAAGAAATAGAGTTGGTGGTGAAAGACCTTCCAAATGGTAAGGCTTGTGGCCCCGATGGGCTGCCCGTCGAGTTTTTTAAGGTTTTTTTAGTGCCTTCTCTGATCTCTTTTTTGCAATTATTAAAGTCTATGTTGAATGGCGGTCCAACTCCAGATTCCTTTCGGGAAGGAACCGTGGTGAGCTTTTTGAAGAAGGGAAAAGAAGCCAAAGATCTAAATTCGTGCAGACCTATTACATTATTAAATTCTGATTACAAAATTACCACAAAACTACTATCAACGCGTTTTAATTTTATATCAACAGATTTGATCCATCCTGATCAAAATGGTTTTATCGCAGGTCGACAACTGATAACTAATACACATTATTTGATTGAGGCCTTAGATTATTTTGAGAAACGGGGGGTTCCAGCACTAATTCTGTTATTAGATGCTGAAAAAGCTTTTGATTTGGTGGTTTGGGCGACACTTTTTATTATTTTGCAGTATTTTGGGTTCCCAGAAAAAATAATAAATTTAATTCGGAATCTTTACACGGGTGCCAAAGCCAATGTCATTATAAATACAGCCATGGTGGGATCAGTGTTAGTTAAGCAGGGCACGAGGCAAGGATGCCCACTATCACCTGTTCTTTTTGCATTTTTCATTGAACCATTAGCAGTTGCAATTCGTAATTGCGTGAATATTCTTCCTCCCGTTACTTCTATGGCCAAGATTAAGTTATATGCGGACGATATAATGTTGCTAATTAAACCCGACATGCAATCTCAAGTACGGGCTCTTCAGATTTCTGAAGAATTTGAGGCTTTGGGGGGATATCGGATCAATAAAAAGAAAACGGAAATTCTGGTATGTGGAGGTATAGATCCAGAACTCCATCCTGATATAGGCTACTGTATTAATAATAAACCTAAAAGATATCTTGGAGGTTTTTTTTCAGCTTCAGTCAAAGATTTATACATACTTAATTTTGATCTCCTTCTTCAAAAAATTCGTACAATGCTCGCACGATGGAATTCATTGCCATTGTCCATTCTTGGTCGGGTCGCATTGATAAAAATGTCTGTCCTTCCTTTATTTAATTTTTTGTTCTCCACCATCTCTTGTTTTTTGCCCGGCGCTTATTTTTCTAAGGTAGAGTCTCTGTTTTCAGCTTTTGTTTTGGCAAAAAAGACACCCCGAATCACAATGGGAACCCTCTATGAGGATTCGGATCAAGGAGGCCTTTCTCTACCAAATCTCAGGGATTACTATAATGCATATTTTGCACAGTATTTGTCAAGATTTAAAAACCAAAATCACGGCCAGAATTTATTCATAAATTTATTTTTTGATTTAATTTGTCTTGAAATTCAGATACCCTCTCCCCTTCAGGTACTTAAATCACCCAAATTTGTTCGCTATAAGACATTGACCTGGTTTTTTAAGAAACGCTGCGCTATGCTTAAAAGATATTCTCTTCCCCTCTTTAATTTAACAACTTCTTTGATTAGTGCATTTCCGTTCATAGGGATTAAAATAGGGCCGGAGATAGTTGAAAATTGGGTGCGGGCAGGGTTTATTAAAATAATGGATTTTTTAATAAATGGATCGTGGATAACCCAGACAGAGATGGCAGGTCTAATTCACAGGAATTTTCTGTTGGTTGGTTCCTATAATTTGATTTATAAAACTTTGGGGCAATTGGACCTCACACAGATTAGTCAGCCAACCCAATTGACTAATGACCTTTTTGTGGATGCACGGTTAAGGAAACCCGGGGAATGGAAACGCTGTCTAGCGCAGAGTAGGGAGGTGGATTTAAGTCTAAAAGTAATTAGAAAATGGCAGGAACAAGAAGATCATGTGATATCTTTGAATACTTGAAAGACCATTAA
The DNA here is from genome assembly GCF_964261635.1 of Lissotriton helveticus. Classification (NCBI taxonomy): domain Eukaryota; kingdom Metazoa; phylum Chordata; class Amphibia; order Caudata; family Salamandridae; genus Lissotriton; species Lissotriton helveticus. The sequence goes on from NC_136059.1 coordinate 1,712,107,404, forward strand.
TACATTTAATTTCAGTGTACTAAGGGGAGACAATTGGCGCAGAATGTTATTCTTCAGTAAATGGCTACTGTATCGTACACCTGCGGCTATCGCTAAAATGTATGCTAATAATTAATCTAATTGTTTTAGATGTTTACAATATGCTCCGGCCAATTGGTCCCATATAATGGTCCATTGTTCTAAAATTAAGGCATTCTGGGCGCAAATTTTTGTTTTTCTTCAAACTTATTACAAGATTATGATTTCCTTGAATGTAAAATTAATGCTTTATGGTTTCGATTCGGATCTTAAGCTCTCAGACCAGTTGGCTAAATTAGTGTACATTGTAATGGCAGTGGCTAGATCATTGCTATTGCAGAATTGGCGGTCAGAGCAGATCCCATCTTTGCAGGAATGGCTACAGAAAATAAAGAGAGTTAGGAAAAGCGAACACATTTATGCTCTGAGGATAGGGGTTAAGAAAATTTGAAAAAAATTGGGGATCTTATTTTGATTAATTGTATATAAGATATCGTAGATGAAAGTGAACGATAATTGATGTTTGTATTTTCACGCTGGCTATGTTATATGATATGGTATGTGATAACATTTGTTTGTGTATTATGTTCATATTGTCACTAAAGGACTTCAATAAAAATAAAAAAAGATCTGATCCTTTTGTTAATGGAAAAGTGGAAGGTAATGATGTTACATTCCTTGTGGACACTGATGCTACCTGTTCTACTATGAGAGCAGCAGAAATTCCAAACCTACCCCTCCTGGGAGAAACTATCCAAGTTGTGGGAGTTTCAAATAAATATATTAAGACACCAATAACAAGACCAATAGAAGTTCATATTGGAAAATTCAGAGACATGTGTCAGTTTGTGGTATGTGATATAAGTTCGGTGAACCTTTTAGGTAGGAACTTCCTATGCAAGATGAACTGCACCATCTATTGTATGCCAGATGGTATTGCTTTTCAGACACCGTGGGCCCGATGTAGGTAGGCAAATACCGGTCGGTAACGGCCGAAAATCGGTAAAATCGTCCGTTTCCAACCGGTATTTGGAAAAGGAGATGTCGGTGTCAAAAATGTACCGATTCGATAAATATGAATCGGTAAAAGTCAGAATCGATATTTACCGAGTCCATATCTTCCGAATCGGTATTTACCGATTCCTTATTTACCGAGTTCTTATTTACCGAATCGGTAAATATGAAATCAGAAATAATGCCCATCGAGATGTAGGAAAGGCCAAAAATACCGAATTCCAAGAAAATCGGTATTTAAGAGTCGGTATTTACCATGGACTGAAAGCAGGTGGTAACCAGGTGCAGGCTATATAAAAGGGCCCAAAATGCAACAGTATTGCAAGAATGGCGGCATTCTATGTGATTGCGATGCGGCAAAGGCTACAGGCTGCAGGTGAGAGGGTATGGAGAAGGGAGGAGCAGGTGTACAGGCAGAGGATCACCCTGTTCCAATTGACTGAGCCAGAGATACTTCAGAGGTACAGGCTACACCCTAGAACCATCATGGACTTAATTAGGGACCTCCACCCATACCTGGATCACCCAAAACCCAGGGCCCACGCCATCCCACCCCATGTGCAGGTGCTCTGCAGCATACACCTGCTTGCCTCTGGGAGCTACCAGAGTGTGATTGCCGCAGTGGGTGGTGTGTCCTAGAGCTGTCTGTCACGTTTTTCCAGGGAGTTCCAGGATGCCATGACGCAGAGAATGGGCCATTACATCCGGTTCCCTGACACACTTGCGGAACTTGCTAAAACAAAAACTGACTTCTATGGACTGGCACACTTCCCGCATGTGATAGGCTGCATAGATGGCACACACTTTCCACTACGCCCACCTGCAGCCACAGAACACATCTACAGAAATCGTAAGTCAACGCACTCCATCAATGTGCAGATGATATGCAATGCTGGCAACATCATCACAGACATAGTGGCCAAATTTCCTGGGAGCACGCACGACTCCTACATATTCCAGAACAGCGGAATATACACATGGCTTGTTGCTGGAGATTTTGGAGATGGATATCTGCTAGGTAAATAAGTGTAACACACCCTGAAATGAATGGCAGACGTATGTGTTAAGTGTATGTAACTCATGGACCTCTCATTCCCTCCTAGGCGATAGTGCATATTCCCTGCGTTCCTTTGTGCTCACACCGTACCTCAACAAAACTAACAGGCAAAAGGCGTTACAATGTGGCACACAGGTCAACTCGCAACGTAGTGGAGCGAACATTTGGACTCCTCAAGAGCAGGTTCCGTTGCCTCCACAAGAGTGGAGGTGCCCGACAGTACACCCACATCCAGTGTTGCAAGATAATAGCAACCTGTGCCATGTTGCACAATCTCGCCACCAAAGAAGGCACAGAGTGTAGTGTCTGGGGTCAATGATGACAGACACTGTATGTAAGTATTAAGGAGCTTGCCCACCTAACTCCTCCCATCCAACTACTAGACTGTTAACACATAACACAGAGGTGGAGGTGACACATCACGAGGACATCGATGATGACCAAGAACATGCAGACCCCCAAGCAACAGGACCAGCAGCAACAGATGGAAGATTGAGACGGACAGAAATTACACGTCGATATTTCTAGGTAATGTATGACACATAGACAGGTATAGTGTTTGACGAGTGTAGTTTAATATTCACTACATCATCATTACATAGGAAAAGCCATTGCCCATCATTGTCCATGTCCATGACTGCTTGTGCTCAGTTGCCGTCACTGTGTGCAGTCCTGTGGATTTTTGGCATTGTTCAGTGTTTACGCCCACGAACTACATTGCGGGATTGATGTGCCTGGGTTTCTGTATCTCTGCTGGGGCCTGACTCAGCATGGCTGCGCCTGACGCTCCTGCGCACCTCTGGTACAGGTGTGCTTGAGCCACTCCTGCTGGTTGACCCCTCTGTCTCCTCCATACCCGTGTCACCAGCATTGCCTGTGTTAGTGGTTAGCATCTGCTCCATCGCAGAGGTCACCCTTTCCATGCCCCGTGTCAAGTCTGTGCAGCAGTGCACAATTGCATCCTGCATGGATATGGAGCGTCGGCAAAGCAGTGAAGTAGCTGTAGCAAATCTGTTAATAGACTTTGACTGCTGCCGCATATATTGCCGCTCCCTGCGCCGCTGTATGTGATCTCTGTCCAACTTATTGGACAGTACACCCATGTAGGTGGAGATGTCTGTTATCCCTTTTGATATTGCCTCTAAACTGCATGCAATGTGGCCTATTCCCTTGTCCATGTTGGTCATGTTCTTGTTCATGCAGCGCACCTGTCTATGCACGGCCAACAGTGCCTTGGCCTGCACGCGCTGTACCTTGACCATTGTGGCCTCCAGGCCACAGAATATGCTCCCACCTTCCTGGACATCGCCACCCTCACGTGCCCTCCTGCCTAGGACACTGATGCACGCAGAGCCTGCTGGAATCTGTGGTGTAGCCTTGTCAGCCACAGGTGCTATTGTTTGGTGTGCAACATCCTCATCCTCCGAATCAGAGGATTGCAGGATCCTCTGAGGGGGCACATCAGGCCTACTTGCACTTCCCTGCATGGACGACCTGGACTTAGCTTTGGGTGTAGGCGGTGTGCTTAACAATTCAGGAGATCCGAATAACAGAGGTGATAGCGGGACAGATGTAGAGGCTCACTCTGGTGATGAGGCTTCCTGGGTGGTGGTGTTGCCTCCTTCCACAGTGCTGTGACTTGTGCCTTCTTTCTCTTTTTCCCTTCTCTTACATGCTGGTGCCCTCTCCTCCCTTGCTGGTGCTGGAGTGCGTGAGGACTCTCCTGTGGAAACAAATTGACATAGGGTCAATGTTGTTGTTCATCTGTGTGTAGTTCTTAAATAAATTGTTTACACACCTTTGCACAGTGTACATTGTGTGTTTGGTGATGTGTGTGGCATGCCTTGCTGAGTCTTGTGGTGTATGCATTGCATGTGTGTACTCAGGACTACGTCTACCATGATGCATTGCTGGCCCCAAGTAAGATCTGTTCTGCAGCGTAATGATTCTACACAGTGGGGTACGGGTTCAGGTAATTGGTTGTGGATTAAGGTACATGCATCTTACCTCGTTTCTTAGTTGCTTTTGCTGTACTGTCCAGGTCTCCAATCCCATGGATGCATTCTGGCTCCATGGTGGTTTCGACAAGCTCCTCCATCTCTGTCAGTTTTGGTGCTTTGCTCCTGCCACCTCCTGTCACCCCAGCATCGTTTTTCTGCGCAGCAATCTTCTTTTTGGTTATGATGCGCAGATCATACCAACGCTTTTTAATGTCCTCTATCTCCCGGTGGGTCACACCAATGGCATTGACTTTGCCCTGTATGCCGAGCCATATGTTCCTCTTCACACACTCTGCTACATGCAGAGACTGTTTCCCGAATATTTGGTGGTAGTGACTTACTATTTCTTCAACAGCCACCTGTAGTTCTTCTGGACGGAACTTTATCTTTCTTTTGCGCTCCCCACCTTCCTTTTGCCCTTCCTGAGACTCCATCCTGCTGCAGTGCTTGGCTCTGGATGCTCAGCTCCTCTCACCTCAGCTCAAATGTTTGTTCAGTTGGTGTGCACCTGCATGGGTGTGGCCACTCCCAGGTACTGGGGAGGGGTGCTTCATTCTGATTGGTTGGATTCTCTGGGCCTTGGTAGTGGGGTGTGTAGGGTGTCCCTGATTGGTTGGCAGGCTCACATTTCGAATTTCATACTGCCAACTCGGTATTTACCGAATCGGTATATACCGAATCGGTAAATTCCGATTCGGTAAAATCCGATTCGGTAAAACCCATTCATTCCTATGGTTCGGGAGGCCCATAGGAATGAATGGGTTTTACCGACTCGGAATTTACAGATTCGGAATTTACCGATTCGGTATATACGAACTCAAATACAGAGTCATTCCGAATCGGTAAGTTTTACCGATTTTTTATCTACATACCATTTTCCGATTCTGAAATACCGATTCGGTATGAGTTGGTATTTAAGAATCGGTAAATTGAAATTACCTACATCTGGCCCCGTATGAGGATGTCGCTTTTAAAATGATGCTGGCCACCCCCTTTTCTGAATCGTTTTTTGGCCACTATAGGTGTGGCAGGGTATACTCAGACATGAGTCCCTTTCTCACTGCTCCATCAGGATTCAAGCAAGCCGGGCCGAAGAGGGTGAAATGCCAGAAACCGGTCCCCGGTAGCTTGTCTCCTTTCTGGTGAAGAATTGGCTTGGTAGTTTGGTCTGCCCTGTTCCCATGATGCACTGGGCCAGGGACAGACTAATTTGCATATAGCCAGGTTCTGAGCTGGGATGGGGCAGTGAGATAAATAACGGTGATGGATCAAGCCCTGATCTTTGGACTGGGTAAGAGTGGTCTGCTTAATTCAGACACTCTGTTCATCACCACCCCCTTTTCTGAATCGTTTTTGGCCACTATAGGTGTGGCAGGGTATACTCAGACATGAGTCCCTTTCTCACTGCTCCATCAGGATTCAAGCAAGCCGGGCCGAAGAGGCTGAAATGCCAGAAACCGGTCCCCGGTAGCTTGTCTCCTTTCTGGTGAAGAATTGGCTTGGTAGTTTGGTCTGCCCTGTTCCCATGATGCACTGGGCCAGGGACAGACTAATTTGCATATAGCCAGGTTCTGAGCTGGGATGGGGCAGTGAGATAAATAACGGTGATGGATCAAGCCCTGATCTTTGGACTGGGTAAGAGTGGTCTGCTTAATTCAGACACTCTGTTCATCACCACCCCCTTTTCTGAATCGTTTTTGGCCACTATAGGTGTGGCAGGGTATACTCAGACATGAGTCCCTTTCTCACTGCTCCATCAGGATTCAAGCAAGCCGGGCCGAAGAGGCTGAAATGCCAGAAACCGGTCCCCGGTAGCTTGTCTCCTTTCTGGTGAAGAATTGGCTTGGTAGTTTGGTCTGCCCTGTTCCCATGATGCACTGGGCCAGGGACAGACTAATTTGCATATAGCCAGGTTCTGAGCTGGGATGGGGCAGTGAGATAAATAACGGTGATGGATCAAGCCCTGATCTTTGGACTGGGTAAGAGTGGTCTGCTTAATTCAGACACTCTGTTCATCACCACCCCCTTTTCTGAATCGTTTTTGGCCACTATAGGTGTGGCAGGGTATACTCAGACATGAGTCCCTTTCTCACTGCTCCATCAGGATTCAAGCAAGCCGGGCCGAAGAGGCTGAAATGCCAGAAACCGGTCCCCGGTAGCTTGTCTCCTTTCTGGTGAAGAATTGGCTTGGTAGTTTGGTCTGCCCTGTTCCCATGATGCACTGGGCCAGGGACAGACTAATTTGCATATAGCCAGGTTCTGAGCTGGGATGGGGCAGTGAGATAAATAACGGTGATGGATCAAGCCCTGATCTTTGGACTGGGTAAGAGTGGTCTGCTTAATTCAGACACTCTGTTCATCACCACCCCCTTTTCTGAATCGTTTTTGGCCACTATAGGTGTGGCAGGGTATACTCAGACATGAGTCCCTTTCTCACTGCTCCATCAGGATTCAAGCAAGCCGGGCCGAAGAGGCTGAAATGCCAGAAACCGGTCCCCGGTAGCTTGTCTCCTTTCTGGTGAAGAATTGGCTTGGTAGTTTGGTCTGCCCTGTTCCCATGATGCACTGGGCCAGGGACAGACTAATTTGCATATAGCCAGGTTCTGAGCTGGGATGGGGCAGTGAGATAAATAACGGTGATGGATCAAGCCCTGATCTTTGGACTGGGTAAGAGTGGTCTGCTTAATTCAGACACTCTGTTCATCACCACCCCCTTTTCTGAATCGTTTTTGGCCACTATAGGTGTGGCAGGGTATACTCAGACATGAGTCCCTTTCTCACTGCTCCATCAGGATTCAAGCAAGCCGGGCCGAAGAGGCTGAAATGCCAGAAACCGGTCCCCGGTAGCTTGTCTCCTTTCTGGTGAAGAATTGGCTTGGTAGTTTGGTCTGCCCTGTTCCCATGATGCACTGGGCCAGGGACAGACTAATTTGCATATAGCCAGGTTCTGAGCTGGGATGGGGCAGTGAGATAAATAACGGTGATGGATCAAGCCCTGATCTTTGGACTGGGTAAGAGTGGTCTGCTTAATTCAGACACTCTGTTCATCACCACCCCCTTTTCTGAATCGTTTTTGGCCACTATAGGTGTGGCAGGGTATACTCAGACATGAGTCCCTTTCTCACTGCTCCATCAGGATTCAAGCAAGCCGGGCCGAAGAGGCTGAAATGCCAGAAACCGGTCCCCGGTAGCTTGTCTCCTTTCTGGTGAAGAATTGGCTTGGTAGTTTGGTCTGCCCTGTTCCCATGATGCACTGGGCAAGGGACAGACTAATTTGCATATAGCCAGGTTCTGAGCTGGGATGGGGCAGTGAGATAAATAACGGTGATGGATCAAGCCCTGATCTTTGGACTGGGTAAGAGTGGTCTGCTTAATTCAGACACTCTGTTCATCACCACCCCCTTTTCTGAATCGTTTTTGGCCACTATAGGTGTGGCAGGGTATACTCAGACATGAGTCCCTTTCTCACTGCTCCATCAGGATTCAAGCAAGCCGGGCCGAAGAGGCTGAAATGCCAGAAACCGGTCCCCGGTAGCTTGTCTCCTTTCTGGTGAAGAATTGGCTTGGTAGTTTGGTCTGCCCTGTTCCCATGATGCACTGGGCCAGGGACAGACTAATTTGCATATAGCCAGGTTCTGAGCTGGGATGGGGCAGTGAGATAAATAATGGTGATGGATCAAGCCCTGATCTTTGGACTGGGTAAGAGTGGTCTGCTTAATTCAGACACTCTGTTCATCACCACCCCCTTTTCTGAATCGTTTTTGGCCACTATAGGTGTGGCAGGGTATACTCAGACATGAGTCCCTTTCTCACTGCTCCATCAGGATTCAAGCAAGCCGGGCCGAAGAGGCTGAAATGCCAGAAACCGGTCCCCGGTAGCTTGTCTCCTTTCTGGTGAAGAATTGGCTTGGTAGTTTGGTCTGCCCTGTTCCCATGATGCAGTGGGCCAGGGACAGACTAATTTGCATATAGCCAGGTTCTGAGCTGGGATGGGGCAGTGAGATAAATAACGGTGATGGATCAAGCCCTGATCTTTGGACTGGGTAAGAGTGGTCTGCTTAATTCAGACACTCTGTTCATCACCACCCCCTTTTCTGAATCGTTTTTGGCCACTATAGGTGTGGCAGGGTATACTCAGACATGAGTCCCTTTCTCACTGCTCCATCAGGATTCAAGCAAGCCGGGCCGAAGAGGCTGAAATGCCAGAAACCGGTCCCCGGTAGCTTGTCTCCTTTCTGGTGAAGAATTGGCTTGGTAGTTTGGTCTGCCCTGTTCCCATGATGCACTGGGCCAGGGACAGACTAATTTGCATATAGCCAGGTTCTGAGCTGGGATGGGGCAGTGAGATAAATAACGGTGATGGATCAAGCCCTGATCTTTGGACTGGGTAAGAGTGGTCTGCTTAATTCAGACACTCTGTTCATCACCACCCCCTTTTCTGAATCGTTTTTGGCCACTATAGGTGTGGCAGGGTATACTCAGACATGAGTCCCTTTCTCACTGCTCCATCAGGATTCAAGCAAGCCGGGCCGAAGAGGCTGAAATGCCAGAAACCGGTCCCCGGTAGCTTGTCTCCTTTCTGGTGAAGAATTGGCTTGGTAGTTTGGTCTGCCCTGTTCCCATGATGCACTGGGCCAGGGACAGACTAATTTGCATATAGCCAGGTTCTGAGCTGGGATGGGGCAGTGAGATAAATAACGGTGATGGATCAAGCCCTGATCTTTGGACTGGGTAAGAGTGGTCTGCTTAATTCAGACACTCTGTTCATCACCACCCCCTTTTCTGAATCGTTTTTGGCCACTATAGGTGTGGCAGGGTATACTTAGACATGAGTCCCTTTCTCACTGCTCCATCAGGATTCAAGCAAGCCGGGCCGAAGAGGCTGAAATGCCAGAAACCGGTCCCCGGTAGCTTGTCTCCTTTCTGGTGAAGAATTGGCTTGGTAGTTTGGTCTGCCCTGTTCCCATGATGCACTGGGCCAGGGACAGACTAATTTGCATATAGCCAGGTTCTGAGCTGGGATGGGGCAGTGAGATAAATAACGGTGATGGATCAAGCCCTGATCTTTGGACTGGGTAAGAGTGGTCTGCTTAATTCAGACACTCTGTTCATCACCACCCCCTTTTCTGAATCGTTTTTGGCCACTATAGGTGTGGCAGGGTATACTCAGACATGAGTCCCTTTCTCACTGCTCCATCAGGATTCAAGCAAGCCGGGCCGAAGAGGCTGAAATGCCAGAAACCGGTCCCCGGTAGCTTGTCTCCTTTCTGGTGAAGAATTGGCTTGGTAGTTTGGTCTGCCCTGTTCCCATGATGCACTGGGCCAGGGACAGACTAATTTGCATATAGCCAGGTTCTGAGCTGGGATGGGGCAGTGAGATAAATAACGGTGATGGATCAAGCCCTGATCTTTGGACTGGGTAAGAGTGGTCTGCTTAATTCAGACACTCTGTTCATCACCACCCCCTTTTCTGAATCGTTTTTGGCCACTATAGGTGTGGCAGGGTATACTCAGACATGAGTCCCTTTCTCACTGCTCCATCAGGATTCAAGCAAGCCGGGCCGAAGAGGCTGAAATGCCATAAACCGGTCCCCGGTAGCTTGTCTCCTTTCTGGTGAAGAATTGGCTTGGTAGTTTGGTCTGCCCTGTTCCCATGATGCACTGGGCCAGGGACAGACTAATTTGCATATAGCCAGGTTCTGAGCTGGGATGGGGCAGTGAGATAAATAACGGTGATGGATCAAGCCCTGATCTTTGGACTGGGTAAGAGTGGTCTGCTTAATTCAGACACTCTGTTCATCACCACCTCCTTTTCTGAATCGTTTTTGGCCACTATAGGTGTGGCAGGGTATACTCAGACATGAGTCCCTTTCTCACTGCTCCATCAGGATTCAAGCAAGCCGGGCCGAAGAGGCTGAAATGCCAGAAACCGGTCCCCGGTAGCTTGTCTCCTTTCTGGTGAAGAATTGGCTTGGTAGTTTGGTCTGCCCTGTTCCCATGATGCACTGGGCCAGGGACAGACTAATTTGCATATAGCCAGGTTCTGAGCTGGGATGGGGCAGTGAGATAAATAACGGTGATGGATCAAGCCCTGATCTTTGGACTGGGTAAGAGTGGTCTGCTTAATTCAGACACTCTGTTCATCACCACCCCCTTTTCTGAATCGTTTTTGGCCACTATAGGTGTGGCAGGGTATACTCAGACATGAGTCCCTTTCTCACTGCTCCATCAGGATTCAAGCAAGCCGGGCCGAAGAGGCTGAAATGCCAGAAACCGGTCCCCGGTAGCTTGTCTCCTTTCTGGTGAAGAATTGGCTTGGTAGTTTGGTCTGCCCTGTTCCCATGATGCACTGGGCCAGGGACAGACTAATTTGCATATAGCCAGGTTCTGAGCTGGGATGGGGCAGTGAGATAAATAACGGTGATGGATCAAGCCCTGATCTTTGGACTGGGTAGGAGTGGTCTGCTTAATTCAGACACTCTGTTCATCACCACCCCCTTTTCTGAATCGTTTTTGGCCACTATAGGTGTGGCAGAGTATACTCAGACATGAGTCCCTTTCTCACTGCTCCATCAGGATTCAAGCAAGCCGGGCCGAAGAGGCTGAAATGCCAGAAACCGGTCTCCGGTAGCTTGTCTCCTTTCTGGTGAAGAATTGGCTTGGTAGTTTGGTCTGCCCTGTTCCCATGATGCACTGGGCCAGGGACAGACTAATTTGCATATAGCCAGGTTCTGAGCTGGGATGGGGCAGTGAGATAAATACCGGTGATGGATCAAGCCCTGATCTTTGGACTGGGTAAGAGTGGTCTGCTTAATTCAGACACTCTGTTCATCACCACCCCCTTTTCTGAATCGTTTTTGGCCACTATAGGTGTGGCAGGGTATACTCAGACATGAGTCCCTTTCTCACTGCTCCATCAGGATTCAAGCAAGCCGGGCCGAAGAGACTTAAATGCCAGAAACCGGTCCCCGGTAGCTTGTCTCCTTTCTGGTGAAGAATTGGCTTGGTAGTTTGGTCTGCCCTGTTCCCATGATGCACTGGGCCAGGGACAGACTAATTTGCATATAGCCAGGTTCTGAGCTGGGATGGGGCAGTGAGATAAATAACGGTGATGGATCAAGCCCTGATCTTTGGACTGGGTAAGAGTGGTCTGCTTAATTCAGACACTCTGTTCATCACCACCCCCTTTTCTGAATCGTTTTTGGCCACTATAGGTGTGGCAGGGTATACTCAGACATGAGTCCCTTTCTCACTGCTCCATCAGGATTCAAGCAAGCCGGGCCGAAGAGGCTGAAATGCCAGAAACCGGTCCCCGGTAGCTTGTCTCCTTTCTGGTGAAGAATTGGCTTGGTAGTTTGGTCTGCCCTGTTCCCATGATGCACTGGGCCAGGGACAGACTAATTTGCATATAGCCAGGTTCTGAGCTGGGATGGGGCAGTGAGATAAATAACTGTGATGGATCAAGCCCTGATCTTTGGACTGGGTAAGAGTGGTCTGCTTAATTCAGACACTCTGTTCATCACCACCCCCTTTTCTGAATCGAGCAAAGCAAGGGACAGAAGTGAATGATTTATATAAATTGCTTACAGAAGAAGATTTACCTGCAGAGTTGAGAAGTACAGTAAGTTCTGATGTGTGGGATTTTACAGGAAAAGGTGTGGATCCTATTCAGGTTACAGTTAAACCAGGTCTAATATATCCAAACACAGCTCAGTACAGGATGAGTCCTGAAATCACAGCAGGAGTGATTCCTGTAATTGATCAAATGATTGAGCAAGGTATTCTAAAAGAGATACTAAGTAGTCCTTGTAATTCACCTATTTTGAGGATTAGGAAACCAAGCAGGAAATATAGAATAGTGCAAGATTTACGCTAAATTAATAACATTGTAATACATTGTTGCCGAATAGTGCCAAACACAACAGTGATTCTTTATCAGATTCCTTGTGATGCGGAATGATAAGCAGTGATTGATCTATGTCATCCAGATAGCCAATATTTATTTGCTTTCTGGTTCGGAGACCATGTTTTGGCATGGTGCCAAGTTCCAAAAGGGTATACAGAGAGTCCATCAATTTTAATCAGAATATGAAAAAGTGTTTGGAGTCATTCATTATGCCAGAGAATTCAGTTTTAGTGCAGTTCATTGATGACCTGCTTGTGGCATCAAAAACATGAGAGCCTTGCATGACAGATACAATTGTATTACTGAATCATTTGGCAAAAGGTGGGCATAAAGTGTCACCAGCACAATTACAGTTTTGTCAAAGAGATGTTCAATATTTGGGAAACAAAATTGAGAAAGGAGTTAGAAAAGTAACTTGAGACAGGATTACTGTGATTTTGCAAATGGGTTCTCCTGAAACTCAAAAAGAAGTTCAAATGTTTTTGTGAATGGTTGTATACTTTATATAGTGGATCAGTGGGTTTTTACAGCAAAACCTTTACAGAGGTTGACTAATAAAGATGTGGTTGATCTGATTGAGTTGAATGAAGACAGTCTTTGCTGAGCACCTGCATTGGGAATGCCAGATTACACAAAAGATGTTGCATTGTTCTGTTGTGAGAGAAATGGGTGTGCACTTTCAGTCCTAACACAAAAACATGGAATGGCACTTCAGCCAGTGGCATATTTTTCTGCTACATAGGATTCAGTGGCTGCAGTGTTACCAGGCTGTTTAAAAGCAGTGGCTGCTGCTTGTGTGAGTCTTGAGCAGAGTGAAGCAATAGTTAGGGTATGTTAGAATTGGGGGTCTCTGGTTGGCAGAGGTAGGTACTTGTGACAAGCAGGGACCCTCTCCTCTAGTCAGGGCAAGGGAATTACTCTCTCAAAATAACCCCTGCTTACCCTCTAGGCAGCGTGGGGTGAGCAGTCAAGGCTTATTTCAGAGGCGATGTAAGTTAAGCAGTTGTGACCATCTACAGTAACCCAGTGACAACACTATAAATGGACACCACACAGGTTTTATATTAAAAATAATTTATACCTTATATTGAGTTACCACAAGACCAATAAACGACAAAAAGAATCCACAGTACTATCAAATTTCAAGAGTTCAGGTTTAAAAAGCTTAGTTCAAGGCTCTGTGCGAGTCGGTAGCTTTGTCCGGCTACAGCGTTGCTGAAAAGAACACAGATTCCAACAAATCCAGCGGACCGCAGCAGTCTGGGCCCACTCAAATGTCGACAGACTCAGTCACAGTACCTTTTCCTTGAGGCGGCTGGCACGATGTGCGAGCCGGTTCCGGTGTTCATCGCGGTGTAAAGAAAGAAAGCGTTGCAGGTCACCGTGTCCTTCCAGTCGCGGTGCAGGGTACGGCTTGTTGACGGAGTCGGTGAGCTCAGAGCTTGCGTTTTTCGAGGCGGACGTTGCTCGTTGCGGTGTTTCCAGCTTTACGGTGCGGCGAACGAGCCGGATTTCAGGGGCTGGCGTCGATCAGTCTGGACAGCGGTGCGAGTCGGGCGGTGCATCGCAAAGCGTGCAAGGGAGTGCCCAACTCCGGTGAGACCAGTTCGATTCAGTGTAGCGAGGCGTTGCTCTTTGCAGTGTCCTCCCAGTCGCGGTGCAGGCTATAGCTCGTTGACGGCATCGAGACGGAGTCGGTTAGCGCAGAGCTTTTGTTGTTCGAGGCAGACGTTGCTCAATGCGGTGCCTACAGGACACCAGGTTGGTCGTGAGAGTCGGTCACAGCTCTCTGCCTCTGCAGCCACTGGAACAGCAGCAATTCACAAAGGCTGGTGAAGTCCACTGGTCCTGGGACTTCGTTCAGGGGGCAAGCTCTCTTCCAAGCCCTTGGAGATCTTTGCACAAGTTGAAAATTAAAGGTAAAGTCCACAAAGTCCTTTCTCCTCTCTTTGGCAGTCAGGCAACCACTGCAGGCCAATCCCCCAAGCAGCACTTCAGCTTGGGAATAGTCTCTCCTCAGTTTCTTCAGGTTCCTTCTCCTCAGCAGAGGTTTCATCTTGTCAGTTCCAGGAGTGATGTAATTTCATGCGATCAGGGTCCCAATACTTATACCCCCAAATCCTTTGTTCTCTGAGGGAAGAGGGGCCTGTGCTCCGTTCAAGCCAGTTCTGAAGCACTCTGTTTACCAGACTTCTCCTTCCCTTTCACACCACAGGGCAGGCACATCAGACGCCCTACAGGAGGTGCAGCCAGCATTGTGAAAGGCAAGTACAGTCCTGGAGCACTTTGTTGACAATCTTCCTCCTCTTCTTTCAGTGTGCAGGGTAGAGACATCAGACACACCACAGGGGATGGAGCCAGCTTTGTAGAGGGAAGGCCTAGCCCTATTCAGGCCCCAGGTGCAACTCCCCCCTCGCATCTGGATGCAGATCTCCCTGTTCACCACTGGGCTGCCCCAGCCTGTCTCCTGGAATTCCCCAGTCCTGTCACACACAAACCCAGACAAGGAATGCACAACCTAGCAGAGGCGGGCTCAAATGGTTAGGCAAGCAAATGCCTACTTTCTAAAAGTGGCATTTGCAAACACAGCATATTAAAATAAACTTTACTAAAAGATGTATTTGATTATTCTGTGTCCAGGCATACTAAACTCGAATTTCTACCATGTTCTCTGAGTCTGCTAGGATTATAAACATGTAACAATCCAGCAGCCCATTCTAGCCTATGGAGAACAGTTAGCCTTGCAATAGTGAAAAACGAAAATGGCTGTAATTCACTATTAGCACATGCCACACAACAGAGCGTGTCCTACCTTATACTTACAATGCACCCTGCCCTTGGGCCTACCATAGGGGTGACTAATATGAAGAAAAGGGAAGGTTTAGGGACTGGCAAGTGGGTGCACTTGCCCAGTCAGCATGACATTACCAGACTGCACGCAGGCTTTGCAATGGCAGACCTTAGACACGTTTTGCAAGGCCGCTTCTGTGGGTGGCACAACCAGTGTTGCAAGCCCACTAGCAGCATTTGCATTTACACACCCTGGGCACACTCAGTGCACTGTACTAGGGTCTGACAAGTAAATCAAGTATCCAATCAGGGAACCACTAATCAATACATCAAGTTACAGTAGGGAGCACTCGCACTGTGGCACTGGACAGCAGTGGCACAGTGCCCAACGCATCTATTACCAGAAAAGCACGAGGCAACGGCGAAAAATGGAAGGGAGACTCACGCCAATGGTGTCAGGTCTAACAGGGGACATTCAGAAAAAGTATATGTGCCACATTCTGTTAATATCCTATTAACAAGGACTCGGACTCAGCATATGATGTACAGACGGCTAACTAGATATAAAAGAGTGATTTTGGGTGCTGAACATGTGACAGTAACGAGATGCACAACATTGAATCCAGCAACTTTGTAGCCGAGTTCAAATTGTGAAGAAGTGAAAGATGAAGCAGGTCATAATTGTTTGAATGTGACAGAATTATGCACGAAACCAAGACCTGACATAAAAGATACGCCACTAGAAGAGTCAGATAGTGTAATGTTTGTGGATGGATCTTATCTGAGAGATGAGTAGGTGCATTAAGTGCTGCTTATGCAGTATGTACAGTGGCTATGGTTCTCGAAGCATCCTGTCTGAAAGGGATACATTCTGCTCAAAATTCTAAGCTAATTGCTCTGACTAGAGCATGTATAATTGGCATAAGTCTGAGAGTAACCATATTCACTGATAGTCAATATGGTTTTGGGGTGGTGCATGATTTTGGTCAGTTTTGGATGCAACAAGGATTTCTGACTTCTTCAGGATCCCCAATCCGGAACAGCAAAAATGTGAAGGATTTATTGAATGCATTACGAATGTCCAAAAAGATTGCTGAGGTACAATGTTCAGCACACAAGTCAGGAAATGGCTATGTGCACAACATTCTATTTCAATCAACAGAGGGTTGGAGAAAAAAGATACGAATTGCCACTTGATGTTTTCTTCCTTGGAAACATGGGAGGAAATGAGACAGTTGCAGGAGGAAGCAAATGAGGAGGGAAAAGAAATTTGGATTAAATCAGGTTGTAAAAAGAGAGCAGAAGATGAAGTGTGGGTTTATGTTGATGAAAGGCCAGTAATGACAGATTGTTTACTCTCTCAAATGGCAAGGACGTACCATGGAATTGTGCATGTTGGAAGACATGCTATGGTCAGACTCTTCAAGCAGTCATGGTTAACCCAAAGTTTAGGGTCATTGCAGAGAGTCTATGCCAGAGATGCGCATTGTGCCAGCAGCAAAATCCAGATAGAAAGACAGTTCTTAGTTGGGGTTGAATTGGAAAAGCAGCAGGACCATTTACTAGGCTACAGTTAGATTTTATTGAACTTCCCCCTTGTAATGGACTAAAATATGTGTTGGTAGTTGTCTGCTTGTTTTCTAGCTGGGTAGAGGCTTAGCCAACAAGATGCAATGACAGTCTGACTAGACATCAGAACTTGCACTGAATTCTCTAGATTCAGAAGGATTCTTAAGACATGGTTATATATCCAAGCTTATATCTAGAACCCAGTAGATCAGAGGTCTTCAAACATTTGGATGCCGAGACCCCCCTGTCAACATTTACTGGCATAAGGACCCCCCTGACAAATATTTCTAAACCTCTAGGCAGGGCTACTGGAATTATGAGGCAGGTGAGGACCAAATTATGCGACAGGCTTGACTAAATTGTGTGAGTAGAAAATGTAAATAATGTTTTGTGATGCTGCGTATTTTGGGATGGCATTGCTTTATTATTTTGAAATTTTTTAAACACAGTAACACAGAGGAAAGATTTCACCCCATCAGTACCAGTTTATAACCAAAATACAGCAATTAACATCAGAAAGATGTCTAGTCTACCTTTGTGATGGGCCTCCCACTCCACAGGAATACGCGCTGCTGCATTAGAAGCTCTCCTGGCCATGGCCGGGAGCAGCAAGGGTCCCTTCAAACCCTGGCGGTCTTGTGCAGAGTTAAGCAGTTTACCCATCCCCCTTTCCTCTCACCCCTTCCTTCCATCCCTCTCTTCTCTCCTCTCCCAACCCTGAATCCCTCTCTCACATTGCAGGCAGGTGGTTATTAGCCCCAGGACACCTTTTGGTAACAGTAGCGCACTACAAATGTAAATATTAGGCAGAAGCAGGGGATCCACTAGACCCGAACTTCGGGGGGGGGCTTTTACACTCCCAGCCAGGGCTGGCCCTAGCACTGGTCGCACACGGTGCAACAGTCTTTCCACCTTCTCCATGAATTCCCTCACTACCACTCACCAACAATACACCTCATCTCTCTATAGCACCTGTCTGACAAAATACTCTTACTTTACTCACACTAAGTTCTGTGATGTGAATGGTACATCTTCTGTGTACCAGGTTCTTTAAACTTCTGCACTGTGTGGGTGACAAGAGTGCCCATGTGACTGCACGGAGAGCAATGCAACAGTGTGAGAGTAGGGTAAAAGGAGTGACTACAGGTTGAGTGAGGTGACCATATGAATTTGGGTTAGGCTGTAAGTGCAGAGTGTGACGAATTAGTGCATGGTTAGTGATTGCCTTGTTGGAGTGAGCTACAGATTGAGCAGTGAGGGGGGACAGGTGAGTGAAGTGTCACATGAGTGCAGGATGAGAAGTGTGCTCGTGTGACTGCAGGGTAAGGTACAGGGTGAACAATGCAAGCACATTTTTAGTGCAGAGTGATCACTGTGAGAGCAGGGTGAGCGGGTGAATGTTGTGAGTGCATGGTGATCAGTGTGAGTGCATTGTGATCACTGTGAGTGCATTATGATCACTGTGAGTGCAGGGTGAGTGGGTGAATGTTGTGAGTGCATGGTGATCATTGTGAGTGCATTGTGATCAGTGTGAGTGCATTGTGATCACTGTGAGTGCAGGGTGAGCGGGTGAATGTTGTGAGTGCATGGTGATCAGTGTGAGTGCATGGTGATCAGTGTGAGTGCATGGTGATCAGTGTGAGTGCATTGTGATCACTGTGAGTGCAGGGTGAGCGGGTGAATGGTGTGAGTGCATTGTGATCAGTGTGAGTGCATTTTGATCGCTGTGAGTGCAGGGTGAGCGGGTGAATGTTGTGAGTGCATTGTGATCAGTGTGAGTGCATTGTGATCACTGTGAGTGCAGGGTGAGCGGGTGAATGGTGTGAGTGCATGGTGATTGGTGTGAGTGCATGGTGATTGGTGTGAGTGCATGGTGATTGGTGTGAGTGCATGGTGATCAGTGTGAGTGCACGGTGATCAGTGTGAGTGCAGGGTGAGCGGGTGAATAGTGTGAGTGCATGGTGATCAGTGTGAGTGCATGGTGATCAGTGTGAGTGCATGGTGATAAGTGTGAGTGCATGGATCAGTGTGAGTGCATGGAGCTCAGTGTGAGTGCATGGCGATCGCTGTGAGTGCATGGTGATCAGTGTGAGTGCATAGTGATCGCTGTGAGTGCAGGGTGAGCGTGAAAGTGAAGGCGGGAAGTGAGTTGTCTGAAAGCAGGGTGCATTCCCAGAAACTTGAAGTGTAGGGTTTCAGATATACGTTAAACTATTGCTATAATGGGATTAATCAGGGATTGAGGGTGGAGGAAATAAATAATGTGCTGATCCTGCAACAAACTTCCAGTCTTATGATTAGGGCTACCAGCTCATTATTTTGATGGCCCAGAAATAAGCAGTCACCTAAAGCTGTATTTTTAGCCTTATCTGTGAATACTTAGAACAGCAAATACAAATAGAAAGCACTTTTAATTGTGTCAATTTTAATTATGGACTAGGGCTGCCTCAATGATCCATGACTAAAAATTAAAGAGAACAAAGACAGAAAAGTCATATAACTAATTAATACATACTTTTTTATTTATAACTCTATTTAGTGTCAAAGAGCAGGCATTTTTATTTTGGCAACCCAACTTTATATTCCTTTTCATTAAATGCATTCTCACACTACAGCAGTAACTGTAAAAATACAAATGTAAGGAATAGGCAGAGTGGGGGCCCAGGGGGTACTGGAACCATAAATAACATTAAGCCTCTGTAACCAGTTTACAAAGGCATGTAAATATGCTAATGGTCTTTAAAGACCTGTGAAAAACTTGGGTGTGCCGGAGATAAGACTCCAGACACTGCCCAGCCGAGCCCCCAGCAGCTTGAGTTTCACTGCAGCAGTCTGGGCTGACACACAGGACGGGGGAAGAGGTGGAATGAAGCCCTGGAGGCCAGGGCAGAAGTGTGACTGAATGCGCGACCCCCTTCACACACCTCCACGGCCCCCGTGGGGGTCGCACCCCACAGTTTGAAGACCCCTGCAGTAGATCAAACACATGGGGCTCTGGCAATATCCTAGGTTAGCGCCAAGAAACCACTCAGTGTATGTGCACTCTATAAGAAATTGTAACATAACATAACATGACTGTTGCTAAATTGATTTTAAGAGAGATAATTCCTAGATTTGGATTTCCAGTCTCTTTAGAAACAGATAGAGGAACTCATTTTAATAATGAGATCATTGAAATGATTTGTCCAGCCTTGCAAATTGAGCAAAAGCTGCATTGCGCCTATCAACCAGAAGCCTCAGGAGTGGTCGAGCAAATTAACTGCACTATTAAGTCCAGACTGTCGAAAGTGTGTAAGTCTAAAACACTGAAATGGCCAGATGCTTTACCCTTGGTATTGATGTGTCTTGGAAGCATTCCTGATAAAAAAGACTGGATTAAGTCATCAAGAAGTTTTGATGGGGAGAGCAATGAGACAAGCAAATGTACCAGCAAACAAACTGATGAATATTACTGATGATCTAGTGCTTGATTATTGCAAAGGACTGGCTGATCTGGTGCATTCTGTGTCTCACCAGGTTGGAGAAATTGCAACTATAAGACAGCCGGATCAGGCACATGTTTTGAGTCCAGAAGAGTGGGTTCTGGGGAAGAAACACATGAGGAGGTCGTGTTTAGAACGCAGATGGCAGGGACCATACCAGATTATTTTGGTAACAACGACAGCAGTAAAGTGTGGTGGCTTGCCTAATTGGATTCATGCAAGTCATACAAGAAGAGTCCCAAGTCCACTTGAAAGACAAGAAGAGCAGCACCCAGTAAAAGAAAGAATAGAACCAGAAGCTTAAAATCATGAAGCTATAGGATCTAATGTTACAGATTCTGAAAAGGCTGAACATGAAGAAGAACCAAGCACAAGTCGAGAAAAATGGGCACCAGCTACTGCATCTCAAAAAACTGCTGTTGAGAAAGAAATGGAGAAAGTGATTGAAGAAAATCAAGAGCAAGTACAACAAAGAAAAAAACTGAATAAAGGAGCTTGCGAACTTGACAACGAAGGTGAAGAAACAGTTCAGGTTAAGAAAGCAAGGAAAGATGATTTGTGGTCAAAAGGAGTGAAAAGACTGAAATACACTCTTGAAATAGAAAACCAGATTCATTAGATGAAATATCAAGTCAAACTGAACAAAGTGACTCAGAAGGAGAACTGGTACGAAAAACAAAGAGAAAAAGAATTCCAAATAAGAAATACACAGCTCCAGAATGGACATATGTAGTGTTGGAAGAAATTGAAAACACAAAATAAAACGAAGAAGAAGCTGGTACAGATTAAAGTGATGAAAATTAAAGCAAATTAAAACTTCCTTAAAAAGAACGGTAAAAATGAAGGTGCAACACTTTCAATGAAGACTATTTTGAAAGTTACAAAAGAATTGAGGAAGAAGACGAAATTAGCAAAAAAGAAAAAGAGGGGGGTAGAGAAGAGAGGTCGAAAGTGTAAGGATACACTACTCTAGATGGTTTTTGGTTATGTTTTTCAAGTTTTTAGAAAGTCTAGAGTTTTTTCTAAGATTTTTAATTGTTTTATATAGTGTCTAAAATGGCAAAGGTAACAGAGACTGGATATAAATATCAAAGTTTTAAACTTACATGTATTAATGCTTGCTTATGTTGTGTTTTCTTACTAATGTTGGTGTAGTTAACTCTGATTGTTATTATGCCTGCTCTATAATAATGTGGGAAGTGAGAGAATAGATTATTTTACTAAAGAAAATTTGAATTCTAATATACAAAAGATAGAAGATGATAGCATTTATCATCATGATAAATCAATTAATGATTTTTCGTTACATGTTTTTACTAGATTGTTATATGAATATGTTAACACATGAATACGAGAGATTGTTATGTGTATATGCAATTACCATTGTCTGTCTCAGAGGAGGTGACATACCACCACCTACCTTTAACCTATGGTGTGTCTTGTAGTGTTTTACCCAGTTTATTTTATGAGCGGGAAGGATTTCGAATATTATTACTCTAATTTGATTTAATATTTTCAGAGATTCCTATTAGGCGAGATTTGAAGGTTGTTTATGGACCTATTTATGCAACATATATTGGAGATTTTTTCATTAGTAACAAACCAATAGATACAATAGATGCACATAGAAATAATCTAACCTGTAAACCACGACATGAAGAAATAGAATTTATGAATATGTTAGAAGATAGAAGATGAGATTGCAAAAACAAAGCTGCTGAGCAAACGTCTCATGAACCTCAATGAGCTTTCAGAGAGGGTGATTACAAAAAGGGTGAGACGTAAGCTGCCATGACTCTAGATTTTCAAATTAGAGGAAAGCTTTGTGTGTTTAGAGAAAAGACTAAACTTAATAGTTACTTCACTGGCTCTAGTGAATGTGAGCATACTTTCTTGATAAAAGGAAACTGGGGATTGAAAGGAGGAACTGATCCTGTTTTCCTAGGAATTTTTTTTGTGTGTGGTAAGAATGCCAATTATAGGTTACCTGCAAGTTGGTATGGATGTTGTTATTTAGGCATAGTGTTTCCAAAAGTATATCATATAGATACGAATAATGGAATTAATTAAATGAAACAAGGACTAACACGTCATAAGAGAGGAGTGAGTTATTCTGAGATCATGGGCGATATTTTTGGAGCACTGATACCTTCAGGTGGAGTTATTTTGAATTCACACAAAATTAGAAAATTGGCCACAGTGTTTAATTGTTTATCAAAAGATACTGCTGGTGGGTTCTTGAAGATTGATACTGAAATGGTTGCAATTAGATCAATGGTTTTGCAACATCGACTTGCCCTTGATATATTATTGGCAAAAGAGGGTGGAGTCTGTAGCATGTGGAAAATACAACAATGCTGAACTTATACTCCTGGCAACAGCAAAAATCTTGAAGGGTATATTAAAAAAATGACAGAACTCCAAGAAGATTTGACTGAATTAACGGTTGGTGGTGTTTGGGAGAAGCTTGGTAAGAGTTTTTTCTCAGTTGGATATTGGTTTTCAACGCTTGGGAGTAGCTTATTCGGGAAAATATTAATACCTATGACTTCAGTAGTTGCAGTGATATTAATAATTCTTATGATTTATAAATGTTGGAAATGCAAATGTAGAAAGAAAGAGACAGATCTTAAATGCAGAGCTAGAAAAAGAAAGAAAGAAGAGGTGGAGTTAGAGGGTAAGAGAGGAAATTACTACGAGATCATGAAAGACTTAGATGGAAGAATGATAAAACGAAAAAGAAGTACAGCATTTTAAAATAAGTGGCAAATTGTATTTTGTTGGGATTTTTATGATGGCTCAAAAACGCCATAAAAAAAAGGATTGATGGAGCAGGGTTTTGCATAACTAAAACCTGCTCGGATTCAACCCTCAGTAGCAGTCATTAACAGTGTGCTGTGTAAAATAATATTAATAAACACTAAACAAAGAGGAAATGTTTTTGCGCATGCATGTACTAATGCATGAAACTAGGCCGCAGGCACTTTTGGCTTCGAGAAAAAATAAAAAGACTAAGGCTGCTTTTGTGCACGTTAATAATGATTGCTAGGAAGTAATATTAATACGGGTTGTGCATGGATTAGTGCAATGCTAGGATGGTGTGCAATGAAATTACATTTCATGAAATTAATAATGGTACGTGTTTTTTTTCTGCAGAAAAAGCAAGCATTGCCCTACTTTCCTGCGTGCCAGTTTGGGGTTAACATCTGGTAGAAAAATAGAATGTCTAAAATGATTGTTTTGAAAGAATAAGAGAGAACACAAAGCTGTGCATGTCCTTGTGTCCTTGTATGACTGCTAAGCTACGGAAAAGAAAAAGATAAACGGTGGAAGCAAACAACTTTCTCATGACGTGGCAGAGGCAAACGAAGAAAGTGTGAAAGACTTGATACATGAAAATACGCTCCAGGACATATGTAGTATGATTGTGTTAAAAATTGTTTTCTGGGTAGAACCAGTCGTAATGTTGAAAAGAACATTGAATAAAATGATAATGTTCAGAGTGGTGAGACAGAACACCCCCGTCCTTAACCAATGAGAGACAGAGTTTATTCTCATATTGCAACAAATGTGGATTGGACATTTAGGTTTTAGGGTATAATTGAGGTGCCCCAGTGGGTGTGGTTTGTGGAACTAGTTGGCTGGTGTTTAGCTAACGGGAGATCGTCACTGTCGTCGGTTTGCTGTTTCCAGATAGAGGCCTACTTGTTTCTTGATTTTCTGACTTAATCTTTGTCACTCAACTCTTCTCGAGGGCCTTACTGCTCTTTTTGGCCACAGGGTAGATTTCCCTGATTCTTACTTGGGTTAGTTTAGATAATATTCTGAATTTGCATAATCATTTGCAAATTTATTTTGTCTCTGAAACTTTTCTCTCTTCGCCTGTCCACTCCTTTAATGCATTATTTATTTGACATGAGTTTGATTCTGTACATTGCTAATACTTTTTCTCCGTGATAATCTGTTTTTGCAATGTATGGCGATACTTGATGAGCATTTTATTTCACATCATTTCCGATAAATATTATAAATTATACACTGTCTATTTAGTAGTTATTGATAGGTACATATTTTTGCTATCAACTTACCAACTTTATGATCTATTTCCACAAATAATACATATTGTAAGTAAAAATGCAGGTTCTATTGAGTATTTTGCTATGTTGTGCATAAACTTGCATCACACTGAACCTCAGCGAGAAGGGATTATTTGGGTAGTGTAAATGGACCTTTGTTTGTGAAAATGTATCGATCCCTGATCGCTGGATCAGTCCCCACTCTCTCCCGTTTGTCTGTCTTTCACTTATATTTGCAGCTTTTACATCTGTCTTGATGTTGCTTTGTTTCTCTCTCCCCTACTCCTAGTGACTCCTGTGCAAATGTGATCCTACTTTACCACAAAAGGTTGTTTGTGTGAGGCGAAAAGGGCTGTTTGTTTGAGGTGATGGTCAGGCAGCCTTCTGCAAATTCTTGCCTCAATACTATGACTGCATTGTTACAATTGTGTGTGTGTGTAGGAAAATAGGGAGGACATTGACTGACACCTGGTTGTAGAAGCAGACATACCCTTCTTCCATGGGACGCCAGACAGACACTGGGCAGAACAGAAAGAGATGGTAGCCTTAAAAAAAATGTGAAATCTGCAGCGTGCTTGCTGAAAGAAGCAGCAGCAAGGAAATCTTAACATATTGTCAAACATTAACTGATGTCTGACATAGAAGAGAGCAAAAGAAAAGTTTCCTTCGGGCCATTCCTGTCAGATAGCGAGAATGCTCACACAAGTTTGGAACACAATGCTGGCTTAGGGACAAATAAAAGTTACGTACAGTGCCATGAGACTAAGGCATGACTGAGTTTGGCATGAGGTCACTGGAGGCGCTGCTGTGATCCAAACTTTGTGAAGTTAAACCTAAATTATATCATAAGCTTGTGTTTTGAGCTCTTACTTCAGTGCATTTCTATCTGATTTAGGAATCTCGGCAGCTGGGGCTGTCTTCACTTGCAGTCCCTCGTGTGACTCATTGTTGTAGAGGGATTCCAAATGGAATACCACTTGCAAATGTGCAACAGGTCCAAACCATGGCAGTGATGGGAGTGGTCACACTGAGCAGAGCATGACAAGTGAGGCAATACTTGAGCTAATGGGATCATGAGCCGAACCATCCAGTCCAGCGGAGCAGTGGCCCTAGGTATGTCTCCTGTCCAATAGGAAAGTACTGGCCTTTTGCTGTTGTTTTAAGAGTCTTGATAGGCCCAACATAATACTGTATAGGCAAATGGTTAAATTGGCTGGGTTTTACCAGGGTTCACACACATTAGGTCATGACCAGATTAGGGGTTGTTGCAAAAACCAAATTGGTGGTTTCACCCAGATACCACCTGGATCCAAGTAGTGCATTGTGTGAATGGTTTTATGCTCTTCTGAATGTAGATTTCAGGGGTAGTAGAATTCCCACATTTAGTTTTCTGCGTCATATATACTGAGAAAATAACAACTCATCTTTGGTATTCGTTTCTTTTATTTGAAGTCATGTGCATGAAAAGAAAAACAGCCAACACGTGTTTCGCCCAAGACAAAAAAGCCAGGGCTTGCTCAAGGCTGAACAAGTAAAGTTTGCCATGAAAAATATGTAGTGAGTAGAGGTAGGAACAGAAAAGGTGGAAAGTCATTGAGTGAGAGAGCAAAGGAAAAGCGCTTTTTCATGCTAGAGAGAGATCAGATTTTGTCTTTTGGCAGTGTTGACTCATCATAAACTAGCATGAGGGTTAATATGCCTGCTGCAAAGAACGTGGACAATGCAGAGAAGACATAACTATATTTTAGGTGGATAGCTTAGTGGGTTACTTATTTTGTCACAGAGATTATTTTATTACTTGCAGTTCATAAGTTGCAATCCTAATATAGCACAGAGACCTATGAACAGTCATCAAAGAGCTGTATGCAAACTAAGTATTATAGGTTAGAGTATTATGTTTTGCCTCAGTTTTTGATTATCATAATGTTGCCAAAAAGGGTTTATTTGGATAGAAATGTATTCTTATTAGTATTCTTATCAGTAAAGCCAGCTCCAACCACTGTGGCTCATTTAAAATGCTGAGTTTATGCTTCTCCAGGCAAAACCCTACTACTATATACTTCCTACTAGTGTGGATGCCATTGTGAGTCCTACAAAGTGATTCTTACACTGTGATTCATTGTCTCTTTATAATGTGTGTGTTGTGTAAAGTGCTTTGATACCCGATACACTATATGAGTAGCGCTTGAAAACAAGTGAAATACATGTGAGAGATAGGCTATGTAGAGATGTGTGGCTCTATTGGAGGGTGATAGCAAAGGAATTCGTTGAGGAGATCATTGGGTGCCCAAAACGTTTGTTGCAACTGGCCCTACCAGCGCTTAATCTGATGCGGAATTAAACTGAACGTTTGTACATGCAGTACCATCACACATGCCAGTACGCATTGAGGAAAAACAGCCCAAATTACAACCGATGCCCAGGCTGCTGGCACAAGACGCCTCTTAGTTCCCATTTTGATCAGTTACCAAATACAGAGACGGGCGCTGGAAGTGGGAGTGCAAGAACAGATTTTTATTTCTCATGAGGAGAACCTGTCATTTCGGACACACACAATGTCTTCAAGAGGTGCTCTAACAAGTTTCTCTGAGGCTCCGTCTTTTATGCACAGGTTTATGATGCACAAACATTCCTTATTGCAATAAAGAAACTTTGAAGTACGAAAAGGCACGTTTGGAATCCCAGCTTCAGGCCTATTCCCATGCCTGTCGCTCGGATGTCGTTTCCCCTCCCAAATGTATCATGTGATTGTAATCTTGCAGCCGGACATTCCAACAGGACACGAGGGCAAGAGGGGGTGGTCAGATCTAAGGTTGGGCAGGCGATAAGATCGGGCACTTCAGTTGGTGTATCACGTGTTGCTATGCGGGGCCGGGGGGTACATCCATGAGGCTTGGTTTTATGACTTGGGACCGGGTCGAGAGGCCAGGTGTAGCCGGGGGGGGTCATCAGAAGAGGGGAAGGAAGGGTGTTCCTGGGAGGAATGCAGGGGGTGTCGGTCAGGCAGGGGTGTCACTTTTAGAGCAGGGTCGCGCAGAGGGAGAGGGTTTTATGGCCTATGCATGAGAAAGCGGGGGTGTTCAACGGGGGGGGGAGGGCGTGCTGGGAATTTAACAAACGGGCAGAGAGGCCTTGGTGCCTAAAATGGCTGTCGTGTACGTGCGTGCATGGGCCTATGCTGGCGGGATGATGCGGTCAATGCTTTGCGGTATTCGTTCTGCTTACAGCGAGGGGTATGGTGAACACAAATGAACGCCGCTTATGTACATATACATTGTCATTTTCCACAGTCGCCGCTTTTTAACATAAGTTAGTTCATTTCCGTGTTTATCATAACTGACGGGGTGTACATATAGCCATGTGTGGTCAATGAAATAGCGTTTGTCAATACTGGCGGATTGCATATAACCATGTGCAGTCGATGCGATAGACGAGGTGCAATACATATGAATTTACATTTGTCGTCTTATATATACAAGTCTAGAGATCGGTATACAACTCAGTCGGAGTCAATCAAGGAAATGTTCCGACACATTATGGAACCATGTTCTAACTCTCTCTCCGGCGGTATCAATGTACAGGTAAAAGTGACCGATGAAACATTTTGAGAGCAATACAAAGTGGTTGAGGGAGGAATTCAGTTCAATACAAGCAAGTAGTCAGGGGGGGGGTAGAAAGTTCAGAAAGGGGAGGGGGGTCTTCGCCACAGTGTCTTTTTAGCAGCGAGCCATCACTGGTAGGCTCTAGTAGTTCGTTTTCTTCCGTTGGCGCTGTTGAGCACCGGCGGTGGAGCTATAAGTCCAGCTCGGATCCATCCTTACACGTCGCAGGGTGCGATCTGTCCTCTGCTGTTAGACCACAGTCCTGTTTCCTAACTAATCTTGTTAAGGGTGCCTCATGCTGGGCACCTGCATTTCTTTCTCCTTCCGTGGCAAACCCTATTCTACCTAAATGCTGTTCTTCTTCTCTGAGTCAAAATCCATGTGGAAAAAGGGGGGGGTTGTCGGATAATCGAGGGAAGAGAGGGCGGAGTGGGATCAGATCTTTGAGACAAACCAAGGGAGCAAAGGATTTCCAGCAGGCAGGCCCATCAATCGGGCTCAAAGGGGCGGGGACTTCTGGCACGCGTGGGTCAGCAAGAAGAGGGCTTCAAGGCAGCCCTCCATCCTTTCATTTTCCGTGTTTGAGAGTAGTGCCTCGTCCCGCGTCTCGTTGCTCTGCGGCTCCACCTTTGGTCGAGGTCACATGTGCTTCATGATCTGCGGCTAGGCTGTGCGTCACGTCCGGCCCCTCTCCTCCGGTGATTGTGTATCTTTGAATGGGTACAAAACAAGCTTTAGAGAACTGGCAGGAGAAGACATTTATACATTTCAATTCCGCCCCCAATCTTAAGTAGTTCGGGGTACGTTCATCGGTCACGGTCAGAAGTTATCACTATGAAGTATGTATGCGGGCATTTCTACTGAGTTTGCACTAAGTCTATTTGGCGTTCATTCATGACGTATATGGAGAGAAGTCAGACTCCTATCAACTGCGTATTCCATCAAACTCGAAATCGGATCCTTCGGTAGAGACTCGTCTTTCTAACCCAAGCCCTGGCAATCTTCTATCATCATGAGAGAGGGACAGAGGCTAAACATTCTTTTCTCGGGGAGCAACGGTTAATCAGGGTCATCAGTTATACTTCGGGATATGGAGCTGGGGTCAATCGGGAGAAACGAGGACGCTTTGGACATCCGTACTTGGGTGCAGAGAGGTGGGGCAATCTGGGCATTGGGGATTGTGTTTCTAACGAACTGAGAACAGAAGGCCACTGACATATAGTCCCCCTATAAAAAAAAGGCCAGATTAGGGGACATCAGTCGTCTTACCTGTCCTTTCCTTCTTAGCCAATTCAAGTTCCATCATTTTACAGAAAGGAGAGGTAGTAATATGGCAAATTACAATTGTTTTGGTTTCTGTCAATTTTGCCGAACACCTTTGTGTTAAAAAAAAACAATTAGGCTTGTGCCGGCGGGGCACAACGTTACCACACGAAGGAAGAGGGAACAGGGGGACCCTCAGAGAGAGAGAGTCGTCCGCATTTTAAACGAACTATTTGGTACACGTACGACATGGAGAGAGAGAGAGAGAGAGAGAGAGAGAGAGAGAGAAACGTGTACAATAATAGGCCATTTAGTGCGCACACAACACAGAACAGCAGGGGTCAAGTTATATAGAAACACAGGCTGAGGGACGACGTAGATCCATACATTACGTACACATGAATTCAGGCGGGGGGGAATAGTACATGTATTATATACAAAAATCCAAGACAAAACATAGAACAGTACTTGGCCAAAAAGATTTGTTCCTGCATGCTGTGCATCCTTAGTATCCTACTTAATTCATCTGGCTGCCTTTGCTGGTGGCCTCGGTTGCAAATACTTACACCTTTGTCAATTGTTCGGGAACTAACCTGGTCGGGCTAATACTCACGGTGGGATCTTCGAATCATTTTTAGCGGATGGGTATCCAGGCAGAGGCAACGGAGGGTGTTAGTCGGGAGAACAATAGGGCAGCTTTGAGTTTCATGTCTATGAGGGTG
Organism: Lissotriton helveticus; assembly: GCF_964261635.1. Lineage (NCBI taxonomy): Eukaryota > Metazoa > Chordata > Amphibia > Caudata > Salamandridae > Lissotriton > Lissotriton helveticus. The sequence goes on from NC_136059.1 coordinate 1,712,136,903, forward strand.
CAAGAAGGAGGTGGTGAATCTTAAACATTGACAATATTCCTAGTCCTCCAGGAGGAGGGTACTTGGGTAAGCCTCACCCCGGAATATTCCTGAACCTTTCCCTTATTTAGTTACCGTATGAATTTACTCATGGGCGCACGTCATTCTTGGTTGCATTATTTGGGGTGCCGGTTGGAGTCATATTTTGTCATACTGCAATAACCCGCCAAGTTTCTGCTTCAGGCCACCCTCCCAGTCGCTGGGTTCAGAGAGAGAGAGACAGTCGTTTCTAAGTAGGGGAGTGCTATATCTTTGTTTGTTCGTCGTGTATAGGCACCATGTTCAGACCCCTTTTCCCCATTCCATCAGCCGTTCGATCATCACTTAAGTCATACATAAAACATTTCTCTTATCAATCCAAACGTGTGCAACGTATATTCAGTCGAGCTATACACATCAGGGCATACACGCGTGCATTCATATCACACAAATTCGTCATGTTCTCAGGGGCAGTCCCCATAGACAATATACAATTTTTCCGTGCGGAACCATGGCGTGTTGCTTAGGTCTTCTCCATACTCTAGTCGACGTTCCGATGTGACCTGCAGAAAAGAAGAGAAAAAGAAGGGGTGGGGGCAGCGTTTTAAAACACATCAGCGCGCCTAAATCCGAAAATGCTTTTACTTACCACATACTCGACCTATCTCCGCGGGATGCAGTCCCTTTCATCTCGGCGTTTAAGCCCAGAGGGACCGGTAGTGCGGGAGAGATAATCATTGATGGACTGTGTATAGCATAGATCGCCCAAGTGTGGTATTACGGATCGTGTGTAGGGAAGGGTCAAAACAAAGGGCAGTGAGTGTAAAGTGGGGGGGTGAACTCGTGCTCTCCTTCGAGGAGGAGGGATGGTCTACAGTGGTACAGGGTCATTTTGTTCATCAGGCACGGAAACTAGAGGGGCTAGGTGGCATTCCTTCGGAGTGGCTTAGGGACATCTGAAACAACTTCCCTGATACATGTGGCACATAAAGTAAAGGCTAAATACCGGGACCTTTATCGATTGCTTTACGTTGCACAAAAATAAAAAATATATAAAAAAAACACACACACAACAAACCAGGACCATTCACATTTGCAATATTTTGTGTACTTTGCTTTTTAACCTTTAAGTAATCGAGTTGCTTCATTTCACCTGTATTTTACTTATATCGGAAACAGTGGCCATTTATTCGAAACTTACCAATCTAGGCGCTACAACTATGTTTGCTTTTCAGAAAAACCTTTATTTAAAAATGTTGGCGCACAAATACGGGCCTACAACCACGTGGGCCAGCCACGGAGCAGACTGGAACTGTACATGAGGGGATATTTATTTGAGGAAAACGTAACGGAGTCGGTGGTCGTTGATTTCATAAAGGTGCGACAAGTGTAATAAAATCATATCAAAATTCATTGTGGGCAAGTACCATAAGTGTCGAAAATTCGAACTTTCAATAATACGGTAATCAATGACGCGTCAGAACTTAATATCAATTCATTGTCCGAATGTTCAATCAGTACCCATCCCCTCCCGCCATGCGCTTCAAACACTGCATACATATCTCATGATATCAAGGCTGAGCAACCGGAACACAACAGGGAGTTGCGAGTTTCATTTGTACCAGCGCCATTTTGGGTGAGGTCAGGCAGGTCCAAGTATAGTCAAAATGTCTCCACCAACTCGTGGTTGGACCAGAGCCTCTTTCGGCAGTCCAAAAGTTTCGTTAAAGGGCAACAGAAGGGGCCGTCGATATGAACCATCAGTCAAAGGGGGGAGGGAGGCAACAATCTTTCCTACCGGGTCCTACTGGTGTTCCACCGGAACTGATCAAATTGGTAGTCTGCAGGATTTTGGTCATTCAAACTGAGGCTGGCGCCAGCATGAGAGCGCCGACGTCTCGTGGCTACGTCTTGGTCGTTCCGCGGGCAATCATGGCAGTCATTCCCCATCAGGGGGGCCCGCGGGGGTCGGGGGCCCCTGCAGTACTCATAGAATCCTCAAAGCTGAGGAGAACGCTTCTGGACGGGGGACTCATTTTCTAGCTGACAAGCGACCAGGCCATCTTTGCATGCCCGGCCCAATCCTGCAGAGTCGACCGTTATTTTTATGAGTTCCGCGGCAACCGGCAGTCGCTGGGTCGCATGAGCAGACGGACTCCAGCCTGTCGGGCGTGGCGTTGCACCGCAAGAGTGGACAAACCCTTGTCGGGTGAGTGGAGCGTTGGGGGTGCAGCTGAGGGGCCTCCACCTGGGGAGGTGGGAGAGGCTCGTCCGCGCCGCCTCTCCCTCCCAGTGCACCCCATGCCGTCTTCTGGCGCTGACATTCGTGATGGCCGGACCAGGCGATGAGAGAGGGGGGGGTCGGAGGCATAAGCAAGACATCCCCCCCCCCCGTGGCCTGCAAGGCGCTAGAAGAAGAGGATGGGAAGACCAGTGCATTCCGAGCCATCCACCCCACGACCTCTCCGGCCGATGGCGGCCAGCCGGGCCCCGCCCTGCACGTGTCGAGGCCTCGTCTTCCGGATGGTCGTAACCGTGGACCTGTTGCACTTCGGGAGCTTCCGGAATGGGGGTAGGTATCTGCTGACTTGTATCTATCTTATGTTACCATTATTGGGCGTGGCGGGCGGTGGGACAGACATGTTTGGAGCAGTGAGGGGCGGCGGAGCCTAGCTACCTCGTGGCTGCCGTGATGTCAAGCTTGGCTTCTCTCACCACTTTCATGTTTCTTATTGCGGGCTATTTCTCACGTTTCTTATTTCTAGCGAAGTCAAAAAAACTCATCAGTGGCCTACTGATTTTGCTCGATTTCTTTTTCCTTCCTTTTCTAGTGTGTTTTGTGCTAAAGTTTCTGTTAACAGGATACGGTGATTACTTCGTATTTTACATATGTCCTTTTTATTAGGGGCGCCCTCCGGTTGAGCCAGATGATCTACCTCTAATAAATGGTCCGGGTGGAACTAGTTTACCAATCAGTGGGGAGTAGATAGGCATGACAGATTACAACGGGGGACAAAGGTCCGCATTACCTACCCTTCACTACTTGCAAAGACTAGACAGAATATTTCTATTCCACGTTATTTGCAAACAGAGAATACCTCAAAAGAACTATTCTTTGAACAATAAATGTCCAGACAATCAATCAATCAGTGGGGAGAAAAACAGGCATGACGGATTACAACGGGGGACAAAAGTCTGCCTTACCTATCCTTCGCTATCTGCAAAGGGAGACAGAATATTCCTATTCTCTGTTTGTAGACAGGGAATATCTCAAAAGAGCGGTAATCGATAAAAAAATCGATAACAAACAATCAGTGGGGAGAAAGATAGGCATGACGGATTACAATGGGGGACAAAAGTCTGCATTACCTATCCTTCGCTATCTGCAAAGGGAGACAGAATATTCCTATTCTTCCCCGTTTGTAGACAGCGAATGTCTCAAAGAGCAACAGAGCAACCAATCAATCAGTGGGGAGAAAAATAGGCATGACGGATTACAACGGGGGACAAAAGTCCGCATTACCTATCCTTCACTATTTGCAAAGAGAGAGGAACGTTCCTATTCGTCGCTGTTTGCAAACTGAGAATGTCTCAAAGAGAACCAATACTTCAAGTAGCAACCAAGGCTAAATGAACCAATCAATGAACAATACCAGTATTTAAATACCGATTATCAGACGTAAAGACGTCCTACTTAACCTTACCCGGACCGGACCGTGTGGACAGTTCTTCGCCTTCCCTTTCCAGCGCCCGATCGTTCTCTTACTCCATGTTTTTACCGCAGCATTCCTGTGGGATCCCAGTCAGGACAGTAGGTCGCTTGAGAGAGGTCCGTTCGGAATCGGTGAAGTTCATTCAATCGGCAGCCGGACGAGGGCCCTCTCAAGGCAGGTATACTCCAATCGTTCAGATGTTCACCCCATCGTCTGGACCTCTCTTACCGGACCTTATGTCGCTGATGGGCCCCGCGTTGGGCGCCAATTGAGGAAAAACAGCCCAAATTACAACCGATGCCCAGGCTGCTGGCACAAGACGCCTCTTAGTTCCCATTGTGATCAGTTACCAAATACAGAGACGGGCGCTGGAAGCGGGAGTGCAAGAACAGATTTTTATTTCTCATGAGGAGAGCCTGTCATTTCGGACACGCACAATGTCTTCAAGAGGTGCTCTAACAAGTTTCTCTGAGGCTCCGTCTTTTATACATAGGTTTATGATGCACAAACATTCCTTATTGCAATAAAGAAACTTTGAAGTACGAAAAGGCACGTTTGGAATCCCAGCTTCAGGCCTATTCCCATGCGTGTCGCTCGGATGTCGTTTCCCCTCCCAAATGTAACATGTGATTGTAATCTTGCAGCCGGACATTCCAACAGGACACGAGGGCAAGAGGGGGTGGTCAGATCTAAGGTTGGGCAGGCGATAAGATCGGGCAATTCAGTTGGTGTATCACGTGTTGCTATGCGGGGCCGGGGGGTACATCCATGAGGCTTGGTTTTATGACTTGGGACCGGGTCGAGAGGCCAGGTGTAGCCGGGGGGGTCATCAGAAGAGGGGAAGGGTGTTCCTGGGAGGAATGCAGGGGGTGTCTGTCAGGCAGGGGTGTCACTTTTAGAGCAGGGTCGTGCAGAGGGAGAGGGTTTTATGGCCTATGCATGAGAGAGCGGGGGTGTTCAACGGGGGGGGGGGAGGGCGTGCTGGGGATTTAACAAACGGGCAGAGAGGCCTTAGTGCCTAAAATGGCTGTTGTGTACGTGCGTGCATGGGCCTATGCTGGCGGGATGATGCGGTCAATGCTTCGCGGTATTCGTTCTGCTTACAGCGAGGGGTATGGTGAACACAAATGAACGCCGCTTATGTACATATACATTGTCATTTTCCACAGCATCCTTAGAATTTAATACAGAGCTCAGAACAGTTTGGGCCATTGCCTTCCCAGAAGCCACCAAGGAAGTAAAGAAATGAATGTAAGATTTACCCAGCAGCGCATTACTCTAAGACTATTTAAAACTTGGAACAGGTACTCATGCTCCCTCCCCACTGTTTCCTCTTGACTCCCCTACAGCTTCCTCAACAACACTGGATGCTATCAGTCCACCCAAAAAGAGTGTGGATGGGAGTAAAGATTAAGGTTACAGCCCATAAGTCACCACAGTTCTGCAACCAACATAGCATAAAACAGGAACACAGCTTCACAGCCAACACAGCACAAAACAGGAGCATAGTTGGAATGCCAGCCCTCACAAGTGTGCTAAAGGTGGAAGTGGCTATCATTCAGCATCTAGCTTTGGGATTCCTCTATCAGAAGTAGAAGCAAATCGAGTATTATGACTTGAGTTGCGTAGAAGGATGGGAAGAAATGAAGCCATTAGTATCCCAAACAAAGCAACCTGCTTTGTCAAACTAGTGCCTAGGTATGTCAATTTCTCCGGGCTGTTAAACAGAATGGACACCTGTTAGCTGCTGATGTTCTCTTCCTTGTACTTTGAACCTGGCACATACTTTCCTTGCTGCCCTTGATATCAGGCATCATGAAGACAGAAGCTGAAACTGAAAGTAAACAAGGGTCCAAGAGCCTTCATTACATGCTGTATTTTCCATCCTCACCCATTGCCTAACCACTCAGCAGCCAATAAGAGGCTGTTAAGAGGCTAAGGATGGGACAATGTGTCAAATCTCTGATGTAAATAGGCGTCATATGGGTTGATTGTAAGTCCTACACCACTCCTTACATATTGGTGAATCAATGTCCATGGGGTACTGGTGCAGCTGCTGCTCCCAGGTAAATTCTCCCCAGAGGTGATTAACTAGTCTTTTTTTCTCAAGTCTTAATAAACAGAACATTTTCTGTGGCTAAATTTCCTAGAAATATTTATCTACCTAATATTCATTATGGGGTAACTGTTCCTAAGGAGGAGAAGGGGGGATAGAACAAACTATTCTGGTTGTGGGAATGAGACTCTCTCTGTATGGTTGGGTATTGTACGGAGTGGGGAAATTCTCCTTTGGTATAAAGTGCCCTCACACACCCTTGCTAGTGTCATGCTTCACGATCGGGCATTGCTCCTCGAGGGGGTGGTGCTGCAGTCCTTCATGGGACCCGCGAGAGGGCTCTTGGGCGGAGATCTTTTTAGGAGACGCCGTAGTTGTGCATGCGAGTGTGGGGCCTAAAAGAGGTGGGTGAGTGGGTTAAAATTGTCTTCGACGGTACCCAGAACTGTGTTTTTATTCAGAGTCCCGAAGACAAGGTTAAAAGTTGCCGATGGCATGTGGAGATCCTCTGTCAGACAAATACAGAGGAGTGGTGAATATTTTTCACTACTCTTGCATCCGTGAAGAAAAAAAGTGTGTGAAAAGATATAGTTCAGGTCAACATGTTTCGCGCTACAAGCGGTCCCTAGTGGATCCAAGAGCGCTTCGTCAGGGCCAAGTGCAAGAGTCAAAAAATCAAGTGAAAATAAAGAGAAGGAGTCAGGGAAAAGATGCCCTATATTCCTACGGTACCTCTAATGTGTATATTAACACTTACTAGAATTCCCAATCGAATCCTGTGTTCCAACCCCTATTTAGGATCGTAAGTCTTGCCAGCGGTCAGGGACAGATGCGGATGAAAATATTCAGTCAGCCCGCATAGTGCTGTGAGCCTACCCCTCCATTCTTGCCGCCGGTCTTTTTTCATATTTATCTACCCCCTATCTATTAGGACGCCTTTAAGCTGAAAGGAAAGGGAGATCAACACCCACCACCCCTTTCACATGTATCATGGTGTTTCTGTGTAAATGTGAGGTCTGGTAAAACTACTAGGAACAAGAGAGGCCTGCCTCTATTGCTGAACTTTATGTAAATTAATTATACACCTCTGATCACACACTTTTCAGTGTCACTATCTGCAACTAATGACAACAGTAATACTAATAAAGTCTCCTCACTTTTCATTTCCATTCCAAAAGTTTCAAATGACACTGAAGTGAAAGAAATCATTAAAAGTCAGACAAGACAGATGATCCTTCCCATTTTTCCTCCGCTCAGGGAGCTATAGAGAGTGTAACATTGCAAAACACGGGTGATGTTAATTGCAATAATACGTGCCCAGGAGGCTGCGGGTGATTAATTCACTTCCGTTGTCTGCCTGCGTGGTTGGTGCCAGTTTCAAATAATTCTGACGTTTGTCCCAAGTTTATACACCTAATCAATCCTATTCTGTCGGCAGACTGGGACACTAATAAATCAGACTGACAATACAAAAGTACCTCTACTTTCTATGTAACTAACACATGAAGAGATTGATCCAACCTTTTAGGAAGCTAACTCTTACAAAATGCAATTACATCTTCTCACTTGTGTTTTGTCTTGAAATGCTTTAGATAATCAGGGAGTACATGAAAATTAGACTTTTCAGCAAGGAGACAGGCGCTGCTTCAATACATCCATATTAACTGAAGCGGTTCGCAATTAAATTTAACAGGTATCCTTTATTCCCAACTGTGCAGACAGAAATGTATTAATGAAGTAGATTACAATGTGGCTCATCTTACCACAGTGTCAAGAAAAATCAGCATGTAAAGGCTTTGGGGCAAATATTTTGCGGCAGATTCATTTTAATAAGGTTAAGAAAAAGGCAACTATACTTCTCCTGATGCTTCGGGGAAAGAACTTTCAGCCTGATTCATCAAGCTAAATTGCACTTGCATAGGGCAAGATTCTCAGAATCTTGCCTTTTGCGAGTGCAATTTTTGCATTTGGGATTCATCATCCCAAATGCAAAATTCGCTATTAAAGAATTCGCACATTTGTGAAGAATTGCATTTAAGGAATCTCTATTTGAGATTCCTTGAATGCAATTCATGAATCATTTTAAAATTGCGAAATTGCAATTTTGGGCCGCTATTTACCGAGAGGTCAGACCTCGTGGTAAATAGCAAAAATTTAGAAAAATGCATTTAAATGCATTTTTCTAAGTTGCATGTTACACACACACATGTCCTTTGGACATGTGTGTGCGCAACACCAATGTAGATTACATTTCAGGGGTGCTACAGGGTGTCCTTTGGACACCCCTGCACCCTTGAAAACGCATCCTTATTTGCGATTAGCTAAATGCTAATCGCAAATAAGAAATAACTCCTGATTCATTTCTATGGGCCTGTAGGCCCATAGGCATGAATGGGGAGTTATTCCTTATTTGCGAATAGCAATTTGCTAATCGCAAATAAGGAACATGTAGGAATCACAATATTTTTTGCAATTCCTACATGAATCCCGTTTTGCAAGTCCTTAATAGCGATTCCTTATGAATCGCTATTAGGGGCTCTCAAAACGGACCAATGATGAATCAGGCTGTTAGAATCCAGCAATCAGAGGCTAGGTGTCTGTACAAATGTAGTGCAACAACGCAGAACACATATTTTCTTTCAGTCAGGAGAAGAAAATAAACTTTGAAACGGATCTACAAACCATCAATTACAAGTCTACTCCTGTTCTTTAAAGGGACAGGCGCTGCTTCTAAAAAAAATTATGTTCTGTTTGCTGCACAAAAAAATCTTCCCTTTTTTGCAGTAGCAGCTGCTACCAGGTGGGAGTGGTGAGGCAGGGACGGAGGGGGTGTTAGAAGGAAATGAAAAGAAAAAATACACTTACCTGGGCCGGACACTGTCTCTCCTCAGTCTTCTTCCTTCTTACTGTCTTTGACGGCAGCAGGAAGCACATAGGCTCTCCTAAGCCAATTTAAACGCTGAATTGCAGCATTGTGCTTGGCCTGAGCGCCATGGTTCAGCGCTCAGAGGGGGACTGGGAGGCTTAGTATGTTCCTTGTATACACACAAAAGGGGACCTGAAGAGTTTTAACGGACCAGCGAGGGCACACTCCCCAGTACAAGACACAAAAACAAAAAGAGCCCTCAGGTCCAAAGTGACAGGGTGAATGTCAAATAAGGGAACAGGCTGAATTGTGGGGGAGGGAAAGGTTTCCCTTTTAAGGACAGTTTCCCTCACCCACCTAAGGTGACATGCTTCATCATGGGGACTCTTCCTCGCATCATGAAGCCTAGCCATGATGCGGGCTACAGCCCACTCTCTGCGAGGGGGGAGCTCAGGGATGTTTTCAAGTATGAGGGGCATTACTAAAACCCAGTATGAGCAGATGGGGTGATGGGAAAAGGTACAGTGCTGGTAAGTGGGTGACTAAAACTATCTACAGGGTTAGCCTGATGAGCTTTATTTTTGCTACCTTGTGCTAGGGTTAAAACAAAAAGCAGTTATCGAAGCATACAGTTTTAAAATATTCACAAACTTTATTGCATGATATATTTGCTAAGGATTTATCTCCACTCCAATGTTTTTTGTCTTCTTGTGTCTGGTACAAAAAATTTCTCAAATATAAGGGCAGGTCTTTCTATTACAAATACTGGAAAGAAAAGGACATTGTTTTTGTGCATCAGTTCTTCGCCAATAATGCCTTTATTTCTTTTTCTGAGCTACAAGTTTTGTATAAGTTACCCTTGTCTTTTCTCAAGGAATATATGATTATTACTAATCCTATCACTTCATACTTATCAACCTTTCCTTCCTCTGTCACTCTACCAACATTCTCTCCTTCTTCCCCTCTTTATCCTATATTTTCCCTTCAACAACCCAAGGCTGCCCTTGTTTATAGAATATTGTCTTCGAATGTTGTGGAACGGCCTAAGTCAGCTACTGAACTTGCTTGGGAATCTGATTTGTCTGTATCTTTATCTGTTGATGAATGGGATGGTATATGGAGCAAATTGTTTAAGACTTCTGTTGCAGCACGTATTACCCAATCATTATATTTTATTTACCATAGATCCATTCTCACCCCTCTTAGTATTGCCAAGTTCTCACCTTCTTCTTCTACTTTATGCTGGTCATGTTCTTCGCTCACTGGTACCCTCAAACATCAACTTTATGAATGTCCCTCTGTTTTAGCTTTTTGGAACTCGGTTTGGGATATTTGCATGCGTATATTTCAATGTTCTGTTCCCTTGTCATTTTTTACTGTGTTTTTAGGTTCTGCTTCAGTTGATATAGATATTGCTCCTTCTAGTGTTAGATTACTGGATCTTTTTATTGCGATTGCGTTTAAAGTAATTTTATCTTGTTGGAAGGATCATTCTAAACTATCTGTTCTTACATGGTGGAACTTTGTTTGTGATGAACATAGAAGTGCTATTGCTTCCTCCTCATCTGTCTCTTCTAAAGTTAAATCTGATCTTCTTTGGCTCCCCTTCTCCAATTACCTTTCATCACCCCCCTCTCTTTGATAACTGAGCCTATATATACAATGTTTTTACCCTCCCTTCTCCTTTCTTCTTCTTTCTTCTTTCCTTTTTTCTCTCTCCCCTCTCTTTTTTTTCTTACTCTCCTTCTCTCTTTTTGCTTTTCCTTTCTTTTTCATTTCCTCTCTTCTAATGAACCGTTTATTTCATAGTTTTTTCTTTGCCTCAAATGTGTATCTTGGTTCTAATGTACTATTGCATTACCTTTGTATTGAACTTTATTTAAAAAAAATAAAAACTTCTTAAACTGAAAAAAAAAAAAAAAGCAGAGAGTACGGCTGCAGACATTAGATGTAGTCTTACTGGGTAGTGATCAACATGTTTCAGTCAAGGACCTAGGAAGTATCCTGGCTTTCATCAAGATCTCATTATTAGCTTCTGCTGTGTGAAAGTGAGTCAAAAATCAAGAAAGGTAAGAGCACGTCGGCATGTATGATACAAGATACTAAACCACTGATCAAGCCAGTTCAACTGATTCACTGGTAGGACCTGTGGGTGAGACATAAACAACAAGCTGCGCAGTTAAATCAGTATAAAGATGTGCTGTACATTTGTCCCACATTTGACATTCCAAAGTTACAAAAACCAACAAATAAATAAATAATCACAATATTTTTATTTTGCAAAGGATGTGTGGTGTGTTGAGACACATTATGCCCTTGTTGCAGAAAAGCTACGTATGGTGTCACACACCTGCAAAAGTCAGGTAACGGTGCACCTCTGTCCTAGGCAATTCGGCCTGAGGTACACACTCTCCTCCAACCTGTTGAGTTTAAGGTTGTGGTGTTAAAAGAAGTATAGCCCAATGTTTCATGAATTGACAAGCATAAAAAGAAAATTGAAGACCAAGTCGAACTCAATTGGTCAGTATGGTGGTCATACTACTGATCAGAAATGACTTCTTGAAAAATGAGGTCTATGACGGAATAGGTCCCCATTAATCAAGCATGCAGGTGCATTGGTAGCCCCATGCAACCGCTGATGCACGATGATAGGGAAATATGGCTGTGCAGAGTCTGGATGTTCTAAATCAATCCAGCAAATGTGTGTTATGATAACCCCTTATTGCCGCTAATATGTGCTACAATTGAAGGATTGCTATGTGGCGTCCGTAACAGGTGCTGGGTAAACAAGCAACCGTGTGAGATCGAAGTTGGTGGTCCCTGAATTAGGTCTCAACTTCTCCATTTATGCTTGTCAAATCATGAAACATTGGGCTATACTTCTTTAAACGCCACAACCTTAAACTCAACAGGTTGGCGGAGAGTGAGTATCTCAGGCGGATTGCCTAAGACAAAGGTGTTCCATTACCTGACTTTTGCAGGTGAGTGACGCCATTCATAGCTTTTCTGCAACAAGGGCATAATGTAACTTAACACACCACACATCCTTTGCGAAATAATGATATTTTGATTATTTCTCAAACAATTGATGTTGTTAATTCATATGTTGGTTTTTGTAACTTTGGAATGTCAAATGTGGGACAAATGTACAGCACATCTTTATACTGATTTAACTGTGCGGCTTGTTGTTTATGTCTCACCCACAGATCCTACTGGTGAATCCGTTGAACTGGCTGGATCCCTGGTTTAGTATCTTGTATCATACACGCCGACCCGTTGCCACCTTTCTTGATTTCTGACTCACTTTCACATAGCAGAAGCTAATATAGAGATCCTGATGAAAGCCACAACACTTCCTAGGTCCTAGGCTGAAACATGTTGATCACTACTCAGTACAACTACATCTAATGTCTGCAGTCGTACTCTCCGCTTTTTGTTTTTAACCTTAGCACAAGGTAGCAGGAATAAAACTCATCAGGTTAACCCTGTAGCTAGTTTTAGTCACCCACTTGCCAGTACTGCACTTTTTCCCATCACCCCATCTGCTCATACTGGGTTTTATAAATGCCCTTCATACAAACATCCCTGAGCTCCCCACTCGCAGAGAGGGTGTTGTAGCCCGCATAATGACTAGGCTTCATGATGGGAGGAGTATTCCCCATGATGAAGCATGACACCTTTGGTGTGTGAGGGAACCGTCCTTAAAAGGGAAAAAACCCTCCCCCACAAGTCAGTCTATTTCCTTATTTGACCTTCGCCATGTTACTTTGAACCCAAGGGCTCTTTGTGTATTTGAGTCTTGTACTGGGGATTGTGCCCTCGCTGGTCCGTTAAAACTCCTCAGGCCCCCTTTTGTGTGTATACGTAAATAGAGCAGCGGCTCAGCTGCGGGTTTTTCCTTTGCCCTTTGTGACAAGCCTCTAAATCACAGCGAAATGTGAGACTTTTTCTTTTTCTCTCTTCCCCTCTCGCTGTCTGCTAAGTGAACCACTGCCACTACCTTGAATCGACTATTGCGGACCTCACAAGTTTGGCGTATGACGAACGCCATGGTTTTGGATATTTTACCAACACCCAGCATACTAGACACACCCATTGCACAAACTGACGATTGGAGTAAATTGTTGAATCTAAAAATGCTTACATATTCGGACCACTGCACATGAAGCCATCATGACAGAATACCTTAGGGGGAACTGTGCCTCCAAAGGCCTGCTTGTGACAAATGCCCCTAGTCTCGTCTTGGAGGATAAATCCTTTCTGAGGGACTGGTTCCTGTTTGCATGGTGATGCACCAGGGATTGTCTCATCCTAATTATTAGCACGGCCAAGAGAGTAACAGACACTATCCTAATCGAGCTACAAACCCTTCAAGCACAAATAAAGATAATAGTGACAGCCACACTCTTCAAGAAAAACACGGATTAGACGAACAAAACAATGTAAGATCACAAGGAGTCTCTACTAACTACTAAAATAAATAAATTCAAGAAATACCTTGCAAAATTTGCCCTCGAGAAGGTATACGCATATACAAGCGAGGCTTACAAATCACCAGAATTAAATCGGGAGTAGACGCTATGGTTCCAACTATTATTCTTCAGACAGAGATGAGTGGTCCAGTGATTCAGACACCAGCAAAGATGAATCACGCCAGAACACACAAAGATGTGGACAGAGGAGATGGCGCGGACCACGAGGAGGCCCTCCTGTGAACAAATGGTGGCGTTCAAACCCTTGGGGGTATCAACCATTCCAACCTCTGGGCCTGGGACCACAAGAACCTATGATGGGGTTGGAGCCACCCCCACCACCAGGCTATAACCAGTCATTTTCATGACAGGGCCGCAGGCTGTCGAGTGGAAGAAGAAGACGGCAGCAAGTACACGGGAGCCCTCTAGCATCTCCATGCAACACACGGAGCATGACAAAGTCACTACAACAACCAGGGTTGAGCAGGGATCCAACTTAGTGTTAAACCTGAGCCAATATGAGCTGACGGAGAATGAAGAACATGTTCCCAACTGGTGACTTGGGTTTGTTCCCACTTTCACTGGGGACCTGTTGCAGCTACACCAAGAGGTCCACCAATTCTTCCGCAAAGTGATGCTACATTTCTTCTTCTCAGAGAAAACATCAAACCTTGCAGTCATGGATCCAACCAAAACTAATCTCTGCCTCAAATCCACCTTCAAAACCCCTGTCGCATTACTACCTGCAGAAGTGGCGACCTTTGAGAAAGCAGTTCTCAATGACATGGGTTCTAAACTGAGCACATTACCTCCAGCCTACCACAACCTCCCCAAGAGGGAACAACAGGCATTACATAACCTAAGTAACAACAAATCATCACAATCAAGCCAGCTGACAAAGGCGAGGCAGCAGTAATAATGGACACCTTAACATACAAGTCAGAATGTCGACCCCAATTGGGGACAACTACATCCTATCTCCCACTACAACTAGATCTAACCACGAGGATCATGGAAACCATTGCAACTATGGTGGCTGAAGCATTGGACAATGAGTGGATCACACCCAAGGAGGCATATTTTCCGAGGACTAAAGACCCATCACTCACTACTTCTATGTCCCTCCAAAAATCCACAAAACATAAAGACCATAACCAGGGAGACCATTCATCTCAGGGATTGGCTCTGCCTTTGAACCACTATCCCAATTTGTGGATTTCTTTCTGAATCCCCTGGTCAAAATGATGACAACTTACCTACAGGATACAAACAATGCACAATGCCTACTGAGGGAGACTGCCTTTAACAGTAAGGCAGATTTTCTGGTGTCTTTTGATGTTGAATCAGTGTACACGTGTATTCCACATGACCAAACCTTAACCACCTTCGAGAGCTATTTAAATCTAAGCAAACCCAATAAGATCAAAGCGATATCTTTCATCATGAAGTGTGCAATGTTGGCAATGAAAGAAAACTTCTTTCAGTTTGAAGAGCAATTGTACTTACTAGTGTCCAGGACTTCAATGGGCAACATCTTTGCCCACAGCCTGGCAAATCTTCATATGTATGTCTTTGAAGAAGAAAAAGTGCTCTCAGAAAACAACCCCCACGGTCCTCATCTCTCGCTATGGAAGAGGTATATCAATGACATCCTGGTGGTCTGGCGCTGCAATTCTACCTTCATCACAGTTTTCCACCAGCGACTCAACGCCCAAATATCCACCTACGATTTATCTGTAAATACAGCAAAGAGCGCCTACCATTTATTGACCTCCTGATTGCCCCTTGTGATGGCCATTTCGAAACCGAGCTGTATCAGAAAACGATGGCCCACAAAGCCCTGTTGCAATATAACAGCCACCATCCTAAATCCCTATGTGGCAATCTACCAATTGGTTAGTTCTTTAGACTGAGAAGGAACTTTTCCATCATAGAGAAATACAAAGCACATACCACTAAACTATGAAGTAATCTTTTGGAAAGACACTACCAAGCATCTCAAATAAGGAAATCAGCCAAACAAACTCTAAACAACAACGGGGAAGCCGGCTTGACACCACTCCTAACAAAGAACCCCACAAAAGACTTGTCTGTGTCAACACTTTTAGTACTCTACCAAACGAAATGAAAAGATTGATCAATAAAAACTGGCACATCCTCAATAAAGGCAAACGATCCCTTGAAAAACCTCTTTTCACTTTCAAATGGTGTTTGAAATCTCAAAGACAGTTTGACACATACCACATCACTTCCAGCACTGACCACTAAGCAGAATACACTATGGGGCCTTCCACCTGTTCAGAGCCATTTCCCTTGCGGAACATGCACTGTCTGAGCCTAGACCACTGTAACAAAAACAATAGATATTGGCACAGACAAACCGTGGGAATTGAGATAGCACACCAATTGTAATAGTGAACAATTTATATCTCATTACTTATCAGTGTGGACTCAGATACATGGGAATGATCACCAGCAAAGGTAAAATCCGGATTCTGGAGCTTAAAAGTACCGTCAGATGAACCAAGCAGACCATGAAGCTCACCAAACACTTCCTGGAAATTAACCACCAAGAAGACACAATGAGATGGATAGTCTAAGACAAACCCAAAGTGTACCCCACCACACACAATATTTCCAAGAGCTTACTGAGAATCGAACAGAGATGGGTTTTTAGGCTGGGCACCTTAGAAAGTGGGTTGAATTATGACACACCATGGCTAGCCCTGTCCTAGATACCCAAAGCAACCTTATGCTTAACTTTACCAGCACCACTGGTACTTATCTTACCCAGTCCCAAGCCTCCGTACATGGAGACACTGCAACAGCATAAGAAGGATATCCTCCAGTATATGCTTGTGCATGTGGGTTGTACATTCCACAATTGTGACCCACTAGGTAGTGCTCCAGACTCCAGCTCCACTATTTGAATGCACCATAGGCTCAGCAGGGCTTCCTTTATACGTGCATTTTTTCATCAATTTAATTTATTAGTAATCACCCGTTCTCCTAAATATCTAATCATTGTCCAACATGGTCAGTACTCCATTAACATACATTTCATAATACTACAAGTCCCAGCAGCTCTTGTGGGCTTTTCGGTCTGTTTCCCGATCAGTCAGCGCTTCCTCACACGGAGCCTTTCTGAACTACATTTCCTAGCATGCCCGGGCAGCTTCCAGGTAGCGGTCACAAGGCTACAGTCTACGCGCCAGTTATCTACTTCCTGGATTGGGCTCCCTTTCGCCGATGGTCCTGTCCTCGGACACGTGCGACGGCTCCCCCACAACATCCCTGCGGCAAGTCAGGTAACCATAAAGATTTTATACTGAGCAGCACCTAGCGGACTTCATCCTTGGGCCCGCCATGGAAATGCCAGTGGGGTCACCCTGTAATCGGATGTGAGCCGGTAATCGAGTTTGGGGGCATGTCTTCTCTAGCATAAACTTTGGGGGAGACTCCACCTCCCCTTCGAGCCTTGCAGGATACGCGCGGCTCCTCAGGCACAGTTAGGTGTCGGCACTGATCCTCACCAAGTTGCCAACAAATTGCAACACTATTTTCTATATATTATACCTCTTTACATTGATGATCCACTTACTTTGGGCTTAGTGTTCGTATTGAGCACTCTACATTGTCCATACAACCCCAGGACACCCAGAGACCACTTACTTCAGTCTCACGTGGTTGTTTATTTAACTTGCGCCCGTCAGGGATGCTGCATTCTCTCATTAGCAGCTGAAACTCTGCGAAAACACAATCACTCCATTTCAAACTATCTGGGGTATGTACGGAAAGGAGTGAAACAGATGGGAGTCAGGGCCGGACTGGGAACTGAAAGCAGCCCTGGCAAATTTTGCAAGACCAGCCCCCGTCCGGCGCGTAGCAGACCAGCCCCCGTCCAGCGCGTAGCGTGCGAGCCCAGCGAGCGAGCCCAGCGAGCGAGCCCGACAGCCACTAGGGGGGTTTGGGGGGGTTCTCCCCCCAAGAAAAGTTTGAAAAACGACAGACCAAAATGGTGAATTTTACAGCATATTTTTCATTACATATTTAAATTGTATCAACTTTCAAAGCACAGTAAACAGTAGATGATGACCTTAAAGAACATCAGGTTACCCACCCAGTCATATGTATTCATAGGCATTCTTTCAGAGAGCACCAAAAATAGACACAAGTTTGCGAGAATGTTCTGTACATTGGTCATCGAACGTCACGTCCGGTACATGCTGTGTTTCAACAAGTAACTCCTGTTGTGCACGAATCCTGGACGTTTTTCTCAGGCAGGAAGATGTAACATGCATTTGGTTAAAACACTATGGTAGGGTGACCAACTGGCATTGGTGCAAATTCAGGACGGTGAGTGTAAATATTCAGGACAAAGGGTCAAAATTCAGGACACAAATTCAGGACAGCAGGCCAAAATTCAGGACAAAACTTCAGGACAATAGGTACGTTTTACAGACACATCAGAGGTCGCGCAATAGTATATAAGTAAGCCTAGCCATTTCCAAACATATTCAACCATTTGCAAACCTATCCATCATGTATCCTTCCATCTATCATTTCACTCATCCATCCCTTCATCCATCCCCTCATCCATCCTTTCACTCATCCTCCATTATCCATCCATCCACCCTTTCACCCTATCCATCTGTACACTTATCCATCCACTCTTCATCCCATCCATCCATTCACTCATCCATTCAGCCATTTACCCTTTCACCAATCCAGCCATCCTTTCACTTACTAATCCTTCCACCCATCCACTATTTTAGTCATCCACCCATCCTCCCTTTCTCTCTCCATCGACCCTTTCACTTAGCCACCCTTCCTTCCCTCCATCCATCCACCTATCCATCTATCTACTCATCCACTCATGAATCCATCCATTGACCCTATCACTCATCCATCTATCATTTCACTCCTTCACACATCTATTCATCCTTTTGTCCATCTACCCTCCCTTTCACTCACTCATCCATCCTTACATCCACCCTTTCACTCATACGTCCATTCATTCACCCTTGCACTTATCAATCCAGCAATCCATCCATCATTTCACTCATCCACCTACCCTCCCATCATCCACCCAACCATCCACCCACCCACCATCCACCCACCCACTCATCCATCCTTTCACCCACCCACCATCCAATCCACTGGTCCATCCTTTCACCCACCCACTATCCACCCACCCACTCATCCATCCATCCTTTCACCCACCCACTCATCATCCATCCATCCTTTCACCCACCAACTCTCCATCCATCCATCCTTTCACCCACCAACTCTCCATCCATCCATCCTTTCACCCACCCATCATCCATCCATCCATCCGTCCTTCCCCTCATCATCCATCCTTCCCCTCATCATCCATCCTTCCCCTCATCATCCATCCTTTTCCCTCATCATCCATCCATCCTTTTCCCTCATCATCCATCCATCCATCCTTCTACCCACCCACTCATCATCCATCCTCCATCCATCCATCCTTCCCCTCATCATACATCCATCCATCCTTTCACTCACCCATCCATCTATCCTTTCCCTCTATCCATCCCCTCATCCATCCATCCATCCATCCATCCCCTCACCCATCCATCCATCCCCTCACCCATCCATCCATCCCCTCACCCATCCATCCTTCCTTCCCCTCACCCATCCATCCTTCCTTCCCCTCATCCATCCATCCTTCCCCTCATCCATCCATCCTTCCTCTCATCATCCATTCTTCCCCTCATCATCCATCCATCCATCCTTTCACCCACCCATCCATCCATCCTTCCCCTCTATCCATCCCCTCATCCATCCATCCATCCCCTCACCCATCCATCCATCCCCTCACCCATCTATCCTTCCTTCCCCTCACCCATCCATCCTTCCTTCCCCTCATCCATCCATCCTTCCCCTCATCCATCCATCCTTCCCCTCATCCATCCTTCCTTTCATCCATCATCCATCCTTCCCCTCACCCATCGATCCATCCATCCCATCCATTTATTCTTCCCCCTCGTCCATCCATCCATCCATCCATCCATCCTTCTCCTCATCCATCCTTCCCCTCCATCCATCCATCCATCCTTCTCCTCATCCATCCATCCTTCCCCTCCATCCATCCATCCATCCATCCTTCTCCTCATCCATCATCCTTCCCCTCATCCATCTTTCCCCTCATCCATCATCCAGCTACCCTTCCACCCATACATCCAGCTATTTACCATTTTCTCTCCATCCTTTCCCTCACTCATCAATCCATCCATCCTCTCTCATTATCCATTTATTCAATCTTTCATTCATCCATTCACCCTTTCACTAATTCATCCAGCCATTCACCCAACCCTTCACTTACTTACTCGCCCACCTTTCCATATTAATTTTGAGCTGAGCCCTTTTGAGAAGAGGCCCATCAAGAACGTCACCCTTGCTGCAGGGGCCGTTCCAGGCCTGGGACAGAAGCCACCCAGGGCGGAGACAGGATCCACCACAGGGGGGGACAAGAGCCATCACAGGTGGGGTGGACTGGAGCCACAACATGGGGGGGACAGGAGCCATCACAGGCGGGGGAGGGGGTGGGGGGTGGACTGGAGCCACCACATGGGGGGACAGGAGCCATCACTGAGGGGAGGGCAGGAGCCATCACAGGAGGGGGAACAGGATCCACCAGGGTGGGCACAGGGGTGGGCACGCAGTATTCTAGTATCATCTTGGGCTCCTCGCCCCCTCATGCACAAGACAACGAGAAGACAGGCTCTCTGTCCAAAATGCCATCCCCCACTGTGATGTACAGTACTTACAGGAGATACTCTAAGAGAACTGATTGAACGTGATTGTCCTCCATACTTTGTTAATCAGTGTGGGTGCAATTGTGCCATTTCTTTATTTTATTACATTATAGACTGCATGTTTGAAGAACCGAGGTTTGCTTACAATTTAGTGACAGTAATTACGCTCAGAACCACGTGCTGCCTCGGTGTAATCAGGGCTGTAATCTGGTCGAGTCTCGGATGTTTGGGGCCCTGGGTAGAAATGGAATGTGTGAGCCCCCCTCTAAATAGCAGAGACATGACACATTCAGGGCTGTTTGCATGTGAATAGATGTCGCTGCTCCTGAAGTTGCAGCCCCTCCCTCTCAGTCACCTTGGAAGCCCCTCTTAACAGGTCATCAAGGGCTGGAGGTGTGAGGGTTGCCCCCCCTCCCTCTCAGTCACCTTCGAAGCACCTCTTAACAGCCGGTCAACGAGGGCTGGAGGTGTGAGGGTTGCCACCCCGCTGTGCAATGTTGGCTGCAGTCTGATAAATTAGTTGTTTAACTATTATTTCTTATGCTGTGAAGCTAGCAGCTAACGTAAACTCTCTCTTTACTCAAATGATTGTTATTTCTGATATTTATGATTCCCTCTTCTTCACTGCTTTATTTTGTCCGCGAGCAAGTGTCACTCATAGTCGTTGAAATGTCACACATAATTTCAGTGAAATTATCAAAATCCTGGTCACACTCACACATACTAATCTGAAACCTTGGCAGCTATGAGTCAGTCACGTCCACACTGCCACCAGGGCCTGGTGGTCACGTGACGTAGCGCTGGAGAAGCAAACAGGCAGCGCAGCGCTGCCTGCTTCTTTACTTTCAAGTTTCTCGGGGGGGCCAGGGCCGGGCAGAAATTAAAACTGACTGACTCACTCACCTCGGCGCCGGCGGCCTGCTGTCCAGTGTCTGCTGACTGCTGTTGGTGGTGGGGTCGGTCAGTGTCGGGTCACGGACGGTGGCACAGGCACTGTAAAAGTAAAGTAAAGTCCACATTTGTAAAGCGCACAATCACCCGTAAGGGTCTCTAGGCGCTGGGGGCCGTCGGGAAGATTAAGCGAGCTATTGCCCAGAGTCACATGGTGCTGGGCTAACCTGCCGCCGGAGCCGGGGATCGAACCGTGGTCCCCAGATTCCAGCGTCAGTCGCCCTGGCCGCGGCGCCACACCTCTCCCACAACTGTGGCAGAGGGGGGTCGGGCTAGGCCTAGGCGGCGGCGCTAGTAGCCAGTCCACTGCCAGAAGCCAGCCATTAGAATAAAATTAATTTATGGGCCTGGGCCTGGGCCTGGCGGTACTCTCCAACTCCGTGCGCGACTGCAGACTCCTCTCGTCAGTCACGCGCAGGCCTGCCAATGCGCATACGGGAAGGAGGAGAATTACACCAGCCGCACCTAGAGAGGCGCGCCGCGGCCCGCGCGCAGACGCGGCAGAGGAGGGGGCAGGCATAATTCTGCGCACTGCGCACAGGCACCTCCCCCCTCATCCTCCATTTGTTTATTGTTAGGTAACGGCCCGGTTTGCATGCACATACTGAGGCTTGCAGTTGCAGCGCTTGCTTGGGGGGGGACGGGGTAGTGACAGTGTTCGTGCACGGTGCAGACAGTGACCTGCATGCATAGAGTGAGTCAGACACAGGATGATGTGCGAGTGCGGCCCTGAACAAAGTGACTGTCGTGACGCACGCTGCCGGGGGCAAAATCGGCCCCCAGACACAAAACCGCCCCCCTTTTCGGAAACCGGCCCCCAAAACCCTCCAGCCGACCGGGGGATTGCCCGGTGCCCGGACTCACCAGTCCGGGCCTGATCAGAGCCAGCATTGATTGGAACCAAATGGCAGCGCATTTGTCCTAACATAATACATCTTTGTTTTTTCCCTGACAAGCCACACAATCAGGGCTCAGTGTTAAAATGTAATACTCCAAAATATCATTGTGACTTTTATAATTCCAGGACATTTAGGGACCACCTAATTCGGTATCACGCAGTTGCTTGTTTACCCAGCACCTGTTACGGGCAACGCACAGAGATCCCTCAATAGCAGCGCACATTAGCGGCAATAATGGGTTACCAGCACACACATTTTCTGGATTGATTTAGAACATCCAGACTCCGCACATTAATACTGCCATATCATCATGCATCAGCAGTGGCATGGGGTTACCAAGGCACCTGCATGTTTGATTATTGGGGACCTATTACAATATAGACTTCATTTTTTAAGAAGTCATAACTGATCAGTAGTATCACCACAATACTGTCCAATTGAGTTCGATTTGGTCTATTTCTCCTTTTATGCTTGTCAATTCATGAGCTATACTTGTTTTAATGCCACAACCTTAAACTCAACAGGTTAGAGGTGGGTGTGTACCTCAGGTGAATTTCCTAGGACAGAGGTGTCCCGTTATCTGGCTTTTGCAGGTGAGTGACCCCATTCATAGCTTTTCAGCAACAAGGGCATAATGTAACACACCACATATGCTTTGCAAAATAACGATATTTTGACTATTTCTCTAACAATTGATGTTGATAATTTATATGTTGGTTTTTGTAACTTTAGAATGTCAAATGTTGGACAAATGTACAGCACATCTTTATACTGATTTAACTGCACGGCTTGTTGTTTATGTCTCACCCACAGGTCCCACCAGTGAAACCGTTGAACTGGCTTGATCACTGGTTTAGTATCTTGTATCATACATGCCGACATGCTCTTAGCCTTTCTTGATTTTTGACTCACTTTCACACAGCAGTAGCTAATATAGAGATCCTCATGAAATCCAGGACACTTCTAGGTCCTAGACTGAAACATGTTGATCACTACTCAGTAAGACTGCATCTAATGTCTGCAGCCGTACTCTCCAATTTTTGTTTTTATTTTAACCATAGCACAAGGTAGCAAGAATAAAGCTCATCAGGGTAACCCTGTAGCTATTTTTAGTCACCCACTTACCAGTACTGCACCTTTTCCCATCACCCAATCTGCTCATACTGGATTTCAGGAATACCCCTAATACTTGAAAACATCACTGAGTTCCCCCCTCGCAGAGAGGGGGTTGTAGCCCGCATCATGACTAGGCTTCATGATACTCGGAGGATTCCCCTTCATGAAGCATGACACCTTTGGTGGGTGAGGGAAACCGTCCTTCAAAGGGAAACTCCCTCCCCACAAGTCAGTCTGCTCCCTTATTTGACGTTCGCCCTGTTTCTTTGTATGTTTCTCACCAGGCTGTGTAATGCAACCCGGTGGAGAACATGCAAAGTGCCCAAGACTGTTTGGCCAGCCCAAGAGGGCTGACCAATCAGTAATGCGCACTTAAGCAGTGCAAACCACTCCTCCCCCCGCTCTGGACAGCCACACGCCATCCCTAGAGCCACTGACTTCAATTGGAAAAATAAAATTATAATGACGGTAAGCTATTGACATTTTATTTTTTCTTTCGAGCACTGAGGCGATGCTCCTCTGCCTTAGCGGAGGAGCCGCTGCTGCATTTTTGAATCAGATACCACCGCAACTCAGGTGTATCTGATCAAGGTTTACACCTGCAACTGCTGCTTTAATCAATTGATACACCCCACTGCAACATAGAATTAGGATGGGAACAGCTCATTCATGCCCCGTCATAATTGAAAATCGAAAAACATAGCAGAATCTCTTCTCTTAGCCTGCGAAAGGGATTTGTACAATGTTTTGCAGTCACAGACAATGTAATTTTACGATTTGCAGAGTTTGTGAATGCAAAACTGTGTTGTAAATTATGCCTTATTTTACTTTAAAATCAACAGATTTTTTGTATGACTACAATACAAGGATTTTAACAAGAGCAAAGGTCCTGGGCTTATCAAATACTTTCAAAGCAATGTCAAACATAGACTTAAATAAGAACTATGGCGTGATTTCACATGTCCAGCCGGACAAGGATTTATTTTTGAAAATTTTTGGAAAATAGAGTAATAAAACATGAATCAAGAAGACTGGGCACAAGCCTGTACCGAGTCAGGAGAAGAATAGAAAGAATGAAGAATTTTGACAGGCAAAAGGTGGAGCAACTGCCAGCTTATAATACAATGCAATCTTGTATAAGCATGCACAAACAGTGACTGCACTTAATATATAGGTTAAAGACATGCAGTTCTGTTATTACAGTCGACGTAACGTTTCGATCCCTAGCTCCAATTGTGTATTGGGATCATCTTCAGGACTAATAAAATTGCTATTGCCTGAGTTGTTTTGAGCCTGCAAGAATAAACAGGGGAAGAAAAGGGGAAAAAACATTTTCAGATAGATATTGCACATGTCATCCGTGTACGCGTTCGTGCAACACTTAAGATTACTAGTGTTCCTGTGAACTGCGGCGAGTGATGGGACCGGACTTGGAAGTGGATGTGGTGGGCTGGAGTCAGCTGTGAGCAGTCAAACAAGTTGCAGGCATGGCGTGATGGTACCCAGTGATGGGGTTCGAAAAAATCATTAGTGGTGCCAGGAAGGATTGTGGTGATGGGCAATTGGTGTGCCCCTACTGCGAGCCATATACATATAGCGAGGCGGGTCGATGTGAACCATGTGAGTGAGAATCGCGGCCGTGGTCGGAAGTAGAGGCGTGCGGGGAACAGCGACTGGTGGTGCCGAAAGTTTGACCAGACTCACCAAGCCTAATAGGCGAGTGAACTCCTGCTGGGTATGCAAGGAGAACGCGGTATTCTGAACTGTCTGGCACCTGTGGGTATAAACACGAAATTGAACACAAGTGCTGAGGCGGGACCATGCTTCGGGCGTGGGGACGTGGGGAGAGCGGGTTACCTCAATGGGAGATGCAGCCAGTGGGACGGGATGGCAGATCGGTGTCAAAACGCCTCATCCGAGAGCGCGGCTGCCTGTAAAGTAAAGTAAGGACAGGCATTCAACCCTGTCCTGTGGTGAATCATGCACGTTAGGAGGTGGGTGAAATGGGAAGGTTTACCTTGGGTCGGACTCGAGGAAATTAAGCGGTCCTAAGGGATGGGGAGTTGGCGTCTGTCGAAATTGGACAGTCCGCTGGCTTTCGAACCTATTAAAACAGGAGGCGAAACAGAATCAGACACCAGAGAGAATGGGCAACCGTTGTATCATGACTGAGGGCGGGAAGGGTTACCTTGCGAGGGTTCAGTTGAAAGCCGAGTCCCGTCTGTCACACACGATGGTGGAGGAGGGGCTGCACGGCGCCGGCGCTTGTATAGTTGCGTCAGTTATGCCGTTCATGGAAATGGGGGTAGGACTAGTTCTGTTCGAGGGACCACAGGATGGGCGCCATGTTGGTACAGTGGGGGGGTCCAGGCTAAGGAGGTGCCATTTTGGAGCAGTGTAGTGGGAGTGACTGAGTGAAGGGACGAACTGCGCAGTGGCATGCAAAGTGAAAGTGCAAATGCCTGGTTGGCAAGCAATAACATAACTATATATACAGAATTATATATACAATATATATACACAGCAACTATGGTTACTAGAAAGATTTACATTGTTTGTACAAGGTTCAGGACGTGAGGGCAATTCATTATAAGACTGTATATACAATATATACAACAACCGTATTTGCAAGAGACGTTGGTTTTGCATTATCTGTGTGGATAAGTAAAGACACCGTACATAGTTCCTGGTAACTGACAATGACCAAGCTGGTGGTTTGGTTTCAGGAGGTCATTGGGTCATCATGCAGTACCATCGTAAGTTGTGCTATAGGAGATTAGTCCAGTCTTCAGATCTATTTAGTCCATTTTGGATGGAATTGAACTGTATAATTGACTTAAGTTCTTCTTTGTTCAGAAATAATGTCATGTTGCCACCCCGCGGTGGTAATTTCAGTACTTTGAGGAGTGTCCATTTAAGGTCGTGTTCATTGTGTCCCATAGTGGCATAGTGTTCAACCAACGGGGCGTTCATTGTGCCGCATCGAATGCGGCTCTTGTGTTGACCAATCCTGGTGCGAACTCTCTGAGTGGTCTGTCCTATGTATATTTTCGGACAAGGACATTGGATGAGATATATCACGTTTTGGGTGTTACAATTTGAAAAAGCATGACTATGGACAGTGATGTTATCAAATGTAAAGCTTTTGCCCTCCATTGTCGAGCTGCAGTTATTACACCCCCCACATTTTGAATGACCAACAATGGGGGACAGACCCCATACAACTTCAAGGGTGGAAGCTGGGGGTGTGCAGGGTAACGCTGCTCTAACCAGATGGTCTTTAAGATTCTTGCTTTTCTTAAAAGCAAACAGAGGTTTGTCAATCTCAAGAATGCCGGAGTTGATAATTGGCCATTGTCTCAGTATTGTTTTTCTTAATTTGTGTGAAACGGGTGAGAATGTTGTAACACATGCAATGCGTTTCATGTCTTTTTTGGGCTGGGGTGTTAGCAAGACTTCTCTTGGACAAAAGCAAGCGCGTTTGGATGCATTCTTCACAATTTTTTGGGGGGACCCTCTTTCTTTTAGTTTAGAAGCTAGAACAGCTGCTTCTTGAAAATAATCAGTTTTACATGAACAATTGCATCGTATTCTCAAAAATTGAGAATAGGGCAAAGAGTCGCGCAGCGCTCTGGGGTGGTTACTGCTATATGACAACAGGGTATTCTTTTCTGTGGGTTTGCGGTAAAGCCGCGTAAGTAAGTGGCCTTCGTGATGAAAGATGGTAAGATCTAGAAAAGCCACAGAGTTATTGTCATTGGTTATGGTGAAAGTCAGACCGGAACAATTATTATTCATCCAGTGTAGAAATTGGCGCAGGTAATTGACATCCTCTTTCCAAATGATGAAAATGTCATCAATATACCTGCGCCAAAATCCAATATTTGTGAAGAAAGGATTGGACGGTGTAAGAATGACATTGGTTTCAAGCTGGTCCATGAAGAGTACTGCCAGGTTTGGGGCAAAAATGGCCCCCATAGAGGTCCCTTTGATCTGTTCAAAAAAATAATTTTTGAACATAGAGAAGTTCTTTGTGAGGCAGACCTCTAGAAGTTGGAGAATAAAGGTGGTTGGAACAGGGTGGGGTCGAGGTCTTGAGTCGAGGACTCGTTGGATCACAAGTAGGGCTGCTGTCTGGGGTATGTTCGTGTAGAGAGACTCTACATCCATTGTACATAGAGTCTCTACTACTGGATCAAAAGGGTGGTTTTCAACCATATTGATCATGTCCATTGAGTCCCTAATAAAAAATTGTGTTTTTGGGACAAAATCCTTAATGAAATAGTCTACATATGAGCCAAGGGGTTCCAGTATGGAACCGCATGCTGAGACTATAGGTCTGCCTGGTGGGTTCACTGCATTTTTGTGCATTTTGGGAAGAGTATATATTACTGGGATGCGTGGACTCTTTATATTTAGAAAATTAAATTCTTTTTTTGATAAAAAGCCAGTTTCTAGTCCTTCCTTGGTGGTTTGTTGAATCATGGTTTGTATTTCTTTTGTGGGATTGTAGGCCAACCTTCTATAGTGTTCCTTGTTATTTAATTGGCGCTCTATCTCTGTGGTATAGTCAGCCTTTTCCTGGAGCACGATGCCACCACCCTTATCGGCACTCTTGATTATCAAGGTGTCAATAGATTTAAGCTGGTTAATCGCCTGTTTTTCTTGCAGTGTAATATTATATGGAATAAATTTCCTTGATTTTTGAAGACAGGACAATTCCTTCAAAATGACTTTCTCGAATGTGACAACTTTGGCGGGAATCATCCCAGCTGAGGGGAGAAAAGTGGAGGGGGGGCGAAAGGGAGTGTTGGCACTGTGGTCAGTTGTAGGGTGCAGCTGAAAAAAGGCCTGAAGGCGAATGCGTCGAAAGAAACGCATGAGCTCAGTCTGGAGTTCCATATAGTCAGTAGGAATTGTGGGCACAAAGGATAAGCCTTTTTGGAGCAATGAAACTTCATTTTGCTCCAAAGTATGTGTAGACAAATTGAAAATAGGGATGGTATCAGTATTATGCGTTGTGGGCAAGCCCGTTGTTACCACTGGTAGTAATTGTTCCGGGTCCTGCGTTCTCCTGGTGGATTGTACCATCTTTAAGTCTTTTTTACTTTGCCTCGCTGTGGTGGATCCTGAGCTCCCCTGCCTCTGCCTAAAAAAGTATTATGGGGTGCTCCACCTCTTCTACTTGCGCTACTGCCTTCTCCTGGGTCAGAACTATCTGATGATTCAGCGGAAGTGTCCGAGAATCCGACTAGATTTTGGCGCCTATTGTACCTGCCCCAAGGGCGACTGTTCTGGTGTGATGGGTAAGATCTATTAGTATAGAAGTCTTTTTTCAGGTAAGGGTACACGGTCTCTAGGTTGTAGAAGTTTAGGTCTTTTTTTACTTTGTTGGATTTTTTGTTTTGCTCAATCCTATGGAAGTCTGCTATTGTTTTGTCTATCTGTTCTAGCAATTTATCAGAGTCCGATGAAGGATTGGAGTCTTTTATCTGTTTGAGAATGTCTGTGATTTCTATTTCTAGAGTTTTCAAAGTTTCAGTGGCGATGTCTATGCCAAGAACTAACCAGTGCCGTGAGCAAGTCGTCCCTATATAACTGAAGTTTTGAATGTACTTTGGATTATCAGTAAAGATCCCTGGGATGTTGCGGACCTGCAGACCTAAGGGGATGACCTCAGCTTTTAGATAGTCAGTTAGCATTAAGATCATTAGTTCCAATCTGACTTGTTTTTTCCTGAGCTTTTCTAATTGGTCTGGGATGGAGGTGTTAACAGATGTAGGTGTTTCTGCTGTGTCTGAGAGTAATGAAGGAAGAGAACAAAGATGTTTTATGTAATCATCAGTGTATAAAGGTGCGTGGGATGACATGCTTTTTAGGAAACAAAGGTGTTAGAGAAAGGGATAAGAGGAGATAAGAGGAGACTTAGTACTAGGGTTGACCCGCCCCCCAACAGAGGGTGGGTAAGAGGGAATAAAGACCCTTGCAATCTAGCGATTGCGCTATGTAGCAATATATTGAACAAGGGAACCCGTGTTAATGGCCAAGGACCTCGGGTAAATCGTATTTTAACAAGAACAAAGGTCCTGGGCTTATCAAATACTTTCAAAGCAATGTCAAACATAGACTTAAATAAGAACTATGGCGTGATTTCACATGTCCAGCCGGACAAGGATTTATTTTTGAAATTTTTGGGAAAATAGAGTAATAAAACATGAATCAAGAAGACTGGGCACAAGCCTGTACCGAGTCAGGAGAAGAATAGAAAGAATGAAGAATTTTGACAGGCAAAAGGTGGAGCAACTGCCAGCTTATAATACAATGCAATCTTGTATAAGCATGCACAAACAGTGACTGCACTTAATATATAGGTTAAAGACATGCAGTTCTGTTATTACAGTCGACGTAACGTTTCGATCCCTAGCTCCAATTGTGTATTGGGATCATCTTCAGGACTAATAAAATTGCTATTGCCTGAGTTGTTTTGAGCCTGCAAGAATAAACAGGGGAAGAAAAGGGGAAAAAACATTTTCAGATAGATATTGCACAAGTCATCCGTGTACGCGTTCGTGCAACACTTAAGATTACTAGTGTTCCTGTGAACTGAGGCGAGTGATGGGACCGGACTTGGAAGTGGATGTGGTGGGCTGGAGTCAGCTGTGAGCAGTCAAACAAGTTGCAGGCATGGCGTGATGGTACCCAGTGATGGGGTTCGAAAAAATCATTAGTGGTGCCAGGAAGGATTGTGGTGATGGGCAATTGGTGTGCCCCTACTGCGAGCCATATACATATAGCGAGGCGGGTCGATGTGAACCATGTGAGTGAGAATCGCGGCCGTGGTCGGAAGTGGAGGCGTGCGGGGAACAGCGACTGGTGGTGCCGAAAGTTTGACCAGACTCACCAAGCCTAATAGGCGAGTGAACTCCTGCTGGGTATGCAAGGAGAACGCGGTATTCTGAACTGTCTGGCACCTGTGGGTATAAACACGAAATTGAACACAAGTGCTGAGGCGGGACCATGCTTCGGGCGTGGGGACGTGGGGAGAGCGGGTTACCTCAATGGGAGATGCAGCCAGTGGGACGGGACGGCAGATCGGTGTCAAAACGCCTCATCCGAGAGCGCGGCTGCCTGTAAAGTAAAGTAAGGACAGGCATTCAACCCTGTCCTGTGGTGAATCATGCACGTTAGGAGGTGGGTGAAATGGGAAGGTTTACCTTGGGTCGGACTCGAGGAAATTAAGCGGTCCTAAGGGATGGGGAGTTGGCGTCTGTCGAAATTGGACAGTCCGCTGGCTTTCGAACCTATTAAAACAGGAGGCGAAACACAATCAGACACCAGAGAGAATGGGCAACCGTTGTATCATGACTGAGGGCGGGAAGGGTTACCTTGCGAGGGTTCAGTTGAAAGCCGAGTCCCGTCTGTCACACACGATGGTGGAGGAGGGGCTGCACGGCGCCGGCGCTTGTATAGTTGCGTCAGTTATGCCGTTCATGGAAATGGGGGTAGGACTAGTTCTGTTCGAGGGACCACAGGATGGGCGCCATGTTGGAACAGTGGGGGGGTCCAGGCTAAGGAGGTGCCATTTTGGAGCAGTGTAGTGGGAGTGACTGAGTGAAGGGACGAACTGCGCAGTGGCATGCAAAGTGAAAGTGCAAATGCCTGGTTGGCAAGCAATAACATAACTATATATACAGAATTATATATACAATATATATACACAGCAACTATGGTTACTAGAAAGATTTACATTGTTTGTACAAGGTTCAGGACGTGAGGGCAATTCATTATAAGACTGTATATACAATATATACAACAACCGTATTTGCAAGAGACGTTGGTTTTGCATTATCTGTGTGGATAAGTAAAGACACCGTACATAGTTCCTGGTAACTGACAATGACCAAGCTGGTGGTTTGGTTTCAGGAGGTCATTGGGTCATCATGCAGTACCATCGTAAGTTGTGCTATAGGAGATTAGTCCAGTCTTCAGATCTATTTAGTCCATTTTGGATGGAATTGAACTGTATAATTGACTTAAGTTCTTCTTTGTTCAGAAATAATGTCATGTTGCCACCCCGCGGTGGTAATTTCAGTACTTTGAGGACTGTCCATTTAAGGTCGTGTTCATTGTGTCCCATAGTGGCATAGTGTTCAACCAACGGGGCGTTCATTGTGCCGCATCGAATGCGGCTCTTGTGTTGGCCAATCCTGGTGCGAACTCTCTGGGTGGTCTGTCCTATGTATATTTTCGGACAAGGACATTGGATGAGATATATCACGTTTTGGGTGTTACAATTTGAAAAAGCATGACTATGGACAGTGATGTTATCAAATGTAAAGCTTTTGCCCTCCATTGTCGAGCTGCAGTTATTACACCCCCCACATTTTGAATGACCAACAATGGGGGACAGACCCCATACAACATCAAGGGTGGAAGCTGGGGGTGTGCAGGGTAACGCTGCTCTAACCAGATGGTCTTTAAGATTCTTGCTTTTCTTAAAAGCAAACAGAGGTTTGTCAATCTCAAGAATGCCGGAGTTGATAATTGGCCATTGTCTCAGTATTGTTTTTCTTAATTTGTGTGAAACGGGTGAGAATGTTGTAACACATAGCAATTTTATTAGTCCTGAAGATGATCCCAATACACAGTTGGAGCTAGGGATCGAAACGTTACGTCGACTGTAATAACAGAACTGCATGTCTTTAACCTATATATTAAGTGCAGTCACTGTTTGTGCATGCTTATACAAGATTGCATTGTATTATAAGCTGCCAGTTGCTCCACCTTTTGCCTGTCAAAAATCTTCATTCTTTCTATTCTTCTCCTGACTCGGTACAGGCTTGTGCCCAGTCTTCTTGATTCATGTTTTATTACTCTATTTTCCAAAATTTTTCAAAAATAAATCCTTGTCCGGCTGGATATGTGAAATCACGCCATAGTTCTTATTTAAGTCTATGTTTGACATTGCTTTGAAAGTATTTGATAAGCCCAGGACCTTTGTTCTTGTTAAAATACGATTTACCCGAGGTCCTTGGCCATTAACACGGGTTCCCTTGTTCAATATATTGCTACATAGCGCAATCGCTAGATTGCAAGGGTCTTTATTCCCTCTTACCCACCCTCTGTTGGGGGGCGGGTCAACCCTAGTACTAAGTCTCCTCTTATCTCCTCTTATCCCTTTCTCTAACACCTTTGTTTCCTAAAAAGCATGTCATCTCACGCACCTTTATACACTGATGATTACATAAAACATCTTTGTTCTCTTCCTTCATTACTCTCAGACACAGCAGAAACACCTACATCTGTTAACACCTCCATCCCAGACCAATTAGAAAAGCTCAGGAAAAAACAAGTCAGATTGGAACTAATGATCTTAATGCTAACTGACTATCTAAAAGCTGAGGTCATCCCCTTAGGTCTGCAGGTCCGCAACATCCCAGGGATCTTTACTGATAATCCAAAGTACATTCAAAACTTCAGTTATATAGGGACGACTTGCTCACGGCACTGGTTAGTTCTTGGCATAGACATCGCCACTGAAACTTTGAAAACTCTAGAAATAGAAATCGCAGACATTCTCAAACAGATAAAAGACTCCAATCCTTCATCGGACTCTGATAAATTGCTAGAACAGATAGACAAAACAATAGCAGACTTCCATAGGATTGAGCAAAACAAAAAATCCAACAAAGTAAAAAAAGACCTAAACTTCTACAACCTAGAGACCGTGTACCCTTACCTGAAAAAAGACTTCTATACTAATAGATCTTACCCATCACACCAGAACAGTCGCCCTTGGGGCAGGTACAATAGGCGCCAAAATCTAGTCGGATTCTCGGACACTTCCGCTGAATCATCAGATAGTTCTGACCCAGGAGAAGGCAGTAGCGCAAGTAGAAGAGGTGGAGCACCCCAGAATACTTTTTTAGGCAGAGGCAGGGGAGCTCAGGATCCACCACAGCGAGGCAAAGTAAAAAAGACTCAAAGATGGTACAATCCACCAGGAGAACGCAGGACCCGGAACAATTACTACCAGTGGTAACAACGGGCTTGCCCACAACGCATAATACTGATACCATCCCTATTTTCAATTTGTCTACACATACTTTGGAGCAAAATGAAGTTTCATTGCGCCAAAAAGGCTTATCCTTTGTGCCCACAATTCCTACTGACTATATGGAACTCCAGACTGAGCTCATGCTTTTCTTTCGACGCATTCGCCTTCAGGCCTTTTTTCAGCTGCACCCTACAACTGAACACAGTGCCAACACTCCCTTTCGCCCCCCCTCCACTTTTCTCCCCTCAGCTGGGATGATTCCCGCCGAAGTTGTCACATTCGAGAAAGTCATTTTGAAGGAATTGTCCTGTCTTCAAAAATCAAGGAAATTTATTCCATATAATATTACACTGCAAGAAAAACAGGCGATTAACCAGCTTAAATCTATTGACACCTTGATAATCAAGAGTGCCGATAAGGGTGGTGGCATCGTGCTCCAGGAAAAGGCTGACTATACCACAGAGATAGAGCGCCAATTAAATAACAAAGAACACTATAGAAGGTTGGCCTACAATCCCACAAAAGAAATACAAACCATGATTCAAAAAATCACCAAGGAAGGACTAGAAACTGGCTTTTTATCAAAAAAAGAATTTAATTTTCTAAATATAAAGAGTCCACGCATGCCAGTAATATATACTCTTCCCAAAATGCACAAAAATGCAGTGAACCCACCAGGCAGACCTATAGTCTCAGCATGCGGTTCCATACTGGAACCCCTTGGCTCATATGTAGACTATTTCATTAAGGATTTTGTCCCAAAAACACAATGTTTTATTAGGGACTCAATGGACATGATCAATATGGTTGAAAACCACCCTTTTGATCCAGTAGTAGAGACTCTATGTACAATGGACGTAGAGTCTCTCTACACGAACATACCCCAGACAGCAGCCCTACTTGTGATCCAACGAGTCCTCGACTCAAGACCTCGACCCCACCCTGTTCCAACCACCTTTATTCTCCAACTTCTAGAGGTCTGCCTCACAAAGAACTTCTTTATGTTCAAAAATGATTTTTTTGAACAGATCAAAGGGACCTCTATGGGGGCCATTTTTGCCCCAAACCTGGCAGTACTCTTCATGGACCAGCTTGAAACCAATGTCATTCTTACACCGTCCAATCCTTTCTTCACAAATATTGGATTTTGGCGCAGGTATATTGATGACATTTTCATCATTTGGAAAGAGGATGTCAATTACCTGCGCCAATTTCTACACTGGATGAATAATAATTGTTCCGGTCTGACTTTCACCATAACCAATGACAATAACTCTGTGGCTTTTCTAGATCTTACCATCTTTCATCACGAAGGCCACTTACTTACGCGGCTTTACCGCAAACCCACAGAAAAGAATACCCTGTTGTCATATAGCAGTAACCACCCCAGAGCGCTGCGCGACTCTTTGCCCTATTCTCAATTTTTGAGAATACGACGCAATTGTTCATGTAAAACTGATTATTTTCAAGAAGCAGCTGTTCTAGCTTCTAAACTAAAAGAAAGAGGGTACCCCAAAAAAATTGTGAAGAATGCATCCAAACGCGCTTGGTTTTGTCCAAGAGAAGTCTTGCTAACACCCCAGCCCAAAAAAGCCATGAAACGCATTGCATGTGTTACAACATTCTCACCCGTTTCACACAAATTAAGAAAAACAATACTGAGACAATGGCCAATTATCAACTCCGGCATTCTTGAGATTGACAAACCTCTGTTTGCTTTTAAGAAAAGCAAGAATCTTAAAGACCATCTGGTTAGAGCAGCGTTACCCTGCACACCCCCAGCTTCCACCCTTGATGTTGTATGGGGTCTGTCCCCCATTGTTGGTCATTCAAAATGTGGGGGGTGTAATAACTGCAGCTCGACAATGGAGGGCAAAAGCTTTACATTTGATAACATCACTGTCCATAGTCATGCTTTTTCAAATTGTAACACCCAAAACGTGATATATCTCATCCAATGTCCTTGTCCGAAAATATACATAGGACAGACCACCCAGAGAGTTCGCCCCAGGATTGGCCAACACAAGAGCCGCTTTCGATGCGGCACAATGAACGCCCCGTTGGTTGAACACTATGCCACTATGGGACACAATGAACACGACCTTAAATGGACAGTCCTCAAAGTACAAAAATTACCACCGCGGGGTGGCAACATGACATTATTTCTGAACAAAGAAGAACTTAAGTCAATTATACAGTTCAATTCCATCCAAAATGGACTAAATAGATCTGAAGACTGGACTAATCTCCTATAGCACAACTTACGATGGTACTGCATGATGACCCAATGACCTCCTGAAACCAAACCACCAGCTTGGTCATTGTCAGTTACCAGGAACTATGTACGGTGTCTTTACTTATCCACACAGATAATGCAAAACCAACGTCTCTTGCAAATACGGTTGTTGTATATATTGTATATACAGTCTTATAATGAATTGCCCTCACGTCCTGAACCTTGTACAAACAATGTAAATCTTTCTAGTAACCATAGTTGCTGTGTATATATATTGGATATATAATTCTGTATATATAGTTACGTTATTGCTTGCCAACCTGGCATTTGCACTTTCACTTTGCATGCCACTGCGCAGTTCGTCCCTTCACTCAGTCACTCCCACTACAATGCTCCAAAATGGCACCTCCTTAGCCTGGACGCCCCCACTGTTCCAACATGGCGCCCATCCTGTGGTCCCTCGAACAGAACTAGTCCTACCCCCATTTCCATGAACGGCATAACTGACGCAACTATACAAGCACCGGCGCCGTGCAGCCCCTCCTCCACCATCGTGTGTGACAGACGGGACTCGGCTTTCAACTGAACCCTCGCAAGGTAACCCTTCCCGCCCTCAGTCATGATACAACGGTTGCCCATTCTCTCTGGTGTCTGATTGTGTTTCGCCTCCTGTTTTAATAGGTTCGAAAGCCAGCGGACTGTCCAATTTCGACAGACGCCAACTCCCCATCCCTTAGGACCGCTTAATTTCCTCGAGTCCGACCCAAGGTAAACCTTCCCATTTCACCCACCTCCTAACGTGCATGATTCACCACAGGACAGGGTTGAATGCCTGTCCTTACTTTACTTTACAGGCAGCCGCGCTCTCGGATGAGGCGTTTTGACACCGATCTGCCGTCCCGTCCCACTGGCTGCATCTCCCATTGAGGTAACCCGCTCTCCCCACGTCCCCACGCCCGAAGCATGGTCCCGCCTCAGCACTTGTGTTCAATTTCGTGTTTATACCCACAGGTGCCAGACAGTTCAGAATACCGCGTTCTCCTTGCATACCCAGCAGGAGTTCACTCGCCTATTAGGCTTGGTGAGTCTGGTCAAACTTTCGGCACCACCAGTCGCTGTTCCCCGCACGCCTCCACTTCCGACCACGGCCGCGATTCTCACTCACATGGTTCACATCGACCCGCCTTGCTATATGTATATGGCTCGCAGTAGGGGCACACCAATTGCCCATCACCACAATCCTTCCTGGCACCACTAATGATTTTTTCGAACCCCAACACTGGGTACCATCACGCCATGCCTGCAACTTGTTTGACTGCTCACAGCTGACTCCAGCCCACCACATCCACTTCCAAGTCCGGTCCCATCACTCGCCGCAGTTCACAGGAACACTAGTAATCTTAAGTGTTGCACGAACGCGTACACGGATGACATGTGCAATATCTATCTGAAAATGTTTTTTCTCCTTTTCTTCCCCTGTTTATTCTTGCAGGCTCAAAACAACTCAGGCAATAGCAATTTTATTAGTCCTGAAGATGATCCCAATACACAATTGGAGCTAGGGATCGAAACGTTACGTCGACTGTAATAACAGAACTGCATGTCTTTAACCTATATATTAAGTGCAGTCACTGTTTGTGCATGCTTATACAAGATTGCATTGTATTATAAGCTGCCAGTTGCTCCACCTTTTGCCTGTCAAAAATCTTCATTCTTTCTATTCTTCTCCTGACTCGGTACAGGCTTGTGCCCAGTCTTCTTGATTCATGTTTTATTACTCTATTTTCCAAAAATTTTCAAAAATAAATCCTTGTCCGGCTGGACATGTGAAATCACGCCATAGTTCTTATTTAAGTCTATGTTTGACATTGCTTTGAAAGTATTTGATAAGCCCAGGACCTTTGTTCTTGTTAAAATACGATTTACCCGAGGTCCTTGGCCATTAACACGGGTTACAACACACAAAAGAGCAGACCAGGTCTGGAGAAAGGTGTGTAGCTGTACTGGCCAGGGTGCAGAATAAACGGATGTATACATGAACACATGATGCTGAAAATCACTGGCTAGATAAATCCCATCAGACCACCCTCATGGTGGAATTTACGTCATGTGGGATGTTACTGATCATTCCAAAACACAACCGACCATGTAGTGCCGATGTGGAAATGGATGTCAGGAAGATAGCCGTGATAATCATCATAAAGTGATAATTGCTAAAGTGCAGTGCCTATATGACAGTAGTGAAATAAAATTGACTACATGGGCGTTATAAAGTATTCAAACCGCACTCCATGTGTCAACAGTTAAAAACACGCCGGGTAATAAGATTACCCAATGGCGCAGTGATGAACGATCGACATGTTTCAGCTCTAGGGACTTTCCCCAGCTTTCTTCAGGACCAAAACTAGTATGGCTACTGCAACCATAAGTGAAATGTTAAACCAATATCAAACAATGTACTAAAAATTGGGTACATATCTACCAGGAACCATCACCGTTGAATGTCCACTGGAAGGCAAGGAGAATATCTTCTTCCTACAAAATGAAGTTTGATTTACAACAACACCATATATCTAATATGCATCAAGACACCTACACATAAGCCGCACAGACAAAACACACTTGCATGAATAATTGACATTCAGCATAATTTGAAAAAAGCTAAATAGCTCAAACAACATGAGGCATTTCCTCATGATGCTACTCACCCAGCCTTGTGTGGGTGAAGACCCCACCTCACCCGGCAACCGCTCGGGAGTATGAGGCCCCGCTCTATAGTGTAGATAAAAAGAAACCATGAGTACACAGCTCTATAGTTTCTAAGCCAATTGCTCTACACAGAAACCTAACAGACGTGTGATAGTGCCCCAACTGTTCACCCTCTCAAACCTACATAAATGTCCATCAGACATATTGCAGACCCAAATGCTAAAGAGCCCCTAGTCACTCGGACACGGGAACTTACCCATGTTTGACCAGTGTGGGTGTTCCTCATAGGTTGTAAAAAACATATCCTAGAAAGCAGTATGTAGTTATGTGTACCCCCGGACCAGTAATCAGGAATAACCATGGTGAAGGGTTCAACAGATACCCAACAATATTAAACAGCAAAGTCCTTGGTGAACACCTAAAACTCATGGGCTTTAACGTGCCGTCAGATAGATAACACAAGTTTCCTCCCCTGCATCACGAGACTCAATAGAACGAGTCACCACAATTCTACCACTAGCAAATATAAGTTAACTATAGCGAGAAACCCAGAGGACTGACCTGTCCGTCGGTGCCACGGATTGTGAACCGAGCGGAAGTGGAGGTGTCGGTGTAACCACCCATCGTACTTTTATAACCACCGATATTTGAAAGAAGTGGCCGTAATCGCCATTGAGAAACGGCAAACTCTTGCGTGAAAAGAGAGACACTATTCATACGCGCATGCGCAATGGCGCGAGACAAACTGAGGACGTCCGCGTGAGCAGAAAGATACTGCTCTTGCGCGCATGCGCTTTGACGAGAAACTCACAAATAATAACGTATAGATCGTTACTATCTATGTAATTGTAAGAAGGAAAGCACCAACTAACAATTAACAGGGACATAGATGACGGGGGTTCAGGTGGTATAGACGAAACCCGAATATACAGGCAATGCTGTTCAAAATAGAAGAGCATCCAGTGAGTAATCACTTAGGTCTAAAAAGAACCCCGAATCCTTATATATGTCCGATAGTAGGACCGTGTATAAGTGTCCACCGCCCGGTGGTTGTTTTTATAAAAAAGGGTTTAAGCTGAGGTATCTCGGGTGGGTAACTTGTGGTGTGGAGGGGCTTGGACCTCAATAAGCAATCAGAAAAATGATTTGTCTGTGTAGCGTCACACTAAAAATGGAGTGTGACATCCACTTCAGACTGTTTCCCATACGGAGTACTGTATCTCCAAATACACACTAGTAATAAAGTTATAAAAGCTCGCTTTTCATTAGGGCACAACATGGCCCATGAATAGGGTCATTATGTTCATGCTTAAAGGCATTCATAATTGTCTCAGATTAGCATTAACACGGGTTCCCTTGTTCAATATATTGCTACAATACAAGGATGGCTCAATGTCAATCCCCATAAACATGAAGTGGGCGCTCTACTCCAACTCTGAAGTTCTGGATTATGAATGTCACATTCTATTGTGAATGTATGGAAATATACTACTCTATGTTGCCACTGACTAGCTGACTGAAAGACATATGAGGTCCCTTTCAAACTTACTTTCTAAGTCGCGCTCATAGGAACACCCAGACGGTTGACTAGATAAAGTGGACCAGGAAATGAATCCTGGTGACGAACTGTTTGTTATGTGATGTGCGTTGTCTTGACCAACATTTAAGCTAATTAACATTTGCTACCCAGGGGCATGAAAATCACATGATGCACCACAATTGCGGTTCAATGTCTGCGTATAAAATTATGTCATGTAACTCTCACTGTATCCTAAATTTTTGCAGTACACCATTTTATTTTGTACAACCTGATTTGACTCCAAAACAAGTTTATTAAAAATATAAAATGATTAAAAAACAAGCGTCAAACCCGGGGTGTAGTGGCTGAGATCATTTGACACTAGTGTCCTGAGGTCCGAGATAATGTAGGAGTGCATCATACTTACCTAAAGAAGGCACTCAAATATTATGTGTGACTAACTTTACGAATGAAGGGGTATCATTTATTTTGAATATTCCATGTAGAGGTCAATGTGCATAAAACATGACTAATGGAAAATATTGTAAGGGACGTGTTAGTATTTACGAGAAAATAATGGGTTAACATGATATTATGATGTTAGTAATTAATGTAGGTGGGTAGGTTGAAGTCTAATTATTTGAATGTGGAGTTAGAATGTAATATTATTAATTTGGTGGAAATTATATAGTAGTGAATTATACACATTTATGTATTAACTACTGAGAAATGTGCACGTATATTCATTGGTTGAATGATGCATGCCTGAATTGTGCAGTCTTACCCACAAACACATCTTTACCATGCAGGTCTTTACCATTCATGCCTTTACCATGCAATTTCATGGTAAAGACATAATTAGTCAAGGGACACTGTGCTAAGGATCATACCCCACCTGAAAACTGTCCCTTTTCCACAGCCCTGCTACGAGCCCTAAAAATGAACCCCACACCCTATAAACTACTCACTCCCAGCCCTCTCCACCCTGAGCCGTAGAAACTGCCCCTTGCACCTGTAAAGCCCCCTGACCCAGCCCTCACCCCTGCCCTGAATCTTAAAATTACCCCACCCGAAAAACTATATCCCACCCCTCCAAGACCCAGTCCCAGCCGCACTTACCTCACTGCATCTTCTCATGATCCTTCCTCTTCCTGTGCCTGCCCATCTGCTCTGTATCTAGACTGTGCATTAGCTTAACCACGCTTATACGTGGTTAAGGCATATGCATGTTTAAGGCAAGCATGGTTCGGCTTGCAGGGAACCGGCACGCGTGGCTGAGCCCCCATTGTTAAGGCCATTATTGCATTTAAGTTGGCTATTATTTTAGTCCTACTGTGTGGTGATTTAACTTCATGTGTGATTTATTCTAGCCTGGAGAGAAAACAACTACGGGGTGGCTCTGATCAGCAAGGCTGAGCCAAAATACTAGTAAACAAAAGAAGGTGCCAGTGCTGATATGAGTACAATTCATGCAACAAATGACCAAAACAGGACTTGACAAAAATCAAGAACGGGGATAACTATTTAATAGTTTTTTTATTTTGGCAGTGTTTTGGAACAAAGAAGAAAGAAGGCTTCTCTATTTTTCATTTACAATTTTTCATTTACACGAGAACGTGTTTGCAAAAGGACACATACAAATTAGAGAAGTAGTTGTGGATAATCAATCAGGCAATATTCCAGACATATCACAGACATTCAACACACATTCATACCACTCGGTGACGGGGATATAGAGGGTTTACAATTCTTAAAATATGTACACAATATACTGCAAAATGGACAAGGTGTATACTACAAGGTGAAAAAAGGAACAGGCCACCGTCTGCGCATACAATTTACAGAAATTGAAAAAACAATAAGTTTTTTACTGTACAATCCTAACTGGATCAGCAAACCACAAGTTTTTTAATTAGGACAACTAGGTATTGTACTAGCGACTAAGAGAGGACAACTATGGACTCTTGCCGCTCTTGCAGACTCCGTGTGGCAAGGGCCTACGCGTTTCGAATCCCGCTGATTTTTCTGGGATTCTCTTCAGGGCCTTATGTAGTATCTGGATGGTAAAAAAGAAACAAAGGAAAGCCGTGTTAAGGACACGAATTAGAAAAGAACTGTTAAAGGAGTTAATTAAACATTGGAGAGACCAACCATCAGCTAACTAAACAAAGTGAAATTCCATAACTCTGGAGTCTTGCCAGTGGCACAAAGTTTCATTTAAAGTAGAAGGGGGGGCACACAATACTGTCATTAAGTGCACGAGACATCGTTGGAATTAACCTTCAAGTCTAAAGAGCGTTATCCTTGCCTGATGTTCATGCTGTAGAAGCCTTCTTCTTTAAGAAGTGCAGTCAATGGGCGTGCAAGGGGAAACACAGGGTTTCTACCCGTGGCACTTGGTAACAGGAATTCCAGGCGGCGTGCCGTTTTAGGTAATTTGAGACGGGGTTCTACGAAGTCAAAAAGAAGTGAAGAAAAACGAGGGTTAATAAGACGCTTAATATAGAGCGTGTAGGATATCGAACAACTGGTGACTCGCTATTACCTCAATTGGTCTAGAAATGTACTATAGACCA
This sequence comes from Lissotriton helveticus, assembly GCF_964261635.1. Taxonomy (NCBI): domain Eukaryota; kingdom Metazoa; phylum Chordata; class Amphibia; order Caudata; family Salamandridae; genus Lissotriton; species Lissotriton helveticus. The sequence continues at coordinate 1,712,178,873 of NC_136059.1, forward strand.
GTTTGGGTTTTTTTTTGTTGATGCAAAAGTTCTGCAGATTACAAAGAAAAAAAGGAAGAAAAGCAACGGAGTCGGTGAAAAGTTGTTTGGAGATTAAAACTATTCTATCTTAAGATCGCCACAGGGTTATACTTACAGCTGTGTTTAACTTGCATGTACACGAGTCAAAAAGTCCGGAGTTCAATGGGCTGATGCCTAGAAGAAGGGAAGATGGTATGAGTCCGGGTACAACTAGTAGCCATGATCTAAGGAAGTGTATACGAGAGGACGCTTACCGCCTGGTTCATGCGAAGACGCTTTTTCAGACTGGAAGGTATACGCAGGGGGGACTTGATTTAAAGTCAAGCTAGAATGCAAATACAGAACGCCTAATTAGAGCCCCGAACGTGGAAACAACAAGGGATAAAGGGGTAAGAAGGTCCTTAACTTACTTGTAGAGCCTACCGGCAGCCGCCGGTCTGCTGGCGTCGCGACGGGTACTAATCTTTGGCGCATGCGTATAGCAGACCAGAGGTTACTGCTATCTGGCTTATATAGGGTTGGAAGGCGCGCTAAAGCGGCCGGTGCAAAGGCCCGGGCTGGAGTCAAAGAAGCGTAGCGTGTAAGAAACCGGAGCGTCACTCAACACTAATAAAAGAAAATGAAGGATTTTTTTAAAGGGCTTTAAAAGGAACCCATTTTCAGCGCCTGCTGCGCGGGTGGCTTTAAACAAAGAGAAGGTAATGGAGATTAATAAGGATTTAATAAAAATGTATGTACAAAGCAGAACCCACCTCAAAGAGGTGTACCTGGAATGGTTGCACTACACATCTATCATCAACTAGATGAGGTGGTCTGGAAATTACAGCGTACATAAATATCACGGACAGTGGACACGCTGTTTGCTCTTGACATCTGGGAATACATTAAAGCAAGGAACTTATCACAATTTAAAGATTTCACCCAGTTCATTAAGACCGGAAGTCGTCGTGTCAAATTTAACAATAAGGTATGCCTCCCGTTTTGACAGTTGTAAATTCATATCACCCCCACGAGGATCTTTTTCAATGCGTGATATTACCGTCCATTTGAGGTCACTGATCTTGTGTTGCATTTGTGCCCAATGTTGCATCAATGGGGCGTTCTCAACTTTATGTCGCAACCTAGATTTATGTTGAGAAATACGCTGTCGTGCTTCTTGAACATCAGGCAAGGATAACGCTCTTTAGACTTGAAGGTTAATTCCAACGATGTCTCGTGCACTTAATGACAGTATTGTGTGCCCCCCCTTCTACTTTAAATGAAACTTTGTGCCACTGGCAAGACTCCAGAGTTATGGAATTTCACTTTGTTTAGTTAGCTGATGGTTGGTCTCTCCAATGTTTAATTAACTCCTTTAACAGTTCTTTTCTAATTCGTGTCCTTAACACGGCTTTCCTTTGTTTCTTTTTTACCATCCAGATACTACATAGGGCCCTGAAGAGAATCCCAGAAAAATCAGCGGGATTCGAAACGCGTAGGCCCTTGCCACACGGAGTCTGCAAGAGCGGCAAGAGTCCATAGTTGTCCTCTCTTAGTCGCTAGTACAATACCTAGTTGTCCTAATTAAAAAACTTGTGGTTTGCTGATCCAGTTAGGATTGTACAGTGAAAAACATATTGTTTTTTCAATTTCTGTAAATTTTATGCGCAGACGGTGGCCTGTTCCTTTGTTCACCTTGTAGTATACACCTTGTCCATTTTGCAGTTTATTGTGTACATATTTTAAGAATTGTAAACCCTCTATATCCCCGTCACCGAGTGGTATGAATGTGTGTTGAATGTCTGCGATATGTCTGGAATATTGCCTGATTGATTATCCACAACTACTTCTCTAATTTGTATGTGTCCTTTTGCAAACACGTTCTCGTGTAAATGAAAAATTGTAAATGAAAAATAGAGAAGCCTTCTTTCTTCTTTGTTCCAAAACACTGCCAAAATAAAAAACTATTAAATAGTTATCCCCATTCTTGATTTTTGTCAAGTCCTGTTTTGGTCATTTGTTGCATGAATTGTACTCATATCAGCACTGGCACCTTCTTTTGTTTATTTATTCTAGCCTAACACTGCATTTCAGTGCAAGTATTTGATGCGGTTAACATTTGACTTGTGCTTAACCTTCAATGTGGAATATTTTCGTTGTATTTTGTCGCCATTGCAGGTGTGGATTACGCTATATTAGTTAGCATAGAAGAGTTTTTGTTTTCTTTGATTGTGAGGTGTGAAAGGGTAAAGTAGCACTAGCACAAAAGGAATGTGGTAACGAGCTTGAGGATGAGTTCCCATGGAAGAGAAGAAGAATTGAGATGTGGAGGATCAGCGGAGTTCCAGTGGAGTATGGTTTAAGCAGCGATGGCAGAAGAGTGAGTATTAATAGGGGTTTTGACGATCATGCTTAGATTGCAATAAATTATGGATTGTAGGGTTGTCCAGCGGAGAGGTTGTGAGAGTTGTGTGAGTGATGCTGAGTTGTTGAATTGTTGAAGTTGTTCAAGTCGATATATTATAAGATGCAGAATACACCATATTATATTTGTCTGCTAAGTTTTGTGGCACTGTCGTGAAACCTTGTTGACGGTCCAAATTGAGATAGTGTCCAAGTGAAAGTTTAAGTTAGTTTATTTAATCTTTTTGCGCAGAAGGGAAAACCATACTGATAAGTGAATCCCCGCTTTGGGTGCTTGAAATCTATTGATCTTTTAGTGGAGCAGACAATTGTTGTTGTTAGTGAAAGAAAGTGTGGAGAAATTGTGAAGGAGGGTGAACAGCTGTGAGGAGTGAGAGTGACGCCATAGAGTGCCACATTGCGATAGGTCGGTGGGTGTAACGTCGAGCTGAAATTTGTTGAAATAGTTTCTTGAATGTTGGATTGCTATTGGTGATCACAATGACGAGAAACTTAAAAATCGTTTACATTTTATTTGAGTTGAAATTGATGAAATAAGAGATTGGAAATGAGATGTTTTGAAGCAATAAGAGATATGATGGGAGGAGATGTAGGGGTGCCTACTAGAATTGACGAGGAAGTGCCTCCGGGGGATATGTCAGCACAGTATATGGCGACAAAAATAGGGTTACATGCTAATATTTGGCTTACAAATTGGGACAGGATCAAAGAGAAAGCAGGTGCATTGATATTACCACGCTATGGTACTTTCAATTTGAGAATAATTGACCATTTGAGAGGAATATTATTTGCAAAGAAACCATTACCTATATCTACACAATTTGTAGTGATTGATGCATGGGAACGTGCAGCCCATGAAAAACAGAGAAATACAAATCAACAGAGGATGGCAAAAGTGATGTGTGCATATGCAGAGCTCAGAAGAATCAACAATAGAAGAGATGGAGAATAGATATGATTGAGGGAACAAGATTGTACCCCACCATAATGAGCAAGGGAAATGAGGATAAGCGAAGGAGAAGAGAACAGAGGCAGAGGGAGATGCAGAAAGCAATCGTGATGCAAGTGATAGTCTTCTGGTTGGGTTTTTGGCTGAACGTCCGCCTCCATATAATCAGACACCAATGGAAAGAGGGGGAAATGTGAATATTACTGATAGCTCTGACAGTGCTTCAGCACCAGTTGCTCCTAGTCACAGGCTTGTAGGGGTTATATCGACTGGGGAAAACGAACTGTAACCTCAGGAAATTGTAACACTTAGTTGGCTTCAGTCAATCCAGCTTCTGGATGCTCTTACAGTACAGTGTTCATCGAGCCTTCCTCTCTCCCAGCCTAACTGTGACCACCTGGACCTGCTTCAGAACGGTCGCTCCACCACGCTCCTCCTGTTCATCAGCTGATACGCTCCCTGGTATCGTTATAGCGCGCTTTACACAGGACTGCTGTTACCTTGCATTATAGCGCCTCACACGCATAACGCCACTGTCAATATCTGCCTCATTCAGCGCGACCTCGCTCAGGCTGTTGGAATCATTCTAGGCTTGTCTGTGCATTTGATTTTAGAGCACTGCTCACGCGATCGTTTGTAATTGTGTTTCATTTAAACTGCGCATTTGCTCTGATTGTGCTGCTCACTCGTCGTATTTCTGTTGTTGCTGCCCCTGACTGCCTTTTCCTCTGACCCTCCATTTTGTTGTTGTTGATATCCCCTGGCCCGCCCCTCAGCCACACTACCGCCTCCCTGCTGCCCCTCCCACCCACGTTCATCGAGCCTTCCTCTCTCCCAGCCTAACTGTGACCACCTGGACCTGCTTCAGAACGGTCGCTCCACCACGCTCCTCCTGTTCATCAGCTGATACGCTCCCTGGTATCGTTATAGCGCGCTTTACACAGGACTGCTGTTACCTTGCATTATAGCGCCTCACACGCATAGCGCCACTGTCAATATCTGCCTCATTCAGCGCGACCTCGCTCAGGCTGTTGGAATCATTCTAGGCTTGTCTGTGCATTTGATTTTAGAGCACTGCTCACGCGATCGTTTGTAATTGTGTTTCATTTAAACTGCGCATTTGCTCTGATTGTGCTGCTCACTCGTCGTATTTCTGTTGTTGCTGCCCCTGACTGCCTTTTCCTCTGACCCTCCATTTTGTTGTTGTTGATATCCCCTGGCCCGCCCCTCAGCCACACTACCGCCTCCCTGCTGCCCCTCCCACGCTCCGCCCCCTCCACTCTCCTTATATGGCTCATGTCCCAACGTGCAGCGTCCACGCGCTACGGCCGCGCCGAAGGTGCGCCAAAGGTAAGCCCGTCTACGCCCGTCCGTGCCTGGACCGCGCCATGCGCCAGACCCCCTGGTTCCCGTAATGCCCAGCCCACTCGCTTCACCTACGATGCCACTACCCTCCTAGCCCTTAACCCCGGCCGATCCCCCAACTGCGCCCAAGCCGCTCCTGGACACACCCATGGACCCTTCTCTTGCAACTCCTGCAAGTTCGACAGCACCAAAACCAACTCCTCATCCGCCAACACCATACAGAGACCTGACACCAACCACCTTAAATGCATCCTGCTCAACACCCACTCAGTCCACAGACACGCCATTGACCTCTGGAATCTACTAGACACCATCTCACCAGACGTCGCCTTCCTAACAGAAACTTGGATGAATGCCTCTTCAGCCCCAGACATCACCATTGCCATCCCGGAAGGATACAAGATCATCCGCAAGGACCGCATCAAGCAAACAGGAGGAGGCATCGCTATCGTCCATAAGAATTCCATCTGCATCTCAACCAGCTCTGACGCCAACCTTGCCAACGCCGAACACCTCCACTTCCAGATCCACACCGACCCCAAGACCACACTCAGAGGCACCCTCCTCTACCGACCTCCAGGACCCTGTGCACAATTCAGGGACGACATCACTGACTTTATCACCCCACATGCCCTCCCCTCCGAGGACTACATTCTATTGGGAGACTTCAATTTTCACCTGGAAAAGAGCAATGACAGCAGCACCACCACCCTTCTGGACAATCTCGCCAACCTCGGACTCAAACAACTTGTCACTACCCCGACCCACATCGCAGGTCACACACTCGACCCTATCTTCACCTCCAGCAAACATGTCTCCTTCCGTCACACCACAGCTCTCCATTGGACGGACCATAGCTGCGTTCACTTTATCTACAAGAAGACCACAACCCACAACCATCCTCAACCTACTATGCGAAGAAACTGGAACAAAATCACCATCGATCAGATCTCTTCATCACTTCTTCAAAACCCCCCTGCCCACTCCTCAAACCCCGACCAAGCAGCAATTAACCTCTCCCAATGGCTATCCAACAGCGCCGACATCCTAGCACCGTTGAAAAAATGTCAAATCAAACTAGGCAGCAAAAACGCCTCCTGGTTCAACGATGATCTTAAGAAATCGAAGAAACTCTGTCGCTCCCTTGAGAAGGCCTGGAAAAAAGACCCAAACACCAGCACCAGGGACGCCTTCAAAAACGCCACCCGCATACACCACCAACTCATCCGGTCTGCCAAGAAAACCGCATTCAAAGACCGACTAGATAACAACGCCCACAACAGCAAGGAATTATTCAACATCGTCAAAGAATTTACCAACCCATCAGCCAACTCCAACGACATCACCCCCTCCCAAGCCCTCTGCGACTCCCTAGCTTCCTTCTTCCACAACAAAATCGCAGACATCCATAACAGCTTCGACAACCGACCCGGAGACCAACCCACCCAACCTTCTGCAGAACCTTCACCCCCCTTGAACATCCTTAACCACTGGAACACAATCTCCACTGAGGACACCATCCGCCTGATGAACTCCATCCACTCCGGATCCCCCACAGACCCTTGCCCTCACCACATCTTCAACAAAGCAGACTCCATCATAGCACCACACCTACGAGATGTCATCAACTGCTCCCTCAACTCCGCCACCTTCCCGGAAAGCTGGAAACACGCAGAACTTAGCGCACTTCTGAAAAAACCCACAGCTGACCCCACCGAACTCAAAAACTACCGCCCCATCTCGCTTCTTCCATTCCCGGCCAAAGTCATCGAGAAAGCTGTCAACAACCAGCTCGCCACCTTCCTCGAAGCCAACAAATCCCTCGACTCCTCACAGTCTGGCTTCCGAGCCAAACACAGCACCGAGACCACACTTATCGCAGCAACAGACGACATTCGAACTCTACTGGACAATGGAGACACAGTCGCCCTCATCCTCCTCGACCTCTCCGCTGCCTTCGACACAGTCTGTCATAGCACCCTCCTGCAACGCCTCAGAAACGTCGGAATCCAAGGAAAAGCACTGGAATGGATCACCTCGTTCCTTACCGGAAGAACCCAGAGAGTCCGCCTCCCACCATTCAAGTCAGCGGCCTCTGAAGTCATCTGCGGGGTGCCACAAGGATCGTCACTCAGCCCCACCCTCTTCAACGTATACATGAGTCCCCTCGCGACCATCGCACGCCAACACAACCTCAATATCATCTCCTACGCTGACGACACTCAACTGATCCTTTCACTCACCAAAGACCCTAACACCGCCAAAACCAATTTACACGAAGGAATGAAAGAAGTAGCCGAGTGGATGAAGCACAGCCGTCTGAAACTGAACTCAGACAAAACAGAAGTCCTCATCTTAGGCACCTCCCCCTCCGCCTGGGATGAGTCTTGGTGGCCAGAGGCCCTTGGAAAAGCACCCATCCCGACGGATCACGCACGGAACCTGGGCGTCATCCTGGACTCCTCACTCTCGATGACCAGACAAGTCAACGCCGTTTCATCATCCTGCTTCAACATCCTTCGCATGCTCAAAAAAACATTTCGCTGGATCCCTACCGAAACTAGAAAAACGGTCACCCACGCACTGGTCACAAGCCGCCTGGACTACGGAAACACCCTATACGCCGGTACCACCGCAAAACTCCAGAAAAAACTCCAACGCATCCAGAACGCATCAGCCAGACTCATACTAGACATCCCGCGTAAAGAACACATCTCTGGTCACCTGAAAAACCTCCACTGGCTTCCCGTAAATAAAAGGATTACCTTCCGCCTCCTAACCTACGCACACAAAGCACTTTACGAACTTGGACCCGAATGCCTCAACACACGACTGTCCTTCTACTCTCCCTCCCGTCAGCTACGATCCTCCAACCAAGCCCTCGCCATTGTACCTCGCATCAACAAAACTACGATGGGTGGTAGATCCTTCTCCTACCTGGCAGCTAAAACCTGGAACTCACTTCCCACCCACCTTCGCCTTACTGAGAACCACCTAGCATTCAGAAAGCAACTCAAAACTTGGATATTCGACAAGTAATTCTCCACCCTCTCTCAAGCGCCTTGAGACCCTATGGGTATGTAGCGCGCTATATAAATCTTGACTTGACTTGACTTGACTTGACTGGTTACCACTGGGCCTATAGTTCCTATGCATGATCACAGCCTGGATGGGAGTGGAAATCGGGGAGTGCCAACTCTTGAAATTAGAACAGCAGAAAAGGAAATGGATAATTCAAACGTGAAATTTGTTCAATTGACCCAGTGTGGACCCTTCTGTTCTGCATTATGGATATGGACCCTAAAGGTCTTTTCCGGGATTAGCAGGTCTTTACTCCAAAATGTGTGTAACAGCACACCCCGAGAGAATGCTACTTCAGAGAATGGAACATCAGAGAGTCAACATGCATTTGATGTCGAAGATTTAGAGAAGTGGTTGAAAAACCATAATGAGAAAGCTATAGGGAGCCAGAGTAATGAAACGAGTCAGGGAACCATCAAATCAGCTGTGAAAGTGGATTTAGTTGATGTGCTCAAACTGAAAACTGAATTGGATGCAATGATAAGTGAAAGCTTGAAACTTTATTGGATAGGCTTATACCCACCCACTGAACTACTGTTCATGAGTAAAGATGTCACCAGGAGAGAAATACAGGCACACGAGAAATTATTTGAACTGGCCAAAAGGTATGATGTTGACATGAATGAACAAAAGCATTGCAGAAAAATCACAGACTTACATTTAGTGATCAGGATATAGAGAATCTGAGAATACCAGGGCTGGAAACACACATTTGAGAACTCATATTGAGCATTCAAGTTTGTATTACACTAGATAGATGGGTAGAGAGGTGGGTTTAAAGGAAAGCTTCTAAAAGAACAGTGGGAGATCCTCCTCCTGGACCAGGGGGGATTGGCTTACATGTGTGCTTCCACATCTGATGCTTTGCCACTTGTACTGATGAGCCTTCACAGTGTTCCTTATCAAAAGACTGGATTATCATCCAAATAAATAATAATGGTACGAGCTATGAAACTGCTTGCTGTGCCTACAAACATAATTGTGAACATCACAGACAAATTGGTGCTTAATTACTGTAAAGGATTGGCCGACGTAGTCCGTTCTGTTTGTCACCAGTTTGAAGCTGCAACTCTACTGCCACGTCAGGAGCAGTGCCATGACCTTTGTCCCGGTGACTAGGTCGCGGTGAAGAAATATGAGTGAAAAATGTGTCTCGAGCCTCGTTGGTGTGGTCTGTACCAGGTAATCTTGGTTACCACATATGCTATGAAGTGCGGTGGTCTACCGAACTGGGTGCATGCATGCCACACTCGTAGAGTCCCATGTCCCCATGAATGAGTAACAGCTCTTCTCCCAGAAGAAACACCAGTGGTGGTCAAAAGGCCATTGGAGGAGGTCAGCCAAGCTTTGGGGAATCAGACAGAGTTGGAGACAACATTTGAACAATCTCAGGCAGGTCTAAATGAAACTGAAGTTGGATCTGAAGCAGAAGAACCTGATGTTGTGGTGTTGAACATATCAGATACTGACCATCACGTGGAAGCTGGAATTCTGTGGGACCATCAGTGGTGTTGATGGAAAGCTAGCCATAGAATAAGGAAAAGTGAGGACCGAAGTTACCTTCTGAAAGAGCTCTTTCAACCCGAGATCTGTGAATCTGAAATGAGTAGAGTGAAAAGTGAAAGTGAAGGAACAGATATCAGAAGGTCTAAAAGATCAAGGGTGCCTTAACAAATGTACTCTTATCCTGAGTGGACCTATCTAACCACAAATGCTGATGAGGGGGAACACTGGAACCTCTGTGCTAATAATAGATATGCTGATGAAGATTTTGGGGACTGACTTGAATTTTCTAATTGCATTTGCCGTTCCATACCCACCAACGTTGAGTGGCTTGGGAAATCTAATGTTGAAGAAAACTGTTTTCCTTGTTTAAATCTGGAAGAATCTTCTGCAGAAATTGCAGAGCTGAGAGATTTGCTACAGTTGCTCATAAGTTAACTGGGTTCAGAACCTATAAGAGATGTTGAATGAACATTAAGAACTTTTGTCAAAGTGCAGGAAGAAGACAACCTAGGCCAAGTGGAAAAAGACAACATTTAGGGTTGACAGTTTAGAAGAACATGAGTAGGGTTAGGGTTCACTCTGGACCTCCAGACCGCCAAACAAAACTGCTGAAAACTGGAGAAGAAATGGTGCCACGAACAGACACCGGAGAACCAAGCAGCCCACAAGAACACCATGCGATAACACTATCACCTCATCAGAACCGCCAAAAAGACCTCCTTCAAGGACCACCTCGACAACAACGTACACAACAGCAAAGTGCTCTTCAACATTGTGAAGGAACTCTCCAACACCAACGACATCCCACCATCGCAAGACCTGTGCAACTCCCTGGCCTCCTTCTTCCACCACAAGATCAGACATCCACGACAGCTTCGACAACCATTCCACCACAGCAGCCAATACCATCTCAAACCCCACGGCCAACACCCACTGAGACCCCCTACTCACCTGGACCAACATCAATGAGGATGACACCATCAAAGTCATGAGTACCATCCATTCCAGCTCCCTGTCAGACACGTGCCCTCACCACATCTTCAACAAAGCCAGCACCACCATCGCACCCCATCTCCGCAAGGCCATCAACATCTCCTTTGAGACCGCGACCTTCCCATAGAGCTGGAAGTACGCAGAGATCAACGCCCTGCTCTAGAAACCCAAGGCAGACCCAAGGGACCTCAAGAACTTCTGACCCATCTCCCTACTCCCGTTCCTGGCGAAGGTCATCAAGGAAACGATCAACAAACAGCTGACCCGCTACCTCGAGGAGAACAGCATCCTGGACCCATCCCAGTCCGGGTTCTGCAACAACCACAGCATCGAAACAGCCCTCATCGCCGCGACCAATGACATCAGGGCCTTGCTGGACATCTGCTAGACCGCGGCCCTCATCCTCCTGGACCTTTCAGCCATTCGACACACTCTGTCACAGCACCCTACGCACTTGCCTCCAGATGCAGGAATCTGAGGCAAAGCACTGGACTGGACCACTTCCTTCCTCTCCTGTAGAACACAGAGCGTCCACCTCCCTCCCTTCCGATCCGAAGCCTCGAAGATCATCTGCGTCGTACCCCAAGGATCTTCCCTCAGCCTGAGGCTGTTCAACATTTCCATGGCCCCGCTCGCCCACTCTGCCAGACTGCACAACCTCAACATCATCTCCTACGTCGACGACACACAACTTATCCTCTCCCTCACCAAGGACCCTTTTACCGCCAAAACCAACCTCCACGAAGGAATGAAAACCGTTGCTGAATGGATGAATAACAGCCGTCTGAAACTGAACTCGTACAAGACGGAGGTCCTCATCCTCAGCACCACCCCTTCTGCCTGGGAGGACTCCTGGTGGCCGACAGCCCTGAGAGCTGCACCAACCACGCACGCAACCTGGGATTCATCCTCGATTCAACAGTCTCCATGACCAAGCAAGTCAACCCCATCTCATCCTCCTGTTTCAACACCCTCTGCATGCTCCAAAAGATCTATAGATGGATCCCCACCGACACTAGAAGAACGGTCACCCATGCCCTCGTCAGTAGGAGACTGGACTACGGAAACGCCCTCTATGCGGAAGCCCCGGCCAAACTGCTGAAACGACTGCAATGCATACAGAACGCCTCTGCACGCCTGATCCTCAACATTCTACGCCAAAGCCACATCACACCCTACCTAAGAGACCTGCACTGGCTTCCCGTCAACAAGAGGATCACCTTCAAGCTCCACAACACAGGACCAGCATGCCTCAACAAATGACTCACCTTCTACACCCTGAACCGCTAGCTCCGCTCCCCCGACCTCGCCACCGTCCCCCGCATCCAAAGAGCAACCACCGGCAGCAGATCGTTCTCCTACCTTGCCGCCAAGTCCTGGAACACCCTCCCCATTCTCCTATGGCAGACCGAAGACCTACTAACCTTCAGGAGGCTACTCAAGACCTGGCTGTTCGAGTAGTAGCAGGACCCCCCGAGAACCTCGAGACCCTTACGGGTGAGTAGCGTGCTTTACAAATGTCTTGATAGATTGACTGATGAAAGTTATACATATTTCGGTACCTGAAGTAACAAGAGATAGAGACTGTTGTTGTTTTGCTGTTGCACAGGTGGAGACCAGCGGAAGAAAATAATCTAATTCCTTACCCACTTGATCTGTATCTAAACAGTATGGAAATGAATAACACTAGTTGTAAACATAGATACATAGTAAGTGTAGCGATAACACTTTTGGTGTTACGATTTATAGTATTAGTTATAGGGCTAAGCTTAGGTTCAAATAATGTTATATAAGTGAAATGTGAACCTGAACAGAAATGAGTACACAAGATAGAAAGAAGTTTATATTCATTAGGAGAACAGAACATACATGAAGATTTATCCAAGGAAGATTACGCATTAAATGATTACACTAACTTGCTGTGTGAGTATGTCGATACAATGGAAGCACAGGGCTGCTATGTATTGTATGCAGCTTCCTGCTTCAGTAGCTGAGGGAATTACCTATAATCATACACCAGTAACATATATGGCATTACATGTAGTTTATTTCTAAGTCTTTTTTTTTATGAACAAGATAATTTCCAGTATTATTATTCCAACTATGATTTATATTTTTCTGAGATTCTACTAGTTAAGTATCAGAATAGGCATTCTGATGCTAGGGTTGCTGCAAATGTAAATAGATATTTTGCACTATTGTTGCATTAGATGCAGCTTATGCACATATACATTATTTAACATGCATTCTCACTGATATTGAAAATACATTTTTTGGGTAGGTAGAGGAAAGGTATAGAGCAGTCAAGGAAAAGTGAGCTGTGGAAATTAAGATCATACGTTGGTCACAAGAAGAGGCGGAGCATCAAATGGCCGGAACTATGGGAGAATTGACACTAGATTGGCACTATCAAGGGAAATTATGCATACACAAGGAACAAAAATAAGAACAATGCCGTTTTTGTGGGTGAGAGTGAGTGTGATCATACCTTTGCTGTTCAAGAAAGTTGGAAGTCAATCTTGGATGGAACAGATCCTGTAATGCCTGGAATTCATTTTGTTTGTGGGAAGAATGCTTACTTTAAGTTGCCAAATAAATGGTATGGTATGTGATATTTAGGGGCAGTGTTTCCAAAGATTTATATCGTGAAGGATTTGGATCATCAGGTGTGGGAAGAGAAGCCACGACCTAAGTGTAGTCCGAGTGCTGGGGACATTGTGGGAGGTACTTTTGGAGCAATCATACCAAATGTAGGGGTGATATTGAATAACATTAACACTAGAAAGCTGTCTACTGTAGTTGATAAGTTATCGTCTAACACTGCTGGAGCTTTGATGATTGTAAATACTGACATGGTTGCTATTAGAGCTATGGCTATGCAAAATCGCCTTGCATTAGACATTTTACTCGCAAAGAAGGTGGAGTCTGTTGGGTGTTAAAAGTTTAACAATGTACTTCCATCCTAGACAAGAGTAAGGTTTTGCAGAAGTACATAAAGAATAATACTGCCCTGCATTCCAAATTAGGTGGATTGGCAACAAAAGGTGTATGGTACTCACTTGGACATGAATTAAGGGCTCTAGATAGGTGGTTTGCAGATTTTTGCAAGTGGTGTAGTTGGTATTATCTTGAGACCACTGCTGATTATCAGCTTTTGCATGATAATATTGATTGCTTATTGATTGTGGAAGTGAAGGTGTATAGGACATATATTATGCAAGGAAAAGAAACGTCTGGAAAAGTGATGATATTCAATTAGAAAAGAAGCAGAATGAACAGTATCATGAAATGAAACCTATGGAGGAGTTCATGAGAAAGACAATAGCCACTCAAGGTTTTAACTTTGTTCATTTGATAAGATCAAGAGACAAAATGTGATGACTTGATGCACCATCAGATGGGGATTGGGAAAGAGTCATTTTGATTTCAATGTGAAATAACGTAGGAGGGAATCAAACTTACCTATAGTAGGCACTCAGATATTACGTGTCACTAACTTTATGAGAGAACGGGTACCGTATATTTAGAATATTTCAAATAGAAATCAATGAAAATAAACACTGTCTATAAACTGTAACTAATGGAAAGTATTGTTAGGGACGTATTAAAGTTTACAAGAAAATAAAGGGTTAACATGCGATAATGTTATTAATTAATGTTGGCAGGTAGGATGAAGTCTAATCTTTGAACATGAAGTTAGAATGTATTATTAATAATTTAGTGGAAATTATATAATGGTGAATTCTCTAAAAGTATTAACTACAGAGAAATGTGCATGTATGTGCAAGTGCCTTTGTTAAGTTGGCTATTATTTTAGACCTAATGTGTGGTAATTTAACTTCATGAGTGATTTATTCTAACCTAACTCTGCATTTCAGTGCAAGTATACAATGCAGTTAACATTTGATTTGTGCTTAACCTTCAATGTGGACAGTTTTTTGTTGAATTTTGTGTTCATTGCGGGTGCGGATAAAGCCTTATTAGTAAGTACAGAAGAGTTATTGTTTTCTTTGATAGTGAGGTGTAAAAGGACAAAGTAGAACAAGAGGAATGTGTCAACAAACGTGGGGATGAGTTCCCATGGAAGAGTAGAAGAATGGCCAAGGATGAGAAGGATTGCTTATCTGTGTGAGACGGGAGTTGGAAGAATTGAGCCTGACCAATGGAAAAGTACTCAAGAGAAGGTCACGTGGGACATGCTCCATTCGAATGTAGATGATATCATCTGCTGCTACATAGTGGCAAGAGACACCTTTTGCGACTTTGTGAGGTGCAAACCTATGTTTGTGTGACTTCATGCTACTTGACCCATGCTTGGAGTACTTCTACTGAAGACTTCATCTGCTGACACCTTTCTTTGTTTTTCTCTGATATTGGTTCCGAAACTGACAATCATCTAATAGAATTGGGGATCCTTGCTAAAATAGTGTAGGAAAGGGTAGGATTACAGCTGCTTGTTGAGACTCAGTTAATGCAACTTGATTTAACTTTCTTTCCTCTGGTTGTGTATTTTGTAATAATTGAACTGATCATACTTTCCCTTTTGTATCGAGCACTTCTTTTCAGGAGATTTGGTCAAGTCTTACTAATTTTGTATTTTTACATGTTTATGCATAGAGTGGTTTATGTGAACTTATTTTTGAATTTGTAATAAACCCTACTAAACTTTCCTAGTGGTGGATTGCATTATTGTGCGACCCTAGTGGGTTACACTGGTAAACTTTGAAATTGAAAATGTTTCTCCCTTTTGCATATCATGCAGTCAAAGATCAATGGGTAGCAGAAAGAAAATGCAGTTGGGAGTAAGCTGGAGCAACAGATGATCCTTCCCGTTCTGCTTCCACCAAGGGAGCATCAGACAGTGTAACATTACAACATGGTTGATGTTAATTGCAATAATATGGGCCCAGGAGGCTGCGGGTGATTAATTCACTTCCGTTGTCAGCCTACGCAGTTGGTGCCAGTTTCAAATAGTTCTGACTTCTGTCCCAAGTTTATACACCTAATCAATCTTACTCCCTCAACAGACTCGGACACTAATAAATCAGGCTGACAATACAAAAGTATCTCTACTTTCTATGTAACTAATACATGAATAAATTGATCCAACCTTTTATGAAGCTAATTGTTACAAAATGCAATGAAATATGCTTACTTGTATTCAAGGACCTCTCCTTAAGATGGCGGCCGCGCTGAGCGGCTGAGTAGCAGCGTTCCGTAGTGGGGACATGGAACTATGATCTATCTGCCTCAGTGCCTTCAAACAAGCAAATTGTTGTTAGATTAAATGACTTCCTACCGTTTGACGCTGCCATTTGTACTGCTTCGGGGGATCGCGGCGGCTGGAGTCTTGATTCACCTGGAGCTGGTGTCGGAGCCGGGTGATGCGGAAGCAGCTTGCGGAGCTCGCAGAATTAGTGGGAGGAGCAGACCCGGACCCGGCGTGCTCGCGGTCATCCTATGCGGGGGGAGAGAAGCTGCGCTGCCGTCCCAAGGGGAGTGAGCGGGGCAAAGTGATCTGCTCCAGGGTCATACAGCGAGTGTTCAGGATGGCTCCAAAACCAAATCCCGGCGGGAAGGCTGCGAGCAAGAAAAAGAATGTGGATGAAATCACGAGCGCCCCCGCAGTAACCGATGGTGATTCCGGACGGATTGTGGAGTCAGCGAAAGTGAAGGCAGCGACTCCAGCTCAAACCCAACCCCCGGCGAAGGAAGCCAGGCCGCCAGCAGTTAGGACCCGCCAAGCCACCGCTAATACCGCTAACATCGGAAGTATCAGCATAGCAGAGATGTTTGCCCGTAGCGGCAGCGGTAAGGGGAAAGGGGGGAAAGCTCCTGAAACTGAGATCGAAGAAGAGGCTGGGGGTGAGACATTGTTGGGGGACCAAAATGACTCTGGTAGTAATGAAGTCAGCCCTGGAGATCAAAAAGGTATCGGTGGTTCTGATCTCACTGATCCCGCTGCCATAGACTTAACCATGGCTCCGGTTGTTGAGAGTAATACCAAGACAGATACCGGTGCTGTTATCCAGGGCTCAGTAAATGTAATATTAACGGAATGCCTGAAGGGTACAGGGGACAGTGCCCTTAAAGACTTGGATATAACTAAAGTTAATTCCGCTATAATCAGCGCATCAACCAATGGCATTATGTCAACTGAGGAGACGGCTATAGCTAGCAACACCGAGAGTGAGAGGATTCCCAGTGAATGTTTCCATTCTGTGGCTGAAGAAGCAGACTGGTTCGAAGACGAGGGGGAGCACAGCTCAGACATAGATGGAAGCAATATAGAGTCAGACAGCGACCCGGAGGAGGACCTCCTTGCAACGGCTGTGAAACCAGGGGCTTCCTCCAAAAAGAATGTTCAGAAGGGGTTGGTTTGGGATCATTCACCTACTACTCTGCTTCAAAGATCCCCTAACCAAGACCAGGATCAGGAGCTCACCCAACGGGCCATATTAGAAGCAATTCACCAGGAAATAATTGCGCATCAGGAGGAAACCAATTTACAACAAGGGGTGGTGATGGACAGAGTCTCTGAATTAAGCAGAATACTCTCACCCAGTCAAGAGATCAGGGCTAGATCCAACACCGTTTTTTAGCTCATTGCACCATCCCAGTTTCAGAACCTGGCTGTATGCAAATTAGTCTGTCCCTGGCCCAGTGCATCATGGGAACAGGGCAGACCAGACTACAA
Organism: Lissotriton helveticus; assembly: GCF_964261635.1. Lineage (NCBI taxonomy): Eukaryota > Metazoa > Chordata > Amphibia > Caudata > Salamandridae > Lissotriton > Lissotriton helveticus. Next base: position 1,712,195,888 of record NC_136059.1, read on the forward strand.
AAGCCAATTCTTACACTGGGAAGGAAACAAGCTTCCGGGGACCGGTTTCTGGCATTTCAGCCGTCTTCGGCCCGGCTTGCTTGAATCCTGATGGTGCAATGAGCAAGGGACTCACATCTGAGTATACCCTTCCACGCTTAGGGTGGACAAAATAATTTACAACAAGGGGTGGTGATGGACAGAGTCTCTGAATTAAGCAGAATACTCTCACCCAGTCAAGAGATCAGGGCTAGATCCAACACCGTTTTTTAGCTCATTGCACCATCCCAGTTTCAGAACCTGGCTGTATGCAAATTAGTCTGTCCCTGGCCCAGTGCATCATGGGAACAGGGCAGACCAGACTACAAAAGCCAATTCTTACACTGGGAAGGAAACAAGCTTCCGGGGACCGGTTTCTGGCATTTCAGCCGTCTTCGGCCCGGCTTGCTTGAATCCTGATGGTGCAATGAGCAAGGGACTCACATCTGAGTATACCCTTCCACGCTTAGGGTGGACAAAATAATTTACAACAAGGGGTGGTGATGGACAGAGTCTCTGAATTAAGCAGAATACTCTCACCCAGTCAAGAGATCAGGGCTAGATCCAACACCGTTTTTTAGCTCATTGCACCATCCCAGTTTCAGAACCTGGCTGTATGCAAATTAGTCTGTCCCTGGCCCAGTGCATCATGGGAACAGGGCAGACCAGACTACAAAAGCCAATTCTTACACTGGGAAGGAAACAAGCTTCCGGGGACCGGTTTCTGGCATTTCAGCCGTCTTCGGCCCGGCTTGCTTGAATCCTGATGGTGCAATGAGCAAGGGACTCACATCTGAGTATACCCTTCCACGCTTAGGGTGGACAAAATAATTTACAACAAGGGGTGGTGATGGACAGAGTCTCTGAATTAAGCAGAATACTCTCACCCAGTCAAGAGATCAGGGCTAGATCCAACACCGTTTTTTAGCTCATTGCACCATCCCAGTTTCAGAACCTGGCTGTATGCAAATTAGTCTGTCCCTGGCCCAGTGCATCATGGGAACAGGGCAGACCAGACTACAAAAGCCAATTCTTACACTGGGAAGGAAACAAGCTTCCGGGGACCGGTTTCTGGCATTTCAGCCGTCTTCGGCCCGGCTTGCTTGAATCCTGATGGTGCAATGAGCAAGGGACTCACATCTGAGTATACCCTTCCACGCTTAGGGTGGACAAAATAATTTACAACAAGGGGTGGTGATGGACAGAGTCTCTGAATTAAGCAGAATACTCTCACCCAGTCAAGAGATCAGGGCTAGATCCAACACCGTTTTTTAGCTCATTGCACCATCCCAGTTTCAGAACCTGGCTGTATGCAAATTAGTCTGTCCCTGGCCCAGTGCATCATGGGAACAGGGCAGACCAGACTACAAAAGCCAATTCTTACACTGGGAAGGAAACAAGCTTCCGGGGACCGGTTTCTGGCATTTCAGCCGTCTTCGGCCCGGCTTGCTTGAATCCTGATGGTGCAATGAGCAAGGGACTCACATCTGAGTATACCCTTCCACGCTTAGGGTGGACAAAATAATTTACAACAAGGGGTGGTGATGGACAGAGTCTCTGAATTAAGCAGAATACTCTCACCCAGTCAAGAGATCAGGGCTAGATCCAACACCGTTTTTTAGCTCATTGCACCATCCCAGTTTCAGAACCTGGCTGTATGCAAATTAGTCTGTCCCTGGCCCAGTGCATCATGGGAACAGGGCAGACCAGACTACAAAAGCCAATTCTTACACTGGGAAGGAAACAAGCTTCCGGGGACCGGTTTCTGGCATTTCAGCCGTCTTCGGCCCGGCTTGCTTGAATCCTGATGGTGCAATGAGCAAGGGACTCACATCTGAGTATACCCTTCCACGCTTAGGGTGGACAAAATAATTTACAACAAGGGGTGGTGATGGACAGAGTCTCTGAATTAAGCAGAATACTCTCACCCAGTCAAGAGATCAGGGCTAGATCCAACACCGTTTTTTAGCTCATTGCACCATCCCAGTTTCAGAACCTGGCTGTATGCAAATTAGTCTGTCCCTGGCCCAGTGCATCATGGGAACAGGGCAGACCAGACTACAAAAGCCAATTCTTACACTGGGAAGGAAACAAGCTTCCGGGGACCGGTTTCTGGCATTTCAGCCGTCTTTGGCCCGGCTTGCTTGAATCCTGATGGTGCAATGAGCAAGGGACTCACATCTGAGTATACCCTTCCACGCTTAGGGTGGACAAAATAATTTACAACAAGGGGTGGTGATGGACAGAGTCTCTGAATTAAGCAGAATACTCTCACCCAGTCAAGAGATCAGGGCTAGATCCAACACCGTTTTTTAGCTCATTGCACCATCCCAGTTTCAGAACCTGGCTGTATGCAAATTAGTCTGTCCCTGGCCCAGTGCATCATGGGAACAGGGCAGACCAGACTACAAAAGCCAATTCTTACACTGGGAAGGAAACAAGCTTCCGGGGACCGGTTTCTGGCATTTCAGCCGTCTTCGGCCCGGCTTGCTTGAATCCTGATGGTGCAATGAGCAAGGGACTCACATCTGAGTATACCCTTCCACGCTTAGGGTGGACAAAATAATTTACAACAAGGGGTGGTGATGGACAGAGTCTCTGAATTAAGCAGAATACTCTCACCCAGTCAAGAGATCAGGGCTAGATCCAACACCGTTTTTTAGCTCATTGCACCATCCCAGTTTCAGAACCTGGCTGTATGCAAATTAGTCTGTCCCTGGCCCAGTGCATCATGGGAACAGGGCAGACCAGACTACAAAAGCCAATTCTTACACTGGGAAGGAAACAAGCTTCCGGGGACCGGTTTCTGGCATTTCAGCCGTCTTCGGCCCGGCTTGCTTGAATCCTGATGGTGCAATGAGCAAGGGACTCACATCTGAGTATACCCTTCCACGCTTAGGGTGGACAAAATAATTTACAACAAGGGGTGGTGATGGACAGAGTCTCTGAATTAAGCAGAATACTCTCACCCAGTCAAGAGATCAGGGCTAGATCCAACACCGTTTTTTAGCTCATTGCACCATCCCAGTTTCAGAACCTGGCTGTATGCAAATTAGTCTGTCCCTGGCCCAGTGCATCATGGGAACAGGGCAGACCAGACTACAAAAGCCAATTCTTACACTGGGAAGGAAACAAGCTTCCGGGGACCGGTGTCTGGCATTTCAGCCGTCTTCGGCCCGGCTTGCTTGAATCCTGATGGTGCAATGAGCAAGGGACTCACATCTGAGTATACCCTTCCACGCTTAGGGTGGACAAAATAATTTACAACAAGGGGTGGTGATGGACAGAGTCTCTGAATTAAGCAGAATACTCTCACCCAGTCAAGAGATCAGGGCTAGATCCAACACCGTTTTTTAGCTCATTGCACCATCCCAGTTTCAGAACCTGGCTGTATGCAAATTAGTCTGTCCCTGGCCCAGTGCATCATGGGAACAGGGCAGACCAGACTACAAAAGCCAATTCTTACACTGGGAAGGAAACAAGCTTCCGGGGACCGGTTTCTGGCATTTCAGCCGTCTTCGGCCCGGCTTGCTTGAATCCTGATGGTGCAATGAGCAAGGGACTCACATCTGAGTATACCCTTCCACGCTTAGGGTGGACAAAATAATTTACAACAAGGGGTGGTGATGGACAGAGTCTCTGAATTAAGCAGAATACTCTCACCCAGTCAAGAGATCAGGGCTAGATCCAACACCGTTTTTTAGCTCATTGCACCATCCCAGTTTCAGAACCTGGCTGTATGCAAATTAGTCTGTCCCTGGCCCAGTGCATCATGGGAACAGGGCAGACCAGACTACAAAAGCCAATTCTTACACTGGGAAGGAAACAAGCTTCCGGGGACCGGTTTCTGGCATTTCAGCCGTCTTCGGCCCGGCTTGCTTGAATCCTGATGGTGCAATGAGCAAGGGACTCACATCTGAGTATACCCTTCCACGCTTAGGGTGGACAAAATAATTTACAACAAGGGGTGGTGATGGACAGAGTCTCTGAATTAAGCAGAATACTCTCACCCAGTCAAGAGATCAGGGCTAGATCCAACACCGTTTTTTAGCTCATTGCACCATCCCAGTTTCAGAACCTGGCTGTATGCAAATTAGTCTGTCCCTGGCCCAGTGCATCATGGGAACAGGGCAGACCAGACTACAAAAGCCAATTCTTACACTGGGAAGGAAACAAGCTTCCGGGGACCGGTTTCTGGCATTTCAGCCGTCTTCGGCCCGGCTTGCTTGAATCCTGATGGTGCAATGAGCAAGGGACTCACATCTGAGTATACCCTTCCACGCTTAGGGTGGACAAAATAATTTACAACAAGGGGTGGTGATGGACAGAGTCTCTGAAATAAGCAGAATACTCTCACCCAGTCAAGAGATCAGGGCTAGATCCAACACCGTTTTTTAGCTCATTGCACCATCCCAGTTTCAGAACCTGGCTGTATGCAAATTAGTCTGTCCCTGGCCCAGTGCATCATGGGAACAGGGCAGACCAGACTACAAAAGCCAATTCTTACACTGGGAAGGAAACAAGCTTCCGGGGACCGGTTTCTGGCATTTCAGCCGTCTTCGGCCCGGCTTGCTTGAATCCTGATGGTGCAATGAGCAAGGGACTCACATCTGAGTATACCCTTCCACGCTTAGGGTGGACAAAATAATTTACAACAAGGGGTGGTGATGGACAGTCTCTGAATTAAGCAGAATACTCTCACCCAGTCAAGAGATCAGGGCTAGATCCAACACCGTTTTTTAGCTCATTGCACCATCCCAGTTTCAGAACCTGGCTGTATGCAAATTAGTCTGTCCCTGGCCCAGTGCATCATGGGAACAGGGCAGACCAGACTACAAAAGCCAATTCTTACACTGGGAAGGAAACAAGCTTCCGGGGACCGGTTTCTGGCATTTCAGCCGTCTTCGGCCCGGCTTGCTTGAATCCTGATGGTGCAATGAGCAAGGGACTCACATCTGAGTATACCCTTCCACGCTTAGGGTGGACAAAATAATTTACAACAAGGGGTGGTGATGGACAGAGTCTCTGAATTAAGCAGAATACTCTCACCCAGTCAAGAGATCAGGGCTAGATCCAACACCGTTTTTTAGCTCATTGCACCATCCCAGTTTCAGAACCTGGCTGTATGCAAATTAGTCTGTCCCTGGCCCAGTGCATCATGGGAACAGGGCAGACCAGACTACAAAAGCCAATTCTTACACTGGGAAGGAAACAAGCTTCCGGGGACCGGTTTCTGGCATTTCAGCCGTCTTCGGCCCGGCTTGCTTGAATCCTGATGGTGCAATGAGCAAGGGACTCACATCTGAGTATACCCTTCCACGCTTAGGGTGGACAAAATAATTTACAACAAGGGGTGGTGATGGACAGAGTCTCTGAATTAAGCAGAATACTCTCACCCAGTCAAGAGATCAGGGCTAGATCCAACACCGTTTTTTAGCTCATTGCACCATCCCAGTTTCAGAACCTGGCTGTATGCAAATTAGTCTGTCCCTGGCCCAGTGCATCATGGGAACAGGGCAGACCAGACTACAAAAGCCAATTCTTACACTGGGAAGGAAACAAGCTTCCGGGGACCAGTTTCTGGCATTTCAGCCGTCTTCGGCCCGGCTTGCTTGAATCCTGATGGTGCAATGAGCAAGGGACTCACATCTGAGTATACCCTTCCACGCTTAGGGTGGACAAAATAATTTACAACAAGGGGTGGTGATGGACAGAGTCTCTGAATTAAGCAGAATACTCTCACCCAGTCAAGAGATCAGGGCTAGATCCAACACCGTTTTTTAGCTCATTGCACCATCCCAGTTTCAGAACCTGGCTGTATGCAAATTAGTCTGTCCCTGGCCCAGTGCATCATGGGAACAGGGCAGACCAGACTACAAAAGCCAATTCTTACACTGGGAAGGAAACAAGCTTCCGGGGACCGGTTTCTGGCATTTCAGCCGTCTTCGGCCCGGCTTGCTTGAATCCTGATGGTGCAATGAGCAAGGGACTCACATCTGAGTATACCCTTCCACGCTTAGGGTGGACAAAATAATTTACAACAAGGGGTGGTGATGGACAGAGTCTCTGAATTAAGCAGAATACTCTCACCCAGTCAAGAGATCAGGGCTAGATCCAACACCGTTTTTTAGCTCATTGCACCATCCCAGTTTCAGAACCTGGCTGTATGCAAATTAGTCTGTCCCTGGCCCAGTGCATCATGGGAACAGGGCAGACCAGACTACAAAAGCCAATTCTTACACTGGGAAGGAAACAAGCTTCCGGGGACCGGTTTCTGGCATTTCAGCCGTCTTCGGCCCGGCTTGCTTGAATCCTGATGGTGCAATGAGCAAGGGACTCACATCTGAGTATACCCTTCCACGCTTAGGGTGGACAAAATAATTTACAACAAGGGGTGGTGATGGACAGAGTCTCTGAATTAAGCAGAATACTCTCACCCAGTCAAGAGATCAGGGCTAGATCCAACACCGTTTTTTAGCTCATTGCACCATCCCAGTTTCAGAACCTGGCTGTATGCAAATTAGTCTGTCCCTGGCCCAGTGCATCATGGGAACAGGGCAGACCAGACTACAAAAGCCAATTCTTACACTGGGAAGGAAACAAGCTTCCGGGGACCGGTTTCTGGCATTTCAGCCGTCTTCGGCCCGGCTTGCTTGAATCCTGATGGTGCAATGAGCAAGGGACTCACATCTGAGTATACCCTTCCACGCTTAGGGTGGACAAAATAATTTACAACAAGGGGTGGTGATGGACAGAGTCTCTGAATTAAGCAGAATACTCTCACCCAGTCAAGAGATCAGGGCTAGATCCAACACCGTTTTTTAGCTCATTGCACCATCCCAGTTTCAGAACCTGGCTGTATGCAAATTAGTCTGTCCCTGGCCCAGTGCATCATGGGAACAGGGCAGACCAGACTACAAAAGCCAATTCTTACACTGGGAAGGAAACAAGCTTCCGGGGACCGGTTTCTGGCATTTCAGCCGTCTTCGGCCCGGCTTGCTTGAATCCTGATGGTGCAATGAGCAAGGGACTCACATCTGAGTATACCCTTCCACGCTTAGGGTGGACAAAATAATTTACAACAAGGGGTGGTGATGGACAGAGTCTCTGAATTAAGCAGAATACTCTCACCCAGTCAAGAGATCAGGGCTAGATCCAACACCGTTTTTTAGCTCATTGCACCATCCCAGTTTCAGAACCTGGCTGTATGCAAAGGAGGAAACCAGACAGGACAATCGTAAGTCCCAAGCGGCCATGAGGAAAATAAAGAGTGTTGTGAGGAAACTTTCGAAAGCCTGTGCGACGGTGGATGATAGGGTGTCGAACCTCGAAGAAAGGGTGGTTGCCACTGAGGCTGAATCTGCTGCAGCTGCTAGTAGGGTTGATTCGTATGGGGCTCAAGCCCAGGATGTTCAGTGGAAGCTGGAAGATCTTGAAAACAGGCTCAGAAGAAATAACTTATGGGTCTTGGGGATCCCGGAAGGATCGGAGGGAGGGGACGTGAGAGCCTTTATTGTTAAATTGTTTGCACAAGCGTTCCCTGAATTAGCTGGCTGGTCCTGGGAGTCAGAAATTCAGCGGGCACACAGAACCCCGTTTAGGATGAACCGAAACCCAAAGGAGGGAGACAAACCCCGAGCAATTTTGATATTTTTGGGGAACTTCATTTTGCGTCAGGCTATAGCAGAAAAGGCTAGACCTGATGCCAAGAGAACAAGTGAGGGGCTTTCATTTTTTGTTAGACCCGATTTCTGCCATGTTACGGTAGAACGGCGTTGGAGGCTACGCCAAATGATCAAGCCCTTCCAGGAAAAGAAAATTCAAGTCTATCTTATAAATCCGGCTCAGCTCAAAATAATCCATCATGGGAAGACATTGTATTTCTCGTCAGAAATCAAGGCACAGGAATTTTTGGATTCCATTTAACCTTATATAACCTTATTTTGAATTGGGTTTTTTTTCGCGTGGGTTTTTGAGTACACGGATGGCGAAATAGTAGGGTGTATTTGAAGTTATTTCCACATGATGGGAAATAATGCTAGAAGATGCACAGAGTGCAAGATGGCAGTAATGGAAGGGAGATTCAAAGGTCAAGGCAATGAATGGAATTGCTAAGCGTTTGATGCCTGTTATTTCTGTTAGGTTATTGTAAACATGAACTCGGAGGCTAAGGCTAGTAAGCAGCATATTTATGAGTCCTCGCTACGCCACGACGCTGCACCCATCACATGTACAGACTCAGTCTGAGCACCCCACAGAAGAGGGCGAGCGGCCGAGGGGGCCAGGGTGGGGGGGAGCAGGGGTTCTAAGGGGGGAGTGGGATGGGGAGGGGCGGGTTGGGGGGGGAGTAAACACAAAAGTAAAGAGAGCACGTGACACTAATTCACATACAAATACAATTGTAAATAGGCGAAAAAAGAGGTTTTGTAATTATGTATCCAATATGTTTTTTTGTCGTTTGAGAAGTAGGCAATGTTTGGTTCAGGAGTATGCCTAAGCTTAAGATTGGCTCTATAAATATAAATGGGTTGAATGACTGGAAGAAGAGGGGTAGATTTGAGGAATATCTTAAAACAACAGGTATAGACATCCTAGGGATTCAAGAGACTCATTTACCATGGAAGAAAAAGAACTGGCTCAAGCTAAAAGTGTTCGAGATTTTGGCATGTTCTTCTCAAACCTCTACCACAAGGGGGGTAGCTATCATTGGGAAGCTGGGCCTGGGAGGTATTAAGCGTTGCAAGGCAGATGCCCTTGGCAGGTGGGCTGTATGTGAAATGAATATGGGATTTACTGTCTGTTCAATATATGGAGATAATTCGGATGATCCTAAGACCTTCGATCTTATAGAGAAGGAGTTGATAGATTGGCCAGCCCCAATAGTACTTTGTGGAGATTTTAATATATTGGCCGATTTTACTAATGGTACCCCATATACAGGACGCAAGCCCCGGGTATATAGAGCAATATCCTCGCTGTTGCAGTCATACGGGCTGAGAGATGTTTGGGGTAATAAAGAAGCAGCGGATACTGGGTTCACCTACTTATTATACCCCTTTAACAAATATTTTAAACTAGACTACTTTTTTGTATCAGCCACCGAATTGAACAAGGTTAAAATCTCCAAACTCCCAATGATAATGTCGGATCATAACCCACTGGTAATGACAATGGATGTCAATCGACCTACGAAAGGGCCTAGACCCTGGACTTTTGATAGAAAATTATTAACCAACAGTGTATATATAGACTATATTAAAAACTGGTCACAGGCCTTTTTCGATGCCAATAGATACAGTGCCTCTCGAAGTGTAGTTTGGGACAGTTATAAGGCAGGGTTAAGAGGGGAGACCATTAGTTATACTAACAGGCAGTGGAAAAGGATTAATATGGAAAGGGAACAATTATTGAATAGATTGACTGAGGCAGAAGAGCAACATCGAAGAGACATATGTCAGGGGCGGCAAGGATTAGAAAGTCTTGAGAGGATTAATACCATTAAAGCGGGATTGCAGAACCAACTGGCTAAAAAATCAGCGGCAGAAAATCATACACAGAGAACCAGGATATATGAAACAGGGGAACAGGCCGGGAGGGCACTGGCGCTGCGTATCAGACAGACCGCGTCAAAAAATGTAATCACGCAAATAGAAGAACAGGGGAGAGTATACGAGGAACCATCCGAGATTCTGGAGGTCTTTAGAAGGTTTTATCAAGATCTATATAAGGAGGAGGTGGTGACAGATGCCCCAATTATCAACTGGGGAAATACAGGTGTAAGACTGGGCCAGGAAGAGAGGGATGCTCTCGAACAGGCTATCACTATGGATGAGGTAATAGGAGGCTTACAAAGTTTGGCATTAGGAAAGGCGGTGGGCCCGGACGGGCTACCACTCGAAATATACAAGTGCTTATGGGAGGTAGTATCCCCACTCCTTCTAGACTTGTTTAATGGGATTATGATTACCGGGAAAATACCGGAATCATGGATGAGTACCAACATTGTGGTGTTCCACAAAAAAGGCAAACCTAAAAAAAATCCAGGCTCCTATAGGCCCATTTCCCTAGTAAATGCCGATAATAAGCTGTATGCTAAGATCTTGGCCATCCGCTTTGGGAGGGTCATCGCGGCCCTAGTTTCACCCTGGCAGCACGGGTTCATCCCGGGGAGAGGTACAACGGATCATATTAGAAGAGCGATCACCATATTTGATATCTGTGCTGCCGGGGGGGAGGGGGCCGCGATGGTCCTCCTCGATGCGGAAAAGGCCTTTGACCGGGTAAGGTGGTCTTTTTTGTGGAAGGTGCTGGAAGAGAGGGGGTTTGAACCAAGGTTCCGACAGGCTATCCAGGCAATGTATTCTACTCCTACAGCTAGGATCCAGTTGAGGGGAGGGAGCTCGGAAAAAATTAGTATAACGAGGGGGACTCGGCAGGGTTGCCCATGTTCCCCTATCCTATTTGCATTGTATATCGACCCATTAATAACTTTAATAATGTCTAATACGGCGATAAAACCTGTAGTTATAAAAGGTTTTCAAACAAAATTGCTTGCATACGCCGATGACCTAGCCGTCATTACGACGACTCTGCTATGAGGGAAATAGTGACTATGACAAGTTTGTTTGGGAAACATTCAGGATATCGACTAAATGAGGCTAAGACCCAAGTTCTGTGCTCTAAGAATATAACCAAGCTGGATGCTAGATATGTTAATTCGGTGGTGTACCTTGTTATAACTATTAATTCACACCCAGAGAATATATTTAAAGATAATTTCACACCGCTTCTGAAATCAATTGAACAGGACCTAAAAAGGATGGATGTACTTCATCTATCGATAATAGGTAGAGCCAATGTCATTAAAATGACTATGTTTCCTAAGATTTTGTATAAATTTAGGTCTATCCCATTCAAAATAGAAGATAAATTAATAAAGGAAATCGAAACCATTTTTATGAAATTTCTATGGCAATATGGCAAGATCAGAAGGTCAAACAAGTTTTTGTCTCTACCTCAGGAAAGGGGAGGGTTAGGTATGCCTAATATCAGGAATTATCACTGGTCCTGTCTCCTCATAGAAATGGCAATACTTTTTGATCAGAGGGGGTCAGAACAGGTGACGGGTCAAGATGACATCCCATCCATATTTCAACTGGCATTGGGTAACAAAGCATTCGGGGTACTCTTGAGGAGGACGGAAACAAGGTATTACAAGAAAACACGATATAAACTGCTTGAAGGTATAGTGGGGGTATGGGCATCAGTGCAGAAAGTAATGGGGGTTCCCAGGTATAATCATCACACTCCTCTCTGGAATTCGGGACTTTTTCCAAACTTGTGTAAGGATGGATTCTGGAGACATTGGGAACATCAAGGCATTGTTACACTTGGGCAAATAATGGTGAAGGATGTTTGTAGATCGCTGGAGGATTTAAGGACGCGATACTCATTACAGGAAGGTCAGGAGTATAAATATCTTCAGGTGGTTAATACAATTAGATCAGTAAGACCTCGAATAATTCTGGGAAAAAGAAGTATATTGCTGGATTATTTGAAGGGAGGAGGGCGTAGAATTAAGGGACTCTACAAAATCCTTATGGAAGGGTCCCCAGATGATATGGTTAAGACTGAGTCAGCTTGGGCTGTGAAATTGGGGGACCCAGAGACAGATCTGGATAGAGCCCTCTCATTTGATAAAAGATTTTTGCGATCCTCCAATCTTAGAGCCCAGCATTTTAAAACTTTATTTCATTTATATTATACGCCCTCCAAGCTGTGCGATTGGGGAAAGAGGGTGGATAGCGACTGCTCTAGATGTGGTAAAGGACCTGCAGATATCGTACATATGTTTTACGGGTGTCAGAAACTGGAGCCAATCAAAACTGAGATCGTGGCTTTTTTAGAGGGGCTGCTAGATGTCAAAATAAGTCTATCCCCAACATTATTGATTATCGGCTGCGATATCAAACTAAACTTAAGGATCGAGGAGGAAACTTTAATTTTCATAGCAGTAGCTGTACTCCGAATACTTATCTCAGCCGCCTGGAAAGATATAGAGGCTCCAACATTCCAAATGTGGCTTTGCAGGCTCCTTGGCATTCATAACATCGAGGGAGCCCTATATGAACTTAAGGGGTTAAAAACAAGAGAGATGGGGCTACGGATTTGGACACCAGTGGCCGCTTGGAGGGCGGCAAGAATGAGGGGTCAGTCGAGTGGGATATCAACTGTTTAGCCACAGGCTTTCCTGTATTGTATGCTAAAACTCCTCTGGGTTAATACTTTTTTATAGATCCCTATTATTTAAAACCTGAGTGTGAAGGTATGAAAAAGCAAGAATGGTTACTTTTTTATCTTAACTAGCTAGAGTTTTGCTTTTCTCTTCTCCCCTTTTGGTATCTATTGTTCATTTTTACTTATTTATGCATGCCGGATCTGTATCATGTATTTTTGTATCTGGAATGTAATGAATTTTTGTGTGTGATATGTGCTCATGAACTCTCAATAAAAAAAAAAAAAAAAAAGAAATATGCTTACTTGTGTTTTGTCTTGAAATGCTTCAGATATTCTGGGAGTGCATGAAAATGAGACTTTTCAGCAAGTAGACAGGCGCTGCTTAAATACATGCATATTAAGTGAAGCAGTTCTCAATTAAATTTAGCACATGTTCTTTCTCCTTAGCTGTGCAGACAGAAATGTATTAATGAAGTAGAGTACATATAGCTTTTCTTACCAGAGTGTCAAGAAAAGTCCCCATGTAAAGGCTTAGGGACAAATATTTTGCGTTTGATTCATTTTAATAGGGTTAAGAACAAAAATAACTATACTTCTCCTGATTCTTCGGGGAAAGAACTTGGAATCCAGCAATCAGAGGCTAAGTGTCTCTATAAATATAGGAGAAGAAAATGAAAACATAAATGAATCCACAAACCACCATTAACAGTGTACCCTGTTTTTTAAGGGACAGGGGCTGCTTCTAAAAAGAAACGTTATCCAATTTGCTGCAGAAAAACATCTTCCCTTTTTCGAATCAGATACCAATGCAACTCAGGGGTATCTGATCATTGGTTTTTAACTGCTGCTTCAATCAATTGATCAACCCCATTGCAACAGAGAATTAAGATAGGGACGTCCCTTTCATGCCTCTTCCTAATTGCAATTCATAAAGGTTAGCAAAACCTCTTCTCGACGGCCAGATATGCGATTGATTTTGGCATGCGCCAATGGGTTTTGGACCCATTTGCCCATGCAAAAACCCTATTGTCAATGTACTAAACTTATTTTGCAAGTTGTTAATTAAATAGCGACTCGCAAAATAGGGTTAGCGACTCGCTTTTAGGAAGGGGCGTTCCAAGGGCATCCCTACCTAATAGCGAGTCTGAACCCTATGTAAAAATGTTTTGTGACTGAAATTGCGGTTGCAAAACACTCGTAGTTTACCACCCTCTTCAAAAAGGTGGTAAACCATTTGCAAACTGTAAGCGGTCCCCTTCCCCTTTGTGAATGAGTGCGCAACAATTTTTTCCGAGCAGGCGGTGGTCCCAGGGACCACTACCTACCATTACACTACCTACCATTAAAAATTGAAAAAAAGGTTTATTTTTTTTATTTTTAATGCATTCCATTTTCCTTTATGAAAAACTGGCAGCCTTAAAAAAAACTGCATTATTTAAAAGCAGTCCCAGACATGGAAGTCTGCTGACCCAAACAGGCCACCATACCTGGGACTGCCAGCCATGCCCAATGTGGTCGCTAATTGCGACAGCCTCATTAATATGCATGAGGCATGCAATTTGCGACCCCATAGGGAATCGCAAACAGTGTCTCAGACACTGTTGTACAGTGGCAATTGTGACATGTAAATTGCGACTAGCAATTTGGCGCAATTTGCGAGTCGCAATTGCAAATGGTCATAGACCTACCCCTTTATCTAAAAAGTGTTCTGGACCTGCCAAAGGGATTTGTATACTGTTTTGCAGACACTAGCAATGTCATTTTTGCAGGGATTGTGACTGCAAAATGATGTTGTAAATCATGCCTTATGTTACTTTAAAATTGAAAGATATTTTGTATGACCACAATGCTAGGGTGGCTCAATGTCAGACCCGAAAACCATTGAAGTGGTCCCTCTACTCTAACTTTGCAGCTTTGGGTCATGGACGTCATCTTCTGTTGTGAACTAATGGAAATATACTACTCTACGATGCCACTGATGAGCTGGCCAAAAGACATTTGGTGCCCCTTTTAAGTGTACTTACTAAGTTGTACCCATAGGAGCACCAAGACAGTTGACTAGGAGAAAGGAGCGAACGACGCAGGTAAGAGGGGTGGGGCAGGGTGTGGGGACTCGACAAACGGCATCAAGGGGAAATAAAATAAATTATTAATTTTCCCTCATTGTCGTCTGTCAAGTTCCCCCCACCTCACCCCAACACCCCACTGCTTTTACCTGCACGGCCCGCTCCTGCTAGATAAGGTGGATTGGAAAATTAGTCCTGGTGACAAACCATTTGCTATGTGAAGTGCATTGCCTTGCCCAACATGTATGCTAATGAACCTTTGCTACCAGGGAACATGAAAATCGCATGATGCACCACAATCGCTGTTGTATATTTGCATATAATGTTATGCTAAGTAACTTTCACTGTGTCCTAAATTTGTGTACTGCACAAAACTTGTACAGCCAATGCTACCACTGCATAGCATATTATTTTGTAAACAATTGAATATGGAATCATGCTACCTGTGGATGTGAAATCAGTTTTCTAATATTGAGCTGTGGTGCTTTTCAATGACTCTAATGTCTTGATCATCAATTGACAATATCATTGTTGCTGCTCCTCAATTTAAGATCTTGCTATACTAAATTGTATTAGGATGAATTGATTTTTTATTCATGACTATTTGTACACATTTGTATGATATTTTAAATCACTGTTTTATAGTCTTTTCCAGTGTTTTATGTCTAATGCTTTCATGACATGTATTGTCGAATAAAGCTTATTTTGAAGTGAATTAAAAAAGAATCTCAGACCCATTCAGGGTGGAGGAGAACATGGCAAACACAGCCTACTAGGCCCCAACTGTACTGTCTGAGACCATTTGACACTGGTGTCCTGGGGTCCATTCAGCTGTGGCACTGGAAACTGCAAACTATGGGGCATATTATCAAGGGGGTTTATCTCCGCTTTTTTGGCTTTAAAAGCCAAGAAAGCGGAGATAAAATTATCTCCCTATTACCAAGCTGTCGCTAACACCAGTTAGTGACAGTTAATAGGAGATAGCGACCATCTTGGGCCCCGCTTTGCATGTCAGTGATATTTATCACTAATGACATGCAAAGTGGGCGTGCCAAGATGTTAGCGACTGGAAACAGTCGCTAACATCGCTATTTCCTATTACCAACTTTTGGAGATATTCGCGCTAAGCGCGAATATCTCCAAAAGCTAACACCTGCCCTGAGCAGTTCTTCACCATGTTATCCAATGGAAGGTGGATAACATGGCTAAGAGCATTTGCTCGATAATGCATGAATATCGCTGACTTTTCAGCGATATTCATGCATTGCGGCCGTTTTTTATCGCATTTGCGATAAACCTTGCTAATAGCAAGGTTTATCTGCGATAAAAATCGCCGATGTGCGGCGATAATTTTTGTCTCTAAACAAGTTAGAGACAAAAATTATCGCTAGTTGTTGGTAATATGCCCCTATATCTTTTCCAGTTTTCACACTTGACTCTCATGATAGAGAGCAACCTTCTCAGAGTGGTAGTGTGGAGGACAATAGCTCAGAACTCAGCAGTCATCTAATAGGCTCTATAACTACATTGGCCAACCCATTGCTTATCTTAGTAAAAAGACAGGGGCTTATTTACAAGCCGCATGCGCCAACGGCACGTCACTTTTAATATGAGAAAAAGTGATGCACCGGAGGAGCAAGTAGCTTGTAAATAAGTCCCACAGTGCTTTACTATCACAGCAAAATATAATACATCACAACTCAATGGGGCTCAGATGCAAGAATATAACTATAGCTACAATGTCTAGTAAAGTGAACCCTCAGCTATTGCGCCCCATCAGGTCAGTATGGTGTCTACAGACATTTAATTTCAATCATAGGCACAGATCAGACACAGATGCAGACAATTGTTTGGAGCAGCTCACAATTCAGTTCAAGAGTTCATACCCAAATTAAAGGGATCCTATAGGCAATAATCACTGTTCATGTCACAGAAAGTGGGCTGTATGTCTGCTGTATTCTCCTGTATAAAGCCTCATTACTTGCTCATGTTGTTGCAGTCACCTGGAACTGCCAGGCAGTCTTTAGGCTAGCACTTTCTATAGCTTCTCTGCTGACATAGGACTGCAGCACCAATTTAACTTGGACCTGGAGCGACAGTAAGGGAACAGAATGGCAGGACTGCTTAGTGGGCACTCGTGTAGCCAGATGTGTAGTTCAGTCCAAGATCTGACAGGTGCTCATCGTGCACTTTTTGGTATTGGGCTGGGGATATGTGGAAATTACGTTTCTTTGGGCAACTTTAGCCTTCAGGTTGGGATGAAGTCCTCCTTAGGTGACAACATCAGTACCTTGCTGGGAGGATTCCCTAGGGGTTGCAATGTAGCGGCACCAAGTCTTTGGATGTAGCAGAGGTGCCTGATAGTACAAGTATGTTGGTATGACGTCTGTATGCGTTTGACAATGGAGGAATTGGGGGACATCAGATACCACTCACAGTAACAGTTCGCTGTGGTTCACTTCCAAGTGCAGTCAGAAATGTCTAGGTGCTCTTTGTTCTAGAAACACAGCTGGTTTCTACTCCTGCGCAGCCTCACCTTCTGCAGGCACTCTCCTTCCCTCTCTAGGCAGGGAGTAGGCTTCTAGGTGCTAGGTAGGCCATCTGCTTATCTATCAAGATATACAGAGTTCAAGTAATGTCCCCCCCATGTCTAGGAGATTGTCTGTCATGTAAACACCAGCCCTGGTCACACAGCAGTCATTTCATTTCAAAATACTTTATTCGGTTTCCAAATTCATAGAAAACCATAAAAGTTCATAAAACAGCAATAACAATATAAAATTTCAGAATATAATGAGTTAAAAAATTAGGTTTTAAGAACAATATAAAATACAGTTGAAAAGATTCCCAATTCATCAATATTTTTCACAGACAAAAACCCAGGTTCCAGTTCTCATTTCATCAGTTATCTTATCAAAAGGTGAGTACTGTAAGTCTTATTATCCAAGATTTGCTCTGTGTCTAACGCACAATCTTAAAAAACGGACAACACTCTTTGTGTAGGACACATCCTCAGCAAATTGAAGGGCTAAAAAAGCTGGGTGACAGGTACGCAGACCCATCGTTCTTAGGATTGGGATAATCCAAATCTTTCTGGGGTCAATATAAAATTTACAAAATAGCACAATGTGTATCGGGGACTGGGAAGAGACATCATCACATGGACAAACTGGGAGATTCCTAGACCAGTCATTGACATGTGGGAATGAGACTAGTCGATGGCAAATATTAAACCTAAGACAAGTCACCAATAGTTTATCAAATTTACTCATCTCGAATGTTAAATTTACTCATCTCGAATGTTAAATAAGGCTGAATCCAGAGGGTAACCTGAATATTCAGGATATGCTGGACTGAGCTCTTTCCACTCTCCGCGGTTAGTCATAACTCGTCAAAATGTGACATACAAATCTTTTTTAAGGTAGATTTAGAGACTTCGGCGATAGACAGGGGAGACAGATAATATTTCTCTACGCCCAGATCATAGGAGAAACTTTTCACATAGGCTATCCAGCTAATTTTATGCCTGTATTGTAACAGAAGGCAGTCATTGAGGAGGGTTCGTGTTAGTTCATTTTCGTGGAAGTCCACACCCGATACCATAAAAGTATCGGTTGCATTTTGATAATATCTGAGATATATGCCAGACCCAGTTCTAGATGACAACAGTAGGAAGCAGAACTTTGAGGTAATGCTAGCAGATACCTCAGAAAAGAGTTTTAAATTTTCTGTAGTGATTCCACCTTCCTATGACCCCAAACCCCCGCTCCATAGCAAGCTACACTTACACATTTAGCTTGGTAAGCATTTCAGGAGCTGACCTTTTACCCAGCCTTTGTGCAAATGCTATCAAGGCTGTCGTTGCCCTGAGGAACATTAGTTTCCTTGCCTCAATCGCTTGCTTCCATGAGGATTTGTTGTCAATTAGAATCCCCAAATACGGATATGTAGATGTTCTTACCAGTTTTGTATCGTCAATAAAAATGTCCTTTGTTTTCTTGAACCCCGTACCTGCGTACATTGTAAATGTTTTGTTGATGTTAATTCTAAGGTCCAGCCCCTTCATAAAGTTCCTATATCTCTCTACGTTGTGTTGGAGCTCCACTGGGGTTCTGGCTAGTATCACGGCGTCATCGGCGTAGAGAAGAGCCGGTATCGGACGAGATCCTATGCATGGCATGTCCTGGCTCCCCTCCAACATTGCTTTTTCCAACCCATTTATATAAAGGGTGAAAAGGAAGGGAGCCAGGACACACCCCTGCCTACCCCCCTCTCTACCCCGAATGACGCAGTGAGTTTAACTTTGAGCCCATATCTCACTCTAGCCGTTGCGCCAGAGTAAAGTTCTCTAAGGAAATTGACCAATGGCTGGTCAATTCCCAAGTATGCAAGAATTGCCCATACTTTACGATAGCTTACACAGTCGAAGGCAGCTGTAAGGTCAACATAGGCCATATATAGTTGACCTCCCTTAGCTCCAACATATTTCCCCATTAGGAGAGACAGGTTGAGTGCTTGTTCCACTGTTCCCAAACCCTCTCTGAATCCATACTGTATTTCGGCAACTATGTTATTGTTTTCTGCCCAAGCTTGGAGTCTGCCAAGAAGAATGCGGCCTGCCACCTTGCCAAGGGAGTCTAAAAGAGAGATTGGGCGGTAACATGAGGGATTATGACAGTCGCCTTTTTTACAGGCTGC
The DNA here is from genome assembly GCF_964261635.1 of Lissotriton helveticus. Taxonomy (NCBI): domain Eukaryota; kingdom Metazoa; phylum Chordata; class Amphibia; order Caudata; family Salamandridae; genus Lissotriton; species Lissotriton helveticus. Next base: position 1,712,214,907 of record NC_136059.1, read on the forward strand.
TTCCAGCACCTTGGTCAGAATAGGAGTCCATAATTCTGAATTATGTTTAAAAAGATCCACCGGGACCCCGTCCGGACCTGGTGCTTTCCCACCTTTGCTAACTATCAGGGCTTCTTCTACCCCCTGCAGTGTGAACGTAAGAGGGATAGGGAAAACAGATGACTTCCCAACGGAGTCAATTAGATTAGTGGGCTTACTGGAACTGTATCCGAAGATCTCAGAATAATGTTTAACCCATGCAGTGGCATCGACCGCAACCTCAATCGATGGTTGTTCAGTTTCACCCTGTAAGAAGGGGGTTTTTACAACCTTCCAAAAGTTAGTACCATCCTTCATGACACAACTTTTATGGAGTTGGTCCCACAAGTCATTTTTTTATTCCACCTTGCGTGCCTTTAATGTTTTATTATAGATGTTTCTAAGGTTAGTGATTTCTTCCCTGTCCCTTGGTGATTTATGCAGTGCAAGTTTCAATGAGGAATATGCTTTAGTACAAGCCTTGTTAAACCATCCTCTCTTTACTTGTCCTTTCCCCTTTACTTTCCGAAATAGAACTTCTTGGACTACCTTGGTGATGGTAACATAGCTGTTCAGTATCACAGAGGGCGGTGTATCAGGGTTTAGGCACTTCTCAATCGATGGCATTGCTTTCCTCACTATTTTCGTAGATGTCTCAACTGGGTTAATATTTAGCCATTTTATTGCAAAGCCATTAAATCTATCCAATCGTAGTATCTGTTGTCCCAAGTTACTTAATGAGTCCTGATTAGTTTGTTTAATTGGGATGTCTATTGTTACGGTTATTGGATAGTGGTCACTTGTAGCATTATTTACCGTTACAAGATCTTGGATGCTCGATTCTATGCTACTTGTTACCAGAATGTAATCAATTACGCTCTGTGAACCCCTACCATTAAAAGTTGCAGAGAAAGGAATTGGGTTCGCCATTAGCTCATTTGCAAAACCCAGCTCTAAGGCAACCATGATTTCATTCAAACACATGCCACTAGGTGAGTGAGAAAAAAAGGGTTACTACGTTATTGTGCTTGTCAACTATTCCACAATTTTCATTGGTAGTATTTGTAAAAAGAGATAAGTTAAAGTCTCCCCCCCCAAATTAATTTAAAATTCTCTTTGGGATGTTTGCTCTTTTGATCCAGTAGCGTAAGCAGGATATCATTCACGGCTATTATTAGGTCAGATGGCGATAGATTATTGTAAAAGTTGACCAGAAAGTAATTGTTGGTCTTATTTATTTTCAAGTTCAAAATTTGGAAATTAGGTTCTGATCTTAAGATGTCGTTTTTTTTCAATTGATACAGTGTTTGCGATAAAAATGGTTAGCCCACCTCGTGGCCTACCGGAGGTTGATGGGAGAGCATACGAGCAGTATGTTTTATAACCCTCAAGATGTAATTCTATGGTTGCCCATGTCTCCTGAAGGCATAGAATGTTATAGTTCCTTGCGAGATCTAACCACGCATCATTAAATAATTTTGATCGAAGGCCAGCCACGTTCCAGAAGATGATGTTAAGTTTCAAGGTGTCCGAATTACTGGGAACTTTTGTGGGAGTACTAGGTGATGGGTCTAATCCAGTTTCACCGACTGCTACCATTGTATACAGCACCTCTTTTTTGCCATCCCCCGAAACGGCTTTTGTGTTGTTTTCTAAAAAGTTGACAGGGTGACCCAAAATTATTGGGGGATCTGGTATGGTCGCTTGTTCTGGGACTTGTTGCTCTGTGCCAAGAGCTACTCGTCCTTGGCCTGAGGTGATTAAATGGCTGTCAATCAGTCAGTCATTGTCTTTCAGACCTGAGAGAGGGTTAAATCTATTGCTGGTCGGCACAAAGTACCGCCTTGGATCATTGAGTGTATAGGAGCCAGGTTCAAGGGCATTATTACTCAGTACATGGGGGGGATAAAAAAAAGCCTAAAGGTAGAATATTTATTCCTATTGGATCAAGCAAATGGTTCTCTCCGCCCGCTAATATCTTTTTTACCAATAAGGGGGATGCAAAAGTTAAGACGATACACTCTCCAGGTAATCTTTTTTCCAAGCCACCCACCCACTGTACCCTTCTTACCATCTTAAATTCGTGAAAAAGTTGGTTTGTCAGGCCTACCTTCCTACCAAAACAGTAAAGGGATTTATTTCTCAAAGATGCCCATGATTCTTCCTATATGGTCCCTATTTCTGGTACGTTAGCCAGGACCACAATATATGGGGTAGCTGCCGGAGGAAGGTCTAAGTGGCTAGTCAAGTTCACCTGGGCCCCGTAGTGTTGTACTTTAGTCAGGCCCTGTCCTCTTAGTGAGTCAAAAGAGTTAATTGGTTGGGCTGGGTCATAGGCGCCTGTCTGACTTAAAATGGAGACAGCCGCACCCTTCACTTGCCTGCTATCTCGTGTGGCCAAAGGTTCAGTAACTTGCCTTCTTGTCGCACTCTCAGAGGGAATTTTGTGTGTAGAAATATTCTCTTTTCTATTGTCGATCATTTCTTTGCTATTACGAGGCCCTGGTGGAGGGGGTTTATCACACCTAGGATGTATATTCTCGCCCTGGCTCTCTGGACATTGGGGTAACAAGCGACCATCTGCCTGCTCCCCTTTAGTGCATTTGTTTAAAATAAAGTCCTCCAATATAGTGAGTCTAGACGATAATTGATCCATCCTGACTCTCATATATGTCTATAGGTCTAATCGCTCCACCAGTGTTATCAGGTTCTTCATGTCATTGTGTACTTCCCCATTATCATTTGATGTTAACTTGCCCTTCGTTTGGCCTTTGTTTTGGCCTCCCGTTTCTTCCCTAGTGGAGTCTGTTTAGCTAGTTTTTGGGTCTTATTTAATGATTGAATCCTTGCAAGTTTTTTTTTAATGATTTGATTTTCTGCTGTGTCAGGATTCTTAAGCCTCTTTTGTGGTGGTTGGGTGGGGGAGTCATTATCAATAGAAACAATCTCCTCGGAGCTCAGACCAACGCAACCGTTAGACTGGCCTACTTTTGAGGTGCCCTGACCTGGTTGAAGAGACTCGTCCAGCGGTGCGTCCTCTGAGCTCCCCCTGGAGGATCCTGCTTCAATAGATTCTTCCACAGATAATATCTGTTTATCAAGGACCCCCACCGCCCCCCATCAGATAGTTCAATAAAGTCTGTTGGGAGTCAGCCCCTGCCTTAGCAACATGTGACGTTTTGGGCTTGGTAGTTTCCTTTTGCCCATTGCGCTGTGTGAATCAGTTGTTACAACAATAGCAGTAAATATATCAGGGGAAGCGGTTGTAATCAGTTCTCAATGACAGGAGACATAGTATCCACTATATGTGGAAATAATTTACGAGTAAACCAAGAGAGTAGGCCCAGCCCAGCCTCATCCGGGCACAAACAGGCAAGGATGGGCCCACCCTTGTCTCGGGCTTCGCCCGTGCGCGTCCCGCGACGCGTACGCCCGCACTCAGATTTAAAGGTCCCAGGGGGTGGGGCAACTGCGTAGTACCTCTCGCGAGACCGCGCTGCCCACTGAGTGATGTAGTTGGGGCAGCACGCGGTCCGCGGGTGTCACGAGGCGCTCCGGACAGGAAGGCACACCCTCAGAGGGACAGTCGGACCCCCGGCGCTATCGGGGATGGCAGGCAGCGACATAGGCACTGGCGCTAGCAGAGGTACGTGGTCCAAAGATCAGCAGAGGATTTTCCCGCGACGCGTGAACCCGCACTCATATTTAAAGGTCCCAGGGGGCAGGGCAACTGCGAAGTACCTCTCGTGAGACCGCGCTGCCCACTGGGTGATGTAGTTGGGGCAGCGCGCGGTCCGCGTGTGTCACGAGGCGCTTCAGACAGGCAGGCACACCCTCAGAGGGACAGTCGGACCCCCGGCAGTATCGGGGATGGCAGGCAGCAACACAGGCACTGGCGCTAGCAGAGGTACGTGGTCCAAAGTTCAGCAGAGGAGTTTCCAGCAGTCTTTCCAGTACTCTCAGAGCACTATCTGCCTTGGTCATGAAGACATTAGAACTGAAACAAAATAGGGTGGTTGCTATCCACTTTTATACACATTTTCCAGACCAGAATGTGGATCGACTGTCTAAAGTTTCAGAACTATTTAGTGGTGGCACTCTTTCAAATGCCTTTTCTGGCTGCTCCTCAGACAGACTTTGTGAAAGGTGATAGCTTTCACAACAAGTTGCACAGAGACTGGCTCCAAGCAGGAGTATCTCAAACATGGGCACAATGAAGTGTGTGATCTCTGCATCTGGCTTTCCTCAGCCTTCCTGAAGCAGTAATCAGTGACAGTCTAAAAAGCTGGGCCTGCCTAGAAACTTTCTCACCTTGTAAAATAGAAACTGCCCTTCCACCACTAACTCCTCCCATCTACCAAATGGCAGTACTCAGGCTCAACACCATTTGCTAGCAATATCCTCACTGAATTTTTAACAAAGCCCTGTAACTATCCTCTCTCACAACAGAGCCTGTGTCTCCACACTTCAGACCCAGGAATGCAGGCAATATGCGTCCAATGCCTGGTGTAAAGTATTCTCATCCTCCATCTTGTTTAATGCTAAGCCAGGGGAATATAAAATGGACTCCACTGAAGCCAGTACTCATACACAATACACAGCGCAAGATTCACAAAGGTAAACATACATTTCTGGGTAATTTTACTTGTTTTCTTACTCAAAATGGTATTTTATGAGTAGTACCTTTAAGAGGAGGATACTCCACACATAAAAAGATTGAAAAACCTATGCAGAGACACTGCAGACGTAAAGCTACTCCTCAAAAATATCTTTGTGAATAGGAGAAAAATGTAAACTTACACAAAAGTGTAAGTTTAACTTTCTGAAGCAGGCCCCAATGTCCTACTACAATATATGTGCTGTGCACTCACTGCATATAAATACATTCTGTAGGCAATAAGAATGTCAATCTAAGGTTCTGTTTTTCACATAACAATGGAACTTTACACAGAGAAAAATTGTGGTCCCACACATAATTCACAAAACACAGTACACTGTACCACGGTTTATGTGATGCACTTATGGTCTGGAAAGGAGCCCAGTGCCCAATATGAGAAAACACATGGTGCATCGCTCCAAGTCACAGAACAGATCCTGATCCTCACATTACCAGGTACAGTACAGGCCTGGGCCTCTACATATAGCTAAAATAGCAAGACACCAGTGGCAAAATATATGTGAGGGTATCAGTTCATAGATAGTCCGGGGTTTGGGTCCAGGATACACACTGGTTTACCATGGAGGGCAAATTCCTATCCTAACACTCATTCTTTGCTCCTTTTTGTTTTCACAAGTACTACAAGAAACTGTTTTCTGTTAAAGTGAGCTATATACTTTCATGGCTTCATATGCATATTCAAACCTAATATGAGAGGCAGCCTGGGTCAAAAGACAGAAACACTTGAAATGTGTCTACCAACAGACATATCGGGGTCCTTATGCACAAAACACAGATATATATATATATATATCAACACAAAACGCACCAAAGCATTTCTGGACGCACACACAGCTGTTGAAAACCATCCGGTTTATTTGTACGGCAGACCAACAGAATCATTCCAGCTCTTTAAAAAGTCTTGCGCCCGACGCGTTTCGAGGTATTCATCTCTTCCTCATGGGCGGCTTAACGAATGTCATTGCAGAGGGCTTTCAATTAGACATGCTTATATTTTAACCGCCCCCAGTGAGCGTCGCTTAGTGTTTTGTCCTTTGTGCATGCTGGGATATGTAGTCCGTTTTTTGAAAGTATATCGGCCCTCAGTGGGTTCTGCAGGCATTCTTTGCAGCTTGTTTTAATTCCTAAATAGGACTCCAGATGAGACGTTGGTCCCTTTGTGCCACAGCAGCTGTACTGCACATCGGGTGTGGAAAAGTTCCCACCACGCAGCCTCTCCTTCAAGTATGTGATGGTGCAATCCAGCGCGGCAAGGGCAGCCGCGTAAGTATTTCAACACAAAACGCCCCAAAGCATTTCTGGACACACACACAGCTGTTGAAAACCATCCGGTTTATTTGTACGGCAGACCAACAGAATCATTCCAGCTCTTTAAAAAGTCTTGTGCCCGACGCGTTTCGAGGTATTCACCTCTTCCTCATGGGCGGCTTAACGAATGTCATTGCAGAGGGCTTGGAATGGGTTAAAACAGCAAGCAATCCAAATATTTACAATCCGAAGTGCTAGTGCGAAATCCACGCACGAAATCCACGCACATCTGTTCAGATCATTTGGGTTTCAATTCCTTTACTTCCTTTAAGTCAATAAAATCGATAGGGCCCTCCTTCTAATTGACCATAATTTACCCCAAAATTTTGCAAATTTTGCAAAATGGTCTTGCATCTGACTTCAGAATACGTAGGGCTTCTTTATGACTATGTGTCCCTAAGTGCCTATATACCGGGATAAACCAGTTGTTTCTGGTTCTGACGTAGACAGGGCAAGCAAAAAATACATGGCCTATTGTTTCTTTATGGCAAGGGCAAGAAGGACAGCCCTTGGACTGTGATGTATTTGTCGGTAATCAACCCTTATCCCACATTTTTTATCCCGCATACTATTAGGCCGCATACTTTTAAAACACAATGTCATTCATCCTGCATACCATTATCCCGCATTTTTTTTAAACGCATGTGCTTTTATCACGCATGCCTTTACAACAAAATACGTTGTAAAGGCATGTATGATAAATGCACATGCGTTGTTAACGAGAGAGGTAAGGGGGTTTGGGTTTATTTTTTAGGGGTGGGGGTCATACTGGAGTAGTGTTTGTGTAGTGTAGTGTTGTGTTAGTGTAGTGTAGAGTTGAGGTGGGGGTAGTGATTGTGTAGTGTAGTGTTGTGTTAGTGTAGTGTAGAGTTGTGGTGGTTGTTTAGTGTAGGGTCGTGCTGGGGGCAGTGTAATAGGGGTTAGAGTAGTGTTGTAGTGTTTGTGGTAGTTTAGGGTAGTGTTGTAGTGTTTGTGTAGTATAGGGTCATGCTGGGGTGTAGTATTTTAGGGTTTAGGGTAGTGTTGTAGTGTTTGTGTAGTGTAGGGTCATTCTGGGGTGTAGTGGTTTAGGGTTTTGGGTAGTGTTGTAGTGTAGGGTCATGCTGGGGGTAGTGTTTTAGGGTTTAGGGTAGTGTTGTAGTGTTTGTGTAATGTAGGGTCATGCTGGGGTGTAGTGTTTTAGGGTTTAGGGTAGTGTTGTAGTGTTTGTGTAGTGTAGGGTCATGCTGGGGTGTAGTATTTTAGGGTTTAGGGTAGTGTTGTAGTGTTTGTGTAGTGTAGGATCGTGCTGGGGTGTAATGTTTTAGGGTTTAGGGTAGTGTTGTAGTGTTTGTGTAGTGTAGGGTCATGCTGGGGGTTGTGCTTTAGGGTTTAGGGTAGTGTTGTAGTGTTTGTGTAGTGTAGGGTCATGCTGGGGTGTAGTGGTTTAGTGTAGTATTGTAGTGTTGTGTAGGGTCATGCTGGGGGTAGTGTATTAAGGTACTGTTGAAGTGTTTGTGTAGGGAAGTAAAGTGCTTAATGGTAGTGTTGGGGGGTCGTGCTGGGTAGTGTAAATGTAGTAAAAGGACTGTAGTGTAGGGTAGTGTAGGGTAGTGTTTGGTAGTGTATGGTAGGGTAGTGTACTTTCACTTACCTTTAAAACTTTTACAATGAGTATACCTTTACCATGCATGCTTTTACGTTGTAAAGGCATGCGTGGTAAAGGCATATTCGTTCTAAAAGTTTTAGTTCTTTTAGTTTGGGGCCTAATAGTCATATATTCATATTTGTATTTGTATTTGTATTTGTAATGTCAATTTATAACGCGCTAGCAATCGCTCCAAGGAGCATCTCGGCGCCAATAGAGAGTTGTCCTCCAGGTATTAGTGAAGGCATTGATAGGAAGGCAACCATGTCTAAATTGAGTGTACATTTTCCTATCTTCTGGCACTTTTATTAAGTCAAGGAAGCTTTCTAGCCTATTGCTAGATTTAATATCAAAGAACAGGTCAGTTAAACCGCCATGTTGTGTATTCATAAAATTCTTCTGTTCTGCCCAAGCCCAAAACTGTAGTTTTAGTATATCCCTAGAGTATGTGGGAGGGCAATCTTCTAGCTCCTTAGGCATATATATATTCATTGAAAAAACCATAGGTTATAGACCATATATAGTTAGGAATTTGCATTTACAAAACCTTGAAAATTCACTGAAAAAACCATAGGTTATACACCATATATAGTTAGGAATTAGCATTTAAAAAACCTTATTTTACTCACACAAAACCAATGAAATTCCATATATAGTTAGTTGTACTAACTATATATCACGCACCCGCAATCCACTGCTGATCATGTCACATATGACATCAATCATGACATGGTCAGTGACATCACTGATGACATCACTGATGACATCACTGATGACATCACTGATGACATCTCAAATGACATCACTGATGACATCACTGATGACAACATCCAGTGACTGTATTTTTCTGTAAAGTTAAAATATGTCTTACATATTTAAGAATGAGTGGATGTATAAGTGTCTGGATGAAGGATTTAGTAGGTGCATGACTGACTGTATGAGTGAGTGGTTAAATGTGTCTCACTGAGTGCATGGGTTAGTGACTAAACTGTCTTAATTTGTGCATCATTATGTCTGTTGTTCTGTAAACTGCTGCATGTGTTGATCAGTAGCTATATGAGTAACTATATGGGTTATTGATTGGTTGCCCAAGCATTTGTATGGGAGACTGAGAGTGTGTGTGGGTGGCTGGGAGGTGTATGACTCTGTGCATAGATGTATGGGTTCAAAAGTGCATGTGGAAACAGCTGTATGGGTGGTTGACTGTGTGCATGACTGTATTGGTGAGTGAATAGATATCTCAGTGCTACATGTCAAAGTAAGTACATATGTAAAATACAGTACATGTGAGAGTTGACATATATAAATAACTGTGCATAAGAGCCAGTGAATGTGTGAGTGGCTGTATGGATCATTGTGCTCTTGTATCCAGGATTGTATAAGTGAGTAAATATGTTTTAGTATATGTTTGAATAAGTAAGGTGTGTATAACTGTATAGTTGTGAAAATGGAGCTGTGATTGATTCTTTGCATGACTGACTAGGTGTGTAAGTAACTCCATGGATGAGTGACAGTCTGTGAGTGTCTGTTTACACTGAGTGTATCTAAGGTTATATTAGAGTCTGAAGAGGTTCATCGTATTATCACATGAATGATGTCATCAGTGATGTGATCATTAATGTCAAATGAGATTTTATCAGTGATGTCATCAGTGATGTCATTTGAGATGTCATCAGTGATGTCATCAGTGATGTCATTTGAGATGTCATCAGTGATGTCATCAGTGATGTCACTGACCATGTCATGAATGATGTTATATGTGACATGATCAGCAGTGGATTGCGGGTGCGTGATATATAGTTAGTACAACTAACTATATATGGAATTTCATTGGTTTTGTGTGAGTAAAATAAGGTTTTTTAAATGCTAATTCCTAACTATATATGGTGTATAACCTATGGTTTTTTCAGTGAATTTTCAAGGTTTTGTAAATGCAAATTCCTAACTATATATGGTCTATAACCTATGGTTTTTTCAATGAATTTCATTGGTTTTTTAAAAGCTAATATCTATAGCTGTAAAATGTATTCTTCTTTAAATACAAAAATATATTTTATATGTTTATTAATAATTTTTTTTAAATATTTTTTTTGTTTCGCTCTCGGTCCGCGAACCGGGAAGCTTTCCGTTAGCTCAAATAGATGCCGCGACCCGGTCCGCGAACCGATAAGAAATCAACATAGTGACGGTATCGCGTTGCCGCGTAATGCGTCTTATGACGTACTGCGTTAGCGCACCCGGAAGTGCCCCGGGGCGCGGACCGAGGCGCGAAACGCAGCTCCCCGGAAGCGATCCGCGGCGCGTCGCGAAAGCGCGACGTATCGCGTTGCCGCGAAATGCGTCTTGTGACGTATCGCGTTAGCGCACCCGGAAGTGTCCCGGGGCGCGGACCGAGGCGCGAAGCGGAGCGACCCGGAAGCTAACCGGGGAGCGTTCCGCAGCGCGTAACATGAGCGTGAGAGGTCATGTGACTTGGTAATAAAACTTTTCATTGGTTCATTTCACTTTTGGTTTCATAATGATGGAAGGCTAGGTCAGATGACCTAAAAATAACACTTTTCATTGGTTGAGAACTTTTGCTTTTCCCAAATGATGAAAACCCCTCCTTCTTTCCTCACTCTGACTTTCATCTTGGTGAGAGAAAGACCCTTTTACATTCTAGAGAAATGGCTTCCATTGTTGCTTCAGCTAGTGTTCCCCCACCACCACCCCACCTCCTCAAGGGAAGAAAGGACCACCTGCTCAAGCAATCATAGAAGAAGAGGAAGATCAAGAAGAGGAGCAAGAGGAGGAAGAGCCTGAGTTTTTGCGAGAGGAGCCCAGAAGATACAATAGAAAAGAAAACTACATCTGGCAATTTTTTAAATTTCCAGCAGGGCAAAAAAAAGTCAATGCCAGATATGTGTTTTGCCGTATTTGCGACGATCGACTTTCAAGGGGCACTGACAAGAAATACAGCTTCGGAAATTATACGATGCACAGGCATATGAGTAGGTGGCACCCAAATAATTATAGTGCTGCCCAGCTTCGTGATGAACAGCAAAATCCCCCGGCAATGGCGAGAAGATCTGTTGTCAAAGAAGTATCGGGACCAGAGGCGAGGGAGGTGATCCCGAACATTCAAATGGACATGGGGGAAGTAAAGCAAGTGTGCGTGTGGTGCAACCAAACACTTTGCTACCGAGAAAGTAGCATTACTCTTATAATGAGAGCTATCAATAATCATGTTTGCCCGAAACGCCCCAAAAAATAAATTCTTCTTTTTTTCGTTGCTCCTGTTGAGCCCTTTTCAATGAATCATTTTTGTTTCCCCCCTCCCCCCCAAAAACAAAAAAATTACAAAATGTTCAGAAAAAACAAAAAAAATATAAAAAATGTTCAGAAAAATAATAAAAAAAATTTAAAACAACAAAAACCAAAAAAAAAAGTTCTTTTCAGAACTACCTCCCCATTATAAAAAAAATTGGTAGAATTTTTGAAACTCTGCCAACCTCTATTTCTTTTAGTTCGCTTCCAGTTCGCACTCCGGTACGCGAACCAGGAGCGAACCCAACATTTTTTTTTTAAAAAAGAACAGTAAGTATAAGGGAAGGAAACAGACAGTTATGTTACAAGAAAGACAGCTACAGGGAGTAAAGAAAACATACTGTTACCCGCAATCCACTTCTGATCATGTCACATATTATATCATTCTTGACATGGTCAGTGACATCATCAGCAGTGGATTGCGAGTAACAGTATCTTTTGTTTACTTCCTATAGCTGTCTTTCTTGTAACATAAATGTCTGTTTCCTATCCTTATACTTACTGTTCTTGTTTTAAAAATTTTTTGAGATCATTCAGAAACAGTAACATTAATAGAGACAGAATGAGTGAATAATAATGAAGAAGTATGAGAAGAGAGGGACTGAGAAAAATACTGGAAGGAGTAGAATAATTAAGTAATAGAGAAAGGAATGAGAGAAGTAGCAAACGCAGGAAAGTAAGGATTAAAGAAATGAAGCAGTAGAACTAATAGATGTTAAATGTGATAGATTAAATGATTGATTCAGGATGACGATAAGGTGTGTCCTCTCCAAAAGTTTGTTTAAGATGAGGCCTACTCAGGGTTGCATATCAAATTTATGCTTGTTGAAGAAAACAGAGGAGATAATACATGTGAAGGCCTACCATTGAAGTAAAACATGTCCACTTCACTCTTGAACAACGGCCAGACCTCTTCTGTGTCCATAGACAGACCTAAAGTTCATCTGCACAATGTCATCCGTAAACTTAGAAAACACAAGTAATGTAATTGAAAAACGTGGAGTTTCTTTTGCTCATTTCACAATCACATCACCTGTGTTGCCTTTGCTTAGGTATCTCATAGTGCAGATGTAGTTCAGCATATGAAACAGTACGCAGAAGTGCAGCAGTGTATGCATTAATACATGTGAAGGCCTACCAATGAAGTAAGTCATGTCCACTTATTACATCATTCATGACATAGTCAGTGACATCATCAGAAGTGGATTGCGGGTTAAAAGAGTAGAAAACATTTACCTTATAATTCTTGTTAACTTTTTCAAATATTTTTTCATACTTTCAATCTGTAAAAGAGAGATGAAACATTTCAAAAATATTAAAACATGTATTTAAAAATTTGAAAAGACAAGGGAAAAGGTTCAAGAAGAAACAGTTTTTCAAAAACTTTGAGATTTACAGAAGCCTCTGCTGCTATACGTCCCCTACACAATCCTAAAGATATATATTTTAAACAAACAGTATCTTGATGCTGATGAAGTGAGGCCTATTTTGGAACATGGTGCATCTTTTGCACTGCTGATGTCTCACAATAGTGATGCAATAGCAGCGCAAAAAAGATGTAAAGCCATCATAAAATTGTGTCTAACATTTTAAATGATTCTTTCAGGATACAAATAAGATGTGTCCTTTCAAGAGGTTTCTTTAAGGTGAGGCCTATTCAGTTTTAAAAAAAAACAGTACCCAGAAGTGCAGCACTGTAAGCATTAACTTTGACACTTACAGAAGCCTCAGTTTCTCCATATCTACCTCACATTTCTAAATGTATATCATAAGTACAAAAAGTAGAACATTAATTATACATGTTAAATGGTTTATTTTTGCTGTTCTCAGAATGTATCAAATTTCACTTAAATCAGTGACTTGAAGGTATTCATCATGTAACAGCGGGGAAAAAAAACCACAATCAAAATGATTGTGTTTAAAAAACCCATACAACATAAGAAATCAGAATTCAGAACTCCTTAAAGTTAACTTACTTTCCATGACGTCAAAGGATGTCCTATGAACAGCTTACACTCTTTTGTGCTGTTATTACTTTCAGCCCGCCACTTTCTGAAAGAAAATCTCCATCGTTTTTAAAAACACGTTACATGCAATAAATGACTTCTTGCTCTCTACCACAAGTTTCCACAAGGCCAAATCTTGTCAGAGCCATTTATAACTCTTGGATTTCTTGTAAGCCAATCCCGTCATTTGGCATTTCCGCAACTTTCAGAATTAAAATGTTGAAGATCATTTTCACAATCCTGGAATAGTAATATCTTCCCCTTCTTGCTCAGTCATGTTCTACATTTCCTATGACACTGATACTGCTTACTATGAAGCAGACTTACACTACCTCTATGACTACTACAATTATTTAATTCTCTACATCACTTTTAATCACAAAGCAATGTAAAACAGTAGACAGCATTGCAGACTTACATTCCCTCTACTCCATGTTTTGATTGGCTGCTTCAATTAGCTTATAAAAAGAAACAGTTTTTCTGAACTCATTCAAAGTGCACGTATTTCTCCATGACGTCCAGTCTTATGGTTAGAAGTTATGTCTCTGAACTACACTTATCCTCAAGGCCAAATTGTGTAGGAGCCATTAGAACTTCTTGAAATTCCACAGAGCACATCCTGAGATTATTTCCCTAAAATTTTGGTTTTAAAAACACCAGGTAAGAGTTTTTAAGGTCATACGGCAATTTTTTTTTAAAATTAAAACAGAATCATTGCAGAATGACCAGCCATTTCTAGACTTTAAATAAGCTGTGTAATGTCCTGATGTTATTGAAGGGCCGTCATGATATATAATTGCTGCAGTTACAAAAGTCCTTCCTGATATTGACAACTGCGAAGCTACAAAATTTTTAATTAAAGTTGTCAATTTTGTTCCATCAGGCCTACATCGTTGGAACATTAAAATTACATACTGGCCATATGTTCGTATAAATAATGTGGACATCATTTCAGATTTACATTGGCTACACTCCATGTTGTGATCAGCTGCTTTTACTAGCTTATTAAAAGAGACTGATTTACTGTCTGGCAAAGTTAAATATATAAATCTTTCTGAGTCTACACTAGTAGTACTTGATACCATACAGTTCTCGCAGTCATGCTGCCATTGATAAGAAAGCCCAAACAGCTGATCTACATCTACACCTTCAGCATGTAATACATCAAGCATATACATTAAAAACTCCTGACAATCTTGCTGAATATTTTGAGAGAATTGTGTTTGCCCTGAACATCTGTCTAACAGATTTCGAATTTCAGACACACTTTCTATGTTTCTTCTATCAGTGCTACATTTCTCTAACACAGAATTTAACAAACTGCAAAATCTTTGATCAGAATTGACCACAATCTCTTCTTTTACATTTTCTAGAGAAAACAAAACATTAACCACTACATTAGCATAGCAGTTGACACCAGAACTGTTTTCAAACTGAAAACCAACAACATCTTCAACAGAATCCTTTTTGTTTCTGCTTGTAATTTTAGGTTCATTGACTTTTTGTCTTTTTGCTACAACCTCCCCAGTATTGGTCACATTTCTTCGTTTCCGGCCTACCACACGTTTCTCAAACAAAGGATACTGAGGCAAATGTGGCGCATACTCTCTTCTTAACCTATTGTATTCCTTAACACAATCTAGATCCGCACAAATGTTTGTGACATCACACTCAATCAAGTGCAATCCCGATAAAGTTCTAACTCGTGACAATGCCACATATGCCATACCCTCCTTGAACACAGAACTGCCAATATTCACCAATGCACTGTCTACACTTAAACCTTGCGATTTATGAATTGTCACCGCATATGCCAAGCAAACAGGAAACTGCTTACGGCGAACATATAAGTCTTTTACAAGCAAAAATCTAGCAGAACAACGACCAATTAGCTGTACTTCCTCAATGCCATCAAATTTAATTTTTAAAAATTCAATTCCATCTCTATTTCTGTATTTCACAAAATCAACAACATTACCCATTGATCCATTTACCAGACCTCTTTCAACATGTAAATTCCTTCTTAAAATTATACGGCAGTTCAAGCACACATTCAGAGTCTTTTCAAAACCTGCAGTTTTAGATATACTCTTCTCTAATGAATCCAATTTTGTTTTCAGATTCTCAGACAAAATAATTGTTGATCCCATATGCTCTACTCTATCAATAGCTTCCAGTTTCACAATCTCTTGCTTTTCTAAATGCAACATTTTGTTGTTAAATTTGGCACATTCTGCAAGAGTTGGCATCAAACATATTCCAGATTTCTTCTCAGTAATTTTCTGAAAAATATTCTCAGGCACAACATCTTGTTCTGGATATAAATTTGACAGTAATCGTGCATGTAAAGCTTCTTTCCCATGCTCGGTCACTTTTCCAATTCTAACATCTTGTAGAATAGTCTTGTAAACTTCATCCTTCGCCTGACGCATATTTTCATGCAGTTCAGCATAATTGAAGTTTAACCATATATTGACGTTGCCAATGCTGCCTAGGCACTTCCTGGTATCTTCATGCGTGAGCATTTTGAACACAGGTTGCCCTTTCACTGGTGTCAGCTGCAGAAGATCTCCGAAAACAATGATGTGTTTGCCACCAAATAACACATCATACTCTGTTTTGAGAACTTCTTGCATCCTCAAATGCACAAAGGCAAGCATGACATTGGAAACCATGCTTACTTCGTCAATGATAAGAAGTTTCATTTTCCTCAAGATTCTTGAAACTTCAAAACAAGCATCTCCAGATAGCTTGTGATATTGTAATTTGTTGTCATGCTCCACTGGCAGCATCAGTAAACGATGTAAAGTAATCCCTTTAATATTATGTGCTGCCAGTCCAGTTGGAGCAGTGACAACACAAGACAGCGATGACTCTGTCCTTTCCTGCAAATAGCATGAAATTGCTTTAATGAGGAAACTTTTTCCAGTTCCCGCTTCTCCACTCACGTACAGTCGGACAGGCTTCAACGACGTACATGAGCACTCTTTCTTATCATGACTTAATCCATGATCAATTTGCATGGTAACTTCGTCATATATTTTCCTCTGCTCAACGTTGAGTTGTCTTTCCAACTCTTCTAAGTTAACCGCATCCTCTTGAGCATGTGCCATGGCTCTTTCCACTTCATTCATAGCAGTGGCAGCTTCATTTTCAATAACAGGTCCTCCTAGTGGATCCTGACTCAATGAAGCAGAACTCTGACTGTCCTGAAACTGTCTCTGGCAATCTCGGCTGCAATCGTTGCTTCCTGCTCAATTTCCGCATTCAACATTTCTACATATTTGGGAAAAGCAGGACATTCTATGGTCTCCTTGGCGGCATTGAAAGAGTCTTCGTAACAGAGGAAATCTCCAAGCAGTTCCTCTTCTGCACGCCAAGGCTTGAAAAGTTGCAAAAGTGCTAAATAGAAAAACTCCTTTTTTTCAGGAGATTCGCCACTCAATTTTCGATGGTTTACCAAGTGGCATTTTCTTTGCTTGACCAAACATCCCTCACTTCCTATTACAGCATACACTCCTTTCTCAGTATCTTCTTTGATGTTCCTCTTGAATATGTAATTTTGAAGTACCTCATACAGACAAACTTTCTCGAGGTGAATGCTTCGATTTGGATAATATGTATCCAACATGTTGGTCTTCAAAATGTCGGTACTGTTTGGCTCCTTTTCCGCCAAATACTCAATTTCCCGCACAGGTTTGAGAACTCGATTACGCGTTGCAGCAAGACCAAGACTCGCCCAAACGATACTCCTGGACTTGGCATAGAGACTTGCTGAAGACAACCGGTCAGAACATTCGTACGCTCCGATTTCTCGATGCGACAACATCTTCAGACTGAAACTGTACAACTTCTTGCTGAGGCTCTTTTCATGGGAAATGTCCTCCCACATATCCTTCAATTCTGTCTTCTCTTTTTTGGTGATGTAAGACATCATATACCGAGCCACAGCCATACAGTTATCAGCCACAAACTGTATATCCATGTTAGCATTCCACATGGACAAAATCACCGGGTTGTAGTCGTTGATGTACTTGGACTCTTCGTTCCTCTTCAAATTGTAAGTGTTTTTAGGTGATTTCTTCATGACATTGTGTCGCAGCGAAGACATCAAACTGTTTACTCTTCCTTTAGAAATCACCGGTCGTGGAAAGCCGAAACGACATTTAGTGTAGAACTTGTCCTTGTTTCGGAATTTACGACGGCAGTACTTTCCACATCGATGGCTTTGGAAACGCAGAACTTTTTCTTTTAGGCTTTTCTTCTCCTTTGCGTTTGGAACAGCACACGTAGAATACTGTTGGATGAAACTCATCACTGAGTCTTCTGGATCCGTTCCAAATTTAGGTGCATCCTTGATCCACAGCAACATATGTATATGAGGAGCACCTCTTGCTTGGTACTCCTTTCTCCAGAAGAAATCCAACACCTCTCCAAGAGGTGGATTCTTCTTATTCATGATGAAAGACATCATAGCTTCAAATCTATGATTGAAGTACCTACATACATTGACTGGATCCAAAGAGCACAGTTCTCCGGGTGTCTTGAATTCGATGTTATCTACGTTAGCATTTGCCTCTCGTAGAAATTCAAGTAAGTCTTCCCAGCCATACTCGGCACAGCTCAGAGTGAGGAACCATGTGGGAGTACCTAAGTTCCTCAGCATACATTTTAAATCACCATGACGACGGTACCAGTACTCATTAGTACCACGCTGACACGCCATGAGATTAATCAGGTGAGAATCCAAAATACTGTCTTGGACATTGACTTTATCCATAAAGTCACTTGCCGAGATGTTTTGCATGTGTATACCACTTTTCAAGATGTGGTTCACTGCATATGACAGTCCAGACAGATCGCTTTCAAACAGGAGATGAAACAAATAAGGAATGCATTGTCGAAACCTAGCATCTCCTGCATACAATCGCAAAGTCCGGTATTCAGAAGCAGGAATTTGATGAGGTCGCTCATCATATCTTCCTCCCTGACCTGTTGGAAAAAGCTGTGGGAAACACCGAGCTTCCAAACTTTCCTCCCAAACACTAATGGGACTCCCTTTGGCTTGTTTCATTTGAAACAACTCAATAGCATTCCCCATGACTTCCTTGGAATGCAAAGGATGAACACTATAATGTTCATATATTTCTTCACTAGTAGAGGGTTCTACTTTCTCAATTTGACCAGCACACAAATCGCTATCCTCTTCCTCACTTACTTCCTCTTCTGCAACATATACATTCTTATAGTATTTATTATTTTTTTTCAAATACAATGTTGCCTTTTTAACTTTCCTAACATCTACTAAATCTTGCCATATTTTCTTATTCTTTGTCGGAACCCCATTAACTAAGATAACCAGAGGTTCCTCTTCCACTTTTTCTACTCCAATTGTGTTAATGTTTTTCTTCAAATCTAGAGGCAAATAAACAACTCTTCCCTTTAATCCTCTCTGTAAATCTGATGGAGGCAATTTCCCTGTCTTTGGCTCCATTCTTACAATAGCCTGAAAGGGATGGATACTTTGAATCAAAATAGATTCATAAGTATTTAAATCCTTCAATTCAGAAGGAATCTCAACCAATTCCAGATTATTATGAACTGCTCTAGCAGGCATCTGGTTTTGATTTAATTTGCAACAACAATAACTACACACACGTTGATCCAATCCCAAATCAAAACAATTTTCTACCATCAAGTATGTTGCGAAATCCTTCCATTCACTATTATTTTCCCTTTCACTTTTTGCATATAAATCCACTAACTTAGTCTGATTCTTATAATAAGTGCGTCGACAACACACACAAGTGAAATTAGGCCTCTCACTTGATTTCACCTCAAACGTCGCAATTTCCCTCTGGAAATTATCTGTACTGGAAACCTGTACACTATCTTCCACATGACCCTCTTCTTCTTGCTCAATTTCAACATTCTCCTCTTTACTTCCAAAGTAACAAAACTCAATTTCTTCACATATATTCTTCACATCTATTTCAGAACCATGCAAAAGAGCAGCGCATAATTGTTTAAGCATAATTGCTGGACTCTTAGCATAATACAACATTCTAACTAATTTCCTCACTTTATTATGATGCACTGCTAGCATCCTGAAATGATGAAAAACACTCTGGCATACTCTCCTGGAAAGACAAGCCAGTGAATGACCATGCAAACCTGTCACTTCTCTTACTCTGCAAGGATCTAATTCTTGCAACAACCTTATTTTCTGCTTCAAACTTTTCTTATTAAATGACCGTACAAAATCACAAAGCAAATTGATGGAATCCTGTCGCACACTACAAATACTACTACACTTCCAGGTGTACACAGGACCCTTAGCACGTCTTCCTAAAACCTCATTACCTAACACCTCTTCTGCCTCTGTTGTCACAAGTTTTTCTTTTTCAACTGGACAACCATCTTTCACTTCATAAGCACGACCACTGGTGTCAACTGCATGCACCAAATCATTATCCTGGAAAGAACTCTCCTCATTAAAAAATGCCTCACAGCTTGAACTATGCATCCATTCTCCAGAAAAAACTTCACAAAAAATACTACGATTAACTATTCTCTTCCATCTACTATTTCTTTTGAAATCATAAATTGCCTTGTTTAGCTTCCTAATTCTATTGATTATCAAAATAAATAACTTACGTTTAATTTCAAATGCCTGATCAATAACTTTCTCAACTTTTTTTCTTCTCTTATAAAAAACCAGTTTCTGTTGACCTTTCTTAATATTTTTAAACAAATTGCCAATTATCCTGTTGCGGAACATTCGTTTACGAATCTCCCTAAACTGTTGTTTCCTTCTACTATCATGCACAGAGTTATCTCTTGCTCTAGCAGTAACATTTTTGATTGGCCTTTCCTTTCCATTTGAATTCCTTCTCGTTTTATGGACTGAAACATTTTCTGTAGTAATATTTTTTTTACTACACATATTTCTTATGAAATATTTTGTGCTCTTACCCGGTGCTTTCTTCGTGACTTGACAAATCTTTTTGTTAGAGGACTGCTGCTTATTTTCTTTCACCTGCTGTCTTTGACGTTTTGCAGCCTTTCTCTGTCTTTCTATTGTTGGCATGGTGAAATCTTGAAATGATCTGCAGTTGAATCTGTGGTAAAATATAATACAAAATTTTATTAACCATTATTACCAAACAGTAAAACAATAACAGTGATCAAAAACTTAACACACTACTTGACATTTTAAATAGAAGATTTTTTAGTCCTTGCAAATTTACAATACAGAAATAGCAGAAAAGAAATGACATTTATATTTATGTTACCTGTGCTATTTTATATGTGAATCTGATCTAATTTTATGAGCATATTTTAATATTTTATTGAAGACACTACACATAACCTGCTTTTGAAGGTGTCTTTATTTTTAAATTAAACGGTTTACCTTTTTACTTTTTATTAATTATAAATTTTAAAAATAAATGTTTATATTTCCATAGGCTCAAGCAAGTCAGCTTCCCATCCTATGTCATATAATTCGGACAAATCTGCATCCTCATCACGCTCTTCTTCATCCTCAGGATTTAAATCATCCAAGGGATCAACATCCACTGATGTTTCAATTACAAGTTCAATGATGAGGTCAAAATCAACTGATTGCAGATTGTCGCTCATGTTGAGGTTGTCTTTATCTTTAAAGAAAGATAACAACAATGAGATGTTGCAGAGTAAGAGACAAATCTCAGAGATTATAATAGTAAAATTGTTTAACAAGAGTAATATTTTGCAGCTATTATTTAGCCATGTCCAGCAATGCTGAGCAGGTGAAGACTATGTCTAAATTTTCAGTGAACAGGACTCATCTCTTCTTAACCTTGGATAAGCCTCACCGACTCTGTGTGTCCTGCACATACTTAAATGTAAAGGGGCAGATTTATGTTAAATGGCACATCCCCAGGCATGCACCAGTTAACGTGCACCACTACACTGCCACCCATGGTGTGCCGTATTTACAATCAGATAGGAGAAAGCTTCGTCAAAACCCTGCGCCTGCTTTAAGCAGGCATAGGTCTTGACGCAACATTGTGGAGATGGGGCACCCCTGAGCCTTGCTTGAGCTGCATCGCACTTGCGATACAACTCCAGCAATCACTACCTTTACAGCACAGATACGTCACGCATCTGTGCCATTTTTGCCCCATGATGCCCCGCATTCTAAATGCAGCACACCATGGGTGGCGGAACAGCGGCGCAGAATGACTGACACATCCCTGGTGATGCACCAGTCATCATAAATCTATCCCTAAGCTTCTTATCTTGTTACAGATGAACCGCCATATGTAGCATGAAACTATTTTGCATTTCCTAAATAGCGAATTTTAAGGAATAAATAGCAATTCTTTACCATTCCTAATTTGCAATGAGCAAATTGCTAATTGCAAGTTACCCATTCATTTCCATGAGCTAGGAGGCTCATAGGAATGAAGGTTTAATTTGCGATTAGCAATTTGCTCATCACAAATTAGGAATTTTTTCAAGCGTGCAGGGGTATCTCAAGAACACCCTGCTACACCCCTGAAAAAGAAATTTGGGGGCATATGGCACACATACATGCCCTAATGGCATGTGTTGGCGTCATATGGGACCTTTTGTTTTTTTGAAAAAAAGCTTTTTGAAAAGAATTCGCAAATTACCACAAACTAGAAGTTGGTGGTAGTTTCCAAATCCTTAATATCATTTTTTACATATTTTTTGTTTGATACATTGCATTTAAGGAATCGCAAAATTTGCAAATCCTTCAGTGCAATCGCAAAATAAGGAATAGCAAATTTTGAATTAAGGACATTTTAAGTAATTTCCACATGTGCAGTGTTTTCAAATTATGATTTGAAAATCGTTTTTGGGGAAAAGTAATGGTTTGCAAATTTATGACAAGGACATAATGGTGTATGCTTCTCTATAAGGCATTTCAGTGTCTCTGATGTCATTTTTCCCATATTACATTATAAGACCTTTCCCCATAGAGCACATTCCTTGTAAATATGCTCCCACCTGTGCATGGTGAATTTAGATTTTGACTGTTTGAGTCACATAGCCATGTTAAAAGTCACCCCAAAAAATTGCAAACGCTTTAAAAAAACACATTCATGTGTCTTAAGGACATTTTAAGTCATTTCCCCGTGGACAGTGTTTTGTAAGTGGCGCAAAAGAGGCATACACCTATCATAAATCTGTCCCTAGCATTTTAAATGATTAATTCAGGATGACGATAAGGTGTGGCCTATCCAGAGGTTTGTTTAAGGTGAGGCCTACTCAGGATTGCAGATTAAAGTTACGCTTGATGAAGAATACAGAGGACATAATACATGTAAAGCTCTACCAATGAAGTAAGTGATGTCCACTTCATTGCGCCAGTCATCATAAATGTATCCCTAAGCTTCTTATCTTGTTAGACATCAACCGCCATATGTATCATATAACTATTTTGCATTTCCAAAATAGCGAATTTTAGGGAATAAATAGCGATTCTTTACCATTCCTAATTTGCGATGAGCAAATTGCTAATTGCAAATTACCCATTCATTTCCATGGAGCAGGAGGCCCATAGGAATGAAGGTGCAATTTGCGATTAGCAATTAGCTCATCGCAAATTAGGAATTTTTCCAAAGGTGCAGGGGTGTCTCAAGAACACCCTGCTGCACCCCTGAAAACGAAATTTGGGGGCATATGGCGCACATAAATTTTAACAACATTCCTTTACCTCAAAAACGATTTTCAATTCATAATTTGAAAACACTGCCCACAGGGAAATTACTTAAAATGTCCTTAAGACACATGAAAGTGTTTTTTTATTGCCTTTCCAGCATGGTTGGGTCACTTTTAACATGGCTATGTAACACAAACATTTAAAATCTAAATTTCCCATGCACAGGTCGGAGCATATTTACAAGCAACTTGCGCCACAGAGAAAGGTCTTACATTAAAATGGGAAAAATAACATCAGGGACAGTCAATTGCCGTATAAAGAAGCATACACCATTATGTCCTTGTCATAAATTTAAAAACAATTCCTTTTCCCCAAAAACGATTTTCAAATCATAATTTCAAAACACTGCACATGGGAAAATTACCGACCGCCAGTAGGTAATAAATCCCATCCAATATCAGTCACTTATGCCCAAGCCTGCTTGTATGGGGAGTTTGCGGCAAGGTGGGAAACCTCACACCAATCTAAATTCTGTAGTCATAGCCAGTAAGGATTCCCTGGGATGAAGCAAGACAGTACCGCAACTCAAATCTTTGATCAGCATTTTTATTTGACACTGGCAACGGAAAATCCTGCAACGCGTTTCGGAGTTTCCTCACTCCTTGGTCACGGGCTAGGTTAAAGTTTCATTTTAAAGAAACAGAGCATGTGTTTCAAGTTCGTCATAGGTTTAAACACAAACAAAATCCTTATACTGTCAGTTTCAGTATTATCAATAAAGAATTTGTTGAAATGCCTTAGAGTAATATAGAGCAACATCATCATCATATATAACTTTATTTGGTCATTTGTACAAAACACCATCATGGTATACAAGATAAAACATAAATAATGTACAATTAAAATAGTATTAAACCATTTGAAGACAGGTACAAATGATATAGAAAGCAACATATTTTTCATTTTCTAACCTACAATTTATCATTGTCGGATAAAGCACAGTACCTGCCACATTTTGCATTGAGTAACATTCCCGTATTAACAGGATCGTGTTATATTGCTGTAACAGCGTGTTCTGTTAACATGATTTGTTTAGACTAACAACCTCCTCAATATGCCCCTATGGGCCTTAAAATGAATCTAAGTTCGACATTTGGAAAATAAATCAGTGTTATTTTCAACAAAGTAAACTGGAGGTATAAATTAATAACCTTCCACACTTAGTTATTCAAGTTCAGTCAAATCAATGCTATCATGGATGTCAGATCGTATTGAAAACATTGAAAACTGTAATAAACAATCAATTCAACCCTAGTGGAAGAAGACTGAGTCTAGTAGGCTAAAACCCACTTATCATTTTAAAGAAAATATGATAACCATGGTCCTAAGACCAGAGTTTAGCTGGTCTGGCACAGTTAAGATATAAAAGCTCTCCTGCGTTTCCGGATTCTTGTATCTGAAACAAAACCAACAGAAAAAAGTACTAATTAAAATCCAATTTACAACACACATATACTTTAGAAAGGCAAAACCCTATACAGAAAGAAGGTTATAAATATTTACATACTAAACGTATTAATCAGCCTAAATGAACACCTAATTCTTCATCCACTTTTAACCCTGTTGGATGAAGGGTATTGTAGTATATGATTATTTTAGATTCTAATCTCCTCAGTTCAATTGTTCGGTCTCGCTCCTTTCTCAATTTGGGATTCTATCAAGGACCACAAATTTCAATAAATTACAGTTATGATTATGATAGGCTTTAAAATGATGCGCAATTGGGTATTGTTTGTCGTCATTTCGAATGGTACGCATATGTTAAAGTACACGCTTTTTCGCCTTTTGGATGTGCTTCCTACATAGGATTTCTTGCACGGACATCGTAAAGCATAAGCACAATACTCAGTATTACATGTAAGTTGTTTGTCAATCACTACGGTTCCGGGTCATCCTCTAATTTTATTGTTTTACAGCTATCACTGTACTTACAGGCTTTACAACGATTACATGTAAAAAGCCTTTAATCTCATTTTTGTCTTTCTGAGGACTTACTAGGCAATGACTCAGAAAGAATGTCTTTTAAGAACCTTGCTTTCCTAAATGTTATACCTGGGTTTAAACCAATAGGTATAGCAAGGTCTGGATCTGTTTTGAGGACTTCCCAATATTATGGCAGGCTCTTTTGGTTTCCCATGTTTGGTTGTGGTACCTTGTGATGAATCTTAATATTTAATTCTTCACTTTCTTTGTGTTTAGGGATCAGTAAATCATTTCGATCTAGCTGTACAACATTCTCAACTTCTTTTTGAATGATGTTAATGCTGTACTCCCTCTCATTCAACCTTTGTATCATGACTTCCTTGTCTGTGGTGAACCCCTCCTCAGTGCTACAATTCCGTCTGGCTCTTAATAATTCTCCTACGGAATGCTTTGAATCAACGAGGTTGGGTGACAGGTATCAGCTTGTAACAGACTGTTCCCTGCTGTTGCCTTTCTTAATAGATAGTTTACTCGTTTTATCTTTTTAACTACAAGCTTAAGGTCTAGAAACTCAATTGTTTGGTCATTCAAGTGGCTACTGAACGTCAAATTCAGTGAGTTATCATTCAGTATGTTGATGAATATATTGGCCTCATTTTGAGTGCCCTTCCAGATACAAAAGATATCATCAATGTATCTTACCCAGAGGACGACGTGGTTATCAAATTGTGTGATGTTATTGATCACTTGCTTTTCCCACCAGCCCAGAAACAATTCTGGCAAAAATAGTGGCAAATCAAGTGCCCATCGCCATTCCCTCGGTTTGTCTATATACCTGCTTGTTGAAAAGAAAGAAATTATTTGTCAGGCAAATATGAATCATTTCTATTAACCTTTGCGTATGCAGAAGGGAAGATTGCGATCTTCCCTTAAGGAAATGTCTGTATGTGTCTATTCCTAAATCATGCTGGATACACGTATACAGACTATTCATGTCCAAGCTCAATAGCAAATAGTCATCAATCCATTCTACATCAATGATCAGCCTCAAACAATCTCCATTGTCTCTCACATATGAGAGGGAGAGCATGTACATATGGTTGTAAGAGGTACAGGCCTGGGCCTCTCCATACAGCTAGATTAGCAAACACCAGTGCCAAAATATACGTCAGGGTACCAGTTCATAGATAGTCAGGTGTTTGGGTCCAGGATGCACACTGGTTTACCATGGATGGAGAATTCCTATCCTAACACTCATTCCTCGCTTCTTTGTTTTCACAAGTACTACAAGAAACAGTTTTCTGTTAAAGTAAGCTATATTATCTATGGCTTCATACGTTCATTCAAACCTAATAGGAGAGACAGCCTGTGTCAAAAGACAGAAACCCTTGAAATGTGTCTACCAATAGACATATCAGGGTCCTGATGCACAAAACACACGCACACAAAATACACATTTAAATATGGCGGCCAAATGCAACTTTTGAAACAACTTGAATAGAAGTCCTCTTTCAATGCTGAGTAATGGCGACTATGTAATACACCTTGTCACAAGCGCCCAATGTGTGAGCAAGAGAGTTTTGTTGCTCGAAATGCGTAAAGTTAGAATAAAGACCTGCTGACTGGAAACTTAAAACTGAAAGCGCGCTGTTATTTGAAATCGTTGGTGATATAATATTGCCGGTTGTGGCTCTACCGGCCCCTGTGCACCACCAGACTACAGGCGGATTTCCCAAGAGGAGCCGAATATTTACTTTGAAAACTCACAGAGGGATATCTGCCGGCCGATATCGCAAACCACAAGGAACAAGAAGGAGATTCGGACGAGATGATGTACAAGTCCGGAGCAGCGTACCAGAGGTAAGCCCGGACCCGAGGGTGTATTCTGGGGCTGGCGTGGACAAACACGCAGACCCATCAGAGTGCTGTTTTCGGGGAGGGGTTTCTCTTGAGGGCTGTGGGCAGAAGCTGCATGCATGGAATATCGCTGGGACTGGGACCGAGGCAATTGCCGTACCTAACGCACTGACTGTGGAAATCAACTGGGTTTCACTCCAGAGAACTGGAAAGTCTTTAGCGGCCACTTCTAAGTACATCAGCAAGACAGAACGGGAGGCATCTCAATGGAGGGATTACAGTTTTCAGGTAGGGAGAAACAACGCGTGAAATTGACATTAAACGGTGCTTAAATCCACAAAGGCACGAACCTTTCAAAAACGCTGAGAATATTCTCTTGAAAGGATTGCCCATCTCTGATCAGAGATTACCATCATAGCACCATGGATGAGGAAGCACAATGAAGAATGGCTGCACAAACACTACTGGCACGTGCCCCAGGCAAAGGGCAACCTGTCACAGTAAGACAAGATACGGACACTACATTAATTGGGAAACTCAGAAAATATGAAAAACCGAAACATCGAAGTGGTTGGAGGGTATCTTCCTCCAAGACTACGTTGACAAAAATATGGTACCGCCGGGACTGAGGATATATACAACACCTTCCTACGAATCGCCAAATCCAGGGATGTTGGAAGAATGGTCGGAAAATTCTGCGAATAGCTCTAGAATCATGCTATGCATATTATGCTTGGGAAGACAGAGAAGTAATAATAAAAAAAATAACGGAAATCAAGGATGAACTTAAAGACCATAGTGACCAAACCACAGTAAAGAAATTTAAAAACCAGACTACTACAGCACAAAGAGGATTTGAAACTCAGGAAGCAAAGAAAGCTACACCATGACTGCATAGACTATGAAATTGGCCGCATACTGACCTACAGTAAAAAATATGTTCACTTGTACAACATCCAAATGCCAGAGTCTAAACTACAAGATGAAAAGAACGTACAGGTGACTGTCGCACCACCTACAGTTGCAAGTGACTCGGACACAAATACCTTTGTCAAGACTACAAGCACATCGTCAGAGGTGGAGGTTATCACAAAGCGTGCCACTTTTTTAGACGAGTTCCATGTGCTGAAGAGGGGGCGGCAATCTGGAAGAGTATTACCCCCACCGGGACGTCCCCAGAGGGGAAGAGGGAATCGAGAAAGAGGAAGAGGCTGAGGAAGAGGGAGGGGCGCATCAAACAACGAAGAAAAAGACGCAAACAAAGACACAAGAGGAGAAAAAGAAACAGAGCCAATGGGAACCAGACAAGGGGGCTACATGAAACAAAAACAACAATGAATAAAACAGAAAGGGTAAATAAAACTATTGTTAATTTATCTAGCCATCAACTCTCATTTTTAGTATGGCAGGACAGCAAACAAGAAGCTGAGAGTTTGTCAAACTGTTGAATGAGAACAACTACAACATAGTGTTAACCCATAACATGAGTAAGGATGAAATATAATTTCTGCATATTTAGGTAACAGCTACTGCCAACTCCTTACAGACCAAACTTTTCAGGAAGGAAACAGCAGGTAATAGCATCCTTCTTGCTCTCAGCAGCCACCCGGATACGCTTAAATGGAGTATTCCTTATGGCGAGCTGCTGAGAGCAAGAAGACATTGCAATGATACCAGTTGATACCAAAAAGAAGAAAGGACCATGATACAAAGATTCAGGGAAAAGAGCTATCATGAATGGGTCCTCAATAGAGCAGTATCGAAAATGGAGGCAATAACAAAAGAGAACACATTGGAAGTCAAACCCAGGGAGAACACCAATGAATCCTCCAACACCAGAGTAGTCTTCACTTTTAACAGGGACTCGCAGAAAATACAGATGACACTTAACCACAATTGGAAGATTCTTAAGAGTGATTCACTCATAGGCCCCCAAATTAGTGATAGACCTAAAATCACATATCGAAAGAGTTGAAGCCTCAGAGACATACTCATGAAGAGTGACATAACTGAATGCACTGACCGTAGCCGACAACCTGAAAGGGTTTTATCTATGAGGCCACTGGAAAGCATGCAGAAACAGTAGGATGGTAAAATAATTCAGCATTCCCTACAGAAGGAAGAAGAAAGAAATAACTCAGTTTCTTACTTGTACACCAGATGTCATTTACATCTTGGAGTGCCCCTGCAATAAGAGATATGTGGGGAGCACAACCCTGATGGCAAAAAAGAGGGTTATGGAACATCTTAGAGCCATTACCAATAAAGATCCTCAATACCCTGTGGCACGTCATTTTGCTAAATTTCACTTCTCCAACAGCAGTTTGCTGAGATATTTTGCCATAGAGCAGGTACATGTGGGCCACAGGCGAGGTAACAATGAACTGGCCCTCAGGAGGAAGGAATCAAAATGGATCCTAGACCTCAAAACTAAGCAGCCTAAGGGACATAACCAGGATGAGGAGCTGGCAATACATTTAATGGAAATATGACATAAATGTCCCGTTACTGTGCTGAAAATCCATGGTGTTTGTGTAATGTAATATTACTGTATAATGTGTATTTTAAATCCTGAAATAGGGTACATGTGTGCTCTAATTTTAACCTAAACTTTTCTCTGTTCTTTCACAGGAGGGAAGGAAGGGGCACACTATAGAATCACGAGCACATCACGGACCACCTACACTTTTCTTCAACACCACACGGAGAGCACCCAGGAAGAAATAGATAAAAGAATGTAAAAAGAGGTTTTTAGCCCGAGGGTACAGCATCAAATGTATCAATGCCGCGATTTTGAAAAGTGAAAAAACTAACAGAGATGAACTTTTAAAACTAGCAGGACCTGAGACGTTGATTAATGTGAATACTGTAGGACAAACAGAAGAAAGTGTAAATCAACCTACAAAAGAATTTAGAATGATTGTAGGATACAGTAATCAACAGAAATAAGTTAAATACAAAGAAACTGGCCACTTGTCAAAAGTGACTCTGTCTTAGGTCCTACTTTACCTCCCAGACCATCTATTACTAATAGACGGGCCCCCAAAACGAGAGACAAATAGGTGGTCAATAACCCAATTGAGCAACCAAAAACAAACTGGCTCAGTCAAAGGAAGGGCTTTTTCAGGTGTAAAACCTGCAAAGCCTGCCAGAATGGGGTTAACACCACCAGCATTGTGAAAGCATTTGGGGCGGGAGATCACATTATCACAAAATCTCTGACTTGCAAAACGGAATATGTTGTATATGTCCTCGAATGCCCCTGTGGACTTAGATATGTGGGAAGTACCAATCAACAGGGGCACAAAAGGATTTTACAGCATATTAGAGCAATAAAAAATCGCGACCCTGCGTACCCTATTGCTCGCCTTTTTAATGAAACCCACCAATCAGACCCTAAGTTGTTAAAATATTATATAATTGACAGTGTACCCTTTAACAAAAGAGGTGGAAATACAGAGGGTACTCTGCGGTATCTGGAAACCAGATATATTTTAGAACTCGATTCGAAACATCCAAATGGCCTCAACATTACAGAGGATTTATACACATGCTTATAAACTGGAAATATATTTTAAGTAACAACAAAAAAATGTTGGGAGGTCATCTAAGGTGTGAGTTTCATAAGAAAGAAAGATCAAGCATTAGGCAAAGGAAGGATGAAAAAAGAAACAACAGCTTAAAAATTAACAGGGTTATTTAGAAGTTATATAAAATGACTAGGAGAATAAAATGCAAAATATATACAGAAAAAGGGAAAAAAAACAATTTGGATGAAAGTATTATCTGTGGGAGTTATAATCTTAAATTACTGTGTTTATATGCAGGGTATTAAGTGTTGTTTTTTATTAGATATTTTATGGGATTATTTTTCACATTCAAACAATTATTTATGTTTTTCTCACATTTTGCACCTTATTGAGGACTGAGGCTTCTGTTGCTCAAAAAAATTAAAAAAAACTTTATATGCATGAATGATGGACCATGAGCATGGAGTAAAGAGAATACCAAAAAATATATACCTAGAATTTGAGTAAAGTTGAATGGTGTAAATAGATATATTTTTGAAAATATCGACAATTTTTTAGAAATATATATTTATCTATTTATTAATGTATCTATTTAAATATTTATGTATTAAGATATTTATTTATTTATTTATTTATTTATATAAATGTATACATCTATTGCATATTGGCATCTATGTACATGTATTCTAACTACATCATATTGCACTTAGCACTTTACAAAACAGTTGCATAAGATTGCACAAATTGATTTTACAGAAATATGATAACAAAAGTCAATTCAGGGATTCAGACCACGATCTTCGGAAAAAACTCATGTGAGATAAAAAGCAGAAACAATTGTAAAATCAGATATATTGTTCATGCAATATCACGTTATTATTTACATGCACTGTCACTTTTAAATGGTGTTGAAAGAAAGCATAAAATGTTGAAAAAATGCAACAACAAAAAAAGTTTTGGTATAAAAGCAGTCAGGTGACTACTGCACGTGTCATGTGATCAAGGCACTTCGGTGCTGAAACGCGTAACGGCCGACTGAGCGCAACCCAATAAAGGATTCTGTGCACCAAAAGGTGGTCCGTGCTCCTGTTTTTTGTGGTAATTGCAAAGGCCGGCTGGCAGAGGAGTTTTCGAGGCGCAAGAAAAGCAGCAGATGACCTTTGCCTGCAACAGCAACCCAACGGATTTTCACCACCAGAAGGAGAAATACAGCCTTTTTCCACTACAGATTTCACTGAACCAAACTACCAAGACCATAATGAACCAATGCACGCGCCCGAGGGGGCGGCACTATGTCAATTAAAGAACGTGAGTGCACAATGTGAAAGGCTCTTCTCCGCCATTGCCGAAGCCAGGGAACAAGGGTATGACTCCTGAAACGCGTATGGCGTCAAACGGCAAAAAATATGCTGTGAAGACAATTGTGATTTAGCTGCTGCCTGCCAAAGAATAAAGTGGCATACTTACACATCGTGTGTGGGGTCTTCATGCTTTGAGAGTCTTTGTTTGGATATATATAGTTGCCTGCTCCGGTCACGAGAACTCCCCACTGCAGGTTGATGCAGGCCTGTACACCCGTATTTCGGATACACATTAGGAACAACAAAGCCCCTTTGCCAGGCGCAAGAAAAGCAGCAGATGACCTTTGCCTGCAACAGCAACCCGACGGATTTTCACCACCAGAAGGAGAAATACAGCCCTTTCCACTACGGATTTCTCTGAACCAAACTACCAAGACCATAATGCACCAATGCACGCGCCCGAGGGGGCGGGACTATGTCAATTAAAGAACATGAGTGCACAACGTGAAAGGCTTTTCTCCGCCATTGCCGAAGCCAGTGAACAAGGGTATGACTCCTGAAACGCGTATGGCGTTAAACGGCAAAAGATGTGCTGTGAAGACAATTGGGATTTAGCTGCTGCCTGCCAAAGAATAAAGTGGCATACTTACACGTCGTGTGTGGGGTCTTCATGCTTTGACCGTCTTCGTTTGGATATATATATATATATCTATATATATAGATAAACAACAGTTCCCCGTTCCGGAGCCCAGGACCCTACAGGGCGGCCTCACAAAATGGGCACGGAGCAGCCCATCAATTTCGTGAAACATACAAGGACTGAGGCCCAATGTTGAAAACGATGTTTATTCTCAAGTTCAAGCAGCGCCTCCTTCCGTCATCTAACGTTTCGGCTACAAGCCTTGTTCACAGATTGGAAGTGAAAACACTCACGTGCACTTGGGCATGCTATTAAAAGAGTTTAATCACGTGACTTAGTTCTACATACTTCAAGTCCCACAGTGCATTGTGCTTGTTCTTTTTTCAATAAACTGGAAGTCCTTGAATATTATTGCCTTGGTGGCAGGTTCATTAAGGCACAAGCACCGATGTAATTTGCGGAATACTTTCAGAAAAGTCAGGTGAGCATGGGTACATTACCACAATGTTCTTGTTGTCAAGGACTTGAAAACAGACTTCGTTTTACACCACGATCATGGCAGGCTGTCATCCTTCCCAAATCCCTTCCTCGCGCTGTCCTTTCACACAGTGGCACTTGCTCAGTAGGTTTGGTGTGCCAGTGGGTCAGGCCCCTCCATCAATCTCCAAACAACAGTTCCCCGTTCCAGAGCCCAGAGCCCTAAAGAGCGGCCTCACGAAATGGGCACGGAGCAGCCCATCATGAAACACACAAGGAATGAGGCCCAATGTTGAAAATGATGTTTATTCTCAAGTTCAAGCAGTGCCTCCTTCCGTCATCTAATGTTTTGGCTACAAGCCTTGTTCAAAGATTGGAAGTGAAAACACTCACATGTACTTGGGCGTGCTATTAAAGGAGTTTAATCAAGTGACTTTGTTCTATATACTTCACGTCCTACAGTGCATTTTGCTTGTTCTTTTTTCAATAAACTGGACGTCCTTGAATATTATTGCCTTGGTGGCAGGTTCATTAAGGCACAAGCACTGATGTAATTTGCAGAATACTTTCAGAAAAGTCAGGTGAGTATGGGTACATTACCACAATGTTCTTGTTGTCAAGGATTTGAAAACAGACTTCGTTATACACCACGATCATGGCAGGCTGTCATACGGCCCGAATCCCTTCCTCGCGCTGTCCTTTCACACAGTGGCACTTAATCAGTAGGTTTGGTGCGCGAGTGGGTCAGGCCCCTCCATCAATCTTCAAACAACAGTTCCCCGTTCCGGAGCCCAGGATTCTACAGGGCGGCCTGACGAAATGGGCATGGAGCAGCCCATCAATTTCATGAAACACACAAGGACTGAGGCCCAATGTTGAAAACAATGTTTATTCTCAAGTTCAAGCAGCGCCTCCTTCCGTCATCTAACGGTTCGGCTACAAGCCTTGTTCACAGATTGGAAGTGAAAAAATTCACGTGCACTTGGGCGTGCTATTAAAAGAGATTAATCACGTGACATAGTTCTACATACTTCAAGTCCCACAATACATTGGGCTTGTTCTTTTTTCAATAAACTGGAAGTCCTTGATTATTATTGCCTTGCTTGCAGTTTCATTAAGGCACAAGCACTGATGTAATTTGCGGAATACTTTTAGAAAAGAAAGGTGAGTATGGGTACATTACCACAATGTTCTTGTTGTCAAGGACTTGAAAACAGACTTCGTTATACACCACGATCATGGCAGGCTGTCATACGGCCCGAATCCCTTCCTCGCGCTGTCCTTTCACACAGTGGCACTTCCTCAGTAGGTTTGGTGCGCGAGTGGGTCAGGCCCCTCCATCAATCTCCAAACAACAGTTCCCCGTTCCGGAGCCCAGGACCCTACAGGGCGGCCTCACGAAATGGGCACGGAGCAGCCCATCAATTTCATGAAACACACAAGGACTGAAGCCCAATGTTGAAAACGATGTTTATTCTCAAGTTCAAGCAGCGTCTCCTTCCGTCATATAAGGTTTCGGCTACAAGACTTGTTGACAGCCATCTTGGGACTAATATACATGATAGCACCTCATGTGGAGAAGCATGGCTCAATGGTTAGAGCGGCAGACCCTGATGCAGTGGTCTGGCCCGGGACCAGGGTTCAATTCCTGCCTCGGCGGCTCTTGGACTCAATTTCCCCGGACCTGATCATTCTCGCCTCGGTGCCTAGTCTAATCATGGGTCCCACACTGGGCAATAGCTTGCTTAATCTCCACAACGGCCCCAGCAGCGCTTGGATGCCTGGCTTCACCTTGGTGGTGCCCAGGAGTGGACATTTCACAGGAAAGCCAGGATGGGTTCCACAGCGGTATGAATACAACGCTACAAGACCTCTGGGTAGAAGTGCGCTATATAAATACAAATACATTTACATGTACATGAAAAAGCATTGAAGTTAATGGAAGGTTTTAAGACTTTAGTTACATTATAAATCATTTGTTGATGGTACCATACTCATTTTAGGAATTGTGCTGTGTTCTAAGGTGATTTTACCATGTGAAAATTCCTGCTTGGAAATCATGAATCATGTTTGAGAGAAAACTATTTTCTCATGCTTTTTCCACAGAGGTTTGGAAGGTGATCTATAAGATAAACTGAGAGCATATTTTCTGTAAATTCACATTATCTTTCTCAGTAATGTGAGAATGAAGTCTGACATTCTCAG
This sequence comes from Lissotriton helveticus, assembly GCF_964261635.1. Lineage (NCBI taxonomy): Eukaryota > Metazoa > Chordata > Amphibia > Caudata > Salamandridae > Lissotriton > Lissotriton helveticus. Next base: position 1,712,249,519 of record NC_136059.1, read on the forward strand.
TAAAACATGTACATCCAACAAGGGCAGAGACTGTCAGTTGATTCCTTTGTGGTCTACTGCTGCTTCCCAGAGTGTTCCAAAGAACAACTAGACTGCCAACAGTCTTACTTATGACAAAAGTATGGCACACCTGAAGCCATCTTGATTGGAATAAAGTGGTAACTCTTAAAACATTTAATTTAAATAGGAACAAAATGAGGGGGTTCATTTTGCCATAGAAAGATTTATTAGTGCTGCAGAAAGACAAATTAGGGCACATTTTGAGTGACTTCTCAAATCCTCTTCTATTTCATTTAAACAATTCTGACATGCAGACTGAAATATGTACTTTCAAAACCAGCAGCAGACTTCCTTGTTGAGCAGTAGCTTTACTACAGTGATCTAATGAGCAACTAGAGTGCTAACATTCAGAATTTATGGAAAATGTGTGGCACATCTGAATGCCTTCTTGATGGAACCAAAGTAAAACCCTGAAAGTATTTCTTTCCTACTGAGGAGACTGTACTAAATGAGGAAATTAGGAAACTTCATAACAAATAAGTCCCCCAAGGTGACCGCCAGAGACAAAAGAGCCCAAATGTAGCACAAATATCACCCAGATGTAGCCCAAATATAGCCCAATGACAGAATGTCCCAGAGTGTCCTAAAGGACAACTAGAGCGTGAACAGTCTTACTTATGACAAAAGTATGGAACACCTGAAGCCATCTTGATTAGAATAAAGTGGTAACACTTAAAACATTTAATTTGCAAAGGAACAAAATGAGGGGCTTCATTTTACCATAGTAATTATGATTGGTGCTGCAGAAAGAAAGATTAGGGCACATTTTGACTTCTCAAATCCTCTTCTATTTCATTAAAAAATTCTAACATGCAGACTTAAAAAGGCACTTTGAATACCAGCAGCAGACTTCCCTGGTGAGCAGTAGCTTTACTACAGTGATCTAAAGAGCAACTAGAGTGCTTACATTAAGAATTTATGAAACATCTGAATGCACTCTTGATGGAACCAAAGTAAACAAGCATTGGAAATGCAATAGGTCTCGCCCTCGTTTAAGTTAAAGCAATTCTGTTTGTAATTAGGTGTTTTTTTTGCTTTGCTTTTATTAGTGTTTTTCAAACTTTCATGTACATAACATGCATATGTATGCATTTATGTATATGTATATGCATATGTATGCATGCATTTATATTTTTATTTATATAGATATGCAGATTATATATATGTTTATATATATATGTATATATGTACACATACATATATATAAATGCATCTATATGGATATATATGTGCATATGTGTGCGTTTAGAGAGAAGTAGAGAGAGGTAGAGAGGCCAGAGGTGTAGAGGTAGAAAGGTAGAGGTAGAGAGGTAGAGAGTAGTAGAGAGAAAGGTAGAGAGAGGTAGAGAGGTAGAGTAGAGAGTAAGTAATAGAGAGTGAGCAGTAGAGAGTAGTAGAGAGTAGTAGAGAGAGTAGCACAGAATGAGTAGTAGAGAGTGGTAGAGTGAGTAGTAGAGAGTGAGTAGTAGAGAGTAGTGGAGAGTGAGTAGTAGGGGGTAGAAGAGAGTAGTAGAGAGTGAGTAGTAGAGTGAGTAGTAGAGAGTAGTAGAGAGTGAGTAGTAGAAAGTTGTAGAGAGTGAGTAGTATAGAGTGAGTTGTAGAGAGTAGTAGAGAGTGAGTAATAGAGAGTGAGTAGCAGAGAGAGAATAGTAGAGAGTAGTAGAGAGTGAGTAGTAGAGAGTAGTGGAGTAGTAGTGAGTGAGTAGTAGAGAGTGAGTTGTAGAGAGTAATAGAGAGTAAGTAGTAGAGAGTAGTAGAGAGTGAGTAGTAGAGAGAGAGTAGTAGAGAGTAGTAGAGTAGTAGAGAGTGAGTAGTAGAGAGTAGTGGAGTAGTAGTGAGTGAGTAGTAGAGAGTAGTGGAGTAGTAGTGAGTGAGTAGTAGAGAGTAGTAGAGAGTGAGTAGTAGAGTGAGTAGTAGAGAGTAGTAGAGAGTGATTAGTAGAGTGAATAGCAGAGAGTAGTAGAGAGCAAGTAGTAGAGAACAAGTAGCAGATAGTGTGTAGTAGAGAATGAGTAGTAGGGAGTATTAGAAAGTGCATAGTAGAGAGAGTAGGAGAGAGTGAGTCGCAGAGAGAGTAGTAGAGAGTAGTAGAGTAGTAGAGCGTGAGTAGTAAGTAGTAGAGTGAGTAATAGAGAGAAGTAGAGAGTGAGTAGTAGAGAATGAGTAGTAGAGAGAGAGTAGTAGAGAGTGAGTAGTAGAGAGTAGTAGATTGAGTAGTAGAGAGTGAGTAGTAGAGAGAGAGTAGTAGAGAGTAGCAGAGAGTGAGTAGTAGAGTAGTAGAGAGTAAATGGTAGAGAGTAGTAGAGAGTAGTAGAGTAAGTAGAAGAGTAGTAGAGAGTGTGTAGAAGAGAGGGTAGTAGAGAGTAGTAGAGTAGTAAAGAGTGAGTAGTAGAGAGTGAGTAGCAGTGAGTGAGTAGTAGAGAGTAGTAGAGTAGTAGAGAGTGAGTAGTAGGGAGTGAGTAGTAGAGAGTGAGTAGTAGAGGGTGAGTAGTGGAGAGCGAGTAGTAGAGAGTAGTAGAGAGCAAGTAGTAGAGAGTGAGTTGTAGAGAGTGAGTTGTAGAGAGTGAGTAGTAGAGAGTGAGTAGTAGAGAGTGAATAGTAGAGAGTGAGTAGTAGAGAGAGAGTAGTAGAGAGTAGTAGAGTGAGTAGTAGAGAGTGAGTAGTAGAGTTGAAGAGAGTGAGTGGTAGAGAGTAGTAGAGTGAGTAGTATAGAGTAGTAGCGAGTGAGTAGTAGAGAGTGAGTAGTAGAGAGTGAGTAGTAGAGAGTAGTATATTGAGTAGTAGAGAGTGAGTAGTAGAGAGAGTAGTAGAGAGTAGCAGAGAGTGAGTAGTAGAGTAGTAGAGAGTAAATGGTAGAGAGTAGTAGAGAGTAGTAGAGTAAGTAGAAGAGTAGTAGAGAGTGTGTAGAAGAGAGGGTAGTAGAGAGTAGTAGAGTAGTAAAGAGTGAGTAGTAGAGAGTGAGTAGCAGTGAGTGAGTAGTAGAGAGTAGTAGAGTAGTAGAGAGTGAGTAGTAGGGAGTGAGTAGTAGAGAGTGTGTAGTAGAGGGTGAGTAGTGGAGAGTGAGTAGTAGAGAGTAGTAGAGAGCGAGTAGTAGAGAGTGAGTTGTAGAGAGTGAGTAGTAGAGAGTGAGTAGTAGAGAGTGAATAGTAGAGAGTGAGTAGTAGAGAGAGAGTAGTAGAGAGTGAGTAGTAGAGAGTAGTAGAGTGAGTAGTAGAGAGTGAGTAGTAGAGTTGAAGAGAGTGAGTGGTAGAGAGTAGTAGAGTGAGTAGTATAGAGTAGTAGCGAGTGAGTAGTAGAGAGTGAGTAGTACAGAGAGAGTGAGTAGTAGAGAGTAAATAGTAGAGAGTGAGTAGTAGAGAGATAGTAGGAGAGAGTAGTAGTAGAGAGTGAGTAGTAAAGAGTAGTAGAGAAGTAGAGAGTGAGTAGTTGAGTAGTAGAGAGTAGTAGAGAGTGAGTAGTAGAGAGTGAGTAGTAGAGTAGTAGAGAGTAGTCAGTCAATCAGTGTCAGTCAGTGTCAGTCAGTCATTGTCAGTCAATCAGTGTCAGTCAGTGTCAGTCAGTGAGTGTCAGTCAGTGAGTGTCAGTCAGTCAGTGCCACCTGGAGCCGCTCTGCTGACCTGGTTCTCTGGCTCAAAAGCAGCACTGCTGACCTGGTTCTCTCCATCTGAAGCAGCTCTGCTGACCTGGTTTCTCTGGCTCTACAGCAGGTCTTCTGACCTGGTTGTCTGGCTCTAGAGCAGCTCTGCTGATCTCGTTCTTAGGCTATAGAGCAGCTCTGCTGATCTGGTTCTCTGGCTCTACAACAGCTCTGCTGACCTGGTTCTCTGGCTCTAAAGCAGCTCTGCTGACCCGGTTTTATGGCTCCTCAGCAGCTCTGCTGACCTGGTTCTCTGGCTCGAGAGCTGCTCTGTTGACCTGGTTCTATGGCTCTAAAGCAGCTCTGCGGACTTGGTTCACTGGCTCTAAAGCATCTCTGCTGACCAGGATCTCTGGCTCTAAAGCATCTCTGCTGACCTGGATCTCTGGCTCTAAAGCAGCTCTGCTGGTCTGGTTCTCTGGCTCTAAAGCAGCTCTGCTGACCTGGTTCTCTCCCTCTAAAGCAGCTCTGCTGACCAGGTTTCTCTGGCTCTACAGCAGCTCTGCTGCCTGTTCCTCTGGCTCTAGAGCAGATCTACTGACCTGGTTCTCTGGCTCTACAACAGTATGCTGACCTAGTTCTCTGGCTCTAAAGCAGCTCTGCTGACCCGGTTCTATGGCTCTAAAGTAGTTCTGCTGACCTGGTTCTATGGCTCTAGAGCAGCTCTGCTGACCTGGTCCCTTGGTTCTAAAGCAGCTCTGCTAACCTGGTTCTTTCCCTCTAAAGCAGCTCTGCTGAACTGGTTCTCTCGCTCTAAAACAGCTCTACTGACCTGGTTTCTCTGGCTTACAGCAGCTCTGCTGACCTGATTCTTTGGCTTTAGATCAGCTCTGCTGACCTGGTTCTTAGGCTCTAGAGCAGCTCTGCTGACCTGGTTCTCTCCCTCTAAAGCAGCTATGCTGACCTGGTTTGTCTGGCTCTACAGCAGGTCTGTTGACCTGGTTCTCTGGCTCTAGAGCAGCCCTGCTGACCTAGTTCATAGGCTATAGAGCAGCTCTGCTGATCTGGTTCTCTGGCTCTAGAGCAGCTCTGCTGACCTGTTTCTCTGGCTCTAGAGCAGCTCTGCTGACCTGGTTCTCTCCCTCTAAAGCAGCTCTGCTGACCTGGTTTGTCTGGCTCTACAGCAGGTCTGTTGACCTGCTTCTCTGGTTCTAGAGCAGCCCTGCTGACCTAGTTCTTAGGCTATAGAGCAGCTCTGCTGACCTGGTTCTCTCCCTCTAAAGCAGCTCTGCTGACCTGGTTTGTCTGGCTCTACAGCAGGTCTGTTGACCTGGTTCTCTGGCTCTGGAGCAGCCTTGCTGACCTAATTCTTAGGTTATAGAGCAGCTCTGCTGATCTGGTTCTCTGGCTCTACAACAGCTCTGCAGACCTGGTTCTCTGACTCTAAAGCAGTTCTGCTGACCCGGTTCTATGGCTCTAAAGCAGTTCTGCTGACATGGTGCTCTGGCTCTAGAGCAGCTCTGCTGACCTGGTTCTCTCCCTCTAGAGCAGCTCTGCTGACTTGGTTCTCTCCCTCTAAAGCAGCTCTGCTGACCTGGCTTCTCTGGCTCAAGAGCAGCTCTGCTGACCTGGTTATCTGGCTCTAAAACAGTATGCTGACCTAGTTCTCTGGCTCTAAAGCAGCTCTGCTGACCCGGTTCTATGGCTCTAAAGTAGTTCTGCTGACCTGGTTCTATGGCTCTAGAGCAGCTCTGCTGACCTGGTCCCTTGGTTCTAAAGCAGCTCTGCTAACCTGGTTCTTTCCCTCTAAAGCAGCTCTGCTGAACTGGTTCTCTCGCTCTAAAACAGCTCTACTGACCTGGTTTCTCTGGCTTACAGCAGCTCTGCTGACCTGATTCTTTGGCTTTAGATCAGCTCTGCTGACCTGGTTCTTAGGCTCTAGAGCAGCTCTGCTGACCTGGTTCTCTCCCTCTAAAGCAGCTATGCTGACCTGGTTTGTCTGGCTCTACAGCAGGTCTGTTGACCTGGTTCTCTGGCTCTAGAGCAGCCCTGCTGACCTAGTTCATAGGCTATAGAGCAGCTCTGCTGATCTGGTTCTCTGGCTCTAGAGCAGCTCTGCTGACCTGTTTCTCTGGCTCTAGAGCAGCTCTGCTGACCTGGTTCTCTCCCTCTAAAGCAGCTCTGCTGACCTGGTTTGTCTGGCTCTACAGCAGGTCTGTTGACCTGCTTCTCTGGTTCTAGAGCAGCCCTGCTGACCTAGTTCTTAGGCTATAGAGCAGCTCTGCTGACCTGGTTCTCTCCCTCTAAAGCAGCTCTGCTGACCTGGTTTGTCTGGCTCTACAGCAGGTCTGTTGACCTGGTTCTCTGGCTCTGGAGCAGCCTTGCTGACCTAATTCTTAGGTTATAGAGCAGCTCTGCTGATCTGGTTCTCTGGCTCTACAACAGCTCTGCAGACCTGGTTCTCTGACTCTAAAGCAGTTCTGCTGACCCGGTTCTATGGCTCTAAAGCAGTTCTGCTGACATGGTGCTCTGGCTCTAGAGCAGCTCTGCTGACCTGGTTCTCTCCCTCTAGAGCAGCTCTGCTGACTTGGTTCTCTCCCTCTAAAGCAGCTCTGCTGACCTGGCTTCTCTGGCTCAAGAGCAGCTCTGCTGACCTGGTACTCTCCCTCTAAAGCAGCTCTGCTGACCTGGTTCTCTGCGTCTGGAGCAGCTCTGCTGACCTGGTTCTCTGCCTCTGGAGCAGCTCTGCTCACCTGGTTCTCTGGCTCAAAAGCAGCTCTGCTGACCTGGTTCTATGGCTCTAAAGCAGCTGTCAGGGCTGGTCAGGCAAGAAAGACAAAACCTTCGACCAACCTTCAGTTCTTCCCAGTTATCTATCAGATTCAGCAGGTTCGTTATTGCAGTCCAGGAAAGTACCAGTTACATCGAGGTTCTTCCCTTCACTTTAAAAAACAATTGGTTTGTTTGATGTGGTATTCCAAGATGGCCGCTCGTGACAACTTCTAAGGGTGCTGGTCTAGTGTTTTGTGATTGTTCCTGAGCGCAGCTGTGCTCGCGGTTCTACGCGATACGAACTGCGCACTTCAACTGAATTTTCAGGAGAAACGGTCGCAATTTCCTATTGGCATTTCGTTTTCGAGCCTTTGGGGTCCGTGAGTACTTCTCGTGGAGTCTGTTTTCTACCGTGGCTGCTGTAAGTTTGCCAGTCTATTTACCCAGGAAGAGTTCAGAAATATCATTCGCTTAGCGTTTGCAGTCAGGACGATATACTTAAAACGCTTCCTATAACAGAGACTTATTGCTAAAGATAAGACTAAGAAATTAAGGCACACACATAGGAATAGTTAAAATTCCATTTTTGCAAAGGCTATGATTTACAGAGCGGTATGAAAAGAATACCGTAGAACTGTACTTGGCACCTTACTTTGGAATCCAGCACTAGACATTCCTAGTAGTGAGGCACAAGAGAAGACATTGATACCTAGATTCTACAAGTAGGTGTATTTATGTATATATGCATATATATATATAAATATATAAGGATACTTACCACCTTTAGAGAAGCCCTTTCATTATTCTTCTGACTGGGACTGTTTGGAACTGCGTCATATTGTTGCCTCAATGGTTCATCAAGCTTAAAAGAAATTGACAACAAATTCACAAGGTTCATTAAGGTAATTCGAAGTCCTAGGTTATAAGACAAGGTTAGAAGGGTAAATTGCAGAACTAAACTCTTGTTATTTGCATTTCTGTAGTACTGCTTCTTCAGAGGAACATTGTTGTAGCAGGCACCTTATTAGAACACATACCAAGAGAACAGTTAGCCACTAAGCTGGGACAGGTACCATTCTTATTCAGTAAGAAGTTAGTCTTAGGATTGTTTAAAGTGGAAATTGCTAGTGTAGCTCTATCTTTACAGGAAGAAAATACCAGAACAGTTACAGTTGGGTCTAGCTAGAAGAAGACGTGGGGGTTTTCTCTTTTCCTCCCACTCCTCTTTTCCCCCTCTTTGCTGCCAGGATCTATATGACCTTGGTATCATAGTTTGAAAATAGAGGAAATGGCATTGGCTCCTGCGGAAGCTTGAATTTCTGGAACAGGTACATGACAGCAGCTCTGCTGACCTGGTTCTCTCACTCTAGAGCAGCTCTGCTGACCTGGTTCTCTGGCTCTAAAGCAGCTCTGCTGACCTGGTCCTCTCACTCTGAAGAGCTCTGCTGACCTGATTCTCTGGCTCTAAAGCAGTTCTGCTGACCTGGTTCTCTCCCTCTAAAGCAGCTCTGCTGACCTGGTTTCTCTGGCTCCTCAGCAACTCTGCTGACCTGATTCTCGCCTCTGGAGCAGCTCTGCTGACCTGGGTCTCTGGCTCTAGAGCAGCTCTGCTGACCTGGGTCTCTGGTTCTAGAGCAGCTCTGTTGACCTGCTTCTTAGGCTCTAGAGCAGCTATGCTGACTTGGTTCTCTGCCTCTACATTAGCTCTGTCCACTCCTACAATCATCCTGACAGAAGCATGCCTTTATCTAATCACTCTGCTGAAACATAAGTGCTTATAAATGTATCCTGCTGTCAACTACTAGCACTCTAGGAACCCAGTCACTGTCTATGCACTTGCAGAATGACTCAGGCCTTCAGACAAGCAGTGGTACAGTCAAATGTGCAAAATATATGTGGTCCCTTTCCTCCTTGCAGACTACTGAGTCAGTCCTGCAAAAGTCCAGGTAATAGTCATGCTTCTCTGAAATCACACCGTGAGTCTGTGTCCACTCCTACAATTATCCTGACAGAAGTATGTCCTTACCTAATCCCTCTGCTGAAACATACGTCCTCATAAACCTATCCTGCTGTCAACTACTAGCACTCTAGGAACATATTCACTGCCTATGCACTTGCAGAATGACTCAGGCATTGAGACAAGCAGTGGTACAGTCAAATTTGCACAATGTATGTGGTGCCTTAACCCCTTGCAGACTACTGAGTAAGTCCTGCAAAAGTCCAGGTAATAGTCATGCTTGTCTGGAATCACACTGTGAATCTGTGTCCACTCCTACAATCATCCTGACAACAGCATGTCCTTATCTAATCCCTCTGCTGAAACACAGGTACCCAGTCACTGTCTATGCACTTGCAGAATGACTCAAGCATTGAGACAAGCCGTGGTACAATGATATGTGCACAATGTATGCAGTCCCTTAACCCCTTGCAGACTACTGATTCAGTACCGCAAAAAGTCAGGTAATAGTCATGCTTGTCTGGAATCACACTGTGAGTCGGTGTCCACTCCTACAATCATTCTGACAGGAGTATGTCCTTAACTAATCACTCTGCTGAAACATAAGTCCTTATAAACGTATCCTGCTGTTTACTACTCGCACTCCAGGAACCTGTTCACTGTCTATTCACTTGCAGAATGAATCAGGCATTGAGGGAAGCAGTTTTACAGTCAAATTTGCACAATGCATGCGGTCCATTAAACCCTTGCAGACTACTGAGTCAGTCCAGCAAAAGTCCAGGTAATAGTCATGCTTGTCTGGAATCACACTATTAGCCTGTGTTCACTCCTACAATCATCCTGACAACAGCTGTCCTTATCTAATCACTCTGCTGAAACACAAGTGCTTATAAACTTATCCTGGGTGTCAACTACTAGAACTCTAGGAACCCAGTCACTGTCTATGCCCTTGCAGAATGACTCAGGCATTGAGACAATACCTAAACACTTATAAATTAACTGAGTTCTATGTTTGCAGCACTGTCATCATTCTAGTTACTAGTGATGTTCTTATAGAATGACCGAGGCAGCAACACAAGTACATGTGCAATATTCTGTGCACAATCCCTACAAACATCTAAGCAGATACATACTATTGGTACACTCTACTAAATACTGAAGTTGTACTCGTGCATCCTAGTATACCTCCTGTCAGTTTCATGCAGTTCGTCAATCAGCCATCCAGCACTATGTTCTTATTGTATCACTCTGCCAATACCTAAGCACCTATGCGGCAGATTTACAAGCCCCCTGCGCCACCAGTCCATCACTTTTTGTAACGTAGTGATGGTGCTGGGGACTCCTCCATATTTACAAGGAGAGGAAAAGCCACCCTGTGTGGCTTTTACTCTCCTTATAAATACGGCACATTCAAACGCAGCACTTTGTGATGAAGGGGCGTTCCGTGGGTTTTGCTGTGTCTGTTCCCACAAAACACTTATGGAATAACACATCTCAAGACTTTACAAGAAAGTGTAAATCTGTAGATACATGTAAATGGTGCGCCGCCCTAGAGGTGCTGTAGCAAGGCACAACAAGGAGAAATGTTTTCATTTCTCCTAGTTTTTTCCTCTTTCAATGCATGCTGCATTCCACAGCACACATTGAAGGAGGAAAATGCCTTTAGTGATTGTTTTTGTGCAGGAAGTAGTCCCTTTCTGCACAAAAACAATATCCCCACAACACAGATATCCTTGCATCATGGTGCAAGGGTGCCTGCGTCACTGCATGGCTGCAGTTTGTGTGCTAGTGCAGAAGGAGCACAGAAGTGCGACAAATTCATATAAATATGTCACATCCCTGTACTGTAGAAGTGCCGCAGGGCAGTGCAGCTAAAGGGCTTACAGTGTCATGCTGCAGCACTTCCTCATAGATCTGCCCCTATATATTTACCATACAGTACTAATGCATTCTTTCAGTCAATCATGCTCTACACATACATTCAACCAAACTTTCAGACATTACCATGCAATTATAGTTCTTTATTAAACCAGATAAGGTAGTTCTGAACTTTTTTTTTCTTTGTTTTTTTGTTTTCTATTTTTTTTGTGGTTTTTTAACAATATTGTACTTTTTTGGTGTTTTTTAAAAATAGAATAAAAAAGGAACTAAGTAAACAGTTAGCTTTTCGAATTCAACATCATTCCAAAAACAGAAAAATAAAACAAAATCGCATTTGTGGTTCCGTTGAGCTGCACAAATAGCGTCCACTGACTGTTCACCATAACAGATGATGGTTTTGCACTTAGTGCAATGCTGCTGCAGAAAAGCAAATCTGAGCGATTGTCTACTGGTGGTGCTGAAGTGGACGCACCGAGGTGCAGGCAATGCTTGGTGGTGGATTTTTTGCTGCACGCCTCATTTCTTCTCGTGCCAGATTCTTCGTGTGAATGGTCCGCAGATGTTTATACATACTCACTGTTCCACAGGAGTATTTCTTGTCACTGCCTTGCGACAGGACCCTGTCACACATCAAGCATGTGACTTTTCTTGTGTTGACCTTTTTTTCTCCGGCAGGAAAGGTGAACAATTTCCATACCACTGATTCAGGCCTCTGCTTGGGTGGATCTTCCTCCAAGATATCTTCATCTGAAGAATGATGAGGAGCTTGCAAACCAGATGCCATTTCTCCAATGCAATTTTTTTAAACACCATAAATTTCCAAACCCAGCTCTGGAAGAAGAGATGTCTCTCATCAACTGCTCCAAACAGAATAATTAAAAAGGGTGGGGTCCTTCAGTAGTTACAGTGGGAAATGTTATGAACCAATCAAATCTTTTTTTTTAGGTCACATGGGATCCGCGCACCGTGCACTCACCAAGCGCGCTCCCGTCGCGACTTTGCGAAAATATATGTAAAAATAATATACGTTTATTACAACTAAAAACATATTACTTTTATGAATACCTTAGATAAGCTTTTGCCCTAATATGTACATTAAAGACACGTACATTTCATTTTAAAACATAAAAAATGTCACGGGAGTCGCGCACCCAGTGCGCCCCATCACGTATATGACCTCATGTGGGGCCTGCCACTGCGCAAGTGTCACGTACCATAATACACATGTGTCGCGAATAGGCGGAAGCAGGAGTCGCGGACCGGTCGCATACCGGTCGCGCACACCACGTAACATTTTACGTATATGACGTAACTGAAAAAAACTGGCACTCGTCGCTCACCAGATACAGATCCTTCACAACTTTTCCTAAATGGCAGCTAGAATACGTGGACCCGCTGCGGTAGTTCCGCTTTGAGTGCGCAACTCCACCAAAAAATAAAAATAAAAAAATTTAAGAAAATTATATAAATATATTAAAATACAAAACAACTAAATAATTAAAAATATTTCAGTTTTAAATTTGTTTTCATTTTTTTGCATTTTTCAGAAAAATATATAATGTTGTTTAATAAATAAAATATTGATAAATAAACAGTTACAAAATTGTAAAATTAAGTGCAAAAAAATAGGTATAACTACCATTGCACTTAAAAATTAGCATTTAAAAAACCTTTGAAATTCACTGAAAAAATCACTATTTTCAGAGACGTTATAGTTAGAAATTAGCATTAAAAAAACTTTGAAATTCAATGAAAAAAACCATGAGTTTCAGAGACGTTATAGTTAGGAATTAGCATTTAAAAAACCTTTGAAATTCACTAAAAAAAACTATAGGTTTTATGAGTGTTATAATTAGCTGAACATTTCACTCACACAAAACCACACAAATTCCTCCGTTATAGTTAGTTGCGCTAACTATAACTCACGCGCCCGCAATACACTGCTGATGACGTCACATATTACATCACCAATGACCTGCTCAGTGACATCACTGATGACATCTCAAATGACATCACTGATGACATCATCCAGTAAATGTGTGTCTTTCTGAAAAAAAATATTTTTATATATGTATATCTAAAGGTCGATAGAAGAATACATGGGTAAATAAGTGTCTAAATGGATGTTTTTGTTGTAAAATTGATTGTATAACTGACTTATTAAGTGTATCTTAGTACATATTAGCGAATAATGTTTAAATATGTAAATATCTGTATCAGTGTCTCAGTTTGTGTATACATGGCTGCGTGGTTTGGTGGGTAGCTACATGAGTGTCTATGTGGGTTAATAGTTGGATTTTTGAGTATCAGAATGAGTGTATGTATGGGTTGGGGGTATTACTTAGCGCAAAGATGCATGAATGACTGACTCACTGTATGTGTTTTGAAGACAGCATGTGTGCAGGACTGTATGGGTGGATGAGTGTGTGTATGGGTGTGTTAATGAGTGAATGACTGTCTCGATAGTATCTTTATGAGTAACTACATATGTTTTAAACTAGTATATGTGAGTATTGATGTATATAAGTCAGTATATGTGAGAGTGAGAGATTGGAACAGTTCCTGTATAAATAAGTTTATGTTTCTATAAGTGATTGTTTAAGAGAGTAAGTAAGTGGATGTTTCTGTAGAAGTAAGTGTAGTGGTGTGTGTGTATAGCTGTATAGGCAAGTATATGGATGTTTGATGGTTTATTTGCATGTGTGAGTATGTGTGTGAGTAACTCTATGGATGAGTATCGGTGTGTAACAGGATGTATAGGTGTATGAGTACATATGATGAGTGCCTACGTGTATGAGTGACTATATAGAACTGTTGTTGAATGAGTGGATGTGTATGTAGATGTTGGAATTACTGAATAGGTTGTTGTAACTGATATTTGTATCTCCATTTTTTTGAAAGTTTTAATTTCTATTTTTGTATGTGTGTATCAAAGGTTATATTAGGGTTATAGGATGACTGCCACTCTTTCACAAGGATGATGTCATCAGTAATTTTATCAGTGATATCATTTGAGATGTCATCAGTAATGCCATGAGTGATGTCACTGACCATGTCAAGAGTAATGTAATATGTGACGTCATCAGCAGTGCATTGCAGGGGGTCGAGTTATAGTTAGCTGAACTAACTATAACGGGGGAATTTCAATGGTTTTGTATGAATGAAATGTCCAGCTAACTATAACATATGTGAAACCTAGGTTTTTTCAGTGAATTTGTAAGGTTTTTTTTACTGCTAATTCCTAACTATAACGTGGCTGAAACCTATGGTTTTTTAGTGAATTTCTAAGGTTTTTTAAATGCTAATTCCTAACTATAACGTGGCTGAAACCTATGGTTTTTTCAGTGAATTTCAAAGGCTTTGCACGTGCCACAGGGCATGTTTTCACACATATCACCTCAAGCCCCGCCCCCTACCATCACCACTGTGCAAACGAGCCCCGTAGTGCGTTCTAAGTTGAGGGATTAAGTCCCCTTGCATACTGGGGGTCCCTAGGGGCCAACTAACTCACCAGGAACCTCCAGTATGCGCCAGGAGGCTGCGTTGCAGAGAGGTGTAAAAAGGGGTGTGGTCTCATTGCAACCATCTGCAACGCAGCCCCCTGGCACGTTTGCAGAGGGGGAACTAATTCCCCTTGCATACTGGGGGTCCCTGGAGGCCAACTAGCCCAGCAAGAACCTCCAGTATGCGCCAGGGGGCTGCGTTGCAGAGAGGTGTAATGAGGCCCCACCCCTTTATACACCTCTCTGCAACACAGCCCCCTGGCACGTTTGCAGAGGGGGAACTAATCCCCCTTGCATACTGGGGGTCACTGGGGGAAACTAGCCCAACAGGATCCTCCAGTATGCGCGAGGAAAATGCGTTGCAGAGATGTGTAATGAGGCTATGCCCCTTTTTACACCTCACTGTAACGCAGCCCCCTGGTGCATTTGCAGAGGAGGAACTAATTCCCCTTGCACACTGGGGGTCCCTGGGGGCCAACTGGCCCACCAGGAACCTCCAGTATGCGCCAGGGGGCTGCGTTGCAGAGAGGTGTAATGAGGCCACTCCCCTTTTTACACCTCTCTGCAACGCAGCCCCCTGGCAAATACTGGAGGCTCCTGGTCGGCTAGTTGGCCCCCAGGGACCCCCAGTATGCAAGGGGAATTAGTTCCCCCTCTGCAAACGCTCCAGGGGGCGTGTTTGCAGAGAGGTGCAGGGAGGGCGTGTGGCCTCCTCCCGATCCCGTTTTTTTAAAATTTACTTTTAAGAAGGGGGCTGTGTAGCCCCCCTTCTTTTTCATTTTTTTTGGCCCTGAGGACCCCATCCCCCAGGGTCTGCCCCCATTTTTAATTGAAAAAAAATCGGGAAGGGGGCCGCGTGGCCCCTCTCCCAAGGCTACACTCTGCCCCGGGGACCCCATCCCCCAGGGCATGGGCCTTTTTGAAGAAAAAATAATTAATTAGGAGGGGGGCTGCTTTGCACCCCTCATGTGGCCACTTCTGGCCCCGGGGACCCCATCCCCCGTGGCCTGGCCCTCCTCGTTGGGGGCCGTTGAGGGGTCCCCAAGCCCCCCACGGTCCCTACCTGCTCCCCGCATCCTGCGGGGGAGCCGGCATTGCTTTTCTGCTTGGGGAGCAGCTAACATGCTGCTCCCCATGCAGAAAAGTAATCTGCTTTCATTTCTGAAAGAGAGAGCAGGTTTCCTGCTCGCTCTTTCAAAAACCAAAGCAGTTTGCTATGGAAGGGTGGGAGCCACGAGGCTCCTGCCCTACCATAGCAAACAGCAGTGTCCCGGGGGTAGGCACCCCAGGACACTGCAGGAGCCGTCACTGGGGGGTGGCGGTCCCCAGGGCCATCAAGGGCTCTAGGAGACCCCCTCCCTACAGTTAAAAGCCCCGGAGGTGGTCTGTCAAGGACCCCCCTATTTTGAATATTAGTGCTTTGGGGAGGTGGTGGTCCCCGGGCATGTGGGGGGCTTGAGCCCCCCACACAGGTTTTTTTTTTTAAGAGAAGCCCCGGGGGTGGCGGTCCCTGGGGCTGCAGGGGGGCCGTGAGCCCCCCTGCATACATTTCATGGAAGCCCTGGGGGTGGCGGTCCCCGGGGCTGGGAAGCCCTCTGAGCCCCCCATTATTGCAAATAAAAGAAGCCCTGGGAGTGGTGGTCCCCGAGGCTGGGGGGGCCTCAGAGCCCACCACCCTATTAAAATAACCCCCGGGGGTGGTGGTCCCCGGAAAGGGGCCCCCCTTTACAAAGAGTCACTTGCCCCGGGATTTGACCCCCCGGGAGATACAAAAAATATATATATGCACATTTATTTTTATCGGTAAGGTACGCGTACCCTACGCGTACCCTATGATTGGGGGCCTCGGGGGTCCTTGTGCGACCCCCTGAGCAGGCCTAGGAGGTCAGGGTGTTTCTACCCTACCCCCTTTGCGTCTTTTGTGCACTTGTTTATCATTTTTCTTGTGCCTCGGTTCTACCGAGACACAAGATGGTTGCCAACACTTCCTGGTTTGGAGTGTTGACAGACAGTTGACAGCCAATTCACTCTATGGATGAGTATCGGTTTGTAACAGGATGCATAGGTGTATGAGTACATATGATGAGTGAGTACATGTATGAGTGACTATATAGAACTGTTGATGAATGAGTGGATGTGTATGTAGATGTTGGAATTACCTAATAGGTTGTTGTAACTGGTATTGATATCTCCATTTAAAAAAATATATAGTTTCTATTTTTGAATGTGTGTATCAAAGGTTATATTAGGGTGAGAGGAGGTCTGCCACTCTTTCACAAGGATGATGTCATCAGTGATGTCATCAGTGATGTCATGAGTGATGTCACTGACCATGTCATGAGTGATGTAATATGTGACATCATCAGCAGTGCATTGCGGGCGGCAAGTTAAAGTTAGCTGAACTAACTATAACGGGGGAATTTCAAAGGTTTTGTATGAGTGAAATGCCCAGCTAATTATAACATGTGTGAAACCTATGGTTAATTCAGTGAATGTGTAAGTTTTTTTAAATGCTAATTCCTATCTATAACGTGCCTGAAACCTATGGCTTTTTCAGTGAATTTCAAAGGTTTTTTAAATGCTAATTCCTAACTATAACATATGTGAAATTTATGGTTATTTCAGTGAATTTCTAAGTTTTTTTAATGCTAATTCCTAACTATAACGTGCCTGAAACCTATGGTTTTTTCAGTGAATTTCAAAGGTTTTTTAAATGCTAATTCCTAACTATAACATGTGTGAAACTTATGGTTTTTTCAGTGAATTTCTAAGGTTTTTTAAATGCTAATTCCTAACTATAACGAGGCTAAAACCTATGGTTTTTTCAGTGAATTTGCAAGGTTTTCAAATAATAATTCCTAACTATAAGATACCTAAAACCTAAGTTTTTTTCAGTGAATATATATATATATATATTACCTACTGGTGGTCGCCAGTAGGTATATATAGTTAGGATTTTTTCTCTATGGGTTTTTTGAAAATTCTATGTCTAATAACTTTGGCGTTTGTGGACGGAATTGGCTGAAATTTTCAGGAAAATGGCACATTTTGTTTCTGAGCAGCCCCTGAAAATTGGGGGGGGGTTCGTCCAGGGGGGGTCGAGAAAAAAGGGGGGTCCTAAAACGTGTTTTTAACATTGAGTTTTCCATAGGGCGGTTGGCCTCACTTTTAGCCCGAACGGCTGAATGGATTTGCACGAAACTTGGCAAAATTGTAGGGACTGGTAGCCCGATGTGCCTTTTGTAGGTCTCAATA
Source organism: Lissotriton helveticus (assembly GCF_964261635.1). Classification (NCBI taxonomy): domain Eukaryota; kingdom Metazoa; phylum Chordata; class Amphibia; order Caudata; family Salamandridae; genus Lissotriton; species Lissotriton helveticus. The sequence continues at coordinate 1,712,266,524 of NC_136059.1, forward strand.
TATGTGCTACAGTGGATTTTGAGAAATTAACATTTAAAAAAAGATATATATCTGTAACAGCGGACCGGGCAGCGCTCCAGGACGCGTACTTTTCGCGCAACGGAGCTTTGTGAAGCGAAGCTGATTGGTTCTCCGGCGTCTGTCAACAATCCAAACAGTCCGTAGCGGCCGCCATCTTGTCTCTCGGTAGGATCGAGAGACAAGAGGAGGCCAAAGCGAAGGGGCAAATGACCATAAGGGGGAATAGAAGATCCTCGCTGACCCCCTAGGTTTGATGTGGAGGTTTTAAAAAGGCCCCGCGGGGCAAAAAAAATAAATAATAATAATAATCGAACGGCTGAATGGATTTGCACGAAACTTGGCAAAATTGTAGGGACTGGTAGCCCGATGTGCCTTTGCTAGGTCTCAATATATGTGCTTCAGTGGATTTTGAGAAATTAACGTTCAAAAAAAGATATATATCTGTAACAGCGCACCGCTTCGCGTACTTTTCGCGTTACGGAGCTTTGCGAAGCGAAGCTGATTGGCTCTCCGGTGTCTGTAAACATTCCAAACAGTACGTAGCGGCCGCCATCTTGTCTCTCGGTAGGATCGAGAGACAAGAGGAGGCCAAAGCGAAGGGGCAAATGACCATAAGGGGGCATAGTAGATCCTCGCTGACCCCCTAGGTTTGATGTGGAGGTTTTAAAAGGGCCCCGCGGGGCAAAAAAAAAAAATAATAATAATAATCGAACGGCTGAATGGATTTGCACGAAACTTGGTAAAATATTAGGGACTGGTAGCCCGATGTGCCTTTGCTAGGTCTCAATATATGTGCTTCAGTGCATTTTGAGAAATTAACGTTCAAAAACAAGATATATATCTGTAACAGCGCTCCGCTTCGCGGAGATAAAATTATATCTGTATTCCCTAGCTGTTGCTAACACCAGTTAGCGACGGCTAGTAGGAGATAGCGACCATCTTGGGCCCCACTTTGCATGTGAGTGATATTTATCACTAATGACATGCAAAGTGGGCATGCCAAGATGTTAGCGACTGGAAACAGTCGCTAACATCGCTATCTCCTATTATCAACTTTTGGAAATATTCGAGATAAGCGCGAATATCTCCAAAAAGTAACAGCTGCCCTGAGCAGTTCTTAGCCATGTTATCCAATGGGAGGTGGATAACATGGCTAAGAGCATTAGCTCGGTAATGCATGAATATCGCTGAGTTTTCAGCGATATTAATGCATTGCGGGCGTTTTTTATCGTATTTGCGATAAACCTTGATAATAGCAAGGTTTATCTGCGATAATTTCTGACGGTAAAAAAATCTTTGCAATGCATCGTTAGGGATAAATATCGCTTAACTTTGGTAATATGCCCCAACGTCTGTTAACGTTCGATTCGAAGGAAATCAGGAAGTGTTGAAAAACATTGTCTGCGCCATCTTGTCTTTTTTCAAATGCCACACTTTTGTCATGCACGGCAGCCATTTTAGATGCCTTGACCAGACCCACTCTGTGCACGCTGTCGATCCTTAGCATGGCTCCCCACCCTCGCAAGCATCTCACCCAGGCAGTGGTCACCCCCGCTCTCTGTCTTATGCATGGGTAATAAACCTCCCCCCATCTGCGCTGCTCTTCCCTGAGAATCACACCCTGTGCCCGCCCGACACCTCCCTTTCGCCCTATTCACTACCGCACCCTCTGACACTCCTTTTCCTCTGTGTCCGATTGTCCAGGCCGGTCCTAGGCTATCAGCTAGCCCTGCAGATGTAGTTTATGGCCACAGCTGTAAAGAATCACCCCTCTTCAAAGGAGTTATAGTAGATCAAGGCCCACACTCGACGAGATCCGTCACAGCAGAAGCATTGCTATTATCTGAAAACCATCCTGTATTGTGATTGGGGAGGGGACCGAGCGTGAAGCGGAAGATTCCAGGGATGACTCTTTGTACATCAAAGTTTTTACAATTATGTGTCACATTAAAAATATATAGCACTCCGACAAAGTAGTAAGATTATAAAACTTTAATAATTTATAAATATATACAAGAAAACAAAAATAGTAATAACATATAAACATTTTTAGGGAAAAACAACGAAGTAGCGGTCGGCTGTGCGAATAGTCCCAACACAGCACAACGTCCAGATTTCCGGCGTGTGGCGTCGCGGGGGGTGGGTCATCAGTAGCAAACTGTTGTGCGAATAGTTCCAAGGCAGCAGAACGCGCCCAAATCTAGATGACATGAAAGTGATGTCTAGTAAGTTGCCACCCAGCAAATAACGGCGTGGGGCGTCGCGGGGGTGGGTCATCAGTAGCAAACTGTTGTGCGAATAGTTCCAAGGCAGCAGAACGATGGCACCAAGGTGATGTCCAGTAAGTTGCCGCACTGGTTTTGGTATCCTACAATGCTGCTCCGAATAACGGCGTGGGGCGCCCCAGGGGAGGCGGCGTGAACGGGCCTCTCCAGGTGGAGTGTCATCTGTTGTAGTGGGGCGCCCCTTTACCGTTTCAGTTGCCATTCCGTCCGTTTTTGGTCCACTGTGTCAAAAGCCGCAATTCAGCTGAGTTGCGCCCACTCTTGCGGTGCAGCGATAGGCGGCTGTCACAGGACTCTCAAAATGGCGGCAGGCTCTTTCCTTTTTGGGCCTGGTCCACTGAAATGGCCCTGGGACACCTTGGAAATCGGACGCTTGTCTGCTAGGTCTTGGACCCCATTCTCGAAAGCATCCCCTCCGCCTTGAGAATTCATCAAAAGTTTTGGGGGCCCCGACTCCTGCAGGCTTCTGGTGGGGAGCGGCTGCCATGATTGCTCGCGGAATGACCACGACGGAGCTACGAGATGGTGGTGCTCTCATGCTGACGCCAGTTTAGTCTGAAACATCCAGAAACAAGGTGGGGCTTTCATCGTTTGGGAAAAAAAATAAGTTTTCATCCAATGAAAAGTGTTGTTTTTAGGTCATATGATCAAGCCTTCCATCATTAGGAAACCAAAAGTAAAATGAACCAATGAAAAGTTTTATAAACAAGTCACATGACCTGTTATGCGGCATAGGGTATAAAATGCGGAGAAAATACGTTGGCACGTGAGGCGGCGTCAGTAGCGGACCGATGTGCGAATAGGCCGAAGGCAATACAACGCGCCAAGATCCGGATGGCACCGAGGTGGTGTCCAGCAAGTTGCAGCACTGGTGTGGCCATCCTACAATGCTGAAAGTCGGCGTGGGGCGCCCCGTTGGCCTGTGAGTTTGCGTCAGTAGCGGACCGATGTGCGAATAGGCCGAAGGCAGCACAACGCGCCAAGATCCGGATGGCACCGAGGTGGTGTCTAGTAAGTTGCCGCACTGGTGTGGCCATCCAACAATGCTGAAAGTCGGCGTGGGGCGCCCCGTTGGCCTGTGAGATGGCGTCAGTAGCGGACCGATGTGCGAATAGGCCGAAGGCAGCACAACGCGCCAAGATCCGGATGGCACCGAGGTGGTGTCTAGTAAGGTGCACTGGTGTGGCCATCCTACAATGCTGAAAGTCGGCGTGGGGCGCCCCGTTGGCCTGTGAGTTTGCGTCAGTAGCGGACCGATGTGCGAATAGGCCGAAGGCAGCACAACGCGCCAAGATCCGGATGGCACCGAGGTGTGTCTAGTAAGTTGTCGCACTTCTGTGGCCATCCTACAATGTTGAAAGTCGGCGTGGGGCGCCCCGTTGGCCTGTGAGATGGCGTCAGTAGCGGACCGATGTGCGAATGGGGCCAAAGGCAGCGCAACAATATTTTCTGACTGACACCACAAGGCGCTGAGATGCCAAGATCCGGATGGCACCGAGGTGATGTCTAAGTTGCGGACTGATGTGCGAATGGGGCCAAAGGCAGCGTAACAATATTTTTTGTATGGAAGATACCACTAGGCGTTGAGATGCCAAGATTCGGATGGCACCGAGGTGATGTCTAGCAAGTTGCTGTACTGGTGTGGTCATCCTACAATGCTGAAACTCGGCGTGGGTCGCCCCATTAGCCTGTGAGATGGCGTCAGTAGCGGACCGATGTGCGAATAGGCCGAAGGCAGCACAACGCGCCAAGATCCGGATGTCACCGTGGTGGTTTCATAGTTGAGAGGCACTTCATCTGCAGTGGGGCGCCGAGATCGGGATGGCACCGAGGTGATGTCTAGCAAGTTGCTGTACTGGTGTGGTCATTCTACAATGCTGAAAGTCGGCGTGGGGCGCCCCATTAGCCTGTGAGATGGCGTCAGTAGCGGACTGATGTGCGAATGGGGCCAAAGGCAGCGCAACAATATTTTCTGAAGAGAAGACACCAAAAGGTGCTGACATTCCAAGATCCGGATGGCACCGAGGTGGTGTCTAGCAAGCTATGCAGTTGAGTTGTGTGCGCACTTGCGGCGAATAGGTCGAAGGCAGCATAACAATGTTTTTTGAATAGAAGACACCACAAGGCGTTGAGATTCGGTTACCACCGAGGTGATGTCTAGCAAGTTGCCGCACTGGTGTGGCCATCCTACAATACTGCTCCGAATAACGGCTAACGGCGTGGGGTGCCCGAAGGGGGGGGAGCCGGCGTGAATGGGCCTTCCTAGGTGGAGGCTCGTCTGCTGTAGTGGGGCGCCCCTTTACCGTTTCAGTTGCCATTCAGCTGAGTTTCGGCTGCTCTTGATGCTACAGCGACAGGCGGCTGCAAGAGGACTCTCAAAATGGCGGCCTGTTCTTTGGATTTGGGCCTGGTCCACTAAACTGGCCCTGGGACACCTTAGAACTCGGACGCTCGATTTTTTTTTCCTTTCCTGTACATGCAAAAAAAGGTAAATGCCCGGTACGTTACACGCTTCATCTGCCACGATGAACTCTCCAGAGGAACCGAAAAAAAATATAGTTGTGGTAACTATACCATGCATCGTCATATGGAGAGGTGGCACCAATTAATTATAGTGCTGCATAAAAGAGAGATTTGGAGGAGAACCCCTGACCTGCTAGTACATTCATCAAAGAAGTGGCACTGAGAGCTTCAGAGGCAAGGGAAACGGTCCCAAATATTTAGAAGAACTTTGGAAAGATTAAAATGACATGTTTAGATTGTGGCAAATTAATTTCATGTGGACAGATGAGTGTTACTCTAATAAATACAGCATATGAACATCATCATAGTCGATGGTTGGTAGAGACATTTTGACTATATCCTGGACCTGCCCGTCCTCGCCCAAAATGGCGCCGGAATAAATGGGACTCGTAACTCCTTGTTGTGTACTGGTTGCAGAACCTTGAAATCACGAGATACGTATGCAGTTTTGAAGCACATGGCGGGCGGGGACGAGAATTGATTGAATATTTCGACATCCCTATTGATATTAAGTTCTGATGTGTTATTGATTACTGTACTGTTGAAAGTTCGAATTAACGTCACCCATGGTACTTGCCCGCAAATGTATATCTAGATAATTTTATTGTAACTGGCCCTGTCGTATTTTAATTATAAAATGTACGTCCACCGATTCCGTAACTGTTAGACACCTTAGTTCTTGCAACCTAATGGCCCGCCCGTTACGTTCCTCTACAGTGTAAATGTCTATTCATCATATACGATTACAGTTTGCTCCGTGGCAGGCCCACGTGGTTATAGGCTCGTATTTGTATAATGAAATTTTCACAATAAAGGTTTTTAAAAGAAAACATGGTAGTAGTATATACATTGGTAAAGTTTTTAATAATAGTGACTGTTTTAGAATCATTAAAAGGCAAGTGAAATAAAGCAGACCAATTACATGAAGGGTAAAAGGTATAATACGAAGGAACGCAGTAAAGATAAATGGTCAAGGGCTGTTGTGTTTTCTATTCCTGCAACATAAAGTGATCGATAAGAATCTCATATTCAGGCGTATCGGCGACTAAGACAGCAGGTCGACCCTCTTTTGCTCAACGGCTCCGTCATGGGACGAAGAAACGCTCTTTTTCTCGAAAAAAGAATATATTTTACTTGCAGGACAGTTGTAAAATTTCTGGGAAAGTACATTAGCCTGGAACATTATAACATATATTTAAGAAAAAATAATGTTCGGAAGTAATGAAAAGCGTAATTTTTAGGTCATATGACCAAGCCTTTCATCATTACAATAAGAAAAGTAAAATGAACCAATGAAAAGTTTTATTAACAAGTCACATGACTTGTTATGCTTACGTTACGCGCTGCGCGCCCCGGATGACTTCCGGATGCGCTAACGCGGCGCGTCATATGACGCATTACGCGACAACGCAGGTACAGAATATAGTCAAAATGTCTCCACCAACCAGCGGTCGGAACACAACCCCTTTCAGCAGGCTAAATAGTTCTGTTAAATGACAACAGAAGGGACAGGCAACAAGAACCATCAGTCAAAGAGGGGAGGGCTAGTTCTTCTCTACCGGGTTACATTGGGGCGCTACCGGAACTGATCGAATTGGTAGTCTACAGTGTTTCTGGATGTTTCAGACTGAAGCTGGGGTTAGCATGAGAGCAGCACCATTTCGTAGCTCAGTCGTGGTCATTCCGCAACCAATCATGGCAGCCGTTCTTTATCGTTATTTTGGGCGGGGTGGGTGGCGGAGCCGAGCTGTTTTGCAGCCATCATTGTGTGGAGTTCAGTTCATCTCACTAGTTTTGTATTTGTCATGAGGGGTTGTTCCTAATGTTTCTATTTTAGCGAGGTCAAAAAGAGATCCCATTAGTGGCCTACTGATTTTGCTCGATTCCTTTTCTTTTTTTTTACACGATTTTTCGTTATCTGCAAAGACTAAACAGAGTATTGCGACTCTGTGTTTGTTTGTAAATAGAGAATGAACCAAAGAGAACTAATTCTAAAACAGTAAATACTTGGATAACAATCAATCAAATGGAGAGAGAAGCAGGCACGACGGATTACAACGGGGGCAAAGGCCTGCGTTAACTACCTTTCACTATCTGCAAAGAGAGAGTACTCCTAAAAGAAATGAGGGGGGGGCACCATTCAAAGCAGATCAGTGTGCATAAACACGAAAATGTTTTCACTTACCACGTACTTGACATTCGACAGCTTATGATATTTGCTATTAAAAAACCATTGAAATTCACTGAAAAAACCATAGGTTATAGACCATATATAGTTAGGAATTAGCATTTAAAAAACCTTATTTTACTCACACAAAACCATTGAAATTCCATATATAGTTAGTTGCACTAACTATATATCGCACACCCGCAATCCACTGCTGATCATGTCACATATTACATCATTCATGACATGGTCAGTGACATCACTGATGACATCACTGATGACATCTCAAATGACATCACTGATGACATCTCATTTGACATCATTCTTGTGCTAATACGATAAACCTCTTCAGACTCTAATATAACCTTAGATACACTCAGTGTATACAGACACTCACACACTGCCACTCATCCATGGAGTTACTCACACACCCAGTCAGTCATGCAAAGAAACAATCTCACCTCCATTTCTTCAACTATACAGTTAAACACACCTTACTTATTGAAACATATACTAACACATATTTACTCTCTTATACAATCCCTGATACAAGTTCACAATGATCGATACAACCACTCACTCATTCAGTGGCTCTCATGCACAGTTATTTATATATGCCAACTCTCACATGTACTGTGTTTTACATATGTACTTACTATGACATGTAGCATTGAGATATCCATTCACTCATCAATACACTCATGCACACAGTCAACTGCCCATGTAGCTGTTTCCACATGCACTCTTGAACTCATACACCTAGTGAATAAACTGCTCACACATCTATGTATAGAGTCACACACCTTCCAGCCACCCCCACACAAACTCAATCTCCCATAGAAATACTTGGGCAACCAATTAATAACACATATAGCCTCTCGTATAGCTAATGATCAACACATGCAGCAGTTTACAGAACAACAGACATAATGATGCACAAATTAAGACAGTTTAGTCACTAACCCATGCATTCAGTGAGACACATTTAATCACTCACTCATACAGTCAGTCACGCACCTACTAAATCCTTCATCCAGACACTTATACATCCACTCATTCTTCAATATGTAAGACATATTTTAACTTTACAGAAACATACAGTCACTGGATGTTGTCATCAGTGATGTCATCAGTGATGTCATTTGAGATGTCATCATTGATGTCATCAGTGATGTCACTGACCATGTCATGAATGATGTAATATGTGACATGATCAGCAGTGGATTGCGGGTGCGCGATATATAGTTAGTGCAACTAACTATATATGGAATTTCAATGGTTTTGTGTGAGTAAAATAAGGTTTTTTAAATGCTAATTCCTAACTATATATGGTCTATAACCTATGGTTTTTTCAGTGAATATATATATATATATATATATATATATATATATATTTACTGAAAAAAACCATAGGTTTTACACCAGTTATAGTTAGCTGGAAATTTTACTCGCATAAAACCATTGAAATTCCCACGTTATAGTTAGTCGGACTCACTATAACTTGCGATGTGAGTTAGCAAAACTAAATCAGGAAACAGTAGTAAGTAAAAAGATAATGACTGAGACAGAAAACAGTCTAATTAAGGATGCATTTAGAAGAATGAGGAATAGAAGATAACTGAGAGTAAGTGAAGAACAGTCATAGAGTGAAAGGATGAAGGGAGAGAGGATAATATACAACGATTGAGGGAAATGGACTGAGGAAGTTAGTAGGCAGACACACTAAGAAAAAAACTGAGTGAGGTGGAGTACAATGAGTGAGAAAAGGAAATGAGTAAGGGAGCAAAAAAAGAAAAGAGAGGAGAAGACGACTAAAACAGTGGTACTGAGAGAAAATAATTTGGTGATGAAAGTAAAGAGAAGGACATTGAAAGAAAGAAAATCGGGGATAGTAATAGAATCAGAGTAAAAGAAATGGGATGAAGAACGATGAGAGAAGAGCAGTGAAGGTGTTCTAAAAGAAATGATGGAAGGAAGATTAACACAAGTGAACATAAGACAAGGAGAGTGAGGCACTGAGGACACAGAAGTAGTGAACGAAAAATAGAGAGAAGAGGTCAAAAGTAAGGATTAAACAAAGATAAGCGAGGAAGAGTGGGTGATTTATAGTGATAGAGTGCGACAATACTGCTGAGTGAGTAAAGAGGAATTACTAAAAGAGCAAAGGAGTAAAATACGGAAAAAGGAAGTAAAGCAGAGAGACTGAAAGCTGAAAAGTTATGCAAGGGAGAGAGGGGATGCACACAGTTGAAATGAGAATGAGGGGTTGTCAAAGAAGTGGAGTAAAGGAACGGGGGTTACAGACAGTGAGAGAAAGACATTATAAGTGAGTAAAAAGAGCTGAAAGAGGACGGAAAAAGAAAAGTGAGTGTCAGACAATGGGAATACAATTTAATTTACACAATCCAAAGTATACAATAACTTGTACAACATGTTACATAGTTTATTTTTGCTGTTCTCAGAATATATTGAATTTCACTTAAAACAGTGAGTTCAAATGACTCATCATATGACAGCGGGAAAAAAACCACAATCTAAAAGATTGTGTTTTAAAAAAACCTTAGATACTGACAAATGACAAATATACACTAATCTTGGATTGACTTACTTTTCCTTGAGGCCAAATAGTATATCATGGAGGTCCTTTTCTCGTTGCAAAGTACTTTGCTGTTCACTTAAAAATCCATTTAATCGACTTTCTATAAGAAAAGCTCCAAGAACATCTGAAATATTTTCATTATTTTCATATACTCCTTTTTTCAGTCATGACTCTTTACTCATTCCTGCACCTTTCCATTTGGCCAAATAGTGTCAGATGTATGAGTATATATGAGTACTCCTCCCGTCTTCATAGGCCAATTACCTTTACCTAAATTTTGGCTGTAAAAACACTAGGTATGAATTTATAAAGCCAAAAGGCAAACGTTGTTTGAAAGTCAAATGAGTGTCGTTACATTGGGTCCAACCTTTAGAAGTTTTTAAATAGCATGTGTAATGCCCTGATGTTGTAGAAGGACCGTCATGAAAAATAATAGCTACAGTTGTAAAGGTTCTTCCTGATATCGATAACTGAGAAGCCACGAAATTTGTAATAGAAGTTGTCAATTTAGTTCCATCAGGTCTACATCGTTGGAACATTAAAATGACATAGTGACCATAATTTTGTAGAAATAATGTGGACAGCATTGCAGACTTACATTGGGTACACACCATATTGTGATCCGCTGCTTTAACTAGATTATTAAAAGGCACTGATTTGCAGTCTGGTAAAGTCAAATATATAAATCTTTCAGAGTCTATTCTAGTAGTACTTGATGAAGCACAGTTATCACAGTCATGTTGCCATTGATAAGAAAGGTTAAAAAGATTTTTTATATCTACTCCTTCATCTTGCAATACATCAAACATATACATTAAAAATTCCTGACAATCCTGCTGAATATTCTGTGAAAATTGATTTTGACCTGAACATATGTCTAGAAGATTTCTAATTTCTGAAACACTTTCTATTTTTGCTCTATCACTACTACATTTCTCTAACACAGAATTCAATAAACAGCACAATGTTTGTTCCCGATTTTCGACAATCTGTTTTTGTAAATTTTGGAGAAAAAAAACAACATTAACTACTACATTAGCATAGCAGTTGACACCAGAACTGTTTTCAAACTGAAATCCAACAACGTCTTCAACAGAATCCTTTTTCTTTCTCTTTACAATTACACTTTTATCAACTTTATGCCTTTTTTCTGATACCTCACTGCAATTACTCTCATTTCTTCTTTTTCGGCCTACCACACGTTTTTCAATCAGAGGATATTGAGGCAAATGTGGAGCATACTCTCTTCTTAACCTATTGTATTCTTTAACACAATCTAGATCTGCACAAATCTTTGTTTCATCACACTCAATCAAGTACAATCCTGATAAAGTTCTGACTCGTGATAATGCCACATATGCCATACCCTCTTTAAACACAGAACTTCCAATGTTCACCAAAGCGCTATCTACACTTAAACCTTGAGACTTATGAATTGTCACCGCATATGCCAAACAAATAGGAAACTGTTTTCGGCGAACATATAAGTCTTTCACGAGCAAAAATGTAGCTGAACAACGACAAATTTGTTCTATTTCATCAATGCCATCAAATTTAATTTTTACAATTTCTATTCCATCTCTATTTTTGTAATTCACAAAACCAACAACATGACCCATTGCTCCATTTACCAGACCTCTTTCAACATTTAAATTCCTTCTCAAAATGATACGACAATTTAAACACACATTCAGAGTCTTTTCAAAACCAGCAGTTTTAGATATAGTCTTCTCTAATGAATCCAATTTTGATTTTTTAATTTTCAGACAAAATAATTGTTGCTCCCATATGGTCTATTTTATCTGTAGCTTCCAGTTTCACTATCTCTTCATTTTCTAACTGTAACATTTTGTTATTGAACATGGAACATTCTTTCAGAGTTGGCATCAAACATATGCCAGATTTCTACTCGTTAATTTTCTTAAAAATATTCTCTGGAAGAATGTTTTCATTTGGGTACAAATTTGAAATTAATCGTCCCTGTAAAGCTTCTTTCCCTTGCTCACTTAGTTTTCCGATTCTTACATCTTGTAAAATATTTTTATAATCGTCATCCTTTGCCTGCCGCATATTTTGAAGCAGTTCTGCATATTTGAAGTTTAACCATATATTAACGTTTCCAATGCTCCCTAAGCACTTCCTGGTATCTTCATGCGTGAGCATTATGAACACAGGTTGTCCTTTCACTGGAGTCAACTGCAGAAGATCTCCAAAAACAATAATATGTTTTCCTCCAAATAAGACATCATAGTCTGTTCTAAGAATGTCTTGCATTCTCAAATGCACAAAAGCAAGCATTATATTTGACACCATGCTTACTTCATCAATGATAAGAAGTTTCATTTTCTTCAGGACTCTCGAAACTTCGGAACACGCATCTTCCAGACAGCTTGTGATACTCCAAGTTGTTATCATGCTCCACTGGCAGCATCAGTAAACGATGTAAAGTAATCCCTTTAATGTTATGTGCTGCCAGCCCAGTTGGAGCGGTAACAACACAAGACAGCGATGATTCAGTCCTTTTCTGCAGATAAGTTGCAATTGCTTTAATCAGAAAACTTTTTCCAGTTCCCGCTTCTCCACTCACGTACAGTTGGACAGGCTTAAATGATGTACATGAGCACTCTTTTTTCTCATGACTGAATCCATGTTCAATCTGTTCTGTGACTTCGTCATATATCTGTTTCTGCTCAAGGTTTAGTTGTTTCACCAAATCTTCTAAGTTAACTTCATCATCTTGAGCTTGTTCCATAGCTCTTTCCACCTCATCCATGGCAGTGGCAGCTTCATTTTGGATAATTGGTCCTCCAAGTGGATCCTGACTCAATGAAGCAGAACTCTGACTGTCTTGAGAACTGTCTCTAGCAATCTCTGCAGCAATTGTGGCTTCTTGCTCTATTTCTTCGTTCAACATTTGCAGATAATTTGGAAAAACAGGACATTCTATGGTATGCTTGGTTGCATTAAAAGAATCTTCGTAACAGAGAAAATCTCCAAGTAGTTCCTCTTCTGTACGCCATGGCTTAAAGAGTTGCAAAAGAGCTAAATAGTAAAATTCCCTTTTCTCTGGATTTTCGCAACTCAATTTTTTCTGTCTCACTAGACATCCTTCACACCCAATGATAGCATATATTCCATTGTTAATATCTTCTCTGATGGTTCTCTTATAAATATAGTTTTGCAGAACTTTATACAAACAAACGTTCTCAAGATGACTACTTCTATTTGGATAGTATGTATCCAACATGTTGGTCTTCAAAATATCTGTACTTTCTGGTTCTTTCTCCGCCAAATACTCTATTTCTTGTACAGATTTCAAAACTTGATTTCGTGTTGCAGCAAGACCTAGACTCACCCAAATGATGGTTCTAGATTTGGCATATAGACTTGCTGATGACAATCGATCAGAACATTCGTATGCTCCAATTTCTCGATGCGACAACATCTTCAGACTGTAACTGTATAATTTCTTGCTTAGACTCTTTTCATGTGAAATGTCCTCCCACATTTCCTTCAATTCCTTCTTTTCTTTTTTTGTGATGTAAGACGTCACATATCGAGCCACAGCAATAGAGTTGTCAGCAACGAATTGAATATCCATGTTAGCATTCCACATGGAAGCCGCTTGGTCACAGTGCGCTTTATTAAGAACCTTTTTCATTTCATTTCATTTCATTTCATGGACAAAATCACTGTGTTGTAGTCGTTGATGTACTTGGACTCTTCGTTTCTTTTTAAATTGTATGTATTTTTTGGTGATTTCCTCGTCACAGTATGTCACAGAGAAGACATCAAATTATTTACTCTTCCTTTAGAAATCACTGGTCGTGGAAAGGCGAAACGACATTTTGTGTAGAACTTGTCCTTGTTTCTGAATTTTCGACCACATTACTTTCCACAATGATGGGATTGAAAGCGTAAAACGTGTTGCCTTAAACTGTTTTCTTCAGTAGTTTTCGGAACAGCACATGTTGAATACTCTTCAATAAAGCTCATCACTGTCTCATCCGAATCTGTTCCAAATTTGGGTGCATCTTTAATCCACAACAACATATGTATGTGAGGAGCACCTCTCGCTTGATACTCCTTTCTCCAAAAGAAATCCAAAACCTCTCCAAGGGGAGGATTTTTTTTGTTGGTAATAAAAGACATCATAGCTTCAAATAATATCTGCATACATTTACTGGATCCAAAGAACACAGTTCTCCAGGTGTTTTGAATTCTATATTTTGTATATTTGCCTCTCGTAGAAATTGAAGTAAGTCATCCCATGCATACTCGGCACAGCTAAGAGTGAGGAACCATGTAGGAGTTCCTAAGTTTCTTAGCATACATTTCAATTCCCCATGACGACGGTACCAATACTCGTTTGTACCACGCTGATATACCATGATATTGATTAGATGAGATTCCAAAATATTATCTTGCAGATTCACTTTCTCCATAAAGTCCCTCGCCGAAACATTTTGCAGATGTGCTCCACTTTTCAGTATATGGTTTACTGCATAAGAAAGCCCAGACAAGTCACTTTCATAGAGTAGATGAAACACATAGGGAATGCATTGGCGAAACCTTGGATCTTCAGCATATAATCTTACAGTTCGATATTCAGTTGCAGGAATTTGAAGTGGTCGATCGTCATATCGTCCACCTCGACCTGTTGGAAATAGCTGTGGAAAACAACGAGCTTCCAAACTTTCTTCCCATACACTAACGGGACTTCCTTTTGCTGCTTTCATTTGAAACAATTCAATTGCATTCCCCATTACTTCTTTGGAATGCAAAGGATGAACAGTATAATGTTCATATATTTCTTCACTTCTAGAGACATCAACTTTTTCAATTTGGCGGACTGAACAATCACTGTCTTCCTCTGCAGCTGTTTCCTCTGCTGCAACACATACATGTTTATAATACTCATTATTTTTGACTAAATACAACGTTGCCTTTTTGACTTTCCTAACATCCACTAAATCTTGCCAGATTTTTTTACTCTTTGTCGGAACCCCATTAACTAGAATAACTAAAGGTTCCTCTTCTACTTTTTCTATACCAATTGTATCAATATTTTTTTTGAAATCTAGAGGCACATAAACAACTCTTCCCTTTAATCCTCTCTGCAAATCTGTAGGAGGCAATTTCCCTATCTTAGGTTCCATGCGAACAATTGCCTGAAAAGGGTGGACACATTGAATCAAAATAGACTCATATGTATTTAAATCCATCAATTCAGGGGGAATGTCTACCAACTCCAGATTATTATGAACAGCTCTAGCAGGCATTCTGTTTTGATTTAATTTATCATAACAATATTTACAAATACGCTGATCAGAACTCAAATCAAAACAATTCTCCACCCACAAATAAGTTGCAAAATCCTTCCACTCACTATTATTTATGTTTTCGCTTTTTACCTATAAATCAACTAATCTAGTTTGATACTTATAATGACTTCGTCGACAACACACACAAGTAAAATTCGACCTTTCACTTGATTTCACCTTAAACCTGATAATTTCCTGCTCAAACGTTTCTGTACTTGAAATCTGTACATTCTCTTCCACATTACCTTGAATTGTTGTGTCAATTTCTACACTATCCTCTTTTTTATCAAAATAACAAATCTCAATTTCTTCACAAATCTTCTTCACATCTAATTCAGTTCCGTGCAAAAGAGCACTGTTTCATTGTTTAAGCTTAAGTGCTGGACTTTTTGCATAATACAACATTCTCACTAATTTCCTCATTTTGGTATGATGCACTGCTAACATCCTAAAATGATGAAAAACACTCTGACAGACTTTTCTAGAAAGACAAGCCAGTGAATGGCCTTGCAAACCTGTCTTTTCTCTCACTCTGCAAGGATCTAAGTCTTGCAACAACTTCACTTTCTGCTTTAGACTTTTCTTACTATATGTACGTAAGAAATTACAAAACAAATCAATTGATTCCTGTCGCACACTACAAATACGACTACACTTCCAAGTGTACACTGGACCCTTAGTACGTCTCCCTAAAACTTCATCAGTTAACACCTCTTCTGGTTCTCTAGGCACCAGTTTCTCTTTTTCAATCGGACAGCCGTCTTTCACTTCATACGCTCGACCACTGGTGTCAACTGCATGCACTAAATCATTCTCCTGGAAGTAACTCTCCTCATTAAAAAATGGCTCACAACTTGCATCCATTCTCCAGAAAATACTTTACAAAAATTAGTCCGATTAATTACTCTTTTCCATCTACTGTTTGATTTGAAAACATCAATTGTCTTGTTAAGTGTCCTAATTCTATTGATTATTAAAATAAATAATTTTTTCTTAACTTCAAAAGCCTGATCAACAATCTTCTCTACACTTTTCTTTTTCTTATAAAAAGCAGCTCTCTGTTTACCTTTCCTAATGTTTTTTAACAAATTTAAAACCACCCTATTGCGAAACCTTCGTCTACGAATGTCTCTAAACTGATTCTGCCTTCTATTCCTATACATATTATTCTCTCCTGCTCCAGTTGTAGGATTCTTTGAGGTTCTCTCCTTCCTTTTCAAATTTACTCTCTCATTTTCTTTTTCTACATGCTGTCCATTATTTTTTTTTAAAGTACATATGTTCTGAATAAAAGACTTAGTTGTCTTACCAGGAGCTTGGTTCCTGTTTTTTGAAGTATTTGTTGTGGAAGAGTACTGTAATTCTGTTGCTGTTTTTGATTTTTCTCGCTTACGTTGTTTTCTTGTCCTTTCCCTTGTGGGCATGTTTGCTAACTCTTGAAATCTTGATTTCAATCTGTGTTAAAGAAAAAAATTAGCACATTATAGACCACTATTACCAAACAACAAAGCAATGACAAAAAGCAAACGATCTATTCAGGGTTACAGATCAGGTGAGGATTCTCCAGGGGTACACAAAAGGTGAGGCCTGTATTGAAGAGTATAGTGGAAGACAGCTCTGTCCACAGGTACAAAGAAGATGAGACCTGTGTCTAAGTACACTGCACTCTTATACACAGGCTTCACCACCTATGCTTCCCGGAAAAGCCCTCTCTCCCACTACAGTCTTGATCATAAACCTCACCTCCTCTGTCCCTCTGGACATGTCTCACCTCATCTGCACAATCTACTTCCTAATCTCAGGTAACACAGATGACATAATTGATCCTCATTTATAAAGCCATGCGTCAGTTTTGCGCTACTGAAGCGTCACTTTTTGTGACGCATTGGCATCATAAAACATGTGCCTTGTTGCACCATATTTAAAAAGTGACGCATGTAGGTAGATGCGTCATTTTTAAAACCTTTTGCACCACATTATACCTCTGTCAAGTGTAATGTACAGAGAGGGGTCATTTCTCTGCAAAAAGCCTCGCAATAATGACACAGTGAAATCTATGAAACTTCACTGCGTCACTTTTAGGAAACTGTTATGTCAAAATCTTGCACCTGCCTCACAGTAGGGATAAGACTGAGGCAAACGCTTTCACATTGGGCTTTCCCCATGTGATACGATTCTCACACCTAAGCAGGAGTGCAGATGAGATGAAGACTCTCCAGGGGAGCACAAAACGTGAGGCTTGTGTCCAAGAGTGCAGTGGACAGGACTAAACTGGAGTAGTGTGCAAGAAAAAGATGAGCCTCATTTATAAAGCCATGCGTCAGTTTTGCGCTACTGATGCGTCACTTTTTGTGACGCATTGGCGGTATAAAACATGTGCCTTGTTGCACCATATTTAAAAAGTGACGCATGTAGGTAGATGCGTCACTTTTTAAACCTCTGCGCCTCATTATACCTCTGTCAAGTGTTATGTACTTTACAATGATGTTACCTGTGTTAACTCAGTGTAGGAAGCATATTGAGTTTGTTTGCATAGAGGAATTGTATTTTGTAAAATAGTGAGGTTTCAGTAATGACATGGAATGCTTGTACATAGGACCTGTGCTGTGTTTCCTAAATGTGATGTCAAACACGATTTTGAAGAAAATGAATGGCTTTTATATTTTTGAGTATAATGTGGCGCAGAGGTTTAAAAAGTGACGCATCTACCTACATGCGTCACTTTTTAAAAATAGCGCAAAAGGTACATGTTTGGGCTTTCCTGGGGAGCGTAGGTGATGAAGCTTGTGTCTAAGAGTGCAGTGAACTAGGCTTCATGAAGCCTATCCCTGACTGCACTCGTAGACACAGGCGTCAATTTGACTCTTTACAATGATGTTACCTGTGTTAACTCAGTGTAGGAACCATATTCAGTTTGTTTGCATAGAGGAATTGTATTTTGTAAAATAGTGAGGTTTCAGTAATGACATGGAATGCTTGTACATAAGACCTGTGCTGTGTTTCCTAAATGTGATGTCAAAAACGATTTTGGGTAAAATGAATGGCTTTTAAATTTTTGAGTATAATGTGGCGCAGAGGTTTAAAAAGAGACGCATCTACCTACATGCGTCACTTTTTAAATATGGCGCAAAAAGGTACATGTTTGGGCTTTCCTGGGAAGCGTAGGTGGCGAGGCCTGTGTCTAAGAGTGCAGTGGACTAGGCTTCATGAAGCCTATGCTTGTACATAGGACCTGTGCTGTGTTTCCTAAATGTGATGTCAAAAACGATTTTGGGGAAAATAAATGGCTTTTACATTTTTGAGTATAATGTGGCGCAGAGGTTTAAAAACAGACGCATCTATTTTTTTTTATTTTCCCCAAAATCATTTATGACATCACATTTAGTAAACACAGCAGAGGTCCTATGTACAAGCATCTGCCTCACAGCAGAGTTAAGACTGAGGCAAACGCTTTCACATGGAGCTTCACAATTTTACAAAATACAATTCCTCTATGCAAACAAACTCAATATGCTTCCTACACTGAGTTAACACAGGTAACATCATTGTAAAGAGTCAAATTGACACCTGTGTCTAAGAGTGCAGTCGGGGATAGGCTTCATGAAGCCTAGTCCACTGCACTCTTAGACACAAGCCTCACCACCTACGCTCCCCAGGAAACCCCAAACATGTACCTTTTTGCACCATATTTAAAAAGTGACGCATGTAGGTAGATGCATCACTTTTTAAACCTCTGCACCACAATATACTCAAATATGTAAAAACCATTCATTTTCCCCAAAATAGCACAGATCCTATGTACAACCATCTGCCTCACTGGCAGGGATAAGACTGAGGCAAACGCTTTCACATGGAGCTTCACAATTTTACAAAATACAATTCCTCTATGCAAACAAACTCAATATGCTTCCTACATTGAGTTAACACAGGTAACATCATTGTAAAGAGTCAAATTGACACCTGTGTCTAAGAGTGCAGTCGGGGATAGGCTTCATGAAGCCTAGTCCACTGCACTCTTAGACACAAGCCTCACCACCTACGCTCCCCAGGAAAGCCCAAACATGTACCTTTTTGCGCCATATTTAAAAAGTGACGCATGTAGTTAGATGCGTCACTTTTTAAAACTCTGCGCCACATTATACTCAAAAATGTAAAAACCATTCATTTTCCCCAAAATAGCACAGATCCTATGTACAAACATCTGCCTCACAGCAGAGATAAGACTGAGGCAAAAGCTTTCACATGGAGCTTCACAATTTTACAAAATACAATTCCTCTATGCAAACAAACTCAATATGCTTCCTACACTAAGTTAACACAGGTAACATCATTGTAAAGAGTCAAATTGACACCTGTATCTAAGAATGCAGACAGGGATAGGCTTCATGAAGCCTAGTCCACTGCACTCTTAGATACAAGCCTCACCACCTACGCTCCCCAGGAAAGCCCAAACATGTACCTTTTTGCGCCATATTTAAAAAGTGACGCATGTAGTTAGATGCGTCACTTTTTAAAACTCTGCGCCACATTATACTAAAAAATGTAAAAACCATTCATTTTCCCCAAAATAGCACAGATCCTATGTACAAACATCTGCCTCACAGCAGAGATAAGACTGAGGCAAAAGCTTTCACATGGAGCTTCACAATTTTACAAAATACAATTCCTCTATGCAAACAAACTAAACATGCTTCCTACACTAAGTTAACACAGGTAACATCATTGTAAAGAGCCAAATTGACACCTGTATCTAAGAATGCAGACGGGGATAGGCTTCATGAAGCCTAGTCCACTGCACTCTTAGATACAAGCCTCACCACCTACGCTCCCCAGGAAAGCCCAAACATGTACCTTTTTGCACCATATTTAAAAAGTGACGCATGTAGTTAGATGCGTCACTTTTTAAACCTCTGCGCCACATTATACTAAAAAATGTAAAAACCATTCATTTTCCACAAAATAGCATAGATCCTATGTACAAACATCTGCCTCACAGCAGGGTTAAGACTGAGGCAAAAGCTTTCACATGGAGCTTCACAATTTTCCAAAATACAATTCCTCTATGCAAACAAACTCAATATGCTTACTACACTGAGTTAACACAGGTAACATCATTGTAAAGAGTCAAATTGACACCTGTGTCTAAGAGTGCAGTCGGGGATAGGCTTCATGAAGCCTAGTCCACTGCACTCTTAGACACAAGCCTCACCACCTACGCTCCCCAGGAAAGCCCAAACAAGTACCTTTTTGCACCATATTTAAAAAGTGACGCATGTTGTTAGATGCGTCACGTTTTAAACCTCTGCGCCACAATATACTCAAAGATGTAAAAACCATTCATTTCCCCCAAAATAGCACAGATCCTATGTACAAGCATCTGCCTCACAGCAGGGATAAGACTGAGGCAAACGCTTTCACATGGAGCTTCACAATTTTACAAAATACAATTCCTCTATGCAAACAAACTCAATATGCTTCCTACACTGAGTTAACACAGGTAACATCATTGTAAAGAGTCAAATGTATTTCTTTAAACATGCACACATTCTTTATTCCTTTTAAAAAATTTAAAAGCCATTCATTTTTCCCAAAATCGTTTTTGACATCACATTTACAAAACACAGCACAGGTCCTATGTAGAAGCATTCCATGTCACGATTAAAACTTCACAATTTTACAAAATACAATTACTCTATGCAGTAAAAACTTTTTACCAAGCATTATCAAAAAGCATGACACAAAGCAACATTAAAAAACACAATTTGCTCCCAAATCTTCTCCATAGAGTATACAAGTCTCTATGTATATTAAATGAATCATAACTCACCTTTACAAATATTTTAGGAGATTCAGAACAGTGTCAGATACACACACCAATATTTCTTTAGCAGAGCAAAAGGTATGTTCTCCAGGCACTGCAAACCATAAAGGCACAGAAAACCTCTAATTCTACACACATATTGCTCATGGTAACCAATCAAATCTCTTCCCTCTGTATTTTCAAACCAACACCCTTCCCCTCCTCAGCCTTTCTACCTGTTACCATAGCAACTCCCTCCTCACTGAGCTCCCAGGGTTAAAAGTTTATTCTACAATGTTGCAAATCACCTCAGCAAGGATGTTTGACCTGCGAATACACCAGCTTTTCTGGTGCAAGGTTTCTTTAAATGACTTTTTTTTAACTATTCAAATTACTTCTTACACAGAACACAACCATGCACCCTAACTTTCAGTTTTCAACTATCTCATTCTACCAATCATTGCTTGTGATTCAAGAGCACTGAAACTCCACAATTTTTTTTTGCAAACTCCTATTGTTCCAACTGCCATTTCTTTTATTTATTTATTTTATTTATTTAGCAATTTGTATAGCGCCTGGTGACCCGAGGGCATCCCCGCGCTGTTAACATTGAGTCCTACTGAGGGGGAGAGAGGTGGAGGTGGAGGTTTATTTAAGGAATAGAAGGGTTTTAAGTTTTTTCCTGAATATCAGGTGGTTGGGCTCCAGTCTGAGGGAGCGTGGGAGAGAATTCCAACCAGTGGACGCTTTGACAGAGAAACGTCGGCCTCCAGTGCGTGTTCTCTTAAATTTAGGGATGTTGGCCAGGTGCTCGTTCTCCGACCGTAGGGCCCTTGGTGCAATGTAGGGGGTGACCAGGCCCCTAAGGATCGCGGGTCCCGATCCGTTAATTAGTTTATAGGCCGTGCACATGGCCTTAAACTCCACCCTTTGGCGGACTGGCAGCCAATGCAGCGCCTTGATGGCGGGTTTAGCGGATACTCTAGGAGGTACGCTCATGATTAGGCGGGCTGCAGCGTTCTGGGTTCTTTGCAGTCTCGCTAAGGTGGCTTCCGGCGCACCTAGGTAGACCAAGTTGCTGTAGTCTAGCCGTGACAATATGAGGCCCTGTACAAGTAGCTTCCTGGACACAGGCGGTAGAAGGGGGAGAATTTTGCGAACAGTTCGCAGAAGCCCGAGACAGGTTCCGGCGGTTTTAGCCGCTTGGGTCTTCATTGAGAGGGCGGGTTCTAGCCAGACTCCGAGGGTCTTGATTTCGTGTTTCGGGGTGGGGATTTCCCCGAACACGTCTGGCCAAATTGCCGGGGGGATGGTCGCCCATTGTTTGCCCATGAGCATCACCTCCGTTTTGGAACCGTTGAGTTTTAATGACGATTCACACATCCACCCGTGAATTTCTGTGAGACAGTTTGGTAATTTGTCTGGGTGGTCGTCAAGTTGGGAGAGGGAGACGACCAATTGTGTGTCGTCAGCGTAGCTCACGATTTTTATCCCGTATGGTGTTACCACATCTTCCAAGGGGGCCATATACACATTAAAAAGTGTGGGGCTCAGGGAGGAGCCCTGAGGAACCCCGCTGGTGAGTGGGAGTGTGGCCGAGTGGAATTCGCCGTCCCAAACCTGGAACGTGCGTCCAGTGAGAAAGGACTCTATCCATTTGAGTGCCATCCCGGTGAGCCCTGCTGTAGCCAGTCGGTGAAGAAGGACACGGTGATTAACCGTGTCAAAGGCGGCACTCAGATCCAGGAGGATCACTGCCACTGATCCCCCTGAGTCTAGAATGCGCCTTGCTTCCTCGATGACGGCAAGCAGGGCGGTGTCTGTCCCGTTTCCACACTTCATCTGACTGCATCAGAATCTCCTCTCACCATGTATTCTGTCTGGATGTATTGGACATAGCTATATCCACTGGGCTCAAAGTTATGCAGCTACCAGAAATTTTCACAACCTTGACTTACCAAATGTGAAGATTAAATGGATTGGCCAGAGAGGATTGAAATGTCACCAATTGATACCATTGGTAAAAACCTTTTTGCATTTGCCACACCCTGACCTTTTAATTGTGCACTGTGGAGGAAATGACATGGGCACTTTGACTGGGGTAGGTCTGGAAATGCTTTTAAAGGACACCTTTGATCAATTGATGGCACTTTTTCCTCAAGCTGCCTTGGTATATTCCAATATATGCCAAAGACAGAAAAGGAAGTGGTCCAATCAATTTTGTCCATAATTTGAGAAAGCACGGAAACACGTGAATAAATCTGTTTCTGCTTACATGAGAGACTATGGAATGGGTTCAATATACAATAATAACTCGCGTTATAACGTGCAAGATATCTACAGGGGAGATGGTGTGCACTTTTCAGGTGAGGGGAATAGAATATTCCTCTTGAATTTAAGACTGTGCATTGGTACCTACTTGTAGGTACCTAAATCAGCCACAGAACCCAAAAGCCCTTTTCAGGGCTACCCTATCTCTGATCACTCCAAATGTTTATCTTTTTCAAACTTTTTTCACTATTTTTCACCATAGTACGCTTTTTTTTTGCCTATATGGGCCTCCTAAGACCCCCTCACAAAACATAGAGGGTCAAGGAGTGCCTACGATGCCCCCTTATACCCATTCCCAATGTTGTTTGTCCTCCATTTTCTGTCTTAAATCTACCGAAAACAAAATGGAGGACTGCCGTAGCGCTGCCGGTACGCGTACCGGGGCGCGCACCGGGAAGCGCTCTAAACAAATGTTAAAAGTTAATTTACATAAAAACCACTGGAGACACTTTCACCAAATATAGAATAGCTCCTACTACATAACAATCCATACCATTTTTCCAAATTCAATGGAATTCCATTGAGCCATTTAGCCTGTAGACCTCTCTAAATACCCTGAGGTAAATTACTTCACAAAAACACATCTGAAGTGTTAGAATTTACAACCAATTTAAAATGTTACTTTCATTTTCTACTTTTTTTTCATGACATTTGATTGGTTATGTACATGAATATAAATGAAAAATGAGAGGGAAACACGGCCATTTTGACTACAACTACTTGAGGTACATCTTGAAAGGATTTTCGCATTTTGTCTTCTTCACCTCTCTGTAAAGTAAGTTGATAATTTGTAAGGGGCACTTTAAGTTAATTTGTAAAAACGTTTTCTGATAGTTATTTACTGTCCCTCTGCTATAGTTATAGATAGAGATAGGCTCCTCTGTTATATTTATGGATTGACTTAGGCTTCTCTGCTATAATTATGAATTTACTTACGTTTCTTCACAGGCACTTTTTCATATTTCTACTTCCTGCCTGTTACCATACACTGCCCAAAGTTAACTTCACTGTTAAAAAATCAAAACTACCTGTCTGAACTTAAACCCAACAGTGCCATGTTTCTACTGATTTTTTTTTAATGCAAATTTCAGCACAAAAATGGAAGGAGAACAGAACGTTTCCTTTGAAATTGTCCTAGAGATGAACAATAAAGAAATCATTGAACCCAATGACTTGGAATTCATGGATGAATCACGGGACCATGAACTTCTACAATGTGTAGAATCTGTGGATTTGTTAATTCAATATGAGGACATTTCTGATAGTCAAATGTTGGAAGGTATGTTCACTCAAAAAGAGGACATTTCGGACAGTCAAATGTTAGACGTTCTATCAAATTTTGAAAATGAATCTCAAAAATAAATTTATATTTAATAATTCTAAAATTGTTTGAGACATTATTCATTTTTATATGCAATTCTTAAACTAGTACCAAATTGATTATAATGTAAAGTCAGACTTATAGTATACTGTGCAACTTTTTTGTTTTACATAGTAATTTTGCTCATAGATACTTCCTTTCTCCCACTATATTATCTCCACTGTGTATTTGACATCTCTTTTTCATCTCCTGCCTCCATGTTCTTTCTGCTTTCCTGACAGACTATGGTATGGATTCCATATACCACAATAACTTCTATAACAACATGCAAATTATCTACAGAGGAAACGGTGTACATTGAATTTAAGACTCTGCATTGGTACCTATATGTTGGTACTTAAATCACCCACACAACACAACAACTCTATTCAGAGATACCCTATATCTAAGAACTTTAAATTATTATTTTAGTGTTTCACTGAGTTTTCCCCATGTGTGGGGGTGGGGGAAGTGTGTGTGGGGGATGTGCGGGGTGTGTCTGTGAGGTGTGAATGTGTGTGTGTGTGTGTCTGGGGGATGAGGTGTATAGGTGTGTGGGGTATATGGGTGTGGGTGGCGATGTGGGTGTGTAAGGTGTGTGTGTGGGTGTGTGGGGTGTTTGGGTGTAGGTGGGCGTGTGGGTGTGTGAGGTGTGTGTGGGGTGTGTGTGGGTGTGGGGGGTATGTGTGTAGGATGTGTGTGTATGTGTGGTATGTGTGTGTGTGTCTGTGAGGTGTGTGTGTGTGGGGGGGGGGTGTGTGTGTGGGATGTGTGGGGTGTGCCTGTGAGGTATCTGTGTGTGCGTGTGTGTGTGTTGGGGGGGTGAGGTGTGTGTGTGTGGGTGTGTGGGATGTGTGGGTGTGGGTGTGGATGTGTAAGGTGTCGGTTTTGGGGTGTGGGGTGTTTGGGTGTGGGTGGAGGTGTGCGTGTGTGGAGTGTGTGTGGGGAGTGTGTGGTTGTGGGGGTGTGGGGTTGTGTGCGTGTGGGTGTGTGTGGGACGTACTTGTAGGTACCTAAAACAGCCACAGAACCCAAAAGCTCTTTTCAGAGCTACCCTACCTGTAATCACTCAAAATGATTATTTTACACTATTATTTTCACTATTTTTCACCAAAGTACGTTCCCCGGTGCGCGTACCGGGCGCTCCCCCCGCGAAAATCGAGGGGGTCAGGGGGGGGGTGTACCCTGCCCCCTTTGCTCATTTCCCCCTTTGATTTTTGCCACCTCTTGTGTCTCAATCCTACCGAGACACAAGATGGCGGCCGCTGCGGACTGTTTCGAATGTTTACAGACACCCGAGAGCCAATCGGCTTGCCGTGCACAAGTCGCGTGGCGCGCCTGGAGCGCTCCCCGGTGCCCGTACCGGGGCGCGGCTATAGATATATACATTTTTTGGAACCTAAATTACTCAAAATCCTCTGGAGCACATATCTTGAGACATAGCAAAGGCACATCGGGCTACCAGTCCCTTCATTTTTGCCAAGTTTGGAAAATCCTTTCAGCCGTTCGAGCTAAAAGTGCGACAGACCGCCCTATGGAAATTAACATGGGGAAAACACGTTTTGGGACCCCCTTTTATCTCGGCCCCCGCTTGACGAATCCCCCCCAAACTTTCAGGGAAGGAGCGGAGAGCCGCGAGGCAAAGTTGCTGAAAAATTCAGGCTGATTCCTCAACCGGCGCCAAAGTTATTCCAAATAGAATGTTGCAATTTCCCTATGGAAATCAATCCTAACTACAACTACCTACTGGCGACCGCCAGTAGGTAATATATATATATATATATATATATATATATATGAACTGGAAAACTAAACACCCACTCCCTTACAAAGAAATGGAAAGTTTGCATCTCTGCAGCCTCTCTTATTTTTCACCTTATTTATTTTCCGCTCAATCAACACATCATCCACAAACACACACACCTACTTACTGCCTTTCTTGGCTGGGCTTATCAATTATTCTTCTTTAGTTCAAATTCAAAGTCAAGGCCCTATATTCAGCCTTCTTCGTAACTACTACCCACCAATAGCAGTGGGTAATTTCCACACTTCTGTCCTTTCTTCCGTCCTTACTACCGCACACTATGTGTACTTTATGCATTAGCTTGCTTCCTTAGATGTGCTACTCGTTTCTCCTGCTCCCACTGCGAAATTCAACCCCCTATCTGTGTAATGAGATAGAAATCCAAAGATTCTCTTCACTGACAAGGCAGTGGGTAGTATGCGTGTCTCTAACCTTTCTTATTTTTCACCTTTTTCATCTTCCACTCAATCAACACATCATCCACACATACACACAACTACTTGCTGTATACATTAGCTGTGATTATCAACTATTCTTCTATTTCATATGCCTTTTCAAAGTGCAGGCCTTTATCGAACATTTTTATTGTAACAAGTACCCCAGCCGAAGACATTGTAAATTTGCACACTTGCTCCCTTTCTTGGCTGGGGTTATCAATTATTCTTCAATTTCATATTCTGATTCAAACTCAAGGCCCTTTATCGAGCCTTTTTGTTGTAACCACTGTTGCAGGAATTCTGCTCCTACACAGAACTGTGCATAAAGACTTAGGACCTCAGTGAATTACGGTGTACCAAAACCCACCTTAGTACCCAAACCCCCTACCAGACTAGCAATCAGTGACTCATTGGTTCTTTGTCCTATAGCAAAAACATCAATGACTAGTCAACCCAGAACATGGGACTTAGATTACCTCAAGTAAGGTAGATAAAAAGAGCACTCTTTCGTTATAATCTTACACCAGTCCAAAACAAGGAGTAAATAAAGACACGTGCAAGTTTCAAATGTTTATTCCTAACGCCGTAATCTCATGCACAGTACCTTAGATAATACAACCAAACATATTATCAGAAACAAGGTTGTCCGCATTGTTACTATTCCATAAAATACAAAGTGAGAAAGCATCTTATATTGCTAACGGGAAACAGGTTTAAAATGTATCTACATTTCGCCCTCCCTACTTACCAGGTTAGTTTATAACTACAGAAGGTCTCATAGGATTACATGGACGGTCGCATACCTCTGGTACTCAGCAGTAGTGGATCACATTGAGTTCGGCACAAACTGTCAGGATACCAATGTTCTCCAACTGTGTCTAATTATGCCTCCACAATGCATTATTAAACGTGCCAGTATCAGATGTGGCCACACCTGCATATTTGTTATAGGTCGAACGTGCGAGGATCATTCCAAATAACAGACACAGTATCCAAGATAACCTTGATGTTCCATGCTCTCACTATACACTCTAAACTAGTGAGGCAGTCTAGAAATGTAGCATGAAAAATTATTCTCATGTGAAACAAAATACTCAGCCTTCTCTAAACAATATCAAAATTGCGTGTCGTGTGCAAAGCAGAGCAGGAAAGCAAAAATGGCATTTAAGCTTCTAATGAACCCATGCTAACTTAGCACGGTGTGAGTGCAAGGCTCAGCCTTCGACACCCTCCCTCGATAGAACCACGTGATATAAACGTGGGCAAACTAGGAACGCAGAGTCCAAGCCTGAAAAGCATAGTCAAGTTCAAATTTGCATAAAAAATTATTCGCTGTTTGATAGAAAACAATAACTAAATAATAAAGAATAGGTAGAAAAATAAAAGAGTCTTAATCCAACAGTGTATAAGCACAGTATGTAGCAACAGCCTCCAAGATGACGTCATTGTTCTCATCTGAAAACATTTCAGCCATCCAATTCAATAGTGAGAATGAACATACATGTTCCTCAACGACCGGAGCCTCTATCACCATCGGAGGAAAACTTGGGTCATCTTCAATGTAACTGCGTGCCAAAAATACATGTGCCGCTGCAAAAAGATTCCAACGTCCCATTATTCCATGTATCGCTGCTAAGGCCATAATCACGCCGCCAGAACAGAGCAATTCATGAACCACTAAGGGGCTCATCAGCTGGTCATAATCCGCATTGGGAGACACCGTACTGCAGAGCCACAAATCCAGGGCCCAGTCGAATTCAATCAATCAATCAATCATAGCATTTGTATAGCGCACTACTCACCCAGAGGGGTCTCAAGGTGCTGGGGGTGGGGGTCTGCTACTGCTCGAAGAGCCAGGTCTTGAGTTGCTTCCTGAAGGAAAGGTGGTCCTGGGTCAGCCGGAGGTGGATGGGGAGGGAGTTCCATGTCTTGGCTGCCAGGTAGGAGAAGGATCTTCCTCCGGTGGTGGCTCTGCGGATGCGTGGAACGGCGGCGAGGGCGAGGCTGGTGGAACGTAGCTGGCGGGTGGGAGTGTAGAAGGTCAGGCGGTTGTTGAGGTACCTGGGTCCCAGGTCGTGGAGGGCCTTGTGTGCGTGGGTGAGGAGTCTGAACGTGATCCTCTTGCTGACGGGGAGCCAGTGCAGGTCTCTCAGGTGTCCGGAGATGTGGCTGTGTCGGGGGATGTCCAGGATGAGTCGTGCGGAGGCGTTCTGGATGCGTTGGAGTCTTTTCTGAAGTTTGGCTGTGGTTCCGGCATAGAGGGTGTTTCCGTAGTCCAGTCGGCTGGTGACGAGTGCCTGGGTAACCGTCTTCCTGGTTACGGTGGGGATCCACCGGAAGATCTTTCGGAGCATACGCAGGGTGTTGAAGCACGATGACGAGACGGCGTTGACTTGTCTGGTCATCGAGAGGGAGGAGTCCAGGATGAAGTCCAGGTTGCGTGCGTGGTCCGTTGGCTTGGGAGCGGTGCCCAGGGCAGGGGGCCACAAGGAGTCGTCCCAGGCGGAGGGTGATGATCCTAGGATGAGGATTTCCATCTTGTCTGAGGTCAGTTTCAGGCGGCTGTTCTTCATCCACTCGGCGACGTCTTTCATCCCTTCATGTAGGCTGGTTCTGGCGGTGGCAGGGTCGTTTGTGAGGGAGAGGATCAGCTGGGTATCGTCGGCGTAGGAAATCGCAGCTCAGGCAATGGAAGACAGGTTGAACGCATATGAAAAATTAGAATCGAAACGATAATCCATAAGCTGCACTTAATGTAGCCAGAGGCAGCGCTTCGTAATAACTAAGCATTCGGTTGCGGAGCAGCAACAGCCGAGAAATATTGTCGTGTGCTGGAGGATGTGCATCCATATTGAAGTAAACAAAATAATAGAAGCACACCGGCAACTAATGCGACTATTAAGGGGAATCCATCAAAGATTCTGGAAAACATCGAATTAAAAAATGCCGAAAAGACACCAATTATAGTTTGAAAAGAACTCACAAGACCACCTCTTCTAACTTTAAAAAAGTAAGAACCCCGTAGTCAAGGACTCATTAAAGATACTCTGAATTAACTCCCGAAAAAATACAAAGGCACATCTGTATTTAATAAATCATACACTTCTGTGCGGGTGTTTACCACATGAAGGACAAATGTTTCTCTAGCAGATGTAAGAGCGACCTCTTTTTGAGACAATAGCGCTCTTATACGGCTCACTTGGTTGACTCTGCTTTCAAGGTCGGAATCGACGGCCAGATGGAAACATCCAGCTTCCCATGCTGAGGAGTAAAGACAACTTTTGTTTAGCAAATCACACGCTCAGTTACCGTAATCATGTAACCGATGACTGGTAACATTGCACAACAATCTACATTATTTCAAATTAAAAAACTCACGTTTCCAGTAAACTGAACGATGATATGATAGCAGGTGTTGCAGTGCCTTTCAAAACTCACATGAAATTAGGCGCATCTTGATTACAAGAGCCATGCAATTGTATGTGTCTACAAATTAAGGAGTGATGTGGTGCTAGTGTGCAATCCTCGCCATTCACATAGACTTCTTTTCGCTCCCTCAGACACCTATATGTAAATGATAACAACCAAGCTTAATGGAGATAAGCGCTGCCTAAACATCCATAGCTGCCTATACCATAGTATTACATGCAAACCTGAAACTTAAACAGGCTAAAAAGTAACGTTATGATACCGTGGATAAGCCACACAGCTGAATCAGATTTCCAATGAGTGACCACTTCTAACCATTCTCATAGCGCGCCCTGTGCTCTGATTTGACAGTGAGAGAGTGATCCCACCATAATTTGTACTGCTTATCATTCTCACCACACGCTACGAATACGCTTTCACGTTACGCGTCACATCAAAGCTTCCATGTGACATGATGTACGGCGCCCCGTACGCAAAGACGCGAATGTTTTTAATTGTTTAAAAACATATATTTATGTATTTATTGAACATACTAACAGAACACATTATGTAGGATAATTATGAAAACATTTTTTTTTTAGTTCCAATAATCCTACATTACTTTTAAAAGCAATTACACCAATCGCGGTGAAAAGTCATGCGTACTCGCATCCTAAGAACACCGTAATAACAGCGTAACTGTACGCAAAGCCATGTGACTTTATAAGAAGAAATTTCATTGGTTCATAACACTTCCTATTACAACTGTTGAAACTTCCATCCCATTTTAAAAATTCTACTTTGACTTTCTAAAAAGAAACATCTCTTCAGAGAATCTTGTCAAATAGAACGAAGTTTACCATATTAACAGCAATGGACTCATCTTCCAGCCATTCTTCAGAAGAATATTTAATTCCTAAAGAAACTCCAAAGAAGAGGAAAGAAGATCTAATTTGGAAGTTTTTTTACTTTTCCAGAAGTTCAAAGAAAGGTTAATGCTCCAAAAGTAACCTGTATAATTTCCCAAACTCTTTCAAGGGGTGATCCATCTCAAAAATACTCCTTTAGCACAGCAAATATGGAGCGACACGTAAAGAACTTACACCCCAACAACTTTGCTCAAGCTGCAACACAGAGGTTGAAGGACAACCCACCTGCTACTGCACCAAGAACATCAACTGCTGCACCAGCATTTTCAGCAAACAGTCCACGCACGCAAATTCATCCTGATTTTGCTCAAGTTAAAATTCTATACATTTATTGCAATAAACTTTTGTGTTATGGGAAACAGTCTATTGACCTGATAAAACGCAGGAAGCAGGAGCATCACTGTCCTTTTTTTTCATTCTTTTCTTCCTGTTGGACAGTACCAAGCCCCCCATTATAGAAAGAGTTAGCCCCCGGGATTTGGTCCCCCCGGGAGCTAATTAGGAATAAAACTAACTTCTATTTTTTTTTTCCTTTTCCACCGGGTACGAGTACAATACGCGTACAAAGCGTTCTTTTTTTATTGAAAAAAAATAATAATAATTTGCGCCTAAACATCCATGTGAGACCCCCTGAGCAGGTCTAGAGGGTCAACATGTTTCTACCCTACCCCCTTTCTTTATTTTTCAACTTTTTTCTTTTTACTGTTTTCTTGTGACTCGGTGCTACCGAGGCACAAGATGGCTGCCAACACTTCCTGGTTCGGAGTGTTGACAAACAGTTGACATCCAATCAGCATGCATCACGTGCTCCTAATTGCACAGATTTACGTACGCGTGCTGTACTTCGTCTCATGGGTAAAGGTCCCTATGGATAATTGCATTGGGAAAACGCCTTTTGGGACCCCCCTTGTTTCTTGGCCCCCGCTTGACGAATCACCCCCAGTTTCTTGGAGAAATTCGCGAAGATTCGTCCACCAGCGCCAAAGTTATTCCAAATAGAATGTTGTGGATTTCCTATGGAAGCTAGGTCCTAACTATAACTACCTACTGGCGACAGCCAGTAGGTAATGTGTGTGTGTGTGTGTGTGTGTGTATGTGTATATATATATATATATATATATATATATATATACATATATATGTGTTTCCACTTGCTCCCCTGTGTGGCCTCATCACTTTCATCCTTGGAGGAGGTGGTTTACGGACATATTGCAGCGCGATGTCCAGTGTCGCGCACAAGAGGCCCCCGTTTCTTGAAGCAGGCTCTGTATCACTGGTCTCTACTTCGGTGGAATTGTGTCTCAGATCCGGGTTACCGGAATCACCAGAGCCCACCTACTAGCCCGGGAAGAGAGAGGGTGGTGCTGGGGCCACTTGACCTCACATCGGGTGAGGTATGATTGCCATCCTTGCCCCCGCCTAAAAGATCCCCGGGATATGAAGGTTGAAACGGTGGGGGACTGGAGGTGACATCGTATCCCAGTGGCATGAGGACTTTGGGGTTCTTTACCATCGTAGCGCTTATCCTCCCCGCACAGTATCCACCAGACAAGACTTACAACATTGCATGCTGGGACTGGTAGGCGCAGCACATGAAGCGGCCTGCCGAGGATACACGCGATTGGTACTCACCTTTGGGGGAGGAGCAGCGCTCTACAAATCAGGAGAAGGCTAGACACTTTGTCTTAGATATCCGCCGGTTACCTGATGCATACACACCCCTGGCGCTGAGGAAGGCTAAAGAAACGCCAAAATGCATTCGCCGAAAGCGGGTGTTGGAGAATCACCTTAACTTGTGCCATGGAATAGAGGTGTTTCCCCTTGCTCCCCTGTGTGGCCTCATCACTTTCATCCTTGGAGGAGGTGGTTTACGAATATATATATATATATATATATATATATATATATATATATATATATATATATATATATATATATATATATATATATTCACATATATATTCACAAAATGCATTCGCCGAAAGCGGGTGTTGTAGAATCACCTTAACTTGTGCCATGGAATAAAGGTGTTTCCACTTGCTCCCCTGTGTGACCTCATCACTTTCATCCTTGGAGGAGGTGGTTTACGAACATATATATATATATATTCATATATATATATATATATATATATATATATATATATATATATATATATATATATATATATATATATATATATATATATATATATATATATATTCACATATAGTGAATGAAAGAAAATCAGAATGACACAATCACAACTTAGAGGCTGGATAAAACTTTGCACAATGGGTCCCGAGGAAATCACAGCACCCTTGTGGGCTGAGTGGATTATTCGGACGAGGACAAAAAGTGCCAACCAGAGGCACTTCATAGTAATCTTTACAAAATAGCACCGAGAGAACCCAGTGATGGCACTGAAGGAAGACCGAAGTGCAAAAAGATATTTACAGAGGAAGAACTAAACATCTGGTACAGGAGGTCACTAAAGAGAATGACAAATATTTTCAGAAAAGGTTTCTTTAGTACTCCAGAGGGTAGCAAATGTAGCAAAAGTTTAAAGGGCTACGATTGGGATAAAAAGTTAATGTCATGTTATTTAACATCTTGAGGTATTAAATTGCAAAACCTGATTTAACCCCTTGAGTGCTCTTGACGGAACCACGCTGTCTCTCTTGAGCCACTGGGGGTGTGTGCTCATGACGATATTGTTCTGTCATGCAGATGCCGCTCCTCCCACATGGCATTTATTCCCCGCCTGTGCGGGCGAATTGATGAGTGGGTGCGGCCATGATGGAACCACGCCGTCATGAGCACACGCCGCCCGTGACTCATGACGGCGTGATTCTGTCATGAGCATGGAAGCGCCGCGCTCACCCCCTTCCCTGTGCCTCTCCAAAATTCGTGCCGCAGCAAAGGGGTTAACCTGA
Source organism: Lissotriton helveticus (assembly GCF_964261635.1). NCBI lineage: Eukaryota > Metazoa > Chordata > Amphibia > Caudata > Salamandridae > Lissotriton > Lissotriton helveticus. The sequence continues at coordinate 1,712,300,427 of NC_136059.1, forward strand.
AGTGTCACAAAAAAGAAAAAGTTACAAACTACTGTACAGGTGGAAGGATTTCTCAACAGGCAGAGGACCCAGAGTGGCTCAAAAGGGCACACCGACCCAATCGAAAGTGTGACTACAGGGAGGTGCCACACGACAGTCCCGGGTTGAGAAAATATCATGTGAAACTCGGGTCAAAGTAACAGTTGTGTTACGGAGAACAAGCACTACCATTTACAATTTTTTAACTATTGGTCACATTGTGCTTAAGACGTGATGCTTAAGGGATCTATACCCTAAAGAAGGCCTGGTAATCGCAGTGGGGGTTTAGGAATAGTTACTCCTCCTCTACACCCCTCATTCCAACTTTTTAATCCTGTCAAGGAGGACCAAGAATAAAGGATCACAAGTGGTACCTAGTTAGGCAGTTTTATCTTTTTCTTTGTCTACACTAGTGATTCCTTCCAGGGAAAACCCTTTCCTTTCTACACCTTATTCCTACCTTCACCTCAATCATATATATATATATAAAAAATCTGTGCTCCGTCCAGTGTGTTGGTCTGCACCTGGGTGTAGAAAGCGGCCCTATGATGAAATGATGAAGCATGCCACTACATAGTTGGTGGAGCAGTATAAAAAAATCTATTGATTTTCCCCTTTACTTCCCTTTCCTCTTTTGTAATCCCTTCTACACATAGTTTTGCCAAGAGACAAGGATAGAACCACTAACCAAACTATCTATGATAGGGTCTCTTCTTTTATGTCTTTCAGTCCTCTTTTTTGTGAGTTGTGGTATTCTCAACTGGCCACCTGACTCTACCAAGAGCCTATAGGGAGCACTACTATCAGAGGCAGGGTACAGTCCACATGCTGTGGACATATGTACCACTGAATCTCTGGAAGGGACAGAGTTCTTAGGACCTGGGTGTATGGTATATGTTGTGCATACCAGTAACCAGTATTAAAGTGTATAGCTAATACCTGGGTTTATTCTACCTAATGTGAGGGACCACGAGTGCACATTATTTAAATGTAACTGTATGAGACTAAATTAGAAAGAGCTATCAATAAAGTAGTTTGTTCTGATGCATGCAGTTCAACATATGTAAATATCAACCTAACACCAACGGCAACAATAGAACTGTCTGCCTTCCTCACAATGACAAAACACTGGGATAGTGTACTTGCTTGCAGCCATTGGATTCTATGTCATGTATTCTGTCAATGCCGCTTCATTTAATGTCTCCTCAGAGCTATTGTTGCATGATCTTCAGCAGGAAGATGAGGCCATGGAGGATGTAACCAGGTAAGTTAGGATAGTAGTCACCAGCCACTATTCACAGGGCCAAACACTGTAAACCTTCACTCAAGTCAGGTTGTAGCGGGATCTAACCCTCACCCAGTGTGACTCACCAAAGGTGTTATCCTAAAATGTTCACCTCCTAGGTTACAAGGCTACAGAAGCAAAATGTCAGTCTTAACCAATTGTGTGCATCTGAAAGACAATGCTAAATGCTAGGTGTTCAGAAGCAGCTGCTTTGTGCAGTGAACTTGTGCCAGACCCAATTTCAATTACGCCAGAGTAATATGTGTTATTATCGCAGTGTGCTTGTTATGCGAGAGTCCAGAAATTACACCAGTGCGCCACATCCCACAATTACACTGTCCTTGCACCAAAATTATTGCAACGGAGTGCGGAAATACCACAGAGAGCCAGAATGAAAGCAGCTGTTGTTTGCTATTATTCAAGCGAATGTATCCTCATATCCATAAAACATGCATGGATGAATTTTGCTTATCTAAGCGAAAGCAAATTGCTCAAATTCTGCACAGTGGGCACACAGGTGACATCACAATGGCCTTTAAAACATGATGTAAAGGACAAACCACAGAGTACTAGAATAAGGAAGGTATAGAGCATGCTCTGTCTCGGATGTGAGAGAGAGCCCTTCCAACATACTCATAGAGCAGACATACATAGTGTATGTGAGTGAGCTGACCACTGCCACAACGAATCTGTACAGAAGAACTCAGGGAACTTCAAAGAAGATATTAAATGCAGCAACTCTACCCTAGTGAGTGGGTTATTCAAGTTGCTACAGATGTAAGCTAATTTCATGCCATCATTCACTACACACAAAGGCCTTCTCCCGTGCCTACAGATTGTGAGTCTCCTAGTATAGATAGGGTACTACCCTCCAGATGCCCAACCATCAGGGTCCTCATCAGAGGATGTGATGAAAGTCATGCGAGTAATGTATGGCCAAGAGAATATCAACTTGCTAGTCAATGAAGACAGAAATGTTCGAATGCTAATGTTGGCACTCTGTATTTTTCAGCTGCAATATGCTTGTTGACCTCGCTGCCATTTAGTTTCATGACTTGCGCTGTATATGTGATGTTGGACTGTTGCCACTTTTTCTTTCATTTCATTAATTGTATGGATTACACAAGGCTAACGCATACCTTGAAGACATCATCATGGTCTGCATCAATAAAATAGTTGACTGGGATCAAAGATATTTAGGGTTACCTAATTCCTCTTAGCACAACCTTTCTTGGCCCCTTCCCCATCATACACATGTTGCTGGCTTGTCAGCCCTCCTTTCGCAAGTGGTTATGTGACCATTAGCACATTTGCAGTGCCTCTGCGCATGAAACTTCAGCTTCTCTATGAAAGTGGGTGATCTTTATTATGCTTCAAGTACAAGGTCCTAACTGTTCCTCTGCATCTTCTGTAGACAAGAAACCAATTCTGGAATAAAGTCCAGTTGGCTATTATGCTGGTCCACGAATTAAACACTCTTTATTGAAAAATGTGTGACTTACAGTTCTCATGTTTGGATCTGTGAAGATCCAAGACAGCCAGTTCTTCCAGGGTCAATACAATGAGCTTCATTTACTTTTGTAATAGTTACACTTGTTGGTTGTATCATTATCAGACCCATTGGGATTAAGCAGCCACTTATAAAAAGGACCTTGTTGTAATAGCAGAATATTAGTTACATATGGTTAGGCAGCCTTAAAAGCCTAATCTCTATGAGCTTCCATTTAAACGTACAATTTTGCCAGGCATTATGAGGGCGTTGGACGCCCAATCACAGATTAATCTCTAATTGTCAGTTATCATCTGTTATGACCAAAAGCCTGATTTTTATATTCATCACCTAGTTATTCAACGTAAGGAGTTGTGCGGAGAGTGGCTTTAAAGTATATAAGTAGTGTTTAGTATACACAAATTTCACCATCGTATCATACCAGCAGATTTAGGAGGTAATATGTAACACGAATATTGCTGCATGCATGTTTGTTGTGCTGCTTTTTGTTATTGTGGAAATGTGTTGCATTGTGTTTTTTGTGCTGTGGTATTGTTCTACTGTATTATTGCATTGTGTTATTGCTATTTTGTATTGTGGTTGTTCTGTTTCTTTCTATTGCGATTGTTTTGTTGTATTGTACCCTGTTATGTTTTTGGTGTTGTTTTGCTTTGTGTTATACTATTTTTATTTCACTGTCAGTAATTGCTTTAGATATCTCAACAAATGGTGTTAAATTTCCAGCCAAAAGCAGCACTTTATTTCAAAGTTCCTTTAACAAGCAATCATTTATCACTGTCTAATATGGTAAAAGAGTGCTGCTCCCATTCTCTAACTATTCAGGACACCAGTCAACTCAAAAGTGTGTCTGACATCATAGGACATTTCATAAAAGGTGAGCATGTGAGTGCTGAGTTTAGATCCAGTCTCTGCCACAAGTTTGGCCTGTCTGGTGCCTAAATCAGTAGCAGAGCTGGAGCAGTGTGATTTTACCACTTTAGACAGTATTACATGGCTGCCTTTCTCTGGAACTTTTAAGGCATGTGCTACTTTAGGGTGGAAATTATCAGCATTTGTTAAAATATCTAAAGTAGACAACTGAACATAAAACAATAACGTACACAAAACGTAACAACGTATTTAAAACATTTCAGGGCAAACAAAAAAAACAGAACAGAATGCATCATAACAACTGAAGTACAATGCACCAAAATCACATTGCAATAATGCAGCACAAAAACGCAATAGCGTAAAAACCAACAGAGCACATCATCACCATAAACAAATAGCACACAACACATGGGCACAAACCTTATTCTAATACATTACCATCTCTAGAATCCTGTTTTCATAATAAGGTGGTAAATTATGGTTGGATGGTTGGAACAAGCACTATCCCAGCTTACCATTAAACACACAAAATAGCCCCAGGCAAAAATATTTTATTATATAGTCCCAAGTCTTAAATTAGCACTTCCAATGCTGGCTTTAAGTGATATGGCCATGTATATCTCTGAATGCTTCATGATTAATAGTTAAAGTCCATTTTGGAGCGTTCAGAAAAGTAAAAAGAGCAATGCAGAGAAAAAAGCACCCCAAAACAAATTGCAGTATTCGGGACCTCTTTAAAAGTAAAATATTGAATTAAAAATAATAAGGTGCAAGGTCAACAGAATTAGGGTGGGAATGAGAAGCAAGAGATGAGCTGGGGGCTAAAGAGTGTAGAAAGGAAAGCGTGAGGGGGCTGGGATTTGGAGGGGAAGCAGCACACGAGGGAGGGAGAAATTACATGTATGCACTCCAATGAATACAATGCTTCAGGGAGGGACAAACACCCAGAGAGGAAGGAAAGCCATTGAATTAGAAGCAAATGAGAGTGACACGAAATCCAGCCAATGAAAAGCAACAGGCTGCCTAAAAGACTGCTATAAGAATTGGTATTGTATACATAGGTCTTTGACAAAAAAAGGCTAAAGGTTATCTCTAGACAAGACCTAAAAAAGATAGAATAATGCCTAAATCTAGCCAATCAACTAAGTAGACAATTGCCAGACTTCGAATAAATGTACAAATCCAGACGGTGCAAATATTTGTAATACATGTGTCTACCATAGAATTGCTTGATTAAGGCCGTCCCAAAGTGTACACTTTGTTTCCACAAGTGACAATAAAAACTAAAAATAGGACCATATTTGACAGTGAGGTCAGATCATAAAACATGTATGGTTCTATGTGGTAAATAATGCAGTACTCGGTGTTATTACCTCAATCCACTGTATCATAAAAGTAAATTTGTAGGGGCTGTGAAATATACTTGATTGATTGTATTGTGTTACTATTTGTAGAATGAGGAGTCGGCACTTCTGCCTTCATGGCGCTGACACACGCATTAAACCACTGTGATTCAAAGTACCCACCCTAGATCAAGTCTCCAGAACACAACAGTATTTAACTCCTTCCTGAAAGATGATCTACGTTGGCTGTAAGAGAAGTTTGTCACACGGTTTATGAATTGTAGTTGGAAGCCTGGCCACCACTTTTGTTGTCTGATCTGTCTTCAGAAACAGCAGGTTCTCTGTAAGGAGTGATGTGCCTGTAGTGTAAGGAAAGATGTGATTTATCAGGCCCTATTGGTCTTGATTGTAACATGCTGTATGAGCCAGGTACAGACATTGTACAATGTCTGTTTGTATTGAAACGGAGGGGGTGCAGTTAAGGCACAATGACGAAACAGATGCAGGACTAAATTAAAGAGAAACAACACAGAATTGAAACAATCCCACAATAATACCCAAACAGTGCAACAAAATGAGGCATAAAATACCAACAACAGGCAGCTATACAGTGAAGCAACTCCAAACCTGTAAAGTGGAGAAATCCAATGTACAAATCCAATTGAAGAAAGAAGCTTGACACTGAAGTAATCCAAGCCAAGGAATTTAATATGCAAATCCAACATTCAGCATATTACGGGAGTGCTGCTGTTCTCCTGAAGACTCAACTGCGATCTGACAAAACGTCTGCACTTGAGCCAACAGAAGAAAAGCACACCACGAGAGATGCCTCTTCAAACATAAACATGTTTGAAGATACACTCTCTATAACAATCCCTTCACGAGGAACCTTGGTTCGAGACCAGGTTCTGAATGACACATCAATAGAAATGGAAGTAGTACTACAATGACTAACATGTAAACTAAGCACATTACATCATCTCTCTTCCTATAAAAGAAATGAAAACATATCAAATTTAATCCAATTAGGACAGACCACGCCATTTGGATTTCTCTTTTTTAAAAGTCTGAAAGGAGAAATTCCCGTTGTGGAATGAGGCGTGACTAAATAGGACCAAATCTTTTTCCTTAAAACGGATTCAACATGAAAATTATATGCAATGGCTGTCTGAATACCCTCTTTGATGAATCTGTTAGATCTTTCAATAAGACCATTAGACGAAGGAGAGTAGGGAGCTACTTTGAGGTGTTTTATATCATGCCTTTTGAAGGGATGTATGATGTTATAACGCATACTTTTACTCCGCAGACCATTACAACGCGACTTTTACTCCGCATACCGTTACAACGCATAGCGCCTTGGGGCGCTGGATAGTGGTAAGTATAATTTACTATTCTAACTCCAGTCCCCGTGGACCCTAGGGAAGGTGTTGGATAGTAAATTATACTTATCCCCTATCCTAGAGCGCCCCCCCAGCGCAATGCGTTGTAATGGTATGCGGAGTAATGGTCGCGTTGTAATGGGTCTGCGGAGTAAAAGATCCGTTGTAACGGGTGTATACCCTTTTGAAGTACTCCAGTAAGACAGCTGAGCAGAAATGTGACCCATTGTCTGTAACAATTTCTCTAGGAGATCCTTCGCTTTGAAACACTCTATCTAGAAATGTAATCACTGCAAAAGAATTAGGTGAGTCACAAAAGTCAAAGTCAACCCATTTCGCATGGTAATCAATGAGAGCCACGATGTAGCGCTCATTGAACGAAAGAACATCAAATGGACCTGCAAAGTCATCGCAATTCTGAACCATGCCTCCTCGGGCAAAGGCACACAATGAAGAGGAAATTTGTTTAACTTCCAACGTTTATCTGAAATAAGGCATGTATTACATTTATCAACACAAATAGAAACATCTTTGTCTAAAGAAGGCCACCAGAAATCCTCTTTGAGTTTCCTAGAAGTTCCACCAATGCCTAGATGACTCTCATGTGCAGAGTCAACTAATTTCTTTCGAATGGAAAATGGAGGAATAATTTGATCCCCCCGCATTAAAATATCATTCACAATGGACAAATCTTCTGAGACTTGAGCAAAAGATTTAAGAGAAGCATGCAAAGACCGTTCTTTGGACCACCCACACACAACCATGTTTTTTACAGCGTGAAGAACTTGATCATTCTCATACTCTTTAAACCAATCAGATTTGGTCAATAAAGTAAAAAGTGAAATGGAATCATCAATGGACGATACCACACACTCAACATCATCACTTTTAACTTCATTCAAGTCTTCTTTTAAGGAAAGCCTGGACAGGCAATCCCCCCTCACATTGAGTCCTCCTTTAATATAGCAAATGGTGAAATTAAACTCATGTAACTTTGAAAGAATACGTACCAACCTTGCTGAGGCTTTACCTGTTCCATTACCATTTTACTAGTTCAGCAAAGGTTTATGATCACTCTGTAACACAAAATGTGAACCCCAAATATAACTCTCGAATTTTTCTACTGCCCATGAGCATGCGAGTGCCTCTCTTTCTATCGTGCTGTAATTCTTCTCTGCTGATAAAAGAGATCTTGATGCGAAACCTATGGTCTTTTCAGATGTACCAAACCACTGACACAAAACTGCACCTAGACCTGATTGGCTCGCATCAATAGAGATGGTGCATCTCACACCTGGTGTGAAAGAGGAAAGTGCGTGAGAATTGAGAATGGACTTTTTAATTAAATTGAAAGAATCATTCATTTCAGAAGACCAAATAAATTTAACATTTTTCTTAAGAAGGTCACGTAAGGGTTGAACGATCTGCGAATAACCCTGTACAAATCTTGAGTAATATTCGGTCATTCCTAGAAATGATTTTAATGCATCTTTATTAACTGGAACCTGAACATTTGAGATTGCCTGGGTAAGGGAAAATTTCGATTTTATGCCTGCTTCAGAAATGGAGTGACCTAAATAGTCTACTTCAGATCATAAAAAATGTACACTTATCTTCCCCCAAAGGGTGACTCCTGCATCTCTAAAGCGAGACAAAACCTCCTTAAGCGTTTTGACATGTTCAGCCCTATCCTTTGAGAAAATTAGAACATCATCCTGATAAGCTTGGACGTATTTTATGTTTTTCAGCAAAGAATCCATAAACTTCTGAAAAACGCTAGCTGCTGAGGCCAACCCAAACGGTAATCTTAGATATTTATACGCCCCAAATGGCATAATGAAAGTTGTCAAGTCTGTGGAATGTACAGAAAGGGGAATCTGGTGATATGCACTGCGTAAGTCAAGTAGGGTGAAGAATTTCGATCCGTCAATTCCAGTTAAAAGGTCCTGAATTTTTGGTAGGGGATGGCAATCTATGAGAATATTTTGGTTAAGTGAGCGCAGATCCGCACAGAGGAGAATGCTGGAGTCCTTTTTTCTAACTATAACGATGGGACTAGCCCAGTGTGAGGAATCAGCGGGTTCTATTATACCATCTGTAAGCATTTTGTCTAACAATTTCTTTAAATCCTCTCTTACACTAAGAGGGGTAGACTACAATTTATGTACCACTGCAACTGCACCTGGCTTAAGTTTAATAAAATGTTCAAACTTTCTTATTTTCCCTATTTTTGTATTAAAGACTTGTGGAAACTCCTTGAGAATGTCACTAACACAAGTGTTAACATTATCATCTAATGTTGAGATCTCAACTTCATTAATCTGTACTGGATTCTTTGATCCCGGAACAAGTTTCAAACGCATCTTTGCTAGGTCTTGCCACCCCACTATATTCTTACCTTCCACCGCAACATAAACTTTTGTGTAAGTAGACCTACCTAGACAAGAGACATTGTTCATGAAAAAACCAAGCATTTCTATATCCTTCCCTCCATATGCTTTTGGAATTATATCAATATCGCAAAAAGAAGTACTAGAAGTCCATGCATCATTATATAAGCTGTCTGAAATGATGGTGACCGGCGCACCTGAATCGGCCATCATCTCTACTGACTTGTTGCCAATTACCACTATGCAAGTAGGATCTGCTGCGCGTTCTTCTTTCGAATTATCACCAGAATCAAATGCCAAAATTTTCCTGCCTTCAGAAATATTCTTAGATAACTCTATGGTGTTAATGTTAAGATCTTTTAAATTAGTTTCTAAAGGAGCAATATCAAAATGTGGAACATTAAGCTCATGATCACACAAATAATGCATTGCAATTGAACCAACATGAACAGTAGGTTTAGCCCTACATACCGTTCCAAAATGGCCAATTTTATGACAATTTGTGCATTTCTTCCCCAACGCAGCGCAAATAGGGCTATTACTCAAATGTGACTTTGAACCACACCTAAAACAATAAGTGTTGGATTTACTCTGTGGAGTTTTGATAAACCTTTTCTTAAAAGACACAGCATTGACAGACAAATCACCTTGAATTGAATTAATAGGCAACACATTGTTATTTGCAATACATTCTAACGAAACAATACTTCTTTCTATGCTTTTTGCCATGTCAATAACCTTCTGTAAAGTGGGATACCTGCAACTTAAAATACGTTCCTGTATTTTCTTGTGATAGCATCCATACACATATTGATCCCTAATAGACATGTCCAGAGATGTTTCAAAATTGCATTCTGCAGACATGTTCCTGAGAACAGAAATAAATTCTTCTACGCTTTCTTCTGATTTTTGTTTCCGCTTTATGAAATTAAAACGTTCCAACATAACATTTGGTTGTTCCAAAATGTTTTGTTTAATCTCTGAATTGCATCAGTGTAGACATTCCAACCTTCTCCAGACCCTGATGGAGGTAATGTCAATGGTAAATTATCAAAAATGTCCCTTCCTGCGCGTCCTAGCTGGCTGTAAAGCAAAGCCAATTTTTTTTTTGCGGAATACTCTTCTGCATCTATAGCAACAAGATAGTTCTGAAAGCTGCGAAACCACGTTTTCCATGGTACTACTGGTTTAACAATTGTCGGTAAGAAAGGGTTTATCTGCATAATTTGCTGGTGGCTAGCCATGTCAAACAATTTTTTTTTAACACAAATGTCTCTTAAAATTCGCTTCTTTGGTTTTTATTTTACACCAATATAATTAAATGCCATGTAAATATATAACTTTCTGTCTTTAAAATGCGCTTCTTTATTTTATAAAATTTCTTTTTAAATATGCTTCTTTACTTTGTAGAAATGCACAAAAATGTGGTTAAATGCCGTGTGATTATATAACCTGCTGTCTTTAAATGCCCTTCTTTGCTTTGTAAAAGTAAATTAATGTCTATTTTTATGCTGTGTAAAGATATCGCTTGCCTCTTATCTTTTCATCTTTCCCTTTCCTTTTCTAAAAAAAAAATATGTTTGAAGATACACTCTCTACAACAATCCCTTCACGAGAAACCTTGGTTCGAGACCAGGTTCTGAATGACACATCAATAGAAATGGAAGTAGTACTACCATGACTAACATGTAAACTAAGCACATTACAAAACCCCAACACTATACAGCAATAATCTACTGCTCAATATAACACACCAGCAAGCAAGGAAATTAAACACATCAATGCAAGACAAAGCACACAACACAACGACATATCATTGTCAACCAATACATCAATGAAAAATAAATGTATAAGCGAGTACGTATTTAAAAGAAAAATAGAAGAAGAATGTGCTGACAGCATTGGTGGCCGGTATAATGGAACAGCCTGAGTCGCCACTGTGCATCCCATAATGCATTGGAGCCACCTACACAAACTTTCAAGATTTCTCATAGTCAACAACCTTAAATCAATTGGAGGGTATCCAGAAGCAGTGATGGGCTCCTCATCATGTCTTAGGAGCCCCTGCTAATCTTTCCCAAAGTCCTCCTAAATCTCACAGGTCTCAGAAAGCGTTACCTAGGGAGAGATTTGTAACAATGTTCTTGTATTTCTGGTGCTGGGGTTTTAATCAAGGGTTTAGAATACAAAATCCTGTTGTCAGGTTCTTTTGTTGCTTTGAAATCTTGTTGTATATGTGGGCTGTCTGTTCTGAAAATATTTTGTTCAACAACTGAAATCTCAATTTTCATCTACTTTTGAAAGTTAAAGTCACTGCATCTATTTTCTTGTGTCAATTAAAGGTGGTGCCAGCGGTAGGGATGTTGAATTATTCATGTTTTAGGATGAAGGAGTTTATGTTTCAAATTAGAAGGTGACGGTCATGCCCTGACAAAGTAATGCAGACTTGACTTTGTTTTAAAGTATCCCTTATGTTGTGTTAGGTTAATGGGGTGCTTTAAGACTTATAGTTTGCTGGAGCGCCTGCGGGATCAGTGCACAAATTGGGGGTTGCTTAACCTGTGTGAACTTCAATTAATGTGTGCACCGCTTGGTTGGGAGGCCCTTTAGAGAGTCTAACAGTAGTTATTTCTACCTGCTATTTGGTTAAAAATAATATTTTGTAGATAGTAACTGACAGTGTACATAATAAAGCTGTTTTCCTTTTTAAACAAGAAACACTGTAAGGAGAGTACATTTGTACTGCATGCTTGAATGTCTCTCAAAATGGCCACACCCACCTCTTCCTCTGCTAGCAAGAGGACTAGCTCCATTTATATTTTTTTTGCTCACGGCGGTTTGGGTACTTTTATGCACGTCACATGCCCTCATTTCAGGGGCGTAGCTACCATTGGTTTAGCAGGTGCAGTGCACCGGGGCCTAGAGCTCAGAGGGGCCCAAGGAACCCTGTAGATTGCTGCATTTCACTATCCCACCAGCAGTCAAAGGGCCCCTGTTTCTAGTTTGCACCAGGGCCCATGGCTCCCTAGCTGCACATTTACCATCACATTAACAGCTGCATATCAATAGCATGTTCTCTCAGAATATACCTTAGCCACATTGTAATGTACATAGAAATGGGGCCGATATAGGACCATTTCTTAAACTGACAGTGATCATTATCAGCTGGATCAATCAAAGCATCACTTGCATGGTACCAAACTCCCTTTTACGATTATGTTCATTTCATAGAGTATGTGAGGGTTTCAGAATATCCACCATACCATAACCCCAAGATGCATCCCATCGTAGATGGTTTGATATACCTGTGGGTCTCCATCTATTGAGGACAGGTTTAATGAGCAATTGCCAATTTTTTACTTATATGGTCTCCTCTACCAATGCAAGTGATGATTTATATCTTTGCTGACACTAATTTGTCAGGTCTTAGACCATTTTCCAGCATTTGCGACTATGTAGATGAACCTTAATGTGCTACATCTAGAAGAGAGTACTTTAAATCCTTAACTTGGGCTATTAGTCAAACCTGTTTTCTTTGTTCGTGGCATCATATTTCTTCTGAGAGTGTTTGGAAATGAAGGCCTCTTTGCTTTGGAAGCTGTAATTTGCTGCCATTGTCCTCTGGTGAAGATTTAGAATGCACAGTGAGACTCTGTTGTGTAACTGAGATTACTAACAAATTTGCTGGAGGTGCAAGGCTCTTCATCCCCGCCTAGTATCATGAATAGACCCAGAATGGATAAAGTTATCAAGTCATAATTTGCTTAAAATCTTGCTCAGAGCCCTTCTCATTCTGCTTATGAAGAGAGCTCCAAAGCGCATGCTCGTTTCTGAGGAGGTATGTCTGGCCTCACAAGAGCTGCACACTGAATTCTAAGTGTACAGGTAAACTGTCAGGACTCCCTACACTGCTGTTGTATGAATGGTGGCATGTGTCCTGCCAAGGCAGTAGACAGGTAGGATGTGAGAATGCACAGATTGAAGGTAAGCCCATAGGGTATCTGAGTTACCAGGCAGACTTTTGGTTAGCAAAGTTTACAGTATCCCATACAAACTAATGTATTTATAAAGATAAGAATTCCATTGTTCTAACTGAGCTTTTAAAGACTCAAATTAAATGAACTGCATGAAGCTAACTGGGTGGCTTTATTTTCTTCAGAAAAAGGAACAGGTAAACAGCATCTGTTGGATCGAGTTGTGCTAGTTTCCTTAGAAATCAATATTTTTGGATCTTAGTTTCCCCCCATCCTTTCCAATTTGTAGTTCCCCTGCCTCATTTGAAGTTAAGAAAAAAAACAGGGTTTCTGAATGTTGGGGCTCAACGGGCTCCTTCTTTGGAAACCCTTGCCAAGGTGAAACTTATCTTCATGGAGGGAGGCAAGATGGCGTCCGGCTGATTGTGGCGTAGTGCAGCTCCGCTGAGCTTCCCCGCATGAAATCCCGATCTCAACACTATGGCTTACCTTGCAATATTGTAGTGGCCCGCTGATAGTAGATGAGCCCATGGATGTCGCTGTTGGTCTTTCCCAGCACCCGGGATGCTAGTTGGCTGAAGGAGCGTCGGAATCCTTGCCGCGAGGAGCTTCACATCTCTCTGGCTCCGCTGATCGCTGCTGCCCTGCGCAACCCCTGCCCGATCCCTGAGTCGGCCCGCGAGTCAGGCGAGGCACAAAAAAAACACACGGATCTGCATTCCATCACAGGCTGCCATGGAGAAATGTCTGCATCGGGATAGCGCTCCTGCTTCTTAGCGCTAGGAAGGACGACATGATGGGTAAGGGGGGCGGTGGGAAGATCAAGACGATCCCCAGCTCTCTGCAGGGAGTCCCCACTACCAATCTGCCACGGGGAAAAATATCGAGTTCCTGGGAGCAAGGCCAAAGGTTGGAGAAAAGGGGAAAAAGACGATACTATGGGCACTGAAGACACTGAACTAGAGGCCAACAAATCTGTATCTTCTAAAAAGGGCAATGGACGCCTCGCCAAAAACTCCAACAGCGCACAGCCATTAATAACTTCGAGCTTCACTACACCTGGTCAAAGAGTGAATGCAGGAACTGGAAATGATTCCCGGGCGGAGGAAACCTGCAAGAAAGGGTTGGCTGCAAAGACATTAAATGAAGAAAATGGGAAAACCAACAAAACCCTTGTAACTCTCCCATCCCCACCACTACTGAAGGATCCCATGAGCGATTCAACAACTACGGCTAAAACCCTCACAACTCAACAGGAATGGGGGTTGACTGAGGGGGTGATTGCAGGGCCAGAGCATGGTGATATCGTGAACAATATTTAGAGTGAAAGCCTAATCCCTGTAACTGCTCCTCCTGATCCTTGTAACTCTGACCACTTGAACTCTATCTGTGAGCCAAAGACACCAGAAACTCAGGATAAATGTTATTCTTTGACCGAGGGCTCGGAGCTTTCTGATATTAGCATCTCGGCTTCTAGTGGGGGTTAGGCAGGAGGCAGATGGTATAGCAGATCAAATACCGATCCCTCCAAGAACAGGCGGTCTAATAAGAAAGCTAGGAAAAGGAGCCATAGGAGACGGCGCAAATTTAAGGGAGACAATTCCTCTAACAGCGATGATAATACTGACTTAAAATGGGACTATGAGGAAACAACACTCACGGTTCTATCTAATTTTGAGTCACCTCATCCCAATCTGGGGATTCCTGCTGGTAGCGAAAACCCATGACAGGAGCCCACCCAAGAACCTGCTTTAGCGGTCATCTTACACTCCATCAAGAGCTTCCAAGCTGAGGTCAAAATTGACAGCCGAAGATCTCGCCTAGCAGCTAAAAAACTACAGGGGGCAGTCCGGAAGGTGGGAAAGACTTGTGCCGAATTAGCGGATCGCATGGCTTCAGTTGAAGTAAGGACGGACCAACTCGAGGAAGATGTCAGCAAGCTCCAGAAATCCAGCGAGGAACACGAAGGCGCTGTTAAGGATTTGCTGTGGAAGATGAGGAACAGGAGAACAGGCAGAGACGGAACAATCTTAGATTCCTGGGGGTCCCAAAGGGAATCGAGAAGGATGACCCCAGGAAGTTTATGATCTCTCTTCTCAAGAAAACCTTTCCCGAGCTGAAGGACTGGGACTGGGGCAGAGAAGTACAAAGAGCCCACCGATTCCCTCTGTTTCTTAACAAACGAGCACAGGCCTCACAACAACACCCTTGGGCTATGCAGGTGTTCTTTGGCAACTTTCTGCTCCGAGAAGTCCTAGTTGATCTGGCAAGACCTAACAGTAAAAAGTCGTTTGAAGGCTTCACCTTCTTCACAAGGCCAGATTTTGCGCGCGCCACAGTCGAGAGAAGGTGAAAATTAAGACAGCTCTTTGACCCCCTACAGGTGCTGGGGGCTACTGTGTAGCTGCAGAATCCAGCTAGACTAAAGGTTATCTTTAATGGGACTACCCGTAGCTTTATCTCCGAGATACAGGCCAGGGCTTATCTTGATGAAATTTCAGCTCAGAAAAACGGATAATATTAATGTGTTGTTAACAGGGGATTAAGATAAATGAAGTAGAGTTCTCCTTTTTCTCTTTTCTTTTTTCTCTCTTCTCCTTTTCCATTATCTTTTTTAGGTGCATGGGTTTTGGTTTAGGCTTAAGGTATTCTGAAAGCGATGCGCAAATTTTCATGTTTTCAATTTCTTTTTCATGCCTTGTTCTTAACTTACTCTATTTTTCACTCTACTAGATACAGTACTAGGCTGCTAATGCCACCAAAAAACTAGAACTGGTAAATATGATTCATAGGGCTATAGACTACTAGATCGGGTATAGCCAGGATTTTTTCTTTTCTTATTTTTGTAAAGTTTTCTATTCATGCGTGGAGGGCGCAGGGGGGGCACGGTGGGGCTTCTGGATGGACGCTACACTCCTTGCAATGCAGCCAGGTAACCTCCAATGTTGGTGGGGGGTGGGCCGCGGGGTGGGGGGGGAACGGGACTGACGGACAGGTTATCAAAACTAATGCCAAAAAAGAATAGGGAAACGCACACAGGGTCCACAGGAAATTTGAAGGAATGGGTCAATAGCTTTGGCACTCTTTCACAAGCAGTATATCCGGGATAAAAAATACTATCTCTAAATATATGTGGCCTGAACGATCTTAAAAAGAGACAAACAGTCGCAATTGGTTTACAAAATTGGGGAGCAAATATTGTATGCATTCAAGAGACGCATATTGAAGGTTCACAGAGCTAGATATTGAATACATTAGGGTACACATTGGTGTGTGCTACCTCACAAGGGGTTAAGATATGGGGGGTCGCTATCTTGGCTAAAGGGAGTGGGTATATTTTTAGTAATTCCAAAACTGACAAGCTTTGCCGCTGGGCTATCACCGAATGTAACTATCAAACAGGCCAAAAAATGACAATTTGTGCTATTTATGGGAGTAACACAGATGACCCTGGGGTTTTTGATGAGGTTTCTAATGAACTTTCACACTGGCCTCTTCCGCTACTGGTCTGTGGGGATCTCAACATAAATCTCCCAGCTGACTGGTCTTTGAAGGATGACTGGGTCTATAAAGGATGAAAACAAAAGGCATTTCGTTCTCTCAGGAATCTGTGTCTTGCACATGGGCTTGTGTATAGCTGGCAAACTTCCAACACTAATAGCAGTGACTTAGGCTACACTTGTTACTGAAACCCACACCGTACACACGCTAGAATAGACTATATTTTTCTGTCAAACTCACTTATTAAGGACTGTCAAACTGTTAAAATGCCCCGTGTATTGTCTGATCACAATCCCCTTTTCTATACGGTAACTATTAGATCGGCTAAAATAGAACCAACACTTTGGACATTTGAAAAAGCCCTACCGAATGACTCTCAGTATTGTCTCATATGAAAGATTGGATCCCCAAATTTCTAGCGGAAAACATTAATAGCACCTCAATAGAGATTGTGTGGGACACTTTAAAAGCCGGGATTCGGGGCGAGACTATGCTATTCTCACTTAGATCAAACAAGCAGGAGAAGAAGGAGATACGGAGGTTACAGGATGAGCTCACGATAGCAGAAGAAGGTCTTGTTAGCACCACCAGCAATGGGGACCCAACTGGGGATATCTCGCACATCTTAGCCCAAGTAGCATTTGCTAAAGCAGTGATTACTAATATTTTCACAGATAAAGCAATTCGGAAAGCCACTGCACGAAAGGAACTAATATATGAAGATAACGAACAAGTGGGTCACCAACTGGCGGTGCGAATGCAGCAACAGATTAATGTTAACTTAATCAGGGAGATTATAGATCCAAAGGCAGGACAGCTAAAAGACCCAGAACTAATCAGGGAAGCCTTTTGGAGATTTTATACAGAACTATACACTGAAGATGGCAGTGGGGATATAGCTGAAATGGAAAGGTACCTAGAGAACTGTGAAGGCAATAGCCTTGAGGAAAACGAGCAGCAGGCTCTAGAGGAAACTCCTAGAATGGAAGAGATGCTAATGGCTGTCAAGAGCCTCCCGAAAGGGAAGGCAACAGGACTGGATAGCATCCCCTCAGAGTTTTATGGCACATTTGTAGATCAAATCAAGCATATTTTAAATACCTTGATTACTCATATTTTCTCTGGGGGTCAACCACCCAGCTCCTGGTCTAGGGCTAAAATCGTGATTTTAGCCAAGAAAGGGAAGCCCCCCGAACTCCTGGGGTCATACCATCCCATAACTCTTATAAACGCCGATTCCAAAATATATTCAAAAATTTTGGCAAACCGAGTAGCACCTATAATACATAAAGTAGTTGCCAGTAGCCAACATGGCTTTGTTCCCGGGAGGTCAACAATAAACCATATCCAGAGGGTTATCACGCTTTTTGATGGAACAGGAACTGCAGGAGACCCTATGGCCCTAATCCTTCTGGATGCAGAGAAGGCTTTTGATAGGGTCTCCTGGCAGTTTCTCTGGAAAGCAATGGCAATGATGGGATTTGGATCAGGGTTTATTCAGACTACGCAAAAAATGTATGTTAATCCTAAGGCTGTAGTGTCCGTTAATGGAAGCCTAACTAAGGAAATTCACATTTCCAGAGGAACTCGCCAGGGCTGCCCATGCTCGCCATTGCTCTTTGCAATTTTTATAGTTTCTTTTATCCACTACCTGGAAAAAAATTACATCATAGCACCTATCATATCACAGGGGCACACTACAAAAACGCTAGCATATGCTGATGATATTGCTATAGTCACCCCAGATCCTGTAGTTGCAATGTTGACCATTGAGGCCGAGGCGGTGAAATTTGGACTTGTCTCTGGTTACGCACTTAATCAGGGGAAGACACAAATTGTTCTAAATCACAACATTGTGATGGATGACCCTAGAGTGGTGAAGGGAGCAACATACCTGGGGGTTACCATCTCCTCAAACCTGGAGGAAGTTTTGGATATTAATGTTAACCCAATGCTGAACTCAATGCAAGGACCTACGAGGTCTAGATAATCTTCACCTATCCATCAGCGGGAGAGCAAACGCAATCAAAATGGTGTTTTTTCAAAAAAATATTATACCTATTTGGGGCAATTTGCTTGGAATTTTCTAATCAGTGGCTTACCGCAATGGAACGTACATTTTCAAGATGCATATGGGCGTATGCACAACCTCGGCGGGCATATAAACATCTCACCCTTCCTAAGGATAGAGGCGGGTTAGCTCTTCCTAACCTAAGAAGATATTATTGGTCATGTGTATTACTATATAGTAAAGAATTACTACAAGAGGGGGAAAACACAGAGGAACTTACAGTGTCGATCTTCCAGCTGCTTGTGGGAAATTCTAGCTATGGCTATCTATGGAGGCATATACATGACAGCTATCATAAAAAGGTCACATTTAAGACTCTATAGTTGCTTTCAAGTATGGAAGGCCGTAAGGAAAACATTTGGAATATGACACATCTCACATTACACTCCGATAATGAACAATCCAATTCTTCTACCAATGGTCTTCAAAGATAATTGTGTAAATAAATGGCACAGATTAGGAATAACACAATTAGGGGACCTATATAAAACACAGGGGATTAAATCTTTTGAAGCTTTGAGGGAAGAATACAGTTTAGAATGGCGGGATTACTTTAAATACCTCCAAATCAGGGATTTTTTAACTCATAAACCAGGGACTAGGACATTGGGGGAAGAAGCTACCCTACTAGAGATGATCATACACTCTAAAAACCACACCATAGGCGGAGTTTATGCGCTATTGCTGGCCATATTCCCGCATGACCTAGATAAAACATAATTGAAGTGGCAAAGCAAACTTGAGATCTCAAACGAAGGATTTTTTTACACCTGCCAGTTAGCTCAACTATCCTTATTTCAACTAAACTTCAGGCACAATTCTACAAAACCTGTTTTTTTCTTTACTGCACACCTGACAAGATCTCAAAATGGGGAACTGGCAAGGGGACCTGCTGCCCGAGATGTAACTTACTTAAAGCGGATTCCATACATATCTTTGCCTCTTGCCCTGTGTTAACACCGTCAAAACAAGATATAGAGAGGTTGTTATCATCCGTTCTCCATAGAGAGGTTACTCTGTCAAATGAGGTAATGGTACTTGGAGCAGACTATCCAGATAACCTTGGTAGTGGCCATGAGTTCATATTTGTCGCGATGGCTGTCTTGCGGCTATGCCTAGCTTCCGCTTGGCTCGACCCGTTAGCACCCTCTTTCCAACAGTGGCTAGCTAGACTATTAGCGGTGCATAATATCGAGATAGCCATTTACAAACGGAAAGGTAGACTGCGTCACAAAAGGGGCATGAAAATATGGACTCCTCTTACACAATGGCAGGACTCACAAAGTTAATCTAATATACTAGCAATGCTGTAATGTACATATGATTTTGTTCTTAGTCTGTTTTATGTATTCATGACGTTAATGTGCGTATGTTTACCTGTACGGCACATGGGAGGTTGGGGTGGTAGGGAAGGGGGGGATGTAAAACGTTGAATAAAAACATTTTAAAAAAATTAAAAATACAAAAAGGAAAGGAAACCCTTGCCATGGCAGATCATACATCACTGAATCATCCGGTCACCGTGGTGGTTGATTTGCCTGTTTCAATCATTTACTATTGTTGTTCTTCCCTCCCTTTGACTGCCATGATAGGTATGGGAGTTCCAGTTCAGAGCAGAGACCCAGAAATGTGTGGTTGGAGAAGACTCAATGTGTTATCGTGTCAGATGTAATTAATGAGACCAAACTCTGCTTTGGGTGTTTGCTTCAATAACATAAAATAAAAAATGAATGGCTGAGGGGTACAAAAGCTCCCCTAGGCATTCAACCGCGCCTTCTATACATCCACCACATTGTCAAGAGAATCATGGTTGAAAGGGTGTTGTTTATGGTTTGGTCTCCATGGCACATGATGAGGTTTGTGAGGCTTAATGACTTAGGTGCACAGTGTGCTTAGTGTTGCTCCTCACAAGCATAGTTGTTGCATTGAGTGCACGGCAAATTCAACATGCATACAGGTATTATCATCTGGGGTGGGCAGTATCATATATGGAAACCATGGTTAAGGTATATATGTGTGGTTGAATCTGCTATATGGAGCTCACCCAATGGCATCAGAAAAGGCAACTCCTTGGAGGTGCTGTTAAACCACCAAGAAGTATTATAGAGAATCTACACAGGAGCTATAGAAGAGCAATCTATTTGAGACACTGTTAAACCACAAGCAAGTATTTATGGCATTTACCAAGATCAACAAAGTAACTACTCAGGGGCAGCAGTACATCATCCCATTCCGGATACTGTTATCTCGGAGTACTATATGTAATCTACCAAAAACATTTAATGAGTCAAACCAGAGGAGGCACCATAATATCATCAAGGCTATTATAAATTCGGATAAAGTTGCCTCAGCCATACATTATAAGGTTATTGCAAGTCATTGAGGTGTCCTATGACTATATAAAGGAAGAGGCCAGAGGCCAGTATAAGTCTATGAACCTCCCAGTTGACTTACAATATCCTTATCATTGTATGTCCTGGTCACATAATTACCTTTTCCACCAACAACTCAAATCCTTGGTGCCTAACTCTTTTTTGTGAGCTGGAGAGCATGTTTGCAAACATGAAGAATAAAAATAGAATTTCCAGCAAAAAATAAAACACATAAAAAAGCTGTTAGATATTTGTTGGAAAAATATATGACAACCAGTTTAATAAAAGCGTTTTTTTTTAAATAAGAGGATTAGTAGCTCGGAATGTGTGAGAACTTGCCGAAAGATTATAACTTTCATGAAAGAGTGCAGAAAAGAAACATGTTGCCATAAATAGAAATGTTCTGCCTGTCAGTGTACAGCTAGAAAAACATAACAGAAGAAAGAAAATCTCTATGTTTTATTTTTAGTTCTTTAACCAGTTGCTGTAATTATGCTCCATAACCTGACCTCAAGGAAGGAGTGTTGTGCTGTTCCTCAGGCAGGCGTTGTAGAAGTCACACGAAGGCTGGAAACCACTGGGTCTCACTGAGATCTAAACTATTCCAGACAATGCCTGTGGTGACTTCAAACTTGATTTAAGAATAATCAGTGGTGTGTGCAACTAGCGCTTGAGCACAATAAAAGTAATAAAAAAACATGGTGGTTAGATACCCACAGTGAGCTATGGTGGTTTGAATGCCCCTGTGGAATTTAAATATTGGTAGCAGGAAAAAACGTATAGGACTCACCTAATTGTGTCAAGTATTCAGGCATCAACAGTACCCGGTTCAACACATCAGGCTTTCACTCCCATGTATGTTGGGCTATACATGGAGGGATGGTTGCAATCAATAAAAAGCAGAACATAGGCTGGAAAAACGACTTGTTTCTGAAAAACTGGTAATGAAGATAGGCAGAATTGCGTAATACTCTGTGTCTTAAGGAGTGGTGATTCTGGTAACTGATTACGGAAGGTGTTACAAAGCGGTGGTACTGCCCGTGCTCTGTGCCCTGTAAAGGTGGTGTTAAGGGCATTGGGTTGCATCTTCCTACAATGACCCGTTATTCGTATGGATCTAGCAACTAATACCTCCTACGTGCGCAGCGTGATGCTCATGGATTTCTTTGCTTGTGAGAGATCCTGAGAGATCCTGAGGGCGTGCACACTCGAAAATCAGTTGCTTGATTTAACAGTGCCCATGTTAGGGGCTCCGGTCAGGCTAAAAAAACAAATTCTTATTGTTTGCAGTCACGTTAATGTGTTTAGTGCTCTGTATTCAATGCGGCAAGAATTGCGGTAACAAGTGAGGTTACCGTGTTCAGTGCCCAGTGAGCAGCAGGTTCAGACAATGTTGGAAGAAACCTTCACTTATTTGCAGATATTGTGCAGACTAATGTTATCAGCGTAGCCCGCTTGACTTGCAAAGCGGCGTCTGCGTAAATGTTATTTTGGGGCCCATTGGGGAAAGGGGGGGGGAGAAAGCACCGACCCAAGACTCAATGTAAGTGTGATAAAGGCCGCTTTATTGGAAGCAGGTGCATCCTACACAATAACATCCTCGGCCTGCGCCGCACAATCTAAACCTCACAAATATGTAATTTCCTGCCTCACCCCCACCCCCTCCCCTAACTGATTCCCACAATCCACAAACATTAACAATTAGCATAACGTCAATTTGCCTCTCCACCTGGCTAAATACTTTATTGTGCTAGACCTACCCCCGATACTCCAAACAGTTCTCCTCTCTTCCCCCATATATTAGGAAGAACCGCCCCTACATACAGAATGCACCCCACACCTGCTCCAGCGACATGCGAAAACCCCCCACCCAGTCCAAAAACCCCCTTTCTGCACAGAATACAAAACATTGTAAATAGCCTTGAAAAGCCCTGGCGCAATTCGCCACAGAGGCGAAGCACGTGTCGGCTGTCTACGTTTTCATCTATACAAATAAAGAGCAATTATCCATAAAGCAAGAACTCTTCTGCTTCTATTCATACCAAAAAAGGATTGAGCCTAAGGACACCAAGATGTGACGTCCACCAAACTCATCACCCCGTTCAAACCCCTTCTTGCACCAGCCTCCAACAAAACCTGCCCAAAATCCCCATTGCCCCCAAATCCCCCGCAAAGGAAAATCCCCCGTAAAGAGTAGTGCCTGCCCGTGGGCACCCCCCCCCCGAATCATGGCCCAGGGAGGGATGGAGGGAAAAAATTGTCCACCCGCCACCCCCCGCCCGGCGGCCGAGACACCTCACTTAAAATGGCGTCTCTGCCGCGTGGCCGGGCGGATACTACAGCCCCGCCCAAAAAGAAGCCCAACCCAGCCCCGCCCCCCAGCCCAAAAGCTACCAACACACCCAAAACCCCGTTCCCGTGCGGCGCCATCTCTACCCCCCCCTCTCCCCGGCCCCAAATTCCCCCGGGCGGGGCAGGCCTCCCTACGGTCGGCCCCCCCCCCCAGGACCCCATTGGGGCCCATTGGGGAAAGGGGGGGGGAGAAAGCACCGACCCAAGACTCAATGTAAGTGTGATAAAGGCCGCTTTATTGGAAGCAGGTGCATCCTACACAATAACATCCTCGGCCTGCGCCGCACAATCTAAACCTCACAAATATGTAATTTCCTGCCTCACCCCCACCCCCTCCCCTAACTGATTCCCACAATCCACAAACATTAACAATTAGCATAACGTCAATTTGCCTCTCCACCTGGCTAAATACTTTATTGTGCTAGACCTACCCCCCGATACTCCAAACAGTTCTCCTCTCTTCCCCCATATATTAGGAAGAACCGCCACTCGAGGGACGTGCTAACGGTCCTCGACCCCCCCTAGGACTCCCCCTCCCTAAACCCGGGACGCGCCACCTGCCCCATTCGGCAGGACCACCCCCTAACGATATGTCTGCCACGGACCCCCCTCAAACCCTGTGCTCCTATCCACGCGTTCAAACCGCCGGCAGGTCCTCCCCCCAACCACAGGGCCATGCCCTCCGTCCCCATGTATAGGGCCATGCCCTCCGACACCACGTACAGGGCCATGCCCTCCGTCACCACGTATAGGGCCATGCCCTCCGTCACCAATGTATAGGGCCATGCCCTCCGTCACCAATGTATAGGCCCATGCCCTCCGTCACCAATGTATAGGGCCATGCCCTCCGTCACCAATGTATAGGGCCATGCCCTCCGTCACCAACGTATCGGGCCATGCCCTCCGTCACCAATGTTTAGGGCCATGCCCTTCGTCTCCAATGCGTAGGGCCATGCCCTCCGACACCCATGCATAGGGCCATGCCCTCCGTCACTAACCGTATAGGGCCATGCCCTCAGTCAACGTCACCCCCGGGGTGTGCTTCCTGGCCGCGGAATCGAGCTCCCTAACAGGTGTGCCGCAGTAACACGGGGCCGTGCCCCCTCTCTGGCGCAGAGGCCCACCCCTGTCAACACCAGGCCTGAGAAGCCGCTCAGCGCCTGCAGGCAGTCCGCCGAGCGGGCCGTCCCACCAGAGAGAAGCCCTCCGGATGCGTGTCCCACACCTGCGCCCGTCCGCCAGGAAGAAACCCCTGCCGCACCCGTTCGGCGTCAGACCCCCAGTCCTCCGGCGGGCGCGCTCCCTGGCCATGGAGTCGAGCTCACCACGGAGATGACCACACTGACATGGGACCGTGCTTCCTCTCTGGCGCCCCGAAAGAAGTCCTCCACACAGTGCGTCACCCCCAGAGCCTGTCCGCCAGGAAAAAACCCACTGCACAATGTACCCCTCCCTCACGCGCGACTGCGACCTCGTTGCGACCCCCCTTGTCCTCGGCGGGCGTGCTCCCTGGCCATGGAGTCGAGCTCATTACGGAGACGACCACACTGACATGGGACCGTGCTTCCTCTCTGGCGCCCAGAAAGAAGTCCTCCACACAGTGCCTCACCCCCAGAGCCTGTCCGCCAGGAAGAAGCCCACTGCAAAGAACGTACACCTCCCCCACGCGCGACCGTACACCTCCCCCACGCGCGACTGTACATCTCACCCACGCGCGACCGGAAACGCCCGCGGCCCATTGAAACGGTAATTTTGTCCGCCGTATTCACAAGTGCATCTGCAGATATTTGGTAAGTGTTTCCACTCCAGGACGTCAACTGTGAAAACGTCACTTTTGTAACTTTTATAAGCTTGCCTCCTTCATACTACTACAATGGAAGAACGTACCTCTTACCCACGCAAAATGTCACATTTATAAACTCTATGCGCTTGCCCCCTTGTGTCCTACTAATAAAAAGGGTTCTACAGAAGACATCAGTGTGGTACTCCGCAATGCCCCTTCGCATAGAAAAGATCAGCCATAAGTCCACCGTAAAGAAAAGTATGTATATATTTTAAAGCGTGGGATTCGAACACAGAACGCAAGAACAGTAACCTGGGCCCAGATTCAACATACTTCACTGCACGGAGGCGCAAAGTGCAACTGCGCCTTGCTCAATAGAAAACCGTGTAGCACCCAATGTACCACGAGCCGCCTTTCAATTAGGTCTCCGCTGGCACCCGTGCTAAAACAGGCTGGACCCCCGCAAATAACTTTCATATATCACTATATGAATCCCTTATAGGTTCCGGAGTAGCAAGCTACCCCACTGAAAAGCGCTTCGGCACCACGTCAGGGTAGGAAGCGCTATTTAAAAGTACTCACAATACCATACTTGGCCCTATAAGGCAGTGACCAACGTCTGCGATGGGATGGGGGGGGGGCGCACTGTGTACGAAGCCACCGGCCTAACTATCCGAAACATAAATGCCAATTGTAACTTCACCATGAGAGAACATCTGAACGGGGAATTAAGTCGTTTGTGATATGACCCCTCACACTCCAAATGCCTTCACATATATTTTCTACAGAGTATTCCCGATAAAACCTAGTTTGGAGAATACCTTTGTCCCTTAATCCATGGGGCCCCATCATCTTTTTGACACACTGGTTTCCACGGATTTAAATTAAAAGCAATGCTTCAACGGCATATGGCAAACGTTCAAATGCTCAAGACTTTATTGCACACATCTTACTGTCATGCGCTGCCCCCTACGCACTGTTACTTGCTGAACAATGCGGTCACAAATGTTGACATACCGCGACAATATGGAGATATGTTATACTAACAATACTGCAAGAACATGAAATGAATGAAATGCTGAGCAGCATATGCTATGTGCAATATGTCATAGCACCCAGAGTCCAGAGACCCATGGGCACCTGACGCACTTTTATAAACAGCTTGTACCGTACATATACCCATGATACTATAACTGCACCACTGGTTGGTTTATACTGCTTGGTGCACTCTGCAGACCGGCCAAGACTTAACGTGTACAGTGCCTAAACATCTCTATGGCCCACTTACAGGCGCTGTGAGACCTGCGCTGTACCTGCAGCCTTAGCTCCAGAACTTTCAACTTTCATAATCAGTCATCCATACAATGAACTCATCCCGACACCCTAATGGCCTCTCATTTTGCAGGATAAGCTATACAAGAATCCTATGCTGCATGAAAAACACAACTACAAAAACACAACATCTGGGACTAGGAAATACTTTTAGGAAATAGGATCACATATGCCATGAAACACGAAATAAAACTTGAAATGTAAACAGTGACAGCACAGCTGACTTGGAATTCTTCAAGGGTCCTTCAAATTAATGAAGGGACATGAATCAGAGATTTCCCTTGTAAAGTTAAGGGCATGCATGTAGGGCCCGGTAGTGGCCCATTTCGATGTCGGTTCTTAATTATTGCTGGTGCCGAGCAGTGGTAGTGCCCACCCTACCTGAATCCCAACCTAATCCCAAAAATGTCCACATTTAACACCAGGTTGTCTGACATAATTTCGAAGGGATTATTATCCTGGATTCTGGAATGAATCTAAAAACGTCCCTGGAATATGCAGACCCGGACCTGATAACTATGTGTGCTGCAGCAGTGAGAGCGCAGCATTGCAAGCAAGCACCGGTTTGGTGAAATATGTGGTTGCTGTGAGATGACACACAGTCGCCCACACTCAGCTGCCCCCAACTACTGATTTCTAGGAACAATAAAGGGTATGTTATTGCCACCCACGAGGTGTGGTTATCGCTCCCACTGCGGGCTACCTATCCGGTTCGGAACAGGTTCAGCTCACTGGCACCTCGAAGTTTCCCGCCCAAGGTACACACGTCCACCGGGACGCTGCTTATAAATGCGGCGTGAGGGGGGCGGCAAGGGGAAGCAGCACTATGAAGCCGTTTTCTGTCCTGGACGTTTATTGAAATTTACTTTGGCATTGCGAAAGGGCTGGACGTGTGTTTAATCACAGAAGAAATCGCCACGTTCCCGCTCCGGGAGCCACCCAAGAAAAACCTCAGCACAAGTATCCGGATAACAATAATCCACAGATGTAACCAGCAACACTATCCGAACAATAATATCCGAACCATAAAATACCCTCGAACCAACACTCATAAGGTCTTTACCCCCCCCTGCCCCCACGTAGCACCCCGGCGGCCGTATGCACCCTTCGGGTAGGGGGCAGAAGGGACTCACCTAGTCCCACGTGGGAGCCTGACCGCCCACACTAGCCAGAACAGGCCCATCCACTCGGTCGCGTGGAGCCGCATGCTGCTCTCCCGAGCTCCTCCCACGTCCAGCGATGTGTCCCGCGCCGTGAAAGTCTCCTCACAAGCCTGAAATGTCCCATCGGAAAGCCCGCAAAGTCCCATCACACCCACACAATCGTGAAGTCCCCTCCGCTGCAGGCCCTCCGCTCGTGCCGCTAGAAACCATGGAGACTTGAGGAGATTGTCAAAAAATTGTCCACCCGCCACCCCCCGCCCGGCGGCCGAGACACCTCACTTAAAATGGTGTCTCTGCCGCGTGGCCGGGCGGATACTACAGCCCCGCCCAAAAGGAAGCCCAACCCAGCCCCGCCCCCCAGCCCAAAAGCTACCAACACACCCAAAACCCCGTCCCCGTGCGGCGCCATCTCTACCCCCCCCCCTCTCCCCGGCCCCAAATTCCCCCGGGCGGGGCAGGCCTCCCTACGGTCGCCCCCCCCCCCCAGGACCCCAATGTGTTTTCAGTGAACGGTGCGGCAACGTAGCCTAAGCGGATCCTCCTCTCTGGTTAGTGTGGTTTAAGCAATAA
The DNA here is from genome assembly GCF_964261635.1 of Lissotriton helveticus. NCBI lineage: Eukaryota > Metazoa > Chordata > Amphibia > Caudata > Salamandridae > Lissotriton > Lissotriton helveticus. The sequence continues at coordinate 1,712,328,343 of NC_136059.1, forward strand.
GATCTCCTACTTTAGGTGGAGCGGGGATATCCGGTGATCGCGATCTACCAAGTCGTGGCAATGGTTGCTCCCTAAGAGTGCATAATCAACAATCACTCATTCTTAGTTTTTACTCATGTTTGTTGCCTTGTGTGGTGCTTTCTGACCTACCCACTCCACCAAGTCCTGGAGGTACTAGCTTGTTTAGCGGCCATGATTATGAGCAGTAGTGAGTGTCACGTGACTGGGGCAGTGTATTGTCTGAAGGTCACATGGTTATATGAAGTGCATAACGCGGCCATGACGGAGTGGTGTTTTAACGCGTTATCAGTACCAAAACAATGTCAGAATGAATAGTAGAGGGATGATGAATGCTACTCATAAGATAATATAAGAAAAGATAAGATAAGATAAGTTATCAAAAGTGCTTATTCGCCATGTGCTGGGGGCTGGTCTAATGGTGCAGGTAGGTGTCATACACTGGTAGGTGGTGGAATAACATAACTCCACATAGGTCATTTGGATCACAGCTGCCTACAGTGTCCAAGGATTTTCCTTGTGAGTGGCGGTATCCCCACAAGGTGTGCGGGGGTGTGACTGTAGAGATACAAGAAACGTCCCCAAGAGTATATATTAGGACTTGATGGTACTCCACGGTATTGCCTCATTAAGCACTATCTGTGGATAGGCGGTGTATCCACCTTTGTTCTTTAGAAAAAAGGTTCTGTTTAGAGGTTCTGTGGTTGGCTTCAAGAACAAGCCACTTCGCGGAATCTGGTGAATAGTTTTGCTCTAGGTAGTGAGGTCATTGAAAGAACTCGCTGTTTGACTCACTATTGCCTGTCTAGAAAAATAGGATGTCATCTATAGAGCGTTTCCCTAAAAGGATGTTTGCATGGTATGGATTGGAGTTGTGGAAAATGTGTTTGCCCTCTAATGCTGCCATATATGCTATAACCTGACCTGACTTGCCCCTCAGCTGCTGCCAGTTGTGACATCAGAACTCAACTGTAATAGGTTATTGGAGTTAAGCAGCTACATAATTTCTTCATAATAGGTGTCTCTGTGTGTCACGAGTCGTCTCTTATATGTAGAATTATAGATGGGTAATAGTGAACTATAGTGATGTTTTTCAATGAGGGGTTCCTATGAAGTGAAATAGGCAATAAGACCAATGCTCGAGTTGTCTATGATTTCACTCAAAACACTAAGGTAAAAAGACATCCCTGTAATTATTTCGTTACCCATCTATACTGTTATGTTATTTATGCCCCTCCTCACTCCAAAATCCTCGACCCCTGCATCCATCTAATACGCTATGGTGGAGAAGTAATAGGGAGCCATATATTACATGGCCTCTCCTTCCTGTCGTAAATTACACACAAAATGCTAACCTCCTGTCACTCACCACTCTCTGTGCCTTCTCTTCCCTCTCCTTCATGAGCTGTTCTCCCTGCATTACAACACTGCTGTGTGCAGCCTGGAATTCCAATATGACATAGCAACAGTGAGTTACGAGATCGTTAACCCCCTGTGGCTGCGTCACATCAGTGTATTTTCAGATCTAAAATCTGACATTCACGCCATTTGGTCACAGTGAGAGCCACAAATAACAAAGACATTTGAGATAGATTTTTATACAGGAGTTGCAGAATCCCATGTATTATGGGGAGCCTTCCCAGGTGGGACATAGGATCAACCCAGTTGAATCACTGGTTAACCTCAGAAATATTCTTAGCAATCTACCAAGGAGGGAGAGTAGAGCAACAGAGAAGTAACCTATTGCAGATACTGTCAAAGCACCAGATATCATTATAAGATGGCTACTCAGGGGCAGCGGAGAAGCAACCCATTGCAGCCACTTTAAGACACCTGTGATTATTAAATGGAGTCTGTCAAGGAACGATAGAGAAACAACCCGTAAGGAGTCACTTTTAAATCTGCAAGGTGTATTGTATGGTGGCTGACCAGGAGCAAATACAGCGCAACATATTGAATGCAGTGTTAAAGCACAAAGCAATTACGTATGGTGTTCGCAGAGAATTGGAAGGGTAGGAGATCAGTGAGGGACATGAGCGAGAAAGTGCTAGAATATCACCCCATGCCTCACCTGGCCTCATTTCCAAGGGAGAAAAGTGGAGGGCCTACTGTAGGTCTTCAAAATTACTGTTCATTTTGGGGGGTGTTCAGGAGATGGAGAGGTGTCACTTGTCAATTACAGAATAGTGGCTCTGGCCAAGGCCCTTCCAACCCTTAACAGGGCCAAACAGAGGAGATAGTGAGTTACCCTTTACTTCGGATGCCCTTAATCAAAGGACGGCCGGGTGGTGGGACACCCGTGAAGAAAGAGCCTAAAACCTTGTAACATGAGATATACTCAGAAGTGACAGATTATCCAATAACAGCACAGCAAGGAGGCGGTATCCAAAAAACAGTGCAACACTCAACCCATGAGTAGATCACAACAAAGTCATTTAGCTAAATACCAGTGACCGAGTTGATGGTAAATTCTTAATCATGTGATAGCAGCAGAAATACGCAATTTGACAATCACAATCCTTAACATTTCCACAAAAATCTAAATATAAACTGAAAGGAATTTTTCTTAAACGAAACCCGACATTATTACAGAGAAAATCTGATTTAGCTGGAACATTTTGAGATATGAGAATTTCCCTTAACAATGGTTACTCGGAAATGGAGTCCTACAGATAGTGGAAGACCACATATTTCCATTATATGCGCAGAATGAAACTAGATTTCAGCTCAAATTAAAAAAGACAGTAGAAAAAACAATGAAGCAATCGATGCAGCAGTAGGATTTAAATCAGCCGGTTTGATAAAAAAAATAATTGGTAAAAAATATGTACAATTTTGCAAGGGGTTTAGCTATCCCCTTTAATGTACAATACGAGATGCAGGTTGAGCTTTATATTTATCAGGAGTGCATTGCGGTGAGCTACATTATCATGACCTTTCCAATATTCTGTTCAGGCTCCCCTAACGTTATTCTAGGCTTTGTTTATAATTTAATAATACAGTAATTAGGGCAGGAAATGTCTATACAAAATATAGCTTCTGGTAAGGCCAGGCTGGCAGAACCTATCATCATATACTGATCAAGCAAGATGGAATCTGCTCTGGAAGGAAAACTGGAAGTCTGGAGGTTGGAATTTTGCAACCTGAATTACAGGAAAGTTGCTATTTGTATGCTTTATCACGTGCCGCAGAGACACATCCCTGCAACAACTCTATCACTTCTCTGAAGGAGGCATGCTGTAGTAATAGAAAGGACACAACAGTCATGTAGGTTTATTTAAATCGTAGCCTGAATGCATTCATATTGTCCTGTTTTTTCTCATGCGGACAAAAAGGTATGCATTTCAGGCCACTAAAAGTGAGAATGCATTACATTTGACGGCTCCTCTTTATTCTGCTCAAATTGAATGAAAAAAAAGTTGCCCAAAATACAAAATTCTAATTAAGAACCACTAATTTGAGATGGAGTTAGTGAGGGTATTAGGTTTTGCTTCTAGCCACGGCACGTTATTTGAGAGACAGATATGAAATTTAAACTATCTAGCATTTAGTTTTTACTTCAGAGTATTGTTTATCATTGTGTAAAGGAACCTGTTCCAATGCAGTTGTTTGTGTTTTAAATATCGTCTAAATGTCAACCTTCTACTGAAAGCACACTGCAATAGTCCGAATGGAATGTTAAAAAGATGGTATGTTCTGCTATTGGTAGAACACTACTTAATCAGCAACTAGGCATCCTGGTCAGGGCTTTAGGGTGGTGTGGCTGGTGTTTAAAATCATTTATGGGTTTGAAAACAGAGGGGCATATTACCAACAGTTAGCGATATTTATCGCTAACTGAGCTTAGCGTTAGTTTTTTTAACGCCGCGCTTCTCCCAATATTATCGCTGAGAGGACATCCTATTACCAACGTTTATCTCAAAAGCGATAATATTGCAGGCGTTAGCGGGAATATCGCTGGAAAACCAGCGGTGTTCATGCATTAGCGTGAAATGCTGTTAGCCATGTTATCCACCTCCCATTGGATAACATCGCTAAGAACTGGTATTTGCAGGCGTTAGCGTTTGGCGATATTCGCGCTTAGCGAGAATATTTCCATCGCTTCGCCTTTCTTGGTAATAGGCGATAGCGAGGTTAGCGACTCTTTCAGTCGCTAACCGGTTGGGTACGCCCACTTTTCATGTCTTTAGCGATAAATATCGCTGACATGCAAAGCGGGCCCCAAACCGCTTGCTATCTCCTACAAGCCGTCGCTAACTGGTGTTAGCGACAGCTTGGTAATAGCGGTACAAAAGGGGGTGGTGATGGACGGAGCATCTGAACCAATCAAACACTCACATCCAGTCAAAAGATCTGGGTTTGACCCATCACCATTCTTTAGCCCACTCTGCCACCCCAGTTCAGACATGGCTATATGCAAATCAGTCTGACTCTGTGCCTCATGGGAACAGTCCAGCCCGAACTGCCAAGCCATGCCTTCCCTGGACCGGAAACAAGCTTCCGAGGACCGGTTTCTGGCATTACAGCCATCTTCAGCCCGGCTTGCTTGAATCAAGTGGCAAAGTGAGCAAGGGACTCACGTCTGAGCATACCCTGCCACACTTATGGCGGCCAAAAGCGGTACAAAAGGGGGTGGTGATGGACGGAGCATCTGAATCAATCAAACACTCACACCCAGTCAAAAGATCTGGGTTTGATCCATCACCGTTCTTTTGCCCACTCTGCCACCCCAGTTCAGACATTTCATGGAAAATTGACTGAGAAGGTATAGTTTAGCAGGGCAATGCTGCAGATGATGTCGGAGGAGGAGGCATCGTCATCATCGGAAGGCATCAGGCAGCAGAGCAGTCCTTCCAGGTGAAGCAAAGCAGGGCTCTGTAGTACACAGCAGGCCACAGAGCAGGCAGTCCTCTGAAGGTCCTTCCACAGGTCCAAAAAATAAACTGGAAAGAGGGTCTGAGGGTCATATTTTTATACCTGATGCTTCTTTAAAGTATAAAAAGTTTCTAGGGATCTTTCTTTGAAGCTCTTGGAATTTTCTGCCTCCCCTGCCATGGCTTTAACCTGATTACAGGCACATTGAAGTGGTGTGATATCCTTTGTGTGAAGAAAGGGCACAGCCTACTGATTTGCAAGTGGAGCTGTTCCCTGCTCCGCTCCCCATCCGACCAATGATGACCCACCTAGGCATGCCTAATCCCTCTGTTGAGTGGCTGTCTGGGAGGAATAAACAAAGGCCAGATACATCCAATCATACACTCATGGTACCCAGGAAAAGTATGCATGCATCAAATAGTGGCATTTTCAAAATTGCAACTTCAAATCCGACTTTACCACTAAAGAGGATTTTGAAATTACAATTTCTCAGACATCAAACATGAAAGCCCTGCTTGCTCCCAGTCAAAAGTTAGCACTTTTTAATTGCAATAAGGCAACCTAGTGGAGGGGTAGGCCACAGAGAAGTGAAAAATTAATCACAGAGTGTTTCACTACCAGGAAATGTAAAACTTAAAAGTACATGTCCAACCTTTTAATTACAATGCAACCTGCCGTGACTAGGCCCTACTTTAGGACCGACATATGTAATTAAAGGAATGTTTAAGGGTTGGCAAGTAGGTTATTTTGCCCAGCCGAATTCGAAGTTCAAAGCTGCCATCAGGCTGCAATGGCAGACCTGAGACATGTTTTAAGTGGGTGGCACAAATAGGGCTGCAGGCCCACTAGCAGCATTTAATTTATTAGCCCAAGGGATATGGTATACCACTTTGCTAGTGACGTACAGGTAATTACATATGCCAATCAGTTGTAAGCCAATTGTACCAGGTTTTTGGAAGTGAGCACGAGCTCGAACAGCCGACATCACCAGTTTACCCACGATAGCAGTCGAAAAAACATCGCCACAGACGACCCCGGCAACTATCGCTAATGAGATGCAGAGTAGACGTTCCCGTGCAAAAAGCAGCAACAGCACCACTCCGCAATATTCTCAACGACCAGCCAGAGCGGCGATAAGAACACAAAACATGCGATAAGGCGCCTTAGCAGCATGAAGCTAACATCTGCACTTTCCGGGTGCAAAGTCAGACGACAGCCTGCACCACAAAAGGGAGCCCAGCCCAGCGCTACACCTGGGGAACAACAGATGCCACGGAGCCACTAATCATGCGGGCTGGACACCCAAGAGGGCCACAACACCCACCACCCCAGGACCCCCCCTCGGGTCCCACCCTGGGCACACCTCAACACCACCAGACCAGACACTGCACATCAATGGCCCAAAAACATGGTAAAAAGCACCTGCCTGATGTCGCACAATTGCAGCAATCAACATACGTATGAGTACAGAAATCCTGAGTCATTCATGCACCATTGAAAGACCAAACAAAATGTCACATACTAATTCGTCTCCAAAGAACTATTGTGAAGAGTCATGGCTGGCATCCCTCAACAATCTGTGAGTCACAGCCTGCAAGACAATATCCAAGATAAGAAGGTGTGTCAGGCACTCATCAAAGGACAGGGAGAGAGAGAAAGAGAGAGAGAGAGGATGAAAGAGAGAGAAAGAGAGAAACTGAACAAGGAGCTCATTGCCAACTGGCCCTTGGCTCATGCAAACATGTCAACAGCTGAGTGTGTCCCTAAATTTGTGCGCCCCAAATCACAGGCCTGGCATCAAAGTCAGCGTGAAGGCCACATCACATCTCAGAAATGCAAGCAGTAGTCAGACTAAAATTAGGAATGATCCATCGCGATCCCTTCCGACTTAACTCAGGCAAGAGTAAACCTAGAAAGATCCTTATTAATTTTCTAACATATGCGACAAAGGAAAAGATACTTCATCTAGCACTAAAAGCTAAGTCACTGAAGGCTTCTGATTTCTCTTTCGAAGTGAGATCAGATCTATCTAAGACCACATTGGAAAGACAATGGGAGTTGGGACAACAAATGGAAAAGTTCAGAGCTTTGGGAGCCACCGTACAGATGCGATTCCCCGCGTTTCTGAAGGTCATGTTTAATAACAAAATGTACAATATCAAGACTCCCCTAGAGGCAGATGAACTACTAGTATCCATTAGTAAATTTTCTTAAACCACTTGATATAGGATGCCAATCCAACCGAGCCTCAGATTGAAAACATAAACATAAGGGAGGAAAAATGTATACAATTAACAAAATAATGAAATAGGATAAATACTAAAATTAAAAAAAAGGGGATTATGACTTAACATTGCACAAGAAGAGAAAGCTTAAGAAATAAAGGATAAAAAAAGGGGGTTATCAATAACCACATGTTACAATAAAAAAAAGGTAAAAGAAAAAGATATATATAACAAAATAAAAAGAGGTGCAACATTTGAGAGCACAGGGCTATGGGGTAAAAGTTTAAGTGTTCCTCCCTTTGTTCCACCTGTCGCCTTTTCTTTTTCTCTACTATTTTTCGTTTAAAGATATTGGGTCCAACTCCCAAAATAACAACCATGACATTTATGACATCTACTTAAATAAAGTGTGTCGACCATCTAACGAATGAGGGCATCAGGGGGGGCTAGGTCGGTGACGTCAACCTGGCAAGCCATCTGGCCAGAGTAAGTAGGGGGGGGGGTTTCTAGGGGATGGAGGGGGGAAGTCAGGGGGGTGAAAGCACAAAAAAGTCCTCATAAGCAAAAGATTAATTCATTAAATCTAGTAGAGCCCAGGGAGAGCTACTTAATAAAGCTGGCCGACACAAATCATAATAGACAGACAGCAGCAGAGATAGTATCATGGGAGGAGCAGAACAGTCGAATGATAAAGCAAAATGAGGGACATTACATTTTTGTCATGGAATGTAAATGGCCTGCGTGTGCGAGGAAGGAGACATAAAATTTTGCAATATCTCAGAGACTCGCCCGCGCAGGTCATAACAATCCAGGAGACTCACCTAAAGAAACAAGAGTTTACGGACATAATGAAAAAACTGAAATGGGTGGATAAATTCATTAGTACGGATCATAACGCTAATATCCGTGGAATAGCTATTATCTTTAAAAAGGGAGCTAGGGCTCAGATAGCGGATTGGAGGACAGATTCGAGTGGAAGATGGCTGATAGCCAATGTTCAGCTTGATGTGAGGCGATTCATCCTGGTGGGATACTATGGTCTCAACCAGGACGATCCTTCCTACTTAAAAACATTACAAAACCACTTGATCACCATCACAGACCCAATAATATGGATGGGCGATTTTAATCTAGTGTTAGATCCGAAATTAGATAAAAACCCTAGCTCGAGAGCTGTCGTTCATAATAAAATGAGAGAAACTCTTGTACACTCTATGTCCAACTTGGGGATGGAAGACCTGTGGAGACAAAGAGCCGGGAAAACTTTGGGGGTTTCGTTTCACAATCATAAATATAAACATAAATCACGTATCGACTATGCCTTATTTAGCTTCTCCATAAAAGATTCCATAAAGAACTTAACATATTTACCCCAGCACATCTCCGATCATTCTGCCATTAGTTTTTCGATAACGTTAGATCAGGGGCCCACCCATGCCTCTTGGTCCTTTGACCGCTCCATTTTATTGGAAGAAGAAGAAAGAGAACTTCTTATATCTGAAACTGTCTCCTTTTTGGAGTGGAATATAGAGTCCGCCTCCCTGGTCAATGTGTGGGAGTCATGGAAAGCATACATAAGGGGACATATCACTAATCGGGCATCCTACAGAAAAAAGAAATACAGAGAGGGGATGTTGGATACCGGGGGCAAAGTCATGCTGGTGTTGTTGGACTTGTCGGCGGCTTTCGACACCGTCCCCCATGAGGGCCTTCTCGCAAGACTCTATGAGATTGGTCTTCGGGGGACGGTGCTCAGCTGGTTTTCTTCCTTTCTAGCTGGCCGCCGGCAAACGGTCTGGACATCTCCTGACACCGCCGTGATGCCGCCTCTGGGAGTTGGGGTCCCTCAGGGCTCTATATTGAGCCCGACCCTCTTTAACATCTTCATGACCCCTTTGGTGGCGGTGGTGGAGTCGTTTGGTGCCCGGATCGTATCCTATGCCGACGACACCCAGCTCCTCTTTTCTTGCAAGAGAGGGGCAGACTTTGACGGGGAGAGTATCCGGGATTGCCTTGGGGCTGTTTTCACATGGTTCCAACTGAACAGCCTCAAGTGCAATTCCGATAAGTCCGAGGTACTCTTCTTCGGGTGCGACACGGAGCCCAGCTGGCAGGCATGGTGGCCCATCGATATGTTCCCCCCGTCCTGCTCCTCCCCTTTGGCTAAGAACTTGGGGGTCAAGATGGACAAGGGGCTGACGATGAAAGCCCAGATCCTTGGGGTGACCGGCACTTGTTTCGGTCTGCTAAAGATGCTGCGGAGGTTCCTGCCTCTGTTGTCGGAGGAACACAGGAAGTTGACTGTGCAGGCTCTGATAGGCTCCAGGTTAGATTACGCCAACATTCTTTACCTGGGCCTACCAGAGTACTTGTTGCAGCGGCTCCAAGTCGCACAGAACGCGGCGGCCAGGGCCATCTATGGTCTAAATAGACGCGCCAGCGCCTCGGGTCTTTTACTGACGCTGCACTGGCTTCCCATCCGCAAACGGATCGCCTTTAAGGCCATGACCTTGGCCTATAAGGCTCTCCACGCAGTGGGAGCAAAGTACCTCCAAAAGAGACTGGCGTTTTACCATCCGGCTCGCTCTTTGAGGTCAGAATCTTTACTCTTGGCGGTTGTCCCACGAGTGAAGAGAGCGCGCCTGGGTGGCCGCTCTTTCGGCCTGCTGGCTCCACAGATGTGGAACTCGCTTCCACTTCCACTTCGGGGGGCCACTAGTCTTCTTGACTTTAGGAGAGGTCTTAAAACCTGGTTGTTCACCCAGTAAGCCTCTCAGCAGTCCCTTTTTATCTGTCTATTTTGTATTCTCTTCTTTTACTGTGTTGTGTTATTGTGAAGTAGTTCTCCTTACCTAAAGCGCCGGGACACTCTTTTTGAGTAACCGTTGCGCTATACAAAAGAATAAATAACATAACATAACATAACAAAATAGAGCAAGATCTGGCCCTCTTAGAGTCTGCAGACCCAGAGTCATCGGGAAAACTAGAAAATAAAAGTGAGCTAAGAGACAAACTAAATACACTACTGCAGGAGAGACTGAGTAAACGATGGCAGGCTAGCAAGCTCTCTCACTTTGAATACGGTGAATCGGCAGGGAAGCTCCTGGCTTGGAAAATAAAAGCCGACCAGTCTAGGAACCATATAAAAGAAGTGAGGTTAGTGGAGGAAGTCGACAGCAGGAAGACAGATCTCGAAATAGGAGAAGCATTCAGCGTCTTTTTTCAAAATATATACACAGACGCGACTAACGTCAATATCGGGGAAAGAATGGAGTGGTTGGATAAGGTGAATCTTCCTAAGCTGTCGATGGCACAGAGCGAAAACCTAGAGAAAGAAATTACCGAGGCGGAGGTTGAAAAAGTCATTAAACATCTAAAATTGGGAAAGGCTGCAGGACCTGACGGTGTCCCGGGTGAGTTATACCGAGTGCTTAATCCAACTCTCACCCCGACCCTAACGAACCTTTTCAATAACATCTTAATTAGAGGGGAGGCACCACCCAGCTCGTGGGGAGAGGCAAATATCACCTTAATTTTAAAAACAGGCAAAGACCCTGCTGACTGTGGATCGTATCGTCCAATCTCGCTTCTCAACAACGATTATAAGATCTTTTCAACAGTCTTGGCTGCACGTTTGGGAAGCGAGATTGGTACAATTATCCATCAGGACCAAAAGGGGTTTATTAGAGGCCGACAACTGGCTGACTTAACTTATGATCTAGTCGGCGCGATAGATATCGCGTCAACCTTTGCTTTGCCTCTCGCCATAATGACACTCGATGCAACAGAAGCATTCGACAGGGTCAACTGGTCCTACCTTACTGCTGTTATGGAGAAGTTTCAATTTGGTCCTAAATTCTACAGAGCGGTAGGGCTACTATATAAAAACCCGAGAGCCGGCCTGCTAATTAATGGCACGCGTACAAACTCATTTGAAATAAGTAGAGGGACAAGACAGGGGTGTCCTCTCTCCCCTCTTCTATTCAACATTTATGTTGAACCATTTGCCCAGACTATCAGAGAGGACACTAACATTCTGCCTTTTGCTTTTTCTGGATGGGAGAAGAAAGTAGGACTATATGCCGATGATATTCTCATCTATACAACGGACCCGGCCAAGGCATTCCCTATAGTAATTAAAAGAGCTGAGGAATTCAGAAAATTTTCTGGGTATGAAATAAACGCCGGAAAAACAGATATAATGGCTTGGAACATCATGAACCTTTACCTTCCGGTCAGGCCCTCAATCCGCTATCTGGGTATTAAAATCACAAATGACCTACATTTTCTGACCCAGTCTAATCTGGACAGGATCTCCCGCAAATCTAAAGCACTCACGAAGTCTTGGTCTTTTCTCCCTCTCACCATCTACGGGAGAACTAGCTTGGTGAAAATGACCATCCTCCCCAAATACACATTTATTTTTAACTGTATTCCACTAACATTCGATAACAAGTCACTCTTCAAATGTCAACAAAATATCAACTCATTTATCTGGTGCTTTAAGTCAACTAGGCTGGCTTGGAAGAAGCTAAGAAGGAGGAGTGAAAAGGGAGGTCTTGCCTTACCAGACCTTGAATACTATGCATGGGCGTTCCATCTGACCCACTCTAGAATGTTATTAAAGACCCCGCTAGACAACCCAAACGGTCGTATGTTCAAAACAATGATCCTGGGCTCCATTCTCCCATTGGACGGATTTTTATTTAAGTTTGGACATCAGAGATTTTTCAAAAAAGTTAGGCTAAAGACTTTATATAGTTCTCTTTAAGAATGGATTCAAATTAAATCTAAGGTAGGGATAGCATACTTCTCCAATCACGCACCGATCTGGGACTTTTCAGGACTGTCCACGCAATATATTGACACTGCCAAAACCGCGTTGTTGGAAGCAGGAATAACACATTGGGGAGACTTAGTGGTAGAAGGGTCCTTATTGGATTGGGAACTATTTTCAGATAAGGTAACCTCACCATTATCCTGGTATATATATATCTACAATTGTCCAGTTGGCTGCGAACTCAAATAAAGAAAAAGGCTAAATTCGGTGGAGTTAGTATATTAGAAAAAAATCTAGTTGAGAAACCTTATGGAGGGAAAGAAGTAGCTTTTTTCTACTGGAACATTATTGAAGAAGCAGAGGGTGAATTTAACCTTCCGTTAAAACTTTGGGGTGGAGAGGGAGAACCCCAGGCAGAAGAGAAATGGATAGAATCTTTTAGTCTTCTCCACAAAACCATTGAACCCGCCTGGTTGAGGCGCAACCAACTATTTACACTGCATCGAGCGTACTATTCCCCTAAAAAGCTCTCCAAGTTCCAACCAGGGAAGTGCTGTAGTAAATGCTCCCTCCCAGCTGCCTCAGACTTACATATGTTCTGGGAATGTCCGAATATCAAGACATTCTGGCAAGATATTAAGACATCACTAGAATCAATTCTTCGAAACCCTATTCCTATCTCATGGTCTTTAGTCATCTTTGGGATAAATAATAACATTAAGGGGCTAGAAAGAGAATTTCTATATTATGCTATCCTAATAGCAAGAAGAGAACTATGCAAAAACTGGGTTAATGTCAACCCACCGACCCATGCAGAGTGGTTGTCTTCACTTTATGAAATATCGAAAGTAGACCTAGCCAGAGCCTGCAGCCCTCGAACTCTGAGATTCTGGAACTTTTTAGTTGATTGGAGACGGGATAACTAAAGTGCCCGGGTTTTTTTTTTTCCCCCGGGTCCGATGATTAAGCCTAAGTTTCCATGTCCAATGGGAGGCACCCCACGCCACAACGCTACTGGACTATCGGCCGACAATGGGCTCGAATGGAGATAGCTCGTGCGGGGCTCTTCCTCACTAAGACTTCAGGTCCACTCTGTGGGAGGTCATGAAGCCAATCTCTGGTTTCGTGATGGCACAGAAGCGATTGTCTTCCTGTAGCTAGAGTTTCCCTGGAACGACTAAGTGGCTAATGAGGACACAAAAAAATAAAAATAAAATTGCAACTTCAAATCCGACTTTACCACTAGAGAGGATTTTGTTATGTTATGTAATGTTATGTGCGGTCACTTTTATAGCGCACGGCTACCCCAAAGGGTGTCCCGGCGCTTTGGCAAAGAGACCTGAATCCAGGAAGCAACAGACAGCAACTCACAGTAGTCTGAGAGGTCAAGCGGAAAAGAGCCAAGTCTTCAATTCCTTTCTAAAGGCGAGGAGACTGTTGGCTTTCCGAAGAAAGACCGGGAGCTCATTCCAGTGGTGGGCCGCCAGATAGCAGAAGGACCGTCCTCCCATCCGAGCGCGTCTGATAGGCGGGACAGCGATCGTAGCCGATGTGGCCGATCGCAGCGTCCTCCTGGGCACATAGAAAGCCATTCACTTCCTTATATAATTAGGGCCCACAGAATGAAGGGCCTTAAACGCCAGAGTAAGAATCTTGGAAACGATTCTTTTAGAGATGGGGAGCCAGTGCAACTTTTTAAGCAAATCGGAGGCTCTAGCTCTACGTGGAAGGCCAAAGATGGCTCTTGCCACCGAGTTCTGCACTATCTGAAGTCTGGCCAACAAGTATTTTGGCAGTCCCAGATACAAGGCGTTTGCGTAATCGAGACACGATCCGATCAACGCCTGAACAACGATTTTTTAGTATTTTAGGGATAGCATCGGGAGAAATTTTCTCAGCATCTTCAAGATGCCAAAGCATTTCCCGATAACCCAATAATCTGGGTTCTGAAAGAAAGGTTGACATCACAAGTCACACCCAAATTCTTGGCTAGCGTCGACACTTTCTCAGGAGGAAACATGTCCTGGGGCCACCACGATTTCCAGCACGGATCAGGAGCACACCCAAAAAAAAGCAGCTCAGACTTGTCTGAGTTGCATTTTAGGCTATGCCGTTGGAACCAAGCAAAGACCGAACTGAGGCAGTCCTTGATTCTGGCACCGTCAAAAGCCTCGCCCTTCCTGCAGATAAACAGGAGCTGGGTGTCATCAGCGTAGGATATGATCTGGGCACCAAAAGCCTCCGCTACCGCCGCCAGAGGGGCCATATAGATATTAAAAAGGGTGGGGCTCAGAATGGACCCTTGGGGAACCCCCACCTCTAGCGGCGGCATTTCAGCGGAGAACGGTGGTGCCCAGATCACCTGTCGACGGTCCGAAAGAAAGGATTTAAACCAATCCAACACCGTCCCACGAAACCCGATCTCACGGAGTCTTAAAAGGAGACCGTCATGTGGGACGGTGTCGAAGGCCGCCGACAGATCCAGCATGACTAATATAGCCTTTCCACCTAGATCGAGAGTTTCCCTGATAGCTTCGGTAACCTCCAGAAGGGCTGTCTCCGTGCTATAATTAGCACGAAAACCCGATTGTGTATCATGGAGGATTTTGTTGCTCTCGATGTAGTTGGTAATCGAGAGCTGCACATGTTTTTCAACAACCTTCGCTAGAGCAGGGAGAAGGGAGATCGGCCTATAATTAGCATGCACCAGGGGATCTAAAGTAGGCTTTTTGATTAGCGGCAGAATCAGCGCATGTTTCCATGCCGGAGGGACCACACCTGTGGTCAGGGAGAGATTCAGCAGAGGATTCAGCAGGCTATTAACAGCTGAAGCCACTCTGCCCAAAAATCGCGCCGGGCAAGGATCCAAAGGTGAGCCTGACTGAAGCCGGGACAAGAAATCATAGGAGGTGGAACAGGTCATTGGAGGAAAGACCGAAAGTATGGGCACGTTCTCTTCACTCAGAGAGGGAGGAGAGATTGATCTATATGCTGACACTATGGGGTCTGGGACGGAAAAAGACTCCTGAATCGTCTTAATTTCATGTGCAAAGAAAGCTGCAAGTTGCCCAATCCACTCTTCTGTATGAGAGTGGGAAGGTGAGCAGGCAGCAGGCGACGCAAACTCTTTAACTATTCTAAAAAGTTCCTTGCTCATATTATCCGCTTTGTCTATTCTACGTTCCAGATATTCTTTTTTGCTCTCAGCAATATGTTTATGATAGACCTTAATAATATCACGATATTTTAATTTATCCTCCGACTCGTATTTTCGTCGCCAGAGTCTTTCAGCTTTTTTGCACTCTTGGCGCATTTTTCTGAGTGAGGGGGTAAACCAAGGAGCGGAGGCAAGACAGTGGGCTGATTTAGCTGTCTTCACAGGAGCTAACTCGTCAAATCTGGCAGTCAACCACTTATGAACCGCCTCCAGGTTAAGTTTCAGATCGTAAGTAAGCTCGCAGGGATGAAGGCGCAGAGCATCGGTCAGCATTTCCACAGAGACACGATGGAAAGCTCTTAATTGACGGATCTCGCCCTTCTGCCCTCTCTGACCTATCGTGGTGTAATAAGGAATATCAAAATGTATTAAAAAATGGTCTGACCATAGTACTGGACGCGGGGGTGACACAGCTATCTGCCTAGTAGAAAAAATTTGATCTAAAGTATGGCCTTTATTATGGGTAGGGCTGTCAATATAGGGAACAAGCCCAAGCAGCGCCGCAACCTCCTCGAGTTTAGATGCATTAGGGTCTGCTGCCAGATCCATATGCAGACTTAAATCCCCCAGTAGAAGACAGTGTGCTGATCGCATACATGGAACAGAAAGTGCTGCCTGTAAATCATCAAAAAACGTGCCAATCGGTCCCGGTGGTATATAAACAAGGAGTCCAGTACAAGTCTGACGAGACGAAAGACCCAGCGTAAAACCCAGGGCTTCACAGCCAGATATATTTTCCACCGGAAACGAGGAGCATATTATGTCCTTTTCCACAATGAGAGCCACTCCCCCTCCCCTCCCTCCAACTCTGTCATTTCTTAGGATGGTGTAGTTCGGGGGTAATGCATTGGCCAGATCAGGGCCTGAGCCACCCCCGAGCCATGTCTCTGTTAAAAACAGACAAGAAAGTTGAGAGTCTGAGAGTAGATTCCAGATGTCCGTGGAATGTCTGCCAAGCGATCTGGTATTCAAAAGAGCGCATTGACAGTGCTGGGAAGGAGGTGGCACCGCCGTTTCCAAGGACACAACAGGTCACCAGCCACAGGTCGGACAACCTTTCCTCAGAAGACGCCCTCCCGGCCATACACACTGACACAGCGGAGAGTGGTGACTCAGAGTGAGCAGCTCAGCTGAGCTATAAACAATCATCCTAGATCCAGATACAGGACTTGGATGGACACAAAACAACAAGAGATAGAGCCAGAGTCCTACCTCAGCGCTACCGAGGCGCGGACGAGCGCAGACGGGCAGGACTCTGGCACGACTCAGGCGCAGTGAGGGCGCCACCGCTGCGCGTCACCGCTGTGCGATACAGGCGTGCTTTAAATAGCGTGCTCTCCGCGTCCCAGATCACCTGGACGCTCCAAGATGGCGCTCACACTCCACTACCCAAGGCAAGATGTCCGCCGGCAACCACAACCTCCCCAGAACCGGGCCCGCCGAACAGCGGTGGTTTTTCCAGCAATTATGGTGCAAGGTAGGGGGCAGGAGGGGAGCTAAAAACAGGGAATAACGAAAATAAAATATAAAGCAAATCCAAAACGGGTCCTTAAAAATGATGTAGTGCAATGCACAGGAAAACGCGACCAGCGCGACCAGCAGGGAGGCGCTGAAGTAACTCTCAGCCTCAGGATTCCTTACCAGGTAATCCCCTCGTGATGCTCGCCCTAAATAGCGTGCTCTCCGCGTCCCAGATCACCTGGACGCTCCAAGATGGCGCTCACACTCCACTACCCAAGGCAAGATGTCCGCCGGCAACCACAACCTCCCCAGAACCGGGCCCGCCGAACAGCGGTGGTTTTTCCAGCAATTATGGTGCAAGGTAGGGGGCAGGAGGGGAGCTAAAAACAGGGAATAACGAAAATAAAATATAAAGCAAATCCAAAACGGGTCCTTAAAAATGATGTAGTGCAATGCACAGGAAAACACGACCAGTGCGACCAGCAGCGAGGCGCTGAAGTAACTCTCAGCCTCAGGATACCTTACCATTTTGAAATTACAATTTCTCAGACATCAAACATGAAAGCCCTGCTTGCTCCCAGTCAAAAGTTAGCACTTTTTAATTGCAATAAGGCAACCTAATGCCAACCTAGTGGAGGGGTAGGCCATGGAAAAGTGAAAAATTAATCACAGAGTGTTTCACTACCAGGAAATTTAAAACTTAAAAGTACATGTCCAACCTTTTAATTACAATGCAACCTGCTGTGACTAGGCCCTACTTTAGGACCGACATATGTAATTAAAGGAATGTTTAAGGGTTGGCAAGTAGGTTATTTTGCCCAGCAGAATTCGAAGTTCAAAGCTGCCATCAGGCTGCAATGGCAGACCTGAGACATGTTTTAAGTGGGTGGCACAAATAGGGCTGCAGGCCCACTAGCAGCATTTAATTTATCAGCCCAAGGGATATGGTATACCACTTTACTAGTGACGTACAGGTAATTACATATGCCAATCAGTTGTAAGCCAATTGTACCAGGTTTTTGGAAGTGAGCACGAGCTCGAACAGCCGACATCACCAGTTTACCCACGATAGCAGTCGAAAAAACATCGACGACCCCGGCAACTATCGCTAATGAGATGCAGAGTAAACGTTCCTGTGCAAAAAGCAGCAACAGCACCACTCCGCAACATTCTCCACGACCAGCCAGATCGGTGATAAGAACACAAAACATGCGATAAGGCGCCTTAGCAGCAGGAAGCTAACATGTGCACTTTCCGGGTGCAAAGTCAGACGACAGCCTGCACCACAAAAGGGAGCCTAGACCAGCGCTACACCTGGGGAACAACAGATGCCACGGAGCCACTGATCATGCGGGTTGGACACCCAAGAGGGCCACAACACCCACCGCCACCACCCCAGGACCACCCCTTCGGGCCCCACCCTGGGCACACCTCAACACCACCAGACCAGACACTGCACATCAATGGCCCAAAAACATGGTAAAAAGCACCTGCCTGATGTCGCACAATTGCAGCAATCAACATACATATGAGTACAGAAATCCTGAGTCATTCATGCACCATTGAAAGACCAAACAAAATGTCACATACTAATTCGTCTCCAAAGAACTATTGTGAAGAGTCATGGCTGGCATCCCTCAACAATCTGTGAGTCACAGCCTGCAAGACAATATCCAAGATAAGAAGGTGTGTCAGGCACTCATCAAAGGACAGGGAGAGAGAGAAAGAGAGAGAGAGAGGATGAAAGAGAGAGAAAGAGAGAAACTGAACAAGGAGCTCATTGCCAACTGGCCCTTGGCTCATGCAAACATGTCAACAGCTGAGTGTGTCCTTAAATTTGTGCACCCCAAATCACAGGCCTGGCATCAAAGTCAGCGTGAAGGCCACATCACATCTCAGAAATGCAAGCAGTAGTCAGACTAAAATTAGGAATGAAAGCTCCTTTGTCTCTACACACAAGGCGGAAGGCCAACCGACCCTCCGACCTTGGTCCTGAATGCGGCTGGCACACCCTGCCTGAGATACCAAGCCAGCCTCCGATGACTCCCACACGACGAACAGCGCTAATGAAAAACCAACGTGCCCACACCCGACTCACACACTTGTTCCTGCATGACCTACACCTGCAAGGGATGCCCTTGACATATTGATCAAAAACTACCTATACGTCCAAACTTTGAACACACATACGACTCATTGTCCTGAGCTGTGGCATATCGTCCACAGAACTGCCACAGGTCTGAGGAGTGCCAGTGCTACGAGACCAACAAACGCAATGGCAGGCAATCCCGGGGACAAGCACAACCCCTGTCATGTGGAACTGTACCGTGCACGAATGCTGCATCAGTTTCAGTCTGAGTTTCCGTCTTGCCTACGTCACCTGCGTCCAGCCCTGGTTCCACTGTTGATCATGCACCTTCGAGTGGCCCATGGAGGTCTGCCTATCCAACGCAACGGTAGCTGAATTGGATTATGGCCTGACAGTGCACCCCCTGTTGGCCCACGGACAGGAGTGTCACTGGGATACCCGTGCATGGGATGCACTGATCTTTGGCGTATGTGCTAGCAGTTGTGCATGGGAGATTGCATAACTCCTCGTGTGCTGTGACCACATTGAGGTGCTACCCTATTGGGCTGTGTTGTGGATTGGGGAAACAGCGTGAACTGAGCACATCTGCCTGGACCATTTAATGGATTGGGTCACCCTAGTGTTCCTTGAACCTGAGAATGATGTACTATTGGAATACATTGCTCATGAAGCTGCACTGGCATTCATGGACGAGTAACTACGTCCCTGCTGCCACATCGAATTGGCACCCACAGCACAGGTCCCAACACCTTGTTGGATCGTGGGGATTGTTCACATATCCCACCACAACAGTTGACATGTCTGCCTTCGTCTGGACTCAGAATGCATGTGCATGGAACTACACGTGTGTACACACACCTGTGCAAGATGAGGCACTTCCGTGGTCGGAGCAGCACAGTGTTGTTTGGCAACGTTCCCAAATCGGACATACTGCTGGGGGCAGTACACACATGGCAATGTTGCAAGACATGTGACCTTGTCAGACCCTTCCACCTGATCCCTGTCAGCAGAGCAGACAGTCGGCGCAGTCCGGTGGGCAATGTGCAGATGCCAACTAGCACATGAGTCATCCAGCAAGGCAAGGTGGGCTGAGATCGTTGCCTTCCGTAATGATTTGTGTGCTTTTTTGCACCGCCATGTCTTGCATCCCGACTTGTACCCATGCTGCGTGTAAGTGTCCCAAGCATGTCCCTGCATGTTGTGGCCCTTGCCTTGTCCGTATTGACACGCACATGCCAATAAAGTCTCCGCAACTTCACTACTGTCCAACTGTGATGAGTGTTGATTAGATGTACGAATGGTGTGCCACAATGAGCATTGTCCCTACACAGGGAGGGACTGAGTGACGGATGTACAATAGGGGGAGTCCCTTTTGACTGCTCCACCTCTGTGAGCCAAACACTGTTTTGGTATAGTTGCTGGCAGGCCTGTGCACTTATGTGTCTCCAGCAAAGTGAGTATGGTGTCCAACCTCTGACCATGTGGAGCAATGCTATGAATTAAAAGAGAATGTGTCTACACAGATGGGTATGCTCAGTGAACTTCTGGTGTCACATGTGATGTAGGACACCACTTCTGGCCTGCTACCATTTTGGTCATTCCTACACACAGCCCTATTCAATACATGAACGTGTGTCTACGTTGGGGGGTTGCGAGATTGTCGTTAATGTGAAACGAGGCCACAGCCAGTACTCACCTTCACAGACATCCAACTGGACACGTGGCTCAGGGTTCAACATGCGCATTGATGTCATTTACAAGGGTGTACCTTCTTGTGCAATTATTGTCCATACATACATACTTTCACTCTTGAGTGAACATAGGCATGACACATCTGTGTGATTTAGAATGTTTTATTCACATTCTGGTGAAATCCGGGAGCTGGCGCTGTGCTTGGCCATGCCAAGCCCACCTTACATGGGAGCCTAGTGGTGGGCCAAATCAGAACCCTCTGGGCATTGGAAAGTGATTTGGAAAAGGATGTGTGCAGTCTGCTGCAGGATTGCTGTGTTATTGTCAACCAGTGAAGATATGCCAGTCCATGTAGGGCTCCAGGTGTATGTCGCAGAGTGTTCTGGGGGTCAGTGGAAGGTGTTGTCCCAGGGCATGATGCATAGGGCAGAATCAGGCAGGGACAGGTCATATGGCGGTGATGGATGCTACTACCTCCTTCCTCACATAGTAATTACCATCCACATCTTACTCCTTTGAAACCTCCTCAGTGTCTGTTGTGTCCGGTGTGTATGGCGGGTAATGGTTGCATCACTGGGTGCCACTGACACATTAGGGTGTGATTGCGATAGGGTTGCATCACTGTGTGCCACTGACACATCAGGGGTCGGAGAGGTGTGTGTCGCAGTTCCCGCTGGAGTCATCTGGGAGCGGCTCAGTGGCAGCAATGGCAGGATGATGAACTGCATCTGCTCCATGGTCTTAATTGTCCTGCGCATCTGTGCCAACTCTGTGCTATCATCGCTGGTGCCTGTCTGACAAGACAGTTCTTGTATCCGAGAGATGGCACCAGTGATGTCAGCCAAGGATTGTCGTGGAGCATGGTGCAGACAGTGTGTGTCTGTTAGGGACTGTAAGTGGTCCCTGATGGGACTCAGACACCCACGTTTAGCATCGAGTTTGGCTGCCACATGCTCGAAACCCACACACAGCTGATCAGCCAACTCCACCTGGCAACCCAACACACGCTGTTGAAATTCCATGTGTTGTTCGTGGAGGTCCTGGGAGACAGCCGTGGTGTGGGGTCACCGCGAGGCAGCTGGGCTGCCTTGCTCCTGGGGGTGGGGTGCGGAGGCTGTCCATTAGCCATTGGAGGGTGTCTGAACAGATGTGCAGGTTGTCCTCGTCATCATCACTGATGGGATTTGTGGTCTGCTTTGCAGTAAGTGCTGTTTGTCCCCCTGCAATGTTAAGGGGAGATGCAGGTTAACAGAGATTCCCATGTATGTTGACGCTTTGCAGATGTTTACATGCAGACTGCACGAAAATGCACATTGTGACTGTTTTGGTAGAGCTGGCTATTTGATGGCAGACAGTGAGTTTTCCGAGTACATGACGGATGTGTGGTAGTACCCGTACATTGTCATCACACAGTGTCAGGCAATGTCAGATGTGAGTGGTCAGTTACTACACACAGCGATACAAAAGGGGATGATGGACGGAGCGTTTGAACAAATCAAACACTCACCCCCAGTCAACTGATCTGGGTTTAATCCATCACCATTCTTTAGTTCACTCAGCCACCCCAGTTCAGACATGGCTATATGCAAATCAGTCTGACCCTGTGCCTTATGGGAACAGTCCAGCCTGAACTGCCAAGCCATGTCTTCCCTGGACCGGAAACAAGCATCCTGGGACCGGTTTCGGATTCATAATCCTCATCAGCCAGGCTATCTTGAATCCAGTGGCCAAGTGAACAAGGGACTCACGTCTAAGCATACCCTGCCACACTTAGGGCGAACAAAGCAATACAAAAGGGGATGATGGACGGAGCGTTTGAACAAATCAAACACACCTCCCCAGTCAACTGATCTGGGTTTAATCCATCACCATTCTTTAGTTCACTCAGCCACCCCAGTTCAGACATGGCTATATGCAAATCAGTCTGACCCTGTGCCTTATGGGAACAGTCCAGCCCGAACTGCCAAGCCATGTCTTCCCTGGACCGGAAACAAGCATCCTGGGACCGGTTTCGGATTCATAATCCTCATCAGCCAGGCTATCTTGAATCCAGTGGCCAAGTGAACAAGGGACTCACGTCTGAGCATACCCTGCCACACTTAGGGCGAACAAAGCGATACAAAAGGGGATGATGGACGGAGCGTTTGAACAAATCAAACACTCACCCCCAGTCAACTGATCTGGGTTTAATCCATCACCATTCTTTAGTTCACTCAGCCACCCCAGTTCAGACATGGCTATATGCAAATCAGTTTGACCCTGTGCCTTATGGGAAAAGTCCAGCCCGAACTGCCAAGCCATGTCTTCCCTGGACCGGAAACAAGCATCCTAGGACCGGTTTGGGATTCATAATCCTCATCAGCCAGGCTATCTTGAATCCAGTGGCCAAGTGAACAAGGGACTCACGTCTGAGCAAGTTGACTGGGGGTGAGCGTTTGCATATAGCCATGTCTGAACTGGGGTGGCTGAGTGAACTAAAGAATGGTGATGGATTAAACCCAGATCAGTTGACTGGGGGTGAGTGTTTGATATGCTCAAACGCTCCGTCCATCATCCCCTTTTATATCAGTTACTACACACAAGCAGAACCTGTTGTGTCCTCTGTCCTGTGGTGTAGGTGTTGCACTTTGTCAAACATTGCGGTCATTGGTGATGTTCTGTGGTTGCTATGTGTGTGTGCTGCTGATAGAGTGCCATGTTGTTTGAAAATTGTAGTGGTGCATCATAATCAGCCATAGTCATGGAAACCGCATATTTAGAGGACTGTATTAACGTGTGATTTTAGAAAATGTAGAACTAATCGAGAGTATTGCAATGTGTAGAATTGTGCTCATATCATTTGAAGTCTAATATAGTGCTTTGATCGAGAGAATTATGCCTTAAGTGACTTAGAAATTATTGCTTCATGTGTAAAATGTTGTATTAGGCTTGAACGTCGCCATATTAAAGCTGCACGTGTAGGTTGCTACTGAAGAGAAAATAGTGTTTAACATGAGGAGTAATGGCGTTTCATAAATGCAATGAAATAATGCTTTTAAAATGGTTTTAAATGTAATGCTTATGTTATAGTATTAGAAATGCATTTAAAAGGGGAAGGCCTGAGACATGAAATTGCCAGCAGAGGCCTAACTGTAGTTTTCTTAGCACAACCAAAAATGCAGGACTGAATGTTTTCCTTGGGAAAAGGCTCCTGTTCGCAGTTGAATTTCGAAATGTAACTTAGAGCGTGTACAGGATTGTTTCTCATGCATTTCTTTTGCAGGTGCAAGGACGTGAAGCTCGTTAGGTAGAATGATCCATTGTTTAGGAGTTAGACTGGTGGGAGTGGGAACGAAGGGAGTGCCCTGGTATGCACGACTGCAGCATTTGGCTGAGAAGGTGCCTGGGACCCAAGGACAAAGTAACGTTTTTTTGACAAGGATGGAATCATGATGGAAAACTCCAGAAGAAGACACCTGCCCAGAGTGGGTGTAACAAAGGCGTGTCTACTGTTTTGAAGTTTTGTATTAGGGAGAGTGCCCCGAGGGAAGAGGGTTAGTCGCAGTCTCAGTCTCAGTCGCAGTGGGGTTAGAGTTGAAGTCAGCCTGGGTCCTGTCTAAGGCAGTCCAATTGGATATGCATTTAGACAGGGGTCTCAGTGGTGACTAGGCAGGAGAAATTAAGGAGCATCTTAGAACAAGCTCAGTAGCTTGGGCTACTTACCTAGAAAAAGTGAATGTGCTTCTTAGGGAGCATTCACAGCTGACACCTTTTCTTTTGCCTGGGAGGTATGCTAAGTAGGGATGTCACCTTAGAGTTAGTGTAGGGACAGACTAATCTCTTCTTTTCTTTTGGAGCAGATTCAGTCGAGACTTCAAGTGGGGATGGTTATTGCTTGCCTAATGCTTCTTGAACTTACGTTGCTCTTTATTTTGAGTTGTCTGAGACTCTTGCGTAGGATTATGTTTGTATTAGTGCCAGTTTTTTTTCTTGAACCTCTTGTTGAGGTGCTTGTATGTTCAGTTGTTTTTGGCTTTGTTATAAATCTTTAAACTTTACTTTGTAGTCAGTGGTACTTTGGATTGGGATGTATTTGCTCAGTGGTAAATTGTCATAAGTATGAAATTAGAGAACTTCCTTTACACTTCCTAGCAGACAAAAAGATTCAGTCGACCAGGGATTCCAAGGATTGGTAAGGTAAAATTCTATATGAGAATCCCAGCGTCATCAGTTGGGAGCCAGAGGACGGTTTCTCTCTGGAAGCAAGGGAGTTCTAGATTAGGATAAGAGTTTCCCCAAGGCCCATAGAATTTAGGCGATGACCGTCCAGTGGATTACCGGCAGAAGACGGCGTTTCATGGAAACTGACGGAGAGTGACGGTGTGGCAAAAGCAGCAGTTCGTGCGAGAGTGAGTATGAATAGGGTTATATGCTGTTAGATTGTGGTGTTTGTGTTGTGATGCCTTGCGGAGTTGGATTGCCTGTTGTATGAAAGGAGATCAAGCTGTGAGCGAGCGCAGCCCGGGAGAGTCTTAGGCTCCAGGAGTAGCTTAAGCAGTTGGGTGGGGCAGACACCCGGAGTAATTGCCGACTATTGTTAAGGGAATCGTGAGGTACCATCAATTGCCCGCTGGACCGAGATGGGGGAATGAGTGTGTGAGTGTGTGAGTAACTGACGCTGGTCGTGGGTTGCTGAGTGTTTATCAGTTGAGGTGATTCTCCGGTCGTTTCGTGGTCAGACAGTTGCCAGTTTTCGGTAGACAATTACACGACTGTGGATGTACAGTCAGACTGTGGACGTACAGTCAGCGAAGTAATTGCTTGTCCGTACAGGTGATTATTTCAGTGTATGTATGGGACGTATGCATGAGTGAGGAGCGAACTGAAAAGGAGGGGAATTGCTGCGAGCGGGGGAAAAGTGACTTCAGAAGGTGCCGGCCTGTGATAGGGCCGTTGATGTGAAGCCGCGCTGGGATTGGTGGATTGTCATAGGGAAGTAAACAAGCGCTGCGAAAAGAGAAACGCTGGTTTCATCATGAAATGTTTTAAAGTTTTACTAAATTTGTTTGAAAGAGAAAAGAAATTAGAGCCCCGGGGGGGAAGAGGCTCCGCCCGAGGACACTCCAGCTCATTACATGGCTACGAATGTGGGTTTGCAAACTATATTGTGGATTAAAAATTGGTGCAAAATGACTGAAGGAAAGGATGAATTGACCTTTCCCAGATATGGACCTTTTAGATTGGAAGTGTTATACCAATTGAAATCGATTATGGCTTCTTTGCGACCTTTGCCTAGACCAACACAGTTTGAGGCATTACATGCGTGCATTAGGGCTGCACACAAAAGAAACAGGGACAGGAGACAGGAACGAGTGAAGAGGTCAGTCAGGGCATTTCAAGATGCGAGATGGGATGCATTGGAAAAGAGATGGAGAATACAGACGATTGAACGGGATACATTGTATCCATTGTTGGTCAAGTCAGGGAATATGCAGAAAAGGAAGGTTGAGGATGAAGATAGTGACACCGACGATAGCTTGTTAGAAAGACTGTTATCTGAGAGACCACCTCCGTACAATCTGGAGTCAGAGGGGGAGAGATCAGCCCCGATAGAGGGAACTAGGGAACCACAAGCTCTACTGTGTTCTGAAGTAGTGGGAAAGCTTTCCATGGGGGAAATGTAGAACGCTGAAAGTGTCAGTTCTCAGAGGTTACCGGATGCTCTTAGGGTGCCGGTTACCATTGGTCCCATAGTGTGAGTGTACACTCCAGAGCAGGTGAGGAATGGAAGTCCATCACAGACAGGAATGGAAGGAAGTGCTGGCTTTGGAGGGAACAGTGTAGTAAATGAGTTGGTTCCATCACCGAAGCCTGTAGAGTTGAGCACAACGTTGTCGGCACCAGCAGATTCGTAAAGAGGACCGATGGATCTGAGGGGACCGAACACCTGGGAGAATTGATGTCAGATTTGAGAACATGGGAGTCGGTTGAAGGGACTCCGAGTGACAGGCAAAGTGAGGACTGGGCTCATGGGAGTGCTGACAATAGAGTGGCTTTAAGGGACACATTTGAAGTAAATAGGTGTAGAGAGCCGGACGGTGACTGCAGAGAGTCGAGTGGTGCATCTAGTCATGGCATCCTCAGGACAGCAATAAGGGCAAAGAGGTTAGATGTGATGTGATTGAAAGCAGAAGTGGACGAGATTATAGAAGGGAACTTGCCTCTAGAGAGAGTGAATTCTATGAGCCAGACGAATTGTTGTTTGTGGCAAAGAATGTGACCCGTAAGGCAAGGTCGGCACACGAGAAACTAACTGAACTGGCAAACAGGTATGAAGTGGATTTGTCTAAAACAAAAATGTTGCAGGTTGGTCACCGGTTACAGTATACAGCATGGAGTAGGCTTGATAAGTGGGAAGAAAGATGGTCCAAGAAAAAGAGAGTTAAGAGAAATGCAGCAGAACCACCTCCTCCAGGAGGGGGGGGGTACAAGGAATTGGGAACTACCCTTTACGAGAGGTAGCTAGTGGAGGGTATGTGTATGTACCTTGGAGTAGAGGAGATTTGGCGGCATTCACAAATGACTTCCCAAAATTGAGAGATAGCCCCATTGAGTGGTACAAGCAGGTTGAGAGGTTTGTCAAGATCTCAAAGGAGTTGTGGATTGATTTGAATACATTGTTTGAAATCGTGGTTCTGAGTAACTTGTGGGTAGCTTGTAAGGTTGCCGTCGAATGGCCCACCTCTGAACCGGACAGAGATGTTGTCACCAACGGCTCATCACCTCTTGTTATGAAAAAGTACGAGCAGGTGATCACGCAGTTGAAATACAAGGTAGCGCAACAGGACATTGATTGGGTGAAAATAGATCGGACAGTTCAGGAACCAAAGGAGACGGTGCATGAGTATTACGAAAGGCTGTTGCAAGTCTTTAAGCAGTACAGTGGGTTGGATATAATGGATCCTAAGGATATGGGACAGTTTGTGTTGAAGTTTGTCCTGGGATTGAGACCTGAGATTTGTCTTATGATCCGCAGCATTTGATTTGTTGGCAGAACAAGACGCTGGACGAGATATTGAGGTATGCTAGATATTGCAGTGATGAGGTCGATTCGAAGCATAAGAAACTCAAGGATAAACTAATGCTGGTCCAGGTGCAAGCTGCAATAAGGAAGGCCAAGAACAGTCAGGTGGAGGTATGCTGGGAAGATAACAGAACGGTCAGAATGAGGGAAAGGGAAGTACAGAGGATTCTAGGCCAAGGGTGGATTTGGCAACTCCGAAAAAGACTACTGAGTGTCATCAGTGTCATCAGATTGGACACAGGAGACACGAGTGTCCTTTGAATCCTGAAAATCAGATGCAGCAGGAGGAAGAGGTAGTGCAGGTACAAGCTCCCGAGGTGACAAAGACAGTGGTAAAGCCAAAGTCGATAAAAGGGGGGACTTCGGCTCCGCGAGTACAGGTTTCCCTGCCTCCGAGGATCTCGACAGGGACTCGGAATTACCAACAGATGCCTCTTTTTGAAGACAGCGACGATTGTTACCTAGACCCGTTGGCATGCTGGTGCCTGAGGGGGGGAGACTGTACTCTTGGGGCAGTCTTGGAGGTAGACCAGAGGGGACCATTTGTGGAACCTGATGTTGATGGTCACCGTACAACCTTTCTCGTTGATACTGGTGCTACCCGTTCTACTGTAAGACCTGCAGTAGTCCCCAACCTACCCCTCTCGGGACAAATTATCCAAGTTGTAGGCGTTGCGAATAAGAAAATAACAAGCCAGTTGACAGAACCAATTCCTGTGAAGATAGTAACGTTTCGAGACAGACATTAGTTTGTGGTGTGCGATGTGAGCCCTGTTTGTTTACTAGGTAGGGATCTCCCGTGTAAACTCAATTGCACAATTTATTGCACCCCTAAAGGAGTGGAACTGCAATCCAATGACGATGATGCTGCTTTTAAGGTCACAAATCAACATTTGTGCATTTAAATGTACCCTGTTGTGACAGCGGAAGAGCTTCCACTTGATTTGAGAGATTCGGTCTCACAGGAAGTGTGGGACTTCACTGGTGAGGACTTAGGCTTGATCAAGGGAGATGAGCCTGTCAAGATTCAGGTTAAGCCTGACGTTGATTTTCCGAGAACACCCCAGTACAATTTGACCCCAGAGACGGTTGCAGGGATAAAACCTGTGATAGAGTCCATGATCAAACAAGGGATATTGAAGAAGATAATGGGCAGTCCATGTAACTCGCCTAATAAGGTTTTCAGAAACCGAGCAGGAAATTCTGAATTGTGCAGGATTTGCGCCGGGTTAACAACATAGTTTGTCCCTGTTGTCCAGTGGTACTAAATCCATCTGTAATACTGTTTCAGATTCCATTTCAAGCAGAGTGGTTCACTGTGATTGACCTTTGTCAGGCTTTCTTCTCCATTCTATTGCATGAGGAGAGCCAATTTCTTTTTGCGTTTAAGCTGGAAAATCGTGTCTTAACATGGTTTCGTATTCCACAGGGGTATACAGAGAGTGCATCGATCTTTAATCAGATCTTGAAAAAGAACCTTGAGAGTCTTGTACTGCCACAGAACTCTGTTCTCGTTCAGTACATAGATTACCTCCTTGTTGTGTCAAAGACTGTAGATGCATGTAGGATTGATACCATCGCCTTACTGAACCATTTGGCAGAGAATGGACACAAGGTGTCACCAAATAAGCTACAGTACTGCTTGAACGAGGTGCAGTATTTGGGTCACCTGATAGAAAAAGTCAAGAGGAAGGTGTCACCGGACAGGATAGAGACAATCATGGGAATGATGGTGCCTTCTACTCAGAGAGAGGTCAGGATGTTCTTAGGGATGGTTGGCTACTGTCGTCAGTGGATTGCCAACTTCTCATTGAAAGCGAAGCCTTTGCAGAGAGTGATGCACAAGGATGTAAGTGATCCGGTACCATGGGACAATGACTGTATGAAGGCATTCTTAGAGATGCGAGAGGACCTTTGTCATGCTCCGGCACTGGGGATGCATGATTACAACAAGCCTTTTTCATTATTCTGCTGTGAGCGAGAAGGCTGTGCAGTGTCAGCTTTAGTCCAAGATCATGGAGGTGTCCGTAGACCAGTTGCCTACTTTTCAGCTACTTTAGATCCAGTAGCTTCAGCGTTGCCCGGATGTCTCAAATCCGTTGCTGCAACGGGTGTCAGCATTGAAAGGTGTGAGAGTATTGTCATGGGTCACCCCTTGATTGTGCAAGTTCCACATTCTGTTGAATTGTTGATGACCAGGACCAAGACACAGCACCTGACCAATAATAGGCTCACACGCTACAAGCTGGTTATACTTGCTGCGGAGAATGTGACCCTTAGGAGGTGCTCTGTTTTGAATCCTGCCACACTGATGCCGTTGCCAAACACATTTGATGAAGATTGTGCGGACCATGATTGTCTTGATGTGACTGAGCTTTGCACCAAACCAAGACCCGAGATTTTTGATGAACCATTGCCTGACCCTGATGAGATTTTCTTTGTCGATGGTTCATGCTTAAGAGACAGTGTTGGCCAGTTGAGAGCAGCATTTGCTGGATGTAGCATTACAGGACTGGTTGATGATTCTTGGAAGGAGTATACTCCGCTCAGGTGGCTGAGATAATTGCTTTGACTCGTGCCTGCTTGGCAGCAGACCAAATTCGAATTACCATTTACACTGACAGCCAGTGTGGGTTTGGTGTGGTTCATGACTTCGGACAACTATGGTCCCAGAGAGGTTACATGACATCGTCTGGGTCAATGAGTTTGTGAGGTTGCTCCTAGAGGCCTTACAGCACCCCAAGGCAATTGCAGTTGTTAAGTGCACGGCTCATGGAAAGGGGACAGATTTTGTGTCACTTGGAAATCGCTATGCGGTCGAAGTTGCACGTTTCTGTGCAGAACAAGGTTGTTCATTCACTGAGAAACATGCAGATGGGAGCCAAGAAAGAACCGAGTTCAACATGATGTTGGCCATGGCGAGATACTTAGGATGAGCTCAAGTGCCTGCAGTAACAGGTTTCAGACCAGGTGAAGAATGTGTGGATTAACTCAGGCTGTGTGAAAGGGATGTGGATATTTGGGTCTCAAGTGATGGAAGGGCAGTCTTGCCAGATGAGTTGCTGAGCCCGATGGCAAGACAGATTCATGGTTTGGTACATCTGGGAAGAGATGCTATGATGCGAGTGTTCAGACAAACGTGGTACAATCCGCAATTTCGTGCTGTGGCAGAAGCTGTGTGTCAGAGGTGTGTTACGTGTCAGCAAATGAACGCTGGAAAGAAAACTGTGGTTACAATGAGTCACATTTGGAGGTCCGGGGGACCTTTCAACAGGATGCAGTTGGATTTCATTGAGGTGTAACGGGCTGAGGTACATTTTGGTTGTGGTGTGTGTATTCTCAAGGTGGGTGGAGGCTTACCCTACTCGTAGGTGTGATACACTCACTGTAGCAAAACTGTTGTTGGGGGAACTCATTCCTAGGTTTGGGATTCCAACCTCTTTGGAGTCGGATAGAGGATCGCGCTTCCATAGCGAAATAATGAAGATGCTTTGTGCAGCATTGCAAGTTGATCAGAGTCTCCATTGCAGTTATCATCCAGAGGCTTCTGGGATAGAGGAGCAGATCAATGGGACTTTGAAAGCTCGAGTGGGAAAAGTGTGTTCATCCACATCTCTGAAGTGGCCTGATGCTTTGCCTTTGGTGTTGATGAGTATGCACAGTACCCCAGACAGGAGAACAGGTCTTTCACCTCATGAAGTACTGATGGGGAGGGCTATGAGGTTACCAGCGGTTTCATCAACAGCTCTAATAAGCATCACTGATGCTCTGATCCTTAATTATTGCAAGGGACTAGCTGATGCAATCTATTCTGTGTCCCATCAGGTGCAGGCTGCTGTGGTTCCAGCTTCAAGTGATCTCTGTCACGACCTAAGTCCGGGGGACTGGGTGCTGGTACGGAAGCACGTGAGAAAGAGCTGCTTGGATGTTCACTGGAGAGGCCCATATCAGGTTATCTTGGTGATGAACACTGCAGTAAAGTGTGGAGGATTGCCGAACTGGGTGCATGCTTCTCACACCCGCTGAGTTTCAGCACCCTTGGAAGAAACAGCTCCTCTCCCTAATGAAAATCCAGTTGAAGTGGCAAGGCCACAGGAGGGGACAAGCCAAGCTGTGAGGGTGTCTGAAGAAGCTGGTTGCTCACTTGACCGAGCTGAGGAGGGTCATGACAACAGCACCACTGAAACTGCCTCCGAAAGGGGAACTTGCTGTGAAAGTGGTCCAGAGTCAGACTCAGCTGAGAAACATTGTGAGCAGGGTGAGCAAAGAGAAAGCAGGAGAACAAGCAGAGCTGAAGAGCAGTGGTCAGAGAGGCAGAGGCACCTGAACTTGAGACTGGTCCCCGAGAGGGATCTTGCTCCCGTGTCTGAAGAGTCTGAGTCAGACGAAGGCGAGGAAGAGCAAGCTTTTGGAGGTCTGAGGAGATCAAGACGAAAGAGAGTACCTTGCCGAAAGTACGCGGCTCCATAATGGTCATACGTTGTTACTGATCACAGGAGTGCTAAGATCGGGGAGGGGGAGGGCAGTGACAGTGATTAGTACCAGCCCTAACGTGAAGTTGGATGTGGTGTTGTTAGTACCAGGACTTGAAATTGAAGGAGTGCTGACCGTCACAGTTCCAAACCCTCCGATACTGAGCAGAATTCGCAATTTCATCTTGAATAGACTGATATTAATTTCCTTTAGAGTTGAAATTCCATCTCATGAATCAATTGTTCTTCATCTTGAGCTTCTGCAGCATGTTCTAGAAGCTGTTGGAGCAAATCTTATTTAGGATTAAAGAGACTTTGTTGTAAATAAGTGTAATTTACCTAGGTCCGAGTGGAAGAAGAAGAAATGTAGGCACTTTCCACAGAGGACGGAGAAGGGTTAAGGTTGTCTTTTACTTGCTGTAAATAAGGAACTGAAACAAAAAGGGGACTTCCAGCTTTCCGAGGTGTGGTTCAAGTTGGTTCACAAACATCTGAAGAAGAAGAAAAAGAGACTTTTGAGCGTTTATTGCTGAACCAAGAAGCTGAAAATATTTCTGAGACCATGAAGGCTGAAAACCCAAACCGTAGGGCTAGGTGCATAGTAGGCACACTTGTAGGAGGAGTCATACTCTTCATAATTACAGTAGTCATAGTTTCGTTTTTAGCACCACATGAGCAGGTAGTCGAGGTAGAGGGAATCCCTACACATACTACTCCTAGAAAGAAGAGGTCAAGGTAGGAAACAAAAGAGCTTTGCTGGTAGAAGAAAGTTGTAGGTTACATGCAGATCTGTCTAGAGGTAACTTTAAGTTTAATGCGTATGCAAAGTTGTTGTATGAGTATGTTGATGCAATGGATGTGAAAGATTGCTATGTGCGTTTGTAGTTGCCAGCTTCAGTGGATGAGGTTATCAGATACCATCATCTCCCTATATCATATGGTATTACATGTAGTTTGCTGCTTAGCATTTTCTATGGACAAAATAATTTTGAGTATTTCTTTTCAAATTATGATGCAGTTGTTCCTGAAGTGCCAGCTTATAAATATACCACAGGCCTATTATGAGAATGTATATGTGGGGCAGACCACATGTGAGCATACCTTCACATTGGAGCATTATGTGAAGGACTTTTTGCAAAGTGTAGTGCAGATAATTCCAACTGTGTATTTTATTTGTGGGAGGAATGCCTATGTGTGATTGCCTGAGAAATGGTATGGTACGTGTTATTTAGAGATAATTTTTCCCAAGATGTATCATACAGAAGATTTGGAACACTTAGAAGGAGAACAGCATGTAAGAGTGAAGCGAGGTGAAAGTGCAGCAGCTGTGGTTAGAGATATTTTTGGAGCAATGATACCAACTTTGGGAGTGATTTTGAATGATGTGAAGATTAGAAGGTTGGCGACTGTTGAGGACAAATTGTCAATAAATACAGCTAAATCATTGGTGTTCGTTGAAGGAGAGATGTTACCGATAAGGACGATGGTTTTGCAGAATCGTCTTGCTTTAGACGTCCTTCTGGCAAAAGAGGGAGGAGTTTGTAAACTTTTGAAGGTCCAAGAGTGCTATACTTATATACCAGATAACAGTAAAGATCTAGAGAAATATATAAGTAACATCACTGCCATTCATTATGAGATTAAGGATTTGACGGAGGAAACTGTGTGGGAAAAAGTTGGAAGGGGTTTTGGCTTGCGAACCTTGGAAAAGGATTCCTTGGTTATGTGTTGAAACCCCTCATCATAGTTGTGGCATGTGTGATTAGATTGTGGGGTTTAATAAGAGCCTACACGTGGTATAAGTATAGCAGATTGGAGAGATCATTGAAGGTGCAAGAGAAACGAATGGAAAGGCTGCAGGACAGTCAATATCGTAACCTCAAGAACATGGAAATGCTCAAGAGAGGAAGAGTGGCAACAAGTTCTGTTTAACTCGGTTCTTTCCCCAAGAATGGTGTAGTTTGTGATCACACAGGTCATCAAAGGGGGGGACGGATAGAGCGCCATGTTGTTTGAAAATTGTAGGGTGCATCATAATTATCCGTAGTCAGCACCCACATATTTAGAGGACTGTATTAACGTGTGATTTTAGAAAATCTAGAACTAATCGAGAGTATTGCAAGGTGTAGAATTGTGTCCATATCATTTGAAGACTAATGTAGTGCTTTGATTGAGAGAATTATGCCTTAAGTAACTTAGAAATTATTGCTTCATGTGTAAAATTTTGTATTAGGCTTGAACGTGCCGTATTAAACCTGCATGTGTAGGTTGCTACTGAAGAGAAAATGGTGTTTAACATGAGGAGGAATAGCGTTTCAGAAATGCAATGAAATAATGCTTTTAGAATGGTTTTAAATGTAATGCTCATGTTATAGTATTAGAAATGCATTTAAAAGTGTAAAGGCCTGAGACATGAAATTCCAGCAGAGGCCTAACTGTAGTTTTCGTAGCACAACCAGAAACACAGGGTTGAATGTTTTCCTTGGGAAAAGGCTTCTGATCGCAGTTGAATTTCGAAATGTAGCTTGTAGCGTGTACAGGATTGTTTCTCATGCATTTCTTTTGCAGGTGCAAGGACGTGAAGCTCGTTAGGTAGAATGATCCATTTTTTAGGAGTGGTGGGAGTGAGAACGAAGGGAGTGCGCTGGTATGCACGACTGCAACATTTGGCGGAGAAGGTGCCTGGGACCCAAGGACACAGCAACGTTTTTTGGACAATGATGGAATCGTGGTGGAAAACTCCAGAAGCAGACACCTGCCCAGAGTGGGCGTAACAAAGTTGTGTGTACTGTTTTGGAATTTTGTATTAGGGAAAGTGCCCCGAGGGAGGAGGGTTAGTCGCAGTCTCAGTCTTAGTCGAAGTGGGGTTAGAGTTGAAGTCAGCCTGGGTCCTGTTTAAGGCAGTCCAATTGGATATGCAGTTAGACAGGGGTCTCAGTGGGGACCAGGCAGGAGAAATTAAGGAGCATCTTAGAACGAGCTCGGTAGCTTGGGCTACTTCCCTAGAAAAGTGAATGTGCTTCTTAGGGAGCATTCACAGCTGACACCTTTTCTTTTGCCTGGGAGGTATGCTAAGTAGGGATGTCACCTTAGAGTTAGTGTAGGGACAGACTAATCTCTTCTTTCCTTTGGAGCAGATGCAGTCGAGACATCAAGTGGAAACGGTTATTGATTGTCTAATGCTTCTTGAACTTACGTTGCTCTTTATTTTGAGTCATCTGAGACTCTTGCGTAGGATTATGTTTGTATTAGTGCCAGTTTATTTCTTGAACCTCTTGCTGAGGTGCTTGTATGTTCAGTTTTTTTTGGCTTTGTAATAAATCTTTAAACTTTACTTCGTAGTCAGTGGTCCTTTGGATTGGGACGTATTTGCTCATTGGTGGAATTAGAGAACTTCCTTTACACTTCCTAACAGACAAAAAATTAAGTCGACCAGGGATTCCAAGGATTGGTAAGGTAAAATTCTATATGAGAATCCCAGCATCATCACTGCATTGTGGGGGAGTCGCCTCTGCAGCTCTGATTTTGTGGACCCTCATCCGTTTGAGGTGGTGTGCCTTTGAATTGTGTACTTTTCGGAGGCTGGGATGTTTGCAACTTGTGTCATTTGTGCTCTTGGGCAGATTTTGTTGCCTTGCACATTGTTTGTCTGCTACGTGTATTGGACTGCATGGGTTGTTGGTGCACATGAATGTGTCAGAGTGTGGCCTGCTCCTTTATGGACGTGATCCACACTGGGCTACCTCCATGTCGATTCATGCACCATGTCATTTATTTAGGCTGCTGCCATGCTATCGGTCATGCAGTGTCACTTGCTTAGTCAGTGTGGCTCACACAGCTGCTGCTTTTCTGGAACCATCACATGTGAGTGGATGGTAATGTCGTTGGTTATTCGGAGGGGGGCCTATATGTGCACAAGGTGGACGGGGGCCTAATTGGTGTTTGTATGTGTGCTGCAGTGTGCCATGGGTATCAGGGACATGTTCCACTGTCATTTTGTGTGTGCAGTGTGCTACACATGATTGTGCATGTGTGCCATTGTGCCCATCTCCTCCCGTCCCCAGAGTCACTCGTCATCACTCACCCTGTTGCTGTTGGGTCAAGTCATATCGTGCTGTGTCCAGGCCCCCAACTCCTGCCATCATCTCCACACTGGTGACTGTGGCCACCATTTCATCCACCTCATCCAGCTCCTCCTGTGGCGCAGGACTCCCACCTCCAGTCGCTGTTGCTGCCTTCCTGTTGGCAGCGAGTATCTTTTTGGTTTGCCTTTGCACATCATGCCAGCGCCTCTTGACCTCCTCCATTGACCTCCTCGCCACTCTGACTGCATTGAAGTTGGTGCCATATTTCCGTTTGTATTGCCAGTGCCGCAGTGGAGGTGACAAACAGTTGTTGGTAGTGTCCTATCACCTCCGTAACGATGACCCAGTCTTCCTGCGGACTGAACCCCATCTTCCTCTTCCTCTTCTCCTTGCCTTTCCCTAAACACGGGGTTCCATGCTGGTCCTCCATGGGGCTTGTGGGGTTTGGCTTGTCCTCTGTACTCGGTCCGGGTGCATCCACGGTGCTACGCAGTTTGAATTGGTTTTGGCGTGATTTTTTGTTTTGGCTTTTTATAGTGCGTTTTCCCACAAGACGCGTGGGTATTGCAGGGGTGTTTGCTGGTTTTTGATGATTTTGGTATCACGCTTTGGGGTATCGCAACTTTTTGGCCGTTTGTGTTTTGCATTTTTTGTAGGTCGCGTTGAATTTTGCGCAGTCATTTGGCACATTATCATGCTACTATCGCATGATGCCGCCGGGTTTGGAATTGGACTTTAAGCTGGTGTTATTTTATCGCAATAGACTGCGATATGCACAGTTGCTTTAAGCTAATTGTGCGATGGTTATCACACGTTCTTGAGAATATGCCCCTATATTGCATTGAATAATGATTTGGGATTTCTTATTAGGAATGTACTAAAATAGATTCAGTAGAAGTAGGCACAGTTTCCACAATACCTTCCAAAGGAATTCATTGATGTTTTGGTGTTTTGTGAATCACCTTATGTAATAATAGGTTGATTTAAAAAATACTGATTCATGGTGGGTCACAATTTGCAACCTACATCACTAATATGCATGAGGTGAGTCATAAATTAGGTTCCAATATGGTTGATTAGAGTCACAGGCATGGTGGCCTCCTGGGGTCAGCAGACCACCATGTCTGAGATTGGGTTTAAATAAAGCAACCTTTTTTAATGCAATGAGTTTTCCAGAAGTAAAATGGGATGTGTTTAGAAAATAATCATCTTACAACTATTTACTATGAAAAAACAATTTTTTTGTTCACATTTAAAGAGGAGAAGTGGTCCATTCTAGACCATTTCCTGTTTGTGAATGGGCACCACCCTATTTGGATTTAGTGGTAAAATATTAATGTTTTGTGACTGGATTATTGTCTCAAATGTTAATACGTGAGTTAGGTGTTGGACTTGGTCTTACCTGAAGGGTCACCCCCCAAACTATTTGCCTTCCCCCTCACATTCTTGCTGAATTGCTTTTTGCTGACTGTAGGATTCTGTGCACTTTACCGTGGCTAACCAGTGCAGACTTTAATGTATCATTCATTTTGAATATTGTTATTCAAGATTATAATCTAGATAATTTCATAGAGGGCTTTTACAATGGCGGGTAGGCAAATCTACCTGCCAGTTGTAAGAGCCAAATCAAGGAGGGGCAGTGCATCTTCCTAGAATTAAGGTGTTAGACAGTTTTAATTAGGGGTGGGTGAAGAATTCCGGTCCGCCGGTGGAGTTTGCATAGTTTTGCTAACTTCTCGCTCTGTGAGGAGTGCACAGTTCTGAAAAACTCCGCGAAGTAATGCGGAACAGACTTTTTTTTTCTCATGCAACTCGATAACAGTAATTTGACAAGTACTTGCAGGAAAAAATAACATGCTAAACCTCCTGGTGAGATTTCTCATCGTAGGCGGTCATAGCAGGTAGCAACTGCTTACGTTGAGAAATCTGCCATTCGCATTGAGGAAGCTCCCACTCAAGTACAATGTCTAGGGGCAGAAATCAGCAGCGCCTTCTAGTGTGAAATATAGTGCTGTTAGTGCTTATTTTACAGTGCATGACAAACTCTTGCCACTAAAAATCAGTGCAAGCAGTGTGACTTGACAGACTCTGCTGCTGGCGGAACCCTGCATAGTGCGGCCGAGTTTTTCCGACACTTTGCGGGTTTTCATGGAGTAAAACTCCACGAACTCTGCTCAGGCTTAGTTTCAATGGAAAAGTCAACGACCTTACTAAAGAAACTCTTAAAGAAGGCATGCTTAAAGGAAGCACTGTTACCATCCATTAAGAAAAACAATGGTAGCATGTCTAACAACAAAAATCTATGGGCTACAGTGGAAGTAGTGATGTCCAGATAATTATTTGAAGCTGTAGGGTACTTTGGCTATCAGATAAGACCAACAATTCATGTGAAGTGAATAAAACTGGTCATCCCTGGTCCAACTACTTCTAAAACTGACATCAAAGCTATGAAAGCCAAGGATGCAACAGAAACTCTAGGAAATAATTGCAAAACTCTTTCAACTACAGTATCAACTTTAGGTAAAAAAGAAAAGACTGTCTGACTAGACATCCCAAGTTAGATCATTCAGTAACACAAAAGGGTTTCTTGGGGTCAGATCAGTATCCCAGAAATTTTGAAGACAATAGTTAAACTCCCTGTAGGGAAGACTCCTAGCACTGAGGGACTAACGAACTCCTACAACAAAATCATAGATAGGTTTGCAACACTCCCTGCAAACACTTTTCAAACTTTCAGAGGAAAGAGGTTCAGGTGGAGAAAACTGCTGTAGTCCTAATCCTCAAGAGACCTATGTCCCCTTTGAATTCTCTAGCTATGGGCGAATTCACTTTTGGGAATGAACTATAGAGTTATGCCAATGTCCCTACTAATAAATGTTAAAATATCAAAAGACTTTTATACATTCTTGCGTGGTAGAACTACAATTCTGCTATATGTCCATCTTCCCAATTGGGATGGGTCAACATATAGCTGTGTTTTAGTATCTGCCACCTCCAAGCAATGCATGGTGGTAAGGGATAGAAAAAAATAAAAATGCCTCCCTCGCCATGCAACATGACTCCCACAGTGAGGAGGGCATTA
The DNA here is from genome assembly GCF_964261635.1 of Lissotriton helveticus. Taxonomy (NCBI): domain Eukaryota; kingdom Metazoa; phylum Chordata; class Amphibia; order Caudata; family Salamandridae; genus Lissotriton; species Lissotriton helveticus. The sequence continues at coordinate 1,712,367,402 of NC_136059.1, forward strand.
TCTTTTTTATTTTCAAAAGAAAATTATGTTCTTGGATTTTCTTAAAACAGAAACCAGTTCCGTGCAAGGCTCTGTCACATTGATGGAGCCCTGCACCAAACTGTGAGAGGCACTGACAAGAACCGGTGTAAAAATGTCTATCTTTAAATGTAATTATTTTTATGTAGCTCAAAATCCTCTTGCTCGGAAATCTTGGCGCTTTATCTGCCAAAGTCCCTTTGAAATCAGACCTCTTTGCTGCAAGGCCCTGCTTATGCGTCAGAGGTCCTGTAAATCCAAACAAATCCTCAACTTTTCAGTGTCTGAGGCAGCTCCTCTTGGTCACTTCACAGGCTCCTAAGACCTCAAGGACAGCTCTTTAGGGCCAGGACCTACTCCAGCAGAGGCCACCAGCAGGATCCAGTTCAGGTCCAGTTGCTACTGGTCAGCTGGCCACTTCAGGAAAAATAACTATTGTAGCTTGCTTTGTCACTATAGCCACACAGGAGATCAACAAATTTAAGCCTTGGAATCTACTTTTTAGCCATGGGTACAAGTGGTAGCAGGTCCAGTCTTACAGGGGTCCATAAACTGACTGCAAACTATCACATATTACACTTCTCTAAGGCACATCCAAGATGGCAATATCATTTTCCTCCAAAAGGGAGTCTGTGTGCAGACCAAGGATATGTTCAGAGAAGTCAACTGATTTGGGGATGAATTCCCCCTCTAACTGGCTACTACCAAACTATCTACAGGGGGCCTTTGGAGCAAAAGTCTTGTCTTACCCACCACTCCCTTTACACTTAACTATGAATAGCTTAACTGTGAATGGACAGGTCTGTCCCTGGTCCCTCTATACTTAATAAAGCTCCTGAACCCACCCCAGTTGCCCTTCATGCGTTGTTTTGTGTCACATACCTCTCATCTTGGTCTCTCTGTGAAAAGGCCTAAGTCATTGTTTTTGATCTGAGAGCAATGTTCACTTGTTATTAAAGGGAAGCATTGGCAGGGCCATCTGCTGGCAAGCTAATACTAATTAGCCACTGGGGGTTAAGCAGACAAAGTAACACTTTTTTAAGGTCAGTCTTCTTAAATATTCTTTACAAATCAGAATTCAAAATTGAATTGGATTTTAATTATTACAAATATTCCAGTAGCTTATCCCAAAACTGGAGATAGCGGGGTTATCATTTTTTTCTGAACTCTAGTTTTTCTCATAGGACAGCTACAGCCCTTTACGTGAAAACAGCTTTTGGGGGTTAGTCACTGTAGGTACATGTCAACACTGTATTTTTGCATGTACCACTATCAAATGCTGGGCATCCTATGTGGGGGCGACAATTCATACTTATGCGTGACTTATTTAATATTTAAAATGAGGGTTATTTCCGTTCACAAAGGGTTATTTTGAAAGGTTCACCTGCAGGAGCCAGGAAAAATTGATAAGCCGGGAGCAATATTTATTATGCCATCCTAATAGATGCATATCATGCGCTGCAGTCTGCAGATGGCATGTAACTTTTCCATGCAATTGGTTCATGCACCATATACTATGACCTTACTAGGAAGTTAGATAAGCCAATTACTATGTATTGTGGTCAGAGCACCTGCACTAGAAAGTGGACAGCAGTGCCTCGGCATGCAGGGTTAAAAAATCAGCAACATCAGTTCAGAAAAAAATGGATGTTACCACACAAAAAGAGGCACTTTCTCACAGATACTTTAGAAGGGCATCCAGCAAATCCAGCTCACCCTTTGGCTCAAATGCTGCAACAAGACGAAACAAGAATTGCAGCAATTGTGTTCTGGGAATCTAGCCTTAAGACAGATATTAGTCATCAGAGCACTAGCTCGTCCAATACCTTCAACTTTACCTTCACCAGCCCTTGGTTTTTCTGGAAAACCTAGCCAGGTAATTGAGTTTTTAGTCTTTCAGCTTTCACACTTTTGCCCAGGAGTGTGCTAAGGGCAATTACCTAACAAATTCTCTCACTGTACCAGCCTAATCATGGTAAAACTTGTGGTTGAACCATTGATTCTTGTATATCAAATTATGCTCATTTTAGATATTGAATAGTTTCACCAACTAGCACCACTGACCGCTTGGATTGGACCACAATAACCTTATTTCATCATGCGCTAGAGTAGGAGATTTAAAATAGTTAATCCACTCAAACTTGCCAACTACCTGCTGAATTCATATATTAGTACTACTAATTAAACATCAGTGAAGGAGCAAAAGATGAAGAGGCAGAGGCTATGATTTCCAGTGCTAGCAATCCTAGAGATTTTTCGCAGAAAAGGTCAACATTCCAGCTTCAAGAATCTTTGTTCAACATACAAAAAAAGCCAATGCAAATTGTAAAAGCCTGGACGTGCCTTGACAGAGAATTTAATCTATTCTGGTATGATCTGGCCTCACCAGCCTTTGGAAAGCACCAGACCCATCCTGTGTAATAGGGAAAAAGACGGCTAAGCAATGAACTCCCTTTGTCAAATCATATAGGGAAGGTCCCCGACCTTGTTTCTTATACCATCAATTTAAGAATATGGGGGCATATTAGCAAGAAATAGCTTAGCGCATTTTTTTTATAGCTGCCTATCGCTGGATATGTTAGGGAAGAAAACCTGCTATTAGCAACGTTTTTCTCCATTGTGCTAAATTATCCAGCAATAGTGGCAAAATGCGTAAATATCACTGGAAATCCAGCGATATTCACGCATTAACGCCAATGGGGACTTAACCTGAAAATCTACCTCCCATTGGATAAACAGGTAAGTCATGTTTTTAGCAGGCATTAGATTATAGGGATAATCGCACTTAGCACCATTTTTTTTATCGCTATGCCTGCCTTGCTAATAGGCGATAGCTGTGTTAGCGCCTGCTTTCAGTCGCTAACAGTTTGGTTACGCTCACTTTGCATGTCATTAGTAAAAAAATATCGCTGACATGCAAAGCGGGCCCCAAACCGGTCGATATCGCCTAAAAGCTGTCGCTAACTGCTGTTAGCGACAGCTTCCTAATAGGGCGATAAAAATATTGCCGCTTTAGCGGCAAAAAGTGATACTAATACAGCGATATCGCCCTTGCTAATATCTAAGCATGGGCGTAAAATCCGCTCCGCTCGCGGATTTTTCGGATTTTCGGCAAATCCGCAATCCGCGAACGCTCGCGAATTTGTCGAAAATCCGTGAATCCGCTCGCGGCGGATTTTTTGCTTGGTTGCGGCGCGCGGTGTGGTGCACGGCGTTCACTTTCCGTCATTTTAGCGTTTGCCGAGTTGTTTTTCTTTGCGAGTGACGCGCCATTTTAGATCTTGCTGCGTGTTCCCGCGGGAGTTTGTCGCCCGCGAATACGTACTCGCGGCTTGCCACCTTGCACAGCACACCTCGCGAGAGTTCGCAATTGCGAACACGTAGTTGCGGCGGAAAGGAACAATCTCGCACTTGCGAAATAGAGATTTTGCAATTTCGCACAAGAAAATCACCAGCAAACAGGATAAACCTTCAGAAAATTATGATTTTTATCAGAATCACTCCTCAGGTTGACATTTGCATGGCTTTTTTTTTTGCAAGGAGTCCATTTTGGGGGGGGGAGGAAGGAAGTGCCCCACAGTCTCCAACTTCCTGTTCCTGTCCAGCAGGCTCCTCCCAGTGCTTTGTCCATCTCCTGGTCACTTTCATTTGGATCTGGAGCTGGAAGGATTACTTTTTGTGGGTGCTGCTGGATATTTGGATTTGAGGCCTTTTTGACTGTCTTTGCATCACTTTTGGATTAGAAATCAACTTTCACAAGTAAGTTTGTTTGGGGCATTACAGTTGCTGCAAGTAAAATTTTGGAACTTTTTCAGAACATTAAATAAATTATATTGTGGGTAGCCACAGTATCCAGTAGGACCAGGGTTGGTTAGGGGTGCATGATACAACTGTTTTGTTGAATTTAAACACCATTTAGGCCATGGATGGGCTGGGATTGTGCTGATTTTTGTCTTTTTTTTGGGACTGCTGGTGGGGCCCTTTGCCCAGGGGTGGTGAGTGTTGCATGGGCCTAGTCTTTCTGTGGGGTGTCTTCTTAAATTTAAACATAATTGAGGCCATGGATGGGCTGGGATTGTGCTTATTTTATTGTTTTTTGTCGTTTTTGGGGGGGCTGCTGGTGTGGCCTTTTGCCCAGGGGTGGTGGGTGGTGCATGGACTGAGTGTGCCTGTGGTGTGGTCTCACTCTCTTTAATGTAAACATCATGGATGGCATTGGATTGTGGTGATTTCTGGCTGTTTTTCTGTTTTTTGGGGGTGTACTGTTGATGTGGACTGGCCATGTGGGTGGTGGTGGTGGCCATCTTGAGTGCTGGCTGCTACAGGCAACATGTGCTTGGGGTGTAAGGGGCCATTTTGAGGAGAGGCAGTGTCTGAGGCCTGCACTTATTTTGCCTACTTTTCATCCATTATGCCCAGGGGTAGTGAGTGTTGCATGGGCCTAGTGTGTTTTTGAGGGGTGTCTTCTTGAATTTAAACACCATTGAGGCCATGGATGGGCTGGGATTGTGCTGATTTTATTGTTTTTTGTCGTTTTTTTGGGCCTGCTGGTGGGGCCCTTTGCCCAGGGGTGGTGAGTGTTGCATGGGCCTAGTCTTTCTGTGGGGTGTCTTCTTGAATTTAAACATAATAGAGGCCATGGATGGGCTGGGATTGTGCTTATTTTATTGTTTTTTGTCGTTTTTGGGGGGCTGCTGGTGTGGCCTTTTGCCCAGGGGTGGTGGTGCATGGACTGAGTGTGCCTGTGGTGTGGTCTCACTCTCTTTAATGTAAACATCATGGATGGCATTGGATTGTGGTGATTTCTGGCTGTTTTTCTGTTTTTTGGGGGTGTACTGTTGATGTGGACTGGTCATGTGGGTGGTGGTGGTGGCCATCTTGAGTGCTGGCTGGTACAGGCAACATGTGCCTGGGGTGTAAGGGGCCATTTTGAGGAGAGGCAGTGTCTGAGGCCTGCACTTATTTTGCCTACTTTTCATCCATTATGCCCAGGGGTAGTGAGTGTTGCATGGGCCTAGTGTTTCTGAGGGGTGTCTTCTTGAATTTAAACACCATTGAGGCCATGGATGGGCTGGGATTGTGCTGATTTTATTGTTTTTTGTCGTTTTTTTGGGCCTGCTGGTGGGGCCCTTTGCCCAGGGGTGGTGAGTGTTGCATGGGCCTAGTCTTTCTGTGGGGTGTCTTCTTGAATTTAAACATAATTGAGGCCATGGATGGGCTGGGATTGTGCTTATTTTATTGTTTTTTGTCATTTTTGGGGGGCTGCTGGTGTGGCCTTTTGCCCAGGGGTGGTGGGTGGTGCATGGACTGAGTGTGCCTGTGGTGTGGTCTCACTCTCTTTAATGTAAACATCATGGATGGCGTTGGATTGTGGTGATTTCTGGCTGTTTTTCTGTTTTTTGGGGGTGTACTGTTGATGTGGACTGGCCATGTGGGTGGTGGTGGTGGCCATCTTGAGTGCTGGCTGGTACAGGCAACATGTGCCTGGGGTGTAAGGGGCCATTTTGAGGAGAGGCAGTGTCTGAGGCCTGCACTTATTTTGCCTACTTTTCATCCATTATGCCCAGGGGTAGTGAGTGTTGCATGGGCCTAGTGTTTCTGAGGGGTGTCTTCTTGAATTTAAACACCATTGAGGCCATGGATGGGCTGGGATTGTGCTGATTTTATTGTTTTTTGTCGTTTTTTTGGGCCTGCTGGTGGGGCCCTTTGCCCAGGGGTGGTGAGTGTTGCATGGGCCTAGTCTTTCTGTGGGGTGTCTTCTTGAATTTAAACATAATTGAGGCCATGGATGGGCTGGGATTGTGCTTATTTTATTGTTTTTTGTCGTTTTTGGGGGGCTGCTGGTGGGGCCCTTTGCCCAGGGGTGGTGGGTGGTGCATGGACTGAGTGTGCCTGTGGTGTGGTCTCACTCTCTTTAATGTAAACATCATGGATGGCGTTGGATTGTGGTGATTTCTGGCTGTTTTTCTGTTTTTTGGGGGTGTACTGTTGATGTGGACTGGCCATGTGGGTGGTGGTGGTGGCCATCTTGACTGCTGGCTGGTACAGGCAACATGTGCCTGGGGTGTAAGGGGCCATTTTGAGGAGAGGCAGTGTCTGAGGCCTGCACTTATTTTGCCTACTTTTCATCCATTATGCCCAGGGGTAGTGAGTGTTGCATACTTGCATGTCCGTAGTCTTTCTGTGGGGTGTCTTCAATGTAAACATCAAGGATGGCATGGGATTGTGCTCATTTTTCTGTGTTTTGTCGAATTTTTGTGGTGTATAACTGAACTGATGTTCCTCTGTCTTCCATTGCTTTTAGGTGCACAAGAAGACTCAAGAGAACCACCAGTGCCAGGAAGAAGTCCTGCAGCGGTGTGTGCAGCATAACGTCACGCGACGTCACGTCTGGACACAGAACCCTCTGCAACTCGTGCAACTGCTGCCTGCTGACCTGCTCTGAAGAGGATGGCCCCAAAAAAAGTAACCCGTAGCTCCTCTAGCAAGAAAGGTGCCAGTAAGGAGCAGAAGAAGCAAGTTACCAAGGAGACTGGTGTGCCGCCCGCCCCTTTTTTTGGGAGTAAAAAAAAAAGTATGCCTGCAGCAGCAGCAGCGGGATCTGCTGGGGACCAAGCTGGCAGCACCCCCCCCCCGCTCCATTGGGCTCAGTGCCACCACCACCACCACGCCAACTTAAGTCCAAGCCCTTGAGTGCTGCAGAGGCAGCCAGTATAGTTCTTCAATCACCATCGACCAGTGATGTTGGCTCATCGCAAGAAAGCAGCAGCAATGTCCCTCAATCAACACAGGTTGTTGTAGCTCATCTGACGAGTGTTGAACAACCACAGCCGCAACAACAATCACATGTGCAAGTACAAGCCCAAGTACATGTGGAAGGAGAGGCAGCGCAAGGAGATGCGCAAGCAGAGGTGCATGGAGGGTCACAAGTGCCCACAATAGTTGTTCCTCCCGAAGTAGGGGCACATCAGGAAATCGACAATCAAGGCGAGGTATCATTTGAGGAAGCCACTCCTCCTGCTGATCCTTCATTGTCTTCCACAACCCTAGCAAGGAAGAGATCAAGGGTGGTGTCTACATCCTCTTCAAGCACACCTCCTTCTGATGATACGGATCAAACTTGGGAACCAGCACCACAGCCGTCTGAGAGTGAGGCACACCATGATCCAACAAAGGTACTTAAGCGTAAAAGGAAGCTCGTCCAAAGTCTCAGACTTATGGAGTGTGATGAGGCTCAACAAGAAGTGGCGGATACTGCTGCTGATGAAGACTCTGCCAACGACGACCCAGTCATCATAAAGGTCACTGCAGCCCCAGCGGGCATGCAGCAAACAGACATTTTGACCCTAGCCCGAAGAGCTGCTGCGCGTGATGATGATGATGATGATGTTGTCGATGAGGAGGCAGTGGAAACACCACAATCATTGGAGTTAAGTAGTACACCAACTCGTCCCGCTTCCATATTTCTTTCTGGCAAGAAGAGACCTGCGTCAACCTCGACCTTAATTAGTGGCGGTGAAAGTGGAAAACGTACAAAAGTTGGGCAATCCAGATCCTCCACTTCATCTGGCATTAGCTTCATGACCACCACCACCAGTATCGCCGCCTCCTCCAGGTCCCACAGACACTTCAAGTCCCCAGTTTGGGACTTCTTTACTGTTTGTCCCAAAAATCCAAAGTTTGCCATTTGTACCCTTTGTAAGCTTGCAGTTAGTCGTGGTAAGTCAGGTAGCAACTATGGTACCGGCGGCCAGAGTGGTCATCTTGAGAGAAAGCACGCTGTCAAATGGTTTGCGCACCTAGCTGCGATCAAGAAAGGCCAAAATCAAGGAAACGTTGATGTTTCATCTGATGTTGACGAGCAGGAAGAAGACGTGTCAAACACTTCCCTTACACCCAGTACCCCTGTCAGCAGCACACCCAATGTGAGGCACACTAAGAGTGTTGGAGCGAGTGAGACACCAACGCACAAAAGTTCACCAGCGAGCAAAATTGGGTCAACGAAGTCATTATCAGCCCGTAAATGCTTGGTCCAGGGCAACATTAGAACAATGCTTACTTCAGACGTGCCATATGAACGCAACCACCCACTGACGCGTCTGTATAACACTAAGCTGGCTAAAATGCTAGCTGTGGACCTTCTACCTTTTTCTTTTGTAGAAGCGGTAGGTTTTCTTGAATTAGTTGCAACGCTCTGCCCTAAATGGAAGGTTCCGAGCCGGTTCTATTTTGCCAGAGTTGCGGTTCCAGCACTACATGAAGATGTGCTGCAGGCGATTGGGGCAGCTTTGCAGAAGAGTGCTGTTCACACAATACATCTGACAACAGACATGTGGACCAGTGGCCCAGGCGATGATTACATGTGCATCACTGCACACTGGGTCTCTTTTTCAGGTGTTATAGCAAAGCTAAACGCAGGTGTTGACCCGGACCAAGTTTTCAAAGCTGCTCGGAAACATGCAACACTAGCCATGTTTGGCTTGGAGAAAAGTCACACAGCAGAAAACCTTTTGGAAGAGTTTGACAAAAAGGTCTTGACAATGCTATCCCCCCTAAAACGCAAGATTGGTTATGTTTCCACGGATAATGGCGCCAATGTAGTTAAGGCCATGTTGAAGGGTGACCATGTTAGAGTGCCGTGTTTGGCGCACTGTATCAACCTGGTAGTTCAAAAATTCTTGAGTGATAAAGAGAGTCCAGCGTTCGAGGTAATGGCCACCTGCCGCAAAATGTGCAACCATTTCAGCCATTCTTTTAAGGCCCGGAAGCATCTGCGGAGACTGCTACTTGAACGTGGAATGCCAGTGAAAGCACTCATCCAGGAGGTGGCAACACGTTGGAACTCAACCTTCTACATGCTTGAGCGTCTGTATGAGCAGTATACGGTACTCGATCACTATTTCTTGACAGAGGCTACATCTCAGAAGGAGGACCTGCGGATGAGTAAGGCGCAATGGGCCATAGTTAAAAGCCTGACAGACATGCTTCGTCCTTTGAGTTCTTCACGCGTGCAGTCAGCCAGGAGGACTGTAATTTGGGAAAAGCTATCCCATTGTTGTGCATACTGGAGCACCAACTGATGGCGGTTTCTTCTGAGTTTCAAAAAGATGAAAAAAAAAAAAAACATTTCATTTTGTCTGAGAAATTATTACATCGCCTACGTGGTGATGAACGTCTTAAAAACATCAACTCAGATCAGCATTACATTTGTGCTACTATTCTGGATCCACGCTACAAAAAGGCGCTGGCAGACAACGCATTCTTTCCTTTCGCTGATGCAGATGTTCAAAAGTACAAACATTGGTTAGCCTGGTCAGCCAAGAGGTTTGAAAAAGAACGGCAGGTTATTGAAGGAGAAGCCAGTACATCAGCATCAGCATCAGCAGGCCATCCGCAGTCACAAGAATCCACTTCTGCACCTGTGGCTGGGGCACAAGTGACCTCTCAGCCGTTAAAGACACCGGCAACTGGATCATCTGCACCACACACAATGACAACACTAACAGTGGCTGGGGAGGAGGATTGGCTAAGTTTGATGGGGTATGGTTCTCGAAAAAATGTCACAGGCACAGCAAAAAGTAAGCAAAGTGGAGGAACAGTTGATGACCTTGAGTCGATGGTGCAGGACTATCTGAATGACTCAACAGAGGTCTTCCTTAATGATGAGCCATTGCAGTATTGGCATGGCAAAAAACAATTGTGGCCACAGCTCTTCAACCTGGCTATAAACTATTTGTCTTGCCCACTCGCAAGTGTGTCTTCTGAACGTGTTTTCAGTGCTGCTGGTGGCATTGTAACTCCCAAACGGAGCCGCCTCTCGCCCAAAAATGTGGAGCGGCTGACAATGATCAAGATGAATCAGCACCTCATACCACCAGATTACAAAGTACGAGAAAGCACGCCGCATGAAGACGAGGAGGACAGCAACGTAGATGAGGGGATTTTTTCTCTGTTCGGTGCCACTGACCTCATCCAGCCTGAATTCGCAGAGTTTGATGACGAAATCTTGTTCTTATTCCCTGACACCGAGCCCTGAAAATGAGACAATCAATCAAGAACTTTCTTTTTCGTCCTTATTCACTTTTATTCCTGTGTGCTTTGTGTCTCTCTTTCTTTGTTTTGCACAGTTAATTTAATTCAAACTTTAATCACCTAATCCCAAAAACAAGACCATCATCAGAACTGTCTTCACTTGTTTGCTTATTGATTTGAAGGTGCCGCAGTCTACATTCCTCAGGTTCACAAGTTCTGAAGAACATGCTCCTCTATCCTCCTCCTCCAGACTGCGATTTCCCTCCAAGCAGAGTGCTGGATTACGCACAATGAAGAAAGACTCAGCACTTGTGGGGGTGTTGTACTTCTTTGCGGGTGAGTTGACGGTTTTGGGCCCATTGCTGTGAAGCTCTAATAATGGACAAAAGTGTTTTGGACCAAATATGAGGTGGAAATTTCTTGCCGTTTTTGCTGACTTGCTTGCCTTTGAGGTGCTCTTTGGCGGGGTTCCGGGGGTTTTTGTGTAATTTTTGGTGTCTGTCGAAGCACTGCTGCGACAGTCTAATCTTGATTGCATTTGCTTTTCAGGAAATCCGTGGTGGAAAACAGGAGTTATGATGATTGATGATGATGACGACCTAGCTGCACAGCGCCGCGTTTGGACCGAAGGCCAAGAGACATTGTAAGTATGAGATTTAGCTTTTCCGCTGTTTGGGGGTGTTGTGTCGGGTGTTTTTTTGCGGGTGGGTTGGCGGGTCTTGCCTGGGGCATTCCTGGGAAGGTCTAATACCGGATACAAGTGTTTTGGACAAAATCCATAAGGAACAGCCTTTTTTTTGCCATTTCTTCAGACATCTTGCTCAATGTAGCGTTTTGGGGGGCTTCCTGCTGTTCGTGGGTGGGTTGCGGCCGGGGTCTCTGTCGAAGCACTGCTGCGACAGTCTAATCTTGATTGCATTTGCTTTTCAGGAAATCCGTGGTGGAAAACAGGAGTTATGATGATTGATGATGACCTAGCTGCACAGCGCGTTACTTTGGACCGAAGGCCGAGAGATATTGTAAGTATGAGATTTAGCTTTTTCGCTGTTTGGGGGTGTTGTCGCGTGTTTTTTTGCGGGTGGGTTGGCGGGTCTTGGCTGGGGCATTCCTGGGAAGGTCTAATGCCGGATAGAAGTGTTTTGGACAAAATCCTTAAGGAAAAGCCTTTTTTTTGCCATTTCTTCAGACATCTTGCTCAATGTAGCGTTTTGGGGGGCTTCCTGCTGTTCGTGGGTGGGTTGCGGCCGGGGTCTCTGTCGAAGCACTGCTGCGACAGTCTAATCTTGATTGCATTTGCTTTTCAGGAAATCCGTGGTGGAAAACAGGAGTTATGATGATTGATGATGATGACGACCTAGCTGCACAGCGCCGCGTTTGGACCGAAGGCCGAGAGACATTGTAAGTATGAGATTTAGCTTTTTCGTTGTTTGGTGGTGTTGTGTCGGGTGTTTTTTTGCGGGTGGGTTGGCGGGTCTTGCCTGGGGCATTCCTGGGAAGGTCTAATACCGGCTAGAAGTTTGTTGGACAAAATCCATAAGGAAACACCAGTTTTGGCACTTTTTGTAAGTTAGGGTTCGTTAGGGTTAGCCCTAGCAGCAGGATTGCATGTGTTTAGGGGGGTTCTATTGCAACGCGGTTCTGTTGTTGTAGAGCACTGTTGGAGCGATGCTGGCTATGGATACTTTTGCTTGCAGGCAAGTGGTTTGAATACAATCCACGGTCTGTATTTGGGTCTACTGTTACTTTCAAAGTACGTTTTGTAACCATTTTTCTGCTAGGCATCGTTTTTGGAGATATGATTGGGTTCTTCTACATTTTTGCGACTGGCTTTAGTAAGGGTCTTGGTGGGAGCATTGCTGGGAAGGTCAAATTTTGTTCTAAAACACAGTAGTACACCCACCTTGAGGGGAAAGATCCGCTATAATATTTTGGCCATACTTATTGATCCTTAAAAAGGTGACTCAGACAGAGCACGCAATTTCAAAAATATTGTACTGTCTATTAGGGAAATCAAAGTGTCACTTTTTGAACCACACAGCGTACATACCTTTTATTTATTTATCAGTGGTATTGTAATAGCACTTCCTGTTTTCCGTTCAATAATTACAGGCCGGGTTTCAGTCAACATCCGCCAGGCAGGCAGTGGACAGGGTGTCTCTTCTGTCAGTGGTCACCACCACATTGATGGACGAAGCGTCAGCTGGAATGGAGGAGTGCCGCCAATAAGAGGAATTGTTTGCTGCATGCAACTTACTTACCAATTTCAACAGGACAACTCCAACAACATACGCAATACAGATACAGTATCCATTGTTGTCTTTTATTCTATGAGTGTGACTGCATGTGCTTACCTTTAGTTTGTAACCAAAGATTGTCTGTAAACTCTGTATCTTCAATTATTGTTTGTCCATGCTCTGCTTTTTTTTTCTTCTCTCAACAAAACCTACCCAAAAAGAAACCCCCATTCCCATCCATTTTACAAACCCTAACCCTCTTCCCCCGGGCTGTGTTGTTTTGCTTGATGTCTGACTAAAATGACATCAATAATTCCACACACTTGCTGGGGAGGATAAGGTGATAGCAGCAACAGGCTGGTGAAGGAATACGAGGATATCTTCTAGACTTACTCAGCTTCAGTACTATATCTTCTAGTAGTAGTAGCCAATGTCAAATAAATTCAACGCAAGTACTAGTTATACTTGCAATACTTTACCATTTGTTAGGCTACATTATGGCACTGTTCTAGTGTACTGTCACCTGCTATTTTCTCGATCGTACCGTAACCGTTGTAATGCTACAGTAAGGAGTACAAACAAGGTTTCGTTTTCTTTTTTTCCATAGGCATGCAACTGCCACTGTGTCACACCACTAGTACCACCGCAATGAGGAAATGTCACCCGCCCAGGAATGACAACGTTAATCCCCATTTCACCTGGAGCCAGCCCTGGGCCTAGCCCTAATTTCTAACACAAATTACAGGTAAGATAAGCGTTTGGTGGGAGGTAGTATAATGGAGTATTATTTCGGAGTAGACAAGAGATTGACGGTTGTACTACTAAAGTTCTACGACTGTTCAGGAAAACAAAGTTACTGTTACACCCCCGCCCCCCACCCACCAGACTGAAAAGCAGTAAAAAACAGGAATGGTCAGATAAAGTTGAAAAATATATTTATTTATCCCTAACAAAATAATCTCCCTCACCCACCCTAACCCCAACGATTGTCTCTGAAACGTCCCAAAACGATCCCAACTCCCAAATCCCACCCCCCAAAAGTCTATAAAAAAAGGGCAAGGGACACTCCACTACTGGAGGGTGCTGGTGCTGGTGCATGATGCGGCATGGGCATCATACTCCTTGCGGAGGGTGGCAAGCTCGGAGCGGAGGCCCTTAACCAAGGTCTTATACCTCAGGACCTCCTGCTCCAGGTTGGACATGCGGACTCGTAGGCGGCGTTGGCGTTCCTTGCAGCTCCTGTGGGGGGCAGCTGGTATTTCGGTTGCTTGGCGGTGGCGGTCGGCTTTCTTAGCCCGGCTCGGTCCCGCTGGCTTAGTCACGGAGGAGGATGCAGTGGTCACAGTCGAAGATGTTGCCCCGCTCGACTGCGTGTCCTCCTCCTCCTCCAGGGCCACCAGCCGCCGATACTCGGCGACTGTGGCCTCCAGCCTCCGTTGCCGGGCCAATCTAGCCTGCTCCCTCCTTGTTGTTGATTTGGAAGGAGCAACTATATGAAGAAAGAAAGACATAGTCTGTAACCAATGCTCCTTATTAATAACACAAAGTGATTGAGCCGAAAGTTGGGTCACAGAGTACAAGTAGCAAATTGAAAGCACAGTACATAACTATTGAGGACAGTATCTATGTAACCTCCCACTTCTGCATCCTTGCTCTAACAGTAGTGGTAGTTTAATGAACTAATTCTACGACCACTATGGACTTCCATTACAGTCGACTATGACAGTACACCAGTCTTATTCTTCTTCTTCTCTCTTGTTTAGGGAAATGGGTACGTTATCTTATGCAAGCCGGCAGAATGACATGGACACAGCACAGTGAAGTTGCACCCGAGAAAAAAAGTTGCACACCATGATGATGGAGACAGACTTGCGTTACTGTACCGGTCCAGTACATGCAGGTGGTGAAGCTATTACTTTTCTATTACGGGTGGCACTGAGAATACTCTGTTACAAGGGCTACTGCTTAATTAATTTACCTTTCACCCTACAGTGCAAATGAGTACTAGAAAAGGAAACTGAAGAAGCTAACTAATTTGATTATCTATCACTTCACATGGGACGTATTTAATGACAGATGAGATGACTTTAGGTGCTTTGCTTAATATTGAGTGAACAGTGATACACCCACACATGAATGACGTACTACAAGTAAACTAAAGTTATTAAGAGAGGTACGGAGTGTCCACCGTAATAACCAGATATATGCTGTGAATGCAAACGCAATACAAAGTACTGCTACTATTCATGGTAGTATTGGACACATTTACAATTTCTTTTCCTTGCCTTCCCTGCACTGGGACGGACGTGCGGGTGCGGTGGTACATGCTCTTCAAGGTAACACTTACTTCACCTGGCGACCATCTACTCTCTCTAGATACACATGTGCTATGTAAGAGTCAGAGAATACCATGCTCCAGGCATCCATTCAGTCAAAGTATACGCACACATACAGTTTCTGTTTCACCCACCCAGGCTGCTGTCCTTCCACCCATCCTTGCTTCATCATTGACCCAGCCATGCACCATACCATATTCTTTCCTTCCCAGCCACCTCTGGGTCCAAGCAAACACATATCGTTCTTCTTTGCCAGCCATCATACAAGTTCGCGTCCCACTTACTTACACCCTTCTTTCGCTTTTCGTTCATCCCATCCATCACGTTCGTCTAAGAACTTATTGGGATTCTTCTCACCAAAAACTTCACAGCTAAGTCGAAGTACATTTCGAGGAGGCTACTACCTGGTTGATTTGTAATTGTAATACACCCGTGCAGAAAGCACACTATGCAGTCTTCAATCTCAATAAGTAAGGAATATATAGCTTACCTGTTTCCGCCACCACCGTTTGATCCCCCACAGGAACGGCCACCAGCTCTTCTAACGCCGCCTCCTCCCCAGAGGCCTCCGAGTCCAAGTCCAACACAGCCACCTCCGCGCTGGCCCCGTCACTAGATGTTACACCTACAAAGTACATTTAAGAATGTTAGAATTCACCACTCACTACTATATAATATTTGGTCTAGGAGAAATGTTAAAAAAACAGAATACAATGTAATAATTTGTGACTGTCTACTCCATAGTAAAAATGTCCCATTTTCCAGGGAAGGCTGTTGTCTTGCTGCACTTTTATGCACAACTGATGAATGCTTGCTTTTGATTTTTAACACGCACCACTTTTTCTCCTAACAGACAGAAGCTTGACTCCTGAGTCCTAAGAACACGACCAGGATCAAGTTCAAACTAGGTGAGAGTTCGGCTCGACCACAAGAAATGTGTCCAATTAATCGTCAGCACTAACCACTTTTCCGTTTACAGTTAAATAGTTTTATGACAAAGTAGATTTTAATAAATGTGTTTACTTTTAATAAAGCTTTTACACTTAAATAGACTCTGTGGTTTTTGTTCCTCTAGACTAGAGTGGATGAGCTAAAGGTTTTGGAATTTTTGCAAGCATGAGTGCCTCTGACACTTCTTGACTGTGCTGTGACTCCGTACTACTCTCTTGTCCTGCGTACGATAATCTAGAGATCATTGGGGATCTATAATCGGTGACTTCGGGAGCTGAATGACTCTGCCACACTATCTAGTCAGTAAGGAGACAGTGCATAGAGGTATTGCTGAATATAATGGGAGTCCAATGGAATTGCCAAATGTCCAATCTTAGTTAGCTACACAGACAGACTAATAAGAATAGTCTAGTAATACCACAGGGAGTCATATTCGAGGCAGGATAAGAATTTATATCCAGTCTACAAGAAGATCAAAGACGATTTAGAAAAAATCGAATGAGGAACGCTAGGAAAAAATATGTACTGTTTATTAAAATGTAAACTTACTGGGGCCAGCAAAGGAGCCCTCGCCTGCCCGATCCTGGCCTGCATCCTCAGCACCCTCCTCCTGTGTCCTCTTGCCCTTGGGGGGAGCTGATGTACAACATGAAAGAAAGAAAAACCAGAAAACATGGATGAGATTTTTCAACCAAATCAAACATTTCAAAAGAACAATAACAACATATTTTGGAAAAATAGCAAATAGATAGACAACTATTCCACGGGATCTATCTCATGTGGTATACTACGTTATTCGTATTGCCTGATTTGCGGAACGTTGACTTAGAAAGTTCCTATGTAACTCAATAAACAGACTACTAAAGAGGTTTGCCTAGGCCTGGCACTGCAGGCAGCAGTGCGCAACACGTGACAGACAAAGTCCATCCTGCTTGCAGATCAGTGAATACTCAAACTATCAATCCACCCGCCACCACCGCCACTATTTCTTCTGATAGCCATGTGACTGTCTAAAGGAAGGACTGGACTTCAGTCTGTTGGGGCTGATTTATAAGTCCCTTGCGGAAGTTGCGGCTGATTTTCCTCCATTGTTGCGTGCCTTTTCTGACGCAGCGGCAGAACAAAAGACTCGCCATGGTGTGGGTGCGGCGTATATATTAAAAAAAAAAACACATATGGGCATATGGGCGATGCATCACGTTGTAAAGCCCTGCGCCATCAGGGGGCGTTCCGGCGCAAGGGAGGGCGTACCTGCGCAGGAACGAATCCTAAAAGTGGCTGAGGGAAATCTACAAGATGTCAATCAGTCACTTTTAGGACAATGATGCATGACTCAAACCCTGCGCGCTTGAAGCCGACGTACGGCTTGATGCAGCATTGGGGAGATAGGGTACCCCAGAGCATTGCTGGAGCTGCGCCATCGTTGGCACGCAACTCCAGCAATGCGCTGCCTTTACGGCACAGATGCGTAAGGCTTCTGTGACGTTTTGGGCCAATGGGTGGTGGTGGCATGGCACACAATTACTGCCGCATCCCTGCTACTTTGCAGGGATGCGCCGGTAATTGAAAATATGACCCTTACTGTCTAGCATTACGCAGTTCTTTTCTTTACAGTACACTCATACATAATTTCTCAGGCCAATGAAATGCTTCTGAACACAACATACAAAACAAAGAAGCATAGTAGCAAGCAAGGCTACTGAGAAGGAGAGCAGTGCACCTGAAAATGAAATGCATAGAAGATTTTGAAATATAATTTACCTCAATGTAATCGGCAGCATTATTGCTCTTGGTAAAGAACAAAGATTTGCAAATAACAGAGCAGGATAAAACAGAGTAGTAAATGTACTACTACTACTACTCACCAAGCCCGGGGACCTCTACGCCGAGCGCGTCCAGCAAGTCCCGCTCCCGGTCCATGACATCGGTCCAGCGGTGGGTGGCCTGGTTATATGTGCGCCGGACCCCAGAGATCTTGTACATGGCCCGGCACACCTTCTCCCACCGCTGGCGGCGCTCCCGGATGCCATAGCCGGTCGCGATCTTGCCGCCTCCCAGGATCGTCTTGGGGAGGCGGCGCTGGACGTGGAAGATCAGTGCCGCCACTTCCTCCGCGCTGAAGATCTCCCTCGGGACCACTTGCTCCCCCCTTAAACGCCCGCACGGGAGCCGGGTACGGGGTGCGGGACCCTTCCCCTTCTCAGGGTGCTTCCCGGCTCCCTTTACCATGGTCTGGGCAGAAATAAACTTAAATGATAAAGAAGAAATAGAATAGTGAAGAAGAAAAGAAAAGAGTTTAAAAAAGTAGTTTAAAAGTAACTAAAAGCTGCAGAAAACACAAAAATATAGAGCTAGAAAAATAGAGGGTTAGATAATAAGTAAAATTAGATCAAAAAAACTTCAAACAAGCAAAGGATGGCAGAGATTGAGAGAGGATAGAGAAAGCATGCCCAGAACCATAGCAATGAATGAGAAACAAGATGGCCGCGCCCGTTCACGACCGCGTGGGTAAGTTCGCGCGAGATTTTCCTTGCGAGTACGCGCGAAATTGTACTAGCGAGCAGCACACTTTGCGAGATTACACATAGCGGGCGGAAACGGAATTACGTCACGCCAACAAGATGGCCGCGCCCGTGTACGACCGATAGGGTAACTTGGCAAACGAATAGCTAGAAGCGCCTCGCGAACACACGCAAGATCACGCGAACATACACGTCGCAACAAAAACAATTTTGTATTCGCACGTATTCGCGGCTTCCGAAATCGATCTCGCACGGATTCGCGCCCCAAAAAACGCGCGAAATTGCAGAAAAAACGATTTTAGCTAAAATGAAAGCAATGAGCAGGTGCAAAAGTTCAAACTTAACATTAGTAACATTCAAGGTAGTGCTTCCTGATGGGCCCCTCCAGAGTTTGCAACTATTCTATGACCCTGCTATGACCCAAACAGCAGGCTCATAGAATAGCACCATAAAGGTCCTGTGAAAAAAAAAATTCACTGCAACAAAAAGCAAATTACAGATAAGGAAGGAAGCAGGTGCCAGCCAGACTGGAACTTTCAAAATTACTGACACATTAATGAAACACAAATTAATTGATGGCAGTTGAAGAAGGGCAGGTGTGCTTGCTTTTTTCAACCACCATAATCTACAGTGATAAATAAACCTAATAGGTGCCAGTGAGGATGTACTAGAGGGTGGCATGGGTGTCCCAGAGGGTGGCAGTGGTGAAACAGAGGGTGCTGTGAACCTGTGATGATAAACCAGACGTAGAAACAACATAGTCGCGGCCGTTGCAAGCCGAAAAGTAAGTTCGCAATTGCGAACTTGTCCCAAAATCGGCGCGAACACGCGCCAACACAAAAAACGGAAAAATCCGCAAATCCGCTAGAGTTCGCGGATCTTCGCGGATTGCGAATCCGTAAATACGCAAGTTCGCGGATTGCCAATCCGCAAAATCCGCCCCCTTGTTTTTGTAGTTCCCGTCTTGTTGGACTTTGGAGTCAGTGATACGTACATTGATGAGAATTGGGTGGCAAAAAGAAAATTCCTTGAATATTCAAGAAAGCACAGGAGTTGGTTAAAATAGTAGATGACACTCAGCTGGTGTTTGGTGCAGTTATAGAAAGAACTATTCCTTTGGTGATAACTTTGGGACAGAATAGGAAAATAGTGTTGTTTGGTTCCTGTAAGACTAATTATGTAGTGGTGGTCAGGTTCTTCAAATCTTAACCCTATATCTATTCAGGAACCAGAATAATATCTCTTCTTGCAGTTTTGTCATGAACATTGATCACCATCCATTGATTACTAGTCTTTAAAAGAAGTTAAAACTTAAAGTTCCACAACAAACATAATAATCTGGAATCTGTTGTTGATTGCTGAAAGATTTCAAGCATTCACTGAAATCTTTATGAGAGCCAAAGAATTTTCCTACCAAAATACTTGGACCTAAGTTGTGCCATAACACTTGAACTTGTCTCTACAGATCTTGTTTGTCGAATGTATTCTCTATCAGAGACTGAAAAATAGGTTCTGAAATGATGGCATTAGGAAAATCTGCTAAGTGGATTTTGGCAGAGAGTTTTAAACAGACCCTGACTAGACTATAGAGGATTAAATAACTTGACCATTAAATACCACTATACACTTTCTCTAATTAAAGATTAGGTCTGGGCAGAGTTTGCAGAGTCCCGTTACACGGAACTCTGAGAAGTGAGCAAAAAACTCAGCACCACTTCCCGGAGTTCCCCAAGCTGCGGAGTGCGTTTGGTCGTAGGGGAAAAGACGGGTAAGCAATGAACTCCCTTTGACAAAGGATGATTTTCAGTGCTGGGTGTTTGTCCAGCGGAATGGCTCCATGCATAGTGCAAGAGGGTGCTGCTTCTTTTTTTGCCACTCAAGTAGATTTCCTACCGGTGAAGCTTTCTCAATGCGAGCGGAAGGTTTCTCAATGCGAGCGGTCACGAACATCGGCGACTGCCCGTGTTGAGAAATCTGACCACCCACATTGAGAAATCTCGCAGAGAGGTGGATTTTCCACACTCGCCAACTTTATTTTGGCGAGAGCAAGCGAGGAAAACACTCAGCTCTACATAGTGGAGCAGAGCATTTTTGGAACTACGCGGAGTTTGGAAACTTCACAATTTCTTCGAACGGAGCGGAGCTCCCCACCCAAGCCTATTAAAATATGTAATAAAATCTGTGAGACATGCATGCATTTTACCAAATGAGATCTTCATGGTCCTTACCATCTCTTGCTCATTAACCTAGGAGATGATTTTAAAACTGCATTCCACACCACCTTTGGCCACGTTGAGTACAGGGTCATTCCTTTCAGGCTATGTAATGCCCCAGTTATATTCCAAAGATCTACGGATCATGTATTTCCCGAAATATACAATAGTTCATAGTTTTTTACTTGGACAAGAGGCTCATTTGTTCTTAAAAAAAGATACATCAACTGTTCTACAAGCCCAAATAATGTGATTATAATCAATCTAAAGTGGAATATTTAGATTTCTATTTAAATTCACATGGAATCTAAATGGATCCCAATAAGTTACAGAAATGGTGGGTTGCCATCATTATACTGATTGCTTTATCCAGTTAACCTGTATTATTGCCAGGTTACTAAATAAAAGGTAGTTCTTAGAAATTGTGTTCGCTGGGACTGCATGGCAAAACAAGCCTTTTGCGCACTGAAGGCAGCATTCACTTGTTTCCCATGTTAAGACACCCCAACCCACTAATAAAATTTATTGTAAATACAGATGCTTCTGACAGGGTAATCTGAACTTTTTTTCTAGATGAAAATGACAGTCTAAAACACCTGCTAAACAAATGATCTAATATTCTAACAAACTGCGAGCGAAACCTCTCAGTATCTGAAAAAGAATTATGGGCAATGAAGTTTGCCTGCTTTCAGAGGAAACATTTCGTATAAATATTTAAAAACTAAAGTTTTACAGATGTGTCATGACTCGCCAATAGCAAGGCTTATATGATTTAGAATAAAAATAATCCTTTGAATCTTTTGGTGGCCTTCAGTCTGAGAAGATGTAGAACAATATGTGGTCTCTTGCTCAGTCTGGGCCTATAATAAGTTTCTTCACACAAAAATGCTAGATTCTTTCAGCAACTGATTATTCCTGCAGAACCGTGGCAAACTATCCCATTAGATTGTATGTGTATAGTGTACTTTGGGGGATTATGGTTATGGTGGATCCCTATTGTATGTTGGGCCACTTTTCTCCACTAAAGAGTATCCCATCAGCAAAGATTACTAGGAACAACTAGGGGTGGCTCTAATCAGTAAGGCTGAGCCTTATAAACAATACAACAAAAGAGAGAAGCCAAAACTGATACTATAACTCATATACCTATATATCATCCAAATAAAGAATTCTATTCAAGACTGGGAAGTGCTATTTAATAGCTATTTATTCAACAAAATTTGCTGCAAGGTACATTGGATTAACCTTAGTACATCATGTCAATTATAAATTGATAACAACAATGAAAAAGGACACGAAACAAGATAAAATCTCGATCATACAATCATACAATCACTAATCATGCATATCACGGTCATCCCACTAGCGTTCATACATTCATACAAAATACTTCACACAAACTGGTGAGTTCAGTGCAGCAGTGTGAAAAGTAATAGATCTGCTATGTACTCAACGAAAATCGAAAATAGGTTGTTTTTAAACAATGCACTTCTTACAATTCGATTAGATCAACTTTTTAGGGGGTTAAACAGAAGTGAATGTGCAGTTATAAATCCTGGTGTCACACAGTCAAACATCAGAATACCAATAGCAGACCAAGAGAAGGCCTACGCGTTTCGAATCCCCCACACTCTTGGGGATTCTCCTCAGGGCCAAGCAACTCTGGAAAAGAGGAAAAGAAACCTATGTAAAACGGTCTTGTGAAAAAAGAACACTAGGGAGAACTACAACACCTCAAGTCACACAGCTTACCAAAATCAGTGGATCCAAAGAAACGAAATCCTGACAGAAGAGTCCTGCAGTCATTTAAATAAACAAAATCAAAAAAGAAGAAAAAAATAATAATGAAAGGAAAATTAATCAATAATGTGACCTAAAAAGAAGCTCATATGTGAATCATGAGGAATAGCCTGTATAGGTTACCTCTCCATAGAAATGGCGTGTCCTAGATGGCAGGAGATGTGTAGGTGGCTGCCGGGGGATTATGGTTATGGTGGATCCCTATTGTATGTTGGGCCACTTTTCTCCACTAAACAGTATGCCATCAGCAAAGATTACAGCAAAAGTTTTCCTTCAAGACATATTCCATTTACACTGATTTCTGTAAACCATAATCTCTGATCATAGTTTACAGTTGGATTCCCATTTGTTGGAAGTTCAAAATAAGCCCGGTCAAAAACATTAAATTGGATGAGTTTCAATCTGGACTTGATCACCACTTCTTCCGGGTGCATTAAGGCTGACTCCAATTGAGATCATCGATATTTCCCCAACTCCGATTCCCACTTAGCCCTCAGTGTCTGTTTGTCTGGTACATTAATTATTGACCATTGTAATAAACTGAGGAAACAGCTTTTTCTGTCAGCTCAACTATTAAAAGCCTGCCTTCTAAAAGCACAGATTCAGGTAGGTCCAGAGCTATATCATCCACCCTCCATGCATGCCTGAGCTGTAAGTATCTGATACACCGAACATCATGGACCTGGTAGTCCCTCTGGAGAGATTAAAAGGAGATAAAGCCCCTGTTATCCAGAGGCCCCCCACTTTGGAGGTGCAGCTAAGATCATAGGAGTGAAGGCCCAAATGTTTCCCCATCTCTCTAAGATATGCCCCCATTAATAATGGGGTTTCCCGAGTGAGCCTACAAGCCCACGCGATGAGTTTGTTCATTCGAACCCAAGATCTAAACACCACCTGTGTAGCAGGAAAGAACCAACTCACCCATTTCCCCCGTAAAGGTAATACTAGAAGCGACACCAGCTAAACAAAGTTCGCACATAAGTAACGTGGTCCCTGGGGTATTACCCCAATCATTGATAGTGATAGGTGAGAGGCCAAGTATAAGGCTAGGACATCAGGGAAAGCAATACCCTGATTGTATTTGTTCTGCTGCAGTGTACTGAGGGCCTCCAAAGACAGTCTGTCATCCCACAGCACCCTCCTACGTTCTTCAACAATCTTGGTAAATATCCCTGCAGGGATTTTATAATAGGTGTTTTAGAGGACATAGAGTTATTTGTGGAGGGTGACTATCTTGATCATGATCGCCTCCCCAATATGGTGAAGGACAGCTTCCTCAAACATTTCACGCCAGCCTGGAATGCTGTATGTATTTTGTGTATTATGAGAAGATTATGCTTCAGTCCCCTCTACGGGACTGGGGTCATGTAAATCCTCAGATACTGAAATCCCTCCTGGTCAAAGCCCAGCCTCCCAGGGAGAACTGATGGGTACAAGCATCCACCAGCAGGGAAAAGAACTGACGTGGTATGGGGCATCCTGAGTGGGCACCTTACCTTTCAAACACTCGGAACATCTTGGAAAGCAACACTTCAGGGTGAGTGAGATATAGGAGGATGTTACCTACGTATAATGAGATCTTTTCCTCATCTATCGGCGACCCAGAGGCATGAAAACCTTTAATGGTCAGGTGTGCTTGGACTAGACATGTCAGTGGCTGCAACACTAGAGTAAACTGTAAGGGTCACAGGGGACAGCCCTGCCGCGTTCCCCTTTATATGAAGAAGTTCACCTACAGAACCCTATTCACTTGTACAGCGGTCATAGGGCCATGGTATAGGAGTGCTACCCACTTCAGAAACTGGGAGCCAAAGGTTATAGAGTCGCCATCATAAAAGGCCAATCGACAGAATCAAATGCTTTTCCACATCTAATGAGATAAAAACATGAGGGTTAGTTGGGGTCAGGACCTCCCCAACCAATTATGAAGCCTGCAAAGGTTGTACCTAGTTGAGCACCCAGGCATAAGGCCAAATTAGTCTCTGTGAATTAGAGTGGATAAAACACCTGCAAATCTCGAGGGTAGTAGCGTAGGGAGTATCTTAGTCTCTACATTATGTAATGAGACAGGGCAATACGATCCACACCTAGAGGGTGGCTTCCCCATTTTAGTTATCACCACTATTGTGGCCTAATGCAATTCTAGTGGAGGTATTCCATCTTCTGGGCCCTTAGATACATGTTGAGAAGGTGAGGAGTGAGTTCTGATGCATATCTCTTTAAACCATTTGGGTGGGATACCATTGGGTCCCAGTGTTTTACTCAAATTTATTTTAGCTATGGCTGCCTCTATTTTGACAAGAGAAGTTTCCTCCCGGAGGATATCGCAGCTTTCTTCTTGGAGGGTTGTTAATCAACACTTATACTCTTCTATTTCTGACTGCGTTGCCTGTGTTTGCATATAATATTGAGTCTTATAAAAGGTAGCAAATATTCCTACTATGTCCCTATCTGTTGTGTAGATATGACCATCTGCTCCCTCTATGCGGTGTATCCATATAGTCTCTATCTCCCTGAAGCCCAGCTACACTAGCAATTTACCCACCATGTCCCCGGTGTCACAAATGCTTTATATTCATCACGCATGGCATTTACCTTTCCCAGATGGAAGGTGTCTTAGGGCACTGCATTAGTTAGCTCTGTCTTCTTCAGCTTGGATTCTAACGCCTCCACCTCCTGAACCCCATGATGCTCTGGGCTCTATCTCTCATCACTGTTTTATATGCCTCCCATAAGATTACTGCAGAGTCCATCAAAACTTTATTCTCAGGAGAAATACAGTTCAGTTTCCTCACAGAGTTCACGTACTATAGTCACATCCCTCAACTACCATGCATTCAATTTTCATCCCACCCCAGTGCTCTGGGGTTTCTGTCCTATTGTAATCAGGGTGGGGTGTGATCAGATACCCCTCTATCTATGTATTCTGCACGTTAAAATGCCCCTTCCTCTCCAGCCAGCATGGAGACTTGGTCTAATATGGAGAATACTTTATGCATACCTGAATGGTAGGAGTAGTCCCTGATTGTTGGGTGCTGACAGCGCCACAGGTCAGTGATTCTCAGGGTCACTGCAAAGTGGGCCAGGGGTTTTTCCCCAGTTGTATGTGAGAGAGTTCAAGACCTATCAATTTTGATAGACATACCACCATTAAGATCTCCCACAAAAATATGGAGAGATCAATCAATCAATCAATCAATACATTTATAGAGCGCACTACTCACCCGTAGGGTCTCAAGGCGCTAGGAGGGGGGGTGCCGTTACTGCTCGAACAGCCAGGTCTTGAGCTTCTTCCTGAAGGAGAGGTGGTCTTGGGTCAGGCGCAGGTCGGTCGGGAGGGAGTTCCAGGTCTTGGCGGCCAGGTAGGAGAAGGACCTTCCTCCTGTTGTCGCTCTTCGGATGCGTGGGACGGCGGCGAGGGCGTGGCTGGATGATCTGAGGTGGCGCTTGGGAGCGTAGAAGTTGATTCGGTTGTTGAGGTAGCTCGGGCCTTGGTCGTGTAGGGCTTTGTGTGCGTGGGTGAGGAGACGGAAGGTGATTCTTTTGTTGACGGGGACCCAGTGCAGGTCTCTCAGATGTCCGGAGATGTGGCTGTTTCGTGGGATGTCGAGGATGAGTCTGGCTGCGGCGTTCTGGATCCGCTGGAGTCTCTTCTGGAGCTTGGCGGTGGTTCCGGCGTAGAGGGCGTTGCCGTAGTCCAGTCGGCTGGTGACGAGGGCCTGGGTGACAGTCTTCCTGGTCTCGGTGGGGATCCACCAGAAGATCTTCCGTAGCATGCGTAGGATGTTGAAGCATGACGAGGAGACGGCGTTGACTTGTCTGGTCATGGAGAGGGAGGAGTCCAGGATGAAGCCCAGGTTGCGTGCGTGGTCCGTCGGTTTGGGTGCGGTGCCCAGGGCGGGGGGCCACCAGGAGTCGTCCCAGGCGGAGGGCGAGGAGCCCAGGATGAGGACCTCCGTCTTGTCTGAGTTCAGTTTCAGGCGGCTGGTCGTCATCCACTCTGCTACATCTCTCATCCCTTCGTGCAGGTTGGCTCTGGCGGCGGCGGGGTCGTTGGTCAGGGAGAGGATCAGCTGGGTGTCGTCGGCGTAGGAGATTATGTTGAGGTTGTGTTGGCGTGCGATGGCCGCGAGGGGGCTCATGTAGACGTTGAAGAGGGTGGGACTCAACGAGGATCCTTGAGGGACGCCGCAGATGACTTCGGTGGCCTCTGATTTGTACGGTGGTAGGCGGACTCTCTGTGTTCTTCCGTCGAGGAAGGAGGTGATCCATTCCAGTGCCTTCTCCTGGATTCCGATGTTGCTGAGGCGCTGCACTAGGGTGCGGTGGCAGACAGTGTCGAATGCCGCGGAGAGGTCCAGGAGGATGAGGGCCGCTGTTTCTCCGTTGTCCATCAGGGTTCGGATGTCATCGGTGGCGGCGATGAGGGCGGTCTCGGTGCTGTGGTTGGCTCGGAAGCCGGACTGTGAGGGGTCGAGGGATCCATTCATCTCGAGGAAGGCGGCCAGCTGCTTGTTGACGGTCTTTTCGATGACTTTGGCCGGGAACGGGAGGAGCGAGATGGGACGGTAATTCTTGAGTTCGGTTGGGTCCGCTGTAGGTTTCTTGAGTAGAGCGCTGAGTTCTGCGTGCTTCCAGCTCTCCGGGAAGGTGGCGGTGTCGAAGGAGGTGTTGATAATGTCCCGCAGGTGGGGTGCGATGACAACGTCGGCCTTGTTGAAGACGTGGTGAGGGCAGGGGTCGGTCGGAGATCCGGAGTGGACGGAGTTCATTGTGCGGATGGTGTCTTCGGTGCTGATCGGAGTCCAGGCGCGGAGGGTGGTGGTGGGTGGCGTTGCTGCGGTTGTGGCGTGCGTCGGTTGGATGCTGAAGCTGTTGTGTATGTCCGCGATCTTGTTGTGGAAGTAAGAGGCGAGGGAGTTGCAGAGGTCTTGCGACGGGGTGATGTCGTTGTTTCCGGCGTTGGGGTTGGAGAGCTCTTTCACGATGTTGAAGAGTTCCTTGCAGTTGTGTGCGTTGTTGTCCAGCCGGTCCTTGTATGCATTTTTCTTGGTGGCGCGGATCAGTTGGTGGTGTTTCCGGGTGGCGAGGTTGAGGGTGGTCATGTTGTCCATTGTTGGTTCCCTTCTCCATACTTTCTCGAGGGCTCGGCAGTTCTTCTTGGAGCTCTTGAGTTCGTCGGTGAACCAAGGGGTTTTTCTGCTGCCGGGTCTGCTGGGCGGGGCCCTCAGAGGGGCGAGTTCCTCCGCGCAGTTGCTGATCCACTTCGTGAGGTTGTCGGCGGCCTGGCTGGGGTTCGCTGAGCTGGCAGGAGGGTGCTGGTTTAGGGAGGCGGTGAGCTGGTCGGCTGTGATCTTGTTCCAGCTTCTTCGGGCAACCTGTTGCTGGTGGTGGTGGATCGTCGTTCTTTTGAAGGTGAAGTGGACGCAGCTGTGGTCCGTCCAGTGAAGTTCTGTTGCGTGACTGAAGGCGATGTCTTTGCTGGATGAGAAGACGGCGTCGAGTGTGTGTCCGGCGAGGTGGGTGGGGGTGGACACCAGCTGCTTGAGTCCGAGGTTGGCGAGGTTGTCGAGCAGGGTGGTGGTGTTGCGGTCGCTGTTGTTCTCCAGGTGGAAGTTGAGGTCCCCCAGGAGGATGTAGTCGGCGGAGGGGAGTGCGTGCGGGCTGATGAAGTCGGCGATGTCCTCGCTGAATCGTGTGCGTGGTCCCGGGGGTCGGTAGATCAGGGTGCCTCTGAGGGTGGTCCTCGGGTCGGTGTGGATCTGGAAGTGCAGGTGTTCGGCGGTGGTTAGGGTGTTGTCGGTGTTGGTCGTGATGCGGATGGTGTCTCTGTGGATGATGGCGATGCCTCCTCCCATCTGGTTGGCGGTGCGGTCCCTCCGGGTGATCTTGTAGATCTTGGAGAGATGAGTCTGTTTCCAATAATATGCCCATCACCTTATCGAGAGTGGGTTGCCGGAGTCGGGGTGCATAGACACTTATAAATGTAGCAACTAGTCCACCCCACAGGCCCTGCACTTCTACCCATGTTCTCTGGGCACAGAAGGGAGGTGACTTCTGGACCTGATTTGCCACTACCTGGGAACCAGAAGTAAATCTTGCATAGGCTGGAATGCTATATGTTCCAATGAACAGTAGCACCTTACAGTGACTTGGTTCTGGGAAAATAGAATAAAACTAACACAAACAGGTTACAAAATTGAAGGTAGGAGTAAATAAATTGCTGCTAAATCAAACTAAATATAAGACTAACACCCTGTAGAAATTAATGGGAAAGATTATAAAAATGTTGAACAAATGTAAGCATGGGCGGATTTTGCGGATCCACGATTCACGAATTTGCGAATTCACGGATCATGGATCCGCAAAATCCGCGGATTTTGCGGATCGGCGGATTTGGGGGCGGGGCTTCCTCGAGTGTGTGGGCGGGGCCAAACGGACGGGGCTTCCATGCGAGCGCACATGCCTCTTTGATTATGTTGCCTCAGATGCTGCATGCAGCTCTAGGTCCATCAGAGCACCGAGGGGGACACATGGCTACATCGCTTGTAATGATCTGAGGGGATTTTAAACCGTTCCTGCCCCTGTGGCCAGATGAAGAGTTAGTCCTGTGGCAAATTAGTGCTTCTCGGCTCCTTTATGAAGAGCATGAGGGCCTCTGCCATCTGTAACGCTGCTGAAGGAATCATGGCCTGTCCATGCTATATTCCCAAACCATGGCGAATTAGGGCTGAACTAAAATTTGGTAGTACCTCCAATTTCTAGAGCAAATTCAGAATGACTAAGAGAATGTGCCAGCTGAGCTTTCTCCATCGTGCTCTGCCTATTGTGGAGGAGAATGAGCTCATCGGGTTGAGTTTGGCTGTATAAAACTGCAAAAACAAGCTTTGCTGGCACACAGACAATGCTCTGTCACAGCTGCTGCCGAGCCCAGCAGAGATCAGCTGCCTTCTAAGGGTCGATGGGGAGGGTGACTGGTGACAACCATGTGTCTTCTGCCATCCGCCGCTTCTCGGGTCTGAAGTCACAAGCCAGGTCGGGGAGGCCCGCTTCATGCCTCTTGTGTGTATAAAAGGTCAGAGACCGATCAGACGAGTGTGTGGGCGGGGCTTCCATGCGAGCGCACATGCCTCTTGTGTGTATAAAAGGTCAGAGACCGATCAGAGCAGCAGATAAAGATACATAAGCTCCTGGCCACAGAATGAACCCTGCCCTTCATATTTATTCAAGAAGACACCACCACCGTTTTGTGCCTGCTGTAAATAATTTACGATGGCGCCGGCAAGCTGCCAGCGCCATCCTGAAAAAGTTACTTAATTAGCTTCAACAGGAAGCTCCAATTGGTAAAATAAAGCAGGCGCTCGGAGCCCCTGCTTTATCTTATCTATTAGAGCTTCCTGTTGAAGCTAATTAAGTAACTATTTGAGGATGGCGCTGGCAGCTTGCCGGCGCCATCGTAAATTAGGCTTGAACTTTTGACCGAGGAATCCGCCGCTCGCGGATTGCGGATTTTCGGTAAATTCGCGAGAGTTCGCGGATCGCGAATTTACCGAAAATCCGCAAAATCCGCGATCGGAGCGGATTTTGCGCTCATGCTTAAACATATGTATACAAAATGGTAAACAAATTTAAACATGCAAAAAAAGTCAAAAAATGATGTGATAAAGTCTAAAAAAATTGTAAAGTGTAAATTAAGTAATTATATAAAATATATACAATTATTAAAATGATACGACAAATGATACAACAAAAACATATCTTAAAGAAAAGTTGAAAATGCATAAAAAAGTAGATATGTTAAAAATCTGTTAAACAGTGGAAAATTATTATAATAGCATTGGAAAATAATGTACTTTTTATTCATAACAAATGTTCTAAATTGTTTTCTTTACTTTACTTTACATAAATATTTATTTTACCCTTGATGTATGATAAAAAATGTAAAAATAAACAATAAATAAACTTTGGACACATACATGAAATTAGAAAAATTAGTCGCGTGCCTGTATTCTACAAAACATGTAACCAATATTATTATTGGTTTGAAACATACAACTTTTTTTTAATATTTCCAATAACCAACAATACTACCAAAGCAACACAAGGTATTTTTATTACACACAAATAAAGTAAAATATATAATTTCAGAAAAACAATGTAATCTTAAAGAATCACACTCCAATATAAATCATTTACAAACACTATTAGACACTAAAGGGGTGACATTTACTTTTCCCACTCCAATCTAACCATATTAGGAGAAGGAGTTGGATGTGAAAAGGGTGACATTTAATAGTCCCACAACAGTGTTGACATGTATTATTCTCACTACAATCTTAACACATTTGGGGAAGGCGTTGGACACTGAAGGTGTGACATTTACGATTCCTACTGCATTCAAAACCTATTTCAGGAAATCGTTGTGCACCAAAGAAGTGACATTTACTATTCCCGCTCCTATCTAAACCAACTTGGAAAAAGGCACTAGATACGAAAGTGGTGACATTTGCTATTCCCACTCAAATCTAAACCAATCTGGAGAAGAGTTGGATACCAAGGGGGATACATCTAATATTCCCACTCAAAATTAGACCAATTTGGGGAACGTGTTGGACACTGAAGGGGTCACATTTACTATTCCCACTCCAATCTAAACCTATTTGGGGAAGATGCTGGACAAGAAAGGGGTGACATTTACTATTCCCAGTCCAATCTAAGCCGATTTGGGATATGCAATGGCCACTAAAGTGGTGATATTTACCATTCCCACTCCAATCGAAACCAATTTGGGGAAAGTGTTGGACATGATGGAGTGACATTTACTATTCCCACTCCAATTAAAACCTATTTCAGGAAGGTGTTGGAAACTAAAGGGGTGACATTGATTATTCCCACTTCAATTTAAACTAATTTGGGAAATGTGTTGGACATTGAAGGGGTGACAATAACTATTCTCAAGCGAATCTTAACATATTTGGAGGTGTTGGACATGAAAGCGGTGACATTTGCTAATCCCACATCAATCTAAAGAAATTAGAGGAAGGGTTTGGACACTAAAAGGGTGACATTTACGATTCCCACACCACCCTACACCAATTTAGAGAGGTGTTGGACATTGAAAGATGACATTAACTAGTCCCACTCCAATCTTAACCTATTTGGAGAAGGTGTTGGAAATGAAAGGGGTGACATTTATGATTTCCATTCCAAGCTAAACCAGTTTGAGAAAGGTGTTGGGCACTAAAGCAGTTGTGTCTGTCACATAAAAAAGTGGAGGGGTGCGGGGGAGCATGGGGAGGTTATTAATAAATAAAACTTACCTGATGCTGCTGCCCGCCATTTCTTGCTCCCAGCAGTCCCTGGGACAGCATCAGAGACTCTCCATTGAATCATAAATCTCATATAAGTAGGGTGCCAGTAGGCAAAATCACCAGTTAGATGGAGATGACCACAGCCTGAGTAGCCAATGGGGTCAACCGCTGTTACTAAATTCAGTCAGGGTCAGATTACAGTGGGAAGACCATCCTGAGGAAGAGGTGTGGCTCCGCGGCCAGGGCGACTGACGCTGGAATCTGGGGACCACGGTTCGATCCCCGGCTCCGGCGGCAGGTTAGCCCAGCACCATGTGACTCTGGGCAATAGCTCGCTTAATCTTCCCGACGGCCCCCAGCGCCTAGAGACCCTTACGGGTGATTGTGCGCTTTACAAATGTGGACTTTACTTTACTTTAATGGAAGAGGATGTATCATGCATATAATAGTGTCAATCTTCATCATCGGCATCCTCTCCCCACCCCAATAAGGTAGTACTATCAGGACGAACTCAACCTCCGTGATGGCTTGGTGGTAGGAGGGAGTTCTTACATAAAACTTACTACACAAGGCAAGATCCAGAAAATGTTAAAATACCTTAAGGTCCCTCGGTTGTTACCTTTCTTCGTGAGAACTTTGGGTATGGCTGAAAATAATACACATGAGCACAATGGCTCAGACCCATCTGCTAGTTTACCAACATGTTTCTGCCCTCAATAAATAGCCTGTCTGGTCTGGGGCATTCGTCAGGGCTTAAGGATTCCTACATAGATCGCCACTAGGCTAGTTTTTATTCTTCCTGGTAACGCATATTAATAATTAATATTTTAAAAAATGATTTACTGACGAAGGGTCATGTATTTCGACCCGAAATGCATTGGGTGTTATGATGAAGTGGATTATCATCAAGAATAATGGTTGCGACATAAGAATGATATTATGTTGCCAATGATAACGATATACAATCGCATAAACCAATAAATGGATTTGGATAATTTTGAACGTATTGAATTAACGCAAATGAACTTGCAATAGAAAACGTCGTTTTCGTGGTGAATTTGGCGCCCAGTCTGGAGGGTAGTGTACCTAACCTCAACATTCGTTACCAAAAAATGATTTACTACCATTTGTAAAGTTTAAACAAAAAATATTTGAACACATTTTATGATTCCAAAAACTCAAAAACATATTTTAAAATAAATCTTCATTTTTACAACCAAAATGTTTAAAATGTGTTTCTACAACTTTATATGTGTTACAAAATATTTAATATTGAAACATTTTACGTAAAAATATTTCTAAATAGTCACATTTAGTACAAATGTTGTTATATATTTTAAAATTATAAACTATTTAATTTTTTCAAAGTTCTTTTTAATAACATTACCATAAATCATCATTCATGTTAAATCTAAATGTATGTACATATTAATATAATACAATACATTTTAAAATTCTAAATTATTATTTTGTATTTCTTTAAAATATTAACTTTTTAAAATTTAAATATATGTCTTTTAAAAAACCTCCCCACCCTTATCCCCTAAAAACCCAATGTCCTACAAAAAAGAAAATTTATTTTTGTACATTAATATACCTAAAAAGTACAAATTTAAACAATTTCATAACTAACAAATTATATTACTTAAAATACAATAAAAAGTAATAAACATATACAATCAAACACACTACAATAATGTATATACTAATTAACACCCACAAACGAAATCACATACAATGCTATATTCTACATCGATCTTTATGTCAATGATAATAAAATCAACACTAAAAACAATATTTTTACCTACAATGTTCCTGTCGACAAAATCTTTGATATCCTGATAGTCATGGCTCGATATTTTCATATCCCAATATTTTTTTGCTGATGTTTTGGCCAAATACCACAAGATTGCTATCCCAGAGCATTGGTTATCTATCAGGGGGGGGGATGAACTACATAAGTCTCACTACCAGAGTCTCAGAACTTTTTGTCTGGGAGACCCTCACCACATGTTCCCAGACAGTGGTGTGTGTAATCTCTGCTTAGTGTGGTTCGGTAGATAGCGTCATAATGGGGTCTTGTAACTTGACTGTACCATTCTACAAGTGACATCAAAACCTCCACCAGGAGTGAAACTGTCTGGAAGTTGACAGTGGTGAGTGGATTACAATTTTATGCCAAACTTTAGGTAGATCTGGATGGGGGAAAGAGTAGGATAGGGATAAGTCTAAAATCAAAGTTTTGTATAGGGATATGTCTAAAAACGAAATGGTGTTTAGTGGATGAGTCACCGGTCCGAGTGACACCTAGTGGTCAGGTCAACATGTTTTGGCCTGGAAGAGCCTCTACGGGTCTATGGCCTCCGTCTGGACCAAAGGAATATATATGTAGTCCTTATACTTCAGGGCTTCCCAGATAGTGTGTGGAAGCACTCACCCATCTTCGTCAGTGAGCACAATTTACTCCAGACAGAATGTGGTTTTAGGTACTGTCTATAGGCCTACAGCTTAAATATGCATTTCATTTGCATCATGGTGTGGAGAAATGTAGGACAGGGGTTTAAGCTTGTCTTCAAACCATCCTGCACAGTGCTTCTGCATGCATCTCCCCCAACCAAATGTATCCCAGAGCATTCCCAACTGTATCTCGAGAAGGACTTTCTGTTTCACCTGCAACTCAGAAACATGTATCACTTGAAGACCTTGAGACACAAGATTCACGAATATTTGAGAAAAAGCTTTAAAAAAATTAGACAAAATACTGATGTTCCTCAAATTCCTCTCCAGGATACAAAAGGGAGACAAGGTTTGGCTTTAACCATGATTTTTTCCATCTCTTTTTTCATTTAAATTCAAACTATGATTTTATGGACCATTTAAAATGACTGAGAGAGTTAATCGAGTGCCTTTCAAACTTTGTTTTCCTTCGCATTATTTTTTCCCTATATCTCGCTATATTGACTTACTCCTTACCACTGTTTTCATCCTATAGCTCGTCCATTTTTGGCAAATGATGTTCCTGAATATGAGGTTCCAGACATTTGTGATTCACAAATTTCTTGAGGAAAACTACAATTCTTAATAAACTAAAAGGGATACTATCCAAGTAAATGATCTTGCGAATATGCTTCTGCATTCCATGCATCAGTTTTGGGCCAAAATCCACAAAGGTTTAGCACGGGGCTAGGGTAACTTTTTTAACACTAAAGCAACGCTAAACTTTTTGGGGATTAACAACCAACGCAAATTGGTATTTGCGTTTGTTTTTATGGAAAAGTAACTCAAAGCAGTGCAAAATGCTGCTTTGCATTACTTTGCATCACATGGGCATTAAATGGGTGGCACATGGGCATTCCCATGCAACCACCCATGCTTTTGGATGCCATACCATATCAACTAACATTAGTAGACAGGGTTTAGTGGCAAAAATTAACGCCACTGAAAAGCAGGCATTAACATGAGAAATGTTTTCATTTCTCCTTGCTTTTCCAACTTAGCATGTGTGTTGCACTGTACAGCGCACATGCAAAGTAGGAAAGAGTTTTAAACTTGTCTAGCCATGGTATTTTGTACAGGAAGGATACTATTCCTGTGTAAAACCTATGGTAGACTCAGGCACACTCCCCAGCACTTTGGCGCGAAGGTGCGCCCCTGGCACATGGCAGCTGAAATCAGCACTGATGCTAGGGAGAGTGAAGGAGGGAGCCACATCTCTGTAGATATGGTCCCTCCTGCTCCCTCCCTGTCAACAATATGATGCATCCCTGTGTATTCCCCTGCGCTGGTGCAAATGTTTACATTTCTCCTTGTTGTTTCCTCTTTCGAGGGGTGCTGCACATAGGAAGAGGAAATCACCTCTTTTTATTTTTTTTTATTGTTTTTGTGCAGCAAGGTACCCACCCCTTCCTGTACAGAAACAATCTCCCTACAACACAGACACCCTTGCACCATGGCACAAGGGGGCCTGTGTGGCGCATGGCAGCAGAATGTGCGCCAGTGCAGGGGAATGCAGAGGGATGCCTCATATTGTTGTTATTATGGCGCATCCCTGTGTTTTGAAAGTGCGGCAGGGCTTGTGGTGATGCGATGTAGCCCTTCCTTGTAAATAAGCCCCAAAACTTGTAAATATAGGTACACAAAGTCAACTTTGCATGGTAAATGGTAAGATAACTGGAAGCACCTTTAACAATTGAAGTTAATAGTGAGCAAAAGAAGATGGGTTCCATACGGTTGACGCCAAAAACTAAAAAGATGCAGCAATAAAAACAAAAAGAGCACTTAGTATACTGCACTAGGCGTTAACTATAGAGTTTAAAATGGCTCCAATCATGCTCTGTCGACTAAGCTGGCACCAGGAACACATTCATACTGTTTTGTATTCCACACTGGCTGGCATATTTATCTGCTGTAGTACTTTCTGAATGCTGTATCCTCTCCAGCTGATTGCGTGGAAGATCCAGTAACAGGCATGTAGGTATATTTCTTCATAATTTCATTTTCTCAAGACACTTCTGGGTACAAGCCCGTGGCATTTCTGGCACTCGAATCTCAGATATTTTGGCATTTAATTGAGTTTACTTTGCTTCCTGCTTCTTTCAATCACCAATATATTATCTGAATAAATATAAGAATGGATATGTTTTTTAGTTCACAGGGTTAATTGCCATGTCCATAGCAGCACAGTGACAATATGTATACCCAAAAGACGGCATCTGTTTAATGAGCTGAAACAGCGCAGATATACCCGAAATTGCACATTTCAACTTCTTTGGAGTTCAAGTCAAATGTAGGATGTTCACTAATAGATTACTTTCCTGGGGTAAGGGATTTATTCACTTAATGGCATTTTTCAAAATGTTAAACTTGTCTCCCATGTGCATTAGAAGAAATTCATGAAGATCATAATGTGAAAAGAACATGTGATGGACAGCATGTTGAACAATATCAAATATTCACCCTAATACGGAGCTCTGGGCCTAAATCCATCGTTTTTTTGCTCCCCATGTCATTACAGTAAAAAAATAATGTGGGCATCTGTCACATAATCTTCTCCATGCTCAAGAATAGGGTCACCCATTCAGGGCAGATACACTTCATATTAACCAGTGCCCATCTCATTGACAGGCAGGCAATACTGCAAATGAAAATCCAATACACAATTCAACAGGGGGCATGACATCTTTGAGTCACCTGTTATATAAATAATATAACACATAAACATAAATTATGTGCTTTGTTCTAATTCATGGTCACAAACTTTGGAAACTGTAGTAAATCGTATAAAGGTTGTTATCTGGTCTCTTCTCCATGAACATGTTCTTCCCCTTGCAACGTCAGAACCGGGCAGGAGGCGGCTCAGTGCCTTCACTGATCAGGTTAAGCCAGCAGTAGTGGAGGTAAGTGAATTCAGTTTAACAGTCCATTGTGCCGGTTTGCATGCTAAGGACCTACGATAGACTTGGATGATATTAAAAGTAATTGTGCCGTACACTTCTAAAACCCTAGTGCCACCTATGTTCTAAGTGCCAAGGAGGCCAAGATGGCAGTCGAATTAGAAACGGAGCACTCAGCATCTGATAACAATCGTCTCACATCCTGCCTAACAGGTTGTAGTCCCCTCATTTTGAACCGCTGACCACTGTCGTACACTAAATGCTCCCTGTGGCCCTTTTGGGGAACGAGAGAGTAGCAGGGACTTCACGGCACGGCCTGCCTTGGGGTAGAGCGTTGGGCAACATAGCGGTCATAGCCCTTCTCCTCGGTGACCTGTGAGTGACTTGCAGGTACTACCTGGTGAGTTGTATGGACTCACCTGGGGAGCGATTACCAGTTGACTGTGCCCTGTGGGGCGAGGGGGGGCCCCCTGCGAAAGGAGGCCAGAGGAAGACAGGTGAGGCCGTGCGGGTCTTGGAAGAGCATGGGCAAGGTGTGTCACATCTTCCTAAACAGAAAGAGGTTTGGAATTGACCTAATGGAAAGAGGAAGTGCGTTACATTCCTTGGCAGTGGAGGTCACAAAACCTCTTCCCAATTGGTTGGTTTAAACCGATTGACAGTTTCTGGCGGCCCTTGGATCTTAAGCATCTTCATGGAACTTTGAGTTAAACTAGAGGCAATGCGTAAACTTTATATTCAATACCAATACCAATACAGTAATAAAGTTGAGATGCAAAACAATAAAAATCTCAAAATTAATTGGATACATTGAGTAAAATGACACCAAAATTACAAAATTCTAATAACGGGAAATGTAGATGTTTATGTTTTTACATTTTAAGTAAGAATAGTGCCAAGAAGTATAAAGTGCCAAAGATAGTCAATGGTCTTAGTAGACTAGGACCTGGGTTCAACAGGGCCGGACTGGCTACTGGGCAGTTTGGAATGCTGCTGAGCTGGGGGCTGATTTCGTTCATGGAGACCTGCGTGTGCTAAGAAAAATTCGTTTTGCTTTAATTATTTCGAAGCACACGCAGGCCTCCATGAACGAAATGAGCCCCCACCGCAGTGAAATCAGTCCCCAGCTCGGCAGAATATCAAACTGCCCGGTAGTCAGTCCGTCCCTGGGGTTCAATTTAAAGCTGACCATGATGGAATGCAGGTCAGAAAGACCAACCAGGGTTGTCCTGGGCAAAGATTTTACCTTCTAACTTTAGTCCTTTAAGACCCAATCCGTTACAGGAATACACTTCTAAAGTCCCCCAGGTCCTCACGGGAGGAACTTAGAAACTCACAGGGTGTCAAGCAAAGGGCAAGAGTTTGAGTCCAACAGCAGATTTAGTCCTCTTCTTGTCTTCGACAGAGATGTTTGGACAAAATATCGGAAAACAAATATTGTAATACAAAAATATTGTATCAAGAATATCGGGATGGCAAAAGTATAGTTGACAGGAATATCGAAGGGAAAATTATCTCTTTTATTACTGTTTTTAATATTGTTTAAAAAAACATTGATACAGAAACTATTGTATGTAATATCATTCGTAGGAGTTGATTAGTATGTCATTTATTGCGATGTGCTTTGTTTTATAATTTTATAATTTTTATTATCTGTTCTTTCAGTAAGATCATTTATTAGTTATGAAATTGTACAAATTTGTATTTTTAGTTATGTTAATGCATATAAATAATGGTTTTGTACTTTTTTTGTCAGAGTGCTATTGGGTTTTTAGGGGATAAGGGTGGGGAGAGTTTTAAAAATTGTATATTTTAAAGTATATTTTTGTTAAATATTTTACTAATCTGGAAATTATTGTCTTACATTATTATTTGTATTAAATTGTAATTTAAAATTAATTAAATATATACTAATGGTATTAAATAAAAAAATTAAAGAAAAGTCAATTAGGAAAATTAGAAAAATATATTTTGAAAAAGTAAAATAATTAAAAATGTTTTACATAAAAAGTTTACATTTTATATTTTTTCTGAAAATAAATACACGTTATTTTTAGCTTTGAAATTATAATTTTATATTACAAAATATATTTTTATTTTTTATATAAATTCTTTTTTTCATGAATGTTAATTTTGAATTATGATTCTATTTGATATTTTATGGCTTAAAGTATAGGAATGGTAGTAAATTATAAAAAAATATAATAAAAATTCATAGTAATAAAAATATGTTTTACATGTTGAGGTTTAAATATAAAAACACAGGTTTGAAGTTTTGGTTAATATATTTTTAGATTACATTTTTGTTTGCTTTATAGATAAAAAATTGTATGCAAGTATGGAAGATTGATTGTATATATAAAGTTTAATTTGTAGTGCCATGTATAAAATGTTTTAGATTGCAGAAGAAATAGTACATTTCACCTCTTTAGCACCCAAAACTTCTTCAAATAGGCTGGAGTGGGAATAGTAAATGTCACCCATTTAGTGGTTAATTACAATGTTTGCAGTCGAACTGCCGTACCACTACTGCAGCGGTCGCGAGATTAGGGGTCAGGCAGTCGGGAGACTGTTGACAAGCATGCGGAGGTCCGAACGCAGAATTTTAATTGGACACCCAGGCTGGCAGTTGGAACTCAGCAGTATCACAGTGAGGGCATTCCTCAGAGACAGGAAAGTGCTGCAGCAGATGGCACCACCTTGCAGCAGCCTCAGCACATCGGTGCACCATGTGCCATGCACTATGTCATGCATGGAACACATTTCACACATGACATTGCGAATGTAGGGGGGCACTACATGTGACTCTGGAACATTTTACTCCATGCTTTGCTGCGCAGGGGCCCTGTTTGAGGCCACTTCAATCGCTTTCTGACAAACTTTCGATGGTGGGATCCCTGCCATCGAATGATTGTCAGAAAGGGATATCCAAATCGTAATGGTGGTGCCTGCTCAGCACCACAGCCAATCAGGGAAGCACTTCTGACCACTGCACTGTTGGGATCCTAGCGGTGTCGGTGGTGTTGCGTCTGGTTGCTGTTGGGATGGTGGCGGTCTGACCTCCAGCATCGTAATCAGGCCCTTAGTGTTCATCATCATCATCCCCCAGTATGGTTAGATTGGAGTGGGAATAGTAAATGTCATCCCTTTAGCGTCCAACAGCTTCCCCGAAAAGGATTAGATTAGAGTGAGGATATTAAATGTCACCCCTTCTAGTGTCCAACACCTTCCCCCAAAATGGTCAAATTGAAGTGAGAATAGTAAATGTCACCCTTTCAGTGTCCAACACCTTTCAAAATTGTATTAAGTTGGAATGGGAATAATGAATATAAATCCTTTGCTGTTCAACACCTTCCAATAAAGTGGTTTATATTGGAGTAGGAATACTAAATGACACCCTTTTAGTGCCAATGTCTTCCCTAAATTGGTTTAGACTGCAGTGGGAATAGTAAATGTCACGCCTTAAGGGTCCAACAACATACCCACATTGATTTCAATTGGAGTGGGTATAGTATTTTTCATATCTTTAGTGTCCAATACTTTCCCCAAATTGGTATAGGTTGCAGTGGGAATAGTAAATGACACCCTTTTAATGCCTAACATTTTCTTCTGTTGGAGTGTGATTATTTAATTGTATAATTTAAATTCAAAATCCTTTATTTTAATTTCATTTATTTGCAGTATAAATAGGTTGTGTTGTTCCATTTGTATTTTTGGTTTTTAGAAATTTTAAAAAAAATAGTTGTATGTTTGTAAGCAATAATATAATTCATTTCTTTTTTTTGCAACACGTTTGTCAGATTATTTAGTGTATATTTCTACATTTTTAAACATATATATTTCAACATAAAAATAAACATTTATATATTGTTAAATAAATAGAATTGTTTTTGATGTTTTTATTATTAAATAAAAAGCGTTAATTACACTTAAATTCTAATGTATGTTGTACATTTTCCACTTTTAGTTTCCATTGTTTAACACTTTTTAAACATTTCTTAAATTGTTTTATATACACATTTCCAATATAATTTTAACATTAGTTTTTTCACTACATTTTGAATAATTGCATATATTTTATGCTATTTTCTAATTTGTGCCTTACAATTGTTTTGAACTATTTAACATGTTTTACATGTTTAATAATTTTTTACCCTTTTTCATACATTTATCCAACATTTTTACATTATTTCCCATTCATTTCTATGGGAGATGTTCTTGTGTTTTATTATATTTAGCTGCCATTTTTTTACAGTAACTTCTATTTTGTAATCAATGTGTGTTATTTGTTGTTAATTTTCTACCTGGTCGTGGTAAGATGCTGCTGTTTATCGGAACAAGTAAGTCCTTTTTTAAGGATTTTTTAATGGTTTTGCTAGTAGAAGGGTTTAAGGGTTAGTACTAGAAATTAGCTGTAGGGCTTGATTGTGAGTTTAGCAGTTCGGGAAACGCAGTGCCCACGATGTGGATCTGACCGCTGCAACATCGGCGGTCTAACCGCTGTTTTACATGACATTCGGTTACATGAAAGAAACACCGATGTGGTCAAGCTGAGATACAAAAGCCAAACTTGAGCATGGCAGCCACGGAATATGCTAACGAGCCTGTGGGAGGCTCATCTCGCCAGTGAAATCGCTAGCTCAATTACGCATTGCTTAACAGCTGGCATGACCGTGGCAGTCCAACCACCACATCTGAGAAGGTGAAAAGGGGTGGAACTAAGGGCAACTCATAACTCCACCCACTTCCACACGTCTTGTGCTGCCATGGAGCCAAACGTACAAGTCCTGCTGCTACAGTACCTGCTTGATCAAGTGCAAAGCCCACTCTGTCGCAAAGTAAATCTGTAGTAAGTCATACAACTACCAGTTTCTATAGACTGCTCAGCAAAACAATGCCTTGCTATGGACTAGGCAAGGGTGTTGGGGTCCTATATTTACTGGGACCCTGTCTGCGATTGTTTCCTATGTATATCAAAAATACATCTGTTTTTTTCATACTATGCCAAAACACCGATATTGCGCAGGCACATTAAATACAAATGGGCATGTGTTTACAACTCATATTCAGTGATAGTGATGTGTGAATTAATTTGTATTTCATAACAGCACCTCCTCATCAATATCACACATAATAATGTCTGTGCCACACTACTTTTGCCCCTTCTCACTGTCATGTCACTAGTGATGTTCACTTTTCATGCAGATTACCATTTGTCAAGTCTTGGTAAGTCCACATTGAAATCGCTACAACAACCATGAAGCCATGTGACTGTAACCTTAACCAAGATGCTATACTTCTTTTGCCCCTTCTCGGGTGTCTGCACTGTCACTACAGATGGTCACTTTTCATTGGGGGTGCCGCATCTGTGAGGAGTGAGGAGGACTCAGCAAACCTACTTGTCATTCCCGGGGAGAGAATTACTGCCACTGCTTGCCGCACCCGCTTCGTTGTAAGGAGCAAGGAGAGAGCTTCTACCTGGGGTCACGCTGTTGCCTGTGACCTGGGGCGGTTTAGCCTGGAAAGAAACCGCATTGAACGCTAGCAGGGACTCGATCTACCAGGAGTCCCTGCTTCATTAAGCACACCTGGTCCTACGTTCTGCAGCCAGCTACGCCCACAGGACATCCCTCCTAGTTTAAAACTCTCTGGCGCAAAAACTCCCTGGGTGCCGCATCTGTGAGGAGTGAGGAGGACTCAGCAAACCTACTTGTGATTCCCAGGGAGAGAATTACTGCCACTGCTTGCCACACCCGCTTCGCGGGTGCCGCTTCATTGTAAGGAGCAAGGAGAGAGCTTCTACCTGGGGTCACGCTGTTGCCTGTGACCTGGGGCGGTTTAGCCTGGAAAGAAACCGCATTGAACGCTAGCAGGGACTCGATCTACCAGGAGTCCCTGCTTCATTAAGCACACCTGGTCCTTCGTTCTGCTGCCAGCCACGCCCATAGGACATTCCACGTGATATATAATAGGCGCAGGCACCCGCTGCGCAGGAGTGGGCGGGAGCTTCCCGGGAGAAGCCCGGGACAAGGG
The DNA here is from genome assembly GCF_964261635.1 of Lissotriton helveticus. Lineage (NCBI taxonomy): Eukaryota > Metazoa > Chordata > Amphibia > Caudata > Salamandridae > Lissotriton > Lissotriton helveticus. The sequence continues at coordinate 1,712,410,245 of NC_136059.1, forward strand.
CAGGACCGTCTGTGCTGTCCGAGGCCCAACGAGGCTGGGCTGGGCCCCCTTACTGACATTTGTGGTTCCACTTGTTTGGTTAGTTGTTATTCCTATTTCACACACAGCGGGGGTCATGACTACCAAGTTAAATGGTGCAGGGTTGAAACCAGGGGTTGTGGGAAGCTTTGCTGGCACTATGGATGCGTTTTTGGTTAGAGCAGGAAATATGCTCCAGCAGGAAATAGTGCTAACTGAGAAAAGGCTCTCATTAGGAGTCTATGCCGCCCAAAAAAGATCTTCTATGGGCAACATTCAACACGCTAAGTCTCCTGATATTATGGCCCTACCTTTATTTAATGTAGACACTTTAGATCATTTACAGGGGGCCACGGGAGATACAATTACCGAGGCGAGGGCTGGGCAAAATCAATCACTAGTCGAATGTATTACTGATGTGGTAAAAATCGTTTCTGTGTCCGCTCAAGATACGAGTTTTATACCCGCAAATCCCCTCACTGTGCACAGTAACATTGATGAGAATCCCTCTGAAACCAACACACATGCAAACTTTAACGTAGGGGAAGCCTGTGACTCTCAATCTACCAGGCCAAAAAGACCAGCCAGTAAAAGCATTGGAGTAAATGGTAGCCGGGTCGAGCCCTTAGCGAAACGTACAAGGGGTGGCCCGGCAACGCAGTCACAAAATAAGAATAAAGGGAAAAGCGAAGCCCCAAACACTAAAAAGTCAAGTATCTTTCATGTAAGGGACGAAAGCGAGGAAGTTGCTACCGCTTTAGTAAACCAAGGTGATCCGGGGGACTCCCAGGCTTTCTGGGTGTGCATGGAGTCCCTAATATCATCCTCTCTTGCTCCTTTTTGGTCTAAGCTAGAGGTTTTGGAGAATAAGATTAGCAGCCTGGCCAAAGACACTACAAAAGGAGGTATCATACATCAAGTAAACGCCAGGGGAGTAGCTATACCCTCCATTGCTATAGAGAATTTAGAGTCAGGCGGGACTATGGGCATGCATGGTAATTTTCCGACTTCAAACCCTTTGATTATTGGGCATGACAGAGAAGTTGCCCTAAAACCACTAGCGCCAGACAGGAGTGTTTCCCCAAATAACCAGACACGATCAGTTAGCCAATCACAGCGGAATGTAGCCCAAAAAAGTAATTTCCAGCATGTAGGGGCGAACCAAGCGCAAGCCGTGAGTAACTCAACTGGAATAAAAAATGTGTCCAGACCAGGGCAAACTAGTGGTCCTGACAATCAAATCCACGGCTGCGGGCTGAAACCAGCTAAAGATGTTATAGATCTACCCCCAGCAGCAGCCCCTCTGGTGGTAGTCTTGGCTGGCGTCCCACCGTTGAGGGCAGACCAAACGGAGACATGGGCAGAGTTAAAAAATAAAATGGTGGATTGGCTTATTAGGCATAACGGCTTTAAACCCTTTCTTTCAAACCATATATTGATGGTCCGTAGAGTGGCCTGGCTTGGTAATTCACCTAAGAAAATAAGTGGCGACTGTATTATTGTTAACTTTGACAGGTGTGATTTTGTTTTAACGACTTTGAAAGCACAGGACTATTCTTTTATCACTACATGTATTGCTGCCATCCCTTTGGGCTATTTTTATAAACCACAACTAGGATTAGAAGGGGGGCTTAATTTACAAACTCCGGTCTCAAACAGATATGAGGTCTTATCTGGGTTAGAAGATCAAGGCTGACTGCAGGTCAGGCATGAGCCTGAAACGCTACAGCCAGTCACTAGACAATTGGTAGAGGGGAGCCTGACGCCCATTATAGCTGACTTTGAGGCAGAACCTATTATCGAGCCGACCCAACAAAACTTAGTTACTACATTGACCATGGGGGAAAACATAATAGGTCAGGACATAACCATAAATAAGATTCTCTCATGGAACATTGCTGGGTTGCGGTCTAAAAGAGGGGATACAAATTGGGAACACTTTTTATCTACAAGCCATATCATTGCGTTACAGGAAACTTGGGAGGTTAAAGATACCTACTACTTAGACGGTTATCTTACCTTTAATAAGTTTGCTGAACGATCACCAATGGGGAGACAGAGGGGGGTCTTTTGTTACTATTCAGCTTACAATTATTATATAGCCCTGAGCTAGTTGTGACAAATTCCCCACATATCTTAGCTGTTAGGCTGAAGGGTAAAAATAGCCTCCCAGCACTATTAGTAGTGAACTTTTATAATTCCTTTACCAGGGCAGACAAATTAGACCATTTGAAAGCACTGTCCTCTTTTTTGGACGATTTTGAAATTAAAAATGATGCCCCTTACCATTTTATAATCCTTGGAGATTTTAATGTCCATGTTTGTCACCTAAATTGCATGCAAAGCATGGAATATGAGTCTGCCCCGCATGGTCCTATGCATTTTGAGCATACGAGAAGTGGGTTGCTCTTAGAGAGTCTTTTAGCTGCTCACTATTTGTTCTGTCCGGAGCAATCAGACGTTTTAAACCTGATCCCAACCTACACAGGTCAAGGCCATGACAGTATTATTGAATATATATTAATGTCAGGCCCGTTAATGGACCGTATTGGCTCACTTGAAGTTAGACAGGTTAGTATGAGTGACCATAACCCCCTAAGGATGCACATTAAAATAGAGGCCCTAAAGCATGACTCACCACTGGCTCCTATTTTAAATTCTAACATAGTTACTAATTGTCAGGGTCGAATGTTGAGATGGGATGTAATTGCTCCTGCTGATTTCCTTGGTAACCTGTATAATAGCAACCGTGATGACTTTAGCCTCTGTACTAATTTGGGTGCTGAATCTATAGAAATCTTAGATGCCTTTGACCGCATTACTAACCAAATAGTGGTCAACTTGACTCGGCGGGGCAAACCAAGGCCAAAGAAGTTTAAAAATTGGTTCGATCAAATGTGCATTGCTGCACATAATGCCCTAATGGAGGCCCTGAAGGCCCCTGTAAGGGACGTTATCAGCATTACCGAAGCCAGGAGGAGCTATAAAAACACAATTAAATCACGGAAAACTGAGCTCAAGGAGATGGCTTGGGAAGAGCTTAGTGAAGCCAGTACCCTAAAAAATAGTACCCAGTTCTGTAAATGAATAAATAGTCCTGTTTTTGATGAGGCAGATAATACCACCAAGGACTGCCTCATCCCTCCAGAAAGATGGGTGGAACATTTTAGGAGCTTGTATTCCACAAGCGTTCGCCCATTGGTTACTACCCATAGGGATGCTAACCAGGTGCCAAAAATTATTTTCCAGGAGGGTGAAGTTATGGAGGGAATTGCATCCACAGCTAAAGGGAAAGCACCGGGCCCGGACGGGGTACTGGCAGATGTGTATAGGGCTGACCCAAGTGTGTGGGCAAAGATCTTAACTCGTGTTTTTAATGCTGCCACCAAGGCAGGTTTCCCAGCTACTTGGGGCAAAGCAGTTATAGTCCCAATGAATAAAAACGGTTCAAGAGATGACCCGGCCTGTTATAGGACAATCTCATTCCTGGACTCTGCTGCAAAAATAATGGGAAAAGGGGTATTAGTGCGTCTGACAGAATGGCTGGATAAAAACTCCATTATTTCTGATTTGCAGTATGGCTTCAGACAGGGGAAAAGTACGGTAGACCAATGCCTGAACCTACATCTAATTATAGGAAAGTACTCGGTCGTAAAGCAGGGGGATATCCATTTAGCCTTCATGGATTTGTCCACTGCTTTTGACCTAGTAAATAGGCAAAAGTTATGGGCTTCTCTTTCGGATATCGGGCTGGAACCTACTTTAGTATCCTTCCTGGCTGATATGCATGAGAATAACACTGCTGCGGTCCGTTACAATGAAAATGGGAGCTTTACTAAAGCATGGCCTGTTAAACGTGGAGTAAGGCAAGGATGTATCCTTGCCCCTCTGCTGTTTTCGCTCTATATAAATAATCTGGGAGATGCATTAATATCATCCTGCAAAGATATCCCAAGGGTAGGCCCAAAAAAGATCCCAGCACTGTTATACGCAGATGATGCTGTTTTGGTGGCTGGAACAGCAAGAGGGTTGCAATTGCTTTTAGCTCGTTTTATTAGTTTTATGGATTCTCTTGATTTAATCATTAATTTTAAGAAGTCACATTCAATGACGATAGGTGAGAAGCGGGCGAAAAATGCAAGATTTTTCTGCAAAGGCTTGGAACTGGCTAAAGTACCCACCTTCCCATATTTAGGGATAGTATTTGATGAAAGAAGGTCATGGGTGACGCAGCGTATTTTAAAAAAGAACAGCCTAGCGAGGTCCTCGGGGGCTGTCTTGGGTTTTGCTTAGAGGATAGGTTCAAAGCCACTCCCAGCCCTTATGAAAATATATAATGCGAAATGTGTCCCTATGGTGTTATATGGGAGTGAGGTATGGGGTTACACAGACGCCAGTGATATACAAGTAGCAGAAAATATTTGTCTAGGAAAATTGCTGTCGCTCCCAGCATCTGCTGCTAATTTTAATACTCATGAGGACGTGGGTGTAGGCTACATACAAGATCAGATTGCTGTGGCCCCATTACTAGGTTGGCTTAGAATTTGGGCGCAGCAATCGCCCAGCCTGAATCAATTGATAATCCAGGACTGTATGTCCCTAGATAGAGCCCTTGATATCCCGTGGCTCAGTTATATTAAAACACAAATGGATATTTTGGGCAGCCCAGACCTGTTTGCTTTGAGTAAGATGGCTATTAAAGCCATAAAATCTCAGTTTCTACACAGATCTATGTCTGTAAGGGAAGAAGGGGAGCTGCTTAAACCTTCTGTTAGGTGCTTTGTTATGCTGAGTACAGGAAGAGGAATTCAATCATACTTGACATATATAAACAAGCCATTTCATCTGTTTATATTGACAAGATTCAAGTACAACATGCTCCCCTGCTTATTATCTTTCCCAAAGGGCTTTTGCAAGGAGGGGGATCTTGGCCCCTGTCCTTGTGATAATTTTTCAGAACAGAACACCTTACATATAATTTTCTTTTGCGATTTTTATGTCTCAATACGCAAAAAATTAATATTGCCATTATTAAAGGGTTGTAATTTTGAACAGGTTAGGCCTGCGCTGATATACTTGCAATGTTTGAGGTCCCCGTTGGTATGCTTTGGAGTGGCTAGCTATATCACGGGGGCAATTAGACGAAGAAATAAGATGCAGTTATTTTGATATGAATTTCCCACCTTTGTACACACAGTGACCCTATGAATAAGGAAAAACTTTTTAATGATATGAAATTTTAATATGTCAGGGAATCGTAGGAAGTGTCCTCAATATGTGACATCTCTTTTTAATTATTTATTTGAACTCCAAGTATTATCCTTGTGGGGCTAGGTTAATTTAAATGGTCTCTTGCGGTTTTCACACAATATGTATATTTGTATATTGTTAATCGTATTTACCCTATGTATGTAGTGAATCTTAATGCTATGAAATTTTTGTGTTGTACTGTGCTTTGATGGTTTTAAAAATGTTTTAACCAAATAAATAAAGCTTGTATTGACTATGACCATTAGGGTTGGGGGAGCTTTCAAAGTTTTAGTGCATTCCCAATTTGGAATTTTATAAGCCAACCAAGAGGGACAGAGTGCATGATTTAACAAAAGTTTTCCCTTTAAGTGTTTTTTAACAAGGGAAAAAAGTTTAAGGGACAAACATTATTGGCAAAAAAGGCTTAGGATTCATCCTCTTAAAAGAAAGTTTGTAGTAGCTACCATTGCTATCCGCTCTACCAATGCCCCTCCCGACTTCCCACCTGCTGCCTCTGCCAGATGTATGTCCTCCCCTCCTGCACCCCCTCCTTACAAACAGACGTGGCAGCTGACGTGTGAGGTCAAATCATGGCGGGTGTTGGGTTTCACAACAACAGAGGCAAAGTGTCAGTGAGGCACTTTTACAGGCCCATCCCAGCCCACTGTAGGGTGGGGACAAAAAGAAACCAATCAGACAGCGGAGTCTACACAAATACGTTGAGATGGTATACTCCTTTTGCCCCTTCTCAATTGTCTGCCATGTCACTACTGATGGTCACTTTTCATGCAGTCCACATAGAAATCACTACAACTACCATGAGGCACTGTGGCTGCAACTCAAACCAAGATGCACTAGTGAATGTGAAACACTCACATTGCACACATCCCAGGTCTTGTTTTGATGTCAAAAAACATCTGTATGGATGTATCATTAAAGTGAAATACACCTTCTCTCCTACAACTTTGTATTGGACTTATACCAATCACCGAAATAAAAAGGCAATGTCAGTCAATGAGATTACATCGAATTAGTGTGAAAAGCATTCTGATGGCACAACATAAATGCTCTCTGAATGATAGGCATGCCTCTATCAGGGGGAACCCTGAAAGGCAGGGGTCCTGTGGCACAGTATGTTTTCCACATGCCTGACAAACTCAATGTGCACTGGACCTGTGATTTGAAGTATATAAGGGACAACCAATAGCATAACCAAGTGCCATGCAGGTATAGGGAATGTGTAAGTGCAAGTCATGAAACCAAATACAGCACTAATAGCATGTGTCATGCATCTAGATAAAGTAGGTTAAAAAATACGCATACAAAAATGGATACATGTCCATGTAGAACTCCACAAAGGTATGACAAGTTAACACCCTCCATGTGTGGATACAATATCTAAATTGAACACACTTAACTCATATCCAACATACAGGGACAACTGCAACCTAAATGAGGCAGACAGTGGCCAGGACAAGCCGAAATACTTACCATATAATATAACACCCAATGCAATGTCTGCACCAATCAAAGTTCATCTCACATATATATCCATCCAACTTTGCCCCTTGTCCTATGTAAGTCCAGCACTGGGCCCAAGGTCACACAATACTAACCACTTCAAATAGCTCAGCATTCAGGGGTCAAACACTACTGTAGTAACGCATCACAAACAATACAAGAACATCAAATAGAATAGCAATGGCATAACCAATGTCTTCCAAAATATGAAAGTTTTATTCTGACTTGAACATCCCATTAAGGGAAACAAAGGCCTATGGCCAATCCATTGTTATGTCACGTGCCATAGCACAATGCTGTGCCACCAAACTTACCACTACTGACACTGCCAGGGAACCTCCTCACAATGGGACATCCATTGGGCACAGATGCCACCTCGAAGATGGTACTTGGGATGGGGGCAGAGGTTAAGGGAGGAATGGGTTTCATTTTGGGAGGGGTCCTCTTGAGTTTGTGGGGTTTTGGGCCGGGTTCAGGGGGGTGAAGATGCTATTTCTCAGTGGTTAAGTGGGAAGTGGAACAAATTGGTTTATCATTAGGAGGGCTTTCTTTTTTGTGTTATTGGGCTGGGTTCAGGGTGGTGGGTATGCTGCTTTGTCTACAGTGGAGTGGGAACTGGAAGGAGTGGGTTTGCTTTGGGAGGGGTTTCTTTTTTGGGGGGCTGGGTTCAGGGGGTGGGGATACTGTTTCTCTGGGGTGGAGTGGAAGTGGAAGGGATGGACTTGTCTTCAGGAGTTTTGTTTCATTTTTGGGCTGGGTTCAGGGAGGTTGGCATGCTGTTTTCAGGGGTGGAGTAGGTAGACAAGGGGAGGGTTTGGGTGTGGGAGCGGTGTTTGGGATTTAGGGAGGGGATCGGATTGCACAGGGGAAAGGGCGTCAGCAGACAAGAAATCTTGACATGGAAAACTGGTAGGATGTTCCAGATGGAGTTTGGTTTGGGTGGTAGTGAATGTGTGAGCTGTGTCTGCTGTTTGCACTGTGTTGTGTTGATGTCTGTTGTGTGGGTGACTGTGAGCATTTTCTTTTTGTGCCTGTGTGTACTGTGGACATAATGAGACTTGTGGAGGGGTCTGTATGTGTTTCTGTGTTGTCTGTGGGTATGGTTGTGGCTTTTGAGGAGTCTGTGTGTGTTGCTCTGTTGTCTGTGGGTATGGTTGTGGCTGTTGAAGGGTCTGTGTGATGTTGTGTTGTATGTGAGTATGACTGTGGGCATGCAGGGGTCTGGGTCTGCTGCTGCATTTCATTTGCCGCATCTGCACCTTGCTGGGTGCCGGGGGCCAGGAGCACTGGACTACCTGCACCAGCACTCCCTGTGGCGTGCCTGTCACTGACGTCATCCACACCACCAGGAGGCACTTCAAAAACTGCCCAGCTTGTTTGACCAGCTGGTAAGAGTGAATATATTCACTTATTTGGTTATCTTTTGAGGACCTCATTCGCCATAATTATGGGAAAGTGTAAATTCGCAGCTTTCTCATTAGGCAGTAAAAACAAAAATGCTAGATTGAGCGCACCCATAAGAAACTACTTAAACACCGCCATGGGTCTAATCAATAGCGAGATTGTTAATGTTGAGGAGAGCCTAGCAGCCACCAAAACAGTACTGAATACAGTAACTGAAGGAACTGTACTCAGTGAAGTGATCCCAGAGCCTGACACAAATACAATTATTTTCAACTAAAGGACTCAATAGCTGTAATACACAATACCAGTATAGTGCCTTGTGTATCTACAATAGAGCACAGACCAAAGATCACCTCTGCGAATAAAGGGAAACAGTCTTCGAAGGTAAAAACAAAAGTTCCTTGTAAAAAGCAACAATTATTACCTATGAGACAGAGTAACAGCATAGGAAATACCCCGAGCTTTGAACATCACCCTAACCTGGAAAAAATATTTTAAAAACTACATGGGAAAATTGACTCAATTGAAAGGAACTCTATGTTTGAACTACTAAAAATAGAGACTGATGTAGCCCAGATATCAAAATTATTTACAGGAACGATACTATTAGAAAAGCGGTCCAGTGTATTCAGCTCAAATGGCAAATATGTCCGGAAAACGACTGGACACAACAAAAGATCCCCTTCAAATGACACTTTGCCAGGCACTTTGGTAATACAAACATTAGGAGGCGGGGATAACATTATGGAACTTATGACTATAAAAACTAAGTAAACTGCACCGCATTCTGGGTCGTCAAATTCCAGTAATACGAAAATGACAACAAGAATCGACAAAAACATGGATAAAACTCAATCTACCTCTCAACTTTTAGGAACTCATCAGAGAGCACTTCACCTACCACCTGAGGCTACACCTTATACCATTGTCCTTAAAAATGTGCCAGAGCTGATGGATGGGGCCAAAGAGTGTTGGGAAGACCTGAAAAATAAGGCAGTACATTGGTTTACCAAACACTCCTACTATAACTCAAATATCTTGGCCCAAAACATCAGTATGGTAGAAAGAGTATCCTGGGTGGGGAAATTGCCAAAGATTGCCAAGGAGACTGTGTTGTTGTTTCTTTTCGAAATCCAGAAATGGTTGGAGCTTTGTTTGAATAGTTACACAGTAGAGGGTCATTACTCCAGCCCCCCTAGGGTTCTTTTACAAACCAGGCATGGAACACTTCAGCTACCCCATAAATAGACTAATAACAGGAGGTAAGCCCTCATTACTTATATTGTCAAAAAGATTCCTACCCATTAGAAGATGTAGTGATTTAGATTGACTGCAGCATGCTCCCAAACATAATTTTCACCATATTGAAACAAATCGAGCATTAAAATCAAACAAAAATTCTAAATCTAAGAACCTGATGTTGGTAACAAGGAACATTGCAGGTATTAACAAGAGACTACGTGGTGAAGCCTGGTTGGATTTATTCAGTAACTGCCAAATCATCTGTATGCAAGAAAGCAGGCATACGAAACCCTTCCATATTGTTGGCTTTACAACAATTGATACGCAAGCAACTCCCTCTTGAAATGGAAGGGCAAAAGGGGGTCTGGCAGTCCTAGTCTCTGTCATATGTTCATTGACTCTTAAAAAAGCTTACACTGATTCATCTTATTTTCAATGGTTGTGGTTCTTATCTACTGATTACCAGTGTTTTGTAATAATCTATTTTTATAAAAAGTTATTTGATGAGACTAGAAACTAAGTTATACTGGCCCTTGAGAAGAAGCTTGATGTATTCTTAAAAAATATCAAAAGCGATTGCTTTTTGATCTGGGCTGGTAATTTTAATACCAGGAAATGTGGATTTCTAGATGGAAAATATTGCAGATATGGGAATGAGTTTGGCGAAAGTTATTTACATTTCCCACATAACCTTTATGGTGAACCTGTGAATGAGGCAATATATAAATATAACCTAGAACTATTGGACCAGTTTATTCCAGAGGGACAACCTTGGTTACCTACCTACAAAATTCATGGCCAGGGGTCAATTATTGACCATATATTAATTTCTACATCTGGGTGCTATCAAATAGTGAGAATGGAGGCATTAAAAACCTATTTTAGTGCCCAACATCCCCTATTTCTAACTGTTAAATGAAACGAAAGTCCACAGAAAGGGCTCTGTTTATCACCCTTATACCAAAGCAAGGAGAAAATGGTACCACTATTAAGTGATCTGGAGTGAATCAAAAAGATTTTGTAAATAAATGAATGCACGATTGCAAAAATTGAGATTTGTTATAAGCGAGACTCCACTGACCACCAGATTATTGGGGCTTTTTGCAATATAACTACTGCAATATCTGGGGGATTGAAAAACAAGAGTAAAAAGAACACTCAGAAAAAAGTCAGCTGGTTTGATTGCAAATGCACAAAGGATAAACAATCCCTAAAAATGCTTTAAAGACTAGCCCTAGAGATAGTTTACTTATTAGTACACAGAGTATGCTATATAAAGAGACCATTATAAAAAGGAAAAAGAGATTCAGGATCATGCATGGGAAAAACATACCCAGGCTGCAAACACGTACCCAGGATGCTTCCTTATTTTAGAAGATGATAAACCCTTCTTATTTTAAAGATCAGAGTGCAGTTAAAATTGAGAACCTGGTGCAGCCGTCGGAGTGGGTAAGCTATTTTGGGAAGGTCTTCAACCCTGAGAATGAAAATCCTACATTGGCAGAAAATAGCAACCCTAATGGTGTCCTGACCCGGTCAGGAAGTACAGATGTTATTACTTTTGAATTCCCAAATCCAGACCCCATGAACTTGGATGAAGTTGTATTGGCCCTGGATAGATGTACAAACGGAAATGTACTGGTATTCCAGTAGATATTTTTAAAACTGATACAGATCTTTGGGCCCACTTTTTCAAAAATAATTTAACATCATATCGGGTGGCCTGGTACCAAGAACGTGGATGGGGAGCATTATTGTCCCAATTTTAAAAAATGGAGTCAGAAGAAAAGCCAAATATTATCGCCCTATTTCCCTCCTCGACATAACTTCAAAATTGATGCACAGAATTCTTCTGGAGAGGTTGGAAATATGGGCAGATGAAAATTAAATCCTTACTGAATCCCAGGATGATTTTAGAAGAGAGATAGGGACAATCAAACAGTGTGTAAACCTCCACCTCATAATCAGCAAATATACGTTGGTAAAAAGGGCCACTTAGATCTTTGCTTTGTCGATCTTACTAGTGCTTTTGACTTAGTAAACCATGCAAAGCTATGGCAAACATTGACTCAGAAGGGTGTACCAAATGATATTATTGTATATCTTTCACAAATATACAGCTGATTGAGCACTAGAGTTCGCCATGGAACTGAAGAAGAATGCACAACTAGTTGTGTACTTGCCCCACTCCTTTTTTGCGTATACATCAATGGAGTGGTTGAAACTGCAAACATGAAATGCGCATGTCCCAAGAACTGGTAAACATGCTATCCCCACTTTGCTCTATGCGGACGATGCAGTTCTTTTATGAAGAACTGCAAACAGGCTGCAATCTCAAGAACTGCAAACAGGCTGCAATCTCTAATCAAGAAATTTGCTGATTATATGCAGGAAAAGGACCTGATATTGAATTTGAAAAAGACCTTTACAATGGTGTGTAGGAGGGGAAAAACAAAGAGTAGGACCCATCACATAAATAGTGTCCCTATTGCAGTAACACACTTGTTTATTTAGGACTACCATTTAAAGCAAATGAACATTGGGAAGCCCACATTGAACACTGCAAATTAAAAGTTGCCCTAATAACAGAAACAATATTTAGATTTTCAATGAAAATGGATAATAAACCCATAAGGGAATTTATGGCATTGTATAAAAGCAAGTGCTTAACAGGAACATGCTATGGTGCTGTGCTATGGGGAGCATCCAACCACTCCACCCTCCAGATTAAAGAAATTATTTTTCCATGTAGATTGTAGGCCATACCAAATTCTACTCCCACATATAGTGTACGCAAAGAGCTAGGTGCACCTTATATTAAGGATTTTAACAGCATGGCAAGTTTAAATACCTGGTATAGAATATGGAGAAAGGAGGGCACAAAATGTACTCAGGAGATTTTTAAGGATTGCCTCGCATTAGAACATGGGAAAATGTTCCCTTGGCTGATGTATATTAACAATCTCTTAAATGAATGTATTGATGATGTCGTTTTTAACAATCCTCCCAAATACATCAGCATATTAAAAAGGACCTGAAAACAGCCATCATAAAATCTCGGAGTTGGTTAAGGAAAGTCAAGGCAAACCCAAAACAGATGACTAAAGCATATAGTGATAGAACATTGGGTATAGGGATTCAACTCTATTTAATTCAGGTTACAAACACAAGACACAGATTTATTTTACTAGATTAAGAATGGGAATAGCCCACTTTTTAATTGCTTTTCCATCGATGGGGAAGTGGAAACAAAATCTCCCATAGTGTCCTTGCTATGGAATTCAGATCATTGCATTTTATCTTATTTTGTGGTTTTTGATAGATATTTAAGGAAGAGTATTTTCCGACCATTGTTTTTAAAGGAGAGATTTTTTACATACAAAATTGCTTTTGAGTATATCTGTAACCTAGCAAACAATGGAGTTTGTAATGCAGTGGTGGTCTATGTCCAGAAGGCAATTAGAATAAGGAAAAACAATTCACATCTCGAGTCCCTTATATACGAAGGAGATAGGTAGCATACTGATAATTGATGATCAGGGCACGAGTTCTGTTTCCGATTGTATACTCTTCACACAACACTTCATGCATTATGTCTTTATTGGGTTTGCTGCTGGAACTCAAATGCAATTTACTGTATCCTATTGCAAGGAAATATGAACATTTTTTGTTTTGCATATTGATAACTGATGATCAGGGCATGTGCCCTGTTCCTGATTATATACTCCGCACATTACACTTTAGGTATAATGCATTTATTGGGCTTGCTGCTGGTACTCAAATGCACTTTACTGTATTCTCTTGTGATGAAATGTGAATTTTTTTTGTTTTAGGATGCTTTTATGGTTGTACTTTTATAAACCAAAGAAAGCTTGTGTGATTGATTGATTAAGTAATTGCTATGTGCATGATTGTTTGAGTTTTGGATGCTTTGTGTTTGTATGTGGTTCTTGTGTCTGATGAAATGTGTGCTTGCTTAGATGTGCGTGTGCTTGGGATAGGAATGGGAATAGGGAATGTGGATGGGGAAGGGGCTGGAGGTGGGTTGGAAGTTTGGGATGGTTAGAGGGCTGCAGTGAGGGAGGAGGCCAGAGCCAGAATAGATCTCTGTAGGCCAGACATGTAGAGTCCATGACTTCCAGGTAGGGCAGCATCTACGGCAGGTGGTTGCCTTGCCTCTAGATGGCATTAAGGCCTGCATTCTGACCCACAGAGATAGTCCTCAAGAGGCCAATAGCCACCTCACTCAAGGCAGCAGGGCTAACAGGGGCAAGGGCTGAGGTGCCTGGAGCAGAGGAAATTGCGTCCCTCTTATGAGAGCGGGACTGGCCAACTTGTTGGGGGACAATAGGGAGAGTGCCAATAGAACTGGGGGTGGTGGGCAAGGATAAAAGTGGTAATGAACCTGTGGGGTCTGCCACTACTCTGGAGCGTCTACCCAAGGATGACTCAGAAGATGAAGAGCTTGAGCTCCTGTCCTCCGATTTATTCCCCACACCCTCCTTGTCACTGGGTCCCTCCATGTCTGATATCTCACATCCAGAAGTGCTGTGACCAGCTGTGCCCCACTAACATTGGCCCCTTCTCTATCACTTGCCCTGGATGGATATTACATGTAACATGGGTTTCTCACAACTGTATTTCCACAACTGAGCATCACAAATCAACAAAAAACATTGATGAAGTCCACATATGACTCCACCTTCATGGTTCTCTCCATAAGCTTCAAATGTAGCATGAGCGCATGCATGCATGCTACATAACTTGCCAATAATTGGTTCCACTCATGTCATAACCCCAGACAAGCCCAAATGCATTGATTGAGTTGTCTACACTCCATCCATATGTCCATAGTAGAATAGTTGATCACCTTGCATACTGCACTTGTAGTATACCATTGTAAAATAATGTAACCAAATAGGATGGATACAAGTTTGAGATTTACACAATGCTCACACAAGGCCCAGAGTTAAACACGTATACCTATTACATATATCACATCATGATTTACTGAAGGTCAAGTTTAACACCAATGCACCACTAATTAGTGTTGTAGCAGAGATCATGTCACATGCAACGGCTCATTGCACACTGATAACACTTTGCACTCCTAATTACACGAGATGTCAACTACCTGAAAATTCAAATGAAAGCTGAACATATGTAGTTTAGCTATTTATCACATTTAGCATGTAAAGGTTCCTGAAAACATTAAGGTCCTTCCAATCTTGTCCAAAAAGCAAGCAGCGGAGCACAGGAAAACACAGTCAATCCATACTGGCCAGAATGATAGGAACCAAGTCTCACTTAGATCCCGAAGTCGAGGTGTGCCCAGATGGAATGCCATATGGTCACGGTAAGGTCGCTCCATGAGAGTTTTTTCCATCTCCTTGGTGCCTGGGACGTCCATTGCATAGCCGAAACATTTAAATCAGGATTTCCACCACCAGTAGCAGGATTAGTGGAAGCCCTCTAAAAATGCTTCCAAATACAGAGTGTATAAAAGCTGGAATCAATCCGAAGACTGTCTGAAAGGTGCATAACAGTCCAGAAACTATGGTCTTAAATAAGTGTACTATACCCTTCGTATCAGACATGTTAAAGATACGCTGTACCATTTCTCCTAAATGGAAAAGGCTGTAAGTTCATACCAGTGCCTGTATCTCAGTGGAGGACCTTGCAAACTGAAGATCAAAAGTCTCTCAGCCTGAGGTTAAGGGAAACATCTTTCTGTAAAAGCATGGCTTTCATTCGGTTCAGAGTATCAAACCGTATAAAGGAAACATTCAACTAAGGCCATAAAGGCACCTCCCTGACTGTGTGGGTTGGTGGAAACAATACTTACATACAACAAGCAACTCTGGAACTTATTGTGGCTAGCTATTTGATGCATGTAAGCATCCCACAACAACCTTGATCATTCATCTTTAAGTAACTCCCATTTGAGAGCAGCCTGAACACTGAATTAGCAAAACTGCAACAAATGATGGACGGAATGCTGAATGATTCAAACATTCTCCCCAGTCAAGAGATCTGGGTTAAATCCATTGTTCTTTTGCCCACTACGCCATCCCAGTTTGGATTCAGCCATATGCAAATCAGTCTTGACCCTGTGCCTCATGGGAACAGTCCAGACCGATCTGCCAAGCCAGGTCCTCCCTGGACCGGAAACAAGCAACCTGGGACCAGTTTCGGGGTATGTCACCCATCATCAGCCATGCTAGCTTGAATCGAGTGCCACAGTGAGCAAGGGACCCACGTCTGGGCATACCCATCCTACTTAGGGCTAAAAGTGAAACTGCAACAAATGATGGACGGAATGCTGAATGATTCAAACATTCTGCCCAGTCAAGAGATCTGGGTTAAATCCATTGTTCTTTTGCCCACTACGCCACCCCAGTTTGGACCCAGCAATATGCAAATCAGTCTTGACCCAGTGCCTCATGGGAACAGTCCAGACCGACCTGCCAAGCCAGGTCCTCCCTATACCGGAAACAAGCATCTGGGACCGGTTTCGGGGTATATCACCCTTCATCAGCCAGGCTAGCTTGAATCCTGTGGCACAGTGAGCAAGTGACCCAAGTCTGGGCATATCCATCCCACTTAGGACAAAAAGCAAAACTGCATTGAACACTGGATTAATCACGGCAGCTGGGGAACCCTTAAAATGACAGGATAAGTTTGCAACTGAACCGTTACAGGCCTTGTGAAGCATAATATCCTGGCAAAGCAGAGATTCACTTAATGTATTCTCGCAGTCTGTACTGCTGAGAAACACTTCAGTGTCCGCGTCCTGCATCTAAATCTATATGGTAATTTCCAAGATTCATGAATGAATTCCCTACCCTTTGCTTCATACCTGCCTACCTGGTGGTGTTCTAGGCAATATTGAAAATGGTAAGTTGTTACTGACAATGTTTTATGGCCATGAATTAACCATTCTGTGGATGGTGACTCTGCCACGGTGAAAGGTAATTGTTCTAATTTTTCAATGTGCAACATTATATGCGTAGCATCTCTTTGTACTATTCTTGTCTGTATCACCATTAGAATATATGTGGAGAATAGAGATGTACTGTTAATATATCGCCTGGGCACAAGACCAGATCACAATGATTGTAGCGGCCAGCTTAATAATACAATGGATCTTAACTGTGACTGCCTGTGTTGTAAGATGGACAGATCCTGTTCCATTATATCAATAGCAGAAGATACAATGTTGCCCAGTGAATAAATCCTGGATGTCAGTGTTGTCATACCATTGTCAACCACATCCAATGCCTTTTCTAAGTTAACTCTGTCAATTTCATGTAGTCTCTCTGCAGCTTACTGTTAAGAGACTTTCCAAATTTCATTACAGTCAGCGTATAAGAAGCATTTACGAAGTGGTTTCCTGGGACCTAGCAAAAAATCTGATAAATCCATGTTGTCTGAGAGTAAGGACAAGCGTTGTTTCACCTGTGACAGTGTTGAGGTTCTTAGCCAATCTGGGCATAAATTCCCAACACTGTGTGATGTCACCAACCCCAGATGTTCTCATTGTCCATAGCATACGTCAGGCCTGTGGATACTAAACCCTTTGGTGGTACCCTTGAATCTTGACTGACTCCTATTAGTCGAAAGGCCAAACTTACCATCCCCTCCAAATGGGGGCTGTCTAATTGTATGAAACACCAAGCATGATGTCATCTAGTGTACCCTCAGCATTTTCTGCATAGTTTTGCCATCCCTCAAAGTGTGAAAGCGAGGAAATACGAGGTGTGTTCAAGTCCTTAATCTTAGCTAACCCAAGACAGGAAGTCTGTTGCACAGTGTTGTTCAGGGAAATAATCTGTTGTGGTATGAGGCATGCTCTAAATAGTGCCTCGGTTCCCTGAACCTGCCATTCCTTAGTACCCCAGATAGTGTCTTTCCATAAGTCAAAACCCTGTTCAGACAGTTGGGCGATAAAGAATGCACAGTATATCTGTTTTGTATTAGTAAGCATATTTTTCTGTGCAGATGTAGGTGCCCATATGGACATGGCTGGGTCGAAACTGGAATGGCAGATCTCTGTACTGGGGTGAATGTATGACATTGTTCTGCATTCTGTCCATCAACAGTTCATTTTGCATTTGTAACCCAAAGTGGGACGGGTATGCTCAGACGTGAGTCCCGTGCTCTCCATGCCACTGGAATCAAGCTATCCTGGCTGAAGAGGGGTGAAACCCCCAAACCGGTCCTAGGATGTTTGTTTCCAGTCCAGGGAGGACCTGGCCTGGCAGTTCGGGCTGGACTGTTCCCATTGGGTGCAGGGTCAAGACTGATTTGCATATGGCTGGGTCCAAACTGGAATGGCATGGTGTGCAAAAAAACTATGGATTTAGGCCAAAATCTCTGTACTGGGGTCTTGCATTCTGTCCATCAACAGTTCTTTTTACAGATGTAGGTGCAAACTTTTAATAATATGAGCATGGATCAGAAAAATAAGCAAACTTTTGTGCAAACTTTTATGAACTACCTTTCGGTAGTGTTGGGCAATGTTCTCATTGGTGGTATGAGAAAACATTACGTGGTGCACTGGTTTTATGCAAAAAATGATGGCCACAGTGTTGGTAAAAATACATGGTGTTAAAATCAGATGAATCATCAAACATTTAATTTTTCGTAAATGCTGCAGGCAGTTCTAAATCAGGCTGCATACTTTTTACAGTTTCAAAATCCCAATCGTCAGAGTATGTACTGGAGTTGATGATATCATTTAAAGAGATTTTAAATACATGTGGTATTTTTAAAAGTTTAGTGGGACCAAATACATCACATGAAACTATGTCTCAAACTATTCGGTCAAGAACTGGAACTGCTATAATGGTCACATAGGACAGGTCTTTCTGTTCACGATGAGATGGCATGTGAGGTTTCAGTACCAAGTTCACAACTGATACTGTGGAGCATTCTGGGAGAGAGTGTCCATTCACGAGCAAGAAAAAGACAGTCACTAAACCACTACAGAAGAGTAGGACCAGTATGCCAGTTGCTACCCAGAGCTGTAGCCAAGGTGAGACTAGGTATGTCTTTTTCAGCCAAAGGTAGAAGTCATGAAGTTGTTATTTGCGGGAAACTGGAGCTGGTGATGACTCAGGTTTACCTTCAAAATCAATGAAAAAGACAGATGCAGTTCGATCTATATTTGGTATCTCAGCAGGTTTTGTCAAACTTGCAGATGACTCCTGCAGAGGCATATCAATGTAGATGTTGGTGGTTAGCCGAACTGATATCTGTGTTTCATTTGTGTTTTCATGATATTCAATTTCAATAGGAACGAGTTCCATTTCACTGTTGGTAACTCCATTACTAGATATAGAAGACTGTTCAAATGTTATCAGTCTCCTGTATGGTAGAGAGAGGAGAGTGGCGGCTACCCAGGAGCCCCCCACATGGTCTGCTATTCAGAATCCGCCACATAGTGTTGTTTGATCAGATCAATGGAGATGAATCTCTCTTTTTTCTTCCGGGCAAGAGGCAGAAGAAGTACTTTTCTTGTTCCTTCAACAGCCAGGGCAGGTACAGCCTTTCTGTAGGATGGCCCAAGTTCTTTCTTGGCCACAATCCTTTCTCTGACCAGATCCCTGACTTTTCGGATCCAAGCAGGTCTTGCTGTTACTAATTTTACTTCCCCAGTGGCGGTGCCTTTTACTTGGACGTTGCTTTGTAGTGCCCGAAATTCATTGAGTTCCTGTAAAACAGGCAAACGGTTATCTATGTCAAGTTTTATTTCATCAACCACTGTACTGCCACAATCAAGGTCAGGTAACCACATTCTCATCCCAAACAGGACCTTGTAAGGAGTACGGCCTCCTAGGGAACTTCTTGCGGTGTTATAAAGTGCCCTATGGATCCCATTGAGGTGGTTGACCCAACTGCCACTTGAGCATAATACCCTTGCTGTTAAGGATTGCTTTAAGTTCCAGTTTTTCCTACCCACAATCAAATTTCTCTCGGGATGATATGGAGAGGAGTTCCGCAAAGCTACACCCTAACTTCCCATGGCTTCCTTGTAAGCCTGAGAGCTAAACGTGGGGCCACGGTCAGAATGTAATGTGCCAATTGCGTATGTCCCCATGAAGAGTCGCAAATCCTTTCTAAAAGTTCAGGCATCAGTCAAGCTCTGGGGCCAAACCCACAGGATTCTAGATCACGAATCCACTGCCACCAAGATATACTTGTAAGCCACATTGGATAGTAAAGGGCCGCAGTGGTCCAGATAGGACCAAGCAAGAGGTCTGTCTGATATTAGTAGTGGTATTTGTGGTGGACGTGCTGCGGTGGTACCCTTCATCTGTTGACAGATGTCACACTTAAGACAAATGCTTTTGTCTATTTAGTTAAACCTGTCCACCAATAGTGTTGTTTCAGCAGTGAAACTGTCACAGTAATCCCTACATGTGCTGAGCCCAGACCCTCTTTTGCAGCTAGACTTAAACCTAATCTGCGATCAATGTTTTGTATTACTTCATCCCCCACTCCTGGAATTTGAGCATATAGAATATTTTGCTCATCTAACTTGTAGGAGTACTTGAGTGGTGAGCTTTTCGGCATGGCTGAGCTGTTTTTGCGTGAAGCGATGGCAGCTACCATTTTCTATCCATTTATTCTTGTGCTACAACGAGTGATTACAGCTACGGCAGCAGTTTGCACTCTCGCCTTGGCGGCTTCATCAGCCAATGAATTCCCTTCAACCTGAACGCCATCAGGTTGATGACTCAGCATGTGTATCATGTGAGCTCTTGGCAAGTCTTTTTTTCAGTTATGCCACTTGTTTCCGAAGCAATTTGTGCTTTATTGTGCAACCTTTTGAGTCTTTAAACCCATTCTGACCCCAGAATTGACTATGGCATTGACCACAAGACCACTGACTCATTGTCAGTGAAATTGCTCTCCCACCCTCGCAGCTCCACCATTAAGTGAGGTGCCCCTGCCCCTGCACTCTTGAGTGTTGGTGATTGAGGCCCTCCTCCACCCGCAGGTTTCCCTGCGCCTCATCCCTGGTGGTCCAGTGGACCTCTGTCTCCTTTCTCTCACTCTGCTCCTTCACTCGGTTTTCTACTATTTCTATCTTTCACCTTTCTGCACCTTTCTGCATCTCTGTTCTTTTGTGCCTTATTTCTGCCCATTTTTCCTTTCTCTCCCTCCGCTCCTTCACTCGTTTTCTCTCGTTTTTCTACCCTTTCTATCTTTCACCTTTCTGCACCTCTGCTCTTTTGTGCCTTATTTCTGCACATTTTCCCTTTCTCTCCCTCTGCTCCTTCACTCGTTTTTCTACCCTTTCTATCTTTCACCTTTCTGCTCTTTTCTACATCTCTGCTCTTTTGTGCCTTATTTCTGCTTATTTTCCCTTTTTCTTTATCCCTTCATTCCTCCCTTTAACTTTCCCCGCCGCTGCTGCCCCCGCGGCCCCTCCCCCCCCAGCGCGACCGTCCCAATCCAGCTCCCCTCCCTGCTCCCGCCTCCCAGCTGTCCAGCCCTCCCCGACCCCTACCTAATGGCGGCCACTGCGGGCACAGGCGAGCAAGACCACTGACTCATTGTCGGTGAAATTGCTCTCCCACCCTTACAGCTCCACCATTAAGTGAGGTGCCCCTGCCCCTGCAATCTTGAGTGTTGGTGATCGAGGCCATCCTCTACCCGCTGGTTTCCCTGCGCCTCATCCCTGGTGGTCCAGTGGACCTCTGTCTCCTTTCTCTCACTCTGCTCCTTCACTCGGTTTTCTACTATTTCTATCTTTCACCTTTCTGCACCTTTCTGCATCTCTGCTCTTTTGTGCCTTATTTCTGCCCATTTTCCCTTTCTCTCCCTCTGCTCCTTCACTCGTTTTCTCTCGTTTTTCTACCCTTTCTATCTTTCACCTTTCTGCACCTCTGCTCTTTTGTGCCTTATTTCTGCCCATTTTCCCTTTCTCTCCCTCTGCTCCTTCACTTGTTTTTCTATCCTTTCTATCTTTCACCTTTCTGCTCTTTTCTACATCTCTGCTCTTTTGTGCCTTATTTCTGCTTATTTTCCCTTTTTCTTTATCCCTTCTTTCCTCCCTTTAACTTTCCCCGCCGCTGCTGCCCCCGCGGCCCCTCCCCCCCAGCACGGCCGGCCCAATCCAGCTCCTCTCCCCGCTCCCGCCTCCCAGCTGTCCAGCCCTCCCCGACCCCTACTTAATGGCGGCCACGGGCTGCGGGCGCGCCGCTGGTGCACCGAAGGTGCGTCAAAGGCAAGCACGTCTGCGCCCGTCTGCGACCCGTCCGCGACCAGCACCAGGAACCCTGGACCTCCGCCCCGCCAACGCTACGACCCAGCAGCACTCCACGCACTCAACCCAGGCTGCAAGAACAACTGCAAGCTAGCATCACCAGCCGACACCCATGGACCCTTCAGCTGTCACCGCTGCCGGCACACCTGCAGCACCGCCAAAAACACGGATCCAGCACAACCCGCCCACAAGAACACAACCGAACCGAAGACCCTGCAATGCATCCTCCTCAACGTTGGATCCCTCCACAAACACGCCACAGAAATCTGGGACCTACTTGACAACACCACCCCGGACGTAGCATTCTTCACCGAAACCTGGACCAACACCACCTCGGGACCGGACATCGCCATCGCCATCCCCCAAGGATACAAGATCTCCAGGAAGGACCGCCCCACCCACCCAGGAGGAGGAATCGCCATCGTCCCCAAATCCAGCCTCCACCTGAGCACATTCCCTGACGAGTTCACAGAACTGATGGAACACCTTCACTTCAAGATACTGGCCAGCCCCACCGCCGCCCTCCGAGGAACCCTCATCTACCGACCCCCTGGACCCCGCGGACCCTTCGCCAACTCCATCACGGACATTAACTCCCCGCAGGCCATCGCATCCACCAACTACACCCTGCTGGGAGACCTCAACTTCCACCTCGACAATCAACTGGACCCCAACACCACATGCCTCCTGGACAACCTCCACAACATTGGACTCCGCCAGATCGGGACCGAGCCCACGCACTCAGCAGGACACACCCTTGAACCCCTCTTCACTACAGGAAACTCCATCACCTTCAGCCACACCACCGAACTCCCATGGACCGACCATCGTTGCGTCCACTTCACCTTCAGAACACCCACCATCCACAGACACCAGCACCTTCTTCCACAAAGAAACTGGACCAAAATCACCGATGACCAGCTCACCTCCTCACTCAACAACTCCACCCCAACCATCGCGGAAAACGACGACCCCAACACCGCAGCCGGAACTCTGCATAGATGGATCTCGGACAGCACCAACACCATAGCCCCCCTCAAGAAAAACAACAATACCCGTGCCAAGAAAGCCAGATGGTTTACCACCGAACTTCGAGAATCCAGGCGCACATGCCGCCGCCTCGAAAAGGCCTGGAGAAACATCAAATCCACAGAAGCCCACAACAACTTCAGAGCCGCCACCAACGCCCACCATCAACTCATCAGAGAAACGAGGAAAAAAGCGATTGAAGACAGAATCTCCACCCACGCACACAACAGTAAGGAACTCTTCAGCATCATCAAGGAGTTCGCCCAACCCACCAGCGAGTCTACCGACATCCCTCCCTCACAAGACCTCTGCGACAAACTCAGCACCTTTTTCCACCACAAAATCAAGAGCATCTACGACAACTTCGACGAAGACAACCAACACACTGAACCCTCACCAACCACCCCCAACACCCGGAAACCAGCGATTGATGACTGGACAGCCCTCACCACTGAAGACACACTGAAGACAATGAAGTCAATCCACTCAGGGGCCCCCACGGACCCCTGCCCCCACCACATCTTCAACGGAGTCGCCAACACCATCGCACCCATGCTCTGCCACACCATCAACCGCTCCCTGGCGACTGCCTCGTTCCCCGACGACTGGAAACACGCTGAGGTGAACCCCCTCCTAAAGAAACCCTCAGCGGACCCCAACGACCTCAAAAACTACAGACCCATCTCCCTGCTCCCGTTCCCAGCAAAAGTCATCGAGAAAGCCATCAACAGCCAACTCGCCACATTCATTGAAGAACACAACATCCTCGACTCCTCCCAATCCGGCTTCAGAAAAAACCACAGTACGGAAACCGCCCTCCTCGCCGCAACAGACGACATCCGCACCCTACTGGACTAAGGAGAAACAGTAGCCCTCATCCAACTCGACCTATCAGCGGCGTTTGACACAGTCTCCCACCGCACCCTAATATGCAAACTCTATGACATAGGAATCCAGGACAAGGCCCTCGACTGGATCTGCTCCTTCCTCTCCGGCAGGACGCAGTGGGTCAGACTCCCCCCTTTCCTCTCGGACCCCACACCTACCACCTGCGGAGTCCCCCAGGGCTCCTCCCTCAGCCCGACGCTCTTCAACGTCTACATGGCTCCACTTGCCCCCATCGTCAGAACCTACGGACTCAACATCGTGTCATATGCAGACGACACCCAGCTCATCCTCTCCCTATCCAACAAGCCCAACACCGCCAGACGCAACTTTCGAGAAGGCATGGAAGCCGTCGCCAAATGGATGAAAAACAGCTGCCTACAACTAAACACCAACAAAACAGAAGTACACATCATGGGCCCAAACCCCAACGCCTGGAGCGACACCTGGTGGCCCACCGCCCTCGGAAACCCGCCAACCCCCACAGACCACGCACGCAACCTGGGAATCATCCTGGACTCCGAGCTCAACTCTGTCTCATCTTCCTGCTTCCACACTCTCCGCCTCCTTCGTAAGACCTTCAAATGGATCCCCCTCGAACACCAAAAGACAGTCACTCACGCCCTGATCACCAGCAGACTCGACTACGGCAATGTACTCTACGCCGGAATAAACAAAAACCTCATCCGCAAGCTACAGAACATCCAGAACGCCGCCGCAAGACTGGTCCTCAACCTGCCAAAACACTGCCACATCTCCCAGCACCTGTGCACACTCCACTGGCTCCCCGTCGAGGCGAGAATCACCTTTAAGATGCTGACCCACGCACACAAGGCACTCCACGGCACGGGGCCAGCATACCTGAACAGCCGACTCAAATTCCACGTACCCCAAAGGACCCTACGATCAGCCCAGCTCTCCTACGCCGTGGTCCCCCGCACCAGAAAGACCAGATCGGGAGGCCGCTCCTTCTCCTTCCTCGCTGCCAAAGCATGGAAGGCCCTTCCGCTCCACCTCAGACAGACAACATCGCTCCCCATCTTCGCAAGAAACCTCAAAACCTGGCTCTTCGACAGACCCCCTCCTTGATGGAATGGAACCTGCACCCCCCCACCCCTAGCGCCTTGAGACCCTTACGGGTGAGTAGTCGCGCTTTAACAAACCCCTGATTGATTGATTGATTGACTCTGACTGGAACAGCCAAATCTCACCTGGGACCTCTGACCGCTACCCTAAACGCAGCAGCAAGAATGGTCACGGGAACTAAGAAATATGAGCACATCACCCAGGCTCTTAAGGATCTGAGATGGCTTCCTATTGACCAACGAGCCAGCTCCCGCACCTTGCCTCACACACAAAGCCTTGCATACAGGCAAACCGGAATATCTGGCCAACAAACTCAATAGAGCCGGTCAGTCTAGGAACCTCAGAAGCTCCAACATGCTCCTACTCATTCCTCTGAGATCACAGAAACGTAAAACTTCTAGTAGGTCCTTTGCGGGTAATGCTCCCAAGATATGGAACTCCATCCCCCCCACATCAGGATGACCGCCTCCTTCCCGAAATTCAAGATACTACTGAAAGCCCTCTTTCTTGAGCGGGCTGGATCGTAACTAGAACCCGTCGTTTGACTTTGATAGATCACTATCTCTATGCTCCCAGAGAGAGCCGGATGACTCTCCCTTGATCTCCGCCATGTTGTGCGCTCTTGCTGCTATTGTATAGACTTTTACTTCCCCCTGTTCTCCCTGCCCTGCTTTCGTCCTACTTGTCTTGTGATGCTTATTTGTATTCGATGTGAAGCGCTCTGATACCTTCGGGTCCAGCCAGCGCTATACAAAACTTAAATAAATAAAAAATAAATAAATATTCATTGTACGACCGGACACATTAAAATGAATCACACAATATAGGTGTGGGGAATTCCCAATCCATATTTATCAGAGCCAGTCATAGGGCTTTAAATTCTGCCAGATGCACCGTGCAGTCTCCTAGAGACTGTGTCTTTGTACTGCTAGGATGGAACTTGCCTTCCTGTATACGTCCTTTTACAATTGGACAAGCTGCACTGTATTGCTGTTTACTTCCAATGGCAGGCTGAGCAGAACTGTCGGAGTAAATAATGTATGCATACCAATCTTGAGGCATTATTTCATTCGGGAGAGGATATTCTTGTTTGTAGTGCAGAAATGCTTGTGTTTTAATGTGGAATCAAATTTGTAGGCCATATTTGTTGCAGTGAGAGAATCAGCCCATTTTATCCATAGTGTATGTAGCGCTTTTGCGTTAGGAACGCTTGCCTTTGTAACAGCTTCTAAGGCCGGTACTGGAGTTATGACAATTATTCGTTTCCCCTGAGACAGTGCTCCTTCTCTCACTACAGCAGTCTGTACTGCTGTCAGAATCTTTTCAGTGGATGCAAAGCGCATTTCAGCTTTTGTGTACAAGTGTGATTTGTATAGGAACTGTTTCGCCTCCTTTGAAGGTTAGGTCAATGTACCCCGGTTGATGGAATCACCACATTTGTAGTGTTTACACGTGTGTGTAAGTGTTAAGAAGCTATCATGTCAACTTTTAAGTAACAAAGGATTTCTGTATGTTCCTGTGCACAATGATGGACTGAAAAGTCAGGTCTGATTAAGTCATAGAAAGGTTTTACGTTTTCTGCATAATCCAAAATGTATGTTCTGCCAAAATGTAGGAATCCCAAAATGATTTGCTAATTTTTTAGAGACTTTGGAGGTTTGAGCAGCGCACAAATTGGACATTGAGGTGGGCAATTTTTGATTTCTTGAAGTTGAATTTGTAGTCCTCAGAAGCGAAACCCAAAATGATGTTGTTCACTCAATTCAAATGATGCAATAATTAATATACATAGGACAATACCTCTTTCATCCCCCCCCAAAAATATTTGTTGAAATTGTTTATTAGCATTTTTTAGATATAATACAATAAAAACAATAAAATACAGAAATGTGTTATGCCTTAATTCCAATGTAATTTATGTTACCGTATTGCACATTACATAAAAATTTGGAAGTAACTCTGTTACCCTTGCTGAGACCAACCCGGGGCTATTCTTATACCCTTGGGTAGTGAACAGAATTGAAGCTGAGAGCCTTGGACTAAAAATATTATTAAATATATGTTCTCAGGTGCTGTGTTTTGGCAGAAAAATCCATTTGCCATACCTAGTGTAGTTTTGTATTTTTTCCGCACAATGTTATTCATTATTGCGGCACTGTGTGCATTCCGTACTGTAAATGTCTTTGCGCATGTATTCAAATGTCTGTAGTCTAAAATTAGATGGTATAAATTGTCAGGCTTCATTAAGGGAAACAAAGGGTTATTCATAGAAGAGGTGCAATTCTCTATTACACCTTGGTATTCAAGTTGATCTAACATCTCCCTGACTTGTTTTTTCACATCTTGTTTTATTGGGTACTGTCTCTGTTTAGTTGGAATAGTTTTTACTGGGATTTCATGGTGATGTGATTCAGCTTCTCACCCTACTTGATTGCTGTATAATGCCAAATCTAATGCTACAACCCAAACCTACCTGTACGAATACTGTAGTGATTTAGGAACAAGGTCAGAGAAAGCTAGTAAAATTACTGTTTCTCCCTTTTGGCAATCCATAACGATCTCAGGCAGCCATAAGTCAGGTTCTCCCAAAAGAGACCTTAATTTTTTCTGGGATTGTCCCCCTCCGTTTGGAGTGTTATTTTGCATAACGGGTGTGGGACACTTTCCCTATTATCAGGTGTTTCCACCGTGATATATTCATTCAACACCACTGTCACCAGAAATTCCATCAGGTTCTGGTGAGCTACTGTTACTTATGCTGTGCTGTCTAGCATCACCAGAGTCCATACCCTGTTCAGAAGATGATTCCTCAGCATTCTGGGTATTTCTAACTTTAAGGCCAGCTACATTCTTCTGTTTAAATTGAGGTTTTGATTTTGGTTTATCTTCTTTTTTTATATTATAGTTGAAGTTCGATGTATATCTTTAGACTTTGTTAGTTCCTCTGATCTGTGTTCTGACCATCCTTCCCTCTGGAGTTTTTTGATGAACCCTGAAAGGAACGAGAGAAACGTGTATCAGTATCCTGATACCTGTCAGGTTTTTTAATATTATCACAATTCCTATTGAGGAGACCCACCCCTTGGTTGTGATCTATTCTCTCTATTCTTTTGTTGTGTATTATCCCATTTCTTTTCGGAAGAATCAGGTGCTTGTTTGGAGTTATCCTTTTCGGGACCACCCATGAGTTGAGGTTTTGTTGCTTCCAAATGATCTCTACCTAATTCGGTATATGTATCTTTTATAATTTTAGGTAATTCACGCGCCTGTTGTGCAGGACTGAAATTCCTCAGGCATTGGCATAACGCCACCACTGCCGCCTACCCTTTTATGTTTGCCAACATAATCGTTGCTTACTGGGCAAAATTTCCTAACAATTGTATCCCTAAATTCGGAGCAGGTTCTACTCCATACTCATTCTGTATCTGTCTCAATACATCTGGTATCTCTGCTATTGAAGGGATACCACGAGTTCTGGTATAGATGGCAACGAAAACTGTACCCCAAGAGGTACAATCCATTATTGGAGGAGCTATCCCCATTGACAAGCAGATTGTTAGCATTCTGTGTTTTTTTTCTTGAGGGCCTGTGTGTAGGAACACTGCCTCTAAATGTGTGATTTTCTGAGCCATCCAGAAGGCCATTTGCTCGCGTTTAGTGGGCATTCTACCCATAACTGCGTTCAGTGTTTGTGGGGTGATTTTAGTTGCAGTCCCTTGAGGCACTGGGTCAGACTGATTTGCATATGGCCATGTCTGAACTGGGGTGGTGGAGTGAGCTAAAGAATGATGATGGATTAAACCCAGATCAGTTGACTGGGGGTGAGTGTTTGATTTGCTCCAACACGCCGTCCATCATCCCCTTTGGTATCACTTTGTTCGCCCAAAGTTGGCAGGGTATGCCCAGACGTGGGCCCCTTACTGTGCTTTTAGACAACATAAACTGTGGGACTTGTGTCCTTACTGATTCCAGACACCCCCTATGGATATGTAGGCCTGTATACCAGCTAGCTCACAGTGCCACTATGAACCCATCTTACCAAGAAGAGAATAGTTTCTGGCAACTATTGAACATGACAACCTTGACCCCCTCAGGGATTGTGGAAACAGTACAGTACTTTTCACTCGTCCTCACTTTGTCTCAGAGGGATACACAGAATAAACTATGGGGACTTTTTCAATAAACATTTATTGAACCAGCGTAATTCTAGTGTAAAATATGTGTGCTGCAACAACCATGAGACAGAAACAGATATAAATGATTATAAGCACCAACAGAGTAAATAGATGTTAGATTTCCACCATAGTGAGAAAACAATAGATATATGCCGGTATCTAGATACATGATAAGAAAAGTATGTACTCCTACGACACTGACCCTAACCAAATGTACTTAAATGCACCTAGCATGTATGTAGATGTTGAGTCAAGAATCCCCCTAGGATGAAGCCAAACCCATTACCTGAAGTGAAAAACTGTAGGACCCTATTTTGGTCTTGAGCTGTACACCCATCGATGGATGTCAGACTACTGGGTGCTGGAGTGTCTGCATGCAGGAACCTCAGTGTGTCAGCATGGAAGTCTTTCTCCTCTGCCCACCCCAGCCAAGATATGGTGTTTATATACCCAAAAGGTACCCTTAGGGATTCTACCTTGCTCTGTCATGTCAGCCGAGGATGACTAAAGGGATGACCCTTATACATAGTTATTATGCAGAAGATGGAGAAGACGGTATTCCTGCTGTGATTCTGAGAATCCTTATGCATAATACATGAGGCTAGTTTTCTGAGAAAACCACATGACATTTATGCACCACCTAACTAGGTAAAAGATCAGTACAAACCTGTTATTTAGTACAATGGTAGAGTAAATGTAGGTTAAAGGTTAGGTGACTACCCAAGCCTATATTGGGGTACATTACGAATTATAACAAAATATAGTGGGAATTTGGCTAACAGATTCCTACATTCATAGTTGTTAATAGCTTTGCTCTTTTTGTAATTCTTCTAAAAATATATAGAGTGTAGGTTGAGTTCTGCCTTTTGTGGATTGGAAGGTGTTGTGCCAATGTGCTGTCATAGACATTTTGCCATGGTATTTGGAATTTGGGTTGTGTCTGTGTCCGGAGCGATGCAGTATGACAACCAAAGTGTCTTAGAAATAATCCAAGACTGATTTGCATATGGTTGGATCCAAACTGGAATGGCATGATGAGCAAAACAACTATGGATTTAGGCCCAGCTCCCTGTACTGGGGTGAATGTATGACATTGTTCTGCATTCTGTCCATCAATTGTTCTTTTTGCATTAGAAATAATCCATGACATAGCTTAGTCTGACTTCGTTATGTTGGTAGAAAGGGATGTCCATTAGTAAACAGTAGTGGTTAGCTACCTCTGTGGCAGGGATATAGGCAAATTGGTTATTTGTAGAATATTCTACACTTAGCACAGATTGACAGAGATGTCTATATATGCTGTGATTGAAATGATAGTAACAGCCTTACATGGCTGTGTGGGGGTAAATATTTTAAAATGGTTTGAATCATGGCTTGCTGAAAGTCTATGATTATTTTCGGGGTTAGTGGTATTGTTTTTGTTTAATGTAGTTAACATGTTTGAAGTATGTGCAGCTTTGTTCATTTTGTAGTGGGGCATATATAAAAGGGATATTTTTGTTTTGATATTTACCATGTATGGTGCATATTTGAGTAACTGGTTTGGGGCACTTTTTGAAAGTCCCATTGATCATCCAGGGTTGACAATGGCTTAATTTAGTAAGTTACTAGCTTACCCGCCGCGCGTTGCTGCGATCTCCGAAGAAAGGAAATTCAAGGAAACTCGTTATGATAACATTCAATTTACATTGTGTAATTTTTATTGAAACGTATTCATTTTAATATGGAAAACATTTGAAAGTGTCGTTTTAATTCTCTTTATTTATTCGAGTGCTTGTGGATACACGATTTGTTGTTTTTCCATCTGGTGCGTACAAGACGGGGGGCGGATATTTAAAAAAATGTTGAGCCAGAAACCTTTGCGGGAGTGTACTGAACAACTTCCCAAAGTTTCATGGCGATCGGATGAATGGTGTAGTAATGCATAAAGGACAAACAGACAGACAGACAGACAGACAGACAGACATTTGTTTTTATATATATAGATAGATTTGTTGTAAAGAATATTAGGATTTGTTTCTTATTTTTAGGTTTCATATTAAAGGAAAGGTTCCTTATTATGTGTCATTATTAATGCTCAGGCATTTCTGTCGTGGCACCTTCTAGGGGCAGGAGGAGTATTGCTAGTAGCTTTTTTATTCAAGCAATTACACATTTTAAAGTGGGTATAGGTGCTAGTTGGCCTGTGATGTGTTCAGGGACTTTAGGCAGTATAACTTTAAGGATTTTGGTTGTTAGTTTCTGTGAGTTACTGCTTGACTCTCCTATATCCTGAGATTCCTCTAGTCCTTACTATTTCTGACTCATTTTGGGGGGGTGGTTGTGCTCACTTACATGGATTGCAACATTGTTTTTTGCAGGTGCCCTCCCACAGCATTCATTAGAATATTATTTGTTACATCTCAAATTAATATTTTATTTTCTCATGATGCTGTTTCTTGGTTGTAGATCTAGCCCATGTGATTTAGTAACTGCTTTCCTTACTGCGATATTATGTATTTTGCTGCCTCTCCCATTGTATCTGAACGTAGTGTATTAGTGTAACTATATACAATATCTTAACGTTTATTCATTTGTTATTTACATGTAAAATTGTGCAACTATTTCTATTTTGTATCCTTACATATATGTTCTGTTTCGATGTTTCACCTTATTTTGCAGCTTTTCTGTTGGGTGTGTTCTAATATGGAGCAGTTGCTTTCTATTCTGTTGGTTGAAAAAAAAAGTCACTTTTGTTAATGTTAATTTGTTGGTAGTTGTTAGGTTTATTTTTACTCAATATCTAGGTGAGTTTATAGTTTCTTTTATTCATTTTTGTATAGTTTCTTTGTAATATATTTTTGCTGGTTTGTGAAAGTTACATTTTTTCTGACAATTTGTCACTTTTCCAAGTTGTAGTTTTTTTTGTTTTAGAAAGCGTATGTAAAGAGAGAGAAGTTGAAGAGTGTCCTATTAATTATTTGCTATTTTGCTTTTTGAAGTTTACGTACACATTGGTTTAAATAAAGTTTTGCTTTTATTGCTTAAGTAGTTGTTGAGATGTGTATATTTCTTCTTTAATGCTCTGGTCAGAGAATCCAAAAAAGTTGCCTGGTCTTGTAGTATTTGTCATTTTTGAAGAAGTTACTTGCTTAAATTATTGTGCCTTTCATATTGTGGATGTAATCGTCTGATTTTATTGGATAACGTTGTTTATACTTTGATTGTATTAGTTGGTTTAGTTTTAGTTTGAATTTGTCAGCTATGTCCTTCTATGGTAACACTAATCTAGCTTTTATTTGGAATGTACAACATATATTTTGATAGTTTTGATGATAAATGTTTTGTCTATATATATTTATGAATATTTTGGTTGCTGTTTCAATGTTTGTAGTTAATGCTAATTTGTTTTGGGGTTGTATTGTTATGATTTTAGCAATATAATTTATTGGGGTCAATGTTAAATATTTTGGTGATGTAATATATTGATATTTATTTTAAACATGTGTATACAATATTTTAGGTTTAATTCAAATAATCGGTTTACGTAAAAAGTGATTGTCACTTTTCCAAGTTGTATTTTATTTTATTTAGAATGTGAATGTAAAGAGAAAGAATTGGAGAGTGTTTTATTAATTACTAGCAGCCCGTCCCGACGTTGTCCTGGTATGAAATAGAATGTGTGTAATGTGTGTATTCAGATACGGTCATTCGCGTGTTCCCCCGCTTGAGGCCCAGCTGCAGCCCTGGTTCATGTTAGCAGGCGCAGGTAATTAGTGTAGTGATCCGCCGCCTGAGCCCGGCTACAGCCCTGGCTGATGATATCAGGTGCATGTAATTTGGTTTAATGTGATAGTTCAGTAACAGCGCGCATGAGAGGCTGCAGTAATTGTCCCCGCAGACACGCTCAGTCGCGTGTGCCCCCGCTTGAGGGCCAGCGGCGACCGTCTAACAATTAGAATTGTGTGCGTCTTGAATGATTGTTTCCCGCTGTTCTTATTTTTTTATGACCCACACCGACGCTCTTCGGCCCGAGTGCTTTTTAAACTCACCCAGGCCAAGCCACACTGAGTTCGGCCCTTTCAGACGCACCCAGGCCAAGGCACACACTGCATTCGGCACCCCTAGTATGTGTGAGACAACGGGCAGTCCCCCAAGGGAGTCTTGCGAATGGTTACTTACTAAGCATCGAGGTGAGCGCCTTTCTGACGCCCCCAGCACACGGCCACAGCAGACGATCTGATTAATGTATGACCCAGATGGCATGAAGTGAGGAACGTAGCACATGCCCCCAGGGTTTGTCGCGCCCCCAGCGTGCCCCTTGATGCAGCGCAATTGCATAATTGGCGCTTCACATGGCATGAAGGGCGGACACACACCCACAGCGCGGATACACACCCACAGCGTTTGTCATGGCCCCAGGGTGTCACGCCCCCAGCGTGCCCCTTGATGCGGCGCAATTACAACTCACTTGGCAAGAAGGGCAGAACGTACCACACGCCCCCAGCGTTTGTCACGCCCCCAGCACGCGCCCACAGCAGAACGCAGACACGCCCACAAGGGACTACTTTGCTGGCACGGTTCTTTTACCCTTTAAATGTATATGGTGGCCGTCTGCATTGCCTATGTCCTTCTGCTGCAACTGCCCTTTCCAACGCTGTATTGGGTGTTGTGATTGGTGCTGTGGTTACTGAGATTACCCGCCTCAAAGGTTTGGGCTCTCTCTTTATAATATCAGTATGGATGGATATATATATATATATATATATTACCTACTGGCGGTCACCAGTAGGTATATATAGTTAGGACCTAGTTTCCATAGGAAATCCACAACATTCTATTGGGAATAACTTTGGCACTGGTTGATGAATCTTTGTGAATTTGTCAAAGAAGATGGCCCGCTCCGCTCCGCTCCTTCCCTGAAAGTTTTGGGGGGATTCGTGAAGTGGGGGCTGAGAAAAAAGGGGGGTCCCAAAACGTGTTTTCCCCATGCAGTTTTCTATAGGAGGATTAGACACGGCTACAGCCCGAACGGCTGAATGGAATTACAAGAAATTTGGCAAAATGATAGAGTCTGATTCGCAGATCGCCCTTTTGTTTAAATGGTGTAAATCCCGCCAGTAGTTCCTGAGAAAATCAAAAGAGAAAAAATGTATATATCTATAAGCGCGCACCGTGCGCGCACCTTACCGTGCAAGAGCTGCATGCTGATTGGCTGCCACTGTCTGTCAACACTCCAAGACAGAAATTGATGGCAGCCATCTTGTACCTCGGTAGACTGAGGCACAATAAAGCAGAAAAACAAATGTGTAGAACTCAAAAAGGGGGTAGGGTAGAAGCACCCTGACCCCCTAGGCCTGCCCGGGGGGTCCCACTGGGACCCCCAAGGCAAAAAAAATAAATGTTTTTTTTTTTTTAAATCGCGGGGTGCGCACAACATGCGCACACCCCGGGATTTCCCCCCCCAAAAAAATATATTTTTGGGGGCCTTGGGGGTCCTTGTGCGAGCCCCTGAGCAGGCCTAGGGGGTCAGGGTGCTTCTACCCTTCCCCCTTTTTGAGTGCTAAAACTTTCCGAGCAGGGGCTGCATGCTCATTGGCTTTCAACACTTCAAACTAGGAAGTGTTGGCAGCCATCTTGTGCTCGGTAGACCGAGGCACAAGAAAGCAGAAAAACAAACATGTAGAACACAAAAAGGGGGCAGGGTAGAAACACCCTGACCCCCTAGGCCTGCCAAGGTGGTCCCACAAGGACCCCCAAGGCGATTTTTTTTTTTTTTTTAAACCTGTTTTTTTTTATCAAATTACCCCACGGGGGGACAAAATCGCGTGGCATAGCATAGTGATAAAGAAGTGTGGGGAGGGGGGCCACCCTACACTGCATCGGGGACCTCCGCCCCCCGGGGAAAAGCAACGCAGCCCCCTGGCGCATAATGGAGGCTCATGGTGGGCTAGTTGGCCTCCAGGGACCCCCGGTATGCAAGGGAACTTAATCCCTCAATTTAGAACTCTCTACAGGGCGCGTTTGCACAGTTTAAGTTGGGGAATTAATTCCTGTTCAATCCAGAGGTCCCCTAGAGAGAATTAGTCCAACAGGTATCTCCAGTAAGCACCATGGAGCTGCGCTGCAGAGTGTTGTAAAAAGGGGGCGTGCCCTCAAAACACCTGCCTGCAAAAATGTAGTAAATCAGTATAAAAAAATAACAATTAATACATTTAAAAATTGACATTTAAAAAACCTTCGAAATACAATGAAAAAAACATAGGTTTAAGGCCTGATATAGTTAGGAATTTGCATTTAAATAACATTGAAATTCACTGAAAAAGCCATAGGTTTCAGGCCTTATATAGTTAGGAATTAGCATTTAAAAAACCTTTGAAATTCACTGAAAAAACCATAGGTTTCAGGCCTTATATAGTTAGGAATTAGCATTTAAAAAACCTTGCAAATTCACTGAAAAAAACATAGGTTTCAGGCCTAATATAGCTAGTAATTAGCATTTAAAAAACCTTTGAAATTCACTGAAAAACCATAGGTTTCAGGCCTTATATAGTTAGGAATTAGCATTTAAAAAACCCTTGAAATTCATTAAAAAAACTATAAGTTTTATGGGTGTTATAATTAGCTGGACATTTCACTCATACAAAACCAATGAAATTGCTCCTATATAGTTAGTTGTACTAACTATATTTCGCGCACCCGCAATCCACTGCTGATGATGTCACATATTACATCATTCATGACATGGTCAGTGACATCACTGATGACATCTCAAATGACATCACTGATGACATCACTAATGTCATCATCCACGTGACAATCACATACACCTTTTCATACACTAGTAAAATCTTTCATCACTCTTTGTAAAATACAGAGTATCATATTTGAATCCGTTGACACAGCAATACAAGTATCTAAAAACCCACTCAGAGATTCCTAGATGTATACACACATCTAATCACTTACCTGTAGATTCACAAATACATGCTGTCAATGAACAATAGAACACTATCAAAAATACTTATACACCTATATCGACATTACACACCAGCACACAACCTATTCACATATGAAGTTATCCTACTCACTTATGCAAACAATGTATCATACTTACATACTTACTTAGCTACACACTTATACAAACACCACTTCATCTATTCATTTAGATAGTAAGTCATACTTAGTGTATTATAAAATCATTATTACAAGTATACAGTTATCCATATAGTCACTCACACAATCATTGAGTCTTATGTATACTTATTTATATACAACAACTGACACATACACTGCCTTTTATTTTTCTAGTTTGTTGGACATGTACCATTGAGAAATATATTTGCTCATCACCACACCCATAAAGATATTCACTCACCCAAACAACTGTTAGAACATGTAGTTTTAACTTTATATATCTACTGAATCACCTATTCACACATCTTTGGGCAGTCACACACCCCCCACCGAACCACACACACATTCACTCTCACATACAAATACTCAGTTAACTAATCAATAACTCATATAGACTTTCACATAGCTAGTAACCAACTGGAGAACCAGTTTAAACAACAACTGACAAAGTGATACAGATAATCACACAGTTTAGTCACTATCCACTATATTTAGTGGGACACTATAAATTGTTAAAGTAAACAGTCAATTACACTGCTACTAAATCCTCCATCCAAATATTTATTTTTATATATCCACTCATTCTTCAATGCAAATTGCTATATATATAATGCATATTTAAATAACGAAGCAAATCAGTGATGTCATTTGAGATGTCATCAGTGATGTCACTGACCATGTCATGAATGATGTAATATGTGACATCATCAGCAGTGGATTGCTGGTGCGCGAAATATAGTTAGTACAACTAACTATATAGGATCAATTTCAATGGTTTTGTATGAGTGAAATGTCCAGCTAACTATAACACCCCTAAAACTTATAGTTTTTTCAGTGAATTTCAAAGCTTTTTAAAATGCTAATTCCTAACTATATAAGGCCTGAAACCTATGGTTTTTTCCAGTGAATATATATATATATATATATATTCCTCCAGATTGCCCCAGATCATGAAGACGCTACTCCACGAAGGATGGTTAGTCTGAACCCTTTATTGCAAACCATGCAAGGAGTCCCTCCATTTCCTGTCCCTGATGCGTTTCCGTGTTAACAAACACCTTAATCATTGGGGGAGGGCGAACTTGGCAAGACACGGACCGTCCTCAAACAAACATTTTCACCAAACAGTTACACGCGGCAGGCTCCAAGCCGCGGAAGATGCACCGCCTGTCAATATCAGGTCTGTGAGGCTTTTTAATACATTTTTTTATCCATCTGCATAGCCTATGTCCTTCTGCTGCAACTGCCCTTTCCAACGCTCTATTGGGTGTTGTGATTGGTGCTGTGGTTACTGAGATTACCCGCCTCAAAGGTTTGGGCTCTCTCTTTATAATATTAGTATGTTTATGGATTGATACCCCTCGGTTCCTTTTTGCAGAATTTGCAGCGCTCTCTCGCCAGTTCGTAAATCCCCGCGGCAGAACCACGCCTCATTTAAATCCACAACCAATTACCCCAGCTGGGAGAAAAACGGCACGAACTCGCGTTTGTCTTTACGGATGTGCTTTTTTATTTAATCCTCACAGCATGGAGTTTCCCAAGCAGGCAGGCACAAATCTACGCGTTTCGGGATAGCATATCCCTTGTTCACGATCAATTTGGCTCCAGGCTCTCAGTCTCAATATAGTGAGTCACATTATTACATCACTTCCTGTTTGAATTTATTTTGGCCCTCGGCCTTCTGAATGATGTAGATTTTTGCAATTTTTTTAAATATTTTTTTTTATACATTTGCATAGCCTATGTCCTTCTGCTGCAACTGCCCTTTCCAACGCTGTATTGGTTGTTGTGATTGGTGCTGTGGTTACTGAGATTACCCGCCTCAAAGGTTTGGGCTCTCTCTTTATAATATTATTATGGATTTGCTATTTTGCTTTTTGAAGTTTACCTACACATTGGCTTAAATAAAGTTTTGCTTCCTTGCTTAAGTAGTTGTTGAGATGTGTATGTTTCTTCTTTAATGCTTTGGTCAGAGAATCCAAAAGAGTTTCCTGGTCTTGCGGCATTTGTCATTTTTGAAAAATGTACTTGTTTAAATTATAGTGCCTTTCATATTGTGGATGTAATTGTCTGATTTTATTGGGTAAAGTTGTTTATACTTTGATTGTATTAGTTGGTTTAGTTTTAGTTTGAATTTGTCAGCTATGTCCTTCTATGGTAACACAAATCTAGGTTTTATTTATAATGTATGATATATATTTTGATAGTTTTGAATATAAATGTTTTGTCTATATATATTTATGAATATTTTGGAAGCTGTTTCAATGTTTGTAGTTAGTGCTAATTTGTTTTGGGGTTGTATTGTTATGATTTTAGCTATATAATTTATTGGTGTCAATGTTAAATATTTTGGTGATGTAATATATTGATATTTATTTTAAACATGTGTATACAATGTTTTCGGTTTAATTCAAATAATTGGTTTACATGAAAAGTGATTTTTTTATATTTATTAATATCAAATTAATTATCTTTTAAAAATTATTTTAGTGGCTAATGTGTGAATCGATACTTTTAACATTTTATATGTTTATTTAAAGGGGACAATATTTTTGTTTCCATTATTTGTGTTTTTGAGAAATCAATATTTTTAACAACAATAATTTTGTTTTTGATATTTGTGGTATTACTAGTTAAGTATAGGATGTCGATATTTTTGTTATCGATATTTATTTTCTGATATTTTTGTGTTTCGATATAGTATGCATTATTATTATGTCAGCGATCCTCCACAGGTACAGGAGAGTTTTGAGAACCGTGCTATTAGTGCCACATTTATGCCTGGCACCAGTCTGTGGGGGGTGGGGGTGTGACTCTAGCTAATGGGGTAAAAGTTCCCATGGAGTTACCCTACCCACTCTTGAGCACTTCCTGTTCCCCTACTTTAAAACAATCCCACAGTGGCCCTCTCTCCCTAAATTCAACATGCCCAAGCCTTTCTTCCCAGGGTTTGCATTTCCTGTGCCCTACCAGAGGTGTAGCTATGGAAATGGGCATCCCCTACCCATTTGACAATCCTAAACCAGTTTGGGGGCACCTACTCCTCCCCAGAGATTAGTGCTACTTACTAGAGGGACAATAGAAGGGACAGTCCTATGTTTGCGCTGTATATGCCTGTGACAGAGTAGGCCTCCTTTGAAGTCCAACAAGTGCCTGGGCACAGTCTCCAGGCCATCCTGTCAAATGAAGAACAACACCTCCCCATAACGAAGGTCCTGAAAGCAATTCACTCCTCACTATAGAGGAGCCAGCATCTGCGAGGTAACAGTTGGAATACTTATAGAAAGCACTTAGAGGCTTTAGGCATGGAAAATGGGATTTTATTAAAAATCAGTTTCCTTAATATGTAAATAAAATTCAACTTTATCATCAAATTTAATTTTGTATAACTATTTAAAAGTGAGCCTGATATATGTTTCAAGTTGTTACCAAACCAAAATTAGCATAATAAGGTGTTATAATTAATTCCAAGTGATTCTCTGTGGAAGCAGTCAGCTTTGCCACAGTGAAAATAGTTTTTATGCTTTTACACTGTAAGAAAACGTGGAATATTAAATGTTTATATGTCCTACTTTAGTAAACTATGATCCTTGTCATTATGGGCAGTAAGGCCTAACTTGGAGGTTAGGCGTGTTAAAATGGTTTATGTTAACAGATCAAATTGGCAGTGTAAAAACTGCTTTGCCAGTCTACAGTCGTAGGATTGGATCAGGTTCGCTCTGCCGCTGCATCAGGTAGCAAAATGTGTGCTGCAGCCCCTGGTGACATTTTACTTCAGGCCAAGAGTATACCTTGCACCACATACAACAGATTTAGAGGAAACTTAAAGGTGCCAATCAGGTGCACGTATACCACTTTCATCATGTTTAAAATAGTAGCAGAAGCTCTTTACCTCTGGTTAGTAGGGATAAAATGCACAGTTCCTTGGCGAGCAAAAGCAGTCAAGCCAAAAACCTTGGGGTACAACAATACTAAAGATGGTCACTTCCAACATGGGTCCCTCCCCAGACAATGCTAGGAGAACTGCCCATTCTCATGGATGTTCTCATCATGAAGATGGACAACTTGGAAAGACCACCAGGACTGGTGTGGACAATCCCAGAGTGGAATTTCTCTGTAATGTCATACCCTGTAGGAGAAGTACCACCTCAACAGTTTAGGGTTCTAACTCAGCATTTACAATAGGGGTGGGCGAAAAAATCCGCTCTACTAGTGGAATTCACAGAGTTTTGCCTGCCCCAAAGCTCTGAAAAGTGATATGGAGTGGAATTTTTTCATTCAAATGGTTTGCCCATTTTAATTTAGTGAGCGCTTGTGAGAAGAAAATCGCATGCTAGACCTCCTCCTGGTGAGATTTCTCAACGCGGATGGTCATGGCAATTTGCAACTGCCCATGCTGAGAAATCAGCCTCTAGAGCTGAGGAAGCTGCAACTCGAATAGAATGTCTACTTGAGCGGCAGAAAGCAGCAGCACCCTCTGACATGACACTTTGTGCTTTCTGTGCTGATTTAACAGCATGGGACAAACTCCAGTCACTAAAAATCAGTGCGAGCAGCATGACTTAACAGTCTCCGCTACAGGCGGAACTCCGCAGAGCTACGGTTGAGATTTTCAGACACTTAGTGGAGTTCTGCATATTAGAACTCCATGAACTCTACCCAGACCTGATTCATATCAATCATCTGAGGGGTTTGTGGTCTTTCTGAAACCCCAAATGAACCCAAAACAAGTGTGGCCTCAGTTTCTTCAGTACCCAGACCACTGCAAATGCATCTCTCTAAATTGCACTACACCTTTGTTCCTAGGGCAGTAGCCACCTGACGATAAAGGCTACAGGTTGGACCAGGCACTCATCATTCAGCTCTGAGGAGCTAGCCCCTATTGCATGCCTGTAAGCATCTGTCTGCATAAGGAACTCTTTTGAAAAGTCAGGTGCCATGAGCACTGGTGCTGAACACATGTCCTTCTTCAGGGTTTCAAAGGTTTTTTGGCACACCTCTGTCCAGATCAACTTTTGGACTGCTTCTTGGGAATCTGGTCAGTCAAGTGGGTAACAATGGTGGCATACACCTGGACAAATCTCCTTAAATAGCTAGTGAGGTCTAAGAAGCATCTGTCTTCAGACTGAGTCACAGGAGGCTCCCAAGCCAGCATGGTCTGTATCTTGACATCGAGAGGTTGTAAATGGCCTCCTCTAACTTGTTGGCCCAATTACATCACTGAGCCCTGTCCTATTTGGCACTACCTGGCATTGATCATCAGGATAGCCTGTTGCAGGGCCTGAAGGTCTTTCTTTGGCTCCTTTAGTTAGGGCAATCTGCCAATACCATAATGCCAAATCAAATATGCAAAGGAACTTGGCAGCTACTAACTTATAATTCAGGTATTCAGCTCTGGGGATGGGGTGAACACCAACCTTTGGTGACTGAATTGGGGCCCTGTATTCCACAGAGAACCTCAGTTCTAGGATGGTAACCTGAGGGACACCCTTCAGGTTGGTAGTACCACTGGACTGAATGAGGTACTATAGGAGGGCTCAATCATCCTCAACTCTAGCATCTTAGAAACCTCACTTTTGATGCTGGCTTTCACCTCGTTGGACAGCCTAGAAATCATGGTTTTGACACTCACATTGTTCCCTAAGTCAATACCCAGGGTATGAGAGAGGTACTTGCCAGTAAGCAAACAGCAGTCATTGCCTCAAGATGAGTGCAGATCACCACAAGTGTTCCAAATTATAACTAAAGTCTTACTAATGTTAGGAATTCTACTTTATTCATGTTTCTAGTGTGTATCATGGAGATATGATTCACAAGATTATTCTCTAATTGAGCTTGGTTATATTGTTAATGTTAGCTAATTCTTTATCTTGTGATTTAAAACAAAATCTGACCAGATGTATGTGTACTTTGCACGGTCATGGTTTCTTTTGTCTGGAAGGCATTAACATATGTTTTTTTAATAAAAATAAAAATGTACTTTACAGTGATTTTATGGTTGTGGAACTAAACCTAAAAAGCACTGGCACTGGTCAGTTATGGTTGGCTGAGCAAACCATACAGCATCCCTAGTGCACAAATCAGTAGGCACGCACATGACATTGATGTATAGGTGATGTCCTTTGTAGCATTATGCCATCACTGGTGATCAATTATTAGAATATCAACTTTTGTTTTTTACAAAAAAAGTAAATGTATATTTTCTGTACTCTAAATCTCACAGTTATTGAATTATATAAGGTATATGTATTGTAAGGAGAGCACCATCAGTGAAATGTTACTCAATCGTATGCTATGGCAGGGCTACAGCTAAAAATTAAATAGTTGGAAATGTTAGGGAACATAATATTATTGAAATATTTTAGAAGACCTAAATAAGGACTGTACAAGCTGACATGAGTCAATTGGAACAATACTTAACATTACTTAACATTATTATGTCAATTGCTCCTGATCTAGCAATGGCAAACTCCCTGGCATACCAATCACAAACAAATTAATTGCCAGAATGTGAAATATGGCAGGGAAACACCTGTAGGACCTAAAAACATTGAAGAAATAGACATATCTCAAAACTTGCGGAACACACATAAAATATGCACATTTTTACTAATTACCCACTACAATATTGATAACAAATAAATAAACATACACCATGTGTCAATATTAAAATACAAGCATCCCATTAGTGTTTGCACTTTTACAAAGTTACAAATAAATGCTAACATTTTTTAAATAAAATAAAACTACAAACCACAAAAATAATCGCCATACATTTTGAACAGACACACTGCAGTTCTAGAACTGTTGTCACTTTAACCAGAGCATATGAAGGCACCTACAAGAATCCACCTTCAGTATATTATATGCAACTGTCCTAGAATTTGCACACACAATAAAAAGACTATTAGCTTTAGTATACATCCCTGTAAGAGAAGTTACTAAACATTACGATATGCTAATTGAGTACCCCTATTACCAACATGAAACAAAATTAGCTCTAAATAATAATTATATTGAGGATACTTAGGTTGTCCCCTGTACCAATGAGGCCACAGATGCCAAACCAAGTATCATGTTATATCGTGGAATTTCTATGACAACACCATGTTGGCATTATTACTTCCAAGGAACACTCAGAAGACATTCTACCAATTCTTAACATACTTAAAAAACAACAGCTGACAGGAGCTAAGAATTGAACAATCAGCTCAAACCAACAGTCTCCAAACAAACACATGAATATCTAGCATTCAAAGTAAGACTCTTTACTTACCCAGGTCTAACATATCTAGACTCAATTGCAAGAAGCTTTGAGGATTTAGTTGTAATATACAATATAACTGTGGAGCCTCATTGTGAAATATACTTGGAAAAACTTGCAAGGCTTGAAAAAGAAACTTAGTATAAAGCATTGATCAACATCAAACAACAAAATAAAGTCACACAACAGGAAAGAGTTAGAACAACAATTTATCAAAATAGAATGTATGTTTATAACTTTTTAGAGACCTTGATCATCGAAATCCACCAGAGGGTTCTCGAGATGCAGCTATAAATACATTTAAATGCAACCACAAACAAGCACTCGTCAACAAAAACTATGGAAACTTTTAAAAAAATGGAAAGAGTTTGTTTAACATCTCTGGCCCGGCTTGGGCTAACAAATCAAAAATGATGGAGGTCTCGGGGGCCAGAGAGGATATGTTGGACAGTTACCTGGCCACCAGAGTGTTTTTAAGAGAAGTTCCAAACTTTACAGGATGACCCACTTGACTAAAATGGAGTGGTCCTGATGCTAAGGGTGCAGGCATAAAGATGCTCAAGGATGCTCCGGTTAGGGTGTGGTCCACTGGGGTGTCTTCGTGGTGAGTCCTTGGTCCACGAGTGTTGTTGGGTGACTTTAACCACAGAGATCGGTGTCCCTCAAAGTTCTGTTTGTTGCAGTAGCTGGGCAGCTGATGCTGGGCTATGAGATTCCTTGCACTATTGTTGGGATGAAATACTTTGGTGGGTGCTGGGTTGATGAGTCTGGATTTCAATGGCACTCCCATGTCCAGTCGGCTCGGGTGCAACTTATGCCCATTGAGGATGAGTCACTTTGTATGCCTGGCAGCAGGTAGCAGCAAAACGTCTGCTCTGACTACGAACTTGCCTGTTTTGGGCTACTTCAGCTCTTGCGTCCCTGAAGCTGGTTCCAGAGGATTAGCCAACTGATCCTTGGAGTCACTGCTTTAACTTGGGCCCAAGAATCAACTTTTGCTCAGGTCAGGAGCCGTAGGCACAATCCAATCTTCACTAGCCCAATGTGAAGCAGATCTAGTCCTTCCGATGGTGCAGCCTCTCTCCATGCAGGTTCAATTGAAGCAGGGCAGTCCTTCTTCAGTTCTTTCTTCAAATACAATGTCATCTTGGGATCAGGGTGCCAGGGGTGCCATATTTATCCCAGCAAAGTGCTGCAAGGGGACCATAAAGACACTAGCCAATGGGATTCTATGCCCCCTCCATTATAGTGACGTGCATTCTGCAATGTGTGGCACCTGGCAAACCCAGTGTGCACTATTCCAGCCACTCTCAACATGTTGGGACCCTTCCTCAGAAAATTAGTTTGGGAGTGGGTTTTCCCTCTGTGACTGTCTCCAACTTATCTGCGGGAACAAAAGGTTCAAGTTGTTGTTACAGGTGGCACTTTAAAGGCAGCTTCCATATTTAACCTTGCCTTTTAACACCCCGAGTGGCCTTCCTGAGCGATGAGGTAACACCTCACTCAGCAGAAACTGCCTTTGTTCCTAAGCCTGGGAGTTGTTGAATGTGTACACAGGTGAAAGGCAAATTGTTTGTGTGCTAATGCCG
This sequence comes from Lissotriton helveticus, assembly GCF_964261635.1. Classification (NCBI taxonomy): domain Eukaryota; kingdom Metazoa; phylum Chordata; class Amphibia; order Caudata; family Salamandridae; genus Lissotriton; species Lissotriton helveticus. The sequence continues at coordinate 1,712,455,101 of NC_136059.1, forward strand.
TTGTGAGGACACCGGAGTAGCTGGGCACAGTGTGGCAACTTTTTAAAAATTGCTTATCTTTAATTGTGACAATATTGTTGACATGGCCATCAAGTCGGATTTAATGCCACCATTTATTTGATACCTTGCTAGCTAACGGGGTACTAACCTTTCCCCAGCATGACAACAATTTTAAAGTGTGCTGTTAAGACATATGAGAAGTTATATGTCCTACGTTACACTATATATATATATATATATCTCCTTGCCATAAGGCTCCATAGGGCTTCCTTAGGGGAGACTTACAAATAGGCTTAAGGGAGTGGTGGCTTTGCCATTGGTTTTAATGGCAAAGTGGAACTAGCTATGTACACTCTGCTCTTCCAGTCTTCAGTGGCAAGCTGGGAGCCATTTTCCTCTTGTCACACACGGGGTGGCACAAACAGTGCTCAGTGGTGGACTGTGCAGGTAAGCATTGTGGGTGGGGAGGGGCATGGTGGGGGAGTGAAAGTGACAATGGGATAGGGAATGTAAAAAAAATAAATAGATAAAACCACTTACCTTGCGCTCGCGGCGGTTTGTCACTTTCACCCCCAAATATCCCTGCCTATTGCGCTTACCTTCATGGGCAACTACTGACGCTGCTGCAAACCTGGGTGGACACTCTGCCTTGCATGCCCTGGATACCATATGCTAAGGAATTATACATATTTCAATAATTGGCAATTGGATATAGCCAAATGTACATACACTTTGTAAGGGTCAAAACACTGGCACTGAGGTCTGGTTAGCAGGACTCAGCACACTGTCAGAGTCAAAAAACAGGAGCGCCATGCACAAATGTGGGGGTAAAAATTCTAAAAGTGGGAGGTTCTTACAGAAGCCTACTTTAGAAAAACACACAAAATAACAATACAGTTTAACCTCCCTAACACACAAAAACTTATACTTTATGAATATTTGTTTCTAGATATTATTCCAATCTGAAAAAAAAATCTGAAGAAAAAAGTCAGATTGATAATTAAAATTTACTATAATGTATAACCAAACATATATAAATATAGGGCGCAAAATAACTAACATTATTTTAGGTAAATGTCAGACTTTATATAATTATGTCCAAAGACGATACATTTTCTCACCATGAACTTGCCAGGGACAGAGATGCTAGTTCCCAAATCCCTCCCGAAGATACTCGGAGGTCAGAATATACCAAGCCCCCAGACTACCCCCAAGGGGGAAAGGGGAGTGGATAAAATAAGAAACAAAAAAGAGACTGGTTCTGGATCTGGTTCTCTTTGTATTCTTCTAATTTTCTAGCCCGACCTGCAGACCTCTATTCTTCTCTGGGAACCTGAAATGTAAGCACAAGGTTTAATTTCTAATCTACTCTATCTAGTCCTATTCTATTCTTACTCAATTTTCACCTACCCTTGTTTTCCAAGATCTGTGCTTCTCTTTTGTCTTTCCTGCTATGTTCTTATTTTTCTAACATCTTTTTGCGTACCGTAAACTTCTGAACCTATAATACAAAATTACCCTATTTAATCTGAAAACCCTTTCTTCTTGAATTCCTCTATTCTTATGCCTGGTTAGATGTTCTACTTACTTCTACCGTGTCTTTCTATTCTTATGATATCTCTTTTCTTTCTTTAGTTTGTTCCTTATTAAATGTTCTTTTCTTATGGGTATTTCTTTAGCCTATGAAATAAATATATCTTTATCCAGTCTTATCTTTCTTGTATTGTTGTATGACAACTATCTATTCTAATTTTTCTCTACTTACTTCTAATTATTGCAGCTTTTGTGTCTTGAAACCTCTTTCCTACTAAGTAGTTATCTTCTTATCATCTTTCTCTACATCTACTAACTATAAACAATTATTTTACATGTCTTTTCCTTTCTTTTGTACATTTCAAAATGTCGTTTTCCTCTTCAGGTAAGTATTGCGATCTCTGTTGTCTCTTAATAATTGACATTCATGCAATTGGTAACACGCTAACACTTAGCTCTGTTTTCTCTTTCTCCTTAACTCTCCTCAGGAAACGATGTGTGCACTTCGAAAAATCGCCATTTTAGTCACAGCGAGTTGTGAGGAGGAGCGAGGACGTGTTTCTCTGGAAACACTTCTTTCCGTGACTGTCAAATCACGGTGATGACTTCGGAGCCGACTTCGCTGCTCCCGACGAAAACTGGGACAAGATGCCGAACGAAAACCCTGGCGGAAAATGCCTTCTACTTCACCCGTACACGGAGGCTCTTCAGAAAGGTGCGTACTCTGTTAAATCTTTAGTGAAGTGCGCATTACTCTTAGCCCTCGCACACCACCTAATCTCTCTGCACCTGTGGGCAAATAAACTAGACCTGTAAACCTGATTTTGAAATCGATAGCCATCTTGGAAATCCGATTTGTAACGAGCATCTCCCAATTGTTGGTTCTTGGCATTCTTTTGGTTGCTACACCTAAACAAATGATGATTACTGCCAAACCTCGATCTGGGGCTCTGACAGTAAACAAACACTTTTCTACCACCTATCAAATGTGCTTATACTTTAAAAAATCATATACACACTAAGACAATAAATATTCAATCATAACAGCGGAAAAAATTAACAGTCCTTACAAAATAGCATATATAAGTTTCAAAGTTTCAAAGTTTCAAAATAAGCTTTATTCGGCTTTTGAATTTAAAACCATAAAAGCAAGCAGAGAAAAGATGCAAACATACAGAGAACCAATCCAGCAAATCAAAACATAATTAAAAGAAAAAACAAACTGTTTAGGACAAGCTAAGGCAGTTTGACGAATGAAACTATTCAAGATCCCAATCCAAAATACACAGAATCCTCCTTTGTCATCAGGTATGATAGTAATTTGGTACACCGGGGCCGGGATAAAAGTCATGCAGATCCCAGATACGGATGGAGCCATCTCCAACCTTGTGTTGGGTAGAACGTAAAAAGGGAGCAATGTTTCTGTCCTTAAACTTAATTAGAATCAGATCTCCTGGAACATTTTTGGGCAGGGAACCAAGCCACCCCACCCTCCTGACGCTCAATATCCCGCCGTCTAAAACAGATGGTAAAGGTCTATGGTTTTTAAGCCAGAAAATGGCTTTATTCATTAGGTCCTGCTGTAGTTCACGTTTACCCGGGGTGAGTTCAGGGACCCCAGAGAGCACGGTAACGTATGGCGCGGCTTCCGGGGGTAGGTCCAATTGATGCCTTCTTTCCAGGAGTCTATGAGTGGTATTAAGAGGAGCGTTGCTACCACTTAGGATGGGTGGTATAGGAGGGGGGTCACAAGTGGGAAGTATGGTAGAAGCATTATTCATAGGCCTTTCATGAACGTTAGTAAGGGTGGAGGATGTGGATATCATCGTATTGGCATTTGGTGGGAGGGACCTTATTACAGTGTTTTCGATCCTGGTCAGCCTCTCCCCCAGATCATAAATTTTTGCGACCAGTGGTGATAGAGCACTGTTTAACATTCGTTCGATTTGGGCCAGCAGGGTCTAATGAAGGGAGGATACGGGGTCGTTTGGTCGAGTCTCCACTTTATCCGAAGTTTGTGAAACAGGGTTTGGGGCGGATAAATGGGGGCTACAGAAAGTTGGTTCGGGGGATGCGGGAGGTGTGAAATTTATTAGTTCATTGTCTCTGACAACTATGGGGGGAGTTAATAAATCCTGGGCATAGTTTGTACCGCACATGGCATTCAATTCTTCCCAGATTGACATCGTGGTTGGGAAACAGGATACCGATAGGAACAATGTACAAATCAAAACAACAGAGGGGGAAAGGTTAGCATCTGATTTTACCTCCTCCTGTAGTAAAACCAAGTGTAGTGGCCCGTCCCGTCCTCCTCTGGCCTCTGAGGGCCACAGAGGGCCCGCCCTTTGCCCGGGCTTAGCCCGGCGCCGTCCCGCGCGCGTCCCGCGGGGCGGGAGGTGTTCCGCGGTCTTGAGGCGCCTCCAGGCGCAGCGGGAGCGTCACGAGCGCGCCAGGTCCCGGGGCTGCTGGGCAATGTAAGAGAGTCCCTGTGTCTCCCTTGCGCTTGCCGTTCCCCTCACGGCTGGAATGGTGAAGAGATTGCCCTGGCCGTTTCCCTCACGGCTCCCCACCACTGCAGGTAAGTTCAGAAATGCCCCCCAGGCCCGCTCGGCGCTCCGCGGTCTTGAGGCGCCTCCAGGCGCAGCGGGAGCGTCACGAGCGCGCCAGGTCCCGGGGCTGCTGGGCAATGTAGGAGAGTCCCTGTGTCTCCCTTGCGCTTGCCGTTCCCCTCACGGCTGGAATGGTGAAGAGATTGCCCTGGCCGTTTCCCTCACGGCTCCCCACCACTGCAGGTAAGTTCAGAAATGCCCCCCAGGCCCGCTCGGCGCTCCGCGGTCTTGAGGCGCCTCCAGGCGCAGCGGGAGCGTCACGAGCGCGCCAGGTCCCGGGGCTGCTGGGCAATGTAGGAGAGTCCCTGTGTCTCCCTTGCGCTTGCCGTTCCCCTCACGGCTGGAATGGTGAAGAGATTGCCCTGGCCGTTTCCCTCACGGCTCCCCACCACTGCAGGTAAGTTCAGAAATGCCCCCCAGGCCCGCTCGGCGCTCCGCGGTCTTGAGGCGCCTCCAGGCGCAGCGGGAGCGTCACGAGCGCGCCAGGTCCCGGGGCTGCTGGGCAATGTAGGAGAGTCCCTGTGTCTCCCTTGCGCTTGCCGTTCCCCTCACGGCTGGAATGGTGAAGAGATTGCCCTGGCCGTTTCCCTCACGGCTCCCCACCACTGCAGGTAAGTTCAGAAATGCCCCCCAGGCCCGCTCGGCGCTCCGCGGTCTTGAGGCGCCTCCAGGCGCAGCGGGAGCGTCACGAGCGCGCCAGGTCCCGGGGCTGCTGGGCAATGTAGGAGAGTCCCTGTGTCTCCCTTGCGCTTGCCGTTCCCCTCACGGCTGGAATGGTGAAGAGATTGCCCTGGCCGTTTCCCTCACGGCTCCCCACCACTGCAGGTAATAGCATATATAAAAAACATAAGATTTCATAGCTGAAGTCCTGGCCAGTGAAATAATTATGCAATTAATAGATCCCAGAAAAATATTGATAAATAGGAGAACAAAAAATTAAAACGAAACCAGAGAAAAAAAGAACATTGAATAGGAGTCCAGTTATGCACGGACACTGCTCAAAATACAAAAGTATGTGAAATAAATAAATAAATGCTACCAAAAAAAGAAAAATCACCCAGGTTAAAAATAAAGTCTGACTTCCGAAAATAAAAAACGTGAAGCAAAAAGCATATATGTCCACCCAGAAACACTAGTACAATCCAAAACACAATAAAAGCGTACAAATCAATATGAAACACATAGGATAAACATGTAAAATACAATTAAACATTTACATTTTACAGAAAGCATTATTGCAATACTGTAAACTAACTAACACATATTGCACAAAGAAATACACTAAAACAACAGCAAATTACAAAAACAAACATAAATAAGCCTACCACAACGGCCTGATGGCGAGATTAGTGCAGTTGTGCCGGCGCAGCTGCGCCAAACCCGTGCAAGGACCTCTGGCTGTATTACGAGTTCAACTCGTGTTACACGAGTTCAACTCGTAATAAACCTCTGGTCGTTTGCTTTTTCCATGGCTTTGCCTGGAAAACAGGTGACTGCCAGACTTGTAATCAAGACCTAAACCCTTAAAAAATAGGTGTCAAATATTCTCACTAAAAACGAAGACCAGTAAAAGGAAACTGCGACTGGGAGCTCCAGGAATATCCCAAAATAATGAAGGAAAACTACAAAATCCCGAAAACGGGAAACATAGGGCAGCAAAAAAAATGAAAAAGAGTTCCATACCATAGAAATAAATGCAAAAAAACTATATTCATAAATCAATGTTCATATACTAGCACATAAAAGTGTTTAAAATGCACAAAAATGTTTTTTCTGTCGAAGTCTAATAAAAATACTGATAAAAATGTAGAACCAATTTTTCCAGTACTTTTTAGTATATTACAATTTATAATAAGCAGAAATATAAACTTTAAAACAATATTTAAAAAGTACATGTTTATAAAAATAAATGACAGAATTTTTTAAATCTCAATGTAAAAGAAATACATTGCAAAACAGATAATATTGCAAAAATATTTCTTAAAATAAAAATATTTACCAATATTGAAACACTATTGTTAACCCTAAAAAAGAATTACATATAGAAAATAGAATTTTACATAATTAAAGAATGTTTTTTTAACCCCTTCTCTGCTGCCGTCGGCCGTTGGCCGTCGCGAGCACTCCCTCCCCAGTGCTGCGCACGACCAAAGGCCTACGCAGCCCTGCCCACCCTTTAGAACGCCCGCACCGTTCAACAATGAATATATATATTTTCATGGACCTTCATTTATTATGTAATAATACAACTTTAAAAAAGCACAACAACAATTTTCAAAACAAAAAAACATGTTAAATTACTTTTCAACCTGTTCCCCTATAGACCTACAATGCTGTTCCTAAAATGATTATACCAAAAAATACAATTAAAAAGCAAATACAATATATTAAAAGAAAAATACACAAAAGACACTTAAAAATGGCATAGATTATAAAAATATAAAACACAACCAACTTTTTGACAACGTTATTAAAAAATATTAAGCATATAATAGTCTTACCTGTGACATTCTGACACACAGATTTTTTTACATTAAAATATTTAAGACAGTATTTGTGCATTACAATATTCTTTCTACAAAACTGTTTGGAAAAAACACATTTACACATTACATGTTGCTTTACCCTAAAGAATGTATCTTGCATGTCTGACTCCTATGCTAAATTGTACAAATAGGAATTTGTACTGGAGGTTGTACTACCAGTTCAAACAGCATGTCAAACAAACAAGTGTGCAGTTCTGTGATAATGGCCTCATTGGCCAAACCACGGTCAAAAGGTCCTTTGAGGCTCAGCAGTGGGCACACAAGGCAAGAATCATGTTGACTAATGAACTCTGAGATCATTAATACTTTGTAAGTTCTCTGTGTTTTAACCCTTAACAAGAGCACACACTGAGAATAAAGGTGATTTATTAATTTTGATTAAATACGCGGTCCATTCCACTAATAGAAGGCCTCCCTGCAGGATCAAAGGTGACTGCCAGTGGAAAGTTATTGCCGGTTTGAGGGGCTCATTGGGTATTTCAAAGCCGCCCAAGGGGGGGCTAAACCTGTGATGAAGCATCCCACTTAGAAGGGTCTACACATCCTATAGAGGGTATCTCCTGTGTCCTTGAACTGGTCCTACAACCAATAATTTGGAACAGAGCATCCAGACTATTGAACTACAAGCTCTTTATGTGTGCTGGGCCCTGAAATTTCAGTATATTTCCCCTTCTCTTTTTGTACTTCTACGAACCACAGTGGTTCAGCTGTAGGGATTCATCAGGAGAATTCTTCACCTTGATAATTATCTGAATTCCAATACTTGCTCTATCATACACAGCATACATCAGCATAATCACACAGAAAATGACAGAATTCAAGGATTGAGCTACAATGAGAATATGATGGCAGCCATTCTGAAAACATAATCACTGTTGGGAGCAACAGTAGCCCTGCAACTAGTAATTTTCAGGAAGATTTGGGTTTACTTTCTCTCCTTAAGAAACACAAAAATAAAAACCGACCTACATGGAACAATAGTGACAGAGTATTTGAGAGAGAATGCTGCCTCTAACGGTCTCATAGTCACCAATGAACCACAGTTCATCCTTCAGGATACAGCATTCCATAAAAAAGTCACAAACTGCATGAAAACACACCTGTGCTTAATTTATTTTGATCATCAACATGGCAAAAAGACTTTCAGATGCAGTATTGTCAAATATTCTGGCGACAGAAAATTTACTGAATACAACACTTCAAGTTACTTTGCACACAAAAAACATTTGGCTGAAATCAATGCAGAGATCAATGAAAACAAATAACTTCTCACACAACAAATAAATCACAAAACTTCAGAAAGATATAAAAAAAAAGTTCAGCCTCGATAATGTATACCCTTATATTCATGAGGACTATCCATAAAGCCAATCCACAAATAACAAACAAATGAACCAAACCATATAGGTGGACCTTCAGCTGAGACATATAGGGGTATAGTGGTTGGAGGGTCTGCACTGAGTCTCCTGGCCTCTTTTCCTAATGAGAGGGAGCAGAGAGTAAAGCTGGGCCAGTTCCTTTCTGCCCCCTAGCCTGTGCATTGTGTGGTCCCTCAGGGCTCTTTATTGAGTCCTTTATTGTTCAACATCTATGTGACACCACTTGCCAGGGTAGTTAGATCATTTGGGCTGGAAGTTCTGTCGTATGCTGACGACACCCAAATAATGTTTTCCCTTACGCAGCCCGTGAAGGAATCAGCTCTGAACTTCAGGAACTGCATGGAGGCTGTGTCGCAATGGATGGTACAGAACTTCCTGAAGCTAAACGGGGAGAAAACGGAGGTGTTGATATTTGGGGGTAGTCCGGATATCTGGTTAAATGACTGGTGGCCTGCCTCTCTTGGTGACCGCCCCCCTCCCCGTCAGTTTGCTAAGAACCTAGGGGTGTTGATAGACACCACCCTTTCCTTCGACCGTCAGGTCAGTAGGACTGTCTCCACCTGCTGTGGTATTATTCGGGTTCTTAGAAAAATTGCCCATTATCTCTCCCCTGTCGCCTGGAAACAGGCCACCGTGGCATTAGTTTCCTCAAAACTGGACTACTGCAATGCCCTTTATGTGGGCATTAACAAAAGCCTTATACACCGTCTCCAGAGGGTCCAGAACACGGCTGCAAAGATGGTCCTAAATCTACCCAGACTGGCCTCAGCTACAGCAGCCCGGAGAAGCCTACACTGGCTTCCCATTGAGGCCAGGATCTCTTTTAAGATTCTCTGTCTTGCCCATGGGGCTCTCCGCGGTACAGGTGCTGAGGGTCTTAGCTCACTTATCCATCTCTACTCTCCTAGTCGATCCCTCCGTTCCTCTAATAAAAATCTTCTTGAGGTCCCTAGATTTGTAAGAGCCAAGTGGGGAGGTAGAGCATTCTGTACTGTGGTACCCAGGTTATGGAACTCCCTCTCCCCTGAACTTCGAGGGCAACCTTCTCCCACTTTATTCCATAAAGCATTGAAAACCTGGCTTTTTTCTGAGGTATATCTGTAAATGCTCTCATTGGTGTTCATACATAACATGACCAGCTTAGGCGCCTTGATGCCCTTGGGCTAAGTTGCGCGATATAAGACTCTCTTCATTCATTCATTCATTCAGACATCTCAAGCAGTGGTGATGAATACTCAGGACCAGGGAGACCCTATGGATACCAAATGGGATCATATGTCTACCAACTGCAACCACCAATGTGGCAGCATCCCACAGGAGGAGTCCCCCAACAACTACCTGTACCACTCTTTTGCCGTTTCTAGAGGCTGGGACTGAGGAGGAGAAAGAGCAAGGGGACAACCAATAGAATGAAATCCATAGACACCCCAGATTTTTAGGAGAAGCGAGGGGGAAAAATGAACAGAACAGACTGATGGTCAATCTGCCACAGAGATCACCAAGAAAAGCTAAAGAGAGTTCCATCAACAGGGTATTTGGATGTGCACAAACAAGTAAGGAGATCTTATTCAAACTTCAATGTGAACTTTCCAATTTCTTCAGAAAAAAAGGTTTACATGCCTTCTGTAAGGAAAAAGCAGAGATTGACTGAGAAACTAATACAGGACTGAGAAATCCTTCTACATTCATTGCACCCATGTCAGCTACACCCAGTGGAATACTTACTTTTGAACCAGCTCTTCTTAAGGATTTTAAAAAACTAAGACCTAATAATAACTCTCTCAATATCTTGAAAGAAAAGAGACTAGCAATATGCTCTTTTTCTGAAGACGAGACTATAACATTCAGACCTGCTGACAAAGGGGGAGCTGCGCTCATCATGTCCTCTTATGATTACCAACAAGAATATCTTTGTCTCTTATAACATAACAATATAACTACAGGATTTGGAAGCACGACTCTACTCCTGCTCCAATCTTGGAGCTAAAAGTATTGATTGCTGAAGTCAAAACCATGGGGTGAAGTGTATGAAGGGGGGCAACATTTCTGGTGTATTCAACTTTGAAGATCTCCTAATTCTGTACCCTCCCCAAAATATATACAGGAAGAATACCCTCTCTCTGGAGTCCAATCATATCAGGGATTGGTCCTAGTTTAGAACCCTTGCCCAAGTTATGCGATGATTTTTTTAGTCCCATATTAGAGATGACACCAACTTTCCTGAAGCATATCAAATATATCTTGAATTAAATAAATACCATTCATTTGGAAGGAACTAGACTGTCTGATTACATCAAATGTAAAAGCCCTCTAAACTAGTGTTCCATAAGATGCAACCTTAACTATGATTGTGATCCAGCGCCCCTACCAAAATTTTGCACAAATGACTCTACCTACTACCTACTACCTTCAAACTTACCATACAATACTAGGCCCATATCAACAACAGAGCGACTGAATCATGAGGTGATTAGATCTATATATGTTGTTTAAACTATCCACAATAAACAAGACCAGCTTGTCATTTAGTAAGTTTATTTAAGCATATTCATGAAAACTTAGGTTTTGGAACTTTATTAAACAAGTATTAGAAAATGTCATAAAGAAAAGTTTATTCAGCATATATAAAAATAGTTTAATTCAAGAAATATTATTCATTAGCAGAAATAAGTGAAAATAAACATTTCCAAACCCTAACTAATTCCCTGTCTCTACCCTCATCGCCTGAAAACAAAGTCTTTATCAAAGTCTTCTTTCCTTACGTGCATTCGTCCATCAGCAGAACGCGATCCTCTGGAATCAAGAAGCGTAGGCCAAATGTCTGCTCCTTGAGCCAATTCTTATACCCTAAAACTAAGGCTAAACTAACTATTTTCACATTCCACAGCTGAATTCTGGCTCCCCATTGGCTGAGCCACCTCATTCCACAGTAAATTGTGACATCTTCCACCTCATGTCCGGGCTTTTTCACTAACCCATTGTTCATGCACAGAGTCCTGGCAGCACTTCCTTAGGCTGCTACATTTTGTAGCAAAGATGTTCAAGCAATGTACAACAAATGCCGCGGCTCTTCCTCCCAACCTTGAGCCTGTCCGTTCTGAGCTTCCCGTGGCACAATAGCAAACTTCTCCACAGAGTCGTCTTTGGCAGTTCTTTTCAAGACTTTTCACAATAAAAGTTTATAGGCTTCTCATCTTTTTCAAAATAAGTTTTCTCTTGTGGCTTTACAGCAGCAGGCCTCTTTTTCAGAAAGCGTCAATTTTCTGCGCCACTTTTTTCTTGCGTCACTTTTTAAAATGCATTATTTTTCTGCAGCCAACTCTAAGCTTCATTTGGAAAACTATTATTTAAACAAACACAAAACATAAATTAATTTAAGAATTGACATTTGTTCTGTTACCCACCCACCTTTGCTAATAATTACCCATTAATCTATGTTACCTAGCAAAAGCAAATAAAGCAACAAAACAGATTCATACAACATTTAAGACAAAAAGACAAAACATGAGCACACAGAAAATAAGCACATGCCATTAATTTAAACAGCCGCATTTAATTCTGACAACACGATAAACAGGATTAGTTTATTATTTTTCACATGCAAGCACTTGCACATAATTGCACATATATGTGTCGTGTTTTGGCAGCTCCTGAGTTAGCGTTTAGCACAGCTACACGGTCTTTTCTGTTAACTTGACCAAAACGAACGGGGGCCATTTTGAATCCCTCTGACTTCCGTTTCCTATGAACACGCTGCCTCGTGGTCAGTGTGCCCTTTCGTCCTTTCTTGATACCCATGGTCCCTATTCTGCTCGGCAACAGGCTATTTTTAGTACTGGTCAAGCGCACATGCGCACTATGCATCAACTGGTCACTCTTTAGGAATGTTAGCACTAACTGACCAGTGTTATTGAACTCCTCCCACACGTTGGCTGTGTTCCAAAAATGACCTTATATGTACCTAAAATGTGTAACTTGTAACCGCCTATCTTTTTATTGCTATTAAACTGTATAAAAGAGGTCGCGCACCAATGTTCGGTGTGCTACTTCTTACATTGCCGAAGGGTGCTGTAGGAATGTATCACCACCCCATGGGGTCTTAATAAACTTGTCTTTTACCTTTTCCAGTGTCCGTGCCAACTTCTATACTAAGGCGTTCGAGAGTTTAGCAGAGTATGTAGGCCTGATTTGAACCCAACACCACAATTGGCGACCACGAAGGGACTCATCGGCGACTCGGATGCCCGAAGGAGAGGTCGTGACGAAGGTCAGGAAACTCGCCATGGACGCGTACGCTGCCACTGAGTGACCCGAGTCTCGGCACCCACGGTGTGTTTTCCCTTCCTTCCGATCTGACCTTCCAGGTGGCGCCGGTCCTCGACTGAGATTCTGATCTTGGATTGTCGTGATGTGCCGTTTTGGCTGATTTGACCACAGAACTTGGCAGTTGGACTTTGGACGTTTGAAAATATTTGGTAAGCTTTTGAGCGGTGAGGTAGTCTACTGACACTTACTGTGGCCTTTTGAATTTTGAATTTGAATTTGAATTTGTTAGCTAACGTTTTGAATCTTTGAATTTGAATTTGAATATGTGAAGTGCACCTCACATAGGCAGGCATGTAGGGATATTTCTCTGATTTATTTGATTTGAACGGTACACCGCGTTAGGTGTCATTTTTGTAGTATCGTGCTTTCATGGTACTTTTTGAAACATGCCTGTTTTTAGCACACTCCGTAGGATGTGCTGTTCTGAAAATGGTACCAATTATCGATTAAGTGAAAAACAGCCGGCTCCCCCAGAGGGGACTCCAAATCGTGAAATGTATGTCAAATTCGGTATTCCACCTATAATGTATAGTACATTATGGCATAAGTATACTAAAACTGATCATGAATTACAGTGGCCGCTATATGGGTCGTTTGACCTTCGAAAGGTACAATATGTAGAGCAGTGTTTGTTTCAGCGAAGGTCTAGACAAGATATGTTTGATTGTGTGCGTATGTGGGAGAAAGAGGTGCGTGAACGAGCGAAGCGTGAGGAAGCCTTGGCGGAGAAAGTGCAGCGGAAGGCTGCACATGACAAAGCTTTACAGCTACAGGAGAAGGAATTACAGGGAAAGAAAGAGAGGGAGAGACGAGAACGCAATTTACAGGTTAATGGTCAATTCCCTATCAGGCGTCCTCTCTATCCAGTCCTTACTAATGAAACGGATGATTTTTCATTACTAGATCGTTGTCCGCCCCCGTACGTCGCACCCACGGCTCCGAGCGAGGAATCAGACGAGGATAGTGATCGAACACAGCGTACCAGGTTACATGCGGAACGAGCTGCGGAATTACGTTCATTTGCACGAAAACTAAATATTAATACTGTTACTGTTTCTGACGTTACTGAACAAATGGAACAGTGGCCTGATAAGGAACGACTGTATTTTTTAGATCATTTTGGAGATGAAGTTGTTGAGCGGTATAGAAAATATTCTCTCGAGTTAGAACCAAAGGAGATATCCAAGGGTCGTGAGTATTTTCGTAAAGGTCTTTTTGTTCTTTCAGATGCGGACGACTTCTTCAAGCGTTTGATTGAACTGCGTAATGAGGCGACACGACTACGGGAGTTGGAAAAGTCGAAGAATTCGTCTACGTCCGGAGCGACGGGGATATCCAAAGAATGCCCTATCTTTGAAACAGATAAGATCGCTGCGATTAATGTTAGACCTATGCGAGAAGCTGCGCCTTTATATGTCCCTCATAAAGGGGATGGCACAGATGATGATAAAAGATCCAAAGACGCGAAAGGGTATTTTGTATATAATTGGGTTTATACGCCTTGGAATAGAGCAGATGTCATGGCGCTTAAGAATGCTTTACCTGATCCCCGTAAAAACCCTGCGGCTTTTTATGAAAATGTTGAAAGTGCAATTTCTTCATGTATCATGACGTTAGTTGATATTGATCTATTTTTCGGGTTGATATTGCCCCCTGATATGTGGAGAGCGATTCGTAGGTTTGATGACCTCACGACTCTCGGGGCCACTTGGAAAGATCTTGTTCAGGCTGATTTAGATAGAGAACCAGCATGTAAGCCGTGTCAATTAATATTAGACCTTCCAGGGGCCATACTAACAAAACTAAAGACTCTTGCTCCCGCTAAAAAGATTGATTGGACTATATTAGCCTCTTGTAAGCAGAAAGCGGATGAATCAGTTTCCGATTTTTTCTCTCGCTTCGAGGAAGCGTTCCATGATTACAGTGGTCAATTATTGACAGAAGATACTGGCAGGCATTTATTCGTTGATAAGTATGTGGCTAATCTCCTACCGGAGATTGCGAAACGATTGAAAACGAGTGAAAGTTCATGGACCACAGCAACCCCTGCTTCTTTATTGACTATGGCTCAATATTATGAAAGACAGGAATTAGAGGCGAAAGAAAGTGGTGAAAAGAAGGCGAAGGATTTGAAGACGAAGGTAATGTTAGCTCAGGTTCAGGCTACGAGAGGAAACAGTAGAGGAGGGCGAGGATCATACAGTAATGCTCCTCCCCCTCGTTCTGACATTTCTGTGAATCAATGTGCATACTGTAAACAGTTTGGGCATTGGATTGCAGACTGTCCGGTGTTTCGAGAGCAGCGTAATTTGAGGGGACGAGGAAGTGGGAGATCTAGGAATTATTATGGAGGGTCAAGAGGAGGTTATGGCACGAATGATCGAGGAGGCTATGGTACGAATGATCGTGGAGGATATGGAGCAAGGGGTCGTGGTCAGTCAGATTATAATACGTTTGATAATCGTAATCAATATCAGATAAATGAGGGTGGTCCTGCTGAACCACGGGATGAGCATTATGCATAGGATTGCGTAGGATGGGGTGTGGAATCGGTTGAGGTACCAGTTGATCAAAGGGGTCCATACATAGAAGCACATGTTCTGGGTTCTACTGATCAATTTCTGGTCGATACAGGAGCTACTCGTAGCGCTTTGTCCAAATACTTGGTTCCAAGGGCTCCCCTGTCTGGCGAGGTAATTACAGCAATAGGGTTCGATGGAACACCTACTTCTAGCCCACTGTCTCAACCAGTTGCATTTCATGTTGATAAATTTGCTGCCCCTTGTCCCTTTTTGTTGTCTCCAAATACACCAGATAATATTATTGGACTCGATATGTTAAAACACTTTCGAGCTACTATTCGCTGTGCCCCAGAAGGAGTGCGAGTTGTGTTGAATGAGAATTACCCAGACTTTGAGCGAGTGTGTTTTCTCCATGAATCTGAAGTATTGGCCTCCTTACCAAACACGTTGTGGGCCACTTCTGACACGGATGTGGGGCAGATGTTAATCCCTCCAGTACGTATTACTGTAAAGGAGGGAGTATCTCTACCACGTGTCCCACAATATAAGATTTCCAGAGAAGGAGAACTTGCTTTGATGCACATTGTGAACGATTTGATTTTGGCAGGAGTAGTTGAGGAAGTCCCCTACAATGTTTGCAATAGCCCAATTTTACCGATCCTTAAAAGAGATACAGATGCTAAGGTTTACCGTTTCATGATTGATTTGAGGGAAATAAACAAGATAGTAGTGCCTCAGTACCCGGTGGTGTCTGACATCACCACGTTGCTTACGTTGGTTCCATCGACGGCAACTACTTTTACAGTCATCGATTTGAAGAATGCCTTCTTTTCGATCCCTGTACATCCTGACAGTCGATATCTATTCGGCTTTACATTAAATAATAAATCGTACAGATTCTGTCGAGTTCCTCAAGGCTATACTGAAAGTCCTAGCATTTATAGTCAGGCATTAAAAAGACAGCTTGATTCCTTTGACTTACAAGAGGGAGTGGTTCTCATTCAATATGTAGACGATATCTTACTTGCTGCAGACACGCCAGAACAATGTGAGAAGAGTACCTTTTCCTTGCTTTCCTTCCTGGCCAAACATAATCATAAAGTTTCGAAGAAAAAGCTACAATATTGTAGACCAAAGGTGACCTACCTCGGTCATCTTTTGTCTAAGGAGGGCCGTGCATTGACACCAGATCGAATTCAAGCAATCCTAGATACTCCAGTCCCTCGCACTCAGAAGGATGTTCGCGCCTTTATAGGTTTGACGTCTTTTTGTAGGCAATGGATATTGGGTTTTTCACATATCGTTAAACCATTGTTAGCATTGTTGTCTAAAGACACACCGATTCCCATTGAATGGACGGATGGATGTCAGAACGCTTTTGAACAATTGAGACAAGCTCTTTGTTCTGCACCAGTGTTAGGTACACCTGATTACACGAAGATTTTTACATTATATGTACACGAGAAGGATGGGTGTGCATTGTCAGTGTTAGTGCAGACACACGGAGACAAACAGAGGCCTTGTGCATACTTCTCGGCGGTACTCGACCCTGTGGCTCGAGGATTGCCTGGATGTTTTCGAGCAGTTGCAGCAACAGCAGTTGCGATACGACAAAGTGAGGGAATAGTTTTGTCACACAAATTGTTGGTGCTAGTTCCCCATGCGGTAGATGCGTTACTGAATCAAACAAAAACGCAGCATCTAACCAGTGCCCGTTTGACAGGATATGAGCTAACGTTGTTGGCGCCGCACATCACACTAAAGCGATGTGCGACACTAAATCCTGCTACTTTACTGCCGGATCCTGTTGCTGAGACCCAGAAGGAAGAACAACATGATTGTGTTTTTCTGACTGAGGAACAGACAAAGGGTCGTATCGATTTACAGGATACGCCATTTCCAGATGTAGATGGGGAACTGTGGGTTGATGGATCGTGCGTGAGGTTACCAGATGGTGCGACTTCCGCAGCTTATGCGATCACGACACTTAAGACCGTGGTAGAAGCAGCACGAATACCCCAGAAATCGGCTCAAGCAGCTGAATTGATAGCCTTAACGAAAGCATGTGAGTTAAGTGCTGGGCTATGTGTGAACATTTACACGGATAGTCGTTACGCTTTTGGAGTAGTGCATGATTTTGGCCTACTTTGGAAGGAACGAGGATTCCTGACTTCACACGGAGTACACATCATGCATGGAGAATTGGTACGCGATCTCCTGAATGCACTGTTATGCCCAAAGAAAGTTGCAATAGTCAAGTGCAGTGCACACAAAAAGGTGACGGACAAAATAGGGCAAGGCAATGCTTTCGCAGACCGCATTGCGAGAGAGACCGCTATGCTGCAACATAATTTCCCCATGTATGTGGTGAAGTCACAAGCTGAGCGGTGGCATGATGCTAGAGAAGAAATACTAGATATACAGAAGTCAGCATCTGAGGCAGAACGTATGAAATGGGCCACTGAAGGAGTATTGGATGATGAGGGTTGCTGGCGTAGTAAAGATATGGAGAGATGGAAACTACCCATGGCCTATTTACAAACAATGGTGCAAATGACACACGGGCTGGCACACATTGGAGCTCTCGCAATTACTAAATTGCTTACACGAGTTTGGGAAAATGCTGACATTGCTAGCACGGCTAAGAGAGTAGTGCAGACCTGTCTGATATGTTTGCAGCACAATCCTGGACAAGGGACTCATACTCCTAAAGGAGGGTTTGTTCCACCTACTGCACCATTCGAAGTACTACAAATGGATTACATCCAGCTGGAACGCTGTAATAATCTCAAGTATGTCCTAGTAGTGGTGTGTGCCTTCAGCAAATGGATTGAGGCTTACCCTACGAAAGACAATACAGCATTGACAACAGCTAAGGTGTTACTTAAGGAGTACTTCCCGCGCTACGGTGTTTGTAAACTTATGTGGAGTGATAATGGCCCTCATTTCATCGGGAAAGTAGTGGAATGCGTCCTGAAAGGATTGGGAATCAAGCAACGATTCCATGCTGTCTTTCATCCGCAATCAGCAGGTTTAGTAGAATGATACAATGCAACTCTGAAGCTGAAGCTAGCAAAGATAGTGGCATCTACATCTCTGAAATGGCCGGATGCTTTGCCTCTGGCATTGCTGTCCATTCGATCAGTGCCACATTCTCGATCTGGCCTCACACCCTACGAAGTGGTGTTTGGAAGGCCTATGAATATTTGGGGAGTTCCAAAACCTCGTTTGATACATGATATGCCTTGTATAATGATGAACGATTATCTGGCACGATTAACAAATGATTTGCTTTCTATTCATCAACAGGTTCGAGAGGCGCTCCCTGATAACTTCACTGGTGAGGCTCACGATCTCCGCCCTGGGGACCACGTGATGGTCAAAGTCTTTGAGCGATCCAGCAGTTTGGAACCGAGATGGCATGGCCCTGAGCAAGTGCTGCTGGCTACGCGAACTGCTGTGAGAGTCACTAACAAGAAGCGGTGGATACATTCAACGCACTGCCGACGTGTCTCTCCGGATCTGGTGAGCCCTGTGGTGCTATCCGACTACAGAAAGATTTTGGATACAGAAAAGAGCCCAGCTGTCACGCCTGATGAATTGGAGGGAGCCTTCCCGGACCACGTTGTTTCTGATAAAGTGAAGTACAATCTACGCCCCAGGAAATAAGATTCCTTTTGTGTTTTTGAAACTGGTTGGTAACCGCTCTGAGGTTTGTGAAACGGAAGCCGGGAATATCAAGGGGGGGGGATCAGTTCTGCCCAGTGTAGCGACACCCGTCTTGAATCCCGGAGAACAAATCAACGGCAGCCTCGGTTCAGAACCATCGTTTTTATTTTTCCCGCTTAGTGTTGTTTTTGAAGAGTATTGTTTTGTGAACTATGGCATCTCCTTCGACACGAAGAGGGAGGATTCTTGGTGCTGTTTTGTTTGTCTTGACTATAGTGGTGATCGCAGTATTAGCTTGGACTATAGAACTGTTGTTTCCTGTACGAGAACATTTGCTGCCCACCACTCCAAGTCCGTCTGAACATTTTCATTTCACTCTGCCTTTTCACGAAGAAAGACATAGGCAGACTTATTTGAATAACAGCTTTATTAAGATTCTGCATCATACTCATAACATGACCAACACGTCCAATTGTTGGGTATGTGGAATGTTGCCCGGACATCAGAAGAAGGGAGGAACACCACTCATTCCTCTCCCGTTTTCTCATAATGGTTCTTGTCATGCTTGGTACACTCTTCTTTTTACTCTGCGATGGCCAACGAAAGGTGGACTACTTTTTCGGTTGAATAAAATATGTTATAACGACAAAGACGGCTATCCACACGCTGAAGGAACTAAGTTTGAATGGGAAGAGTACCGTCCGGACAATGTTTCTACACCTCGTGTATATACGAATCAAAGACTTATAAATGTGACGAGCTCGCATATGATAACAGTCATTGATACAAAAGCAGATTTGTGTATTAGAAATAAAGGTACAATCCCTGTAGGCCGCAGTGAATGTAATATTACACTTACCTTTGATACACCAACTGGAATTGCATTTGTAGCTTCACGTAACACATATTTCATTTGTGGAAATAAGGGATACCATCGTCTACCATTGGGATGGTTAGGAACGTGTTATATAGCTTTTGTATTACCACCTGTATTTATTGCTCCTCCCATGTACCACAATGATTACGTTCTGTACCATGATTTCATACTGAACAGGGTCAAACGAACAGTAGATCTTGATGAAATAGACCAGACTGATACCATTTTACAACAATATGTAGATTTTAATTTGGGGTTATTCTCATTTGTAGGAGCTGCACTGAATAGCAGGAAGATAAGGCGGCTTACGCGTGTGGTGGAAGCAGTCGCTAACGAAACTGCCTCCGCTTTAGGGAATATTACTGAGGAATTGCAAATTACCAGAATTGTGGCGCTCCAGAATCGAATGGTTCTAGATGTGATACTAGCTGATAGAGGTGGAGCATGCCGCGTCATCGGAAGTAGTTGTTGCGTGTACGTACCAGATAACTCACCTTCTGTATATGATTCGATTACAAAATTACATAAGATAGCTGCTGAGATCCACCCAGAAAATGGAACATGGACCTTTTCTGGTTGGTTCTGGACCCTGCTTAGTACTTGGGGTTGGAAATTATTAACGATTCTCTGTGTTTTTATTGGAGTACTATTTTTCCTTTGTCTATGTATTCAATGTGGCCCTACATTATGTTCTGTATGTATCACAGCCTGTATTCCGTCCAAACGAGCTATTGTTAAGCAAGAGAAACTGATCAATGATGAAGTATTGAAAATAATGGCTATTAACATTGAGGATGAACATTCTGACTACGTCCACTATGAGGTAGCTTTTGCTAAACGCTAAAAGGGCCGTCTGTCGTGTTTTGGCAGCTCCTGAGTTAGCGTTTAGCACAGCTACACGGTCTTTTCTGTTAACTTGACCAAAACGAACGGGGGCCATTTTGAATCCCTCTGACTTCCGTTTCCTATGAACACGCTGCCTCGTGGTCAGTGTGCCCTTTCGTCCTTTCTTGATACCCATGGTCCCTATTCTGCTCGGCAACAGGCTATTTTTAGTACTGGTCAAGCGCACATGCGCACTATGCATCAACTGGTCACTCTTTAGGAATGTTAGCACTAACTGACCAGTGTTATTGAACTCCTCCCACACGTTGGCTGTGTTCCAAAAATGACCTTATATGTACCTAAAATGTGTAACTTGTAACCGCCTATCTTTTTATTGCTATTAAACTGTATAAAAGAGGTCGCGCACCAATGTTCGGTGTGCTACTTCTTACATTGCCGAAGGGTGCTGTAGGAATGTATCACCACCCCATGGGGTCTTAATAAACTTGTCTTTTACCTTTTCCAGTGTCCGTGCCAACTTCTATACTAAGGCGTTCGAGAGTTTAGCAGAGTATGTAGGCCTGATTTGAACCCAACACCACATATGAGCACACATATTAGTTTCCCGCGTGTAGTGATCTGCAAGTTTACTCTAGGTTGATTAGTACGTTTCACTGCACACCTTGTTAATTTTATTATTAATTATGGAAGTGTAACTTTGCGAGTTGAAATAAATGTATTTCCAAATCTCGCTCCATCAATTGAAAACCAAATGTGGGTCACAGACTGGAATTACCATACTCCTATTGATTTAATGATGGAATGTGCTACAATCACTCTAAAAGAAAAGGTGTTCCAATTTGAAAATATGTTGTGCCTACAAATTCAGAGGAGAGCAATGGGCAGCAATTTTGTCCCAAACCTGATGTGGTATCCTAGGTTGTAGAATCACCTTGACAGCTGGTTCTGTGACCTAGGAGTGATGTGTTGAGTGGCAACCAAACTTGAGTTGTGGAGAGAAACGGAAGGCTTGGCTGGGAGCAGGTGTTTTTACTTGTGCTCCATCTGTGGATAGGGTCTCTGTAATATATATATATATATATCTTAATAAAGATATTCAACATTTCTCGGAGGGACAAATCATCATTTATACACCTGGCATGCCCATATATGACAATTTGTAACAAACCTTTATTAATCCCCTCAAAACAGAGATCAGCCTTTCGCATCACTACACCTGCAACATCCTGACCTTTTCTTTGACATCTGTGTATTGAAAGCAAGCATATAGAGACATATGGCATAGTATGAACAGCGGTGATTAGGCATTGTAAGCTAGAGTGATACAGCAAGACATCGGTTTAAAAGTGACCCATCAGGGGAACCCACGCCCCCAAATTATGGTAAACAAGTGCGATGGACAGCATGGGACCGTCCCAAGTCATACACAGCAGGAGCGAAAGGCTTAGGCCTAGGAGAGAATAGGGGGGAAGGGGAGGTACAAAAGCCAGTCCAGAATCCAGAGATCCAGGGGAAAAGTGGGGTAATACAACAGTTACGGATACAGAAGGATCATGGTGGGTAGTGCCCACGCTATAAGGAAACCCCCAGCACATAGCGAGAAGATACCACACATTGCGATAATATTAAACAACTTCTGCCATATTGAAAAAGAGCAAAAACAGATAACATAGGAAGGAAAGAAGAAGTCAGAAAGAATAGAGGAACAGAAAAGAAAAGGATAAGATGGCAAAGGAAGCGGTTTCCCAAAGGATTGCACGTGAGGGGTGTATTGGGGGAGGGAATCGTCGTGAGACCTCGGGAGACTGCCAGTCTATCCCAGATGTCCAGGACTGTTCTCGTTGGAGTAGCTATATAAGCACTTTGGGGCGGGCCCCATGCCGGAGCCAGGCGAGGTCCCAGAGGTGTCTGCAGGCCACCGCCCGATCCAAGTGGAACCAATGAGTCTCAATTTCGGGAACAATCCATTCGGATATGAACCGAAGATGGCAGGCCCAATAGTATTCCAGCAGGTAGGGGCAAGCAAGGCCCCCAAGATCTAGTAAGCATAAGGATCTTGTGAGTGAATCGAGGACGAGTTCTTCCCCCATATAAATTTAGTGAAGGCCTGCTGCAGGGCCAGAATATCCGCTTGTGGTACGGGGTCGGAAGGTATTGAAAGAGGTAGAGAATTTTAGGGTGAAGAGACATTTTGACAACGTTTAGTCGCCCTAACCATGTCAAGGGGAGGCTCTCCCATCTACGCAGTTCGTCGCTTAGGGATTTTCAGTACCTGGGCCAGTTAGCTGAGTTCCAAGATGTAAGTTTGGGGGTCAAGTCAAGACCCAGATAGCAACTCAAAACATTGGTACATTGCACCGGGATCAAGCCTCGCAACTCCTGGACCACCAGGGCCAGAAGTGTAAGATTAAGAGCATGAGATTTTGCAAGGTTGATCCGGTACCCGGCAGCAGCTCAAAAGTCTCAAGAAGTCTCGCCACTGCGGGAAGGGAGGTTGATGGGGCTGACAGGGAGAGAAGAAGGTCATCAGCAAAGAAAGAGGCTTTATTCTCATATCCACCCATGAGTATACCCCACATGCCTTGATCAGGGTGCAAAGCAATAGCCAAAGGTTCCACCACAAGGGCAAAAAGAAGAAGAGAAAGTGGGCCCCCCCGACGAGTACCACAATGAATAGCGATTGGGGCTCTGAAAGAGCCATTGAATCATCCTGACCTTTTGAAGAGGAGATAAACAACATCAGAAATGTTTTCACCTGGATCAATTACCTTGATCCATATTTGAAATTTTCACTTAACAGATTGGCCAGGAGGTTTCATTGCTGGATCTTACTATCAAAACTGAAGATGTCCTTCCTAAAATTAAAGCATACCACATGAAAACAACATACCACAATTGTTTGTTAGGCAATGATAGTCATCGTCATCAAGAGCATTGAGGATGAATCTCCTATAAAGCAAATTTTTCAGACTGCATACAAATTGCAGTGAAATTAATGACTATGAACTACAGTCTCTGGATTGAGCAAACAAATTCCAGACAAAAAAATGACCAAGAGAATACTATACAAAAAGCCATTAAGAGGGCATGAAATAACAACAGAAACTCCTTCCTTGAACAGTTTTCAAAGAATGAATAACAGAAACGGACCTGTGTAACAACCTTTGCTACAGTTTCTAATAGCATAAAAAATCTATATATATAAAAATGAATGTATGTCTGTCTGTCTGTTTGTCCTTTATGCATTACTACACCATTCATCCGATCGCAATAAAACTTTAGGAAGTTGTTGAGTACACTCCCACGAAGGTTTCTGGCATAATTTTTTTTAAAAATATCGGCCCCCCAGGGCCCACATAATCTTTCGAATTGTACGCACCAGAAGGAAAAACAACAAATCGTGTATTCACAAGCAGTCGAATAATTAAATAGAATTAAAACACCATTCATTCGATCGACATGAAACTTTAGGAAGTTGTTGAGTACACTCCCGCAAAGGTTTCTGGCATAAATATTTTTAAATATCGGCCCCCCAGGGCCCTCATAATCTTTCGAATTGTACGCACCAGACGAAAAAACAACAAATCGGGTATCCACGAGCACTCGAATAAAGAAATAGAACTAAAACACCATTCATCCGATGGCCATGAAACTTTGGGAAGTTGTTGTATACACTCCAGGGAAGGGTTCTGGCATACAATTTTTTTAAATATCGGCCCCCCAGGGCCCTCATAATCTTTCGAATACTGATGTACGCACCAGACGGAAAAACTAAAAATCGTGCATCCACAAGCACTCAAATAAATAAAGAGAATTAAAACAACACTTTCAAATGTTTTCCATATTAAAATGAATAAGTTTCAATAAAAATGACACAATGTAAATTGAATGTTATCATACCGAGTTTCCTTGAATTTCCTTTCTTCGGAGATCGCAGCAATGCGCGACGGGTAAGCTAGTATTATATATAAAACATAGAACACTGGGAATCTGTCAATCTCTAAAACGATTTTTGCATTCAAGCATTCAAGTGTTTTGAGAGACAATCTTTCACACACTGGACCAACGAACGAGCCATCGTTGGAATTAATCACCATCACCTGGGGCCTACCACCTGTTACTAGACACTTTGCCTGTGGTGACTGTAATTTGTGTAACCGTAATGTTTGCCACATCATGGTCTCAACTAAAGAGGTGGACATTGGACCTCTGCAAAAATAAATTATACATCTTAAAGCACACTAACTGTAATACAAACTACTGTATCTATCCCATCACTTGCACCTGCCAGTTATGATACATAGATATATCCTATTTATCGTGACACATGAACTCTTAAGATATCACCATATGGCATATAAAGGGAGCAAGCAGATATCGCTTCAAAAAACTCCCCCGCTCTCCCAAAAATGTTATCACTTATTTCTGGATTTTTTCCCTTATGGTGGCACATGTAGATATATGCAAATTGCCCAAGATGGCGCCCACCCTGATCGGTCTAGTGTTTTTTCAAGAGAGCTGGGTCACATGTTACGTACACATCATGACGCAGATCCCAGAATGGCAAACCCACTTATAAATCAGATGGGGCTTACCCCATCCACATTTGGGATTGTGGAGGATTTTTAGGCATACTGTGGTGGCTTCCTTTGACAACTAGTAGATAAAGATGATGCCTTTACAAGGGCCGTTAGTCTCCTGTGCCTCAGACAAACTGTGAATTGTTTTTGATTTCACTCCAAATGATAGTCTGAACATCTCACCTCATGACTTCCCAATGAGCCTCATCAATTTATGACCTGGGAGGGCATGCTGAGGTTGCAGATTCTTTTCTGCGTCATTAAATAGAATGCTATCATCTCACGTTATTCACATTGTATGATGTGTGCTGTAGGGTGCAGTGTTCACAATGACACTTACCATGTTTGTTTTCTGGGTGTTTGAAAGCACAATATGGTCAAAATTGTCCCAATTACTTTTTTCTTTATATGTTGGTCTTTTTTTTATTTACAGTCAAATTTATTTTAAAAAAGAACCATTATTTCAAATAGGGGTGTATATCTAGGTAAAATAACCCTACCACTAATACTTTAGGTGGGCTCTAATCGCATAATTTTGCGGTGTTCACCCTAATTGATTAGGTTTTATATCTCTTTGGTTCTGATAAATTAAAATTGACCCAGGAGTGGGTACACGAGGCAAGGCACATGTTAACCCTTTAATGAACTGCAAGATCATTAACACCTTGCAAGTTCTCTCTGTTATTTAACAAGAGCACCCACTGAGAATAAAAGTGATTCATATGCACCATAGTCAATTTTAGTTAGCTGACAGGCCAATCTACTACCAGAAGCCACCTGCGGCATCAAAGGCAACTGCCATTGTCAATTTATTTCCTGACCATTCATCAAAGAAAAGGTCTCCGATAAAGAGCCTGTTTGAGGGGCCAATTGGATAGTGCAACATCCACTTAACGACGAGGCTAACGTTTGATAAAGCATACCATTTAGGTGGGTGGGGGTTTACACCTGCTATAAACGGTGTTTCCTATGACCTTGAACCGATTCTACAACCCACACTTTCAAACAAAGGATCCAGACAATGAAATCGCCAACTTTTTTTTAACCCTGGGCAAAGCACTACGCTACGCTTGCGTAGTTTGCAAAGTTTGTGCAACTTTGCACTACAGGAACTGCACGTAGCACAGTGCCAACATGCGTAGCATAGTGCAGCAGTAATTTTTTGCTTGCTCGCAGTCCTCAGCGTCAAGTTGGCGACCGTTAGCAAGCAAAATGACATCCTCGCAAGACTTTTTCCTTGTTCCCAATCAGTAACATCAAGTTGCCGATCGCAAGCATGGAAAAAAAACATCCCAGTGAGATTCTTAACGTGGGGAGGTCAGGTTTCTCATTGCGAATGGTCGCCGCATGCTCGCGACTGCTCGCGATGAGAAACTACCAGTCCGCGTTGAAAAAGATGCAGCTCGAGTAAAAATCTACTTGAGCGGCAGAAAAGTACAGATTGAACTGTGCAAGATGCCATTTTCAATGATTGCACAGTGCCGGATGCTTGTCCGCACTGTGCAATCATTGAAAACGACAGCTTGCACAGTGCAAACATGCTACTACGCAGTTGGCGTAGTGCTACGCGTAGCTCACGTAGTGCGAAGTGCACTTTGCGTAGCTACGCATAGCGCTACCTCGCAAATTACGCCCTCCCCTACTTTTTTTGTAAAGAATTATTAAATGAGAGGAAGTTTCCTGGACCATGATAATTCTTCTCTTCCCCCAGCTTTTTTTTTCTGCTATCTATACCAACGTGTTGTGTTTCAGAGCTAAAGAGATTATTTCAACTCAATGTTTGTGGTTACGTACTAGATACTCTTGCACATTCCCAGGCATCATTACGTCACATGCTCACACAGTGACACAATATGCTGTTGTGTGGACTGAGCACAGTCTCCATGAAAAATCATGTTTTGGTTCATGGATATCGGCAAGAACTTGGCGAAGAATTCAGAATTAGCAAGTAAGTGAATCGGCACTCAAACTGACATAAGAATTTTTTCCTCTGTATTATCCCTCAGTTTCATTTGTTTGAGCAGTTTATTGTCATTTTGTTTTAACCATAACATACTTATGTAATACATCAGTGTTATTCTTGCCATGTACATTGACCAATTGTCGACGTTACAATCAACTGTAGGCAACTTAAGCAATACAGTCCATGGACTGTATTATCCCTCATTAATCTGTGTATTGATCGCCAGATAGCTAAAGGGAAATCCAAGTTGGGAAACGGGTAAGCAAAACACAAATTTTCTAATGCATCATGACTTTGCGCCATTAGGAGATCCCATCCATTACTGTTATATTTGCTGTGCTCTACCCACTATGACACTTAACATTTATATGTGTGGGTGGGATTGGATCACATGATTCACATTGTAAAAAAAAAAATGATCCTGTAAGTTTTTAAAATATGCTGTTTGTATGTTATCATTTTTAGCTTTCAGGTTACAGGCATAAGAAGTTTCAACTTCTAAAAATCAGAGAATATGTTATATAATCCTACGTAGGTTACTTACTGTGGGCACCATTTCTACACTTTGGGGTGCCTCTCATACCAGATTAGGTATATTTATATTTTGGTCCTGATGAATT
Source organism: Lissotriton helveticus (assembly GCF_964261635.1). Lineage (NCBI taxonomy): Eukaryota > Metazoa > Chordata > Amphibia > Caudata > Salamandridae > Lissotriton > Lissotriton helveticus. Next base: position 1,712,482,571 of record NC_136059.1, read on the forward strand.
ACTATTGACCCTCTCTAGGCCATTTGAGGAAAGCACCTTGTTTACCACATACTGAACCCCGGGACCATTGACTTCACAGATGTTAGACTTTCTGCTTTTTTTATCCTTAACAAGGACCTCCACCCAGAAAAAAATCAAATTGGTTGTCCTTAGTTTATTTTATTCATCCTCACTATCATCTACTACCTGGTTTTCCCTCACAGGATAAAAGGGCAACAATTTTCAGTCTGAACACAATAAAACAAACAGACAAAAAAGATATTCAGCAGAGAGCCCCCTAACTGAGCCCTTTGGTGCCTGCGCAATGATTTGCATGACATAATGATGAAGCATGCCCTCTTGGTAGGTGAGTGTCTATGCATCCTGTAAAGTATTCTCCAGTGGAACCGAAAGGGCCTTTTGGCCATAATTTGGACAATCAGACGTTACCAAGGAACTGCAAATCTTGTTTACTGAAAAGTATTTGACTGGGAGGACATATGGCAGTCTAAAATTCCCTCTCATATCCCTCCGATGCATCTTGTTCTCCTTTAAGCACAGCGGCTCAGCTGGGGGGAAATTAGTGTGAATTTAATACCTGGCAAAACAGACATGAAAAAGAGTAGTACATAATCTTCGATGCCACAAATCACCCTACCCTACCCTACACAACATGAAGCACCACAATGATGTCAGACTTCTGAGATCTTAGTTATGATTAGGACGTGGTGACCTCAATTCTCAAAACTCTGTCCTTACTGGGAGAATATAGCAGTACTCCATGTTTTCTCCTCAGTAAGAAGGAGCAGATCCAGTGGAGAGCTGCACTTGTTGGCGATGTTGTGTGAGTCCAAGACAAATACTGCAGAGAGGTCCACAAGAAAAAGGGCTGCATTGTCTCCTCTGTCAAGGATCATGTGGATGTCATCTCTGGCGGCGATGAGTTATGTTTCCTTACTGTTGTTGGACTTGAACCCAGACTGCATGGCCTCGAGGAGTGGTGGTGCTTAGGTGGTCAATGAGGTGTCAGTTGGTTAGTTTCTCAAAGACCTTTATTGGGTACAGTAGAGATGTTTTTTGAGTTGTAAAGCATGGCTGGATCAGTGGATGGTTTCTTGAACAGTGGCATGGTGGTGGCATGTTTCCAGGTGTCCAGGAATGTTGTTGAGTTGATAGGACGAATGTTAGTGATTTTCTGATTGGTAGGAGTCCTTTGGAGAAGGCGTGATTTGGAAAAGGGTCAGATGGGGTGCCCCATTGGATGGTCTTCATAGTAATAGTGATTTCAATGGTGGTGATGGCGATCCACAAGATCAGGGTGCGTCCTTCAGTCATGATGGGAAGTTAAGATGTGATGGGCTTTGCAACACAGAGGTGGTGAGCCCCACCCTTTTATTTCTTTGTACTACCATGTTTGCTGCTTTTAAGGAGGTGCCTGGCTCCTCGGGGACACCGTATTGTAACAGGTTTGTCCAGCTTTTAATGCGTTTATGATTTACCTTACTCCTAATTTGGCTCAATTTGTTTTCTTTTACCAGTTTCTCTTGGTCACAGGGGAGCCTGTATCTAAGAGAAGGGGTTGCTGGACCCGTGCATGATTTTGTTCTCCCGGCTGTTATCGATCGCACTGCAATCCATCACAGCTGGGTCATGCTCCTGCATTCGCCCATCTTCATGACGGGCTACTTAAAGAACGGTAAAGTGCATCCGCACAGCTTTTCAACACAGAGGTGGTGAACCCCTCTCTGTTATTTACTTGTACTAGCATGTTGTGCTGCTTTTAAGGATGTACCGGTCCCCTTGGGCCGCCATCATGTAACAGGCTTGTCCTGCTTTTAATTTGTTTAAGATTTACCTTACTCCTGATTTTGTTCAGTTGGTTTTCCTTTACCAGCACCAGGGAACCTGTGTCTAAGAGAAGGGGTTGTTGGACCCCAGATTTATTTTGTTTCTTCTGCCTGTTAACATTATCACTGCTGTGCCACACCCATGGATACACCCATCTTCATGACGGGCTACCTAAACAATGGTAAAGCATGTCTGCTCAGTGGGCAGGTGCAGCGGGCACGCACCGCCTTTGAACCGCTGGCGTACCGAAGGCGAGCTCTTCTGTGCCTTTCCATGCCCGAATGTCATCCGGGGCCCATCCCCCTGCGCATTTTCCCTCCCATCAATATCATTGGATAGTCTACACTGGAGATTAATTACATGCACTTCAAGTAGGTAAAAAGCTGGATTGTGAAACATTTGCCCCTGAATTAGAGTTCAATGGGAATACCAGTATATGTATACAATGCTGCCTTACATGCTTAAACACCAAAGGTTGTGGCTCACTTAGTCAATTTAGCCCACATAGCTTGATTGAAGCCACATGTGCATGCCCTAATATACGGTGCATTTTAATAAATGCCACCTCCCCCGTCAAACGTGCTTTTGAATTTAATGATTTCTTATATAGCCATCATATAGACGTAACATTTGTTATCGAAACATGGGCTGACTCTACAAGTGGCCCTGACATGATTACAGCCACTCCCTCAGCCTATACGATACCTAGATCACATAGATTGCACAAGAGAAGGGGCGGACTTGCTATAATTTTGAAAAATGTGTTTACCAGCTCATGCTATCCAATAACCTTACAAGGATGAGAAGCATTTCTATTCAACATCGGGCTCTCAAAAAATCAATCCTTCAATGGCCTTCTGGTATATCGCCCACCGAGAAGTAGATCAACATTCACCATAGATATCAGCTCTATAATAAAATCCTGTGCCCTAAAAAATGTTTTTACTATTCTAGGTGATTTTAATTATCATCTAGATAATCATACTGACAAAGATACTGGGGAATTACTAGATAAGATATCCTGTTTTGGCTTGCTGCCGAGTGTCGAAGGACCAACTCATTCAGCAGGTCACACTCTTGACGAAGTCTTTTCCAATATTCCAAATTTTAAATTCATAGAGACTCTTAACCTGACCTGGTTTGATCATAAAGCTGTAATTTTTTCCATCTCTATTTTGTTTAAAAGCATCACTAGCTATGCCACTGGTAACACAAAGATCGTCTTTATTAGAATAGAGACACATTTTAGCTGTAGATCCTGAGACTGCATCAAAGAACTATGAAAAACGGTTGCAATCTGCAATTAATTCTCTTGTGCCTACTAAATCCGGACTATCTAAAAAGCTAACACATTTGGCCCCATAGTTAAATGATAAACTTTGAGCCTGTGAACAACTCTGCCAAAGACAAGAAAGGGTGTGGAGGAATGAAAACAGCTTAGATGAAAAAGAAAAATACAAACAATGCTTTGCAAGATATAAACTGCTTATTACTGAGGCTAAATCAGACTATTTCACGCAACAAAATCAAGCATAAAAAAACTTTTCGTAGGAGCTTTTTCGCACAATCTTACTTCTGCACCAGTTGTCAAGTCAGTTGAACACTTTCAGGCCTTTTGTAATTCAGTAGCTTTATTTTGTCAAAAGAAGATTCAGGATATCTATGACTAATTCGTTGCTTATAGCCAAAATTGAGGCCAGTTGTTGAACCTTGACTATTCAACTTACAAAACTTCTATTGTTCTTAAAGAATTTTGTTTGTCCGACAGTGGAACAAGTAAAGCAGGTGACTCTCATTACAAAGTCAGGGGGCCTCATTTATGAAAAGTGACGCATCCCTGCGTGAAAACAGCGATGCGTCACTTTTCACTGCGCCCTCCTTGTACCACCAATGAAGCGTCATATTTACAGTATGACGCATCATTGCGCAAGGAGTCACAGATACGTCAGTATTTCTGACGTATCTGTATGGCGCAAAAGTGGCCCATTGCGGGAGTGTGTCACAAAAGTGACGCAACTCCAGCAATGTATCCTTTCACATGGGGCAAGCCCCAAGTGAAAGGGCCTGCGTCAGTCTTACGCCTGCTATGAGGCAGGCGTAAGAAATTGACGCATTTGTGTCCTAGAAGTGGCGCAGTGAAATCACATAGATTTCACAGCGTCACTTCTACGACCCTTTCTTGCGTCAATACGCCCACTTGCATACATTATACCTGGCGCAGGTATAATGTGGCGCAGGGGTTTACAAAGTGACGTATTTTCCTAGATGCGCCACTTTGTAAATATGGCGCAACAAGCCACATTTTTTACGCCACTGGTGCGTCACAAAAAGTGACACACCAGCAGCGTAAAAGTGACGCATAGCCTCATAAATGGGGGCCAGGATCTCCAGCAGACCTATGTCCATCATCTATCGTTCAGTTTATTCCAGATGTCATTGCAGAACAGCTAACGAAAATATTTACAATATGTGCCACATCGGCCCTGAAAGAGAATTTTTCCCAATTCGAAAACTCCTTCGAGCTGCAAACCCAAATACATTCATGCACGGCATTTATGCCACAAGTCTATTTACTATTAAAGCAGGACACTCCTTACTATGCTTACAATGCACCACTAAGAACAGAGGAGAAGGAAGGATGCCTTGTTGCAACTCAACTCTAATAATAAGAAATGCAGACAACTATTCCTCCAATAAGTGACAGTACTGAAATTGTAATAACTCACTCCATAAACAAAGCCAATGCCATTGCGGACTAATATCAACAGCTCTATAGTGCTGACCCCATCTGATACACTAACCACAGAAACAGACTTTTGGCCTCGTGTCTGATTGCAAGTGCTCTTGAAAGAGAGAAGAGCAAGGTTGGAAGATGAAATCACAGACTAAATAGAATCTTGATATCTCAACTACCCTATATCAAAGCACCAAGACATCAGAATGTAAATGGATCACAAAACCAAAATCAAGATAGTCCTACACAACTCCTTTAAGTAAGCAGAGACCAGGGGTAGACGGCAACCTGGGTTTAACAAACAATCATCACTCTCTTTCCAAAACCAGACAAATATCCCCTTTATTGTATCAAGTAACAGATTATTTAACTAATTATTTGAGACACAAAAGTCACAAGTGGGTTCTGTTCCTGTGAGACCTTTCAGAAACCAACTCCAGCTCTTGGACGACATTCTGTGGCTAGTCAAGGGCAACCCTATCGACACTGTGGCCCTCTCTATCGACACCAAGAAGGTGTGTGACAGGTTTCAATTGGAAAGAGTGATATCGCCTGGGATTCATGGCCAAAGTAAAATTGCTATATACAGAGATTAAGATACGAATTGACTGTGATGGATTCATGTGAAAACGGTTTCCCATATCTGGAGGCCCATGTCAAGGTGGTCTTCTCTCACCCATTCTTATTTTACTGTCTCTAGAACCAGTGTTAGCTGTGGTACGGGAAAAATACAGCATTGTAAGAGTACCTACTATTACAGGCCAATCAAAAATCATGTTGTATTCCGATGACATTATGTTGACCCTGAAGGAACTTGCTATGTCTGTAGTTGCATTAACATAGCTAATTAACACATTTTCTGTGTTCTTAGGCTGCAAGATCAACTGGGACAAATGAGAGATCCTCCCATAGACCCGGCACACAACACAAGGCACAGTGGTAGGCCATGACTTCAAATGGCAAGCAGCCAACATGAATTACTTATGTGTTCTCCTTAATAGGCAGTTAGAAAATATGGAAATGACAAGCTTTGACCACTCATACTGCAAGCGGAGCGGGACTTTGTCTGTTAGTCCTGGCTGCAACTATTCTTATGAGGGAGAGTTCAACTCATACAAATGGTCAAAATGGTGTGAATTACAAAGAAGAAAACTGAACTACACTTCTTGGCACACATAACTGGGAATTTAGGTAAACACAAGGAGAAGATGGACAGAGCGCTAAAACTTTTCAGACGCTCAGCCCTAGTCACAGATCTTCGTTGAATCCATCATCGTGGCTGATGAGGAGTGAAACTCCAAAACCAGTCCTAGGAGGCTTGTTTCCAGTCCGGGGAGGACCTGGCCTGGCAGTTCGGGCTTAACTGTCACCATGGAATGCAGGGTCAAGACTGATTTGCATATGTCTGGGTTCAAACTAGAATGGCATGGGGAGCAAAAAATTATTGGGAATTTAGGTAAGCCCGATTGCAGTCCTTGTACTTTTTAGCATCACTAGCACTGGATCACTGCTAAACTCCACAAGGAAAAACTGAAAAAGTACACATGCTTGGAATATAGGACCCCAAATGTGATTATGGTCTTGCCAATTATTAATAAACTACTATACCAGTAGCATGGCAATTCTTGCTTAGGATCAGAAAATACACTTGCATACCCTCTGTAAACTTGCAATGCTACAGGATACCTCTGACCTAGATGGCACCTTCTCACATTGGGGAAGGTGGATGGCCACCCTCTAGTAATTGCAAAAATATCCTGTGGCACTGGCACACACCAGTTATGCCATCACTAAAAGAATGAACTGCTGAACTGTTTTGATGGGCTGCATACAAACATAAGAGTAAACACCAATGTTTGACTGATTATGGGCCCATGCTTAGAACATAACAAAACATTGACCCAATACCTGTTATGAGGAGTGGCGACTGGACCATGTTAATCTGTCTGTGTGATCTCCATCCAAACTGCACTTCATCAGTTTCTAGAATGCCTACAGCCCCACTACCTCTATTTCCCACTATCCCCCATAGTACATTACAGAATGATCTATTCGTGCATTTTCATTTTTGAATTTCTATATTCCTATACCCATTCAGACAGCAACATTTGTTCTTACACAATGTACTGGGAAGCTGCACATGAGATGCATTGACTATGAGTGGGTTTATGCAATTGGTGTTAAGATCATTTATTTGCATAGACCCTATCAGCAACAATGTATGAAATGTAATGTATTGTGAGATGCATGTCTTCTGTTCTTTTTTTGCAATGGAAAAACATTGTGGCAAGTGACTGCCAACAAATTTCAAATAAACCACCTACTAACATAACTCCACCAGAAAATTAACAAGATGATGTAGAACCATTCCAATATTCCAGAAATAACACACAATAGACTTGAATCAGAACAGATATTTATGAAGAAGTGTAGTATCTAGTACTAATCCATGTACCTATATATATATATACAATTTACATAGGTACTCCTTTCCTATTCATCATATGCTGAGTTCTCCACTAACCTGGGGTGGAGTTCGCGGAGTTCCGCGTGCTGAATAAAAAATTCTGCAGTGCTACGTGGAGCTCTGCGAGCGGCAGAGTTTCATTAGATGAGTGCAGTTTACGGTGATTGTCAGCACCACGTGATTGTCGGCACTGTGCAATTAGCACGAATGGCATCATGCACAGCGCAAGCGGGCGTTGCTTCTTTTCTGCCACTCGAGTAGATTTTTACTCGAGCGTCAGCTTTCTCAACGCGAGCAGGCAGTTCCTCAAAGCGAGCGGTCGCGAGCATACACGACCACTCGTAATGAGAAATCTGACCGCCCGCGTTAAGAAATCTCGCCAGGAGGTTAATTTTCCACGCTCAGGCTCGCCAACCTAATGTTGACGAATGCGAGTGAGGTAAAAACTCCGCTCCGCAATGCGAGGTGGAGTTTTCCGGAACTCTGCAAGCTCGGTGTAATGAGGAGTGAGGAAAACTCCGCAAATTCTGCGAGCGGAGCGAAGTTCACTGTCCAGACTTATTCTCCACTAGAAGGGTGAAAAAGTACACACACGAAGCTTTACATTTTCAAGTAAATGTGGGAATCGCCTCACTTAACTCAATGAAAAATATTGCTCTTTACAGGTAAGTGGACTAAATATAAACTCTGACAGGCACTTCCTCACTGCAGGCTCTCTCTACCAGAGATAGCAGAAAAATACACATAGCAAGACTTTTTACCAATGTGCCACTAAGAGTATGAGCAAGATAAACTTTTCACCAGGGCAATGGTTTTCCAGAATTTATTCCAGTGTGTCCTTTAGGTCTCATTCTAGGTAATTTTGTCAAAAGGTGGTTGCAGGTGTTCCTCTTATTATTTTGTAATACAATCCATATTGTGTTAGCTCATCACTTTCTGCCTTTTCGTTGGAATTAAGTATTTTAAATAGAAATTACTTGGTCACTTCACATTTCTTATCATACCAGCCAATAGTATTGTTGTGATTGGAAATGTGAAATGGCTTTGTTAGGGCATTGGCTACCACTTCCAATTGTCTTACAAAAAAAGCACACAATTCTATGGGGGTCAAGTCTTGCTCGAATATAGAAATAAGAGCCTCCAGATCAGGTAGGATATGATAATTGAGCAGGAACATTTCTGTTTTATAGCCCCTGGTTCCAATGTAAGTGTACATCTACTAATGGAAATCCGAATATCACCCTCCTTACTAGCTTTTTGGAGATGTTTCATCTAGATCCTTTGTTTTTGATAGATTGGTACGAATCGAAAGAGGTTCATGTTCACCTTTTATTCCGTTTATAAGCTTCACATAATTGATCCGTGCCATAAAAGTATTATCTTATGAAGGAATAATCTTACAGGCTAGTGGATGTCCCCATTCTAAAAGTAAATTTACCTGGCATTTTAAAGTGTATTGACAATAAATCATCAGTAAACTTTGGTGCACTATCTTGTCTTTTTAATCATTTGAGCTGGTAATGCCCTCATATAATTTCCTTCCACAAGTTCCTCAGTTAGCACAAGGCCATCCTCAAGAGGGAAATTAAAGTAAAAGTAAAGTCGCGTAAAAGAAGTGGTGCAAACTCTATACTGTATTCAACCCTGCATTCCTCGTTTCCAAGAAATCAACCTTGAAAACCTAAGAATGTGGTCACTATTTTTCTTGTTTATTATAATAATTGTAAACTCTAAATTTGTTTTCCTGTGGCTCCTCCATATTGAGAATTTGAATACTTTCACTTAGGTGCCATCAGCCCACATGCAGAGAATCTAGTGCTTCTAAAGCAGCTCAGAGTGCTTCCTTTCCAACTTGCTTTTTCTTTCTTTCTTTCTTTCTTTCTTTTCTCAATTTTGGCTCTTTATGTTTTACAAATCCTAAAAGGATGAAGATGAGTTTCAATCTATTTCATTTAAAGACCTATGACATTTTAAAATGCGTCCACACTGTTTTAGATCCTCCTGAACAATGGCTGCCTGGGCTGCATATCTGATTATACTGTATAGGAGCAAATATAAGCTAAAATTAGCGAGTTACATCAAGGGTTGTTGTTGTGGCGTTTTGATGCTATCCTGGATGGTATGTGGGTAAAATCCTTTACTCCAGTAGGAATTCTGAATTTATTGTTACCCAATCCAGAGGGACGAAGAAAAGAATCTTAATATTAGACACAATTGGTGGTAGCAATCTAAAACCAGTGTTGACTAACCCTTTCAGAAGAGCCCCCATTGGTGAACTGACTTTTTAACATGCTCTGCAGTTGGTTACTGTCGAGATATATTAGACTATAGAAATTTATCTTCACATGCTCTGAAGCATGTGTATTGCAAACTCTCTATGCATGCCATTACTCACACCATGGACTGCTCTGGCTCAACAGACTATGTGCAAACCTTCTAAAAAGAAATGCTAGCTGCATTAAGTCAGCAAACCAAATTTGCTGGTCACAGTTAACTACATGGCAACAGAGGTATGATGATGGTTGTGAAAGATGTCGGCAAATCAAGCTAGTGCTGCTAGGGTAAGATAAGTGATTGCCTACTTTCCATCATACTAATGTGAAGATAGAAGTAAAGTTGACAAATTCATAAGCCGTGAGTCAAGGACATATGCAGGAAATAGCATACCATAGTGAGGGAAATATAGAATTGATTCGTTGCCAACTTTCATTTCAGGGATTTAAAAGAACAACTGAAATGAGTCGCCACAGCAATGAGGGGAAAGACAAGCAGCAATTGCTGTCCAGATCATCCTTAGCATACAAGTTGGGTTCACAACTACCAGGATTGTTTGCATTAGGCTTAGTAACCTAGGTGAAGAAATGAGCCATGGATGTGAAAATCAGAGCATTATACGATTGGCCTGATACACACAACGAGGAAGTGAGCTGGACCTGGGTATATTTGAGGTGCGACAACAACATTGAGATTTTCTGTACTCCACCAGGAATGTAGACTACCACCATATGGGTAAAGGTAAGTATATATAGGCCACTGTAAATTTGCTATTCAAACTTCATAGTTATTTACCTTAACTATATCTATATATTGAATATGTGGATTATAGACTAGTTTATCTACACTTTATAAATACTTTCTCTAAACGTTATTGCGTATATTGATATTTTGCACTCCAAATTCCTGCAGGACAATTTGTTTCACTCTGTATGTGGGCATACCGCCATACATTTGACAGCCATGGAATGGGGTCGGTTGCTTTCTCCTTCATGACAAGTTTGTACTCATTCCCCAATGGAGGTTCTGGTGCTCTGTTCATTTTGCAATCTGAGCATACACATTAATTGTCAATGTCGGAGCTTTAGCAAATGTTTGCTAAATTGTGGCAGCATTAATCCTTTCGTATCCAGAGGCAGAGCTGAGCATGTCTTTGAATAACCATACTTATCCCGCTCAGGCCCACGCTACCTCATGACTCCAGTGGTCCGTGGATGAAGGGAAAGAGTCCCTGGATATCAGCATGTCAAAAAATTATAGGAAACTGAAACACAGGATCTTAGTTTTAGAAAAGTGTGTTTGTTATCGTAAAACAGATTATAATGCCATTTTAGTTATCAATTCAAAGAGTTCAGGAGCCAGCAAAAAGTATGTGAGTGCAGAAGCGGGTAGTGGCATGCGTAAGTGGTGGGGTGAAGAGCAGCAGGACTTGGGGCTTACGGAAAGTTCGGCAACAGCCTAATAGCCCCCTGCACCCACCCCCATCAATTTAGTTAAACTACTTTTTAATGAAGCAGATGAAAACAAAAGTACTTACATTTCAGGCACAGGGAAGACCCCAGAAACGTGGGACCATCATCCGGTTGGTGTCTTCACGGAAGGAACATCACTGCTGAAACCACTGAGCCTGGTTCGGAAGTAAAGGGCCAATGAACCCTAACCAACCCTGGAACTACGCTCATAATCAGGGCTGGTCCTAGGACATCTGAGAAGGGAAGATGTGAGGCCCCCCTAATTGCATATTTTATCACAAGAAGTGACATCACAGAAAGTGACATTGCAGGACTATTGATCGTATTTGGCAAAACTTATGTGAACTAATGTGAATATCAGTAATATGGACAAAAAGATGAGGGGATTGAAAACAGGTGAGAAAATATCCATTTCTTAAAAGGAAGGATTGCAATCAAACAATGAGGAGAGAATGAACACATAAACATACAATTCCAGTAAAACATAAATAAAGTAACTCCAACATTCTAGATCATTCTTGTTGGATGGCCCCCTTGTATTGATTCATTTAGGGAAGGCCAAGTATCTGGGTGTGTTTAGAATGAAGATATGCTGCAGATTCAAGAGGTTTTCAAATCACTGTTTTTAATTTGGTGTTAGAACTGTAGGAAGTGGTAGAGGCAGGATGGCAGGATTCTGATGACAATCTTCAATCTCCCCAAAAAGACAGCACCATTGTTGTTTATATTTCCAACTTTATGGGGTTGTCCAACTTGGGGAAAATTGGGGTAGGGGTAGGAAGGAGAAAAAAAGAAATTGACATCGTCATATCATGTCCTGTACGCATCTGGAGATCAGTGGTCGAATCTGCCATCCTTTTCGTTGGTAACAGTGCACCCCCATGTTCTATTTATATAGTTCTTCAGACGTTTTTGTAGATTAACTATCTCGTCTGGTGGCTTGCTAGACCAATGCAGCCCTTGCAGCAGTTTGAAATGACCTCTTAGTCACAGGTTTGAATCCCAGCAGGTCACCTCAACCTTTCAACCGCACGCTACAGTAAGTAATTTGCACTAAGATTCCCTGTGGCTTGAACGTGGACTTTACATACATAGTGGGACTGCCCTGATTGATGTACGTAACCACCTGTTCATTTTTAACAGCTGCACCCAATTGGAAAAAAAATAATTAGAGAATTTTTGAGTGAACCTCCGCTTATGACAAATCTTATAAACACTTTGAAACTAATTTGAAGTGTGCTGCAACCTTTCTGTTTGATATTTTAGTGGGCCCCCAATTCTTGAGGAGCCCACCATATGTTTTGACTATCACATTGTTACACCACATCTTCATATTGCCGTCATTGTACCTACATCTCTTCTACAATAGACATAATTAACGAGGATGTGTAACTAAGTATGATCCCTGCTACTGATGTAATAACAAACACCTTTTGCAGTCAGATACATTCCTATTTAACGTCACTCATGAGCACTGTACTTTTACAGTAGGCCCTCTTTTCGAGGTTTGGCCTCTTCTGTAGTAACCTGAGACAAGACCTATCACTATTCTCAGTACTTCTGAGCGGAGGTAGAGTTATTGAGGGGGTTTATGTAATGGCTAATGCTGAAAAGAGCAAAGAGATCACAGAGGGCCCCATACACTGCCATTTCCGCTTGCTTGATAGTATTTTGTACTGGTAGGTGCCTGCTCGGGTAATTAACTGAAAGAATGACACAAACAGTCTTTTTATCCACCATTATTCGCAAATCAGCACCTTCAGCCATAGAGGAATTTGAGTATTCATATTATACAACACATCATCTCGCAGTCCTTATTTAGAAAAAAAGTCTTTCCTTTCTTTGCATTTCTTATTTTATTGCATTTTGCTCTTAAGGACAAAGAGGAGAATAAAATATGCTTCTCAACTTTTGATTCAATTATTGATATATGCTCGTATTTTGTAAGGTGTCCTAGTGCTCCCCTCTTTTGCTTCCCCCGATTTGCTTCTTTAAACTCATAAAAGGGCTCAGGTGTGAGATAGTTCCTTTTCGACATACTTTTCAGACATGAATAGTTTGTCTTTCTGTGGGCGAGTGCTTATCATAACTCAGCAAGGCATGCTTTAATCATGCCATTTAAACAGCCATCAAATAATGAGATGCTATTTTTGAACGTGTGTATGAATAATTGGTATTCTTGTTACCCTTTTTGGTAGGATAAGGGACAGTCCGGGTCCTGCTCAAGATTAAGGGGCACATGCATCAATGAACGGAAGTGCGATTTTTAAAGAATCGCTATTAAGGACTCCTATTCCCTATGCATGTAGGAATCGCTAAATAAATTGTGACTCTTACAAATTCCCTATTAGTGAATGGGATTGCCTTCCCATTCATTCCTGTGGACCAAGAGGCCCATAGGAATGAATGGGTAAACACTCACTATTTGCGATTAACAAAAAGGTAATCGCAAATTGCGCATGCAATGTCAAGGGTGATAGGAGGCCAAAAGGCCACCCTGATTTACCCCCAAAAGTGGCATGTGTGCACATGTGGCGCACACACATGGCCTACGGGCATGTGAGTGCATCACATGGCACTTAGAAAAATGTAATTCTAGTATTTTTTGAAGTAATTGCAGATTACCACCAACTTGAAGTTGTTGGTAATTTGTGATTCCTTAATGCTAAGTCACAATCTCAGATTGCTTCTTGCATTTCATTTAAGGAATCGCAAATTGCGATTCCCTAAATACATTCGCAAAATAGGTAATAGCAAATTTTGCAATTACCTATTTTGCAAGGCCGATTCGCACTTTTGAGACCTGTAATTAGCTTGATGCATGTGTCCCTCAAACCTTTGAACTTTGTGTTATCCCGCTGTGCAATAAATACATTAATCTATGTTTGTATACCTTTGGCCATGTATACTCTATCTTCCTTGAAAGCATAAATACCGCAGCTTCAGTGAACCTTGAAGTCTTTGTTGTAATGCAAATGGTTTGATTCTACTAGAGCTGTAAGGAGAATTTTCTTCTCGTTCTTTGCCCATCTCCTGCTGGGAGTGCAATTGCTATCCTGAGCAGTCTCTTCTCTGTGGGCGGCAATGGCCTGTAGGATTGTCTCTACGGCAGTATCAGAGATACCATGTATGTTGGCTCCTCCAGAATCGGAGTCCGCAGCCTGTGCAGATGGGTGAGGTAAGGCAGGTGCCTGAAGAGGAGCCCCAGAGCCTGTTTGGCTTAGCCTAGACATGGGCCATCGCCGCCCACAGAGAAGAGACTGCTCAGGATAGCAAGCGATCGCGGGCGGCTATTCGCAAAATGCAAGGTGTGGTCAAAAAGTTATCGAAATCATGTACACAGATTGGTATAAGAATGGCTGAAGTGGAATCAAGGGTTCTTTCTACAGAAAATGAGGCTATGGCCAATACTGAAAATATAAACCTCCAAGCAGCCGAGATAACTGACATTAAATGGAAGCTCGAGGACTTTGAAAATCGTCAGTGCCGCAATAACCTACGCATACTTGGAGTCCCAGAGAAAATGGAGGGGGAAAATGTATGCGCTTTTGTGATTAGGTTATTTAAAGAGTCTTTGCCCAAATTAAAGGATTGGAACTGGGAATTGGAAATCCAGCGTGCCCATCGTATGCCATTTAATCCTCCTGCTAAACCTGGCCCATACTCAAGAGCAATACTGGTTTACTTTGGAAATTTCTTGTTAAGGCAAACTATAGCGGAGAAAGCCAGGCCGGATCATAAACTGACATTCCAAGAGATATCATATTTCACGAGACCTGATTTTTGTCATGCAACGGTTGAAAGGCGCTGGCGACTACGTATGTTAATTAAGCCTTTTCAGGAGAAAGGAGCCCAGGACTATCTGAACAATCCTGCAAAACTTAAGGTTGTCAAAGGGGGACTGATAAAATTTTTTGTATCTGAAATCAAAGCTCAGGCCTTCCTAGAACAGATGAAGTAATCAGTTCTGTGTGACTATGTACTAAATCTGAGCCCTTTCAGTCCATAAAGGATGGGGATTATAATCTATTGAAAAACCGCATATCTTTTTAATCCCTAAGAGTAAGATCAGCCTATAAACTAACTCGGCGCGATTTGCCCATTTGAAGGGCAACAGGATATCAGCCCTTAGAACTCTAGATTCAAAACATTTTTTCCTACCTTGGAATTTTGTATGACTTTAATACAGTAATCAAAGGTTAAGGTAGTTAGCTGTTGCATATTGCATGTTGTTTTTTTAGACACTCTGTTTATTATTACTTAGCATTTTTTTTTGTCTTCATATGAAGATAGCGGTAGCTCTGGTGTTGTTCTGCAGCCATCACCCAGACTCTAATTGAGTCTGATTGCCTCATAGATTGGGGGGTGGAGGGAGGGCAGCGGGTAGATGGGTCTACTCGGGGTGGGGGGAAGGGAGGGAGCGTGCAGAAAATTAGAACATACGAACCTAACCGGATGGCAGTCGCCTCACAAATGAACATAGAGCTTGCAATGAAGATAATTGTAGAAAAGAAGGAAACTATATTAAGGATTAACACTAATAAAGGAATAAGTTCTACACCAGTTCAGATTATCCTATTCGACAATGGGTAGGTTGAATATAAAAAGTTGGAATGTTGGAGGGCTCCTAAACAGTGAGAAACGCAGGCGATTGGCTGAGTTAATTGGTTTAAATCCAGTGGATGTAATATGTCTCCAGGAGACACATGTGCCTTGGGATAAGAAATCTTTATTAAATGTAAGGGGCTATAATCTTGCAATAGCTTCAACCCAAACGTCAAATATTAGAGGGGTCGCAATATTGACCAAGACACATTTGGGGGGGACATCACGCTACCTTTCCGACCCCCACGGCAGATGGGCTATAGTCAAGCTCACGCTTGGTATTACTATATGTAATGTGTATGGATCCAACGATGACTAACCTGCTATATTTGAACACTTAGAAGCAGAATTAGCCACCTGGCAGGGGCCCTTAATTATATGTGGGGACTTTAATATCTCTCTTAATCTTTCACTAAAAACCGGATCTGTTACAAAATATGTGGGCCGAAAACCCAAAGTGTATAAAGCAATTAAAAGGCTAGTCAATAGCTTTGGTTTAATAGATGTCTGGGCTCAAAATAACAAACAGGATCCAAGGTACACTTATTTTTCGCACCCGCATCAGAAACATGTACGTATAGACTATATTTTTGTTACTCAGGAGTTAGCCCCTCAGTCTTCGATTCTTAAATGTCCCCAAATATTATCAGACCATAATGCCCTCATCCTTTCAACTGAATTTGGCTCCCCTCAAAAGCAACGTAGGCACTGGTCATTCGATCGTAAACTCTTGGTTAACTCTGAATACATTATGTATATCAAGAAATGGACAGAAGAATTTTTTAATATGAATCGTTTCAGTTCTTCAAGAAATATTGTGTGGGATTGCTATAAGGCAGCACTTAGGGGAGAAACTACTAGCTACCAAAACAGGATCCGAAAAAAACAACTTAATGAACATAACCTGGAAATATCCACCCTAGCTAAAGCTGAAGCTGAAGCAGATCACACCAGGCTAATTTCTTTGGGGCAGGACGCCAAGCAATTAATGTATCAAGTAATTACATTGAAATCCGAGATAAACACAACTCTTAGCCAGAAAGCGGCGCAAACATATAGGGCCCATAAAAAAGATCTCTATGAGAATGGAGAGAAAGTAGGCAGTCAACTGGCTCTAACCACCCGGCAAAAAAATGTTGCCAGTAATATTAGTTCAATTCATGAGGGTGGTCAAACATTTACTAAAGCGACTGATATAATACAACTATTTCAGCAATACTATCAAAGTCTATACACTGAAGACCTAGCTACCACTGACACTCAAATAAATCTGTTCCTTAACAATTTTCTTGATAACGATAATGGAGAGAAAGTTCTCGACGAGGCTACTCGTGAAGATTTGGAAGGGGAAATCTCCATTGAAGAAGTATTAACAGCACTTACTTCGTTACAAGCAGGAAAAGCAGCGGGCCGGATAAAATTCCAATAGACCTGTATAAAATTTTATCTGAGCAACTAGCCCCAATTTTGCATGATCTTTTTCTAGGGATACAATGGAACGGAGTTTCTCCTGCATCTTGGTCTGAAGCCAGTATAGTAGTATTTCCTAAGAAAGGAAAGTCACCCGAATTTCTCACTTCATATCGCCCCATATCCATTATTAATTCGGACTCTAAATTGTTTGCTAAAGTAATGGCCAGTAGATTAGGCAGGGTTATTGAACATCTGGTCTCCCCTTGGCAGCATGGTTTTGTTCCAGGTAAAGGGACTACCGATCACACCTGTAGGGCTCTGGCCCTTTTCGATGCCATTGCTGTCAGGGGAGGGCAGATGTCAATGATTCTGTTGGATGCCGAGAAGGCCTTCGACCGGGTGTCATGGAAATTTCTCTGGGCAGTTATGGCACGAAATAATTTTGGCCCCAAATTTGTAAAAGCTATGAAATCTATGTATACGTCCCCCAAAGCCAAATTACAAATTATGGGTTCTGAATCTGGTCAGATTAATATATCTCGTGGTACTAGACAGGGCTGCCCTTGTTCGCCACTATTATTTGCGCTTTATATTAATCCACTTATATTAAAACTCCTAGAGCATACACTTATTACTCCCATCCTTAGCCACTCATTTGAGACCAAAGTGTTAGCTTACGCGGATGATATCGCGGTCATCACCGCTGATCCAGTAGTGGCTATGCGCGAAATCGAAGAATTAACTCTGGAGTATGGCTTATACTCGGGCTACTCCCTGAATGGGGGAAAGACTATTATTCTGGCTACAGCCAATACTGTATGTAGTGATCAAAGAAGGAGTCATAAAGCCACTTATCTGGGAGTCACTTTAAGCCCTGATACCAAGCATATTGTAGCTATGAACTATGACCCCCTCATTGCCAAGATTAAACAGGACCTAGATTGGGTCAATAATTTACATCTTTCGATCATTGGAAGAGCTAATTTTCTCAAAATGAATGTTTTACCCAGATGTTTATATCGTTTTCGTGCAATCCCACTAGTAGTAGAGTCAAGGATATTAAAAACACTTGACTCACTTATGTCGAAATTTTTATGGCAACACGGAAAGAGTAGGAGATCGCATAAACTGCTCTCCCTCCCTATAGAAAGAGGGGGACTTGCTGTTCCAAACTGTACCTTGTACCACTGGGCTTCAATCCTAAAACTCTCAACTCCTATGTTTTGTAATAGTAATGGAACTTCACATGTTGATAGTGATTACATTCCTTCAATATATGAGCTGGTTCTCGGTAAAGAAGCAAAGGGCCTTTTCCTCCAGGTAATCGACACTAAGCATATGAAAAAGAAATACAAGGTTGAAATTATGTTAAGCGCTTGGAAAGTCTGGGAAAAGGTCGCTAAACTCATACAACTTAAGAAACTTAACATGTATACGCTATTATGGAAACATAGTACTCTTTGCGCACCATCTTATGATGTGATAGCAAGAAAATGGGAAAGGATTGGTATAACTACAATTAGTGACTTCTTGATGCCATGGTATGGGGTCGGTTGCTTTCTCCTTCATGACAAGTTTGTACTCATTCCCCAATGGAGGTTCTGGTGCTCTGTTCATTTTGCAATCTGAGCATACACATTAATTGTCAATGTCGGAGCTTTAGCAAATGTTTGCTAAATTGTGGCAGCATTAATCCTTTCGTATCCAGAAGCAGAGCTGAGCATGTCTTTGAGTAACCATACTTATCCCGCTCAGGCCCACGCTACCTCATGACTCCAGTGGTCCTTGGATGAAGGGAAAGAGTCCCTGGATATCAGCATGTCAAAAAATTATAGGAAACTGAAACACAGGATCTTAGTTTTAGAAAAGTGTGTTTGTTATCGCAAAACAGATTATAATGCCATTTTAGTTATCAATTCAAAGAGTTCAGGAGCCAGCAAAAAGTATGTGAGTGCAGAAGCGGGTAGTGGCATGCGTAAGTGGTGGGGTGAAGAGCAGCAGGACTTGGGGCTTACGGAAAGTTGGGCAACAGCCTAATAGCCCCCTGCACCCACCCCCATCAATTTAGTTAAACTACTTTTTAATGAAGCAGATGAAAACAAAAGTACTTACATTTCAGGCACAGGGAAGACCCCAGAAACGTGGGACCATCATCCGGTTGGTGTCTTCACGGAAGGAACATCACTGCTGAAACCACTGAGCCTGGTTCGGAAGTAAAGGGCCAATGAACCCTAACCAACCCTGGAACTACGCTCATAATCAGGGCTGGTCCTAGGACATCTGAGAAGGGAAGATGTGAGGCCCCCTAATTGCATATTTTATCACAAGAAGAGACATCACAGAAAGTGACATTGCAGGACTATTGATCGTATTTGGCAAAACTTATGTGAACTAATGTGAATATCAGTAATATGGACAAAAAGATGAGGGGATTGAAAACAGGTGAGAAAATATCCATTTCTTAAAAGGAAGGATTGCAATCAAACAATGAGGAGAGAATGAACACATAAACATACAATTCCAGTAAAACATAAATAAAGTAACTCCAACATTCTAGATTATTCTTGTTGGATGGCCCCCTTGTATTGATTCATTTAGGGAAGGCCAAGTATCTGGGTGTGTTTAGAATGAAGATATGCTGCAGATTCAAGAGGTTTTCAAATCACTCTTTTTAATTTGGTGTTAGAACTGTAGGAAGTGGTAGAGGCAGGATGGCAGGATTCTGATGACAATCTTCAATCTCCCCAAAAAGACAGCACCATTGTTGTTTATATTTCCAACTTTATGGGGTTGTCCAACTTGGGGAAAATTGGGGTAGGGGTAGGAAGGAGAAAAAAAGAAATTGACATCGTCATATCATGTCCTGTACGCATCTGGAGATCAGTGGTCGAATCTGCCATCCTTTTCGTTGGTAACAGTGCACCCCCATGTTCTATTTATATAGTTCTTCAGACGTTTTCGTAGATTAACTATCTCGTCTGGTGGCTTGCTAGACCAATGCAGCCCTTGCAGCAGTTTGAAATGACCTCTTAGTCACAGGTTTGAATCCCAGCAGGTCACCTCAACCTTTCAACCACACGCTACAGTAAGTAATTTGCACTAAGATTCCCTGTGGCTTGAACGTGGACTTTACATACATAGTGGGACTGCCCTGATTGATGTACGTAACCACCTGTTCATTTTTAACAGCTGCACCCAATTGGAAAAAAAATAATTAGAGAATTTTTGAGTGAACCTCCGCTTATGACAAATCTTATAAACACTTTGAAACTAATTTGAAGTGTGCTGCAACCTTTCTGTTTGATATTTTAGTGGGCCCCCAATTCTTGAGGAGCCCACCATATGTTTTGACTATCACATTGTTACACCACATCTTCATATTGCCGTCATTGTACCTACATCTCTTCTACAATAGACATAATTAACGAGGATGTGTAACTAAGTATGATCCCTGCTACTGATGTAATAACAAACACCTTTTGCAGTCAGATACATTCCTATTTAACGTCACTCATGAGCACTCTACTTTTACAGTAGGCCCTCTTTTCGAGGTTTGGCCTCTTCTGTAGTAACCTGAGACAAGACCTATCACTATTCTCAGTACTTCTGAGCGGAGGTAGAGTTATTGAGGGGGTTTATGTAATGGCTAATGCTGAAAGGAGCAAAGAGATCACAGAGGGCCCCATACACTGCCATTTCCGCTTGCTTGATAGTATTTTGTACTGGTAGGTGCTTGCTTGGGTAATTAACTGAAAGAATGACACAAACAGTCTTTTTATCCACCATTATTCGCAAATCAGCACCTTCAGCCATAGAGGAATTTGAGTATTCATATTATACAACACATCATCTCGCAGTCCTTATTTAGAAAAAAAGTCTTTCCTTTCTTTGCATTTCTTATTTTATTGCATTTTGCTCTTAAGGACAAAGAGGAGAATAAAATATGCTTCTCAACTTTTGATTCAATTATTGATATATGCTCGTATTTTGTAAGGTGTCCTAGTGCTCCCCTCTTTTGCTTCCCCCGATTTGCTTCTTTAAACTCATAAAAGGGCTCAGGTGTGAGATAGTTCCTTTTCGACATACTTTTCAGACATGAATAGTTTGTCTTTCTGTGGGCGAGTGCTTATCATAACTCAGCAAGGCACGCTTTAATCATGCCATTTAAACAGCCATCAAATAATGAGATGCTATTTTTGAACGTGTGTATGAATAATTGGTATTCTTGTTACTCTTTTTGGTAGGATAAGGGACAGTCCGGGTCCTGCTCAAGATTAAGGGGCACATGCATCAATGAACGGAAGTGCGATTTTTAAAGAATCGCTATTAAGGACTCCTATTCCCTATGCATGTAGGAATCGCTAAATAAATTGTGACTCTTACAAATTCCCTATTAGTGAATGGGATTGCCTTCCCATTCATTCCTGTGGACCAAGAGGCCCATAGGAATGAATGGGTAAACACTCACTATTTGCGATTAACAAAAAGGTAATCGCAAATTGTGCATGCAATGTCAAGGGTGATAGGAGGCCAAAAGGCCACCCTGATTTACCCCCAAAACTGGCATGTGTGCACATGTGGCGCACACACATGGCCTACGGGCA
Source organism: Lissotriton helveticus (assembly GCF_964261635.1). Classification (NCBI taxonomy): domain Eukaryota; kingdom Metazoa; phylum Chordata; class Amphibia; order Caudata; family Salamandridae; genus Lissotriton; species Lissotriton helveticus. Next base: position 1,712,503,967 of record NC_136059.1, read on the forward strand.
TGTGAGTGCATCACATGGCACTTAGAAAAATGTAATTCTAGTATTTTTTGAAGTAATTGCAGATTACCACCAACTTGAAGTTGTTGGTAATTTGTGATTCCTTAATGCTAAGTCACAATCTCAGATTGCTTCTTGCAGTTCATTTAAGGAATCGCAAATTGCGATTCCCTAAATACATTCGCAAAATAGGTAATAGCAAATTTTGCAATTACCTATTTTGCAAGGCCGATTCGCACTTTTGAGACCTGTAATTAGCTTGATGCATGTGTCCCTAAAACCTTTGAACTTTGTGTTATCCCGCTGTGCAATAAATACATTAATCTATGTTTGTATACCTTTGGCCATGTATACTCTATCTTCCTTGAAAGCATAAATACCGCAGCTTCAGTGAACCTTGAAGTCTTTGTTGTAATGCAAATGGTTTGCTTCTACTAGAGCTGTAAGGAGAATTTTCTTCTCGTTCTTTGCCCATCTCCTGCTGGGAGTGCAATTGCTATCCTGAGCAGTCTCTTCTCTGTGGGCGGCAATGGCCTGTAGGATTGTCTCTACGGCAGTATCAGAGATACCATGTATGTTGGCTCCTCCAGAATCGGAGTCCACAGCCTGTGCAGATGGGTGAGGTAAGGCAGGTGCCTGAAGAGGAGCCCCAGAGCCTGTTTGGCTCAGCCTAGACATGGGCCATCGCCGCCCACAGAGAAGAGACTGCTCAGGATAGCAAGCGATCGCGGGCGGCTATTCGCAAAATGCAAGGTGTGGTCAAAAAGTTATCGAAATCATGTACACAGATTGGTATAAGAATGGCTGAAGTGGAATCAAGGGTTCTTTCTACAGAAAATGAGGCTATGGCCAATACTGAAAATATAAACCTCCAAGCAGCCGAGCTAACTGACATTAAATGGAAGCTCGAGGACTTTGAAAATCGTCAGTGCCGCAATAACCTACGCATACTTGGAGTCCCAGAGAAAATGGAGGGGGAAAATGTACGCGCTTTTGTGATTAGGGTATTTAAAGAGTCATTGCCCGAATTAAAGGATTGGAACTGGGAATTGGAAATCCAGCGTGCCCATCGTATGCTATTCAATCCTCCTGCTAAACCTGGCCCATACTCAAGAGCAATACTGGTTTACTTTGGAAATTTCTTGTTAAGGCAAACTATAGCGGAGAAAGCGAGGCCGGATCATAAACTGACATTCCAAGAGATATCATATTTCACGAGACCTGATTTTTGTCATGCAACGGTTGAAAGGCGCTGGCGACTACGTATGTTAATTAAGCCTTTTCAGGAGAAAGGAGCCCAGGACTATCTGAACAATCCTGCAAAACTTAAGGTGGTCAAAGGGGGACTGATAAAAAATTTTGTATCTGAAATCAAAGCTCAGGCCTTCCTAGAACAGATGAAGTAATCAGTTCTGCGTGACTATGTACTAAATCTTAGCCCTTTCAGTCCGTAAAGGATGGGGATTATAATCTATTGAAAAACCGCATATCTTTTTAATCCCTAAGAGTAAGATCAGCCTATAAACTAACTCGGCGCGATTTGCCCATTTGAAGGGCAACAGGATATCAGCCCTTAGAACTCTGGATTCAAAACATTTTTTCCTACCTTGGAATTTTGTATGACTTTAATACAGTAATCAAAGGTTAAGGTAGTTAGCTGTTGCATACTGCATGTTGTTTTTTTAGACACTCTGTTTATTATTACTTAGCATTTTTTTTTGTCTTCATATGAAGATAGCGGTAGCTCTGGTGTTGTTCTGCAGCCATCACCCAGACTCTAATTGAGTCTGATTGCCTCATAGATTGGGGGGTGGAGGGAGGGCAGCGGGTAGATGGGTCTACTCGGGGTGGGGGGAAGGGAGGGGGCGTGCAAAAAAATTAGAACATACGAACCTAACCGGATGGCAGTCGCCTCACAAATTAACATAGAGCTTGCAATGAAGATAATTGTAGAAAAGAAGGAAACTATATTAAGGATTAACACTAATAAAGGAATAAGTTCTACACCAGTTCAGATTATCCTATTCGACAATGGGTAGGTTGAATATAAAAAGTTGGAATGTTGGAGGGCTCCTAAACAGTGAGAAACGCAGGCGATTGGCTGAGTTAATTGGTTTAAATCCAGTGGATGTAATATGTCTCCAGGAGACACATGTGCCTTGGGATAAGAAATCTTTATTAAATGTAAGGGGCTATAATCTTGCAATAGCTTCAACCCAAAAGTCAAATATTAGAGGGGTCGCAATATTGACCAAAACACATTTGGGGGGGACATCACGCTACCTTTCCGACCCCCACGGCAGATGGGCTATAGTCAAGCTCACGCTTGGTATTACTATATGTAATGTGTATGGATCCAATGATGACTAACCTGCTATATTTGAACACTTAGAAGCAGAATTAGCCACCTGGCAGGGGCCCTTAATTATATGTGGGGACTTTATTATCTCTCTTAATCTTTCACTAAAAACCGGATCTGTTACAAAATATGTGGGCCGAAAACCCAAAGTGTATAAAGCAATTAAAAGGCTAGTCAATAGCTTTGGTTTAATAGATGTCTGGGCTCAAAATAACAAACAGGATCCAGGGTACACTTATTTTTCGCACCCGCATCAGAAACATGTACGTATAGACTATATTTTTGTTACTCAGGAGTTAGCCCCTCAGTCTTCGATTCTTAAATGTCCCCAAATAATATCAGACCATAATGCCCTCATCCTTTCAACTGAATTTGGCTCCCCTCAAAAGCAACGTAGGCACTGGTCATTCGATCGTAAACTCTTGGTTAACTCTGAATATATTATGTATATCAAGAAATGGACAGAAGAATTTTTTAATATGAATCGTTTCAGTTCTTCAAGAAATATTGTGTGGGATTGCTATAAGGCAGCACTTAGGGGAGAAACTACTAGCTACCAAAACAGGATCCGAAAAAAACAACTTAATGAACATAACCTGGAAATATCCACCCTAGCTAAAGCTGAAGCTGAAGCAGATCACACCAGGCTAATTTCTTTGGGGCAGGACGCCAAGCAATTAATGTATCAAGTAATTACATTGAAATCCGAGATAAACACAACTCTTAGCCAGAAAGCGGCGCAAACATATAGGGCCCATAAAAAAGATCTCTATGAGAATGGAGAGAAAGTAGGCAGTCAACTGGCTCTAACCACCCGGCAAAAAAATGTTGCCAGTAATATTAGTTCAATTCATGAGGGTGGTCAAACATTTACTAAAGCGACTGATATAATACAACTATTTCAGCAATACTATCAAAGTCTATACACGGAAGACCTAGCTACCACTGACACTCAAATAAATCTGTTCCTTAACAATTTTCTTGATAACGATAATGGAGAGAAAGTTCTCGACGAGGCTACTCGTGAAGATTTGGAAGGGGAAATCTCCATTGAAGAAGTATTAACAGCACTTACTTCGTTACAAGCAGGAAAAGCAGCGGGCCGGATAAAATTCCAATAGACCTGTATAAAATTTTATCTGAGCAACTAGCCCCAATTTTGCATGATCTTTTTCTAGGGATACAATGGAACGGAGTTTCTCCTGCATCTTGGTCTGAAGCCAGTATAGTAGTATTTCCTAAGAAAGGAAAGTCACCCGAATTTCTCACTTCATATCGCCCCATATCCCTTATTAATTCGGACTCTAAATTGTTTGCTAAAGTAATGGCCGGTAGATTAGGCAGGGTTATTGAACATCTGGTCTCCCCTTGGCAGCATGGTTTTGTTCCAGGTAAAGGGACTACCGATCACACCTGTAGGGCTCTGGCCCTTTTCGATGCCATTGCTGTCAGGGGAAGGCAGATGTCAATGATCCTGTTGGATGCCAAGAAGGCCTTCGACCGGGTGTCATGGAAATTTCTCTGGGCAGTTATGGCACGAAATAATTTTGGCCCCAAATTTGTAAAAGCTATGAAATCTATGTATACGTCCCCCAAAGCCAAATTACAAATTATGGGTTCTGAATCTGGTCAGATTAATATATCTCGTGGTACTAGACAGGGCTGCCCTTGTTCGCCACTATTATTTGCGCTTTATATTAATCCACTTATATTAAAACTCCTAGAGCATACACTTATTACTCCCATCCTTAGCCACTCATTTGAGACCAAAGTATTAGCTTACGCGGATGATATCGCGGTCATCACCGCTGATCCAGTAGTGGCTATGCGCGAAATCGAAGAATTAACTCTGGAGTATGGCTTATACTCGGGCTACTCCCTGAATAGGGGAAAGACTATTATACTGGCTACAGCCAATACTGTATGTAGTGATCAAAGAAGTAGTCATTAAGCCACTTATCTGGGAGTCACTTTAAGCCCTGATACCAAGCATATTGTAGCTATGAACTATGACCCCCTCATTGCCAAGATTAAACAGGACCTAGATTGGGTCAATAATTTACATCTTTCGATCATTGGAAGAGCTAATTTTCTCAAAATGAATGTTTTACCCAGATGTTTATATCGTTTTCGTGCAATCCCACTAGTAGTAGAGTCAAGGATATTAAAAACACTTGACTCACCTATGTCGAAATTTTTATGGCAACACGGAAAGATTAGGAGATCGCATAAACTGCTCTCCCTCCCTATAGAAAGAGGGGGACTTGCTGTTCCAAACTGTACCTTGTATCACTGGGCTTCAATCCTAAAACTCTCAACTCCTATGTTTTGTAATAGTAATGGAACTTCACATGTTGATAGTGATTACATTCCTTCAATATATGAGCTGGTTCTCGGTAAAGAAGCAAAGGGCCTTTTCCTCCAGGTAATCGACACTAAGCATATGAAAAAGAAATACAAGGTTGAAATTATGTTAAGCGCTTGGAAAGTCTGGGAAAAGGTCGCTAAACTCATACAACTTAAGAAACTTAACAGGTATACGCTATTATGGAAACATAGTACTCTTTGCGCACCATCTTATGATGTGATAGCAAGAAAATGGGAAAGGATTGGTATAACTACAATTAGTGACTTCTTGATTAACGATTTTGAAACCACTTTTAACTACCTGAAACAAAAATACCAACTCTCAAATGGTGACTACATTAAATTCGCGCAGGTAATAGCGTATCTAAGAGCGAAACGTCCCTCTATTGATTTGGGGAGAGTAGAGATAATGGAAGCCCTTAACAATACAAACACTAGAATAGGAGCACTTTATAGGCTACTTCTAATTAATATGTCGGATGACCTGGAAAAAACAGAATCTAGCTGGGCTACAAAATTAAACAATCCTGACGTAGATATTGATAGGATATTAGAGATGAGCCAACTTTTGATTATGGCCAGTAACTTAAAAGCACAAATATATAAAACAGTCTTCAATCTCTATTACACACCCGCCAAGCTGTTTCTATGGGGGAAAAGGGAGAATGACATCTGCCCAAAATGCTCGAAAGGCCCTGCCACCCTGATGCACATGTTTAGTAGCTGTCCTTCACTTGTGTTAATTAAGAACATGCTTTCGAATTTCTGGGAAGAGATTTTTGGGCACAGGGTACCAGATTCTGATACACTCTTTGTCTTAGGATTTGATACTACTCTAAAATTGACAAAATCAGAGCAAAAAATACTATATATTGGTACCGCTGCCTTTAGAATCATTCTGGCAGCTCGCTGGAAAGAGCAAGAACCTCCTAGTTTTCAGATGTGGCTCTCCCGTTTTCTGGCAATTTATAGCATTAAGACGGCTATATATACTACAAGGGGAAAAAGAGCAAGGAAACTTGGGGAGTCACTCTGGCTTCCTATAACGAATTGGAAATTTAAACATAATACTATGACTACATAAGGGTCTTAGATCGCTCCATTCCAGCTACTTGCTCTCATGCTTTCTGACGTATTTCTGTTATTCCTTTTCCTAATAATGAATTTGTAATGTATTGCCTTATATGATGTATTGTATAGATTTTGTCTGGCTCTGCCTGTGTTGGGTTAGTAACAAAAAAAAAAAAAAAAAGGGAGTGCAATTGCACAACTTCTTAGAATATCACATTCATGTGGCTCTTTATTTACGACATCCCATGTATGTGATGTATGTGATAATGCTTTTCGCGTTTACCCCTCCAACTTGGTGCTCTATATTTCTACATACACAATGCCCTGTCCTCATTCTACTTCCTGTAACATAAATGACTGCCGTGAATCCTGCCTCACGCTACAACTATGGCCATTCAGTGTGGCTGCTTACTGGAACGACTTTCAGCTGCAGTTTAGTTCCCACACTTTCTTGTCACATGTGAACCTTGATTATGATAAAATATAATCATTTCCTTGCTCAGTTAATTGCTAATTATTTGGACATACCAATCTGTATCTGAACAATTTTATACGACAGACAAAGTCCTAACTCCATGGGGCACGTGACTTTCTCTTACACTTTGGTGGACCCATGAATATCATATAACACCCACTAAGGTCACCATTTTCATTACTAATAAAAGCCATTGCTTCTGCATTCAAAACTTGAGGGACAATAGAGCACATTGAAACATTTCCCTTTCCAAAATAGGAAAACATAGCTTCTCACAGCACACCCCCAGCCAGCATTTGGGTGCCTCTGTGGGTTTTCCTTTACTGCATTCAGGCCTGCCACAGTAACTAATCAGAGGTCAAAGGGCATTAAAAACAAGCAATTGCAATGCAATAGGTCTCTCATTTGTGAGAGTTTAAGTTATTAGTATTGTAAATGACAATGCCTTTTATTTATGTTTTTATTTATTTGTTTATTTAGAGTTTTATATAGCGCTGGCTAGACCCCAAGGTATCAGAGAATCAACAATGTAACAGAAAAAGATCAACAATTACACAATACATCAAAAAATAGGCAATACAAATAGGAGAGGAGAGAAAGGAGAGAGAAAAGTAGTGGAGGGGTCAGGGGAGGTGAGAAAAGGAGGATAAGGGAAGAGACGACAGGAGAGATGAAAGGAAGTCTGTCTAAAGACTGACTGGGTGGGTGACGTCCAAGGAGGGAGTCCCCGGCCAGTCTCCCCTATACCTAAACCAGGTAGCTCCATCGGGCATCAGATAAAATAGCTAGATCTCAATTGATGAGGGAAAATTCACAAATAAACAGGGTGGAGACTAGGGGCCAGGACAGGTGAGGGCCAAGGTCGGGGGGGAAGAAAGGAGACAGGTGAGGGGGAGCAAAGGAGACACAGCAGGGAGACGAGAAGAACTGTGCCCAATGTCCGGCTGGGTAGGTGATGGTCGAGGGGGTGAGCCCAGGCCAATCTCCTATATAGCTGTCTAGCAGCTCCACCGGGCATCAGCCATGTAGCTCAGGTCTCAGAGGTCAGGAAAAATAAAGATAACAGATTTGCAAAGTTACATTAGATACAGTAGCCTAGTCAAACCTAGAATAACACGTCCCAATAGAGGATGGGGGGAAAGGGGGAGGGGAGATGAAAAAAAGGGGCTGGGAAGCAGGTCAATTCTGGCAGACCGGCAGTGGAGGAACAGTACATCATGAAGGCCCAAAAAGAGTGAAAGGGACAATAGCACAGGTGGAGACACATAGATATTAAGTCCAGCGCCAAATTAAATCACTACGTTGGGTTATCTCTGCAAAGTTGGGGGACCATAAGGAGGGGATAAGAAAAGGGAGCCCCATAAGTGGTAAATCAAGTCTGGAGGGGAGAGAGCGTCCAAGTGGGGGCCATCCCAGGGCAATGGACGGGCAGGCGGCCAAAGGCGTGGACCAGGGATAAGCAGTGATTGAGGAACCGGTCAAAGGCAATCAAGGTGGAGTGCCCGGAGCCACAGTCCCCAACAACCTCGGCACAAAATGGCAGTCTCCAAGATCACCAGAAAAAGAGCGCCCCAAAAAAATCTGAGGAGCAAAAACCAACCTCCAGGAGCAGGACTGGTTGGGGAAGGCAGGCGCAGGACCAAGAGGAATGAAGGCTGCTGGAAATCGGTACCACCTGGACCACAGTCTCTCAGGTCGTCAAGAGAAGTTTGGCAGTAAAAACCCGACCCTGCCTGCTGTAGAGGCAGCCTCCTACAGGAATCGATTTAGTTACCACCAATGATACTTGTGTAAAAGTTGTTTTTAATACCACTTAAGCTCCACACGGCGTTTTCTGTGTTGATGAAAGCTGTCAATTAAGTCATTCTGAACCATTCAGTTGATGTATACCTGACCCTATTCTATTCTTGTGGAATGTCCCAAATTTTGATTTTCAAAATGTGGCCATCCTAGGGATACCTTCTTTCGGGCTTGCAGTCAACAGTACGTTGTAGTTTCACTTTTAACATTGAAACTATGAACTGAATAACTATGAAACAATGAACAATGAAAACCAAGCATGCAAAGTGCTGCGTTAAAAAACACACACAATTGTCTGAAAGTGTCGAACTTCACATGGGCTGCCTGTCGGTCCCTCATTATGGTAGTGACACATATTATCTCCATGTGTTTGGCCTACTGGCAATTTATGTCCCTATAGCGAGGCCTGGCCTTTAGGTCGATTACACATTACAATGGGAAAAAAAATGAAACGACAAAGTTCAGAAACCAAGATGCTGTTGGTTAGAAGAATAGGACTGGATATACATGTCACACATGACAACGGGACACTGAGCAGCAGTAGCAGTTTGTGCCACATCTGTTCTGCCGGAATTATATTCTCTCTCCAAAATGGATACTAATACTGAGCATGATGGATGCGCTCTGGGGATGACCACATGATGCCGGGGGCGTAGCTTCCATTGCGCCCAAACCCTGATTGTTGCAGTATTTCATAAATGAAACATCAGCCAGGCCCCCCTGGCATTCCTTGCAGTAGGGCCCGTGACGCCCACTGGCTACACTACTTCACTGGGTGTGTTAGGTCACAGCCAGGGTGGTCTGACATAAATAAAAGGCATTGTCATGCACAATGTCAATAACTCAAACCTGCGTAAATGTGAGAAATATTGCATTGTAAATGCTTATTTACCCAGAGCACCAAAATTCAACTTTCAAAATTAAATCAGTGCAAAAAATCCATTCAGTTACTTTGTCCAACGAAAATCGAAAAACGCATTCTTTATTTGACAGTGGGCCATGGAAGGGGCTGCTGAGGCCCCTTCAGTTCACAGCAGCAGAGCAAGTCCAAAATGAGAAAAAAAAGAAAGGCCCTACGTCAAGCCTCAGGGACTGGGCCTCGAGCACCAGCCAAATACCGCCCTTCCCAATCGCACCCTGGCATTACATAATGGCTATAAGGCCCAGGGAAGGGCGCCCCCACACCTGCAACTTGCTGTTTGATCCAGTGCTTCGAGGCCCAGGAGAGGGGCCCCCGCCCCAGGGCCTTGAAACAGTGAGGAGGCAATTCCCCAAACAAGGCAATTCTACAGACAAAGGTTAAGGTTACAAAAGCCAGTTGATATGGCTGCTCCCACCTCCCCTCACCCACCTCCTCTTACCTGAGTCTGGCTGGTCCTGGAAACAAAGGGGCCTTCTGTCACCTGGATACAAAATGCACAAATGGAACCTACAATGGCTGGTACTTAACAGAGGTGCTGCCCTGCTCCAGACACTGTGAGCCAACATAATTGCTAGCCCAGCGGCTGTGCTGTCCCCATTCTGTATGTACCTTTCCCCCACCCCTGCTCCCTCAGGAATGTCACCACGCCCTGACCAGCAAGGTCAAGACGTAATGCGATCTGGTGGGGCAGGGGCCCTGGAGGAATAGGTGGGCTAATTGTGAAAGTGTGGCCTTTCACAGTGACTCCGGCCCCTTTTCTTTGGCAGAGCACGAGGCCCTGAGCAGCTGCCCACACTGCCCATGCCTAGCGCTGGCCCTGCGCATAATGTTTTCAGCATAAGAGTAGCGCCATGATTGGTCACAGCAGGCTGACACAGAACTCCTTTACAGAGAAGGAGCCTATGCCTGCAGTCTCCCCAGCTGATTTACAGCTGGTATTGGTGCGGGTGGAAGTGTGCATGTCGGGCAATCCGACATGCGCACTTTAGTTTTTAAGCAAGTCATTCCTGTTGCCAATCAGCAGCAGGGATGGCCCGCCCGAGCCGAGACAAGGCACGCAGTTCACGAAAATGGTCATGTCCATTTTATTTAAATTATATGTTGCTGCTTGCTGCAACTGCTTTGCTCGCAGCTTACGAGGCAATGCACCACCGCCCTCAAGGAGGAACCCGACTCTGTGAGTGACAATTTCTCAGAAAACAGTCACAAGCACATTACTAGGTAAGTTGAGGAATCTGTCTGATGTATATGACCTTGGATGTGCTTCTTCTAAATGTCTTGCATGCATAAAAACATTCACTGCTGTCGGCAGGGTTTGTTGCCAATTAGGATGAAGCAGAAAAACGGAAGCACTTTAATGCATCTAATTTAAATGAAGACAGCCCAAGCTCAGGCATAGAACAAACTTGCAAAGAACAAACTTGATTTAAAAGTACAGCCATGATTTCTTTTTTATAGAATTAATACAAAAAAGTTTAACTTTTCTGAGAAGAGGCATTTAAAGGCCTCTTCGTTCTCTGTCGCCTCTCTGCGTTTTTTCCATTAAACTTTGAATTTTATTATCTTGAATCAACGACCAGCGCAGCTCTCCTTTTTTATACTCTTACTTCTTGGAATTAAGCCGAAGCCTCGGGAATATTTTGAACGAAGACAATTGCTTCGAAGACATTTTAAGTCTTTACAAATAAGAACTTGTTTTTCTCTTGCTTCTTAGAATTAAGCCGAAGCCTCAGGAATACTTTGAACAAAGGCAATTGCTTCAAAGACATTTTCATTTTTTACAAATAAGAATTTGAAGACAAGCTGTGATTCAGAGCTTGAGTGGCTCAAATAGGACTCGATATTTATGGATTAAGTTATAGGGCTCAACATTGATTGATTACTGATATTTTAGTAACAGGGTTCCGTTTTGTACATATGTAGCACACACATTGCTTTTTGTACATAGGTAGATTAGGTCAATGACATCTATATGGTGCATTCTCACCATTTTTGTGTAATGTTTTCCCTTTAGCATGACATATTTTTAATATTGGTTTTATGATATAAAAAAGACCAGTAAGCCCAAATCCACATCTCTATCCAGATAAAGGATGGAGCAGATCCCCATATACAATACAACAATTGGGCCTCTCATGGGAGGCTGTCCCTAAAAAATGAAGAATAGTCTTGTTTTACATAGTCCTTTGGTTCTCTGTTGTGTGATTGAAATGGCGTGGTAATACTCTGGCACAGTGGCATCGGTGTACCTAAAATTATTTTCATTATTCATTTTGTAAATAAATACCTCTATTTTGAGGATCATGTTGCTGAATTTATCCCCTGTCATCACAGGTTCCAATTTCTGAAATGTGCATTATGACAAAAAATATATTAAATATATGCAATGCATATTATTGAGTTGTGTTTTTTTGTTAATGTGTTCATTTTATTTTTTAATTTGAAGAAATCTTTGGAGGTTGCCAAAATAAATGGGAGTTGTTGGTCACTGAATTCATCAGCCTACCTTATGGTTTACAGTGATGTTGCGCTCATGATGCCAGCATCTGTGTGTATTCCATATGAGTGTGTTAATACATATTTATATATTTCTTGGGGTGAATTCACAGATGTATTTATACATGATTTATGTAATTTATGATTTTGCTAAGCACCAGCAGATGCATATGATTTTTGTGGTAAATCCCTCTGGTTTCCAAACACCAAGTTCATAAGTAATTGCATTTATTTACTACCTGTATACAATATCACATGCAGTAATTATGTAAGTAAGTAGTAGTAAGTAACTGAGCTTATAAAGTGCCTGGTTACACTAGCCAGTGTGTCCCCGCGCTGTACCGCTGAGGAACCCATCCTGGCCTGTTCCTGTGAGGCGCCCACTTCTGGACACCCCAAGGTGAAGCCAGGCATCTTTAGCGATTAGGGCCGGTGTGGAGATTAAGTAAGCTATTGCCCAGAGTTGCAGAGTGGGACCCATGATTAGAGTAGTCACCGTGGCGAGAATTATCAGGTCCGAGGAAATTGAGCCCAATACCCTGCCGCGAAGGGAATTGAACCCTGGTCCCGGGTCAGATCTCTGCATCAGGGTCTGCCGCTGTAACCAGTGAGCCACACTTCTCCACAATTATCACATGTAGTAAATACTGTATGCAGAACTCAACACATGCAATAAATGTTGCTAACACTATTTATTGTAGATGATCGTTTAAGCATGCAGTTGATGCAGTGGAAGACTGGGCAACATTTCTCATCACTTCTAAATTACCAATCTCACTGGGCCCATAATATAACCTACTTCAATCACTGGTTCTCAAATTGATCTTTTATGTGAGCTAACAGGGACTTGGATATTAAGGCAATTCCTTATGAGTACCTGGAATAGGAAATGCCAAAAACATGCTAAATTCCATGTGCCAATTCACTTTTTTCACCAACAAATATAATTCATAAAATCATGAGGTTCACCCCAAGAATGACTCAAATACAATACAACTTTGCTCATGTAAATCAGTTATCTAAAGCCTGAATTTGAATGGTCAGGAAACATGAAGTAGTATGTCGTAATAACAGTAATTTAGTAAATTAGCCACACAATGACATACAGATTCAAATAACATTTGCTGGTTGCCTAGGAAGGAAATGAAAGAGAAACACGGGAAAAATCGAGATTCAGCGTTTAGATCATACAAACCAAATAATGCAGAGTCAAAGTTCAATGTGCCACAGGGTAGAGTCAGTAAATCCTTCAGCCGAAAGGCTACCACCTACACACTTTGCCAATCGGTAACTGCAGGTTCGAGTCAGTTCAGGAAAGTTCAGTTCAAATGGGTTAGGCATTAAAGAGAAATCAGTGTTAAGTCCGATAGCAAGCCAGGCAGGAAAATGGATAATGACAGCCAGCCTCAACTCCTCCTCCAAGGGGATATTATACTTCCAAAAGTTTTAGTTTACGCCCACAAAGTATCTGTTCTTGTCATTCCCATATAATTACCATTGGTCATCCACAGTGGGCTGTTCATGGTGTGATCAATAACTTACAAAAAAATCCAAAAGCATTAAGTAATCCTTTTGCAAAATCATCAAATTCAAATATTTTATATTTCCATACTTTCCTCGGAAGTAAGATGATTCATATTTTTAACTGTCTGTTGGTTCCCAGACGCTTTCTCTGGATTTGCAATTTTATCGCTACATTTCTGTCAAAAGTGTTACTGAATCAAAAGAGTGTTCAAAAAAGGAAACTTCACAAAAGGTTCTCACAGTGATAAAGTGACTACTTCAGCTAGATTCTGTTTTTCGGACAAGGAAAGAAAAGCATCTGAGGCCACATTATGATTAATATACAACTCACATTAATATAAATATTTCAATTTTCTTAGTTAATTCAATCATTCCTCTTCTTCTAGAAGTTACACATCAATATTAGACACTACCTAAAATGATTTGCATGTTTATCATTTTAAAAAATAAATATTTACATTTACATTCTAAAGTACACGTTTTTATCACTCAATACTAGATTTAGCTACAAGCTTTCATACGATCTGTCATTGCTAAATTAAGCATTTTAATCATTTCAGGCGCTTTATTATGTAGACATTGGTTCATTTTGACACCTTTTAAAAGTTATCATCAGCACATTTTCCATGTTAATCAAGTTTAGTTTCTCAAACCACGGTATTAAATGGAATATATGATGTTACCACGATTTCAAATACAACGCATGGCTTTACCACGCGAATTTTACATCGCTAGAGTCTTTACCACGCAGAATAATAGAACGCAGCATTTTACCACGCATAAATACGTTAGTATTCATCCAGCGTCGATTATGCCCAAAAAAACACTGAAACAAACATAATGAACGGATAGGCAAAAAAAAATATGTCTTCAGTAGTGACATTGTTTGTCTTTTTTCACTTTCACTGACCCTCAAGCAAGATGGCTTAATATTTCGTCAAAGAATATCATTTGTTTATTAGTAATACACGTTTTATTTACACATTCTATATTTTTCAATTGTTTTTTAATGTAGATTCCTTAATGTTTTTTGTTGTTTGTTTGTGGGGGAGACCCCCCAGCCCCCCTTTTTTAAATTTTTTTAATTTGTTTTTTTTTGGGGGGGGGAGACCCCCCCAGACCCCCTTTTTTATTTTTTTCCATTTCCACCCATCCCTTTACTATTTATCACGTATTTAATTTATGCGTGAAAACACCTATCAAAATAAAAAAAGGACTTTTCTTTTTACGTACACGCAGAACGTAGGATTGTTGACCGGAACGTTTCTTTCGTGGTAAAGACGATCGTGGAAGGCGTACGCTTGGGAAAGACGTTTACGTGGTAAGTGCCTCGTTGTAAACGTTACGCGTAGTAATTCCTTCGTTGTAAATGATGTTTCCCTATTAAATGCATAAGTAAATAATATCTGTTTCTCTCTTTGTTTACGTTTTCACATTTCCATGTTTCAAAACAATCCTGCATGCTTTTACGATGCAGTATGCAATCTCATGTTTTTAGTTGCAACCATTTTACACAATTTCATCAAGAATGTATTTATTGTAAATCGCCTTTCACAGTGAGAATTGTTACCACTCAATACTTGAGGTTTTGCTGTTGTGACATGACTGGTATTGAGGGCCTTATTGTACTCAGGACACTCCTGGTTTTCTCACGCATCCTAGTTTTAGAATTTTTCTTCTGTGGATAGACAATGATTGTTCCTTTTTTTGATGATACTCACAATGCTAAATTGTAGATATCTAGCTAACAAGACTTTCTGCTATGTGACTATCAAATATTTTTGTTCATTATTTTACATAATTTTGTGGCTTTTAATGTCTTTTGTTGATTAATCATGGATACGGTTTTGTCAGGATTGTCAGTTGCCTTTTTAAAAACATAGGGACATATTCATGAGAGCTTTATGTAATGATTGCACCATGCAATGTAGAACATGTGTGACACAAACCTCCAAGTCATATTTTTGAAGCGACGCAAAGCCACTTTGCGTGGCTTTAAATGGCTTCAAAAATATGGAGTAATACAACCCAGCGCAAATCTCTGCATTGCATTACTCGGCGCAAAGTTAGGCATTCTATGGGAGTTGCGGTGGTTGTTCCCAAGCAACTCCAATGGTTTTTGACGCATTCTCAGATTTACCAAACCTAGTAAACCTGGGATTGCGCCAAAAAGATATGCCTCCCCAAGAGTGTCGTAAGGAGGAGAAATATGTTTATTACACCTTGTTACCCATTGTGCGTCAGCGAAGGGGTAAAGGACAGGAATGCGTGCTATGCCTTAAATACAGTGCATTCCTATCCTAATTCCCTGTGCGCAAGACAGTGCACAAAGGTGACTTACTGTGCTACCCTGTGCCACAATCTTAATAAATATACCAATAGATGTCTGACCCAGCATTAACAATTTCAGTTTTCACCTGCCTAAGTTTTGGATTAGGCCTTTGATGCGTCTTCCCATAATGCTACCTTAAAACAGTGCAAACAATACTAACATATTTAAATATGATGCCCCCTGTGAGCTGGAGGCCCTGGCTTAATGGCCCTGGCTTAATGGCCTTCCTGTCCACCCTTCTGCAGGCCTCGTGTTGTGACTGTTAAACAACCACTGCTTGAACCATTCCCATGCCTTCTTGTGGCTTAATCTAGTATTAAAATGAGTCCTTTGGAGAAATATCAACTGAAGATACTGGTATTTTCAGCCAACAGGTTTGTTTCGCTAATAGCGCTATCTTGAGAAGCTGTAACATTGCCAATGAGAAAAGAAACATTTAACGTCGTCGACAAAATGAAGTTAATAACAGAAGCTGCAGGGCTTTAGAATGCATTGATTGCCTCCATTTATTTGGAAAGTGTTGGGTGTCTTAAAAAATATACCTGACAAGACAATGTCAAACACTGTTGTACATTGGCTTGTAAGAATGGTGTGTGTGGGTGGTATCCAATGGTAAAGAGAGCAACACAAATGTTTTCCTGGTTGGAGGCTGAGGGTAATTTAAGACAAAGGGTTGTATTTACTACGTACTAGAGCCATGTTTGTGAAGCAAATCAACGCAAATCTTTTTTTACTAATTTACTTTCCAGTGCTAAACTTGTTTAGTAATGGAAATTCACTCTAAAGTAACATAAAACAGCACACAGTGCTGCTTTGCATTGCTTAGCGCAAAGGGGGTTTACCATGGGTGGTGCAAAGGCATTTTGATGCAACACCCAAGGTTTCTGACACTAAGCCCTATTTACTCAAAAAAGTAAACAGGGTTTTAGCGTGAGAAAATAGCGCCCATTTCAAATAGGTGCAACGAAGGAGAAATGCTTTCATTTCTCCTTTCATTTCCGGTGCACTGTACAGCACACATACAAAGTGGGAAACGTTTTTAAAGTTAGTCTAAGCATACTATATTGTACTGGAAGAGTGGCCTTCCAGCATAAAACCTATGCAAAGCTCAGGGCGACACACTAGCGAAATGAAAGGAAGGAGCCATATTTCTGTAAATATGGTGCTCTCCTTCTCACACAGCACAGCATGTGCAGCGGCTGCAGTGAGCTCTATGAGAACCTAGCAAATCTGCCCCACAGTCTTTCCCACAGTTTTGGGTTGACTGGTGTCTTAAGCAGTTGAGCTAGGGCAGCTCAATGTTACCACCTCTGACACTGGTAAATGATTGCTTGTCACTAAACTATCAAGGCATGTATTTCTTTATGGTGGAAATACGTATCTGAAGTAAACAACCGAACATTGCTAAATAGTTTAGACCAAGTGTTAGAACAACGTAATAAAAACACGTCTGGGCACATCAAAACAAAACAGTCAAATCAGCACGCAACACAGCAACTATTGTACAACATAACAGAATCACATTGAAACCATGCACTACAAATAGGAGCACAAAAAACAAGAGAACATATCACCCCAAAACAAAATGCACACAACATATAAACACCAACGATACTGCCACACCATCACTTTCATGCTCCTGTTTTCATAATACAGTGGTAGAAACCGTTTGGAGCAAGAATTGCCTTAACCTACTACCAAGGACATAAAATAGAGCCTGTCAAAAATGTTTTGTGATGCTGCCAAAAATGTCCAGCAATCCTCTTACAAGTATTTCACGTTTGATGATTTCCTGGCTGTGTAATGCAGGCATGATTTTCATTAACATTGCAGACCTCACAAAATTCACAGAACATGTCACCTATGGCACTCCACTGCATGATGCTATTACCAAATAGGTACACAGTTGCAAGTCTCCTGAAGCCTTTTGCCGCTGGAGAACACTTGCAGCAGTAACAGCAGAAACTAGGTTGCTGATATTTATTCATCAAAATGGCAACACTGTTTCTTAGTATTGCTGAAATGGTTGTAGGTAATGTCATTATTAGACCAGACAGTTCTGCAACATATTCTGGAACACTGTAGCATCCAGGCCTCATGTGTCAGAAGTATATTTACAGCAACACAAAAATATGATGGGCAGAATGCTGAAAATTGTAAACAAAATTCACACCAGTACAGAGATCTAGGAATAAATCCATAGTGTTTTTGCTCACAATGCCATTCCTGTTTGGACCCAGTCATATGCAAATCAGTCTTGACCCTGCTCCCCATGGTAACAGTCCAGCACGAACTGCTAGGGCAGGTCCTTCCTGGACTGGGAACAAGCATCCTGTGACCGGTTTCAGCAAGGTTAGCTTGAATCTAATGGCATAGGGAGCACAGACCCCATGTCTAGGCATACCTTTCCCACGTGGGGTGACTACAGCAACACAAAAAGATGATGGACGGGGTGCTGAACATTGTCAAACATTCATCCCCATGCAGAGATCTGGGCCTACATCCATCGTTTTTATGCTCACTGTGCCATTCCAGTTTGGGCCCAGCCATATGCAAATTATTCTTGACTCTGCTCCCCATGGGAACAGTCCAGCCCAAATTTCCAGGCCTGGTCCTCCCTGGACTGGAAACAAGCATTGTGCGATCGGTTTTGGGGTATAACCCTCATCAGCCATGCTAGCTTGAATCCAGTGGCATAGTGAACACAAAACCACATCTGGGCATACCCTTCCCACTTGGGGACACTACAGCAATACAAGAAATGATGGACTGAATGCTGAACATTGTCAAACATTCACCACGTGCAGAGATCTGGGCCTGCATCCATCATTTTTTTGCTCACCATTCCATTCCAGTTTGGACCCAGTCATATGCAAATCAGTTTTGACCCTGCTCCTCATGGGAACAGTCCAGCTCAAACTGCCAGGGAAGGTCCTCCCTGGACTGGAAACAAGCATTCTGGGACTTGAGTCAGGGTATCGCCCCTCATGAGCCAGGCTAGATTTAATCTAGTGGTACAGTGAGCCCAGGACCCACGTCTGGGCATACCTAGTGCACTTAGAACAACAAATGCAAAAAAACAAGGTGATAAATGGAATGCTTGAATTCATATCAGCCACTGGTAATCTCTTGGGCAGCATCCCAATCAATCTTCTTTTTGCCCACAATGCCACCCAGTTTGGACCCAGCCATATGCAAATCAGTCTTGACGCTGCTCTCCACGGGAATAGTCCAACCTGAACAGTCAGGCAAGATCCTCCCTGTACCGGAAACATGCATCCTGCGAACCAGTTCCTAGATTTCACCCTCATCAGCCAGGCTGATTTAAATCCAGTGACACAGTGAGCCTGGGACCCACGTCTGGGCATACCCAGCCCACTTAGGGCGACAAATGCAAAAATAACAAGGTGATTGATGGGATGCTTGAATTAATCTCAGCCACTGACACTCTCTCGGTCTGCATCCCAAACCATTGTTCTTTTGCCTACCATGCCTCTGCAGTTATGACCCACCTGTATGCAAATCAGTCTTGACCCAAGCCATCATTTTTTTGCCCACCATGCCACCCCAGTTTGGGCCAAGCAGAATGCAAATCAGTCTTGACCATTGTTCCCTCTAAACAGTGCACCTGAGCGTGCTCACATACTTGCATTACTCTCCACGCAGAGACCTCCAAACTCTGCGCTCCACAAAGGATCCCTCCTCTGCACTTTAAAATGTGGCCATAGTGATTAAGCAGTGCTACTAAATGCATTTTTAAAGACGTGTTTTTTGTCTTTAAAAATGCTAATTGAGGAATTTAAACACCTTCAGTGAAGGGCAGTCCAGAGCAGCAGGAGTGCATTCACAGTGCATTCACTGCAGCCCAAGAGTCCAATCTGAAGGATACTTTGGGAATTGTGGCAGTTCACAAAATTAACAAACTCTGGAAATTGGGGCACACATTCACCATTCAGGTGTCAGCCATCAGTACCATTCCAGAGACTGAAACTTCATAACTAAATGAGAGCAACCAGTTTTGGATGCTGTTAGTTTTAAAACTCACTAACTGACAGGACTGTGCATTTTCATTGATTAAACCTCTCTTGTTTTAAAGGGCGACATGGATAGAAATTGTGCAGCAGGTTCAGTTGTGCCAGCTACCAAGTCGGCAAGGTAACATCTGGTAGCTCCTAAGTTAATGTGTGATTTAAAACTCCTCTGATTTTCACTGTTGCAGATTTTCATAGTTTAAAAAATAATCAGTCAAATTATTCCTCACAGTCCTACTACTTAGGTACTTTTGTTTTCAGGGTCTTCGATCCAAAGTAATGGATAGGTTGCAGAGAGGAGTACCACATTCATATTTCCTTAAAGTCAGGGCAACTGGAATTGTGGCTAGGAAAGACCAAATGATGTGTTCTTGTTGACTAAATTATGCGGCAAATAAAATGCAAATTATGCTGCTCAATGCAGCCCATTTTGTGATAGTATTGCGTCCTTATTTTGGGACTTTTACACAGGTTAACACTGTCTTGAAAGAGGGATCACCAGTTTAACTCCCAAATACAGCAATAAAGAACAGAAAGGACCAGTCAACCTTTGCAAAGGGCCCTCTGCTGTGTGATAATGTGCTTCACCACATTTTTAGTAACTTATTATCTGTTTGCGCTAGAAACAATCTTTTTTTCTAAGATCTGCAGATTATGCAGCAGATGATGGATTATGTGGCAAATGCGGAAAATCCATAAATATGCCGAAAATGCTGCAACTGTAAAATCGCATAATTCCAGTTTTCCCTGCTTACAGTCTGCAACTGCTTAGGAAAACTCCAAGTACCAGAATCCTTTCTGATTTCTAATGAAATTGACTACTGTGAGAGAGAATCAGATCTTTTAATCACATTTGTAGTTCTAAAACTTTAAGCACACTGGTTATGAGCTTTTGTGCACTGTACCGGTTATGGTGTGAAGCCATGGGAAAAGACTATAGACCTGATTCATTCACTGGGAAACGTTATGTTCGATGCCATATGTCTGATTTGTTTAAAAAAAAAATATATATGACAAAGGCAGTAGGTCGAGCTTGGTTATTGTGAAAGCATTTGTTAAAGCCAATATGCCTATACTGGGGATTGTTATATTACTTACATGGAATTTCACAGAATACTGTAGTAGGCAAGAGGTTTGGTACTGGCGACTTACTGGAATTAACTGTGGGCATAGAAGATTTGCAGTGAAATAATCGTTGTTAGGCCTTCTTAGGATGGAATCTTTATTTTCTAGACAACTTTAATTTTGTATATATTTGCAATTTTACTAATGGTTGACTTGTAGTAAAGTGTATGCACAGTGTAGTTCCCCAGCCTCTATTACAGTGATGAGCCAATGACAAATGCTATGGACCTGTTTGGTTCATTGGGAAAAAGTTATTTCATATGCCATAGGTCTGAACTATCTCTTAAGAAAAGTTCTGACATGGGCTGTAAGCTTGATTTATTTATTATGAAACACACCTGTTAAAGCCATTAGGCCTTCAAGGGTGGATTGTTATTGCACCCTGTTAAAGTCTGCAGAAGTAATTTGTTACATAAAATCTCACAGATACATTTTTAGGCAAGACTTTCTGTTTATTACCCTTTGGACAAACCTTAGACGTACAAGATTTGCACTGCAATAATTCTTTCTGGAATGTTTTCAGAAAGTTTAGCAGGCTTAGTTGTCTGCCAGGATCTTGTTAGAAGAACATATATGCCACTGCTATATAAAGCAATTGTATATATATACCACTTCAGTCATTGACTCTCTTTCCCTGTGAGTGACATTTGGCTGACCACGTGTGCACATCAACCTGAAAATGAGTGCATTTCAGTGCCAAGGCTGGTGGTCCAGTCCTTTAGTTTTCCATGTTCAAGTTACATGGCCCTTTCATTTCTTCCACTCTTCTCTTTATTTTCATGATGAAAGGTGCTTGCTTGCCGCTCACTGTAGTGTACTGCAACATGTACAGCCACTGCTTCTAAACCACCTGACCACAGTGGAAGTAGAAGAATATTGTCCATAGGGTTTCATTGCTTTTAACATTGCATAATGGTCAACATGTTGGTTCTAAACGTGACAATGAGATGCAACCACAAAACAATACACTATTTACAGTACCATTGCACGAAGCCACCTGCTGTTTTGTTTAATTATGTTACTGCATGTATATGCCTGCCATTTTCAGGCGATATTACGTTTTCTTTTTTCAGTTTTTATTCTTTTAATTTCTTGCATATGTTTCTGAGTTTGTGCATGCATGTTATTGTGGGTGAGTAAATGAGTGAATATAAGAGGTGCCGCTCGCAGTCGTTACCTGCGTGTACTTTTGAATCTGGGACATACAAAGAGAGCAAAACGGAACATTGACCTGTGGCGAATTATACCCTGCAGAGGGGAAAGGGTAAAGGGGATTCCACCAACACTTCGCCTGTCAGCTGACGGGCGGGACTGCGAGGCCCAGAGGTCTATGCACAAGAACAACATCGCGCACCTGGCGATTCTTCCCGCCACTCCTCCCTCACTAGCTACTTAAGGAATGCCCTTTACGCAACCGCGGGACTCGCGCGGGCGTGCGCCGGGTTAAGCCCGGGCAAAGGGCGGGCCGTTTGAGGCCGTTCGAGAACGGTCGAGACCGGGACCAGACTACCTCCCTTGCTTCTTGCTTTCATCTCAAAGTTCTTTCTCTTCTGCCCAAATCTTTGAACTATGGCTACTAGAGAGACAAGGAGCAAGAGCACGCTGGCCGCCGGACCGGCAAAAGGTACTTTGGACACTTATTTTGCTAAAGCAGGGTCTCTTCTGATTGATGAAATCACGATACTTGAAAGGCGTATATCCCAAGAAATAGATTGGGTAAAAAGATCCTCCATGGGTCCTATAGCGTACGCAAGGACTCCGGAAAATAGATTGGAACGTATAGTCTCAGATAATGGGGAAAACGGGGCCAGTGGGACGTTAGTCTTGTCTGACTTAACCACTTCTACTTTTTTTAACAATGACAACGATACTAGTGCCCCTGAAGAGCTCAGCCTATTAACCCTACCCCAGACTCTAGCACAGCCCACTCTCCCCTTACCTATTGTCACTATGGATAACATGGATGACACCAACGATAGAGCTAGCCGCCCAACGCAGGGGGAAAGGGAAGGAGCCATACCAAAAAGGAAAAGAGGGGCACAAATTCCTGGGGGGCGAAAGGCTAAAGTTGCAAAGCACAACCCTATAGTGGAAGGTAACAGACAAGGATTAAGCAAAAAGGGACGCACACCACCGGATAAAATCACGGTACTACCTACTGTGAATCCACCTCCACAGACATCGGATCTGATAATTTCTTCTCCCAGTGTAACCACAGGCGTTGATGATATCACTCTTTCCAACATTGGTGCCCTTCTGAGGACATTATTAAGCCCCCTAGAAGCACGCCTATTAAACATTGAAGCCAGGCTAGTGACTATAGAAAAAGCAACGGTGCAACTAGCTGACACTTTTAAAATAAACAACAATGTAGCTAGAGGTGGGGTGGAGCCCAGGAATAAGAAGGTAATACCAGCACCCTTAGTGAAGGATGCTGGTTTAGCCCCCAAGACATCACAAACACAACCGCCTACTCCACATACTGCAACTCCTCAGTCGACTGATTGCGCTGCACTTTCTAGTTGCCCCCAGAAGAAAGCTAAAGTCAAACTGGGAGCATATGTCACCACTAAAAAACCTAGGCCAGTGAACTTGCCGCCGGAGGCGAGCCCTTATACAGTTATTCTAGCTGCTGTACCAGAGCTGAAATCTGTATCTACAGAATCTGTTGCTGCTCTGAAAAACAAGGTGGTTAACTGGCTTACTATAAATAGACCTCTTCCTCATGGAATATCGAGTGAGGTTCTTATGGTAAGGAGAATCCCATGGTTAGGCAACACAAGGAAATCAATCAACGGAGATTGTGTCCCTCAGGGATCCTAGGACCGTCTCCCACATATGCAGATGGTCGCACCCTGAGCAGGGGACAGCCATCCAGTCCCTACCCCTATCCTTCTTCTATTCACCACCAACCCATGCACGCGAGGAGGAGGGATGGGAAACAATTCCTAGGAGGGGGGAGGCTGGAGTGACAAAGAGAGAGGATAATTCCACCGTCCCAGATTCCAGCAGCCTGCCTATTTCCCAACTTTCAATAGGTATAGCTGTCTGGACATGGTGGATTGACAGAGCTGGATCAGGAGGGGGAGGCTGGTGGTCTCTTTAGGGGCCCCAAGGAAGGAAAAATTACTCCCCGTACCCAATGCTTTGCCAATACCCTGGGGAAGGTCCATTGCGAGGAGCAAAACAATATTAAGGTGGCTCACTCGACCACTACAGGGCCCCTAGCCAGTCAGAGGGAACCCATAGTCGATAGAGGGGAACGACCTCACATTGTTAAACCATCGACGAGTCTATCTGATACGGGCACTCCTCCTCCACCTATTTCGAATCCCAGACCACCCTCCCTAAAGATACTATCCTGGAACGTGGCTGGCCTGGGGAACAAATTGAATTGCCCGGACTGGAGTTCATTTATCGTGGGCAAAGACATATGCCTGTTCCAAGAAACCTGGGCGAGAGAGGTTGTCTCCCGTTCAGGTTTCGCGGCATTCTCCATTCCTGCGAAGTGGGGGGGTAAGGGGCGTCCTTCAGGAGGTCTCGCAACCTGGGTGGCTGTCGACCTGGGTTGTGAGGCCACATCACTCCCCACAGCTTCAGAGCATATTCTCTGTGTTTTGTTGGAGTGGCCGAACTCAAGTAGACTAGTCGTGGTAAATGTTTACTCTAGGCCGGTAAACACTACACAAGAGTCACGACCATGGAGAAACTCTCAGTTTTCCTCAGTGACATCCCCCAGGGTACACCCTTTCTGGTAGGAGGTGACCTCAACGGCCACTTTGAGCCCCTCTTAGGTTTATTGGATGGACTATCCCAGGAGGAGGACACAGCGTGGTCTGTACCCCCTACGGTAGCCCCCTCCCCTAGAGCTTGGACTCCTTTAGCTGTCCAAATTACTGCTTTAACCCTGAAACACGGTGTGCGGGCCTGTAATGGACGCATAAATTCCGACATCCCCCCCAAATGTATATACAATAGAGTGGGCAGGGAGTCACGACTGGATTATATTCTGGTCCAACTTTCTCAGTGGTCGCATATCATTGACTTCCGGGTGATATCCAGGGAAGACAGTGACCACAACGCGCTCGAATTGGAATACGCCCTTCCCGGCCTAGACGATAGAGGGGCGGTGGCAGATGCCCCTTCCCCAGGGCTGGTGCTGACGAATACTAGACTGACAGTAAGGTGGGACAAGTTAGCCTCGAACCCAGAGAAGGTTTCAGGGCTCTATGCCCGGATCATCCCCACACTTGAAAAGGTGTGTGCAATAATGGAGCATCCCACCACCCAGGGCACACATAAGCAACTTTGGTCGGCCCAAGAGGACCTCATCAAGTCTGTGGCTGAAGTCCTTTTTTCGACAGGAAAGAGTGGGGGTGGCCGTTACAACCGCCCCACTTGGTATAACGCTGCATGCCGCAAGGCCAAATCAGACCTCCTGACTTCGATTAAGGAAAGCACAGACAGATCTGTGATACAGTCCAGGAGAAGGGACCACAAGCGCCTGATTACCCATGCCAAGAGCGAATGGGAACAGGAGAAATGGGAAAACCTCACTATTTCACTAGCCAGTAGGGACTCTCGTAAATTCTAGCGTATTGTCAACACGGGGTCTGAGGAGATAGCCCCGGCTATCGAACCTAATATCTCAGCCAAGGCCTGGCAAGATCATTTCCAGTCCCTTTACAGAGTTGATGACGGGGCCCCTAACAAATCCCCTCCTCCCATTAGTGCAATATTAGAAGGGGACCCCTTCACAGAGGTGGAGGTACGAGGAGCCATTGCAGGGCTGACATCAGGCAAAGCGCCTGGATTGGAAGGCTTACCGGGCAATTTATTTAAACAGGAGCCTGATGTATGGGCCCCTTACTTGGTGATGATATTCAACGCTGTCCTGAGGGGCATGGAGGTCCCCTGTACTTGGCTGGGCGCAGAGATTGTTCCCATATTTAATAAGGGATCACCTCTGCTCCCAGCCAACTACAGGCCCATCAGCCTCATAGATGTACCCCAGAAAATATTTGGCAGGCTGATACTCGATTGCCTCCAAAATTGGATAGAGGAATTCGCCATCCTAAGTCCCTACCAGGCAGGATTCAGAAGGGAGGTCTCATCCACGGATCAGATCTTCCGTCTGAATCTTCTGTTTTGGAAGACCGCGGCAATCGAGGGCGGCAGTTTGTACACGGTATTTGTGGACTTGCGAGCCGCCTTCGACTTAGTGCCAAGAGACAGACTATGGACCGTGTTGGCGGAGTTGGGTATCCCGGCTGACATCTTGACCATTCTGATAAGATTACACCAGGGGAATTTCGCACGTGTCAGGTGCGGTAGAAATGGGGCACTTTCTGGAAGGTTCCCTTGACAGGGGGGTGAGACAGGGTTGCGTGCTTGCACCGACCCTGTTCTGCCCCTTTGTCAACGGGGTAATCACCCATTTGACTAGGATGGGTGACATTGATGCTCCCAAGCTCAATGTCAGCAGGGTGCCCCCTATTATGTTTGCGGACGACAACCTTGTTGCTGTCCAAGTCCCCTATGGGAATACAACGGGTCTGGACGGGTTTTCAACTTTTTGTGTGGAGTGGGGGCTTGAGATCAACGCCTTGAAAACTAAATACTTGATTCTCAACCCCCCCTCCTCAACACGCCCCAACCCTACCATAGGTGCACTGAGACTAGAGAGGGTTCTCACTTTCGAATACCTGGGTGTAACTATCAACCAAAATATGACCTGGGACACGCATCGGACCAAGGCCAATATGAAATTGGTCCAGCTAACGGGCGGCATTTGTAGGATGGCAAGTAGGTCGACCTACAAACCTTTTGGTCCTGTGCTCCAAATTTATAAAATGCAGGCAAGAGGGGCAGTTACACATGGAGGGGAACTGTGGGGTCACACACCTGCTCAAAACCTGTTGACCACTGAAAACAAATTCATTAGGCAGTTGGCAGCTTTACCCCTTAGCACCCCGCTTCTCCCGATCAGACTAGACCTGGGTCTCAGACCAATTACAGAAGAGCTGGGACTAAAACCAATAACCTTTTGGCGCCGAATCTAGAGCATGCCTGAACTTATGAATTACAGGACTGAGCTCCAAGAGATCCTACGCCTACCGAATGCAACACATATCCCATGGCTCAGATACATAAAACAAACATGCGAGAGCCTAGGAAGACCAGAATTATGGCTAGATCCGGGAAACGAATGTTGCAGGATCCCACGCAAACTCCTCTTGAGGGATTTTTATGAGCTAAAGTTACTGGCCTCAATAGGGAGTACACGGGAGGGGTCTCTTACAAATCTGTTTATTAAATCTAAAGATTCATACTATCTAGAGCACGTCCTCAATGGCATTACTCCCGTTCTGACTAGAAAATTATTTATGCAGTGGCGATATGGTACACTCCCTCCCAGGGTATTTACTAACCGTTGGGCCCAGCCTCCATCTACAGAACAGTGCCCGGTATGCCCATACCACCAGGAAAATGATTTGCATATCATATTCTTCTGTAATGCTTACCAAAGATCTAGGAAGTATTGGCTTGTTCCACTCCTTAAAAATCTAGGTTTCAGGCACTACCTCCCAGCTTACATAATATTAAAGACGGAACTATCACCCCCGATTGTGTTTGCGGTGGCAATATTTTTAACAGCGACGTGGCAAACCCGTACCCGCTATATGAAGTCAGATATAGATTCGCGATAAATGAAATCTACCGATGACTTTTAAATGTAATGCACTGCAATTGATTTTAACAGATTTACTGTAATGCTTCATAATCTTGGTTTTATTGGCATCATTCTAAATTGATTTTAAATTGTCTGTATTTCTTTTATGATCTACATAGATCGAAATAAAGATTGAATGATGATGAATATAAGAGCTACTCAGTGATGAATAGATGCATGAGTGCAAGGATGAGTAGCAAAATGCATGTGTGATAATGTATTCTGTACCTAAACTCATCAATGACTAAGAAAGCACTTTATATATAAGCCAGACCTATTGACACTGCCAGTGCTTAGCAACCTTCCAGTGGTAGATAGTCGATTTACGTAGTTGCACATCTCATCACTCAGTTGCACACGCGAGCTTGAAATGTGTGCACGCAAACATTCTGTTGCCGCACATGAGTAAGAATAATTAGCGGGAAGATTGGTCTTGGCCCTGAAATAGGCTTCAACATTTGACAGCTCATAAAGTTTCCAAACTGGTCATGCTGCTGTAATAAATTGGGTTTTACCTTTCAATCACTTGTTTTTTCGGGGAACTATAGGATTTTTGGACATTTCATCATTTTTTATGATTTATAAGCCCCATTGAATTTTTATTACATTTTTTGCAAGGCTTGATCTAAATGACTACTTTGAGAAGTATATTGATAAAAAAAAACAGTCCTGAGTTATGAAACAGCTAGGTAGTACTTAAAGATTCCACATTTCTAGACAATTGGCAAGGAGTCTGTTTAAAGAGTCAGGCAGACATCTTATTATTATATCTACCAAAACCCTTAAAATCACAGTATTCCAAAATTCAGAACTAAGGAACGAATTTGAGTTTAACAGGCGGGTATTCACTCCGTGAGGGTAGAGGAGTAAGTTACTCCGTTGACCTGAGGGAGTCCTGCCAAATTGTGAGGTTTCCACTGGCCCAGTGGACATTTCTTACATTTACGGGAGACACTATTACTGGAAGTGATAGACAGTAAAAGTTGATGTTGTGTTCCGAGATCCTGTGTGTTGTAGCTGAAGTACTCCAGAGACAACAACAGGTATGAAATACAAGTTATTTCAACATTCATGACTGATATCCACAGCCAGTTCCAGTCAACTGTCCTCCTGTCACTTGAAAACTCTCAACAATCCAAAGGTTTAGGTCAAGCAACACAGAGTGAAGGGGGAGGCATGATGTAACAAAGAGGAATATAAATTTAAAAAATAATTATATATATATATGTATATTCCTACACTTTTACCGGTACAGAGATCATTGGCTGTCGTGGGCGGTCCAAGAAGGGTAACCGGTATCCCAATAAATTCGCTCCAAAACACGTCCTGGTAAGGATGATGCTCGGACACCCAGATTGACTTGCAGGTATAGTTTATTCAGGCAAGTATATATATATATATATATATATATATATATAATATATATATATATATATATATATATATATATATATATATATATTGCACGTTTCTGTGTCCAAATGTGGGTTCCAGAAAAAAGATTGGCTGGCACACTGGTATCCGATTTGTCAATTTATTCACACCAAACCCCCCTCACCCCTTACAGACGCGTTTCGCCTTAGCAGGCTTCGTCAGTGTAACATAAGTGCATGGTTATTGTCGCCATTTAAAGCCGTTCGCCAAAATACATTTCATGAAAAAAGGACATATGTCGTACAAAAATTCAGCGGCCATCTTGTAATGTGCAAATAACATTATTGTCACAGGCTAAAAAGTGGCGAGTGTCGTGAAAGTGCATAGTGCTTATTAAAAACATATGGCATAACCAATCTATGTACATGTGTTCATTATATTTGTTACACACAGCAAAAAATATACTATTATCCAATATTGGATTGCTTGCACAGAGAAATTATTTTTCTCTTTTTTTTCTCAATGTGCAAGGTGTTCGTTATTCAGCCCTGAATGGGCGATTCCAACAACAGTGCAATTTATTCTGGTAAGGGCTTGCAGTTTTTTAAAAAAGAAAGAAGAGTTTTACAGGGCAAGTTGTTATTTCTAATTATTGGTGATTGCGCAGGACCTAAAGTTGAACCCACAGTTCTTCATTATTGTTAAGCCCCCATGGAGTCATGGTTTTTAGACTGATGATATACTTTGACTCCAGAATACGTAGGGATTTCTCCCTGTCACCACCCCGTTCTAGTTTAGGTACCTGATCCATGCAGTAAAAACTGAGTTTTTCCCACTTGCTTTGATGGTACTCAGCAAAGTGGCAGGCAACGGGATAAGATTTGTCTTTATTTGGGATTGCCCGCATGTGTTCAAGGATTCTTAGTTTCGCTGGTTTTATCGTGCTGCCGATATATCGCAGCTTGCAGGGACAGGTCAGGCAGTATACAGTATACTCTGAATTACAATTGAGCAGCTGTTTGATTTTAATATTGGGTTTTTTCTCGCCTGTGCGATTGGGATGTTCCAACATTTTGCCACTGAATCTGCATGCCTCACACTTAAGACAAGGAAAAAAGCCCACTATATTTGACACTTTGATGGGTTGGACCGATGTTTTGAAATGGCTATGGACCAAATGATCTGCCCAAGAAGGACACCTCCTGTGTGTAATTAACGGTCTCCTTGGCAGACTCTTTTTCAGCACTTTATCAGCAGTCAGTATATGCCAGTGTTTTTGGAAGATGTTTACTACTTCCCCTGATTTGGTGTTGAATTCTGTTATCATTCGTACCTCATCAGGTGCCTCTATTTTCAATTTGGGAGTCAGGAGATCTCTCCTATTGACCCCAGAGGCTTTAACCTTGGCTTGTTTGAGAAGGTTGCTGTTATAACCTCTGTTCTCAAATCTCTCCTGTGCCTCGATTATAGCAAGTTTGTAATCCTGTTCTAAAGAGCAATTTCTCTTTAGGCGTAAAAACTCGCCATAAGGTACATTTTTGACAAGACTTTTAGGATGGTATGAGTTAGCATGTAGCACTGCATTCCCCGCAGTAGGTTTTCTGTACAAGCGGGTTTGCAGGATGTTATTGTGTACAAATACTTCTAGGTCCAAATAATTAATACTGGTGGAACTGATAGTACTTGTAAATCTTAAATTAAGAGTGTTAGTATTTAAGATTGAAATGTACTCTTCTGCTGACTGACGGTCACCATGCCAAATTATAAACAGGTCATCTATGTACCTAGTCCACATAAGGATTTTTTCAGTCCATTCTTGGTTAGAGTCCTTCCATGCCTCATGCTTCTCCCACCAGCCCACAAATAGATTCGCGTAGCTGGGGGAGAAGCACGAACCAATGGAAGTACCTCTTTTCTGGTTGTACATAGTCCCATCAAATAAGAAATTGTTATTAAACAAACAAAATCTGATCATAGACAAAATCATGGAACTGTGGTTATCGAAATGTTCGGGTTTACGATCTAAAAACCATTTGATGGCAACAAGACCCTGCTCGTGGTCGATGCATGTGTATAAGTTGACCACATCAAGTGTGATCAGCAACATTTTAGGGTCCCATGTTATGCTATCCATGACACTGAGAAAGTCTTGGGTGTCTTTCAGATAGGATGAAAGGTCTTTGACAAAGGGTGCCAGGTATGAGTCTACAAATCTAGAAGTGTTTTCAAGAAGGCTGCCAATAGAGGACACTATTGGGCGTCCTGGAGGTCTTTTAGCATGTTTGTGTACCTTTGGCAGGTGATAAAATGTTGGTACAGTTGGCGCTTCACATTTCAGGAATAGGTACTCATCCATGGTTAGCATACCTTCTTTCTGCCAGTTGTCCAACATCCCATGGAAAGTCAAGATGCTTCTATTATACTCAGTTCTCTGTATAGGAGTATAGCATTCTTTGTCTTTCAATTGTCTATGTGCTTCTGCAAGGTAATGCTCACGGTCAAAAATCACCACGTTTCCTCCTTTGTCCGAAGGTTTAATTTCGATTGTTGTATCTTCTTTCAACGACCTAATTGCTTGCCATTCTTTTTTTGAAATATCCGATGTTTTATGGTTTATTTTGTTTTTTGTTCCAGATGAGATCTTGTCCAAGTCTTCAAGTACTGCTTCATTGAAGAGATCAATGGCATCGTAGTTTGTGATAGGCAACTTTTTAGACTTATTTTTCCTAGTACTGGGGTCACGTTTTTGAGTGATGTTACCTTGTGATGACGGCTCGACAGTTGGGATATTAGTTGATAGTTCTTGGGTGGGTGTCAAGAGTAGTTCTGCCAGTACTTCGCATGCTTGAGTTTCATTTTGATTTGTGTTTGAAACATCAGAGTTCAATTTGATGATGTCATTTTTTTCGGTTTGAAGAAAAATCTTTTTGAACTTGAGTTTCCTGATGTACTTGAATAAATCAATCCGCACTTTCACAGGATCAAAGTCACTAGCTGGGCAAAAACTTAAACCTTTCTTGAGAATAGAAACTTCCTCCTCCGTTAATACTCTCTTAGAGAGGTTAATAATGTTGTTGTCTTGTCTGTCTATTGCCTTTTACGGTTCAATCTGCTCCTGGTCACTCTCGGGGAGGCCATTGCTTGTTGTGCCCCACCTCTTGCTCCTCTTGCCCCTCCGCATCTTCCTCTTTGAAAAAAAAAAAAAAATATATATATATATATATATATATATATATATATATATATATATATATATATATATATATATATATATATATATATATATTACCTACTGGTGGTCGCCAGTAGGTATATATAGTTAGGATTTTTTCTCTATGGGATTTTTGAAAATTCTATGTCTAATAACTTTGGCGTTTGTGGACGGAATTGGCTGAAATTTTCAGGAACATGGAACATTTTGTTTCTGAGCAGCCACTGAAAATTT
Organism: Lissotriton helveticus; assembly: GCF_964261635.1. Taxonomy (NCBI): domain Eukaryota; kingdom Metazoa; phylum Chordata; class Amphibia; order Caudata; family Salamandridae; genus Lissotriton; species Lissotriton helveticus. Next base: position 1,712,536,018 of record NC_136059.1, read on the forward strand.
GGAGGGGGTTCGTCAAGGGGGGGCCGAGAAAAAAGGGGGGTCCCAAAACGCGTTTTTCCCATGTTAATTTCCATTGGGCGGTTGGCCTCACTTTTAGCCCGAACGGCTGAATGGATTTGCACGAAACTTGGCAAAATTGTAGGGACTGGTAGCCCGATGTGCCTTTGCTAGGTCTCAATATATGTGCTCCAGTGGATTTTGAGAAATTAACGTTCAAAAAAAAATATATATCTGTAAGCGCGCACCGGGCAGCGCCCCGGTTCGCATACCTGATGCGTAACGGAACTTCGCGAAGCGAAGCTGATTGGCTCTCCGGTGTCTGTCAACATTCTAAACAGTCCGGAGCGGCCGCCATCTTGTCTCTCGGTAGGATCGAGAGACAAGAGGAGGCCAAAACAAAGGGGGAAATGACCATAAGGGGGCATAGTAGATCCTCCCTGACCCCCTAGGTTTGATGTGGAGGCTTTGAAAGGGCCCCGCGGGGCAAAAAAAAACAAAAACAATTTTTTGTTTTTTTTGCGTGGGGAGCGCCCGGTACGCGCACCGGGAAGCGGTCCGGGGAGCGTACTATAAGGAAAAAAGAATGATAGACTATGATATTTTGAAATATTGTATGTTTATTGATTGTTCTTTTTGTTGTTTTTTTTAATTTTTTTATTTAAGTAGCAGTATTAATGATTATTAAATATAAATGTATTTTTGGAATTGTGCACAGTATACTATAAGTATGAATTTACATTATAATCAATTTGGTACTAGTTTATGAATTACATATAAAAATGATTAAAGACTCAAACAATTTTTTAATATTAAATATAATTTTATTTTTCGGATTGTTTTTCAAAATGTAATAGAACGTCTAACATTTGACTGTCCACACTGCACACTTCCGCGCCAGGAGGCGCTACAAATTCCCCCTTCAGTCTCGGGGAGCGGGCGACTCTCACTCACCGGACCTCCCAGGCAAGGGGTGGCTGCCTTCATCCCCCAATCACTCGGACCCTGCCAGCTGTCTCCCCCCGCCGCCACAGCCTCTGACACCGTGCTGCGGCCGCCGAGCGGGGGAGACTACAAATCCCGGCCTGCATAGCGGCAGGAAGCCGCCAGAGCACACTTCCGCGCCAGGAGGCGCTACAAATTCCCCCTTCAGTCTCGGGGAGCGGGCGACTCTCACTCACCGGACCTCCCAGGCAAGGGGTGGCTGCCTTCATCCCCCAATCACTCGGACCCTGCCAGCTGTCTCCCCCCGCCGCCGCAGCCTCTGACACCGTGCTGCGGCCGCCGAGCGGGGGAGACTACAAATCCCGGCCTGCATAGCGGCAGGAAGCCGCCAGAGCACACTTCCGCGCCAGGAGGCGCTACAAATTCCCCCTTCAGTCTCGGGGAGCGGGCGACTCTCACTCACCGGACCTCCCAGGCAAGGGGTGGCTGCCTTCATCCCCCAATCACTCGGACCCTGCCAGCTGTCTCCCCCCGCCGCCGCAGCCTCTGACACCGTGCTGCGGCCGCCGAGCGGGGGAGACTACAAATCCCGGCCTGCATAGCGGCAGGAAGCCGCCAGAGCACACTTCCGTGCCAGGAGGCGCTACAAATTCCCCCTTCAGTCTCGGGGAGCGGGCGACTCTCACTCACCGGACCTCCCAGGCAAGGGGTGGCTGCCTTCATCCCCCAATCACTCGGACCCTGCCAGCTGTCTCCCCCCGCCGCCGCAGCCTCTGACACCGTGCTGCGGCCGCCGAGCGGGGGAGACTACAAATCCCGGCCTGCATAGCGGCAGGAAGCCGCCAGAGCACACTTCCGCACCAGGAGGCGCTACAAATTCCCCCTTCAGTCTCGGGGAGCGGGCGACTTTCACTCACCGGACCTCCCAGGCAAGGGGTGGCTGCCTTCATCCCCCAATCACTCGGACCCTGCCAGCTGTCTCCCCCCGCCGCCGCAGCCTCTGACACCGTGCTGCGGCCACCGAGCGGGGGAGACTACAAATCCCGGCCTGCATAGCGGCAGGAAGCCGCCAGAGCACACTTCCGCGCCAGGAGGCGCTACAAATTCCCCCTACAGACCCGCGTCACGGGAGCGCGCGGGTGCGCCGGGCTAAGCCCGGGCAAAGGGCGGGCCCTCTACGGCCCTCAGAGGCACGAGGAGGCCGGGACGGGCCACCCCACTTAGTTCCATCATAAGAGGAGGTACAGATACATTTTACCTTATTCATTATTGTGTACGAACTACCCTGTGTCGCTATCGGGCCTTTGGAGTCCTGCCATCATGTCTATTTGGGATGAGCTTAACGCTGTGTGTGGTACAAACTATGCCCCTGACATATCAACTCCCCCCACAGTGTGGAGCGCGACTGACCCCAAAAACTGTACTATTCAGGATGTACTTTTATCCCCCGAAACAACTCTGTTTCAAAATAATACACTGCCTCAGGAGTCACCCAGTAATAGGAACAACGAGGTGATTCCATTAAATATCGATCAAATGTGCTGTAGCTCCCCATCTTTCCCCGCTAATTGAACTTTATCAATGTCATATAATGCGGGTACTACATTAAATGACTCTGTTCTCCCCCTCCAATCGACCCTACTGGCCCAAATTGAGCGATTGTTGAATACAGCTCTATCACCCCTGTTCACTAAAATTAAGGATCTGGGAGACAGGTTGACCAGCGTGGAAAAAATAGTAAAGAGGATCTATCCATCATCAGAAAATGCTGCTGTTTCCCCACGTTCTACGCTCTCTACCAACTCTGACAGGCCTAAACCCATTGAACATAGGAAAGCACGATCAATTGACTCTTCTCTGAGCACACCTATCCCAAGGGGCCGTAACGTCACTTCTAAGCCCACTCGTGCCCCTTTTAAAGCTCCTAGGTTTCCTCAAGAAAGAAGGCGACAAATTAATTTACCCCCCGAAGCTGCCCCCTACGTGACTGTTCTTTCCGGGGTCCCTGAACTTCGACAGGGCTGACTAGAAACAAGCGAGGAGCTGCTAAATAAAACAATGTTTTGGCTTAACAACAATAGACCGCTCCCACCAGCCCTAGATGGCGGAATCCTGAGCGTCAGGAGGGTGGGGTGGCTAGGCATGTCGCGCAAATACATTCCGGGAGACCTGATATTAATCAGATTTAAACACAGAAACATTGTCCCCTTTTTAAGATTTTCTCAGCCAAAACCTGGAGATGGCTCTATTTCTACCTGGGATTTATTTGATTTTTACCCTGGCCCCAGAGTATTCAACAATAATACTTGCTGAAAGGGGGCTCTGTCTACCATGCGTTATTACTTTTCATCAGATTGACTTTAGCTTGCTTTAAATAACTGTTGATGTATTTTGTCGTACATGGTATGCTATTTCTGTGTATTTTACCAAATTTAGGAAATCTTTGCAAGGCTCATTGTAAATATACTGTTTGGTTCCCCGGATCTTTATTTTTTAAATTGGATAATTTGTGCTGTCGTATGTTTTTTTTTTCTTCCTATGCATGCTTGTATGATATTCTTTGAAATATCGAATAAAGCTTATTTGATCTTGATCTTGATCTTGACTGTCCGATATGTCCTCTTGTTGAGTGAACATAACTTCCCACATTTGACCGTCATCATAATGAAGTAAATAATCCACAGATTCTACACATTGTAGAAGTTCATGGTCTCGTGATTCATCCATGAATTCCAAGTCAATGGGTTCAATTATTTCCTCATTGTTCATGTCTAGGACAATTTCAAAGGAAACGTTCTGTTCTCCTTGCATTTTTGTGCTGAAATTTGAATAAAAAATAAATATATCAGTAGAGATAGGGCACTGTTGGGTTTAAGTTCAGACAGGTACTTTTGAGGCATGAAGTAGTACTATTAAAAAGTGCCTGTGAAAAAGCCTATGTAAATTCATAATTATACCACAGAAACCTAAATCAATCCATAATTATAATAAACAAGCCTTTCTCAATGTCTAACTCTTACAGAGGGATAGTATATAACTATCTGAAAATGTTTTCAAATTTATAAAATAATATCTTACCTTTTAAAAACAAGTTTAAGTTGTGAGTGAAAATGATCTTGCAATGTAGTTCAGGAAGTAGTAGTCAAAATGGCTGTGTTTTTCTCTCTTTTTTTATATATATTCAGGTATATAACCAATCAAATGTCAGGTAAAAAAAGTAGAAAATGAAAGTAACATTTTAATTGGTTGTCAATTCCAACACTTCAGATGTGTTTTGTGAAGTAATTTACCTCAGGGTATTTAGAGAGGTCTACAGGCTAAATGGCTAAATGGTATTCCAACCAAATTTGTGAAAATGGTAGGGATTGGTATGTAGTATGAGTTAATCTATATTTGGTGACATTTTCTCCAGGGTTTTTTCTGTAAATTACTTTCCCACCTTTTTTAATGGAGCGCTTCCCGGTGAGCGCCCCGGTACGCGAACCGGCAGCGTTACGGGAGTCCACCATTTTGTGTTTCGGTCGAATTAAGATACAAGATGGAGGGCAAATAATGTTCAGAATGGGTAGAAGGGGGCACGGTAGACGTATCCTGACCCCCTAGGTTTTCTGAGGGTGGCTGAGGAGGCCCATGTGTGCGGAAAAAAAAACATTTTTTTTCAAATTTTCACGCGGTTAGCGTCCGGTGCGCGTACCGGGTAGCGCTCCGGGGAGCGTACTTTGGTGAAAATTAGTGAAAAAAGTTAGAGTAAAATAATAATTGTGAGTGATCAGATGTAGGGTAGCTCTGAAAAGAGCTTTTGGGTCCTGTGGCTGATGTAGGTACCTACAAGTAGGTACCAATGCACAGTCTTAAATTGAGGATGAAAATTCTGTTCCCCTCATCTGAGAAGTGAACTCCATCTGCTCTGTAGATATCTTGCATGTAGTAACGCAAGTTATTGTTGTACATGGAGCCCATTCCATGGTCTCTCATGTAAGCTGAAACAGACTTATTTACATGCTTCCTCGATTTCTCAATTTGTGGACAAAATTGGTTCGACCACCTCCATTTCTGTCTTTGGCATATATTTGAATATACCAAGGCAGTTTGAGGAAAAAGTGCCATCAATTGCTCAAAGGTGTCCTTTAAAAGCATTTCCAGACCTACCCCAGTCAAAGTGCCCAAATCATTACCTCCACAGTGCACAATTAACAGGTCAGGTTTTGGCAAATGCAAAAAGGTTTTCACCAATGGTATCAATTGGTGACATTTTAATCCTCTGTGGGCAATCCACTTGATTTCCACATTTTGTAAATTGAGGTTAGGTAAATTTCTATCAGCATACCTTTGAGCCCAGTAGATGTAACTATGTCCAACAATCCAGACAGAAAACATGGTGAGAGGAGGTTCTGCTGCAGTCAGATGAAGTGTGGCAATGAAATGGCAGTTGAAAAAATAAGAGTTTAAAATGAAAAAAACTGTGGAGTTTCTGTGTTAATGAAGTAGTAGCAGTGATTGGTGGATTTTGATTGCTGAAAACAGAAAGTTAGGGTGCATGGATGAGTTCTTTGAAAGATGTAATTTGAATGTTCAAGAAAAAAACATTTTATGAAAGATTGCACTGGATATGCAGGTGTACTGAGAGTTCAGAGTTCAATTGAAACATTGTTGTGTGAACTTGCAAACATCAGAGGTCTTTCAGGAGGTGGTTGCTATGTAAAAAAGGCAGAAAGGGCAGAGGGGGGAAGGGTGTTGATTTGAAAAAAGTGACTGAAGAGTTTTGATTGGGTGACATGAGAGATATGTGTGATGAATTACAGCATTTCTGTGCTTTTTATGGCTGCAGCCTCTGGAGTGCATACCTTTTGCTCTGCTAAAGACAAATTGGTGTGTTTCTGAGACTGTTTTGAAACTCATAAAGTATTTGCTAAGGTGAGAAAAGATTCATTTAATTTAGATAGAGAATAGTATGGTTTAGGGAGAAAATTATGAAGAAAGTTGAGTATTTAAAATGTTGCTTTGTGTCAAGTGTTTTACAAATAGATTTTGTTTCTTTGTGTTACATAGCCATGTTAAATGTGACGCAAAAATAGTGCAAGGGTCTTACAAAAATGCTTTCATATGTCTTAGGGTATTTTAACTCACTTCCCCATGAATGTATGATTATAATTTGTTTACAAGATGTGTTTAAAAACGTTTTTTGAAATCAATTAGGTTTCTTGATATGTACTGCTAGAGTTTCATAGGTCGCTTGGGGCATATTTTCAAGGCTTTTGAGTTCCTTTGATGTAATTTTTCCCATTTTAATTTAAGACCTTTCCCCGTGGTGCAAGGTCCTTGTAAATATGCCCCCATCTGTGCTTGGCACATTTAGATTTTAATTCTTTGACTAACATAGCCATGTTCCATACAGTTCTCACCTTCTGCGTAGTCTTTGATATGCTAGACTCCATCTGCACTATGAGATACCTAAGCAAAGGAAACACAGGTGATGTGATTGTGAAATGAGGAAAAGAAACTCCACATTTTTCAATTACATCACCTGTGTTTCCTAAGTTTACGAATGACATTGTACAGATGAGGTTTAGGCATGTCCACGGACACAGAAGAGGTTTGGCCTTTGTTCAAGAGTGAAGTGGACATGACTTACTTCATTGGTAGGCCTTCACATGTATTATCTCCTCTGTACTCTTCAACAAGCGTAAATTTCATCTGCAACCCAGAGTAGGCCTCACCTTAAACAAACCTCTGGATAGGCCACACCTTATTGTAATCCTGAATCAATCATTTAAAATGTTAGGGACAGATTTATGATAGGTGTATGCCTCTTTTGCGTCACTGTGCGTCACTTTTGTGACGCAGCGGCGGTGCAAAAGATTTGCTATGTGGCGACATATTTACAACTTGATGCATCTAGGCAGATGTGTCATGCTGTAAAGTCCCGTGCCACATGAAACCGATGCAGCAGTGATGCAAAAGATGCACCATGTTGCAAGACAGGCCTCACTTCATCTCCAACAAGATAAGAAGCTGAATCTTCTGTAAATGTCAAAATTGTTGTATACACTGCTGAACTTCTGTGTACTCTTTGATATGCTAGACTCCATCTGCACTATGAGATACCTAAGCAAAGGAAACACAGGTGATGTGATTGTGAAATGAGGAAAAGAAACTCCACATTTTTCAATTACATCACCTGTGTTTCCTAAGTTTACGAATGACATTGTGCAGATGAGGTTTAGGCCTGTCCACGGACACAGAAGAGGTCTGGCCTTTGTTCAAGAGTGAATTGGACATGACTTATTTCATTGGTAGGCCTTCACATGTATTATCTCCTCTGTACTCTTCAACAAGCGTAAATTTCATCTGCAACCCTGAGTAGGCCTCACCTTAAACAAACCTCTGGATAGGCCACACCTTATTGTCATCCTGAATCAATCATTTAAAATGTTAGGGACAGATTTATGATAGGTGTATGCCTCTTTTGCGTCACTGTGCGTCACTTTTGTGACGCAGCGGCGGTGCAAAAGATTTGCTATGTGGCGACATATTTACAACTTGATGCATCTAGGCAGATGTGTCATGCTGTAAAGTCCCGTGCCACATGAAACCGATGCAGCAGTGATGCAAAAGATGCACCATGTTGCAAGACAGGCCTCACTTCATCTCCAACAAGATAAGAAGCTGAATCTTCTGTAAATGTCAAAATTGTTGTATACACTGCTGAACTTCTGTGTACTCTTTGATATGCTAGACTCCATCTGCACTATGAGATACCTAAGCAAAGGAAACACAGGTGATGTGATTGTGAAATGAGGAAAAGAAACTCCACATTTTTCAATTACATCACCTGTGTTTCCTAAGTTTACGAATGACATTGTGCAGATGAGGTTTAGGCATGTCCACGGACACAGAAGAGGTCTGGCCTTTGTTCAAGAGTGAAGTGGACATGACTTATTTAATTGGTAGGCCTTCACATGTATTATCTCCTCTGTACTCTTCAACAAGCGTAAATTTCATCTAAAACCCTGAGTAGGCCTCACCTTAAACAAACCTATGGATAGGCCACACCTTATCGTCATCCTGAATCAATCATTTAAAATGTTAGGGACAGATTTATGATAGGTGTATGCCTCTTTTGCGTCACTGTGCGTCACTTTTGTGATGCAGCGGCGGTGCAAAAGATTTGCTATGTGGCGACATATTTACAACTTGATGCATCTAGGCAGATGTGTCATGCTGTAAAGTCCCGTGCCACATGAAACCGATGCAGCAGTGATGCAAAAGATGCACCATGTTGCAAGACAGGCCTCACTTCATCTCCAACAAGATAAGAAGCTGAATCTTCTGTAAATGTCAAAATTGTTGTATACACTGCTGAACTTCCGTGTACTCTTTGATATGCTAGACTCCATCTGCACTATGAGATACCTAAGCAAAGGAAACACAGGTGATGTGATTGTGAAATGAGGAAAAGAAACTCCACATTTTTCAATTACATCACCTGTGTTTCCTAAGTTTACGAATGACATTGTGCAGATGAGGTTTAGGCCTGTCCACGGACACAGAAGAGGTCTGGCCTTTGTTCAAGAGTGAAGTGGACATGACTTATTTCATTGGTAGGCCTTCACATGTATTATCTCCTCTGTACTCTTCAACAAGCGTAAATTTCATCTAAAACCCTGAGTAGGCCTCACCTTAAACAAACCTATGGATAGGCCACACCTTATCGTCATCCTGAATCAATCATTTAAAATGTTAGGGACAGATTTATGATAGGTGTATGCCTCTTTTGCGTCACTGTGCGTCACTTTTGTGACGCAGCGGCGGTGCAAAAGATTTGCTATGTGGCGACATATTTACAACTTGATGCATCTAGGCAGATGTGTCATGCTGTAAAGTCCCGTGCCACATGAAACCGATGCAGCAGTGATGCAAAAGATGCACCATGTTGCAAGACAGGCCTCACTTCATCTCCAACAAGATAAGAAGCTGAATCTTCTGTAAATGTCAAAATTGTTGTATACACTGCTGAACTTCTGTGTACTCTTTGATATGCTAGACTCCATCTGCACTATGAGATACCTAAGCAAAGGAAACACAGGTGATGTGATTGTGAAATGAGGAAAAGAAACTCCACATTTTTCAATTACATCACCTGTGTTTTCTAACTTTACGAATGACATTGTGCAGATGAGCTTTAGGCCTGTCCACGGACACAGAAGAGGTCTGGCCTTTGTTCAAGAGTGAAGTGGACATGAATCACTTCATTGGTAGGCCTGGACATGTATTATCTCCTCTGTATTCTTCAACAAGCCTAAATTTCATCTGCAACCCTGAGTAGGCCTCACCTCAAACAAACCTCTGGATAGGCCACACCTTATCGTCATCCTGAATCAATCATTTAAAATGTTAGGGACAGATTTATGATAGGTGTATGCCTCTTTTGCGCCGCTGTTTGTCACTTTTGTGACGCAGCGGCGGTGCAAAAGATTTGCTATGTGGCGACATATTTACAACTAGATGCATCTAGGCAGATGTGTCATGCTGTAAAGTCCTGTGCCACATGAAACCTGCGTCAGTTTTCATATAGGTGTTTTGTTGCAGGGTATGCATTTATTTGCATGAAAGCCCTGTAAAACTAACACAGTGAAATTTAGAAGATTTCACTGAGTCAGCTTTATAGCATTGCTGAATCAAATCCTTACGCCTGTTTGAAACAGGCATAAGGAGTGATGCACCATGCAATGTGAGGCTTCCTCCTGTGCATTGCAGTAGACATGTCGCGCTTACGACGTGATTCCTGCAATGTGCTGCTTTTGCAGCACAGATGCGTGACACATCTGTGCTGTTTTTGCTCAATGGTGCTCCACATTGTAAATGCGGCACACCATGGGTGGCAGAGCAGCGGTGCACATTAACTGGTGCATCCGTGGGGATGCGCCAGTTAACATAAATCTGCCCCTTTACATTTAAGTATGAGCAGGGGACACAGAGTCGGTGAGGCTTATCCAATGTTAAGAAGAGATGAGTCCTGTTCACTGAAAACTTGGACATAGGCCTCACCTCCTCAGCATCGCTGGACATGGCTAAATAATAGCTGCAAAATGTTACTCTTGTTAAACAATATTACTATTATAATCTCTGAGATTTGTCTCTTACTCTGCAACATCTCATTGTTGTTCTCTTTCTTTAAAGATAACGACAACATCAACCATGAGTGATAATGAGCAATCTGTTGATCTCGATATTATCATTGAACTTGTAATTGAAACGTCAGTGGAAGTAGATCCCTTGGATGATTTAAATCCTGAGGATGATGAAGAACATGATGAGGATGCCGATTTGTCAGAATTGTATGACATAGGGTGGGAAGCTGACCTGCTTGACCCTTTGGAACTATAAACATTTATTTTTAAAATTTACTTGAAATGAAAAGTAAAAATGTAAACCGTTTCATTTTAAAATAAACAAAAACTTCAAAAACAGGTTATGTGTAGTGTATTTAATGAAATAGTAAAATATGCTCATAAAATTAGATCAGATTCACATATAAAACAACACAGGTAAAATGTAGAAGCATTCCATTTCTTTGCTACTATTTGTGATTTCTAAATTTGCCAATGCACTAAAAATTATTCTATGTAAAAAAAAAAAGTAGTGTGTTATATTTTTGATGGCTGTTATTGATTTACTGTTTGCTAATAGTGGTTAATAACATTTTTTATTATATTTTACCACAGATTCAACTGCAGATCATTTCAAAATTAAAGAATGCCTTCGAAGGACAGAAGGCGAAAGGCTACCAAACATCAAAGACAGCAGCTTAAAAAATTATTGCAGCAGACCTCTACAAAAAAAACTTGTCAAGTCACCAAGAAAGGTCCGGGTAAGATAAAGAAATCATTCATAAGAAACATTTGTTGAAAAAAAAGTAGTACTACAGAAAATGTTTTAGCCCAGAAAAAGAGAAGCAATTTAAACGGAAAGGGAAGGCCAATCAAAAATGTTACTGCTAGAGCAGGAGATAACTCTGTGCATGGTAGTAGAAGGAAAAATCAGTTTAGGGACACTCGTAGACGAATGCTCCGCAACAGGATAATTGGCAATTTGTTAAAAAATATTAAGAAAGGTCAGCAGAAAGTGGTTTTTTATAAGAGAAAGTTATTGATCAGGCACTTGAAATTAAGCGAAAGTTATTTATTTTGATAATCAATAGAATTAGGAAGCTAAACAAGGAAATTTATGATTTCAAAACAAATAGTAGATAGAAGAGAACAGTTAATCGTAGTAATTTTTGTAAAGTTTTTTCAGGAGAATGGATGCATAGTTCAAGTTGTGAGGCATTTTTTAATGAGGAGAGTTATTTCCAGGATAATGATTTGGTGCATGCAGTTGACACCAGTGGTCGAGCTTATGAGGTGAAAGATGGTTGTCCAGTTGAAAAAGAAAAACTTGTGACAACAGAGGCAGAAGAGGTGTTAGGTAATGAGGTTTTAGGAAGACGTCCTAAGGGACCTGTGTACACCTGGAAGTGTAGTAGTATTTGCAGTGTGCGACAGGATTCCATCAATTTGCTTTGTGATTTTGTACGGACATTTAATAAGAAAAGTTTGAAGTAGAAAATGAAGTTGTTGCAAGAATTAGATCCTTGCAGAGTGAGAGAAGTGACAGGTTTGCATGGTCATTCACTGGCTTGTCTTTCCAGGAGAGTATGCCAGAGTGTTTTTCATCATTTCAGGATGCTAGCAGTGCATCATAATAAAGTGAGGAAATTAGTTAGAATGTTGTATTATGCTAAGAGTCCAGCAGTTATGCTTAAACAATTATGCACTGCTCTTTTGCATGGTTCTGAAATAGATGTGAAGAATATTTGTGAAGAAATTGAGTTTTGTTACTTTGGAAGTAAAGAGGAGAATGTTGAAATTGACCCAGAAGAAGAGGGTAATGTGGAAGATAGTGTACAGGTTTCCAGTACAGATAATTTTCAGAAGGAAATTGCCACATTTCAGGTGAAATCAAGTGAGAGGCCTAATTTCACTTGTGTGTGTTGTCGACGCACTTATTATAAGAATCAGACAAGTTAGTGGATTTATATGCAAAAAGTGAAAGGGAAAATAATAGTGAATGGAAGGATTTTGCAACATACTTGATGGTAGAAAATTGTTTTGATTTGGGATTGGATCAACGTGTGTGTACTTATTGTTGTAACAAATTAAATCAAAACCGGATGCCTGCTAGAGCGGTTCATAATAATCTGGAATTGGTTGAGATTCCTTCTGAATTGAAGGATTTAAATACTTATGAATCTATTTTGATTCAAAGTATCCATCCCTTTCAGGCTATTGTAAGAATGGAGCCAAAGACAGGGAAATTGCCTCCATCAGATTTACAGAGAGGATTAAAGGGAAGAGTTGTGTATTTGCCTCTAGATTTGAAGAAAAACATTAATACAATTGGAGTAGAAAAAGTGGAAGAGGAACCTCTGGTTATCTTAGTTAATGGGGTTTCGACAAAGAGTAAGAAAATATGGCAAGATTTAGTGGATGTTAGGAAAGTCAAAAAGGCAACATTGTATTTGAAAAAAAACAATAAGTACTATAAGAATGTATATGTTGCAGAAGAGGAAGTAAGTGAAGAAGAGGATAGCAATTTGTGTGCTGGTCAAATTGAGAAAGTAGAACCCTCTAAAAGTGAAGAAATATATGAACATTATAGTGTTCATCCTTTGCATTCCAAGGAAGTCATGGGGAATACTATTGAGTTGTTTCAAATGAAACAAGCCAAAGGTAGTCCCATTAGTGTTTGGGAGGAAAGTTTGGAAGCTCGGTGTTTCCCACAGCTATTTCCAACAGGTCAAGGAGGAAGATATGATGAGCGACCTCATCAAATTCCTGCTTCTGAATACCGGACTTTACGATTGTATGCAGAAGATCCTAGGTTTCGACAATGCATTCCCTATTTGTTTCATCTCCTGTTTGAAAGCGATCTGTCTGGAATGTCATATGCAGTGAACCACATCTTGAAAAGTGGTATACAGATGCAAAACATCTCGGCAAGTGACTTTATGGATAAAGTCAATGTGCAAGACAGTATTTTGGATTCTCACCTGATTAATCTCATGGCGTGTCAGCGTGGTACTAATGAGTACTGGTACCGTCGTCATGGTGATTTAAAATGTATGCTGAGGAACTTAGGAACTCCCACATGGTTCCTCACTCTCAGCTGTGCCGAGTATGGCTGGGAAGACTTACTTGAATTTCTACGAGAGGCAAATGGAAACATTGAAAATATCAAATTCAAGACACCCGGAGAACTGTGCTCTTTGGATCCAGTGAATGTATGCAGGTACTTCAATCATAGATTTGAAGCTATGATGTCTTTCATCATGAACAAGAGAAATCCACCTCTTGGAGAGGTGTTGGATTTCTTCTGGAGAAAGGAGTACCAAGCAAGAGGTGCTCCTCATATACATATGCTGCTGTGGATCTAGGATGCACCTAAATTTGGAACAGATCCCGAAGACTTAGTGATGAGTTTCATAGAACAGTATTCTACATTTGCTGTTCCAAACGCAAAGGAGGACAAAAGCCTAAGATAACAAGTTCTACGCTTCCAAAGCCATCGTTGCGGAAAGTACTGTCGTCGTAAATTCAGAAACAAGGACAAGTTCTACACCAAATGTCGTTTCGCCTTTCCACGACCGGTGATTTCTAAAGGAAGAGTGAACAGTTTGATGTCTTCGCTGCGACATAATGTGATGAAGAAATCACCTAAAAACACATACAATTTGAAAAGGAACGAAGAGTCCAAGTACATCAACGACTACAACCCAGTGATTTTGTCCATGTGGAATGCTAACATGGATATACAGTTTGTGGCTGATAACTGTATGGCTGTGGCTCGGTATGTGACATCTTACATCACCAAAAAATAAAAGACAGAATTGAAGGATATGTGGGAGGACATTTCCCATGAAAAGAGCCTCAGCAAGAAGTTGTACAGTTTCAGTCTGAAGATGTTGTCACATCGAGAAATCAGAGCTTACGAATGTTCTGACCGGTTGTCTTCAGCAAGTCTCTATGCCAAATCCAGGAGTATCGTTTGGGCGAGTCTTGGTCTTGCTGCAACGCGTAATCGAGTTCTGAAACCTGTGCGGGAAATTGAGTATTTGGCGGAAAAGGAGCCGAACAGTACCGATATTTTGAAGACCAACATGTTGGATACATATTATCCAAATCGAAGCAGTCACCTCGAGAATGTTTGTCTGTATGAGGTTCTACAAAATTACATATTCAAGAGGGACATCAAAGAAGATATTGATAAAGGAGTGTATGCTGTAATTGGAAGTGAGGGATGTCTGGTCAAGCAAAGAAAATGCCACTTGGTAAACCATCGAAAATTGAGTGGCGAATCTCCTGAAAAAAACGAGTTTTTCTATTTAGCACTTTTGCAACTTTTTAAGCCTTGGCGTGCAGAAGAGGAACTGCTTGGAGATTTCCTCTGTTACAAAGACTCTTTCACTGCCGCCAAGGAGACCATAGAATGTCCTGTTTTTCCCAAATATCTAGAAATGTTGAATGCGGAAATTGAGCAGGAAGCAACGATTGCAGCCGAGATTGCCAGAGACAGTTCTCAGAACAGTCAGAGTTCTGTTTCATTGACTCAGGATCCACTAGGAGGACCTGTTATCGAAAATGAAGCTGCCACTGCCATGAATGAAGTGGAAAGAGCCATGGCACATGCTCAGGAGGATGCGGTTAACTTAGAAGACTTGGAAAGACAACTCAACGTTGAGCAGAGGAAAATATATGACGAAGTTACCAACCAAATTGATCATGTATTAAGTCATGAGAAGAAAGAGTGCTCATGTACGTCATTAAAGCCTGTCCGACTGTACGTGAGTGGAGAAGCGGGAACTGGAAAAAGTTTCCTCATTAAAGCAATTTCATGTTATTTGCAGGAAAGGACTGAGTCATCGCTGTCTTGTGTTGTCACCTCTCCAACTGGACTGGTAGCACATAACATTAAAGGTATTACTTTGCATCGTCTACTGATGCTGCCAGTGGAGCATGATAACAAATTACAATACCACAAGTTATCTGGAGATGCTTGTTGTGAAGTTTCAAGAGTCTTGAAGAAAATGAAACTTCTTATCATTGACGAAGTAAGCATGGATTCCAATGTCATGCTTGCCTTTGTGCATTTGAGAATGCAAGAAGTTCTTAAAACAGAGTATGATGTGTTATTTGGTGGCAAACACATCATTGTTTTCGGAGATCTTCTGCAGCTGACACCAGTGAAAGGACAACCTGTGTTCAAAATGCTCACGCATGAAGATACCAGGAAGTGCCTATGGAGCATTGGCAACGTCAATTTATGGTTAAACTTCAATTATGCTGAACTGCATGAAAATATGCGTCAGGCGAAGGATGAAGATTACAAGAATATTCTACAAGATGTTAGAATTGGAAAAGTGACCGAGCATGGGAAAGAAGCTTTACATGCACGATTACTGTCAAATTTATATCCAGAACAAGACGTTGTGCCTGAGAATATTTTTCAGAAAATTACGGAGAAGAAATCTGGAATATGTTTGATGCCAACTCTTGCAGAATGTGCCATCTTCAACAACAAAATGTTGCATTTAGAAAACCAAGAGATTGTGAAACTGGAAGCTATTGACAGAGTAGAGCATATGGGATCAACAATTATTTTGTCTGAGAATTTGAAATCAAAATTGGATTCATTATAAAAGAGTATATCTAAAACTGCGGGTTTTGAAAAGACTCTGAATGTGTGCTTAAATTGCCGTATAATTTTAAGAAGGAATTTACATGTTGAAAGAGGTCTGGTAAATGGATCAATGGGTAATGTTGTTGATTTTGTGAAATACAGAAATAGGGATGAAATTGAATTTTTAAAAATTAAATTTGATGGCATTGAGGAAGTACAGCTAATTGGTCGTTGCTCTACTAGGTTTTTGCTTGTGAAAGACTTATATGTTCGCCGTAAGCAGTTTCCTGTTTGCTTGGCATATGCGGTGACAATCCATAAATCGCAAGGTTTAAGTGTAGACAGTGCATTGGTGAATATTGGCAGTTCTGTGTTCAAGGAGGGTATGGCATATGTGACATTGTCAGGAGTTAGAACTTTATCGGGATTGTACTTGATTGAGTGTGATGTCACAAACATTTGTGCGGATCTAGATTGTGTTAAGGAATACAGTAGGTTAAGAAGAGAGTATGCGCCACATTTGCCTCAATATCCTTTGTTTGAGAAACGTGTGGTAGGCCGGAAACGAAGAAATGTGACCAATACTAGGGAGGTTGTAGCAAAAAGACGAAAAGTCGATGAACCTGAAATTATAAGCAGAAAGAAAAAGGATTCTGTTGAAGATGTTGTTGGTTTTCAATTTGAAAACAGTTCTGGTGTCAACTGCTATGCTAATGTAGTGGTTAATGTTTTGTTTTCTCTAGAAAATGTAAAAGAAGAGATTGTGGTCAATTCGGATCAAAGATTTTGCAGTTTGTTAAATTCTGTGTTAGAGAAATGTAGCACTGATAGAACAAAAATAGAAAGTGTGTCTGAAATTCGAAATCTGTTAGACAGATGTTCAGGTCAAACACAATTCTCTCAAAATATTCAGCAAGATTGTCAGGAGTTTTTAATGTATATGCTTGATGTATTGCATGCTGAAGGTGTAGATGTAGATCACCTGTTTGGGCTTTCTTATCAATGGCAGCATGACTGCGAGAACTGTAGGGTATCGAGTACTACTAGTGTAGACTCAGAAAGATTTATATATTTAACTTTGCCAGACAGTAAATCAGTGTCCTTTAATAAGCTAGTAAAAGCAGCTGATCACAACATGGAGTGTAGCCAATGTAAATCTGAAATGATGTCAACATTATTTATACGAACATATGGCCAGTATGTCATTTTAATGTTCCAACGATGTAGGCCTGATGGAACAAAATTGACAACTTTAATTAAAAATTTTGTGGCTTCGCAGTTGTCAATATCAGGAAGGACTTTTGTAACTGCAGCAATTATATATCATGACGGTCCTTCAATAACATCAGGACATTACACAGCTTATTTAAAGTCTAGAAATGGCTGGTCATTCTGCAACGATTCTGTTTTAACTTAAAAAAAAAAATTGCCTTTTGACCTTAAAAATTCTTACCTGGTGTTTTTAAAACCAAAATTTTAGAGAAGGAATCTCGGGATTTGCTCTGAGGAATTTCAAGAGGTTCTAATGGCTCCTACACGATTTGGCCTTGAGGATAAGTGTAGTACAGAGTCAAAAGTTATTTTTGAGTTTTAAATAGTTCCTGGAAAAAAAGAAGATTTTCTTACAGAAAGTGGTGGGCACAGATTAGTTGAAGGACAACAGAGTATTTCCCAAAGCAAATGGTGTTCTTACCATAACACTTGACGTCATGGAAAAATAACTGCACTTTGAATGAGTTCAGAAAAACTGTTTCTTTTTATAAGCTAATTCAAGCAGCCAATCAAAACATGGATTAGAGGTAATGTAAGTCTGCAATGCTGTCTAGATTATTGGTCCAAACTTTTGATTATAATGTCATTTTAAAAATCCAACTATATAAACCTTATGAAAGTAAGTCTTCAACTTTAATTACAAATGTTGTGGCTACACAGTCGTTGATTTTAGGAAGAACATTTGTAACTGCAGCTATTATATGGCATGATGGTCATTTGACAAGATCCGCTTATTACACAGCTTATTGAAAATGTAAAAAAATTTGCTGTTTCGGAAATTATTCCCATTTGACTACGATACAATGTTGCCTTTTTACTTAAAAATATTCTTACTTTCTGTTTTCAGAAAAGAGAATTTAGGGTAGGTAACTGGCGTATAATGATTGTAGGGGTTGATATAATTTTATCTACTGTTTTATATTGCTTTGTGATTAAAAGTTATGTAGAGAATTAAATAATTGTAGTAGTCATAGAGGTAGTGTAAGTCTGCTTCATAGTAAGCAGTATCAGTGTCATAGGAAATGTAGAACATGAGTGAGCAAGAAGGGTAAGATATTACTAGTCCAGGATTGTGAAAGTGATCTTGAACGTTTTCTTTCTGAAAGTTGCGGAAATACAAAATGACGGGATTTGCTTACAAGAATTCCAAGAGTTATAAATGGCTCTTACATGATTTGGCCTTGTGGAAACGTGTGGTAGAGAGCGAGAAGTCATTTGTTGTATGTAACATATTTTTCAAAACGATGGAGGTTTTCTTTCAGAAAGTGGCGGGCTGAAAATAAAAACAGCACAACAGAGTGTAAGCTGTTCATAGGACATCCTTCGACGTCATGGAAAGTAAGTTACTTTTGAGGAGTTCTGATTTCTGATTGGTTATGTTATATGGGTTTTTTAAACACAATCATTTTGATTGTGTTTTTTTTTCCCCGCTGTTATATGATGAATACCTTCAAGTCACTGTTTTTAGTGAAATTTGATACATTCTGAGAACAGCAAAAATAAACCATTTAACATGTATAATTAATTCTGTACTTTTTGTATTTATGATGTACATTTAGAACTGTGTAGGAGGTATGGAGAAGCTGAGGCTTCTGTAAGTGTCAAAGTTGTTGCATACAGTGCTCACATTCTACGTAGTCTTTCATATGATAGACTACATTTCCACAATGATATACCTAAGCAAAGGAAACACAGGTGATGTGATTGTGGAATGAGCAAAAAAAATTGCACGTTTTTCAATTATATTACCTGTGTTTCCTAACATTACACATCACATTGTGTAGATGAGGTTTAGGCCTGTTCCAGGAGACAGAGGAGGTCTGACATTTGTTCAAGAGTGCAGTGGACATGACTCACTTCGTTGGTAGGCCTGCACATGTATTATCTCCTCTATACTCTTCAACAAGCCTACATTTCATCTGCAACCCTGAGTAGGACTTACCTGAAACAAATCTGTGGATAGGTTACACCTTATCAGCATCTAGAAACAATCATTTAAAATGTTAAGGGCAGTTTTATGAAGGCTGTGTGCCTCTTTTGCGCCGCTGTTCCGTCACTTTTGTGTAAAAGATGCACCATGTTGCAAGATAGGCCTCAGTTCATTTCCAGCAAGATACCGTCAGTTTAAAATGTATATAATTAGGACTGTGTAGGGGGCATGGAGAAGATGAGGCTTCAGTAAGTGTCAAAGTTGTTGCATGCAGTGCGTACTCTTTCATATGCTGGACTACATCTGCACAATGAGATACCTAACCAAAGGAAACACAAGTGATGTGATTGTGAAATGAGCAAAAGAAATTGCACATTTTTCAAATACATTACCTGTGTTTCCTAACATTACGAATCACATTGTGCAGATGAAGTTTAGGCCTGTCCAGGGAAACAGAGGAGGTCTGAACTTTATTGGTAGGCCTGCACATGTATTATCTCCTCTGTACTCTTCAACAAGCCTAAATTTCATCTGCAACCCTGAGTAGGCCTCACCTGAAACCATCGTCTGGATAGGACACACCTTATTGCCATCCTGAAACAATCATTTAAAATGTTAGGAACAGTTTTATGATGATTGTGCACCTCTTTTGCGCTGCCATTGCATCACTTTTGTGAGACAACAGCAGTGCAAAAGATGCACCATGTTCCAAGATAGGCCTCACTTCATCTGCATCAAGATACTGTTAGTTTAAAATGTATATCTTTAGGACTGTGTAGGGGGCCTGGAGAAGCAGAGGCTTCTGTAAGTGTCAAAGTTGTTGAAAAACTGTTTGTCCTTCAATCTTTTCCCTTGTCTTTTCTAATTTTTAAATACATGTTTTAATATTTTTCAAATGTTTGTTCTCTCTTTCACAGATTGAAAGTATAAAAATAACAAGTGACTAAGTTAACGACAATTATAAGGTAAATGTTTTGTACTCTTTTCATTACATTTCTATCACATTTAACTACTATTAGTTCCACTGCTTCATTTCTTTAACCCTCACTTTCCTGCCTTTGCTACTTCCCTCATTCCTTTCTCTATTACTTACTTACTCTACTCCTTCCACTCCTTTTCTCAGTCCCTCTCTTCTCATAGTTCCTCACTCTTGTTCACTCACTCCGTCTCTATTACTCTTATTGTCTCTGACTGATCACTCTTTCACTACTTGTTCATTATGCTTTCCCTGTGTAGTTGAAGCACACTAAGGGGCATATTATGAACACAGCCAATAAAAGTATTGATGTTTTTATCGGCAGAAAACTGCTGCAAAAGCGGTTTTAGCGGCAGTTTTCTGCCGCAAAAGCGGCTTTAGCGACACATTTCTGCCGATAAAAGCTGCAAACCTTTTATTGCCTATGTTGATAATATGCCCCTATGTTATTTACATTTCTTTGCTGTTTCAATTATTCCTTTTCTGTTACTTCTTCTTTTCTGCTTTCTGTTTTTTCTCTCTGTTATTCCACATGTTTTAATCTTATTTTGAACATTCACTCATATTCTCTAAGAAACTCTTCTTTGTTATTCTTCTACTCTCCTTTTTTTCTTTCACTTCCTTATCTATTTTGTTTTTCACAATTATACCCTCTTCCATCTTTTCTTCGGTAAATAGATCTATTAAACAGTATCTCTGGTGTAGTCCCTATAGCTGTCTTTCTTTTAACATTACTCTCTGTTTACTTCCCTTATACTTACTCTTCTTTTTTTTTAAAAAATGTTTTGGTTCGCTCCCGGTTCGCGTACCGGGGAGCGAACCGGGAAGCGAACCAAAAGAAATAGAGGTTGCCAGAGTGCTAAACATTCTAGCAATTTTTTTATAAAGGGGAGGTAGTTCTGAAAAGAACTTTGTTTTTAATGTTTTTGTTGTTTTATATTTTTTTTAATTTTTCTGAACATTTTTTGTTTTTTTTGTTTTTTTGTAACAATTTTATGTTTTTTTTTGTTTTTTTGGTGGGAAACAACGAAAAACAGGCATCAGAAAGGGCTCAACAGGAGCAAATTTTTTTTTTTTTTTTGGGGCGTTTTGAGCATTTGTGGTTTTCATATGCTCTGTTTATCAAATGAATACTCATATTGGCACATGAGAGTAGGTTACCACAATAAAGACACACTATCTTCATGTGCACAACATTTTCTTGAATGTTTGGCACTGTTTCCCGTGCCTCTGGCCCCGACAGAGTTACCTGTGCCGATGTCCTGGCCACAGGAGTTGGTGGGTTGTCTTGGAGGTGACGCACCTCTGCCATGCTGTAATTCAGTGGATGCCACCTCTGCATATGACGGTGCATAGTATAGTTGCCGAAACTATACTTTTTATCTGTGCCTCTAGATAAATCTTCTTTGCATATGAGGCATGTCACATAGCGAGCATTCACTTTTTTTTGTCCTTGAGGAAAAGAAAAAAACTGCCAAATAAAACTATTTTTGCGGTGAGATATCCGGGGCTCCTCACGTAAAAACTGTCTTGGCTGTAATTCCTCTTCCTCTTCTTCGTCCTCTTCCTCCTCTGTGTTGGGAAGGAACTGTGGAGGTGGTCCTCTCTTCCTTGGTGGTGGTGGTGGTGGTGGGGGTGCACCAGCTGCAGCTACTACTGAAGCCATTTTCTACTCAGCAAAATAGGTCTTCCTTTCACAAAGTTGAAAGTCAGAGTGAGAAAAAAGGTGGGGGCTTTCATCATTTTGGAAAAAAAATAGTTCTAAACCAATGAAAAGTGTTATTTTTAGGTCACATGACCTAGCCTTACATCATTAGGAAACCAAAAGTAAAATGAACCAATGAAAAGTTTTATTAACAAGTCACATGACCTGTTACGCTTATGTTACGCGCTGCGGGCCGCGCCCCGGATCGCTTCCGGGGAGCTGCGCTTCGCGCCTCGGTTCGCGCTCCGGAGCACTTCCGGGTGCGCTAACGCGGCGCGTCATAAGACGCATTACGCGACAACGCGATACGTCTCGCTTACGCGACGTGCCCCGGATCGCTTCCGGGGAGCTGCGCTTCGCGCCTCGGTTCGCGTACCGGAGCACTTCCGGGTGCGCTAACGCGGCGCGTCATAAGACGCATTACGTGACAACGCGATACGTCGCGCTTCCGCGACGCGTCACGATGTTGATTTCTAACGCGGCAGTTGCGCAAACGGAACGTTTACCGGTTCGCGTACCGAGTCGCGCCACCAAATTGAGCTAACGGGAAGCTACCCGGTTCGCGAACCGGGAGCAAACCAAAACATAATAATAAAAAAAAAATTATTAATAAACATATAAAATATATTTTTTGATTTAAAGAAGAATACATTTTACAGCTATAGATATTAGCTTTTAAAAAACCAATGAAATTAACTGAAAAAACCATAGGTTATAGACCATATATAGTTAGGAATTAGCATTTACAAAACCTTGAAAATTCACTGAAAAAACCATAGGTTATAGACCATATATAGTTAGGAATTAGCATTTAAAAAACCTTTTTTTACTCACACAAAACCATTGAAATTCCATATATAGTTAGTTGTACTAACTATATATCGCGCACCCGTAATCCACTGCTGATCATGTCACATATTACATCATTCATGACATGGTCAGTGACATCACTGATGACATCACTGATGACATCTCAAATGACATCACTGATGACATCACTGATGACAACATCCAGTGACTGTATGTTTCTGTAAAGTTAAAATATGTCTTACATATTGAAGAATGAGTGGATGTATAAGTGTCTTGATGAAGGATTTAGTAGGTGCATGACTGACTGTATGAGTGAGTGATTAAATGTGTGTCACTGAGTGCATGGGTTAGTGACTAAACTGTCTTAATTTGTGCATCATTATGTCTGTTGTTCTGTAACCTGCTGCATGTGTTGATCAGTAGCTATATGAGTAACTATATGGGTTATTGATTGGTTGCCCAAGTATTTGTATGGGAGACTGAGTGTGTGTGTGGGTGGCTGGGAGGTGTATGACTCTGTGCATAGATGTGTGAGCAGTTGATTCACTAGATGTATGGGTTCAAAAGTGCATGTGGAAACAGCTGTATGGGTGGTTGACTGTGTGCATGAGGGTATTGGTGAGTGAATGGATATCTCAGTGCTACATGTCAAAGTAAGTACATATGTAAAACACAGTACATGTGAGAGTTGACATGTATAAATAACTGTGCATAAGAGCCAGTGAATGTGTGAGTGGCTGTATGGATCATTGTGAACTTGTATCCAGGATTGTATAAGAGAGTAAATATGTTTTAGTATATGTTTGAATAAGTAAGGTGTGTATAACTGTATAGTTGTGAAAATGGAGGTGTGATCGATTGTTTGCATAACTGAGTAGGTGTGTGTGTAACTTCATGGATGAGTGACAGTCTGTGAGTGTCTGTTTATACTGAGTGTATCTAAGGTTATATTAGAGTCTGAAGAGGTTCATCGTATTATCACATGAATGATGTCATCAGTGATGTGATCAGTAATGTCAAATGAGATGTCATCAGTGATGTCATCAGTGATGTCATTTGAGATGTCATCAGTGATGTCATCAGTGATGTCATTTGAGATGTCATCAGTGATGTCATCAGTGATGTCACTGACCATGTCATGAATGATGTAATATGTGACATGATCAGCAGTGGATTGCGGGTGCGCGATATATAGTTAGTACAACTAACTATATATGGAATTTCAATGGTTTTGTGTGAGTAAAAAAAGGCTTTTTAAATGCTAATTCCTAACTATATATGGTCTATAACCTATGGTTTTTTCAGTGAACTTTCAAGGTTTTGTAAATGCTAATTCCTAACTATATATGGTATATAACCTATGGTTTTTTCAGTGAATATATATATATATATATGTATATATATATATATATATATATATATATATATATATAGAGAGAGAGAGAGAGAGAGAGAAAAGGGTTAACAACAATATTAATGTACTATATTTACAAAAAGAAGATACAACACATCCTCTCCTTATAGAAAGGAAACAACACATAATAAACATTAAATAAAGAAATACCACAAGAGGATATAATCAAGGAATATCATATGTGAGGCTTTCAATATAGCATGTCAGGGTACATAAACTGACATATTAACCTGTAACATACAGGGGCCACATTATAATGCAGAGCATTCTCCTTCACAGCGCTGGGCACACCTCTTAAAAGGTGCACCCAGAGCAATGAAGGAAATGCATCATATTATGAAGAATGCAATGCCCTCAGGGCAGTCGCAAACTCGTGCTGACGTGGGACAAATGCATGCATATGAAAAATGGAGCTGCTGCTTTGAAGCCGCTCCGTGTTTTCACAGTGCAGGTGGCACCCACCTGCACTTTTAAAGGGGTTAGAGATCCAAATGCAGGTGGGTGCTATGAGTGACTGCCCCCGCCTGCAAGGGGATGTCTGGGGGATCCATAGGACCACCTTTGCCCCCTCCAGAGGGCTGTTCTCAGGGACGCACTGACTGTGCACCACCTTTTAGGTGGCGTATTCTTAGTGGGTCTCCTGAGAGTTTCTTTGCTTCTGCGTCCCGCGTCTGTAATACACCACAGGTGCAGAGGCAATCGGGATTCCCTCATTTTCATGGGGCATGCCCCCATGCAAATGAGGGAACACCCCCTGAAGATATCACGGATGCTTTATGTGTGCCAGTGCTATCAGTATTACAGAAGGGGACGCACAAGCATCTCGACCTCTTCTGTAATCTGGAGGTGCCCCAGTGGTGCGCAAAGCGGATGCAAACACCCATTGTGCCCCCTACGTAAGACAAGGGCTTTGATTTCCAGCTTCTCATTAACTTTGTTCTTAGACAGATTAGACCTTCCAGGATTCATATCCCTTACAATGTTGCCCACTCCAAGTTGTACTATTATCTAATAACGTTTCATGACTTCACATATTTTCTTAGGAGAAAGAAACTTGGAGTTGTTTGCTTGAGGATATCTAGTTAATCTGACTCACACCACATCTCCTACATTCCACATCAATATGCTCTTAGCAATTTTATTATATCTCTCGTGCATTTCTGTTGATCTTCATGTATTTTATTCATAACACCTTCTCTATCAACCACTGCCATGTTTTTTCCATTTAGCCACAGTGGTGCTAATTTTGTTCATGGATTCCTTTCCTTCAAGGATAGAAATGAGAGATACCAGTGACAGAGTGGGGTATAGTGCGATACGATCATATTGTTTAGTTCAATGCTTTTTTTTTTTAATTGGCACAATTTCCCATGTGTAGTTGAATGTACTCCTTATCATTTTGTTTGAGGGCTCAATTAATCCATTTGCTCTAGGACAGCATAGTGCAGTTTGCAAATGTTTAATAGATTTACTTTTCAGAAACTCTTTCATTTGTGTTGAAGTAAATTGTACACCATTATCAGTTATAATGGTTTGGGATACACCTTCATTACAAAATAATTCACTTAAAAAGTTGATTATCACACTAGAGTTAGTGTAACCTACTATTTTGGTTACAACCCAATTTGTATGATAATTAACTAAGCACAGAAAACATTTTCTGCCTAGACCACAGTTTGTTGGTCAAATAATGTCCAATGCAACTTTAGTCCAAGGAGTGGAAGGGACTTCCACCGTGGATATTGGATTGTTCCTGAATTGTTTAGTTTTATCACTGTACGCACAGCTTACACACTGTCTTATACTGTTTTTAATCATGGAATCCCTACAACGCCACCAATTATGATTTCTAATCTTATTCTTTATTAGGCTGCTTCCTAGATGACCCTAGTGGGCTAACCTAATCATTTTTCTCATATAAATCTTGTGGGGGAACTTATTTGTTTACTCTATGCAAATTTTCATCTCTGGGATACAACTCATTCTGAATATCCCCAAAATCTTACAGAATCATTAAGTTCTGAACACCTCTTAAGCCATAATCATATCGCCAATTCTGTTCATCTACGGTACTATTGTTCCATTCATTTAGGACATCTAAAAGATCTGCTACCACAAATTCTTCTAGAATGCCATGCTCATCATTCTTACTGGGAATAGGCATTCTAGAAAGGCAGCTTTATACTATGGAAAACACAGAGAAGCAGCGTGCACTGGCATAACTTACAACACCTGATTATCCATTTACCATACTGTTTATCCATTTACCACATATTTACCATACCTGATTTAACAAGGTGGTATTATATTTTTCCGCACCTTCTAAAAGATTTCCTTGGGTTTCACATTGTTTGGAAAAAAGTGGAATTAAAGGGCATTTTTATCAAGTTCTCATAAAATGAAGTATGTGGAAGAATTTAATAGAATCAAAGCAGTGAGCCATTTTCCTGAACCTTCTTAAGTTTTGTAGGAAATTGGGTTACAGGTTGAATGGCGTTGAACCCTACTCAAGTAGCAACCATAATCTTTGTCAATGTGGGACACAAGTAAACCCCAAATTAACCTGTGCTCAACCTTTTGGTAGATTTGTTACAAAAGCAATCCGTCTTAACATAGAGGCCATGAGTAAAGTATGTATGCAACGTTCAAACTGTTATACAATTAGAATCTAACAGAAGAAAAATCCCACACCAATTTAGAAACTTAGAGTAACATGTAATACATTATTTGAGACTAAAAATCCAGTCTGTAAAATAGGAGATACACAATTTCAAACTTTTAAGTATAAATAATGTGTCGAGGCACAAAGCACCAATTGTGGTTATCTGGTCACGCCAGACCGGAGCAAAGTTACCAGTTCAGGCTGACCACGATGGAGCGTGGGTCAGATAGAGGGACCTAGGCCTGTTGAAGAAAGCTACCCCATAGCTCATTGCACACCATCACCCACACCCCAAAGCTCAAGTGTGGAGTGGTGTGGCTCACTGGTTAGAGGCGGCAGACCTGTAAGCAGAGAACGGCCCGGGACCAGGGTTCAATTACCGACGCGGCAGGATCTTGGACCAGGGTCAACGGACTCGATAATTCTCGCCTCAGTGCCTTCTCTAACCAGGGAACACACTCGGCAACTCTGGGCATTAAGCTTGCCTCATCTCTACAACGGCCCCCAGACGCCAGGGATGCCTGGTTTCACCCTGGAGATACCCAGAAAGGGACCATCTCACAGGGAAGACCAGGACGGATTCCCTAGAGGTCTACAGCGCCAGGACACTCGGTTAGAGTAACAGTGCGCTTTACAAGTATCCCACATTTACAAGACACACCATCACCCAGGCCCTCATTTCCAGCTGACTGGACTATGGCAATGCTCTCTACGCAGGGATTGCAGCTCACCCCCTTGGACAACTACAGAATGCCACAGTCAGACTTGTCCTGGATCTCCCTAGATGAACCCACATCACCCTGTACCTCAGGCAACTTCAATGGCTCCATATACAAAAAAGATGCCAGTTCAATACCCTGACCCATGCATACAAGGCCATACACAACTGCGGACCTTTGAACTTGAACCATAGCCTGAACTATCATCAGCCCTTTCACTAACCCTCACCCATCGCATTCGATGTTGCAGATGCAGAGGTCACACCTTCTCCTTCTTCTACCTAGCAGCAAAGACAAGGAACGAGCTACCCATTCATCTAAGGACCTCCCCATTTCTTCCACAGTTCTGAAAGTCCCTGAAGACCTGGTTATTCGGCAAATCAACTGGACCCTGCCAATGCCTGGATACCCTCAGACACGCTACACAAATATATTGATTGGTTAATTGAAAGCGTTGCGAGATCAGCATCAAAGGTGTGTCATGCAATGGCAGTTCTGAGGAAGCTGCATGGCTGCAATGCAGAGTCATCGAGGATGCTGTTGATAAGGGATAAGGGTCTTGCACTGCAAAGGCCTGCGTTGAAGATGCATCACACATCTGCAGTTCCAAAGAAGCTGTGAAGCTGCAATGTGAGGACCTGCGTAATCGACGAGGGGGCTTGTGCTGACAATGGCTGCATTGAGGATGCGTCTCATAACGATGATTCTACGGAGACTGCAGGCTGCTACTCAGACCTGCAAGTGGATATGTTGCGCTGCACTGGTTCTGCCCACCAGACCACAGCTGGCTTTGCAGAGCACCTTCAGATCCATTTCCAAGAGTGCAGGGCTGGGGTCGCACCACTTGGGGGGGTGTAGGACTTACAGCAGGAATGCTATCCCGGTGCTGGGTTCAAGGTGGTTGCAGCCTTTTTGGATCCTGAAGCTCTGATCATGAGACCAACCAACTAGCCCTTGGAGTCACTATGGATGTCCTGGCTTCAAGATACAGTTCCAGACCTTTTAATTCATGCAACAGGGCAGCAGGACAATAGAATAGCAGTCCCTCTTTCGGACCAGCACAGCAGTCCCTCTGAGTCTTCCACAGGTCCAGAAGTATACTGGAGAGTTGAATCTGAGGGTCTAATATGTATACCTGGTGTACACTATGAAGTAGGAGAAGGTTCCGAAGGTCTCCACCCTCAGAGGTGCTTGAAGTGTCCTGCCTTTCTTTTCTGCCCCAGCTTATCTGGGGTCTCATACGACTAGTGTCAGAACCATTGTGATGTGCAAGTGTGGTATGTGACAGCTCTTCCCCTCATCAAGTCAGAGATGGTCCATCCTGACAACACCTATTTGCCTTTGCCTCACTGTCTGGGATCAATACATAAAGACCAACTGCCAGCTACACCTATTCATGTGACCCAGGATACAGGCTGTAGGCACCAAATGGATTGGGCAAGAAAATAAATCCCAACATTCAAAAAGTGTCATTTTCGGAATTGTGACTTAAAATCCGAGATTACCAATAAATTACAATTCTTTTGACACAAAACTTGACATTCCTACAAATAATAACTATAGCATAGTTCATAAAAAAATTGTTTAATAGCACAATGTCATTTTAGAAGTTGTAATTGCCTGTTATTCATTTCATATTTTGCTTATATTTTTGCCCTTTACATAGTTTGTCTAAGTATGTAAGTAATATTCAGATTTACATAGGACAGCTAATCAGCTGTGAGGGTCTCTAGGCACTATTCCTAGGCACAGGGAGAATACATGATTTGCCCACAATCACAGGATATTGAGCCAATGCCGAGACACAAACCTGTACCCCCAGCTCCAAAGTCAGGAACTCTAGCTGTTACGCCACATCATCTCCCTCTCTTAAGTAAGTTCTGACGGAAGATTAATAAAACTGTGTCGGGGAACAGAAGTATCTCACAGAAGGGACCAAAACATCCTTCATTCATAGCTTCAAGACAGTAATGCCTCAACATTGGGTTGTAGCCCACCCAATAAAGGAAATCTGTCTTGCCTAAATGTGTGCACA
The DNA here is from genome assembly GCF_964261635.1 of Lissotriton helveticus. Classification (NCBI taxonomy): domain Eukaryota; kingdom Metazoa; phylum Chordata; class Amphibia; order Caudata; family Salamandridae; genus Lissotriton; species Lissotriton helveticus. The sequence goes on from NC_136059.1 coordinate 1,712,565,201, forward strand.
CACAAGCAGACATCCAAGGTAACTTCTGAAGGCTGGTCACCTCAAGGGTGAGATTTTGCGTGCATCCAAAGTCCCCCTTGGAAACAGTCATGGACAGCCCCAGGGGCATTCTGAAGACCCCTAGTGGTAAATTGCCTTCAGAGCCTGTATCATGGAAGTGCCCCTGGAACTTGCAAAAGGACAGATGTAAAAAAGAGTGGCAGGAGCCGCATCAACAGTACCTGCATTTGGCCATCCTGGAACACTGAGTTTGAGAGAGGCACTTTTGGACAGCAAGTTTTTCTATTGACTCTTGTGTCTGTCTGCTACACACTATTTTGCACAAGCTCTAAATGTGACTGGTAGCATTTGCACAGAAAACTGTACTTTTTATGGTAATACAATGCACAAACTCATTCTGATTTTGGCGCATTCTAAACGGTAGCTAAAATGCAAAATGTCCCCTGATGTTGAACTTTCATTTCCCTGCACGTCAGGTACCAGATGAACATGGCAATAGTATGAACTCGTTACTGTGGGTGACAGACACCATCCTGCAATGCTTTCATTTGCCTAATTTCAGATGTCCAGATCCTCAGCACACCTTGGTCAGGACAGCAGCTTTGAGGTTTTAGAGATGCCAATGACTCTTCCTTTTCACTTGTATAGTGTCATAGGACATACCCTAAACTGTACTTAACCAATATGATTTCAGATAGTCTCTTTATGCATTGCATTCCAGTCTTCATCACCTGTAGCAGGTTTCTGAAAATGTATTTAAACAAACTCTCAGGAGAAATTAATAGTCAGTGTACTCAAGTAGTAGTTGCCTACAGCTTTTTACTATTGTTTACTATTGTTAAACATCTTTACCTTCCGCTTGGCCTGGGTGCGTCTGAAAGGGCCGAAAGCAGTGTGTGGCTTGGCCTGGGGCCTGGGTGCGTCTAAAAAGCACTCTGGGCCGAAGATCGTCGGTGTGGGTCACAAAAAAATAAGAACAGCGGGAAACAATCATTCAAGACTCTCACAATTCTAATTGGTAGACGGTCGCCGCTGGCCCTCAAGCAGGGGCACACGCGACTGAGCGTGTCTGCGGGGACAATTACTGCAGCCTCTCATGCGCGCTGTTACTGAACTATCACATTAAACCAAATTACACGCGCCTGCTAACATCAGCCAGGGCTGTAGCCGGGCTTAGGCGGCGGATCACTACACTAATTACATGTGCCTGCTAACATGAACCAGGGCTGCAACTGGGCCTCAAGCGGGGGGACACGCGCCTGCTAACATCAACCAGGGCTGCAGCTGGGCCTCAAGCGGGGGAACACGCGAATCACCGTATCTGAATACGCACATTACACACATTCTATTTCATACCCGGACAACGTCGGGACGGGCTGCTATTCGTTTTAATAAATCTAGAATCTACAAGCTATTAGACATCTATACTAAAAATGTAAAAGCTCTAACATGTAACGTTAACGTTTTGCACCAATTTAGTGTTGTCAAGTCACACTGCAAGAAATGCTAAGATTCCATGCTTCATTTCTACCACATCTTTGTTAGAAAAATAAGTAATTAGTTATACAATTCATCCTAAAATCACTATGTTTATTGATTCCATCATTGTTCCACCTAACCCATTTTCAGTATTGTTTTTTTTATACATGTGCAAGATGCACATTTAAACTTTGTTTTCAGTGGTTTTGTATTAATCAGGCTAATCAAATACATTTGCTCTAACAGGCCCCCCTCTGATGGCAAATCAAGCTAACATCAAATTCCTCACATCAGATCGTCACCGATTACGGTACGGTGTCTTAATCCTTTTTCTTCTAAACTCTTCTAGAGTTTTCATTTTGTCATAATATTTACATTGTTTATTTCCAGTTCAAGATCAGATCTCGTTCTCTTTACTCCTCATTTGTTAGTCCCTTTATATTTACATAAATGAATAGCTAATATTATCAGCATTGTGAACAAAAAGATCGTTGTTAATGGTCTTAAAATTGAAATCACTAGTCCATTACCTGATTTACCTGATCATTTACTAACAGTTGTAAATCCTTTCCCTATCACTTCCCAGGTACCATCATTTTTCAACTCTTTCAGATCTTTATTTAAAATAGTAATATTTTTTGCATATTTGTTTAAGTCCCTACTCTGGTATGTAAATGCAACATTGTTGAACTTTTAACAAACAACAGAATCCGCCCACTTTTTCAAAAAGACTGTCAAGGGCAAGTCAATTTGGCATCACCATCGATCTAATCAATATATAGCAGAAAATCTTTCAAATGCATTAGCAGCTATGGGAGAGAGCTTTCTAATTTTATATGAGTTTAAGAATACTCCTATGGAAGGTATTAGAGCTCCACAAATATCACCAACTTCTTCACTTGAACTCACACTTCATTCTTCCACTTATTCCTTTAATTCTGATTCGATTCATTTTACGTGATACATTTTTGGAAAGACGTATCCCATACAGCAACTTCCATACAATCCCTTTGGTAAATTATAAAAAGCATTCTTTTCCCAAATATAATATACTCCAGGAAAGATAGCATCTTCCCAAATTCTTATGAATGTCAAATGTATAATCACTTGCCTAACACCTACAAATTTAGGGGCATCTGTAAAAGGAAATTGAGCAGGTCTGCTGCAAATGTATTTTGCAGCCCGCGTCATTCCTAAAACACAGGGATGTACCATATTTGCAAGAATATGGCGCACCCCTGTGTTTTCCCTAGTGCTGGCACTAAAAATAGATGCCTAGTGCCAACACACACACCCTTGCACCATAGTGCAAGGGTGCCTGCTTTGCAGGGATGATTGTTTATGTTCAGGAAGGTGTCCCTTCCTGCACATAAACAATCAATTATGTTGATTTGCTGTATCTATGTGTGCTTCATTCTGCAGCACACATAGAAATAGCAAATCACCATTATTTAATGATTTTTTTTGTGCATCAAGGGACACTTTCATGCAAAAAAAATCATTAATGTAGTTTTATTCTTTTTATGTGTGCTGTAGAATGCAAGATTCGGCAATGGTTCATCACTTATGTCAGGATGGGGCTTTTTACACAACTCAGTTACAGTCAAGCAATCTAATTCAGCTTCATCAATCACAGCTTAATTTCCAGGCAGTGGCAAGAGGGTTGAGGGGTTTAGAATGGTGCATCTCTTAAGAGTTACATTCTCTGCATCCAAATTAATTTGTTTGTACTTGGTCAAGTGTCTATTGTTAAGATACTGGGTTCCAGTATGGGTCAACTGTATCTCCACGGAGTGAGGCACAAACAGAATCAATGCTCAAGACTCAAATATGTAGATGCAACAGCTTTCAGCCATCAAGGCAATGCGGCAGCAGCAGGATCAAGAGTGGCAGAAAAATATGCCACTGGTCTGCGATTACTTCCATGCATTTGTGTCAATACTGAAAGAGCGCAACCTTTCCTTTCACTACAAAACACCACAAAACATTTGTTGTAGTTAGGCATTCTCGTAGCTCGGTGAAGGCAGTCATACAACTGCCATTCCGGGGTACCAGATCAGACGCGTATTTGTGTTTCAATCTCTATAGAGGTTTTGTTGTCAAACAAAATGTTGAAATCCACTGTCTGCAATAGCTCAGCATTCCTAATAACAAGCAGAATTCTTTATGAGTGGTTGGCGGACTCCTATTAAGAATCGCTGAGATTTTTCCTGTGACATTTTCCTTGCTCCTTTTTCAATTTGGGGTCCTAAATATAGGACTTCAGTTTGGCAAAATTGTAACCTAGTCAGGGATACCTTATCTCTATATAAACTGACGATCCTTAAGCAATGGCATTGAAAAAAAGGCCTGGCACAAGTCAATGACTGAAAACCATTCAGCCTTGCATAGAATCTGAAATAAGATCACAGCTGGATTTGGTACCACATGACAACATGGGCCTACAATTTCATCACCATGTGCAGATCCTGTACAATGCAACACTTGCCATTCAGCTTCTGCCAGCCCATAATGGGAGAGTTACTTGTACTTCCCATTATCTTTTATAGAGTCCCTTGCTCAATCATTTAGTTGATCACAGGAGTAATTCCAGCAATAGTATCTGGAGTAAAATTGTATTGCTGGATTCTTGGATATTCTGCATTCAGTTTGACAGTGATTCATACTGGTTCAACACCTTTGATATGTCTGATATGTTTATCTTTGAAGTCACAGACTTTAGGTAAGACATTTTCTTTCAATTCAATAGGCAAGTCATTTAAGCTCAATAGAGGATACATTCTCATCTCAGATTGTTGTCCAGCAAGCTTAAAAACAACATCCTCACCAAAAGTATTAAATTCAATACCTCTTGGAGTGCAATAGACGGAATAACTCATTTTACACAGTAAATCATGTCTGAGTAGATTCACTAGACTTGAATAACACACCATAAATCAGTGTTGATATTACAAAGACTCTATTTTAATAAGAAGTGGTTCTTGGATTGGGACACATAACCTTTTATTAGTAACTCCCAAAAAGTGGGTACTTTCTCCGAGTGGGGTAGTTTGGGAACCTCTGCTGTTCTTACAGTAGAGCAGGAAGCACTAGTATCAACAAGGAATGAGTCAGGATTCTTATTTCCCTTTCTGTCAACATATGGGACACTCTGGTCTACCGCTAATGCTGCGCCTAGCATGCAGTCCTCCTCCCCCCTCAGGCAACGTCAGGCTGTCAGGTCCTGATCGAAATTGTCTGTCTGAATAAAATACTGTTTTGATACATCTTGAATTTGGAAAGAATTTCTATTCATCTGGTGAATCTGATTTTGATTCATATTGTACCTTTATTATCTGAACATTCTGTTGACGTATTGGGCTTGAGGTATCTGTATTGTATGGTATGTATTAGAATTTTAAATTTTCGGTCTTTGCATCTGTTGAGTCTGACCCATGTTATTTCCCTGAAACTGTGCATACCCTCCATTCTGTATCTGATTCCTAGGATTATTCACATTAAACTCACACTCATGTTTCAAATGCTCTAATTTTCCTCACATGTGAAATGGATTTGTTTTCTTCAAAGCTGACACATCAACACTTATTCTAGAATCTATTTGCACACCCCAAACTCTACCTTGTGGCTAGAAATTCTCCAGTTGAAAACCATTAACACCCTGCATTATCGGAGTCGATTTAAATCCTCCCTGTGCTGGAACTGCATTCTCAAAGGAAGTATGTACTTTCTGTCTTGCTTCAATCTGGGCCATCATAAATTTTTCCTTCAATCAAATTCACAAAATGTAGCATGATGTAAAATATCATCTATCAGCTTACTTTACCAACACAATAAATTTGTCTGAATCATTGATGAAATCTTAGGTCTTAAACCAATCACACTCTGTAAACAAATTGACCCAAATATTTTTCTGCCGCATTTTCGGTTTCACTGTACTGTCAGAAAACCTGTATCAAATCTCTCATAAAAGGCATAAACTGAATCTTTAATCTCTTGTGATGTTCCATCTATTTTCTGCCTATGTAGTTATTTTTGAAAAACTTTAGTTTTCAGGAAAGTAATCACTTTTTGGTATTTCTTCAATACCACAGGAGATGGAGCACCAGTTCTAGGATACCTGTCCAGGGAAGACATGGCTTGGCAGTTTGGGCTGGACTGTTCCCATGAGGCACAGGGTCAAGACGAATTTGCATATGGCCATGTCCATGGCCATGATTAAACCCAGATCTATGACTGGGGGTGAATGGTTTGCCATTGTGCAACATTCCGTCCATAATCTTGTGTGTTTTGCAATCCACAGACATTTCACACTCTGCCTAAAATCTCTGGGAAATGTAATGTCGAACAAGGTGTTCAAATCAAACCACAAAACCTTTGAAATGTTCACGAACCTTTAAACTTGTCTGTACCATTCCACATAATTATCTCTCAACTTGGGGATTTAATTTGCAAATGACAAAATATCAGCTTTAGTCCAAGGCACATGCACGTGTCCTCCACCAGGTACTTCTCTCATTGGAAGCATCTGTATCTCTCCAGCCCTCCATTGATAGGTATCTGCAATCTAAATCTCTGTGTTTCCTTCTTTTTCAACCATCAACTTTCTCATTTCTCTATTTCACCCCATTTATTGATCAATGTTATAATCTGTAATTTAATTCCAGCTGGCCTCATGTTTGCAAGATCTTTGTCACTAAAGTCTAATCTGTACAACTTTTACAACACTTTTTATTTCTGAACATCAATTTCGCATTTCTGAGCCAATTCAATTAGCTTTTCATGTGTCAGTCTGGCTCTTAGAGTAATATCTTTACTAAGAAACAATAGTTCCTCTTTCTGGTAGGTGTCTAATCATGATGAGCTAAGAGTTCCCACAATCATTTCTTCTAGCTCTACTTTCAGCTTGATCACATTTAATGTTTTTTCCTTTTCATGGGACTGAAACATTTAGAGATTATGAATTGGGGTACTAAATACTTTACGCCCATCATCAAATTCTTGAGGAGTAACTCCAGATATTTCTCTCAAATTATTAGAATGTAAATCTACAATAGTCTAATCTCTATTTTTTCCAGGTTGCATATTTAATTCAAATGTATCTGGAACTGTAATTCCCTTTGGCACAGTATTTTCAGAAGCATGGTAACTAAATTCAAGAGGATCACATGTTCTAGGGATACAAAAAGGTTATAACCTCTGTACCATTTTACACTTCGGATCAAATTGTGTCCAGTTTGAATAGAAACTGTACTGTTAGTGGCAGTAGTATTACTTTGAGTCTAGTAACTGCAACAGTCAAAGCATCTTCAGCTTTTATTTCAAATGGGTTCAATGGATCTGTTATTCCTGCCCCCCCCTTATAGGAGAAATCACTGTAGCCTATTTTGGTACCCCAGGTATTACACAGTCATTTGGAATTCCAGCTGTAGTACTACTTGACACACCCGCATTCTGGGAATCATTATATGACGGCAGATGACTTATTAACAAATCATTCAAAAGTACTTTTTCGTATTTCAATATGCTTCATTTCTCTTTCTGTTTTCCATTCACCTCTAATTCAACAGGTAATATTGGCTATAATCTAGTTCCCTTAACAATATCTGCGCTTCATGCTTTCTTTTGCACATCCCACTGAGCTTCTGCATAATGATCTACTGTTCTTCTGTATCTTCCCTTGTATTTTTCTTTCACTTTTTGATTTGTAACGTGTTTCCAAGTATTTAATGACTCAAATTGGGCAGCTCTTGGTAGTGGTTCCAATTCATAGAATCTCCTCCTCAGATTCTCAATAATTCTCAAGTTAAATGTCCCATAATGAGGAAACTGTAGTGCCTCGTCTTTTTCTGTAAGTTCTTGCCAAAATTCGAGCCATAGGCATGGATGTAATCCTTTGTCCATCAATACAAAGTGCCCTGGCGTATGCACATGTGATGCTTCTACTCTTACCCTAGCAGGTATTGTGTCACCTCCCTTGATTAACTTTCGTAAAGCCTTGAAAAATGTCCTTATTGTTCAATTTTGTATTCACTAGTGTTTTCCGAAAAATCCAGGAAATTGCATTTTCCCACAATTCTCTTTGTTCAGCAGTCTCAACCAATTACAACGCAGCTCTCTATAACGTTGTACACCAATCTCAGGGCGGCTTTACACCAACCGACTAATCACAGCGCAACACACTGTGACATCAATCTCACTCCTTACAGCAGCTCACCCTCCTTTACAATATACTTTGGCTTGTTTTATAAGCAAAACCACAAACAATATGCAAGATTTTCAACATAAAACTCTCTGCTCCACTAAGGAAAAATGTCTCTCACTCAAAGGTAATACAAAATATCTTATTTCTATACTTATTCTACCATTCACTTCAAATTAAATCTTGACCAGCAGTATTTCACCCTTAATTGATACAGTTATTCTGTGTGCACCTGAGATCAACTATACCAATCGTATACCACTAACACATTATCAAGTCCCTATCCATAGATGTTGTCGATGACGCCTCATTACTAACACCACAATACAGCAGACAACTTACTTAGGACCCTATTAACTTTGGCAGTCTACCAATGAGACCACTACCACGGCGGTCCCAGGAAGACTGCCAAGACTTTGGTAAGCCCGCCTGCCTGATTATGAGTGTAATCCAGGGCATGTGGGCGGTGCTGTGGTGATCTCACTGGGACGGTTGTGTTAGCTCACAGGAGAGCTTAACCAGCATACCACTGCCTACAGCATGTGGCATTCACCATGTTATGCATGCCAAACAATTAATGAACAAGAGTGCAATTCCATGGGGGCACAATATGTGCTCCGAGCATGCGCCCCAGGCCCAGAATCAACCGGGGGCCCTGTTAGGGCCCCTTTACCGGCATGTCCACCATGCGTTTCATGGCGATGTCCCTGCCATAAAAAGGATGTAAGACATGCAGGTTGGAATATGCTCGGAGGTGCAGGCATCAGCACTGCCAGCATATTCAGGCCGTTATCAGAGCACTGCTGCAGCGGGATCCTTCATCCTGGCAGAGGCGGTGGTCTTTTGGGGGGTCCCACTGCCACATCCGCATTAGGGCTGGGTGGTGGTGGTCGGACTGTGAGTACGGTAGTCCCAGGACCACCCTACTAATAATATGGCCCTAAGTGTCATCTACACTACGACCACCACATAGGTGTACATCCCATGACCTTAGGCCACAAAGGACCCATTAACAACTTCAGCTTCTTTGCACTAAGTGCCACAATCATTCATGAAAATGTAACCATTATGTTATGTTATGTTATGTTATGTTAATGGCATGTGTAATGCGCGCCGCTGCTCCAGCGAAGGAGCGTCCCGGCGCCCGACACGGTAGCCACACAACATAACGAAAGGACAGATTTATTTTAAAAATTTGAGTTTTAACAGGGCTATGGAAACAAGAGAGTCTTAACGGCCCTGCGAAAGGAAAGCAGGTCAACAAGGGTCCGGATTTCATGAGGCAAAGCGTTCCACAGAGCGGCTGCCCGAACCTTGAAGGAACGACCCCCAGCTCGACTACGGTTAAAGCGTGAAACTACTGCCAGTTCGTGATCTGAGGAGCGGAGGGAACGGCCAGGGATATAGGGGCACAAAAGGTTATGCAGTATTGGAGCAGAGGGGCCTTTTAAGATCTTAAAAGCCAGACAAAGCACCTTGAAGTGAATCCGCTGCCTGACAGGCAGCCAGTGTAAAGCACGCAAGGTGCAAGAGACCGAGCAGAACCTAGGAAGGCCTACAACTGCTCTGGCTGCTGCATTTTGCACTCGCTGGAGACGCGTCAGCTCGGCCTGATTTAACCCGATAAAAAGGGAGCTGGCATAGTCTAGCCGAGCCAATATCGTCGCCTGAACCACAAGTTGGCGGGTTGCGGCATCAAAATATTTGAGTGCAGGTCTCAGGTTGCGCAGAATGCCAAAGCAGGAAGCCGCCGTCCTTTTGGTATGGCTAACAAAACTGAGTAAGGGGTCCAACCACACCCCCAGATTTTTTGTCTCCGAAACCGGAGTGGGGGTGGGACCCAGCTCCGAAGCCAACCAAGTATCTCCCCAGAGATCCGGCCGCTTGCCAAAGACCATCACCTCTGTTTTTTTGGCATTCAGTTGGAGACAGTTGGACGTCATCCAACTGGCCACCGCCCGAAGTCCATCCCTGAATCTTGGGGCCTCCACCTCGGGATCCCCGCTGATCGTGACCGCTAGCTGAGTATCATCTGCGTATGACACCATAGTCAAACCGCAGAGCTTCATAACCTCAGCTAGCGGCCTCACGTAGAGATTGAACAACGTGGGACTCAGCGAGGAACCCTGCGGGACCCCAAGCGACAGAGGATGAAATTTGGACTGGTAGGGCGGGGCGGCCACACAGAAGGACCGATCCGCTAGAAACGACCAGAACCACTGGAGTGCAATACCAGTCACACCTGCCTCCTCGAGGCGCTGCAAGAGGATCTCATGCGAGACAGTGTCAAAGGCGGTGCTCAGATCTAACAAAACAAGCGCCGCCGTTTGACCTGCATCAAGCACTGCCCTCAAATGCTCGACCATAAATAGGAGAGCTGTCTCCGTACTGTGACCAGCTCGAAAACCGTTCTGCGTATCATCCAGAACGTTGGTACGCGACAGATGGTCAGTGAGGGCGGTGTTAACATGCACCGCCGCGAGTTTGGCTGGCCACGGGAGAAGTGAGATGGGTCGATAGTTCTCCGATTTACTAGGGTCAAGAGATGGCTTCTTCAAAATGGGCATTACTACTGCCTGCTTCCACCTCGAAGGCACCCGGCCAGATGTAAGCGAGATGTTGATCAAATCGCAGACTGGGTGAGAGAGTATCGCATCTCTGAACATTACTGGCTTGAGCGGATCTGCCGGAGACCCAGATTTGACTTGGAGAGCCAAAATCTTAAAAGTCTCCGGAGTAAGACAGGGGAAAGAGTCTAACACCAACTGTCCAGGCACAGTAAGCGGCCCGGCGCCAACCTGCGCAACAGTAGGGAAGGCTCTGTAGATGGTTTGAACCTTCTCCAGGAAAAAGGCCGCCAACGTTTCACAATGAGCGTTAGAGCTGATGGTGTCGGTCGCGGGCTTTTTTGCTACGAGGTCCGTAAGAGCCTTAAAGATGGTTTTAACCGGATTTAAGCTGTTGCGAAACTCCAGTGCATAGAATGCGGCCCGGGCTCTGCAGACAGCTCGATGATAAACCTTAACAGTAGCCATATAGAAGATTTTTTTGCTCTGATCATACGCTCTCCGCCAGTCTCTCTCTGCACGTCTGCAGGCACTTTTCAGTGCACGCAGAGTACCATTATACCAGGGGCTGGGATCACGAGGTCCGCATTTACTCTGTATCATCGGGATAAGGGAGTCAAGGGCCCTGGTTACCCATTCGCAGAAATGGTCATAACCCGATTCCACATCCTCCACTAAGCTTAATGGATCTTCCGTAAGAAGGCGGTAAAAGTCTTCCAACCTTAATTTGCTCCAACGCCGCCTGGGCACAGCACGCAACAAGGACTTAAAAGGAGCCTCTGACAGTGGGCAGTGAATCGTCACCAACGAGTGGTCTGTCCAAGGCATGGGAAGGGAGGGGGCCACCTTTATCCCCGCTAGATTTGAAAAGAAGGGGTCCAGAGTATGTCCCCCAACATGGGTGGAATCCGAGACCAGTTGGACCAGTTGAAGGGCCTCAAGATCAGCCCCCAACCTGCCCACTGAGGGTAGGGCCATGATGTCAAAGTGGAGATTCAAGTCTCCAATGATGGAAAAGTTGGCACACCCTACTGCCAGTGAACTGACAGCCTCAGGGAGAGCCTCTCGGAATGCCACATCGCTGCCCGGCGGACGGTAAATAAGCAACCCTGAGAAAGTAAAATGAGATGTAACCGAAACCTTAAACAGGGCGCTTTCACAGCCCGCGATGTTTTGAACTCTCCAGGTACAAGGGTAGCAAGATTTTACAGCGAGCGCTACTCCTCCGCCCCTGGAAGAGCGATTGAGCGAGAAGGTGGAATACTCGGAGGGAAACGCCAAATTAAGGACAGCTGTGTCAGAGTCCTGGAGCCAGGTCTCTGTCATACAGAATATATCAGGAGGTTCGTTACCCATAAGGTCCGCTATGTCCTGATGGTGTTTTACTAACGACCTTACGTTCAGGTTCCAGATGGTAATATGGTCCAGAGGGCTGCTACTGCTCCAATATCCCCCAGTAAGGAGGGTGCTTCAAGCAGCCACCTGCCGCACGCGTACCGATAAGGGCCACACAAGGGGTCAACACGGGCTCCGTCGCAAGACGGTAGACGGTGGCGGACAAACATAAGGGCTTCCCTGGTATAGGAGAGCATCGTGCATAGGTGGCAAGAAACAGAGTCCCCGCCAGACCCGCGCGACCGAGCGCGGACGGGCGCAGACGGGCAGGACTCTGGCACGACTCCGGCTAAGCGAGGGCGCCACCGCTGCGCGTTACCGCTGCGCAAGGCAGGGAGCTTTAAATACCTGTCCCTCAGTAGCTCCTGCGCACTAGAGCGCTCGCCGGTAGTAGCCCCTGAACACACCACCACCACACCACTCCAAGATGGCGGCCAATACCAAAACGAACCCCACCCCGGAACCGGACCCGCACAAGCGGCGGTGAAAGAACTATAATAGTGCAGGTAAGGGGCTTTAACGACTTTGTGGACTTTAACCACTTTGTCACGTCGCTCAACAACACCAAGCCATATCAAGAAAATAATACAATCTAAGCAAAAGTAATCACAATGCGCAACCCAACTCTACTTATACTCCTTTGCTGCTAAAGTCATCAAAATCTGTCAGCTATTCCATCACTCCTTCTGCCAAACATGGCATTTTTACTTTTGGACTGGACAAGGGAAATCTAATTTTGGGGAATCCTAAATCCTCAAATGTACAAGGCAAAACCAAAGCTGTGTTACCAAGATTATGGCAGTGGAAGCCCTCTTTCAGCGGTTGTCTAGCAGTGGGCCCATAGGAGTGCAATCTTTCAAATCTACTTTCTAGACTTTACCACAGAGGCATTGGTCCTCTGAAGGACCTTTCTTCGTTGTAATAAGGGGTGAAAGTCTAAGATAATCTACTATTGGCCTATCCAACGGGGACCATTAATTGGTAGCCAACTCTCAGGCACAGTTCCATTCAATATCAAATAAATGGATCAAAACAGCTCTTTTTAATGAATGAATTATTGTATTAGAGATTCAAAATTAATACAAGCAAGTAACATCTTTGGCAATTCTGTCATGCTTACTAATGCAAAATAAAGCAAATAAGAGATTACAAAGCATGGTTTCCAAAGTAAAGGATGGTTCAATAAAATTCTCTCAGTGTTGATAGAGGATTCAAGGTAAAGCCCACTAGGGTAACGTCCATAAGTATAGACAAAGGGCAATGAAGCGTTAATCAACAAGTTTAATTCTGGATTCTCACCAGGCAGCTCCAAACAGCCCAGCAGATCGGTTCATTAGCATAAGGCCATAGCAAAAACTAGAAAGTTTGGCTGGCAGAAAAGAGTCAATTAAGTGAGGGAACGATGGGAAAGCCACAGTTCTCAAAGCATCGACAACAGAGTCCTCACGAAGCCAAAACAGATGAGGGAGAGAGCAAGTGAGTGAACCCACTCCTCCTAAATCTAATAGTCTTTGTGGTGCATATTTGTCATCATGACATTTGTATCAGTCCACTGTTGTTTGATCACAATATGACCAGTCTTCCGTTCACCAGGTACAAATTGATATTCCAGGATATTTTCCCATACGAGTCATGAGAAAGAACAGTACATTGCCTACTAACAGGTTTGTCAACAATAAACTTAAACATAGCTGCTTGTCCATGGATACAGTCAAAGGTTAGGTTCTCATTAAATCCACACAAAGTAGAATGTAGGAAAAGTGTCTGGTTTGTTCTTTAATGAATGTGGCATGATCAGAACAAATATGCAACATTTAAGAGCATGTTAAATTTCATTTCATCAGGCCCTGGAAAAGACACGGCCTAAAGAGAATGTTAATTCAAACATCTTTTAACCCCTTGCATGCTGATGACGGCCCCCAGCCGTCATGCACTACAGTGCTCGTGTGCTGATGACGGCTGGGGGCCGTCATGACCGCACCAGCGCTGAAATCTGCAGCACAGGAGCAGATTCGGCCCAGCATGGAAGGGGTTAAACTCATACTTCATTTAGTCTATAACTGCTAATTTATGTTAAAAAGCATTAGAAAATCACTCAAATATATCATATATAAGCATTCTGTAACATTTGTCAGTGGATAATACACATAAATATGCAACTGTTAATATGGCCTTCTACATTCTCAAAGTAGCAATGTGTAAAATATTTTTTAAATCATTTGACTAAAATCTTATTCATGAATCTAGAATCTATATAATATTAGACATCTTGACTAAACTTTTCAAAACTCTAACATGTAACATAAATCTTTTGCAGTGATTTGGTATTGTCAAATTACTCTGCAAGAAATGCTAAGTTTTCATGATTGTTATGTTATTTTAAAAATATTTATAAAGTGCACATACACCAAATGGTTTCTTGGTGCTGATTAAAGAACATAGCTTGTAGCTTATAAACCTATTTATATGCTTGAGTAAACAGATATGTTTTCAGGATTTGTCTAAATCTGCAGTAACCACCATGGATCTGATATTAGATGAAAGGGAGTTCCAGAATCGAGGGGCTAGTACAGAAAACCTAGCACCTCCTAGCCTCATCTTCCTAAAAGGCAAATGACCAGAAGGTTGAGATAATAGGGGCTCAAATTACGAAGAGAAACATACCTATGAATGTGTGAGGAAATGAACTCGAGGAAGTTGCCTTGCAGGGATTTAAAGATGGTACAGCCGCAGGTCAGTTTGACGTTTGGAGACCCAAGACCGGACAGCTGAATTGACTGGGAATGCTCTTTGAAAAAGACACAAACCAGTTGGGCATCTTTTCCTGGTTGTCGCGGACTCTACACGGACCACCAGAATTTCTTGGTTGACCGTGTCGAAGGCCGCGGATAAGCCAAGGAGCACAAGCGCCTGAGTAGTGCTCATGTCCGCCTCTTCCCTCATTACATCCAGCACAGTCAGAATTACTGCCTCAGTTGAATGAGATGAGCGGAAGCCCGCCTGATGGTTTTCCAGAGAATGAGATTGCTCAAGGAAGGAGCAGAGACAGTTGGCAACATGTGATTCTAACAAATTGGCCAGAAAAGCAAGCAATGAGATGGGTCGATAGTTAGTCAAAATTAGTGGGTCTGAACCAATGTTTTTGACCAGTGGAACCACAATTGTTCCTTAAAGGCACTTGGGACTAGGCCCCGAGTTAGAGAGACATTGAGTAATGATAGAGCAAGGTCAAGGAATACAGAAAATACTTCTTTTAAAATTTGAGGGGGCAGCTGTCAGAGGGAGAGCCAGATTTTACCATAATCAGTAAGCCAGAAAAGTGTTCCTTGCTGATAGGATGCAATTCAGACAAAATATGGGAGTTCTTAACAGCAGCCGGTAAATTCCTGGGGGAGGGGCTTGAGAGGATGCTATCATTGATAGCATAAATTAATCAATACAATAAATTCTGTGCTTCACAGAAGGATTGAGTAGGTGGTATTTTCACAGTCACTCTGTCAGGATTAGATAATTCAGACACAATTGAAAATATATCTTTTGATTTATTAGTTTGAATTCAGAATCTTTCTGGAAAAATAGATGGCGTTACCTTGTAGAATAGAATTTTTGTATTGTTTAAGCTGAGCCTGATAAATTTTTCATGAGAGTAGTTCCATCTCCAATAACGTTAGCTGTAGCGGAGAATCAGTTTAGCAAGTTTAAGATCATCAGAAAACCATTCAGATAACTGAGGTTATCATTTTTGGAGACAAGCTTGATATTTGGCCAAAAACCTGGTGGCCTGTTTCTCTAGGAGCCTGCCCTGTTCCCTGTCTAAGTGCCAAGAATCTAGGCGTCATTGTAGACTCCTCTCTGTCACTAAAGTAACAAATAAATAGAACCGTCACAACTTGCTTTGGGATACTAAGGACTCCTAGGAAGATCTTTCCTTTTCTCCCCCTCTCAGCGTGGCAAACAGGCAGTTGTTGCCCTTGTGGTATCTAGGTTGGATTATTGCAATGCCCTTAATTTAGGAATAAATGGGGGACTTCTGCATTGACTCCAACTAGTGCAGAATGCAGCGGCTAGGCTGGTGATGGGTCTCCCTAAATTGCATGCCATCTCATCCACCATTAAGAGCCTTCACTGACTCCCTCTTGCGAGGAGAATTGTGTTTAAAGCACTGTGTACGGTACACAGGGCCTTGCACAACAAGGGTGCTGAAGGCATTAATAAACTGTTTCACAGATATATTCCGAGCAAGAACCTGAGATCCGCTACTAGGAATTGGGTAACTGTTTCTAGGTTCAGGAAAGCCAGATGGGGGGGGGGCTTTCTCGCAGTTGGGCGCCAATTTGTGGAATTTGCTTTCTCTCTCAATCTCCAATTTGGAACTACATTCTGCCTTTAGGAAATCTATGAAGACCTGGCTTTTCTCTTGCTCCAGTCCTCATCTCCCTTAAACCTTGAGTTTTAGTAATCTGTGAACTTTGATATACTGACCCTGTCTGCAGCGCCTTGATGCCTTCGCGCTTTAAAAGTTTTATATTCATTCATTCATTCATTCATTCATTCATTCATTCATTCATTTCTGGCATTATGGTGCCAAGTCTGCCTAACTTTTCTAAGAGGAGCATAAATATTGCTGGTATCTATTAACCATGCATTGATATTTTCCACAACTGGACCTATATTCGTGTGTTTAGTAGGCAGGGACATAGCTAAACACATTGATATTGATATGAGTACAATTCCTGGCTAATGGCTGAGTACTAGCTCGGGGATTGGATACGGCCAAACTGCTAAGAGTGAATTTAAATAGAAAATTGTCACACCAAACACAAGGAGCAACTATTAAATTAGTCACAGTAAGGTTAGTGGTCCAGACTTGATTGAGAGTATGTCCTTTTATGTGAGAAGGGAGCTTCACATGCTGTTAAAATTCAAGCAGTTTAGTAATTCGGTTAATCACAAGAATCCAGGAACACCCGTCACTTCATTAGCCCAATAGTTGAAGTCTCTAATTACCAGAATTTTAGTGGGGTCAATCCCCAAATGAAACAGTTATTCCACCAGGGAGTGAGGAAAATAGGGCATGTGGTACTGAGGTCTATAAACCAACACAAAATTCAAAGGGGTAAGGCTGGAATCAAGTTTAATTACCAGACTGTGGACTAAAGTAATATCTATGACAGTCAGGGTAGTAAACTTCAGGTCATAATGGATTATGGCAGCAACACCTCCACCGATTTTGCCAGTGGACTGATTAGGTCTGAAGAAGGGAGTAGTCATCTGTAAGTGCTGCGTGGATGTTAGGGGAGGATCTGGCAGAAAGCCAGGTTTCAGTTATTTATTTATTTAAAGAGTTTTATGTAGCGCTGGCTAGACCCGTAGATATTAGAGTGCTTTACATAAGGTCATGAAAGTTACAACAATAATAACAATTTTACGTTTCATCCAAAAATATGAGACACGTTAACGGAAGAGAAGGAGAGATCAGTAGAGAGGGAAGGGGGAGAGGGGGAGTGAGAGGGAGAGGACGATTGGGAGGAAGGAATAAGAGACAGAGGTAAAGTCAGCCCCAAGACCGAATGGGTAGGTGATGGCCAGTGAGGTAGTCTGAGGCCTGTCTCCCCTATAGCTCTCAAGGAAGACCCAACGGGTATTGGTCAGACAGGTGGATAGAAAGGAGAGCAAGGCAAAAGCAGAAAGGCAGGAATACAATGAGGGGGCGGGTGGGCGAGACAGGGAGGAGGGCAGAAAACTGTGCCCAAGGTCCGGCTGGGCAGGTGACGGTCAAGGGGTGAACCAAATCCAATCTCCTCATTAGCTGAACAGAGCAGCTCCACCGGGCGTTGGACATAACCCTCGGTCCCCGCTGTCAGACAAGAGGCCATAAGTCCTCAGGGAATGTCAGAGCAGTGCAGGGGCGGGTGGGGGAGGGAGGTCATGGTCATAAAGAGATCTAGAAGGCGTCTTGAGGTCATGCACTGTCCAGGAAGGGTTGAGTAGGTAAAAGTTCAGCAAGGGGGAATAAGTCACCAATGTCGGCCATGGTGGGGTCAGGCATTCTGGGACCCTTTTCCAAACCGAGAGTGTGCCGAGTACGGCAGAGCTTTGTGGAGAAGGAAGGGTCGGACTCCCATTAGTTATTACAAAGGACACAAGATCACCCCCGGTGTCCCTAGGCTCTTGAGGCGTAGCACAGACCCTGAAAAGGAGCTGGGGCACATCTCCCATTACGGTGGGCAGTGCAGTGGGAGCCCCCATTTTGTCTTACGCAGGGGGTTAGGGAGGACTGTTCACCTTGATCTACGGAAAACAGGTGCCTCTAGGCTCAGGACAAACAAACCGGCATGTCCGCTGCAGGCAAGGGATGTTTTCCGCGCGCAGCGTACGAGCCACACAGCTCCGGCATTTCAAAAGCGGGTCCGTTCCATCCCAGGCGCCATCTTGAGGCAATATCGCTGGGTAGGTCATTTGCCGATATCCCGGTGTTACAGCGTCTCGTTTGAACAGCGGCCACAGTGGCAGACACTCCCGACCTTCAGACGTTAGGAGCTCGCTTAATTAGCTGTTGAAATGGGGTTTGCAATGGAGTTTAAGCTAAGTCATACATCTGACTTTGCAGAGATCAGCAGCTGGAAAATGTACAATTGATGTTTCACCATTGACCACGTGTTTAATTAGAAGACTGTTAACTGATTAGTCATGATGTTCCATCTTCACAACATCTTTGTTATAAATATAAGTATTTAGTTATCAAGTTTATGTCAAAATCACTATGTTTATTGATTCTACCATTCTCTGATTAACCAAGCACACTTTTACGGTGCAGGATGGTTTAACTTAACTCATTTTCAGTATTGTTTTTCTACACGTGTGCGAGGTGCACATTTAAAGATCATTTTTAGTGGTTTTGCCTTAATCAGGATAATCAGTATTTTCGCTCTAACAATATCTAGAAGAGAAGACCACAGCCAGGCATTCTAAATCCACATATATATATATACCTATGTGGTGCATATATCTCAAAGTAGGGCCCTGTGGCATTAGAGATAGGAAATCTATACTCCGGGCCACTGGAATTATACGATTCTGCCATAGTGGCATTTTTCGCATAAGTATGAGTTTGCTGCATTTGCCACATAATCTATCAATTGGTGCTGATTGTAAGAAAAAACATGTTTCTTTCTTAAATGGATCAAGAGCTACTAAAAACATGACATCACCTGTTTCTTTGCACTGGAAGGCCTGTGACAAAGGTTGATTGGTCTTCTTTAAAATGCCTATGATGTATTTGGGCGTTAAATTGGTACTAACAAGGTTAAATCTTTTCCTAAACAATGTTAACTAAATGTAAAAATAATGAAATAATGTTACAAAATGTCCCACATTAGGTGGCACAATTTGCATTTTATTGCTGAAAAATTTAGTCAACACTGCAGCCTAATTTGGAGGCATATTATCAAGCAGGGCGTTAAAATTATCGCCGTTTTAGCGACAGAAAACTGCCGCTAAAGTGGTGATAACGGGCCTGATAAAATGCCCTGGAGAATTCCAATAAAAGGCCATGTTCACACCAAAACATGGGTTTCTATTGGAATTTACAAGGCCAAATTATCAAGTCCATTATCACCACTTTAGTGGCAGTTTTCTGCCGCTAAAACGGCGATAATTTTTAACGCCCTGCTCGATAATATGCCCCTAGGTCTTCCTCTACTGCATAATTCCATCAGCACTGTCTCCTCTTCTATATACACACTTACCCTGCAATCTTTTGTCCCTCTATATTCTGGCCACAATATTCTTCTATCTCAATATTGTTGGTGTCAATATTCAGTAGAATAGCTGAAGAGATTGCTGCTTTAAAATGATCATTTATTGTTTATTTATTCAAACAGTATTTGATTTTCTCTGTCAATATGATGTAAATGCTGGGAATGTGATAGTAGATAATCTGAAAATCATATACTTTACTGCTTTTCAAGCATGAAAGACTGTCGTTTAACAGAAGAAGCGAGCACACATTTATTTGGTTAGACATTTTTATGCATGCAGTTGTATAAACTGTGTACATTAATGTGCAAAGAGGGTTTCAATACCGGAGAGAATAAGCAATGAAAATATAATAAAAGTTGTTTCAAAGACTGTTGAAACAGGTACAGTATACTAATGAGAAAGGATGGATAAGAATTGTGACCCTATATGTGTTTTTTATTTCACTGCATGCATTTCTGCTCAACTGGCATATTTTTGAAGAGGTAACAAGCTGGATTGGGCCAGTGTTCATGTAAATCAAGTGGTCATTGACCTCCTCGCCAACACTGATGACATCCACGCCCTCCTGGACCAGAGCCAAACAGGAGCCCTCACCCTCCTGGACTTGTCAGCAGCCTTCAACACCGTCTTTCACCTCACACTAGACACCAGACTCCATGACGCTGTGATCCAAGGAAAAGCCCAAGACTGGATACGCTCATTTCTCACGGGCAGAACACAGAGAGTCAGACTCCCGACCTAACTCTCAGTACCAACAGAGATCAGATGCAGAGTATCCCAAGGATCCAGTCCCACCCTCTTGAACATCTACATGGCCCCCCTCACTACCATCGTCAGAAACCACCTGCTCAATATCGTCTCCTATGCTGATGATACCCAGCTCATCCTCTCTCTCACCAAAGGACCCAACATCACCAGGCACAACTTCCAAGAAGGGATGAAAGCTGTCGCAACCGGGATGAAGAACGGCTGCCTGAAACTCAGCTCAGAGTAAACAGATGTTTTCATCCTTGGCTCCACCCCCTCAGCTTGGGACAACATCTGGTGGCCCCCAGAAACCCACCCACCCCGACAGACCATGCACAAAACCTTGCCATCATACTGGACTCATCGCTCACTATGAACTGCCCGAACAACACGTCTCCTCAGTCCGTTTCAACACCCTCCGCATACTCCGTAAAACATTCAAATTGATCCCCCCCCAAATAGAAAAACGGTCACTTCCACCCTCATCATTATTAGACTGGACTAGGGCAGCGCCCTCTACAAAAGAATCAACAAAAAACTCCTTTGCAAGCTCCAGACTGTCTAGAACATCGCAGCCAGACTAATCCTTGACATCCCCAGGCAGAACCACATCACCCAACACCTCCACGATCAGCACTGACACCCTGCCGAAAGAAGGATAACCTTCAAACTGCTCATGCACTAGTAAAAGGCATCCACAAAATCGGACCACAACAACGGTTTCTCCTTCCACACCCCCAAGAGAAACCTCCGTTTAGCCAACCTCTCTCTGGCCACTATCCCATGCTTCAACAGGAACAGAGGGGGTGGAAGCTACTTCGCAGCCAAGAACTGGAACTACCTCCTCCTCCACCTCCGGCAAAGACCCACACTGCTCCAGTTTAGGAAAGACCTCAAGACTTGGCTCTTCAGATGACCCCCAACGGTACTGCACCCCCCGAGTGCCTTGAGACTCTAACGAATGAGTAGCATGCTTTACAAATCCCTGATTGATTGAAAGAAGGTGTTAAAAGGAGAAATGGTTTTATTTCTCCTTTCTTTTCATACTTTGCATGTGTGCTGCACACATACAAAGTAGGAAAAGTTCTCAAGTGTGTCTAAGCATAGTATTTTTTACTGGAAGGATACCCTTCTAGTACCACACCTATGGCAGTCTCAGGCAAGCATCCTAGCACTAGGGCACTAAAGTGTGTGCCTGGCACATGGCTGCGAAAATCTGCGACACCGCTAGGGAGAAGGGAGCCATATCTCTGTAGATATGGTGCTCTCCTGCTCTCTCCCTGTCACGCAACACAGCGCATTTTTTATTGCTGCGCTGCGTTCTGTGATTCTTTTGGAATCTGGGCCATAGTAGTGTATTTGTAATTATAATTTTGTATTGTGTTTATATAGTGCTTACTCATTTTGATGAGGTACTAAAGCACTTTGCGGCGAGTAGCACGTTGCTCCATAACCCAAGGTGAGAGGGGAAATAGAAAGTAGATTAGTAAAATGAACTTCCTTTTCCTTTCCATGCATTTACTCTAGTGTTTTATAGATAATAGATTAATTGAAATATCGGTAATACTATGTGTGGTACTACTGTGCCTTACCACCGGTTCACTTTGAATTGGCCCCTAGTTTTGAGGCTTGTGAGGTACTTCCCTAGCACTCAGATGAAGAAGGCACCGCGGTACCATACCAATAGTACAGGGTGCGATAATAATGATGATGAAATAACATAACAGACAGAACATAACACTACACACATAACATAAATAAGCTATTATTTTTTAACGGTCCTCAGCTTTCCTGTGAAACCCAAATCTGAAATTAGAATCTGATCTCACTGGTAAGCACTGTCAACAAAACACAAACCTCACTTGTTGGCAGGTATATGCAGGATTTTAAGTGGGATGAAAAAATTAGGGGGTCTCTCAAAGGGGCGAGGCCTATGTAAATAAGGGTGTAGCTTAAAACCCGTAAGTTAAAAATCTTTGCTTCTCTATGGGGGTCATTAGGATGGCGGGCGGACTTTGCCCGCCCGCCATCCTAACGGGGATTGGGACCGCCCGCCATAAGGGCGGGGGTCCCGTGGGGGGCAGTAGGATGTGCCCGCCACAGTGGCGGGCACATCCTGCATTTCTAGCATTGTGGCGGGCGGTGCTCTCAGCACCGCCCGCCACAATGCTAGAAATGCATTTCAGCATTTGCATAAACAAAGCGGCAGGCGGGCCCCCAGAGTGAAGGCCGCTTGCCTTTCCATGGCGGGAAAGGCATTGTAAAATGCCCATTGTAATATGGCTGGCGGTGTCTTATAGACACCGCCACCATATTATTCCTTTTCCGCCCCGGGCGCAAGGCGACTGGGGCGGAAAAGCGGCGGACGGTCTTTCCGTCCGCCGAGGTCCCCCCCGCCATACTAATATGGCGAGGGGAACGAGTGAGGATGTCAGGCAGATTGCCCCCGCCAGGCTGGCGGTGACTACCACCAGCCTGGCGGGGGCAATCCGCCCGACATCATAATGGGCCCCTTAGTGTGCCGCCCAACTGGTATTTTGCTATTTCTGTCACTGCATACAGATCTATAATCCAACAAGCAATATTACATCTAGAACAAGCCATGACTATTGGCTTTGTTAATGGTTGTTAGTTGCATAAGAGAAATAAGCAACAACTACGGCTTTGTTGTATATAACATTGAAAATGCTTCAGTTCTGAAATCGTTTGACTATTAAAGAAGTATAACGAGTCTCTTTGAAGTTACCTCGAAGGCACTGAAAGATGATATTGCTGCAGAGTTAAGATTTATATTTTTCAGCATGAGGGTGAGGGCAAAAATGGAAAGCCCAATAGGGACCTATTTTAGGACCTACTTTTTAGTACTGCCGGTTCTGAGCACTGGCGAGACCCGGCCCACTTAAAGCCCAGGGTACATGTATTTTTATTGTTGTCGATCAGCATGCATAGTCTTTGTCAATGGAGATTTGATGCACACACTCGGTAAAAGCAAAGCCTTCGGTGACAGGGCCTTCCGGATCACAATGCCTTTCAGTCACTCTTGTCTTAAAATTAACTCCGTTTTGTATCCAAGCAACAAGGCGCTTGTGAGGAATCCACGCGTTTTCCCGGATACGAACAGATTATTGTATTATTGCAAAAGCTCTTTTCAGTTAGATGAAAACACAGAAGGGATCATCGAATTATGTTCGGCTGTCAGCTTTTATGTGTGTTAGCTAAATCTAAAGTTATAATGTTTTAATCAAAATGATATTGTTTTGCAGAAAGCACTGAAAGTCAGCGCAGCTAATTCATTTTAAATACCCTTGGGGCAGATTTATGAAGGCCTTGCGCCGCCGGTGCGTCACTTTTTCCCATGTTAAAAATGACGCACCGGCGGCGCAAGGCCTTCATAAATAAGGCCCCTTGTTGTGTTCCGATTAGTTTTTCAGGCCTAGACGGTTTAACGGACGCAACTGGGTTCCCAAGATGGAGTAACAATGACGCCGAGATAGGGGGTCCAAACAAAGAAAATATTCATTGGCTAAACTATGTTCTAATGTTGGGCAATTTTCTCACTTACTGAAATTCACACAAAATATAACGGTATTTATATAAAATAAAGGAAGAGTGTGCCTGTTGCATCATCTAATTCTGAAATTCTTATAAAAATATGTGCTTGAGCATGAAAGCGTTTCATTTTCGGTCGATTCGGTCAGAAGGCATGATGAGACAGGGAGAGAGGTGAAAAGTAAAAAGAACTGTTTTTCACATGATCATAATCCAAATGTAATTTTTTTAAGCGTTTTTGCATAGCGCTCAACGCTGATGGACTGCCACTTACAGAGGTATTATTAATGGTTTATCAGCTCACATTACTGTAATGTCTTTGATCTATCTTTGCCTCTTATAATTTTTCATAGGCAGCATGCTGTATGTTGCAGATTGTAAGCCTCTACTCTGCAAGTGCTGCATGAGCTGCACACCCCACAAGTGATTCAGTCATGAAAATTATAAACAAAGTGTTACAGTTAATTTCTTCCTTTCGGTCATGTTAGGCCTGTTAGCCTTGTGGTGGTATTCTTCCAAACTTCCGTAAAGCAATCCAAGAAGGTGATCTGGACAGATGTCTGTGAGAAACCCTTTGACACCCTCAAACAGGCCATGTGCACAGCCCTGTGCTCAAGACCGCTGACTTTTCCCAGGAATTCATTGTGCAGACTGATGCTCAGAGCATAGCATAGGGACAGTGTTATCACAGCTAAATGAGGAGGGCCTAGATCAACCTTTAGCTTTCATCTCCAAGAGCCTGCTTCCTAGGGAACAGAGGTGGAGTGCGACTGAAAGGAAGCCTTTGCTGTGCTCGGGGCACTAAAGAAGCTAAAACCATACCTGTTTGCGACTTACTTCTGGGTTTAGACAGGCCACTGGTCCTCAGATGGCTCATACAGACGAGTAGTGAGATTCAATATGTATGTATGTATGTATGGCATACTTGTATAGCGCGAACTATCACCCTTAGGGTATCCTGGCGCTTTGACTCCAACATTACGGCACAAGCAGAGGAGGATCAAACAGCCCTAGGAAAGAGGTGGGACTTCAGACCCTTTTTAAAAGGAGTCAGCTCACTCATCTTCCTTAAAGAGAGTGGAAGAGCATTCCACAATTTAGCGGCAGTAAAGCTGAAGGAACGGCCGCCCATTCGTATCCTCTGAATACGAGGGACCACAACCAAAAAGGCCGAGGAGGAACGTAAGGGCCTAGCTGCCGAGTACCATTTAAATTTATTCTGAAGAACAGGTCCCAATCCGTGAAGTGCTCTGAAGACAATGCAGGAAGCCTTGAAGCAGATCCGCTGATGAATAGGCAGCCAATGAAGGTCCTTAAGTGCCAAAGATGATGATGCAGAACGCGCACGTGACAGAGCCAGTTTTGCTGCCATATTCTGGATCCGCTGCAATTGTCTTATCAGAGAACTAGGGCCTCCTAGAAGTAGTGTGTTACAGTAGTCTAACCTACTGAGTATGATACTGCGCACTACCTCAGGTCTCCCCAGCACAGGTAACATAGGGAGGATTTTTCGCAGCATTCTTAGCAGCATCATGCAGGTGCCAATAGTCTTATTCACATGAGCGTCCAGTTGTAGATGAGGACCAAAAATTACTCCCAAATTACGGGCTGCGTCAGCTGACTCAACAGTGACCTTAGTGGTGGGGAGCTAGAAGTCAACAGGCAGAGGGCGCGGGATTTTATCTAATGACAGTGTAGAACCTCTGTTTTAGATCCATTAAACTGGAGGGAATTCTCCCTCAGCCAGTCCGACGTGGCCAGCATGCAGTGATGGAAGGTCTCGGTAGAGACTGCATCCTTACCTTCAAAAGATAAGATAAGTTGCGTGTCATCTGCATAATTTATTACCGTGATACCAAAAGATTTAATCAACTTGAGCAGGGGGCAGAGGTAGAGGTTGAACAAGATGGGGCTGATGGCTGAGTCCAGGGGAACACCTTGACCTACCAGTCTACTATTGGACATAAAAGGAGGTAGAGTCACTACTTGGTGTCGGAAACTAACCAGTCCCGAGCTGTACCAACCACCCCACTATCCTCCAGTCTCCTGATCAGTACAGAGTGGTTCACGGTGTCGAACGCGGCTGACATGTCGAGCAGGACCAGAAATGCCGCCCGACCACTGTCGACTCGCGAACGTAAATCATCCAGAACAACTACCAGCGCCGATTCTGTGCCATGAGCTGGTCGAAAGCCGAGCTGGGCCACATCTAGGCAAGCATTCTCCTCAATAAAGTGGGAGAGAGACTTAGTTACAAGCTTTTCCAAAATTTTAATCGGAAAAGGCAGTAAGGAAATGGGGCTATAGTTCGCAGGGCAAAGAGGATCCAGAGTGGCTTTTTTTAATAGAGGAGATACCATTGCCAGTTTCCAACTGTCAGGAACAGTGGCAGTTCTTAAAGACTGGCAGCAGATCGAGTACAAAGAAGGGAAAAGCTCAGTCTGAAACAACTTCCAAAACTTGTGAGGTAATGGATCAAGCGGGGAACCTGGTGATACGCTATTAGCCATAGTACAAAAATCCTCATATGAAGGGGGGGTACAACTAGACAACACGGTATGCACAGTACATTCCCCCTTATCAGATGGAGTCTGTGTACATAATAATGGCTCTACGGTAGCCTGATTGTTAGGGACATTAGGTCCAGAAAGTCCAGCTAAAATGGCAGTGATCTTGTCCTCAAAGGTAGAGGCCAAGGAATCACATAGCGCCTCTGAGGCAGGGATGCAGTTAGTAGCGCAGGCAGGGTTGGAGAGATTGTTGACAATTTTAAACAGGGTTTGGGACTTATTAGCCGACTGAGTTAGCATGTCCTCTAGATATTTGGCTTTGGCACTTTTAATCTGTGCTTTATAAACCTAAAGCAACTGCTTTAGATGATTTTTATCTGACTCAGTGTAATGCTTCCTCCAAGTTCTCTCAGCTTGTCTAGAGCACAGTTTCAACTGGCATAGTTCCTTGGAGTACCAGGGAGCAGAGTGTTTAGATCTATCCTTCACTTTCCTTTAAGGGATGGTATTGTCTAAGGACTCTGTTATCTGCGAGCAAAGGCTCCGATATTTGTCTTCCACCCCCTTCTCCAAAGTAAATCCACTTGTAGCCAGGCTAGGTAGTGTAGGACATTTCAAAAGCTTAGTCCACTGCCGACTAAGACGAGTATTAACTGAACTATTAACCGTATGATGGTCACTGGGAAGTTGCAATGAAAACTGAATAAGGGCATGATCAGTCCAACATTGAACGGTTATATCCTTAACCCTGACCCATGTTTCATCCGCAAAAATAAGATCCAGGAAATGGCCCTTCGAATGTGTCGGGGAGAGCACCAACTGCTGGAGGTTAATGTTACTGCAGGCTTGGCACAGTTTTTTGTAGGCTGAGTCAAGGGGGCCATCCAGCCAAAGATTAAAGTCCCCTAGAATCATAAGCCTAGCGTGAGAGAGAGAGATCATAAATAAGATCCACCAGTTTGTGCGAAACAGACGTGGCACTGCCAGGGGGTCTATAACATAGCAGGCCCGAATAAAGAGCTCCCCTATGACCTTTAAATGAAAAGCCCATCAATTCTATGCCCAGAACATCTTTGACCTCAATAACTGTTGAGGAAATCTATCTCCCTACAAGGAATGGACTTCAGAGTGTAATGCAGTGTCAGACCACTCCAATGTTAATGCTCTGTCGAGGCTCCTCTGTCTTATTAATGAAAACCCCCAGGAAGTTGGGTAGTTCTCCCCACTTTCAGTTGGGGGAATACGTGCTAGGCCTGTCAGTCTTGCAGTGGTCTTCCCCCATACATTTTGCCTTTACCCTCCACTTTTTGCTGAAATTAGTTTATGTTTGCTATAGGACTCTGTGCACTTTACAACTGCCAACCCGAAGTAAAGTGCTTGTGCTCTCTCCTTCAAACCTGGCATAATTACTTTACTTCTAAGTCCCTAGTAAAGTGGTATACCAACGACCCAGGGCCTGCAAATTAAATGCTACTAGCGAACATGCAGAACTTATTTTGCCATCCACCTAAGTAGTCGCTTAAACATGTCCCAGGGCTGCCATTGCAGCTGAAATGCAGTTTTAAACTGCCAATTTGGTTTGGCAATATAATCTCCCTTCCAAGCCTTAAACTTCCTTTTTATTGTGTATAAGTCACCCCTAAGGTAGGCCCTGGGTAGCCCATAAGGCAGGTTGCATTGTAATTAAAAGGCTGGACAGGCACTTTTAAGTTTTGCATGTCATGGTAGTGAAAACCTCCTAAATTCATTTTTCACCGCTGTGAGGTCGACCTCTACCGTAGAATAACATTGGGTTGCCATACTGCATTTAATAAGTGCTAACTTTTGATTGGGAACAGGAGAACATTTAATTTTTGGTGTCTGAGAAATTGTACTTAAAAATCATCTTGAGGGGGGCGTGGCTTGCTGCCGAGCGAGATGGCTGCTGCTTAGGGAAGCTCCAAGGGTGAGGTAGACTCCCCCAGCAATCCGTCAAGTAATCCGGACATTAATTGTAGCCCAGAGACCTACGTGGAGGTTGGAGTGCAGGAGGTAACCGATCATCTGACTCCGGTTACGCTCCGCTGCCTAGAAGTACTGATACAGTGCCGGAGGCGGGAGCGGCCGAGCGACCTGGTTGCCGCCGGGGAGTAAATTGTGGAGTGTGCCCATCAGCGGGACCGAGGTGCAGGGTACATTGTGAAGCGGGGCGGCCGGGAGGCCCTAGGAACTGCGACATCGGCGGTGGACTGCCCCAGGTGTATTCCACCATCACTCCGGGGTAGCCTACGGGGTGTGCCCCCCCCACCGGAGCCTGCCCCCGGCAGCCTCTGAATTGTCCTGTGGCAACCCGAGGACACCGGGAGCGGAACCGCCCGGCTGAGTGGATGGGACTGGCGCCGGGGGCAAAAGGGGGGCCGCCAGTCAGCATAGTGGACCCTGCTCTGGCTCCCTTCAATACTTCAGAGGCCCCACGGTGAGTGAGGGGAGGAAGCAGCCTAGTTGCCCAATGAAGCCGGGACCTCGATTACAGTGGAGGACCGGCGGCTGAACTGCGACCTGGGGCGAGAGGCGCCCACCACTGCGGCCATTGATCTCTTGGGAGCAGATTACCATAAGGAACTTCCGGAGCCCTGAAATCTGTCTGGCTGACCACTGATCTCCCACCTAGATGCCCATAGTGTCCCCCTTTACCCCCTACTGTGCACCTCTGCTCCTAGCATCTGGTGGAGGGGGGGGGAATTCCGAGGGCTCACGAATCTGGGCTATGGTGAGGCCTTAGTTGAAACATTAAAACACACAAGATGATGGACGGAATGTTGGACAATGGCAAAACATTCACCCAGAGTCACAGATCTGGGTTTAATCCATCGTTATTTTGCTCACCAAGCCACCCCAGTTCAGACATGGCCATATGCAAATCAGTCTTGACCCTGTGCCTATGGGAACAGTCCAGCCCGAACTGCCAAGCCATGTCTACCCTGGACCGAAATCAAGCATCCTAGGACCGGTTTCTGGCTATCAGCCTTCATCGATCTCGGCGGATGTCTCATTCCTGCGAGCGGATTTTCAGAAAATGGCTACCAGGGTCACAGAAGTCGAGCAAGCGACGAAATCCCTAACGAAGGACACCACCACTTTGATTCAAACTGTGCAGCGACTGGAGGCAGAGAACAAACTCATGACGGCAAAGCTGGATGACCAGGAGGGGTGCTCCCGGCGCAATAGCGTCAGGATTACGGGAATACCAGAAAACGAAGGGAAGCCCAGTCTGTTTTTTTGGTGTTGTGTGTTCTTGGTTTTTGTTTTCAGCGGGGCTTCCAAGGCTGCGAGTTTCCCTCACACTTTTTGACAGATACAGTGCGCAAATAGCTACATGACTATCTCCATACACTTTATGAGACCTGGCATGACAAGCTACAGCTGATCCAAACCACGGGGCGCACCCCTTGATTCACATGACACCCTTATCACTGCTTACATGGAACGTCCACGGCCTTGGAGACAAAATAAAAAGGGGCCTGGTTCTGCAATACCTGAAGCGCTGTGCTCCGGCAGTGGCCCTGCTGCAGGAGACGCACCTCACTGGTAATACATGTAAGGCGATGGACAGATGGGGGGTTAAAATGATAGTGCATTCGGAATTCACTTCTGGTTCCAGGGGGGTTGGCATCCTGGTGAGAAAGCAGTCCCCATTGATAGTGAATAAAACCAAAATAGACGATCAAGGCCGATTTGCGGCCATCTAGGGTCAATGGGAGGGACGGTCGGTCAATATAGTATCTGTTTACATTCCTCCTGCGCTACATGCGATAGCATTTCCGGCCCTCAGCGAGTTTCTGCTTGATCTCCCGGAAGGGGAGCTTCTGATAGGGGAAGACTTCAACGCGACTATGGATGGCATGCTTGACAGATATCCTGTGAGGACACCCACGCCTGGCGTGGCCCGCCTTTAGAGTTATTTGGAGGCAATCGGACTTACTGACGTGTGGAGGCAGCACCACCCCATGACTTGACACTACACTTTTCACTCAGGGGTGCATAATAGCTGATCTAGAATAGACTACTTTTTTGGCTTCGGAAGATAGCCTCAAGAACATTGACAGTATTGAGATCAGGTCTAGAGGTATCTCTGACCACTCTCCAGTGCTACTGACGTACTCATATCAGAACAAGACTCAGAGGCGTATCTACCTCATCTACCCTGGCTATTTACAGGTCCCGAAGATTAAAAAAGCGGTCCTTGCAGCGACAAAACATTATTTTAAAGAAAATGATAGGTCGGTCAGTTCACCGACTACCATATGGGAGGCATAAAAGGCTGTCATTAGAGGGCAGGCTATTGTTTCTATCACAGGACACAGGCGGGAGACAAAGCAGGAATTGTATGATCTAGAGCTGGAATTGCATGATCCGGAGACAACAGCACAGAGAATATCTCGGAGAGGCAACCAAATCGCGGCTCACGGCCATGAAACATAAAATATACGAGACCGGGGACAAGGTGGGTAACTTCTTGCGTGGCTAGACAAGAGGGAAAGGGGTCCTAAATGGATAGCACAGATTCAGACAGGAGAGGGGCAAACGACAACAGACCGCAGATAATAGTACGCACACTAGCAATGCATTTTCGCCGAGTATATACGTCTTCCTCCACGATGACAATGGAAGAAGCACTGACATACGTTAAAGATATAGCGATGCCTAAGCTCACCCAGGAGGCGGTCCTCACACTTGAGGCAGAGCTCACGGTAGAGGAACTACAAGTGGCGATACGATCATTACAATCGGGTAAAGCGGTAGGTCCTAATGGGTTGCCTATAGAACTATATAAAAAGTCGACTGGGACTATTGCCCCATATCTTCTACACATGTACTCCGACAGGCTGTGGGTAGGCGAACTGCCACTCGATCAGCAACTAGCCACCATAGCGGCGATACCTAAACCTGGAAAGCCTCCTTCGGAATGTACCTCGTATCGCCCTATATCGCTGATCAATGCTAAGGCAAAAATTCTTGCAAAGTTGTTAGCGAATAGACTAACACCACGTCTAAAAACTTTGATACATCCAGACCAATCTGGGTTTATGCCAGGAAGAAATAAGGCATTGAACTTGAGATGTTTACATGGGGTGATGGCCCAAATTTCGTATCTTCAAGAGCCAGCTGTCATACTTTCTTTGGACGCACGTATGGCATTCGATATGGTTGAATGGCCTTTCCTATTTGCAGTACTGCACCACTTGGGCTTTGGTCCCAAATTTTGTGCGTGGGTTTGTCTCTTGTACACTAAACCGGTGGCACATGTCTGATGACTTCCCGCTGACGAGGGGAACATGCCAAGGCTGTCCCTTGTCGCCACTGCTCTTTGCCGTTGTGCTGGAGCCGCTGGCGCCATGGATTAGGTGGGAACCAATTATACGGGGACTTAAGTGGACAGACAGGTGGGAAGACCGCATATCCCTGTTTGCGGATGATGTACTGTTGTATTTGATCTCCCCCAGGCGCTCCATATTGGTTCTCCTAATATTTGCTAGATTTTTGGACGGGCATCGGGGTATACTATAAACTGGTCCAAATCTATATTATACGTACTACACGCCCCCGCCGCGACTCCCTGATGATTGCCTGCTCCAAGTCACGGAAGGCAAATTTAAATATTTAGGGATATACATAACAGCCAATCCCGACGACTTCTCTGCTACCAATCTGGTTCCCCTGCTGAAGCGCCTAAAGAGAGACGTAATACACTGGGGATCACTGCCGCTGACGCTGCTGGGAAGAGCAGCGCTTTTTAAAATGATGGCACTCCCTCGATTTCTATATGCGCTGGAAAACACGCCATTCACAAATGCTCCAAGCTACTTCAAATCTATAGCAGCCCAGGTCTCCACCCTATTGTGGGGTAACAAACCAGCGCATATAGCGCAAAACAAGCTGACACGCGGCTGGTATGATGGCGGGATAACACTCCCAGACATAAGACTGTACTATTGGGCGGCACACCTAAAGGTAATTAAATAGTGGATACATGCCCCACAGACGGACCCCGCATACAAAGCGGACAGGTTAGTGTTTTGGTACCGGAAATATGCTCTCTGCTCTCTACAACAGGGGACGAGCTCCTGCACTCATTGGGCCCACAAAACACACAGTCACTCTATGGCACACTGCACAGGCAAAAATGAGGTGGCAGGGAGTTATAACCCAACTCACTCCTCTTTGGGACACTAAGCGGCTGGGAAGGCTCAGAAAAAGCATGGGCTTTGAGCGATGGGATGTAATAGGCATATCCACGGTGGGGGACATGTGGTCTGAAGGGGGAGTAGTTACATTTGAACATCTCCTGCAGCAATATGAGTTAGCGTCCTCCGAAATATTCCGGTACATGCAGATAAAGCACGCACTGACAATGGCCATACCACCTGGTACCGAGGTACCTGAGGCATTCCCTTTAGAGGACAGGTTACTGACAGACCATATGCACAAGCGGGATACATCATTCACCTATCGGAAGTTAGTTAACAACCTTCCGGACCCCACGGCACCACTACGGGAGAAAAGGGCCTGTGAAGTTGGGGACCTCGATGACACAGACTGGCAGGAGGCATTGGCCTCGCCGCGAGAGATAGGCATCTCCTCACGTCTCCGACTAGTGCAGCTCAAACTCCTACACCGCATTTACTACACCAGACACGCCCTGTATAAGATGAAGAAAATCCCACATCCATATTGCCTTAGAGGCTGTGTGGAGGAGGGCACCTTTTACCATACCGTTTGGCACTGCCCAACGATTGAAGACTACTGAAAAAAAGTAATGAGAACAATATCGCAGTCAGGCGGGGTGTCACTGGTTCCGGAGCCTAGACGGTGTTTATTAAATATCTGTGAGCCAAATGACCTTACACACCCGGCACAGGATTGTTCTACACTGGGGATAATGATCTCCAAACGCAATATTGCACAAAAGTGGGGGGCGGCGGATGTGCCGACTCTGGCCGCCTGGTGCAAGGACATGGACATGGCTATGGTGGCCGAGAGACCGGTATTCATTAATCGTGGTTGCCCACAGAAATGGAGTAAGATCTGGGGCGCATGGAATACCTTCAGGGGAAACATTTGTGAACCGCCACAGGAATAGGGAGAGGACAGCATGGATGAGGAATATTAAAGACGATAGCACGGACTATGAAAGGTTTGGGGTTGCGAAATCTAGAGAATGATATACCACTGTATTAATGATTAATGTATGGATGTTGTGGGAATATGGAATGATGATATACGATGCACAAATGTACCGTTTGACAGTTTCTGGATATGCTGCTAATGAAACAATACAACAAAAAAAAAGATCACCTTGAATGGTAAAGTCGGATTTTAAATTACAATTTTGAAAACATCATTTTTAGAAAGTTTAACAAGCCTCACAAATACCAGTACTGACAAACTGTTTTATATGTTTTTGATTATGCTTGTTCTGTATATGTAAAAACAGTAAAATGCCTGTAATTTCGTCAGAGATAAAAATAAAAGTCCTTTCAAAATTAATTAAATAAATAGCGATCACAATAATTAAAGTGTGTGATCATGAATTGAAGTGAATGCGTGAAAGTGTGTCAGTATCCTGAATGCTGCCTGCCTAGTTTTGAAGACGCCTGCACGCCACCGAGAGAGGGCTTGCTGTCCCAGAATGCGAGCAGGGGGGAGGAGGCGGAGTCTCCCGAGCCGTGTGCACTGAAAAGCGCAGTTGGTCTCCTGCGGCGCGGGAAGTATCCTGAATGCTGCCTGCCTGGTTTTTAAGACGCCTGCAAGCCACTGAGAGGGGACTCGCTATCCCAGAATCTGAGCAGGAGTCAGAGTCTCCAAAGATGCGCGCACTGAAAAGTGCAGTTGGTCTCCCGCGGCGCGAGAAGTATCCTGAATGCTGCCTGCCTGGTTTTGAAGATGCCTGCATGTCACCGAGAGGGGACTCGCTGTCCCAGAATCCAAGCAGGAGGGGAGGAGGCGGAGTCTACCAAGCCACGCATGCTGAAAAGTGCAGTTGGTCTCCCGCGGGCCGTGCCCGATCTAAGCCCGGGCCAAGGGCGGGCCCGTCTGCACCTATCACAGCCCAGAGGAGGCTGAGCTGGACAAACCCTCTTCATCCCACCATTTACTGTCACCTACTCAATAATTGGACTGCCTGGATTTCGTAGGGACTAAGGGCATCTGACGCAAAAGAAGTGTGCTTGAATTTAGACCAGTATAATGCCCAGGGGGAAGGTAGGGAAGGGTGGTGTCCCTTCGTGCTTCTTCAGTATTTATCTACCTTGGTTAGCCCCATTATCTTGTGTTTCCTACTCTGACTCTAATTGTCTTGACCAGCTGATTTGGTTCTGTTGAAAGTTTTAACGCCCCTCTCATTGGCCCTGTAGCAGTAGTAATTCCCATCCCAGGCTTCTGCCGGCACTAGTGTGAGCGTAGAGCGGTCGGTGCTCCCTTTTTGGATCATCATGGGGAAACACAAGGTGGCGCCTGAGAAAGCTACAATGAACACTGTAGTTACTATGGACTCTTTCCTAGTAAGCGCTGCCGGATTTCCAGACAAGGATATAGAGATGGTAATACAGCACCTTTCTCGGTCCCCTATTAGCCATCTCCTCCATGATCTGCCAATGGCTCAAGCGACTCCTGAACCTGCTCTAGTATCATCTAATGTATGTTCTACGCTGGAAACTAGGTGCCTGGGTAGCCGTGTGTGTGGTCATCCTATACTCCTCTCTCCCACTATAATGGTCCCCAATCAGAGGGGGGCTAACTTATCCCCTACCCAGAAGTCAGCCTTTTGTGGCCAGGATAAGCAGTTAGGAGTTAACATGTCAACTGTCCAACGAAAGACGAGAGGAGTAACAGGGGCCGGACCAGGTCGAGAGACAAAAATAATGGGCCCAATGATGGGAGCGAAAGCAAAAATACCGAGGGATGAGGGGACACTCCAAAAAGCACCTACTGAACAAGTACTCACTAAGGGAGATATGATGGCCACATTGGAACTATTACAAGGACCTGTAAGGGCTTTACCGGCAAAAAATTTGACCCTCTTCTCAAATTCCACACCTCCATAGAGAGGGGACTTTCTGACCTCAATCAATGTAGGATCAAGGCCAACCACGGGCTATACTGCATCTGAGGCCTCTATTTTAGCTGACCAATAACTAAATCATAGGAAGCAGTTACTCCTACCCCCAAAGCCTGTAATAGGGGTTAATACTCCCTGCCCTCCGAATCTTCGGCCATCTCTGTTTCCCCTTGCAGAGAACCAGATGGGGACATATGCTGACTCAGCGGGCAGGGTTGCCACCCTGGATCACTCGCACTCTGGTAACTTGAACACAGGAGTAATACCAAACGGAGGAGGGAGCAGTCTAAATCAGACACTAGTAAATCTTCATCTCCCACCAGAATCTACGCCATATATTGTGATATTGGGGAATGTGCCAACCCTCTCACCAGGCTTCAAGGAAGACTTCTTCCAACTGAAGAATAAAGCCATGCACTGGTTGTCCTGTAACACCACTTTAGGTTTAAGGGCAGTAAAATATATAAATATGGTGTGTAGGGTGAATTGGGTAGCGAGTCCCGAAAGTCCTATACAGGTGACTGTGTTATCATCAATTTTAACACATTGCATGTTGCAGAAAGAATCCTGGCTTCATTCTCTTCTTATACCAATACCTCCCTTGGTCCACTGTCATCTAAGAAGGCCCTTCCCTTTGGCTTTTTTTTATAAACTTGATCTCCTTGGTCAGAATACTACATTTTCCAACAGAGAGGCTGTGGTTGGAAGGCAGACGCAGTCCCCATTTCCACAGAGGCATTCTAATGTGACAGGGTCCAATAAGAATCTGCCTTTTGTCCATCGGGACCTACTCGGAGGGCAGATGATCGCTCCATCGACCTTGGTTTTATCAAATAGCTTTGAAGCTTTGGGCACATTGGATGCCTGTGATTGACTGTGCGGGACAGCTTCTTGGGAACAAAGGTCATTAAACTGCCAACAGAACAACCCTGGTGAAGGCCACAGTAACTGGGGTGTAACAGGCTGTAATATCATCTCATGGAATATCACTGGTCTGGCCAACAATTTCCTTGATCCCTCATGGCTCCTTTTTAGAAAAAAGTTTAACTTGATTTGTTTACAGGAAACTAGGGCAATCAAACATGGTTTTTATTTGGAGGGTTACAAGTCCTTTTTTGTTCCGGCTGTCCCCTCAAGCTCAGGAAAATCAAAGGGTGGCCTTTCAACTTATATTTCCTTAGCAATAGGTTGTAATATATCAGTGTTGCCTATAGATAATGCCTGCTTACTACCGTTGATATTACACAACGGGTCAAGTAAATTGAGACTCGTGAATTTTTATAAGTCAATTTCTTGACCCTCAGAAGTTTGTTATATATCATTATTGAGCTCCTATTTTAGAAACCGGCTTAAGGTAGCCCATGGTACTTTTATGCTAGCCCGGGATTTTAACATCCACCCATGTTGGGATCTAAGTAATACTAACCCCATCTACTCAGGTTGCTTATGTGTGAGGGTATTCCTTTTGAGCATACCACACAAGGCGACTCCCTAAATGATTTATTACACAAATTTGATTTATCATTGTCCTTGTGTACACTGGACCCGTGTAGTAAGGTCTCCAACCCAACCTTCATAGGAAGTGGCAGAGGTTCAATCATTGATTTTATTCTGGCATCATCGCCCCTCCTTGAATTGATTTCAGGTTTTTCCATCGAGGCAAACATCCATAGTGACCATAACCCTATATGTATGTATATTAGCTGGCCTTCTTTGGTGTACACTCGAGAGTTAGGAAGAGGAGGGGTTTTGAAAGTAACGATAGAATATGAAGGTTAAAATGGCCTCTGATAACCCCAGAGTCATTTTATGACTCTTTATCCACCCGCTGTGATACTGAGCCAGCCCTGTGCACTGCCCCGTCAACAGATCTGGGAGATTATAGAAGCTTTTAAAGTCATCTCCTCAGCGCTGCTGTGCCTACAATCACCCATTCTGGTGCCTCGATGGTTCAATTCTAATTGCTCCTGTGCCGCCAGGAACTTGACAGAAGCGTTAGATGAGAGCCCAAGGGATATGGACTTAGTAAAGACCCATAGAAGGGAGTATAAAGCAGTATTAGCCAGATGTAAGTTAGCATTAAAGCGGAAATATGGAGGCAAGTACTTTGAAAAGTAGCGCCACCTTTTTAGGCATTATCAAAGGCCCTTTAATAAATAAGAATACAGGAAACATGGTGGAGGCCCATATAACGGAGGAAGAAAGGGTGCACCATTTCGAGGATATGTTCCAATGCCCCTCAGATAAGACTAGATTACCAGGAGTAGAGGAGGTTAATCCATCCCTGGTCGGATCGGTTGAAAAGGTCAGGAAAGGTATCATCGGGCTGTCCAAAAACAAAGCACCGGGTCCCGACAGTACTCCGCCGGACTCATACAAATCCAATGTGAATTTCTGGGCACCAGTTTTTGCGTCCGTTATCAACGCAGAGGTTAAAGCTGGTCCACCTGGCTCTTGGTCAGCCTCCACTAGTGTTCCAGTTTTCAAAAAGAATAACAAGGACAATAAGCATTGTTAAAGACCCATATCCTTGTTGGCCTCTGTTGTTAAGGTGGTAGGCCGTGTTCTTTTAGGCAGGCTGACTAATTGGTCAAACGAAAATAACATCTTAACCAACAACCAGGATAGTTTTTGTGCTGGACAGTCAACCATGGCCCAATGCCTTAACTTATATTTGATCCTCAATAAGTATATGGTCACCCACTCTGGCGCCATCTACCTGGCCTTCATTGCTCTGTCTTCCACGTTTGATCATGTGAATAGATTTAAGATTTCGCAGACCATGTTCTCTATGGGGGTGGACAGTCATATTGTCCATTTACTTGCCCATCTCCATAATGATACTAAGGCTGATGTTCGTTAATCACAACATCTTAAGGTATCTCGCCAGTTATCAATAAAAAAAGGAGTAGGCCAAGGGTGTATCTTAGCTCCTTTTTTGTTTAATCTATATATTAATAAACTAGAGCAAATTTTGTTGGGGACTAAGGTAGACTATACCCAGGTGAAACGGCGCGGCCTGCTGGTCTTGCTGTATGTGGACGGCGCAGTCCTTATGGCCGTACTGCTAGATGATTACAATCTCTGCTTAATTATTTTTTATTCATCATGGAAGATTTGGATCTATCCATAAATGACTCCAAATCCTACATGATGCAGGTGGGCCCCCGTACAAAACAGCTTTACCAGTTCAGGGTCGACGCAGCTTTGGCTCCACGCACAAAGGTTTTTTCTTATTCGGGGGTCTTGATAGACGACAAAATGAAATGGGGGCCTTTAACACAGAGTAAGAGGGGAGATCTAGTGCGTGCCAACACTGTTATTTTTAATTTGGCCTCAAATCGTGGTAGGAGACCGATTGCCTCACTCTTGTATATTTAACAGGAAAAATGCATTGCCAAAGTCTCCTATAGCATCGAAATTTGGGGCCACATCACCGCGGAGGAACTACAAGTGGTTGAAAAATAACTTTTTGAAATATCTTTTATATGTGCCCTGGGGCACCTCAAGCTTTATGGCTCACGAAGAGCTGGGGGTTCCCTATCTCTCGGATCTGCTGATCCTTCGGCCTCTCATATTTTGGTTGAAGCTCTGGTTGCACCAGTGTCCCACCCTAAGTAAATCATGTTTAAAGGACTGTATGAGCCTTGATTATGCTCATCACATACTGTGGCTTAACTAAATAAAGACATGTTTAGGGAGGTTGGAAAGAGCAGAACTTTTTCCGAACCAGAAGTTGCGCATACGAAAGATCTGGGCTGGGTAAAGGAGTCCTTCTTTAATTGGAGAACTACTGAAAGGGAGGGGTGCGAGTTGAGGAAACCTAGGGGCATATTGCCAAGGACCGGTGTTAAAATTATCGCTGTTTTATCGGCAGGAAACTGCCGATAAAACGGCGATAATGGGCTTGATAATACGCCCTTGTTAATTCCCATAGAAGACCATGTTCTGATGTTAACATGGGCTTCTATGGGAATTAACAAGGGCGTATTATCGGCAATTTCCTGCTGATAAAACGGCAATAATTTTAACACCGGTCGTTGATAATATGCCCCTCAGTGTTCATAGGTTTGTCATTTTGAAATCTGTACAATCTACTGAGTCATAGCTTTTAGGGGACTTTAGTGCTCATAAATGTTTTTTGTTAACTAGGTTCTGATTTGATCTTTTCTACCTTTTGTTGACAAATCCACGTGGGTGTAGTAGAGGTCAGAGCTTAGAGTCCAGTGGCTGCGACGGGAAGTCTCCAAAGGACATGCTCCATTTTATAATGTTTTATAATTTTTAGAAGAATCCCAGAAGAAATGTTACTATCCCAATTTTAAAACCATTGGATTTTAGGCAAGTGCTCCCAGCCTTTATATTTTTACAACTGCTATCCGGCAACAATGTTTTTTATGTTCTTAATTTCTTAAAATCAGCAGTGAGGCTTAGAGCTTGTTGTGATTAACTTGATTGTGGCTCTAAGTGACTGCTACAATGTTTTAGCTGGTTTGATTGGGGATTATTTTGTATAGCTAGGCACTCTGTTTTTCTTTCTTTTTAAAAACTCTATTTATCCCCTTTTCTCAATCGTTCTCGAACATGCATTGTATAATGTGGTTATTTTTGTATAACGTACTGTTTTAGAATACTTTTATGGTGTTATTCATTAACCGAATGAAGTGAATTTGATTGATTGAGTGTCAGTACTGCCAGTTGTCAAGTTTTGAAGGGGCCTAGCCTTACTGATTAGGGGCGTAACCCAGTATCGTTTATACTCTATAAAGTTGGCATTTTCTTACCCTATTTGGTGAATGCAGTTTGTTACTGGGTCACATGACTGAATTTATTTGGCAGTTGGACTTTGTTTATTCTTCTCAGACAGTGACACATTAGATGGATTGGATGTTCACAGATTGGCCGTCAACTGGCAGGATGCGGGCGGACCTGAGCACAACCCCCTGGCAACTAAATAGGCTGTGCTCTTCCTTCACACAATGGACTTGTCACCCCTGTATTGTTCATAAAGCCAGCTTGTAGCCAGGATACAGGAAGCAGGAAATTTCAAGCACTTCAAACAGAATTCTCTAGAAACTTCTCCTACTTCAAATAAGGGATAAGGTATAGAAACCTCAGACCCACTCTTCAGTTCACTTTCTGGACCTGCAGAAGGAATATCAGAGAACTGCCTGTTGAGGTGTCCTCGCGTGTGTTCCAAAAGACTGCTTTGCAGCACCTGAAAGGCCTGCGTCACTGTTTGGGCTCTGACTTAAAACCTCAGAGGCCTGCCCTGCTGCTTAAGCCCTGTTCCACTGCTTGAACCCATCACTACCAGAGTGACTCTAAAGGCTACTTGACTGACCACCTGATCAAAGCGTCAGGAACAGAAAAATCTCCAACCATCTTGAACCTGTACCTGGACCCAGCCTGAGTGAGTCCTTAACCCCCCTCCACCCTCCAAGTGCTGCCCTTCCAGTCCTGGACTCTTGGGAGTGTTGAGGGTTCCCAGACACTTAAAATTAAAAACTGGGGACATAGACGTTTTTGGGCTAAAATCTGCACTGAGACACTAGGTCTGCCCCCATTCAACCTGCTTGTTTATCCACTCACGGTGCATCACCGTCAGCCTGACTTTGCAGTAGCTCCTGTTGCATTGTTCTCTGTAGATGCAAATGCTGTCCAACGGTCCTTCAACCAAGGGGTATCCTGCCTCATGGAACTCTCCCCGGCTATGGCCTCCAACCTCGTCCTGCTGGATATTTCCACTTCCAACAAAGTGACTATGTTCGAACGTAAAAATCTTCACCACAAACTTCGTCTAGCAGCTCCACGATGATGATGTATCATCCTCAGACACCGCTTGCAGCATTGCCTTGCTGAACTGTACCTTCTCAGTTAAACAACAATGGGGTGACCCTGTGTCCCTCAGAACCTGGGTATATATAAGTAAGCAAAAGAAGGTTCTGTCGGGTAGAAGGTTGTTATTTTCTGGCGCACTGTATGCCCTAATTTTAATTTATAGCAACCATATCTCTATCGCCTGGACAAAAAACGATTTATTTA
The DNA here is from genome assembly GCF_964261635.1 of Lissotriton helveticus. Taxonomy (NCBI): domain Eukaryota; kingdom Metazoa; phylum Chordata; class Amphibia; order Caudata; family Salamandridae; genus Lissotriton; species Lissotriton helveticus. Next base: position 1,712,606,550 of record NC_136059.1, read on the forward strand.
TAAAGAACTGAAACATGACTCAGGATAATTTCTACTATTTTTGTTTATCAGAAATAATTCATTCATAGATATTCACAAATGTAGTAGTTGGAGGCTGTCGACATACAATTAATATGTACATATAAACTTGATCATGTGACATAAATGCTCAGTGCTCAAGGAGTGTACAATACATACAAAGTGGTAGAGGGTTTATATACATGTGAGGGATAGGCCAGACAATCATGTAACACCTATGACTCTTAACACTAGTAATAGTCTCTTGCTATGTGTAGAGCCTTGGTCAGTCTGGGCCTTGCCTGATCATTGACGTTTCAACCCGTAATGTGCCCTATTTGGAAGTCACGGTAGGATGTTCATCAGGACAGAGCGGGGGATGGGGGGGTTGTGACAGCCTAAGAATGTTAACAGGCCCGCTTTAGAGTAGTTTTTAACTAGTACGGTTACATTAGATGCTAGAGAGATATAGAATGAGTGGAGGGGCGGATTACTCGCCCTGGACAAGTCGGACACAGTCCTGGCTGCGGTGGAGGACCACTGACTGTGGACTCGGAGTGGACCCAATCTTCCGTTTCTCTATGGATAAGGAGGTGGTAGTGTTTAGAATTCCTATACGATTCAAATGTTGGACCAATTAATATGCCAACTATGGCACTTACAGGAAAATCTCGTAGATCGCTATTAGAGTGAAGGAGCTAGCGCAGCGCATACAGTTCAACGTCAGTGATGGTGGCCGTGAGAGGTGAAAGCACCAAGGTTGCGAGCCCTCATTGGAAATCAGTGCTTGATGTGAACGGCTAGTGTCTATGGCCATGGGTTGTGTAAGGTGCGGTGATCCTAACTCACAAAGGTAAATTAAGCCTGGTAATAGAACTGTGGTATTGCGGCATGGCGAGACGGCGTGATGATTTATTCTCCGTGCTCATAGATCGATATGTGTATGCCACTGGTTACGGATAGTGGGTAGCGCATAAGTCAGAAGCGCGGTGCAAAGGCTAAGGCCTAGCAAAGGAACCGTGATGGTGCGGTGTGATTTGGTGTTTCTAAGGCAAATTGCAGTAAATGGGTAAATTGGGTATGGCAAGAATTAGTGGTGATGCGGCGTGATGGCTGCAACCCATACTCATAGATCGATAGGTGTAGGGCAGAAGGTGTGCATAGGTATAGGCACTGTGCTACCGTTAAACTACATCGCATGAACCATAGCGTATGGCAAGAAGACTTCAACCGGTGCTCATAGATCGATATGTGTGGGGCACGGGGGGCGCATAAGTAAAGGCGCAGTGCTACTGTTAAACTACGTCGCATGATTTAATGCTAAAATTACAGGTTCTACGGACTATTCCGAATGAAGAAGAGGGAGTGTGTAGAGGCTCAACCTTGATCTTGTGGATTCAATCGGTAGTGTGAAGGGGCAGACAGGCATCAGTCCTGTCATGCCACTGCGAGAAGTCAGTGAGTCTCCATAGTGATGAATGTCTCTTAAGGGGAGTGCGCGCCGACGTGAGTCAGCGTGCACGCAGCATGCGTGCCTGGGAGACTTGGTTGCTAGGCAACAGGCGTGAGTCTTCCTGTTTCCTAGTGAATCTAAGCTGCCTGGAGTCTTCTGTGAGTGGCAGGGGATCATGTAAATCATTTATACAGTTGTGCTTGCAACGTGTGTTCACATGGACACAGTGGATTACATTCCATCCAATGTATAAGGAATTAATTGAATTTCATAGTTATGACAAGCAGTTCAACATGGTATATGTAAATGGTTGTTAGTCAACCACAATAGGAGTATGAAAATGCGTGCTCGGTATCACATTTGAGTATTTAAAACATACAGGAGTTAGAAACTGTAAACACGAAATGCGTGTTTGGCGTAGAATGTGTACCTGGTTGCACTGAATCACATAAAATCTGCGCTTTAAGATCAGGCTCAATTATTCAGAAATTCATAGTAAGTGGCAGTTCAACATAGCACATATACATCGTAGTTAATCAACCATATTACAAGTATGAGAATGTGTGCACATTAGTACATGTGAGTGCTTAAAATATTCAAGCAGTGACTGATAGCAGGCAGTTCGAACGTGGGTCTTAAGAAACTTCAAACACGGATTGTGTGTTAGACATAGCATGTGTACATGTTGTGTACTGCAATCAACAGATGGCTATAATAAGCGCATCTGCTTGGCTGTCTCCTCATGTTCAGTCAACCCAGCTGCTACTGAGTTCAAGGAGTGAATCCATCTACACTCCTTTCGATTGAGGGTGTGAGATTTTTCTTGTTTTGTGTTTTCACTTTATTACTGTTTGTCTGCTGCAGAAGAATGTTTTACATTGCCTTTAAGTCTGATATGACTGCTTTAATGCCAAGCTACCAGAGGGTTAAGCAAAGGTTACTTTAGTGACTTTTGTGCATCACTGTTAAATTTGGGGGTCTCTAGTTGGCACAGGTAGGTACTTGTGACAAATAAGGGCCCTTGCCTCTAGTCAGGGTAAGGGGGTACACAGCTCAAATAACCCCTGCTCACCCCCTTGATAGCTTGGCACGAGCAGACAGACTTATCTCAGAGGCAGTGTGTAAAGCATTTCTAAACACATACAGTATTCCAGTGACAACACTACAGATGGACACCACACAGTTGTATATTACAAATAAGTATTCTTTATATAGATTTAACACAAGACCACAAACAACAAAAACCCACAAATGGTAGAATTAGCTTAGTTCTCTTAAATCTTAAAATGCGACACTTTGAGTCAATGTGCCTTCAGATGCAACACACAGGGCAATGAAAGTGTTGCAAAGATGGTGATGTGTTGATTCCTTACTGTGTTTCTGGGGCTATGCGGCGAGCAACGCCGCAAAGTGATGAAATTTTGGTGCAAAGAAATAAAAATGTTTTTTTTTTTCTTGATGCGGCTCGCTTCTCCGATGTTGTGAGAAGTCTCGACTCGATGCGCCAGCTGCAGCGGTGACACCCTTGTTCCGTGATGCGACGACAGCGGCTTTGGCGGCGACACTCTTCTCCGACGATGTGAGACGATTCCGCTCGATGCAACAGCTGCAGCGGCGACACCCTTGTTCCGTGATGCGACAACAGCGGCTCTGACGGTGGTACGCTTCTCCGTGGATGCGAGCCGCTTCTCTTGATGCGGTGCAATGTGTCAGCTACTGCAGCACAATGCGACGGCAGCGGCTGCAACGTCAACACGCTTCTTCTTCTTTGCAAGACGCTTCTCTTGATGTGGTGCAATGCGACAGCTACAGCGGCTACATCCACGATGCGAAGGCAGCGGCTGCGAAGGCGACACACTTCTTCTTGGTTGCAAGACGCTTCTCTTGATGTGGTGCAATGCGACAGCTACAGCGGCGACATCCATGATGTGACGACAGCGGCTGCGACGGCAACACGCTTCTTCCTCATTGCGAGACGCTTCAAGCTCCTTACGACACGCAGTCCCTCAGAAGGCCCAAAACAGCAGCAGGCACTTCCAAAGAACTCTTGGGGTTGAAGCCTGTTGTCCCTGAGACTTCAGCAGGAGGCAAGCTTTTCTCTCAAGCCCTTGGAGATCCTTTACAAGTTGAATAAAGCCACAAAGTTCCTTTCTCCTTTCTTTGGCAGTCAGGCAACCACTGCAGGCCAATCACTCAAGCAGAACTACAGCTTAGGGATAGTCTCTCCTCAGTTTCTGCTGGTTCCTCTCCTCAGCAAAGGTTTTTTCTTATTGTCCATAAGGGATCTAAATAATTGGGATCAGGGTCCCAATACTTGTACCCCAAAATCCTTTGTTCTCTGAAGGCAGAGAGGCCTTTCCCTAGTCCAACCCAGTTCTGGTCAGTCCTGGATCCCTCTGTTTACACGATTCCTTCCTTCCACAGTGCAGGGCAGAAATATCAGACGCCCACAGGAGGTGAAGCCAGCATTGTGGAGGGAAGGTACAGCCCTGGAGCATTCTGTTGACATGACTCCTTCTCTCCTTTCACAGTGCAGGGCAGATACATCAGACTCACCACAGGAGATGGAGCCAGCATTGTGGAGGAGGGGCACAGCCTATTCAGGTCCCAGGTGCACCTCCTCCCTCCCATCTAGATGCAGATCTCTCTATTCACCACTGGGCTGACTCACCCTGCCTCCTGGAATCCCCCAGCCCCTGTCACTCAAACTCCAGACAACGAATACACAACCTAGCAGAGACAGGCTTGGATAGTTGGACAAGAACATTCCTACTTTCTAAAAGTGGTATTTTCAAACACAGAATGGTAAAATCAACTTTATAAAAGATGTATTTTATTATTCTGAGTTCAGGCATACTAAACTCAAATTTCTACCATGTTACCTGAGTCAGTTAGCATTATAAGATGTAATAAGCTAACTGCCCATTCTGGCCTATGGAGAACAGGTAGCCTTGCAATAGTGAAAAACGAAAATGGCTGTAATTCACTATTAGGACATGCCACACACACCAGGGTTTGTCCTACCTTATACCTACAATGCAACCTGCCATTGGGCCTACCATAGTGGTGTCTGATATGAAGAAAAGGGAAGGTTTAGGGACTGGCAAGTGGGTGCATTTGCCAAGTCAGCATGGCAGTACCGGACTGCACACAGGCTCTGCAATGGCAAGCCTTAGGCACCGTTTTCCAGCCTGCTTCTGTGGGTGACACAACCAGTGCTGCAAGCCCACCAGCAGCATTTGGATTACCAGCCCTGGGCACTCCTGGTGCACTGTACTAGGGTCTGACAAGTAAACCATATCAGCCAATCATGGAGTCACTAATCCATACATCAATTTATAATAGGAGGGGCATATGCACTTTAGCACTGAGCAGTGGTAATGTTCCCAGAGTCATAAAACAGCCAACAGCAGGTCAGAAAAACATAGAGGAGGAAGGCACAAAGTTCAGAGATGACCCTGCAAAAAGGGCCAAGTCCAACACAACCCTATTTCAGCCAAAATACAGGGTAGACCAATCACTACCTTGATGGGCTTCCCTGCTTTGAGCGATAGAACCTAGACCTGGCCCGCAACTGCAGGGGCATACTCCAGTTCTACGCCAATCTGAACCCATTTCAATTCCTCTGTCCATACTCCCAGGGTCCACCAAGCTAGTCCATGGGGAACCCTTCTCCTCACCTGTAGATAGAGATTTTATTGTATAGTTAATAAAAACCATTACAAAAGAATAAAAACATCGGTTAAAAACTAATCAGTATACATTCCTGATTGAACTTAGCAACATTAAAGAGCAAAATTAAGTCAAAAAGTGTCCAGTGCCAAGTCAATTTATTTATACATTGTCCGTTAACTAGTTGTGGGGTGGTGAGTTGAAATCGAATTCATCCACTGTATCCATTGACTGGCTGGGGAGAATGGTAGATGCAACTTCTTGCATGGCTACACGGAGTAAGATCTATTCTTAGTTTTCAATTTTGTGCAGTAACACCCCTTTTGCATTCCTACTTCATGACAAATTTAATGAATCTGCAGATGAATTGCGGATCCGTTGCACTCAGGATTTGTATAGTGGCGGAGCGACAGGTACGTATTCCATACTCAATGAACTTTGCCTTTAACCAGTACCGTCGTTCCTGAGCCAGTGCGGGGCAAATGCAAAGTAGGTGGATGAAGTCTTGTTTTGAGTTGCCACATAGGTCACACTCCTTAGTGTCAGGTTTCCTCCAGTCTGGTATATCAGCGTTTGTCGGCAGATTTCCCATCCTTAAGCTGAGGTATTTTGATTTGATATATGGAGAGAAAGAAAACCCGAAATAGGCTGCAGGTTTGAGGACCTTGTATGATTGAATTGTCATCCATGCGTGAGCTCGGTGAATGAAGATCGATTTGTCATTGATCAGCGAATGCCTGTTTGCAACCTTTTTAACAGCTAGTTTAAATGATGGTACCGGTAGCTTAATTTGCCACAGCGATGCAAGTTTAGTAATGTCAAGAGACTGTTTTAAATACTTGGCATACTGGGAATTCGGGTTGTTTTGCATTGCTTCCCACGTGGCAAGGTTGATTTCTGTTTCCCTGTTCATCCATATATTGTACCAGAATATAATGGTCTCATACTTTTTTGGGAGTTCTTGAGATTGTAGGCCAAACTCCAGTCGGACCTGCGCAGGTGAGGCATTGGGCGGTAATGTGAAAACCCGCTTATAGACCCTAATTTGAATTTTGTCAAGAAGCTGTGCACTTCTGCCATGATGTAACACACTGCCATAGCCTATTGTAGGGAGCAGCTTGGCCTTGATGACTGTCAAAAGTGGATTAAAATGGGGACCTTTTAGCTGCTTGGAGATGTTGTTTAACGCATATAACAGGGCTGTTCTCTTTTTTTCAATGACATCAAAGTGCAAAGAAAAGTTAAGGCGTCTGTCCAGCTGTATTCCCAAGTACTTATAATTGTCCACTATTTCTAGCTTCTTGTCATCTATGATAAAAACTGGGAATGTATTACGCCGACGTGTCAGTATCATAATCTTTGTTTTTTGACTATTTATTTTGAGATGATTGCGTTTTGTGTATTCTGCCAAACCATGCAGGAGGCGTTGCAGACCTATTTTTGTCTGACTTAGAAGCACCACGTCATCGGCATAGGAGAGATGTGTCAGGAGTAATGCTCCTAGCCTCGGCGGATGGGCGTTAATCCCGTCCAACCTTGTAGTTAAGTCTGCCATGAACAGATTAAAAAGGTGGGGGGCCAAGACGCAACCCTGTTTTAGTCCGTCAAATGTGTTGATCTTCCGTGTTAGACAGTGCCCATTAGCTATCTTTACCTGCATCCAGGTATCAGTATATAAGTCCATTATGGGATTCAGAATTGCATCCGGCAGGCCCTGCTGCTTTAGTTTGCACCATAATAGTTGACGGCTGACACGGTCAAACGCCGCCTTGAAATCAACAAAACAGGAGTACAATGCTTGGTGGTTTTGTATACTCTTTTCAGCAATTAAACTCAATGCCATGGCATTAGCCATAGTGCCTATACCCCTACGAAACCCAGTCTGGTTTACCGGAATCTTCTTGTTATCCTCAGACCATTTTAGAAGGTCAATTAGCACCAAAGATGCATAGTATTTAGCTTCGGCATCGATAAGTGCTATAAGACGATAATTGGATGGATTTTACGGTCTCCTCCTTTATAGATCGGATTTATGATCGCCCCTCTCCAGCTTTCTGGGAGAAGACTTGTGTTATTTATTGATCTAAATAAGGTGTTTAACTTGCCTGCCCAAAATTCAGGGTCCTCCTTGTAGATTGCCTGGGGGACACCATTTGGTCCTGGAGCACAGTCTTTCCTGCTTCTCTTAATTATTTTCAATGTTTCAAATTCCGCATCTGTACTGGATGTCTGATTTCCACACGGTTGATTAACATTCAGGTTCTTAAATTTTGTCGCTGCTGGAGTCCTCGGTTCCAGTGTTTTTAGTGTGTTATTGGATATTGTTGTGGGTGTCACCGATGGGTTTACTGAGAAGATGTCCAGTAAATGTTGAATCCATGCTTTTTCCGTGACACAGGTCGTGCTTATTGTTTGTCCAGATCTATTTAATGAATTTACCTGTGCCCAAAATGCTCTTGAGTCGGATTTTTTTGCGATGTATAACAACTTAGTCCAGAATTCTGTGTATTGAGTTCTTTTTTCAATCCAAAGTAGTTTTTTTATATTGTTTCCTGATTGATCGTACTGTTTGCCAGATGTGAGAGTTTGAACTGTGGCCCTTTGTTTGCCTCATACACTTCCGCAGGCGCCTTCTTAAGGATAGTATGGTCTTGCTAAACTGACCCCCTTTCTTTAGGTTGGATTTATTGCTCAAATTAACTCTAGTTTTTGGTAGCTTATTCAAAAAAGAGGTCCATGCTTCTGCACACAGTTCACTTCCCTTGATTGTGGTTTGAAGTAGGTGTTTGGCATCTTTGGCTACTTGTGGTAGTGAATTAGTCGTCCACCTTATACGCTTCAGGTTAATCGTTGTTATTTCCCCAGCTGTCGATTGTGCTTTTAGATGTTTAAAAGGTGCCAAATTAATCTCAATGTGTTGCATTGAATGGTCACTATCCACTGTACATTGGATTTGGAAGCTTTTGACTAAACACAGCAGAGGGAGCGAGACGATGGTATAGTCCAGAATTGTGTTTGCACTCGGGCCTATGTAGGTGGTTAAGGGGGGTTTATCCTGTTTAATTCTTCCATTTAATACGCGCAGCCCCTGATTTTCCATGGCCCACATCAACTGTTTTCCCACTAGGTCAGATTTTTTGGCTGGGGTAATCTCCTGTGTTTCCACTGCCCAGAATTCATTGGCAGCCATGATATTGTCTTCGTCTTCTGGGGGCTGTATAAGGTTGGAGTTGAAATCGCCCGTCAGAATTATCTCCCATTCTGGATGTTCGAGGCGGAAACCTGATATTACTTTGTTAATGGCGTGAAATAATAATTTTTTTATATTCTTTTTTGGATGGGCGTATATGTTGATTAATATAATGGTGCCAATACCAGCCTGGGACACCCTCTCAAATTTAATTATTTGCATATCTGCCTTGGAGGCTGCCAGTTGGGAGGCCTTGACGTTTAATGCAGTGCTTATATACACCGACAGGCCCCCCTTTGCTCGACCATGGCGCTGAGTGCGAATTGCACTGACGTGAAAACTGATTCTTCCCGGAACATCAATTGGCTCTATTAGCCATGTTTCCTGCAGGGCGATAATATCATAGCTATTCCATGTGTCCATTTTCCTATTGTTATTCAGGATTTCTTTGGCACCGGCGATGTTCCAGGAAAGGACTTTTACTGTGCGATATCGGGTGTTACGGTCCCTGATTTGGATTCAGTCTTCAGTTGGATGATCTTGCCTTGGTCTGCTCAGTTGGTTGAATTTGGAAATGCCTGCGCCCCTTGCCCCTTGCAGTACTGAATATTTATCTCGGCTAGCCCCAGCGTAATCTCCTAATTTAGCGCGCTTCCTTAATAGGGGCGAGGGATAGCCTGTAGTCACCTCTTCCTTGAGCGAGATACCCCACTCCTCAAATTTCTTAGTTTCATTAGGTAACTGCTTGACAGTTTCCATGCTCCTCCAGGTTGTAAGGGTGCCTTCGTTGACTATGTTGTTTCCAAGGGTGATGAATTCAATTTCCAAGAGGTCGGCAGACGTTATGTGGTTGAGGCTCGATGTTAGATGAAGGATATTTCCTCGGTTAAGATAGTCTTGTATACCTTGCAATTTATAATTAGGTATAAAAAGTAACTTTCCATTTATTGTTGGTTTTGTACCATGGATTATGTCATGCGGCCTTGCTCTCCTTATTTTTTTACTTCCATTGTGTCTTGCATCATCCCTTGTGTTATTGACATGTTGAGTATGATCATCATTCCCTGGTGGTTCTGATTGTATGCTGTCCTTAGTTTTTACTCTAATGATTGTTCTTATGTGTCCGCCTAGATCTATATTAGGGGTGCAGTCGTTAACTGTGTTCGCAGAGTTAGGACCTCGCCTTGTAGGTCTTTCCAGCCCAATGTTCTGGCATGCGTCATATTGCTCCGTGATAATCTTTGCTTGTGGTTGATCTGGCTTAATCTGGACAGCTATTGGTGTAAGTTGCATTGCTTTGATTCTATCCCTGCTCGAGGTAACGTTAATACTCATGACAGTTTCTGGTTTTTGAGTGACTTTGTGTATATTGTCTGCACCTTTATGCATGATGTCTGGACCTTTAATCGCTACCCTTTGGCCCCTCTGCTTAATAGTTTCATGTCTACGGCATTCATTTTTCCTTATACAACTGTTGGTACATTGTTGCTTAGCCCAAGTTTTTTGTCGTTGATTATTCCCATTCTTGTTTGATTCATCCTTAGGACTTCCTAGTATTTTATACAATTGAGACTGATCATAATTGGTACTTCCCAGACTCCAGTCCGCCCCACTTAAAGGTGTAGCTAGGTCCTCCTGTTCATCAATATTTGAGTCGTCCGTGTCTGTGTTTGTTGCATACACGATGTCCTAAAATTTTGTTGGTACTCTTGTTCTTTTTACTTGTGCTACGATGTTGCAACATTCATCTTTGGTGGTTAGTTGCTGCCCTATAGCATTGTTTTTCCACAGGCTGCATTGGGGTTTTTGTTTTGGTGTTATTGACAACTGACATAGTCCCTCCTCATTTTCCTCTATGGCTTTAGCTGTTGGCTGTCGACAGTCAAAGATCCGAAAATTAGTCAAAGCCTGATTGGTTGCGGGCATGCGGTTTGATGGTTGATTTCTATTTTTCCTCACACGTTTTTTCTGCCTTTTGGTTAGGGGTTGTTTAATGTGCGATTTTTTTTCATTGCCATGTTCGTGGTGATCACCTGTAGACACCACCTGTGCAGCATCTAACCTAAACTTGCTCACAGGTGTGTCCCAACAGACAGACAGTAAGCCACAGTGGCCACTGACAGTAGTCAGTGATGCAACCCAGGCCTTATGCCTCTCAGGGCCCTCAAACCTCTGTGGTATCTGAGAGTGGGGGCAGTAGCCCCAGGTGCTTGGCACCCTTTGTCCACTCTCCCTCCCGTCAGGTCAGGTATGACATCCTGGCACTGGCCCACCAGCCCCAGGCCTGTACCCTGCAGCTGGACCAGAGACTGGGGTGAACTCTTCCACACCTGGTCCTCCTCCTTGGGGCTCTGTACCCTCCCACCTGGAGCGGTACCCCATTCCAGAATTGTCAGGGTGCCTGTAGCAAGTGTCCTGCACAATTCACCCACCAGTTCAGCGGTTCTAGCCTGCAACTGGTCTACCCGGCCAGGGGGAGCACTCTGAACCTGGACCCCCAACCTAGGGTCTGAACCCTCTAGTTGAACCAGGGTCAGAGGCAAGGACTCCCCCCCTCTGTACCCCCTTCCAGAGTGCTGTACCCTCCCACCTGTAGTGGTAACCCTAGAAGCTACATCGGTCAGAACACTGATTACAGTTGCCCCTTCCTCCAGGTCAGACAACACCTGAACCTGGACTCCCAACCCAGGGACCTACCGCTGTGGTTGAACACTTGCCCGGCTTACCAGGACTTCCTTGTGTGCATGCATGCCCCCCCTGAGGGTAACACACAACTCATGTGTTGTGTGATAGTCTGCCTGGCGCAGATCTCCCGATACCTGTCCATCTGACAGTGCACGGAGATCCCCCAGGACAGAAGTGGTATCACCATGGTCATTCACTGGTGACACAGCCCTTCTGGATGGCCCCAGACCCACTGGTTCTTCCACTGGGGACTCTTTCCCCCTCCCACCCCTCAGTCTGAACTTCTGCACCCTCCACTTAGGAGCGGCACTGCCAGACACCAGAACTGGTGGAGGCCTGCTTACAGACACTTCCAGTTCACCAGCTACAAGGGGATCCCCCTCAACAGGCGGCCCATCAGGACAGCCTAGGCTCCCCACCTGGTGTTCCCTTAAAGAACCATTCAGGCTCTGAGACTGGGTTTCTTGCACCTTGGGACACGCAGCCCCACACTCACTCCTCCACTGAGATAGGACGTTAGCCCCTACACCCCTCCCACTACAATGGGACCTAGCTGGGCTACTCTGAACCACTTCCACCACTCTGGGTTGGAAGATACCTGAGCCACGCCCCACAGGGTCACTCCCCAATGCCTCTCCATACCCTCTGGAATCCACCAAAATGTCTGCCTCCAATGTGAGTTCCCTGGGGTCTGAGAACTCACTCTCCACCAGGTATTGGCATAGCTCTGGAAAACAGGGACTTACAATATGCTCTCCCACAATTGGATTACACAGCCCCCTCCAAGGGTTAATCAAACTATCCTTCACCTCACCATCCAGTGCCTCGCACACATACTCCACACCACTCTCTGGAGATTGGCAAAGACAGTATCTGACTGTCTCTGTCACTCCACCCACACTCTTCTGGGCGGTCTGCACACTCAATTACCAGGACTTCAACCTTGGGGGAACCCCTCTCCCTGCATCTCTCATCTACAGTCAGTAGAGAGTCCCTCCCACCACTAGGACCATGAACCCCTGCGCCAGTTACCCCATTCTCCTCATCGACACTGCGCACTACTGGAGCTACCTCATGTCCTTGAACCTTCTGGTGTATGTTAGCCCCCCTCCAAGTCAGGCGCCACATCTCTGGGTGTGTGCAGTACTCCCTCAGCAGTAGAAATTTGAATGTTGCTGCCACCATCTGATCTAGAGTCCACCTCCGACTCAGCAAAGCTCAATCTCTGAGCTACACATATTTCTTGCTGCTGGGCTGAGACACTCATGGCCTCAAGCCTCTCAAGCTCCAAATTAAGCTCCCTCAATCTTAACTCGTGCTCAAACTGCATTTCTTTTTCTTCTAGGGCTAATTTCCTAGTTTGCATTTCAAATTCCAACTGCCCATTTAACTTGAGCTTTGTCAACTGCATCTCATGTCTCCTGCATCTCTCTCTGGCCTCCAACTCCTCTGGAGACAGACTCTTGGCAGAAACACCGCCACCTGCGGGGGAAGGTGCTCCCCTTCCTCCTGGACCCAATGGCCCTTCCAGCTACACATCTGCATTCTCACCCCCTTTCTCATTCTCAAGGGTATTCCTTGCTTCTACCTAGGCCATCAGCGCCTTGTAGAACTCCTCCTTCTTGGTGATCCCAATAATAGAGACATTACATTTCTTGCAGAAGTGCTTCATCAGTGTTACTTTGTAGCTTTTCAGTTTCTCCTCTTCCCAATCAAAATCAACAGAGGTTATGTATTCTGCTCTATCCATTATGGTTAAACTTGGCAGTTCCCAAAAATAGAAAATCCCAAACAGAAAACTACCAAAAAGTATGTGGTCACGTTTTGGTCTACACTCACAAGTAGTGTTCACTGATCACTGTATATGAGTCACAAATGCAAGTCCAGAATCCTCACCGCTGACCACCAATGTTAGGTGTGGGGGTCTCTAGTTGGCACAGGTAGGTACTTGTGACAAATAGTGACCCTTGCTCTAGTTAGGGTAAGGGGATACACTGCTAAAATAACCCCTGCTCAGACCCTTGGTAGCTTGCCACGAGCAGACAGGCAGTGTGTAAAGTATTTGTGAACACATACAGTAATCCAGTGACAACACTACAGATGGACACCACACAGTTGTATTTTAAAAATAAGTATTCTTTATATAGATTTAACAAAGACCACAAACAACAAAAATCCACAATACTGTACTTAAAATGGTAGAATTCGCTTAGTTCTCTTTAGATCCTAAAATGCGACACTTTGAGTCAATGTACCTTCAGATGCGACACACAGGGCAACTAAAGTAATGCAAAGATGGTGATGCATTGATCCTTACTGAATTTCCAGGGCGATGCAGCGAGCAACGCTACGATGCGATGAAGTTTTGATGCAAAGAATTACAGATGTCGTTTTCTTCTTGATGCGGCCCGCTTCTCGGATGTTGAGAGAAGTCTCGACTCGATGCACCAGCTGAAGCGGTGACACCCGTGTTCCCTGATGCGACGACAGTGGCTTTGGCGGTACAAAAGGGGGTGGTGATGGACGGAGCATCTGAACCAATCAAACACTCACACCCAGTCAAAAGATCTGGGTTTGATCCATCACCGTTCTTTAGCCCACTCTGCCACCCCAGTTCAGACATGGCTATATGCAAATCAGTCTGACCCTGTGCCTCATGGGAACAGTCCAGCCCGAACTGCCAAGCCATGCCTTCCCTGGACCGGAAACAAGCTTCCGAGGACCGGTTTCTGGCATTACAGCCGTCTTCAGCCCGGCTTGCTTGAATCCAGTGGCAAAGTGAGCAAGGGACTCACGTCTGAGCATACCCTGCCACACCCAAACTTATGGCGGCCAAAAGCGGTACAAAAGGGGGTGGTAATGGACGGAGCATCTGAACCAATATAACACTCACACCCAGTCAAAAGATCTGGGTTTGATCCATCACCGTTCTTTAGCCCACTCTGCCACCCCAGTTCAGACATGGCTATATGCAAATCAGTCTGACCCTGTGCCTCATGGGAACAGTTCAGCCCGAACTGCCAAGCCATGCCTTGCCTGGACCGGAAACAAGCTTCCGAGGACCGGTTTCTGGCATTACAGCCATCTTCAGCCCGGCTTGCTTGAATCCAGTGGCAAAGTGAGCAAGGGACTCACGTCTGAGCATACCCTGCCACACTTATGGTGGCCAAAAGCGGTACAAAAGGTGACACTCTTCTCCGACGATGCGAGACACTTCCGCTTGATGCAACCGCAGTAGCTGGGACACCCTTGTTCCGTGATGCGACGACAGCAGCTCCGACTGTGGCACGCTTCTCCGTGGATGCGAGGCGCTTCTCTTGATGTGGTGCAATGCGACAGCTACAGGGCACGATGCGATGGCAGCAGCTGCGATGGCAAAATGCTTCTTCTTCGTTGCGAGATGCTTCTCTTGATGTGGTGCAATGCGACAGCTACAGCGGCGACATACACAATGCGACAGCAGCGGCTGCAACACGCTTCTTCTTCGTTGCGAGATGCTTCTCTTGATGCGGTGCAATGCGACACCTACAGCGGCGACATCCACGATGCCACGGCAGCTGCGATGGTGACACGATTCTTCGTTGTGAGACGCTTCTCTTGATGCAGTGCAATGCGACAGCTACATCGGTGACATCAACGATGCGACGGCAGCACGCTTCTTTTTCGTTGCAAAATGCTTCCAGCTCCTTGCGTCACACAGTCCCTTGGAAGGCCCAAAACATCAGCAGGCCCTTCCAAAGAACTCTTCGGAAGCTGGGGGTTGAAGTCTGTTGTCCCTGAGACTTCAGCAGGAGGCAAGCTCTACCCTCAAGCCCTTGGAGATCCTTTACAAGTTGAATAAAGTACACAAAGTTCCTTTCTCCTTTCCTTGGCAGTCAGACAACCACTGCAGGCCAATCCCCCAAGCAGCACTTCAGCTTAGGGATAGTCTCTCCTCAGTTTCTTCTGGTTCCTCTCCTCAGCAAAGGTTTCTTCTTGTTGTCCAAAAGTGATCTAAGTTCTTGGGATCAGGGTCCCAATACTTATACCCCAAAATCCTTTGTACTCTGCAGGCAGAGAGGCCTTTGCCTAGTCCAAACCAGTTCTGTTCAGTCCTGGAGCACTCTGTTTACATGACTCCTTCCTTCCTTTCACAGTACAGGGCAGAAACATCAGACACCCCACAGGAGCTGGAGCCAGCATTGTGGAGGTAAGGCACAGCCCTGGAGCACTCTGTTGACATGACTCCGTCTCTCCTTGCACAGTCAAGGCAGAGACATCAGACGCATCACAGGATGTGGAGCCAGCATTGTGGCGGGAAGGCACAGCCCTATTCAGGTCCCAGGTGCAACTCCTCCCTCCAATCTAGATGTTCAACTCTCTATTCACCACTGGACTGACTCACCCTGTCTCCTGGAATCCCCCAGCCCCTGTCACTTAAACTCCAGACAAGGAATACACAACCTAGCAGAGGCAGGCTTGGATAGTTAGACAAGAAAATACCTACTTTCTAAAAGGGGTATTTTCAAACACAGAATGTTAAAATCAACTTTACTAAAAGATGTATTCTATCATTCTGAGTTCAGGCATACTAAACTTGAATTTCTACCATGTTCCCTGAGTCAGTTAGGATTATAAGATGTAATAATCTAACTGCTCATTCTGGCCTATGGAGAACAGGTAGTTCTCCATAGGCCAGAATGAGCCTATGTGAAATAGTGAAAAACGAAAATGGCTGTAATTCACTATTAGGACATGCCACACACACCAGGGCTTGTCCTACCTTATACTTACAATGCACCCTGCCCATGGGCCTACCATAGCGGTGTCTGATATGAAGAAAAGGGTAGGTTTAGGGACTGGCAAGTGGGAGCACTTGCCCAGTCAGCAAGGCTGTACCAGACTGCACACAGGCTCTGCAATGGCAAGCCTTAGACACACTTTTACAGCCTGCTTCTGTGGGTGGCACAACCAGTGCTGCAAGCCCACCAGCAGCATTTGGATTACCAGCCCTGGGAACTCCTGGTGCACTGTACTAGAGTCTGGCAGGTAAACCAAATCAGCCAATCATGGAGTCACTAATCCATACATCAATTCATAATATGCACTTTAGGGCTTATCAGCAGTGGTAAAGTGCCCAGAGTTATAAAACAGCCAACAACAGGTCAGAAAAAAGTAGAGGAAGGCAAAAAGTTCAGGGATGACCATGCAAAAAGGGCCAAGTCCAACAGTCACCCTGAATTATTTTACAAGAAGTGGAGCAAGAGCCATAGTAAATGAAAATATCATGTAATATCTTCCCCGTCCCTGTCTTCACTCAGGCAGGTCAGCCATGCTCCCTGTTCTTCCTTTTCTCTGTTTCATCCCTCAGAAGCTTTTTAGCATGGATGTACCATAAAGTGGAAACACACCCACTTGTTTGTATTCCTGTAGACTGCATTGTGGTCTAGTCCTTGCCATGTCTACAGGAGTGCTCTTTCAAGACTGTAGGCAAATTCCAGTAGGATTTTAACATTGAATTAGGAGTCTTTTAGGAGATCCATTAGAAAATTTTATGAGTGCCACTGAGTTTCATTAAGTCTGGGCTAGATGCAGCTGTAGCTATCTCGCCAGTGCTTTTGACATAAAATACCTAAAATAGAAAATATGCTTAGAAAAGGAGTATGGGTTCGCCTCCTAAAGCCATTGCTTGCAAAAAGTGTCACTCACAATCTAGACCACAGTTAAAATACATAGAGTGCAATAGTGAGTTAGTCCCTTTGCGCCATGACTTTCTTGCCAGTGTTATGCAAATTTGGGTGCAGCCCATAGGACAGACATTTATGATTAGAGTGATTGCATTTTGAAACATTGCATCTAGGTGTGCCTCAGGACGTGGCAAACATAGAGACAAAAGTCTGTCTCTAGCCCTTACTATGGTGCACTACACTCACAAAGGCCCTGGTGGAAACTGTTGTGTGTAGTGCAAGGTGAAGGCTGAAGACTGCTGCTCAGCCAATGGGTCCGGAGGTGTATAACACTCTCCCATTTACACAACTGTGTACTTAAAACTTTCTTATATCTTTTTGAAGGTCCGCATTCATAGATGCAGCCAGTCTGAAGAAACCTTAAATCTCGCCCTTAAATGTTACTCCACACATGTTGCATGGCTGAAAAAAGTCAACTGTGGGGAGGCATGGCCAACCATCATGGCCGCACATACGTTTTTTGTATGAGCTCCACATCATTTACTTGGAAATTTGAGGTTACAGGTGTTTTTTGGCTGCCCTTTGCTCCGCGGCTGTTGTAGGGGTCATGGAGATAAGGGGTGCTGGCAAGGAGACTGGTTGCCCCCCTCAATGTCACCACAGGACTGGTGAGATGATGCCAACTGCCTGAGAGCTGCAGAGTGCAGCGGGCCCGGGAGAAGGCTCTACTACTCTCCTTCTCTACTACTTGTACACTGCTGTAATCAGAGCTGATGGAGTGCAGTGAGCTGCATCTTCACAGAGGAGGGTGGTGCCCCCCTAGGTGGCTCCTACCTCTCACCCTGTGGTTAAGTTGCTACACTGGGACCCAGAGTGCGGCGGACTCAAGGCATGTCCAACATGAGGCCTAACCACAAGGCTGCATAACGCTAGAATGGGAGAGTGGTGTACTCCCTCAGGAGTCTCTCATCTCTGCACAAAATGGCACTCAACTCTGCAGAAGTAAGTGTCAACTTGACCATGGCCTGGCCCCGAAACACTCAACTCTACTTGGTGCTACTAAGGTAAGCAATTGCCACAAAACTAGCATCAGGCTAGTGAACTGACAACTGCATGGTTTCTACTTTTCCTACCTGGCCGGACAAAACTTCTGAATACTTTCCGGTGCAGAGGGATGGGCCCAGGGACACTCCGTCTTGAGTATACTACAGGCCTTTAAAGAATGGTGACTGGGCCTACTTCCCGGTTACAGAATGGCACTCATACCATTCGGCCTTTGGTTTTGGAGGCATCCTGCTACTTAAGCTGCCATATTATATACAAGGAATGGGGGACAAAGGCGGGTCACGCCGCTGCCTGATTTTTGATCAATGTCCTATTTGTAGACACAGCCTACCATGCATTGCGTTTATTACTAGAGATATCTTGTTTTACCACTTGAGATTCCTTCATTCCTTTTCACTGCACAGCCCATCTACTGTGCTGTTGGAAGCCCCTGAGTCGTCCCCGGAGCCATGGACTTGGGGAGGTCTAATGCCACTGATTAGATTGTTGGGCAGTCATTTAGTGAACTGAAGGACACAAGCCAAGGATATTGGTGTCTGCAGAAATAAAGTGGGACACATTACCACCCGGCTTCTAACCCTTCTTGCAGGCTTTGTGACCTTCTGGACATTGTCGCTGGCAGTTTATACCTCAACTATGTAAGTGATCAGCTAAGAGCTCCTTCACAGACCTGTCCCCTCCATAAATCGCATAGAGCACACAGTAACTCACTGCTCACCTCTTTGCGGCCTCTGAGGCACGTGCTGTAGTTGGAGGATCCTGAATTCCTTGGGCTTGTATACCATAAGCCATCAAAATAACCCTGATGCCAGTGCTAACAATCTCTACATGTCCATTGGCATCTGCACTCTACATGCCTCCCAAAAATAAACCAGACGACTAGAGTCTCCAGTTACTTTCAGGAAGTAGATTCACTGAACAATCGCCCATTCCCCTAGAGTGAAGAAAATATGGCCTTGACTGAGGAAGACTTCCTGTCTTCCCTCTGAAATTTCAAAAAGGAACTATTTGAAGAACTAAAGGCTGACCTAACTACTTCTTTGGAGGCCCTCTGATCCAAGCTCACTTATAAATCCACTGCTCTACAGAAAGACATAGACTCTTTTGCCACATGGACACTTGATCTTGATACTACTTGCCAGACTATGAACGCCTAGAGAACTCCACTGATCACCTTGAAGCACTCTTTAGAGCAACACTTTAGAAATGCGATGACCTTGAAAATCACTCCCTAAGTGACAGTATCAGACTTTGAGGGTTAGAAGAAGGAGCAGAGGGACCAAATTTGGAGGCTTTTGTGGTAGGCTTTTTCTCAGAACTACTGGTGATGGAGGGCCCCAAAGTCAAGATGGATTGTGTCCATAGAGAGGGCCCACTCACTCACTGCAAGGGAAAGCACCCCAGAGATTTTTAAGCAAAAATACATTCTTTCAAAACCAAGGAGGCTATCTTTCAGGCAGCACAGAAACTGGACGAGGAGACCTTTCAGGGTGTATCATGCTTTTTTTTATTATTGATATTGACAGGGAGACAACAATGTTGTCCAATCACTGACATACTCCTTCAGAGATGTTAAATATAAATGGACATATCTGTTAAGCTTAGCTTTCTCCTGCCAGAAAAGCCATACCATTTCACTGACCTATCGGATGCAGCGGCCCTACTCTGGGTGAAGATATCCAATCCGGAGAGCTCAGCAAATCCAGTGCAGATCATGGACACTGGCTCCCGCAGCGCAAATCCCAGTGGCAGGGTAAGCGAGGTGCACTTGGCTGAAGTAATCATCCTCTACACGTTCTGTGAATGGATGCTTGATACCCCATGAGACTCTCAAGTTCTATACCTGAATGAATCTATCACAGCATTTTGTCTATTAGTAAAGTAGGCCCCAACATGGGGGAAGCTTTCTATTACCTGCTACTGTTATGGCCTTTCACTGTTGCGCATATCTGATGCTAAGGCACTTGATAAGTTTAACCAAATTTTCTCTAGTTTAATAATGTCACCTGTTTCCTTGATCATTAGCTGCTTTACTATGAATTTCTTAAATGGTTCAAGACTGACATGCTAGTATTTCTCCAGTTTTCTCTAAAGTCTTCTACCTGTTGGTAAACATGGTTCAATTTTTTCTTCGTTTTGTTCTTCATTTGTTGTTATGTGTGTGAGCTCTTTCTTTGATGTGCAGGGGGGAGCACTGGGAAGAGAGGGAAGAGTGCTCCATGGCAAATGTGACACAGTTGCGTTAACGAAATAAGGAGGTACTATTTATCTTAGGACTCCACCTAATATTTTAGTGGTGTTGACCACATTAACCTGAAACATTAGGGGCCTGATTCCCCAGCTAAAAGACAGAAATTGTGGAAAATACCTTTTTGATAAATGTTTTGAGTTAGTGAGGTTGCAAGAAATACATCTTAAGTGCAGCAATGAAAACAGACAGTGCCACAAAGCCTATCCAACTATTTATCAGTCCTCCACGTCCACCAAACATAATGGGGAAGCCCTCATATTCTAGTCCTCCCTCAGTCTCCAACCTTTAAGCAGTAAAACATACAAAGAGGACTAAATATTAATAGTGATGGGGACGGTCTCTGGTAGGTTGTGCACCATTGCCTTGCTTCATGTCTCCAATTCAGAGCTAGCCACTTTCTTGCACTCATTTATCACACTCTGAGGGGAATATGCAGAGGGAGACACCATACTTATGGGTGAGTTTAAGCTTTCCTTGGGTCTGCAATTAAATAGCACCCACCCACATCGTATTAGCATGGGTCACTTCACTAAAGCTCTTCAACAATTTCTCCACTCTTCAGGCCTGGTGGATCATTGGTGAAAGATGCACCCTACTACGAGGGACAACACATTTTTTTCTCCCACTTTTGCTGCTCTACTCTCAGAAAGACTATGTATTTATAAGCCAAATTTCGACACAAGCCATCTTGGTGGTCATCTTGGTGGTTGACTTCTATATTATTGCTCTATCAGGCCATGCTCTAGTTGAATTGACCCTTAACTGGGGGGCTCCCACACCCAAATTGCGTTGCTGGTTTTTCCAGGGGTCCATCACAAAGAACTACATATTTAGGGATGAAATACGCAACTCTATTTGAGAATTTTTCAAACTAAATAAACCCCAGGACACTAGGCTCACTAATACTTGAGATGCTTTTAAGGTAGTAATTGGAGGGAAATGTATTGCTCTTTTGTCAGAGTTGACTAAACAGAAAATGAAAGATAGGTTAGATCTAGAAATAGAACTTCAGACTACAGAAAGACCTCATAAGGATACACCCACTCCCAGACTGCAAGGGAAAATAACAGGCCTGAGAGGAAAACTTAATGCTATATACACCAATAGGGCAGAATTTACCATATTATGTCTCAAACACACAACATACGACAAGGTTCATAAAGTGGGCACCAATCTAGCATACCATCTTAGAATAAAGCATGAAAAAGATTATATTAGCCATATGGATTATATTAGACATATCCACAAAGTCACAGGGGAATAAGCCACTTCTGATCCCGATAAGGCTCAAGCCTTTCATGATTTCAACAAAACCATCTATACTTCTGCCCTACCCTGTCAGATGGCTCAACAGAATTATTTAGAAAAAGTGGATCTACCCCAAGTGTCAGCGCACCAGAATGAGGAACTAAGCCGCCCGATCAAGGAGGAGGAGGTTTGGTTGGTGATCACTGTCCCTAAGATCAATAAATCCCCCGGGCCAGTTGGGTTTACTGCTCAATTCTACAAAATGTTTAGCCCGAAATTCATATCCCCCTCTTACCCTCCTATTCAATCCTAAAGCAACCACAAAAATGGTCACTGCTTCAATGAGCATGGCACTTATTTAAGCTGTCCCTAAACTGGGGAAAGAGCCATGATGTTGTGCCTCCTATAGGCCCATTGCCTTGCTCAATTTGGACATTAGGCTGTACACTAAGATTCTTACCACTAGAGGAGAGGGTATCTTGCCTGGTCTAATCCACCCGACCAATCAGGCTTCATCTGAGGGAGGCAGACACAAGATAATTGGAGGAGGATAATTCACCTGGTCGAAAAAGCCAATAAGAAACAGATTTCGGCTAGTATTAGATGCGGAAAAGGACATCGTCCAGGTGGATCGGTCTTTCCTCTTCCACACCCTCCAGTTTTCATTACCAATTCATTACCATGGTCCAGGCGAATTATGCAAATGCACTTTCATGAGTCATGAACAGCGGAGTGGGCTCTGACTTTTTCAATTTAAGTTAGAGTACCTGACAAGGGTGTCCACTTTCCTCACTCCTATTTGCGCTCAGTATAGAACCCTCGGCCTCCAAGATCAGAGCTGTGCGAACAATTAAGGACTTCCCCTTCAGTTCCATAAACCATAAAAAAAATTGTGGATGATGTGTTGCTTTCTCTTACTTTCCCCTCCACCTCCCTGAATGCCTTACAACGTAAGTTGTCTCACTATGAAACGGTGTAGGGATGCCATATATATTTTCACAAGTCGTAGGGTCTGCTATCCTAGGGTCACCCCATTTTTTTGCTTTTTGCTTCACTGGTTTTCGACTTATTGTGGCTGTGGGCCTGCTAATCAGACCCACAGCCCTGCTGTTCTCTCCCTAAATTCACAACCATGTACTTTAGGTACATCACCAATTAGGATTGGGTCACCTTATGAGCCCCTGTACAGTGTACTATACGTACCCAGGGCATAGGTGCATCCAAGGCCTACCCGGGGCTGCAGCATATCTTTTGCCACCCCTGGCAGGCCATCCAAACTGACACAACTTGCTGATCACTCAGCTGGGGCAAGATCGTGTAATCACCCCTTGCTTAGATATAGTATACCTATGTCTAACCCTATATCTGGACACATATGCACCTATAAGTCACTCCTATAGCAGGCCTTAACAATCCTGAAAACAGGGTGCTTGGTTTTATGTGAGATGGTGCTCTAGCATGAGCTCAGCCTGTCTGCAGCTTTCGGAACCATGTCCTTATAGCTGTTCCAGGATATTGCCATACCATATACTCTTAAGTGCATTATGAACCTCGCGGTTAAATGCTATCTTTGGTATGGCTTTATCAAAACATGTCATGTAAGGTGTCATACGCTTTGGAATACTACCCCCTCGTCAGTTCTGGCGACGGGGGTAGCATTCCACCCTTCTAGAGGGAGAAGACATGTTACTTTCCTTAATCCCGGTTAAAATTAACCAGAGCCTCAGCACCACAAAATGGATGCTGCTGCCAAAGACACAAGTCTGGCCTCCTGCTTCTGGACGAAACTACCCAAGGCTATGGTGGGGTTAACCATGGGTACTGAGGTGGATCCTGGCCTAATCAGGATTCCTACTCAGGCTGTCCTGATCTGTGATGTGGATAGTTGCTATGTTTACTACTGTGAGTCCCAATACTTTGGGCAAGTACAGACAGACACCTTTGATAAATGATAAAGTGGCTCAAGCTTACAGGGACACATGTGCCAGTGTCACTATGGTGACACCTAACTTTGTGAACCCTGGACAGATTGTACTGGGTGATAATTACCTGGTGACCAATGCTAGCAATGTCACTATTACACATAGTGTGGCAGTTGTTAATTTCTCTTGGGGAGGGGTAACTGGACTCAAAAGAGTTGTGGTAAGTGCAGACCTCCCAGTTGAATGTCTTTTGGGCAATGATCTAGAAAACTCAGTATGGTCAGAAGTGGAGTACAGGACTCATGCAGAGATGCTATTTATTTCAGCACATGTCCTTGCTGTGACCAGGTCACAGGCCAAAAAGTGCTTACCTGAACCTGTGCTGGATCTTGAAACTATAGACCAGACTCAACCCAAGAGAAAGAGCAAGAGGGTTAAGGCAGTGCCTTCCCCCTGCCTCAGGTTGAGGATCAGCCCTCCCAGGAGGATGATTCTGTGATCCAAGAGGGAACTGTCCTAGAAGAGCTTGAACCTGATCAGGTTGAGTTTCTAGGGACAGGGGGACCCTCAAGGGCAGATCTGGGGCAGGCTCAGCTAACTTGTCCTTCTCTTGAACCCCTCAGACAGCAGGCTGCTGCTGAGGCTGCTGGGAATGCTCAAGGTACCCATAAAGTGTATTGGGATGATGGGCTCCTTTATTCAGAGGCTAGAGACCCCAAGCCTGGTGCTTCCAGGAGGTTGGTCATACCTCTGCAATTTAGGGGCTTCCTTCTTACCTTGGCCCATGATATTCCCTTAGCAGGACATCTAGGCCACAACAAGACTTGGGGCAGGCTTGTCCCTCACTTTCACTGGCCCCGTATGTCAGAAGATGCCAAGGAGTTTTGTCGCTCCTGTGTCACCTGCAAAGCCAGTGGCAAATCAGGTGGCACAACAAAGGCCCCCTTCATACCACTACCTGTGGTGGGGGTACCCTTTGAGAGAGTGGGGATAGACATTGTTGGCCCAATGGACCCCCAAACAGCATCTGGGCACAGATTTATACTGGTGGTATTGGATCATGCCACCAGGTATCCAGAAGCGATTCCCCTGAGGACCACAACAGCATCTGTTGTGGCTAGGGCCCTACTTGGAGTTTTCTCCAGAGTGGGGTTTCCAAAGAAGGTTGTCTCTGACAGAGGTGCAAACTTCATGTCAGGATATTTGACTGCTATGTGGAAGGAGTGTGGTGTTAATTACAAATTCACTACACCCTATCATCCACAGTGCAATGGGCTTGTTGAAAGATTCAACAAGACCCTCAAAGGGATTATAAAAGGGTTACCTGAAAAGCTTAGGCGAAGATGGGACATCCTTTTACCCTGCCTACTGTTTGCTTACAGAGAGGTCCCACAAAAGGGGGTTGGCTACAGCCCTTTTGAGCTTTTGTTTGGGCATCCTGTAAGGGGACCCCTGTGTCTTGTGAGGGAAGGATGGGAGTTACCTCTCAAAAGGCCTAAACAAGATATAGTGGACTATGTACTTGGCCTCCGCTCCAGGATGGCTGAGTATATGGAGAGGGCTTCCAAAAATCTTGAGGCTAGCCAAGAACTTCAGAGAGCGGCGACTACACGCGGGCATTGAAATCCATAAACAAAAGTAAGAGCAACAGCTGTCCAGTCTCCTTCCGCGCACCCTCCCTCCTTAAAGCGACGTGTCCCTGCAGTCCCATACTCTTAGGAGGATTAGCACCCTTTGCACCCATCATATATGGGGATCATTGTTGGAGTTGAAGTGGCCCAAGCGGTCCAAGGATTTACCTGCTGCCCTGAAAGACGCTGTCCTGCCGGAGTAACTCCTGGGTGCCATACGCTGTAGTCTCCACGCCGTTTCCAGCACCATCTTGCGGCCAGAGACTACAGCTCCCAGAGAGCTTAGCGGGGACTTCCGGTTTTCGCCACGATCGCGCCCGGAGGCGCTATAAAAGTTCAGACGCTCCCTCTGTGTAGCGGGGGGCATTGTTGGAGTTGAAGTGGCCCAAGCGGTCCAAGGATTTACCTGCTGCCCTGAAAGACGCTGTCCTGCCGGAGTAGCTCCTGGGTGCCATATGCTGTAGTCTCCACGCCGTTTCCAGCACCATCTTGCGGCCAGAGACTATAGCTCCCAGAGAGCTTAGCGGGGACTTCCGGTTTTCGCCACGATCGCGCCCGGAGGCGCTATAAAAGTTCAGACACTCCCTCTGCATTGTGGTAAATTTTAAACATCCCCAACATGTGGCAACTGTCCTCCTAAGAGCATCCTCATTAATATACAATGAGAACAGTATATGTGTGCGCCCATTGGGGTACTTTTACGCCCATCTGTGCAACTCCCCCCCCCAACAAGGGGTAATCAGGCGGGTGTTTGAACCTCAGACCCCGGTTATGGACACACAATTTTTATATAATATTGTTAATCCTTGCGGGCCCGGAAACACGGCTGAAACCCACAACAGGATTACTAGTGCTGGACGCTACCATCATGGGTTCAATATCAACACCCAGAATAGGTACGATGCCCTGTCTGGCCCTGAGATGTGTGATTGACGTGAGGTACCTGTGGCCCAGGGCATTGTGGCTTTAGGTGAACCTGTACCCACAGTGAACTCACAGGAATTAGTACCTGGATGTCTGGTTCTCTCGTGGAATATTGCGGGTTTGGCTGCTAAAATGGCTGACGAAAACTGGGTCAACTATATTAAGCTATTTAAGCTCATCTGTTTACAAGAAACTTGGTTGGTAGAGTGTGATCTCTTCTTGGAGGGGTATAAGGCCTTTTACGTGCCAGCTACACCATCAATAAGAGGCAGAGCAAAGGGGGGACTTGTGATTTTTGTTTCTATTTTAGTTCCTTGTAAAATTCGTATAATTGAATCACAGTATTCTGGAGTGATGGGTATAGTTTTAAACGGAGAAAACTGTCTGGCTGGTTTGGTGAATTTTTATAATGCGATTAACGTCAGTGCAGTTTCTAATCAAATATCTGTACTGAATGCTTTTATTACCACTTCTATGAAGGATTTTAGTCATAACCTCATGATCATGGGTGATTTTAATGTGCATCCGTGTGGGGATCCCTTGAAGAAATGTTTAACAGACTTGCGCTGTGAGCGCCTGAGTGGTTTACATATGGAACATACAGTGGATGGGGAATTTTGTAATGACCTAATGAACAACTTGGACCTCTCACTGGCTATGACACTCAGGGACCCGTTAAAATGTTTTGATGTTCCTACTTTTAAAGGGCATGAAAGGGGCACTTTTATTGATCATATGTTAGTCTCACTGACGATGCAGACTTACTTGGATTCGTTCTGTATAGAGCATAATGAATTCAGCGACCATAACCCTTTAATAATTCGTCTGAAGGGACCTTGGGTTAACAAGGAAAAACAGAACTGTAGCTCTGGTAGGCTGTGTACAACAGATGGGAGGCGGCGACTTAAATGGTCAATGGTTACCCCAGATCTACTATACAAAAATATTGTGGATAAATGTACTGAGGATATTAAGAATTGTACACATGAGGGGGGAGATCCCAGACAGGTCCTTACTGCATATCAAAACCTGTCGGAAATGGTGTCAGAACTGATGATGGTTCCTGCGAAGAACCTGGTGACAGGGGGACCTAGATGGTTTAATCACGATTGTTCCAAAGCAGCACGTAACCTAAGGCTAGCTCTGTCAGTTAATCCAAGAAATCGGGAGGATGTAAAACTGTGTCGGAAAGAATATAAGTCTGTTATCACTTCTCATAAGGAGTTTTTAAGAAAAGAGGCGTGGGACGAGATACTTGACCCCTCCAACTTAAAATGTAGCTCTAAATTCTGGGCGCTAGTTAAAAGACCGTTTTTGGCTGAAGACCCGGGTGATGGTTTAGATTGCTGTATAACTAAGGAGGAGTGGGAACTTCATTTTAAACAACTGTATCATTCAGGGGAGCCTGTAACAGTTGATGTATCACCTTATGACAGGGGTGGCATCATTAAATTTAATATAAGTGAGGTATTGGAGGCCATAGAGGGACTCACAGCTAGGAAGGCACCAGGACCTCATGGAATCCCTCCGGATCTGTATAAATCTGATCCAAGTTTTTGGGCACCTATTCTGGTAGCTGTATTTAATGCAGCAGCTATAGTGGGCTGTCCTTTATCGTGGAGTCTATCAACAACTGTCCCTGTGTTTAAGAAAGGAGACAAGGGTAG
Organism: Lissotriton helveticus; assembly: GCF_964261635.1. Taxonomy (NCBI): domain Eukaryota; kingdom Metazoa; phylum Chordata; class Amphibia; order Caudata; family Salamandridae; genus Lissotriton; species Lissotriton helveticus. Next base: position 1,712,633,921 of record NC_136059.1, read on the forward strand.
CCCCCTATGTTATCGTCCAATCTCAATAATAGATTCCATGGTCAAGATCATGGGGAGAATCCCACTGCAGCGAATGTCAAGCTGGACGTCGGACAATAATATTATGTCCATCTCTCAGTATGGCTTCTGTAAAGGCCGTTCCACCATAACCCAGTGCCTTGATCTTTTCCTTATACTGAGTAAATATACTGTTGTGCAGAAGGGAACTGGCCTACTGCTTAACGCACAGGAACAAGTGGTGAATAAACTACAGCTTGTTCAAAATGCGGCTGCAAGGGTCCTCCTGGGGATACCAAAATACGCCTCTATCTCTCCCATAATTAGAGAGCTTCATTGGCTTCCCATAAGAAGCAGGATAAAGTTCAAGGCCATGTGTATTACCTACAAGGCTTTGAACAATAACGGTCCCGACTTCTTTAAAAGCGCCTTTAAATTTTACAAACCCAGTCGAACTCTGCGATCATCCACAGCCCAACAGCTCCAAATTCCCCCAACAAAAAAGGTAACTTGGGGAGACAGACGATTTATAGTGGCTGCATCTAAGCTGTGGAATCAGATTCCCTCTCAAATCAAGGAACATACCTCGCTGTTTTCCTTTCGAAAACATCTCAAGACATGGCTTTTTAACCAGTAACATCTGCTCACAACCCTGTAATCTGTACACACCAGCGCCGAGACACCGGAGGGTATTTGCGCGCTCTAGAAATTTTAAAAATAAATAAACTGTCCACCTTGCCTTCATGGATCTGTCATCGGCCTTCGATTGTGTCAACAGGGGAAGGCTGTGGCAGACCATGAGGGAGAAAGGTGTCGACATAGGGATTGTTGATTTTCTGATGGACATGCACAGTAACACCAGTGCAAATGTAAGGTACTCAGCAAACGGGGACACCACTGGTAATTTTAATATTAAAAAGGGAGTGCGCCAAGGTTGCATTCTGGCCCCATTTCTTTTTAATTTTTACATTAATGATTTAGATGCTGCTTTACAGGAGGTACAATCAGACTGCCCCAGAGTTGACAGGCGGGGTATTCCAGTTCTTTTATACGCAGATGATGCGGTTTTAATTTCTAGAACGGAAAAGGGTCTCCAGGCGCTTTTGAATGCTTTTAATATCTTTATGACTAACAGAGACCTATTGGTCAACAATTCCAAATCATATATCATGCATGTTGGCCGACAACCGAAAAAGAATTTTATTTTTAAACTAGATGATGTTTTGATCCCCACTACACAAACGTTTTCTTATCTGGGTGTCATATTTGACACAAAGCTCAGCTGGGGTCCCCACCTGGCTAGAAAGAAAGGGGAAATGACAAGGGTAAATGCCTCTATTTTTAATTTTGCAACAAAATTGGGGAAGAAGCCCAATACTGCAATGATGAAACTTTATAATGCTAAATCAATAGCTACTGCTGTATATGGCAGCGAGCTATGGGGCTACGTAAATGGAGAACAGTTACAGGTCATCGAAAACAATTTTTTAAAACGCCTTCTCCGTGTCACAGCCAGTACACCTAATCTGGCGGTACACGAAGAACTGGGGACACAGTACTTATGTGATATATTTGCTATAAGACCGCTGATATGTTGGGTAAAATTGTGGTTAAACCAAGATATACCGCTTACCCACCTGATTGTGCAAGACCGTGTGTCTCACGACAATTCAATGTGCGTGCCCTGGCTAAAATGCCTGAAATCTTGCTTTTCAAGGCTTGGATGTTTGAACTTGTTTGAAAACCCTTGCGGGATTGTAAAGGGGGATGTGGCAGCACTTAAGCGGGCTTTTCATATGGACAGGATCGCCCAAAGAGAAGGCGAGGAGCTTAAGAAACCTAATATTAGGAAATATGTTATGCTAAAAACCTGTGACACTATGGCACCATACTTAACATGCACCTTCACTTCTCATGAAAAATTTCCGTTGACGAGGTTTAGGTTTAATATTTTTCATCGTCTTTTAATTAGACCAAAGTCGCATATGTTTAATAAAACTGTTGCTCCCTGTGGCTGCGACGGGAAGTCTCCACAGGATATGCTGCATTTTATATTTTTATGTAGGTTTTATGAATACCCGCGCAGACGTTACCTTGTTGCTCTTTTAAAAAAAACGAAATTTTAAACAAATAAGACCAGCACTTATGTATTTACAGCTTTTGCACAGTGACAGTGTTCTTCATGTAATAGAATTTTTAACATTAACTGTCAAACTGAGAAATTGCTTGGATCTGTGATTTTATACCTCTTAAGGAAACTGAGCTTATTTATTGAAAGATCTTATATCATGGTTTAAACCCAGTATTATTTTAATTTTACTGCTGATCTTGTCTACTTATCCACTAATGAAATATGTATAATATGTCTTTTTTATGTGATTATGATTTTTAAAGATTGACATTTTTTGTGCTTATGTGTACTTTTATGGTGTGAAACAAAACCGAAATAAAGTCTCTATTGAATTGAATACTGGTGGTAGTGGATCATGCCACCAGGTATCCAGAAGCGATTCCCCTGAGGACCATAACAGCATCTGTTGTGGCTAGGGCCCTACTTGGAGTTTTCTCCAGAGTGGGGTTTCCAAAGGAGGTTGTCTCTGACAGAGGTGCAAACTTCATGTTAGGATATTTGACTGCTATGTGGAAGGAGTGTGGTGTTAATTACAAATTCACTACACCCTACCATCCACAGTGCAATGGGCTTGTTGAAAGATTCAACAATACCCTCAAAGGGATGATAAAAGGGTTACCTGAAAAGCTTAGGCGAAGATGGGACATCCTTTTACCCTGCCTTCTGTTTGCTTACAGAGAGGTCCCACAAAAGGGGGTTGGCTACAGCCCTTTTGAGCTTTTGTTTGGGCATCCTGTAAGGGGACCCCTGTGTCTTGTGAGGGAAGGATGGGAGTTACCTCTCAAAAATCCTAAACAAGATATAGTGGACTATGTACTTGGTCTCCGCTCCAGGATGGCTGAGTATATAAAGAAGGCTTCCAAAAATCTTGAGGCTAGCCAAGAACTTCAAAAAGCTTGGTCTGACCAAAAGGCTGTGCTGACTGAGTACCAGCCAGGACAGAAGGTGTGGGTGTTGGAGCCAGTGGCCCCAGCAGCACTCCAGGACAAATGGTCTGGACCCCACACCATTGTTGAGAAAAAGGGAGAGGTCACCTACTTTGTGGACCTTTGCACCCCTAGGAGCCCCCACAGGGTGCTCCATGTCAACAGACTCAAAGCATATGTTGATAGGGCAGACATGGGCTTGCTCATGGCTACAGATGGGGAACAGGAGGAAGAGAGTGACCCTCTCCTGTCGCAGGGTTTCTGTTCTCACACAGAACTGTGCACAGAGGAGTGAAACCTCGGCGAATTAGGGTGACCCAAAACTCACCTTAGTACCCAACTCACCCCTTACCGAGCTAGCTACAGTGTCTCATTGGACATATCAAACTCCCAATGCTTAGACAAACCAGAACATGAACTTACAGTACCTCAGGGTACGTGGAACTCATGAACACTCTTTCGTTATATTATCATTACAAACCAGAACATGGAGTAAAGAAGACACATGTGCATTTGAAATGTTTATTTACTAATGCCGTCTTCTCAGGCGCAGTATCTTAGATAATACAAGTATACTTATTATCAGTAGCAAAATTACCAGCATAGTTACTAAGACATAAAAAGCGAATGGTGACAGCATGTTAACATACTGTAATGAATAAGAGTTAACAACACTTATATCTCACCCACCCTAACACATATATTATATTATTAGCTAAGAAGGTCTCTTTGGGTTGGTTTAGGGCGGGCCCATACCTTAGTGTCCTAGCATGAAGGAAATCACATCAGCATACACCAGCTCTCTCTGCATGTGCACCGCATCAAGTGTGTTCTATGTGCCTCGTGCAAAGCAATATCAATCCTGCCTGAAGCCAGAGTTGGCAAAGGCTGCACTTGTGTTATGACTATGAAGGCGTGGAGATCAGACCTCATAACAATTCCATATCGTGTTGTTCCTGAAACTTCAGCACTCTTCGTGCAGACATAGTTTATTAAGCAAAGCTGATATCAGAGCAATAACATATTATTCTCACATACACCACGGCAAACTACTAGGTTGAAAGCTAAGTCAACAATTAAGTGTCGTGTGCAGAAGTTGCAAGAAAGAAAAATGGCGTTTAAACCTCAAATGTACCTATGCTAACTTAACACGATATAAGGATATACAGGAGCTATATGACACCCCCCCATGATCCGAGAACGGACTAAATATGATAACAGAAGTGCCATCACTTGAGAGCAGGATTCAACCGTAAAACGAGCATGAATCGAAACTAAACATAAAAAAATGAATTCTACAAAATAGCCCAAAAATATATCGTGGCTAAAGTCAATAGGCAAGGAAAGAAAAAATTATGACAAATAAGTCAATGAAATGAATGAAATGCTATTAATCAGCACGTCAATCCGAGGCAGTGTCTATGACAAAATTGTATATGAAAAGTAAGTAGCAACAGCCTCCAATAAGAAATCACTGTCCTCATCCGAAAACAGTTCAGCCATCCAATTTAAAAGAGGAAAAGAACATACATGTTCTCCCAGCACCGGATCCTCTATAACCATCAGAGGACAGCTCGGTGGGTTTTCCAGAAAACTTAGTTCCAAGAAAGTCTGTGCTGCCGACAATATATCCCAGGGACCAATTAGTCCATGTGTCACTGCTAAGGCCATAATCCTCTCGTCAGAACAAACCAACTCGTGAGCAATGATAGGACTCATCAGGTGATTAAAATCGACGTCAAGAGAAACGGGTCCGCAGAGACACAAATCAATGGCACAATGGAAATCACAGGTCAGGCAGTGAAATACAGGCTGGACACAGGTGAAGTAGGAGAATCGAAAAGATAATCCATAAGCCGTGCTCAATGTCGCCAACGGCAGTGTGCCATAATATTCAAGCATGCGGTTGCGAAACCGCGTCAGTAGCTGTTGCGCGGGGTCTTGCACAGGAAGGACATCCATATTTAAAAAGACAGAAAACCACTAGAGCGCCAGCTGCTAATGCAAGTAAAAATGGGAACCCTCCAAACAAGGATGAAAAAATAGAATGGAAGAAAGCAGGGAAGACTCCAAAAATCTTTTCAAAGGAAGTCACAAGACCACTGCTAACAACTTTAAAAAAATGTGCTAGGCCTTTTGTGGAGGATGCGTTAAAGATAGTACGAACCATCGCTCCGAAATGCAAAGGCAAATCAGTATTCAAAAGAGCCTGAACCTCTGTACGGGTGTTTGCAATGTGAAGCACGAAAGTTTCACGGGCCGCGCTCAAGGCCACCTCTTTCTGGGACAAAAGAGCCCTTATTCTTGCCATGCCGCTGAATTCTGCTCCCAAGGTTGGTATCTGTGGCCAGATGGAAGACTCCCTATGTTCACGTGTGGGAGGATAAAGCACATTTCTGCAGCAAATAACCCGCTCACTTACTGTTACTATGAAAGCTATACCTTTAATTAACCCACAACAGTTTTCATTATTGAGCATTAAATAACTACCATTCTCTAATAATTTAAACGTGGGGATGATAGCAGGAACTGGCGTGCCTTGTAAAACGCAAGCCATATTCGGTCGGTCCTTGTTGCATGAACCGTGTAACTGTATGTGTCTACACATTAAAGAATGATCTGGCGTCTCAGTGCACTCCTCCCCTGTCAGATAAACTTCCTGGTCATCCTTAAAACATCTGTATGTGTATGGGAGTGACCAGACTTCATGAAGGAAACTGCTACCTAAAGGTTCAAAGCGACCTATGGGTACATATTTCATACAATTTGAAAACTTATATAAAGCAAAAGGCAGCGTTATTAAACCGTGGATAAGCCACGTTGCAGCAGTGGCTTCAGCCACGGAAAAAGGTAAAGATTCCAACCTTTCAATATGTAACATAGAAAAGGAAGCATCACTCATTGAAAGTAAGCGTTGTTTGTCAGTCAAATTAAAAGGTGCAAATAAAGAAGAAACGTTCATGTACCCCCAGGGAACTTTACCCATTTTCAGAGTTTGAAGGGTCCATGCAAACTGCATGATTGATCGTAATTGATTTTGACCATGGTATAATACTGACACTTCATCATGTACAATATCGACGACTGACGACACAATATTATCCAATGTGTAAATTCTAGAGGAAAGCACATTAATGCTATTGTCAACAACCGCAAGCACTTTCTCAAGATTTGCTTGATCAATAGCCCTAAGGCGTGTAGCAGCCTCAATCTGTGGTAGCTTCCAAATTTCATTGTAAACCCCATATAACCACCTTTTCGACCTGCCACTAGCCGGGCCTTTAATGAAATCATTCAAGTCCACATCTGCATTTAGTTTAGAAAGGTGATCCTTAACCGCAGGTAAAGTTGAATGTTTCAGCCAATTTTGACACAATTTGCCTACAGAATACGAGGTGACAGTATGACCTAAGCTAAACCGGGGATCAGATCTAACAGCTTTAAAACCGGTAGTTAAATTCAAAAATCTATTCTGGCAAGCATCAGCGCTACGGTGACAAAGCAGCCAACCCTTAGGATTCATACTGGAAATGTTAAAGGAGGAATTAAGAAGTAGAGTCTGTAATTCTATAATGGACAACTGAGTAAAATTACTCCAACCATCATATTCTTCCAACTCCGGGAAAGAAGGAGTGTTTAACTTTTTAGAAGTAGCCAATCCAAAGCATGTGGTCTGGGAAATCGTTTCATTTAGAAACAACATATGATTCGGGATGAGACATGCACGGTGCAAAGCCTCAGTGCCTTGTACCTGCCAGGCCCTTGAACCCCAAACCGATTTAAGGTCTATTGTATCCTTCCATAACTCATAGCCTCCAGCAACTAATCGATCAAGGAAGGCCTTCGAATACAACAATTTAGTATCGGTAAGTCTAACCTTGGACATTGGCATTTTTTGAAATTTAAAATAAAAGGACTCGGGATTGGACTGGTTAAAGTCAGTAAAGTAAGTATACTTCTTTAGAAACGTGTCAGAACTCCCTTGTTGAGGTGCTGGGCAATGTTCCCACTGAGTAAAGTTAACAGCATCCCTTCTGGACGAAGTTTTGTGTAAGAAGTGATTGCCATAATGTTGGTAACAGAATAATTCACCATAATTAGCAGATTCTAAATATAAATCCTCAGCATCAAATGCAGCATAGTATTGTGATTGCCATAATGTTGGTAACAGAATAATTCACCATAATTAGCAGATTCTAAATATAAATCCTCAGCATCAAATGCAGCATAGTATTGTAAATTAGAAAACAAAGTTTCTACAGCATTAACATCCCAGTCATCAGAACGAATGTTCTGTTTCACCACATCCCCCATATTCACTCTAAGTACATTAGGAACATTAACCACTTCCGTTGGGCCATGAATCTGAAACCGAACTGCATCCCACACGATTCCATCAAGGACAGGCCATGCTGTGATGTTAACCAAAGTCAAGTCTCTTTTTAATCTGTGTGTAGAATGTGAAGAGGAAAGTGGGGCCAAAGTTCCATTTAAATGAGTAATGCATGTTCTTTCCTCGACATAATGTCCATTGATGATTCGAAAAAAATAAAACACAAAACCAATTGACATAAACAGGTAAATTGAAAAAAGGGCCAGCCAAATGTATGTCCAAGGGGGTATCAAAAAATGTTTTTTAAACATGCTTGCATAAACTGCAAAACAAGAGGGTTTCTTCGAGGCAAGAGAAACAGAGTCAAAAGAAAATCTGGATTCCGTGGCTAAACGTGCTTGCAGGTCAGGTATGGACAAATCAGTGGGGTAGGCATAGTCTATCTCCTCAACGTTAGTTCCGGGTAAATTATTTAATAAAGGACTGGAAAGAGCAGGTAATTCGATGGACACTTCAGGTTCAATATTAGAAGCAGTGGGCATAACTGAATTTCTCACAATGGAAGGACAGGAAACAGCCGGTGTCATGCTAAGAAGAGTCGGCCACTCTGTGTATCTTGACATTGTCAATTGAAATAAACCTGTTTTCCTTACGACCAGGAAGTGGTGGTAAAATGACTGTTCTTGTGCCCTTCACTCCAAGGACAGGAACCGGAGCTCGATAGGAAGGACCAAATTCTTTCTTGTTATCGATCTTCTCTCGAACCAGTTCGCCAACTTGGGGTAGCCAGCCAACTACCGGGATCTGCAACGCATCATCCGACTAAGGTGGAGGGCAAATGTTCCTTTGCAAGACTGTCTCTGGTCTTTTGTAGATTCTGTAAAACATTGCAATGTTCATCTGCGTCAAAGGAAGTGGCGCGAACCACACAGTCTAGACCGTCAAGGTCAGGGACGTACATCTTGATGCCAAAGAGCATTTCGTATGGGGTCCGCCCACCCAGAGACCTTCTAGGGAGATTATTAAGAGCACGCTGCACGCCATAGAGGTGAGCCAGCCAGTTTCTGCCAGTGCCTATAACTCGGGCTGTCAAAGATTGCTTTAAATCACGGTTCATTCGCTCAACTACACTGTTACCCTCAGGTCTGTAGGGAGACGAAAACTTGACTTGGACCCCCAACGAAGTCATGGCATCCTTATACGCCTTAGAGGCGAAAGCCGGACCCTGATCCGAATGGAAGGTACCACAGGCAAAAATCCCTATAAAGACACGCAAATCTCTAATGACAGTCCGTGAATCAGCGCTGCGATGTGGCCATACCCACACAAAGCGTGTGCATGAGTCAACTGCTACTAAGATATACTTATACGCAGTATCAGATGAAAAAGGACCGCAGTGATCTAAATAAACACAACCTAGCGGTTTATTAGAAATGTACAACTGAGTCTGTGGCGGACGCGTAGCAGTCGAAGGTTTAATCTGCTGGCATATGTCACAAAGAAGGACATAATCACGCGTCTGTTTGTACAGTCCCCGCCACCAGAAACGTTGTTGTAATTGAGTTACAGTGGCCGAGACGCCCGTATGCGCAGACGCCACACCTTCATGTGCCGCTGTAATCAAGTCTGCTCTGCGATCCGAGTTGGGAATCAGCCGTTCCTCAACGTCAGGAATTGTCACAAAAGGAACCTTTTCGGGATTTAAGTGGTATTTGTACTTCGAAGGGAATCCCGCAGGATGCTTACTTCCCTTCTCAGAGGCAGCAACTGCTGCCAAGATGTCGCTATCAATCTTGGTTTTTGACCTAGTAACCGCTGCAACTAAGTATGTAGATACTGCTGATTTCGCTGCTTCATCAGCAAGCGAGTTGCCAACAGCGTGAACTCCCACGCGCTGATGACCGAGAGTATGAATCACATAAACGAGTGGCAACATAGCCTTAAGCTCTGCCACTCGAACCCAGATCATTTTATGTTTTATTGTGCTACCCTTGGAATCATGAAAATTATTTTGAATCCAAAAGAACAAGTTCTCATTGTAAGACTGGACACAGTAGTAAGAGTCACTTACAATCAGAGTAGTAACACTTGGATCTGCGTACTCCAACGCTAGTAAAAGAGCACGAAGCTCAGCCAATTGTGCAGTGCAATCGCCCAGGGGCAACGTGTGTACTTCCCTGGATATGAACTCATCATTCAACATAGCACCGACCACAATGGCGCATGCGGAAACGTAGGCATGTTTAGAGCCATGCGCAACCTGCGCCGACCCATCAGTGTAAATGATGCAATGGAAGTCCTCCAAAGGTCGCATAGCCAGAGGAGCAGGATGAACAAATTCATACTGCAAGTACTCCTGCGACCGTAAGGAAGCGTCAAAAATAAACGTGACATCCGTGGATGTCAATGACGCAGCCCACTGAATCCACCGTGGGTGCAAAGCTTTTGAATTTGGTACACTGGCTTTTGTGACTGCCTCTAAATGAGGACAGGGTGTTACCACTAACATGCGCTTCCCCTGTGACAGAGCTCGTTCTTTAAGAATCGCCATCTGTACAGCAGTTAAAACTTTCTCCACAGTGGGAAACCGCAATTCAGCCGAAGTGTACAAGTGTGACTTGTAAGCAATAGGTACTGTGTCACCTTCATTAAAAGTCAGGTACGTGAAACCCACCGCCCCTGGAATTATTCTTATCACCAGGTTGGTGTGATTATCACGAGTCAGTAAGTATTTAGAAGCGAGCAGATCAGCCTGCAAAGAATGCAAAATGGCCGAATGCTCAGGCAGCCAGCATGATTTTGAAAAAGCTGGTTGTATCAAAGCATACAAAGGCTTGATACGCTGGGCATATTCCGGAACATAAGTTCTGCCGAAATTCAAGAAGCCCAGCAAAGACTGTAATTTTTTCAGTGTTGTAGGAGCGCGCAACTGTGCGCATTTCTCCAGGAAGTGAGGAGCCAATCCTCGACCTTCATTGTTCAGCTCATAGCCGAGGAACAACACTGTGTGTTCTGCAATGTGCGATTTTGCAAAATTAAACTTGTAACCCATATCTGCAAAGTTACAAATTATTGAATTCACTCGACACAGATGCATCCAAATTTCGTCGCCTGTGAGATAAATGTCATCCACATAAGAACATGCATCCGGATCGATACTCTCCAATAGAGTGACTATTCTTGAGGTGAAGACTCCAGGACTATTTTTGTAGCCCATCGGGAGTCGCCGGAAGCGTTTTTGCACACTAGCGGACGTAAAACGTGTCCACTGGGAGCTAAAGCTATCCAGTCTGTGGGCATAAAAACCGTTGGATATGTCAAGCGTTGTCTTGAAACGCTTACGCACTAGACTATCCACTAGCGCAGAGCCGTGAGTATTCTGTACTGCACAGTTACGGCAATGCGAATTCAAATGCCGGTAATCCAATACCAAACGATATGATCCGTCAGGCTTGGTCACAGTAAAAAGGGGATTATTCATCGGTGACACACACGTTTCAATAACTCCCTGATATTCCAATTGTTCAAGGATTTCTGCCACGGCAGCTTTAGCTTCACGCCGTATGGGATATTGAGGCTGAGGCAGCGGCTCAGACCGCAAAGGAATTTCGTGGCAAGGAGACAATTTATCCCAACCACATTGGTTGCGGTACAGAGCCGGCGCAAGAGCCCGAGCCCACTCTTCTGCAAAATGCTGCGCATGCTCAGTCGAGACAGTGTGCGCGAAACTGGGAAGGATTACCTCCTCCCCTCGCGGCGCCGCGAGCACAAAAGGTGGGGGCCAGTCAGCTTCAGAAAGCAAAATGTCGTACGTAGACGAAAGGTTCTCCCAAAATACCCCTCTGACAGTACGCTGTATGTCACCCTCAATTAACAGGACAATTTCAAAAAGTCTTTCAGGGGGAGCTAGTCTTGTATCGGCTGTTTCTATTACAACGAACACTTCAGTCGCTGTCACCCTCAGTAGTGGACGGAGCGCCTCTCTGACTATGGCTATCTCCGCCGCGCTGTCCAGCAAGGTCAGAGCCCACGTCAGATTCCGAAGCCGCGTTCTCACTATCTGTGGCATATCGATGCGCCGTTAAGGCTGTGACTTTCTTTTTCGCAAACTGCGGTCTCTTTGGCGTAGAATCCTCCTGCTTCCATGCGCCTTCTGTCTGGCGGGGCTGGCCATGTCCCTGTTGGCCACCACGTCCCCGTCCGCCTCCTCCTCCACCGGTCTTCTGGGCCGATGAGTCCTGAAAGGAACGAGGAGAGCGTTGATCAGAAACCTGAAATCGATCAGGTGATTTAATCATCGCGCGATCGCGCAAATCATAAACTTTCTCAGCTGGCGCAGGGACTTGTGTTGCAGGATAAGATTCCTGCTGTTGCTTCCCCTGTTTCTGTTTCTGAGGCCAATTTTGTTTTTTGGACTTTGGTTGTACATCTGCCGTAGCAGATTGCACTTGTGGCTGTTTCTTCTCCTTAACCGCGAAGTATTTCAAACCCTTACTTGTGCGACCGATTGTTTTATAAGCGGCCACCACAATCTTCGCCAACTGGCGGGGCTTTTCGGCATCGGGTAATGCAGCCAAAGCATTAAATACCTGGAAGTTCACAGCATCTCCCTTGATGTTGGAGAGTATGAGATCACTTACAATCTCAAAAGAACCACACAGGCGCATACCCAATTCAACCGCTGCCTCAGGACCGTGATCATCCTGAACACGTTTTATGATCGTAGGCAGTACAGCCATAGACGGGGTGCCGAAACACCTCGCATAAACAGCCGCAAAAGTCTTACCCCAACTTTCACAGTCAACGAGCTCAGGAGTGATATCCTTAGGTAAAGTAATCGTCAACATTCTATGTTTGTCAGCAGGAGAAGAATTGGGAAACACGGCTTCCAGTTGGTCAAATTTCTCGGCCAGCCAAAAAGGAAAATCATCTTTATTATCAGGGCGTTGACCAAAAACCGAATTTACCATAACTGGATTGAGCCGTAAACCACCACGTTCCGTTTGAGCGGCCGGACCCCCCGGGGGACCACCCGGGAGATGACGACCTATGTATTGCACTAGTGCTCGAATCACGGAAATAGATACAACATGTAACCTGCGAATTTCCTGAAGGGTACAAGCGCCGTGATTCGGGTGCGGGGTAAAACCACCCAACGCAGGCCAGTTAGTACCTGGAATCGAGAGTGGACCTAACCTCGCAGCGGACAAAGAGTGGGGGAGGGCGCCATCAAACCAAACTCGATGCTGCCAATGATCAATAGGTATTTCCAGTGCCCTGTACGGTGTATATTCAGCCGGCACCGCCGAGGCGGTGTAGGAGTGGAACAAACCAGAAGTTGCGTCCACAGCCGGAAACGTAACCCAAGAGTAAAACAACTCGTAAGGGAACGCCGGATCTGCACACACCACGAAAATCACAGCCATCCCATCCACCGGGACTTGGTACGTCTGAAGATGGTTGCGCACCGCCACGCGACTATGCTGCGCAATGGCCACCGCCGCCACGACAACACTGGAAACAAGAAAATACAAAGAATACTTTGTAGCACAACTGGGTAGTAATTCAAAGAAACCGTTTAAGAAAGAATCAAGCTTTACCAAGACCTATTTCAAAAAATAGGTAGGTTTCACCGACACCCCGCTTTCCGGAAACGGAGGTGAAGGGGTTAAGGTATGAACGATATACTACTCGAGTGTCATGATATAAGACCACCGAAAACGTTGGGCGCCATGTCGCAGGGTTTCTGTTCTCACACAGAACTGTGCACAGAGGAGTGGAACCTCGGCGAATTAGGGTGACCCAAAACTCACCTTAGTACCCAACTCACCCCTTACCGAGCTAGCTACAGTGTCTCATTGGACATATCAAACTCCCAATGCTTAGACAAACCAGAACATGAACTTACAGTACCTCAGGGTACGTGGAACTCATGAACACTCTTTCGTTATATTATCATTACAAACAGGAACATGGAGTAAAGAAGACACATGTGCATTTGAAATGTTTATTTACTAATGCCGTCTTCTCAGGCGCAGTATCTTAGATAATACAAGTATACTTATTATCAGTAGCAAAATTACCAGCATAGTTACTAAGACATAAAAAGCGAATGGTGACAGCATGTTAACATACTTTAATGAATAAGAGTTAACAACACTTATATCTCACCCACCCTAACACATATATTATATTATTAGCTAAGAAGGTCTCTTTGGGTTGGTTTAGGGCGGGCCCATACCTTAGTGTCCTAGCATGAAGGAAATCACATCAGCAAACACCAGCTCTCTCTGCATGTGCACCGCATCAAGTGTGTTCTATGTGCCTCGTGCAAAGCAATATCAATCCCGCCTGAAGCCAGAGTTGGCAAAGGCTGCACTTGTGTTATGACTATGAAGGCGTGGAGATCAGACCTCATAACAATTCCATATCGTGTTGTTCCTGAAACTTCAGCACTCTTCGTGCAGACATAGTTTATTAAGCAAAGCTGATATCAGAGCAATAACATATTATTCTCACATACACCACGGCAAACTACTAGGTTGAAAGCTAAGTCAACAATTAAGTGTCGTGTGCAGAAGTTGCAAGAAAGAAAAATGGCGTTTAAACCTCAAATGTACCTATGCTAACTTAACACGATATAAGGATATACAGGAGCTATATGACACTCCCAGACCTGTTGACTCAGAACCCTGATGATGGTTCAGTTGATGGAGTGGCCTTGGCAGGCAGCCTCACTGACCAGCAGCAACAGGACTGCAGACAAGTTCCGCAGGCCTTTAGACATATGTTTTCCCTAACACCTAGTCAGACTAACTGGTGCACCCATGAGGTTGACACTGGTGACAGTCTGCCTGTGAAGAGTAAAATCTACAGGCAACCTGACCATGTTAGGGATTGTATAAAGACAGGTGCAGAAAATGCTTGGGTTGGGAGTAATTGAGCCATCAGAGAGCCCCTGGGCCAACCCAGTAGTCCTTGTACCAAAACCTCACACCCAAGATGGTAAGAGAGAGATGAGGTTCTGTGTGGACTATAGAGGTCTCAATGTTGTCACTAGGACAGATACTCACCCAATTCCAAGGGCAGATGAGCTCAATGATAGATTGGCTTCTGCCAAGTTTCTGAGCACATTTGATTTGACAGCTGGCTATTGGCAAATCAGCTGAGGATGCCAAGGCCAAAACTGCTTTCTCAACCCCAGGAGGTCATTATCAATTTGTGGAAATGCCCATTGGTTTGAAGAATGCACCTGCGACTTTCCAAAGGTTGGTGAACCAAGTCCTTGCTGGGTTGGATGACTTTTGTGCAGCTTATCTGGATGATATTGCTGTCTTCAGCTCTACCTGGGAGGATCACCTGATCAACCTGAAGAAAGTTTTAGAGGCCCTGCAAAAGGCAGGTCCTAACTATAAAGGCCACAAAGTGCCAGATAGGGCAGAGTAAGGTTGTGTACCTGGGCCACCTTGTAGGTGGGGGTCAGGTTCAACCACTGGAGAGTAAGATCCAGACCATACAGGACTGGGATCCTCCAACCACCCACAGGTCAGAGCTTTCTTGGGCCTGTCTGGGTACTACAGAACATTTGTCAAGAATGATGGGTCCATTGTGACACCACTCAATGACTTGACTTCAAAGAAGATGCCAAAAAGGTTCAGTGGACAGTTAGCTGTCAAAAGGCATGTGATGACCTGAAGAAGGCCATGTGCTCTGCACCTATCTTAAAGAGTCCTGACTACTCCAAAGAGTTTATTGTCCAAACAGATGCTTCTGAGTTGGGGGTGGGAGCTGTGCTTTCACAACTTAATGTAGATGGTCAAGACCAGCCCATTGCTTTCATTAGCAGAAGGCTGACCCCTAGAGAGAAACGTTGGTCAGCTATTGAGAGGGAGGCCTTTGCTGTGGGTTGGGCCCTGAAGAAGTTGAGACCATACTTGTTTGGCACTCACTTGAAGATTCAGACCGACCATAAGCCCCTCTGATGGCTAAATCAGATGAAGGGTGAAAATCCCAAACTGCTCAGGTGGTCCATTTACCTACAGGGGATGGACTTTACAGTGGAGCACAGATCAGGGACTGACCATGGCAATGCAGGTGGTCTCTCCAGGTATTTCCACTTAGAACATGAAGACTTATCTGGTCAAGGTTAAGTTTAATGTCCCTGCGTTTGTGGGGGGGGGGTTATGTAGGAGAGTAGGGTCTGCTATCCTATGGTCACCCCATTTTTTTGCTTTTTGCTTCACTGGTGTTCGACTTAATGTGTCTGTGGGCCTGCTAATCAGACCCACAGCCCTGCTGTTCTCTCTCTAAATTCACAACCATGTACTTTAGGCACATCACCAATTGGGATTGGGTCACCTTATGAGCCCCTGTACAGTGTACTATAGGTACCCAGGGCATAGGTGCATCCAAGGCCTACCAGGGGCTGTAGCATATCTTTTGCCACCCCTGGCTGGCCATCCAAACTGACACAACTGGCTGATCACTCAGCTGGGGCCAGGTCGTGTAATTACCCCTTGCTTAGATATAGTATACCTATGTCTAACCCTATATCTGGACACATATGCACCTATAAGTCACTCCTATGGCAGGCCTTAACAATCCTGAAGACAGAGCGCTTGGTTTTATGTGAGATGGTGCTCTAGCATGAGCTGAGCCTGTATGCAGCTTTCGGAACCATGTCCTTATAGCTGTTCCAGGATATTGCCATACCATATACTCTTAAGTGCATTATGAACCTCGCGGTTAAATGCTATCTTTGGTATGGCTTTATCAAAACATGTCTTGTAAGGTGGCATACGCTTTGGAATACTACCCCCTCGCCAGTTCTGGTGACGGGGGTAGCATTCCACCCTTCTAGAGGGAGAAGACATGTTACTTTCCTTAATCCCGGTTAAAATTAACCAGAGCCTCAGCATCACAAAATGGATGCTGCTGCCACAGACACAAGTCTGGCCTCCTGCTGCTGGACGAAACTCTGGCAGGGGAAGCCTGGACAATAGGTTTCCTTTCACAGGGAGGTGCTAGCACCACCCAAGACAGGAGATAGTGGATTGGGGCAGGGAGGGCTGAATGAAACTAGACACTGCCTGGGGCACACAAGGTGTCCCATGCATAGGCCAGTTCAAACCGGTGCTGGGGCACTCCAGCCCCAGCTCTGGTGCGAAACTGGACAAAGGGAAAGGGTGTAACCACCCCCTTCCTGGGTCCCACCCATAGGAGGAACCTAGCAGATAATCCAGCCCCTTGATTTGGAATAAAGGTAGGAGCTGTGTCCTTAGACTTTAGATTATCCTGACTGAAACTCTGATACGAAACCCTGGACCCTTCGACATCCTACTCAATGTAGAAGACTGAAGAATCTCCCTTGTGGTCCATATTTGTGCAACTTTTGTATGTTGTATTAAGTTACTTGTTATACGCTTGTGCTCCTGTGCTCATAAAGAGTTAAGGGGATTTATTTAGAAATTAATACATATATATTTTGATAATCATGACTGAAACTCTGATACAAAACTCTGGACCCTTCAACATCCTACTCGATGTAGAAGACTGAAGAATCTCCCTTGTGGTCAAGGAGTGACCACCCTGTGCAAGCAGGCACCATCAAGCGCTCAACGGTTTGCTTTATCGTTGCTCCTGCCGGAGCTCGAACAAACCTGACAAGAACCAGACTTCCAGATATCCAACAGCCCGATCCACAGCCACAGCAAAGCTGAGACCTGTGGAGGCGACGAGAGACGCGGGACCGACCATCTTGGAAAGGCAGCAAAGTGCTTTCTGTGCAGCTCCTGAGGCACCCTCGAAGGTGTGCATTGGGGATTGAGAAGCCCCAGCCCCGAGCATCCTTTGCATCGAAGATCACCTCTCCACACTCACCGAGTGCTGCGTGGGGCCCTTTTGCATTTTCCTGCTTGACGCGTCAGTCCGGTCACTTGCTCATTGGCTAGTGGCCTCTGTGACGATGAACCTTCAAATTTTCAATGCTGGTCTGGTTGCTCCAGACTGGCCCTTGCTCCTCTGAAAAGGAGCAGCCCATCAGACCTTGCTGGTTTGATCCAGAAGCCCTCTTCGATTCCTGTGTGGGTTGCATTTGCCAAGGCCTGTTGAATACGAATCGAGAACTGACACCACCATCAGCTAGAACCTTTGTGGGACAGTCCGTGCCCAGCTCCTGGTTGTCGTCGACACCTCCTGGTACATGTGGCAGCAGAGAGAAGCTTCACAACATCAGCTAATTGCAACCCGACATCGCCTGGTTCCTTCCTGGTTCCTTCCTTGTCACTTGCTAGTGACCCAGACTCTGTCCCCTCTGCTTTCAGGTACTCTACATCTTCGATACACCCTTGGATCCAACCGGACTCTTCTCTCCTGGTCGCCTGCAGCATCTTTTCTCCAAGGCTCCATAGAACTCCACGACGAAACCCGACACACTTTGCCACCTATGCACACGCTTCCTGTGGGTGAGGTAACGCGAGTACTGCGGTGCTCCTGTAGAGATTTACACTCCTAGTGTCCTAGTTTTAAGTGGTTAAGTTCTAGTCCAGTTGGAAGACTTCCAAATCTTTAACTTTCTAATTTTACGCACCAATTGACTTCTAGAGGTGCACGCGTGTGCATTCAGACACTGCACCCGCATCCTGTGGGCCTCCTGCTCCCTAACTGCTGTTAGTCCAGTGTAGCCCCAGCGATTCCCAAGGCCCTAGGCCTTACCATTGTTCGTGACGTGGTTCTTATACCACTATTTTAGTATATGGTTTTACGGGCCACCAGGGTCTATCCATATTTGTGCAACTTTTGTATGTTGTATTAAGTTACTTGTTATACGCTTGTGCTCCTGTGCTCATAAAGAGTTAAGGGGATTTATTTAGAAATTAATACATATATATTTTGAATATATAACCTGTGTGGTGCCCTATCATTTGGTATTAAAAGATTTGCATATGGTAAAACAGCTGGATTCACATGCCCTCTTGAGTTTAGCCTAAGACTGCTTTTGTCCATGCTACCACTAGGAAAGCTGGTCTATAAGGTTGACTTTACAACCATCACCATAAGGGTTGTTTGGACTGGTACAAGGTGGTCACTAGAATAGTGAACATCATATACCAGGCCAACTTCTCACAGATGCCATATACATTTCCACAAGTCCTTCCTCCCTAAACGTATCCTCTCCACACACGACATAGAGAGACTAGCACCCATTAAATCCTTTCAGTGGGCTACAAAAGACATCACTTATTTGGGAATTAAAATTACCCCCAAGCTCACTGATCTGTGTTGAGCCAATTTTTCCACTGTGCTCCCTCAACTGAAAATTGATTGAAGTGTTGGATCCCCTCGTACTTATCACGGCTAGGGCACATTAATGCAGTTAAAATGACAGGTCTACTGCATGTCAATGTCAATACAAAGTTTATTGTGTAGATTACTTAAAACCATGTCAATAGAAAACATTTAAAAAAAGAAACATAATTATACAGAAGCAAAATAGAATGCTAGTTCCTGTCAAGACCATATAATATAAATGCCTTGTTATGCCCGAAGAAAGGAAACACTTGGTGTACAGGCTTTCTCTCTACCACCTTTCCTTTCCCATGTCTATTATGAAAATAATGAATAAAAGTACGTTAAAAAACCTCCCATAAAATGAATAAAAAAGTTTCAACTAAGAGAGAACTCAATTACGACGTGGTCTAACTTTACTGTGCATTAATGTCCGTGATCCAAGGACTAAGAGTTAATACTTAATAATCATTGCAGTGCTTTGTTGAGAGTTTTTTAGGAAGTCCTGCACTGCTTTAAAAAATTTACCTATTCTTGTCAGTTCGAGGGGGACCATTGTGCTAAAAATCCAGTTCATTGCTTGGTTGCATGTTCTTATGCCGTGGATTAAAAAGAGTGGCTTTAGTAAGATTCGACGGCTGTCAAGCAAAGTCGGACAGCTGCACAGTAAATGTAAAAGAGTTTCTGATTTGTAGCGGCAGAGTCTACACTTGACTACTTTAGAGGGCAGCGGCTAGTTAGGAATAAAATATTTGATTTGTAATGCCAGCATCCTTGCTGCCAAGTTTTTAGTCAGGCAGGCTTTCCCTATAGTGCAATTGAGGTAAGGTTGTGCCCTAAGTCCAACTTGCCTTTCATTGTTGTATGACGCTGCCAGGGCCCTTAGTGGCGGTGTAGTGTTAATTTTTTGAAGGTCCATGGTCTTGGAAAGTAATTTAGTTTGTTTTTTCATTATACTTTTTATTGCAACAAACGTAAATGAAGAAGTATTTAAAGTAGTCAAATCGATTTGTAGAGTTTCTGCTGCTATACTTAAGTAAGTAGACCATTGATTGATTTTATGTTTGAAGATATGTTGCAAAATAAATTTCAGGGTACCCGGTGTTGCCGTGATGCATCTGTGGTAGTACTTTATAAAAGACCCCATACTTGACCATGTGATGCCCTCCAGTCCAAATTCAAGTCTCAACAAGGGTCCCCTGGTATAACAGGCCAATTTGAACACTATTTTATATATTTTTAGATGTAATTTCTTGATGGTGTTGGTGAGCTGACCTGGAAAGGAATCGCTGCCGTAGGTAATTGCGGATGGTAATACAGCCCTGAGTACCTTTCTAATTGGCGCTGAGGATGGACTTTCAAGGGCTGTGTGTAGTTGACACAGTCTTGTGGTTATTAACGCTACCTTGTTCTTTAAGTGACGCTTATGTGTTGTTGATGCGCCGTTTGCAGAAAACCATGTGCCCAAATAGTTATAGGATTTGGCTCCAGAGGTTTTTAAGGGACCCAGGGACCAATTAATATTTATTTTTTGTAGCGTCCTTCTAAATGATAGAACCTTTGTTTTTGCTTCGTTTACTTTCATTTTATTGACTTAATTGTATAAGTGGAGAGAATGTAATGCTCTCTGGAGTCCTATTTTTGAGCTGTCGAGGAGGAGGATGTCGTCCATGTATTGCAATATTGTGATCTTTGTGTTGCCGACTTTTGGGGAGATTAGATTTGCGTTGGTAAGTGCCCGCGACGTGTCCACTGTGAATAAATTAAACAACATTGGAGCAAGGGCGCACCCTTGCTTTAACCCCTGGGTGGTGTTGATGTTCTTGGTTAGCTTAGTGTCTGACAGCTTGACCCTCACCCAGATAATTGTGTATAGCGATATGATGGCGTTGAGGAGGCCGCTGGGAATGCCCAACACCTCCAGTTTTCTCCAATAAATACCTCTGTCCACCAGATCGAATGCAGATGAATAGTCCACGAAACATGCGTAGAGTGCTGGTGTCTTCTAGTTTTTTGCCTGGTGGGCAAGATAGGATAGGGTGATTATGTTGTCCAGTATGGAGGAATTGGGTCTAAAGCCAGTTCGGCAGAAAGGAATTATTGCATTTGTTGTTGCCCAAGCCTCTAGATCTTTTAGGAGTACAGCTGCATAGATCTTGAGCTCAATATCCAACAAGGCTATCAGCTGATAATTACAGGGATTCTGTCTGTCGCCCTTTTTAAAAATTGGGTGCAATATTGAACCTCTCCAGCTGTTGGGCACTTGATGGAGTTTAGTGCAGGTTGTGAACAGTGAGAAAAGTATTGCGGACCATAATGACGAGTCTTCTTTGAACAGTAGGGCCGGGAGGCCATTCGGACCAGGTGCACCTGAAGATCTTATTTTGCTTAGTACTTTTTGAATACTATTAGTCGTAAACATGGAGGCACGGTCCTCTGAGTCATCCGAAGGATCTGAGTATTCAGGTTGAAAAGCTCCTGATTGATCAACTACATAGAGGTTATTTACGTGCGAAGACCCTATTGCTTCAGTGATGGAGTTGCTCCTTACAAGTTCTTGGCTTATTTTGTTTTTGATGTATCTCCATAGGTCCGCCTGATTATGATTGCTCATGATTGAGTGAACATATTGGAAACCCTTTTCCCCCTGCTGGTTTTTTTCCTGCCATATCAATTGCCTATACTTTCTTCTTGCGCCTTGGAGTTCCAATGACAGGTCGACTTTGGCTTTTTCATTGCAAGTTTTCTTGCGTGCCATTGTCAGCTTACGAATGTGCTGTGAGCTCGCCAAAATCATTTGATTATTGTTGGTTGGTTTTAACTGGTGCTGCCTGGGGCCTTTTTGAGGATTAAGTAATTCATGGATACCCCTAATAAACGGAGTACAGTGAGATAGTAGGTATTCGCCGCTTTGGGCTTGCAGGGAATGTCCTGTGGCAGCTTTCGAAAATGCAAAATTCTGTAAATTGACATGGCCCCATTTTATCCTCCGAATTAGATGAAATCTTTCGTCATTGCATGAAGTACCCAACACCTTATGACCTTTGTGTTTCGGGAGATTTATGTTAAATGTTGTACAAAGTGGTAGATGGTCGCTATCTTTAGAAAAAAACACTTTAAAGCTCGCAAGGTGATTAATAAATTTCGCCGTGGCAAAAACATAGTCGATGGTACTTATTCCTTTGAAGGTCATCAGGGATTGAGATGATGATTCTTGGCTGTTTGCTAAGAGCTGTATAGATTTTAATCCACGTTTACTTGAGATGTTATTCATTTGGATACTTAAAGAATTTAGAGATAAGAAGCTGGTGTTAAATAATCTTAATTGTCGCAGGTTAAAGTCTCCACAGATTGTTGTGTCGTAGTTAACATGATCACAGAGGATTTGGTCCAGATTATCGCACAGCTGGCAAAGACGTCTTGCTCGATCTGAGCCGAAGCTGTTAAAATAGACATTGATCAGGAGGATTTTAAAGCGGGGCTTCAACGGCTTACTGCTCTCCAATATGAGCGCTTGAAGCCTCTCATCTTGGATTGAAATTGAGTGTGTTTTTATTTTCATATTCAAGTTGAAATATATTGACAGGCCTCCGAAGGGCCTCCCAAAGATGTTTTTTTTCTTAGCTACGTGGTGGATCCCTTGGAAGCCAACAATTGTTAAAGGTGTTAGAGCCCATGTTTCTTGGAAACAAAGAACATCAGATGCCAATAGCAGTTATTTTGCTGTGTTTGAGCTAAGAAGTCTTGATAGTCCAGCTACATTCCATGATAGAAAGGTTATCTGTTGTTGTGGCAATAATGCACGCTTCTCACTGCTAGGACTAGGCTACGACTTCACTCTGCAAAATGTAGGAAACTGGTTTCTGGTCAGGTTGGTGGGCACTCCCTGGTTGTCCTGTTACTATTTCCCTAGTCATGCCCCTTGATGACGAGTGGAAGCAGGATATATTTGTATTATCTATCTGTGGCTGGTGGAGGAAGGGCCCTGTCCCCATCAATATACTGTAGGGGTGGGCTTTTGGAATCGGTGAGTCATATGGCTTTTTTAACGGAGCTGGGTATTTCGGTGCTTGTATTTTTGAAATTCCTATGCCCCATTCCTCGAGGATGTCCTTTCGGTCTAGTAGTTCTTCTGCCAGTGAAGTTGTTTTTAATGTTAAAAAAGTGGCTACCCTCCCATTTTGGCACTCCGGGGTAAATTTAAATTCCACACTCAGTATGTCATCTGAGGTTAGCTTTGACTGGATAGGAGTAGCCTGAAGTAGCCTTAATATGTTGGAACGATTCAACACATCGTGCCTCCCTTCAGACGGATATTATGGGAAGAAGGCCAGCTTGGCCGGTTGCTCCTTTCCTTGGCATCTTTTAGTATGGCCTTCATTATTAGGGTGAGCTAGGGGATAATGATTATTGATCACTGGTCTAATCAATTCGCACACTAGGGATGATCTCCACGGGTCTCCACTTTCTATTACAGATGGAAGAACTTCTTGTGGGACTAAAGTCGCCACCCATCCTGGGGGTTGCTGTGCCCTTTGTGAGTAAATTGAGGGCTCTAAGTTTCGTAGTACGGGGCTTTGATCAGTGGTGGAGCCTGGGTCCTTCTTGTTTGTAGAAAAACTAATCCCTCAGTGCGTTCAGTTGAGAATGCCGGCCGTTGTTCTACTTCTGGATCTTTTGTTATGTTACCACTATTGCCGGGCGGAGGTTCCTTCTGGTTTTGCGTGATTGAGGGTGAATACCCCGGCAGGTATATTCTGATGAAATGGATTGTGATGTTATGCTTTGTACCACGGTGGGAGCTGTATTTGGAATAGGCATTGTCAAATCCAAGGGTGCCTGGGGCAGGAAAGCAGGTGGATGTGCATTTCTTGATGAATTCTTCGAATTGCCACAACCTTTAAACAGTGGATATACGTTAGGCGAGTTGTTATCTATTTTTATTAGCTTAGTTGGAGGCTGGTTTGAGCGACAATCTCTCACTCCTTTGTTTCTGGCCGTCCTTTGTCTTCTTTTTGCTCTTTTAGATAGAGCAACGGGTCATTTGTTATCATTAGTTGGAAGTTTTCTGTGTTGGTAGCCTGGCAATTCTTTATCCTTTGCTTCCAGGCCAAATTCCTGCTCAGTGGGGGGAAAATCAGCCCCATGGTTGGGATTTGCTTCCGAGGTACTTAATGGAGATTTTGCGAGGTCTTGCTTTGGTAGCATCGCAACCGGCAGTGGGGTTTCCCCATCAGCTGGCCCCAGAAGGGTGGTCTGTAATGTAAAAATTACTTTTAAAGCGCAGCTAACACCTAGCGGTTTCTTGGCGCTCGAGCAGCAAGGAGAGAACAGTTCACGAGACACGAGGCGTTAGCGGTAAGCACTACAGAACAAATGAGTCTTGAGAAGGGACCTAAAACGAACATAGGGGGAGACAGATCTGATACTCTCTTTCCGTGTTGCAGACAGATTTTTTGTCTATTGGTTTCTCGTCGAGCCTGCTGTGGCTGCTGCTTAGTTGTTGCAGTAGAGCCGACTTTATATCCGTTAGCCGTAGGTTCAATGCATGTGGCAGGGAGCATAGTTTTTTCGCAACCAGGTGGCAGGAGCAAGAAGCGCAGGGACATTCCTTGCCTGCGGATTGTTTTTGCTTCTCTTGCAGTGCGCTAATTTTTTCCTCGATCTTTAGTATTGAGATGGCCAGGGTTTGAATTAGGTCTAGTTGCAACTCCAATGTATCGGACTGCCATGTCAGGGCCCTTACTGTGTTTACCAGTGTTTCGTTTATAGAAGCCTATAAAGATTCTTGTTCCGTGATGTTTGTAATATTTTTAGAAGCAGATGATATTAGTCTTTCCGTAATAGTCAAGCTTAGCATAGAGCTACAGACCACTGGGGGGAGGAGCTCGTGCTGCTCGAGTGCTTGCCGGACTCTGTAGATTTTATTGTATATTTGCTCATTGTGCGAAAAGGGGCCCCAAGCGAGACCGGACCAGTGTGAGGACCCCTTTGGCTGCCTTTGAAAGTTTCATAGGCTGCTTGATCAGTGGGTCATAGACTGCAGCCTATGAATGCCTGTTGTCCTGTAGCTCCTGCGTCTCTTTCCATGGAGCTATGAATCTGGGCAGCCGTAGTTATGCGATTTAGTTTGGAATAGGACAGTGCTTTCTCCGGACTATCCTTGGGTGTTGGGAGGCAGGTCCCTTTTTTGGCTCCTGTGTCTTTCTCCGTCATGCTGGTTATTAGGTCAATGACCGCCAGCAGGCTGCCCGAGGGGTTTCCAGAGGAAATATCAATAACAGTGCTTTTTATCAAGTGTGGTTGCACCTGGTTGTGCGTACTAATTATTGTGGGAGACAGAGTTATAAGAGATAGTATACCCACAGGGTGGGCAGGAGTAACTACTAGGTCACTGTTGGGTACTTTTTTCTTAATTGAGTCCGAGATATTCATGATGTCCAGCTGGGCTAACTGAGTGATATGAGGGGACTTTTTGAAGAAAAAGTCAGTTATCGAGGTTTTTTAATTGCTGGAGGGCTTCCGCTACTAGTATAGCTGGTCCTTTTGCTATCCATGCGTACCTTTACGATAGATGAATATTTAGGTTTTAATGGAGTTACACTATCTCCATCTTTGGTGGATTTGGAGGCTGCTGTGGTCTCCAAAGGTGGTTGGTTTGTCTGGTTGGGGCTAAGGCTGGATACACCACCGAGGGAGAGGGATGCGCAAGATCCATCTTGAGTTGTCATCAGCACTTCCGCTAATTTAGATGTTTTTTATGTTGAACTCCTTTTCTTAGTTTTTTTGGTCCCTCCATTTTTCGAGAGCGTTAGCTCGCCGTTGGTGGAATGCTCTGTGAGACGACTTCCATCGTTGAAGAAAAGGAAGTGCCCTCCTTGATGCCTCATAGATTGGGCCCTTAGCGGTTCTTTGGAGATAGCGATTTCTCCGAGTGGGCAGAGCCTCGGGCTGTGCCTCAGGTGAAGGCATTAGAGCTACCTGATTTAGCTCCATTTAAACACTCGTGGAGCGGGTGTCCTCCCCTCCAGATGGCCTTCAGCAGTTCTCCAGTTGATGATTTCCAGGGCAGGCTGAGAGGTCAGGGTAAAGGGCCAATCTTGATTGTGGCCTGTTTGTGATAGTGTCTCTACTGACGCTCCTATGCCTCTCCTTTGCCTCTCTCTACTCTTTCGCTGGGCAGTCTGTGGGGGCTAATTATAAAATAAAGGTGGGCTATCAATGTGGCAAGTTTTCAGGGTAGCGAGATAGCAGGGTAGCAAGTCAACAAATCGGGGCGAATAGAAGCCCAAGCAAAGTGACCAACCTGGGGTAGACAAAGGAAATGGTCAATGAGGCGGAGAGCAATGTTTTAATCTTTTTTTCAAAGGTTTATTTAATGCAGGACTCTTGACATAGTTTAGCGTCACATGCAGGGCAAATAAATCAGCAATCAATAATCCAGAAATCTACACAGATTGCAGCTCACCCGACCAGACAACCAAGTAAACCGGGCAGCTTCCGGCGGAAAACTCCGGCAGCCACCACTGCTGCTGAAGAACTGCTGCACGCCTGCTAGTAGAACTGCGAGGGAGCCAGGAGCCAGGAGCCAGGAGCCAGCCTTAAGCTCTGTCTTGCTCCGCGTAACCCGGTCTGCTCCGCATGATCCGCGTGTTCAGGCTGCCTCCGCTGCTGCTGCGGGACTGCTGATGAAGCTGCGGGGGGCCAGGAGCCGGGAGCCAGCCTTGTGCTCTACCGTCACGCCGAGTCGACTCGCGGCACAGCTCCGGCGGGAGACTCCTGCGGCAGCGCCTGCCGCTGCTGCTCCTGTGGGACTCCTGGGCTGCCCTTCGGGTGCGAACGAAAACCGAGAGTGGAGTCGGATAGATCCAGCCGTCTCTGCCGTCCACAAAACCATGAAACTCGGTCTACTGCATGTCTTATACCACTTTGAGGATCTCCAAATTGAAGTGCCTTAAGATATTTTAAAAGAGCTCTGTTCCATTGTGATGTATCTCATCTGGCAGGACCCCAGGGCCCGGCTTCCCCATAAGCAATAAAGGTTCCCAGAGGAGGCGGGAGGGCTAGCCTTGCAGGACTTTCTCTTTATTATAAAGCCACACAATTGAGAGTCATTGCCGAATGGGCCAAGAGAGAATAGGATAAACATTGGCTACATATGGACAGAGCAGTAGTGAGTAGCTATGTATGGGATGTCCTTTGGAAGCCAAAATCTGACTGATCTCCTAACGCCATACCTGAGCACACCTACCCAAATGATGCTGAAGGTATGGGACACAGTAACTCGATTCCCAGGGTGGACCTCCTGTCCCTCTCCATATACCTCTATTCACATCAATCCTGCTTCCCCCCCCTAACACTGGGACATTTTGATCTCTGGAGAGAAGCTGGCTGCCTCGTCATCTCTGATCTTTTTCATGTGTTGGACATCCTTACTTTCAAACACTGTCAGTGTGACTTTGGGCTACCTAACTCAGAGAGATACAACTATACTCAATTGAAACACTGGGCCTACCACCATGAGCTGCATTTATCAGCCATCAGGAACCATTCTCCAAATTAAAAATGTGTGCAACAAGCTAGTAGTACCAAAGGGCACAATTTCCTTTCTATATGCACACCTGCTTAATACCTTTCCATCGACTCCATCACACCATACTCACTTTTGGACTGAACTCCTTGGGGAGTCAATATCTGTTAAACAGTGGTAAAGAAATTGTGGTGAGACATCCCCAGATGTAACCATTCGGAGGGATTCTTGAGGCCCATTATAATGTTTTGTTCAACTGGTTACCTTACCCCACTAAATTGAAAGCAACTAACTCATCTGATCTTTCTTAGAGGGGCTGTGGGTTACTGGGAGACTTCAAAAATATCTAGTGGGATTGCTCAGTCATTAGACCATTCTGGGCAGAAATTTTAGTAGAAATGAAAACTATACAGGACTATTCCCTTCCAACCACGTCCGGCTTTGTGCTTCTAGGTATGTGAGATGATACCTAAAAACATCAAACCTCGAGTGATCGCTCGATGATATGGCTCTGCCTGGGAGCTGCCAAGGCAGCTTTAGCGGCGCGGCAGCCATGAAGAAACCTGATGCAACTTCACACACACAATGGCAAGCTCACCTCTAGCAAGAACTTACAATGGAAAGGATGACAGTCATTTCGCGAGATAAATAAAAAAAATTACACATCACACCAGTTACCTTTCTCTTGGAAGGATTACCACTTACAGCGTGCCCAACCCGCTCAAGAGTGTTGAATCTTTTAGTGCTGAATCTCTTTCAATTTTGATCCTCTTGACAGCCTCAGGGATCATTTCCCCTATCTTCTTTTTCTCACTCACAGCTTATTGGTTAATGTTTTTTGGGGGTTATTGTTTTTATATTGCTATTCATGGAGCTCTACCACATTAGACCATGTTATCTTAAAAGCAAAGTCTTAATTATAGCAACTGTAAATGTTACTGATATTTTCCTGAATTGCATAATGACTTTCTTCACCTGTATGTGGTCTTGTACGAGTTTGACAAAAAAGTCAACTGCCAATCAGCATCCACATGGAGAGAGCATCTATGCTCACTCTTCTTGTGTGCGCGTCACTTTTCCTGCACTGAAAGATAGCCCATCTCTGGAGCACATGATCTACTTCCGGTGAGCGCAATAATTCGCCCTGTCACACAATCCCTTTTAGCTGTGGTCGTGTACACGGTGCAACTGGCCGCATGTCATACGTGATCGTTAAATTGAACTGCTCTTTTATCTACTCTGAAATATCGACTTTCACGTTTCAACATGTTGTCATGGTAAGCATAATAGAAAAATACGGATATACTATTCTTAACTCAACTTTCACTTACTTTGATGATTAGTTGATAGTAAGGCCGATAATAAAAATAAAACGATATAATGGTAAAAGGCTTAATACATGGAATTCATATTGTATTCAGTGTAGTTTTATTCTAAGCAAACAAAGAGAGATCCTCAGGGGCAGGTTTACGAGAAAGTGCTGCAGCGTGGCACCTGCAAGCTCTTTGGCTGCGCCACGCTGCAGCACTTTCAGAGCACAGGAATGCAACATATTTACAAGGATATGTCGCATTCCTGCGCTCTCCCCTGCGCTGGTGCACAAACAGTTGTAACATTGTGCAAGGATGCCTGCGTCATGGGGAGATTGTTTTTTGTGCAGGAAGGGGAAACCTTCCTGTACAAAAACAATCACTACAGGCATTTTCCTCTTTCAATGCGTGCTGTAGAATGCAGCACACATTGAAAGAGGAAATAAACGAGGAGAAATGAAAAAATTCTCCTTATTGTCCCTCGCTATGCCACCTAGGGTGGCATAGCATACTGGCACATTTCCAGGTTTACGAATCCTCGTAAATCCTAAAATGTGTCTGGTTCCATGGGTGATGCATGGGAAGACCCACAGTAGCACCCATGGAACACCCCTTTCACGCAAAGTGCTGCGTGTAAAGGGGCCATATTTACAAGGACAGGAAAAGCCACGCAGGTTGGCTTTTCCTGTGCTTATAAATATGGGGCAGAGAAATACGCTGCCAGTGCGTCACAAAATGTGACGTACTGACAGCGCAAGGGACTTGTAAATCTGCCCCTTAGTATTTACAAACTAACCAATAAATGCTGTGCTAAGAAAACTATGTGAACATGAACGTTCTTTGCTTGATACCTTCCAGCTACCACCCAATTTTTATGTGTCCATTCAGCCAGCCCAGATTTGTAAATGCCCTCAGCAGTACTGCGTTCCAATAGACTATCAAAATAATGGCTTTCGTGCGTTTCATCCCAGGAGCTGGCTGCTAAATGTTTTTACTTTCAGGGATGTTCAAGGCCCTCTCTTCGCTAATTGGACATGTAACTTGCTACACTGAGTGGATCGAATGCAGCATTTTTCCCTTTAGAGTGATGTAATGCTTTCAGCTAGTACAGCTCGAGACAAACAATAAAAAAAAGAAATCCATTTTTTCTCCTTCCAAGGTTTAAAGCATCCTTGGTGGAATTAATGAAAGAAAGAAAGAAAGAAACTGGACTCATTTTACAATAGCCACGGGGGAAATAGCTAAAGAGACCCGCTTGTTTCTTAAATAAATGGCAAAAGCAGTATTAAAAGTTTAAAATCTGTATTTTAAATTTAAAATGTGCATTTTACGAGTGCAAAAGGCAGCTGGCTGATTATTCGATCAACTTTCCCGGTTCACTGGCGGTGCTCTCCAGTGTACAGCTGCATGCTGGTTATCACTGACTGACTCACTACTCTACACTACACGTACGTATTACCTTGCACACTGTCTCTTGGCACTGGCCGTACAAAAACTACATGAAAAGGAAGTCTTCAGAGCTTTTTTGAAGAGGACTAAAGCGGATTAATAACGAAGATATGTGGACAAGTAGCTCCAAAAAGAAAGGCCCTACCAATTGGGAATGACTCTGAAATGAAAACATTCTGAAGATGGATGTCTTTTCATCTTAAGTCTCTGACAGACTGATGACGTGAGAGGGAGAGAGCCACGAGGGCACGATTATTGAGACATCCTGTTTGAGCATAATGGTATCTTCTCTTGAAGTCAGTAAAGTGTGTGCTTTTTTGACCAAGACCAAAAAAGCACGACCAAAAAAGCAGGAAGAGCAACTGAAGTGTTGTGTTCTGCACACTTTGCAGGTCACAAATGTTAACATCTGTAATCTACAAGATAGACTGCCTCAGTTTGGGTGCTATCTTAACTATACACAAGTGGTCTCATCACTTCGAGTGCTTCTTCATAGTGTCAGGGGTGTGTTATCACCCATGTAGTCCACTCACCCACACCTTCGGCGTGCGGCCTTCACACCTCCAGTTTGGTCAGAGGAGCGGAAATATAAAGGTCAACACCTGCTTACAGGAGGGGGGGACCGATGTCAGGTCATGGACATAGTAAGTATGATTTAGGATTACTGGTAAGGAGTTGTGTCATTATGATGCTTAGGTCGCAGATGAAGTTTGTGAACCTGAACTTAAGATGTACCCATTGCCTTATTAAACCTTGCCTGGAAGTCGAGAGAAATTGAGACGTGCACATGCTCTCACAATGGTATACCTTAAAGTGGCAATGGCAGGTTTCATGCCCATCATACCAGGGGAATTAACAAAGTAGTATTACAAAACGTTAATCGATTTTTCAAGAAAATCACAAAAGTATATACAATAAAAAACAGTACACGCAAAGAAATATAAAAAGGTCTAAAACACAGCCACTACAATTTAAAATAGGCAAGTTGCAAACATGTGACTAACAATAAAAATCTAAAAAACATCATAAAATCATGTCAGTGCCAACTTTAAACACAGTCTGAATGTTTAATGCCCATCCAGGATCCCAGATAAAAATTGAGTCATGAAAAAATGAATCGTAAGAAACTTTAACAATTTCAGAAACAAGAAGGCTGATCTTACTTGACTGAAATTCAAAGCCGAAAAAAGCAGACGGATATACATCTGAGAGAGACTTTTAAATCTTGGGCATATCATGACGATGTGAAAGGTATCAGGATTGGAAACATCATCACAAGAACATGCCTGTAAGCCCAAAACTTTAGACCAAGTCCCTTCAGGCAGCAACAGCTGATAAAACAGATTAAATCTAAAGTAGGTTAGGAACCTGCAATGGAAACTGGACATCTCCAAAGTCAAACAGAGTTCCATCCCTAGGACATTTTTAACCATGATAAATTGACAGAGTAAAGGTATGAACGTAGGGCTATAAGGCTGGAGTTGCAAAGAGGGAGGGAGAGAAAGGTGGCTTGTGGATAAATGCAGTGTCACAGATGAGAAAGAGGAAAGTTAAGATTAATAAGTAATAAGCAACGGCGCGCTCAAGGCAAGAGTCACGGTAGCATTTTTGCACCGCATTTTAGAGGGAAAGCGCTGTTTGAAAGGGAAATTTGAATACATGCTATGGACTTATTAACATGCATTTTCGAGTGAATCAGAGGGTATGAAACCGTATGTTAATTGTGATTTCTTTCTATTGTAGTGAACCCCTGACGAAGGGCTTTCTAAACAGCCCGAAATGCATTGGGTATAACATTGATTAGCTACTGGGGATGTTTCTATGTGTTTTTGCGTGTCCGGAAAAAGGCCCGGATGGGCATATCCGCGGCATGAGAAGCTAAAAAACTCATTTGCATCTCACGTGTAAAAGAAATTGAAGAAATAAATGAAGTTTCACTATAACGTTGGAGTATTTTTGATGAACTATTGTTAAGAATTAAAGAAATGTAAAATATTGGAACAATCACCTTTTCCTAAGCTGTGCACTGGGTTTGGAGTGTAATGACGCTCCATTTACACATGTTAACTATTCAGCGTGAAAACAGGGTGGATCACGTAACCCAGGCAGCACGCAAAACGGACAATATTTGATGATCAGAACAGTATGTTAAAAACAGGAGAACTGAGGTGTGCACTGCAACCACTGTGATGTATTGAATACTTTTTCTACCCTACCCGCAAGTTGCACCCAAAGAGAGAAAATGGACAGCAAATAAAACTTTAACGGAAATGAATCACCACACGTGATATGAACATCCTAGAAACAGAAGGAATTTTGCAAACTATACAGTCGGTTCTATTTAGCTGACAGACTTGAAAAGCAGTTGTTAAAGAAACTCTACGTATTTAACCATGTTTGAATACTTGTGTAATATGTGTTTAAGATCACGAGATGGCGTATAAGCTTGACTCTTATACAAATTGCAATGAAAAGATCTAAATGACAACGCAATGTTTAACATCATTTGGGTGGGTGGGGTATAGTATCAAATGCCTGAGGTAACACGGAGCTCCGTGAATGATAAGTACAATTGAGAGAAAGATCCAGAAATAGATTGAAAGACGACACTCTGTTTATGGTGATTTAGAAAGAGGTGCATTATGGGTTATGGAGTCATTCACGTTCATACAGTGATCAATGCAAGTTTGCTGATAGGACTAACCAGAGAGGCGGGATGATGTCACATGGCTTTAAAACAGAGGAAACCAAGGTTCGGTAACAGTTACTGATAAAGGGAACTCTCTCTAGGATACATGTGAAAGAAGCAGTGAGGTATGAACGTATGGCTATAAGGCTGGAGTTGCAAAGAGGGAGGGAGAGAAAGGTGGCTTGTGGATGAATGCAGTGTCACAGATGAGAAAGAGGAAAGTTAAGATTAATAAGTAATAGGCAACGGCGCGCTCAAGGCAAGAACCACGGTAGCATTTTTGCACCGCATTTTAGAGGGAAAGCATTGTTTGAAAGGGAAATTTGAATACATGCTATGGACTTATTAACATGCATGTTCGAGTGAATCAGAGGGTATGAAACCGTATGTTAATTGTGATTTCTTTCTATTGTAGTGAACCCCTGACGAAGGGCTTTCTAAACAGCCCGAAATGCATTGGGTATAACATTGATTAGCTACTGAGGATGTTTCTATGTGTTTTTGCGTGTCCGGAAAAAGGCCCGGATGGGCATATCCGCGGCATGAGAAGCTGAAAAACTCATTTGCATCTCACGTGTAAAAGAAATTGAAGAAATAAATGAAGTTTCACTATAACGTTGGAGTATTTTTGATGAACTATTGTTAAGAATTAAAGAAATGTAAAAGATTGGAACAATCACCTTCAATTCAATTCAATTCAATAGAGACTTTATTTCGGTTATATTTCAAACCATAAAAGTACACATATAAAATACATTGAACATTTCATTATTAAAAGTCATAATTACCAAAAGGACATGTTATATGTATTTCATTAGTGAGTAAGTAGACAAAATCAGCAATAAAGTGCAATAATACTGGGTTTACAACATAATGTAAGATCTTTCAATAAATAAGCCCATCCTCCTTCAGAGGTGTAGAATCACTGGTCCAGGCAATTTCTGAGTTTGACAGTTAATTTTAAAAATTCTATAACATGAAGAACACTGTCACTGTGCAAAAGCTGTAAATACATAAGTGCTGGTCTTATTTGATTAAAATTAAGTTTCTTTAAAAGAGCAACAAGGTAACGTCTGCGTGGGTATTCATAAAACCTACATAAAAATATAAAATGCAGCATATCCTGTGGAGACTTCCCGTCGCAGCCACAGGGAGCAACAGTTTTATTAAAAATATCTGTCTTGGTTCTAATTAAAAGATGATGAAAAATATTAAATCTGAACCTTGTCAACAGAAATTTTTCATGAGAAGTGAAGGTGCATGTTAAATACAGTTCCATGGTGTCACAGGTTTTTAACATAACATATTTCCTAATATTAGGTTTCTTAAGCTCCTCCGCTTCTCTTTGGGCCCTCCTGTCCATATGAAAAGCCTGCTTAATTGCTGCCACATCTCCTTTTACAATCCCATGCGGGTTTTCAAACAAATTCAAACATCCAAGCCTCAAAAAGCAAGATTTCAGGTATTTAGCCAGGGCACGCACATTGAATTGTCCTGAGACACAAGGTCTTTCACAATCAGGTGGGTAAGTGGAATATCTTGGTTTAACCAAAATTTTACCCAACATGTCAGTGGTCTTAGGGCAAATATATCAGATAGGTACTGGGTCCCCAATTCTTCGTGTACCGCTAAATTCGGTGTACTGGCCGGAACACAGAGGAGACGTTTTAGAAAATTGTTTTCAGTAACCTGTAACTGTTCACCACTTATGTAGCCCCGTAACTCACTGCCATATACAGCAGTAGCTATCGATTTAGCATTGTAGAGTTTCATCATTGCATTATTTGGCTTCTTCCCCAATTTCGTGGCAAAATTAAAAATAGAGGCATTTACCCTTGTCATTTCCCCTTTCTTCCTGGCCACGTGAGGGCCCCAGCTGAGCTTAGTGTCAAATACGACACCAAGATATGAAAAAGTTTGAGTGATGGGGATCAGAACATCATCTAGTTTAAAAATAAAATTATTTTTCGGTTGTCGGCCAACATGCATTATATATGATTTAGAATTGTTGACCAGTAGGTCTCTGTTGGTCATAAAAGTATTAAAAGCATTCAAAAGCGCCTGGAGACCCTTTTCCGTTCTAGAAATTAAAACCGCATCATCTGCGTATAATAGTACAGGAATACCCCACCTGCCAACTCTAGGGCAGTCTGATTGTACCTCCTGTAGAGCAGCATCTAAATCATTAATATAATAATTAAAAAGAAATGGGACTAGAATGCAACCTTGATGCACTCCCTTTTTAATGTTAAAATTACCAGTTGTTTCCCCATTGGTTGAGTACCTAACATTTGCACTGGTGTTACTGTGCAAGTCCACCAGAAAATCCACAAGCCCTATGTCCACACCTTTCTCCCGCATGATCTGCCACAGCCTTCCCCTGTTAACACAATCGAAGGCTGATGACAGATCCATGAAGGCAAGGTGGACGACTCCCTTCTGCACAACAGTATATTTACTCAATATAAGGAAAAGATTAAGGCACTGTGTTATGGTGGAACGGCCTACACAGAAGCCGTATTGGGAGATGGACATAATATTGTTGTCAGACGTCCAACTTGATATTCGCTGCAATAGGATCCTCCCCATGATCTTAACCATGGAATCCATTAATGAAATTGGACGCTAACAAAGGGGGCTGCCCTTGTCTCCTTTCTTAAACACAGGGACAATTGTCGATAAACCCCAGGACAAGGGACAGCCCACTAGAGCAGCTGCATTAAATACAGCTACCAGGATGGGTGCCCAAAAACCTGGATCAGATTTGTACAGATCCGGGGGGATTCCATCAGGTCCAGGGGCCTTCCTAGCTGTGAGTTCTTCTATGGCGTCCATTACCTCACTTATGTCAAATTTAATTATGCCTCCCCTGACATAAGGTGATACATCAACTATTACAGGGTCCACTGAGTAATACAATTGTTTAAAATGAAGTTCCCACTCCTCCTTAGTTATGCAGCAGTCTAGTCCATCACCCGGATCTTCTGCCAAAAACGGTCTTTTGACTAACGCCCAGAATTTAGTGCTACAATTTAAGGTGGAGGGGTCAAGTATTTCATCCCAAGCCTCTTTTCTTAAAAACTCATTGCGGGCTGCAATAACAGACTTATATTCTTTCCGACACAGTTTTACACCCTCCTGATTTCTCGGAGTGACTGACAGAGCTAAACTGAGATTACGGGCCGCTTTGGTGCAATCATGGTTAAACCACCTAGGACCCCCTTTCACCAAGTTCTTTGCGGGAGCCGTCATCAGTTCTGACACCTTCTCCGACAAGTTTTGATATGCAATAAGGACCTGCCTGGGATCTCCCCCCTCATGTGTACAATTCTTAATATCCTCATTACATTTATCCACAATATTTTTGTATAGGAGATCTGGGGTAACCATTGACCATTTAAGTCGCCGCCTCCCATCTGTTGTACACAGCCTACCTGAGCTACAGTTCTGATTTCCCTTGTTAACCCAAGGTCCCTTCAGATGAATTATTAGAGGGTTATGATCACTAAATTCACTATGCTCAATACTGAATGAATCCAGAAAAGTCTGCATCGTCAGCGAGACTAACATATGATCAATAAAAGTGCCCCTTCCATGCCCTTTAAAAGTAGGAATATCAAAGCATTTTGACGGGTCCCTGAGTGTCATAGCCAGTGAGAGGTCCAAGTTGTTCATTAAATCATTACAAAGTTCCCCATCCACTGTATGTTCCATGTGTAAACCACCCAGGCGCTCGCAACGCAAGTCTGTTAAGCATTTCTTCAATGGATCACCGCAAGGATGTACATTAAAATCTCCCATAATCATAAGATTATGACTAAAATCCTTCATAGATGTGGTGATAAAAGAATTCAATACAGATATTTGATTAAAACCTGCTCTATCACTAGTCGCATTATAAAAATTCACCAAACCAGCCAGACAGTTTTCTCCATTTAAAACTAAGCCCATCACCCCGAATACTGTAATTCAATTATACGCATTTTACAAGAGACTAAAATAGAAACAAAAATCACAAGTCCCCCTTTGGTCTACCTCTTACTGATGGAATAGCTGGAACATAAAAGGCCTTATACCCTTCCAGGAAAAGGTCACACTCTACCAGCCAAGTTTCTTGTAGGCAGATGACCTTAAATTGCTTAATATAGTTAACCCAGTTTTCATCAGCCATTTTGGCAGCCAAGCCCGTAATATTCCACAAAACAACAAAGCATCCAGATACTATATTCATTGAGGTCTCTACGGGTACAAGTTCACCTGAAGCCTCAGCACCCTGAGCCACAGGTACCTCCCGTCAATCACACATCTCAAGTCCAGACAAAGCATCATACCTATTCTGAGTGTTGACATTAAACCCATGGTGGTAGCGTCCAGCGCTTGTAATCCTATTGTGGGTTTCAACCATATTTCCTGGCCCGCATGGACTAATAATGTTATATAGAAATTGCGTGTCCATGGCTGGTGTCTGAGGTTCAAACACCCGCCTAGTTATCCTTTGTTGGGGGGGGGGGTTTGCACAAATGTGCGTAGAAGTACCCCAATGGGCGCACACAAATACTGTTCTCCTTATATACTAATGAAGATGCTCTTAAGAGGACAGTTGCCACATTTTGGGGATTTTTAAAATTTGCAACAATGCAATCCCCACTTCCCAGTTTTTTGGACGGGCCTACCCAGTTCACCCTCCTTACTGCCATTATCTGGTCTGAGTAGGAAATAGGAAAGCCACAGTTTTTATTAAGCCACGCTACTGTCTTGTTTTTCAGTGAAGCATGCGATTCATCATATGGTGAGGCAGGATGGATACCACAAGGTGGAACGTTAGTCAGTACCGCTACAAACGGTGCACAGTCAGGTGGTAAGTTCAAGTATCGATTATTCCTGGGGGCCTTGGAGCTGGTCCGCTCCGTGGAGCTAAATTGGGTTGTGTCGACAAAGCAGGTACTACTGGGACGACTGGTGTGCTTAGTACCTCCTTCACAGTAGTAGCTACAGCAGCAGTAGTACAAGTGTTCTGATGGTCTTTAGCACTCGTCACCTCCTGCCCTCGTCCCCCAGCCTTAACCCTTCCACTGGTGGGTGCAGCCAGGTGTGTAGACACCAGGCCGCCAAGCCTAGCCACTTCCGTGACCAGGGTGTCTATCTGGATAGTCAGTGGTTTAATCATCTCCTCTATTTTTGCTATAAATTTTACTTCTAAATTTTTGATAAGAGAAGCAAACTGTTTAGCATTTATGTTAAAACCACTTTCATTATTTCCAGTGAACACAAAGGGGTTTATGACAGGGCCATTAGATTCTTTCCCATCCAGATCCCTTCTTTTTGTGCTGTTTCCCCCCCGTTTTTGCTGTGCTATCCTGCAGGTTCACACCGGCCTTATACCATTCGGAGCTTCTCCTGATTCCTCACTTGACAGGGCGTGTTGGTCTAAGTGTACCTCAACACTCACAGTAGTGGGCGTCTGCGGATCTACTCTGACGACTGCACTCGTATTTGCCTCAGCCTCTGTGGTCGCCCTTTGCGGAGACAACTCTGGCATATCCAGTGTAGGAGTCCCCTTCCCTAGTGATGCACGTCTTTCAATATTAATCTGACTTACTTTCTTCACCGTATAGTTGTCAATGGTGCCAGGGCCTATTGCAGGTTTATCATTTTTGGGTTTAGACATCTTAACTAAGTATAAAGCAATCTATAAGGTAGTATGAAGCCACTACTCACTCACATGAAATACACCATATTAAAGAAATAAAGTCTCACGTGTATAGTACACAATAGAAGTCCAGATGAAAGGTGTAGGGTCCCTGGCCCAGCCCAGTCTCATCAGGCCTCTGAGGGCCACAGAGGGCCCGCCCTTTGCCCGGGCTTAGCCCCGGGCGCTCCCGCGCGCGACTCGCGGGGCGAGAGGCGTTCCTCTCTTTTCTGGCGCCTCCGGGCACAAAGGTGGCGTCAGGGACGCGACTCAGCCGCCGGGGCACCTGGGAGGTGTAGTTTGTGACCCCCAGGTGGCTGCAGGCGTAGTTGCAGCGTGGGAGAGACAGCCGTTCCCCTC
Source organism: Lissotriton helveticus (assembly GCF_964261635.1). Taxonomy (NCBI): domain Eukaryota; kingdom Metazoa; phylum Chordata; class Amphibia; order Caudata; family Salamandridae; genus Lissotriton; species Lissotriton helveticus. The sequence continues at coordinate 1,712,672,621 of NC_136059.1, forward strand.
ACGGCGTTTCCCTGGCACTGGTAGAGCTGGAAGCAGCAGCCGTTGCCCTCACGGCAGGTAAGCAAACAAATTAGGTGTCCTTTTCCTAAGCTGTGCACTGGGTTTGGAGTGCAATGACGCTCCATTTGCACATGTTAACTATTCAGCGTGAAAACAGGGTGGATCACGTAACCCAGGCAGCACGCAAAACGGACAATATTTGATGATCAGAACAGTATGTTAAAAACAGGAGAACTGAGGTGTGCACTGCAACCATTGTGATAAATTGACACATAGATCACTTGTGAACTGCCAAGAACTCCTGCTCCACTGCGGGCCTGGTGAGATAAACCTGTTTTAGCCAAGAAATGTCCCCCCTCATACTGCAGTCTTGTTTAACAAAGAGCTCAGGGTGACCCAGAGAGGTTAAGGTTTGTTTGATATATGAGACCCGTGTAATGTGTGACATACAATCCAAAGCCAGACAATCTTGAATGATAAGTCTGTTAAGGGTCAGGTCCTCCTTAAACCAAATGGACAGCCATAGAAGCTAGTGGCGTAGCCCAATAAAGTCTGACATACACCCCAGCCCAGCTTCCTCTTGAGCCATCTCCGAAGGTGTACTGCGGTGAACTCTGAGAAGACCTTTCAGAAAGGAGTTTTCAATTACATGTAATTGGGGAAGATGACACAAAACTCCAAATGTCACACCTGTAACAAGCCACTGTAATACACTTAGCCCTGAATACTTTATTCAGGGTCTCCACTGGTGTGTGACCTATGCACCTGGACAAACACTAGCCCTGTTAATTTCTGATTTAAACCTAATGGTAATTTTTCTTGAACAAGGGTTGTCAAGTAAGCTTGGAAACCAGAAGGCCCCCTAGGTATGAAAAATGATCAACCCTAGAGATGGGTGTACCCTTTATCGAAAAGCTTTTAGAGCTAGTGCTCCCAGAGCCCACCACCATTACGTGGGACTTAGCAGAATTGGTGGTAAGGTCAAGCCGATCCATAAAGATTACAAAAAGGTCTAGAAGGCCAGTAGACCATTGGCTGTGCATGACATTAAAATAGTTTGTCCGTGCATAAAGAACAGCCAGACACGACCACCATTCATTTAACATAGGCCTCAGGCCTCTGCCGTGCCTGCAGTGTAAAAGGGGCCCCCAACCCTTCAGGGGGCCCTCAGCCCTTCAAGGAGTCCCATTTAGCCCAAAGACATTCAATGTTGATAAGATAAGGCAGAGTCAGGGCCTTCATCATACTCTGCAGAGTGGCCCCATCACTTTGTGGCACATCACTGCAGCATACCTAGACCAAATGAAACAAAAAGGCATCTTCAATTTGGTGGATTCACATTAATGCATCTAGCTGGCTGTGACAATACCCAAAAAGAGCAATGGTTCTTCTGGGGTTTTGTATAATAGGAGCAAAATGAAACAAAACAAATGCCAAACCCCTTCATCCTCTCAACCTCCTTGCAGATGTAATAGCTACTGAATAATGTCTGCTAGGAGAAGCTGAAAGAGTTCACCCTCTAAAATGTAACTAAAACTATGGGAAGGGTCATGAAGAGATGAGACATTTTACAGGAGGGGGGGACAGATGTCAGGTCATGGACATAGTAAGTATGACTTAGGATTACTGGTAAGGAGTTGTGTCATTATGATGCTTAGGTCGCAGATGAAGTTTGTGAACCTGAACTTAAGATGTACCCATTGCCCTATTAAACCTTGCCTGGAAGTCGAGAGAAATTGAGACGTGCACATGCTCTCACAATGGTAAACCTTAAAGTGGCAATGGCAGCTTTCATGCCCATCATACAAGGGGAATTAACAAAGTAGTATTACAAAACGTTATTCGATTTTTCAAGAAAATCACAAAAGTATATACAATAAAAAACAGTACACGCAAAGAAATATAAAAAGGTCTAAAACACAGCCACTACAATTTAAAATAGGCAAGTTGCAAACATGTGACTAACAATAAAAATCTAAAAAACATCATAAAATCATGTCAGTGCCAACTTTAAACACAGTCTGAATGTTTAATGCCCATCCAGGATCCCAGATAAAAATTGAGTCATGAAAAAATGAATCGTAAGAAACTTTAACAATTTCAGAAACAAGAAGGCTGGTCTTACTTGACTGAAATTCAAAGCCGAAAGAAGACGACGTATATACATCTGAGAGAGACTTTTAAATCTTGGGCATATCATGACGATGTGAAAGGTATCAGGATTGGAAACATCATCACAAGAACATGCCTGTAAGCCCAAAACTTTAGACCAAGTCCCTTCAGGCAGCAACAGCGGATAAAACAGATTAAATCTAAAGTAGGTTAGGAACCTGCAATGGAAATTGGACATCTCCAAAGTCAAACAGAGTTCCATCCCTAGGACATTTTTAACCATGATAAATTGACAGAGTAAAGGAATGAACGTAGGGCTATAAGGCTGGAGTTGCAAAGAGGGAGGGAGAGAAAGGTGGCTTGTGGATAAATGCAGTGTCACAGATGAGAAAGAGGAAAGTTAAGATTAATAAGTAATAAGCAACGGCGCGCTCAAGGCAAGAGTCACGGTAGCATTTTTGCACCGCATTTTAGAGGGAAAGCGTTGTTTGAAAGGGAAATTTGAATACATGCTATGGACTTATTAACATGCATTTTCGAGTGAATCAGAGGGTATGAAACCGTATGTTAATTGTGATTTCTTTCTATTGTAGTGAACCCCTGACGAAGGGCTTTCTAAACAGCCCGAAATGCATTGGGTATAACATTGATTAGCTACTGAGGATGTTTCTATGTGTTTTTGCGTGTCCGGAAAAATGCCCGGACGGGCATATCCGCGGCATGAGAAGCTGAAAAACTCATTTGCATCTCACGTGTAAAAGAAATTGAAGAAATAAATGAAGTTTCACTATAACGTTGGAGTATTTTTGATGAACTATTGTTAAGAATTAAAGAAATGTAAAAGATTGGAACAATCACCTTCAATTCAATTCAATTCAATAGAGACTTTATTTCGGTTATATTTCAAACCATAAAAGTACACATATAAAATACATTGAGCATTTCATTATTAAAAGTCATAATTACCAAAAAGGACATGTTATACGTATTTCATTAGTGAGTAAGTAGACAAAATCAGCAATAAAGTGCAATAATACTGGGTTTACAATATAATGTAAGATCTTTCAATAAATAAGCTCATCCTCCTTCAGAGGTGTAGAATCGCTGGTCCAGGCAATTTCTCAGTTTGACAGTTAATTTTAAAAATTCTATAACATGAAGAACACTGTCACTGTGCAAAAGCTGTAAATAGATAAGTGCTGGTCTTATTTGATTAAAATTAAGTTTCTTTAAAAGAGCAACAAGGTAACGTCTGCGTGGGTATTCATAAAACCTACATAAAAATATAAAATGCAGCATATCCTGTGGAGACTTCCCGTCGCAGCCACAGGGAGCAACAGTTTTATTAAAAATATCCGTCTTGGGTCTAATTAAAAGATGATGAAAAATATTACATCTGAACCTTGTCAATAGAAATTTTTCATGAGAAGTGAAGGTGCATGTTAAATACAGTTCCATGGTGTCACAGGTTTTTAACATAACATATTTCCTAATATTATGTTTTGATCTTACTTGGGGTTTAAGAAATTTTCGAAGCTTTCCCAGAAATTAAATTTCTTACATGTGTTACCCTTCCTGTCAAGTTTGTTAATTCTTATGGCCGAGTTCATCCAGTCTGCATGAGTTGGGCTGGAAGACCCTATCCATTTGATGCAAATTTCCCTCCTTGCAAGTACTATCAAAACAAAAAGAAGATTTTCTTGTCCTTTTGTGAGCCCCCCTTCATTTGCTGTATCTTCAATCCCAAAAAGAGTAAGGGTGGTACTTACAGTTAGTTGCTTGATCAGGATAGTGCTCATGGTCTTACCAACTTCGTCCCAGAATTCTCTCAATTGGGGGCAATTTTTGAACATGTGGATGTCATCTGCTTTTTCTTCTCCACATTTTGGGCATTTCTTTATTCCTGCGTTCTTAAACTTGGAAAGCTTTCTTGGTGTCCAGTAAGCCCGATGGATAGTATATAGATGGTTCCTTTTCAGAGCCGCGGATTTCAAAGTGGACCAACATTTTCCTACGGATTTTTCCCAAATTAGATCTAGGTCCGCTATTAGTAGGTCTTTCCCCCAGGTTTGTACCTCTATGTTGAGGTTTATGTCGTTGGCCTTGATCAAGGCCCAATACCATTTAGCCACTTCTTTTAGTACTGGTGTTGTTTTGACCATTTCTTTTTCCAGGCTTTTGTTTTCACTGTTGTTAGTGGGTAATGTCTTAGTCCAGCTTAGGATTTGATAATATTTAAATTTAGATAGTGTGTTATTTGTCAACTCTTGAAGTTCTGACCATGCTTTCAAGTTGGATCCGTTTAGTATTTGCCCCCAATACTTTACGTTGGCTCTTTTTAGTGGGAGTGCTAGAGTGTCTTTAAAGCATTCAGGGGTTCCGGGCGAGTTCCAGATGGGAGCCAAATTGCTATAGTACGGAATTTTCAGGATTCCTCTGATTTGTACCCACATCTTTGCTGCGTCCCTTAAGATCTTTAGTTTTATTTTTTTAAAGTACTTGGGATGACCGAATTTATACAAGACATGGTCGTCTGATTTTGTGATCGCTTGTAAGTACCTCGGGTAATTTTCGTGACTCTTTAGCAACACTCTGATGTTCTTAAATTGAAAGGCTCTATGGTATTCTGCCAAGTCCGGGCTTGCCAGCCCTCCATCTTTCTTCCCCCTCCTTATTTTCTTCCAAGCAATCCTCGTGCTCTTCGCAGCCCATATGAAACTTGTGATGTCTCTCTGTGCCCGAGTTAGTACCGTTTTCCCAAACTCCAAAGGTATTGCGTTAAATAAGAAAGTGTACTTTGGTATGATGGTCATCTTGACTATGTTTGATCTCCCAATCAGACTTAATGGTAAAGAGGCCCAGGCCTTGAGCAGATTCCTTACGTCTCCGGCTACCTTGGTCAAGTTACGTTGCGGAATCTTCCCTATGTCATGATTCACTAGAATTCCTAGGTATCTAATTTTGTTCTTTATATTGTGGCTTTTAAAGCAGGTATTCCATGTCATGATCTCTGTTTTTGTTTTGTTTACCAGGTACCCTGAGACGTTCCCAAATGCTTCTATAGTTTCTTCAATTATATCCTTGGCTCTCAGGTAGTCGTCCGTGAAGATCATTAAGTCATCCGCATATAGTGCGATTTTCTTTTCCCATGTATGATGTTTGAATGGAGTAATTTCTTTGCTGTTTCTTAGGTTACTCGCTAGGGGTTTGATGTATATATTGAAATGCAAAGGTGAAAGGGGGCAACCCTGCCTCGTTCCTCTACTTATCTTTATGTTTTCCGTAAGATTTCCATTTATTAGAACCTTGGATCTTGGAGTTTTGTATATTTGTTTTATCATGTGGATAAAGGTTTGTCCAATGTTGTTTTTGGCCATTACTTTCTCTAGGAAGGCCCAGTTGACCCTATCGAAAGCCTTTGCGGCATCAACAGTGAGTATGGTGAGAGGAGTTTTCTCATATGTTGCAATGTCTATTGCACTTAAGAGTTCTTGAGTAACTTCGTGTAATTGCCTCCCTTTAATGAACCCTTTTTGATCCTGGTGCAGCAATTTCGGTAGTACTTTCCCTAACCGTGCTGCCATGATTTTGGTGAAAATTTTATAATCTGCATTTAGCAGTGAAATCGGGCGGTATGATTCGCATCTGGCAGGGTCCTTTCCTGGTTTTAGGATGATTGTGATTACGGCGTCATTCCAAGATTCTGGTATAGCTTCATGTTGTTTAAGAATTATGTTGGCTAGTTCGGTAATGTGTGGGAGTAGGGTATCTCTTAATGCCAGGTAGAATTCGTTCGGTAACGCGTCAGGCCCCGCTGCCTTTCCTTTTTTCAAACTCTTAATGGCGTCAGCCACTTCACCTTCAGATATTACTTTGTTCAAATCTTCCCTTTCATCATCTGTAAGTTTTAAGAGCGGAACATCTTCCAAGTAGGTATTAATCAGCTTGTCTTGCGGGTTTGTATCTTCCGTATAAAGTTCTTTGAAGAATTTCCAGAATTCTTGCCTGATGATGTTTTCATCAGAGCTTTGCCCTGTTTGGTCATCCTGAATTATGCTTCTCACTTTGTTTCTGCCTAGATCGGTTTTAAGTTTCCATGCTAGCCACTTTCCACAGCCCTCGCCATATTCATGTTTTGCTAGTTTGCTAGCGTCCCATTTCTTTCTCAGTCTTGCTTCCAAGACGCTTTCGATCTCATCTTTCTGATGCTGTTTTTGTTGAAGAAGTTCTTGTTTCCTGACTTCATCTCGTTCCATTGAAATAGCGATGTCTAAAGATTGAACATTTTTTTCCAAATCTGAAATCTCTTGCTTTAATAGCTTGTTTTTACGAGCCCCTAAACTCAGCATTTTACCCCTTAGAACAGCTTTAAAAGCATCCCATGTTATTTGTTTTGTGGTGCCTATGGCGTTTAGATCAAAGAAGTTTTTTGTTTCAACTTCCAGTTCCCTTATAATCTGTTCATCTTGTAGCAAGGCCCTCTCTACTGTGAATCTTCTTTCCATTTGTTTTGCTGTGACCTGTAGTAGAAGTTGTACAGCAGAGTGGTCCGACAAATGAGCTGGTATATGAGATACTTTTTTCACATTCCCTGTCAATTCACTGCTGACCAGAAAATAATCAATCCTTGACTTATGCCCCAGCTTTTTATTATGCAGGGTAAAAGGGTACCTTTTTTCTCCTTTTTTTCTCCAGATGTCGACTAGATCAAGGTCTCTTTTGTAAAGTCCGATCCACTCTCTCATTTTTTTCAAGTTAGCCTGTCTCCCAGGTGGTGATCTATCTAGTCTTAAATCCATCACTAGGTTAAAGTCACCTCCCAGTATTATGGGAGAAGTGGCTAATAGTAACTGTGAGTACAGTTTTCGCAGGGGGTCAGCGTCATCAAGGTTGGGCCCATAATAACCTGCAATAGTAAGCGGAGTGTTACCAATTTTTATGCTGGCTGTAGCCCATCTTCCTTTACTATCTACTTCTGTAGAGATTACAACTGCCTTTAGTGACTTTTTAAAGATTATCGCTATCCCCTTGATATTGCATTGTTGTGTGGTGCATACACGGGAGTCTACCCACCATAAGTTCTTGATTATTTGATCCCATTCTTCTTTCAAGAGATGAGTCTCTTGCAGTATTATAATTTCACTTTCTGCTGTTCTAATATACTCCAGGATTTTGTTCCTCCTACTCTTTGTTCTAAGGCCATTTACATTCCACGATAATATTTTAACGTCTCTACTTGCGCTTCCCATAGATATTGTTCATATCAGTTTCGCTTTTCTGCACATGCATTGCCTTATTATTTACGAAATGTAACTCCAATTTTTCTTTGCCTGTACTCTCGCAAATGAGGAATTTTTTGTTTTTTTCCCTATTTTGCTCCCCACCCTTCGTCGTGTAGTTTTTATGTTTTCTTAGGTGTGTTTTACTGTTACCCTCCCCGGGGAAGCCTCCATCTTCTTTTCCTTCGGTTATCCTCGTAACCCTTTTAGCTTCCCGTCCCCGTGATTCTTATCTTTATACGATTAAAAATAGTTTTTTTGATTGTCATGCACCTTCGTGTATTATGCTTAGTACTTGATTGTTTCTAGTTTATATATATTCTTTCCCCGTTGGGGTTTGTTTCGTGGTCTATGGGTTTATGTGGGTTCCCTTAAATCTGAGGTTCCTCCGAACGCATTTGATCTCTCATCAGCTCTATAAGAGCTTTCACCTCTTCTGGCTCTTTTATGTTTCGCATTTTGTTCCGCCACATTATTCGAAGTGACAGTGGAAATTTCATCTGCACCGTGGCGCCTAGTTGTTGCAGTTCCGACATTAGATTTCCCAGTTCCCATTGCCTGGTCTGAGAGGCCTTTGACATGTCGGACCTTATTCTGAAAGTCCAACTATCTTTGTTGTAGGTTCCTTTTTTCAGTGCCTCTCCCAGAATCCTGTCTTTCAGCACATATGTTTTGAAGTTGACTAAAATATTCCTTGGGGTTTTCCTCTCCTTGTTCTTTCCATAGGGATCCCTATGTGCTCTCTGTATGTCTTCCTCCAATGTTGTCTTATCCACCCAAGGGAAATGTTCTGCCAGTAATGCTACTACAAACTTCTTGATGTCTTGGTCCTCTTGGTTCTCCGGAACATTTAGGATTCTGATGTTATTTTTTCTCGCTTGGTTCTCCAAAGATTCCATCTTTTCATTCATGATTTTATTTTCTAATCTTAGGGAGTTTATTTATTTCCTGTTCTTCTCTACCTTTTTATCTAGGGCCACAACTTCACTCTCCACTGCCGTAACTCTATCTCCCAGAGCGTTCAACTTATTGTCCAGTTTTTCGCATACTTCCTGAATCTTATCTTGTTTCGCTTCTGAGACGGAGAATTTCTCTTTCATTTCAGCCCATATCTTCTCAAGGAGCTCGTCTGTACGGTTTTTCGGGGTTTCTTTTTCTTTATGGTTCCCTAGCGATCTTACATCGTCTTCTTCTTTGTCTTCATCCTCTGTTGGCTTGTGCGCTGATCCGACAGAGGGCTCAGTTCCGCCCCCCTCCGCCATGTGTACCTTCTGGACCTCAGCTCCTTCTTCTACTCCGCTTCCCTTGTTGGTTTTCCAAATGTCTTCCAGACACTTCGTTTCTAATTTGGTTTTGCTCTTATTATTATTCTTATTTTTAGTCTTCCTCCCTTTCTTCGCGCTGTCTGAGACTTTTTTATCAATTAGAGGGGGTGTTTGAGAGTTCGGTTTTTGCGAGAAAGGAAGGTCCTTATCCTTGATGATCTCCTCTCTTTCTTCCCTCAGGTTGTCTGGAAAGGACTGTGCCCGCACAAGGGCCTGACCTTCTGGTTTCAGCCCCTGCTGTTGTACCTTGAAGTAGGTTCTTAATGAGGGAGTCACTTTTATTTTAGATCTTAATGAAGAGGCCAGTTTACCATTTTCTGAGATGGACTTTGTGTATTCTTTTGCTAGGGTTTTCTGCTTTTTTTTGCTCTCCCTTGGTAAAATACCTTTGGGGTATTGTTCTTGCTTTAAGAAGTTTCTGCGGCGCAAGCTGTAGCAAGATACCACTCGCTTATCCTGACCTTGAGCTTCCTGGGACTCTGAAATTATCTTGGTTCTCACTGGGTTTACTTTAGCGAAGCTCTCCCCTTGCTTGTGATGCGTCTCCTCTTTGCCTTCCTCTATTAAATTTGTAGGATTACTCATAGGCTGATTGTTTGTAAACGTCTTGAATTTCGAGCTCTCAGTGTGGCAGATTTGAACAATATTTTGACTGTTTATGCTGCTCTCTGACGTTATACTCTTTGCCTCGCCAGATGACCATATCCTCTCAATTAGTCTATTTTCTTCAGTGTCCATGCCATTATGTGTATGGAGTATTTCAGTTTTAGATCTTCCAACGACCCAGCGTACTTGTGTCTTACTGTTCGTCTCCCTGTTCGTCTCCCTGTTCGAGCTTTTCCGCTCTATACTCGCTTCTGAGATTGACACTGCTTTTCTGCGAGCCTCGGAATACTGGTGGAGATCAGATCTGATGCTGCCGCTCGTGCCCCGGAACTGAAAGCACAGTCTTCCGGAGGCACGGCAGCAACGCGTCTTTGCCTCCGCAGCGGTGCTCCAGAGGTCTGACTGCTCCCCCGCCCCGATACGGCTCTCCAAGCCCCGTCCGGAGCTGCCGCCCTCACCTGTGTCAGCGAGCTCTTCCTTGGACCACGAACAGCGTACTTCACACCAGGGAATCGTTACAGCTTCCAGCCGCTTACCACGTAGTAGACACTGGACTTCCTTCGGTCCACCACGAGTAGACTGGGAGATATCCAAACCGAGGGAACACACCATATCAAAAGGCTCCGCGTTCGTGGTAAGAGGACCCACTTTCTCTAGTTTCTGCTCGCTTGTACCCGTAAGCTCATAGATTCATAATTCTGTTCCGCGGGTGCATTCAATCATTTTGTTTTGTTAGAATCACGGGTAATCCGGGAGCTCTCCGACTGAGCTTCCTACCCAGCCGCCATCTTCCCCCTTCAGGAAAGTGCTCCTTCCCGACTTGACAGGGCGTGTTGGTCTAAGTGTACCTCAACACTCACAGTAGTGGGCGTCTGCGGATTTACTCTGACGACTCCACTCGTATTTGCCTCAGCCTCTGTGGTCGCCCTTTGCGGAGACAACTCTGGCATATCCAGTGTAGGAGTCCCCTTCCCTAGTGATGCACGTCTTTCAATATTAATCTGACTTACTTTCTTCACCATATAGTTGTCAATGGTGCCAGGGCCTATTGCAGGTTTATCATTTTTGGGTTTAGACATCTTAACTAAGTATAAAGCAATCTATAAGGTAGTATGAAGCCACTACTCACTCACAGGAAATACACCATATTAAAGAAATAAAGTCTCACGTGTATAGTACACAATAGAAGTCCAGAAGAAAGGTGTAGGGTCCCTGGCTCAGCCCAGTCTCATCAGGCCTCTGAGGGCCACAGAGGGCCCGCCCTTTGCCCGGGCTTAGCCCCGGGCGCTCCCGCGCGCGACTCGCGGGGCGAGAGGCGTTCCTCTCTTTTCTGGCGCCTCCGGGCGCAAAGGTGGCGTCAGGGACGCGACTCAGCCGCCGGGGCACCTGGGAGGTGTAGTTTGTGACCCCCAGGTGGCTGCAGGAGAAGTTGCGGCGTGGGAGAGACAGCCGTTCCCCTCACGTCGTTTCCCTTGCGCTGGTAGAGCTGGAAGCAGCAGCCGTTGCCCTCACGGCAGGTAAGCAAACAAATTAGGCGTCCTTTTCCTAAGCTGTGCACTGGGTTTGGAGTGCAATGACGCTCCATTTGCACATGTTAACTATTCAGTGTGAAAACAGGGTGGATCACGTAACCCAGGCAGCACGCAAAACGGACAATATTTGATGATCAGAACAGTATGTTAAAAACAGGAGAACTGAGGTGTGCACTGCAACCACTGTGATAAATTGACACATAGATCACTTGTGAACTGCCAAGAACTCCTGCTCCACTGCGGGCCTGGCGAGATAAACCTGTTTTAGCCAAGAAATGTCCCCCCTCATACTGCAGTCTTGTTTAACAAAGAGCTCAGGGTGACCCAGAGAGGTTAAGGTTTGTTTGATATATGAGACCCGTGTAATGTGTGACATACAATCCAAAGAATCTTGGATGATAAGTCTGTTAAGGGTCAGGTCCTCCTTAAACCAAATGGACAGCCATAGAAGCTAGTGGCGTAGCCCAATAAAGTCTGAAATACACCCCAGCCCAGCTTCCTCTTGAGCCATCTCTGAAGGTGTACTGTGGTGAACTCTGAGAAGACCTTTCAGAAAGGAGTTTTCAATTACATGTAATTGGGGAAGATGACACAAAACTCCAAATGTCACACCTGTAACAAGCCACTGTAATACACTTAGCCCTGAATACTTTATTCAGGGTCTCCACTGGTGTGTGACCTATGCACCTGGACAAACACTAGCCCTGTTAATTTCTGATTTAAACCTAATGGTCTTTTTCTTGAACAAGGGTTGTCAAGTAAGCTTGGAAACCAGAAGGCCCCCTAGGTATGAAAAATGATCAACCCCAGAGATGGGTGTACCCTTTATCGAAAAGCTTTTAGAGCTAGTGCTCCCAGAGCCCACCACCATTACGTGGGACTTAGCAGAATTGGTGGTAAGGTCAAGCCGATCCATAAAGATTACAAAAAGGTCTAGAAGGCCAATAGACCATTGGCTGTGCATGACATTAAAATAGTTTGTCCGTGCATGAAAGAACAGCCAGACACGACCACCATTCATTTAACATAGGCCTCAGGCCTCTGCCGTGCCTGCAGTGTAAAAGGGGCCCCTAACCCTTCAGGGGGCCCTCAGCCCTTCAAGGAGTCCCATTTAGCCCAAAGACATTCAATGTCGGTAAGATAAGGCAGACTCAGGGCCTTCATCATACTCTGCAGAGTGGCCCCATCACTTTGTGGCACATCACTGCAGCATACCTAGACCAAATGAAACAAAAAGGCGTCTTCAATTTGGTAGATTCACATTAATGCATCTAGCTAGCTGTGACAATACCCAAAAAGAGCAATGGTTATTCTGGGGTTTTGTATAATAGGAGCAAAATGAAAAAAAACAAATGCCAAACCCCTTCATCCTCTCAACCTCCTTGCAGATGTAATAGCTACTGAATAATGTCTGCTAGGAGAAGCTGAAAGAGTTCACCCTCTAAAATGTAACTAAAACTATGGGAAGGGTCACGAAGAGATGAGACATTTTAATGCAACAGAACCAATCACACCTTTGGAGAATAGCGTAAAGAATTAACTCAATATAATAAAACTGCTGTAAAGGTCGGTCAGTTCCCTAGCCCTTACCCCACTGTGCCGTTAAAGCTGGAGCTGTCAAACCTTTCAACAATCCTTCCTGCTAAAATAGGAAGACCTGCAGTGTGAAAAAATCCCTGGAGAGAACGTTTTTTACAAGGGTGCCATCATTGGAAAACACCCAGGGCCTGACTCACACAGGTAAACTTGTGTGTACGTTTATGATTGTTTGCTAACCACAACAGTATTTTACTAGTAGTATCTTTACGACAACAGAATCTATTTACTTATATGGGTAGGACTATCCGACAATTGTACACAGAAAAGTGTAAGTCTACGTTTGTGAATCAAGCACCCAATGTCTTGGACATGGGAGTGGAAGATGAAAGTGCAACAGTAATAGGTAGCTCCCTTTATAAGACCTCTCAACCTACAGGCTGTTCCAAGGTGGAACTGAAGTGAAGAAAAAAGAGTCTTTCTAACCATAGTAGTTTCAAATGTATGAAAAACACAAATTCAAATTCCAGGTGTGTGAGATGAAGAAGGAAACACGATATGATGCTAGGTCAGAAGATGACAATGAGAGGAACATGGGGGCCCTTATTCTAGACCTTAAATTCTCAGAATTAATAGACATGGGGAAGTGCAGAAAATCCCCTTGAACCACTGGAATGGCAGTGCATCCACTTCCAGTGGCAAAAATAGGTGAAATTGAAAGGATAATAGAGGGAGCATGGCACTAGCCGCTTAGCACAAAACACCTCTTGAATTGGAAATTCAAGGACATGCAAACTATGCCTGTAATTAGGTTAACACTCTGTTGAAGGGATCAGCAGTAAAATTATGGATCACTTCTAAGTGAGAGTTTGAGAGTGAAAAAGGGCCGACTCATCTTTGACAACAGGGCTATCTAGAACGCTAGGTCGGCCACTTTCCAACATACACAACCTTGTCTTTCATTATATTTGTTATTCATATTTTTAAAGGTATTTTGAAATAAAACGTTTTAATGTTTTAAAAAATAAAATATGAAATATTTAAAATTAATAGAAATAATTTTTCTTTTACAAAATATTATATTTTATTTATATGTTTTAATTCAAATATATAATCTTTTATGACATTTTTATATATGTTTTTAAAATTTGCACAAAAAATGTTTTATGTTAAATATTTTAAAAAGAGATACAATTATTAATAAAATGTGTTTATTGTTTGTTGCACTTTTTAATAATGTATGAATGGTAGAACATAATAAGTACATTTTGGATATTTTGTAGGTAAATTAAAAATAATTTGGATTTGTTTATTTACTTTTTTATATAAATAATACTAGTTTAAATTAGTCTCTTATAAAATACAATTTTTTTAAAATTTACTATTTTTAAACATATGTAATATTAATTGTGAATTTGTATTTTTTAAATATAATATTGTAGGTAAAATGTTTAATTTGAATTGGAATGATTTAATTTGCATTTTAAAGATTTTATACTTTCCCCAAGTTTGTTTAGATTAGAGTCATAATAGTAAATGTCACCTCTTTAGTGTCCAACACCTTCCCTTAATTGGTTTTAAATTGGAGTGGGATTAGTAAATGTCACCCCTTTAATTTTCAACACCTTCCCTGAGTTGGCTTCGATTTGATTGGGACTAGTAAATGTAATCCCTTTAGTGTCCAACACTTTCCTGAGTTGGCTTAAATTGGAGGGGGAATAGTAAATGTCACACCTTAAGTGTCCAACACCTTCTCGGGGTTAGTTTAGATTGGAGTGGGAATAGTACATGTCACCTCTTTAGTGTCCAACACCTTCCTCAAATTGGATTGGGATTAGTAAATGTCACCCCTTCAGTATACAAGATCTTCTCTGAGTTGGTGTAGATTGGAGTAGGAATAGTAAATGTAAACCCTTTAGTTTCTAATACCTTCTCTGAGTTGGTTAAGATTCGAGTGAGAAAAGTAAATGTCACCCCTTTAGTGTCCAACACATTCCCTGAGTGGGTTTAGATTGGAGTGGGAATAGTAAAAGTCACCCCTTTAGTGTCCAACACCTTCCTGGAGTTGATTTAGATTGGAGTGGGAAAAGGAAATGTCACCCCTTTAGTATCCAACACCTTCTCCGAGTTGGTTTAGATTGGAGAAGGAATAGATAATGCTTCCTCTTTTAACATTTTCCTCAATTAGGTATCATTGGCTGATGAGGGGTGATGCCCTGGAACCGGTCCCAGTATGCTTGTTTCCGGTCCAGGGACTACCTGGCTTGGCATATCAGGCTGCTGTGTTCCCATAAGGAACAGGGTCAAGACAGATTTGCATATGCCTGGGACCAAACTGGGTTGGCGTAGTGAGCAAAAGAACAATGGATTAAACCCAGATCTTTGTGACTAGGGGTGAATGTTTGCAATGCTCAGCATTCTGTCCATCATTTGTTCCTTTTGCAACTTTCTAAAAGTGTCAGTTGCTAAACTGTAATTTAAAATCCAACCTCGCCATAAGTTGTGATTTTAAATTGTGAGTACAGTGACACCCAACTTGAAAAGTCTATCTCTTCTCAATTGGGTATTACATTCAGAAGATGCAAAAAGGTCATCCCAATGTTATCCCATGGGAGAGACAGGCCTCCCAGTAGTCAAAAATGAAATTGGGAGTTTTTTTCACTACCAAGACATGTAAAACAAAAAAGTACATGTCCTGCCTTTTAAATACATTGCACTCTGCCCTGTGGGTTAGACAAGGCCTACGATAGGGGTGACGTATATGTATGAAAAGGGAAGGTTTAGACCTGGCAGGTCAAAGGGGACATGTAAAACTGCAATTACAGGGTCTACAGCGGCAGGCCTGAACCATGGTTAGAGGGCTACTTAAGTGGGTGGCACATTGAGTGCAGCAGGCCCACTAATAGAATTTAATTTACATGCCCTGGGCACATGTAGTGCAATTTACCAGGAACTTACAGGTAAATTAAATATGCTGATTGGGGTTAAGCTAATGTTACCATGTTTGGAGAAGAGAGCACAAGCACTTTAGCACTGGTCAGCAGTTGTGAAGTGAGATGTAAATAAACGGAGAGAGAGAGAGGCAAAGATTTGGGCATAGACCACCCTAAGTCTGTCAGGTCTAGCAACTTCCATGACTTGCTTTAAGAAAGTGGATTATTAGTTTGGGTGGTTTGAGGTCCATACGTTTCGGTAATATAAACCTGAGATCAACCATTGGTAGCTATGGCTCAGAAAAAACAGGCTTAACATACAGAAAATGTGCAAAGCATTTAGGAACACCAAAACAGTTAAAATGTCAAAAACACAGCACAATAAAAACTCCAGTCCAATGTATAACAATAAAAGATAATTTAGCGAGCATAATGACACAAAAATGGCAAAAATCCAATAAGGGAAACTACAGATATGAATTTTAGAAGATCTAAGTGAAATTAGCACCAAAAAGGCTTATGCGCCAATGTGGGTCGACTGGCCATGGTAGCCTGGGACTTAAGCCAATTTCTGGCTGATGGTGATGGAGCACAGGTCAAACATACCAACCAGATCAATCCCACTTGCAGGTTTTCCCTTGAGAATTAGTCTTATCTATCAAAGTTAAAATACTTCAGTGGTGCAATGCAGCAGACTGGATCCAAGGAGGGATCCACAACATTGGGTAGGAATTAGTTTTGATTGTAAAAGCTCTCAGAGGGAAAATTTGAATTTTATACCCTGTGAAATCCTCTCGCCAGTTAAATACTTTTGGAGCCTTCGCCCTATCAAGATTTCTATCTTTGAACTCAAAATCCTTCAGCGGAGCAACGCTACAGGCTGTGTCCGATGAGGGCTCTACAAGGCCAGATACCTTCTCACTGAGGTTCTGTTGAAATGGATTTGCTGTGCTGAGATGATCTGAGTGGGGGAAAACCTGTTTCTTCAGCACAAAGAAGTTGTGCCTTGACCGGATCAGCTTGGCAAGTTTGTCACAGTCCTAAAGAGGCTTGGAGTCCAAAAATGTTAGAAGTCCCTAGTTTCCAGAGATGGTAGAATAAGTCCAGTTAGATAAAGCCAAAGGTCCCTGGACCTCAAAAACAATACTTGAATGTCAAAACTCACTCTAGCATAGGACATTAGCAGGGTCCAGGTCAGGTCTGGTTGGTACTGCTCTGCTTGGCACTTGAGTAAAAAGGCTTTTTGCAGATTGTTGAGACCGTGTAGCCACATAGTTCAGGGAGCTGACTCTTGGAGTTCACTTCTGTGTCTTGGGTACCGGTGACAGCAGATCCAGCCATTCAGATGAGGTGTCCTCATCGGTTTCAAACAACAGGTGCTGCCATTCTTCTTTTCTTCCACAGGTCCAGAGTGTGCTGACGAGCATGTCTTGGGGTTTCACATTCATGCCTGGCACCACTTGTGGGTGGGATGATTCTTGGCCCCTCTTTAACCACAGGGTAACCCTATCCACTTTTGCTTTGGTTTTTGCGTGCCCTGTTGCAGTCATTCCCACAGTGTCCCTCACTCACTAAACCCAAGATGGAGAAACCCGACTCCCCTTGTGCAGAGCCTGTGTATTCACCCAGAGGTATAGCCTGGGTAATGAGCCACCCCCATCTGTCTTGTCATGACCCCATCATGTGCCCTCTGTGTAGTGAGTTTGGCGTGCAGAGCTCATGTGAACCAATGGCTTGCCTTGCTCCTGCTGTTTCTAGGGTCTTGGAGTGCTTTCCCTCATGCACGTTTAGACAAAATGAAACATTTGTTTCCTGTTAATTGATTCTATCCGTTAGTTTGCTACTGTTCTTCCTGTAAAGTTAAAGCCAGTGTACTAACATGTGCTTCCTTCAGGAGTCTTAGAGAACATTCCAGACTGCCATATGTGCTAAGTGCCACACATGATCAAGCTTATCCATTGGACTCTGAATATGATCTATAAACCATGCCCAATCCCAAGACCCTTGTTTGGCTTACGGTCTCTGCGGAACAAGCTTCCTTCCTACCCGCTCACCTGAAGAACCACCCAGACCTGGGCCGCGCACTTCTCTGCTGCAGTACAAAGCCCCTGCAGTGATTCCCTGGGCTCCAGCTCCCTTGACGTATCCTTCGTCTTCGCCGCCTGCTCAGCTACTCTAGGTCCCTGGTGACTTCCTGAGTGAAGACCGTCTTCGAAATTAGAACAAGTTCAAGAACGAGGCTAAATATTTGATATCAGGTTAGGGCACACTATCCTTTTATAGTAGTAAGCAGGCCACAGTATCAGCATCTTCAAGACTATAGACGTGTCTTCAAGTTTCCTCTCAGTGACTGTCCTCCAGTTCACATTGATTGCTATTGCTCCAGACCCTTCCTGCAACCTTGGCTTATGAATTGTGTTTATACAATTACTGGAGACTTTGCTCTGTGTGTCTCTGATAAACTGTAGTGCCTAGAAAATTCTCCTCAGAGTGCTTGATTCATGTATGAACCCTGTACCAAGATCTTTGTTCCAAGTTTATCCTTGGAGGTGTCATTGACTCCAGTCTACATTCTGATTGTTTCCTTGGGAGTGCCAGTAACTCCAATCTGTATATCAAGGTATTCCTTGAGGGTTTCTAACTCCAATCTATGGTTCTGGTTATTCTGTTTCCTTGCTATGTTTCTGAAGGAGTCTATAAGTGTGTGTTACCGAAGTGCATTGATGGTAATTGCCTCTTCTTGTTGTTTCCAGTGCATTGTGTCTTCGCAAAATCAGAAGTCTTCTGTACAAATCTACCTAGCAGACTCAGAGGGTCTTCTTTTAATGCTGTGCCACACAGATGCTCACCAGAACCATACCGGAAGTCTCTATTTTCTTATTTTGTACCAACACCTCCTTACCCACCAGGATGCGCTTTGTTTAGGGAGAAGCTATTCCTTGAAAGGGCCCAGCCCTGTTGGGACAGAAGGTCCAGCATCAGTACCAGTATTGTCTCTGCTTTTGGAACCAGGTAAGAGCATGACACTCCTTGGTTACTCCAAAGCAGTTCTGGGGCAGCTTTTACCCAATGAGTTTGGTGCCTGTCTGACTGGTAGACATACTAAAGTATACAAAAAGTGATGGAAGGAATGTTTGAATTAATCTCTGCCACTGGCAATTACTCAGGTGGCATCCCAGGCCATCGTTATTTTGCACACTGTGCCACCTCAGTTTTGACCCAGCCCTATTTAAATCAGTTTTGACCCTGCTTGAATGGGAACAGTCCATCCCGAACTACCAGTCTAGGTCATTGCTAAACCTAAATACAAGTAACTTGGGGCTGGTCTTGCTCTATTTAGGGCCCATCAGCCAGGTATATCTTGATTCCAGTAACACAGTGTGCACAGGACCCAATCCTGGGCATACCCATTCCATTTAGGGCGACACACCAATGAGTTTGTTGCCTTCCTGACTGGCAAGACAAAAGACGGTCCTATCCGGGTTCACTGCTAATGTAGGCTTGTGGCAGCCAAGGCTCCTTTTAAGAAAATTAGGTTTCAGGGCACTGTCCAACTGGTCTTCCTGCTAGGGGAACAAAAGCACTTTCCCACACCCAGGCCATTGTGTCTGCTCTTGGTGCAGTTTGTACACCTCATCATGGCTTTTAAACAGGTGGGTGATGGATGGAGGCTAATGTATATTAGCCTCTTGGAGCTTCAGGAAGGAAACATTAATTTTCTAGAAGTCCTTTTTCCTCAATATATATCAGAAAGTCAACTTCACATTTATGTTGGACTTTTAATAAAAATAAAATAATAGATTAAACATTTTTCTATCTGGATCCTAGCCTGAGATACCAGAATAAACATTCATGATTGCTTCTCAGTATTTTGCTACGGGCCGGTCAGTCTTTCCACAGTGAAAGTAACTTTTGGTTTATAGTCACCGCATGGACATGTTGACGTTGAATTTCAAAAAGTCTTACTTTTAAATACCATGCACGTTGCCCCGTGGGATAGAAAACATACCTAGGGGTGATTTATTAATATTGAAAAGAGAAGTTTTTAACTCTCTAAAAAGGCCATTTTGAGATTCAAAGCTGCAGTTTTAAAACTGCAACAGCAAGGCTACACTGGGAGGTTTAGAGTCATGTTTGCCCTGTCAAACTAGTGTATGGTACCGAAGGTCTGTAGGCTATAGGTAACATTTAACTTTCCATGCCCTGGGTGTATTTTGAGACAACATATACTATGGCATTATAGGATAGGTAAATATGGAAACCAGGGATTAGCCTCTTGCAGTGTCTAATATTCAGCAATACAATTGAGCAAAAAATGGGGGTCTCCATACAAAAAAGGGGCATTTCCTCACACTTGCCCTATGAACCAGGGACTGTTTCATAATATTTGATGTGAAATACCAAGACCTATAGTCCTGAGGAAGGTGCCTGAACCTTAAAATGCAACATTCGAGCACTAAAACATGTTTATGGAAAATAGAAGCAAAGTCTGTTGCTCGACCCTTCCAGTTTTCAACCTTGAGGTAGGGAGACCCCAATGAAAATCTTTTTTGACACATCCACATATCATTTCTGACAGTTTAACAGAGGGAGAATATAAAAGTCAACATAAGGGATGTAATCTCACCTAAACTATGTAGCCTATAACTAGGAGACTATGCAACCAGTGAACAGTAGAATTCTAGGATTCTTCTCAGTGCTAGATTTGGAATCCAGTTTCGAAACATAAGGTAGGCGAGGCTTCGTCATCCTATGTGTGTACATGAATATATGTTAATTCTGGAAGAGATCTGGCCAGCAGCATAGCAAGGGGGGAGGGGCGGTCGGCAGGAGTTTTGGGTGCGGGGGACCCACCTCGCTCTTACCTGTGGCTGCGGGCAGCAAAAGCAGGGACCGTCGCCACCCTCCCCCCGCTCTTACCTGCGGCCATTGCTGGGCAGCAAACGCCATGGGTGGCAAAAGGTCTAGCTATGCCACTGGGTCTGGCTGCTTCTGTATGTTTATGTACACTGCTAGTACAGCAGTCCTTTAGCTTCTTTCGCTTTCTCAGAAGTGTTTTAGCTACTTCTGTCGAACCTGTCTTATATGCGAGCGAGAGTCATATGATGTTCTTCCTGCTACTGCCACGTGTCCATTTGTTATTCTATGTGCCAGAGAAAATTGTGAAGCTGCTTTCCATGCTGTCCCTCTGTTGAGTTGTGAAGCTCTGTATAAAACTTTCCCCTACACACACTACAAAAAATTTTGCCTTGCCAATGCGTATTTTAATGCAGGAAACTTCACTACCCTCCCACCCGCCCTGCAACGATACCTGTGCAAGTCGCCACTGCTAATACGTATTGTAATGTTCAACATTTTGCAATATTCTTCCATACAATTCATGTGGTTCGCACCACCCTGTCCACCTTTTTAAGGGGTGTTTCGTGCAGGATACATGTTTGCTGAATAACTGAGGATGCTTGTGACCCCTGTGAGATTGGTTCATGTCAGGGTCGGATTGGAAGGCGGGCACTCGGGCAACGGCTGAGGGGCCAGTATCTGGGTTTCAGCTGTGGGCTGCTTTTTTGGGCAGCCTAGGGGTTCCAATTTGGGCGGTGTCTGCGTTGTTCGGATGCCGCCAGTGGGTGCCTGAGTGGCCTTTCGGAGGCAGATGGGCCTACATTACCTCCCTTTCACCAACGGGGCAGAGGTGTCACTCCCTTTCTCTCGCTGGGCCAGTCCATTAGTATATGCAGATTGAGCATGGCAGTTGGCCTGAGCAGAAGTGGTCTCACTTGTTTTCAGGCGTGTTTCACCAGTGTGAACTAACCCCTGCATTTATTTTTATCTAAGTGAAGTTAAGAAAACATGCCTTTGTCAGCCCCCCTCCCTCCTGTTTTTATAAAAACTTCACCGAAGCAGTGTTTTTCAGAAAGGCAATATGCAAATGTGGGCCACTGTTTTTTAGTGTGCCCGGACCTATTTTTGATCCCAATCCAACCCTGTATGTAGTAACCTTCAGAATTGTAATGTCCCATATTTTCTCTTTACGACAATCGAATTTCTATGCCGATTAGTCTTTATTTCAAACTTATTATTTCATCAAAAGAGAGCGTGGAAAAATAACAAGTCATAAGCGCGGCTCTTCAGAATAAATCAGATGTATTACTTGACCCTTCTGGCTTCATTATTTCTAATTTGCTTCACTCCAATGGCCGGCAACAGAAAACATCTGCAAATCCAAACAATTTCTGCATCGCCAATGAAAGCCAGTAAGCAAGTTACAAATGTTCCTATTTCCGAAAAAGTACATTACCTGTAGCCTTGGCGCTCTTATGCAGCAGCTGGTGTTCAATATAATTTCCTTTATAGGAAATAACGTTAGAGTTAGTAAATATTTCCTTATTCATCAACGTTTTTATTCCAGCAATGCCCTGCAGCATCCCTGCCTGTCCCGTATGTTTTGCACCTTGGCAGCACTGTGGATCCACTGAAATGGAAAATCTATAATTGAATTTTTAAAAATATAATTTCTCTTTCTCTGATGCACCTGTCCCCCTACACTCCATTAGCAGACTATTTCAAGAGCAGCAGTAGCTTCTCTTGCTCATTGAAGCGGAGACATACATATCAAAACAAAACGATATGAGCCTCTTATGAGAATTATCTTGCTCGCGTTATTTAAAAGCCACGGAGTGATGAACACGCTCAATAGTCATCCGTTTGACTAGCGGCCGCCATCTTACCTTCAGCCTCCGCGTGCCTTACACTAGTCTGTGTATGTGCAATTTACCACTCACTCCTTCCGCCTGAAAATATTGAAGGATTAGAAACCACACTGGTGCCAACGAAAGTAAATATTGCCTTCAAAAAGCCCGGAGAAGACCACAATAGGTCATTCTAACAAGCCGCCTTAAGGGGCATATTATCAAGGACGGCGTTAAAATTATTGCCGGTTTAGCGGCAGAAACTGCCGCTAAAGCGTCGATAATGGTCTTGATAATATGCCCTTGAGAATTCCAATAGAAGACCATGTTCACACCAGAACAAGGACTTCTATTGGAATTCTCTAGGGCATATTATCAAGCCCAATATCGCCGCTTTAGCAGCAGTTTTCTGCTGCTAAACCGGCAATAATTTTTAACGCCGCTCTTGATAATATGCCCCCAAATTTGTCTTCAGGACCTGTGTTTGGAGCTTAACTGGTGAAACCACGCCTGTGCTTTGTAAGACTAGCTAGTTTACTGCACAGAAGAGGACACATATCTTCCTTAGGTATACACCCGTTACGACGCAACTTTTACTCCGCACTACCATTACAACGCGGGCATTACAACGCATGACATTACAACGCATTGCGCTGGGGGGCGCTCTAGGATAAGAGGTAAGTTTAATTTACTATCCAACACCTTCCCTAGGGTCCACGGGGACTGGAGTTAGAATAGTAAATTATACTTACCACTATCCAGCACCCCAAAGCGCTATGCGTTGTAACGGTATTCGTTGTAAATACCGCGTTGTAATGGTATGCGGAGTAAAAGTATGCGTTGTAACGTCATACATCCCTTCCTTATCATAAACGAACATCCTGCTCGTATGGATACAACAGTCAGTAGAATTTCCAATGATTCGGTATCTCATTGGTTGATACTGAATCTAGAGTGCTTGATTGCTATTCAAATGAGGGGTGGGGCAATAGCAATTGTGGCATTCAAGAACACCTTGATGAACTTCTAATGAGGTAAAATTAAGTAACTTGGTGATATGCAGTTATTGGGGAGTATGAACAAGGGGATGCAAAGTGCAAACAAGTAATCTCTGGAATTCTGAAGTCAAACGATGGAAAGGAGAAAGCCATTGTGCTTCTGTTTCTGATTCTCCCATGCTGGCATCTGTATGGTCTGGGAGGAATTGTCCTATAGCTAATTGGTTTAGAGCCGTCACCATCCAATGGCAGGGCTAGAATCTGCCTATTCACCTGTCAATCTTGTGGATGGAAACCTGTAACTCATTTGTGGACTCAGTTGTATTTTTCTGTAGTGCAGGGGATTTTTTATGTACTTCAGTCCATTTCAGGTCCTGCAACATTCTCATTTATTACTTACTCTGGGATACAAGTCAGGTCTTTGCAGCTCGCAACCGCCGGTCCTTGTAGTCAACATGTCCCCTGTCAGGCAACCTGCATTTGTTATTTTCTGGGTTCTGTTCTGCAATTGCTTCCTGGTAATTGAAACATTATCTACAAAAGATGCACTCAAGTCAAGTCGAGTCAAATCAGGAATTTGTATAGCGCGCTACTCACCCAGAGGGTCTCAAGGCGCTTAAGGGAGAGGGGTACGCTACTGATCGAACAGCCAGGTTTTGAGTTGCTTTCTGAAGGAGAGGTGGTTCTGTGTGAGACGGAGGTGGGTGGGGAGTGAGTTACATGTCTTGGCCGCCAAGTAGGAGAAGGATCTTCCTCCCATGGTGACTCTTCGGATGCGTGGAATCGCGGCGAGGGCTTGGTTGGACGATCGTAGTTGGCGGGTGGGGGTGTAAAAGGTCAGGCGAGTGTTGAGGTATCTGGGTCCTAGGTCGTGGAGGGCCTTGTGTGCGTGGGTGAGGAGACGGAACGTGATTCTCTTGTTGACGGGGAGCCAGTGCAGATCTCTCAGGTGACCGGATATGTGGTTGTGGCGAGGTAAGTCAAGGATGAGTCGGGCGGAGGCGTTTTAAATGCGTTGAAGTCTTTTCTGCAATTTGGCTGTGGTTCCGGCGTAGAGGGTGTTTCCGTAGTCTAGTCGGCTGGTTACAAGTGCTTGGGTGACCGTCTTCCTTGTTTCGGTGTGGATCCATCGGAAGATCTTTCGGAGCATGCGTAGGATGTTAAAACATGATGATGAGACGGCGTTGACTTGTCTGGTCATCGAGAGGGAGGAGTCTAGGATGAATCCCAGGTTGCGAGCATGGTCCGTTGGTTTGGGTGTGCTGCCTAGGGCCGGGGGCCAACATGAGTCGTCCCAGGCAGAGGGGGATGATCCTAGGATGAGGACTTCCATCTTGTCGGAGTTCAGTTTTAGGCGGCTGTTCTTCATCCATTCGGCTACGTCTTTCATCCCTTCATGTAGGTTGGTTTTGGCGGTGGTTGGGTCTTTGGTGAGGGAGAGGATCAGCTGAGTGTCGTCTGCGTAGGAGATGTTGTTGAGGTTGTGTTGGCTTGCGATGGATGTGAGGGGACTCATGTAGACGTTGAAGAGGGTGGGGCTGACCGATGATCCTTGTGGAACGCCGCATATGACTTCGGTGGCCTCTGATTTGAAAGGGGGGAGGCGGACTCTCTGGGTTCTTCCAGCTAGGAACGAGATGATCCAATCCAATACCTTATCTTGTATCCCGACGTTCCTGAGGCGTTGTACAAGTGTGCGGTGGCAGACCGTGTCGAACGCTGCGGAGAGGTCCAGGAGGATGAGGGCCGCAGTTTCCCCGTTGTTGAGCAGTTTCCGGATGTCGTCTGTGGCTGTGATGAGGGCGGTCTCAGCGCTGTGGTTGGCTCGGAAGCCGGAATGTGAGGGGTCGAGGGAACTGTTAGACTCAAGGAAGGCGGCGAGCTGACTGTTGACGGTCTTCTCTATGACTTTGGCGGGGAACGGGAGGAGCGAGATGGGGCGGTAGTTCTTAAGTACGGTGGGGTCTGCTGTAGGTTTCTTCAGGAGGGCGCTGAGCTCGGCATGTTTCCAGCTTTCTGGGAAGATAGCGGTGTTGAAGGAGCAGTTGATGATGTCCCGGAGTTGGGGTGGGATGACGGAGTCGGCCTTGTTGAAGATGTGATGGGGGCATGGGTCGGTTGGCGATACGGAGTGGATGGAGTTCATCAAGCAAATGGCGTCATCGGTGTTGATTGGGGTCCAGGCGCGGAGGGTGATGGTGGGGGGCTTCGGTTCAGTGGTGAGGGGAGTGGGCTGGTCGCCGAAGCTGTTATGTATGTCTGCGCAGAGGTCTTGAGAGGGAGTGATGTCGTTGTTGCCGGCGCTGGGATTGGAGAGCTCCTTGACGATGCTGAAGAGTTCCTTGCTGTTGTGGGCGTTGCCGTCCAGTCTATCCTTGAATGCTGATTTCTTGGTGGTGCGGATCAGCTGGTGGTGTTTGCGGGTGGCGTTCTTGAGGGCGGTCATGTTGTCTGTGGTTGGGTTTCTTCGCCAGGCTTTCTCGAGGGTGCGGCAGTTCTTTTTGGAGTTCTTGAGGTCATCGTTGAACCAGGAGGCTTTTTTGCTTCCTGGCTTGTTGGGATGGTTTTTAAAGGGTGCTAGTTCGTTAGCACAGAGGGTGATCCACTGTGCGAGATTGATGGCTGCTTGATTTGGGTCTGTTGCTATGGCGGGAGGGTTTTGGTTCAGAGATGTGGTGAGCTGGTCGGTGGTAATTTTGTTCCAGCTTTTGCGGGGAACTTGTTGCGGGTGGAGGTGGGTCGTGGTCTTTCTGAAGCTGAAGTGGACGCAGCTGTGGTCTGTCCAGTGCAGTTCCGTGACGTGATTGAAGGAGATGTGCTTGCTGGATGAGAAGATTGGGTCGAGCGTGTGTCCGGCGTAGTGGGTGGGGGTGTTCACCAGTTCTTTGAGTCCTAGATTGGCGAGGTTATCCAGCAGGGTGGTGGTGTTGTTGTCGTTGTTATTCTCCAGGTGGAAGTTGAGGTCCCCTAGGAGGATGTAGTCATCGGAGGGGAGGGCGTGTGGGCTGACAAAGTCAGCAATGTCTTTGCTGAATTGTGTGCGGGGTCCTGGGGGTCTGTAAATGAGGGTGCCTCTGAGTGTGGTCTTGGGGTCGGTGTGTATCTGGAAGTGGAGGTGTTCGGTGGCTAAGAGGGTGTCGTCGGAGTTGGTTGAGATGCGGATGGTGTTCTTGTGGACGATGGCGATGCCTCCTCCTGTTTGGTTGATGCGGTCTCTTCGGATGATCTTGTATCCGTCCTAGATGGCTATGGCGATGTCGGGTGCTGATGAGGCGTTCATCCAGGTTTCCGTGAGAAAGGGGACGTCCAGCGAAGTGGTGTCGAGTAGGTTCCATAGTTCAATGGCGTGTCTGTGGACCGAGCGGGTGTTGAGCAGGATGCACTTCAGGTAGTTGTTATTGGAGCTCTGTTTGGCGTTTGTGGTTGTAGTGTGGGTCCTGATGCAGCAGAACTTGCAGGATTGGCAGGTGAAGGGTCCATGGGTACGTCCTGGGGCGGCTTGGTGGCAGTCGTGGAGGCGGCCGGTGTTGAGTGCAGTGAGGGTTGCGCCGTCGTAAGTTTGGCGGGAGGGATGGCCTTTGCGGGATCCAGGGCTACTGGCACTGGGCGCGGTACAGGCGCGGACGGGCGTAGACGGGCTTACCATTGCGCGCCTGCTGCGCGTGAACGCTGCGCGTTTGCCACTCTGCCATAAGTGGAGAGTGGAGGGGGCGGAGCGAGGGAGGAGCAGCTGGGAGGCGGGAGCGGGGTGGCGAGTGGGGAGGGGTGGAGCGGTGATGCAGGAGGGAACGGGGGTTGGGCTGAGCAGCGGCAGGGAGCGGGGTGGAGGGGCACAGGGCACAACAAATGGAATCCAGAAACAAAACCAAAACCAGAGAGGCACAGCGGGCCGCGGTGGCGGCAGCAATCAGGGGGCACAACAATTTGAATGCAGAGCAAAAACGAAACAGGCACAACAATTTAAATACAGGGCAAAAATGAAAACAAAATACTGCACAAGACCAGATCCTTGGCGAGCTCAGGGGCACAGCAGCTCATGGGCACACCAGAGGCACAGCGGGCAGTGGTGGCGGCAGCAATCGGGGGTCAGGCACGAGGCGGGTGGAGCGACCGGCTCTGACCAGGTCTGGTCAAGTCACAGCTACCCGTCTCGCGGATGCAGACCTAGGCTCAAAAGTGTGGAAGTCGTAGGTCATCGTTTTTAAATGGGAGAACAGGGCTAACTAAGAGTGACGCAATACCGAAATTTAAATAAATCTTTTTTCACCTGCTTACTTTCCAGTTTAAACCTGTTTTATGCTGCAAATTAACCTGGAAGTGACGCTAAACAGCTCCTAGCGCTACCTTGCAGTACTTACCACCAAAGTTCTCTGACGCTAAGCAGTGGTGGAAGTGGGTGAAAAAAAGTAGGGGAACTGTGGGCGGAGAATCGGGGGCCAGGAATAACCTGTGGATTGGGTCAGTGGGCGGAGTCAGAGGTGTGGCAGAAAGAGCAAACTATCCCAATTTTTAGTATTTGTTTCCCACTTCACTAACCGGTTACAGCTTATTACGTTACTTAATTTAACCAATGGATACACATGTTTATTTAAGGTTTAATATGAGTTATTGACATTAAAATACAGTCACAAAGTGGGATATGTTTCCAATCACAGAATGTCCTAAATATCCTTAAAAGTGGAATCTCAAGCCATTTGTGTCCCAGCCATGGAGTTTCTGTCATCTGCACTGCTCCTCCCTTTTTCCACAAGAGCAGTTCAAACATAAATGGCAAAATATCCTAGTTTGCAAATGTTTTTGGCATACTTATGGCTCTGCCATATTTCCCACATAATACATCATCTGCTTCATAGTCTGAAGATTTTAACAAGTAAATTGTTTACAGCTCAAAGAGATCAAAAGTTCCTAATAAAAATGTGACTTGTGCTGCTGTGAAGTGGAGGGCCCTTTGGAAAGGTTGACCTTTCTCCCTGCTGGAGTTGTATGTTCCACTGGTACTAATGAGGATAATTCTTTGCAGAGACTGTTAGCATGAGTAAAAATGACAAAATAATAAAGTATCAGAATATTTACAGCACCACTAATACCAGTGTAGGGTGTCAGAGCATTTTACATCACACATATTACAGAGAGACAATCAATCATAAGTGTGTAAATCACAGTATAGAAAATGTTACATAAGACAAAAGACTACAAGGTGTAGGAGTCACGTGACATCCATAGTAGTAGGCAGCATAGTTTAATAGTGATTGGTCTGGAGAAACAAACTCAGAATTGAAAACGTAAATACTATGGTTGGTGGTTCTCTTTAATAATCAGAATTGATTTCTACCCAAATGAACCCTTTTTCTGAAACATTGTGATAAACAAAGACTGGGGAAAAAACCATAACACTCTCATTTATATCTTGCTGTTTGCATGCAGCTCTTACATGACAGTTAAGAGCTCACTGTTCTATGTTAGAATTTTAACTTATTAACTACAAGTAACAATAGGGTCTCTCTGACAAAAGCAGTAACCCACTGACCTTTTACATTATGTGCACTTTGTGATCGACATGGTACATGTTCTTAGCAGTAGGCAAATTAACCCTCTGCACTTTCTTTCCATGAGTCAAAACGTTCACTAGACAAAACACCATCTCTCTACTAAGAACAATAATCACTTGAGTTAGCATGACATTTTTATTGTTGCCGAAAATTGTTGAAGGCCAGGAAGGAGGCAGCAAGTGGCTTTAAAAACATTTTATACTTGCAAACAAGAGGCCCCCACCTGGAGCCAGCGCCAACCGCGGTCCAAGCAGGTAACAGCGTTGGGACAGTGGGTCCGGGTAAGGATGGATATCGAGGGACGATGCAGACGGAAAGTTAATTATTTATTTAATTTTCCCTCTACATTGCCCCTCGAAATCCCCCTTAACCTGGCACCTCTGCCCCACCACTGTTACCTGCACAGACCGCAGCTGGTCAGCGCCTGGTACAGTCGCACTGCCCTAGAGCCACCCTGCTCAAGGGTCCTGTGACCTTAGTGACAGAGTCACTGACATTCTATGGTGTGCTGCTTCATAGGCCTGCCTGAAAGACTAAAGGCGAACTTCCGAATGAATTGTGGCAGACAGCCCTTCAAGGTTCCAAATTCAGCAGCTCTGACCTTAGTGCCACATCCTCTCCCCCACTGAACACCATACTGCCCCACATGCACTGCACTGCCCCGCTATAAACACCTAGATGTGACTAAAGTCAAATTATGCACGAGATAAGAGCAATATGCTGCCTAAAAAAAAAATTAACAACATACTAGAAAAAGCAAACACTCATAGGGAATGCAAGATTAAGTAAAGCATGTGAAATGTAAGCATATTCAAAATAGTCAAACAACAAGCGCGCAAAACGCCTACATTTGTGGAACTTAACAATCCTGCTATTACTAACTGCAATCAGCTTGCCAATTTCTTCCTTGAAAAAATAAAGGGGCATATTACCAAGGGCCTTATTGCTGCTTTAGCTGCACTTTTTGCCGCTAAACAGTGATTTTTTTATCGCCCTCTCAGCAAGCTTTCTGGCGATAGCGGCCGGTTTTAGTGCTGCTTTGCATGTCAGCGATATTCATCGCTAATAACATGCAAAGTAGGCTTTCCCGACCAACAGATAGTAAACAGCCGCTGACAGGCCTATCGCCTATTAGCAAGGGGGCCCTGGCCGCGGTTAGCGACGTGAAAAGTCGCGCTAACCAGGGTCATCGCCATTTTTTTTACACCTGCTATTTTCCTGACTACACCATACCTAACATGGGGGGTGGATTATGCCTTATACGACCACAGGGTTGTATCAGCAAGGTTTTCCCCCTTTCCCATGCAACATCGCTGGTTTTGTCGCGATGTTGGCCCTTCGCTCCCGCTATTGCTGGAATATATATCGCCATTGAGCTGATTGTTGCTAATACAGCATTAGCGTGGCAATATATTCCAGTGATAGATGGTGGTTAAAATATTCGTGCTAAGCGTGCTCTGCGATATTTTTCGCAATTTCTTGTTAATATGGCCCAAAATCCATTGAACTCGACATCCAATCCTAGAAGGTCCTTCCACAACCTATTGCTCAAGACACAAAATGTTACGCTCAGATCAAGGTCCATTCTAGTACTTTGACGGAAACCCGCAAAAATAATGCTTCTTGGCGCACCTTCTTGCCCATCCCTGAACAAGCCAAGAAATCTATAACACTCTTCTAGCGAATAACCCCTCCAATCACTTCTCTCACCTCCTTCCCTATTCAAAATGCTCAAAACCTCTATCATACCCCTATGGTCGAAGATTGTAAATGCCTCTCTAAGACAAGGCTCCATACCGGACTGTCTTAAAGTAGGGCAGGTCACACCTATACTAAAGAAATCTGACTTCCTCCCCTCAGATCTAAACAACTACCGTCCGATAACCAACATCCCCACTCTAGCAAAACTGCTGGGAAAATGTGTACAACTATAACTATGTAATAACATCGAGAATTTCAACCTCCTAGACAAACACCCATCCGGCTTCCGACAAGGTCATAGCAATGAATCTGCTCTCACCTACATATTGGAAGACATACTAAAAATGCTAGACCACAACAAATCTTGCCTATTGATACTTCTTGACTTATCCTCCGCTTTCGATATGGTTAAGCATGACAACCTACTGTCCCTACTGGAACGAAGGATGGGCCTTACTGGCCCAGTGTTACAACGGTTCACCTCCTTCCTTAATAACAGAACACAAAGAATCAAGATGAAGCATTCACTTTCCAACCCTCCTTGGTCACCATAGGGGTCCCACAGGGCTCAGCATTCTCTCCCATTCTTTTTAATCTGTTCATGGAGCCCCTGGCACACGCATTAAACTCTGCAAACATCCAATATTACCTGTTTGCTAACGAAACACAACTGTGTATGAAAATCTCCTCACCAGAAGACTTCATCTCTCTCAACACTATTCTACAGAACACTCAAAGTTGGCTCACTGGCAACCACCTTATGCTCAACACCAAAATAATGGAATTCCTTCCCATCTCCCCACCCAAACACACACCCAAGATAGACCTTTGGTTGAGACATCTAACTTCCTTTGACTGTGCTCCCCACATCATTGATTCAGCGAAATCCTTGGGAGTCACCATAGACAAACACTTGAACATGCAGGCGCAAATCACTAATGCCACCCAGGGAGCCAATCACCAGTTGAGTATACTAAGGAAACTTAAACCCTTCCTCCCACAGATCCACTTAAAAATGGTGGTACAAGCCCTTACGGAAGCACCACTCGATGCGGTCTCACCTAATACAAGCTGGCCCCATTTAGTGCTTAGCTCAACGCTGCGGCCAGACTGGTCGCAGGGATTAAAACAAATAACCACATCTCTCCAACCTTGAAAGCTCTGAACTGATTGCCCTATGAGGCAAGAATACACTTAAAGGTTGCCTGCATGACCCACAAAGCCCTGCATAACAATACCCCCACTTACTTAGTACTAAAGCTAGAGCGATCGGGAGGATGCAGACAATTGCGAAGTGCAAGGTCACTACTACTGAAACCACATCATTCCATAAAAAGAGAACTGGTTGCAGAGCTTTTTCAGGGATCGCACAGAAGATTTGGAACCACCCTACCTTCACTGGTACGTGGAATCTCATCCTGTACCCCCTTCAAAAAAGAAGTAAAAATGCTTCTAATGAACAAATTTACATCCTAAGGCTTTAATTCAATGTTGACTGATAGTTACCTATGATATCCAGATACATCTATCTACCTCTTTTGGAATGAATGGAAATTACTGAATGTAAATATTCTACCTCAACCTCCTAATGTCTAATAACTGTGTACTGTGAAGTGCTCTGATTCCATCGTGGATCATTCTTTGTTGTCTACTTGTCACCTATGCTAACCATATAATACTATGTACCTCTTTTGTACTGAATAGCGAATACCGAATGTTTGTATACTACATCAACCACCTAACTTTTAATAATTGTATATTGTTAAGCGCTCGTGGGTCACGTTCACGCTATATAAAACTTTATAAATAAATAAATGCCTATTGCTTATATCCTTACAAAACTTAAGCAGTATGGTTTAAAAAGACCATGTTTGTGAATACAGAGCTGCAGTATGCATTTTGTTTTCCAATTCACCCATCAAGCAGGTATTTGACTACCTCCAGGAATAGTGCACTTTCCCACCCAGGGAAAACAATGGTGTTCAAAGAGCGACAAGAAAACAAAAGTAGCGCTTCACTGGCAAACACTGTAAGTGGCGCTAATGTGTTTAGGTGTGCATAAATCAATCTGGCCACCTTGCAACCACTCTGTCTTGCTTTAATTTGTTAGTTAGTTAGATAGTTATTTTTCATATTTTGAATGTTTTATTTCTCTCCACCCCGAGGCTGCACTTAGAAATTGAAAAATGTCAAAAAAAGACTACATTTCCAGAAAGTGTTTTTCTTCTTTTTTGGATCCATTTCATGGGGAGGCAAATAAACCAAAGGGGTAAAGAGAAGGTAATACCTATCTCTTGAAGTCTCTGTTTTAACTACATGAGGAGGAGTGAGACAGAAAGAGAGGGAAGAGGGGGAACAAAGAGAGGGGACAGCAGCTAGCAGAAGGAGAACTGGACACTGTCCTTGTCTTCTTTGGGCACAATGGAAAAGACAGAGGGGCAGATTTATGATAACTGGCGCATCCCCAGGGATGCGGCAGTTACTTTGCGCCGCTGCTCCGCCACCCATGGTGCGCCGCATTTACAATGCGGCGCACCATGGGGCAAAAACATAAAGG
Organism: Lissotriton helveticus; assembly: GCF_964261635.1. NCBI lineage: Eukaryota > Metazoa > Chordata > Amphibia > Caudata > Salamandridae > Lissotriton > Lissotriton helveticus. The sequence goes on from NC_136059.1 coordinate 1,712,705,435, forward strand.
TGGCGCATTGCTGGAGTTGCGTCATAAGCACGACGCAGCTCCAGCAAGGCTCGGGGGTGCCCCATCTTTACAATGCTGCATCAAGACCTACGCCTGCTTCAAGCAGGCGCAGGGTTTTGAAGCAGCATTGGCCTGAAAGTGACTGAGTGAAATCTTATAGATTTCACCCAGCCACTTTTGCGAGGCGCACCTGCCCCGGAACGCCCACCCTGCGCCGGAATGCCCACAAGTGGCGCAGGGCTTTAAAACGTGACACATCTGCCTAGATGCGTCACGTTGTAAATGGGTCATAGGGATGCGCCATGTTTACGCCGCAGTTGCGTGACGCAAACGTGGCGCATTCCCAATATAAATCTGCCCCAGAGTCCTTTTCCTTCTCTGCCCATTTCGCCCCTCCCCAAAAGCCAAGCCTTAACCATCGGTCTTGTGGATTTCTGCCATCTGGGAGGCATGTGTAAGATAGGAAAGTAGGGAAATGGACTCTATGAAATTAAAGAAGTAGGGGCACGCCGTGCCCTGCCGATCCCGCCCACTTCGACCGCTGAGGCTAAGTCCTATTTATTTGAAAAAGTAGACAAGGTTTAGCATCAGAAAATAGCACCCACTGCAAATCATGTGCTATCACAGAGAAATGCTTTCATTTCACCTTTCTTTTCCAACTTAGCATGTGTGCTGCACTGTACAGCAGACATGCAGGTGGAAAAAGGTTTAAAGTGAGTCTCGGCATAGTATCTGGTACTGGAAGGGTATCCTTCCAGTACAAAACCCTTGCTAGACTCGCAGAGACACTCTTGCACTATGGTGCAAATGTGTGTCCATGGCACAAGGCAGTACATTTCTGCACTGGCATTAGGGAGAGGGGAGGAGAGTGGTATATTTCTGTTAATATGGCGCTTTCCTGCTTTCTGCTTCTCAGGCAGCACAGTGCAGCATTTGAGGCTGCTGCACTGCGCTGAGTGACAATCTGGTAAAACAAGCCCACTGTGATTAACTGTATCATCCACGTAGCTCTCTTTATCCCAAAAGTGGTGTTTAAGTGCTTCCACCCAGTTCATCTTACCACTTTTGATAAACTGAGTGGATAGCAGCAGGACGATCAGAGGGCCACATCTAAGAGTTCCTGAAACCCACACTCACCTAATAATACTGTCCCCACTCCCAGTATGTGCAAAGAAATGTTAGCCACCTTTCTATTGTAGTTCGAAAAAGCCAACACTCCAGGTTTATACAAACAATGACACATTTCATCAGCATTCACAGCGCAAGAGACCCCTTGTTCAGGTAGCACTGGTGCAGTAGTCAGAATATAAAGAGACCCCACAGCATTTTTCTGACAGAGAGAAAGAAAAATACACAGTTTCAAATGCTATTTTGGACATTTGCCTTGCAGATCGAATGGACATTTACATCTGAATTGGCAAGTATCGTCATCATAATTTTCAAAAACATTGGGGCATAGGGGCATATTTACATGTTCTGGCGCATCTCTGCAAATCAGCAGGGATGCCCCAGAACAGATGTGTCATGCAATCCCCTCCTTGTGCCACCACAGATGCGCCTCATTTACAATGAGGCGCACCATGGTGCAAGGAAGGGAAGATGCGTGACGCATCTTGTGGCGAATGGGCGGCGCATTGCTGGAGTCGCGTCGCAAGCACAACACAACTCCTGCAATGCACAGGGGCCACCCATACTCAACGTGGTGCGTCACTCCTTATGCCTGCTTCAAGCAGGCGTAAGGATGTGACACAGCAGCGTCGTAAAACTGACTCAGTGAAATCTTGTAGATTTCACTGCGTCAGTTTTACGGGGCTTTCCTGCGACAGAATGCCCACATGAAACCTGACGCAGGTTTCATGTGGCGCAGGGCTTTACAACGTGACGCATCTGCCTAGATGTGTCACGTTGTAAATCAGTCGCAACGTGGCGCATTGTTTACGCCGCCGCTGCGTCACAAAAGTGACGCAACGGCGGCGTAAAAGTGTCGCAAGGGACCTGTAAATCTGCCCCATAGTGTTGCTGGATAGAAGGAACGGAAACTGATATAAGCGTTATTACAAGCCACTTAAATGAAACGAGATGATAACACAAAATTCATCAGACTTTCACCACTAATTCAGAGATGGTCTCAAACAAGACAATTGTCTTATGAATCGTTGACAATTTAGCCATAAACTAAAGCACAATGAGCATAATACAGCTGAATAGAAAGTTTGTAATTGTTCTATAAGACTTTCTTTAGATTTGTTATTACTGTCCAGGAGATACACTAATAGGGATGAAAGAAGCAATTCAAACCTACACTTAAATATCCATTGCAACAGCTCTCATTTGGGTGGAGAACCATAGCACAGTCAGCCGGTGTGCAAAATTATGGTAACAAAGCCCCTCATTATGATGCCGGTTGGACAAGTATCTGACCGACTTTATTTCGGGATCGGGACCTCCTGGCAAGTAGCCGGTGGTCCCAACCTACAAATTATGATCCGGCTGTCGTGTAGGTGGTCAGAAACATGCCTTTTTGCATTAAAGCTTGTGCTGCTACCCAGAAAAGGGCCACAGCACAAGCTTCAACGCAAAAAGGCATTTGGAAACATCCTGCACCATATGCCAGGCTCCATGTGGTGCCTGGCACAGGGTGCATGTGTGTTTGCGAGGGCACCATGGGTGCCACAACAGGCCCCATAGTGGAGGCTCAGTGGGGGCAGGGGCCCAGCTAGGGGCCCCAAATTCACATTTGAACAGTCTCTCTATTACAATCGGACTGCCATGGAAAGGATGTCGGAAAGGGAGATCAAAATCCTTACGCTGGTGCCTGACCAGGCTTCGCCCCTATTGTAGGGTATTACGCTCCAACCGAAGGTATGATGGGCTCCTTAAGCCTGTCTGAAGTGTCGGCCAGTCCCTCCGACCGACCGCATCATAATGTGGTGGTCAGACCGCTGCACCAGATGTCGGACTGACTGCCACCAACAGGGCGTCAAATGTGTTCCATCTGACATCATAATCGGGCCCAGAAAAATATGAGACTCCATGTGCACTACACATAAAGTGAAAAGGAAAACGTATGGTGGAGCCAACTTGAACACCAACTGGAGCCCAAAATGGCTGCAGATCTTTGGAGCTCCTGAGATCAACCTCCCTTTTACGCTCACCTCATCAACGGAAAGCTGCCTTTTGCCTTTGGAGTTTAATGAGAGCATATGATGCAGTAATGATCCCCTGCGGTTGAAAGTGGGACATTTGCCTTAACAGAATCACAACCCCCTCTTCTTCCTACCTGGCTGCCAACTTAGGTGTACCCAAACACAATGTGAGAGGTGCGGCTGTTGCAAACCTGGCACCCCAGCACCTGTGTGCTGCTTCAGTTGTGAGGAAAGACGCCCTGGAATAAGCAAAGGCAGGGTGGAAGATCAATCCATGCAACACATAGGCTTAAACAGAGCCCCAGCAACTTTTCAAAATGGTACCCAGGATTCGAGTACAGATTGCACCCTGCTCCAGGGGCAACTCGCCCATCTCTGTTTTCCACACCAAGAGACGTTGATAAAACCCATTCAGCGCTCCAGCAGCGCAGAAAGACTATTGTGCTACACCACAAGTTCCAGCCTCCACCAGGGGCAACCCACCCACTGCTGTTTCTGCATCAGGAGATGCTTGGATAAAACCTATTCGGTACTCTCACAGAGGGAGAAGGCTATTGTGCTGCAAAACGGGTTCCATCTTGCTACAGGGGCAATGCACCCACCGCTGTTTTTCGCGCCAGGAGGCCCATGGATGAAATTAATTTGAAACTCCCACAGCACAGGATGTGCATGGGTTGCACCCTGGCATGTACCTGGGTGAAGACTGGACCAGGAGCAGGCCCGTCTGCGCCCGTCAGTGGCCAGAAGAGGCCTAGCCAAGCCACCCTTCTTGTCTCGCACGGTAACTGTTCTGGGTCAGTACTTGTTTGAGTCTGATGGGTAAATGGAGGATTGGGGCGGGGGCCCCCAGAGGAGAAACAATTACCACTATTGACATCCTGTTCAGGTGGTGAGGGTCACCTAAAAAAAAATTGAATTAACGGAAAGGAGACTGTTGCTTGTAATAACCAGAGGGGACTTGGTTGCACCAACCGTCAGGGATATAGCAATGACTGAAACACAACTGCCAGGCCCAAGTCATTCGCTAACTGGTCCGCAGTCTACAGCCAATGAGGCCTTTTCCCATGAGAATTCCTCTCCCCTCGGTAAACAACTGGTAAAAAAAGAAAATAGGGGAGGCAAGAGTGTGGCCTGAAGTTGCAAAGAGTCAGTGGAAAATTTGGAGATTGGTGATACTGCCACAATCAGAATGGCCTTGGGCACACTTTATACAAAGTTTGAGAACCTTTTAAAAGAAATGCTAACTCCGCTGTTAATTTGTCAGGAGGGAATTGAGGCATTGCTTTCCTATTGCTCAAGACACAGTGCAATTGACTTTTGGAGGGATAGCCATAAATGAGAGTCAGCCTATTCTGCCCAATGTGTCTATCTGTAAAAAGGAGGCAAGATATGGGGAGGCAGGTGCAGTAAGGGGGTTTGCAAATAGGTCAAAGGGAGATGATAGAAGGGCCCAATTTCAATGTGTCTTCATTGGTGTATGTGCCTCCATATTTGCAGGGCAATAGGGAGGTGGAAGCGGGTGTGTTAAACATTAACATACCCCTCTGTCAGATGGCTGAGCCTCAGAGTGAGGCCATGGAGATACACTCATCAAATTCCAAGAAACAGGCAAAAACACCGGGGTAATTCCACAACGCTGCATCTTCCACTTGACTCAGCACCCTTAGAATGGGTTTTAAAGGGTGTACCCCCTATTAAAGTGGGCATGATGAAATCTACACTTGACCTAATTTGTAAGGTGTAACATCAATACAATAACACAGTAGTGTATGGCCCCTTTTTGTCCCCCATATAATTATGGGAAGAAGAGTGAATTGGGTGGCGTGTAAGGAGAAAAGTATCGATGACTGAGTGGTAGTGAACCTAAAACATCCTAAAGACCTGTTTCAAGCCAGGATAGTCACACATATAATATCTTCAATGATCAGGGTTTTTCCTCTGCGATATTTTTATCCGCCACACACCTCCCACCACTATGAGAAAAGGATGTAGACACATATTTTCCGTACAAGGGTTGGGGTACTGGCCAGAATAGGGAAAACCCATTAGAAAACAGGTTCACACCTCTGTGTGGGCTAGATGAAGATTATTAACTCTGGTCACCCAATACAAGGTCTACCACTCCCAGTGTCCAGAGGAGACAGAGCAAGCCCAATCTTCCAATTCAGCCCGAAGCCGGGCTGAATCCTTTTTTAAAAGCTATGAGCTGGAATATTGTGTGGTTGAGAGCTAAAAAGGATGACACTAGGTGGCTAAAGGCTATAGGTGGCAACCACATTGTGGCCATGCAAGAAACATGGGACACAGACAATTCTTTTTACTCAAATGGTTTCTCTTGTTTTCAGAAGGCAGCATCACCTTCACCTTTGGGTAGAGCAAAGGGTGGCTTACTCAATCTAGTCTCTCTTAAAATCCCTTCACCTCCACCCTGGTGGAAACTGTCATGCCCCGAGGTCCCCATCAAGGCGCCTGGTGTTCCTTTACCTGCTAATGGCCTTGGTTTCTATTTAAGGCGCATCGATGCACCAGAACGCCGCTTTGCGATCTAGCGTTGAGCTCATTTCCTGTTCTTTCGTCCCGTAGCAGTTGCCTGACTTCCGGTTGTGTGTGTGTGGTGTTTCCGGCCCTGAGCCTTCCATCCTTCGTAACGGCGTTCAGCTCCTCCAAAGCCCGTACTATCCCTGGCGGTTCTAATTACCGCGTTTTGTGCGAGGGATTTCTCGGAACACGTTTGCTGTAATTCGTGTTCGTTGCATTATTGTTTTCTCCCGTTTTTTCCCCACTGCCCTGGTGCTCCGCCTGGCTGCCGGGTCTCACTCCGTAGTTCGGCTGGGTGCTGCTTCATCCACTCTCCCCTATCCTGGGGCTCCGCCTGGCTGCCGAGTCTCACTCCGTAGTCCGGCCGCGTGCTGCCTTCTCCATACTCTTTTGCCTTGCTGCTCCGCCCGACGGCCGGGTCTTACCCCGTTGCCTGGCCGGGTACTGCTTGCTGCACATTCCAATTAGGTTCACTGGCCGGAGCTGCCTCCCGTTTAGTGAACCTCCCTATTTTGCCTTCCCTTTGGCCGTTTGCTGTGATCCTTCCTTCGGGGCACTTGCGTGGACCAGTGTTTGGTGTGTTGTGCTTCTCAGCTACCAGAATCACGGTAACAGCGCGTAGCGCTGCCTCTCTTACATTCCTATCTGTGGTGATTGATTAATGTAACAAGGTTGTGACACTTTTGGCAGGTACGCTGTGTATATACATTGGAATAGAGTGAGGTCCAAGCCCAGTATTACTCAAAATTCAAGTGGTGAGATTTACAGAACTATTCTTACACATACTAGACTATGTTTGAGGATGAATGTCATAATCTTTGCCTTTTTTATTGCACAGGGAGTCAACACCAGACTTACCCACCTTTGACATTCCAAAACTCAGACTATTACTGTGGTAGGTGTTATATATGCATTTGAGATATACACAAACACGTAGCAGGGTATAGGTTGTAATCTTATTCTTTCCTCACAGCCTGTCTCCTCATCCAGAGTCCACGGAGATGCCACTTTCAGGATCTACTATCTTTTTCCCCAACCTTTCCTTGTTTTTTCCCCCTGTTTTCCCCTGGCGTGCCAACCGATACTCTAGAATCTAGTAGAGTCGGAGGGCACGTGGGGGACAACTGAGGACTACTCTCCAAGTTCCTGACGCTCCTGCAGAACCAGTCTGAAATCCATTACAGAAACAGGCTCATGCAACCTGTTGGCAGTTGATCTGGTTTTTTAAGAACACCTTGCACTTGTTGGCGGATATTTTTTATAATTTATTTGTGAGGCGAGAACCATTGGAACATCTAAGTTCCTAAAGCGCTTCTTGGAAGACTATGGGGTAAAAAAGACCTCACCATTTTTTATTTTAAATGTAGGTGATTTTAATATCCATCTGCATCAACGAGGCTGTGTTCTAGAAAATGGGTTTAGCAGTGGCAGCAGCCATCGAACACATTTTGGGCATACTATGTATGCAGGGTGACCTGCTGGAGGAGATCATGGCCAGCAGTAATCTGTTCTGCATTGAGAAGACGGGTGGATGTAGTTATCTCATCATTCACGGGTAGTTATTCTATTATTGATTTCCTTATATTATCAGCACCATTTGCCTCTCAAGTCAAGTGTATGAAGGCTGAATGGAATAACTTTCTTGACCACAATCCCACAAGTTTGGACTGGGCCAAGGAATTAGACTCACCAGGGAATCAAGGATTGGGACCCTTAAACTTTGATAGCATTCCCAAAGACCAGACACAGAGATTAAAATGGGAGAGGGTAATCCAGGAAGATTTCCGAGAAAATCTTTATTCTGCTAATGCCATGGATCTTGCCTTGTGCATGGAAATAGCCACATGGGATGAGGAGGACTTGATGGCCTTTAATTGGCTATGTGGACAGATTTCAGCTAATCTGACGATCCGGGTAAGAAAAGGCAAACAAGGGGGGGGGGTGAAGTTGATCAATCATAACTGCTCCAAAACACATTGAGACCTGTTGGTTGCCTTGAAACAAACTCCAAAAGATGAGACCAAAATTCGGGAATGTAGGAAAGCATATAGGTTAGCTTTAGCAACAGGCAAACAAGAAATCAAGACTTAAGCCTAGCACGAGTTGCTGCAGTCTAGTATCCTCTGAGGCAGTACAAAATTCTGGTAAATAGTGAATAGACCTTTCTTCTCAGGTACAGGGAGGAACACTAGGCTGGATTGCAACATCGCCCCAGATAGATGGGTATCACACTTTCAGATGACCTATAGTAGGATGTAGGGGGAGGTTAGTAACACCGTAAGGGAGCCTTGAAAAGACCATCCTCCCCTGACCTTTATTGAAGGGGAGGTTTGTGAGGCCACTTTAGCTGCAACAGGGGGAAGCACCGAGCCCAGACGGGGTCTGTGCTGACCTCTACAAGACTGACCCTGAAACCTGGGCTAAAGGTTTGGGATGGGTCTTTAATGCAACATTTAGGAAGGTCTTCCTCCATCCTGGTCTAAATCGATTATAGTACCTATTTATAAAAAGGTGTTGAGGGATGACTTGCAATGCTACCACCCCATCTCCCTTTTAGATGCAGCAGTAAACATTATGGGGGTGGCTATGCGGCCTGAATGACTTCCGGGCTTGATAATAACAATGCAATTTCCGATCTTCAATATTGCTTTAGGCAGGGGAGAGGGGGGTTAGACCAGTGCATAAACCTTGATTGATAGTTGGCAAATACACCAAAGCCAGTGGGGGGGAGCTCTGTAGCTGGCCTTTATGGACCTCACCTCTGCCTTTGACCGAGTACACAGAACTAAGCTCTGGCCTTTACTTATGAAACTGGGAGTAGAGCATGTTCTAGTGGCTTTTTTACATTGTCTTCACTCCAATCACTCGGCCTCAGTACGGTATAAAGGAGATGGCAGTTTGTCTGCCTATCTGGACATCCCAAGGGATTTTAGACGGGGGTGCGTTCTTGCCCCTCTGTTATTCACCCTCTAAATTAAGGAAGACGGCGCGGTCCTAATAGCAAGGTCCTCAGTGGGCCTTCAACGTTTATTGAATGCCTTTTTCGGCTTTATGGATTCTTTGGACCTCTCAAACAACTTTTCTAAATGGCTTTCTGAGGTGATTGGGCAAAGGAAGATGGGCAGGAATACATTCTATGGCAATGGGGCTGAGTTGACTAAAGCTTCTATCTTCCCATATATGGGTGTACTCTTTGATGAGCGGAGATCCTGGATCACTAAGAAGACCTTTAAAAAGAAAACCCCATTGAGATCAGTGGCAGCGACCACACATTTTGCTAGGAGATTAAGAGCAAAGCCGGTGCAGGCTGTGGTTAAGGTCTATCAAGAAAAATGCATCCCCATGGCAAGCTACTGGAGTCATGAAGGGGATTGCAAAGACGCCAGAGAGCTCCAAATAAGAAAAAACAAGTTTTTGAGAAGCCTCTTTGCCATCTCCAGTGGCACGCCTTCCTTTGTGCTACACAAAGAAGTGGGCATAGGGTACCTTTCAGACCTGACAGAACTGGTAACCGTAATGCAAAGGCTTAGAATATGGATTAAACCTACGCTTGCACTCTCACAGCGTGAGAAGGCTATCATGCCACACCACAGGTTCCAGTCTGCTCCAGGGGCAACCCACCCACCACTGTATTCCGCACTAGGATGCCCGTGGATAAAATCAATTTGGAGCTCCCGCAGCACAAGATGTGCATGGTTCGCACCCTGGCATGTGCCCGGGCGAAGACTGGACCAAGAGCAGGCCAGCCTGCACCCGTCAGTGCCCGGGAGAGGACGGACAAACCACTCCTCCTGGCATAAAAGGTAACTGTTCTGGGTCAGTACTTGTTTGAATATGATGGGCAAATGGCAGATTGGGGCAGGGGTCAGTGATAAATGACTTAGGACGCTTGAGGGTGTGCTTCGTATCCCCTGGCTCAGGTATGTTAAAAACATGATGGATAAAGTGGGCAGTCCAGAGTCATTTAATAATCCCGAAACAATTAGGAAAAGGGATTTGCAGGAGGTTAAGTGTCTGTTTCTTTCATTCCTGGCTGTGGAAAGGGCAGGGAGGGGTCGTATTAAACCCTCAATGAGATTGTACATTAAGCTGAAACAGGCCCAGTAGTTGAGTCCTACCTGGTGATAGTTAATAATCCTCACCAAAGTTTTTTATTGACAAGGTTTAGGCTCAATGTAATACATTGGCTCTTAGCAGCCCTTAAAAGCTTTCATAAAATTGAGGAGTTGAATTTCTGCCCATGCGGCAACTTCTAGGTGTAAGATATTATGCACTTAATCTTCTGCAATTTTTATCAATCACTTAGGCAGCGTTTTATTGTTCCCTTGCTAAAAGAAAAGCAATTTTTGCAAGCAAAATCAGCATTGATATGTTTAAAAATGCGTTTGTCCCCTGTGGTTTGTTTTGGCGTTGCAAGCATTTTAGAAGGTGCAATCAGTCAGAAAAAAGTTATTCACTCATCAGGGTGTTACTATGCCTAGTGTCAATAAACCCGCTTCCTGGGGTGAATGAAGGTAAATTTAGTACAGCTTTGCTTCCTGTTAGATGGCTTTGTTTTTAATTTTCTTATTTAATTTTTTTTATGCGTAATCATGGCTTACTTTAATATTCTTGATGTTTTTTAAGGTGAGTTTTGACTGAGTAGGGTTTTCATGTACTGAATAAAGAACATACAATGATTATTATTTTTAACCTGATATTATTCCAAGGAGCAGGGCCCTCAGGAATTAATATAATCTACTGGCACCTAAATGCACAAGCACTTTAACGAACAAAGCTCACAAAGTATGGATTTAGCACTAGTATTTTTTAGAGTGAATGAATCCTCCTTGATTCTATTTTTAACTAATGCTGCTATTAACTAGCTGTATCTGAGTAATTCTTGCACCAAGCCGTATTTTGTCATTCTGTATCGAACGTGATTATTGCACTACCTGTAATCTTTTGTGTCTAGCACATATTGATTATAATATAAACTTGCAAATAGAAGAACATTTGTCCGGACTGTGAATTATAAGAGCGGACATTGACTGAGAATGTGATTTTAATTAAGTGCTCATGTGGGTATGTATATCAAATCAAATCAAATCAAACACATTTATAGAACGCGCTACTCACCCGCAAGGGTCTCAAGGCGCTGAGAGGGGGGGGGCTGCTGCTACTGCTCGAAGAGCCAGGTCTTGAGTTGCTTCCTGAAGAAGAGATGGTCCTGGGTCAGTCGTAGGTGGGTGGGGAGGGAGTTCCACATCTTGGCCGCCAGGTAGGAGAAAGATCTTCCTCCGGTGGTGGTTCTGCGAATCCGTGGGACGGTGGCGAGGGCGAGGCTGGTGGATCGGAGCTGTCGGGTGGGTGTGTAGAACGTGAGGCGGTTGTTGAGGTATTTGGGGGCCATGTCGTGGAGAGCCTTGTGGCGTGGGTGAGGAGCCTGAACGTGATCCTTTTGCTGACGGGGAGCCAGTGCAGGTCTCTCAGGTGGGCAGAGATGTGGCTGTGTCGGGGGATGTCCAGGATGAGTTGTGCAGAAGCGTTCTGTATGTGCTTGAGGCTTTTCTGTAGTTTGGCTGTGGTTCCAGCGTAGAGGGCGTTCCCGTAGTCCAGTTGGCTAGTGATGAGGGCCTGGGTGACCATCTTTCTGGTTTCGGTGGGGATCCACCGGAAGATCTTTCGGAGCATGCGCAGGGTGTTGAAACATGATGACAAGACGGCGTTGACTTGCTTGGTCATCGTGAGGGAGGAGTCCAGGATGAAACCCAGGTTGCGTGCGTGGTCTGTGGGCTTGGGGGCGGTGCCCAGTGCAGGGGGCCACCAGAAGTCGTCCCAGGCGGAGGGGGATGGTCCGAGAATGAGGACTTCCGTCTTGTCTGAGTTCAGTTTCAGACGGCTGAGCTTCATCCATTCCGCGACATCTTTTATTCCTTCCTGGAGGTTGGCTCTGGCGGTGGCGCGGTCGTTGGTGAGGGAGAGGATCAGCTGGGTGTCGTCAGCGTAGGAGATGATGTTTAGGTTGTGTTGGCGTGTGAAGGCTGCGAGGGGGCTCATGTAGACGTTGAAGAGGGTGGGGCTGAGTGAGGAGCCTTGAGGTACGCCGCAGATGATCTTGGTGGCCGCTGAGCGGAAGGGAGGGAGGCGGACTCTCTGAGTTCTGTTGAAGAGGAAGGAGGTGATCCATTCCAATGCCTTTCCTTGGATCCCGGCGTGGTGGAGGCGGTTTGTTAGGGTGAGGTGGCAGACTGTGTCGAATGCGGCCGATAGGTCGAGGAGGATGAGGGCAGCAGTTTCCCCGTTGTCGAGCAGGGACCTGATGTCGTCGGTGGCTGCGATGAGGGTGGTCTCGGAGCCGTTTGTCTCGAGGAAGGCGGTTAGCTGTTTGTTGACGGTCTTCTCGATGACTTTAGCGGGGAAATGGAGGAGCGAGATGGGGCGGAAGTTCTTGAGGTCCCTGGGGTCCGTGATGGGTTTCTTCAGGAGAGCGCTGATCTCCGCATGCTTCCAGTTCTCCGGAAAGGTGGCAGATGCGAAGCAGTTGTTAATGATGTTCCGGAGTTGGGGTGCGATGATGGAGTCGGCTTTGTTAAAGATGTAATGAGGACAGGGGTCGGCTGGAGAGCCGGAGTGGATGGTGTTTATCACGCTGGTGGTGTCTTCGGTGCTGACGGGGGTCCAGGCGCAGAGGGTGGTGGTTGGGGGCATTGGTTCGGTGGTTGGGTGCGAGGTCTGGGCGCCGAAGCTGTTGTGTATGTCGGCGATCTTGTGGTGGAAGAACGAGGCGAGTGCGTCACAGAGGTTTTGTGAGGGCGTGATGTTGTTGTTGCTGGCGCTGGGGTTGGAGAGCTCTTTAACGATGCTGAAGAGTTCCTTGCTGTTGTGGGTGTTGTTGTCTAGTCTGTTTCAAATGTATTTCTGTATGATTTTAAGGTTTACCTTTAAACTATAGTTTTTGGTCCGCTTTCAAAGTGGGTATATTGGATGGACACCATCAGGGTAAATATACTCCACAATAACCTGTAAGGGGCCAAAGAAATCAAAGACAATTGCCTGATTCAATAGCACAAGACCTTCAAAGTAAGTGCAAAGAAGACAATGGGCTAGCAATAGCATGATAGAAAATAATATAGAAAGAAAATAACAGCCAATGGGACTAAGACCCATGGCCGTCCTCTACTCCTAGGCAGGAGGGAGAGGAGCACTGTAAATGTGACAAATACCCATGAAAAAGTAGACCGTGTAAAGTAAACCCCCTATGTAGAGGAAAACAGTACTGCCCTTTAAAGATGGGACTATGACCCATAAGACGCCCTGTGTGAGGGTGACGGTGTAAATGTAAATGGGACTGTGACCCATAAGACGCCTTGAGAGAGGGTGACAATGTAAAAGTAAATGGGACTGTAATCCATAAGATGGTGTCCTGTGTGAGGTTACTAGTGTTAAAGTAAATGGGACTGTGACCCATGCTATGGTGCCCTATGTAAGGGTAAAAACCGTATGTTACCTAAGTAGGTAAGAATATGTGGGCAAATGGGGCTAGTACCCATTCCCGGCCAAGAGTAATATGGGCAAATGGAGTTAGTACCCATTCTCATCCCTTTGTAGGAAAAAATAAAGTATGAAATGTACACCAATGGTACGACCATTCTATCCCAGAAATCATGTACCTAGAGTCCATAATAACCATATGTAGCATCCCATCCTCTTCGCCAAAAATATGTACGTTTCCTTTATGACTGAGAGGGCTGATGAAGCTCAGCTAGTTCAACAGACCCTACCCCCATTCCAAGTTGGACATTTCTTGAGACAAGAACTTCACTTCACTTTTGCTGGTATCCGATTTGTCATACAAATCTCACAGAATTTGAGTATCGTACAAATATATCTAAAGTCACAAACCAAAAGTTGCATTAACATGTAAATGTTAAATAAAGGTGTTGAAGAAGTGGAGTCTTGGGGAATAATAATAATAATGCAATTTCCAAAGCACTTAACTACCTCATGCCAGGTGTCCCAGTGCTAGGTACAGGTATCCACAGGCCTCGGTGCAGCTATTAAACCACCATAAATCCTGAGCTAAAAAAGCTAGCTGTACATTTTATCCTACAAAGATCTTCTGACTGGACCTGAATACCCATCAGAGGCAAAACATTTCACAATTTTGGCACCAGGTAGCTGAAAGAGCTCCCACCTATGCACTCTTTCTTTACCCTGGGTGCAATTGTCACCATCTCCCCTACTGATCTTAAATTCCTCGATGGTACATATGATCTAACCAATGACTGAAGGTAACGTGGCATAGACCTTTGTTGGCAAGTGCCTTGTGGCAGTAACACAGGGCTTTGAAAGAGAATCTCTGCTTCACCGGAAGCCAATGCAACTTCTTAAGTGGTGCCCAATCGGCACATGCCTTGGCAAGTACAATAAAAGACGTGCAGCAGAGGTTTGCACTCTGGAATATCCTAACCTGCCCCTATGTGTCTCCAAGTTATAAAACAATTACAATAGACGAGCATAGACACAATTAGGGACTGAACATCAATTTATTTTGCAGACTCTGGCAGAAGTCATAGGCTTTTTCTCAGCATCTTAAGCAGTCCAAAACATTTCCTGCCATTGCAGTGATTTGACTGTCATAAGGCAAATTTTCATCAAACCAAACACCAAGATTCTTAACCTTGAGTTTGGGAACAGGTACTGGGCCCAACTCCTTAGGCCACCATGCAGTTGACCAGACATTTGACTGATTGGCCAAGGTTAAAACCTATGTCTTCCCAGCGTTGAGCTTGTGGCAATTCAGGTTCATCCACCTAGCTTCAGTGGAAGCACCGCTGGCTGGTTTGATTTTTGTAACACCTGAAGATGTGCTCCTGCAAAAAAGAGGCAATCCAACTCAGTGCATTATGGCCAGCACACAGTTCCAAAGTCACTCAATCAGGATGTATGGGACACATTGTTGAACAGGGCACTGAGATCCCAGGGAGCAGTTAATCACTTAACCTAAAACTGAGTGGACCACCTCCACACCTCTTTCCAAGATGGATGGAGATTCTTGGTCCAGTGGCAATCCTGATTTCACTGAAGCAGCTAGCAAGGTAAGCTCCTCAGGCACAAGGGGCCTGAAGTTCGACAGCCCAGCAATGTTGTCGAAACAATCGAACTGGGTGCTCAAACATGGAGTATCTCTTGCTTTTGCAGGAAACAAATTATATAACGTTGCTTCCTTTTCCTAGGAGAACTGGGCAAGGATATTACATCCCACCTCTGGTGGTGCAGGAGAGGTAAGACTGGAGCTCGTGATCAAAGTGACTTCACCACATAAATGTTTCACAATTAGAGCTTTGAGCAGACTGACTTTTATCAGTGTAGAAGTCACGTAGGGTTTTCTTAAAATACTGCAGTGGTAGATATTTTGCATTTCCAGGCAGATGCAGCTGGACAGTGAAATACACTAAAATGGTTTCGGTATTCGTATCTTACACAACTAACACAATCTAAGGTTGTTTCACCATAGGCTTGCTGTCAGACAAGTGGGAGAGGACCTCTATTTAGTGAAAAAGCTATGCACTGACATGAACAGTTTACTCACTACCAAAACAAAACCTAACATTTCAGAAACGAAACTCAGAACTGGACGAGGTCAATTTCGTACAGCCTAAAATGGTGCCTTCAAAGAAAATGGTGTAGAGAATGCTAACTAAAATACGACATTGCAAAATGATTAGCAAGCCTATCTAACATACAAGACCATAAAAGGAATGGCAAAATGGTCGGACAAAATGAGAGGAATAGGCTGCTTGAGCAACTTCAGCCCCATACAACCTCTTGTACGCCCAATCACACACCTATACAACCAGTCACATACCCATTCACAGACCTATACCAATACTCACACATCCACTCACTCCTCCATAGAGCCACTCACAAATCCACTCACTCACTCATGCAGCCAATCACACAACCATTCACTCACCCATACAGACACTTTTGCAACCAGCCACTCCTCCATTCAGCCAGTCACATAACCATACACTCACCCATATAGCTACTCAAACACCCACTTATTTACGTTCAAAGTCACTCAGCCACCCACTCACCCACCCAATCAACCTCTGAACACAGCCACTCTCTCACTCATACAAGCCCTCACACACTTACAAACCCACACAACTACTTACATACCCATTGAAAGATCCATACACACACTCATTCATCTGCGTACTCACCCATACAGCCATTCACACAGACACTCATTCTCTAATACAGCCACTCACACAACAACTCACTTAACCAAACACCCACTAAAACAACCACTCACTCACCCATACAGCCACTTACACACACATAAAGCCATCCAGATACCCACTAATTCACCCATACAGTTACTACACACCCAATTATCCATTCATAAAGCCACTCGCACCTCCATTCACCCACCATTCAGCCACTGAAACACTCACTCACTCATCAATATAGCCATTCACACAGCATCTCACTCACCCACACAGCTACATACCTACTTATACACTGATGCAGCCACTCACATACTCATATGCACAAGGATCCATATAGTTACACAGCCACTTACATAATATATATATTCAAAGTAGTCACTCATTAGTAGCACACATAGTATATTACTTTAACTTTTGTATGTTTAACACTCACAAATTCTTACAAAATACTTACAGTCACTGTATGATGTCAGCAGTGATGTCATCAGTGATGTAATTTGAGATGCCATCAGTGATGTCACTACCATGTCATGAATTATGTAATATGTGAGGTCATAAGCAGTGCATTGCTGGTGTAAGTTATACTTAGCTCGGGTAACTCAGATAACTACAGAATTTCACTGGTTTCGTACAAGTGAAATCTGATCCTACCTGTAACATTCCTGTAACTTTTGTTTTGTTTCAGTGAATATAAAAAAATACATATATATATATACATATATATAGATATATTACCTACTGGCGGTCGCCAGTAGGTATATATAGTTAGGATTTTTTTCCTATGGGATTTTTGAAAATTCTATGTCAAATAACTTTGGCGTTTGTGGACGGAATTGGCTGAAATTTTCAGGAAAATGGCACATTTTGTTTCTGAGCAGCCCCTGAAAATTGGGGGGGGGTTCGTCCAGGGGGGGTCGAGAAAAAAGGGGGGTCCCAAAACGTGTTTTTAACATTGAGTTTTCCATAGGGCGGTTGGCCTCACTTTTAGCCCGAACGGCTGAATGGATTTGCACGAAACTTGGCAAAATTGTAGGGACTGGTAGCCCGATGTGCCTTTTGTAGGTCTCAATATATGTGCTACAGTGGATTTTGAGAAATTAACGTTTAAAAAAAGATATATATCTGTAACAGCGGACCGGGCAGCGCTCCAGTACGCGTACTTTTCGCGCAACGGAGCTTTGTGAAGCGAAGCTGATTGGTTCTCCGGCGTCTGTAAACATTCCAAACAGTCCGTAGCGGCCGCCATCTTGTCTCTCGGTAGGATCGAGAGACAAGAGGAGGCCAAAGCGAAGGGGCAAATGACCATAAGGGGGCATAGTAGATCCTCGCTGACCCCCTAGGTTTGATGTGGAGGTTTTAAAAGGGCCCCGCGGGGCAAAAAAAAAAAATAATAATAATAATCGAACGGCTGAATGGATTTGCACGAAACTTGGTAAAATATTAGGGACTGGTAGCCCGATGTGCCTTTGCTAGGTCTCAATATATGTGCTCCAGTGGATTTTGAGAAATTAACGTTCAAAAAAAGATATATATCTGTAACAGCGCTCCGCTTCGCGTAACGGAGGTTTGCGAAGCTGATTGGTCATTCTGTCACTGGGCTATAGTTGGGCTACATCTGGCTGATATTTGGGCTACATTTGTTTTTTTTGTCTCTGGCGGCCATCTTTGGGCTACATTGGGCTACATTGGGCTTCATTGGGCTTCATTGGGCTACATTGGGCTACATTTGGGCTCCAACATATATATAGGCCAATGTAGCCCAATATATATTTTTCAAAGTTAATTTTCGTAAAAACCACTGGAGCATATATCTTGAGACATAGCAAAGGCACATCGGGCTACCAGTCCCTACAATTTTGCCAAGTTTCGTGGAAATCCATTCAGCCGTTCGAGCTAAAAGTGAGTCCAACCGCCCTATAGAAATGAAGGAAATGAATGGGTAATTTGTAATTAGCAAATAGCTCATCGCAAACTAGGAATGGTAAAGAATCGCTATTTATTCCTTAAAGTTCGCTATTTAGGAAATGCAAAAAACTTTGATGATACATATGGCGGTTCATCTCTAACAAGATAAGAAGCATAGGGATAGATTTATGATGACTGGCGCATCACCAGGGATGTGTTAGTCATTCTGTGCCGCTGTTCCGTCACCTATGGTGTGCTGCATTTACAATGCGGCGCATCATGGGGCAAAAACAGCACAGATGCGTGATGTATCTGTGCCGTAAAGGTGGCGCATTGCTGGAGTTGTATCGCAAGTGTGATGAAGCTCCAGCAAGGGTCGGGGGTGCCCCTGTCGCAGGGTTTCTGTTCTCACACAGAACTGTGGACAGAGGATTGGAACCTCGGCGAATTAGGGTGCCCCAAAACTCACCTTAGTAATCAAAAACCCCTTAGCAAGCTAGGTACAGTGTCACATTGGATATAACAAACTCTCAATGTTTAGACAATCCAGAATATGAACTTATAGTACCTCAAGATACGTGGAACTCATGAACAGTCGGTCATTATATATTTCTTAGAAACCAGAACATGGAGTTAAGAAGAACACATGTGTATTTGAAATGTTTATTTACTAATGCCGTCTTCTCAGGCGTAGTATCTTAGATAATACAAGTACACATATTATCAGTAGCAAAATTACCAGCATAGTTACTAGTACATAAAAAGCGAATGGTGACAGTATGTTAACATGCTGTAAATGAATAAGAGTTAGCAACACTTATAAGCAGCCACGGGCTGTGGAGGGAGTTACGGTGGGGCAGGGAGGCGGGGAGGGGGAGGGGCAGGGTGGAGAGGGCTCCACCCTGCCCCTCCCCCTCCCCGCCTCCCTGCCCCACCGTAACTCCCTCCACGGCCCGCGGCTGCTTATATCTCACCCTCCCTAATACACATATTATATTATTTGCTAAGAAGGTCTGTTTGTGTTGGTTTAGGGCGTGCCCATACTTTAGTGTCTTAGATTTGAAGGAATCACATCAGCATACACCAGCTCTCTCTTCATGTGAACCGCATCAACTGTTGTGTATGTGTGTTCGGCAAAGCAATATAAAACCCGCCTCATGCCCAGAATTGGCAGAAGCTGCACTTATGTTATGAGTATGAAGTCGTGGAGATCAGACCTCATAACAATTCTGTATCGTGTTGTTCTTGAAACTTCAGCACTCGCTGTACAGATATAGTTTAACAAGCAAAGCAGATAGTAGAGCAATAACATATTATTCTCATGTAAACCACGATGAACTACTAGGTTGAAAGCTAAAGCAACAACTAAGTGTCGTGTGCAGAAGTTGCAAAAAAGGAAAAATGGCGTTTAAACCGGTAATGAGCCCATGCTAACTTAACACGGTGTAAAGATATCCAGGACCTAGATGACACCTCCCCATGATCCGGAAACGAACTGAATAAGATAATAGAAGTGCCATCTCATGAGAGCAGATTGCAACTTTATATGTGGACGGTCCGCAAGGTAAAACATTAAAAACTAGGAAAATTTAATGCTAAAGAAAAATAAAACAGCCAAGTACTTTATCGAGTCTTAAGCCAATAGGCAAGCTAAATAATAAAAACTTGACAAATAAGTCAATGAATTGTCAATGAAATGCTAGTACTCAGCATATCAAACATGAAAAAGGTCTATGACATAACTGTGTATGCAAAATAAGCTGCAACAGCCTCCAATAGGAAGTCACCGTCTTCATCCGAAAAGAGTTCAGCCATCCAATTTAAAAGTGGAAAAGAACATACGTGCTCTCCCAGCACCGGATCCTCTATCACCATCAGAGGACAGCTCGGTGGGTTTTCAAGAAAGCTCTGTTCCAAGAAAGACTGTGTTGCCGCCAGTAAATTCCAGGGACCAATTAGTCCATGCATCAATGCCACAGCCATAATCCTTTCGCCAGGACAAACCAACTCGTGAGTAATGATAGGAGTCATCAGCTGATTAAAGTCGACGTCAGGAGAAACCGGTCCGCAGAGACACAAATCAATTGCCCAATCGAAATCACAGGTCAGGCAGTGAAATACAGGCTGGACACAGGTGAAGTAGGAGAATCGAAAAGATAATCCATATGCCGTGCTTAATATCGCCAACGGCATTGTGCCATAATATTCTAGCATGCGATTGCGGAACAGTGTCAGCAGCTGCAGGGCGGGAGCTTGCACAGGAGGGACATCCATATTTAAAAATGTAAAAAAGCACAAGAGCGTCCGCGGGTAATGCAAGTAAAAATGGGAATCCACGAAGCACAGTGGAAAAAATAGAATGAAAGAAAGCAGGGATGACTCCAAAGATTTTCTCAAATGAAGTCACGAGACCACTGGTAACAACTTTAAAAAAGTGCGCCAGGGCCTTTGTGGAGGACGCGTTAAAGATAGTCCGAACCATCTTGCTGAAATGGAAAGGCGAATCAGTATTGAAAAGGGTCTGCACCTCTGTACGGGTGTTCGCTATGTGAAGCACGAAAGTTTCACGGGCCGAACTCAAGGCCACCTCTCTCTGAGACAAAAGAGCTCTTATTCTTTCCATGCCGTTGAAATCTGCTCCCAAGGTTGGTATTTGTGGCCAGATTGAAAACTCCCTATGTTCATGTGTGGGAGGAAATAGAACATTTCTGCAGCAAATAACCCGTTCACTTACTGTTACGATAAAAGGAATACTTTTAATTAACCCAGAACAATCTTCATTATTGAGCATCAAATAACTACCATTTTCCAACAACTTGAACGTGGGGATGATAGCAGGAACTGGCGTGCCTTGCAACACGCAAGCCATATTTGGTCGGTGTTTGTTGCATGAACCGTGTAACTGTATGTGCCTACACATTAGTGAATGATCTGGCGTCTCAGTGCATTCCTCTCCATTCAGATAAACTTCTTGATCATCTTTGAAACATCTGTATGTGTATGGAAGCGTGGAAGCGACCAGACCTCATGAAGAAAAGCACTACCTAAAGGTTCATAACGACCTATTGGTATATATTTCATACAATTTGAAAACTTATATAAAGCAAAAGGCAGCGTTATTAAACCGTGGATAAGGCACGTTGCCAAAAAACCCGCAATCCTCTGCTGATGATGTCACTGAGCATGTCATGAATGATGTAATATGTGACATCATCAGCAGTGGATTACGGGTAATAGTATCTCTAGTTTACTCCCCTATAGCTGTCTTTCTTTTAACATAAGTGTCTGTTTCCTTCCCTTATACTCACTGTTCTTTTTTAAAAAAAAAAATTTTTGGTTCACTTCCGGTTCGCGTACCGGCGAGCGAACTGGGAAGCGAACTACGAGAAATAGAGGTTGGCACAGTTCCAAATATTGTACCAATTTTTTAATAACGGGGAGGTAGTTCTGAAAAGAACTTTTTTTTTTATTGTTTTTGTTGTTTTATATTTTTTTTATTATTTTTCTGAACATTTTTTTACTTTTTTTTGAATTTTTCTGAACAGTTTTATATTTTTTTGGGTTTTTCTTGGAGGGGGCAATGAAAACGATTCATTGTAAAGGGCTCAACAGGAGCAACAAAACAAAAAAAAAGTATTTATTATTTGGGGCGTTTCGTACAAACTTGCATATGATAGTCAATAGCTCTGTTGATCAGAGTGATGCTTCTTTCTCCGTAGCAAATGAATCCACTGCAATATACGCAGACTTGTTTTACTTCATGAAATCTCGTTTATATATTTGGCACCATCTCCCTGCCCTCTGGTCCCGTTACTTCCGGTACAACAGATCTTCTGGCCATAATAGGGAGATTATCTAGGTCGTTACGAAACTGTGCAGCACTGTAGTTGTTAGGATGCCACCTAGTCATATGGCGATGCATTGTGTAGTTTCCGAAACTGTATTTTTTGTCGGTCCCTCTGGACAGTCTATCTTGACATATAAGGCAAGTTACGTATCTTGCATTTACTTTTTTCTGACCTTTGGGAATTTAAAAAAATTGCCAAATGAAGTTTTCTTTCCGGTGAGACGTCCTGGGCTCCTCAGGCAAAAAGTGCCTCTCTTCGTGCTCGTCGTCCTGTTCCTCTTCTTCCTCTTCTTGCTGAATTATAACTTGAGCAGGTGGTCCACTCTTCCTTGGATGTGGTGGAGGTGGTGGGGAAGCACCAGCTGAAGCTACTAAAGAAGCCATTGCTCACTGGTAACAAAGGGTCTTTCTCTCACAATGATGAAAGTCAGAGTGAGGAAAGAAGGAGGGATTTTCATCATTTGGGAAAAACAATAGTTCTCAACCAATGAAAAGTGTTCATTTTAGATTATATGACCTAGTCTTACATCATTAGGAAACCAAAAGTGAAATGAACCAATGAAAAGTGTTTTTACCAAGTCACATGACCTGCTGTGTTTACGTTAAGCGCTTTGCAGGGCCTCCCGGTTTGCTTCCAGAAACCTGTGCTTTGCGACTCGGTAAGCGTACCAGTTCGCTAACGTAGCACGTCATATGACGTATCACGCGACAACGCGAAACGTCATGCGGACGGGAGGCGTCACGATGTTGTTTTCTAACGCGGCAGTTGCGGTAAAGAAACGTTTACCGGCTCGCGGTCTATTTCGCGGCATCAAGGTCAGCTAACGGGAAGCTTCCCGATTCGCGAAGCGGGAACGAAGAAAAAAAAATATTAAATTTTTTTTTTATTAATAAACATATAAAATATATTTTGGGATTTAAAGAAGAATACATTTTACAGCTACAGATATTAGCTGTTAAAAAACCAATGAAATTCACTGAAAAAACCATAGGTTATAGACCATATATAGTTAGGAATTAGCATTTACAAAACCTTGAAAATTCACTGAAAAAACCATAGGTTATAGACCATATATAGTTAGGAATTAGCATTTAGAAAACCTTATTTTACTCACATAAAACCATTGAAATTCCATATATAGTTAGTTGCACTAACTATATATCGCGCACCCGCAATCCACTGCTGATGATGTCACATATTACATCATTCATGACATGGTCAGTGACATCACTGATGACATCACTGATGACATCTCAAATGACATCACTGATTACATCACTGATGACATCTCAAATGACATCACTGATGACATCATGACACACCAATACCAGTTACTACATACGCACTCACTGATTCCTACGTCTACACACACATTCACTCATTCACCCATACAATCACTCATACATACAGTCACTCATTATTACAACACTATCATATGCACTCATACACCTATGCAGACAGTCACACACTGCCACTCATCCATGGAGTTACTCACACACCAAGTCAGTCCTGTAAAGAATCAATCACACTTCCATTTCTTCATCTATACAGTTAAACACAGAACACCATACTTCAGTGACATCACTGATGACATCACTAATGACATCTGAAATGACATCACTGATGACATCTCAAATGACATCACTGATGACATCATGACACACCAATACCAGTTACTACATACGCACTCACTGATTCGTACGTCTACACACACATTCACTCATTCACCCATACAATTACTCATACATACAGTCAGTTATTATTAGAACACTATCATATGCACTCATACACCTAGTCAGTCCTGTGAAGAATCAATCACACTTCGATTTCCTCATCTATAGTTAAACACAGAACACCATACTTTTCACACATATACTAACACATACTTACTCTCTTATACAATCACTGATACAAGTACACATTGATATGCACAGCGTCACACACCTCCCAGCCAGCCACACACACACTCAGTCTTCCATCCATCCAGTCATTCTTCAATATGTAAAACGTATTTAAACTTTACAAAAACACACAGACACTAGATGATGTCATCAGTGATGTCATTTGAGATGTCATCAGTGATGTCATCAGTGATGTCACTGACCATGTCATGAATGATGTAATATGTGACATCATCAGCAGTGGATTGCGGGTGCGCGATATATAGTTAGTACAACTAACTATATATGGAATTTCAATGGTTTTGTGTGAGTAAAATAAGGTTTTCTAAATGCTAATTCCTAACTATATATGGTCTGTAACCTATGGGTTTTTCAGTGAATATATATATATATATATATATATATATATATATATATATATATATATATATATATATATATATATTACCTACTGGCGGTCGCCAGTAGGTATATATAGTTAGGATTTTTTCCCTATGGGATTTTTGAAAATTCTATGTCTAATAACTTTGGTGTTTGTGGACGGGATTGGCTGAAATTTTCTGGAAAATGGAACATTTTGTTTCTGAGCAGCCCTTGAAAATTTGGGGGGGGTTCGTCAAGGGGGGGCCGAGAAAAAAGGGGGGTCCCAAAACGTGTTTTTAACATTGAGTTTTCCATAGGGCGGTTGGCCTCACTTTTAGCCCGAACGGCTGAATGGATTTGCACGAAACTTGGCAAAATTGTAGGGACTGGTAGCCCGATGTGCCTTTTGTAGGTCTCAATATATGTGCTCCAGTGGATTTTGAGAAATTAACGTTTAAAAAAAGATATATATCTGTAAGCGCGCTCCGGTCCGCGCCCCGGTTCGCGGACCGGGGCGCGTACCGGAACTTCGCGTAGCGAAGCTGATTGGCTCTCCGGTGTCTGTCAACATTCTAAACAGTCCGTAGCGGCCGCCATCTTGTCTCTCGGTAGGATTGAGAGACAAGAGGAGGCCAAAACAAAGGGGGAAATGACCATAAGGGGGCATAGTAGATCCTCCCTGACCCCCTAGGTTTAATGTGGAGGCTTTAAAAGGGCCCCGCGGGGCAAAAAAAAATAATTTTTTTTTGTTTTTTTTGCGTGGGTAGCGCCCGGTACGCGAACCGGGAAGCGTTCTGGGCAGCGTACTACAATGAAAAAAGAATGAGAGACTTTTCAAATGCAGTATGTTAATTGATTGTTGGTTTTGTTGATTATTTTTTATTTTCTTTATTTTTTAAGCATTTTTTTTATTGTGATTGTGTTTCATAATTTATTAAACTTTCTAACATTTCATTGTCAGAAATTTCATAATTATCATGGAATATACATTGTAGTCTCTGAGGGTGTAAAATGTCCTCATTTGCAAGGAGGTTATCTACTGCTTGTACACATTGCAGTAGTTCATTGTCCCAAGTTTCATCGAAAAATTCAATGTCAATTTGATCAATTGTATCAATCAATTCTTGGCTGCTCTCTTGCAGGTCCATTTCAAAAGAAACTTGGTTTTCGCCTTCCATTTTGCCTGAAATTTGGATTAAAAAAATATATATTAGTAGAGATAGGGCAATGTTGGGAATAATTTTAGATAGGCATTTTTTATCAGTGAATTTATCTTTGGGCAGTGTATAGTATCAGAGTGGAAGTAGGAATTTAAAAAAGTGTATGTGATTTAACGTAAGTAAATTCATAATTATACAAGAGAAGCCTAACTCCATCCATAACTATAACAGAGAAGTCTCTCTAAATCTATAACTACTACAGAGGGATAGTATATATCTATCAGAAAAAGTTTACCATATTAACTTATAGTGCACAATATACTTCAGTTTTAAAAATAAAAACTTACCTTTAGAAAGAAGTTGAAGGAATTAGTGAAAATACTATTGAAATGTACAGCAAGAAGTAGTAGTCAAAATGGCTGTGTTTTCTTCTCTTCCTTTATATATATTCAGGTATATAACCAATGAAATGTCAGGTAAAAAAAGTAGAAAATGAAAGTAACATTTTCATTGGTTGTCAATTCCAACACTTCAGATGTGTTTTGTGAAGTAATTTACCTCAGGGTATTTAGAGGAGGTCTACAGGCTAAATGACTAAATGGAATTCCAATCAAATTTGTGAAAATGGTAGGGATTGGTATGTAGTATGAGCTAATCTATATTTGGTGAAATTGTCTCCAGTGGCTTTTCTGTGAACTACTTTCCCACCTTTTTTGATGGTGCGCTTCCCAGGGAGCGACCCGGTACGCGAACCGGTGAGCGCCCCGGTACGCGAACCTTAAGCGTTACGGGAGTCCACCATTTTGTGTTTCGGTCGAATTAAGATACAAGATGGAGGGCAAATAATGTTCAGAATGGGTAGAAGGGGGCACGGTAGAGTTATCTTGACCCCCTAGGTTTTCTGAGGGTGGCTGAGGAGGCTTATATGTGTGGAAAAAAACCATTTTTTTAAAAAATTTCGCGAGGTTAGCTCCCGGTTCGCGTACCGGGTAGCGCCCCGGGGAGCGTACTTTGTTGAAAATTAGTGAAAAATGTTAGAGTAAAATAATAATTGTGAGTGATTAGATGTAGGGTAGCTCTGAGAAGAGCTTTTGGGTTTATGGTACATTTAGGTACTTATAAGTAGGTACCAATGCACATTCTTAAATTCAGAGTGAAAACTCTGTTGCCCTCATCTGAGAAGTGAACTCCATCTCCTCTGTAGATATCTTGCATGTAGTAACGCAAGTTATTGTTGTACAGGGAGCCCATTCCATGGTCTCTCATGTAAGCTGAAACAGATTTGTTTACATGCTTCCTCGACTTCTCAATTTGTGGACAAAATTGGTTTGACCACCTCCATTTCTGTCTTTGGCATATATTTGAATATACCAAGGCAGTCTGAGGAAAAAGTGCCATTAATTGCTCAAAGGTGTCCTTTAAAAGCATTTCCAAACCTACACCAGTCAAAGTGCCCAAGTCATTACCTCCATAGTGCACAATTAACAGGTCAGGTTTGGGCAAATGCATAAAGGTTTTCACCAATGGTATCAATTGGTGACATTTTAATCCTCTGTGGCCAAACCACTTAATTTCCACATCTTGTAAATTGAGGTTAGGTAATTTCCTGTTTTCAACGTACCTTTGAGCCCAGTGAATATAACTATGTCCAACAATCCAGACAGAAAACATGGTGAGAGAAGGTTCTCCTGCAGTCAGATGAAGTGTTGCAATGAAATGGCAGTTGAAAAAATGAGAGTTTAAAATGAAAAAAACTGTGGAGTTTCTGTGTTCATGAAGCAGTAACAGTGATTGGTGGATTTTGATTGCTGAAAACAGAAAGTTAGGGTGCACGGATGTGTTCTTTGAAAGATGTATTTTGAATGGTCAATAAAAAATCATTAAATGAAAGAATGCACTGGATATGCAGGTGCACTGAGAGTTCAGAGTTCAATTGCAACAAAGTTGTGTGAACTTGCAAACACCAGAAGTCTTCCAATGAGGTGGTTGCCATGCAGAAAAGGCATGAAATGGCAGAGGGGGGAAGGGTTTTCATTTGAAAAAAAGTGAGGGAAGAGTTTTGATTGGGTGACATGAGAGATATGTGTGAAGATTTACAGCATTTCTGTGCTTTTGATAGCTGCAGACTCTGGAGTGCATACCTTTTGCTCTGCTGAAGACAAATTGGTGTGTTTCTGAGACTGTTTTCAAACTCAAAGTATTTGCTAAGGTGAGAAAATCTTTCTTTAATTTAGGTAGAGAATAGTGTGCTTTAAGGAGAAAATTATGAATTATGTGGCGCAAATTGCTTGTAAATATGATCCCACATGTGCATGGAAAATTTAGATTTTGAATGTTTGTGTTACATAGCCATGTTAAAAGTGATACAAACATGCTGCAAAGGCAATCAAAAAACGCTTTTATGTGTCTTAAGGACATTTTAAGTAATTTTCCCATGTGCAGTGTTTTGAAATTATGATTTGAAAATCGTTTTTGGGGAAAAGGAAAGGACATAATGGTGTATGCTTCTTTATACGGCAATTGACTGTCCCTGATGTTATTTTTCCCATTTTAATGTAAGACCTTTCTCTGTGGCGCAAGTTGCTTGTAAATATGCTCCGACCTGTGCATGGGAAATTTAGATTTTAAATGTTTGTGTTACATAGCCATGTTAAAAGTGACCCAACCATGCTGGAAAGGCAATAAAAAAACACTTTCATGTGTCTTAAGGACATTTTAAGTAATTTCCCTGTGGGCAGTGTTTTCAAATTATGAATTGAAAATCGTTTTTGAGGTAAAGGAATGTTGTTAAAATTTATGTGCGCCATATGCCCACAAATTTCGTTTTCAGGGGTGCAGCAGGGTGTTCTTGAGACACCCCTGCACCTTTGGAAAAATTCCTAATTTGCGATGAGCTAATTGCTAATCGCAAATTGCACCTTCATTCCTATGGGCCTCCTGCTCCATGGAAATTAATGGGTAATTTGCAATTAGCAATTTGCTCATCGCAAATTAGGAATGGTAAAGAATCGCTATTTATTCCTTAAAATTCGCTATTTTGGAAATGCAAAATAGTTATATGATACATATGGCGGTTAATGTCTAACAAGATAAGAAGCTTAGGGATACATTTATGATGACTGGCGCAATGAAGTGGACATCACTTACTTCATTGGTAGAGCTTTACATGTATTATGTCCTCTGTATTCTTCATCAAGCGTAACTTTAATCTGCAATCCTGAGTAGGCCTCACCTTAAACAAACCTCTGGATAGGCCACACCTTATCGTCATCCTGAATTAATCATTTAAAATGCTAGGGACAGATTTATGATAGGTGTATGCCTCTTTTGTGCCACTTACAAAACACTGTCCACGGGGAAATGACTTAAAATGTCCTTAAGACACATGAATGTGTTTTTTTAAAGCGTTTGCAATTTTTTGGGGTGACTTTTAACATGGCTATGTGACTCAAACAGTCAAAATCTAAATTCACCATGCACAGGTGGGAGCATATTTACAAGGAATGTGCTCTATGGGGAAAGGTCTTATAATGTAATATGGGAAAAATGACATCAGAGACACTGAAATGCCTTATAGAGAAGCATACACCATTATGTCCTTGTCATAAATTTGCAAACCATTACTTTTCCCCAAAAACGATTTTCAAATAATAATTTGAAAACACTGCACATGTGGAAATGACTTAAAATGTTCTTAATTCAAATTTTGCTATTCCTTATTTTGCGACTGCACTGAAGGATTTGCAAATTTTGCGATTCCTTAAATGTAATGTATCAAACAAAAAATATGTAAAAAATGACATTAAGGATTTGGAAACTACCACCAACTTCTAGTTTGTGGTAATTTGCGAATTCTTTTCAAAAAGCATTTTTTTCCAAAAAACAAAAGGTGCCATATGACGCCTATACATGTCCTTAGGGCATGTATGTGTGCCATATGCCCCCAAATTTCTTTTTCAGGGGTGTAGCAGGGTGTTCTTGAGATACCCCTGCACGCTTGAAAAAATTCCTATTTTGCGATGAGCTAATTGCTAATCGCAAATTGCAACCTTCATTCCTATGAGCCTCCTAGCCCATGGAAGTGAATGGGTAACTTGCAATTAGCAATTTGCTCATTGCAAATTAGGAATGGTAAAGAATTGCTATTTATTCCTTAAAATTTGCTATTTAGGAAATGCAAAATAGTTTGATGGTACATATGGTGGTTCATCTGTAACAAGATAAGAAGCTTAGGGATACATTTATGATGACTGGCGCAATAAAGTGGACATTACTTACTTCATTGGTAGGCCTTTACATGTATTATCTCCTCTGTATTCTTCATCAAGCGTAACTTTAATCTGCAATCCTGAGTAGGCCTCACCTTAAACAAACCTTTGGATAGGCCACACCTTATTGTCATCCTGGATTAATCATTTAAAATGCTAGGGACAGATTTATGATAGGTGTATGCCTCTTTTGTGCCACTGTGCGTCACTTTTATGATGCAGCGGCGGTGCTAATTTGCAATTAGCAATTTGCTCATTGCAAATTAGGAATGGTAAAGAATTGCTATTTATTCCTTAAAATTTGCTATTTAGGAAATGCAAAATAGTTTGATGGTACATATGGTGGTTCATCTGTAACAAGATAAGAAGATTAGGGATACATTTATGATGACTGGCGCAATAAAGTGCACATTACTTACTTCATTGGTAGGCCTTTACATGTATTATCTCCTCTGTATTCTTCATCAAGCGTAACTTTAATCTGCAATCCTGAGTAGGCCTCACCTTAAACAAACCTCTGGATAGGCCACACCTTATCGTCATCCTGGATTAATCTTTTAAAATGCTAGGGACAGATTTATGATAGGTGTATGCCTCTTTTGCGCCACTGTGCGTCACTTTTATGATGCAGCGGCGGTGCAAAAGATTTGCTATGAGGCGACAACATTACAAATTGATGCATTTAGGCAGATATGTCATGGTGTAAAAAAAACGTACCACATGAAACCGATGCAGCAGTGATGCAAAAGATGCACCATGTCGCAAGACAGGCCTCACTTGGGGCCATATGTATCAAGCTAATTAGCATTCGCAAAGATCAAAATTCTACGAATTTCGGCCTTTGCAAATGTTAATTAGACAAATGGTATGTATCAAACAAGTTTGATGCAAAATAAGGAGTAGCAAAATTTGCTATTCCTTAT
Organism: Lissotriton helveticus; assembly: GCF_964261635.1. Taxonomy (NCBI): domain Eukaryota; kingdom Metazoa; phylum Chordata; class Amphibia; order Caudata; family Salamandridae; genus Lissotriton; species Lissotriton helveticus. Next base: position 1,712,735,707 of record NC_136059.1, read on the forward strand.
TTTGCAATTGCACTGAAGGATTTGCAAATTGTGTGACTACTTAAATGCAATGTATCAAACAAAAAATATGTAAAAAATGACATTAAGGATTTGGAAACTATTGTGGTAAATTGGTGGTAATTTGTGAATTCTTTTCAAAAAGCTTTTTTTCAAAAAAACAAAAGGTGCCATATGACGCCAACACATGCCCTTAGGGCATGTATGTGTGCCATATGCCCCCAAATTTCTTTTTCAGGGGTGCAGCAGGGTGTTCTTGAGACACCCCTGCACCCTTGGAAAAATTCCTAATTTGTGATGAGCAAATTGCTAATCGCAAATTAAACCTTCATTCCTATGAGCCTCCTAGCCCATGGAAATGAATGGGTAACTTGAAATTAGCAATTTGCTCATTGCAAATTAGGAATGGTAAAGAATTGCTATTTATTCCTTAAAATTCGCTATTTAGGAAATGCAAAATAGTTTCATGCTACATATGGCGGTTCATCTGTAACAAGATAAGAAGCTTAGGGATAGATTTATGATGACTGGTGCATCACCAGGGATGTGTCAGTCATCCTGCGCCGCTGTTCCGCCACCCATGGTGTGCTGCATTTAGAATACGGGGCATCATGGGGCAAAAATGGCACAGATGCGTGACGTATCTGTGCTGTAAAGGTAGTGATTGCTGGAGTTGTATCGCAAGTGCGATGCAGCTCAAGCAAGGCTCAGGGGTGCCCCATCTCCACAATGTTGCGTCAAGACCTATGCCTGCTTAAAGCAGGCGCAGGGTTTTGACGAAGCTTTCTCCTATCTGATTGTAAATACGGCACACCATGGGTGGCAGAGTAGTGGTGCACGTTAACTGGTGCATGCCTGGGGATGTGCCATTTAACATAAATCTGCCCCTTTACATTTAAGTATGTGCAGGACACACAGAGTCGGTGAGGCTTATCCAAGGTTAAGAAGAGATGAGTCCTGTTCACTGAAAATTTAGACATAGTCTTCACCTGCTCAGCATTGCTGGACATGGCTAAATAATAGCTGCAAAATATTACTCTTGTTAAACAATTTTACTATTATAATCTCTGAGATTTGTCTCTTACTCTGCAACATCTCATTGTTGTTATCTTTCTTTAAAGATAAAGACAACCTCAACATGAGCGACAATCTGCAATCAGTTGATTTTGACCTCATCATTGAACTTGTAATTGAAACATCAGTGGATGTTGATCCCTTGGATGATTTAAATCCTGAGGATGAAGAAGAGCGTGATGAGGATGCAGATTTGTCCGAATTATATGACATAGGATGGGAAGCTGACCTGCTTGAGCCTATGGAAATATAAACATTTATTTTTAAAATTTATAGTTAATAAAAAGTAAAAAGGTAAACCGTTTAATTTAAAAATAAAGACACCTTCAAAAGCAGGTTATGTGTAGTGTCTTCAATAAAATATTAAAATATGCTCATAAAATTAGATCAGATTCACATATAAAATAGCACAGGTAACATAAATATAAATGTCATTTCTTTTCTGCTATTTCTGTATTGTAAATTTGCAAGGACTAAAAAATCTTCTATTTAAAATGTCAAGTAGTGTGTTAAGTTTTTGATCACTGTTATTGTTTTACTGTTTGGTAATAATGGTTAATAACATTTTTTATTATATTTTACCACAGATTCAACTGCAGATCATTTCAAGATTTCACCATGCCAACAATAGAAAGACAGAGAAAGGCTGCAAAACGTCAAAGACAGCAGGTGAAAGAAAATAAGCAGCAGTCCTCTAACAAAAAGATTTGTCAAGTCACGAAGAAAGCACCGGGTAAGAGCACAAAATATTTCATAAGAAATATGTGTAGTAAAAAAAATATTACTACAGAAAATGTTTCAGTCCATAAAACGAGAAGGAATTCAAATGGAAAGGAAAGGCCAATCAAAAATGTTACTGCTAGAGCAAGAGATAACTCTGTGCATGATAGTAGAAGGAAACAACAGTTTAGGGAGATTCGTAAACGAATGTTCCGCAACAGGATAATTGGCAATTTGTTAAAAAATATTAAGAAAGGTCAACAGAAACTGGTTTTTTATAAGAGAAAAAAAAAAGTTGAGAAAGTTATTGATCAGGCATTTGAAATTAAACGTAAGTTATTTATTTTGATAATCAATAGAATTAGGAAGCTAAACAAGGCAATTTATGATTGCAAAAGAAATAGTAGATGGAAGAGAATAGTTAATCGTAGTAATTTTTGTGAAGTTTTTTCTGGAGAATGGATGCATAGTTCAAGCTGTGAGGCATTTTTTAATGAGGAGAGTTATTTCCAGGATAATGATTTGGTGCATGCAGTTGACACCAGTGGTCGTGCTTATGAAGTGAAAGATGGTTGTCCAGTTGAAAAAGAAAAACTTGTGACAACAGAGGCAGAAGAGGTGTTAGGTAATGAGGTTTTAGGAAGATGTGCTAAGGGTCCTGTGTACACCTGGAAGTGTAGTAGTATTTGCAGTGTGCGACAGGATTCCATCAATTTGCTTTGTGATTTTGTACGGTCATTTAATAAGAAAAGTTTGAAGCAGAAAATAAGGTTGTTGCAAGAATTAGATCCTTGCAGAGTAAGAGAAGTGACAGGTTTGCATGGTCATTCACTGGCTTGTCTTTCCAGGAGAGTATGCCAGAGTGTTTTTCATCATTTCAGGATGCTAGCAGTGCATCATAATAAAGTGAGGAAATTAGTTAGAATGTTGTATTATGCTAAGAGTCCAGCAATTATGCTTAAACAATTATGCGCTGCTCTTTTGCATGGTTCTGAAATAGATGTGAAGAATATATGTGAAGAAATTGAGTTTTGTTACTTTGGAAGTAAAGAGGAGAATGTTGAAATTGAGCAAGAAGAAGAGGGTCATGTGGAAGATAGTGTACAGGTTTCCAGTACAGATAATTTCCAGAGGGAAATTGCGACGTTTGAGGTGAAATCAAGTGAGAGGCCTAATTTCACTTGTGTGTGTTGTCGACGCACTTATTATAAGAATCAGACTAAGTTAGTGGATTTATATGCAAAAAGTGAAAGGGAAAATAATAGTGAATGGAAGGATTTCGCAACATACTTGATGGTAGAAAATTGTTTTGATTTGGGATTGGATCAACGTGTGTGTACTTATTGTTGTTGCAAATTAAATCAAAACCAGATGCCTGCTAGAGCAGTTCATAATAATCTGGAATTGGTTGAGATTCCTTCTGAATTGAAGGATTTAAATACTTATGAATCTATTTTGATTCAAAGTATCCATCCCTTTCAGGCTATTGTAAGAATGGAGCCAAAGACAGGGAAATTGCCTCCATCAGATTTACAGAGAGGATTAAAGGGAAGAGTTGTTTATTTGCCTCTAGATTTGAAGAAAAACATTAACACAATTGGAGTAGAAAAAGTGGAAGAGGAACCTCTGGTTATCTTAGTTAATGGGGTTCCGACAAAGAATAAGAAAATATGGCAAGATTTAGTAGATGTTAGGAAAGTTAAAAAGGCAACATTGTATTTGAAAAAAAATAATAAATACTATAAGAATGTATATGTTGCAGAAGAGGAAGTAAGTGAGGAAGAGGATAGCGATTTGTGTGCTGGTCAAATTGAGAAAGTAGAACCCTCTACTAGTGAAGAAATATATGAACATTATAGTGTTCATCCTTTGCATTCCAAGGAAGTCATGGGGAATGCTATTGAGTTGTTTCAAATGAAACAAGCCAAAGGGAGTCCCATTAGTGTTTGGGAGGAAAGTTTGGAAGCTCGGTGTTTCCCACAGCTTTTTCCAACAGGTCAGGGAGGTAGATATGATGAGCGACCTCATCAAATTCCTGCTTCTGAATACCGGACTTTGCGATTGTATGCAGGAGATGCTAGGTTTCGACAATGCATTCCCTATTTGTTTCATCTCCTGTTTGAAAGCGATCTGTCTGGACTGTCATATGCAGTGAACCACATCTTGAAAAGTGGTATACACATGCAAAACATCTCGGCAAGTGACTTTATTGATAAAGTCAATGTCCAAGACAGTATTTTGGATTCTCACCTGATTAATCTCATGGCGTGTCAGCGTGGTACTAATGAGTACTGGTACCGTCGTCACGGTGATTTAAAATGTATGCTGAGGAACTTAGGTACTCCCACATGGTTCCTCACTCTGAGCTGTGCCGAGTATGGCTGGGAAGACTTACTTGAATTTCTACGAGAGGCAAATGCTAACGTAGATAACATCGAATTCAAGACACCCGGAGAACTGTGCTCTTTGGATCCAGTCAATGTATGTAGGTACTTCAATCATAGATTTGAAGCTATGATGTCTTTCATCATGAATAAGAAGAATCCACCTCTTGGAGAGGTGTTGGATTTCTTCTGGAGAAAGGAGTACCAAGCAAGAGGTGCTCCTCATATACATATGTTGCTGTGGATCAAGGATGCACCTAAATTTGGAACGGATCCAGAAGACTCAGTGATGAGTTTCATCCAACAGTATTCTACGTGTGCTGTTCCAAACGCAAAGGAGAAGAAAAGCCTAAGAGAAAAAGTTCTGCGTTTCCAAAGCCATCGATGTGGAAAGTACTGCCGTCGTAAATTCCGAAACAAGGACAAGTTCTACACTAAATGTCGTTTCGGCTTTCCACGACCGGTGATTTCTAAAGGAAGAGTAAACAGTTTGATGTCTTCGCTGCGACACAATGTCATGAAGAAATCACCTAAAAACACTTACAATTTGAAGAGGAACGAAGAGTCCAAGTACATCAACGACTACAACCCGGTGATTTTGTCCATGTGGAATGCTAACATGGATATACAGTTTGTGGCTGATAACTGTATGGCTGTGGCTCGGTATGTGACGTCTTACATCACCAAAAAAGAGAAGACAGAATTGAAGGATATGTGGGAGGACATTTCCCATGAAAAGAGCCTCAGCAAGAAGTTGTACAGTTTCAGTCTGAAGATGTTGTCGCATCGAGAAATCGGAGCGTACGAATGTTCTGACCGGTTGTCTTCAGCAAGTCTCTATGCCAAGTCCAGGAGTATCGTTTGGGCGAGTCTTGGTCTTGCTGCAACGCGTAATCGAGTTCTCAAACCTGTGCGGGAAATTGAGTATTTGGCGGAAAAGGAGCCAAACAGTACCGACATTTTGAAGACCAACATGTTGGATACATATTATCCAAATCGAAGCATTCACCTCGAGAATGTTTGTCTGTATGAGGTTCTTCAAAATTACATATTCAAGAGCAACATCAAAGAAGATACTGAGAAAGGAGTGTATGCTGTAATAGGAAGTGATGGATGTCTGGTCAAGCAAAGAAAATGCCACTTGGTAAACCATCGAAAATTGAGTGGCGAATCTCCTGAAAAAAAGGAGTTTTTCTATTTAGCACTTTTGCAACTTTTCAAGCCTTGGCGTGCAGAAGAGGAACTGCTTGGAGATTTCCTCTGTTACGAAGACTCTTTCAATGCCGCCAAGGAGACCATAGAATGTCCTGCTTTTCACAAATATGTAGAAATGTTAAATGCGGAAATTGAGCAGGAAGCAACGATTGCAGCCGAGATTGCCAGAGACAGTTCTCAGGACAGTCAGAGTTCTGCTTCATTGAGTCAGGATCCACTAGGAGGACCTGTTATTGAAAATGAAGCTGCCACTGCTATGAATGAAGTGGAAAGAGCCATGGCACATGCTCAAGAGGATGCTGTTAACTTAGAAGAGTTGGAAAGACAACTCAACGTTGAGCAGAGGAAAATATATGACGAAGTTACCATGCAAACTGATCATGGATTAAGTCATGATAAGAAAGAGTGCTCATGTACGTCGTTGAAGCCTGTCCGACTGTACGTGAGTGGAGAAGCGGGAACTGGAAAAAGTTTCCTCATTAAAGCAATTTCATGCTATTTGCAGGAAAGGACAGAGTCATCGCTGTCTTGTGTTGTCACCGCTCCAACTGGACTGGCAGCACATAATATTAAAGGGATTACTTTACATCGTTTACTGATGCTGCCAGTGGAGCATGACAACAAATTACAATATCACAAGCTATCTGGAGATGCTTGTTTTGAAGTTTCAAGAATCTTGAGGAAAATGAAACTTCTTATCATTGACGAAGTAAGCATGGTTTCCAATGTCATGCTTGCCTTTGTGCATTTGAGGATGCAAGAAGTTCTCAAAACAGAGTATGATGTGTTATTTGGTGGCAAACACATCATTGTTTTCGGAGATCTTCTGCAGCTGACACCAGTGAAAGGGCAACCTGTGTTCAAAATGCTCACGCATGAAGATACCAGGAAGTGCCTAGGCAGCATTGGCAACGTCAATATATGGTTAAACTTCAATTATGCTGAACTGCATGAAAATATGCGTCAGGCGAAGGATGAAGTTTACAAGACTATTCTACAAGATGTTAGAATTGGAAAAGTGACCGAGCATGGGAAAGAAGCTTTACATGCACGATTACTGTCAAATTTATATCCAGAACAAGATGTTGTGCCTGAGAATATTTTTCAGAAAATTACTGAGAAGAAATCTGGAATATGTTTGATGCCAACTCTTGCAGAATGTGCCAAATTTAACAACAAAATGTTGCATTTAGAAAAGCAAGAGATTGTGAAACTGGAAGCTATTTATAGAGTAGAGCATATGGGAATAACAATTATTTTGTCTGAGAATCTGAAAACAAAATTGGATTCATTAGAGAAGAGTATATCTAAAACTGCAGGTTTTGAAAAGACTCTGAATGTGTGCTTGAACTGCCGTATAATTTTAAGAAGGAATTTACATGTTGAAAGAGGTCTGGTAAATGGATCAATGGGTAATGTTGTTGATTTTGTGAAATACAGAAATAGAGATGGAATTGAATTTTTAAAAATTAAATTTGATGGCATTGAGGAAGTACAGCTAATTGGTCGTTGTTCTGCTAGATTTTTGCTTGTAAAAGACTTATATGTTCGCCGTAAGCAGTTTCCTGTTTGCTTGGCATATGCGGTGACAATTCATAAATCGCAAGGTTTAAGTGTAGACAGTGCATTGGTGAATATTGGCAGTTCTGTGTTCAAGGAGGGTATGGCATATGTGGCATTGTCACGAGTTAGAACTTTATCGGGATTGTACTTGATTGAGTGTGATGTCACAAACATTTGTGCGGATCTAGATTGTGTTAAGGAATACAATAGGTTAAGAAGAGAGTATGCGCCACATTTGCCTCAGTATCCTTTGTTTGAGAAACGTGTGGTAGGTCGGAAACGAAGAAATGTGACCAATAGTAGGGAGGTTGTAGCAAAAAGACAAAAAGTCAATGAACCTAAAATTACAAGCAGAAACAAAAAGGATTCTGTTGAAGATGTTGTTGGTTTTCAGTTTGAAAACAGTTCTGGTGTCAACTGCTATGCTAATGTAGTGGTTAATGTTTTGTTTTCTCTAGAAAATGTAAAAGAAGAGATTGTGGTCAATTCTGATCAAAGATTTTGCAGTTTGTTAAATTCTGTGTTAGAGAAATGTAGCACTGATAGAAGAAACATAGAAAGTGTGTCTGAAATTCGAAATCTGTTAGACAGATGTTCAGGGCAAACACAATTCTCTCAAAATATTCAGCAAGATTGTCAGGAGTTTTTAATGTATATGCTTGATGTATTACATGCTGAAGGTGTAGATGTAGATCAGCTGTTTGGGCTTTCTTATCAATGGCAGCATGACTGCGAGAACTGTATGGTATCAAGTACTACTAGTGTAGACTCAGAAAGATTTATATATTTAACTTTGCCAGACAGTAAATCAGTCTCCTTTAATAAGCTAGTAAAAGCAGCTGATCACAACATGGAGTGTAGCCAATGTAAATCTGAAATGATGTCCACATTATTTATACGAACATATGGCCAGTATGTAATTTTAATGTTCCAACGATGTAGGCCTGATGGAACAAAATTGACAACTTTAATTAAAAATTTTGTAGCTTCGCAGTTGTCAATATCAGGAAGGACTTTTGTAACTGCAGCAATTATATATCATGACGGCCCTTCAATAACATCAGGACATTACACAGCTTATTTAAAGTCTAGAAATGGCTGGTCATTCTGCAATGATTCTGTTTTAATTTTCAAAAAAAAATTGCCGTATGACCTTAAAAACTCTTACCTGGTGTTTTTAAAACCAAAATTTTAGGGAAATAATCTCGGGATGTGCTCTGTGGAATTTCAAGAAGTTCTAATGGCTCCTACACAATTTGGCCTTGAGGATAAGTGTAGTTCAGAGACATAACTTTTTACCATAACACTGGACGTCATGGAGAAATACGTGCACTTTGAATGAGTTCAGAAAAACTGTTTCTTTTTATAAGCTAATTGAAGCAGCCAATCAAAACATGGAGTAGAGGGAATGTAAGTCTGCAATGCTGTCTACTGTTTTACATTGCTTTGTGATTAAAAGTGATGTAGAGAATTAAATAATTGTAGTAGTCATAGAGGTAGTGTAAGTCTGCTTCATAGTAAGCAGTATCAGTGTCATAGGAAATGTAGAACATGACTGAGCAAGAAGGGGAAGATATTACTATTCCAGGATTGTGAAAATGATCTTCAACATTTTAATTCTGAAAGTTGCGGAAATGCCAAATGACGGGATTGGCTTACAAGAAATCCAAGAGTTATAAATGGCTCTGACCAGATTTGGCCTTGTGGAAACTTGTGGTAGAGAGCAAGAAGTCATTTATTGCATGTAACGTGTTTTTAAAAACGATGGAGATTTTCTTTCAGAAAGTGGCGGGCTGAAAGTAATAACAGCACAAAAGAGTGTAAGCTGTTCATAGGACATCCTTGGACGTCATGGAAAGTAAGTTAACTTTAAGGAGTTCTGAATTTTGATTTCTGATGTTGTATGGGTTTTTTAAACACAATCATTTTGATTGTGTTTTTTTTTCCCCGCTGTTACATGATGAATACCTTCAAGTCACTGTTTTTAGTGAAATTTGATACATTCTGAGAACAGCAAAAATAAACCATTTAACATGTATAATTAATGTTCTACTTTTTGTACTTATGATATACATTTAGAAATGTGAGGTAGATATGGAGAAACTGAGGCTTCTGTAAGTGTCAAAGTTAATGCTTACAGTGCTGCACTTCTGGGTACTGTTTTTTTTTTTTAACTGAATAGGCCTCACCTTAAAGAAACCTCTTGAAAGGACACATCTTATTTGTATCCTGAAAGAATCATTTAAAATGTTAGACACAATTTTATGATGGCTTTACATCTTTTTTGCGCTGCTATTGCATCACTATTGTGAGACATCAGCAGTGCAAAAGATGCACCATGTTCCAAAATAGGCCTCACTTCATCAGCATCAAGATACTGTTTGTTTAAAATATATATCTTTAGGATTGTGTAGGGGACGTATAGCAGCAGAGGCTTCTGTAAATCTCAAAGTTTTTGAAAAACTGTTTCTTCTTGAACCTTTTCCCTTGTCTTTTCAAATTTTTAAATACATGTTTTAATATTTTTGAAATGTTTCTACTCTCTTTTACAGATTGAAAGTATGAAAAAATATTTGAAAAAGTTAACAAGAATTATAAGGTAAATGTTTTCTACTCTTTTAACCCGCAATCCACTGCTGATGATGTCATTGACTATGTCATGAATGATGTAATAAGTGGACATGACTTACTTCATTGGTAGGCCTTCACATGTATTAATGCATACACTGCTGCACTTCTGCGTACTGTTTCATATGCTGAACTACATCTGCACTATGAGATACCTAAGCAAAGGCAACACAGGTGATGTGATTTTGAAATGAGCAAAAGAAACTCCACGTTTTTCAATTACATTACTTGTGTTTTCTAAGTTTACGGATGACATTGTGCAGATGAACTTTAGGTCTGTCTATTGACACAGAAGAGGTCTGGCCGTTGTTCAAGAGTGAAGTGGACATGTTTTACTTCAATGGTAGGCCTTCACATGTATTATCTCCTCTGTATTCTTCAACAAGCATAAATTTGATATGCAACCCTAAGTAGGCCTCATCTTAAACAAAATTTTGGAGAGGACACACCTTATCGTCATCCTGAATCAATAATTTAATCTATCACATTTAACATCTATTAGTTCTACTGCTTCATTTCTTTAATCCTTACTTTCCTGCGTTTGCTACTTCTCTCATTCCTTTCTCTATTACTTAATTATTCTACTCCTTCCAGTATTTTTCTCAGTCCCTCTCTTCTCATACTTCTTCATTATTATTCACTCATTCTGTCTCTATTAATGTTACTGTTTCTGAATGATCTCAAAAAAATTTTAAAACAAGAACAGTAAGTATAAGGATAGGAAACAGACATTTATGTTACAAGAAAGACAGCTATAGGAAGTAAACAAAAGATACTGTTACTCGCAATCCACTGCTGATGATGTCACTGACCATGTCAAGAATGATATAATATGTGACATGATCAGAAGTGGATTGCGGGTAACAGTATGTTTTCTTTACTCCCTGTAGCTGTCTTTCTTTTAACATAACTGTCTGTTTCCTTCCCTTATACTTACTGTTCTTTTTAAAAAAAAAATTTTTTGGTTCGCTCCTGGTTCGCGTACCGGAGTGCGAACTGGAAGCGAACTAAAAGAAATAGAGATTGGCAGAGTTTCAAAAATTCTACCAATTTTTTTTATAATGGGGAGGTAGTTCTGAAAAGAACTTTTTTTGGGGGTTTTGTTGTTTTAAATTTTTTTTATTATTTTTCTGAACATTTTTTATATTTTTTTTGTTTTTTCTGAACATTTTGTAATTTTTTTGTTTTTTTGGGGGGGAGGGGGGAAACAAAAATGATTCATTGAGAAGGGCTCAACAGGAGCAACGAAAAAAAGAAGAATTTATTTTTTGGGGCGTTTCGGGCAAACATGATTTTTGATAGCTCTCATTATAAGAGTAATGCTACTTTCTCGGTAGCAAAGTGTTTGGCTGCACCACACGCACACTTGCTTTACTTCCCCCATGTCCATTTGAATGTTCGGGATCACCTCCCTCGCCTCTGGTCCCGATACTTCTTTGACAGCAGATGTTCTCACCATTGCCAGGGGATTTTGCTGTTCATCACGAAGCTGGGCAGCACTATAATTATTTGGGTGCCACCTACTCATATGCCTGTGCATCGTATAATTGCCGAAGCTGTATTTCTTGTCAGTGCCCCTTGACAGTCGATCGTTGCAAATACGGCAAAACACATATCTGGCATTGACTTTTTTTTGCCCTGCTGGAAATTTAAAAAATTGCCACATGTAGTTTTCTTTTCTATTGTACCTCCTGGGCTCCTCTGGCAAAAACTCAGGCTCTTCCTCCTCTTCCTCCTCTTCTTGATCTTCCTCTTCTTCAAACATTGGTTGAGCAGGTGGTCCTTTCTTCCCTTGAGGAGGTGGGGGTGGTGGTGGGGGAACACTAGCTGAAGCAACAATGGAAGCCATTTCTCTATAAAGTAAAAGGGTCTTTCTCTCACCAAGATGAAAGTCAGAGTGAGGAAAGAAGGAGGGGTTTTCATCATTTGGGAAAAGCAAAAGTTCTCAACCAATGAAAAGTGTTATTTTTAGGTCACCTGACCTAGCCTTCCATTATTATGAAACCAAAAGTGAAATGAACCAATGAAAAGTTTTATTACCAAGTCACATGACCTCTCACGCTCATGTTACGCGCTGCGGAACGCTCCCCGGTTAGCTTCCGGTTCGCTGCGCTTCGCGCCTCGGTCCGCACCCCGGGACACTTCCGGGTGCGCTAACGCGATATGTCACAAGACGCATTTCGCGGCAACGCGATACCGTCACTATGTTGATTTCTTACCGGTTCGCGGACCGGGTCGCGGCATCTATTTGAGCTAACGGAAAGCTTCCCGGTTCGCGGACCGGGAGCGAAACAAAAAAAATATTTAAAAAAAATTATTAATAAACATATAAAATATATTTTTGTATTTAAAGAAGAATACATTTTACAGCTATAGATATTAGCTTTTAAAAAACCAATGAAATTCATTGAAAAAACCATAGGTTATAGACCATATATAGTTAGGAATTTGCATTTACAAAACCTTGAAAATTCACTGAAAAAACCATAGGTTATACACCATATATAGTTAGGAATTAGCATTTAAAAAACCTTATTTTACTCACACAAAACCAATGAAATTCCATATATAGTTAGTGGTACTAACTATATATCACGCACCCGCAATCCACTGCTGATCATGTCACATATGACATCATTCATGACATGGTCAGTGACATCACTGATGACATCACTGATGACATCTCAAATGACATCACTGATGACATCACTGATGATATCTCAAATGACATCACTGATGACATCACTGATAAAATCTCATTTGACATTAATGATCACATCACTGATGACATCATTCATGTGATAATACGATGAACCTCTTCAGACTCTAATATAACCTTAGATACACTCAGTGTAAACAGACACTCACAGACTGTCACTCATCCATGGAGTTACTTACACACCTAGTCAGTCATGCAAAGAATCAATCACAGCTCCATTTTCACAACTATACAGTTATACACACCTTACTTATTCAAACATATACTAAAACATATTTACTCACTTATACAATCCTGGATACAAGAGCACAATGATCCATACAGCCACTCACACATTCACTGGCTCTTATGCACAGTTATTTATATATGTCAACTCTCACATGTACTGTATTTTACATATGTACTCACTTTGACATGTAGCACTGAGATATGTATTCACTCACCAATACAGTCATGCACACAGTCAACCGCCCATACAGCTGTTTCCACATGCACTTTTGAACCCATACATCTATGCACAGAGTCATACACCTCCCAGCCACCCACACACACTCTCAGTCTCCCATACAAATGCTTGGGCAACCAATCAATAACCCATATAGTTACTCATATAGCTAATGATCAACACATGCAGCAGTTTACAGAACAACAGACATAATGATGCACAAATTAAGACAGTTTAGTCACTAACCCATGCACTCAGTGAGACACATTTAACCACTCACTCATACAGTCAGTCATGCACCTACTAAATCCTTCATCCAGACACTTATACATCCACTCATTCTTAAATATGTAAGACATATTTTAACTTTACAGAAAAATACAGTCACTGGATGTTGTCATCAGTGATGTCATCAGTGATGTCATTTGAGATGTCATCAGTGATGTCATCAGTGATGTCATTTGAGATGTCATCAGTGATGTCATCAGTGATGTCACTGACCATGTCATGAATGATGTCATATGTGACATGATCAGCAGTGGATTGCGGGTGCGTGATATATAGTTAGTACCACTAACTATATATGGAATTTCATTGGTTTTGTGTGAGTAAAATAAGGTTTTTTAAATGCTAATTCCTAACTATATATGGTGTATAACCTATGGTTTTTTTCAGTGAATATATATATATATATATATATATATATATATATATATATATATATATATATATGTATATATATATATATATATATATATATATATATATATGTATATATATATATATATATATATATATTCACTGAAAAAACCATAGGTTTGACACCAGTTATAGTTAGCTGGAAATTTTACTGATATAAAACCAATGAAATTCCACGTTATAGTTAGTTGGACTCACTATAACTTGCGCGTGTAATGCACTGCTGATGACGTCACATATTACATCACTCATGACATCACTGATGACACCATCCAGTGAATGTGTGTCTTTCTGAAAAATAAATATGTGTTATATATGTATATATTATTGAATATCTTAGTGAATACATATATTAGTGAGTAATGCTTAAATATTTAAATACATGTATTAGTGTTTCACTTTGTGTATAAGTGGCTGCATGGGTTGATGAGTAGGTACATGTGTATGTATATAGGTGATTAGATGTTTTTCTTAGTATCAGTATGAGTGTTTCCATGCTTTGGTGGGAGTATTACTTAGTACATAGATGCAAGAATGACTGAGTCTCTGTTTGTATGTGTTTTGAAGACAGCATATGTGCAGGACTGTATGGGTGGATTCGTGTGCATATGTCTGTGTTAGTGATGAATGACTGTCTTATTAGTGTCTTTATCAGTAACTACATATGTTTTAATGTAGTATATGTGAATATTGATGTATATAAGTGACTATATGTGAGAGTGAGGGATTCTAAAAGTTCCTGTTTAAATTAGTATGTGTTTCTAGAAGTGATTTTTTTAGAGAGTAAGTTTCCTTAGAAGTAAAGTGGTAGTGTGTGTATATTTGTTTATGCAAATACATGTATGTTCAATAGTTTATTTGCATGTGTGAGTATGTGTGTGAATAACTTTTGGATGACTGTCGGTGTGTAACAGGATGTGTAGGTGTATCACTACATATGATTAGTGAATATATGTATGAGTGACTATATAGAACTGTTGGTGAATTAGTGCATGTGTATATACATGGTGGAATTATTGAATTGGTTGTTGTAACTGGTATGGGTATCTCCATTTTTTTGAACATTTTAGTTTCTATTTTTGAATATGCGTTTCAAGGGTTAGATTACAGTGAAAGGAGGTCTGTCACTGTGTCACAAGGATGGTGTCATCAGTGATGTCATGAGTGATGTAATATGTGACGTCATCAGCAGTGCATTACACGCGCAAGTTATAGTGAGTCCAACTAACTATAACGTGGAATTTCATTGGTTTTATATCAGTAAAATTTCCAGCTAACTATAACTGGTGTCAAACCTATGGTTTTTTCAGTGAATTTCATAGGTTTTGTAAATGCTACTTCCTAACTATAACGTGTGTAAAACCTATGGTTTTTTCAGTGAATTTCATAGGTTTTTAAAATGCTAATTCAGAAATATCTCATGTATACAACCTATACTTTTGTCAATAAAGTTCTGGCAATATTTTTTTCAGAAACAAGCCGTTTTCTTCACTGTTCAAGTTGCATAGAGACTCCTTGTAAAGCGATACAGAATTAGAAAGTCTGTACCTTGCCTTTTTTTCAACGCATTAAAATTTGCCTGTAAATAAAAATAGCCTTTCTAAACTTTCGTGCACGACCCGGTGTGCGCACTCTCGGCAACAGTTCTCAATAAAATGGATAGCACATTTGCAGGCTTTCGTGCGCGACCGACTGCGCGCACCCGCCTATATATTTCGTGAAAACTTTGCAATCTGAACTTATTGAATTTCTTCATAGACCCATCAAAGAACTTATAATACGTCAAAGACACTAAACCTAGGCTTCTTTTTTAATATTATGAAAATTTTCATTAAATGGAGCCGAATGTCTTTTTAAACTTTCGTGTGTGACCGAATGTACACACCTTGGTATTTTAAAAAGAAATATAAAAGGTTTTATACTTTAACAATTGTTTGCTTGAATCGAGCTCAGAAGATATATTAAATCCGGATATGTTTGGATTTACTCCTTTTCACGTTTTGAAACTTCGCTGAATTAGACCGCTACTTCCAAATGGCGTACGTGACCAGATACTATCACCGCGTACACGTCCTGAGACGCGCATGTGAAGTCATGTGACTTGAAAACAACACTTCCAATTGGTTCTTAGTAGTTTCTATTCTGCAATTTACACGGAGGACTCCACCCACTCCTCTCACTATCTTTTCTACTCTCAAAAGAGAACAACGTTCAACACCCTTCGGAAGACTTTGCTGAAATGGCTGCCGCCCCGCATTCATCTTCCGAATCTGAAGGAAATGAGCGACTACCTTTAAAAAGAAAAAAAGAATCTTTTATTTGGCAATTTTTCACTTATCCTGAAGAACAAAAGAAAGTGAATGCGTCAAAAGTTACCTGCACGATATGCAATTCGGTTATCTCAAGAGGAAATCCAAGAAAAAAATATTCCTTTTCCATACATACCATGGTGCGGCATGTCAAACAAGTGCACCCTGTGGAATTTGCACAGGCATCGACAAGAGCCCTGGCCACGCTATTACCATCAGAGGTGGCCAGCACATCTTCTGGTTGACGACCTGTATCACCATCGAGTGCTGTGATGGACTTGAGACCATATCTTGCAAAGGTGCACATGAAATGCAACGAGTGTGGAGAAATTCTTCTGTACGGAGAGCAGAGCCTCATTCTTACTAAACTAAAAATTGAGAGTCATAAATGCCCCGAGAAAAGATAAATTTCTTCATTTCATTTTGATCCTGTGTCACACATGAAAATGTTGTTGCAAGTTTAAAAAATCAAAAACAACATAACACTTGTTTTAAAAAAAAAGAAAGAAAAAAAAAGTTCTTTTCAGAACTAACTCATTCTACCAAAAAGAGCTCCAGGAGCATATTATAAAGGGGGTTTATCTCTGCTTTTTTGGCTTTCGTTCGTGCGCGACCGTGTGCGCGCACCCGCCTATATATTTCGTGAAAACTTTGCAATCTGAACTTATTACATTTCTTCATAGACCCATCAAAGAACTTATACTACGTCAAAGACACTAAACCTAGGCTTCTTTTTTATTATTATGAAAATTTACATTAAATGGAGCCGAATGTCTTTTTAAACTTTCGTGCGTGACCGAATGTACACACCTTGCTATTTTTAAAAAAAATATAAAAGGTTTTATACTTTAACAATTGTATGCTTGAATCGAGCTCAGAAGATATATTAAATCCGGATGTGTTTGGATTTACTCCTTTACACGTTTTGAAACTTAGCTGAATTAGACCGCTACTTCCAAATGGCGTACGTGACCAGATACTGTCACCGCCTACACGTCCCGAGACGCGCATGTGAAGTCATGTGACTCGAAAACAACACTTCCAATTGGTTCTTAGTAGTTTCTATTCTGCAATTTACACAGAGGACTCCACCCACTCCTCTCACTATCTTTTCTACTCTCAAAAGAGAACGACGTTCAACACCCTTCGGAAGACTTTGCTGAAATGGCTGCCGCCCCGCATTCATCTTCCGAATCTGAAGGAAATGAGCGACTACCTTTAAAAAGAAAAAAGGAATCTTTTATTTGGCAATTTTTCACTTATCCTGAAGAACAAAAAAAAGTGAATGCGTCAAAAGTTACCTGCACGATATGCAATTCGGTTCTCTCAAGAGGAAATCCAAGAAAAAAATATTCCTTTTCCATACATACCATGGTGCGGCATGTCAAACAAGTGCACCCTGTGGAATTTGCACAGGCATCGACAAGAGCCCTGGCCACGCTATTACCATCAGAGGTGGTCCCTGAGATTCTTAGATGTCACTGCCTTCCACAAATGGCATAAGTCCTGGATGTTCGGTGCCATACTTGAGGGTTTGACCTAAAGACACGTCCTGCGGTGCCCTGGTCCAAAATCAAACAACATAACACTTGTTTTTAAAAAAAAAAAAAGTTATTTGCAGAACTAACTCATTGTACCAAAAACAGCTCCAGGAGCATATTATAAAGGGGGTTTATCTCCGCTTTTTTGGCTTTCGTTCGTGCGCGACCGTGTGCGCGCACCCGCCTATATATTTTGTGAAAACTTTGCAATCTGAACTTATTAAATTTCTTCATAGACCCATCAAAGAACTTATACTACGTCAAAGACAGTAAACCTAGGCTTCTTTTTTATTATTATGAAAATTTTCATTAAATGGAGCCGAATGTCTTTTTAAACTTTCGTGTGTGACCGAATGTACACACCTTGGTATTTTAAAAAAAAATATAAAAGGTTTTATACTTTAACAATTGTATGCTTGATTCCAGCTCAGAAGATATATTAAATCCGGATATATTTGGATTTACTCCTTTTCACGTTTTGAAACTTCGCTGAATTAGACCGCTACTTCCAAATGGCGTACGTGACCAGATACTATCACCGCGTACACGTCCTGAGACGCGCATGTGAAGTCATGTGACTTCACAACAACACTTCCAATTGGTTCTTAGTAGTTTCTATTCTGCAATTTACACGAAGCACTCCACCCACTTCTCTCACATCTCTACCCTGTTATCTGCAATTGTGAACATCAAAAGGAGCTGCGCTACGCCCCTGTAAGAGGCCTCACTCCCACTGCTGCAACGGCTTGGCAGTCCTCCAGATGCACAGGAACAGCCCCTCCGATCCATTGAAGTTCTCTGTCGTTAGAGGCCTCACTCCCACTGCTGCAACGGCTTGACAGTCCTCCAGATGCACAGGAACAGCCCCTCCGATCCATTGACGTTCTGTGTCGGTCTCAATACCACTTACGAAATGAAAATAAGCACTGAAGAATATTTATGCTGTAGCAGGAGGAGTACTACATGCTTGCAGAATGCATTCTATTACCTATAAAAAAGTGAAACACCCACGCTACAATCATATAGAATACTTCCTCTAAAGAAGCCTGTGAATAACTTTCGAACATCAGGTTAACCTTTTTTTACTCTGTCATCATTGTTAAAGATAAGTATTTACAATACTATATTAAACAATGCCATGATTTTTCCTTTTTAATTTTAAAAATCTTGCAATCTTTCACAAACCCAATACTCATGGCTACTTTTTCGTGACAAAAATCTTGCAATATTACATACCTACATAGAATAACAGAAAAAACATAAAACTACAAAGGCCAAACAGTCTACTAAACGCGGATTTGTAACCTATGGGGCAGATTCATGTTAACTACTTCATACCCAGATATGCACCATTTAATGTGCACCACAGTATGGTAGTGCTCCGTTACCCATGGTGTGCCACATTTGAAATGTGGCGCACCATGGTACAAAAACACCATATATGCGTAACACATCTGTGCTCAAAAACTAATACATTGCTAGAGTTGCATCGCAACTGTGATGCAGCTCCAGCAAGGCTCACCAATGCACTATATTCACAATGCTACGTCAATACCTACGCCTGCTTCAAGCACATGCACAGTTTTGAAACAGCATGGGCCTGAAAGTCACTGAGTGAAATATCATACATTACACTTTCAAGACGCATTCCTTCAGAGGAACACTTACCGGTTATTAGAGGTAGATCGTCCGACTCCACCGGAGGAGACCCCTAATAAAAAAGACATATATAAAATGCGGACTAGCCACTGTATCGTGCTAGCAAACTTTAACTTAAAAATCGTTAGAAAAAACAAAAGGAATCAAGCAAAATCAGTAGGCCACTGATAGGATCTCTTTTTCACCTCGCTAAAATAGAAACATTAGGAACAACCCCTCATGAGAAATATGAAACTAGTGAGAGAAACCGAGCTCGACGCCATGATGGCTGCAAGATAGCTCGGCTCCGCCGCCCACCCCGCCAAAAATAACGACAAACCCTATACAAATATTATAAATAAATACAACACACCAGCAAAGTAACAGGGTAAAACGTTTTATTAAATAACTATTTACATGGCAGCCTGCTGCAACATCGATCCAAATGCATGACACTGTTCCTGTCAAGGTAGCATAGCTGGCGGCCTAGGGGTGGAGGACCGTTGTGCAAATACCCCGGGGAAGACTCTGCATATGCTTGGTCCCTGAGATTCTTCGATGTCACTGCCTTCCATAAATGTCATAAGTCCTGGATGTTGGGTGCCATAGTTGAGGGTTTCACCTAAAGACACGTCCTGCGGTGCCCTGGTCCAACCATCACATATACCTGCGCCAGGAGACGGCGTGGGGTGCACTGGAAGGGAGAGGCGGCGCGAACGAGCCTCCCCCACCTCCCCAGGTGGAGGTTTCTCAGCTGCACCCCAGCGCTTCACTCGACAAGATGAGTTGCGCCCGCTCCTGCGGCACAGTGCCTCGCTCGGCCAGCTGAATTACGCCTGCTCTTGCTATTACAGCGTCTCACCCGCCATCCGGCTGAATTGCACCCACTCTTCCGGTACAGCGAAAGGCGGCTGCCACGGAGCTCAGGAAATGGCGGTCGGCTCCACAGACTTGGGCCTGGCCTGCAAGGATGGCTCTGGACAACCCTGGAACTCGGACGCTTGACTGCTACGGCATGGGCCCCATTCCCAAAAGAGTCCCCTCAGCCTTGAAGATACTACAAGAGTCACCGGGGCCCCCGACTCCCGCAGACTTCCGGTGGGCAGCTTCTGCCATGATTGCTCGCAGAATGGCCACGACGTAGCCACGAGGTGCTCTCATGCTGACGCCAGCTTCAGTCTGAAACATCCAGAAACACTGTAGTATCGCGTTGTTGCGTAATGCGTCATATGACGCGCCGCGTTAGCGCAACCGGTGCGCGAAGCGCAGCTTCCCGGAAGCGATCCGGGGCACGGCACGAAGCCCGTAACGTAAGCATAACAGGTCATGTGACTTGTTAATAAAACTTTTCATTGGTTCATTTCACTTTTGGTTTCCTAATGATGTAAGGCTAGGTCATGTGACCTAAAAGTAACACTTTTCATTGGTTTAGAACTAAACCACACCTCTTCAGGTGGTGGTGGAGCAAGAGGTGCCCCCCCTCCCCACCTTCATGTTGCCTGATTCGGCCAGCTCAATCGATCGAGCATGAGACTCTGTTGTGATCTGAAGAACCGCTGCCTGCGGTGCCTCACAGAACCGCTTAATAAAGGCCCCCGAGGGGCGGTGTAGTGGCGCGGACTGGGAGGGGCTGCTTATCTCCTACCCCGTCCCCAAGTCTCGCTTGGCCAGCTGAGTTCCGATCACTCTTGCGGCCTACGACATGGAGAGGCCGAGGCGTTGACTAGGCGGGACCTCCGACCGCAACCACAGCGCCAACGATCGCTGCTGACGGAGGGGAGCCTTGCCGGTGAGAGCCACTGATCTAAAGAACCGCTGCCTGCGATGCCTCCCTGAACAGCTTAACGGAGGCCCCCGAGGGACGGTGTGGTAGCGCGGACTGGGATGGGGCGCTTGGCTCCTGCGCCCTCCCCAAGTCTCGCTCGGCCAGCTGAGTTTCGCCCACTCTTGCGGCCTACCACATGGAGAGGCCGGGGCGTTATGGATCAGTATAAGCAAATTGATCTCAGTCTTGTTGCACTGGTGTGGCCTGAGATCGCCCCCGACATAAGCGGCCGGGGTCCGGCGGAACTTTTAGCCTTTTGGTGACTCTTGTCTTCTGGACCTTGTCCCAAAATCCGTTTGACCTGAAGACACGTCCTGCGGTGCCCTCGCAATGCGGCCTGGTCCCTGAATGTGTGCAGGGGGACGGTATTGATTGGATCAAGATGGCGGCTTCACACAAAGCTGACTCAAGTGTTGCTGCTGATGCTATGCAGACAAAAACTGGTTTTCAGTTTGTACATTCTTCAGGCTTTTTCTTCATAAATGTAACAATATGAGACTCACTAGGAGAACGGCCGTTTATCTTTCCTTTCAAAATGCTGCCAACAATATTTTCTGAATGGAAGACACCATCTGAGATCGCCCCCGACATAGGCGGCCGGCCCCCGGGGTCCGGCAGGACTTTTAGCCTTTTGGTGACTCTTGTCTTCTGGACCTTGTCCCACAATCCGTTTGACCTGAAGACACGTCCTGCGGTGCCCTCGCAATGCGGCCTGGTCCCTGAAGGTGTGCAGGGGGACGGTATTGATTGCATCAAGATGGCGGCTTCACACAAAGGTGACTCAAGGGTTGCTGCTGAAGCTATGCAGACAAAAACTGGTTTTCAGTTTGTACATTCTTCAGGCTTTTTCTTCATAAATGTAACAATGTGAGACTCACTAGGAGAACGGCCGTTTATCTTTCCTTTCAAAATGCTGCCAACAATATTTTCTGAATGGAAGACACCATCTTGTAGCATAAAGGGCTGCGTCAAGAGTGGTATTGCCCAGAATGTCTTGTTTTCTAGTGCTCGTAATGACGAAGCCAGAACTGCCGAAAGGGATTCTGGTCCTGCCGCTACTTATTGGACACATTGAACTATACTCTGGTCCTGCCTGACCTCGACCAAAATGGCGCCAGTATGGGAGCGAATTGCAACTCCTTATGACGTTCTAGTTACTTAGCCTTGACGTTATGGGAGGATGTATGCGGTCTTTATGCACATTGCGGGCGGGGAAGGGTACTGACTAGGAATACGGACAACCCTATTGATGTCGATTTTTCATTATTGATTATTGTATTAATAAAGCTTCGAAATAATGTTACCCATGATACTCGCCCATGGTATGCGTATTGACGATTTTATTGTAACTGATCCTGTTATACTTTCAATTAAAAAATCAACCTTCACTGATCCTGCAACCGTTTGTCACGTTTAGTTTTTTCAATTAAATGGCTTGCTTGTTACATACTCCTATACCCTTGGCTTTTGAAAGACACCATCTTGTAGAATAAAAGGCTGCGTCAAGGATGGTATTGCCCAGAATGTCTTGTTTTCTAGTGCTCGTAATAACGAAGCCAGAACTGCCTTGGTATATTCCAATATATGCCAAAGACAGAAATGGAATTAGTCCAATCAACATTGTGCACAAATTGAGAAAGCAAGGAGACATGTTAATAAATCTGTTTCTGCTTTCCTCAGAGATTATAGCATGGGTTCTATTTACCACAACAACTTGCGTTACCACATGCAAGACATCTATAGGACAGATGGTGTTCATTTCACGGATGAGGGAAACAGAATCTTCCTCTGCAACATCAGACTCTGCATCGGTACTTACTTATAAATGCAAAAAAAACTCAATTAACACAAGGGCTCTTTTCAGAGCCACCTTATATCAAAGCACTCAAACTTCTGATTTATCTCCATTTTCACACTCTTGTAAATAGGGGTGCGCGCCCGGGTGCGTGCACCCCACAACTTAAAAAAAAAAAAATATATATATTTTCGCGTTTAAGGGCCTTACTGCACACCCTGAGAGAACCTACGCAGCAAAACAATCTCTACCTTCTCCCCTTTCCATGTTCCAACGCTTTGAAATGACAATATATTTACTCGCAGTGACAAAATGGCGGTCAACACTTCCTGATTTCCTTCGAATCGAACGTTAACAGACGTCACGCAGCAAAAAAAAAATTCCGCTCGCGCGCAGCCGTTTGAGTGCGCGCACCCGTGCGGGCTTATAGATATATAATTGACTTTAAGTTTAATTTTCTCAGCAACTACTGAACAGATTTACACCATTCCAAAAAAAGCGTAATCTGCGAGCCGGACTCTACAGTTTTCCCAAATTTCTTATAAATCCATTCAGCCGTTCCACCTGTAGCCGTGTCTAAACGTCCTATGGAAAATAACATGGAGAAAACACGTTTTGGGACCCCCCCCTTTTATCTGAGCCCCCACTTCACCAATCCCCCCCAAACTTTCAGGGAAGGAGGGCAGCGGACCGAGCCATCTTCTTTGAGAAATTCGCAAAGATTCATCCACCAGGGCCAAAGTTAATCCACATAGAATGTTGAGGATTTCCTATGGAAACTAGGTCCTAACTATTTTGTATTCAAATTTACATTTCAGTTGGTTGTCCCTCACAATATTCTCAATGTCACATAAAAGTCACCCATCACCCACTGCCATCTCTGGCTGTTTCCATGGTAACACCTCATTCTGCACCTGGCTGAAGGCACAGGTCAAAAGTTCATATCTCAACGTTCTACAGCAAACTAACAACACTGTTTTCCCTCCAGAAACACCTTCCTATCCACAGCTCTGTTACATGTCATTTTTTTCACACCCAATACTACTTTTTCTTTTACATAACATTAACATGCAACGTAGTCTTCAATCTTCACGTATTAGAATCAACCAATCATTTTTCGTTTTTCAACCACACCAAGCTTCATCCATTTTTTTATCCTGACTTTCAGCTTCTAACTGCCATTCCACTTCCAGAACCCATCGGAGTACGAGTGCATCTGCCTTGAAAATGAAGGTTTGGCTTTTAGGACACAGCTATATTCACTGGAGTGGAAAATATGCAGCAAGCAGACGAATTTCCAACCTTGATTTACCAAATGTGCAGATAACGTGGATTGGGCAAAGAGGATTAAGATGTCACCAATTAATACCATTGGTGAAAACTTTTATGCATCTCCCAGAACCAGACCTTATAATTGTGCACTGTGGTGGGAACAAGCTTGGCACATTGACTGAGGTAGGTCTGGAAATGCTTCTAAAAGACACCTTTCGACAATTGATGACACTTTTTCCTCGAACTGCCTTGGTATATTCCAATATATGCCAAAGACAGAAATGGAATTGGTCCAATCAACATTGTGCACAAATTGAGAAAGCAAGGAGACATGTTAATAAATCTGTTTCTGCTTTCCTCAGAGATTATAGCATGGGTTCTATTTACCACAACAACTTGCGTTACCACATGCAAGACATCTATAGGACAGATGGTGTTCATTTCACGGATGAGGGAAACAGAATCTTCCTCTGCAACATCAGACTCTGCATCGGTACTTACTTATAAATGCAGAAAAAACTCAATTAACACAAGGGCTCTTTTCAGAGCCACCTTATATCAAAGCACTCAAACTTCTGATTTATCTCCATTTTCACACTCTTGTAAATAGGTGTGCGCGCCCGGGTGCGTGCACCCCGCAACTTTAAAAAAAATATATATATATATATTTTTGCGTTTAAGGTCCTTACTGCACACCCTGAGAGAACCTACGCAGCAAAACAATCTCTACCTTCTCTCCTTTCCATGTTCCAACGCTTTGAAATGACAATATATTTACTCGCAGTGACAAAATGGCGGTCAACACTTCCTGATTTCCTTCGAATCGAACGTTAACAGACGTCACGCAGCAAAAAAAAATTCCGCTCGCGCGCAGCCGCTTGAGTGCACGCACCCGTGCGCGCTTATAGATATATAATTGACTTTAAGTTTAATTTTCTCAGCAACTACTGAACAGATTTACACCATTCCAAAAAAAGCGTAATCTGCGAGCCGGACTCTACAGTTTTCCCAAATTTCTTATAAATCCATTCAGCCGTTTGACCTGTAGCCGTGTCTAAACGTCCTATGGAAAATAACAAGGAGAAAACACGTTTTGGGACCCCCCTTTTATCTGAGCCCCCACTTCACCAATCCCCCCCAAACTTTCAGGGAAGGAGCGCAGCGGACCGAGCCATCTTCTTTGAGAAATTCGCAAAGATTCATCCACCAGGGCCAAAGTTAATCCAAATAGAATGTTGAGGATTTCCTATGGAAACTAGGTCCTAACTATAACTACCTACTGGCGACCGCCAGTAGGTAATATATATATATATATATATATATATATATATATATATATATATATATATATATATATATATATATATATATATATATATATATATATATATATATATATATATATATATATATGTATATATATATATATATATATTCACTGAAAAAACCATAGGTTATAGACCATATATAGTTAGGAATTAGCATTTACAAAACCTTGAAAATTCACTGAAAAAACCATAGGTTATACACCATATATAGTTAGGAATTAGCATTTAAAAAACCTTATTTTACTCACACAAAACCATTGAAATTCCATATATAGTTAGTTGTACTAACTATATATCGCGCACCCGCAATCCACTGCTGATCATGTCACATATTACATCATTCATGACATGGTCAGTGACATCACTGATGACATCACTGATGACATCTCAAATGACATCACTGATGACATCACTGATGACATCTCAAATGACATCACTGATGACAACATCCAGTGACTGTATTTTTCTGTAAAGTTAAAATATGTCTTACATATTTAAGAATGAGTGGATGTATAAGTGTCTGGATGAAGGATTTAGTAGGTGCATGACTGACTGTATGAATGAGTGATTAAATGTGTCTCACTGAGTGCATGGGTTAGTGACTAAACTGTCTTAATTTGTGCATCATTATGTCTGTTGTTCTGAAAACTGCTGCATGTGTTGTTCAGTAGCTATATGAGTAACTATATGGGTTATTGATTGGTTGCCCAAGTATTTGTATGGGAGACTGAGTGTGTGTGTGGGTGGCTGGGAGGTGTATGACTCTGTGCATAGATGTGTGACCAGTTGATTCACTAGATGTATGGGTTCAAAAGTGCATGTGGAAACAGCTGTATGGGCGGTTGACTGTGTGCATCAGTGTATTGGTGAGTGAATGGATATCTCAGTGCTACATGTCAAAGTAAGTACATATGTAAAACACAGTACATGTGAGAGTTGACATATATAAATAACTGTGCAAAAGAGCCAGTGAATGTGTGAGTGGCTGTATGGATCATTGTGAACTTGTATCAGGGATTGTATAAGAGAGTAAATATGTGTTAGTATATGTTTGAATAAGTAAGGTGTGTATAACTGTATAGTTGAGGAAATGGAGGTGTGATTGATTCTTTGCATGACTGACTAGGTGTGTGTGTAACTCCATGGATGAGTGACAGTCTGTGAGTGTCTGTTTACACTGAGTGTATCTAAGGTTATATTAGAGTCTGAAGAGCTTCATCGTATTATCACATGAATGATGTCATCAGTGATGTGATCAGTAATGTCAAATGAGATGTCATCAGTGATGTCATCAGTGATGTCATTTGAGATGTCATCAGTGATGTCATCAGTGATGTCATTTGAGATGTCATCAGTGATGTCATCAGTGATGTCACTGACCATGTCATGAATGAAGTAATATGTGACATGATCAGCAGTGGATTGCGGGTGCGCGATATATAGTTAGTACAACTAACTATATATGGAATTTCAATGGTTTTGTGTGAGTAAAATAAGGTTTTTTAAATGCTAATTCCTAACTATATATGGTGTATAACCTATGGTTTTTTCAGTGAATTTTCAAGGTTTTGTAAATGCTAATTCCTAACTATATATGGTCTATAACCTATGGTTTTTTCAGTGAATTTCATTGGTTTTTTAAAAGCTAATATCTATAGCTGTAAAATGTATTCTTCTTTAAATTCAAAAATATATTTTATATGTTTATTAATAATTGTTTTTTAAATATTTTTTTTGTTTCGCTCCCGGTCCGCGAACCGGAAAGCTTTCCGTTAGCTCAAATTGATGCCGCGACCCGGTCCGCGAACCGGTAAACGTTCCGTTTGCGCAACTGCCGCTTTAGAAATCAACATCGTGACGCGTCGCGAAAGCGCGACGTATCGCGTTGCCGCGTAATGCGTCTTATGACGTACCGCGTTAGCGCACCCGGAAGTGCCCCGGGGTGCGGACCGAGGCGCGAAACGCAGCTCCCCGGAAGCGATCCGCGGCGCGTCGCGAAAGCGCGACGTATCGCGTTGCCGCGTAATGCGTCTTATGACGTACCGCGTTAGCGCACCCGGAAGTGCCCCGGGGCGCGGACCGAGGCGCGAAGCGCAGCGACCCGGAAGCGATCCGGGGCGCGTTCCGCAGCGCGTAACGTAAGCATAACAGGTCATGTGACTTGTTAATAACACTTTTCATTGGTTCATTTCACTTTTGGTTTCATAATCATGTAAGGCTAGGTCAGGTGACCTAAAAATAACACTTTTCATTGGTTGAGAACTATTGTTTTTCCCAAATGATGAAAACCCCTCCTTCTTTCCTCACTCTGACTTTCATCATTGTGAGAGGAAGACCTTTATTAATACTTGAGAACTGGCTTCAGTAGTTGCTTCAGCTGGTGCACCCCCTCCACCACCTCCACCTCCTCATGGGAAGAGAGGACCACCTCCCCAGGTCATGACCAACACAGAGGAGGAAGAAGAAGAAATAGAGGAAGAGGAGAGAGAAGAACCACAGTTCTTGGAAGAGATGCCCCGGGTTTCCCATAGGAAAGCCAGTTTCATCTGGCAGTTTTATTCAATCCCTCCAGGGCAAAAGAAAGTGAATGCGAGGTATGTCACCTGCCTCATCTGCAAAGATAAATTATCAAGAGGGACTGATAAAAAGTATAGTTATGGGAACTATACCATGCATAGGCACATGACCAGGAGGCATCCACTCAATTATAGCCGGGCGGAAATACGGGATATGGAACAAAATCCAACATCAACTCCTGTGGCCAGGTCAAGATCGTCAATATCATTGACACCAGCAGAGGCACGGGAAACTGTGCCAAACATCCAAGAGAATTTTGGCCACATGAAACATACTTGTATGCACTGTGGTGCGTTGATAGCATGTGGTAATATGAGTATAAATGCCATCAACCTGGCTTATGAAAATCATAATTGCCCTAACCGCCCCGAGTAATTTTTTTTTGCTCCTGTTGAGCCCTTTTCAATGCCTGTTTTTTGTGGTTTCCCCCCCCCCAAAAAACCAAAAAAAATATAAAATCGTTCAAAAAATACAAAAAAAACAAAAAATGTTCCAAAAAAAAAATATATATATAAAACAACAAAAACATTTAAAAAAAAGTTCTTTTCAGAACTACCTCCCCTTTCAAAAAAAATTGCTAGAATGTTTAGCACTCTGGCAAGCTCTATTTCTTTTGGTTCGCTTCCCGGTTAGCTTCCCGGTACGCGGACCGGGAGCTAACCAAAAAAAAAAAAAAAAAAAAAAGAAGAGTAAGTATAAGGAAAGTAAACAGAGAGTGATGTTAAAAGAAAGACAGCTATAGGGAGTAAAGAAGAGATACTGTTTAATAGATCTATTTACCGAAGAAAAGACGGAAGAGGGTATAATTGTGAAAAACAAAATAGATAAGGAAGTGAAAGAAAAAAAAAGACAGTAGAACAATAACAAAGAAGAGTTTCTTGGAGAATGTGAGTGAATGTTCAAAATAAGATTAAAACATGGGGAATAACAGAGAGAAAAAATAGAAAACAGAAAACAAAAAATAACAGAAAAAGATTAATTGAAACAGCAAAGAAATGTAATAACATAGAGCCATATCATCAACATAGGCAATAAAAGTTTTGCAGCTTTTATCGGCAGAAATGTGTCGCTAAAGCCGCTTTTGCGGCAGAAAACTGCCGCTAAAACCACTTTTGCACCAGTTTTCTGCCAATAAAAACAGCAATAATTTTATTGGCTGTGTTCATAATATGCCCCTTAGTGTGCTTCAACTACACAGAGAAAGCATTATGAACAAGTAGTGATAGAGTGATCAGTCAAAGACACTAAGAGTAATAGAGACGGAGTGAGTGAACAAGAGTGAGGAACTATGAGAAGAGAGGGACTGAGAAAAAGAGTGGAAGGAGTTGAGTAAGTAGGTAATAGAGAAAGGAATGAGGGAAGTAGCAAAGGCAGGAAACTGAGGGTTAAAGAAATGAAGCAGTGGAACTAATAGAAGTTAAATGTGATAGAAATGTAACGAAAAGAGTACAAAACATTTACCTTATAATTGTCGTTAAATTACTCACTTTTTGTTTTTATACTTTCAATCTGTGAAAGAGAGAACAAACATTTGAAAAATATTAAAACATGTATTTAAAAATTACAAAAGACAAGGGAAAAGATTGAAGGACAAACAGTTTTTCAACAACTTTGACACTTACAGAAGCTTCTGCTTCTCCAGGCCCCCTACACAGTCCTAAAGATATACATTTTAAACTAACAGTATCTTGATGCAGATGAAGTGAGGCCTATCTTAAAACATGGTGCATCTTTTGCATTGCTGTTGTCTCAGAAAAGTGTCGCAAGACACTAAAATTTTAAATGATTGCTTCAGGATGCCAATAAGATGTGTCCTATCCAGAGGTTTGTTTGAGGTGAGGCCTACTCAGGGTTGCAGATGAAATTTAGAGTTCTTGAAGAGTACAGAGAAGATAATACATTTGCAGGCCTACCAATGAAGTGAGTCATGTCCACTGCACTCTTGAACAAAGGCCAAACCTCCTCTGTTTCCCTGGACAGACCTAAACTTGATCTGCACAATGTGATTCGTAATGATAGGAAACACAGGTGATGTAATTGAAATACGTGCAATTTCTTTTGCTCATTTCACAATCACATCACTTGTGTTTCCTTTGCTTAGGTATCTCATTGTGCAGATGTAGTCCAGCATATGAAAGAGTACGCAGAAGTGCAGCACTGCATGCAACAACTTTGACACTTACAGAAGCCTCACCTTCTCCATGCCTCCTACACAGTTCTACATATACATCATAAATGCAAACAGTACAGAATTAATTATACATGTTAAATGGTTTATTTTTGCTGTTCTCAGAATGTATCAAAATTCACTAAAAACAGTGACTTGAAGGTATTCATCATATAACAGCGGGGAAAAAAAACACAATCAAAATGATTGTGTTTAAAAAACCCATACAACATAACAAATCAGAATTCAGAACTCCTTAAAGTTAACTTACTTTCCATGACGTCAAAGGATGTCCTATGAACAGCTTACACTCTGTTGTGCTGTTATTACTTTCAGCCCGCCACTTTCTGAAAGAAAACCTCCATTGTTTTTAAAAACATGTTACATGCAATAAATGACTTCTTGCTCTCTACCACAAGTTTCCACAAGGCCAAATCTTGTCAGAGCCATTTATAACTCTTGGATTTGTTGTAAGCCAATCCCGTCATTTGGCATTTCTGCAACTTTCAGAATTAAAATGTTGAAGATCATTTTCACAATCCTGGAATAGTAATATCTTCCCCTTCTTGCTCAGTCATGTTCTACATTTCCTATGACACTGATACTGCTTACTATGAAGCAGACTTACACTACCTCTATGACTACTATAATTATTTAATTCTCTACATCACTTTTAATCACAAAGCAATGTAAAACAGTAGACAGCATTGCAGACTTACATTCCCTCTACTCTATGTTTTGATTGGCTGCTTCAATTAGCTTATAAAAAGAAATAGTTTTTCTGAACTCATTCAAAGTGCACTTATTTCTCCATGACGTCCAGTCTTATGGTTAGAAGTTATGTCTCTGAACTACACTTATCCTCAAGGCCAAATCGTGTAGGAGCCATTAGAACTTCTTGAAATTCCACAGAGCACATCCCGAGATTCTTTCCCTAAAATTTTGGTTTTAAAAACACCAGGTAAGAGTTTTTAAGGTCATACGGCAATTTTTTTTTGAAAATTAAAACAGAATCATTGCAAAATGACCAGCCATTTCTAGACTTTAAATAAGCTGTGTAATGTCCTGATGTTATTGAAGGACCGTCATGATATATAATTGCTGCAGTTACAAAAGTCCTTCCTGATATTGACAACTGCGAAGCCACAAAATTTTTAATTAAAGTTGTCAATTTTGTTCCATCAGGCCTACATCGTTGGAACATTAAAATGACATACTGGCCATATGTTCGTATAAATAATGTGGACATCATTTCAGATTTACATTGGCTACACTCCATGTTGTGATCAGCTGCTTTTACTAGCTTATTAAAGGAGACTGATTTACTGTCTGGCAAAGTTAAATATATAAATCTTTCTGAGTCTACACTAGTAGTACTTGATACCATACAGTTCTCGCAGTCATGCTGCCATTGATAAGAAAGCCCAAACAGCTGATCTACATCTACACCTTCAGCATGCAATACATCAAGCATATACATTAAAAACTCCTGACAATCTTGCTGAATATTTTGAGAGAATTGTGTTTGGCCTGAACATCTGTCTAACAGATTTCGAATTTCAGACACACTTTCTATGTTTGTTCTATCAGTGCTACATTTCTCTAACACAGAATTTAACAAACTGCAAAATCTTTGATCAGAATTGACCACAATCTCTTCTTTTACATTTTCTAGAGAAAACAAAACATTAACCACTACATTAGCATAGCAGTTGACACCAGAACTGTTTTCAAATTGAAAACCAACAACATCTTCAACATAATCCTTTTTGTTTCTGCTTATAATTTCAGGTTCATCGACTTTTCGTCTTTTTGCTACAACCTCCCCAGTATTGGTCACATTTCTTCATTTCCGGCCTACCACACGTTTCTCAAACAAAGGATATTGAGGCAAATGTGGTGCATACTCTCTTCTTAACCTATTGTATTCCTTAACACAATCTAGATCCGCACAAATGCTTGTGATATCACACTCAATCAAGTACAATGCCGATAAAGTTCTAACTCGTGACAATGCCACATATGCCATACCCTCCTTGAAGACAGAACTGCCAATATTCACCAATGCACTGTCTACACTTAAACCTTGCGATTTATGGATTGTCACCGCATATGCCAAGCAAACAGGAAACTG
Organism: Lissotriton helveticus; assembly: GCF_964261635.1. Lineage (NCBI taxonomy): Eukaryota > Metazoa > Chordata > Amphibia > Caudata > Salamandridae > Lissotriton > Lissotriton helveticus. The sequence goes on from NC_136059.1 coordinate 1,712,767,737, forward strand.
CTTACGGCGAACATATAAGTCTTTTACAAGCAAAAATCTAGCAGAACAACGACCAATTAGCTGTACTTCCTCAATGCCATCAAATTTAATTTTTAAAATTCAATTCCATCTCTTTTTCTGTATTTTACAAAATCAACAACATTACCCATTGATCCATTTACCAGACCTCTTTCAACATGTAAATTCCTTCTTAAAATTATACGGCAGTTCAAGCACACATTCAGAGTCTTTTCAAAACCTGCAGTTTTAGATATACTCTTCTCTAATGAATCCAATTTTGTTTTCAGATTCTCAGACAAAATAATTGTTGATCCCATATGCTCTACTCTGTCAATAGCTTCCAGTTTCACAATCTCTTGCTTTTCTAAATGCAACATTTTGTTGTTGAATTTGGCACATTCTGCAAGAGTTGGCATCAAACATATTCCAGATTTCTTCTCAGTAATTTTCTGAAAAATATTCTCAGGCACAACATCTTGTTCTGGATATAAATTTGACAGTAATCGTGCATGTAAAGCTTCTTTCCCATGCTCGGTCACTTTTCCAATTCTAACATCTTGTAGAATAGTCTTGTAAACTTCATCCTTCGCCTGACGCATATTTTCATGCAGTTCAGCATAATTGAAGTTTAACCATATATTGACGTTGCCAATGCTGCCTAGGCACTTCCTGGTATCTTCATGCGTGAGCATTTTGAACACAGGTTGCCCTTTCACTGGTGTCAGCTGCAGAAGATCTCCGAAAACAATGATGTGTTTGCCACCAAATAACACATCATACTCTGTTTTGAGAACTTCTTGCATTCTCAAATGCACAAAGGCAAGCATGACATTGGAAACCATGCTTACTTCGTCAATGATAAGAAGTTTCATTTTCCTCAAGATTCTTGAAACTTCAAAACAAGCATCTCCAGATAGCTTGTGATATTGTAATTTGTTTTCATGCTCCACTGGCAGCATCAGTAAACGATGTAAAGTAATCCCTTTAATGTTATGTGCTGCCAGTCCAGTTGGAGCGGTGACAACCCAAGACAGCGATGACTCTGTCCTTTCCTGCAAATAGCATGAAATTGCTTTAATGAGGAAACTTTTTCCAGTTCCCGCTTCTCCACTCACGTACAGTAGGACAGGCTTCAACGACGTACATGAGCACTCTTTCTTGTCATGACTTAATCCATGATCAATTTGCATGGTAACTTCGTCATATATTTTCCTCTGCTCAACGTTGAGTTGTCTTTCCAACTCTTCTAAGTTAACCGCATCCTCCTGAGCATGTGCCATGGCTCTTTCCACTTCATTCATAGCAGTGGCAGCTTCATTCGATAACAGGTCCTCCTAGTGGATCCTGACTCAATGAAGCAGAACTCTGACTGTCCTGAGAACTGTCTCTGGCAATCTCGGCTGCAATCATTGCTTCCTGCTCAATTTCCGCATTCAACATTTGTACATATTTGGGAAAAGCAGGACATTCTATGGTCTCCTTGGCGGCATTGAAAGAGTCTTCGTAACAGAGAAAATCTCCAAGCAGTTCCTCTTCTGCACGCCAAGGCTTGAAAAGTTGCAAAAGTGCTAAATAGAAAAACTCCTTTTTTTCAGGAGATTCGCCACTCAATTTTCGATGGTTTACCAAGTGGCATTTTCTTTGCTTGACCAGACATCCCTGACTTCCTATTACAGCATACACTCCTTTCTCAGTATCTTCTTTGATGTTCCTCTTGAATATGTAATTTTGAAGAACCTCATACAGACAAACATTCTCGAGGTGAATGCTTCGATTTGGATAATATGTATCCAACATGTTGGTCTTCAAAATGTCGGTACTGTTTGGCTCCTTTTCCGCCAAATACTCAATTTCCCGCACAGGTTTGAGAACTCGATTACGCGTTGCAGCAAGACCAAGACTCGCCCAAATGATACTCCTGGACTTGGCATAGAGACTTGCTGAAGACAACCGGTCAGAACATTCGTACGCTCCGATTTCTCGATGCGACAACATCTTCAGACTGAAACTGTACAACTTCTTGCTGAGGCTCTTTTCATGGGAAATGTCCTCCCACATATCCTTCAATTCTGTCTTCTCTTTTTTGGTGATGTAAGACGTCACATACCGAGCCACAGCCATACAGTTATCTGCCACAAACTGTATATCCATGTTAGCATTCCACATGGACAAAATCACCGGGTTGTAGTCGTTGATGTACTTGGAGTCTTCGTTCCTCTTCAAATTGTATGTGTTTTTAGGTGATTTCTTCATCACATTATGTCGCAGCGAAGACATCAAACTGTTTACTCTTCCTTTAGAAATCACCGGTCGTGGAAAGCCGAAACGACATTTGGTGTAGAACTTGTCCTTGTTTCGGAATTTACGACGACAGTACTTTCCACATCGATGGCTTTGGAAACGCAGAACTTTTTCTCTTAGGCTTTTCTTCTCCTTTGCGTTTGGAACAGCACACGTAGAATACTGTTGTATAAAACTCATCACTGAGTCTTCTGGATCCGTTCCAAATTTAGGTGCATCCTTGATCCACAGCAACATATGTATATGAGGAGCACCTCTTGCTTGGTACTCCTTTCTCCAGAAGAAATCCAACACCTCTCCAAGAGGTGGATTCTTCTTATTCATGATGAAAGACATCATAGCTTCAAATCTATGATTGAAGTACCTACATACATTGACTGGATCCAAAGAGCACAGTTCTCCGGGTGTCTTGAATTCGATGTTTTCTACGTTAGCATTTGCCTCTCGTAGAAATTCAAGTAAGTCTTCCCAGCCATACTCGGCACAGCTCAGAGTGAGGAACCATGTGGGAGTACCTAAGTTCCTCAGCATACATTTTAAATCACCATGATGACGGTACCAGTACTCATTAGTACCACGCTGACACGCCATGAGATTAATCAGGTGAGAATCCAAAATACTGTCTTGGACATTGACTTTATCCATAAAGTCACTTGCCGAGATGTTTTGCATGTGTATACCACTTTTCAAGATGTGGTTCACTGCATATGACAGTCCAGACAGATCGCTTTCAAACAGGAGATGAAACAAATAAGGAATGCATTGTCGAAACCTAGCATCTCCTGCATACAATCGCAAAGTCCGGTATTCAGAAGCAGGAATTTGATGAGGTCGCTCATCATATCTTCCTCCCTGACCTGTTGGAAAAAGCTGTGGGAAACACCGAGCTTCCAAACTTTCCTCCCAAACACTAATGGGACTCCCTTTGGCTTGTTTCATTTGAAACAACTCAATAGCATTCCCCATGACTTCCTTGGAATGCAAAGGATGAACACTATAATGTTCATATATTTCTTCACTAGTAGAAGTTTCTACTTTCTCAATTTGACCAGCACACAAATCGCTATCCTCTTCCTCACTTACTTCCTCTTCTGCAACATATACATTCTTATAGTATTTATTATTTTTTTTCAAATACAATGTTGCCTTTTTAACTTTCCTAACATCTACTAAATCTTACCATATTTTCTTATTCTTTGTCGGAACCCCATTAACTAAGATAACCAGAGGTTCCTCGTCCACTTTTTCTACTCCAATTGTGTTAATGTTTTTCTTCAAATCTAGAGGCAAATAAACAACTCTTCCCTTTAATCCTCTCTGTAAATCTGATGGAGGCAATTTCCCTGTCTTTGGCTCCCTTCTTACAATAGCCTGAAAGGGATGGATACTTTGAATCAAAATAGATTCATAAGTATTTAAATCCTTCAATTCAGAAGGAATCTCAACCAATTCCAGATTATTATGAACTGCTCTAGCAGGCATCTGGTTTTGATTTAATTTGCAACAACAATAGGTACACACACGTTGATCCAATCCCAAATCAAAACAATTTTCTACCATCAAGTATGTTGCGAAATCCTTCCATTCACTATTATTTTCCCTTTCACTTTTTGCATATAAATCCACTAACTTAGTCTGATTATTATAATAAGTGCGTCGACAACACACACAAGTGAAATTTGGCCTCTCACTTGATTTGACCTGAAACGTGGCAATTTCCCTCTGGAAATTATCTGTACTGGAAACCTGTACACTATCTTCCACATTACCCGCTTCTTCTTGGTCAATTTCAACATTCTCCTCTTTACTTCCAAAGTAACAAAACTCAATTTCTTCACATATATTCTTCACATCTATTTCAGAACCATGCAAAAGAGCAGCACATAATTTTTTAAGCATAATTGCTGGACTCTTAGCATAATACAACATTCTAACTAATTTCCTCACTTTATTATGATGCACTGCTAGCATCCTGAAATGATGAAAAACACTCTGGCATACTCTCCTGGAAAGACAAGCCAGTGAATGACCATGCAAACCTGTCACTTCTCTCACTCTGCAAGGATCTAATTCTTGCAACAACCTTATTTTCTGCTTCAAACTTTTCTTATTAAATGACCGTACAAAATCACAAAGCAAATTGATGGAATCCTGTCGCACACTGCAAATACTACTACACTTCCAGGTGTACACAGGACCCTTAGCACGTCTTCCTAAAACCTCATTACCTAACACCTCTTCTGCCTCTGTTGTCACAAGTTTTTCTTTTTCAACTGGACAACCATCTTTCACTTCATAAGCACGACCACTGGTGTCAACTGCATGCACCAAATCATTATCCTGGAAATAACTCTCCTCATTAAAAAATGCCTCACAGCTTGAACTATGCATCCATTCTCCAGAAAAAACTTCACAAAAATTACTACGATTAACTATTCTCTTCCATCTACTATTTCTTTTGAAATCATAAATTGCCTTGTTTAGCTTCCTAATTCTATTGATTATCAAAATAAATAACTTACGTTTAATTTCAAATGCCTGATCAATAACTTTCTCAACTTTTTTTTTTCTCTTATAAAAAACCACTTTCTGTTGACCTTTCTTAATATTTTTTAACAAATTGCCAATTATCCTGTTGCGGAACATTCGTTTACGAATGTCCCTAAACTGTTGTTTCCTTCTACTATCATGCACAGAGTTATCTCTTGCTCTAGCAGTAACATTTTTGATTGGCCTTTCCTTTCCATTTGAATTGCTTCTCTTTTTCTGGACTGAAACATTTTCTGTAGTAATATTTTTTTTACTGCAAATATTTCTTATGAATGTTTTTGTACTCTTACCCGGTGCTTTCTTGTTGACTTGACAAATCTTTTTGTTAGAGGACTGCTGCTTTTTTTCAATCACCTGCTGTCTTTGACGTTTTGCAGCCTTTCTCAGTCTTTCTTTCGTTGGCATGGTGAAATGTTGAAATGATCTGCAGTTGAATCTGTGGTAAAATATATTAAAAAATGTTATTAACCACTATTACCCAACAGTACATCAATAACAGTAATCAAAAACTTAAAACACTACTTTACGTTTTTACATATAAGATTTTTTAGTGCATGGCAATTATAGAATACAGAAATAGCAGAAAAGAAATGGAATTTATATTCATGTTACCTGTGCTATCTTATATGTGAATCTGATCTAATTTTATGAGCATATTTTAATATTTTATTGAAGACACTACACATAACCTGTTTTTGAAGGTGTCTTTATTTTTAAATTAAACGGTTTACATTTTTACTTTTTATTTATAATAAATTTTAAAAATAAATGTTTATAGTTCCATAGGATCAAGCAGGTCAGCTTCCCACCCTATGTCATATAATTCGGACAAATCTGCATCCTCATCACGTTCTTCTTCATCCTCAGGATTTAAATCATCCAAGGGATCAACATCCACTGATGTTTCAATTACAAGTTCAATGATGAGGTCAAAATCAACTGATTGCAGATTATCGCTCATGTTGATGTTGTCTTTATCTTTAAAGAAAGATAACAACGATGAGATGTTGCAGAGTAAGAGACAAATCTCAGAGATTATAATAGTAAAATTGTTTAACAAGAGTAACATTTTGCAGCTATTATTTAGCCATGTCCAGCGATGCTGAGCAGGTGAAGCCTATGTCTAATTTTTCAGTGAACAGGACTCATCTCTTCTTAACCTTGGATAAGCCTCACCGACTCTGTGTCCCCTGCACATACTTAAATGTAAAGGGGCAGATTTATGTTAAATGGCACATCCCCAGGCATGCACCAGTTAACGTGCACCGCTGCTCTGCCACCCATGGTGTGCCGCATTTACAATCAGATAGGAGAAAGCTGCGTCAAAACCCTGCGCCTGCTTTAAGCAGGCATAGGTCTTGACGCAACATTGTGGAGATGGGGCACCCCTGAGCCTTGCTGGAGCTGCATCTCACTTGCGATACAACTCCAGCAATGCGCCACCTTTACAGCACAGATACGTCACGCATCTGTGCCATTTTTGCCCCATGCTGCGCCGCATTGTAAATGCAGCACACCATGGGTGGCGGAACAGAGGCGCAGGATGACTGGCACATCCCTGGTGATGCGCCAGTCATCATAAATCTATCCCTAAGCTTCTTATCTTGTTACAGATGAACCGCCATATGTATCATCAAACTATTTTGCATTTCCTAAATAGCGAATTTTAAGGAATAAATAGCAATTCTTTACCATTCCTAATTTGCAATGAGCAAATTGCTAATTGCAAATTACCCATTCATTTCCATGGGCTAGGAGGCTCATAGGAATGAAGGTGCAATTTGCGAATAGCAATTAGCTCATCGCAAATTAGGAACTTTTCCAAGGGTGCAGGGGTGTCTCAAGAACACCCTGCTGCACCCCTGAAAAAGAAATTTGGGGGCATATGGCGCACATACATGCCCTAAGGGCATGTATTGGCGTCATATGGCACCTTTTGTTTTTTGGAAAAAAAGCTTTTTGAAAAGAATTCGCAAATTACCACCAACTAGAAGTTGGTGGTAGTTTCCAAATCCTTAATGTCATTTTTTACATATTTTTTGTTTGATACATTGCATTTAAGGAATCGCAAAATTTGCAAATCCTTCAGTGCAATCGCAAAATAAGGAATAGCAAATTTTGCTATTCCTTATTTTGCATCAAACTTGTTTGATACATATCATTTGTCTAATTAGCATTCGCAAAGGCCGAAATTCGCAGAATTTTGATCTTTGCGAATGCTAATTAGCTTGATACATATGGCCCCAAGTGAGGCCTGTCTTGCAACATGGTGCATCTTTTGCATCACTGCTGCATCGGTTTCATGTGGCACGTTTTTTTTACACCATGACACATCTGCCTAAATGCATCAATTTGTAATTTTGTCGCCTCATAGCAAATCTTTTGCACCGCCGCTGCATCATAAAAGTGACGCACAGTGGCGCAAAAGAGGCATACACCTATCATAAATCTGTCCCTAGCATTTTAAATGATTAATCCAGGATGACGATAAGGTGTGGCCTATCCAGAGGTTTGTTTAAGGTGAGGCCTAAAAAAGCTTTTTGAAAAGAATTCGCAAATTACCACAAACTAGAAGTTGGTGGTAGTTTCCAAATCCTTAATGTCATTTTTTACATATTTTTTGTTTGATACATTGCATTTAAGGAATCGCAAAATTTGCAAATCCTTCAGTGCAATCGCAAAATAAGGAATAGCATATTTTGAATTAAGGACATTTTAAGTCATTTCCACATGTGCAGTGTTTTCAAATTTTGATTTGAAAATCGTTTTTAGGGAAAAGGAATGGTTTGTAAATTTATGACAAGGACATAATGGCGTATGCTTCTTTATAAGGCATTTCACTGTCTCTGATGTCATTTTTCCCATATTACATTATAAGACCTTTCCCCATGGAGCACATTCCTTGTAAATATGCTCCCACCTGTGCATGGTGAATTTAGATTTTGACTGTTTGAGTCACATAGCCATGTTAAAAGTGACCCAAAAAAATTGCAAAGGCTTTAAAAAAACACTTTCATGTGTCTTAAGGACATTTTAAGTCATTTCCCCATGGGCAGTGTTTTGTAAGTGGCGCAAAAGAGGCATACACCTATCATAAATCTGTCCCTAGCATTTTAAATGATTAATTCATGATGACGATAAGGTGTGGCCTATCCAGAGGTTTGTTTAAGGTGAGGCCTACTCAGAATTGCAGATTAAAGTTACACTTGATGAAGAATACAGAGGAGATAATACATGTAAAGCTCTACCAATGAAGTAAGTGATGTCCACTTCATTGCGCCAGTCATCATAAATGTATCCCTAAGCTTCTTATCTTGTTAGAGATCAACCGCCATATGTATCATCAAACTATTTTGCATTTCCAAAATAGCGAATTTTAAGGAATAAATAGCGATTCTTTACCATTCCTAATTTGCGATGAGCAAATTGCTAATTGCAAATTACCCATTCATTTCCATGGGCCAGGATGCCCATAGGAATGAAGGTGAAATTTGCGATTAGCAATTAGCTCATCGCAAATTAGGAATTTTTCCAAAGGTGCAGGGGTGTCTCAAGAACACCCTGCTGCACCCCTGAAAAAGAAATTTGGGGGCATATGGCGCACATAAATTTTAACAACATTCCTTTACCTCAAAAACGATTTTCAAGTCATAATTTGAAAACACTGCCCACAGGGAAATGACTTAAAATGTCCTTAAGACACATGAAAGTGTTTTTTGAAAGCCTTTGCAATTTATTTGGGTCACTTTTAACATGGTTATGTAACTCAAACAGTCAAAATCTAAATTTACCATGCACAAGTGTGACCATATTTACAAGGAATGTGCCCCACGGAGAAAGGTCTTTTAATGTAATATGGGAAAAATGACATCAAATGTCCTTAAGACACATAAAAGCGTTTTTTGATTGCCTTTGCAGCATGTTTGTATCACTTTTAACATGGCTATGTAACACAAACATTCAAAATCTAAATTTGCCATGCACAGGTGGGAGCATATTTACAAGCAATTTGCGCCACAGAGAAAGGTCTTACATTAAAATGGGAAAAATAACATCAGAGACAGTCAATTGCCTTATAAAGAAGCATACACCATTATGTCCTTGTCATAAATTTAAAAACAATTCCTTTTCCCCAAAAACGATTTTCAAATCATAATTTCAAAACACTGCACATGGGAAAATGACTTAAAATGTCCTTAAGACACATAAAAGCGTTTTTTGATTGCCTTTGCAGCATGCTTGTATCACTTTTAACATGGCTATGTAACACAAACATTCAAAATCTAAATTTGCCATGCACAGGTGGGAGCATATTTACAAGCAATTTGCGCCACACAGAAAGGTCTTACATTGAAATGGGAAAAATAACATCAGAGACAGTCAATTGCATTATAAAGAAGCATACACCATTATGTCCTTGTCAGAAATATTATAACCATTCATTTTCCTCAAAAACGATTTTCAAGTCATAATTTGAAAAGACTCCACAGCTCCTATGCAGAAAAACACCCTGTCAGTACTAATACTTCACATTTTCTCCAATTACATTTTCTCAAAGAAACAAAATCTATTTGTAAAACACTTGAGACAAAGCAACATTTGAAAAACACAACTTTCTTCATAATTTTCTCCTTAAAGCACACTATTCTCTATCTAAATTAAAGAAATATTTTCTCACCTTAGCAAATACTTTGAGTTTGAAAACAGTCTCAGAAACACACCAATTTGTCTTCAGCAGAGCAAAAGGTATGCACTCCAGAGTCTGCAGCTATCAAAAGCACAGAAATGCTGTAATTCTTCACACATATCTCTCATGTCACCCAATCAAAACTCTTCCCTCACTTTTTTTCAAATGAAAACCCTTCCCCCCTCTGCCCTCTTTGCCTTTTTTGCATGGCAACCACCTCTTGGAAGACCTCTGGTGTTTGCAAGTTCACACAACAATGTTGCAATTGAACTCTGAACTCTCAGTGCACCTGCGTATCCACTGCAATCTTTCATTTAATGATTTTTTATTGACCATTCAAAATACATCTTTCAAAGAACTCATCCATGCACCCTAACTTTCTGTTTTCAGCAATCAAAATCCACCAATCACTGTTACTGCTTCATTAACACAGAAACTCCACAGTTTTTTTCATTTTAAACTCTCATTTTTTCAACTGCCATTTCATTGCCACACTTCATCTGACTGCAGCAGAACCTTCTATCACCATGTTTTCTGTCTGGATTGTTGGACATAGTTATATCCACTGGGCTCACAGGTATGCTAAGGACAGAAATTTACCTAACCTCAATTTACAAGATGTGGAAATTAAGTGGTTTGGCCACAGAGGATTAAAATGTCACCAATTGATACCATTGGTGAAAACCTTTATGCATTTGCCAAAACCTGACCTGTTAATTGTGCACTGTGGAGGTAATGATTTGGGCACTTTGACTGGGGTAGGTCTGGAAATGCTTTTAAAGGACACCTTTGAGCAATTGATGGCACTTTTTCCTCAAACTGCCTTGGTATATTCAAATATATGCCAAAGACAGAAATGGAGGTGGTCAAACCAATTTTGTCCACAAATTGAGAAGTCGAGGAAGCATGTAAACAAATCTGTTTCAGCTTACATGAGAGACCATGGAATGGGCTCCATGTACAACAATAACTTGCGTTACTACATGCAAGATATCTACAGAGGAGATGGAGTTCACTTCTCAGATGAGGGCAACAGAATTTTCATTCTGAATTTAAGACTGTGCATTGGTACCTACTTATAAGTACCTAAATGTACCATAAACCCAAAAGCTCTTCTCAGAGCTACCCTACATCTGATCACTCACAATTATTATTTTACTGTAACATTTTTCACTAATTTTCAACAAAGTACGCTCCCTGGGGCGCTACCCGGTACGCGAACCAGGAGCTAACCTCGCGAAACTTTTTAAAAAAATGTTTTTTTTTCGCACATATAAGCCTCCTCAGCCACCCTCAGAAAACCTAGGGGGTCAAAATAAGTCTACCGTGCCCCCTTCTACCCATTCTGAACATTATTTGCCCTCCATCTTGTATCTTAATTCGACCGAAACACAAAATGGTGGACTCCCGTAACGCTTAAGGTTCGCGAACCGGGGCGCTCAACAGTTCGCGTACCGGGTCGCTCCCTGGGAAGCGCACCATCAAAAAAGGTGGGAAAGTAGTTTACAGAAAAGCGACTGGAGACAATTTCACCAAATATAGATTAGCTCATACTACATACCAATCCATTTCATTTTCACAAATTTGATTGGAATTCCATTTAGCCATTTAGCCTGTAGACCTCTCTAAATACCCTGAGGTAAATCACTTCTCAAAACACATCTGAAGTGTTGGAATTGACAACCAATTAAAATGTTACTTTCATTTTCTACTTTTTTTACCTGACATTTGATTGGTTATGTACCTGAATATATATAAAGAAAGAGAGAGAAACACAGCCATTTTGACTACTACTTCCTGAATTACATTGCAAGATCCTTTTCACTCACAACTTAAACTTGTTTTTAGAAGGTGAGATATTATTTTATAAATTTGAAAACATTTTCAGATAGTTATATACTATCCCTCTGTAAGAGTTAGACATTGAGAAAGGCTTCTTTATTATAATTATGGATTGATTTAGGTTTCTGTGGTATAATTATGAATTTACTTAGGCTTCTTCACAGGCACTTTTTAATAGTACTACTTCACGCCTGAAACCATACAGTGCCCATAGATTACTTCTCTGTTATAAACTCACAAGTACCTGTCTGAACTTAAACCCAACAGTGCCCTATCACTACTGATATATTTATTTTTTATGCAAATTACAGCAATAAAATGGAAGGTGAGCAGAATGTTTCCTTCGAAATTGTTCTGGACAGCAACAATGAACAAGTTATGGAACCCATTGATGACTTAGAATTCATGGATGAGTCACGGGACTATGAATTACTTCAATGTGTAGAATCTGTCGATCATTTACTCCATTATGATGACGGTCAAATGTGGGAACTTATGTTCACTCAACAAGAGGACATATCGGACAGTCAAATGCTAGACGTTCTATTAAATTTTGAAAAACAATCTGAAAAAAAAAATTGTATGTAATATTAAAAAATTGTTTGAGTCTTTAATCATTTTTATATGTAATTCATAAACTAGTTAAATGTTAGAAATGTTATTAAATTTTGAAACACAATCACAATAATAAATAATTGCTTAAAAAATAAAAAAATTAAAAAATAATCAACAAAACCAACAATCAATTAACATACAGTATTTGAAAAGTCTATCATTCATTTATCATTATAGTACTCTGCCCAGAACGCTTCCCGGTTCGCGAACCGGGCGCTACCCACGCAAAAAAACAATTTTTTTTTTTATTTTTTTTGCCCCGCGGGGCCCTTTTAAAGCCTCCACATTAAACCTAGGGGGTCAGGGAGGATATACTATGCCCCCTTATGGTCATTTCCCCCTTTGTTTTGGCCTCCTCTTGTCTCTCAATCCTACCGAGAGACAAGATGGCGGCCGCTCCGGACTGTTTAGAATGTTGACAGACACCGGAGAGCCAATCAGCTTCGCTACGCGAAGTTCCGGTACGCGTAAAGTCCGCAAACCGGAGAGCTGCCCGGTCCGCTGTTACAGATATATATCTTTTTTTGAACATTAATTTCTCAAAATCCACTGAAGCACATATATTGAGACCTAGCAAAGGCACATCGGGCTACCAGTCCCTACAATTTTGCCAAGTTTCGTGCAAATCCATTCAGCCGTTCGGGCTAAAAGTGAGGCCAACCGCCCTATGGAAAACTCAATGTTAAAAACACGTTTTGGGACCCCCCTTTTTTCTCGGCCCCCCCTTGACGAACCCCCCCCCCCCAAATTTCCAGGGGCTGCTCAGAAACAAAATGTTCCATTTTCCAGAAAATTTCAGCCAATTCCGTCCACAAACGCCAAAGTTATTAGACATAGAATTTTCAAAAATCCCATAGGGAAAAAATCCTAACTATATATACCTACTGGCGACCGCCAGTAGGTAATATATATATATATATATATATATATATATATATATATAAGCGAAGTAGGTCCTCAAAAGATTCCCTAGTAAAAAGTCACTATGAGTCAGTCCCATTTGTCCCGAGGATTAGTGCTCTCACTGGGTTCTTTCCCTGTTCAAAATGTAAGGCCTGTAAAAATTGATCTACAGTGCTAACCTATCAGGTTCCAGGTATGAGGGGAGTAAAAACAATTAACAAATTCTTCACCTGCAACACCCCCTACTGCGTGTACTGCCTAGTATGTCCGTGTGCCAAAAGCTATATAGGCAGTACTATACATCCTACGAAACGCAGAATTCTGGAACATGCACGGGCCATTGATAACAGGGACCCCTCGTATCCAGTAGCGAGATACTTTTCCCAGTTCCATAACAGTGATCGTAACCTCTTGACATTTTTCTGTATTGACCACATTCCAAGCAGTGAACGTGGTGGAAACTGGGAATTGAGACTATGTAGACTCGAGTCTAGGTATATCATTGATCTACGGACTGTAATTCCGTTTGGTCTCAACACGGAGGAAGACATTTCCATACACTTAGGCTGAACAAGTATTTACTGCAAGTAGGTTGAGGGAATATTGCCAATTTTCTAATGGTATTGGGCTGCTGCAAGAGACATTTATGAAACAGTGATTGTATTTATGAGTCTAATTGGCTATATTTAACATAAAGTTTGGTTGTAGTCTGCAAATTATGTTATATTGATTGTCGGACTACATACAATAATAGGCATTGTATGATAATTTGGTTTGATTAATTGCCCATCCAGGGCTTAATTTTGTTTGTTTTTTCTAAAAATAGTGCAAAAATGTGGTATTATTCGTTATATTAAGATGAATTCTTCCATGAATTAATTAGGAGAAATATGTCAGCAGTAACTGAGAAATTAAAAAAATAACAATATTGATTTCTGAGCACCGAGGAAGGTTCGCAAACCTTCCCGGTGATGAGCTTCACTGGGATTTATCTGCCTACATTCTCAACCAGAATGTGTTGGCAGCCATCTTGTGACTCGGTAACCGAGTCACAAGAAAACGGTAAAACAAACGTAAAAAACATGAAAAGGTGGCAGGGTAGAAACACCCTGACTCACTAGGGCTGCTCAGGGGGTCCCAAAAGCATTTTATTTTTAAACAGCCGAATTATCGCTGGAAGCGTGAATCTGGCCGAGAACATTTTAAAAAACTACGTGCGGGCTCCCACGCTTCCTTGTACTTAAGCTGCCTGGTAGGCCAATTCCCAGGGGCAATCACTAATTAAATGAACATTTACACTAAGACCAGCGAGACAATATAGTCACACTAACAGTGCCTTGGGAGTAGATTGAATTTGCATGAAACAGAGAGAGTTACCTGAAACATGATGACACATGTGGCGGTAAAGTGAAAGGTGTCCACGCTGCCTCCAGTCATAAGTACTGAGGGAAAGGGGGGGTAGTAGGCGGGATGGTTATCTACAGCTTAAGGCAGAAGGGTGCGTGCCCCGTGCTTGGAAATACCACACAGTACACACTGTCTCAGTTCGTATGCACAGCCCTGCCCCTCACCGGGCACTGGAACACTTCTTGTGACAGCCGGCATCAGGCTCCGGGCAGCATTTTGTTTATCTCGGGCCGGTGTCAATATCACACCGGCACGCGCTCTCCAGCACCAACGTTTCACAAACAATGAACAAGATAGACGGGTAGGCAGCCATGTTTCTCCAACTTTTAAGTTATTCCTCTCAGTGCATCTATTTGTTGTGCAGATTGTGTACCTTGTTTTCAATTTACCAATATATCAGAATCGAGTGAGCTCAAGCTGACATGCAAGGATATTACTCTGAATTGTGATAAGGGTGTTTGCCTTAATGACCAAATTAAGAGAACATTAAATTTAATGTGAGACTGGAGTGAAAACATTTACAGCACAAAAATAACGTTCCAAATGGCCACTAGAAGGGTGTTCGCATCTAAGTATACACAAGGCAAGTGTTGTGTGCCTGCTGTGCCATTCTACTGACCGTTAGGCCTCGTTACGATGACTCGTAAAAGAAAGAACACAGTTCGGGAATGCGATCCCTCTGCCGACCTTTGGATTCTGGCACGAAGACACTCTGTGTATCTCGTGCTGAATAAGCAGGGTAAGTAGGGCATGCACCTACGGGGCGGTCGGGAGTGCTGCACCCAAGGACCGATGCCTGTCCCGGTGGGGACCGAAATGTCTGCCTCCTCTGTATCACAACCGCACAACTCAGAGCACACCCCACCTCCCTTCTAGCGGGTTAGGTGTCAATCTGTTAGAAGCTCCACGGCTTGCGGAATAGAAACACCGGCCGAGCAGATGGAATCAAACTGCGCCCTGTGCAATGGAGGCACTAGCCCTCAAAGCACTAGCCTGGAGGCACTGTGCCCAGTGGTATGAAGCCACTAGATCTGAAAGCCCTGTGCCCTGATGAATGGAGATACTGGCTCTCTGGAATGGGAGGCACATATACCCAGTGACACTGGGGGTGAATGGAGTGATGGTGCCTCCTGCGGATTAGAGGCACTGTGAAAATTGAGGCAATGTGCAGTGTGGAATGAAGGGGCTGTACCCTTTGCTGTTGAGGTGGGCTGTGTTCTGTCGGAAGGGGACACATTTCCCTGCTTGCATGTGCAGTGCTATGGGTGGGGTAACCCTGTCTGGAGCTTGCTCCCAATCTGTCTGCAGCCCCCCAGTGCCGGGCCCCTCTTCCCTGTGCCACCCCACAGGGACAAGATGGCTAATGCTAATGATATTTTGGGTTTCTTCTGGCCTTTCTCATGGAGGTGAGCAAGAAATTACCAGCATAAATTAGATGGCTGTCCAAAGGCAGCATAAATAAATGCACCTCAAGCCCTTGCTCCTGCTGCAGGTGGGAGATTTAAATCTTCCCTCTGAGATGGAGGTGACCTCCCCCAGGTGCTCGAGGATTGTTTCAGAAGGGAGCAAGAGGGCAGAGCTGAAGGGGTGGGGCGAAGGGGAGGACTGCTCGGCAGCAGATGCTGATGGGAGGGGGGTGCTGCTTCTTGTACCCTGCTCTGCACATCTGCACAGTGCCATGCCTACAACATCCTGCAGGCAGGTGGGATTTATAAACAGGTCACTCCTGTAGTGTCGTCTGCCTGACCCTGTATGCAGACAGGGCAGGCGGAACAGGATAGGGAGGGACCGGGGGAAACAGGAAGTTAGTTAGGGCATGAAAGAAAGAGAATAAAGAAGCATACAGCCCAGCTCCCGACTCCGAGTATCATTTGGGGGGCCAGATCAAGACACTGGCGACGAGGGTGGGATCCGCCGATCCACCGCTTGCCACCCCACTGTAAATGCAGTGTGTAGCTGCCCATGCCAGGAATCGTCTCAAAAGCGTGAAAAGGCGCGGAAAAACGGTGTGATTATAATCGCGGTAAAAACGGCGCCACAGAAGAGCCAACAGCCAGGAGCAGCAGCGTGCAATGAGGGTGAGTCTAAGCAAGTGACTACCCCTGCCAAATAGCTGCCTGAAGTCGGAGCAGTCTGTGTGCAAGTGAAGCCCTGTGTCCCCATCGGCGGCCATTTTAAAGTCAGGCGCTGGCCATAGGATTACATTGGCTCTTACACAGCGGCCATCTTAAGGTCAGGCAAGTGCCACAAATCTCAGAAACGTGGAAACTCGCAGAGATAAGGCGCCCCAAGGTCAAGTGAACCCAGAGAGGCACTCGAGATGCCTGGGGAACCAGATACCACGCGCTCAGAGGCCACAGGATCCACCCAGCAAGCCCCGCAACCACACCCGATGATGATGGGGGTGTCATATTTACGCCCGCCAGAGCCCCTGGAACTCACGTCTGGAAACAGCATGGGGCCGAAGTGGAAGAGCTGGGTAGAGGACTTTGAGGATTTTATGACTGGGTCCCAGGTGCAAGACCCCAAGCAGAAGCTCATAGCACTGCGGAACCTGATAGGAAAGGACATTGCACATATCATCAAAGAACTACCCGCGGCCACGACCCTTTCATATGAAGAAGTGAAAGGAGCCCTAGATCGGAAGTTCTTACACAAACGGAACTTGCACTATGAACGGTACACGTTTAACCTCGCCTCCCAAGAAAAAGACGAACCAATGTGTGACTTCATTGCTCGCATTCGGCGCCTAGCACGGTATTGCGAATTCGACGGGTTCAACACCGAAGACGCTCTACGACTGCGCATCATCGAGGGATGCCAATCAGAATCACTGCGTCGCAGATTGTTGAAGAAACATTACACACTTGAAGAGATCGAAGAACGCACGTGTATCAATGATCAGGCCGAAGACCATGCTAAAAGAATGGAAGCCAGCAAGTCTGAGAAGAAGGAGGAAGCCTTTCGGATACAGTCACACGGGGACCCGAAACGTCATTCAGACCGCCGCAAGTCGGACAGGCCAATACAGAAGACCCGAGCGACCTCATCACGCCATGGAGCCGAAGCTATCACATGAGGAGGCCCACCTCAAAATACTACATATGCGGTCAAGACTACCCACATTCGGGACAATGTCCTGTCTTAGGACAACGATGCCACCGTTGTGCGAGAGAAAATCACTTCGAAGTAACCTGCCAAACGCGCCGGTCAGAAACAAGGACAGCCAAGTCAAGCTCAGAAACCCGACACCACGCCAGAGCAGTCAAAGGGAGGGAATGTTGCTCCTCGAGCTCATCGAGGGCAAGCACTCGCTCAACTATTTCACGGAGGTCTCTGAGGTCAACGTCTCGAGAATCGTCCTCTCCCACGCCTGTGTCACAGGACAGTGACGAGTATGTCCTCATGGTATCGGACCCCGACAGGCTGAAAAAATATCCGCGACTGAACATTCGAATAGGAAACCACCTGGCCAAATTTGTACTAGACTCTGGAGCATCTTTAAACTACATCTGTGCCATGGAATATAACAGTATGAAGCCTCCGCCAAAGTTAGAACCAGCCGCTGTTCGAGTCTACACGTGGATGTCCAGGAAACCTCTACCCTGCTTTGGACGGTTCAACACGACTCTCACCTACAAAAACCGACAGATCCAAGCCTATGTTCATGTAATTGAAGGTCCAGAGGCAGCGGATTGCCTCCTCAGTTTGCCGACGGCGGAACACCTCAAACTTGTCGAACTACTATATACTGTGGATGACTCCCCGGACATTGTCAACAAATTCCCCAACTTATTCAAGGGTCTCGGGAAACTCAACCAATTTAAAGTCAAAATGCACATTAATGAGCGAGTACCCCCAGGAGCACAACACCATAGGAAGGTACCATTTCATCTACAACAGGCAGTAGACGAGGAACTCCAAGACTTACTACGGATGGACATCATTGAAAGATCTACAGGGCCCACCCCATGGGTGTCTCCAGTGGTAGTCGTACCGAAGAAAGGCCAAAACAACAAAGTGCGCCTCTGTGTGGACATGCGCGCCCCGAACACCGCCATCGAGAGGGAGAGACATCCTGGACCTGATATCAGTGATATGATCGCTCGCCTTAACGGGACCACTGTGTTCTCAAAGCTGAACCTCAATAAGGGATACCACCAATCGGAATTCCAAGAACAATCCCGGTATATCACCACCTTCACCACGCATCAAGGCCTGTTCCGATATAAACGCCTCAACTTCGGAATCTCCTCCGCAGCAGAGATCTTTCAAGAGGCGATCCGGAGAGTCATCCAGGGCATCCCAAATGCCTTTAACTACAGCGACGATATCCTGGTGTTTGGAGAGAACCAGGTGGAACACAACAAGGCCCTAGACCGTGTGTGCCACGCCCTACTGAATGCCAACCTCACACTCAATCCGGACAAGTGTGAATTTCACAAATCCACGCTCAAATTCTACGGGCACATCTTCTCCAAAGATGGCATGAAACCAGATCCCGAAAAAGTGTCTGCCCTCGCAGACACCCCACAACCACAAAACGTCAGTGACCTCCGCTCTTTTCTGGGAATGGCAAGTTACTGTGCCCGCTACATTAAAGACTATACTACCATCAGCTTTCCACTCCGGGAACTCATTCGTCAAGGTCAACAATTTCTGTGGTCACCCGTATGCGAACATGCTTTCAACACTATCAAAGACGCTGTGAGCTCCGCCATCAACCTTGCCTATTTTGACACCAAACGGAAAACCGAGATCACAGTGGACGCGAGCCCCGTGGGGCTAGGTGCCATCCTGGCTCAGTATGACAGCGATGCAGATCAACGTCACGTGGTCGCCTACGCCAGCCGTAGTCTCACGGACACAGAGAAGGCATACTCTCAGCCAGAGAAAGAAAGCCTTGTGGTTGTCTGGGCGTGTGAACATTTCCACCTGTTCGTATACGGCAAGCACTTCACGCTCATCATGGACCACCAAGCGCTCATCACCATCTTTGGCAACCAGCGAGCAAAGATGCCTCCGCGGATAGAGAGATGGGGCCTCCGACTACAAGACTACAACTACACTATCATTCATAAGCCTGGGAAAGCCGAAAACCCAGCAGACTACATGTCAAAGTATCCACAATCTCATTCGCGTGAACGTGGCTCGGTGGCGGAGGAGTACATTAATTTCGTCATTGACAGTGCACGCCCTCCAGCTGTGCCCCTAGAAGCCATTCAAACAGCCTCAGCCGAAGATCCTACCATCCAGGTCATCATGGGTCACATACGTGCTAACTCCTGGAGACACCTCGACACCAGCCGCCACGATGCGCCCACGAACGCCCTTGAACTGGTGGCATTCAAGCATGTTCAGGCAGAACTCTCTGTCAGAACGGACGGTCTACTATTATGAGGAGGGAGGATAGTCATTCCCCAACGGCTTTGTCAAGGAATCATCAATCTCACTCATGAAGGGCACCGTGGAGTCGTGGCCACCAAGAAAGCACTTCGAGAACATGTATGGTTCCCGTCCCTCGACCACATGGTGGAAACCACACTCAAAGACTGTGCCTCATGTCAGCTCGTTAGTCGGGAGGAACCACCGACTCTTTTGCAGATGTCTGAATTACCCGACGGGGTGTGGCAGCAGGTGGCTATCGACTTCTTCGGGCCCCTGAAATCAGGCAAATACATTCTTGTCATCATGAACGAATACTCCCGCTTCCCTATAGCGCAGCAAGTGTCCTCCCCGAAAGCATCAGCTGTTATCCCCGTCATTGATGAGGCGTTCGCAGCCTGGGGAATACCTGTAGGAGTAAAGAAAGACAACGGACCACCGTTCAACAGTCACGAGTTTGCTGCATTTGCAAAGCACCTCAATTTCAACCATCGGAAAATCACTCCCCTGTGGCCCCAAGCCAACGGCATGGTTGAGCAATTTATGGGAACCCTCAAAATAACAGTTCAGCAAGCGGAACTCGCTCACCGCGACATTCAGCAGGCACTAAACGAAGTGCTGCGAGCATACTGGACCACGCCACATAGCACCATGAATCAATGCCCCGCCACTCTAATGCTAGGGCGAGTTCCCCGCACGAGATGGCCGACATCAAACACCGTCCTGCAAACCCGACTCGTGACCACCGATCATGACAACCTGGTAAAACTAGACCGTGCAAAGAAATCCAAAATGAAAGATTACACTGATCGGCGCCGGCACGGGCGACAGAGAGACATTCACGTAGGAGACTGGGTGCTGGTAAGACAAGATTGCAAGAACAAAGCAGACAGCCGATACCTTGCCCACACGATGCGAGTCTCTGGCCAAAAGGGGACTATGATCACTGCCGAATCAGAAGGAAAAAGGATAACCCGGAACATCTCTCATTTCAAGAGGTATCGCTCATCGGCTCACGTTCGTTATCAAGACAGCGGGTCCAGCATGGAGTCGTCGAACCATCGAGAAGACAGCGACGGAGCACGTCCCATGCCAGTGAGGCCAGAGGACGCACGAGACAGGCATACTCCAGATCAGACACGAAGGTGTCGTCCAAAGAGAGTAGTCAAGCGACCCACTCGGCTCATTGAAGAACTCTGAGAGACAGTAAGCATTATTGTATAAAGGGGGAGGTGTATTGTCGTCTGCCTGACCCTGTATGCAGACAGGGCAGGCGGAACAGGATAGGGAGGGACCGGGGGAAACAGGAAGTTAGTTAGGGCATGAAAGAAAGAGAATAAAGAAGCATACAGCCCAGCTCCCCACTCCGAGTATCATTTGGGGGGCCAGATCAAGACAACTCCATCAGTGCGTAGGGCGATCGAGAGTGGTCAGTTAGCTGCCTGTTCGCAATGCACGAGTCTGCACTGAATCCACGCTGACATTTCATGTAGAAAAAGCCCCTTCTGAACAGTAAACCCATTGAATGTAAAGCCCAAATTCCTAGTGATTCACAAGATCAGGACTATCTTCCCAGTGCCTGTCTCCGGGCAACAGACGCAGGGCACCTTCAAGGCACCCTAAGAAGTTTGAGCACACACACCGGAGGTGCTCCTCACTCCCCAGGACCTGCGGGGTATGAGTGTGCTGGGGCTCTGATAGGGTTCTACAGCATGCTATGATGGTGCTGGGAGGAATGAGGACATAGCGCCTAATCCTTAAGGCAGAGCTTTCCAAACTGTGTGTCCCGACACAGTACTGTTTCGCCTGCAAATGGTGGGTGTGTCGCGGGCACTTATCACATAACTGATGCTAATTAAGAGGCATTCCTCTAGACACTCCGGTCTATAGGGGCCAGACGATTCATAATAAAGCTTCAGTAACAAGTAAATAGTCTTTTAAGGACCTGTGAAGTGCTCGTGTGCGGCTGTGTGTGTGCCCAGGAAGCTGAGGTGAGGTGACAGAGGGTGACAGACAGAGGGAGGGAGACAGGGGGAGGTAGACAGAGAGAGGGAGACAGGGTGAGGGATACAGAGGGAGGGATACAGAGAGAGAGGCAGAGGGCAACAGACAGAGGGAGACAGACAGAGGGAGGAGGGCAACAAAGGGAGGGAAACAGACAGAGGGAGGAGGGCGACAGAGGGAGTGAAACAGAGGGAAACAGAGAGAGGAAGATAGACAGAGGGAGGGAGACAGAGAGAGGGAGACAGACAGAGGGATGGAGACAGAGGGAAACAGAGGGAGAGAGACAGAGAGAGGGGGAACAGAGGGAGGGAGACAAAGAGAGAAAAACAGATGGAGACAGAGGGAGGAAGACAGAGAGAGGGAGTCAGACAGAGGGAGGGAGGCAGACAGAGGGAGGGAGACTGACAGAGGAATACAGAGAGAGAGGGAGACAGAGAGAGGGAAACCGTGGGAGAAATAGGGACAGAGACAGCGAGAAGAAAACAGAGAGACACAGACAGAGAGAGGGAGACAGAGGGCGACAGCAGAGGGCAACAGACAGAGTGAGACAGATAGACAGAGAGAGGGAGACAGACAGAGGGAGGGAGACAGACAAAGGGAGGGAGACAAAGGGAGGGAAACAGATGGAGGGAGACATAGGGAGCAAGTCAGACAAGAGGGAGACAGACAGAGACAGACAGAGGGAGGGGGACAGAGAGAGAGGGAGAGAGAGGTAGAGAGAGGGAGGGAGACAGAGAGAGAGAAGGAGGGAGACAGAGAGAGAGAGACTGAGAGAGGGAGGAAGACAGACAGACAGAGATAGAGACAGAGACAGACAGAGACAGGGACAGACAGAGACAGATAGAGGTGGAGACAGGGACAAGGGCAGACAGATAGATGGAGAAACAGAGGGACGGAGAGGGAGACAGAGGGATGGAGACAGGGACAGACATGGACAGACAGACAGATGGAGGCATAGACAGAGACAGACAGATAGAGGCAGAGACTGAGACAGAGAGGGAGAGGGAGACAGAGGGAGGAAGAGGGAGAGAGACAGAGAGATAGGGGGAGACACAGGGAGACAGAGAGAGGGAGACAGAGGGAGACAGAGGGAGGGAGTTAAGGGGAGATAGAGGGGAGGAGAGGTAGACAGACAGAGGGAGACAGAGAGGGAGGGAGATAGAGAGAGAGAGACATAGGGCTACAGACAGAGGGGGAGAGAGAGAGGGAGACAGCGGAGGGAGACAGAGAGAGGGAAACAGAGAGAGAAGGAGAGAGAGGGAGACAGAGGGAGGGAGTCGGGGGGACAGAGGTAAGGAGAGGGAGACAGATAGAGGGAGAGAGACAGAGAGAGAGGGAGACAGAGAGAGAGGGAGACAGAGAGAGAGAGGTAGACAGAAAGAGAGGGAGACAGAGAAAGAGGGTGACAGAGAGAGGGAGACTGAGAGAGGGAGACAGGGAGAGAGACAGAGGGAGGGAGACAGAGAGGGAGACAGAGAGAGAGGGAGACAGAGAGGGAGACAGAGAGAAAGGGAGACAGAGAGAGGGAGAAAGAGGGAGACAGACAGAGAAGAGAGACAGAGGGAGACTGACAAAAGAAGACAGACAGAAAGAGATAGACAGAGGGAGGCATACAGACAGAGGGAGAGAGACAGAGGGAGATAGACAGAGAGAGAGAGAGCGAGAGGAAGACAGAGGGAGAGAGACAGACAGAGAGAGAGTGAGAAGGAGACAGAGGGAGGCAGACAGAGGGAGGGAGATGGAGGGAGGGAGACAGTTAGAGAGAGAGGGGGAGACAGACAGAGTGAGTGAGACAGAGGGAGACAGAGAGAGGGAGAGAGAGAGAGGGAGACAGAGAGAGGGAGAGAGAGAGACAGGGAGGGAGGGAGAGAGAGGGAGGGAGAGATAGAGAGAGGGAAGGAGACAGAGAAAGAGAAAGAAAGATGTGTGTATGCCAGGTCTGGTGGCTCAGTGGACGAAGGCATCCGCTGCAGGGACGTGTGTTCAACCTCATGGTCACAGTTTCTTTTCTGCTAGCCCCGCCCTTCCCCCACTGATCTCGCCCCTATAGGTGCGGCCCTCGGCTATAAACAACACTGTAAATTTGGCCCAAGAGATAGTTTGTGAGTACCCATGCTATAATGCAACACATGTGCATAGCTGTTGTGATGGGGTGTCCCTGCCATGATCAGGCAGCGCTCTGTGATAACGCGTCACCTCGCAGCTGGTTGCTGTAAATAATTTACTGAAAGCCTTAGTTGCAGGAGAATTAGAATGTCATTCTCAGAGTCATCAGGGATAAGCCCCTCATTTAATCTTGTAAAGAAAAGAAAACATGAAAATATGTCCCAACCACCCAGGTCAAAACTCCTTGGCTTGCAATTTTCAATCAGGACGATCTGATTAGTGATCACTAAAAGTAGCAGGGGGTAATATGGGACTGAATATCCAGGCCTCAATTTCGTTTGCTGCAACTGTTAAGTACTTGTGAATGTACATATTCTAATAGAGTATACAGCTTGTGAGTTGCTGGAATTTCCTCTCTTGCAGTATGATTCTTACTACCTGTTTGTATGAACTTGGCACATAGCCGTTGAGGTTGCAAAACTTCAAAAGACCAAGCACCAGGAAAAAGCCCCCAGCAATAGTCCATTTTGTTGTATTAATGGTGGTTCCCTAAATCCCTGGGGCATTTGTCAATGTGTGCATGATTATATTCTTGCTTCAGGCACAAACCTAACCTTACACCTAGTTTTGCCAGTCACTTTCTTTGTTAGAACAGATTCACAATTGCTTTTACACCACTCTCAGCAATGCAGGTGCGTGGCTCTTACTGTAGGTACCTGGTGAGCTAGTTAGCCCCCAGGGACCCTCAGGTATGAAGGGTACTTAGTACCCTAACTTAGAATGTGCCAGGAGGCATGTTTGCAGTGTGGTAGGGAAAGAGGGTGTGGCCTTTGTCTACCTCTCAGAAATCCCACTGTGTGGGGCTTACTGAAGGTAAGAGGTAGGCTAGTTGGCCCCTAAAGGACCCCCAGCAGCAAAGGGGACTACAATTCCCATCCAAGAGCATGCCAGAGAGCGCAATTGCAGAGTGGTGGGCAAAGAGGGCGTGGCATGCTATGATAATTTAACAATCTTGCTGTGTGCGACTTACTGGAGGTAATAGGAGGGGTAGGTGCCTCCCAAGGATATCCTTGTGGGCCAACTACCCCTCTTGTTACCTCCAGTAAGTCCCACACAGAGGTATTGCTAAGTCGTCTTCAGAGGTCATGCCCCCCTTTCTCCACCACTCGGCAAACGTGCCTCCTGGCAGACTACGGGATGGGGGATTAAGTCCAATTTACTCCTGAGAGACTTTGGGGGCCAAGAAGCCCTCCTGGTACCTCCTGTAAGTCCTATGCAGCAGAATTCCTGAGCACTAGTCGGAGGCCCAGCACCCTTTTTCCAACACTCTGCAAACACAACTACTAGTTAAAGAAGTGCTTGCAATGTAATAGGTTTTACATTTGCGTGAACTAGAGCTATTGGCGTTGTAAATGCAAACGTTTTTTACTAATGTTTTCTGGAGTGGAGTGGATGTACATAGTGTGCTGTGGAATTATGTGTTATGTTGTGCACTGAAATTATGTGGATAGAACGCATGTGGTATTTAGTGTATAATAATTATATAGAGTGGGATTATGTGTTATGGAGAGTAATTATGTGGTGTGGTAGTCTGTGTTGTGAAGTAGTAACCTCAGGTTTCGTCTTCCTCGTTTCCATAGAAGCTCAACTATAAACTCAGTGAGACAAAAAAAAGAAGGAATCACTGAGGAGCTCTTGTGGACCTAATCAGAGGTATGAGCAGGGCCACTGAAATTATGTAACTGTTTGGCTGCACTGACTTTCGCACATTATACATTTTCTGCATTAGCCTCATAATTCATCATTTAAAAAAAATAAGCCTTGTTTTTAGCTCAAACGTTACCAAAAATGCAGCAACAAGTGTTACAGCGTGGTGGAAGGCCCTTTGCAAATCTAGAATGGTCACCTCTTACTTATTGCTAAATGTGGGTGTTAAATTGGTACTAATGGTGTGCAAGCCACTTTTGCTTCCCTCTGCACCTCTCTTGCCTCTTTCTGCCTTTCTGTTGCTTCTTTCTGCACGTTTCTTTCTTTTTATGCACTTCTCTTGCCTCTTTCTGCAAATCTCTTGTACTTTCTGCACCTCCTGTCCCTCTTTCTGCACATCTGTTGCCTCTTTCTGCACTTCTCTTGCCTGTTTCTGTACCTCTCTTTCCTCTTTCTGTACCTCTCTTGGCTCTTTCTGTACCTCACTTGCTTCATCCTACACTTCTCTTGCCTCTTTCTGCACACCTGCCGCATCATTTTGCACCTGGCTTGCTTCTTTCTGCACCTCTGTTGTCTTATTATGCACCTCATTTGCCTCTTGTTGCAATCTTCTTGCCGTTTTCTGCAGTGTTCATGCCTCTTTCTGCACCTCTGTTGCTTCTTTCTGCACTTCTCTTGCCTCTTTTTGCACCCCTTATGCTTCATTCTGCCCTTTCCATGCTTCTTTCTGCATCTGTTTTGCTTATTTCTACACCCCTGTTGTCTCTTTCTACACTCGTCTTCCCTCTTTCTGTACCTTTCTTGCCTGTTTCTGCGTCTCACTTGCCTCTTTCTGGATGTTTTTTGCTTTGTTCTGCACCACTGTTGTTTCTTTCTGCAATTATCTTGCCTATTTCTGCACCCTTTCTGCACCTTTCAGTACCTCTGTTGCTTCTTTCTGCACTTCTCTTCCTTCTTTATGCATTCCTCATGCCTCCTTCTGTACCTCTGTTGCTTCTTTTTGCACAGCTCTTGCCTCTTTCTACATCCCTTTTGCCTCTTTCTGACTCCCTCTTGCCTCACTGAGCACCTCTTTTTCTTCTTTCTGTACTTCTCTCTCCTCTTTCTGCACCTCTCTTGCTTCTTTCTGCAGCTGACGTGCTTCTTTCAGCACCTCTGTTGCTTTTTTCTGCAGATCTCTTGCCTCTTTCTGCACCTTTCCTGCCTGTTTTTGTACCTCTCTTTCCTCTTTCTGTATCTCTGTTGCCTCTTTCTGTACATCTCTTTCTCTATCTGCACCCTTTGTGCCTCTTTCAGCACCTCTGTTACTTCTTTCTGCACTTCTCTTCCTTCTTTCTGCACCTCTCCTGCCTCTTTGTGCACCTCTTTCTGCACTTCTCTTGACTCTTTCTTCACCCTTTGTGTCTCTTTCAGCACCTCTGTTGCTTCTTTCTGCACTTCTCTTCCTTATTTCTGCACTCCTCGTGCCTCATTATGCACCTTTGTTGCTTGTTCCTGCACTTCTCTTGGTTCATTCCGTACTGCTTTTGCCTCTTTCTCCTTCCCTCGTGCCCCTTTGAGTACCTCTTTTGCTTCTTTCTGCACTTCTCTCTCCTCTTGCTGCACCCCTCCTGCCCCCTTGTGTACCTCTGATGCTTTTTTTGCTCTTCTATTGCCTCTTTCTGCACCTCTCTTGCTTCTTTCTGCAGCTGGCTTGCCTGTTTCAGCACGTCTCTTGCTTTTTTCTGCAGATCTCTTGCCTCATTCTGGTCCTCTCTTTTCTCTTCCTCTACCTCTCTGAACTTTTTCAGCACCTCTGTTACTTCTTTCTGCACTTCTCTTGCTTCTTTCTGCACCTCAATTGCCTCTTTCAGCACCTATCTTCCTTATTTCTGCACCTCACTTGCTTTTTTCTGCACCTCACTTGCCTCTTTCGGCACCTCCGTGTTTTTTTCTGCAGATCTCTTGCCTCTTTCTGCACACCTCTTTTCTCTTTCTGCACCTCTCTTGCCTCTATCTGCACCCCTGTTCCCTCTTTCTGCACCTTTCTGCACATGCTTGCCTCTTTCTGTACCTCTGTTGCATCTTTCTGCAGTTCTCTTGCTCTATCTGCACCCTTGGTGCCTCTTTCTGCACCTCTCACTTCTTTATGCACTTTTCTTCCTTCTTTCTGCACCCCTCCTGCCTCATTCTGAACCTCTCTTGCTGCCTCTTTGTGCATCCCTCCTACCTTTTTCTGCACCGCTCTTGCTTCTTTTTGTACCTCTGTTGGTTCTTTCTGCACTGCTCTTGCTTCTTTCTGTACCTTACCTGCCTCTTTCTGCACTTCTCCTGCTTCTTTCGACACCTCTGTTGCTTCTTTCAGCAATTCTCTTGCCTCTTTCTGCACCCTCCTGCCTCTTTCTGTAGCTCGCTTGCCTCTTTGTGTACCTCTCCTACCTCTTTCTGCAGCCCCCATGCCTCTTTGTGTACCTCTGTTGGTTCTTTATGCACTGCTCTTGCTTCTTTCTGTACCTCGCTTGCATCTTTCTGTACTTCTCTTGCTTCTTTCTACACCTTTGTTGCTTCTTTCAGCAATTCTCTTGCATGTTTCTGAACTTCTCTTGCACATTTCTGCACTTTTCTTGCGTCTTTATGCACCTCTGCTGCCTCTTTCTGTACCTCTCTTGCCTCTTTCTGCACCTCCCTTGCCTCTTTCTGCACTTCACTTGCAACTTTCTGTACCTTCTTGCCTCTTTCGGCACCCCTGTTGCTTCTTTATGCACTTCTCTTGCCTCTTTCTGCACCTCTGAGTTAGAGGTAGTTTTAATACCCCTACCCTATTATGTACAAGAGCCTTACTGGGGAGGTCATGCCAATCACAGGGGTACCCCAACCCATAGTGTACCCTCATGTATGTAGGTGTTTTCACTGTATTCTAAGTGTGTTTTGGCATAGCCCTGGCTCCAGGCTTCGTTAGTCAGAGTCAGTAACCACCAGTGCCAGTCAGCAAACAGTTAGGGGCACAGGATGACTTTACAACAAAGCCTCTTTCTTCACCTCTGTTGGTTCTATCTGCATATCTCTTGCTTCTTTCTGTACTTTTCTTCGTCTTTATGGACTTCTGTTGCCTCTTTCTTCATTTCTCTTGCTTCTTTCTGCGCCTTTCTACCTCTTTCTGCACACGTCCTACCTCTGTAGGCATGGTTAGAAATTAGCATTTAAAAAATGTTTGAAATTCACTGAAAAAAACATAGGTTTCACGGACGTTATAGTTAGAAATCAGCATTTAAAAAAAGTTGAAATTTACTCAAAAAACCATAGGTTTCAGGGACGTTATAGTTAGAAATTATCATTTAAAAAACCTTAGAAATTCACAGAAAAAAACACAGATTTCAGGGACGTTATAGTTAGAAATGAGCTTTTAAACAACCATAGAAATTCACTGGAAAAACCACAGGTGACTGGGAACCAGGGCCCAGATGCATCAAACTAAAATCCGCTGGCAAAGGGGCAGATACTCAGAATCTGCCCCTTTGCGACCGGTATTTTTGCATTTGGGATGCATCATAACAAATGCAAAAATCGTACATTTTTTTTAAATGGTGTAAATCCGTTCAGTAGTTGCTGAGAAATTAAAAACATAACAATTATCGATATCTAGAGGTGCAGTGGATCCGCGCACCCTCCCGACCACAAGCTTTATTCTTATTGTCTGTCAACACTTCAAACCAGGAAGGGTTGGCAGCCATCTTGTGACTCTGTAGAACCGAGTCACAAGAAAAGAGAAAAACAAATGCGAAAAACAAGAATAGGGGGCAGGGTAGAAACACCCTGACACCCTGGGCCTACTCAGGGGGTCCCACAAATACCCCCAGGGCCCAAAAAAGCATTATAAAAATATATAAATCGGCCAAATTCGCGCTGGGTGCACGGATCCAGCCGAGAAAAAAAAAACAAAGAGCGGAAACGTATTTAAGCCCCTGGGTGGGCCAGGTCCCGGGGGCACTGGAAAAATGTGTGGCGGGCCCCAATCCCCCCACACTGCCCCAGGGACCGCAACCTCCCCGGGGCTTGATTTAAGTGTTGCAGGGAGCACACAGCCCCCCTGCAGCTCCGGGGACCACCACTGCTGGGCCTAATTTTTAAATGTGTGGGGGCCCCCGGGGCTTTTATTAATTATTTGGACCCCCGCTGCCCTGGGTATTGCCACCCCAGGGCATTTTTAATGAATAATTAAACCTGTGTGGGGGGGCTCAAGTCCCCCACATGTCCCCGGGGACCACCACCTCCCCAAGGCACTAAGATGCAAATGTGGGGGTCTGCTATGGACCCTTGACCCCGTGGACCACTACCCCCAGGGCTTTGCAAAGGTTGGGAGGGGGGCCGTGTGGCCCCCCTCCTGGAGCCCTTCTTGGCCCTGGGGACCGCCACCCCCCATGGTCAGCTCCTGCAGTGTCCCGGGGTGCCGACGCCTGGAACACTGCTGTTTGCTATGGCAAGGTGGGAGCGGCTCCCATCCTGTCATAGCAAACTGTGGTTTGGATTTTGTAAGTGAGAGCTGCTCTCGTTTACAAAATCCAAATCACGTTGCTTTCCCACAAGGGGAGCTGCATGTCAGCAGCGCCCTGTGTGGAAAAGCAACTTAGGCTCCCGTAGGAGGCGGGGAGCCCGCAGGACAGTGGGTGAATTGGGGTCCCCAATGGAAAGGCCAGGCCCTAGGGGATGGGGTCCAAGGGGCCAGGACTGGCCTAGGAGGGGGGCCATGTGGCCCCCCTCCCTTAATAATATTAAAAAAATAAATTATAAAAAGAGGCACAGCCCCGGGGATGGCGTCCCTGGGGCTAATAGAGGCCTGAGGAGGGGGGCCACGCAGCCCCCTCCTACATTTTTTATTATATTATATAAATACATTCATGGCCATGCCCCGGGGGATGGGGTCTCCAGGGCCGGAATTGGCCTTGGGAGAGGGCCCACTTCCCGTTTAAAAAAAGAAATTCTTTAAAAGCAGGCCCTGAGGGATGGGGTCTCCAGGGCCCCAAATAAATAAAAAAAAGGAAACATAAAAAATCCGTCATCGTGTTTAGGCCCCGCCCCCTCCCTGCAGCCCTGGGGACCGCCACCCCCCAGGGTCAGCTCCTGCAGTGTCCCAGGGTGCCCACGCCCGGAACACTGCTGTTTGCTATGGCAGGGCGGGAGCGGCTCCCATCCTGTCATAGCAAACTGTGGTTTGGATTTTGTAAGTGAGAGCTGCTCTCGCTTACAAAATCCAAACCACGTTGCTTTCCCACAAGGGGAGCTACATGTCAGCAGCGCCCTGTGTGGAAAAGCAATTTAGGCTCCCGTAGGAGGCAGGGAGCCGGCAGGACCGTGGGGGAATTGGCGTGCCCAATGGAAAGGCCAGGCCCTAGGGGATAGGGTCCCCGGCGTCATGAGTGGCCTAGGAGGGGGGCCATGTGGCCCCCCTCCCTTAATAATATTTAAAAAAAAAATTATAAAAAGAGGCACAGCCCCATGGATGGCGTCCCCGGAGCTAATAGAGGCCTGAGGAGAGGGACCATGCAGCCCCCTCCTACATTTTTTATTATATTATATAAATACATTCATGGCCATGCCCCGGGGGATGGGGTCCCCAGGGTCGGAATTGGCCTTGGGAAGGGGCCCCCTTCCCGTTTAAAAAAAAATGCTTTAAAAGCAGGCCCTGAGGGATGGGTTCTCCAGGGCCCTAAATAAATTTTAAAAATACATAAAAATCCGGCATTGTGTCTCGGTCCCTCCCCCTCCCTGCAGCACTCAGCAAATGCGCCCGCTGGCACATTATAGGTGGGGGAATTAATTTCCCTTGAATACTGAGGATCCCTGAGAGGCTAACTAGCCTACCAGGTACCGCCAGTATGCGCCAGGGAGCTGCGTTGCAGAGAGGTGTTCAGAGGCCACGCCCCTTTTTACAACTCTCTGCAACGCAGCTCTGTGGTGCTTACTGAAGGTACCTGGTGGGCTAGTTGGCCCCCAGGGACCCTCAGTAGTCAAGGAGAATTAATTCCCCAATTTACAACGGGCCAAGGGGCACATTTGCACAATGGTGCAAGGAGGGGGCAGGGCCTGACATACCAAGTGTGCAAATCCACCCCCTGGCACATTGTAGACTGTGGGATTAAGTCCCCTTCAGAATTCAAGGGGACTTAATCACCTGACCATGTCATGAACAATGTAACATGTGACGTCACCAGCAGTGCATTGGGGGACGAAAGTTATAGTTAGCTTGTCTAACTATAACGGCCAAAGTTCTCTGGTTTTGTACAAGTGAAATGTCTAACCAACTATAACAACCCTGACACTTATGGTTTTTTCAGTGAATTTCAAAGGTTTTTTAAATGCTAATTTCTAACCATAATGTCCCTGAAACCTATGTTTTTTCAGTGATATTATGTCAGCATGTCTCCCCTGTTTTGCATTAATTGCAGCGCGATGCATATTCAGTATTTTATGTAACTATGTGACCAGCGCGATGGTTTAATATACGGCCTCGATTTTCAGTTGTTTTACAGCACCATGAAAGTGTTTTTTATTATGTTGGTGCTCATTTACATTTAACTTGTTGTACTATAGTGGTATTTGTTGCATTTAAAGCAAACTGACAAACTGTTTGTGACGATGTGCGTTATCATTTTACGATGTAAATAGCCACATTGTACATATCTGAAATTAAATGTATTTTTAGTTAAGTGGTCACCACATTTTAATTGATTGACTAACATTAGTTAACAATGAACTCTTTTATGTCTATGACTATGTTTGAGTATAAAGGCCACCACTAAAATGGCGCTCATTGATTGAGAAAGCCTGCTGTGGCAGGCGAAACGCGTCTCTCTTTGCTGGGTCGGAAGAGGCATAATTCAATAAAGAAGCCTTTACCTGAATACCCCTCGAGTGCGTGCTCTTTTTCCTTGATGGGGAGTAGAGGTTCTTTGGTTAATATATATATATATATATATATGTACGCTCCAAAATCCCAGGAACATCAATCCAAAAGGAAGGTAGCACACTCAGGGGAGGTTTCACAAAGATTTAATGAGGAAACCAACAGCAACGACGCGTTTCACCTTAGGGCTTCGTCAACTTGACGAAGCCCTAAGGTGAAACGCGTCGTTGCTGTTGGTTTCCTCATTAAATCTTTGTGAAACCTCCCCTGAGTGTGCTACCTTCCTTTTGGATTGATGTTCCTGGGATTTTGGAGCGTACATTTTGATTTCGGGCACACCCCCGAATTGGTGTGCACCCACTCGAGCAGTGCAGTCTCTATATATATATATATATATATATATATATATATATATATATATATATATATATATATATATATCGCTCCAAAGTCCACCCTGGGGTGCGCCGCACTCTTCTGACGGGTGCAAAAATAGTGGGGGTGGGTCCACTTCAAAATACAAGCTCCGGTGTCCAAAAACACTCCGCACTCGTGGGGTGAGTTCAATCCATTTATTAAAACTACACAAGTTTCGAGGACGCGTTTCGGCGTTCTGCCTTGTTCCAGCTCGCGTGTACTACACACAGCGTGTGCGGATCAGTGCCTTAAATATCAGAGCTGGATGCTCATTGGGCGCGGCAGTTTTTAGGGAGAGAGGGATAGGTGGATCCACATCCAATGTCTTGGACCCCTCGGCTGTCACAATTCCCGATTGCCGCTAGCTTGGGCACTGCCACCACGTCATATGGATGGTTGGTGTGAAAGACACCCCTCGTCAGCCACCAGGTTCCATCACAGTCAGCGCAGGTGTCGGCATATATCCCATACTTCTCCAGTCTGTATGGCTGGCGCTCAATCGCGTCGCTGTTGTTTCAGACACCCAGTGGCGGTGCAAGACGCCATCTAATCATCGCTCCAAAGTCCGCCCTGGCGTGCGCCGCACTCTTCTGACGGGTGCAAAAATAGTGAGGGTGGGTCCACTTCAAAATACAAGCTCCGGTGTCCAAAAACACTCCGCACTCGTGGGGTGAGTTCAATCCATTTATTAAAAGTACACAAGTTTCGAGGACGCGTTTCGGCGTTCTGCCTTCCTCCAGCTCGCGTGTACTACACACAGCGTGTGTATTTACAAGGAGGCCCACGCATTTTTGCAGACGTTAGTCTTTGGAAAAAAATGCGGTTTTCGACAAAAACTAACGTCTGCAAAAATGCTGACTTAGTTAGACTTCCTATTGGGGTGGATTATTCTGATACGACCACAGGGTCATTGCAGCAAGGTTTTTCCGTTTTCCATGGAACATCGCTGAAAAACCAGCGATGTTCCATGGAAAACACCGCTATCACTGGTATAATTATCGCCATTGCACTATGCGTTGTCGATACAGCGCTAGCATGTCGATAATTACCAGCGATAGCCGGCGATAAAAATGTTCACGCTGAGTGCGGCCAGAGATAATTATCGCTGCCGCTTGATGATATGCCCCAGGGTGTCTTAGTTAAATGTTTGCCCTTGCAGTATATGAGAGCAGAAAGACACACAGTTGGGCTCCTGGCATGTCTAACTGAAGCCTTCCATTTTTGAATGTTGTGAACGGAATACTGTTGATTGGGTCAATATTAGCATATGTTATATTAGTCTAACTTTCTCTTTGCCTGATCTAAACAACAGCGATGTTGGTACATTTTCATACACTTATTGAACTTAGATGCAAACGTTTTGTTAATCAGATCTTTTTTAAAAGAAAGATTTTTAGTTTCCTTTTCATTTATGGAAAAAGACGTTCCAGGAAAAACCTTTTTCTTACTCCATGCTGTGCCTGGAAATGTGAAATATTGCTTTTACTTTACTATAACCGCACGACACGAATGTCCACAAATCTCTTTCAGGTCCCCGCAAATACTCCCCATTGATTCGAGGTTCGTGTTTCATTGCCCATGCTTGAATATCGAGTCACCCAAGGAGATTTGGGGTGACCATCTAGGCGCTCAACTGTCACCTAGAGATTGGAGAGATGACAAAAACGAAAGGAAAAAAACACAATAAAGCACCCAGGCCTATTTCTTATACCCTAGCAACTTGTGATGCCTCTTTCAGATAGCCCCCAGTGTTAGAACGTACAGTTTAATCGTCATATGTTTATTATCTGTTTTCGACAATACACATAAAGCACTGTACGAGCACCAATGTTCTCTGCTGGTTAGAACCGTTAGAAAAAATAACACTTGGTTTGAAGTTTGCGTAAATAGTTCTCAGCCGATTGATGTGAGCTATTCAGCTGTCTGGATTGAATGCTTATAGCCCTCATTGCTTGCCAGATGGAGTGAAACCTAATTTGCAACGAGGGAGGAATTGCATGAAATTAGATTTACATCCGTTCTACAGGCTGAACTATACTTCTGTGCCGTGAAAGCATGGCTCAGTCCAGAATAAGAGATTGTCCTGCGATCCATGGTGCAAAATAAAGCAAAGTGGCTTTGTCCAGCTGCATGAATATAATGTAAAGAGAAGAGCAATTCATCATGCGGGACTATAAAATTATTATTTCTAAAACCTGTACGATGTTAATGTTTGATCCTGTGTGCTCTATACTAAGTAACGTAGAAAGAAACGAATGATACTTAGTAAGCAAGAAAGAAACATATGTTAGCCACCAGAATTTACATGAGATCATTCCATACTATAAATATTCAATTTGGTGTCTTTTTCGTTTAAGCATTTACAATATTGTTCCTAGATACGCCAAGAAAAGGACAAAAATGCAGGAGATTTTCCAGACTTTCCTCAGTATCAATCATATGGGAAAATAGGAGCAGGCCACGTAGTTTTGTAACTACCCACATAACAGAGGCCCCTGCCGCGCAGCGCCCCCCTCCTCCCCCACCATTCAGAGACCCCAATCAGCCCAAGGTCTATGAATATCCTGTTATACCACTAGTCCTAAATGACACCAGTGTACCAATTCTAGTTTCGACCTGCATGATGTTATAGCGCATGTCCGAAATGCAAAGGCAGCTTGCAGTCTGACTCAGTGGGTAACTGTATATTGTTAGAATAAAGTTCATTTTTTGCATTTTGCCAGAATATCAATATTTTCAAGATAATATACACCCCGTGTATCCTGGATCCACATTGTGTACATTATTCACAAGCTCTGTAGTCTTAGATATTGTGGTTGCAGAAAGCATAAGTGACTGCTTGCAGACCCAGACAAGTGAATGGTAGTCCACTCCAAGTAACAAATGCAGTATTCCTTACCAGGTCCAGTTAGGTTACAGTAATGTAAACCTGAGCTCAATCGTTGGTGAATGTAGCATAGAGAAGACAGTTTTAACTTAGGAGAAATTTATAAAAAGCATTTATCAGTACCTAATCAATTAAAAGTGGAAAATACAATACAAAGTAATTCCCAGCTCACTTGGGAATAATAGAGTATGTTTTGATGAACAAATAGAAACCAAAGCAACAAAAATCTAATGTAGGGAACTTCAGATATGACTTTTAAAAATCTCAGGTGTTTCCACCAACAAAAATCAGAAAGCCCTACCACAGGCATATGGTCGCATTAAACTGGGTCAAAGTCAAAGGTTAAGTCCTTCTGACTTTGTAGTTTTTCTAGCGAAAAGTCCTCGTTGACAAGGTCATCTGGGTTCAGGCTGGATCCAAAGAGGAGCTTGTTGACAGAAACTGGCTAAAGTGTAGGACCTTAATGAGAGGTAAGTATGAGGCTCTCAACGTCAACTGTGGGAAAATTCTAATTAGATAAAGACAGGGCCCATAAATGTGTGATCGTCCATAGGGTGCTCCTCGGCGCTGGTGAAGTCCTTTAAATCTAGCATTAGAAAAGTTTCTGGAACTCATGAACCTTCCAGCATATCAAAACAGAAACTTGAGAAGTTGAGTCTGACCGGCAGACCAGCATCAATGGCTGTGGCTCACTGGTGGTCCTGTGGTGGCCACTGGTACTTTTGGGGAAAATAATTTAGGTGTCCAGTCTTGCAATTGCAAAGGGTGAAACAGTAGACTCTAACACGGGCCAAGCGTCAAGGACCTTCTGGGCACCACATAGGGTTTAGGATCTCACAGACACCACCAGCATGGTCCAGAGTAAATTCAGTTCGAACTGATCAGCTGGGCTCTTGCAAAAAGTAGGTTTCTTTTTCTTTTGTAGCATTATGTATTTGTGTATGTATGATATCCAGAGCTTAGTTTGTAAAATAAAAAGTACAAGGGCCCAAAGATTTGCTAAGAAGCTGAAGTCCAGAACTATTGAAAGTTGATGAATACCAAGACATCATAGTTTTGATTCCCCTTCATGCCCCTTTAATCCACCACCAGACACCAGCTACCAATATCAATGATCTCCTTAAATTAATTAATATGGTCAAGATATAGTATCGGGACTATGTGGGCCTTCAAAAGACTAAGTCCAAGCCAAACAAATAAACTCAAATCAGATTTCTAAGTTAAAGCTTATAGGTTTATACAACATTAAGATCATTACCGAAGGCAACAATTGCTTAGTTAATCAACACAAATCAATGTCTCAATAATAAATAAAGGTCACGTAATATGAGAAGATCAACATAAAATCTACCTCCAAAGGAAACAAATTGCCAGAAGTAAGTGTAGTACAAATGACAGACTAGCGTAGAGTCCGAACAGTTAGAAAGGCAAGGAAAGTCTGACACATATCCCAAAAAAATCATCCTTTATTGGATTTTAGATAGAAAAGCAACGCATATTCAATGGTGAATTATGATACAGTAGGGTTGAACTAGCAATGTAGCATTCTAGTAAGCTGATGATACATATGACACAATAAAAACATACATCTAGAAACACCTAATATAGTTCATATTACTGAATGAGGTGTGCCTCTGAAAGTAAGGGACATGACATATACATGATACAGAAATAAAAAAGACAGCTCAACTAATATACGGTCCATAGAAAAGGTTTGAGCAAAGGACCTTGAAAGTTACAAAGGCAGGATTATCCTCATCATGGCTTCCATGAGAGAAATACAAATAATACGATTCATTGATACAAAGGGCTTCCACTATGCTGATATTTTTTTAATGGAAAACAAAACAAAACAGAGACATATGCATGTGGAGAGACTCGTTCAGATAGAACTGCACATTTCTTTCTGCAAACATGACCAGATGTCATTGAAAGTTGGTTCAGGGGTACTCAGGATCACTAAACCCTATATAAAATAGGAATTATGTTTCTAATTATTAAAAAACACTTCAATGCCCCCACATTTCACTCTTGCAGGTTCCTGTTCCCCTCTTTGTTTGTCCATCTTTCTCTTTCTCCTCCCCCGTTATGAATACACCCTTCTTGAAATATTTTTTCCTAGGGATTTATACTTTTTCAGTGAAAGGCAACAAAAGGGGACAGATGGCTCTTCCCAGGCAGAACAAAGTTAAGAAGTGTGGACGTATGACAAACTATATAGCTAATTATTTGATATGTCAAGCTTAAGTAAAAGTAGGTTTTTGTCATTTTCGGGAAAGATTAGGAGTGTACCCAGGTAAGCAGATATTGCAATGCTGGAATAGGGCATTCATCTTACAAAATGTCAGTCTGGAACAACTGAAGTTTGAAGCAGTATTGGATGCAAGAGCTATTTTTTAATCAGTGGATAAGGAAGCAGGGAGCATCTGTTCTCCTTGGGACTATTGTCCTTCACTACGGTGAACTTGCCCAGACACACTTTGAAACACAGCTTCTCTGTTTGTACCTAGGAAAAGTGCAGCATTCTGACTGCTGATAACACCTGTCTGCCTGCAGTTCAAGGCCCAGTTGCCAGACAACCAGATTATCTATTTGCTGTGGAGTTCTGAAATAAAGAGGCCCCTGAGACTTGAAGTGGCATTACCCAATGCTGGGAACCTGCTCTAAGCACAGTCTCTGCCTGTCTTTGTAAGGAGAAATGAAAGTGGGAAGGTCCCCTAATTTTCAGTTGTGTGCAAGGTCTTGCATGTAAAAAAAATTATGAGTAAAACATTACACTATATGCAAAGCAGCACAGCCCTCGAAAGGCTTGGTCTTGGGGTGATCAGTTTAAATACTGGATGCTTAGTCTGAAAACACTGAAGTATGTTAGTTCATTGACCTGCGCCTCCCACGAGGCAGTATTAAAACGCTCCCAGCTTCAAACATAGACATTTAATTATGGACCTATTGGTAAGTCAGGGGTGAAAGACCTACCCTGATTCAGGAAAGTCAAAACCTTCCTGGCCCTGGAAGCAATATCTCTTGTTTCAAGGTTTTCCTGAAGGTCGGGTGAAAGGCAATGGACCTTGTTTGGCCTCATTCTCTGGTCTCTTCCCCAAGTAATATCCCACAAATGCTGGAAAAGTGTCAGACAACTTCGCATCCTGCACCTGAAGTCGCAAGGAACATTAGCACCTTGAGTTCTTTGTTCTCCTGAAAGGTATTTATTGGCATACCTTTAATCCCTAGCCGACTTTATGTGAATAGCTTTGGCCTCAGCCCTGCTAAACAAACTCATAACAACACTTTAGTTCTGATGTATAATTGTGTTACAATGGTCTCTGTGCTAAAGAAGAATTTACTGGACGATTGTGCATCACCAAATTGAAGATATAATGGTGCAAATAACACAGATCGGTTCTCCTCCAGATACAGGACATACACCAAAAATGGGAGGGCTTTTCCTTATGACTCAACTTCAAAATTAGGCCGTTAGACATGTTTCTCACTATTTTACCGTTACGTCCTTAATACAATTGGTTTCCAGATACGTTCACTAAATGCATTCTTCGATTTTAATAAGATTATGAAAAGGTATTTTTCGGCAATTAACCATTTTTGTTTTCTTTGATTACTGTGTTACATTAGTTAGTGCCATTTGTCTTTCATGAACTTGGTAGGGACGCTGCATTCATTCTTTTTAACCTCTCTGACCGAGTTGATGGTCCTTGCTCTCCTCAATACCTTCTTCAGAGTGAATCTTGAACACTGCCCACCTACCAAAATGTACTTTAAATAGAATGTTGACTTGCCTGCAGAAGACCTCCTGCTCTGGTTGTTGTTAGTTTATCAGTTCAGTTCATTTAGTCTTTATTTCGAATAAAATTCATAAAAGACCACAAAAATAAAAACATTTTCAAAGTATCAACATTTTTACATTTTAAAGTGGATCCCCAAGTATAAAAAGAATTTGCCATCAGGCAACATACAAACATTAAAAAGCAAGTTGATCAAAACAGGGTTACAAGTTCTTTGCGCGAATCAGCCACATCCACCCCAAAAATTTAGCAACACAGATTACAGATTTTTCAGTACGCATATCACGTAATTTCAACAGGGCTGTACGATTCCCCTCACAATTTAAGGTTTTACAAATTGGTTTAAGCCATTTTAGTCGGGGCAAACGGTATGCTGGGCAAGCAAAAAACAGATGGCCAATACTTTCAACCTGGTCAGGACAGTAAGGGCATTTGGTGCTTGAGTTCTTAGCCCACTTTGCAGTAAAGGAATTGATCGGCAAAGTGCCCACCCGAAACTGATGATACAGCTTGCGGTCGAGGGTTTTGCATATCAAATCCCAATAGGGCTCAAGGGATGGTATTATCTTGTGTATTAAAAACTGTTAGTTTATCTAGATCATGTATTTACATCATCCATCTCTAGAGTTCTGCCTAAACTATAAAGTTGTGCTTTTCTAGCAGGAATTAAAGCAGAACATCTATTAAGCCATCACTTCCAAGTGCACCCAAAATGCCTAACTTATGTCTAGAAGTATTCAGTGCCATCTCAGGTACTCACACACACTGTATGGCTGCTATGACTGCACCATACCCTCCCTGTAGTCAAAGTGCCCACTTTATCTATGAACACTCACTCACTCATTTACGTACTCACTAACTCATTCATTCTTTCTGAATTCTCCACACAGTATTGACATGTGTTTCATATACTGATGCAGTATTTATGTACTAAATGGTAATGGGATGCTCCCAAAGCTTAACAAAAACAAAATACACTATTGCTGAATAAACATCAGTAGAATGGTCTGTTCTAGAAACAGCAGGAATGGAAAAAATGTCTAATCACATCTGGAGGACAAAAGAGAAGCGTCCTTCCTATGGTGAACGGGAAAGGGATGACAGATAGTTGCAAATCATTTGACATATAGCTTGTCTGCTTGATAATTTCTTACTTTGGGCACTTTTTGTAGAAAGCAACCAATTTTTAACTTAATTCTTGCCTCAATGATCCGCCAATGAACATGGCTGTGGATAGGGGCATTGAAGCCCAACCATCCTTCTCGTCGAGGAAACAAGCTTGTCCCTCTAGTGTAATCTGGCTTAAGCTGAGATACTTGAATATTGTGTTACTCCTGCAACAATGGTGTGTCTTAAGTGTAAAGGAGAGATGGTAATGGTGATTATTGTTGTTGTTGTTATTATTATTATTCTTGTTATTATTTTATTATTATTACACTATTAATATTATTCAAACTTTATAAAGTGCAGCTGCTACATACACAGTTGTCTTCGAGCTGAAAGTGGTAAATCAATGAAACATGGCCCCAACAAGTTAGGGGAGATAAAGCTAAGGGGCTGATTACGAGTCTGGCAGCCTTATTCTGAGTCGGCCATTTGGACCACTGCACCAGCTGCAGTGGAGTGGTGGTGGCTCAGCGGACAGGGGTATCAATATGCAAGGCAGGACTGCTGCGGTCCACCAAGCATATTTCAAGTTTCCCCACTGCCAGCCTTTTCATGGCGGTGAGTCTCCCATGAAAAGGCTGGGGGTGGGGAAACAAAGGGAGCCCTACAGGGCCCCCATGTCCCTGTCACGCATGAGAATGCATTCAGTGGATAAAAAAAAGGGCCCCCTATTTGCATGCACCCCAAGTTCCAGCATGCTATGGACTTCACAGTCCATGCCTTTCTATAACTTCTTTTGCATACCCATTGCGGTGCCCATTTCCAGGACACCGCTGTGGAAATGGCAAAAGAAAAGCCTGCCAGACATAAGTTGTACTCGTAATCTGACAGGCAGACCATGCACGGTTTTGGCAGTGCTGTGCCCACGCAAAGCCTGCGCAGAACCGCCAAACACGCAAACAGCCCCCAAGACTTTAAGGCTTTCCGTAAGGCCAACAACTCACTTGTTGAGTGAAGAGCTTGAGATAAGTT
The DNA here is from genome assembly GCF_964261635.1 of Lissotriton helveticus. NCBI lineage: Eukaryota > Metazoa > Chordata > Amphibia > Caudata > Salamandridae > Lissotriton > Lissotriton helveticus. The sequence continues at coordinate 1,712,809,367 of NC_136059.1, forward strand.
GTTCCAAAGACTTGCAGCCTGCACAAAAAACGTTCTTCCTCATGGTCTCTAAAGTATGAACTTAGAAACATGATAAGATTTTCATCAACAGAAAGCTAAATGCATCTGGGACGATATTGTTTGAGCTTCTGTTGCAGAAACGTCCGCCCTACCCTGTGAATGGCCCTGTGCACAATGCAAGGCAACTTGAAAATAACTCTCTTGAATAGAGGTAGCCAGTGCAGTGTGCCAAGTGCTCCAGATGCAGACTAGAAGTGTAACCATTGCAGTGATAGCCTAGATGCCACTCTTCTAAATCCGGTAAAGTCCAATCAGTGACAGAATATGGGAAACACCAATATCTCGTGGACAGAATATTGTGTCAAAAATATTGAGGACCAACATATTGAGAAGGTAAGTGCAAATAGGTAAATATAGATTTACTATTCTTAACTCCACATCTACAAACCTTGACGGTATATATATATTGTCAAGGTACATATATGTGAAGTTATATATAGTAAAACGTACTTACCTAGTAAAACTGCCCTTCACAATACTTTTTTTAAGTTTAAAGTTTATTGAAGAAAAGAGAGTAACAGTACATATGCCGGGCTGGAATTTAAACAATGCTGGGACTGTGAGACGGCCACCGGTAGTGGTGCCGCCTTTCCTTGCCTAGGACATAGAGGAGTTTTCCGCTTGAGGGCCACCGCCATCGCCTCCTCTTCCGCTATTGCTCATTGCAGGACTCCCGGGACCAGGAACTGGAGGCCCCCGGGCCTTAGCTCCCTTGGCTGTATTCTTCGGGGGCATTGAACCAATAAGCCAAGTTGTGTACCGCCAGCGCACAGAGCCGGTACAGAATAGTCTCGAAGGCTGTGGGATAATCAAGCGGCAAGACCGATGCCTCCAAAGCATATCGCAATTCCCCTACATCAAAATCAGCCTACATTGCCTAAGACCAGGCCGGGGTGGGAGTTAATCCAAGAGAGTGTAGAGCTCCAGCTTACTCAGCCGAACGAGTGGGCGCCATCTTGTCTCGCATATAGACCTTCTAATTAATTTGTGAATTATGTTTATAGGTAGAGATTACACCTCTTTTTTAGTAACAAGACCAGCATACTCCCAAGGCCATTTCTAGACCTCGTTTGTAGTTCGCCCATCATCTAGACTGATACAAATCTTCCTTCTTTGCTACCCATCAGCTATGTTCCATCCTTGTCCAAAGAATATTTTTTAATGCTCAAAATTCCTATTGAACAAAAATCCTGCAATTCTTCAATAGCCTTGGGTGAAAAACTCTCATCACTGGAATTTAAATACATGTTGCCTTTTTTTAAATCCTGTGATCATTAACATCATATCCCTTATCACTTTCTATTACCACCTTCAAAGCATGAGACAAGCTAATCACAGAGTAAAAGTGAAATGAAAACAACATAAATGAATGCAAGTGAAACCACTTTAAAAGACTGATCACCTAACAGACTGTGAAAATCTGGGACTATTGGACAGATACTTCTTAGGCATGTTCAACAGCAATAAACACCCTGTAAGGAAATGGGTTCTGCTGTCAAATCTGCCTGCAATTTTCTCTTTTTGATCACCTAGTTTTTGACCTTATTACTGTGGGTGAGCCTGACAACCAGTGATTCACCCACTGTAAACTCACAGTAAATGGACTGTGCATGTTTACTGCCAGTGTTCTCTTTTTAAGATAAGAGTGCTGAAACGGAGCAAGGGTAAGGGGCACTTGGCTGCTTACACTTAAACACATGTGCACACATGTAAGGACTGAACTTTGGAGACTCATGTTGTGTGCTGCCCAGTAACTGCAGACATGCAGCCTGGGTCAGAGGGAACTCTGCTGGTTTGTATATTGACCTGCGGAAGGCCTCATAATGTTAGTGTGTACTCATATGTATAATCAGCATGGTTTAGTATCTTGACTGACTTAGAGTGCAGCTTCACTTCCCTTTGGCCTACAGAGACATATCGAACTGGGGTGGAATCTGCATGCCAAACCAGAATAGGAGAGTTCCAAGAGGTTTTCCGGCCAGCTTATGGGGCATCCAGGACTGTCATATTTCTTTGACTCAGCTCAGGGTTAGAGCCCAGGCCTTTTCTCACCCTACTGAGAATTAATTACATTTCTCGCCAGTAGCAGGAACAAACCACTCCCCACACAAAGGTAGCAATTTACAGTGCTGGACTCAGTTTCTGAGGAGGAAAGGGGTGGGATTAAAGCTCTGCATCAATCAATCAGCTGTCACACTGTACCAGGGATGGGCCAGTTCAAGCCCACTGAGCAAAGGATGGAGCCCAGACCTCTGGATCCAACACCGGAGTCGACTCTTTTTAATGATTAGGTGGGAAAGTTCCTGCCAGTAATATCAGTGAGGGGTATAGCTGAAGTCCCCAGAGCAGGTGGAACTAGTGAGTCCTGGGTGATGTGCAGGAAGTTTGGGACAGTTGCAGAGAGGTGATGTGGTGCTCGATGATAGGGCAGAGAAGCCTCACTTATGGAACCTTCTGGCCCCACTTAAAAGGTCTTGCGCAAGGAAGGAACTCTCTCTTGGTTGTGACTTTCTGCTGGAAATTGGGACTGGAGGCAGCAGCTATGGGCAATTGGAAGGAAGAAACTTCTGATGCATATCTGGACTAAGGACTATAACTTCAGTTGACCCAAGAACCAGTGGGGTTATCCCCATGACCAGGGAAGGTGGTCACCATACAACCCCATAGGACTAGTTGGAGAAAGATTGAACTTCTGCGCCAAGAAGGAGAGAAGCTCCAGAAGGAACAAAGGACAAAGTCTGGTGCAGGAGGCCAGTGGAACCAGTTCTCTGCAAATGTCACTGCCTTGGAGGCCAGGAGACTTTAGGAAATGCCTCCGGAGGCTAGGACTCGCCACCAGTAGCAACATGAGCCCACGATGAAGCAAAACAGTCCAACGGGGTTCGAGATATCTGTCAGAGAAGGTTTTAATCTTTGAGCCCCACCAGCACTATGGGAGTGTGTGGTGCACTGCTGCTGCATCAAAGAGTTATCCCTGTGATAAGCCACAGCCCGTGGGTTGATAGCTTTTCTTCAAATTTTCTAGGGACGGTGTGTATGTGGTGCACCCTCCCGATTGCTTGGGGACCCCATTCCAGAGCATGATTAGCAATAAGGGTGCTGGGACCCCATCCCCTATCCCTGCGTGCCAACGATTGAGGGGGGTTTGCCGTCATTCCCCCCTGTAGTGTTCAGTAACAAAATGTGAAACCACTTCATGATCTGACAGTATTAAAGGAGGTGTTTGACCCTCAATATGTAATCGCCTTGTTATCACCTGCAAATTTTGTGAATGTCTACCTTAATTATTTGATGACCCTTTGGAATCCTTTGTCCAGAGACTGACTTATGCTGCACTCGCCCTAACTTCCCACTTCCCTTCTTCCTTTCTCCTCTGAACAACCTTGAAGTCCACAATCTTTTCTTTGGCTAAACTAATGATATTTTGTGACCTTTTTAACATCGATCATAGGAGTCTAAGTGATGGTAGTAACGGGGCAGAGAGCAACGAATCTATGTGCAATATAGTGCTCCCGGAAAACATGACACTTATTTTGAAGTCATGTTTTGTGCCTCTTTGTGCACAGTTGTGAACACAGTGTGCATGCCTCCAAGGAACAGAACATCCTAATCTCTCTTTTCAAATATGTGATGCCTTAGCACTCCTGCTCTTTATAGGGACATGGCTCAGAATGCCATAATGAGTGACACATAGTAAAACACTAAGAGCTGACAGACACCAGCCACTATTTGTTGCTCCAGATGCCCCTGATAGCAACAAGTGTTCTATGCACTGGAGAAACCGCCCATCATGGAGAGGGTTCACTTTGCCATTCATTTCGACTTGAGCATGGGGAGCCAGTCAATGCTTAGCAACCACATGCACAGTTGGACAACATTGGTACAATTCCACAATGACAAGGAGCAGCCTATCCAAATGTGAATTACAGAACACATTTTGGACCAGATTTACTCATCTTTCATGCAACACAGAAATGCAGCTTGCTGTACTGTGTTGTGTGAAAGTGAGAGAGCAGAAATGAGGCATACTTATTAAGATATGGTGCACATCTGTTCTCTCCCTGTACTGGCGTATTTGTGACAGACATGCCCCAATTCAGGCATGCTTGTGCCAGGATGCAGTGGTGCAGTCATTGTGATCCGGATCGTTTTTGCACAGTAAGGCATACCATCCTGCATAAAAATAATCCTTAGATGTTTATTCTTTTTTGTATGGGTGCAGCAAAATAAAGATATTCCTTCTCATTACGCGTCTGTTGGGTAAGCACAACATTTTGGCACAAACCCAGGTTTACTGATCTTAGTAAACATGGAGTTGCATCGAAACACATGGATGGATGCATGGGAAAGCCCATGCGCATGCATGTCATGCCTTTCCAACGCAAGGTATTTGAATTTGAATTTTTAGCAATTTATAAAGCGCACATTCACTAGGCAGTTTCTTGGCGCTATAGGATTTCAGAACTGGGGAAGATATCGGGGGGCTATAGGCTAAAAGCTTGCTGGAACAGAAAAGTCTTAAGGGCTTTACGAAACTCTGTGTAGGAGGAGGAAGATCTGAGAAGAGGGGGAAGGGAATTCCAGAAGGTAGGTGCAAGTACCGAAAATTTCTGGCCGCCGGATCGCTTTTTCTTGAACTGGGGAATAACTAACAAGGATTTGGTAGAGGAACGTAAGTCTCTGGCAGGACTATAATTGGTGATGGCAGAATTAATGAAGGCGGGGGCAGTGCCCGCCCGAGCTTGGAAAGTAAGGCAGCCAAGTTTGAAAAGGGCTCTTTGTTTAATTGGCAGCCGATGAAGGGCCGAGAGAAGGGGGGAAGAGTGATGATATTTCGATAGGCCATGCACCAGGTGAACTGCCTGGTTCTGCACCAGCTGGAGGCGTTGGAGTGCATAGGCGGGAGCGCCATTGTAAATGATGTTCCCGTAGTCGATCTTGGATAAGACCATGGCCATTACAATCAGCTTAAGTGCAGAGGGAGAAAAGAACCGGGATACTTTCCTGATAATACGTAAAGTAAAAAAACAAGAAGTGACAACAGAACTGATATGGGAGTGAAGTGTCAGATGATGATTGAGTGTGATACCAAGGGTCTTGACAGAGTGAGAAGGGGTGGGAGGAAGACCAAAGGAAGAGGGCCAAAAGGAGGGCGACCAGGGATTGCCGCTGCCTCCATTCAGAATCAGCTCTGTTTTATCCGGGTTGAGTTTAAGATGGTTAACATTCATCCAATCCCGGATAAACAGCTAGACGGACTGGAAGCTGGAGGTGGCAAGTGAAGGGGAGGAAAAATTAAAAATGAGTTGGAGGTCATCAGCATAGTTATAAACTGTGACCTCCATTTGTTGAAGTGCAAACATAAGAGGAAAAATGTAAAGGTTGAACAAAAGGGGGGAGATAATGCAAGGCATGTTACTCTTTGGGGAAAATGTGGTGCAAAAGTCACACAAATTAAGATTTGCATGGCTTTGAATGTCACGACTAACATGTTAATGCGGGATTTCTAGTCTATTTTTTATAGATCTAGATCCCGACTCCGGTCGACTGAATCGTTGGTACCTGTCATAGAGTAAAAGGCAATCCACTACTAGGTCAATCAGTTTATGACTTACTCCACTCTAAAGAACCACTGAAGCTTAAAAAGTTTAAAAGTTTATTACAAAGCCAAACTTAACTGGAGATACAAACATCTCAATATAAGGTTCAAAAGATATATGGGTATCAATACAAACATGAATTTTCTAAATTCTCTTAGTCGGCAGAAGAATATTACCAAAACCAATTCAAAAACCATCAAAGTTGCAAGAATAGACACAAGCTGTAGCTTATGAGTCATTTACAGAAAGGAAAGAAATCAGATTAGACTGTCCCTACACTAGACTAAGTGACATCCCTACTTAGCAAGATCTTAACCTAAAAAGGTGTCAGCAGTGGTGACTTCCAAAGAAGATCACACACTTCCCTTAGTCTTTGTTCCAAAAACGATGTCTCGCAATTCCCTATCTGCCTACCCATCCGCTCTCTTAGGTTCCTCAGATCATCTGCCTTAACTCCACCCAGGGGTGCTGTCCCTAATACAAAATCACACTTACAATAGGAACGCCCTTTGGAGACACCCCTCAGAGACGCCCCTCACGTGGTGTTGGTTCTGGTATGCTCCATGCTGGTACTCCTCTGGGCCCATCGTTAGCGTTGACCTTGCTTCCCAGGCTCCTCTCCGGCAAGACGGTACCCCCAGGAAATTCCTGAAGACTTCTCCAGGCCTGTGCCTGGCTCTCTTGAACAAAAGTCTATTCATCACTCTCTTGATTAAAACCTCCTCGCACCTGCAAACAAACACTTGTACTGTGGGCCCCAAATTCCGGCCTCCACCATATCTTTAAGTCGTAAACCATTCAAACAGGCTCCACAGTTTGTGCCTAACACAGCCTTTCTCTAACGAGCACATGCAGATCAAAAGAAATGACTTTGTCTATTCAGGCCTATCTAGTATTACATGAACGGGCCTGTGCACTCTGCAAAACATTTAATTCTTCTAAACAACATTCTAACTTATTACACACAATGATTATATGAAACGTCTATAAAACATATTCAGTTCTAAGATCAATAATACTTTGAATTACAATAACATCAAAATCCACCATCGTGTAAGAGTGTAACAGCATCTTGTACTCTATGTGAACTGCCATGTGGCCTACACATTTCTACGTTTAGCAGAATTACATTTCCCCCTACAACAGCCACATAACATGAGATTTCAACATCATTCCAACATCTCTACAAACATCTACATTAGCTCTTCACACTTGATATAAGTATTCTATTCTAATTAAACACTATTATATATTTTCACTCTATAAATTCGACACTCTTATATATGGTTTACTAAACTAATGCAACGTGCTTGTAAATATGGTGCACTTCTATATTTTCTTGATTTGCGCTCTCTCAATCCCCCCTTTGATGACTTCTAGTAGTCATCACCATTACAACACCATCCCTGAGGTAAGGTCTGAGTCAAACTGAAGTCGTTGCAGTACCCCCTCGTTTCATCATCTCTAGAGCCTTTAGACTCCTGTACTGATTATCCTGCATCGCATTCAATCTCCTCTCTTGCCTTCTCATGGTTCTTTGCAACCTGTTTGATCTATACCATTGGTAAAGCCGCACCAATCCCCACAAGGCGATTATACAAATCACTATTATGATGATAGGTTTCAGTACGTACCAAATAATATTCTTTCCTAGGTTGGCAAACCAACCTCCAACTTTACCTATTCCTTGACCTACCTTTTCCCACACTGTTACCTTTGTCAAATCCTCAATTTCATTGTGTATTTCAGTAATGTTTCGAATGTACTTTTCTAAAGGTTTCGAATTGTCTGGAATGTAAGTGCAACATTCCTGGACCTTCAAAGCCTTACAGACTCCTCCCTCTTTGGCTAACAGAACATCTAGAGCAAGTCGGTTCTGAAGAACCATTGCCCTTATCGATTGCATTTCTCCCTCCACCAGCATTAGTGACCTAGCAGTACTGGCGGACAACCTATCTACAACTGTTGCCAATCTTCTTATCTTGACATCATTTAATGCTATCCCTAAAATAGGAAACATAGCACCAAATACGTCTCCAACTACCTCCTCAGCGCTTACATCCCTTCTTCCTCTAGCTGATGTTCCTCCCTCTGTGGTAAATAAATAAATAATACCTCTATTTTTGACTGGATTTAACAATAACAGATAGCTCAATAAATAAGAGTCAAGATTCGAGGTAGTAGGAGTTTGCAGGTTTAATACAGCATAAAGGACAGGAACAGGACAACCTGCACGGAGAAGATCTGGGATGGCTAGCTCTGCTTTTAATAACAGTGCACAAGCATATATACTAAAACAATAGCATTACAGTTACAGTTTGGAGATACAAACATCTCAATATAAGGTTCAAAAGATATATGGGTATCAATACAAACATGAATTTTCTAAATTCTCTTAGTCGGCAGAAGAATATTACCAAAACCAATTCAAAAACCATCAAAGTTGCAAGAATAGACACAAGCTGTAGCTTATGAGTCATTTACAGAAAGGAAAGAAATCAGATTAGACTGTCCCTACACTAGACTAAGTGACATCCCTACTTAGCAAGATCTTAACCTAAAAAGGTGTCAGCAGTGGTGACTTCCAAAGAAGATCACACACTTCCCTTAGTCTTTGTTCCAAAAACGATGTCTCGCAATTCCCTATCTGCCTACCCATCCGCTCTCTTAGGTTCCTCAGATCATCTGCCTTAACTCCACCCAGGGGTGCTGTCCCTAATACAAAATCACACTTACAATAGGAACGCCCTTTGGAGACACCCCTCAGAGACGCCCCTCACGTGGTGTTGGTTCTGGTATGCTCCATGCTGGTACTCCTCTGGGCCCATCGTTAGCGTTGACCTTGCTTCCCAGGCTCCTCTCCGGCAAGACGGTACCCCCAGGAAATTCCTGAAGACTTCTCCAGGCCTGTGCCTGGCTCTCTTGAACAAAAGTCTATTCATCACTCTCTTGATTAAAACCTCCTCGCACCTGCAAACAAACACTTGTACTGTGGGCCCCAAATTCCGGCCTCCACCATATCTTTAAGTCGTAAACCATTCAAACAGGCTCCACAGTTTGTGCCTAACACAGCCTTTCTCTAACGAGCACATGCAGATCAAAAGAAATGACTTTGTCTATTCAGGCCTATCTAGTATTACATGAACGGGCCTGTGCACTCTGCAAAACATTTAATTCTTCTAAACAACATTCTAACTTATTACACACAATGATTATATGAAACGTCTATAAAACATATTCAGTTCTAAGATCAATAATACTTTGAATTACAATAACATCAAAATCCACCATCGTGTAAGAGTGTAACAGCATCTTGTACTCTATGTGAACTGCCATGTGGCCTACACATTTCTACGTTTAGCAGAATTACATTTCCCCCTACAACAGCCACATAACATGAGATTTCAACATCATTCCAACATCTCTACAAACATCTACATTAGCTCTTCACACTTGATATAAGTATTCTATTCTAATTAAACACTATTATATATTTTCACTCTATAAATTCGACACTCTTATATATGGTTTACTAAACTAATGCAACGTGCTTGTAAATATGGTGCACTTCTATATTTTCTTGATTTGCGCTCTCTCAATCCCCCCTTTGATGACTTCTAGTAGTCATCACCATTACAACACCATCCCTGAGGTAAGGTCTGAGTCAAACTGAAGTCGTTGCAGTACCCCCTCGTTTCATCATCTCTAGAGCCTTTAGACTCCTGTACTGATTATCCTGCATCGCATTCAATCTCCTCTCTTGCCTTCTCATGGTTCTTTGCAACCTGTTTGATCTATACCATTGGTAAAGCCGCACCAATCCCCACAAGGCGATTATACAAATCACTATTATGATGATAGGTTTCAGTACGTACCAAATAATATTCTTTCCTAGGTTGGCAAACCAACCTCCAACTTTACCTATTCCTTGACCTACCTTTTCCCACACTGTTACCTTTGTCAAATCCTCAATTTCATTGTGTATTTCAGTAATGTTTCGAATGTACTTTTCTAAAGGTTTCGAATTGTCTGGAATGTAAGTGCAACATTCCTGGACCTTCAAAGCCTTACAGACTCCTCCCTCTTTGGCTAACAGAACATCTAGAGCAAGTCGGTTCTGAAGAACCATTGCCCTTATCGATTGCATTTCTCCCTCCACCAGCATTAGTGACCTAGCAGTACTGGCGGACAACCTATCTACAACTGTTGCCAATCTTCTTATCTTGACATCATTTAATGCTATCCCTAAAATAGGAAACATAGCACCAAATACGTCTCCAACTACCTCCTCAGCGCTTACATCCCTTCTTCCTCTAGCTGATGTTCCTCCCTCTGTGGTAAATAAATAAATAATACCTCTATTTTTGACTGGATTTAACAATAACAGATAGCTCAATAAATAAGAGTCAAGATTCGAGGTAGTAGGAGTTTGCAGGTTTAATACAGCATAAAGGACAGGAACAGGACAACCTGCACGGAGAAGATCTGGGATGGCTAGCTCTGCTTTTAATAACAGTGCACAAGCATATATACTAAAACAATAGCATTACAGTGCATACAGTAGGCGTAGCAGTGGGTGGGGTTCGTAACAGTTCGCGAAAGATAAGGGTGAAAGTAGGTGTAACAAGAGGCGTGTACATAGACATGTGATGTAAACGGCACACTGTGAAACGTGGCAACATAACTTTACATAAGCTCAATACTCGTAGCTTTCACGAGAACTGGAACTGACTTACTAGAGATGGACACAACTGTAATTGCGTCTTTAATCGATCATGAGGAATACATATGCATATTAATCATGCACATACAACATAAGATGGGGGACACGTAGGGACACAGAACATGGCAAAATTTACTTTTCCACATTCCCTCCTTGTCACTACGTTTCCATCAGGAAACATCAATATTCATGATACCATCTATCATTTCATACAGTATCATTTGCTCATCTCGAATTTTCTTGGAACGGGATCTAGGACGGGACTTGGGACTAGGAATACAAGAGGTAGCACAAATGCCGCAAATCGCAGGGCCACATTGTATACAAAGGCAGCAACTGAATATGATCGCTACTGCAATACCTAGAAAGGACAATACTTTCCATCCCCAGGCAGAAATTATACTCCAAAACCAACCGGACCATGTCCAGGTGCCTGGATTCTGGTGTAACTGATGGGCAATTTTATGAAGTCTGGTTATAGCTGAATAAACAGACGGCGCGTTATTAGGAATGAAAATGCAGCAACTAGATCCAATGACTCTACATGCTCTTCCTCTATCGGCCAGTATGACGTCAAGAACGAGATGATTTTGGAGCACGACAAATCTCATAGCAGATTGCTCTTCGGTTAAGTTACCTAGAGCAGAGGCAGTCTCATTAACTACTGCTTCAAGGGTTCTGGTTAATCTACGTATTAACTTACTATTCTGGATAGGGCCTATAAAGAAGAAGAATCCTCTATTGAAATCTGTATACTGTTCTAGAGCAGTTTCAGTTTGATCGACAATCGGGGACTCAATCTCCCTTCTATGTCTAATGTGTACTAGATGTGTGTTTCTGTGATAATCAGATGGGGCTAGGAAAACTGGTGGCAGTAGGAAGGCAATGTAACAGGTTCCCTCCCAATCGAGGGGCAGACGAACATATGCGGTCTGACCACAAACAAAATAAGAATGACGTGAAGCTTTGAAAATAGATTTCCCACTGTCACTATACTTGATAATAGTAGTACAATCACTGTGTCCTACATGTACGGAACCATTATTTCTAACACATAATTCGCCTTTGACTGGTAGTACTGAAATTGCAGGTAAGTCTGGAGTAGGATCAGACTGAACATTCAGGACCATAAAATTCGAAGAATAATTACCCAAATTATAAACTTCATTTTCTAGATCTAACCCTGTTCTGTGGGGAAGACCTTGCTTGTCTGGAAAACATGTACTGTTCAGAAAGGACATGTCAGTTGGAGATGACGTTAACGTGGACCATGCTCCACATGAACCATTATGTGAAAATGGATAAGGAAACAGTGGCAGAACTCCCTTCGGTGTCTGGAAAGGGGGGAGTCGACCACACACCCAACAATTAGTGGCATTGCTGGTCTGGTGTGAATAATGTAACATACGGATAAATGAATTGTTTCGCATAGCAAGACGATAAGATAGTTCATGAGGAGGCAGATCACTAAACGTGTGCTCTACTGTAGCATTAGAAGACTTATTTACATGAGAAATTGGAAAACATAAATGAAATGCATAACTCGTGCAGGTAACCATTAAGCTTAAAAATAATATGAAACTTAGAAAAACGATACATCGGATTGAGTTTTGACTAACTCTCTCACTATGGGGGTCTATTTCATACATGTCAGATACCTGTCTAACCGTTTCACCTAGGGGAGGACTTAGACAATTAAACTGGCTGACTTATTTTACTAGACCGTAACTTCTTTTTATACTCCTGCTGCGGAGTTTCCTCTAACAGGGGAGGCTTTGAATCAATGTCATTTACGGGACAGTCCTTGAGAATAGTATTTTGGCAGTCTTTAGGTAAAATGCAATCCTTGGCAAAAGTTTTAGGTTTTAGTCCGTGAAATTTCTTGACGTGAGACAGATGGACCCACCCCTTACGGCCCTCCAACTTCACAGCCGTACGGGTGGTCAGAAGGACTTGCTTCGGTTCCCTCCAGCGAGGCTCCAGCGGACTTGAACGATCAAAATTGCGGACGAGGACCAAGCTTCCTGGAACGATTTCATGCGGTTTCACCTCGGTATTGTCTGGAAATGCGGCTGCAACCTGTGAACGACAAGAGTGGAGGGCAGACATCAAGGAAGCTAGGTAATCTGTCAGCATATTACTGGAAACATCTGTAATACTTCGGGGTCTGGGTGTACCCCACATATTTGGGGGGCGGCCGAATACGACCTCATACGGGGACAGACCTGATCTGGAATGTGCGACCATGCGCATATAAAATAGAGCGACTGGCAGAGCTACTAGCCAGTCCACACCTTTCTCTTGGCAGATTTTAGCAATACGTATTTTCAAGGTTTGATTATGTCTCTCTACGAGACCGGCTGCTTCAGGATGGCGTACACAATGAAACTTCCACTGGTACCCTAACAAAAGGGACACGTGCTTCATAAGTTCGGATGAGAATGGCTGGCCGTTATCAGAATATACGACCCTAGGGAGTCCATAGCGGGGGAAATATTCACGAACCAGCTGCCTGGCAGTGGTCGCGGCTGTGTAATCTGGGACTGGATATGCTTCTGTCCACCTGGACAAGGCACATACAACTACAAGGACATACTTGAAACCTCGACATCGCTCCATCTGAATATAATCCATCTGGAGGACTTCAAAAGGGTGGTCAGGGGGCTGGAATCCACCTTGTTCCACCGGGACACTTTTACCTGGATTGAACTGGCAACATATCATACAAGTACAGACTTTCTGCTTGGCTGCAGCTCGTAAATGCATGTTAAACCAAATGTTCTGGATACTGTCTAACATGGCTTTTTCTCCTAAGTGTGCAGGACTATGTGCGGTATTGATAATGACTTGAACCATTGAGTCGGGGAGAAACCATGTGGCTTTTCCCTTCGTCACCCATCCCTGATCTGTCTGGACCCCTCCTTGTTCGGACCATTTCTTGATTTCCTCGGGAGTAGCATGTAACTGGATATCTATGACATCTTGAGTGGGGTCCTTAACTGTCCTACAAGTAGTCTGTTCTAGAGTGGATGTCGGTGTCTTGTTAACTAGTATGTCTGGTGTCTGTGCTGTAAGCTTGGCTGTTCGATCTGCTAGATCATTACCTTGAGAAATAATGTCAGTGACTTTCGTATGTGCTTTGCACTTCATGATAGCGATAGATGTCGGTAAATGTATTGCATCTAACAGAGCCTGAATAAGGAGACCATGCTGAATCTTGGTTCCATGAGAAGTCATAAAACCTCTCTCCTGCCAGAGCACTCCAAAGTCGTGTACGACTCCGAATGCGTAACGTGAATCTGTGTAAATATTAACTTTCAGGTTCTTGGCGTGTATGCAGGCTTGAGTCAGAGCAACTAGCTCTGCTGCTTGAGCAGACAGAGTGTCAATACGGTGCGTTTCAATAACTTTAGTGTCAGTAGTCACTGCATACGCGGCTACTAGTTCTCCTGTACTTGTTCTCATACATGAACCATCCACATAAAGTGTCAGGTCAGGATCTGGTAATGGAATATCTGTCAGGTCTTGTCTTGGCTTGGTCATGGTGTTAACTACTTCCACACAGTCATGTGTGGCAGGACTGGAAGTAACTGACGGTAACAGTGTAGCAGGATTCAGAACATTGCAGCGTCTGATTTCTATGTGTGGCTGGAACAGTGTCAATTCATAACCTGTTAAACGTGCAATTGTCAAGTGTTGAGTCTGTGTTCGGTTTAGAAGAACTTCCACGGAGTGTGGAACTTGTACTGTCAAGGAGTGTCCTAATACTATGGAGTCACTTTGTCTGATAGCTAGTGCCGTGGCTGCAACTGACTTGAGGCACGCAGGCAGAGCCTGGGCTACAGGATCTAATGTGCTCGAAAAATAAGCACAGGGCTTGTACTGTCCTGCTTGATCTTGTGTAAGAACAGATAATGCTGTACCATCACGTTCTGTGACAAAAAGTGTAAAAGGCTTACTGTAGTTCGGTGTAGCTAGAACAGGAGCTTGGCATAAAGCTTTCTTTAGCTCATTAAAACTAAGTGTATGTTCAGATGTCCAAGGGAGGACAGTCGATACGGCTGCCTCCTGTGTCGTTAACTGTATCAGTGGCTTGGCTAGAAATGCATACTGAGGAATCCATTGTCTGCAATAAGAAGTAAGGCCGATAAAAGCACGTACCTCCTTCTGGGTCTTGGGCTGAGGAAGACTCGCTATTAACTGGATACGATCGGGTGTCAACTGCCTACCCCACTTGGACAGTAAGTGGCCTAAGTAGATCACTTGCTGGACACAGAATTGAAGCTTCGAAGGGGACACCTTGTGCCCCATCTCAGCTAGAAAATACAGAACTGTGAGTGATGCTCGCTCGCAAGCACGTTCAGAACGGGCTGTGATCAGTAGATCATCGACATATTGGAGCAGGGCGGTGTCAGTTGGCATGTGAATATTGTCTAGTTGTCTCTTAAGTGCTTGACTGTAAATACTAGGACTTTCTGTGAAACCTTGAGGAGCTCGTGTGAATTTATAGCTCCTTCCATTTAAACAAAAACCGAAAAGGTACTGGCTATCTGGATGAATTGGGACACTAAAAAATGCGTTCTTGAGGTCTATGACTGTAAAAAATGTGGCTTCAGAATCAATGGCTGTCAATAGGGAAGAAATATCTGGAACAACTGGGTACTGGGGAATGATACATTTATTGAGTTCTCGAAGGTCAATCACTAATCGATATACTGGGGGTGCATTTGGATCAGTACGTTTCATGACTGGAATGATCGGAGAATTACATACATTGGAGTCAGTTTCTACAACTACTCCTTGAGCCATGAGCTCGTCAATAATTTTGGATAAGGCTGCTACAGCCTCAGGTGGCAATCTGTACTGTCTGATTCGTGGTAACACTACACCTTGCTTGAGAGTCACACGATGGGGTGTGATTTGCATAAAACCAACATCAGTTGGACTTTGCGCCCATAGATGCTGGGGGACATTCAATAATCTTGGATCAAAATCTTGTAAAACATAGTGACCCTTGAAGTCACGTAAAAACAAACGTATTCCTTCTGGGGAGCAGCAAATAACTGCACCTAATTCTTTCAGTGTCTTAATGCCTAACAAATTTTCTGGACATGACTTAGTAAGTAACAGATCAGTAGTTCGGGACAATGGACCTACTTCTAGAGTAACTGGTTTTGATATCTCGTTTACAATAGGCTTTCCTGAAAATCCAAGGGAAACATTTCTTGAGCCTGAGAGCGGAGCCCCTGGAACCTCGTCGTGACTTATAGTCGTCCTACTTGCCCCTGTATCAATCAGAAACTTTCTGTCTTTCCCCAATACTTGACTGTGAACATAGGGACCCTCTTGATCTACAGGTATCTCGATGAGAGGCAAGCCTACCTCCCTCTCTAGGCTGTTTCATGAATACTGCTGGTACTCTGGATACTCGGACTGTGCATACTGGTACATCTGCTGTGTAACATGCTGAGTTGCAGCAATAGGCTGCGGTGCTGGAACTGTCTGCTGTGCATTCTGTGGCTGAGAAGTCTGTGAAACTTGTTCTTGTCTAGGCGGACGTGGTCTTTCTTTAGTCTTACCGGTAGCTATATTGTGTTTCAGAACTGCACACTCGTTTATAAAATGACCTGGCTGTTTACAATAATTGCATGTCCCTTTAACGGGAGCTGCAGGATGACTGGCTTGATTCGGACCCCTCTTCTGACTGTCTTGAGGAACAGATTGTGCAACTAGTACTTTCATTTTCGTGTCTTTCATACGTCTTCTCTCGTGTTCTTGCTCTTCTCTGATTCTATTCTGGTGATACTGGAGCATCTGTAACATTTGGGACGGAGTATTAGCTTGCCAGGTACTTTCGACTTTCAAAACTCGATTCTTAACTTGTGGACTTGAATTCTCGACTAGTTTAGTAACAAAAAGATGAGGGTATGACTCACTACTTGTCTTGAGACCACTGTTAATGCTAAAGCATTTCTCGAATCTAGAATAAAAATCACTAGTGTCTTCGTCTTGTTTCTGTTTACAGGCTGAGATTGCATCCCAGTCTTCCTTTTTTGTGGCTAGTAATCTTGGCAAAACTTGTATTAATAGTTCAGGTAATTCTTTACATTTACCTCCTAGACCGGTACCTGGTACACGTGTATTTTCTTCAGCTTCTAGAGCTGTCCAATCTATCTTTTTCTCTCCCACCTCCCAATCTTTTTCCTTGAGTTTTTCGTATATGCCCGCAGGCAACAGGACTTTTAGCATTTTAATAATATCTGGATACGTGTATTCTCCCATACGGAGCATGTCTTTTAATTCACGGTGGAACCCTGCTGGATCTTTGTCGTGACAGGGAATTAATTTCTTAATTTCTAAGAGTTCCATCTTGGTAACTGGGGTGTAAACAAATACTCGTTGCATTTCACCACCTGCTGTCCTAACTGGGTGTACTTCTCGTAACGGATTCTGTCTATCTATGTAAAACGGTTTACTTTCTGGGGGTGAGACATGAACAAAATGCGGGTTCAGAAACGTTCTATATTTGTGGCGCTGTTCTAGAATGACACTAATTAAATCGGTACCTAAACCTTTCCATCTATACTGGAGTAACTCGTTCAGGACATCATGTAACGGACCTGGATCGGAATGCTGACCCTCATACAGTATAATGAGGTGCTGGATCATATACATACCCACTAGTCGCTGCTCAGCTGGGGGCAGTTTCAGAAACATTTGTGCCACTATTTCGTCTGGAAAAGTGGTAGAATCAGTAATCCATCGGACTGCTGATCGGGCTAGTTCTTGTTCATGCATGGTACTTAATTCACTATAACCGATTCGTGATTTCAGAATTTGATCGGTAGCTTGAAATACTTGTTCTAGAGAACCTTGTTCCGGTGCTGGGAGATGGAAGACTTTCTTGTGTTCTAGGCGTAAATGTCGGTCTGGAAATCTAGATTTACCTACATACGCTATTCTGGCGGTATTCTCGTCGTCTACCTCTTCAGTAGAAGAGTCATTTTCTTTCTCGCTTACTTGTGCTTCTCTGCGTTGTTCGTGTAACCTTATTATTTCTTTACGTATTTTCTTGTACATACTCTCTATACTATTGAGGGTCTTGTGCTTACCCTCGGCTATATTATCACTCCACCTTGTCAGAACTTTCATTTCGGCCGGATCTTTAGTCGGGGAATCTTGTTCCCGTATTAAACAATTGATCAGGAACTTTAATAACATCAACTGGATCTCAGCTTTTCTGAGAGACATGACTTCACCAATACTTTCTGAATCTTGTCCTGTACGAATGAAACGATACATTCTGTCTAGATCTTCTTTCATATTCGGTAGGGTGACCAAATACTCGGACACCTGCCTTATACGTATGGAATATAGAACCATACTATCCTCGCCTGGAACTGGATCATAACCGCATTCAGTAAGAGCTCGTCTGATCTCTGCAATAGACTTATATTTGGGCGTACGCTGTAACGCACGTTCATGTAACTCGACTGCCCCTAGACGTCTACTTGGCGGCGGGGTACCAGGAGGACCTCCTCCCGCGGCCCCTAAACTGGAATCGTCGACTGATACTCTTCGAGCTGGCAGAGTGACTGATGTGGCGGGAATTTGTACTACGGGCTGGACCGGGGGTACCGTAGCAGGTACTGCAAAAGGTGCCCCGGTGACTGGAGGAGCAGGATTTACATTATTTACAGGAGCTGGTGGAACAGGATTTGCATATTCTGGGACTGTGTCGTCCAAATAGGACGAGAGAAAAATATCAGCTGCGGTCGGTTTGTGACGTAACTTGGTCGGGACTAAAGGTGGCGGAAGATTACTGGATGCTTCCGGGGTTGCTTTTGGCAAGCCCTCGGCAAGAAGAGGGTACATACCCTTAATAAGGGCATTTCTCTGTCTGTCTGACTGTTCGGTTTTAACTCGTTCACCTATCTCGATTAGTTCCCTTTCTTGGGCTCTTTCTGAGGATTCTCTACTTAATTCTGACTTCCTGATTTCCTTTTCTGTTCTTTTATGAGATTCTTTGCGCCATAACTCGATGGCATCTTTCTGTGACTGTCGGGCTTTCTTTTTCCATAATACTTCTTCTACTCGCATGATGCACTCGGCATCCCACGTACCTGATACGGGCCATCTATACTTCTCCTCTAATTCCTTGGTGTACTCCACCCATAAATCTAGATATAATATGGCGCTTATGCCATGCTTTTGATACATAAAGTGACCTGGACTGTCCCTTGGCGGGACAGGAACTGCTTCTTCTAACAGACCTTTTCTAGTTCTTAACTGACGTAATTTAGAAAACAAAGGCATGACTGGGCTGGAGCCTAGACACAATACAATACACAATGAACACAATAATTACACCACTTTCATACCACGACATTGAAATACATGAATGACATTTAAAATAACAGTTCGGACAAAACACTACCTGGAATACTGAAAACAGAATACATGAATTTCTCGAGAACAGAACGGACTAGAACAGAAACTAGATGCACTGCTAAAACAGTACGAAACTTACCGGTCTCATAAAGAGACACGTCAGGACCCGCATCCACCTAAGTGGACACTTCGTGTTGGATCTGTGTACCCCAAACCCACGGACCAGAGACAATGCAATTGACCCTGTCTAGATACTACCTCAGCAACGGTACTCACCGGGCAGCAAGAACGGAAGGCCTCGGACTGGACTGGACTGCTACGACGCCGGACGGACGAACTTCGGACTTCTGTTACGGGTGGGCCTCCGGATACCTCGGACCTTGGACTCTCGGCTTGGGCTTTGGTCGGGACTCGCCGCGTTCCTCCACCGCCTCGTCTGGATGCTGGACCGCAACCTCCGTCTCCTCCGTGGGCCTGAGGGATACTTGAAGCAGAAATATCTGCCACTGCGCAGGATGGTTCCGTCACGACTGCAGAGGATCAGGGGGCTTGCGTGGCTTCTCCGGCGCATGGGGAAAGGGCAAGTCCCTGTTCGGGCGCCATTATGTGGTAAATAAATAAATAATACCTCTATTTTTGACTGGATTTAACAATAACAGATAGCTCAATAAATAAGAGTCAAGATTCGAGGTAGTAGGAGTTTGCAGGTTTAATACAGCATAAAGGACAGGAACAGGACAACCTGCACGGACAAGATCTGGGATGGCTAGCTCTGCTTTTAATAACAGTGCACAAGCATATATACTAAAACAATTGCATTACAGTGCATACAGTAGGCGTAGCAGTGGGTGGGGTTCGTAACAGTTCGCGAAAGATAAGGGTGAATGTAGGTGTAACAAGAGGCGTGTACATAGACATGTGATGTAAACGTAACAGAATATGTCATAAATGGGGCGGAAACATGGAGGGGGCTACCTGAGGAGCCGGGACCTCTAACCTAGTGGTGCGCGCAAACTGACAATGACGTGTGACTAGGGAGAAGCTGGGGGCTATGACTTCTGCGCTAAGAGCAGAGACTGAAGTCTGGAGAGTCAGAGCGACATGTACCTAAACACTATCTAGTATCTGATGTTTAGAGAACATGTTGATAGAATCCAAAAGTTATCAAGGCAAAGGCTAACAGATTCTAAGACTGGTGCATGAATTATTCTACATGTAGTGTGTGTTGAGGAATATTAAATGACCATTAATACAGTATTTCTCTTACATGGAGACGTAAAGGCTAGACTGTGACGGAAACTATTGATGCGATTCAGTAGCTTAGGAATGCAGAGAAGGAGAGCTGGACTGATAACTAGAATCATAACATACTCTTGGTAGACTAGCAGGCAGAGCCAGGACGAGCCGGGCACTGTGAGGCAGGAAGTAAGTGAAGGGTCAGGGATACAGGTGGGGGCTGTATCGCTCCTCAGCGAGGGTTCAGAAGACAGGAGCTGAATCTGAGTCCGGGCCCTTTTGAGGCCTAGAAACGGAGACTTTACAATGGAATAACGTGCACACTGTGAAACGTGGCAACATAACTTTACATAAGCTCAATACTCGTAGCTTTCACGAGAACTGGAACTGACTTACTAGAGATGGACACAACTGTAATTGCGTCTTTAATCGATCATGAGGAATACATATGCATATTAATCATGCACATACAACATAAGATGGGGGACACGTAGGGACACAGAACATGGCAAAATTTACTTTTCCACACCTCTATAATTTCCAAATACTCAGCATGGTATATTTTGGGGAAGACAATTGCCAAATAACATGATCCATACCAATTATCTGGTAGTTTCACGTATGCATTTCTTCCACAGACAAAATATACATTTGGGATCACCTGCATTTCTTTCAAGAAGTCCTTCGAATAGTATTCTAATTGGAAAGCATGTTCACAACTCACTTTTCCCACAAACACATTCTCATAATAGGTTTCACCCCTATGTATACATAGTTTCCCCTTTTTCTCTCGATACAAAGCTATTGGACCATTGCTACCCTTTCTTTGGTGTGCCCTTTCTTCCTCGGTCCAATCTGTTTTCCATTGACCTGAAGCTTTTAAAATCTTCTGTCTCCTGTATCGATCATCCACCTGCCCTACAAACTTTTTCTCAATTTCTGACACTTTACAAGTCAAATTATTTCTTCGGGCATGTGAAGTATCTAATGTATTCCAGGGAAGGAAAAATTTCTGTAATCTTTCTTCACTCTTATAATAATCCCACTTATTTAAATGTTTGTAGTTCGGTACTTCAGGTAAAATAGCATCGAAGTTTGAAAAATAGTATTCAAACCCATCACGTTCATAAAATATGCTCAGCAACAAACTACATGTGATTCCATAAGTCAATGGAAGATGATGATATCTGATACCTTCGTCTACAGAGGCTGGCAATTTCATGCAAACGTAACAATTTTTAGCCTCCATAACATCGATATATTCATGAAGCAATTTAGCATAGGCATTTGATTTAAAGTTCCCCTGTGATTCATCTACATGTAACCTACGAGTCTCAGCTGCTAGTAAAGCTTTGTCTTTCTCTGTATTGCCCCCCTTTTTACCAGCAATAGTAGGCTTCTGTGTCGATAAAATTTTTGCTTCCTTTGCAGCCTTTTCTTCATTTTCATGTCCCACTACATATGATATAGTAACTACTAAAGCTATAAGAAAAATCACTCCCACTATAAGTGTGCCTACTATACATTTTGCCCTGCGGTTTGGGTTGCCAACCTCCATGATCTCAAACAGTGTAGTTCCAGTTTTCTTTCACAGCACAATGTCTCTTGTCGAACCACACCTGGAAGCTGATAATCTTTTCCGCAAGATCAGTCTTTGTGTTCTATAGCAACAGACAATCCTAGCCCTTCTCCGTCCACTAAATGGAAGTCCCTAGTTTCTTCTTCTTCCACTTGGCGCTAGGTTATCTCTCAATTTGTTTATTTGCAAAGTCTTTCACACAGTCTTTTTAGCAATCTGAAATTATACGTGTTCCAGCGACTCTAATCACAGCTTCTAATATTTCCAAACGAAGAAGGACCTCCCCAAGTATTGACCTCCTTGGACAACAAGTCGGGAAATCTATTCTGTTTAAAACCAAGTCTCTTATTCCACTCAGATAAGGAGGATAGGGGATATTGAGTGTCAGCAACCCTTCGACTTCCACTCCCGGTATCAACAACACTATTGCCACTGTTATGATGGGGTCAGTGCTGATCAGGGTCACTTCCCTCACCCTCCCAGTTCCCTGTACACTGGACATCTGCAGCGAGGTAGGTCCACTCAGGAGTAGCGTATCTTCTGCTAGGTACTCGCACCCTCCTCGATCTTCTCGGACCTTCCTGTTCCTGTCCTTGTGTACTTTCGTCCAAATCCGAGTCTTCAGATACAGGGGCAAGAGTTTTCTCTGGAGCTGGTTTCAAGCTTAGCCTCTTCCTTCTTTCAGGCCAACTGTCCTCTCCACGCTTTGTTCTCCTGTATCTTGTCCTCCCATTCAGTTCTTGATCACTCTGGGCTTGATCTGGGTCTGAGCCGTATTCACAGCAACTTTCTCCTTCTGTGGCAACTTCAGTTTCACTGCCGTCCTGTCCTTCTTCTTCTTGTTCTGTAGCGCTCCCAGCTTCTTCCGACACCCCCACAGCTTGACTGATCCCCTCTAGTGGTTCCCCATCCACAGCTGGATTTTCATCTGCGAGAGGAGCTGTTTCTTCCAGGGGTGCTGGAACTCTTTGAGTATGGGAAGCGTGAATCCAGTTTGGCAGCCCTCCGCACTTCACAGCGGTATTCGTCGTCAGGATAACTTGATAGGGCCCCTTCCAACGCACGTCTAAGTAGTTCTTCCGGACGTGCTTCTTCAGCAGGATCCAGTCACCTGGACACAAGTCGTGACATAGATCTCTTGAAGATGGAACTTCAGCAGCCTGCACCTGAAGAGACACAGAATGAATGGCGTCAGACAGCCCCTTGCAGTAATCCAGGATCAGGTCATCTGTTATATTCAACAAAGCTGTAGTTGGTACAGACGGAAGTCTCATTGCCCTCCCCATTAAAACTTCGTGTGGAGAGAGACCTGTCCTCCTGTCTGGTGTGCTGCGCATACTCATGAGTACCAAGGGCAGAGCATCAGGCCAGCTTAAGGAAGTCGATGAACATACTTTGGCTATTCGGGACTTCAAAGTGCCATTGATCTGCTCCACGATACCTGAAGCCTCTGGTCGATAGCTACAGTGCAACTTCTGATCAATATTCAATGCAGAGCAAAGCATTTTCACCACCTCACTGTTGAAATGAGTTCCTCGATCTGATTCCAGGGAGGTCGGCACCCCGAAGCGCGGGATCAACTCTCTAAGCAACAACTTTGCTACTGTGAGTGTATCGCACCTGCGTGTAGGGTATGCTTCGACCCATCTGGAAAATATGCATACAACCACCAGAACATACCTGAGGCGGTTGCTTTTTGGCATCTCAATGAAATCTAACTGCATTCTGTTGAAAGGCCCCCCAGACCTCCCAATGTGACTCATTGTAACTGGTGTTCTCTTCCCTACGTTCAGTTGCTGACAAGTAACGCATCTCCTACAGACTGCTTCTGCTGCAATCCTAAACTTAGGGCAATACCAAGTCTGCCTAAATACCCTCAGCATGGCATCTCTTCCTAAGTGTACTGGACCATGTATCTGTCGTGCCATGGGATTCGCAAATTCCTCAGGTAATACTGCCCTACCATCTGCTGAAACCCAGAAGTCCATTTCACTTTTCACACAACCTGCTGTTTCCCATGCCTTTTTCTCAGACTTAGGTGCATTCTCTTGCATCTCCTTTAAATCCTCCCAAGTATCAACTGTTTCTAGCATCATATTTAACTCTGTCTTTTCCTGAGCCCCACCTACTTCCACCTCCATGAAAGAATATTCGTGCTCTGCACAATATCGGGCAACTTCGTCTGCATATCTATTACCTAGTGACACAAAATCTGTATTTTTGGTGTGGGCTACACATTTGACGATTGCAATTGCAGCTGGACCTTGTAATGCTTCTAACAACAGTCGCACAAATTCTCCATTTCGAATAGGCGAACCAGAGGAGGTCATGTAACCTCTCTGAGACCACAACTGCCCAAAATCATGAACTACACCGAAACCATATTGGCTATCGGTATAAATGGTGACTCTAATTTTGTTTCCTGCTATACAGGCACGTGTCAATGCAATGATTTCTGCTACCTGAGCGGAGTGTACTCCTTCTAGGCAAGCGGCTTCCACAACTCCAGTAATGGTGCAAACAGCATAAGCTGCTCTCAACCGACCAGTATCGTCTCTTAAACATGAGCCATCAACAAAGAAAATTTCATCAGGGCCGATCAACGGCTCATCCACGATATCTGGTCTTGGCTTCGTGCATAGTTCAGTCACATCAAGGCAGTCGTGATCTTCACATTCCTCGCCTTCAATATCATTAGGAAGTGGCATCAACGTAGCAGGATTCAAAACAGAGCACCTCTTAAGGGTCACGTTCTCCGCAGCAAGTATAACTTGCTCATAGCGCGTGAGCCTACTACTGGTCAAGTGCTGTGTCTTGGTCCTGGTCATTAACAATTCTACAGAATGAGGTACATACACCACTAACTGGTGTCCCATGACAATATTTTCACACTGTTCAATGCTGACACCTGTTGCAGCAACGGATTTGAGACATCCGGGCAACGCTGCGGCTACTGGATCTAAGGTAGCCGAAAAGTATGCAACTGGTCTACGGGCATTTCCATGAATTTGTACCAAGACTGACAAAGCACAGCCTTCTCTCTCACAGCAGAAAAGTGCAAATGGTTTTTCATAGTCAGGCATCCCCAAAGCCGGAGCACGACACAAGTCCTCTCTCAGCTGTAGAAACGCCATCAAACAATCCTTGTCCCATGGTACCGGATCACTCACCTCCTTGTGCGTCAGTTTTTGTAAAGGTTTTGCTTTCAGTGAAAAGTTAGCTATCCACTGTCGGCAATAACCAACCATTCCTAGGAACATTCTAACTTCTCTCTGTGTCGTAGGCGCGTTCATCTTCATTATCGCCTCTATCCTATCTTGTGACACTTTGCGCTTTCCCTTTTCTATCCTGTGACCCAAGTACTGTACTTCTGTCAGACAGTACTGCAATTTGTTCGGAGATACCTTGTGTCCATTTTCAGCTAAATGGTTCAGCAAGGCAATGGTATCTGTCTTACAGGCCTCTTCCGTTTCTGACGCAACAAGTAGGTCGTCTATGTACTGGACCAGAACCGAGTTCTGCGGCTGTACCAGACTTTCAAGATTTTTCTTCAACAGCTAGTTGAAAATTGATGGGCTTTCTGTATACCCTTGTGGGATACGACACCATGTTAAAACGCGATTTTCCAGCTTAAAAGCAAAACGATACTGGCTCTCCTCATCCAATGGGATTGAGAAGAAAGCCTGACAAAGGTCTATCACTGTGAACCACTCAGCTTGGAATGGTATCTGAAACAATATCACTGATGGATTCGGTACCACTGGACAACATGAAACAACTATGTTGTTAATCTTTCGAAGATCCTGCACTATTCTAAATTTCCCACTAGGTTTCTGCAAACCCATAATCGGGGAGTTGCATGGACTTCCCAGGATTTCCTTCAGTATTCCCTGTTTTATCATAGAGTCGATTACAGGTTTTATTCCTGCGATCGTCTCCGGGGTCAGTTTGTATTGGGGCGTTCTTGGATATTCAGCATTTGGTTTAACCATAATCTTCACCGGTTCTACTCCTTTGATCAGTCCTATCTCTTCCCCAGTAAAATCCCATACCTCTGATGACACTGCATCTCGTAAATCCCCTGGGAGCTCCTCCACTGTCAGGGTAGGATACAGTTCTATGCATGTTCTCGAATTTACAACTTTGAAGGTAGCGTCATCATCTGTAGTCTGTACCTCTACTCCCTGAGGTGTGCAGTATATTGTGCAGTTCAGTTTGCACAATAAGTCCCTTCCTAACAGACACACAGGACTAGAATCACATACTACAAACTGATGTTCATCCGTGTAGTTTCCTATTTTCACTGATACTGGTTCCGTCAAAGGGCTATTCATTCTCTTATTTGCAACTCCTACCACCTGGATCGTTTCCCCCGACATTGGTAGATCTGGAACCACTGCCGATCTCAAAGTTGATCGAGTAGCTCCAGTATCCACCAAGAATGTTGTAGGACACCCTGCCACTTCAGCCTCAACAAACGGTCCTCTTTGATCCACTTCTAGAACTGCCCCGAGGGTACAGTCCTCCTCTCTACTTACACGTCGTCCCTTCAATGGATCAACGTAGTAACACTCTTCTTTACCTGTGAACAAAGGCATTTGTCTATAGACCTTCCCTCCTGTCGTAATCTTTGGTGGCTGCGGGAACTGAGCTCGTGGAGCCGAAATCCCCCCTTTGGCCACCTTACCCTTTATCACTGTCACCCTTTGGACTGGAACTTCTTGAACCTCTTCCTCTAGAACTTCCAGTTCTCCGTTTTCAGGGTTATAGGGACACTCGCGTCTCCAATGTCCCACCTGATGACACTGGTGGCACTTTGTCGTTTTTTTCAATGTAGCAAAATCTATCCTAGGTCTAGGGTTTTCCTCGTTGTCCTTATTCTGACTGTTTGATTTCCGTCCCATTGTCCCTGTTCCCTGTTGCTGCTGTCCTCCCTTTCAGCTGACTGCATCTGCACCATCATCAATTTTTCCTTTAATTTCTTGGCTTTGGACTCTATCTCATCACTGCAGTATCTTGCATATCTCAAAATCTCATCCAATGGTTTGTTTTGCCAACAAATTAAATGCTGCTGAATCATCAGACAAATATCAGGTCTCAACCCCAAAACAAACTTTGATACAAACTGTCCTATATCCTTAGGGTCCATTATATCTAGTCCACTGTATTGTTTGAATGCTTTCAGCAATCGCTCATAATACTCATGGACTGTCTCCTTTGGTTCCTGTCTTGTTCGGTCTATTTTTACCCAATCTATGTCTTGTGGCGGCACCTTCTCCTTCAGCCAGGTCATTACACTATCGTATTTTAACATTACTGTTTCTGACGGTCCATTAGTACGAGTATCCCTTGCTGGTTCTGTAGTTGGCCACTCGACACTAACCTTGCATGCTATCCACAAGTCTCCTGGGACCACAATGTCAAACAAGGTGTTCAAATCAATCCACAATACTTTTGAGATCTTCACAAACCTCTCTACCTGCTTGTACCACTCTACAGGGTTCTCCCTTAACTTCGGAAACGAGTTGGTAAAGGCAGCCAAATCTCCCCTGCTCCAGGGTACGTGTACATAATTCCCATTCGCTACGGGAATGCCTCCATCTGCATTAGTCTTCCTTCCGGAGACATCACATTCGCACTCTGCCTAACAGTTCCCTTTTTGGACCACCTCTCTTCCCATTTGTCCAGATCTCTCCATGCTCTTATTCCTGTGATCAGTTCCCTTATGTGTGTTTTTAATCCTGTTGTCCTCCTTTCATCTAGGTCCTGATCTGAATAATGCAACCTGTGGTTACCCTGTAATGCCTTGGTTCTGGACAAATCTACCATATACTTGTCTGCCAGTTCAAACAGTTTCTCATGAGTTGCTCTGGCTTTTCGAGTGATGTCCTTTGCTATAAACAGCAGCTCATCTTGTTCGTACATGTCAATCCTTTATATCGGCACTGTACCATCTATTATCTCGTCCAGGTCAGATTTTAAACTGGACACGTCGAGTCTTTTGGCTTTTATTACAGCTTTCAATATGCCATCTCTAGAGAGTCTATTTACATCTCTCCCATCACAGCTCTGAGTCCTACGTCTAGGCTCAGGCGAGTTATGGGGAGTCCTCCTTTGCTCCCATCTCTCCAGGTCCCATGCAGTTCCATCCTCTCTGGGTGTATGGTGAAACACTCCTCTATTTCCCATAATCACATATTTCTCATTCTGCATGGTTTCTCTAGGTGTATGGTAAGACATTCCGTTATTCCCCATTTCTTCACCATTTGCCGGTGGTCTCTGATCAGTCGGCACATGGCAAGATCCTTCACTGTTCCCTATGCTCCCACGACTCCAGTGCTGTACATTATCATTAGGTGCATGGTGAGTGCACCTAAACCTTTCCCTGTATTCTTGGGTCCTTTGGTCTCCCTCGCCTTGGATGAAACGAGATGTCTCTCCACACTCCGTCGTTCTGCCTCTTTGCTCCTGCCCATTTCCTCTGTCTGTATGACGTGTAACTCCTCTACTCTCCTGACTTTTACCTTCCCACTCCTGACTGCTTTCGCTAGCCCCACAGTGAGATAATATTCCATTGCCTCGACTTCCCCATTCTGCTTCTGCTCTTGACCTGTTGCTTGGTGCTTCTGTGGACCCATCCCATTCCCTCAAGTCAGCCCTCAACTCCTTGTAGGATTTCGGCCGTGGTCCCCTCAGGTCCATCGGTCCTCTCTGACCCCCCTGTTCTGTTACGGGATCCACTGCTGACTCCAATGGGGTGTTCCACGTTATCGGTCCCGGCAATTGCCTCCAGGCATTTGTCGTGTTATTCCTTCTCTCCATTTCAACTCTCTCTCTTTATAGCCGTACCTGTTCTTTCTCTCTCCCTTTCTCTGGGTGGTAAACCGACACTACAGGACCTATGGTAATGGGTACTTGAAGAGCATCTGGTAATCCGTAAGACTCAACCCTTTCTGTTGCTGGCGTCTTCTGCACCACAAACCTTCCGACTACTCTCTGTACAGGACTATGTTGAGGTGTCTCCTCACCTTTGGTAGGTACCCAATCCGCTATAGGGAGTGGCCTGTTCTCTTCTGTGTCAACCCTACCTTTCCTTGAGAGCTCCGTACCCTCTGTCTCCCTATTGTCCGGAGGGGGTCTATCTATCAACAACCTATTTATTAGGCCGTCCTCCGACTCGCTCTCATCATCCTCTTCTATGGGTTTCTTTCCACCTGTAACTTCTCTCAAGGGGTACAACTTATCCACCTCAATCACCTGTACCCTCCACTTCTTGGCTTCCGCATCCCATTTGGCGTCTTGCACTGCCCTCACTGATCGCAGTACCCTTTCTTGGCGTCTGTGCTGACTCCTGTTGTGCGCCGCCCTAATCCATGCATTAAGGGCCTCAAACTGTGTTGGTCTAGGCAAAGGTCTCAATGAGGACATAACTGCTTTCAACTGATGTAACACTTCTAATCTAAACGTTCCGTATTTTGGAAAAGTCAGTTCCTCATTCCCCTCTGTAATCTTACTCCAAGTCCCAAGCCACAGTATAGTATGCAACCCAACATTCGTTGCCATATAGTGAGCTGGTGTACCCTCCGGCGGTGCCTCTTCCCCGGAATAAGATTCTCTTCTTTTTCTCTTAAAAATCCCTCTCAAACATTTAAAACACTTCATGTTCAAAATCTACAAAATTTCTATTTTCTCCGCGTTCGTTTACTTCCTGATGACAATCCACCAATCTCAGCACGGTTTTCGCTAACTGGCCTATCACTGCGCGGCTCTTAGCTGACGTCACACCAACCGCCCTATCACAGAGCGGCTTCACACCAACCGACCTATCTCAGCGCGGCTCTCGCTGACGTCACTCGTCTCAGCACGGCTTCACACCGACCGACCTATCTCAGCGCGGCTCTCGCTGACGTCACTCGTCCCCCTTTCGCAGCAGTTCCCCTCCTTTCTCCGCTCTTCTCCCGGTCATGCATGCGTCCCATTCATACTCTGAAAAATGATTACTTCTGAACAAGCGATCACTTTCCTTGACTGTACGTCCACAGTCTAACTGTAATTGTCACCTTAACTGACGAAATGTCTTTCCGTGTACGTCCAGACAATCGCCTTCTCTGATAGGTTACTTGCACACGGTAACTTTCGACCTGCGTCCGTTACCCACACACTCACTCTTGCATTCCCCCTATCTCGGTCCTGCGGGCGATCAATGGTACCTCATGACCCCCTTTATCTGGTCGACAACTACTCTGGATGTTCGATACACCCGAACCACTTAAGCTCTTCCCCGAACTTAAGATTTTCACCAGTTCACCGGTTCCCCCGTTTCCCAGGTTACCAGTTTACCAGTCTACCAGGTTGCGCGCGCTCACAACCCTCTCTCATTCACACTACAGGCATTCAACTCCGCATGACATTACAATACAAATACAACACAAAACACCGCAATCTGTCCACGCATGACCCTTGTTATACTCACTCTCATCCGATTCTGCTGCTTTTCTCTTGCGCCGTCAGCACCCTCTTCGGCGGGCCACCTCTCGATCTCTAGGGGCCTTGGGGTAAACTTAACCTAGTCTAGATCACCTTCCTCAAGAAGGTAACCATCCTCTGCTACCAACTGTTAACGCGGGATTTCTAGTCTATTTTTTATAGATCTAGATCCCGACTCCGGTCGACTGAATCGTTGGTGCCTGTCATAGAGTAAAAGGCAATCCACTACTAGGTCAATCAGTTTATGACTTACTCCACTCTAAAGAACCACTGAAGCTTAAAAAGTGTAAAAGTTTATTACAAAGCCAAACTTAACTGGAGATACAAACATCTCATTATAAGGTTCAAAAGATATACGGGTATCAATACAAACATGAATTTTCTAAATGCTCTTAGTCGGCAGAAGAATATTACCAAAACCAATTCAAAAACCATCAAAGTTGCAAGAATAGACACAAGCTGTAGCTTATGAGTCATTTACAGAAAGGAAAGAAATCAGATTAGACTGTCCCTACACTAGACTAAGTGACATCCCTACTTAGCAAGATCTTAACCTAAAAAGGTGTCAGCAGTGGTGACTTCCAAAGAAGATCACACACTTCCCTTAGTCTTTGTTCCAAAAACGATGTCTCGCAATTCCCTATCTGCCTACCCATCCGCTCTCTTAGGTTCCTCAGATCATCTGCCTTAACTCCACCCAGGATTGCTGTCCCTAATACAAAATCACACTTACAATAGGAACGCCCTTTGGAGACACCCCTCAGAGACGCCCCTCACGTGGTGTTGGTTCTGGTATGCTCCATGCTGGTACTCCTCTGGGCCCATCGTTAGCGTTGACCTTGCTTCCCAGGCTCCTCTCCGGCAAGACGGTGCCCCCAGGAAATTCCTGAAGACTCCTCCAGGCCTGTGCCTGGCTCTCTTGAACAAAAGTCTATTCATCACTCTCTTGATTAAAACCTCCTCGCACCTGCAAACAGACACTTGTACTGTGGGCCCCAAATTCCGGCCTCCACCCTATCTTTAAGTCGTAAACCATTCAAACAGGCTCCACAGTTTGTGCCTAACACAGCCTTTCTCTAACAAGCACATGCAGATCAAAAGAAATGACTTTGTCTATTCAGGCCTATCTAGTATTACATGAACGGGCCTGTGCACTCTGCAAAACATTTAATTCTTCTAAACAACATTCTAACTTATTACACACAATGATTATATGAAACGTCTATAAAACACATTCAGTTCTAAGATCAATAATACTTTGAATTACAATAACATCAAAATCCACCATCGTGTAAGAGTGTAACAGCATCTTGTACTCTATGTGAACTGCCATGTGGCCTACACATTTCTACGTTTAGCAGAATTACATTTCCCCCTACAACAGCCACATAACATGAGATTTCAACATCATTCCAACATCTCTATAAACATCTACATTAGCTCTTCACACTTGATATAAGTATTCTATTCTAATTAAACACTATTATATATTTTCACTCTATAAATTCGACACTCTTATATATGGTTTACTAAACTAATACAACGTGCTTGTAAATATGGTGCACTTCTATATTTTCTTGATTTGCGCTCTCTCAAACATTTTACATTGTGGTGTAACCATGACGCAAAATGGTATTAAATCTGGGCCTATTGGAAATTTGGAGTTTGCATTTATGAAAACTTTAGGGAAGCAAACACTTTCTACACATCCTGGTAATCACCTAATGCATTTCTGTCTGCACCGCCAGATTGCATATTTGCGAGATATGTCTCATCTTATTTATTTGGTGCATAATGGCTATAAACAGTTTCATTACATCTGTTAAATTTATCTTTAGCCCATTAGTATTAAAGCTGTTTGTGCCAGCAGCACATCTGATGCACTGAATGAAGCTTTCCCTTTTCTACACAAAAGGAGCATCCATAAGGAAAGAGGGCATTTATTATAAGAAGGTCATTGCCATCATATTGTAAATGCCACTGTACATCATTTACTTATGTTTTAATGGGCCTCGAGGACACCAGAAAAATAAATATTGCACTCGTTAATGTAATGTTCCTGAGATAAGCACGGTCTCAGCTAGAGGCAGACCAGGGCATCTGCTAGCGGCTTGGAAGAGATAAAATGTATAATTACTATCAATTTTATGAATTATAAGCATGGCCTTGAGATTTATTTCAGGAAGCACCGAAGGGCCTGGTCTACACCACAGAATTTTGCAAACTGCTCCTTTCAAATATCATTAATATGCAGAATGATTTCAGACACCACTCTCCTGGGGGTTCCTTCACTTCATTTGGCTGCCACTACTGCTGAATTTGGAGGAAAAAACGTGAAGAGGTCAAAGGATTTTCTTAGGAGTCCGACATTGGTGCAGCCGAGTGCCAAGCTCGCTGAATAGCAAAGCTGCCTAGTTTAGATTTCACCTCATACATGTGGCAGCTCTGAATGACGAAGCAGGTGCAGTGGCCGCGGGAGTGCTGGTATATCACGGGCAGGGCGGCAGAAGCAGGTGCAGTGGCCGCGGGAGTGCTGGTATATCACGGGCAGGGCGGCCCATTTACCCTGCTTGCATTTCGGCCTATGGTTCGCTGATGTTGGTGTTTTGCCCTATATCGAGCATTTATTTGACTGTGCTACAAAAAACATTCTTTGTGAAACTTAAAGCCTGTGGAATAGCTGATATAAATCAACAAAATAATATGACAAGCAAAAGAAACACATCTGCTAAAACAGTCATCCAACAGGCTACAAGCAACAACGGCCTTCATTGGGAATTTCAATATTCTCTGAAAAGCGACCCCGGGAATTTTGACTCGAGTACAATCTCGCTGTAAACATTCTTGAAGAATTCTTCTTTTCATTAATATGGTGAATTGATCAGTCCCACCCCTTCCAAATAAGGGATTCCATCTGTATCCCTCAACGTGGGCAAATATTCATGAAGTAAAACGCGCTTAGAGGGCACGTGCCAACAACCTCAGCTGCTTGTCAGATTCCATCACCGCCCTCTTGTTTGAAATTCAGATCCGCCATGAAATCCACGCGCTGCCCGTCATTCTTCAAACTCCTCTCTTATACATGTCAAAGCAGCATTGTTTGCATTGGTAGATGACATAAGACGTGCGAGCCCCTTTGGATTATCATCAAGCCTTTGTGTGAGATGACACCTTCCCGGGCAGCTTAGCATATTTGTAGATTTTCAATTGTCTCAGCGGACGAGCCTCTCAGTCGGTAAATGTCACGCCATCATGTACGAATCACAGAGATATTGTTGCTGCTAATTTATCTTGCAGCCTCGACTGCCTCTTCAGATGGTCCCACCTGACACACCTGAGCTGCCTAGCTAATTGATTTTCTAATTACTTTGCAGCTGTCCAGGAAGTGAAAATACAGAACATCTCAAATGCTTTTTCCTCTGGGCATGACATTATCCGTTTACAGGAGTGCGCTTGGACACGCTATCACCAGATAATGCATTTATTTGGAGATTTCAGGTGCAGATCAGCGTCTTCTAACACAGACGAGCACAATTTATTCACCGATGCGTGACAGATTCGGCGCTGGAGCGAGGCAGAGAACTGATGTATATAGGACGTCAACCAAGGGAAGTAGTTATTTGTTTAAGCTCTTGATTGAAATTGCCTCACAGGTCCTGCTTTGAATTTTAAATTCAGGGCTGGAAAGAAAGGACATAGGATTCATATATACGAAAACAGTTGTTATTTTATGTTGGAAATAAGTAAAGAAATAACCAAAAATATGAAGGACAAATTTGTAATAAAATAGTTTATAAGGGTATATACATAATAAGAGGGTATATCGTATCTTTCCCCCTACTGAAACTAAGCTTAGAGCTTTGATGTGTCATTTAAATCGTTTTTTAGGTTATCATTGTGTGTACATTTACTCCGAAAACCTGCATAGATAATAGATTGTGGTCACGGTTTACCACTGCCATTCACATTTTTGTTTAGGCCTGTGGAGTAGTTTAGTCTCATACAGCCAGATACATCCAGCCAAAATCGTCTTGTAAAGGGCCAGATTCTGAGAATCTGGCCCTTTGCGAGCGCTATTTTTGCATTTGGGATTCATCATCCCAAATGCAAAAATCGCAATTTTAGAAATCGCTAAATTGCGAATAATTGCATTTAAGAAATCTCAATTTGAGATTCCTTAAATGCAATTCATGAACCATTTTAAAATTGCGAATTCGCAATCTGGGGCCGCTATTTACTGCGAAGTCTAACTACGTGGTAAATAGCGAAAACTTAGGAAAATGCACTTTAGTGCATTTTTCTAAGTTGTATGTTACACACACACATGTCCTTTGGACATGTGCGTGCGCAAAACCAGTGTACATTACCATTTCAGGGGGGCTACAGGGTGTCCTTTGGACACCCTGGCACCCTTGAAATCGCTTCCTTATTTGCGATTCGCTAATTGCTAATCGCAAATAAGGGATGAGTCCCCATTCCTTCCTATGGGCCTTTAGGCCCATAGAGATGAATGGGAAAGCCATTCCTTATTTGCGATTCGCAATTAGCGAATCTCAAATAAGGAAGCAGTAGAAATCGCAAAAAATATTGCGATTTCTACATGCATCCCGTTTTGCGAGTCTTTAATAGCGATTCCTTAAAAATCGCTATTAAGGACTCGCAAAACAGGACCTTGATGAATCTGGGGGATAGTCATAATTAAATCTTGGCTACTAGGGGGCAGATTTATCCAAATGTTACGCAACCCAGCACAGCAAGACACCTTGCTGCACTGGGTTGCTTGACAGGGAGAGGGCAGGAATGCTCTGTATTTAACATCATATGATACATATTTGTCTTCTCTTGGCGCTGACACACTCTATGCTGGCTAGAGCCAACTCAAAGCACAATTTTCCTCTTTCTATGTGTGCTGAAGAATGCAGGACACATTGAAAGAGGAAAAACAAGGCAATATAAACATATTTCTACTTATTATGCCTCCCCTGGGAAGGCATACTATTTTGACTTATTCCTATATCTACCACTCATAGTAAATCTGGAAATACTCCAAAATCCTTGGGTGCGTGCATGGGAAACACATACGATCCACCCATGGAACACTTCCCTGGAGCAGAGTAACGCAAGCCAGCGACTTTCATTGCATTGCGTTACTCCAGATTTACCAAGCGATGAAGGGCCATGCAAGGTGACCTTGCGTGGCTCGGTATATCCCGTTCAAGTTTCGACCAGCGCCTTATTGCGTGGCACAAGGGTGATGCAAAACCTTTGATAACTATTCCCCTAGCTATGTTAGTCCCCATGCTGAAGGAGTGCTTCCCTTTTCAAGGAATGGATTATGAAGCTGCTGATGTTGCGCTAAGTTTGATTTTGTTAGTCATAAATTAAATTTGTGTTCCTAAAAGTGCCTTCACACTCCTGCTGAAGTTGCAGCAAGGGTGATTTTGTACCTAAATTGATTTCACACCTATGACTATGACTTGGAGAAATTGGGTTACTGGTTGAGTGAGGTGAAACCCTTCTCAAGCAGCATCCGTAATACTTCTCAGGGTGAAGTAACCAGCAACCCTTAGATTAACCTGTGCTAAACCCTCGGGTAGCTTGGCACAGAGCAGTCAGGCTTAATTCAGAGACAACACTTCAAACAGTGACATGTTGGAAAGACACCACAAAAGGAGCCCACAACAGGATTAGAAAAAATAGAGTGATTTTTGATGAAGAACAAGACCAAACAATGAAAATTCAATTAGTAGAAC
The DNA here is from genome assembly GCF_964261635.1 of Lissotriton helveticus. NCBI lineage: Eukaryota > Metazoa > Chordata > Amphibia > Caudata > Salamandridae > Lissotriton > Lissotriton helveticus. The sequence goes on from NC_136059.1 coordinate 1,712,845,196, forward strand.
CACAGATTTAGAATTTTAAAGCTTTTAGGAAAAATAGAGGCAAAAGGCAGAAAGCGCCAATGGTAGCAATCTAGTTGTGCTGTACACGGGCAAAGTCACAAGCTCAGGCTGACCATGATGAAGGGTGGGCGGCAACAAGGACCCATTCATGCCAGCTGAAAAGAGCACATTAAACCTGGTTTGCAGAGCGTAGCGTGGAGCCATGTCAAAGATACGTCAAGCAGCCTAAGCGATGTGTCGGTTCCGAGATATGGGTAGGTTTTTGTGTGAGATCCTGTTGCATCGACGCCAAGAATCCCAATGACAAGGGCTTGCAATGTGAAGTCCAGAGTGGGAATGTGTTGCGTAGTCTGGGTGATGAGTTGGTTCTGAGGAGCTGCAAGGCTGTGATGCGGAGTCCGTCGTCATCATCATGGCTGCTGCAGACGAGAGATGTGTAGGTCTATGCAGAGGATGTGGGTTGCAGCAATCCCCCCAATTTTTGCCAGATTTCTGATGCACTTTGACTTCATGTGCCCTGGGTCCCTGTCAATCAGGTTCCCAGGGCCCCTGCTCCAATTGGCACCTCTCTGGCCACGTGTAAGTCCCTTGTAAAAGGTACCATGGGTACCAAGGGCGCTGTGACCAGGGAAGGTCTCCAAGGACTGCAGCACATATTGTGCCACCAATAGAGGTCCTGTACCTTAACACAAACACACTGCAGGCTGCATGTTCTGGTGCAGAGAAAAGTGAAGAGTCGACATGGCACACCTACCTGTGTGCCCTGCCAGCAACCCACTGCCTATGGGATAGGTCAGACACCCCTTTAGCTGGGTGCTCTATACAACTGGTAAGGGTACAGTGGCATGACACTGTACCCTTACAGTGTCTAAGTCCTTTCTTCGACATTGTAAGTGCAGTAAAGCCATAAAGAGTCTATGGTCAGGGAGTTTGTCATTACGAACTCCACAGCACTATAATGGCTTCACTGAATTCCAGGAATTTTGATAGCAAACTTCTTAGCATAATACACCTACACTGATGCCAGTGTGGGATTTATTATAGAGTGCACACAGAGGGCATCTTACAGGTGCCCCCTGAAAACAACCAGCCTCTGGTGGGTTTCCCTGACTGGTACACACCAGCCTGCCATCATGAGACATGTTCCTGGACCCCTGGGGTGGGAGCCTTCGCTCCCTGAGCGCAGAAACAAAGCCTTTCCTGGGCAGAGGTGGTCACCCCTCCCCAGGCCAGGAAGAGCAATCTCTGGAAGGGAGCTTCAAAGGTTTTCCACCTTTGTAACATGATCCCCAGCCTTTCATGCTTTCAGGAGCAGGCCCTCTTTCTGTATCCCCTCCTTTTCAGTTGGAAAACAAGTGGGAAAAATTAGCATAGCCCAGAAGGTGTTACCACCTCTGCCAACCCCATCCCTTAGGTAGGGGAGGTGAAGTGAAGCCCACTCTTCAGTGCCTGCCATATTGCAGATGGCAGGCACTCTCCAATCAGGATTAGGGATTGTGCCCACTCCCCCAAGTGCGGTGAGCACACCAAGGGTGTAGTCACCCATAGGTCAGTAGCCCATTGGCTACTGACCTCAAGACCCCTTAAACAACCCTAAATACTGTATTAAGAGACAGCCCTGAAACAAGAAAACAGATTCCCGCAACCTATGAAGAAGTAGGACGAAAGCAGATGACCAGCAGATGAGACTGCAGAGAAGAACTGACTTGGCCTCAGCCCTACCGGGCTGTCTGCAGTTTCCAGAGATCCTGTGCCAAAAGTTGCCTTGTCCTGCAGCCAGTGACCTCCGGAACCCTGGGAGGACTGACTGCCTTCAACAAAGACCAGCTCTCCTGTAAACAGCAGCTTTGTTCAAAAGAAACTCCCAAGTCAGACTCTGGGCCTGCTGAAGAGAAAGAAACCAAACACCTGGAACCACCATTGCACCCAACGCCTATGGTCCAAATCCAGGTGGCCCACTGGTCGCATCAAGGTCCCTCAGCTCTCCATATTCAGAGTCCACTGTGGGTTGACCCCTTCAGGACTCACCATATGTCGCCTTGAGCCTCTGCACAGAGCACCCCAACTGCAAGTGGCCCGTCAAGGTAAAATTCAACCTCAAAAGACACCCCTGCATTCAGCAGCCCTGCGCCCTGGAGAAGAGATCCAGAGGTGCACCTACGTCCCTGAGCCCCCCAACCTACCTGCCCAGGTGTTGGTTCCTCCTGGAAGACTTGCTAGACTGAGCTTGCAGCTAAAAACCAAAACCCGCAATCCCTATTGAAAACAACAGGGCACCCAATGCCAAAGCAGCACCTTGCACCCAGCCGACCCTGTGGCGCTGCGAGTGCAATTTATATCCTAAAGCAGATCCCCCTTTGCTCTGAACCTAACACCTGGAGCTTTGCTCCCACAACCTCGTGGCCTAATCGTGAGCAGCCACTAACCAGAGGTCCCCTTTCCCCCTTTGGATAACATTGTGTCTCAGCACTCTGTACCCCGCCGCCCTAGTGCAGTCGAGGGTGTTCTGAGAGTGCATCCTTAACCCTGGGGGAACCCTGGTTCTAACCCCAGAATACCAACTCCCACAAATAAGTACTTACATGCAAACCGTTAACTTAATTTCCTCCCATAGAGTTGCATTGACTGCTTTTCCTTGCAAATTCTTCTAAGTTCTTAGTTGGTTTGTATGAAACATTAAAAATCTGCATAACTGTAAAAACTGAATTACTTTCCTTTTGTCAAGGAAATGTTTCAGTGTGATATCTAGACATATCGCACTGATTAGCAAAAGTAACTTAAAAAGTAATCTAAAAAGTAACATGCACAGTAATCTGTATAGAAACTGAAACTTAATTTCGAATTGTTGATTTACCTGTAATTCAACCAACTGCATTTGAACCTGCATTCAACTGTAAATTACTGCATAAGATTTTGCAAAGTATTATTTCACTTTCCTGGACCAGGTTTGACTGGGTTCTAGAAATAAAATAACTAAATAATATTTTTGATAAAAATAAATTGATCTGAGTTCAGTCTTTGAGTGTGTGACATAATTTCTTGCTTGAGTTTGTGCAACAAATGTTTAGCACTACCCTCTGATAAAGCCTTGCTGCTCGTCCCTACTACCACAAATAGAGAGTAAGGTGCTATCTAATTTTACCTCTACCTACCTTTGGGGTTCCACTGGACTATGTGCACACTATACCTCATTTTGGTGTAGTATAGTATACACAGAGCCAGCTTCTTACAACGGGCAGTGGTGGTACTGAAGGTGATAGGGCTGCGGCAGCAATGTGCGTCTTTGCGACGAGTCCAATCTACTCAATAGCATTGGTGGGTCGGTTCTGCTTGATGTTGTGCCACAGAGGTGATGCATCAGTTCCGCTGGACCCACAGAGGCTGACAAAGCACCTTAAGTCCACTGCCAGGGTGCAGGTCTGGGGTGGGACTACTTGGCAGGGTAGACTCACAGATAGCAGAGTCTATGTGCAGATGCAAGGCTGTTGGAAGCCTGGTATGCTCCTAAGTCTTTAGATTAGGAGGCCACTCAACTAGCCCTTGGAGTCACTCCGGGTACTGGGTTCATGATATGCAGGTCCAGTCCTTCTCATCTAGGCAAGGGGGCAGAAGGCATCAGGTCAACACAGCAAAGCAGGAGCCCAGCAGAGTGCAGCCCAGCAGAGTTGCAGTCCTTCAGCAGCACCTCAGTCCTCCCTGAAAGAGTATCCACAGGTCCGGAAGAGTACTGAAGAGTTGCTGTCTGAGGCCCAGTATTTATACCCAGTTGTGCCTTGTAAGTGGGGAAGTAGCTTCTAGAAGTTTCCCTTTGTAGTCCCCAAGCAACTTGCATTCCCTGCCCTGGTACCAGACTATCTAAAGGTGGTATGCAGCCCGTTGTGTGGAGGCAGAACATAGCCTATTTGTGTGTTAGTAGAGCGGTGCCCATCTCTTTCCTCCCTTCCTGCCAGTGATGGCCCATCTAGGTACCACTAGGCTCCCTATTCTGTGTGACAGCCTATAAGGAACTCATAAAACTTAATTGTCAACTACACCCAGTCATATGACCAGAGTCAGCCTACAGGCATTAAATGGCTAGGCCAAGAAAATTACAACTTTCTAAGATTTTCCTTTTCATAATTGCAATCTAATACCTGCCTTCACTTTAAGTTAGGAGTTTAAATTGTGCTTCCAGAGACACCAAACATGAACTGGTTATCTCTTCCAATTTGGAATTACTCATATAAAATGTAATACGGCAACTCCAATGTTACCTTATGGAAGAGATAGGCCTTGTAGTGGTGAAAAACTAATGTAAGAGTTTTTTACCACCAGGACATGTAAAACTTAAAAAGTACATGTCCTGCTTTTTAAATACATTTCCCTCTGCCCTCAGAGCTCTCCAGGGCCTACCCTAGGGGTAACTTACATGGTTGTTTTACCAGGCCGAAATTCAGTTTAAACTTGCATACTTAGGCTCTGCAGTGAAAGGCTTGAGACATGGTTAATGGGCTAGCACGACCAGTGCTGGCAGGGTATGCCCAGACGTGGGTCCCTTCCTCACTTTGCCACTGGATTCTAGGTAGCCTGGCTGATGAAGGGTGTTACCCAGAAACCGTTCCCAGGATGCTTGTTTCTGGTCCAGGGAAGACATGGCTTGGCAGTTAATTCTGGAATGTTCCCATGAGGCACAGGGTCAAGACTGATTTGCATATAGCTGTGTCTGAACTGGGGTGGCAAAGTGAGCTAAAGTACAATGATGGATTCAAACCAGATCTCTGACTGGGGGGTGAATGTCTGAAAAGTTTAAGTGCTCCGTCCATCATCTCCTTGTGTTTGCGCTGATCCACTACCAACATTTAATTTACAGGCCCTGGCACATGTAGTATCACTTTACCGGACACTTATAAGTATGTTAAATATGACAATTGGGGATAAGCCAATATTACTATTGTTAGAAGAGAGAGCACAAGCACTTTAGCACCGGTATGCAGAGCATAAACAAGATCAGGAAAAATGGAGGAAGAAGGGAAAAAAGGTTTGATGGATGACCACCCTAAGGTTGAAAGATCTAACAGTGGCTTTGTTTCTAAATGTCATACCACATTCCGGACCCCGGTAGAGATGGGTAGGCACACCACGCATTATCCAAGGCATCGAGAACCTTAAACCCCTATGGTTCTCCCCCCTTGATGTTAAACCTACCGGGTACTGTTGACACCTATACACCTTGACCTTTAGGCAAGAGCTGTCCCATACAGGTAGTACAACTAAATATTAACTGACACAAAATCAGGTCATGTTTTTCTAGAGATAGATGTATCTAATTAGATCCTGAAGAATCGCAGCCAGTGTGCAAAGGCGAGAAACATGTTGACCTCACAATATGTAATGTAGTCCTGGATCGTGACTTGGAATCCTAATTTCCTGCGACCATAGGCTACCCACTGTTTTTACTTGTGGCAGGGGACCACCAGAATAAATTGATCTCCGGTACCTTGTGCCACATTTTAATCCACGTATCTACACTATCCTTTCCTTCCTGGCCCCTGACCCGCACTTCACCCATAGGCAGTTGGTGAAAAAAGATCTCCGCCAAATAGCCCCTCTTTGAGGTGAGCCCGTTGGACATTGCAAACGCCAATGATGAAGCATGACACTCGCAAGGGTGTGTGAGGCCATTAAAACCAACAAATTGGATATCCAGGGTAGCACTCCAATGAGCACTACCTCTACCTTCCCTGTGACCGCACTTTTCCTTTCCCCTATCCTTTAGGAACAGCCAAGTCTGTCTTTGGTTGTCACTATACCACATTCCTTCTCACAATGCCCCAAGGAACTTTGCATCTAAAAGTAATTTTGTTCATAAATTTGCATAATGAGCAAAGTCTTCCTTACTCGTTATGATGTATCCCACTTTTTATACCTAGTGTGACATCTTACTGCCTTGCTTTCTGTTGAGTAATACAGTGTGGCTGTCCCATATTCAATCTGTTTCACAAGACCAATAGCCTAAACTTTTTTCGCTTGATCTTATTATGGCCACTAAACTTACAGCAAAGAAAGCTTTATACCAGACCAGATTTCAGGATACATATAACAACACTTCAGAGATCTCATTTGCCACACCGGCAAATACCTCAAACACCAAGCCCTGACAGCCAAACCAGGAACCTTAGTCAGTGACAAATGTTATAGTCTTATTATGAGCTCCATTGCAAACGACCTACTATATCTTTTTGTTTTACTGAGAACATACCCTTCAAAAATGTTGCTCTTTTTTTTTTAAAGAACCTACATGTCTCCTATGGGAAAAATCTCAGGTTACTATAACCAGAAATCTTAGTTACACCTAACCATGTATGAACATGGGAATGTCATGATGTGCTGGTATGCCTGGTAGTGTGCTCTCTTTTTCTCATTTTTGTGATAAGCTCCTTGTTGTGTTATTATGTTATGTTATATTACATTATGTTATGTTAAAGGCACTTGATACAGTGCAAATGACTCACACCCGAAGGTGTATCTCAGATCTTTGCAACCAGAAAAGGCAAGTGCACGTCGACTAGTTGAAACATCCACCGTTTTAGAAGTTTTTTAAATTTTGAAAGATTTGGCGTGTCCAGATTTGAAAAGAAAACTTATTTCAGTTGAATTGGACAAGATGTGAAAAGGATCTGCCACCAAAATCTGGAAGTGAGGATAAGATTGGTTTAAGCAAAGCTCGATTCGACCATCTACGCAATTGTGTAAGCTGGTATAGACTGAGTGTATCATGCAAGCATTTATATACAAAAAACGAGAGGCAACAGGAATGCATATTTAGTATAGACAGATAATCATAAGTCTTGAGTGTTGATAATGAATTTTTCTTTAACATATGTTTCCAAAGAAGTGCAGCCAACGCGTTTCACCTTACAAAAGATTTCATCCGGGCTAATGATCTGAACCACTGCAAACACGAGAAAAGCTCCAGGTACAAAGTAAGCTCTGTCGGCGTTCTAAAATGCGCATTCAAATCAAAATTTGTTTTAGGTCGAAAGATATTTGTTTTCTGTCTCCTTTAGGTATCGTTGCGTACGTCTCCTTATATGACCTAGAACGGTGTGCGTACAAATACGTAAATCAAGTCACAGTCCAGTGGTTCTTAGTTCCACACTTCTTCCATGAGGTAGAGTTCATTACATATTCCTTTGAAGCGGGAATCAACTAGAAGCAGCTGTAAGCACATCAAGATCCAGGGTCCTTGTAAGCTCTGTTGCCACCGAGTACAGTGCAATGAGTCGTGTCCTATCTCCTGCAAAGTCCCGCAGACTCGCATATTTCTTCTCCTTACACCTGCTCTGGGAAAGCATACAGTTTTGATGAATTCCCAGGTTTACAGATCCTTGTAAATCTGAGAATGCGTCTGTTAGACCCAGCAGTTTCAGGCTGGCTAAGACACATCGGAGCCAGTCAGAACCCACCATTCCAAGTAGGAAGAACACAATACACTTGTCGATACCCTGTGCTTACTCTCTGGTAGCTTGGCAGCGAGCAGTCAGGCTTATCCTTATGGGTCAAGTGTAAAGCGTTAGCACAACACCTCCCCTCGCAACACACTGCGTTCACCACAATAATAGACCATACCATGTGCATTAGAACACTTTTCTTTGTATTACACACTCACACTGAAATCAAATGAGATAAGCAATTGTCAAACTTCTCTATTAAAACACAAGAAATCACACATTGTTTACACACTTTACAGTTATGTGCAATTTTCGGACTTTCCCACTGCAGGAAGTTCAAGCAGTCACAACTCCCTGACTGTGCCTCGTGACCCAGCCCCTCAGTCTTTCAACTCAACCAGTTAGATATACATGTTGCCCTTGCTGGTGCCTTGTTAATTAGACAGTCGTAATCTCCTAACACAGAAAGAAACTGTTACTTAGTTGTGTCTATCTGAATAAGACCCCCAGGTGCCCAAGAGCCCCTGCACGAGGGTGAGATCACTATCCCCCTGTAGGCCAAAGATTGTGATCCAGGAAGCCGGCGCACTGTCTGTCTGGAGAAATGTTTCCCCTCAAGCAAAGGTGTTACCTGCCATAGACCCCAGGCAGTGAGCTGCAGGTGCCCACAAGGCACACAAAACCCCTTGGGTCTCGTCACAATGTTTTCCAAATCAAATCATCCTATGGCCTGGGTTCAAGGAGAGGGAGCCAAGGACCTCGGAGAGAGGCCGTCATGTCAGACAATGTTGTCCTCCCAATCTGGAGCCTGAAAAGATACTCAGCGCCTGGCTCAGAAGAGTACTCCGAGACTCAGGCCATGACAGTTGGCACTAGCTGCAGGCCAGCAATGTCCAGGCAAAATCCACAGTGTGATAGTGCCCAACTTGGTGAATGACAAGTCTGCAGATAGTACAATAATAGTCCCTCCTGCCCTAATGATTCCTCATGTCAATATCCCAGTATTGATCCAGCATAGTATGCTTCCAAATCCCAAATTGTCTACTTTCGGAGGCCAATGACCCAGCAGTTATGCTCACCATGGCCTTTGAAGATTCGATCAGTTCAAAAAGCCACCTTTGAAGTGCACAGGCCCTCTCTAAATTGTGTCTCGTCTGCCATCCTACCCCTAGAGATATGATCACAATCTTCTGTCAGGCCAAGACCCTGCCCCTTGGAATGCTGGTCTCAATTCTACCCCCACGTAACCATCCCAGAAAGACCCTTTAGAGTCAGAGGTCCACTGTTTCCTTTGAACCCCTAGTTTATGGCCCTCTATCAGTAATGCACAGATGTGGCTTTACCCCTAAAACCCAGTAGTGAATCCCACTACTGGAAAGGATTCACCATTACAAACTCATTGATACCAAACATCATACTCTTGCTGTTCTGCCCATAAGAAATAATGCTAGATAGCCTTTCCCTACATCCCCTCTTGCTAATCCAATGCAAGAAGCGGGCCCCATCGTGCAGGGCACACCACCCAGTTTCATTCCCAACTCTTTTTTTTTTTTAACGGAGTTTTTTATAGCACAAACGTATCCCGAAGGTATCAGAGTGCTTTAAAAGGGTTGTATGACGATACAACTGATGCTTTTACCCCGCTTCCCGTTACAATGCAATTTTTTACCCCAACTTGCTGTCGGGGGTGCGCTGGAGTTTGTAATAATATAATTTACTATCCCAACGCCAGTCTGTGTGTATCAGTAGGGAAGGTGTTGGAGGAAAATCCAACACCTTATACCCCCTACAGCCATTTTGTTTGTAATGGGATGTGGTGTAAAAGCATGCGTTTTAATGCTTTTTTCCCTTTACATGAGCACCAGTTGCATTGCAGACAGACACATTCATTTTGTCAGGCACAGGGAGATCAAGCGATTTGCCCAGAATCAGAGGATGTTAAGTGTCCCTACCGAGACTCGAACCGAGTTCTCCAGCTTCGAGGTCTGCCGCACTAGCCATTAGGCTACATCCTCTCCCAGAGGCTTGCAAGTAACGCATACACACACCTACCCAACCTCTTCCCAAAACTGCACCTTTCACCAGGGAGAACTCTGATATAGCAAGAGACATGCAGAACCTTGGCACGCAGCTTTGTAAAGGCCAAGTTGAGTAACAGTACAATTGATGAGCTACCTCTGTGGATGCCATAATCAGTATGGCAGGCCCACGGAGGCCCATCTGAGATGCATGCCCCTGGCATAGGTCTTACCCCATGACATGGGACTTACAGCTAACTCAAATCAGCCGATCATATATACACTGCTCCTCAGGATGTACATGATGAGCACAGCGCTTTGACATTGAATGGCAGTGCCTACCACGCCTAAGCCTTAAAGCTTGCAAAAAAGGTGAAAACACGAGGTCAGCTACCAAAAAGGTTAGGGGAGACCACAGCAACAAAGGCCAGGTCTAAAAGCATCAAAACCCATGGGTGTTGAGTGTGAACACCCACCGCAACGACTATGGATCTCCTCCCTGATGCAGTGTAAGGCAACGCAGCAACTTGCACTGCATTGCCTTACACCATATTCACGAGACCATGAAAAGCCATTCAAATTGGCTTTACATGGCCTCATGGATATGAATCTGCACTCTGCTCAGTGTCATAAAAAGTGAAGTACTGGTGGCGTAAGAGGCTTGCAAATCCACCCCTCATCATCCATGTGGTTTGAACACCGCGTGGCCTGCACAAAGCAAAATACTTTAGAGAGATCAAAGTAAAGAGACGCAACCAACAGAATGAAATTTGGTTTCAGTTTAGATGAAAGAATTGCTGTGCAACAGAACTTTGAATTGCTCTCCAAATTTGATATAGGTTTATTATCTTTAGTCCAATTTATTACCCTCAATGTCACTAAAAATTAGATTTTTTATTTGCTGTATCCCCGAATTAAAATGTTTCCTGCCAAACACGTGACATGCATTTGAAATACATTTGCTGTAATCTACATGAAGATATCACTCAATGAAAAAAAAAATGAACTCCTATAAATAATGTTTTTTTCCACTTGTCCATGTTTTTTTATGTTGGCAATTACTATGTGCTTCCATTTACCCTTATAATTCTCAGTTTTAAAATATATTGATGGGGCACATGTGCAGTCAATTTGTTACGCAATAAATATGATTGCCCTGTTTATTAATTATTTTCACTTCCTTATTTTCAGAAGACTTTTCATGTTATGCAGTTACTAACCAGTGGTTCCCCTTCTTTGTATTCTGGCTCAAAAGCTCCCATGGCTATTCTCCTGGCACAAGAATGTTGATGAACACATTCTTTGGCACAGTGCTTTCAAATTGTTTATTAGTTTCTGATATAGATAGATTCGTTTTTCTTTGCACATAAAATAATAATTGTGACTTTGAACAATGGTCTACACTTTAGACAGTGTTGACCAGACTGTGGATTGAGCCATTTTTTGGTGAGTCCTGGAGGTCCAATCAGCTTCAAAAACAGAGGCTATTTCTTCCGTCAAATTACTGCAGATATTGTAACTTAGGGATTGGTGTTTACAAACTCCTCTCATTTTGCAGCCAAAGAAAGAACAGTAAAGTGAATTATGTGACAATCTTGCTGGGGTGCAGGGAGTGTGAAAGGAAAGGCTGTAGATGTCATCATTTTTTTGTAGCACAAGAAAATGTAAATGTGTACATGAACTGTAAACATTCAGCAGTTAACAAAGGAAAAATAAAACACTTTTTTGTAATTTTGAAGTGTAATGGAAACAAAGATTTTACTAAGATTAAAACAAGTCAAGACACTTTACTTGGTGATGCACCTTCAGAGTGCTTAAGTAGGATGGGGTGACAACAATAATATAGTCAAGTTAGGCAACATTAGTTCAAAAGTTAAAATATGCTGGGATTCCTTCCTTATGTGGGTACTTCAAAAGTCTGAAAAGGAAGACTCTTATATTGGGTGTGGGTGAAAGGAATGACCAATGGCATGCAGTCTCAGATCTGATCAACCTCTCAAGAGGGGATAATGAATGGTATGTAGGCTGGTTTGGGGGTGGATGCATAACATCCATGACTTGAAAAAGCTGCAGCTTCCAGTGAACTAATTTGTAAGTGAATTCAGTATTTGACCAACAGAGGTGTGTGGTCCCAGTGCCAGTCTCAGTAGTGTGCTGATTCATTCTGGTATGTCTTGCCCTGAATTGTAATTGATTAAATTCTAGAGTTGTGCTTTGCAGTCTTGAATTAGGTATTTCTCTAATGTTGGGTCCTAATGTTTTCATTTTGATTGCCTGAATGGGTGTCCCCAAAATGTGTTTGCATTAAGATTCTATCAGGGCTAGCACCTGTGCTTTATACATACTGCTCTTTATGATTCTATCACTTATATACCTTTCCAAGACAGATACCCTAATCTTTATTCTTCAGTTCACTTTAACAGTACTCATATTAAAAGATAAAGCACTCATGCTGTTCCTCTGGGAACGTGGGCAACTCATTGGTATCTTTCTTCTAGATTCCTTATGTTGGTTTGGGTATCGTGCTTGGTATCTGGTCATCTGTGGCACCATTGAGAAGCTTATTATGGTTACACAATGTGCCATGTATAATTAAATATTTGTACTGTTTTGTTCATACCTTAACAGGTGCTGTTCAGTCCTCCAGATGGAACCGAACCCAACCCATCATGGCTGCTTTTAAAGCTTCCCTTTACTGTAAGGTCTTACAGTTTCTCACCTCACTAGTAGTCTTGGAGTTGTGGCTCAGTGCATTGTCACTGGCTTCGTTTTCTTCTGTAAGCCATCTGGTTCTTCTCTCTTCGGCCTTCTTCTAACGTGTGTTGTACTTCTATCCTACCAAGCAAGTAAAAACAAGGAAAAATCCTGCAGCAAAGAGCCTGAAGACCGGCTCCTATTCCACTGCACCAGTCAAGTACCAACATTTAAAAAAAGCAGTCATCTGTTCTGCCATCCATGTCTTGCACTAGCCTGCCTGCTGATTTCACTATGACAACTGGTCCCGCCAAAGGACCAGTAGTTGTTTTATATCTGATTACATCCTGGTATAAATCAGATTTGTGCCGCAATAGGCTGTGCAGCATCTTCAAGTGGTGGCCTTCACATTAAGAGGGTTAAGATTCGACTACTAAATCACCCTCGACAGATCCTTTCATACAGGAATGTAGACTCAAGTGACAAAGCTCCAGTTTTATGGAACATTTTATGACCAGTTAGCACCGATCATAGGTAGTACATTGGAATTATGACTGCGCAGAAAAGGGTTTATCGAAATAACAATTTAACCACTCATGGTCAAAGCTAGATTCTGCGAGGTATACTCATGCTCGATTAGCTGCACTTTCTGTAATTCAGTCTCGGACACATCTTGGTGGAAGCCATTTGCTTCAACTCTAAGCAATTCTTGACAGACCACTTCCTGGCTAGGTGTTGGATTCTGAACTATATGCTGGTTCAAAACAGATCTCCAACAATCTGGGCAGGGAGGGTCTCCCCTCCCTGAGACATATTTTTCCACTTCAGACCTAATAGATTGCTCCAACACTAATGTATTCAAATTACCATTATTTAAAGGACTTTCTCCAGGGAAGTGCGACTCTTGCAGACACAACTCCATACTGGAATCCTATGAGTTTTGTAACTAAAAGTGGTCTCAGCTGCAACAGAGAAAATCAGTTTGACCATGGCCACTGGCACAGTTGATGGGCAGTAGACAGGAGGTGATTTGGAATTTTTTGGTAAGCAATGGGAAGACACTGCATTTATGGATGTTCCACTTTGCTAACCTAACCTAACCGTTCCCTCTATTTCAATTTCTCTGAGAAAATGATGAAGTGTCACTCCATAGTGGGCACACTTTGGGATATTGTTCTCAAGTTTCACTTTTGGAGTTGTGCCTCTCTGACTCTTTAGGCCATGTGTGATGGAAAGGCAAAATTATGGATGAATCGAGCTAGACTGGGAACAAGGATGAATTTTAAAGGAAGGCCACTGTCTCCTTCTAATATGGGATAGGGGTGTGCCCAGGAATGTCTAGATTATTGCAATGTGCCTCAAGGTGGGTGGGTTGGAAAAGACCCTTGGGGGAGTGGAAAGGTAGGATATAAAAACCAACTTAAAAAGGGGTACGTTTGAGTTGTGTTGGAAATATCATTGGTAAATTATGCATTTTAGGGTCCACAGGGCCGGTAGCAATGATTAAAAAATCTATTACAATGTATAAGCATCCATGCTTTAGAGTTACTTTAAGACAGTATATTACTAATAAATAAGTGTAGTTACTGGTTCATCTTCAGCTAAGCATATAGCTCAGACCAACTTGATGCAATCTCTCCGACAGACCCCGTTACAGACATGGACTCCTCATTACAACATGTACTGCAGAGCCCTGTGACATCATGGCAGTGGATAGGACCACTAAGGAAAGGATAATACAAATTCCTAAGGTGTTAAATACAGTTTTGGAGGGAGGGCGTTATTTTTATGGCACATTTAAAATCAGACTTGGCTAGTAACAGCGATCAAAAGTGAAAATAATTTAAATGTAATTTTAAAGGGTGGTTATTTTTCAACATTTTGGGAAAATGGCAAAGCGGCCATTTTTTGAAGCATCATAGACGATAAGCAATGGTCTATATGAATAGTACTTAAATACACTTCTATTAAGGGGATTTGATTGTGCTCACTGAAGAGATTTTTAGAACAGGATATGATAGCAATGAACAAAAATTGGGTAGGATATAAAAGTAACTTTACTGATGGGTCCAAGTGTTCTCTCTAATAATGTCAAGGTGGCAAACTGTGACCTTTGCATTCATAGTTGTATTCACAAAGTGGTACAAATTTGGCAATAGTTTGAAGACTGCCATCCAGGATCTGTCTATGAAATAGTCTGGAAAAGTGTACATTTAAATGCACATTGGGTGAGTAGTACTTTTTAAACTTCATAGGATATTAAACATAGTGTAGGGGAATTTTACAGATTGCTGGTGAAAATAAATTTTGAAATGAGCTTCTTAAGGATCACTGGCAAAGTAAATACGGGCAATAATGTCTGGGATTCCTAAATATGCATCAGAGGGGCATTACGAGTCTCCAAGCATTACTTTTTCTCTTTCTCAAAAGGCTTAGATTTCAGACCAACAAATAATTGGAAGCCTTGGAGAGGCTCTGTATGTTTGTGGTGTCTTTATGGATTTAGTTGTCAGCTCTTTAGAAGTATATGAATTGGACACGTCTGATTTGGCAGGGCAAGTTCTCTTAACAGAACAACGAAGGGAGCACAGGGGAATGTACTGCTACTTGTATTACTTTCTCATTCACAAGATTCGAATAGGTAGAAAACATGCACTGCTTCTGCCTTCCCTTCAGCTATAACTCGATATTTGGTGAGTACAAGAAAGATTAACTTTCACGACTATGTGTCCAGTACATAAAGTACCGTGCTGGGAGACAATAGCGTTTTCAATCCCGTTTTAACTTTCTATTCCCATACTTGTAGTTTTAATTTTCATTTTTAAATGCAGGAATAAAAGTAGCAGTTTGTACAAAATGAAACTAGACTAGTTGTGCTGCTCACACATAAACACAAGGATTACAAAGCCGATCATCACTACTTTATGACCCTTACAATGTACAAACGGTTCGCAATCGATGCTTCACCAAACTACCGCTATATTAATCAATCAATCATGGGTTTATAAAGTGCACTACTCAGCTGTGAGGGTCTCAAGGCGATAGGAGGGGAGTGCAGCTCCCGGTCAGTCCTAGCTACGAATGAGTTGAAGAGCCAGGTCTTTAGGTCCTTCCTGAAGGTTTGCAGGGTTGGGGAGTGTCTGATGTTCACGGGGAACTCGTTCCAGGTCTTGGCTGCGATGTAGGAGAAGGCTCTCCCACCTGTTCTTCGGATGCAGGGGACCTCTGCCAGGGCAAGATTGGAGGAGCAGAGGTTCCTCTTGGGTACGTGGAAGGATACTCTCTTGTTGAGGTATTTGGGTCAATGTTGTTGAGGGATTTGAAGGCGTGGGTGAGGAGCTTGAAGGTGACCCTCTTCTCGACGGGGAGCCAGTGGAGGTCTCGAAGGTGTTGGGCCATGTGTTTGTGTCGCGAAGTCCAGAGGATGAGTCTGGCAGCGACGTTCTGGACGGTCTGGAGCCTTCATTGCCGGTACAGGGATTGAGGCCCCTCCCTTTTGAGTGCTTTCCATCTCACCCTATGATCAATGGAAGGTAATGGATAGTGCAGGGTACATAGCTGCTAGCAATCCACAGTATCATTTCTGACACCTTCATCCGACCCTCTTGTTAAACTCACCTTAACATGGGACTTTGGCATAATTTGTTACATTGTAAATGTGCTCAAAAAGCACTAATGGGAAAGGTGTTGTTTGTTTTATGGTTCTATTTGAATATATGTATAGCATGCACACACGACAAAATATAATAGCATGAACCATACCTTCAAATTCACCAAGATCGTGTGCGGGTAATTACCACCCACTGTTGAGGTAGGAGAAGGCACCATGACGCACTTGAGGCTCCACCTTCTGTTTAAATGGTTTTCTCTCTGTATGTCTGGTACTGTTCTTTCCCATTTCTTTTCATATCTTTCTGACCAGTTCTACCCTATATCTTGTGACAGGTTGTCCTCTAACAACCTTTCCTTTTGTTATATGGTTGTCCGAGGGCACATTTTTCATTTGCTCCTCTATTCTATGCCATCCTAGGGCAGATATAATGTCCTCTTTAGGGATCACATTTCATTTCTATGCTGAGAATTCACAACTCTTTATCGATGTGGTCTTCTTTTCTCTTTAATTTAATAATGCTACTTCAAATTGTCGCACATATTTATTTACAAATTTGTTTTTGAGAAAAGTACCACATAACATTATAATTAGTAAACATGTACAATAGTACAGGTAATCAATCAGTTGGTACAAAGAAAAATAAGCTTGCAGGGTGCATTTCATATTCCATCAGGCTTGAATATGGTTTGCTTAAAGAATGCTGTTGTGTTAAAGAAAACAGCATGTACAATCAAAATGTGGTTTCCTCTCCATACCATACTGGAATATTTACATATTAACATATTTCCACTGTTTAGTTGGACACCGCTGTGCAGTAGTTATAACTTGACGCCCTTGATTAACAAGATATTTTTTTGGGGGTTGTTTTGGAATATTTTAGTAGAGGCTGTCCAAAGGGGCAGTGTATGTAAGTTCAAGTGTGTGTGCGTCCTAAGAGGTGTAAGGTCAAAAAAGCTGTAAGCTGCTATGTGGGAAGATAGGAGGTATTGGTTGGCAGATCTTGGGTTAAGGTTGGGGAAGCAGTAGGTCTGCACATTAGAGACAGAGTCAGTGACTCGGGAGGAAAATATAGTGAACCAGGAATATGGGTAGAACGGGCATGTGCACAGTTCAGGCATCGATTAAGATGGGGAGAACTAGAATAAGAATGAGAAACAGATTTTGGTACCATCTGCAGTAGATAGCAGGATAAACCAAAAAGATGATGTTAACTCAGTAAGTGGTATGAGCCAAAAAAAATTGATGACTTAGGGCCTAACCTTGCAGAATAACAGCTGTGAGTGTAGAGTCTTTGAAATACTAGAAAAGAAAGAGAGGATGGTCAGAAAAGAGGTGTGAAAAGAATTTCAGAGAGTGCTAGTGATGCTTAGGTTCTGCAAGGTAGGCAGAATAGTGATATTGTCTGTAGTGTCAAAGAATGCCGATAGATGAAGTAGTTAAGGAATAGATGAAAGGCAGTTGTGGCCCAAGGTAATAAAATGTGCTACCTGCTAAAGGAATGCTTCGGTAAAGTAAAGCAGATGGGAACCTGGTTGGAGGGGATTGAGGAAATTGTATGAGGTAAGAAAAAGTACTTCAAGAAAGCACCACTTCTCCGAGCTCCCATACCAAGATACGAGAGGATTACAATCTCTTTCCAGGGTGCTGGTGCAGAGCAGTGGGTGCTAGTAACTACCAACAAAGCAACATCCCCATGGAGCCAACAAGTCTCTTCTCCTGAGTGCCCACACAGCAGAGTGTTTGACTGCAAAGGAGCTTCACATCTGTCAAATGTTGTAAACAACCAACTCCATTCAAAAATTCAAAAAGCAAACAGTTCAAGTCGTGGATACAGGGGTGGCTCTTCGGCTAAGGCGGAGCAGCATCACCCCACCGCTTTAAGGCAGTGCAGAGGAAAAATAAAATGATAATAACGAAACACATTATTATTTTTTTTTCCTAGATGCAGGGAGGGGCGGGTCTGGCCAGAGCAGGGGCCAGGGGAGGAGTGGTTTGCCCACTCAAAGTGTGCATGAATGTTTGACCAGCCGTCTTGGGTCAGCCAAACATTCATGCACACTTTGCACGTTCCCCACCAGGCTTCATTACACAACACAGGCTCCCTGTCTCCGTCTGAGTTCTGAACCACAGCGCTTAGACCAATCAAAACACTTCAATGCAGCATTGAAATTGGCGCAGGGGAACCAATCCCAATGCTGCATTGCAGCGTTGTAATTGGCTTCGGGACCCTGGGAATCCGGGTGCATGCCCTTTGACAAGGAGACCGGAGAGGTTGCAGAAAGGCGCCGGCTGGCCACACAAGCAGCAGGCACGTTTTATTATTTTTTGTTAATTTTTTTATCTTCTACCCCATTTCCCCCAACTCCTCCCCTCACCCCGCCGACCTTCCCTACCAGCCACCACTGCATATATAGGATGTACCAACACGTTTTGGGCTTCACCTGGCCCTTCCTCAGGATCTCACGGGGTCATATGAGAATTGCAAAGAGGGGAGAGTGACCTGATTCAGTTTATAACATTTACTAGATCATCTGTTGCTCAATACAAGCTCAATTAGCAATTACAATTACCCAGTCTGATTACCTTGAATCAAAATAAAGCATTAAAACCAGTCATGACGAAATAGCAGAGAAACATTCCTGGCACAACTTTCATTAAACGCCAGAGGTGGACACTTGAGATTTGGCTTCAATTACTGGATACATTTGATAATATCTTAACATTTCCATTATGGCTAGCTCACATGCGAGCTACATTATGGCCAACATTAACAAAGGTTTTGCTATGGGCTTGCGTTACTTTTTAAAGCAAACCTGACGCAAAGCCTTTTAGGGGTTTTACAAACCAGTGCAAATTGGTATTTGCGTTTGTTTGTAAAGAAAAGTAATGCAAGCCAATGGGCAGTGCTGCTCTGCGTTAGTCTGCGTCATGGGGCGTTCCCATGCATTACAATGGTGGTACATGGGCGTTCCCAGGCAACCACCTATGCCTTTTGACTCAAAACCCTATCTACTAAGATTAGTAGCCAGGGTTTTGCGGCAAAATATAATGTTACTGGAAAGCAGGTTTTAAAAGGAGAAATGTGTTCATTTCGCCTCTCTTTGTACAGCACACCTATAAAGTAGGAAACATTTTAAAACTTCTCTAGTCATAGTATTTTGTACTGTAAGGATAGCCTTCCAGTACAAAACCATGGCTAGACTTACACACGCACCTTCCCACTATGGCGCAAAGGTGTGTGCATGGCGTTGGACAGCAAAATTCTGTGCCAGTTCTAGGGAGATGGGAGGAGAGTGCCGTATCTCTTTAGATATGGCACACTCCTGCTTCCTCCTTGTCACACATCACAGAGTAAAGCAGTTTTTTCTTTAGGTGCTACGCAGCATTGTGTGTAACATTTGTAAATTTGGGCCTACGTGTTTCCAACATTGGTCTACAACTGCGAAGAAACAGAAACTCCTGAGAGGCACAGTCCATATTCATGATTCAATCTGACGCCAATCCGATCAATAAATCCATGTGTCCTCTTTCCATTTGAGGAGTACCTCCCTTTCTCCCCTTCTCATATTTTGTGCTACTATATCAATACAAAATAATTTTACCTTTTTTTTGCCCATATGTACCTCAGAGAAATACTCAGAAGTGGTATAACTCATACTTCTATGTTCGAAAATTAAAATGTTCAGCAATACATAATTTTAAGCCTTTTGAGTTCCTCCCAGTAAACCTTTCAGCACATTGGTATTCAATGATAAATACCACAAAATCGTGATACAATTAATAAATAAACAAATATCATATTATTTTAATCAAATTCCTTTGTTGCTGAATTTGTTTTGTTAAACTCGGCAAGTTTACTGATTTTGCAACGTATACATGCAAAGAAACTGCGCGCAGGTTTCCCTCAGGAGGCAAACAAAAGGCCACATCTGCACACAATTACCACCAACTCTGAGTGAGTGGTAAATGTGTGAGTCCCCTTCTTGGAAACTGTGGTTTGTGGGAGGAGGTGGTGAGAGGGAGATCTTACTTTAATTTCATCTCGGGGGAGTGGTTTCTTCCAGTGCTTAATTTGTGAAAAAATAAGTACCAATGCCACTGCAGGTTGCACCACCCACTGACCCGGTCACCACTGCTAATGACAGTACCAAAATGACTACTAACTATTACACTTCATGAAGTATGACAATTCAGACAATTCCAGCCCAAAAAGTTATAATAATGGCCTGGGGGCAGATATTAGTCATTTTAAAACTATATTGAATTGACAAACAACTGTGGTTGTGCTCATCTCTAAATTAAATAAACCTCACCTCCATGTGGCAGACCATCATAAGCGCCAGTGTTGACAAATATGTGATGGTGCCGAGCACCGAAAACCACTTGTTCGAATAAAGCTATAGTTTCTTCTCACCATGCTACAGTACGCATTTGTATTGGGGGCGATGACAGTTGCTGCCCACAGTCACAGCAGTTCCACTGACAAGTGCAGAATCAGTATCTCTGGGACAGAAATTATGAGATCTGGAATTTGTAGATGGGATATTTTTGCCCCAGAGACCCCAGAAACTTATCATCGCCAGGGAAAACAGATTTGTAATGGGGGCCTTAAAAAAGTTTGATTAATTTGATTGACTATAAACTTGTGTTAAAGTATGGTGAAAATGTACACTCTATATAAACTTGGCAACCAATTGTCACATTGTTCTTTAATAATGTAGTCACATTTGTTTACTTCTGTCTACTTCATGTTTGAATCAATGCAGATTTAAGCTCACGCATTTGTTCTTCTGCTGATCATAAAATGTGTTTTATGGAATTGGGCACAAAGAAACAACTCAACCAAGCAAACACATTAACAAACAAATGTGGCTTCTGCTTTTCAGTTATTCATAGTTACTGCAATTTCCCGTACAGAGCAACATACCCTAAGTGCATCCAGAGCGAACATACAAATTAAAATAATTTTCATATTTGCTGAATCAGTAAACACAATGGGCCTCATTTATGAAAAGTGATGCATCGCTGTGGGAAAACAGCGATGCGTCACTTTTCACTGCACCCTCTTTGCAACACCAATGATGCGTCATATTTACAGTATGACGCATCATTGCGCAAGGAGTTACAGATACGTCAGTATTTCTGACATATCTGTATGGCGCAAAAATGACGCATTGCTGGAGTGTGTGACAAAAGTGACGCAACTCCAGCAATTTATCCTTTCACATGGTTCAAGCCCCATGTGAAAGGGCCTGAATCAGTCTTACGCCTGCTGTGAGGCAAGCGTAAAAAATTGACGTATATGTGTCCTAGAAGTGGCGCAGTGAAATCACATAGATTTCACTGTGTCACTTTCTACGACCCTTTCTTGAGTCAATACGCCCCCTTACATACATTATACCTGGTGCAGGTATAATGTGCCGCAGGGGTTTACAAAGTTTCGCATCTACCTAGATGCGTCACTTTGTAAATATGGTGCAACAAGGCGCATTTTTTACACCACTGGTGCGTCACAAAAAGTGATGCACTAGAGGCGTAAAAGTGACGCATCCAATGTATGCATCAGCTGGTCTGCCTTTGACTGCCCATATCTACTCCGAACCAGGTCCCAACTCAGACATAAAGTAGTATTGCTCCTTAAATGAGGCATTCTGGAAAAGAGCCTTCTGTACTCCAAGCCTACTGCAGGATGCATTCCCACATAGCAACCACATTGAATATGTGTTGTCGCTTCTCAGTAATACACTTGCCCTGGGGTTGGCCCACTATTCTGGAGCACAGCTTAGACCAGTGCTTCCCAAACATTTTAGAATCACAACTCAATTTAGAAAATTACAAACTTTTGCAACTCACCTACTTTTAATGGACTTGAGGAGGGCGTTTTTTCAATGTAACGAAAGCATTGTGTTGTAGTGCCCTTTCAGTTACAGACAGCATATTTTACATTGAAATTGCCACTAAACAGCAAAATGTTTTATTGATAAAACGACTTTACACACAAATGATAATGTGTGGAAATCAGATCTCAGGGACTATTATTTGTGCATCACCAAGTAAATTGTCTTGATTTGTTTTGATCCTGTTAGAATTTTTTTTACGTCACACTTCAGAATAACAATAATATGTGCTTCATGTTTGCTTTCTTGGTAGCTGGATGTGTACAATTCATTTACAGGTATTTACATTTTGTTGTGTTACAAAAAAAAAGACATCCTACAGCCTCTCCTGTCACACTTCCTATAAACCAGAAAGACTGTCACATAATTCACTTTACTTTTCTTTCTCTGACTGCAAAGTGAGAGGGCATTGTAAACAACAATCCTCATAATAAAAAAACATAAGCAGCAATTTGCCAGAAGACAAATTCTGACATTTGACCTCTGCCTTTGAAGTGCAAAACATGTGCAAAGATAAATACAGAATTTCAGGGCATTTTGATTTATTGCATGGACTTTTCCAACCCACCAAAAATCACCTTTCAACCCATCAGTGGGACAGGACTAGGAGAGGGCGAAACTCGTGGTGTTTCACTCTGGGTGGTTCTGCGGATGCACATGAAAACTTGGCGAGATTTCACAGAGTTCCACGAATAGGTGGAATAAGCAATTTAAATTTAATTTCATGTTGTGTTGCTCATGCTGAGTTTTAGTGCCGGAAGCTTGTTCTGCACTCCAAAATCAACACGAACTGCGCAGGGTGTCACACCAGAGGGCACTGCTTCTCGAGTTGATTTTGCTGCAGCTCGAGTAAATTTTCTACTCAAGCCGCAGCTTTCTGAACGTGAATGGCTGAGATCGCCCACGTTGGGGAAATCTCACTGGGTGCCCACCTAGTGACTGAAAATCACCCTAGGGGAGGTAAATCTTGCAACTCTGCCCTACATGTGTAGCATGGAGTGGCCAAAACTCTGTCAAATCTCTTTGTGGAGTGAATTTATCACCCACCCCTAGTCAGGACCCGTAGTTTCAGAAACACTGACTTAGACGACTCACAGAGGTGCCCCAGAACCCTATTTTACAACTGCAAATTAAAAGTTCCCAGTGTATGCCATCCCTCAAGACCTATGGTAGATGGCTTTGGATCATAATACAGCTTTGGGGTGTGCACTAATTTATTTAAATTGGCACAGCACACAAAAATATTAACCTTGTTCTTCATCTGTCAATACATTGCGCTTGTTATCCCTCTAACATGGCTTCTTTTATAAATGCATTCTGACAGCAGAACAATATCAACCACTCAGGGTTGGACTGACCCATAGGGTAATCTGGCAGTGCCCGAAGAGTTGTCCTCACAGATATTTGTATGGGCTGTTTTTTGGCTTTTTGTGGGCCTATTTTGTGGTCTGGTGGCCCGCTTTTACTGTTGATTTTTACTGTTTATTTCTCTGCTATTCCTACATATTTTGCCTGTAGAAACCCAATGCATGCACCTATACACCGTGTTTAAAACTGCCCTTATTTGCAAATGTCGGCCGCTGTTTTAAAAAATATTGAATTCGCTAATGGCGTCCATTTTTATTTGGTGCCCCGGGCCTTTTCTTGTCTCAGTCCCACTCTGCTAACAAAACACTAAGGGGTCGATTAGGATCGCGGACGGACTTGAGTCCGTCCGCAACCCCTGAGGAGGAGGGAACGTCCGCATGGGCTGCGGCGTTCCCTCCGATCAAATTAGGATGTGACCGCCAGGGTGGCGGTCACATCCTCTATCTCTAACATTGCGGCGGGTGCAGCTTCAAGCTGCACCCGCCGCAATGTAAAAAATCCATGCACAGCATTTGCGTGCACAAAGCGGCAGGCACCGCGCGGTGCCTGCTGCATTGTGCACGCAAATGCAGGGGGGTACCATAGGTACCCCCCATGTGCACCCCCCACCCCACCTTCACCCAGGGGGCCCGCAACGGGCCCCCGAAGTGAAGGTCCGTATGCTTTTCCACGGCGGTAAAGCCGCCGCGGAAAAGCATATATTTTCAGACATCCTAATATGCCTGGCGGTGTCTGATAGACACCACCAGACATGTTAGTGCTTTTCCGCCGCGGTCGCCTTCCGACCGCGGCGGAAAAGCGGCGGACAGATTATCAGACCCACCAGCCATCCTAATTTGGCGGTGGGTCTTTGGAGTCTCCGCCGCGGTTTTTCCGCATCCTCCAGGCCGGCGGACACTTCCGCCGGCCCGGAGGATGCGGAAAAACCGCCATCCTAATCGGCCCCTAAACCCGGAAAGCGGCAATGTTGTATTATCTGCTCTAGCACAATTGAACTGCGTTATCTCTGCCCAACTCTTTTTGCTCACGAGGACATTAGACGTCAGAATATATGGTAATAATGCAGGGGATAAATGGCAGCCATCCGTCCTGTGCTGCCACTTCTATTTTGTTTATCAGAAGATGGGAGGTGAACCGACAGTATATTATACTAAACGTGCTGCTTCAGCTTCTCATGTCTCAGGCAATTTTGAATGAAATGCTCCTGTGTCATTATCACGTTTAACATTTTCCCTTGCATCAGGAAAAGAACGACAGCATTCTTCACAGAACAAAGCAACGCCTTCGGAACTGTCAGATATTAAATGGCTTTTTATTAAATGGCTTTTATTGAAGAGACAACAAGTACTTTATGTAATGGCGATATTCAAAATACATTTAGAAGAGGAAGCCTATTGTGTGGTGAGATAAGGGAGCATAGTTAACTATGTTTAAAGTAGATGTAGTTTATGTCATTAACACGTTAAAAAAACAAGCAATGAAAAAGTTAATAGGTCGGTCTATTTGTTATGGGAAGTGTTTGGTAACTGTTGAGCGACTTTGTGTGTGTTTTCCCAGCATGACAGGAAAGAATGTCCCATAATGAGATAGCCTTTTGGTCGACCACAATATAGAAGGTGTGAGCAGGTTCCCATTTTCTGAACAGACTGTATAACCAGACCTAAGCTCTAAACTCAAAGAACGGTGCTATTAATAAAAGAAGTACAATGAAGTTTGTATTGAAATCGGTGAATGGCAAACACAGTAAAATATTACATACAGGATTCTTCAATCAAAGGGACAGTATTTTTGTTGCATCTCTGAAAAAGCCTATGTGCAACTGGGCAATGCCACCACCCTCAAAATGCCATGGACCTGGTGGGCCCTTCATTTAAGCAATGGCAAAACCTTGATAAGCATGGCTGCTGGAGGCAGACCCATAGCCCACTCTTTCTTTGTACATTCAGGGGTATATTCACAAAAACGTGTGATAACTACAGCAAGAGTAGCGTAATGCAACTTTCAACATCGCAGCCTATCGCAGGAAAATAACCCTGTGTCAATATGGAATTCACAACGCAGCAGTAGCATTCGATAGACACCAGACAACTTGTCAAATGTCCGCGTGAAAATCACCGCCACGCTGCAAAAATGTGATACGCAAACGCAAAAAAACATTCAATGAGCCAAATGGCGGGACACAAATCTGAGAAAACCAGCCACAGGCCTGCAAATCCCACGCGTCTGGCAGGGCATTGCACCATGAAATCCACAGAAATTATACACCAGATACGAGCCAAAGCACGTAGCAACATGGATGCACCCTGACCCAGCACAGAGACCAACTCGAACCCCACAACCCCCACAGACCACCAGCAAGGAACAACGCGGTCGGGGAAGGCCAAGGAGAAGAGGAAGAGGAAGACAGGGTGCAGACTGCAAGAAAACAAGACCAGCGTCACGGAGGTGACAGATCACTACCAGCAACTGACCCACTAGCAGACCACCTGGATTGCAGTCAGAGTGCCAAGGAGGGCAATCCAGGAGGCCAATAGGCCCCGGCATGACATGACTACCTAAACCAGGCACCAACCTGCCGCCAACAGGAAGGCAGCAACGACAACAGGAGGTGGCCCAACAGATGTGGGGGGCCAAACCCATGGAATGCGAACCAGGACACATACATAGGGGTCCATCATCCTTCAGGGCCCACCCTCACCCCACTAAGGAGACCCACACTGCCATAGAGACACATTCAGATGCACATTCACAGCACAGAACCATGCCCGGGGCGCTCAAATAGCAGTCACACACCCACGTTGGCCCTGCATACCACAGCCCTGGCCACTCCTCTTACAAATTGAGTGGGTGACAACTAAGCTACATGTCCAAGCTCCAGCCCGCTGTCTGCGGTGACATGTCTGCAATCGATGTACACAGCACAATGTAATGTCGTAGGGCCCAGGGCCCAGATGCATACTACAAGATCACAGGGACACACGCAGATATCATGTTGAACTGGCTACGGGCACATGCGCCTTGCCCCTTTATTGGCTTGGCCACATGTACAGTGACACCTGTGCTGAATGTGTGTGGGGTGAGTGTAAGTCATTCCGCACGGAATGTCTGGTGGTGGCAACCACTTGAACTTCGGACACCAGTGAAACGGAAACAGAAAACGCATACATTACAGAGTCAACCGCTGAGCAACATGGAGTGAGCCGGAGAAAGTCCAGAGGACAGCCAACATGCAAACCGTAGTGTTCCTGAGTTTCAGTGCACTGGGGATGGGACACTAGAGATGAGCGCGCTCATGTGAAAAAAAGGCTCGGATTGTGTCCCTTTGATATAATTCCGATGCACATGCAGTGGGGTGTGTTAGACCTACATCATCATCCCCATCAACGTCTCAGGGCCCCCACACTGTTTGAGGTGACGTAGCTGCGCAACGGATGTATGTCGTTACCACGCATACTTTTACAACACATGCCTTTACCATGCAACTTTTACAACGCAAGTCGTTACAACGACTTGCGTTGGGGGGTGCTGGATAGTGAATAGTTTAATTTACTATTCCAACTCCAGTCCCCGTGGATAGTAGGGAAGATTTTGCATAGTAAATTAAACTATTACCTATCCTAGAGCGCCCCCCAGCGCAAGTCGTTGTAACGATTTGCGTTGTAAAAGTTGCGTGGTAAAGGTAGTGCGTGGTAAAAGTTGCGTTGTAAATGCTGTTTACCCTGCGCAACTGCTCCACAGCACAAAACTCAATCAGCAATGGATAATGGCCTGCCGTGCACTGAGTCACTGGCACCTGGAGTGCAGAGCAAGGGATCAGGCCGATGATGGCATCCACAACATGTCCGAGCACCTCCGTAAGTCTGTCAGGACCACCGTTTCAACTCTGGTCTGGACTCGCTTTGGTATGTGAGCCCTGGTGGGACACATTTGGGCCCGGAGACTGCGTACAATGCAAGGCCACAGAGAAATGGCATTGATGACCCCAAGACCTACGCTTCAGGGCCATCCGATTTATCTGGAGAAGGCGTCCCGGACCTGACCAGAACAGAGTTAGTGGCCCCGGATGCACTGTGGCCTTCACAGGCACCCAGCCACGGGACGGTGACCTGCGCTGCAGCCAGATGGGCCATGCGACCTGAGTGGGTCACCATCAATGACCAAGGTGAATGTTGCGGAGGGATTCAGGGGGCAGTGGAAGGTGTCCTCTAGGGCATGACGCCGAATGGTTTTATCCGGAAGCAGCAAATGGAGGAGTGGAATGCGATAGCCTCATTGCCACCACCAATTTAGTATCAGGTACATGAGGATGAAAACTGCCCCGTTGTCCATAGACTCAGACGCCACAAAAGGCCAACCAGAGAGCGGAACAGACTTAGTGGCACCTGGGCTGAGTGTGGATGCAGTCTGCGATGATGCCGGTACACTGATATGAACTCAGCCATTGCAAAATCATTACTCTGTGACCTACTGGACCGCAGTGTAGGCCTGAGGCAGCGGTCAGCAGTGGCCCACAGTCAAGTGTCGTTGGCTCAAGATGGCCAGCCCTAGTGACACCTGGGTAGTTGTCAGCAGTGTACGAACACCTCCGTAACGATGATCCTTTTCTCTCCGCCAAGATGCAAGGAGTCAGCCTCTTATGCCTCTCCTTATGTGCAAAGATATTTAATCTGCCTTTGCATACTCCATGTTCAGTTCCAAATCTGTGACCTACTCGAGCACAACCAAGGCCGTGAGCAGGGTAGCGCGGAGGCAGCGGTCAGCACAGGCCATTCACCGAGTGTCGCCGGCATAGGTCGGTGGCCCCACCAGCCCGCGTAGTTCAGGTTCAGTGGCACCACGTGTTCAGTCACCTTCATGACTGTGACCCTGCTTTCATCCGGACTGAGCCACATCTTCCTCTTCCTCTTCTCAGTGTGACCACTGGTGTGGACTGTGCCATTCGTGATTCGGGACTAGGTGCTGGATGTGAGACCTACTGGTCTGAGGTTAGACCTGGCCCCTCAGCACGTGTCGCTGGCTGGCGTTGAACAGGGATTGTGGCAGCACGTGTTGCCGGCGGGCGTTGAACAGGGTTTGTGGCAGCATGTGTCGCCAACTGGCGTTGAACAGGGTTTGTAGCAGCACATGTCGCCAGATGCCTATATGGAAGTATGCCTCACGGATCGAAGGGATTCTGGTGCTGTGGCAGCTGGCATAGATTTGGGGTCACTGCCATTCATGAGCCGGGACAAAGTTTCACATATGGGACCCACTGGGCCGCAGAGGACCACAGGAGAATATGTAAACAAGGAAGGAGTAATGTGGGCCATCGTCGGTGGCAGGCAATGGTCTAAAAGGCTGGCAGGCTTGCAGGTCTCGGGCTTGGAGCTTATACAGGCACGTGGTGGGCCCTTCTTGACACACGCCAGTGTCGGCTGCTGATCAGTGTGGCCTGGCTGCGCAGGGTGGGGGCTGATGGGTTCGTGGTCCAGGGGCCCGGTAATGGCAGGCACACAGGATTTAAGGTAACCCCACTAACGAGGACAGAGTAGGCCTCATGGTGGGGAGGGAGGTGCCGCCCTGGCAGAGACGTTTGACTTTCCAGAAGAGGACCACGCCCAGGGCTACATGCTTTTTATTCACACCCCTACGCTGGCCTGGCATACGCCGGGCCATCCCACTCTGCTCATGCGGGGGCGCAACAGGCAACATTTCCGAGGGGACCCCCACTGGCTGGAGTGACATGGTTGCATCCACTGTCCACTACACTCCATACACCAGAGGTATATGTTGCTGTGGATATGGGTGTGTTCATCATACTGCGGTCTGTCCAGCACATCATCGACACTCTTGGCATTATGTACTTTCTCAATCATGGGTCTACTGCATCCTTCACACATGCCTGGTTGCCACCTCCACCACTCCCCACATTCGGATATTGTGTTGCTGAGGTTCCATGCCGTTGATTGGTCATGTTCACGGCTTGCCCAGGTTGCCATTGTAAGTTGTTCAATCATGTCTGGTGGGTGGGCATGTTGTTGTGTATGTTGTTTGTGAATTTGTGACGTGTACATTGCCAGAGTTTTGGATTGCATGGTTGTGGAGTTGAGATGAGTCGGGTGTTAATTGGGAACTTGCCAAGGGGCTGTGCATTTTGCTTTGCGCCATCCTGGGAGCACTGGTTGCTGATGGACTGTCGGAGGATGTAGGGATCATGCACCCTGGCTTTGTATTTGGAGGCAACATTGGTGAAGGTCCCACGGTGTTCGGATGTTGCCTGCACATTGATGTGTGATGTGTGCTTTCTGTTGCACTGATTGTGTGCTGTGTCACCAGGGAGCACAGATGGGACATGTGTGCAGTGGATTGCCCACGACATGTGCGTGCATCCGGCTATGGCATATGGTCCTTGCTTGGTCTCCAACGGTTCCTGCTCATTGTGTTGGACATATGGGGACTGGGGTGCCAGGGTGATGGTGATGTCCAGGACAGGTGTGGGGGACTTGGATGTGGCTGGCTGTGAGACTCCGCCGACTCTGGTGGGTGTTGTTTCGGGTGTGCCAGGGGCCAACAGGTGCAGCACAGCCAGCAGGTTGGTGTGGGGTGGGATGATGGTTGTCCGCTGTGTTGGTGCAGTATTAAAGGAGTCATTATGCATCATGCTCTTCCACAAATATAATACAGCATCATTAGCTGAAACTTTTCTAAGTGCCATATGTATCATTCAAAATTGAGATCGCAAACGCGTTTGCGATTGCAATTAGGCCTAATGGTATGTATAAAAGAAAAACTGCCTCGCAAAATAAGGGATCGCAAAATTTACGATTCCTTATTTTGAGAATGCATTTAAGGAATCGCAAATTGCGATTCTTTAAATGGAATGTATGAGGCACTCAAGTTGTGCGAATATGCCATCAGGAATCGCAAATTACCACCAACTACAGGTTGGTGGTAATTTGCGATTTCTTTAAAAAAATGAACATTTTAGCATTTTAGTATTTTTCAAAGTGGCATGTGGCGCACGCACATGCCCACACGTGCACCAATGCACATTTCAGGGGTGCAACAGGGTGTCCTTTTGACACCCTGGAACACTTGAAATTGCATTCTCAATTTGCAATTCTCTAATTGAGAATCGCACATTGAGAATGTCTTCCCATTCATTCCTATGGGCCTAGAGGCCCATAGGAATGAATGGGGAGGTATTCCTTAATTGCGAATTGCAATTTGTGATTCGCAATTAAGGAATATGTAGGATTCGCAAAATGTATTGCAAATCCTACATACATAGCGTTTTGCAATTCTCAAATAGCGATTCCCAAAATCTCACTATTTGAGAATCGCAAAACCTAACATTGATATATATGGCCCTATGTACTTAACGCGTTTGTGAAATGTAAAGTTTTCATTAAAATGAAACATATGTGTTTTGCATTGTTCAAAGAATTGTGTTATGCAGATACTGTGTAGAGAATTCCAAGTTTGCAAAATTTCTGACAAGTACTTGCTTTCACTGTCCCAGCTATAGAATAGCCTTTCTTTATTTCTGTCTTTATTACTTTACCTGCCCAAAATGAAGCTAACTGGATTTCCCCAGAATTCAGGCTTAGCAGTAATTTGTGACAACTCACCACTAAAACCACTCTTTATATTTATGCTCTTTAATCATTACTTACACTTAATAAATGAGCATCTTCAAACATAAGGAAGTACCAGTGCCGACCGGCAAAGGTAAAGGCAGTGGGGCGGGGTGTGGGGGTGCAGTCGAAAGACGAGGGGAATAGGGAAAATTCAATTAAAAAAGAAGTAAAATCACTTACCTTGCGCTCGCCGCATCACCGACTTGGCGATGCGGAGAGAGTAAGGTAAGGTATTTAGTTATTTAATACATTTTACCTATCCCATCATCTGTCAACTTACCCCCCAATCTACCCACCCCTCTTACCTGTGCTGGCCGTCACTGGGAGATACTAGCAAGGGAAAGCACAACAATTAACACTCCTTCATATTTAGAGCATTCTTTATGCATCAGGACAGTAAATTCCAGAAACAGTTCCTAAATAGTAAGGTATTAATTTTTAATGTGAGACTGAAAAAGAAATGTTAGGGAAGGTACAAAGTATTCTGGGTAGACAAATGTTGTATAGAAGAGTACGAGTCCGTAGATGTTCTGCCAAGGCCTTCCATGTGTTGTGTTCACTATAGAAAGCGCATGTGAGCTCGGTACCTTACAAGCAAGTTTATTTGTGTTTTTTAAGATTTTCATATAGCACAAGTAAAGTATTTAACCATAAAATATATTCACTTTTCCTTTCTATGCTTTTAAAGAAAATTAACTGAAAGTCAGCAGGTGAGTTTGTTGTAATTTGGCAGAGATGTGCTCGCCATGTGCTCTGTCCTTCCTTGCTGTTGTTTACTCTTGTACTCTGCTTCTAGACAAACTATATTTAGGCTCTTCTACTCTGCACCTGTGCAGAGGAGACTGTGACTGTTCATACACCTGTTCTAGTTTGTAAATGTCAGGTTATTCTTACCGGAGTCAGCAAACTGCTATCTCCACCTTACTGTTGACTGTGCATTTCTGTATGACCTTTTATGTATGTAACCCTTCTGTTCTGTACTAGTACTGCCTTATTTTGAGCCCCTGTGTGGGTATAAAAGGAGGATGGTCCTTCTGTTCAGTGTGCTACTTCATACACTACCGAAGGTGTGAATGTAGTTCCACCTCTTGAGGTTAATAAAACGCTCTGTACAAGTGAGGAAAAGAGAAACTGGCTACAAAGTGACCTTTTGTTTCGAACTGGCTCTGAAGAGTCTGCATGAAGATCTAAGACTTAATGACAACCTGCTAACATCCATGCGAAACCTGAGGAGATGCTATTCAAATACTATTTGTATGACTTAGTTTTGCTATAGGATCCTTGTAGTTGCATATCTCTCAATATATTGCTATTATCTCTTTTCATGTATTTGTTAACTCTTAAGTGCAGGAAACTATTAGTACTCTGTGCACCAAACAGCAGGGTGATGCCAAGCATTACCTATAGTAAACCAGAAGAAAGCATGATCAACTGTATAACATCTGTCACTTTCTCTTAAAAACAAACACATTTGGTGGAAACAAGCATTCTGGAAAAAGAAACAAAGGGGCATATTATTAAGAACGGCGTTAAAATTATGGCCGCTTTAGCAGCAGGAAACTGGCGCTAAAGCAGCGATAATGGACTTGATAATATGCCCTTGTGAATTCCCATAGAAGCCCAGGTTCACACCAGAACCTGGGCTTCTATGGGAATTCACAAGAAAATATTATCAAGCCCATTATCGCTGCTTTAGCTGCAGTTTCCTGCCGCTAAAGCCGCGATAATTTTAACGCCGTTCTTGATAATATGTCCCAAAGAGAGTAGAGGTGAATTGACAATCTCAAGATTAAGTCAATTTGATTGAACGTCAGCGGAAGAGAGAGATGGTGGTAGAATGGAGGCTATGGGTTGCTTATGAAATAAAGAAAATATATGAAATTAAAAAGTGAACATAGATGGGAACGTCACTATTCTGAAGTTCTTATTACTTTGTTTCCTAAATACCATCCATGTTACTTCTTGTTTCATGTAAACCATGCCACTGACCATGGGGCTAGATCTGCGGCAGATCAATGATTCATAAGTGATAGCGTTCACAGGAGAAGTGCTATGTTGTCAATAAACATAACTAATGAATCTCAACAAATCCAAAATTATCCTTAACGCCAAGCAGGTCAGAGCTTAACATATCCAGGGGGAATCAGAAAATGACTCTATCTGAAATCTTAAACAATTTCTAGAAAATGTGCTATAATCTACTCCTTCATTTACAGGCCTTCTCCCTTAGTCAAGATCGCCTTCTGAAATCTAAATAGGTTAATTAGATCATTCATTACACTTTGAATTCCTCCACCTCTGAAACTGGCCCCAAAGAGTCTCATGAAATTACTGTAATCAACATTGGCAGCAGCTCATTATACTAGCTTGACTAATTAAGATTAAAGAAATGTAAACTCAATGGCAAAGAGAACAAGATATGGTGCAAACTAGAAATGACTCAACTCCAGAGGATGTGGTGCAAACCTAAATGCTGTTTGGAAATGCCTATCAACAAAAAGACAAACTCCACAACAAAAGCCACATGCTTGGCTGTAAAGGTCAGTAAATAGGTCTAAAAATGCTATCTATAATACACATTTTGGAGCCATCTAACGATGATCTTTCATTAAACTCCTTAATTTGGCTGTACCAATGTTTTGCTATGGCTATGCTGGAATTCTTTAAAGACCTCTTCAGGTGTCCGAAGCACGCGCCCACCGTGACCTCGGACGTCCGGGGGCTGTCCGGAGCCTCGAAAAGGTTAAACAGCAATGTTTAGTCTGTTGCAATCACAACATCAATTACAAAAGAGAAACTGTGGGGCATATTACCTACAAGTGCGTTAGGAAACGCACATCGCACATCTTCATATCGCCGGCTATCGCCGGATTTTTTCGCCGTGATAGCGCGCAATTATCAATGCGCATCACGTAGGCAAAATGAAATCCAGCGATAGTCTGCGATATGGCACATTAGCGCATGAAAACAAACATTGTTTTCATGCGCTAATGTGTGCATTGATAATATGGGGGGGTGGATTCAGCTTTATGATCCACACCCCCATGTTATCAATGCCCTAACACCTGGTCAGAGCAGGTGTTGGGAGACCTGCGATAAACAAGTTTATCGCAGGTCTGCCTCTCCCAAAGCATGCCTTGGTAATAGGGTGTTCCCACCTCCAACCACATTTTACATGTGGTTGGATGTGGGAACGCCCACTTTGCATGTCATTAGCGATGTTTGTCGCCGACATGCAAAGTGGGCTTGAGGCAGGCATTAGAATGCCCTTGTGGATAGGGCTCTAGAAGTATCGCCGCTTTCTCGGCACAATTCGCCGAAAAAGCGGCGATACTTCCCCTTGCTAATATGCCCCTGTGTCCTTTCCTTTGTCAGACATACTGGTCGTCGCCATTCAGGTCACGATTCAGTAAATCCAACCCATCTTTCTGTACTTTTCTAGCAAAGGCAAACAACGCTGGCTTACTCTTACATGTTGTGGAACACAGATTCAGGAACATTGGAAGCTGACTAAATATTCTCATGTTAAAGTTGTCAATTGCTTGATTTGAGAAACTTGCTGTAAGGTCACCCATTATCCAAAGACAGTCTACCTTTCCTTTCTATGGTCCAGCTACGATCTTGTCCAGAACTTTATTAAACATTTAATTAAAGAGGACA
Organism: Lissotriton helveticus; assembly: GCF_964261635.1. Taxonomy (NCBI): domain Eukaryota; kingdom Metazoa; phylum Chordata; class Amphibia; order Caudata; family Salamandridae; genus Lissotriton; species Lissotriton helveticus. The sequence continues at coordinate 1,712,879,495 of NC_136059.1, forward strand.
TAAATGTTAAATAATTATAATAAAGTTACTGGGATCCTCCATGACACACAGACACCTTAACCTTACACCTAGTACATATTAACAAGTGCAGGATAGAATTACATAACATCAATCAATCAATAGTGCCTGATTACAAGTCTGGAAACTCGTGTAGGCCTTCCACATCTTCGGTATTATGACTGTCAAAGTCGTGAGGACAGTGGACCACTGACTGCACCGGGGAACAGCCTTTCTCTGGCGGTGGCGGTGTTCCAGGAGCGCCATAACGCAATATGCTGAGTGGGGCTGGTGCAGTCCCACCATATTAGTTCCTGAACCGCCAGTCTTTTCATGGCAGAGCCCTACCATGAAAAGGCTGGCAGTGCAGGAACAAAGCGGGCACTACAGGGCCCCCATTTCCCCCCCACCATGGGGATACATTGTCTGTATTTACACAAAGTTCTAGCATGGCAAGGACGTCACCGTTAATGCATTGCTGGAACTTTCTTGCCATTCCCATTGGGGTGCCTGTTTTCCAAGCACAGCCATGGGAAAGGCTGGCAGTGCAGGAACAAAGTGGGCACTACAGGGCCTCCATTTTCCCCCGCCATGGGGATACATTGTCTGTATTTACACAAAGTTCTAGCATGGCAAGGACGTCACCGTTAATGCATTGCTGGAACTTTCTTGCCATTCCCATTGGGGTGCCTGTTTTCCAAGCACAGTCATGGGAAAGGCAAAGGACCGCTAACCATATCACAAGTTGAACTCGTGAGACACAAGTTCAACTCGTGATACGGTCAGCAGTCCTTGCACGGGGTTTGGTGCAAGTGTGCGGGCAATGAGACGGGCCTACTGTGCCAAACTCAAAATCAGACCCTAAGTCACAGAGAGGAGAAGCGTGACCTAGCATGAGTGTATTTTTCTGTTCAGTTAGTTATGTTATGTCAATGAAATTTGTTAAGTGCATGGAAATCAATAGACATCCAAACACTTAAGGAGAAACCCATAATGTATGCACAAGCCTAATTCACAAACTGAAAGTTTTTAAGACGTTTTCTGAAAGACAGTTCATTATCAATTGTCCAAAAGGTAAAGGGATGAGTGTTCCAAAGTTTTACCACATTATACCTGAAGGATCTTCCTCCACTTCTAGCCCTTTTCACGGGAGGAACTACGGCCCATAGGATGTTGGAGGAACCGAGAGCTCTACCAGGGATATAGGTAGCAAACAGCTATCGGGAGATGAAGGGGTCTTGATTTCAGAAGGTTCTGTGTAAGATGCACAGTGCTTGGAAATTATTCCTCTGCCTGACCAGGAGTCAATTGAAGTCGGTCAGGTCCTAATATGCCAAGAGGAGTCTAGGAATATTTAAGAGGGTCCTTGCCACCATATTCTGCACCACCTTAAGTTTGCCAATCACGGCTTTTGATGTTCCCAGGTAGAGGGAGTTTCTATAGTCCAGGTGGGAAAGAGGGAGGATCGGGTGAAGAATGTTTTGCAGCATTCTAAGCATCCCGTAGCAGCAGGCTGAAAGTTTATTTGCTTGAGTCTCCCTGGAAAGCTTTGTGTCAAGCCATACACCCAAACTTTTAATAACCATTTTGGGGGTAGGGAGGTGGATCTAGATGGTCATGCCAGCCAAGGGGCTTTTGAGGGTTTGTGCTGTTCCCTAATATCATCAGCTCGGTTTTCTTTTCATTGAACTTGAGGCAGTACTTGTCCATCCAGCTATCTACCCTCTAGCGGCATGGCCCAAGGTGAGGGAGCAGCATGTTTGCATTCAGGGAGAACACGATTTGAGTGTCATCCGCACAGAATGCTAATGAAATTCTAACAGACAAAACAATGTTAGCCAAAGGCTGCATGTATAGGATGAACAATGTGGGACTCAAGAATGAACCCTGTGGGAATCCACATTCAGGAGAGAGAATGTCTGAGGTGTATGACTTGTCAAAGGCCTGAAACGATCTATCCCTCAGAAATGAGCTAACCCAATTAAGAGCCGAGCGTGACATTCCTGCATTCTGAATCCTCTTAATAAGGATCCTTTGATCCACTGTTTCAAAGGCAGTGTTTAGGTCCAGGAGGAGGACAGCTACAGTACCTCCTAAATCAAGTTTCATTTTTGCCTCCTCCATGACTTCCAGGGAGCAGCTTGAGTGCTATTTTTGGTCCAGAACCCTGCCTGGGTAATTTCATAATGGCCACTGAACACATATGTGTAGCAAGCCCATATGTCTTGCCCATATATCTTGTAAGCAGTGTATTACATCACCCAGGCTAGATAGAAAACAACTCAGCAGGTGAGTCACTTTCGCTAGTTAATTCTAGATGATTACACAGAGATCTTGGTAACAAAAAGATGTGTGTAATCCTTCCTGATACACATTTACAATTAAATAGTCCTGCTAACCATGGCCATGTCTGATCGTATAGTACCTTCTATTTGCAGCATTTTAGTGACTATCCCGTTGGGGCTGTCCAGGTTTTAATCATTACAATTTCTGAAGAAATAGGACCCCATCCATAAGATGGATGATCTGGCCTAAATAAATTTATGTTTATAAACTTCAACCCATACCATTTCATTTTGTTTTCCAGTATTAAATAGGATTATATAAATTTTCCTACAGTGTAAAAAATCTCTATCCTTCATAATCAATTATCAGTATTCATACATGACAAAAGTCAATTGTACCCCACTCAATTTGGTTTCAGATGCGGACCCAGCACCGACACGGTCTTGATCATGACCACTGAAGAGATCAGAGAAGCCGTTGATCAAGGTGGGAATGCAGCCCTCATTTTATTAGATCTGTCAGCAGCTTTCAATATTGTCCATAATGAGCTGCTGATTTCCCGCCTCTGCAACATTGGACTAGGAGGACTTGTCCTTGCCTCCTGAAATCCTTTCTTCTCAGCTGAGTATAATCGGTGGCACTTAACAAATTCACTTTTGAACCTTTTTCTTTTCTTTGTGGGGTACCCAAGGTTCTTTGTTAAGCCCGAAATTATTGAAAATGTATGTCACAATCTTGGCAGATCTTATCAGATCATTTAGTTTCTTGTTTATGTCTTATGCCAACAACACACAGATCGTGGTTTCCCTGATGAAGAGTGAGCAGAGCACAGGCACTAGATTTCATCACTGCATGCTGGAAGTCAATGACCGGATGGCCAAAAATAGTTTGAGGCTAAACTCCGGGAAAGCAGAGGTAATTCTGTTTGGTATCCAAACCTCCCTCTGGTCGCCATCTTGGAGGCATCAGGAATTGAGTACCCTTTCAATCCCGGTAAGAAAAGTATGCAACCTGGGAGCACTAGTTGATGATAAATGCAATTTGGTGCTCAGGTAAATTCGGTTAAATTAGTTTCTTTCTTTACCTTGAGGGCCTTAAAGAATAACCTGCCTTATATTCCTTTTGAGCTTCAGAAAAGATAGGTACATCTATGGTCCTTACGAAAATTGACTATTGTAATGCTCTTGATATCAATATGCAACAGCCACACATGAATACATTACAAACCCTGCAGAATGCTTAAGCACAATTGCTGCTATAATCCCCAAGTTCCAATCTGAATCATTGGCACTCATTTTATTTATTTATTTATTTATTTTAAGAATTTATAGAGCGCGACTGTCACCATTGCAGGCATCCTGGCGCTGACAAAATCCAAACCAAGGTAGAAAAGAGACAGCAGAGTATGCCTGACCAGCGAAGCTAGCCAGGGAAAAGCCAAGTTTTTACCTTTTTCCTAAACTGCAAAAGTTCATTAGTGGCCCTAATCTCGATGGGGAGGGTGTTCCAGAGTCTGGATGCAGTCACCTGAAAGGATCTGCCACCAGCTCTGACCTTCCTAAATCTGGGAACAGCTACCAGTTTAGCATCCGAAGAACGAAGGTGTCTGGAAGGAGTGTACCAGACGAACTTGGACCTAAGGGGAGCTGGGCCACATCCGTGAAGAGCCCTAAACACAATGCAAAGGGCTTTGAATTGGATCCTCTGTCTAAGAGGAAGACAATGTAGTTTTGCAAGGGCAGATGGACCATGAGATCTCCTAGGCAGTCCCAACGCCAATCTCGCCACCGCAGATTGAACCCTTTGGAGTCTGTCCAGTAGGTACTCAGGGGACCCGAGCAGGAGGGCATTACAATAGTCCAACCTGCTCAGGATGGTACATCTAACCACCTGGGTACGAGCGTGGGATGGTAACAGGGGCAGAACCTTCCTAAGTGAGCGGAGAATGGCAAAACAGCAGGCCGATGTTTTCTGAACATGGGTATCCATACTGAGCCCATGATTCAACATAACTCCCAGGTTACGGACAGAGTCCGATGGCCGGACAATAGAGCCGGACTCCGGGGGCCAGAAATTGTTGGGAAACGGACTGGGGATCCTTGTTCCAGCGCTAAAAAGCACTTCAGTTTTCCCGGCATTAAACTGAAGCGAATTCGCCTTTAGCCAGCTGGCCGTATTCCTGAGGCAGTTGTGTAAGACCTCCACAGAGATGGACTCCTCTCCTTCCAAGGAGAGCATCATCTGCGTGTCATCGGCATAATTAACAATTCGAATGCCAAAACCTTTAATAAGCGAAATTAGTGGCCTAAGGTAAATGTTAAAAAGGATAGGACTGATGGCAGAGCCCTGAGGCACACCATGCAAGACCGGGGAGAAAGGTGACTGAAAAGGAGGCATTGAAACCGCCTGCTGCCTGCCCTGCAGAAAAGACTGGAACCAGCTCAAAGCTGAGTCTCTCACCCCTGCTTCAAACAACCGCCTTAGCAAGATCTTGTGATTAACTGTGTCAAAGGCGGCAGATATATCAAGCAAGATCAAAAAGGAAGCCTGATTTCTGTCTGCGCGCCTCTGAAGTTCATCCATGGCGGTGATGAGGGCAGTTTCAGTCCCATGGCCCGGCCGGAAGCCAAATTGATCCTCGTCAAGAAGGAGAAGTTGTTCCAAGTGGGTGGAAAGAGTGTTACTAACCACCCGCTCAACTATCTTGGCGGGGAAAGGCAGCAGTGAAATGGGACGATAGTTTCTTGAGCACTCAGTATCTAGTGAAGGTTTTTTTAGAAGGGGAGAGACGAGCGCACGCTTCCAGTGAGCAGGGACGGTACCAGTTGTCAGAGATTGATTGCAGATGAGGTGGAGGGAGGGAAAAAGCTCAACAGCAAGTTCCTTCCAAATTTTAGGGGGGAGTGGGTCCAACGGAGAGCCGGAAACAATCTCACTCGCTATATTAGAAATTTTTTCAAAGGTAAGTGGTAGGAAGCTGAGCAAGGGGCTTTCCAGAGTCAAAGCCGGCTTATACAGCTGCACTGGCTGCCTGTCAGACAGAGAATCACATCTTAAGGCTCTCTGCATCATTTTTTGAAGACTTACACGGAATAGGACTGCGCTAACTGAAAAAGAAAGCCAAGGACATTATGCTTATCCGCAGCCAAAAGGTCTTGGTTTCAAGATTCAAGCTTACATCCTTGGGTGGACGAAGTTTTGTGAACTGTGCTTCCAAGTCCTAGAACACCTTACCTCTTCACATCAAATCTTTTAATAATTTGCTCTCTTTTATGAAAGCTCTTAAAACATTTCTCTTTATGGCACAGTGAACATTTGATATTAGGTTTCAGATTGAACCAGTACAAAGGCATCTTCGGGTATACGTTTGCTCTAGAAATTAATTTAACAATACATATTAAGGCTGGTAGCCGTGGAAATAAACATGCTGCCATCTCTCTGCAAAGGACCTTCATATCTATATTTAGGAGAGATATCTGTTTGAATACCAAAGGAACAGTCAGGTTTTTGCCTGGTTTTGGCACCATTACGATTAATGCCTCATGCATCATAGGTGGCAGGCTACCTTTTTTGCAAGACCTCTTCATCTACCCCCAGAAGCCTGTCGGCTATGGTGTTGGTGTATTTATAATAACATTGCAGATAGACCATCACCGCTACACGTTTTCACAGTTTAAATGCTCCAAATCACTGCCAGAATTTCCTCATGTGTGTACTGGCCATCTAGGACCTCACTGGTTCCTTCTGGGTCAAGGCTCGGGAGCAGTATATCATCTAGGAATTCCTCTAGTCTCTCCGATAGGAGATTTCACTGTACACCATATGTATTGTGTAGATCGGCATGAAATACACTGTTAAAAGCCCTCTGTGTATATACCAGGGTTCCCATGTCATTATGCAAAGTAAGGATAGGGGACCTGGGGGACTCTTTTTGGTCCATCCGGGCAAACATTGCTTTAGTTTTATAACATTCTACATTCAGTCTCTGGCAATAAGCCATGTAGGCGTGTTTTGCAAGTCTGTGCCAATCCTCCAGCAACTCTGCCCTGGTCTCATGTAAAGCTGTGAATTTGTTTGGGTGAGTATGGAGCATTGCCTCCAGCTCCTCTAGCTCTTTTACATGTTTACTAATTTCAGGCTTCAGCTGACGATGAACCCAATAGGTCATTTTAATACAAACCCAGGAAGAACAATCTTCATTACTTCCCGATCTAGGGAATTGATACTCACCCCAATTTTCTGCAAAATAATGTATCAGTGTCTCTTTGATAGTCAATGAAAAATGTGGGTCCGCCAACTCCTCCACAGGGAGGCACAACAGAGGGATCACTGGACGCCTAGTAGGACCAGAGAATGGTCCAAGAGATATAAGGCCAAATAGGAGAACTCTGCAATATTTTGGGTCATTTCCGCAGAGATCAAACAGTAGTCTAGCCAACTGTGAGTTCCCATCACAGGGATATAACTGGAGAAAGGCCGCCTCGATTGGTGTTTATTGCTGCAGATAGACATTGTGGAGGTGTAAGCCATGCATCACATTTCGGAACACTCTAGTCAGGTGGGGTTTTGTGTAGTCACTGGGAGGCTACCGATCTAGTGCAGCATCCAAACATAATTACAGTCCCCCGCTAACACAATGGCTGCATCGAGGTGCGATGAAGCAGAAGTTGTGACCCCGGTATAAAAATCTGAGCAGTCGTTATTTGGGGCATAGACATTAAGAAAGGATATTTCACGGCCATCCAGGGTCCCATGTAAGATGATGTAGCAACCCTCAGGGTAAACAACACGACTATCATGGTGAAACAGGACGCCCGGGGCCAACCATATCAGCACCCTCTGTGCATATCCCAAATATGAAGTATCATATATTTGACCCTCCAATGCTTTTACAGACAGGAAATACAGTCACCCCACACATGCGTCTCCTTGAGGTATGCAATTTGGATTTTGTATAATTTCAGATAAGCATACACACATCGGCATTTCTCGAATTGAGCCATTCCTCTAACATTCCTGGTTATAAGTTTTGTTACATCAGCACCCATATGCCATAAGTACCATACAGACACACAAGCCTTAGCCAGATATGATCTGACCAACCAACAGGACCCACATACACAAGCAAACTTCTAAGAGGCTACAAGAAAGTAAAAACCAAATCTCCCCTTTACCTCCCCCCTCCCTTTTGGCAGTGTGACTAACCCTCCATGTCCAGTCAATGACAATTTGGGAGTTGGGGTATGCCGTCACAGTACCTCAACTTTTTAGTTCAGGAAGAAAAACAGCACAACAGAAACACCTTCCCCTTCATCCCTCTCCTCCAGGAACCTGTTACTTTGCTGGAGGTTAGGTCATCAGGTACGGTGTGAGGCTGAGACTCTCAAGCTTCCTCCCTGTGGCTACTAGCCTCTTAATTGTGGACACTCTCTCTGTCATTGTTGGGATAACTGGAGCAATAGTGATTATAATTTTTCTGGAATTACAGTTCCCTATTGTCCAAATCAGTTACAGGACACCATGTACACCATGTAGTCAGTCCCCTTCCCACAGCAGAGCCATCTGGTGAATGACCCCAGATGCACATGTGATAGCATGAAGAAAGAGATCAGTGTCTCGGGGGGCACAATCGCCTTGGGCCTATAGACGCACACAGCGGGTTGGGTGCAACTTAAGGTTCACATGTTGTCTGAGCTATCACTGGCCAAGTCAAGATCTACCTGTTGCTCCTTAGATTCCTCCCTCAAATCTGGGACCACATCAGTGACCTGCAGAGTGCTGCCTGCGCAGGCCATTATCTTCTCTGATCATTTAGCATCCTCCAGGCTCTTGCAGAGTCCCTTCCGTCGCCGAAGATGTACTGACTGGCAGAGACGAGCCCTGTTGACCTAGATCTTGGCTAGATGTGCAAGTGATTAAGTCCAACCAGTCACTGCAGGTCTCCAGGAGTAAAAAAGCACAAGACCTTCCCCTCGTGTTGAACTCTCATTTTAACCGGGAACGTTAGGCTATATTTTAGGATAGAGGTCACGGAGTCTACTTGATAGATAGAAATGTTGTTCATTGTTCCTGTACTCTCTGTGTATAGTTGGGAAATATAGAGACAGGATCTCCTTCAAACATAACTGGGCCTTGTGTGCGAATAATCTGCAGGATGGTGTCACGGTTACGGAAGTTGAACAGAAGGGCAATTATTTCCCTACGTGGAGCCCAAGGCTTCAGCAGTCCGGTCAGGGCCCTGTGCTCCCTTCTATTGTAAAAAGCATAGAGAATCTCTTAGGGAGAAGGATCGTAGTAATCCACTGCTCCAGAAAAGGTTTGGTGAATTATCCCTCCACCCTCTCCGGGAACTCCACAAATTTATGGTTGTTTCCGCAGGATCGCCACTCGGAGCCTTCTATCCGATCATCTCAGCTTGTTGCCAATTTTTGCAGATTGATGACTGTGTCACAGAGGGAGCGGACCTCCGGCTGCAAGGAGTTCACATGTTGCTCTGTGTTTGTTACTTAGTCCACTACTTTTTGTAGATCAGTCCGCAACAATTTGACATCATTAGCAATGGAGTCTATCTTGTGAACCATCTCGTCTCGTGAAATTTGGACTGCAACTTGTAGCTCTGCCAGAGACAGAGCTGCTCCTGCCGCTCCACCCAATTTTCTCTGTTGGGCCATTTGATGCTCCCTCCTGGGTTTGTCCTTCTGGGGGAATGGGGTGTGTGTAATGAACTATTTTATTCACTTGAGCATGTTTAGTCCCACTATCCTTCACCATTGTGAGACTAGGCCACCCACCGAACAGGGAGACAAAAGTGTGGCCCTCTGAACAAGTTGAGTGATAGCCACCCAGCATCACCACCAGATAGGATTACTCCTCAAACAAGTTCTGATTGGCCACTCTGAACAACAGTAGTCCCAAGCAGTCTGCAGCTTTTCCCCGGTGTAAAAAAAAAGTAGCTGATTGCCCATCCAGAAAAATCAATTCACTGCACTCCCAAGAAGAAAGTCTTTGGGCATAACTAACAATATGCAATTGTAGGTATGCCATGGTGGCCTGACTAGGCCCAACTCCGACAACCTCCAGGTCATAGCGTACTATCACGGGGGGCCATGTGGGCAGAAGCCAGAGCACATCCTTTTGCACTGGGGGTTCCCAAGTTCTGGCAGGTCCCTCATGCCCAGTGATTAGGACCACTATCCGTGCCCCCCAACGTATCCGCTCAGATCATCTAGAGGAGGCAGCGGGGGAACACACACTCAAGCGGTAGCCGGATGGTCTGGAATAGGCAGTCTCTCATGCTTGTCCTTTTCTTCTTGGAGCCCCCTCTGGCCTATGGTATGGGTGGCTGGGGCCCATTCGGGGGCACTGACGTGTGGTTGCTGTCTGAGAGGGGGCTACAGGTCCAGGCACAGCATTTCACCTTCAGGTCTAATGGTGAGAGTCACAGTGCTCCGGCACATTCACGAAATGCCCCGCGCAGGACTCAATCCGTTGCCTCCCTGCTGAGCACCAGGATCTCACAGGATCTCACAGGCGTTCTCCCTGGAACCAGTTACATGGCGCGGACTCATAAACTCCTTGTCATTCTCTTCTCGGGAGGGGGGTCGCAGGCCCACCTCCCTTCTACCAACAACAGCAACCGACAGTCTACTTCACACCGGACACCAACACAGCGCGGGTGCAGGATCAGCAAGGCCTGCCTGTATCTCAAGCCCCCCTTACAGGCTCTGCAGACCCCCAGCAAGGAGGTCCACTACTTCTCCCTGGACCCAGACATCATCACCATCACCCAGGGGGTCCCTTGGGCATGCAGCACCAGGATTACAAATGTTGCTTTGGGCCCCCCAGGCTCATGGCTCTCAAAAAAAAAAAAAAAACAACTATGTGGCTGTTGCGAGTGCAGACGCTAACACGCACCGCTTGTTTATTTATTTTTTCTTAGAAACCCGAGTGAACTTTGAAAGGGTTTGTCTAAAAGATACCAGGCATCCCGCTCCATGGCTCGCGGCAAGCCATTAAATTAAATGGTACGGATGCACAGCGAGGAGCTTTCCCGCTTTCTTCGAGATTCGGGTAAGCTTGGGTTATACCCTAATCGTGCCCCGCTCTAGTGATGCGGCGATCGCTAAATGTGTTTGGTAACACACGCCTCCTGTTTATTCCAATTCCTAGATATACAAACGAACCTAGGAGGTCTTTTTTAAAGGCATTTTTCCCGATTGGCGTTTTGGAAGCAAGAAGCCACTGCCAGCAAATGGTTTTGGATTCCTTTTGTTTCACCCTCATATATGGTGAGTAAACAGATGAAGTAGTGGGTTAAAATGCAATGACGACATGTTAATTATGTTCTGAATTGCACTTTCTTGTTAATTGCAGATATGAGTTTTCTGTCACGAATAGAAGCGTTTCCATGCATAATCAGCACCTAGGATCGCTGCCGCTTGAATAGGTGAGCCTTAGACTAGTGCCTCACGCACTTTTGTGGAGTGAGAATGGACTTGAATTGTGGGGGCTAGCCCTGTGGTTGGCTGGTTTGGTTGGTTCTCCGTCGTTTGATTTGGTAACTTATGTTTTTAACCCGGCTGGGTAGTGTATGATGTTTAACTAAATTGTACACGTGTGCTGATATTAAGTATGATATGGCGTGGATTATAGCCGAGTACGGTCCACTGTCTTATAAATGCCTAATTTATTTTTAGGATTACGCTCTCTTGGCAATAGGAGCCCTTGGCCCAACATCAGTTTCAGACGGAGCCGCTAGATTCACCGTGCTTCGTGTAGGTAACTAGGCATGGCTTTAATTAGCCTTCAGCTATCCTTGTAAGAATATATCAATCCTAATTTAGTTTTTCCTTTTGTAGGTGCCCCTTTTTTGTACTCCCACACCCCACCACCACCCGTCCTGAGGAAGACCCCGCTGTAGGGCAATAACGTCGCCTGCGAAATTGGGGTCGAAACGTCGACATACTGTTTTTCTTTCTTACCTGTGGGCAAACTGATCACTTGTGGACTGTGTCAGACATTAACAGGATAGGATTTTCTCAACCTATGAGTTGATATATGATGATGTATATTTATCCAGTGTGGCACTATATGTTCAAATATTGATGAGACCACATATTATGTTATTCCTTTACGACTAATTTAAACCTATGCTGCACAATTTTCCTTTCTTCACCTCCCCCCCACCCCCCTTCTCTTCTGGGCTTATCATGAAATGTTTTGAATTGTAATATTGCGAAAGGATATGGTAATTAATTTACAAGAAAGGATGTATATTAAATAACATTCTTTGAAGTCTATGTTTATGAGGTTAATTTTGCTGATTTGTTTATCTTATGTTGTTCCAACTGGGACCCCTTCTCATATATCATGGCAAGATCGGCCTACGGAGTCAAAATGCGCCAACCAGAGAGATCAAGGCTACACTCAATGCAGTTTTGCACAGCAGATCAGGAACCTGCAAAGGCCAGCGTCTTGATGAATATCAGCACAGAAGCTAGCAAAAAGTGGTGGTGGGGAACTGGCAGGATGAACCACTAACTCCGGCAGGAGCGTTGAAAGGCGAGTCTAGGTGGCCTCTTGCTTAGCCACACCCCTAGTCTCCTAGTATCATGTTGCTAAAATTTAATGTACATAATTATAAAAACGATTTATTTACTAAAATAAATACCCACCTCCAAGAGTAGATACCTATCCCCAAAGCCCCAAAATAAATGGGCCATACCACAAAGAAAATGCCTTACCCCAACACAAATGATCCAAAATGTAAATAGAGAGAGCCCGCGGTGCGGCGAAGTAAGATGGCTGCTACGTAACAAGCTCCATATGATCAAGCCGACCTGCAAATGAAGGGATCCGGTTCCTGCCAATATTTCTCCGCAGTAACGACATATTTGGTCATCGGAAGTGGCCAGGATCAACATGGCAAGTTCTTAGACCAAGTGCGGTCTTTTTGATATCTTTCCAGCCGATTTCGTCTTCCTCAGACAGCAGCCGTCATCTTAACTAGACTCACACGCAGCGTTTCTTTTTTTTCTTCTCCCTGATGCAATGATGTGGTTTATGGGCATTTTCAGCTGTAATCCAGCTCCCATTAAGAGGAGGGTTTCTTCTTCATCGCATGCAATGTCATATTAGCACATATTTTATGCTCCCTGGCTCCCCTCAGTGCTCTCCATGACCTTTATCTTTTGACAGCATATAATCAATCAATTAAGGTGAGAAGAGGTTTGTGTGTAATCTTTTCATAACGCTCCCAATTTGCACAGATCGCACAGTTTAATTTTTGATTATATGAGCATTCCTGTGCTGTGTTTTTTTTTTAACCAATATTTCGTTGTTCTTCTAGTGTGTGCTTTCCGTACCTCACATCGAAACACCCTTCATTGCTGTATTGCGCTGAGGAACTGTTACTTTTTTTTACAACGTAGTACTGTTTTGCATTGATTTTTCTCTTAACATCTCTTCATCATTACTGATATTGTTTGTACTGCTGTCTCCAATTTACCCTTATCTGCACTTCATCTGTTGTGATATTTTCAACCTTCAAGATTTTTTCAACATGGATTCTACGCATTCAAATAAATCCCATGGAAACTCCTCAGGTGGTCGTAAGGAGCCGAATACCTCTTCTGGTAAACGTATCAAAAAGGATCCACCTTCACTGTTGAAATCATCACATCCTCTCACTCTGGAGGACATCATGGAAGAATTACACCTCATTCGCCCTTTCATGACAGACACAGCCGCTACTCTTCAGAGGCTGGATGACAAATGGTCCAGCCTCGATACGAGACTTTCTGATGTAGAACAAAAGATCAGTGATGCTCAGGATGTTGTTACCACAGTTGAAACCCTCACTAAAGAGGTTCGCCAGCTCAAAAAAGTTACTGAGAACTTGGAAAATCGTAATAGGCGAAATACCCTTTGTATTTATGGTTTTCCGGAGGGCTCTGAAGAGGCTGACATAATCCAATTTTTGAGAACACAAGTTCTTCCAAATGTTGGCCTCCCAAAATCTTCAGACTTCAATATACAACGAGCTCATCGCCTGGGACCAAGGACTACATCTCCCACATCTAAACCTAGAGGTATAATTGCCTATTTTCTACTATACTAAGACCTTATGTCGATTCTTCAGGCGGTTAAACAACATAAGCAGATGCTTTGATCTGGTCATAAAGTCTTCTTTACTCAAGATGTCTCTAAACCTATTGCAGCCCGTCGGAAAGAATTTCTAGATCTTAGACCTGCGTTGAGATCCATGAATGCACGCTATGGTTTAACCATCCTTGTTAGGGTTCGCTAGGCAGCGCACATGCGCTGTCTCTCCGAGACATCTGGTAATCCACATAACAAGGGTAATCCTGCCTCCAGCTTACCTCGTGCTTGCAATTGGGCTATTTAGCGTTACTGAGATTTTCCGGCCTCCCTATTGGTTGCTGGTTTGATGCATCACTTCCATTTTTATCGGAAGCAGCACCGACCAACTACAGTTCTATTGCGCTGTAGGCCTTTCTCAGTTTCCCATTGGGACTACTTGGGCTTTTTTAATACCAAGACTTCGCCCACTGCGCCTGCTTCATGGTCTGTGGGGATTTACGGCGCCCGTTTCACTCTTCAATGAGACGACAATGATACACATTTGAATCCACGCTCTTAATTACATGGGACACTCATCGAGGGGATTACAAATTACGCTTCTTCAGCCACGCCCCATTCAAGAAACTTTGCCGCCGCCGTGCCCCCCGCACCAAAGCCTTTTTAATCCCACTAAAAGCACTCCTTAAACGAACACCCGCTTAACGGAGGGCACAATATTATTCTCTCATAGACTGGCACACAAACGAGAAACCTTTCAGACCCACCCTATTCTAGGCCCTGGCAGCCATATAACAAATTTAAGCACGGGAAAAGTACTCCCCACCTCCCAAGCATTTGCCCGAAATATAAATCAAATAGTTTTGTCATCCACGATGATCGCAAAGGGATCACACAAACGCGCCCGACCCTTTCTCACCGCTCGAGGGGTGCAGGCGCAGCCTTCTCTGAAGGGCCAGTTGGTGTAAGTCTGCTCCCAGTACTGTTGTAATACAGCTGCCACTGGGGAGGAAGAGAGGCGCCTGGGGTAGAAGCCGCGTCCACCATCATTGTGGGGCAGACCGGAATCTAGGCGCACGGTAGGCTCAGTAAGTAAGAGTTCGCTCTGCTAGCACAGTCCTGGGTGCTAGGCAGGTTACTTGCTTTCGGAAAGGTGGAACAGTAGGCGGCTTATATGAAAGAGTTCACGCACACCAGATGAATAGCCAGAAATGAGACGCACATACACTATTCAAACCGTTTGGCGTTTTTAAAAGGTCTTCGCGTTTCTGTGCATTCTGTGGAAATCTAAGCCAGGTTATTGGCCAAACATCTAAGATGCCCATGACTACAAAGTAAAATGGGTGACGGGAAGTGTAGTCTGTGGTCACCTGTAATATAAACCAGGAACTGAGTCAGACTGGAGGCTTGCACACACACCTTATGTGAAAATGGCTGATGGTAATTTTATTCCTGCGGATAGAACCACGTGGTCTTTTGTGCACATTACTAATAACGACCTTTGGTATACTATATTATGTGTACATATTAACTTTAGTTGTTTGCAGTGTACTCCAATATTTGCGATCTGACCATTTATAAATTAGATAGAATTAAACGAAGGGTAAAGAATAGAGGTCTGCCGACTTTGTCACAGGGGACTAGGTTTGAGTCTCGGCATAATATCAACCTTCTGTGACTCTGGATAAATCCCCTAATCTCCCTGTGCCTAAAGAAAGCTGAATGGAGTGGAGTCAGGTGACATCCCGCTGTACTGCAGGTTGGAGTGGGGGCTGCAGGAGGAGAGGGCGGTCGCCAACCTGACATCTTTTATTTGTGTGTGTGAGCGCTTATGTGTGGTGGAAACCAACATTTCCAGCAAAAGTGTTTTTCTGTTTTGGATCCATTTCACAGGGGAATAAATAAAGGAAAGTGACAGACAGGGAAGAAGGGGAATAGAAGAAAAAACAGGCGGAGCAGCAGCAGAGCAGCAGTGAACACTGACTGTCCTCGTGGTCTCCAGGCAAGAAGGCACACATGCGCTGCACGGGAGATGACTTTATGCTTTCTGCGCGACCACACCCACTATTTTGACTCCTGCCCCAGGTGCTGTGAATGAAACGGGCTATTTAAACCCGTCCTAGAAGCTCTAACCTTCACTCGGGACATCGGAGCAGGACGATAGGTCGCAGGAGCACGCAGATCGGCAATTCCGTGAGTAACCATGCTGATTCACCTCTACGATCTAGGTAAGCAGCCCTAACCTATGCCTTTTTACAATGCCTAGGGTCTTCTCTCCCTGCCAGGTGACCCAGGAGGCTTTAACAGCAAATAGCAAGTGTGAGGAAAATGTATTATACTTACCTGCACCTCACGCTACGCTCGCATCGCTGTTTAGCCCACCACCGCCACTTCGTTTGAAAAAAACGCTATAATCACATCTGCCATGCAAATCCTCAAGCCCTGATCTGTTGACTGGGTAGGAGTGTTCTGATTAACTCAGATACTCTGTCCATCATCACCCCCTTTTTGAAATGCAAATCCTCATGGCCACGTTCTACCTGCCGCTCTAGGTCGTTCACGCACCTTAGAAGCCGGCAACATGTTGTGTTATAAGAATACCATTCTCATTGGCTCTATCTTGTATGTCTGTTTGTGTCTTTATGTTATGTGTACAGTAAAGCAGAGGGAATCCCCCTCTAACACGTATAGCACCTTAGCGAGTGCGACACTTTCCTAACACACACCAACCACTTAATATAGTTTATTTTATCACCCACACATACTCATTGGTCCTGAGGAAAGCCAGATGTAAACAAAAGGCCTGGCTGAAACATGTAGACCACATAGGACGTAGGAGCTCATAACTCACTCCATAACGTCCACTTGCCTTTTTATCTGCTAGCAGGGGCCCAGACATTAAAATTATCCTCATACCCTTGGGAACTGGGACCACCTGCATAGCTTTTAAACATCACGTTCACACCCACTTATCACAGCACACTCAGTAAGTATACCAGCTCCTCAGTAATCTGGAGTCGCAGCACACCCGGGACACATTCGGTGTCACTGTGGTGGGCCCGATGATGAAGCATGCCACCAACTAGGTTGGTGGGTGAGGGCTTCATGATCAAACCAAACGGTTTGCTCACAGACGTACCCTCTGAGTCTTGCCAATACAACTAAGCTAGTCCTTTCTTGATATTACTACATATAAATCAGGGGATCCGGACTAGCCTATCTAGTCCTCTCTCTCCATTTTGATTTGCTGACACTTGGCTATTTCTGCCATCCAGGGACACATGTTTAAAATAAAAAAGTAGAGGAACGGATTGCATAAAATTAAAGAAGTATGGGCACGCCGTGCCCTGCCGATCCCGCCCACTTTGACTACTGGGCGCATCCCATGTGCTCCTGTCCAGACAATGCATGATGTTAGACATTGCGGGTCGAGGACGTAATGTCTCTGCGTGTGTTTGTGTCCAGCATGCCTCCTCGTGGCTTCACAGAGCGCCCAGACACTTCACAGTGTGTGACAGGCACTGTTCGCGTAACAGCGGCTGAATTTGGGGGAGCTGCTGCAGTTTACGTGGGACTGACCTTATGTCTGTTTGCGCATGCATGCACACCGCTCTGCACTGCCCTGGGATCACAGACCAGTCCAGGACGGATCACCTCAGGAGGACCAGAGACCGCCATTCCTTACTCACAAGCTGTCATACCTCAGTCACAAACTGATCAATGCACAGCCAACACCTAAAAACTGTTTTTGAAAACCGCTATTTTTTTTTGCCTAAAAGCACAACATTAAAATATATTCTGAGCACGAACACTGCCTGCCTTTCACTTAATATTAAATACATGTGATTTAATGTTCAAACGTTACAGTATGGGACGCAAATATGGGCACCACAGGTCGAACATGCATGGCGAGGTTAGTGCCTAATTTAAAACATATAAACTCCGAATACTCCAGCTCTCCACTCCTACTTCTGTCCACAGCTCCCCGACTTCTGCTGCACATTGTCTCATGGGTTTCAGCCTCTGTCGCCTTCCCTTCGTCACCAAAGTCTGTTCAGTCTCTAAACAGAATTAAAGTATTGACATATACATAATCAAATGCATGCAAATGCTCTAAATGCAAACCAGGTCATTCATAACTTGCTGCTTCATATTGTGTGAAATTTAATCACATGGCTTAAGTCATCGCCAGTGCTTGTATATACTGGAAAGGGAGCCGTTTATAAAAGGGATCTTATTTTTTTATTTAATAATTATAGTCTAACCAAACTAGCATTTGCAATGCAATAGGTCTCGTATTTTCGAACCTCTGACCTATTGACATTGTAAATGACAATACTTTTTATATATGTGCACTTTGTACTTAAAGTCGTTGCTTGCAGGTTTTCAAAACACAGAAATAAAAGACATTGTCATTTTCTTTTCAAAGTGACCTATAAAGACAGAACTTTTAGTTTTGAAGATCCTGCTGACCTACGGAAGTTAATTCATACTCACGAAGGAGAACTCATGGAGCTGAGCAAGCCCTGATCGCCCTGCTTAATACTCATTGTTGTGTCTTGTTTATCTCTATTTTACTATGTAGATTGTAGCTATAATGTTTCCTTTGTTCCTCATATCTCATATTTTACACGTCTCCACTATACAGTGTTGTTGTCGGCGATTCCCATCCGTGTTATCCTGATGTCTGTAATGTGCATTCTATCGTGCTGCTGTTTTCCCTAGATGTTTGGTAAGTTCCTGTTGGACCTGCGATGGGCAAGACCAGCACAAAGGGGGTAGCTTGGCTCAAGTGTCAAGGCAGTGAAGGAAGTAGGGCTAAGCCGGCTCTGACCCAATAATAACCCCCTGCACAGTCACACCAAAAAGAAGGACACCACACCACTGCTGTAGAAAAATACGATTCCTTTATATAAAAGTTCTCTGCTGTAAATAGGGATCAATTGGGGAAGCACATTCACATTTCATTTGTTACAGCACTCTGGGATTCAGGTTGAGAATAAATACAGTAAATAGGACTTCAGGAACACTGGTGTTGCATAAATATTAGGAATAGCTCTATCAATAAATAAAATGAATATCAGGTTTATATATCACCAATACATGGAATAATAAAGCCTGGTTCATTTAAATGCATAACCACATTTTCATTCTGGTATCGCTGCCACCAATTAAATAAATCAGGAAGTTTACATTTGCAAGATAAACCCACTTTGAAAAGGATAACAGTACTTGTGGAATCATGGGGAATGCATGCGAGCTTCTCTGGATTCACGGTGCACTGGGGACTCTTTTATGTTCACGCGGGGCCCATGCGCATGTACCTAAAGACAAGGAAACACGATAAATATGACATTTGGCCCTCCGCTGCCTCCGGGGAAGGATGTCCGCTTGCCGGTGTGGTTTACTTGAGCCTACGGCAATATCGCAGGCACCAGGGTAGCACAGTTCGAAGTCAGTAGACGAACGAACGGCTGCCAGCGGGGTCACTCAGTCTCAGCGCTCGCTCAAATCAACGCCGGTGCACAGTTCCTTGATAACGCGGCACCCCTCCAGGGGAAACGACCCACCTCACTATGGCTGCAATCGAATAGCGATTCAGTCGGGGCACAGCACTTCCTACGCCAGCATCAGGGTTTTCAGGGGCTTCACGGACCTCCCTCCGACTTCCTCATACGGGGGCTGGTCCCGCCCACGGCAACAGTTTCCCGGGTCTCTGGGAAAGGGCAGGGACGCTAATCCCGCCCAATGAAGGCCGGCCTCTCCCCGCCCCGGCGCACCACCTCACCTTCGATCACTGCACAACCAGGAAGCGCGCAACACCGGTGGGGCTCGGAGACATCTGAGTCCCCCGCGATAGGCGCTATTCACGAAGGGGGCACTGTGGAAGATCGCGACTCGCCTTTTCTTCACAATTTCGCCACCGGGGGGGGGAGGGGGAGGCACATAAACTTGGCCACAGTCTTTTGGGGCAATGAGGCACTAGCTGGGCAGGCGCTGTAGGCGCAAGGTTACTGGAACATGCCTGACTGGAACGCCAGTCAGGAATCAGGCTATTAACCCTTGCCACTCTACTGCCTGTGCTCTCAGCCACCTCTGGGGTCAGCAGGGCAGGTGTCACTCTGGTGTCAAGTCTGGAATCTGAATTACATCTAAAATGGCCGCCAGGGACTGGGCTTTATATAGCCAGTGCCCTGAGGTACTGGCACGAGCCAGAAGGTTCTAGAACCTTCCCTGGCAGAGTCAATGGCATGGCACTTTTGAGGTGTCTTTTGGTCACTCAGAGCCACCGTACTGGGGCTCTGGAGCAGCCATTTTGTGTACCTGAGGAAAGTTATGAAATTCCTGTCAGGAAAGCATGCCAACCAGAAAGGGCGCCAAAACCTCAAAAGGTCAGGGTTCAAGGAGGCTCCAATGGGAGTCACTCACATGAGGGAAATATGTGTCCACCATTTTAAGGTTAAATACACACAGGTTGCCAACCTCAGTTTTCATGTCCACAGGTTTCGCCAGGGCGCCTTGTACATAGGTGCCAGAAACCTTGTGAGCAACTGGGTGTCAAGGAACACCTAGCCCCATGAAACAACACACAAAAAGGTCCTGGTAGACAAATAAAAAGCGGCAAATTTTGGGAGGTTCAGGGGAACAAAAGAAATCATAATGGTGAGGGGACTCTCAGAAGCAGACGGGTCCAACAGTTCCCTTCATTTGTCTCATTTGGTTGCCTTCAGTCTTCGGTTTTTGTCCTTTTAATTATTTTTTAGTATCATATGGTGACCTGTCCTTTTCGAGGTCTCATATTCGTGCGGTTGTCTTGCTCCTCGCTGCCCCCTCCTACATTAATGTTTTTGTTCAGTCGTTCATTATGGCTAAAGTCATTTGGTTTTCTGTCATCCTTCTTTTGATATCTTCCTCTGGGAAATTTGCCCCCCTCTACCTTTTTCTACACTATATTCTTTTTCTTTTTTTTTCTTCTCTCCTTTTGGCGAATGTTTTTTTTTCTCACAGTCACCGATCCTATCTTTCTTGTCTCTCTCCTCTTTTTCTTTCTGGGTCTTTTTTAGTACTGAGTTTTTTTATTGATATTTTTCTCTTTTATGATGGCAACTTTGTACTCTCATTTTTACTCCCTTCTTTTGTTAGACCTTGCAATCTTATATTTTCTTCTTTCCATTGGCTAATCTCTTTCTTCATTCCCTTTCTTTTTTTACACTGGTATCCTCTTTGGTTTTCCAATACTTTATTTCCTGCACCTTTTTTACTTAGAAATTGTTTACCCTTTTATGCACCTTACCTATGACAAGTCTAAACATCATTTCATGGAATGTAAAAGGTATGCATAATACTGTTAAGTTACTGAGAGTGCTGTCCCACCTTGCTAAATTGAAATGTCATATCATTTTGTTACAAGAATCACACCTCAGGTTACAAGATTTGTCTTCATTTCGTAAACGCTGGGTGGGTGAAATTGTTTGCTCCCCAGCTGATGGTAATAAGAATGATGTTGTTATTCTATTCCATAAGTCAATGTCTGTTCATTTACAAAATGAATTCAAATGGTAGATGGCTTTTGTTAGATGTTATGGTTAATAACACTCCTTTTTCTTTTTGTAATGTTTATGGCTCTAAATGTATTGACTCATCCTTTTGGTCGGAGTTCTCCATTCTTCTCTCTTAACACGCTACTGACAATTTGATTGTGGGTGCGATACCACAACCAACTCATGGATCTCTTTCTAGATCAAAAATCTCAAGCCAAATATGTCCCTAACAAGGTGCAGAAATCTCTTTATTACGCAATCACTACAAGGGGTTTAGTTGATGTTTTGAGAGCTTCACATCTGGATCTTCTGGAATATTCCTTTTTTTCTCCCGCCCACAGATCCCATTCCCGGATAGACTATATTTTCCTCACTCAACATACTCTACAATTAATGAATAATATTGAGATCGGCTCCATTCTTATCTCTGACCATGCCCCCATCATTTTGGACATAGACTATCCTTCTCCTATGCTCTCACCTAGGAGTTGGCACTTTAACAATTCTCTTCTTTTAGATTCTCAATTTTTGGAAAAGTTTTCAGTCTATGCTCAAAAATTCTTTCTCCATAATATCTCCTCTGTCTCTCAATTTCATTTAGTTTGGGACGCCTTTAAGGCCTCCGCCAGAGATTGTATTTTTGATTTTGTCTCCCGGAAAAAGAAGAAGGCTTTCTCGGAATCTACCTCACTTCTTAAACAAATTAAATTAAATTGTTGGAACATCAATATTTCTCTGCTAACTGCCCGGACACATTATCCAAACTTATTAAAGCAAAGATGCAATACAACAAGCAATCTTTAGATTCAGCATGCAACAACCTTCTTAAATTCCATGCAAAAATGTATGGTGGGCGGAATAAAACTGGTAGATCGCTCGCCAATTACCTTAAAATTAAAAAGCAAAAAACTAAAATTGTTGCTATTAAGGACCCTTCTGGAGTTTTGCATCTCTCAGATTCTTAAATTCTTGATTGCTTTAATGCTTTTTATTCCTCTTTGTATACCCCACAATCTTCTCCGTCTCCTGACCTTATTGATTCTTATTTTCAACAAGTTCCTAAGTCTTCCGAAAATCAAGTTGACCTTTCTTCCTTGAATTCCCCCATCTCTGAACAAGAAATTATTGATGCTATATCCATTCTGCCCAAAGATAAAACCCTAGGTCCTGATGGCTTCTCCGTCTGATTCTTTCTCCAATTTAAATCACTTTTTACCCCTCATCTTCTCTCCTTAATGAATCACTTTCTTAGTACCGGTACAGCGCATGGTACTTTTGCTCAGGCTATGCTTTGCTTGATACCTAAAAAAGATAAAGATCCGTTCCATTGCAAAAATTATAGGCCCATCTCTGTCATTAACACAGATTGTAAAATCTGTGCAAAATTACTTGCCATGTGTATTAATAAAGTTATCCCTGATATTGTTAATATATACCAATCCGGATTTGTTAAAGGTTGGTCCATTCACGTACCTTTCTTAACATCCTCCATCTCGCCTCGAAACTAGATTCTCCTTTAGCCGCCATAACATTAGATGCTGAGAAAGCGTTCGAAAGGGTTAATTGGGAATTTGTCTTTGCTGCTCTTAAATGGCATGGTTTTGGCCCCCCTATCCTCCAATACATTCAACTCCTCTACTCAGCTCCGACCACTTCTGTTTGGGTAAATGGTTGTCAGTCCAGTTATTTCCCTCGTCTCAGAGGGACTAGACAGGGATGCCCCCTTTTCCGCTTTCTTTTTGTCCTTGCATTGGAACCCTTTTTAGAATCAATCAGACGCTCCCCCCAATATTCAGGTTTCCAATTCAAGTGACTTGACATTAAATTTACTGCTTATGCAGACGATATTCTTTAGTACATCTCCAACCCATCTACTTCCTTGCCAGCCTTTTTTTTCACTTTTACAAGAATACACTAATGTCTCTGGATATAAACTTAACGTAGATAAATCTGAGATCCTACCTCTCAATAAATTCTGTCTTCCTTCTGGAGAAGTGTGGCTCAATAGTTAGAGCGGCAGACCCTGATGCAGATGTCTAGCCCGGGACCAGGGTTCAATTCCCCGCCTCGGCGGGTCTTGGGCTCAAAAATTCCACGGACCTGCTAATTCGGTGCCTATTCCAATCACGGAGTCCCACTCTGCAACTCTGGGCAATAGCTTGCTTAATCTCCACAACGGCCCCCACAACGCTAAGGATGCCCGGCCTCCACCTTGGGGGTGCCCAGGAGTGGACACCTCACAGGGAAAGCCAGGATGGGTTCCACAGCGGTATTCGTACAAGCACCTTGAGACCCTTGCGGGTGAGTAGTGCGCTATACAAGTATCAATTTACATTTACTTCTATGTTCTCTACTACGGGTTGCCAATACCATCAAGGAAACAATCAAAATTAATCTTGCTGACATCCTTACGAAAATTTCCGCTCTGACTGATGGTTGGTCTCCTCTTTTCCTCTCATGGTGGGGTAAATTAGCTACCATCAAGATGATGCTCCTCCCTAATATTAATTTTTACTCCTCCATGCTTCCTATTTCTCTTCCCAACTCCTTTTTCCGTGTTATCAATAGTTCTCTCTTCAAATTTCTTTGGACCAATCGCAAGCCCAGGATCTCATTGGCTCGTCTTCAGTCTTCTAAAGAATTGGGTGGTGTAGATTTTCCTAACATTCGACGTTATCACTCTGCTTTCACTCTAAAACAAATTTGGACTTCTTTTTCTGAAACCTCAGATCCGCCTTTAACAGCATGGAGCTCACTGGAACAAGCTCAGTACTCTCCTTTTTCTTTTCTCTCTGCTATCTGTTTGTACCAACCACCTCAACGTTTCTCATCTCCTATTTTTACCCATTCTAAAGCAATCACTACCTCTCTGCTGCAATTTCACGTACCTTCTACTGATCCCTTTTTACGCACCCCAATTTGGTATCATAAACACATTAAGATTAATAAACGTTCCTTATTTTGGAAAGAATGGATTGACAAAGGTATTATTACACCTCATCATTTAATGAAAGATGGTTCTTTTATGTATTTTTCAGAACTCCAAATCTCTTACAACATTATTTCTTCTTATGACCCTCATTATCCTCTACTTAAAGAATCTTTCATTCGCCTTTCCCTGCAGGACTCTCCCACAATCACACCTGATCAAACTCTCCCTTCCTCTATTGACTTCTCCACTCAATTTAAAGCTTCTACCATTTACAAAATACTTTCCCGCCCTCTCCAGATTAGGACCACATCCAAATTAGAGCATGTATGGGAAAAGGATCTGGCCCTAACAATTACATTATGCACATGGGATAACCTTTGGAAAAAAATTCACACATCCTCACGTTCTGCTAGCACTACACAGACCTTATATTAGCTGTTTACAATGATCTGTCTACAAGGGCAGACAGGATACCCATAAAGCAAAGCGGGGGTGATGGTGTATGTAATGCACAAGGAGTTCTCTCATCGTTTTCCTCGCTGGATGTGAACAGGCTGGCTGACTTACTGCTGAACACCAAGTCAGGCTCTCCAATAGATCCCTGCCCACCTTTTGTGCTTCACTTGGCACCGGCAGAAATTAGTGCCCTACTACTGCCGGTTTTGAATCAGGTGCTGAGCTCGGGAGTTTTTCCACTAATATGGAAGAAGGCCTGTATTCGGCCCCTGTTAAAGATGCCCAAGCTAGACCCTTCTGATGAGAAGAGCTACCGTCCCATCTCCTGTCTGCCGCTGCCAGCTAAGCTAGTAGGCAAAGCCACAAATGTGGAACTATCTTCTTATCTTGAGACATGGCACATTCTAGACAGCACTCAGCACGGCTTCCGGGCTAATCATTCCACTGAAACTGCCCTGTGGATGGCAGCAGAGGAAATCCGGAAGGGGATGGACGAGGGAGGTAGGGTCACGCTGATTCTACTGGATACTTTGACACCGTAAACCATGAGGTACTTATCCAACGGTTGCAGGATATCGGTGTCAAGGGCCTAGCGTTAGACCTCCTCTCCTCCTTTCTGTCAGATAGGGAACAAGCCATCTCTTGGAACGGCCATCAGTCAGACAAGTTTACCCTTCCTGGAGGAGTTCCCCAGGGATCGGCGTTATCGCCCACCCTGTTTAACATCTATGTCTCCCCTTTGGCCAAGATAATAAAGAACGTGGGTGTTAAGCTGGTGTCATACGCTGATGACACCCAGCTGTTCGTCTCTATGCCCCATTCTGCAGACTCGAAGTCAGCTGATTTCGCCTACTGTATGTCGGCAGTTATGCAGTGGATGAAATCAAACTTTCTGAAATTGAATACTGAAAAGACAGAAGTTCTAGAGTTTGGACAGAAAGCATCCATCTGGAACCACACCTGGTGGCCTACGTCTGCAGGAGCTTGTCCGGTCCCAGTGGTGAAAGCAAGGAACCTTGGGTTCATTTTTGATAAAGATCTGGCTTGGAAGCCACAGGTGAACGAGGTAGTGTCTGCATGCTTCTTTGTGCTTAAGGGGGTGAGAAAGGTCTTGCCATTTATTCTTTACCACCTCAGGAAAACGGTCATAATTGCCACTATCTTTTCTAGAATAGATTATGGCAATGCCCTTTATTTGGGAGCGGGGTGTGCACAACTGGCCAAACTGCAATCTATCCAGAACGCTTCTGCCAGACTGCTACTCGGTCTGTCCAAATACCATTCCACCTCACAGGCCATCAGGAAGCTGCACTGGTTCCCAGTCCAGAGGCGGATTGATTTCAAGGCGCTGTGTCTAGTTCATAAAGCATTGGCGGAAATGGGGGCCTTCGATCTTCAACACCTATTCTCCAGGTACATGCCAACCCGCCCGCTGAGGTCTGCCTCTCGCGGGCTGGCTTTGGTTTCTAAGATCAATAGACAACGTTGGGGAGGGAAGAGCTTCTCACATTTGGCATCAAGGCTTTGGAACGCATTACCTCAACAGCTTAGGCAAATCCCCAACCACTTGCAGTTCAGGAAGGAAATCAAAACGTGGCTTTTCACTAGATAGGATAGTGGTCAGCACTCTCAGCTTGTTACCCTGCATAGCGCCAAGACGCCTCGGCATTAGTGCGCTTTATAAATACTATCACTCACTCACTCACTCTTATATTATTTTTATAACAGACTTTTTCTCACCCCCTGTGATATGTATAAATTTAGGCCACTAGATTCCCCGAAGTGTTGGTCTTGTCCTCACAATAATAGCGATTTCCTTCATATGTTTTTTCTTTGCCCTCTAGTTAAAGCTTTTTGGTCTAAAGTTTGGTCAAAACTGAACGATATTTTATCAACTAATGTTACTTTTGAGATTTCCCATTTTTTTCTGGGTAGTTGCTCTCCTGTTTGGAATGTTCATGGTATGGTGGGTAAATTCATTGACTTATTCTTAGCCATTACTCTTCAAATTATTACTACCAACAGGAAGTCCGCTTCAAAAATCTCCTTACAAGTCTGGTGTAATTTGCTCTGCCATCATCACAGACTTGATTGTGCTTTCGCTAATTCTACTGCTTTGTTGATCAATAAGGACTTGCTATGGTTGCCTTTAACCTCTTTTCTTTATAGGTCAAACATTTAATGTTTATATATGGATTTAATATTGTTTTTTCTTTCTCAGTATTTTTTCACCTTTACTTTTTCATCTTTCCTTCTTTATTAGACACTTTATTTTCTTATTTTCTTCTCTCTTCTCCTCTTCTCCCTCTCTCCTCTGCTCTTTTTCCCTTCCTCTTTCTTTCTCTTTCTTCCTAAAATCTTAAAAATGCATTTGACTTTGTCTAGTTTTTATTTCCAGCTGAGGTGTGATTCTTTTTTAGGCTATTACTTTGTTGTTAATGTTTACTCGAGAATTGCCACCTCTTATCATATAACATGTACTGATGTTTTACTATGTTTATTACTTCAATAAAGCTTTCTAAACTTTAAAAAAAATGTAAATAGTTCCCACCAAGGGCCGGTATAGCACAAGCATCCTGCTCCTAAATGTTATTGCACATAAGTAATAAAATATCTTACAAACTAAAACAAATACCTACATTCCAAAAAACTCACACCTGACCCTCCCACAATTGACCAAAATAAAACACTTCCCACCAGTGCCCCTACTCCGTTTTTGCTTATTTGAGGGGTAAACCCCCTAACCCCCATTAATTTTGTTAATAGAGGAATATCCCTCTATACCCCTCTTCTGCCACCAGATTGAACCTATCCTGAGCCAAAAAAAACATGTATACCTCTAATCTCCACCCAAGCACCCATTCTTAATTTTCTCTATGGGATAAACCCTCCAATGCCCCATCCTATTCTTTTGTTCATGAGGTAGCCCCCAAACCCAGCTTCATCCTCTAAACTAAACCCATACCTAACCATGAAAACATTATGGTACCCCTAAACAAAACCATTACTACCCCTAAACCCCTCTAATCCCTTACCCCCAACGACAATGACACCCTCTTTTACCTATTACTTGCAATTGTGATGCAACAACTCACTTTAACATGTTGTAATGTCTTCCGATGAAAAAGTTACTTCGCAGTGAAAACATCATCGGAAGTGTATTGTGGTTTAATGACTTATGAAGTAATGGTAGCACTTCTTTCAAAGTAGCAAATAGGTATTC
Organism: Lissotriton helveticus; assembly: GCF_964261635.1. NCBI lineage: Eukaryota > Metazoa > Chordata > Amphibia > Caudata > Salamandridae > Lissotriton > Lissotriton helveticus. The sequence goes on from NC_136059.1 coordinate 1,712,907,030, forward strand.
TCAGGATACAAAGCTATTTCTCAGTAATAATTTGGTTGCATTCCACCTCATCAGTGTCAGGATTTGCGAGTATTGTCCAACAGGTTCCGATGACTGTCCACCTCACTCCCCAAAAAGTAGCTCTGTCTCTACAAATGAGAAGATTCCAGGCAGAACCAAATACCAAAAGGCAGGGGGAAACTGGTTTGAGAATACATCGAAATAACTAGCACAGTCTTCTTCAGCACCCATTCTCAAGTATTATATTTTGTATAGCAGCAGGGTTATAACGCAGTGTTTTCCAGTAAAGGAGTGCCTCACTAAAGCAGAAAGAGAGCACACAATAATTTAGTATGAATTGTAAATCAGAAGTTTCCAATGATGGTATAACAGAGCAAACTCAGGGGTTTTGCAATGATGGGCCAATGGGAACCTTAGCCAAGTTGGAATCTAGTCCGTAAATGAGCAAACAAGCAATAATCCAGGGAATTGACCGGGGAAAGAACACAACAATATGATCCCTGCCAAGTAAGCACAGTTGCTAAAATAGACAAATATCTGGTAACCAAGGGAACGATAGACGGAGAAAAAATCAAGGAGAAGGACAGGAGTAGTGAAGGTACTCGAGGTTTAGCAAAAGGCTGACACAACGTGGAAAGTTGCCAGCCAGCTTCCATTTTACATCAGGATGTGTAAATAGTGCTGATACCTGTTATGACCTGGAAGACCCACCCCTTGATGGTGCCACATGCTCCAGAGGCCGGTCCACCATAGTCTTTAATGGAAACGCCTCATTGGTTTTCTCACAGCAGTCCTTCAACTCGCAATCCCCTGCTGATTACTGACCATTGGCCTAATAAAATTCAGCCTGACAAATTCTGAGACATCTGATGGTTAAATACTAATTGCTCCACCTTTCCTGAGAAACTCTCCCAAATCCTGCTCTGTTCCCCTTCCATTCCTGCCTCCTCACCATCGCAGTTTTCCAAAAAATACTGCCTGCTACATTTCCAGTGTCGTACTTCTTCAGTGTGGTGATGGCATATTACATTTCAGGCATTGGGATCTCTCCTTTACTTTGTGCCTATGAGCTGCATTTAAAATGTCAGCCATTCAGGCTCCAAATGTACACATCAGTGTACTGCAGTGGAAGAACCAATTGATGAAGAGAAATGTCCAAAGCCCTTTTCTGTATTTTCCATGCTGTTTAATATGTTTTAGTGTGTGCTGTATTATGTCGTTTACTGTCGGTAGTCTTGCTCGTAGGCTAGAGAGACAACTAAAAAGTGGCTGAAAAACCAAGAGAGCTCTTAAAGCCTGTCCCTGTAACTATTGAATTCGATCCTGAGATCGATATCCTTCCTAGTGTCGAAAATGCTCTGAAAACGTTGTTCTTTTGTTAATTTCATGTAAAAAGCGTAATGAGAAATTCCCACAATTAATTTCCTACTGCTTACCATCATTTTCCAGTAGAGCCCCAGCTGCCTTTTTTTCTGATATTTTGCTACCCTCATTTCACTCTTCATTCTCCTTAAATTGAATCAGAATAATTGATCATGAGGAATTCACTGGTTAAGTCTTTGTTGATTTTAAAAATGATGTTTGTCATCATGTATTCCGTACTTAAATCTGTGAATTGAGTTGCATGATTTTGAAACAGAAAGTCAATTGTTTAGCTCCTTTACAACGAGGGTAGGATCAAATAATATGTGGAGCCATTCGTAAAGCTACAGAAAAGTGGTCAAAGGGAGCACATTCCTAAAGTACTGATGTACAGAACAAGACTAATAGGTCTATTTTGTAATTGAGCAACACTTGAAATATAATTGATCTATAGTTTCAACATTTGGACAGGACAAATGAGCGGGAAAGTTCAATTTTGAAAAGAAACAGCCGACACGTATTTCGTCAGTACTGTATGTTAGTACTCTGACTTTTTCAAGGCTGTGAGACAAAACAAAAGACATATATATAACATACATAAGTATATAAAGTTAAATAACAAACAAAGTTATACACATAATCATTGGTACAGGCCTAAAACAAGAAATACCACATAAGTAGTCTATGAACAAATTGTTTCAAAATTCAAGAATTTAATGAATATACCTGGAAATGGAACTAAAGCATCGGAGAGAAGAGAAAATAGAGAAACCCGATAGTGACAACAATCCTAAGATAATAAACAAATCACCCGAGTGTATTAAGAGTATAGATAGACTAAAATAATATCATACTTTTTAACATGTGACCAGTTAGAGATTAAAGAGTTGAAGATTGTGATAAAAAAACAAAAAGAAGCTAACCTATGTGAACGAGGCTAGCGCGTCACAACCGAGGTATTGCCATGTCCCAATCAAAAGATATAAAAGTAGCGACCTGGCAGTAAAAATAGAAAAGTTAAAACATTCTTTTGGCTGTAATAAATGCATTCAATATGCAGACTCAATGAGTGACCAGTGATTTGATCATCAATCATGAAATGATATTGGATAGTAATACCAAATATTATATACACCATTTGGAGACTGAAAATAGCCAAACTGAGGGACAACAAAGGAGACAGATTAGGCTCACCATAGTGGTTAGCATAAAGGTCGAGCAAGCAGTTGCAAGGGACAAGAGTCCATGTAATCCGATGATATCACTTGAGGCAAATGTGATGGGCTGTCAAATAATGTAACATGGAAGCGTTCTAAAACATACAGAGAAACAATGAACAGGATTAGGTACATAAATTTAAAAGAAACATAATAGGATGACTAATACATGGTTAATTATCTCACTGTTCCAAAAACACGAAAAAACATGGCAAGTAACGATGTGACATCCAATGCAGAGTCCTAATGACATATATACCTAGCCCAAGCTAGCTATGAATTGAAGTCCAGATAAAAGACTCAAGCCCCATAAAGCATATGTAAATGTAAATGTAGTATACTTGTAAAGCGCACAGCTGCCCCAGCAACGGGGCGTCCCGGCGCTGTATAACTCTGGGGAACCCGTCCTGGCTTTCCCTGTGGGATGGTCCCTTGCTGGGAGTCCCCAAGGTGGAGCCAGGCATCCCCGGAATTGGTGGGGCCGTTGTGGAGATTAGGCAAGCTAATGCCCAGAGTTGCCGAGTGGAACCCCTGATTAGAGTAAGCACCGAAGCGAGAATTATCGAGTCCGCTGATCAAGGTCCACGACCCTGCCGCGTCGGGAATTGAACCCTGGTCCCAGGCTGACTTCTGCTCTCAGGCCTGCCGCCTCTAACCAGTGAGCCACACTACTCCACTGATAAATCCAATGATAAATCATCATGAAAATGTAAAATAAACGCCCAGACAGGAGCACGAATGCTAGCAATGGAAAAGTGACTAGGTCAATTGATAACAATGGGCTCTATATTGTTAAAGTTATGTAGCTGTAACATAAGGTCAACCAAAGAGGGAAAAAGGGGACCAGTGTTCAAAACAGCAGAAAAGTAACATCAGAAAAGTGGGTGAGTAACAATGATCAAACTCACCCCCTGAGATTGCGAGGGCAACAAGTCTCAATAAAAAGTGAGTCGTGAGAGACGGGGTTTTGGAAGAACCTAAAATATAATAAACATGTAAGGTGTTACGGAAAACATTTAACTAGTAGGAGCATCAGTCATGTGAAATAGTATTGAATTCATACCTTAAATAAAGTAAGATGGTTAAATGTCCCAGTCAAAACAGCTCGAAATATCCTAAAGTTAGGCTGTTCAAAATGAGCCACGCCCCTCCAGGGAGAATGTAGCGTGCAGACAGGAAGAAATGGGGTAAAAATTCAGCTCAAATATTAAACAAAATCACAGAGTATAAAAAAATTAGAGTACTGGCAGCTTGTCTAAAGCCCCGCCACACAACAGAAAAGAGGCTTAACGAAATTTATAAAAACCTCCATTGGTAATGTGAAACTAGCATAGCCCAGTAAGTGACTCAAATGGTACACCCTAAGAAGTAGCAGAGTTTAAGCTTACCAGTAGCGTAATGAAAGATGCCACGAGTTATATCGGGTTTGTACCATATACGGGTTTGGATGGTGAAATACCACAATCAGTAAAATTAAGAGAACCTGAGTTTGGCTACTGGAGTGAGCGACGTCCCTTACCGACAATTACAGCATGCTGGCAAGAAAAAAAAATATTTAAAATTGTACATTATGCACTGATACTCCACGGAATTACAAGAAATAAACATATGAGGTCCTGGCAGCTTACCTAGAGCCCAAGCCCACAACAGTCAAGGAGCTGAAACAGAATTTGTAAAAAGTCCCCATTAACAGCGTAAGAATAACGATAGCCCAACAAATAATTAAACTATCACTGCTTCGAAATAATGATGACAGAATCTGTGCATACCGGTCACGTAATGAAAGATTCCACGTAGTAACGGAATCCGACGAACACATTCATACTACAGAGCACCGCGTTATATGCGGATATCAGACGCCAGGACGCTAACCACCTCCCGGCATGCTTTAAACATAGAGGTAGAAAGCGGACTAATTTAACAAGGTACACAAAGTTGGAGTGCTGAGAATCATGTGCGCCATAACAGAATGAGTGAAGATCAAATGGCAAGCACAGATCAGGAAGAAAAAGTGGAAAAAATTAGAAATGCCAGATATTATCAGCGCAATTCAAAGATTAAAAACAAAACAGAAATCAGTTACAGATAACGAACACGGAATGAGTAATGGTAAACTGAAAAAATTAAAAATAAGCAAAGAAGGTATCAACAAAGTTTGAATCCAACATGCAAAGTAACAGAATAGCAAACAAATTATATTAAAAATAAGATGGTGAATAACAGAAAATTATAAGTGACTAATATCTAAGTAGCGGGTGCTGCATAGACAAGTCATAGAGTAAAGTCTTAACATTTTGAGGGTCTATACAATGTATCAGTAAAGAACAATAATGCATACCGTGTCAAAATAACAATACTAAAATTAAATATCACAAGTTCAACTCATTGTTTCAAGTCTTAAAGCTTGTGAGGAGTTCTAACCACAATTGTACAACTTGTATAGATTAAGAATACATGCGCAATGTATAACCGAATAACTGTAGTAAATAGATCAGCAGTAAAGAAAATAAAAATTCATGTGTCATTCAATCGATATCCAGACAACATAGCAATACATTTTGAAATGGTCGAATCGAGGTGCAGTTAGACCAAATCACTAGACATTATAGCACACTAGGCTAGTGGTGTTCACATTCTGAGTGCATTTTAACAGAAGCCTTTGACAACACATAGGCAGTATAGGATTCATACAAATACATGCATTTCCCTGTCTGTATTGAGTCCCTGATCAACCGCTCTTAATTTGATCAACCATAGTGTTTCTAGTTTTCTGAGGGCTGTTGTTTTATTACCACCACGAGGATCTTTTTTGAGGGTCGCAATCCCATGAAATTTGATGTTGATTAGATCAGATGAATTATGAGCAGTATTGTAATGTGCTGCTAATGGATAGTTAGGGTTGTTTGTACGTATAGCCCTAATGTGCTCCTGTATGCGTTCCTTAAGCGGGCGGATGGTGCTTCCTATATAGATCTTATTACACGGACATATGATACAATAAACAACAAATTTGGTGTTACAATTGATGAAGTCCTGAATTAGATGAGTCTTTCCAGTGTTGTAACTTAAAGCAGTTGTTTTGTTGAATGCAAATTGGCACATGCTACACATAGTGCATCTGAAAAAGCCCTTGGGTTTAGAAGGGAACCAATTTTTGGTGCCTAAAGATCTAGTGCTGGGACCTGTGGGAGCCAGAAGATTGCGTAAGGTTTGGCATCTTCTATATGTAATTTCGGGGCCCTTTTTGATGAAGGGCTTAAGGTCTCGATCTAATCTAAGAAGATGCCAATGTTTTCGCAATATGCAGAAAACTTCATTACTGCGGCAGTGAGATTGTGTGATAAAAGCTGCACGATTGTGGGTTGATCTTTTGTTCTTAATTCTTTTCTTCCTCAGTAAGTCACTGCGCTTGCATTTGCTAATCCTGGTAGTAGCCTTTTTAAGAGTGTCAGGTCATAACCTCTTTGGACAAAGCGTTTAGTTAATAGGTCAAGTTCACTGTGGAAATTATTATCAGTGCTACAGTTTCTTCTTATTCGGGTCATCTCCCCAAAGGGAATGGCCCGAATTTGACTTACTGGGTGGGCACTTGTCGCGTGCAAAACCGAGTTGCACGCTGTGGTTTTACGAAAGAGTTTAGTTTCAAGAATGCCATCCCTGACATACAATGTGACATCAAGAAAGTCAATATGTTGTCTGTCAAAACTGTATGTGAATGATAGATTGTAAGTGTTGCTTAAGATGATCAAAAACTCAGTTAGTGAGGCCGTGTCACCATTCCAAATGAGTAACACGGCATCGATAAAGCATCCCCAATAGATTATATTGTTGGTCAAATGATGGGGACAATTCCTCCAGATATGGTGTAGTTCAAAGAATCCCATGTAGAGATTAGCGAAAGAGGGTGAAAATGTTGCCCACATCGCTACTCCAGAATGTTGTTTATACCAAACTGATTGATGCTGGAAATAGTTATTTTCCTGTGTCAATTTGGTCAGCTCTAATAACATTTTGGTGTGGTCATAGAGGCAGTCATCACGTTTAGAAAGAAAAAATCTAAGAGCCTCCATTCCTTTGTCAAGCGGTATGCAGGTGTATAGTGCATTGACATCAAGAGTAACCAAGATGTAATCATCAGACCAAGGAAATTGTTCAACTTTGTTAAGGAGGTCCTTAGTGTCCTCAATGAAAGCCGGTAATTGTATGACCAGCGGTTTAAGAAACGTGTCTATATATTCAGAAATGTGTTCTGTAAGCCCACCAATTCCGGAAATAATGGGTCTTCCCGGGGGTCTGGTCATATCCTTGTGGACTTTGGGGAGTGCATAGATATATGCTGCCCTAGGTGTTGGATTAAATAGAGATTTAGATTCTGAATCAGACAAGAGTCCTAAGCTATGCCAATATCGAATAGTCTTTCAATTAAGGCAATAGTCGAAGATGTGGGGTCATGTGGCATGATTGTATAAGAATGCCTATCAGATAATTGTCTACCAATTTCATCAAAATAAAGGTCATTGTCCATAAGGACAATATTTCCTCCTTTGTCTGCCTCTCTGATGGTAAGGTGTGTGTAACTTTTAAGTTGCTCCAAAGCCTTTCTTTCGTCTGATGACAGATTGTCCTTAAATCTACAAGGTTTATTGTGGAATTTGTCCTCTAGTTTATATAGTTCAGATGTTACTGCTTTATAAAAACAGTCTACAATGTTGTCAGGGGCTAAGATTGGGGTAAATGTGGACTTCTTTTTGAGTCCACTGTTGACTTGAGAATCATTAGCGATATGCAGATCATCTAAGATATCCTCAATGTTAGGAACTCTTTCCAAGCTGTCGTCCAATGACATAAGAAGTCTAGTTGTCTCTATATCTTCAATAGTTTGACCACAATTCGAGGCAGTATATATAGGTATTTGACACTCATCAGATTTATTTGCAAAAAACTTTTTTAATTTTAAGCCACGGACAAACCTGAATAAATCTACATGGATTTGAACATAGTCAGGTTTGGAAAGAGGGCAGAAACTTAATCCTTTTTTGCGAACATTAATTTCATTGTCATTCAATACTTGTTCAGATAAATTGATTATTGCATCATCATCATTAGCACTGTCAGTATTTTTATCAACATTTGATATACCAGTACCTTCACTCACTTGCTCTGATTCTTTGAAACCGATCTGGTTACTCTTTTGTCGCCTACGAGATCTGCGTTTCTTTCCCCCCTCCTAGTTCTTTTCTTGGGAGTGTTCTCTGGTTGAAACCCAATCTCGTGCCTTTTCTGAACCTTTCCAGTTCGGATAAAAAAGCCGAGGTATTATTGGAGGCCGTATTTTCCAGGATTGAAGTAGAGGGAGTTATGCTTCCTGACTCGCTGATGTCACTAGCTAGACTGGAAAGGTCTGAGTCGCTGGCTGATTTTTCTACATGTGGTTTTTGGCCTTGATGGCCCTTCACTCCTGATCTTGGTTTTACTTCATCATATTTTTTGGCAAAAGTGAAGATAAGACCACTTTTATAGTCATTATCGTCCCTCTTGAGTTTGCGAATTTTCTTCTCACGTAAGTGTGTTTGATGGGCATTGAGAACTTCTTTTAAAATTTTGAAGTTCTTATCGGTGTTTTCAGGTTAATTAAATTTTTTTATTTCATTTTCAATTATTTCAATTTCTTCCAACAGTTTAGTTCTTTTTCTCTCCGCATGTCTTATTAACAAATCCATCATCCCATAGGAGGAAGATGAAATTAGACATTCCCATTCTTGTAGAAGGTCTGTGTCTAAATCCTCAAAGGTGGGAAATATGATAACTCTGAGACCCCTAGGAATCTGTTTCAGTTCTATATATTTCTTCAGAGTTGTAATGTCCCACCATCTAGAGAGTTCCGCTTTGCGAAGTCTCTCTAATTTGATGAAAAGTTGTTTTACGCCCTATGGAGTATTACCCACAGATAGAGTTGTGGTTGGTTGTTTGTCCTGTCCTGTAAAGATGTCATTAAAATGTCAGCCATTCAGGCTCCAAATGTACACATCAGTGTACTGCAGTGTAAGAGCCAATTGATGAAGAGGAATGTCCAAAGCCCTTTTCTGTATTTTCCATGCTGTTTAATATGTTTTAGTGTGTGTTGTATTATGTTGAGACAACTAAAAAGTGGCTGAAAAACCAAGAGAGCTCTTAAAGCCTGTCCCTGTAACCATTGAATTCAATCCTGAGATCGATATCCTTCCTAGTGTCACTCGAAAACGCTCTGAAAATATTGTTCTTTTGTTAATTCCATGTAAAAAGCGTAATGAGAAATTCCCACAATTAATTTCCTACTGCTTACCATCATTTTCCAGTAGAGCCCCAGCTGCCTTTTTTTCTGATATTTTGCCACCCTCATTTCACTCTTCATTCTCCTTAAATTGAATCAGAATAATTGATCATGAGGAATTCACTGGTTGAGTCTTAAAAATGACGTTTGTCATCATGTATTCCGTACTTAAATCTGTGGATTGAGTTGCATGATTTTGAAACAGAAAGTCAATTGTTTAGCTCCTTTACAACGAGGGTAGGATCAAATAATATGTGGAGCCATGGCGGATTTATTGTTTATTTAGCAGAAATATCATAGAGGAAGGTATAAGCCACAGTTGGACCACATGTGTGCTGATGCCTATTTAATGATGGTTCCTTTGCCGCCGAAGGTGGCAGGAATTGAATGGCCAAACTATACAGTGGCCAAACACTGCCATACGAGGGTGCAGTTATTACAAACGTATTGCAGTGCGGCGGTGTGGTCGCAATGGCTTTGGTGGTTGCACAACAACTTCTTCTGGCCCCCATGTACGTGGGACAGAATGCATTGTTTTGATAACTACTCCTAGATTTTAAACAGGGCCAAATGTATTACTTTTTCCAAATGTCCAGCCTAACGTTTGTTGGCAAGAAACATATCAGCAGTTTGGTAGTATGACTGAAAAAAGTAATGGGTGGAGTACTTGAACTAATCTCAGATTCTAGTTATTACTGGGCCTGCTTCGACTCTATTGTTTTTGTAGCTACCGCACTATCTTAGATGGGAACCAGCCACATGCAAGTGCACCTTGCTCCTTACCAGGTACATCTGAATAGAACACAAGCAACACCAGATTGGTTTGGCCTCATCACTGAGATGCAGTTTGAACTTTGACAAATGGAGCATGGGACTCACATATGGGCATGCCGTCAGGCTTGAACAGCCGCATTGAGTAAAACAAAAACATGATGGATAGAATGCTTGAATTGCTCTGGGTCACTTACTCTGGGCTATATTCGGGTCCAAATGTTTTTTGACCACTTCATTTTGGAAGTTGGAATTAAATGCTGTCGAGATTCATACATTTAAGGTTAGAATTTTAGCTTGATATGTGGGTGCAGAGGTAACTAATAGTGGGACTACATTGTCATATGCACTAATGTATATTTTGCGATCTTTGAACAAAGTTTGCAATGCATAACTTTCAGTTATTGGTATGGAAAGCAACATTCTTAAAGTATCCCCAGTTTTTTCTGTCGTGCTTTGTTTTTCTCTCTCTCTCATTCTTTCTCCCCCGCTCTGTCTCTTTTCATGTGTTTCTGGTTCTTCGAAGATTAGCACCATCTATTAGTTGAGATGACTGCAATGTTCTCAAGCCGGAATATACGCAAGACAATCCACAGAAAACGATTCCATAATTTTAGCAGCAGTTGGGAGGCAGATTTTGGAGCATTTGAAAAAAATATCAGATTTATAGACCTCAATTACTAGTGTGTCTCCTTTAACGCAGCAGCATTACGCCTACTTCAGATGCAATGGGTCGTTCTAGTGATTTGTCTGGTTACTGTATGACACAAAATACATATTGTTTTGTACTTTTGCACTGCGAGCCTGTTTGCTTTCTTCTTCCAAAGGGACTACATCTCATCCAGTGACGGAGCTAGGCGAGCAAAGGCCTTTCCATCACTAGCTGCAATAGTAGGAGATGATGTGTTCTGCTACCTTGACCTTTCCCAGAGCATTCATCTTGGCTGCCTTTTCCTCTCTCTGATCTTTGTATTAGCATCCGAAGGAGAAACGACAGAGGGACCTTCCACAACGCATAGAAGAATTTTAAAAAGGTCAGAATATTCTAGTAGTCCGGTTTTCCTCGCCGCAGGAGGTGCAGAAGTTAAAATGCACCGTTTCTTCTATAACAAAAACTATTATGGGAGCAGAACAAGGTGAGCTCTCATTAAAGAAAGATTATTAATGTAGCTGGGGCTTGTGCGAAGGAGATGGGGTTTACTAGCCAGTGGTGCATACACTGGCACTGGGGAATCGGGCCATATTATGAAGAAAGGGCGATACAATATCGCCGCTTCTATCAGCAGGAAACTGCCGCTAAAGCGCAGATAATGGTCTTGATAATATGCCCTTGTAAATTCCCATAGAAGCCCAGGTTCTGGTGTTAACCTGGGCTACTATGTGAATACACAAGGGCATATTATCAAGCCCATTATCGCCGCTTTAGCGGCAGTTTCCTGCGTGTTCACCCCTGTTGACGCAGGGGTCGGAATTACGAGTTGATTGGTATTGATAAATACCTCAACCTTCTTAGATTTTTGCAGGTCAAACCTTCTGAAATATAATGGGGGAATGGATATGGTATTGGAGCAGCATAATTTTATCTCATCCCCTGACACTTCACAGAAACGTTTTTAAATATACTGGAGCATATACTCTGTGTGTCTAACTTTATTAACGTGAAGTTAAGCATTCAAATATACTTCTTAAGTGTATTCACTGTATCAAACTAAAAAATCATGAACATGTTCACATTAATGTTTAGTTTAAGCATAAATACATGTAGTTCTCATTTAAATTTGCACTTATGTTTTAAGTCATTGCATTCATTTGAAGCTTAGTGCCTATGTATCCATGGACGCATTATTCATCTTACAGTCCTCTTGAAGTTATGCTGCACATATAATCATGTATTTGAAATGTACATTGCAAATGATCAACTACAGTTAAATTGACTAGGCCAGAATTCTTAACATGAAATGTATTTTTCTTTGCTCTGTGGGTTCTTTTCCTTTGCAGGTGGATTTTTGTTAGAGAAAAGAGTACTGTGCATTAGTAATAGTGAGGCATGAGAAGAGAAATCTTGGCAAGAACAAGACTATTTAATGAGCAGTAGAAGCCTCCTATTCATCACTCATCAGAAACGAGGGTGCCCAAGGTTAACTTGGTCATTTGAGCTCTGAGGGATGGTAAGATCAATGGCGACTTTGAGTGGTACAGACCTCTCTCCTTCCTTTTTACCTTATGAGCATGTAACTTCATGTTAAACACTAATTTCACTTTTCAGAAGACTTTTACAGGAGTCTCCACTATGCTGGCACTTTCCTTCTTTCCTGAATCCTTTGAGACCCCTATTCTGAACCATTCTCATCCTAGTTTAGAGCCTGGATTAGATGAGCCTTAAATCTCTTCATGTTTGAAAGGGGAGATCAGAGTTTCTTTAAACAATGTACATTTCTGTTTCTTAGTATCTGTGATTCTGTGACTGTATTCTTTGAATGCCTTATGCTACTGAGACTGAATGTATTCCAGTGTTTCAGCTTGCTGGTTATGATTTTGTATCTTTATAATGTGTTCTGGATATGCTCCTGTATTGGATTGATTACTAAATTGTAATAAATCTACTAAACTGTATCTACAGAGTCCTGGTACACATTGTGTGGCCAAATGGGATACACAAAAATGTAAAATTTCTTGTTAACTCCCTTGCTTTTCAGTCAGCTAAAAAGATCCATCGGATGAAGACTACCCTCTGCTTCCATGCACACCCTCAGATGGTACTTTGTCAGATGGTTAGTTACTGAAGCAGGGAATTAGAGTGTCCCATTATAGACGTGCCCAAACCTAGTCTAAACCCCCAAAGCCCCTGCTTCGATTTGGGGGATTGATGGAGTTCCAGCAGTTTCTGAGAGAGTTGTGACAGTGGAGGAGTGCGTATTAATAGGGTCGTGTGTTGCAATTGCTTATGCCTATCTTGCAAGGTTTTTCAAAGATTGTCTGGTCTGATGTGGTAATGTTTTACGTTGTTGTGTGAGTGTGATGCCTAATGCAGAGATGTTAAAGTTGTTATTGGGCTCAACATAGCTTAAGTTTCATGGAGGGCAATAAGTTATTTGTGTAGGAAAAAACATGTTGCAATTGTCTGCTAAGCTTTGTGGTGCTCATGGTGAGATGTCGTCAATGTCACAATTGAGATACGGACATTTATCTTTGTGTGAGAGCAAGATGTGGTTGGTGTAGTGAATCAGAGTGTGCAGAGAAAAGCTACACAGATCCTGGTGATTCCCCACTGGTCGAGGTTTCATTCAAGCATGAGTCAGAGTAGGTCAGAAAGTGTCACTCTGGAATGTTTCTTGTGTGATTGAGTGCTTTAATTTCTTTAGTGGAGCAGACAAAGGCCCTGATTACGATTTTGGAGGATGGGATACTCCTTCACAAGTGTGACAGATATCCTGTCCACTTTATTACAAGTTCCATAGGATATAATGAAATTGTAATTTGATGAATGGGATATCCCTCGAATTTGCGACAGAGTAACTCTGTCCACCAAAATCGTAATCAGGCCCAAAAGTTATTTGTTAAAATTGCTTTGTGTTTTGTTATGCGCACTTAGTGCTGAGAAAAATGCATTCATAAAAATTGTAAGGAGGGTGAGCCACTGTGAGAAGTGAGACTGATATCACAGTGTGCCACACTGAGATTGGTCATTTGATGTTGAGCCACACTATTACTGGGTACCTGTGTCATAGAGTGCTGCACTCTTATTGGCTGTTGCTGCTGAACCAGAATTGTGGGTAAAGGGTTATTTCCTGATTCATGATGGATTTCTAATTGTAATTGTTGACAATATTGTTGAAAAATTTAATATTTTAAGACCAGATCTAATTAGGGGAGATGTGAAAATACCTGTTCCGGAGAGAGAAGAGGCACCACCTGCAGATGAGCCAGGTCATTCTATGACTATACATGTCGGTCTTTACACATGTATTCAGCTGAATCAATAGCATAAGATCACAGAGAAAGAAGATGCATTGATGTTTCCCTCGCTATCACACATTTATTTGAGAATGATTGAAAATTTGAGGAGAGTGTTGTACGAAATGACGTGTCTTTTTAAAAAAATTGTTTTTTAAGTCACAAGTACAACAATAACAAGAGAGTGTTCGTGGCACAGAAAACAATGGGAAGGAATAACACAACAACACAAAAAAAGGGGAATTATCAAACATCAAGACATGGAAAAGAATCATACAGCAGACAGTCATAAACATAATATTTGCCCTAAGCCAGATGTTAATTGCTTATAAGTGAATAAAAAATAAAAAAATAAAGACAGTCCATAACAATAATAGAAACATAAAACATAAAGCAGTTAGTTCCACTGAAGACTTGACCAAACCCTCTCAAATTTCACCCTTGACCGTAGACCCCAAGCTTGAGCTAACGCACATTCCATTTCATAGACCCCCCTCAGTAATAACCAAAAATCAGTAATTTTGGGGCTAAGTACATCAATCAAAGCCCTAGCAATACAAAGCCTTGCAGAAATAATAATAACTGAGACTAAAGGTTTGGATAAATAGCATGAATTGGATACCGGCCCCATTACTATTTCTTTCTCAGTTCAATAGATCGCATTGCCTGATAGCCTGCTCAGCACCAATGCGACCTCATATCAGAATGTAATTAATCAGGGACACGTAGCAAACATATGTCTGGGATCAGCAGCATACTTGTTACATATAGGGCAGTATAACTTCGAGGAGACCTGGGAAGTCGCCCATTTAGAGATTGCCTGCGGGGTATAATTTAACATGAACATAGTACAATGTTGTTGCAACTTAAGGTTGAACGATAGACGGCTGAGTTAATTGTAGCCATTGAATCAAAAATCTCTTCTATATTAATTCCAGTTCCAAACATATGATTAAGTTTACCTACAGTCTCCGATCCATCATTTACCATTACAGACAGGAAGCTCTGATAAGCTTTCCCAATATGACCCTGCCCAAAGGTTTTAAAGATAGCCCGCAATACAGCAGGAGTATGAGGTAGGGCTAACAGGCCCTTCCCTTGTATAAAATAATCCCTGACTTGCATGTACTTAAAAAATGACCTGTGAGGTATCGCAAACTCATCTTCTAGAGAGGGATGTGAACTAAAACCACATTCATCATACAGCTGCTCTAACCGTATTATTCCACACTGCTGCCACATTCTACAAACAGAATCCGAAAATATGCCCGTGAGCCTAGGATTGTCCCATAGAAGAATAAATTCATGTAGGTCTGGCAGAGCAAAATTTTTACATATATCTTGCCAAATACTATAGATGTGCCTAACTACCTTAAAACAAACTATTTTAAAATAGCTTGGGTCTGACATATAATGTAGAAGAAACCCACTGTTTGGACCAAATGTGAGCTGATATATCAACAATTATCAAAATTCCCCCATGGTCAGAACATAGTTTCTTTTCAGGCTTCGCTCTCAAAATTTGTCAATCAATATTCACATTTAGTGCAGGAATGACAGTCTCATATTTTTCATTTGAATCTTTTTTATTTCTTTTTAGATTTTATCAAAATTATTTAAAACAATTATTTTATTTATCTTTTTTTGAGTCTTTTTTTATATGTAATTCATCAAATCATTAACATTTTTTACCATCCAAATAAATTAGACAATGCAACAGCAAATATCATCATTTGTACAAAGTGTATTGTTTGTTCTAAATAATGCATAAAGACGACAAAACCAATTGTACCCCTAAAGCACACAGAAACTACCTCACATACATCACATTCATACCGTTTCGCACTCTTACAAGTTCTAAAACAATCTCTAAGTTTGGAATAACAGAGATCTTAAAAGTTTCCTAACGCCAGGTCTACGCGTTTCGGTGGAATGGGACCACCTTCCTCAGGACCAGCTTAGAAATAGTTTTATCCTCTCATTCTTCTTTGTGTGCAGGGTATCTTCCAATCAAATCCATACAAGGCCTTTCCCGAACATGTTCGTTCGTGGTCAGTATAAGCAGTCCATATGTACCACCACTAATATTGCTGCAAATGTCCTGTATACGACTCTTCCTTCTGGCCTCGTTAATATTGCAGTGTATTCTTTTGTATCTTGTCCTTTACGAAAATAGGGGCCTATTCTTTTCCTTTTTCCTTCAGATTTTTCGACCAAGGGGCGCAGGTTTAGAATGTTTTTAAGTTTTGATTTCTGTCCGATTTTAGTGTCTTATGATCTGGGGCTAACTTTCGAATCTTCTTATATCTTGCCTTTCATGAGCGCAACTTGACTTCTCTGCGCGTCACTTTCAAAGTTGTGGCAAATTCTCATTTACGATGCGACCTTCCCTGGGTGGGTTCTTCCTGCCTGTTCTCCCCTTCTGCGGCATGCGAGCTGATACTCAAACCAAATTTTTCCCACAGTGGGTCCCAAGAGTAAACTCTGAATACGATTAAGAAAGATGCCCAAAAATAAGTTTTAAAATCGGGGAGGTGGAACCCGCCTTGCTCGAATGTCAGCTTAATATATCTGAGAGCTCTCCTGGCTCTACGATAGCCCCAAATAAAACTTCCAATAACGGAGTCTAGCCATTTAAAAAATGACATTGGAACTCTTAAAGGGTTTGAACGAGACAAATAAAGACATTTCGTCTAAACATTCATTTTATATTGCATCTCCTGATGATAGTCAGAGGCAACCTGTGCCATTTCCGGAGATCTACAGTGACATTTTTTTAGCGGAGGTTGGTAATTCAAGGCCATAACATCGTCAGTACAGCTGCTGAGACAAACACCGAGGTACGTAGCAGTGGCAGTAATACCGAGCTGGGGTAGAGCAAATTCAGGTACATAATTGAGAAAAGACTGCGTTTTATTTAAATTAAGCTTCTAGCCAGAAAAGGAACCAAAATGTTGAGCCTCCTGTGTGATTACAGCAATAGCCACATCTGGCCTGGTAGTGAATACAGCAATATTGTCTGCATAGGCAGTAATTTTTAACGTCATACCATTAAAAGATATAGGTAAAATAGAAACATTCTGAAGGGGATGCCTAATAAACGGCTCAATGTAAAGAGCAAATAATAAGGGGGGAAGCGGGCAACCCTGGTGCGTGCCCCGCTGTATACTTACTGCCCTAGATGTACAACCATTGAGTTTAATAACCGCAAAAGGATTGCGGTACAGTCGCTGGACCGCCGAGACAAACCTCCGAACGAGGCCTTATGATAGCATAGTACACCATAAAAAACCCCAAGCGACCCGATCGAAGGCGTTCTCGGCATCCAGCATTAGCATGCTAATCCGCTGACCCAAGTGACCTGCAACATCAAAGGCTGCGAATGCAGTGTTTATATGTGCTACCGTGTCCCTACCTGGAACGAAACCATGTTGTTCTTCTGAAACAACTAGATGAACAAGTGGGGCATGGCGAGAAGCTTAGAAATTTTTTGGCATCCGCATTAATAAGGTCGATATGACTCGAGGTCCTCCACAGGTTTGACCTTTTTAGGGAAAACCACAATATTAGTTCTATTCCAAGAAGGAGGAGCATCCCCTCCATGCAGTATATCGTTAATCAGCTCAAGGAGAACAGGCAACAAGACTTCCCTAAAAGTTTTTTAAAACTCCAGCGGTATGAAGTCCTCTCCCACCGCCTTCCCACTGGGCAGAGCCCCATAGCTAAATTCAATTCCTCGAGGTCAGCGTAACTCTTTAAGCCCAGAGTAAGAGACACATCCAAATGAGATAAAGCACTCTCTTGTAGATAAAGCCTTGCCATTTGTTGATTATAAGTTCCAGCTTCCTTATATAAGCGTGCGTAAAAAATACTAAACTGATCTGCTATATCTTCGTACTTTGTATAGATGACACTATCGACTCCCTTGATTTTCTTAATGTGAGAATTAGCCCGCTGATCTGCAAGTTGGTAACCTAGTACCTGTCCTACCCTCCCTCAATACTCATACTGCTTTGTTCTAAGCTTGAGGAAATTGTTGGCAGCTTTATCCTTCAATCTTCTACGAAGTTTTGCTTTAACATCAATAATCTGGACATATATCTGTTGTTCACCCACGTCCCTTGACGCTATTGCGCAGGCGTGTTGCTAGTCTAACTCAATATATTGCCTATGTTTATTGGCCAACTGAGTACAGGTAAGTCTATTCTGCTTAACTACATACTGGAGAGTAGCCCCACTCACACATGCTTTTAAACAATCCCAAACCAGGGCAAGGGATGAAGTGTGAAGATTGTTCGAAATATATTCCTTCAGGACCACTTGCATATGAGTAACAAAATCAGAATTACATAGCAAGTGCCAAGGAAACGAAAATTCCCTAGCTTGATATTGTCTAGATAATCCAAGAGTTATATTGAGCATAATGGGATTGTGATCTGAGGTTACCTTAGGGCATATGCCCATTGATGCATTGACAAGCAGCCCATAACTAGTGAAAATCATGTCAATCCTAGAGTACTGTTTAT
Source organism: Lissotriton helveticus (assembly GCF_964261635.1). Taxonomy (NCBI): domain Eukaryota; kingdom Metazoa; phylum Chordata; class Amphibia; order Caudata; family Salamandridae; genus Lissotriton; species Lissotriton helveticus. Next base: position 1,712,925,170 of record NC_136059.1, read on the forward strand.
GGGGTAAGAGAAAAAGGTGAACCTTGGTGTTGTATGAAACAGTGTCCGCCAGGCATCATCCAGTTGGTGAATATGCAATAAGTCTCGTATAGCAGCCCTTATCTGGACCATTCTAGTGCTTGCAAACGTCTTTGTGGTATTGATTTGTTTATCTAAGATGCAATTGAAGCCTCCCATAACAATAAGATCACCCGTCCAATCTAAAAGTTCGGAATTTAAGTAAGAAAAAACTTGAGGGCAATTAACATTAGGGCCATAAACCATACATACTGTGACCTTATTTCCAAAAATCAAAAGCTGCGCAGTTGCCCACCTACCCCGACTGTCAGCAAGGGTTTGCAGTACAGGTATTTTGGAGTATTTATCTTTCAGTAGAGTGGCCCCTCTTATAATATTCAGATCATAGCCTAGTAAAACCTTCTATCTTTGTAGGCCAGATGAGTTTCAGCCAATCCAACTATTTGGGGCTTAAATCGTTTAAGCTCTTCCGCTACCAGTCACCTTTTGCTAACCATGTTTAGCCCACAGATGTTCCAGCTCATAAATGTGACTCTAGACATTACCAAAAATCTGAAAAGCCGACTATTGGTCTATCCATAACCATATACAAATGTTCCCAACAGATGCTTGTTACTATTTTCAAAAAATTTCTGTGCTATTTTCAAAAAAAGTGACTATTTGACCCCCCCTTCTTCCCAACCCCATCAAACCACCCCCATCCCCACCCCGTTTCATAGAAAAGAAATCACCCCCCTTACAGCTGTCAAGAACGACAGCAAATGAAAGACGCCACGACCGCCCCTCCCCGAAGGTCCCCAACAAACCCACACACCATCCGCCTTCCAACCACTGGAAGGCGGTTCCAAGTATGGATAAAATCGCAAAGAAAACCCGAGAAACTTTTACAGAAAGTAAAGAAAAGATCATCTTTAACTATTGCAAAATTACAACCAGAATAACATTTCCTACTTCCCAATGCCAAAAAACAGAACAGCGACCATCCTTAATAACTTTGAGCCGGTCAGGCTCCTGCAAGAAAACCTGAGAGCAGAAAGACTTAGCTGCCACCTCTTATCCACGGATGACTTGTACAGATCAGATCTCACAAAGATTGACATAGAGTCAACTTGAACAGGACCCGTTGGCCGGGCCTTAAAAAAAATAGCCTGACAAAGCAGGAATTTTCCCAAAAATACCAAAATAGGCCTAGAATAGTTTTTTTTCCCTTGCGAGTTTGATGGCAAAAATAGTGAAAGACGATGTGCTCTTTGGACCTGCGTGTCCATGTCCCAGTCATCCAGGTCCGGGAAGGCTTTCTGAAGTAAGTCCACAACAAATGCCCGAGGGTCAGAACCTTCTCTCCCCTCCAGTACCCTGAAAATCCTGAAGGTATGATGCCACTGACGATTTTCAAGATCGTCAATTTTGAGTTGCATTGAAGCAAGCAGTGACTCCTGTGCGGTAACCACCTTGACCTAACTTTCTTCACGCCTGCCGCCCCCTCCTGCAATTCAGAGGCGAATTTCATATTGTGTGAGCAGGTATCAACGACAGTAGGATTGCTAGTAAATTGTTGGTCTGCAGAGGTAACACAGACCATGATAGCCAGTGAGTCTGAGCGACCTTTCAGTGAAGTGGGAGCCAAAGTATCCCCCTGTGACCCTACAATAGAAAGTCTGGAAACCCCATTTACATAGCTGGCTAACTCTCAGAGCGGCCTTAGAAGTGCTTGATGCACCTTTCAGTCATTCGAGTGCATTGATAATCTGAGCCTTGTTGCCAGTCCCTCCACGGTCTCTACCACCTTTCCCAGTCCGACCTGTTTTAGGGCCTTTTTCCTTTGCTTTTGGGGTTCTGGCCCCCTCGGGGGTATTACCTCCTGAGCTGATATTAGCACTGCCAAAGCCAAGTGGGGAAGACTCAGTGGGAGGATCTAGACCCAGACCCCTCCCTATTTCCACAATGTCCTTTGCATGCTCCTTGCTGCGTCCAGCCCCATCACCAATACAGTCTGTCGGGCAGTTGTCAATAATGCCTGGGCTAATCTCCTGTGCTGATCCATTTGGATGAAACACGGAGCCTTCGTTAGTTGGGCCCTTGGTTCGAGAGAGACTTTCCAAATCAGAAGAGATAGTAGAGAATAGGAGGGAAGGGGTTCAACAGGGCACCAATCCACCGAGCAAACTCCCCCGGGAGAAGCAGGAGAACCATCCACTCTCGAAATGCCATTAGAATCCTCCAAGCTCCCCCAACCCTCATTAACTGCAGCATTCAATACTTCAGCCACCTGAGCAAGAGGAACAGCAGATTCGGATTCGCAGGACCGGAGAAGCGCTGTAGCTTTTCCTGAGCATAGTAATTAAAGAATGGGCTACCCCACCTGAGGATGCGTGTGACAGCTTGAGACACTATTGACTATTAGGGCTCTCCCAGACGTTACGGCGTTGTCACCAGGGAAATCATCTTCAAAACCCATCTGGCCTTCGACACCTTCGGCTGCTGTGGGGAGACCCCTGCTCTCTACCTCTACCTCTATGCTCCCTCGACGCGCTGACCGTGGTGGAACCATCACTCTTCGCTTTCCCCTCAGTCTTTCCTTCAGCATCAGTGTCGCACTGTCTTGCCGCTTCCTCACCACTCCACTACCACACCTTGATGCACAAGACTGCAACAGCACAAACTGTGTCAGTGTTTGGATGGGCCCCCAAGCTGTAAGCCAACTCGCTATGCGGGCGGAGCAGATCACACAGGTGGTGTCAGTGTGCCGGCACATCCGTCAGGAAACAAGATACTGAGTCAGGAAGAAGGCAATGAAACTGCCGCAGCACAGCCAAAGGAGACTGCCTCTGAAACGCTGGAGCTGCAGCCACAGTCCACACCTGCATGCAGCCAAAAACGGAAGGTATCCGAGTTCCTTTTTTTTTTTAAAGTTTCCCCCTCAACAAAAGTCAATAGCGGCTGCCGTAGGGATGGATCACTTATTTTAACCCTCACCGGGAGCTGCAGTCAGGATGGATGGATTACTTTGACCCCCGCCGGGTGCGAGACAGAAGGAAAAGCATAGCAGCTGGATACCTCAGAGTAGAGAATCCATCAGTAGCAGCCACACCCCACACAATTTCAGGAGGCCGAAGCCGAAGCAAGGTCAGGAGGAAAGCGCAGAGAAAGACGCTGCACAATCGCAGGAGAGTGCCACTGTAGCGCTAGGACGACGGCCCCAGCTCACGCCAACGACAGCTGAAAACAAAAGGTATCCAGCGGCAAATTCTTTTTTCTTAGTTTCCTAAGAAGTCAGTAGCGGCTACCGTCAGGGTGAATTACTATGCTTAAACCCCACTGGGTGCTGGATGAAAGGAGGGCATTGCGGCGGCGGGCATCTGGAGACCTCCAAGGAGAGTGGCCATACGTCCTTCAGTGGCGGAGTCAATTGCCATCTTCCTTTCCCCCTGAGTGCAGGTCTTGTACGAAATGAAACCACAACCTAGACCTGCACAGTATGAAGCACTTAATGACTGGGAGCGTGCCGCTCATGCTATGCAGAGGGACATATATCAGGGAAGAGTCCAAAAGGCAGTGCACACTTATCCAGATGCTAGATAGGATGCAGACCAAAAAAATAGAGGACCACCATGATAGAGGGAGCTGAATTGTACCCTGTTTCGACAAGTGAACATACTGATAAAGAGAAAAACAAAGACAAAGAAAAAGAAAAAGGAGGAAAAGACAAAAGCCACAAAGTATAGACAAAAATAGTGTCTCTAGCGATGGCTTCTTGGATGTGATGTTATCAGCACATCCACCCCCATATAATGAGACCCAGCTTTAGTGATGCAGTTCCCAATGGAAATTCTGGAGTACCCTCCACACCAGTGAATACAGGAGTAAATATAAGTCAAAACCTGATGAGAGGGAGTTCAGGCTTCATATTTCTGTAAACCTTACTGTTCACAGTGCCCCAGACGCAATTAATGTTCCAGTCATTATTGGTCCTGTAGTTCCTTTATATAAGCCTGAGTCATCAGGAGCTGCAACACATGCTTTCACGGTTCCTACTGGAGAAAATGTGTCAACTAAGGTTCCTGTTGTCCCTGGCTGGGGAGAAACAGGAAATACATAGTTGGTCCCGACTAAGTTGACTACACCCTATGTTGCTTCTGTATCTCCTGTAGCAAATCAGACAGGATATTCCCCTGTAGGAGAATCAGTCTAAAGACCATAGATCTTTGGCATGTCTGGTTGGAATTTACCTTTAATTGTTAACCTAGTACCCTCAGAGAAGGGATAGCATATAATGCCCCTGGAACGTGATTGGTCTTAGTGCTAAAGAAATTGATGATTGGCTTAGTGGTTTGGTAGAATCCTCGAGAGAAGGTCCAAGTTCAGGATTGATTAGAGAGACAATTCAGTCCACATTGAGAAAAAATATAGTAGATGTGGTCAAATTAAAGTTAGACCCGGATGAAATGATATCAGGAAACCTTGATCTTTACCGATTGGATACCTGCCAAGAGAACAAACTTGTGTTTATGTGTAAAGACGTCACTAAATGTGCAGGACAAACACATGTTAAATTGTGAATAATTAGAAGTGGAGCAGTAGAGAATGAAAGAGAAACTCATGGTGGTGCAGATGAAAGTCACACAGAGAGGAGGAGAACAGAGTTAGCCTTTTGTAGGGAATGTTGGTCCTATGCAAGTAGTGCATCAGTAGGGAATGTCAATGATGCAAGATGGAAATGGGTTCCCGCAACAAGGTAGAGGACGCAGTGTTCTAATTGATCCTAGTACTGGAATTGATATGGCAACTTTGAAAAAGATGAATCATTGTCATTATTGAAATAAGTCGGGTATTGGAAGTGGGAATGTTGTCTTAATCCTCAAAATTCAGGGTCTACAGAACCCCAGGGTAATAACCTCGTACAGTTAGTCGCAAAATATACATAGACCAAGAATGCAAAACTTTCATGTGCCCCAAGCTCCAGTGATGCAGGTTCTTCTAGCCTTGATGCCACAACAAAATACAAATGGTCTCCAATTCAACTCAAATCAGGTCCGAATAAAAATCGGAGTTCTTTCCAAAATCAATGTGCATTTCACAAATTTAATATGAGGAAAGCGTTTGAGGACTATGGCTCTGACCTGTAGCAACGACAGTGCCTGAGGGGGAGGAGGATTGCGTGCCTGGCAAAACCCTAGAGGTAGACCAGAGTAGTCCATTTGTAGAAGGTGAGTTGAACGGCCACCCTGTATCATTTTTGATTGATACTGGTACTACACGTTCTACTGTATGAACAGTTGACATACCAAACCTACTCCTCCTGCGAAAATGAATTCAGGTTGTAGGAGTCACAAATAAACAAATGACAAGCCCTGTAACAGAAGAAGTACTTGTCAAATAGTGTCCTTTGAACAGAATAACCAATTTGTGGTGTGTGAATCTAGTCCTGTAAGTCTTTTAGGACGCAATTTGTTGTGCATACTAAATTGTATCATTTACTGTACTGGTGTTGAGCTCCAAACTAATGATGAGGATGTTGCCTTTAAACAGGCAAGAGATGGCCCCAATATTGAAATATTCCTTATGATGACAATTGCTGATTTACCAGTAGATGTTAGAGATATGGTGAAGCTTGAAGTCTGGAACTTTTCAGCAAAGGACATAAGTCTCATCAAAGGCATTGAATCTGTCCGTATTAAAGTGAAACTAAATGTTGAGTACTGAAGAACACCACAGTATAATGTGACCAGCAAAACAACAGCTGGGATAACTCCAGTGAAGGACTCAATGATACAAGAACACATTTTAAAGGAGATAATAGGGAGGCCATGTAACTCACCCATAATGGGCTTAGAGAAGCCTAGTGGTAATCACCATATAGTCCAAGATCTGAGAAAAATAAAAACATTGTTGATCCCTGTTGTGCCATGGTACCAAACCCAGCTTTGATTATATCTCAAATTACATGTGAGACTGAGTGGTTCACTGTCATTGATTTGTGCCAGGTCTTCTTTTCCATACCATACAAAGAGAGTCAGTTCCTCTTTGCATGTTGGCTGCACAACCATGTTCTGGTATAGTGCCGAGTCCCACAACTGTATATGGGAGCCCCTCATTTTTAAACCAAATCCTTAAAAAGAATCTTCAGTCCTTAGTCTTGCCCTGAAACTCAGTTCTAGTGTAATATATTGAAGACCTATTGGTTGTGTCTGATACGCAGGAAGCTTGCAAGCAAGACACTATTTCCCTCGGGAACCACTTAGCTGAGAATGGACACAAAGAGTCCCTGAGTAAGTTGCAGTATTGTCAGAAAGAGGTCCACTATCTCAGATAACACATTGAGAAGGGAGCGAGGAAAATGTTGCAAGTACAAAAATTCAGTATTTGTGAAAATGAATCCACCAACTACTCAGAGAAAAGACAGGATGTTTTTGGGAATGGTGGGCTACTCTCACGAGTGGATCCCTAATTTTTCCTTAGTGTCCAAGCCTTCACAGAGGCTGACACACAAGGATGTGTTTGATTTCCTTGCTAGAGCTTAGAGAAAGTCTGTTGTACCCCAGCATTGGGAATACCTAATTATAATAAAGCATATGAACTCTTCTGCAGTGAGTAAAAGGGCTGCTCTCCATTAGTGCTTACACCATTGCATGGAAATGCCCGAAGGCCAATGGCCTACTTTTCTTATACCCTTGATCCCATAGCTTCATCACTACCTGGATGCCCTAAATATGTAGGAGCCGTAGTTGTCCGCATAGTAAGGTGTCACAGTATTGTGATGGGTCATTCACTTACTGTGTTCATGTCCAACTCTGTTGAAATATTGTTGACTTGTACCCGTACTCAACATTTGACAAACAATTGCTTGACCAGATATGAGCAGATCATACGGGCAACAGAGAATGTTACTTTGAAAATGTGTGCTACCTTGAACCCTGACACACTGCTATCCCTTCCTGAAACTGAGGGTGAAGACAGGGAAGTTGAATGTGACTGTCTCGATGTCACTGAACTGTGCAACAGCTAAGACCGGACCAGACATTCAAGGTGAGCCACAACCTGCGTATGATGTCATACTGTTTGTTGATGGGTCTTGTATGAGAGACCATGAAGGAAACCTGAGAGCAACATATGCAGATTGCACAGTCTCAGACATAATCAAAGCCTCCTAGCTTCAAGGAGTGTTGTTCTCTGCACATGTGGCCACATTGATCACTCTCAGTAGGGTGTGTTGTGTTTCAGACCAGCTCAAAGTGACGATTTTCATTGATAGTCAGTATGGCTTTGGTGTTGTCTATGACTTTGGACAGTTATGGGCACACAGCAGTTTCATGACTTCTCGAGGGTCTCCTATCAGAACAAATTTCTTTGAAGCATTACAGTTGTCTACCCAGACTGCATTTGTGAAATGCTCTGCACACCCCAGAAGAAATGACTGTGACTGTGGATAACTAGCATGGAGATGAAGTAGCAAGGGACTGTGCCCCTGGAGCTTGTCCATTCAATTGTGAATACTCAAATGAGACTACAAATGAGACCAATTACAACTTTTTTTTAACAACAGCTGATACATGGAGAGAAGTTAAGAGGTTGCAGCAGGAAGTATCAGAGGCTGAATAGCAAACTTGGGTCAGTGAAGGTTGAGTCCAAACAGATCATGACATTTGGGTTTCAGCAGATGGTAGACATATGTTGCCAGATAGTCCGTTGCCCCAAATGTCTATGCATTATGATGGCCTGATGTATAAGGGGAAGGATGTTATGGTAAGATTGTTTTGACAGACATGGTTTAACACCAGACTTAGATTGATGGCTGAAGGATTGTGTCACAGATGTGTTGTGTGTCAAAAGATAAATATAGGAAAAAGAACTGCTGTGACACTGAGCCACATTGGAAGATCATGCAGTCCCTTCAAAAGGATGCAGTTGGACTTTATCGAAATGCCTAACAAAAAGAGGCTTTTAATCAGTAAGAGAAATGGGTGCACAGCCCGTATAGACGCACATCAGTTAGAACCTGCTGACTATTACGGTGCAAAACGGCGAGTGGAAAGACCTTGAACCACTCAATGGAGTAGAAAGAAAACTACCCCTATGTGAACAAAATTGATTGTCGTTGCACTCTAAACAGTGTGTACAGTGTTAAGTAACACGAGTAAAACCAAGCAAATAACATAAGTGACAGAATTATCAAAACAAAGAACTCTCAATGCGTAGATCTTGGAGTCTTTAATGTTGCGAACGGCTGGCTGTTCGCAACATTAAAGACTCCAAGATCTACGCATTGAGAGTTCTTTGTTTTGATAATTCTGTCACTTATGTTATTTGCTTGGTTTTACTCGTGTTACTTAACACTGTACACACTGTTTAGAGTGCAACGACAATCAATTTTATCGAAATGCCTGTAGGCTGATATATGTCCTGGCGGTTGAGTGTATCTTCTAGCATTTCATTGAAGCTTACCTGACCAGGAGGAATGACAGTTTCACAATAGCTAACCTGTTGTTGAGGGAGCTCATAAGTTTAGTTTCCTGACTTCTCTAGTGTCAGACCGAGTGAATCATTTCAACAATGAGGTTCTGAAAATGTTATGTGCAACATTACACGTGGAGCAAAGTCTACATTGCAATTATGGGCCAGAGGCGTCTGGTATTGTGGAACAGGAAAATGGCACACTGAGGTCCAGACTAACCAAAGCGTGTGCTTTGACATCTTTAAAGTGGCCTGATGCTGTGCTCCTTCTGTTGATGAGTTTTCACACTATTCCTGATTGGAGGATAAGCCTGTCCCTCATGAAATAATCAAGGGCAGAGCAATGAGACTGCCAGCGGTGCCTGCAACTGTGCTTGTAAACTTTACAGATGACATTATTCTGGATTACTGTAAAATATTGGCTGTTGGGGTGCTTTCTGTGTCTCACAGCCCCACCACAACAGAAGCAGTGCCATGACCTCGGTCCCGCTGACAGGATATTGATGAAGAAACAGGTGAGGAAAACGTGCTTGGAACTTTGTTGGTATGGACCTTACCATGTCATTTTGGTGATGACTACTGCTGTCAAATGTGGAGGTCTCCCCAACTGGATTAATGCGGCCCAGACTCACAAGGTTGAGTGTCTCCTTAATGATGTGACAGCACCTCTTCAAGAAGGGCCATGTGTGACAGAGAGACAGGGAGAGCAGGTTAGACAAGCTGTTTGGGGACAAGAAGAGCCTGAAACAGCACATGTTCACCTAGCGGGGTCTGGAGGAGCCAGCATTTGATGTTGAGTAGGAGTGTCTTGTCCTGTTATCGTGAATGGGTCAGATGCAGACCATGACAAAGGGCCTAGTGCTTTGGAAGCATGAGTGAGAGCTGGAGACTACTGGCCAAAAAAGCAAGTGAGAAAGAGACTGAGTCTGCCTGAGAGATGAGTGCCCCACACTATTCCAGAGGATATTCATGGATTCTGGCCTGCGTGACAGTAAGAACGAAGGACTTGCAATAAGGAGGTCAAACACAGCAAGGGAACACTCTCCAAGGTACTCCTCTCCTGAATGAACATACTTTGCTGCCAATAACGGAGAGAGAGAATTATGGGATTTTTGGGATAACAGTACAACTTTAATTGAACCTTGTGGCAGAACTGTGTTTGTCTTTGCCACTTAATAGACTGACCCAATTTTCTATTAGAGTGGTCTTCTAATTGGGCTCTTATTAGAGACTAGCAGCCTGTCCCGACGTTGTCCGGGTATGAAATAGAATGTGTGTAATGTGTGTATTCAGATACGGTCATTCGCGTGTTCCCCCGCTTGAGGCCCAGCTGCAGCCCTGGTTGATGTTAGCAGGCGCGTGTCCCCCCGCTTGAGGCCCAGCTGCAGCCCTGGTTCATGTTAGCAGGCGCATGTAATTAGTGTAGTGATCCGCCGCCTGAGCCCGGCTACAGCCCTGGGTGACGTTAGCAGACGCGTCTAATTTGGTTTAATGTGATAGTTCAGTAAAAGCGCGCATGAGAGGCTGCAGTAATTGTCCCCGCAGACACGCTCAGTCGTGTGTGCCCCTGCTTGAGGGCCAGCGGCGACCGTCTAACAATTAGAATTGTGTGAGTCTTGAATGATTGTTTCCCGCTGTTCTTATTTTTTTATGACCCACACCGATGCACTTCGGCCCAAAGGCTTTTTAGACGCACCCAGGCCAAGCCACACACTGCGTTCGGCCCTTTCAGACGCACCCAGGCCAAGGCGCACACTACATTTGCCACCCCCAGTATGTGTGAGACAACGAGCAGTCCCCCAAGGGAGTCTTGCGAATGGTTACTTACTACGCTTCGAGGTGAACGCCTTTGTGACGCCCCCAGCACACGGCCACAGCAGACGATCTGATTAATGTACGACCCAGATGGCATGAAGTGCGGAACGTAGCACACGCCCCAGCGTGCCCCTTGATGCAGCACAATTACGTAATTGGCATTTCACATGGCATGAAGGGCTGACACACGCCCACAGCACGGACACACGCCCACAGCGTTTGTCACGGCCCCAGCGTGCCCCTTGATGCGGCGCAATTACGACTCACATGGCATGAAGGGCGGAACGGACCACACTCCCCCAGCGTTTGTCACGCCCCCAGCACGCGCCCATAGTAGAACGCAGACGATCCCACACGGGACTACTTTGCTGGCACAGTTCTTTTACCTTTTAAATGTATATGGTGGCCGTCTGCATAGCCTATGTCCTTCTGCTACAACTGCCCTTTCCAACGCTGTATTGGGTGTTGTGATTGGTGCTGTGGTTACTGAGATTACCCGCCTCAAAGGTTTGGGCTCTCTATTTATAATATTAGTATGGATATTTAAATGAACTTTGTTAGGCAATTAAGAAGATAACCTAGGACTGTAGCTGTTGAAGGAGCATAGGGTTCTCATTTAGAACATGGAGTAGGGCTAATGAAGACTCCTGAGATTTTGTAAATAATTTCATTGCATATCATTTTAACTTTCTGTTGCCATTTGCACAGGTGGAATCTGACAGAGAAGCTGCTGCTGCTATTTTCCACATAATGGTTTGATCTTAGAGAAGTTATGGAAACTAACAACTATAGTAGGAGTAGGTAGATAATAGCAGGTGTGTTAGTAGTTGTAATTACAGTATTAATTAGTTTGCTTGTGTGATTATATTCACCCACATCTTGCAGTTTACTGAGGACTAAGTCTATAAGTACATAAAAAATATGTCTACCTATTGATAGTAGTTTGCACTTTCTTTTTGATAAAGAATTACATGTAGATGCATCTAGAGGAGATTTTTCTTCAAATGATTATTTTAAAATGCTTTATAAATATGTTGACACTTGGGATGCAAGGGATTGCTATGTCAGCAAGCAATTGGTCGCATTAGCTGTAGAGAGTTATCATGTACAGCATATTCCTTTGACTTATGGAGTTACTTGTAGTGTTTTACTGAGTCTTGTCTATGGACAGTGTCATTACCAGGATTATTGTTCAAATTATGAATTCGTTTTTTCGGAAAATCCCATACTTGTGAATTTGAATCATTGCCCCAGTCCTAATGAGATAGGAATAAATTAAAGGTTCTCTAAACTACACATGACAGTAGACATTTCATTCATTTTGACAGATATTGAGAAGAAATTTCTACATTTAGTTAATGACAGGAGGAGGGATATGGAATTTAAGTGAAAAGCAGACAAAAACAGTAAGAATCAACATAAGTGGGCTAGAGAAGAAATTAAACATCTAGAGGCAGGAAATAAATAGGCACTGGCTTTAGATTAGACACATAAAGGCAAATTATTCATACTCACAGATAAATCTTCAGTTGACACTACATGCATGAGAACGAGTAAATGTGATCACACATTTGAGGTTAGAGGAAATTGGGATTTTTTTTTTGTCAGGTAAAGAAGATCCCATTATTCCTGGAATTTCTACATTCGTGGAGAGCATGCATATTTGAAGTGGCCAATGTGTAATATGGTGTATGTTTCTTAGGTGTATCTTTCCTGAAAAGATATCATGTGGAACATTTTGCTGATCCTGAATAGGAAGAACATTCTACACCTAAATAAGGTGCTAGTGAAGTAGTGGGAGATATCTTTTGTACAATGATTCCATCTGTAGAGATGATTTTAAGTGACATAAAGATTAGAAAGTTGTCTACTTTGGTGGACATCCTGTCCACCAGTACAGCAGGAGCTTTATTGGTTGTAGATACTAAAATGGTAGGTACAAGATCCATGGTTTGTAAAATAGACTTGTGTTAGACATTCTTCTCGTCAAAGAGGGTGGAATCTGCAGGATGTTAAAGGTCCAGCAATAGTGTACCTACATTACTGACAAGAGCAAAGACTTGAAGGCATATATTAAGAAAGTCTCTGATCTGAGGGAAGATTTGAAGGAGCTAGAAGTACAATGTGCTTGGGACAAGATACAGACATGAGGTGGAGGATAGGAGGAGGTAGTGTTTGATACAATATTCTGTACTTGTTATTATGTTTATTTCTTTATATCTGAGTGGTTCATCTTTATCAGAGTGTGTGATATGTGTTTTGATTAAGATAAAGCCCTGTTTCAGTCTCAGGAGTGCCATGCCATGGCACTCTTGTAGGGGGAAGGGATGGGGGAGAGGGTGCATATAAGGGTGGGTGGGCAACTTCTTTGGAGAAAGCCTTGGATGGATGGGGCTCCTGGAACCGAGGGCAGGGGGTGGGGGAGTGGGGGTACATTGGGTGAAAATTCAGGTAGAGAAATGTTCGGTGAGTCAGGATAGTTCTTGGAGCTTTGGATTTATCTGTACCACTTCCACATTTGGTTAGGGACACCTCAGGATGGATTTTGGAGCAGAATTGAGGCCAGTCATCCAATTTGCTATGAATTGCTTAGTGATTAACCCCTTATGGAAAAGTGTAGTCTCTTGCAAAAGCAGTGGAATTAACAATCAAATTAAATATAGGTCCATTTTGGCATGGCTAAAATTAGTCAATGTCCCCAAAAGATTTCTTCCGGAAATACATTTAAAGGCTTCAGCTAATTAACCCATAAATCCCAGTTTTGTTTCCCACGCATTCTTTACGTCTGCAAATGCGGCTGCTAGGGGTAGCCATTTTGATTGCTCTCAATGTTCTGGGTGAGGTGTTACAGTTGATGAAGGATCCTGACGCCAGGTGAGTACTTGTTTGTGTATTTATGGCCAATCCATCCATCTTGTCAGTTTCTACAGACCAATAGAAGATGATGTCACTTCACTTGAGGATGTTTACAATATTCTACTTCCACTAAGTGGCCTGTTTTTAATCAGGGGCAACTTCAATGTCATTCAGAATATAACATTGGATTGCTCTCGTAAAAATAAGCAGCAAAATAAACAAATACCACCTTGTTTTTTAGCAAAATTAACTAGGGACTTTGCTCTGGTTGATCCATGGTGGACCGACAACCCCCTGAGAAGAGAATATACTTGCTTTTCCAAACTTTCTACTTCCACTCCAAGAATTGACTTTTTTCTAACACCGCACACATGGGATAGAGATGGTGCAGGTATACTCTCAAATCCTTTTTCTAACCATTCGATCCCTTTCGTGGACATATTGTTAAGCGGCCTTCAGGTCAAATGACCCAGATGGTTGCTGGATAAATCATTTTTGATGGAGGAAAGCTAAATTATGACCATGTGCATCGCCATACAGAAATTATTTCTTACAAATATAGGTACAGCCTCAAGTGTTGCTGTATGGGGGTCTGCAAAGTTTTTGTTCATATTGAGGTGATCTCATTCAAAGCTCAAGTGAAGGGCAGAAAATGCAGCAGCCTAACAATGTGAAATAGAGCATGCTTGTAGTGTGTATTCCACACTTTGCACTTCAGAGTCTAAGGCAAGCTTGCACATACAAGCCAGAATTTATAAAGATTATTATAGTTCTAGAGAGCTTGTCAACCACAATTCCTGCTTTCAGAAACACTTTGAGGAAAGCGAACATGCAGAGTGGTTCTAGTCTTGTTCTGTAAAAAAAAGAGGAATTGTGAGGCAATTAAAACAATTTGTGACAAAACCAGACACCAGTTACGTCATCTGACTAAATTGGGATAGTGTTCCTCGAACACTATACGGACCTATATGCCTCCACTAGCATTACGACATCAGAACATATTTAGGACTTTCTACATCCAATAAAACTACCTAAACTGACCAGGAATCTCCATGACCTAATTATTGCCCCTATCTTATTAACAGAAGTCAAAGAAGCTATCAAATTGTTCCCCAATGCAAAAGCATGTGGATTTGATGGCCTACTGACTGAATTTTACAAGGCATTTGGGGTACAATTGAAAAGCTTCAACTCTACCCAGTGACATGAGACAGCACTTTTCGGCCACCCATCCCATTAGGTCTCTTCAATTGAGTTGGCAATCATTCCATTGTTTACTTTTATGTTTCACTAATTTTATGATCAAAGTCCTGCAATCTTTTTGTTCCGAGATAGATCAAGAAATGCATCACTTTCTGTGGCAAGGAAAGAAGGTTCACATAATTTAATGACCTTCCAGCTGAATGTAGACGACGGAGGGCTGGCGCTTCTGCATATGAGAAAATATTTTCAAGCAGCTTTATTTTATTGGCTTATTTGAATAGTCAGTTGGCTTGCTTTTGTCTTCAGTGTATGCTGCAAGAGGTAGATGTTAGTCTCCTTGTTTTCCTGAAAATCCTGAAATTACCCAAACACCAAAGCTCTGATATATACTTGTACACAGATTCATGAAACGGAAAGAAGAATTACAGTTTCTCCTCCTTGGTGCAATTAAGAGAATGCATGATTCTAGACATACACATAAAGTTTGGTACTATCAAAAATTGGAAAAGGGTGGGATTTGTCAGATTTAATGACTTTATGCTAGCCGGGGAAAGGAAACCCTGGGAACAAGTGACTGCCAGTAATACCGACATATCCCCAGTACTTGCACTCTCCGGTTTACAAATTAGTCACAACATACGAAGTAACTTCAGGATAAGTGATTTAGCAACAACGCCTATTTTGTGAATAATCTCACTGGAATATGTAACTGGTACTGTGTATTGTATTCACATTTTCAAGAAGCAGCTGTCCCTGCAGCACTGGCCACGATCATAACTGCCACAGGATGCAAAGTAGACCAAAACGTTTGGAGTTGTTACAATCTTATGACTCATTAAGCTATTTGGGGAGCAATTTTAAAACAATACCCCTTTACTCTAAATAGACACTATACTATATTCTGTATCCCATGCAGAAATGGTATCCCTCCACCTCAGCTGCATGTTTTAGATATGGACATGTGAATGGAGATTGGCTCCAGTTATGCTTTACCTGTCCTGCAATTGTTCGTTATTGGACCAAAATATTTGATTCAGTTAGCAAGGAATTGCCAGTCCACCTAGATCCAGACACCTTGGGGGTGCTGTGTGGTATGCTAGCTATACATAAACAAATATCTTTAAGGCAGCAAAATTTTTTATTTATCGCTTCCCTGGTGGCCAAATCACAAATGTTGCAAAAGTGGAACTCTTCTGCGATTCACAACTTTCGAGTCATGGATGAACAAAATAACGTAGTTTAAGCAACTGGATATTTGCATGTGCAAAGAATTGGAGCTCTCAAGAAATGTTGCTATATATGGGGAGAGGATGCACAGCAATAGAATTACGGTTTACAGCAGAACACCCCGTCTGATGGAATGTTCTAAGAGACATCCAGACATGAACTATGGTCCTATATTTTTCTGTTGTATTTATACGTTTGTACTCCGGATTATGTGGATCAATGTGATTAATGTGCAATATGTAATTATCTTTTTCTACCTGATTATAAAAAAATTTAAACGTGCTTGGGAAGAAATTGTAAATTGATTTAGCGCAGTAGGCCAATGGTTTGAAAACCTCGGAAGTGGAACATTGTGCTTAATTTTGAAGCTCCTTCTAATAATTGCTCTTTGTGCAATATTTCTAGTTATGACCTTTTAGGTGCATAATAGCATACAAGCAAAAGGGAAGGGAAAAGAAAGAGAGTAGAAGAAGAATTGTAGGAGAGTCAGTGTGGATACTATGATAAAATGAAAATGTGGAAGAGATTAGATGAAAATACAAGAAACCATGAGGTTTTGATTGATCCTTCTGATAAGTCTTACATGATTGAGATTGCTAAAATTGCCATCAGAGGGGAGACTGGAGCAGCATAATTTTAGCTGCACCCGTACAGGTCACAGAAACAATGATTTTACATATACTTGACCATGTACTCTGTGTCTGTCTAACTTTATTAATGTGAATTCAAGCATTCATATGTACTCCTGAAGTGTATTGAATGTAGCAAACTAGATATTCACGAACATGTACACATTAATGTTTATTCTAATCATGAAAACAGAGTTCTCATTTATATTTAGACTTCTGTTTTAAGTCTTACTGCATTTAATTGAAGCCTAATTTCTATGTAACCCTGAATGCATTATTCATTTTGTAGTAATTTTGAAGTTATACATGTACATATAATCATTTATTCAAAGAGTAGTTGACAATGATTAACTAAAGTTAACTTGACTAGGACTTAATTCTTAATATGAAATGTATTTTTCTTTTCACTATGCGTTATTTTCTTTGCAGGTGCATTTTCAGGTTTTCAGAGCTAGAGAAAGGAGTACTGTGTATTAGAGATAGGGAGGTCTCTAATGAGGAATCTTGGCATTAGAAGCCCAGGTTAGATGCCCTGCACATCTAACCTGGGCTTCTATTGGAATTCTATAACGCATATTAACAAACCCATTATTGCCGTTTTAGCGACAGTTTCCTGCTGCTTAAAACTGCGATCATTTTAAGGAGGTTGTTGCTAATATGCCCCAGGGTGATTTAACAAGCAGAAGAAGCCTCTTATTCCTGTTGTATCAGGAGCAAGGGAGCTCAAGGTTAAATTGGTCATTCGAGCTCTGTGGGATGGGAAGTACAACTGTGACTTTCAGAGGTATTGACCTCTCTGCTTTCTTTTTGTCCTTATGAGGGTGTAGATTCATACAAAGCACTGATTTAAATTTCCAGAAGTCTTCTACTGGAGCCTTCACTATGCTTACACCTTCCTTCCTCATTCCCGAATCCTTTAAAACTCCTCTTCTAAACCATTCCCATTCTAGCTTAAAGCCTGGATTAGATGACACTTCAATCTGTTCATGTCGATCAGTGTTTCTTTAGGTAATCCCAAATTCTGTTTATAAGTATTGGTATTGCTGTGAATGTATTCTTTGTATGGCTCTTGCTAACGAGACTGTACCTAGTCTGACATTTCAGCTTGCCTTTTATGATGTTGTATCTTTAATAATGTGTTTTTGATATGCACCTATATTGGATTGATCTATAAATTGTAATACACCTACTAAACTTTAAACAAAGTACTGCACGAAAAGTTAAGTTGTAAATTTGTTGTTAACTCCCTTGCCTTTCAGTCAGCTAAAAAGATCCATCATATGAAGACTTACCTCTGCTTCCATGCGCGCACTCAGTATTTACTGCATCATGCGGATTATTGTGTGTTTTGGTGTTTATGGTACACTAAACAAAATCCACATATAATTCTCCAACCACTAATAGCTGTTATTTATCGCACCCCATAATTAAAGTACCCCATGGTATTGTTGTTTATGAGGTGAGATAAATAGCACCTACAGTCATAATCTGGGCTTTGATATCCTCAAACCTATAAAAAATGTCTAAGGTATGGTTCTCATGGAAAGCCCACTAACTCTCTTGGGCCGAGTTCATGCTATACAAAACTGTAAAAATAAGTAAACACTCTGACCTGCCCATTTAGGTTGGTGGTAGGGATTGTAAAGGCTAACTCAAGGCTTACCCAGATTATCTAATGTTCCTTCTACATCACGCCACTGACCTGTATGTTATTATAGAGTCTTCAAAACCACTATTTCCATGACAGCCATCTGACTCTGTCAATAATAATTAGTGCCTGCTGTTCGCATGTGTTCTAAGCATTCTTAATTTTGGCATATAAGTTAACTGGTACTAGAGGAATTGATGTGATTGCTTATCATAATACACAGTGTAAGGGGGTTTGACCCTGTCCAACTTGGGCTCCAAAGGAAACATGGGCCACGCTACACCCAATCACACCACTTCTCTTGTTTTCAAGCTTGGGCTTGAGTGCAGCCATCTTGGGAGAGAACACTACTTGGAAACGACAAATTCTCACAAACAGCAGATGTTGGCGTTTGGCGTCCAGAAACCGATATTACTCACATGCCACCAGAAAACACTGATCTCTTCTTAGGCAAAGTGAATTTGAAGTTAGTTAGCTTCCCTCTTGTTTTATTCAGATGAATTTATTTTTAATAACAGAAATACCAGTTAATTTTTTACCAATAGGAATTTCTCTTGGTGTTTCATAAATTAATAGGCATGCGATTCGTGACTTGATTTTATGGACATTTTGGGCCACTCAATACGGTTCACAATATTAATGCTCCAGTAAGGGAGCCAGAACCACTTCCGCGAGTTCAGCACTGTAGTACATTTTTATTTTCTCTGACTTTCTGTGTTGGTGGAATGGTTTATTAGCAGCCTGGTCTTCAGAGAAAGATGGATTGATTTCGTATGAAGACTTTGGACAGGAAGGAGAGCTGTGCGAGTTGGCAGTGCCTGATCCAGGCCGAAAGGAAGCTAATCAATCAGCCTTGGCCTCACGGGCCACCGTACCTGCAATTAACATGAGGTCTGCTATGTAATCTTTGATGCTTTGTGGCTCCCTAGACAAATGGAGGACAGGAAGGATCATCCACCCTGTCCTTGTAATTAAAGATTTCCGTCAGCGTGGGTGAGTGGGTCTCCTTGGGGCAAAACAACACCGAGCTGCCGCAAGACTCTGAAGTTTAGAAATCAATGGAAGAAAGGCCAATTTCTAGACATTTAATGAAGTTACATCCTTGTACCATCCATTAGCCTTTCTTGTGAGTGAAACGCTCTCTGGAGTGAGAGGTAAAAAGAGGGGATGAAGCGAACACAGGTAGGATGTGTAAGGCCGGAGGGAAATTACACCAACCTCTTGGAAATGAAGCAGACTTAGCGGTTCAATATTTATGCATTTCAGATGTATTGACGTCCACATCAAGTAACTGACCGCTCAGGGCCAAGCTGGACAGATATTGATGAGTCGCCTTTCTCTTCTTGTGTGACGTGAGCTTCCTGTTGGTTGCTTTAAACATTGTTCCGTTTCTTTTCTAATATTTGCTCTTTTTGAAAGTGATGCAGCTCCGGGCTCGGGTTCACTGCTTGTGCAGAAGGCAGTGCAATTCTTTGTGGCGTTTTGCTGTTAAAGGCAATACAAAGGACAGCGTAATTCAACGTTTGGGGGGGTGGAGGGGGGGCGGGAATTGGGAAGAAAGTTGACGTGAATGTTCCATAAAATATCTTTTGCGCAAAAGAGCGCCACTTGCCCTGTGATTTATGCAAACAGCGCGAAAATCAGCGCAAACACTCATACATTTTCATGTTAAGCTAAATCGACAAAAATATTATGACAAGCCCGTGAAAGAAAACCAATGTCTAGGTAAACCAAGATAAAATCAAAATGCTCCTCGGGTAAATGTAAAATTGTTGCAAAATTACACATTGTACCTGGCTCATCTTTAGGCAGTTGTCCTTGTGTCGAAATGTATACTGGAGGGTTTACCTTGACCACAAATGTAACTAAAGGCATCACTGGGTCACCTTACCACTCTAGTGCAATGCCTAGCGTTCTCCCAAAAATTGCTTTTCGGTGTGAGCGAGGCCCATTGCATCAAAGGCACTCGAATCTTGCAAAATATCACGCTTTGCAATTGTTTTCTTGTTCATGCAGCACTGCATTGCGTGAACAATACAACATCCAGGCCTCGGGGGTCTAAAAGACCACCCACTCAAAGAACAGCAGGCTGTTTTTTGTTGGGGGACAGTTACTGGGATTTCTGCAAATGGTGTCACACACAAAGCAGGCATGGATAATACATAACCATCATCATGTATGCCGTGCCTGCTTCAGTGAGGGTACCTACTTGTCGTCTTGGCCCAGCATGGCGAGTACTCTAGTGCATGCCTTTAGAACTGGCCGTTCTTAAAAATAACAGTTACTTTAACCATAATGTGTTAGAGTAAAACATTCTTATACCTAAGCCTTCTCTTCTGACCTTTCTATATAGATTAGTCTATATTCTTGTATTGCCTGATGCTTGTCTTATGTCTCTCTTTTTTCAAACCTATTTTGTAAGTGTGCATTCTTCCTCTTTTATTTTTTTAGTTTGATGCACTCACTCGGTGCAGATGTGCTACCCTGGAGTGGTCCTGTCCTCAGAGGGCAGCCACATCAGCACTGCTACAAGTCAAGCGACAGGCAGCAACAGCTTCATAGTCTTGCTGCAACCCCTCCGACTCTTCCACCTTACTTATCTGTGCCTGGCAAAGAAACTGGCTGCTCCTTTATCTCTATTACTGTACAGTTCCTAAAGGATGTGAGGAGAGGCAGTGAACGTTACACTGCTCCACGTGCTCAGGGGAGAAGTATAATTTCGGACAGGCGTGAGTCCATCCTTCTATTTCTCTTCAGTTTCTCAAAGGTTGCTTCCAATGCAAAGGCTTACACATAGAGGTGGAGCGTGTTAGAAATAGTGAGTCTCTGCCTAGTTCAGAGATGCCACAGAACCCCTCACCCCTTGCTGGTCATTTCTGGGAGAAGAGTGTAGACTGCCAAACCCCCTAACAACATCCTGGGACGATTCAAGGTGGCACTTGGAAGAAACACTGCAAAAGAGGCCCTTGTTTTAGCCAAACTGGGTCAAGCCAAGTATAAGTCATTCAATCTGATGTTCAAAGAAGCCCACTGTGCTAACCGGTGCCAGAGGACCTGCTCTTTCTTTGTCCACTGTGAAAACATCTACCCAGTGCCTGTTAGGGAGAAACAGCTAATAGCCTTATGCAAATGTCATTGCTGCCCCTTCCCTCTCGTAGGAGAAGGTGAATCCTTTATCATGGGTTTATTGTTCAGTGGTAGCTTTGAACTGACATTTGGCTGGAAGAATTACCCTGGCCCAGCAGAGTAGCTCAAAGCCTGAAATCCTTTAAGTATGGTTCAGTGAAATATGCACAGTCCTAGCTTACAAAAATGTCTGTATACAAAGCAAAACTAACTCTGCATATATCCAAGTTGGGCCATTTTCTTGCTACATTATGCCAACCAAAAGCTGTGATTTAGGCATTATTTTAAACATTATTGATTTTACACCTCAGTCAAAAAGGACGGGGTCCTACCATCTTGTATCCCCAGTTCAATTATTAGACCTAGGCATGCCATGACTAATTTATTCTGGATGAGCTTTGCAACAGTGCAACCTCTGAGAAGATACCAGCCTTAGTCAGACAACAGTCTTTTCATTCAGCCTGTACAATTGTGCACATCAGGATCCACACATGCATACCCTTTGCAGAGCACACAAACTATGCAACAGCTAACCTTATTTTAAAATGATTTTAAACAGAAAAGCACAGTGAGTAATGCGCTATTAAACAGAGGGCCAAAAACCAGAGGTCCAAAAGCAAAAACACTTGGGGTTTTTACCTGTCGAACCCACTTCCTTGCAAAAAGCTTTTCATTCAAAGCATATTTTTAGTTGTATGGACTAGTTTAATGCTGAGGTTAAGTTAACTTACTGTTTTGTCTTATTACTATCTGCAAATTAAGGCAGCATTACCCTAGGAAATTGATGTTTATTGAGTTTCTATTAGAACTTTCGTTGATGCGTAAAAAAGCATGACAGTTCAACTTTTGTGTTAAAAATGAAGATTATTCTAAGGCAAGTATCATTTTTTAACTAGATGACTTTGTGTTGAGAAAACTGATCCGCAATCCATAACATATTCACATTTCGTCTGTGGGAAAACTGCCTGTGCACTTTATTCCCAATTTCAATCTAACACCTGCAAAGTACTGATTTTTCCTGTTCATTATTAATGCCCAGCATTTCTCTAAATGATGCCATGTAGTAAATGAGCATTCGAGGTTATTCCTATTTTTAAAAAATAGTTTATACATTGCTTACAGGTGTATATAAAACCCAGCAACACTTCCATTGCTGGCAAACTTTTGCTCCAGTGTCCTGCTCTTACTAGACACGGCCATCATACA
This sequence comes from Lissotriton helveticus, assembly GCF_964261635.1. Lineage (NCBI taxonomy): Eukaryota > Metazoa > Chordata > Amphibia > Caudata > Salamandridae > Lissotriton > Lissotriton helveticus. The sequence goes on from NC_136059.1 coordinate 1,712,947,349, forward strand.
TATATAGACTCTGTTTTGCTAATGTAGCCCAGCATCTCTTCAAACTGTTAGAATGGCACTTAATGTCACTATGGAGTGTGACACTTCTGTTATACTCAACAATACATCATCTGTTAATAGGAATAGCTTTGTGTTCCTGCCATCCCTTTGGTGCCCCCTTGAGTTCCATATTGTCACCATCAGTGGCTCAAAAGCTATTACTAAGAGGAGGCACGATATTGGGCATCCTTGCCTGGTTCCTATGCTAAGTTTGAACGAAGAAGATTGTGTACCTAATACGTTAATTATGGCCCCTGGATGGTAGCAGGATGCCATTACATATTTTATGAAAGTTTTGCCCTAACCAGATCACCTTGTGGTTTCTCACCTAAAGGATCCACTCACTCTGTCAAAGGCCTTTTCTTCCTCGAGGACAACTAGAGCCCTTTTTCTTTACTTTTTATTAGACGTTTTAACAAAGTGCGCTAAACACCTTAGGATGTTTGGTGTCTGTTGGAAAGTGGATGTTTAGTAGTGGTAAATATGCATCTATCACTGGCAATAAGGCCACTAACACAGTCTAGGGCTCAGAATAGGTCTCCGAAAATGATTACCCTTCTCAACCATTGGAAACATGGCTGCGAACAGTCAGGCTTAACTTCAGAGACAGGTATGTAAATTAAGAAGACCGGGAGGAACTAGCGAATTTGGAAAAGGAGGTTGGGATTTTAGTGGAGGTTTTGCACACTATGAGCGTGGAGAGGAAAGGGAGACCAAAAGGAGGCTAGAAGAGGTCCAACTAGAATTTAAAATCAGGCTGGAACGAAAGTGTAAGGCAAGATGGAAAGCAGCGAGTATGAAGGAATTTGAGTATGTCGAGAAAGCAGAGGACTTGCTAGCTTGGAAAGTCAGGATTGAAAGATCAAGAAATTCTATAAAGGAGTTTAGAAGTGAACAGCGTGGAAACTATGCAGGAACTTATAGTAGCACCGTTTTTGCAGCTTTATAAGGAAAATATAATTCTTACTTCTCCAAAGTTAAGAAGCTGGCTTAGCTCGCCTGGCTTTCCAGTAATGAACGAGGAAGGGAAGGAAATGACGGAAGCCCCAATTATGCCAGAAGAGATCAGGGGAGCAATTAAAAGATCTAAAAATGGGAAGGCGGCAGGCTCGACGCTGTTACATCAGAAGAAATATTACCTGTTTGGGAAAGTCTGTTTAATATGATTTACAGGGGGGAGGCGCAGGTCCAAGATTCTTGGAGGGAGGCCTCTATAGACCTGACCTTAGAACCTGCTAAGGATCCGGTATAGGCGGAATCGTATCAGCCGATATCCCTGCTGAATGCAGATTAAAAGATCTTTGTCAGCATTTTAGCAGGGAGGCTGTCTAGAGTTATATTTCAGCTGATACATGTAGATCAAAAGTGGTTCATCCCTGGGAGACAAATGCATGATTTAACCCAGTAATTAATAGGGTGTATCGATATAGCTACAGTTAGGTCGAATCCTTTGGCGGTGGTCACATTGGACGCCACTAATTTTGACCGAGTTTGCGGGGAATATTTATGGACAGTACTGGAGATTATGGGGTTTGGACCCTGTTTTTCACCTGCACTAAAAGCCTTATATCATCGTTCCACGGCTAGGATTTTTCTTAATGGTGCTCTTACTAAGAGTTTTATGATCTTCAGAGGGACGAGACAGGGCTGACCCATCTCTCCCTTGCTGTTTAATATATATATTGAGCCATTCGCCCAGGCGCTCCGTCAAGATGACCTGGTTATGGCTTTCCGTATGGAAGCATTTGGAAAGAAAATTGCTTTGTATACGGATGATCTAATTGTTTATACAGCAGACCCTGCTATCACAATCCCAAGAGTAGAACAATTAGCAAAAGAATACTGGGCATATTCAGGATACCTAGTAAATAAGGAAAAAAATGGGATTATTTGCTGGAATATTCCAGATTGGAGGGGGAGTGTCCTGAGAAAGATTAGGTATTTGGGAAATAGTAGTGTAAATACATTGCAGGATATACCATAACATATTCTAGAGAGGGTTGCTAAAGGTATTGAGGAAGTACTAACCAGGAGGAAGAATCTCCCATTAACGTTATATGGAAGGGTTAATCTTATAAAAATGGTGTTATTGCCAAAGCTTACATTTCTTTTTAACTGTATACCTCTTACCTTCCCGAGAGGCTTGATAGATAACATACAGGGCAAATTGGGCAGTTATGTGTGGGCTGATAGGGAAGCAAGAATGTCTTGGCAGAAATTGCGGCGCAAATTGGCAGATGGAGGGCTAGCATTACCAGACCTAAGGTTATATTGCATGACTTTCCAGTTTAAGAATTGTAGAGTGTTACTATGCACACCGGGGCACAGGGTGTTGGGTGGGTTGTTAGAGGAGATGGTTAAAGAGTGGGGTGCGAAAGGAAATTTGTATACATTTTGGGCAAAGACTTAAAAAAAAAAAGTAAAATTGAAGACGTTAAAGGCAGCACTAATTCTGTGGTTCAGAATAAGGAAAGCACTAGGAATTGGATACTATTCAGTGGAGGCGCCAATATGGGATTCACCAGGCATGCCGGAATGTTTGCAAGATCAATTAAGTACTCCACTTAGGAGGGCAGGAATAGAGTTTTGGGGGGATCTTATGATGATGAAAGAGATGGTGCCATGGGGAATATTGTGGGCAAAGATAGAGGATCCCACTCAAGATTTAAGTATCTGCAGTTACTGTCCTGAGGGAAGGCGAATAGGAACGAGACCGAAGTATTTGGGGAGTTTGAAAAAAAACTACAGAATGAAACCCCAATGAAGAAGGAAGTAAGTGACTGGTATCAAACATTGGTGTCTTTTTTAGAGAAAACAATCAAAGCACCCTATGAGATCTGGGATGGCATAATCGAGTTGTCGGAGCCACAGAAACTGTGGCAACTTTTTTTTTTTAATTATTTTTTTTTTAGTTTTAGTTTCAAACATACAAAACAGCTTCCACAGCCACTATACAAACAGCTATCTTTGTAATAGATATATACTCTCTCCTTGGTAGACATTACAATTCTGATTATCTGTTGTTACATCCAGTCGATACCTTTCATCCACAATTAGGCAGAGTACATTTGAGGAGCGCACTTTTATATTATATTTTGACCTCTCCTGTATAACAAATAGCATGTCAACAAAACGTCCCCCCTCCAACTGATCAGCCCCGTCGGGGGTTCTAGTGTCCCATCCAACAGCAGAGCATTAGAGAGATCTCTCTGCTACATAAAACACTCAGACTTTCCTCATATTCCCCCCCATGCACCGGGGAGGGTATTCTATCCTTTGGGTGTATATCTTAAATCTGCTAGTTCAAATCTATGTCAGCGCATGTTGTTATGGTCTCCTGAGGGTGTGCCAGTAGGTAGCATGTCAGTGGGGCCCAAATGTCACCAGGTCAAGATGCACAGGGTAGCAGCTCAGCGTATGTAGCAAGGCGTTCTTGGCATGTCACCAGATCAGTAATCCAGTCTTTGAATTTAGGCACCCGCCCTCTGCTCCATCTACAGGCCACTCATCTCTTGGCTATCAGTAAGGCAAAGGCTACATGGTGTATCGCCTGTATCGGTTTAAAATAGCTGAGCAAGGCCAGCAGTGGCGTGGGTTCTATGGGCGTATTTATCATCAGTGACATCGCTTCAAAGACCTGCGTCCAGTATACGTTCTTGCCTGGACACTCCCAGGCCAAATGCAGGAAGTCCCCCCCTAGGTGCACGACACCTGTCACACCTGTCAGAGTCCCTTAAATGGTAACTATACATTCTAGCTGGTGTGTAATATAGCCTATGAAAGGATTTATAATCTATTATTAGAAGCCTGCTACTGGACGACACACTCTCAGTTTGCAGACAGCAATAGTCCCACTGAACATCTGTCAGGGCAAAACCTAGTTCCTCCCCCATCGCGCGCGAGCCGGTGCAGCCGGTAATTTTCTCTGCATATGTACTGTCCCATAGATCAGGGAGACAAGTCGCTTAGCTGTCGCGCTTTTGAGTATCAGTTGTAATGGGGTTAACTCCTGCGGCTCATCGGGGAAACCCTGGGTGAGTGACCGTATCCCCTGCCTAAGTCTTATGTGTAGAAAAAAGTCCAGCGGGGTCCGCTCCAATCCCTGAAATATGTGTTCAGCTGTGCGAAACTGCCCATCATTGTACAAGTTCCCCATGTATGAATAACTGTGGCAACTTTTCTTTAAGTTGCTTTATAAAGTAGTTAAACCATTGAACTGAAAAAGGAATCCTTTTTTTATGGTCAACAGGCTCAAATGGACACCATATAAGTTAGCAAAGTTTGTAACAGCCATTGCCCCAAGATGTCATAGATGCGGTGCGCTGAGTGCTGATGACAGACACATGTTTTTTGAATGCCCTCTGTTAAAAGATTACTGGTCCACCGTGGAAAAGGCTATAAATGAAATTCTATGTGCCAACATAAAAATAAGCTTACCATTAATAATGTTGGGAGTAGAAGATAAGCCGATTTCGCCACTTACTAGGGATAAGCAGGGCCCTGCTCTTTTACCTGGTTCTCCTTGCTAGGCAAGAAATTTGTAGAAAATGGATATAAGCTGTCCCACTCCTCGGGATAGACTGGTTCCAGGCAGTAAAAAGCACTTGTAAAGAGGATACAGTTTTAGAGACTAATACGCATTCTAACATCTGGGAGGCTTTTCAGAATTGGAATGGCATAATAAGAACTAAAGAACTTAAGTGTATTAGTCCTATGATTACACCTTCGTGGAACGTGCAACCAGGGGACTGGATGGGCTCATGCACAAGACTATTGAGATATTGCACAAAGCTTGGGGAGCTACAGAATGGCTGGCAGGCTGTAATTTGCATACAATGGTGGTATGAGGACAAAAAGCATGTAAAACATTTCAAAACACCAATTCAGTGAATAATTAAGACACAACACACAATAAAAATCCAACACCAGTGTATATAAATAGGAAATATTTTTATCTTTACAATGACACCAAAATTAAAAGAATCCAATGTAGGGAACCTTAGATATGATTTTGTAAATCTGGTCATGCTAGTCCAAGAAAAAGTCAAAGATTCAGGCCAACTGTCATGGAGCCCTTTGCAACTACTCCTCATGATAGGCCTCGTTCAAAGGTTTTACCTTCTGACTTAGAAACGTTTATGAAGCTTTTCTTACCTGGGTCCCTCGAAGCTCTCAGACAGTCCAGATTCAGTGAGGGTTCGCTGGCTTGCCTTGCAATGAGCTCCCAGTCAAACCTATGAAAGTCAGACCTCTGGAGTTTTCCAGTGGGATGAACCAGAGACCCAGGTCGGCTCGCGGTTCAAGGTGGGAGGCTTGACCCTCACGGTTGGTCCCACTCACCTTTTCTACGTTCGAACGTAGAAACTTTTACGGATCTTTTTCTCCCAGGGTCCCTCGATGCTCTTCACCAGGCCAGATTCAGTGACATTTCATCGGCTTGGGGTTCAACCAGCTCCCGGTCAAATTCTGGAAGTCGGTTCTCCGGGGCTTATCAGTGGGACAAACCTTGAGGGCAGGCCGGTGGTTGTGGGTCCCCAGCTTGGTTGAGTTGTTCCACTTATGGAGCTTTTTTTCAAAGTTGTTCCAAAGTTCTCCAAACTTCTGGAACTTCTTCCTCAAGCTCCCTTTGAGGGTCCCAAAGTGTGCAAAGCTTACTACAAGGGTCTGGGAGTTCTGAGATGGTCCTTGAAAGTTTGGGGCTTGAATTCCCACAATCCACTTGGACAAAACCCTTACAAATCTACTGGTAGTACTCTAGTCTTGGGATTCTTGGTGGTGATGATCAAGGTGAGCTCTGTTAACGTGCAGCTTGCAGGAAGTACGCTCTTTAGTTAGGTCCACGGGGCTGTAGTTCCAGATTGTGCAGCAGGAGCAGTCTTCCAGAGTGCTGGGCCTGGCTTGGGAAAATCAAATTCCAGCATGAATCCTTCTTCTTTCCTTTGTTTCAAGCAGCAGATCTGAGAGTCACTCCCACTCTCAGATACTAATTCAGTGTTCCCTTGGATCACATAGGAGGGCACTACTGTCCAATGAGGTGCAGGGCAACAACCCATAGCATGACATATCCTCCAAAGTGTGGCGCAAGGGTCTTCCAAAAATAATTTTTTCTCCAAAATTCAGTATGGCTGAAGTCAGAGCACAGAGGCAAGAGCTGGCTAAACCATCCTTCAGGATGGCTCATGTCAATGATTTCCTTCACCCTGGCATCTGCACATTCCTTCCTTAAGCCTGCCATCTGGCTGAGTACAGAAGGTAGGTGTGTAAATGAAACTGGCTTCTTCTGCCTGTCCTCTCCTTCCTTTGAAGATCATTGTTTACAACCCTTCCCCTTGCTCTTGCATTCCTATGCATCAGAACCCTTTCCTCCCAGAATGGCTATTCACCCCAGGTGCCACTTATCAGTTCATCAAAGCAGCCTGGCTAATCCACTTAACTCTAACCAATCAGGACAGTTAACTGGAAGGCTGCGGTTTGGCTTACAGACAAGAAAGTCTTATAACTTCTTGTCTGTACATTTTAGGATACATTCGACAATAGCATATTGTTGGATTTATCAATACCATTGTACTGAGTCCTTGAATGATAGTTTTGTGTATTTCCTGTTGGGAGTTATTAACTCCTTGCCATGTTAACCTATATGGCTGGGGAAAATTAACTGGGCAATTTCTCGAACGCCAGGGCTTATAAAACACATTTTATAAGGGCCCTTCCTCTATCGACAGGACCTCGACCCATGGATTAGCAAGGGAAGAATGAAGGAATTTAGCATATTTAAAAATATTGCAAATCCTCACTACACAGAGCTCCTAACACAAAGGAAGATTCTGAGAAGCACTTTACTACTGTGAGGGTAGTGAAATGTGCAATTTCACTCTCCCCAAGGCATATAAAACCTATTTTATAAGGGTTCTCCTTACAAGTACCTGGCCCCCCACCATTGGGACACCTTGGAGAGACCCTGGGGGTACCTAATATGCCACACTATTGTAGTTTATTAATGTTTGAGTGCCACAAACACCAAAGTCAAGTTTGGGGAAAATGTACATTTTAAAAGCGGTCCTGTAACACAGGGCTACTTTTAAACTGGTCTCAGGTTTCAGCAGTGCACACATGCACGTACAGAAAGGGCTGTTGGACTCTAAACTGCTATACCCTAATATAAACTAGGGATTTAAAAGGTAGTTTAAATCCTCCTGCCCTGTTATGTACTAGGGCCTTATAAGGGAGAGCATACCAATCATAGGGGCTCCCTAGCCCATAGTGTACCCTGGTGTGTCTAGGTGTTTTCATTGTATTCTAAGTGTGATTTCAGTATAGCACTGTCCCTGGGCCTGGTTAGGCAGAGCCAAGGAACAGTCAGATTAATTTACCACCTGTATCAGTCAGCAAAGATATAGGGATGTCCTGGATACAGGATGACCATGCAGCAGTGTCCCTTTTCAATTGCATATTTGTCCTCATGTATGGTATGTTATTAGAATATTCTTATCAGAATATCATCAAAAATAAATATTGTTTCCTAAAGAGTGTTAAAAAAAATATTGCCCGATTGGAGATAATACAATATCTACACCTAATGAGATTCAACATTTGTCAGCAATGTTTAAGACATGATATTTGTGTCATGCGATGTCTGTATAAGATATTCTACCATACATCATGTACCAAATGTGGTAATACCTAAGCTGGTGTTTTAGGTAGGACATTTGAAGAGCTTATATTCAATGTTGTAAATTACTATGGACTCGTAAGCACTGCATTGAGTGTTGTCCTTTCCTGATTTTTTATTATTAACTACATCTGCCTTCTGCATTGATTCACTGACCTTGCCTATTTCTGCATGCTGGAAAACACGTTTATAGATATGGGGACTCAACTGGCAAACCTTTTTTTGTAAAATTCCTCGCACAGTTGCCCAGTCCTTAAGTTTTAAATTATTTGGGGCTATTACCGTTTAAAAACATAGGCACTACCTCTACTAAGTTTGAAATCAAATAATGTATCTGCAGGTGCTTTTTAATTGATTAGTTAGATCTGAAAATGTAAAGATGGATTCAAGTATTGCTTTATGAATTTTATGAGCCTCTGCCTATTAAGTAATTACTACATGGAATTGACCATGTTATTTCTGTACAACACACTACCAATACAAGTATGATTTATACCTTGATTGCTGAACATTAATACCACCTGACATTGTTTTGGTGACACCTTGGCCTGTGCAGAACATCATATTTCACATATGTGCCTAGTTTTCTTCCAGAATAATATAAAGCTGATAGTATTCTATTCTGCTAGCTTTGGTAAAAGAAAAAGCAGACATTTGAGCTACAATTAAAAATGATGCTGTGCCACACGTGCTGGTTTTGCTTTGATGAATTTTCAACAAGTGTCGCCATACAAAAAGAATGGTCATGTAAAATTATTAAGAAATAATAATAATAATGATAATAATAATAATTTCAGCAACTGGTTATTACACTGCCCAGTCCCTAGTTTTCTAATTTGTCCCTGCCAATAGAAACTCCTACTCAAGGAAACACAAGCAAGCGCATATCGGTTTTGGTCTTGTTGGGCCTTATAAGTGAGAGGGAGCTAAAATCCTTTGGTAAGGCAAACTTCGTATCATCACCTTTTTGATTTTCTCAGTGAAACACCCCACCGGTGAGTGATATGGGCAGTTGTGGTGCTCCGGTAGGTCCCCTTGCTGGTTATCTTTGTATTTCTCCCTTGACCAGAGTATGAGGGGTAGCTGATTTTTACATGATGAAGCTGTTGCTTTCAACATAACACATCTTTAATGTGTCCTGACCTCCTACAGACTCGCACAGACAACCTTTGGCTACAGAACAGAATGAAGGTCTTTAAACCAAATAAAACTGCTAACTAAAATGACACTACTTTCTGTTAGGTTTCATAACTTGAACTCTGGAGACCCTAGTGCTTGGAATGTCCCTTCTCTTAAATGTCCACATGAAGCTGCATGTGGTAGTGATTTGTTAGTCTCTACCACAATTATTATGAACCTGGTGATATGCGTAATGAAGCTTGTTTCTTTAGGACTATGTTGTCTAAACAGCTCTTTTGATAAATTTGCAAGTAAAATTTCCCTGACCTTTCTTGAATAAGTACTATTTCATTTGCATTGCATGCATAATGCAGTACTTCCTTATTTTATTTGGTCAAATTTTAACGTATATCCTCTTCTCTCCACTCCTATCAATGCCTTTATGTGTCTAAAATTCTGTCACTTTGCACATTGCACAGCACTCTCTGCTGAACCATGCCATTAACGTTGATTCCAATGTTTGATAATTATCTTGTAAGATTATTATTCTCCTCATATAATGACAGCATGCTTTTTATAGCTGTTTTCGATACATCATTTGCTACTTAGAGGCCCAATTATCTAATTCCCTTCCTTGGTGTGTAAAAAGGTGGCATAATATGTTTACCATCAATCCACCAAAGCCTGTCTCTACTACAAATGAGCATGTTTCCTTGCAATCTACTAAATAGCCTCACGATAATGCTTTCTAGAATTATAGCTGTCTTCTGAATAAAAGTGTCTGGTCACCTTGTTTTCAGTGACCTTGGTGTGGGCATTGACAGCTACATGGGTAGCTTCTGACGCACTTCATCACTGCCTCACCATTTTCCAGAGTATGCTAAGTGCAAATGTGTTAAATCTCAATTAAAAAAAAGACATGGAGTGTTTTCCACATCCTATCAAAGAAAGTCTTGAAAACCTTGTCAGAGAGCACACAAACATGATCTGGAATCAAAGAGGTTGAGAACAACACATCTGAAATATATAGATTGTTCAGACATTTCACAATTTCTGGGCTCTATGGGGCTAAGCAAGTATGTTTTATAATTTCTTTTAATACATGATCAAAGCTGTAACACATATGATACAAATATCCAAAAATGAACAATGATGAAATAGCATCTTTTAGCATAATTTAATATCTATATTGTAAAGCACAAACATATCACCCCTTAAGGTTTCAAGGCGCTGGGGGTAGTCGGGGAGATTAAGCGAGCTACTGCTCAGAGTCACATGATGCCGAGCTGAGCTGCCACCGGCGATCGAACTATGAGCCCTGTGCTCTGGAGTCAGTCGCTCTGGCCACATATATCCCTCATAACACTAGTTGACTTTCCATATCATAAAATTTACTTTGGCATTCAATTGTTAGCTACCAGGTCTGTCAGGAATTGAAAGTATTAAACCCAGTAAAAAGCCCTGCTGCCCCTCAGCAGCTGTACTGATTAACACTCTGATAAGTATCACCAGACCCAGCAACTGGGAAGAAACAGGGATAAGTAGGAAGAGAAAAATCGAGGGAAGGAGCTCACTTTCTGAGACTTTGTCAGTTTGCCTGCTTTGCTGATATGATTCGTACGTAAATCTGATCAGTTGTATAAAACAGAGTAGAAGGTCAGTAGTCATACCAGTTGGATGTAACATGTAGGTAACAGCAGAAACAAGGCTTACTTGTTCCAGCAGCAGATGAATCAATGACGAACCCGTAGCAGACCAAAAATATGGAAAAAATCCCAGGATGCTGCTGGACACACAGAGATAAGGCTTTTGAAGAAACAAGGGTTAACAGAGAGATAACCAAGAGGGCAATGCAGAGGATGTGACTAATGAAGGGAATAAGGGAACCTAAAGGGACAAACATCCAACAATGTGGAACACAAAATCAGGTAAGAACTATAAAGTGAGGATCGGAAATGCAATTGCAACCATGAAACTTGTTGCCAAGTAGTGAGCCAAGGCAGGCCACAAGGGGTCTAAATAGGGCTCAACTTTCCTGACCCAAAAAGGACCTCAGCCCAGGAAGTGAGTGAGCATGCATTCCCAGAAAGTTAGGGTCTAGTGATCCCACCCATCGTAAATTGTAAGCGTACCTTTATGGATCAGACTCTATGTTTCCACAGCCCCATTCTCCAGGGTTTGCAGTAAACAATGGCATCAACATACTGAAGATTATATCTTTCTGGACAATTTTTAAGTGTTGTGTTAACCTCATGAGCACGCTCTATCTTTGCACCCCTGCATGTCTTTCCATCTTTCTTTTGTTACTTTTTCTTTCATCGCTTTTTCTTTTTTCATTCTTTCCTCTTTCCATGCTTCTATATTTCCTTTTTCTTTCCAATTTATTTTCCTCCCTTTTATTTTCTTTCTTGCCTTCCTCTTTTTTCTTTACTTCCTTCATTCCTTTTTGCTTTCTTTCCTTTTTATTTATTACCTTCCTCTTTGTTTCGTTCTTTCTTTTTCTTATCTTTTCTTTCTTTCTTTCTTCTTTTCTTTTCTTTTCTAGGGGCTCGCAGGCAGTGGTGTTTTAGGTTTGTGTTGGCGAAAACATTTTAGTTTTACTGAAATTATGTGTAGACTATAGTAATTTATAGGGTTTTCAGCCAAACTTCAACCATTAGTCTGTGGGTCTGCCATTCATGCCCACTTCAACGATTGGTTGACATCACTATGAGTATGGTTTGCTGCCCTTTCACAAGGAGCATATCAAAATGAAAAGCGGTCCTCTCCAGTGCCAGGGAGTACTATGGCAATGTGTGCTTTTTCGAGACCAAAACAAAAATGTTGCCTTTAATCAATGTTTTGTTTAGATTGATAAGGACCTGGCAGCTTCCCAAACAATTAAGTTTTGCAAAAAAAATTGCAAAATAAAACAAGAATTGTGAAAAGGCTGGCGGTAAACACCAGAACAAACAGCTTTGCCAATGCTTTGCACCAAGAATGAAGACACCACCCTTTTAGGATATTAGGTAATATGTATTAGGTTATTTGGTTCAGGGACATCTTAAAAATCTGCTTGAATTGGGCCAGTCACCAGAACTACATACTAGAGACCAATACGTTTGCCTGTATCACTTAATGTTATTAGCAGAGATTAAGGCCTGAAGCTGCTCAGGTGAATACATTTATTTCAGACAGGTCTCAGGAGTAGAGCAAATGCTCCTATTTGATTCCAATTTATTCGGCAGTTGAGTTCATCAGAAGTCATCTCTTTATCCTCTGCTCCCTTAAATGTATATGAGTCTGAGTGATCTGGTATTTTAGTTGACAATTAAAGATGTGTGCTAATGATACCACGCTAGATGTAAGTTCGGACCTTTGGGGCTGAGTGCATCTGCTGGACCACTTCTAACTCCCTCATTCAAAAACAGACTTCTCACCATCCATGGCTGATGACGACAGAGAATAGGACTATTGCTCCTCTTTTGCTGATAGAATCTGTGTTAGCTATCCACCTATCCAGGTCCCCTTCCCTTTATCAGGAGAACCAATGACTTTGATTCTCACAAAACTGGGTTGGTAGTACTTGTTTACTCCATAGTTCAGTCCAGATGCTGTGCATTGGAACCTTCTGAGCAGGAGAATAAGTCTAACTGACTGAGGAAAACTTGTGGTTCTTGGAGCCACTACAGTGGTAAATGTGCTCAAAGAAAGGCAGACAGACAGTGACCAGTGATCATGAAAGAGCATTGGCCGCAGTCCAGTGAGAGATAGTATACTGGCCACTGAGGCTCAAAGTAGGTTGGCTGAGCAGGCTGGCAATTTCATGATGATCATAGATGTGTGGGGGGGAGGGTCTGCAGCAGGCGTAAGTGCAAGAAGTAGGGAAATACAGTGAGCTGTCATAAAGCAGCTACCCTCTACACATAGTAGAGATACACTTGCAAATGGTTCTGTGAATCAGATTAATTGATTTCAGTAATGTTGTATATTCCTGGTCGTTTCCATCATTTTCACACACCTTTTTTGGGCGGGGATGTACTGTACTGTTATGTTCTTTAGTAGCTCTTTGGATCTTTATATTTCTGCATTTAAGACTTTGGAAAAGGTTAAGAGAGTGATAAGCGCATGTTCAGCGAACTGTGGCAAGGTTTTTAAAATGTGGTTTTGGTTTATGTGTTCCCTTTAGGGCACAGCTATACTTTCATGTTTGTTGTTGCCATTATTTGCAATTTTCTTGATATCTGTCAGCACACTTAAATTGCTACTCAAACATAATGTTCGACTGAATGTGGCTGTTTACATGGATTGTGCTCCTAGGAGTGAAACAAAACAAATAAAAAAATGTATATTTTTAACAATCAAGCAGTTTTTCAACTCGTATGCTTTGCATACAATAGATCGCCCTATAAACTAATCTAGCATTTTTGATTCTTCTGATCAGGGTAAGCAGTGGCAAACTGCGAAAATAATGCTCTATAGGCGAAATGCTTATCCCATTTTGTTTTAGAAAGCCAAAAACTCACAGGCATCATTTTAATGGCTATTAGATTGGACAATAGTGTGTGAACAGAATAGTATTATTGTTCCTGAGAAGTTGACCCGCAGAAAATATCTGTTGTTTCTGTTTCCTAACAAAGTTACAGTAGAAAATAATTAATAGACACACAACCACACATAACAAACCCAATCTCTCTCTCTCTCCTGCTCTCTGCATCCCCTTTTCCGGGGACCCTCTAAGCAATGTCCGTGTCTTTCTTTGGTCACTAGACTTACTTGCGCCATGACCTAAGAAACAGTTTAATAAAAAGTTCAAGTAATTTTCTTGAGAACACGAAATGGCTATGCAGACATTAAAGATTTTATAACGAGTTCTTCAACAGCTGTATTTTCGAAAAAGGTGCGGCAAGTTAACCCTGAACAGAGATCCGAAAGTGTTTTCACACCTTGCATAGTTCAATGTTTAAGGTCCACAGGGGCTTATTTACAAGCCCCTTGCGACACTTGTGCGTCACTTTTCCCATGTTAAAAAGTGACGCAAAAGTGGCGCAAGTGGCTTGTAAATAAGCACCTCTGTTCCTAAGCGGCAAACATTCAGGTCAAATGAAATATGTATCTTCAGCTTTTAAGGGCAGAATAACCACATATATTTTGCTTAACCTTATCAAGTATCAAGTAAATAGAAAAAAACCGAATGATTGACAATTTTTTTTTTTTATGTTAGAATGTGCGATGTAGAATACCGCCAACATAAAACAACACAACGTTTTTGTATTAAAAATGAGAATACCTTCAACTACAAATATTAAAACAGTTATCAGAGTAATCTTATGTTAAGAAAAACAGAAATGAAAAAAATCGCAGCAAAAACACTACCTTTGGATAACATTTATAACAACTACTAAATGGCTATCAAACAATCACTTGTTTCAAAATGTCATAGACGTATACCATTAATAATGTACACGTTGCATGTTTTAGGCATAGAGAAATTCGGGTACAAAATAATTTCTGTTGTAACTGTGTAGCATGATGCTTTGTGTTGCTTTTTCATTTTAGCGCCCTATGCTATCATCTGCTGCCTGTAATAGAATTTGTCTTACTAATAAAATCACGTCAATAACAGACACATTTATGTACATTCATTTTTGGTTTCTATTTTCAGCTATCATTTTCATGTTATATTTTTCCTTTGCTTAGAGATATTTTTGGATATTCCATACAGAAGTGGTAGTCCCCATTTAGAATCATAGCTAATTGCTGATCCGCTATTTTCCACCATAAAAGAGCATTCAATTCCCCAAAATTCGTAAGAGAGAACAAATTAGCATATTGATGTCATCATCTCCTTTTTGATGTTTACAAGGTTACTGTTTCCTTGGAGTGCTGCTTAAATCTTTTGATATTTTCCAATATATGCATCCATAGTATTTGCATCCAGGCATTTACACTTCAACCCCTGAGCTGATCAGCTGTTTTTGCTGAAGCGGTGGTGTAGTGGTAACCTAGCAGCAGACAGAATCTAGTGCCTATCAAAAATACTACAGCACTGTATCCCATGCAAGTAATGTTGTTTCTTTCTAAAGTATTGCATCCTTAGTTTGTATGCTATCTCAAAAAGCCTCCTCTATAGTTCTAAAACCCTGCATTAAAAACTGTTTTTTGACTTAAAACGTCTGATTGTCCCCTACCTTTTTCTGTCAAATGATACTCCTGCTTCTCAACCCTACACACCACCTTTTGTAAACACTGTCTGCTCTGTCACGTCTTTGACTTAATTCCCAATTTTGCATTCCTGCAAATTGTCCACGTCTAATTTTAAACATGACAAAAAAAAATGGTTTCTAAGTTATGCCCCTGGATGCCAAATAGCTCATTTATTAAACCAACCAACTATCTGCATGAACTCACATGTTCACAGCCAGCGAATACACATGAATCTTATTAACCTAATCTACCACAAAGAAACCTAATTAAATGCATGGAATGGTTTCCATGAATGCACTATATTAAGCCAAATAAACAACAATAAACACTGGAGCAACCACTAACCTTATGCTCAAAGAAAAGCGTGCTTCCTGGTTTAAAGCGCTTCAATGAATCATATGGGGTAGTAAGCACTATATAAATGCAATGACAGTTACAATAGGAAGTAAGTCACATGGCTTTCGACATAGATAATTTCACTAGAGGTCACCTTGCTAAAATTATGGGGCCTCATTTATGAGAAATAACGCATCGCTGCGTGAAAGCAGCGATGTGTCACTTCTCAGTGCGCACTCCTTGCGACATTCCTGATGCGTCATATTTAATGTATGATGCATCATGTCGCAAGGAGTTACAGATACGTCAGTATTTCTGACGTATCTGTAAGCGCAAAAGTGACGCATTGCTGGAGTGTGTTACAAAAGTGACGCAACTCCAGCAATGCGTCCTTTCACATGGGGCAAGCCCCATGTGAAAGGGCCTGCGTCAGTCTTACGCCTGCTGTGAGTCAGGCGCAAGATTTTGACGCAACGGCATCCTAAAAGTGACGCAGTGAAATCTCATAGATTTCACTGCGTCACTTCTACGACCCTTCCTTGTGTCAGAACGCCCCCTTGCATACATTATACCTGGCGCAGGTATAATGTGGCGCAGGGGTTTACAAAGTGACGCATCTACCTAAATGCGTCACTTTGTAAATATGGCGCAACAAGGCGCATTTTTTACGCCACTGGTTGTGGGACCCCCTGAGAAGGCCTAGGGGGTCAGGGTGCTTCTACCCTGCCCCCTTTTTGAGTTCTACACATTTGTTTTTCTGCTTTCCTGTACCTCTCTCTACCGAGGCACAAGATGGCTGCCCACAATTTCTGTTTTGGAGTGTTGACAGACAGTGGCAGCCAATCAGCATGCAGCTCGTGCACGTAGAGGTACGCGTACGGGTAAGCTTACGGGTAAGCGTACAGTGAGCTCATATAGATATATATGTGTTTTTGAAGTTAATTTTCATAAAAACGACTGGAGCAATTTTCACCAAATATAGCAAAGGCACTTCTGCGTACCAGTCCCTACAATTTTGCCAAGTTTGGTGTAATTCCGTTCAGCGGTTTGGGCTGTAGCCTTGTCAGAACGTCCTATGGAAATTAACATGGAGAAACACGTTTTGAGACCCCCCTTTTTTCTCAGCCCCCACTTCACGAATCCCCCTGAAACTTTCAGGGAAGGAGCGCAGCGGACCTGGCCAAAATATTGGACAATTACACACAAATACCTCAACCGGCGCCAAAGTTATTCCCAATAGAATATTGCTGATTTCCTATGGTAGCTAGGTCCTAACTATATATACCTACTGGCTATCGCCAGTAGGTAATATATATATCTATATATATATATCTATATATATATATATATATATATAGATATATATATATAGATATATATATTACCTACTGGCGGTCGCCAGTAGGTATATATAGTTAGGATTTTTTCCCTATGGGATTTTTGAAAATTCTATGTCTAATAACTTTGGCGTTTGTGGACGGAATTGGCTGAAATTTTCAGGAAAATGGAACATTTTGTTTCTGAGCAGCCCCTGGAAATTTGGGGGGGGTTCGTCAAGGGGGGGCCGAGAAAAAAGGGGGGTCCCAAAACGTGTTTTTCCCATGTTAATTTCCATAGGGCGGTTGGCCTCACTTTTAGGCCGAACGGCTGAATGGATTTGCACGAAACTTGGCAAAATTGTAGGGACTGTTAGCCCGATGTGCCTTTGCTAGGTCTCAATATATGTGCTCCAGTGGATTTTGAGAAATTAACGTTCAAAAAAAGATATATATCTGTAAGCGCGCTCCGGGCAGCGCTCCGGTTCGCGTACCTGACGCGTAACGGAACTTCGCGTAGCGAAGCTGATTGGCTCTCTGGTGTCTGTCAACATTCTAAACAGTCCGGAGCGGCCGCCATCTTGTCTCTCGGTAGGATCGAGAGACAAGAGGAGGCCAAAACAAAGGGGGAAATGACCATAAGGGGACATAGTACATCCTCCCTGACCCCCTAGGTTTGATGTGGAGGCTTTAAAAGGGCCCCGCAGTGCAAAAAAAAAAAAAAAAATTTTGTTTTTTTGCGTGGGGAGCGCCCGGTCCACGAACCGGGAAGCGTTCTGGGGAGCGTACTATAAGGAAAAAAGAATGATAGACTTTTCAAATACTGTATGTTAATTGATTGTTGGTTTTGTTGATTATTTTTTAATTTCTTTATTTTTTAAGCAATTATTTATTATTGTGATTGTGTTTCAAAATTTAATAACATTTCTAACATTTCACTGTCTGAAATGTCGTCATTTTCATTGAACATAGCTTGTAATCTCTGAGTGTGTAAAATGTCCTCATTTTGAAGGAGGTCATCTACTGCTTGCACACATTGCAGTAGCTCTCTCATAAATTCTATATAATTTGGATCAATTAATTCTTGGCTGCTCTCTTGCAGGACAATTTGAAATGAAACTTTCTGTTCGCCTTCCATGTTGCCTGAAATTTGGATAAAAAAAAAATATATTAGTAGAGATAGGGCACTGTTGGGATTAATTTTAGATAGGCAGTTTTTATCAGTGAATTTATCTTTGGGCAGTGTATAGTATCATAGTGGAAGTAGGAATATAAAAAAGTGTATGTGATTTAACGTAAGTACATTCATAATTATACAAGAGAAACCTAACTCCATCCATAACTATAACAGAGAAGTCTATCTAAATCTATAACTACTACAGAGGGATAGTATATAACTATCAGAAAAAGTTTACCATATTAACTGATAGTGCACAATATACTTCAGTTTTTAAAATAACAACTTACCTTTACAAAGAAGTTGAAGTGATTAGTGAAAATCCAATTGAAATGTACACCAGGAAGTAGTAGTCAAAATGGCTGTGTTTCCTTCTCTTCCTTTATATATATTCAGGTATATAACCAATCAAATGTCAGGTAAAAAAAGTAGAAAATGAAAGTAACATTTTCATTGGTTGTCAATTCCAACACTTCAGATGTGTTTTGTGAAGTAATTTACCTCACGGTATTTAGAGAGGTCTACAGGCTAAATGGAATTTCAATCAAATTTGTGAAAATGATAGGGATTGGTATGTAGTATGAGCTAATCTATATTTGGTGAAAGTATCTCCAGTCGTTTTTCTGTAAATTACTTTCCCACCTTTTTTGATGGAGCGCTTCCCGGGGAGCGCCCCGGTACGCGAACTGGCGAGCGCCCCGGTACGCGAACCTGAAGCGTTACGGGAGTCCACCATTTTGTGTTTCGGTCGAATTAAGATACAAGATGGAGGGCAACTAATGTTCAGAATGGGTAGAAGGGGGCACGGTAGACTTATCTTGACCCCCTAGGTTTTCTGAGGGTGGCTGAGGAGGCCCATATGTGCGAGAAAAAAAAACATTTTTTTTAAAAATTTCGCGAGGTTAGCTTCCGGTTCGCGTACCGGGTAGCGCCCCGGGGAGCGTACTTTGTTGAAAATTAGTGAAAAAAGTTAGAGTAAAATAATAATTGTGAGTGATCAGATGTAGGGTAGCTCTGAGAAGAGCTTTTGGGTTTATGGTACATTTAGGTACTTATAAGTAGGTACCAATGCACAGTCTTAAATTCAGAATGAAAATTCTGTTGCCCTCATCTGAGAAGTGAACTCCATCTCCTCTGTAGATATCTTGCATGTAGTAACGCAAGTTATTGTTGTAGATGCAGCCCATTCCATGGTCTCTCATGTAAGCTGAAACAGATTTGTTTACATGCTTCCTCGATTTCTCAATTTGTGGACAAAATTGGTTCGACCACCTCCATTTCTGTCTTTGGCATATATTTGAATATACCAAGGCAGTTTGAGGAAAAAGTGCCATCAATTGCTCAAAGGTGTCCTTTAAAAGCATTTCCAGACCTACCCCAGTCAAAGTGCCCAAATCATTACCTCCACAGTGCACAATTAACAGGTCAGGTTTTGGCAAATGCATAAAGGTTTTCACCAATGGTATCAATTGGTGACATTTTAATCCTCTGTGGCCAAACCACTTAATTTCCACATCTTGTAAATTGAGGTTAGGTAAATTTATGTTATCAGCATACCTCTGAGCTCAGTAGATGTAACTATGCTCAACAATCCAGACAGAAAACATGGTGAGAGGAGGTTCTGCTGCAGTCAGATGAAGTGTGGCAATGAAATGGGAGTTGACAAAATAAGAGTTTAAAATGAAAAAAACTGTGGAGTTTCTGTGTTAATGAAGCAGTAACAGTGATTGGTGGATTTTGATTGCTGAAAACAGAAAGTTAGGGTGCATGGATGAGTTCTTTGAAAGATGTATTTTGAATGGTCAATAAAAAATCATTAAATGAAAGATTGCACTGGATATGCAGGTGCACTGAGAGTTCAGAGTTCAATTGAAACATTGTTGTGTGAACTTGCAAACACCAGAGGTCTTCCAAGAGGTGGTTGCTATGCAAAAAAGGCAGAGAGGGCAGAGGGGGGAAGGGTTTTGATTTGAAAAAAGTGAGGGAAGAGTTTTGATTGGGTGACATGAGAGATATGTGTGAAGAATTACAGCATTTCTGTGCTTTTGATAGCTGCAGACTCTGGAGTGCATACCTTTTGCTCTGCTAAAGACAAAGTGGTGTGTTTCTGAGACTGTTTTGAAACTCATAAAGTATTTGCTAAGGTGAGAAAAGATTTATTTAATTTAGATAGAGAATAGTGTGCTTTAAGGAGAAAATTATGAAGAAAGTTGTGTTTTTAAAATGTTGCTTTGCCTCAAGTGTTTTACAAATAGATTTTGTTTCTTTGAGAAATTGTAATTGGAGAAAATGTGAAGTATTAGTACTGACAGGGTGTTTTTGTGCATAGGAGCTGTGCAGTGTTTTCAAATTATGACTTGAAAATCGTTTTTGAGGAAAAGGAATGCTTTTAACATTTATGACAAGGACATAATGGTGTATGCTTCTTTATAAGGCATTTGAGTGTCTCTGATGTTATTTTTCCCATTTTAATGTAAGACCTTTCCCCGTGGTGCAAATTCTTTGTAAATATGCTCCCACCTGTGCTTGGCAAATTTAGATTTTGAATGTTTGAGTTACATAGCCATGTTAAAAGTGACCCTAAAATGCTGCAAAGGCAATCAAAAAACGCTTCCATGTGTCTTAAGGACATTTTCAGTCATTTCCCCATGTGCAGTGTTTTCAAATTATGACTTGAAAATCGTTTTTGAGGTAAAGGAATGCTTTTAACATTTATGACAAGGACATAATGGTGTCTGCTTCTTTATAAGGCATTGGAGTGTCTCTGATGTTATTTTTCCCATTTTAATGTAAGACCTTTCCCCGTGGTGCAAATTCCTTGTAAATATGCTCCCACCTGTGCTTGGCAAATTTAGATTTTGAATGTTTGAGTTACATAGCCATGTTAAAAGTGACCCTAAAATGCTGCAAAGGCAATCAAAAAACGCTTCCATGTGTCTTAAGGACATTTTAAGTCATTTCCCCATGTGCAGTGTTTTCAAATTATGACTTGAAAATCGTTTTTGAGGTAAAGGAATGCTTTTAACATTTATGACAAGGACATAATGGTGTCTGCTTCTTTATAAGGCATTGGAGTGTCTCTGATGTTGTTTTTCCCATTTTAATGTAAGACCTTTCCCCGTGGTGCAAATTCCTTGTAAATATGCTCCCACCTGTGCTTGGCAAATTTACATTTTGATAGTTTGAGTTACATAGCCATGTTAAAAGTGACCCAAAAATGCTGCAAAGGCAATCAAAAAACGCTTTCATGTGTCTTAAGGACATTTTAAGTCATTTCCCCATGTGCAGTGTTTTCAAATTAAGACTTGAAAATCGTTTTTGCGGAAAAGGAATGCTTTTAACATTTATGACAAGGACATAATGGTGTATGCTTCTTTATAAGGCATTTGAGTGTCTCTGATGTCATTTTTCCATTTTAATGTAAGACCTTTCCCCGTGGTGCAAATTCCTTGTAAATATGCTCCCACCTGTGCTTGGCAAATTTAGATTTTGATTGTTTAAGTTACATAGCCATGTTAAAAGTGACCCAAAAATGCTGCAAAGGCTTTAAAAAACGCTTTCATGTGTCTTAAGGACATTTTAATTCATTTCCCCATGAATGTAGGTAGGCCTCACCTTAAGCAAACCTCTGGATAGGCCACACCTTATCGTCATCCTGAATTAATCATTTAAAATGCTAGGGACAGATTTATGGTAGGTGTATGCCTCTTTTGCGCCACTGTGCGTCACTTTTGTGACGCAGTGGCGGTGCAAAAGATTTGCTATGTGGCGACAAAATTACAAATTGATGCATCTAGGCAGATGTGTCATGCTGTAAAAAAAACGTGCCACATGAAACCGATGCAGCAGTGATGCAAAAGATGCACCATGTTGCAAGACAGGCCTCACTTCATCTCCAACAAGATAAGAAGCTTAGGGATAGATTTATGATGACTGGTGCATCCCCAGGGATGTGCCAGTCATCCTGCGCCGCTGTTCCGCCACCCATGGTGCGCTGCATTTACAATGCGGCGCACCATGGGGCAAAAACAGCACAGATGCGTGACGCATCTGTGCCGTAAAGGTGGCGCATTGCTGGAGCTGCATCGCAAGTGCCATGCAGCTCCAGCAAGGCTCAGGGGTGCCCCATCTCCATTTAATCTGCAACCCTGAGTAGGCCTCACCTTAAGCAAACCTCTGGATAGGCCACACCTTATCGTCATCCTGAATCAATCATTTAACATATTAGGGACAGATTTATGATAGCCGTGTGCCTCTTTTGTGCCGCTGTGCGTCACTTTTGTGACGCAGCGGCGGTGCAAAAGATTTGCTATGTGGCGACATATTTAAAAATTGATGCATCTAGGCAGATGTGTCATGCTGTAAAGTCCTGTGCAACATGAAACCTGCGTCAGTTTTCATATAGGTGTTTTGTTGCAAGGTATGCATTAATTTGCAAGAAAGCCCTGTAAAACTAACACAGTGAAATTTAGAAGATTTCACTGACTCAGCTTTATAGCATTGCTGAATCAAATCATTACGCCTGTTTGAAACAGGCATAAGGAGTGATGCACCATGCAATGTGTGGCTTGCTCCTGTGCATTGCAGTAGACATGTTGCGCTTACGACGTGATTCCTGCAATGTGCTGCTTTTGCGGCACAGATGCGTGACGCATCTGTGCTGTTTTCACTCAATGGTGCTCCACATTGTAAATGCGGCACACCATGGGTGGCAGAGCAGCGGTGCACATTAACTGGTGCATCCCTGGGAATGCGTCAGTTAACATAAATCTGCCACTTTACATTTAAGTATGAGCAGGGGACACAGAGTTGGTGAGGCTTATCCAAGGTTAAGAAGAGAAGAGTCCTGTTCACTGAAAACTTGGACATAGGCCTTACCTCCTCAGCATCGCTGGTCATGGCTAAATAATAGCTGCAAAATGTTACTCTTGTTAAACAATTTTACTATTATAGTCTCTGAGATTTGTGCCTTACTCTGCAACATCTCATTGTTGTTCTCTTTCTTTAAAGATAACGACAACATCAACATGAGCGACAATCAGCAATCAGTTGATCTCGACCTCATAATTGAACTCGTAATTGAAACATCAGTGGAAGTAGATCCCTTGGATGATTTAAATCCTGAGGATGAAGAAGAACATGATGAGGATGCAGATTTGTCAGAATTGTATGACATAGGGTGAGAATCTGACGTGCTTGAGCCTATGGAACTATAAACATTTATTTTTTAAAATTTATAATAAATGAAAAGTAAAAATGTAAACCGTTTCATTTAAAATTAAAGACACCTTCAAAAACAGGTTATGTGTAGTGTCTTCAATAAAATATTAAAATATGCTCATAAAATTAGATCAGATTCACATATAAAACAGCACAGGTAAAATGAATATGAATTCCATTTCTTTTCTGCTATTTCTGTATTCTAAATTTGCCAAGCACTAAAAATGTCAAGTAGTGTGTTAAGTTTTTGATGACTGTTATTGATTTACTGTTTGGTAATAGTGGTTAATAACATTTTTTATTATATTTTACCACAGATTCAACTGCAGATCATTTCAAGATTTCAGCATGCCAACTAAAGAAAGACTTAGAAAGGCTGCAAAACGTCAAAGACAGCAGGTACATGATATAATGCAGCAGTCCTCTAACAAAAAAACTTGTCAAGTCACCAAGAAAGCACCGGGTAAGAGCACAAAAACATTTATAAGAAATATTTGTAGTAAAAAAAATATTACTACAGAAAATGTTTCAGTCCAGAAAAAGAGAAGCATTTTAAACGGAAAGGAAAGGCCAATCAAAAATGTTACTGCTAGAGCAAGAGATAACTCTGTGCATGATAGTAGAAGGAAACAACAGTTTAGGGACATTCGTAAACGAATGTTCCGCAACAGGATAATTGGCAATTTGTTAAAAAATATTAAGAAAGGTCAACAGAAAGTGGTTTTTTATAAGAGAAAAAAAAAGTTGAGAAAGTTATTGATCAGGCATTTGAAATTAAACGTAAGTTATTTATTTTGATAATCAATAGAATTAGGAAGCTAAACAAGGCAATTTATGAAATTCAAAAGAAATAGTAGATGGAAGAGAATAGTTAATCGTAGTAATTTTTGTGAAGTTTTTTCCGGAGAATGGATGCATAGTTCAAGTTGTGAGGCATTTTTTAATGAGGAGAGTTATTTCCAGGATAATGATTTGGTGCATGCAGTTGACACCAGTGGTCGAGCTTATGAAGTGAAAGATGGTTGTCCAGTTGAAAAAGAAAAACTTGTGACAACAGAGACAGAAGAGGTGTTAGGTAATGAGGTTTTAGGAAGACATCCTAAGGGTCCTGTGTACACCTGGAAGTGTAGTAGTATTTGCAGTGTGCGACAGGATTCCATCAATTTGCTTTGTGATTTTGTACGGACATTTAATAAGAAAAGTTTGAAGCAGAAAATGAAGTTGTTGCAAGAATTAGATCCTTGCAGAGTGAGAGAAGTGACAGGTTTGCATGGTCATTCACTGGCTTGTCTTTCCAGGAGAGTATGCCAGAGTGTTTTTCATCATTTCAGGATGCTAGCAGTGCATCATAATAAAGTGAGGAAATTAGTTAGAATGTTGTATTATGCTAAGAGTCCAGCAATTATGCTTAAACAATTATGCGCTGCTCTTTTGCATGGTTCTGAAATAGATGTGAAGAATATTTGTGCAGAAATTGAGTTTTGTTACTTTGGAAGTAAAGAGGAGAATGTTGAAATTGACCAAGAAGAAGAGGGTAATGTGGAAGATAGTGTACAGGTTTCCAGTACAGATAATTTTCAGAGGGAAATTGCGACGTTTCAGGTGAAATCAAGTGAGAGGCCTAATTTCACTTGTGTGTGTTGTCGACGCACTTATTATAAGAATCAGACTAAGTTAGTGGATTTATATGCAAAAAGTGAAAGGGAAAATAATAGTGAATGGAAGGATTTCACAACATATTTGATGGTAGAAAATTGTTTTGATTTGGGATCGGATCAACGTGTGTGTACTTATTGTTGTAGCAAATTAAATCAAAACCAGATGCCTGCTAGAGCAGTTCATAATAATCTGGAATTGGTTGAGATTCCTTCTGAATTGAAGGATTTAAATACTTATGAATCTATTTTGATTCAAAGTATCCATCCCTTTCAGGCTATTGTAAGAATGGAGCCAAAGACAGGGAAATTGCCTCCATCAGATTTACAGAGAGGATTAAAGGGAAGAGTTGTTTATTTGCCTCTAGATTTGAAGAAAAACATTAACACAATTGGAGTAGAAAAAGTGGAAGAGGACCCTCTGGTTATCTTAGTTAATGGGGTTCCGACAAAGAATAAGAAAATATGGCAAGATTTAGTGAATGTTAGGAAAGTCAAAAAGGCAACATTGTACTTGAAAAAAAATAATAAGTACTATAAGAATATATATGTTGCAGAAGAGGAAGTAAGTGAGGAAGAGGATAGCGATTTGTGTGCTGGTCAAATTGAGAAAGTAGAACCCTCTACTAGTGAAGAAATATATGAACATTATAGTGTTCATCCTTTGCATTCCAAGGAAGTCATGGGGAATGCTATTGAGTTGTTTCAAATGAAACAAGCCAAAGGGAGTCCCATTAGTGTTTGGGAGGAAAGTTTGGAAGCTCGGTGTTTCCCACAGCTTTTTCCAACAGGTCAGGGAGGAAGATATGATGAGCGACCTCATCAAATTCCTGCTTCTGAATACCGGACTTTGCGATTGTATGCAGGAGATGCTAGGTTTCGACAATGTATTCCCTATTTGTTTCATCTCCTGTTTGAAAGCGATCTGTCTGGACTGTCATATGCAGTGAACCACATCTTGAAAAGTGGTATACACATGCAAAACATCTCGGCAAGTGACTTTATGGATAAAGTCAATGTCCAAGGCAGTATTTTGGATTCTCACCTGATTAATCTCATGGCGTGTCAGCGTGGTACTAATGAGTACTGGTACCGTCGTCATGGTGATTTAAAATGTATGCTGAGGAACTTAGGAACTCCCACATGGTTCCTCACTCTGAGCTGTGCCGAGTATGGCTGGGAAGACTTACTTGAATTTCTACGAGAGGCAAATGGAAACATCGAAAACATCGAATTCAAGACACCTGGAGAACTGTGCTCTTTGGATCCAGTCAATGTATGCCGGTACTTCAATCATAGATTTGAAGCTATGATGTCTTTCATCATGAATAAGAAGAATCCACCTCTTGGAGAGGTGTTGGATTTCTTCTGGAGAAAGAAGTACCAAGCAAGAGGTGCTCCTCACATACATATGCTGTTGTGGATCAAGGATGCACCTAAATTTGGAACAGATCCAGAAGACTCAGTGATGAGTTTCATACACCAGTATTCTACGTGTGCTGTTCCAAACGCAAAGGAGAAGAAAAGCCTAAGAGAAAAAGTTCTACGTTTCCAAAGCCATCGTTGTGGAAAGTACTGTCGTCGTAAATTCCGAAACAAGGACAAGTTCTACACCAAATGTCGTTTCGGCTTTCCACGACCGGTGATTTCTAAAGGAAGAGTAAACAGTTTGATGTCTTCGCTGCGACATAATGTGATGAAGAAATCACCTAAAAACACATACAATTTGAAGAGGAACGAAGAGTCCAAGTACATCAACGACTACAACCCGGTGATTTTGTCCATGTGGAATGCTAACATGGATATACAGTTTGTGGCTGATAACTGTATGGCTGTGGCTCGGTATGTGACATCTTACATCACCAAAAAAGAGAAGACAGAATTGAAGGATATGTGGGAGGACATTTCCCATGAAAAGAGCCTCAGTAAGAAGTTGTACAGTTTCAGTCTGAAGATGTTGTCGCATCGAGAAATCAGAGCTTACGAAGGTTCTGACAGGTTGTCTTAAGCAAGTCTCTATGCTAAATCTAGGAGTATCGTTTGGGCGAGTCTTGGTCTTGCTGCAACGCGTAATCGAGTTCTGAAACCTGTGCGGGAAATTGAGTATTTGGCGGAAAAGGAGCCAAACAGTACCGACATTTTGAAGAGCAACATGTTGGATACATATTATCCAAATCGAAGCAGTCACCTCGAGAATGTTTGTCTGTATGAGGTTCTTCAAAATTACATATTCAAGAGGAACATCAAAGAAGATACTGAGAAAGGAGTGTATGCTGTAATTGGAAGTGAGGGATGTCTGGTCAAGCAAAGAAAATGCCACTTGGTAAACCATCGAAAATTGAGTGGCGAATCTCCTGAAAAAAAGGAGTTTTTCTATTTAGCACTTTTGCAACTTTTCAAGCCTTGGCGTGCAGAAGAGGAACTGCTTGGAGATTTCCTCTGTTACTAAGACTCTTTCACTGCCGCCAAGGAGACCATAGAATGTCCTGCTTTTCCCAAATATGTAGAAATGTTGAATGTGGAAATCGAGCAGGAAGCAACGATTGCAGCCGAGATTGCCAGAGACAGTTCTCAGGACAGTCAGAGTTCTGCTTCATTGAGTCAGGATCCACTAGGAGGACCTGTTATCGAAAATGAAGCTGCCACTGCTATGAATGAAGTGGAAAGAGCCATGGCACATGCTCAGGAGGATGCGGTTAACTTAGAAGAGTTGGAAAGACAACTCAACGTTGAGCAGAGGAAAATATATGACGAAGTTACCATGCAAATTGATCATGGATTAAGTCATGAGAAGAAAGAGTGCTCATGTACGTCATTGAAGCCTGTCCGACTCTACGTGAGTGGAGAAGCGGGAACTGGAAAAAGTTTCCTTATTAAAGCAATTTCATGTTATTTGTAGGAAAGGACTGAGTCATCGCTGTCTTGTGTTGTCACCGCTCCAACTGGACTGGCAGCACATAACATTAAAGGGATTACTTTACATCGATTACTGATGCTGCCAGTGGAGCATGACAACAAATTACAATATCACAAGCTATCTGGAGATGCTTGTTGTGAAGTTTCAAGAATCTTGAGGAAAATGAAACTTCTTATCATTGATGAAGTAAGCATGGTTTCCAATGTCATGCTTGCCTTTGTGCATTTGAGAATGCAAGAAGTTCTCAAAACAGAGTATGATGTGTTATTTGGTGGCAAACACATCATTGTTTTCGGAGATCTTCTGCAGCTGACACCAGTGAAAGGGCAATCTGTGTTCAAAATGCTCACGCATGAAGATACCAGGAAGTGCCTAGGGAGCATTGGCAACGTCAATATATGGTTAAACTTCAATTATGCTGAACTGCATGAAAATATGCGTCAGGCGAAGGATGAAGTTTACAAGAATATTCTACAAGATGTTAGAATAGGAAAAGTGACCGAGCATGGGAAAGAAGCTTTACATGCACGATTACTGTCAAATTTATATCCAGAACAAGATGTCGTGCCTGAGAATATTTTTCAGAAAATTACTGAGAAGAAATCTGGAATATGTTTGATGCCAACTCTTGCAGAATGTGCCATCTTCAACAACAAAATGTTGAATTTAGAAAAGCAAGAGATTGTGAAACTGGAAGCTATTGACAGAGTAGAGCATATGGGATCAACAATTATTTTGTCTGAGAATTTGAAATCAAAATTGGATTCATTAGAGAAGACTATATCTAAAACTGCAGGTTTTGAAAAGAGTCTGAATGTGTGCTTAAACTGCCGTATAATTTTAAGAAGGAATTTACATGTTGAAAGAGGTCTGGTAAATGGATCAATGGGTAATGTTGTTGATTTTGTGAAATACAGAAATAGAGATGGAATTGAATTTTTCAAAATTAAATTTGATGGCATTGAGGAAGTACAGCTAATTGGTCGTTGTTCTGCTAGATTTTTGCTTGTAAAAGACTTATATGTTCGCCGTAAGCAGTTTCCTGTTTGCTTGGCATATGCGGTGACAATCCATAAATCGCAAGGTTTAAGTGTAGACAGTGCATTGGTGAATATTGGCAGTTCTGTGTTCAAGGAGGGTATGGCATATGTGGCATTGTCAAGAGTTAGAACTTTATCGGGATTGTACTTGATTGAGTGTGATGTCACAAACATTTGTGCGGATCTAGATTGTGTTAAGGAATACAATAGGTTGAGAAGAGAGTATGCGCCACATTTGCCTCAATATCCTTTGTTTGAGAAACGTGTGGTAGGCCGGAAACGAAGAAATGTGACCAATACTGGGGAGGTTGTAGCAAAAAGACGAAAAGTCGATGAACCTGAAATTATAAGCAGAAACAGAAAGGATTCTGTTGAAGATGTTGTTGGTTTTCAATTTGAAAACACTTCTGGTGTCAACTGCTATGCTAATGTAGTGGTTAATGTTTTGTTTTCTCTAGAAAATGTAAAAGAAGAGATTGTGGTCAATTCTGATCAAAGATTATGCAGTTTGTTAAATTCTGTGTTAGAGAAATGTAGCACTGATAGAACAAAAATAGAAAGTGTGTCTGAAATTCGAAATCTGTTAGACAGATGTTCAGGCCAAACACAATTCTCTCAAAATATTCAGCAAGATTGTCAGGAGTTTTTAATGTATATGCTTGATGTATTGCATGCTGAAGGTGTAGATGTAGATCACCTGTTTGGGCTTTCTTATCAATGGCAGCATGACTGCGAGAACTGTAGGGTATCAAGTACTACTAGTGTAGACTCAGAAAGATTTATATATTTAACTTTGCCAGACAGTAAATCAGTCTCCTTTAATAAGCTAGTAAAAGCAGCTGATCACAACATGGAATGTAGCCAATGTAAATCTGAAATGATGTCAACATTATTTATACGAACATATGGCCAGTATGTCATTTTAATGTTCCAACGATGTAGGCCTGATGGAACAAAATTGACAACTTTAATTAAAAATGTTGTGGCTTCACAGTTGTCAATATCAGGAAGGACTTTTGTAACTGTAGCAATTATATATCATGACGGTCCTTCAATAACATCAGGACATTACACAGCTTATTTAAAGTCTAGAAATGGCTGGTCATTCTGCAACGATTCTGTTTTAATTTTCAAAAAAAAATTGCCGTATGACCTTAAAAATTCTTACCTGGTGTTTTTAAAACCAAAATTTTAGGGAAAGAATCTCGGGATGTGCTCTGAGGAATTTCAAGAAGTTCTAAAGGCTCCTACACGATTTGGCCTTGAGGATAAGTGTAGTACAGAGACATAACTTCTTACCATAACACTGGACGTCATGGAAAAATAAGTGCACTTTGAATGAGTTCAGAAAAACTATTTCTTTTTATAAGCTAATTCAAGCAGCCAATCAAAACATGGAGTAGAGGGAATGTAAGTCTGCAATGCTGTCTACTGTTTTATATTGCTTTGTGATTAAAAGTGATGTAGAGAATTAAATAATTGTAGTAGTCATAGAGGTAGTGTAAGTCTGCTTCATAGTAAGCAGTATCAGTGTCATAGGAAATGTAGAACATGAGTGAGCAAGAAGGGTAAGATATTAGTAGTCCAGGATTGTGAAAATGATCTTCAACATTTTAATTCTGAAAGTTGCGGAAATACAACATGACGGGATTGGCTTACAAGAATTCCAAGAGTTATAAATGGCTCTGACATGATTTGGCCTTGTGGAAACGTGTGGTAGAGAGCGAGAAGTCATTTATTGTATGTAACATATTTTTCAAAACGATGGAGGTTTTCTTTCAGAAAGTGGCGGGCTGAAAGTAATAACAGCACAACAGAGTGTAAGCTGTTCATAGGACATCCTTCGACGTCATGGAAAGTAAGTTAACTTTAAGGAGTTCTGAATTCTGATTTGTTATGTTGTATGGGTTTTTTAAACACAATCATTTTGATTGTGTTTTTTTTCCCCGCTGTTATATGATGAATACCTTCAAGTCACTGTTTTTAGTGAAATTTGATACATTCTGAGAACAGGAAAAATAAACCATTTAACATGTATAATTAATTCTTTACTGTTTGCATTTATGATGTACATGTAGAACTGTGTAGGAGGCATGGAGAAGGTGAGGCTTCTGTAAGTGTCAAAGTTGTTGCATACAGTGCTCATATTCTACGTAGTCTTTCATATGATAGACTACATTTCCACAATGAGATACCTAAGCAAAGGAAACACAGGTGATATGATTGTGGAATGAGCAAAAAAAATTGCACGTTTTTCAATTATATTACCTGTGTTTCCTAACATTACACATCACATTGTGTAGATGAGGTTTAGGCCTGTTCCTGGAGACAGAGGAGGTCTGACATTTGTTCAAGAGTGCAGTGGACATGACTCACTTCGTTGGTAGGCCTGCACATGTATTATCTCCTCTGTATTCTTCAACAAACCTAAATTTCATCTGCAACTCTGAGTAGGACTTACCTGAAACAAATCTGTGGATAGGTTACACCTTATCGGCATCTTGAAACAATCATTTAAAATGTTAGGGTCAGATTTATGATGGCCGTGCGCCTCTTTTGCTCCGCTGTGGGTCACTTTTGTGTAAAAGATGCACCATGTTGCAAGATAGGTTTCAGTTCATCTCCAGCAAGATATCATCAGTTTAAAATGTATATAATTAGCACTGTGTAGGGGGCATGCAGAAGCTGAAGCTTTTGTAAGTGTCAAAGTTGTTGCATGCAGTGCTGCACTTCTGGGTACTGTTTCATATGCTGCACTACATCTGCACTATGAGATACCTAAGCAAAGGCAACACAGGTGATGTGATTGTGAAATGAGGAAAAGAAACTCCACATTTTTCAATTACATCACCTGTGTTTCCTAAGTTTACGAATGACATTGTGCAGATGAAGTTTAGGTCTGTCCACGGACACAGAAGAGGTCTGGCCTTTGTTCAAGAGTGAAGTGGACATGACTTACTTCATTGGTAGGCCTTCACATGTATTATCTCCTCTGTATTCTTCAACAAGCATAAATTTGATATGCAATCCTGAGTAGGCCTCACCTTAAACAAACCTCTGGAGAGGCCACACCTTATCGTCATCCTGAATCAATCATTTCAAATGTTAGGGACAGATTTATGATAGGTGTATGCCTCTTTTGCGCCACTGTGCGTCACTTTTGTGATGCAGCGGCTGTGCAAAAGATTTGCTATGAGGCGACAAAATTACAAATTGATGTATCTAGGCAGATGTGTCATGCTGTAAAAAACCTGTGCCACATGAAACCGATGCAGCAGTGATGCAAAAGATGCACCATGTTGCAAGACAGGCCTGACTTCATCTCCAACAAGATAAGAAGCTAAGTCTTCTGTAAATGTCAAAATTGTTGTATATACTGCTCAACTTCTATGTACTCTTTGATATGCTAGACTCCATCTGCACTATGAGATACCTAACCAAAGGCAACACAGGTGATGTGATTGTGAAATGAGGAAAAGAAACTCCACATTTTTCAATTACATCACCAGTGTTTCCTAAGTTTACGAATGACATTGTGCAGATGAACTTTAGGTCTGTCCACGGACACAGAAGAGGTCTGGCCTTTGTTCAAGAGTGAAGTGGACATGACTTACTTCATTGGTAGGCCTTCACATGTATTATGTCCTCTGTTCTCTTCAACAACTCGAAATTTCATTTGGAACCCTGAGTAGGCCTCACCTCAAACAAACCTCTAGATAGGACACATCTTATTGGCATCCTGAAACAATCATTTAAAATGTTAGTGTCTTGCGACACTTTTGTGAGACAACAGCAGTGCAAAAGATGCACCATGTTTTAAGATAGGCCTCACTTCATCTGCATCAAGATACTGTTAGTTTAAAATGTATATCTTTAGGACTGTGTAGGGGGCCTGGAGAAGCAGAAGCTTCTGTAAGTGTTAAAGTTGTTGAAAAACTGTTTGTCCTTCAATCTTTTCCCTTGTCTTTTCTAATTTTTAAATACATGTTTTAATATTTTTCAAATGTTTGTTCTCTCTTTCACAGATTGAAAGTATAAAAATAAAAAGTGAGTAAGTTAACGACAATTATAAGGTAAATGTTTTGTACTCTTTTCGTTACATTTCTATCACATTCACCTACTATTAGTTCCACAGCTTCATTTCTTTAACCCTCAGTTTCCTGCCTTTGCTACTTTCCTCATTCCTTTCTCTATTACCTACTTACTCAACTCCTTCCACTCTTTTTCTCAGTCCCTCTCTTCTCATAGTTCCTCACACTTGTTCACTCACTCCGTCTCTATTACTCTTAGTGTCTTTGACTGATCACTCTTTCACTACTTGTTCATAATGCTTTCTCTGTGTAGTTGAAGCACACTAAGGGGCATATTATGAACACAGCCAATAAAATTATTGCTGTTTTTATTGGCAGAAAACTGCTACAAAAGTGGTTTTAGCGGCAGTTTTCTGCCGCAAAAGCGGCTTTAGCGACACATTTCTGCCGATAAAAGCTGCAAAACTTTTATTGGCTATGTTGATGATATGGCTCTATGTTATTTACATTTCTTTGCTGTTTCAATTAATCTTTTTCTGTTATTTTTTCTTTTCTGTTTTCTGTTTTTTCTCTCTGTTATTCCACATGTTTTAATCTTATTTTGAACATTCACTCACATTCTCCAAGAAACTCTTCTTTGTTATTGTTCTACTCTCTTTTTTTTCTTTCACTTCCTTTTTTATTTTGTTTTTCACAATTATACCCTCTTCCATCTTTTCTTCGGTAAATAGATCTATTAAACAGTATCTCTGGTTTACTCCCTATAGCTGTCTTTCTTTTAACATTACTCTCTGTTTACTTCCCTTATACTAACTCTTCATTTTTTTTTTTTTGATTCGCTCCCGTTTCGCGAACCGGGAAGCTAACGGGGAAGCGAACCAAAAGGAATAGAGCTTGCCAGACTGCTAAACATTCTAGCAATTTTTTTTGAAAGGGGAGGTAGTTCTGAAAATAACTTTTTTTTAAATGTTTTTGTTGTTTTATATTTTTTTTTATTTTTCTGAACATTTTTTGTTTTTTTTGTATTTTTTGAACAGTTTTATGTTTTTTGTTTTTTTTTGATGGAGGGGAAACAACAAAAAACAGGCATTGGAAACGGCTCAACAGGAGCAAAAAAAAAAATTACTGTCTGGGGCGTTTAGGGCAGTTGTGATTTTCATAAGCTCGGTTGATTAAGGTAATACTCATATTGCCACAAGACAGTAATGCACCACAATACAAGCAGGTAAACTTCATATGGACAAAGTTTTCCTGAATGTTTGGCACGGTTTCCCGTGCCTCTGCTGCTGTCAAAGATATCTGTGATGATGACCTGGCCACAGGAGTTGTTGGGTTGTCCTGCTGGTCACGCATCTCTGCCCGGCTGTAGTTTAATGGATGCCACCTGCTCATATGACGATGCATGGTGTAGTTACCGAAGCTGTATTTTTTTAAGGTGCCTCTAGATAACTTCTCCTTACATATGAGGCAGGTGACATATCTGGCATTTACTTTCTTCTGCCCTTCAGGGATCGAAAAATACTGCCAAATAAAACTGGTTTTCCGATGAGAAACCCGGGGCTGCTCTTCTAAAAACTGTGGTCCTTCTGTCTCCTCTTCCTCTTGCTCATCCTCTTCCTCCTCTGTGTTGCTGATGAACTGGGGAGGTGGTCCTCTCTTCCCATGAGGAGGTGGTGGTGGTGGTGGGGGTCCACCAGCTGAAGCTACCAATGAAGCCATTGCTGAACTATCAAAAAAGGTCTTCCTCTCACAAAGATGAAAGTCAGAGTGAGGAAAGAAGGAGGGGTTTTCATCATTTGGGAAAAACAATAGTTATAAACCAATGAAAAGTGTTAAATTATAGGTCACCTGACCTAGCCTTACATCATTATGAAACCAAAAGTGAAATGAACCAATGAAAAGTTTTATTAACAAGTCACATGACCTGTTACGCTTATGTTACGCGCTGCGGAACGCGCCCCGGATCGCTTTCGGGTCGCTGCGCTTCACGCCTCGGTTCGCGCTCCGGAGCACTTCCGGATGCGCTAACGCGGCGCGTCATAAGACGCATTACGCGGCAACGCGATACGTCGTGCTTTCGCGACGCGCCCCTGATCCCTTCCGGGGAGCTGCGCTTCGCGTCTCAGTTCGCGTACCGGAGCACTTCCGGGTGCACTAACGCGGCGCGTCATAAGACGCATTACGCGACAACATGATACGTCGCGCTTCCGCGACGCGTCACGATGTTGATTTCTAACGCGGCAGTTGCGCAAACGGAACGTTTACCGGTTCGCGGACCGGGTCGCGGCATCAAATTGAGCTAACGGGAAGCTTCCCGGTTCGCGAACCGGGAGCGAAGAAAAAAAAAAAAAAATTATTAATAAACATATAACATATATTTTTGGATTTCAAGAAGAATACATTTTACAGCTACAGATATTAGCTTTTAAAAAACCAATGAAATTCACTGAAAAAACCATAGGTTATAGACCATATATAGTTAGGAATTAGCATTTACAAAACCTTGAAAATTCACTGAAAAAACCATAGGTTATAGACCATATATAGTTAGGAATTAGCATTTAAAAAACCTTATTTTACTCACACAAAACTATTGAAATTCCATATATAGTTAGTTGTACTAACTATATATCGCGCACCCGCAATCCACTGCTGATCATGTCACATATTACATCATTCATGACATGGTCAGTGACATCACTGATGACATCACTGATGACATCTCAAATGACATCACTGATGACATCACTGATGACATCTCAAATGACATCACTGATGACATCACTGATGTCATCTCAAATGACATCACTGATGACATCACTGATGACATCTCAAATGACATCTCAAATGACATCACTGATGACATCTCATTTGACATCACTGATGACATCACTGATGACATCTCAAATGACATCACTGATGACATCACTGATGACATCACTGATGACATCTCAAATGACATCACTGATGACATCACTGATGACATCTCATTTGACATTACTGATCACATCACTGATGACATCATTCATGTGATATTATGATGAACCTCTTCAGACTCTTATATAATCTTAGATACACTCAGTATAAACATACACTCACAGACTGTCACTCATCCATGGAGTTACTCACACACCTAGTCAGTCATGCAAAGAATCAATCACACCTCCATTTCCTCAACTATACAGTTATACACACCTTACTTATTCAAACATATACTAAAACATATTTACTCACTTATACAATCCTGGATACAAGTTCACAATGATCCATACAGCCACTCACACATTCACTGGCTCTTATGCACAGTTATTTATATATGTCAACTCTCACATGTACTGTATTTTACATATGTACTTACTTTGACATGTAGCACTGAGATATCCATTCACTCACCAATACACTCATGCACACAGTCAACTGCCCATACAGCTGTTTCCACATGCACTTTTGAACCCATACATCTAGTGAATCAACTGCTCACACATCTATGCAGAGAGTCATACACCTCCCAGCCACCCACACACACACTCAGTCTCCCATCAATAACCCATATAGTTAATCATATAGCTACTGATCAACACATGCAGCAGTTTACAGAACAACAGACATAATGATGCACAAATTAAGACAGTTTAGTCACTAACCCATGCACTCAGTGAGACATATTTAATCAGTCACTCATACAGTCAGTCATGCCCCTACTAAATCCTTCATCAAGACACGTATACATCCACTCATTCTTCAATATGTAAGACATATTTTAACTTTACAGAAAAATACAGTCACTGGATGTTGTCATCAGTGATGTCATCAGTGATGTCATTTGAGATGTCATCAGTGATGTCATCAGTGATGTCATTTGAGATGTCATCAGTGATGTCATCAGTGATGTCACTGACCATGTCATGAATGATGTAATATGTGACATGATCAGCAGTGGATTGCGGGTGCGCGATATATAGTTAGTACAACTAACTATATATGGAATTTCAATGGTTTTGTGTGAGTAAAATAAGGTTTTTTAAATGCTAATTCCTAACTATATATGGTCTATAACCTATGGTTTTTTCAGTGAATTTTCAAGGTTTTGTAAATGCTAATTCCTAACTATATATGGTCTATAACCTATGGTTTTTTCAGTGAATATATATATATATATATATATATATATATATATATATATATATATATATATATATTTATATATATATATATATATATATATATATATATATATATATATATATATATATATATATATATCCATCCATACTAATATTATAAAGAGAGAGCCCAAACCTTTGTGGCGGGTAATCTTAGTAACCACAGCACCAATCACAATACCCAATACAGCGTTGGAAAGGGCAGTTGCAGCAGAAGGATATAGGCTATGCAGACGGCCACCATATACATTTAAAAGGTAAAAGAACCGTGCCAGCAAAGTAGTCCCTTGTGGGCGTGTCTGCGTTCTGCTGTGGGCGTTTGCTGGGGGCGTGACAAACACTGGGGGCGTGTGGTACGTTCCGCCCTTCATGCCATGTGAGTCGTAATTGCGCCGCATCAAGGGGCACGCTGGGGGCGTGACACACTGGGGCCGTGACACGCTGAGGCCGTGACAAACGCTGTGGGCGTGTGTCCGCCATTCATGCCATGTGAAGCGCCAATTACGCAATTGCACCGCATCAAGGGGCACGCTGGGGGCGTGACAAACGCTGGGGGCATGTGCTACGTTCCTCACTTCATGCCATCTGGGGGGTACATTATTCAGATCGTCTGCTGTGGCTGTGTGCTGGGGGCGCTACAAAGGCGTTCACCTCAAAGCTTGGTAAGTAACCATTCGCAAGAGTCCCTTGGGGGACTAATCGTTGGCTCACACATACTGGGGGTGCCGAATGCAGTAGGTGCCTTGGCCTGGGTGCTTCTGAAAGGGCCGAACGCAGTGTGTGGCTTGGACTGGGTGCGTCTAAAAAGCACTCGGGCCAAAGAGCGTCGGTATGGGTCATAAAAAAATAAGAACAGCGGGAAACAATCATTCAAGAATCACACAATTCTAATTGTTAGACGGTCACCGCTGGCCCTCAAGCGGGGGCACACGCGACTGGGCGTGTCTGCGGGGACAATTACTGCAGCCTCTCATGCTAGCTGTTACTGAACTATCACATTAAACCAAATTACACGCGCCTGCTAAAATCAGCCAGGGCTGTAGCCGGGCTCAGGCGGCGAATCACTACACTGCTAACATGAACCAGGGCTGCAGCTGGGCCTCAAGCGGGGCGACACGCGCCTGCTAATATCAACCAGGGCTGCAGCTGGGCCTCAAGCAGGGAAACATGCGAATGACTGATTCTGAATACACACATTACACACATTCTATTTCATACCCGGACAACGTCGGGACGGGCTGCTAGTAATCTATATATTTTATTCAAGAGTTTTTGGGTCTCCGGTATATAGATCTTTTTGGCAGCTTGCTGAAATGGCTGATACAAATTATTTCAGTTGGATACATTTATGGATATATATGTGGTATTTGTATAGTGTAAATCTAGCCAAAAAAGCAGCAGAGTGCTGTACTGGCTCAAATGAAAGCATAAAGTCAATGATTGATATGAGAGGCAGCTGTTACTTGGATTGCAACTGCATTGTAATGCATTGCTGTTTAACCCCTTCGACGTATACTAATCAAATGGAAGGGGGAGAAGGAAATAGCTGATCCCTCAGTTTCCTTAGGTTAATGCAAAAAATCAAATGGGGAGGGATCACTTGTCCTGCATGAACCAGGGTATGCAGGAGATCGTACAACGGTGTCTCCAATAAAAAACCCTCATGCACGTGTTGGGTAGTGTGGTAAGCGGTATTTCTTGGTTCTCCGCTCTTCAAACACGTGTGTGCATAATCATAGGGTTAGTTTCGGTATGTTATGTTATGTTAAGCATTTTGTAAAGCGCAACAGCTGCCCAAGCAACAGGGCGTCCCGGCGCTAGAACCAACATAACCAACTAGGAGGAAGAAGAAGACCTACAGGGGGGGGAAAAGATGAGTTTTGATAGCTATGCAGCTAGGTATGCAGCCTCCACCAGGAGGATCTTACCCTTGGTAAAAACAGTAGTGACCCAGTGATGTGGACAATGTGCAAAATAGTTAAAAATCCCCCGAATAACCAGAAATAGGAATTTTATTAGGTCTGGGTTCGGGTGGATCCCTTAGGGGAATGCTCAATTAGCGTGCGCTCTATTGAAAAGATTAAGTTTTCAGGACGCACTAGCATTCATGAAGATTAAAAATGGCCGACATGTTTCAGCCCTCTATGCCGGGATTCGGACTTAAGGGCTTTCTTCAGGACCAGTAGTGATAGGTGAAAGTGATACTGGTTTACTAAATTTTAGCAAGCAAGTGTTTAGAAAAGGGAAATTATCAACCTGTTTCTTTTCTTCAAGGTCGCGATGTACCTATAATTCAAACATAATAGAGACATACACAAAGGGAAATAAGGGTAAGGGAGACACATAGCGTAGTGAATTCACTACTAGACAAAACAAGTTGAAGCAACTTAAAATGGCAATACTTCGTAACCCCCAGTAAATGGCAGTGTCAACTCTCTCTTTATCCAGCAAGCATGTGTCATGCAAAAAGAGAAATGCAAAAATCAGGTTTCTTGGTGGTGTGTCATACAGTCAAGCAGGGCGAGTATATGGAGCTGGTAAGTCTCCTTCCACTCGGATAACTGTATTGGTAGGTCAAAGACATGGTTTTACGGTGTTCAAATGCAATGTGATGGTATATCATGCAATAACGTTGACATTCATGTGCAGTATCTACAGGTCTATATCATTCATAATTAAAGTATGCCCAAATTAATCGTGCTATATTAAGAATCTGAACTTTCATGCCGATGTATACTACGCGCCAAAGATTGTACCTGAAGTGTACATCAGTTACACCTCCTTCGGGTGTGACAAGGGCTTCGAGGGGGCTAGGTAAAGAGGAACAACTGGACATTAACGGGGTGGGGTTTGTATAATACTTGCGGTTTGTAGCTGAATTCTGTCGCGGGCGGATACCTGACGCTCCGCTCCTCGCGCCTCGCGTTACGCTGCAGCTGCCTCTTGTGACCCGGAAGTAGCGGGGCTCCGCTTCTGGGTCGTTTTTGAAGTCCTCAATTCAAGGCAATAGAAAAGAGACTTGGCGCCTATTACCGTTAACTATATCGCGAAGTAAAGATTACGCGATTATGAATCAAAAAATACGTTGTTGTCAAAACGGGGTGATTCTGATACTTCACTACAAAAATTAATGTATGTTGTGGATGAAAATAAAAATAATAATGGAAATAAAAATAGTAAAAGGACTGTGGGTTAGTTAAGAGTTCACACGAGGTGTTTTTAAATTCGAGGGCATACAGAATATAAAAATAATTATAAAAATAGAAGACCGTGTTGCTCACTGCTGCCTCTATTATTGCAACTCTTGGATTGGTGTCCTGTGTTGTGTCTTATGGAGGCAAACTGCATTCATGAATGGAACCTTCAGGGAATGTGTAATTTCTTCATTGTCATTCCAATGAGGGAACATGTTTATTGTCCCAGCACGCTCAGCCAAGGAATATTATCATTCAGACCTCTTGTGTCTGTCCCCAAACGATGGACCCAGCGTTGTTCCTTTTCAAAAAGGATTCTCTCTGCGTTACTGTTCTTTATTTCCAAAGTTTCGACGCGCATGACAAAGCCAGCTCGTCATGGGCGTTACCTACGCTACGCGCATGACGAGCTGGCTTTGTCACGTAACGCGCGATTTCCAAAATCGCAGCGCGCAGCGGGAAAACCGCTAGCGCGCATGCGGTTAAAGAGGGGCGTTTTTTAACTCTTTTCTAAAATGGAGAAGTGCTGGTGCAGGCCTTGGGGATACAGAGCTGTTGTTTCAGTACCTGGATGCAGATTGAAAAGGCCTGCTGCCTTTTTTTTAATCTTTCTACTACACTTAGGGCCAGATGTATCCCGTTCACAAATGGGCTGATTCGCAGAAGTTAGCGAGCTGAAAAAATCCTTTTGGGATGTATCATCCTAAAAGGCAATTGCAAAATAGGGAATGGCAATTTTTGTGATTACCTATTTTGCCAATGCAGTTAGAGAATCTCAATTAGCGATTCTTCAAATGGAATGCTTTTTAAATTGCGACCCTGCTTTAAGGAATCACAATTCCGATGAATTGCTTTGGGCCTAAATTCATTCCTTTGGGGCTGGCCCAAAGGAATGAATGTGAAGGCATTCCTTAAAAGCGAGTCGCAATTTGTGACTCGCTATTAAGGAATATGTAGGAATCTCAAAATATTTGCAGAAACCTACATACTTTTGCGAGTCCATAATAGCGAATCGGTACATTTCACTATTATAGACTCGCACAGTACAATATTAATACATCTGTCCCATAGTCTAGTCTCATGGGCTGACTGGGGGTTTGCAGAGAAGTACCAGGGATGGTGAAATTGAATGCAATATAAGAAAGTAAGCTGGTCATCATAGCTTTGTAAATGATGCAGCTGGATTTGATGATGGTGCAGATTGGCAAGAGAGCCAATGGAGTTTGTTTAGGATATGGTGATCTAATCTTATTTCTTCTGGTCCTGGACCAGATGTACTACAGCATATATGATACCTCTAAGGCATTCTACTGTGAAGTCTTACCAGCATACAAATAAAAGAGTACAAGGGCCAGAACAGCAGTTACTATGTCACTTTCTTGAAGAAACAGTCTAATTTTCTTTAGAAAAGAGAACTTGTGTCAGGCTGAGATTGAGGGTGAGATGTGTGTCTAAAGTGAATGCGAGTGATTTGCAATCACTAAATGTTGGGGTTCAGAACCATCAATTTTCATGTTATTGAGTTTGTTTTGTGTTATTTCTTGCTTGTTGTTCTTGGTTAATAACAGGAATGTTGTCTTTATTGGGTTGAGCATCAGGTAAGCTTTGACAACCTGGTCTGGAACAGGTGCAGGTAGTATTTGATGTGTTGGGTATCTGGAGCTGAGGAGACTTTCAAGTTGTATATTATTGAAATATAGCAGAATCTTGATACTCTTATATATGAGTAGAACTCAAAAGGGGTTCCAAGTAGAGTTTGAAGATCCCATTAAACAATATAGACCCACCAAAGACAGCTGAGAGGCTTAGGAGTATCTGGAGACAAGGGGAGTCTTCATATATGATCATGAGAGTATTGTCTATGATGCATAAAGGTAGTGGTCTCCTAGCTGCAGCTTGAAAGGAAGCTTGGTTGGTTGTTATGCAGGAGAAGGTTAGCCTTGAACTGATCTTGGTGTTGAATATAGACTGTTTTTCAATTATCTTATCGATGAAGGGTGGGGGAGTGATGGGCCAGTAGTTGGCTGGGTCTAATGCAAGCTTTTATAGGAGTGTGAGGATGTCGCCTGTCTTGAGAACTCTGGGAAAATGTATTGAGTGAAGGAGGTGAGTAGGGGTGAAAGAGCTTCTTGTGAGATAGCTTGGGTGAAAGACAAGGGTAAGACATTATAGTCATATAAAGTGGCTCTGATAGACCTTGTATGTCAACAAGATCTGTGAGCTACAGGGCTTTGAAGGATGACCTTTGTGGGAGTCTATGAGAATGGGTTAGTATTAGAGGAGAAGCAGTCTTGGTGTTGTTGATGTGCTGTCTCATCTTCATTATTTTTTCACTGAAGATTGATGGCATTGTGCTTGTCTGAGGAGTGTTGGATAGGTGAGGCAGGCAGAGGTTGATGCAGTGTTGTAGGAGGCCATTGCTTCAGGTAACTTTCTGCCACATAAGGCATACGTTGCAAAAGCACTATTTCACCTTTATCAAATTTACACATTTTGTTTTGCAAGCAGTTATTTTGGATCTATCAGACCTTAGTAACTGTATTGTCGTAATTTGACAGCAATTTGGTTAGCATTTGCTTCAGCTACACGAAGCTTTCGCTGTTAGCTTGACTATATTCCGGAGGCCATTTTGTATTTTTGGCTTCCATCTTAATGAATGCGCTGCCTCGTGGTCAGCATGCCCTTTTTCCTTTCTCTCTCCCGATGACCAATTTGATCTGCCCAGCAACTGACTATTTTTAGCTATGGTCAAGCTTGCGCATGCGTATTCAAACCCCCAAGGTTAATGATCGGTCACTGCTTAGGAATGTTCGCCAAACTGACCAGTGGCACTAAACTCCTCCCACATGTTGGCTGTAATCCAAAAATGTCCTTATATGTCCCTAAATTCGTGTAAAGGTGTACCCGCCTATTTCTTGCATTCCTGTAAACTGTGGTGGAGCGAGGTTCAGAATAATATTTTGTCCTGACTTGCAAAGTTAAACTTCCATAATATAATAATCGTATTAATCAACATGAAGTGAAATGTACTTATCAACATAGATTAAAATGCATACACGACACAAGGAACTAATATATGTGCTCTATGTTGCAAAGGCAAGTTCGTAAAAATAATAAATTAACCTTGTCTATTGTCTTTGTCAGTATTAAACGCGGCTGTTCATTTAATGGCATGTGCTTATTTGTGTGTGCTTATGTTATGTCTTTTCGTCTTTATGTGGCACAAGCTCGAGGAGGATTTTGTGGCCTATGAGAAGAAAGTAAATGTAAATGCTGCTAAATGTGCTTTGGCTAGGTAACATTTATTAACGGGTTAATATTTAGCAACGGGGGTGGGTAACAGAATAAATCCTAATTCTTTAATTAATTAATGTCTTGTGTTTGTTTGAATACTAGTTATCATGAGATGCCTAAGGCCTGAGGCCTGTGAAAGTGGGTGTTTGGAATCCTGTCGTGAAGAGCCGAGCACAAAGTGGAAAGTTTTACCACAATGTCATTCATCAGAAAATTAAATAAAATAGACTGTGCAAGACGTACTCTGAAAGTGACAAATCCAAGGACAGGATGCGGCAAATCAGCAAAGCTAAGGAAGCAGCGAACTGTTATTCAATAAAATGTTGCATTTCCGAGGAAGCTAAAGTTGCATGACTGAAAAGACAATGGTGTTTTAGAAAGGCTCAACTTTGGATTGAAGAAGGTGATGATCTCATATGGACTGATGTCTGTCAGCCAATTGCAGCTCTGGTTGGCAAGAGAAAAGTATACTTTTTAGTGAGATTAGCTAGGGAAAAAGGTTTAAAAATTGCCCCCTTGGGCAGGAGGGCGCTTCTCTCTTTCCGATTCCTGAAGGGCGTGTCGTGCTGAAGGACTTTTTGCACACGTAAGAATATTTGACTTAATGACTATTTCTTTTTAGGTGATGCGAGTTTAGACAGGGAAAATAGAAATTAGCTGATGGAAACTGTTTATTTTACTTAAATCATGCTAACTGATTTTGCTTGGATTTGCCAGTCTAATTTGCTATTCCTCAAATAAATGCTGCTAATTTTATGCTAATAAAAAGATTTAATAAAATGCACTTTCCTTGAATAAATCGTTAATAAATAAGATTTTTGAAACGACAAGCTGGTCTTGTTTATTCATGGTCTTGTTACCATCAGTTGATCCATTTACCTTAGTGACTTAATTAAAATAATAAATGTTCAAAAGCCATGGTGAGAAACATTATACAGCAGTTGTATATAAATGTGTAAATAGTTTGTGTATAGATCTGTTTAATTAGGTCACATGATTCAGTCGCCCAAAAATTGTCTCGTTGGTTCATGGGCCTTGTGAGTGATTTAATGTTAATGGTGAGTATTATGATGCTGGGTAGCGTTGTTGAGACAGTTTTTCTATAGGGGCGCTGGATCAATTCTTTGGTAGCAGAGTTACGGTTACTATGGTAACGGACATGCTACATGGTAGTTACATAGGATCTATGACTAAAACATGTTAAGTTTGTCAAGTTGGTATATGTTGTCGAAAGGTTTTTTCCAGCACTGTGAAAATTCCTAGTTGTGCCGGCATAAGGGTAGTGTGACAAGTGAAGTTGCATAGTGCATTTGTTCTGTTTCAAAATAGTGGTATTGTCATATATCACTAGTGTTGTGGACGTACAGCACAAGTTTAGGGATTTAGGTGTGCTAGGTAAAATGCATAGTGAGGCTTGTCTATGAAATCGTAAGCTTTCGCGTATAGGGACTTGGAGCCTGTTTTAAAACTCACTGCGAAAAGAGTAGTAGAATTTATCTAAACTTGAGTGAAGGGTAAGGAAGCGTCGTCTAGTCTTAGTGGCGAGTGAGGATTTCTATGGTTGGTT
This sequence comes from Lissotriton helveticus, assembly GCF_964261635.1. Lineage (NCBI taxonomy): Eukaryota > Metazoa > Chordata > Amphibia > Caudata > Salamandridae > Lissotriton > Lissotriton helveticus. Next base: position 1,712,992,272 of record NC_136059.1, read on the forward strand.
AGAGTCCTACCAGGATTTCATGTATGTATGGTTAGGGATACTTTCTGTTTGAATGTGCGTAAATGATTTTGTAATCACGTTCGAGTCAAACTTTGAATTGTCACTTTATGTGCATTCAGAGGGAAACAAGTTCGTTTTTACCTGTTAGAGGGGTAGAGTAGATTTACTTTATCAACTAATGAATATTCTGTGAGAATAGCGTCGTCTATTCCTCGCAAAAGAATACTTGAATGATTGTACAAGCTATCACTTTATTTTAGCGGAACGGACAAATGGTTTGTTTTTCTGTAGTTACTAATTGAAATTCATTGAAAAGTTTTTTTTAAAATGGCGCTGTGAAAATATTTTGTAACGGAAGGGTGAGCTCTAGGAGCGAGAGACGAGAAGCTGCAGCGGCAGTGTACGTCACAGGGTTCGCGCTGTGATTGGCTAATATACGTCACAGCAAGAGTGCTGATTGGTTCACGTGACTAGAACGAGCTGACAGCTGATTGGCTTATTCTGAAAACAGCAATTCTATTGGTTGAGCAAGGTGGTGACGTAGTTTAACCTGATTGGCTTGTTGGTGAGTTTCGCGTACTGATTGGCTGGTTTGGCGGAATCACAAGAAAATACATACGATTATTTAGAAATAAGTGGATTTATTTAAAAACATGAGTTATTATTACAAGAAAGAGGAAAAGAAGCTTTCATGGTTTCAGAAATTGAAAAATATATTTAAACCTGATAAGAAAATTGAAACGCGAGGTGGAAAATTACTTCATAAGTACAAAACACCTGCAGCCTATATGGAAGGTGAATATGGTTATCATACTTGTTTATGGATGGATAATTGGATAGAATATACCAAAAATGATGGTGTATTAGCATAGCCGGAACACGGATCATTTAATATAAGGGTTTTAAAAAATTTGAGAGAAAAGATGATGGCTCTTGTGCCAAAGCCTAGACCTAATCAATTTGAAGCTTTAGTTGAATGGGAGGATGAGATGCTTGAACTTGAACGAGAGAACAGAGGTGTAACTAGAGGTCCAAAATTAGACATTAATAGAGAAACTCATGAAGATAGAATGCGTCGGTGGAGACGTGCAGACATGTGTGATGGTTTGTTCCCAGTAAGAGTGATAGTTCCTGAAATACCAGATCAAAAGAATACCCAAAAGAAAAATAATACTGTTGAAGAAAGTGAATTAGAAGATCCAGTTTTAGAAGAAATGTATATTACAAATCAGAAACAGACTCCTTATAAACCAGCTTGTACATGGTCTTCCCCGATGGTTTCTTCAGGAACTACTCCAAGTGCTCCTCCTAGAGAGATTATTAATGAGGAATCACCCAGATTCAATCAGAATAATGCAAAAACTCCTGAAAGATAGAAACAAGAACTAATTCTAGTATATATGGTGAAAATAGAAATTATCCTGAAACCCCAGTTTTGAGAAATGAGATCTTAAGAAATGTAGTGAGAACAGAAAGATGTGAGGAAACTCCAAATACTTCAGAATATTTTCGATCAAAAGATGAATTAATACGACAGTTAACTAAAAGCATGGAAGCAGTAATGGTACCAGTAACGATTGGTCCTGTTCAACCAGTTTTTGATCAAAGAGAAGTTAGACATTCAGCTTTAACATTCCATTAAATGCAGAAATCCAGAAAGTGCCTGAAAAATTTTACTCAGATTTATCTGAAATTCACTGAGAGAAAACAATGATGCCTGATTTAACTTTTAATCAAAGTCCAGCATGTAGAACTCCAGCTGGTGCAGAATCTGATGCTGATACTTCTTCCTAATTCCTTCATTGGCTGAATAATAATTGCGCAGATCTTAAATTCACCCTAGCCCATGACAAAACAGAAATACCTTTTCTTGTTCTTACTATCATGAGGCAGGCGAACTACTGACACGCTTATACAGAAAACCTACCGAACGGAATACCCTCCTAAGTTATGAGAGCAACCACCCGAGAGCCCTGAAGGACTCTCTACCTTACTCACAATTCCTGAGGATTAGGCGTAATTGCTCATCAAAAACAGATTACTTCAGGGAAGCAAACAACTTAGCAAGTAAACTTAAAGCACGTGGCTACCCCAGAAAACTAGTGAAAAACGCATCCAAGAGAGCTTGGTACTGCCCACGTGAGGTACTTCCTGAACCAAAGGTTAGGGACAAGGCGGAGAGAATCGCATGTGTCACCACCTTCTTTCCTATTTCGAATAAAATTCGTAAATCAATTTTGAGACATTGGCCCACGATAAATGCAGGTCCAATAAATCTAGAGAGACCGCTATTTGCCTTTAAAAAGAGTAAGAACTTGAGGGACCACCTGGTACGAGCGGCCTTACCTACTCCTAGTCCCAACACAACCATTGAATCCAACTGGGGCCTCCCACCAATTGTAGGGCATGTTAAATGTGGTCAATGTACTGTATGTGAATTCACAATCGAAGCTCGTAACTTTAGCCACAATGATATAACTGTTGACATGAAAAGCTTTACTAACTGTAACAGCAGTAACGTAATTTATGCAATCCTATGTCCATGCCCCAAAATGTACGTTGGGCAAACAACCCAAAAGGCCAAGACACGAATATGCCAACACAGGAGTCGCATCAGATGTGGGACCCTAAATGCTCCTCTGGTTGAACATTTTTCTGAATTCAAGCACACGGCGGATAACCTGAAATGGACAATCCTAAAAACTGTCAAGTTACCACAAAGAGGAGGGAACCTGAGCCAACTCCTGAACCGTGAGGAACTCAAATCCATAATTCAGTTTAACACCATCCATACAGGACTCAACAGGAGCGAAGATTGGACAACGCTCCTCTAACAGTAAAATCACCTTGAATGTTAAACTTGTCCTGACCAAGCTATGCCCTGGAGTTCATAACAACTGTTTTGCTTTAATGTAACCTTGCAGCTATAATGTTACTTGCACTTCCCCTATGGAAACCTTCATTAATTGAATCTTTGCATGCCCCCACATTCGAATCTAAATTCCAATTCTCACCAACTCCCCACTATTTGCCAGCTCCCCCTCAACAATGGTTTTTCATATAGGCGTCTATAAACGCAGCTGCAGCAAAAGTTACCCCTAGTTGACATCGGTCATGAAGCAACACAAGCCTTTTGTCCTGAACGGAAAAAACCCCGGCCTTTTTAAAAAAAATGAATAGTCTCACTCGTAATATGTTGTTCAGATATGAGTAGTTTTACTCTGAATTAGATCTGCATCCTCCCAAGTGTGTTAACATTCAGACTGCCCCGAGAACTAGCAAACACACCACTCCAAGATGGCTCCTGTTCTGAGGTTGAAGCCACATAGGATCTCTACCCCGATCACATGACCCTGCTCTGTGATCCAATAATTTTATGTACGCCCTTTCCCCCCAGCGCGCAGATTGAAGAATCGCTGATGTGCCCGGCATCGTCCGGATTCTGGTAAGCTCCCACGCCACATGCCCGACAACTGCTTCCCACACGGAACTAAGGGCTAATATTGTATCTTTCCCCATACAGCGGATCGTTGATTCAACCGACCGCACCCCGCCTCCGGCCACTGCGCCGCTCTACATATTAGGAGTGTTTAATTCACCACGAAAGCCTTGTCAAGGTTTATATAATGTTACGAACACAAGGGTAGGTAGCGCCACAATTATTATATGTTTCGCAAGAAACGTCCTCCAATGCAGCAAATAACCATCTCGATTTCCCTAATCTTAGATTTTGAAATTCCACCAATCACTGGCCCCACCAATTGCTTTCTCAAACCCACGGAGGGCTTCAACCCGATGTGAATCCAATCGACGCGCCTGCATTCTCATAAATTGAGCCCGTGGTAGGTCCTACCTTCCCGGCTAAATACATTTATACCACCTCACCAACCCGTACATTAATTCCTTACTTTCAACCCACAGTTACGCTCATTGAGCGCCAGCCTGCAGCGAAAAAGAAAGCCCATTATTCATTGGCATCCACGTGCCCTTGCAAGAAGAAGACTTTCTCTCACATCCTCCTCCTATGAGAGGTAGGCTGTCTCTAATGCCACGGATAACCAGATCTAGCAATCCTCTCCTCCCCATAAATATAAGTGCACCTTGCTCCCCTCGCCACAAACACAGAGGAATGGGCAATTTTCACAGTCATCATCATTACACATTACAAGGTCCAAACTAAGCACATCTTCTTCACTGCGATTCCGAGGACAATGTTTGTGATGTCACAAATGTACACCAGCACAAATTAGAACACTTTGTTCGCACAAGCTTTAGCATGGAATACTCACTGCGATTCCGAATTTGTAATGTTGCAGATGATCAACTGACCGATCTCCCCAGTCATATATTGACACCTCTCTTTATTTCTGATTTATCCCCCTTTTTTCCTTCCTACCAGGCTTATTTTAACCTATAATCCAGGCAAAACAATTATTTAAGTCCTGAAGATGATCCCTTGATAATTCGAGCACGGGATCGAAACGTCGACTCCTTTGAGTGGACATACAGTGATTTAATGTATATTTGTATTTGTATGTACAACTTCAGGTGATACTGTTAACCTCTGACTTAAAACAGTACCCTGTCTGCTCCTTTCTTTTGCCTGAAACACCCTTTTCTCTCCTCTATCCTTTCTTCCACAGTACAGCACAGGAGTGTGCTTTACTACAATGATTTGTTGTTGTACTAATGCAATTGAAACATGATTCTATTTATCTGACTAATAAAAATTCCCTGTCCGGCTGGACAAGGACTAGAAATATATAGAGCCTATTGTGGTCTATATAGCATTGACTTATTATTTAGTATTCGCTTTGGACCTTTGTTTGTTTGAACTTAACTGATACCCATGGTCCTTAGCTACCCGCTGGGTCCCCTTGTTTTTTCAATCAATGATACTCCAGAAAAGAGCATTGATAAATAGATTTAACGACCCCAAAACTTGATGTCACAAAATTAAAAGCAGATTTGGAGGAATTAATTATTGGCACTATTGGACCTGACAATTTAAAGCATTATCAGGATGAAGAATGATTGTTTATTTGTAAAAGCGTACAATGGAAAACTAAAAATAAGTATGAACAGTTAGAGGAATTAGCTACTGAATTAGAGGTTGATTTGAGCAGACAGAAGAATTTGGGAAAACATTACAGAATAGAATTTTCTGAAAGGGATATTGAAAACATGAATTCAAATGGAAGAATATTGCATATAAAAGATTTGATTGTGTATTTAAAAAGATTAGGAGATTTATGTAAATGGAGAGTAAAATGGACAAAGAAAAGGAAGGAAGAAAGGAGAGAAAGAGGTCTAGTAGCGAATCAGTTTCCGATGAGAGAAATAGCAGGAGGTGGATATGTGCATGTTCCTTGGACAAGACAGGACATCTTATTGTTCACAAATGATTTTCCTCGGCTGAGAGAAAAGCCTGTGGAATGGTATCGAGAGGTAGATAGATTCATTAAAGTCTCAAAAGTTCTGTGGATTGATCTTGATGGATTCTGTGACATTGTTGTCCCATCGGATCTTTGGACAGAATGTAAAATTTCTGTAAGTTGGCCAAAAGAGGAACCTGCTCGAGATGGTATAACAGGTGCACCGTCTTCAGAAGTTATGAATCTGTATGATATTGTAATTTACTGGTTGAAAAACAAGATTCCCCCGAAGGAAGTTGATTGGGTTAAAATAGACAGAACAAATCAAGAGCTAAAGAATCAGTACATTCATTTTATGAAAGATTACTGCTGGTATTTAAACAATACAGTGGCTATGAAAAATTAAGTGAAAAGGACATGAGCCATTTTATATATAGGTTTGTATATGGCTTAAGACCTGAAATTGGTGAAATGATTAGAAACGGAATAGTTGGTTGGCAATCACTCTCAGTTGATGAGATTTTGAGAAAAGCAAAATACTGCAGTGGTGAGATAGACGCAAAGCAAAAGAAGCTAAAAGAAAAAGCAATGTGGGCACAGGTGAAGGTAGCTGAACAGCAAATAGCAACTCTAGAAAATAAATTTTTTAATCAGAATCAAGGTAAATTTAAAGGTAATTATAATAAGCCAAAATGTAATGTGAATATTGAACAACTAAAGCAGAAACTCCCTTGTTTTAATTGCGGCAAAAATGCATCATTAAATCCACAGATGCAGAATGAGGTAAATCTGCAGCAACAGCTACAGCAACAGATAAATGAGATAAATCTGCAGCAACAGCTACAGCGATAGGTAGTGAATCAGCAGAGTCAGATTCCACAACCGCCATTTCCAAACTGTGTGAATGTACAGAGGTACAATACAGAAACGGGATTCAGCGGAGGTGATCAGGTAAACAGACCACAAAGAGTGAATGTGCCAAATGTTTCTCAACAATATTTGATGAAAGATAATGGAGGAAGTGATTCAGAAGATTACTTATGACGGTGCCTGAGAGAGGAGGAAGAGTGTGTGCTTGGAGCCACTCTTGAGGTAGATCAGTCCGGTCAATTTGTTAATGGTAAAGTGAATGATGTAGAAATCACTTTTCTTGTGGACACTGGTGCTACCCGGTACTACTGTTAGATCAGTGGAAATAGAAAACCTGCCTCTCTCTGGGGATTCCATCCAAGTAGTAGGTGTAGCTAATCAACAGATTAAAACAGATTTACCAGAGCCTGTCAAAGTTGAAATTGGTAAATTTAAAGACAAACATAGATTTGTAGTAACAGCAGTCCTGTAAACTTGTTAGGAAGAGATATACTCTGCAAGATGAACTGCAAAATATACTGCTCACCGGAAGGTATAGAGCTTCAAACACTAGAAGAAGATGGGCTTTACAAGTTAACAATGTTAATGGTTGAAGCAGAGGAAAATAAATTATTTCCTGCATTTGATAAGGATATTCTTCCAGAAGAATTAAAAGAGAAAGTCAATGCTGAAATTTGGGATTTGACTGGAAATGAGATGGGTTTGATGAAAAATGTAGACCCAGTGAAAATTACAGTAAAACAAGGAGTAGATTTTCCAAATATTCCTCAGTATAAAATGAAAGCAGAAACTATTGAAGGTGTCATACCTGTTATTGACAAATTCATAAAACAAGGTGTTCTGAAGGAAATTGAAAGCAGTCCATGTCATTCACCGATTATGGGGATTAAAATGCCAAACGGAACTTACAGGATTGTTCAAGACCTGAGAAAGGTTAATCAGACAGTTGTTCCATGTTGCCCTGTTGTTCCAAACCCAGCGGTAATTCTTTATCAGATTCCGCATGATGCAGAATGGTATACAGTTATAGACCTTTGCAATGCATTCTTTACTGTTCCATTGCATCCAGATAGCCAGCACATTTTTGGGTTCAGGTTCCAGGATCGCATATTAGCATGGTGTCTTATCCCTCAGGGGTATACAGAGAGTCCATCTATCTTTAATCAGTTGCTTAAGAAATCCTTGGAGAATCTAGATTTACCTGGAAATCAGTATTGGTGCAGTACATAGATGACCTTCCTGTTGCTGCAAAAACACGAGATAAGTGTGTGACAGATACGATTACTCTTTTGAATCATCTGGCAGATGAGGGACATAAAGTGTCTCCTGCTAAATTACAGTTTTGCAAACAAGAAGTAAAATATCTTGGTCACAGAATTGCAAAAGGAATCAGACAAGTGACCATTGAGACAATAAAAATGATTCAGGGAATGCAACCTCCAAAGACACAGACACAGAGACAGGTCAGGATGTTTCTAGGAATGGTTGGTTATTGTCGCCAATGGATTAGTGGATTTTCAGTAATTGCGAAACCACTACAGAGACTAACAAAAGCAGATATAAAAGACCCAATTACCCTAACAGAAACTGAGTTAGAGGCTTTTGAAAAATTAAAAAGAGTTTGTGTGAAGCTCCAGCTCTAGTTATGCCAGACTACAAAAAGGAATTTGAGCTGTACTGTAGTGAAAGAGAAGGATGTGCATTATCAGTCTTAATCCAACGACATGGAAAACTGAGAAAGCCAATTGCATATTTCTCAGCAGTTCTTGATCCTGTTGCAAAAGCATTACCAGGCTGCTTAAAAGCAGTAGCTGCAACAAGTGTATGTCTTGAGCAGAGCGAGGGAATTATAATGGGATTTCCTGTAAAAGTTTATGTTCCCCATTCTGTTGAAATTCTTCCCACCAGAAGCAAAACACAGCATTTGACGAGTAACAGGCTTACCAAATATGAAAAGGTTATTCTGGGATCAGATAACGTCTCTATAGTAAGCATGAGCGGATTTTGCGTATTGGCAATCCGCGGATCTGCGGATTTGCGTATTTGCGGATTGCGACAATACGCAAAATCCGCGGATCCTAGCGTATTTTTTTTTTTGCGTGTTCGCACGGGTTTACGCAAGTTCGCGAGGGTTTTATTGTACAAAAGGCTCGCGAACGTGCAGAAACCCGTGCGAACACAATGTGCCTACTCATGGCCAAACGGACGGGGCTTCCATGCGAGTGCACATGCCTCTTGTGTGTATAAAAGGTCAGAGGCCGATCAGAGCAGCAGATGAAGATACAGAGACTCCTGGTCACAGGAACAGCACAGGGATTGTGCTGCACATGCCTCTTGTGTGTATAAAAGGTCAGAGGCCGATCAGAGCAGCAGATGAAGATACAGAGACTCCAGGTCACAGGAACAGCACAGGGATTGTGCTCGTGAAAGTCAAGGATGCAAAGGCCTCTATCCAGCATCACAGCTGACTTTCGATAAAGAAGGCACATTGCCCAGCCTCGACGACGCTCTCGATTGTTTCTGGGCTGATGAATGAGTCACTGCATTTGAGCTTCAACTAGTTCCAGCGACCATGTGTGTGTTTACAATGGTGCCAGCAAGCTGCCAGCGCCGTTGTAAAATAGTTACAAAGTTAGCGTGCACAGGAAGCACTTAGATAAAATAAAGCAGCACCTGCTTCGTTTTATCTAGTGGTTCCTGTGCAAGCTAACTTTGTAACTATTTTACAACGGCGCTGGCAGCTTGCTGGCGCCATTACATGAGTGGGTGGGGGTTCAACTTTTGAACCCGTTACATCGGCGGATTTTTCGGATTTTGTGGAAAATACGTAAAATACACGGATTGCGTATTCACCAAAAATCCGAAAAATCCGCGGACGTAACGGATTTGCCGCCCATGCTTACTCTATAGCAAGGTGTGTGAATTTAAATCCTTCCACATTATTGCCTGATGGTACTGCAACAGAAAGCAGAAACGAAAATGATATTGATCATGAGTGCTTGGATGTTTTAAAATATTGCACCAAGCCTAGGCAGGACATTAAAGATGTTCCTTTGCCTGAGTCAGATTTTATTTACTTTGTTGATGGTTCTTGCTTGAGAACAGATGAAGGTTTTCTGATAGCAGCATATTCTGTCTGTACAGTTGCAAATGTAGTTGAAGCTTCATGTCTCGAAGGAATTCGTTCAGCTCAAGTAGCAGAATTGATTGCTTTGATTCGTGCTTGTGAAAGAGCAAAAGAGTTAAAAATTACCATAGTGACTGACAGCCAGTATGGATACGGCGTAGTCCATGACTATGGTCAGCTCTGGTCTCAAAGAGGTTATTTAACTTCTGCAGGAACACCAATAAGAAATGCAAAATTGATCAAGAGATTGATTGATGGCAATCAGTTACCAGAAAAAATTGCTGTCGTGAAATGTGCAGCACATAAGAAAGGCAATGATTATATTACAAAAGGTAATGCCTATGCAGATGAGATTTCCAAATATTGTGCAAAGAACAATTTTTCAATCAATCGGGAAAAAGACAATGAATATGTTTTGAATTCACTTATGCTAACATCTGTAGTTGAGACATGGCAAGGAGTAAAAGATTTACAAGATGAGGCAGATGATGAGGAAAAAGACACATGGTTAAAAGAAGGTTGCAGACAGCGAGAAGAAGATGAGATTTGGGTTTACAAAGATGGCAGACCAGTTTTGCCAAATAGCATGATTGCTGACATGGCTAGAATGTATCATGGTCCAGGACATATTGGAAGGGATTCTATGATAAGGTTATTCAGGCAGACTTGGTACAACCCAAAGTTCAGAATATTTGCAGAATCTTTTTGCCAGAGATGCTTAATCTGTCAGCAAATGAACCCAAACAGAAAGACAGTTGTGAGCATGGGAACCATAGGACGGGAGGGTGGTCCTTTCACAAGGTTGCAGATGGATTTCATTGATATGCCACCCCATAACAAGTTGAGAAATGTTCTTGTGATAATCTGTTTGTTTTCAAGATGGGTTGAAGCGTTCCCAACACGTCACAATGATTCAGTTACTGTTGCAAAATTGCTTTTAAGGGAGATCATAACAAGGTACGTTTTCCAGTGACTGTTGAAACTGATCGTGGAACACATTTTGAAAACAGACTATTACAAATGATTTGTGAAGCATTGAATATAAAACAAAAGTTGCATTGTGCCTACAGACCAGAAGCATCAGGTGTTGTTGAGCAAGTGAATGGCACAATTAAGAATAGGATAGCCAAAATGTGTTTAGCTACAGGAGTAAAGTAGACAGATGCACTTCCACTTGTTTTGATGTCTCTGAGAAGTACTCCTGATAAAAAGACAGGTTTAAGTCCACATGATATTGTCATGGGCAGAGTCATCAGACAAGCATTTGTACCAGTAGGGAAATTGATGAGTATAAATTATAGCGTCATTCTGGAATACTGTAGGAACCTTTCTGACGTCGTGACTTCTGTGTTCCATCAGGTGGGAACCGAAGTGATAACGAGAGAAAAAAAGCAAGCACATGATCTGTTACCCGGAGACTGGGTAAGGACAAACGGTCATCGAAGAAGAAACTGCCTAGTACCCAGGTGGCAAAAAGCAAGACAGGTGATTCTTGTCACAACAAATGCAGTAAAGTGCAGGGGTTTGAAAAGGTGTATACATGCCAGTCACACCATTCGTGTACCACCACCTGAAAATCCTGACGAAGGTGACACTACGACTGATTCAGATTCTGAAGATCGACAAGAAAGTCGACATCTGGAAAGTACAATTGCAAATGAGGCATTGAATGAAAATACTGAAGACATCGTGATAATAGACTCTGAAAATAATGAAGATCTGCTAGAAAAAGAGGCAGAAAAAGAGTCTGAAAAAGAAACTAATAAAGATCAGGAGAGTATTGAAAAGCAGATTAGAAGCTCTGAAAGCAGGAACGGAAATTCTGAAACTGGGAAGTTAGAAGTAATTCAAGAAGAAGACGAGGTACCAAGTACCAGCTATAAGGATGATGTTCCTAACAGAGTGAAACTGCCGAGTAAAGAAGAACCAAGATTCCGATTTGAAGTCTCAGATACTGAATCAGATGAAAGTGATGAAAATTCTGAAATAAGAAAGTTCAGAAAGAGAGCTTGGAGAGCGGATTGTAACGTGTCTGAACCAAAGAAGAAATTACCAAGAAAAGGTGATAATTGGCCAAGTGAAAATGAAGGTTTCAAATTCAAATTGGTGAACAGATCAAAAGAATAGGTGAACGAAGTTTCAAGTCAAAAAGGTGACTCTGAAAAGAAAGGTGAAGCAGGAAAGAAAATAGAAGTGATTAGTAGTAGAGCAAAAAGAGTTGTAAAACCAAACCAGAAGTACAAGTCCCCTGAGTGGACATATATAATCATCCCACCTGTGGTGGAGGTGAACAGCAGTAGTCAGGAAGAGATAGATGACACAAGTGATAATGATTGAAGTGTTTTCTGTAAAATTTTAAGGATTTTGTTTTTGGCATAAGGCTGAAGAAATTGTGTTAGGTGACACAAGGTCAAAGAAATTTTGTTAGCTGGAAAAACACATTGATGTAAGACGCAAGGTTGAAGAAAAGCTGTTAGAAAGTAGGATTTTCTTTAAAAAAAAATCAAAAATAGGGGGGTGTTAGGAATTTGTGTTAGAAATCTAAAAATTTTTGAAATTTTTGAAATTTTTGATTTTTGTTTTCTTTGTAAGGCTCTTGTTCTGAATAAAAGATGCCTTCTGTTAATAATAATTCAAGATGTTCCATTTTAAGAAGATGCTGTAAAATGTCTTCTATTTGTGTGATTCTTATTATCTTGCTCTGGTTAATTTTAGCTGTCATTTTCCCTTTTGGAGTTGACAAGGAGAAGTACAACGCTAACATGACAAGTAAAGCTACAGTTAAACAAGATAAACATGATGCAGCAGGCAAAACTAACAGAGTTATTGATCATAAACCAGAGATCCACCAAGATAGATCTGTTGGTGATTTTTCTAGTAATACTTTTTCAAGGCTTTTAGCTGAATATGTTAAGGTCATGGAAGTTAAAGACTGCTATATTTGTATAAAATTGCCCGCTTCTGTTTCGGAGGGAGTGACATACAATATGCTTCCTCTTACTTATGGTATAACCTGCAGTGTGATAGCTAGTTTATTTTATCAGACTGGTCGTTTAGAGTACTACGATTCGAACCATGATGAAATCTATGCAAACTTAAAAATTTATAAAAGCTTAAATACACATAAACATGCTAAGCAGATGAGGGAATTTTTCATTGTAACTAATGAACTTACCTATTAGTACGCTTTTAAGAACAATTTAACCTGTAAGTTGAGAAATGAAGAAAAATCTTTCTTGAATTTAGTTGAAGAGAGAAGAGCAATTTATAAGAGAAACAAAATGCTCAAACAAACCAAATCTAAGTTTTGGCAAATTGAAGATGAAAAGCTAAATGGTAGAACCATAGAGAATGTTGCTATTCACATATATAAACCTGTCAGTGGTAAATTTTGTATTAGGAGAGATAATACACTTTTTGACAATTACTTTGTGGGTGCCAGTCAATGTGAGGACACTTATCAAATCATGGGTGGTTGGGGATTCAAAGGTGGCAAGGATCCAATTTTTCCTGGTATTTATTTTGTGTGTGGGGACAAAGCCTATTACAACCTCCCAGATCACTGGTTTGGGACTTGCTTTGTTGGATTCGTTTTTCCAAAAATGTTTCATGTTGACAGAAATGCAGAGGGTTCATTTGAAATCAGCAATCATCTGAATAGATTTAAAAGAGAAAGTTTTTCAGAAATTTTGGGTGATATTTTTGGTGCAGTAATGCCTTTTGGTGGGTATAACTCTGAATGCAGTTAAAATTTGGAAATTGTCCACAATTGTTGATAGATTGTCAACTGATACTGCCAGTGGTTTCCAATTAGTGGATACTGAACTTATTGCCATAAGGTCCATGGTAATGCAGAACTGTCTTGCTTTAGACATTCTGCTAGCTAAAGAGGGAGGAGTTTGTGGTATTTTACATGTCCAGCATTGTTGCACCTACATCCCTGATAAGAGTCAGAACATTGAATCGTATATTAAAAACATTACTGAGTTGCACACTGAAATTGTACGGATTTTTCAGAACGTTTGAGTAAAAGATTTGCAGCAATCAAAACCTGGTTTCAAGAGATTGGCAGTTCAATCCTAGACAAAATACTGACTCCTTCATTAGTTATAGTCTTTGTGATACTTTTGTTGAAAATTAGTTGCATGTTACACAAGAGAAAGAAATATCTAAGGGAAAAGAACAGGATTTATAAGCTCGGAAATGAACAAGAAAGGGAAATAGAACTGGAAGAGTTTCGTAGATCACAATATGAGAGTTACAGGCAGACAGCAGAGTCAAGACTTTAGAAACACTAATACAGTGAAAATCAAAACATGTTTGAGGGATACAAATTTTGCTAAATTTTTGGGTGAAGTTTGGTGATTTTGAAATCACCAGATGAGGGAGTTGATGGAGCAAGATTCAGAATAATATTTTGTCCTGACTCGCAAAGTTAAACTTCCATAATATAATAATCGTATTAATCAAACAAATGATGAGGCTGCAAGAGCACTGTATGTCCAACAGAGGAAACTATATTTTGCCAACATTAAAACGGCAAAAAATGATTATTTTACTAAGGTCATAAATGAAGCCCAGCATAACCAAAAAACTGTCTTCACAATCGTCAAGTCTTTTACTCATCCTAAAGCCCTCATGCCCGAAATTCCACCTTCAGAGAGCCTGTGTAATCAAATCGCAGACTTCTTTGTAGACAAAATCGTCAACATTCAGAAATACTTTCCTCCTCCGACGACCAATTCCCTAGAGGTAACCGATAACTACCCCCCGCTCTCCACTTTTAAACCGGTTTCCCTTCAACAAACAAGCAAGGCAATTCTGGCTTGTAAATCTGGAGCCCCCACTGATTCCTGTCCTCCAATCATCTTGCATCACTTGATTGAGACAGTAAACCCTCTCATTAATAGTATTATTAATGAATCCCTTAAATCTGGGCTAGTGCCGAACGACTGGAAGAAGGCCATTGTAAAGCCTCTGATGAAGAAGCAGAACAAATCGCCCATGGATCTTACCAACATGCGCCCTATCTCTCTACTACCTGTCCTTAGTAAAATCACGGAACAGTTAGTACATGATGAGCTCAAAACATTTGTAGAGGCCCACAATATCCTGCATCCTCAACAGTCAGGATTTCGTTCAGGCCACTCCACCGAAACAGCCTTGATCGAACTAGCTGATTCTATCAAGTTCCTGCAGGATGAGGGAAGGCAAGCAGTCCTCATCCTGCTTGACTTAACAGCAGCGTTCGACACCATCTCGCATGTCATCCTGATTAACAGAATGCAAGAGATCGGCGTGACAGACACAGTCTTGGCATGGGTTACTTCCTTCCTATCTAATAGGTCCCAGACTGTGTCCCTGGGTCCCTATCTATCCAGCGAAAAATCCATTACATCAGGAGTGCCCCAGGGGTCCATATTAAGCCCTCTCTTTTTCAACATCTATATGGCGCCCCTCCTCGCTGTGATAGAATCTCATGGGATCCTCGTCACGTCTTATGCCGACGACACACAACTTGTCGTCACCATCGACAAAAAGTGGTCGGATGCAGACCTTCGTTTTAAAAACTGCCTCTCGGATGTATTCCAATGGTTGAACAAAAACCATTTAAAATGCAATAGTGCCAAGACAGAAATCATACCGCTGGGTAAAGATCTATCTTTCTGTCCGAAAGACTGGTGGCCCTTGGGATCGGAGGCCCCCCCCAGTGCAGTACCATCAGCTCGGAATCTAGGTGTGCAATTCGATTCACTCCTCTCTTTCGATGACCACATCAGGATTACTGCTGGACGCTGTTTTGGTCTCATTAAATCTTTGAAATTTTTTTTTGATTTCCTCCCCATTGCAGCTAGAAATTCAGTCGCGGTAGCCTTAATACTCTCCCGACTTGATTACTGCAACGGATTAATGGCTGGAGTGAAAAAGTCTACCCTTAGAAAGCTGCAGAGCATACAACACGCAGCTGCGAGACTGGTCTTACAACTCCCCAGAAGGTCATCAGCTTCAGCAGCACTAAAATCTCTGCACTGGCTTCCATTGCATAAAATAATTCTTTTTAAACTGCTTCTCACCGTTTTCAAATCCATGCAAAACACAGGGCCTCACTACCTTGCAAATCGCTTTACGCGTTACAATCCCTCGCGATGTCTGAGATCCTCTGGGACAAATCTCATCACGATTCCCAGATTCAAATACAAAACCAAGGGTGGGAAAACTTTTACTGTCCTGGCAGCCAAGGCATGGAACAACCTACCAGCCAACCTCAGACTAATTGAAAAGGAGAGCCTTTTCAGAAAACTCCTTAAGACATGGGTGTACCAACAATCAGACACCTCCGTACTGGCAGCCATTTAGTTCCATCGCTTCACCAAATTCCATCTTTCATTTATTTACTGCACGCAAGCTCAGCACCAAGATGCTCCCCTGGGAGCGAACGTCCGCGCTATATAAATACCCACAAATATCAAATATCAAATCAACATGAAGTGAAATGTAATCGTAATCATACGCTCTTGTATAGCCCCTTATCACCGTAAGGTCTCAAGGCGCTTGCTTTGGGAACCGGTCCTGGCCTTTCCCTGCGAGATTACCCCTACTGGGCATCCCCAAGGTAAAGACCAGGCATCCCATCGCGGTGGGGCCATAGTGGAGATTAAGCAAGCTAATGCTCAGAGTTGCAGAGTGTGAACCCACGATTCGAATAGGCACCGAGGTGAGAATTGTCGAGTCCGTCGACATTATGAGCTCAAGACCCTGACGCGTCGGGAACTGAACCCTGGTCCCGGGTCTGACCTCTGCATCAGGGTCTGCCTCCTCTAACCGGTGAGCCACACTTCTCCACCAACTGTACTTATCAACATAGATTAAAATGCATACACGACACAAGGGACTAATATATGGGCTCTATGTTGCAAATGCAAGTTCGTAAAAATAATAAATTAACCTTGTCTATTGTCTTGGTCAGTATTAAATGCAGCTGTTTATTTAATGGCATGTGCTTATCTGTGTGTGCTTATGTTATGTCTTTTCGTCTTTATGTGGCACACGCTCGAGGAGGATTTCGTGGCCTTTGAGAAGAAAGTAAATATAAATGCTGCTAAATGTGCTTTGGCTAGGTAACATTTATTAACGGGTTAATATTTAGCAAAGGGGGTGGGTAACAGAATAAATCCTAATTCTTTAATTAATTAATGTCTTCTGTTTGTTTGAATACTAGTTATCATGAGAGGCCTAAGGCCTGAGGCCTGTGAAAGTGGGTGTTTGGAATCCTGTCGTGAAGAGCCGAGCACAAAGTGGAAAGTTTTACCACAATGTCATTCATCAGAAAATTTTATAAAATAGACTGTGCAAGACGTGCTCTGAAAGTGACAAATCCAAGGACAGGATGCGGCAAATCAGCCAAGCTAAGGAAGCAGCGAACTGTTATTCAATAAAATGTTGCATTTCCGAGGAAGCTAAAGTCGCATGACTGAAAAGACAATGGTGTTTTAGAAAGGCTCAACTTTGGATTGAAGAAGGTGATGATCTCATATGGACTGACGTCTGTCAGTCAATTGCAGCTCTGGTTGGCAAGAGAAAAGTATACTTTTTAGTGAGATTAGCTAGGGAAAAAGGTATGAAAATTGCCCCCTTGGGCAGGAGGGCGCTTCTCGCTTTCCGATTCCTGAAGGGCGTGTCGTGCTGAAGGACTTTTTGCGCATGTAAGAATATTTGACTTAATGACTATTTCTTTTTAGGTGAGGCGAGTTTAGACAGGGAAAATAGAACTTAGGTGATGGAAACTGTTTATTTTACTTAAATCATGCTAACTGATTTTGCTTGGATTTGCCAGTCTAATTTGCTATTCCTCAAATTAATGCTGCTAATTTTATGCTAATAAAAAGAATTTAATAAAATGCACTTTACTTGAATAAATAGTTAATAAATAAGATTTTTGAAATGACAAGCTTGTCTTGTTTATTCATGGTCTTGTTACCATCAGTTGATCCATTTACCTTAGTGACTTAATTAAAATAATAAATGTTCAAAAGCCAAGGTGAGCAACGTTATACTGCAGTTGTATATAAATGTGTAAATAGTTTGTGTATAGATCTGTTTAATTAGGTCACATGATTCAGTCGCCCAAAAATTGTCTCGTTGGTTTATGGGCCTTGTGAGTGATTTATTATTAATGGTGAGTATTATGATGTTGGGTAACGTTGTTGAGACAGTTTTTCTATAGGGGCGCTGGATCAACTGTATAAAAGGAGCTTCACACCGATGTTCGGTGTGATACTCCTTGCATTGCCGAAGGGTGCTGTCGGATTGTATCACCACCCCATGGGGTCTTAATAAACTTGTCTTTTGCATTTTCCAGTTTCTGTGCCAATTTCTATTCCAAGGTATGAAGAGTTTTTACAGAGTATGTAGATCTGTGGAAATCCAATCCCACAAATTGGTGCCCGAATAGGGACTCATCGGCGACTCGGATGCCCAAAGGACTGGTCGTGACGAAGGACTGGGAACTCGCCCTGGACGCGCGCGCTGCCATTGAGTGACCCGAGTCTTGGCACCCAGGCGGTTTTTCCCTTTCTTCCGATCTGAACTTCCAGGTGGCGCCGGTCCTCGACTGAGATCTTGATCGTTGGGTTGCCATGCAGTGACCGTTTGGCCGATTTGAGAACTTGGCAGT
The DNA here is from genome assembly GCF_964261635.1 of Lissotriton helveticus. Taxonomy (NCBI): domain Eukaryota; kingdom Metazoa; phylum Chordata; class Amphibia; order Caudata; family Salamandridae; genus Lissotriton; species Lissotriton helveticus. Next base: position 1,713,010,318 of record NC_136059.1, read on the forward strand.
TGGAATCTGGACGTTTTGAATATTTGGTGAGCTTTGGATTGGTATGGTAGTCTACTGACACTTACTGTGGCTTTTTGGATTTGTTTTAGTTAGCTAACGTTTGGTTCTATGATTTGTACTATATGTGGAGTGTACCTCACATAGGCAGGTCATGTAGAGATATTTCTCTGATTTTGTATTTATTTGAACGGCACGTTATTTTAAGTGCCACTTTATGTGATATCAGGTTTTCTTGATATTTTCGACATGCCTGTTTTAAGCACACTCCGAGGAATGTGCTGTCTTGGAAAGGGCACTAGTTATCGATTAAATGAATCTCAGCCGGCTCCCCCAGAAGGAACACCTAACCGTGGAATGTACATAAAATTTGGCCTTCCCCCTATTATGTATAGCACACTATGGAACAGATATACTAAGGCCGATCTTGAATTGCAATGGCCACTACTTGGGTCGTTTGATTTACGAAAGGTTCAGTATGTGGAGCAGTGTTTGTTTCAGCGCAGGTCTAGACAGGATATGTTTGATTGTGTGCGTTTGTGGGAGAAAGCAGTGCATGAACGAATGAAGCATGAACAAGCCTTGGCGGACAAGGAGCAGCGAAAGGCTGCCCATGTTAAAGCTTTACAGTTACAGGAGAAAGAATTACAGGATCAGAAAGATAGTGTTAAGAAGAGACTCCACAAGTTGTGAGGTAAGAAGGAGTTTAATTCAAAGCAGATTCTTCAGTGTCAACCACTAGATTGAGGTCACCAACATTCCAAGGCGAGCTTCACCCCAACGTTCTAAGGTAGGTGAAACCAACAGTGGGGAAAAGGGGAAAAGGGGGGAGAGGGGAGGGGCGTACCAAGTTACAACACACCTCCCTATGTAACAGCAGCACCATTGAGTATGAGCATACAGGCAGGCCTACATGTGGGGAGAGAAAGCAGTAAAAACAGCATAACCTAAGCAACCATTGTTTTACCCTGCAAAAGAAACAACCACTTTAATGCAATAGGATGGTAAAAAGATGAAAAATACATACTGAAATCAGCTGGAACAGGGATGCACATAATAGAAACAGAGGTGCACAGCATCATGATAAATATACAGACTTTACATACTGTAATCAGCTTGCTATGCTGGACACTTACGTTGTCGTGCAACTCTTTCCATGCTAGGATCACCCACCACTTCTCCAGAATCATTGTTGCTAGGAGGTTGGGAGACATGAACATTAGTACAACGAGCCAATCTATCCATGCTCCATAAATTACCATCTTCTAACAAAACAGAGTTATTATGTACCTTCCTGACTCTAAGGGGTCTAGAGAAAGCGGAAGATTTTGACTTTACCAGAGTGGGTTTTTTGACAACCACCCAATCCCCAACCATCCACTCTCTGTCAGTTGTGCCCCATTTAGTGCCATAACTGTTTTTATACTTGACTTGATTCTCTTTCACTCTCTCTGAAACAGTGGTCCTGTCTACCCACACAGGGGACCCTCCATTTAACCAGTTGGGAGTAAGCTTTGAACCTGGGTTTTTTCCTTTAAGAGAAGTAAACGGGGAGACTCCTGACACTGAATTTGGAGTGATGTGATATGACCACAACATTTTCCTTAAGCTGTCTACTACTGATTCTTTGGTCGACATAGCAAGTTGAATAGTATCCTTAAGCATTCTATTTGCCCTTTCCACTAATCCGTTGGATTTAGGGGAGTACAGGGGAGATTTGATGTGGATAATAGATAAACAGTTCAGGAAGTCCCTCATCTCATCCGACGTGAATTGCACACCATTGTCCGTTATCAACTCACTGGGAATGCCCTCTTTCGAAAAGGTCTCCTTAAGAAATTCAATGAGATAAACTGTAGAGATGGAAGGGACGAACTTAGTTGTTATCCAATGAGAATGATAATCAATCAAAACGAACATACATTTCTGAGATTGACTTAATAGATTCAAAGGACCAATAATGTCCATCCCTAGTTTATCCCATGGTTTGGTGGGAACGGTAACAGGAATAAGGGGAGCCTTGCGGACATTCTTTGACTTATCGCTAGCCCCACATTCAATACAATTTTTTACCAGCTCTTCAATTAGAGTGTCCATTTTAAGAAACCAATAGCTTTGTCGAATTTTGCTTTTAGTCAAGCTTCGTCCAGGGTGACCTTCATGCCCAATTTGTATGATGCGATCTCTCATTCCAGACGGAGGAATTATCTTGTTACCTCTCCAGACCAGGTCTTCATTTATGGACAACTCGTCCTTCACGCTCCAAAACTCCTGGAGATCCACTGGCACTTCCTTTCCTTCTGGCCAGCCGTTACAAATAATTTCTTTCAATTTGCGCATTACATTATCTTCCAGGAGTGATTTCTCCCACTCATCTTTTTTTATGGCCTGAATATCGACGGCCAGGATGGTGTCCTCCACTTGATTTTCTTCAGGTTCATTCTCCAACAGCGGCATACGCGAAAGGCAGTCCGCCAAGGAATTTTGTGAGCCAGGGACATGCACAATGGAATAGTTGAACCCTTGCCGTCCTAAAATCCACTTGGAGATGGGTGGAGTGGTATTTTCTAAAGGTTTTGTAGCAAATAACGGAATTAATGGTTTGTGATCCGTTCTTAAGCAGAACGGAATTCCCAACAGGAAGTACTTGAAATGGTGAATAGCCCAGTAACACGCAAGTGCTTCTTTTTCGATCGTGGAATAATTAACTTCCGCAGTCTTCAAGGTTCTGGAAGCAAAGGCTATAACTCTTTCTTCACCATTTACCATTTGAGTCAATGAAGCACCCAGGCCTTTATTGCTTGCATCCGTTGAGAGTGTGGTCTTTGCATTCGGATCAAAGGTGTGCAAGATTGGAGCATCCGAAATAGCTCTTTTGATGTATTGAAATGCTTGTTGATGTTCAGTGCTCCATTCGAATTTGGTTCCAAGTTTGAGTAGTTCTCTGAGGGGTTGAACTTGATCGGCAAAGTTCTTTACAAATTTCGACATATGCTCAACCAGGCCCAAAAATGACTTCAGTTCGTCTTTATTCAAGGGGGCAGGTGCAAATTTAACAGCGTCCACAAGGCTGGCCTTGGGTTTGATACCTTCACTTGAAATTGTGTGCCCCAAATATACCACCGACTCCACACCAATCTTAAATTTTTCTTTCTGGGTCGTGACGCCAGCTTTGCTGAGTTTGGACAGTACTTCCTCCAAGATTTTATTGTGCTCACTTTCAGATGCTCCATAGAGTAAGATATCGTCTTGGAAGCAGACTACTTTTTTAAGGCCATGCAGGATGTTTTGCATAATTCGCTGGAAAACAGCAGCCGCAGAAGCGAGCCCAAATGGTAACCTTGAGAACTGATACGCGCCAAAAGGGGTTATAAAGGACGTGAGGTGATTTGATTCTGGATGGAGAACGACCTGGTGGTAAGCCGAGGACAGATCTTGAACTGTGAAATACTTAGCACCTTGAATGCCCATCAACATTTCGTTAATGTTGGGGAGAGGGTGTCTATCCACCCAGATGTTAGCATTCAAATCCCTGAGGTCAACACAGAGGCGGATGCCCTTCCCCCCCCTTTAGCCGCTACCACAATGGGGGCCAACCACTCAGAGCTTTCAATACGCTCTATTATCCTGTTTTCTTCCAGTCTGTTCAATTCATTTGTAGGGGTTCTCTTAAAAGCAAAGGGATAGACCTAGCTTTGTGTACTACTGGCTTAGAATTAGACTTAAGCTTGATCTTGTGGATGAACCCCTTAAGCTGCCCCAACTTATCTGTAAATACCTCTGGAAATTTTTCGCAAACTTCCTTTCCAACAGTAGGCCTATCAATGAGTAACACTGGTTCAGGGGCATTAGGGTCTAATATGATACCCAGGTCTTTTTGGTGCTTCCACCCTAACAAATTAGATCAATTTTTCGTGATATACACTTTCCCCAATGTTGACCTATCTTTAAAGTTAATCTGCATTAACAACATAACAACCAGGGGAATAGGATCATAATTGTATCCACCCGGTTTAATATCAGGAGGCAAAAGACTATACTCTTTGTGGCCTGAATTTTCTTTAAAAGATGTCTCATTTATCAGTGTATAAGGTGAACATGAATCCGCAAAGACCTCATATGCAACACTGTCCAGGAATATTTCACATTCAGGATAAGAATTCACATTCTGTTCACCAATGTTCAACACTTGGAAAATAATGTCCCCTTGCAAAGGTTGTTCAAAATCCTGGACCACCATGTGAGCAGTACTTTTCTTTTCATGGCACATTCTGGAAAAGTGACCCCTTTTTTTACAATTACTGCAAGTGACACCCCTTGCTGGACACCTTACATCGTTGGCCAAATGATTTGGGTTACCACATCTATAGCATTTAGGCTTGTTAGACTGTGCACTATGTTTATTCACCTCGGGTTGGGTAGATTTAAATTTGATATCTTTTTGAACTACTTTGTGCACACAATTGTCATTAACCTGTTTTACATCATTAGCTTCCTTCATCTCACTCATACAGTAGCTTGTGTGCTCTCTGCTAATAGCAATATCAATAGCTCTTTGCAATTCAGGGGCTTCTGCTAAAAGTCTCTCCTGAATTTTCTTTTCACAAGTGAACCTAACTAATTGGTCCCTGATTAAGGACTCAGTTAGCAGACCAAAATCACACGTGGCTGCCAAACCCCTCAAGACAGCAATGTAATTCTTTACTTTCTCATTTTTCCCTTGGACTCGTAAGAAAAATTTATGACGTTCAAGGACTATATTAATTCTGTCCCCAAATTGCTCTGCCAATTTTTTAACAGTAGCCTCATAAACATCAGGTTGAACAACTCCATCACCCCCCACATTGATGTTAGCACCTCCGTCAGTTACCTCAGGCAAATCCTCAAACACATCCCTTCCATATTTACCCAAATTATGAAGTAGAATGTGTTGCTTCCTTAAAGATGAAAATCTATTTCCACCGATAGCAATCAAATATGACTCAAACAAATGAAACCATTTTTTCCAGGGAATAAGAGGATCACCAGCCTCATCCAAAAATGGCGGTGGCTGGGACATATTCAAAGCAGTCATGCTAGAAGATAGGAAAGATAAAAAGAGTAGATATAAAGAAGCCGGAAAAACAGAAAGAGCACCAAGAGGGGAGTAGAGAACAAGGTGAATAGCAGAACATTTCCTTCAAAATTTAGAATCTAGAACAACCCACCCAGCTTAAAAATAAAATATAATTTCCCAGTGGACAGATAATAAAGTTACAAGGATATATAGAGTCCTGAGCTGTGCCAATCAGCGAAGAAAACGTTGATTGCTCCTGTGGAGAAATATTTTAAAGCAATGTATACATTAATGGAGATAACAAGAGAAACAATTTTTCTATTTTGAAAATGTTATACCAAACTATTGCGCTAACCAACAGGAGTGTGACAATGAAGACGCTCTTAATGCTAAAAATGACCACCCAATAGGCTGTAGAAATATCTCTTCAAGAGTACATGAGAGACAGAATGAGTACAGGTGAAATATCTGTTCTAGTTCAGGCTAATTGCCATGGAATGGGAAATCCTTGCTTAAGCTGACCAGCTTTGCGGCGGAGGACGGCGCTGTCATCGCGCCAGGCGGCGCATAAAGAGCGCGTCACCCCGGTGGAGCGGGTGACGCTTGACAAAGCCTGAATCTTTTTTGCACGGACCCGGACCTTTAAAATAGCGAGAGCTCACCTCGCCAACGCGGTTCCCCGTGACCCCTGGTGCCTGTTGGTCTCGGTCCCCCTCCCGCCACCGCAACCGTCATCTTGAAGAGGCCGCCGAGCGAAGGGGGGCACAGGACTACGTTTCCCGCCCTGCTTTGCGGCGGAGGACGGCGCTGTCATCGCGTCAGGCGGCGCATAAAGAGCGCTTCACCCCGGTGGAGCGGGTGACGCTTGACAAAGCCTGAATCTTTTTTGCACGGACCTGGACCTTTAAAATAGCGAGAGCTCACCTCGCCAACGCTGTTCCCCGTGACCCCTGGTGCCTGTTGGTCTCGGTCCCCCTCCCCCTCCCGCCGCCGCAACCGTCATCTCGAAGCGGCCGCCGAGCGGAGGGGGGCACAGGACTACGTTTCCCGCCCTGCTTTGCGGCGGAGGGCGGCGCATAAAGAGCGCGTCACCCCGGTGGAGCGGGTGACGCTTGACAAAGCCTGAATCTTTTTTGCACGGACCCGGACCTTTAAAATAGCGAGAGCTCACCTCGCCAACGCTGTTCCCGTGACCCCTGGTGCCTGTTGGTCTCGGTCCCCCTCCCGCCGCCGCAGCCGCCATCTCGAAGCGGCCGCCGAGCGGAGGGGGGCACAGGACTACGTTTCCCGCCCTGCTTTGCGGCGGAGGACGGCGCTGTCATCGCGCCAGGCGGCGCATAAAGAGCGCGTCACCCCCGCGTCGCGGGAGCGCGCGGGAGCGCCCGGGGCTAAGCCCGGGCAAAGGGCGGGCCCTCTGTGGCCCTCAGGGGACAGAAGGAGACGGGACGGGCCACCCCCTTTTCACCTCCAGTACTCCGGGATATACCTTGAGGTGATAGCATCACATCTGGTCTCTCCACTGTTAGTGAGCTGTCATAATTAAGTGCTTAGTAGATTACCTTTCATCTTGGATATTTTCTACATGATGATGACTAAAGTTAGAAAGACTCCAGTGGCTACAAGATCGTCAACTAGAAACAAGGCTGTCCCATCTACACCTCTACCGACAATCACAGCTATTGACTTAATGCTGCAAAAGACTATAGGTATAGTAGCAGATGCCATACAAAACACGGAGAGGCGTCTTTCTCTGACACCAAATATGTGCTTTCCTAATTTATCTATAGATACCACCAACAATGATAACACTGCAAATTCTTTTATCATCTCAGAGGAGTCACTCTTATTGCAATCCTTTACCGGGTTGCCTAGTGGTCAAAGTTGTAGGAAAAAAGCACTACTAATCTCCCCTATACCATTAAACAGCACAGAAAATAGTCCTGTACTAACTTCTAATTTGGGGGAAAAACCGTGCTCGCCCGACTTGGGAGTTACATCACCAAACTCTCCAAGGTCAGGGGTTGAACTTGTAGAGAGCTCACCAATAATAGTTACAACAGCAGTAGACAAGCCAGTTTCCCCAAAAAAGTCAAAGAGGCAATATAGGAAAAAAACTAAATCAATATTGAGGAAAACATATCGCCCCCTAGGCAACCACAAACCATCAGCAAAGGATGTCTGGGCAAACTTCAGGTTGGTTAAACCATCCAGTAAAGTATCTAACTTTACTGAAATGTTTCCCGATCAAGGTGCATCATCACCGCAAACTGAAGTGGAGTCAGAGTATATTAAAAACTCCGCAGACCAGACGACCCAGACAGAAAGGGCAAGTACATCAGATAACTCATACCTCACAGAACTGGAACATTTAGTTAGATCCCTCTTGCAGCCAATAAGTAATAAAATTACCAATTTAGAGCAAACTTTAGTGAAGTTTGAAAAGTCCCAAAAAGATGACATCGCGAGCTTGTTAAAAACTTTTAATGCACCTACACCAAAGTACACTCTCTCGCGGGACAATAGCACTTATAAGCAACCTAACACAAAAAAGACACGAGACAAGAACATTCAAAATGATGGCTCCAGTTTGTTACCCACTCCCTCCTCAATTGCTACAGATGACAACAACACAATTTCATCTGTATGTGCAAACACCCAAACGGTACTAGCCCTGACTCTGCCTACCACCCTAGATGACCCTACAATTGGAAATGATGAGAGCGAATGGGCCGCAGAAGGCTCATCTTCCGATTCACCTGACGACTCGGATGACCAGGTTGAGCCACAAAGGCCAATACCACCTCATAACGTAGCCAGAAACACATGGCCAGGGCAAACACCAAAACCGAAACACCCAAAAAAACTCACTCACATCAATCTCCCTCCTGAATCCCACTTACACACCATAGTAATGATTGGTGTACCGCAACAAGAAGAGGGAAAGGCCGAGAGTTATGTAGATTTGAAAAACAAGGTGAGTCATTGGTTAACATCTCATAGACCAATCCCCCCTCATATAAGCGGCAAAATAACAAATGTTAGGAGGGCTGACTGGGTAGGGCACAGATTTAAATCTACCGAGGGTGATTGCATTGTTGTCAACTTCAAGGATAACCGTGTGGCAAGGCACATTACTAGTTGGAAGGATGGCTCGATCAATAGCCTGATCCGCACCATGGATCTAAGCTACTTTTATCCCTCAAATGTTCACAGCCTAGCCAAAGTGCACCCACACCCCGCTTTAGAGCAGGAGAAACTTTATGGTAACTCTAACCAGCACCACAACGGTGTAACCCCAAGAAATCGTGGACATTACCCTGCAGGTGATCAACGACAGTATGGGAGAGACACATCTTGGGAGCCCAGTCAAGTTAACTACCCAGTATCTTATCACGAGAGACGGGAGACCTCACACGAGATGTATCTCCACCGCAACCAGCCCCATTTAACATACCCCAACACTCATTATAATATTCCTACCTTTAACAGGTTTGATGCTTTCTACGATGGGAGTGGTCTGGAGGGGGTTGACTGACTGCATGCCGCTCCTTCCACACCAACACACATCGACCACATGCAAAGCAATTTAGTACATGGGGAGATTAGGGCTATACATGCAGTAAATGCTCCCCCCCAGCCGCTAAATTAGATACTAATAGACTGGCAGAGCTAGACCCAGATTTTTTAATGGACAGTCCCACCTTACATGAGAACTCCACTATACTGCATGCCGCACCTAAGGCTTTCAGCCCTCTCCCACTTCATGAAGAACCTAGTGCTTCCCTATCTGAAACCCAGGGAGACACCATCGCAGTACGACTTATTCGAACGTCCCCAGAATTTACTATTATAGAACCTACTACTGGGACAGAACTGGTTGACGTTTACAATGCGAATCTAGTCTCATGGAACATAGCGGGCCTAGCTGATAAAATATGTGACCCTGCTTGGCTGGCATTTGTCAAGAAACACGCAGTAATATGCCTTCAAGAGACATGGATGGAGGATAACAACATTTTTATTGAGGGCTATCAAAGCTTTTTGCAGCCAGCGGCTCCATCAGTTAGTGGAAGAGCAAAGGGGGGCCTGGCCACTTTTGTTAATCTGGCACTTACCTGTCATGTAAGCAACTGTTATCATGAAAATCAGAATATTCAAGTGCTGGAACTAAAAAGAGGTAAACATGCCCTGACCGTAATTAACTTTTACAATGCCATAAACAGTCAAGGGGAATGTAATATACTGCTTCTAAACAAGTTGTTGAGAGAGGGAGTAGGCATTTTGTCACGAGATTTATTGATTGCAGGTGATTTTAATGTTCACCCATGTGGTAATCCAGGAATTACCCTCATGGGATTATTGGGTTGTAACAGTGCGAATGGTTTTCACTTTGATCACTCCAGGCGTGGAACCTGCCTTAATGACCTGATGAATGAAAATAACTTAACTGTAGCCATGTCCATGGTGCCGGAGTCCAAGGTTTTTGATGTCACCACATTCAAAGGTTCAGTTCACGGTTCCTTTATAGACCACATATTGATATCTGCCGATCTCGTTAATCAGGCCTCTGGATTCACCATTAAAACAAGTATCTATAGTGATCACAACCCCATATCTATTAGACTGGGTGGAAGAGTACTTGAACGGCGATTGAACTGTGAAGGCAAGGGAACCTTGAAATGTATAAATGGTAGACGCAGATTAAAATGGTCAACGGTAAATTGTGATAAACTGTATACCGAAATCAACAGGGCATGTGGGGAGGAACTTATGGTCTGTGTATCCTCAGCCACACCTCCAGAGCAAACATTAGTTGTTTTTGAGGTTGTGGTGTCACTAGTAGGATCTATGTTAACAGTCCCAATGAAAGTACAAAGCAGTAATACCCCCAAATGGTTTGACCACTCCTGCTCTAAGGCAAGCAGAGATTTGAAAAAAGCATTGAAAATCAAACCCAGAAACCCAGGTCAAATTAAATGTCTGCGTTTGATTTACAAGAAATCACTCTTTAAACGGAAAAAAGAAATTAAGGCAGGTATCTGGGAGTCCCTGCTTGACCCATAAGTTTTGGGCAATAGTGGTAAATTTTGGGAAATCATTAACAAACCCCTGTTTGATGATCCCAGTGACATTGCACTTGTCACTAACATCCCAGAGGAGGAGTGGGTCACCCACTTTGGTGCTATTTTTAAAATCAATGAGCAGCAGGCAGAATACGGTCCTTTGTCTCCTAAGGAGAAATTTTTGTGCTTTTCAGTTAATGAAGTAGAGAAGGGTATTCAAGGTTTAACAAGCAATAAGGCCCCTGGCCCGGATGGCTTGCCTCCGGACCTTTTTAAATCTTGTATCCCACTATGGGCCCCTGTCCTTACAGCTGTAGTAAACGCAGCCACGGTCTTTGGATGCCCAAAGTCTTGGGGGGCATCGACTATAGTACCCGTGTTTAAAAAGGGTGATCGCAGAAGCCCGACATGCTATCGGCCAATATCTTTAATTAATTCTGTAGCTAAAGTGGTTGGGGGTGTAATCCTGAACAGGCTAACTGCATGGGCAAATGAAAATTATGTCATATCCCCGATACAATACGGCATCTGACCTGGACACTCGACAATCACTCAATGTCTGAACCTATATCTGATCATAGGAAAATATACTATGGCCCGGCAGGGAACAGTCCACATGGCCTTTATGGACTTATCATCCGCATTCGACTGCGTGGACAGAGGCAAGTTATGGGACATTTTGTCAAAGATGGGTGTAGAGCAGAATCTAATTAATTTATTGGCTGATCTACACTCTGATACTAGAGCTAACGTCCGATACACCCAAGACTTGAAAGTGACGGGGGATTTTAGAATTAATCGCGGTGTGCGACAGGGATGTATCCTAGCCCCATTCCTCTTCAACTTGTATATCAACGAGCTAGAGGAATATCTATTAAAAACAGGTGTAGATTACCCCTACGTAGGACAGAAAGATGTCCCAGTCCTGCTTTATGCGGACGACGCCGTCCTCATTTCCAGGACAGCGATCGGCCTTCAGACACTCTTAAACTCTTTTTTTAAATTCATGGAGTCCCGAGGCTTAAGTATCAATAACTCTAAGTCTTACGTCATGAAGACAGGCCTGGGGTTGCGAAAAACCAACCTTTTCAACATAAACGGGGAAAAAATTCCAACTACCAAAACCTTCTCATATCTCGGGGTCCTTTTCGACCACCAATTATCCTGGGGCCCGCTATATTGAGAAAGAAGGGTGAGGTAACCCTCATGAACGCGGCTATACTCAATTTTGCAAGAAAAATTGGTAACAGCCCGGTGGCTGCCCTGCTTAAATTATACCAGGCAAAGAGCACCGCCGTTGCTTGCTACGGAAGCGAGCTCTGGGGTTATAGCCGGACGCGAGACCTGGAGGTTGCTGAAAACAATTTCCTGAAGCAGTTACTGAGGCTGCCAAGGGGAACAGGTAATTTCCCGGTACATGAGGAACTAGGGGTGTCCTACCTAAGTGACAGAATAGCAGTTAACCCCATGCTGTGTTGGATGAACTGTTGGTTAAATAGGGATATACCTCTTACCCATGACATACTAAAAGAAGCCCTAACATGGGAGTGTAGGGCTAGGGTACCGTGGCTGAAGTACATCTGTGATTGTTTCACCGTAATAGGACGGGCTGACCTGTTCTTAATTCCAAATTCCATCACCAAACTGGACGTCACTCTTGTGAAAAGTACATTCTTGACAACTAGGTACTTAGCTCGGGAAGAGGTTGAGTTACAGAAAGACAGTGTTAGGAAACATGCAATACTCAAAACCTGTCCTCAAATGGAACCATACCTATCATGGCCCATGACAGGCTATGAACGCTACTTATTAACAAGGTTCCGTTTTGATTTGTTTCACCTTTTACTGGCAGTACCGAGTGGAGCCCATCGAGGTCAAGTGTTGCCAGCTTGCGGCTGCGACGGAAAGTCTCCGCAAGACCTGGCACACTTTTTATTTATTTGCCCTTTTTACACAGCACCCCGGAAGCTATACTTAAAACCTTGCTTTAAGGAACTGAAATTTGCACAGATTAAACCAGCTCTTTATTACCTTCAACTCCTGAATTGTGACTGCACTTTACATGTATGTTGCTTCATGAAGTTAGCAATTAGATTCAGAAAAAGCATGGAGGGATAATAATGTTGCTGTTGTAAGGCATAATGCCAATTTTTTATCTTTTCTAGAAGTATTTATATTTTTAATGTGTATACCCTGCCTATTACTCGTGTTTTATAACGTTTACATAATCTTGTCTTGTAAATGAACCGGATCATCTGCTTTTTAACTGTATGTTTATTAACTGTGCTTTTATGATTGTAATCTAACAATCGAATAAAGTTATTTGAACTTGAACTTGACAGTCACAGTTCCTCGACGGCAACTTGAAAACACACCACGGAACGTCGTGCGCTTAGTTTTGAGCCAGTTCGCAGCTTCACTGACAGAAGTTATGATTTACAGTCATGCAATAAATCCCTCGACGACAGGATGGCCCCACAACCAAACTTGTTAAGAGAAGGGGCTTACAGTCACACAAAACTTCCTACCTCTGTCGCGCCTATTAACCCTCAGTCCTGCACAATTTCTTACGAGCAAGAACACACAGGAAATTCCAGAGACGGCACCGCTGGTCAGGCGAGACAAAACGGAAAAGGCAGACACCCACTCCTACCTCATCTCACCACCAAAATGGTCCGTCCAAAGGAACTGACGAGACGGCACACGAAAAGGGCAGAGCAGGCACTCCTATGCAGATTCCTTTAACAGCGAACAGGCAGAGCTGAAGATAACGTACCTCGTCACACTTCACCCCCAAAGCGGTCCGTCAATGAGGAACTGACGAGAAGGAAAACGAAGAGGGCGAGCAGGCACGCCGACGTAGATTTCATTCAGCGGCAACCAGGCGGAACTGAAAGTAGCGTCCCGTTGCCCAGGAAACTCCTTCAGAAACACTGGCTCGGCTTCCTGAGTGAAAGAGGCGGAACTGCCCGTGCTGAGGCAAACACGATCATGATACTTCAACTTCTTTTGCCTCCCTTCAACGCCGCGTTGCAGCTGATGACAAACACCAGAAATGCCCGCATAAGGTTGCTGACTCCGTCCCGTTATCTTCGGAATACACAGCTTAGCCTTTCTCCGGATCTAATTGACTTGCGTAGTTGGCAATAATAACGGGGGAAAGAATCCAACCGTCCCCAGCACGGTAAACGACGCCAATTTGTTAAGAAGAGACTCCACAAGTTGTGAGGTAAGAAGGAGTTTAATTCAAACCAGATTCTTCAGTGCCAACCACTAGAGTGAGCTCACCAACATTCCAAGGCGAGCTTCACCCCAACGATCTAAGGTAGGTGAAACCAACAGTGGGGAAAAGGGGAAAAGGGGGGAGAGGGGAGGGGCGTACCAAGTTACAACAGATAGGGAGATACGAGAACGTAATTTACAGATTAATGGTCAGTTTCCTATTTGACTTCCTCTTTATCCTGTCCTTAATAATGAATCTGATGATTTTTCATTGCTAGATCGTTATCCGCCTCCGTATATCATGCCTACGGCTCCAGCTGCGGATCATGATTCGGCTGATGATCGGGATAAACGGAGGGATACCCGTTCTATACTTTCTGTTGAGCGGTCTGCAGAGTTACGCCAGCTGGCTCGTAAACTTACTATTGATGTTATTACTGTTTCAGAAATTGAAGATGGTATGCGCACGTGGTCTGAGAAAGAGCGATTGTATTTTCTGGAGTATTTTGGACAAGAAGTTGTTGAACGGTTTAGGAAGTAATCCCCTGAGTTGGAACCTAAGGCTATATCAGTTGGTAGTGATAATATACGTAAAGGTGTTTTTGTTCTCGCAGACGTCAATGATTTCTTCCAGAATCTGGTTCAGCTACGGGACGAGGCTGCGCGACTACGGAAGTTGAAAAAGGCGGCGGGTTCCACTGCGCCGGAGCGACAGCTAAGGAGTATCCTATCTTTGCAGCAGATAAGGATGATACAGTTCATGTTATGCCTATGCAAGAAGCCGCGCCTTTGTATATCCCTCCCAAAGGTCAAGGTAGAGATGATAATAAGTTGTCTGCGGATTCGAAGGGGTATTTTATATACAATTGGGTTCATACTCCTTGAAATAGAGCGGATGTCATGGCGCTTAAAAATGCTTTGCCTGATCCGCGCAAAAATCCGTCAGCATTTTATGAGGGAGTTGATGGAGCTATTTCTTCATGTGTTATGACCTTAGTTGATATTGATCTTTTCTTTGGGTTAATATTACCTCCTGATATGTGGAGGGCAATTCGCAAGTATGATGATCGACAGATATTAGGTGCAGACTGGAGGGACATAGCACGGGAAGATTAGGACAGAGAGCCCACGTGTAAGCCATGTCAATTAATTTTAGACCTCCCAGCGGCTATTTTGAATAAATTAAAAATGCTCATTCCCCCTAAAAAGATTGACTGGACGATGTTGGCCTCTTGTAAACAGAAACCAGATGAATCAGTTTCAGATTTCTTTACACGCTTCGAGGAAGCGTTTCATGATTACAGTGGTCAATTATTAACAGAAGATACGGGCAGGCATTTGTTCGTTGATAAGTATGTGGCTAATCTCCTACCGGAGATTTCAAAGCGTTTAAAGGCTAGTGAAAGTTCATGGACTACTGCAACTCCTGCTTCTCTTTTAACTATGGCTCAGTATTATGAACAACAGGAATTGGAGGCTAAAGAAAGGGGAAACAACCTTTACAACGCAACTTTTACAACGAACTACCATTACAACGAATTTTTTACAACGCAAAAACTTTTACAACGCATACCATTACAACGCAGGATTTTACAACGCAAGTACCTTTACAACGCATACCATTACAACGTAAGTATTGGTAAGTATATAATTATTTTTAAAATATTATATGTTTGGGTTTTTGGGTAAAGGGGTATTTTTAGGGTTCAGGGTCAGTTTTCAGTTTTTGGGTAAAGGGGTATTTTTAGGGTTCAGGGTCAGTTTTCAGTTTTTGGGTAAAGGGGTATTTTTAGGGTTCAGGGTCAGTTTTCAGTTTTTGGGTAAAGGGCTATTTTTAGGGTTCAGGGTCAGTTTTCAGTTTTTGGGTAAAGGGGTATTTTTAGGGTTCAGGGTCAGTTTTCAGTTTTTGGGTAAAGGGGTATTTTTAGGGTTCAGGGTCAGTTTTCAGTTTTTGGGTAAAGGGGTATTTTTAGGGTTCAGGGTCAGTTTTCAGTTTTTGAGTAAAGGGGTATTTTTAGGGTTCAGGGTCAGTTTTCAGTTTTTGGGTAAAGGGGTATTATTAGGGTTCAGAGTCAGTTTTCAGTTTTTGGGTAAAGGGGTATTTTTAGGGTTCAGGGTCAGTTTTCAGTTTTTGGGTAAAGGGGTATTTTTAGGGTTCAGGGACAGTTTTGGGTTTTTGGGTAAAGGGGTATTTTTAGGGTTCAGGGACAGTTTGGGGTTTTTGGGGTACAGGGTTAATTTGTAAAAATAAAATAAAATAATATTTAAATTAAATTAATTAAATGTAATTAAATATAAATTAATTATATTTTAATAATTTAAATTAATTTAAATAAAAAAAAATATTTTTAGGGTTCAGGGTCAGTTTTGGGTTTTTGGGGTACAGAGTTAATTTGTAAAAATAAATTAAAATTATATTTAAATTATATTTAAATTAAATTAATTAAATAAAATTAAATAACATTTAATTATATTTTAATAATTTAAAATAATTTATATTAAAAAAAATATTATATACTTACCAATATTTACGTTGTAATGGTATGCGTTGTAAAGGTACTTGCGTTGTAAAATCTTGCGTTGTAATGGTAGGCGTTGTAAAAGTATGCGTTGTAACGTCATACATCCAAAGAAAGTGGTGATAAAAAGGCGAAAGAATTAAAGACGAAGGTGACTTTGGCTCAGGTTTATGCTACGCAGCCGAGGGGAAATGATAGGCGTAGGCGTGGGTCTTATGGCCCGCCTTCTTCCCGTTCTGACCTCTGCAGATCAATGTGCATACTGTAAACAGTTTGGACATTGGCTTTCAGACTGTCCATTGCTTCGAGAACAGCGTATGCAGCGTGGCCGAGGAGATGGTAGGTTTTGGAATAGTTATTCAGGTCCGAGAGGTGGAACGAATGATCGTGGTAGGTTTGAAGCAAGGGGTCGTGGTCAGGCTGACTATAATACTTTTGATTGGTGGGATCAGTGTCAGATAGCTGAGGGTGAGTCTTCTGAGTTTCAGGATAATACGTACGCATAGGATTGCGTAGGATGGGGTATGGAATCGGTTGAAGTACCAGTAGATCAAAGGGGTCCATATATTTCAGCGCATGTTTTGGGTTCTACTGATCAATTTCTGGTCGATACAATAGCTACTCGTAGTGCTCTGTCCAAACAATTGGTTCCAAGGGCTCCCCTGTATGGCAAAATGATATATCAATAGGGTTCGATGGAACACCTTCCCTTAGCCCATTATCTCAGCCCCTTCCATTTCACATTGATAAGTTCACTGCCCCATGTCCATTTTTGTTGTCCCCAAATACACCGGATAATATCGTGGGACTTGATATGCTCAAGTATTTTCGAGCGGGTCCTTTTGGATGAGAATTACCCAGAATTTGAGAGATCATGCCTCCTACTAGAAGCCGATGCATTAGCCTCCCTTCCAAGTACCTTATGGGCCACTTCTGATACTGATGTGGGACAGATGATTATCCCGCCCGTACACATTACTGTAAAGGAGGGAGCGCTTTTGCCTCGTGTGCCACAATACAAAATCTCTAGAGAAGGTGAAATTGCTTTGGCCCAAATTATAAGTGACTTGATTGCTGTAGGAGTAGTGGAGGACATTCCCTATAATGTCTGCAACAGCCCTATTCTCCCGATTTTAAAGAAAGATACAGATACCAGAATCTACCGTTTCATTATTGATTTGAGGGAGGTAAATAAGGTAGTGGTGCCCCAATACCCTGTAGTGTCTGATATTACTACTTTATTTACTCTGGTTCCACCTATGGCCACCACTTTTACAGTCATAGACCTGAAGAATGCTTTCTTTTCGATTCCTATTCATCCTTCTAGCCGCTCCTTTTTGGCTTTACTAAATATTAAATCATACAGATTTTGTCGAGTTCCCCAAGGCTATACAGAAAGTCCTAGCATTTACAGTCAGGCTGTGAAAAGACAGCTTGATTCCTTTGATTTACCGTCTGGAGTGGCTCTTATTCAATATGTTGATGATATTTTGTTAGCAGCAGACATGCATGAGCAATGCGAGGAGAGTATACTCTCCCTGCTCTCTTTCCTTGCCAAGAATAATCACAAGGTTTCGAGGAAAATATTTCAATATTGTAGACCGAAGGTGACCTACCTCGGTCATCTTCTGTCTAAGGAGGGGCGTGCATTGACACCAGATCGAATTCAAGCAATTTTAGACACACCAGTTCCTTCCACTCAGAAAGATGTTTGTGCTTTCATAGGTTTAACGTCCTTTTGCAGACAGTGGATATTAGGATTTTCACATATTATAAAACCTTTGTTAGCGTTGTTATCCAAAAGTACACCGACTCCCCATGAATGGACAGATGAATGTCAGAATGCTTTTGAACAGTGGAGACATGCCCTTTGTTCTGCACCAGACTACACAAAGATTTTTACATTATATGTACACGAGAAGGATGGGTGTGCATTGTCAATTTTAGTGCAGACACACGGAGATAAGCAGCGACCTTGTGCATACTTTTCAGCAGTACTTGACCCTGTAGCACGAGGATTGCCTGGGTGTTTTCGAGCAGTTGCAGCAACAGCAGTGGCTATACGACAAAGTGAGGGAATAGTTTTATCGCACAAATTGTTGGTGTTAGTGCCCCATGCGGTAGACGCCTTATTGAACCAAGTGAAAACACAGCATTTAACTAGCGCTCGTTTAACAGGATACGAGTTAACACTGTTGGCGCCACACATTACTCTGAAGAGGTGCGCCACTTTGAACCCTGCTACTTTATTACCATATCCTGTTTCTGAGTCCCGAGAGGAAGAACAACATGATTGTGTTTTTCTGACTGAAGAACAAACAAAGGGCTGTATTGACTTACAGGATACGCCACTTCCAGATGTAGATGGGGAACTGTGGGTTGATGGATCGTGTTTAAAGCTGCCAGATGGCACGACTTCCGCAGTGTATGCAATCACGACACTCAAGACAGTGGTAGAGACAGCTTGTATTCCACAAAAATCAGCTCAAGCAGCTGAACTGATAGCTCTAACGAAGGCAAGTGAGCTAAGTGCTGGACTACGTGTGAATATTTACACCGACAGTCGCTATGCTTTCGGAGTAGCGCATACCTTTGGCCTACTCTGGAAGGAGCGAGGATTTTTTACTTCGCATGGGGTGAAAATTATGCATGAAAAGTTAGTACACGATCTCCTAAATGCACTATTATGTCCAAAGAAAGTAGTGATAGTCAAATGCAGTGCACACAAAAAGGTGACAGACAAAATTGGACAAGGAAATGCTTTTGCAGATCGTGTAGTGAGAGAGATTACGATGTTAAAGAATGATTCTCCCATGTATGTGGTGAAATCGCAGGCTGACCGATGGCATGACGCCAGAGAAGAGATATTAGACATACAGAAATCGGCTTCTGAAGAAGAACTCGCAAATTGGGCAACAGAGGGAGTGTTGGATGATGAGGGCTGTTGGCGTAGCAAAGATATGGAAAGATGGAAATTGCCTGCTGCCTATCTGCAAGCAATGGTTCAAATGACACATGGGCTGGCACATGTTGGAGCTCTCGCAATTACTAAATTACTTACATGAGTTTGGGAGCATCCTGAGATTGCCAGCACAGCTAAGAGAGTAGTGCAGACCTGCTTGATATGCTTACAGTACAATCCTGCTAAAGGGACCTATACTCCTAAAGGAGGGTTTGCTCCACCGACTGCACCATTTGAAGTACTACAGATGGATTACATCCAGCTCGAACGCTGTAATCATTTAAGGTATGTCTTAGTGGTGGTGTGTGCCTTTAGTAAATGGATAGAGGCCTACCCCACGAAGGACAATACAGCGTTGACAACAGCTAAGGTGTTACTCAAAGAGTACTTCCCTTGGTATGGAATTTGTAAATTTTTGTGGAGCGACAATGGCCCCCATTTCGTTGGGAAGATTGTGGAGTATGTCCTGAAAGGATTTGGGATAAAACAAATATTCCATGCTGTGTTTCACCGTCAGTCAGCAGGTATGGTGGAAAGGTACAATGCTACATTGAAGCTGAAGCTGGCAAAGATTGTGGCATCCACGTCTGTGAAATGGCCGGATGCATTGCCTTTAGCATTACTGTCTATTAGATCAGTGCCACACTCCCGATCTGGCCTCACACCCTATGAAGTGGTGTTCGGACGGCCGATGAATATTTAGGGAGTTCCTAAACCTCGCCTGATTCGTGATGTGCCTTGTATAATGATGAACGATTATTTGGCACGATTAACAAATGATTTACTTTCTATTCATCAGCAGGTTTGAGAAGCGCTTCCAGATAACTCAGAGGGAGAGGCTCACACGCTCCGACCTGGGGACCATGTGATGGTCCGATCGTTCGAGAGGTCTAGCAGTTTAGAGCCGAGGTGGCGAGGGCCTGAGCAGGTGCTACTTGCTACCTGAACCGCAGTGAGAGTGATGAACAGGAAGCGGTGGGTGCATTCTACCCATTGTCGCCGAGTCTCTCCAGATCTGGTGAATCCTGTTGTGCTGTCTGATTATCAAGAGATCTTGGATTCAGAGAAGAGCCCAGCCACTGCGCCCAGCGAATCTGAGGAAGCCTTCCCGGACCACTCTGTTTCTGGTGCAGCGAAGTATAATCTGCGACCAAGGAAAGCAGCTGTTTTGTGCGAGACTGGTTGAGTTACCGCTCTGAGGGTTGTGAAAACGGAAGCCGAGAATATCAAGGGGGGGGATCAGTTCTGCCAGTGTAGAGACACCCGCCTTGAATCTTGGAGAAGAAACCAGCGGCAACCTCAGAGCACAGCTCTCATTTGTTTTTTAGTTTATTTTGATTATTTTATTTTGAGACTATCACATCTAATGCAATGAGAAGTAAGAAGATTCTTGGTGCTGTGATTTTTGTTTTCACAATTGTGGTGATAGCAGTAATATCTTGGGTTGTAGAACGAATGGCCCGGCTAGAGACTATTTGCTGCCTACCACTCCAGTTCCATCTGAACATTTTCATTTTACCTTGACCTATCACGAAGAAAGACATAGACAAACTTATTTGAATAACAGTTTCATCCAAATTCTACATCACACCCACAATATGACGAACACTGCGAACTGTTGGGTATGTGGAATGTTACCTGGACATCAAAAGAAAGGAGGAACTCCACTTATTCCTCTTCCATTTTCTCATAATGAATCTTGCAACGCCTGGTACACTCTCCTCTTCACTTTAAGATGGCCAACGAAAGGTGGACTTCTTTTCCGGCTTAATAAAGTTTGTCATAATGATAAAGATGGTTACCCACAAGCAGAAGGAACTAAACTTGAGTGGGAAGAATATTGACCGGACAATGTATCTATGCCTCAAATTTTCACTAATCTGAGAAATGTGAATATGTCTAGTTTATTTGTGATTACAGTTATTGAATCAAAGGCTGATTTGTGTGTAAGAAATAAAGGCACAGTCCCGGTAAGCAAAAGTGAATGCACAACTACTCTAGCATTTGACGCAGCAAATAATATTGCTTTTGTAGCATCACGTAATACTTATTTTATTTGCGGAAATAAGGGCTACCATCGCCTTCCATTTGGATGGTTAGGAACATGCTATATATCTTTTGTATTGCCCTCTGTGTTTATTGCCCCGGCCATGTACCATAATGATTTTGTGCTAGATCATGATTTTATATTGAACACAGTTAAAAGGACATTAGATATAGAAAGCATTGACCAAACAGATACTGCCCTGCAGCAATATGTTGATTTCAATTTAGGCCTGTTTTCATTT
Organism: Lissotriton helveticus; assembly: GCF_964261635.1. Lineage (NCBI taxonomy): Eukaryota > Metazoa > Chordata > Amphibia > Caudata > Salamandridae > Lissotriton > Lissotriton helveticus. The sequence goes on from NC_136059.1 coordinate 1,713,031,425, forward strand.
GTAGGCGCAGCCTTAAACAGTAGAAAAATAAGACGGCTAACACGTGTTATGGAAGCTGTTGCCAATGAAACTGCTTCTGCTTTAGGGAATTTAACAGAGGAGCTTCAGATTACCAGACTTGTGACGCTCCAGAACCGTATGGTTTTAGATGTAGTTTTAGCTGATCGTGGAGGTGCATGTCGCATTATCGGAAGTAGTTGCTGCGTGTACGTCCCGGATTACTCGCCTTCTGTATATGATGCCATTTTTAAATTGCACAAAATTGCTGATGAAATCCACCCCGAAAACGGTACATGGACATTTTCAAATTGGTTTTGGACTTTGCTTAGTACCTGGGGTTGGAAGTTATTGACTGTCCTTTGTGTTGTTATTGGAATATTCTTTTTCTTTTGCCTATGTATTCAATGTGGCCCTACACTATGTTCTGTATGTATTACTGCTTGTATTCCGTCCAAACGAGCTATTGCCAAAAATTAACAAATGATCAGCAAAGAAATAACGAATATATTGCTGATTAATATCGATGATGAATATCCAGATTACTTCAGATATGAGGTAGCTACAGCTAAATGCTAAAAGGGGTTTCTGTCGTAATTTGACAGCGATTTGGTTAGCATTTGCTTCAGCTACACGAAGCTTTCGCTGTTAGCTTGACTATATTCCGGAGGACATTTTGTATTTTTGACTTCCATCTTAGTGAATGTGCTGCCTCGTGGTCAGCATGCCCTTTTTCCTTTCTCTCTCCCGATGACCAATTTGATCTGCCAGCAACGGACTATTTTTAGCTATGGTCAAGCTTGCGCATGCGTATTCAAACCCCCAATGTTAATGATCGGTCACTGCTTAGGAATGTTCTCCAAACTGACCAGTGGCACTAAACTCCTCCCACATGTTGGCTGTATTCCAAAAATGTCCTTATATGTCCCTAAATTCATGTAAAGGTGTACCGCCTATTTCTTGCATTCCTGTAAACTGTATAAAAGGAGCTTCGCACCGATGTTCGGTGTGATACTCCTTGCATTGCCGAAGGGTGCTGTGGGATTGTATCACCACCCCATGGGGTCTTAATAAACTTGTCTTTTGCATTTTCCAGTTTCCGTGCCAATTTCTATTCCAAGGTATAAAGAGTTTTTGCAGAGTATGTAGATCTGTTGAAATCCAATACCACCGTATGAATCAGTTATTACATTTAGCATGCCTAAAGATGACAATGAGGACTCATTTACTTATCCTGAATTTCTGTCAGTTGTCCTGTCTGGATGGTTATTGTCATGATTACATTAAGTCATGTTAGCTTCATCTTTTGTTTTGGAATTTTGTATGGGTTCCTGGTAAACCCATACTTTTGAAACAAGCTTATCAGATATTTCTTGGATCTGGAATCCAAATAGAAACATCTATCTGACTGGTCTTCTTCACCTATGCTTGAAATTAAATATAGATATCTTAGGAGATTCTTCTTTAATGATACAGATTTGGCCTGTGTGTTATTTTCAGAAGATTCATTCAATTAAATAATAATAGCTGATTAATTGTGGATTGAATAATCTTTGCATCTTATAATTATTTTTGAATTTGCAAATTGACACTACATCAGACGAAATTCTTACAGTTTCCTTTATTTCTTTCATGGCCAAGACTCTCTGCAACCACCTTACCCTCTGTCTAACAATTTATCTATCATTTTCACCCACAGGTTACCATTATACTGTACCTTTCATTCACTATAATCCTTTAATAACTCTTTCACCACCCCTTTCTTTCTACATACCTCTAATCGTATTCCAAAATTGTAATTTCTGCTTCTTTCTTTTTTCCTATTCCTTACTTCTTCTCTTCTCTTTACCCTCTTCCTAAACATAAACTTTAGCCTTAATTCTACTTCAATCCTTAGATTAATACTTAGCACCACCCTTCCAAATTGTTTCACTTACAATGTTTTTTATGGCCCAAGATCTGTGCATCACAAGGTGTTTTCATACACTACAATTTCATACTTATCTGATGAGGCAAAATCAATCGTGTACTTTTAGAGGAATGTGGTGCATTATATGGTATGGCTGTTCAACTTTAATGTGTAATACACTTGCAAAACTATCTTGATCCATTCAGGCATTTGTGTAAATCCACTAACTCATTTCTGGGTAGCGGTGGGTTCAAGCAGCAAGGCTTATACAAAACAACTAGTGTAGGGTATCTAGAAGCATCGAACAATGAAATAAGAAAGTCATACAACTGGTGAGTAGTGTGAATGACTCCGCGCACCAGGAACAATAGAAGCCTGCTGCTGAGAGAAGTGTTACTTCTCCTTTGCAGGACCGTATTCTGTGAATACCAAAAGTAGTAAGTTTAGGATTTTGTCTTAAGTTAGTTCTGTGAATCGGGCCCTGTGATTTTGGTATTTCTGCTCTCAAGTCCAGCTGATGATGAAACATGCATGTTTGTGTTACTAAAGTCAATGCATGTTCATAGTATGTAAGGACTTGTTACTGTACAGATGGTAACTACCTCCTCTTGGTATTTCTAGTGCATTGCGTCATTTCAAAGACAGAGGTACTGGTTTGGTGCACATCTACCTCACAAACATAGAAGGTCTCAGAAGTGACAAATCCGGTAATGCAGTTACACAGCAACTGAGCAGATTCAGTACCGTAAGTCTCTTTTCTTATTTTATCCCAACGCTCCTTCCACCAAGGGACATTATATGCTATCAGGTTTTGGTTCCTGGATGTGCATTGTCCTCAGGAGCAATAGAAGGTCCAGCATTGGCTTCAGTGTTGTCTCCGCAGTTGGGGCCAGTAGACAACTAGAGACTTCTTTGTTGCCCAGGTAACTATCCAAATACTCTCCCTGTAAGAATTGATCCCCCAACTTGTGCTGCAGTAGTGAACACAACTCTTTAAAACTTTACAAAAATTTCCAAGTTTTAGGGTTACCAATGCTTGTTTGTGCTTCGGCCGAAAATACTGAGATTTACTCTTCACTTAAAAATCTATATCTCTGGAACTCTCTGGTGGATTTTACTCATCTTGGTGACTAAAAATTCATAATAATATTACCTATTTGTGTAAGTTGGTGTTGCATGACTGTCTTATTTCCCAGTTTTTTGCTTCTAATGCTTTACACTGGTTCCTCTATATTAGCCTTGCTGCTTATAGCCACAGCTACCCAGTGTTGAGGTAAAGGTTTTAAAAATGAGCCTGACTGGACCAAGACAGTTTTCTGAGTGTATTACATGGTAAGGTCACACACACATACTATATAATACACCACAATTCTCAAACACCCTGTTTTACCTTAGGACTTAGGGGCAAATTTACTTCAATTTGAGTAGGGATTGTGCCACTTTTGTGGCTCAGCCCCAACGCAAAATCATTTTTGAGATTTACTAAGCCACCCAAATTCACTTTGCCTGGCTTTGCAGGATTTAGCAAATACACCATGGTGCAAGGGTATTGGCGCTATGCACCACACAATGTGCCAGCGCTAGGTAACAGCAGAAACTTGGCATACCTTAGTAAGATATGGCATATTTTTGCAGTCTGTTGTTCACGAAACACAGAGCAGCAACTTTTCTTGCTGCCCTGCATTGCGCAAAAAATGTGTAAATATTGCCTTAGTATTTTTTCTGGAACTTAAAGTGCTACACTGGAGTAAGGTGGGAAGAACTCCACAATGTTGGATAGGCATTGGACGAAGTCCCCCTAAAGTAATTGGCTTAAATAGCAAATGCTCTAAGCTGGAAAATTCAAAATTTTAGCCCAGGGAAGTCCTCTAATTGGCCTGAATCTTTTGGCATCTTCACCTGTTCAAGTTCTCCTCATTCAGATTCAGTCACTTTTTTGAAGCTTGCATTCCTCCAATGGGGCATGGTTGTGAGCTAGAGCTGAAGAGGGCTCCTGGGCACCTTCTCCACGCAGTCCCCCTGAAACTGCATAAAAGTTTCCAATAGGAGAAACCTGAATCTTCAGCCCAGCGGCAACAAATCCTTTGTCAGATTGACTTGATAGGTGTGTCCTGACTAACCCTGGGCGAAGCACTACGCTACGCTCGCCTAGTTTGCGAAGTTTGCGCAACTTCGCACTACGCGAGCTGCACGTAGCACAGTGCGAACATGCGTAGTGCAGCGTAGCGTAGTGCAGAGGTCATTTTTTGCTTGTTCGCGGTCCTGAACATCATGTTCGCGACCGCGAGCAAGCAAAATGACATCCCGGTGAGACTCTCAATGTGGGGAGGTCAGGTTTCTCATTGCGAGTGGTCGTGCATGCTCGCGACCGCTCGCGATGAGAAACTACCAGTTTGCGTTGAGAAAGCTACCGCTCGAGTAAAAATCTACTTGAGCGGCAGAAAACTACAGCTCGCACTGTGCAAGATGCCGTTTTCAATGATTGCACAGTGCCGGATGCTTGTTCGCACTGTGCAATCATTGAAAATGCATCTTGCACAGTGCGAACATGCTACTACGCAGCTCGTGTAGTGCTACGTGAAGTTCGCGTAGTGCGAAGTGCACTTCGTGTAGCTTCGCGTAGCGCTACTTCGCGAACTACGCCCAGGGTTAGTCTTGACCCTCGGGACGTCTTTGTAGTCAAAACATTTATAAGCTCCAGGATTTTCAGGATATTAGGTACAGCACTTCAGAATCAAGACTCACTGAACCTGAAACCACTAGCAGAGTCCAGGGTAGGTTCAGCTGGGTTCTTGAGGAAAAGGGCTTCCTGCAGCTTGTTGTGTCCCTGCAGCTTAGTGAACTGACACTTGGCCTTTCTTTGTCGTGGACACACATGAGAGCAAGTTCAGCCCTTCTAGTCTCCTCACAGGTCTCTAACAGCAGGTGCCGTCTTTCTTCTGTTCTTCCACAAGTCGAGAGTGTTCTAAAAAGGGTACCCAAAGGAGAGCAACATTTATTCCTGACACTAGCCTGTGGGAGAGGGGGACTCTTGGACCTTCCCTAACCAATAGAGAAAAAGTTACCTATGTTAACCTACCAGATTTTGTAGCAGTTCTTGTGTGCCCTCCTGCAAACACAGTGCCCCTTCATGCCTAAATCAAAAATGTTAAAACACTTATTTCCATGTACAGAGCGTGTGTGCCCACCCCAGAAGTGTGATCATTTTTATTTTAACAAGGGAACCCAATAAGTACCTTTGGACCATGGGTAATTAATATTTAAAGACAACAAAGGTCCTAAGGAAAACAGAAATAAACAAGAATAATGAATTTACAGACCACAATCGGTACTATAATCAAGCTTCCAGACCCAGCCGGGGAAGGAATTGTTTAATTTAGAGATAAAAGAATTTGGTTGACCTAGAGATGGTCAGTTATACACATTTTAGATAGGGCACAGTCCTGTACCTATCCTTCAGGGAAGAAAGTGTAATAGAAGCAAAACAAGAGTAAGAGAAGTATTTCAGGCAAGAAGTTTGGAGCCAAATGTCACTTGTAGATTAGTGATCAATACACACAAGTTTCGACATACAGTATTTACAGAATGGCATACAATTGAATTTTCCGCAATACTGTTCAACCGTCAACGTTTCGATCCCCTGGCTCCTAATGAACCGGGATCATCATCAGGACTATTTAAATCATTTGCCTGTGTTCTAAGAATGCCTGTGAAAATAATGAAGACAAAGGAGAAAAGAATAGAAAGCATAAGGCATCCGCATATAAGGTAAGAGATTGTACACACATATATATACAGTTTGCGTGGCGAGGATTACTTAAACTATGCATGCTTATGTTGTTGGTCTACGGAATGGTACTCATAATCAAGGAGCAGTCCCGTGATTTGGGAACAGCGAATAGAGTGGTTATTATATGAACGTCGGGAGGTGTGAGCTAGTGAATAGAACAGGTGTTTGACAGGTGATGATATTTAACCGGAGTTTCGTGTCGGTGGACTCCTAGCATGCACGTGGCAAGCAATGTCTATTATTAATTCCGCTATATCGCGACCGCGCAGTGAGCGTGGTGGTCCGTGAGCTAGGTGGTACTTGGTATAGGCAAAACGGTGGTCCCGCGAGTGGATAAGTCCCATGCACGGCGGGGTGTCTGGTCTAGATCAGAAGAATAGTCTCCGTGTTCTTGCATTTCTTGTGATCTATGTATACATAGCACTGACCTGCCGGGCTATTTTTAATTATTTATTCTTTATGCTGGTCAGGCACTAGATCGGAGTGGTCAGGATACCGAGAGAGGCCGGTACCTAGAGTGGGAGAAAGGTGTATCATTATCTTTCCGGACCGTGGCCATCGTGAGCCTGTGCCTCGTAGGTGCTTAGCGTGGCGATTACCTGGTGTCGGGGCGAGGTTAATAAACCTCAACCTGGAGCGAGCCTGGTGGTTTCACTCGTCGGAGTAAAATATGTCCTTAGGTAAGGGCCGAATGTTGATCCAACACCCGTTGGGCTGAAAAGAAAAGAAATCGGGGGATGGAGGTTTTGAAAGCGGGCCGAGGGAAAAGGGAAACTTCCATCCGGGCGTGCCTGCGTAGCCAATGGGTCTGTGCTTACCTATTAAAGCCGTGAGAAATGAGGCGGGATACCGGCGAGACTCGGTGGTCTCTGTCCGTGTCCTATGCAGCATAGATACGCTGTCCGGGTGTTGTGGGTCCACCGGGACTTAAGCCATACAGTGGAGTTGAGAAACAAACAAGGGACTCTTCTTGCGCGTTCCCTTTGGTCCCCATTTTGGAGTGGTTTGCCCTGTTCCCATCATGCACTGGGACAGGAGCGGACTAATTTGCATATAGCCAAGTTCTGAGCTGGGATGGTGCAGTGAACTAAAAAACGGTGATGGATCAAGCCCTGATCTTTGGACTGGGTAAGAGTGGTCTGCTTATATCAGGCATTCTGTTCATCACCACCCCCTTTTCTGAATCATTTTGTCCACCATAAGCGTGGAAGGGTATACTCAGATGTGAGTCCCTTGCTCATTGCACCATCAGGATTCAAGCAAGCCGGGCCGACGACGCCTGAAATGGCAGAAACCGGTCCTCGGAAGCTTGTTTCCTTCCCAGTATAAGAATTGGCCTGGTAGTTTGGTTTGCCCTGTTCCCATCATGCACTGGGACAGGAGCGGACTAATTTGCATATAGCCAAGTTCTGAGCTGAGATGGTGCAGTGAGCTAAAAAACGGTGATGGATCAAGCCCTGATCTTTGGACTGGGTAAGAGTGGTCTGCTTAATTCAGGCACTCTGTTCATCACCACCCCCTTTTCTGAATCATTTTGTCCACCATAAGCGTGGAAGGGTATACTCAGATGTGAGTCCCTTGCTCATTGCACCATCAGGATTCAAGCAAGCCGGGCCGACGACGCCTGAAATGGCAGAAACCGGTCCCCGGAAGCTTGTTTCCTTCCCAGTATAAGAATTGGCTTGGTAGTTTGGTTTGCCCTGTTCCCATCATGCACTGGGACAGGAGCGGACTAATTTGCATATAGCCAAGTTCTGAGCTGGGATGGTGCAGTGAGCTAAAAAACAGTGATGGATCAAGCCCTGATTTTTGGACTGGGTAAGAGTGGTCTGCTTAATTCAGGCACTCTGTTCATCACCACCCCCTTTTCTGAATCATTTTGTCCACCATAAGCGTGGAAGGGTATACTCAGATGTGAGTCCCTTGCTCATTGCACCATCAGGATTCAAGCAAGCCGGGCCGACGACGCCTGAAATGGCAGAAACCGGTCCCCGGAAGCTTGTTTCCTTCCCAGTATAAGAATTGGCTTGGTAGTTTGGTTTGCCCTGTTCCCATCATGCACTGGGACAGGAGCAGACTAATTTGCATATAGCCAAGTTCTGAGCTGGGATGGTGCAGTGAGCTAAAAAACGGTGATGGATCAAGCCCTGATCTTTGGACTGGGTAAGAGTGGTCTGCTTAATTCAGGCACTCTGTTCATCACCACCCCCTTTTCTGAATCATTTTGTCCACCATAAGCGTGGAAGGGTATACTCAGATGTGAGTCCCTTGCTCATTGCACCATCAGGATTCAAGCAAGCCGGGCCGACGACGCCTGAAATGGCAGAAACCGGTCCCCGGAAGCTTGTTTCCTTCCCAGTATAAGAATTGGCTTGGTAGTTTGGTTTGCCCTGTTCCCATCATGCACTGGGACAGGAGCAGACTAATTTGCATATAGCCAAGTTCTGAGCTGGGATGGTGCAGTGAGCTAAAAAACGGTGATGGATCAAGCCCTGATCTTTGGACTGGGTAAGAGTGGTCTGCTTAATTCAGGCACTCTGTTCATCACCACCCCCTTTTCTGAATCATTTTGTCCACCATAAGCGTGGAAGGGTATACTCAGATGTGAGTCCCTTGCTCATTGCACCATCAGGATTCAAGCAAGCCGGGCCGACGATGCCTGAAATGGCAGAAACCGGTCCCCGGAAGCTTGTTTCCTTCCCAGTATAAGAATTGGCTTGGTAGTTTGGTTTGCCCTGTTCCCATCATGCACTGGGACAGGAGCGGACTAATTTGCATATAGCCAAGTTCTGAGCTGGGATGGTGCAGTGAGCTAAAAAACAGTGATGGATCAAGCCCTGATTTTTGGACTGGGTAAGAGTGGTCTGCTTAATTCAGGCACTCTGTTCATCACCACCCCCTTTTCTGAATCATTTTGTCCACCATAAGCGTGGAAGGGTATACTCAGATGTGAGTCCCTTGCTCATTGCACCATCAGGATTCAAGCAAGCCGGGCCGACGACGCCTGAAATGGCAGAAACCGGTCCCCGGAAGCTTGTTTCCTTCCCAGTATAAGAATTGGCTTGGTAGTTTGGTTTGCCCTGTTCCCATCATGCACTGGGACAGGAGCAGACTAATTTGCATATAGCCAAGTTCTGAGCTGGGATGGTGCAGTGAGCTAAAAAACGGTGATGGATCAAGCCCTGATCTTTGGACTGGGTAAGAGTGGTCTGCTTAATTCAGGCACTCTGTTCATCACCACCCCCTTTTCTGAATCATTTTGTCCACCATAAGCGTGGAAGGGTATACTCAGATGTGAGTCCCTTGCTCATTGCACCATCAGGATTCAAGCAAGCCGGGCCGACGACGCCTGAAATGGCAGAAACCGGTCCCCGGAAGCTTGTTTCCTTCCCAGTATAAGAATTGGCTTGGTAGTTTGGTTTGCCCTGTTCCCATCATGCACTGGGACAGGAGCAGACTAATTTGCATATAGCCAAGTTCTGAGCTGGGATGGTGCAGTGAGCTAAAAAACGGTGATGGATCAAGCCCTGATCTTTGGACTGGGTAAGAGTGGTCTGCTTAATTCAGGCACTCTGTTCATCACCACCCACTTTTCTGAATCATTTTGTCCACCATAAGCGTGGAAGGGTATACTCAGATGTGAGTCCCTTGCTCATTGCACCATCAGGATTCAAGCAAGCCGGGCCGACGACGCCTGAAATGGCAGAAACCGGTCCCCGAAGGCTTGTTTCCTTCCCAGTATAAGAATTAGCTTGGTAGTTTGGTTTGCCCTGTTCCCATCATGCACTGGGACAGGAGCACACTAATTTGCATATAGCCAAGTTCTGAGCTGGGATGGTGCAGTGAGCTAAAAAACGGTGATGGATCAAGCCCTGATCTTTGGACTGGGTAAGAGTGGTCTGCTTAATTCAGGCACTCTGTTCATCACCACCCCCTTTTCTGAATCATTTTGTCCACCATAAGCGTGGAAGGGTATACTCAGATGTGAGTCCCTTGCCCATTGCACCATCAGGATTCAAGCAAGCCGGGCCGACGACGCCTGAAATGGCAGAAACCGGTCCCCGGAAGCTTGTTTCTTTCCCAGTATAAGAATTGGCTTGGTAGTTTGGTTTGCCCTGTTCCCATCATGCACTGGGACAGGAGCAGACTAATTTGCATATAGCCAAGTTCTGAGCTGGGATGGTGCAGTGAGCTAAAAATTGGTGATGGATCAAGCCCTGATCTTTGGACTGGGTAAGAGTGGTCTGCTTAATTCAGGCACTCTGTTCATCACCACCCCCTTTTCTGAATCATTTTGTCCACCATAAGCGTGGAAGGGTATACTCAGATGTGAGTCCCTTGCTCATTGCACCATCAGGATTCAAGCAAGCCGGGCCGACGACGCCTGAAATGGCAGAAACCGGTCCCCGGAAGCTTGTTTCCTTCCCAGTATAAGAATTGGCTTGGTAGTTTGGTTTGCCCTGTTCCCATCATGCACTGGGACAGGAGCAGACTAATTTGCATATAGCCAAGTTCTGAGCTGGGATGGTGCAGTGAGCTAAAAAAACGGTGATGGATCAAGCCCTGATCTTTGGACTGGGTAAGAGTGGTCTGCTTAATTCAGGCACTCTGTTCATCACCACCCCCTTTTCTGAATCATTTTGTCCACCATAAGCGTGGAAGGGTATACTCAGATGTGAGTCCCTTGCTCATTGCACCATCAGGATTCAAGCAAGCCGGGCCGACGACGCCTGAAATGGCAGAAACCGGTCCCCGGAAGCTTGTTTCCTTCCCAGTATAAGAATTGGCTTGGTAGTTTGGTTTGCCCTGTTCCCATCATGCACTGGGACAGGAGCAGACTAATTTGCATATAGCCAAGTTCTGAGCTGGGATGGTGCAGTGAGCTAAAAAACGGTGATGGATCAAGCCCTGATCTTTGGACTGGGTAAGAGTGGTCTGCTTAATTCAGGCACTCTGTTCATCACCACCCCCTTTTCTGAATCATTTTGTCCACCACAAGCGTGGAAGGGTATACTCAGATGTGAGTCCCTTGCTCATTGCACCATCAGGATTCAAGCAAGCCGGGCCGACGATGCCTGAAATGGCAGAAATCGGTCCCCGGAAGCTTGTTTCCTTCCCAGTATAAGAATTGGCTTGGTAGTTTGGTTTGCCCTGTTCCCATCATGCACTGGGACAGGAGCAGACTAATTTGCATATAGCCAAGTTCTGAGCTGGGATGGTGCAGTGAGCTAAAAAACGGTGATGGATCAAGCCCTGATCTTTGGACTGGGTAAGAGTGGTCTGCTTAATTCAGGCACTCTGTTCCTCACCACCCCCTTTTCTGAATCATCTATGGGAGGTAAGGCATACTTAGGAGTGACTGCCTATTAAAAGAATGGTTTTCAACCTGCCAAAAGGGTTATTTCTTCAGGTTAAATTGCAGTGTTTAAAATGTTACCTTCAGTTTACAATGTTAGACCTTTAACTATGTTTATACTGTTACTGTAGTGGATGGCACAATAGGTGCAGCACTTCACTAGTAACATACCTTACAGGCCCCAGGTATATTTTCAACCATAAACCAGGGACTTATAGGTAAGTTAAATATGCCAATTAGGAGTTTAACTAATTTCGACATGTTTTAGGGGTCAGAGCACATGCACTAGGCCCAAAGCCAGTGAACAGAGTATTACAAAAATGCAGCATCCGTTCACAAAGGAAGGGGGTGAGCATTCAAAAAGAGGCATTTTCCTACATTGATATTGTATGTAACTGACTAAGCCATATTGTGCAATGTAATTATAATAGTAGAACAATAAAACAATATAATCTAGGCCAGCAGGAGCAGCTGATCTCTTAAATCCCCATTTAATGCAACTGAGGATTAAAGATTATGATTTTGGGGGCCAAGCTTTCCCCTTTGTCTGCAAAGTCTGGAAATATTGCCTTGGTGAATACAAACTGTTTGTTTTATTTAATTTATCCACCACTGCTGAGTGAAAGTTAACCTTGTCAGTAATACACACACTGGACTGACATCCTGCTGCAGAATGTCTCACCCAAACAGCGTGACATCCTGTGGCTCGAATGGCCATGTAAGGAATAGTCTCATAAATATTATGACTTTCTCTTCCAGGTATTCCCATTATTTGAGGTAAAAGTGATAATCAATCAAAAATAAGTGTGTGATTAAAATAGAATACACAATGAGTTTGTGTTGTTTCTCTTTGCAACATGATTATCAAGCTTGCTTGAGTACTTTTTCTGTACTTAATCAAAAGCTGAATGTTCTGTTCTACATCAATATTTATTGATTTCTGAAATGTTTCTAGAAGGTTAATAGCTATGTGTCTTGTTTATTGTTTTTGTTCAAAAGAACATAGTCTTGCAGAATAAAAATAAGTAAAAGGGTGCCTGGCCATTCTTTGCTAATTGATTATACTGAGAGTTTTGAACAATAACTAAGTAATGTTATAAAATCTGAGTACAGGGAATGAAAGGTTAGAGAGGAACTTTCACACAATGCAACAACGTGACAGTCCATGAAGATTCGCCTTGCCCAATCTAATTGAAGGCTACAGGGGAGGGAGGTTTATCAGCCAAGCTTGTCTTGCACAATGAGAATAGCAGGCTCTGCTACTATATTGAAAATAAACATTATTTTTCAAATAGGTATGCAGGTATGACCCCTTTTTGAAACTCAAAAAAGGATTTCTTATTTCTTTTATGCTAAGTAGTTCTAGTAAATAAAATTATAGAAATTGGGTTATATTGTTACAAAATCATATAACAAATATGTTCTAGTTTTTCTTGTTGTTTACATTGAACAAAACGTTCCTGCTATCATTCTATTTGTTTTAATTGCAGTTACAATTCATATGGTGTGCACAAGGATAGAATTTTAATTTTAAAAGTAAATCTTGAAAATGTATCTATTGTTTCCTGGTTTTCTTGAGTGTGTTCTTACTTAACGATAGAGGGGTTGGGGTTCCACTAACAATCCCTGTAATGTCACATGGGAGTGATCTTTACCTGAAACACATCTCACACAAATATTGCTCTGTGGGTTGTGGGGTGGTTGCAGTCCCACTAATTTTCTGTCTCATCTTGTCACATTGAGCACTTAGTGCCAGTGGGCCTAGAAAAATGAACTCTTTGTTCTGGAGAGATGTAGAAAACCAATAATTTGGGGTCCAATACTGGGTTGGATTTTCTAGGTCATTAAGTAATTTTGGATGACTCAATTGAGAGACCAAGTACTACATTTAGTGGAGACATTTATTGTAATATTGGGTACCTCCATTAGCTGGGATAGGTACTTTCTATTTACTGCAGGTTTGCCAGGTGCTTGACTTATAAAAGGCTATTCTCCATTTTGATTTCTGTTATTTGAATCTCAATTTTTTTATTCTGTTTGTAGAAATGGTGAAAGTTTCTGTAATAATAGAGGTAAATGTCATTGCACGAGTCACACAACGTCCCCATGCTAGAACTGTCCCTAACACAGGTTGTGTGAAAATATTTGTTTGAAATGCACATGCTGCATGCCTCTTTGAAATATGTTACTCATGAGTGGAGCTTGATGCTGTTGTGCTCAGTACTTGGAACTTTCATACATACACAGCTGCACTACGCAACTTAGCAATCCTGTTAGGATATGAAGAACGCCAACTAATCAGTTGTAAGCAGTCTATTATCACATGACAATTGTACTTCTGAATATCAACACCAACAATATCATGGCATACTAATCTTGAGGACAGAATATTGAGGGACAAATTATCGAAAGGTAAGTGCCTATAGGGTAGTATAGATACATATTTGTGGAGTTTGGTATAAACAGTCTAGACTTTGTAGTATGGCCTGAGGCCTGCTTTGCACGCAAGTTATGTTAGCATGGCTTATTAGAAGTTTAAACGCCATTTTACCTTTTGCTGCTTTTGCACACAACACTGTATATCTGTTTTTGTACGTTAGCCTTCACAAAGGTCCATACATGAGAAAAGGTTTGTTTTCGGCATCTCTAGACTTACATTGTGCCCCTAGTCTGAACAGTGAGTGCTGAGCCATCAAGGTTATCAAAACATGTTAGCTGTTTTTCGACATGTCCATGTAACGCTCTTTAGACACAACAGTTTGGCAGCTGTGAGCCAAGTAAGATTCTGGTGTCCTTATTATCACACACTCGCCATGACTTCACACACTTAGAAGATTTCCTTTTCCAGGAATCCAGAGAGTCTATGCTGATCCAATGTAATTTACCCTTACTGAGCGGAAGGTAATGGGGTCCCCAATACAAGCCTAAGAGACATTCTTTAGTTTATAATACATAGTTCCTATATAGGGAGGGTGTTAAAACTAGACGCTATAAGACCTGTTTTCTCCATCATTGTAATATGATTCTTCCTTTTGTATTTTATGGAATTGTAACCATGCTGATCATATTATTCTTAATCATATGTCTTCTTATGTTGGCTAAAATACTGCACATGAGATCACGTTGTTAAAATAAATATTTTAACCATACTGTGTCTCTTATTTACTCCTGTTGTGGACTGGTATGAGAGTATAACAAAAGAGTGTTCTCACTTCCCACCATTTCTGAGATGGTCCTAAGTCGCCTGTTCCAGGTTGTCTCATCATTGGTTAGTTTGCTATAGGACGAAGAGCTAATGTGACACTGATGCTAACTGGTTTGGGTTTTTCTAGGTACAAAGGTGGATTTCTGGCACACCACAATTCACTGACATCCTAGGTCTCTGTGCACAGTTCTGTGTATGAGTAGGATTCGCGCAACATGGCGCCGCCAACAAGTGTGGTCTTATTGTGAGACACTTGAGTAGTGTTTATTTCAGTCTACGACCCCCTCACTATTGTTTCCGGTAAACAGTAGTGACGGATAAAACCTACCTATAGTTACATAGGTCTTTTCAAGCTTGATATTTTAAAAACGGTTTTCTATTGAATTACTACCGAATTGTGAATTTTTCTATTGCATTATACTAATCTATCACTGTGTCAATATGGTTGTTGATATCTCAGCACACAGTCGCTTGGCTGTGCCTAATCACTTGACGGATTATCTAATTGCATTAGAGGGGCTGGCAGTTGTTTTTGTTGTATCGGCTGATGCAGTGTACCCATTTGAGTTGTTTTACTCCTGGGTCACGTTTCCTGCGGTAGATGCTGTGTCTGGTGTGTTTCACACTTACACCCCTGCTGATGTACCTGCAGTGTGCCCTCTATATTGGACAGTGGAAATTCCAATATCTTCTTGGCAGCATGCCGTTTGGTTTAATGGTGCCCTCCCACACGCTATTACGGTGGTCAGACAAGGGCTGTTGTCCCTGGCGCTACTTGACCTGTTTTAGCTGCTTACACCCTGCATCCTAATGCGGGGCAGTTAACGGCTCTGCAACTGAGACCCCTTTATGTCTCTGCTGTGTCAGTTATTAGGGGTCTGGTTCATTACATTACCCGCAACCTCCCGGGTGGGGCCCCGGGTGGTGCAGCGCATTCAGTTGGTGGGGGCGGGCTGAAGCTTAGTCGTGGTTAATGCGGTCATGGGCAAGTGTCCCCAGAAGAAGGATGAGATGCCTTTCTGGGTTGCCGAGAAATTTGACCAACTGGAAGCAGTATTCCTGAATACTACTCCTGTGAAGAAACACAGGATTCTTAACATAAGTTTGCCGAAATACTTGGTGCCGGATGTAAATGAATGTACAACTTGGGGTGTGATTTTTGCGGCAGTCTATACTAGGTGCTTCGGCACCCCGTCAATGGCTGTCCTACCCTCCGTCATTAAGCGTGTTCAAGATGAACACGGGCCGAAGGCAGGTGTGGAGTTGGGAATGTGACTCGTGGGAACGTTTGACATGGTCCGCGATCTCTTCCTTGCAAATGTTCAGGGGGATGCGGTGAGTTTCCAGGTGTCAAATGCTTTCTGCGATGTCCCCGATGCCGACAAACCCCGTCAGTTGCCAAAAATTATTACGGAGACTTATAAGACCGTTGGCCGTAATAGTTTGGGTGTTAAGCCTTTTTCTAAAAAACAAACACAGGAGCAAACTCAACAAGTGCCATCTGATAAAGATGACCACCCAAAAGTTCAGAAACAAAATTGGAGTAAGAACAAAAAAAAGGGGAAACAGCAACAGAAAAAGGGGTCCCGTCCTGCTTGACCTACACCTGCCTCTACTGAGCATACATATGAGTTGCGCAACCACAGTACTATTAAGTCGCCTGATAGATTTCAGGTTCCTGAACAATGTTCTCCTCGCTCTTTGCAGGAAACATCGGTCTCAACCATTGGTGGAGGAGGCGGCGGCAGAGGCCGAGGTGCCAGGGGCGGTGGGTTTCACGTACCTCACTTTTAATGAGGGTGACACAATCCCTATCACTTACAAGTCACACTTGTACACTTCCGCTGAGTTGCGGTTTTCCACTGTGGAAAAAGTTTGAACAGCAGTGCAAATGGCGATTCTTAAGGAACTCGCACTGTCGCAGGGGAAACGCATTTTGGTTGTTACTCCTTATCTTGCCTTGGAGGCTTTGACGAAAGCCAGTGTACCAAATTCCAAAGCTTTGCACCCTCGGTGGATACAATGGGCCACCTCCTTGACATCTCCAGATGTCAAGTTCCTTTTTGATTCCTCACTGCAGACTCAAGAGTGCTTGCAATATGAAGTTGTTCATCCTGCTCCTCTGACTATGCACCCACTTGAGGATTTTTGTTATATCATTTACACTGATGGCAGTGCTCAAGCGGCAACGGGTTCAAAGCACGCATATTCTTCGGCCTGCGCAATTGTGGTTGGTACTATGTTGGATGGTGAATTCAAGTCCGATGTTGTGCATACTCAGACATTAGGGGACTGTACCGCCCACTTGGCTGAGCTCCGTGCTCTGATGCTTGCATTGGAGTGCACGGACCCCAGTGTGACCACTCTAATTGTAAATGACTCTTACTACTGTGTTCAATCCTACAATGACAATAAACCCTTCTGGACTCCAAATGATTACCTTGACTCCAAGGGGCGCACAATAAAACATAAAATTATCTGGGTTCAAGTGGCTGAGCTTAAAGAGCGCCTTCCACTTATCTTTGTTATTGATACTCTGGGTCACTGGCGTGTTGGAGTTCACCCTTTTGGCAAATGTCTTGCAGACGAAGCTGAGAAGACAGAAGTTGCAACATAAGCAGTAGCAGCGGTTACACATTCCAAAAGTAAGATTGATGATGACATCTTGGCAGCTATTGCTGCAACAGAGAAGGGAGGTGATTATTCTAGGGGTTTCCCTTCTGAATACTCATTTAAGCCCTGATAAAGTTCCTTATGTGAGAATTAAGAACGTTGGTGAGAGGTTAATACCCAACGCGGACCGCAGATAGGCTTTGATTACAGTAGCCCATGATTATGAATTTGGTGGTCCAATGGACCGCCAAACCCACAGTGGTGCAGCAGACCACCATTGGACCGCTCGGGGCGCGATCTTTGGCAGTGGAGATGCAGTCTCAGGCTGCAATATGGTTGCTGCAAGCATATTACGAGTTTCCTCACGACCAGCACTCTCATGGCAGTGCTTATTCCATGAAAGTGCTGGTGGTGAGTAAACTAAGGGCGCCTCTTGTTGCCTTTGGGCCTGGAGATACATGCAGGGGGCACATAGTATGCCTCCCTCTGTGAATGCACCACATTTCCTGCATGGAATGGGCTGCACAGTCCATGCCTTGCAGGAACAGACTTTGGCACTCCAATTGCAGTGCCTTTCTAATAGGCTACAAGGAAATTTGTAATCTGACACGTAGCCGGCAGTTGAGTTCCTCATTGTGGGAGAGGGGTGTAGGCGTGGCGACCCGTTCCTTTACCGCCATACTCGTAATCAGGCCCATAATTGGCTGTCCCCTTCAGAATCATGAAAGCGAACTTCCCAAAAATATTTCAAGAGCTAACTTCTGTGTGCCATGATACCTTATGTTCACAAGCTACTAAAGTGCATCTCAAAGCAAAAAATGACAGTGAGGAAAACAACAAGGAGAAAGCCATGCCAAAGACTAAAAAGATGCAGAAAGCAAATAAAAAAAACTAGGACTAGATTGCCCTCAACATAGGATATAATTTGAGGGACTGTGACAAAATCAGAAATCCAAATTGGTATTAGTATCCTGATAGCCATTCTTTCCATTCTTTGCAGGATTCTTATGAACAGTAAAAGGGCAGAAAGAAGTGGATGGACTGAGTATTGCACGAAAGAAGAGTATGTCAAGCAGAAAAGTGAATTAGGATGTGAAGCTGAGGTTAGTGAAAAGAAGAAAGAGAAAGGTTTGGACTCAATCACTTACTTTAAAATAAAAATAAAATGGCTGGTCTAGAAAGCAAACTGCCCTGCAAGCTATGGATACTTCTGCACATCAACTTAATGAGGGCTGGAGTGTGGACGTGGTAGATAGGCTTTAGCGTGAGTCAGTAAAAGTTATTATATGTTTTTTAAATCAATATGTATCAATAGTGTTTTACAATTACTAAAACCTGAAGCTACAAACCATTTTGCTGTTTTGCACATATTTTTAGACGATCTTGTGAGAATTGCATATTTTGTAAACTGGAATATTTACATAGGATAGCACCTTTCAAACTCTGCTCCAGGGGCTCATTATTTATAATTGAGATTATAGGTGCTCAGGGCATTTGCCTGTACAGTCTGGCTACCTGGCTATGTTGAATGCCAGTTAGTCACCCTCATCAATACAAACAGATGCCATTTTGAGTTAGCATCTAGTTTTCTTCCCCCACCTCAGTACTTAATGAGGGGCGGAGTGCAGACCCCTGCCCTTTGTGGGATAGATAGGATAACTATCCCTAGGATGCTATGAAATGCTTTAACTGGTTGGGCTAATGAACCCTGTTAACCTACCTGGTGAGTGTCCAATCTGCAATTTTACTCTAAAAATTGTTGAATCAAAGAGCTACCTAAATCCAAAAGGAATAACGATCAGATTGTGTAAATGCAGCCTGGACATCTGTGGCATATGTTCCTAATCAACTGCAGATCCCTCCCAAAATATAAACCAGATTTTTTAATCTATTTAGAAGACAAGCCAGAAGCTCTATTCCTGATTCAAACATGGTTAAAAGATGACTGCTTACCAGATATAGCAGGAACACTTCCACCTGGCTACTCAATCACAAGTTACGACCGGGAGTGGTACAATCACCTGTGCACTGCCTATGCACTCCTCCAATCACCCAACCAGAGTCATGTACTTGTCTAATCACTCCACGAACTCCAAGCACTTATAAATTCACCATGAACTCTCCTTGCACCATTCTAATAATCCAGTAACTACCCATGCACCCATGCATTGACCCAGGCACTAACTCATGCACTGCTACAATCTCCTGAGCACTACCCATGCAGTTCAGTCACTCCCCATGTACTCCTCCAATCACCCAGCTAGCACCATGTACTTATCCAATCACTCTGCCAAAACTCAAGCACTTATAAATTCACCATGCACTCTCCTTGCAGTACACTAATGAGCCATTCAGTACCCATATACTCAAGTAATGACACAGGCACCAACACAAGCAGTGCTACAATCACCTGTGCACTTCCCATAGAATCCTCCAACTGTCTAGACACCTGTCATTCACAGCTTCAATTACCCAGGTAGTACTCATGCAGTAAAGTAATCACCCTGTGAGTACACGTACTCCTCCAATCATTCATCCAGCAACATGTACTTATCCAATCACTCCACCAATACCCAAGCACTTATACATTTACCATGCACTCTCCTTGCAGCACTCTAACCTTCCAGTCACTACCCATGTACTCATGCAATGACCCAGGCACTAACACATACAGTGGTACAATCACCTGTGCTCTCCTCCAATCACCCAGCCAGCGTCATGTACTTATGCAATCACTCCACCAAAACTCAAGCACTTATGAATTCACCATGCACTCTCCATGAACCAACGCCTCGGAGGAGAAGTGAAGGCAGCGCCGACTGCAGGCGTGGGAGAGAGCCAGGGACGGGCAGCATAAGATTAATCTCTGTGTTGACTACATCAAATTTCCTCCATGGAGAATATGTTTGCTAATCTTTTTAAGTGCAACAAAGAAATGTGTATCTGTAGTACTGAAAATCCAAACTCGTGTAACCATTCAGACGCAAGAATAAAACTTCATTGTACCACGACAAATTCAGTATCAAAAGACCGAGAATGGCGAGTACATTATGCACAAGCATTTTCGCCGCCTTCGAAGGTTGCTTTCACCTCAAAATCGTCACTTATACCCTGAACCCTTGGCTTCCATTTTATATACGGCAGCCATTTTGTATGTTGCCCTTCACATAGGCTTAATCCAATATCATAAGGACAAGCACTCCTTGATTGACTTTTTCGTGACCTGGGCAGGTTTAAACCATCGCCCCAGGCCAACCCATTTGGTCAGTTCCTCTCCCAGTGGCCGGTCAAGATAGCATCTAGTATTCCAAAACAATGGTCCATAGACTATTCTATTTAAATATTGCAGTACATCAACATTTAATAATTAAAACTTATGAGCATACACATTCTACTCTGGATCATTCAATGATCAGTGTCATAAAGCGCAACAGCCAAATATCAAGTGAATTATTATTTATTGCCGAACACATTTACGAACAATAAAACATTACATGTGGGTCATACTGGTTGCCCCGAGAGGAGCGTGCAAGATAGAGAGAATAATCAAAAAGGATTGAAACAAGAGGAAAGATAAAAGATAAGTGACATAAAACACAAAACACTATTTTGTATATTTACAAAATGGATCAAAAATCATCCATTTGATTGGACTGGCCTCAAAATATTCAAAGCATGATTTCATACATTTCTCGAAATATAGAAACTTAATCAATTATTTTGCACAGAAAAAATGGGGTATCTAGGTCCAGGTCCAAAGGGGGGGGGGAATTTTTTTGTCGACGTTTCGACTCGACTTAGGGTCTAGATTGTAGCCTTGACCATGCGAGTCTTCATCAGGACTATGAAAACAGGCAACCTAATTTTGTGGATGACCCTATAAAACAAGAAGGATAGGTCTAAGTGTGCTGTTGCTATAAATTTTAAGAAAAGGGCATGAAAATAATCGCTTTCTCTTACCCTCATTGGTCAGTTTCCGTTTTTTTTATTATTAGTGATTCCTCAATCAATGATAGCGTCCTCCTACAATTAAATTAATAAAGTGTATGAGGACCCCGGTATTAAGAGGTAATTAAAATTATATCCACAATTTAATCAGTAGTTACCTTGTCTTCTGCTATTTTAGGGTCTTTTTTTAGTACAGCATAATTGCCCTCCATAGCTAGTTGTGAGAATATTTCATTTTTATATTTTTGAATGTTTTGCACAACAATAGCCCCACCCTTGTCCGCGGGTTTTATAACAATGTTCACATTATTTTGCAGGGCATATAGAGCTTCCTTTTCCTCCTTACTTATATTGTATGGGACATAACGTCGTATAGCAAGGGCATTGTCTATGTCTCGTAAGACCACCTGTTCAAAAGTCATTATTTTATGATCTAGCAAATGGGTGGGAGGATTGAACCTGGATGGGGGTCTCAGGCCACTTCCGGAGAAAACTGGGTTATAGGGCCTTTTTAAGAAATAGTGATTAAGTCGCACTTTTCTGAAAAACTGATGTAGTTCGATTTTTAGATTGAAAGCATTGGGCATCGATGTGGGAACAAAAGATAGCCCCTTTGATAGTACATCCTGTTCGACAGGGGTAAGATGGTGGTCAGACAAATTGATAACAGGGTTATCTTTGGGATGTATTACCATCTGTAATGTTTCTGGCGTGTTCGGATATCTCCTTGATATTCCTGTTGGTGTTGGGGCTGTTGTCTCCCTCTCCCTGATCCCCGATTCCAGGTCCCACCACGAGTACCCCTGGATCTACCCCAGGGGCGACCCCTTCCACGAGGACTCCACCATTGGTCCTGTCCTAAAAAAGGGGGTTGTTGTTGATCAGAATAGTTTTGTCCAAAGTTATTTTGGGGTCCACCTGTGCTTGTACTAGGGCGTTCGGAATCACTGTCCAAACTACTCCCAACAGATGAGCCAGAGAAGGTATTGTATTTGCTGTAACCACCTCTGCCTCTGCTGGATAGACCTCCCCTTTGATCTCTCTCGTAATATCCCTCTTGGAGGTATGGATAGGTGTTCTTTTTATCATATATCTGAATATCCCTTGTAACCTTATCCAATTTTGTGCCTTGTGTATATATGTCGAACTCTCGAATAGTTTTTTCTAATCGTTCAAGGGCTTCTTTAGCATTTATCAAAGCCTTATCGTCAGTAATCTCTTTCCTTAGTTCAGTTATCTCTCTAGTGAGACGTTCCACCTCCTCGACAGCAGTTTCAATGCCCAACACCATCCAATGTCTTGAACAGGTGTTGGACACAAAACTAAAATTTTCTTTGAATTTTGGATTCTCCAAGAAAATTGCAGGTTCGTTCCGAACTTGTAAACCAGTCGGAATCACATTAGCTCTTAAATACTTTGCTAGAGTGTGGCCATGTAGCCTAGTTCTTATGAGCTTTTTTTCAAGACGCTCTAGTTTCAAGATTTTACTGTTCAAAGATAGATCACTACTGGTGGTTTTATCCGCTAAAAAAGTCCCCCCTCCCTCTTCTTGAAGAAGTTTGTCTATATAGTCTTCGCTATATGTTAGGGTCTCTTTTTCGGACATCATACAGAATTATTCTACAATTTCAAAACACAAGAGACAATCTTACTCAACATTTAAACAATACAATACAAAAAAACCCTCGCAGTCAAACTGCACAAAGGTAGCCATTAATCAAAAATGGGGTAACCCAAAGTATCTAGGACCTGGGTATTCAAGCAGTATTCCAAAACAATGGTCCATAGACTATTCTATTTAAATATTGCAGTACATCAACATTTAATAATTAAAACTTATGAGCATACACATTCTACACTGGATCATTCAATGATCAGTGTCATAAAGCGCAACAGCCAAATATCAAGTGAATTATTATTTATTGCCGAACACATTTACGAACAATAAAACATTACATGTGGGTCATACTGGTTGCCCCGAGAGGAGCGTGCAAGATAGAGCGAATAATCAAAAAGGATTGAAACAAGAGGAAAGATAAAAGATAAGTGACATAAAACACAAAACACTATTTTGTATATTTACAAAATGGATCAAAAATCATCCATTTGATTGGACTGGCCTCAAAATATTTAAAGCATGATTTCATACATTTCTCGAAATATAGAACTTAATCAATTAATTTGCACAGAAAAAATGGGGTATCTAGGTCCAGGTCCAGAGGGGGGGGGGGATTTTTTTGTCGACGTTTCGACTCGACTTAGGGTCTATTGGAGATTGTAGCCTTGACCATGCGAGTCTTCATCAGGACTATGAAAACGGGCAACCTAATTTTGTGGATGACCCTATAAAACAAGAAGGATAGGTCTAAGTGCGCTGTTGCTATAAATTTTAAGAAAAAGGCATGAAAATAATCGCTTTCTCTTACCCTCATTGGTCAGTTTCCGTTTTTTTTATTATTAGTGATTCCTCAATCAATGATAGCGTCCTCCTACAATTAAATTAATAAAGTGTATGAGGACCCCGGTATTAAGAGGTAATTAAAATTATATCCACAATTTAATCAGTAGTTACCTTGTCTTCTGCTATTTTAGGGTCTTTTTTTAGTACAGCATAATTGCCCTCCATAGCTAGTTGTGAGAATATTTCATTTTTATATTTTTGAATGTTTTGCACAACAATAGCCCCACCCTTGTCCGCGGATTTTATAACAATGTTCACATTATTTTGCAGGGCATATAGAGCTTCCTTTTCCTCCTTACTTATATTGTATGGGACATAACGCCGTATCGCAAGGGCATTGTCTATGTCTCGTAAGACCACCTGTTCAAAAGTCATTATTTTATGATCTAGCAAATGGGTGGGAGGATTGAACCTGGATGGGGGTCTGAGGCCACTTCCGGAGAAAACTGGGTTATAGGGCCTTTTTAAGAAATAGTGCTTAAGTCGCACTTTTCTGAAAAACTGATGTAGTTCGATTTTTAGATTGAAGGCATTGGGCATCGATGTGGGAACAAAAGATAGCCCCTTTGATAGAACATCCTGTTCGACAGGGGTAAGATGATGGTCAGACAAATTGATAACAGGGTTATCTTTGGGATGTATTACCATCTGTAATGTTTCTGGCGTGTTCGGATATCTCCTTGTACTAGGGCGTTCGGAATCACTGTCCGAACTACTCCCAACAGATGAGCCAGAGAAATCTTGAAACTAGAGCGTCTTGAAAAAAAGCTCATAAGAACTAGGCTACATGGCCACACTCTAGCAAAGTATTTAAGAGCTAATGTGATTCCGACTGGTTTACAAGTTCGGAACGAACCTGCAATTTTCTTGGAGAATCCAAAATTCAAAGAAAATTTTAGTTTTGTGTCCAACACCTGTTCAAGACATTGGATGGTGTTGGGCATTGAAACTGCTGTCGAGGAGGTGGAACGTCTCCCTAGAGAGATAACTGAACTAAGGAAAGAGATTACTGACGATAAGGCTTTGATAAATGCTAAAGAAGCCCTTGAACGATTAGAAAAAACTATTCGAGAGTTCGACATATATACACAAGGCACAAAATTGGATAAGGTTACAAGGGATATTCAGATATATGATAAAAAGAACACCTATCCATACCTCCAAGAGGGATATTACGAGAGAGATCAAAGGGGAGGTCTATCCAGCAGAGGGAGAGGTGGTTACAGAAAATACAATACCTTCTCTGGCTCATTTGTTGGGAGTAGTTCGGACAGTAATTCCGAACGCCCTAGTACAAGCACAGGTGGACCCCAAAATAACTTTGGACAAAACTATTCTGATCAACAACAACCCCCTTTTTTAGGACAGGACCAATGGTGGAGTCCTCGTGGAAGGGGTCGCCCCTGGGGCAGACCCAGGGGTACTCGTGGTGTGACCTGGAATCGGGGATCAGGGAGAGGGAGACAACAGCCCCAACACCAACAGGAATATCAAGGAGATATCCGAACACGCCAGAAACATTACAGATGGAAATACATCCCAAAGATAACCCTGTTATCAATTTGTCTGACCATCATCTTACCCCTGTCGAACAGGATGTTCTATCAAAGGGGCTATCTTTTGTTCCCACATCGATGCCCAATGCTTTCAATCTAAAAATCGAACTACATCAGTTTTTCAGAAAAGTGCGACTTAAGCACTATTTCTTAAAAAGGCCCTATAACCTAGTTTTCTCCGGAAGTGGCCTGAGACCCCCATCCAGGTTCAATCCTCCCACCCATTTGCTAGATCATAAAATAATGACTTTTGAACAGGTGGTCTTACGAGACATAGACAATGCCCTTGCGATACGACGTTATGTCCCATACAATATAAGTAAGGACTATATGCCCTGCAAAATAATGTGAACATTGTTATAAAACCCGCGGACAAGGGTGGGGCTATTGTTGTGCAAAACATTCAAAAATATAAAAATTAAATATTCTCACAACTAGCTATGGAGGGCAATTATGCTGTACTAAAAAAAGACCCTAAAATAGCAGAAGACAAGGTAACTACTGATTAAATTGTGGATATAATTTTAATTACCTCTTAATACCGGGGTCCTCATACACTTTATTAATTTAATTGTAGGAGGACGCTATCATTGATTGAGGAATCACTAATAATAAAAAAAACGGAAACTGACCAATGAGGGTAAGAGAAAGCGATTATTTTCATGCCCTTTTCTTAAAATGTATAGCAACAGCGCACTTAGACCTATCCTTCTTGTTTTATAGGGTCATCCACAAAATTAGGTTGCCCGTTTTCATAGTCCTGATGAAGATTCGCATGGTCAAGGCTACAATCTCCAATGGATCGAGTCGAAACGTCGACAAAAAAATCCACCCCCCCTTTGGACCTGGACCTAGATACCCCATTTTTTCTGTGCAAATTAATTGATTAAGTTTCTATATTTCGAGAAATGTATGAAATCATGCTTTGAATATTTTGAGGCCAGTCCAATCAAATGGATGATTTTTGATCCATTTTGTAAATATACAAAATAGTGTTTTGTGTTTTATGTCACTTATCTTTTATCTTTCCTCTTGTTTCAATCCTTTTTGATTATTCTCTCTATCTTGCACGCTCCTCTCGGGGCAACCAGTATGACCCACATGTAATGTTTTATTGTTCGTAAATGTGTTCGGCAATAAATAATAATTCACTTGATATTTGGCTGTTGCGCTTTATGACACTGATCATTGAATGATCCAGAGTAGAATGTGTATGCTCATAAGTTTTAATTATTAAATGTTGATGTACTGCAATATTTAAATAGAATAGTCTATGGACCATTGTTTTGGAATACTGCTTGAATACCCAGGTCCTAGATCCTTTGGGTTACCCCATTTTTGATTAATGGCCAAGATAGCATCTAGGCGCACCCGGCCATAAAGCCCTTTCATCACATTTCTCACCCTGCCGAATCTTGCCCACACCTGACCCCGCCCCTTCTTTCCTACTTGTTTTATGATGAGAACGTGCTCATTTTATTGGGAAACACCGATATCTGATTGAAATACCGGACCTTGCCGAGTAATTTATTATGTACCAGACAAACGAAATGTGAGCTTGTCATCATAACTCTGTTACTTATTTGTGGTCGAAATATGTGAATAGTATCCTTAAAATCTAGGAATGTTTGCCTGAAGCTTATTATTTTGTATAAAAAGAGAAGCCTGACTTCGTGATTTTGAAGCAGTCTCCTGAGAACATACTTCCGTGTGTTGTACTTCTAGGACACTTGTTACCTTGGTTGCAGCCAATAAACCGATCTTTGACTTCACCTAGAAGACTCTGAGTTTCTGTGGTCTGAATCAGGAAAAGGACTCGAGGTCTTTGGGTGTGTATTCCCTGACACCGCTGGGTTACCGGTTAAGCACCGGTTCTGAAAAACCCAGTACCTCAGTTGGCGCCCAACGTTTGGGGCGATTCCAGCGGTACCGGTCCAGCCAGAGGTTCGTGAGGAGCTTCGTGTGAAAATTCCGGAGGAAGGCCGCCACTTCAACGACCCCTGCATGTCGACGTGGTCCGAAGGTCTTTTCTGCGAGGTTCCCCGCTTCCCGACGGCTACAACAGAATGCTGCCCTGGCTATCGCCCTGATTTGGACCCTTGAAGTTTGGTAGAGCGAAACACTAAGACGAGTCTTCTAGTGACGACATCGACATTTCAGTTAAGTATAAGTGGAGCGTCTCCCAGTCCTTAGTTGGTTCTTAGTTTTGGGTATCCTTTGGGAAAGTTTTGTGTTGGTACTTGCAAGCACCAAAACCGAAGGACTCGTGTTTTCACGAGAAAATATCGTAATCGATAATCCTTTGACGTTTGGAACTAGACTAGAGAGCAGAGATGCCTAGTCTTAGACTTGGAAATTTGTTTTGTCTCGGTGGTAATAATAGGGACTCCCGATTGGAGGACTCATGTCCGGTTCCTCCGGTTGGAACTCCAACTTACGAGTTATATGTGAAGCATGGAGTAGGCCCCATCACATATAACGAAGTGTGGATTAAATACACCAGAAAAGATGGTGTTTTAAAATGGCCCCAACATGGTAGCTTTGATTCCGAAATCTTAGATAACCTCGAAGTTAAACTGTTCAAAAAGAAAGCCCGGCCGGCGATGTTTGACTCTTTCCGCCTATGGCGTAAAGAGGCCAAACGAAAGGAAATTAAATTAGAGTAGAAAAATAAGAGAGAAGGGAATATTTCAGTAATACAAGCTGCTATGCGGTTTAAAGACAAAGAAGAGGTACAGATGAGTGAGCAGTTGCACAGGCAACGTAAAATGGCAACAGATAAATGCTATCCAGTTTTGCCGTCTCTTCAGCAAGAGACAGCCAAAGAAAGTGAAAAAGACCCATTGATGTCGCATTTATTAAGTTCACCACCCCCCTATGCACAAACAGCCACGGCGCCTCCGCAACCCTTAGTTGCGCCGCCCATGGTTGTTATGCCTGCCTTTCTTCAGCACCCACCAGCTGTTCTTCAGCTGGCTTCCGCTCCTCCGGCGCAGCCTCCTCAAGGCACACCGGCTACATCTACTTCGCTTATACCTTCTATGACTTTGCCTAATGCATCTTCGATCTCTCATAATGCTCCCTCTGCTATTGCCTCTACTTCAGCCTTATCTCACACTGTTTGTCCACCCGTTCCTCCTTCACTTTCACCTTCCGTTTGGCATAAAATGGCCAACATTGTCACTAACATTCCTTCACCACTTTTTCGGTCGCCTAAAACGACCCCTAACACGGAACGTAGACAGTTCCGAAGTCGACTGCCTGACTATCAAGAGAGAGACTCACTGAATAGTTTAGCACGGAAATGGGTTATGGACACGGTAAAATATGATGTAGAGTCTGTCATGGAAGTCTTCCATCAATGGGAAGCATCGACACAGAGATATGTTTTCGAACAGATGTGTGTTTTTCTTTGTGAGGATTTGGAAGACAATTATCTGGAGAGCAACCCGCAAGAGTTGTGTCGTGTACGGTTTAAATTTGGAGAAGGCGTTGGGAGGAGCCAAGATGGCGATTGGAGTGGACGTGTAGGCTCCCGGCTCCGTAAGCCTCCGAGCCCCGCACTAAAATCCTGCCCATTCTCCTGTGATTGTGCTACAGCGGGGCGTCGGTGAATGCGCACTGGCATAGTTTGCGTGATCCCGATGTCTCTACCTGCCTTGTAACCCGAGAAATGCTCAAAGTTTGTCAGCGGCCCTGACACCCCTGGAGCCGGGACCTCTGCTGCGCACCACGGCCGGGTGCACATCGATCAACATCGGCCGCCTGGTCCTGGGCGGGGCTGGTCCTCCGGGACGAAATGACCACGGAGGGGAAAACAAATATACCGTTTCTCTGCACGAACGTGGCTTGTCCCGATACGCTGCCTGAATACATCCGCGAGAAGGGGGCTCACTGGCAATACTGTTTGAATGCGCGACGCTGGAGGTGAGCTGTATCGACTCCATTTTCGGACTCTCCCGGTTTTCGCGGGTCGCTCCCGAATTTGCCGCTAGCCCCTAGTCGGAGAGGGGGATGACCATTGTCGGAGACAGCGCCTTGGATGTGTGCCTTGGAGGCCTTGGTGATTCGAATGTGGCCCGCCTGAGCTGGACTCATCCCTGCTTCACCTCCGGTTTCCCCGCAAGATGGAGGCGTCCACTAGCTGCCTGAATGAGATGGAGTGTATTCACCTGCCTATCGAAGCGCTGTGTGATGGTGAGCGTGTCTCACCACGTAATGCTATGGTGTTGGGACTGCAGCCTGCGCTATCCTGTGTTGACGTTCTTGTTGCTCTTTGTGACCTACAGTCTGTGTGGCAGGAAGGTTCCCGAGAGCTGGGGAGAAAGCTGGACGATATTGTGCTTACACTGGGGCGACTACGATCGGACGACTCCCAGATGTGCCGGGATTTGCCTTTGCCTGCTCTTGAGGAAGATACTGTGGTTTCATATGGATGCGGAGGGGAACGGATGATCTCGAACAGCGTTGGTGCCGGCGGACGGTTGTTTGTCTGCCTCTACTACACCGGAGGACTTTTCTCATGGCTGAGGACTGTGGCTTGGACTATTGTATCGACACTATTGGCCCGGAGACGACTCTTCCTACTGTTGGCTCCTGTGACTACCTCCTCTTGCATCTCCCTTGTTCCCCTGCTATGGAATATGTGTCCTCGAGCGGGACTGGGGGTGATGGTCGTCAGCATAGAGGATTCTACTGGTGTTCGACAGCGTCCATTTTGTATTTACATGCCGCTCTTCTACCTTGCGTGGCCATTTTGTTCCTTTGTGTTGGCTGGGATGGGCTCTACGCGGCTGGCATACCTCGGGGGACTCACACGAACAGGACAGGGATAAGTGATCCTTTTTCACGGTCGGTGTTTGCTTGGCTGGCGGGAGCTCGGGTTGGAATGTTCCTATGGCTCGTTTCTTTGCGCAGTATGTGCTAACTCTCCCCCTTTCTTATTGTATTAATTGCCTGCTTTTGTTGACTGTTGCTCTTGGGGTGGGGGACAACAACGTGGTAAGGGAGACCGGGAGCGTGTAGTGATGATCCTCCTCCGGCTTTATATGCTCTTTTTCTTTCCGTTCTTTTTCACTTCTGCATCTATATTTCGGGTACCTTTCTCGGGCGACAGACACACTGCTAGGGGGGGGTAGGCCGTAGCCTCTGCATGTGTGTAGGGTGGGGGGTTGGGGGGGGTTCTTGTTTTGTGTGTTTTATGTTCCTATGGGCCTTTATTTCTTTCTTTCTTCTCCTCGATTCTTTTCACTTTTTTCTTTTTCTTCTTTTGGATCTGCGGGGAGGCTCGGTATGGGGTGGGTAATGACTGGTGCGAATTATGGCTGTGTACCTTTTATCCTGATATGCATATCACTGTGTCGCTTTTCCGATTGTGTTTTACGCTGGTTTGATATCTTGTGGTATGCATTGCTCACCCTGTGCCCCCGGCGTCTTTGTGGTATCTGATCCTTCTTAGTTACTATATTTTCAATTTCGCCTTTATATAAAATTTAAACTGAACCTTAAATTCCCCTGTATCTCAACAGTCCGATATATCTTCAATGTAACTTTGCATGCTTGCTATTTGTATTGGTGCTACTGAGTTACCGTATAATTGCTATGTGCTTACGTGGCCGTCGAGGCCGGCCGGAAGGTTGTAGGCCCGTAATTGTTTGAAGACATTGCACAATAAAGGTTTAAAAAAAAAAAAAAAAAAAAATTTGGAGAAGGCATGATTGTAGGTCCTGATGTAGAGAAAGCAGTTGAAATATTGTTATCATATCGGAGTAAGGGAAGTAGTTCTGGGTCACAATCTGAGCCTGGTACATTTAGTAGGAAAATGGCGCGACAATACCCCATGAGAGAAGTTCCCCCACAATGGAGAGAGGGCGACACATCTGTTGTCCCACCTATTCTGCCACATTTTCAGCGTGTATGGGTACATGTCCCATGGAAGAGAGCTGAAGTTTTAGCACTTAAACAGACATTACCAGATCCGCGTAAGAATCCTGCAGGGTATTACAAGGAATTGCCGCAGACTGCTGGGTCATGTATAATGAACTTAGCCGATATCGATATGTTATTTGGGAACGTTGTTCCACAGCCTTTATGGAGTAAGATTCGTCATTCAGATCATGATCAGGAATTAGGCGATTCGTGGGCCAATATCGCTGCTGTAGATGCCCGACAAGTTGGTGGTGCTAAACCTGAGCCATTAATAGCAGAACTTCCTGGTAAAATAGTTGATTACATGAAAACGATAATGCCTGCAATACGTGTGAATTGGGATAAGTTATCTGCATGTAAACAGAAGAAAGACGAGACGGTCTCAGATTTCTTCACCAGGTTTGAAGTAACGTTTGTCGATCACAGTGGCCAAGACATGACCACAGAAGGTGGTCAGCGATTATTTGTCGATAAATTCGTGCACAATCTGCTTCCAGAATTGTGTAAAAAGTTAAAAGATTCGGAGAGTTCTTGGGCTGTTTCCTCTTCAGCACAGATATTAGCCACTGCACAATATTACGAGAATAGAGACAAAGACTAGAAAGATAGAGTGGAAAAGAAAACGAAAGAATTAAAGACTAAAGTTTTACTGCAGCAAGCCTATCCGCCACGTGGTGGTGGTAATGGCCAGAATAACGGTGGTCAGAACACCTATCAGAATAACTATCAGCAGCCACAACAGTATCAAGGGAACTCACAAAGAGTCGAGTATAATCAGCCACGTGTCAATATAGGTCCCAACCAGTGTTCATATTGCAAGGAGGAAGGTCATTTTAAGTACAGTTGCCCTATCTTGTTACAACGTGCGAATGGTGCTTCGAACGTAAGAGGTAGAGGCGTTCAGCAAGCACCTAGAGGTAAAGGACGTGGAAACATCCCCCAGAATGCGCAGTCTCTTCCACCACAGAATTCTATGAATAAATTCGATCAGCAGAACAACGCATCTGGTAGGACAGCTCAGTACTATACAGATGATTACTATACAGAAGGTGAGCAATGGAGCAGTAATGATTGCTAGGACAGCCGTAGACGAAGAGAGGGAGTTGTTTCAGTTCCAGTAGATCAGAGTGGACCATACGTTGAGGTGATCACATCAGGTGTGTCAGAACCTTTTCTGTTGGATACTGGTGCTACAAAGAGTTCTATTATGCACTCCAAACTCCCTGGCGCACCTTTGTCTGGCGAAACAAACTTTTCTGTAGGTTTTTCTGGCGCCCCGGTTAGGAACCCGATTTCTGACCCGTTGTCTCTTTCTGTTGGTCCTTGCGAATTCGAAGCACCCCTTATTCTGACAACAGGTTGTGGCGAAAATTTGCTAGGATTAGATTTGCTAAAAAGATTGTATGCAACTTTGTACTGTTCTCCATCAGGAGTACAACTTACCCTGGGTGAGAAAGTGGTTTCTCCAATGTACTTATCGAGAGATAAACTTCCAATAGAATTGTCGTTTCTTCCAGACATACTTTGGGCAGCTGGTCCCAATGATGTGGGACTCTTAGAAATACAACAATATGTTGTAACATTGAAAGCCAATGTTAAAATGCCACGAATTCCGCAATACCGAATCTCTAGTGAGGGTGAAAAAGCTTTGCTAGCGATCGTTCACGAGTTAATTGAAAAAGATGTGATTGAAGAGACAAGAGGTAACGTTTGCAATAGTCCCGTTCTACCTGTTTTAAAACGAACTGACGCATCTCAGCCACCGGTGTACAGATTTGTGATCGATCTCAGAGAGGTGAATAAAATAGTTGTGCCACAATTTCCAGTTGTCCCCGACATCACTACATTATTGACTATGATTCCAGCTTCTGCCACTTGGTTTTCGGTGATTGACCTGAAGAATGCTTTCTTCAGCATCCCGATCGCCGAGGAGAGCAGGGATATTTTTTCCTTCAGTTTAGGAGGACGAAGATTCCGCTTTAAACGCGCCCCTCAGGGCTACTGTGAAAGTCCGTCAATATACAGTCAAGCTCTAAAAACGCAGCTTGATACGATTGTTTTGCCAAAAGGTGCTACTCTTGTACAGTACGTCGACGATTTGCTTATAGCTGCGGATACTGAGGGAATTTGCAAGAAAGCAACAATATCACTGTTACACCATCTGTGCGATTTGCATCATAAGGTGTCACTTTCCAAGCTTCAATATTGCCGACAAGAAGTGACCTACTTAGGTCATCTCTTATCGAAGGAGGGAAGGAAACTGACCCCAGAAAGAATTCAGGCAATAGCGAAATTGAGTGTGCCAAGAACACAGAAAGAAGTGCGTGCTTTCTTGGGCATTACATCATATTGTAGACAATGGATCCCTAATTTTTCGTTATTGGCCAAACCTTTGGTGGTGTTAACGTGTAAAGATACACCCATTCCCGTCCCTTGGTCTGAAGAGTGTCAAACGAGTTTTTCCGAATTACGCACAGCCTTATGTTCGGCTCCTGTGTTGGGTAACCCCAACTACAGTAAGCCTTTTACATTGTATGTCCATGCGTAGGATGGTTGTGCATTATCAGTCCTGACTCAGTTATTTGGGAACAAACAGCGCCCATGCGCTTACTTTTCCTCGACTTTGGATCCAGTGGCTAGAGCATTGCCTAGTTGTTTAAGAGCCACAGCGGCAGCAGCTGTTTCTATTCGACAGTCTGCTGGCCTGGTCATGAATAATACACTAGTCGTTATCGTCCCACATGCAGTAGACACATTGTTAAATAGAACCAAGACACAGCATTTAACCAGTGCTCGATTGTCAGGGTACGAACTGACTTTGCTAGCAAGTCATGTGCACATTCAAAAGTGCAACACCCTTAACCCAGCCACGTTATTACCATTCATAGAAGAATCAGATACTTCAGAACAACATGATTGTCTTTATAGAACAGAAGAAGAGACGAAAGGAAGAGTAGACCTCTTCGACACTCCTCTTGCTGAATGTGATGGTACATTGTGGGTGGATGGTTCATGTTTCAAGCTTCCGAATGGCGATACGACTGCAGCATATGCTGTCACGACTTTGCACACGATTATTGAAACTACACGCATCCCACACAATTCAGCTCAGGCAGCGGAGCTAATTGCACTCACGAGAGCATGTGTGTTGTCGAAAGGAATGAAAGTAACTGTCTACACCGACAGCCAGTACGCGGCGTGGCCCATAGTTTTGGACGATTGTGGAAAGAACGTGGATTTCTGACTTCGCATGGAACTAAAATTAAGCATGGTCAGTTGGTAAATGAGCTTTTAGAATCACTGACTTTGCCCTTACAAGTAGCGATTGTGAAATGAAGCGCTCACAAGAAAGTGACTGATGATGTTGGTCGTGGAAATGCGTTCGCTGATGAAACGGCTAAAGAAACTGCGAAGAATGTGATGAGCCGAATGTATGTTGCAGGACCTGCAAGATGGGTTGGTGACATAGGAATGTGTGAAGACACGATAGAAAGTGTGAAGTCCATTCAAGCCGAAGCCACAGAGAAAGAGTTGAGTACGTGGAGAGAAAGTTCGGGTAGAATGGATGCGAGTGGTTGTTGGATTGAATTGTCAGAGCATCAGAGGTGGTTGTTACCCGATGCGTACGTGCTTGCAGTAGTCACAATGGCTCATGGTATGGCTCATATCAGCGTGAAAGGGATTTGCAAGTTGCTGGCTCCAGTATGGGAGAATTCAGGGATTCCCAAGTGTGCAGAGAATGTGGTCAAGAATTGCATGGTGTGTCTGCAACACAATCCTGGTAGAAGAACCCCAACTCCAGCTGGTCATTTTGCACCTCCTACATATCCGTTCGAGGTTTTGCAGCTAGATTTCATCCATATGGAAAGGTGCAACAGTTTAAAATATGTGCTCGTTGTTGTTTGTGCCTTCTCGAGATGGATAGAAGCATACCCCCTGAAAGACAATACTGCCCTGTCCACAGCGAAAGCCCTTGTGAAAGAGTACTTCCCTAGATTCGGAATGCCTAGAATGGTCTGGTCTGATAATGGGAGTGAATTTGTGGGTCATGTGATGAAGAGAGTGTGTGAAGGATAAGGTATCCGGCAGAAGTTCCACGCTGCAAATCACCCCCAATCAGCTGGATTAGTAGAATGCTACAACGGCACTCTTAAGTTAAAATTGGCCAAAATTCAAGCGAGCACAGGTCTTACAAGGCCTGACGCTCTACCCTTAGCACTCCTATCCACCAGAATGACTGTGCATTCGCGAGTGAAACTCAGCCCCTACGAAATTATTTTCGGCCGCCCGGCCAACATATGGGGAGTGCCTAGGCCCAAAAAGTTTAGCGAGCTTGAGCACCCCGTTCTACTTGACTATCTGTATGAATTGACGGCTAAATTGCGTGTTTTACATCAACAGGTCAACGACACCCTGCCTCCGGTCTCTGAGACTCCGGGACACAGCATTGACCCTGGATCCTGGGTACCCGTGCGAAACTTCCAGAGGACCAGAAACGACCAGCCCAGGTGGACAGGGCCACACCTTGTCCTTCTCTCTACAAGATCGGCAGTGCGAGTGGAAGGAAAAAAGGCCTGGATTCACGGGGTCCACTGCAAGAAGGTACCTCTTCCTCTGCCATATGACCAGTGGGTCCAGGAAGGTGTCGGCAACTCAGAAACAGACACGGTACCTCGGTTCATACCTTTCAGTGATGCACAAGTAAAAGGATCTAACTCTGAGCGCGAAAACGAGAACATTCTTCAAGAAGGTGTGCCACCGTCAAAACGATTGAACACTTCAGAGCCTGAACTGTTGTTCCAGGACAACACAGTACCGGGAAGACAAAGATACGATTTGAGACCAAGAAATACGAACTAATAAATTAAACTTTTTCCACTTTAAGGCAAAAAAACCTATGGACTAATAAAACATTATTTTTTTCCCTCCAAGTACTATTTTTGAAAAGGCAGCTCCTACATCAGAAGAAAACATGCTCATTTTTGTTTTTCGAACCGCCATCCGGGTTCCGCTGCTAGGGCCGCGGTTGCCTAAAAGTCTTTTGGGTGCAGCTAACGACGTTAGGTCGGGAGTTCTGGTTGGTCTAAGGGAGTTACCCTGGACTGACAGAAGCATCTTTTAGCAGAATCAACCTACCACCGCGGGCAGCACTCTAGAAAGGATGGAGTTTTCTGAAATTGAAAGGCCTGCCAAACAAACGAACTCTAGACGCCAGTTGTGTACAGTGGCGACTAGAAAAAGTTTTTTAATAATGTGCATTTTTATGATATCCAGTGTGATGATATTTCTGATAGGATTCTCTTTTTATGTAACACTCGCACCACCTGCATCCCCTACACCTCCTCCTACTACTGTTTCCCCTCATTCTTTCCACTCCCTTCCTGGCCATGAATCCCATAGGAGATTAGAATTCATTAATAACTCCTTCATTCAGCTCCTGCACCAGCACCAGTTAGTAATGAACACAACTAACTGTTGGGTATGTGGACTTATGCCTCACACGACGGATAAAGGTATCCCTTATCTAGTTCTACCTTTCAGTCATAATGGTTCTGTGTGGGCATACAGAACGATGTTCATATATGCACGAGAAATCCAACCCCTACGTTCTGTAAAAGACAACCTCAAGACTAGCGCCCTAGTAAAAGGCATAGTTGACATGATTAAGGAAGTAACTTCTTATGAAAATACCCCTAATGACGAGATACTTGCATATGTAGGTTGGAACGTGACCGGATATGGAGTTACTTTAAGTGAGAAACAGCAAGCGAAGAGATCTTCCCCGATCTGGATTGTACCCCATCAAGGTAACTTGTGTCTGCATGGCATTGGCAGGACTCCCAGAGCTCAGTTAGGGAGAAGTATCTGTACAGAAACATATGCTTTTGGGTCTCAGACTTCCCCTGCGTTTTTAGCAGCTAAGGGTACTTATTTCATCTGTCATGATAGAGCCTATACATGGTTGCCCCCTGACTTCTCGGGCTCATGTTTCGTTTCGTTCCTGTTACCTCCCACCTACACAGCAGCGGCGGATTACCACAGGACAAGGATAGTTAGAGGTGTCTTGAGTAAAGAAGACACTGCAGGTCAAGAATTTGGGGACTTTGCAAGAGGTTTTCTGCCGTTCTGGGGACCCATGGTAAACAGCAGGGACATAAGGCAATTGACAAGGGTAGTTGAGGCTACCGTGATTGAAACTACTGGTGCCCTTAGTAACCTGACTGCTGAGCTCCAGTCGGATCATCTTATGACCCTTCAGAACAGGGTTGCTTTAGACGTCATACTTGCAGACCGAGGTGGGGTATGCAGATTGATCCAATCTAGTTGCTGCATTTTTATCCCAGATAACGCTCCAACAGTGTACCAAGCCATCTCCAAACTGCATAAGATTTCCGAATCTATTCATGTGGATAAAGGAGATTGGTCATTAATGGGGTGGTTCTGGGAACTAATATCCAGCTGGAGATGGAAAATCCTGATGGTCATTGGAATGGTCTTAGCCATCCTTTTCCTGTTCTGTCTGTGTGTACAGTGTGCTCCTGCAATATGTGGCCTCTGTGTCACGTCATGTATAAGGAAACCTGTATCAAGAGACGAGCTAAGTACTAGGATGATGTTACAGCAACATCTCAATGACTTTAGGAATATCGACCTGGACTCAGATTAGCATGAGAGTAGGTTAAATTGCCTATGTAAGGGCAAAAGGAGGGTTTGTAGTACTGAAAATCCAAACTCGTGTAACCATTCAGACGCAAGAATAAAACTTCATCGTACCACGACAGATTCAGTATCAAAAGACCGAGAATGGCGAGTACATTATGCACAAGCATTTTCGCTGCCTTCGAAGGTTGCTTTCACCTCGAAATCGTCACTTATACCCTGAACCCTTGGCTTCCATTTTATATACGGAAGCCATTTTGTATGTTGCCCTTCACATAGGCTTAATCCAATATCATAAGGACAAGCACTCCTTGATTGACTTTTTCGTGACCTGGGCAGGTTTAAACCATCACCCCAGGCCAACCCATTTGGTCAGTTCCTCTCCCAGTGGCCGGTCAAGATAGCATCTAGGCGCACCCGGCCATAAAGCCCTTTCATCACATTTCTCACCCTGCCGAATCTTGCCCACACCTGACCCCGCTCCTTCTTTCCTACTTGTTTTATGATGAGAACGTGCTCATTTTATTGGGGAACACCGATATCTGATTGAAATACCGGACCTTGCCGAGTAAATCATTATGTACCAGACAAACGAAATGTGAGCTTGTCATCATAACTCTGTTACTTATTTGTGGTCGAAATATGTGAATAGTATCCTGAAAATCTAGGAATGTTTGCCTGAAGCTTATTATTTTGTATAAAAAGAGAAGCCTGACTTCGTGATTTTGAAGCAGTCTCCTGAGAACATAATTCCGTGTGTTGTACTTCTAGGACACTTGTTACCTTGGTTGCAGCCAATAAACCGATCTTTGACTTCACCTAGAAGACTCTGAGTTTCTGTGGTCTGAATCAGGAAAAGGACTCGAGGTCTTTGGGTGTGTATTCCCTGACACCGCTGGGTTACCGGTTAAGCACCGGTTCTGAAAAACCCAGTACCTCATATCCTTATGGTTGGTCTTGATGCTGCTGGAAAAACTATGGGATGTAGGTGGCCAGGATAAAATTTGCCCCCTCTGGCGCCACTATTTCCGGAACACTCAAGGTTTGATTTTTGTAGTGGACAGTAATGACAGAGAGCGAGTAAATGAAGCCTGGGAGGATTTGATGAGAATGCTGGCAGGAGATGAGCTTAGAGATGCAGTCTTATTAGTATTTGCTAACAAACAGTGGGACTCTTAAGTGAGGCTGGAGAATGGTGGCCTATGTTGGGCTTGTCAAGGGAACCCCGTGCATGACCTCAAGATGGCGCCGATCTGGGGCAGACCGTGGAGACGACTATGAGGACACAAACAATTACGCTGCATGAGGGAGCACTTGGGGCTGCGCCGCACTCCTCACTGAATCTATCCTGACCAGCAAAGCTAGGGCACTGACTTCTTGTGCTTAAGGACACAAACACATTGCAGGCACCTGACCCTAAGAGGGTGCCCACAGTGTGAGCTATCTCACAAGCCAGGCTCCCTGGGAGCACACTACCCACTTGTCTCAACAGTTCCTGGGTGGCTTTCATCCAGAGGGTTGGCTTGCAACCCAGTGGAGAAAGATGTGTTTCTCTGCCCCTATGAGACCTTGTCAGACCCCCTTCCACCCCCGTGGAGGGCAAAGGTGAGACCTAGAGTCCTTTTTAAGAACTATTGGGATTCTGGCTCCTCCTTCCCTGTTAACCTCTGTCATTCTTGGTACACTCACGGTGTGGAAAAGGATTCCAGGATGGCCGACCCCAACATGGCCGACAGTGGTGACCTTTTTCCCCACTTGCTGATCTTTTACTTTTACTTACAAAACCCTGCCAGGACTGTGCCGACCTAAAGAGGACGTCTGGAATTTTCTCGGACAATGGCTCCCCCCACCCGCGCTATTCTGACATTTCCCTGAGTACACTTAACCCCTATCCGGACAGCAGAGTTCAAGCATTTTGTCCGACGCCCGGTGGAGCTTCTCTGTTCAGCTAATTGAGTAGATCGGCCCTGGTTTATCCCCTGACCATCACCTGCCCAGCTGGATACTGGACACTGTCTCTCATCTTCTCCCTGTCTCACCATTCCCCCTTGCGTATTTCTGCCATTCTGCCTTTTCCTTGTCTCCTTTCCTTCCATTTTTCTGACCGATGCCTGTTGGAACTTCCTTGAGAGCTATAGAGGAGACTGGCCTTGAATTATCTCCCTGGCTATCACCTACCCACTCAGTCTCTGGGCTGACTTTCCCTTTATCTCTTTTCCATCTTCTCCCTCATCCTCTCCCTTCTCACTCCACCTCTCCCCTTTCCCTCTATTTGTCTCTCCGGACATTGGACACAGTTCTTCCTCATCTCCCTGCTATGGCTCCTTCCTCCCCTCCTTTCCTATAAATTCTCTTGTTTGTTTACTGTTCCTTACTATGCTATTGTAACTGATGTAATGTGTAACGCAATGTTCCTCTGCTATAGCGATCTGATACCTACGGGTCTAGCCAGCGCTTTATAATCATTTTGATGTACCTTCTAATGCAACGTTCCCCTGGTTATGGGCTGTGATACCTCCGGGTTTAGATAGCGCTATATAACCTTCACAAATCAAATAAACTAACAACTGGTTTTTCGCTGAAACCTGAGCAACATGACTGATGACCGGTGGAGCTGCTTAACAGCTAATGAGGAGTCTGGCCCTGGTTTTCCCCCTTGACCGTCACCTACCCAGCCGGACATTGGGCATTGTTCCTCCTCGTCTCCCCGCTATTACTCATTCCTCCCCTCCCTCCTTCGAATTATTGAAACATTGTTTATGTGTACTGTACCTTACTATGCTCTTGTATCTGATGTAACTTGTAACGCAACGATCCTAAATGTAAAGCGCTCTTATACCCTCTTGGGTCAAGTTTATGCTATATAAAAATGTATAAATAAATACATAATAATCCAATCACTACTTATGCACTCATGCAATGACCCAGGAACTAACTCATGCACTGCTACAACACCATATGCCCTACCCATGCAGTCCAGCCATCGCCCTGTCACTCCCCATGCACTCCTCCAAACAGCCAGCCAGCACCATGTACTTATCCAATCACTCTGCCAAAACCCAAGCACTTATAAATTCACCATGCACTCTCCTTTCAGTACTCTAATGATCCAGTCAGTACCCATATACTAATGTAATGACCCAGGCACTAACACATACAGTGCTACAATCACCCATACAATCTCTAACTGCCTAGACACTGGTCATTTACAGCTTCAATTACCCAGGTAATACTCATGCTGTCCAGCAATCACCCTGTCACTACCCATGCACACCTCCAATTACCGATCCAGCACCATGTACTTATCCAATCACTCCGCCAATACCCAATCACTTATAAATTCACCATGCACGCTTTTTGCAGTACTTTAGTCATCCAGTCACTGCCCATGTAGTCATGCAATGACCCAGGCATTAACACATGCAGTGGTACAATCACCTGTCCACTGCCTATGCACTCCTCCAATCACCGAGCCAGCGTCATGTACTTATCCAGTCACTCCGGCAAAACCCAAACACTTATAAAATCACAATGTACTTTACTTGCAGCACTGTAATCATCCATTCACTACCCATGTACTAATGCAATAACCCAGGCACTAACTCATGCACTGCTACAATCCTCCATTCACTACCCTTGCAGACCTCTAACCACCTACAAACTACTGATTCAATCCTCCAATCACCCAGGTACTACCCATGCAGTCCAGCAATCCTCCTGTCACTATCCTTGCACTCCTCCAATCACCAATCCAGTATCATGTATTTTTCCTATCATTCTGTCAAAACCCAAGCACTTATAAATTCACAATGCACTCTTCTTGCAGTACTCTAATGATCCAGTCAGTACCCATGTACTCATCCAATCACTCCGCCAATACCCAAGCACTTATAAATTCACCATGCACGCTCTTTGCAGTACTTTAGTCATCCAGTCACTGCCCATGTACTCATGTAATGACCCAGGCACTAACACATGCAGTGCTACAATCGCCTGTGCACTTTCCATACAATCCTCTAACTGCCTAGACAGCAATCACCCTGCCACTACCTATGCACTCTTCCAATAACTCATCCAGCACCATGTATTTTCCAATCACTCCAACAATACCCAAGCACTTATAAAATCACCATGCACTCTCCTTGCAGTACTCTAACCAACCAGGCACTACCCATGTACTCATGCAATTACCCAGGCACTAACACATGCAGGGCTTTAATCCACTGTGTACTATCCATGCAATCTTCTAAACACCTAAACACTACTCATTCACTCCTCCAATTGCCCAGGAAGTACCCATGTAGTCCAGCAACCCCATGTGATTTCAAAATAAAGCATTTCATGTGTTTTTATGTAGGACATGTCCTTTAGTAATAGAATAGTATATTTCTTTATAGTTATATTAATAATATTACATTTATTTCACATTTTGTTTTCAGGTATTCTTCCTCATCATTAAGAAAGACTTACGATGACTAAAAAACAGAAAAGAGAAAACAAGAAAATAAACAATATTATTTAAAGAAAAGGCAACAGCAAGAATTAGATGAACTTCAACATGTGGGAAAAAAAGAAAAAGTTTTGCCGTAAGAGAACAAAATAATTTATTAAAAGACTTTCAAGGACTAGAAAGGGTTTTGAGAATGTAGGAAATAGAAATAATACCTCTAGAACAAAGAAGAATAAAATGAAAAAAGGACACATTTATGGCAAATCACGTTAAGAAAAAAACAATCTATGCTAAAAGAAGCATAAATCAATTTTGTGAAATAAGTAAAGTTATAGTACAAAATGTATTAACAGATGGCAAGAAATATAAAAGATCAGCATTTTATTAAAAAAAACAAATTGAAACTATAGTAAAAGACTTTTGAATTAAAAAGAAAGTTGTTAATTTTAGTTTTAAACAGAATGCAATCATTAGATAAACCAATGCATTTTATGAAGACAAAAGTAAAAAGAAGAGACTAATTAACAGAACTAACGTTTGTGCTATTTTTTGGGGTAAGTGGAAGTACATTTCAAATTCAGATCTTTTTTTAATGAAGAGAGCTATTTTCAAAGCAATACACTAATTCACGCAGTTGATTCCAGAACATCGCAGTGGAAACAACTCCATCTCATAGACGGCGGAAGCACCACAATGGAGAGGGAAAGCATTGCCACGGGACCCACCGCACGGACCCGACTGCCATGGACCCAGCCCTACACGCCTTCCCGGCCTTGTTCCTACTTTACTACCGGCAAGTCATGCACCGTCGTGGCCGCCGCCGCTGGTACGCAAGCATGCAATACACACATACCACGCCACAGCATGCATGAACACTGATACCTGTCTACACCAGACATCCTGGTGGGGACAGGAACACACACAAGCGCACCCACACCAGTCCCACCTCAGCACAATCATCCCCCGCATCAGGCACATTCCACCCACGCAACACCACAGCCAGCCAATGGACAGACTCTGCTGCACTGTCGGCGGTTGGGCCTGTTACCGCGGCCACTCCGTCCGCGGCGGTCGGTATTTCTATGGTTCCGTCCGCGGTTGGCGGTCTTTGGAGACATCCGTCCACCGCGGTCGGGTTTTGCTGGAGGGGAATCTTAATAGCACCACCGTTTTCCCCACGGCGCGGTCGGACAGTCATTTCCAGCGAGACTGGTGGTCCGGACACTTTCCGTCCGCCATCCTAATCGGCCCCTAAGTTTGTATTTGTCATAGACAAACTTACTATAGAAATCAAACTAGGAATGTTGATCTGTGTTTAAAAAGTAGAAAGAAAACAATGATAAGTGGAAGGAATGTGGAGCTTATTTGTTGGTGGAAGATTGCGTTGGTTTGGGTAGTGATCAACGTATTTATAAATATTGTTATACCAAATTAGAGGACAACAAAATGCCAGCTATAGTTGTAAATAATAACCTAGAGTTGGTAGCTATTCCTCCAGAACTGGTTGATTTAAATATTTATGTCCCTGCAAAATCGGTAAAACCAAAATGGGTGGTCAGGCTTTTTCTCATCTCGCCCCCTTCCATTTGAACAAACTACTGATACTACCGAATGAGATGTGAGCCTGTACTACCCCAGTGCAGTTTAAGAAGCAGCTAAAACCTGCTTGTTCTAATTGCAATATGGTCATAAGCTACCTGCACTGTGCAGCCAAAGGCGCCAAGAGATCCCCTTGGGGATGATTCGCCGTGCATTACAAATCTTAATAATAACAATAATGAGTCCATTCTGATTCAATCTGTGCACCCGTTTCAGGCTTTTGTTCATATGGAGCCTAAAACAGGTTACTTGCCTCCCACAGATTTACAAAGAGGAATAAAATGAAGAGTTGTGTATTTACCTTTAAAGAAAAATATTGAAACTATTGGTGTAGAGGAAGCGGATACTGAACCTGTAGTTATTCTAGTTAAGGGTGTTCCTACTAAGATGCGGAAAATATGGCAATAATTAGTAAATGTCAGCAAAGTGCAAAAGGCTATGTTATATCTCACAAAAAACAATGTTTACTACAAAAATGTGTATGTGGAAGAAGATATAGTTTTAGAAGATGATAGGGATATTTCAGGTGGCCAAATTGAAAAAGAAATTTATGAACATTATAGTGTACATCCTTTACATTCAAAGGAAGCGATTGGAAATACTATTGAATTATTCCATATGAAGAAAATGAAGAGGACTCCCATGAGTGTTTGGGAAAAAAGTTTGGAAGCTTGTTTTCCGCAGCTCTTCCCCACTGGAAAAGGTGGACAATATGACGAACGACCAGTACAGATTTCCGCAATCAGAATATCGAAAAACAAGATTATACTCAGAAGATCCAAGATTTCAACAATGTATCCCATATATATTTCATCTTTTTTTTAAAGTGACTTGCCTGGACTCTCATATGCAGTCAACCACATATTAAAAACAGGAGTTCATCTTCAACATGTTGCAAAGGAACTGATGGACAAAGTACAACAGGGAGGCGATCATTTAGAATCTCAATTTATTAATTTGATGGCGTGTCAACGTGGTACTAATGAGTATTGGTGTCGTTGTCTTGGGGAACTTAAATGTATGTTAAGGAACTTAGGAACCCCTACGTGGATTGTTGCACAAAGCTGCGCTGAATACGCATGGGACGATTTACTTTCATTTCTTCGAGAAGCAAAATCAAATATGAAAAATATTGTAATTTAAGACAACTTGAGAACTGTGTTCCTTGGATCCTGTAAATGTGTGCAGATATTTTAATCATAGTTTCAAGCTA
This sequence comes from Lissotriton helveticus, assembly GCF_964261635.1. Taxonomy (NCBI): domain Eukaryota; kingdom Metazoa; phylum Chordata; class Amphibia; order Caudata; family Salamandridae; genus Lissotriton; species Lissotriton helveticus. The sequence goes on from NC_136059.1 coordinate 1,713,076,110, forward strand.
TGATGTCTTTTATCTGCAATGAAAACAATCTACCTCTTGGAGAAGTTATTGATTTCTTTTGGAGAAAGGAGAATCAAGCTGGAAATGCACCTCATTTACATATGCTTTTATGGATCAAGGATGCATCCAAATGTGGAACTGAATTGGATGAGTCTCTTTTATCTTTTATTGAAGACTATGTTACATGTGTTATACCAATAACAAGAGAAGAAAATACATTAAGACAATACATTTTACGATTTCAAACTCATCAATGTGGCAGATACTGTTGACTGAAATACAAGTCAAAGGAAACATTTATACAAAATGTCGATTTGGATTTCCACGTCCAGTAATATCCAAAGGAAGAGTCAACAGTTTCATGTCAGCAGTGAGGCATACTATCACTAGAAAATCACCCACAAATACTTACAATTTGAAAAGAAATGAACAATCAAAGTATATTAATGATTATAATCCAGTGATTTTGTTGCGGTGGAATGCAAATATGGATATCCAGTATGTTGCAGATAATTCCATTGCTGTTGCTCAGTATGTTACATCATACATAACAAAATCTGAAAAGACGGAGTTGAAAGAAATGTGGGAAGAAATTTACCAAGAGAAGACTCTTAGTAAGAAATTTTACAGCTTTAGTTTGAAGATGCTGTCCATCGAGAGATTGAATCCTACGAATTTTCTGATCGGTTGACCTCTGCAAGTTTATATTCAAAGTCAAGAGGAATCATTTGGGTTAGTCTTGCTGTGACACGAAATTGAGTACTTAAATCTATACAAGAAATCAAATATTTAGCATTACATGACCCAGAAAGCACAGAAATTGGTAAAACAAACATGTTGGATACATACTATCCAAGCAGAAGTCCCTATCTTGAAAACATATGTCTCTATGAAGTACTGCAATATTACAGTTTTAAGAGAAACATTACAGAGAACATAAATGAAGAAAAATATGCAGTGATTGGTTCAGAGGATGTTTGTTGAAACATAGTAAAGGAAATCTCAATAATCACAAGAAACTGAGTTGCTGTACTCCTGATAAAAGGGAATTTTACTATTTAGCATTTCTGCAACTCTTCAAGCCTTGGTGTACTGAAATTGAATTACTTGGAAATTTTCAGTGCTATGAAGATTCTTTTAATGCATGTAAAGATGGCATTGAATGCACAGTTTTTCAAAATTATCTCCAAATGTTGAATGAAGAAGTTGAACAAGAGGCTAGTATTGCACTTAAGATTGCTAGACACAGTTCTCAGGATAGTCAAAATTCTGCTCCACTGAGTCAAGATCCACTAGGACAACCAATTCTTGAAAATGAGGTAGCAATTGCCATGAGTGAAGTGGAAACAGCAATGCATCAAGCTCAACATGATAATATGGACTTAGGAAACTTGGAAGTACAACTAAATATTGAACAGAATATTGAACAGAAAGAAATATATCAGCAAGTTACACAACAGATCGACCATGGTTTTTACTTCAGGCTGGTACAGGAAAAAGTGTCTTAATTAAGGTTTTGACCAGTTACTTACAGAAAACCACTGAATCACATTTATCTTGTGTTGTAACCACTCCAACTGGGTTAGCAGCACACAATATTGAAGGGATTACATAGTTTACTAATTCTACCTGTTGGACATGAAAACAAGTTTGAATATCACAAGCCTTGTGGGGAAGCTTGTTTGGAAGTTTCAAGAGTACAAAGAAAATGAAACTTCTGATCATTGGTGAGGTGAGCATGGTCTCAAACATAAAGCTTGCCTTTGTACATTTAAGAATTCAGTACATTTTAAAAACAGAACATGATGTGTTATTTGGAGGGAAACATGTGATGGTTTTCGGCAATCTACTGCAACTTACTCTTGTAAAAGGAGAACCAGTTTTTAAAACACTTGTGCATGAAGACGCCCGGAAATCTTTGGGAAACATTGGAAATGTCAACATTTGGTCATATTTTGAATACAAAGAACTTATTAAAAACATGCGACAGACAAGTGATGAAGATTATGGAAGCATTCTCGAAGATATGAGAATTGGTGTATTGACAGAACATGGTAAAGAAGCTTTGCAAAGTCGGCTACTTACCAACTTGTTTCCAAATGAAAATGTTGCTCCGGGAAAGAATATACAAAAAAGTTATAGAAAAGAAATCTATAATCTACCTAATGCCAACAATGCGAGAGTGTTTTACATTCAATGAAGAACTTATAAAGCTGGAAAAACAACAAATCATAAAAATGGAAGCCATTGTTAAAATAGAGCATGAAAGAATTACTATTTTTTTGACAGAAAAATGAAAAATAAAGTGGATTCTTTGGAAAAATCTATATCTAAGTCTGCTGGTTTAGAAAAGAATGTATATGTATGTGAAAACTGTCGGGTAATTTTACGGCGTAATTTGGATGTGGAAAAAGGTTTATTAAATGGAGCAATGGGAAAAGTTGTTGATTTTGTTAATTATCAAAATAGACTTGGAATTGAATTTTTGAAGATTAAATTTGATCAGATTGATTCGTTTTTTGCTTGTTAACGACTTGTATATTCGTAGTAAACAGTTTCCTCTTTCTTTAGCACATGCAGTGGCCATTCATATAAATCTCAAGGTTTAAGTGTAGACAGTGCTTTGGAAAACATTGGAAGTACCCTGTTTACAGAGGGAATGGCATATGTTGCATTGTCCCGCGTCAGAGCCAGATTGTATTTGATTGATTTTGATGAGAGAACGATTAGTGCAGATGCAAATTGTGTATGAGAGTATAATTGGTTAAGAAGACTGTATGCTAAGCATGGGCGCAAAATCCGTTCCGCTCGCGGATTTTTCGGATTTTCGGTAAATCCGCAATCCGCGAACCTCGCGGATGTGGCGAAAATACGCAAATCCGCGCGCGGCGGATTTTTTGCTTGTGTTCGCACAGCTCGCGGGCCGCGGCGCGGGCAGCAACAATCTCGCACTCGCGAAATTACAAAAATTACAGTTGGGGAGGGGTGAAGGAAGTGACCCAGTCTCCAACTTCCTCTTCCTGTCCAGCAAGCTCCTCCCATTGCTTAGTCCATTTCCTGGCCACTTTGAATTCGATCTTCACTGGGAAGGATTACTTTTTGTGGATGCTGCTGGAGATTTGGCTTTGAGGCCTTTTGGATTACTTTTTGATTAGAAATTTGATTTACAAGTAAGTTGATAAGTTGATGTTGTTTGTTTGTGGTGATTTTTGTGTGTGTTTTTTGACTTTTTGGGGTGGGTTTGGGGGCTGGCTATGTGTGGGAGGCCATTTTGAGGCATGGTCCTGCAGGTCCTGGCCATGTGGATGGGGTCAATCGGCCATTTTGAAGTCAGGCAGTGTGTTTTGTGCCCTATGCCCACCCAGTCTGCTCTGATTCCTTTCATTATGCCCAGGGGGCCTCTAACTTACCCGAAAATCGGATTTAAAAAAAAATGTTTGCCTGTGTTCGCACTGCTCGCGTCCCGCGCAGCAACAATCTCGCACTCGCGAAATTGTAAAAATTACAATTCTGCACATGAATTGAAAACTACCAGGCTTAGTTATGGGTGCATGCATGATACAACTGTTTTCTTTAATTGTAACATTATTCTGGCCAGGGCATGGATGGCATTGGATTGTTGTGATTTTTGTGTGTTTTACGACTTTTTGGGGTGGTGTTGGGGGCTTGCTTTGTGGGTGGGGGCCAGTTTATTGCCTGGTCCCGTGTGGGTGGGGGTTTAGGGGCCATTTTTAAGCCAGTTTGTGTGCTTTGTGCCATAGGCCTGCACCCAGTGTGCTGTGATTTTATCATGCCCAGGGGGCCCAGAATCCGTCTGTTCGCGGATTTTGCTGGTTATTCGCCACGTTCGCGTCGTGAAGCAACAATCTCGCACTCGCGAAATTGCAGAAATTGCAATTTCGCACCAGAAAACCACCAGCAGGCAGCATAAACCTTCTGAAACTTGATGGATGGCATTGGATTGTGGTGATTTGATTGGTGTTGTGTTTTTTGACTTTTTGGAGTAGGGGTTTGGGGCTGGCTATGTTGGTGGGGGCCATTTTGAGGCATGGTCCTGGCCATGTGGATGGGGGTTAAGTGGCCATTTTGAAGGCAGGCAGTGAGCTTTGTGCCATAGGCCTGCACCCATTTTGCCTTGCTTTCACCCATTTAGCCCAGGGGGAGTCAGTGGTACATGAAACTATAACCCTCATATAACCGACATCTGAGAGGGAGGCACACCATGAGCAGCGAAAGGTATCAAATGTTAAAAGGAAGGGCCCCGGAAAGCTCATACTTATGGATCCGAACATCGGACTTGATGAAGTGGTGCATTCTGATGTTGTTGAACAGGATGACAGCAATGACCTAGTCATCACACACGTCATTCCAGCCACACCGGCCATGCAGCAGACAGACATTTATACCCTATCCCGACGTCATGCTGAGCGTGACCCTGGCGACGTGGCACTGGTAGCACCACCAACGCAGTCAAGTAGTACAACAAATTCAACAAAACCTACAGCTCCCATATTTTCTCCCCAGAGGGGGACTCCATCCAGCTGGACTCCCTCAAGTAGGGTTGCTGCAATAATTGCACAACCCAGTAGATGTCTGCAAGGCTCATCCACCACTGCTTCATCTGGCATTGGCAGTATCATCTCGTGCGGCAAAACCAGAAGTTTCCAGTCCCCAGTTTGGAACTTTTTTAGTGTCCATGCAAAGTATGATAACATAGCCGTTTGTTGCATTTGTAAGACTGGAGTTAGCCGTGGTAAGACTGGTACCAACTATGGAACCGGAGGCCAGATAGGTCATCTTGAAAGAAGGCACGCTATCGAATGGTTTGGGCACCTAGCAAACATCAAGGGAAAGCAATCCCAAAGGGCAAGTGGCCAAAATATACCCATATTAGGTGTTTCATCTGAAGATGACGGGGAGGTAGAAGAAGCGTCAGACATTTGTCCGGTTGCACCCAGTACCCCTGGCAGCACCACACCCTCCAGAACACATAGGAGGCACACTGAGAGTCTGGGAGACACACCAATGCGGAAAATGTCAACACTGAGCAGAAGTGGGTCGAAGAAGGCATCAGCATCATCCAGTAAATTTGTCCAGCGCACCATTTCAGCCATGTTCTCCTCAGATGTGCAATTTCAACGCAACCACCCAATTGTACGCCTGTATAACACTAAGCTGGCTAAAATGCTAGCGGTGGACCTTCTCCCTTTTTCGTTTGTCGAAAATGTGGGTTTTCTTGAACTCGTGGCAACACTGGCCCCTAAATGGAAGGTTCCTAGCCGGTTCTATTTTGCCAGGGTTGCCTTTCCAGCACTACATAAAGAGGTGCTTGAGTTGGTTGGGGCAGCTTTGCAGAAGAGTGCTGTTCACATTATACACCTGACAACAGACATGTGGACCAGTTGCCAAGCCCTTGATTACATGTGCATCACTGCACACTGGGTCTCTTTTTCAGGGGTTGCACAACAGATAAATGCAGGTGGTGACTTGGTCGAGATTTTTAAGGGTGCTCGTAAACATGCAACATTAGCCATGTTTGGCATGGAGAAAAGTCATACTGCAGTCAACATTTTGGATGACTTTAACAAAAAGGTCTCGCAATGGCTGCCCCCAAGAAATTGCAAGGTTGGTTATGTTTCAACTGATAATGGCAGCAATGTAGTTAGGGCCATGGAGGACGGTTACTATTTCAGAGTGCCGTGTTTGGCGCACTGTATGAACCTTGTCGTGCAAAAGTTCTTGAAAAAAGAACTTGCAGTCGACCAAATACTGACCATCTGCAGAAGAATATGCACACACTTCAACCATTCTTTTAAGGCCCGGAAGGAGCTGAGGCGCCAGCAAAATGTACGTAGAATGCCAGTGAAAGCACTTATCCAGGAGGTGGCAACACGTTGGAACTCAACCTTCTACATGCTTGAGCGTCTGCATGAGCTGTTTCCAGTAGTCAATGAGTATTTCTACAACCTGGGTGGTGATACGACAGAAATGATGCTAGCGGTGGAGCAATGGCAGCTAGTTAAAAGCCTGACAGACATGCTTCGTCCTTTTGAGGTCTTCACGCGTGACGTCAGCAGGGAGGACTGTTCTTTGAGCAAAGCTATCCCATTGTTGCTGAAGCTCGAGCACCAAGTCAAGGTGGTGTCTTCAGAATTAAAAGATGCTGGAAAGAATGAAGCATATGAGTTGGTGCAGAGATTATTACATCGCCTAGTTAGCAATAAACGGCTTGTAAATATCAAGAAACAACAGCACTACATTTGTGCAACTATTCTGGATCCACGTTACAAAAAGCCATTGTTTGGCAAAGTAATAATTCCTTTTGAAACATCAAATGTTACAGAGTACAAAGGTTGGCTAGCTCAGTCAGCCATTCGTTTTGAAAGAGAGCGGAAGGAAACTGTAGGAGAACTTGAAGACAGTACTACTAGTGAATCAGCAGGCCATCAGGCGTCCCAAAAAAACACTTCTGCATCTGTGCCTGTGGCTGAAGTGAGTAATTTTTCCTCTGAGCCCTTAACCACACCAGCAACCGTATCATCTGCACCAGGCCCAGGCGATATGTCTGAAGCGGATTGGCTAAGTGAGCTAGGGTTTCCTTGTCCCAGAAAGGACACAGAAGTGCAAAGTACAGGAATCCGGGAGAACATTGTTTCTATGGTGCAGGCCTATCTGGATGACTCCACAGCGGTCAATATTACTGAGGACCCATTGGCGTATTGGCATGGGAAAAGAAACATATGGCGAGAGCTCACCAACCTGGCTATCAATTACTTGTCTTGCCCACTCGCAAGCGTGTCTTCAGAACGTGTTTTTAGTTCTGCTGGTGGCATTGTGACTTGCAAAAGGTCCCGCCTCTTGCCCGCAAATGTGGAGCGGCTCACCATGATAAAGATGAACCAGCACTTCATACCACCAGATTACAAAGTACGAGAATGCACGCAGGAAGAAGAGGACACTGACCTACCTGAGGAAAGTTCTCCTCAGTTACCAGAAGTACTACCGACTGAATTTGCAGAGTATGAGGACGAGTTCTGCTTCCCTGACAGCGAGTTCTGAAAATGAGTCAATAATTAATTAACTTTAACATTAGTCCTTATTCACTTTTATTCCTGTGTGTCTGTCTTTCTTTTTTTAGCAAGTGCTTGATCACATTCACAACAAAACTGTAATCACCCCATCACAAGCAACAACAAGCCCATCAGCAGAACTGTCTTGATTTTGATGCCGCAGCATTCCTCAGGTTCACAACAGTTAGTTGACAAGAACTCAGTCCTGGTCGTCTATCCTCCTCCTCCAGACTCACCCTATCCATTTCCCGTAATGCTGATGCCTGGAATCTGCACAATGAAGAAACTTACGTTGACGAGTCCCCTAAAGAGGGACTGGAAGTAGTGAGTCCTCATTTAAATACATTTTGCTAAGTGTGACTTTTTTTCCCCGATTTGCTTTTTGGCTGTTTGGGGGGTGTCAAACTTGTTTGCGCTTGGGTTTACGGGTCTTGGCTGGGCCATTGCTGGCAAGGTCTATTAAGGGATGAAATTGGTTAGGCATTTACTTTGGAAAACATTTGGCCAATTACACGTGAACGTTTAGGCGTTATTATTGCTCGCTTGCCTGTCTTAGGGGTGCTGTCTGTGGGGCTTCTAGGATTTTGGGGTCTGTGAGCACCGCTCCCATATTTCTAATGTTGATTGCTTTTGTTTTGCAGAAAATCCACGCCGGGAAACTCCAGTTGGGGCCCTGCTGCAGAACGGCTTAGGACACTGTGAATTCCAGGTGGAGCCAGCCCTCAAACACAAATTACAGGTAAGATAAGCGTTTGGATGGGAGGTAGTATAATGGAGTATTCGGAGAGGCGAAAGAGTGACAGTGGTACTAGTAGTAAAGTCCTAGGGCTCTTGAATTAACAAACTCTGTGACAGGCATTTACTTTGGAAAACATTTGGCCAATTACACGTGAACGTTTAGGCGTTATTATTGCTCGCTTGCCTGTCTTAGGGGTGCTGTCTGTGGGGCTTCTAGGATTTTGGGGTCTGTGAGCACCGCTGCCATATTTCTAATGTTGATTGCTTTTGTTTTGCAGAAAATACACGCCGGGAAACTCCAGTTGGGGCCCTGCTGCAGAACGGCTTAGGACACTGTGAATTCCAGGTGGAGCCAGCCCTCAAACACAAATTACAGGTAAGATAAGCGTTTGGATGGGAGGTAGTATAATGGAGTATTCGGAGAGGCGAAAGAGTGACAGTGGTACTAGTAGTAAAGTCCTAGGGCTCTTGAATTAACAAACTCTGTGACAGGCATTTACTTTGGAAAACATTTGGCCAATTACACGTGAACGTTTAGGCGTTATTATTGCTCGCTTGCCTGTCTTAGGGGTGCTGTCTGTGGGGCTTCTAGGATTTTGGGGTCTGTGAGCACCGCTGCCATATTTCTAATGTTGATTGCTTTTGTTTTGCAGAAAATCCACGCCGGGAAACTCCAGTTGGGGCCCTGCTGCAGAACGCCTTAGGACACTGTGAATTCCAGGTGGAGCCAGCCCTCAAACACAAATTACAGGTAAGATAAGCGTTTGGATGGGAGGTACTATAATGGAGTATTCGGAGAGGCGAGAGAGTGACGGGGGTACTAGTAGTAAAGTCCTAGGGCTCTTGAATTAACAAACTCTGTGACAGGCATTTACTTTAGAAAACATTTGGCCTATTACACGTCAACCAACACGATGACAGTGTTCAGTTAAATGAACTTACTGCAAAACCACCACCCACCAAGCTCAAAAGTAGTAAAAAAACAGATATGCTCAGATAAAGTTTGAAAAAGTATATTTTTATATCCCTAACAAAATAATCTCCCGCAAGACCCTCCCTAACCCCAACAAATAAATAGTCATTCAAAAGTCCCCAAAAAACCCAACTCCCAATTCCCACCCCCCAAAAGTCTCTAAAAAAGGGGCAAGGGACACTCTAGGGATGCACAGTGTTGAGTTTGGCCTCCAGGGCATCATGCCTTAGGGCCAGGGCATCGTACTTCTCCTGGAGGGTGGCGTGATCTAAGCGGAGGCCCTCCACCACATTCTGATAGTCTTTCCATTTCTGGACCTCCGCCTCTAGGTCGGACACTCTGCGGAGTGCTCGGCGCAAGCGAGCCTTTACACTGCTGTGAGGTGCAGCCTTTGCTGCTTGGCGGTGGCGTCTGCCAGCACGGCTCCGTTTGGCTGGAGCACTGCTCTTACCGGCAGAACGTGGGGTCACGGAGGAGGATGCAGATGTTGATGCACTGGACTGCGTGTCGTCCCCCTCCAATTCCACCAGCCGCCGATATTGGGCAACAGTTGCTTCCAGCCTCCGTTGCCGGGCCAGTACAGCCAGCATACTCCTCGTCGGTTTTGAGGTTTTAGTATTACCAACTATATGAAGAAAGAAAGACATAATATGTAACCAATGCTCTTTGAGAATATGATTAACACAAAATAATTCAGCAGGAAGTTGTGTCACAGTACAACTAGCAACTAGCCAGCGCAGTACAAAACTATTCAGACCAGTATCATGGGCGTCCGCAGGGAGGGGCAAGGGGGGGCGCTTGAATCACCATTTCCCTTCCCACAACTCACTTGTATCCTTGGTTTGATGCTCTTTCATATGAAAGAGATCTGGCAGAAGCCCAGGCAATATGTCTGTTTCCCTCTCTCTCTCTCTCTCTCTGTCTCCCTCTTTATGTCTCCCTCTACCTCGCTGTCTCTCTCTCTCTGTCTCCCTCCCTCACCCTCCCTCTGGCTCCCTCCCTCTCTCTCTCTCCTTCTGTCTTCCTCTCTCTCTGTCTCTGCCTCTATCTGTCTGTCGGTCCCAGCCTGCTGTAATTACCATATTGTAATTTGTCACTGGGCCACCACTGGATACACATCATATCCTATCTAAGAGTAAGATAGTACCATGATCCAGCTTACCTGTACTCGCCACCGCCACTGTCTCCTTCCTCACAGTCTGTACTTCTTGGTCCGACTCCTCTTGCGCCGCCTCCTCCCCAGAGTGATCCTCGGACTCAGAGTCAATGATCACCACCACATCCGAGCTGGCCCCGCCACCAGATGTTCCACCTACAAAGTAGATTTAAGAATGTTAGATTACACCACTCACTAGTATTTGGTCTATGAATGAAGAAATGTGAAAACAGAAAAATTAATTGACTGTCTACTCTAGTCTAAAGTAAAAATGTCCCTCCTTCCAGGGAAGGCTGTTGTCTTGCTGCATTTTTTTGTCATAATTGATGAATGCTTGATTAATTTTAACACACACCATTTTTCTCTGAACAGACAGAAACTGGACTTCTAAGGACAAGAGCAACATCAACTTCAAACCAGGTGAAAGCTCGGCTCGACCACAAGAAATGTGTTCCATTACTCATCAACTCAGCACCAAGCACTTTTCCATTTCCAACTAACTTTATTTTAATATATGTGTTTACTTAAACTTTTAATAAAGCTTTTAAACTTGAATAGACTCTGTGGTTTTTGGTCCTCCAGACTAGAGTGACTGAGGTTTTTCAATTTTTGCAAGGAGGAGTCCGTGCCGCTGACACTACCAGGTTTATACAGTGTGCCAAACACGCCACTCTGAAATATTATTACTCAGGTCTTTGGTGTCCATAGTTCGGTTTGTGGAGAATTGTCCCTGCAACAGTATTAAATTAGGAACGCTTGGACAACAATAGGTCCTCTATATTTAAATGAAAACTTACTGGGGCCAGCAAAGGAGCACTCGCCGCCCTGGCCTGCATCCTCCTCCTTTGGAGCCACTGCATCAGTTTTTTCTGTCCGCTTGCCCCTGGGCGGACCTGACGTACAACATGAAAGAATGAACAGAAAACATTGATGATTGCTGCTTGCCGATGTCCTTGTCAACCAAATCAAACATTTAGAAAGAACAAGAACCAACTATTTCAGCCAAAAAGAGGGCTACAAAGGAAGGACTGCACCTGAGCCTCTACTCTAGGGGCAGATTTACAAGCCCCTTGCAGCTCTTTTGCTCCGTTCTTATGTCACTTTTGTGACGCAGCGCCACAACAAGGGAGGCGCCATGGTGTGGCGTATATTAACAACGTGACGCATATGGGAGATGCATCCCATTCTAAAGCCCTGCGCCATAAGAGAGCGTTCCAGCGCAAGGGAGGGCGTTCCTGCGCAGGAACGCATGCTAAAAGTGGCTATGGGGAATATATAAAATTTCAATCAGTCATTTAGGACAATGATGCGTCACTGAAACCCTGCGCCTGCATGAAGCAGACTTACGGCTTGACGCAGCATTGCTGGAGCTGCGCCATCGTTGCAACGCAACTCCATCAATGAGCCGCCTTTACGGCACCGATGCGTAACGCTTCGGTGACGTTTTGGGACCATGGTGTGCCGCATTGTAAATACGGCGCACCATGGGTGGTGCTGGCGTGCCGCACACTTTGCAGGGATGCGCAGGTAATTGCTAATCTGACACTTTGGGGCATACTTACGAGTTCTGAGCTGGACACCTCCAGATGTGCACCAGAACAAATGCGTAACGCAAAACTAACCTTGCGTCACGGCAGATGCGCCGCAATTACAATGCGGCAAACCCTGGCGCAAGGGTAGGCAGATGCGTGACGCATCTCGTGACGAAAGAGAGGCGCATCTCTAGAGTCGCGTCGCAGGCGCGATGCAACTATAGCAATGCTCAGGGCTGCCCAATACTCAACATACCGCATCAGTCCTTACGCCTGCTTCAAGCAAGCAGGCATAAAGAATTGACGTAGCAGCGTCGCGGAAGTGCCTGCGTTAAATCTTGTAGATTTCACGCAGGCATTTTTGCGAGGCGCACAGCTGCCTGACCGCCACCCCCCACCCCCCACCCCCCCCCTGCGTGGGAACGCACCCATTGTGGCGCAGGCCCAGGCCTTAACGTGGCGCATCTCCTTAGATGCATCACGTTGTACATGACTCGCAGGGATGCGCCACGTTTACGTCGCTGTGCGTCAGGTAAGGCAGCGTAAACGTGGCACAAGGGGCTTGTAAATCTGCCCCTTTGTGTCTAGCATTACGCAGTTCTGTAAAATACACTCATACATTACTAAGCCCAATTAAATGAACACAAAATAGAAAACAAATAAGCAGTGGCACCGCCACAGAGAAGGAGAACAGTGCACCTGAAATGCACAGAAGATTTTGAAATATTAATTTACCTCTCTTATCAATGTAATCAGCAGCATTATTGCTCTTTGTAAAAAAGTTAAAACAAACATTTGCAATATAACACACAGAGCAGGAGAAAAAACAGAGTAGTGAGTGATGAAAAAATTGCTACTACTACTCACCAAGCCCGGGGACCTCCACTCCCAGCAGGTCGAGCAGGTCGCGCTCCCGGTCCAGGATATCGGTCCAGCGGTGGGTCACCTGATTGTAGGTGCGCTGGACCCCCGTGATCTTAAAAAGGGCCCGACACACCTGCCCCCACCGCTTCCGTCGCTCCTGGCTGTTGGTATAACCAGCAGCGATCCTGCCGCCTGCCGCGATGGTCCTGGGGAGACGGCGCTGCACATAAAAAACGAGTGCGCCCACCTCCTCAGGGCTGAAGATCTCCCGGGGCACCACCATTTCCGCCCTCAAGCGGCCACACGGGAGCCGGGCACGGGCTGCGGTGCCAGTCTTGGGCAGCTTGACAGCTGTCTTCACCATGTTCTGGGCAGGTGAAAAAGAGAAAATGAAAAAGAATAAGAGTAGGGAAGAAGGAAATAAAAGTTTAAAAAAGTAGTTGAAAAGTAAACAAAAGTAGCCTAAAACACAAAAATATAGATCTAGAAAACTAGAGGGATAGAAAAAAAGTTAAATAGATCAAAAAAATATTAAAACAAGCAAAGGATGGCAGAGATATACAGAGGATAGAAACACCATGCCCAGACACATAGGAATGAATGAAAAACAAGATGGCGGCCCGAACACGTGCGTGTAAGTAAGTTCGCACGCGATTTCTCTCGCGAACTCGTGCGAACTTGCATTCACAAGGCGCTCATTGCGCGAGATTACACATAGCGGGCGGAAACGGAAATACGTCACGCAAACAAAATGGCGGCGCCCATACTCAACCTTGGGGTAACTCGCACGAGTTCGCGTCTTCCACGGTCGACTTCGCACGACGCCGCGCCTCGCGAATAGGGCGAAATTACCGAAAAACGAGTTTTGCAAAAGCAAAACCAACGAGCAGGTGCAAAAGTTCGACCTCATCATTTGTAACCATTTACCTGTAGTACTTCCTGAAGGGGCCCTCCAGAATCCGGTTGCCTACTTGCAACTATTGTGTGACCCTGCTCTGACAGTCACAGAATAGTTACAAGTATGCCATTGCATCCTGATATTGCAACAAAAAGGAAAGGGAGCAGACAAGCAGGTGCCAGCCTTCATTAATGTCAGTTGGGGCAGGGCAGGTGTTGTTGTTTGCAAAACTTAGTGCAGGTGTACTTGGCTTTGCCACAATAATGTACACTCACTAGTCAATCAGAGGGTGCTGTGATGACACTGAGGGTGGCATGGGTGTGCCAGCCAGAGGGTGGCATGGGTGAACCAGAGTGCCAGTGTTGACAGAGGATGGCAGTGCTTTGCTTTGCCCCAATAATGTACACTGGTGAACCAGAGGGTGCTGTGATGACTCAGAGGGTGACATGGGTGAGCCAGAGGGTGGCATGGGTGACCAAAGAGAGTGCCAGTGGTGACAGAGGGTGGCAGTGATGAAGAAAGCCTTGCAAACAGGCTGGGCACGTAGAAACAACAAGTTTGCAAAACTGGCGACCCGACAAGTAAGTTCGCAATTTGCGAAATTGTACAAAACCCTCGCGAACTTGCAGAAACCCGTGCGAACACACTCCCCCAAAAAAATCCGCAAATCCGCGAGAGTTCGCGGATTTTGCGGATTTTCGCAATCCGCAAATACGCAAATACGCAAATTCGCGGATTGCGAATCCGCAAAATCCGCCCATGCTTACTGTATGCTCCCAACTTTGGTGAATATCCTGTATAAGAAAAGCTTGTAGTAGGTTGAAAATTAACGTATGAGAAACTCTGTAGTGAGGTTGGAAATTAGAAAAAAAATCGAGAGAATGTTGAGGTTCAAAAAAAAATGGACAGTGTTGAAGATATTGTTAGAAAACAGTTCAAGTATCAACTGTTATGGTAATATAGTTGTGAACATCATATTTTATCTAGAAAATCTCCAACAACAAATTACGGTGAATCGAGAAAAAAGGTTTTGTTATTTGTTACATTCTATTTTTTTAAACTTGACAACTGATAAAACTAAAATCCAAAGTGTTTCTGGTATTCGGAATTTCTGGATATATGTTCTGGTTCTTCACAATTCACCCTTAATGTACAGCAAGATGCTCAAGAATTTCTTATGTTTATGCATGCAGAATTGGAGGATGAGGGAATACAAATTTAAAATCTGTTTGGACTTTGTTACAGGTGGGAACATGAATGTGAAGATTGTACATTTACTTCTTCCACTAAAATAGACACTGAAAGATTCATATATTTGACAATGCAAAGTTGTAAAACAGTGTCTTTTAAAAAAATTGTAAAATCAGCAAATCAAAATATGAAATTTAGTCACTGTAAATCTGAAATGTTATCAACATTAGTTATAGGAAAATGTGGACAATATGTCATTTTAATGATACAACGTTGCACACCAGATGGAAGAAAATTGGAAACTAAAATAAAAAAACTTGTAGTAAGTCAACTGTCAATTTCAGGTAGGACTTTCAAAGCAGTGGCAATTATTTTCCATGATGGACCTTCTACAACCTCTGGACACTATACTGTGTATTTAAAGTGTAATAAAGGATGGACACATTGATGCCCATTTGCTATTCAAATATTGTTTCCTAATGAATTATTACATTCATACCTAATATTTTTAATGCCAAAGTTCTGAGAAGATCATCTGGCCTATTGGGAAGATGTAAATATAAATGAATGAGATTATTTTGGGTATTTTCAATTCAAATGATTTCAGAAACATCATTCGGCCTATTGGGAAGATGTTAATATGAATTAAGAAGTTTATTTTGGATATGCTCAACGCAAATGATTTCGGAAACATCATTCGGCCTATAGGGAAGATATCAAGAATTGGTGATTCAATTATAATTTCTGTTCTTTGATATTGTATTTAGAAAAATGTTTTAGAAAAAAGCATTTTATATATTTGATCTTTGTATTATATGCAATGATATTGAGGGTGTTTATTTTAGGAAATGTAAACAGATAGTTGAGTGTGTTGTAAATATTTTGAACACTGAGTGTTTTTTTTAACAATCTTATTGATTGTATTATTCTGCCCGCTGTTACATGATGATCAACAGTGAAATCACTGCCTATGATGAATTCAATAGAATCTGAAAACAGAAAAAAAGGCAAACTGAATATGTTATGTAATTGTAGAATTATGTTCTGTTCTTAAAACTATAATATTAAATGTTATAACTGTATTTTTTCTTCTCTTTTACAGACCCAAATTCTAAAGTTTGAAAGTTTTTAAACTGTAAATTATAAAAAAGAACGGAAAACATTGTTTCAATGACTTTTATATCTACTATAAAAAAGGTATGGTTCACTAACCCAAGTACTAACCATGCAGTACTACATTCACCCATGCACTACACATGCAGTCCTCTAACTACCTAGACACTACTCATTCACACCTCCAATTACCCAGGTAGTACCCATGCATTCCAGCAATCCCCCTGTCACTCCCTGTGCAGTCCTCCAATCACCCAGCCACCACCAAGTACTAATCCAATTATTTTGCCAGAACCCAAGCACTTATGAATTAACTATGCACTCTCCTTGCAGTACTCTAATCATCCAGTCACTACCCATGTACTCATGCAAAGCCCAGACACTAACACATGCACTGCTACAATCCCATGTGCACTACCCATGCAGACCTCTAACTACCTACACACTATTGATTCACTCCTCCAATTAACCAGGTAGTTCCAATGTACTCCAGCAATCCCCCTGTCACTTCCCATGCACTCCTCCAATCACCTATCCAGCACCATGTACTTATTCAATCACTCCACCAATACCCAATCACTTATAAATGCACCATGCGCTCTCTTTGCAGTACTCTAATCATTCAGTCAGTACTCGTACTCATGCAATGATCCAGGCACTAACTCATGCACTGCTACAATCCCCTGAGCACTACAATTGCAGTCCAGCCATCGCCTGTCACTACCCATGCACTCCTCCAATCACCCATCCAGCACCATGTACTTATCCAATCACTCCGCCAAAACCCAAGCACTTATAAGTTCACCATGAACACTACTTGCAGTACTATAATCATCCAGTCTCTACCCATATACTCATGCAATGACCCAGCACTGCTACAATCACATGTGCACTTGCCAAACAATCCTCTTTCCAGCTAGATACTGCTCATTCACACGTTCAATTACCAAAGTAGTTTCCATGCAGTCCAGCAATCCTCCTGTAACTCCCTGTGCGCCCTTCCAATGACCCAGCCAGCACCATGTACTTATTCAATCACTCTGCCAATAACCAAGCACTTATACATTTGCCATGCACTCTCCTTTCAGTACTCTAATCATCCTGTCAGTACCCATGTACTCATACAATGACCCAGGCAGTAACCATGCACTGCGACAATCACCTCTGCATTATCCATGCAGTCCTCTAATCACCTAGACACTGCTCATTCACACCGTCAATTGCCCAGATAGTACCCATGCAGTCCAGCACTCACCATCTCACTATCCATGCACTCCTCCAATCACCCAGCCAGTACCATGTACTTATCTAATCACACTGCCAATACCCGAGCACTTATAAATTCACTATGCGTTCTCCTTGCAGTACTCTAATCATCCAGTCAATACCTGTGTACTCATGCATTGACCCAGGCAGTAACCATGCATTCCTACAATCACCTGTGCACTACTCATGCAGTCCTCTAACCACCTAGGCACTGCTCATTTGTACATTCATTTACTCAGATAGTACCCATGCAATTCAGCAATCACCCTCTCAATACCCATGCACTTCTCCAATTACCCATCCAACACTATGTACTTATCCAATCACTCAGCCAAAACCCAAGCACTTACAAGTTCTCCATGCACTCTCCTTGCAGTACTCTAATCATCTAGTCACTACCTATGTACTCATGCAATGACCCAGGTACTAACACATGCACTGCTACAATCTCATGTGCACTTGCCGTGCAAACCTCTTTCCGCCTAGATACTGCTCATTCACACATTCAATTATCCTTGTAGTTCCATGCAGTCCACCAATCCCCCTGTCACTCCCGTGCACTATTCCAATGACCCAGCCAGCACCATGTACTTATCCAATCACTCCGCCAATACTCAAGCACTTATAAATTTGCCATTCACTTTTCTTGCAGTACTCTAATCCTCCAGTCAGTACCCTTGTACTCATGCAATGGCCCAGGCTCTAACACATGCACTGAAACAATCACCTATGCATTACCCATGCAGTCCAGCCATCTCCCTGTCACTACCCATGCACTCTTTCAATCAATCATGCTCTACACATGTACTCAAGCAATCACCCATACATTAGCATGCAGTTATTTCTCTTTTTTAACCAAATAAGGTAGTTCTCAAATAACTCTTTTGTGTCTTCTTTTTTTAATTTTATTTGTGTAAACATTTTTGGGTGTTTTTGAAAAAGGAAAAAACAACAGCCAACACTTTTAACTTTTGAAATTATATGGTCATTCCAACAGAATTTTTTTTTTTAGCATCGATGGTTTCTTGCTGCATAACAAACAGCATCAATTGACTTCTCCCCACAACATAAAATTGCCTTGCATTTCATGCAATGCTGTTCTAGGGTCGCAAACTCTGCACATATGTCCAGACCGCGAGATGCAGAGCTTGAAGCTCCAAAAGTGCTGGGACCAGCTCCCTGGTCACTTTGCTGTATGGCTTCCTGAGCATGTCACAGCTGTTCCCATGCAAGATGTCTTGGGTAAAAAGATTGTAAATGTTTATACATGCTTGAAGTCCCACATTAATACTTCTTATCACTGCCTCTCGAAAGAATCCTGGGACAAAGTGTGCAGCTCACCTTTCGAGCATTTACCTTCCTTTCACCATCTGGGATGGTGAAACATTTCCACACAATAGACTCTGGTCTTTTCTTGGGAGGTGGTTCCAAGTCTTCATCATCAGAAGGAAGGTCTATTTCTGGATTTGAGGAAGCCTTTGGCAAACTTTTTCATCAAACACCAACAAAAATTCACAATCTAGCTCCCAAAAACACTACACCCCTTTGATGCTGCAGAGAGAATGACTAAAATGGGTGGGATCCTTCAACTGTTATAATGGGAAACCTTATGAACCAATCAAATGCTTTCTTTTGAAGTGACATGGGAGTCGCGCACCCGGCGAGTAACAAGCGCGCACCCGACGCGACTGTGCAAAAATATTTTTTTAAATAATATATGTTTATTATGAATACAAATACACTTATTTTTATGAATAGTTTAGATGATCTCTTGTCCTCATATATACATTAAAGTTATATACATAAAGTTTTGGAACATATTTTTTTATGCGAGTCGTGCTCCCGACGCGACCCAGTACGTTTATGACGGTACGCGGGTTCCGGCACCACGCACTCGTCGCATACCAAACTCACACATGACGCAATCCCATACATATATGACGTTACATGGGGCCAGGCACCGGGCACCCGTCGCATACCAAACGCGCACACGACGGGACTTCCACAAAATCTAACTAACAATAATATAACTTCACTGCAAACAAAAATATCTGATGTTTATAATACGTTTACATAATGATTTACTCTAATATACATATTACAATTATATTCCCCCCGCATTCGACCCCATTATCATTCCTACTATGTCACGACGACCCAAAATATCTTACAGGAAAGGGAGGAGTATCAGAGATATCATTGTACATAATGACATCATGCCTAGAACACCAGACAGTGAACACAGTTTGAAAGGTTTTTATCCCTGTGGGCACTGTAAAGCCTGTCAAAATAGCAGTATGGTCAAAACAGTTTCAATCCCTGGCCTTAGCCTGCCCAAAACCATCAACCAATTTTTAACGTGTAGTTCCACCAACTGAGTATATGTGCTCAGGTTCCTGTGCAAAATGAGGTATGTGGGCAGTACCACGTTAACAACAAAGAAAAGAGTGCTCAAGCATATGCGAGCAATAAATAAAAAGGACCCTCACTACCCCATAGCGAGACATTTCGAGGTGTTCCATCTATCCAATTGCATTGGAACAATTCCACACTGGGCCTAGGGGTGGAAATCGAACTCTGCTCCTACGCAAACGGGAGTCCAAGTGGATAATCATACTCGAAACTAAATATCCTAAAGGTCACAATCTTGATGAAGAACTAGCCTCACATTTGCATGTGGAATGATTCTAGTTTGTATAATTATCTGTATAACATGACTAACAGCCACCATCTATATCCTGCTGTTACACAGTTTGCCATCTCGGCGTACCTTACTTGTGTACTGCATTGTGGGAATTGAAGTCTGAAACAGGAGAAATATTAACAACTTGTAGTAAGTTCAGTGTCCATTCTTCATTTGCAAAGATGACAAATGGCAAACTGCGTAATAAAGAGGTGTGGCAATAATCAGTGCTGTTCTGTAAAGCCCAGGAAGAAGAAGGGCCATAGCCTCGAAACGCGTCGGCTTTCTCGAATGAATGCGGAGCAGTTTTTGCAAGCTACGAGGTGACAGCCCGGAGGGGAGTGGTGCAGCGAGTGGCCTTATCGAAACGTGAAGGCTCATTTGTGTTTACATTTCGTTGAGGGCTGGCTGAGTCCTGAAAAGGAGCACCATTCTCGGCATATGCGGACGCATGAGAAGGATGAAATACTCGAACTATTCAAATTCTTCAATACTGCACCCCACGATAATTACAGCATGCACTTATCTATTCCGAACCTAATCCAAGGTGATAATTTTGCAAATGAAGAATGGACACTGAACTTACTACAAGTTGTTAATATTTCTCCTGTTTCACACTTCAATTGCCACAATGCAGTACACAAGTAAGGTACACCGAGATGGCAAACTGCGTAATAAAGACGTGTGGCAATAATCAAACAGGTAACTTCAGTGCTGTTCTGTGAAGCCCAGGAAGAAGAGGCGCCATAGCCTCGAAACGCATTGGCTTTTTCGAATGAATGCGGAGCAGTTTTTGCAAGCTACGAGGTGACAGCCCGGAGGGGAGGGGTGCAGCTGAGTGACCTTATCGAAGCGTGAAGGCGCATTTGTGTTTACATTTCTTTGAGGGCTGGCTGAGTCCTGATAAGGAGCACCATTCTCGGCATATGCGCACACATGCAAAGTCTGAAATACTCGAACTATTCAAATTCTTCAGTACTGCACCTCACGATAATTACAGCATGCACTTATCTATTCCGAACCTACTGAAGGTGATAATTTTGCAAATGAAGAATGGACACTGAATTTACTACAAGTTGTTAATATTTCTCCTGTTTCAGACTTCAATTCCCACATTGACGTACACAAGTAAGGTACGCCGAGATGGCAAACTGCGTAATAAAGAGGTGTGGCAATAATCAAACAGGTGACTTCAGTGCTGTTCTGTGAAGCAGAGGCACCATAGCCTCAAAATGCGTCGTCTTTTTCGAATGAATGCGGAGAAGTTTTTGCAAGCTACGAGGTGACAGCCCGGAGGGGAGTGGTGCAGCTGAGTGACCTTATCGAAGCGTGAAGGCGCATTTGTGTTTATATATATATATATTGTGTTGAGACCTTTCTTTCTTGCGAACACTCCGATTTTCGGAGGTATTCAACCTGTTCCAAGCTGGCGCCCACAGTGGTGCTTGAAGGGCTAGTACCTTGTTGGTGTTTAGTTATGTTAACACATGTCTATTTAACCGGAACTGCCGGTATACGGTGAGAAACACCGAAGAAGGCTAACGCCGAAACGTTTGTTTGCTGATTAAACTCGCTGTGACTGTCCCCACCTGAGTGCTGTTTCTTTTCTTCAAGGGGGAGGATTTTGAGCGTTATATATTGCGGGGTCCACGGCCCACTAGCAGCACCCGCTCCAGAGTGCCCGGGATCTTTCTGTGGAAAACGGAGCGCTTTTCATTCCCGAGCACCGCCGCAACTGCGAAAGCGATAGATGAGAGGACCGCAGCCAGACTACGCAGTGAAAATCTCTCTGACCGCTGGTTGGGACGAGTGTTTCGCGCTTAGCCGGTGAGTCCTTTATCCTACTTTCATTGCAACCGCAAAGTGGATTGCATATTGCGGTAGAGCGTCCGGGCGGATGACAGTCACAGCGAAGCTCGTTTAAGCCAGAATACGAGCGCAGCAATTGGTAGAAGTACTTACCATTACCTGGTATCAGTATGGATGTGTTTGGCGAAGAGGAGCGTCGCGCTCTTGCTCAGGACATGTTTAAAAGACGTGACAGACCATTGGCTACGGCGGCTCCGTCTTCTGATACGGGAATGGGAAATAACAAATTGAATGAGACAATGTACAAACTGGAGAAATTACACAAGCGTGAAATACGGAAGTGGTGGGAGGCCACCAGCCTGATCAGCTATATTGAGGTGAGGCGGGTGCCAAGGGGATTCAGAGTCTACACAGTACCATCATATGAGCACCCAGACCCCCAACTGCTAACAGATTGGCACGAGCAAACCCAGAGCTATTGTGAGGGGATACTTAAATTACTGGTCAAATATGCGTGGAGCGACAGGGACAGGGCACTGGCTGAAATTAAGATCTTGGAGGAAGATATCATCAAAGAGGAGGACATTGATAAGGTGAAAGAGCTCAAGGAGGCAATGAAAAAACGCCTAACCAGATATCAGCAGAAAATCATGACGCGCAAACAAGAAAAGTTTGAGCGCGATGAGACTGACTATCGCCAAGGCCATGTTCTAACATTCGCCAAGAAATACGACACACCACGAAAGTCCATGAACCAGGGTACCTTGGTAACCCACAGCTCAAGTGCAGCCACCTCAGAATCGGAGGCCACAGCCGAGGAATCGGGTGATAACCAGCGAGACCGTGGAAATGAACGAAGAAGAGTGGCTGTTCCTTTTCACACCGAGTTCCAACTGATCCGACAGAATTGGCTGAGGGGGGGGGGGGGAAGAACAAGCCCCCAGAGCAACAAGAAGAAGGAGAACCCGGAGATCAGGGGGCGGCGGCAAAAGGAAGAGGGAGAGGAAGAGCAAAACCCCAAAATCGATCTTACCGCAGCAACAAGAAGAAGTAAGGGGTAACAAACAGGCTGAGACAACTAATCTAACTGTGATCAACCTCACGGATTATACCCTTACAGCTGAACAACACAAACTCTTGAGTCTAGGGCTCACCTTCTGTCCATACACCAATCTGGAATACACGCAAATGAAAATTGATCTCTTTAGGTTCACCAGGAGACTAAAACTGCACAAACATTTCAAATTAAGACTGCATACCAAAGGATCATCTAAGCATGGTACAAGACTTACAGCCACCGATGCTTTGACAGGTAATGATTTGCCCTGTATTGAAGCTATGGAAGCTATAAGAACTGAAACAGACAATGTAGACGTCACTGGAATGGATATGGTGCAACGGGCGGCACTGAGGGGAATTGAACAAGAGCGAGATGAAAGTCATTTTAAAACTCTCTCTACATTTATTCCCCAGTCACCATGGGATGCCATCGATGCTTTTTCGGATGCCATGACGATGGAATTACTTAAGAAAAGGAAGGAAACTAGCATGAACATATATAACATCACAAAACCACAGAAAAAAGCTTTACAAGAACTAATGAATAACAAGAAAATCATTATAAAACCCTCGGATAAGGGGGGGAACGTTGTACTGATGTCTAGAGAATACTATCGTGATGAAGCGATGAGGCAACTCTCCGATTCGAAATTCTATTCTATCACCACCAGGAGTGTTTATGAAGCCACCATCAGACAATATGTCGACCTAGTTCTTAAGTGGTATAACCTTTCCATGCTAGGGAAGGATGAGCATATCTACCTGCGCAGCAATAATCCCATGATACCAACTTTTTATCACCTGCCCAAGCTACATAAAAACAACACAGCACGACCAGGCCGACCCATTGTGGCCTCTACTGACGGACTAACTGAAAATATGTCCAAATTTGTGGATAATTACATCTTTCCACTTGTCTTGGAGCTGATGTCTTACATCCAGGATTCAAAAGACTTTTTGAGCAAAGTGTCTACGATGGAATGGAAATCAGACTATCTATTTCTGGTGATGGACATCACCAGTCTCTATACCATCATCGACCATACCCATGGACTGGCCGCTATTGAATACTATCTAGGCAGACGCCAAGTTCGTTTTGCACATCACAACATCATGTTAATTGAATTTGTGCAGTTCTGCCTAACTCACAAAATGTTTCTGTTTGAGGATAGTTTCTATAGACAGATCTCTGGTACGGCGATGGGCACCTGCTTCGCCCCCAGCTATGCGAACTTGTCCGTTGGCTGGTGGGAGGAGCGGGTGCCCAGGAGCTGGAAGGAAGGCCATGAAAGTGGCAGGGTGGTACATTGGTACCGCTACATAGATGACTTGTTCATCGTGTGGCAAGGTACCAAGGACATGGCAGAGAAGTATATCAAATCTCTTAATGATAACATCTACAACATACACCTGTCTGGTACAATTAGTGGGGTGGCAGCCAACTATTTGGACCTCAAGGTTTATGTTGAAAATGGCCATGTCCATACCTCGTTGTACCGTAAGGAGACAGCAGGGAATTCTATCCTGTTCGACAAAAGTGGACATCCACCTAGACTCATCAATAGTATCCCCCATGGGGAACTATTGAGAATCAAGAGGAACAGTACCCAAGACCAGGAATTTGAGGCGGCTGTTTCTGATTCCATGGCCCGATTTCGTCTAAGGGGGTATGACGAAGCACTTTTACAAAGTACTCTGAAAAAAGTCAAGAAGATCCCCAGGGAGGAACCGTTCAAAAAGAAATATAAAGGACCTAATCTCCCTACTAAAGATACATTCAGGATGATAACACCTTATTCCACAGGTGCCGACAGCCTTAAAGCAATGATGCGCAAGAATTGGCACATCTTGCTTACCGATGAAGTCATAGAAGATGACTTGCCACCATGCCTGTTGGTGACTTTTAGCAAGGCTAGGTCCCTGGGCGATATGCTGGTACACAGTCATCTTGAGGCACCTAGTCTCCATTCCAACACTTTGAGGGAAATGAGCGGATTCTTTCCATGCGGAAAATGCAAAGCATGTGCCACCAGCCGTAGGGTACTCCAATACGATATCCCGGATGTGGGCAGAACGAACAAAATCCATAAATTCATCACGTGCAGTACTACCTATGCCGTGTATTGTTTAATATGCCCCTGTGGCCTCCGCTACATCGGGAGTACTATTAATCAACTCAAATTGAGAATTTTAGAACACCTCAGGGCTATTGACAGAGTAGACCCCTCATATCCAGAAGCCCGACATTTCGCGGAACATCACAATAAAGATCTAAATAAATTACGATTCTTTGGGCTAGATCATGTTCCGTGCAACCCCCGGGGAGGCGACAGGCTTAGAAGGCCTTGAATCAAGGTATATCATCGACCTGTCTACCAAGTACCCAAAAGGCATGAATAGTCGGGAGGAAATGGCAGTACACCTTGGGAAATAATGAATTACAACTCCAGATGTACTATATCAGGTATCCCTGCTATATCAGCTTGCCCATCTCCATCTCTGTCGATCGAATCTTAGGTAGTCTACCACGAGATTGATTATTACTACACATATTTGTGCCCATGATTTTGCTGTAATTACTGCTTTGCCAAATAATTCTAATATACACATTTTTTGATGATGTTAACTATAATGCCAGATATTAGGAAGGGATCTTCTCTAGTATCAGTGTAGTTCACCCGGTGCTCCGATATTGTATATATCTACAATGGATCAATATTAGTTTCCAGGTTACATTCATGTTACTCTGGAAAATAGAACATGAGTTATGGAATTCTATTATTTGCTATTCATTTGCTATTCATTTCTTGTGTTTCCTTTCATTCACAGTGTTGCTGGTACGGTAGCTTTCGTTTTACAATAGTTATCTCATCATTCTGTAAATTTCAGTAATATATTATCAATTATTAATGAAAGCATGAAATTTGCCTAACATCTGTATATTGTTCCGAGTTTTATCTCAAATGTACATTTGTGTTACATAATACTCACCTGTATAGGGACACATGCCGATCCACAGCTCTATTGTGTTGAGACCTTTCTTTCTTGCGAACACTCCGATTTTCGGAGTTATTCAACCTGTTCCAAGATGGCGCCCACAGTGGTGCTTGAAGGGCTAGTCCCTTGTTGGTGTTTAGTTATGTTAACACATGTCTATTTAACCGGAACTGCCTGTATACGGTGAGAAACACCGAAGAAGGCTAACGCTTAAATGTTTGTTTGCTGATTAAACTCGCTGTGACTGTCCCCGTCTGAGTGCTGTTTCCTTTCTTCAAGGGGGAGGATTTTGAGCGTTATATATATATATATATATATATATATATATATATATATATATATATATATATATATATATATATATATATATATATATATATATAGACACATGTGTTTCCACAACTATTCGCAATGTCGAAGCAATAGTCGTGATGTCGCCATGATGGGGGGCCGTACTGGCGGTCATGGCGGCATCGCGAACATCGCATGCAATGAAACAATACTAACACTAATCACTAACACACCCATTTCTCAAACAGGTGGTTAGAGTACCTCCACTCTGAACCCCTATGTGGGCTTTCACAAAAAAATTCAGCTCTGGGAGCCGTTCCCAGATGATAAAATGGGGGTCGTAACTTTCTGTTCAAGTTGCATCCAGTCAATCAGAGCCTCCCTGTAGGCATGTGCATCCGCAATTAATTGCAAAACTGTCGCAAAATATCTATGGCTAGAGATATATCTATAATTTTCAGTTTAAATTTCTCAAAAACTACTGGATGGATTTGCACCAAGTAAAAAAAGCACAATCTGCATAACAACATCTACCTTTCTGCCAAATTTGGTGTATTTCCGTACAGCGGTTCGGGCTGTAGGTTACACATAACATTACAAACACATCCATTTTTTGCACCCCATTGCACGGAACACCCGCAAACATTCCATGACCACCACAACATACTTTTACACTTTCTTTAGAAATTCCATGAAAATTGGTCAAGCGAAGCCAAAGTTATTGGGAAGCCCCAAAAAAATGTTCCTATGGAAACTAGGTCCTAACTATAACTACCTACTGGGGACCGCTGATTGAATGGAATAGGTTCAAGATGTAAATGTTTTTGACTTTCATAAAATGTGTTATTTATATAAGTGCCTTTTCTTGGAGTAGGACATACAATCATCCCCACCTTGCCAGACCTCACTTTCTATTATGATTTACCCAGACCCTATGCCACGTTGCTCTGAGACTATACTGAGTTTCTTGCATTACGCTTTATGGGATGTTCTGCTTTGATATTTTTTAATCTCTCACTCTCAACTCTTTATGGGTTCCGACTGACTCCTTTCTCCTATATTTCTAGAATAGGAATTATTTTCTTTATGGACCATGCTTATTGCATTTCTTAATATTTGTTTGCTGATTGAATTTTATAAAATCTAATAATTAATAATGTATTAATTGATTTGAGGACCTATTCAAGATGATCTACTAAAAGATTTTAATTATTAAGACCCCTAAAAACTTAAACCTAACTCTCTTTATTGACTCTATATAACATTGATGATTCTGCTAATAATTTACTGGATGTATTGATCTACTCTTCTCAAAACAATAGCAAAGATCCTCATCGACCTCACAGAGTGGGAACTTGCCCAGATGATGGTAAATCAGAATCTTTTCATGTGAACCTGATTCTCGCTCCAGTACTAGCAACCGTGAATGTGCTAGGGGACACCAAATCTCGCTCACCAGCTTGCTTGCTGGAGCCTCGCATTGTTCCCTTTTTTACATTGCTCAAATAGGAGCAGTATTCTGATATGGGAGAATTTTGCCTGGCCTATATGTTACAAGAGTAATGCAGAGAGACTACATTCCAACAATTCCACAAGGGGAATGAAAAATTTCACCTGGGTCTTCATTGGAATATGCAAGAATCAGTTTCTCCTTTTTCAGAAATCTTATGAAGAAAATGCACAAAGCGCCTGTTTGAGCCTTTACATTTTTGTATATAAAGTTTTGTACCCAGTCTCAATAGTTACAAAATGAAAATAATTGCCTGGCGTCCTTCATTTATCATTGCGTATACATCTTTACATATATCTGCACATATGTTCATTTCATATACCGTTATTATCATTTCTACCATGTAATGAACATGATGACTTTTCACTTCCAGGTATCAATCCAAAAGGAATGCATGGGATTGCTCTCTGGCAGGAGCATGTTACTACCTCTTTTGTGTGTGAACTGCTTGCATTTTTTTTTATCTCATTCCAGTCTAATTACATTCCTTGTGGCACTAGGTGCATCGAGTTGTATGGCTCCTGTTGAGTCTCGGAGGTATCTTAGTACAACCACCTCAGCTCTTTTAAATAATATTAGTTACATTTTTCTCACTCACAATTACTTTGGTCTTGTTATTTTAATCTTTTAATTTTTCTGTATCACTTACCTTAAAAGGAAGCCTTCCAAACAGTTGCAGGGCCTCCTATTTGTATTCTTTTGTCCCTTCCTGACTTCTCTGAACTCTTGCCCAGGTCATAGCCATGCCCCTCTGAAGCCAGGCAACTTATTCATGGCCAGTGCGCGGCGTGCCAAAGGTGCACCTAGGGCAAACCTGTCTGCCTGTTCACTCTTGGACAGTGCCATGGGCCAGGACTCCTGCCAGTCCAGGGCGCAACACCAGATGGTACTTGGCCAGAAGTCTTCTTCTGCTTGCCCTCACCTAGGCTGAAGAGTGCTGCCATGGTGTTAATGTATCACAGAAAACGTTCAGGGTGTGGTAAGTGTGGTTACACTCTAAGTGGTTTGCCTTCAGTAACTTCTACAGAATAAACAGCTGTGAATTTGCCCCAGATGGTTCACTGTTACTCAGTAAATTGTCGCTCCCTACCCAAACACAATAATGAGATATTCGATGTCCTCACAGGCCAACAACCAGATGCACTATTCCTATCTGAAACTTGGCTGACCAAAAATCTGCTACCAATATTCTTAGTGCCATCCTGCTGGGTTACCCAATAATCAGACGGAATTGCATCTCCCAATTATTTCTGATGTACCTTTTCAGATGCTGGTATTGTAGACTGTAAGGCAGCCTTTTTCACCCTGACCAAATAAATGTACGCTGGCAGGATTCTTAATGTATTGCCCACCGGGACCAGCCTCTAACGTCATCTCTTCATTAGCTGATATCCTGGTCTCTTGTTCATTGCGCAGTACCAACTTGTTAGTCACAGGTGACCTTAAACTCAATTTTGATGACAAAACATGTCACTTGACCTCCACTCTTACTGAGGACTTAGATCTCCTTTATATTTCACAAGTTATTGCTCCCACCCACATCTTAGGCCATATGTTAGACCCTGCCTTTTTGAACTCCACAGTGCTTATAGTTGAGGATCCCATCCCGATGATCTGGTCTGACCATTATATCATTCCGTTTTAGTTTACATTGACTAGACATATTCCTACCCTTAAGGAAGGTGTGAAATGCAAAACCAGGAAATGAGGTAAGGTCACCATGAAGGCTTTAACCAATGTGCTTATGATTGGTTGATCTGCCCCAAGAGAGGGTATTGATTGAGCAAATCAGCATCTTGAAAACTGGATCACTGAGGCCCCCGATAGGATTGCATCACTGACAGACCATCTAGTGACCCCCTCCAAACCATCTGCAGAATGGTTCAATGAGGAACTATTGCTAAGGAAGAAATCCTGTAAGCGCCTGGAGCCCTCATGGTGCTTTTAGTGCCAAAAGTAAAACCAATTACTTTTCGGCATTGAAGGAATACCATAAGCAAATTTCTATGTGCAGAAGATTGAGTCCTCGATCAAATTTTTCTCAATTGTAAAATCCTTGTCATCTTTGGATTATGTATCTGCACATATTATTCTGTCTTTTGAGAGCTGTAATTCGATTGCCCGTTTCTTGTTCGATAAGGTTGCTAAAATCTATGACACCTTCTCTGACACAGCTAGGAAATTTCAGTGCCAGGAGGCCTTGTTTGATGTTCTAGCTTAAAAAAGGTGGCCTCTCCAGTTTTACTACTTCTGCTTTAGACGAGTCCCGGATGCTTTTCACCAAGGTAAAATAGGGCTTCCCATCCTACCTGGCCATACGCAGGATTTTGGTTCATGGGATGGAGACTCTATTTGCCGAAATGGATGCATGCCACTGTCAAGACACTTCTTAAAAACAATCATTGGATGCGGCTTTACCGGAATATTTCTGGTCAATTTCGATGCTTTCTTTCTTCTCGAAAGTTGGCAAGAAGTACATTAACGCCCAATTGATAAGTTTTGTACAGACAAATACGTTGCTCCATGAGACTCAATCAGGCTTGCGGGCCTAGTACAGTAGAGTCAGCCTTATTGCTAGTCTCTGAGTATCTTAGATTCTGTGCGGACCGGGGTCAAACAGCGGCACTAATAATGCTGGGTCTTAGCGCAGCATTTGATACATTATCCCATGGTCTTCTGTTAGAACGGCTATAGAATTGGGTGTCAGGAGAATAGCTTTGAGGTGGCTGGCCTCCTTCCTCCAGAATCACACCCTTCAGGCAGTTCGAAGCCCTTTCTTACCACAAGTGCTGCCTCTTTCACAGGGGGTGACGCAGGGCTCTGTGTTGAGCCCCACTTTGTTTACTTTTCCACGTGTGACCCGTCAGACATCACAGAGCCACACAATGTTACCATTGTGTCCTATGCCGATGACATGCAGCTAGCTCATTGTCACTTGCTCCCAGGATGTGGGTGGTGCTGCAACTCAGTTTCGATCGTGCATGGTGGAACTTTTGGATTGGATGAACAGGAGCTGCCTCAAGCTCAATTAAAAAAAAGAGATACTCATTGTTGGTAAACAACCCTCTGTTTGGTCATCAGCCTGGTGGCCGATGCATTTGGTTCTACCACAGCCCCAAAGACCAGAGTGAAAAATGTAGGAATTTGGATTGACACCAATCTAGGCAAATATCCTGCTTGGCTGGGAAATGTTTTAGCACTCTCAAAACTCTGGCAAAAATTATTGGCCTCCTCCCCGTAGTGGCCAGGAAAACAACAGTCCAGGCTCCCATTATGCCCAAACTCGACTATTGTAACATACTCTATATCAGAGCCACACAGGGCAGATTACAAAAACTGAAGAGAGTGAAAAATGCAGCAGCAGGTCTATTGCTGAATCTCCAAAGACGTGTGCCCTCTGGCCATGCTCTTGTCAAACTACACTGGCTGCCGCTGAGCAAAAGATTACCCTTTTAAGCCATATGCCTCTGCCATTAAATCTTTAATGGCAAAGATCCCGGTATCTCTTCTCTTTAGTGAAACTCTACCAACCCAGTCAAAGGGTTAGGTTGACGGGCGCCGCGTTGGCAGCGTTCCCCATTATGAAAAGAACTTGTAATGTTGGATGTTCCTTTGGTTTCCGAGCCTCAAAGCTGTGGAACATCCTGCTCTTCAACTGAGACAAGAAACTTTACAAACAACTTTCAGGTAAAAATGTTAAACCTGGTTGGTCAGGCTGACCTAGTTCAGTGCTGCTAGAGACGGCTGCTTGGCCTTTTTTTGCTCCCGGCTCAGCCTCAGATTGCATCTTGCTAAGGTAGTTTTTCTTTTCCGATTACCTGTTGATGTTCTTGTAGGGGAATCCTATCACAAGGACGCTCCTTTTGGCATAACCATTGCGCTTTAAAAATGTATAACATAACATAATAAATCATAATGCACATTAAGGGGTCGATTAGGATTGCAGTGAATCCGCATCCTCCGGGCCGGCGGAAGCCACCGACGGCCCGGAGGATGCGGATTCACCGCTGCGGTAAATGAAAAGACCCCCAGCCACATTAGGATGGTGGAGGGGTCATCGGCGGATGGGAAGACCGTCCGCTGCTTTTCCGCCGCGGTCGCCTTCCAACCGTTGCGGAAAAGCTCTAATATGGTGGCGGTGTCTATCAGACCGCGCCAGCGATATTAGGATGAGCTTCAGGACATGCCTTTCCGTGGCGGCAATGCCGCCACGGAAAGGCATACGGTCTTTTCTTTGGGGGCCCGTTGCAGGCCCCCAGGGTGAAGGGGGGTGGGGGGTGCACATGGGGGTACCTATGGTACCCCCCTGCATTTGGATGCACAATGCGGCAGGCACCGCACGGTGCCTGCCACTTTGTGCATGCAATTGCACAGCATGCATATTTAACATTGCGGCGGGTGCTGCTTAAAGCAGCACCCGCCGCAATGTTAAATATACCGGATGTGACCACCAGGTTGGCGGTCACATCCTAATTCCACCGGAGGGACCGCCGCTGCCCCTGCGGATGGTCCCTCCACCTCGGTGGTGGCGGACGGACGCAGGTCCATCCGCCATCCTAATAGGCGCCTTAGTTTGTTATTTATCTTTGTAATTAAGTTTGCTTGAATATGTTTGCAATTCCTAATCTAAAGCTGACTGTTATATTATACATCAATTGTTATAGATTTCTGGACATTTTCTAGAAGATTGATAACTATGTTCCCCATTTATTGTTATTATTCAACTCACAGAATGAAAATAGGTTAAAGTGAGTCAGGGCATCCCTGCAAATTGTTTATTTTGAGAGTGCTCAACAAAGATTAAATATTTTTTAAAGCGGAGTACACGGAGAAAAGAGGAACCTGGATACCAGATGAAAACGGGAGAGGCCAAGCAGAATCTCATCAGAAAAGCATCCCACACACTAATTGAAGGCAACTGGGAAGGGAGACATTCAGCCTTGTCTTGCTGAACTTATCAGCATAGCTCGTTTATATGATACAAAAAGGTATATATGATCAACAATGATTGAAACTTGAAGTAGTTTTTCTTTTTTTCTTTTATGCTAATTGTAGCGTTACTGAATTAAAGTAGAGTAATGATAGTACGATTGTTAAAAAATCATACAGCAAATATGTTGGAGTTTTTCTTGTTATTATCCTTTTTAACAAACATTGCACCTACACCCTCTGTCCTTGCTCTTGACAAACTACACTGGCTGCACATGAGCAAAAGAATATTGTTGTAAGCCATGTGCCTCTGCCATAAAACTTTAATGGCAAAGGTGCCCAGCACTGTGTCAACGTCTACATGCCCCCTTTGAGGCCATCATCAGAAACCAAGGACTCAACATTATCTCTTACGCCGATGACACCTAGCTGATCCATTCCCTCATCAACAAAGCCACAGCTGCCAAAATCAATTTCACAGCGTGATGAAGGGCGTTTCTACCTGGATGAAAGACAGCTGCCTCAAGCTCAACTTGGACAAGACTGAAGTACTCATCCTACAACCTCCCCCCTCAGTCTGGGACGACTCCTGGTGGCCCGCTGTAATGGAATCCCCTCCCACCTCCACAGACCACACAAGCAACCTTCGCATTATACCAGGCTCCTGACTCACAATGAACTGCCAAATCAATGCTGTAACCTCTTCCTGCTTCCACATGCTCCACCTGCTTTGATAGACATTCATATGGATCTCCACAGAATCCAGAAAGATAGTCACCCACGTGCTCATCACCAGCAGACCTGACTACAGCAATGCACTCTACATCGGTGTCACCCAGAAACAGCTCAGGAAACTACAGAACAGTCAAAACGCCGCAGGCAGACTGGTCCTTGACATCTCCCGCTGCAGCCATATAACACAACACCTCCAACAAATCCACCGGCTCCCAGTCAACAAGAACTCCTTGCACATGCCTACAAAGCTCTTCATGATGCAGGACCAGCATATCTGAACCACCGCCTCTCATTCTGTGTACCTGCCAGGCAACATTGCTCCGCCCAACTTGCCCTGGCATCCGTCCCACGGATTCAAAAGACCAGAAACAGAGGAAGATTCTTTTCCTACCTCGTTCCCAAGGCCTGGAACACCCTGCCCCTCCACCTCAGTCAATCCCCGTAGCTGACCCAATTCAGAAGGGATCTCAAGACTTGGCCCAGAAGGATCATTGGCACTCGCCTCCTCCCCTCATTAGCACCTTGAGACCTTCACCGGTGAATAGTCACGCTATACATACTCCTGATTGGTTATTCTATTTGTCTTTATTGTAGTTAGAAATAATTTAATTTGGTGTGCACCAGGATAGGGTTTTGATTTTGAAAATAAACCTGCAAAATGTATCCATAATTTCCAGTGTTATTGAGTGAGTTCTTCCTTAGCGAAAGAGGGTTTAGACATTGATCATTACCTGAAACACATCTCTCCCAAATATTGTTCAGTGGGTTGTTGAATGGTTGCAGTTCAACTGGTTTCCTGTCTTCGTTTGGAACACTGATTGGATCTTTAGTGACAAGGGGTCTAGAATAAGGACCCACGTTTTCTAGAGTTACCAAAAAAGCATATCATAAGCACAGGAGTACTGCTTTTTGGGGAAAACACCTCTCTGTTGAACTACTCCTGGTGGCCCTCAAAGCTCAAACCTACACCCACATCAACAGACCGCACAGCCAACCTCAATATCATTCTGAACAGCAAATTCACCATGAAATGCCAGATCAATAAAGTCTCCTCTGCCGGCTTCCACACCCTCTGAAAGATCTTCAGACAGCTCCCCATCAGCACCAGGAAAACAATCACTCAAGCCCTAGTCACCAGCCAGCTGGACTACGCCAATGCTTTCCATGCAGGAATCCTACTTAGGAAGAGACTACAGACAGTATTCAGACAAAAATGCGAAAAATATATCGTCTTACCAAAATATCTTGTAGAAAATATCCTGATATGGAAATATCATCAGCAAGAATATTGTCAAGTTTTAAGGAAAGTAATTTTGATTTTTAAAATATTGAACTCATTAATATTGTTTTCAAAAATATAGTTGTTTAACATGTAGGGTCATATGTACAAGGAGTTAACGCTGCTGTAGCATCAATTTTTTGACGTTACGGCAGCTTTTTTTATCGCCTTATTTACAAGTTGCCGCTAACTTCAGTTCGTGGCAGTTTTCTGGCGAAAACGTGAATTTTCAGATCGGCACTTCTATTAGTGGTAGTTAACGAAAATTAGATGCAAGGTTGGCGTTCCCATGCAAAAACTGCAGCTAACCCGATATTTACAAGGAATTCCTTGTATGTGCAAAAAAACCAAAAAACTGTCTCTAACTGCATCTATAGGCAGTTTATGAGACCAGAAAAAAGCTGGTCTTAAAAAGGTGCAAACACTTGGGGCTTCATTTCAGAAGGTTTTGGTGCTGGACAGCGCTGCAAGGAATGTTGCTGCACTGCCCTGCGACTAACTACAGGGCAGGAATGCACACCTTCAATAAGATAGGGCGCATTCCTGGGCCTCAATCATGAAAAGTCTTGCATTGCTGAGACAAAACAGAGTAGCACCACTTTACACTAAGCCCTTCTTGCCAAACCATGGATGCCCTATATTCTCTTTACAGTGCTTCATGTCACAAATAATGACAGATACGTCTGGAATCCTGTCGTATCTGTCAGCGCTAAAGTCACGTATTGCTGCAGTTGAGTCACAAGCATGACACAACTCCAACAATTCATGGGGCCAGCCTATCCCTATGGTACTGCGTCACCCTCATGCCTGCCCTGAGGCAGGCGTAAGGTGCTGACACAGTGGCATCCTACAAATTTCTGACGGATTTCACTGTGCCACTCTTATGAGGCTTTGTTGCATGGGAACGCCCACCCTGCATATATCATACCTGATGCAGGTATAATGTGGCACAGGGCTTTACAAGGACTCCATTCCACCAAGAGGCTCCGGGTTCATCTGGTTCCTGTTCCGGCAGTTTTTCCTCAGCAAGGGATTGCTACAGCCCGGAGTCCGCCCCTGAACACTGATGAATCCCTGGGCGGCTGCACTTGCGATATCGTGACTTCACGAAGGACAGATATAGCACTGGCTTCTCTGTCCCTGCCTGAATATCATCGGCTATTAGGGGGCTGGAATGTTCGGGGTCTGGAGGGAGAACTTGGAACAAAGACTCACTGGTTAGTGACTATGTGCTTCTTGTAAGACGCTGCCTCATTCAGCGCATTTCCACTTGGACATACCGACAGCAATTTTTACCTGATAGATGCATTGTGGGGCTTGC
The DNA here is from genome assembly GCF_964261635.1 of Lissotriton helveticus. Lineage (NCBI taxonomy): Eukaryota > Metazoa > Chordata > Amphibia > Caudata > Salamandridae > Lissotriton > Lissotriton helveticus. The sequence continues at coordinate 1,713,111,524 of NC_136059.1, forward strand.
AGTTCCCACGAACAGCAGGCTGTGTGACTTCACTCCACCTGAAGGTGTGGCGCCCTGTTACCAATGGGACTGAGGCATGTACTATTTAAGGGAGCAGCATGAGTCGCCAGTACATTCAAGACGGCATCTGAGGAAGGCCTTTTGCCGGGCCGAAATGCATTATGCCTATTCAGCAATAAATTGGTTTCCCTCCAGCATCCCCGTGGCAGCCTCTGATACTTCCTCATGGAGGGGTGTGTTTGTTTAAATTCCGCGCGTTTCCAGATAACGCGCAGCAGAGACTCCATTCCACCAAGAGGCTCCGGGTTCATCTGGTTCCTGTTCCGGCAGTTTTTCTTCAGCAAGGGATTGCTACAGCCCGGAGTCCGCCCCTGAACACCGATGAATCCCTGGGCGGCTGCACTTGCGATATCGTGACTTCACGAAGGACAGATATAGCACTGGCTTCTCTTTCCCTGCCTGAATATCATCGGCTATTAGGGGGCTGGAATGTTCGGGGTCTGGAGGGAGAACTTGGAACAAAGACTCACTGGTTAGTGACTATGTGCTTCTTGTAAGACTCTGCCTCATTCAGCGCATTTCCACTTGGACACACCGACAGCAATTTTTACCTGATAGATGCATGGTGGGGCTTGCAGTTCCCACGAACAGCAGGCTGTGTGACTTCACTCCACCTGAAGGTGTGGCGCCCTGTTACCAATGGGACTGAGGCAGGTACTATTTAAGGGAGCAGCATGAGTCGCCAGTACATTCAAGACGGCATCTGAGGAAGGCCTTTTGCCGGGCCGAAATGCATTATGCCTATTCAGCAATAAATTGTTTTCCCTCCAGCATCCCCGTGGCAGCCTCTGATTCTTCCTCATGGAGGGGTGTGTTGGCTTTACAAGGTTACGCATATGCCTAAATGCGTCACTTTGCAAATAAGGCGCAAAGTGGTGCAATTATCCCGCTGCAAGTATGTCAAGGAAATGGCGCACTGGCAGGGTGAAATTGTCAGAAGGGGCTCATGAATAAGCCCCCCTGTCTTTTTCCCCTATGCTGGAGCACAATGGCTGCCATGCGCCAATGCAGGCACCCTTGGGCCATGGTGCTAGGGAGACAGTGTTGCAGAGTTGATTGATGTTGTGGCTCTATCACTTCTCAAGATGTCTGCAGGTGCGTCAGGACGAGAGGAGGGCGGGAGTGAACCAGTTGGCGTTCTTGGAATGTTGTTTGCCTGGTCTTTTCTTGAGGGGTACAAGGGTGTGTTGCGCGATTGGAGATCCATCGGTGGAGGTTGTAAACGTTGGCAGAGTGGTGGTGCTGAGGGAGTTGACGAGAAGTTCTTTGGTGGGCTTGATCCAGCTGCGAGGGTGGGAGGTGATGGCCATGGTGTATGGTGGGCATTGTGAAGATGTGATGTATGCAATGATGGTAGGTCCAGGAGAGTGCGTTGGTGTGGCTGTAGATGAAGTTCCTGCTGGCGGAGAAGACATGCACGAGCATGTGTCCGGCTATATGGGTTGGTGAGCTGCTTGAGTCCGATGTTTATGAGGTTCCCCAACAGGGGGGGAGGTGTTCTGGTCACTGGGGTTGTCCAGGTGGAACTTGAGGCCTCCCAGTAGGATGTAGTTAGTGGATGGGAGAGTCTGGGGTGCAATGAGGCCTACAATGGCATCAGTGAATGGTGGGCCATAGCCTGGGGGGCCTGTAGATGAGGGTGCCACAGAGGATGGTGTTGAGGTGTTGGGTCATTAGAGTGCATGGACAGTCGGAGTGTGCTTTTGTAGACGGTGGCAATGCCCCCTCCTGGACAGTCAGGGTGGTCCTTGCAGGTGATTTAGTAGCAATCAGGGACGGCAATGGCGATTTCCAGTCCTGAACAGAGGTTGGTCCAGGTTTCCGTGAAGAAGGCAATGTCTGAAGCGGTGGCTTCGAGGAGGTCCCAGATGTCTGTGGCATATTTGTGGAGGGACCGGACATTGAGATCGATGGAGTTTAGCTGGTCGGGTGCGCTGTTGGTCTGCTGGGCGGCAAGAGGCACTGGTGTACTGACGTGGCAGAAGGTGCATTTTCAGTTTTGACAGCACAGGGTGCAAGGATATTCTTTGGTGATGCTAGATGGAAGGCAGTATGGTGTCCATGTTTGAGGGCGAGGAGGGTGCTGGTGTCATAGCAGTGGAATATCCGAGAGGCAGGGTCCCTGCTGCTGGGCACGGTACAGGGCCGGACAGACACAGGCGGGCTTGCCCTTGGTCTCCCACTAGGCGCACAAGTGGCACGCCCGCTGCGCAAGTCCGCACAGCGTCCGCCATGAAGTAGCGCTGCAGGGGGGCTGGGAAACACGGGAAAGGGCATTGGAGGGGGCGGGGATGCGGGTGATAACAGCGGCAACAATGCAGAGGATAGGGAAAGAGGAACTGCAAAATACCACAGCGGTTATGGCAGGAAAGCATGCCTCCGAGAGATGACCTCACTACGCTCAAAGTGTGTGATTTTGTCATCACCAAGACAATCCCATAAAATAAGGAGATCGCACAGTGGTAGTAGACAGTTACAGCAACTTCTTTATAAATCCCATCCAGTCATCACCGGTTTCTTCTGAAAAATGTCCTGAATTGTACCTGAGATGGCAGCAGTGGTCCCAGAGGGATTGGTCCCGAACTCCCATCTAGTAACGTCCTCCTCTTCAGACTATGTGGAAACTCAGGGGTGGCTATTGCATCCCTTCTTGGGACCGGATTCAGATGAATTAAGGTTCCCATGGTGGCCTAGCTCAGCAAACATCCAACTCTTCTTTGCCTTCCAATATGGTTATAGATGCTCTCGAAGCCCAAGAGAACCAGCCTCATATTTTACTGAATAGGTATAAGATAGACTGCATGCCTGCTGTTACACCTGCCCGGGGGGAAATTTGTAAGGGATTAAGCCAGGATGGTGGTCCCGAAAAGCCTTTGGGAGGTGATCCCAGCATGGTCGACGAAATATAAAAAATCGAGGTCTGAGGAAGATTATACACTCCCATATATTGACATAGAAGCTCAAATAGATAGTTGGGGAGGCCTTCCCGATCATACTTATAAGGATGATCACATAATGAGTAGATCTAATGAAAAGACGCTTCTAATTTTAAGTTCTTCTCCTAGGCATTTCTCTTTGCCCCCTTTATTTTGCAGCTCAAGTCATGATTGGTTCTTCTTCGGAGTCTGCTTAAGATTGGAAACAATGGGGATGGTGTCCCCTAGGAATATCTTTATGTATTGAAAAAAATGGTTATTCTATTTTGTCCCTATTGGAGAAATCTGTATTGAGTTCAGGTCAAATACTGGAAATTATGTCTGTAATGTTGTTTGAAGTGCAGAAAGTAAATAGGTTGGACGCTGTTAAATCTATACCTACAGCACACTCCCACATAGAAGCATCTGTGAATGACATGCCATTTTCATCTGCTCCCTTGGGAGAGCTGAGAGATGTCTCTGTTCAAGTGGGTACACCCCAATATTCACTGCACTCTAGAATCTCACCCCATATTGCTTTGCTGGGCCTTTGGTTTGCATTGTATGTTAGCCCATGACTTTGCTTGGGGTGGTCATAGGAGGATGGGACCAACACCAAATCGTTCAGCGTGATATGTTCTTTGTGATCAAGGCATCTGCTTGGTCCTCTCCTTAGGTTAGGGGGGACCCCAAAATCATCAGCTCTCGCATTGCCTGATAGTTTTCAAAGTTCACTTTTGTGAATTGGTTAAATGCTTTTTAACATGTAAAGGTGTTTATCAAAGGGTTGTGGGTACAGTGGTACAGTAGGTAACTCAGCTATGTGGCAGAGTGAGAGTTTTTGCATGAATTTCATATTTTCAATATACTATGCAGGTAGCAAATCTCCACAACCTCCTCTAGTGGAGCGGAGTTCCATTTGAGTCAATAGAGCGTCGTTAAAAAAGTTCCGCAACCTCCCCATGCGGAGCGGAGTTCCATTTGAGTCAATGGAGCGGAGCCACCTTGGTTAGCACATTCTCTCGCTACGTTCGTCGACGTCTTTCTGTAGGTACCCTTCAATTATGTGTCTAAAAGATATCTGGTCTTGTAAAGAGTTTGACTGTGATGGTTATTTTGTGTTTTCTAGTTATGTTAAGTGCTCTGAAAGGGGACTCGCCAGTGGGGTGTTGCTATTCTGCTTAAGAATTCAATTAGTTGGAATCAGATGGTATTTTATCATCCTGCAAATCTTTGCATATGCTTGAAGTTGCCATGCTTGGGAGACAATGGTAGTTCCTCTTTCTTCCTCTTGGCAAATTTGTATATTCCTGCTGCGAGACCCTACGACCTCCTGCTGAGTGTACTTTTTTTATTCGTTCATGATATAGCTATTAGGGAAGAATGTCTCCTAGTAATAATCGTAGTAGATTTAAATGCCAAAGTCTCCAACTCTGCCTCTGAGATTTAAGCCAACCCTGATAAAGAGGAAACCTGGCTAACATCCGAGATTGTATTCCCTAAAAATATAAAAACGGATAAACAAGGGTTCTGCTTGCTTGAGACACTCAGAGGTTTACATCTTATTATTTTAAATGGGAGAGTGCCTGCAAATTAAGCAGCTATATTTACGTTTCATTCTCCCCTAATTCAGAGTCTCTTAGACTATGTAGTTGTCTCTTATCAAATGTTCGGGGCCTGCGAAAATGTGTCTGTTCTCCCGTTGGCATTGAGTGATCATAGTGTAGTGGGTATGTCAGTGGCTTTTGATTTACCTGCATTGGGTCCGGGGAGCTCCAGCTTGGGTATGGCCGCTTTTAATAAAGTAAATAGACGATCCTTTTGGACATCAAAAAATATGGCTGAGGTCATTAGGAGGCCTTAGGTCGAGCAGCCAGGGTATGTTCAGGATAATGCCATTCACTGTTTTGAAGCTCAAATGGAAAAGATTCATAATTCAAGCTATAGCTCTGTCAGCCCTCGCTCGTCAAGAAATTAATCAATTTGTTTGAAAACAGCATTCACAGTTCTCTATGCGTCGTCAGCAGGAAATTAATAGCTTACAATGTTGCTTGGAAACCTTGACCAAATATGCAGAAGCCCATGTCCAGAAAATTACCATTGTCATAAATAAGATCTAGGCTCAGAATAAAGATGTGTTACCAGTTGATGTTGGGGTTTGAAAAACTGGAATTAGTTGAGTCCTATTTATATCTCGGAAAGGTCTTTTAAATACCGGACGAGATGGAGAGCATATTATACTCTGTGGGAGCAGGGCTGTTTCCCAGACTAGCACACTGAACAGATTCTACAGAACCTGTGGGAGACACCACTTTGGCCATGTTTTGTCAGTTTTCAGGGTTAAAACTACCCCTTTCCTGTCTTATGCTGCTGAAGTGCTGGATATGAAACATTGGCTTTCCATTGATAAGCCGAAGGTCGAATCCTGTGCTAAATCTGTAATCTAAACTCTCTGGCTACCGCCCTCATGCTTCATGCCTTGAATTTGGCTTATTCTCCTCATATATTTTATCCTTGGCAGCAGTTTTGAGGTTCGGTAATTCCCTCCTTTGGGGGGAAGAGGGTACACTTAGGGCTGCTCTGAGAATGGAAATTTTCATGAAGCTGAAGGAACAAACAACATTTTTAGGTCCTCTGAGCAAGTCTTTTGGGCTTAGCTGGAACACCAACTCCCCCATGCCAAAGTCTGTATTGAAGCTGTTTATAAAGAAGTCTGTGACCTCCATTAGTCTGGCCGGAGACATTGTTTAAGCCAGCCCAAGTCAGGCAATAAGGTGGTTTGTGGGAGCGCATTGGGGAAAAGCCACAGCCCTATTTAATTTGGAACCTACCTCACGGGAATAGAAGGCTGATGCTCTTCTTGAGAATCAGTTTGATGCCCTTAAGAGAAAGTACTGACATTTGGGATACTGAAAGAGGAGAGAATTTGCTAACTGGCACATGCAACAACAATGCCATTTGCGATTCCTTATTAGCAAAAAATAAGGATTCACTAATAAGGAATAGCAAAAGGCTATGCATGTAGAAATCGCTTAAAATTTTAGATTTCTAAACATTCCTTAATTGCGACTTGCAAATTGCGAGTCGCAATTAAAGAATACCTCCCCATTCATTCCTATGGGCCTAGAGGCCCATAGGAATGAATGGGAAGACATTCTCAATTTGCGATTCTCAATTAGAGAATCGCAAATTAAGAATGCAATTTCAAGGTCGCCCTGTTGCACCCCTGAAATCTGCATATGAGTACATCTTGCACACAAACATGCCCCAAGGGCATGTGTGTGTGTAAAATGGAACTTTGAAAAATGCACTTTAGTGCATTTTTCAAAGTTTTTGCAAATTACCATGAAGTTCAACTTCATGGTAATTTGCACCCCCTATTAGCGAAATCGCTAGTTTTTTTACTTTAATGCATTGCATTTAAGGAACCTCAATTTGTGATTCCTTAAATGCAATGGCAATATAAGTAATCACAATTTAGATTTTACTCAAATTGTGACTTTTGCATTTGGGATGATGCATCAAGGAGCTTGGTCGGAATGTAATTCCTATCATAAGGGCGGTGCCTGCTCTGAAGGGATCCCCCATCCCTTGGTGGCCTTCAAAAAGAGGCCTGGGGCAACCTGTGGAGCCCCCCCAAACATCCATGCACCTTGTGGTGCCTGCTACATGGTACATGGATGTTTGTAAACATCCATTTTCCTAAGGCTCGTTGTGCCGTGGCCCTTTTCCAGCCACTGCACTAGTCACATCAGGCAAATGGATATTTATGGCCCCCTCATGTGCGGTTGCATCTAAATTTGTCAAATGAAACCACGATTGCTAATGGGTCATTTTCTATTCCGTCACGATGCTGGTCGAACACTCATCCAAACTGCATCGTAATTAGGGCTAAAGTTTTAAATTAATAATATTTGTGTAATTGATCATTAATTATGTTAATTGTGGGATTATTTAATTAAAAAAAATTAAGAAGTGGGTTGTGGGTTTGAACGGGTATGGGGTGGGGAGTAAATTCATTTTAAATAATTAATAATAAAAATAAATTATGAATATTAATTATTAAATTAATAGTTAATTATGTTCATTGTGTGAGTACTTTTTTATACATTTTATGAGTGTGTTGTGTGTTTTATGGGGGAATATTGGAAGTAAATTAATTATAATTAATTTCTAATTAATAATAAATTAATGATAATTAGTTTTTTAGTAAATATTTATATTAATATTGAAATATTTAGTTTTTTAAAGTTAAGATTTGGTGCAGGTTGTGAGTTTTGTGGGGTTATAGGGTGGGAAGTAACTGAATTAATTGTGTGTAATATATATGTTTTGCTAATAAATAATTTATGTCAAAATATGTATTTGTATGAAAATAATGTTTTTAATTTTATAATAATATTTGTAGTTTTTTGGGATATGTATTTAACATTGTAATATGTTTTTATTTAACAAAATAATAATAAATATATTTGTAGTTTTGTTTATACATATTTATATTATTTTGTTTGTTTTTAATGTTGCTCTGACTGGAGTGGGTAAATGTTACCCACTGCAATCCAACACTTTCCCCACTGCTGCACTCATTGAAATTGTAACAGGAAATGTTACCCTTCTGCAATCCAACACTTTCCCTACTGTTGTACTGACTGGAGTGGGAATAGTACATTTTACCGCTCTGCAATCCAACATTTTCCCTGCTGTTGTACTGACTGGAGTGGGAATAGTATATTTGACCCCTCCGTAATCCAACACTTTCTCGACTGTTGCAGTAATTTAGGTGGGAAAATTACATTTTCCCAATGTGCATTCCAACACTTTCACTACTGTTGCATTTACTGGAGAAAGATTTGTAAGTGGAGTGTAGTGAATTGGGAGTAGTACATTTTTTATATATTTACTAAAAAAACTTGCATAGGTTGGTATAAATTGTAGTGGGAATAGTATATGTATTACATTTGTATATTTTTGAATTTATTTCATGTTGTTATAATTTATATTATTATGTTTTTGTCTATTGAAAATTAGAATATTTATATTTATGAATGTTTTTAATATGTAAAATAGTTTTACTAAATTTTAAGTTGTTCACAATTTTTATTTAGAATGGTTAGTTTTTTGAGAATTTTATGTTATTGGTATATATATATATCAGCTCCTACCTTGAAAGTTTCTGGGTGATTCGTCAAGCAGGTCAGAGAAAAAAGGGTGTCCAAAAACGTGTTTTCTCCATGTTAATTTCTATAGGAAACTTTAGACAAGGTTAGAGCCTGAACTGCTGAACAGAGTTGCACCAAATTTGGCAAAAAAGGGTCCAGAAAGCATATTTTTTATAACATTTTGATAACTGGTGACAGCGGTGGATCCGCAAACCCTCCCAATCACGGGCTTGATTCTGATCAAACCAGGAAGTTTTGGCAGCCGTCTTGTTGTGACTCTGTTCAACCGAGTCACAAGAAAAAAGGATTTTTTTAATCATCGGTATTCGCGTATGGTCCATGAGTCGCACAGAAAATGTAAAAAAAAAGAAGGGCGGTATCCAATGCTTTGTAATCTTGAAGCCCCCGGGTGGGCAGGTCCCGGGGCTTTCTTTACATAAAATGCGTGGTGGGGCTTCTGCCTGACTCACACTGCCCCGGGGACCGCCAACTTCCCAGGGTTTTAATTAATTGTGTGCGGGGTGGCCTCACCCAACCACAGTCTGGGGATCGCCACCTCCCAGGGCTTTTTTAAAATTAATATTGTGTGGAGGGCTCTTGCCCCCCCACACTGCCCAGGGGACCACCATCTCTCCCATGGCCCCAGAGCCGGCTCCAGCAATGTCCCTAGGTGCCCACCCTCCGGGACATTGCAGTTTGCTATGGCAGAGCGGGAGCACTGAAAACTGCTCTCGGTACCATGAAGCGAAGCAAAATTGCTTTTGGGTAAAAGGGAGTTGCATGTTTTGCCGCTCCATTTGCTCAATTCAATGCCGGCTTCTGCAGGAGGTGGGGAGCCAGCAGGGACCACAGGGGCATTGGGGCTTCCCAGAGGTCCCCAATGTGATGCCAAGCGCCTGGGAACGAGGTCCCTGGGGCCAAATATGGCCCAGGAGGGGCGCCCATCCCATTTGTTTTATAACAAAAAAAGATAAGATCCAGCCCCGGGGATGGGTTCCCGCGCCAAAATTGCCCTCAGGTGGGGGTCCACATGGACCCCACCCCACTTTATTTTTAAAAGGCTTGGCAGGCACCGGGGGATGGGTTCCCCAGGGACCAAAAGTTGCCCCGGGAAGGGGGGGCACATGGCTGTCTTCCATAAAAGAGGTTTCTGCAGGGCCCCGGGGGATGGGGTACCCAGGGCCAAAATCGGCCTGGGGAGGGGGAGCGCTCGATCCCCCTCCCCCTTAAAAAAAAATATATATTTAGGCCTGTCCCCGGGGATGAGGGTCCCTGAGGCTGTAATCAGCCTTGGGAGGCGGGCCGTGCACCCCCCTCCCTTTTCAATATGTATATATATTTTTTTCAATGGCTCAGGCCCTGGAGGATAGGGTATCCGCAGCCCAAAGGTTCAAGGAAAGGGGGCCGCACAGCTCCCCTTCCTAAAATAAAAAAATGAAACCATATTCTCGCCGAAGGCCCCGCCACTCCCTGCACCACTCTGGGAGGCCTGTTTTGGGTTGGGGATGAAGTCTCCTGCGCTGGTGAGGGTCCTTAGGGGCCAACTAGCCCACCAGGTACCTCCAGTAAGCCCCACAAAGTGGGACTGCTGAGATGTGATAGGTGGCCATGCCCATCTCTACACCACTCTGCAAATGTGCCTCTTGGTGCACTGCTGGTAGGGTGATGATGTCCCCTCGTGTCCTGAGTGGACTTCATCCCACAAGCAGCTGTGCATCAGGAGGCGTGCTTGCAAAGTGATGTAAAAAGGGGGCGTAGCCTCTGACCACTCTCAGCAATCCAGCTGTGTGGGGCTTACTAGAGGTAACAGGAGGGCTAGTTGCCCCCCAGGGACGCTCAGGAGGCAAGGGGACTTCATCCCCCAACCAACAGTGTGCCAGAAAGCAGGTTTACAGAGTGGTGGAGAAAGGGGGCCTGGCCTGTGTCCACCTCTCAGAAATCCCACTGTGTGGGGATTACTGGAGGAACAGGTAGGCTTGTTGGCCCCTAATTTCTCCCAGCATCAAAAGGGACTTCACTCCCCATCCAAGAGCGCGCCAGGGAGTGCATTTGCAAAGTGGTGGGCAAAGGGGGCATGGCCTGATATGAGAATTTAGGAAGCCTGCTGTGTGGGACTTACTGAAGATAATAGGAGGGATAATTGGCCCCCAAAGATGTCCTTGGGGGGCAACTATCCCTCCTGTTACCACCAGTAAGTCCCACACAGTGGGATTGCTAAGAGGTCTTCAGAGGCCACATCTCCCTTTCTCCACCACTCTGCAAACGTGCCTCCTGTCACACTACTGGTTGGGGGGTGAAGTCCACTTTACTCCTGAGGGACATTGGGGGCCCGAAATCCCTCCTGGTTCCTTCTGTAATTCCTACACAACAGATTTCCTGAGTGCTTGTCGGAGGCCCAGCCCCCTTTCTCCACCACTCTGCAAACATGACTACTAGTTAAAGAAGCATTTACTATGTAATAGTTTTCACGTTGTAAATGTAATAGTTTTTTACTAATGTTTTTTGTAGTGGAGTTGATGTATGTTGTGAGTAGTGGAATTATGTGGTGTGTTGTGCAGTGAAATTATGTGGATAGAAAGTATGTGGTATTTAGTGTATAGGAATTATGTAGAGTGTGATTATGTGTAATGGAGAGTATGTATGTGGTATGGTAGTCTGTGTTGTAGAGTGGTAACCTCAGGTTTAGACTTCCTCATTTCCGTAGAAGCTAAACTATAAACTAAATGAAACAAAAAAAGAAGGAACCACTGAGCAGAACTTCTGGACATAGTCAGAGGTATGAACAGGACCACTGGAATTATGTGACTGTTCACCTGCATTGATTTTTGCATAAATATACATTTTCTGTAATAGCTACATAATCCATCATCTGCTGCATAATCTGCAGACTTGGACAAAAAAGGCTTGTTTCTGGTCACACGTTACCAAAAATGATGCAACAAGTGTTACAGAATGCAACACTGGAATGGCCAACTGTACGTATTTCTAAATCTGGGTGTTAAATTGGTACTAATGGTGTGCAAACCACTCTTGCTTCTTTTTGTATTCCTCATCTCTTTCTGTACCTCTCTTGCTTCTTTCTGCATCTCTCTTCACCACTCTTCCTTCTTTCTGTACCTCTCTTGCCTCTGTCTGCACCACTGTTGCTTCTTTCAGTACTTCTTTGCCTCTTTCTGCACCCCTCTTGCCTCTTTCTGCATATCTCTTGCTTTTTCTGCACTTCTTTTGCTTCTTTCTGTACCTCTCTTGATTTTTCAGCACCCCTCTTGCTTTTTTCTGCATATCCCTTGCTTCTTTCTGCACCTCTCATGCCTCTTTCTGCACCTGTCTTGCCTCTTTGTGCATCTCACTTGCTTCTTAATGCACTTCTCCTGCTTTTTTCTGCACTTTCCTTGTTTCTTTCTGCAACTGTCTTGTTTCTTTCATTACTTCTCTTGCTTCTTTCTGCACCTCTGTTCCTTCTTTTAGCATTTCTATTGACTGTTTCTGTACTTCTCTAACCGGATGCTGCACCTCTCTTGCCTCTTTCTGCACCTCTGTTACTTCTTTTCGGCACCCCTTTTGTTTTTTTCTGCGCCACTCTTGCCTCTTTCCGTACCCCTCTTCCCTGTTTCTGCACTTCGCTTGCCTCTTTCTGCACCTCTGTTGCTTTTTTCTTCACTTCTATTGCTTCTTTCTGCACCTCTCTTGCTTCTTTCTGCACCCCTGTGGCCTCTTTCTGTACTCGTCTTCCCTCTTACTGCACCTCTCTTGTCTCTTTGTTCACCTCTCTTGTCTCTTTGTGCACCTCTCGCCTCTTTTTGCACTTCTGCTACCTATTTCTGCATCTCTGTTGCTTCTTACTGTACTTTTCTTGCCTCTTTCTGTACCCCTCTTGTGTGTTTTTGTACCTCACTTGCTCTTTCTGCAACTCTCCTGTTTTTTTCTGCAATTCTCTTGCCTCTATCTGCACCCCTGTTAACTCTTTCTACACCTCTCTTGCCTGTTTCTACACCTCTCTTGCCTCTTTCTGCACTTCTCTTGCCTCTTTCTGTACCTCTGTTGGTTCTTTCTTCATTTCTTTTGCCTCTTTCTGCACAACTCTTGCCTCTTTCTGTTATGTTAAGTTATGTTAAGTGGCATTCAATCACTCGTAGACCCACTCATTTCTCAATACACCTTGGTATGTAGGAGGAGGGATGTCACGTCACCTCTGTTTGGGCGTCACATTACTGAGTGACTGCCCCTGCTCTATTGCGGACTTGTCTTCACTGGCTGTGGCGGTAAGAGGGGACCCAGGGTGGTGACCGTGGACTTGTGCATTTTCCCGGAGCTTCCGTCACCACCCACTTACCTGCACATGACTGCCATGCCCGCAACAACTGGTTCCTCACTGCCCCATACCACCGACCCAGATGCTTACATATGCTGCATTCTGGGAGTTGAAGTCTGAGCATTCATTCCAGCAAACAACAGGTGTGTTAAATCAGCATGGGGGAGGAGATTTCAGGGCGTGCAAGCCTTCATTGAGCAGCAAGACTTGGGTAAGAGGATGATGGACGCTTTGCAGTGAAGGGCGCTGAGGAAGGCGTAGAGCCGAAATGCATCCGCCGCCGCTGCAATTTGCTCAATAAAGCGTGTTTACCCAGCTTGGATTCCCCTTTGGCCTCTGATTTCTTCGGGAGGAGGGATGTCACGTCATATTTTCTGCGCTTGTCAGGGGTGCAGCACAGATGGCCCCGCTACGAAAAGAGACCCGAATTACTACTGACACCACGGTGTTTGACATCGTCTACTAGGCTCGAGGGATCGAGATGTCCGGTGTCCGCCAGTGTTTCCAGGCTAATAAGAGCGGTAGGGGGTATTTTACCTCTGTTTGGGCGTCACATTACTGAGTGACTGCCCCTGCTCTATTGCGGTCTTGTCTTCACTGGCTGTGGCGGTAAGAGGGGACCCAGGGTGGTGACCGTGGACTTGTGCATTTTCCCGGAGCTTCCGTCACCACCCACTTACCTGCACATGACTGCCATGCCCGCAACAACTGGTTCCTCACTGCCCCATACCACCGACCCAGATGCTTACATATGCTGCATTCTGGGAGTTGAAGTCTGAGCATTCATTCCAGCAAACAACAGGTGTGTTAAATCAGCATGGGGGAGGAGATTTCAGGGCGTGCAAGCCTTCATTGAGCAGCAGGACTTGGGTAAGGGGATGATGGACGCTTTGCAGTGAAGGGCGCTGAGGAAGGCGTAGAGCCGAAATGCATCCGCCGCCGCTGCAATTTGCTCAATAAAGCGTGTTTACCCAGCTTGGATTCCCCTTTGGCCTCTGATTTCTTCGGGAGGAGGGATGTCACGTCATATTTTCTGCGCTTGTCAGGGGTGCAGCACAGATGGCCCCGCTACGAAAAGAGACCCGGATTACTACTGACACCACGGTGTTTGACATCGTCTACTAGGCTCGAGGGATCGAGATGTCCGGTGTCCGCCAGTGTTTCCAGGCTAACAAGAGCGGTAGGGGGTATTTTACCTCTGTTTGGGCGTCACATTACTGAGTGACTGCCCCTGCTCTATTGCGGTCTTGTCTTCACTGGCTGTGGCGGTAAGAGGGGACCCAGGGTGGTGACCGTGGACTTGTGCATTTTCCCGGAGCTTCCGTCACCACCCACTTACCTGCACATGACTGCCATGCCCGCAACAACTGGTTCCTCACTGCCCCATACCACCGACCCAGATGCGTACATATGCTGCATTCTGGGAGTTGAAGTCTGAGCATTCATTCCAGCAAACAACAGGTGTGTTAAATCAGCATGGGGGAGGAGATTTCAGGGCGTGCAAGCCTTCATTGAGCAGCAGGACTTGGGTAAGAGGATGATGGACGCTTTGCAGTGAAGGGCGCTGAGGAAGGCGTAGAGCCGAAATGCATCCGCCGCTGCTGCAATTTGCTCAATAAAGCGTGTTTACCCAGCTTGGATTCCCCTTTGGCCTCTGATTTCTTCGGGAGGAGGGATGTCACGTCATATATATATATATATATATATATATATATATGTATCGTCTCCGTGTGAGAGGAACTGCCTTATATATATATATATATATATATATATATATATATATATATATATATATTCACTGAAAAAACCATAGGTTATAAACCATATATAGTTAGGAATTTGCATTTACAAAACCTTGAAAATTCACTGAAAAAACCATAGGTTAGAGACCATATATAGTTAGCTGGACATTTTATTGACATAAAACCAATGAAATTCCATATATAGTTAATTGCACTAACTATATATCGCGCACCCGCAATCCACTGCTGATGATGTCACATATTACATCATTCATGACATGGTCAGTGACATCACTGATGACATCACTGATGACATCTCTAATGACATCACTGATGACATCTCAAATGACATCACTGATGACATCATCTAGTGTCTGTGTGTTTTTGTAAAGTTTAAATATGTTTTACATATTGAAGAATGAGTGGATGTATGGAAGACTGAGTGTGTGTGTGGCTGGCTGGGAGGTGTGTGACTCTGTGCATATCAATGTGTACTTGTATCAGTGATTGTATAAGAGAGTAAGTATGTGTTAGTATATGTGTGAAAAGTATGGTGTTCTGTGTTTAACTGTATAGATGAGGAAATCGAAGTGTGATTGATTCTTCACAGGACTGACTAGGTGTATGAGTGCATATGATAGTGTTGTAATAATGAGTGACTGTATGTATGAGTGATTGTATGGGTGAATGAGTGAATGTGTGTGTAGACTTAGGAATCAGTGAGTGCGTATGTAGTAACTGGTATTGGTGTGTCATGATGTCATCAGTGATGTCATTTGAGATGTCATCAGTGATGTCATTTGAGATGTCATCAGTGATGTCATCAGTGATGTCACTGAAGTATGGTGTTCTGTGTTTAACTGTATAGATGAGGAAATGGAAGTGTGATTGATTCTTTACAGGACTGACTAGGTGTGTGAGTGACTCCATGGATGAGTGGCAGTGTGTGAGTGTCTGCATAGGTGTATGAGTGCATATGATAGTGTTGTAATAATGAGTGACTGTATGTATGAGTGATTGTATGGGTGAATGAGTGAATGTGTGTGTAGACGTAGGAATCAGTGAGTGCGTATGTAGTAACTGGTATTGGTGTGTCATGATGTCATCAGTGATGTCATTTGAGATGTCATCAGTGATGTCATCAGTGATGTCATTTGAGATGTCATCAGTGATGTCATCAGTGATGTCACTGACCATGTCATGAATGATGTAATATGTGACATCATCAGCAGTGGATTGCGGGTGCGCGATATATAGTTAGTGCAACTAACTATATATGGAATTTCATTGGTTTTATGTCAATAAAATGTCCAGCTAACTATATATGGTCTCTAACCTATGGTTTTTTCAGTGAATTTTCAAGGTTTTGTAAATGCAAATTCCTAACTATATATGGTTTATAACCTATGGTTTTTTCAGTGAATTTCAATGGTTTTTTAATAGCAAATATCTATAGCTGTAAAATGTATTCTTATTTAAATCCAAAAATATATTTTATATGTTTATTAATAATTTTTTTAAAATATTTTTTTTGTTTCGCTCCCGGTCCGCGAACCGGGAAGCTTCCCGTTAGCTCAATTTGATGCCGCGACCCGGTCCGCGAACCGGTAAAAAATCAACTTAGTGACGGTATCGCGTTGCCGCGTAATGCGTCTTATGACGTACTGCGTTAGCGCACCCGGAAGTGCCCCGGGGCGCGGACCGAGGCGCGAAGCTCAGCGACCCGGAAGCTAACTTTCACTTTTGGTTTCATAATGATGTAAGGCTAGGTCAGGTGACCTAAAAATAACACTTTTCATTGGTTGAGAAGTATTGTTTTTCCCAAATGATGAAAACCCCTCCTTCTTTCCTCACTCTGACTTTCATCATTGTGAGAGGAAGACCTATTTTGCTTGTTGGAAAATGGCTTCATTGGTTGCTTCAGCTGGTGCACCCCCACCACCACCTCCACCTCCTCATGGGTAGAGAGGACCACCTCCCCAGGTCATTACCAACACTGAGGAGGAAGATGAAGAAATGGATGAGGAGGGAGAAGAACCACAGTTCTTAGAAGAGTTGCCCCGGGTTTCCAGAAAGAAAGCCAGTTTCATCTGGCAGTTTTATTCGATCCCTCCTGGCCAAAAAAAAGTAAATGCGAGGTATGTCACCTGCCGCATATGCAAAGAACAATTGTCCAGAGGGACGGACAAAAAATATAGCTATGGAAATCACACAATGCACAGGCACATGACAAGGAAGCATCCACTAAATTACAGCCGGGCGGAAATAAGGGAAATGCAGGACAATCCAAGACCAACTCCTGTGGCCAGACCAACAATACCAATTTCTCTAACACCAGAAGAGGCACGGGAAACTGTGCCAAATATTCAAGAAAATTTTGGGCACATGATTCACTTATGTATGCACTGTCGTGCATTATTAGCTTGTGGCAACATGAGCATCAATGCACTCAACCTGGCGTATGAACACCATGATTGCCCTAACCGCCCCCAGTAAATTTTTTTTGCTCCTGTTGAGCCCTTTTCAACGCCTGTTTTTTGTTGTTTCCCCCCCCCCAAAAAAAAACAAAAAAAATATAAAATCGTTCAAAAAATACAAAAAAAACAAAAAATGTTCAAAAAATAAAAAAAATATATAAAACAACAAAAATATTTAAAAAAAAGTTCTTTTCAGAACTACCTTCCCTTTCAAAAAAAATTGCTAGAATGTTTAGCACTCTGGCAAGCTCTATTTCTTTTGGTTCGCTCCCGGGTTAGCTTCCCGGTACGCGGACCGGGAGCTAACCAAAAAAAATTAAAAAAAAAAAAAGTGTAAGTATAAGGAAAGTAAACAGAGAGTGATGTTAAAAGAAAGACAGCTATAGGGAGTAAAGAAGAGATACTGTTTAATAGATCTATTTACCGAAGAAAAGACAGAAGAGGGTATAATTGTGAAAAACAAAATAGATAACGAAGTGAAAGAAAAAAAAGAGAGTATAACATTAACAAAGAAGAGTTTCTTGGAGAATGTGAGTGAATGTTCAAAATAAGATTAAAACATGAGTAATAACAGAGAGAAAAAATAGAAAACAGAAAACAAAAAATAACAGAAAAAGATTAATTGAAACAGCAAAGAAATGTAAGTAACATAGAGCCATATCATCAACATAGGCAATAAAAGTTTTGCAGCTTTTATTGGCAGAAATGTGTCGCTAAAGCTGCTTTTGTGGCAGAAAACTGCCGCTAAAACCACTTTTGCACCAGTTTTCTGCCAATAAAAAGAGCAATAATTTTATTGGCTGTGTTCATAATATTCCCCTTAGTGTGCTTCAACTACACAGAGAAAGCATTATGAACAAGTAGTGATAGAGTGATCAGTCAAAGACACTAAGAGTAATAGAGACGGAGTGAGTGAACAAGAGTGAGGAACTATGAGAAGAGAGGGACTGAGAAAAAGAGTGGAAGGAGTTGAGTAAGTAGGTAATAGAGAAAGGAATGAGGGAAGTAGCAAAGGCAGGAAACTGAGGGTTAAAGAAATGAAGCAGTGGAACTAATAGTAGTTAAATGTGATAGAAATGTAACGAAAAGAGTACAAAATATTTACCTTATAATTGTCGTTAAATTACTCACTTTTTGTTTTTATACTTTCAATCTGTGAAAGAGAGAACAAACATTTGAAAAATATTAAAACATGTATTTAAAAATTAGAAAAGAGAAGGGAAAAGATTGAAGGACAAACAGTTTTTCAACAACTTTGAAACTTACAGAAGCTTCTGCTTCTCCAGGCCCCCTACACAGTCCTAAAGATATACATTTTAAACTAACAGTATCTTGATGCAGATGAAGTGAGGCCTATCTTAAAACATGGTGCATCTTTTGCATTGCTGTTGTTTCAGAAAAGTGTCGCAAGACACTAAAATTTTAAATAATTGCTTCAGGATGCCAATAAGATGTCTACTATCCAGAGGTTTGTTTGAGGTGAGGCCTACTCAGGGTTGCAGATGAGATTTACACTTGTTGAAGAGTACAGAGGAGATAATACATGTGAAGGTCTACCAATGAAGTGAGTCATGTCCACGGCACTCTTCAACAAAGTCCAAACCTCCTATGTTTCCCTGGACAGACCTAAACTTGATCTGCACAATGTGATTCGTAATGATAGGAAACACAGGTGATGTAATTGAAATACGTGCAATTTATTTTGCTCATTTCACAATCACATCACTTGTGTTTCCTTTGCTTAGGTATCTCATTGTGCAGATGTAGTCTAGCATATGAAAGAATACGCAGAAGTGCAGCACTGCATGCAACAACTTTGACACTTACAGAAGCCTCACCTTCTCCATGCCTCCTACACAGTTCTACATATACATCATAAATGCAAACAGTACAGAATTAATTATACATGTTAAATGGTTTATTTTTGCTGTTCTCAGAATGTATCAAAATTCACTAAAAACAGTGACTTGAAGGTATTCATCATATAACAGCGGGGAAAAAAAAACACAATCAAAATGATTGTGTTTAAAAAACCCATACAACATAAGAAATCAAAATTCAGAACTCCTTAAAGTTAACTTACTTTCCATGACGTCCAAGGATGTCCTATGAACAGCTTACACTCTTTTGTGCTGTTATTACTTTCAGCCCGCCACTTTCTGAAAGAAAATCTCCATCGTTTTTAAAAACACGTTACATGCAATAAATGACTTCTTGCTCTCTACCACAAGTTTCCACAAGGCCAAATCTGGTCAGAGCCATTTATAACTCTTGGATTTCTTGTAAGCCAAACCCGTCATTTGGCATTTCCGCAACTTTCAGAATTAAAATGTTGAAGATCATTTTCACAATCCTGGAATAGTAATATCTTCCCCTTCTTGCTCAGTCATGTTCTACATTTCCTATGACACTGATACTGCTTACTATGAAGCAGACTTACACTACCTCTATGACTACAACAATTATTTAATTCTCTACATCACTTTTAATCACAAAGCAATGTAAAACAGTAGACAGCATTGCAGACTTACATTCCCTCTACTCCATGTTTTGATTGGCTGCTTCAATTAGCTTATAAAAAGAAACAGTTTTTCTGAACTCATTCAAAGTGCACGTATTTCTCCATGACGTCCAGTCCTATGGTTAGAAGTTATGTCTCTGAACTACACTTATCCTCAAGGCCAAATTGTGTAGGAGCCATTAGAACTTCTTGAAATTCCACAGAGCACATCCCGAGATTATTTCCCTAAAATTTTGGTTTTAAAAACACCAGGTAAGAGTTTTTAAGGTCATACGGCAATTTTTTTTTGAAAATTAAAACAGAATCATTGCAGAATGACCAGCCATTTCTAGACTTTAAATAAGCTGTGTAATGTCCTGATGTTATTGAAGGGCCGTCATGATATATAATTGCTGCAGTTACAAAAGTCCTTCCTGATATTGACAACTGCGAAGCTACAAAATTTTTAATTAAAGTTGTCAATTTTGTTCCATCAGGCCTACATCGTTGGAACATTAAAATGACATACTGGCCATATGTTCGTATAAATAATGTGGACATCATTTCAGATTTACATTGGCTACTCTCCATGTTGTGATCAGCTGCTTTTACTAGCTTATTAAAGGAGACTGATTTACTGTCTGGCAAAGTTAAATATATAAATCTTTCTGAGTCTACACTAGTAGTACTTGATACCATACAGTTCTCGCAGTCATGCTGCCATTGATAAGAAAGCCCAAACAGCTGATCTACATCTACACCTTCAGCATGTAATACATCAAGCATATACATTAAAAACTCCTGACAATCTTGCTGAATATTTTGAGAGAATTGTGTTTGGCCTGAACATCTGTCTAACAGATTTCGAATTTCAGACACACTTTCTATGTTTCTTCTATCAGTGCTACATTTCTCTAACACAGAATTTAACAAACTGCAAAATCTTTGATCAGAATTGACCACAATCTCTTCTTTTACATTTTCTAGAGAAAACAAAACATTAACCACTACATTAGCATAGCAGTTGACACCAGAACTGTTTTCAAATTGAAAACCAACAACATCTTCAACAGAATCCTTTTTGTTTCTGCTTGTAATTTTAGGTTCATCGACTTTTCGTCTTTTTGCTACAACCTCCCCAGTATTGGTCACATTTCTTCGTTTCCGGCCTACCACACGTTTCTCAAACAAAGGATACTGAGGCAAATGTGGCGCATACTCTCTTCTTAACCTATTGTATTCCTTAACACAATCTAGATCAGCACAAATGTTTGTGACATCACACTCAATCAAGTACAATCCCGATAAAGTTCTAACTCGTGACAATGCCACATATGCCATACCCTCCTTGAACACAGAACTGCCAATATTCACCAATGCACTGTCTACACTTAAACCTTGCGATTTATGGATTGTCACCGCATATGCCAAGCAAACAGGAAACTGCTTACGGCGAACATATAAGTCTTTTACAAGCAAAAATCTAGCAGAACAACGAGCAATTAGCTGTACTTCCTCAATGCCATCAAATTTAATTTTTTAAAATTCAATTCCATCTCTATTTCTGTATTTCACAAAATCAACAACATTACCCATTGATCCATTTACCAGACCTCTTTCAACATGTAAATTCCTTCTTAAAATTATACGGCAGTTCAAGCACACATTCAGAGTCTTTTCAAAACCTGCAGTTTTAGATATACTCTTCTCTAATGAATCCAATTTTGTTTTCAGATTCTCAGACAAAATAATTGTTGATCCCATATGCTCTACTCTGTCAATAGCTTCCAGTTTCACAATCTCTTGCTTTTCTAAATGCAACATTTTGTTGTTAAATTTGGCACATTCTGCAAGAGTTGGCATCAAACATATTCCAGATTTCTTCTCAGTAATTTTCTGAAAAATATTCTCAGGCACAACATCTTGTTCTGGATATAAATTTGACAGTAATCGTGCATGTAAAGCTTCTTTCCCATGCTCGGTCACTTTTCCAATTCTAACATCTTGTAGAATAGTCTTGTAAACTTCATCCTTCGCCTGACGCATATTTTCATGCAGTTCAGCATAATTGAAGTTTAACCATATATTGACGTTGCCAATGCTGCCTAGGCACTTCCTGGTATCTTCATGCGTGAGCATTTTGAACACAGGTTGCCCTTTCACTGGTGTCAGCTGCAGAAGATCTCCAAAAACAATGATGTGTTTGCCACCAAATAACACATCATACTCTGTTTTGAGAACTTCTTGCATTCTCAAATGCACAAAGGCAAGCATGACATTGGAAACCATGCTTACTTCGTCAATGATAAGAAGTTTCATTTTTCTCAAGATTCTTGAAACTTCAAAACAAGCATCTCCAGATAGCTTGTGATATTGTAATTTGTTGTCATGCTCCACTGGCAGCATCAGTAAACGATGTAAAGTAATCCCTTTAATATTATGTGCTGCCAGTCCAGTTGGAGCAGTGACAACACAAGACAGCGATGACTCTGTCCTTTCCTGCAAATAGCATGAAATTGCTTTAATGAGGAAACTTTTTCCAGTTCCCGCTTCTCCACTCACGTACAGTCGGACAGGCTTCAACGACGTACATGAGCACTCTTTCTTATCATGACTTAATCCATGATCAATTTGCATGGTAACTTCGTCATATATTTTCCTCTGCTCAACGTTGAGTTGTCTTTCCAACTCTTCTAAGTTAACTGCATCCTCCTGAGCATGTGCCATGGCTCTTTCCACTTCATTCATAGCAGTGGCAGCTTCATTTTCGATAACAGGTCCTCCTAGTGGATCCTGACTCAATGAAGCAGAACTCTGACTGTCCTGAGAACTGTCTCTGGCAATCTCGGCTGCAATCGTTGCTTCCTGCTCAATTTCCGCATTCAACATTTCTACATATTTGGGAAAAGCAGGACATTCTATGGTCTCCTTGGCGGCATTGAAAGAGTCTTCGTAACAGAGAAAATCTCCAAGCAGTTCCTCTTCTGCACGCCAAGGCTTGAAAAGTTGCAAAAGTGCTAAATAGAAAAACTCCTTTTTTTCAGGAGATTCGCCACTCAATTTTCGATGGTTTACCAAGTGGCATTTTCTTTGCTTGACCAGACATCCCTCACTTCCTATTACAGCATACACTCCTTTCTCAGTATCTTCTTTGATGTTCCTCTTGAATATGTAATTTTGAAGAACCTCATACAGACAAACATTCTCAAGGTGAATGCTTCGATTTGGATAATATGTATCCAACATGTTGGTCTTCAAAATGTCGGTACTGTTTGGCTCCTTTTCCGCCAAATACTCAATTTCCCGGACAGGTTTGAGAACTCGATTACGCGTTGCAGCAAGACCAAGTCTCGCCCAAACGATACTCCTGGACTCGGCATAGAGACTTGCTGAAGACAACCGGTCAGAACATTCGTACGCTCCGATTTCTCGATGCGACAACATCTTCAGACTGAAACTGTACAACTTCTTGCTGAGGCTCTTTTCATGGGAAATGTCCTCCCACATATCCTTCAATTCTGTCTTCTCTTTTTTGGTGATGTAAGACGTCACATACCGAGCCACAGCCATACAATTATCAGCCACAAACTGTATATCCATGTTAGCATTCCACATGGACAAAATCACCGGGTTGTAGTCATTGATGTACTTGGACTCTTCGTTCCTCTTCAAATTGTATGTGTTTTTAGGTGATTTCTTCATGACATTGTGTCGCAGCGAAGACATCAAACTGTTTACTCTTCCTTTAGAAATCACCAGTCGTAGAAAGCCGAAACGACATTTGGTGTAGAACTTGTCCTTGTTTCGGAATTTACGACGGCAGTACTTTCCACATCGATGGCTTTGGAAACGCAGAACTTTTTCTCTTAGGCTTTTCTTCTCCTTTGCGTTTGGAACAGCACACGTAGAATACTGTTGGATGAAACTCATCACTGAGTCTTCTGGATCCGTTCCAAATTTAGGTGCATCCTTGATCCACAGCAACATATGTATATGAGGAGCACCTCTTGCTTGGTACTCCTTTCTCCAGAAGAAATCCAACACCTCTCCAAGAGGTGGATTCTTCTTATTCATGATGAAAGACATCATAGCTTCAAATCTATGATTGAAGTACCTACATACATTGACTGGATCCAAAGAGCACAGTTCTCCGGGTGTCTTGAATTCGATGTTATCTACGTTAGCATTTGCCTCTCGTAGAAATTCAAGTAAGTCTTCCCAGCCATACTCGGCACAGCTCAGAGTGAGGAACCATGTGGGAGTACCTAAGTTCCTCAGCATACATTTTAAATCACCATGACGACGGTACCAGTACTCATTAGTACCACGCTGACACGCCATGAGATTAATCAGGTGAGAATCCAAAATACTGTCTTGGACATTGACTTTATCCATAAAGTCACTTGCCGAGATGTTTTGCATGTGTATACCACTTTTCAAGATGTGGTTCACTGCATATGACAGTCCAGACAGATCGCTTTCAAACAGGAGATGAAACAAATAAGGAATGCATTGTCGAAACCTAGCATCTCCTGCATACAATCGCAAAGTCCGGTATTCAGAAGCAGGAATTTGATGAGGTCGCTCATCATATCTTCCTCCCTGACCTGTTGGAAAAAGCTGTGGGAAACACCGAGCTTCCAAACTTTCCTCCCAAACACTAATGGGACTCCCTTTGGCTTGTTTCATTTGAAACAACTCAATA
Organism: Lissotriton helveticus; assembly: GCF_964261635.1. Classification (NCBI taxonomy): domain Eukaryota; kingdom Metazoa; phylum Chordata; class Amphibia; order Caudata; family Salamandridae; genus Lissotriton; species Lissotriton helveticus. Next base: position 1,713,135,394 of record NC_136059.1, read on the forward strand.
GCATTCCCCATGACTTCCTTGGAATGCAAAGGATGAACACTATAATGTTCATATATTTCTTCACTAGTAGAGGGTTCTACTTTCTCAATTTGACCAGCACACAAATCGCTATCCTCTTCCTCACTTACTTCCTCTTCTGCAACATATACATTCTTATAGTATTTATTATTTTTTTTCAAATACAATGTTGCCTTTTTAACTTTCCTAACATCTACTAAATCTTGCCATATTTTCTTATTCTTTGTCGGAACCCCATTAACTAAGATAACCAGAGGTTCCTCTTCCACTTTTTCTACTCCAATTGTGTTAATGTTTTTCTTCAAATCTAGAGGCAAATAAACAACTCTTCCCTTTAATCCTCTCTGTAAATCTGATGGAGGCAATTTCCCTGTCTTTGGCTCCATTCTTACAATAGCCTGAAAGGGATGGATACTTTGAATCAAAATAGATTCATAAGTATTTAAATCCTTCAATTCAGAAGGAATCTCAACCAATTCCAGATTATTATGAACTGCTCTAGCAGGCATCTGGTTTTGATTTAATTTGCAACAACAATAAGTACACACACGTTGATCCAATCCCAAATCAAAACAATTTTCTACCATCAAGTATGTTGCGAAATCCTTCCATTCACTATTATTTTCCCTTTCACTTTTTGCATATAAATCCACTAACTTAGTCTGATTCTTATAATAAGTGCGTCGACAACACACACAAGTGAAATTTGGCCTCTCACTTGATTTCACCTCAAACGTGGCAATTTCCCTCTGGAAATTATCTGTACTGGAAACCGGTACACTATCTTCCACATTACCCTCTTCTTCTTGGTCAATTTCAACATTCTCCTCTTTACTTCCAAAGTAACAAAACTCAATTTCTTCACAAATATTCTTCACATCTACTTCAGAACCATGCAAAAGAGCAGCGTATAATTGTTTAAGCATAATTCCTGGACTCTTAGCATAATACAACATTCTAACTAATTTCCTCACTTTATTATTATGCACTGCTAGCATCCTGAAATGATGAAAAACACTCTGGCATACTCTCCTGGAAAGACAAGCCAGTGAATGACCATGCAAACCTGTCACTTCTCTCACTCTGCAAGGATCTAATTCTTGCAACAACCTTATTTTCTGCTTCAAACTTTTCTTATTAAATGACCGTACAAAATCACAAAGCAAATTGATGGAATCCTGTCGCACACTACAAATACTACTACACTTCCAGGTGTAGACAGGACCCTTAGCACGTCTTCCTAAAACCTCATTACCTAACACCTCTTCTGTCTCTGTTGTCACAAGTTTTTCTTTTTCAACTGGACAACCATCTTTCACTTCATAAGCATGACCACTGGTGTCAACTGCATGCACCAAATCATTATCCTGGAAATAACTCTCCTCATTAAAAAATGCCTCACAGCTTGAACTATGCATCCATTCTCCAGAAAAAACTTCACAAAAATTACTACGATTAACTATTCTCTTCCATCTACTATTTCTTTTGAAATCATAAATTGCCTTGTTTAGCTTCCTAATTCTATTGATTATCAAAATAAATAACTTACGTTTAATTTCAAATGCCTGATCAATAACTTTCTCAACTTTTTTTTTCTCTTATAAAAAACCAGTTTCTGTTGACCTTTCTTAATATTTTTTAACAAATTGCCAATTATCCTGTTGCGGAACATTCGTTTACGAATCTCCCTAAACTGTTGTTTCCTTCTACTATCATGCACAGAGTTATCTCTTGCTCTAGCAGTAACATTTTTGATTGGCCTTTCCTTTCCATTTGAATTCCTTCTCGTTTTATGGACTGAAACATTTTCTGTAGTAATATTTTTTTTACTACACATATTTCTTATGAAATATTTTGTGCTCTTACCCGGTGCTTTCTTCGTGACTTGACAAATCTTTTTGTTAGAGGACTGCTGCTTATTTTCTTTCACCTGCTGTCTTTGACGTTTTGCAGCCTTTCTCTGTCTTTCTATTGTTGGCATGGTGAAATCTTGAAATTATCTGCAGTTGAATCTGTGGTAAAATATAATAAAAAATGTTATTAACCATTATTACCAAACAGTAAATCAATAACAGTGATCAAAAACTTAACACACTACTTGACATTTTAATTAGAAGATTTTTTAGTCGTTGGCAAATTTACAATACAGAAATAGCAGAAAAGAAATGACATTTATATTTATGTTACCTGTGCTATTTTATATGTGAATCTGATCTAATTTTATGAGCATATTTTAATATTTTATTGAAGACACTACACATAACCTGTTTTTGAAGGTGTCTTTATTTTTAAATTAAACGGTTTACATTTTTACTTTTTATTAATTATAAATTTTAAAAATAAATGATTATATTTCCATAGGCTCAAGCAGGTCAGCTTCCCACCCTATGTCATATAATTCGGACAAATCTGCATCCTCATCACGCTCTTCTTCATCCTCAGGATTTAAATCATCCAAAGGATCAACATCCACTGATGTTTCAATTACAAGTTCAATGATGAGGTCAAAATCAACTGATTGCAGATTGTCGCTCATGTTGATGTTGTCTTTATCTTTAAAGAAAGTTAACAACAATGAGATGTTGCAGAGTAAGAGACAAATCTCAGAGATTATAATAGTAAAATTGTTTAACAAGAGTAATATTTTGCAGCTATTATTTAGCCATGTCCAGCAATGCTGAGCAGGTGAAGACTATGTCTAAATTTTCAGTGAACAGGACTCATCTCTTCTTAACCTTGGATAAGCCTCACCGACTCTGTGTGTCCTGCACATACTTAAATGTAAAGGGGCAGATTTATGTTAAATGGCACATCCCCAGGCATGCACCAGTTAACGTGCACCACTACTCTGCCACCCATGTTGTGCCGTATTTACAATTAGATAGGAGAAAGCTTCGTCAAAACCCTGCGCCTGCTTTAAGCAGGCATAGGTCTTGACGCAACATTGTGGAGATGGGGCACCCCTGAGCCTTGCTTGAGCTGCATCGCACTTGCGATACAACTCCAGCAATCACTACCTTTACAGCACAGATACGTCACGCATCTGTGCCATTTTTGCCCCATGATGCCCCGCATTGTAAATGCAGCACACCATGGGTGGCGGAACAGCGGCGCAGGATGACTGACACATCCCTGGTGATGCACCAGTCATCATAAATCTATCCCTAAGCTTCTTATCTTGTTGGAGATGAACCGCCATATGTATCATCAAATTTTTTTCCATTTCCTAAATAGCGAACTTTAAGGAATAAATAGCGATTCATTACCATTCCTAGTTTGCGATGACCTATTTGCTAATTACAAATTACCCATTCATTTCCATGCAGCAGGAGGCCCATAGGAATGAAGCTGCAATTTGCAATTAGCAATTTGCTCATCGCAAATTAGGAATTTTTCCAAGGGTGCAGGGGTGTCTCAAGAACACCCTGCTGCACCCCCTGAAAAAGAAATTTGGGGGCATATGGCGCACATACATGCCCTAAGGGCATGTATGGGCGTCATATGGGACCTTTTGTTTTTTGGAAAAAAAGCTTTTTGAAAAGAATTCACAAATTACCACCAACTAGAAGTTGGTGGTAGTTTCCAAATCCTTAATGTCATTTTTTTACATATTTTTTGTTTGATACATTGCATTTAAGTAATCACAAAATTTGCAAATCCTTCAGTGCAATTGCAAAATAAGGAATAGCAAATTTTGCTACTCCTTATTTTGCATCAAACTTGTTTGATACATACCATTTGTCTAATTAACATTCGCAAAGGCCGAAATTCGTAGAATTTTGATCTTTGCGAATGCTAATTAGCTTGATACATATGGCCCCAAGTGAGGCCTGTCTTGCGACATGGTGCATCTTTTGCATCACTGCTGCATCGGTTTCATGTGGTACGTTTTTTTTACACCATGACATATCTGCCTAAATGCATCAATTTGTAATTTTGTCGCCTCATAGCAAATCTTTTGCACCGCTGCTGCATCATAAAAGTGACGCACAGTGGCACAAAAGAAGCATACACCTATCATAAATCTGTCCCTAGCATTTTAAATGATTAATCCAGGATGACGATAAGGTGTGGCCTATCCAGAGGTTTGTTTAAGGTGAGGCCTACTCAGGATTGCAGATTAAAGTTACGCTTGATGAAGAATACAGAGGAGATAATACATGTAAAGGCCTACCAATGAAGTAAGTAATGTGCACTTTATTGCGCCAGTCATCATAAATGTATCCCTAAGCTTCTTATCTTGTTACAGATGAACCACCATATGTACCATCAAACTATTTTGCATTTCCTAAATAGCAAATTTTAAGGAATAAATAGCAATTCTTTACCATTCCTAATTTGCAATGAGCAAATTGCTAATTGCAAATTAGCACCGCCGCTGCATCATAAAAGTGACGCACAGTGGCACAAAAGAGGCATACACCTATCATAAATCTGTCCCTAGCATTTTAAATGATTAATCCAGGATGACAATAAGGTGTGGCCTATCCAAAGGTTTGTTTAAGGTGAGCCCTACTCAGGATTGCAGATTAAAGTTACGCTTGATGAAGAATACAGAAGAGATAATACATGTAAAGGCCTACCAATGAAGTAAGTGATTTGCACTTTATTTCGCCAGTCATCATAAATGTATCCCTAAGCTTCTTATCTTGTTACAGATGAACCACCATATGTACCATCAAACTATTTTGCATTTCCTAAATAGCGAATTTTAAGGAATAAATAGCAATTCTTTACCATTCCTAATTTGCAATGAGCAATTTGCTAATTGCAAATTACCCATTCATTTCCCTGGGCTAGGAGGCTCATAGGAATGAAGGTGCAATTTGCGATTAGCAATTAGCTCATCACAAAATAGGAATTTTTTCAAGGGTGCAGGGGTATCTCAAGAACACCCTGCTGCACCCCTGAAAAAGAAATTTGGGGGCATATGGTGCACATACATGCCCTAAGGGCATGTATGGGCGTCATATGGCACCTTTTGTTTTTTGGAAAAAAATGCTTTTTGAAAAGAATTCGCAAATTACCACCAACTAGAAGTTGGTGGTAGTTTCCAAATCCTTAATGTCATTTTTTACATATTTTTTGTTTGATACATTGCATTTAAGGAATCGCAAAATTTGCAAATCCTTCAGTGCAATCGCAAAATAAGGAATAGCAAATTTTGAATTAAGGACATTTTAAGTCATTTCCACATGTGCAGTGTTTTCAAATTATGATTTGAAAATCGTTTTTGGGGAAAAGTAATGGTTTGCAAATTTATGACAAGGACATAATGGTGTATGCTTCTCTATAAGGCATTTCAGTGTCTCTGATGTCATTTTTCCCATATTACATTATAAGACCTTTCCCCATGGAGCACATTCCTTGTAAATATGCTCCCACCTGTGCATGGTGAATTTAGATTTTGACTGTTTGAGTCACATAGCCATGTTAAAAGTGACCCAAAAAAATTGCAAACGCTTTAAAAAAACACATTCATGTGTCTTAAGGACATTTTAAGTCATTTCCCCATGGACAGTGTTTTGTAAGTGGCGCAAAAGAGGCATACACCTATCATAAATATGTCCCTAGCATTTTAAATGATTAATTCAGGATGACGATAAGATGTGGCCTATCCAGAGGTTTGTTTAAGGTGAGGCCTACTCAGGATTGCAGATTAAAGTTACGCTTGATGAAGAATACAGAGGACATAATACATGTAAAGCTCTACCAATGAAGTAAGTGATGTCCACTTCATTGCGCCAGTCATCATAAATCTATCCCTAAGCTTCTTATCTTGTTAGACATCAACCGCCATATGTATCATATAACTATTTTGCATTTCCAAAATAGCAAATTTTAAGGAATAAATAGCGATTCTTTACCATTCCAAATTTGCGATGAGCAAATTGCTAATTGCAAATTACCCATTCATTTCCATGCGCCAGGATGCCCATATGAAAGAAGGTGCAATTTGCAATTAGCAATTAGCTCATCGCAAATTAGGAATTTTTCCAAAGGTGTAGGGGTGTCTCAATAACACCCTGCCGCACCCCTGAAAAAGAAATTTGGGGGCATATGGCGCACATAAATTTTAACAACATTCCTTTACCTCAAAAACGATTTTCAATTCATAATTTGAAAACACTGCCCACAGGGAAATTACTTAAAATGTCCTTAAGACACATGAAAGTGTTTTTTTATTGCCTTTCCAGCATGGTTGGGTCACTTTTAACATGGCTATGTAACACAAACATTTAAAATCTAAATTTGCCATGCACAGGTGGGAGCATATTTACAAGCAATTTGCGCCACAGAGAAAGGTCTTACATTAAAATGGGAAAAATAACATCAGGGACAGTCAATTGCCTTATAAAGAAGCATACACCATTATGTCCTTGTCATAAATTTAAAAACAATTCCTTTTCCCCAAAAACGATTTTCAAATCATAATTTCAAAACACTGCACATGGGAAAATTACTTAAAATGTCCTTAAGACACATAAAAGCGTTTTTTAATTGCCTTTGCAGCATGTTTGTATCACTTTTAACATGGCTATGTAACACAAACATTAAAAGTCTAAATTTTCCTTGCACAGGTGGGAGCATATTTACAAGCAATTTGCGCCACATAATTCATAATTTTCTCCTTAAAGCACACTATTCTCTATCTAAATTAAAGAAATATTTTCTCACCTTAGCAAATACTTTGAGTTTGAAAACAGTCTCAGAAACACACCAATTTGTCTTCAGCAGAGCAAAAGGTATGCACTCCAGAGTCTGCAGCTATCAAAAGCACAGAAATGCTGTAATTCTTCACACATATCTCTCATGTCACCCAATCAAAACTCTTCCCTCACTTTTTTTCAAATGAAAACCCTTCCCCCCTCTGCCATTTCATGCCTTTTCTGCATAGCAACCACCTCTTGGAAGACTTCTGGTGTTTGCAAGTTCACACAACAATGTTGCAATTGAACTCTGAACTCTCAGTGCACCTGCATATCCAGTGCATTCTTTCATTTAATGATTTTTTATTGACCATTCAAAATACATCTTTCAAATAACTCATCCGTGCACCCTAACTTTCTGTTTTCAGCAATCAAAATCCACCAATCACTGTTACTGCTTCATGAACACAGAAACTCTACAGTTTTTTTCATTTTAAACTCTCATTTTTTCAACTGCCATTTCATTGCCACACTTCATCTGACTGCAGGAGAACCTTCTCTCACCATGTTTTCTGTCTGGATTGTTGGACATAGTTATATTCACTGGGCTCAAAGGTACACTGAAAACAGGAATTTACCTAACCTCAATTTACAAGATGTGGAAATTAAGTGGTTTGGCCACAGAGGATTAAAATGTCACCAATTGATACCATTGGTGAAAACCTTTATGCATTTGCCCAAACCTGACCTGTTAATTGTGCACTGTGGAGGTAATGACTTGGGCACTTTGACTGGTGTAGGTCTGGAAATGCTTTTAAAGGACACCTTTGAGCAATTAATGGCACTTTTTCCTCAGACTGCCTTGGTATATTCAAATATATGCCAAAGACAGAAATGGAGGTGGTCAAACCAATTTTGTCCACAAATTGAGAAGTCGAGGAAGCATGTAAACAAATCTGTTTCAGCTTACATGAGAGACCATGGAATGGGCTCCCTGTACAACAATAACTTGCGTTACTACATGCAAGATATCTACAGAGGAGATGGAGTTCACTTCTCAGATGAGGGCAACAGAATTTTCACTCTGAATTTAAGAATGTGCATTGGTACCTACTTATAAGTACCTAAATGTACCATAAACCCAAAAGCTCTTCTCAGAGCTACCCTACATCTGATCACTCACAATTATTATTTTACTCTAACATTTTTCACTAATTTTCAACAAAGTACGCTCCCTGGGGCGCTACCCGGTACGCGAACCGGGAGCTAACCTCGCGAAATTTTTAAAAAAAATGTTTTTTTTTCGCACATATGGGCCTCCTCAGCCACCCTCACAAAACCTAGGGGGTCAAGATAAGTCTACCGTGCCCCCTTCTACCCATTCTGAACATTATTTGCCCTCCATCTTGTATCTTAATTCGACCGAAACACAAAATGGTGGACTCCCGTTACGCTTAAGGTTCGCGAACCGGGGCGCTCAACGGTTCGCGTACCGGGTCGCTCCCTGGGAAGCGCACCATCAAAAAAGGTGGGAAAGTAGTTCACAGAAAAGCCACTGGAGACAATTTCACCAAATATAGACTAGCTCATACTACATACCAATCCCTACCATTTTCACAAATTTGATTGGAATTCCATTTAGCCATTTAGCCTGTAGACCTCTCTAAATACCGTGAGGTAAATTACTTCACAAAACACATCTGAAGTGTTGGAATTGACAACCAATTAAAATGTTACTTTCATTTTCTACTTTTTTTACCTGACATTTGATTGGTTATATACCTGAATATATATAAAGGAAGAGAAGAAAACACAGCCATTTTGACTACTACTTCTTGGTGTACATTTCAATAGGATTTTCACTAATTCCTTCAACTTCTATCTAAAGGTAAGTTTTTATTTTTAAAACTGAAGTATATTGTGCACTATAAGTTAATATGGTAAACTTTTTCTGATAGTTATATACTATCCCTCTGTAGTAGTTATAGATTTAGATAGACTTCTCTGTTATAGTTATGGATGGAGTTAGGCTTCTCTTGTATAATTATGAATTTACTTACGTTAAATCACATACACTTTTTTATATTCCTACTTCCACTCTGATACTATACACTGCCCAAAATTAATCCCAACAGTGCCCTATCTCTACTAATATATTTTTTTTTAATCTAAATTTCAGGCAAAATGGAAGGCGAACAGAAAGTTGAATTTCAAATTGTCCTGCAAGAGAGCAGCCAAGAAATCAATGATGAAAATGATATTGAATTTTTCGATGAAACTTGGGACAATGAACTACTGCAATGTGTACAAGCAGTAGATAACCTCCTTGAAAATGAGGACATTTTACACCCTCAGAGACTACAATGTATATTCCATGATAATTATGAAATTTCTGACAATGAAATGTTAGAAAGTTTAATAAATTATGAAACACAATCACAATAAAAAAAATGCTTAAAAAATAAAGAAAATAAAAAATAATCAACAAAAACAACAATCAATTAACATACAGCATTTGAAAAGTCTATCATTCATTTTTCATTGCAGTACGCTGCCCAGAACGCTTCCCGGTTCGCGGACCGGGCGCTCCCCACGCAAAAAAAACAAAAACATTTTTTTGGTTTTTTTGCCCCGCGGGGCCCTTTTAAAACCTCCACATTAAACCTAGGGGGTCAGGGAGGATCTAGTATGCCCCCTTATGGTCATTTTCGCCTTTGTTTTGGCCTCCTCTTGTCTCTCAATCCTACCGAGAGACAAGATGGCGGCCGCTCTGGACTGTTTAGAATGTTGACAGACACCGGAGAGCCAATCAGCTTAGCTACGCGAAGTTCCGGTACGCTTAAGGTCCGCGGACCGGAGCGCTGCCCAGAGCGCGCTTACAGATATATATCTTTTTTTAAACGTTAATTTCTCAAAATCCACTGGAGCACATATATTGAGACCTAGAAAAGGCACATCGGGCTACCAGTCCCTACAATTTTGCCAAGTTTCATGCAAATCCATTCAGCCGTTCGGGCTAAAAGTGAGGCCAACCGCCCTATGGAAAACTCAATGTTAAAAACACGTTTTGGGACCCCCCTTTTTTCTCGGCCCCCCCTTGACGAACCCCCCCCAAATTTCCAAGGGCTGCTCAGAAACAAAATGTTCCATTTTCCAGAAAATTTCTGCCAATTCTGTCCACAATCGCCAAAGTTATTAGACATAGAATTTTCAAAAATCCCATAGGGAAAAAATCCTAACTATATATACCTACTGGCGACCGCCAGTAGGTAATATATATGTGTGTGTGAACAACAAAATCCAGCTCCCACAGAAACTATGGCAGAAGGCACAGACTCGAGGTGTTAAAGTTCAGCATTCATTTATTCAGTCAGATTGCCCTCAATCCCAGAGGCAAAGAGATATGCGTTTCGGCTTTCAATCTACTTTGGCGCCAGAATACAAACAGATTAAAAAGCCCTTCCCATTGGATCACTTAATAAACATAGAAAGCATACTCTCGTGTATACAGTCAGCGTGCAACTCAGAATGCTCCATAACATAATATACTACAGCTAAAAACCAGCGTTGTTGCAGGTAAGATATACATTATTACAATACTTTGCATAATACATCAATCAATATTGAGTTTTAGCTGGAAAAATCGTTATGGCAAGTAGTGTCAGTAATTAAATGCACATGCACATGTAAATATTGAAAACATCCACCATTGTAAAAGACGGGCATTAAAACTTTGCACCGCCAAACTCATCAACCTGTATTGCCAGATTTACACAATTATGTAAAACATACTTTAAAAATGATGCTGCTCAATGTCACTAATTATACTAAAATGATGACTGCCATTGTCCCGTTTCCAGCTCTCCCGAGCTGATAACTCGGGCTCCAAAGTGTGACCTCTGACCATGATTGCAAAAACCTGTTGTGTTACTGCCAAAATCCTGATAATACAGTTGTTGTTTTAAAGCTTCATGCGGCACCAGGGACGGATGACTGAACTTCACCATGGGGCCCCGTACATGCAGAGAGTGATGTATTCACTCAAAGCCAAATTGAATGCACGTGCTATAAAACTCCACGGAACTACCATTCCCATAATGCCACAAAATAGCCACATAGCCACTAGAATAGCAGGCAATCTGAACTGTAAGTTCTTACTGCTTGGTCAATGTCACTGATTGTACTGCAAAAAACACAGTTGATGGACAGAATGTAGAACAATGTCATACATTCACCCCAGTACAAGGATCTGGGCCTAAATCCATCGTTTTTTTGCACTCCACACAACCCTGGGTTAGACACTGGCTATATGCAAATCAGCTCTGACCCTGTGCCTCATGGGAACAGTCCAGTCCGAACTACCAAGCCATGTCTTTCCCAGACCGGAATCAAGCATCCAAGGACCGGTTTCTGGCTATCAGCCTTCATCAGCCTGGATAGCTTGACTCCAGTGGCGTGGAGAGCCTGGGACTCACGTCTGAGCATGCCCAGCCCACTCGGGGTGAAAATTGCAAAAAACACAGTTGATGGACAGGATGTAGAACAATGTCATACATTCACCCCAGTACAAGGATCTGGGCCTAAATCCATCGTTTTTTTGCACTCCACACCACCCTGGGTTAGACACTGGCTAGATGCAAATCAGCTCTGACCCTGTGCATCATGGGAACAGTCCAGTCGGAACTACCAAGCCATGTCTTTCCCAGACCGGAATCAAGCATCCAAGGACCGGTTTCTGGCTATCAGCCTTCATCAGCCTGGATAGCTTGACTCCAGTGGCGTGGAGAGCCTGGGACTCACGTCTGAGCATACCCAGCCCACTCGGGGTGAAAATTGCAAAAAACACAGTTGATGGACAGAATGTAGAACAATGTCATACATTCACCCCAGTACAAGGATCTGGGCCTAAATCCATCGTTTTTTTGCACTCCACACCACCCTGGGTTAGACACTGGCTATATGCAAATCAGCTCTGACCCTGTGCCTCATGGGAACAGTCCAGTCCGAACTACCAAGCCATGTCTTTCCCAGACCGGAATCAAGCATCCAAGGACCGGTTTCTGGCTATCAGCCTTCATCAGCCTGGATAGCTTGACTCCAGTGGCGTGGAGAGCCTGGGACTCACGTCTGAGCATACCCAGCCCACTCGGGGTGAAAATTGCAAAAAACACAGTTGATGGACAGAATGTAGAACAATGTCATACATTCACCCCAGTACAAGGATCTGGGCCTAAATCCATCGTTTTTTTGCACTCCATACCACCCTGGGATAGACACTGGCTATATGCAAATCAGCTCTGACCCTGTGCCTCATGGGAACAGTCCAGTCCGAACTACCAAGCCATGTCTTTCCCAGACCGGAATCAAGCATCCAAGGACCGGTTTCTGGCTATCAGCCTTCATCAGCCTGGATAGCTTGACTCCAGTGGCGTGGAGAGCCTGGGACTCACATCTGAGCATACCCAGCCCACTCGGGGTGAAAATTGCAAAAAACACAGTTGATGGACAAAATGTAGAACAATGTCATACATTCACCCCAGTACAAGGATCTGGGCCTAAATCCATCGTTTTTTTGCACTCCACACCACCCTGGGTTAGACACTGGCTATATGCAAATCAGCTCTGACCCTGTGCCTCATGGGAACAGTCCAGTCCGAACTACCAAGCCATGTCTTTCCCAGACCGGAATCAAGCATCCAAGGACCGGTTTCCGGCTATCAGCCTTCATCAGCCTGGATAGCTTTACTCCAGTGGCGTGGAGAGCCTGGCAATCACGTCTGAGCATACCCAGCCCACTCGGGGTGAAAGTTGCAAAAAACACAGTTGATGGACAGAATGTAGAACAATGTCATACATTCACCCCAGTACAAGGATCTGGGCCTAAATCCATCGTTTTTTTGCACTCCACACCACCCTGGGTTAGACACTGGCTATATGCAAATCAGCTCTGACCCTGTGCCTCATGGGAACAGTCCAGTCCGAACTACCAAGCCATGTCTTTCCCAGACCGGAATCAAGCATACAAGGACCGGTTTCTGGCTATCAGCCTTCATCAGCCTGGATAGCTTGACTCCAGTGGCGTGGAGAGCCTGGGACTCACGTCTGAGCATACCCAGCCCACTCGGGGTGAAAATTGCAAAAAACACAGTTGATGGACAGAATGTAGAACAATGTCATACATTCACCCCAGTACAAGGATCTGGGCCTAAATCCATCGTTTTTTTGCACTCCACACCACGCTGGGTTAGACACTGGCTATATGCAAATCAGCTCTGACCCTGTGCCTCATGGGAACAGTCCAGTCCGAACTACCAAGCCATGTCTTTCCCAGACCGGAATCAAGCATCCTAGGACCGGTTTCTGGCTATCAGCCTTCATCAGCCTGGATAGCTTGACTCCAGTGGCGTGGAGAGTCTGGGACTCACGTCTGAGCATGCCCAGCCCACTCGGGGTGAAAATTGCAAAAAACACAGTTGATGGACAGAATGTAGAACAATGTCATACATTCACCCCAGTACAAGGATCTGGGCCTAAATCCATCGTTTTTTTGCACTCCACACCACCCTGGGTTAGACACTGGCTATATGCAAATCAGCTCTGACCCTGTGCCTCATGGGAACAGTCCAGTCCGAACTACCAAGCCATGTCTTTCCCAGACCCAGAATCAAGCATCCAAGGACCGGTTTCTGGCTATCAGCCTTCATCAGCCTGGATAGCTTGACTCCAGTGGCGTGGAGAGCCTGGGACTCACGTCTGAGCGGTCGCCAGTAGGTATATATAGTTAGGATTTTTTCTCTATGGGATTTTTGAAAATTCTATGTCTAATAACTTTGGCGTTTGTGGACGGAATTGGCTGAAATTTTCAGGAAAATGGAACATTTTGTTTCTGAGAAGCCCCTGGAAATTTGGGGGGGGATTCGTCAAGGGGGGGGCCGAGAAAAAAGGGGGGTCCCAAAACGCGTTTTTCCCATGTTAATTTCCATAGGGCGGTTGGCCTCACTTTTAGCCCGAACGGCTGAATGGATTTGCATGAAACTTGGCAAAATTGTAGGGACTGTTAGCCCGATGTGCCTTTGCTATGTCTCAAGATATATGCTCCAGTGGATTTTGATAAATTAACGTTCAAAAAAATATATATATCTGTAAGCGCGCTCCGGTTAGCGCTCCGGTTCGCGTACCTGACGCGTAACGGAACTTCGCGAAGCGAAGCTGATTGGGTCTCCGGTGTCTGTCAACATTCTAAACAGTCCAGAGCGGCCGCCATCTTGTCTCTCGGTAGGATCGAGAGACAAGAGGAGGCCAAAACAAAGGGGGAAATGACCATAAGGGGGCACAGTAGATCTTCCCTGACCCCCTAGGTTTGATGTGGAGGCTTTAAAAGGGCCCCGCGGGGCAAAAAAACAAAACAATTTTTTTTGTTTTTTTTGCGTGGGGAGCGCCCGGTACGCGCACCGGGAAGCGGTCCGGGGAGCGTAATATGAGGAAAAAAGAATGATAGACTATGATAGACTTTTGAAATATTGTATGTTTATTGATTGTTCTTTTTGTTGTTTTTTATTTTTTTATTTTTTATTTAAGTAGCAGTATTTATGATTATTAAATATAAATTTATTTTTGTGATTGTGCACAGTATACTATAAGTCTGACTTTACATTATAATCAATTTGGTACTAGTTTATGAATTACATATAAAAATGATTAAAGACTCGAACAATTTTTGATTATTAAATATACATTTATTTTTCTGATTCTTTTTCAAAATTTAATAGAACGTCTAACATTTGACTGTCCGAAATGTCTTCTTTTTGACTAAACATAACTTCCAACATTTGACCGTCCTCATATTGAAGTAACAAATCCACAGATTCTACACATTGTAGAAGTTCATGGTCCCGTGATTCATCCATGAATTCCAAGTCAATGGGTTCAATGATTTCCTCATTGTTCATCTCTAGGACAATTTCAAAGGAAACGTTCTGTTCTCCTTCCATTTTTGTGCTGAAATTTGCATAAAAAATAAATATATCAGTAGAGATAGGGCACTGTTGGGTTTAAGTTCAGACAGGTACTTGTGAGTTTATAACAGAGAAGTTATCTATGGGCACTGTATGGTTTCAGGCGTGAAGTAGTACTATTAAAAAGTGCCTGTGAAAAAGCCTAAGTAAATTCATAATTATACCACAGAAACCTAAATCAATCCATAATTATAATAAACAAGCCTTTCTCAATGTCTAACTCTTACAGAGGGATAGTATATAACTATCTGAAAATGTTTTCCCAAATTAATTTAAAGTGCATAACATAGTTCTCCTGTCAAATTTATAAAATAACATCTTACCTTTTAAAAACAAGTTTAAGTTGTCAGTGAAAATGCTCTTGCAATGTACTTCAGGAAGTAGTAGTCAAAATGGCTGTGTTTCTCTCTCTTTCTTTATATATATATTCAGGTACATAACCAATCAAATGTCAGGTAAAAAAAAGTAGAAAATGAAAGTAACATTTTAATTGGTTGTCAATTCCAACACTTCAGATGTGTTTTGTGAAGTAATTTACCTCAGGGTATTTAGAGAGTTCTACAGGCTAAATGGCTAAATGGAATTCCAATCAAATTTGTGAAAATGGTAGGGATTGGTATGTAGTATGAGCTAATCTATATTTGGTGAAACTGTCTTCAGTCGTTTTTCTGTGAATTACTTTCCCACCTTTTTTAATTGAGCGCTTCCCGGTGCGCGCCCCGGTACGCGAACCGGCAGCGTTACGGGAGTCCTCCATTTTGTGTTTCGGTAGAATTGAGATACAAGATAGAGGGCAAATAATGTTCAGAATGGGTAGAAGGGGCACGGTAGACGTATCCTGACCCCCTAGGTTTTCTGAGGGTGGCTGAGGAGGTCCATATGTGCAAAAAAAAACCATTTTATTTTTATTTTCGCGCGGTTAGCGTCTGGTGCGCATACCGGGTAGCGCTCCGGAAAGCGTAAATTGTGAAAATTAGTAAAAAAAAAAAGTTACATTTAAAATTTGTTTATGGTGATCATAGTTAGGGTAGCTCTGAGAAGAGCTTTTGGGTCTGTGGTAGATTTAGGTACTTATAAGTAGGTACCAATACATAGTCTTAAATTCAGGATGAAAACTCTGTTCCCCTCATCTGAGAAGTGAACTCCATCTCCTCTGTAGATATCTTGCATGTAGTAACGCAAGTTATTGTTGTAGATGGAGCCCATTCCATGGTCTCTCATGTAAGCTGAAACAGACTTATTTACATGCTTCCTCGATTTCTCAATTTGTGGACAAAATTGGTTGGACCACCTCCATTTCTGTCTTTGGCATATATTTGAATATACCAAGGCAGTTTGAGGAAAAAGTGCCATCAATTGGTCAAAGGTGTCCTTTAAAAGCATTTCCAGACCTACCCCAGTCAAAGTGCCCAAGTCATTTCCTCCACAGTGCACAATTAACAGGTCAGGTTTTGGCAAATGCAAAAAGGTTTTCACCAATGGTATCAATTGGTGACATTTTAATCCTCTGTGGCCAATCCACTTGATTTCCACATTTTGTAAATTGAGGTTAGGTAAATTTCTGTTATCAGCATACCTTTGAGCCCAGTAGATGTAACTATGTCCAACAATCCAGACAGAAAACATGGTGAGAGAAGGTTCTGCTGCAGTCAGATGAAGTGTGGGAATGAAATGGCAGTTGAAAAAATAAGAGTTTATAATGAAAAAAACTGTGGAGTTTCTGTGCTAATGAATCAGTAGCAGTGATTGGTGGATTTTGATTGCTGAAAACAGAAAGTTAGGGTGCATGGATGAGTTCTTTGAAAGATGTAATTTGAATGGTCAAGAAAAAATCATTTTATGAAAGATTGCACTGGATATGCAGGTGTACTGAGAGTTCAGAGTTCAATTGAAACATTGTTGTGTGAACTTGCAAACATCAGAGTTCTTTCAGGAGGTGGTTGCTATGGAAAAAAGGCAGAAAGGGCAGAGGGGGAAGGGTGTTGATTTGAAAAAAGTGAGGGAAGAGTTTTGATTGGGTGACATGAGAGATATGTGTGATGAATTACAGCATTTCTGTGCCATTGTTGGTTGCAGCCTCTGGAGTGCATACCTTTTGCTCTGCTAAAGACAAATTGGTGTGTGTCTGAGACTGTTTTGAAACTCATAAAGTATTTGCTAAGGTGAGAAAAGATTCATTTAATTTAGATAGAGAATAGTATGCTTTAGGGAGAAAATTAAGAAGAAAGTTGTGTATTTAAAATGTTGCTTTGTGTCAGGTGTTTTACAAATAGATTTTGTTTCTTTGAGTTACATAGCCATGTTAAAAGTGACGCAAAAATGGTGCAAGGGTCTTAAAAAAACGCTTTCATGTGTCTTAGGGCATTTTAAGTCACTTCCCCATAAATGTAGGTATATAATTGCTTTACATGATGTGTTTAAAAACTTTTTGGGAAATCAAGTAGGTTTCTTGATATGTATTGCTAGAGTTTCATAGGTTGCTTGGGGCATATTTACAAGGCCTTTGAGTCCCTCTGATATTTTTTTTCCCATTTTAATTTAAGACATTTCCCCGTGGTGCAAGGTCCTTGTAAATACGCCCCCATGTGTGCTTGGCAAATTTAGATTTTGATTCTTTGATTAACATAGCCATGTTAAAAGTGACGCAAAAATAGGGCAAGGGCCTTAAAAAAACGCTTTCATGTGTCTTAGGGCATTTTAAGTCACTTCTTCATGAATGTAGGTATATAATTGCTTTACATGATGTGTTTAAAAACGTTTTTTGAAATCAATTAGGTTTCTTGATATGTACTGCTAGAGTTTCATAGGTTGCTTGGGGCATATTTACAAGGCCTTTGAGTCCCTCTGATGTTATTTTCCCCATTTTAATTTAAGTCATTTCCCTGTGGTGCAAGGTCCTTGTAAATACGCCCCCATGTGTGCTTGGCTAATTTAAGTACTGATAGGGTGTGCTTCTACATAGGACCTGTGTTGTGTTTTCAAATTATGACCAGAAAAACGTTTTTTTACAAAAATAAACACTTTTCACATTTATGAGAAGGTCATATTGGTGTCTGCTTCTTTAAATAAATATTGAACTGAGAAATATTAAACTGAGGCATCTGTAAGTGTCAAGGGATGTGAGTAATGTACATTGCTCTGTTGTATACAGTCCTCATCTTCTGCGTACTCTTGGATATGCTAGACTACATCTGCACAATGAGATAACTAAGCTGAGGAAACACAGGTGATGTGATTGTGAATTGAGCAAAAATATTTGCACGTTTTTCAATTACATCACCTGTGTTTCCTAACATTATGAATAACATTGTGCAGATGAGGTTTAGGCCTGTCCAGGAAGATAGAGGAGGTCTGGCCTTTGTTCAAGAGTGCAATGGACATGACTCACTTCATTGGTAGGTCTGCACATGTATTATCTCATCTGTACTCTTCAATAAGTCTAAATTTCATCTGCAACCCTGAGTAGGCCTCACCTCAAACAAACCTCTGGATAGGCCACACCTTATCGTCATCCTGAATCAATCATTTCAAATGTTAGGGGCAGATTTATGATGGCCGTGCGCCTCTTTTGTGCTGCTGTTGCATCACTTTTGTGACGCAGCAGCAGTGCAAAAGATGCACCATGTTGCAAGATAGGCCTCACTTCATCTGCAACAAGATACCGTCAGTTTAAACTGTATAGATTTAGGACTGTGTAGGGGGCATGGAGAAGATGAGCAAAAGATGTGCTATGTTGCGACATATTTACAACTTGATGCATGTAGGCAGATGTGTCATGCTGTAAAGTCCAGTGCCACATGAAACCTGCGTCAGGTTTCATGTGGGCGTTTTGTTGCAGGGTGGGCAGTCATTTGCATGAAAGCCGTGTAAAACTAACACAGTAAAATTAAGAAGATTTTACTGAGTCAGCTTTATGGCATTGCTGAATCAAATCCTTACGCCTGTTTGAAACAGGCATAAGGAGTGATGCACCATGCAATGTGTGGCTTGCCTCTGTGCATTGCAGTAGATAGGTCGCGCTTATGACGTGATTCCTGCAATGGTGTCTGCTTCTTTAAATACATATTAAACTGAGAAATATTAAACTGAGGCTTCTGTAAGTGTCAAGGGAGGTGAGTAATGTACATTGCTCTGTTGTATACAGTCCTCATCTTCTGCGTACTCTTGGATATGCTAGACTACATCTGCACAATGAGATAACTAAGCTGAGGAAACACAGGTGATGTGATTGTGAATTGAGCAAAAATATTTGCACGTTTTTCAATTACATCACCTGTGTTTCCTAACATTATGAATAACATTGTGCAGATGAGGTTTAGGCCTGTCCAGGAAGATAGAGGAGGTCTGGCCTTTGTTCAAGAGTGCAATGGACATGACTCACTTCATTGGTAGGTCTGCACATGTATTATCTCATCTGTACTCTTCAATAAGTCTAAATTTCATCTGCAACCCTGAGTAGGCCTCACCTCAAACAAACCTCTGGATAGGCTACACATTATCGTCATCCTGAATAAATCATTTAAAATGTTTGGGGCAGATTTATGATGGCCGTGTGCCTCTTTTGTGCTGCTGTTGCGTCACTTTTGTGACGCAGCAGCAGTGCAAAAGATGCACCATGTTGCAAGATAGGCCTCACTTCATCTGCGACAAGATACCGTCAGTTTAAACTGTAAACATTTAGGACTGTGTAGGGGGCATGGAGAAGATGAGCAAAAGATGTGCTATGTTGCGACATATTTACAACTTGATGCATGTAGGCAGATGTGTCATGCTGTAAAGTCCAGTGCCACATGAAACCTGCGTCAGGTTTCATGTGGGCGTTTTGTTGCAGGGTGGGCAGTCATTTGCATGAAAGCCATGTAAAACTAACACAGTAAAATTAAGAAGATTTTACTGAGTCAGCTTTATGGCATTGCTGAATCAAATCCTTACGCCTGTATGAAACAGGCATAAGGAGTGATGCACCATGCAATGTGTGGCTTGCCCCTGTGCATTGCAGTAGATATGTCGCGCTTATGACGTGATTCCTGCAATGGTGTCTGCTTCTTTAAATAAATATTAAACTGAGAAATATTAAACTGAGGCTTCTGTAAGTGTCAAGGGAGGTGAGTAATGTACATTGCTCTGTTGTATACAGTCCTCATCTTCTGCGTACTGTTGGATATGCTAGACTACATCTGCACAATGAGATAACTAAGCTGAGGAAACACAGGTGATGTGATTGTGAATTGAGGAAAAATATTTGCACGTTTTTCAATTACATCATCTGTGTTTCCTAACATTACGAATCACATTGTGCAGATGAGGATTAGGGCTGCCCAGGAAGATAGAGGAGGTCTGGCCTTTGTTCAAGAGTGCAATGGACATGACTCACTTCATTGGTAGGCCTGCACATGTATTATCTCCTCTGTACTCTTCAATTAGCCTAAATTTCATCTGCAACCCTGAGTAGGCCTCACCTCAAACAAACCTCTGGATAAGCCACACCTTATCGTCATCCTGAATCAATCATTTAAAATGTTAGGGGCAGATTTATGATGGCCGTGTGCCTCTTTTGTGCCGCTGTTGCGTCACTTTTGTGACGCAGCAGCAGTGCAAAAGATGCAACATGTTGCAAGATAGGCCTCACTTCATCTGCAACAAGATACCGTCAGTTTAAACTGTATACATTTAGGACTGTGTAGGGGGCATGGAGAAGATGAGCAAAAGATGTGCTATGTTGCGACATATTTACAACTTGATGCATGTAGGCAGATGTGTCATGCTGTAAAGTCCAGTGCCACATGAAACCTGCGTCAGGTTTCATGTGGGCGTTTTGTTGCAGGGTGGGCAGTCATTTGCATGAAAGCTGTGTAAAACTAACACAGTAAAATTAAGAAGATTTTACTGAGTCAGCTTTATGGAATTGCTGAATCAAATCCTTACGCCTGTTTGAAACAGGCATAAGGAGTGATGCACCATGCAATGTGTGGCTTGCCCCTGTGCGCCGTTTTTGTGGAACAGATATGTGACGCATCTGTGCTGTTTTTGCTCAATGGTGCTCTGCATTGTAAATGCGGCACATAATGGGTGGCAGAGCAGTGGCGTACGTTAACTGGTGCATCCCTGGGGATGCGCCAGTTAACATAAATCTGCTCCTTTAAATTTAAGTATTAGCAGGGGACAAAGTGTTGGTGAGGCTTATCCAAGGTTAAGAAGAGATGAGTCCTGTTCACAGAAAACTTGGACATAGGCCTCAACTTCTCAGCATCGTTGAACATGGTTAAATAATATCTGCAAAATGTTACTCTTGTTAAACAGTTTTACTATTATAGTCTCTGAGATTTGTCTCTTACTCTGCAACATCTCATTGTTGTTCTCTTTTTTTAAAGATAACGACAACATCAAGCATGAGTGATAATGAGCAATCTGTTGATCTCGATCTTATCATTGAACTTGTCATTGAAACGTAAGTGGAAGTAGATCCCTTGGATGATTTATATCCTGTGGATGATAAAGAATATGATGAGGATGCTGATTTGTCAGAATTGTATGACATAGGGCGGGCAGCTGACCTGCTCAAGCCTATTAACCTATAAAGACTTTTAAAAATAAATTTAAATAACTCAAAATGAGAAGTAACTATGTAAACCGTTTCATTTAAAATTAAATAGAACTTGAAAAACAGATTGTGTGAAGTGTCTTTAATAAAATAGTGAAATATGCTAATAAAATTGGTTCAGATTCACATATAAAAGAGCACAGGTCAAATGTAGAAGCATTCCATTTCTTTGCTACTATTTGTGAGTTTTATATTTGCTAATGTACTAAAAATTATTGTATGCAGAATTGACAACTAGTAGGTTAATTTTTTGACGACTATTATTGATTTACTGTTTGGTAATAGTGGTTAATAACATATTTTTATTATATTTTACCACAGATTCAACTGCAGATCATTTCAAAAGTACAAGATGCCATCTAAAGAGAGAACAAGAAAGGCTACAAAACGTCAAAGACAGCAGATTACTAAATGCTTGCAGCAGTCCTCTACAATAAAAACTCGTCAAGTCACCAAGAAAGCTCCGGTTAAGAGAACGAAATCATTCCTAAGAAACATTTGTAAAAAAAAAAGTATTACTACAGAACATGTTTTAGTACAGAAAAAGAGAGCCAATTTAAACGGAAAGGAAAGGCCAATCAAAAATGTTACTGCTAGAGCAGGAGATAACTCTGTGCATGGTAGTAGAAGGAAAAATCAGTTTAGGGACATTCGTAGACGAATGTTCCGCAACAGGATAATTGGCAATTTGTTAAAAAATATTAAGAAAGGTGAACAGAAAGTAGTTTTTTATAAGAGAAAAAAAAAGTTGAGAAAATTATTGATGAGGCATTCGAAATTAAGCGAAAGTTATTTATTTTGATAATCAATAGAATTAGGAAAATAAACAAGGCAATTTATGATTTCAAAACAAATAGTAGATGGAAGAGAACAGTTAATCGTAGTAATTTTTGTGAAGTTTTTTCAGGAGAATGGATGCATAGTTCAAGTTGTGAGGCATTTTTTAATGAGGAGAGTTATTTCCAGGATAATGATTTGGTGCATGCAGTTGACAGCAGTGGTCGAGCTTATGAGGTGACAGATGGTTGTCCAGTTGAAAAAGAAAAACTTGTGACAACAGAGGCAGAAGAGGTGTTAGGTAATGAGGTTTTAGGAAGACGTCCTAAAGGACCAGTGTATACCTGGAAGTGTAGTAGTATTTGCAGTGTGCGACAGGATTCCATCAATTTCCTTTGTGATTTTGTACGGACATTTAATAAGAAAAGTTTAAAACAGAAAATAAAATTGTTGCAAGAATTAGATCCTTGCAGAGTAAGAGAAGTGACAGGTTTGCATGGTCATTCACTGGCTTGTCTTTCCAGGAGAGTATGCCAGAGTGTTTTTCATCATTTCAGGATGCTAGCAGTGCATCATAATAAAGTGAGGAAATTAGTTAGAATTTTGTATTATGCTAAGAGTCCAGCAATTATGCTTAAACAATTATGCACTGCTCTTTTGCATGGTTCTGAAGTAGATGTGAAGAATATTTGTGAAGAAATTGAGTTTTGTTACTTTGCAAGTAAAGAGGAGAATGTTGAAATTGACCCAGAAGAAGAAGGTAATGTGGAAGATAGTGTACAGGTTTCCAGTACAGATAATTTTCAGAAGGAAATTGCCACGTTTCAGGTGAAATCAAGTGAGAGGCCTAATTTCACTTGAGTGTGTTGTCGACGCACTTATTATAAGAATCAGACTAAGTTAGTGGATTTATATGCGAAAAGTGAAAGGGAAAATAATAGTGAATGGAAGGATTTTGCAACATACTTGATGGTAGAAAATTGTTTTGATTTGGGATCGGATCAACGTGTGTGTACTTATTGTTGTAACAAATTAAATCAAAACCGGATGCCTGCTAGAGCGGTTCATAATAATCTGGAATTGGTTGAGATTCCTTCTGAATTGAAGGATTTAAATACTTATGAATCTATTTTGATTCAAAGTATCCATCCCTTTCAGGCTATTGTACGAATGGAGCCAAAGACAGGGAAATTGCCTCCATCAGATTTACAGAGAGGATTAAAGGGAAGAGTTGTTTATTTGCCTCTAGATTTGAAGAAAAACATTAATACAATTGGAGTAGAGAAAGTGGAAGAGGAACCTCTGGTTATCTTAGTTAATGGGGTTCCGACAAAGAGTAAGAAAATCTGGCAAGATTTAGTGGATGTTAGGAAAGTCAAAAAGGCAACATTGTATTTGAAGAAAAACAATAAGTACTACAAGAATGTATATGTTGCAGAAGAGGAAGTAAGTGAAGAAGAGGATAGCGATTTGTTTGCTGGTCAAATTGAGAAAGTAGAAGCCTCTAAAAATGAAGAAATATATGAACATTATAGTGTTCATCCTTTGCATTCCAAGGAAGTCATGGGGAATGCTATTGAGTTGTTTCAAATGAAACAAGCCAAAGGAAGTCCCATTAGTGTTTGGGAGGAAAGTTTGGAAGCTCAGTGTTTCCCACAGCTATTTCCAACAGGTCAAGGAGGAAGATATGATGAGCGACCTGATCAAATTCCTGCTTCTGAATACCGCACTTTACGATTGTATGCAGAAGATCCTAGGTTTCGTCAATGGATTCCCTATTTGTTTCATCTACTGTTTGAAAGCGATCTGTCTGGACTGTCATATGCAGTGAACCACATCTTGAAAAGTGGTGTACAGATGCAAAATATCTCGGCAAGTGACTTTATGGATAAAGTCAATGTGCAAGACAGTATTTTGGATTCTCACCTGATTAATCTCATGGCGTGTCAGCGTGGTACTAATGAGTACTGGTACCGTCGTCATGGTGATTTAAAATGTATGCTGAGGAACTTAGGAACTCCCACATGGTTCCTCACTCTCAGCTGTGCCGAGTATGGCTGGGAAGACTTACTTGAATTTCTACGAGAGGCAAATGGAAATATTGAAAATATCGAATTCAAGACACCCGGAGAACTGTGCTCTTTGGATCCAGTGAATGTATGCAGGTACTTCAATCATATATTTGAAGCTATGATGTCTTTCATCATGAACAAGAAAAATCCACCTCTTGGAGAGGTGTTGGATTTCTTCTGGAGAAAGGAGCACCAAGCAAGAGGTGCTCCTCATATACATATGCTGCTGTGGATCAAAGATGCACCCAAATTTGGAACAGATCAAGATGACTTAGTGATGAGTTTCATAGAACAGTATTCTACATGTGGTGTTCCAAAGGCAAAGGAAGACAAAAACCTAAGAGAACAAGTTTTACGCTTCCAAAGCCATCGTTGTGGAAAGTACTGTCGTCGTAAATTCAGAAACAAGGACAAGTTCTACACAAAATGTCGTTTCGCCTTTCCACGACCGGTGATTTCTAAAGGAAGATTGAACAGTTTGATGTCTTCGCTGCGACATAATGTGATGAAGAAATCACCCAAAAATACATACAATTTGAAAAGAAACGAAGAGTCCAAGTACATCAACGACTACAACCCAGTGATTTTGTCCATGTGGAATGCTAACATGGATATACAATTTGTGGCTGATAACTGTATGGCTGTGGCTCGGTATGTGACATCTTACATCACCAAAAAAGAAAAGACAGAATTGAAGGATATGTGGGAGGACATTTCCCATGAAAAGAGCCTCAGTAAGAAGTTGTACAGTTTCAGTCTGAAGATGTTGTCGCATCGAGAAATCGGAGCTTACGAATGTTCTGACCGATTGTCTTCAGCAAGTCTCTATGCCAAATCCAGGAGTATCATTTGGGCAAGTCTTGGTCTTGCTGCAACGCGTAATCGAGTTCTGAAACCTGTACGGGAAATTGAGTATTTGGCGGAAAAGGAGCCAAATAGTACAGATATTTTGAAGACCAACATGTTGGATACATATTATCCAAATAGAAGCAGTCACCTCGAGAATGTTTGTCTGTATGAGGTTCTACAAAATTACATATTCAAGAGGAACATCAAAGAAGATATTGATAAAGGACTGTATGCTGTAATTGGAAGTGAGGGATGTCTGGTCAAGCAAAGAAAATGCCAATTGGTAAATCATCGAAAATTGAGTGGCGAATCTTCTGAAAGAAAATAGTTTTTCTATTTAGCAATTTTGCAACTTTTCAAGCCTTGGCGTGCAGAAGAGGAACTGCTTGGAGATTTCCTCTGTTACGAAGATTCTTTCAATGCCGCCAAGGAGACCATAGAATGTCCTGTTTTTCCCAAATATCTAGAAATGTTGAATGCGGAAATCGAGCAGGAAGCAACGATTGCAGCCGAGATTGCTAGAGACAGTTCTCAGGACAGTCAGAGTTCTGTTTCATTGAGTCAGGATCCACTAGGAGGACCAGTTATCGAAAATGAAGCTGCCACTGCCATGATTGAAGTGGAAAGAGCCATGGCACATGCTCAGGAGGATGCGGTTAACTTAGAAGACTTGGAAAGACAACTCAACGTTGAGCAAAGGAAAATATATGACGAAGTTACCAACCAAATTGATCATGGATTAAGTCATGAGAAGAAAGAGTGCTCATGTACGTCGTTGAAGCCTGTCCGACTGTACGTGAGTGGAGAAGCGGGAACTGGAAAAAGTTTCCTCATTAAAGCATTTTCATGTTATTTGCAGAAAAGGACTGAATCATCGCTGTCTTGTGTTGTCACCGCTCCAACTGGACTGGCAGCACATAACATTAAAGGTATTACTATGCATCGTCTACTGATGCTGCCAGTGGAGCATGATAACAAATTACAATACCACAAGTTATCTGGAGATGCTTGTTGTGAAGTTTCAAGAGTCTTGAGGAAATTGAAAATTCTTATCATTGACGAAGTAAGCATGGTTTCCAATGTCATGCTTGCCTTTGTGCATTTGAGAATGCAAGAAGTTCTCAAAACAGAGTATGATGTGTTATTTGGTGGCAAACACATCATTGTTTTCGGTGATCTTCTGCAGCTGACACCAGTGAAAGGACAACCTGTGTTCAAAATGCTCACGCATGAAGATACCAGGAAGTGCCTAGGGAGCATTGGCAACGTCAATATATGGTTAAACTTCAATTATGCTGAACTGCGTGAAAATATGCGTCAAGCGAAGGATGAAGATTATAAGAATAATCTACAAGATGTTAGAATTGGAAAAGTGACCGAGCATGGGAAAGAAGCTTTACATGCACGATTACTGTCAAATTTGTATCCAGAAGAAGACGTTGTGCCTGAGAATATTTTTCAGAAAATTACTGAGAAGAAATCTGGAATATGTTTGATGCCAACTCTTGCAGAATGTGCCATCTTCAACAACAAAATGTTGCATTTAGAAAACCAAGAGATTGTGAAACTGGAAGCTGTTGACAGAGTAGAGCATATGGGAGCAACTATTATTTTGTCTGAGAATTTGAAATCAAAATTGGATTCATTAGAGAAGACTATATCTAAAACTGCAGGTTTTGAAAAGACTCTGAATGTGTGCTTAAATTGCCGTATCATTTTAAGAAGGAATTTACATGTTGAAAGAGGTCTGGTAAATGGATCAATGGGTAATGTTGTTGATTTTGAGAAATACAGAAATGGAGATGGAATTGAATTTTTAAAAATTTAATTTGATGGCATTGAGGAAGTACAGCTAATTGGTCGTTGCTCTGCTAGGTTTTTGCTTGTAAAAGACTTATATGTTCGCCGTAAGCAGTTTCCTGTTTGCTTGGCATATGCGGTGACAATCCATAAATCGCAAGGTTTAAGTGTAGACAGTGCATTGGTGAATATTGGCAGTTCTGTGCTCAAGGAGGGTATGGCATATGTGGCATTGTCACGAGTCAGAACTTTATCGGGATTGTACTTGATTGAGTGTGATGTCACAAACATTTGTGCGGATCTAGATTGTGTTAAGGAATACAATAGGTTAAGAAGAGAGTATGCGCCACATTTGCCTCAATATCCTTTGTTTGAGAAACGTGTGGTAGGCCGGAAACGAAGAAATGTGACCAATAGTAGAGAGGTTGTAGCAAAAAGACGAAAAGTCGATGAACCCGAAATTATAAGCAGAAAGAAAAAGGATTTTGTTGAAGATGTTGTTGGTTTTCAATTTGAAAACAGTTCTGGTGTCAACTGCTATGCTAATGTAGTGGTTAATGTTTTGTTTTCTCTAGAAACTTTAAAAGAAGAGATTGTGGTCAATTCGGATCATAGATTTTGCAGTTTGTTGAATTCTGTGTTAGAGAAATGTAGCACTGATAGAACAAAAATAGAAAGTGTGTCTGAAATTCGAAATCTGTTAGACAAATGTTCAGGTCAAACGCAATTCTCTCAAAATATTCAGCAAGATTGTCAGGAGTTTTTAATGTATATGCTTGATGTATTACAAGATGAAGGTGTAGATGTAGATCACCTGTTTGGCCTTTCTTATCAATGGCAGCATGACTGCGAGAACTGTAGGGTATCAAGTACTACTAGTGTAGACTCAGAAAAATTTATATATTTAACTTTGCCAGACAGTAAATCAGTGTCCTTTAATAAGCTAGTAAAAGCAGCCGATCACAACATGGAGTGTAGCCAATGTAAGTCTGAAATGTTGTCAACATTATTTATACGAACATATGGCCAGTATGTCATTTTAATGTTCCAACGATGTAGGCCTGATGGAACAAAATTGACAACTTTAATTCAAAATTTTGTGGCTTCGCAGTTGTCAATATCAGGAAGGACTTTTGTAACTGCAGGAATTATATATCATGCCGGTCCTTCGACAACATCAGGCCATTACACAGCTTATTTGAAGTCTAGAAACGGCTGGTCATTCTGCAATGATTCTGTTTTAACTTAAAAAAATTGCCTTTTGACCTTAAAAATTCTTACCTGGTGTTTTTACAACCAAAATTTTAGGGAAAGAATCTCGGGATTTGTTCTGAGGAATTTCAAGAGGTTCTAATGGCTCCTACACTATTTGGCCTTGAGGATAAGTGTAGTACAGAGTCAAAATGTATTTTTGAGTTTTAAGTAGTTACTGAAAAAAAGAAGGTTTTCTTACAGAAAGTGGTGGGCACGGATTAGTTAAAGGACAACAGAGTATTTCCCAAAGCAAACGGTGTTCTTACCATAACACTTGACGTCATGGAAAAAAAACTGCACTTTGAATGAGTTCAGAAAAACTGTTTCTTTTAATAAGCTAATTCAAGCAGCCAATCAAAACATGGAGTAGAGGTAATGTAAGTCTGCAATGCTGTCGACATATTTTGAACAAACTTTTGGTTATAATGTCATTTAAAAATTCCAACTATATAAACCTGATGAAAATAAGTTTTCAACTTTAATTACAAATGTTATGGCTACACAGTCGTTGATTTTAGTAAGAACATTTCTAACTGCAGCTATTATATGACATGATGGTCCTTTGACAACATCCACTTATTACACATCTTATTCAAAATGTAAAAAAAACTGATGTTCCGGAAATAATTCACATTGCACTATGAAACAATGTTGCCTTTTTATTTAAAAATATTCTTACTTTCTGTTTTCAGAAGAAAGAATTTAGGGTAGGTAACTGGCCTATAATGATTTTAGGAGTTGATATAATTTTATGTACTGTTTGTAATTGTTTTGTGATTAAAAGTGATGTAGAGAATTAAATAATTGTAGTAGTCATAGAGGTAGTGTAAGTCTGCTTCATAGTAAGCAGTATCAGTGTCATAGGAAATGTGGAACATGAGTGAGCAAAAAGGGTGAGATATTACTAGTACAGGATTGTGAAAGTGATCTTGAACGTTTTCTTTCTGAAAGTTGCGGAAAAAGAAAATGACGGGATTTGCTTAGAAGAATTCCAAGAGTTATAAATGGCTCTTACACGATTTGGCCTTGAGGAGAAGTGCGGTAGAGAGAAGTCATTTATTGTTTGTAACATATTTGTCAAAACGATTGAGCTTTTCTTTCAGAAAGTGGCGGGCTGAAAATAATAACAGCACAACAGAGTATAAGCTGTTCATAGGACATCCTTCGACGTCATGGAAAGTAAGTTATTTTTGAGGAGTTCTGATTTCTGATTGGTTATGTTATATGGGTTTTTTAAACACAATCATTTTGATTGTGTTTTTTTTTCCCCGCTGTTATATGATGAATACCTTCAAGTCACTGTTTTTAGTGAAATTTGATATATTCTGAGAACAGCAAAAATAAACCATTTAACATGTATAATTAATTCTGTACTTTTTGTATTTATGATATACATTTAGAACTGTGTAGGAGGCATGGAGAAACTGAGGCTTCTGTAAGTGTCAAGGGAGGGGAGTAATGTACATTGCTCTGTTGCATACAGTCCTCACCTTCTGCGTACTCTTGGATATGCTAGACTACATCTGTACAATGAGATACCTAAGCTGAGGACATGTATTATCTCCTCTGTACTCTTCAACAAACCTAAATTTAATCTGTAACTCTGAGTAGACCTCACCTCAAACAAATCTCTGGATAGGCCACACCTTATCGGCATCCTGAAACAATCATTTAAAATGTTAGGGGCAGTTTTATGATGGCCGTGCACCTCTTTTGCGCTGCCGTTGTGTCACTTTTGTGACACAGCAGCAGTGCAAAAGATGCACCATGTTGCAAGATAGGCCTCACTTCATCTGCAACAAGATACTGTTAGTTTAAAATGTATATATTTAGGACTGTGTAGGGGGCATGGAGAAGCAGAGGCTTCTGTAAGTGTCAAAGTTGTTGCATACAGTGGTCACCTTCTGCGTAGTCTTTCATATGCTAGACTACATCTGCACAATGAGATACCTAAGCAAAGGAAACACAAGTGATGTGATTGTGGAATAAACAAAAAAAATTGAACGTTTTTCAATTACATTACCTGTGTTTCCTAACATTATGAATCACATTGTGTAGATGCCTCACTCAGTCTGTATCTGACACTCTTTCCTTCACTTCCTCTGTCTCCTCTCTCCCTCACTCTCTTTTCCTTATTCACCCTTTCCTTATATAGTTTACCTTACTCAGTTTCTTTTAGTAGCTTTCACAACTTCAATTTAGTTTTCTCTTCTATCCTTCTTTTCTGTCACTGAAAGTATCTTCTTTTTTTTCTCTTAGTAATTTACTCTATTTCAATTTCTTTTTGTGTCTGACTGTCTATCACTGTTTCTTTCTCTTTTTTCTCCATGTTTATCTCTAATTTTATTTCTTTGTAAAATTGGATGATTGTCAATCTTTTCCCTTGTCTTTTCTAATTTTGAAATACATGTTTTAATATTTTTCAAATTTTTGTTCTTTCTTTCACAGATTGAAAGTATAAAAATAACAAGTGACTAAGTTAACAACAATTATAAGGTAAATGTTTTGTACTCTTTTCGTTACATTTCTATCACATTTAACTTCTATTAGTTCCACTGCTTCATTTCGTTAACCCTCAGTTTCCTGCCTTTGCTATTTCCCTCATTCCTTTCTCTATTACTTACTTACTCTACTCCTTCCACTCCTTTTCTCAGTCCCTCTGTTCTCATAGTTCCTCACTCCTGTTCTATTACTCTCACTGTCTCTGACTGATCACTCTTTCACTACTTGTTCATTATGCTTTCTCCCTGTAGTTCAAGCACACTAAGAGGCATATTATCAACACAGGCAATAAAATTATCGCTGCTTTTATTGGCAGAAAACTGCCACAAAAGCGGCTTTAGCGGCAGTTTTCTGCCGATAAAAGCAGCGAAAATTTTATCGCCTGTGTTGATAATATGCCCCTATGTTATTTACATTTCTTTGCTGTTTCAATCATTCCTTTTCTGTCACTTCTTCTTTTCTGCTTTCTGTTTTTTCTCTCTGTTATTCCACATGTTTTAACCTTAGTTACTATCATACATCTTGTTTTATTCCTATTTACTTTTGCTCACTGTTTTCTTAACACTTTCCCTCAGGATTGTTCTTTTAGTCCGGTTCTATCCCCACCTCTCATTCCACATCCTTTACTATTTTTCTTTTTATTTTGAACATTCACTCACATTCTCTAAGAAACTCTTGTTTATTATTCTTCTACTCTCCTTTTTTTCTTTCACTTCCTTATCTTTTTGTTTTTCACAATTATTCCCTCTTCCATCTTTTCTTCGGTAAATAGATCTATTAAACAGTATATCTCTGTTACTCCCTCTAGCTGTCTTTCTTTTAACATTACTCTCTGTTTCCTTCCCTTATACTAACTCTTCTCTTCTTCTTTTTTTTTTTTTTTTTTTTTTGGTTCGCTTGTGGTTCGCGTACCGGTGCGCGTACCGGGAAGCGCACCAATGAGAAAATAAAATCAAGAGTGCTAAAAAATGTAGTAATTTTTTTTAAACGGGAGGTAGTTCTGAAAATAACTTTTTTTTTTTTTATGTTGTTTTATATTTTTTTTTAATTTTTCTGAACATTTTTTTTTTTGTTGTATTTTTTGAACAATTTTATGTTTTTTTTGGTTTTTTGGGGGGGAAACAACGAAAAACAGCCATTATAAAGGGCTCAACAAAAAACAAGAAACAAAAAACTGGGAATTAACAGTGGCTCGAGAGGAGAAATAAAACAAAACAAAAAACTACTGCTTTCTTCTCGTGCTGCAGTTGTGGTTGTCGATGGAAGCATTAATAAGGTGAATGCTTAGTTCCCCGTAGCAGAGGGTCTTTCAGCAAAAAATGCAGACCATTTTTATTACACCAAATTTTTTTTGTATATTTGGTACTGTTTCGCGCCCTTCTGGTGCTGCAAATGAAGATTCACCTGAGGAGGTGCTGGCCTGATGGTCTCTTTTTTTCTGAGCCAGATCCCGTACCTCAGCTTGTGCCAGATTGTTAGGGTGCCACCTCTGCATGTGGCGGATCATTGTGTAGTTCCCAAATGAATATTTTTTATTTGGGTTGCCCCTGGACATGACCTCGTTGCAAATTAAGCATGTCACCTTCGGGGTATTCACTTTTTTTTGCCCAGCAGGGATGAAAAAATACTGCCATATATAATGAACTTTGACATGGCTTTGTCTTGGTTCTTCAGGCAAGTATGTTCTGGTTTGTTGGTCCTCATCATCTTCTTCCTCCTCTTCTTCAACTCCTGGAAGGATCTGGGGTGGTGGACCTTCCTTTCTGGGTGGTGGTGGTGGTGGTGGGGGTGCACCAGCTGCAGCTACTACTGAAGCCATGTCTCACAAATAGCTCTTGCTTTCTCAAAGAAAAAAGTAAGAATGAGGAAAAAAGGAGGGGGCTTTCATCATTTGTAGAAAAAAAAAGTTGAGAACCAATGAAAAGTGTTATTTTCAGGTCACATGTCCTGACGCGCTTACGCTACGCGCCCCGGCGCGCTTACGTTTCGCGCTCCGGGTCGTGCCACGGAGCGCTTGAGGGTACATTTACGGAGCGCGCCGAAGAAACGCATCACGCGTTTATGTGATGCGTCACGTTTACGTGGCGCATCACGCGACTAAGCGAAACGTCATCATGTTGTTTTTTTGTTCGCGGAAACAGCGCTCACGGGACGCTCCCCGGTACGTGCCCCGGGGCGCTCACCCGTACGTTCACCGGTACGTGCCCCGGGAGCGCCCCGGGGCGCGTACCGGGGCAAATAATAAAAACATTTTTTTACACATTTTTACATTTCTAATAAAAATAATTACTTTCATACATATAGATATTTGCTATTAAAAAACCTATGAAATTCACTGAAAATACCATAGGTTATAGACCATATATAGTTAGGAATTAGCATTTACAAAACCTTATTTTACTCACAGCATGATAGTTGATAAATTCGTTCCCTCAAAAAATGTATATACATAAAAAAATTATATTAAATACATATAAAATATATTTTTCCTTTAAAAGAAGAATACATTTAACAGCTTTTAATATTTGCTATTAAAAAACCATTGAAATTCACTGAAAAAACCATAGGTTATAGACCATATATAGTTAGGAATTAGCATTTACAAAACCTTGAAAATTCACTGAAAAAACCATAGGTTATAGACCATATATAGTTAGGAATTAGCAATTACAAAACCTTATTTTACTCACACAAAACCATTGAAATTCGCATATATAGTTAGTTGTACTAACTATATATCGCGCACCCGCAATCCACTGCTGATCATGTCACATATTACATCATTCATGACATGGTCAGTGACATCACTGATGACATCACTGATGACATCTCAAATGACATCACTGATGACATCACTGATGACATCTCAAATGACATCACTGATGACATGACATTGTCGTGTATTTCTATAGGTTCTGAATCGATCCCCCTATTCCTGACCCTATTCTGGTTAAACTACCTAGCTAGTTAACTAACAGTCAGCCCATGAGGCAAGAAATCCCCCATGATGCAGATACCGTTATCTGACGCAGTCACACTACGGCACAGGAACGTGTTATCTGATTAGGTCATAACGCTTGAGATCTAATTAGACAAGCGACATTCCTCCAGCCCCTGATAAGGCATACGACGTTCTCATAACAAATCAAACCTATGACAACCTGGAAAATCCGTGCGGCCATTGTTTTGATTTCACAGAGAACTTTTGGAAAAGAATGTGCTAACGAGCAAGTCGTATGACATCTTTATTGACGTACCTATGTCCATCCTTACGTCAATCTCGGCACCTTTAAGGTATAAATATTGCCGACCTTGCCCTATGCAAACACACGCGTGGTGACAAGACGGAGCAGCCATACTTGCCGAAGCCGAGAGCAGAAGCAGACCCCGCAGGCAGCAGCCCCGCCTTCCTGACGCGCTGAGAGACGCGCTGCTATCTCAACCCGAGAGACCCAGCACCGGCGCTTCTAGGTAGCCCTCGCAGGCAGCCTGGAATATCGAGAGCAGAGAAAGAGATACCATTCCTCATTCATCCTAAATTCCAGGTACAGAACTGAATAACCCCTCCTAGAGAATTCTTTAGTTATTCACTTGGCAAAAACAAACTTAACTTAAACTGTAACTTTCTATTCCCGCCCACGCATTAGACTTAGGTCAGGTACACGGGGTAGGCGTATTTAGAAACACCAGTTGAGTACGTTTAGTCAAATGTATATGTGTATGTAAATATATTTTAATCATTTTAAACATCATATGGCTCAGAAACCATATCAATGTTTTTACAGTATTATTTTATACTATTGCTTTTAATGTATGCACTTTACTTAACTATAAGTATTGCAATAATATCGATCCATTTCTCTTGTACGAGAAAAGAGACTGATCAATAAATAACATCTTTTATTGAACACGCCCGTCTCTTCCTTTTCTCTACATTCTGATGAGACTAAGAATGCACGTACTGACTGAGTAAAATAATTGCCTTGTTCTCACACGACTCTTGAGATTGACTCTTGATTAGGGGAGAGCAAAGTTGTCATGTTCTATGGTTGTCAGAAACTAAATCCCTTCTTGTCTAATCAGGGGAGGTAATTCTTTCCTGAACATTCGAGAAAGTTTCTAGCGAACTCTGAGCTTAGCTGGCAAACCCAAAAATTAAGTCTAGTATCGACAGTAGTAGACCTAGTTAACGTCTGGCCTAGGCCTTTACTGCTGTAGGTACTATTCCAATGCGCAGAGCCTATTGGGAAGATAGGAACTACACTACATGGCGCCCAACGCGTTTGGA
Organism: Lissotriton helveticus; assembly: GCF_964261635.1. Classification (NCBI taxonomy): domain Eukaryota; kingdom Metazoa; phylum Chordata; class Amphibia; order Caudata; family Salamandridae; genus Lissotriton; species Lissotriton helveticus. The sequence goes on from NC_136059.1 coordinate 1,713,170,220, forward strand.
AAGGGCGATAAAACTAACGTAAGACATTTAGAGTAACTCAGTCGTGCTTTCTCACTCAGACCCCTTTTCCCAAATACTCCAAAGACGTCTGGAGTGGGTGAAAGGTTATTATATCCTCCAAAACCTCGCAGGAGGGAACTCCTATGTATGGTTCTTGGTCTAGTCAACGTTGAAGGATAAAACAGTCCCAGAATATTGTGCATCTAATCTCTGCTTCCATAAGAAACCTGATCTGCAAACAAACATAATACCATCCTGTCTGTAAAATGGCAGAGAGTGATGATGAAAGAGAGGCAATTAGATTAGCCACTGAAATAGCAGATGCTGATGCTACCATGCAAACAGCAGACCCGGATATAATACTCATCCAGGTCGCCAAAAGGAGATCTATAACCTTAAAACTTATAGAAAATGGACTGACACCTAGAGGTGGCACAGTCATATTCGTAATTGAGGCACACGAATATCGGCAGACAGAGGTATACTATACATGGATACATTTTCCAGCAGCAAATGCTGTAACAAAGTACTTCCACTATTACAAAATAGAGGTTCCACCCGACATTTACACTCCTTTCGAGGAGGTGGAAGTACCACTCAAATTCCAAGAGCATTTGCTCTTATTTGATGGCGCCCTAAAACATAACAATCACATTACAAGGCTCGGTCCTTTAGGTAGACCAGGAGCAACGTGGCCGGTCTTAGCCGGATACACACCACATCCAGACATCGACGAGATGCCTGCACCACAGCTGTTAATACAGCTAAAACAATTACTAAAAATTCACAGACAATTAGTTCAGTATGTAATGCGGACTTCAACAATTCAGCCAGCGATCAAACTTCCACAGCTGACCCCTCACCAGGGGAACACAAATAAAATTACACCACAGAACATCCAATCCTGCCTAGGTAAAGTTCCAGCTAAACGGGAACAAATACCATTCTGGTTGGCACAGAAAATAACCCAAATAGAGGCGGTGTTTCCTGACACCACCCCATTAGAAAAACACAGGATTCTGACTATATGTCTCCCAATGGGAATCGCACCACACATTGAGGACTGTGACACTTGGGGTACAGTCTTTGCTTCCATCTATACAAAAACGCACGGTGTTCCATCCATTTCGGTGATACCAGATGTGCTAAAACAAATTCAAGATGAATACGGTCCAGAACCTGCTTTAACTCTTGGTATGAAATTACTGAAAGACTTCAAGCAGGTCTCGGCTATATTATTAGCCAACATAAAAGGCGAAGCAGCAAACGTGGCGATCCGCCAGAGGTTAAAAGAGACAGATATAGCAGACCAACCAGCTGAAATTGCCAGAATCATAGAAAAATCCTATGAAGAACTAGGCAGAGATAGTCTAGGTGGAATACCAGTAAAACCGCAACTGACTACAAGTCCAGAAAAAATGTTTTTTAATAATAATAATAATTCACCAAAAAAGAACTGGGATGGGAACAAACAATCCAATCCTAAAGAAAAGAAATTCCAGTCCAGAGGAAGGTCTCCTAGGCGAAGAGAGAAATCTCCAAACCCGAGACAAAGGTCACCCCAGAGTGACCCCTCTGGGAATAGATATAACCTTAGAAATAGGGATAATATTAAAAAACCTGATAGATATCAAGACATTGATACACGTCCCTCTCAATCTTTTCAGAATTCCTCGCAGAAATCGGAAAGAAGAGGACGATCAGAAGAGCACGCCAAGTCCAAAGACAAGGAACCTGCTCAACTGAAAAAGAAATTACAATTTCCAAAAAAGAAGGTAGCCAGTATCAAGGTAGTTAACAATGCCGAGAATACTGAGGACACAACTGAAAAACGGAGAGTGGGCTCAGACAATGCTAGACAGCGCAGCAGAGGTGAGCATAGCTCGCAAAGTCCTTATGAATCATCTGGAGACAGTGGACACGAATGAATACCTTCAAGTGGAAACTGCAGATACCAGAGTTAGCAAGCCCCACAAAATATACGAGATAACATTACGTATAGAGGGAGATAAGACTAGGAAAATAAGGAGACTATTTTGGGATAACCTCTCCAAGGGCTATGACATCCTTCTAGCTGAAAAAGACTGGCCACCAGAGTTTGTCAGGGAGTGCCCTCATGGCGAAGAAGTAATTATGCCTGCCTTCTCGAATCAAATACCGATTCATAAAAAATACACACTTGCTAGAAAGTGGGCAGTGGCCTTAGCACCTGCTTTATATAAAAATCATGTAGGATGGGATGAGGATTCTCCTCCTCACAAAATCCAGTTAAAATCACAACCAACTGCACAAAGGCAGTACCCAATTAAGCAAGAAGCTAAAAAACAAGTAAATGAAATACTAGATCAGCTAGAATACCAGGGGGTGATTGAAACTTGCACCTCACAAATGAACAATCCTTTGTTTCCGGTCTCCAAACCAGACAATTCATATCGCCTAGTTTTGGATTACCGACACCTTAACACATGTTGCAAAACTTTTGCAGTGCAAAACTCACACAGTGCTGCACTAATGAATAACATAGTGCGCAAAAAATACAAAACTACCTTGGACATCTCCAATGGATTCTTTTGTCAAAATATAGCACCAGAGAGCAGATATTTAACAGCTTTCTCAGTAAATGGCACTCAAAAACAATTCTGTCGGTTAGCCCAGGGGTACAAGAACAGCCCGGGGGTATTCTCAGCGAGAGTAACAGAATTACTACAACTATATGATGATGAAGCATTATCTTATGTCGATGACATTTACTTAACAGATGATGACTTGGAGACTCACTTGAAAAGAGTGAACACCATAATACTTGGTTTCGCTGCAGAGGGTTACAAATTCAACTTCAAAAAGTCCAGAATTGCCCATCTGACGGTCCTATTCTTAGGATATGAGCTATCAAGTGAAGGTAAAAGCCTGGCAGACAATTTCCTAGAGAAATGTGCCGTTATCCAAGCTCCTAAAACACTAAAAAACCTACAGTCAATTTTAGGCTTCCTAAATTTCGGAAGAACATACATTGCAAATTACGCAGAAAGGGTGAAACCCCTTTACGATCTAATTAAACCAGACTTTAAAAGATCCAGTTGGACTCAAACACACACAGAAATTTTGAGATCCTTACAAACAGACATGCTAATTAAGACAAAATTAGAAACCCGTGATAATACACGCAACCTTGTGATCCGAGTCATCCCAGGGAGATGCGGATTCACATACCTGACCTCTAATGAGGGAGAAAAGGTACCAATTGCATTCAAATCACACTTGTACACAAAAGCTGAACAGAGATTCAGCAACAAAGGAAAAATTGTTCAAGCAGTTCAAACCGCAATAGCTAGAGAAAAAGACATAGCTGACGGTAGACATATCACAGTCAGAACAGCTGAATCAGCTTTTGAGGCATTAACAACACCGTGTAATTTACCATCAACAACATTGGATCCAGAATGGATACAATGGGTGAATTGAATCACAACGGACAAAGTATACTACTACTTTGATCCAGAACTAGAAGAATTAAAAAATCTAAAATATGAAAAGACGTATCCTCTGCCAATCGACATTCTGCCTCTACGACATTACGCCTGTGTAATCTATACAGACGGACATGCTCAACCCTCCGTTTGGGGAGAACAAGCATACAACCCCACATGTGAGATTACAAAAGAAGTGTGGCACGGAGGTAAACTAAGACCTCTATTAACAAAATCACACTCAGTAGAAACTAATTCAGAACTACAAACTGAAATAATAGCTTTGAAAATGGCGCTAGATAATGCGGATCGCGAATTCCCGACACTTATAGTGTCAGATTCATATTTCTGCGTCAAAGCATATAACAAGGATTTGCAGACATGGATTCAGAACGGTTACAAAGATGACACAGATGCACCAATAAAGCAGAGACTGCTCTGGGAACAAGTAGCTCTTTTGAAAAAAGAACTACCAAAGACTCACGTGACACACTCACTGAGTCACCAGCGTGATGGCGTTCACGTTGTAGGGAACTCATTGGCTGAAACAGCCGCAGCGGCAGCCAGTAAACCGGCTCCCGTAGATCGAAAAAAGCGTACATTAAAATACATTGACGGCGAAACATTGCTGGCGGTGAAAACGTCATCAAAAGGCGACTGCTCAGCGTTACCGATCAACTATCCACTCAATTATACATACATAATCGATGCAAACTCCGTCCCTTTTGCTCGAATCCCTAGAGTGGGGGATAGAGTGATTCCAAACATGGACAGGAGAAACTTGTTAATCGCAGACGCACACATGGGCGAGGGTCTCAGACACCTTAAATTAAAAGATTCTCTGGAAGAATTACAATCACGGTACTGGTGGCCAGGCATGAGCCTGCACTACACCATGTTTGTAAAAAACTGCCCAAACTGCAACAGAGATCGCAGTGGGGAGAGAAGCAGTTTAATACCTCGTCGTAGCAAGGCAGATAATATTACCAACAAAAAGAATGGCTTGCGATTAACATACACAGGCTAGTTCCACTTATCATGTAGATCCACAGCACTCGGCTGACGTCCGGACTGTTATACAAGATTTGCGAGTCTAAATGGCATATACGCTAAGAGCATGCTACGTTCGACCATTTCTTTCACTCAGGCAATCCAGCCTGGGGGGGAAACATGGCCAAATGAGCACAGCCCAGCGGGAATCTTCTCACTTCCTTCCTGAGGGTATGGGATGGTGTAAAGAAAAAACCAAGGCAGAAAGCAATCTATAATGGAAAGGACATTAGGTTCGGGAGCTGGGTGGGTCAAACATCTAATAAGTGTCCAACGTAGTCTAAATAACTTGCCAAGAAATTCTCTGAAGGGATTCAGTCCGTACGAATTATTATTCGGAACTAGGATGTTGATCTCTGACCTTGATAGTCAGACTTCAGTGGTAATAGAAAAAACCTTTGATGTCAAAGACCGTTTGGCTATTTTACAGGACTTAAACAAAACAAGAAAAGACCTGAGCAACATACAGTTGAAACAACAGCCAACAACCACTGAAGAATCACCACCTGTCCCAGCAAGACCTGTCTGGATTCCAAAAGTCGGGGATCTAGTCAGGGAAAAGATCGCGGTAAAGAAGGAATTTGGGCCTTCTTACAGAAAAGCAGTTCCTGTCTTGTCTGTCAACGGGACAAGATCAGTTGTACTACCGCCACTTGCTGGAAAAAAGGAGAACCGAGTTGTATCCATCGACCTGGTAAAACCACAACATGTGGCCGATAACAAACAGTAGGCCAAGTGGACTCCCAATAAGTAGCAGAACACCAAGGTTTGCTACCAGTACAGAGGTCCTATCAAAGAGGCTCATCACATTCGAAACGCCTACAGAAGAACAACAAGGACTATGCAACAATGCAATAGAACTAAGACCTCTGAAAACCCAAATAAAAACATTTAGCAGAGACACACCAATCTATACTGAAGTACCAAGTGACAATGCAAAAAACAAGAATCCTGAACCAATTGGAACAATTGACAGAACTGCATCTGGTTACTTCATCAACTTCGATGATTCCTCTGAAGGTTTCAGCGAACAAAAGACACAGCCATCATCAAAATCCTTTAAAGACAAAGCTAAGGAACTTTTGAAACAACTGAAAGAAACATATCTGGTTTCTCCATGGATTGAATTTTGGGTGGGTTTTGGTGCATTTATCCTCATACTTTGGCTCATCATGGTATTTACCTTGGGACGCTTCATTGAGGGAAAATATGCTAAAATGGACACAGCAAGTCAGAACATCAACTTGGTCCTCAAACCACACACATCTTCACACGTCGAGAAACGAGAACTTTCTTCAGAACTTTCTTCAGCCAACTTCACAGCAATTCCAATACCTGGTGGGGTAGCCTGGGACAACACTGACTATGAAATTTATGGTCCGGTCGAGATCCTGAAATATCCACACCAAATCAAGATCTCCTTGAGTGACTTTGCAAAACCAAACTCATTTGCTGATGATTGGGACTTCGAAAGTATTAACAACATGATGTCTGACTTAGTAATGTCTGCTAAATTTACAAAACATGATTATTTGCAAGGTTCTACAAATTATGATAGTATGTATTGCTATAACCATTATGGTAACCATTTCTTGCATAAATCTGCACAACCTAGAAATGTTTTAAATTATAATCAATGGGAACATTGTGCTACACCTCCAAAAGGGAGCTCTAGAACCGTTTATGACAAATATTCATATTTTTCAGGTTTTAACATAACTAATGCTGAAACATTTTATTACAAATTGTCAAACAAGACAGGGATGAAAACCATGATAACCAACACGAAATTGATATATTCAGATTCATTCTTTGAAAAAATGAATACTTTTGGATTTGATTATTGGGACAAAAATGTTGATTTGAAAAGTGTTTGGGGTACAAAAGAATGGCAAGTACAGGGTATAGAAGCTTTGTTTAGAGCCTGCATGATCCCAGAACAAATGATATTTTTAAATGACACTGTTCAACAAACCACCTGTCTTGGCTTAGCCAAAATCAAAGATTTAAATAACCTGTCTATTCCAAAGCCAACAATGTTTAGCAATAACTCTGATACAGATGAAGGAATAGACATAAACCATATACTTAACCAAAACAGAACACATCCTGATTGGAAACAATGGTTGATCTGGCCCACAGATACAAATAACTGTCAAGATAGATTCCTGAATAAAACACAGGGTTTCAAAATGACCAGGCCAGACCCTAGATATCCCCAAAGACATCACCCAGGGATAATAACAACCTACAGTGTGGGCAAATTATGCCTTCAATGGCTACAAACTTCCACACTGCCTGAAATTAAGCAACACCTAACTTTACTTACTGATGGTGCTGACTTGCGTGATTTCATACTGGGACCACGCAAACAGCGTCAAAAGCGTTTCATAGCAGCCTCTGTATATGCAGCATACAATGAGGCCTGGAAGGTTACTCAAATTGAAACAGCAGAGAGAATACGTGAAATTGATCGTATTAATTTGGAAAAATCACTTTCTGTAGTGGACAATGGGTTAATGACTCTGTCCTCCAGAATATTTTCATTGGACAGCATTGTGTCTTCAGCAATCGATATATTATCGCAAGACTTACTGTTATTACAACATGGTCAGTCACAATTGCGCTCTATTGTACAGCTTGGCTGGACGTTACAAAATCTGCGTTCAGGCTATGTGCCTTGGCGTTTAATCAACACAACGTCACTATTCCAAATCTTTAACCTTACTGATAGACAAATCGGTATGGCGCAGAAGGGTGCTGATTATACAATCTTGAGCATTGAAAAACAAGAAAGATTACCAATGACAATGTCAGAACGACCTGTCAGTGAATGGATAATCCACGGAATCATAAATATTCCAATCTCAACCTTCAGGTTTCAATACTGCCAAAAATATATACAGGCTGGCATGTACGAGAAATTGGGAAAGGGGTACCTTAAAACAACTTGGAACCTGCCCTATTCACATGCATGTGTCAGTAACAAAGGACAGAAAGTGTTTCTTAGTGGCAACAATTGTGCTATGTCACTAAGCGGCACGCTTCTGTGTAACGGTATTAGTTTGCACGGAGCCTGTGAAGGGAATTCATACAACCTTTCATGTCACCAGCAAGGCGCACCTGCAACTGAAATAGAACCATTCTTTCAAAGACTCTATAATGGGAGTTACATTCTTATTGTAGACCGCAGATGTTGTAGTCTTATGCCCGGGACTCCTTATCTCGTCACCACGACGGCGAAGGTCAAGTGCTGTGGACGTTCTTTGTTCCCCAGCTCCTTACCAGACAGGGAGGCAAGGGCATGGCCCGGTTTGAAAATTACTTCTATTCGAATAGACACTTTAAGCAGAATGAAAACAGTGCTTCTTCAGACGCCTACAAGGCTCACGTCATCTAAAGAAACGTATGATCTACAAGTCGCAAGGACGACTGCAGAGATACATACATTATTATCAACTAATTCCCCCGTACATTTCGCGGAAATCCTGAGCGAAATCTTAAATATTTCTGATACCACTGGGGTCTCAAAGGTATTTAAGACAGTATTTTCGATGGCATTAACACCATTCAAAGCCATACTGGGTATTTTTCCAGATTTCGTCCATTCGATTTTTGGCGGACTTCCCCTGATCCTGGGACTAATTGCAGGAATCCTATTCCTAGTCCTTATTTTTCGTTATGGCAACCCATGTCACAGATCAAACTCTCGCGACAATGGAAGATACCATCCTAGCCATTGGATACCGGGACCGGATATCAAAAATCCTGGGACTCTCCCGGCTTAGAGACCTGAACATGACTTGGTTTCTATCATTTCGACCAATGTGGCAAAGGTGTGTTTTACCTGTACTAAGGTGTCTGCTATGCGGAGAAGAATGCGTGTTAGACACCTGTCTGACGCTACAATCGGATGCGCCGGTGGATGCAGATACACTGTTGGTTCCTACCAAGGTTCACGCACTGTGCTGCCCTCAAAGGCTGCCAATTCTGATGACGGCATTCCTGGAATCTTCACCACTACGATTGAAGAGTAGTGAAGTTCAAGATGAAAGCAGCATCGAACAGGTACGACCTTCTGTCAGCAATGCAAATCAGAATGTCAATGGAGACAATCATGCGCACGAATGCATGGTTACCCCTATTTCCGACTTAGTGGAACTTTCCCATGAAGCTGTTGACAGTTTTTTCGAAAGCCTGAATGATATGATGTTCTCTCCGGAACAGAAATAGAGACTTTTGAGTAAACTCGCACACGGCGTTCCCTGAATTCGGCCTTCAACCTTTAAAAATAAAGTCACATGAACAATTACAATCCAGTTCACGGACAGCAACTTTTTTCAGCAAGCCCTTAAAATATTTTTCTATATATTTTTTCCCCGGGACACTGATCTTCTGCTTAAAGTAAGAAACTATTCCTAGAGAACTAAGATTTCTATTTTAGATACTTTATATAGACTTTAGCTGCCCGCTGGTATGTTCACAAATATTTTATTATGTGATGAAATGGTCTCGACCTTCCTTTCTGTATAGCTATATTAAGAGCCATTTCATGTGTATTTCTCATATACCAAAAAGCAATAATGCATAACAATGCGTGTTTACTTTTGCATTTAATTCATAGCTTAAGTGCATACAATATATATGACTGCAATTTTTCAGTATATTTGAAATTTTCAAAATGCATTTATGTATTTTGGGGTGGTAAGGTATACACTATACTCTATAGTATGTTGTACTATGTTATACTATGCATAGATTAGTAGATATGACCATAGTTAGCGTGGAGTGGGTGTCGTGTATTTCTATAGGTTCTGAATCGATCCCCCTATTCCTGACCCTATTCTGGTTAAACTACCTAGCTAGTTAACTAACAGTCAGCCCATGAGGCAAGAAATCCCCCATGATGCAGATACCGTTATCTGACGCAGTCACACTACGGCACAGGAACGTGTTATCTGATTAGGTCATAACGCTTGAGATCTAATTAGACAAGCGACATTCCTCCAGCCCCTGATAAGGCATACGACGTTCTCATAACAAATCAAACCTATGACAACCTGGAAAATCCGTGCGGCCATTGTTTTGATTTCACAGAGAACTTTTGCAAAAGAATGTGCTAACGAGCAAGTCGTATGACATCTTTATTGACGTACCTATGTCCATCCTTACGTCAATCTCGGCACCTTTAAGGTATAAATATTGCCGACCTTGCCCTATGCAAACACACGCATGGTGACAAGACGGAGCAGCCATACTTGCCGAAGCCGAGAGCAGAAGCAGACCCCGCAGGCAGCAGCCCCGCCTTCCTGACGCGCTGAGAGACGCGCTGCTATCTCAACCCGAGAGACCCAGCACCGGCGCTTCTAGGTAGCCCTCGCAGGCAGCCTGGAATATCGAGAGCAGAGAAAGAGATACCATTCCTCATTCATCCTAAATTCCAGGTACAGAACTGAATAACCCCTCCTAGAGAATTCTTTAGTTATTCACTTGGCAAAAACAAACTTAACTTAAACTGTAACTTTCTATTCCCGCCCACGCATTAGACTTAGGTCAGGTACACGGGGTAGGCGTATTTAGAAACACCAGTTGAGTACGTTTAGTCAAATGTATATGTGTATGTAAATATATTTTAATCATTTTAAACATCATATGGCTCAGAAACCATATCAATGTTTTTACAGTATTATTTTATACTATTGCTTTTAATGTATGCACTTTACTTAACTATAAGTATTGCAATAATATCGATCCATTTCTCTTGTACGAGAAAAGAGACTGATCAATAAATAACATCTTTTATTGAACACGCCCGTCTCTTCCTTTTCTCTACATTCTGATGAGACTAAGAATGCACGTACTGACTGAGTAAAATAATTGCCTTGTGCTCACACGACTCTTGAGATTGACTCTTGATTAGGGGAGAGCAAAGTTGTCATGTTCTATGGTTGTCAGAAACTAAATCCCTTCTTGTCTAATCAGGGGAGGTAATTCTTTCCTGAACATTCGAGAAAGTTTCTAGCGAACTCTGAGCTTAGCTGGCAAACCCAAAAATTAAGTCTAGTATCGACAGTAGTAGACCTAGTTAACGTCTGGCCTAGGCCTTTACTGCTGTAGGTACTATTCCAATGCGCAGAGCCTATTGGGAAGATAGGAACTACACTACAACATCTCAAATGACATCACTGATGACATCACTGATGACATTACTGAGCACATCACTGATGACATTATTCATGTGATAATACGATGAACCTCTTCAGACTCTAATATAACCTTAGATAAACTCAGTGTAAACAGACACTCACAGACTGTCACTCATCCATGGAGTTACTCACACACCTACTCAGTCATGCAAAGAATCAATCACACCTCCATTTTCTCAACTATACAGTTATACACACCTTACTTATTCAAACATATACTAACACATATTTACTCTCTTATACAATCACTGATACAAGTTCACAATGATCCATACAGCCACTCACACATTCACTAGCTCTTATGCACAGTTATTTATATATGTCAACTCTCACATGTACTGTGTTTTACATATGTACTTACTTTGACATGTAGCACTGAGATATCCATTCACTCACCAATACACTCATGCACACAGTCAACCGCCCATACAGCTGTTTCCACAAGCACTTTTGAACCCATACATCTAGTGAATCAACTGCTCACACATCTATGCACAGAGTCATACACCTCCCAGACACCCACACACACACTCACTCTCCCATACTAATACTTGGGCAACCAATCAATAACCCATATAGTTACTCATATAGCTACTGATCAACACATGCAGCAGTTTACAGAACAACAGACATAATGATGCACAAATTAAGACACTTTAGTCACTAACCCATGCACTCAGTGAGACACATTTAATCACTCACTCATACAGTCAGTCATGCACCTACTAAAGCCTTCATCCAAACACTTATACATCCACTCATTCTTCAATATGTAAGACATATTTTAACTTTACAGAAATACACAGTCACTGGATGTTGTCATTAGTGATGTCATCAGTGATGTCATTTGAGATGTTATCAGTGATGTCATCAGTGATGTCACTGACCATGTCATGAATGATGTAATATGTGACATGATCAGCAGTGGATTGCGGGTGCGCGATATATAGTTAGTACAACTAACTATATATGCGAATTTCAATGGTTTTGTGTGAGTAAAATAAGGTTTTGTAAATGCTAATTCCTAACTATATATGGTCTATAACCTATGGTTTTTTCAGTGAATATATATATATATATATATATATATATATATATATATATATATATATATATATATATAAAACATAATTAAACTTTACGGAAGCACACAGTCACTGGATGATGTTATCAGTGATGTCATTTGATATATCATCAGTAATGTCACTGACCATGTCATGAAGGATGTAATATGTGACGTCATAAGCAGTGCATTGCGGGGTTACGAGTTATAGTGAGCTGCACTAATTATATGAGCCAAATTTCTCTGGTTTTGTACGAGTGAAATTCCCCACCTTAAGATGTGCCACAAGGCGCGTTTGCAGAGTATTACTAGGAGGGGCCGTGGCCTCCGGCGTAAGGCCGGCTTTTTTTTAAGAAGGGGGCAATGTGGCCCCAGTTCTTTTTCTTCTTTCTAGGGCCCTGGGGACCCCATCCTCCAGGGCCTGAAAATTTTTTTAAAAAACGGGAGGTGGCCATGTGGCTCCCATCCAGAGGCCAATTATGGCCCCAGGGACACCATCCTCCGGGGCCTGGCCACCCTGTTTATTTATTATTTTTTAGTTGGGAAGGGGACCGCCATGCTCCAGCCCTGTCATAGCAAACAGCAGGGTCAAGAGGTGGACACAACGGGACACTGCAGGAGCCGGCCTTGGGGTGTGGTGGTCCCCCAGGCCACCAAGGGCTCTAGGAGGGGGGCCGTGCAAAGCCCCAGGGAGGTGGTGGTCCCCAGGTCTCGGTGGTCTGTAACGGACCCCCGCATTTGCATTATTAGTGCCCTGGGTAGGTGGCAGTCCCCTTGGCATGTAGGGGTCTCAAGCCCCCCACACCAGTTTATTTTAATTTTGAAAAAAATATCCCCGGCATTGGCAGTCCCCAGGGCTGCTATGGGGCCGTGTGCCACGTGAATATTTTTGAAGAACCCCGGGGGTTGGTAGACCCCAGGGCTTGGGGGGTGTCTAAGAGGTCCCCCACACATTAAAAAAGAAGCCCCATGGGGTGGTGGTCCCCGGCACTGCTTGAGGGCCGAGTGCACTCCCGCATAGTATAAAAAGCATAGCCGTGGGTGTGGAGGTCTCTGCGGCTGCAGGGGGGCCATGTCCCCTGTGAATATTTTAGAAAAGCCCCAGGGGGTGGCAGTCCCTTGGGCTTGGGGGGCCTTGGAGGCCACCAACACTTTAAAGAGGAAGCCCTGGGGGGTTGTGGTCATCGGGGCAGTGGGAGGACCGAGTGCCCTCCCTCATAGTATGATCTGCATAGACCCGGGGGTGGTTGTCCCCGGTGCTGCGGGGGCCCCCACTACATAAATAAATGACTCCGGGACTTGGCGCACCCGGGGGGGCTTTAAAAAAAGAAGCACGGAAGACCGCGCTTTGCTTTTTAAAATTTTCACCGGATTTACGTGCCAGCAGGCCATCGCCCACATTTTTTGAGAAAAATGCCTTTATGGGCCTGGGGGTCCCCATGGGACCCCCCTGACCAGGCCTGGGGGGCCCGGGTGTTTTTTACCCTGCCCCCTTTTATTGTTTTTTATCTTTCTGCTTACCTTTTCTTTCTCCCTGGGTCTGAGCACAAGATGGCTGCCAACACTTCCGGGTTTGAAGTGAAGCTAGTGCTCGGGAGTGTTCACGAACCCACCGCTTCCCTAGATATTGAAACTTTTTATTTTTTTAACATCTCAGGAACTACTGAACGGATTTACACCATTTTAAAATGAGACTTTGAGCTACTGGCAATGTAAATAACAAACCCTTTAGCTATGTGTTGGTTTTTAAAAACAGATAAGTAAAAGGCATTGTCATTTACACTGCCAATAACTTAAAATGTTGCAAATGGTAGACCTATTGCATTGCAAATGCTTGTTTGTAGGGGAAGCGGAAGACATACAACTGTCATTTACAATGCCTAGAAACCACAGCGTGCTGCATGACAGGCTGTATGCAAAGCTATTGCTGTGGTGTGTCCCTGTGCAAGTTGAGTCTGGGAACCAAATTGTGTGCGATAGTACACCCCAGACCTGAAAGACACCCCTTAGCCCACTGTCACCCAGCCCGCTGTGTTTCCTTTCGCATGGGGCAGGAGCATGTAGTATATAATCTCTACATCCATTCTTTACACGAAAACACTTCAGTCACTTCAGAAACATGTAGCTCCGTGTAAAAAATGAGCACAAGGCGCTAGATTGGCTAAGTGCTCGCATTAACCTAGATGTGTAACGCTGCCCTGAAAAGGTGCAGCTTCTACTAAAGCAGACTCTGAGTTGGTACAGAAAAAGTAACCATCTGAAAGGGTTAATCTTCCTGCACAGCTTGAGTTTGAGCCCGAAAGGATGCAGCTGAACCTTAGGAGTGGAGGGGGGAGGAGGAGGAAGAGCCTGGGAGGGCTGGTGTTAAAAACAAAAAAAACACAGACCCTCGGGGTGTGAGAAACGTTACGGAAGTTTGGATGTTGCTTGTTTAGGGACTGGTGGGTGGAGGAATTTATCATAGTGCTAGGTGGGGGTTGGGATTTTTGCTAATTGTTTTTTGGTGAGAGTTGTCTGCGAGGCGTGGTAGACTATCTGTAGCTGGATGTGGATGTAGGCCCAGGACATTCTTCTCTGACACAAGTTGGTTTTCTATTTTAAAAATACACACAAGCATTTGTTGTCGCAAACAGAATTTAGCACATGCATCTCGGATAAATGCAATCTGTACACGCAGCAGCCAAACACAGCATGGCCAAATCGATGCTTCAATACGGCGTTCGATAAATAGTATAGCGTACGTTAAATTTCGCTTAACATTTCATTTGGATAACACCAACATGTATTGTTTCCAGCACACAGCTACATAACGACTAAAAACTGCCCTTGTAAGATCAGTATAAATGAAAAAGTTATTTGTAGATTCATGGAGTCATAAATGGCATTAATCCACGTTTAACCAAGTCACAGGGCATGGATATTTAAAAGAGCTTTCCTAATGCCGCAATCAGCTACATTTTGTGCAGTGAGATGTGATGCACAAAGTGTGTATGTATTGGCCTAAATAGTGAATAAAAACGAGGCGTGACTTACATGAAAACAAAGCATCTTCGGACAAGGCGACTACAGAATGCAAACTGTATGTGAAGTTCAAGCATCCAAACAAAAAGAGGCCACACCTTCGGAGTTCTGAGCCAGGCAGCAGAACTACAACGTGAGAAGCAATAAAGGAGTCTCTCTGGAAAAATTACATAAAGCACCGCAGAGTGAGGGAGTGAGCCCTCTTCCTCCTCCTGACAGGGAAACTGAAAGCCGCGATGCGCACGCTGTCAGCCTCCGAGGACAGGAGATGTGCACGCCACCTCCTGTCTCCCTTAGGGACAGAAAGCGGCAGCAATAGAGTCTCGCAAGCGAAGCAGCGCATGCGCTGCGTTCACTAGCAAGACCTAAAAAGGATTCTTTCTGAACCAAGGGCTACCTTTTGCCAAATTTGGTGTAATTCCGTTCAGCAGTTCGGGCAATAGCCATGTCTAAAGTTTCCTATGGAAAATAACATGGGGAAAACAAGTTTTGGTATCCCCTTTTTTCTCTGCCCCCGCTTGGCGAATCACCCCAAAACTTTTCAAACAGGAGCAGACCAGAGCGGGCCACTAGTTTTGAGAATTTCGCAAAGATTCGTCAACTGGCGCCAAAGTTATTGGAAAAACAAAAAATGCTTTTCCTATGGAAACTAGGTCCTAACTATAACTCCCTACTATATATATATATATATATATATATTATATATATATATATATGTGTGTAAAAAAAAAAAAAATATATATATATATATATATATCGAAGTACAATTCCTGTCCGCCAATACCACCGCGGAACCAAGCAGGTGCGGACCTCTTCCCCCAACAAAGAATTCACGTACAATGACGGGCCACCAACACACAGGATTGTGTGAGCAGTATTTCAATTGATTTGCATGTTCTAGGACGATTGTCCTCCATGACGCGTTTCGCTTCGTGAACGGAGCGTGATCACGGAGCGAAACATATTGATATATTTATATATTTATATTTATGTATATGTATACAGAAAATCCCTGTTGGGGATTTCATACTTTCGAGAGCTTACTTGTTACATTTGGTTGAGCAAGTGAAGCCTTTGTAATGTTTTATGTTTTCTCATGTTTTCTGGACATAAATGCACATAGTTATCCCACAGGGAATGGAAAGTGACATGTTTGAAACAGAATAAACCTAGCAGTGGTTTCTCTCAGCACTTTTTGGCTACATGCACATAATTGACACGAAGGTCGTGCAAACATTCCATTTGTGTTCTAATCACATTTTTGCACCTGAAAGCAAGCTTCACTTCTCCAAAGAAATTTTTTGTTGCAGTAATTTGATTCTTTTAAATTCTGTTTGATACAAGGTTTGTATTTTATCTCATTTAGTGCATGCAGCAATTCTTTTGCAATTATTTTACAATGCTAATATTAATAAATCATTACACACCATAAGCAACTCCTACATGTTTTATCCATACACGTACAACAGAGCTGTTCCCTGTGAATGGCTCTACTGCTAGTGGCTGGCTAGTGTTGCAGTAGATGGAACTATTGGTGCTGGCAACTTCAATTCGCCTCACACACACTAAAGATTTATAGGTGTCTCTTCTGCACAGCTCAGAAAAATACCCAGTCCCCTCTGATACCTCCATTACATAAACTTGAGCCTTCAGTTCCCACACTAGAGCAGTGTAGGATTCAGTTGTAATGCCCTTGTAGCTTACAATGTACATTGAATACATTAGCAACCACATGGATTCAGAAAATCAAAAGGGAAGTCAATAGAGGAATAGAAATTCTGAAGAAGGTGCCTGTCTTTCAGAGACAAGTTTCCATTGGCCTAAGCCACGCACCATGGACCATAAACATGAAGGAATTCACATTAAGGGGAACTGAGCAGCCAGTTTTGCTTTAGTGTAGATGCATATTATACCTTTCTAAGGATTTCTAACCAAGATCGGTACAGATATTTTAACAGTGATTGAAACAACATCAAAAGGAGCAGAGTCGTTGGACCACTCCTACGCCTTCACTTCACAGAAAACACGCTAATAGGTTTTAAACCATGAGTGAAAAGGAAACATGCTTTTAGATGAGCAAGCTACATTAGACTTAATCACGGCAGCTCAGGTGGGCAAATGCTATCTGCACATGCTGACAAAAAATCTGCAGTGTCAAAGCTAAAGCACCGAAATTGGTTTCTATGATAGCCATCCTCAATAAAACAAACCAGAGGAGAGATAAATATGTGCAGTGTTGTAATATTTTTGTCAGCAATTGACTCATTTTATTTTTGGAATACCAGTGCAGACCACCCGCACTATTTTTATTACCCTTTCGTGGCAATCTTTCCTTGGCCAATGTCTGGGCTAATCACAGATGTAACTAATTTAATTTCATATTAGTTTCTGCTGATTAATGCTCCAGATTCTTATGAGTTTGTGCCACAAAGAAAGGCTGATATCCTTGAGCGGTTGAAAAGACTTGCAGTATCACAGCCACTGGATCAGTTTTTATTCTTCTCATTCAGAAAATGCTCCTGGGTTCACCTTAACTGCCTACAGGGATGTGATGTCTGCTATGGGTGTGTATCTGCAATTCACCAACCTATTTCTACAGATAAGCACTTGGTTAGGTGAGCAAGCTTTGGTGTGCTCAACAAGTCTTGACCGTTGGGGTATTAAATGCAGGACTGAGTTGGTTGCATAATCTGTCTAGAGAGCATTAAATATTTTGCTTAGAGGAGTAATAGGTGATTGCACTACGGAGTACATACCTGAGCCTGATCTCCATGGGAAGGTGGCAGAAATAAAATTGTCTGACCCAGAAACTAATTGAAAGCTGTTCCAAAACATTAAGAAATGTCAGAACTAAAGTATCCAATGAGATGCATTGCAACTCTGTCACATGTGAAGTTAAGGTTTCCAAATCTACAGACGAGTGTCTCATCAAAGAGCGAAAAAAGATTCCAGATGAACATCGGTATGTTTATGTTAATATTTGTTAATACAAAGTCGATGTACACCATGATATATGTACATATAATAACGAACTTGCATTGCCATTGTTGAATTCACGCGATATAACCTCCCCCTCAGCCCGAGTCAGAAATACATTGTCAGGCAGGCACTGTGACCTAGGCCCAAAGCAACTGATTGACAAATCATGGGTGAGGGGGACACGTAAACCTTAGACATAGGCACGAACAGGAAAACCCAGGATGATCCCACAGATAGGCAGTGACACCACAATGTTCTCAGGGGATTGGCCCTCCCAATAAACACGTTTGGCCGGAGGGTCACACATTTACAAAACACCTTAAAGATAGGTGCCACACTAAGTTAGGAACAGTCAGCCAATCAGAACACAACATGCACACAACAATCAGTGATCATGCACTCCCCATGTTGGACATCTGGACAAGTGCCCACTAGCTCAACATTGTGTCTACTCAGGATCGAGACCCATCTGTGTTTCTTATCGAGTGACCAGATTTATGACTCGATGACTAGGCCCAGACTCCTGTTCTAAACAGAATGCACACATTGTTTTATTACACTTTGTGAAATGTTTAAAAAGATGGCCAAACCCAATGTACCTTGAGGCAGTCTTCAAAGACAGTCTTCAGACCCTGACTCTGTTTCCTGCTCTCTGGGCTGCTGCGTTTAATTAAACCAACTTTTCTTGTTTTAACAAATGCCTCTGATCCTGAATTTTTGCAAAGTAAATTCATATTCAAGCAATATAAGCCATCTTACAGATCACTCATTCCAGTTCCTGGAGTAGAAAGCAAATAGACATAATCCTGCTTCCACTGCTTGATACTAGGAACAACAATATGGTGTCCCTCGATCACATTAAAAGCATCATGTGTTCATTTCTGGTCAACAGAAACCCTTTTGACATGTTGGTGTCTACAGAATACAACCTCTTGGTCTCTCCCTGCTCTGGATGGACTACGCGAGCAGAGTACAGTGATTCTGGTATCCTGAGTCCCATTCTAAGGACTAGATTCAACAGATTAACCTGCTGCAGCAATTTCAACATTCTACACTCTCAACTACTGCTCTGGTTTAACAGGAACTTCAGCATGAGTCAACATCAATGATGTCTTTCTGAGAAACAACTCTTTATGAAAATAAATATGACTTTCACACAGAGGACTTTTCACCATAATCCACAGTCACCCCTTCAAAATGTTTTTTCATATCACTGGGTTTATGACCAGCACCTAATACCACTGTGGTCCTGTGTTTGGTTCACTAACAGAGTGTTTCTTTTTCATCATGTGACTGACACTGCTGACTGTTGTTCTACAGCTACTGAATGGATATTCCGTCCCTGGGGGAACTGTTAAACAAATCATGGCTCTAGAACTTCAGCTGCATTTCACATCCCAAAGAACTTGACAAGATCTTTACACTGCCAACATTACAGCTTATCCTGTGCCTGAGGGCATAGTTTGGGAAAGGGTTCCTCATTAAGTTATGGGACCCACTGAGACATTGGAATTGGCATATGTGTTGAAAGTGTTAATGAATCATGTAATAACTCCTGATTCCTTTTCACATAAGTTCCTCAGTTACTTCATATGAGTTATGCAATATCACTATTCAAGTATAACTGAATTTTAAATTTGTTATCACAAGTGACAAAATAGTTAAATATCACATTTTGTCCAAGCAAATGCTTTAGAACATTTACAGCCAGATTCATCATCGGCATGTTTTGCGAGTCTGTAATAGTGAATAATAAGGAATCGCTATTACAGACTCGCAAAACGGGATTCATGTAGGAATCGTAATATTTATGCGATACCTACAGCTTCCTTATTTGCGATTAGCTAATTGCTAATCGCAAATAAGGAATAACTCCCCATTCATTCCCATTCATTCCTATGGGCCTAAAGGCCTATAGGAATGAATGGGAAGACATATCAATGTGCGAATCGCTATTGGCGATTCGCATTTTTATTTTGCGATTTCAAGGGTGCAGGGGTGTCCAATGGACACCCTGTTGCACCCCTGAAATGACATTGGATGCTGGTGTTACGCACACACATGTCCTTGGGACATGTGTGTGTGTAACATACAACTTAGAAAAATGCACTTAAGTGCATTTTTCTAAGTTTCCGCTATTTACCACGAGGTTTGACTTCGCAGTAAATAGCGGCGCACATTTGCGAATTCGCAATTTTTAAATGTTTCATGAATTGCATTTAAGGAATCTCAAATAGAGATTCCTTAAATGCAATTCCTCGCAAATTTGCGAATTCTATAATTGCGATTTTTGCATTTAGGATGATGAATCCCAAATGCAAAAATTGCGCTCGCAAAGGGCCAGATTCTCAGAATCTGGCCCTTTGCGAGCCGATTTCACTTTGATGAATCTAGCTCATAATTTCTTGTGTCAAACACCACTTGACCAGGTGAGATAAACCTGCCTTGAAGTACCTTGCACTTTCTTAGGTCAGCTCCTTTTAGGCAAATCAGATATACTTTCTTGTACTGAAGCAATACTCACACTTGAGTCAAGTTTGAATTTACGACTTGGGACTTTGGGATTTTGATTACAACAAATTACTGATTGATTTGTCTGTTCTAAATTACAAAGACATATACTGTTTTCATAATTGTGGTTATTATGAAATTCACAAAAGCATTAGGGTCCTGAGAAATATTCAATTAATCACCTCATACACAATAGGAACACTACAAGGCCGTGCACATAAATAAACATAAAACTTTCAGGGACAGGTTTTATATTCAAGGTTGCTGATGCGTCAAGCACATCTGCTTTTGGCTACACGCAGAAAACAGAGAATCTTCAGAGAAATGTGATTAAACAGGATTAACACTCACAGACTCTGCACATTTTGTTGAAACTCTTACTATCAAATGCTGCAAGCATTGGAAAGAAAACATTACTGATAGTAATTTAACTGAAACAATTCAGAATGTTGTTTTCATTTTGACTGTATTCAGAATGGCATTTTCAATTTTACTGTATGTGAATTTAATGTAAAGCTTTATTACTTAAAGATAGGTTCAAGTGCTACTAGGCAATGATTTACTTGGTATTATCCCTACATGTTAACTGTCCAAAACCAAATGAAATTGTTGTTGTATTATTTTATTTTTTCTTGTAAATAAGATTGTTTTGAAAGTGTGCCTTGTCAAAGAAATAGATTTCATATATTATGCCCATTTGCATATCAAAAAACAGCATGTTACCACAACTTCTATTTTCTTTTTTAAACAAAAAACATGGTTTGCAGGTGTCTACAGAGAAGCGGTGCCACAAAGTGACATTCTAGTTTCAGGGCAACTATAGGTCAAATGTAAAAGGAAATGATTGAGCGTGGAGTGTCACTGAATTTGGCAGCGCTGCGCTCCAACATTTAAAAAACACAGGAATGCACCATATTTACAACACTACGGCACATCCCTATGATTTCCCTAATGTTGGCGCTACAATTAGCTGTCTAGTGCCAATGCAGGCACCTTACACCATAGTGAAGGGTGCCTGCCTTGCACTGATGATTGTTTATGTGCAGGAAGGTGTCCCTTCTTGCACATAAACAATCAATAATGGTAATTTGTTACTTCTATGTGTGCTGCAGAAAACAGCACACAGAGAAAAAGCAAAATTGAGGAGTAATAATAGTATTTCTCCTCTTATCGGCATTCTAATGACTGCTATTGCATGGCGTTAGTTTTTTGCACTGCCTCAGATTTACAGATCCTTGTACATCTGGGACAGCGTCAAAATGCAATGGATGTTGCAGTGCAATTCCCACAGCAATGGCTGTTATGCATGGGGCACCAAAATGGCAAAAAACCTTCATGGCATCTGTAAATTGCTGCAAGGTAGTGTCAGTCTGATCGATATCATTCGTGTCAAGAACCCTTCTTACTCTGGACAGATACACACTCCTGAGTCGTATTCTGTGGTCTCAATGATAGCTGGATGGTGCAATATACACAGGGGGCAGGAGAAAGGACACATAGCACACACCGGACCACCCCCTAGGAAGCCATATGTAAACCTGGAACCCACAAACGAAGTACACATTGTGGGGCGGAAGCAATGGTGGACTACTAGTGATGTTCAAATCAGAAGTGTAGTTGCAAATACTCTCTCCTACCGGAACCTTTCCAATACCTCAGACACAGAAACTAGTTGTATTAATCACCAGTACTGGCATTGCCTTATCCTGAATAATATTACGTAACTGAAAGGGCCCGAAATATTCAGTGACGTTAAAGACTTGGAAATCTATCATCTCATCCTGGAGCCATGTTACATTTTTTTTCCACTCATACACAATCATGCAGGCATTGGGATGTAGAGTGTAAGTAGTCCCATCCCTCCCCTGGGTAAATCCTTGGTGAGTTGCTATATAACCCAGTACAGCCTCATAATCAAGGTATATGTCATATTAATTGCATCTGAATGATAATGGATATACACCATGGTGAACAACTGAAACCAGGCTTCACAGCTGACCAAATAAGAGAGGGGCAAGGACAGTAACAGGTCAATTTTATGCATCAATGAGGGGAGTAAGCCACAAACCCAACAATCGGTGACATTGTTGGTATGGTGGGCTGATGGAGCATCTGCAGAAAGACATTATCAACATAAGTCTGTCTATGTCTTTCCTTATGTGGAGTCAAAGTAACGAAGACATGTTCGGGGGGTGTAGTTCTTCCAATCAGGGAATGCATAGGATGTCTTTCTTCTAATAACCATAGGATCCCTAACCAGCGGCGATGGGTCCATTGTGGGCGTTGGGGCGTTGCCCCACTAGCCACCGTCGTCACGTCACGTTGCAATTAAGTATGTGCAGTGCAATTTAAAAATAAATTATAATTATCCTAGCTAAGAAGCGCACTCACAGTCTGCGTGCGTGCGTCAATGAGAGCCAGCTGTACCTGGACATTGAAGCAGAATCGGACATCGCGGAAGGGTGTGGGGGCGAGGCTGCGGGACAGTGACTGACAGGGCCAGCTGAGCAGAAATAGGAGCGCTGCGCAGCAGGCAGCACAGTGTGTGCGCATTTTGGACTAGTAATTTTTTATGACTGGCCGACGCATGCGCACACGCGGTAGTCCCTTCCCTCCTCCTCCTCCCCTCTAGCTCATAGACAGGCAGGGACCCGGGGGACCCGGGTCTCACATGGGCAGTATTCACCCTGCTCTTTATCCAATCCTGGCGCAGTGGCGCTGTTAAGCTGCGCCAGGATTGGCTGAGTAAATGCACTGCGCAGCAGAGTTCAGCACTGGTGCCGCGCGTGGGTGGTGCAGAAGAGCGGGAGTCGGACTCGGACCCATTCAGTCAGAAGATGGCGCGGGACGGTAAGTTTTAATTAATTTATATCTTTTTTTTCATTAAACTCCTCCCGCCAATGCCCCCCCGCGGCGCGACGACCCCCGACGACCCCATTTCAAGCCCCCACCCACCTGTAATGCCGGCCTGCGACCGTGACTGGAAGTGAAAGAGGTTGTCAAGAAGTTTTGCCAACCAGATTGTATGCTGACATTTGTTTCTCACCGTGACAATAATAACTATTCACACACCTTATTGTTCCCTTATGGGCAGTCATTTATGTTGAAAATAAATTTGAAGGGTAAATCATAGTGGTTGTCTCTTTGAATAAAAAATATCGAACTTTGGAAACCATTATTTCTTGCCGTGCAGATCGTAAAATTTAATTTTATAATTAAAAACAAAACTCACCGTGAAATCAACATTTCAGCAGTAACATGACAGGTATATCATTGCACCAACTCAATTGTCTCATGAGTGCACCAAAGTACAAATGCTGGACTGTCATGTACAAACGTTATAAACAACAGGTTACCTGGCCAGTTTTGTTTGAAAATTATTAGAATAATTACTCTTGGATTAGATTTACTAATACTCTCAGTCAGCGCCGGTACAAAAAGTGATGCAATCTGCGCAGTGTTGGTAAAGTATATACATTCTAGTGTAACATTTCATTTTCATTGGAAAGTAGTCTGTCAATAGTAGAGTGGCTTTGTGCCCAAAAAAAATGCTCCTTGAGACAGGCGTCAAGCGGAATAAATGTTTCAATTTCTCCTAACTTTTGAACAATGAATGTCTTCTGCACCATACAGCAACTATGCTGCAAAGGCGTGTGCATGGCATTAGGCTGCCTGTCTGCGGGCCAGGTCAGCAGAAGAGATCATCAGCGCCAAATCTAAGTGGATATGGTTTTGCGATGCTCCCTCCACCAGCACAAAGCAGCACACTGCACTAGAAATGAGTAACTATTCCGACATCCCCTCCTAATGGGCTGTACGTACTTGTAGTGTTTAGAACACAACATGCCAAAGAATCTCTTGCAAGGAAACGATATATAGGAGGAGCCTGCCCAAAACTGCATAATTAGAGCATGGACACACTTAGGTAGTGGTACTTTATAATAATTCACATTTATTATGTGCTGTTAATTCTGCAAATCGTGTAACGAATATCTCGGCAATTACAAATATTCTCAGAATGAATAAATATACTCCACACAAACATTGTTCATCACCCATCCCTAACCGATGAATCTGATGCATCCTATCTGTCTTGTGGCCTTGTAATACTACTATTGAATGTGTTGCACTGCGAGTCATGTGAAACCCCTGCATATCTGTGGGCTCGAAGGTCTTAAACTGGGTGTCCAAACCAACACAGGGCTTGCTATTTTATTGTCTGAATGATGAGTATTGAAGTGTGTACTCATGAAATGTTTTACTCCATAAGCATTAATTAGTGCTATATTTGTTTTTCTAACCATATTTTTAATAAAGAGTGATAATTTTTGATGGAATGTCATCTTTTGTTTTTAGCATCTCTTTTATATATTATGCCTTTAAGAAGAACAGAGTTTTGCCAGTAGACTCTGCTAACCTCAATACACATGTTGAGAGTTGAAGGAGAAACGTCTGTGTAATTCACCCCACACCTGTTTAGGCCTCACAGTAGCAGGGTGACTGGGCTGTGGAGGCAGCTGTGCTAGACGTGTGGTACTGAAGGGGGCTGTGGAGAAGGAGGCCTAGAGAGGGATGCGGGATCTCCCCTTGGCAGTGGTGAGATGGAGTGACACAGGTCCCAGCAGCTTTTCGACCTCTGTCGAGGCATGGTGGTAGAGGTCACATGCTCTGTGTAACTCCACAATGCACAGTTATTTCAGGAGTGCAGGGATGGCCGGCATCTGAGTTTATTTCTGAATAAAGCACCGCAGACATTGCTTTGCTACCTATCATTACTTCAATCTCAGAGCCACCCAAGTTTTCCTTATCGCTCTTGTGGTGGCCGGTTGTTCAGAGCGCTTAACCCAATGCTGATGTCTAGGTGCCAATGCCACATCGAACCGTAACATTGCCGCAATGCGCTCTTTATTTCGAAAGGAAAGCTTGAGTTAACAGTAGCATTCAGTCTGTTTGAGGTCGGCATCTCCCATGTCTTTTAATATCCTGCTTCAGGTGATGCCACGTGTCTGTCCTTGTACCCGCAAAGACAACCTTTATCACTAAACTCCAAGTACTGGGCGGCGCCGCCTACACCTCAATGAGACCCTCTCGAAACCCCCAGTCCTGGTCTGATCAGGGCTGACTTTTAGGCCTGTTTTCAAAGATTTTAGGAAACTTTGAGATTCTTTTATGAAATCAAGTTTTGAGACGATACATGAAAGAGCAAAATTACAACAGAGTGGAAATCACTTGACCTGGTCATAAGACATCACTAATTTCTATTTCAATCAGTGGCAAGACTCCCATCGCTCCTCATTTGTGCTTCTTTGATGCCCTGGCCTTTACGTTGGCATGATGGCTCAGTGACTTGGGCTCACATTGACAGAGACATGGGGGAGGTAAAAGGCTCAGTCTAGATCAGATATGGTGCTGCCTCTTCATAGACCTGTATAAACTGTGAATGACTGATGCATACTGCGCACTCGTGCTTATCTCATTGTATAAAGCACATAGAGCTCAGTATAAACTTTGAACAGCAGGTGCATGTTGGCTTCAGTGCTAACCTATCTCAACAGAGATAGGTTAGCCAGTTTTATAGGTCTGGACACACTGTCAGTGGAAGTTTACGCCACACCACTTTGAAATGTCACCAGCCGCCACTGTCCCTAACTCTGCTACCAATGCAACGGAAACTATCACTAGGAACCTTATCTTTGTCTTGGTGGGCCAGCTCAACCAAGCTGGGCTATGTAGGTCAAGACGGTGTTCTTCTAAAGGCTGTTCTTCCTCCATAACAAAGTGGCTAAAGGAGTACATTTTATATATATATATCAAACTAGCAGCCCATCCCGACATTGTCCGGGAATGAAATAGAATGTGTGTAATGTGTGTATTCAGACACGGTCATTCGCGTGTTCCCCTGCTTGAGGCCCAGCTGCAGGCCTGGTTGATGTTAGCAGGCGCGTGTCCCCCCGCTTAAGGCCCAGCTGCAGCCCTGGTTCATGTTAGCAGGCAGATGTAATTAGTGTAGTGATCCGCCGTCTGAGCCCGGCTACAGCCCTGGCTGATGTTAGCAGGCGCCTGTAATTTGGTTTAATGTGATAGTTCAGTAACAGCGCACATGAGAGGCTGCAGTAATTGTCCCCGCAGACACGCTCAGTCGTGTGTGCCCCGGCTTGTGGGCCAGCGGCGACCGTCTAACAATTAGAATTGTGTGAGTCTTGAATGATTGTTTCCCGCTGTTCTTATTTTTTTATGACCCACACCGGCGCTCTTCAGACCCGAGTGCTTTTTAGACGCACCCAGGCCAAGCCACACACTGCATTCGGTACCCCCAGTATGTGTGAGACAACGGTCAGTCCCCCAAGGGAGTCTTGCAAATGGCATACGCCCACAGCAGAACGCAGACACGCCCACAAGGGACAACTTTGCTGGCATGGTTCTTTTACCTTTTAAATGTATATGGTGGCCGTCTGCATAGCCTCTGTCCTTCTGCTGCAACTGCCCTTTCTAACGCTGTTTTGGGTGTTGTGATTGGTGCTGTGGTTACTGAGATTACCCGCCTCAAAGGTTTGGGCTCTCTCTTTATAATATTAGTATGGACTATCAGAGTAAAGTCCGTGCTATGGAGCCAGAGATATGAAAGAAGGGAAAAAGGAAAAAAAATTAAAAACTGTTTGGTGTCTATAATGTCCTATGGTTTGTTAACAATGGTGCTACCAAGGACTTTGTGGTGGGGCTGTCCGGTTGCAGTCCTTTCTGTCTTTTCACTCAAGATAGGGCAACTTCTCTCCTGGGAAGGCAGCCCCCACTTATACTATCCAATGTCTCAGGCAATGCACCAACCTCTCTTTCCCTGAACTACCGTTGGTACCACAGACAAGGTACATGGACCCTGTTCTTCATGCATTAAATCCATCCCTACTAACCTGACTTTCCCTTGGGTGCACTGTCCCTTCACCGGGGATGCAAATTATACCTAGTTACTCCAGGCACTGTCTCGTCATGAAAAAGGATCATAAATTCAGAGGAGACAGGGGACTGAGACTCAAGCTCCTGCGGAGCAGATGGAGGAGAAACCTAGGCAGCCCCTATTTCTGGTGTGGTCACCTCTTTCAAAGCTGCGTCGTTCTCCTCTTCTGTCTGTGTCCAGGTCAATTTGGCATCAGAAAAAGAAACAAAGCGAGAAACTCGCTCTGTCTTGTGGTCCCCTATTCTTTCATGTACCCTGTTGTCGTAGGGGAGGGGCAATGGGACTCGCCGGCAGTGCGATGAGTAAATCCAGTGCTTCCAGCCTTCCACATTCACTGCTGTCCGCACGGCAAGCAGGACCAGCAGGGGCCCCTTCCACCTCAGCTCCAAACACCCTCGCCTCTGATAGTATTGAACCAGGACAAATTCGCCGGGCTGGATGCAGTGCCCGGGCCCCAAAGGGTGCTGACGGGAGTGCCTCATGTATCTGTTGATAGCTAGAAGGCAAATTTTTAGTTAGCTCACACAAGTAATCTACAAGCAATGGATATTCAATTACGGAGAAGTGGCCTGGGTGGGGGATGCCCCATACATTTTTAGAGGGGCCCAAAAAAAACTTTTTACAGGGATAATCCTATTCTAGAATGGCCTGTCACTCTTGTGGATAATAGGGCAAGGGGTAGCGTATCTGGCCATTTCAATCCTGTGGTCTCCCTGATCTTTGCCAAATTCAACTTGAGAGTACAGTTGTACTTCTCAACTAAACCGGCCGACTGGGGGTGATTCGCTGAATGAAACTTCGGCTTAATGTGCAGACCATCTCACACCAGCTGCATCACCTTTGCATTGAAGTGACTCCTGTTGTCACTCCAAATCAAACGGGGCAAGCGCTGGAAAAAGTCCTTCAAAAGGGCCTTCACCATCGCTATAGCTGTGTTCTCTTTAGTGGGGTAAGCCTCAATCTGTTTACTGAAGGCACAAACAACCACCAACACATATTTCAAGTTGAGTATGAAAAAGGTTTTATTTCGATAAAAGCATATCTTAAAAGCACAGACATAAAATCAATAAAAAAACACACCTTACACATCTAATTATGTGAAAAGAAGGATAAAAAGCTATTTACATTAACAAGTTGAAACTTAGATTAAACATTTTCACTCAGCCTTTTTAATCTAATGGACCAGGCCCATCTCCGAAATGTTGCCAGTCCACAAACATACAAGAGACTAGTATTAGATTTAAGGATGCACAGCGCTACAAGGTGGTCTCTAGTGCCCAATACTCTACACAATGGCTTGAGCCAGTGGCTCCTGGGTGCTCTGTAAGCCGGGCATACAAATAAGAAATGTGCAGTTGACTTTTTTCCTGAACCGTAACTGGGGCAAAAAAGACCTGTTTGGGAGGGGGCTTTCCAATGGGCGGTAAATTCCCGTATTGGCAGTGTACCTATCCTAAATTTAAAGTACAACGCCCTATCGGGGGACTTATGGATGATATCAAGATAGGGCTCAATTAGCGTCACATCCTTAATCCTCAAAAAGTTGTTTGTTTCTCTTCCTAGTGTGGGGTCGGAATTACGTTTATTTGAGACCCAATTCAAATAAAGTTTCTTTATTACCGCTTTTGGGGGGGCAGATTTGTTTTCCCATGCCTCACAGAGACCCAAATCGCATAAAAGAGATTTGACATCTTTGAGCCACTTGATTTTATGCCAGCCCAGCAAAGACATCACTTCTGACAAACCTTCCGCGGACTTTACTAGCTCCGGTGCTCGCCATAGCCGAGCCCACAGTAAGAGTGGACGGAGCTTTGCCAGATCACTTATCAAATGGCAGCCCAGGTCTAGTAGCAGAGGAACCACGGGAGTACTCTGCGGGAGTGCCATTAGATCTCTAAAGAATCTATTTTCGGATTTGGACATTGCTCCACCTCACTAGTGCCCCAGAGTTCGGCTCCGCGCTGACTCCCCTGGCCTTATATATTTAGATTGCTGGGGCGATTGGTCTAGTCGATGTAGAGCGCTGTTCCTTTAGGATAGCCCCCACTACCCTTTTATGTCCCAACAGCATTTTCTGCATGTGAGAGTTCCACTTCAAGGAATCCGAAAGACGAATACCAAGATAATCGAATTCCATAACCCGCTCCAGGGGTATGGAATTCAAAACTGGGGGCCTGCCAAGGTTTTTGGGCGGGTTCAATACTAAATATTTGGTTTTATCGGTGTTTATCACAAGCCCCCTCGAGGTGCAAAAGAACTGAAAGCTATCCAGAAGGGTCTGGAGACCAGCCGGGGTTTCGGAAAGGAGAAGGGTATCATCGGAGAACAGGAGAGTTGAAATACGCTCGCCCGCCAGGGATGGTGCATCAGATGGACTTTTCAGCAAGTGTTCCACCACACGTTCACATAAAGAGAGAACAATGTGGGAGCAAGTACATATCCCTGGCGGACACCCCTGTTCACCGGAATTCTACTAGTCTTCTGCCCCTGGGTGCCCCACCTCACTTGGGCAAAATTGCCATCATGAAGCCTCACTAATAGCGACAAGATTTGTGTTGGAACCCCTATTTCAATCAGTACTCCCCATAATCGATCGCGGGGCACCAGATCGAAAGCAGTCTTGAGTTCAATAAATGCCAGGTAGAGACTACCTTTCCCTATATAGACCGTTTTCCATTAGATAAGTAATAACCTAAAGGCCTGCTTTATTGTCCCTGTTCAGATCTAAAGCCTGCTTGCTAATCTGAGAGAACTTTATTGTCTTCTGCCCATTGTAAAATTCTCTCAACTATCACCTTCCCCACAACTTTCTGGGTAGAATCAATGAGGCTTATAGGACGGTAGTTGGCAGGGTCGCCCCTATCTCCCTTTTTGAAGATCAGGACGACCTCTGCCCCTTTCCAGGACTCAGGGATAGTAGCCCCATTATTTATGGCATTTAACAAGGTAGAAATAATATTTGCCCATTTGTAAAAATCAAAATGGAGGAGATCACCGGGAATGCCATCAGGACCAGCTGCTTTATGTGGCACGATGTGCTTGATGGCATTTTCCACCTCTTTGTCTATAAATGGAAAGCAGACCGTATCCACCGGGATTGGCAAAAAGCTATGGGGGATTGGCTCCTTTTGCCCTCCCTGGGGGCAAGAATACAATTTTGAGAAATGGTCAAGCCATGTTTGGCCTACTATGTTGCAAGTTATCAGATCGTTGGTAGATCTGTTCTTGGTTCTTATAATATTCCAAAAACGGCCGGCATCTCTTTCAAGGCTAGCCTCTTTAAGTGATTGCCAGTGCTGATCTTTCCAGTCTATTGTGGCCTCTACAACTGACCTCTTTTCTAGCCAACTGGATACATCTTTGGGACTTGCTCTTAACTGCTTTTATTAATGCAGATTTCGTGTGGCGACATTTAGATGCATATCACCCCTTCATGCCGATAGACCTACGGGGATCGCTCCTCGCAGGACCTCTATTTTTTATAAGAAATAGGTTACCCAGTGCTTCAATAGCCTCCTGAAAGATCTCTGAAACACTAGATAAACCACTTTGGTCTGTGGGAGTTATATACAGTTCGGCCTGCACTGCAGAAAGAATAGACCCAATATTTTCAATTTTCCCCTCATCCAAGGCAACTTTACA
The DNA here is from genome assembly GCF_964261635.1 of Lissotriton helveticus. Classification (NCBI taxonomy): domain Eukaryota; kingdom Metazoa; phylum Chordata; class Amphibia; order Caudata; family Salamandridae; genus Lissotriton; species Lissotriton helveticus. Next base: position 1,713,201,111 of record NC_136059.1, read on the forward strand.
CCACTTCAAGTGCCTGCCACAGTTAGATGGGCGCACTTCTTTAGTCACCATTAACATTGATGATTTTGCGAGTTCATGGGCTCCTCGCCACAAGGGGTGTATGGTCAGGGAAAGGGGATTATGGCCACTATTGGTTGTTTGCCGAACTTCCATATCCTCCATAAAATGCCAGAGCTTGAAATTAAGGAGGATATAGTCAATCCTCGTAGAGTGGTTTACCCTGTTATAAGTACACTACCCAGATGGGTCTGAGAGAGTCCTGCCGTTTACTGCTCTCAGGCCAAATTGCGTCCATCTCTTGATCAGTTCGATTGCAAGTGCGGAAATACCCCTCCTGGTATCATCTTCAGCAGTATCAAGGATGTCTTCCGCTGCCAGGGGCTTGAAGGTACAATTAAAGTCCCCTGCAACGAGGACAAGAGCACCCTGATTGCAACGTCTAAGTTCGCCTTCTAGTAGTGCAACAGTAGGGAACGGGGAACCACCTTGAGTGCCACGGGCATACACATTAAATATCTCAATATCTTTCCCTTTCCGCCCACCTCTTACTAAAATTCTTAATACATCTAGCGAATTGCACTGTATTTGTCTAGAGCAACATCCCAATGATATGCTTACCCAGATAGCGGCCTCTCCCTCCACAGGATGGTACTGCCGGTATAAAAAAGGTAGTATACCCTACTTTGTAATGGGGCACCAGGCTCCAAGTCTCCTGGAAGATACAGATAGAATGGGACTCAATCAGGGCATTCCAGTCAGGCAAATCTAATTTCCTGGAAATGCCCGCAATATTCCAGGACAATATTTTTATGGAGGACTCAGTCTCGACTGTGTTCCCAGGTATATGAAGTGGCCCTGGGGTAAAACTACCTCCTGTCACATTAGGATCAACTACCTGGAGTTGTATAATGGTTTCCCTAGTATTTTGAACGCTCTCCACCCCAAAGGTTTGGGCTGGCAGAGTGGAACTCTCTTCATGATCATCTGAACCAGAACTCTGGATACCACTTAATTCAATCCTAGAATCAGTCCCCCTCGCATCACTCCCACTACAAGTAATCCCACAGCTGCTATATGACATTCGGGGTCTGGGACCAAACCGGGATTTCAGAGATCATTATTTTTGCTAGAAATACCATCAACAATTACAGGAATCCCATCTTTTCCCACCAGCGCCCTGCTATCAGGTATGCAGATCCCGACCGCATCTGGTGAAGGCAAAGCCGGTGGGCAATTATCCCCTTGTCAATATCTGAAATCCATTCCATAGGGCGCGAGATTTCTATTTAGGGCAGGGATTGGGTGTACAGGGTAATTAGCAGAGGTAGACCCTCGATACGCGCCTCTCCCGAATGGATAAAAGGGGTGCTTAAGGGGCTGGGAATCAGCAAGCTGGAAGTAGAAGTGGCCAAGGTCATAGGTGCCAATCCCACTACGGCTGTGGTCAACCTGTTGGTTACAAATAAACCTAGGGACACGGGCGTCCTTGAAATTCATAAGGATGCAATCCCCGGGGATATCCTTGGCCCTACTACCAACCCAGTTAACCCTTCTAACAAAAAGAACCGAACCATCTAACTGTGTTGGGAGCGGTCTGTTCCTGTTCAGCCAGTATGTGGTTTTGTTTTTTAGTTCATGATAGGTTTCCGGTTTCCCAGGCTTTAACTGTGGCACTCCAGTTAACACCACCACGTATGGCTGACACTCGGGCAGTAGGCTAATGTGATCTAGATTTTGATTAACTGGAAATAGCCCACCGTGTTTTTGGTTTGGCAGGGGGTGATCGTTACTCTGCACCATTCTTTTGCTAGGGCCACTCTTTTACCCTTAACATGTATGAGAGAGCCGCGTGTGGGCCCTTTGTGTACAATTTGGGACATAGATTTTTTATTAGTCGTGGAACTACGGGATTTGGCTACTGTTGCCTTGCGGTTCGCTCCAGATGGGGATCCAGGAGCTGCAACAACATTGGGCGAACCCGGCACAGGACGGGATGTGAGGTCTACCAGGGACTTTTGTGTAGAGGCGCTATCCTCCTGGTTATTTTTCAACTGGAATTTAATTAGTGTTTTAAGGGAAAATAAATTATCGAGGGTAGCTTGCTCAAAGTGATCCAGCCTCTCTGACAACACCTTAACCCTCTCCAATATTGGTAGTATAAGTGATTTCAACATCTGCTCTATATGAACTATGCTGGGGGATTGAGGTATGGCACCTGTAGGAACATGTGGTTTAGGACAAGAAGTTGTAAACTCGGGTAAGCTACCCGGGACAGGGCTAGCATCGGATGTTTCGGGAACTGTTGAGACTGATATTAAATCTACCGCCCCCCCTGCCCTAATTTCTTCCCTGTTGTGTTACACCTTTTGGTTTGAAATTTTTTGGAGGTGAAAGCGCGACCCCCCTTCCGACCGCTGGGAGCTCTTTTTCTTTTGTGAGCTACTAAACTTGGCTCTAAGCTCTGTAGAGACTCTGTGTGCTTGGAAATGGCCTGGGGTGACGCTGGATTTGTGACGGGTATGTGGTCCAAATGTTGGGTCACCCTCTGCGGTGTAATCTGGGAGTATATGCTTACTATAAGACCTTGTAGAACAGGCGTATCCATGTTCATCCCTATATTCTCCACGTTGGCTAGGACGTTACCCAACTGACGACCTTCAGCGTGCACCTGGATGTTTACTGGAGAAAGAGCCCTTGATAAAGGCCCCAGCGAGGAGCGTTTATTGTTTAATGGCTCAATGGAAAGGCGCCGCTCAGTAATTACGATTTCTTTTTCCAGGACAGAAGATGGGGATCCAGGAGCTGCAACAAAATTGGGCGAACCCGGCACAAGACGGGATGTGAGGTCTACCAGGGATTTTTGTGTAGAGGCGCTATCGTCCTGGTTATCAAGGGTAGCTTGCTCAAAGTGATACAGCCTCTCTGACAGCACCTTAACCCTCTCCAATATTGGTAGTATAAGTGATTTCAACATCTGCTCTATATGAACTATGCTTGGGGATTGAGGTATGGCACCTGTAGGAACATGTGTTTTAGGACAAGAAGTTGTAAACTCGGGTAAGCTTCCCGGGACAGGGCTAGCATTGGATGTTCCGGGAACTGTTGAGACTGATGTTAAATCTACCGCCCCCCGCCCTAATTTCTTCCCTGTTGTGTTACACCTTGTGATTTGAAATTTTTTGGAGGTGAAAGCGCAACCCCCCTTCCGACCGCTGGGAGCTCTTTTTCTTTTGTGAGCTACTAAACTTGGCACTAAGTTCCGTAAAGACTCTGTGTGCTTAGAAATGGCCTGGGGTGACGCTGGATTTGTGACGGGTATGTGGTCCAAATGTTGGGTCGTCCTCTGCAGTGTAATCTGGGGGTATCTGCTTACTATAAGACCTTGTAGTACAGGCATATCCATGTTCATCCCTATATTCTCCACGTTGGCTAGTACGTTACCCAACTGACCACCTTCAGCGTGCACCTGGATGTTTACTGGAGAAAGAGCCCTTGATAAAGGTCCCAGCTAGGAGCGTTTATTGTTTAATGGCTCAATGGAAAGGCGCTGCTCAGTAATTGCGATTTCTTTTTCCAGGACAGAATATGCGCGGGTGATAAACTGATCTAGTGTACCACTCACGCAGCCCCCTCCCCTTCTCCTGGCACTTCCTGAGCGAGTCCACATTGGCATTAGCTTTTTTGGTAAAAATGGCCGGTGTGGCCAAAACAGGGTACTTTTTTAAGCAATTAACAGAAATCCTAAGAAGCTATGCGCCTTAAAGTTTACCTCAAGGAGGTCAGTACAGTTCAAGAGCGAAATGTCAGAGTGGTGGCCCTGCCCAGCCTCAGTCGGCCTCGGACGGCTGCTGACGGCCCCGCCCTTGTCCCGGGCTTCTCCTGGGACGCTCCCGCGCAGCAGGGAACGTAGATGTGTAAATAGCGTGTGATGGGCGGTGTTCCAACCCCGTATCAGGTGTGAACGCCCATAGGGACTCCTGGTTGTTTGGGTCCTGGGCCAGTAAAACGCAGCCTCCTCGCAGTGGCAATCCGTTGGGGGAAGGTTTGACATATCCCCGTACTTCTCCGTATGGCTTGGCAAAGCAAGAGTCACTCAGCTACCTCGTACGCTGCGGCACCCGCGAAGCGGGTGCGGTGAGGTAATTTGTAAGCATTGGGAGGGGCGGTGCTCCAACCCCGCATCAGGTGTGAACGCCCAGAGGGACTCCTGGTTGTTTGAGTCCTGGGCCAGTAGAACACAGCCTCCTCACAGTGGCAATCCGTTGGGGGAAGGTTTGACAAATCCCCGTACTTCTCCGTATGGCTTGGCAAAGCAAGAGTCACTCAGCTACCTCATACGCTGCGGGCGAGGTAATTTGTAAGCATTGGGAGGGGCGGTACTCCAACTCCGCATCAGGTGTGAACGCCCAGAGGAACTCCTGGTTGTTTGAGTCCTGGGCCAGTAGAACGCAGCCTCCTCGCAGTGGCAATCCGTTGGGGGAAGGTTTGACAAATCCCCGTAATTCTCCCTATGGCTTGGCAAAGCAAGAGTCACTCAGCTACCTCGAACCAGAACTAGATAACTACCAAGTTGTTATCTAGTTCTATTTAGATGTAATCTAGCTGGTGAACCCCGATATGGAATGAAGGGGGTGCAAAATTACCAGGAGGTGTAGGAGTACCTTTCCCAGTATTATGCGTCAAGCAGACCATACAGTGCTTTACTAGATGGGAAGCTACTTTAGGGATATTGTCATTTCGCCATACGGGGTCCAGTAATTTGCATATTCAGTTTGCATTAACGTGGGCTGGGCCATGTGCCATTGTAACTACAGGGAATATATATGGATTTGGTAACATCCATCTCTGCTTCTCCGATTTATTGGTCCAGAACCCCTATTCGTTTAAGTGTCCTGTACTCTCCAGACACGTTGCCAGCTCCTCAACTGTTGCCTCAATCTGTATTTCCTTCACATTTTCTAGTGTAACCTCAAACATCCCATTGTCAGGCACTCATCTAGCTGGCCCTGCCACGAGCATTCTCTTCATCTTTGAACTCGCTGTCTGTTTAGCTATCTGGTCTGGAAAAGCATTTCCCCTCCCCAAATCATCCGTAATCACTTTATGGGCACTACACTTCACTATTACCAATATTTTGCGAAGCACCAGGGCTGACAAAAGCCTGTATATCAAAGAGCCGTGCTGTATCTTAGTGCCATTGGAAGTCAGGAATCCTCTCTCCACCCAGAGCCGCCCAAACTTATGGGCTACTTCGAACGCATACTGGCTGTCAGTATAAATATTTACAGCCAATCCCTCACTTAACTCACATGCTCGCAAAAGAGCAACCAGTTCTGAAGCTTATGCTGATTGGTAGGGAACATGTGATGTCTCAACTACAGTGCGCAGTGTAGTAATAGCATACGCTGCAGTGGTGGTGTCATCTGACAATTTGAAACAAGAGGCATCGACATATAATTACCCTTGCATGTCAGATAAGGGAACATCAGTCAGGTCTACCCATCCCTTTGTCTCCTCTTCTGTTCGAAATAAACAATCATGGACATCTGTGTCATCATTTTCCGAAGGGAGGGGTTAGTAACATGGCTGGGTTCAGAGTGGCACATCTTTTAACTGTGATGTGTGGTGCAAACAGAGTCAATTTATAACCAGTCAGGCGAGCACTGGTAAGGTGTTGCGTCATTGTCTTATTCAGGAGTGTGTCCACAACATGAGGTACAATTACTGTGAGATCATGATTAAGGATGAGCCCTGTTGATTGTCGAATAGAGACAGCCACAGCTGTGGCTGCTCCTAGCACGTGAGGGCTCTGACGACAGTATCAAGAAGAGCAGAGAAATAAGATCACATCCTCTGCTTACCTCCAAAGGCTTTTGTTAACACAGAAAGCGCACAGCCAGCCATCTCGTGTACATACAACACGAAAGGCTTCAGGTAGTCAGGCGCACAAAGCACAGGTGCAGAGCAAAGCACAACTTTTAGTTGCTCAAAAGCTTCCGGACATTTATGCGTCTAGGGTAAAGGTTCATGCACATCTTTAGTGGTTAGCTGCAACAGCGGTTTTGTTAATAGAGAACAACCAGGTATCTAATGACGACAATACGAGGTGATGGCTATCAAAGCACGCACATCCTTTTGAGTGGCAGGGATGGGCATCTTAACAATGGCATCAACTCATTCTGGTGTTAGCCTCCTTCCCTCCTTCAACAGCAGGTGACCTAAATAGGTGACCGCCTGACAACAATATTGGAACGGGACACTTTATGTCCATGCTGTGCCAAATGTAACAACAATTTGACTGTGGCATCTTTGCAACCTTCTTCAGTATTGGAGGCTACCAACAGGGCTTCCACATATTGCAATAACACGTTACCTGAGGTAAGAGAGAGGGAATCCAACTGACCTTTCAGAGCTTTACTATATATAATAGGACTTTCAGTATACCCCTGAGGAGCTCGACAGAAATTGGAAGCTCCTGCCAGCGAATGTAAAACCAAAAAGATGCCGGCTATCCAGGTGGATGGGGATGCTAAAGAAAGCATTTTTTAGGTCAATCACAGAAAATAATTTGGCTGTAGAAGGAATCACTGTTAAGAGGGCAGTAATGTCAGGTACCACTGGAAACTGAGGGACCAATATTTTGTTAACCTCCCATAAATCAATCACAAATCGATAAACATTGTGATGAACATTAGGGGAATACAATGGTGTCTTTTTAAGGATAAGGAGAATAGGGCTATTACGGATACTCGCAACCGTCTCCGTAACCACCCCTGATTGGATCAAATCCTGTACAATCTGTGACAACGCCCGTTCCCCCGCCATTGGTATTCTGCACTGGGGAATACGAGGTAACACAGCATTCTCTTTAATCGTAATAGAGACTGGAGGAATCTGCAACAACTCTATGTCTGTATCTTCCGCTGTCTACTACATGCGGTACAAAAGGGCGTGGTGATGGACGGAGCATCTGAACCAATCAAACACTCACACCCAGTCAAAGGATCTGGGTTTAATCCATCACCGTTCTTTAGCCCACTCTGCCACCCCAGTTCAGACATGGCTATATGCAAATCAGTCTGACCCTGTGCCTCATGGGAACAGTCCAGCCCGAACTGCCAAGCCATGCCTTCCCTGGACCAGAAACAAGCTTCCGAGGACCGGTTTTCGACATTACAGCCGTCTTCAGCCCGGCTTGCTTGAATCCACTGGCAAAGTGAGCAAGGGACTCACGTCTTAGCATACCCTGCCACACTTATGGCGGTCAAAAGCGGTACAAAAGGGGGTGGTGATGGACGGAGCATCTGAACCAATCAAACACTCACACCCAGCAAAAGATCTGGGTTTAATCCATCACCGTTCTTTAGCCCACTCTGCCACCCCAGTTCAGACATGGCTATATGCAAATCAGTCGGACCCTGTGCCTCATGGGAACAGTCCAGCCCGAACTGCCAAGCCATGCCTTGCCTGGACCGGAAACAATCTTCCGAGGACCGGTTTCTGGCATTACAGCCATCTTCAGCCCGGCTTGCTTGAATCCAGTGGCAAAGTGAGCAAGGGACTCACGTCTGAGCATACCCTGCCACACTTATGGCGGCCAAAAGCTGTACAAAAGGGGTGGTGATGGACGGAGCATCTGAACCAATCAAACACTCACACCCAGTCAAAAGATCTGGGTTTAATCCATCACCGTTCTTTGGCCCACTCTGCCACCCCAGTTCAGACATGGCTATATCCAAATCAGTCTGACCCTGTGCCTCATGGGAACAGTCCAGCCCGAACTGCCAAGCCATGCCTTCCCTGGACCAGAAACAAGCTTCCGAGGACCGGTTTCTGGCATTACAGCCGTCTTCAGCCCGACTTGCTTGAATCCAGTGGCAAAGTGAGCAAGGGACTCATGTCGGCTTGGCAGTCAGCACATCTTTAAATTCAGGAGGAAGCGATGCATCTTTTGTAAAACACTGTTTGATACTAGCTACATCCGGTCCTATTGTCATATAAACACCATCTGGAGAACATGGAATTGTGGCATGCACCCTTTTCAACAAGTCTGATCCCATTACTTTTTCTCCGCAATTAGTTAGAAATAAGAATGGCGAGTTCACAGCCATTATTCAAAGCAAGGGGTTCGGAGATGGGCTCACAACCGGTATGCCTGAAAGACCTACGGAGACATTGTTATGGCCAGATAGGGCTGCCCCAGTAACCAGTGAATGAGAAAAAGAGCTATGCATTGTACCTGTTTCTACCAGAAACTTCTTAGCTGAACCATGCAAATCTGCCGTGACATAAGAACCACGCTGATCTGCAGGTATTTGAACTGGTCCCCACCCTGTCCTTAGCTGTCCTAGTTATAGAACATCCCTGATGCCTCGTCAAGATCATAATCGTCATGATAGTACTGACTTCCCTGGGGGCATCAAAATAGTTCTGATCAGAGTGACCCTTGAGGATGCCCCACCCTGAAACTCATTGCGGCTGCCCTCACCACGACCAGTCCACCCCCACCCCGACCTCTCAGGGCTGCGACCTTCTGCAACAAGTCCAGACACTCACTCCACCAGTGCCCCTCCTTCCTGCAATACGCACACTGGTTCGGCCCCATGGACCGCCACCTCTGCCTGTGCCACGCAACAGTTGAGCCGGACCAGTTCAACGTCCTCTGCCGGACCCCCTTGCAGCCTGTTGCATTAGAACCTTAGTCTTCAACTCCTTATTCTGCTTCTCCACCTTCTCCTTCTCTCCAATTTCCCTATGCTCATAGTACTGAGCCATGCTCAATATCACTGAAGGGGAGGAGGTAATCCAGGTGCTCTCAGAAGTCTGCAACCGAGTCACAAACTCAGGAAGCAGGTTTGTAACGAATCTGTTAACTAACAACCTGACACCGCTTCCCACTGACAAATATTGTCCACTGAAATCCAGAAACACCCCTTCAAAATGAGTGAAAAAATCTGACACACTTTCATCCTTCTTCTGACGACATGCCGCTAACTTGTCCCAAAATACTTGTCTGGGCGGAATGAGAGAATGCATGTAAGTAATGATATGACTCAGCAAAGCCAGTATTTCAGCCTTAAGCTTCTCACCAGGTGGCTGTTCCTGATCCCATGCCCTAATCTCATTCCAAGTGCCCCCCAACTCCACCTCATGGTCCTGTGTATGCACCTGCCTCCATATATCCACTGGTACTAGCAACCCGAAAAACATCTCAATATTGACCAGCGTCATCACTGTCGATAAGGCAGCCTCCGTTAATTCTTTGTAATATGCAGTTGGATTTTTCCTAAGGTCCTTCAGCTGACCCTTGAGGGCTAACACCTCACTCCTTTTCCATAAAGTGTAAACCCATTGTTCCTGGAAACGGGCCTCCACCCCTGGTTGAACACCAACATCCTGCGCATTACGCCATTCTGGGATCTCAGGGTGGAAAATAGGGTGAAGGTCCCTCATCAGGAATTGGGACACAATCGCCGTGGTGTTCTGATGCAACCTTCCTTGATAAGCAATCATCATCGCAGCATTACTAAAAACATCATTAGGGGCTATATCAGCAGCGTATACACAGTCGTGAATGTCATATATTATTTGTGGTGCCACACCTCTGACACACTGTTCCCCCAACCCTATTAATGTAGCCGACATATGCTTGAGAGCATGCTGCTGTACAAAAGGCTCAATATCTTTCAAAACACTCCACACATCCTCTACACTGTATATTGGACTCTGTGCCCACTGTGCAGCCTGAACAGCTACCATATTTTTCTCTTCGTCACCCACATCTGATCGAATCAGCACCTTCCCCATTTGTTCCCGTACCGCAGCACAATTCCCCTCATTCAACCCACGCACTGGGGTCCCAGCACCCAACGATGCCGGGGATGAATTGTCTGGGAAAGACACAATGGTTGATGGGATGGGCACCAATGTCAGCAATGACTGCATTGAAGGTGTGAGAGAAGGGAGAACATGAGCAGTGATAGCAGCTGCAGCTGAAGGACTTGAAGCTACTACACCCGCAGCTTGCAAAGTCAGGGAGGGAACAGGGGAGGGGAAATTGACTAACCTGCTGCTGCACACGGCCGGGCTTGGCTCCGCTGTGTGTTTCATGGCTGGGCTTGGCTCCGCTTTGTTGTTTCAGGCCGGGCTTGGCTCCGCCATTGTTTGCTCCCCTTGTGGTGATACTGGCCGGGCTTGGCTCCGCTGAGGGAAGACTCAAACCACAACCCCCAGCAGCCTCATCGCGGCAGGGACGCCGCACACGCAACGAGGAAGCGACGGAAGGCGCATAAAGCTGACCACGCCAGAGAGTTCGGAGGAGGCGAAATTGACTAACCTGCTGCTGCACACGGCCGGGCTTGGCTCCGCTGTGTGTTTCCTGGCCGGGCTTGGCTCCGCTTTGTTGTTTCAGGCCGGGCTTGGCTCCGCCATTGTTTGCTCCCCTTGTGGTGATACTGGCCCGGGCTTGGCTCCGCTGAGGGAAGACTCAAACCACAACCCCCAGCAGCCTCATCGCGGCAGGGACGCCGCACACGCAACGAGGAAGCGACGGAAGGCGCATATAGGTGACCACGCCAGAGAGTTCGGGGGAGGCGAAATTGACTAACCTGCTGCTGCACACGGCCGGGCTTGGCTCCGCTGTGTGTTTCCTGGCCGGGCTTGGCTCCGCTTTGTTGTTTCAGGCCGGGCTTGGCTCCGCCATTGTTTGCTCCCCTTGTGGTGATACTGGCCAGGCTTGGCTCCGCTGGTGGAAGACTCAAACCACAACCCCCAGCAGCCTCATCGCGGCAGGGACGCCGCTCACGCAATGAGGAAGCGACGGAAGGCGCATAAAGGTGACCACGCCTCCTCGTCCCGCGGGACGCACGCGGGCGCGCCCGGGAGAAGCCCGGGACAAGGGCGGGCCCTCTGTGGCCCTCAGAGGCTTGAGGAGACTGGACTGGGCCAGGGATTTTATATTGCCTATTCTGGGCCTCTAACGTGCCATGAGCATGTAAGACATTTTACACATTATTATTATGTTATTTTCGTTTGCTTTTTTGTGAGTGTTTTGACTTAAGGGTACTTGTGTGGAAGTTTAAAATCATCTCTGCTCATAATGTCTAAACCTAGAACTGACAAAGTGATGGTGGGCCCTGCTACTCTAGACAATTTCCTGGTTAGGAAAGTAAATCAGATTAATAATGATAGACGTGTATCTCTGGGGAAAGGCACTGTGATAGGGGAAACATTATCTGAATATTCACCTATTAGTCTGACCCAAGACTGTGAAATCAACACGAGTGATATCATCTCTACTGACCCTCCGGCGCCCATTTTAGTGAATGTGGAGGTTCATCCTGACTCACGGGCGCTGTCAAGTTCAGATATTGGTGTGCTGAATGAGACCCAACCTGAAACCAGGCCTTTGAGAACCTGTAGAACTTTGTTTCAAAGGGAGAATGGAAAGCATAACAATTCTAAGTCTAAAAAAAAGGATGGTAAGGCAATTATCAGTCCTGCTATAACAACCCCTTTTGTATTCACGGGCACGAATGGTAATGGTAGTGGTAATGGTGTAAATTTAAATCCTGATTTGCTTGCTTCATTTATAAAAATCTGAGAAGTTTCTTTAACAGCAAAAATGGAGGAGCTTATTAAACCATTAACCAATAAGATTGATAACCTAGTCAAGGAAGTGACAAGGCTGGGTGGTCTGTTATCGTCACAGAAGACTATAACATCTAGCGGAAATGTACACTCTGGGGGGAAAGGGAGAGAAATTGCTGAAGTTAATGATATGCGAAATAAGGGGAGGGGGAATATTGTTGTTGCAGTGGCCTCAGGGTCTGAAACACCTATTCGACCGGATACCCCTGTGGCAACTGCCTCGCAGCAACAACCATCTATAAACCCCCAAAGCAGTAGAGCTCCCAGACCCCCGAGGTACAACCGCTATCTTAATTTACCACCAGACTGTGCTCCGTTTGTGGCAGTAATGACTAACGTGCCCCCCTGTGGCACCCATCCCGCTTCTCCTTTTGATGAATCTCAAATCTCTTTGAAAAATAAGACAGTGTCATGGCTCAACAAAAAATGTGGTTTTCCCATCTCATATTCTGACCAGATAATGACAGTAAGGCGTGTAAACTGGGTGGGGCCGTCTAAAAAGACTGGGTCTGGGGATTGTATAGTTATAAATTTCAAACACCCCCAGCATGTGGCAACTGTTCTTTTGAGAGCTTCTGCACTAGTATATGATATGAACAGTATCTGTGTACGCCCCCTGGGTTACTTTTATGCGCATTTGTGCAAACCTATACCACAACAGAGTTTAACCAGGCGGGGGCTTGAACCTTATACTCCTGTGCAAGAGACTCAATTCCGTTATAACATCACTAATCCCTGTGGGTCAGGCGGACCCATTGGTACTTATAACAGGAGCCCCAGTGCTGGACACTATCAATATGGGTCGAACTTAAACACACAGAACAGGTATGAAGTGTTATCCGGTCTTCAGCTGTGTGATTGACGGGGGGCACCTGCGGCTCAGGATACTAGGGCTACAGGTGATTCTATAAACTCGGATAACCCGGTGGGCTAAATGCCAGGATGTCTTGCTGTCTCTTGGAATATTGCTGGTCTTGCGGCCAAAATGTCTGATGTAAATTGGGTGATTTACATTAAGCAATTTTCGATTATTTGTTTACAAGAGACCTGGGAGCTGGGCTGCAACCTCTTCTTAGAAGGGTATAAGGCCTTCTTTGTGCCAGCCTTGCCGTCATTGCGGGGTAGGCCCAAGGGGGGTCTTGTAATTTTTGTCTCCATACTAATACCCTGTGAAGTACGAAGAATTGAAGCTCAACATACAGGTGTAATGGGCTTAACTCTAACTGGAGGTAATGTCCTTGTGGGCCTGGTGAACTTTTACAATGCTGCTTATGATAGTGCAGGCAGGAATCACATTCACATATTAAATTCTTTTGTCTCTAATTTTATGAAAAATGTGGGCCATAACCTCATGATTATGGGGGACTTTAATCTGCATCCTTGTATAGACCCATTGCACAAGTGCTTACCAGAAATGACTTGTGAACGTGCGGACTGTCTCCATATGGAGCACACTAAGGAGGGGGAATTGTGCAATGACTTACTGAATGACTATGACCTCTCTCTGGCTATGTCATTAAAGGACCCGCTATATTGCTTTGATACCCCTACCTTTAAAGGACATGGAAGGGGTACCTTTATAGACCATATACTTGTCTCGCGGACAATGCAAACTTTTTTAGATTCTTTTTGCATTGTTCCTAGCGAATTCAGCGACCATAACCCTCTAACAATCTGTTTAAAATGTCCCTGGGTAAAAAAAGGGAATAAGATTATCAACCAAGGTAGATTGGGCACAACAGATGGGAGGAGGCGGTTAAAATGGTCTATGGTCTCTGCGGATATCCTCTATAAGAACATCTCTGAAGGGTGTGCAGAGGATATTAATGTCTGTACCAATGGGGGGGGGGTGAACCTAGGCTGGTTCTAGAGGCTTATCAAAATATTTCGGAGAAGGTGTCAGCGTTTCTCTCGGTCCCTAATAAAATTCAGGTTAATATAGGCCCGAGATGGTTTAGCCACGACTGCACTATAGCTGCTCGTAAACTGAGGCTTGCACTGTCAGCCTCCCCGAGGAATCGGGAGGTCGTAAAACTCTGTAGAAAGGAATATAAGGCCATTACTGTTGCCCGTAAGGAGTTTCTGAGGAAAGAGGCCTGGGAGGAACTGCTTGATCCCGCTACCCTGAATAGCAGCACCAAATTCTGGGCCCTGGTTAAAAAACCTTTTTTGACCGAGGACCCTGGAGATGGACTTGTCTGTTGCATAACCAAAGAGGAATGGGAAAGTCATTTTAAAAGTCTGTACTATTCTGAGGGTTCTGGAACCATGGCTGCTGCCCCCTATGATAGGGACAGCACCATTATTTTTGATAAAAGTGAGGTCTTGGCTGCCATAATGGGTCTCACTGCAAATAAAGCACCAGGTCCTGACAGAATACCACCGGATCTTTACAAATCTGATCCAGTTTTCTGGGCTACCATTCTGGTTGCTGTATTTAATGCTGCGGCCATAGTGGGGTGTCCGGGAATGTGGGGACTGTCAACTATAGTTCCTGTTTTCAAGAAGGGAGATAGGGGAAGTGCTGTTTGTTATCGACCAATATCCCTAATTGATTCAATGGTTAAGATTATGGGGAGAGTCATACTTCAACGCCTAACAAGCTGGTCGAATGAAAATAACACCATGTTGATTTCCCAATATGGCTTTTGGGAAGGGCGCTCTACCATAACTCAGTGTCTCAACCTGTTTCTTATTCTGAATAAATATACTGTCGTACAGAAAGGAGTAATACACCTTGCCTTCATGGATCTGTCCTCAGCCTTCGACTGTGTTAACAGAGGGAGGCTGTGGCAGACCATGAAGGATAAAGGTATTGATAGGGGGATCGTGGAGTTCCTAGCGGATCTGCATAATGACACAAAAGCCAATGTGAGGTTTTCATCGACTGGGGAAACCACAGGAAGTTTTACCATTAATAAAGGAGTACGTCAGGGGTGTATTCTGGCCCCTTTTCTTTTTAATTTTTATATAAATGACTTAGAGGCTGAACTACAAGAGGTAAAATCAGATTGTCCTAGAGCTGGTGCGAGGGGTATTCCTTTACTTTTATATGCCGACGATGCGGTTTTAATTTCACGAACAGAATTAGGTCTCCAGGCACTTTTGAATGCTTTTAATAATTTTATGTCTGACAGGGACCTTAGGGTCAACAATTCTAATTCTTACATAATGCATGTTGGCCGTCAACCTAAAAAGAAGTTCAATTTTAAACTGAATGATGTTCTGATCCCCATCACCCAGACGTTCTCATATTTGGGTGTTTTATTTGATACGAAGCTTAGTTGGGCCCCACATGTGGCCAATAAGAAGGGGGAAATGACTAGAGTAAATGCCTCCATCTTCAACTTTGCCTCTAAATTGGGGAAAAAGCCAAATGTGGCTATGATGAAATTATACAACACTAAATCCATAGCCTCCGCAGTATACGGCAGCGAGATATGGGGCTACGTAAATGGCGAACAACTACAAATAGTTGAAAATAACTTCTTAAAGCGTCTGTTATGTGTCCCAGGTAGCACACCGAAGTAGCTGTACATGAAGAACTTGGTTGCCCGCATCTATCCGACATTGTTGGATTGAAACCACTGTTATGCTGGGCAAAATTATGGTTAAGTGATGAAATTCCTTTAACCCACGAGATAGTGGAAGATCTTGTATCACTCGATCATGCAATGTGTGTACCTTGGCTTAAATAGTTGAAGTCCCAATTTCTGAAACTTGGCCGCCTGAACTTGTTTGATAACCCGAGGGATATAGTTAAGGGTGATGTTGCAGCAATTAAGAGAGCTTACTTCTTGGATTGTACTGCCCTAAGAGATGAAGTTGAGCTTGCGAAACCCAATGTTAGAAAGTATATCATGCTGAGAACTTGTGATTCTATGGAAATGTATCTAACATGCTCCTTTACCTCCCATGAAAAATTTTTGCTGACCCGGTTCAGGTTTAACATCTTTCATAATCTTTTAATTAGACCCAAGTCGGACATTTTTAAGAAACCTGCAGCTCCCTGTGGCTGCGACGGGAAGTCTCCACAGGATATGCTGCATTTTATATTTTTATGTACATTTTATGAATATCCCCGTAGGCGGTATCTTGTTACTCTTTTAAAGAAATTAAATTTTAATCAAATTAGACCCGCCCTTATGTACTTACAGCTGCTGCACTCTGATAGTGTCCTCCAGGTGCTAGAATTTTTAAAACTAACTATGAGACTAAGAAAATGTTTAGATGAGTAATTGTGAATCATCTGCAGCCCAATGCACTAATGCACTTTTTCTGTATGTGGGCACTACTTGCACTTTTTCTTGTACTGATTTTGTCTATGCACTCTTTTAAGAAACATATGTGTTGTATGTAACCAGATTGACTTTGTAATTATTGTGATGTTTTTAATATGATTGTTTAATGTTGTGTACTTTTATGGATTGCAATACATCCGAAATAAAGTCAATTTGATGATGATGAACAGGTAGAGCCACAGCTGAAGCCGCTGGGTCAGAGACAGAAGGGCCAGGTGCAGAAACAGGAAGGGCAGACAACTGAGATGTTAGAACAACAGAGTAAGGAGGTAGGGGCCGGGCTTCTACAAGTTCATCTACAAAGGCATCATCTTTGTCTTGGGCGACATAAGACTTATCACATTGCAATCAAAATTTCCTATAAGCACACTCTATTCCCTGTTCTATTTTCTCTCCATCATAGGCTACTGCTTTCCGCGTTATTGTTTGCATTTTTCCTTTCCGGGCTTCCTTCTCTGCTCCCATGCGCCTTTGCCTAGCTTCCTGCCAGACCTGGAGTGAATCAAACATCGACTGTCTACTTCTCATGGCAAATAATTTATCCTGAAAATAATTCAATGTTTGTTCATCAAAGGTACCTGTCAGTGGTAACTGAAGCTCGGCATTGTACCTCGTATATTTGTGCCATAATGTACTAAACATAATAGAGGCAATGCCGTGCTTGGTATTCATATCGTAATTCGGGGTGCCTTCTAGAAGTGCAGGTTGCCTTTTCTCCAGCCGAGCTTCGGCAGAACAATAGCGGCACTCTACACACCACAACTTACTCAAAGAAGGCATCTTAACATAAGAAACATTCACTGTTCACATGAAACCAACCATACACCAAACAATGGGAATCCAATAGGCTGCCTACATACAAAGTGCACCAAAGCAAGACAGTCGGGAGACTGCACCAGACTATCTGAACACTGTACCAAGACAAGGCAGTCCGGAGACTGCACCAGACAGTCCGAAGACTGTACCAAGACAAGGCAGTCCGGAGACTGCACCAGACAGTCTGAAGACTGTACAAGATGAGGAGACAGGCTCTAGCCCCAGGCCTTTTCAAGAGTAAACCGAATTCCGCAGGTGGCCTGGCAGAGCATTCGCAAACACTCTGTGTCTCAAGGGTCCACAGACCGGCCAAGTTCAAAACAAGCCAGGAATGGTCCTCAGACCATATTCAAGATTATTCTAGATGGCGTCATGATTACCAGGAGACAAAACAAACTCACCTGGTGCACACAGGTTGAGCCAAGTTATTATCCATCACCGACTCTTCAGACCAAACGGTCATATCCAAGAGTTTCGCCTTTTCAGGACCCCAGCCGGGATGACCGCTGGGTGAGGCACAGCCCGATCGGACAGTCGGGGCAGCGGCGAGAACTAAACTTGGTAGAGCGGGGATCCCTGATGTGCCCATCCAACCAGATGCGGCCCCAACCTCCACACCTGATTCCGGGCTAGATGGGTCAGCCCGATGGGGTACCTGTTCGGGCACCAACTGAAGGCAGTGACCCAAAATGGGTCACCCGGGTCACTCGCGACCACCTCTCGGCCTTCCCAAAAATGAAGAGTCGGGATAACAGTGGAGAATACAATCTAACACCTTTATTAGTCAATACGCTGCAGCGGAGCCCGGTCTGACCAGCCTCATGGGATAGCTGTCGAGGGACGGGCCTCAAATCATTTGGTAACACAAAATACGCCTTCCAACAACACTCAAAACCCCGCCCCTGATGGAAAAATACTGATTGGGTAAACAACTGAACAAAGAAGACTCAGAGGGATGAGCTACCACCTGCGGAATGGGTACACGTTATCACTCTTCCAAGGCCATCTTACTCGGTCTCAGTTCTCTCTAGTGAGGGAACATAACTATGTCCAGGGACAGGCATGCAAAGCTGAATAAACTATTCTCTTCGTGCATCTGGGTTCCAACCTTGGGTGAGATAAGGGAACTTTCTGAACAGCAGCTTCTGCTGAAGCAAGCAGAGAGTGGGGGCACAGAGCCCGAGTTCTTTTTACAGCATAACATGGCAACACCGGAAAGGAAAATGGCGTCTCAGATGCTAACGTTTGCCTGCACAACTTTACAAAAAGCTGGACACACACACATTTGCAATAGCAATCAATATGAAATAGCTACATGAATGCTGACATAACACAGTATACGTCACGGGGAACAGGGCAATGGTATATTCAATTCTAACATCTGGGACAGGTGTATTTTCCTAGGTCAAATGACAACCATAACCCAAAAAAGTAGTCTATATTGACCTATTTTTACCTTATTAGTACAACCACTGATGTATATGATTATGTTAAAACATTACAAAGGTGACAATGCAAATTTCATCTCAGATAAGATACAATTTACAAGGACTGCTACATGACCACCTGTTGTAAAGAAACTTCACACAAGTCACAGACCCAGATCGCAGGTCCAGATGAGCACAGCAGCAGATTCCATCTCGAATGAGAAAGACTCCAGCAAGACTCTCTGACGCTGTGCAAAGAATTCCATTCTGCCTTCGCCTACTTGTAGGAGGATTGTATAGTTACAATCTTCTAGCTCTGGGCCTTATGCTTAAAATAACTGACAAGCTATTCCAAACCCTGTTGTCCAGGTATGCACACCACCTCTGAAACTCAGGCTTATTATTTATTTATTTGCTAGAACCAGCATAAACTCTTAGAGGTTGCACAGTGAGGGTGTTGAGCACGATTTATTGTGATGTTACAATTTTTCCATGTTTTCACTATTATTCAAAAGCTTAGCTTATTTTATTTTCTGTGATGATGAAAAGATTATGAGGCATTTGTATCAAACAAATTTTTTGTCGCAAACACGGCAAATCTCAAAAAACAGCGCTTGTGACTAAAAATTCGCAAAACGCGATGTATAAGCAAAATCGCATCGCAATATTAAGGAATCTCAAAAATTGTGATTCCTTAATTTTGTGTAAGCATTTAAGGAATCGCAAATTGCGATTCCTTAAATGCTATGTATCAAGCACCCAAGTTTTGCGATTTCTCCTTAAGAAATCGCAAATTACCACCAACTTCAAGTTGGTGGTAATTTGCGATTTCTGTCAATAATGCACTTTTTGGCATTTTTCAAAGTGCCATATGGCGCACATATAGGGCTTGTATGTGCGCCATATGCGCACATATGCTCATTTCAGGGGTGCATAAGGGTGCCTTATGACACCCTTGAACCCTTGAAATTGTTCTCAATTTGCGATTCTCAAATTGCGAATCGCAAATTGAGAAAGACTTCCCATTCATTCCTATGGGCCTCCTGGCCCATAGGAATGAATGAGAAGGTATTCCTAATTGCGATTTCGCAATTTGCTAATTGCAATTAAGGAATACTAAGAAATCGCTAAATATTTGCAATTTTTGGAATACATCCCGTTTTGCAATTCTCAAATAGCGATTCCCAAAAAATCGCTATTTGAGAATCGCAACACAAATTTTGATACATATGCCCCTATGTCTACAAGAACCCGGCATTTTAAAATTACTTTTTTAAAGTAAATTTGTTGAAATTAATATTACGTTTCTAGTGATCTTGAGCATGTAAATCATTAATGAACGATCATTTGGGTTTAAAGAAACACAAAAAGCATTGACAATCCTCGATTATGCACTGGGTGGTGTTCTGCAGGGGCTACATTGACCTGCCTGTCACATTCAGCACTTGTGCATTAACCTAAGTTCACTCATGTCACATGTGGGGGTGGACAGATATTGTAGAGCCGAGCCAAAGACTCCGTTTACACAACTATGGTCTCTGCTGACATGAAGAACTACCCTTTTTTTCTTAACTTTATAACCTTCTGTCATTGGAAAGCTTATTAAGTTTAGGCCTTTGCGGGGGCCGTCCATCGTCACAGTGGGCGTGTGGGGAGGACGGCCAGGGGCCATCCGAACCCCGCCTACTCATTATTTGCCCAGCATTGCACCTGAATTTGCGCTGTGGTCAAGGAGTTAAAAAAATGAAAAATTTCGAGTTGACCAAGTGCACGTGGCCCATCAGTAAATGATGATACAAGGAGCCGGATGGGACGTTTCAATACATTGCATTCATTACATAAACATGATTGGAAGACATTTTTAAATCTATAGTTGATCAAAATATTGACAACTTTTTTGCTTTTATTACAATTCTGTTGATCATGTGTAATATTGCTTGCCATCAGTCTACTTAAAAATTTAACATTGCTCTAGATTTAGCTGGAAAATAAGGATTTAAATAAAACCACAAGGAAATGTATTATACGTCATACACCAAAACAAGGTAAATAAAAAATAAGTGTTGTTATGTTGATGTGAAATCGAGGAAACAATGCAGCTGTGTTCAATCTCTAGAAATGCTTTACAAAGTGTAACCATTTGTTTACATGTTGCACAATTGATATTTCTATATCCTTGTTCTTCTGGGTTTCTTTAATGTTACAGTTTCCTACACTTGATTCAAGCTTTTTCATGAAGTTGTGTTCTTTATCATACAGTGGTCACTACAAGATTTTGAATAAAATCTGGTTTCACATGCAATTTTGTGGTAAGATGTTAAAGACTGACCAGATTTCAATTACGTTTTCAAGAGAATACAGTTGGAAAAGCAGTTCATATTTTTGAGACAGTTGCAGTTCAGTGCCACTGGGAAAATGGGGACATCAAAGCAGTGACAACAATTTAATAAATTGTCTGAGGAAGTGGAAGTGACTTTGTGCACCTTTTAACACCCCATATTGGAAGGTTGATCCCTTGTCCAACACTTAGCAATAGAAAGCCTCCTGCCTGCTGTTGATGTGATAGTGAAAGGGCAAGGAATAAAAAATATGGATAGTACAAAGACTCTACAGTCTCAATTTTCAAATGGGTAAAGGGGTGCCCATCGTCAGGAAAATCATCAATTACAAGTCAATGATGATGGTGGAGACAGCACATATCAGATATTAGTATCCCTCACACTACCACCACCATGGCCCACCAACCTTCGCCTATATAAGAATCAGATGGTGGTTATTGCTATGATTACCTTCCCTGGTGTGTGCAAGTACTGCACTGGCGAAATGAGAATCCGAGGCATTCCTTTACTGACTCTATGATTACGACACTGGTCGGATTGTGGTGGTAGCAGGACTGCCCGACTAGCTATCGCGGGCCCGCTACCTGTATTAGGAAGGCGGTTGTAATCTGTATATTTTGTATTCCGGCGTGTGCTGCTGGCTGCAGGACATGCCGCAGTCCAAAATATACATTTTTAAACATCTCTGCACTATATGGCAGGCACCATGTGGTGCCTGTCACAAGGTGCAGGGATGAGGAGCAGGGGGTAGAGGGGCCCACTAGAGGCCCCAAAAGTCAATTCCCACCTGCCTTTTCATGGCGGGCAGACGCCATGAAATAGCAGGCAGAAAGGGACATTGTAATCCCTATGGCGGTGCCCGAGCAGGCACCGCACCTATTTTAGGGATTTGACGGCCCGACTGGCTTCTTGGCGCCCGTCGTATGTGTGACGGGTGGTTTCTCCTTCATCCCATGATCAGCCCGCCATCGTAATGTGGCAGGCGGACCTGCAGGGGCAGATGGCGGTCAGAATGCCACCGATGGCCTGACGGTGGCGGTCCCACTGCCTTCATAATCAGGCACTATGTCTGGATCATGGCAATCCTATGGTTTATCACAGTGTCTTTGGATCCCCAGGCCTTGGAGATTTGTAAGGATTCACCTGGATGTGGGGGTCTGCAGAAGTAGTTGCTTCTTCCAGTCTGCTGGCAGGACTGCAAAGTGGAACAAGGAAATCAGAATGTAGGGATTTGCAGCACCAGGCTGATAACCCTGTTTCTTTATCATTCTATCACCATGACCACCAATTGAGGACTAATACAGGCATTGGAATAGGGGGTAGTAGAGGAGAGTGAGACTGGGCTTAGTCTGTATGACCACCCCATTCTAATCGGAGCGTAGCAAAGGCAGATGAAGCCACTTCAGAGCATTGGAGTTCCCTACCCTTCAGGGGTCCCCAAACCCTTAAAACACGGCCCCATTCTGCCCAAGGCCAATTAATATTTTGTGAGATGTTGGAGACTTTGGGACCCTCTTTTAACACTGTGCAGAGGGGCCCCTCATTTCACGTTATGCCACTGGTTCTAATCAAAACTCCAAGAACCCTGTTGACATTCTGAAGACAGTACCTTCATAATCCCAGATAACCAGGGAAGTCAGACTAGTGGCAATGCTACCAAAGAGCAGGCCAAAGTTAAAAATTCAACCCTTGGCTCAAGTGTGAGTTTTTCTTCAGTACAGGAAAAGATTACTTATTTGCATAATAGAAGCAAAAGTGAGGAAAGACAAGGCACTTCAAGGCAGGTGAGTCTGACCTGGACCTAAGAAAAATACGTTCTAAAACAATTACATGGAATAATGTGATATTTAACAATTTTTTCATTTGTAATGAAAAATGTTAAATTCAGTTATACTAAAATAGTGATATTATATAGCTCATATGAAGTAACTGAAGAATGTAATTGTACTTTTTTCTTATTTTTTTTCATTAAACAAAACACAATACTTCAAAAATAAGTGTGCATTATTTGTTTTCAGTGTGATCTTCCCTCATCAGGTCTATATGCTCCACATTGTTTATTCCATATGCTCTATGTGCAGTGGTTCTTCACCCCCAACATCCTCAACTGAATCACTTTTAATTGCTTCTCTGGCAATTGCCTGAGTATTTGCTCTGTTGAGCAAGCATAGCGCCTACAGCTATTAATTTACTTGAACCACTTTTGTGTAAACATCTGAATCACCCCTTTAAAATTCCTAGCATACTTTCAATAACTCCAGTAGGCTACTTGTGTGCTGCATTGTAGCGTTGCTCACTCGGAGCTTGAGGTTTATGTTATAGAGTCATAAGCCATGGCCGAATGGCATAAATACTAGCCCCTGACATGTACAAAAACAAATATAAAGCTAATGTTCTAATACATGGAAGAATTAACACATTATCGCACTCATCAAGTAAAAGTCTATCTCCATAGCTGCCCTAGTCAGATGAGTGTGAAGTCTGCTGTGGGGAAACATGAAGGAATCTTTAATACTCCTTGGGTAATGGCAACAATTTCGGCAATTAGATATTCAGCATTAGAGACCACCTGGATGTTTATTGAATGCTGACTTTACTTATCCCATTTAATAATCTCTGTAACCCAAAGGGGACATAACATGCTTCATTTTCCTAGTTAGCAGTTCATCAGGAATTAATAAATCATTTTGAAAGTGCACTCTGTGAGATACCTCATGCTAGTAAGAGTATTTTCATAACTTCCTGACAGAAGTAAATGTAGGGAGCATAAAGCCTGAACATGCGCAGTATTGGCTTGACCGCATTCAGTGTGGCTCTGTACCTTAGGCTTCAACTCATTTGTTAAATCTAGACTGACAGCTTACTTGTAGCCCAAATTATATGTTGGTGGAGAGGGAACAGAGTTCCGTCCCCTCCATATTTATGGTACGCCTGCCCAATTTAGGGGCATATTATCAATGGCCAGCGATAATTATCACTGGCTGTGCTTAGCGGTAAATTTGCTATCGCAGGCTATCTCTGGAATTTATTGCCCTGGTAGCGCGTTATTAACAAAGCGTTTCTCCAGGCCGATAAAAATTCCTGAGATAGCGAGGTTATCACCTTTTTGCAGGGAACATCACTTGTTTTCCAGCGATGTTCCTTGCAAAACGGCAATAATCTTGCTGATACGACCCTATGGTCGTATCAGCATAATCCACCCCCTATGTTAAGCATAGGTAAGTAAGGATTTTAGCAGACGTTAGTTTTTGGCAAAAAACGTAATTTTCGCCAAAATCTAACCTGTCCTAAAATCCTGTGGGCTGCCTTGTAAATATCGTGATGTGAACTTCAGCGATATTTGTAAAGTAGTCCATCCGGGGTACGCCCAATGATGCCCACTTTGCATCTCATTAGAGATGCAGAGGGAGGCGTTGGGAAAAAGGGTGCTAACATGCGAATATGCATGTTAGCACCCTCTTGTAAATAGGGCGATAGTTTTTTCGCCGCTTTTTTATCTTTTTAAGCCAAAAAAGCGGAGATAAAGCCCTTGTAAATATGCCCCTTAGATTTTAGTGGAGCATAGTGTGATGACAGCAGAGACTATTCCTGTCTCTACAGTGGTCAAACTTGTTTGATAGCCCGACAGAGTAAGAGTCGTCTGAGGTGTGGCTGTATGTCTGCCCACCTAGTTCAGATGGGCAGACATACAGCTGCTTTTCAATGCCCTTCACCATCAAGAAACGTCTGGTTGTAAGGAGCACTGAAAAGTGCTCAATACCCCCTTGACATCAAGAGCACTCCCACGGCAAGGGGTGGGGGGCATTGTTTTTTTTTCGTTTTTGAAAAGAAAAAACAAGTTTTAGCATTTTCTTTCAGAAAAAAATTGTAAGTTTGAAGTTTGGCTGACATGTTGTTGGAGCCGTCTGGCAAAATTTCGATGTATTGGCAGCAATCGTCATGCTTGAAATGTCTGCTGGGTGAGTGGATATTTCAAAGTGTGGCGGGTGGGACCTACGCCAGAGCAACAGAGTTAATCCGTTGCCCTAGCGGAGGAGGTCTGTCCAACAAAAAACATAACTGGGCCTTTAGTCTGTCTCTACTCTCTGCTATAAACCCCCGCCACTATCAGGGCAAAAAGGGCAACTTCTAGCCATAAAATTCCTCACCTATCTTCTTCTGTGCTGCAGGCCTCCCAGCACGGCTCCTCATCGCCATGGCATTGAGCGCAGCCACTGTGAAAGTATGTGTTGCATGTAATTGCCAATACTTGCAATTGTACAAATCTTTGTATATTTGACTACCGAATCGAAAATAAACAACTCGCATGTAGAAAATTGATTTAAAAAAAAGCTGTTCACAATTTCGGTTTGCTACACATTTTACCATTCATGTAACTATTCAGTTTAGTACAATGCTAACGCCTTATATGGCATTCCCATACCAATTGCGAACAAATAAATAATCAGGATTTTTTTAATAGGAGGGCAGAGATAAACAATTTTTTGCACTGCAACCAATTTTCCTACACTCTTTTGCACCAGTTGGCACACACTGTTTGTGCACTAGTCACTACACATGTTGCATTTACACTTTTGCACAGCCTATTGAAAATTTGCCAGTACAATTTATGAGATCTGGTTCTATTTTTTTTAAGTGTTTGCTTTTATCAGAAGGTGTTAAACGCCTCCCGAATACAAACAAAGGCAGATTGTTGTCACTTTCATTACCGGCCATTTTTCTTAAGATGCGGAGGATGCTGACGGGTTGCCAACGTTACCTCAATTAATCTCTTCAGCTGCTGGCTTCTGGTGATGCGATGTGGGCACCTGCAGCCTGCACGGAGCCTGTATTTTAGTCACATATGAATATTCATGCGAATATCGTCTTTACTGCGATTTCTTTACGCCAAGCATTGAGGAGTGATAAAAGCAAGAGGGTGCATTAAACACGCTCCCATATAAAATTCATAGTGGCAATTATGTAAGCCACAACAGGATGCCAGATGTTCAGGTTGTGAGTCTTCGAATCACAGAATGATCAGGGAAGTGGCCCAGGTGGTCAGATAGAACCGTTTCCCCTTTAATGTTCTTTGACATGTAAATGAAAATACAGAAAGTATAGAGAATATGAGACGTTCAAGGGAAAGTATTTGGACTCAGCCAAAAACAATGATTGCAGGCCTGCTGGAGACTTCCACGTATGCTTAGGAGCATCCAGCTCTCAGTGCTCTGGCAGCATTCGTGGAGCAGGATTTGGCTGGCAGCTTTCCTCACATCATCAATGAAATTAACTTGGCACATGTCAGTAATAACGATTGGCACATACTTGGCATCAGAAATTTTAATGAGCACGAATTCGGGTCCTTAATCAGCCAGGCAAACAAAAACCACATTGTGACTGTTGAGATGAACGAGGGGCCTTGGGACCTGGAGTACAGCTGAAACTTCCTATACCCAACACGTATAAATCCCACTGCTGGATGTGTATTGAGAGGTTTGTTTGCCTTCTGGCTGATCAATCAGTCACAACAGCAGGGCAAAGCCAGGTGGGAATGATTGAGGTCCACTCTTAAAATCCGACATGGTTTACGTGGTTGCTCGATGAAGTGACAGAGTCAAAGGGCCTTATGAAACAGGTCTCCTGTGCTCAGAAAATAAAGATACTGCAGAACACAAACCACAAAAGTATGAAGAAATCCAACCCAGCACTAGTAAAAGACAGGCACACTTTGGCGCATACTAATTTTTACCCAAAGCAGTGCAGAAACTAATGGCCATATTTATGTGAAAGTAACACAGTGAAGCACAACAAGTCACCTTGCTGCACTGCGTTACAGGGAAAGGGCAGGAATGCACTGTATTTAAAAAAACTACAAGGTATTCCTGTCCTTGTCCCTGCTCTGGCGCCATGTTGACTGCCTATAACCAATGTTTGCACCTTTGCCCCATGGTGCAAGGGGGCCTGCATTGTAGGCAGGACTGTTTTTGCACAGGAAGGGGCACATTCCTGCACAATAATCAATCATGAGAGGAAAATTCCTTGTCCTATGTGTGCTGTTGAATGCAGCACACATTGAAAGAGAAAGTAACAAGGAGAAATAAAGATATTTCTCCTGGTTACGCTTCACCTGGAGAGGCATTTCCTTATGGCACATTCCAAGGTTTTCCAGTTCTGGTAAATCTGGGAATACGTTAAAAACTATGGGAGTTGCATGAGAACACCCACGCAACACCCATGGAACGCTTCCCTGTTGCAGAGTAAAGCAACACAGCAATTTGTGCTACAATGTTTTACTCAAGATTTATGAAGCCACTCAGAGCCACACACGGTGTCATACTCCCTATTCCTTCTCAGTAAAAACTGTAGGGCATATTTACAAGGAAAATAGCGAAGCGTGTCGTTAAAACCAAGAAGGCTAACGACTCGCTCCGTCACTTCAGAAATGCAGGGCTGCACCATATTTACAGGAATATGGTGCAGCCCTCTGCTTCCCCCTGCGCTGGCGCTAAATTTAGCAGCCTAGCACCAACGCAGGCCCCCTTGCACGATAGTGCAAGTGTGCCTGCGCTGAGGGGAGGGATTGTTTATGTGCAGGAAGATGACCCTTCCTGCACATAAGGAAACTGAAATGCTGATTTGAAACCTCTATGTGTGCTGCTTAATACAGCAGACAGAGAATTTGCAAAACATCATTTTTTTTTAATGACTGTTTCTGTGCAGGAAGGGACACCTTTCTGCAGATAAACAATCAAAGGCATTATGTTGTTTCCATGTGTGCTGCAGAACGCAGCACACATGAAAACAGCAAAAACTAGGGGAGAATAAAAAATTCTCCTAGTTTCGTCAGGGTAAGACCAGATTTTCCCTGGTCTTAATTTTGGCACTGTCCCATATTATTTATGCCACCGGGCTGCATGGAGAAGACGTACAATATTCTGGAAGATTTTTAAAATCTGTTGCTTGAGTAGTGGGTAAGCTAGCTAAATATGCACAGTAAGGGGTTTGCTCCAAATCAATATAGGAACTGACTACCAGGAAGGAGAACCAATCATAGCAAGAGTCGCGCTGGCTCATTATCATAAGAGCAACTAGAACAATGTGAAAAATTATGGTTTTAGTAACTGTACAGTTATGAGATCCTTTTACAAAAGGCAAATTGCTCTTTAAAATCCTTATACAATGTAAGTCCACTTCATCTAATACCGGGGCCAAATAAAAATGCTTGCGAGTTTCACGGCAGGCCACAACTTCGTAATTCATTTTGTTGCCCCATTGAACGGGATACTTATAGTTTGAAGCATGATTACTAACAAATTGAGGGAATAGGGGACACTAGGTATGGTGGAAATAGTGGTGGAATAAGCCCCTTGCAATTGCACTTTGGCAGTATGCTCTTAAATGATTTTAAAACACAAATAAATTGTTTTAAATATGGGAATAATTGAAAAAATCTTTAGAAACTTGTGTTTTTTTATAAAGTTGTTATTTTGTGATATAATGTATGAAATGTGAAAAGTTTGTTACATTGTAAGTTTTTAGTAACTGATCAATAAAGTCTTCTTTTAAAATGACTGTTGTGGTGGAATACCCACAGCAACAGCACCCTTTCACAGTAAGAATCGGACGAAACTGTGCCTTATTTATGAGGCAGCATTAACCCATGTTAAATGGCTTAACACTGCCTTCTAATTAAGGCGAAGGTGGCAATAGGGCTTGTAAATATGCTAATGTGTGTTTTTTGGGCAACATAAACTTCAGCATTGTGACTGATTCTGCATACACCCTCAGAATATGTTGGCCTTAGTCCTGCTAGCTCACAGTGCACCATCTGTATCTTAAACTTGACCAGGTAACAAATTAATTATTCAACCTTAGAACAGGACAAACCTGACTCCCAAAGGAAATTGTGGTAACAGATCAAGAATCTTTTTGTTTGGCTACTAATTCACACTCAAAGTGATACACAAGAAATACTCAGCAAGTCATTTAAAAATGTATCAAAGCATTGTGCTCCTTGTCCAAAATACATGCTCTGCAATAATCAATAGAAGTAAACAGAATAATGTGATCAACAGTATGAGAATGGTGAAGAAGAAAAACAGTTCAACCACTGTGCTGTAACAGAGAATGTATGCGTACATATAAGTACTGTATTATATTGTACTCCTATCTAGCGCTATCTATCCTAGAATGTCTAGGGTGGGTGAATCTGCCTAATCCCTTTAGTGTGTTTCAACTCCCTGTTTCCTGTAGGTAAGTGTCATCAGGTTGCCCATCTTGGTGGAGAGCTGGGTAGCATCTTTCGCAAGAGGTAGACAGTGATCAGCTGAGCTGGAATTCCGGCATATAGCAATCTCTTAGAGCCAGCAAAATACTCTTCTAATTAAACAAGATGGGGATGCTGTTTATATAATAAACATGACCCATGTTACCATGCCCAACTTCCAGTTGGGCCGCTATTGTTGATTTTACTGTGATAATTCTGTCACTGAACAACAATAATAACAACAACATATTGCGTAGTGGACATGGCCCCTGTACAGAATGTTCAAGGTATTGTTATAATATGCCTACAAAGTGGAAATGTAAGCAATGCTGTTTCGGAGAATATTATTTTGCACAGGCATGTAATGCAATGAAATCTGTATCAAATGTCATTGTGTTTAAGAAAAGAAGGTAATTTAAAAATTTGAGCATGTAAAATGCTAGTGGTCCTACCCGGGCCTAATGTAACTACATAACACCCTCTAATTGGATGTGAGTTGACTACAAATCTTCCTAAAAACAATGCTTAAAATGTATATAGTTATAGTAATGTAAATGCATGCAAAGCTCTGTGCTCTTTGAGAATAAAAGCAACTAGACAGCCAAATAACATAAAAATGAATTTATTATCGTATAAAAATGGTACAATTTAAAATCAATTTAGGATGATAAAATCATGACGGAATCAAAAAATCCCACAACTCCAAAACAGCCAGATGCTGAGTTTCTGAGCAGTAGACAAAACATTGCTTTTCCCAGTAACCACAGACGATGTTCCCAGAGACACCCAATGCATCAGATCCATAGGGAAAATATATTGTAGACCATCCCCCTCTGCAGACGCCAAGGGAGGAACATCTGGTATAGAACCCACAGAGGAAGAGCCAAGCTTCAGCTCACCAGGTGCCGAAGCATCCCAGGCAGGCTCATAGTATGGGTTTGGAAACAACGATAAACATGAAGGACAACAGTACAAGTGGACCTTTAAGGGACCCACCAGCAATTCTATGTCCAGAGATTGAACCAGTTGTGTTTCCTAGCATATGTCCATGGAACACTCAAAAGTGCACAGCAGGCAGGGGAAAATGCGCAGCACGCAGTGTAGCCAGATAGGTCAAAAGGACAAGAGCCAATGGTCATTCAGTTCCTGAAGTAAGGTTGCGCTAAAGGACTGTATCATTCGTTCATGACACAGGAGCATGCAGGGTACTGCCATCTCCATGGGGCTTCGTGATGAGAGAGCTGAAAAAACTAATGCACAGTCCCAACAACCAGGAACATGACAAGCAGTAAGCCTCCAAAGATGCTTCCAAACATGGACTGTATGAATGATGGATTAACTCTGAAAACTGTCTGGAAGATGCTAACCAACACAGAGCCAATTGCTTAAAAAAAGTGGGCTATCCCACAGTACTAGACATGGTAAAAATATGGTGCAGTAGCAACTGTATTTCAGAAGAAGACCTTGAACCCTGTAGATCAATCGTCTCCCTTGCAGATGTTAAGGCCACATCTTTCTGGAACAATAAGGCATTCAGAGCATCAAAGAGCACAATTGAAAGTTTTATTAAAGGCAAAAGCATTACATCCTTTTAAAAAACATTTTTTTAGAGTTTTATATAGTGTGAACTAGACCCTAAGATATCGGGTATCAGAGTGCTTTACATAGCACCAGTTTCGTTACTTGAGGACACATTCATTTTTGTTAGGCACGGGGAGATAATGTGATTTGCCCAGAATCACAGGATGTTGAGCGTCATTGCCGAGACTCAAACTAGGTTTCCCAGCTTCAACCTCGACCACTCTTGCCGTAAGGCTACATCTTCTCCCCTATCCTTAACTGTGCTGGTAGGGGGAAATAGTACAAGTGTACAACAGGTCACAACCGCAGAGACTGTTACCAGATAGGAAATTCTTAATTTCATCCCACAGCAGCTTTGATCATTCAATATCAAATAACTCCTATTAGAGAGTAATTGGGAAGCTGTACAAATCACAGCAGCTGGAGAACCCTTCAGATAACACAACAACTTTGCTGTAGACACATTCAATGTGCCATGAAGCTCAATTTCCCTGAAAACTAAGGAATGTCCCAATGTACTCTCGCAGTCAGTCTCGCTAAGAAAAATATCAGTCCCATCATTCCTAAAGTGGTATTTGAAAGGTAAGATCCATGACTTGCGTATATATACCCCTCTCCTAGAGCTTCATATCTGGCCACTTGGTGGTGTAAATAGTGTTTGAAGTGAAAGGTCGAAATTGACAGAGAAATAAACCTGTAGATTATTCAATCCATAGAAGGTATTTTTGCAACAGTAAATAGTAATTTCTCTAATTTCTGTATATGTAGCATAGTATATGCTGCATCCTTTTTAGCCATGATGGTCTGTTTCTTTGTATGATTGTATGGTCAAAATAACAATGTGGCATTAAGGTGCTTCCATGGAATGCAGCCAGCACAAAGTGTCAGTAGAATCCGACTTAGTAACATAACAGCCCTAAGCTGAGACTGCTCACTCCGTAAAATGTCTACTGTAGATGACACAATGTTACCCAGGGATGATATCCTGGTGAATATGGTGGCCATACCATTGTCTACTACTGCCAGAGCCCTTTCTAAATTTGCCCTGACAATTTCACGCAGTCTTTCAGCAGCTTCCTGCTGTGAAACCTTCCATTGTGTATAGCATACAGAAAACAGGAAGATGGCGGACTGAGGACGCCGCCGTGCAGTTGCAGTTTATGTGAGCTCCGTAATTCCTAATCCCTGCTGAACCGCTAACTAATGGCGTCCCGTGCTTTGACTGTGAGCTTCTCGG
Organism: Lissotriton helveticus; assembly: GCF_964261635.1. NCBI lineage: Eukaryota > Metazoa > Chordata > Amphibia > Caudata > Salamandridae > Lissotriton > Lissotriton helveticus. Next base: position 1,713,232,709 of record NC_136059.1, read on the forward strand.
AGACTGCCGGAATCAGAAAAGCGTGAGGCTTGAGGCTTGATACACAACAATGAAAGCCTGAGTTTAAAAGGATTTAACTTTAAAAAAAAAAAAAACGGCTGTCGGAGTGTTCGCCCAGACTTTGTGGAGAGACCTGCTTAGAGCTGGGGGGAGAGCGAGCTGCGGAGCAGAGGAGGAAGGACCTATCGGGAAGTGTGAGCGAGTGGCCCCTGCTTACTTTGGAGAGAAGTGGATCATACGGGGGGCTGATAAGGAACGAAAAGACGGAGTACTGAGCAAAAAAACAAGTCAGAGTTAGCGGCATCTGCGGATTCATGCAGAGGCACCTACCTGCTGCTCGTCCGGCGTCTCATCTCTCGGCTGGTCGGTGGGACTGCGCTTGGCTGGTCTGGCTGGTTACGGCGAGGTACGTGTACACAAACGGCCCCTAAGATTGTCTCAAGGTCGACAAGGGCTAACAAAGCCAATGTTTTGGAGGTGGTAAAGGGAACGGGGGCCACTGCTATGGCCTCGATGTCAAGCAACGTTAAATCAGGCACTGTGACTCAAACCCCCAAGATTATTAAAGAGAGCCTGACAGCAACTATAACAGTGGCTAACACTTCAACAAATGAGCCCACTGAGCTGACTTTACTACCACAAGAGGGGGGCTCTGCAACGACAACGACACTTTCCCCGACCCTGGGCAAACAGGTACTTCGACCACCAGTGTTGGTGATTCCTACACTCTGGTCTGTGTATACATCTAATATAGAATCTGCTGAAGGCGATTCCAGTGCACCTATAAGGGGGGAACAAATAGATGAAAATACCACTATTATCACTATTGGGTGTCCCTCCAATGGGGGTAACCGGGTTGTAGCCCGAGAAGGGACACTCGATGCGGGAGAACTGGAAGGTGAGGGAGTGAGGGAAGAAGAAGATGGCTTGATGATTGCTCCCTCTGACTGCCCGATTGAAGTTTTGTCTCTTGCTGCAGAGAATACAGGTGGCTCTCTGAATCTGGGCATAGATGTAGTTAACCCCTCTTGCGAAAATACATCTGCGGAGGAGATTGGAGGCACCGAGGGTGCGGCTTCGAGCGAAGAGTATGAGGATTTGACGGAAACAGGCTCTTTATCAGATAATGCTAGGTACTTAGCCGGCCGGAGAGACAAGGCTAAATCTAAGAATAAGACAAAGAATAAAAAAGGGAAAGTACTGGGACTGCTGAGCGTTCCCATTTTGAATTCAGTACCATCAGTAAAGAAACCCCTTCTTACAGAGAAAAGCCCTCTTAGGAAATGGATCCAAGCCAAAGGACTAGTAAAGAGCATGACGTTGAGACTTTCTGGCGCAAGCCCTCCCGAACAGGATGCTATTCAATCTTTCACTATGCTTTCAAAAGATGCTTCAAAAGATACCTCACATGAAAAGGCTACTTTGCAATTGCCCCCATCGGGTATGAATACTGCAGCGCGGTTAGAGTCTGCAGGCTCCAAACGCATAGTTAATGAATTGATAGAAATCGCAGAACCTCTTGAAGATGAGAACTCGCAAATGGCTCCACTTACCTAAAAATCTCCCCCTAATAATTCTATTATGCCTAACGCTATGGCTGCTGATACACCGCCTGTTAGTATAAGGTTATTAACTTCACCTGCTTTCCTATCCGACGAGACATTGCAAGAGGTGGACAGTATCGGCAGTAAAACGGAAGAAGAAAAAGGAATTGCAAACTCACCACTTGACATTATTCTACAGACTTTAACTAGTCATAGGAAAGAGGCGCAAGAATTTTTTTTACAATTAAGAGAGGACAATACTAAACTACAAAATTCTTTACAAGATATTACGACAAAGATGGGGGGAATATCTCAGGAAATGGAGGAGTTACAGCAAAGAGTGGTTAAGATAGAGGAGGGGGCGGCGGGAATGTGTACTGTGATTAGTCAACATGATGATAAGCTTTTATCCCTACAGCTAAAGGTTGAAGATTTAGAAAATCGTCAACGGCGTTCTAACCTCAGGCTTTTTGGTATCCCGGAGGGGATTGAAGGGGGGGATCCGAGAGCATTCATGGTAGGGTTATTACAGAAGGCTTTTACGGATCTCTCTGATTGGGATTGGGACTCTCAATTACAAAGAGTCCATAGGCTACCACTAATCCAGAGGAACAAACAAAATAAATTGCTCGCCCATTTCTCATCCACTTTGGGAACTATTTGTTGAGACAGGCCGTTGCCTTAAAAGCAAGGCCCAATTTACCAATTACAGTAGGCGATCTGTCTTTTTTTGTCAGATCGGATCTTAGTAAGGCCACTCTGGATAGAAGATGACAACTGCCTAAATTTATTGATCCATTTAAAGCTTTAGGTGGAGAAGCTTACCTACAGGAACCTGCCCGACTTAAAGTTATCAAGGGAGGGCATATTTATTTTTTCATAGATGCAAAGGAAGCTAAGGACGTATTAGATTCATTCTCAAGATTAAATAAGAGTTGATTATCTAAAATCCTTTTTTTTTCGGATGAGCAGGGATTAGGTGGAGCCACAGACTGCTTCTTGGGGTAGCTGCCACCACAGCGGCAGCTGATGTATCTGGGGGGGTGCCCTCTCGTCTGGGGAGGGAGGGGGCAGGAAGGGAGGGGGTGACTGGTGGGGAGGCTGGGGGCGGGGAGTTATGTTTGAAAAAAGCAACACAGGAAAATAAGTTTTTAAAACAATTTGAGAAAAATCCAATATATATTTTATATTTACAGAATGACAAGATATTTGTAAACTCTCTTCTTCTTAAATGTTGCGAGTAAAATGCTTGGCCTGGAACGTGGCAGGCTTAAATAGTACGAGAAAAAGACGCTTGGTACGGGAAGAATTAACCCTGCATAATCCTAACTTTGTTTTTCTCTCTGAAACACATGTTTCTTACAAAGACAGGAACATTTTGGGTCACTTGGGTTATGAGGTGATAACTTGTACCACATTTAATGCGTCAATAAGGGGGGTCGCCATACTTAAAGATAAACGTTTTAAGATAGAAATTAGTAAAACTAAGTGTGATAAGAATGGGAGGTGGGCTATTGTCCAATTCCTGATTGAAAGAAGTAAATTTGTTTTTTGTGTAGTCTACAGATCCAATTTTGATGATGCCTTTATTTTTGATCAATTGAACATGGAACTGCTACAATGGGCCGGGGAATTAATCATTATGGGAGATCTTAACTGTATAATGGACTATAAGATTGACACCACTAGGGGTAATGCTTTCCAACGTATGCGAAGAACCCGGGGAGCTATCTTAGAGCTAGGACGTATACACAATATTAAAGATGTCTGGCGCTGTGTTTTTCCTACAATGCCTGGTTATACATATTATTCGGCTCCCCACAGGCTCTGTTCTCGAATTGATATGGCTTGGGCACCGGACAATGTGGTGAACTCTTGTACTGTTGAACTTTGTCCAAGAATTAATTCTGATCATAACCCAATATCTTTGTCTTTTGACATTGAACAGAACTATTTTACACCCCAAACTTTTTCTTTCCCCAGGCACTTATTTATTAACACCTCATTTATGTCACAACTTAAGTTACATATTGCAGACTTTATTGAGCTCAACTTAAACTCCACGACTTGTCTTATGGTGTGGGATGCTTGTAAGGCAAGTATTCGGGGGTTTACTCAGCAGTTTATCTTCCGCCAGAATAGTGAACGTCGTAAAAAAGATAAAGCACTGGTTAATGATATATTGTCAGTCGAACTGTTATTGGCGGAGGCCCTTCGCTTACATGCTGGCAATGTGATGGGATTGGAACTACAATTAGGGCGGTTGAAGTCGGCCTTAAAGATTATCTTCTGGGAAAAAAGCAGTATAAAATTACACAAATTCCAGGTGACTCAATACGAGAGCGCAGATAAAGTTGGGAAGCTATTAGCTTACAAAGTAGCTGATGAGAGAGCTAACACCCTGATTAAAAATCTGAGTGGCCCTAATAACACTACACTTGACCACCCAGTGCAAATATTAGAACAATTTGCAATATTTTATAAAAAACTGTATTCTCTAGAAACCCGCCCGACGATGGCGGCCATTCAGAACTATCTGGATCACTTTTTGGAAAATTCTGACCTCCCTGAGTTGATACAACTATCTAATCATATTAGTCAATCTGAGATTAGACTCGCGATCTCCTCTTTGCCTTCTGGGAAAGCGTCTGGCGAAGACGCATTACGTATAGAAATATATAAGCTCTGTGTTGAGGAGCTTATCCCTCTCTTCTACCAAGTTATTAACTATATTGGGGATAGTGGGAAAGCCCCGTGCTCTTGGAACAGGGTAAAATTAAATTTTTTTTTTTAAAAAGGGGAAACCACCAGATGACTGAGGCTCCTATCGACCTATTTCGTTGGTTAATGCGGATGCTAAAATATTTGCAAAAGTGCTGGCTACTCGTTTGGCACCTTGCATACCTAAAATAGTTAGCCCTCATCAACATGGGTTTGTAATGGGTAGGGACACCACAGCACATACTAATATGGCGATAACAGCCTTTGATATAGCTGATAAGGAATCCACCCCACTCGGTATGATCATGCTGGATGCTGAGAAGGCTTTTGACCGAGTGGGGTGGGATTACCTGTGGCAAGTGATGAATGGCCTTGGCTTTAGTGGTAAATTTATGAACTGGACGCAATCATTATATGATAATCCTATGGCCAAAATCAGCTATGCAGGTTTGACGTCTGCTCCTTTTTCTATAGCCCGGGGAACCCGACAGGGATGTCCCCTATCACCCCTTTTGTTTGCTTTATCAATGGAACCATTTCTTTATGCACTTCAGTTACAACCCGATATCACTCCTTTTAAATTTGGTCCCCATTTTTTAAAAATTACAGCCTATGCTGATGATATCGCCATCTATTCTAGTGATATCCAAAAAGCAATGCAGGGCATTACTACTGAAGCTAACAGATTTGGTGGTGTTTCTGGATATAAATTAAATTTAAATAAAACCCAAATATTAGCTAATTATAACCCAGGGGGCACAGTCAATGGATTATGTCAAACGGCAATATATTTAGGGGTCAAGATATCTGCCGAAACTAAGGATATTATTAAAATAAATTATGATGGCTTAATTAAAACCACTATAACTCTTTTAAAAAAAAATGGCACAAACTCCCTTTAAATATTATAGGTAGAATCAATTTGATTCGTATGATAATATTACCTAAATTTCTTTATTTGTTCCCAGCTATTCCTTTGGCATTGTGTAATTCTTTTTTTAGGAATCTGGACGGAATTTTTAGTAGCTTTATTTGGGGGTACCGCAAAGCCCGTAGATCTATGACTCTCCTTAAAGGGGCTTTAGACACAGGGGGGACCAATGACCCTAACTATTTTAAAAGAGTGAGATTTAAGACTGCTAGAGATTTGGTTAAAATCTGGCGCAATATACAGACCTTCTGTCATGTGTCTTTTTTCCACCCTAAATTGATTTTGTGGGGAAACCCTGGATTACCGGGAATATTCAGAGACGGATCGACTAATATTTGGGTGATGCATGGAATAAAAACACTTGGGGATCTGTATGGTGCACAAGGGTTTCTTAGCTTTGAAACCCTTAAAATACTTTATAATGTTTCAGATTCTATGAGGTTCACGTATTTGCAAATGCATGATTATTTGATTTGAAAAATGAAACTTCAAATTATCTCGGATTCTAATATATGGGACAGTCTTTACTCATTAAAAAATAAACCATTAATTAGTTGCTGCTATAAATGTCTTAACACTTATAGAAATATTGATTGCAGCACATTAGCGGAGAAATGGAGTAGGAGGCTGGGGAGTAATATAACTACGGCTGTGATTAACACATCTTTATGTAATATTAACAAAGCGGTTCTCTCATCAAGTCTAAGACTGCAACAATTTAAAACAATGTGTATGCTTTATCACACCCCAGAAAGAATATCTAAATGGGCTTCGAACAGTATATACAATGATTGATCTAAATGCCCCAAGTGCGCGCTAGACGCAGCAGACTTGGTACACATGTTATATACTTGTCCTATGATACTAGAATTCTGGACATCTCTTGAGAAGATAATGAGACTGAAGTTAAGGACAAAATTTTCCTTAACTCCAGCTCTAGTTTTACTTGACGTTAACATTACTAATACTCCACAAAGTGTTTTAATTACTATTATGCTATCATGTTCTAAACTTATAATTGCCCGTGCCTGGATTTCTCCTAATCCTCCACATATTATGGAATGGTGGTCTTTGGTAAATGAAATTCACGGTATGGAACTTGCTTTGGCCAGGCTCAGGGGTACTAAATCCTTAGTTAAATTTGATAAGATTTGGGGGTCCTTCATTGGGTACATGCTACCTACCTATCTACATTGGGTAAATGCTACTTACTTTTTGGAACTTATCTTTACTTTGATTTATGTTATATGCCTGCCACGACGCTTGTTCGCTTTTTGCTCAAAAGAACTCAATTAGAATTTATTTTTGATGAAATGTCTATTCTGTATTGTATTGGTTTCTGTGTTACCTCCTTTTTTATTGATCTGTTTGTTTTTGTTTATATTTTTCCTGTGCTGCTAATTAAAAAATAAATTTAAAAAAAGCATACAGAAAACATGTTTTTTGATTACCTAACAAAAATCCCTATAGTCTCATGTCATCAGAAAGAGGGGACAAATGCTGTTTAACCTGAGACAATGTGGAAGGTTTAAGCCAATCATGGCACAACTTCCCAATGCTGTAGGCTGTAACCACTCCTTAGTGTTGTGTCTGCACGTAGCAAGGGTAGTTCCTAACCCCTTGGTGCTGTCAAGAAAATCTGTCTGATATCAGTTAGCGTCTAATAGCCACACTAATTATCCCTCTTGATTGGTAAGTAAAGTATTGTATGTACGATTGCGAAGCATGTTGTCTAATGTTTCCGCCATGTAATCTGTGAATTGTTGCCTGTTTGCAAACCATGCAACTGTGGGAATGTTTGGTGTGTTCAAATCCTTGATCTTGGCCAGGCCAATACAGGATGCCTGTTTCACAGTTTTGTTCATGAAAAATATTTTATATGGTATAAGGCATACTCTAAACAAAGCCTCGTTCTCCTGAACCTGCCAATCTCTACTTCCCCATAAAGATTGTTTTTCCAAAAGTCAACGCCTTGTACAGAAAGTTGGGAAATTAAAGATGAAGGATAATTCAACTTGGTGTCAGTGAGCCTAGTTTTCTTAGCCACAAGGGTGTCAGTTCGCAATATTAGGACTCTGGGTCAGCTGAATTGTGACCAGAAAAATATGCAAACTTCTGTGCTAATGCTTTTGAGCTACCCCTTGGTGGTGTAAGGCAGTGTTCCCATTGTGTGTAGTTAAATACTGCATGTGCAGTGCTTGCTTAATGCAAGAAATGCTGACCATATTGGTGAAAACAGAATGTTTCATCATAATTGGAATTACCCTCATGTAATTGTTCAGAATTAAAAATAATCAAATGCTGTAGATCATACAGCATTTCGTGCACTGTATCAATGTTCTAATCATCTGAGATATATTGGGAATGATAACAACCTGTAAGGACATTTTTAATACATAAGGAATTTGAAGAGTTTCAGTTGGTGCAAAGATATCATAAGGAACCCGAACAGCAGAAATGGTCACTAGTGAAAGGTCTCTTTGCACCTTGTGTGATGAAGAATGGGGTGTTAAAACCAAATTCACCAGTTCAACAGCAGAGCGTTCTGGGATATAATGTCCATTTCAAAAGAATGAAAAAGACTGTCACAAAACCAAAACCAATCCAAAGGAAGAACCAAATGTATATCCATAGGTGGGATAAAGTATGTATTGTTCAGCCAAATATAAAATGCAAGTAGTCTACCTATGGGTGGTAGTTGACGGTCAGGCGACTCTAAAGAGAAGTCATCAAAGTCGATGAAGGAGCCGGAGGCTGTTCGATCTATTTTAGGCACCTATGGAGGCTGTGTAGAATGGGGAGTTGGCTCTAAAGGTGATACGTTGCAGTATATACCCTCTTTGTCTGTTTGCAGAAGTGAAATCCGTGTTTCTTTACATGTTGACTGCATTGTAGTTGTTGATGTAACAGGTAGAAGTGATGTTTCAATCTTAGCTCTCCTCTGCAGTAGAGTAGAAGCTTAATCGCTGATTAAAGCTTCCGAAGGGACTTCATGTATGGTAGTGAGAGAAGAAAGGTACCTACCCTGGTGCCCTCCTAGCTTACTGTGTAAAACCGGCCATATAACGTGACAAGATCTTTTGAAACACATCTATTGTTTTTGCTGCCAGCAAGCAGTGGTAAAAGCACAGTTCTTGTACCTTCAACTGTCAGGACACATAAAGGTGCTCTGTAGGTAGACCTGAATTCCTTCCTGCCCACAATCTTCTCCTGGAGTAGATCACCTCTCTTTGGATTCCAACCAGGAGTTGCTGGTGCTTCCTTCATTTCACCAATGGTGGTACGTTTCTGCTGGGCATTGCTCTGTGCGACTTTGTAGTCGTTTAGGTCCTGTAAAACATCCAAACATTCAGTGATGTCAAAGCATGTTTCTTCCACCACTGTTCTAGGACTCTTGGGGCCTGGAACCCACATCTTAACCTCAAACAGGATCTGATAAGGACTCCGACCACCCAGGGATTTTCTAGGAAGATTCTTTAGGGCCCTCTGGACCCCATATGGATGATGAACCCAACTGCAACCTGAACCTAATACCCTAGCTGTTAAAGACTCCTTTAAGTCTTGGTTATTCCTCTCCACTACTGCATTTCCCTTAGAATAATAGAGGTAGGAGTAATGGACAGTCACAGACAATTTTCTCATGGCTTCTCTGTAAGCATTAGAGTCAAATGCCAGACCCTGGTACGACTGGAATATGGCTATTGCATATGTCCCGATAAAGACTTTCCAATCTTTCGTTACAGTTTGCGCGTCAGCCAATCGCTGTGGCTAAACCCATAGGAATTGCGAGCAGAAATACACTGCTACCAAGATGTATGTGTAAGCTCCACCTGATTGTAAAGGGCCGCAGTGGTCCAGATAGACACAGGCAAGAGGCTTGGCCGAGATCAATAATGGTGTTTGTGGTGAGCAAGCCACAGTGAACACCTTTGTTTGTTGGTTAATGTCACATTTAATTTTTGGGTCTGTTTGTATAAACCTGACCACCAGTAATGGTGCAGCAATGATGACATTGTAGCCCCACCCCTGTGTGAGCCGATGCTAGACCTTCATGTGCTGCTAGGATTATTCTTAACCTGCAATATGAATTTGGTATTACTCTATACTCCACTCCAGGAATATGAGCAGATGGTATGTTTTGCTTACTTAACTTGTAGGATTAGTTGCATTGACAGCATCATAATATCTCATCTATCTTTTTTCTAGAACGAGTAACTGCAGCTATTGCAGCAGTTTGCACTATTGCTTTTGCAGCTTTGTCAACCATGGAATTCCCTGCAATGTGTATTCCTACACGTTTATGACTCAGCGTGTGTATCACATGAGTTAGTTACAAAACTTTTTTTAGTTTAGCCACCAGTCCCCAAAGCAGCTTGTACTTTATTGTGTTCTCTTTGGAATCCCTGAACCCATTCTGGATCCAGCATCGCAAGTATTCATGGTAAGACTGGACCCAATAATGTGAATTATTCAGAATAAGTGTGTTGAATCCAGGATCTGTATTCTAAAGTGCCAGAATTCGAGCTTTCAGTTCAACCAGCTGTGCCGTGCAGTGGCAAAGTGACTGTGTGTTGGTTTTATGAAGGTGAAATTCTCGATTCTCCATGTGACCCTTAACTGTGGTGCACGTAGCAGGGTACTAATGTTTCATCTCTAAGGCCAACTGGGCAGAACCATCAGTATAGAGGATATAATCATACCGATCTCAAGGCATGGCTTCATTAGGCAGAGGATATTTGTGTTCATATTGCAGATATGCCTGTGTTTGTAGTGTTGAGTCAAAAATGTAATCTACATCTGTTGCCATAAGGGAGTTGGCCCATTGTATCCATCTGGAATATAAAGCCTTTAAGTTAGGAACGCTGGCCTTTGGAATGGCCTCTAAGACTGTAACCGAAGTCTCAACAATAATGAACAATAATGAATTTCCCCTGAGCCATGACCTTTCTCTTAATTCAGCAGTTTGTACCCACTCAGAATCTTTTTCGGGTGGTCCAAAATGCATTTGTATACAAATGTGATTTATAAGCAATTGGTACTGTGTACCCTTCAATTCGATCTATTCTTTCCAAGTGGGTGAAAAAGTTACTATCCGTTAAGTATATTTCAGTGACATAGGACAATGCCTGTTCATCAAAATCTCGCAAAAGTTCTGTAATCCATTCTGAAAACAACCAAGTACTGTTCTTTCATCTTTGAGGAAATTTAAAGAACTGCTAATGAGAACCAAGCACGCTCAATGTACCTGCTTTTCGGTGTTATATTTTAGCAGAATAATCCTTTCAAGATATCTAGTGTCGTTTTGTATTTTTTACACACAATGTTGTTCATTAGGGCCACGCTTCAAATGTCTGTAATCGAACACTAAACAATATGAATGGTCCGGTTTAATTACTGGAAACAAAAGATTATTCATAGGTAAGGTGCAACATTCTATCACACCTTGGTATTCAAGTTGTGTGAGGATCTCTCTATCTTGTGTTTTGGTCCCATTTGTAATTTGTCTTTGAGATTATGGGGTTGACCTCACAGGCATGATGTGATAAGGAGAACCATCATTCCACCTAACATGGTTGCGGTATAACGCTGGAGCTTGTGCCAAGACCCACTCCTAGGCGTATGAATGTATAACTGCCTCTGGCATGAGGCCGGAAAAGGTATGTAAAATTATCTTCTCACCTTGGAGCAATAAATGACAAATTCTGGTGGCCAATCATTTTCAAAGAATGTCATAGCTGAATGAAAAGTTCTCCCAAAAGACAACATTTACTGGTCGCTGTATACCCCAATCCATTTGTATTTGTATTTTATATAATTGATGCCGGAGACTCACTCTCCTATTCAGTGTTTCCACCTGGATATTGTCACTCATTGCTACTGCGACCAGACACTCCATAAGATTCCGGCGTACTATCAAGACTTCTACTGTGCTGTCCAGCATGACCAGAGCCCAATCAGAAGAAATGTCCTCAATATCTGTGGCATACTTGACTTTAAGCCCAGCTACCTTCTTTTTAAATTGAGGCTTGAATTGTTTAGGTTTGTCTTCCTGTTTTATAAAGTTAGAAGAGCATTGTGAGTTCTTCTTTGGTTTCACCTATTCCTCTGATCTGCAGTCCATCCGTCACCCTCTCTCCGGAGCATTTTTGGGATGACTCCTGAAAGGAAAGAGAGGAATGTATATCAGTATCCTGATATCTGTCAGGTGTCTTAATATTTTCACAGACTTTGCCACTGGTTCATGTATTAGGCCTGCCCCTGTTGGTTGTAATCATTCATATTTTCACTGGCACGCAAATTATAGCATTTTTCAGTGAACCTCTGTTGAGGAGATCCACCCCGTGCTTTAGTTTTTTCTTTATTTTGCTTATAATCCCACTTCTTCCTAGTATCAGACTCTGATGCCTGCTGCAAGATATCCTTTTCATAATTACTTTTAATTTTTGTTTTAGAAGATCTGGCTCCCAAATCTTCTCTGCCTATGGTTGCATAGGTTTGCTAAATATTTTTGGTTGTACCCATCCCTGGTCTCCAGGAGTTAAATTCATGAGTCGCTCGTGAACATCCAATGCTGCTGCTTCACCTTCAATGTTATTTAACATTATGGAGGATTTTGCAGCAAAATTGCCCATCAACTCTTCTGGCAAAACAGTTATTGAGGGTGGACCGTCTGTTCTGGTATATAGTGCAGCAAAGATTGTACCCCAAGTGGCATTGTCCTCCACTGGGTGAGCCATCCACATTGGCAATCATATTGTGAGAATTCTATGTTTTTCTTTGGGTCTCATATGGGGAATCACTGCTTCAAGCTGACTAGTCATCTGTGCATTTTATTCCTGTCTGATGGGAATTTTACCCATGACTACATTTATTGTTACTGGACTAATTTTATACAGGTGTAGCCATTTGTGGCTATGCAACTTGAACAGCCCATTGTTCGCATGACAAGCTATATTTTCTGACTAGACCTGTATACAATATACCGAATAGTGGTGCAGTCAGATTTATTATGTCTGGTTATGGTGTGAAACTGGCTGAGACTGGCCATGTCGCTCCCTTATTGCTGCGAAGACCTATTCTAACTTCGTCTATAGTGTGTGGTAGGGTTCCTTCAGACACATTTTTATGTTCTTGGTTTGTTAGTTGTATTTCTAATGCTTCATAAGTGTAGTTAGTAGGAACTACAGCTATTATGTAAATATGATAAAGTCTTGTTCATGCATCATGAATGGAATACCTCTGTTCTAAATTCTTCGTGGGCCTCCATCACAAAGGTAACACCCCCACCTTAAGAAGCAGTCGAATATCTGATAAACTGCATTTCTGAAGTATATTATTATGTTAATTGCTCTGACTTCTTCATCAGGCATAATAATATGTGGAATTCAGAGAGGATACCAGTGTGGGGTGAACCTTTGAAAGGTCAAGCTTGTACAACAACAGCCAATACATAGGAGTTGCAGACTTAACCACATCGCTGCTTCGTAGTTTCCCCTGCTGTGCTGGACAGCAACGAAAACAGGTGTGGCCATGATGAGCTGAGCTCGTCATGAGCATGGAAGGGGTTATCTGAGGATGGTTTTTCCCTAACACCATTGATGTCTAAGAGGTGAGTAGAAATCTTTGGGTACATAAAAAAAAATGACTCAGGTGATCCATTCAATAAGATCGCAAGCTGGAATCTTGGTGGTGCAATGTCATATGACTTATGCTTTCTCCATAGAAACTGTGCATTTGTTGGACAACATAAAGGTCAGAATTGTGCGAGACTAATTCTGTACACACCCTCAGGATATGTTCGCCTTAGTCCTGCTAGCTCATAGTGCACCATCTGTACCCTAAACGTGACCAGGTAACAAATGGACTATGCAACTTTAGATCATGACAACCCTGGCTCCCCAAGGAAATAGTGAAAACAGATCTAGAACCTTTTTATTTGGCTACTAATGTATACCCAAAGAGATACACAAAAAATACTCAGCAAGCCATTTCAATATTTATTGAACCATTGTGATTCTCGTATTAAAGACATGTGCTGAAATAATGAATTGAAGGAAACAGAATATTGTGATCAACATTACGAGAATGGAGAAGAAGATAAACAGTTCAACCATCGTGCTGTAGCAGAAAATATAGAGGTACAAAAGGGGGCGGTGATGGACGGAGCATCTGAACCAATCAAACACTCACACCCAGTCAACAGATCTGGGTTTAATCCATCACCGTTCTTTAGCCCACTCTGCCATCCCAGTTCAGACATGGCCATATGCAAATCAGTCTGACACTGTACCTCATAGGAACAGTCCAGCCCGAACTGCCAAGCCATGCCTTCCCTGGACCGGAAACAAGCTTCCTAGGACCGGTTTCTGGCATTACAGCCGTCTTCAGCCATGCTTGCTTGAATCCAGTGGCAAAGTGAGCAAGGGACTCAAGTCTGAGCATACCCTGCCAACTTATGGCGAACAAAGAGGTACAAAAAGGGGTGGTGATGGACGGAGCATCTGAACCAATCAAACACTCACACCCAGTCAACAGATCTGGGTTTAATCTGTCACCGTTCTTTAGCCCACTCTGCCACCCCAGTTCAGACATGGCCATATGCAAATCAGTCTGACCCTGTGCCTCATGGGAAAAGTCCAGCCCGAACTGCCAAGCCATGCCTTCCCTGGACCGGAAACAAGCTTCCTAGGACAGGTTTCTGGCATTACAGCCGTCTTCAGCCAGGCTTGCTTGAATCCAGTGGCAAAGTGAGCAAGGTACTAACGTCTGAGCATACCTTGCCAACTTATGTCGAACAAAGAGGTACAAAAGGGGGTGGGGATGGACGGAGCATCTGAACCAATCAAACACTCACACCCAGTCAACAGATCTGGGTTTAATCCATCACCGTTCTTTAGCCCACTCTGCCACCCCAGTTCAGACATGGCCATATGCAAATCAGTCTGACCCTGTGCCTCATGGGAACAGTCCGGCCCGAACTGCCAAGCCATGCCTTCCCTGGACTGGAAACAAGCGTCCTAGGACCAGTTTCTGGCATTACAGCCGTCTTCAGCCAGGCTGGCTTGAATTCAGTGGCAAAGTGAGCAAGGGACCCACGTCTGAGCATACCCAGCCAACTTATGAAGAACAAAGAGGTACAAAAGGGGGTGGTGATGGACGGAGCATCTGAACCAATCAAACACTCACACCCAGTCAACAGATCTGGGTTTAATCCATTTCTGTTCTTTAGCCCACTCTGCAACGCCAGTTCAGACATGACCATATGCAAATCAGTCTGACCCTGTGCCTCATGGGAACAGTCCAGCCCGAACTGCCAAGCCATGCCTTCCTTGGACCGGAAACAAGCTTCCTAGGACTGGTTTCTGGCATTACAGCCATCTTCAGCCAGGCTTGCTTGAATCCAGTGGCAAAGTGAGCAAGGGACTCACGTCTGAGCATACCCTGCCAACTTATGGCGAACAAAGAGGTACAAAAGGGGTTGGTGTTGGACAGAAAATATATGCATGTATATATGTACTGTATTATATGTTACCCCTATCTAGCATTACCTATCCTAGTATGTCCATGGTGGGTGAATCTGCTAAATCCCTGTAAGGTGACCTAACTCCCCATTACCTGTAAGTACGTTTTATCAGGTTGCCTGTCTTGATGGAGAGCTTGCCAGCATCCCTTGAATGAGGTATAAAGGGGTCAGCTAGGCTGGAATTCTGGCATGTAGTGACCTTTCAGTTCCAGCAAAATGATCCTCTAATTAAACAAGGAAGTGATGCTGTTTATATAATAAACATCACCCATTTCACCATGCCGAAGTTCCAGCTGTGCCACTATTGTTGATTCTATTGTGACTGCTCTGTTGACAAACGGACAATAATAACAACAGCATTTTGTGTAGTGAGCTTAGCCCTTGTACAGAATGGTCAAGGTATTCTGATAATATGCCTACATAGTGGAAATGTAAGCAATGCTGTTTCAGAGAATATTATCCTGTACAGGCACACAATAAAATGTGTGTCAAATGTCATCGTGTTTGAGAAAAGAAGACAACTTCCTACTCTGGCCTAATGTAACTACATGACAAAGGTGGCCTTGATTGTCTTCATAAAGCTGTTTTTTGAGCTGAGTCACTCTTGCAGCCCATTGCTTGATAAAATAGCAATGCACAGGGGCTTGTAAATATGCCCCTAAATTTGCTCTGCTGTATTGCTCAAGGGAGAATATCCAGCACAGAAACAGGCCAGCTGGTACGCACAATAGGCTGCCTTGCACAATGCACCACCTCGCAATATGGCTCAATGTGAGCGTGACCTCTGTAGCATGGGAGTTGCACTTTAAGAAAACACTTCCAGTACAATTTCCTATGGTTAGGCAAAATCAGGACCCAGGCACCGGATGTGTGCCGTACACAGCAGCACATATGTAATGTACTGTTTATTTTTGAATGAATATATGTCCCCTTGTTTATGCCTGCTCCTAGTAGGCATTATTGTTTGACTTTTTTTTTAGGTCAAGACTTTATTTATTGCATGATTAATAAAAACCTTTGCAACATGAGTAAATTGGCATCGAATCCAAGTTTACATATTCATAAAAGGTTTCTGCTTTGTAAAATGCATACATAAAACAAATAGAGTTAGTCTCTTTGACTGGCCATAGGCAATTTTGAGTGAGGTGCCTACTACTTGCAGCACTGTAGTGTTAGTACTGTTACTAGCTACATAAATTGCAAGGCCCCCACTGCTTTGGCCATAATTCTGTTGTTTGGTTGCGGGAATGTAGTGATTTGTGTAGCCTAGCAGTTGGTGTGCCATCTGTGTCTCTTGTAGTAAATTGATTTCAAAGGAGCGTATGTAACAAATAATGTCCAGTGTCCCAGTTTGTTAGCCAATCTGTTGATGTTCCAGGAGCATATCTTGAGGGGCCGATCGACAGTCTTTGGAGGCTGGTTTGTCAACGTAGCAGTCGGGTTGAATTCGGAGTCCCTGACAGCCATGCCCAGTTTTCCGCTCCTTTAGGGCCAGTGGTTTGGGTTTTATGGTCACCCTCTGTTTGCTCTATTAGGGATGCCTGTGTTTTGCCTAGTGCACCTCTGAGGACCGAGTAGACTAGTCTGGGCTTAGTTGTTAAAATGACGCCACCGTCTGATTTTCAAGGATGTGTGGATATCCTGGTTCCTTTGCGGGGTGATGGGGATCCCCCACTGTTTGAAGATGTCCTTGTGCCCCAGGATTTTCATGACTAACTCCGTGGTTCTCCAGGTTAACTTAGTTGTTTCGCATTCTGGCCATGCCCAGGCACGATGAAATCAATGGAGACAATCCTTTGCGATGTAACTTCTCCCAGTGTGCCCATGGCTCGGATTAGCTTGAGGATATTGCTACAGTTTAGAATGTCAAATGTCGCTTTGAACTTGTATTCCAGATCAAATAATGTGCAGGAAGTTGAAGTTTGTGATTGCATTGTGTCTGAGCAACTGTCTTGTGTTCTGGCAGAAGTATTGATGCCCCAAGTTGAGGGGGCGAGAGAAGTTAAGTTAAGTTCAGTTGATGCGAGAGGAGTAAGCTGATCTGGGGCTGCTCCCAAAGGACCAAGAAAGGTAACTATTGCCTCCTTTTTTTTGCTCGACTGGTAGCTGAAGATAGTAAATTGGCCCCTTCATGTAGTTTAGAGTCCAGGCTCGAGCTTACAGAACTAGGGGGCAGCTTAAGAGACGTCTGGGACTCTTTTGACTCAATGTGACAGAGCCAATGATTTTTTGTATGACACTTGTCAGATTCTTCAATGTAGGTATGTACGTGCTTGATGGGAATATTCCAGTTGACTAATGAGGGGATTGGCCAGATGCTCGGGCCCCAGCCAAGGAGCTCAGGACTGAAGTAGCCCTGTGTTTCCTAAATATTTTTGCATCATTTGCAGGCGTTGCCTTTTTGCTATCATAGGTGGGTCCACAGCGTCGTTGCCTGTACTCGGGTGCGGAGGATCATCGGATACACAATAAAGCGTGTCAGAAGTGGAATGGCTGACAGGCAGCGGTGTTGAAATATGGTTTGGGATGCCGAGAGTTGAATTTGACAGTGTGAGCTAATTTAGCGGGTGATAGAAAAGATATGGCAGATTTACATTACATTTACACCGCACCCTAGTGATAAAGTAGAAGATTAAGACAGATGCAAATTTATTCATAGTACAAGAATTTCTGATTCACTCTATGGTATTGAGTGATGATACACCTTATAAAAGGAATTCAATACTAGCAGTCTTAAGCCCTGAGGAAGCTGATTGGTTACCTAACCACGGCGAAACGTGTTGGCAAAAGGGATTGGAGTGGATGAAATAAAACATAACATAAGATCTTCAAGAGCCTAATGGATTATTGTGATGTTCTCATGTTGAATAATTTTTTGATTGGATTATGATAATTGGTGTGCTTCAAATTCTGTATGCACAGCGTCTAAGGTGATGCTTACTTCGGTGCCTTCAATGATGTTAGCCATTTGCATGGAAATGTGCTCAGGGGTTTGACCTGTGCCTTCACCCACCCCTTCTGGACTGCAACACTGGGTTTGATTCTTGTGCCGGGTTGTGTGGGCTGTGCTTTGCCTAGTTTGAAACATAGGGTAGGGCACCAGGTTGTGCTTCACAATTAGGTTCTTGTTACTTTCCTTCCTTCTTTTTGGTTGTTTGATTTTGGAATCTCCTTCATCTGCATGATGAACCCTGTCTGGTCCGGATATATGGGCTGGGTTGTCTCTGAGACTGTTGGCCATGAAAGAGGCAGGCAAGCAGTTTCTGTCAGCATTGCTGTCTATTGTTACCAGTCACTATGGTTGTCCAGCTCAGCTGCAATTTTGGCTTTTGTCCCGTCTGTTTGACCAATTGGGTATCCTTTATGTGGTCTTCCCCCTGATTCTAAGATCCCATCTCTAGAAATTTGGGGCTTTGTGTTGGTGATTCCTTTCAGCTCGCCCACTGGCTTTGTCATCATCTCCGGAAGTGAGCTTAGTTTGTCTAGGACTGGAGAGCAGCTACATGTTTGGCAGGGATTGTGAGCTTACGCCTGAGCCTGTTTTATCAGATCGCTTAGGTTTTTTATCTTTTTGTCAATGCTGGCTAGGTACAGAGCCAAGGTATTTAGAAGGCTAATCTGTATATCCATTTTTTTTGCTTGGAAGGACATTTCATCTACCGATCTCTGCAAGATACCAATGGCTATGGCCCAGATTGACTCTTGTCATCCTCTTTTGGTGTGGCTGTGAGGCTTGAGTTTTTGGGGCCTCATTTCCATAGGATGACAACATAATCTCCCATTCCATAGAGCAGAGATACAATAGATCTTTTGTGAGGTTATGAGTCTTCATCGGCAGGGGTCAGTTGGGTTCGGCCATTTAGCTCGCTTTTTGGCTTTGTTGGAGCGTCCATAAATGATGATAGAACCTCTGGTTGGCCCACTGTGAGAGATGCAGAGCATACTTTGTATCCAGGGACCACCCGCTTCCTCCCTTCCTCCTATATTAGGGAGATTAAGTGGGACAGGTCTTCCCCGTCCAGTGATGAATTGAACGGAGGCTGCAATATTTCTCGCTGCATATTTGGTTTTGGGGCAGCGTCGCTGATTGGTATCCTCATCTTTTCCTTGTGCTCATGTGCTGGTCCTGCTTTGCCCCAAGGTTTGGTGCCAAGAGTGGCCGTGTGAGCCTGTGCCCTGCCCGAGGTAGGGGGGAGGCAGGAACCGCTTCCTTTTGGGGCAACCTCCTAGTGAGCTCAGGGAACCCAAGAGATTTACTTACTCCTGGTTTTGTTTCCAGCTGAGGGAGTACTGAGTTAAGTCCCCCCTTGCATATAGTCACTATGAGGCTCAGGGGTTTAGTAGGCGTTATTGTTTGACTCAGACGTGGTCTACCTATCTTAGTAGAAAAGGCTTTGCATCAAAGCCTATGGGTATTTGCATTAATCCGCCTTCCTTAATGCCAAAGTATTGCTCACTTGAAGCAGAGTTTCAAAGCAGTGCAAAGTGATTTTTGTGCTTTGCATAAGGCACCTTTCTAATAAATACTATGTAAGACTTTGCACCACTTTGTATCATTTTGCACCAGCACAAAATCTCGGTAAATCTAGGCCTATATTTAACTACACAGAGTCCTTCACTTATGACACCCACTCCAATATATGACTTTATAATTAATCGCTACTATGCAGCCTTCGGCAAATATCTGCACTATCTGCTATATGCCCAGTGCGCCGTTGGTCAATGAATGACAATGGGGAGGAAGTAAAAGGAACCAGCTGTGCTTGCAAAGGAGGCTTCCCTTTTCTTTTAAAGGGGGGGTAGAGCGGAATCCCTCCTATTAACCCTCAGTATCTCCCTGCATTTCTCTAATGCCAGCACACTGTAAAACACACTGACGTCACGGACGTAAGAGTGAAACAAGTGGGTGCTATTAGTGTCGGTGGAGCATAAGTCTGGATCTCCTGCACTGAACAGAGCCCCTTGAGGATTTTGAAATGAGCCAAAAAGGGTGAAGACCTACTCTGGGGCAATAGAGTATTTGAAAATGTATCTCAATTAGGAGTTTGCCCATAATCTTGCCTCCTGGGATGGTAGAAAGCCCATAGACACAAGGTATATTATTGTGGAGAAAAAAAGGCTTTTACCTATATGTTCATGCCTCGAGGGGCAACAGTGTTTCTGCCCTTCCAGGGAGCAAATAGAGGTTTTGCTCAACTTTGCACCCTGCGAGGTCAGAAATCCAACTAGACACCAAGGATTTCAAAACGACACCCAAACATTATTAAGGTGACCGTCCTTGAATTTGGGCCATAAACTCACTACGGAAAGAGCAATATATTTGTTCTGACCCTTGGGGCGCAGATAGGCTTGCCCCAATTGGAACTTTGCCCCTAATCTGTCCCTAAATGGGTATAAACCCCACTAGACACCGGGGAAAAAATGGTCCAAATAAGTTTGTTTTAAGGCAAAGATATGTAGTGTGAATGGGCCTCCCTAACTTATTCCCCCTAAAGTCATAACAGTCTTTCTCCACAGCATCCCAGGACTGGTAGGGTGAGAGTAAATTCAAATTTCTTTTACGAATGGCTACCCTGTACGTTTGCTTTGCATGGATCACATGACATTTTCTCACCTGCAAAACACAGCACATTTTGCCTAAAATCATTTGTTTCTTCGATTTTCTGTGACCTAAACTTCTGGAATCTATGGGGATCCACACATTTTCTATTACCCAGCATTTCCACATTTGTCCCAAAAAAAGAGTAGCCCACTTGGGTGGGTGGGCCCGGTGCCTGTGACAAGAAACGCCACAAAACCCATCATGGACAGATCAAAGTTTCCACTCAAAACAGACCCATTGTTTGCAATGTATGTAGCTTTGGAGTCCTGGCCTGGAATCAGCGGTCACACAGGCAAGCCTAACTAACTCAGGCATTTTTGAAAACTAGAGACCTGGGGAGTCCAGGATGATCTAGTTTTCATGGCTCCCCCTACATTTTATAACCCACAATGCCCTTCAAACGTTAAACTTTTATATAAACACCCATTTTCCTCACAATTCTATGAGAGGATGTTCCGAAAATAGCTGGGACCCACCAATGTTCTACCAGCCAATGTTTCCACACTTCTCCAGATAGAAGCGATAACCCCCTGGCGCTTAGCACTATTTTCTTAGTGCAGCTGCACGCACACACCCAAAGTGGACCAGAAGATGCATTTTTCTCTGAATCATCATCTAGTTCTGTTTCTTCATGTTTTACATGCATTTTACACCTGCACCTTTGGAAGCAATGAGTTGAATTCCACTGCACTTGTGTGGGTGGGCCCAGTGCCTGTGTCAAGAAAGGCCCCAAAACGCATCATGGACAGATCAAATTTTCCACTCAAACCAGACCCATTGTTTGCAATGTGTGTAGCTGTGGAGTCCTGGCCTGGGGTCAGGGGTCAGGCAGGCAAGCCTAACCAATGCAGGCATTTTTGAAAACCTGAGACCCGGGGGTCCAGGATGATGTAGTTTTCATGGCTCCCCTTACATTTTATAACCCACAATGCCCTTCAAACTTTAAAATTTTATATAAACACCCATTTTCCTCACAATTCTATGAGAGGATGTTCCAGAAATAGTTGGGATCCACAAATGTTCTTCCACCCAATGTTTCCGCACTTCTCCAGATAAAAGCGCTGACCCCCCCATCGCTTAGCGCTATTTTGTGCTGCTGCACCCACATGTCCAAAATGGACAAGAAGATGTATTTTTCTCGGAAGCATCAGTTAGTTCTGTTTATTCATTTTTTACATGAATTTTGCACTTGCACCTATGGGACAATGAGTTAAATTACACTGTACTTGTTCACTTTCAGTGTGTATTGTTTCAGCTTGTACTGTTGTCTTGGAGGCTTTTAATGGCCAGGATTATTTGTAACAGTTTTCTGGTATTTAAACATCTTTATTGTTGCTTTTTTAATGATTATGAGGGTTTTGTTGTTGCCTCAGTCAGCTTTCCCTTTTGGCTTTTGGGTGTGAGTTCCTTCTGCTGCCATTGTTGTCCCGCTTTCTCTTGCCATTGTGGCAGCTAGGGGCCTAGGGCCAGATGTAGGAGCCCTAATACCGGTCGGAAACGGCCGATTTTGGCCGTTTCCGATCGGTATTAGGGTTTTCAGATGTAGGGCATGCATTTACAGAATCGGTATTTTACCGATTCTGTATTTACCGATTCAGTAAAATTACCGAATCGGTAAATACAGACTCGGTAAAATACCGATTCTGTAAATGCAGATGTAGCTGGCACATGTCAGAGTGCCACAGGCCTTCAGAATTCGGTATTTTACCACCCAATCCTATTGGGTGGTAAAATACCGAATTCAGGTGTGCATGCACATCTGTGCATGCACACCTGTGCCATGTGACACACACACATGCCCTTAGGGCATGTCTGTGTGCCACATGGCACACATGCCTGTATTGGGGGTGCTAGAGGGTGTCAAAGTGACACCCCCTGCACCCTTGCTGAAATCGGTATTTACCGAATCTGTAAATACCGATTCGGTAATGCCCATTGATTCCTATGGGCTTCAATGCCCATAGGAATCAATGGCATTACCGATTCGGTATTTACAGAATCGGTAAATACCGAATCTTAACGAATGAAATACCTACATCTCCCCTCCTCTTTTTTACCACTTCTTAAATACCGATTCGGTATGAATCGGTATTTAAGAAGTGGTAAAAAAGATTTACCTACATCGGGCCCCTAGTCATTTGGCTGCAGAGGAGGGAACTTTGACTGAGCTAATGCTCATAAGGAAACCCTCAGCGTGGACCCACCTTGTCTAAAGCATGAGTTATTTCCGTTTCTTAATTTTTTACATGACTTTTGCACCTGCAGTTTTGGGGGGAATTAGTTAAATTCTTCCGTGCTTTCTACTCGATCGCTTTCAGTGTGTAATGTTTTAGCTTGTATTGTTGACTTGGGCTTTTTAATTGCCAGAGGTATTTTTTAACAGATTTCTGGGAGTTTTAAAAATGTACGTTTTATAATGATTAGGGGGCTTTTGTTATTACCTTTGTCACCTTTCCCTTCTGGGATTTTGGATGTGATTTCCCACTGTTGCCATCTAGGTAGGACTAGTAATATTTATTTTAACGATGAGGCAAACTCCAGGACTCTGCCTTAGTTCAGCGACTTTCTTGTTCTCTCCTTTTGATATTAGGAGAAGTAAACAATGACTTATACAGCTTTAATCATTGGATCAATTTGATCAACGATGTACCATTACCTCCAATTATTGTTTCATGCACGAACAGAGCTCGATCTACCCCTTGGTTTGCTCCCTCTTTGGCACAAGATACCATGAAGCTAGCATAGAAGTGAACAGGCTGTTCTTTGTTGCAAAGATTATCTTTTAAATCTCAAAATATTTTCTTCGGCCTTATGGCTGTTCTCCTGTTCTCGATTCATTGCAGGAAGTCTGAGATAGGCTGACCAGGGCCTGACTAGGAACCAAAACTGGCCCGGGCAAAGAGAGACGGTTTTGGCCAATTTTGTTACAGGGGCCGATTTTGCAGCTATGTTGCAAAAATGGCCTTGAAACAAAAACGGCCCCCAGGGGCCCAAAATCGGCTCGACCCTGGAGGCCCACCGGGGAAACGGCTGGTTCCCGCTACTGCCAGTCCGGGCCTGAGGCTAACCGACTTTTTTTAGATTAAGATCAGGACTATCTCCTCTGGTTTCACTCCTTCTCTTAAACACCTGGCAATGCGTGGCAGAATTCTATCGAAATGCCTTTTAGCAGCCTCTATCACAGAGTTTAGTGCCATCACCTTGGAGCAGTCTGAAAAGGACATTATGCAATGTAAATCTTGACCACCTTTAGAACCCTTCCCTAAGCAGGTGTGAAAGAAGGGTATTGAGATCATCAATCCAATTTTGAATAACTTACTGAATCAAACACTCCATGGTTCAAGGGTGCCTGTGTTGCATGCATGATTGTTTTTGTGCAGGAAGGGACACCTTCCTGCACAAAAACAATTCTGGGAGCCAGATTCCTCTTTCTATGTATGCAACATAATGGATCACACAGAAAAAGAGGAAGTAACCAGGAGAAGTAAATATATTTCTCTTTGTTATGTCTCACTTCAGAAGATGCATCTTTTTGGCGCATTCTGGTAAATCTGGGAATGCCTAAAAACCATGGGAGTTGCATGGTAACACCCATGCAACACCCATTGAACACCTTCCCAGGGCAGAGTAAGGCAACGCAGGGATTTACGCGTTGTTGCCTTACTCCAGATTTATGGAGCCACTCAGGGCCACACAAAGCGGCCTTGCATCACTTCATAAATCACATGTAAGGTTTGTGTCACTCTTGCACCGCTTTGTGTGGTGCAAGTGCAACGCAGACCGGCTTATAAATAGCCCCCCTAAAGCTGACCCAAAGGTCTTTTTTTTCTAAATATCGGCGCAGTAAAAATATTTGAAATGCTGGTGAATGCCCATATGGTAAATTTCTTATAATCAGATAACCTTCTTCACTGTTTTCAAGTTGATTTCAGAACTAGACACACCATTGAGTCTGTTCTCCTTGAAAGAACTGAATGCCTTAAGTTGATGTTAGAAAGTGGAATAAAATGTTGTGCTGATTCTTTTAAACATGTCGGTGGCGTTTGACACTATTTTGTCATGATATTTTCCTTCAACATCTGGCAGAGATAGGGATTTGTGGTGGTGTTTTTGGCCTGGCTTCAATCATTTTTAGAAAACCAACAGCAAGTTATCATTTAGAGGCCTTTCAGATCAAAGGATAAATTACTTCTATATGGTATCACCCAGGGCTCATCACTTAGTTCAACTTTATTCAGCTTATTACTCTTATCAAATCATTTGGTATCTCCACCATGTCTTACGCGGATGATGCACAACTGATTTTTAACCTTGACAAGAATTCCACTAGCTCTGAAGGAATTTTATAAACTGCCTTTCTGAATGTTTTAAGTGGATGAATGAAAATGTCCTATAGTGTAACACCAAAAAACCTGAAATTCTATTTTTTGAGACTAACAAGCCAACCAGTTCTCCATCTCGAATTGGAGGCCAGACAATCATGAAAGCAGCCCCTTACCTACTAAGGTGGTGAAGAACTTGGGAGTCAAGTTCGATAATGATTTGCCTTTTTTCCCCATCTACCCTTTTCAGCAGGGAAGCAGATTGTTCATACAGCGATTACCTCAAGGTCAGCGGCATAAAGAAACTTGAGGGGGTCCCCTACAAAGTAAACAGAGGGGGCCCCCCTCCTCAGCCTACCCCCTACCACCGAAGCTCAGCGCCCCCGCACCGTAGATAATGCATAGGTTTATGTTACGCCATTGCTCAAGGCTTAACTATTGCAATAGTTTCTACTTGTCTACTTTGGTCTGCCTAATTATCTGATCCAGAAGGCACAGGTGATACAAAATGTGGCAGTGAGACTGGTACTTCAACTCCCTCCTCAAAGTTCCTTCACAGATGGCCTGGGGGAGCTCCATTGCTTACCAATTGGTAAACGGACATACAGGGCCTATTATCAAACTGGTCCCAAATTCCTCTCTGTTTTTTTTCTTTCTTACCAGCCCCTTGAGTACATGAGATCTGCATGTAATAATCTTCTAGCTATCCTGAAGTTCTGGTTACAAAATAGTGGGGGCAGATCTATATCTGTTGTCATGGCAAAGCCATGGAACAATCTTCCGCTCGCTCTAAAGCAAGCTGCCAGCCCTGCTACTTTCAGAAAGCTTCTGAAAACAAGGCTGTTCACTCAATCTTAAAAGCTTATTTTTCTGGAGAGACATGTTTCTTTCTTTTGTTTCAGTGTTGTTAGCACCTAGATGCTTCTTGAGGTGGTTGTAGCACTTTTCAACTGCGAAGTTCATTCATAAATGCAACAAAACATGAAATGAAACAACCAGCAGCTGTTCATTGCTGGGCTCTTGTTGTAGGTTCTTTGTGCTAAATTTCTCATAATTATTTGACTGGCATAATTGTGTAATTTTTGCATTAAAGAGTAATTCCAAATTACCAAAATTACACATAATTGTCTAGTGACAGAGCTTGCGAACATGGCGGCCAGCTAGGTAGCCGGCCGAGAGGTGCTCTCCGCTAACTCTCTCAGCATGAACTCCCACCGATTTGAAAATCCTTGATGGATTAACACAGGAGCAGGCACCAGTTTTCTGCAGTTCTCTGCGCACTTTATTGTGGGTGCCGAGTCTTCTCTTGCCCGTCTCTTCTTGCTGACTGCCACACTTGGCTGTTGTTCTTCTCACTGCTGTTATTGCGGTGAGGCTCATGTATTGTGCGCATACCTCGTACAACCCGTATTTCTGTCTGGTATCAGTCCGCTTGCATCACAAATCACAAATCGGTGTCTGGTTCAGATCCTTGCCCGCTGTGCCTTTTGGGGCTTCCTCAGATCCGCATATGGCGTGTCGGTGGACAAGTCCTTTCTGGCATTTCTTTCTCATTTTTGTTTGCCTGGATGTGTGTGTGATCTGGCTTGGCGCTTTTCAGGGCTGCTGGTGCGCTCGGTGAGTCCCGGGCAGCTCACCGCACCCTGCCACGACCCACTGAGCTGAACCTTTGCTCCTGGGTCAGTTTAGGCAGAGTCAGCACACGTTGTTTCCTGAAGGGATCTCAGGGTATTGGCTGGTCCTCAGTGGAGTCATGTTTACTGCCTTTGGGACCCAGGAAGAAGGTTCATCGATAGCCTGTCCAGCCAAGGACTTAAATCAGGTAAAGGGTGATGATTTAAGGCATGCTACGGATTTCTGGTTTATGAAGCTAGTATTTCAACACTGCGGGCGAAAAAAATAGATACTTAAGGGGCTCAATCTACCGGTACAACATAAGGCACTCTTTTCTTTTCCCACCAACTCCATTCCTGACAGTGAAGCACTAAGAGGCAAAAGGTACATATTGAGACCCAGCACTTTTCTTGGAAAGGAACCTGTCCCCCAATGAGATATACAGCCAAGATAACCCTCAGGGTCTCATTGAGTAAACATACAAAATGAAATCTGCTAGGAAAGACAGGGAAGGTTGCCCCTTTAAAGGAGAGAAGGAAAAAACGACCCCAGTACCTAAGAAGGTGACCTCTTCACTTAGATCTTCCTTTAAATTAAATCTGCAGGGTGGTACAGAACCCATAAAGCAGGCAGTACCTTTGCCAGGAGGCTCTCTGCCACTAAACCCAACTAATCTTACTTCAAACAGATTTTCAGCCTTAAGTGACCTGGCTCCAGCACCTGAAATTAGCGGATTGAAGGAAAGAGACCTGATAGCAAGTACAGTTTTAGAGGTGATTACTAGCGTCACTCCAGGCTTGGACCCAATACAAGAGATGTTGAGCCAGATGTCAATACAGATCAAGGAGCATTTCTGAACTTCAGAGATCAACCAAAAGATAATCCAAGACGTTGCAGTTTAGAGGAAAACCTTTCAGCATTAGCACATCATATGAATGAACTGGAGAATGAAGTAGGAGCGCTGAGGTTAGACGTGAAAGAAAATCCCAGGAAGTGGCCAGGCTTAAGGAAAGGGAGAGGGATCCATCAGATAGACTAGAGAGGCTCGAAAACCACTATAGAATACATAATATCAGGATTCTTGATTTAAGAGAAGGACAGGAAGGGAACATTATTTAATCCTTTGTCATAGATATCTTGACTAAAGCTTTCCCACATGTTGCTTCTGCATCTGTATGGGAAGCTGAGATTCAGCGGGTGCACAGGGACCCTTTTAAACTCAATCCTGGCCGGAAGAAGCCTATGAAAATCTTGGTATATATTCAATCATTTCTTCTTAAGGAGCAACTACGGGGGGCTGCCCTTAAACACAAAAGTATCCAGGTACAAGATGTATCATTCAGAATAAGGTCAGACATCTCATGTGTAACAGAGGATAGAAGGTGGAACCTGGGCAAGTGGATTGACCCTCTGAAAGAATTAAGTGCCCAAGTGCAGTTAAGGTTTCCTGCCTTCCTTAAAGTGATGGGGGCTATAATTTTCCAGAGAAAGCGGACAGTTTTTGGCACACAATAGACCTCCAGCAAGTTAAGGCATTTAATTTGTGTATGGAGGAAGTTCGGTGTTTGTTGTATGAAATTTCTTATTGTTTTGGGTTAGCGGATCGCTGCTGAATTTGCAATTGCCAATAGGTAGTCAGGGAGGGTTCACATGAGTGGGATTTGAGGGGGGGCGGTATGCATAAGTGTGGGTGGGGAGCATTTGGAAAAAAGGAAACGATAAATTGTAAATGTGTCCTCATTCTATATAACCTCTTTCTTTAGATGCTATTTGGCATGGAAACATTACGATGGGGGTTAGATCCAGTCCCGAGGGAGGGGACTGTTTCGAAATTTTATGTTGGTATGTGATTGTCCTGAGAGTCAAAAGAAGACAGCGACTGGTCCTTCAATATTTGAAGGACAGTCAAGCCAGGATTCCCATGCTTCAGGAGACTCATCTGTTATGGTCAGAATGTAAGGCATTGTTTGATAAACAAAGATGGCTGGATAAGATTGTAACCTCAGATCAACAATGCTGCTCTAAAGGAGTTGTTATAATCTTTTAACTAAATTCCTGGGTAGAGCTTATTAAATCACACACAGATGAGAAAGGCAGCTGGGTAATAGCAGAGGTTAGGAATCATGTTACTTCTTACATGTTGGCCAACTGCTATGGCCCTAACGAAGACGATATTACCCTCCTTGAATAATCTCTGCCTCTCCCTTGCTGATTTGTAAGCTCCTCTGATACTCAGTGGGGATTTTAATGTCCTTCTAACTAATAAGCTTGATAGATCTTCCCCCTGTGCTCAAATTGCAGCACAACGGGTTAAAGCTCATCATCTTGCAATATTATGCAAATTAAATGTATGTGATGTTTGGCTGAAGAAATAGTGTGACGCCAGGGATTACTCCTTTTATATTAAGAAAAACGTCCACTACTCGAGGATTGACTATGTTTTTATAGAACTCTCGGAAGTAGGGAAAGTAAGGGAAATAGAGTAATTACCCATCTATCTTTCTGACCATGGTGCAATAGCCTTGAGCATAGACGTCCCCTCAAAGCCTCTGCCAAGGAGATGGACCTTGAATAGGAGACTTCTCCTACAACCACTCATTTCAGATATGATAAAGAGGGAAACAGATATTTTCTTTGAGCATAATTCAGATTCTGCCCCTTGACACACAGAATCGGACTCTTTCAAGGCCTTGATGAGAGGGATTTTAAAGGGTGCAGCCGCTGGCTGGGCTAGATCTGAAAAAAGGGTGATTGCTGATTTGTAGGAGCAATTAGTGGTGGCTGAAGCAGTTCTCAAGGATGGGCAGGCTTCTGGCGCTGAAAAAGAAAGATTACTGAGAAGGTCAAAGATCTACAGCAGAGGTTGGTGCTTAAAACCGAAGAGATCATTGCAGAAGTGGGAAATAAGTAAAATGAGTGACTTCGACCAGGGAGAGAATTGTGGTAAACTTCTCGCTATGAAGAGCAGAATAGATAGAACCTGCAACTATATTAGTAAGGCTAATGTGGGTAGCAAGCTTGTTGAGGATAAAGGTGATATTAAACAGGCATTCACTGAATTCTTCCAGGACTTATACGGGGAGTGTTTATTGGTGGATGATGATACCTTAGACCAATGGCTTGCGGGGAAACAGCTCCCAAAGCTGAACTCATATAGCCAAAAACTGCTCACCCAAGATATAACAGGCAACAAAATCCTCACTGCCCTTAATAAAGTTAATAAAGGGAAAGCTGCAGGGCCGGATGCGATTCCTAATGAGATTAACGCTTTACTGACAGACGAAATTA
The DNA here is from genome assembly GCF_964261635.1 of Lissotriton helveticus. Classification (NCBI taxonomy): domain Eukaryota; kingdom Metazoa; phylum Chordata; class Amphibia; order Caudata; family Salamandridae; genus Lissotriton; species Lissotriton helveticus. The sequence goes on from NC_136059.1 coordinate 1,713,262,254, forward strand.
TACCACGTTCGATGAAACTATTCAATAACATTTTGAGAGGCCCCTCTCCTTTGCCAGACTCATGGAGTGAGGCAGTCATTTTACTAATCCTGAAACCCGGGAAGGATCCTACCCAGTGCCAGTATAATCGACCAATATCATTATTGAACTGCGATTATAAGATCTTCGCGGGGATACTGAATGCCCGTCTTTGTACGATTGTGGGGCCGATAATCCATGAAGACAAAAGGGCTTCCTTTCTGGGAGGCAGATGATGGATCTGGTTTATACTTTAATTGGCTCGATAGACCTGGCAACAGCACTTGGCGTTCCACACTCTATAATCACTAAGCATGGGCTGAAAATTCGTTCCGCTCGCGTAATTTGCGAATTAATGGTAATTTCGTGAATCGCGCAAAATTGCCAAATAATGCGCAATTCGCGAGTTGTCGAATTTTTTTTGCTTGTTCGTGCTTCAAAAATACAATCTCGCGCACGCGGCGTTGACTTACCGCGATTCTGAGTTCGCCGAGTTGTTTTCCTTCCAGTTTGCGTGCTCTGCGACATTTTGGATCTGGCTGAGTGATCGCGCAAGACTTTTCGACCACGAGTATGTCATGGAGTCCCGCCATCTTGCACTGCGAGAATTTGAGAACGCGAATACGTCATATCGCAAGAGTAAACAATAGCGAATACGTAGATGCGACGCGCGGCTGACATCCGGCTGGAGATTTGAACAGCTCGCCTTCCCAAAGTCGCTAAAATTGCAATTCTGCACAAGAAATCTATCGCAAGCAGCATAAACCTTCTGAAAATGATGATTTGGATAAGAATAACTCCTCAGATTGACATTTGGCTTTTTTGTGCAAGGAGTCCATTTTTGGGGGGGTGGGAGGAAGGAAGTGCCCCAGAGTCTCCAACTTCCTGTTCCTGTCCAGCAGGCTCCTCCCAGTGCTTTGTAAATGTCCTGGTCACTTTTCATTTGGATCTGGAGCTGGAAGGATTACTCTTTGTGGCTGCTGCTGGATATTTGTATTTGAGGACTTTTTGCTTGGATCACTTTTCGATTTGAGATTTTACAAGTAAGTTGGTGTTGTTTGTTTGGGGCATTGCAGTTGCTGCAACTAAAATTTATAAACTTTTTCACAACTTTAAAAAAAATATATTGTGGGTAGCCACAGTATCCAGTAGGCCCAGGTTTAGTCATGTGTGCATGATACAACAGTTTCTGTGAGTTTTGTTGAACTTAAATATCATTTAAGGCATGGATGGCATGGAATTGAATAGTTCATTGTTATATGTGAAAGTTTTTTTAAAATTTTGGGGTGCGTTTTAAAGCCACACTAGCCAGTAGGCTCAGGGGTAGTCAGTGGTGCATGGACCAAGTCATTCTGTGGGGTCTCTTGAATTTAAACATCAATTAGGGCATGGATGGCATTGGATTGAGGTGATTTTTGTGTGTAGTTCGATTTTTTGGGTGTTGTTGGGGCCTAGTCCAGAGCCTGGCCATGTGGGTGGGGGCCATTTTGAGGCCTGGTCCAGGGCCTGGCCATGTGGGTGGGGGTCTAGGGGCCATTTTGAAGCCAGACAGTGTGCTTTGTGCCATAGGCCTTCACCCAGTCTGCCTTGCTTTCATCCATTATGCCCAGGGGTAGCCAAGTTAGGCCCAAGCCCATGAGTGCCACAGAGGCAGCCACTTTAATTGCTCTTTCACCATCGACCATTGATGTTGACGTTGACTCATCGCAAAGTAGTATCCAATCAATGCAGGGTGTAACTCATCTGATGAGTGTTCAACCACAGCCGCAACGACAACCACAGTTGCAACAAGGAGAGGCGCAAGGAGAGGCGCAAGGAGAGGTGCAAGGAGAGGCGCAAGGAGAGGTGCAAGGAGAGGCACAAGGAGAGGCACAAGGTGAGGTACAACTGCCCACAATACTTGTTCCTCCAGAAGTAGCGGCACATCAGGAAATAGATATTCATGCGGAGGTATCAGCCGCGAAAACCACTCCTGATGATCCATTGTCTTCCAAATCCCCAGCAAGGAAAAGGAGGGCTAGTACAACTTCTTCTTCAAGCCCCCTTCCTTTTGATGATCTAGATCTTGATTAGCACCCACCAATTCAGTCTGAGAGGGAGGCACGCCATGAGCCGACAAAGCTAGGGAAAAGAAAGGTTCCCGCAAGGCTTTCAGTTATGGGTGATGACAAAGTAGAAGTGGTGTCTTCTGCTGCTGATGAAGAGTCTGACGATGACGACCCAGTCATCACAGTCGTCAGTCCAGCACCAGCAGGCATGCAGTAGACAGACATATTTACCCTATCCCGAAATGCTGCACGGGATATGGGCGGCGTGGCACTGGTACCACCACCAACACAGGTAACTACTGCACCAACACGACCTACAGCTTCCATATTTTCTCTTCAGAAGGGCCGGCAGGGACCTCCATCCAGCTCGACCTCCATTACCTCAAGTAGTGGTGCTGTAAGTGCACAACATAGTCAAATTCCTCCACGCCCATCCTCCATTTCATCTGGCATTGACAGTGGCACCTCCACCACCACCAGCAATCTCAACTACCCAGTTTGGGACTTCTTTAGTATTAGCAAAAAGTCGGAAAACCAAGTTATTTTGTTTGATTTGTAAACAAGTAGTTAGTCGGAGTAAGCTTGGTACCAACTATGGTATCGGAGGCCAGAGAGGTCATCTCCAAAAACACCACAGCATAGAGTGGGAGGCGCACCTAAGTAATATCCGGAAAGCCAAAAGTAGAAATCCAAATGTAGCCATTGATATTGCATCTGATGACAAGGAGCTGATCGTGCAGGGGGAGGTGAAGAAGTGAGAGACATTTTTTCTGGTACACACAGTACCCCTGGCAGCAGCACTGCAGTGGTAGCGCCCACACCCTCTACCCCAGCAACATCTAGGTGGCACAGTAAGAGTCTAGTAGAGACACCAATGCGAAAAAGTACATCAATGAGCCTGACTGGGTTGAAGAAGTCTGGATCATCATCACATATGAAAACGGTACAGATCACCATTAAAAGCATGTTTTGGTCGGAGGCGCCATTGGAACGCAACCACCCAACTGCACGTCTGTATAATGCAAATGTTAGCGCTGGACCTTCTCCCTTTTTCTTTCGTGGAAGGGGTGGGTTTTCTAGAATTTGTGGCAACAGTCTGCCCTAAATGGAAGGTTCCTAGCCGGTACTATTTTACCAAAGTTGCGTTTCCAGCACTACGTCAAGATGTGCTAGACGTGATTGGGGCAGCTTTGCAGAAGAGTGCTGTTCCTACTATCCACCTGACAACAGACATGTGGACCAGTTGCCAAGCCGTTGATTACATGTGCATCACTGCACACTGGGTCTCTTTTGCGGGGGTTATAGAGAAGATAGCTGCAGGTGTTGACAGTGTCACAATTTTTCAAGCTACTCGCAAACATGCAACAGTAGCCATGTTTGCCATGGAGAAATCTCATACTGCAGTAAACATTTTGGAGGAGTTTAACAGTAAGGTCTTTGAATGGCTGCAGCCAAGAAGGTGCATGATTGGTTATGTTTCCACGGATAATGGCAGTAATATCAATCAATCAATCAATCAATGCATTTATGTAGCGCACTACTCACCCAGAGGGTCTCAAGGCGCTGGGGGGGGGGTCCGCTACTGCTCGAACAGCCAGGTCTTGAGTTGCTTCCTGAAGGCGAGGTGGTCCTGGGTCAGGCAGAGGTGGTTCGGGAGGGAGTTCCATGTCTTGGCGGCGAGGTAGGAGAAGGACCGTCCCCCTGTGGTGGCTCTTCGAATGCGGGGGACGGCGGCGAGGGCGTGGCTGGTCGATCGAAGCTGGCGTTTGGGAGCGTAGAAGTTGAGGCGGCTGTTGAGGTATCCTGGGCCCTGGTTGTGTAGGGCTTTGTGTGCGTGGGTGAGGAGTCGGAAGGGGATTCTCTTGTTGACCGGGAGCCAGTGCAGGTCTCTCAGGGGTCCGGAGATGTGGCTGCGACGGGGGATGTCCTGGATGAGTCACGCTGAGGCGTTCTGGATCCGCTGGAGTCTCTTCTGGAGTTTGGCGGTGGTTCCGGCGTAGAGGGAGTTGCCGTAGTCCAGACAGCTGGTGACGAGGGCCTGGCTGACCATCTTCCTGGTCTCGGTGGGGATCCACCGGAAGATCTTGCGTAGCATGCGTAGGATGTTGAAGCACGACGAGGAGACGGCGTTGACTTGTCTGGTCATGGAGAGGGAGGAGTCCAGGATGAAGCCCAGGTTGCGTGCGTGGTCTGTTGGTTTGGGTGCGCTGCCTAGGGCGGGAGGCCACCAGGAGTCGTCCCAGGCGGAGGGTGAGGATCCCAGGATGAGGACTTCCATCTTGTCCGAGTTCAGCTTCAGGCGGCTATTCTTCATCCATTCGGCTACCTCTTTCATCCCTTCGTGAAGGTTGGCTCTGGCGGTGGCGGGGTCGTTGGTGAGGGAGAGAATCAGCTGGGTGTCGTCGGCGTAGGAGATGATGTTGAGGTTGTGCTGGCGTGCGATGTCTGCGAGGGGGCTCATGTAGACTCTGCGAGAGGGCTAATATAGTTAAGGCTATGGCTGATGGTGGCTATTTCAGAGTGCCGTGTTTGGCGCACAGCATTAACATTATTTTTCAAGATTTCTTGAAAAAAGAAAACACAGTCAGCAAGTTACTGACCACCTGCCAAAGAATCTGCACACATTTCAGCCATTCTTTTAAGGCCCGGAAGCAGCTGAGGATCATTCAAAGTGACCGTAGAGTGCCAGTCAAAGGACTCATCCAGGAGGTGGCAACACGTTGGAACTCAACCTTCTACATGCTTGAGCGTCTGTTTGAGCAGTACTTGGTAATCAATGAGTATGTCTTTCATGCACGGGGTGCTTCTATGAAAGACATGAGGCTAGAGGTGGAGGAATGGGACCTAGTTAAAAGCCTGACAGACATGCTTGTCCTTTTGAGGACTTCACACGTGAAGTCAGAAGGGAGGACTGTACTTTGGGCAAAGGTGTCCCATTGTTGCACATGCTAGAGCACCAACTGAAGGCGATGTCTTCAACGTTCCGAGTTGATGCTGAAAAACAAGACGCATATCAGTTAGTGGAGAGCCTATTAAGCCACCTAGTTGACAATGCAATGCTTATAGCAATGCATTCAGAACAACATTACATTTGTGTCACTATTCTGGATCCACGGTACAAAAAGGCACTGGCCAGCAATACATTTATTCCTTTTTCTGAAGCAGATGTTTCCAAGTACAAACATTGGCTAGCTCTGTCAGCCACTCGGTTCGAAAAAGAGCAGCAGGAAATTGAAGGAACCCCCACAAGTACTACTGAAGCAGCAGGCCATCTGGCATCAAGGTCCAATTCTGTGGCCGAAGTCAGTCACTTTCCCTCAGAGCTGTTACCGACACCAGCAGCCGTATCATCACCTGCACCAGGCCCAGCCATAATATTGTCGGAAGCGGATTGGATAACTCATCAAGGGTTTGCTTGTTCCAGTGTTGATGCAAAGGCAACAGATGGTACGCAAAGTGGAGCACCCCTGGAGGACCTTGAGTGGATTGTGCAGGCCTATCTGGATGACCCAACAGAGGTCTTCTTTGATCAGAACCCATTGGTGTATTGGTATTGGAAAAGGCCTCAATGGCCACTGATCACCAAGCTGGCTATAAATTATTTGGTTTGCCCACTCGCAAGCGTGTCTTCTGAACGTGTTTTCAGTGCTGCTAGTCCCATTGTAACTTCAAAAAGGACCAGCCTCTCGCCCAAAAATGTGGAGAGGTTCACAATGATCAAGATGAATCAGCACTTCATACCACCAGATTACAAAAGACGTGAATCCATGCAGGAAGAAGAGGACACCGACTTAGGTGACGGAAGTTCTTCTCTGTTAGCTGACCTACTCTTTGTTCAATTCACAGAGTTTGAGGACGAGCTCTACTTCCCTGACACCTAGGCTTGAAATACTTACTTTTTTCCCGTCATTATTTACTTTTATTTCTGTGTGTCTTTTTTTGTTTTGCAACTTTTAGCACTACAAAACTTTAATCACAACAAATCCATCAGCAGCACTGCCTTCGTCTTATTTCCATATTGAAGGGGCCGCCGTCTGCATTCCTGAATTTCACAAGTTCACAACTCAGTCAATCTCCTCTACCCTCCTCCTATAGACTCCCCCTATCCATTTCCCTTGAGGCCGATGGCCGGGTTACGCAGAATCAAGAAACTGTCGCTTAGTAGACGAGTCCCCTCAAAAGAAGTGGGACTGGAATAACTGACTATGCTGAGTGTTGCTTCTGAAATTGACACAAGAGGCTACCCTGTGGCCCTTTACTTACGAATAAGATGCTGACAAAAAGTCAAACAGGAAATGAATGATGAGATGGCATTCAGTGGACAATATTGGCTGTCTGGCTCTGATAAAAGCAACTGCTGTTTGTTGTGCATGAAATGAATCCTATGTGTTCTGTTATTATTTAATCGTTTACACACTAAATGTCACTCAAGTCTTCTCTGTTTACCTTGTTTAATACAAATTGTACTTCTACTGCATGGTCCACTACGTTGCATTTTTTAATATGGAAAATGTCCTTGGACTCACTGTGTGTAGTAGACTGTGACTGCATGAACAACATTGAGTTTGCCAACACCATGATGATGATGAGTCACTATGACCAAAGTTACATTATATCTTCGCAGTCACTCACTGGGATGGATGGATTATTATCGTTGATTTACGGAAGAACTATGGCCATTTTGTGAGTGGCAAACAGGTAAACAAGTCAACAACAACCACAGCAGAACTACATGTCTGTCTAGTCGTGGTATGGAGTGCTCGAGCCAGTTTAGTGTTATGCCAGAGTCCAGACAGCAGTTCATGTAAAATTGTGGCTATGTGGCTTGCTGTATAAAATTAGATCTACTTTGTCCATCTGTTTTAAAGGGGTATGCTACATGGAGGTTGGTTCACTCAGTGTTGCCTGCCTTGACCGTCTGCATGGCCCTGGCCTGCAGTGTGCTAATTATTATCCTGGAAACAGAGACTCAGTGTAGGCACTTTAGAAATGATGCATGTATGTAATACTGTCGCCTCTGAAAGTGAAAGTGTTATTTTTGCACTACACAACGTACCTTATATTATTTCTCCGGGGTGTTTTAATATCCCTTTCTGTTTTTCCATTGACAATTACAGGCCGGCACTTACCCTGTGCGATGGGAAAAACATTAGCTCAGGCTTACCATAGCAATCCGTAATTCTGCATCCGCCAGGCAAGCAGTGGACAGTGTGGTCACCAAGATTGATCGACGGAGCGCCCAATGGAATGGAGGAGTACTGCGAATGAGAGGAATGGTTGGATGCATGCAACTTCCCAATTTGACCAGGACAACTACAACATACAGTTACAGTATCCACTTCACTTGTCCTTATCTTTTAAATAATGTTATTGTTGTGAACTTCTATGAGTGCGTTTGCTCTCTGCTTCAAATTCATCCCTACAGCTATTTGATAGTTTCTTTGCTATTTTTAAAACTAATGTAACATACTACGAAGTGTTTATTCTCTCTGAGGGCAGATAGGCAAGTGAAATTGCATAATTGCTGCAGCCCTGTACTGTCTAATTGTTTAGCACTAGTTAGTAAGTTGTAGTAAGTACTACTTTTCAGTAACCTAACCATCCATTTAGCAAACAACTTCATGCATGCACTTCCTTTATGTCCCTTAAAAGATTTATGGATATCTTCGTATCCAAAGATTTCTTTTTCTTCATTTGTTGTTTGTCCATGCGTACTGTATTTTTTTTCTCTCTCCAAAAAACTTTCCCAAAAACCCCCATTCCCAACCATTTTTCAAACCCTAACCCTCTTCCCCCGGGCTGTGTGGTTTTTATTGAGATGTGACTAAATTACACCAATAATTCCACTCGCTTGCTGGGGAGGATAAGGTCAAAAGCAGCAGAAAATCTATTTCAAGGCAGGTCAAAAATCCAAGGATATATTCTTATTCTGCTTGACACACACCCATAAGTATTTGCAAATCAATTCAGAATTTCATGTCCGCCATTGAGTGGATTCATCATTAACAGCATCCTCCTACACGTGACTAAAGCTTACGCTGCTGTGTCCTTCAGTACTAGTTCTTGTAGTAGCCATAATCCACGCAACTAGTAGTTAACTTTTGATTGAATACTTTAGCATTGCTTAGGCTACAAATTATGGCACTGTTCTTGTGTACTGTACTATCATAACATTTTAATGCTCCTCTCAGGCCACTCAATGTCTCATTTCCTTTTTTTTCATATGCTGCTACTGCCAGTGTGTACCACTACTACTACTACCACAACAATGCCATTTCATCCGTCCAGGATTCCATAGCCAACCTTAATCGCCATTTGCCATGCAGCCACCCCTGTGCCTAGCCCTATTTTCAAACACAAATCACAGGTAAGATAAGCATTTTGAGGGAGGAAGAATAATGGAGTAGGAGGAGAGGAGAGACTGACGTAGTACTAGTCAAGTAGTAGGACAATTGAATTCACTAACTCTGTCAGTGGCACTCTTGTACAAATTTGGGCGATTACTTAGACAATTTGAATCAATCAGCCAGTTATGTTTCAGGAAAACAAACGTACAGTTAACCCCCCCTGCCTCTCCCACAAAACAGTAAAAATGCATATGCTATGTTTAACTGGAAAATAAATATTTATTTAGACCCTAACAAAAATAAACTATCCCACAAGACACGACCCACCCCCTTCCCTAACCCCAACCAATGTCCATGAAATAAATGTCCCCAAAACTTCAAAAACCCCAGTGCCCAACTCCCACCCCCACAAAAGTCTTTAAAAAAAGGTGCAAGGGACAGTCTCTACTTTGGCCGGCGGTGTCCTGTGGCCAGGTGGACCCGCAGCTTTCTCCGGAGGGCCTTGAGCAGGGCTTTCTGCCTCTCCTCCTCCTGCTCAAGGTAGGCCACTCGCAGGCTTAGGCGGTACACACGCGCCTTGCAGGTACAGTGGGGGGCAGCTGTTGGTTGCGCTGCTCGGCGACTGCGGTTGGCTGCCGGACCACGCACCATGCCGCTGGAGGATTGCGCTGGCTGGATGACCCAGGGGCAGTGGAGGAGGATGCAGCTGTTGTTGTCGACTCCTCCTCTTCCTGAGCCACCAGCCGCCGATATTCGGCACAATCATCTCATTGCTACAGCAGAGAGAAAGCAGGAACATCCTTATTTGGTTTGGGAGAAATACTTGCCGAATGAGGAGCTGAAAAGCTTATGGCAAGTATCTTTAGACATGCTTTACCCATTGATCAAATCTGCTGCATTAAGGAGAAATAATTTTTTTAAACTTCACAGGATATACTGGATCCACTTAAACTTTCCAAAATAAAGGGCAGTTGATAAGCAAGTGTATGAGATGTGGTGCCCAGAAGGTGGATGACATCCACCTGTTTGCTTTCTGCCCCCTGATAAAGGAGCTCTGGGGCAATGTGGGTAAGACCTTGTCGGACATCCTGGGTAAAGAAGTGGTGGTAAGCCCTTCTGTCATTTTGTTTGGCAGTGTCCTGTTGCCCGATGGGATGGAAGGCCTTTCGGGGTTGCAGAAAAAATTGGTGTATTACTTGATTCTCTTGGCAAGGAGGGAGATTTGTAAGAATTGGCACCAGGTGGCACCTCCCATATGGAGAGGTTGGTGGAACTCAGTGAGATATTTTAGGGATTTAGATCAGAAGGTTAATGTCTATAGAGAAAGAACTGAGCTTGGGCTATTTTGGAATCTCTTAGATCCTGATTAATAGGGAATGGTTGCATTAAGGCGTCCAATGATTATACCTCTTGGTCAGCTCATGATGTGTTGTGCGGGTTGGCTCTTGCGAGAACATCAGCAGAGACTGGACCCCCAAGTTATGAGCAGCAGGGATGGATTAGACCGAGAGGTTGCTTATGCTGTGGAGGTTATATGAGGACTTAATAAAAAAATTACCAAAATTACTCTGATTATCCCGGTGTAAATACATTTTCACCCAGTCCTAGCCCCCACCCAAGGAAATCTGCCAAATCCAGAAATTTTTTCAAGCTAGACAACCGGCGGAATTCTTATCCAAAATGTCCTGCAAACCTCAAACTTTTCCTAAAATCACACATTTTCCTCACATTTCTATGACAGAAACGTCTGAATTCTGCATCTATCTGCAAAATTGGCAATACAAGTTGTTCTCCCACTTGTCCCGATAAATACTCACTCTAGCTTGAATGGCTGGGTCTAATGCCCACAAAAGGAAAAGAATCAAACCAGGGACAATGAAAACTCCAATTGTCCTTGGTTTGATCCATTCCTGACTGTATTAACCCAGATAGGTTCACACCAAGTCCGGAATGAATTTAATCCACATTGGAAATACTTCATTTAAATGATTAGCATATGGAAAACTAAAGTGACGATATTTAGAAATAGAACAAATAAAACTTTACCTTAAAGCTGCATAGACTGACAATAGAGAGAACCTTTAGCTACTGTTACCTAGGAGTAACCTTTTCTTTTAATATGTCTTTTAAATTTCAAGTTGATTGCTTCTAACTCAAGCTATAATATTATCAGGTGCCCTGTCTAAAGTTGATGCAACCTCGGGTTACTGATCTATAGAAATGATGTTGAAAACATATGATTTTAAAATAGTGAGCTTATTATTGTATGGCTGTCGACCACAGGAATGTAAATCAGTCTCAATTTCAACAGGTAGAGATGAAAAATTAAAAAAACTAGTTATGTGTTTCTAGAGGTTCTCAGTAATTTGACTTAAGACTTAGCTTGGTTTAATTACTATATTGTTTAAATACTTTGTAGGATTATTATCACACATGAACTGTGTCTTTATGGAAAGATAAAATTCTCTAGGATTTTTGATCAAGGAGAACCTATAAAAACAGAATAAGGATTGAGAATTAGGAATACTATGACAAATCTTGATATACCTGGTTTAACAAGAATGGCGTTGACAGCTACAGTTCAGTCACCAGGGATGCAAAAAAGAATAAAATGCATGTAAAAACTTGGATTTTTTAATGGATCTTGATTTCTAGGACATTTGTAAAAAGAATGAGCAGAGAGTAAAGCAATCATCCTTGGGAAGACCACACTATATTTGTTAAATGTACATTGTAGGGGGCGCTTGCGCTGCAGCGAAGGAAGATGGCTGCTGGCTAATAAACCCACCATGCTCCGAGGACAATTATGATGCTGGAGGAACACTTTCATGGCACGCATTTCCCTTTCATTAATAGGAAATGAATCCAGAAGCATTGGGGAGTGGCGAGGTGAGTGCACAGACTTAATTGCAGTCTTCTATTCTTTTTTTGCGGTTTATTTCACCACTCCTGTTTTTGGTCTGTTGCGGCCACCATTTTAGGTGCCCCATGATGTTTTATTTTTCTCTTCTCCTCAACACAGAGATGTGTTTATCATAGGGACCTTCACAGCTAAGTGCTCATATGTGGATGTTTTCTTTTCTTTCATGATATATTACTTCTTTGAGTGGAGGACCTTTTATTCATATGCCTCAGGGTCTTTTTTGGGGGTGTCGTTCTTTCCTAGTACCTCACGCACCACCTGCTTATTGCATTTTTATCAATGGCCTGCCTGCATATTGGAAGCAAATTAAAGTCTCTTCACACAAGTGGTGGTGCTTTTGAACGTGCTATTGTATCTTTTGTGCATTCACAATGGATTTGATGTAGCCTTTAGGGCCCCTGCTTCTTCTGCTCCCAGCACTAATTTCCACAACGAATTGGGTGGGAGCACCAGCAAGACAGTCAAGAAGGACCCATGCTCCCCACAAAATCTTCTCTTCCTTTTACTATGGAGGATAGAATGGATGAACATAAACATATAAAACCATTTGTGGTTGAAACAAATGCGGTTTTGCAAAGAATTGAGAAGACATGGTCTCCACGATTCAAGACTCACCAAGGTGGAAAAGCGTGTTAGTGATGCCCAGGAATTTATCACCAAAGTGGAAACCTTTACCAGAGAAGTAAGTGTGTTCAAACAACAGTCTGAGGATTTAGAAAATTGAAACAGGCGGAAAAACCTCAGCATTTATGGTATTCTGGAATCTTTCAAAGGGCAAGATATGATTACATTTTTTAAAACTCATATTCCCAAAATTGTTGGCTTGCTTGATTTCTCTGACCTCAATATCCAGAGGGCTCACCGCATTGGTTCAGCATTTACCTCTATGTCTACCAGACCAAGAGGGATTATAGCCCTCTTCTTACAATACTCTGACTTACTGAAAGTTTTGTCAGCTGTGAAACAACGTAAACAAATGTTTTACTCTGGGCATAAGGTCTTCTTCAGTCAGGATGTTCCTCAAGCTACCACCACTCGAAGGAATGCATTTTTGCACTTGAGACCAGCGTTAAGAGCTGTGAATGCCCACTATGGTCTTATCCATCCTTGTTTTTTTGAGGTCACCTCTAAAGACAAAACAACTACATTTGACAATCTATCAGACCTGAAGTAGTTCATTTATACCCATGAAGGTGAAGCTACGGAACTCAGTAAGACTTGACTTGTTCTGGTCTTTCCGGATTTCCTAAACCTTGAGTTGTTCTCTTCTTTTTTGCAGGTTTCACTCTCTCCTCATTATACTGGATTCTGGTGTTGTTTTTTCCATTATCTTCATGGTCTCGTGTTTTGTTGAACTTCGGTGTTCATTTTCTTGCTGGTAAGTGCAAATCCAGGCTGTTAGCTTTTGCTTATTTATATTTATTCTTCAATCTGTTTCCCCACTAGATTATTGTATTACTTTTTCATCCTTGGTGTTTTTGTCTCTGACTGCCTTCTATTTTTCACTTTTAACCCCTCCATCATCAAGACTTGCTTCTCTTTTTTCTATTGTTATTATGACTAAAGCTGTTTGTTTTTTTGTCATCTTTTTTTTATATCAAGGGCGAGCCCTCTTATCAACGCACTTGCTTCAATTTTCTCTTCTTTCTCTTCTTTTTTCATTCCTTTCCCCATTTTCTTCATTCTTTCCTTTACTTTATTGCAGGCTGTTCTTAAAAATGCAACCATGTCTTGTTCTATTGCCATGAAATTTCATTCTATCACTTCACTTAAACTCTATATAGTCTACAGATCTTTTTTGACTTCTTGTTGTTTATATTTTCCCTGTGCCTCCTCAATGAATAGTATACTCACTGTCTCTTGGAAAGTGAAAGGATTACGTAATCCTGTTAAAAAGCAGAGCATGCTTACTAATTTTTCAAAATGAAACTGCCACATTGCTCTTTTGCAAGAAACACACCTTAAAGATCAAGATATTGATTGTTTACTTCTTCATTGGGTGGGACATGTTTTTGGTTCTTCCGCAGTCCATAACAAAAATGGATTTTAAACGAAGTTAAGGAGGAATCTATAGATGGATTATACTGACTATAAAGATTAATGATACTCAGCTCTCCATATGTAATGTTTGTGATCCTACAGGTGTTGACCCAAACTTTTTAGAGCGCTTTTCGTATACCATGTCATTGTATCCACTAGCTAACCTTATAGTTGGAGGTAATTGTAATCAACGAATCGACCCTTTTTTGGATCGCCGTTCCCAGACAAGATATATCCCCAATAATATGCAGAAAGCCTTTCAGAAGTCGATAACATTTAGGGGTTTAATAGATGCCTGGAGAGTTTCCCACCCTGCCGTTTTGGAATTCATGTTTTATTCTCCTGTGCATCATTCACATTCTAATATAAACTATTTATTTCTCCTGCAGTATGCTCTCCACTTTATGTTGCATGCAATGATAGGATATATCCTCATACCAGACCATGTTCCTGTTAGAGTAGATTTAGATAGTCAAAATATAACACCTCCTTCTAATAGATGGAGATTGAAAAATGTCCTGCTACAAGATGTTATTTATTGGACAATTTACACATTTTGTTAAAATGTTTTTTTTACTATTAATCTATCTTCTGACTCACAAATGAATTTAATATGGAATTTCAAGGCTGCAGCTTGAGACTTACTGACTATGTCGCAAGTAAGAAGAAAAAAGCCTTGAAGAAATCCTCAAATCTGCTTAAACAGAACATGAATATTTTTCATCCAACACACCACATAACTTATCCAGATGAATTCAGACTAGATTATATAATAAACAGTCCTGGGACAGTGCCCTTCTCAAAATTAATGCAAACATTTATGGAGGTAGAAATAAGTCTGGCAAGCTACTGGAAAATGATCTCAAAATAATAAGCAGAAAGCTAGGATAACTGTTGTCACTGACAACTGTCGGGCTAGACACACTAATGATTAAAAAATGTTGGTGTGTTTTACAAAATACTACACTAAATTATATACCCCTGAGAACTCCCCCACTAAACACAATATAGATCGTTTATTTCATTCTATTCCTACACCACCTGATCAAAAAGTGGATATTTCCCCTTTGGACACCACAATTTCTGAAAAAGAGATCAAAAAGGCTATCTCCAGGAGAGAGGCCATATCAAACAGTCGCCCCATGATGGGAGGGGAGCAGACCCTAGTGGGAATCCTATGCCGTGTCCATAAGTGGTAATATGTTAAGCCGACAAGAATGGTGCATTTACTGTAACTACATGAGTAATGTGTATTGTCTGTTGATCATAATTGTACCAAATGTGAAATTGAAATGTCTTGTTAATCATGGAAAAGTTTCAATAAAAAGAGTTCTAAAAAAAAGAATATCTCCACACTCCCAAAAGATAAAGCTCAAGGTCCTGATGGATTTTCAGTTGAATTTTATTCAAGTTTTTCACATCTTTTAATTCCTAAATGATTGCTTCCTATGAAATGTTTTTTGACCGAAGGCCAAGCAATAGGCACTTTTTCTGAAGCTATGATATGCTTACTTCCAAAAAAAAGGTAAGGACTAATCTATATTCAGCAATTATAGGCCTATTTTTCTGACACAGATTGCAACATTTTTGAAAAAGTACTTGCTCTGTACCCTAATCAATTTATACCACACTTTATTGGTAATTAACAGGCGGAGTTTGTGAAGAGAAGGCACATTTCTGAAAATTCTAGAACTTTCCTCAATAACATCCATATGGCCTGTAAGCTCGCAACTCCTATAGCCGCTCTAACTCTTGATGCAGATAAGCATTGAATTGTGTCAACTGGGACATTGAATTGGCATGGTTTTAGCCCCCACATCTTTAATTATATTTGTTTACTATACACAGCCCTTTCCACCTCTATAGTAGTTATTGGCAAGCAGTCACAGTATTTTCCCTTACATGGAGGCACTAGGCAAAGTTGCCCATGAGCCCCTCAATTATTCATATTATCCTTGGAACCTTTTTTTAGAAATAATCCATAAATCCCCTCTATGTTGTGGTTTCAAACATAAGAACATGGAGATTAAATTTAGATTTTATGTGGATGATATTTTGCTTTTTATTTTTAACCTTCAAACAACAAGTTCTAAATTCATAAGCCTATCAAATGAATATTCATCTGTATTAGGTTATAAACTCAACATGAACATATTGGAAGCTCTGCCCCTGAATAAGTACTGCTTTCCTGAGTTATTTAAAGACATCAGTTTCACTTGGAATCCTAACAACATTAAATGTCTAGGAATTCTTTACTCTAATTCTATTGAATATACCATTAAAAAGATTATTTAGATTAAATCCAAACTTTACAACATGTTTGAAAGTTGGTCTCCCTAATATTTGTCTTGTTGGTGAAGGGTAGCCACAATCAAGATGATGATGTCGCCTAGCATACATTTTTATTTGTCTATGTTACCACTTAGACTTCCTCTTAGGGCATCATCACGATGCCGGTCGGACAAGCGCCGGCCAGCATTGTTTCAGAAACGGACCGCCTGACAAGGAGTTGGAGGTCCCACTTCCCTAATAATGATGCAACCACCTTCATAGCAGTCAGAAAGTGCATACTTAATAATATAGACATGCAATACAGCACACAAATCACTCCAGAAGGATTATCTTGGCGCTGCACAGCTGAGCAGGAGGAACTTCCTAAAACAGCCAGGTCTTCCAAGCCTTTTTAAAAGCAATAGTGTCTGAGCATAAGTGAAGATTAGTGGTCCTATTGTAGCTTGTGCTGAGGGCCACATCACAAACCACAATAGGAAAGGTATACTTTTCAAAGACCATGTGGTGCCTGCTACAGGATACAGGAAGGTTTAGGTGGGCACCAAGCCTTATAGCGGAGGCCCAGGGGAGACTGTTAGGGGCCCACAAAGTCCCATTTCATCTGCTTTTCAGTGGCGGTCAGACCGCCATAGACTAGCAGAAGGAAAGGAACATTGTAATCCATACGGTGGTGCCTGAGCAGGCACTGCCCTTGTTGTAGGGATTACTGTCTATCCCTTGGATGGTCTCTCCGCCTGCTGCCTCCAAATGCATGCATCGTAATGTGGTGGTCGGACTTCAGCAGCAGATGTCGGATGGACAACCACTAACGAGCTGTCGGAGGGCCTTCCGCCCAACATCGGAATATGGCCTTAGTTTGTTTAAATCTATCAATAGTCTGCTTTTACAGTTTTTATGGAATAAGCGGAAATCACATATTTCTTTAGCTAAATTAGAGCAATCCAAAGGTAACGGAGGGACACATTTTCCACACTTTCAGACATATCACTCTGCCTTTACTCTTAAACAAATCTGGGCTTCGCTCTCCTCTCCCAATCCTAATCAAGCTAATCTATGGGGTCAATTGGAACATTCACAGATCTCACCCTTTTCATTTTATAATGCAATTTAGTTTACATAACCTTCAATAGCTTTTCTTTCACCAATACATACTCTATCTCAGTTGCTACACCCTTGCTCCCTCAATCTATATCTGCTGTGGAACTTCTTGACAACACTCCTATTTGGTACAATAAAAACATAACATTGAACAATAGAGTTCTTTCTTGGAAAGAATGGATTCATAAAGGGATAATCACAATTGGTCATATATCCTCTAATGGTAATCTCCATTAATGTCAATATAGTCAACACAAATTTGGAGTTTCCCTTAAATATGGCACACAATATCAACACCTCAAAACCATTATTCTACATTTATTCTCTCAACTTGCACTCTTGCACTCTATCACACATTTATTTTCTCTACCTCTTTGACTTTTCCTTCCTTTATCTATAAAAATCTCACTAAGTCCCCAGTTGATAGGCTCATATCCATGGAGGATTTACAGTGGGAAACTGATTTACAGCACGTTTTCTTTTTACAAACATGGAGAAAAATTTGGTCTAAGATCCACATTTACATCTCAATCAGCTAGTACAACTCCAACATTATTTTATTTGTATAACAGACTCTATTTTACTCCTAAGTCCCTTACCAGTTTAAACTGTCCAAAGACACCAAATGTATGTCTTGTTCTAATGAGGATAGTGATCTTATACACATGTTTTTTTAATGTCCTCAAGTTAATACTTTTTGATTACGAGTTTGGAATAAAATAAACAACATTTTATCTACTCACATACCTTTCCATATTACACATATTTTTGGGGGGAGGCTCCTCGATTTTATGGTATTTCTTGAGCTATGGTTGGCAAATTTTTTGATCTGTTACTTGCAATTGCATTACAAATTATTTCCTCTAATTAGGAAGACATCACAAAAATGACATATATTGGCCAGTGGAACATACTTTGTCGCAATGGTAGGCAGGCTAGAGCTAATGCCAACACAACTTCATTGTTGTTCAAAAGAGAACTTTTATGGTTGCCGCTTACATCCTATTTGTCTCAACAAAAGGATACCTCTTCAACCACTGATATCACATTTGAACCTCCATGAAACCTAATACTATTATTCGGCTGCTATAGTCATAAACATTGCATTTGTATAGTTCTGCATATATTATATACAAAACTTCTGATTTGTAGAGTGCCATGGATTTTAACTTGTATGATGGGTTGTAAAGATTGCCAGTTGTGTTTTAAAACAAGTACACCGTAGCAATATATGCTGAACTGATAAAAAGGATGGACAAGTGTAGGGAATGATCTTATGTTTTTATTTATTGTTTTAAAGTGTGCACCTCCAGAAATTGCATAAGCCAAACAAAATAAACCATGCTAAATTTCAAAACCAGTCTAGAGATTGTGGTCGCCCTTGCAAAAATGTACACTCTCTAGCACATTTAGAGAAATTACGGAAGCCCTGGCATAAAGGATTGTTGCTCGGCCTATTATGGCAATTCTAGATATTGGGGTGGGCCCGGGATCTACTGTTTCTCTTTTTTCTAGCATCTGTCTTTTAATCTTTAAAATGTGCCTGGTATAGAGTGGTCTCAGCTGGAAAATCCTCTTGTGGGATTTATGTTCACAATGGTGAGCATTCTATATTATATAGTGGTCATGTCTTAAAATTGCCTCGTTAGGAAACTTGAGTATATTTTAGGATTAAGCGTCCCTCCTTGGAATATTATGGGCCTCCTATTCCTAAGCATTCCTCCACTCCCAGGGTGATACTATAGCTTTAAGCGGCATCATAAAAAAATCTAGGGATACCAGTCTGTTGGTGGATCCCACTAGAATTTGATGAGTATCTTTGACTTTGGATTGTGATGCAGGGAATGTGAGACAGGGTCTGTCATTTTGGAAGAGTAGCAGATGTGACAACGTGATGACAATAAAACACTGATATTTTAAAATCTAAATTATTGATTTTCTCAGTGAAAAGTTTGTATACAGAGCTTACAGTAACGTTATGTTAAAATAGAGAAAAGGTATTGAGACAAATTTGGTTTATTTACATAAAATGAGAAGTTGTTATTTATCGAAAAGATGTGTGTCTATTCAGCAAAGTATAAAATTGTTGTTTGGAGACAGAATGTTTTCTTTTATATAACGCATAAAAGGCTGAAGAACCACTGAATACTTGCTACCTTGATATGCAGAAACATTTCATAATCTTTATTGATAAATATCCTGTACTTTTCCTGTGAACCTAAGAATGATCCAGCTGGAAAGTCTCTATCGCCATCTTAGGGTCTGAGTCAGTGCGCTTTTTCTAACCTGTCGTATAGTTCTACTGCCTATCAGTTCACAAGCTGAGACCTCTACAGCTCTTAGTTTTACTAAATATTCCACTGTATCACATTGGAGTGGTATTTTAGTCATAAAAGGAGGCTGAAGATATATCGGGAAAGGACAGACCTGAAAAATTTAATTTGATCAAACGTAGAAGTGATGAAAGATGCTGCAGACATATCGAACTATGATAAGTGACATCCTAAAATTGCATACCCAAATAATTTAAATCCTCACAATGTTTAGATTTATAAAAGCCCAAATCTTAATGTTCCAACATTCTGCCCAAAGGGATAGAGGCAGGCAGACATGGCATTCACTCCTCAAGGCACATTTAGAAAGATATTGAAGGAATAACTATTTATCTTGAAACTCAATAAAACCTCTGAATGTTCCCATTGCATCAACTGACATATGTTACCACTTTCAGGAAGAAATCCTGGACCTCATTGCTCAACAAGTAGTTTAGTAAAGTATGCTCTTAGCGACATAATTCAACTAGCAAAGCTCCAGAAAAGATAGGTAATCTCAAAGACATCCATATGTGACTTAAACCTCAGCCAGTTAAACTAAACTTGAATAATAATTCTTTTGACAGACACATGATTTATGATTTATGAGAGTTAAGGTGCATGCCTATGTGCAAACCTTGCAATATCTTGTCGGCGGGTGAAGAAGGCAGTTCTGCTGCCACAACCTTGCTAAAATCCTCCTTGTCCCATAAGAGCCAATACTGCAAGTGAAAATTGAAGGTATACATCACAAACATGAAAAACGTCAACTATCAAGACCTTACTGGAATGAGTAGCATTTTTCAAAGAGCAGAGGATATACCACTAAAGGGAAAGATTCAGGTGGTGCCTATGGCCAAATATGTGACCCCAGTGTCACCCCACCTGAAAAATGTTGCCTCCACACAATCTCTACTAGCACAGTTGACATTGCTTAAGTAAATCAAATAATTGCAAATGGTTCCTTATGAATATGTGCAACTGCACCAGTATTATCAGGAAATCTTACTAATCAATGTATAAAGTCACTAACATATCCAGTTAGCGCAAACAAATTTACAGCAGATATACCACTGAAGGAGACAATATCCAAGCCAAAGTCATCAACAAATATTCAGCACAAAGTAGAAACGACTACGTGGCATCAGTAATTTCTAATAGACATCTCCTCATTGGGGTGTAGCCCTGAATCTGGAGATGGCTCAAAGTCCATATCTTGCAGTACTGCAAGTATGAGGAAACTAACTGCGGCACTCATCGATGAGTACTGCAGATAGTTTCCGCATAGTCATTTCTACATTGTGCTGAATATTTATTCAAATACACATGACCCATGTTGCAGGTCACGTGGTTAGATCTTTTTGAGAGGAAGCTTACAGGAAATTCAAGTGAGTGCCACGCGTGGCGTAACATATGAAAGGATTAAGGAGGGCTGTTTAATACATTTTGGATATTTGCTTGCCATTACACTGACATTCTTGAGTGTGTGGATTTAGAACCGAGTTTTGGATTTGCTATAGTGAGAAAATAACAGAATTGCAGCTCAGAAGAAGTCGCGTGTTGGCTACAGAAACAAGAAAAGAATAAAGAAAAGGAAGAATTCCCAAGCATGGACATTTATTACTTGGTTCAATGTGCATTAATTGACTGTTTACTCAATTTGTACACTCTAGTTTGTAAGTGCTAGAGATTTCTGTGGTCATTGTTCGAGTAGTTTAATCGGTTTTGGACAAGTAGGGTGAATTACTTGATCTTCTTTAAGCACCG
Source organism: Lissotriton helveticus (assembly GCF_964261635.1). Taxonomy (NCBI): domain Eukaryota; kingdom Metazoa; phylum Chordata; class Amphibia; order Caudata; family Salamandridae; genus Lissotriton; species Lissotriton helveticus. The sequence goes on from NC_136059.1 coordinate 1,713,283,099, forward strand.
CATGCAAGGACTTTTAATTAATCCGGTGTAAATATTCCTAGTGGATTTGTCTCTTGGCACTTTCGCCTGTCAAATCACTCATTAATATCATCGTCCGGTAGGACCTCCAGAGTGTGGGACACTTTTTGGAAAAAGCTCCGGAAGGTGACTGGCTCGACCGCGAGAGCCAAGTCAGCCACCTTCAAGCGGACCAGGCCCGGATTCCAGGTTCATCCAGCTAAAGAGCTCCAGAGGTCCGACTTCCAGAGTTTGAGTGGTAGCTCCCTGAAAGCCAATCTGGCGAACTCTCACTGATCGGGGCTGGTGCAGAGCAGCGAGGGCCCTCAGCAGAAAAAGCTCCAGAAATGATTCTAAGTGTTAAGGTAACATTTTGACTGAGGCCTCCTGCATGGGGTATCCGAGCAGGGCTCCATCGCGTCTTGCCTCAAACTTTTACTTTGTCCTGGTCAAGCGCTACCAAATGTCCAGAAGTGGCGCTATTGGTTTCTAAGCACTAAAAAGTGTTTATTCTTTAAAAATTCATATCTTCGGTTCCCTACACTGGAGTCTGATTGTTTTAGTGTCATTTTAAAGATCGAAATATTCTCTCTTTTTATAAATTGGTGTGGGATTGGTAGTTTGTGTTGTATCTTTCTTATTTACTGTATTGGTGTTTTTAAACGCTTTACATGCCTGTCCCCTAAGCTAAGCCTTATTGCTCGGTGTCAGCCACCAAGGGTTGAGCAATGGACTAATTTATACCCTATTTAGGACCCAGTACTATATCAGTGACTTTGTTGCTGGTGTTAGGTACCTATCTAGCACTCCCAATAAATCACCTTCCAACATACAGTGTTAAACACTTTGTAAAACGATGGCCACTGAGTGCTACAAAGAGCTACAGCTACGGGCACAATGTACAAAGGGAAACCTCTTGCTGAGAATATACATCTTACAATGAGCCAATAAAATTTCCCTGAAAGTCATAACAGGTTAAGGTATTCCATATAAATTCATAGCATCTGGCACATTTAATGGCATTGGCCATGTTAGGTGCCTTGATCTAATAAATACTTACTTTAAAATCTGTAAATAAATGTTGCCGCATGACCGTGTTGCCTTGAAAATGCATGGTCAAGGGAATAATGACCGTAAGCCTTTTTGAAATGGGCTGCCACCAGCTTGGGCAGCAAAAAATGAATCACATTATTTAGAGTTCGGCAACAGGGTTCTCCTTCAAAACATGACAGATGTCCTGTCCACTGAATTTAGAGTGCAATTGACTGTAATGCACATGTAATATGGTATATGTATCATTCACCAAGTTCACCCTGCCCTCTAAAAAATAAATAAGTCCGTCATTCTTCTAGCTAATATGGCAGCAGAGTTTTAATAATCAGAATTAAGATAAGAAATTGTGTGATAGTACCAGTAATGCACCGGCTTTAGGAATTGGCTAATGGTGGAAGGTTCCATGAGTTAGAGCCTTCATATTACCCGGACACATTGAAACATTAATATCAAAATGGGAGGTATTGCCACTATAAACAGTTTGTGAAACTCATTGCTTAGCTGGTCTTGGCCCCTTGGTGTGTTATTCAGGTATTTTTAATGACTTCAATTAATTATTGTAATGCTACTTTATTTCCCTTTTCTTCAGTTAATGAGGAGTCATACTAAAGATATTAAGTTTGGGAACTGAATCCTGGTAATCCGATGAATCTTCAAAGCAGAGATCCATGCTAAATGCTGAAAACATTTGTTAAATTCTGTCATGACTTGTTTCAACTGTACCTGTCTGTGAGTCCATTAAGCTTATAATTTACCTGGCTTCATTGGAGGACAGTAACTTTGCTTACCTTGTTGTCACATGTAGTACCCTACCTCCATTTCAGTTTGTAGCCTTATTTCTGCTCAGCATAGAGTTATTTTGGATGGAATATTGGATTTTCTTTGCTCCTATATCTTTGAGTGCATGGGTTTGTGACCGACATTCAGGGAGTTTATCTTTGAGTTGTATAGTTCTACATAACAGCCACCTGGCACTCTCTCCCCTAAAAAATCCTTGGAAGGGGTGAAGTATTTACCTTTTAACTCATATTATTACTTAAGCATTCCTCTGAAATTCAGATCGTCGTGATAAAACAACATTATCCAAAGTCCATTCTGTGTTGATGTGAAAAATTTGAATACATATCCTAATATGAGCATGATCATTTAGGTGGTGGCAGTCGATTTAGGTTCTGCTTGACTTAATCAGTTTTTTGCTTCTTCAAGCCGTGCTCAATTTGGTGATTTAAAAAAGAAGTTGCAATCAAAAGCACCAAGCTAGTATATTAAACAGATATTTATGAGGCCAAAATCCATAATATTTTGCAGCAGAATTGAGCTTTTCTTCCAAAGGCAATTGGTGTGCTATTTCTTGGCTATTTTATTGAGACAATGTTAAAGGCTCCCAAATAAATATAAGAGGGGGATCCTGTAATACTTTCTAAAAAATACCTTGCATTACATCACACAGAACAGTACAATATGGTAAAGGAATGAGTGCAATTTACAGGGTTTGGGTTTGTGCCAACACCTACCATGGATAAATTCCAACTGTGCTGCGAACTCAATAAGTTCATAAGGAAAATAAAACTACAAGTCTTTTTCAAAGACAAACCAGCTATCACAAATAACGTGCGTGTCGCAGGCCTTCATAAAAAGTCTAATTTCACACCACCAAACACTGGCCTACCTGTTTAATTACTGGCCTCTGAAAAGGCAATAATGAAGGAAGTCTCTGAATTAGACCCAAGAATCATTCAAGTCTTTCACAATACTAGTAAAAAGGAAAATGAGGCCTTACGAGAGTTGGCAGTAGAGGAGAAAAACACTATAAAACCAGCAGAAAAAGGATAGTACTACAAAATACCAAATCCTACCAAGAGGTATGCCTGAGCCTCCTAGCAGTTGAGAGGAATTATATTCAAATCAAAGAGGACCCAACAGATCGTCTGTGAAAAGAAATTGCTTTTCTAGTTGTAGAATTTACAGCACATACCTGGATGGCCAAAAAGGAAGCTGATTTCCTGGAGAATACCAGCCCAACAATACCTTACTTTTACACCATACCAAAAATCCACAAATCAATGACTAAACCTCCAGGCAGGCCCATTGTATCAGGATATTGGCTCAATCCTGGAGCCACTTAAGTATGGGCGTAAAATCCGCTCCGCTCGCGGATTTTTTGGATTTTCGGCAAATTCGCAATCCGCGAATTCTCGCGAATTTGTCGAAAATCCGTGAATCCGCTCGCGGCGGATTTTTTGCTTAGTTGCGGCGCGCGGCGTGGTGCACGGCGTTCACTTTCCGTCATTAAGCGTTTGCCGAGTTGTTTTTCTCGATCATATTTTTCTAGTGCCGCGCCATTTTAGATCTTGCTGCGTGATCCCGCGGGAGTTTGGCGCCCGCGAATAGGTAATCGCGGCTTGCCACCTTGCACAGCACACCTCGCGAGAGTTTGCAATTGCGAACACGTAGTTGCGGCGGAAAGGAACAATCTCGCACTCGCGAAATAGAGATTTTGCAATTCTGCACAAGAAAATCACCAGCAAACAGGATAAACCTTCAGAAAATTATGATTTTTATCAGAATCACTCCTCAGGTTGACATTTGCATGGCCTTTTTTTTTGCAAGGAGTCCATTTTTGGGGGGGGAGGAAGGAAGTGCCCCACAGTCTCCAACTTCCTGTTCCTGTCCAGCAGGCTCCTCCCAGTGCTTTGTCCATCTCCTGGTCACTTTCATTTGGATCTGGAGCTGGAAGGATTACTTTTTGTGGGTGCTGCTGGATATTTGGATTTGAGGCCTTTTTGACTGTCTTTGGATCACTTTTGGATTAGAAATCAACTTTCACAAGTAAGTTTGTTTGGGGCATTACAGTTGCTGCAAGTACAATTTTGGAACTTTTTCAGAGCATTAAATAAATTATATTGTGGGTAGCCACAGTATCCAGTAGGACCAGGGTTGGTTAGGGGTGCATGATACAACTGTTTTGTTGAATTTAAACACCATTGAGGCCATGGATGGGCTGGGATTGTGCTGATTTTTGTCGTTTTTTTGGGCCTGCTGGTGTGGCCCTTTGCCCAGGGGTGGTGAGTGTTGCATGGGCCTAGTCTTTCTGTGGGGTGTCTTCTTGAATTTAAACATCATTGAGGCCATGGATGGGCTGGGATTGTGCTGATTTTATTGTTTTTTGTTGGTTTTTTTGGGGCTGCTGGTGTGGCCTTTTGCCCAGGGGTGGTGGTGCATGGACTGAGTGTGCCTGTGGTGTGGTCTCACTCTCTTTAATGTAAACATCATGGATGGCATTGGATTGTGGTGATTTCTGGCTGGTTTTCTGTTTTTTGGGGGTGTACTGTTGATGTGGACTGGCCATGTGGGTGGTGGTGGTGGCCATCTTGAGTGCTGGCTGGTACAGGCAACATGTGCTTGGGGTGTAAGGGGCCATTTTGAAGAGAGGCAGTGTCTGAGGCCTGCACTTATTTTGCCTACTTTTCATCCATTATGCCCAGGGGTAGTGAGTGTTGCATGGGCCTAGTGTTTCTGAGGGGTGTCTTCTTGAATTTAAACACCATTGAGGCCATGGATGGGCTGGGATTGTGCTGATTTTATTGTTTTTTGTCTTTTTTTTGGGGCTGCTGGTGGGGCCCTTTGCCCAGGGGTGGTGACTTGCATGGGCCTAGTCTTTCTGTGGGGTGTCCTCTTGAATTTAAACACCATTGAGGCCATGGATGGGCTGGGATTGTGCTGTTTTTTGTTGTTTTTGTTGTTTTTTTGGGGCTGCTGGTGTGGCCTTTTGCCCAGGGGTAGTGGTGCATGGACTGAGTGTGCCAGTGGTGTGGTCTCACTCTCTTTAATGTAAACATCATGGATGGCATTGGATTGTGGTGATTTCTGGCTGGTTTTCTGTTTTTTGGGGGTGTACTGTTGATGTGGACTGGCCATGTGGGTGGTGGTGGTGGCCATCTTGTTGTGCTGGCTGGTACAGGCAACATGTGCTTGGGGTGTAAGGGGCCATTTTGAAGAGAGGCAGTGTCTGAGGCCTGCACTTATTTTGCCTACTTTTCATCCATTATGCCCAGGGGTAGTGAGTGTTGCATGGGCCTAGTGTTTCTGAGGGGTGTCTTCTTGAATTTAAACACCATTGAGGCCATGGATGGGCTGGGATTGTGCTGAATTTTGTGTTTTTGGTCGTTTTTTTGGGGCTGCTGGTGGGGCCTTTTGCCAAGGGGTAGTGGTGCATGGACTGAGTGTGCCTGTGGTGTGGTCTCACTCTCTTTAATGTGAACATCATGGATGGCATTGGATTGTGGTGATTTCTGGCTGGTTTTCTGTTTTTTGGGGGTGTACTGTTGATGTGGACTGGCCATGTGGGTGGTGGTGGTGGCCATCTTGAGTGCTGGCTGGTACAGGCAACATGTGCTTGGGGTGTAAGGGGCCATTTTGAAGAGAGGCAGTGTCTGAGGCCTGCACTTACTTTGCCTACTTTTCATCCATTATGCCCAGGGGTAGTGAGTGTTGCATGGGCCTAGTGTTTCTGAGGGGTGTCTTCTTGAATTTAAACACCATTGAGGCCATGGATGGGCTGGGATTGTGCTGATTTTATTGTTTTTTGTCGTTTTTTTGGGGCTGCTGGTGGGGCCTTTTTCCCAGGGGTAGTGGTGCATGGACTGAGTGTGCATGTAGTGTGGTCTCACTCTCTTTAATGTAAACATCCTGGATGGCATTGGATTGTGGTGATTTTGGGCTGTTTTTCTGTTTTTTTGGGGTGTACTGTTGATGTGGACTGGCTTGGGGTGTAAGGGGCCATTTTGAAGAGAGGCAGTGTCTGAGGCCTGCACTTATTTTGCCTACTTTTCATCCATTATGCCCAGGGGTAGTGAGTGTTGCATACTTGCATGGCCCTAGTCTTTCTGTGGGGTGTCTTCAATGTAAACATCATGGATGGCATGGGATTGTGCTATTTTTCTGTGTTTTGTCGATTTTTTGGGGTGTATAACTGAACTGATGTTCCGCTGTCTTCCATTGCTTTTAGGTGCACAAGACTCAAGAGAACCACCAGTGCCAGGAAGAAGTCCTGCAGCGGTGTGTGTGTGCAGCATAACGTCACGCGACGTCACGTCTGGACACAGACAACTCTGCAACTCGTGCAACTGCTGCCTGCTGTTCTGACCTGCTCTGAAGAAGATGGCCCCAAAAAAAGTTACCCGTAGCTCCTCTAGCAAGAAAGGTGCCAGTAAGGAGCAGAAGAAGCAAGTTACCAAGGAGACTGGTGTGCCGCCCGCCCCTTTTTTTGGGAGTAAAAAAAAAAGTATGCCTGCAGCAGCAGCGGGATCTGCTGGGGACCAAGCTGGCAGCAGCACCCCCGCTCCATTGGGCTCAGTGCCACCACCACCACCACGCCAACTTAAGTCCAAGCCCTTGAGTGCTGCAGAGGCAGCCAATCTACTTGTTCAATCACCATCGACCAGTGATGTTGGCTCATCGCAAGAAAGCAGCAGCAATGTCCCTCAATCAACACAGGTTGTTGTAGCTCATCTGACGAGTGTTGAACAACCACAGCCGCAACAACAATCACATGTGCAAGTACAAGCCCAAGTACATGTGGAAGGAGAGGCAGCGCAAGGAGATGCGCAAGCAGAGGTGCATGGAGGGTCACAAGTGCCCACAATAGTTGTTCCTCCCGAAGTAGGGGCACATCAGGAAATCGACAATCAAGGCGAGGTATCATTTGAGGAAGCCACTCCTCCTGATGATCATTCATTGTCTTCCATACCCCTAGCAAGGAAGAGATCAAGGGTGGTGTCTACATCTTCTTCAAGCACACCTCCTTCTGATGATATGGATCAAACTTGGGAACCAGCACCACTGCCGTCTGAGAGTGAGGCACACCATGATCTGACAAAGGTAGTTAAGCGTAAAAGGAAGCTCGTCCAAAGTCTCAGAGTTATGGAGTGTGATGAGGCTCAACAAGAAGTGGCGGATACTGCTGCTGATGAAGACTCTGACAACGACGACCCAGTCATCATAAAGGTCACTGCAGCCCCAGCGGGCATGCAGCAAACAGACATTTTGACCCTAGCCCGAAGAGCTGCTGAGCGTGATGATGATGATGTTGTCGATGAGGAGGCAGTGGAAACACCACAATCATTGGAGTTAAGTAGTACACCAACTCGTCCCGCTTCCATATTTCTTTCTGGCAAGAAGGGACCTCCATCCACCTCGACCTTAATTAGTGGCGGTGAAAGTGCACAACGTACAAAAGTTGGGCAATCCAGATCCTCCACTTCATCTGGCATTAGCTTCATGACCACCACCACCAGTATCGCCGCCTCCTCCAGGCCCCACAGACACTTCAAGTCCCCAGTTTGGGACTTCTTTACTGTTTGGCAAAAAAATCCAAAGTTTGCCATTTGTACCCTTTGTAAGCTTGCAGTTAGTCGTGGTAAGTCAGGTACCAACTATGGTACCGGAGGCCAGAGAGGTCATCTTGAGAGAAAGCACACTGTCAAATGGTTTGCGCACCTAGATGCGATCAAGGAAGCCCGAATTGGAAGTCAAGAAAACGTTGATGTTGCATCTGATGATGACGAGGAGGAAGAAGACGTGTCAAACACTTCCCTTACACCCAGTACCCCTGTCAGCAGCACACCCAATGTGAGGCACACTAAGAGTGTTGGAGCGAGTGAGACACCAACGCACAAAAGTTCACCAGCGAGCAAAATTGGGTCAACGAAGTCATTATCAGCCCGTGAATGCTTGGTCCAGGGCAACATTAGAACCATGTTTTCTTCAGACGTGCCATATGAACGCAACCACCCACTGACGCGTCTGTATAACACTAAGCTGGCTAAAATGCTAGCTGTGGACCTTCTCCCTTTTTCTTTTGTAGAAGCGGTAGGTTTTCTAGAATTAGTGGCAACGCTCTGCCCTAAATGGAAGGTTCCTAGCCGGTTCTATTTTGCCAGAGTTGCGGTTCCATCACTACATGAAGGTGTGCTGGAGGCGATTGGGGCAGCTGTGCAGAAGAGTGCTGTTCACACAATACATCTGACAACAGACATGTGGACCAGTGGCGCAGGCGCTGATTACATGTGCATCACTGCACACTGGGTCTCTTTTTCAGGTGTTAAAGCAAAGCTAAACGCAGGTGTTGACCCGGACCAAGTTTTCAAAGCTGCTCGGAAATATGCAACACTAGCCATGTTTGGCTTGGAGAAAAGTCACACATCCGAAAACATTTTGGACGAGTTTAACAAAAAGGTCTCGAAAATGCTATCCCCAAAAAAACGCCAGATTGGTTATGTTTCCACGGATAATGGCGCCAATGTAGTTAAGGCCATGTCGCTGGGTGGCTATTTCAGAGTGCCGTGTTTGGCGCACTGTATCAACCTGGTAGTTCAAAAATTCTTGAGTGATAGAGACAGTGCAGCGTTCGCGGTAATGGCCACCTGCCGCAAAATGTGCAACCATTTCAGCCATTCTTTTAAGGCCCGGAAGCATCTGAGGAGGCTGCTACTTGAACGTCGAATGCCAGTGAAAGCACTCATCCAGGAGGTGGCAACACGTTGGAACTCAACCTTCTACATGCTTGAGCGTCTGTATGAGCAGTATACGGTACTCGATCACTATTTCTTAACAGAGGGTACATCTCAGAAGGAGGACCTGCGGATGGGTGCGGCGCAATGGGACATAGTTAAAAGCCTGACAGACATGCTTCGTCCTTTTGAGTTCTTCACGCGTGCAGTCAGCCAGGAGGACTGTAATTTGGGAAAAGCTATCCCATTGTTGTGCATGCTGGAGCACCAACTGATGGCGGTGTCTTCTGAGTTTGAAAAAGATGTAAAAAAAAAAGACCCTTTTATTTTGTCTGAGAAATTGTTAGAGCGCCTACGTGGTGATGAACGTCTTCAAAAGATCAAGTCAGAACAGCATTACATTTGTGCTACTATTCTGTATCCACGCTACAAAAAGGCGCTGGCAGGCGAAGCATTCTTTCCTTTTACTGATGAAGATGTTCAAAAGTACAAACATTGGCTAGTCTGGTCAGCCAAGAGGTTTGAAAAAGAACGGCAGGTTATTGAAGGAGAAGGCAGTACATCAGCATCAGCATCAGCAGGCCATCCCCAGTCACAAGAATCCACTTCTGCACCTGTGGCTGGGGCACAAGTGACCTCTCAGCCGTTAAAGACACCGGCAACTGGATCATCTGCACCACACACAACAGTAACAGTGGCTGCTGTAGAGGATTGGCTAAGTTTGCTTGGGTATGGTTCTCGAAAAAAAGTCACAGGCACAGCAAAAAGTAAACAAAGTGGAGGAACCGTTGATGACCTTGAGTCGATGGTGCAGGACTATCTGAATGACTCAACAGAGGTCTTTCTTAATGATGAGCCATTGCAGTATTGGCATGGCAAAAAACAATTGTGGCCACAGCTCTCCAACCTGGCTATAAACTATTTGTCTTGCCCACTCGCAAGTGTGTCTTCTGAACGTGTTTTCAGTGCTGCTGGTGGCATTGTAACTCCCAAACGGAGCCGCCTCTCGCCCAAAAATGTGGAGCGGCTGACAATGATCAAGATGAATCAGCACCTCATACCACCAGATTACAAAGTACGAGAAAGCACGCCGCATGAAGACGAGGAGGACGGCAACGTAGATGAGGGGATTTGTTCTCTGTTCGGTGGCACTGACCTCATCCTGCCTGAATTCGCAGAGTATGATGACGAAATCTTCTTCTTATTCCCTGACACCGAGCCCTGAAAATGAGACAATGAATCAATAACTTTCTTTTTCGTCCTTATTCACTTTTATTCCTGTGTGTCTCTCTTTCTTTGTTTTGCACAGTTAATTTAATTCAAACTTTAATCACCTAATCCCAAAAACAAGACCATCAGCAGAACTGTCTTCACTTGTTTGCTTATTGATTTGAAGGTGCCGCAGTCTACATTCCTCAGGTTCACAAGTTCTGAAGAACATGCTCCTCTATCCTCCTCCTCCAGACTGCGATTTCCCTCAAAGCAGAGTGCTGGATTACGCCCAATGAAGAAAGACTCAGCACTTGTGGGGGTGTTCTACTTCTTTGCGGGTGAGTTGACGGCTTTGGGCCCATTGCTGTCAAGCTCTAATAATGGATAAAAGTGTTTTGGACCAAATATGAGGTGGAAATTTCTTGCCGTTTTTGCTGACTTGCTTGCCTTTGAGGTGCTCTTTGGCGGGGTTCCGGGTGTTTGTGGGTGAGAAATGGGGTCTGGGAGCACTGCTGCGACAGTCTCATCTTGATTGCATTTGCTTTTCAGGAAATCCGTGGTGGAAAACAGGAGTTATGATGATTGGTGACCTAGCTGCACAGCGCGTTTGGACGGAAGGCCGAGAGATATTGTAAGTATGAGATTTAGCTTTTTTGCTGTTTGGGGGTGTTGTCGCGTGCTTTTTTGCGGGTGGGTTGGCGGGTCTTGGCTGGGGCATTCCTGGGAAGGTCTAATACCGGATAGAAGTGTTTTGGACAAAAACCTTAAGGAAAAGCGTTTTTTTTGCTATTTCTTCTGACATCTTGCTCAATGTAGCGTTTTGGGGGGCTTCCTGCTGTTCGTGGGTGGGTTGCGGCCGGGGTCTCTGTCGAAGCACTGCTTCGACAGTCTAATCTTGATTGCATTTGCTTTTCAGGAAATCCGTGGTGGAAAACAGGAGTTATGATGATGACCTAGCTGCACAGCGTGTTTGGACCGAAGGCCGAGAGATATAGTAAGTATGAGATTTATCTTTTTCGCTGTTTGGGGGTGTTGTCGCGTGCTTTTTTGCGGGTGGGTTGGCGGGTCTTGGCTGGGGCATTCCTGGGAAGGTCTAATACCGGATAGAAGTGTTTTGGACAAAATCCTTAAGGAAAAGCGTTTTTCTTGCTATTTCTTCTGACATCTTGCTCAATGTAGCATTTTGGGGGGCTTCCTGCTGTTCGTGGGTGGGTTGCGGCCGGGGTCTCTGTCGAAGCACTGCTGCGACAGTCTAATCTTGATTGCATTTGCTTTTCAGGAAATCCGTGGTGGAAAACAGGAGTTATGATGATGACCTAGCTGCACAGTGCGTTTGGACCGAAGGCCGAGAGATATAGTAAGTATGAGATTTAGCTTTTTCGCTGTTTGGGGGTGTTGTCGCGTGCTTTTTTGCGGGTGGGTTGGCGGGTCTTGGCTGGGGCATTCCTGGGAAGGTCTAATAACGGATAGAAGTGTTTTGGACAAAATCCATAAGGAAACACCTTTTGGCACTTTTTGTAAGTTAGGGTTCGTTAGGGTTAGCCCTAGCAGCAGGATTGCATGTGTTTCGGGGTGTTCTATTGCAACGCAGTTCTGGGGTTTTAGAGCACTGTTGGAGCGATGCTGGCTATGGATACTTTTGCTTGCTTGCAAGTGGTTTGAATACAATCCACGGTCGGTAAGGGTGTATTTGGGCCTACTGTTACTTTCAAAGTACGTTTTGTCACCATTTTTCTGCTAGGCATCGTTTTTGGAGATCTGATTGGGGGTCTTCTACATTTTTGCGACTGGCTTTAGTAAGGGTCTTGGTGGGAGCATTGCTGGGAAGGTCAAATTGTGTTCTAAAACACAGTTTACAGTACACCTACCTTGAGGGGAAAGATCCGCTATAATATTTTGGCCATACTTATTTATCCTTAAAAAGGTGACTCAGACAGAGCACGCAATTTCAAAAATATTGTACTGTCTATTAGGGAAATCAAAGTGTGACTTTTTGCACCACACAGCGTACATACCTTTTATTTATTTATCAGTGGTATTGTAATAGCACTTCCTGTTTTCCGTTCAATAATTACAGGCCGGGTTTCAGTCAACATCCGCCAGGCAGGCAGTGGACAGGGTGTCTTCTGTCAGTGGTCACCAACATTGATGGACGAAGCGTCAGCTGGAATGGAGGAGTGCCGCTAATAAGAGGAATTGTTTGCTGCATGCAACTTACTTACCAAATTCAACAGGACAACTCCAACAACATACAGAATACAGATACAGTATCCATTGTTTTCTTCTATGAGTGTGACTGCATGTGCTTAGCTTTAGTTTGTACCAAAAGATTTCTTTATCTTCAATTATTGTTTGTCCAGGCTGTGCATGTTTTTTCTTCTCTCCACAAAACCTACCCAAAAAGAAACCCCCATTCCCATCCATTTTCCAAACCCTAACCCTCTTCCCCCGGGCTGTGTTGTTTTGCTTGATGTCTGACTAAAATGACATCAATAATTCCACACACTTGCTGGGGAGGATAAGGTCATAGCAACAGGCTGGCGAAGGAATACGAGGATATCTTCTAGACTTACTCAGCTTCAGTACTATTTCTTCTAGTAGTAGGAGCCAATGTCAAATAAATTCAACGCAAGTACTAGTTATACTTGCAAGCAAATACTTTACCATTTGTTAGGCTACATTATGGCACTGTTCTAGTGTACTGTCACCTGCTATATTCTCGATCGTACCGTAACTGTTGTAATGCTACAGTAAGGACAAACCAGGAAACGTTTTCTTTTTTTCCATAGGCATGCAACTGCCACTGTGTCACACCACTAGTACCACCGCAATGAGGAAATTTCACCCGCCCAGGATTGCCAACGTTAATCCCCATTTCACATGGAGCCAGCCCTGGGCCTAGCCCTAATTTCTAACACAAATTACAGGTAAGATAAGCGTTTGGTGGGAGGTAGTATAATGGAGTATTAGGACTAGACGAGAGACTGACGGTAGTACTACTAAAGTCCTACGACTGTTCAGGAAAACAAACTTACTGTTACACCCCCGTCCCCCACCCACCAGACTGAAAAGCAGTAAAAAACAGGTATGGTCAGATAAAGTTCAAAAAAGTATATTTATGTAGCCCTAACAAAATAATCTCCCTCAAGACCCTCCCTAACCCCAACGATTGTCTTTGAAAAGTCCCAAAAAGAACCCAACTCCCAAATCCCACCCCCCAAAAGTCTCTAAAAAAAGGGCAAGGGACACTCCACTACTGGAGGGTGCTGGTGAATTTTGCGGCCAGGGCATCATACTCCTTGCGGAGGGTGGCAAGGTCGAAGCGGAGGCCCTCCACCAAGTTCTTGTACCTAAGGACCTCCTGCTCCAGGTAGGACATTCGGACTCCTAGGCGGCGCTGGCGTGCCTTGCAGCTCCTGTGGGGGGCAGCTGGTCTTTCTGCTGCTTGGCGGTGGCGGTTGGCTTTCTTAGCCCGGCTCCGTACCGCTGGAGCACTGCGCATGCTGGCGGCCCGTGGGGTCACGGAGGAGGATGCAGCTGTCCCAGTCGAGGATGTTGTGGTTGCACCGGTCGACTGCGTGTCCTCCTCCTCCTCCAGGGCCACCAGCTGCCGATATTCGGCGACAGTGGCATCCAGCCTCCGTTGCCGGGCCATTCGAGCCTGCTCCCTCCGTGATGTCGATTTGGAAGGAGCAACTATATGAAGAAAGAAAGACATAGTCTGTAACCAATGCTCCTTAGCATTAATAACACAAAGTGATTGAGCCGAAAGTTGGGTCACAGTACAAGTAGCAAACTGAAAGCACAGTACATAACTATTGAGGACAGTATCTATGTAACCTCCCACTTCTGCATCCTTGCTCTAACATTAGTGGTAGTTTAATGAACAAATTCTACGACCACTATGGACTTCCATTACAGTCGACTATGACAGTACCCCAGTCTTATTCTTCTTCTTCTCTCTTGTTTAGGAAAATTGGTACGTTATCTTATGAAAGCCGGCAGAATGGCAGCACAGTGAACTTGCACCCGAGACTAACAGTTGCACACCATGATGAGTGAGACACACTGGCGTTACTGTACCGGTCCAGTACATGCAGGTGGTGAAGCTATTACTTTTCTATTACGGGTGGCACTGAGAATACTCTGTTACAAGGGCTACTGCTTAATTAATTTACCTTTCACCCTACAGTGCAAATGAGTACTAGAAAAGGAAAATTAAGAAGCTAAATAATTTGATTATCTATCACTTCACATGGGACGTATTTGATGACATATGGGATGACTTTAGGTGCTTTGCTTAATATTGAGTGAACAGTGATACACCCACACATGAATGACATACTACAACTAAACTAAAGTTATTAAGAGAGGTACGGAGTGTCCACCGTAATAACCGGATATATGCTGTGCTTGCAGTTGCAATACAAAGTACTGCTACTATTCATGGTAGTATTGGACACATTTACAATTTCTTTTCCTTGCCTTCCCTACACTGGAACGGACGTGCGGGTGCGGTGGTACATGCTCTTCAAGGTAACACTTAGTTCATCCAGCGACCATCTACTCTCTCTAGATACACATGTGCTATCTAAGAGTCAGAGAATACCATGCTCCAGGCATCCATTCATTCAAAGTATACGCACACATACAGTTTCTGTTTCACCCACCCAGGCTGCTGTCCTTCCACCCATCCTTGCTTCATCATTGACCCAGCCATGCACCATACCATATTCTTTCCTTCCCAGCCACCTCGGGTGCCAAGCAAACACATATCGTTCTTCTTTGCCAGCCATCATAAAATTTCGCGTCCCACTTACTTACACCCTTCTTTCGCTTTTCGTTCATCCCATCCATCACGTTCATCTAAGATCTTATTGGGATTCTTCTCACCAAAAACTTCACAGCTAAGTCGGAGTACATTTCGAGGAGGCTACTACCTGGTTGATTTGTAATACACCCGTGCAGAAAGCACACTATGCAGTCTTCAATCTCAATAAGTAAGGAATATATAGCTTACCTGTTCCCGCCAGCACCGTGGGAACCCCCACAGGACCGTCCGCCGGCTCTTGCACCGCTTCCTCCCCAGAGTCCTCCGAGTCCTCGCCCAACACCGCCACCTCCGCGCTGGCCCCGCCACCAGATGTTCCACCTACAAAGTACATTTAAGAATGTTAGAATACACCACTCACTACTATATAATATTTGGTCTAGGAGTAATAAAGAAATGTTAAAAAAACAGAATACAATGTAATAATTTGTGACTGTCTACTCTAAAGTAAAAATGTCCCTTTTTCCAGGGAAGGCTGTTGTCTTGCTGCACTTATATGCACAACTGATGAATGCTTGCTTTTTATTTTTAACACGCACCACTTTTTCTCCTAACAGACAGAAGCTTGACTTCTAAGAACACGAGTCCAGGATCAAGTTCAAACCAGGTGAGAGCTCGGCTCGACCACAAGAAATGTGTCCAATTAATCGTCAGCACTAAGCACTTTTCCGTTTTCAGTTAAATAGTTTTATGACAAAGTTGATTTTAATAAATGTGTTTACCTTTAATAAAGCTTTTAAACTTAAATAGACTCTGTGGTTTTTGGTCCTCCAGACTAGAGTGGATGAGCTAAAGGTTTTGGAATTTTTGCAAGCATGAGTGCCTCTGACACTTCTTGACTGTGACTCCGTACTCTTGTCCTGCGTAGGATAATCTAAAGATCATTGGGGATCAATCATCGGTGACTTCGGGAGCTAAATGACTCTGCCACACTATCTAGTCAGTAAGGAGACAGTGCATAGAGCTATTGCTGAATAGAATGGGAGTACAATGGAATTGCCAAATGTCCAATCTTAGTTAGCTACACAGACAGACTAATAAGAATAATCTAGTAATACCACATGGAGTCATATTCGAGGCAGGATAAGAATTTATATCCAGTCTACAAGAAGATCAAAGACGATTTAGAAAAAATCGAATGAGGAACGCTAGGAAAAAATAGGTACTCTTTATTAAAATTTAAACTTACTGGGGCCAGCAAAGGAGCCCTCGCCTGCCCGATCCTGGCCTGCATCCTCCTGAACAGCACCCTCCTCCTCCTCCTGTGTCCGACTCCTCTTGCCCTTGGGGGGAGCTGATGTACAACATGAAAGAAAGAAAGACCAGAAAACATGGATGAGATTTGTCAACCAAATCAAACATTTCAAAAGAACAATAACAAAATATTTTGGAGAAATAGCAAATAGATAGACAACTATTCCACGGGATCTATCTCATGTGGTATACTACGTTATTCGTATTGCCTGATTTGCGGACCGTTGACTTAGAAAGTTCCTATGTAACTCAATAAACAGACTACTAAAGAGGTTTGCCTAGGCCTGGCAGGCAGCAGTCCGCAGCACGCGAAGTGACAGACAAAGTCCATCCTGCTTGCAGATCAGTGAATACTCAAACTATCAATCCACCGACCACCGCCACTATTTCTTCTTATAGCCATGTGTCTAAAGGAAGGACTGGACTTCAGTCTGTTGGGGCTGATTTAGAAGTCCCTTGCGGCTCATTTTCCTCCATTGTTGCGTGACTTTTGTGACGCAGCGGCAGAACAAAAGACTCGCCATGGTGTTGGTGCGGCGTATATATGCATCACGTTGTAAAGCCCTGCGCCATCAGAGGGCGTTCCGGCGCAAGGGAGGGCGTACCTGCGCAGGAACGAATCCTAAAAGTGGCTGAGGGAAATCTACAAGATGTCAATCAGTCACTTTTAGGACAATGATGCATGACTCAAACCCTGCGCGCTTGAAGCCGACGTACGGCTTAATGCAGCATTGGGGAGATAGGGTACTCCAGAGCATTGCTGGAGCTGCGCCATTGTTGGCACGCAACTCCAGCAATGCGCCGCCTTTACGGCACAGATGCGTAAGGCTTCTGTGACAATTTGGGCCAATGGGTGGTGGTGGCATGGCACACAATTACTGCCGCACCCCTGATACTTTGCAGGGATGCGCCGGTAATTGAAAATATGACCCTTAGTGTCTAGCATTACGCAGTTCTTATCTTTACACTACACTCATACATAATTTCTCAGGCCAATGAAATGAACACAAAATACAAAACAAATAAGCATAGTAGCAAGCAAGGCTACTGAGAAGGAGAGCAGTGCACCTGAAATGCATAGAAGATTTTGAAATATAATTTACCTACAATGTAATCAGCAGCATTATTGCTCTTGGTAAAGAACAAAGATTTGCAAATGACAGAGCCGGATAAAACAGAGTAGTGATGAATAGCTACTACTACTCACCAAGCCCGGGGACAACTACGCCGAGCGCGTCCAGCAAGTCCCGTTCCCGGTCCATGACATCTGTCCAGCGGTGGGTGGCCTGGTTATATGTGCGCCGGACCCCAGAGAGCTTAAACATGGCCCGGCACACCTTCTCCCACCGCTTCCGGCGCTCCTGGATGCCATAGCCGGTTGCGATCTTGCCGCCTCCCAGGATCGTCTTGGGGAGGCGGCGCTGGACGTGGAAGATGAGTGCGGCCACCTCCTCCGCGCTAAAGATCTCCCGTGGCACCACTTGCTCCCCCCTCAAACGCCCGCACGGGAGCCGGGCACGGGGTGCGGGACCCTTCCCCTTCTCAGGGTGCTTCCCGGCTCCCTTTACCATGGTCTGGGCAGAAATAAAGTTAAATGATAAAGAAGAAATAGAATAGTGAAGAAGAAAAGAAAAGAGTTTAAAAAAGTAGTTTAAAAGTAACTAAAAGCAGCAGAAAACACAAAAATATAGAGCTAGAAAAATAGAGGGATAGATAATAAGTAAAATAGATCAAATAAACTTCAAACAAGCAAAGGATGGCAGAGATTCAGAGAGGATACAGAAAGCATGCCCAGAACCATAGCAATGAATGAGAAACAAGATGGCCGCGCCCGTTCACGACCGCGTGGGTAAGTTCGCGCGAGATTTTCCTCGCGAGCACGCGCGAAATTGTACTAGCGAGCAGCACAGTTTGCGAGATTACACATAGCGGCCGGAAACGGAATTACGTCACGCAAACAAGATGGCCGCGCCCGTGTACGACCGCTAGGGTAACTTGGCAAACGTATAGCTACAAGCGCCTCGCGAACACGCACAAAATCACGCGAACATACACGTCGCAAAGAAACATTTAGTGTATTCGCAAGCATTAGCGGCTTCCGAAATCAATCTTGCACGGATTCGCGCCCCAAAAAACGTGCGAAATTGCAGAAAAAACGATTTTTGCTAAACTGAAAGCAATGAGCAGGTGCAAAAGTTCAAACTTAACATTAGTAACATTCACTCTAGTGCTTCCTGAGGGGCCCCTCCAGAGTTTGCAACTATTCTATGACCCTGCTATGACCCAAACAGCAGGCTCATAGAATAGCTACAAGTAGACCATAAAGGTCCTGTGAAAAAAAATTGCACTGCAACAGAAAGCAAATTACAGATAAGGAAGGAAGCAGGTGCCAGCCAGACTGGAACTTTCAAAATAACTGACACATTAATCAACCCCAAATTATTTCATGGCAGTTGAAGTAGGGGAGGTGTGCTTGCTTTTTTCAACCCCCATAAACTACAGTGATAAACAAACCTAATGGGTGGCAGTGAGGATGTACCAGAGGGTGGCATGGGTGTCCCAGAGGGTGGCAGTGGTGAAACAGAGGGTGCTGTGAACCTGTGATGATAAACCAGACGTAGAAACAACATAGTCGCGGCCGTTGCGAGCCGAAAAGTAAGTTCGCAATTGCGAAATTGTCCCAAAATCCGCACGAACGCTCGCCAACACAAAAAACGGGAAAATCCGCAAATCCGCGAGAGTTCGCGTATTGTCACGGATTGCGAATCCGTAAATACGGAAATTCGCGTACGCGAGATCCGCTAGATCCGCCCATGCTTAGAGCCACTGTCCAAATTTGCAGACGCCTTCTTACGACCAATTGTCCAAAAAACTGATACATATCTACAGGATACAAAGTCAAACTTATGCCTTCTCCAGGATCTACAATTTGACACAACCAGCAACATCTTAATTGGCTTAGATGTAGAAAGCCTATATATTAGCCTTCCAAACAAAGATACACTACAATTACTTGAAGATGTCCTTTTTGAGAACCCATTGGTGTACCGGACACCGAGATATGTAATACTGGAATGCTGCCACCTGCCCTGACGGAAACATTTTTCAAATTCGAAGACACTTTGTTCCGCCAAGTACATGGTACCAGAATGGGCAGCACTTTTGCGCCGAGTGTGGCAGGACTTTATGTCCACCCTTTAGAAAAACAAAAAATCCTGAATGAATCCAACCCTTACAAGAGACATCTGAGACTTTGGAAACGATACATCGACGATGTTTTGTTGATCTGGGAAGCTACAGAAACAGAAGCCAAAAGCTTCATCAACTGGTTGAACCTCCAGGACCCTTTTCTAAAATACACTTACACTATGAGTAGGTCCCAGTTGGTCTTCCTGGACCTCAACATCATAGCCACTGATGGCATGCTGAATACCACCACTCATTTTAAACCAACAGCCAGGAACTGTGTACTAATCTACGACAGCTTCCACCCCAGGCAACTGAAAGAGAATCTGCCTTTCGCCCAATTTTTGAGACTGAGACTCAACTGCACAGCAAAAGAAGACTACAATAAACAAGCCACGGATCTCTCAGAAAAACTCATAGCACGGCAATATCCCAAACATCTAATCGCCAAAGCCAAGAATAGAGCTGCCAACAATCACAGAGAGGCACTGCTAGAACCAAAGAACAGACAAGAGGGGACAACTGACAAAAGGCCAATATGTATCACCACTTACAACATCGCATCTGACAAAGTAACCAAAATCATAAAGAAACATTGGTGTACACTGAACTGCAGAAACCTCAACATCCCAAAACCAATGTTCAGCCATAGAAAAGGTAAAAACCTAAGGGATTACATAGTTCGCACTCGTCCAGGAATGAACAAAAAGGGAATGGACAAAGAACCCTACAAACCTTGCCAAATGGACACTACCCATGCAGTAATTGCAGTGTTTGCCACCTGACCACCGCCACTAAGAAGGTTATATTCAACAATAAAATGACTTTGGAAATTCACAATTTCACCAATTGCAACACAACAGGGTTGGTATACATGATCACATGTACCTGCAACCTACACTACAAAGGGATGACCACAAGAAAAGCAAGCACAAGGATTGTAGAACACCGTAGTAATATCAGGTGCAAAAGGAATACCACCAAAATGACATCTCACTTCATTGAAAAACAACACACTCCAAATGATATGAAATGGGTCATCCTCGAACACACGAAGAGCAGTGACAACCTTGAACAACGCCTCCTGGAAAAGGAGCAATGTTGGGTGTTCAAGCTCCACGCTGACAGCCAAGGTCTTAATGATACAATTCCGTGGGGATTGTTGTCCAAATGACCCCTTTTTCAACACCCTACTAGGTTTTTGTACATCTTCACCTATTTACTGCAACCGATCCACAGCCAACTGAATATACATCAAGTGCCCAACCATTTTGTAATTACTCCATTTCGGAATTTCTTTCAATATTAACAGTAATTTTCTTACTGAACAGTGGTTTTAAAAACTGTTTTTGAAGTGACACAACCCAAACTTGACCAGTGTATTTGCATCTCATATAGTCCCACACGTAGCTATGTGACTTCACAAGAATACCTCCAGATTACCAGTAATATCGACCCCGCAGGTGATGTTCAGGACACATATGCCTGCTTTTTCATTTACATCACATATTTTTGCCGTTATCATTTTTAAACTTCAATTACTAAACTTGATTTCACTTAGTCAGAGTCTTGTTTATTGTCTGTTCAGTGTTAACAAGAATCCCAACAGGGATACACCTTTAGCTCATTTAGTGGTGGCCATTTCGAGAAGTCCCCGCTCTAGTCATTCTAACATGACTAGGCGGGAGCACTTCCTCTTATAGCGGTTCCCGGCAGTGAGACGATAACATCTGGTCTCGAGGGAAGCCGAGTCGGTAACCAGCCAGGATAGAAGCAACAGAAGTATGTTTGTTCCTTTGCAGGCATCAAAACCGGGGCAAACGTTGTTTTCTAATATACAGTACTGCCCGGGCTGACAATCGAAGAGAGTCCGCTATCAAAGGAAAAGTAACCTTTCTCTTCTGCTTTTAGATTTCCCGCGGAACTCTCTTGCCCCCTCGCTTTGACCATGAGGCATAGTACGGCCTGAAAAGTATGTTTGTTTTATGTGTATTGTTCGTTTGTGGTCTTTTCATGTGACACCTTCACAAATATTGGTCATTTGCTAATTAACTGTTTACTTTTAAATAATCACTCAAGCGACACCACGCACTAAAACAAAGTGCTTTTTTCCTATCTAGGACTACAGGCGCATGAGGAATTTTTTTCCAACAGGCACAACGATTATTTACATTTAGCCTGGTGCAATATATAGTTTCTGTCCTGTCTAGGCACTACAAATGGGGAACATGATCACTTCCTAGCGGACCTGCAGGTCGTTGTTTCTTAATATTGTTGGTTTTCTCCATTACAGATATCTACTGAACATTATCTAATATCAAATATGTGTTTTTCAATTAATGCTTATTAACTGGCATTTGTGAATATCACCTTTTCACTGCACGTTGGAGTGGTACACACAGGGCTGGTCCCTGTGGTGTCCTGAAGAAGAGCTTAGGGGTAAGCTCGAAACATGTTGGCAGTCTACTAGGACCCCTGACTCATTGCTAACCAGGCTGACCTAGAGACCCACCCCATTTTTAATATATCAACTAGGAGCAAGAATAAAATAATTCCGCCCACTAGTTAGGTATTTTTAATCATTCCACTCCACATACACCACTGCACTACACGTAGTTCCTCACTATAGTGCTCCTACGTATTTTCGCAAGTCGTAGCACTCCTCAACATGCAGCGGGTTGAGATGGCCCCTAGGATGAAGCATGTCACCGTGCAGAAACTCCAGTGAGTGAGGGGACTCAAGAAAGGACATTTTTCCTTTCTAGATTGCATCCATTTCTGATGATAATCTACCGCTACAGCTAAGTACTTCATCTGAGATCTCGGATATTTTTGTGTCTATTGCTGCAACAAGGCCTGGCGCTGATGAATGCTGCTGCTACCACTACCTCCACATCTCCACCCCCTGAAGTGTCAGTGCCACACAATGCGGCAGACATTCCACCTCTGACCCCTGAGGTGTCACTGCCACACTGTGCTGGAGACAGGCCACCAACACCCACATGTGAGGCACATGAAACAGCAGTGGATGAAGATGCGGACGAACATGCCTTCGTAGTACGAAGGACGCAGTAGCATTCTTCTCCGCCATATGGCCGGTTTCTGTTTGGTTCTCCCCTCTGCATCATCACCTTCCCCTGTCCCCTGATACACTCTGCAACACTCACCTTGGACCTTGAAATGAACTGACATATTCTGTTTCATCACCAATGACACAGCAATCATACTGCGGACTGAACTCTTCCTTGAGTGGGTCATTCCCTTAAGAACTCTGCCTGGTACTCCACGGGCCAACATTGTAAAGTGGGGTTTGCATGGCCCTGTACTGCTCCAGCTGCAACACTCCACTGAATATGCATTAAACATTTATAATCACACAGGTGTGTCATGTCTATGATCTTTCATGCGTGGAAGTATGAATGAATGTAGGCTCAGTGATTCCCCCTTACGTCCATGTTGCTCATGTCATTGGACTTGGGTCACAGGGTGACACATTGCCGAATGCGGTCCAGTTGGCGCCAACAGAACAACATGGACACGCATTAGTTACTTCCTTGTCCAGCCCAGTACGGAACCAGGACCAGAGCCCTGGGGTCATTGTTCAAACCCTTACACTGGGCTGGCATACGCCAGGCCAGCCCACTCCATTCACGCTCACAGGAGGGGGCAACAACGCTGCAAGTCCCAGGTCTCCCCTGCCTATAAAAAGGGCTGGGCGCACCTGCTCGATGCCATTCCCACTCTCTATCTGGGTGTATCTGTGTGGTGTTAATTTAGGCATGAGGGCCTGGGGCCCTGCAACATGACATTCCCCAGGGCAGGAGGTGACATGATGGTGTCCGCACCACAATACTCAATCATAGAGGGTCCATGACTTGCGGGGCACAGACTTGGTGGCACCTGATACACTGAGGCGGGCACAGGCACACAACCACGGGATGTTAACTTTCGGTGCACTGAGGTAGGGGCACCTTAAGTGCTGAGCGGGTGTGGAGCCTGCGATGATGCCCTGTCCTGGCGGTCTGGACTGGTGATGATCATTGTGAGCCCTGCTTGACCGCAGTGTAGGCCTGAGCCAGCAGGCAGTGTGTACCTATCACTAGGTGCCGTTGCCTTGCGGGTGCCATGTCCGCGGACCCCGGGCTTGCACAGGCAAGTGGTGGGCCCTCTTTGTGACACGTCGGAGGTGGAAGGTGAGCAGTGAGGCCTGGGTGCGCAGGGGCGGGCGTGCACCGCTGGGCGGCGGGAGGGGCTGGGGTGCAGCTGCCTGCGTGCGCAGAGGCGGGCATGCTCCTCTGGGTGGCGGGAGGGGCTGGGGTGCAGCTGCCTGGGTGCGCAGGGGAGGGCATGCACCGCTGGATGGTGGGAGGGGCTAGGGTGCAGCTGCCTGGGTGTGCAGGGGCAGGCATGCACCTCTTTCTGATGAGGGACCTGGTGAACTGCAGTACATAACGGCACATGGTTGGAGACACACCGATGGCAGCAGGTGAGCAGTGAGGCCTGGGTGTGCAGAGTTGGCACTCGCTCTCCCTATCCCTCTCTTCTTTTCTCTGTGTCTCTCTCACCTTCTCTTTCCATCTTTCTCTCTCCCCCTCTCTTTCCCTCTCTCTCTCTCCCTCTCTTTACGTCTTTCTCTCTCTCCCTCTCTTTCTGTCTTTCTCTCTCCTTCTCTTTCTCTGTATCTCTCTCTCTTTCGCACTCTCTCTGTCCTTTGATGTGCTCATGACACACCTTTTTATCTGGAATTTTATCTTGCAGGCTGTGACCTACAGATTGTCCAGAGGAGACCTGCCATGAGTCTTCAAAATTGTAGTTTTGAGTTTTTTTGAATAAAATGTTTTGTTTGGTAATTCAAAGGTGAATGTGTGATGCTCATTTTTGTGACTACACATGCATGTTACCTGTTGTGATTGTGCGACATCAGGCAAATTATTTTGTACATGATTTCATGAAGTTGATTTTTTTTTTTTTGTAAACTATATTTTTATTGCAGATTCATGGGTTATACAGGCAATCATTTCGGTACATTGACGTCTGGCAGCTTCTGTCAAAAGAGCATATTTGAAACATTACACAGCCATTCAGCCCACAACCCGGAGGTCGGGCGGCGTCAGCTATAAGATGCCAGGGACAGAAGAAAGATAGGAGAAAGAAACCATGCAAGAAAGTCATCGTTGTCAGGCAGTTGTATGATCCATTATCTACTTTTCTGTATCCCTACAGTCATCTGTCTCCGCAATCGCACTTCTAATAGAATCCCGATTCCCCTCCCACCTACGATTTCATGAAGTTGATGTGACATCTGGGTGCGTGGGGGGTGTCCTGTTGGTGGCGGCAGTGGGTGTTGTGGCCCTGTTGGGGGCTCCCAGCTGCATGGTCAGTGGATCCATGGGATCTGTTGCCCTTCAGGTGTGACTCTGGCCTGGGCTCCCCTTTCTGTTGCAGGCTGTTGTTCGACTTTACACCAGGTCGGAGTAGGTGTTAATTTCCTGCTGCTAACACGCCTTATTACCTGTTTTGGGATCTTATCACCGATCTGGCTGGTCATTCAGAATGTTGTGGAGTGGCGTTGTCACAGCTTTTTGCACGTGAACGCCTACTCTGCATCTCATTAGCGATAGTCGCCTGTATCATCTGTGGCAATGATTTTTGCAGCTGCTATTGCAGGTACGCTGGTGATATTGGCTGTTAGCACCGGCTTGTAAATGGGGTGATAAATTTATTGCCACTTTGGCTGCGATAATGTGCCGATAATTTGGCGATAAATCCTTGAGAATATGCCCCTTTGTTTGTATCCCTCTCCCATTTCCTGGTAACTTAAACAACTCCAGCTCAAGTGCATAGCCACTATAGCCACTATTCACACCCTTCTTGGATGTCAATATTTACACGCACCATAACCCAGCTTTTTCTCTACAAGAATGATTTTCAGTCAACTCCATGAAAAACTAAGGGCTTGTTAGTCTTTTTGGGAATTGTAAAAAGGTTAGAGCTTGAACCCTGCCAGGAGCTCCAGCCAGTCTTTAACATTTTGCAGCAATTTTGAAAGATGGTTTGCAACTAAATACAAAACGGGGAAACGCTCAAGGAGATGTTTCCTGCTCAATTGAAGCATATATCTGATTCCTGTCATGATTTGACAATTCAGCATGAGCTTTCATTTGCAATTATCTGCTTCAATAAATTATAATGAGTTGTTACCTTTGTTTGACTTGCATCACCATCACACGTTCCTTAATTATAAATTGAATTAAAAAAGCAAGATTTAGGGAAATGTCCTAGAAGAAAGGTAGCTTTTCTCTGTGCTGTAAAATTGATTATTTGTTATAAGTCGTCTCTGGCATTTCAAGATGATTCTTAAACACCAGCTACCCTTAAATCGAATCCACTTTGCACGTCTATTCTGTGTCCTTGTCTATACATAATGCTCTGCTAGCCTCGACATCCATATGTCTTGGACAACCTCAGCCCTGTCAAGGACCATGCATCAGTGCTGAAACTGACGCATTTTAGTGTGGTGTCTGCATCACCGCACTAAAATGTATCAATCATACATTTATAGCACCCTGAACACGCAGTGCGAGGCACACTCAACAAGGTGCCATATTTTAGCAGTAAGTGCGCTGTTCGTGAGTATGCTCTCTACTGTCTGTGGCTGCTGTCTCAAATATATTGTAGCCTCTTTAATATTCCCAATCCGGCAACAACAGAACTTTTTGGTGCACGCAGCGCGGGCCAGGGCTTCAGCTGAGCCCACCCTGTCACTTTTGCAATATTACATGGTGTGCCTGAGAGCCATGCCAGGTATAAACAATTTCAATGAAGACCCGACGGTGACCTTTTGGATCTGGATGCGACATCTTGAGTGCTGTTAATTCCTTACAAGGCGCCAAACCAGCCTGACCATGTACAGTGACTGACTGGCCCTTGAGGTGGACTCGTGCCAAGTGCCACACACGTCTTATTGTAGTGTTTGCTTTAGTGCATTAAACTGCATTAATCCTGTATGTATAGTGCTTAGCATGTGCATGCTGTCAGTGAGTGTGCTCTCTGCTGCCTGCGTCTGCTGTCTCTGATATACTTTGATCTGTTTCATATTCAGAATCCGGCAACAACAGAACGGGGTACTTTACTTTTAGGCACTGTGGTGCTGGCTGGGGCTTCAGATAAAGCTTGGCATCTCACTCCAGCAATACTACATGGTCTATCTCAGAGCCTCGTGTGGTATATAAAAAAAGATGATAAGGACCTGGCAATGCCCTTACATAGATCCGGGGGCGGCATTTTGCCTGTTGTTGTTTTCCAGCAGTTTGGCACCCCACTGTGACACACAATGTGTCTGATTGGCCCCTGAGGTGGTGGGTAGCAGCTTTGTTTTCCCTTGCTGTGTCCCCCCTCACCAGAGTGGAACCTCAGGTTGATCAACATGCAACCTCTATGTTGCTTTGTTGTGCAGAGGAGGTTGTGCTAGGCAGGGTGATTTTCAAGTTCAGCGATCCCCCCAGCCTCAGCAACCCCGCACTCAGACAGACTCGTTGCTGCCCGGGCTGGGCCCTCCAGATAAGTAAACAACTCACTTGCTGTCCTCCACATATGTGCCGGTTAGAGTGGGCACAGACAAAAAACTTTAAAAGGCGTGGCTCAGCTGGTCAGCCTCTGACTCAGTGGCTATAGAGGTAAAGTGGTTCAGGAACAGAATATATGTGTGCAGAATGACTTATGCAAATATTTTGGTCTCATTCATAAGTTATGCAAAGAAAACAAGGAACACACCAAAGTCATGAAAAAATCAAGTATATTATTCAAAAGGAAAAAAACATTTTTTGTTAGGAGAAGAAATAACTTTTTTCTTTTTCTACTTTTTTACGTTTTCTAGTATGTGGAAAACAATGCAAGGCTGTTGCAGACAATATACATAATTAATCATCACAGGTGCTGAAGTGACAAAGTGCAAGAAAAGTGCTGATCGTGAAAATGTTATATATAGTGATACAGTGCTTTAAAAACCATCATTTTTAAATGACATCTATCCCTAATTGCATGAATCTCTGAACCACTGGGAGTTTGATTTTCTTTTTGGCGTAAAGCTGAGAAATTAGGGTCAGGATTGTTTCAGGCATGTTGACGTTTTGACCCAGATGTAAGCGCGGTTTGTGCGGCTCAGCGGGTCTTCATCAGGATAGGGGATGAGAAATAGGACAGCCTAAGGACGAATCAGTGAAATTAGAACAAGGATCCACCATGGCGTTGGAATCAAGTGTGCAATAAGAATCTCTTAATTAATGATGTGAGATAACAAGTGAGGTATCATTTTATTCGGGAGACCAAGGAGAATGCTGTGGGGTAGGACATTGCGCCGGCACGGTAATTCCACACAAACAAATGTGGAAAATGCGTTTTTTTTAGCTGAATTTGAGATTTGCAGGGGATACTGGGTAGGAAAACATTGGGAGATCCACAAAAGCCATACCATGCTGGACTCCCCCGGTTGTCTAGTTTTCAGAAATGTGTGGGCTTGGTAGTTTCCCAAGATGGCAACCGAACCCGGGGCCAAAAACCCAGGTGACTCCCCTTGCAAAATCAGGTTGTTTTGTGATAGGTCATTTTGATGTCTCCTCAAAGCATTTTGGGCCCTTGTCTGTTGCGGGTACTTGCCCCACTCATGTGAGTGAGGTACCATTTTTATCGGGAGACCTGGGGAAACGCTGGGTGGTAGGAAATTTGTGGATCCATGCAGATTCCAGAACTTTCCCAAACAGAAATTTGAGAAAAAAGTGATTTTTTAAGCTAAATTCGAGGTTTGCAGGGGATTATGGGTAGAAAAACAATGGGGGACCCACGCAAGCCGTACCTCGCTAGACTCCCATGGGTGTCTAGTTTTATAAATGTGTGAGTTTGGTAGGTTTCCCAAGATGGCCTCCGAGCCCAAGCCAAAAACCCAGGTGACCGCACTTTGCAAACCTGTCTGTTTTCTGTTAGGTCATTTTGAAGTCTCCTCAATGCGTTTTGGGCCCTTGCCGTCGCGTGCATTTGACTCACCCACGCAAGTGAGGTATAATTTTTATCAGCTAAATTTAAGGTTTGCAGGGGATTCTGGGTAGGAAAACATTGGGGGACCCACACAAGCATACCTTGCTGTACTCCCCCGGGTGTCTAGTTTTCAGAAATGTGTGGGTTTGGTATGTTTCCCAAATTAGCCCCCGGGCATGGGGCAAAAAACCCAGGTGTCTCCCCTTGCAAAACCAGGTTGTTTTGTGATAGGTCATTTTGATGTTTCCTCAATAAGTTTTGGGCCCTTGCCTATCGCGGGTACTTGGGGCACCCACATGAGTGAGGTACCATTTTTATAGGGAGACCTGGGGGAACACTGGGTGGTAGGATCTACCCAGATTCCAGAACTTTCCATCACAGAAATGTGAGGGAAATGTTTTTTTTTTACAAAGTTTGCAGTTTCCAAGGGATTCTGGTGAGTGCCAGACAAGTCACCCCATACTGGATTCCCCTGGGTGTCTAGCTTTCAACAATATACAGGTTTGCTGGGTTTCCCTAGGCTCCGGCAGAGCTAGGGTTCAAAATCTACAGCTAGGCACTTTGCAAAAAAAGCGTCTGTTTTGACTGTGAAAATGTGGTCTCTCCTACCCACACAAGTGAGGTATAATTTTTCTCGGAAGACTTTGGTGAATGCGGGGTGGGTGGAATTTTGTAGTTCCATGCAGATTCCAGAACGTTCCACCACAGAAATGTGAGGAAAATGTGTTTTTGATTTTGCAAAGTTTGAGGTTTGCAAGGGATTCTGGGTAACAGAACCTGGTGAAAACCAGATCAGTCACACCCTCTTGAACTCCCCCGGGTATCTACGTTTCAAAAATATATAGGTTTGCTAGGTTTCTCAAGGTGCTGGCAGAGCTAGGGTACAAAATCTCCAGCTAAGCACTTTGTAAAAAAAGGGTTAGTTTTCACTGTGAAAATGTGGTGTGTCCACGTTGCATTTCGGGCCGTTTCCTGTGTCGGCCACTAGGCCTACCCACACAAGTGAGGTATCATTTTTCTCTGAAGACTTAGGGAATGTGGGGTGGGTGTAATTTTGTGGATTCACGCAGATTTCAGAACTTTCCACTGCAGAAATGTGGGGGAAATGTTTTTTTTTACAAAGTTTGAGGTTTGCAAGGGATTTTTGGAACAGAACCTGGGGAGAGCCAGACACGTCACCCCATCCTGAATTCCCCTGGGTGTCTAGTTTAAAAAAATTTATAGGTTTGCTAGGTTTCATTAGGTGCCAGCAGAGCTAGGGTTCTAAATTTACAACTATGCACTTTGCAAAAAAGGGGCCGTTTTCAATGTGAAAATGTGATGTGTCAACGTTGCATTTTGGGCCGTTTCCTGTCGAGGCCACTAGGTCTACCCACACAAGTAAATGTAAATGTAAATGTAAATGTAAAAGTGAGGTACCATTTTTCTCAGAAGACTTTTGGGAATGTGGGGTGGGTGGACGTTTGTGGATCCATGTAGATTCTGGAACTTTCCACCCCAGAAATGAGTGGAAAATGGGTTTTTTACAAAGTTTGAGGTTTGCAAGGGATTCTGGGTAACAGAACCTGGTGAGAGCCAGTCAAGTCACCCCATCCTGGATGCCCCTATTTGTCTAGTTGCCAATAATGGATAGGTTTGCTAGGTTACCCAGACTTTGTGAATGTGTGTTGGGTGGAATTTTGTGGATCCATGCAGATTCCAGAACTTTCCACCACAGAAATGTGGGATAAAATGTTTTTTTTACAAAGTTTGAGGTTTGCAAGGGATTCTGGGTAATAGAACCTGGGGAAATCCAGACAAGTCACCCCATCCTTGATTCCCCTGGATGTCTAGTTTTAAAAAATGTATAGGTTTTCTAGGTTTCACTAAGTGCTGGCAGAGCCAGGGCTTAAAACTCACAGCTAGGAACTTTGCGAAAAAAGGGTCCATTTTGACTGTGAAAATGTGGTGTGTCCACATTGCGTTTTGTGCAGTTTCTTGTCGCGGGCACTAGGCCTACCCACACAGGTGAGATACTATTTTCCTCAAAAGACTTTGGGGAATGTGCAGTGGTGATGGAATTGTGTGGATCCACACAGATTCTGGAACTTTCCACCAGAGAAATGTGAGGAATTTTTTATTTTTTTTTCACAATGTTTGAGGTTTGCAAGGGATTCTGGGTAACGCAAGCTGGTGAGAGCCAGTCAAGTCACCCTATCTTGGATTCCCCTGGTTGTCTAGCTTTCAAAAATGTATAGGTTTTCTAGGTTTCCCTAGGTGCCAGCAGAGCGAGAGTTCAAAATCTACAGCTAGGCACTTTGCAAAAAAAGGGCCCATTTTGACTGTGAAAATGTGGTGTGTCCAGGTTGCGTTTTGGGCCGTTTCCTTTCGCGGGCACTAAGCCTCCCCACACAAGTGAGGTGCAATTTTTCTCGTAAGAACTTTCCACCACAGAAATGTGAGGAAAATGTGTTTTTTTTACAGAGTCTGGGGTTTGATAAGGATTCTGCGTAATAGAACCTGGTGAGAACCAGACAAGTGACCCCATCCTGGATTCCGCTGGGTGTCTTGCTTTTAAAAATGTATAGGTTTGCTAGGTTTCCCTAGATGCCGGCAGAGCTAGGGTTCAAAATGCACAGCTAGGCAATTTGTAAAAAAGGGTCAGTTTTCCCTGTGAAAATGTGGTGTGTCCACGTTGCGTTTTGGGCCGTTTTCTGTCGCGGGCACTAGGCCTACCTACACCAGTGAGGTACCATTTTTTGGGAAGACAATGGGGAATGCAGGATGGGTGGAATTTTGTTGATGCACGCAGATTCCAGAACTTTCCACCACAGAAATCTGAGGAACATATGTTTTCTTTTTACAAAATTTGAGGTTTGCAAGGGATTCTGGGTAACAGAACCTGATGAGAGCCAGTCAGGTCATCCCATCCTGGATTACCCTGGGTGTCTAGTTTTTAGAAAGGTATAGGTTTTCTAGGTTTCCCTAGGTGCCAGCAGAGCTAGGATTCAAAATCTACATCTAGGCACTTTGGAAAAAAAAGGGTCAGTTTTCACTGTAAAAATAAAGTGTGCCCACATTGCATTTTGAGCCATTTCCTGTCACAGACACTAGGGCTACCCACCCAAGTGAGATACCATTTTCATTGGGACACTTAGGGTAACACATAATTGTAGAGCAACTGTTATTACCTAATGACTTTCGATGCATTTATGCCTTCCAAATGAAAGTCAATGTGTAAAAGAGAAGTCACTCTGAAAAATGTCCTATAAATCTTATGCTAGTATCGGTACTCAGAATTTCGGAAATGTGCCAATAGCTGCTCTTTCTAAACTCTATATTTTGTTCCAATTTCAGAAACACAAAGGTGTCTTTCATCCCGATGTTTCACTGTATATATTTTCCCAAATTAATTGCTCTATACCTGGTACATAATAAAAAACCATTGCAAGATGCTGATCAGTTATTGGCTCTGGGCTCATCTGGTTCTCATTGAACCTACAAGTCCTATATATCCCCACAACCAGAAAGGTCCAGCGGATGTAGTGGTATATTGCTGTCAAACATCTGTCATAATTGGAAGAAGTTACAACTGAAAACGTTGGCACAAATGTCTGTTTTTTTCAACTCATTTTCAATTTTTCCTATATTCAAATGTTAGTTTCAATGAAGAGACCTTGAAGGATCTACACAAAATAACCTCCTCATGCTGCATTCCAAATGTTGTCTACTTTTTTCAAATGTATAGCTTTCCAGGATCCATTATTGTTTTCATACCCATTTCTACCATTACCTGGAAGAAGGTTGAAAGCACAACAAAATAGCAAAATTAGGCTATGTCCCAGTAAAAAATGCCAAAACTGTGTACAAAATGTTGGTTTTCTGACAAATGTCTGTCGGTCCTTGAAATATGGGGAAATGGTGATTTCAGCCCCACAAACCTTTTGTTGATACCACTTACAGGGGAAAAAACAGATGCTTTCAATTGCAGCACTATTTTCCCATTAAAAAAAAAACTTGTTTTTCTGTATTTAGGCTAATTTCTGGGTCCCCTCCAGGGAAATCCACAAACCCCGGGTACCTTTAGAATCCCCTTGGAAGAAAAAGGACACAAATTTGGCATGGATACCTTATGTGGTCAAAGAGTTACAGGGGCCTAACCGCAAACTACCCCAAATAGCCAAAAAAATGCTTAGCATGGGGAGGCCTAGCAGCAAAGGGGTTAATTGCAGACTGAACATTTTGGAGTATTTAGCTAGCTCAGTTGGTGGCCAGCAGTCCTAAATGTTTTTTATTAATGTGGTGGGGAGAAGTGGTCATGATAAGTACAAAGCATTTGGCTAGCCCAGTTGGTAAGTGGCCAGTCCATCTCTGGAGCTTCTTTTTACTGTGGCAGGACAGAGGCCTTACTCATGAGGTGACATTAGTTTCAGTGGGTAGATTTGAGTATCAAATACCACCAAGGACTAAAAAGTGGGTGATATCCACCTGCTGCCTGTTGTGTGCGTCATGTGACTTGTAACACTGTGAGCCCTAATTTTGTTTAACCCTAAATGCTTTGCTTGCAAGAAATTGTAGTTTTCTCCTTTCTGATTATTTGATATGGGCATACAAATGCTTGCAATCAAAACACACCTGGTTGATCATGTCCAGGCACATTCTTTGCTGATGAAGATAGTGTGCTATTTCCTAACTACACTACCAGGGTTTGAGAAGCTGCAGGGCGTACCTGACCTTGATGATGATAGGTGGGTGGGTGAGAAAATGCACTCTGAAACCTCTTTGATTAATGCAATCACAGCATATGTCTATGTGTGTAACCATAGAGATAAGGAACTGAATCCTGCCTGGCCTGAGGGGAATAGTGAGGCATGTATTTATAGTGCTACAAGGTCTTAACCTGCAACTGAAAGCACTGTGAATATGTAAGTCATTATTTAAAAATGTATTAAACACAATTTAACATACACTGCTGGAAAAGGTGCAGCGATGGTGCATAATATAAAGCATGTGCTTTTAAAATATATATTTTTTTCTAATATGAAATCAGACTGTAAGTAGTGCAAACTGTTTTAATAAGTAGCCATTAAAATGAGGCACTCCAAATCTGGGGTGGTACCAACTCTTTCATTACCTCTCAAAAAGAATAAATATGTGTCACCATCATGAGCGTTCAAGTGACTCCATCAAAGGCAATCACCATATTTGGGTTGCCACATATGTCAATCAAGCATTTGTTCATGTTTTGTGATTCTGAAGGACCAAGAGCAGGTCCTTCAGTGAAATGTTCGAAATCTAAATTAAGTTTATTATGGCAACGTTGCATTTAACAATTAAACTACTTTTTAGGTGACTTTATTGCATTTATGTTTAAGGGAATAATATGACTTGTATAGATGTTCTCATTATTTTTACGAATTTCATGATTGTCCTAAAAATACCTATCAGTCACTTATTGTGTCCCACTCCCCGACATATTAACTTTGTTCTTCCAGGCAGCTGACATGACAACATGAGGTATAATGCTACACCACTGCACTCGTGACACTAGTGATGGCGTCACATTACTGTGTTCAGGCTCACTTTAACCTGGTGCAGTCTGTAGCATTGTGTATATGTTGTAGCTTCTTTCACCCTGTCTTTAACCTGCTTCAACTGTGACACAATGAGCTGGCATCTACATATGTTGACCTTGCTGCTATCTATGTCCCCAGCCAATTTAACCTGCTAGCAAGTCACACTAAACAGTCGTTGTTGTACAGTGAGGCTGTGTAAATTTTAGACCTGATCATGCCATTACAACTTTTAAATTGTCCTTGTTACATTTCTACAAGCTCTGTTTTTGTGCTGAGACAATGAATGTGTTTTTCATGTATTTGCTGTATAAACATACAATAGAATGTTTTTGGAATTTCTTAATTGTGAGAAGATGGTACCTAGATAAATAATACATTCTGCTCTGTGTTGGCAATACAGAAATGTTTCACTAGTTTGAGTACTGGCCTGCCATCCCTCAGCTCTGCTATACAGTTAAAATTACTTGGTTGTGTATGCTGAACAAAACTACGAGTCCTAGAATGCAATGTGGTGTTGGCTAAACAAAAGCAATACTTGGGAAAGGCATTGCAAATGATTGTGAGGCTTCACAAAGCTCAACGCTTTATTAGCACAGGAAACAATGAAGGAACTTTCTTGAGCTTTTTGTTTGTGCAATAACAGGTACACTGCATAGCTGAGCAATTATATGGTGGTGTTATTTCCCTCTGTGTGCCACACTAACTTGTCTCTTTCTTTCTTTACCTTTGAGCAACGCAGTCCAGCCTTGGCAAAGAGAGAGCTGAGATGTGGTGGCATAGTGGCAGGGCACCATGCACATCACAATATAGGCCAGACCTCCACTTTTCCATTTTCTTTCTACACTCATTCTTTTTTTTTACTTTCTTTCATGTTTCCTGCAATCCTATGCATGAAGTTAATTCACTGACATCATGTCAAAATGTTAATTTGCATTGATGTAGTGCATCCATTCCTATGCTACATTGAGTATGAACATGCATCCTACAAGTATGTTTAAAAAGCATAATTCCTTCTGAATAAGCATATTCAAATGTGTTTATGATGTCTTTTTAGATATTTGCTCTCCATTGTGCTCACAGCATAGATGACCCCAGGAAGCTTTTGAGGACTACACTGAACAGGACCAGTCACTGCAAATCGCATAGCAGAAAAAAGTCAATGACTTTCTAGAAGGTCTGTGAGTCCTAATTTTTTTAATTTGGGGTTATGGCAGTCTTATCATTTCAGCAGGTAAAACAGATCAGTGGTGTAGATTGCAAACACGTCTTACTTCCAAGAAATTAGAAATAGTTTCAGTTCAAGATATTTGTAAAAAGTGAAAAACTGTGTTTTGCCTAAAAAAAATATAGATGAAGCTCAGGATCATGAGACTGACAAGACGCAGTACTATGCCAAACAGGAGGCAACACCTGCTGGATCACAGCTACACTCTGGCCATCACGGAATATGCCAAAGCATACTGTATCCCAGTTGATCATACATGCAGAATGTTGGAGATATTTTAGTTCTTTCCCTTCCATATATTGGCAGAATATTGTCTGATACCGATGACAGTGATCACTGCACTTAAGCTATCAGTTCTGGAAAGGGCAAGGCTGGTGCTAGCAAAGTGACGCTAGCGAGAATAAATCTGCCAGCCCTATACTACCACATAGGTTTTATGTTATCATTTTTGAGCTGTAGTAGGTCTGACAAGTAAATGCTCAATGGCAACTGTTACAGATGTGTTCTTCCCGGCCTCTATAGGAAAAGATCTTGCATATTTTATGCTACGTATGTTGGGGATTGGGTTGACAAACATTTTAATACAGGCACCAAACCCTGATCACATTGTATGTTTCTGAGCATTTCAGTATCTCCTTCTGTACAGTTTGTTTTTCAATCAAATGTGGAAGTGCTGCTTATGAACACTATGATTTGTGGAATGGAGGCCCCATTATGCTCATTTTAAGGTTGTCTGTTTCTAAACATGGTATCTGGGCCACCCGTTAACAGATGTTGAGATGCACAAAGTTTTTAATCTTGTACTACAGTGCCTGCATTAAGAGTGCTCACTTAGTGCTTGTGAACAGCCACTGTGTGCTTTAATTTAATATCTTCCTGAAACTCAAAGAGGACAATCATAATTTTGGAGATTCTTTTTAACTCTAGGGATCATTGTTCCTGTCAAGATTGATCCATATGCCTTCCACTGCTTTATTTGTGAGAATATTGTCTCTTGAGGACATCAAGGAGATGTTACCCCAAACTCCATGTTGCTGGTTCATACATCTCACCAGGGCACAAAGATTAAAATAAAGTCCATCTAAGGCTATGTGACAGAAAATATATTACAGTGAAGACTTTCTTGCCAGAGAGATTGAACTAAAGCTGTTGTTCGGTTTGATAATTCAATTGCTGCAATGGACTTGTTCTATGCTATATTAGGTTAAAAGTGTTTATGCTAAATAGACACCATTTGCATTCACGATATGCAACTCACTGAGTTATCTCCGTAATGTGCAGGCTTCAGTTAGCAAGTGTGATTCCATTTTGTATTTTGTAATCCATATTAGGCTGCTTAGGCTGTTCCCGAAATAGGCCTCATTATTTAGTATTGCTTGCCTCAGCAGAACACTGTACTTCGTTATTATTATCTCTTCTGTTCAAGGTTGCTTCCAGACTTACTAATGAATAGGCCATACTGCCCTTGCTTTTCTATGCAAGTGTGTAGTTCTGCTCCCACATTAGGAGACGCTGAGACTCATCACGGTAACCTTGAGTTACAGATAGCCTGTACCCATCTGGCAGGTGGTAACTCATTCCTTCGTGCCTTCTTTGTTCATGTTCGGCCCAGGCCGGTAACTTTCCACTGTGGGCGTGGTTGGAGACTCTTTGGAAGAATCATATTGTGTTACTGACTGTTGGGGGGGTCAGTCCCTCAGCAGACATCTTAGGGTGCAGGTCAGATTGGACTCCTCTGCAGAGTATTGTTAATGAAAGTATGTTTCGATTCTCTACTCTCTGACCGACTCTTCATTCTCAAGAAGGCATAGCAGGTAGTTAAAAGTAACCCCGGTGGCCACTAAGGGCCACTTCCTTCACTGTTGACAGATTTAGTGGCTGCTATGCCAATCTTGTTTTTAGTCTGTGTGTTGCTGGTAGCAATGATCAAGACACTGAAAAAATAAATCCCATATCTGTAAGTATTTCTGATTTCAAGAAGTGTTTGGTATACTGCAAATTTCTTGATGTGTGTAAGAAAGGGAAGTACAGATGGCGTTATATTTACTGTGCTATATAATGTTAGGAAAAAGCTTTCCATTTGATGGGAAAATTAATTTGACTTTGGTGTAGATGGCACCTTAGTCAATGAGAGAAAGCATATTTTCATCAAAACTAGAGCACTGTTTTTGAATCCGGATGTTTATTTCATTGGTTGTCTATTCCACATGGAATACAATGCAGTCTTTCTTGTAGCAGATTCTTCAGTTCAACACTCTCCATTCGTACTTCCTGTCAGCTCCTGATAGTTACAGAACTTTCATCTGCAGGTTAAGGAGACTTCTTCAGTGCTTCGAGAACTCCATGACTGAGATTTGCTATCTATTTTCTCAGGCTGTGTCATCAGCTTTTGTTAATTCCCTTAATGCAGAATTCACTGTTGTTCACACTCAGAGAAGCATGTTCTTCCTTCTTTCAAAAGTAGCCAACCTTCTCTTAACATTGCCCCTCTGCAATGCTAATGAAGAATGGGTGTTCTCAAGAATAACTAATAATAAAAACAAATTGCACCTCAGTTTATCACTGTCTTATATAGTAATGTGTCAAATGAACAGGTCTCATGCTGAAGCATGTCATAGATGTTCTCCCTCTGGAAACATCAAAAAGGAGGAAAGAATTGTGACTTGGGACTATAAGTAGTGACATGGAAGCACACAAAAAACTGTTAGCCCTGGGTGTTAGTTAGTTATCAATTTGGTTTCAGATTACAAGAATCACTAATCCTTACTCAGTGTAATAAACACAGCATTGTCAGCCTCTTGTACTTTTACCTTGGCACTGTAGATGACCTGACTGGTCTGGTAACCGGTTGATCTGACGGCTCGATTCAACAAACTAACTTAAAACAAAATCCTAAACGTACCACCATTTTGGTATTCACAGAAGGCACTTACTAATTTTGGTATTCACAGAAGGCACTTACTCATTTCGGTATTCACAGAAGCTAGGAGTCCTAACTTTTGGACTCCTAAATGCCTTCAGTGAATACCGAAAGTCTTACAGTTAGGATTTTTCTCAGTTTAGGAGTCCTAAAGTTAGCAGTCCTAACACCAAGGTGCTGTTCCAGCTTCCAGAAGGGGTCCTACTCCTTGGGTGGGGCGGGTGTCATTACACTACTCTCACCCGACCTGGACAAGCACTCTCAAGCACACTTGACCCACTGGGGCCCTATGCTATTTAACTTTGTCACTGCCTTTGGCCTAGCAGACACCTGGCCAACAAGACACGAGACAGACCATCAATATACCTTTCTGTCTGGGGTTCATGCTAGTCTTTCCAGATTAGACTATATCGTCACTCAAGTAATCCACTTCGCAAAGGTGGCTGAGGTGCCACTCCTGGACAGGGGAATCTCAGATCATTCCCTGGTGTGGTTAGAACTATGGGTACGTGCTAACACAACTCACAGCCCATGACCTATTAATGCCTGGCACCTCCAAGACACCAAGTTCACTAGGGATCCGACTCAGGCCACGGCGGCCAATTTTGAAACTATTGAGTGATCAGTCTCCTCCCAACTGACACTCTGATAGGCCTATCAGGCAGTCATACGAGGCAGAGCATATTCACTAATAGTAGGGCGACAACGAGGGAAGCAAAAATCACTCCTCGCATTAGAGAGTGAAAGGAGAACCTTGGGAGGTAACGACTAAAATGAAAATTGCTTACACACCCTGCTTCTCAAGCACAAACAGCATAGAGACTTAACGAAAGACAGTGCGAGAAGCTCATATACCAGTCCAAACTACACTTATATGAAGTGGGCAACAAAACGGGGAAACTACTTGCATGGCTCAAAAAGAGGGATCGTGCTAGGGGATGAGTGCCACATGTCACTACAGACCTGAGTGAAACCATTTCCGACCCTGAGGGCATAGCAGAAACATTTGCGCAATACTATGAGTAGATGTATTCCCCCAAAATACATTAGTCATCCACAGACATTCAAGACTTCTTGAGAGACATCAAACTTCCTACTCTTTCAGAGGAACACTGTACTTTCTTAGAGGCGGATATTGAACCACATGGAGTAGAAAAGGCAATACAAGCATTGGACTCCGGCAAGGCTATGGGACCCAATGGTCTCCCCATTAAATTTTACGCCTCGCCTCCAAACTAGCTCCCCAGATACTCCATATGTGGAGGGAAGCACGGGGCAAACACATACTCCCAGCAGACCAATGTTCGGCGACGATAGTCGTCATCCAAAAGGCTGGAAAACCGCCGGAGAGATGTAGCTCCTATTGACCAATCTCCATCCTAAAAGTTGAAATCAGAGTCTTAGCAAAGCTCCTTGCAAACAGGCTGCACTAAGTAATAACTACTCTGGTCCATTCTGACCAATCTAGCTTCATACCAAATAGAGGGACTTGCCTTAACCTGCGCAGGCTGTACAGAGTGATGGCGGACTCATGAAATGAGGAGGTTTCCACTATGCTCCTATCAATGGACACCTCAATTGCCTTCGACACCCTGGAACGGGCTTACATGTTTGGAGTGCTCGGAAGCATGGGCTTCAGGTAATTTTCTGGGCTGGATGCGCTTACTATATAAAGACCCAATGGCCTACAGCAAGGTTAATGGTATTGTGTGTGGTAACTTTACCCTGGGTAGAGGGGCCAGACAGGGATGCCCCCTCTCCCCATTGATATTCATACTAGCTTTAGAGTCTCTGGCGACATGGGTCTGACAAGACCCGACCATAAAAGTCATCACTTATGGGGAAACATGGGCAGAACGCATATCTTTCTATGCAGATGATAGCCTCTTCTATGTAACCAGCCCCTCTGTGACATCACCTGGCTCACTCACATCTTGCACATTTCTGGCCAATACTCCAGATACACTACAAATTGGGACAAATCCTTCATGTAGCTAATAACAGGCCCCATGCCCATGCTGCCTGGAAGTATTGACCTCCCCCTATCTGCTGGACATTTTAAATATCTAGGCATACATTCACCATATATCCCATCCTATTCTATCGTCTAAATTTAGCTCCTCTCCTTGTGTGCATTGCATCAGATGTACAACACTGGAAGACTCTCCTGTTCTCACTTTTTATGCGAACAGCGATGTTTGAACTAATGACGTTACCCCGTATGCTCTATGCCTTACAAAATACCCTCCATCAAATACCTGATAAATTCTTCACGAACACTGAAACCCTCCTCCATTCATCTCTGTGGAATGCAACCCTACCATGGATTGCCCTCTCCAAGCTGATGCGAAGAGTGTACGATGGAGGCATGGGTCTCCGTGACAAAATAAAATGTTATTGGGCATCGCACCTAGCGATAGAAAATGATTGGGTATTTGCCCCCTGGAATGATCCAGCCTTCAGGCTGGAAAGATTCTCGCTGGGACGTGAAGGATATCAGGGTATACTATATAATACACTCAAAGCCAAAATTCTAGCTCCCCAGAGGCATATAGTAGCTCGAATTTGGACATCCGCCACATAATTAATGCTTTGGATGGAGAAACTTGCTGACATGACCCTACTATAGAAAAGTGGCGCATCTTCCCAGGTGTGCTGTCTTCAGGGTTTCAAAGCAAGGGACCTAATAAGGATATCCTCGTTGGCTGATGTGTGGAGGGAGGGCAACATGCCTACCTGGGCGGAGCTGCATATCCAATACGAATTAGCCACCACTGAAGCCTACAGATACCTCCAGCTCCAACATGCCCGCAGGACACATATCTCCAGTGAGACCCCATTTCAGATTCCCCCCCCCCCCCAGAAGATAGAATCTTAACTGAACCACTGCCCAAAAAAGTGGTCTCCCTGATCTACAAAAAGCGAATGAATAATCCACACAACATCCTCACGGCCCTCAGAACCAAATGGGAGAGACACATTTGAGATTGTGATGATGGAAAATGGGAAGAGGAGCTGGGGACCTTCCGCAAAATAGCTATACATGCAGGGTTTCAATTGATCTTCCTACACATACTACACCGTTATTCCTTTTCAAGTATGGCACTTGGGGCAATGGGCCATGCTTTAACAAATCTTTGCCTTCCGGGCTGTGGTGATAGAGATACCTTCTTGCACATCATATGATCATGCCCGATAATCCAAACCTTTTGGATAGAATTACAAATAATCACAGGAGAGGTTACAATGGAGCCCCCTCCCCCAAATAGAGAAAAAAATATTTTTGCATATTTGGGGAGATGACCCGCCTCCAAAATATACCAAGATATGGCGGTCACCAGACCTTATAGTAGCTAAACGGAAGACTGCAAGACTGTGGGCATGGCAGGTACCCCGACAGTGAGGGAGTGGTAACTGGACATGGACTGGTGCATGGCAAACGTGAAAACAATATTCAAGGTCTGGGTGGGATGGAGCTCATATAGGGGTTTAGAGGTGGGACACCCCCTATCACATGAAGATCGGGTACAGGACACACTTGCAGCCTAGAAATACTGACTTGATGGGTCAATCCCTACCACAACTTAATCAGTCACTCCTCCCCACACGCATTATCTGTAGGATGCCTTCCCACATTCAAAGTGGCATGTAAAATTGTATTGAGACTTCTTTTTGCTGCTCAAAGTTATCTTTATTTCATATTTCTTACTTTTCATTTAAAAACAATAAAAAACATTTTTTTAAACCTTAAAATTACATTTTTGAGATGTAGTTTTACTGGAACTGACCATTTGGTAAATCTTTCAGTGCAAGATGCAGTTTTCGTAATTATGTGTAGTGTCACATAATTGTATGGTACTCCCACAGAATAACAGTACCTGAAATTGGGCATGTTAGCCCCCGCCCTACTTCCAAAGGGGTAGTAAGTTAGTGACCTTCCATTTAAAGTGCTTTGTAGCAGTTTCAAGATTGTTTTAGAGCACCTCATTGCTCGAGAGTGCATTTTCTGATATTTATGCATTTTTATGAACTTCATTGCATGGTTTTATTCACAAGAAAGTACTACTCTAAGTTTCACATATTTGACCGGTGAATGCCACTCATAGGTATACTGAAACCATGGAAATGTCACACATAAGCAATTGAAAAAACTTGACACATATGTTCTACTTCCAATGCCTACAGTTTCCCACCATTTACCTATCCCATGTACTGACTCAATAATTTGTCATCCCAGCTTTACTCTTTTAGACTAACAGTAATACAATTAAAGCACAACACAAGTAAAATTCCAAACCAATTTAGAAAAATAGACTACAATTTAATAAATAAAATGATGCCAAAACATCAAATCTCCAGTGAGTAGGACCGGAAATTCTCAAATTCAAACTCTTTTATTTCTGTGTGTGCTGCTGCTACTTCTTGTGCTTCAGTTTCCTTCATACAATCACCTGTGATTATACTATTTGATACTGAGCTCCTGTATTCTTTCAGGGCACAATGCCTAGGTCGTATTTTTCCCATTCCCTGGAGCTGGCCCCAGCTTACACCGCCTTTCCATGGAGAAAAATAAAATGTGTCCTTAATTTATTGATAATATAGGGGCATATTATCAAGGACCGGAGTTAAAATTATCGCCGTTTTATCGGCAGGAAGCTGCCGATAAAACGGCGATAATGGGCTTGATAATACGTTCTTGTTAATTCCCATAGAAGCCCATGTTCTGATGTTAACATGGGCTTCTATGGGAATTAACAAGGGCGTATTATCAAGCCCATTATCGCCGTTTTATCGCAGTTTCCTGCCGATAAAACGGCGATAATTTTATCACCGGTCCTTGATAATATGCCCCATAGTGCGTTGATCCAAGGGAAAAGACTTAAACAGCTGTTTCACCTAAATGCCTTTATCGGTGACAAATTCATCACAATACCCAGGG
The DNA here is from genome assembly GCF_964261635.1 of Lissotriton helveticus. NCBI lineage: Eukaryota > Metazoa > Chordata > Amphibia > Caudata > Salamandridae > Lissotriton > Lissotriton helveticus. The sequence goes on from NC_136059.1 coordinate 1,713,325,812, forward strand.
TGCTCTTATAAAGCTCTGAATCACAGTTATTTAATAGCACACCAAAGCAATGCTTTTATGAAATTAGTGGCATACTTCTTGAGAATAACTATCATTACCCTCCTCGTTAAGCAAAAAACACACATTAGGTGAACTGTAATTAGTTTAGGACACATTTATCATAGTCAAATTACTACTGCAAAGCATGTAAATGCAAGTTAAAAGCACTTGGAATAGAGTGTTACAATAATTTGGTGAGAAAGGAGAGTGAAGGTGCTAAGACCCATTCTTTTCCATTTTTTGATGGCACACTGGGCACTGATTACATCAAGTAATGGCATTAATAGAAACTATATTAGAACTGCTGAAAAAAAAACAAAAGTAAAAAACAATTTTTATTCTTTGCTGTAGTGTTCATGTTTCAAAAAAAGGAGGATGAGTAAAATTAGGATGCAGAACTGATAAGCCTACATTGGCCGCCAGTCGAGGTCAGGCCTATGTACAAACTTGCATAATTAGGGCCTAATTTAGAGTTTGATGAATGGTTACTTTGTTATAAACATGACAGACATCTTGTCCACCATATGACAAGTTCAGTTTTTTCCAAAGGCACTTGTAATAGAGCGGACATGGTATCAGTCATGCTTGTGATGAAGTAGCCCGTTCTCTGGTCACTAAGTGAGGCCCTTAGTTTATTACTTCCTTCTTTCTGATACTTCGCCCTACCTGATCAGGAAACTGAAGAGCTCTGAGATCTGGTGACTTTTCACTTTTGACATGCTTCTTCTCAAAGTTTATGGCTTCAACAAACTATGACATTTGACCCAATCCTTCTCTAGGTGCACTCCCACAATTTTTAATTCTGTTCCCCCATAGATCAACACCAACCCTTCGATTCCCTCTTTCAAAAAGATGCTGAAACAACTGTGTTGGACGTGTTTTTTGCAGGATCATCCTCAAACATTTTGCCTTTATCCTCCTGTTTTTTTAACCTGTTTATGTTGGCTTTGAGGCCTCGCTACACTCTACCACTGCTAACCAGTGCTAAAGTGCTTGTGCTCTCTCATTTAAACCTGGTGAAATTGGCTTCATCCCAATTTGCACATTTGATTTACTAGTAAGTCCCTAGTAAAGAAGTACTGCATGTACCAAGGGCCTGTAAACTGCATGCTACTAGTGAGCTGGCAGGACTGATTGTGCCACCCACTTGAATAGCCTTTTAAACATGTCCCCATCCTTCCATCGTAGCCTGTATGTAAAGTTTTCTACTGCCATTGGGACCAGGTGAAATCGACCTCTTGCCAGGCCCATATCTCCCATTTGAGTACATATAAGTCAACCCTAGGGTATGCCCCACACAGCCCGGAGGGCAGAGAGAAGTGTATTAAAAAAGCTGAACATGTACTTTCAGGTTTTACATGCAGTGAAAACTCTAACATTCGTTTTATACTATTGTGAGGCCTATCTATTCCATAGGATAACATTGAGTTAACCTTTTACAATAAATATATATATATATATGATAACTTTCAATTGGGAGCAGGGAGGAATGCTGAGTTTGGTGTCTAAATAATTGTAATTAAAAGCGCTTGTTAATGCTAACAGCCCATAACAGAAGAGATATGGATTTAATGCTGTACGCAAATAGGGGAATTGCTCCCAAGTAGTAGATTGTGACTCACACACTTTTGCTTTCTTCATTGTCTCTATTACATTCCTTGGAAGTTGTACAAATGGATCTCGAGAAACAATTCTATGTGTACATGCTGCCATTGGGGGTTAGGTCTACTTCATTCATCTGGTATGGCATTGAGAACTGATTCAGCACTTCTGGTCACAGGTTGCATATAGTCTGCAGGCAATACTTGATCTAAAGGTGAAAATGACTCATCTAGTTGGGCTGCTGGGAGGGGTCAAAAAGATTCCCAATTTTGACCAGAAATGTGTTGCTCTTGCACAGCTATTAGCTAAGAGCTTGGTGAAGTGGCATTGGGGCAGTGGTAGGGGACCACCAAAGCCCAATGGTTACAGAAACTCGTGTATTGTTGTTAACAAACAAAATTGTACAGTGATTTGTTGCCTGCATCCTCATGGTCGAGGGATAGCTGGACTCCATTTTGGAACTTTCTGTGTACATCATTTGCTGCTTAGTCAGAGTAACCCCTGTGTTGTTCAGTGATGATTCTTGTGGAATTGTCTCCTTCTGATGGAGGAGGAAAAGCTGTAGAGATTTATGGCTGACGGAGGAATTAAATTATTGTACCACTGAGAAATAACAAGCTTATTGTTTTGTCATGTATTCCTATAGGTTCTGAATCGATCCCCCTATTCCTGACCCTATTCTGGTTAAACTAACTATCAAGTCAACTAACAGTCAGCCCATGAGGCAAGAAAAGCCCCCATGATGCAGATACCGTTATCTGACGCAGTCACACTACGGCACAGGAACGTGTTATCTGATTAGGTCATAACGCTTGAGATCTAATTGGACAAGCGACATTCCTCCAGCCCCTGATAAGGCATACGACGTTCTCATAACAAATCAAACCTATGACAACCTGGAAAATCCGTGCGGCCATTGTTTTGATTTCACAGAGAACTTCAGTAAAAGAATGTGCTAACTAGCAAGTCGTATGACATCTTTATTGACTTATCTATGTCCATCCTTACGTCAATCTCGGCACCTTTAAGGTATAAATATTGCCGATCTTGCCCTATGCAAACACACGCGTGGTGACGAGACGGAGCAGCCATACTTGCCGAAGCCAAGAGCAGAGCAGACCCCGCTGGCAGCAGCCCCGCCTTCCTGACGCGCTGAGAGACGCGCTGCTATCTCCTGCCAAGAGACCCAGCACCGGCGCTTTCGGGCAGCCCTCGCAGGCGGCCTGGAATATCGAGAGCAGAGAAAGAGATACCATTCCTCATTTCATCCTAACTTCCAGGTACAGAACTGAATAACCCCTCACAGAGAATTCTTTAGTTATTCACTTGGCAAAAACAAACTTAACTTAAACTGTAACTTTCTATTCCCGCCCACGCATTAGACTTAGGTCAGGTACACGGGGTAGGCGTATTTAGAAACACCAGTTGAGTACGTTTAGTCAAATGTATATGTGTATGTAATATATTTTAATCATTTTAAACATCATATGGCTCAGAAACCATATCAATGTTTTTACAGTATTATTTTATACTATTGCTTTTAATGTATGCACTTTACTTAACTATAAGTATTGCAATAATATCGATCCATTTCTCTTGTACGAGAAAAGAGACTGATCAATAAATAACACCTTTTTATTGAACACGCCCGTCTCTTCCTTTTCTCTACAATCTGATGAGACTAAGAATGCACGTACTGACTGAGTAAAATAATTGCCTTGTGCTCACACGACTCTGGAGATACACTCTTGATTAGGGGAGAGCAAAGTTGTCATGTTCTATGGTTGTCAGAAACTAAATCCCTTCTTGTCTAATCAGGGGAGTTAATTCTTTCCTGAACATTCGAGAAAGTTTCTAGCGAACTCTGAGCTACGCTGGCAAACCCAAAACTTAAGTCTAGTATCGACAGTAGTAGACCTAGTTAACGTCTGGCCTAGGCCTTTACTGCTGTAGGTATTATTCCAATGCGCAGAGCCTATTGGGAAGATAGGAACTACACTACATGGCGCTCAACGCGTTTGGAAAGGGCGATAAAACTAACGTAAGACATTTAGAGTAACTCAGTCGTGCTTTCTCACTCAGACCCCTTTTCCCAAATTCTCCAAAGACGTCTGGAGTGGGTGAAAGGTAATATCCTCCAAAACCTCGCAGGAGGGAACTCCTATGTATGGTTCTTGGTACAGTCAACGTTGAAGGATACACTGTTCCGAAATATTGTGCATCTAATCTTTGTTCCATTAGAAACCTGATCTGCAAACAAACATAATACCATCCTGTCGGTAAAATGGGAGACAGTGATGAAGAAAGAGAGGCAGTTAGATTAGCAGCTGAACTAGCAGCAGCAGATACTGCACTAAAGGATGCAGACGCGGATATAATACTCATTCCGGTCAGCAAAAGGAGATCTATAACCTTAAAACTTATAGAAAATGGACTGACACCTAGAGGTGGCACAGTCATATTCGTAATTGAGGCACACGAATTTCGGCAGACAGAGGTATACTATACATGGATACATTTTCCAGCAGCAAATGCTGTAACAAAGTACTTCCACTATTACAAAATAGAGGTACCACCTGACATTTACACTCCTTTCGAGGAGGTGGAAGTACCACTCAAATTCCAAGAGCATTTGCTCTTATTTGATGGCGCCCTAATACATAACAATCACATTACAAGGCTCGGTCCTTTAGGTAGACCAGGAGCAACGTGGCCGGTCTTAGCCGGATACACACCACACCCAGACATCGAAGGGATGTCTACTGGAGAGCTGTTAATACAGCTAAAACAATTACTAAAAATTCATAGACAATTAGTCCAGTATGTAATGCGGACTTCAACAATTCAGCCAGCGATTAAACTTCCACAGCTGACCCCTCACCAGGGGAACACAAATAAAATTACACCACAGAACATCCAATCCTGCCTAGGTAAAGTTCCGGCTAAACGGGAACAGATACCATTCTGGTTGGCACAGAAAATCACCCAAATAGAGGCGGTGTTTCCTGACACCACCCCGCTAGAAAAACACAGGATTCTGACTATATGTCTCCCAATGGGAATCGCACCACACATAGAGGACTGTGACACTTGGGGTACAGTCTTTGCTTCAATCTACACAAAAACGCACGGTGTTCCATCCATTTCGGTAATACCAGATGTGCTAAAACAAATTCAAGATGAATACGGTCCAGAACCAGCTTTAACTCTTGGTATGAAATTACTGAAAGACTTCAAGCAGGTCTCGGCTATATTATTAGCCAATATAAAAGGTGAAGCAGCAAACGTGGCGATCCGCCAAAGGTTAAAAGAGACAGATATAGCAGACCAACCAGCTGAAATTGCCAGAATCATAGAAAAATCCTATGAGGAACTAGGTAGAGATAGTTTAGGGGGAATACCAGTAAAACCGCAACTGACTGAAAGTCCAGAAAAAATATTTTTTAATAATTCACCAAAAAAGAACTGGGATGGAAACAAACAATCCAATCCAAAAGAAAAGAAATTCCAGTCCTGAGGAAGGTCTCCTAGGCGAAGGGAGAAATCTCCGAACCAGAGACACAGGTCACCCCAGAGTGACCCCTCTGGGAAAAGATATAACCTTAGAAATAGGGATAATATTAAAAAACCTGATAGATATCAAGACATTGATACACGTCCCTCTCAATCTTTTCAGAATTCCTCGCAGAAATCGGAAAGAAGAGGACGATCAGAACAAAGAGAAGAGCACGCCAAGTCCAAAGACAAGGAACCTGCTCAACTAAAAAAGAAATTACAATTTCCAAAAAAGAAGGTAGCCAGTATCAAGGTAGTTAACAATGCCGAGAATACTGAGGACACAACTGAAAAACGGAGAGTGGGCTCAGACAATGCTAGACAGCGCAGCAGAAGTGAGCATAGCTCGCAAAGTCCTTATGAATCATCTGGAGACAGTGGACACGAATGAATATCTTCAAGTGGAAACTGCAGACACCAGGGTTAGCAAACCTCACAAGATATACGAGATAACATTACGTATAGAGGGAGATAAGACTAGGAAAATAAGGGGACTATTTTGGGATAATCTCTCCAAGGGCTATGATATCCTTCTAGCTTGAAAAAGACTGGCCACCAGAGTTTGTCAGGGAGTGCCCTCATGGCGAAGAAGTAATTATGCCTGCCTTCTCAAATCAAATTCCAATTCATAAAAAATACACACTTGCTAGAAAGTGGGCAGTGGCTCTAGCACCTGCTTTATATAAAAATCATGTAGGATGGGATGAGGACTCCCCTCCTCACAAAATCCAGTTAAAATCACAACCTACTGCACAAAGGCAGTACCCAATTAAGCAAGAAGCTAAAAAACAGGTAAATGAAATACTAGATCAGCTAGAATACCAGGGGGTGATTGAAACTTGCACCTCACAAATGAACAATCCTTTGTTTCCGGTCTCCAAACCAGACAATACATATCGTCTAGTTTTGGATTACAGACACCTTAACACATGTTGCAAAACCTTTGCAGTGCAAAACTCACACAGTGCTGCACTAATGAATAACATAGTGCGCAAAAAATACAAAACAACCTTGGACATCTCCAATGGATTCTTTTGTCAAAACATAGCACCAGAGAGCAGATATTTAACTGCATTCTCGGTAAATGGCACTCAAAAACAATTCTGTCGGTTAGCCCAGGGGTACAAGAACAGCCCGGGGGTATTCTCATTGAGAGTAACAGAATTACTTCAACTATATGATGATGAAGCATTATCTTATGTCGATGACATTTACTTAACAGATGATGACTTGGAGACTCACTTGAAAAGAGTGAACACCATAATACTTGGGTTCGCAGCAGAGGGTTACAAATTCAACTTTAAAAAATCCAGAATTGCCCATCTGACAGTCCTATTCTTAGGATATGAATTATCAAGTGAAGGCAAAAGCCTGGCTGACAATTTCCTAGAGAAATGTGCCGTAATCCAAGCTCCTAAAACACTAAAAAACCTACAGTCAATTCTAGGCTTCCTAAATTTCGGAAGAACATACATTGCAAATTACGCAGAAAGGGTCAAACCCCTTTATGATCTAATTAAACCAGACTTTAAAAGATCCAATTGGACTCAAACACACACAGAAATTTTGAGATCCTTACAATCAGACATGCTAATTAAAACAAAATTAGAAACACGTGATAACACACGCAATCTTGTGATTCGAGTCATCCCAGGGAGATGCGGATTCACATACCTGACCTCTAATGAGGGAGAAAAGGTACCAATTGCATTCAAATCACACTTGTACACAGAAGCTGAACAGAAATTCAGTAATACAGGAAAAATCATTCGTGCAGTTCAAACCGCAATAGCTAGAGAAAAAGACATAGCTGACGGTAGACATATCACAGTCAGAACAGCAGAATCAGCCTTTGAGGCACTAACAACACCGTGTAATTTACCAACAACAACATTGAATCCGGAATGGATACAATGGGTGAATTCAATCACAACGGACAAAGTATACTACTACTTTGATCCAGAACTAGAAGTAGTAAAAAATCTAAAGTATGAAAAGACGTATCCTCTGCCAATCGACATTCTACCTCTACGACATTACGCCTGTGTAATCTATACAGACGGACATGCTCAACCCCCCGTTTGGGGAGAACAAGCATACAACCCCACATGTGAGATTACAAAAGAAGTGTGGCGCGGAGGTAAACTAAAACCTCTATTAACAAAATCACACTCAGTAGAAACTAATTCAGAACAACAAACTGAAATAATAGCATTGAAAATGGCTCTAGATAATGCGGATCGCGAATTCCCGACACTTATAGTGTCAGATTCATATTACTGCGTCAAATCATATAACAGCGATTTGCAGGCATGGATTCAAAATGGTTACAAAGATGACACAGATGCACCAATAAAGCAGAAACTGCTCTGGGAACAAATAGCTCTTTTACAAAAAGAACTACCAAAGACTCACGTGACACACTCACTGAGTCATCAGCGTGATGGCGTTCACGTTGTAGGGAATTCATTGGCTGAAGCAGCCGCAGCGGCAGCCACTAAATCGGCTCCCGTAGTTCGAAAAAAGCGTACATTAAAATACATTGACGGTGAAACAGTGCTGGCGGTGAAAACGTCATCAAAAGGCGACTGCTCAGCGTTACCGATCAACTATCCACTCAATTATACATACATAATCGATGCATACTGCGTCCCTTTTGCTCGAATCCCTGGAGTGGGGGATAGAGTGATTCCAAACATGGACAGGAGAAACTTGTTAATCGCAGACGCACATATGGGCGAGGGTCTCAGACACCTTAAATTAAAAGATTCTCTGGAAGAATTACAATCACGGTACTGGTGGCCAGGCATGAGCCTGCATCACACCATGTTTGTAAAAAACTGCCCAAACTGCAACAGAGATCGCAGTGGGGAGAGAAACAGTTTAATACCTCGTCGTATCAAGGCAGATAATATCACCAGTAAAAAGCAGGGCTTGCGATTAACATATACAGGCTAGTTTCCACTTATAATGTCGATCCTCAGCACTCGGCTGACGTCCGGACTGTTATACAAAGATTTGCGAGTCTAAATGGCATATACGCTAAGAGCATGTTACGTTTGACCATTGTCTTCACTCTAGCCCTCCGGCCGGGGGGGAAACATGGCCAAATGAGCACAGCCCAGCGGGAATCTTCTCACTTCCTTCCTGAGGGTACGGGATGGTGTAAAGAAAAAACCAAGGCAGAAAGCAATCTATAATGGAAAGGATATTAGGTTCGGGAGCTGGGTGGGTCAAACATCTAATAAGTGTCCAACGTAGTCTAAATAACTTGCCAAGAAATTCTCTGAAGGGATTCAGTCCGTACGAATTATTATTTGGAACTAAAATGATTATCTCTGACCTCGACAGTCAGACTTCAGTGGTTAAAGAAAAAAGCTTTGATGTCAAAGACCGTTTGGCTATTTTGCAGGACTTAAACAAAACAAGAAAAGACCTGAGCAACATACAGTTGAAACAACAGCCAACAACCACTGAAGAATCACCACCTGTCCCAGCAAGACCTGTCTGGATTCCAAAAGTCGGGGATCTAGTCAGGGAGAAGATCGCGGTAAAGAAGGAATTTGGGCCTTCTTACAGAAAAGCAGTTCCTGTCTTGTCTGTCAACGGGACAAGATCAGTTGTACTACCGCCACTTGCTGGTAAAAAGGAGAACCGAGTTGTATCCATCGACCTGGTAAAACCACAACATGTGGCCGATAACAAACAGTAGGCCAAGTGGACTCCCAATAAGTAGCAGAACACCAAGGTTTGCTACCAGTACAGAGGTCCTAACGAAGAGGCTCATCACATTCGAAACGCCTACAGAAGAACAACAAGGACTATGCAACAATGCAATAGAACTAAGACCTCTGAAAACCCAAATAAAAACATTTAGCAGAGACACACCATTCTATAATGAAGTACCAAGTGAAAATGCAAGAAACAAAAATCCTGAAGCAATTGGAACAATTGACAGAACTGCATCCGGCTACTTCATAAACTTCGATGATTCCTCTGTAGGCTTCAGTGAATCAAAGACACAGCCATCATCAAAAACCTTTAAAGAAAAAACTAATGAACTTTTGAACCAACTGAAAGAAACATATCTGATTTCTCCATGGATTGAATTTTGGGTGGGTTTTGGTGCATTTATCCTCATACTTTGGCTCATCATGGTATTAACTTTGGGACGCTTCATTGAGGGAAAATATGCTAAAATGGACACAGCAAGTCAGAACATCAACTTGATCCTCAAACCACACACATCTTCACACGTAGAGAAAAGAGAACTTTCTTCAGCCAACTTCACAGCCAATCCGATACCTGGTGGGGTAGCCTGGGACAACACTGACTATGAAATTTATGGTCCGGTCGAAATCCTGAAATATCCACACCAAATTAAGATCTCCTTGAGTGACTTTGTAAAACCAAACTCATTTGCTGATGATTGGGACTTCGAAAGCATTAATAACATGATGTCTGATTTAGTAATGTCTGCTAAATTTACCAAACATGATTATTTGCATGGTTCTACAAATTATGACAGTATGTATTGCTATAACCACTATGGTAATCACTTTTTACATACATCTGCACAACCTAGAAATGTGTTAAATTATAATCAATGGGAACATTGTGCGACACCTCCAAAAGGGAGCTCAAGAACCGTTTACGACAAATATTCATATTTTTCAGGTTTTAACACAAGTAATGCTGAAACATTTTATTTTAAATTATCAAACAAGACAGGGATGAAAACCATGATAACCAACACAAAATTGTTATATTCAGACTCATTTTTTGAACAAATGAATACTTTTGGATTTGATTATTGGGACAAAAATGTTGATTTAAAAAGTGTTTGGGGTACAAAAGAATGGCAAGTACAGGGTTTAGACGCTTTGTTTAGAGCTTGCATGATCCCAGAACAAATGATATTTTTAAATGACACTGTTCAACAAACCACCTGTCTTGGCCTAGCCAAAATCAAAGATTTAAATAAACCGTCTATTCCAAAGCCAACAATGTTTAGCAATAGCTCTGATACGGATGAAGAGATAGACGTAAACCATATATTAAACCAAAACAGAACACATCCTGATTGGAAACAATGGTTGATCTGGCCCACAGATACAAATAACTGTCAAGACAGATTCCTGAATAAAACACAGGGGTTCAAAATGACCAGGCCAGACCCTAGATATCCCCAAAGACATCACCCAGGGATAATAACAACCTACAGTGTGGGCAAATTATGCCTTCAATGGCTACAAACTTCCACACTGCCTGAAATTAAGCAACACCTAACTTTACTTACTGATGGTGCTGACTTGCGTGATTTCATTTTGGGACCACGCAAACAGCGTCAGAAGCGTTTCATAGCAGCCTCTGTATATGCAGCATACAATGAGGCCTGGAAGGTTAATCAAATTGAAACAGCAGAGAGAATACGGGAAATTGACCGTATTAATTGGGAAAAATCACTTTCTGTAGTGGACAATGGGTTAATGACTCTGTCCTCCAGAATTTTTTCATTGGACAGCATTGTGTCTTCAGCAATCGATATATTATCGCAAGACTTACTGTTATTACAACATGGTCAGTCACAATTGCGTTCTATTGTACAGCTTGGCTGGACGTTACAAAATCTTCGTTCAGGCTATGTGCCTTGGCGTTTAATCAACACAACGTCACTATTCCAAATCTTTAACCTTACTGATAGACAAATCGGTATGGCGCAAAAGGGTGCTGATTATACAATCTTGAGCATTGAAAAACTAGAAAGATTACCAATGACAATGTCAGAACGACCTGTCAGTGAATGGATAATACACGGAATCATAAATATTCCAATCTCAACCTTCAGGTTTCAATACTGCCAAAAATATATACAGGCTGGCATGTACGAGAAATTGGGAAAGGGGTACCTTAAAACAACTTGGAACCTGCCCTATTCACATGCATGTGTCAGTAATAAAGGACAGAAAGTGTTTCTTAGTGGCAACAATTGTGCTATGTCACTAAGCGGCACGCTTCTGTGTAACGGAATTAGTTTGCATGAAGCCTGTGAAGGGAATTCATACAACCTTTCATGTCACCAGCAAGGCGCACCTGCAACTGAAATAGAACCATTCTTTCAAAGACTCTATAATGGGAGTTACATTCTTATTGTAGACCGCAGATGTTGTAGTCTTATGCCCGGGACTCCTTATCTAGTAACTACTACTGCGAAGGTCAAGTGCTGTGGACGTTCTTTGTTCCCCAGCTCCTTTCCAGACAGGGAGGCAAGGGCATGGCCCGATTTGAAAATTACTTCTATTCGAATAGATACTTTAAGCAGAATGAAAACAGTCCTTCTTCAGACGCCTACCAGGCTCACGTCATCAAAAGAAACGTATGATCTACAAGTCGCAAGGACGACTGCAGAGATACATGCATTATTATCAACTAATTCACCCGTACATTTCGCGGAAATCCTGAATGAAATCTTAAATATTTCTGATACCAATGGGGTCTCAAAGGTATTTAAGACAGTATTTTCGATGGCATTAACACCATTCAAAGCCATACTGGGTATTTTTCCAGATTTCGTCCATTCGATTTTTGGCGGACTTCCCCTAATCCTGGGACTAATTGCAGGAATCCTATTTTTAGTCCTTATTTTTCGTTATGGCAACCCATGTCACAGATCAAACTCTCGCGACAATGGAAGAAACAATCCTAGCCATTGGATACCGGGACCGGATATCAAAAATCCTGGGACTCTCCCGGCTTAGAGACCTGAACATGACTTGGTTTCTATCATTTCGACCAATGTGGCAAAGGTGTGTTTTACCTGTATTAAGGTGTCTGCTATGCGGAGAAGAATGCGTGTTAGACACCTGTCTGACGCTACAATCGGATGCGCCAGTGGATGCAGATACATTGTTGGTTCCTACCAAGGTTCACGCTTTGTGCTGCCCTCAAAGGCTGCCAATCCTGATGACGGCATTCGTGGAGTCTTCACCACTACGATTGAAGAGTAGTGAAGTTCAAGATGAAAGCAGCATCGATCAGGTACGACCTTCTGTCAGCAATGCGAATCAGAATGTCAATGGAGACAATCATGCGCACGAATGCATGGTTACACCTATTTCCGACTTAGTGGAACTTTCCCATGAAGCTGTTGACAGTTTTTTCGAAAGCCTTAATGATATGATGTTCTCTCCAGAACAGAAATAGAGACTTTTGAGCAAGCTCGCACACGGCGTTCCCTGAATTCGGCCTTCAACTTTGAAAATAAAGTCACATGAACAATTTTTCCCACCAGTTCACGGACAGCAATTTTATTAGCAGCCCCAAATTAAATTTTACAAAAATTTCGGGACACTTATCTTCTGCTTAAAGTAAGAAAACTATTCCTAGAGAACTAAGATTTCTATTTTTAGATACTTTATAAACTTTAGTTGCCCGCTGGTATGTTCACAAATATTTTATTATGTGATGAAATGGTCTCGAACTTTCTTTCTGTATAGCCATATTAAGAGCCATTTCATGTGTATTTCTCATATACCATATAAGCAATAATGTATACAAATGCGTGTTTACTTTAGCATTTACTTCATAGCTTGAGTGCATACGATAACTATGACTGCAATTTTTCAGTATATTTGAACGTTTCCAAATGCATTTATGTATTTTGGGGTGGTAAGGTATACACTATACTCTATAGTATGTTGTACTATGTTATACTATGCATAGATTAGTAAATATGACCATAGTTAGCGTGGAGTGGGTGTCATGTATTCCTATAGGTTCTGAATCGATCCCCCTATTCCTGACCCTATTCTGGTTAAACTAACTATCAAGTCAACTAACAGTCAGCCCATGAGGCAAGAAAAGCCCCCATGATGCAGATACCGTTATCTGACGCAGTCACACTACGGCACAGGAACGTGTTATCTGATTAGGTCATAACGCTTGAGATCTAATTAGACAAGCGACATTCCTCCAGCCCCTGATAAGGCATACGACGTTCTCATAACAAATCAAACCTATGACAACCTGGAAAATCCGTGCGGCCATTGTTTTGATTTCACAGAGAACTTCAGTAAAAGAATGTGCTAACGAGCAAGTCGTATGACATCTTTATTGACGTATCTATGTCCATCCTTACGTCAATCTCGGCACCTTTAAGGTATAAATATTGCCGATCTTGCCCTATGCAAACACACGCGTGGTGACGAGACGGAGCAGCCATACTTGCCGAAGCCAAGAGCAGAGCAGACCCCGCTGGCAGCAGCCCCGCCTTCCTGACGCGCTGAGAGACGTGCTGCTATCTCCTGCCGAGAGACCCAGCACCGGCGCTTTCGGGCAGCCCTCGCAGGCGGCCTGGAATATCGACAGCAGAGAAAGAGATACCATTCCTCATTTCATCCTAACTTCCAGGTACAGAACTGAATAACCCCTCACAGAGAATTCTTTAGTTATTCACTTGGCAAAAACAAACTTAACTTAAACTGTAACTTTCTATTCCCGCCCACGCATTAGACTTAGGTCAGGTACACGGGGTAGGCGTATTTAGAAACACCAGTTGAGTACGTTTAGTCAAATGTATATGTGTATGTAATATATTTTAATCATTTTAAACATCATATGGCTCAGAAACCATATCAATGTTTTTACAGTATTATTTTATACTATTGCTTTTAATGTATGCACTTTACTTAACTATAAGTATTGCAATAATATCGATCCATTTCTCTTGTACGAGAAAAGAGACTGATCAATAAATAACACCTTTTTATTGAACACGCCCGTCTCTTCCTTTTCTCTACAATCTGATGAGACTAAGAATGCACGTACTGACTGAGTAAAATAATTGCCTTGTGCTCACACGACTCTGGAGATACACTCTTGATTAGGGGAGAGCAAAGTTGTCATGTTCTATGGTTGTCAGAAACTAAATCCCTTCTTGTCTAATCAGGGGAGTTAATTCTTTCCTGAACATTCGAGAAAGTTTCTAGCGAACTCTGAGCTACGCTGGCAAACCCAAAACTTAAGTCTAGTATCGACAGTAGTAGACCTAGTTAACGTCTGGCCTAGGCCTTTACTGCTGTAGGTATTATTCCAATGCGCAGAGCCTATTGGGAAGATAGGAACTACACTACAGTTTGCCTGGCTACCCTGGAGCTGCGGTGTCATGTTGTACTGTTCTGTACTTTTGTTTGCCATTAAACAGTATAAAAAATGAAAAAAGCCCCTTTTAATAGTAAGGTTGAATTTTAAGTCACAATTCTGAAATTGCCACTTTTAGACATTTGGCATTTTCTTGTCCTAATTATTTGGTGCCTAAAGCCTCTCCCTGGGTCACATGACTAGGTGTAGCAGGCAGTAGGTCTTGGGGTATTGCTCCCAGACAGTGAGACAAAGGGACGCTAGGTGTTCGCAGGATGGGCTACTATGACCTAAAAAGTGGGAGGAGCCTCCCACACTTGCACATCACAAAGGCTCTACAACAATTAATAATGACACTTCCTGCTTAACCTATCTACCTTCATATATGGAATTAATCAATGTAAAGAGAGCCAATGAAGTTCATTAATATTTTTATTTCATTACAGATGCTTTATTTTTCAACATATTTCCTTATTTTCATCTAGTTCAGTTTTATATGTACTTTTTAGTGACTAAAATCTTTTCAAAACATACATAAATATTACAATAATTAGAAAAAACAATACAATACTTCACAATACACCATTTAATCTCCACACTCTCCAATCACTACCTCTCACTCATAGATAACACCCATATATTCCATGTGTACAATTATTTTGAGTTCCTATAACATATTATCATTGAACAAACAACCACGGCTACTATTGTTCTTAGCAGTTCAAAGTGAAACCTCGAGAAACTTCTCCCAACTTCAAAGAAGGCATCAGGTATACAAATAGGGGCCTCAGACCAAGTCTTCAGTTTACTTTCTGGACATGTGGGTGGACTCTCAGAGGACTAGCTGCTGCTGTAGCCTCCTGTGTACTCCATAAGACTGACTTGCTGCACCTGGAAGGACTGCTTTGCTGCCTGAAGCCTGCCTTGAACCCTCAAAGGCCAGCTCTGCTCTTTGAGCCCTGCATCGCCACCTGAACCCACGACAACCAGAGTGACCCCAAGGGCTAGTTTGCTGGCCTTCTGTTCGGGGATCTAATAGGCTCCAATCATCTTGAACCAGCATCTGGATACATCTGGAGTGAGTTCCTGATCCCCAAGTCGTGCCCCTCAGGTCCTGGATTCTAGGTGTGGCCTCAATTCAGCTCTCCTGGTGTTTTAGGGTTCGATGGTTGATGCCAAAACCTTGTTGTCCCCGCCAACTTGAAGTTCAGGCAAACCAACTCTTCGCAATACAACATCGATCACATGAGGTGACTGCTAACACGTAGCTCCAGCCCGACTATCTGCAACAACCAACAGAAATTTTTATACTACTTCGACTGCCATCTGCGACAATCTCCCTTCTCGCCGCAACCCTTTCTATAGAGAACGGAACTCTTTGACCTGCACTGTGAAGTTAACCCTTTCAGCAAAACTAACCTGATACCTGTATTCGGCCTTTGGTCCATGAAGCTCAGCTTGATTTTTTAACTTTCACCTGGTCTCTCACGACCAGATAGCTGCAGGTGGCGCTTTGTGTTTTTGGAATTATTTTCACTTAAAACATTAAAAATTCATAGTTCTCGTTCTACTGATTGGATTTTTGTTGTTTCAGCGTCCAATAATTTATAGAAAATGACCCTATTTTTCTAAATTGTGTGGGATTTTTATGGGATTCGTTTTCATTTTAATAGTATTTGTGTGCTGCATAAATATTTTACTAATTGCCTCTAAGTTAAGCCTGACTTCTGTTTGTACCAAGCTATATTGGGTTAAGAACAAGTTAATTTTGTAACTTTTGTGGTTCACCCTGCCAAGGAGTGTGGCTGCTGCTTGACCATGGCTCACACCAGATTCTGTTGTAGACGAATCTAGGACTCTAGTTAAATAGTCCCGATTTATGCCCTTTTGTGGTTTTATCAAAGCATATCCTTATATAGGCATAAGTATCATACCCATATTAAGACATAGCCAATGCAGTCCAAATACGGCAAGGCTACTCCCATAGACTCCTAGAAAGCAACACGTGTTCTTAAACAAACCAAGCCTCCAGCAGCCCGGGAATTCCCCCTGCTTCTGTATTGATTTGTCCTAGAACTCCCGGAGTCCAAAAGAACTGCGAGTTCTTAGTGATGTCTTATGTCCAACCTTACGTCAAACTCGGCACCTTACAGGTATAAATATACCAACATCTGCCCTAGCAAAACACACGGTGGTTTGGAGCATTTCGACTATCTACTTGCCCGACGCCCTGCTGTAGCAAGCGTCGAAGGAAGCCGACTCTCCCGCAGACGCACTGAGAAAGACGCTGTCTTTTCTCCTGCCGAGAAATCCAGCTCCAGTGTTTCCCTGTCACCCTTGCGGGTTGCTGGGAGATCAAGTCGTGAGAGAGAGATACAAGACATCCTTCATTCTATAACCAAGGTACGGAGCTGATTAGACCCTTAGAGAATTCTTGATTCAGATTCTTGGCAGAAACTATCTGAACTCAAAGCGTACTCCTTCCCATGTACTAGGCTTAGGTCAGGTACACCGGGGCAGGCATATCTTAGAACCACCAGTTGAGTACGTTTAGTCATGATTTTATCATTGTATATATTTTATCCAATTTAAACACCTCATGGCTTAGAAACCATACCATGCTTTTACAGTGTTATTTTATAATACTCCTTTTTACTGTACGAACTTTACTTTATGACAAGTATTACGATTGTAGCAATTCACTTCTCATGCATGAGAAAGAAGACTGTTCAATAAATAACCTCTCTTATTGAAAACGCCCGTCTCTCTGTTTCTCTGCACTTCTGGTGAAACTAAGCATGCACGATTGACTGAGTAAAATAGCTATCTATTGTTTCCGCAACTCTGGAGATATACTCCTTATTCTTGAGGGAGCAAAGTTGTCATGTTTATGCGGTTGTCAGAAACTAATCCCTTCTTGTGAATTCAAGAAAGTTTCAAGTGACCTCTGAGCTAGCTGGCATTCATAATTAAGTCTAACATATTCAATAGAGACCAAGTCGACCTAAGTCCTACGTCTAAACTATCGTTTATGTTATTCCAATGCGCAGAGCCTATTGGGAAAATAGGAACTACACTACATGGCGCCCAACGTTTGGTAAGGCGATAATTTACCGCTAGATACTAGAGTAACTCATTCGTGCTTTTCACATAGACCCCTTTTTCCCGTAAAAACTCCAATAGACGTCTGGAGTGGGTGAAAGGTTAATATCCGCCAAAACTTAGTAGGAGGAGAATCCTATTAATTAGTTTTTGGTCTAGTCAACGTTGAAGGACACAGTGTTCCAAAATATTGTGCACCTAATCTTTGTTTCCTTGAAACTTGCTCTGCAAACTTTCTGTCAGCAAAAATGTCGGAAAGTGAAGAAAAAAGGGAGAGAGCTAGAATAACAGCTCAAGCAGTCTTAGATGGCACAGCTCTCCAACAAAATGACCCGGATGCTATATTCATCCCGGTAAATATAAGGAAAACCATAACTATAAAACTGATAGAAAATGGAGTATTATCAAGAGGGGGTACAGTCATATTTGTGGTAGAGGCACATGAAGATAGGCAGACAGAGGTATTCTATTCATGGATAACTTTTCCAGCAGCAAATGCTGTGACACATGAGTTCCACTACTACAAAGCAGAGGAACCTCCAGCGAATACGTTCCTTTCGAGGACGTTGAAATTCCACTAACTTACCAAGAGCATCAGCTCTGGTTTAATGGCATCCTAAAACATCAAAATCACATTACCAGGCTCTGTCCACTAGGTAGACCAGGAGCCACATGGCCGGTTCTAGCCAGCTATACACCACATCCTGACATTGAAGGAATGTCAGACAGAGAACTTTTAGTTCAGCAAAAACAATTAATTAAAATACATAGACAATTGGTCCAATATGTCATGCGGACTTTAACAGTCCAACCAGCAATACAAATTCCACAGCACACCCCTCACCAGGGGAACACAAATAAAATTACACCACAGACTATACAAACAGTCATTGGCAAATTACCCGCAAAACGGGAACAAATTCCGTTCTGGTTAGCTCAAAAAATTACTCAAATAGAGGCAGTATTTCCTGATAGTACACCTCATGAAAAACACAGAATTCTGACAATCTGTTTACCAATGGGGATCGCACCACACATGGAGGACTGTGACACTTGGGGAACAGTCTTTGCTTCAATATACACTAAAACACATGGTGTTCCATCTATGGCGGTTATACCAGACGTACTAAGACAGATTCAAAATGAATACGGTCCAGAGCCTGCTTTAAATCTAGGTATGAAATTACTGAAAGACTTTAAGCAAGTCTCGGCTATATTACTAGCCAACATAAAAGGAGAAGCAGCATCTGTGGCGATCCGCCAAAAATGAAAAGAAACAGAAATAACAGAAGAACCTTTTGAACCTGCCAGAATAATTGAAAAGTGCTATGAAGAATTAGGTAGAGATAGTTTGGGTGGGAAACCACTAAAACCACAACTAAGTGAAAATCCTGAAAAAACCTTTATTAAGAATAATCTCATTACTCCAAAAAAGAAGTGGGAGGGTAATAAACAAACCGCTCACAAAGAAAAACAGTTTCAGTCCAGAGGAAAGTCTCCCCAACGGAGAAATAGATCTCCAGGACGAGGGGACAGGTCTCCACAACGGGAACCCTCTGAAAAAAGATCCAACCTTAGAAATAGGGACAATTTAAGAAAACCTGACAGATAATGATACACGTCCCTCTCGATCTTTTCAGACTTCCTCACAGAAATCAGAAAGAAGAGGACGGTCAGAACATAGAGAAGAGCGCGTCAAGTCCAAAGACAAGGAACCTGCTCATCAAATAAAAAACTACAACTTCCCAAAAAGAAGGTAGCTAGTATTAAAATAAAACATGCCGAGGATCTTGAGGACACAACTCAATAAAGGAGAATGGGCCCAGACAATGCTAGACAGCGCAGCAGAAGTGACCATAGCACACAAGATCCTGATGAATCTTCTGGAGACAGTGGACATGAATGAATACATTCAGGTGGAAACTGCAGACACCAGAGTTAGTGTACCCCATAAATTATATGAAATAACATTACGTATAGAGGGGGACAAAACTAGGAAAATAAGAGGTCTCTTTTGGGAGAATCTATCTAAAGGCTATGATATCCTTCTAGCAGAGAAAGACTGGCCACCAGAGTTTGTCAGGGGGTCCCCATATGGCGAAGAAATGATTATGCCTGCCTTCTCAAAACACATTCCAATTCATAAAAAATACACATATGCTAGAAAATGGGCAGTGGCCCAGGCACCTGCATTATATAGAAATCATGTAGGATGGGATGAGGATTCTTCTCACCATAAAATTCAGTTAAAAAATCAACCAACTGCACAGAGGCAATATTCTGTTAAGCAAGAAGCTAAAAAACAAGTCAGGGAGATCCTAGATCAACTTGAATACCAGGGGGTGATTGAAACATGCACCTCACAAATGAACAACCCTTTGTTTCCTGTCTCCAAACCAGACGATTCATATCGTCTAGTTTTGGATTACAGACATCTAAACTCTTGTTGCAAAATATTTGCAGTACAAAACTCACACAGTGCAGCACTAATGAATAACATTGTGCGCAAAAAAATATAAAACGACATTAGATATTTCAAATGGTTTCTTTTGTCAAAACATTGCACCAGAAAGCAGATATTTGACCGCTTTCTCCAGTATGGGGGCCCAGAGCAATTTTGTCGTCTCCCCCAGGGATTCAAGGACAGCCCAGGATTATTTTCAGCCAGGGTGACAGAATTACTACAAATGTATGATGATGAGGCATTATCTTATGTCGATGACATCTATCTTACAGACGATGACCAGGAGACACACTTGAAAAGAGTGAACACCATTATACTTGGGTTCGCATCTGAAGGGTACAAATTCAACTTTAAAAAATCACGAATTGCCCACCTCACTGTCCTATTTTTAGGATATGAGTTATCAAGTGAAGGCAAAAGCCTAGCAGACAACTTCTTAGAGAAGTGTGCAGTACTGCAAGCTCCAAAAACGCTGAAAAACTTACAATCAATTCTAGGTTTCCTGAATTTCGGAAGAACTTACATTCTAAACTACGCAGAGAGGGTTAAACCCCTCTACCAACTAATAAAACCTGATTTCAAACCAATTAATTGGACACAGAAACACACAAAAATTTAACGATCAATACAAACAGACATGTTAACTAAAACAAAACTGCAAACACGCGCAAACGAACGCTACCTTGTAATTTGAGTCATCCCAGGGAGATGCGGTTTTACGCACCTGACCTCTAATGAGGGAGAAACGGTACCAATAGCTTATAAATCACACTTGTACTCACAAGCGGAAATTAAATTCAGTTCTACTGAAAAAATTCTGACTGCGGTCCAAACTGCTGTAGCAAAAGAAAGAGCCCTAGCCCAAGGGAAGAGCATATCTGTTTTAACAGCAGTATCAGCCCTTGAGGCAGTAACAAGACCGAGCATTCCAAATGCTATGGGATTAGATCCGAAATGGATACAATGGGTTAATTCTCTTGCTGCAACAGACGTAATACATGCATTTGATCCCAAAATGAAAAAGCTAGAACATCTAGAATACGAACATGAATGTCCTCTGTCGATCTAAATTCTGCCTCTCGAACAGTACACCTGTGTAATCTGCACAGACGGTTCTGCACAACACTACGTTGTGGATAAACAAGTTTACAATGCAGCATGCGCGATTATTAAAGTTCGCTGGCACATAGGTAAATTCAGACCAATGATCACTAAAACTGAATCACTCAGAAACTGTACAGCTCAGCGAGCTGAACTACAAGCTTTAAAGATGGCGCTTGAGAATGCAGATTGCGAATTCTCCACACTAATAGTGTGCGATTCGCATTTCTGCGTCCAGTCTTACAATGATTTCATGCAGACCTGGATTGAAAATGGTTACAAAGATGAGACAGGTGTCACAATAAAGCATAAAAAACTATGGTAAGAAGTAGTTCTTTTACAGCAAGAACTACGAAAGACTCATGTGATACATTCACAGAGTCTTCGATGGGATGGCGTTCACGTTGCAGGGAATTCATTGGCTAACAAAGCCACAATGGCAGCTGTTGAACCGGCTTCGGTAGCTACAAAAAAGCGTTCTAAAAAACAAATAGATGGAGAAACCATGCTGGCAGTAAAAGCCTCATTAAAAGGCGACTATGCGGCATTACCTCTACAATATCCACTCAATAATACATACATAATTGATGCGAACTCCGCTCCTTTTGCTCGAATCCCTGAAGTGGGGGACAGAATAATTCCAAACACGAACCGGAGGGCTTACTTGATTCAAGAAGCACGCATGGGAATGGGTCTGAGGTACCAAGAGATCTTGAAATGTCTAATCGAATTGCAATCACAATACTGGTGGCCGGGGATGAACGTGCGAATGTATAACTTTGCAATGGATTGTCAGGACTGCAATAGAGATCGCAGTTGTGAACCGGACCAGATACCAGCCCAGACACCTCTATTAGACAGCATTAGGCTATCTACACGCAGACGTCCACACGGAAAAATGCGATCCCATAAATATTAAGACGAGATTCATTTGGATGTGGCCCCAGCGCTCGGCTGATGCCAGAACTGTTATAAAAGATTTGCAAGTCTTTATCGGCACATACGCAATTGGCATGCTACATTCTGACCAGGGTCCTGCGTTTAGCTCTCGAGCTTACAAGGAGGCCATGGCCAGCTTGGGCATCGCATTTTGATACTCTAGTCCATTCCATCCTAAGGGAAATGCAGTAGTGGAGAGAAAAAAACGTGACATAAAGCAATCTATAACAGCTAGGGTATTAGGTTCGGGTGAGGGGTGGGTCAGACATCTAATAAGTGTCCAACGTAGTATTAATAATCTGCCAAGACATTCTCTGGGTGGAATCACTCCGTATGAACTTTTGTTTGGTACAAGAATGATAATCGAAGACCTCGATAGTCAGACTTCAGTGGTGGAACAAAAAACCTTTGATATCAAAGATTGTTTGGCTGTTTTACAGGACTTAAATGAAACAAGAAGAAGTCTAATGGGTCCATTAGGATGGTGGGCGGATTGCCACCGCCAGGCTAGCGGTAGCCACCGCGAGCCTGGAGGGGGCAATCCGCCCGCCATCCTTCCCTGTATTCCCCCCGCCATATTAGAATGGCGGGGGGACCACGGCGGAGCAAAACATATTAATATGGTGGTGGTGTCTGTGAGACACCGCCAGCCATATTACATTGCCAAGAGTGCAATGCCTTTCCGTGGCGGCATTGCCACCACAGAAAGGCATGCGGTGTTCACTCTGGGGGACCCCTGTGGGCCCCCAGAGTGAAGGCCCAAGGGGGGTGGCACACGGCATTTGCATAATCAAAGCGGCAGGCACTACGCGGTGCCTGCTGCTTTGTTTATGTAAATGATGCAAAGCATTTTTGGTAGCAGCCTTTTAGTGATAAACTGCAGCCCTTTAACGATCCCGCTGAAATTTGGGCCATGACTATAAAACCGCCTACCGCTGAGCCATTGCATCGTCGGGGAGGTGGAGAGACGCATACTTTAGGTGCCCAGACGGAAACTATCCCTCTAATCGGTGAGTCTTGAAACGCTGCTCCGTAAGGGCTCACAAGTCTAAACCGGTAATCATTACCATCTAGATATTTTAAACTCTGCATATACTATACCTCGTCTTCTCTCGCTAAGTTAATGTGACCACGGGGATTTTCCGAAAAGCCAGCCGTCCTTCTTGAAGGGTAAGACATTAAATCCAGAAATCTCTCCAGTTTTCAGCACTATCACTGATAACTGGACTTTATTATTGAATTCCACAATTTGAAATGTGGATTATAAAATTCCCAGACCGAATATATTAATCACAAGTTGTTAGTAAAATGCACTTTTTTCTTGTATATATTGCTACAGGTCCATGGACCCAGTCAGTGGAGTGCGATTAGCGATCACGCCCACACAGTGGTTCTGCTGATAATGTCTGGTAAGATCGGAGCCCCCCTTGATCTGGTCCTGACGAAAACCATGTACCCACAGGGACAACTGGCAGAAACATGTTGACCTTCTTCTTAAAAATAAATTCACAGCGGTGACGGGTTGATAGGATCCTCATTCACCGCACTATTCCATTTTTAACTCCACACAGTCTCCCTTTTGAATAAAGGATCTATGGGTGCACTGTGATGGCTTTTTATTATTCACTCCTGGGCCCCCACTCACTTAGAGGTGCATGCCCGCCCTCCACCAAACGCGGTTTCTGGAGGGCGAGGACTGGCAGATGATGAAGCATGACACCTGGTGGTGTTGATGCCAGTCTATCACTTTTTGTGAGATGCCTCACTACCACTAAGCACCTCACTCTATTTCAATTTGGTCTCTAACTGAGAGCGGTCTCTATTGTGTTTACTAGCCCCAAGATATTACCAGAGACAATATCCAGGGATAATAACAACATACAGTGTAGGAAAACTATGCCTTGAATGGCTACAGAAATCCACACTACCTGAAATTAAGCAACACTTGACCTTACTTAAAGAAGGTGCTGACTTGCAAGATTTCTTATTGGGACCTCGCAAACAGCGTCAAAAACGTTTCATATACGCCGGTATATATGCTGCTTACAACTAAGCTTGGAAAGTAACACAAATTAAAACTGCTGAAAAAATATGAGAAATTGATCGTATTAATTTAGAAAAAACACTGTCTGTAGTGGACAATGAGTTAATGACTCTGTCCTCCAGAATGTATTCACTGGACAGCATTGTATCATCTGCTATTGATATAATAGAACAGGATATGCTAATGTTACAACATGGCCAGTCCCAATTACGTTCTATTGTACAGTTAGGCTGGACGTTAAAAAATCTCCGTTCAGGCTACTTGCCATGGCGTCTAATCAACACAACGTCATTGTTTTCTATCTTTAACCTTACAGATAAACAAATCTCTTTGGCACAAAGAGGAGCAGACTATACGGTGCTGAGCATTGAAAAACTAGAAAGATTACCATTGACAATCTCCAAAAAACCTGTCATTTAATGGATAATACATGGCACAATTACAATTCTGATAACGACCTTTCAGTTTCAATATTGCCAAAAGCACATACCAGCGGGCCTGTATGAAAGGTTGGGTAAAGGGTACATCAAGTCAACCTGGAAACTACCTTACACACATAGATGTTGGAGTGGGGGGAAAAAAGAGGTATTTCTCAGTGGTAACAACTGTAAAAATTCACTGAGCGGTACACTTCTGTGTCAAGGTATTAACTTGCATGGAGCCTTCGAAGGTTCATCAAATAACCTTTCATGCCACCTGCACGGCACCCTTGCTACACAAATAAAGCCTTTTTTCAGACAACTTTCCAACGGCAGTTACGTTATGTTAAGTGACCGCAGCTGTTGTGGCATGTTGCCAGGAATGGCCTATCTCGTCAGTGTTACATCCAGGGTCACTTGCTGTATGCAAGTATTGTATCCAAACAGCAAACCAGACAAGGATGCAACGATATGGCCGTCTTTGAATATCTCTTCTATTCGAATTGATACTTTAAGCAGAATGAAGTCCATTCTTTTACAAACAACTGTGCCTTTAACCTCGTCTAGAGAAACGTATGATCTGCAAGTCGCAAGGACAGCAGCAGAGATACATGCATTATTATCAACAAATTGCGCCGTGCATTTCGTAGAAATCTTAAGTCAAATCTTAAACATGTCTGATACCAGTGGCATCACACATGTATTTAAGACAATTTTTTTCGGGACTGTTAGCACCCTTTGAAGCAGTCCTGAGCATCTTCCCGAATTTTGTGCACTCTGTGTTCGGCGGCCTGCCTCTCATCTTGGGACTCGTAGCAGGAATCTTATTTTTGTTCCTTCTGCTCCGATATAGCAAGTCCAGTCACAGACAAAACTCAGGCTACAATGGAAGAAACTCTCCTAGCAATGAGATACCGAGTTCGGATTACTAAAATCCTCGGCTTGGCTCGGCTAAGAGATCTGAATACTACCTGGTTTCTTTCGTTCAGAACAATCTGGCAAGATTGCATCTTACCTGTTCTACGATGCCTGCTCTGTGGAGAAGAATGCGTGTTAGACGTCTGTCTCACACTCCCATCAGCAGTACCTATGGATATCGATACTTTGCTTGGTTCCGTAACGGCTCATGCAACGTGTTGTCCCCAGCGGCTACCTATTCTGGTGACGGCATTCGTTGAGACCTCACCATTAGGATTAGGTGGCGGTGAGGTATGAGATGAAAGCAGCACACAGGTACAACCTTCTGTGACCATTGCTGATCTAGACACCGATGATGGCAATGCATCTCACATATGCACTATTTCTACTTTTTCGGACATGGTACAACTTTCACCTACTGTTGTAGATGAATTCTTTGCCAGCCTATCTGAGTTAATGTTCGCTCCTAACAACGAGAATAACTTTTGAAAACACAAGCACACAGCGTTCCCTGAACTCTGAATTCGGCCTTCAGTTTTGATAAACAGAACTTCTTAAAAACGATTGGAACTATTTTTTCCCTGAAAGCGAAATTATTCTTTCCCCGGTCCCAAAATATTTACTTTTTCGGCACATGATACTCTGCTTAAAGTAGAACTATTCTTAGAGAACAAGATTTCTATTTTTGAAAACTCTAGAGACAATATTTTGACTTAGCCTCTAGCACATGTACAGTCTTGTATAAATATGTGATGAAATGGTCTCGACCTTCTCTTCTGTATTAAGAGCCATTTCATAAATGTACATTTCGTGATTCATTCAGTCAACATTCCAATGTACAATATATGCATTATCTGAATGATACCACTGCTTGAAAACGTATAGTGTAATACTCATTTTTTGTGTATATACCATTTCAAATGCATTTTATGTATTTTGGGGTGGGATGGAAAACACATGCATAGATATGTTTAAATTGTTTAGTATTACTAATGATGGACATTATACGTGGAGTGGGTGTTGTAGACGAATCTAGGACTCTAGTTAAATATTCCCGATTCATGCCCTTATGTGGTTATATCAAATCATATCCTTATATAGGCATAAGAATAATACCCATATTAAGACATAGCCAATGCAGTCCAAATATGGCAAGGCTACTCCCATAGACTCCTAGAAAGCACAACGTGTTCTTAAACAAACCAAGCCTGCAGCAGCCTGGGAATTCCCCCTGCTTCTGTATTGATTTGTCCTAGAACTCCCGGAGTCCGAAAGAACTGCGAGTTCTTAGTGACGTCCTATATCCAACCTAACGTCAAACTCGGCACCTTCCAGGTATAAATATGCCAGCATCTGCCCTAGCAAAACACACGGTGGTTTGGAGCAGATCGACTATCTACTTGCCCAACGCCCTGCTGTAGCAAGTGCCGAAGGAAGCCGACCCTCCCGCTGATGAACTGAGAAAGACGCTGTCTTTTCTCCTGCCGAGAAATCCAGCTCCAGTGTTTCCCTGTCACCCTTGCGGGTCGCTGGGAGATCGAGCCCTGAGAGAGAGATACAAGACCTCCTTCATTCTATAACCAAGGTACGGAGCTGATTAGACCCCTAGAGAATTCAAGATTCAGATTCTTGGCTCAAAACTTACTCCTTCCCATGTACTAGGCTTAGGTTAGGTACACCGGGGTAGGCGTATCTTCGAAGCACCAGTTGAGTACGTTTAGTCATGATTTTATCATTGTATATATTTTATCCATTTTAAACACCTTATGGCTTAGAAACCATACCATGCTTTTACAGTATTATTTTATAATACTCCTTTTACTGTACACACTTTACTTTATGACAAGTATTGCGATTGTAGCAATTCACTTCTCTTGCATGAGAAAGAAGACTGTTCAATAAATAACCTCTCTTATTGAAAACGCCCGTCTCTCTGTTTCTCTGCACTTCTGGTGAAACTAAGCATGCACGATTGACTGAGTAAAATAGCTATCTATTGTTTCCGCGACTCTGGAGATATACTCCTTATTCTTGAGGGAGCAAAGTTGTCATGCTTATGTGGTTGTCAGAAACTAATCCCTTCTTGGGAATTCGAGAAAGTTTCTAGTGACCTCTGAGCTATCTGGCATTCATAATTAAGTCTAACATATTCAATAGAGACCTAGTCGACCTAAGTCCTACGTCTAAACTATCGTTTATGTTATTCCAATGCGCAGAGCCTATTGGGACTATAGGAACTACACTACAATTCAACCAACAACCTAGTTTCTCACACTATACATCTAGACCTATGAAAGACTCAGAAAAAGAACTGCTGTGCTGCTTTGCTGTTAGAAGGACTGCCACACTGCTGCCTCCCGCTTAAGTGAGAAGAACTGGTCCTGCATCTTGATCCCAGGATGATCAAAGTGACTCTAAGGGGTAGTTGGCTGGCCTCAGGCACAGAACAGGCTCCAACAACCTTGACCCCCAGCACCAGGACTCTACCCACTGTGATTCCCGCCTTTCCAAGTGGTGCCACCCCATTCTTGGACTCTTGGCAGTGGGTCTCAAGGTGCTCTGCCAGCCCATTTATGGTCTCAGCAGAACCGATGCAGTGCAACATATTGCCTCACAAGACTTCACATCAGAACTGCTGGTGATGCATCCCAAATCCAGGGCTTTGTAAAGCATTCCACAAGCCATCAGAACTGTCATTGTTGTAACACAGGACCTTGCATCGCCTACCGCAGCTCATCAGAACCACCACTGCATGTCCAATCTACAGGCAAAGACCTCGCATTGCCTCTACTGCGCAAAATATCCTCGACATAGGACTCCGCAACCAGGATTTAAGGTACATTGTTCAGCAGGCCTAACTGGGTCCCTGTAACCGACCTGCACTCCTTCACAGTTGGCCTGAACGTGTGACTTTGTTCCAGTACAGTGTGAACAGATAGCCACAGTTGGTGCTTTGTAGCAACATTTTTCACTTACATTTTTTAAATTGCATATCTTCAGTTCTACTGATTTGTCTTGCGTTGTTTTTTACCTTATTACTGTGTTAATTGCTTCATAAATACTTTACACATTGCCTCTAAGGTAAGCCCAAATGCCTTGTGCCAAGATACTAGAGGGTTGAATACAGGTTAACTTGTGGTTTGCTTGTGGTTTCCCCTGGCCGAGATTGTGGTTGCCGCTGGATTACGGTTTTACTCCCCTCAACCTGAAACCCAATTTCTTACAAACTCCTTCTTGGATGACTCTTATTTCCCTTCTCTCTCTAGTCTATTCCTGCAAACAGAATGAATATTTCTTGAACTCACCTTAGACCTGCCTCAATGGAGACCTTATAAACTGCTGTCAGTGTTATCGGATTAGATTGAGAATTAGCACTGAGGATGCATTTGACCTGTACATCTAGGGTGACCATTTCACACCAGACCATTACACACATTGGCTCTGATTCTTGTAGCTGTAATGAAACGCTGTGCAGCCCCCAAAGAGGCTGTGCTGCGTTGCATGACAGGCATAAACCAGGAGGGTGCCATATTCACAGAGATTTGACACTCTCCTCCCCTCTCCCTAGCACCAGCACTGATTTAACCTGCCGTGGCCCAGGCACACAGCTTAGTGCTATAGTGCTAGGGTGTGTACCTGAGTCCAGCATAAGTTTTGTACAGGAAGGTTATGCTTCCTGTACAAAATACTATGCCTCTACACACTTCACAGCGTTTCCTATTTTGCATGTGTGCTGCACAGTGCAGTGTGCATGCAAAGTTGGAAATTAAAGGAGAAATGAAAACAATTCTGTTAATGCCTGCTTTACAGCGGCTTTAATTTTTGGTGCTAAAACTTGTCTTCTACTGTTAGTAGATAGGGTGTAGCATCTAAAAAGCATGGGTGGTTGCACGGGAGTGCCCATATGCCACTCATGTAACGCTTCCTTCATGCAAAGTAATGCAAAGCAGTCTTTTGTGTTGCTATGCATTACTTTTTTATTAGAACCAACGCTAATACCAATTAATCCACGCAGAACTCAGTCCCTGTCAGCAGCAGCCATTTGCATATTTATAACTACAGAGCAAACAAAGAAGCAAGCAAGATACATGAGAAATATTATAATCTTACTCTTAACATTTTGCCAAATTCTATGAAAATTTCACAGAAATATGCTTTCTTATTGAAATGTCGTTTATGGGTATGTTGTGAGCGTCTGATCCACGTGCACATCAGGCCAAAAAGTTTCACAAAATGGTGCTAGCGAGAAATCTTCGGTCTGTACCAGTCTCCCATGGTCACCTCCCCAAAAAATTGTATGGCAATTAGAAGAAATAATTTCATGCAAAATTTTGAAACAGACCCACAAATTGTGCCTAACTTGAAGTTCAGAAATTTAAAAAAATGTGTCATCTTAACAAAAATTGTGTCCATGCCAACATACACTTAGCTAGCTTCCTCCTAGACAATTTCGAGCCACAGGGCACAGCTCTAACTTCTCTTGGGTGCATCACCATATTACACAAAGAGCTTGCCAATGTTTTTTGCAGATGTTCTAGAAAAGGACATGCTTTTTCTCTGAAATGTTCTCATAATGCAATAGGTTCCTCTTCTGCACAGCCCTTTTGAGGCATCGGACCATTCACTGTGTGACTTGTCTGATCCTGATAACAATCTGTCAGTCAAAATAATGTTTGTGAAGGAAAAATAGCATTTTAAAACCAATACAAACTTTCCAATCATTACATTTAATTACCCTTCCTACTTCATCAAATGACAGAATCGCATACTTGCCCTACATGTAAATAGGGTTTAAATTATCCCATGGTAAATACTTGCCTTTTGTTCCACCAAGAATTGAAAATGTAAGCATTCCTGTTTCTTTCGGGGCCATTCAAATATTCATATTCCTATAGAGACAAAAAATTGAGGGGCATATTATCAAGGACCGGTGTTAAAATTATCGCTGTTTTATCGGCAGGAAACTGCCGATAAAATGGCGATAATGGGCTTGATAATACGCCCTTGTTAATTCCCATAGAAGCCCATGTTAACACTAGAACATTGGCTTCTATGGGAATTAACAAGGGCATATTATCAAGCCAATTATCGCCATTTTATCGGCAGTTTCCTGTCGATAAAACGGCGATAATTTTAATACCGGTCCTTGATAATATGACCCAGAATTCTTGGCTCACATTTTGACCGAACAAATGCACAGTACTCTTTACATCAGTTGACTCCTTCACAATCGGAGCAAACGACTTCCTCCTATGGCACTAAAACCTGACAAAGGAACTGGAAATGAGAGAACAATTTCTCACTTATTAATGTAATTAAAAAAATGTTGGCAGTATATTTATTGTAGTACATGAAGGGAAAGGACACTGTCAAGGAGTTTCAAATATATTAAACATTCTGTGATAGGCACCAATCTGATCCACATTTTTCTTGGTGGGAACCCTACAAGACTAGTAAGGTTCCTAATTGCCAATTTAGGGCCAGATGCATGAAAGCATTTTGCATTTGCAAACTATGCGAATCGCAAAATTCATCAGCTTGAGAATGCAAAATGGCCTTTCCTCAAGTATGAAAGGATTTTGGATTCACAATTTAGGTAATCGCAATATTTTGTGATTACCTCGATGCTGATGCAAATAGGGAATCGCAAATTATGAATCACTAATGCACATGTAAGAAGCCTTTCCTAAATGCAAATTGCATTTAGGAAACGCTAACGACAATCAACTTCAAGTTGATGGTAACCATGTGCAAACTTTAAAAAATGCACAAAAATTCAAACCTATGGGTCCGTAGGCTCAGAGGAATGAATAAAGTCATATTATTTAATAGCGATTAGTTATTTAGCGAATAGCTATTAAATGTTACTGCATCTCCTACATACGTAGCATTTTGTGATTCCCAAATAGCGATTCGGTAAACAAAAGAAACTTGTAGAAACTTTGATCAGAAGCAGAAATGTTTTGCAATTGGTGTGCACCAACATCATGTGTCCTGTAGAAAGCAGAGAGATAAAATAGCCTTAGACCTATTAAGTTTGACTGCTTGCAAAATATCACGGGACACGCCTTTCTTGAAACTGTAGTTGTGCAGCTGAGTTTTGTAGTAAAGTGTTGCTTCTTTCTTCCACAGTAATTAGCAATGAGGAAAAGTGAGTCAACCACTAGGTAACTGACCCGTTCATCTAATAAACCTCCTTCCAGGGTGTTCTGAATTTATTTTCTGTAAAAGAAGTGATTCTTTCACCCACACACTTACCACGGTATAATATTTAATTCCCTCTCTGCAGTGGCCAAAGTTCTAGACTTAGTTACAGAAACCCTATTGGCAGAAGAGTGATTTACTCAATCATTGTCATTTCAGGAGCAGAGATTTGCCTTGCGGATACTCTTTGTCAGAACACCTAAATGATCATGTTGGAATTGTATGTTTCTATGGCATTTGATTGCTTCTGGAAATTCAGAAAAAAATACTTATCACAGTTGACCTTGGTGAGTACCCTGAAAAGATTTCTATGAGACTCCATGACCTTGACATAACCTCAGCGGTAGCTTTATTTGACTGCTAGAAGGTCAGAGAAAGTTCCCATCAAATTCACATGTTCTATGCTCATTGTTTCTGAAAGAACACTCATTTGTCAGCGTGGTACTTAACGGAATGTGATGACTTTCCAAGTGTTGTAGAACTCAAAGTAATTACAATTGCACACTTTATTCAAGATGATCGACTACATGAGGGATAATGTAGTTATCTGAATCACTAACAATTAGTCTAACATTTATATTTGTGATTCACACAATTTTGCTCCAGAAAAAGACGCTCTAATGTGCTTTTAGGCAGTTGGTGAACATTGACATTATTTGGGCTTAAAATTCAACCATGCAAGCTATGCAAGCAAGATCAAAATCTACAATGGCAAAAAACAGAGCAACAAGATGAACTTTACAGAATCATTTTCATGTAAATTGGGTAATATAAATGTCCAGTGGAACACTAATCAAATATTTCAATACTTTTGTCCTGTGCCAAGCATAATTTACTCCCCCACATCTCCGTACCTTGGGAGGTTGGAACTCCCCCTCGGAAGAAACATATTGAAAACCTAGTGACAAAACTGTGGGTTTTGTAGCATAAACTCCACTATACATTTGCTTAAGAGTTGTGTGCCCGATGCACTACAGTTCACAACATTTGGTCGCAAAACTGCACACCAACATTTTTCAACCTGTCTTTCATTTTGCTATTGGATCACAAAGCCCTTTCTTTGAATCAAAAAGCCTTTTCTAACTCACAAAATTGTTTAAATGTATTGCACATAACATTTTTTCATTCACAAATCCTCTGAGTTCCAGAATTACTGGGTTTGCAACACAAAATTGTTTACTACATCGACAACAATATGTATTAAAAACATTTTAGAAAATCTGAATATGTGAGTTCATCTGGTCACTCATTGTTTACACTTTATATGACGGGATTGAGAATGTTCAGGAGGGCCTGACACATGCCATATTTTCAGGATACTTCCAGAGACAAACTAAATAAGTTTCATTTACTTCCATTGGAAATTCTGAAAATCTGACATGGACCCTTGTCCTCTTTCTTTAGCATCACCGCAAATATAGCTTTTCTCTGCACTTCGTTATTCCATCCACCTCTTATAAAAAGACTTTCAATCCTATTTTATTAATGAGAATTTCCCTGGAATGGCAGAAAAGAAAATTGGAAAGTGTACACATCCCACAATCCAGTCTACTGAACAAGATACATCTTATCGGTTCATATAGCAATGGTGTCACTCGGATACATGGAGATCACTAGATCAAAAAGCCATATGCAAAGCACCTGATTCTTCTTCAGCAAAACTTTATCGCGCGTTCACAACCTTCAGGATAAAGAAAGCGGCTAAAGATACACACAACTCTTGGGAGGCAGAGATGGAGTAGCAACCTGCAAAGCAGTAAATTCCAGAATAATAAAGAAATTGTCTTTTTGAGCACTGGTTGGCTCAAGCCCTGTTTTAAAAGTGCATAATTTGAGGTAGTGTAGTCACATTTCCAAGCTCATTTGGCACTATAGGTTATCTTTTGGGATCACCCAGAGAAACGGAGAATCCCAGTTATTTTAACCCTCAAAAAGATGAGTTTAGACTTAGCAGGATCTAGTCCGTTGAAAGTGGAAGAAAACCAATTGGGGTAGATGACTTAATGAATGGAAAAAGATTGTTTATTGGGATTCTAAGGTGATCCACAAAGGCCTGCTGTTATATATGTCTTAGTTTAGTTTCATCAATCTTCTCGGTGAAACTTTGCTTTGGGAACTGTTGACAGATATTCCAACCTCAATAAATAAAATGGTCAGACGAGATGGCAGTCGATGTCCTAAATTTAGTGAACATTTCCTGACAGCAAAAACCAGGTCAACAATATGACCCTGTGAGTACCTAGATTTGAGTATATACAAATAATGTCTAACATACTTAAATGTTCTAGTCATCATACCTTTATTTGATAATTAAAAAAAACATAAAAGCAATACAATATGCAGACAGCATGTGTATATATATATATATAAAATCACACAACACCTCTGACAGATCAGCCAATCCAATAACTCACTTTGACATACAAATTATTAGTAGAAAACTAAAACAGCTGTTTTTTCCCCTGTGATGAAGGGCAGATTTTTACTCATTAGAGCACACCACAGGCAAACTAAGATGCTGAAGAAATTGCAGCACAGACTTAAAAGAGACAAAACCTGATCTTCGTAATATAAGAATTACAAATATTTTTGTATGCACAACATAACATTTACAGAAGAAGGTAAAGAGCTGTAAGGTTTGAGTAGAATACTTTTACGTGGGAAGATCATGATAGAATACCTATCAAACTGGCCTAGAGGAAAGCAAAAATAACTTCAAATAATACTGAACCTAAACTTTGATAGTAAGATCAGATCCCAGGTTTATCCATCATAACCAATTATGGTTCCACTCCCACAGTTGTACAAATCATAAGGTGCTCTAAATCAGTGCTCTTGGTTAGTTCTACAGCTTACCTGGCTTCCCTCCTTAGAGCTAAATCATTTACCTTTATTCACCCTCTATCATTGGTGTTTAGCCCACAGGGGTATGAAAAAAACTGTAGGCCTGCCCAGCTAATTGGCTGTTAATGGGATATAGGAAGCCAAGGAATATGAGACCCTAGATCACAGGTCAAGAAATCCTTAAAGACCTCCCTGTGCCGACTATATTCTCCTCTGGCTGTAGGGATCTTACATTCTTATTACCCCACACCTCTGAGCCATAGGTTAGAACAGGCACGCACTTCCGTGTGTGCTTCTCTAGAAGTGGGCTAATCAATGTTCTTAAATGTTCAATATATTTGTGGGTGACTTCAGTGAAAAGATCATCAATTGACAAATTGACAGAAACAAAGATCACCACTTGGTTCCATGTGGAGAAGAAAGGATTCAACAACTTGTGTTGCACTATGATAGGATTGGTATTTTAGGTTCAAATCTCCAGGCAATCTCACAGCATGCCAGGCCTGGGCCCCAGACGGGCTTTGGCAAGATTTCCTTTGCCGTGACACCTACACGGATGCACCAAAACTGACCTATGATAGCCGCCTGCCATATAAGCAGAATCTGATGGCTAGACAAATCAGGGGGAGTGACTCTTGGCTTGTGGCTGCCTAAACAGGAATACCTATCTGAGATGGCGGGCAATGAAGAATCCAAGGTGAAATCAACATCCTAGGAAATTAGACAAACTAAATTAACACAACAAGCTAAAAGGGATAAAAGTGAAGTTGTGCAATCAAATTAACATGAACTGGAAAAGTAATTAAATACAAAATGCTCTGAAGAATGAGTCAAAGCTAGATAGTCATAACAAAAAAGGCTTATAAATTAGTGTAGCAAAAAAAGAAGTCAGTGAAACCCATGACATGCATTGTGCTTTTTTAAGGACATTCTGTGTCCACACATTTACTTCGACTTACCCAGTCTTACTTTAAGTGATTTTAAGTTGGGTTCCTGACATTTCAGAGAGGAGAAGGCGGAATGGGGTTGTTTGGGCCCTAGAGGACATATCATTCCTTTTATTAATCATTTTAATTTGCCATATTCCGTGTTGGAGTTCAGATCAAACCACCAGGTTGGTTGTTGGCATTCTTTCCAGCCCAATATTTCCTCTATCAAACATACGTAAGCAATCTAATTTTCCATCCTTTGATCCATCATTATACTGTTTTATATTTGCTGTTTTGTTAGTCCCATTTCTAGCCACACATATTCTATTCTTCAAATTAAGTCCAACATTTACCATCCTAAAGGGACAGATAGACAAACAAGGACTTAAACAGACAAGGCTTTATAAGTTTGACACATTTATTTCTTCCTGGACTATTTACACTACTTTCAAGGGACTACCTTATGTAACTGAAGCTGACCTCAACAACCCCAATAACCTCCGCCCCATCTCAAACCTCCACCTCCTCTCCAAAGCCCTAGAAAAATGCGCACTTCTCCAACTGGACAAACATATCGACACATTCAACCTACTGGACCCCCTCCAATCTGGCTTTCGCAAAGGTTGCAGTATGGAAACAGCGCTTCTCAATATAGTTGATGACATTCATCTAGCCCTGTACAAGGGCGAGACCTACCTACTCATCCTTCTTGACCTTTCCGTGGCATTCAATACAGTTTACCACCCAACCCTACTCAACACACTCAAAAATCGCTTGGGCCTCAGTCGCACTGTCCTTTATTGATTCACTTCCTACTTTCAACATAGAACCCAACAGATTAAAATTCAAAACTGCCTCTCTAGCCCAACCTCTGTCTCCCTTCGTGTCCCACAAGGATCCATCCTCTCTCCTGCTCTCTTTAACCTCTTTATGGAACCCCTTTCCCGGATACTCAAACAAGAAAAAATCAACTACCACCTATATGCTGACGACACCCAATTGCACTATAAAATAAAATCCCATGCAGATATCCTCCACTTCAACACGGCCTTAACCAAGATCCAAACCGGGTTCCACAACAATCATCTGAAACTCAACCCAAAATGGAGATCATCATCTTCTCTCCCAAAAACAACCCACTCCTCATCCAATCAAGGATCACTGACCTTAATGCTTTAAACTGCTCTCTCTCCCTCGGTTAAATCACTCGGCATCACCATCAACAACAAACTCACACTTAATTCCCATGTCAAGAACTCAGGAAAAAGTGCATTCTTCACTCTCCGGAATCTCAAAAAAATCAAACCTTTTATCCCAGACGAAGACTTTAAACTAATTACCCAGTCTCTTGTTCTGTCCAAAATAGACTATGGTAATGTCCTTCTCTCTGGCACCCCCAAAACCCACCTTGCCCCCATCAAATCCGTTCTCAACCTCGCCGCCAGGCTAACTACTAGCTTTAGTCGCTTTGACCATGTCTCCCCTGCCCTCAAGTCCCTCAAACGGCTCCACATCGAAGGCAGATCCTCCTTTAAAATTGCCTGTATTACTCACAAAGCCCTTTACCAGAAGACCCCATCCTACCTCTCAACTAAACTTAAAAAAGCTGGCTGTGCCCGAACACTGAGAAGCACAAACATTCTTCTTCTCATACCCCCTACTCAAGAAAGCTGCTTTGAAATCCCACTCCTTCTCTGGTAAGGCCCCAACCATTTGGAATGCCCTACCCAAAGACCTTCGTTGCAATCACTCCTGCTCCAGCTTCAAAAAAGACCTAATTCCAGATACCCTCTCTGACTACCGCTCCTTCTCATTCCTCAGCTCTCCCCCTCCCCACTTTCTCTGCCCCTTTCTCCCCCTTCCCCATCTCTTTACCACCTACCACCCACTTTGCCTTTTGAATACCCCTTGACACCCTGTTAAATTTACTATTTACAATAACATTCTAGTTCCGGCAACCTGCTTCTCTATCTCTATATATATGTACCTCTAAATCACTATGTTCCTTATATTACTCCCTGTATTGTTTTTATTGGTTAGAGCACCTGCATTACCAGGTTTGTTCAACTGCCATGATTGTTTGTATTATGTACTCCCATTGCTTATGTAAAGCGCTCTGATACCCCTGGGTGGAGATAGCGCAATATAAAACCTTCAAAATTAAAATTACAAAATAAATAAACCATGTAGGGGCCCTTGCCCTTGCTTTGCTAACTTTAAGGAGATTGGGTAATCATTTCTATGTATTATAGAACACTGTAATTATATCCTTACTAGAGGGGTTGTCTTTTTGTTTAACGCCGTTGGATATTATTTTTCCTTAAATTCGTAAAAAATCAATGGTGAATAAAATGGGACTATTTTCATCATAGGCCCTGTCTGAAACAAATTCCGGGCTTGGCTGTGACCCAAAAGAAGACCATCAAAACACACAAGATGATGGACGGAATGTTGCACAATGGCAAAACACTCACCCCCAGTCACAGATCTGGGTTTAATCCATCGTTATTTTGCTCACCAGTCCACCCCAGTTCAGACTTGGCCATTTGCAAATCAGTCTTGACCCTGTGCCTCATGGGAACAGTCCAGACCAAACTGCCAAGCCATGTCTTCCCTGGACCGGGATCAAGCATCCTAGAACAGGTTTCTAGCTATCAGCCTTCATCAGCCAGGATAGCTTGACTCCAGTGGCTTAGTGAGCACGGGACCCACATCTGGGCATACCCTTCCCACATAGGGTGAACAGCAAAACACACAAGATGATGGACAGAATGTTGCACAATGGCAAAACTCTCACCTCCAGTCACAGATCTGGGTTTAATCCATCGTTAGTTTGCTCACCAAGTCACCCCAGTTCAGACATGGCCATATGCAAATCAGTCTTGACCCTGTGTCTCATGGAAACAGTCCAGACCGAACTGCCAAGCCATGTCTTCCCTGGACCGGAATCAAGCATCCTAGGACCGATTTCTGGCTATCAGCCTTCATCAGCCAGGATAGCTTGACTCCAGTGGCTTAGTGAGCACGGGACCCACGTCTGGGCATACCCTTCCCACATAGAGTGAACAGCAAATCACACAAGATAATGGACGGAATGTTGCACAATGGCAAAACACTCACCCCCAGTCACAGATCTGGGTTTAATCCATCATTATTTTGCTCACCAAGCCACCCCAGTTCAGACATGGCCATATGCAAATCAGTCTGGACCCTGTGCCTCATGGGAACAGTCCACACCGAACTGCCGTCATGTCTTCCCTGGACCGGAATCAAGCATCATAGGGCCGGTTTCTGGCTATCAGCCTTCATCAGCCAGGATAGTTTGACTCCAGTGGCTTAGTGAGCACGGGACCCACGTCTGAGCATGCCCTTCCCACATAGGGTGAACAGCAAAACACACAAGATGCATATGGCCATTTCTGAACTGGGGTGGCTTGGTGAGCAAAACAACGATGGATTAAACCCAGATCTGTGACTGGGGGTGAATATTTTGCCATTGTGCAACATTCCGTCCATCATCTTGTGTGTTTTCCAAAAGAAGACCATGGCAAAACTATTCAAACCAACCTGCTCATTCACCATCTCACCTTTTTTCCATCCATCCATTCTCTGAGATTTTCTTCTCTTACTCCTCCTTCTGAGCTTTCTCCAGTTTTCCTCTTTTCTTTCGTTCTTTACCTCACTTCTATCTGTCACTCAATTTAGCTCTATTTATGCCCTTCCACTGTCCTGCTGTAGTAAACCCCTGGGAGTTGTGACAGAAATGGCAGTAGGCCTTCCAAAATCTAACTGCTTTGACTTCAACCCCAGCAAAGTACCTGATAACATAAATGGCCATACCTGCCCTGACAATGTTCTTGCTATTTAATATCAGTTATCGTTATATGTATGAGTTCCTAAACGCCCAAGCAAGCCAAGCAATGTTAAGCCTCATACTTCACTGCTAAAGATTAAGACTCAAGAATACCTCTGTTTGTTTATCTCTGAATTTGAATGATGTGACGCGCGAGTCTTGCACATTCAACATCTCCCTTCCCCTAATTCACAACTAATTACTTCCCAGAGCTTGCTAATTACTTGCTGGGGAACATTTTGTAATTAGGTATTTAATTTACTTTTATTATATTTCTCTTGCTTAATCTTGCCACGCCATGGCAATTAATTTATTTCATGGCTTTTGATAGCGCTTTTGCACGTTATATATTACTGTGCCTTTCAGAGAACACTTGACAGCATAAAGTGCAAGCATTGAAGTTAGGCTAATTCAACAGCCATGGGCAAATAGATTAGGGCTCACAGTCAATCCAATTAGCGGATATAGCAATTTGCAGAAAGGGTGAGTGGTGTGAATTGCAATAATATTTAGCATGTCTGGATGAGCAGTCAGATGAAGAGGGATTACTAATAGTTACATCCAATTAGGAACATGTGCCTGATTAGTGTAGTGTCTTGTGAGTTAACAACGAAGGAACCCTTTTGGCTCCTGATGAACTCCTTGGAGCTATGCCGTAATGGA
Source organism: Lissotriton helveticus (assembly GCF_964261635.1). NCBI lineage: Eukaryota > Metazoa > Chordata > Amphibia > Caudata > Salamandridae > Lissotriton > Lissotriton helveticus. Next base: position 1,713,365,626 of record NC_136059.1, read on the forward strand.
TAGAGTCAATTGCAGTGAAGGTTGCTTTAGAATGTTGAATTTGCAGTTACACGCAGACAAATAAAGAACTGTGACACCAAGCCCCGTGTGTGGTGTAGTTATTAACGGGTATCTCAGCTGGGTAGACGCTACAAATGGAGATGAGATAGGGGATAAGTAACTGGAATATTGACAATGCTCTCTCAAAGAGTTTTCCCAGGTCCAGGCAGACTGTTTGTGCGTGCCACATAGCTGAAGTACAGAATAAACATTTGATGCATGTGGAGTCAAAGGGCAGTTCCAGCTGCTGTGAAGCAGTTGAAAACGAAAGCACTTACAGAGAATTTACATGTCGTTGGTCGAGACACGTGGCCAGGCCATACATAAAGGTACGTGGAGCTACACAACATAGAGCCATACCTAGTACGGAGAGATAGAGCTTCGATTGCAAGTGCAGTCAAGCAGAGATCAACCAGGTGTACGCAAGTGCACAGAAACAGCCTTCCTCGAAACCCATGAGCTACTTCATCACTCCCAGATGGGTTTCCGCCCACAACACGGCATGGAATCTGCTCTTATGGCTGTGGTTGAGGAAACAAGGAGGATAGTGGACCAGGGAGGAGTGGCGGCCATTATCCCCCTGGACCTCAGTGCGGCCTTTGATATGGTCAACTTCAATGTTCTCATTGAACGGCTAAGGAGAGTAGGGGTCACAGGAAAAGCTATTTCCTGAATTCAATCGTATCTTAATGGCAGAACTTTTCGGGTCTTTGCGAAGGAATCCATCTCCAGCCCTCTACCTATGAATTATGAAGTGCCCCAAGGATCCTCTCTGAGCCCTATGTTATTTAACCTATATATGAGGCCACTGGCTGAGGTCATCCAGTAGTATGGAAACACAGCGGTCACCTACACGGATGACACTCAGCTGGTGATATCTCTAAATCATCAGAGGTCTGACCCTGCAGACTTGGAGTTCTGTTTGGGAAAAAAGTCGCCACCTGGATGCTACACTCCTGTCTCAAACTGAACGGAGAAAAAACGGAAATCATGTACTTGGGCAACACTGTCAAGCTAGCTCCTACATTGTCCTTGCCAATGTGCTTGGGCACTCCTCCAGTCCCGAAATCCAAGATTAAGAGCCTTGAAGTGTGGTTGGATGACTCTCTTAAACTCGACCAGCAAGCAGTGACAGTGACGGGGGCCTGTCATTGCAACCTTAGAATGTTATGGAAGGTCCTTCCCCTACTGCCCACTGAAGCTAAGAAGATAGTGGTCCAGGCCCTGATTCTTTCGCGGCTGGACTATTGTAATTCACTATATTTAGGAGCCCCTAAGTATACCCTAAGGAAGCTCTGGGTGGCACAGAACTGTGCTGCACGACTCCTGACAGGGTGAGCAGCATGCAGTCAGCCAGACCCAGTTTGAAAGCCCTTCACTGGCTACCAATAAAGGAACGGATCTCCTTTAAAGCCCTTTGCACTGCTCACATGACTCTTAGGGGCACAGGCCCCCGCATTAACCAGTCTTTGATTACCGCCTATCATCCAAACAAATCTCTTTGATCAGAGAATTAAAATTTAGCCTGCATCCCTAAAATCAATAGGCTGCGGAGTGGAGGCTGTTCCTTTTCATATAACATAGCTAGACTATGGAACTCCCTCCCTCTCAATCTCCGGCTTGAAACTTCCCACCTCTCGATCCGAAAGTGTCTCAAAACCTGGATATTCCAGAAATGCAATTGCTAGCTTTCTCTTTTCAGCCTGAACTGCTGGTAGCGCTGGGATGTTTGAGGGTAGCCATGCACTTTATAAATGTTAGTTAATAACAGAACTCCAAAAGCAGAGCGGCCTAGCTGGAAGAAATTGTGGTCTGCTTACCAGAAGTAATTAAAGAGAATCTTCATACCACAGCACTTAGCAAAGCAGCCCATGGAGAAGTGCCCAGGATTGTGCCTACAGAGCTGCTCATACCTGAAGAGGCGAGCCATCAAACCTTCTTAGTGGGGCTCAGAACAACCCCACATTGCTATGAAGAGTGAAAGTCAGCGAGTGGTTCAGAATAGTGACAGGGTATTGTTCCGATGGAGACCAAGAAGAAAATCATGTTTCTAGTCATCATTAAGGATGATCCAGAGGCCAGTATGTCAGAAGGACTCATAGAGAATGAGTGAGAAGCAGTGTCTGAAAGGCCACCATGTCCCACCTCAGTAAATTCCACCCTGGTCTACAATGCTTCTGGTTTCTTGAAACCACCAGCATCAAAAGAAAAATATTGCATCCAATGGACTACGTGGATAGAGACATTTGAAGGTGTCAGTGATGCATTGAAGAGACTGATAACAAAAGGATGATCAAATACCTCAAAAATCTTGCTGGTAATGGCGTAAAGGAAGCCATATAGAAAATGACAAGAATTGGCGAAGAAATCCCATATTGTCAGATTAAAAAAGCCTAGAATCTCAAGTTCAATCCAATGCCAAATGTTGACTATGAAAGATATATTTTGAGTCAAGAACAACAGAAAGTTGGCAAAACCATTGATGAATTTGTAGAAAGGCGTGACACACTCATCAAACTCTGTAAGTTCATAGAATTTAATGATGAAGAAGCCATACATCTCAGGGTCATTGATGGCTGCTTGTCTAATTCCTTCAGAAGAAGAATGCTGAGAGAAACTCAAAGTCTGGAACGCATGTTGAAGGCTGCTAGAACTGAAGAGCATGCCAATCGACAAGCTGCTGACATGAAGGCCGGAGGTGCCCTAAATGAATCAGCCATGAGTGTGAAAAGCAAGTCAAAGCAAAAGACTGAAGGACACAAGGTGCTGTCTACACATAAAAATAAGTTACATTTTAGATGTGGACTTTTGCTTCCACACAAATACAAATGTCCCACCATTGGAAAGATATCTTAGGGTTGTGGGAAGGAGAACCAATTTGTGATGGTGTGTAAAGCAAATGGAAAAACAAGTGCATCATGGTGCTAAGACAAAATGGCAAGTAGAAAGTTCTTAAAGCAATGTTTGATGCATATCCACAATGCCCAGTGGAGCCATCAGGTATGACCAATCAAACTGAACGAACTCGATCTAAATCATCGTCAAATAGTTACTTCATATCAGTAACAAGTGAAAGTGAAGAAGGTGGTCGTTTGATGTTGATATTCATTTCAGAAAAGCGTGCGTATGTTGGACTGCCACATGTGAAGAAAAATATCAGTCAAAGAAAAGTCGACAAAGCCAAACAACAAAGTCATTCAAACATTGTCTGAAAATTACACAGAAAGTAAATGGGTGTTCCATTAGTTTCATAATCGACCGTGGTGCATCTATAAACATATTGCTTGAGGAGAAATGTAATAAACTCTATCTCTTAGCACAACTTATGCTGTTGAAAACCAAAATGTATACATGGGCTTCATCGACACCCTTAACAGTCAAGGTTCATTTGTAACGACATGAAAGACAAGAAAATAAACATGCAAGCCCCTATCCATGTGTCAAGTGCCTGTCTACTCAGGTTCAGCACAGCTGCTGATATGGGCCTGATTTCCATGATCTACAATTCTTACCATGAAATGGTAAGTCAGTTCCCTTCTTTGTTTCATGGTGTCATGATACTCATTATAGAGACAGCACGGGAAGTGGTAGACACTCTCCTTAACCCCTCCCCTGCTGGTGACGGAACCACTCCATCATCAGCTGCGGTCGCGCTGTGCTGATGACGGAGCGGTTCCTTCACAGCCCGCTTGGCACGCCTGCGCAGCGCGGATTCCGCGCCTGCGCTGAGCGTTCCATTGAGCGGGCGGGGCCGTGACGGATCCGCTCCGTCATGAGCACAGCGCAACCACGGCTGGTGACAGAGCGGTTCCGTCACTAGCATGCGCCCGCCGCGCTGCCGCCCCGCCCCCTTAGCACTGCGGCGGAATAGCCACCGCAGTGAAGGGGTTAAGGAAATAGCGGAAATAGAGGAAACACTTAAGAAAAACAACTCAGTAGAGGAAGCAAAGACAAAATTGGATGAGGTCAACTTGGAACTTAATTCCTTCAGTGATTACTCAGTCAAGAAAAAAACTAAAAAACTGAAGAAAGATATCCGCTACTTTTCAGAAGAAAAAGTATACCCCTATTTGAGGACACAATATTATAACACACCTTAATAAGGTGATTACCAACATTGGTCAAATAAAAAGATCCTTACATTCTCTGACACATCGGACTCGGAAGGAGAGGCAGGACCCAGTTACACTAGGGGTGGGAACTATAGGAGACCCGCTCCAGGTCAGTTCAATAGAGACAATCGTTTTTTAGGGAACAGACCATATACACCACGAGTGAGATTCAGATCCCCAAGGAGAAGTCAATACCAACAGTCAGAGACCCAATACCAGTACTCGGAGTACCATCCTCAATATCCTCAATCAAGGAGGAACCAAGTATGGAGGGAATAAATAGTTCCAACCATATGGATCTTATCCCCATTTTAAACTTATCCAAAAAAAACCTTTATGAGCATGCCCTTAGCTTACTCTCACGGGGCCTATCATTTATCTCTACTATTGGATTGAATACATTTGAATTAAACCGAGATATTCAAGCCTTCTTTAGGAAAATTAGGCTGAAAAAATTCATTGAACTTCATGATCCCCCGGATAGTGCCAATCGAACAGGACTACGCCCAGATTCCACTTTCACTCCAACTTTAGATAAAGTAGGACCAGAAGTTGACATCTTTGAAAAGGTGGTTTCAAATACAACCATACCAGATTTGTCCCTAAGCCTAAGTTCAATCTAGGTTATGAGGAATACATGGCACTTAAGAAGTTGTCCACCAATAGGGATATTACCTTTAAGCCCTGCGACAAGGGAGGAGGTATAGTCGCACTGTATAGTAGCGACTATAAACAAGCCCTGGAAGCCATGCTTAAAATCCCTGAACACTACTTGAAGGTCAATTCCTATCCCAGTAGAAGGATTAGAGAGGATATTTTATCCATAACACAGACAGCCCTAGACAGAGGTACAATTTGTCCACAAGAATTCGATTATCTGAACCAGAGTTGCACCAGCATCCCGTTACTGTATGGGGTGCCAAAAACACATAAAAGCATCTTGAGACCACCATACAGACCCATAGTATCAACAATTGGATCTATTATGGAACCTTTGTCAAAATATGTTGACAAATTTCTTAAACCAATGGTGCAGACTTTGCCTGCATTTATTCAGGATACAGGGCACCTTATCAGTATCATCAAAGGATTGGCTTTCAACCCCTACAATGACATTTTGGTCACTATGGACATAGAGGCGCTTTATACTAATGTCCCTCAGAGAAGGGCATTAGAAGCAGTTAAAAAGGCACTGAAAAGTAACAACTCCCCTATGGATAATTTATTTATCCTTGAATGTCTTGGTACAGTTTTACAAGAGAATGACTTTGAATTTAACAAGTCCATCTATAAACAAATACAGCGAGTAAGTATGGGCGCAGCTTGTGCCCCCAATGTGGCCAAAATTTACATGGGCAACTTTGAAGATCGCTTCATTTTCAATGAGATTGCCCCGTTCTCTGAGAATATCCGACATTGGTATCGGTTTATTGACGATATTTTTTTCATTTGGAGCGGACCAGAAGAACAACTCATTGAATTCACCCTTTGGATCAATCTATGTGATCCTCATATGAAGTTCAGCTCTAATATGAGCAAGGACAGGATAGAATGTTTAGATATATGATTCCAAGCCAGGGATGGTGTTATTGAAGTGTTGTTGTATATCAAACCGACCGCAAGAAATACTTTACTCCAATATCAGAGTTTTCACCCCCGTAGCTAGAAAGATGGCATTCCATTCAGCCAATTTCTAAGGCTTAGAAGAAATTGTACCAGCATGAGTAATTTTGAGAAACATGCTGAACAGCTCAAAAGCAAACCACTCAAACGAGGATACCCACATAGACTCATTAAGGAGTCGTACAAAAGAGCTAAATACTATAATAGGGACGCCCTCCTACAAAAGAAAAACACTACTAGTGAGCCCAAACTGGTATGCGTTACACGCCACTCTAACATCAACAACCTGTTTCGACAAATCATATGCTCTCAATGGCATATTTTGAATTCTGGCGTGCAAGACTCACCCTTACCCAAACCAGTATTTCGCCGTAATAAAAATCTTCTTAATCACTTGGTTAAGTCCAAGTGTGATACCACTCAACTGTCACTCCCGAAATCTATCACTGGAGATAATCCTGTCAATGACACCCATAGATGTGGCAACTGCCATGCCTGTGGATCAGCCATAGTGTCAGCAGAATTGGAATGGGGCAAAAGAAAGTTTTTCTTTACAGAAATGACCAATTGTAGATCTGCTAACGCAATCTACCTGATATTATGTCCATGTCAGAAGGGATATGTTGGCGAGACTAGCAGAGAGTTCAGGATAAGATTGAATGAACACAAGTCTGCTATTAACAACAATAGGAAAGGAGCCCCACTAGTACCCCACTGGCAGGAGAAACATCACTCTGTACTTGACATTAGATGGAAAAAGTCCACAACCCGAAGGACAATAACATCAATGGGCTGAGGGGTAAGAGAGAAGTGTATTGGATCTATACCCTTCGGACAGCTGTTTCAGGTCTCAATGACCATATTCCATGGCAGCATGCCTTGTTATGATATCCTTACCCTCGTGTTTTTCTTGGGCCCATCCTTGTAGTGTGGAAGGACTTTATCCATCCACTTTTTACCTGTCTGGCATCATCCCGTTTGAGTTTTTTTCGGTGATATGATTACTTACTAGTATCACCCTGCACCCTGATGTAGAGAGCCACTCGGGCTCTCCCATACTTTGAATCCCTTTGCCTCCACGCACGCACGCACACCCTGGGGCGGGCTCGCGCCAGGGATATAAATAAAGATGCGGAAGACCGCGCGGGGTCTTTCCGGCTAACAGTTATCCAGTGTCTGTGTCATTATTGTAGTGTCCACCTACCCACGTGCTGGGGCCACGCAGCAGCGCCACATTGGCGACGAGGCCGGTCCATCGCCACGCGTGCCACGCAGCATCCTGTGGCACCGCGTCACCTGCATCCAGCTGCGGTGCCCACCCGCGTTGCTGTGTCATCCCGACTCCCGAGGCCCACCCATGCGTCTCCCGCGAGGGAGCGCCTTCAGCCGGCGGGGCTCGTGGGGAGTCGGCGAGCTGGTGGAGGATCCGGCGGGTGAGTGTCTTCGTCGGCCCCGCCTGCGCGATACCCCGGCGTGTCCCTCCTCCCTGCGGGAGCGGAGGCGTGCACCCTGGGTGGAGTCCTCCGACCACAGCAGAGCAGGAGCTCCACACGCGGCCACACCACGTGGCCCGGCGAGGCCTCTCTCGGCCCCGGCCCCTTAGAAGCAAGCGCGTGCTCGGCGCGCTGAAGGCGGCGCTTCTCCCTCCTCGGCCTCGAACACATTCCAGGACAGAGCGTCATCGCTTGGAGCGCCTGTATTCACTGCCGGCTCCCAGGGAGGAGTAATCAAGCATTGGCCACTCCAACTGGCCTCCAGGCTTCCCAAGCTCTCCTGGTTACTGGCCTGCAAAACGAAGGGCAAATAAAAGACCCGGTCGAGGGGAACGTGCACCTCTCACCTTGCCCAGCTGCCTGTGCCCCCAACAAGCACTGGAAAGACCAAGTGTCTCCTCACACCTCAAAAAAAAAAAAAAAAAGAAAAAGACAATAGTAAAGAAAAGCACCTATGAGTCAGTGTCACCACACAGCGGCACGATACAGGTAGAGTCCAGGAGAAGACACAGTACGCCACACAATGTCAGTCGTAGCGACAGGGGTGGCCCAGGACGGGCCAGGTCAAAGCGCACCTCCAGCTGTCCAGCCACCACCAGTGATGCCCGCACCCCAACCACAGGCCCAGGCTCAGGCAGGAGCCCCCCAGCAAGCGGCGCCCACCCACCTTCACTCCGGCGCAACGCCCATCCCTCACTTCAGCGAGACGGCGGACCCGGCTACGGCGGCGCAGAGATGGAAAGCGTGGGTCGGAGGCTCAATCTCTATTTCAGAGGCACAAGGGAAACGGACGGAACCGTGAAGAGATCACTCCTCATATTGTACGGGGGGCCCGAAATTTACGACCTATTTGAGTCACTCCCCAACACAGGACTTGATCACGACTACGATGCTGCGGTCGCAGCCTTAAACGCACACTTTGACCCCCAAATCAATAACGACTTTAAGAAGTTTAAATTCAAACGAGCCTGGCAGACCGACTCGGAGTCGGTTGACATGTACTATGCCCGGATTCGCCGGCTTGCGAGCACGTGCCCGTTCACCAACCCCCGGGAGGAAATAAGGGACCAGATCATTGTGGGGTGCAGGTCAAAACTGCTACGAAAGCTAATCCTCAGACAACCGGGCATATCGCTTGATGAGATACTAATCCTAGCCAGGTCGCACGAGCTATCTGACGCCAGGGCGGAGGAGATGGAGGCAGCGTTACGCACGCTGGTGATTGCCCCACCTGCTGTGAGGACAACGCCGATCAAGGAAGAAAGGGTCGACGCAATACAGGGAAGATTTCCGCCAACACGACAACGAAACGCCCCACCGAGAGGAAACCAGTGCGAATATTGCCGAGTGGATCACCCAGCCACTGCCACCTGTGGCGCGAAAGGAAAGACGTGCCTCAAATGCGGGCGCATGAACCACTTTGCCGCCGTCTGTGGGGGAGGAAAATTCCGGTCAGCCGGTCCGCGTGCTAGAGCAGCGACGCAGCGCATCCGACAGCTGTCCCTCGACCAAGAACCGCCTCCTCCAGACCATCAGGCCCAGGAAAGAGGGCCGAGGTATGAGGATGACGAAGATGACGAGGTGTATGTCATCTCCTATGTGAGCAGAGCGTCCACAAGAAGAAGGCCGCCGCCCATGTGCTCCATTGCAGTAGATGGCACCGAAGTCAAAGCCCTGATAGACACGGGGGCATCCGTGAATGTCATGGATTCAGACCAATATGAGATGATGTCTCCAAAACCCATCTTGACGCCCTCCGCAGCGAGGATCTACACTTACGGGGGAACAGAACCGCTCCCGCTGAGAGGGATGATTCAAACAACGGTAGTTAACGGCGAGTACTCCACTAAAACCAAGTTCCACATCACCGAAGGAAAGAAAGGTACGCTACTGAGCTGCCACACAGCAGAGGACCTTGGCCTGGTATTCTTCGCCAATCAAGTGCATCAGGTGCACGCAGACTTCATGCTAAAGGACTTCCCGGAACTATTCAAGGGTCTAGGAAAACTAAAGGGGCGAAAGTTCAAATTGCACATAGACACGTCAGTCAGACCCATGGCACTCCGCCACCGGAGGGTGCCCTTCAACCTAAGGCCACAGGTCGAGGAGGAGCTCCGGAAGCTTGAAGATCTGGGTGTAATTGAGAAGGTGTCGGGCCCGACACCCTGGGTTTCCCCATTGGTAGTCGCACCAAAGCCAAAACAACCAGGGGCGATCCGACTATGTGTGGATATGAGGCTGCACAACACTGCAGTCAAACGAGAACGGCACATCACCCCCACCATGGATGACATTGTCGCGGACCTAAACGGAGCAAAATGGTTTTCTAAGTTAGACCTCAACTCGGGCTACCACCAGCTGGAATTAGAACCAACCAGCAGATACATCACCACCTTTTCGACCCATGTGGGGTTGAGACGCTACACCCGACTCAGCTTTGGCGTATCCTCAGCGGCCGAGGTCTTCCAAAATGCCATTCGTGAAGTACTATCGGGACTGAAGGGGGTGATCAACCTTAGCGATGATATCTTGGTGTACTCTGCGACCCTAGAAGAACATCACACCAATCTGAGAGCAACCCTTCAAAGACTCGCAGACAGTGGGCTAACCTTGCATCGGGTAAAATGCTCTTTCTACCAGGAGTCCATAGACTTTTTTGGGTACGTCTTCACGCGGGAAGGTCTGAAGGTAGACCCCAAGAAAGCGGAAGCAATCAAGGCGGCCAGCACTCCAAGGAACCCCACCGAAGTGCGCAGCTTCCTAGGCATGGCCACTTACTGTGGTCGGTTCATACCCAACTTGGCCGCGATCGCAGAACCCCTCAGAGCCCTCACCAGAACCGATCAGAAGTGGGATTGGACAAGATCCGCAAACAAAGCTTTTCAAGCAGTCAAGGCCAGCCTTCTCGAGGACACCACCATGGCCTACTTCCAACCACGACGCAAGACCGAACTTATCGTGGACGCCAGTCCCGTGGGTCTGGGAGCAGTACTCCTGCAAGAGTATGGACCTGAAGAGTGGAAGCCAGTTGCATATGCCAGCAAGGCACTGTCGGACACCGAGACTAGATATGCCCAAATTGAAAGAGAGGCCCTGGCCATCAAGTGGGCGTGCCAGCACTTCCACCTATACCTTTGCGGGCAAAAGTTCACGGTGGTAACAGATCACAAGCCTTTGCTACCCCTCTTTGCAGGATCATCCCGGCTGGCGCCCCCACGCATCGAACGCTGGGCAGTTCAGCTACAAGGGTACCATTTCAAGATCGTGTTCCGTCCGGGGGCCCACAACCCAGCTGACTACCTATCCCGGCACCCGGATGTCTTCAACCAGTATCCGCCCAAAGACGAAGGTATGGAAGCCGAAGAGTTTGTCCACATGATCTCACAAGCGGCGTGTCCGGAGAACATGTCACGAGATTGGTGAAGCTACCGCCACGGACGAAACACTGGTGAAAGTTCGCCAGGCTCTGGAAGAAAACCGGTGGGCCCACTTCCTTGATGGTGCCTCGAACCTCCGGCCGGAGGTGAGCCATGCACGACAGCAACTGTGGCAAATACGCAACGAACTGAGCATGGGGGATGAAGGAATCATACTAAGAGGACACCTCATCGTCGTTCCGGAAGGTCTCCAACAAAGAGCCTTAAGTATGGCGCATATAGGACATTAAGGCATGGCCAAGACGAAAGCACGTCTCAGGAGCAAGGTGTGGTTTCCTGCCATGGACAGCCAAGTAGACGCCATGATACGGTCCTGCCATGCCTGCACCATCACTGGCGGCGATCCGGCCCCGGCACCGGTGATCACAGAGGAGGCCCCTCAGACACCCTGGACACACCTCAGCATAGACTTTGGCAGTTTCCCAGATGGAAGACACATGCTCGTCCTGGTCGACTCGTTTCAAAGTTTCCAGTAGTCGAAATCATATCATCCACTGCATTCCTGCAAGTCAAAAAAGTGTTGAGTCGCGTCTTCGCAACGATGGGGCTGCCGGAGGAAATCAAGTCAGACAACGGACCCCCCTTTCAAGGGAGAGAGTTTCAGCTATACCTGGAGAACCTGCGAATCAAGCACAGGAAAATCACCCCTTTGTGGCCCCAGGCAAATGGGGAAGTCGAACGACTGATGCGAACACTGAACAGAGCGCTCAGGATTGCGACAGATAACGGGGAGGACCCGGAAATAGCCCTCGACCAATTCCTGGGAGCTTACAGACAAACGCCTCACTCCACGACAAAATGTGCTCCTGCCCATGTGCTATTCAAACGGGCACCCCGAGACAGCATCCCGACCGATAGCACATGGATGCCAGCAGAAAGGGATGCCGAGACCATTCAAGCTAGAAGGCAGAACACCAACACGAAGGCGAGTGAACATTGTCGTGCCAAAGAACCCGACCTGAGAGAAGGAGACCTGGTAGTCGTCAAAGACCGCCATCCGGGTTGGAAATTCCGAACACCATACGAGTCGGAAGTATGGAGAGTGGACAAGATCCAAGGGACAATGGTGACGGTGGAGCGGAATGGACATACAGTGACGAGAAATGTGTCATGCTTCAAGAAAGTCACTGGGATGACTGGAAGACAGCGAACGGAAGAAGGAACGGAAACAGGAGAGTATGACGACCTTGACCTCGGCAGGAGCCCGACAAGGTCAACAGCGATCCAGCAACATGGTGTGAGTCCACCTAGACCGACATCACAGAACCTCGTCGCAGATCAGGGCCGACCAAGAGCAATTGGCGCGGAAGAAGGTACTGGGGCAGCCCCGGCTGGGGTTGCTGAGCCATCCGGTGCCCGAAACCCTAGATACAGTCTGAGGCCCAATCCAAGGCCTAACCTGCGTATGAGAGACTTTGTTTGGACATCGCCATGAACCGAAGTCCTGCATCTGCAGTGTGATCAGAACTAAATTAAAGGAGGGATGTAAAGAGCCACTCGGGCTCTCCCATACTTTGTATCCCTTTGCCTCCACGCACGCACGCACACCCTGGGGCGGGCTCGCGCCAGGGATATAAATAAAGATGCGGAAGACCGCTCTGGGTCTTTCCGGCTAACAGTTATCCAGTGTCTGTGCCATTATTGTAGTGTCCACCTACCCACGTGCTGGGCCCACGCAGCAGCGCCACACCTGTCACATGCCCCGCCTGCCACTGGGTACTCTCGATGAGACATACCTATTACGATTCGCTCAGCTACAGGCCCTTGTTGTTATCCTGTTTCATACTTCCGGGTGCAGTATGAATATTCTAGCACTCGCGGTGAGCCGCTCATGTGCTATTCTTGCTATTCTCTGGACCTTATACCCTGCTCTACAATGACTCATATTATCAAGTCGCATTACGAACATGGTCCTTTAAATATATTGGTCAATGTAGTTCTTTAGGCTTGTAAATAGTTTTACCTTTGTAGGCAGGAACGGATTAGTCGCTTCAGTCGTACGTGGACTCTGTTATTCCGGCCCAGGGACCCATCTAGATCACCCAATATGGCACCCAGAATCATCGTGCTTAGGTTCATTCACAGTTTCAGTCCCGTGATAGTCCCCTTTCGAGCTCACCTCATCTGTCTCGGACCAGGTGTCTTGAGTCAACATACTGCAGTGACAGTAATTAATCCTCGACCGCACGAGGCATTGCTAGCTTCTATTGCTCCTTTATTTGAGAACGACGAACGTGACCATAAGATAAGGAGGACCTAGACTCTAGGTGGGGCGTTTCTGTATTCTAGGTACACTACTTAGACGCTTTATCACCACATTTACCATGCCCTTGGGACTCTCCTTATTGTCATTTTAGGAAACATGGATAGCAGTAATATACGCATTTGTAATCCGCCAGTCCTTCTCTTTCGAGACCGGGCTCTCCATCCTCATAGTAGTACGGAGGTAATATTTATTTACATCCTCCTGTAGCTGTACTTGCCTCTAGCTTTATAGGGGTTGTTTATCGTATATTTCCCTCTTTCTATCTGGGGTACAGCGTGTCAGGACAACGGGTCACGGTACAGTGTTTTTCATCGGCATCCCCAGCTCAGAAAATATCGAGAGTAACTGAACCCTTGAGTAGCCTCACAGGGTAAGCCAATCAGAGATCTCTTCCTCTGTTATGTTACCTCAATATTACCCCCGTCCGAGCCCTGTACCCCGGTACATTTTATGCCACCTTATTTCAGGAATGATCTCCTCACGTTTCTTTTCAAGGTTGGAGGGACTGGTCTGTACTTAGAGTATTTTTAGTATTGTTGCTCCCCACTTAAGTTATGGCTATTTTAATATGCTTGTGCCCATAGTCTCAGCATGCCTGTCATTCAGCTTTAGACCTCGCTGACTATTGACTAATATTTCCTCATCTTCCAGGCGACACGCAATATTGCAGTCAGTCGGCCTGACTTCTTCAATCTCTTGGACTCCCTTGTTTCAGCCCCCCGAATATTCCAGGCTTGGAATACGGTAGGGGTCCCCACATATATTTTCTATCTATCAGTCAGTCAGCCCTCACTCTTGTCTTTACGTACCTTTGCCTTATCCTCTCTATACTTGTTTGTCCAGTTCTTCCTTGATTGGGTATTTCTCGTGTTTCACCTGTTTCTATTCTTTAGAGATGTATGTTACCAAAGCACTGCTATAACTGGGTTTATGCACCATATCCCGTCTTTTTAAGCACAGTAGTGTACATGCACACCTTTCTATGGAATCATCAGTCTTCTTGGTGCTGGTTCTGTTCCACAGCCGCCTAGTCAAGTAACAATAGATTTTATTGTAAATAATTGTGTATACCTTTGTTCTATTGTCCAATACAGATTTTGCGTTTAAGCTCCGTTTGGAAGGTAACACATATTATTTCCAAATTTCTACTGAGGAATACCGTACCTGTAAAGTATTGCATCCACTGCGCCCTGACGAAGGAAATCTGGACCCATGTCCTACTCCAAATCGCGCGTCAGCGCTTTTTCTTCTGTTATTGTCCTCAGTGTTTGTAGAAATTTGTATTCTTTGTGAATATTGTGATGTTTTATGTATCCTAGTGTGACGGGGCGGTGGGTGCCTCTGAAGTAGACCAGGAGGTTGCCGCGGAATGGTGGTCCGCTATACCGTTGACACCCCTTTCTGTTCCTCTTGCACAGACTGCTGACACTGACCCAGCAGATTGGTTTCCCACGGAGGGAGAAACAGTGTGGTTTGGCCAGGAGGGAATGGTGCAGGGTCCCTTTAACCCCGGAGCACAGAGCGCCATGGTCCCGCCCCCTGACGTCGACGCGGTGCTAAAAGCCGGAAGACACTCCAAGACGGCGGACGGCGTTTCCCTGGAGGCGGACGGAGTACTGGAGTGGAGACGGAGAGCGGACCCGACGAGCAGCAGAGACAAAGAGGAAGAAGACGAGCGGAGCCCAGCTGATTTCATCAAGCCAGGAGGCCACCGACTCGGCGACTCGCCCTGCCACGGTCCCACGGGAGGAACGTGGCTGCACAAGGTACGGGGCAAAGTAGCGGGCTGGGTGGGGCGTAGCGGACAGCCAGACACCCTGTAGCCTGTGTATATAGTGTATAGCCTCTGTGCCCCTTTCCCCCTCACGAGCACTGCAGGCCCTGTATATAACTGTGCACTTGGTTTCCCTGTAACCCTAATGTCAAGAACGCCCCTTTGACCTCCACTTTTCATTTCTTCTCTACGGTCCGGCCGGAGAGCGGAAGAAGAACCGGAAGAGCCCACCCTTCACGCATTCAAGACCGGACAGAGGGAGCCAGTCTACCGGCGGGACAGCGGCAGTCTGGAGTATTCGGCGTTTCCTCGAGGAGTCAGAACGGAGCCGAGCGAGTTTGCCAGACTGAGAGAGACTAGCAAAAAAAGAAGAGCGTACTTAAAAATAAAACCTTCTTTACGAGCACTATTCCCTGACTCAGTCTCGCTTGATACCACTCTCCCTGACCCAGCCCCATTACAAGTGGTGTCAGAAGTGGGATCACCATCCCAGTCCATCTGCGACCCCGAGATGGACGCCCTGTTGCAACATCTAATTAAGGGGCAGGAGAAGCTAGAATGGGCAGTGGAGCGTCAGATAACATCTGCCCAAGCCGACCGGGACATGTTCAAGGCTACTATATCAGCACAGATGGAAAATATGCAGAAAACCACGGCGCCCCCTAGCGGTGTAGGTCCCCTGGAGAGCAGAGCACATGTTCCCAGCCCAACAGGAATCGCACTACAGAAGTATGTCCAAGGAGAAGACCCAGACGCTTTCATGATGAATTTTGAGCGTGCAGCCCGAGCGCTGGGGTGGCCGGAAGAGAAGTGGCCCTTCTTCTTGGCACCGCTGCTGACTGGAGAGGCCCAGTTCGCATATCAGGTAGCGAATCCTGCTGGTAACGCCCCTTATGCTTTGATCAAAAACGTGATCTTGGAACACTTGGGGTTGGACTCGGAGGCTTACCGGGTCAGGTTCCGCAAAGAGAAGGGGATCCCTGGCGAAAATCCCAAGACCCTTTTTTTTAGGCTGAAAACGATGGCGGATAAATGGCTGAAGCCCGAAAGCAGTACCAAAGAAGACGTACTGGCTCGGATCTACCTAGAGCAATTTATGGAGGCACTCCCTTACGGGTCCCAGAGGTGGCTGAGGCAACACTCCGGACTCTCGGTAGAACAAGCCATTGAGATGGCTGCCACCTATGCCAGAGCCCAACCTAGAGGCATCGGTTGGGAACAAGAGAAAAGCACCCGGCCTCCAACCCCTTGCAAAACTGAGAAAAAAGCACGACCAGCTCCCGAACCCTTCAGACCACGACAGATGCGGATGGAGGTCCCCGTCCAGCGTGGGCCGCAGTGTTTCGAATGTGGCGAGTGGGGTCACATCGCCCGCCATTGTCCAAGAAAAAGACAGACCGAGGAGCCCATGGAAGTGGGCTATCTACCGAAGGCAGTCCTATACTCCGCGGAATTGGGAACATCATTTTATGTGAGTATAACAATGAATGGGCTCCCCCTGAAGGCACTTCTAGACTCGGGTTGCAGACAGTCAGTGGTACAAGAAAGGTTTATCCTCCCCACACAGTACGTACCAGATATGATGGTTCACAGTCGGTGTGTGCATGGGGACATCAAACCTTACCCCGTTGCCCAGGTATCCGTTTGTCTGAAGGACCTCCTGGTTTGTACTGTGAGATTGGGGGTAATGCCTTCTCTCCCGGAGGACATGATCCTAGGCGTAGACAACCCCGACTTTATAAACTTATTCCGGAGAATCCTGTCCGAGCCCTTGTCTGAGACGAGTCCCCAGTCCGCTATGGTCACCACCGAACCCTGGGTCCTTGACCGCAGTTTTCGTTTTGCTCAGTCGGAAGACAGGTCTTTATATAACGCCTGGGGGGCTGCACAGACAGCCAGGGACGATCCTACCCCTAGCTTTCCTCGGTTCCTAATACAAAAGGACCTTCTATACCGAGAAGCAGCAGAGGGAAAAGAACTACAGCTGTTGGTTCCGCTGTCCTTTAGGGAGCAGGTGCTGTTTTTCGCGCATGCCCATCTAACGGCAGGGCATGCAGGAAAAGAGAAGACCACGGAGAGCATCATTCGGCATTTCTACTGGCCTGGTATCTACCGAGATGTGCAGGACTACTGTCGAAAATGCGAGATCTGCCAGAGAAGGAATACCCACAGACCCCCGGCAGCTCCCTTGCATCCCATGCCCATCGTTGGGGTCCCTTTCGAACGGGTAGGTATGGACCTCATCGGCCCTCTACCGAAATCGTCTAGAGGACACCTGTACGCTTTGGTGATTGTGGACTACGCGACGAGGTTCATAGAGGCGTTCCCCTTAAGGTCCCCCACTACTGCCAACATAGCCGAGAGGTTCGTGGAATTGTTTTCGAGGGTGGGGTTTCCAAAAGAGGTTGTCACCGACCAAGGAACACCGTTTACCTCCCGCCTCATGAACGAGGTTTGCAAGACTCTAGACATCCGTCATCTGAAGACTTCCGTATATCACCCCCAGACCGACGGACTCGTCGAGAGGTACAACCAGACGTTGAAGACAACGTTAAAAAAAAAGCTGACCTCCGAAGGACCAGCTTGGGACCGACTGCTACCGTTGGCTTTGTACGTACTGCGGGCACAGAAACAGAGCAGTTTAGGATGTTCCGCTTTCGAGTTGCTGTACGGGAGACTTCCAAGAACACTCCTGGAAATAACAAAAACCGCCTGGGAAACCCAAGAAGAACAGGAAAGAAGCATGCCCTTGGAATACACCGCCCAGCTTCGGTCCAAACTGGGGAAACTCAGGAACCTGGCATATACCAACCTCGAACAACAGAGAAAAAAACAAAAAAATACTACGACCGGGGAACCAGACTGAGAAGACTGAAGGTGGGAGATTGGGCCCTCATATTATTGCCGTCCATAGCGAATAAAAACGAGTGGACCGGACCCTATGAAGTAACGGAGACCATAGGCGATACCACCTATAGGCTACGGCTTTCCCCGTCTAAAACTCAAGCCTACCACATCAACATTTTAAAGAAGTGGATCGGCGCTCCTCCCAGCAGCACCCATCTGGCTATTCCCAGCAAAAGAACGGAGGAATCCACCATCAACCAGCTAGTGGTGAACCCAGACCTTTCGGAGACCATGAGGCACGAATTGAGGTTCGCCTTGCTCCCCTTCTCGCCCATCTTCTCTGATTTGCCAGGTAAGACGAAGATGGGTGAATATCGCATCGACACAACACCGGGCCGGATAGTGAAACAACGGCCCTATAGGATCCCGGCGGCCCGACGAGAGGCGGTGAGACGAGAGGTCCAGGACATGCTGGACTTGGGTGTGATAAGACCCTCTACCAGTAACTGGGCCTCGCCGATAGTGATGGTCCCCAAACCGGATGGAACAAAACGTTTCTGTATGGACTTCAGGGCCCTGAACTCAATATCAACGTTCGACGCTTATCCCATCCCTCGCGTCGATGAGCTGATTGAGAAGCTGGGTGATGCCGTATTCATAACAACCATCGATTTAACGAAGGGATATTGGCAGGTGCCACTACGAGAGGAGGACAGAAAAAAGACGGCCTTTATCACTGATGAGGGACTCTTCGAGTTTACAGTGCTCCCTTTCGGCCTCCACGGGGCCCCTGCCACGTTTCAAAGACTCATGAATCGGGTCCTGAAGCCCTTCCCCTCTTTTTGCGCAGCCTACTTAGACGATATAGTGGTCCATAGCAAAACCTGGAGCGAGCACCTACAACATCTACAGGACGTCCTCAAAGCCCTCCAGAAAGCCGGCCTTCACGTAAACTCCAAGAAATCTCGGGCTGCGTTTACCAAAGTCAAATATCTAGGCTACGTGTTGGGAAACGGCAACATAGCCCCCCAGGAAGAGAAAGTGAAGGCCATTCGGAACACGTGTTTTCCATCCACAAAAAGGGAACTCAGGGCCTTCCTCGGCCTCATAGGGTACTATAGAAGATTCATACCTAAGTTCGCCGAGGAAGCCGCGCCGTTGACAGACCTCCTAAAGAAGGATGTGCGGAACAGGGAAATACGGAACCCCCCTCGGGAAGCCCTAGGAGCGTTCCAGAACTTGAAGGATACCATAACGTCGGCTCCTGTACTGGTATCCCCTGATTTCTCCAAACCATTAGTTCTGGCCACCGACGCTTCCAGCATAGGCATAGGAGCCGTCCTGTCGCAGGTGGACAGCGATGGGGTGGAACACCCGATCTTATACACCAGCCGTAAGCTATTCCCCAGGGAGTGTAAGTACTCCACAGTGGAACGCGAGTGCCTCGCAATCAAATGGGCCGTAGATAAGCTGCAATACTATTTGGAGGGGAAGCCGTTTGTTCTGCAGACTGACCACGCTCCTCTTAAGTGGATGTACCAGAACCGGTCCCTTAATGCCCCGGTACTCCGGTGGTTCTTATCCCTGCAGCCCTATTCATTCACCGTGCAGCACAGGAAGGGGTCCGCGAATGGGAACGCGGATTATCTGTCCCGGGTCCACCCTCTCCCCGATCGGGAGAGTCCAGGGGGGGAGGTGTGTGACGGGGCGGTGGGTGCCTCTGAAGTGGACCAGGAGGTTGCCGCGGAATGGTGGTCCGCTATACCGTTGACACCCCTTTCTGTTCCTCTTGCACAGACTGCTGACACTGACCCAGCGGATTGGTTTCCCACGGAGGGAGAAACAGTGTGGTTTGGCCAGGAGGGAATGGTGCAGGGTCCCTTTAACCCCGGAGCACAGAGCGCCATGGTCCCGCCCCCTGACGTCGACGCGGTGCTAAAAGCCGGAAGACACTCCAAGACGGCGGACGGCGTTTCCCTGGAGGCGGACGGAGTACTGGAGTGGAGACGGAGAGCGGACCCGACGAGCAGCAGAGACGAAGAGGAAGAAGACGAGCGGAGCCCAGCTGATTTCATCAAGCCAGGAGGCCACCGACTCGGCGACTCGCCCTGCCACGGTCCCACGGGAGGAACGTGGCTGCACAAGGTACGGGGCAAAGTAGCGGGCTGGGTGGGGCGTAGCGGACAGCCAGACACCCTGTAGCCAGTGTATATAGTGTATAGCCTCTGTGCCCCTTTCCCCCCCACGAGCACTGCAGGCCCTGTATATAACTGTGCACTTGGTTTCCCTCACGCCCGACCCTGTAACCCTAATGTCAAGAACGCCCCTTTGACCTCCACTTTTCATTTCTTCTCTACGGTCCGGCCGGAGAGCGGAAGAAGAGCCGGAAGAGCCAACCCTTCACGCATTCAAGACCGGACAGAGGGAGCCAGTCTACCGGCGGGACAGCGGCAGTCTGGAGTATTCGGCGTTTCCTCGAGGAGTCAGAACGGAGCCGAGCGAGTTTGCCAGACTGAGAGAGACTAGCAAAAGAAGAAGAGCGTACTTAAAAATAAAACCTTCTTTACGAGCACTATTCCCTGACTCAGTCTCGCTTGATACCACTCCCCCTGACCCTGCCCCATTACACCTAGTTTGATGTATTTGTGTTGTGT
This sequence comes from Lissotriton helveticus, assembly GCF_964261635.1. Lineage (NCBI taxonomy): Eukaryota > Metazoa > Chordata > Amphibia > Caudata > Salamandridae > Lissotriton > Lissotriton helveticus. Next base: position 1,713,385,871 of record NC_136059.1, read on the forward strand.
ATGGTTTGATTGATGCGTGTGGGTATGTGTGGAATTAGTAGGATTTGAATGACCTCCATGTATATATTCTTGTTTGTGGCCTTATGAAAATATTTAGGATGTACAGATAGCAGAGTTGTAAATGTTATAAATAGCGTGATGAAACCTTTGATTTAATAAAAGGAAAATATGTTTATATAATTCTGGTTTGTGACAATATTGATGTTCACCTAATGAATGTGTTAAATTATTGCTAGGGAGAGGTATTGTCTACATGTACTTAAGAGTTTTGGCTGGCAATGGATTTTTTAGGATTTACGTTGGGTATGGGTTTTTAAGTGCAAGAGTAATTTTAGGAATTTAGGGGAAGAAGGGTCTTTTGTGTGGCAAGGGAATTTTTAGGGTTCAGGGTGGGTTTTGGTTTTTCGATGGGAAGGAATTTTTTGGGTTTAAGATGGGTAGGGTTTTTTGGGTGGGGAGTGATTTTTTTTAGGGTTAAGGGAAGGTATGGGTTTTCAGGTGGAAAGGGAATGTTTAGGGTAAGATGCCAATTACATTGCATTGATCCAATCAATTTGGCTTGAGGTGTGCCATACTTTTGTCATAAATAACACTGTTTGCACTCTGGTTGTATTTTAGAACACTCTGGGAGGCAGCAGTAGAACACAAGGGAATCAACTTACTGGCTGTTCCTGTTGGAATTAAATGATTTACAGAGAATGTCAGACAATATTTTCATATGGCTGAGAAAGATAGTGTAAATATACAGAAAGTATGCTCCCATTTTAAATTCTGGAGCACCTTCCACAACTTCCGTGGGAAAATCATGTGAACATTTCTTTTCACAAACAGGATACATTAAATCTTAGCTAAAGGCTTTTTCACAGAGTAAAATCACCTTAGAACACACAACAAATCATAAAATTAGTTTGGTACCATCAACAAATTATTTATTTTGTAACTAACATCTGTTATCACCAACGGGGGCTCCTCCATAAGGCAGAGGAGGATCATCCCACTGATTTAAGAGTAGTGCAACTGAAAAATAAAATGATATTAATAGAATGTTAATATCGTTTTATGTTTAGTATTGAGCTTGCAGTTGCAGCCAGTGTAGGGTAGGGAGGGGTGGGGCTGGGCTCCTGTGAACCAGAGGGAGAAGGAGTGGTTCCTGCACCTTAAGTGTGCATGTTGGTTTGGCCGGCCGGCCTGGGCCAGCCAAACCGCCATGCGCACTTTGCATGTTTTCCACCAGCTGTATTGCACAGCCTGGGTGAAGAACATGCACAGCCTTCCAATCCCTCTCTGAGCACCAAACCACGGTGCTCAGACCAATCACAAGGTTGCTGTAAGGCAGCATTGTGATTGCCTTTGGGAGTCTGGGAGCCTGTGTGCTTCCTGGTTTATGCGTCATAGGAGAGGCGGCAGCTGGCAACCAGTGACCAGAAGGTAAGTTTTCTTTTTTTTTTTCTAGCCCCTGCCTTCCCCTACCACTGTTCGCTACCATCAGCCATTTGTTAGCACCCTTTATACATTCTTCTTTTTATGACCCTCAGAACCCGCCATTCACTTCAATGCTTGTCAATGGGGTGCTATCATGTATATTGGTCTCAAGATGGCTGCCAACACTTCCTGGTTGAAGTGTCGGCAGCCAATCAGATCCCACCAAGAGATCTGTGCTTAGGATTTACCCAGATAAACACATTGGCTTTCTTTTATTTTTTCCAAAACTACTAAACGGATTTACACCAAATAACAAAAAGTGTGATCTCGGGAGCTAAATCTACTATTCTGCAAAATTTGGTGTAATTCTGTCCGGCGGTCCGGGCTGCAGGCGTGTCCAAACACTCCATAGGAATTAACATGGGAAACATCTTTTTTTTTTTACTCCCCCGCTTGACAGATCACTCTGAAACTTTCCATGCACAACAAACCCCAACTTGACACTTATTTTGTAAAATGTATATATGTATATCAGCGCATGAGTTTCCGGAGTTTGCAAGGATTGAATGCAGCGGACTGAGATGTGCTCCGAATGCCCTTAACATATGCACAAGTTCTTTGCTGACACAGAGAATTGTTCAGACTTCTCCAGTATGCAGTAAATCAATTTATTAGCTTTCTCGACGCGTTTCAGCTTTTGCCTTGGTCGTGGGTCAAACAGTGAAGTCGTTTTTTTATTCAAAATGTGCATATACTGTTTAATGTTTGCTTTAAATAGTTAATTTAAAAAGGGCCATTTTATACATCTGTTAATGTAATATTTTGGGTGATATTACTGTACTCGATATTGTGTGGATTGATAGTTTTGATGTATTATATGTTTATTTAAAGGTGACAATATTTTTGTTTCCTATGTTTGTGTTTTTGATGTAAGTAAAAATCAATATTTTTAACAATAATATTTGTGTTTTTCATATTTGTAATTTTACTAGTTAAATATAGGATGGCAATATTTTTGCTAACACAATTTTTTACTGATATTCTGAGTTTTGATATTGTATGCATCAATATTAAGTATGTTATCCGGCTATCTTCCGAATCTGCTTTACAGATTCCAGTCTTCATGATCGGTTCATGCTCAGCATATCTGATGCTGTTGAAGCTTAGGAAATATCATACATTACCCCCAGACCTATCCAACCATGTTCATTCTTCAAATGGAATCATATGAGTCCTAGATAGCGGAGCATTTCTACAGATTCTTCCTACTTCCATGGGATAGAGTTTACCTACTGATTTACATTTAAAACTTCTTCCCATTACTATTATTGGTAATGAGTTGCTGTAATTTGTATCTTTGTGATGTTACATTCAATTTTCATTTTTTTGTGATATATATTTGCCCTTGACCTTAGTTTGTATCTGACCATACTGCTATTTAAATGGATTAAGACTTTGTCATTGACACATTCATCAAAGGTTCATACACAGAATAATGTGAGCTCAGCAACATCAGTACAGTAACTAGTCATTCTTTCCCCTCTACCAACTAGGTGGATTTCTTGTAATGTGGAATTTGTAGCAAATGCATACAATGAATTTTAACATGCACAATGTCTGTGTTTAATGTATTTTATGTTGTCTCTACTAAATTTGTATACAGAGTCTGACTGGCCTACAGGGCAATCAGACAGTTCCCAAAGGCCTGGTCTGACAGGCCAATGTGTTGACCATTCTCTTGTCTGTTTGTGAGTCTGTTTTATTGTATGCTGGGCCAGCTTTTACGTTTGATTTCACTGATATTAAAACAAACATTGCCTGCAGCAAGTTCTGCTCCATGCACTCTCTCATACCTTGCAAAACACTAATACAGCATGTCTTTACAAAATCAGAATTTTCCCAATCTGAAAATATGGGCCAATTTTTAGTTATTGAATTCACTACTTGGAGTATGAAAGAAGAGCTTTGTGCATTCAAACATTCTCTCCAGTCAGTCCACTGCCGCATACTTCCAACATGGGAAAGACAAAAAAGTTTTAGATTTACTACTATAGCTGGAATGACAGGATGAGGCGCATACAATTGATGGAAAGGGAATGTTTATTTTCCTTCCCCAGCCTGCATTCAAGAATAGGATATATTTAATCTAGAAAAGAACAGATGGGGATTCATAATAGACAGAAATAAAGAACAGCTTCATCGCTCTATTAATTTATTTCTATTGCTCTGTATGCAGATGTACTGAAACAGAACCAGAAAACTCTCAGTTGGAGCAGTGTTGATTTAGAGCAAATTCAAGGCAGACAACTGATGTCAAACCTTCCAGCTGGGCATTCAGTTGGAGAAGGGGCAAGCAGCAGGTACTTCCAACACGCTCTTTTAAACTATTCTAGGTAACCGAAAGTTAAAAGACTGAAAACATCAGGTGACACACATCTTAGAAGAGTATGTGCAATGCAGTACATTAAATAAATCTGTTCAGCATTAAAGGCCAATGTGAATAAACTTCAGACTTGGACTTTTTTGGTAGCCAAGATATGTTGGTTCTTGAAGCCTGTGCAAAAATGTAATTATAGCTGTGAAAATTGCAGGCATGAAATCTGGCACAATTGTGTTACATGTGAAACTGGTTTGAGCAGATAATGTCTTTCATGAGAAGAAAATGTCTCTCGGATTACTTTTCTCGTCAAAACAGTTCCCTACCCGGCATCTTGTAAGACTTTCACATTTGAGGCACAGCCTTGCATTCCATATTTAACAAAGATACTTAAAATTGCGTGTTATATAATCCTGTGCATGTTTTGTCTTTGAAAACCCAGTTTTACACAAGGCTAATATCTTCATTCAATGAGAGCCAAAAACGAATAGCCTGAAACCCACTGAGAAAAGACTTAATAAATGAGGACTGATGAAAACCCAATTCAGATTTCTCGAATAAATTATACACCGAATCCGAAAGAATCACACAACCCCATTGACCACCACATCCACAGGACTGGATCTTCTGGGAGTGGATGTTTGGGGTGTCCTTGCCTACTAATAAGTGCATTCTTGTGTTAATGTCTGTCTAAGGGTGGGTCGTGTTATTACAGGGGCAAACAAAAGGAGTAACTGAGATAAATAGAAAACCCTCCTATAGTAGGCATATCACGTGCTAATCACCCCTAACACTTTGCCCCCCCTTCTTTCCACCACAAAAGCACCATACATGTGGTTGGTCTTCACTGCGTAGTCTTTATTAATTCTCAGATAATGCCATCTTTATTTGCTGATGAACTATCGTCATTAGACCAACTTTTATTAAAACCAAACCAACACACATTGATAAGCATAGCGTTTCACAGTATTAATTTCAGTCACAGGTTACAGTTACAACTGTATTTACAAATCTGGATCTCCAGAGCAACACTTGATGCAGGTTGTACCAGCATGCCACTACGCCACACTTGTTGTAGGTTGGACCAGCAGGCCACAACCCATCTCCATTGCTTCCAATTTAAGGTAACTACTCATCGTCTACCTCTAGACGCGGCCACCAGGGCACTGATTCGCGGCTTTCTTGCGCATCACTTCTCACAATGTTGCTTCTGACGAAGCACTGGCATCTCGGGTAGGGCCGGAGAGTCCAGGACCGCCAGCAGGACGACCCCCTCTCCCGCCAGCCTGGAGCCCCATTGACTGCCTCCCTGTTCCAGGATCAGACAGTCCCCGCCAAAAAGGAGTCTCCGCCATTTCATGGCTCACGACCCTGCCAATTTTACCTTTAGAAATTGGGGATTGGTGGGTGGGCAATTTGTTTACAGCTGTACCCGCTGGGCACTCAAGACAAGAGGACAATGAGGGCTTCTCCCTCGTGTCCGGTGTTTTTATCTCTTTCTGAAGGAGGAGTCGCCTGCGCACCTTAAAGACGCGCTAGGTGCCTCTCTTTATCCTCATACTAGCAGCCCGTCCCGACGTTGTCCGGGTATGAAATAGAATGTGTGTAATGTGTGTATTCAGATACGGTCATTCACGTGTTCTCCCGCTTGAGGCCCAGCTGCAGCCCTGGTTGATGTTAGCAGGCGCGTTTCCCCCCCCCCCCGCTTGAGGCCCAGCTGCAGCCCTGGTTCATGATAGCAGGCGCATGTAATTAGTGTAGTGATCCGCCGCCTGAGCCCGGCTACAGACCTGGCTGATGTTAGCAGGCGCGTGTAATTTGGTTTAATGTGATAATTCAGTAACAGCGCGCATGAGAGGCTGCAGTAATTGTCCCCGCAGACACGCTCAGTCGCGTTTGCCCCCGCTTGAGGGCCAGCGGCGACCATCTTACGATTAGAATTGTGTGACTCTTGAATGATTGTTTCCCGCTGTTCTTATTTTTTTATGACCCACACCGACGCTCTTTGGCCCGAGTGCTTTTTAGACGCACCCAGGCTAAGCCACACACTGCGTTCAGCCCTTTCAGATGCACCCAGGCCAAGGCACACACTGCATTCGGCACCCCCAGTATGTGTGAGACAACGGGCAGTCCCCCAAAGGAGTCTTGCGAATGGTTTCTCACCACGCTTCGAGGTGAATGTCTTTGTGACGCCCCAGCACACGGCCACAGCAGACGATCTGATTAATGTACGACCCAGATGGCATGAAGTGCGGAACGTAGCACACGCCCCCAACGTTAGTCACGCCCCCAGCGTGCCCCTTGATGCGATGCAATTGCGTAATTGGCGCTTCACATGGCATGAAGAGCGGACACACGCCCACAGCGTTTCTCACGGCCCCAGCGTGTCACACCCCCAGCGTGCCCCTTGATACGGCGCAATTACGACTCACATGACATGAAGGGCGGAACGTACCACATGCCCCCAGCATTTGTCACGCCCCCAGCACATGCCCACAGCAGAACGCAGACACGCCCACAAGGGACTACTTTGCTGGCACAGTTCTTTTACCTTGTAAATGTATATGGTGGCCCTCTGCATACTCTATGTCCTTCTGCTGCAACTGCCCTTTCCAACGCTGTATTGGGTTTTGTGATTGGTGCTGTGGTTACTGAGATTACCCGCCTCAAAGGTTTGGGCTCTCTATCTATAATATTAGTATGGATTTCTTTGCGACTCCTCCCACTCTCCTTGGCCAGCTGTAAGCTGACCCAGCTTTCCTCTAGCACGAAAATGCCACTAAAGGCACCCCGCCCCTGGGCATGGGGGATGCCTCTCATAGTAGGCATATTACGTGCTATTCCAGGATCAGATAGTCCCAGCCAAAATGGAGTCCCCGCCGTTTCCTTGTCTGGGACCCCGCCACAGGGCGAGGAGCCTACTGGCGCTCTTGCCCTCCCCCCAATGGCTGCTTTACCTTCCAGATCTAAAAGCCATGGCCCCAATATGGTTTGGACGAATAGCTCGAACCCTGCATTGGACAGATGCACCCCATCCACAAGATACAATTCCGATTTTGATGCTTGTATTAAGGTATGCCTACTAGACCTTATTGACAGCTTTGCCATCTCTCAATTCAAACTCCTCACAGACTTGTTCACCGTGCTTGGTGGCGCATTGTCCCCCTCAAACTTATTGTGGGTTCAATTGTAACCTAAATATGGTGGGCCCAGACAGGGAGATCCTTAACCTTGAGAGTGTAGAGAAGAGTTCCTCCTTACCTCCCTCCTGCCCAACGGAATTTATTTTATTTATTTTGACATTTAATAGAGCGCGAACAAATGCCCGCAGGCGTCTCGGCGCTGTACTGTTGTAAACTCTCCTATGCTCTGCTTCTTATTCTTAGAGGTTAAACAACCAGGTTTTCAGCTGCTTTCTGAAAGACAGTAGATTTGGGCTAGATCTAATGGATTGGGGGAGCGTATTCCATAATTTCGGGGCAGCAACCAGAAAACGTCTGTCTCCCCAGGTGACCAGTTTAGTACGGGGTACCACCAGATCATTTAGTTTGGCTGATCGGAGAGATCGGGAAGGATTGTATAGAACGAGGTGATCTCTCAGAAATTGAGGGGCTTGTTGGTGCAGTGATTTATAAACTATGCACAAGGTCTTGAATTTAATTCGGTTCCTGATAGGGAGCCAGTGATAGCTTCTCAAGGTGTCAGCTATAGGTTTAAATCTAGGGATTCCCGAGAGAAGTCTAGCCGCTGCGTTCTCTACTGTCTGCATTTTCTTGATGACCCTGATTTGAGCATTGGCTAGCAAGCCATTGCAGTAGTCTAATGCAGACAGGACTAGAGCGCTGACTAGTGTCTTGCCTACGCTTTTTGGGAGAAATGGAAGGACCTTTTTTACCAGCCGTAGTTTGTAAAACGCCGTGGAGGCCGTCTGGTTAGCATGAGCCATGAAATTCAAGTTATCGTCAAAGATGACGCCTAGATTTCTCACCTTAGGGGTTGGTTTAGGCAAGGCTCCAAAGGATGATGGCCACCAAACTGATGACCAATTAGGACTAAGATGACCGAATGTTACCACCTCGGTTTTTTCGGAGTTCAGTTTTAAACAGTTTGCTGACATCCACTGTCCGATGGCCAGCATACCTGCTTTAAAAATCTCCGCTACAGTTTCCCCATCATTTTTGACGGTAAGAATCAACTGAGTGTCGTCCGCATATGAGGTAAGGTTCATCCCGTGGGCTTTGCTGGTTTTAGCCAGGTCCGACACATAGATGTTAAATAGCGTCGGACTTAGGGATGAACCTTGAGGTACCCCACATGGCAAGGACAGTTCCGCTGACTCGAATCGTCCTAGGGTAACTGCCTGTGATCTATCCGTCAAAAAAGATGCCAGCAGATCCCTGGCTAGGCCTAGCACGCCCATCTTTTCAACACGGTCGACCAAGATCTTATGGTCGACCGTGTCGAAGGCGGCCGATAGGTACAGAAGCACCAGCAGTGCTGAGCCTCCTTGATCTCGGATTAATCTGATGTCGTCCGGCGCTTTGATTAGCGCCGTTTCTATTCCATGAAACTTGCGGAATCCAAATTGGGTTTCATCGAGAAGATGGTGTTGCTCGATAAATGCTGCAAGTTAGATGTTCATGGCTTTTTCTGCTACTTTGGCCAGAAAAGGGAGGTTGGCAATAGGCCTATAATTTTTTAACTCTGTTTTATCTAGGCCAGATTTTTTCAGAAGGGGCTTCAATAAAGTTTTTTTTAGAGGGATCGGATAAATTCCTGTGCAGAACATCAGATTGCAGATTTGGGTTATGACTGGGATCAAGATGTCCATTTTTGGGCGGACAATTTTCAAGGGGCAAGGATCCAGTGCTGAGCCCGATTTAATGGACCTAATGATATCCTGAACATGATTTTCAGAAATTTCCACAAACTGTGGAAAGATATTATCGATATGTGGCGTATTTATGTCGTTAGTACTCTGATTGTCAGAGGAAGTGAACGCAGAAAAGATATCATTCACTTTAGTAAAAAAGAAGGATGCTAATGAGTCACAGAAATTTTGTGAGGATGGGGGTTCAAGTCAGGAGTATTTCCTGCTAGCTGCTTGGTTATTTCATAGAGCCTTTTGCTAGAGTTTTTTGCGCTTTCAATTTGCTCCTTATAGTACTTTTTTTCGGCCTCCATGATCAAGGATTTGTACTGGGTTAGAAGCTCCTTATAGATGTGTTTGCTTTCATCGTCATAGTTTTTCCTCCAATGCCTTTCTTTATTTCTACAGAGCTGTTTATTTTTTCTTAGTTCCTCAGTATACCAAGGTGCTGAAGGCGAAATCCTATTTCTGGATATGAGTTTAACTGGTACTAATTTATTAGTAGCCTGATCCAGCCAGGCTTGGTATTGCTTTGTGGCTATTTCTGGATCAGTGGACAGTGTTGGTTTAGAGTTGTCTAATGACACCTTAAGATTTGGAATATTTATATCTTTCCATACTTTAAAAGGTTCACGTCTGGGAGGGGATGCTTTAAGAATAGGTGCTTCGTTAATCTTTATAGTACATACTATAGGAATCATGTTATTGCTGCTTGCATGAATCCCCAGCACGTCCGGAATGGGCATGCGCCGGGATACTTGATTGTAGGAGACTCCTGGTAATAAAGTATGCAGGTCTAATCCCCCCTTTGTTATTGTTGGCCACTTTATGAAGAGAATTATCCCGCTACAAGGCAAAATATCTCAATAACTGTGCTAGCTAAGTAACTGACACCTAGGAGGGCTGCACTTTCTCCTGCCAGCTTGATGTCCTTAATCCGAAACGCAATTAGTGCTGATTTTCATTGAAAAATCCTCTTATGCACCGATTCTCCCTTTTATTAATTTTTTTATTTTTTTTATTTTATTTGCATCATGAGGGACAAATAAATAACAAAGAAAAAAAAGTTCATTATATAATCAACAAAAATCAATGCAATAAAGTAACGTCAGCAAGGCAATACATAAATCATAAAAGCAGTAAGGGCAGTTAATAGTAAGAGAAGAACCAACGAATATCATGACATTATTAGTCCCCAAATTCTTTCCACTTTCTGTTTAGCTTTTAACCCCCTTGTTGTAGCAAGAGCGTATTCCATATTATATATTTCCTTAACAAGGCTCCACCATTCTATAACCAAAGGTGGAATATGTTGGATCCAAACCCTAGCTATAACCAATCTAGCACATGAAATTAGAATATTCAGCAGACCACAAAGTACACTGTTCCCCCCAGTGATACCCACCAGCACATCAATTGATGTAAATATGATTGGACTAGATAATTTTGCAGACACAACTTTGGCTACTCCATTCCAAAATTCAACAAGTGCGGACAGGTAAAAAACATGTGAATGATATCAATGCTCTTAAGTCACATTTCGGGCATTTCGTGCAATCGCTGGTGTTATTATTTGTTGCCCACTTAAGAATCCTGTCTGGCATATAGTACAACTGACATAGTTTTAAATAATTGCAATTTGAGACTAGAAGATTGGACAGATAGATTTAAGCTATTTAAAGAAGAAGTTATCAAATTTGAAGACACATTAGTCTCCAACTTCCTACTCCATTTCTCAGCTAGTTCTATAGCATCGTCAGTACTATAACCAGAGAAGATTTTATACCCAATACTAATCAATGCTTTATCAGCTTCCCTATAAATACAATTCCAAACTTCAGAATCTAACATATTAATAAGTCCCAGTTTCCGCACAAAGTAATCCCTGATCTGATAGTATTTAAACGGAGCCCCCTCTGACAGATTATAACCCGCCTTCAGCTTTTCAAATGTAAAGAACCCCTTATGATCATATAAATCACCCAGTATTTTAATACCGGATTCTGATAGTCCAAGACCAGCTGAATCATGAAAAATTTCCGGTAGACCCGGGTTAAACCAAAGAGGAGTTCTATAATGGAGGAGAGAGACTTTACTCCTAACAAGAATGGAGCGCCATATATTAACAGTGTCTTGTACCGTCTTAAACTTTACACGTTTAACCTATACAGAAACATATTTGCATCCATTCCTAACATAAATGTATGAAAATATAAACATTTATTAGGGATCAACAAGCTTCGAAAACGGGTCAGAAAAGCGGACCAATAGTAGGATTTAATATCTGGTAAACCCAGTCCTCCTTGATTAAACGGAAGTTTGAGTAATGACAAAGACCGACGGGCTTTCTTGTACCCCCAAATAAAACTACTAACAATACCCTGAAATCTATTAAAATAAGAATTGTTTACCCGAAGAGGGATAGAACGAAAAAGATATAGATATTTTGGCAATATCTTCATTTTAACCAAATTTATTCGGCCAATAATACTAAGAGGTAGCTTGTGCCATTTCTTAAATAAGGTAAAAGTCTCTTTCAGTAGCGGCTCATAATTTAATGCAACTATTGACTCAATATTCGAAGACATTTTTACACCCAAATAGGTCGCTACATCACATACCCCTATCACTGGGCTTGATGATTTATGATTCATAATAATTTGAGTCTTGCCAGTGTTGAGTCGATATCCGGAAACTGAACCATGTTTCTCTGCCTCTGCTACGATGCCCTTCATAGCTTCTGACACATTAATGGAATAAACTTCGTCTGCATAGACAGTTGTTTTAAGGGAGTTTAGGCCATTTGTAAAAGGAAGAATCAAATCTTGACTTTAGAGTGCAATCAAAAAAGGTTCCATTACCAGGGCAAATAATAGAGGTGATAAAGGGCACCCCTGTCGCGTCCCACGTTTGATCGAAAAAGTAGATGAACATTTTCCCATATAACAGACTTTACCCATAGGCTGGTCATATAAGGATTGGATCCACTTCAAAAATTGGCCTCTTATACCAAAGGCCTGCAATTCAGCCCATAAAAAGCCCCACCCCACTCGGTAAAATGCCTTCTCTGCATCTAATAAAATCATACCGAGTGGGGTTGGCTCAGTCCGGGCAGCATCAAATGCAGAGACAGCCATATTAATATGTGCCGTAGTATCCCGCTTGATAATGAACCCATGTTGCTGGGGTGACACCAGTTGTGACATTAATGGTGCCAGCCGGGTTGCTAATACCTTTGCAAATATTTTAGCATCGCTGTTTATGAGCGAGATGGGTCTATAAGACCCTCTCTCATGTGGTGGTTTGCCTTTTTTAAAAAGAAGATAATTTGGGTGGAATTCCAAGATTTTGGAGCATGTTCCCCATTACCAATAGCTTGAATGACTGTGACTAATAGCGGTAACAGTTCCTCCATACAATTTTTAAATAGTTCTAGAGGGATTGAGTCCTCACCTACAACTTTACCAGATGCCAAGGATCTATTAGCAATTCTGATTTCAGTCAATGTAATATCCGCCGCGAGTTGGTCTGATTGTTCATCCTCCATAGTTTTAACTTTATTTTAAATTATGTAGCTTTTTATGTTATCTTCAGTAACTTCAGTTTCCGGTGTTTATAAATCTTGATAGAACAATGCAAATTGCTATAAAATTGATTTAGAATCTTGAAATATTTGATTATTATCCCCTTTAATTTCCTTAATAGCCATTTGAGCTCGGTCTTCAGCCACTTTATTAGCAAAAATTTTGCCTATCCTTTCACCGCTTTCATACTGATTTAATTGATATTTTTTAATTTACTAATGCTTTTTTCCCTAAACAAATATTTTAAAGCTGATTTTAATTAGATTAATTTAAAGTTTAAAGCTTCCAGATTAGCTGCCTCTGTCAACAAAGCTTCAGATAATCGATTTTCAGTATTAAGTATTTCTACAAGCATTTTCTCATTTTGGCACCTACGCTCTTTATTTTGTCCCCAGATAAACTGTTGTGTGAATCCACGAATGCTTACCTTACATGCGCCCCACACTATCATTGGTGAGGCAGAGTGCATATTTATATCTATAAATTCTTTTATATGGCCTTTTAGTTGATTCAAAAAGTTAAGATCCAAAAATAAATATCTGGGAAATGAAAAAGGGCGAGGACTTTGCCTCTCTGTTGCAACATCAAATGATAAGAGGATCGGATTATGGTCCGAGGTAACTCTTGGACATATTTCCATAGTGCTAGTTTGAAGAATAGCGTCCAATACCCAAACCATATCTATGCGTGAGCATAATGTGTGTGAGGCAGAATAGTAAGTATAGCCTGCTGTATTGGGGTATAAGCATCTCCAAGCACCTTTATTTAAATTAATTGCTGCAAGATCTTAAATTGCAGCCCTGGTCTTCCGCATTCTCTGAAATGAGCAATGTCTAGTCGTATCTAAATTATAATTCATAATACAATTGAAATCTCCAAGTACTAGACACTCCCCTTCCCATGTAAGCAGCTCCATATTGATCTGATCAATAATTTTAGGTTCATCCTGATTAGAAGCATAAACCCCACCAATTGTATATTTTCAGCCTTCAAGTGTTATCTGTACAATTACCCACCTACCAGCCTTGTCAGTTAACGTTCTATTAATTTCTACCTTAAGCTGTTTATGTTTTAGTATTGCCACCCCCCGAATTGAAGCATTAAATTCAGTACATACCAAAATATCATATCCCAGTTGTTTAAGTAATTTTCTATCTTTATATGCTATATGAGTCTCCGTAATTACTACTACCTGAGGGTTATACATTCTAAGTTCCTCAGACACAAGACTTCTCTTAGTCCTACTATTTAAACCTGCCACATTCCATACTAAACATTTTAATTGATACATCTTATATAATGCATATTCCTATCCTTAAAGCCCTTATACCAAATCAAATAAGCCTTGCTACACCTCAGTATTATAAAGCTATTAGCCCCCATGATGCCTGTTTTACCCTGAAAGATCATCACCCCCTCCCCACCCCTACCTAGCGAAACGCTACCCCACCCCCTCCCAATCCTGTACCTACGTGCGGGTCCCCCCATTAACCCAGCTGCCGCTGTAGTGGCAGCAAAAACGGAGTCACGCCCCTGAGGATCCGGCAATTCAATATTACAATCTCAATAGAAACCACGTGTCAAATCATATGAAGCCTATATAGTACCTTATAACCAAATACAGCAAAATGTAATCACGTTCAGCTAATAAACAGCCGGATTCCATTCATAATTAACATATCTATTGAATTATTCAACATTATTTAGAAGAAAGAGAAGAAAAAAAAGAAAAAAAGGGGTATATACAAAGAAAAACTCAGTGTCCAGTTTTTCCCGACTTCCATTTAACCATTACTTGCTCCACCTCACTTTCTTCCAAGAAGTAGTATGTACGACTATTCTTTAGAACTTTCAGCTTGGCCGGCTCTTGCAAAAAAGCCTGGCCCCCCAGTTCCTTTATTGGATCAATGTATTGTTTCAATTTCCAGCGTCGTTCCATAGAAAATTTACTTAAATCTGATCTTACAAAGAAAGTAGTGGAGTCAATAGTAACTGGAGTGTTTGGTCTTGCTTTCAGTGAGATAGCCTGGCGGAGTAAGAAATTACCAATACAGATCAGGATTGGACGGGGGTATTTGCTTCCCTTATTTCTTTAGATCAATGGGAGTCGTTGGGCTCTTTGTATCTGTGAGTCCCAATCCCAATCTAATAGCTCAGGAAATGCTTTCTGAAATAAACAGACAATGTATGCTCTAGCATCAGCTACTTCAGCCCCTTCCACAATACCAAATATGCGAAGATTTTGTCTACGTTGTCGATTTTCTAAATCTTCAAGCTTAGCTTGCATTTGACAGATCTGGGCTTCATGCTTATTCACCGCTATTTCAGAGCGAAATGATTTTTCCTCTGTTAAGACTACTCTTTGTTGGAGCTCTTCCACATCCAGGGATATAGCACCAAGTTTAGAGGCCATCTCCTGTAACGCAGACTGAGTCTTGCTGCTATCTTCCCTCATCTGCTGATAATGAGATTGAGCTTCATGTTTTTGCTCATTTAACAGCTGCAAAATCATCTGAAATGACGAGGACACCTCCCCTTGAGGATTCCAATCAGTAAGTGTAGGTGTATTATTCTGAGAGCTACTCACAAAAGGTAAATCATTAGAGTTATCTGACCCAACTAAGCCGGGTTCCTTTATTATTCCAGCACTTGGGATTGTCACAGACAAAACAGTTGCGGATGTTATTACTGCTTGTGGGGCAGAAAAGGGGGAGGATGTAATTGGAGTTGTCACGGGCAGTACAGGTGCTGATATTGTGACTACCTGTAGGGCAGGGAGGGAAGTAGATGAAGTTTTCGTTGAATCGACAACCATCTCCGACTCATCCAACCCACTCACTAATGCCACAGTAGGAGTAATATGCCCGGATTGAGATAGATTAGATAGTTCCTTTGCAGGGGCTGTTAAATTCATCGCATCATTTAGACAATTTAGCTCCTCTGGTACGACACCTGCCTCGGTAGGGCTATTTCCTGAAAGTCTTAAAGCCATAGATTTAACACCGCCTTTAGCTTGCACCTATTTCCTTATAGTACTATTTTCCGCTCATGCTTTTATAACAGTGGGCTTAGGTTTATTTATAATTTTCTTGATCTTATTCTTGATCTTGCCTCTTCCTTTTTTTAAGCTGTTAACTTAATCTTTAGCTGAGCCCAAAGGTGTAGTATTGCCTGGGTCAAGAAAGTCACAATATTCCTCATCAGTTTCTGCTGCATCCACATGTTCAACATATTCTGCCCCTTGAATCTCTTCTGCCCCCTCTGTTGCCATAGTTATTATCTCCTCTTCTACCATCGTTTCTGTTGTTAACACCAATGTTGATATAGATAATATGGCATTAGCACTAGTATCTGCTACTGGTTGTAGCTCTGATCGTAACTGAGTATCGATGTTAGAGGCAGAGTCTTTTAACGATGTAGTATTCATACTCGCAAAATCATTAGAGGTGCCAATATCAGTTTCAAAAGCAGTAGTTACATCCTGATTTTCCCCGCTAGCTACAGTGTTGCCCTCTGTTCCAGAGGGATTGATAGTATCTGAGGAAGTCACAGAATCAGCAACAGTTGGTTTCAGCATAATATTACCAGATACTGGGTTAGTTACTGGGTTAGTTTTAGCAGCAAGAGGGAGACGGAGGAGTGGCTTATTAGCGTTTACACATGACACCGGTTTTTCTTGCCTACCCGCATTCTTTCCTGCATCAGGAATCTGCACCTCAAGCAGCTCCGTAGAATTTTCCGATGTTTCTGCTGCAGTTGTTGTAGGTGCCGCAGATGCCATAGATACCACAGTAACATCCATGCCATTGTTTACCAGCGTCTGATTCGCCGCCGTTGTTCGCGTACTCCTTCCTTGCGGTTTTGGCGCCATTACCCCGAACTCCGATACCGCTGACGAACCAGAGCTCCAATGAGTCGGCAGACCAAACCAGCCGAGTGTCGTCCAGCCCTTCGAGGCTGTAGGGATGAAGTGCGGTAGCCGTATGGAGCAAAGCAGTTCCCTCACCCGGCTCTCAATCAGCCGAAGCCACAGCATCCGCCTCCAGCTCCGTTCCGCCTTTCTCCAGCGCCGCAATCAGGTAGGCTGTTCCTGCCCAGTCTTTCAGCTTTTAAACATACGTCCTTTTCTCTGGCAGTTCACAATCAAATGTCGGAGATAAACTTTTCTGATTTCAAATTGAGATTGGTTGTAAGTCAGTTAGAAAATGCAGAGCGCCATAGCCAAAGCCCGGACCCTCAGCGAGCGTTCTCCGTACTGGCGGTGTCAGTCCACCGATTCTCCCTTTTAGTAATTATAACGTCTTTATATGCTGCAAATATAAGTTACAAAAATTTAGGGTCCATGCAGAAAAAGCTGCAATTTGCCTTAGTCACCCTGAGTACTCAAATATGAATTAGAAATTACAGGTGAGAATGTAAAGAAACTTGGTGCAAATTTATGGAATACTATTCCCCGGCTTAACTATTTGCCACTCCTTGTGGTATACCTGTGAGCATAAATGCTGCACCCGTAAGTACTGGTGTACTAAATAATGTATGTGCATGATTATATATATTGCGCGAACTTGGCATGTTTAATATGTGCACCGGTTACATTGTCTATGACTTATTCATAGGTTGAAACACCAGCTCCCAAGCTGACCCTCTTGCTAATCAAGGCAAATACTATCCATGCGGCAAGTCCTATGTATTGGTTTGCTAATGAATAACCCTGTTTAGCGACTGTTAGTGTCGGACGATTATGGCAATTGAATGTAGCATTGTTTTTGGTCCTTGCCTCGCTCTTCCTCCCCTTGCCTCTCTTTCCCCTAGTATCAAACTTGCCACTTTTGATATATATACATGCACCACTGTGCGCATAACTGACCTGGGCACAGAAAAGTATCCCCTGGATTAGCTTGAAATTGATACGGAAGGAAACTGATGAAGCATGCCGGACAGAGCATCCCGGCCATTCCACATCATGCGCCAAGATGCTCCATAAAAAACCGCAAAGCTGAACTATTACCTGCGTATGGCAGCAAATGTTTTTTTGGTTTTTTTAACAGCTTAACCCGTATGGAGAATTTAGATTATGTGCGAGTAGCACTGGTATGTGCTATACCCATGGTAAGACCAAACATAAAAACCCTTAGATGGTCAGCTGATGTTCTGCAGGCCCAGTGCGTACTACTGCCTGCCCGCTAAGCCATGATCCCATGGTTCCCTGTACTTAACAGACTAGATGGTGTCATTAACCTATTAAAACCTTGCATGAAAACATTACAGCCAGCTAGTGTTATTAGAATTAAGTACAATTGGCTCCAGGGAATGCAAATTATTGTTTATACTGGTGTCGACTATCAGAGACAAGTACTTGATAAATCACTATATTTAATGACTGCTCTCCGTACTATAAGTATTCACATCCAGGTTCCCAAAACGTTTTGAACCTTTAACTAGAACTAACTGCACGAAAATGCAATCGCGGCAGGAATTATGCTCCCAAGTTTCCTAACAGTGGAATTTTGACCCAACAAAATGACTGAAGTGAATGTGCTGCCCATATGGTTTCATATTATGTGTAGCAGGTACCGTTGCGAGAGACAGCAGCACATCGCAAATAAAAGACCCTGTGCAGTGCAATCACAGTAGGAAATTATAAAACCAGATTTGTGATTGATTTCTGGGATTTATTAGCACAAAACACCTTGCTCAATGGCCTGGCCCTGTTTGCCACAGGAACCGTGGTGTGAGTTAGAAGCCAAGCATAAAGAAAAACCACGGTGAAACCACCCACCGGGCTAGCTGAACATGTTCCAGTCACTCCCCATGTGGTTACCCTGCAGCACTCCTACTCCACTCAATGGCATGCTACCCCGCCCCTCCATGTAGGCCGTTTTTGCATTTACTCCACCACCATGGTATAACCCATGGCACGTACAAACTGATAAACTGTTACCACACAGGACCTGGACTCCTCCCATGTGTGCTGGCACTGATAAGTCGGACATCCTTGAGTTACTGCCAGTTGCCGTCCAGAGAGCAAGTTACTGCCATGTCTGTGCAGTGCGCGACCCACCAGCATATATAAAGGAAAAAAAAAGCAGTCAGTGATGGTGGTCTCCACTTTAATGGAGCACTGCTGTTTGGAGTAGAAAGTACATCTTATGAAAACCATAAGCTGTTTCCTGATACAACCACTGTAGTTCCCGTCCTCTCTTAAGCTGCTCGTCCCCAAGCATGAGCTACGTAAGCACGTTGTGCATCATACACACCAATACTTAAATCACCCCTTTAAATATTTGGAATGCCTTTGCTCTGTTGTGGCGACCAGTCAATAATATAATTTAATACCCATCCCTGTAGCTAATAAGACCCTTAATCGCCAACCAGGACAGCAGTGGTGTTTTGCCAGAGAATGAGGTGCTATGTACAGGAACAGGGTATAAAGTGATATGCCAAGGATCACAGGACACTAACACAACACTGCGTTGTCCATGCCTGCAGAAAAATGCTTCATTGGCAGCTTTGGTGGAATAGAGCATTATCAATAAACAATATTAGGCTTGGCCAGTTCAGATATTAACAATTTTGAGTCATTCAGTTGTTCTCTATTCCCCATTCTTTTGATTTTTTCATTCATTGATTCTATATGTATGTGATATTTGTTTTCTGTTATGTATTAATTTTTTTGTAGGATGTTGGATGTTTAAATATCATTTTGACATTGTTTTGTTTCTATGTGTATCAAACCATTTGTAAATAAATTGAATGTGCAGTCCTTATTTCTGTCTATTGATGTTAAAATATATTTCTAAAATTTAAAAATAATTGGCATTGAATAAGCATGCCTGGTTGGGATGTAATAAATATTTTTCTATCCTGAAAACGTTTTTTCGTTCAAGTAAGAGTGGTTGAGGCAATTTTCATGTTGTATGCTTAATAAGGGTCTAGCCTTACCCATGTTTTCATAGACCTATCTCCTTTGGGTTCCAATCATGTAAAAGAATGGCAGAACATTTTGGACGAGTGTATTTGCAAAGCGCTCGTTCACCCGGAAGCATCTTTGTGCTGACTAACAGATGCTTATTGCTACCCCACCCAATGGAATGAAGCTTATTGACCTCAGATGGATGAAGGGCAATGAGATAGGATTTTAACAGTGTAAGGTGCTATTCTGGACCAAGTTTAAGGTCTCTATTAGTTCATGAATCACATTTAAGGATGGAATTAAAACATGACAGAATAATGTAACTTTAAAACACCCGTACCTTTGACCCCCAAAACAAATCACTCGATAGAAGCAGACCTGCTGACTTGTCAATTCTTATTTGCCTTGAAATTGCAAAAGAATGAATACAGACTTGCCTTCATGAATATGCCGTGTGTGTACTACAAAGATATGTTATTGCAATATTTTAAGGCCCATGCAGCGAACCTTTATAAAGCATATTGGTTGTGTCTTCTATGTGAATTGAAAAACAATGAGGGTTCACCTGCCGAGAAGTGCGGCACTGTGCTTCATTAGGCGCTTTAACACTGTCACTTGTACTAGCTGGGGCGGTCGTAGTACAGGTACCGACAGAGGGTGTTGAAGTGAACATGACTTGGGAACGAATAAAGAACCTAGAAAAGCTGCAGCAAAGATAACCCAGCCTCTCCCATGTACCCTGTCTGTGCGTGACCAATGCAATGCAGAGGTGCTTATTAGAACTATGTGACCGCCCGTATCTGCACCCCCAGAACTGAATCGTTCCTTGTTGTAAATGAATCTAGGACCCTAGTGTAATTTTTCCCGATTCATGCCCTTATATAGGTATAGATTATCCGATCCTTATATAGGCATAGAAATCATTACCATATTTAGACTGAGCCTATGCAGCCCAAATACGACATGGCTACTTCCACTAAATTCCAAGAATCAACAACGATTTCTTAAAGAAACCCGCCTTCAGCAGCTAGGGACTTCCCCTTGCCTGAATACTAATTTATCTAGGAAATCATGGAGTTTTCGAAGAACTGAGTCTTTGACGACGTTATTAAGTCCAATCACACGTCAAACTCGGCACCTTCAAAGTATAAATATGCCTAGATTTACCCAGACAAACACACGGTGGTTTGGAGCAGATTGACTTACTACTTGCCTGATGCCCTGCAGCAGCAAGTGCCGAAGGAAGCCGACCCTCCAGCTGATGCACTGAGAGACGCTGTCTTTTCTCCTGCCGAGAAATCCAGCTCCAGTGTTTCCAGGCTACCCTTGCGGGTTGCTGGGAAATCGAGTCCTGAGAGAGAGATACAAGACCTCCTTCATTCTAAACCAAGGTAGGGAGCTGATTAGACCTTTAGAGAATTCTTGGACAGACTCTTGGTAGAAAAATACTAAATTTAAGCTACTCCTCACTTACTTCTTCCCTTGTACTAGACTTAGGTTAGGTACACTGGGGTAGGCGTATTTTAGGAGCATCAGTTGAGTACTTTTAGTCTTTATTTTGTCACTGTATTTATTTTATATGTTTTAGGCAATTTATGGCTTAGAAACCATATCATGCTTTTACAGTACTACTTTATAATACTTTTCGTATTATATGCCTTATACTTTATAACCAGTATTACAATTGTAGCAGTACATTTCTTATGCTTGAGAAAGAAGACTGTTCAATAAATACTTTTTATTAAAAACGCCCGTCTCTCTATTTTCTCAGCACCTCTGGTGAAACGAAGCATGTACGATTGACTGAGTAATATAGCCATGTATTGTTTCTGCGACTCTAGAGATTGATTTCTTATTCTTGGGAAACAAAGTTGTCATGTTTATGCGGTTGTCAGAAACTAATCCCTTCTTGTGAATTCAAGAAAGTTTCTAGTGACCTCTGAGCTAGCTGGCACTCACAATTAAGTCTAATAGATTCGGTAGAGACCTAGTCAACATCAGTCCTACGTCTAAACTAGAGGATTTATAATTCCAATGCGCAGAGCCTATTGGGAATATAGGAACTACACTACATCCTCTAATTACACTGTTCTTTGCCCGGCAATCACCCGCCTTCCCCAGAGCTGTGCACTGACTGCAACTTCACTCCAGGACGCTCATCCGGTACACCTCGCCAGTTTAGAACTGTCATCACATGAGTGTGAGGAAGAAGCGAACCTGTCTTGTTAAAGTCTCTTACAGGAAGGGAAGACTCTTGCTCCATGACCAGGTCAAAAACAGTTCAAGAAAACTCTTCCACAGCCCCTTGCACCCCCCAGGCCCAACGCTATGTGCTCTCTTAAGGTACTTTGACGAAAGCTAACCACTTCCCTGGGCAAAACAGCACGCGTTCAATGCCTGCTCGGACAAAAGGCCCAGGAGAGCAAAGGCCCTACAGCCCGTTGGCGGGAAAGCAAACAAAGGATCCTTTACCTGGCATGGTGCGCAGCGCTTTCTCAGCTGGCAATGACATTATCTGCATCCCTGAACATAAATAAAGGATGGGCGCATTGCTCCTTCGGTATTTCAAAACTCTTTGCTTTTGCGACGGAGCTCGCCGCGCTGTAGCGCTGCGACCCACTCTCTTCTTGCCAACGAGAAGCCGCGTCTCTTGACTCCCTGAAGCTAAGACGCCCGGCTCCCTTTTCCAACCGCTGATTCGAAATCAGATGCCTTATCCCTGAGGCCATGAGATCTTCAGTCCAAACTCATCTAGATAACATCGATAACACAACGCGCTCTTCAATGAGCTCTCAGCCTTAAAGACTTGGCACGCCTCGCGCCGCTACCACTGCACACACGCAATGCGTAGTGGTGAGGGTGAAACTATGAAAAGACGCAACCCCTGACTTTCATAAGCCTCCTAATAAATGATGGGATTGCCGCTCAAATCCCTTCCGCTCTTGCCCACACTTCCTATTGAATGCAGTGATTGAAGCCCACATCCTTTTCCCCATTCGTGATCATACGCTGTGAACTTCTAGCACTGTGAGCCTCTCCCTTTCCTTCAGCAAAGAGCGGTCTCACCGCGCCATAAATAAAGGATGGGCGTATTGCACCTTCGGTATTTCAAAACTCTTTGCTTTTGCAACGGATCTCGCCACGCTGTAGCGCTGCAAGCCACTCTCTTCTTGCTAACTACTATGCCGTGAGGCACCTCACCTGTGTAAACCAGCTGCTCAACTTGTTTACGGCTGCACACGCTGGGCACCAGAGGCGAGAGGACAAAGATGGCTTCTCCCTCGTGTCCGATGTTTTTATCTCTTTCTGAAGGAGGAGTTGCCTGCGCACCTCAATGACATGCTAGGTGCCTCTCTGAATCCTCATATTTCCTTGCATCTCTCCTTGACCAGCTGTAAGCTGGCCCAGCTTGCCTCTTGCATGAAAATGCCACTAAAGGCACCCCGTCCCTAGACGTGGGGGGTGCCTCTCAGTACTGTAGCTCTTCCGGCTTTTTCAGGAGCGGAGAAGGAGTGGTGACATGGACAAAAAAACATTGTTTCTTGTATTTTTATGATTTTATAGGAGAAACTAGGGCATGCAGGCAACAGCTGGAGTTGGACGTAATTGTCAGACTCCTCAAGTAATTTTAGAGAGTGGATGCAGTTCCCCTTATTCCTAGGCCAAGAGAGGTTTCAAGGTCACCCCTTTGTTATAAATTGTATATCTGTGGAGTCACCTTGCTCATTAATGACTGCTTCGAAGTGGAGAAATGCAGTTGCTAATTGTAGCCGGTGGTTGTAGGTGGGGCCCTCTGGCACTTATTTTTGCTGGACTGGCACTTATTTTTTTCTCAACAAACAACCAGAGCAAGAAAGAGAAAACAAAAAAGGTGAAAAGATGGAGGAGGAGGAGGGAGACGGAAAAGCAGTGACAAAATAAGAAGATGGGGTGAAAAATAACTTGCAAGAGTCACATAAAGAGGCAAGGAGAGTATGGCGGTGGATTAAAGAGGAATGAAGGTGAATCAAGGATACTCAGCCTTGGCTTTGGGAATCCAGACCTTAGATAGTAATGATCACAAGCTTTTGAATAAAACTTTAAGGTGCAGCGGTATTGTTTTGCAAGTTAAGAACTGGAAATGTATACCCTTGCATACATTTGCAAAGGACAAGTTCTTCGTTTTTCATCTGCCAGACACAATTTGCCATATCCTACATATTGAAAAAGGTCCATGAAGGGATTAACTCAATCAATCAATCAATCAATAAATAAATCAGTTGGTTCTTGTAGAATGCTACGTGTCACCCAGGGGGGTCTCCAGGTTTTGGGGTTCTGCGAGCCTTGGTCAAAGAGTCATGTCTTGAGCTTCTTCCTGAAATCTTCAAGCGATTGGGAGGTGTGTAGGTGGAGGGGACAGTTGTTCCAGGACTTGGCGGCAAGGTAGGAGAAGGGACGACCTCCACAGTGGCTCTGATGGATGAGGGTAATGTGAGCCAGGGTGAGGGTGGAGGAGGGGCTCCATTGACAGTCGGTGAAACGTCAGGCAGTGGTGATGAAGGCAGGTCAAGTTTTGTAGAGGTATTTGTAGGTGTGTGTGAGGAGTTTTAAAAGCCATCTTTCCTGGATGAGGAGCCTGAGGAGTATATTGGCCAGAATTGACTTTTAACAATGTTGTCAATCTGATATGTGCGTTCCTTTGTGCTGGTTACCAAAAACCGCAAAAAAAATACATAACAACAATTACTCAATAAATCTTTATTTCGATACGTTAAGTATCATAAAAGATGCATAAAATACATTACAATCATAATACACTTAAAAAATAAACTGTACAATAGATAGATCATAGTGTCACATAGCGGGGCTATTAATTCATAGGCTTTTCATATCATTTGCATTTCTGTCACCGTTTCCGGGGGCGGATAATAGTGTTAAAACATTTAAATAGTTAAAAAATGCTAGCTAAAAAAGATAGAAGCTAAAAAGGCGTACATTTTAAAAGCTTATTTTTGAAAACTTAAATCCTGAGGATCAATCATATAAGACAGTTGTTATAACATGTATAAATGTTAATAGTATTCTAATTTATAAACCCCCAACCATATTACATAGAGATTTGCACTTGATATATAAATTCTATGGCATCAAAGGTTCAGACCCAATTTCATTCTCATAAAACTAACGGTCAGGAGGAATCTACTTATGCCAAAGACTACCACCTGACTGGTATTAGTCTTTAGGATTCTTCCAGCCTCTTTGTAGGATCTAGAACCTATGTTATGACAAAGGGGCAATATCCACCTTTTCCTTGGTATTGCATAACTTGGGCAAAAAAGCAATATGTGTAGATCATCTTTCTTTATTTGGTTTGCACATAAAGTACATAAATAACTACTACTTTTGGACCACCTCATTTCACAAACATTTGTCCTAAGCGTACCATATCTGAATTTCATATATATTGACTTTGCTAGTGGTGGGTGAATCTCGTCCAAAAAAGGTTCAAAAGACGCTATATCTTTGAACAGTAAAAAATTGTTTGTCGGGGATCCATGTATTTTTACATTCACTAACTCATAGCTCACATATGACCAGAATGATAGCTTTAAAATTTTCTTAGAGGACGAGTTCATGGATATTGGTTCATTCCAAAAGTGTGCTAGACCAATTTTTATCAATCAGGATCTTACATGTTTAAGCCAATGAACTTTTTTACAGCAATCAAGATCCATAATTTCTTTTAGACCTTCCTTATAGTCAGACAGTTCTATGGTCGTCCACAATCTGACCCAGAGCATTAGTGGTCTCAAAATTGCATGATGGTCTATACGTTTCATGTTCAGGTCCAAAAGAAGGGGAGTCAACGGGCTATTTACTGGTAGTTTTAGCAACCCCCTCAAAAACGTATTCTCTCCGATTTCAAAGGAGTTACTACACGTTGGTCCCCATAATTCTGCCCCGTATAGTACCGCTGATTGTACTTTGAATTTAAAAATCTCTAGAGCCGGGGTGACTGTTTTGTTGAGGCTTTTACCATGTCTTTTCAGTATCGGAAGGGAATTTTGTTTAAAAACTATTTTGCTTTTTTCTATCTGATAATTTCGAGTCTAAAGAAAGCCCCAGATAAGTAAAATTCTGGACATATTCCAATTTTTGTCCATTTAATGTAAGATTTTTCCTAAACTTTTTATGGGCATTTAGAGCCATGTATTTTGTTTTCTTAACATTCATCTCCAGGCCCTTTAAGCTGCAGTATGTCTGAAACCTGTTCAGTAGATTCTGTAGGCCCCGGGGTATTTGAGAAATGAGAATTGTATCATCTGCAAAAAGGAGGGACGAAACCCGTTCGCCCCCCAATTTTGGGGAGTCATTATCGCTTGCCTCCATATAAGACGGGATGTCGTTAACAAACAGGGAAAATAGTGTCGGGGCAAACACACATCCTTGACGGACTCCCCTCTTTATTGGTATAGATTGTGTTAGTTCCCTGTTTGGACCCCACCTAACCTTTACATAATTATGCATGTGTAATTTTATAACCAGCTTCAATAAGTCAGCTGGTAGCCCCTGGCATTTGAGTGTCTCCCATAACAATTCTCGTGGGATTAAATCAAACGCCGCCCGAAGGTCGACGAATGCTACATACAGGTGGCCTTTTCTTAGGGTGACATACTTCCAGCATAAACAACAAAACCTTAGGACCTGATCGATGGTACCAGTTTTAGCTCTAAACCCTGCTTGATATTTTGTGAGCACTAACTCATCTTCCATCCATGTATTAATACGGTTTAAAATATGCCTTGCAAATATTTTTTGTGTTATGTCTAGTTTACTTATTGGGAGATAGTTAGCAGGGTCATTTCTATCGCCCTTTTTAAAAA
The DNA here is from genome assembly GCF_964261635.1 of Lissotriton helveticus. Lineage (NCBI taxonomy): Eukaryota > Metazoa > Chordata > Amphibia > Caudata > Salamandridae > Lissotriton > Lissotriton helveticus. The sequence continues at coordinate 1,713,411,900 of NC_136059.1, forward strand.
TAGTGATAATTTCCACCCCTTTCCAGGTGTCTGGAATTTCAGCACCAGCAGCGATAGCATTGCATAAGTGATTTATATATGGTACCCAGACATTCAGTTCATGTTTGAATAAATCACCTGGTATTTTATCAAGCCCGGGGGCCTTTCCATTTTTAACTGAAGCAATAGCTAGTTTGGTCTCTTGCTGATCAAAGACTATGGGCTTACTCTCGATAGCTGCAGGTGGCAATGTATATTTAACCTGCGGAGGTTTAGCCCCCTCTGGGGTATCGTATAAATTGGTGAAGTGGTCAATCCAAGTGGCCTCGTCAAGAAAGACCTCTCGTGTACCCTTCTCCTTTTTATTGCCTTTTGCCACTATTTCCCAAAATAATTTTTGATCCTTCATTTTGGCTGCTGACAGCATACTGGACCAGATTTCTTGATCCCAACACGATTTGGCATCAGCCAACACTCTCTTATATTCTTTCCTAGTCTCTTTAACTGCCAATACATTGTTGTTCTTTATCGCCTGTACTAGAGTTGACTTTACGGTACGGCACTCTTTGTTAAACCAAGGTTTACCTACAGACTGGGAATCATTTGCTCCTGCCCTCTTTTTTGGTCTTTTAGTCATTAATAGCAGGAGTTCATTAAACAATATTTTATGTAGTCTAAAAATATCCTGGGCTCCTTTTGAGCAATATCGTATGTTCAGAATGTGTTGGCGAGTGAACTGTATGTTTACCACTAACTCTTCTTGTTCTAGTATATATGCCCATTTGACTGCGCGACGGTTGTTACTAACTACAATATTGTCTGGGGTAACATACCGCGTTCTCTCCTTTGCATTCTGTCCCAATAGTAGACTTCTAGAAAAAGTCATTTCAAGTGGGCGATGGTCGCTATCTGTTCTTGCTCTTATTTCCATATCTACAGCGAACGACCATAAATCCGAAGATAGGATAATGTAATCGATTTTGCTCTGGCAGTTGTGTCTTAAAAAAGTTGGGGCTTTGGGGCTTTCAGATGGTAGGCGCCCATTACACGCCCTCATCCCATGACCTGCCATTACCCTTGTAATTTGGAGGGCTAGGGCAGTGCCAGCAACTGTCCCACTACTGGATAATGATGGTATACCATTGGCACTGGCTTCGTCCTCTAGCAATTTATCCAGCCCTACCATAGGTTCGAAATTGCAATTCAAGTCTCCGCATAATATCTTACTTGTTCCTGGGTCCAATGTGTCTAACAGTGAGTCCAAGATTTCGATTGTGGGTGACTCCCTGTAAGATGAACATGGTCTATTATAGACATTGTATAAGTATAGTACCCGTTTATCATTAGGGACTATTTTCACTCCAAGTATATCTAAGGAGTCGATACTTAATTTACTAACGGTTATCTCAATAGTCACTCTACCCAAATAATAAGGCCTCCAGAGGATCGACCCCTTACCGATGGGACTGCATCTATCTGATAAGTTTTGTATCCTACCCTGTGTATGGATTTATTTGCCCAAGTTTCCTGCAGTACACAGAAGTCACTAGTATTTATGTAATGGTTCCATTCTGGGTCAGTTGTATTTGATCCCACTCCCGCTATGTTCCATGATATAAGCTTAATCTCAGAGGGACCGTTTAAAATAACAGCACTACTTGGTAGAGAATGGCCAATAGCACTAGCAACACTAAGTACATTTTCTGCTACCCCAGGTTCTGTGCCACTACCTTCCTTCTGTGTCAACATTACACATAGCGGATTTAAGGTGGGAATTTGAGATTGATGTATCTCTTCCCCCATCCATAATGCACCTACAACAACCCTCCATTGATGAACCTATGTCTACCATATCCTTTGCCTTACCCGTATGCATTGATTGTAGTCAATCGACCGCCTTTAGGGATGATAATTCCATAAACCTGTTTGGAGTTTCTAAGAAGCACAACGGGCTCTCCAAAAAGCCTAGTGTTCCCAGATTTTGCATTGGGTTAGGCCCACTTGGTCTATAAAAATAGCCCAGTGGTAAGGCTTGCAACACGGGGCTTTGTAGAGAGAGCTCCTCATGAATTTTTAGTATCTTTCGGACCGTATGTGGGTATCTAAAGTTGACAATTATGCAATTCCCTTGAATATCTTTTGGTGTTGCACCTACCCACCCTACCCTTCTCACCATCAGTATCTCTCCACTTCTATTTGGATGGAACTTCTTATATTTACAGACCCAATTGACAACTTTATTCCTAAGGTTATACCAAGATTCTTTTTGGTCTCTTTTCAGGACTGGGGCCCCCGATAATACCAAGACATAAGGAGATGCAGCAGGCGGTAGGCTCAGAATATATTCATTTGGCACCAATTCGGTCCCCTTTGGGCTATGAATGATCCCCTCTCTACCTCGCAACCTTATATGTTCTATGTTATTGGTAGTGAGTACTGCAGCGGGTGCAGGGGCAATATTGCTATCGGTTACCAACGATCCATCCACCCCAGTACTGACATCCTGTATCAAAATGGGGTTTAAACAATTACTCAGAAACAAAACACTTTCTATTTACTCAGCTAAAACTGCAGATTTTTAATGTAAATATCAGAATATTTATTTATTTTGAATTTTTTCTGTAAGGTGTACAGAGCAGCCCAGAGCATCAGGAAGCTTCACATTGATAAAGTAAAAAAATATTAGCGAAGAAGATAACAAAGCATAATAATAAAAAAAAATGAAAATTGATGTGTTGCCATTTCAGTGCTGGACAAACAGTGACATACTCTGGTGACCAGTGTTCACCCTGCGACAACAGCATATTTACTTTACAGGGGTGCGCTCCATACCCCCGCTACCCTCCCCTCTCCACCCACAGACTTTTCACCACCTATAAATGCAGCACTCTTTAAATAGGCGCTGCAATGCAGGGGGTGAAATGTCTGTATGCATAATTAACATGGGTCAACGTCTGCATACCAAGAAAATCAATAGCAACTATGAGATGTGTGAGAAATGTAGATACACAGAAAAGAAGCAAGCATACACTAATTAAAATCAGAAGGATGATGAAGTAAGAAAACAGTTCTGTTAACAAAGGTAAAGATGCCAAACAGACCAAATATGTCTCTTTTAGTCCAAAAGAACAGGGGAGTCAGCAAACATCAAGGAGCTCAAGACGAGGAAGGAAGTACTACTGATCGAGGAGAAAAATGTAAGCTTAGTTTCTATGTTGAATCACAAAACAAATGTTATGCTAAGTATGGGAGGTGAAATTGCTTTTCAAATCCTGGGGACACTTCCAGAGAATGACTGATTCAGAGTATTGTATTGTATTGTAGTTGCATTTATATAGCGCTTGCTACCCCTGATGAAGCGCCAAAGCGCTTTTTCAGTGAGTAGCACGCTCCTCCGGCACCCATAAAGGATTAGTGGTGAATTAGTATAGTGAACATATTAAACTAATTTGAGTGGTGGATATGTTAGTCAGGTATTTGGATTGAGAATGCTAGTGGAGGGATAGAAGAGAGAAACAGGTTTGCATTTATATAGCGCTTGCTCCCCTTGATGGCGTGTTGAAGCGCTTTTTCAGTAAGTAGCATTCTACTCCTGAACTAATTAAGGATTAGTGGTGAATAAGTATAGTGACAATATGTAAGTAATTTGAGTGGTGGATATGTTAATCAGTGCTTTGGATTGAGAAGTATAGTGGAGGGATAGAGAAGGGAAAAAGGTTTGCATTTATATAGCGCTTGCTACCACTGAAGGTGCTGTTGAGGTGCTTTTTTGGCGAGTAGCAAGCTACTCTGGAACCCATACAGTTTTAATGGTGAATTAGTATAGTGAAATATGAAAGTAATTTGAGAGGTGGATATGTTAGTCAGTTATTTTGATTAGAGTTGTATAGAGTCAGGCAGAATTTGTTACTCTGTGGTAATTAGCATAATTCCAGTAATTGTTGTTATGAGAAATTCCAGAATTTACGCTATTAATTGCATGATTATGTAGCATTCTCAATACAAATTTACAGTTTGTGGTCACAATTTACTGCAAACACACAAGAACAACATACACAACAGCACTCTAGTAGATGTTGTTCACCATGCTCTTTTTGCACTACTGTTTTGGCGCAAAATGCATCCTGTGTCCAAAATGTTTGCAAGAATGCACTTTCTCCTAAAATACAACAACAATTCTCAGTTTAGCATTTCCTGTACTTATGCAAAATTACGTACAATTTTGCTGACATTTTACTTAATTGCACAAAAGCAAATTACATGAGTTTTGCACACACCTAATTCAGAGATTGTGTCTTGTGAAAGACTGGAATTTTCAGGAGAAGGCATTCCAAGATGCACAGGAGGCGAAGACACCCAGAGATTTTTATTTTCAGAGCAAGATAATCAGCGTAAAGGAGTTGATGCACTAAACAAGGCATTTTATATATTGTCCTTTTATTCACTGAAAGACGACATAAGAGATGTAGAACAGGGGAGATGTGTTCAAATTGTCCAAAGCAGCAAGTGAACACATGCAATGAGATTTTCAATGCAACAAGAGACATTTTCGGGATGTCAACAAAAAAGGCCATGCCATAACCCAACCTGGAAAAACGATGCTTGTGTTATATCTTTGATGTCATTTTTGGACAAGAATGATTTGATCCTACAAATCAATCTCAGTTGGCCCTACTTACAAGAGAGCGCATATGCTTGTGGAGTGGAGATTGAGGGTAAAGTCCAAGATAAAACCCACAGACTTAACATCATTAGTGACGGATGGAGAGCACCCAAAAAAGATGTTAGAGTCAATCCAGTCTTAAACCTGTGGGTGGTCAGGTTCAAAGGAGATAATACGCAGCTCAGTGTTATTGCCATTACATTTGAAACTTGTCCTCGGCATACCCCGGGACGAACACATCAGCCAACACCTAGAAAGACTCCACTGGCTCCCCATGAAGAAAAGAGTCACCTTCGAAATCCTCACTCACGTCTACAAATGCCTACACAACAATGGACCCAAATACCTCAGCGACAGTATCAACTTCCATGTACCCAAAAGAAACCTCCGATCTTTCAACCTCGCACTGGCCGAATCACTGCGCATCCACAGATCCAGAGCAGGTGAAAGATCCTTCTCTCACATTGTAGCCAAGACCTAGAACGAGCTACCGACAGACATCAGACGCGCTCCCTCCCTGAATACCTTCAGAAAGACCCTCAAGACCTGGCTCTTTGGTTAAAACAGACCTGCAGACCCCCCTCTAGTTCCTTGAGACCCTCTCGGGTGAGTAGTGCTCTTACAATTTCCCTGATTGATTGATCGATGAGCAGCAATCTATGTTTAAATATTGATGAGTAGATTTTCTGCTAAGTTGATAACATCTACCCTTAAGTAAAGTTGGGTGTTATTATATTGGTAGTAAGAAATCTTAGACTGACTGATAAAGGTTGAAAAAATCCTAGGGCTAGCACAGACCCCTGTGGGACACCTTGAGACAACAGCATGCAACAACAGAATGAGCGGCCAATTTTATCTCTTGGGATCAGTTAGTAAAGTACGAAGTGACCCAGTCAAAAACTTTCTTGGTAAAGCCATGTGTTCTTTCAGGGTCAGAATGCGTAAAATGGCATGAAGGGATCTAGTAGAATTAGGAGAGGGAAGTCATAATTGACACAGGATGCTTAGTGCATCCTTGATTATTTGGAGAAAAATAGTTTCAGAATGAATCCTGCCTTGAAACCAGAGAGACAATCGTCTAAGAAAACAATTGATGTGTTCGATTGATCACACACCTATCCAGCATCTTATAAAAAAGCCAGGCCAGAGACTATACAGATGTTGTGGAGGCCACCTGGGTTGCCTGTTGTATTTTTTAGGTTCTTTAAAAATGTTGTTTCTTTGACCATTGTTTATTTGTGATATTCTAGCAATTTATGTATAGGTATTTTAGCGCTTATGAAGACAAGAGGGTGCTTCAGACTGCTGATGTAGCATAACATGATCACATATGTTATTGTAGAGCTGAGTCTGATAGCTTTGGTACTAAGGCATCCAATGTAGGGGCCTATGTTTGACTACATGGCCACAGGTTCAAATCGCAGGGGGTCCACTCAGCCTTTCATCCTTCTGAGGTTGATAAAATGAGTACCATTGAGTTGGGTAACAAAAATATCTGTTATTTAGTGCCAAGATGCCCACGGAGGTCTTACATGAGTGAAGCAAGGGCCTTCCCATGCATCCATCCATGGATTTTGGCTCACTGTCAGATTTATTAAAGGTAGTGAACCTTGGAATGCACCAAAAAGCTGAGACTCCCTGAAAAAGGTACTATGAGGAGTAATATCTTTATTGCTCTTTGTTACTTCATTCTGCTGTACACATAGAAAGAGGAAAATGCCTTTAAGGATTGCTTTTGTGCAGAAAGGCATCAATTCACACTGCACAAAACAATCCTGCCTGCCAAGTAGACACCCTGGCACCTACATAGGTGTTAGGCTGCATACAGTGCTTCAACACTAGGAGACAGCAAAAATGTGCCATAGTAGATACAGCACTTTTCTACTGCCTCTCTTTTACGCAATGCAGTGCAGCAACTTTGCTTGCTGTCATGATTTGTGTGAATTGTAAGTAAATATGCCCCTAAACGTATTTTAAAATGAAGTCAGGCTCAGAAAATCTACATTACTATGAATCTGGTAAACTATGGGCAAGATTTATCATTATTTGAGGCAATACAATGCAGCAAGATACATTGCTGAGCTGCATCAAATGGAGAGGGCAGGATTGTTCCATATTTAGTAACATATGGTGCATTCCTCCTTGTTCACCGCTCTGGATCACTATGTGCTGGCTAGCTCCAAATGAGGCACCCTTGCACTGTGGTGCAAATGTACTTGCATTGCAAGCAGGATTGTTTTTATGCAGAAGTGATACCTTCCTGCACAAAAACAATCAGTAGAGGCTTTTTTGTCTCTTTCTAACTTGGAGAAATAGAGATATTTCTCCTCATTGCACCTCCATCGAGAAGGCATTCATTTTTTACACATTTCCAGGGTGACTACTCGTGGTAAATTCAGGAATGCAGCAAAAAACATTGGCGGATGTGTAGGAGCACCCACTCTCCACCCATGTAATGCCTGTGCAGATTAACGCATGGCAGCGATTCGCGGTCCCTTACGTTACTCCAGACTTAACAAGCCATGCATGGCCACGGAAGGTAGTTTGGCATGTCTTTGTAAATATAAGGATTGCTTTGCCCTAGTGTTACCCTGCCTGATGCAAGGGCAAAGCAACCCTTTGAATAATCTGGGCCTTAGTTCTAAAGCCAGATTCTGCAAGTGAAAAAAATTGTATCAATCTGGATAGATTGCTGCAACTCCTTGTACCACAAATTGGAAATTAATGACCATTTGAAAAATGTTATAAATAATGATATAAAAACGAATTCCACAGTGTGCTGTCTAGGAATATCCAATAACATTGATTTTTTTCTGGCTTCTCATTGCATTCTGGTTTTTGAAATATACTTTTAAAAGCACCACCTGGAACAAGAAATTGCTGAAAATGCAGCATTTTAAGTTAGAGGTACTTTTGCTGACATAAAAATGTTCCCTCAAGGCACTCTTCTTAGTTCTGGAAGTAGAGGCATCATATAAAATACCTAGCACAAAATTAAAATAACATTGAGGCCACAAAAACACTTAGGCATGCACATACACACATGCAAGTTTGTGAAGCAGGTGCTTTGACTCGCAATGCTACCCACTGCCTCAGAGTGGAGTTTCATTGACCATTGGGCGTGTTGAAGGTTTTTCTATTTTCCCTGTGTGTGCCGCAGTACATGCCTAATTGCATTAAAGACTAAGGGGCATATTTACAAGTTGCTACCACCACAGCTATGTCACTTTTTTCGACATTCCTGTGGCGATACAGACCTCGCCTCATTTACTAGGCAGTATTAAGCCACTTAACGTGGCTTAATGCTGCCTTGTAAATATTTAACAGACAAAAGAGGGCTGGGCCCAATATCACATCCAAACAGGGCCTCACCAACTGTTAATTGAAAAAAAATGTGAGGGTGTGTGCCTAAAATTATTTCGACGAAAACCACTATGGCAACTAGAGTGGTTTGGTGTTTTTATTACACCTTCTTAGTTCAATTTATTTTTCAGTATAAACATATAACATGTATGACATATGAAGACCAAGAGAAACAACAAACAGGTAGAAAGTTAACCATAACATGAATAACAACGATACATTTGACAGTAAACAATTACTCAAAAGACACATAAAGGTGTGGAACAATGACCAATCCTTCAGTTGGGCACAACGCAATGGCAGTACATATTATTTAAAATTCATCATATTGCATCCTGCCAGCACCAGTAGTCAAATGTGATATAATACAGTTAAAACAGGCAAAATGCCATGTTTGAACACCACAGTTCTTAATAAATCAAAACCAAATTGCGACTAGCTGAATAAGGTCGACACGCTTTGGAACCCCTCTTTGCTTAAGGGTTCTCCTCAGTACCAGGACTAGGTCGGGCACTGTTTAACAGTGTAACAAATGTGAGGCAATGGCAACCAATAAATGGTCCGAGAGTTTCTCATTTGCTGTTAATCGAGGTGCTGTGCATCCCAAATGAATTCTTGGACATGTGAGGCTTTAATCTTTCTGTGCGAAAAGCTTCTGGTGGAGTGGAGAACCACAAAATGTGTAGAAAATGGTTATTGTTTTGTTTTCGGTTCACTCTTCAAATGACGAAAATTACGGGTGATTCCCACATTGTTACCAGCAAAAGTGTAACCTGTTGGTTTGCAATTTAGTTAGATGATTCTGAATAACATTCCCCAAACGCCACGGACGCGAATGCAGCGAGAGATGCTCTAAATTGTTGAAGCCGTAAAATTCAGAATCATCTGACTAAATCGCAAACTGACAGGTTACACTTTAGCTGGTAACGTTCCACAACTTTATGCATCTTTTGAGTATTTGTTTACTGTCAAATGTATCATTGTTATTCATGTATGGTTAACTTCTTAACTGTTTGTTGTTTCTTTTGGTCTTGATATGTCATAAATGTTATAGGTGTATACTGAAAAATAAATTGAACTAAGAAGGTGTAATTAAAACACCAAACCCCTCTAGTTACCGTAATGGCCTTGTAAATATGGCACCCTTACACGCTATACTTCGTGTGAAAGGGGTGGGCAATAAGTGTGGTGGTCGGCGTTCCGCCGCAACACCTATTGATTTTGAACCTGCCCCATATTTACAACGGTGGCGTAAAAATGGGACAGCTCCAACATTGAGACCCAAAAAAACCTGGTCTTAACATGAAGCAATGAGGAGAAAAGCTATTTTTCCCCTTGTTTTTGCTGTTTCCATGTGTGCTGCATTGTGCAGCACAAATAAAAACAGCAAGACGCCATGCATGACTGTTTATTCATTGGTGTCCCTTCCTGCAACTTCTATGCAGCACACATATAAGTTATCAATCGCCATTTAAGATTGTTGATTTGCAGGAAGGGACATCTGCCTGCACATAAACAATCATCCCCCAACGCAGGACATTAGAAATTTGTTGGCTATTTTGACTCTTCTTTTGACTTTTGGCTATATTTTATTGACTGCTTATGTTGGACATTGTTTTATTATAACTTATTTTTTCATATAATATCAATTGCATATAGACTTGGTACCTGACATTTCTTGGTATGTGTTTTTTAAGGGGAACATCCTTTACAACGAAACTTTTACAACGCGGTATCATTACCACGCAGGTTTTACAACGACTTGCGCTGGAGGGCGCTGTAGGATAGGGAATAGTTTAATTTACTATCCAACACCTTCCCTACTATCCACGAGGACTGGAGTTGGAATAGTAAATTAAACTATTCCACTATCCAGCGCCCCCCAACGCAAGTCGTTGTAACGACTTGCGTTGTAAAACCTGTGTGGTAATGGTATGCGTTGGAAAAGCACGCGTTGTACCGTCACACATCCGTTTTTTAATATCCTTCACAGGTCCATTTTTACATTCCCCCCTATGAAAGAAGATTATGTTTAATTTCCTTTTTCTCGATCCCAAAGACGATGTTTTCCTTTCAATAGTTTTGAAAATTACAGTATTTATCTTATGTTAGATCAAAATCAAAAAAGGTAAAAAAATTGTGTCTTTCATAATTTTTAAAGAAAAATCATATTCATTATTTTTCTGCCATGGAAATGATATATAGGTATTTAAATACTGTACACAATTGTACTATCTAAATCTTACAAATACTCAGCATGTGAACAGAGCATTAGTTACACCTCACTGCGACTCAGTTTGAATTACAAAATTGGTCACAGATAACATTAACTCACAGGTGCTTTCTCAAATTATACATATATTATAGTCAAAATATATATGTTTCAGTGACTGTGTTAGGGCAAAAGTAGTGAAAATGTACGATATTGGAGATTTATCCTACAACTATGCTTAAGCATTGCTGGTTGTGAGTGTTGTGTGAGTCAGTTTGTCTTCATAGTTGTTCGTTAGAGGTGGTTGAAATAGTGGTGTAGATGTGGTTGTGTAGGAGCAGGTGTTTGCGGTGCAAGTGGTTGGTTTGTGGTTGTTCACAAGGGGATTGACAACAGGTTTGTAGGTGGTGTGTACCTCATACTTTGAGGTGCCTCTGAAAAATCTTGTACACGTGTTGACAGTGAAGACTGACTTTGGCTGTCGTTTGTTATTACCTCTGACATGTTGTCTTGCACTCTCTTTCCTAAAACTACAAAGATGATCATGGTGAAGCTTTTCATATCTTGGTAACTTTTTTTGTTTTTTAATGTTTTTTTATTAATTTTTCCGAATAAATCCAACAAATCAAGAGATAAGGAAAAGAAAAACAGACTGCCATGCCTTGGCTTACTGACAGAGTAACTAATACCCCATATGCTGATGAGGATCCACATTCTGTATACAATATCTTAGGATATGTTCGTCCAGCTGTCGTTTATAAGCACATAATAAGCCTTAAAGTCTTCTAACAGGGAGCAAAAGGGCTCCTTGGTAGATCCCACTTTGTATAAGCATGCATCATGGATCTATTTGCTCATTTGTTCAAATTACAAGTTTGTCACACCTGTCTATAACCAAGGTCTAAAATGAGTTTTTCAGGTAGTTCGGAAATTACATTTTATACAACAATCATGGCATCCAAACTTTTTAATAGGAAGGTATTACACCATCCAGTACCTATGGGTTGTGATCATACACGGTTCATGTATCAAATCCGTGCAGTGGGCAATTGGGTCAAGATACTGAGCTATATAACCTACAAAATAAGCAATGGGTCCAAAATGGAGAGAGGATGAGAGAGAAAGAGGAGAAGGAGAACAGGAAAGAAAAAGAAGGGAGAGAAGGGCACTTCAGAGGACATTACAGAGGGCAGTGTGGGGGTCCTTTTTTATCCTAGCAGTGGCGTCTCATGCAACCATGACCCCTGCCAAACATTGTCATAGTGAGGGGATTATGCTGTGGCTCCCTAGAATGTAGGGGGTGTATGTGGGAGGAGGGTACAAGATTGCAGTGGGTGGACCCCGTGTGACGTATATGTTAATCTGCGTGGCTATTAGGCCCCCAAAGGCTGTCTGGATCTGCGGGAAGTATATGGTCCTCAAAGAAATGTAGTTGCCAAAGCTTCGGAGGCTGGAGATGGGCATGTTCAAGCTTGGTAAAATAGTCAATCAATGGCTGCCACAGTTTCGTAAATTTGGTATCACGAAATTGCAACCGTGCCGTGAGCAGCTCCATGGCCATGGTATGCCACAGGCGAGTGAACCAAACGGTTACTAGAGGTGTTTCGACCCTCTTCAGTATAATGTTATAATTTGCTTGGCTGTGCCAAGCATATGCAGGCTTAAATGCCAATTCATGTGCGCCAGAGCAAGTAGGTTCACTGGCTTGAGGCCCAGAATGGCTGTGGTTGTGGTTGGGGCTTCGGGCAATGAATATCAAAGTACCTGTTTAATGTGATTATGAACCTCTTTCCAATATGTGGACAATAGCGGGCATTGCCACCAGATGGGCTGGAAATCCCCAACAGTGCTTGTGCAGCACCAGCAGGTAGGAGAAGAGCCGGAGAACATCTTGTTCAGTTTGTGGGGGGTGTAATACCAGTGTTTCATGACCTTGTATGCAGTTTCCCCCTGTGAAATAACAAGGTAAACCTTCGGAATATCACGCCATAGACGGTCCCATTGTGCAAGCGTAATGTCTGTGGAGGTGTCTGATTGCCATCTGGACTGGTATGTATGCGGGGCAACAAGGGGCATGTTGGAGAACTTGGTATGTGCGAGAAATAAGGCCCCTAGAGTCGTCAAAGGCACGTACTAGTCCTTCAAAAGGGGTGAATAGATGAGTAGCTCCCTGTGTGGAAGAGGACACCTGTATCAGTGTCGAAGTTGAAGGTATTGTAACCGTGCCCCCGTGGGAAGGCGGAAGTCTTTTTTACATTGTTCAAATGAATTGAATGTATCTTTCTGACATAGGTCCCTAAGTGTCCAGCATCCCCCATCTGTCCTAACCGAATAGGCTTGTGGAAGTAAAGTGGGTGGAAAATGTGTGTTGCCCGCTATAGGGGTGTGGGGTGAGGAAAAGGAAGTGTGGCCCCTGGACACTGCTAGCTTATCCCAGACGTCCAGCACAGTGTTGGTAGGGATGGCCATATAGGTGCTGCGAGGGCCTGCCTCCCACGGAAGCCAGGCAAGGTCCCATATAGATCTGCAGGCTACCGCCCTGTCCATATGAAACCAGACCTTTTCACATTCTCATGTAGTCAACTCCCACATAAATCTAAGATGGGAGGCCCAGTAGTATTCCATCAAGTTGGGCAGGTCAGCCCCCCCTGTCCTTTGGGAACATGAGTATTTTACTGGAGAAACGAGGCCGTCGTCCACCCCATATGAAACTAGTGAGTTCACACTGCAGGGTCTGAATTTGATGCCGCAGTATAGGTGTAGGCAGAGTTTGGAACACAATATCGAATTTTCGGTAGTACCTACATTTTGACCGTATTCAGGCGGCCCAACCAGGAGAGAGTGAGAGATATCCATGCGCACAGCTCCTCTAGAACAGTTTTTTTTAAAATCTTGCCAATTAGCTTGTGACCACGTGGCGAGAGGAGGAGTCAAGTTGAGCCCTAGGTATCTGATAGAAGTGGACGCCCATTGATATGGGAGCAGGGACTGGAGCGCTGGTAGCTCCGATTCCGGTACGGTGAGAATCAGGGCCCAGAATTTAGTGTGATTGATTTTCAAGCCTGACACCCGTTCAAAGGACTGCACCAGCCTGTGGAGAGCGGGTAAAGAGGAATGCAGGTTAGAGATAGTGAGGAGGAGGTCATCCACGAACAGGGCGATTTTATGGTCTATACCTTCCTGAACTATGCCCTTAATGTCAGGGTTCTGATGTATCATGGAGGCTAGGGGCTTGACAACAAGGCGATAGAGGACACTCCTGTCGGGTGCCCCAATGGATAGAGAAGGGGCCCATAAGCTGGCCGTTGACTTGCACTTGGGCTTGGGGGGAAGTATAGGGAGCAATAATCCGGGCGATCATTTGAGGCCCCAATCCTATCTTTTGCAAAACTGTCCGAAGGAAGTTCCAATCTACCCGATCGAATGCCTTTTCAGCATTGAGTGAGAGAATGCAAGCTGGTATATTCCAGTAATGGGCCTTCCCAACTAGATGTGCAATGCGCTGTACATTGTCAGCACCCTGCCGGTGTCGGTTAAACCCTACCTGGCCCGGCTCAATGAGGCCAGGCAAATGTGGCTCGAGGTTTTTGGCCAAGATCTTGGTGTATTGTTTGAGGTCTGTGTTTAGCAGAGCGATAGGACGAAAGGAGGAGCATAGTGCATGGTCCTTCCTTGGTTTAAGGATCAATGCAATCTCAGCCATTGCCATAGAGGTGGAGGGGCCCCCAGTATCAGAAAAGGAGTTAGAAAAGGCGCAGCAAGTGATCTTTGAGCTGCAGGTAAATGTGCAGTAAAAAGCAATATGGAGACCGTCCGGTCCCGGAGACTCACCAAGGGGGAGATCTATGAGCGCGCCCATGAGTTCTTCCAGTGTGAGTGGTCCCTTGAGTAAATGCGCATGATAGCTGCTTATCGGGGACCAGTTACAGTCCTCCAACACTGTCAGGATCTGTTCGAGATCGTGGGTGACAGACTCATATAAAGCTGAGTAGTAGTTATGGAAGGCTGTCAGTTTGGCAGCTTCAGTAGTGGCCCATGTGCCGTCATCTAGTCTAATTTTCACGATATGGGCCTTAGCAGCGTGTTTCCGAAGGCGCCGAGCCAGGACGGTGCCTACCTTATCGCCCCCATTGTAATAGCACTGTTTCTGCACCAGGAGTGCATGCTCCGCCTTATTGGTCCTAGGGGCCCATAATTGGCCACAAAGCATGGCCAGGCGTCGTTTGTGGAGAGCCAGGGGCTGATCCTGATCTAGTTTCTCTAGTGCCTTTATGTCACAGGACAAATTGTCCTCGAACAAGCGAGCCTCCTGGGCTCGGGCAATCGCAATAGAAGTGATATTGCCCCGAATTGTGGCCTTGAAGGTGTCCCAAACTACTGGGAAAGATGTTTTGGGTATGTTGAAGGTTAAAAAATATGATGTGATAGCTTCACGTAGCTCAGATACATCTACGGGATCCTGAAGAACCCACGGAGGGAGTCTCTAGCGGGGAGGGTGGGGCCAAGGAGAGTCAGGATCCCGCAGCAGGAGTTCCACATGGGCGTGATCCGAGATGGAGATGCCGGACATGGTTGATGAAAGGGTGTTGTGTATGAGAGGGTGGGACACAAAGAGATAATCTATGCGGGAGTAGGATTGGTGGACGTGCGAGTAGTAAGAGAAGTCTTGTATGTCAGGGGAGTGATAGTGCCAGATGTCTGTTAGGCCTAGCTCTGTCAATTGTTTTTTGAGTAGAAGCGGACATAGCCCCTGTCCCATGAAACAAGCCCACACTACGGTCCAGTCCCGCATCCCACACTAAATTAAAGTCACCCCCCCCAGGATAAGCTGGTGATCTTTGAGTGATAAGTGCTCCCGTAAGGTGTCCCGGATGTAGATGCCCCGGGCCTGGTTGGGGGCATAAATGTTATATAGGGAGAGCGTCTGTGCCCCCACCTGAATCTCGAGCTTGAGGAATTTACCATCCTTGTCACGCACCACTTTGGAATTTCGCTAGTGTATGCCCGCCCTGCACAATATGGCCACCCCTGCTGTTTTGGTGATTGCTGATGCCCAATATTGAAGGGGATATTTCGGATGAGCCATGCGGCAGGTGTCAGCCTTCAACAAGTGGGTCTCTTGGAGGAAGATAACGTCTGGGTTTTGATGTAGGAGATAATGCCAGATTTGATGCTGTTTGTTAGGGGAATTAAGACCTTTTACATTCAGGGAGACAAATTTCAGGTTAGGTACGGAGGTCATAATGAGAACAAACTACACATACAAGCTATCACCTGTGAGAACCACAGCTCTGTGAGCAACATCCCCCACCCAGCCTCCAGCCACCCCAGATAGCAACCACAAACAGCACCTATCACAGTGACTGACTCCAATCTGAGAAGAGCTACGTTGTCTACCCACCTCCCTAGACCGGATGTCTCCGCCTCCTTTGCACCCAAGCCACTCTTCCCTCGAAACAAGAGACAGGAAAGCGAGAAGGAAGAAAAAGAAGAAAGGGAGAAAAAGAAGGGACCAGAGTAAAGGGATCATGATATCCAACCAGAACAATGGCCAACAAGGCCTATTCCAGTCCGGGATCAAGCCAGGCTTAGTGGCACAGGCCATCCCAGAGAAGTCACTCTCCAAGGAATAGGAAGGGTTGCGGGTCTCTGAAGAACATAAACGCTGTCAAGGAGCACAGTCCGGGTCGGCTGCCGGTATGCAGTCTTGTCAAAAGCAATCATGGCATTAGGCAAGTGAGGGGCCTAGTCTATTGAGGTTCTGCAGATTCCCGGTTCTGAGCAGGTAAACGCGAGGGGCTAGTGGGCGGTGTGTCTGGTATCTGGAGCAGCTGGGCTGCCTCTCGGAAGGATCGTAGCACCCGGTGTTTGGACTCCCACTGAAATATGAGTGCAAACGGGTGTCCCCACTCGTAGCGGATACCCAACTCCCACAACTTATCAGTTATGGGTCGAAAGTCCCTGCGGCGGCAGAGCGGAATGGGAGCAAGATCCTGGAACAGTCAGATTGGTGCATCTTTGAAGGTGAGCTCTGCTTTGTCTCGTGCCGCCTTGAGGATAGCCTCTTTCTCTGTGAAGAAATGGACTCGGGTCAAGATGTCAGGAATGAGGCCAGGATGTCCAGGCAGACCCAACACTCGGTGGGCGTGGTCCAGGGCCGGCGAAGACGCATCCACATCACCTCTGATTTCCTGAAGCAGGTGTGCCACAAAAGTCATGATGTCTGAGCCCTCTGCCCCAACCTGTACCCCCGCAGGTGCAGATTATAGCGGCGTCCCCTGTTTTCTAAGTCCCCCTGTTTAATCTGCAACTCTATGTGTTTTTCCTCTAGGCTCGCCAGATGCTGCCACAGATGTTCCTGGTCCTCTGAGGGGGCGTCGACTGTCCTCTCTAGGTTGTCCACTCTCCCTCCGAGCTCTGTCACATCTCTTCTGTGTTCCTTGACGCAAGCCTGTACCTCCGTCCTGAAGCCGGCCATGAAGGACTGTGTGACAGGCTCCGAGAGCCCCCCGAGCTGGCGCTGGTCCCGACTTGTTCCACGGGGCCCTGACCGGGTTACCTTTAGGAGTTGGGGAGGGTTCCTTCCCAGTTCCTTCCCAGTCCGCGTACGGATCATATCCCCTCGGGGTTTCAGACAGGGTGCAGGGTGCTCGGCCAGAGTAGCGTAGTACCCGGTCTGACTACTGACCAGCTTAGATGAGCAGGGTAATAGAACCAACAAAGACAAGAGATCAGTGGGCTAAGTACCATGGAAGACGACGTGGCACATGAGCAGCTAGAAGGCAACTCCACTATGCCCACCAGGTGTTCTACAGGCTTTCCGGGAGCATCCGGGGCACAGGCGAGAGTGAGAATGTCCAAGCCAGGCAAGCAGTCGAGAGCACCACCTTTTCTCCAGGGTGCACAAGGAGAGTCGCGCGCACAGGCTGGATAGCTGGTTCAGGAACTGACATGAAGATCAACGGGAATCCCCTCCTCTAAGGTGTCCGGTAGCTACAGGGGTGCTCATGGCAGAAGGTAATGAGATAACAGCTTTCTCCGCAACACACAGCATGCACTCACCGGGTGCTTCCAACAACGTTGTTGAGCCTACGCGGGGGAGCGGGATGTATCTTCGGGGCTCACAACCTGTCAGTGTGTGTGTCGGGCCCCCGCTTTGCCAGCGGAAAGCACTGGGGTCCCAGCCAGGCGTGATAGCCCCCACCAATACGCGATCACCCCCAGCCAGATCTCACACAGGCCCAGGACAGCGGAGGCCTAAGATGGCGGCCAAATGTGTAGTCGGCAGACGGGGCCACCCAATGGGATCCTCATCGTAGAGCCGCAGCCCTCCTACCTTTGCCTCGAGGCTTGTCCTTCTGCGACCCTTGTCGCCAGGTGCTGTTCTACGCAGAGATCGGATCTCCCCGGAACAATCGGGCTGAGATCTCCAAAATGGCTGCCACACTGCTGAAGGCCGGGAAACATCTCCTCAGGCTCCGCTCCCTCCTCCGCCGTCTGGTCCAGAGGGGCACCTGGCCTCTAGATAGTCGCCCCAGCTCCTCCGATGTGCAGATCTCCCCAGCCCGGGCACCCCGTGGCCATTGGGTCACTTAAATAGCATAGATTACCGCCGGTGGCCCAGAGTTCTCATGGCGTGCTTCTCACCCCATCGGTAGTGAGACCACGCCCCCTTGGTAACTTTTTACACCATTAGCCAAAGCACAGGTATGCTTGTTACTTTTCTGGAGGAGTCCTTTAAGGTAGTCAGACATCTCACTGGGAGCTAACCCGTTACAGGAATATCTCCCTCAGTGTGACCTCTTGTTGAAAACAATGATGTGCCCATAGTAAAAGATTACAACATGCTGAGTGCTCCTGCATGTATGTCACTCATCTGACATGGCCCGCTGGTTGACTATCACAGTGATGGTTGCCGTCTGGAAGGTTATGAGACAAGACAGATGAAGGGGAAGATTTTTTCTTATCAGGGGTGTCCTCTCCTTCAGATGATTGATAGAAGACCCGGGTTGTACCTCCATGGGACAAGCGTGCAGGGGACTCTACATAAGTACCTCTAAGAAGGGGGATGTGTGGAGATGTCTTTATTTGTAACTACTGATTATTATGCTATGAACATTGGATATATTAATCGATTGCTTGTATGACTTCCGCACTTTAATGGTTATGGTTGAATAAAGTTAATTGAATTGAAATAGTTAACTCTACTGAATTCCGTGGTGTAAAACTCTGCGATTTCAGCCCGCACCTACCTGATGTCATTGATGTTTGTGTTTGCAAGGTGGATATCAATGGAGGTTGAATGACAGGGTACCAGGTGGACCTGGTAACCCACAAACAACTTTGAGCAATGCAGGAGGATAGTGTGTTCTGGCAATGATCTGTCCTGAGAAACTCACAGGAATACTTGTTGTTAGTAGGTTCCATATCTCCTTTAATCATGAATACATACTAAGGTGCTAAGTCACAAACTGAATTTTGTAGTATGTTTGGTAGTACTACAATAGTATTACACATGTACTACAAAAAGCTATTCACAAACCTACATCCGCCTTGGCCCCTCCTATCTTTTATTTGCAGAGATCTCTGCCTCGACTACAAAGATCTCCATGCACTCAAGTTGACATTTTAGTAGTAAATGTGGGAGGGACAGAGTATGGGGGCTAGAAAATGGGGAATACTTACTACTAAATGAGATGGAGCAAGAGAAGCATAAGGAGGGGTTAAAGGAGATTTAGTGAGACGTTTACAGCGAGATATCGTCTCACCCACACAAGAGTAAGCCTATTGCTATGACCAATATGCACTTCTATATCTACTACAGCAAAAAAGGATGCAAAACAGTTACAAATTTACTCCAGCTCGATTAAATTCAGCACCACACATGGCCAACCACTGGTACTGCAACATCCTCACACAGAAAATATTATATTAACCTTTGTTAAATATAAATATTATTGTAACATTATTATCTATTAAAAATAATTTTAAACATACCTTTAATAATTTTGAATGCACCATAAAAAAATGTTTTCTTCATTAGTTTTTATCTAAACTTCTGAAACTATTTTCTAAAAATAAATTAATACATTTTCAATTTTAAATTAAGTTATTAGCGCTGTTACTTTTTATGTGCTTCTACATTTAAAATAAATATACGTAAATAGTTACCATTAATATGACACCGAAAAATATGTATTACATATTTTTGTTAAAGTCTAACAAAGTTTAAACTTTTCCTGTATTTATCATAGGAAGCTCTCCACCAAGTATGTGGAACGTCATATATAATCATAAAAGCACTACTACCAGTAATTTTGTAGTCTTATTTAATACTTTTACAGATTCAACCCCTATTTTTGGATTGGGGACAGGACAGTCTATCCATCTGTTTGGTAAATAGCGAAAAGTAGTAAAATTACTCAAAAGTGTTGGTGTAGATGGCCTTGTAAGAAATATTCACTTGTAGATTTACCTTTGTGAATAAGCCCCTGGGAATATAATTCTATAATATTCATTAAAATCAAAAAATATTTCTAGTGCAAGTCATGTGTATAGTTGTAACTGTAAAAACTGTAAAAAAAAAAAGCAGAAACGTGGTGAAATTAGCAGGTAATAAACCACATATTTGAAAAATTGCAACAATATAATGGTATTTTGACAAGTTACTGCTCAGTATGAAACCAGTTGTTGTCTCACACTGTTCATTCAACAGCTGTGGTGGCCCAGACAAGCTGATAAGACTTGTCTGGCAACTTTATGGTCCGCCTTTGACTTTTTAAAAGAAAAATGTGTTTACAGCTTCCATCTTCATGGGCCTAAGCTCTGTGTTCCTTGGAACCATAGACTCCTCTCTCTCTGTAACAACCTCTGTATATATGCTAGGACCATCGCTTCCGGGCTCAGACCCTGAGGAACCCATTAAACCCTGATTATTCCTATACTACACAGGTCAAACAGGAGTCCGGGGAGCCTTTTCACACGCATTGTCTACACCACTGTCTATATGAAGATTAAATACCCCCTTCAGTCTCTTGAATATTACTTAAATCAACAATCAAATATGAACAACGATGCACTTCCACCTAACAAATATTAAGCAATGTATTTGTGCAAGCTGAATTATAAACCTGCAACGAAACGAATATTAAATAACACTGTATGCTATGCGTTTGTATTTGAAAAATTGTGTATTTGAATACACGAATATATGTAATGAAATGGAGAATATCTAAATAGGAAAATATGAAGATTACATCCCCTTTGTGTGTAGTTGTGCTGTATTAAGAGATTTGAGAGACATGAGCTGTGTGCTGGCTAGCTATGCCTACATTCCTGTCTGGCAGGGTACGCTCAGACGTGAGTCCCTTGCTCACTTTGCCACTGGATTGAAGCAAGCCGGGCTGAAGACGGCTGTAATGCCAGAAACCGGTCCTCGGAAGCCTGTTTCCGGTCCAGGGAAGGTATGGCTTGGCAGTTCGGGCTGTACTGTTCCCATGAGGCACAGGGTCAGACTGATTTGCATATGGCCATGTCTGAACTGGGGTGGCAGAGTGGGCTAAAGAACGGTGATGGATTAAACCCAGATCTTTTGACTGGGTGTGAGTGTTTGATTGGTTCAGATGCTCCTTCCATCACCACCCACTTTTGTACCACTTTTGGCCGCCATAAGTGTGGCAGGGTATGCTCAGACGTGAGTCCCTTGCTCACTTTGCCACTGGATTGAAGCAAGCTGGGCTGAAGACGGCTGTAATGCCAGAAACCGGTCCTCGGAAGCTTGTTTCTGGTCCAGGGAACGCATGGCTTGGCAGTTCGGGCTGGACTGTTCCCATGAGGCACAGGGTCAGACTGATTTGCATATGGCCATGTCTGAACTGGGGTGGCAGAGTGGGCTAAAGAATGGTGATGGATTAAACCCAGATCTTTTGACTGGGTGTGAGTGTTTGATTGGTTCAGATGCTCCGTCCATCACCACCCCCTTTTGTACCGCTTTTGGCCGCCATAAGTGTGGCAGGGTATGCTCAGACGTGAGTCCCTTGCTCACTTTGCCACTGGATTGAAGCACAGACTCACTTTGCCACTGGATTGAAGCAAGCGGGGCTGAAGACGGCTGTAAGGCCAGAAACCGGTCCTCGGAAGCTTGTTTCAGGTCCAGGGAAGGCATGGCTTGACAGTTCGGGCTGGACTGTTCCCATGAGGCACAGGGTCAGACTGATTTGCATATGGCCATGTCTGAACTGGGGTGGCAGAGTGGGCTAAAGAACGGCGGTGATGGATTAAGCCCAGATCTTTTGACTGGGTGTGAGTGTTTGATTGGTTCAGATGCTCTGTCCATCACAACCCCCTTTTGTACTACATTCCTGCCCAAGCTGAAGCAATCAATTTACTCTGGAGTGACTATATGAAATTAATACAAATTAAAAGAACATTAATACAAACATCAACCTGTTATTATGGCTTGTGTTCATGGCTGTGTTTCAGAGATATGTATGTGAAGTGGGTTTATAATGTAGGCATGGGGAAAGACAGAGATGAGTGAGTGTTTATAAGATAGTTTTCAGTGAGGGGATTAAAATCACACTTAGCATCACATACGTGATGCCTAAAATAGGCAACCAATATAGTTGTTGAGTCCAGGGAAAAGCTTTAGCCAGCTGGATCCTGGAGAACCTCTTCCTCACCCACCGCATTTCATCTTGCCATGTTTGCTTTATGTGCCCCACACTGGAGTGGAGACATGTACATGCACATGTACACCTAGGTGTAACTTTACACTCAAAAATGGGGAACAACAAAAAGTTGTAAATTGACTGCTAGGTAAATTTACAGGCGAGTAAATCTACATGTGTAAATGTGTTAATTGGCCCCACGGTTCTGTGGATTGCACTGAAATATTACGCTATCTCAATTCGAAAAGACAGATTAAAATCTTCTGTTTAATATGAGAGCAGCAATAGGTGAACAAGTTTAGCAGCTTTAAGAGATGGGTAGAATGTTGATTGAGCGTGTCAGGGCAGAACCACCCTCAGCTTCTGAGCTGTTTTAGATGAGCAGTATTGAGTTGGGTACACCTAAGATATGTAGATTGTTTATTTACATGACTATGCAGGGGGCAAGAAATACAATTGCAAGCACGCTGTTTACTCAGATATTATCATAAGAAACTCTTTGAAAAGGTTTCCCTAGGAGCTGTAGACTTTCCTTCCTCTTGATGCAGCACTTTGCACTGTGCACATTTGAGGTGCAACTTCAGTATCAGGCTGCACCCTGGTGGATCTTTAGTGACATATTTATCGAGGGGTTGCTTTGCTTTTGCACCATGCAATGTGGTGCAAAAGTGACACAACCTCTAAGATGTGATTTATCAAGCCACACAAGGCCCCCCTTACATGCTTACATGGCGCTGCATGTGTTGATAATTCCAAAGTAACGCAGCACAGTGTAAATTGCTGGTGTGCTCTGCCTCGGGAAGGTTTTCCATGGGTGGTGCATGGGTATTCCCATGCAACAAAGAGAAAACGTGAAGGAGACTCATTTACGGTCTCCATAGCTGCACAACCTATTATAATGAATTTAATGAATTAAATTCGTACTCATTGTATTATTAATTCCTTAATTTTCACCAATTGCATTTTATCCTTTCTTTGCTCTACTTTCTTTTCAATTCATTACATCCATTGTCCTTGGCTCTTTAACTTTGTAAAAATCACAGGAGAATTGTTGTTTCCTTATGCCACATGTTTATTCATTCACCCAATGCATTTCGGGAGAAACTCCCTTCTTCGGGGGTGTCTAGAGTACACAAAAGAGAGATTGGCTATCAGTTAAATGGTCAACACATTTTACAAATACAATGCTTATCAAACTGCTGCGTTTTTATGCATGACAACGAAATAGCATCTACATTCTTTTCTATCGCTCTCTCTGAGCACACTTTATAATTGCCATAATTCATATATGTGCAGCACAATTCAAACGTTCCCAATATTCAACTGTTTCTACTCCCCATCTGGACTTAGTTCAATATCATTAGTTGCTCGTTTTTTCCACAATGGTGCCCCCTCCCCTACAATCCGTGCTTGAACTCATTTAAGGGCCTCTAAGCTTTCGTGCTCACCGTGACAATGTTTGTTTAAAAACGAGAGACTGCATCACCATCCTTGCTGTGCGTTTCACCCTCGGTGGCGCCGCTTTCCAATCCTACTCTTTTCTTTCTGAAAAAGCTTTACACATTTCTGGTAAACGCTCGTTTAAATTGCCTTTCTCCCTTTCAGCTGCATTATCACGTGACCCACTGATTAGCATTGGAGCTCCGCACAAAACTATCGACGCTACATTTCCTATCCCACTTTAACTCCTTCCTGGCACCACATCTCCCAGAACCCCTCACTACTACTCTCAACCATAATGTAAACCAGACGGTCCCCTCCCATACAGTTTCCATATCAGTGAAACATATGAAACCCTAAAATCTTTAAAATGCCATTCACATGAAAAATTGTATTCCACAACCTGTGACTTTTATGCATGTATTCTAGTACTTCACAATCATTTGTTCTCCAATGTCATTTAAAAGACTCTTAATTTATTGTTTGTTGATGTAGCGAATGTGGTAAGGAAACCACCCCCTGCGCTTGCAGAAAGTCCAAATTCAGTACGCTTGTCCTCATTACTCCTTACGTTTTTGTCGTGGGTGCAACCTCTCAGTTTGGGCGAGAAATTGATTCAAAACTGTAGAGATAGAGAGATGCACACCTTTCTTCCTGTAGTTGTCTGTTTACTTATGATTTCATTAGAACTTTGTCGGCGTGCTCGCTTTTTGTGCTCCGCCCATTCGCACTTGCAAATAAGAGAAAACGTGAAGGAGACTCATTTACGGTCTCCATAGCTGCACAACCTATTATAATGAATTTAATGAATTAAATTCGTACTCATTGTATTATTAATTCCTTAATTTTCACCAATTGCATTTTATCCTTTCTTTGCTCTACTTTCTTTTCAATTCATTACATCCATTGTCCTTGGCTCTTTAACTTTGTAAAAATCACAGGAGAATTGTTGTTTCCTTATGCCACATGTTTATTCATTCACCCAATGCATTTCGGGAGAAACTCCCTTCTTCGGGGGTGTCTAGAGTACACAAAAGAGAGATTGGCTATCAGTTAAATGGTCAACACATTTTACAAATACAATGAGTACGAATTTAATTCATTAAATTCATTATAATAGGTTGTGCAGCTATGGAGACCGTAAATGAGTCTCCTTCACGTTTTCTCTTATTTGCAAGTGCGAATGGGCGGAGCACAAAAAGCGAGCACGCCGACAAAGTTCTAATGAAATCATAAGTAAACAGACAACTACAGGAAGAAAGGTGTGCATCTCTCTATCTCTACAGTTTTGAATCAATTTCTCGCCCAAACTGAGAGGTTGCACCCACGACAAAAACGTAAGGAGTAATGAGGACAAGCGTACTGAATTTGGACTTTCTGCAAGCGCAGGGGGTGGTTTCCTTACCACATTCGCTACATCAACAAACAATAAATTAAGAGTCTTTTAAATGACATTGGAGAACAAATGATTGTGAAGTACTAGAATACATGCATAAAAGTCACAGGTTGTGGAATACAATTTTTCATGTGAATGGCATTTTAAAGATTTTAGGGTTTCATATGTTTCACTGATATGGAAACTGTATGGGAGGGGACCGTCTGGTTTACATTATGGTTGAGAGTAGTAGTGAGGGGTTCTGGGAGATGTGGTGCCAGGAAGGAGTTAAAGTGGGATAGGAAATGTAGCGTCGATAGTTTTGTGCGGAGCTCCAATGCTAATCAGTGGGTCACGTGATAATGCAGCTGAAAGGGAGAAAGGCAATTTAAACGAGCGTTTACCAGAAATGTGTAAAGCTTTTTCAGAAAGAAAAGAGTAGGATTGGAAAGCGGCGCCACCGAGGGTGAAACGCACAGCAAGGATGGTGATGCAGTCTCTCGTTTTTAAACAAACATTGTCACGGTGAGCACGAAAGCTTAGAGGCCCTTAAATGAGTTCAAGCACGGATTGTAGGGGAGGGGGCACCATTGTGGAAAAAACGAGCAACTAATGATATTGAACTAAGTCCAGATGGGGAGTAGAAACAGTTGTATATTGGGAACGTTTGAATTGTGCTGCACATATATGAATTATGGCAATTATAAAGTGTGCTCAGAGAGAGCGATAGAAAAGAATGTAGATGCTATTTCGTTGTCATGCATAAAAACGCAGCAGTTTGATAAGCATTGTATTTGTAAAATGTGTTGACCATTTAACTGATAGCCAATCTCTCTTTTGTGTACTCTAGACACCCCCGAAGAAGGGAGTTTCTCCCGAAATGCATTGGGTGAATGAATAAACATGTGGCATAAGGAAACAACAATTCTCCTGTGATTTTTACAAAGTTAAAGAGCCAAGGACAATGGATGTAATGAATTGAAAAGAAAGTAGAGCAAAGAAAGGATAAAATGCAATTGGTGAAAATTAAGGAATTAATAATACAATGAGTACGAATTTAATTCATTAAATTCATTATAATAGGTTGTGCAGCTATGGAGACCGTAAATGAGTCTCCTTCACGTTTTCTCTTATTTGCAAGTGCGAATGGGCGGAGCACAAAAAGCGAGCACGCCGACAAAGTTCTAATGAAATCATAAGTAAACAGACAACTACAGGAAGAAAGGTGTGCATCTCTCTATCTCTACAGTTTTTTATTCCCATGCAACACCCATGGATTTTGAAGCATTCCCAGATTTACTACTATCGGTAGACCTGGGATTGTGCCAAAATGCTACGCCTACCCTGGGAACTTGTAACAAGAAGAAATATCTTTGTTTCTCTTCATTTTTTCCTTTTTCTAAGTGTGCTGCCTTCCGCAGCACACACAGAAAGAGGAGAGGAAAATGCCTCACGGGATTATTTTTGTGCAGGATGGCGTCCCTAACAAGCAGAGCTAGGGAAAGGTGAGGATAGTTAGGGAGAAGTCAGACAGAAGATGTCAGCATGGAAAGCATCTTAAAGGCAGCTTTGCCTAGCAAGCTGAGAAGGCATCTGTCTATGAGTCAACTTAAATCCCTACGGGCAAGGTAAAAGGTATCTGCTCTAAAGGAAATTAAAAGGAATCTGCATCTCAAAGAAGCTGAAATGGAATCTGCCCCGGAGCAAGCTAAAAAGGAATTTCCTCTAAAGGAAGTTAACAGAAACTAGAATCAAAAATGCTGCAAACACGTTCTTAATAAAACAGAATTCTACTTTTATAAGCAACATGTACATTCTCAGAAAAGCCAACCAATTAAGTGAAGACTGAAGAGATACTGGTTCAAGCTCAATAAAATATAAGACTTTTTCAGAAGAAGGCTCTGCCTGTGGCCTTCAAACTAGCAGACTCCTCCAAATGTCCCAGCTCGTCATAGATGTGACACTGCAACTCTTCAAGCTCCACCTCTGCCTACCTCATTGTTCTCCCATTATGTGTGGTAGCTGCTTTCCTCCTTCAAATTTTTGACCCACTCTCTGCAATACTAAATGTTACCCCCCTATAAAAATAAATGGGCACGTTACACATAGAGGTTAAGATCTTAACCAGCAACCACTCCCAATACTACTTAACCATCTACCAAATGCAGACAATATTTTCCCTCTTGCTTCCCAGGCATCAGTCTCTTCCAACTCTCAGGAATTTTTCTTAGTACTCTTATCTTATTAATTACGTATTTGCAGCACTACTGAAAGTGTAACATGTGTTAGCAACTACAGGAGACACCAGCAGTCCCAGTGGGGACGTGGGTAAATGTGTTAACATAGAGCAATGTCTCAACAATGGGGTAAACTTAAAGAGATAACTTAATTATAATATACATTACATTAAATGATGACAAGAATATTCCCAAGAACATAAATTAATGCAGTAATAGTGTCAAAAAGGACATCCAGATCAGATTTGCATAAATCAATTTGCAGACTCAACCATGCTTCTAAGGTTGTTAAAGTGAAACAGTGAACGCTTTGTGCCTGTGGAGACATATAAACGGCGCATATGAAAGAAGTGAAAAAAATCTATTAGACAAACTCAATAATACAATTTCCACCTTTAACTCCTGTGAGCAAAAAAAAGGTGATTAGAATCCAACATGACACCAAATATTTAACTAAAGAAATAGTATAACTTTACCTCAGTGATGAATTTTATAACACCACACACCAGGCCTCCAGAGCCCATCAGTGGGGTAGATTTCTAAATAATCAGGCAGTCACATTCTCAGACTCTTCCAACACGTCAGCTGAGGACTCTGACCCAGGTGAAGAGACCAGTGCCTCGAGGACACCCCACAGGCCTCCCCTCAACCTCCCCTCATTTCTTTAGGGAGAGGCCGCTCTTGCAGCAGGGGCAGAGGAAGGGCAAGAACAATTTATCAATACGAATACATGGGGGAACGGCCGACCAGGCGAAGATTTTACCAAAGGGGATACCAACAGTAGTACCTGCTGCTTCCATGCCTGAATGTAAAACCATTCCCATTTTTAATCGCTCCAACCATAATGTATATTCTCAAGAAATTGATCTACTAGCAAAGGGTATCTTTTGTCCCCTCATTTCGGACCAACTTCTTTGATCTTCATGAGGATCTCTTACAGTTCTTTAGATGCATTAGGTTACATCAGTTTTTTTGCCAACAAACCTGAATCCTCAGACACACATTTGTCCGCTTTCCTTCCACCCTCCACCTTTCACCCCCGAGCACTACCACTACAGGAACTTATAAAAATAGAACAGAATTTTGAATATGTCTCTTACAATTTACCCTTTGGGGGAAAAAAATCCATTCATACCTTAAAATCGAAAAGGGACCTGATTATAAAACCAGCTAACAAAGGGGGCTAGATAGTGATCATGAATGTGGATTATTACAGTCAATAAATAATAAAACAACTTTCTAATTCTGATTACTATTGACAGTTACCATCGGATCCCCTTCCAGTAATTCTGGCCAAACTGCCTGTGTTACTAAACGGCGCTGGAACAGGATATTATTTCAAAGAAAGAACACCAATTTTTTAACAATAGCCACCCACGGACATCTGTAATGTATCTCCTCCCCAGAATACATACGGGATCATCTAGCTGTGGTTCCTCCCATGAACCACTAGGGAAGTACATTGATGCAGTGATCGAAGTATTTGTGCCCCCAACACCTTCATACGGGATAGTATGGATTTGATTGATCTACTTGAAGATAGAGATTTTGATCTCTCTACAGACCTCTTGGTGGGACTCGATATTGAATCCCTATACACAGACATCCCCAGATGGAGGGAATGCACGTAATTCAGAATATACTGGACACCAGACTGAAGTTGTCATGGAACGTTTACAATTAGCTTTACAGCATAACCACTTTTTATACAAAGATGTATTTTATCTTCAAAAGAAGGGGCGTTTTTGTATCACTTACTTTGCCATACTGTATGCAGACAGTCTAGAATAGAACAGTATCCTTTCGCATATAAATCCATTCCAGAACCAAATCTCACTGTGGGGACGGTATATGGATGATATATTGCTCATGTGGAAGGGCAATGAGACGTCACTTGCAAGCTTTGTAAAATGGCTCAAAACCCATCAGCCTTATTTGAAATTCACTTTTGAGGCTAGGACTAATAATCTCCCTTTTTTAGACCTATCTAAAAGAGGACAAATCGGGTACATCGCTTTTTCGCAAACCAACAGAATGGAACACTCTGCTTCCACATTCCAGCACCAACCCAAGAGGTCTCAGGGATGGACTGCCATATGGTCAGTTTCTGCGTATTCACAGAAATTGTAAATGGAAGAAAGATTATTTTAGAGAAACAGTGGTGGTAAAAGAAGAATTGATTTACAGATGTTATCCTCGATGGTTGGTTGCATGCTCACTGAAGCGGGCTTGGTATTGACCCAGAGATACGGTCTTGACACCAAAAGCCAAAAAGAGAACAAACAGATACAGTTTATATCCACATTTTTTCCGGATGTACGTTGTTACAATGCATGCTTTTACCACGCATGCTTTTACAATGCAGGTTTTTCAACGCAAGCCGTTACGACTTGCGTTGGGGGGCGCAGGATAGTGAATAGTTTAATTTACTATTCCAACTTCAGTCCCCGTGGATAGTAGGGAAGGTGTTGGATAGTAAATTAAACTATTACCTATCCTAGAGCGCCCCCCAGCGCAATTCGTTGTAATGACTTGCGTTGAAAAACCTGTGTTGTAAAGGCACTGCGTGGTAAAAGTTGCGTCGTAAAGGATGTTTCCCATTTTTTTCTGCTCACAATAAGATCAGCAAAATGATCAAGAAAAATTGGAATATACCATGTAGAGAACTAATCTTCTCTGTTCCACCCTTATTCTCTTTTAATAGGGGTAGGAACCTTGGTGACCACCTATCTCAAGCCCTCACAAGGATACCCAAACTCAAGATTACCCTATCCATTAAGGCTGCACGGGGTCTCCCTCCTGTAATGAGCTTTTTTAAATGTCAAAACTGTTCCATGTGTGCACTGACCTTTGATACTAAAACATTTGACACAGGTACAACCACATATATTTTGATACAATTGAGCAACTGTCACTCTACAAATGTTATTTATGCAATGAAATGTCAGTGCAACTTAATTTACATCAGACAAACCACACAGATGGTAAAGGCACTGTCCATACAACATTAACAAGCAGAAATAAGTGCCAAGTCGAAAATGCCCCATTGGTCGCACACTTTAAAGCCCATCACCAAACTGAAAATGACCCATTGTGGCAAATGATTGACCAACCCACTCTGCCCTTACACAGGGTGACCTCTCACAGATCTTGTTATGCTGTAAATGCAGCTGGATTTCCCAATGCAACTCAGTAGACAATGGGCTCAATATTATAGATTAATGGAATAGTATGGTTTCCACCTGAACACATTTATTGCTGACTGTATACAACTCTAGTCCTTTCCACCATTCAGGCCCCCTGGACTCAGGTTTGGATGCATTTGTGTGTCAATTAAATTTTTGGACACCATGGAGGGCCATTTCTGACATATTATAGCATGGTTCTGGTGACTGGTCCCCCTTATACATACACAGTTTGGTTCCTTTACCAGACTGAAACCCCTCGCCTTATAGTCATGGATTTATGCAATTTTTTCATCATGGAGTTTGCTACTCCAGATACATAGACCACCTAAAAAGGCTGTTTTGTAAAAGTAGCCAACTGCCTGACCATTTGCGGTAATATGTATATTCAGTTAACAGTAAATCTTTACTAAAATAAGAAACTTTATTTTCAGGTTCTGAATATCTAGTGAGTTGTATTTAAGTGTTTGGTTAACTGCATTGTCAATCCCGGCGGGGTTTTAACAATTTATAATAGTAAACATTATGGGCTATTGTAAACAAATAGAATGTACACCAACATGGATTACTGTTCTTGTCATATTCCGTCTCCCTATTTTTCCTCATCTTTTGAGTCGAATCCCCCGGGGTACTGGGATATCTATCCCTTTCTCTGCCTTCTTCCCCTGGGGGCATGTGGAATCTCCTCCTGCTCCTGATCCAGCTTTCCCAGCAGTACCTCCTTATCAAATAGGCTACCTTCCTCTCCTGCCGGCACCCCATTTTAAATTCATTTGTGGCATGCCAGCAAATCTTAGCAGGTAGGAGCAATCGCCTAACTGTATTCTCATTCCTCAAAACCCGCCAGCACTGGCACATACCAACATACATTACTGACTACCAACAATGGATATTTTTACTGTTGCACTCCCATTAATTGCCTTTCATGCCTTGGTTATGTCTTGTTCACCATATGTATGCATCATTTTCAGGGAGAGCAGACGTTTCTGGCTGCAGACAACAGATAATTCCACTGTTGTTCTTCTACCAAGCCCCCTCATAAGCGTTGCTTATCCTTACCCCCGCACGCTTGATTAGTCTGGAATGGGTGACTTGTGTGCCACATGTGTGCACCGTTTTCAGATTGTTTATCCACCTACAACACTGTGCACTCGTCTTCTAATTTGAGTTGGAGAGCACCGCTGTCTGTGCAGGGAACCTAGCACTCTGATTTTTTGGTTGTATGTAATTCCTTATCATGGTGTGTAATTAGGTTTTTCGGTCCCTGCAGATCTTCCTCGGGGTAGATTGGTTCCACCCTGTTATCAGTAACTAAATACACCTGAGATATCATCCATCCAGTTATTTTTTTTTTACCCAAGATGGCGCCGTGGGCAGACGTGCCTGCCGCGAGCTCTGTCCCTGCCTGGCACTTTAGCACCTAGGAATGGACTTTCCCACTCTACACTGTGCTTGTAGGGGCTGGCAGGCAGTCAGCATGGCTCAGTGACTTGATTGGCAAGCTTTGATCGTTTTCTGGGGCTGAAAGTGCGAGCCAGTTGTGGAGGTCTCTGGCGCGGGCCCAAAGCTTTACACTGCAATCCTGCGGCCTGCGTTGCAGCAGCCTAGAGGGCATCTCTGGAGGTGTCGCCGGCGTGCTCCAACCCCTGCTGTCGCCCGTGAGCCCAGCATTGATGGAGTGCCGTGTCCGGCCCCTAGCAGTGGTGGCCTGGATGGGGCTTGACATTGGTGGCGTCCTGAGAGGCTGCAAGGATTTTGGGAGCACTAGACCTGAGGTGGGTGCAGGTTTCTGAGGCATGGCGACCCTGCAATCGGATACATCAGAGCTCTCATTCCCTGGGTCAGATGTTGACTTGCATATTTTGAGGCTGTTGCTCTGGGAGGCGAGAGAGCCACTTTGAGACCCTGCAAAAGTGCACACATTGCCCACTGCGGAGCTTTCCCTGGCGTACTCTCCCTGCACCACTCTGACTGGGGTCCCCTGGATCTTGCCCGGGGTATACTCTGGCCGGCCCCGTAATGGCACCATTGGCGCAAAAAGAGTATTTTGGACCAGTTTTGTCCCTGATTAGCTTTAAGCACAAATATCATCAGTAATCTAACCAAGTATGGTTGAGAGACGACTTTACAGACATATTTAAAAGCCAAAAAGGACTCTGTTTGCCCTTTCAGACACCCAATTCAGGAGGATTTGACTAAACACACCTTACATTAAGGTATTTATATCTATACAGCCAAGTGTAACACTTTGCGGTGTATGTTTCGCGTTGATGCCTGACCCTAAAATAGCAGTACTGAATCCAATGCGAGAATCGGAGTTCCGACTTCAGATGTGTTGTAAGGAACAGCTGTGCGTATTTCACTTGTTGTGTTTGCAGCACGAGTGTCTCATGTGAAGCTCTTCATGGTGGGATGGAGTCTAGCTTCTTAGCGATTTCGATGTGGATAATGCCTGACCCTAACATGGCAGCCTAATGAAGAGGAGGAGTGCATTTTTTTTCCCGGTGGTGCCCAGCGATGCAGTTGTGGCGTCGCCGGGCATCGCCACAAGGAAGGTGCATACACTGCCATGAGGGGAGTGTGCAGGTGCCGAGACTGACCAGCTTTCCTGACTCTAGTAACCTGGTGAGTGAGACGGACTGATCCTCCTTTACTAACCGCCCCGGAATAGCTGATGGCAAGGGGCACGTCTCTAATGAGGTTTTATCCCCGTGGGCAGTAGCAGAGCAGATCTCCTTCCTGTAGGAGCTTGGATCTCTTGTTTAAAATCATTGGGACTACCTGACCCCGAAATGGCTACCACAGTGTTCCCTACTATGTCGTTACTCCTCTGAGAAAAAAACGGACTTCGTCCAGACCTCGAACACATCCCCCATCCAGCCTACCCTTCAGGATACCGAATCTGTGAACCTGCCTCTGTCCGTGGAGACCTCACTTTCTGGCCGATGCCTGGTGGAGCTACTTAATAGCTATAGAGGAGATGGGCTGTGGACTACCCCCTTCGGCCGTCACCTACCCAGCCAGACATTGGGCAGACCTTACTTTGTCTCTCTGTCGTACTCTCCCTCATACCCTTTTTACTCCACTCACTTTCTCCTCTGTGCTCCATTTT
This sequence comes from Lissotriton helveticus, assembly GCF_964261635.1. Taxonomy (NCBI): domain Eukaryota; kingdom Metazoa; phylum Chordata; class Amphibia; order Caudata; family Salamandridae; genus Lissotriton; species Lissotriton helveticus. The sequence goes on from NC_136059.1 coordinate 1,713,445,135, forward strand.
TCCTTTCTCTTTGCTCTCTAAATGTTTTCTCATTGAGACCTAGCCGCTGGACTGATGCGCGGTGGAGCTACCTGATAGCTTTGGAGGAGATGGGCTGTGTTCTTCCCACTCGGTCTTCACCTACCTAGCCGGATATTTGGCAGACTCTCCCAGTCTCCTTCGCCTCCCCATCTATCCTATCTCCATCCTTCCTCCCTCCTACCCCTTACCTCACCCCCTTACCCTTCTAAGCTCCATTTATTTCATCTTCCAACTCCCTTTAAATTGTTTCTTGTAACGGATGTAACTTGTAACTGTTGTATTTTTGTGGAACCTTATGTAAAGAGCTCTGATACCGCTGGGTCTAGCCAGTGCTATATAAAACTCAAATAAATAAATACAAATAAATCCAGTTGAAGTTAGTGCACCACAATACATTTGTTTGGGTCAATAGTTTCCTGTTTTTTCCATTTTACACATGTATTGGGTACACCAACAGTGCACCAATTGTTTGGTCCTATTTTTTTGTTTCAGATTTATCCGTTCACTTCAGGATACCTCATTAGGACCCTCATCTTAGATTTTCCCATAAAAACACCCCGCCCTCCTGGGATTATCCCTAAACTAGTGAGCTGCCCCTTCATCTGGTCAATTATGTGACCCTTTTTCATGACCCTTATTCCAGTAATCAGGACAATTTTCTCTTCATTCTCAGCCCAACTCGTGGGTTTTGTTTCTGGGACACTGCCACACAATGGATGTCCATACCCTTGAGGATGTGACTGATGACTACCATCTTGATTCGCCAACTCTGCCCGAATCTGTCAACCTAAGTGTCTGCCCTGCCATGTCCTCCTCCTTACTTAGGGTCTTTGAATTGATAACAACTGATAGCAACCCTCTTTGGGGCATTTGTACATGGAGTTAACGCCTCCGTAGCGTGAACTTTTTGACGTTACAGCAGGGTTTTTTTAATCATCCTATTTACAAGTTGCCACTAACCGCAGTTGCGGCAGTTTTCCAGCGTAAATGTGCGATTAATGAATCGCCAGTTATGTTAGCGGAACTTAACAAAAATGAGATGCAAATTAGGCGTTCACTTGCAAAAACAGCTGCTAACCCCTGTGGCACAGCGTCACCCTCACGCCTGCCATGAGGCAGGCGTGAGGGTGACGCAGTGGTGTCCTACAATTGTTGTAGTGAAATCTGATGGATTTCACTGCACGACTCCTATGAGGCTTTATTGCTTGGGAACGCCCACCCTGTATACATCATACCTGATGCAGGTATAATGTGGCACAGGGCTTCACAAGGTCACACATATGCCTTGATGCGTCACTTTGCAAATACGGTGCAACGGCATACTGAAGGGGCTCATGAATAAGCCCCCCCTGTCTTTTTCCCCTAAGTTGGTGCACAATGGCTGCCATGCCCCAACGCAGGCACCCTTGTGCCATGATGCAAAGGTGACTGTGTTGCGGAGTTGATTGATGTTGTGGCTCCCTCTTCTCGAGACATCTGGAGGGGGGCTGGACTAGTGGAGGGTGGGAGTGAACAAGTTGGCCTACTTGGAGTGTTGTTTTCCTGGTCTTGTCTTGAGGGGTGCCAGGGTGCTGGCACAGTTGGCGATCCATCGGTAAAGGTTGCGCACTGCGGTGTTAGCGTTGGCGGAGTGGTGATGCTGATGGAGTTGACAGGAAGTTCTTTGATGGCCTTGATCGACCCGTGATGGGGAGCAATGATTGTGATGGTGTACGGTGAGTGTGGTGAAGGCGTGATGTAAACAATAATGGTCATACAGGAGTGTCCTGTGGTGTGGCTGTAGTTGAAGTTCCCACTGTTGGAGAAGATGGGCTCAAGCGTGTGTCAGGCTATGTGGGTTGGTGTGGTGTCTAGCTGCTTGAGTCCGACGTTGCAAGGTTCCCCAGGAGGCGGGTGGTGTTCTGGTCACTGGGATTGTCCATGTAGAACTTGAGGTTTCCGAGTAGGTTTTAGTCGGTGGATGGGAGAGCCTGGGGTGTAATGAGGTCTACAATGGCATCGGTGAATAGGGTTTATGGTCCAGGGGGCCTGTAGATGAGGGTGCCAAGGAGGGTGGTGTTGGAGTAGATCCTGATCTGGAATTAGAGGTGTTCCATGGGTACCTTCGGGTCATTAGAGTGCATGGTCAGTTGGAGTATGCATTTTCCAGGCAATTGCAAAGACTCCTCATGGCCGCTCGGGGTGGTCTGTGCAAGTGAATATGTAGCTGTCGTGGATGGTGATGCCAATGTCCTGTCCATCACCACCCCCTTTTGTACTGCTTTTGGCCGCCATAAGTGTGGCAGGGTATGCTCAGACGTGAGTCCCTTGCTCACTTTGCCACTGGATTCAAGCAATCCGGGCTGAAGACGGCTGGAATGCCAGAAACCGGTCCTCGGTAGCTTATTTCCGGTCCAGGGAAGACATGGCTTGGCAGTTCGGGTGGGACTGTTCCCATGAGGCACAGGGTCAGACTGATTTGCATATAGCCATGTCTGAACTGGGGTGGCAGAGTGGGCTAAAGAACGGTGATGGATTAAACCCAGATCTTTTGACTGGGTGTGAGTGTTTGATTGATTCAGATGCTCCGTCCATCACCACCCCCTTTTGTACCGCTTTTGGCCGCCATAAGTGTGGCAGGGTATGCTCAGACGTGAATCCCTTGCTCACTTTGCCACTGGATTCAAGCAACCCGGGCTGAAGACGGCTGGAATGTCAGAAACCGGTCCTCGGTAGCTTGTTTCCGGTCCAGGGAAGACATGGCTTGGCAGTTCGGGCTGGACTGTTCCCATGAGGCACAGGGTCAGACTGATTTGCATATAGCCATGTCTGAACTGGGGTGGCAGAGTGGGCTAAAGAACGGTGATGGATTAAACCCAGATCTTTTGACTGGGTGTGAGTGTTTGATTGATTCAGATGCTCCGTCCATCACCACCCCCTTTTGTACTGCTCAGAGCAGAGGTTGGTCATGGGTTCTGTGAAGAAGGTGATGTAGGTAGGTAGTGTCCAGGAGGTTCTTTATTTCTGTTGCGTATTTGTGGAGGGACCGCACATTGAGGAGGATGCCGTTGAGCCGGTCGGCTCCACTGTTGTTCGACTGGGCAGCAGGAGGCACTGGTGTACTGATGTCACAGAAGGTGCATTTGCAGTTTCGACAGGCGCAGGGTGCAGGAGAATTCCACAATGTTGCTAGATGGCAGGTGGTGTGGTGTCCAGGGTTGATGTGAGGAGGGTGCTGGCGTCGTAACAGTGGAGTGTCTGAGAGGAAGGGTCCTTGGAGCTGGGTGCGGTCCAGAGGTGGACGGATGAAGATGGGCTTGCCTTTGACACAACAGTGGTACGCCCGCTGTGCATGGCTGTACAGCAGCTGCCATTATGTAGTGCTGCATGGGGGAATAGACAGCTGGGAGGTAGGTAATGCAGGAAAGGACCCTGAACGGGGCAGGGACGCGGGGAGGAGCGGGTATTATAAATATATTTTTATTAATTCTTACCTCGCGGCCGGGTCCCACGTCTTCTGTGCTCCAGCTCTCCTGAGTCTGCTTCCAGGAGCAGAAAGCAGGCAGCCAGACACCCTCCCCTAAGCCAATCAAAATGATGTAATGCAGTGTTGTGATTGTTCTTGAGCAACGTGTCAAGGCGTTCAGGCATGGGCTGGAGGGTTGGGCATGTTCTCCATGCAGGCTGTAATGCAGCCTTCATTGCGAACAGGGATGTGCGCAAAACTGCTTTGAGCGGACTGAGAGGGCCGACCAGTCATTGCACACTTAAGTGGGCATATCACTCCGCCCCTGCCCTGCTCCATGGGTAGTGCAGCCCCAGCCACCCTCCTGCCTGCAAAGGAAACAAAGCATGAGTACATCAGTAAGTTTTCTTCACATTGTGTTTACTCTTCTTGCACTGCTTGAAAGCAGTTGGGTGACGCTCTTCCACCATAGCTGATGAGCCGCCACTGGGGGTGCCTCATCTACAGATGCTAGGACTGGGCCTGACTCGACCACGGGGCCCTTCTCCGCTACGCGTCCCACCTTCTCTTCACCTGGGCATTGACACTGTGGCGCAATCCACTGCACTCTCCCCAAATCTATGACTCAGCCAGCAGGAGTCTCAGCCAGGTGGGATTTCACAATCCAGGGTAGAGCAATTAATGCCAAGTCCGCTGGGGAACATACAGTTGCAGGTGATGCAACAGGGCTACCTTAGGTGTGAAGTTGCAGCGCCCTCGCCACACAAGTTTGACACAGCTCAGGGGCCTCTCCCTCTAGAGCGTCCAGCCAGAGCAACATCCTCTGGCTGTGATGCAGAGAAGCGTTGTTCACCATTGGTAAACTCCTCCATGCACCCGGTGTAGTGGTGTGTGTGGTATGTAATGCAGAACCCCCTACATTGCTGCACTGGAGCACCTCTACCGTTCACAGCTCCAAGGGGCACCAGGCAGTCTTCACACACAGGTCAACAACGTGTCTCCATGCAACCTCGCAGACTACACCACCAGGTAAGGGTGATCGCCAACACCTCAATGTCTACCTCCATGTGCCTGTAACTCCACAGAACCCCCGCATCTCACTCCGGGGCCCAGACGCAGGCCCAGCGAGGCCTTTGGGCCCCGGGGTTTGTCCACGCTGTCAAGGTTTTGGACGCCATGGTGGTGCAAGGAGTGCGCAATGATAAGTGATGCATCACTGTTTTTGCCCAGCATTGCGCCTCTTTTTATGATTGTAGCCCTGGATTTCCTCTTCACCTGGGACTCTGGCTGGTCACCCTGGCTGTTGGGGAGTTTGGGGGTGTTGTTGATCTGTGCTGCACTTGGCCCTGGCTGTTCCAATCTGCATTCCATTGGTTTTGTTTCCTATTTTTTATTGGTAGTGGACTTAAAGGCTATTTTTGCCTCTAGAGGCAAAAAAAGTGAAGTTGGGCTGACTAGCATGAGTTTTTTGCCCGCAAATTGGCCTTTCGTCAGGTTTCGCCGGCTAACGCCAGAATTTGCATTGTCTTCACGCTAGTGTTAACAGCAGTTTTCACCGCAGCTACCTGGAGCTATCACCATGTAGCAACGTATTGTAAATACATTGCTAACAGGGTGATCATTTTTGGTGAAAGGCCGTGTTAAGAAAACTGCAGCTAACTAGCGTTAGCGTTAGTTAGCAGCAGTTCTTGGACATATCCCCCTCTGTGTCTTCTCTTTGTTCATAAGTACCCACAACAATTCCAGGTGCTGCTTTTTATTCCCGACTCCTCTTTCTGTGCCTCCTATATTCGGCACTGCAGTTTCTTTTACTATCCCTCACATTTTCCTTAATTTTGTTCACTCTTTAGGCCGCTATCACTTAATTTTGTGCTATCTATGTCCTGAGGATGACCCCAAGTCATGAAGGTCGAAACGCCGTCGACTTGGACAAGTGAAAATTTGGACTTTGAATTATGACTTGTTTTTTTATTTTTTCTACTAGACTGTACCGATATATGCATAACTTCACTTTGAATTCAGGTCCAATACGCTGTAGCATTTTTCCTTTATATTTCTTCACTTGTTTCACTTGCGCCATTTATTTGCTTTCACAAGCACAACGTGTGCACTATTTCACTTCGATACACAACCTTAAAAGCAAAGTTGAGGCTGTAATTGGATTCATGCAGATTTTATCTGGTTGTCCTTTATGATAATATTACTGCATTAAATTATGTTCTTGGACTATTCTTGTTATCATTTAAAGTATAATATAGTTAAGCTATCTCTTTAAGTTTATTCCCTTATTGATTTACATTGAGACATTATTATATGTTAGCAAATGTGTAACATGTGGCAGACTCCGTCCTCTTTTATGAGTGAAATATCTAAAGCCATCGAGCTCCAGAAAACTATGGTTCTTACTGCCAGAAGCTCAGTGCTAATAGCAGCTACAATTACAGCTGTATTAGATGCAAGACCATCAAATCACAGTAGATGAGTTTCTTTACGACATTCGGAACTACGCCTGCAGAAGGAATCATAGCACCAAGTTATCATCAACTACTTGTGAAGCACTACTATTACCTCTCTCATGCGTCACTATTCCCTTATCATCTATTGTATCTACATGAAATACCTTAGGAAACACTAAAGCTAAATTGCAGCTACCTACAAAGCTAAATTGCACCTACCTATCCAATTTACAGGTTGAAAATACACATTTCTTCCACATAGATAATAAACAACCCTATTAACAGGTTCTTTTCCCACTAAAAACTCAACTATTTTATGCTTATTTGCCCAATCACTTCATCCCTCAAATTCTGGGTTTCGCAACTTCATCTCTCACATTTACTATACACAAGGGGCCCGATTCACAGAACCAACTTAAGACAAAATACTAAACTTACTACCATTTTGGTATCCACAGAAGGTTCTTATCCATTTTGGTATTCACAGAAGGCTCTTACTCATTTCGGTATTCACAGACATTAGGAGTCCTAACTTTAGGACTCCTAAATGCCTTCTGTGAACACCGAAAGTCTTAAAGTTAGGATTTTTCTCAGTTTAGGAGTAGTAAAATTAGGACTCCTAACTTTAGGACTCCTAAATGCCTTCTGTGAATATCGAAAGTCTTAAAGTTAGGATTTTTCTCAGTTTAGGAGTCCAAAGTCACCGAGAGATTCATCAACGCCCAGCTGACCACCTTCATTGAAGAGAACACCATCCTCGACTCCTCCCAGTCTGTATTCCGCAGCAACCACAGGACCGAGACCGCCCTCCTTGCCGCCACCGATGACATCCGCATGTTACTCGACCAGGGCCACACTGTGGCCCTCATCTTACTAGACATCTCCGCAGCCTTCGACACCGTCTCACATCGCACTCTCGCAGCCAGACTCCACGACGCAGGTATATGAGGAACTGCTTTCGACTGGATCCGCTCCTTTCTCTCCGGCAGAACACAGAGGATCAGACTCACTCCCTTCCTCTCCGAACGTACAGAGATCAACTGTGGAGTACCCCAAAGATCCTCGCTCAGCCCCAAGCTCAACATCTACATGGCCCCCCTTGCCACCATTGTTAGACAGCATGGGCTCAGTATAATATCTTATGCCGACAACACCCAGCTCAACCTCTCTCTCACGAAGAACCCTGAAGACACCAGACTAAGCTTCCAAGAAGGAATGAAAGATGTTGCAGCCTGGATGAGCGACAGCTGCCTAAAACTGAACACAGAGAAAACAGAGGTCCTCATCCTCGGACCCTCACCTACCACATGGGACAGCTCCTGGTGGTCTCCTACCCTCGGAAACCCACCGACCCCAACAGACGACGCACAGAACCACAGAAACCTTCTAGCCTCCTCCCTCACCCTCACCCGCCAGATCAACGCGTCACCTCCACCTGCGTCAACTCCCTCTGCATCCTCCACAAGACATTCAAGTGGATCCCCCGAATGCAGAAAGACCATCACCCATGCACTCATAATCAGCAGACTGGACTACCATAACACCCTCTACGCTGGAATCAAGAATACCCTGCTACACAAGCTCCAAACCATCCAGAACTCCGCAGCCAGACTTGTCCTCGGATCCCCATGACACGAGCACATGACCCAGCTTCTACGAGACTTTCACTGGCTCCCCATCAAGAAGAGAGTAACCTTCAAGCTACTCACCCACACCTACAAATCCCTCCACAACATCAGAACCAAATACCTCAATAAAAGAGTCTCCTTCTACGTACCCAAAAGGAACATCCGCTGAGCCGATCGCGCCCTGGCAGAGACCCCACACATCCGCAGAACCAGAGCAGGCAGAAGAGCCTTCTCCTAAGTCGCAGCAAAGACCTGTAATGAGCTCCCAGTCAACATCAGACGCTCCCCCACTCTGCACACCTTCAGGAAGAGCCTCAAGACCTGGCTCTTTGATCGGCCTGGGCGGTGAACTTCATTCCATTTTGGAGTTTTCTGCACTCCATGGAGCACATCACAGCTGCTCTCACTTCCCAATAAACAGGTTTGTTTAAGCAAAATGTCACAAATAAGAACTAAACAATAGCTCTTGCCTGTTCCACTAAAGACAATCAAAAGGTAGCAGTCACTCTGGGAGCAATGGGGAATAATGCTGTTCTTGTGATACCACACATGTAAAGTTAATTCCTGACCATTGGGAAATCACCCTGACCAGTGCAGTCTAATCCACTGCACCAAAGGATTAAATGAACACCAATTTCAGTGAGTACCCTCACACAAGAGTATACATCCCTATATTAGTGTGACCGATGGTGCCTCACAGTCTAACACCACAACATTAATGGTAAAGTCAAACCAGCACAAAAAAGTGTAATTTACCCTGGGATCTTGGATTATGACAAATCAGATAACCAAACTTCAACTCTTTGCAGCAAGCACATTTATCTTTATAATTTCAACCAATATCTGAAAAAAGGAATTTCCATTCTCAACTTCAACACACAGCCCTCTTCGACCCAAATCTGGCAAGCCACTCCTTAATAAACACTCTAACTTATCACAATCTGCAACCACTGCAGCTCTCAACAACTCACAATCAAAAACTCATAACCCTATTTATATAATCACACTCCTAGTACACTGCAACCACTTCAGGTATGCCAGAACATGGCCAATACTCTGAATGGGCCCATGGAAATCATTTGACTCCTAGGTTTCAGTGAAAACTGTCCTCTGCTGCCAGGTTTGATGTTATTACCAACAATAATGGGGCGACCTGGTGTCCCTTAGAACCTGGGTCTACGTCCTGGGTATACAAATTACTTTAAAGTACTCAAGCAGCACATGCATACTTGTAGTAAGCACTGACAATTTAAAGGAAGAAAATGACATAACACACACCGAGGTATAGAAATGAATGCTGTATTAAAAAATGTCAACTATTCAAGGCTGTCACAATTTACAAATTCAATTGCAGGAGGAATATGTGACTGTGGTGAAAAACGTGACATGTGGTGATTGGTGACATCAACAATACACTATATACAAGACAATTACGCGTGAAACATTCAAAAGGGGAAAATAATTTCTGTTTGTCCTCATAATTGTTGCACATAAGCTACAAGATCCATGAATAATTTGAACTGTAATCATAAGCGTTGTGCAGACAAAGAAATTGGAATAATTTGACCAATCTAGCATTAAGCTCCATCTTGCAAGACAACCACCCCATCTATCGTCTAATCCCGTCGCTGATGCTATCTCGATACACCATTGGATTGCCACGGCAGTGGAGTCGGTAGCACCGGGTAGAGTTGTGAAATCAACTAGATTATCCCCCACTGCCCCATGGTTCTCCAATGCCCTTAGGGGAAGTAAAAGCAGGTGTAAAAAGCTGGAACGACAATGGAGGTTGAGCTACTGTGAGAGAAGGAAGGCAAATTATAAAAAAGCCTTAAAAGTTTTTCATAAGGAGATTAAAAAAAAGCCAGACAAAACCACATTGCATTATGTATTCGAAATGCTAACCAGTCCAGCAGCGAGGTCTTTAAGGTAGTTCAATCTCTTTTTAAGCCCAGGTTACTGGAGACAGAAGTAACTTCATCCCCAGCTCTGTGCGATAAGAGTGCGAACTATTTTGATAATAAAATCTTAAAGGTCTATGAGTCATTCCGGGCCACTGAGGCCACTGCAAAAGGGGATAAATCTCCACTTGTAATGGAGATACCTAGACTTAGCGAGTTCACACCAATTCTGCCGCAGGATGCCCTAATTGTAAATCACAAATGCCATTCAGGAGCCCCATATGATCCATGCCCTCCCAAATTATGGAAGATGTTATCCTCCTCACTGGTGGATGGGTTATTACACATTTGGTACTCCTCTCTGGAAACAGGCATCTTCCCAGATGAATGGAAGCATGCAACACTTCTCCAGTTGAAAGAAAAACCAAAATGGAGACCCGGGTGATCTAAAAACCTGCCACCTATCTCTCTATTACCCGCTCCAGGAAAAATGTTGGAAAAATTGGTTCAACTACAATTGACCAGCTTTATTGAGCAGAATGGGGCTCTGCATGATACTCAATCAGGCTTTTTGTAGCAGGATTCAGTACAGAGGCTGCTCTCCTTGAGGTGGCAGAGTCGATAAGGTGGTCTTTGGATTCAGGAGCACCAGTACTGCTGGTGCTCCTGGATCTTTCTCTGGCATTCAACACTGTTGACCACACTATCTTGGTCCAGCGCCTAACTGAAGGGGGCTATGAGGGAAAAGTACTCACATGGCTGACTTCCTATCTGAGGGGGCGTACTCAGAGAGTCGCCCTTACGCCATATGAATCTCAACCAAAACAGCTCTGGTGTGGGGTGCCCCAGGGCTCAGCTCTGAGTCCTTTATTCTTTAAGCTCTACCTAGCTCCTTTGTTTTCTCTAATTGCCAACTGGGGCGTGAAAGCAATTTCCTATGCTGACGACACCCAGTTGGTTTTCTCTAGCAAAGAGCAGATGGTAGACGGTTTTAAGAATTTCAAGGGATGCCTACGCGATATAGCTATCTGGATGAATTCTAATAAATTAAGGCTAAATGCGGAAAAGACAGAGGTTCTGTTCTTTGGGCAGGGAACTGTGCCAGAGTCAGCACTATGGTGGCGATCAGAAATGGGTGCTCCACCATCCCCGGCCACATCTATTCGCAACTTAGGAGTGAAATGGGAGGCGAATTTCGCCTTCTCAGCTCAAATACAACAGGTCTCTGCGACTTGCTTTTGCAAATTAAAAAATCTCCGGAAAGTCTTGCATTTCCTACCGGAAGATTGCCGCAAAACAGTAGTACATGCCATAGTAACATCTAGTCTACACTATGCCAATGCTCTGTACCTTGGCCTCCCTAAATATGCAATCCACCGCCTTCAGATGATTCAAAATGCGGCTGCGAGGCTGGTTTGCCACATACCATTTCGACACCATGTCTCTCCCATTTACATAAACTCCACTGTGGAGAAAATAATTATATTTAAGGCTATGACAATGGCCTATCGGGCTCTGAATGGAAACAGCCTGAGCTATCTGAAGGAAAGATTATGCCCCTACAAACAAAATCGGGTGCTGCGCTCGAAATCTCACAATTTGCTACATACCCCACGTTTTGAGAAATCCCGTCTACGTGGGAGAGCATTCACAGTCAGAACGGACGCTTTGTGGAATACCCTACCAGTTTCCTTACGAAATGCCAAGTGAGAATTTTGCTTTAAAAAGACCCTGAAGACGTGGCTTTTCAGGGCAGCTGCAATGATGGAACGATTAGCTTACTACTCCTTTTGACGCATTCTCACCTGATGTTTCTAGCGCTGTGTTGGGGTAGCTGTTGCACTTAATAAATCTCAGTATTATTATTATGTGTCGACGTTTTGACCCCGTAAGTTATTTAAAGTGCGTCAAGGTAGGCAGCCGAAGTGTAGATGCATAAGTATATCTACAGCAGGGAAGGACTTCTCATTCAAGTAATCGTGTTAAGTTAGAAATTCTCAGTTCTCTATTGGGCGTGAGGAGCCTTAAAGGTATCCTAATGTGGACTTACACCCATAGGTTGGAGTCTCTTTAGGAGGCCAGTCAAGTGAATTACGAGATCTGGCAGCAAAAGACGTCCATTCCGCACTCGCTTCGTTGGAAAGTCTTTGTGCCATGCTAATTTCTGCAATTCAGGCTGTAGTCCGAGGGACCTTTAGTTCCAAACCAAGGCCGTCACAGCTATCAATATGATTAAATATTGTAAATCACATTTAGCTCAAGAAAAGGAACAGAGAGAAGTGGATTTGCAAACCATAACGTTTTATTAAAACATTAGCAAAGTTACAAATTCAAATAATCAAATAAGTTGTAAACCAATAGTCAATGAATTAGTTAGCATAATTTAAGTAATTTGTAATCAAAATGCAAAGAGAAAATGTTATAAAGTTCTCTCAAAATAAATCAAAGCAGACTCATTTCCCATTAAGAGAAATCTCTACTAAGCTAAGCTAAGTAAAGGTAAGGAAAGTTGGGTAGAATTCAGGCAGAAGGACCCAGCATGGAAAGCCTCTAAAAAGCAGGATATATACATCAAATAAAGGTTCGTCTAGCAAGAGGTGAAGGCAACTGCCCATGAGTCAAGTTAAACTCCTAACAAAGGAAAAAGGCATCTGCTCTATGGAAAGCTAAAAGGGATCTGCATCTCAAAGAAGCTAAAATAGAATCTGGTCTAAAGCAATCTAAAAATGAACTTCTTCTAAAGGGAGCTAAAAGGGATCTGAATCTAAAGGCTGAAATCACATTATTGAAATGACAGAATTCTAACATCATCAGTAACACTTCATTTCTCAAAACAACCAACCAACTGAAGACAGAAAAGATGCAGTTCCATTCTCATTAAAATAATCAACTTTCGCACATGCAGGCTACACTCACTCCCAGGTGCAGCTAAAAGGCATCCATTCAATTACGAAATTCCACCACAATATTAAGGAACAAAACAGTATTTCCGGCATGAGAAGTGAGAAAAATAACAATTACACATTGGCAATGTTGCATCAACTTTTCAACAAAAAAATAAATGTTCGCACTTTACAAGCAATGTAATCGACTAACATAAGCACTTTTTTATATTTTCTGAAAAATCCAAACAGAATCCAAAGAGGCCCTATTCACAATGCAGGGAATATTAAGTGTGGAGGTGTACATTCCTGTTCACATGTATTTTTACTGTTATCCTTTTCACAAACTATTTCGAAATTACTTCAAGAGAGCGATGCCAGGTACAGCTGTCCGCTGATATAAATGTGTGCTTGTTAGTTTTCACTACCACATAGCTTGAAGACCTGATGATAACACCTCCTGAAGTTCTTGCTAATGATGACAGCCTTAGAACCTATACATGAACAAGCCAAAAGCCTGTTCATGATGTTGCATATATAAAGTACGCTCTAGTTGAAAAAAAAGGCAAAATGTAATTGTATTGGCAAGTGTTTGATACATAGTTCCAGAAAAATTCTTCAAAATCATGATGCACAAATTCATGAGCCATAGAGAATATTTGTTATTTGATTAAAGGAAAGAGAATAGCTCATTAAGGCCATTAGCACATGAACCAACAAGCTAATAGCAGATTGGCAATAGCTTCGGTAGATTCACATTTGCTATTGAACAGCAGACATGGGGGTCGATTCCGAATCGGGAAAAACCTCTCCGAATAGCCGTTCGGAGAGTTTTTCCCGTACGAATCGTACCCTGCAACGTCCCGCATACGTACGTCGAAGTACGATTCGTACCAGGAGCTGGACTCCGTCCGAATCGTACAGAGACCGTACGACTCGAATCCCCGTACAAGTCTCCGTCGGAACCCGCTGTACGCAACATCTGAACGGCTCGCGGCTGATTTATACGACCCAGCAAGTACGATACGTGTCGGGTACGCACCGTACGACCCATTTTTTTACGGGAGCTGAAAAAAGCAGTAAAAGCAGAGTTCGCGCCGAAACAGGTACGGAACGCCCCCCCCCGGGTACGGTGTGTACCCCCCATGATCGCTGGGGTACGTCCCGTACACACAGCGTACATGGGGTACGGTGCGTACCCCCTTGATCGCAGGGGTATGCACCGTACCCCATGTACGCTGGGTGTACGGGCGTACCCCTGCGATCATGGGGGGTACGCACCGTATGGTGTGTATGTGATTGTGCGCTTTTCCGTACGAATCGCCCATACCTGACGTGGACCGTACAGATCGCGTCCTGATGCCCTGGTCAGGATCGTACTCGTCGGGTCGTACGGTGTGTGTACGAGTCGTACGGAGAGGGCTCCGGATACGATTCGTACAGACGTTTTTTGGCCGGATCGGAATCGAGCCCATAGTATTAAGAAGGGCACGTGAGACACTCATGGACATTATCATATACAAAGGGGGGGCAGAAAGCCCTCTAGGATACCAGGGACTATTTTTTTTAGCAGAGCAGGGGTAGAGGCTGGCACAACCCCACTACAAAAAATGGACAGTCTGCTCACTAACCACCAGGGAATATTCTTTTACCCAGAGCTGAGGTGGGGGCTGCCCTGAATGGGCATTCCACTGCCACAATCCACTAGAAAAAATGGGTACAGTCTTTCTGCCTGCCTTGGGGGCAGAAGGGAGCAATAGCCCCAGTCTGCCACCCAGGGGACAGAAAGCCCACTAGGCACCAGGGAGTATTTATCTTAACCAGAGTAGGGGTATGTATTTTAGCGGTGGGGACTGACCTGAATGGGTATGCCAATGCTCTACCCCCCAAAAAAATGCCACCGTCTTTCTGCCCCTCCTGGGGGGCAGTTGGGACAATTGACCCCCAGTGTGCCAACTAGGGGGCAGAAAGCCCCCTAGGCACCAGGGAGTATTTATTTTAACCAGAATACGTGTATGCCAAGCCCCCACCCACTCAAAACAAATATGGGCACACTCTTTCTGCCCCTATTTGGGGCATATTGGAGTAAAAGCCACCGAACTGTACCCCCAGGAGGGCCAATAGCCCACTAGGCACAAGGGACCTTTTTTTTTATGTTAGGGGTGGGGGCTGCCGATAATAGGCATGCCAATGCCCCCCCCAAAAAATAGCCACAGTCTTCCTGCCTCTCCCGGGGGGCAGATGGGGTAAATCGCCCCCAGTGATACCCACTAAGCACAAGGGAGTATTCAACCGGAGTAGAGGGGGGCTACCCATAATGGGCATGCCAAAGCACCCACCCTACTTCAAAAAACAAAATGGGCACCATCGTTTTGCCCCTCAAGGCTGCCTCTGCTATGCTCATCCACACGAGTGAGGTATACTTTTTAACAGGATGATTAGGAGAACGCAAGGTGGTGGGAAATTTGTGCTGGTGCGGTGATATCACAATATTCCCACAGAGAAATGTGTGAATAATTTGACTATTTAGCTAAATTTGAGGTTCGCCAGGGATTGTGGGGAAGAAAAACGTTAGGGCGATCCACGCAAGCCACATATCACTGGACTGCCCCAGGTGTCTAGTTTTCAAAAATGTTTGCCTTTGGTACGTTTCTCTAGATGGCCCTCAAGCCCAGCCGGGACCTAGAATGGAAGTGCCCCTATCTATCAGACAACACCTCTTTCTGCAAGGGGGTCAACTGCGTTTTTTGGTCCCGGTCTTGGACCATCTATGGAAGCCTACCAAACCCAGACATTTCTGAAAACTAGACACCCAGGGGAGTCCAAGGAGGAGTTGCTTGTGTGGATCCCCCAACGTGTTTTACCCAGTATCCCCTGCAAACCTCACATTTAGCTAAAAAATCATGTTTTCTCACATTTCCTTCTGGGAAAGTTGTGGGATCACCGAGCCCAAACAAATCTCCTACCACCCAGCATTCCCCAGGTCTCCCAGTAAGAAAGCTACCTCACTTGTGTGGGTGGTCCAAGGGCCCGTATCAGGGAAGACCCCAAAATGTATTGTAGAGGCATCAAAAATGATTGATCACAAAATGACCTGGTTTTTCAAGGGGATCATCTGCGTTTTTGGTCCTGGATATGGCCACCATCTAGGAAACCCTATCAAACCAAGATAGTTCTGAAAAGACTAGACACCTGGGGGAGTCCAGGGACATGTGCCTTGCATAGACCCCCCAAGGAATCCCATGTAAATTTCAAATGTAGCTAAAAACTTATATTTTTCTCACATTTTTGTGTGATAAAGTTGTGGGATCAACTGGGTTGACACAATTTTCCTACCACCAAGCATTATCCCAGGTCTCAAGATAAAAATGTGACCTCACTTGTGTGCAAGGGCCAAGTGCCTGCTACAGCAGAGAAGGGCCCAAAATGTATTGTGGAGACATCAGAATTATCTATCACAAAACAACCTAGGGTGTTTATTTTTCAGATATGTTTGGGTTTGGTAGGTTTCCATAGATGGCCACCAATCCTGTGACCAAAGCGAAGGTGACTCCCTCTCAAAGCCAAGTCTTTTTGTGATCGATAATTTTAGTGTCTCCACAGTGCGTTTTAGGCCATTTCCTGCTGCGGGTTCACTAGGTCTAGCCACACAAGTGAGGTACCATTTTTATCAGGAGACATAGAAAAATGCTGGTTGGTTGTTATTTTGTATCTTCCGACAGATTCCAGAACTATCCATCACAGAAATATGAGGTAAATGTGTTTTTTGACAATGTTTGAGATTTGCAAGGGATTCTGGGTGACAGAACCTGGTGAGATCCACACAAGTCAACCCATCCTGAATTTCCCCGGGTATCTAGTTTAAAATAATGTACAGGTTTGCCAGGTCTCCCTACGCGCCGGCTAAGCAAGAGTGCAAAATACATTGCTTGGCACATTGCAAACAAATGGTCAGTTTTCTGTGGGAAAATGTGGTGACCACTTTTTGTTTAGGGCCATTTCCTGTCACAGGAACTAGGCCTACCCACATAAATGAGGTGCCATTTTTATCAGGAGACTTGAGGGAATTCTGGGTGGGTGCAAGGTTGTGGCTTCCCACAGATTATAGAACTTTCCATCACAGAAATGCACCCAACACGCCCTCACATTTGGTGAAACATACCCATCCCTGGCCAAGTTGTCAAATACTCCATTTAAAAACAGAGAGAACAGGGCTGGTGCAAAGACACAACCTTGTCTGACACCTCGATCTATCCTAAAGGGGTCAGTCAGCTGTCCCTGTTCCACCCATCTTACTCTGGCACAGTTGTTTGAGTGGAGCTAAATAAGGATATCCAAGAGATTCTCTGATAATTAATTTTTTTAGAGCTCCTTCATAACATATCCCTGGGTACTAGCTCAAACACAGCACACTGGTGGATGAAGGCTCCATATAACTTGCCTCTGCCTATCACTACGTTATTCCAAAATATACAGTTAAAGCGAACCACCTGTTCTAGGGTACTGCTGTTACTATGGAAGCCTGTCTGGAGATCTGGTAATATATTATTAATTTGTATCCAGGAATGTAGGTGGGCCAATACCTGTTTGCAGAATACTTTTTGCAGTATATCAAGCAAACTAATTGGTCTGTAATTTGCTGGTTCTTTGCATGGCCCCTTATCAAAAATTGGAATAATCTCTGCAGGCTTCCATGATGGGGGATATCCATTCCCAGTAATATGGTCTTGGAAAGTAAATTTATGTAGGGTTCCCAGACTTCCAGGGTGGACGGATCTTGGTCATTAGGTAGCATATCAGGACATGGGGCTTTGGAAGTGTGGCAAGACTTTATAGCAGCCACAGTTTTACTGAGCTCAAATTTCATACTAGTATTACTGTCAGCCACGGAGCTAGCCCAAAGAGCCCCTCTACCTCCTACTGTCTCGTCTGGACATGAATATATGTCACTAAAATGAGAGACCAAGTCCTGGGGATGGAAAAAACCTCTTCATCCCTTTTGGCGACAGTGGCACATTCCAAAGTTATTATTCAAAAAGATCTAGTATCCTTTGTTGTTATAGCTGTATACATATTTTTCCATGCCTTGCATTTCCAATCTCTAATAGCTTTGTCTATTTCCCTTTTCTAAGCAGCTCCATATATCACCCAATCTTCTTTGCATTTGGATTTCACTGCTCTCAACAGATCCCCTTTGGCTACCCAACAAGCTTTATTGTACCAGGCTGCCTCTTTGCCACTGCCTGTTGGAGTACCAGCTCTTTTGGGCTAAGAGATCCTTAATCCCAGTGTAGAGATTTTCATAGATTCAGTGCAGCTCCAATGACCTCTGCTCCAAGCGGAGAATATGGATCTTTTCAATGTTGGTATTTACCATTATAAGGGCTTTTTAGAGGGCCTCTGGATGCTTTTTTTTGTCCTCATACATGACACAGGCCCAAGAAGGCGAATATTCAAGATAGCTTAGTATATAAAGATACTTTAGGCCTCACTTCGGACTATATATGTGGGGATTCTGCTCAACCACGCCGTATGAGGAGGATTCTGCTTGACCACACTGTCCTCCTTCATAGTCAAAATGTGTCTTAATCATAGGACTGTTAAAGGTGCTCACATTATGTACTGCCCCCTCATTGCATTCTACCTATATGTTCTGCACTGGTTCCCACTTTTATATCCTTTTGACAGACCCCCTTGTGCAATCCAGCCTACAGATGTGTCTAACATACGGAATCCAATCCTGCAGTGAAGGTGCATTTTGAACTACCCATTTCCCTGTATGTGATTATTATCATTATGTAATGAAGGTGGTCTGAGACTTCATCAATATGTGGTTTCCCACGCCCCTTCATAAGATCCCAAATATATTGGCCCCATACAGTCTAGACACAAAGTAAACCACCTCATGCCAGAAGAGTTGGATTACTGGACATGGCCACGGTAGATGAACGTCATCCACATTCTCCGACATGCACTTGGGGCATTGTCTTTGTTTGCTTCCACCCATCTTGGATAGCTTCTTTGGAGACCAATACGCTCTGTATTGAGTAAAAAGATGGTTCCTCCTCAATGCTGTGTGTCTAGCTGTTTGCCAAAGTGTATCCATTGATGCTTGCCATAGACTTTGTATATCTGACTCCGGCATGTCTGTCCTCCATATCTCCTCTGGCGCCAATAGGGAGCAATCCTTTACTCCCACCAACATCCAATACCATTTGGCTACCTGCTTCACGTAGCTTTGATCTCTCATTAACTCGCCCTCCTGCTCTGTTTCCAGTCCTAATTGCTGCTGACCATGTGACCACCTTGTTAGTTGGAAGTATTTAAACCTTGATAGTGAGAAATGTGTTCTTGCTGCTAATGTGTCCCATGATGTTAATAAGCTTTGTTCAAAAAGCTGTCCTTATTTTGTGAGACTGATTGCTAGTAAGGGCCTCACTAAGTCATCTGAAAGACACTTGGGAGTGCCCGGTGAATTCCAGATCGGGGCATTGCAAATATAGTAAGGTAGTCCCAGATCCGCTTAACTTGGACCCATAATTTACAGACTGCTAATAACACCTTAAACTTGATTTTCTTGAAAAATTTGGGGTGATAATATTTAAATAAGAAAGTTTCCTTCGTCCAGGAGATTCCTTCTCAAAACCTTTAAATGAGGGTTAATTATTTGCATATTGTCCATTAAAAGATGTCCTAGTATATTTTTAGAAAAAAAGCCCAGTGATACAATTGGAAATCAGGTAATGCTATCCCACCATCTATTTTCTTTTTACGCAATTTTTTCCAGGCTATTCGCACTGCTTTATTTTTCCATTCAAATCACCTTGTAGTTTTCTGAAGTCTTGAAGTGTTGTGGTAGGGTATTGAAAATAAAAGTACATTTGGGAGGATCATCATCTTGACCAAGTTTGCTCTGCCCAGAATCGACAGAGGTAGATACTTCCATGATTCCAATAACTTCTTAGACTCCAAATAGATTATATTAAAATGCATGAAAGTCATCTTATCCAAATCCTTAACTATTCTTACACCTAGATATATGATCTCTGGCTTCTCTAGTAGGGAATTCGCTGGACCGTTCCATGCCATGGTCTCAGTTTTATCCTTATTTACTAAATATCCAGAGATTTTCCCAAAAGCCTCTGTTATTCTCAATATAATAGGTAATGATACTCCCAATTAGATGTGTTGATTAACAAATCATCAGCATATAGAGCCGCATTTGTTTACCCAATTTAAATATCTAAAAGCAATAATTCCATTTTCTTACCGTATTATCCTAGCAAGGGGTTCTATATACAAATTAAAGAGTAGTGATGACAAAGGGCACCCCTGCCTGGTGCCTCGACCGATCATGATCTTCGATGAATGTGGCCAAATTACCACTAGCCTAGCCTTCCTGTGCATCGTATATTGATCGTATAGTTTTGAGAAAGTTGCTGCCTCAGTTGTTTTGTTCAATGACTTCATACAAATAAGGCCAGATGACACAATCAAATGCTTTGGCCGCATCAATCATTATGACATTTAGGGGGACCTGGTTATGGTAGCTATGTCGATTGTACTGATCAAATCATGTGTTAAGTCATGGAGTTGCCTGTGTTTCATAAAGCCCTTTTGGTTCTCATGAATAATATCGCCTAATACACTATTTAACCTTGTGGCTAATATTTGCATAAATATTTTATTATCACTGTTCAAGAGTGATATTGGTCTATTAGACCCACACTTCAAGGGGTCTTTATTGGGTTTTAAAATTAAAGTTATAACTGCCTCTTTCCATGAGGCTGGAAGAGGAGTATGTTGAACATAGATGCTATTCAATAACTTATTAAGGTGTGGAACCAACACTTCCTTTCAAACCTTATACAACTCATTGAGGATGTTATCACGACCTGCCACTTTTCCTCTTTTTAGATGGGCAATCGATTTCTCTATCCTTAGAGTGATAAATTGTTGGTTGAGAAATGATTGGTCACTGATATCTGCCCTTAAAAAGGGTCTTGCTGCAACCATGCATCCAATGTTATCCAGATAGCCTTTGTGTCTTCCGTGTATATGCCTTGGGAGAAGTCCCTAAATGCCCTCCCAATACTATAGTCATCTAAACATCGTTCTTGGGTGGCATCAATCTGCACCTCTTAGATCTCATTTCTTAACTGATCTTGCTTTGCCTTCCATGCAAGAAGTTTCCCACACCTTCCCCATATTCATAATGGGCCATTTTGCTGGCACCCCATCACTCTCGGCTCCTTGTCTCCAAGAACTCACCAACTGTTCTTTAGCCTCATTCAGCTTGCGCTGGAGCTAGGTTTTTAAGGTAGGATTGTGACACTCTGTAAGACTTTTCTGCACTCTATCAATTTTGACCTCATGTTCTCTTAACTCCCTTTTCTCTTCTTTCCTTCTGAATACAGCATAGCTTGTTACTCTCCCCCGGCAATATGCCTTAAAAGTATCCCTTACAATATGAGGTGCTGAAGACTCTCCATTGATTTAAAAAAACTCTGCCCATCCTTTTTTAAGGCACCTAGCACCTCTTGTTTGTCCAGATGTTTTCTATCTAAAGTCCATCTGTTCTCGGTTTGTTGATTTCCCATGGAAATTTCTAACCTACTGCCACATGTTCTGAAAGATTCTCTTGTTGATGCCTGACAGTAAGAGTGTTTTTACGCAATCTTACGTAAACAAGAAATAATCCTATTCTAGAGGCATGTGAGCACTTTTTATTCTGATATTTGAATTCTTTCCTGGAGCCGGCTTTAAGTCTCCAAATATCCAGTAAGCCAAGATTCTTGACAATCTGCTCTATACTATTTCTCATTTTTGGGGCATTAACTGTATGTTTTGTTGAAGATTTATCCAGGGCAGAATTCATCAAAATGTTAAAATCCCCCTCCCTGATAATATTGTGCTTAGCATCTAATAGGTGCCTATATAATTCATTAAGGGAGGAAGGATCATCCACATTAGGAACATAATATCCAACCAATGTATATTCTAGCTTGTCAATTTTAACATTGGCTATTACCCAACTGCCCCCTCGGTCTATCATAGCGCTCTCTATTTTAACAATTTGTTTTAAATAGTATGGCTACTCCTTTCACATTACATGATTGATTAGTGAAAATGAACTGTATTATCCACCTGTTTGATTTAAAAATGTCACCCCATTCCTCTTGTTGAACACGAGTCTCCTGTAATATTATTATGTAATTTTTGGAGAGTTTATTAATTCTAAAATCTTCCTCCTTCTCCTATGCACCCTGAGGCCATTTACATTCCAGGGTAATATTCTAATTCGCTGATTATACAAGTCGTATTTTTTCCTCGCCCTCCGCCTTCTGCTATGGTCGGCTAATGACATGTATGACGATCATCATTTATAATTATTTTTTCCCCTAATGCTCCCTACCCAGTGCTCATATTTACAAGTGAATGTGTATAACCCTAGATCTTTAACCCCATTCTCACCCACCCTGGGGGACCCTCCCTTAATCCAAACAGGGTAGCACATTGACCCCTGATGCTCCGACGCTCCAACTAATTTCTTATTTCTATTTTTGTGCATTACTCTGGCTAATTTGATTCTCAATTTCAGAGACCTGTCTGAAGTTGTACATTTTATTTCTCTACATTAATTTTAAGGTAACCAGGAATTTTAGCTGCTCCGTTTCCCCCAATCATTTCAAGCTTTGGATATATTTCCCAAGTTCCTACCTTCCCACTGACAATTTTGTGTTTCCCTTGCTATATCTGATCTAATAGTGTAGAACCAGTCTTCTTTTTGAAAACGTTTTACTTGGTGGGCAGCCAAGAGAATTGTCTCCATGATAACATAAGTACAGAAGTTTAGGAGAATTTTTCTTGGTTTGTCCCTTTTTGGATTCCGCCTAAAATGATCTCTATGCACTTTTTGTATATCCTGATCTAGGTCCCAGTTCGGCAGTTCCGGCATTGACTCTTTAAGAATGCTTATCACAAAGCTTTTCAGATTTCCCCCTTCCAGCCCTTCTGGAACATTTAACAACCTCAAGTTGTTTCGCCTAGAGTTGTTTTCTAGTGTCTCAAGCTTGTCTCTGATCTCCCTTTCATTGCTTTTTAGAGTTTGAATGTCCCCGTGGTTGGCCTTGACCTCCTCCTGCAGTGCCCCAATCACAGTCTCCATCGTTTTAGCCTTGCTGTGATTTCTGCCATTTTCGCATCTAGACTCTCACAAGATTCTTAAATTTTGGTTTGATTGTGTTCAGAGACCAAAATGTTTTCTTTAATCTCCTTTGAAAGTGAGATCAACATTTGACTCATATCTAAAGCCTGTATGTTTGTCATCTGATCACTGGGGGCTGCTATATTTTCAGAAGCGGTGAGTGTTAGGGGCTCCCCTGTACCTAAATCATCCTCCAACAGGGGAATGTATCTGTAGGATGTGGGGGAGATCAGTCACAACCACTCGCTGTATCTTCTGGGGCCCGGAGGGCCTTATCCTAGTCATAATCACTGTCGCTGTTTTGGGATCAGGAGACGGGTTGTTATTTAACGGCTCTGTTTATTTGATTATAAGAAATAAGACCTTAATGATGCTGTAACTCTAGTTTTCCCGAAAGGGTTTTTGTTATTTCTTAACACTTTCTCCTGTCTACCGATATTGTCTGATCGTTGTGTAGTGACCTTGGTTTGCACCTCCAATGGGGGGAAACTACTGTTGAGTTTAAGCCTTTTATCACTGTTTGATTCCCCCTCTTCTTGGGTTAATAGGAGCATGCACTCTATAATCTGTAGAGAGTATCTATTTTTTTTCCGTGCTCCAGCTTTAGTTCCAGAGTTAATCCCCTGGAAGTCAATGGCTGTATCAATGCTTGTTTGTTTCTTCCCTACTTCCTCATCCCTTTTCTTTGTATGCCTGAGTACCCTAAATTTTGAAGACCCTATTTCTTTATGGAGGGTCCTTGGCTGCCTTTCTTTGGGGACATATGATTATGGGGACTCCCACCCCCTTCTAAACACTGAGACTGAGAAATATGGTTTTGTATGAATTTTCCAGAAACTATGCTCCTCTCTCCTTCCAAATGTCTCCACCTCACAACCCCCCTTACCTCCTTCCAGTCCTATGTCTGCAGGTCCCGGCGCCTAAGACCGGTCTCTCTCGCAGCCCCAGCATCCTGTAAGCCCAAACGGGCCGCCACCTGCCAACCGCTCCACAGCTGACACACTGAGCACAGCAGAGGAGAGCCGGCCCAGGGAAAAACAGCCAAGCAGTCCCAAGAGGCGTCAGAGGTGCTGAGGTTGACACCAGCAGTGCCGGGAATAGAACAGGCCATTAACAAGAGGTATGTGCTGCTCGTAATTTGGAGATTTAATTTAGAAAACCTCTTGCGGAGAAATTAGGTAATCTGTGTCTTGAAGTCAATTTCGCACATTGGAGCACCGGAGCTCCTGACCGCGCTCGCTAGCTGGCCGCCATGCTTCCTTCCGAGGGCCTCAGGATGCTTGAATACCCATTCTCACTTGATAGTTTTCCCATTGTTTGATTGGAGGATATCCCCTACTGCCCTATTGGCCTTACTTGGATTTCTCACTATCAGAGCACCCTGTAGAGTCAGGTTAGGGGGGTTTGGGTCACTTTCCATTCTATTTTGGATCACTATGTCCTTCAGGAATGGCCAGAAGTGTAGCCCCACTAGCAAATAATTGATGCGACTAGCGTGGCCAGTTCAATTGAAAGTAGCTCTACCCTCTCTATCAGAGGATGTCTTTACATTATTTGCTGCTCCTAGATCACGACTAAAGGTTAATGATAATAATTGTGTTGCTCTTGTTGACCATATCACTACTGGGTGGTCTAGTTGTGGAATCCTCCTCCTATTATCAAGATCAGAAGTCAAATCTTGGGGAGCGACACCCAGTCACTCAAACATTGTATGATAGTCGCCCCCCTTTAAAAGATAACCATCAACAGGCAGGACTTTGAGTAAATTGCCTTTAGCACCAATGTCTCATAACTTTGATCTCCCAACTTGTTATAGACATTAAAGATGGGCAAGCTGAGGCCGGAGGGCAGAAATAAACTAATTGCCAAAATATCAGGGGAAGCAAAGGTGATTTGATATATTTTACAGTCTAGCATTGTCTTAACGCAGACTTTTATTCCTCCTGAGGGCCTCCCTTTACCAGAGTGTAGTGCATCAATAGAATACAATGTAAACCATTCCTCTATATAAGGGCACCACACCATGTTTCTTGGAAAAAAGAGGGCTTAGGTATTAACAAAGGTACCCCAATCAGTTTCCGACAACTTCCTACCAATCCCTGAGACATTCCAAGATCAAATATTTATGTCAACCAGAGCAACCTCAATTCTACTACTATCCTCCCCTAATCTCAGTGCCCTATTCACTTCTCTATGGGTGTAGGGCATCTCTTTGATCATATCAATTGTTTCTTTGAGAGTTCTAGGAGCACCCTTACTGTCACAATCATCAACGCCCAGGTCATTTGAGATGTCATCAGTGATATCATGAGTGATGTCACTGACCATGTCATGAGTGATGTAATATGTGATGTTATCAGCAGTGCATTGTGGGCGCACAAGTTATAGTTAGCTGAACTAACTATAACGGGGGAATTTCAATGGTTTTGTAGGAGTGAAATGCCTAACTAACTATAACGCCCCTGAAACCTATGGTTTTTTCAGTGAATCTATAAGGTAATTCATACCTATATCGTGCCGGAAACCTATGTATGGTTTACTGATTTTTAAAGGTTTTTTAAATGCTAATTTGTAACTATAACGTGCCTGAAACCTATGGTGTTTCCAGTTAATTTCTAAGGATTTTTAAATGCTAGTTTCTAACTATGTCTACAGAGGTTGAACAGGTGATGAAAGAAGAAAAAACACACCGAAAGAAGAAAAAGAAACACAGAAAGAAGCAACAGAAGTCCTCAAAGAAGAAGAAAGTGCAGGAAGAAGGAAGATGTGCAGAAAGAACAAACAGAGGAGCAGAAAGAGGCCTTGTTCCAAAATCATCCTGTACCCTCAACTTTTTTAGATGGGTACTGGTGGTAACTAACTCTGACTAACCAGTCCTAGAGCCAGTGCTATGCTAAAAGACACTTAGAATACAGTTAAAACACCTACGTACACTAGGGAACACTATTTGTTGGGGTACCCCTGTGATTACCATGGCCTCCTCTGTAAGACCGTAGTACATAATAGGCCAGGGGGATTAAAACTACCTCTTAAAAAGCGCCACAGGGCACATTTGCACACTGGTAAAGGGAGGGGGAGCTGAGCTGACGTGCAAACACGCCCTGTGCCCATTTTAATTTGGTGGATAAAGTCCCCTTGAATCCTGAGTGTCCCTTAGGTCCACGTAGCCCACCAGGTATCTCCAGTTTGCGCCACAGAGCTGCTTTGCAGAGAGGTGTAAAAAGGGGCACCGCCTGGACCACCTCTCTGCAATGCAGCGCAAGGGTGCTTACTGGAAGCACCTTGTGGACTAGTTGGCCCCCTTGGCCCTCAGGATTGAAGGTGAATTATTTCCGAACATAAAATGCGCCACAGAGCGTGTTTGCACATGTCACCTCAGGACTCATCCCCTCCCTTCACCACTGTGTAAACGCTCCCTGTGGCCATTTTAAGATGGGAGATTAAGTCCCCTTGAATCCTGAGGGCCCCTAGGGTCAAACTAGCCCACTAGGTACCTCCAGAAAGCGCCGTTGCAGAGAGGTGTAAAAAGGGGCACGTACTAGACAACCTCTCTGCAACACAGTGTAGTGGCACTTACTAGAAGCATCTGGTAGTCTAGTTGGCCCCAGGGACACTCAGGATTGAAGGGGAATTATATCCCCAACTTAAAATGCGCCACACAGCGTGTTTGCACAAGTCACCTCAGGCCCCGTCCCCTCCCTTCACCACTGTGTAAACGCGCCCTGTGGCCATTTTAAGGTGGGAGATTAAGTCCCCTTGAATCCTGAGGATCCCTAGACTCCATCTAGCCCACTAGGTACCTCCAGTAAGCTCCACAGAGCTGTGTTGCAGAGAGGTGTAGAAAGGGACACAGCCTGGACCACCTCTCTGCAATGCAGTGCAGTGGCACTTACTGGAAGCTCCTGGTGGACTAGTTAGCCCCCAGGGGTCCCCAGGAATGAAGGGGAATTATTTCCCCAACTTAAAATACACCACCAGGTACCTCCAGTATGCGCCAGAGAGCTGCGTTGCAGAGAGGTGTTCAGAGGCAACGCCCCTTTTTACAAGACTCCACAACGCAGTTCCGTGGCACTTACTAGAGGTACATGGTGGACTAGCTGGCCCCCAGGGACCCTCAGGATTGAAGAGGAATTAATTTATAAACTTAAAACGTGCCACAGGGCATGTTGTAAGTTTGGGGATTAACTCCCCTTGAATCCTGAGGGTCCCTGGGGTGCAACTAGCCCACCATGTACCTCCATCAAGCGCCACAGTCCTGAGTTGCAGAGAAGGGTAAAAAAGGGCGTGGCCTTAGAACACCTCTCTGCAACGCAGCTCCCTGGCGCATACTGGAGGTTCCTGGTGGGCTAGTTGGCCCCAGGAACCACCACTATTCAAGGGAAATTAGTTCCCCATCCGCGAGACACTGCAAACTGCAGTGTCCCAGGGTGGCCACCCCGGGACACTGCAGAAGCTGGCCCTGGGGGGGGTGGCGGTCCTGGGGCCGTGACATGGCTCCCTCCCAACCTTACGAAAGCCCCGGGGGGTGGTGGTCCCCGGGGCATGTGGGGGGCTTGAGCCCCCCACACAGGTTTTTTTTTTTAAATAAAAAAACAAAAGCCCCAGGAGCGGTTGCCCCGGGGCTGCGGGGGGCCGTGAGCCCCCCTGCAAAAAATTTCTTAAAGCCCCGGGGGGGCAGTCCCCGGGGCTTGGGGGGCCTTTGAGTTCTGTTTTTTTTTTTAAAACATCCATTTAGACACTTATTTACCCATTTGTTCTTCCATCGACCTTTATTCATATACATATATAAAAAATATTTATTTTTTCAGAAAGACATATTCACTGGATGGTGTCATCAGTGATGTCATCAGTGATGTCATTTGAGATATCATCAGTGATGGCATGAGTGATGTCACTGAGCATGTCATGAGTGATGTATTATGTGACGTCATCAGCAGTGCATTGCGGGCGCGCGAGTTATAGTTAGCTGAACTAACTATAACCGGGGGATTTCAATGGTTTTGTATGAGTGGAATGTCCAGCTAACTATAACATGTGTGAAACCTATGTTTTTTTCAGTGAATTTCGAAGGTTTTTTAAATGCTAATTCCTAACTATAACGTGGCTGAAACCTATGGCTTTTTTCAGTGAATTTCTAAGGTTTTTTAAATGCTAATTCCTAACTATAACGTGGCTGAAACCTATGGTTTTTTCAGTGAAACTCAAAGGTTTTGTAAATGATCATTTTTAAATGTATTCATTGTTATATTTTTTATACTGATTTACTAAATTGTTTTAAAGTATTTATTTTTAGATATTTTATTTTTTAAATTACATTACATATTTTTAATATAAATTGAAAAAAAAAATATTGAAATTGTAATATTTTTATTTTTTATTTTATATATTTTTCAATGTATATATATTTTATATAGGAGGCAATGATATCATATGGAAGGACATTCAAGTTACTGTAAGTATGGTTAAAATTACTTTTCAGGATCAGTAGTGGGCTGAAAGATGCAGCACTGAGGTCTTTTCTGATAACAGGTGAGTAAATCAGAATTCGTAGTTGAGCTGATTTTAGAGACATTTTTTAAAGTTCCAAAACTCCACACACAGAAGAATTTCCTACTGAAACCAGTCAATGTTAGCCTATGGAAGGAAATTCAAGTTACAGCAAATATGGATAGAATTACTTTTCAGGATCAGTAGTGGGCTGAAAGATGCAGCACTGAGGTCTCTCCTGATAACAGGTGAGTAAATCAGAACTCGTAGTTCGGCTGACTTTAGGGGAATTTTTTAAAGTTCCGAAACTCCACACTTAGAAGAATTTCCAAGTCAAACCAGTCATGTTAGCCTATGGAAGGAAATTCAAGTTACTGTAAGTATGGATAGAATTACTTTTCAGGATCAGTAGTGGGCTGAAAGATGCAGCACTGAGGTCTCTCCTGATAACAGGTGAGTAAATCGGAACTCGTAGTTCGGCTGACTTTAGAGGAATTTTTTAAAGTTTCAAAACTCCACACTTAGAAGAATTTCCAAGTCAAACCAGTCAATGTTAGCCTATGGAAGGAAATTCAAGTTACTGTAAGTATGGATAGAATTACTTTTCAGGATCAGTAGTGGGCTGAAAGATGCAGCACTGAGGTCTCTCCTGATAACAGGTGAGTAAATCGGAACTCGTAGTTCGGCTGACTTTAGAGGAATTGTTTAAAGTTACAAAACTCCACACTTAGAAGAATTTCCAAGTCAAACCAGTCAATGTTAGCCTATGGAAGGAAATTCAAGTTACTGTAAGTATGGATAGAATTACTTTTCAGGATCAGTAGTGGGCTGAAAGATGCAGCACTGAGGTCTCTCCTGATAACAGGTGAGTAAATCGGAACTCGTAGTTCGGCTGACTTTAGAGGAATTTTTTAAAGTTACAAAACTCCACACTTAGAAGAATTTCCAAGTCAAACCAGTCAATGTTAGCCTATGGAAGGAAATTCAAGTTACTGTAAATATGGTTAAATTACTTTTCAGGATGAGTGGTGGGCTGACAGATGCAGCACTGAGGTCTCTCCTGATTACAGGTGAGTAAATCAGAATTCGTAGTTTGGCCGATTTTAGAGGAATTTTTTAATGTTACAAAACTCCACGCTTAGAAGAATTTCCTACTGAAACCAGTCATTGTTAGACTATTGAAGGAAATTCAAGTTACTGTAAGTATAGTTAGAATTACTTTTCAGGATCTGTAGTGGGCTGTAAGATGCAGCACTAAGGTCTCTCCTGATAACAGGTGAGTAAATCAGAATTCGTAGTTCGGCTGATTTTAGAGGAATTTTTTTAAGGTCCAAAACTCTACACACAGAGGAATTTCCAAGTGAAACCAGTCAATGTTAGCCTATGGAAGGAAATTCAAGTTACTGTAAGTATGGTTAGAATTACTTTTTAGGATCAGTTGAGGCCTGAAAGATGCAGCACTGAGATGTCTCCTGATAAAAGGTGAGTAAATCGGAATTCGTAGTTCGACTGATTTTAGAGGAATTTTTTAAAGTTCCAAAACTCCACACTTAGAAGAATTTCCAAGTCAAACCAGTCAATGTTAGCCTATTGAAGGAAATTCAAGTTACTGTAAGTATGATTAGAATTACTTTTCAGGATCAGTGGTGGGCTGAAAGATGCAGCACTGAGGTCTCTCCTGATAACAGGTGACTAAATCAGAATTTGTAGTTCGGCTGATTTTAGAGGAATTTTTTTAAGTTCCAAAACTCCACACTTAAAAGAATTTCCAAGTCAAACCAGTCAATGTTAGCCTATTGAAGGAAATTCAAGTTACTGTAAGTATGGTTAGAAATACATTTCAGGATCAGTAGTGGGCTGTAAGATGCAGCACTGAGGTCTCTCCTGATAACTGGTGAGTAAATCGGAATTCGTAGTTTGGCTGATTTTAGAGGATTTTTTTTAAGTTCCAAAACTCCACATTTAGAAGAATTTCCAAGTCAAACCAGTCAATGTTAGCCTATGGAAGGAAAGTCAAGTTACTGTAAGTATGTCTAGAATTACTTTTCATGATCAGTGGTGGGCTGAAAGATGCAGCACTGAGGTCTCTCCTGATAACAGGTAAGTAAATCGGAATTCGTAGTTCGGCTGATTTTAGAGGAATATTTGTACATTTCAAAAATAGACAGAAACTTTTCTGGTGAAAACTACACAATAGATTCCTATGGAAGGAAGTACAAATTACTGGTAAGTACACTTAGATTTACTTTTCAGGGTCCGTACTGGGCTCAAAGATATAGCACTGAAGTCTCTTGTAATAACAGGTGAGTAAATCGGAATTCGTAGTTCGGCTGATTTTAGAGGAATATTTTGCTCAATAGTGAAGGAAGGCGGCGGGGCCTGAGGTGACATGTGCAAAAACGCCCTGCGGCGCGTTTCAAGTTGGGGAATTAATTCCTCTTCAATCCTGAGGTCCCCTGTGGGCCAACTAGCCCACCAGGTACCTCCATTATGCGCCAGGGAGCTGCGTTGCAGAGAGGTGTTCAGAGGCCATGCCCCCTTTTTACAACACTCTGCAATGCAGCTCCGTGGCACTTACTAGAGATACCTGTTGGGCTAGTTGCCCCTAGGGGACCTCTGGATTGAAGAGGAATTAATTCCCCAACTTAAAACGCTCCACAGGGCATGTTTGCAGACATATCACCTTAGGCCCCACCCCCTACCTTCACCACTGTGCAAACGTGCCCCGGAGTGCGTTCTAAGTTGGGGGATTAAGTCCCCTTACATACTGGGTGTCCCTGGGGACCGACTAGCCGACCAGGAACCTCCAGTATGCACCAGGGGGCTGCGTTGCAGAGATTGTAAAAAGAGGTGTGGCCTCATTACACCTCTCTGCAACGCAGCCCCCTGGCGTGTTTCCAGAGTGGGAACTAAATCCCCTTGAATACTGGGGGTCCCTGGGGGCCAACTAGCCCACCAGGAACCTCCAGTATGCGCCAGGGGGCTGCGTTGTAGAGAGGTGTAAAAAGGTGCGTGGCCTAATTACACCTCACTGCATCGCAGCTCCCTGGCGCGTTTCCAGAGGGGGAACTAAATCCCTTTGAATACTGGGGGTCCCTGGGGGCCAACTAGCCCACCATGAACCTCCAGTATGCGCCAGGGGCTGGGTTGCAGAGAGGGGTAAAAAGGGGCGTGGCCTCATTACACCTCTCTGCAACGCAGCCCCCTGGCGCGTTTCCAGACGGTGAACTAAATCCCCTTGAATACTGGGAGTCTCTGGGGGTCAACTAGCCCACCAGGAACCTCCAGAATGCACCAGGGGGCTGAGTTGCAGAGAGGTGTAATGAGGCCACGCCCCTTTTTACACCTCTCTGCAACACAGTGCCCTGGCGCATACTGGAGGTTCCTGGTGGGCCACTTGGCCCCCAGGGACCCCCAGTATTCAAGGGGAATTAATTCCCCCTCTGCAAACGCGCCAGGGGGCGAGTTTGCAGAGTGGTGCAGGGAATGGGCCTGGCCTCCTCCCCATCCCGTTTTTAAAAGAAAAATGTTGTTTTTAAGAAGGGGGGCTGTGTATCCACCTTTCTTTTTCTTTTTATTGGGCCCTGGGGACCCCATCCCCCAGGGCCTGACCCCCAAAAAGTATTATTTTTTTTTAACAGGCAGGGGGCCACGTTGCCCCCTCCCTTGGCTAATCCAGACCCCGGGGACCCCATTCCCCGGGGCATGCCACATTTTTTTTTTACTTTTAAGGAGGGGT
Source organism: Lissotriton helveticus (assembly GCF_964261635.1). Lineage (NCBI taxonomy): Eukaryota > Metazoa > Chordata > Amphibia > Caudata > Salamandridae > Lissotriton > Lissotriton helveticus. The sequence continues at coordinate 1,713,476,901 of NC_136059.1, forward strand.
GCTGCATAGCCCCCTCCTCAGGCCACTTAAGACTCCGGGGTCCCCATCCCCTGGGGCCGGCCTACATCTTTTTTTTTTTAATTTTATTATTTGGGGAGGGGGGCCGCATGGCCCCCCTCTTGGGCCACTTCTGGCCCCGGGGACCCCATCCCCCGGGGCCTGGACCTCTCCGTTGGGGACTGTGGGGGGTCCCCAAGACCCCCATGGTCCCTGCCGGCTCCCCGCATTCTGCGGGAGCCGGCATTGCTTTTCTGCTTGGGGAGCAGCAAACACGCTGCTCCCCATACAGAAAAGCAATCTGCTTTGTTTTTTGAAAGAGAGAGTAGGTTTCCTGCTCTCTCTTTCAAAAACCATAGCAAAGAGCAGTTTTCCAGGGGGTGGGCACCCCGGGACACTGCAGGAGCCGGCCCTGGGGGATGGTGGTCCCCAGGGCCATCACAGGCTCCAGGAGGGGGGCCTCGTAGCCCCCCTCCTATTATTTGCAAAGCCCCGGGGGGTGGTGGTCCCTGGGGCTGGGGGGTCCGTCACGGACCCCCCAATTTTAATATGTAGTACCCCGGAGAGGTGGCGGTCCCTGGGGCATGCGGGGGGGCTTTAGCCCCCAACACAGTTTTTTTAAATTACTTTAAAAAGAAGCCCTGGGGGCGGCGGTTCCTGGGGCTGCGGGGGGCCATTAGCCCCCCCATACTTCATATTAAAGCGCTGGGGGCGGTCCCCGGGGCTCTGGGGGGCCTTAGAGGCCCCCCATCATTATACAATTAGGCCCCGGGGGTGGCGGCTCCCTGGGGCTCTGGGGGGCCCTGAGCCCCCTCGCTATAATATGTACTTTGCCCCGGGGGGTGGCGGTCCCCGGGGCAGTGTGGGGGGATTGGGCCCCCCCACACTTTATTTGTCTAAAGCCCCCGTGATTTCGCCCCCCCGGGGGCTAATTTACATTAAATCGCGTGAGCCTCACTTTGTTTTTTTTTGTATCGGCAGGGTACATGTACCCTACGCGCATCCTGCGATTTTTAAAAAATATATATATATTTTTTGGGCCTTGGGTGTCCTTGTGGGACCCCCTGAGCAGGCCTAGGGGGTCAGGGTGTTTCTACCCTGCCTCCTTTTTGCGTTTTTTGCATTTTTCTTTCTTTTTTCTTGTGCCTCGGTTCTTGTGAGGGACTCGCCAATGTTAAGTTGCCACACACGAGCAAGAATGGTGGAGTTCTAGGATGAGACCTGGTGCAATCTCTCAACACTGTGATTGCAGGAGGTCACGACAGGTCACTACAGTTCGTGCTGAAAATGCTGAAGATTGAGTAGAAAATCTACTTCTGCAGCATAAAGAAGCAGCGATCTCTGGCACAGGACATGGTGCCATTCGCCCTGATTTTACAGTGCAGAAGAAGATCCTGGTGCAAAACATCAGCACGATCAGTGCGACGTGCCGAAATTCCCCCGCTCGCGGAACTCCAGGAGATTTTTAAGTAACTCTGTAATTAATTTATTGTGTTTTTAACAAATAATTCATGTTTCTTTTTATCGGAAAATGTATTGATTTGAGATGAACATACTTTTAAGGTTTTCTTCTAAATGAAATCGAATAAAGTAAACAAATTAATTAATTAAGTAACTCAGTGGAATTCCATGGAGCAAAACTCTGCGAATTCCACCCACCCCTTCAAATCTCCACAAAACTTTGCAAACCTATTCTTCCTTCTACATTGGCAGATGATGTGAAGTTTCACTGTAATTGGTCAAGGCAGGTCTAAAGATAAAAAGGGTGTCCCAAAACAAGTTTTCCACCAATGCATTTTCCTTAGACTTTTGTATCTCATGTAACACAAATGCAGCTGAATGAATTTACATGAAATTTGGCAGGATTAGACATTGTGGTAGGAAGATGATCCTTTTGGATAGTATAGGTAAGTAGGGTAAGTTTCTTTTAAGTTAGAAGGCATTTTAACATAGTGATATCTGTAGATGTGGTATCTTTGGTCAATTTTGCTGTATTTCCAGCATTTCACTGAAAAACTGTGCTACATAGCGATGAAAAGTCTCTATGTGATTGGCTAATGACTTCCTTTACAAAACTTAAAGCCAGCTATGTTGTTTTTAGGTACACTTTGCCTGTGTTCAGCTGTAGGTAAGGAGTAGGTTTGATATTTTTCCTCTACCTATTACCACTTTACTAAAATGGTAATAGGTAGGTAAAGATATTTATATGTTTCTATATACTTGAAATAAAATGTATGTTTTGAGTATCATGGTACTGCCTCAGGAGTATCGCAGTACCAAAAAAATATATATATATATTAGATAATTAATAAAAACACAAATTTACAAATATAGTGTACTACAGTGTATTTTCCATTTTAATGTACCTCAGTCTTTAGGACAAAGTCTATGGAGTAGCATGGTAATACCTACACATTTCTACGCTTTTTAAAATTATCAGTTCTATCTAAACTGCTGTAAAAATATATAGAAAAGTAGAAATACAATTCTCTACCTAATAGCACTTTAATCAAGTGGTAAAAGGTAGGGAACAACAATTAAACCTAGTATGTACCTAGCTCTAAAACCCTAAGCCAGAATACTGTGAAATGCAGAATGCAGACAAAAAGTACTGAAAATTAGATGGCTGTATTTTATTTGGTAGACACAGCCCTTAGCCAATCTCATACTGCTTTATCAGGGACATGTACCATGGTATACAGCAAACGTATCATAACAATGATAACTTTAAAACTACTCAGACTATTCACACATGCTAGCAAAAATTACCATTTACACTAAACAATATATTTTCCTGCCCCATTACATCTACATCTGTTAACACACCTTCACGCTACGTCTGTTTCAATTACCATAATCCACTATACTACACTGCGCTCTATGCCACTATACTGTATGCCACTCTACTCTACCACTCTGCCATACATTGTGGCATCAGAAAATATATGATTTGCAATGTCATAAGTATTATTGTAAGACATATTATTTCAGATGGTATATCTGATATATTATAAAAGGGTATAAGCAGTGCATGAAGAAGGCGTGAGTTATAATTAGTGCAGTGTGGCTACCGATTTGAATACACTGTGTATATAGGTGTGCTAGCTATAATAACTTGAAGATATTACATAATTTATATATTAAAGGTATACGTTTAGAAATTTAAATTGTTGTGTACTTTAACTTTTTTTGTAGATAAAGAATAAATACATTTGTATAAATCTAAAGGTGGTGTGTAAATTATACATTTCATATATAACAATAACCAAATCATTTATAATGTTTGGGTATTTTAAGTATGGTTTGTAAAGAAATACTAACTACAGTTCACTTAACTATATCAAAGGTTTCTTTGGTTTTTCATTGAAGATAGATAGATAGGTATATAGATAGATAGATAGATAGATAGATAGATAGATAGATAGATAGATAGATAGATAGATAGATAGATAGATAGATAGATAGATAGATAGATAGATAGATAGATAGATAGATAGATCTTCACAATAACATGGTAATAATTGTTCTGGACATAATCTTATAGTACAGTGATATTTTAAAACTCACGATTATGGTTCGACCATAAAGTTGTGTCAGGTATACAACATCTAGGCACAATCTAAACGTTTTAGTTTAAAAAAAACAGCAAGTGATATTGCAATTATTCAATTACCACCCAAATTCATGGGTTCTTCTTTTGGGGTCAATTACACCCCTTCATCATGTGGCCTATTAACCACTATAGCATATATAGCACTTACAGGAAAGAGTAGTTTAGTGTTGAGAGGACATTTCACAGCATGTCGGGTTGATAAAATATTAATGTGGGTAAAGTGTTACTGACAAATGTGACGTGTGCATTGTTGTATTGTGAATACATTATACATTGCAATTGACATACTATATATAGGAAAAATACAAGACATTCACTTGCAGAATTCAACCTTTGAGAGCTGTAGTCACAAGCAGTCTTGCGAGTCATTGAGAACGACAGGCCATCTGGAATACTTCATGGAAGAAACAATACTTTGCAAGGTTTCGTCTTTGAGAGGCTAAGAAGCCAAGCAGTGCTTAAGTGACATTATTCCTATACCCCATTCCCTTCCCCTTTACAGTAGCGCTTGCTGCCCCTGAGTGGAAAGTAGTGCCATGGTTGCTGAAGTAGTGACAGCAAATCTTCCATGCTGAAGTTCTTTACCCACTGAAGGGAAAATAAAAGTGAATCCACCATGTCATCATGCACACCTACTGAACGAAGTGGAATACAAAGTTCTAGTCTTTTGCTACTCAGGGGGGGGGAATCATGGTACACTTGAAACTCAGCATAAATTGAAGCAAATCACCACTATACTTACAAACGGTCCAATTGTGGTAGCGAGGAGGAACCAAAGAGACTGCTATATGCTTTTCTACAGAAGCAATGTGGCGTACAACCTCCCTACACTCTTTTACCAGGCACGTGAACAAAGCAAAATGGAATTAAAGTGGAGACTGTGACAGCAATCAAGACTCCCTGGAAGCTGTGTAAAGTGGTGAGCAGTGAGAAACCAACTGTTGGTAAGGAGTAGCTGAAGCAGCGCACTCAGAGAGGTGCATTGCTGTTGGGTAAATTGCCTCCGAGTCTACGGCTCATTTTATGGGATTAAGGGAAGCAGAGCAGAGAGAAATGGTGGGAGCTGGAAGTTAGAGATTGGTACCTCAACACTGGTCTTACCTCATTGAGTATTCACTTCAAGATTTGGATTCTCATTTAGTAAAGGACAGTAATAGTGCTCTAGCAATGCTCCTAACATCAATTATTTGTCAACAAAGCTGCATTACTCATTTACAGCATAGCCATGGTCCATAGCAAACTTCACTCAATTCTACCACCAGATGGGAACGCCTTCGACTGTTCAAAGAAGTCAGAGAACGTCTGTTCATCAGTCTCCTTAGCTTTTACCAGTAGTGAAGGATATGATCAATTTCCCAGTTGGATCACCACTAGAAAGGAATTGAAAAAGGTGATGTGTGAGCCGCAATAGAGTCAGGAGACTTGTGGTTCAATATGGAGACACCATTCTGATCACTATCTTAATTTTCAGAAATTCTAAACATTCTATTTTCACGAAACTGTTTGTTTTCTGTTTTGTGTTCCCAGTTTGTAACACTTGTTCACCAACATTGGGACTTCTTAGTAACATTTGTCATGTTGTACCTTTGGACAAACTGGACTTCAGTTATTCTCATTTGCCCCTCTTGATATTGCATGCACTTATCATGGGTGATAAATTAGTGTGGATCTTGCTCCCTGGTGATGCCCTTTGTATCACATCTTCCGTCTGTGTCAGGTTGAAGAAAAATCGTGAAAAATCTATCATACTCAAATAAGCCCCTCTTTACCATTTTTATCCACCTATCTAAGAAGACCTAAAAAGGCCTATCTGGGATATGAGAGCAAATGACGGATGCATCTTGCGCCAGAAACAATCTCTACCCTCGTCATAAACTTCCGAGATATAACTTTGGGGCATAGTAGCAAGGAATAGCGATATTTATCGCAAAATGCGCTTAGCAATTTTTTTTATCGTTGCCTATCGCTGGATATGTTAGCAGAGAAAACATGCTATTAGCAACATTTTTCTCCATTGTGCTAAAATATCCAGTGATAGCGCGAAATCCAGCGATATTCACGCATTAACGCCAATGGGGACTTGACCTGAATATCCACCTCCCATTGGATAAACTGGTAAGTCATGTTTTTAGCAGGCGTTAGATTATAGGAATAATCACGCTTAGCGCGATTTGTTTTATCGCTTTGCCTGCCTTGCTAATAGGCGATAGCTGTGTTAGCAACTGCTTTCAGTCACTAACAGTTTGGGTACACACACTTTGCATGTCATTAGCGATAAATATCGCTGACATGCAAAGCCGGGCCCCAAATCGGTCGCTATCACCTAAAAGCTGTCGCTAACCGCTGTTAGTGACAGCTTGCTGATAGGGTGATAAAAATATCGCCGCTTTAGAGGCAAAAAGTGCAGCTAAAGCGGCGATACGGCCCTTGCTAATATGCCCCTTTGTTATTTCTCTAGACCTCCAAGGTGTCGAATCAGCTTTGGAAATCTGTAGACATCTACGCAAAGAAACTCAAATAGCATGCGGAATTCTCTGATTCCCACACCGAATTCTGCATGTCTCACTCATTTACCCCCAAACTTTGGCAGGTTTGAGTTTTTGAAATATAGCCAAGGAAACCACGGGGTGTGATGTTTATTACACCTGGAAATTACCCAATGCAGAGAACGCAGCAGTCCACCGACTTCCGATTCCTGCATAAACATGAATTTGTACAGGGATTGGAATTTTCCTCCATATTCGTAATCGGGTCTATCTGATGATGAACCTCTTCAAAAGCGTGTCAGATGCCGAAGATTCTGGAAGCCATGGGAACATCTTTCAGGATGAAAGCATCGTTCAAAGGTCTTTCAATGCCTATGCTTTCTTTTTTTGCATTTGCAGATCTCTCACGCACTGAATGAAAAGTAGAATCATACGTCATTGCAGGAGTGGTTATTGGCACTATTGTCAATGTGGACTCTTCACAACACCATGCATCAATAAGGTAGTCTTCAATCTCACGCATAGACTTGCGCTCTTCCATATTAATCTGTTGCTCATTTAGGATGTACAAATAAAATATATACATGGTAATTCAACAACCGCTCATGATACTATTTACTCACCTTTAAAGTTTTGTGGTAAAACCGCATCCATTACAAGATTGTACTACTTAATGGAGAATAAACCATGCCACATTAGTACAAACAAAAAGCTGGCGACAATTCTGTAGCTGAAAATGTAAAGAAATGTGGCAAGAATGACTCTACACATTATACACTCGCTATGTCCATCTCTAAAGGTAATAAACACATCTGGTGCTTTACTCTGAATGTTCTACTCTTACCTAAATAGGTAGTTAGCCAATGCAGGTAACAAAGATTGCGAGTTTCTGACTGGAGCAGCAGGCCTTATATATTCTTTTCTGCACCCTAGTTGTTGGCCAGCACTTGTAATGACATATTTACATTGAAAAAAGTCTCATGTCATATATCAATAAAGTCCCAACAGAGGTTCTTCCAAACATAGGTGCCTATTAACAAAAATCTAACGCAGTACAGCACAACAAGTCACCTTGCTGCACTGGACTGTGTAACAGGGAAAGGGTTGGAATTTAAAGCAATATGGCGCATTCCTGTCTTTTCCCCTGCACTGGAGGCCTTTTGCAGCTTAGCGCTAAAGCAGGTACCTTTGCAAGGGTGAATATGTTGGACGCAGAATTGTTTTTGTACAGGAAGAAACACCTTCCTGCGAAAAAAAACTATACTGAGAGGCATATATACATAGAAAGAGGAAGTATCATGAAGAAATAAAGATATTTCTCCTTGTTATGCCTCTCCCGGGAAGGCATATCTTTTTGGTGCATTCCCATGTCTACGAATTCTGGTAAATCTTGGAATGCATCACAAACCATGGGAGTTGCGTGGGAACACCCACCCAATGCCCATGGAATGCCTCCCTTGCACAGAGTAAGGGAACACATCAATGTGCGCTTCGTTTGTTTGCGTGGCCTCCTAAATCTCACTTAAGGTTTGCGTTACGCAAGAACATGTTGCGTGGTGCAAATGTGATGCAAACCAACTCTTAAATAGGCCCTAAAGTACGTTGGCCCATATGTGCCAAGGTGAGGTCACAAGTCAGTTAGTGTTTCTTTCTCACTGGCTGGTTTGCGACCTCACCATGATTTTGCACTGCACCTGATCTACTAATTCATCTCAGTGCCAGTTGCACATTCACATGCCATGAATGTATGAGCCAGAAATATTTTCACAAACGTGGCTGCAAATGCAGGAATGGATGTACAGAAACAACAACAGACCTCAAACACTGGATTTGCTACCACTGATTTCCAACATCATTTTAAAGCAGCCCCTGTCCCTAAAAAGGATGAGTCGATTTAAATAAAATGTCAGCCTAAATGAGTGATACTGAGGGTGGCAGTCAGCAGTTCTCTGCACTACTGTCTGCTTTGCAAATTTCTAGCAGCCATCATTAATAACCAATAACTTCCCCTCAGGTACTGCTTCGACTATGAAAAGGTGGTAACAGATTAATGGTTAACAACACAATTGCGGTCCTAGGCCATTAATATATTGCATATCAAATCACAAATTATAGGGTGGCACCCTCTTGCGCACAACTCCTTTCTTTTGCAGTTCATTGCGGGTCACAATTTGCACTTTACTATTTGACAAGGCATTTCTGAAACGCAATGTGACTTTTGTAAATTTCGAACTGTAGTTTTGTGGTGGCAAAGCCTGTGAAGTTGCTAATCTCAGGCTTTGCAGCCACAGACTGGTGTTGTACATCAGGCCCCATATTTTGTAGAGTTTTGTGATAAGTTTGCGCTCTAAATTCAATATTAATTCATTCATTCATATATGTTGCTGCAGAATAAGGGGGCAACAATACCTTTGTTCCTTTTGTTGAGACTCAGAACACCTTCTCAAGGAACTTCCACTGGCATGGAATGAGTTAATACAAGCTGGTCACATTATTGTCTAATGTATGCGTTATCTTTTTCTCTGCTCCTTTTGAAGAACATCTTACTACAGGGCAGGTCATCATCAAACTTTAAAGCCTAGCTCCGTATATCATATTTTAAATCCATAGATCTGCACTGACCCCCCTTTGGTTGCTGACACACATCCTGTGGGTGTCTCAGACCTGCCAGCCTCGTCTTTATCCGCCTTTCCGCTTTGCACTACAAACTGTAGCTGCATTGCCAAGGCACTGACATTGAAAAGAGCACGTTGGCAAAACGGCATGCTGACAGACAGCTCTGTAACTAAGGGATACTTGAAGTACAATGGATGCTGTCTGTCAGACCAATGTTAGCTTGAAAAAACAAGATGAAAACGAGGAACTTGTGCTTGAATTGATGCATATCCGGTGCTTTAAAATGAGTACAAAAACAGGTAACTCAGAAATACACACTGTAGAAAAACCCTGTATGCTTTATTTAAGGGGCTGCAAATATCTTCAGGAAGGTAAAGTGTAACTTTTGGGTTAAACTCTTAGGGGTATATTCACAAGAACGTGTGCTAAAAATCACCAAAAAATGCTAAGGCACCTTTACACATCTCAGCCTATCACGGGATAATAACCCAGTGTTAACGTGGAATTCACAACAAGGCGGTAGCATGTGATAGTCTGCTGAAACTGTGGCCAATGTCTGTGATACAACCACCTTGACGGAGAAAAAAATGCAAACCTCAACGGAAAAAAACATGCGTTGGGCCAAAGCGCGATGAGGAAATCAGCGCTAAGCAGCGCCAGGCCTGCAATACACAAATGGCAGGCCAAGGACAAGGAGAAGGAGAAGACGAAGTTCAGTCCGCAGGAAAACTGGATCCTGATTACGGTGGTGATGGAACACCATCAAAAACTGTTCATCACCTCCAACGTGTCATTGGGAACCAAAAAATGGGATATTGCGGAACTACGTGGATGAGGTGAATGCCATCGGAGAGCACAAGAGGTCAATGGACAAGGCCAAAAGGCGATGGATTGACAACAAGCAAAAGACCAAGGAAAAACTCGCAGCTAACCAGAAGGCAGCAATGCAGACTGGAGGTGGGAGCCCAGGGCCACAGCGTGTGCTGGATGACATGGAGGAGCTATTGTCGACAGTCATCAGTGTGGAGACTGTGGCGGAGTCGGGGGAAAGGACACTGCTCGACACTACACAACACAACCTCAACAGGGTGAGTGACCACCAGGTACTGGGGGGATGGGTGGAGAGGGCCAAAATGGAACACATGCACAATCAAGCAGAGCACACTGCACACGCACAATGACTCGGGTCATGGCCCTGATCTACACACTGTCACAATGTACAATGCCATGCCTTCTGTATGTCAACATGTACCATGCGGCTACATACATTTGGACACATTGCTTTGGCACAGCAGTCCCAGCCACTCTTCACTGATGATGAGGAGGATACCACCAGCATTGACAGTCAAGCCCTACAACACATTATGGACATTGTCCGTAACTCACCTCCAGGATCAGGGTAGCCCAGCTGCATTGAGGAGACCCTACCCACTACCCAAACCACCCCAGCAGGAGGCACCCACAGCCCCAGAGTCACCCAAGACCCGCAGGAACAAACCATGGCCTTCCAACACTGTGTGCTGGAGGGCCAGAGGGAGACGGATGAGCAGGTGTGGGAGGGGTTTGGCCTCATGGCTACCAAATTGAATGCCATCCGTGGGTGTCTAGGTCCCAACTCCAGTCCCTAACGGACACCCACGGTCCACTCCATGGTCTCCAACGAGCCCTGACTGACATCGCTGGAGTCATGACGCGGAGAGAAGAACACCTGCCCGCTCAGACTGGCTCCAGCGATTCCAACCGTGAGCTGGCACACATGCAGAGGCTCATGGCGGACATGGTGCGGATGGAGGCAGAAAGGATGGCAGCCACCGCTGCACATCAGCGAAATGTAGCTGGGATCTACCATGCCCTGCAGATCCTCATCATGGCATTTCTGCCACAAGGTGTGGTGTTGATGAGTGCTGCTGCCCCCACACCATCCACATCTCCGCCCCCTGGTGTGTCAGTGCCTCACAGTGCGGCAGGCATATCCACTCCAGCACCTGATGTGTCACTGCCACACAGTGTGGCCGACAATCCTCCTCTGGCCCCTGATGTGTCAGTGGCACACAGTGTCACAGCCGGTACTGCAACACCCACAGGTGGGGCAGAGCACGCATTTGAGGATGAGGACGTGGAGGGCATTGTGTTCAGAAGGAGGTACTAGCATTCATTTCTGCTACCTGGCCTGTTTCTGCTTGGTGCCGCACATGACCTAATAACGTTCAACTGACCGCCGATACACGCCGCTGCACTCACCTTGGACCACGACATGGACTGCCATATCCTGTTTTGATGACCAATGACACAGCGACCAGACTGCGGACTGTCCCCTTCCTCTTTCGCAGTATTTGTCATCCCCGCATGGACTCTGGCTAGCCCTCCCCGGGCCCATGTTTTGTGGTGTGCTTGGCATGGCCCTGTAGGCTCCAGCTGCAAAACTCCACTGTATGTGCAATAAACATCCAGTGACGCACTGCTGTGTTATGTCTTTCATCATTCATGTATGAATGTGTGGATGAATGTAGGGACAGTGATTTCCCTCAATGATGCTCATCTAGTGGGATGCCAGTCACCGTATGCTACATTGCCTATTGTGTTCCGGGTGCCATGGACACACGCATTCGTCACTTCCTTGTCCGGACATGGATTGAACCACGCCCAGAGCCCCCGAGTCATTGTAGCAAGCCCTGCGCTGGTCCGGCGTACGCCAGGCCAGACCACTCCGCTAACGTTCCAAGGGGGGTCCCACATAGCTACCTGTCGCAGGGGTACTCACTGGTGGTGTGCAGGTCACTAGTCTAGTTGTCAGCATTTCATGGCCACCACGTGGTGCTGACTGGCGTTGCACAGGGTTAGTGGCACATGTAATTGCTGAGTGGGTGTGCAGCCTGCGATGATGATGTGTGCACTGATGTGGTCTCTGCCATTGATGAGCCGCGGGGCGGGCTGGCGTGATGTGGACCATACCATGGTGGCGCGACCAGAGCCTGGAGCTCACATGCCCAGTGGTGTGCCTACTGATGGACACACCGGTGGCAGCAGGTGAACAGTGGGGCCTGTGTGCGCAGGGGCAGAGGGGTCTATCTCTCTCTCTCCCTTCCTTTCCTTCTCTCTCTCGCACTCTCTCTCCCTTGCCTCTCGCTCTCTCCCTTCCCTCTCTCTCTCACTCTCTCTCCTTTCTCTCTCTTTCTCACACTCTCTCTCCCTTCCCTCTCTCTCTCTCTCTCACTCTTTCTCCCTTCCCTTTCTCTCTCTCACTATCACACTATCTCTCCCTTCCCTATCTCTCTCTCTCTTTCCCTCTCTCTCTTTCTCTCTCTCTCTCTCTCCCTTCCTTTCCTTCCCCCTCTTTCTCTCTATGGCTCACTTTCCTTCTCTGTTTCTCTGTGTCTCGCTCCTTTGATGTGCGCATGACACACGTACTGATTTTGTGCTTTCTTTTCCAGGCTATGACATCGAGATTGTCCCTGATGGACCCGACAGGAGTCTTCCGCATTGCTGTTTTGTGTTGTGTTTCAATACAATTTTTGGTTGTTACTTCAGTGCTGTGTGACTGTTTCTCGTTTTTCTGGCCACACATGTGTCTATTTATTTTTGCATTGTGCGTCCTCATGTGTGTGTTGTGGCTCTTGTGTCGTGCACGGTATGTGAATGGCCGGGGGTGGGGCTGGAGGTGGTGGTGGGGGATGTTGTGGCCCTCATGGTTATCAGAGCTGCATGATCATTGTCTCCGTGGCATCTGTGGGTCTTCAGGTGTGGCTCTTGGCTGGGCTTCCTTTCCTGCTGTGGGTAGTCATCCTGCTTAGCACCAGCAAAAGGCAGGTGTTAAATCCCTGGTGCTACTGTGGCTTATCGCCTGTTTTTGTTTTGCATCGCAGATCTGGCAGTTCCTTATGAAAGTGGTGTTGTGCTTTTTTGGTGTTTTTTTGCACGGGAAAGCCTACTCTGCATCTTATTAGGGTTAGATGATGGTGTACACCATGGAGATACATTTTGGGGCAGTTATAGCGGGAATATAGGCTATGTCTGCAGTTTGCACCAGCTTGTGAATGGGGTGTTAAATTTCTCTCCACTTTTGATGCGTTAAGGTGGGAATAAATCGGATATAAGTCCTTGTGAATATCCCCCTTAGTGAGTTTCCTGCCTAAAGTTAGTGATAGCATGCATAAGACAACATCCTCAAATCTTAGGTCAAGCTGTTGCAAAAGAGTGAGTGGCCATTTAAATTGGAGGAGCCAGATGTAACAAGATTTGATTTTCAAAAAACTGTTGCAAATTGTGCACTTTATAATAATTATTTATTATGGACTACTTTTACACTTCGGAAAATATCCTACTCCCTCAAAGCTACCACTTTGATTCACATAGGGAAAGGGGACAAAGCGAGACCACTTCCTCTTTGTGAATCAGTTATAACCCCAAATTGGGAGTCAGTAACTGATCAATGGTTTGCAACTAAGATTGCAGTCATTAACATTTGATACATAACATATACAGTTTAAATTTTGGATGAAGGCTCCTTTCATGCATTGTCCAAATTGCTATTCAGGATGGGTTGATAAATTAATTTTGAGAATCATTTAATAAGTACATAAGAAAAATGCATTTTGTGGTCACTAACCCTCTGATTTTGCAAACTAAAGTGTTTGCAAATGCAAAATCCCTTAACATATCTGGCCCAATGAGTTGCATGGTTATGCAGAGAAAGGTGCACTGCAACTAGGCACTGGAAATTTTGCTGTATGCCTCATCAAAGCTTGATCCCACCACACATTAAATAGTGCACCGTGAAATCTTGCAATCAGTGTACTCATGGGTAGAAAAACCACTAAGACCCTTATTACCAATGGCTCATCCTTTTCTGATCCCTGTGCAAACTGTGGTTTTCACAGGAATCTGGAGAAGAAGGGCCATATTGATTAAATGGTTGCATTCTTTTTGCACCACGCAACAGGGATTCAGGTGCAGCACAATGCTTTAGTGTGATTTGTGAAACCACAAAAGTGGCTTGATAAATCCAGAGTAACACAACGCAAATCATTGCGTTGTGTTACTCTGCCTTAGGGAGGCATTCCATGAGTGATGAATGAGTGTTCCCATGCAACACCCCTGGATTTTGGTGCGTTTCCGGATTTACAATAACTGGTAGGCCTGGGAATGTGCCAAAAGTGATTCAGAACTGTGCGACAAGAACTATGGGAATTCCCTACCGACAGTCAGCCAAACCTTAATTAAAAGCCCTGCATTGGCTGCCCATTTGGGAGAGAGTCCACTTCAAATGGCTTTATATTACTCACAAATTCCTTAGAGGAAATGGACCGAAGATCATCTCCCCCCTAGCCAAATTATATCAAGCCAACAGGCCTTTACGATCGGATGAATTGCACTTGGCTTGTGTACCAAGGATCAAAAGAGCCAGAAGCGGAGGTCGGCTTTTTGTCCTACAATGCCACCAAGCTTTGGCACTCCCTCCCACTTCAGCTGCGAAAGGAAACTAACCATCTGAACTTTTGCAAGCTGTTGAAAACCTGGCTTTTTCCAAGTCCCAGAAGCTTCTTGCAGTCCTTAGCACTGGGTTGCCCATGGGTAGCCATGCGCTTTATAAATGCTACTACAATTCTATTCGATTCTCTTCTATTCTAAAAGTACTACGCCTCCCCAGGTGAGGTGTAACGAGGAGAAATATATTTCTGAAGTGCCTATAGAAACATGAAAATGCTGCAGGGGATAGTTTTTGTGCAGGAAGGTGCCCTTCTTGCACTAAAACAATCCTGCTAGGCAGCTCATTAATCGCCAACACTGGAAAAAGACAAAAATGTGCCCTATTATGTTAAATGTGCTGCACTCCTTCCCTTTCCCTGTCACCCAGTGCCTTGTTGGTAAATGTGCCCCCTAATTGTGTGATAGTTACCACGGGCAGAATGCAGCACACTTAGAAAGAGGAAAAAACAAGGGGAAACAACGATACTTCTTGTCAAAGACATACTATTCTGATGCATCCCCAGGTCCACCAGTATTGGTTAACCCAGGAATACTTCAGAACACATAGGTGGATGCGCAGGAACACCCACTCTCCACCCATGTAACACCCCCACCAAAGTAATGCAAGGCAGAGACTTGCACTGCCATATGTTACACCGTACTTACCAAGCCATGCAAGGTCACTCAAAGAGACCTTGAGTGTCTTGGTACATATTATTCCAGGTTTAGTGTTCCCCTGCGTCTACTTGAGTGGTGCAAGGATGATGCAAAACCTTAATAAATCTGAGCCCCCATGCCTTGCAATTTTCCCCAGGTAAATTGTGACAGGTGAAACCTGGTGAATTTTACCAGGGGAAAATGGCGAGCAAAATACTAATACATGGGGATGTTTGTGTGCAAATTATTCGTGATAAGTTTACTGCAATTCGCAAGTTTGGCATTTGAACGCAGATACAGCAGATTTCTACGAGTAAAGTTTTGTCATGACTTTCCAGAGAACTTTCAGTGTCAAGCTTACAATTGGCAGATGTATGATGTAGAAAAGCACGCAGCAACATTAGTAATAGTAAGCCACGCTCACTTGTAATATCACATGAAATGAAATACTGATCACAGTAACGGTTGCCAGTTGTATAATTAATCATGGCTCCAGCTCATTGATAGGCCTACTGAATAGATGGAATGTTTATCTGACCCTTTCCACGACTAGTCCAAGTATGACAGCAAACACTGCAGCAGACAGAGAAACGCCACGGACACGCATGAACACGTAATTATAAAATGAATAATGCATTCCGGCTTGCAATTTGTAACTTACGCGCAAAGCGAAACGTTGATTATTTCCAGGAATATAGCTGCAGAAAAGTAATTCCAGAAAAACAATCAAACCACAAAATCAAATAACATTAGAAGATTGCTTCTGTGCGAGATGCAGGTTGTAACTGGATTAACGGTTTCAATTAGCAGAATAGCATCTCTGATTCTTGGCAGGAGGAAATTGTTTCATGTGAGCAGAGATCATGGATGATATCGAAAGCCGAACAGTTATATCATGCATTGGCAATGCCAGTTAGCCTTGCCTGGTTGCAAAGGAAATGAATGACTTGAGAATGTACCAGATCTTTTCCATTTCTTTTATTAGTAATAGTTTGCACGTTATTTTATTTATTTAGACTTCTTACCTTTTACGCACTAAACAAATTGGAATTGCCAATGCTTGTTATACTTATAGCCTACTCAACATCTGACAGAATCCTTGTTCAGAACATCCACACAAATACGGTTGCAGTACTAACTAACTTCTATATTCAGTAACTAAAAAAGGTAAGCCTTAAAAACTCTGGGGCATATTTATAAGAGCTACGAGTCATGCTTGGTCCACGCAACGTGGTACATGCATAAAGCAAACTTCTAAGGGCCATATGTATCAAGGAACCATTTTGCAAATTTGTTATAGCGATTTTTAAGAAATCGCTATTTCAGAATCGCAAATTGGTATGTATCAAGAAAAATGCAATTTTTTAGCGATTTCTAGATATTTCTTAATTGCCAATTCGCAAATTGCAAATTCGCAATTAAGGAATACTTTCCCATTCATCTCTATGGGCCAGGAGGACCATAGGAAGGAATGGGAATTTTCTCTCAATTTGCGATTCGCAATTTGCTAATCACAAATTGAGAATCATTTCAAGGGTGCAGGGGTGTCCAAAGGACACCCTGTTGCACCCCTGAAATAAGCATTGGTGCACATGTGGTACACATATATGCCCTAAGGGCATGTATGTGCGGCACATGGCACTTTGAAAATTGCAAAAATGTGCATTTTTCAAGGAATTCGCAACTTACCACCAACTAGAAGTTGGTGGTAATTTGCGATTCCTTAAGGCCATTTAGCACATTTTTTTGCCTTCTTACATTGCATTTAAGGAATCGCAAAATTTGCGATTCCTTAAATGCAATCGCAAAATAAGGAATCGCAAATTTTGCGATTCCTTATTTTGCATCGGAGTTTCCTTCATACATATCATTTTGCTAATTCGCATTTGCAATGGCCGAAATTCTGCGAATTTCGCCCTTTGCGAATGCGAATTTCAATGATACATATGGCCCTAAGTCATATTTTTGACGCATTGGAAAGCCACTTGCGTGGCTTTGAATGGCTTCAAAATAGGGAGTAATGTAATTAGCACAGATTGCTGCATGGCATGGCTCTGCGAAAGGGAGTTGTTCCATGGGTGTTTTGCTGGGTGTTCCCTTACACCTCCCATGGGTTCTGATGCATTCCCCCATTTACCAAAACGTGGCTTCTAGAAAGGCGGGGCTGGCATCGGAGGCTTTGCAGTGTTGCGGCTGTGGGAAGGACTAGCATACTGCAACAAGCTGGTTCTTTGCTGTCCATGGGGGTTGTAGTTTAAGTTTCCCCCGTGATTCATGAGAGGGGTATGCTCAAGTAGATCACGCTGGCTCTCCCCTCCCTCAACAAACGTAGGAAATGCCATATTGCACTCAGTAGATCGGCATGTATGCTTATTACATGCTGTTGATTTTCAAGGGCAGTAAATGTGAACAAAGGGGCATATTATCAAGAACGGGCGTTTCATTATCGCCGCTTTTATCGGCAGGAAACTGCTAATAAAGCGGCGATAATGTGCTTGATAATATGCTCTATGAATTCCAATCGAAGCCCACGTTAGATGTGAAGACAATATGTGTATAACGATTTCATCGTATGTATCGATCTGAAGGTAATAAAATGGTTACGCGGGGAGGGCCCCCTCCCCATGCACACGAAGATGGGTTGAAATTTTAATAGGGGCACCGAAAGGGCACGCACAAATTAACCCATCATGTGGGGACTCTGCCTTGATTGGAGCAAGCATTAGGAAATGCTGTGTGTGTTTGGACACATTTATGTACAAACAGGATTCGGCAATATCAATAGCACCGGCTTGGGAAGAAATGTGCATTTCGTGCCATTGCTTCAGCATCCCTTAAGTAACCATGAATGCCCTATTTCACTCCACTTTATACTCTGTACCTTCCTTAGGTAACCATGAAGGCGCTATTACACTCCCTGTATACTCCAGGTCCATTCTTTAATTTGTGGGGCACGCACACAGAGAGTTCACGTTAGGGGGACAGGTACATGGTATGCTGTTGAAGAAATAAGCCTGTTCTGTAATGAAAGTAATTGATTGCTTTCCCCTCTCATCGGACACAGTGGGTTAGCCATGGGCATTTCACTTTGTTGGCAACACTTCTCATAAGGGTCCAAGATGGGGGGATGGCACTTGCCCTTCCCCTTCAAAGGCTTCATTTTCGGGTCATATCAATGGCATTGACACAGGTGATGCTGGGTAAAGCATTTAATCTCTTGCAGAAATATATGAAGAGGTCCCCTTGTAGGCAGCTGGTGCTATGCTAGGCACCCTCACTGTAAACGTAATTTCAATGTTCCTCATGTAACGCAACTGATGCTAGGCTAAATGCTCTCAGTTGAAAGTTTGATGGTAATGCAACTGGTGCTATCCTAGGCACTCTCATTGAATGTCTGATTTCAATGGTCTTTACGTAATACAATGGATGATGTGCTAGGCTCTCACAATAGAACGTTTGTGCAAGGACCATTAACAGTTACATTTATTTTTGGCCAGTTCACAAGAAACACAAGATATATATTCAGCATATAACTGTTACTCTTATGGTTGCTCCATGAACTAACCTTTGCTGAAGCGAGCACCGCTTTGCTTGCTAAAAGGATTTATGACAGCTGAATTGGCTCGCTCGAATCCTCATTCTACATTGGGTGGCATGCCTTACTGAGGGACTTACGCTTAGAAAGTTACAGCAGTTTATCACAAGGTGAGGTCACTCAAGTATATTAGCAACACTTATGATGTCAAAGCAGTACATCCCAAGCACTTGTTGTCACACCTTCAAGAGTATCTCTGCACGTGTGTGCGGTTGCACATATGATTTAGGGGTCTGTGTCAAAAAGCATCTAGGCACGCTTCGCAGGTACCCTTATGATTTAGAAGTGCATTATGTCACGCAGTATACATGTAGGCGTTGTATGCCGGCGGTTGATCACACGGGTTCTATACAGCCTTGTACTCATACACTTATGCACAATAATGTAGTGTCTCACTCAGTACCTCTGCACCCAGGTGCCTGTGCACTTGTGCATTGTGCCTGAGCACTTATACAGTGAGATATCCGTCTGAGGTCACACATTACCGACGTCCTTGGGCATGCTATTCCTGTGTTGTGTCGCACTGTACCTAGTCCCCTTGGGGCCTGTGTACATTTGGTGCATTTCGATGCCTATGTTGTCAGACAGTACCTGTGTACCATTGGGCATGTTCAATTTTGCACTGGGTACAGGGTAGTATCACGCAGTATCGATGCATCCATTGGCCGGCACATTAGGTGTCAGGGTTGTGTCGCAACATTACCTATGCACCCTAGGCTGGGGGGTAAGGGTGAAAAGGGGGGGGTACAGTCTCACGAAGTAACGCTGACTTGTGAAATGTATTTTCACCTAAAGGCAAAAGCACTAGTCATTTGTGTTTGATTTCCATTTATGTATGGCTGGATCCATGACTGATACCTGGGAAGTGCCTACACACCGCAAAGACTGCAAGATGTGGACAGCCAGGGGGACTGGTAGATCCGGAACGTGAGTGGCAAGCGACAGCATCGGGGGGAGAAGGACTCAAGAGGTGTCAACATGCATGGGTGAGACTGTGCGGCCCATGCACTATATTGGTTGTGAATAGGGTGTCAACCGTTGGTTGTTGCCAGCCGTGGTATTTTTAGCAACACGCTGCTTTACAGGTGTATACCTTGCCAGCTTGACCAAACCCAGGGGTAACAGGTAGATGCAACATCTCAACACCCCTTGTCATGCAACGGTATTCTGTCATTACCGCGCCCGTGCTCATAGGTGCCATCGTAGTGGACACTGCGCGGGGTTGGGATGCTCCGTAGTAGGGGGATAGGCTTACGCAGAGCCTAGCACAGTCCATAGTAGTCGGGTGTAGGTTGTTCACGTATTCCATGAATATACTTATGGGAAATCTTGGGGCCTGTGGGGACACTCCCTGGGTAGCCTCCCAATGGTGCAGTTGCACCGGCAATGAGTATCATTGTCTGGGGCGACGTGTCTCTCTGGCGCATCTGGATGCTATCATTTGGGGCCATTTAGTGGCTCCAAGGCGATATGTCAATTTCCTCTGAGTCAGCCAGCCCTGGCATTACTATCCTGCAGTTAGGAGAGGAATGACTAGGAGGGGAGGGGAAGTGAGTCTGTGATGGAATTGAGCCACTCGGTAAAACAACATGTGACAAATTGGTGAGGCTATCTAGTGTTTCACACCTGCAGACTATAGCCCTTGGGTGCATCTGGGGGAGTCGTGCTTCTTAAAAAGGCGGTGCCCATTTGTCCAAATTAGGGAATGAAATCTGCATGGAGAATCTTCTGGCATAGTTAGATAAGTATAGGGACAGGACATGACCTTTCTGTGAGCTCTTGGGGGGCCTGAAAGTCAGTCAACTATGCAGGCCTGTGGTGGTAAGGTCATGATTGAGGAGCAGTAAATTTAAGGTCCTTAGAGGGCAGTGCCATTCTTGAATGGGGTCGCCTAAGGGGGAGGGAAAAGTGGTTTCTCATAGAACTCCAGGGACAGTTACAGCCGGTTGGCTGGATGGGTGCGGGGGAGTGAGAGACACGCTTTTCTGGTAGGCTGCTTGGCCACCCCGCACGTGCACAATGGTGCAAGTAAACAGCACATAACCGCAAGGGCCCCATTATGGAGATAATTTACAGGGCATATGGGGGTGTCCTAGGGGGAAGTACCCTCACGGGGAACTGACGACCCAGCACGTGTGCACTTCGTTTGGAGTGAGGGGATAATTTGAGGATCTGGCACCAGTTATTGACCTTGCCGTAGGCTCACAGTAGGGATACGCAGAAAATGAAATGTTATTTTATGATTATTGATTCTGGTATCTCTAGATTCGGATAGGAATACCTTTGTGTTAGAGATATGTTAAGGTTAGCCATCTGACATCTGCACCTATCAATGTATTCAATGTAAGGTAATGGTTTTCTGCGTAGTGTGTAAATATTGTATATTAATTTTGTTTTAATAATTTTATTTAAATAAATACAGCCGGGGGTTGACGACCCCCTAATCCAACACCTTCTCATGTTATTCTCTAGATATTGACAGGGAAGGAGGGGGTCTAGGTAGTACCTGGCCATATAGAAAGGCGAAGCCGCCATCGGCCACGCCGAAGGTATGACGGTCGTGCCGACCCCCGACGACCATACAGGGACGGGCCTGTCACGACTCGCACACACCCTGATCAAGCGTACGTGAAACCCCCCACCCCCCAACGGCCCGTATAAGTGTCACGTTTTAGGAGTTTAGTGATGGACTACGTCTCCCAGAATGCCTGCTGTGTAGTCCTTCTTCTTTCTTCCTTTCCGCTATGCTCCTGCTTTCTATATCTGTCCCTCTGACTAAGCCCTCGGTGCTTGTCTTCTGTGGTGTTGCCCTTCTCTAGTGCCTTATTGGATTTTGAAACTTGCAAAGCAGAGTGTTATTTGACTCTGCCTCGGATTTACTCTCGTCATCTGGAGCCCGGTGTGGAGCAGCGTTAGGAATCTGATTCTTCGCCTGCTGACTTCACGGTGTTTAGTGACCTTTGCCCCCCCCATCTTGGATTTGCGCTGTGAGAGCCATGATAGTAGCTCTCTAGGTACAGCGTTCGTGATGCATATCGACCCTTGACCTCATCTGGAGCCGCGCTGGAAAAGAAGAGCGCTACCTTTGAGAGGCTTCTCTCTGTTTATTTAATATTTGGTTCTTGGCACTTATTTTTGGAATCAACATTTTTGCAGCACGTTTTGGCTTTCCTCATCTTGTGAAGAGGCTCGGATGTACTCCTAGTGAATCGCTACTGAAGCAAGAAGTATTGACTCCAAGTGATATTCTGGGATTTCAAGACCCGTGTAGCTAAGCAGAAAGAGACTGCATTCAGGAAGCAGCTTTTCTTTCATATGACTTTATAGCCAAACAACTTTTAGCTTTCCAGAACCGTAGTTCTTGAATAGCTCCTGTTTCTTTGCATTTACATTATTTTTACCTTTTTGTGCCTTTTTCTACTGGAATGCTTGTGGCAGATTTCCTAAGTAAGTGATTACACACACATATATATATATATATATAACCAGTATCGCAGTAAGGGGGGGAGTGCATTTATGTGTGTTTCTTGTGTCTCTCTGCAGGAACCTGAACACAGATCTAATGTATGGTGTCTCTCCTGTCGCCGCGCTCTGTAGATGGTTTCTGGCTGCCAGTCCTTTATGTTTTATTTCTCCACTTTTCCCCTTCCCTGGGGGAGGTCCTCATAGGGAGTATTCATGTCTATGACTCACTTGAGGCGCCGTTCCTAGGGAGGAGAGAAATTAGCAACTACATCGCTCCTGCTGTACCTGATGCTTAAGGTTAGTCAATCTGCCTTAATTTGTGACAGAGTGACAAGCCTACGTATAAATACGGCCTGAGCGATGGATACCAATACTGTCCTGACATCTGTGTTAGACGCTCTTACAGCTTTAAGGGTGGAAGTAGACGCAGTCAGAGGGGAGAATCACGAAATGAGAAACGAAATGAGTACCCTTAGGCGTGAGGTTGCTGGGATAGCTCGGTCCAGTCCCACCGGTTCTAGAGGAGCCCATTATATCAGGGAAGCTACATTATTACCCCCAGTGCAAACTCATTCTTCCTTAACTCCAGGAGCGCAAAGTCCCCCCACCATTCAGGATATTCAACCAGTGCAATTACCCTTGGCTCCACCAGAAAGGTTTTTAGGGGATCCTAAGAAATTCGGTACATTTCTGGGACAGTGCAAGCTGCACTTCATGTGCAAACCCACTGTCTTTCCCGACGATCATTCAAAGACGGCATTCATGTTGTCATATTTGGGAGGTAACGCAGCAAGTTGGTCATTACCCTTGATCGATAGAAATGATCCGGTACTAACTAATTTTGATGAGTTTTGTGAGGAAATGCGCAAATTATTTGACCAAAAGGCTCACATGCTTTCCCTAGATAGGGAGCTTATCACGCTCAAACAGGGATCACAAGACCTTTTGTCCTGCATAACTAATTTCAACCGTCTTGTTGGTGAAACTGATTGGCCATCCGAAAAGAGAGTCTCCTTGTTCTACCAAGGATTGAGGGGAGAGTTAAAGCACGTTCTGGCCCAGGTGGTGAATATGCCTTCTTCTTGTGAAGAGCTAATTGATCTTACAGTCCAGTTGGATCACAGATTGCAGGAACGCAAAGGTGACAAACATCAATATGAGATGCGGTTTCCGATATCTAGGCCGAGAGCTGTGTTGGAGGGTGCCTCATTGTCTGACACTACCGAACCTATGCAGATCGGCGGAGTAAGGGGTCCTTTAAGTCCTGAGGAACGAACTCGAAGACGCAATCAGAAACTCTGCATGTACTGTGGGAAGTCTGGACATTTCATCAAAGACTGCAAATCTAAAACTAAAGGCCCACGACATATTCCAGCAGTTGATTATGTCTCTAGTGCTTCGGGAAACGAGAATGCTCAAACAAGCCAGAGACCCCTTGTTTGAGCCAAAACGTGGAGAAAGAGGTCTATCACGCAGTAGCAAATACGATGCAACCGTCTGTGCCGCATATGAACTTGTGTGTCACCATAAAATGGCCAGGAGAAACACCCGTGATGGTACACGCAATGCTGGATTCCGGAGCTACGGGCAATTTTATAGACCTACAATACGCTAGAAGACTGGGAGTTCCATGCATACAGAAGGAAACGCCTGAAGCCGTGAAAGCTGTGGATGGTTCAGACCTGACATCGGGGCCGGTGTGTTATCATACCCGCCAATTAGTCATGCAAGTAGGACAAAACCTTTACGAGCACATTACCTTTGATTTAATCGATGCTCCTCAGTTTAAGCTGATTTTGGGGATGCCGTGGTTAACACAACACGATCCTGTGGTTAAATGGGCAGCCCGCACGATCATGCTCAGCTCGGACTACTGTGCTGATCATTGTACCCTTCAATTCATACATGAGGAAATCCGGATGGAAACCCCTGCAAACACGCTAGCAAGCGGAGTGAGAACATTGAGTGTCAACGCTGTCACTACCTTACCAGAGGTCTATAGAAGGTACCAGGATGTCTTCAGTGAGAAAGAAGCCAGCAAGTTACCCCCACACAGGGAATACGACTGTGTAATCGAGTTGGAACCAGGAGCTAGTATTCCCTGTAGCAGGATTTACGCCCTAACTGAGGCAGAGAACACCTATCTTCAACAATATCTGAAGAGGCTATTGGAAAAAGGATTCATACGTCCCTCTACATCCCCTGCATCGTCTCCTCTGTTTTTCATCCCTAAGAAGGAGGGAGGATTGCGCGCCTGCATTGACTATAGAGCCATCAATAGGGTAACCAGAAAGAACAGGTACCCTCTCCCTCTGATACCGGTCCTGTTAGATCAGTTGAAAGACGCAAGGATTTACACTAAGCTTGACCTGCGGGGTGCGTATCATCTGGTGAGAGTCCGCCGTGGAGACGAGTGGAAGACAGCTTTCCGCACCAAATACGGGCTTTATGAGTACCAGGTCATGCCCTTTGGCCTGTGGAACGCCCCTGCGGCATTTCAGTTCTTTATAGATGAGGTGTTGAGGGGCTTGCTGGACGTCTCATGCATCGTCTATATCGACGACATTTTGATTTACTCTCCCACTCCAGAAGCCCATGTGAAGCACGTGATGGAAGTACTGGAACGGCTGCAGCAACATGAACTATATGCCAAACTGGAGAAATGCTTGTTCCACACAACCGAAGTGGAGGTCCTGGGATACGTTATCGGCCCGAATGGTTTCCTTGAGTGGACATATGGGAGCACTAAAAACGTTCCAGACCACTTCCAGACACTTTTGGTGGGAGACGATGCGGAAGGACATTGAAGAGTACATTACCAGATGCCCCATATGTACTCAAGCTAAGGCCCAGCACCAACGAAGCAGTGGATTACTCCGTCCCATACCGGTACCTTCTGCACCATGGCATACGGTATCCATGGATTTTATCGTGGAAATGCCTCTCAGTTTCGGCAACAACACTATACTAGTGGTGATAGACCATCTAACTAAAATGGGTCACTTTATTGCCTTGACTAAGTTGCCCACATCAGAAGAATTGGGCATAGTCTTCTTGCAGAACGTGGTCCGGTTGCACGGTGTTCCCTCTGTTCTCATTACGGATAGAGGAACACAGTTCACTTCCAAGTTTTGGAGGGCTATCTGCGACATCATGAAAATCGATGCTCGTTTGTCAACAAGCTATCATCCCTAGACAGACGGCAAAACAGAGAGACTGAATCATACGTTGGAGCAGTATTTGAGGTGTTTTACCCTCCAGCAGGATGAGGAGTGGAGAACGTTGTTGTGGATGGAGGAATTCGCCTACAATAACATTACTCATTCTTCTTTGGGATGTTCGCCCTTCTTTTGCCTTAATGGGTATCACCCCAATTCACTGCCTTTTGAACAACCAAGTCTTTCTTCCCATCCTACTATCCAACAACACCATGCTCACCTTCTCTCTGTTTTGCAGGATGCCAAAGAGCATCTGGCGGCAGCCAGAAACCGCGACAAAATACAGGCCGAAAAAAGGAGAACTCATGAGCCGGCATACTCAGTGGGT
Source organism: Lissotriton helveticus (assembly GCF_964261635.1). Classification (NCBI taxonomy): domain Eukaryota; kingdom Metazoa; phylum Chordata; class Amphibia; order Caudata; family Salamandridae; genus Lissotriton; species Lissotriton helveticus. The sequence continues at coordinate 1,713,502,342 of NC_136059.1, forward strand.
GATAAGGTATGGTTGAGTACCAGACACCTGAGATTTAAGGGGAATACACGTTTACAACCGTAGTTCGTTGGGCCATATCCCATAGTTGCGATGGTTAATCCTGTAGCCATGAAGTTGAGACTTCCTACATCGTGGCACATCCACCCTGTGTTCCATGTGTCCCTATTGAAGCCATATGTGAAGAGTACCAGGGCTGTAGTGAGGCCTCGTCCTGTGGAGATTGAGGGGGATGTTGAGTATGAGGTGAAGGCTGTTCTTGATTCTAGGAAAGTGAGGGGTGTCTTGCAGTATCTAATCAACTGGAAGGGGTGTGGGCCAGAGGAACGCTCTTGGGAACCGCTCGCTAATCTACACTGTCCTGGGCTTTTGAGGCGTTTCCACTCCTTGTACCCTTCTAAGCCTGGTGGACCACCGAGACGTCGGTCGTTGAGAAGGGGTTCTGTCACGTTTTAGGAGTTTAGTGATGACTACAGCTCCCAGAATGCCTGCTGTGTAGTCCTTCTTCTTTCTTTCTATCCGCTATGCTCCTGCTTTCTATATCTGTCCCTCTGACTAAGCCCTCGGTGCTTGTCACCTGTGGTGTTGCCCTTCTCTAGTGCCTTATTGGATTTTGAAACTCGCAAAGCAGAGTGTTGTTTGACTCTGCCTCGGATTTACTCTCGTGATCTGGAGCCCGGTGTGGAGCAGCGTTAGGAATCTGATTCTTCGCCTGCTGACTTCACGGTGTTTAGTGACCTTTGCCCCCCCCCCATCTTGGATTTGCGCTGTGAGAGCCATGATAGTAGCTCTCTAGGTACAGCGTTCGTGATGCATATTGACCCTTGACCTCATCTGGAGCCGTGCTGGAAAAGAAGAGCGCTACCTTTGAGAGGCTTCTCTCTGTTTATTTAATATTTGGTTCTTGGCACTTATTTTTGGAATCAACATTTTTGCAGCACGTTTTGGCTTTCCTCATCTTGTGAAGAGGCTCGGATGTACTCCTAGTGAATCGCTACTGAAGCAAGAAGTATTGACTCCAAGTGATATTCTGGGATTTCAAGACCCGTGTAGCTAAGCAGAAAGAGACTGCATTCAGGAAGCTAAGTAGCTTTTTTTTCATATGACTTTATAGCCAAACAACTTTTAGCTTTCCCGAACTGTAGTTCTTGAATAGCTTCTGTTTCTTTGCATTTACGTTATTTTTACCTTTTTGTGCCTTTTTCTACTGGAATGCTTGTGGCAGATTTCCTAAGTAAGTTATTACACACACATATATATATATATAACCAGTATCGCAGTAAGGGGGGGAGTGCATTTATGTGTGTTTCTTGTGTCTCTCTGCAGGAACCAGAACACAGATCTAACGTATGGTGTCTCTCCTGTCGCCGCGCTCTGTAGATGGTTTCTGGCTGCCAGTCCTTTATGTTTTATTTCTCCACTTTTCCCCTTCCCTGGGGGAGGTCCTCATAGGGAGTATTCATGTCTATGACTCACTTGAGGCGCCGTTCCTAGGGAGGAGAGAAATTAGCAACTACATCGCTCCTGCTGTACCTGATGCTTAAGGTTAGTCAATCTGCCTTAATTTGTGACAATAAGTCACCCGCACCAACAAATACGATCCGCACACACCCCGATCAAGCGTACAGGAACCCCCCCACCCCCCAACGGCCCGTAGAAGTCACCCGCACCAACAATTACGAACCGCACACACCCCGATCAAGCCTACATGAACCCCCCACCCCCCAACGGCCCGTATAAGTCACCCGCACCTACAAGTATGACCCGCACCCACCCCAATCAAGTGTACAAGAACCTCCCACCCCCCAATGGCCCATATAAGTCACCCGCACCAACCAATACCAACCGCACACACCCCGATCAAGCCTACGCGAACACCCCCACTCACCAACGGCCCGTATAAGTCACCCGCACCAACCAATACCAACCGCACACATCCCGATTAAGCCTACGCCTACCCCCCCATCCCCCAACGGCCCGTATAAGTCACCCGCACCAACAAATAAGACCTGCACACACCCCGATCAAGCCTACGCGAACCTCCCCTACCCCCCAACGGCCCGTATAAGTCACCCGCACCTACAAGTATGACCCGCACACACCCCAATCAAGCATACACGAACCCCCCCACCCCCCAACGGCCCATATAAGTCACCCGCACCAACCAATACCAACACACTCACCCCGATCGAGACTACGCGAACCCCCCACCCCCCAACGGCCCGTATAAGTCACCCTCACCAACAAATAAGACCCACACACCCCCGATCAAGCCTACGCGAATCCCCCTACCCCCCAACGGCCTGTTTAAGTCACCCGCACCTACAAGTACGACCCGCACACACCCCAATCAAGCGTACACGAACCCCCTCACCCCCCAATGGCCCGTATAAGTCACCCGCATCAACCAATACCAACCGCACACACCCCGATCAAGCGTATGCGAACCCCTCAACGGCCTGTATAATTCACCCACACCAACAAATACAACCCGCACACACCCCGATCAAGCGTACATGAACCCCCCAACGGCCCGTATAAGTCACCCGCACCAACAAATACAACCCGCACACACTCCGATCAAGTGTACACAAACCCCCCCAACCCCCAACGGCCCGTATAAGTCACCCGCACCAACAAATACGAACTGTACACACTCCAACCAAGCGTACACGAACCCCCCACCCCCCAACGGCCCGTATAAGTCACCCGCACCAACAAATGCGACCTGCACACACCCCGATCAAGCCTACGCCAACCCCCCACCCCCCAACGGCCCGTATAAGTCACCCGCACCAACAAATATGACCCTCACACACCCCGATCAAGCCTACGCGAACCCCCCCACCCCCCCCCAGCGGCCCGTATAAGACACCCGCACCAACAAATATGACCCGCACACACCCCGATCAAGCCTACGCGAACCGCCCCACCCCCCAACGGCCCGTATAAGTCACCCGCACCAACAAATACGACCCACACACATAACAATTATAAAGCGCACGTGAACCCCAAAACCAGCACAAGGAGTTCGCAAACGAGTCGCACAACAACACAAAACATGTCTCCTGTGTACACACCATTGGGAAACAATGTCCTGACCATATACAAACAGGCAAACAGAGGGCCCAAGTAACACCCACCCCATATAACACACCCACCACTAATACAAAATAAGCCACACCCACAAATTGACCAATAAAAGGGTCCACACATACAACCCATCATCCTTTGCAACGTACCTATTTGCAAAAAGAAGACACTGCCAGGACATCAACAACTGCACCCATTAACCCTCACACATACACCCTATCTCATCTACACCCACAACACCCCCTTCACAATCAGACCCACACACCCCCATCCATACACACCATCACCCCCTCAATCACATACACCCCACACCATGACTACACCAAAGAATCCAAAGTTCACTAACCCGGAGACGGAGGTCCTTCCAGATGAAGTCATCAGAGTGGAGCCACAGCTGTTTGGCGCATTGGTCAGACAGACCAGCGTCTCCTGTGGGAGAGGATCGAAGACCGCGTCAATGCTGTTGCACCCATCAAGCGCACCAGGCAGGAATGTCAGGCCAGGTGGTATGATCTGTGGAGGATGGTCAAGAAGAAGATGGACCAGGACTACACCTGTGCACACCACACTGGAGGTGGTGGTCCCTGCAGACCTCCACAATACCAGCCCTGGGAGGAGAAAGTCATGGCCCTGCTACCAGCGGTGGGAGTTCACGGAATACAAGGAGCCGTTGAGCCTGGTGAGTATACAAACAACTCATGTAATATGGGGGGACTCCCACCAGTGCCCAACAGTATGGGGGTGGGGTGGATATGAGTCCCAGCAGTGCCCAACGGTATGGGGGTGGGTGGCCATGAGTCCCAGCAGTGCCCAACAGTATGGGGGTGGGTGGCCATGAGTCCCAGCAGTGCCCAACAGTATGGGGGTGGGTGGCCATGAGTCCCAGCAGTGCCCAACGGTATGGGGGTGGGTGGCCATGAGTCCCAGCAGTGCCCAACAGTATGGGGGTGGGTGGCCATGAGTCCCAGCAGTGCCCAACAGTATGGGGGTGGGGTGGATATGAGTCCCAGCAGTGCCCAACGGTATGGGGGTGGGGTGGATATGAGTCCCAGCAGTGCCCAACGGTATGGGGGTGATTGTAAGGGGGAGAGTGATAGTGTGGAAGGTGTACGATAGGAGGCTGCCCTCATCCCATATGTCCCAGGTACACACCCAAGCACCATGCCCAATGCACAGGGAGTGGGAAATTACGCACAAGATAGTAAACAATGGGCCCTGGTGTAGGCAGCACAAGGCCCTCCTGTGACCAGTGCAAACTCAAACACTAGGACAAGGTCAGACATCCTGTGCAGGAACCCACAACCACAATCATGGCAGCATGCTTCATGAGGGCACAGCCAAACCGCGAAGGATGGATGCTTGCAAATCACACTCAAACAACTAGCATGGCCTGTCACACATACCCCTTACAGAAACATATACCCTGGGGAAAGGCAATGGAGTGCAACACTGTCACAATTGTCATGTAACAACAAAACAATCACTGATATGATTACGCATCCAAATTTAACATGCACAGTGCTGATTCTCAAGACCATGGTGACTCTCACACAATGCACTTGACCCATCTCATGAACATTGTGGATGCACTAAAGTTGCACCATGGACTTGGATATTGACAAGGTGATGCGTCTTGGAGAAGTGCCACGTTCTAAAGCCATGAGCCATAAGTGGGTGTACAGGTCCAGGGGGGTTGGCATCTTTGGCCTTCATGGAACAGCAACACCTATCAAAAGATGCTGAATTGAATCAGAACAATTCTGCTCTGTCTCTTACATTAACATGCTACATCTAAACCCTGTGCATGCTTGACACTTGCATAAAGATCGACACTGTATTGTGAATATTGCATCAAACAGAGCACTGCTGTATCTGTGTCGTGCCGGCAACACAAGCCACAGCAATGGCTGTGTCAGTCATTCTCAAGAAAATGGAACATGGCTAATACCCCTGAGCACATGTTAATTTGATCCCACTACATACACATACACAAGTGAACAATGACAACAATATAAAGCAGGTAGAACTGTGATGCTGACAATGGAGAACAAAAAAATATGTGTCATGATAGTGCATTAACAATGTCTGTCTCTCACACCCACAGGGCAACGTGTGGAAACCACCCCCAACCAAGGGGGAGAAGGATTCCAGTCCCAGGCTTAGCAGGACCCTGACCCCACCGACAGCGACGCCTCACAACACACCGTGGATGACCCCAATCAACCTGGCCCTTCTGGATCCCAAACCCCTACAGCAACTGGATCAGATACATCTGTGCCAACCACCAGACCCATTCCCACCACATCCCAGCAGACAGGTTAGAGCCCTGCCCATGATCCACCAGAGAGCCAGTCTGAAAATGAGGGACATCCTTCGGCGGGCACCCTGGAGGTGGCAGACTACATCCACCCTGCTAACACTCGGGGGTTCCGTCGATCCGATGTGCCCACAAGTGCAGGCCGTGCTCATGTGGGTCAGGGTGGTGGGAGTGGCGCAATTCTGGCCAGAAAGCTGCAGGCACCGGTATGTCTCAACTGAGTACCACCCTGGAGGCATACCGGCGGGACACCAGGGAGGTCAGCCAGGTAGTGGAGGCCCTCAACCAACTGAAACAACAGCAGGCCAAGCAACATGCCAGGCAAGAATGATGTCATGGACGGGTGGAGGCAACACTGGCTGAGCTCTTGACGGTGCATCGGGATATAAGCCAATCTCTCCATCAGATGTCTGCCAACATGCAGCACCCTCCCTGTGTCACCAGGCCATAAACGGCAAGGCAAAGTTCTACTCCAGCCACAGGGAGGGAGGAGGAGGAGGAACAGTCTGACGGAGCGTCCCATGCATCGTCAAGGCATGCATGTGAGGGTCAACTAAGGAAGGTGGGTCGTCCACGGCGAAGACGTTGAGAGGCAATGGGCCATGCACGACTCCCAGGTCACCTGCCTGGCATATTGCCCTTGGGTGCAACAGCATCACCTATTTGACTCTCCCACATGGACTTGATGGTCACAGTCTGCCCAATGATGCCACGCACTGTGGCCTGGACTCTGTTGACAGAAACTGTAAGGCATCTCATCTCCAGCTGTGAACTTTGGATTTCCCCATTTTTGTACAGCACCTACTCACGTTTCCTGCACAAGATCACCAGATAAATCTAAGAAACATCATACGCATTGGTGTAGTAATCTTGTACCCAGAGTCTAAAACATATGTGTGTGGAAATGTATGAAATGCTAGAGTATCTAACAAACTGCAGCCATCCACACACTTGGATCTGAGTCCGGTTGAGGACACATATAGGTCAACATTTTCAAATAACTAGATACATGGATGGCAATACACACCCGTTATGGTTACTAAATGCTGTAGGGAGGTGTGGCTTGAAATACTGCAATTACAGACAGGCACAGGAGAGTCACTTGTAGGTGTATAGATCAGGGTTAAAATGTAGGTGTTCGTGTAGGGAGTACCAACATCTGTGTCCTGATGTATGAGAACTATCATCAGCATGCAGCTGTACTGTGGATGTGATGAATGGTGCACAGGCCAAGGGTGGCAGGGCAAACTGTGGGAAATGGCCTATTGCACTCTCTACAAGCTCAACTGATCACGTGACCGCCCCTATGCAGCTACAACAACCAAACTCATGTGACGGGTGCAATGCATCCAGAACGCCTTGCCACGTCTGAGAAATCTCTTCACCAGACCGGCCACATCACACCACACCCAAGAGACGTGGTTTTGGTATGTGTTCCCGGCGACTATTTGACTGTCTGTGACGCCCATGTTGAAGTGGTGTGCTGAGGTTGAGTACTGCCACGTTACTGTAAGGAAGGCGAGGTGTGCTGCTGTGGTGTTGACAAGGTAACACAGTACAATATTGTGCAGCTGGAAGGTGTGTGTGTGCTGTACGAGGCACATGACCAGGTTGTACGTAGACACGCTGTCATGTGGGACAGCATAGTCTTGCCAGTATGTGTTGCACACAAAGGCAGAGAAGCTGTTATGGGTGAGTTTGAGGTATCGTGATACCAGGTGGATGAATGTCTGGTGTTTTCTATGTGTAGGCTGGCAGGAGCATGCTCTACAAATGGATGGAAGGAGGAGTATCCTGTAGGCGTGTGGGGTCCAGGATCTGGCCACTCGGTGCTGCATTGTGGCTGTGGATGTGTCTGGGTGACTCAGGGTCACTGCAAGCAAAATGGCAGAGTAATCACCAAATATCACGGTCACAGGATCAGGCCCCTTAGGGCCAAGTGGGGCACAGGACACACAGCGTCAGCAGGTGTAGTCTGCACGTAGTGGGTAGCAAGGTAAACAGCACTTACACAGCCATCTACCTCACGCACAATATTGAACTTTTTTCTTTACCAACACCATGCATGTTGTCACTGTACACGTATCCACATATGAAAAATTAATTTACATTAGGCCATATAGAATACATGCACATTAGAAAGACATGTGCATTGACAGCAAGGAGGCACAATGTTCTGTGGAAACCACACGTCATACACAACATGATGAAGTTCCTTGGGAGGTCATGCAGCATTATCCAATGTACATGGCCAGTGGCATTGCCCTGAACACAATAACAGTCATGCAATGATGTCACCTGTAATACTGCAGAAAGATTCTCCACACGACTGCCAGGGACTGTCCGTACCTTTGATCATCAGAGTGGTGCGATGCTGAAAGGGTTCCACCTCCAAATAGCCCCTTGGTCTGAGTACAAATGACAGACACAAAAGGGTGATCAGGTGAGGAAAGGAGAGGATGGGAACTGCAGAGAGGGAGATCTGAAACAGAGGCAAAAAAGCATTAGGACTGCATTCTTATGTCACTGATTCTACAAATACCTCATAAGATACACTGTACCAGTCCCAAATGTGAAGTGTAACCACTGTACCCTATTTGAGATCACAGATAATGCTATGACATAAGATCAGATGCATGTACACAGACACATAAAATATAGTCCAGTCTGTCACCTATTAGAATCTTGTGTAATGCTCACAAGTCTGCTACTATGCAATGAGATCCATGTTGACAAAAACAGTGTATGATGATGTGTCCCAAAACAAGAAATCAAATTGTATGGCAGTGCTACTTATGCAAAGTCAAATATCTGTATTTGGCCCTGTGTATCCGTAAGGGCCATGAAGGCAAACTTGACATCACCCACAACCTCTGTAAGCATCTCCAATGATGAGGAAGCTAACGACCTAAATCCAATGACGCCCCTCTGGAGCCAGTCTGCTGCTCTTGCAGATGAGCCTCACTGTGCTAAACATGACAAGCAGGTGGAAATTAAGTAAACAGCAAGAAATGAAGAGCTAGGCCACATAAAGAACCCTACCGTCACCACGAGATGCTGCACGGGTCTAGAGAATCATGTGATTAACCTCACTCCACTGGTGCCACGGAATAATTTACATGTGATTAAGCCCACCATTCTAATGTCATCAGCCCAACATACCTGGCATCATGGGAATGGAAAGTGAACTTCAACTCACTGTGAAAGCAAGCGTAGCAGTATTCTCAACCTGCATTGAGGTAACGACATGACAGTGACATGGCATACTGGTACAAGGGGCAATGCATCCATGTAAACAGACTCACACGACAGTTGTCTTAACATGAGGGATATACACCGGCCCACACCCACACAACATGGTTTTTGGGAAACCAAAGTGTACTGGCCCACAGGGTTGAGGGGATGATCCAGACACATCCTGCTGCACACAGTGAGGCTGCAATCCCCCACAGAGTCCGTGGTTGTGATCTCCCACACAATGTCCAACCATGGTATATGCAATGTTTCAGTGTCAATGTTTACACACATTGATGCATTCCCCAGAGTCAAAACTCAACGACAGATGACTGTCAGATAGGGTGACTATCCTGTCATGGGAGTAGGGCTACATGGAATCGGAAACCTGATGTTGATGCAAGTACGCATGGTCCAACAACTTGCACATGAACATGTACCACACAATTGAAACCATACCAACGCAAAAAAACCTTATATGAGTCCTTACCCAAACTGACATTTCCACATGTCCGTGCATGGTCCGTTGATTTGGCTGACGTTGCTATCATCATGAGCAATAGCAGGCTGACCAAGATGACACCAACGGACAACAGGCAGCGCGACCTGGGAATGAGAGGCACACAAGGGGTCAAGTACAGAATAATTTCATTCAGACATGGTCATGTTGAATAGACTAAGGTTGTACTACACTTGTACATTCCAAGTTCACACATAGCACGTCTGTGTGTGGCATTACATCTGCATCTGTGTGACACTGCACAACAAACATCAAAGTGACATTGCATACAGTCAGCTGGACACACAGCATGCTACCCATTCAACTCTATGGTACATGCATGAACAAAATGCACCTAGGACTCACCATTATGAAAAGAAGTTGCGGATGAGGTCACTCCGGATATCATCTTCAACCTCCTTATCACTGGTATCCTGGCCAAGTCCTTCTTCCTCCACTGGCGGATGTTCCAGCTCATCAGGATCTAGGATGAGTGGCACGGCCTCCTCCACTGCCATGTTGTGTAGCATGCAGCACACGGTGAAGATGTCACACACCTTGAGTAGGGTGTATTGGAGGGCTCCGCCTGTCTTGTCGAGGCACCTGAACCGGCTCTTCAGGAGCCAAATGTTCGCTCTATCACCCGCCTGGTCTGCCCATGAGCATTGTTGTACCGCTGGTCTGCAGCTGTTCTGGGGTTGCGTAGCGGAGTCATGAGCCACGGCATGTTTGGATAACCTGCGTCTCCTGCAAATTGACATCATTGAAATGAGTGTGTAATATGATGCAGTTAAGGAAATAATGACATACAGGCATACATGAGTAACAGAGTTTACCCACCAACAAGACATGCCCGATGGTTGCGCAGCTACAGCATCATCTGTGGTACCCTGCTACGCCTCATGATGAATGCATCGTGGCACGATCCTGGAAAACGTGCACAAACATGGGAGATCAGCATGTTGGCAAGACACACCACCAGGGCATTTATCGAGTGGTAATGTCTCCTGTTGCGGTACGCTTGCTCCTGAGCCTGTGGTGGCACCAGAGAAACATGTGTTCCATCAATAGCACCAATTACATGTGGCATGCGTCCCAGGGCATTGAATTTCCCCTTGACATCTGTCAACTGTGCAGGAGTAGGGAATGTTATGAATTCATCTATGTGCACCAACATGGCTGCCAATACATCACGTAAAACCCTGCTGAACATTGTTTGGGACATCCCTCCACATCAGTTATGGTAAATTGGAACGTACCTGTGGCAAAGAAATGTAGTGCTTCCATCACCTTTACCTTGGGTGTCAGCGCAGTTGGATACCTGTGTCGTGGTTGGAGATGTGGTTCCAGCCTGTCCGTCAGGTCCTGAATCAACTTTTGTGCGAAGCGGTAATGCCATATGCAATCACGTTCCCTCATGGCATCCAAGTCTGGCAACGGCCTTGCCAGAGGGTATGCCCTGCACAACATATTAAGGAAAAAAAGTGTACAACTGTCAGACAAAGACAATTATAATGTACATGGCACAAGCAACACTGCTTCAACGCATCTAATCAATTTTGAGTCTGGCGTGGGCTACACATTGAGGACACATGTGCCAGCTGGCTGCCACTCCTCCATGATAACTGATAGACCTGTTGTCTGTAGAATGAACATGACATGCACACAAATGATCTGCTGGGCTGGTCTGAGTGAGCAGGACCATGTATCATGTCAGTGACACACGTCACGTGAACTGCATGAGGAGGTTGTCTGCACATCCAGACAGCTGACAGCAATGCACACACCCACATCACATGTGCCATCATTTGCACATATCAGACATATTGTGCATGAGCTGTGCATGTGCAACAACTACAACATGGACATTATCAGACTGCAGATATGTATGTTTGGGGACAAATGGTCTATAATGTCATCACACATATGAGCGGATGATTTGCACCAGTGGCATGGTGTGCGTACATGTGTAACCCTGTCATCACGGCAAAGACCCATCATAGATGCTCCTACAGCAGATGAACTTGACAGTATACAAACAGCATGCACAATTTCGCACATGGCACACACATGACGTGGTCACACACGGTCATGCTGAGTGTCAATTTTACATGTGTGACAGTGGGCATGTTGCTGTCATCATGTGACAGATGCCTGTACTGAATGGTGTGCCATACCAGTGTTGATGTGCATCACAATATGTTCAAGATGTAACTCAGGTGAGAAGTGTTGAATGTATGTGGAACACATGTGCACTGTGATTAATGACATGTCTGAACAGCTCTTCCCACATCAACTGTGCCACAATATCACATTCCCTGTGCTATATCACTGTCTGCCACACCTAGGGCCTGCTGATGTAAGGATGCCATGCAAATCTATACATCCGCATCTTCAACATGAGCCTACACCTTCATCCCTGCCATGTGATTTCCTGGTATCACTCTCCCAATGTTGACATGAATGAGCTTATGAACGCAGCCTACACATGCATTTACTTGAGCATGTCAAACGCACAGTACCCCAATTGAACGTGCGTGTGTACGGGTCGTTTTCCTATTGCATTGTAGCTATATGCGAGCAGAGCGTACCCCGATTGAATGTGCGTGTGTACGGGTCGTTTCCCTATTGCATTGTAGCTATACGCGAGCAGAGCGTACCCCGATTGAACGTGCGTGTGTATGGGTCGTTTCCCTATTGCATTGTAGCTATACGCAAGCAATGCGTACCCCAAGTGAACGTGCATGTGTACGGCTCGTTTCCCTACTGCATTGTAGCCATACGCAAGCAGAGCGTACCCCAAGTGAACGTGCGTGTGTACGGCTCGTTTCCCTCTTGCATTGTAGCCATACACGAGCAGAGCGTACCCCAAGTGAACGTGCGTGTGTACGGCTCTTTTCCCTATTGCATTGTCGCCATACACGAGCAGAGCGTACCCCAAGTGAACGTGCGTGTATACGGCTGGTTTCACCATTGAATGAGTTGCATTTGCGATGGCAATCGCACCGTACTTGTGTGTGTCTCTTAAAATTGCCCAAGACTAGGCTTAGCATTGTGCAGAGTTCAGTGGCATGTGACTCATGATGCATGCCATGTTTAGAAATGTGCACAAATGATTTGTAGCTGATATGTCTGATGTGTACAGTTGACTGATATGTTTATCTTATTCTCCTTGCCAACAGCATCATCACCACAATCTGGAGGAGACACAGGCGCGGACCAGACAGAGGGACCCAGCGACAGTGCCACCTGCTTTGAGGAGTCAGAGGGAGGCAGTGGCATGGATGGTGAGGAGAGTCAGACGGCCGGACCTCATGAGCACGACACCTCCTACCATGCGGACGGCTCGGAATCAGACTCTCCGGAGGAGGGGGAATATCCAGCTATGCCATCTTCTACATCTTTGGCTGTCCCCTCCTCCTCTAGTACCATCTCCACCCCCTCAGTTGTTAGGGTCCCTAGGGTCCGCGCTAGCCCCCGTGTCTCCTTTGTTCCCGGCACCGCAGCCCCTGCCCCTGTCTCCCCTGCTGCCCTCGATGCTGAGTCTGTGGACCTACTCCGGAAGATTCTAGTAGGTCAGGCATCCATGTTGACTGTCCACCATGGAAATACACAAATAATGACACAGTTGTTGTCGTTCATGAAGGGCATGGCATCTGCCATGTCTGATCTACGTCGGAGTGTGGCTGCAATAGAGTCATCACTGACGGCAGCACTGTCCACCCAGCAGCATCTGCCCCCCCTCCTTCAGACCCATCCACCTCAGCCTCTCCCATACCTGCATAACGTACACGCAGATGCCACAGGTCAGACACCACAACAGACACACCCAACACACCCACACGGCAGACAAAGCGCAAATCTCCACGAACCCAATCTCAAGGGGATGTAGGCACACCCACAGGGAGAGGGGACAGACGTCACACACGCATCCACAGACCCACGACAACAGACTCACAGCCCTCTACCTCTACCCCCAATGTGTCCCCGGGTTCAGGTGGTCGTTTTTCAGAACTGGCTGAAGTGTGCAGCCAAGTATATCTAGCCACATTCTGCGAGGCACCGGCCAGTGTGGAGGGATCCACATCACCTGCACCCCCTACACCTGTCATTCCCTCTCCTGTCCCTGCGGTGCCGGAGGATTCCCCAGATGATGCCCCCACTGTTTCCACAGACGATTGAACTCTATGTGCAGGCAAGTTTGGGTGTGACAACATCCAGGATGCCACATCCTTTTTTCTATGTTATTTGGATTGGCCATTGGAGCATGGACTCATATTTTCGTTTTATCTTTTGATGCAGCTGAATAAAGCTTTTGATTTTTGGTTCTGTACTTTTGGTTTTCTGATAATGGCTTTGACTGCTGTGTGCCTGGGAGCTGGTGTGATGTTCATATATGGGTATTGTAACATGTGTCTATTTCCTGTTGGTAATGAGGTTAACCATGGTATGTTTCTGCTTTCAGTGCTGGGCACTGCTGGGACTGCTAGCCACACACACCCTATGCTGGTGGGCACTGCTGGGGGTCTTAGCCACACACACAATCTAATGCTGGGCACTGCTGGGCACTGCTGGGGGTCTTAGCCACACACACCCTATGCTGGTGGGCACTGCTAGGGGTCTTAGCCACACACACACTCTAATGCTGGGCACTGCTGGGCACTGCTGGGGGTCTTAGCCACACACACCCTATGCTGGTGGGCACTGCTGGGGGTCTTAGCCACATACACAATCTAATGCTGGGCACTGCTGGGCACTGCTGGGGGTCTTAGCCACACACACCCTATGCTGGTGGGCACTGCTGGGGGTCTTAGCCACACACACCCTATGCTGGTGGGCACTGCTGGGCACAGCTGGGGGTCTTAGCCACACACACCCTATGCTGGTGGGCAGTGCTGGGCACTGCTGGGGGTCTTAGCCACACACACCCTATGCTGCTGGGCACTGCTGGGGGTCTTAGCCACACACACCCTATGCTGGTGGGCACTGCTGGGCACTGCTGGGGTTCTTAGCCACACACACACACTAATGCTGGGCACTGCTGGGCCCTGCTGGGACTCATAGCCACACACACCCTATGCTGATGGGCACTGCTGGGGGTCTTAGCCACACACACCCTATGCTGGTGGGCACTGCTGGGGGTCTTAGCCACTCACACCCTATGCTGGAGGGCACTGCTGGGCACTGCTGGGGGGTCTTAGCCACACGCACCCTATGCTGCTGGGCACTGCTGGGGGTCTTAGCCACACACACCCTCTACTGCTGGGCACTGCTGGGGGTCTTAGCAACACACACCCTCTAATGCTGGGCGCTGCTGGGCACTGCTGGGTGTGTTTTCCACACATCACTTAGATGTGACGCAACATACACATACATTACTGACGTATGTCCCACACGTCTCACCATTCCACTGGTGATATGCGGTAGCGTACCGTACCCCGAGGTCGATGACGTAGGTGCGGCACGTCTCACTATTACACTGGTGATATGCGGTAGCGTACCGTACCCCGAGGTCGATGACGTAGGTGCGGCACTTCTCACTATTACACTGGTGATATGCTGTAGCGTACCGTACCCCGAGGTCGATGACGTAGGTGAGGCACGTCTCACTATTACGCTGGTGACATGCGCTAGCGTACCGTACCCCGAGGTTGATGATGTAGGTGCGGCACGTCTCACTATTACACTGGTGATATGCGGTAGCGTACCATACCCCGAGGTTGATGACGTAGGCGCGGCACGTCTCACCATTCCACTGGTGATATGCGGTAGCGTACCGTACCCTGGGGTCGATGACGTAGGTGCGGCACGTCTCACTATTACACTGGTGATATGCGGTAGCGTACCGTACCCCGAGGTCGATGACGTAGGTGCGGCACGTCTCTCTATCACAATGGTGATATGCAGTAGCGTACCGTACCCCGAGGTTGATGACATAGGTGCGGCACGTCTCACTATTACAATGGTGCTATGCGGTAGCGTGTGGCACCACATATCCAGATATTACAGGCGTGCAATGGTGATGTGCGCGTGTGGCGCCACGTACAGGTATACTTCAGTTGTTGGGGTTCGTTGTACTCACCGTCTGCGCCGTCGTCGGTTTCTATGTACGAGGTGGTGGGCGTACAGGACTGGGATTACACGGACGATGGGGTTCATGTCTTGTTTGTCGCGTACTGGGGTGCGGTTCGTGCCGGACTCTGCTTTTACGGCAGTTTTGAGCTCTCGTAGCAAAAGAGCCGTACGGAGTGTCTTCAACACGGATCGTATTTCCTGGTACGGATGACGCAGTCTATTTACGTTCGGACGTAGCGTGGAGCGTCAGCCGAATGCAAATCGTATGGACTTGCGATTTGTACGGAGTTTGTTACGAGTCGTACGGAGTGACGCTTTTGGTTGGGATCGTACTTGCTGAATCGTACGGGGACGTTTACGAGTACGAATCGTACGGGGAAAAACGCTCCGTACGAAGATTCGGAGCGCTTTTTACCGGATCGGAATCTACCCCTTTGTGTCTTTTCTGTTACTCATTCTGTGGCTTTTCTGTGCCATTTCTTTGGTTCTTCTTGGCTTTTTCTCTCACCCTTTAGCCACTTTCTGCACCTTTTCTCCCCCTCCTTGTGCATTTTCTCACACTCTCTGCACCTTTAGTCTCTCTTTCTCTCTGACTTTTTGTGCCTTTTCTCTCCAATTCAATGCCTTCTTTATCACTTTTTCTGTACTATTTGTACATGTGTATTCAATCCTTGTGCCTTTTCTATTGCTCTTTGTGCTTTTCTTTCACTCTTACATCAACTTTGTATGCCTTTTTATTTGCTCTTTGTGCCTTTTCTCTCACTCATTGTGCCTTTTCTCTCACTCGTTCAGGGAATTTTCTGCGCCTTTTATTTTGGTCTTCTTGTCTTTTTTCTCACCACTTCTGCCACTCTTTGTGCTTTTCCACTCATTCTTTTTACCTTTTCTCATCGTTTGTGCCATTTCTTGAGCTCTTTTATGACCTTTGCTTTTCCTTCTTCTTCTCTGCACCCTTTGCCACCCTGTCTGTGCCTCCTTACTCCTTCCTGCACTCCTTACTCCTTGCTCACGTCTCTCTCCTTCAACAACATTGTGCACCTCCTTAGCCCTGCCCACCACGCCCTGCACTCCTCCCCTCTCCCAGGAGCTATTTAATTGCAGTCGCAGCATAGACGCTCACAGCAGGCATGCTGCTGGTGCACCAAAGTCACGCTAAAGGCAAGCACCCCACCACCATAAAACCTGGTCCTCCAAGACCCACCACTACCTGCTGCTCTCTTTAATGACTAGAACCACTGACATCCGGCCCCCCCCTCTGCTGGTGCATCAAGCATACCACAAAACACAACACAACAGGACATTTCACCTGCTCCCTCTGCTCTTTCACCTGCACCAAGAATGCACGCACAACACCCACAGCACCCGTCCTCACACACACTCAAACATCTACGAGCAACACAGCCACACCCCTAAAAAACAAGATCATGCATGCTTCTCAACACCTGCTCACTCAGCAAGCACACCAGGGAGACCTGAGGCCTGCTGGACGACGACACCACGGAACTCCTCTTCTGTGCAGAAACACAGCTGACCACAGCTTAAATGCCAGACATCGCTACAACCATCCCCGCTGGATACATGATCACCAATCAAAACTGCCTAAATATGCCCATAGGAGGTATTGGCGCCATCTACAAAGACACTTTCATCTGCACCACCTCCGCTGAAGCAAGAACAAACTACACGGAACATGAATTCAAAATCGCTCCAGAATTTCCCTTCGATGGAACCCTAGTCTACCACCACCTATACTCCGCATCCATCTTCGCAAGAAAAATCATGGATTTCATTGCCTCTCAGTCCACAAATTCAGCAGTTTCATCCTCCAAGGAAACATCAATTTCCAACTTAAAGACCAGACCAACCCCAACTCAGCTGCCCTTTTGACAGCCTTTGTATATCTGGGACTAATCAAATGCATCACTTAGCCCACTCATGCTACTGGACGTCTTCACATCATTCTACACCATCACGATCAACACACCAAGACCTGGCGCCTGGACAGATCACGCCATAATCAGTTTCACAACAGACATCCATCAACCCATCCCAGAAGAATCCCCACAGGGTGGACAGGCAGCCTATGATGGACCAACTTAGGAAAAGCAGATTGGATGACCACCTTGCATGAAAGCAAAATGGTCCTTTTACTATGCAACATCATGATATGAAGAACTTCAACAAATGGATAACTATCTGCAGTGACACTCTGGTCCCCATGATCATAAGTAACACAGCAGAAACTACAATACAAGTCAGCTGGTACACGGAAGACCTAAGAATAACTAAGCAACACCACAAAAAAGTGGAACAGAAATGGAAGACCAGCAAAGGGGAAAAGGAAAAATAAGCTTTAATAGTTGTCCAGAGAAGGAACTGCCAGCTAATCTGAGAAACCAAGAAAGGATATAGTCAAAGAAATAAATGTCAGCTCTAAGAGCAGCAAAGAAATCTTTGCAATCGTCAAAATATTCACTACATCCCCAGCTGCCACTGACAGCATCAACCTATCACCCAAACTTGTTTTGAAGCAAGATCACAACTATATAAAGCAATTTTACTGCATAACTGGACCCTTGACCTTCCACAGAATTCTCACAGTGAGAAACAAAGAACACACATTCACCATATGGGACACCACAGAGAAAACCATAACATTCATAAAGACCATTCACTTTGCGGCCCTGGCAGATAACTGGCCCACTAGGCCTTTGACAAAGGAGCAATCCCTGTCAGCGAGGACCTCACGCCCATTCTCAACAACTCCATCAGTACAGCCACATTCCCAGAACAATAGAAACATACAACATCCTTCTGAATAAATCTTCGGCCAACCTGGCCAAATGCACTAAAATGTCTTGCAAAAAGCCTTCAACACATGCCTCTCCGACTACCTCACCAAGCGATGGCTTGGAATTAAAACACATTCAGAAATTAGACCCACCAGCACCGAAACCACCCATATATCAGCAGCAGATGACACCCATATTCTTAGAAATTGGGTTTCTGGTTAGCAGAGGTATGTACCCTGTCCAAGCAGGAACCACAATCCTAGTCAGGGTAAGTCAGATACACACATCTAGTAGCTTGGTACAGAGGAGGCAAACTTAAATTAGGAGGCAATGTGTAAAGTGTTTGTGCAAACAGTAAATCAGTGAAAACACCACACAAAAAATAATCCACACCAGGTTCGAAAGCTAGAGCTTAATTTAATGAACAAAACAAGACCAAAAAGAACAAAAATCCACTAAATAGAACTTAAGATATGCATTTTAAAGTATAAACTGCAAAATAGAGTTTAGAAGCAATACATGCTTATGTTGGTTATCTGGTTGCACTGGACCATTACAAAGTCAAGAGTTCAGGCAGACTGTGATGGAGAGCTGGCAATATACAGGTCACCCAGTGAGGCCCACTGAACAAAAGTACTTTAATCCTTGTTGCGTTGACAAAGATACAATGTGCAGCCAAACAATGCTTCACTGTTCTACAGGAGCAGCACTTTCTACCCACTTCCGAGGGCCCAGATCTGGATTAGCACCACTTGGCAGGGCAAGACCTACAGATGGCGGCAGGGTTCAGGTGCTGTAGCAGGGTGGTTGGAAGTCTTTGATGTCCCTGAGACCTCAGAACATGAGACAAGCAGACAAGCCCTTGAGTCACTTTGGTCCTGGGTTGGCGAGATGCAGGTCCAGTCCTTCTCACTCCCAGGCAAGAGAGCAGCAGGTCAGCACATCAAAGCAGGAATCCAGCAGAATAGCAGTCCAGCAGAGTGGCAGTCCTTGTAACAGTATAGCAGTCCTCTTGGCAGAGTATCTAATGCTCCAGAAGTGTACTCAAGGGTTGCTGTATGAGGTCCAGTATTTACACTTTAATTCCCTGGTTCTGGAAGTTGGGAGAAACTTGCAGACAGTGGCTCAATTCACAGGTTAGATTTTAATTCTTCATTCCTCTGTGTTATGTCTTGTGCTGACGCGTTTCAAATCCTAGGCTCAAAGTACCAGGGTTATCATCAGGGCTTGTAAATTATAACAGCATTGGTGATTTTTGAAGAGAAGTGATAATCTTCTCGTCAGATTTATGAACGACCGCAGCGGGCGTTGTCTCTCTTTTTAGGAGACTTTATTATCTCTCACTGGCTTTCGCAGTAGATTACGTCTTTGGCATCCTGATTCAGGAGTTTTTCTAGCACCGCTCTTGGCGTTGGGCTGTTTGGTCTGTTTTCTTTGCTTGGAGATTACTCTTCTTTGTTCAGGGTTCACCTTAATCAAGAAGGCAACATGCAGAAATGGCAGCTAACCTCCACAAGCTAAAGAGAAAACGCGAGTGCGAGAGGGTGAACGCTGAACAAAGAAGAGTAATTGTTTACGAGATATCTCCAGGCAGAGAAAATGGACCAAATCGCCCAGCGCCAGGAGCAGTGCTAGAAAAACTCCTGAATTACACAGAAGACTGGATAAGCCATTGTTACATTGTTTTAAGTAGAAAGTACAGGCACTTTAGCACGGGTCGGCAGTTCTTAAGTGCCCAAAATCGTAAAGTCAGAAAAAATGACTTCAGCAAAAGGGAAGAAGGAAGGCAACAGCTCTGGGGATGACCCTGCAGAAAGGGCTACGTCCACCAAAACCTCCCTCCAGCCTAAAGCCAATGTGGACTAATTACTACCTTAATGGGTGTCACTGCTTAGGTGATAGTATCAGTATCAAAATACTTTATTCGGTTTTACAGATGTGAAAACCATAAAAGCGACATTACAACAATTAATAAAAACACATTAAAACATATACAATGACCATGATCATAATCCATATAAAATTCATTCCAATAAGAGATAAAAGAGTATAAGATAAAAACAGTCTCACAAAAGATACATATAAACTTTTAAGAGGAAGCTACAAGGACGGTGACAATAATTTTTGAATCTGTTAATTCTCCATACAGTTTCTGGATTTCAGTGCGGATTTCAAGAAACCAATCATAAATAAAGTATTTCGGGCTTTAACATTTGAAATTTGCAAAGGGCTGGGCGGACCTGGGTAAAATTCATCTTTTTTAAAAGGGGCATTAAAAAAAACTCCGGGGAACATCATAGAATGAACAGAAGAACATAAAGTGCACCAGATCCTGTGGAGACACACTGTTGCAGCCACAAGGAGATAGCACCTGACCTCCATGGGATCTGTTCGGGACAGCTAATAAAAGATGAAAATAATTTTCTCATTTGTATAAAATACTTTTTTACAAGATCCACAACAGCGGCAACAATCAAGTCTGGATTTAAAAAGAGGTCTGGACGCCCAGCTCCGTAAAACATCCTTTTAAATCTTTTAGCCAAGGGATATTAAGCAAATGGTCCAAGGACAAGACTTCTTTTAGTAACTGATGGTTGAGAACCAATGCCTTGTTTGACCAGCACTTGAGCCAGAATAATAGGTGCCTTATAGGTGCATCGCGAATGAAGGGCAGTCCAGTTTCCTCATGAACTATTAGATTAGAGGTTACATTGGGTACCCCCAGAAGCTGTTTTAGAAAATTGTTCTCAGCCACCTCAATGCCCTCGGCTGCTACATACCCCCATAGCTCACTACTGTGGCTGCCTAATGCGATGCTTTTCGCCTGATAAATCTTCAACAATGCGGCAACTGGTCGCTTGCCCATTTTCGTAGCGAAGTTGAAGATAGCCCGTGTTATCTCCCCTCTTTTCCTTTGCACCAAAGGTCCCCATTTTAACTGGTCATCAAATAGAACTCCCAGGTAAGAGAATGTTGTAGACAGGGGCACCTATTCTGCATTCACCACGAACGAGTACTGTTTCTTGGGACGCGACCCCACCTGCATGACGTAAGATTTGGTATTATTGATGGCTAGGTCATGGTCAGCCATAAAGCTACGAAAAGCATTCAGTAAAGACTGCAGCCCTCTTGCAGTTCTGGTCAGGAGGACGTCGTCGTCTGCATAAAGCAAGACGGGCAGACCCCTGCGCCCAACGTATGGGAAGTCAACTCCAGTTTTAACTAGGAATTCATCCAGCTCATTAATATATAAATTAAAAAGGAAGGGGCCAAGATGCAGCCCTGCCTTACTCCCCTGTCAACTTTAAAGTTCCTAGATACCCTAAGGTCCTGCGAGAATCTGACATTAGCCTTTGTATCCATGTGCAGATCCCTCAGGAAGTTAACCAGAGTGGCCTCCACCCCCATGGCGCCCATGGACTGCCACAATTTCCCCAGGTTGACACAATCAAACACAGAGGAAAGATCCATGAACGCCATGTAGATGGTGCCCTGTCGGGCTAGGGTGTACTATCCGAGGATAATGTACAGGTTAAGGCATTGTGCTAGAGTGGAGTGTCCTGGGCGAAACCCGTCTTGGATATCAGAGATAACCCTGTTATCATCAGCCCAGGATGTCAGTCTATTCAGCACTACTCCTCCCACGACCTTAACTACGGAGTCAATAAGGGAGATCAGTCTATAACAGGTAGTGACATTGCGGTCTCCATTCTTGAATACCGGCACAATTGTAGAGGTACCCCATGACTTTGGGCAACCAGACCCTGCTGCTGCATTAAGCACAGCCATAAGGACCGGTGCCCAAAGCGACATGTTTGATTTAAAGAGGTCCGGGGGCATACCGTCTGGACCCGGTACTTTATTGCACGTCAACCGTGAGATTCCTTTCTCTATCTCACTCAACGTGAAATGGGGTGGAATTTCATCTTGTCCTTCCAGGTATATTTCTAGCTGTAGTGTGGTACCCATTCGTCTTCGGTAATATTGGTACTGGCTTCATTCTCCCCTTTCCTTTCAAACAATGGTCTATTAATTATACCCCAAAATCTCTCACTGTTACCCAATGTATTAGGGTCTTAAAGTTCTTTCCAGGTCATCTCCTTTAGTAAGGCTTTTCGTTTTGCCAGAGCCATTTAATAAATTAAGCGAAGAGACCGGATCTGTGATTGATCTCTTGGGTTGACTTTCAGCACGGCCTTTAGCTCTCTAGCAGCTTTAGAGCATGCATGGTCAAACCATTTGGGATCCTTAAGCAGGGGGCCAGTTATGGGAACAGTTAATAAAGCCCCTACTTTGGAGACAATCCCCTCATAGATTTTGAGGATATCCAAAGGGAGGGAATCAGGGGACACACAAGAGGTTAATTCAGGGGTACAAGATTTATGAATGCTTTAATATAGTAAGTCCGAGTTCACCTGGGACCACTTGAGTCGACGCCTTCCATCCGTGAGTTTCATCACACCGGAAGTTACCGTCTTAACCTGCAAATTCAATGGATTTCCACCCATATAGACACAAACAGGATTATGATCACTATAAGTACTTTCCAGGATTTTGAAACCCAAGAGGATAGATTGTAACCCACTCGAAATCAAAATGTGGTCTATAAAAGACCCCCCAGTGTGGCCGTTAAATGAAGGGACAAGCTGTTTGCTACAAACATCCACCATGGACATGGTGGAGATCAAGTTGTGTTCATTAAGTAAGTGATTCAACACCTCACCATGGGCAGTGTTCGAAATGAAGTCCCCCATCCTATCACATCCCATTTCTCCCATAGCGGTTTTCATCGGGTTACCACACGGATGCATGTTAAAATCCCCTGTTAGCATAATGCAGTGAGAGGTACTTCCACAGTGCTGTTTGACAAAGTCTCACAACTGAACAATCTTGCATACCCCTAGAGTATTCACTGCATTATAAAAATTAATCAAGCACATCGTTACATTCCCTCTCTTTAAGGTGACCGCTTGGATATCAATATTAGAGGAGGATATTACATTTCAAAGCCAGAGCTGTGTATATAACCAACCCACCTTTGGCTCTGCCACTAGGTGATAGTGAGGCCGGGACAAAGAAAGCTTTATATCCCTCTAGAAATACATTACAGTCCGCCATCCAAGTCTCTTGTAGGTAGATCACATGGAATAGCCTTATAAACTCTACCCACTTAGGATCTTGGAACTTCCCTAACAACCCAGCAATATTCCAGGAAATGACATTGTGGGCCATTTGTCCTATGAGATCCACATGGGGGGCCACTTTTAGACCCTCTATATGGCTTGGCTGTGGCTTGGCAGTTCGGGCTGGACTGTTCCCATGAGGCCCAGGGTCAGACTGATTTGCATATAGCCATGTCTGAAATGGGGTGGCTGAGTGGGCTAAAGAATGGTGATGGATTAAACCCAGATCAGTTGACTGGGGGTGAGTTTTTGATTTGTTCAAACGCTCCGTCCATCATCCCCTTTTGTATCGCTAGGTTCTTGAATTGGGCTACTAAGCTTTGCTCTATGTCAGACAACTTGGACATAATAGGGGTCAACCTTTCCTCCACCATGGAGCTCAACATTGATTTAAGAGTTTCCAACATAAGTTTGTCAACCCTAGGGGGCCCCCCTGGTACTTGGGTGGGTATTAGTCGTTCATTGGGTTTAATTTTTTTTCCATGACCCACGATGGCTTTATACTTTCTTTTAAGACTGCCAGCGGGGCGGCCATCCACCCTTAATGGTTGCAGTGAAGTAAAACCATGGGGGGACTCTGAAGAGGCAGCAATGTTCTTCCCACTGGACCCACCCTCTCCTGTGGTTGCAACATTTACAGTACACTTTCTATTTGCAATTGTTATCACAGGAGACAGGGGCTTCGGTGGTACCTCACACATGTCTTCTGGAGTATCGGGGAGCAAATCCTTTTCCAGTATTTCACTATCTACTCCCATGCAATGTCGGGTACCCACTAGTTCAACTATCTGATCATTAAGACAATTATTAGGGCCGTCCTGGGGGTGATAAAGGGAACCTACTGGCGATCTAGATAGGCGCCTATTGACCAGTTCAATCTCCTTATCGATGACTGAAGCTGCCCTCGACAGGAAAGTGTCTATAGTTGTCACTGTAGATTTTGCAGCGGCTATAGACCCTACAAGTGCCATCTGTGTCTTTCTTCTACCCATAATTACTGCCCTATAGAGGGATGAAATAGCCTCACTATTTACTGACTAGGAGAACTTAAATGCTAAATATACCAGCCACTTTCTTTAATACCAATCAACATGCAATAAGCAAGTAATTAGCCAACCATTTACAAACTCTTTTCAGTGAGTAAATGACGTGGCCCAGCCCAGCCTCTTCAAGCCCCTGACGGGCACGGACGGGCACAGACGGGCCTGCCCTTGACACGGGCCCTTGGCCTGGATCCCTTTTGAGCACCTCCTGGTGCTTGCTCTCGCGATGCGCAGCGAGGTTGCCGCAAGGGCTGCTGGGGGATGTAAACCCTCTGGAGACCCCAGCAAAGGCGTCAGGGCGCCGGTAACGGCGTTGCGTCCCGCTCTCTGGCCCGGGGTACAAGTCAGGCGGTGATCAGTGGCAATAGGTTAGATTGGTGCACAAAGTTCCACTGGTGGCAGGAAATGTGGGCTCCGTGCCTCCTCGATCATTTACAGAGCGCTTCCTCAGTCACTTAACAATAGCGCTTTCCGAATCACCCCTGTTATTTCCGTAGTTCAGTCACCACTATTGGTTGCAAGTGTAATGGCCAAATCGGGCTCCGATACCGCGGTTTCTCCGTGGATCGGTCAGGGCCGTAACAGCCTGTTGCAGTAATTAGCACACGCGCTCGCTCTCACCCCGCTCCTGTCAGTGTTGCAAAGCGGGCTGGAGCGTTACCTTGGTTGTGTCGGGCTGGCACGGTGCTTCCCTCTCAGCGGGGTTCTCCTGTCCCGGCTCCCGTCCTGTTGGGGATTCCTCCGTGGGAGTCACGCTCGGGGTCAAGCACGGCTCCTTGCAGGTGGCCCCCCAGTGTGTGTGCTAAACGACACCCTGATGCGTCCCTCAGCATGGCTCTTTCTCTTTACGACAGTCAGCAGTCAGCAGTCTCTGGCAGTGCACAGCGCTGTACCTGCTGTGCTATGGTAGTCAATGTGGTAGCCAGTACTTCATAACAGGTGGCTGCAGTCCGAGGGTGCAAGGGCACGAGGGACACAAGGGGCACAAGGACGAGAAATGCAAAGGTTACAGCAGTGCAGCACCAACTCTCCAGGTCAACTCATCAACTCACGCCGCTGCAGCCCAAACTCTGTCCCCGCCATGCAGCCTTGTGGTCAGCTCTGCTCCGCTGCGCTCTGCCCATTCTACCTCTGCTGCTTTTGCTCCACTTTGCCTCACACACGGCCTGCACTTGGCCGCCCGCATGACCTGCCGTGAAAACCCAGGAACAGCGCAGCAAAACGTCTTGAACCAGGGGGTGAGATCCGGGTAGCACGGGGGCGCAGGTCAAAGATTACGGCACCCTTCCTTGTCACTGCTTAGGTGACAGAAGGTAGACAATGGCTGACGACTGCAGGGGCACTTGTCACTTCTCCTCACCTGTGGGCCTCATATGTGCGGCACCTAACCTTACTTTGCTCACAGATGCATCCCAGTAGGCAGACAGTACACCCAGGGCCAACAAAGTGATCTGGCCCATTCCACCCCTTGGGTCTGACTTCTGCCCCCAACCCAGGAAAAACTCTGTCCACAAGAAGAACACCCAACAGAGGCGACTGCCAGCTGTCAGTGTCCATAGCCAGGACCCAGGTCATCCAGGGGTCTATAACCTTTGTGGTTTCTCGGAGTGGGGGCAGTAGGTGCCTTACTCCTTTTTGCCACTTCACCTCCCACCAGTTCAGGGAAGGTATCCTGAGACTGGTCACTCAGTACAGGATCTGCACCTTGAGATTGAACAGGAGATAGGGGTGGGTTCTGCCTCGCCCTGTTCCACCTTCCCAGGAATTGTACTGTCCACTTGGGAGAGGTACCCCCATAAAACTGAACTGTTAGGGCACCTGTTACAACCGCCCCTCCTAGTTCCCCTGACACTGAGTCATATGGGAACATCTTGTATGAAGGGAAACCCAACCACCTCATAAGAAAACTGCAAATGGTCCAAAACACAGCGGCCGCAATAGTCCTCACCCACCCATGCCAAACCACCTTACCCCACACCTAGTGGAACTTCACTGGCTCCTGAGACACAAGCGTGCACACTTCAAATTCCTCACCCAGACATACCATGTACTCCACAACACAGGTTCTACCTACCTGAATGACCGCACTCACATCCACCAAACTTCCAGATACATCTACTCTGCTGGCCTCTTATTAGCACACACCACACACATACACAAAAGCCAAGCAGTGAGCCATGCCATATTGAAGTTGGCCCCTATTGCCTGGAACAAACTCTAACAACACATCAGAGCCTTCATCTCTCTTCTTGACTTTTGCAAGAAGCAGAAGGCTTGGTTTTCGAGTTAGCCCTCCTGGGCTGACGTCCCACAGCTGCTATAGAGCACCTGGCTCCCCTCAAGGGTGATTATCACACTATAAAAACATAAATAACATAACAACACTGCATCTGTGAAGGAATGATTATTTTCATTGTTTTTTTCAGGCAGAGTTTGAGAAGCCTGTAAGCTCAATAAGTTTAACCTTCTTAGCAGTGGAGCAGGCCAATTTGTTCAGAGTAGCAGAGCCCTCAACCACACGAGGTCTACAGAAAATGGGAAATCTACGATGGTGAAACAAAAAAACTCCTGTGGGGAGGCCAAACACAGAACAGGCTGGAAAGCTACCCATAAAAGCAAGGCAAATAACACAAAATACATCTTATCTTGACAGTGTTTGGACACAATACTGAGGAATACATTTGTATGGGAAAGCAAAGTTTTAATATTTTTAACTTTACATGTACGTTTCTTGATAATACATATATATATATAACAGTGGAGGCAGTTTTGGAAAGGGAAAGGCACCACAGGTCCGGAGTCCATTTGAGGTTGAAATGAATTTAAAAGCAACTTTAATCACTGGTGAAAGAAAACACGGACCCTAATGGAGGGGATTGACGGTCACATCTACCAGCATGCATCATTAGAGATAAGCATGCATTAAAGGGAAAAGAATAGTTGTGACGCCGTGATTCACCGGATGCTGCCCCCCCCTGAGGAAGAAGCTGGTGTGCTTTGAAACGCGTTGGGGAAATGTAAAATCGGACGTTGTGTGCAGTTTCCCAAATAAAAGGGTTTGAAAACCAACTTGCCTGTGGAGTGGCGTCCTTAAACTGGAGAGCTTCTTTGAGGAACATATATATATATATATATATATATATATATATATATATATATATATATATATATATATATGTATATATATATATATATATATATATATAAATACCAACCTCTTGAATAAAAGAAGTTAAGAGGCCACATGGGGGAGTAACGGAAAAACTTTAATTGGGATGAAAACGGGCATGATGCATTTCGGCTAAGTTGCCTTCTTCAGATGCCGCTGTGACAGGGTTTTAACTTGACCCCTGCTTCTTAAACTTGCCTCAGTCCTTCCTATTGATGGGAGTCAGTATCACCAAAAACGTGAGGTTGTATGAACCACTGCAGACAGGGTTGAACTGCAGTACCCAGAATACATTGTTCCTTGGTGAATAATCCGTTTTGGTGAATGTGAAGTGCAGTACAATCCAGGCAAGTTAAAAGAAAGTTAAAATACGGGGTGTCCAAAGTGGTGCTTCCCTGCTTGTTAGTGCACCCTCAGCTTTCCTTTGTTCCCCACTTCGCTCCAGCCTCGATTTTGAGAGTCCGTCGGGCCGTGAGACAGAGATGCAGTGAACCTGTCTCACTCGTGAAGTCACGAGAAGCGCTGCTGCAGCCTGGCGTCGTCCGTGTTGCAAGGCGGACTGGAGACCTTCCAATTCCTTGGATAAGTGATAATGCAAAGCAGGTGCCAGTGCTGCTCCAGCCTCTTGTAGGGCGGGGCCCCTTTACCACGCCTCTGGCGTGCGTGGAGAAATATAAATATATGCTCCATATTATGTGCTTGCCAGTTGTACATTTCAAGAACCCCCGTCGCACCTTGGGTCTGGATCTTGCTGGCATCGCTTCACGGCATCATACACGTTCCATCATCAGTGATGTCATTTGAGATGTCATCAGTGATGTCATCAGTGATGTCACTGACCATGTCATGAATGATGTAATATGTGACATGATCAGCAGTGGATTGCGGGTGCGCGATATATAGTTAGTGCTACTAACTATATATGGAATTTCAATGGTTTTGTGTGAGTAAAAAAAGGTTTTTTAAATGCTAATTCCTAACTATATATGGTCTATAACCTATGGTTTTTTCAGTGAATTTCAATGTTTTTTTAATAGCAAATATCATAAGCTGTCGAATGTCAAGTACGTGGTAAGAAAAAACATTTTCGTGTTTATGCACACTGATCTGCTTTGAATGCTGCCCCCCCCCTCATTTCTATTAGGAGTACTCTCTCTTTGCAGATAGTGAAGGGTAGTTAACGCAGGCCTTTGCCCCCGTTGTAATCCGTCGTGCCTGCTTCTCTCTCCATTTGATTGATTGTTATCCAAGCATTTACTGTTTTAGAATTGGTTCTCTTTGGTTCATTCTGTATTTACAAACAAGCACAGAGTCGCAATACTCTGTTTAGTCTTTGCAGATAGCGAAAAATCGTGTAAAAAAACAAAAGGAATAGAGCAAAATCAGTAGGCCACTAATGGGATCTCTTTTTGACCTCGCTAAAATAGAAACATTAGGAACAACCCCTCATGACAAATACGAAACTAGTGAGATGAACTGAACTCCACACCATGATGGCTGCAAGACAGCTCGGCTCCGCCACCCACCCCGCCCAAAATAACGATAAACTCTATGCAAATATATACAACACACCAGCAAAGTAACAGGGTAAAACATTTTATTAAACAACTATTTACATAACTATTTTAAACTTTTTGTTGCCCGATCCGGCTAGCTCAATCGATCGAGCATGAAACTCATGCACTCTGATGATTCAAAGTTTTGAAGAGTGCTTGTAACACTGTCTGAAGCCTATTTGCACTTGCTTCATCTTCACTATTCTAAAAGTAAGTGGGGGCTGTTTGAGTACGTTACTGCATTTGTAAACAATGTGATGCGGTGCCACCCTGAACCGCTTAACGGAGGCCCGAGGGACGGTGTGATGGCGCGGACTCGGAGGGGGCGCTTGGCTGCGGCCCCCTCCCCAAGTCGTGTTCTCCTGGTGTGGCCTGAGATCGCCCCCGACATAGGTGGCCGGCTCCCGGGATCAAGCGGAACTTTTTGCCTTTTGGTAACTCTTCCATTCTTGACCTTGTCCCACAATCCGTTTCACCTAAAGACACGCTGTAGTGGGGCGCCCCTTTACCATTTCAGTTGCCATTCCGCCCGCTTTTGCTACACTGTGCCTCTTCCGCTATTCAGCTGTTTACCGCCCGCTCTTTCGACTACGTCTCACTCACCATGTAGTTGAGTTGCTCCCGCTCTTGCGGTGCAGCGATAGGCGGCTGCCACAGGACTCTCAAAATGGCGGCCGGCTCTTCAGATTTGGGCGTGGTCCACTAAAATGGCCCTGCGACACCTTGGAACTCGGACGCTTGTCTGCTAGAGCTTGGGCTCCATTCTCGAAAGCGTCCCCTCAGCCTTGAAGATTCTACAAAAGTCTTGGGGGCCCCCGACTCCCGCAGGCTTCTGGTGGGGAGCGGCTAGCATGATTGCTCGTGGAATGGCCACGACGGAGCTACAAAATGGTGGTGCTCTCATGCTAACACCAGCTTCAGTCTGAAACATCCAGAAACTCTGTAGACTACCAACTTGCCCTCCCCTCTTTGACTGATGGTTCTTGTTGCCTGTCCCTTCTGTTGTCATTTAACAGAACTATTTAGCCTGCTGAAAGGGGTTGTGTTCCGACCGCTGGTTGGTGGAGACATTTTGACTATATTCTGGACCTGCGTTGTCGCGTAATGCGTCATATGACGCGCCACGTTAGCGCATCCGGAAGTGATCCGGGGCGCGGCGCGGCGCGCAGCGCGTAACGTAAGCATAACAGATCATGTAACTTGTTAATAAAACTTTTCATTGGTTCATTTTACTTTTCTTATTCTAATGATGAAAGGCTTGGTCATATTGTCGTGTTTTGGCAGCTCCTGAGTTAGCGTTTAGCACAGCTACACGGTCTTTTCTGTTAACTTGACCAAAACGAACGGGGGCCATTTTGAATCCCTCTGACTTCCGTTTCAATGAACACGCTGCCTCGTGGTCAGTGTGCCCTTTTGTCCTTTCTCGATACCCATGGTCACTAGTCTGCTCGGCAACAAGCTATTTTTAGTACTGGTCAAGCGCACATGCGCATTACGCACCAATTGGTCACTCTTCAGGAATGCTCATGCTAACTGACCAGTGCTGTTGAAACTCCTCCCACATGTTGGCTGTGTTCCAAAAATGACCTTATATGTACCTAAAATGTGTAACTTGTAACCGCCTATCTTTTTATTGCTATTAAACTATATAAAAGAGGTCGCGCACCGATGTTCGGTGTGCTACTTCTTACATTACCGAAGGGTGCTGTTGGAATGTATCACCACCCCATGGGGTCTTAATAAACTTGTCTTTTACCTTTTCCAGTGTCCGTGCCAACTTCTATACTAAGGTGTTCGAGAGTTTAGCAGAGTATGTAGGCCTGATTTGAACCCAACACCACAATTGGCGACCACGAAGGGACTCATCGGCGACTCGGATGCCCGAAGGAAAGGTCGTGACGAAGGTTAGGAAACTCGCCATGGACGCGATCGCTGCCATTGAGTGACCCGAGTCTCGGCACCCACGGTGCGTTTTCCCGTCCTTCCGATCTGACCTTCCAGGTGGCGCCGGTCCTCGACTGAGATTCTGATCTTGGATTGTCGTGATGTGCCGTTTTGGCTGATTCGACCACAGAACTTGGCAGTTGGACTTTGGACGTTTGAAAAGAAAATTGGTAAGCTTTTGAGTGGTGAGGTAGTCTACTGACACTTACTGTGGCTTTTTGAAACTTTGATTTTGAATTTGAATTTGTTAGCTAACGTTTTGAATCTATGAATTTGAATTTGAATATGTGAAGTGCACCTCACATAGGCAGGCATGTAGGGATATTTCTCTGATTTATTTGATTTGAATAGTGCACCGTGTTAGGTGTCATTTTGTAGTATCGCGGTTTCGTGGTACTTTTTGAAACATGCCTGTTTTTAGCACACTCCGTAGGATGTGCTGTTCTGAAAATGGTACCAATTATCGATTAAGTGAAAAACAGCCGGCTCCCCCAGAGGGGACTCCAAATCGTGAAATGTATGTTAAATACGGTATTCCACCTATAATGTATAGTGCATTATGGCATAAGTATACTAAGACTGATCGTGAATTACAGTGGCCACTATATGGGTCGTTTGACCTTCGAAAGGTACAATATGTAGAGCAGTGCTTGTTTCAGCGAAGGTCTAGACAAGATATGTTTGATTGTGTGCGTACGTGGGAGAAAGAGGTGCGTGAACGAGCGAAGCGTGAGGAAGCCTTGGCGGAGAAAGTGCAGCGGAAGGCTGCACATGACAAAGCTTTACAGCTACAGGAGAAGGAATTACAGGAAAAGAAAGAGAGGGAGAGACGAGAACGTAATCTACAGGTTAATGGTCAATTCCCTATCAGGCGTCCTCTCTATCCAGTCCTTACTAATGAAACGGATGATTTTTCATTACTAGATCGTTGTCCGCCTCCGTACGTCGCACCTACGGCTCCGAACGAGGACTCGGACGAGGATAGTGATCGAACACAGCGTACCAGGTTATATACGGAACGAGCTACGGAATTGTGCTCGATTGCGCGAAAGCTAAATAGTAATACTGTTACTGTTTCTGATGTTACTAAACAAATGGAACAGTGGTCTGATAAGGAACGACTGTATTTTTTAGATCATTTTGTAGATGAAGTTGTTGAGCGATATAGAAAATATTCTCTCGAGTTAGAACCTAAGGAGATATCCAAGGATCGTGAGAATTTTCGTAAAGGTCTTTTTGTTCTTTCAGATGCGGACGACTTCTTCAAGCGTTTGCTTGAACTGCGTAATGAGACGACACGGCTACGGGAGTTGGAAAAATCGAAGAATTCGTTTACGTCCGGAGCAACGGGGATATCCAAAGAATGCCCTATCTTTGAAACAGATAAGATCGCTGCGATTAATGTTAGACCTATGCGAGAAGCTGCGCCTTTATATGTCCCTCATAAAGGGGATGGCACAGATGATGATAAAAGCTCCAAAGACGCGAAAGGGTATTTTGTATATAATTGGGTTTATACGCCTTGGAATAGAGCAGATGTTATGGCGCTTAAGAATGCGTTACCTGATCCCCGTAAAAACCCTGCGGCTTTCTATGAAAATGTTGAAAGTGCAATCTCTTCATGTATCATGACGTTAGTTGATATTGATCTATTTTTCGGGTTGATATTGCCCCCTGATATGTGGAGAGTAATTCGTAGGTTTGATGACCAGACGACTCTCGGGGCCACTTGGAAAGATATTGTTCAGGCTGATTTAGATAGAGAACCAGCATGTAAACCGTGTAAATTAATATTAGACCTTCCAGGTGCCATACTAACAAAATTAAAGACTCTTGCTCCCGCTAAAAAGATTGATTGGACTATATTAGCCTCGTGTAAGCAGAAAGCGGATGAATCAGTTTCTGATTTTTTCTCTCGCTTCGAGGAAGCGTTCCATGATTACAGTGGTCAATTATTGACAGAAGATACTGGCAGGCATCTATTCGTTGATAAGTATGTAGCTAATCTCCTACCGGAGATTGCGAAACGATTAAAAGCGAGTGAAAGTTCATGGACCACAGCAACCCCTGCTTCTTTATTGACTATGGCTCAATATTATGAAAGACAGGAATTGGAGGCGAAAGAAGGTAGTGAAAAGAAGGCGAAGGAATTGAAAACGAAGGTAATGTTAGCTCAGGTTCAGGCTACGAGAGGGAACAATAGAGGGGGGCGAGGATCGTACAGTAATGCTCCTCCCCCTCGTTCTGACATTTCTGTGAATCAATGTGCATACTGCAAACAGTTTGGGCATTGGATTGCAGACTGTCCGGTGTTTCGAGAGCAGCGTAATTTGAGGGGACGAGGAAGTGGGAGATCTAGGAATTATTATGGAGGGTCAAGAGGAGGTTATGGCACGAACGATCGTGGAGGATATGGAGCAAGGGGTCGTGGTCAGTCAGATTATAATACGTTTGATAACCGCAATCAATATCAGATAAATGAGGGTGATCCTGCTGAACCACGGGATGAGCATTACGCATAGGATTGCGTAGGATGGGGTGTGGAATCGGTTGAGGTACCAGTTGATCAGAGGGGTCCATACATAGAAGCACATGTTTTGGGTTCTACTGATCAATTTCTGGTCGATACAGGAGCTACTCGTAGCGCTTTGTCCAAACACTTGGTTCCAAGGGCTCCCCTGTCTGGCGAGGTAATTACAGCAATAGGGTTCGATGGAACACCTACTTCTAGCCCACTGTCTCAACCTGTTGCATTTCATGTTGATAAATTTGCTGCCCCTTGTCCCTTTTTGTTGTCTCCAAATACACCCGATAATATTATTGGACTCGATATGTTGAAACACTTTCGAGCTACCATTCGCTGTGCCCCAGAAGGAGTGCGAGTTGTGCTGAATGAGAATTACCCAGACTTTGAGCGAGTGTGTTTTCTCCATGAATCTGAAGTATTGGCCTCCTTACCAAACACGTTGTGGGCCACTTCAGACACGGATGTGGGGCAGATGTTAATCCCTCCAGTACATATTACTGTAAAGGAGGGAGTATCTCTACCACGTGTCCCGCAATATAAGATTTCTAGAGAAGGTGAACTTGCTTTAATACACATTGTAAATGATTTGATTTCGGCAGGAGTAGTCGAGGAAGTTCCTTACAATGTTTGTAATAGTCCAATTTTACCGATCCTTAAGAGAGATACCGATACTAAAGTTTATCGTTTCATTATTGATTTGAGGGAAATAAACAAGATAGTAGTGCCTCAGTATCCAGTGGTATCTGACATCACCACATTGCTTACGTTGGTTCCACCGACGGCGACTACTTTTACGGTCATTGATTTGAAGAACGCCTTCTTTTCGATCCCTGTACATCCTGACAGTCGATATCTATTCGGCTTTACATTAAATAATAAATCGTACAGATTCTGTCGAATTCCTCAAGGCTATACTGAAAGTCCTAGCATTTATAGTCAGGCATTAAAAAGGCAGCTTGATTCCTTTGACCTACAAGAGGGAGTGGTTCTCATTCAATATGTAGACGATATCTTACTTGCTGCAGACACGCCAGAACAATGTGAGAAGAGTACCTTTTCCTTGCTTTCCTTCCTGGCCAAACATAATCATAAAGTTTCGAAGAAAAAGCTGCAATATTGTAGACCAAAGGTGACCTACCTCGGTCATCTTTTGTCTAAGGAGGGCCGTGCATTGACACCAGATCGAATTCAAGCAATCCTAGATACTCCAGTCCCTCGCACTCAGAAGGATGTTCGCGCCTTTATAGGTCTGACGTCTTTTTGTAGGCAATGGATACTGGGTTTTTCACATGTCGTTAAACCATTGTTAGCATTGTTGTCTAAAGATACACCGATTCCCATTGAATGGACGGATGAATGTCAGAATGCTTTTGAGCAATTGAGACAAGCTCTTTGTTCTGCACCAGTGTTAGGTACACCTGATTACATGAAGATTTTTACATTATATGTACACGAGAAGGATGGGTGTGCATTGTCAATGTTAGTGCAGACACACGGAGATAAACAGAGGCCTTGTGCATACTTCTCGGCGGTACTCGACCCTGTGGCTCGAGGATTGCCTGGATGTTTTCGAGCAGTTGCAGCAACAGCAGTTGCGATACGACAAAGTGAGGGAATAGTTTTGTCACACAAATTGTTGGTGCTAGTTCCCCATGCGGTAGATGCGTTACTAAATCAAACGAAAACACAGCATCTAACCAGTGCCCGTCTGACAGGATATGAGCTAACGTTGTTGGCGCCGCACATCACACTAAAACGATGTGCAGCACTAAATCCTGCTACTTTACTGCCGGATCCTGTTGCTGAGACCCAGAAGGAAGAACAACATGATTGTGTTTTTCTGACTGAGGAACAGACAAAGGGTCGTATCGATTTACAGGTTACGCCATTTCCAGATGTGGATGGGGAACTGTGGGTTGATGGGTCGTGTGTGAGGCTACCAGATGGTACGACTTCCGCAGCTTATGCGATCACGACACTTAAGACTGTGGTAGAAGCAGCACGGATACCCCAAAAATCGGCTCAAGCGGCTGAGTTGATAGCCTTAACGAAGGCATGTGAGTTAAGTACTGGGTTATGTGTGAACATTTACACGGATAGTCGTTACGCTTTTGGAGTAGTGCATGATTTTGGCCTACTTTGGAAGGAACGAGGATTCCTGACTTCACACGGAGTACACATCATGTATGGAGAGTTGGTACGCGATCTCCTGAATGCACTGTTATGCCCAAAGAAAGTTGCAATAGTCAAGTGCAGTGCACATAAAAAGGTGACGGACAAAATAGGACAGGGCAATGCTTTTGCTGATCGCATTGCGAGAGAGACCGCTATGCTGCAAAATAATTTCCCCATGTATGTGGTGAAGTCACAAGCTGAGCGGTGGCATGATGCTAGAGAAGAAATACTCGATATACAGAAGTCAGCATCAGAGGCAGAACTTGTGAAATGGGCCACCGAGGGAGTATTGGATGATGAGGGTTGCTGGCGTAGTAAAGATATGGAGAGATGGAAACTACCCATGGCCTATTTACAAACAATGGTGCAAATGACACATGGACTGGCACACATTGGAGCTCTCGCAATTACTAAATTGCTTACACGAGTTTGGGAAAATGCTGACATTGCTAGCACGGCTAAGAGAGTAGTGCAGACCTGTCTGATATGTTTGCAGCACAATCCTGGACGAGGGACTTATACTCCTAAAGGTGGGTTTGTTCCACCTACTGCACCATTCGAAGTACTACAAATGGATTACATCCAGCTGGAACGCTGTAATAATCTCAAGTATGTTCTAGTAGTGGTGTGTGCCTTCAGCAAATGGATTGAGGCTTACCCTACGAAAGACAATACAGCGTTGACAACAGCTAAGGTGTTACTGAAGGAGTACTTCCCGCGCTACGGTGTTTGTAAACTTATGTGGAGTGATAATGGCCCTCATTTCATTGGAAAAGTAGTGGAATATGTCCTGAAAGGATTGGGAATCAAACAACGATTCCATGCTGTCTTTCATCCGCAATCAGCAGGTTTAGTAGAACGATACAATGCAACTCTGAAGCTGAAGCTGGCAAAGATAGTGGCATCTACATCTCTGAAATGGCCGGACGCTTTGCCTCTGGCATTGCTGTCCATTCGATCAGTGCCACATTCTCGATCTGGCCTCACACCCTATGAAGTAGTGTTTGGAAGGCCTATGAATATTTGGGGAGTTCCAAAACCTCGTTTGATACATGATATGCCTTGTATAATGATGAACGATTATCTGGCACGATTAACAAATGATTTGCTTTCTATTCATCAACAGGTTCGAGAGGCGCTCCCTGATAACTCCGCTGGTGAGGCTCACGATCTCCGTCCTGGGGACCACGTGATGGTCAAAATCTTTGAGCGATCCAGCAGTTTGGAACCGAGATGGCATGGCCCTGAGCAAGTGCTGCTGGCTACGCGAACTGCTGTGAGAGTCACCAATAAGAAGCGGTGGATTCATTCAACGCACTGCCGACGTGTCTCTCCGGATCTGGTGAGCCCTGTGGTGCTATCCGACTACAGAAAGATTTTGGATACAGAAAAGAACCCAGCTGTCACGCCTGATGAATTGGAGGGAGCCTTCCCGGACCACGTTGTTTCGGATAAAGTAAAGTACAATCTACGACCCAGGAAATAAGATTCCTTTTGTGTTTTTGAAACTGGTTGGTAACCGCTCTGAGGTTTGTGAAACGGAAGCCGGGAATATCAAGGGGGGGGGATCAGTTCTGCCCAGTGTAGCGACACCCGTCTTGAATCCCGGAGAACAAATCAACGGCAGCCTCGGTTCAGAACCATCGTTTTATTTTTTCTCGCTTAGTGTTGCTTTTTGAAGAGTATTGTTTTATGAACTATGGCATCTCCTTCGACACGAAAAGGGAGAATTCTTGGTGCTGTTTTGTTTGTCTTGACCGTAGTGGTGATCGCAGTATTAGCTTGGACTATAGAACTGTTGTTTCCTGCACGAGAACATTTACTGCCCACCACTCCAAGTCCGTCTGAACATTTTCATTTCACTCTGCCTTTTCACGAAGAAAGACATAGGCAGACTTATTTGAATAACAGTTTTATTAAGATTCTGCATCATACTCATAACATGACCAACACGTCCAATTGTTGGGTATGTGGAATGTTGCCCGGACACCAGAAGAAGAGAGGAACACCACTCATTCCTCTCCCGTTTTCTCATAATGGTTCTTGTCATGCTTGGTACACTCTTCTTTTTACTTTGCGATGGCCAACGAAAGGTGGATTACTTTTTCGGTTGAATAAAATATGCTATAACGATAAAGATGGCTATCCACACGCTGAAGGAACTAAATTTGAATGGGAAGAATATCGTCCGGACAATGTTTCTACACCTCGTGTGTATACGAATCAAAGATTTATAAATGTTACGAACATGCATATAATAACCGTCATCGATACAAAAGCAGATTTGTGTATTAGAAATAAAGGTACAATCCCCGTAGGTCGCAGTGAATGTAATATTACACTTACCTTTGATACACCAACTGGAATTGCATTTGTAGCTTCGCATAACACATATTTCATTTGTGGAAATAAGGGATACCATCGTCTACCATTGGGTTGGTTAGGAACATGTTATGTAGCATTTGTATTACCACCTGTGTTTATCGCTCCTCCCATGTATCACAATGATTATGTTTTGTACCATGATTTCATATTGAATAGAGTGAAACGATCAATAGACCTTGATGAAATAGACCAGACTGATACCACTTTACAACAATATGTAGATTTCAATTTGGGGTTATTTTCATTCGTAGGAGCTGCATTAAATAGTAGAAAGATAAGGCGGCTTACACGTGTGGTGGAAGCCGTTGCCAACGAAACTGCTTCTGCTTTAGGGAACATTACTGAGGAATTGCAAATTACCAGAATTGTAGCGCTCCAGAATAGAATGGTTCTAGATGTGATACTAGCTGATAGAGGTGGAGCATGCCGCGTCATCGGAAGTAGTTGTTGCGTATACGTACCAGATAACTCACCTTCTGTATATGATTCGATTACAAAATTACACAAGATAGCTGCTGAGATCCACCCAGAGAATGGAACATGGACCTTTTCTGGTTGGTTCTGGACCCTGCTTAGTACTTGGGGCTGGAAATTGTTAACGATTCTCTGTGTTTTTATTGGAGTACTATTTTTCCTTTGTCTATGTATTCAATGTGGCCCTACATTATGTTCTATATGTATCACAGCCTGCATTCCGTCCAAACGAACTATTGTCAAGCAAGAGAAACTGAGCAATGATGAAGTATTGAAAATTATGGCTATTAACATTGAGGATGAACGTTCTGACTATGTCCACTATGAGGTAGCTTTTGCTAAACGCTAAAAGGGCCGTCTGTCGTGTTTTGGCAGCTCCTGAGTTAGCGTTTAGCACAGCTACACGGTCTTTTCTGTTAACTTGACCAAAACGAACGGGGGCCATTTTGAATCCCTCTGACTTCCGTTTCAATGAACACGCTGCCTCGTGGTCAGTGTGCCCTTTTGTCCTTTCTCGATACCCATGGTCACTAGTCTGCTCGGCAACAAGCTATTTTTAGTACTGGTCAAGCGCACATGCGCATTACGCACCAATTGGTCACTCTTCAGGAATGCTCATGCTAACTGACCAGTGCTGTTGAAACTCCTCCCACATGTTGGCTGTGTTCCAAAAATGACCTTATATGTACCTAAAATGTGTAACTTGTAACCGCCTATCTTTTTATTGCTATTAAACTATATAAAAGAGGTCGCGCACCGATGTTCGGTGTGCTACTTCTTACATTACCGAAGGGTGCTGTTGGAATGTATCACCACCCCATGGGGTCTTAATAAACTTGTCTTTTACCTTTTCCAGTGTCCGTGCCAACTTCTATACTAAGGTGTTCGAGAGTTTAGCAGAGTATGTAGGCCTGATTTGAACCCAACACCACAATATGACCTAAAAATTACGCTTTTTATTACTTTCGAACATTATTTTTTCTTAAACATATGTTATAATGTTCCAGGCTAATGTACTTTCCCGGAAAATTTACAACTGTCCTGCAAGTAAAATATATTCCTTTTTCGAGAAAAAGGGCGTTTCTTCGTCCCATGACGGAGCCGTTGAGCAAAAGAGGGTCGGCCTGCTGTCTTAGTCGCCGATACGCCAGAATATCAGATTCTTATCGATCACTTTATGTTGCAGGAGTAGAAAACACAACAACCCTTGACCATTTATCTTTACTGCGTTCCTGCGTATTATACCTTTTACCCTTCATGTAATTCGAATGCTTTATTTCACTTGCCTTTTACTGATTCTAAAACAGTGACTATTATTAAAAACTTTACCAATGTAAATACTACTACCATGTTTTCTTTTAAAAACCTTTATTGTGAAAATGTCAGTATACAAATACGGGCCTATAACCACGTGGGCCGGCCACGGAGCAAACTGTAATCGTACATGATGAGTAGACATTTACACTGTAGAGGAACGTAACGGGCGGGCCATTAGGTTGCAAGAACTAAGGTGTCTAACAGTTGCGGAATCGGTGGACGTACATTTTATAATTAAAATACGACAGGGCCAGTTACAATAAAATTATCTAGATATACATTTGCGGGCAAGTACCATGGGTGACGTTAATTCGAACTTTCAATAGTACAGTAATCAATAACACATCAGAACTTAATATCAATAGGGATGTCGAAATATTCAATCAATTCTCGTCCCCGCCCGCCATGTGCTTCAAAACTGCATACGTATCTCGTGATTTCAATGTTCTGCAACCAGTACACAACAAGGAGTTACGACTCCCATTTATTCTGGTGCCATTTGGGGCGAGGACGGGCAGGTCCAGGATATAGTCAAAATGTCTCTACCAACCATCGACTATGATGATGTTCATATGCTGTATTTATTAGAGTAACACTCATCTGTCCACATGAAATTAATTTGCCACAATCTAAACATGTCATTTTAATCTTTCCAAAGTTCTTCTAAATATTTGGGACCGTTTCCCTTGCCTCTGATGCTGTCAGTGCCAAATCTTTGATGAATGTACTGGCAGGTCGGGGGTTCTCCTCCAAATCTCTCTTTTATGCAGCACTATAATTAATCGGTGCCACCTCTCCATATGACGATGCATGGTATAGTTACCATAACTATATTTTTTTTCGGTTCCTCTGGAGAGTACATCGTGGCAGATGAAGCGTGTAACGTACCGGGAATTTACCTTTTTTGCATGTAGAGGAAAGGAAAAAAAATTCGAGCGTCCGAGTTCTAAGGTGTCCCAGGGCCATTTTAGTGGACCAGGCCCAAATCCAAAGGACAGGCCGCCATTTTGAGAGTCCTGTTGCAGCCGCCTGTCGCTGTAGCATCAAGAGCGGCCGAAACTCAGCTGAATGGCAACTGAAACGGTAAAGGGGCGCCCCACTACAGCAGACGAGCCTCCACCTGGGAAGGCCCGTTCACGCCGCCCCCCCCCCCCCTTCGGGCACCCCACGCCGTTATTCGGAGCAGGATTGTAGGATGGCCACACCAATGCGGCAACTTGCTAGACACAACCTCGGTGCCAACCGAATCTCAGCGCCTTGTGGTGTCTTCTATTCAGAAAACATTGTTGTGCTGCCTTCGACCTATTCGCCGCAAGTGCGCACGCAACTCAGCTGCATAGCTTGCTAGACACCACCTCGGTGCCATCCGGATCTTGGGCTAAAAGTGAGGCCAACCGCCCTATGGAAATTAACATTGGAAAAACGCGTTTTGGGACCCCCCTTTTTTCTCGGCCCCCCCTTGACGAACCCCCCCCAAATTTCCAGGGGCTGCTCAGAAACAAAATGTTCCATTTTCCTGAAAATTTCTGCCAATTCCGTCCACAAACGCCAAAGTTATTAGACATAGAATTTTCAAAAATCCCATAGAGAAAAAATCCTAACTATATATACCTACTGGCGACCGCCAGTAGGTAACTACTGGCGACCGCCAGTAGGTAATTACCTACTGGCGGTCGCCAGTAGGTAGTTATAGTTAGGATTGTTTTCCATAGGAAATCCGCAACATTCTATTGGGAATAACTTTGGTGCAGATTGAGGGATCTGCCTGTAACTTTCCAAAATTAAGGCCAGCTCCGCTCTGCTCCTTCCCTAAAAGGTTCGGGGGAATTCGTGAAGTGGGGGCCGAGAAAAAAGGGGGGTCCCAAAACATGTTTCCCCCATGTTAATTTCCTTAGGACGAATAGACAAGGCTACAGCCCGAACCGCTGAACGGAATTAGACCAAACTATGCAAAATTGTAGGGACTGGTACGCAGAAGTGCCTTTTCTATATTTGGTGAAAATTGCACCAGTGTTTTTTTTTTTTTTAAATTAACTTCAAAAACACATATATATCTATATGCGCGCTTCTAGCGCTTACCGGTACGCGTACCGGGGAGCGCACCCTGCTCGCCACGGAAGTGCGCGAGGGGAAAGCTGATTGGCTCTTGGGTGTCTGTCAACATTCTAAACAGTCCGGAGAGTCCGCTATCTTGTGTCTCGGTAGAATCGAGACACAAGAGGTGAAAATAAATGGGGGAAATGATTAAAAGGGGGCAGGGTAGACGCCCCTGACCCCCTAGATTTTCTGAGGGGGGCCTAGAAGGACCCTGAAGGGCAAAAAAACGATTTTTTTTTTTAAAATTTTCGCGGGGTAAGCGCTGGGTGCGTTCCCATGTACGCTTCCAGGTACGCGTACCCTGAGCGTAGCACAGGGAAAAACAGTGAAAGAAAATAGTGTAAAATAAGAATTTGGAGTGCTTAGAGGTAGGGTAGCTCTAAAAAGAGCTGTTGTGTTATGTGGGTGATTTAAGTACCTACAAGTAGGTACCGATGCAGAGTCTAAAATTCAAGAGAAAGACTCTGTTCCCCTCATCTGAGAAATGTACACCGTGTCCTCTGTAGATATCTTGCATGTTGTAATGCAAGTTATTGTGGTATATGGAACTCATACCATAATCTCTCAGGAAAGCAGGAACTGATCCTTTTGGGACCGCCTGAGAAGGCCTAGGGGGTGAGGGGTACTCTACTTTGCCCCCTTTTCACGTTCTGAACTATTTTATTTTACTCTCTTCTGTAATTACACAAAATGGCAGCGATAGGATGCATCAGAGACAGATAGTGAGAGAAAGGAGGCCGGAGATGAAGAAGAGATGTCAAATACACATTGGAGATAATATAGTGGGAGAAGGGAAGTAAATATGAGTAAACTTACTATGTAACATAAAAATGTTGCACTCTATACTATAAGTCTCATTTTATACTACAATCACTTCGCTACAACCTCATAAATTAAAAATAAAAATGAATAATGTCTCAAACAATTTTTGATTTCTAAATATAAATTTATTCTTCTGAATGTTCATAATTTGAAAGAACTAGTAACATGTCCTCATCAGGAATTTCCTCTTCAATCATCTCATCAGGAATCTCCTCATGAAAAGTCTGCAATGATGATTCTTGTAACTCTATGGTCTCCAAACATTCGATAAATTCGCCGTCAAGAGATTGATAAAAAAAATCATTCAAGTCATCTCCTCCTTGTGAGAATATTTCATTATTGGTGCTGTCAATTTCAATAAATGTAGTGGATAATTCAAAAGAAATTGCCACGGTCTCTTCATTGTGATCCATTTTATTTTGAAATTTCTTGCTGTAAATTGCAGAAAAAAATAATCACTTTCATTTATCGTTTTTAGTAATACATAATATAAAACTAACTTTATCAAGTATTTAGTATAACAGAAGGACTGTAAATAAATAACAGAAAACATTTTTCAAATTATCTTAAAGTGTACAACATAGTTCCCCTTACAAATTAACAACTCACCTTTTTGAAAGTAGGAGAAGCGTTAGTACTGTGTAAATCAAACACCAGAAATTGAGCACCAAAAATTCCTCACAAATGTACCTCAGACAGTAGTATCACAAAATGGCTGTGGTTTCCTCTCATTTTAGATATATACATAACCAATTAACTTTCATCACACACAAATACAAAACCAAAGTAACATTTTAATTGGTTCTAAATTTCAACACTTTCAAATGTGTTTTCCCCATGCAATTTTCCATAGGACATTTAGATATGTCTACAGCCTGAATGGCTGAACGGAATTACACCAAACTTGGCAAAATGGTACATCAAACCTAGGGGGTCAGGGAGGATCTACTATGCCCCCTTATGGTCATTTGCCCCTTCGCTTTGGCCTCCTCTTGTCTCTCGATCCTACCGAGAGACAAGATGGCGGCCGCTACGGACTGTTTGGAATGTTTACAGACGCCGGAGAACTAATCAGCTTCGCTTCACAAAGCTCCGTAACGCGAAAAGTACGCGAAGCGGAGCGCTGCCCGGTCCGCTGTCACAGATATATATCTTTTTTTGAACGTTAATTTCTCAAAATCCACTGGAGCACATATATTGAGACATAGCAAAGGCACATCGGGCTACCAGTACCTACAATTTTGCCAAGTTTCGTGCAAATCCATTCAGCCGTTCGATTATTATTATTTTTTTTTTTTTTTGCCCCGCGGGGCCCTTTTAAAACCTCCACATCAAACCTAGGGGGTCAGGGAGGATCTACTATGCCCCCTTATGGTCATTTGCCCCTTCGCTTTGGCCTCCTCTTGTCTCTCGATCCTACCGAGAGACAAGATGGCGGCCGCTACGGACTGTTTGGAATGTTTACAGACGCCGGAGAACCAATCAGCTTCGCTTCACAAAGCTCCGTAACGCGAAAAGTACGCGAACCGGAGCGCTGCCCGGTCCGCTGTTACAGATATATATCTTTTTTTGAACGTTAATTTCTCAAAATCCACTGGAGCACATATATTGAGACCTAGCAAAGGCACATCGGGCTACCAGTCCCTACAATTTTGCCAAGTTTCGTGCAAATCCATTCAGCCGTTCGGGCTAAAAGTGAGGCCAACCGCCCTATGGAAATTAACATTGGAAAAACGCGTTTTGGGACCCCACTTTTTTCTCGGCCCCCCCTTGACGAACCCCCCCCCCCCCCAAATTTCCAGGGGCTGCTCAGACACATAATGTTCCATTTTCCTGAAAATTTCTGCCAATTC
Source organism: Lissotriton helveticus (assembly GCF_964261635.1). NCBI lineage: Eukaryota > Metazoa > Chordata > Amphibia > Caudata > Salamandridae > Lissotriton > Lissotriton helveticus. The sequence goes on from NC_136059.1 coordinate 1,713,546,894, forward strand.
CGTCCACAAACGCCAAAGTTATTAGACATAGAATTTTCAAAAATCCCATAGAGAAAAAATCCTAACTATATATACCTACTGGCGACCGCCAGTAGGTAATATATATATATATATATATATATTTTTTTCACCCAAATTGCTCTCAGCAGCGGGAGGTCACGCGACAGTGCTCGGCCATCCGGCTTGAAGATGCAGCCTGCTTAAGTGCTTCGATATTTACATTGTTTATGCCAACGCGTTTCGGGGTACTTAACCCCTTCTTCCTGGGCAGCTGCAAACATTAATTTGAGGCTCACACTGACGTTTTTGCAGTTAATTTATTCAAGTCAAGCCCCCAGTGGGCGTGTGCTCAATGAAATTTATTCAATGTCTTCTGGGACACGGAGTCCCCAGTGTGAGTGAGTTCGTTTTTCTTAAGGTAAGTTCAAATCTTTGTTTGATGTTTTCAGCAAATTCATGTCCTTTAGTAGGATGTGACTCACCAAAGCAGGCTCAATTAGCATATCGAGCGCTGTGCTGTTCAGTCTTGAAGAGTGCAAAACTTCAGCCTCAGCCAGCTGGATGTTCCTTTCTCTCCAGTTTGGCGATGGTGCTCCTCCCCACGGTCGAGCCACCGTATTAATGTTTTTCACCCAAATTGCTCTCAGCAGCGGGAGGTCACGCGACAGTGCTCGGCCATCCGGCTTGAAGATGCAGCCTGCTTAAGTGCTTCGATATTTACATTGTTTATGCCAACGCGTTTCGGGGTACTTAACCCCTTCTTCCTGGGCAGCTGCAAACATTAATTTGAGGCTCACACTGACGTTTTTGCAGTTAATTTATTCAAGTCAAGCCCCCAGTGGGCGTGTGCTCAATGAAATTTATTCAATGTCTTCTGGGACACGGAGTCCCCAGTGTGAGTGAGTTCGTTTTTCTTAAGGTAAGTTCAAATCTTTGTTTGATGTTTTCAGCAAATTCATGTCCTTTAGTAGGATGTGACTCACCAAAGCAGGCTCAATTAGCATATCGAGCGCTGTGCTGTTCAGTCTTGAAGAGTGCAAAACTTCAGCCTCAGCCAGCTGGATGTTCCTTTCTCTCCAGTTTGGCGATGGTGCTCCTCCCCACGGTCGAGCCACCGTATTAATGTTTTTCACCCAAATTGCTCTCAGCAGCGGGAGGTCACGCGACAGTGCTCGGCCATCCGGCTTGAAGATGCAGCCTGCTTAAGTGCTTCGATATTTACATTGTTTATGCCAACGCGTTTCGGGGTACTTAACCCCTTCTTCCTGGGCAGCTGCAAACATTAATTTGAGGCTCACACTGACGTTTTTGCAGTTAATTTATTCAAGTCAAGCCCCCAGTGGGCGTGTGCTCAATGAAATTTATTCAATGTCTTCTGGGACACGGAGTCCCCAGTGTGAGTGAGTTCGTTTTTCTTAAGGTAAGTTCAAATCTTTGTTTGATGTTTTCAGCAAATTCATGTCCTTTAGTAGGATGTGACTCACCAAAGCAGGCTCAATTAGCATATCGAGCGCTGTGCTGTTCAGTCTTGAAGAGTGCAAAACTTCAGCCTCAGCCAGCTGGATGTTCCTTTCTCTCCAGTTTGGCGATGGTGCTCCTCCCCACGGTCGAGCCACCGTATTAATGTTTTTCACCCAAATTGCTCTCAGCAGCGGGAGGTCACGCGACAGTGCTCGGCCATCCGGCTTGAAGATGCAGCCTGCTTAAGTGCTTCGATATTTACATTGTTTATGCCAACGCGTTTCGGGGTACTTAACCCCTTCTTCCTGGGCAGCTGCAAACATTAATTTGAGGCTCACACTGACGTTTTTGCAGTTAATTTATTCAAGTCAAGCCCCCAGTGGGCGTGTGCTCAATGAAATTTATTCAATGTCTTCTGGGACACGGAGTCCCCAGTGTGAGTGAGTTCGTTTTTCTTAAGGTAAGTTCAAATCTTTGTTTGATGTTTTCAGCAAATTCATGTCCTTTAGTAGGATGTGACTCACCAAAGCAGGCTCAATTAGCATATCGAGCGCTGTGCTGTTCAGTCTTGAAGAGTGCAAAACTTCAGCCTCAGCCAGCTGGATGTTCCTTTCTCTCCAGTTTGGCGATGGTGCTCCTCCCCACGGTCGAGCCACCGTATTAATGTTTTTCACCCAAATTGCTCTCAGCAGCGGGAGGTCACGCGACAGTGCTCGGCCATCCGGCTTGAAGATGCAGCCTGCTTAAGTGCTTCGATATTTACATATACATATATATATATATATATATATATATATATATATATATATATATATATATATATATATATATATATATATATATATATATATATTACCTACTGGCGGTCGCCAGTAGGTATATATAGTTAGGATTTTTTCTCTATGGGTTTTTTGAAAATTCTATGTCTAATAACTTTGGCGTTTGTGGACGGAATTGGCTGAAATTTTCAGGAAAATGGCACATTTTGTTTCTGAGCAGCCCTTGAAAATTTGGGGGGGGTTCGTCCAGTGGGGGCCGAGAAAAAAGGGGGGTCCCAAAACGTGTTTTTAACATTGAGTTTTCCATAGGGCGGTTGGCCTCACTTTTAGCCCGAACGGCTGAATGGATTTGCACGAAACTTGGCAAAATTGTAGGGACTGGTAGCCCGATGTGCCTTTTGTAGGTCTCAATATATGTGCTCCAGTGGATTTTGAGAAATTAACGTTTAAAAAAAGATATATATCTGTAACAGCGGACCGGTTAGCGCTCCGCTACGCGTACTTTTCGCGCAACGGAGCTTTGTGAAGCGAAGCTGATTGGTTCTCCGGCGTCTGTCAACATTCCAAACAGTCCGTAGCGGCCGCCATCTTGTCTCTCGGTAGGATCGAGAGACAAGAGGAGGTCAAAACAAAGGGGGAAATAACTATAAGGGGGCATAGTAGATCCTCGCTGACCCCCTAGGTTTGATGTGGAGGTTTTAAAAGGGCCCCGCGGGGCAAAAAAAAATAATAATAATAATAATCGAACGGCTGAATGGATTTGCACGAAACTTGGCAAAATTGTAGGGACTGGTAGCCCGATGTGCCTTTGCTAGGTCTCAATATATGTGCTTCAGTGGATTTTGAGAAATTAACGTTCAAAAAAAGATATATATCTGTAACAGCGCACCGCTTCGCGTACTTTTCGCGTTACGGAGCTTTGCGAAGCGAAGCTGATTGGCTCTCCGGTGTCTGTAAACATTCCAAACAGTACGTAGCGGCCGCCATCTTGTCTCTCGGTAGGATCGAGAGACAAGAGGAGGCCAAAGCGAAGGGGCAAATGACCATAAGGGGGCATAGTAGATCCTCCCTGACCTCTTAGGTTTGATGTACCATTTTGCCAAGTTTGGTGTAATTCCGTTCAGCCATTCAGGCTGTAGACGTATCTAAATGTCAATAATCGAACGGCTGAATGGATTTGCACGAAACTTGGCAAAATATTAGGGACTGGTAGCCCGATGTGCCTTTGCTATGTCTCAATATATGTGCTTCAGTGCATTTTGAGAAATTAACGTTCAAAAACAAGATATATATCTGTAACAGCGCTCCGCTTCGCGGAGATAAAATTATATGTGTATTACCTAGCTGTTGCTAACACCAGTTAGCGACGGCTAGTAGGAGATAGCGACCATCTTGGGTCCCACTTTGCATGTGAGTGATATTTATCACTAATGACATGCAAAGTGGGCATGCCAAGATGTTAGCGACTGGAAACAGTCGCTAACATCGCTATCTCCTATTATCAACTTTTGGAAATATTCGAGATAAGCGCGAATATCTCCAAAAAGTAACAGCTGCCCTGAGCAGTTCTTAGCCATGTTATCCAATGGGAGGTGGATAACATGGCTAAGAGCATTAGCTCGGTAATGCATGAATATCGCGGAGTTTTCAGCGACATTAATGCATTGCGCTCGTTTTTTATCGTATTTGCGATAAACCTTGATAATAGCAAGGTTTATCTGCGATAATTTCTGACGGTAAAAAAATCTTTGCAATGCATCGTTAGGGATAAATATCGCTTAACTTTGGTAATATGCCCCAACGTCTGTTAACGTTCGATTCGAAGGAAATCAGGAATTGTTGAAAAACATTGTGTGCGCCATCTTGTCTTTTTTCAAATGCCACACTTTTGTCGTGCACGGCAGCCATTTTAGATGCCTTGACCAGATCCACTCTGTGAACGCTGTCGATCCTTAGCATGGCTCCCCACCCTCGCAAGCATCTCCCCCAGGCAGTGGTCACCCCCGCTCTCTGTTTTATGCATGGGTAATAAACCTCCCCCCATCTGCGCTGTTCTTCCCTGAGAATCACACCCTGTGCCCGCCCGACACCTCCCTTTCGCCCTATTCACTACCGCACCCTCTGACACTCCTTTTCCTCTGTGTCCGATTGTCCAGGCTGGTCCTAGGGTATCAGCTAGCCCTGCAGATGTAGTTTATGGCCACAGCTGTAAAGAATCACCCCTCTTCAAAGGAGTTATAGTAGATCAAGGCCCACACTCGATGAGATCCGTCACAGCAGAAGCGTTGCTATTATCTGAAAACCATCCTGTATTGTGATTGGGGAGGGGACCGAGCCTGAAGCGGAAGATTCCAGGGATGACTCTTTGTACATCAAAGTTTTTACAATTATGTGTCACATTAAAAATATATAGCACTCCGACAAAGTAGTAAGATTATAAAACTTTAATAATTTATAAATATATACAAGAAAACAAAAATAGTAATAACATATAAAAATTTTTAGAGAAAAACAACGAAGTAGCGGTCGGCTGTGCGAATAGTCCCAACGCAGCACAACGTCCAGATTTCCGGCGTGGGGCGTCGCGGGGGGTGGGTGATCAGTAGCAAACTGTTGTGCGAATAGTTCCAAGGCAGCAGAACGCGCCGAAATCAAGATGACACAAAAGTGATGTCTAGTAAGTTGCCACCCAGCAAATAACGGCGTGGGGCGTCGCGGGGGGTGGGTCATCAGTAGCAAACTGTTGTGCGAATAGTTCCAAGGCAGCAGAACGATGGCACCAAGGTGATGTCCAGTAAGTTGCCGCACTGGTTTTGGTATCCTACAATGCTGCTCCGAATAACGGCGTGGAGCGCCCCGGGGGAGGCGGCGTGAACGGGCCTCTCCAGGTGGAGTCTCGTCTGTTGTAGTGGGGCGCCCCTTTACCGTTTCAGTTGCCATTCCGTCCGCTTTTGGTCCACTGTGTCAAAATCCGCCATTCAGCTGAGTTGCGCCCACTCTTGCGGTGCAGCGATAGGCGGCTGCCACAGGACTCTCAAAATGGCGGCAGGCTGTTTCCTTTTTGGGCCTGGTCCACTGAAATGGCCCTGGGACACCTTGGAAATCGGACGCTTGTCTGCTAGGTCTTGGACCCCATTCTCGAAAGCGTCCCCTCCGCCTTGAGAATTCATCAAAAGTTTTGGGGTCCCCGACTCCTGCAGGCTTCTGGTGGGGAGCGGCTGCCATGATTGCTCGCGGAATGACCACGACGGAGCTACGAGATGGTGGTGCTCTCATGGTGACGCCAGCTTCAGTCTGAAACATCCAGAAACAAGGTGGGGCTTTCATCGTTTGGGGGGGAAAAAAAGTTTTCATCCAATGAAAAGTGTTGTTTTTAGGTCATATGATCAAGCCTTCCATCATTAGGAAACCAAAAGTAAAATGAACCAATGAAAAGTTTTATAAACAAGTCACATGACCTGTTATGCGGCATAGGGTATAAAATGCGGAGAAAATACGTTGGCACGTGAGGCGGCGTCAGTAGCGGACCGATGTGCGAATAGGCCGAAGGCAATACAACGCGCCAAGATCCGGATGGCATCGAGGTGGTGTCATAGTTGAGAGTTCTGAGCAGCGGTTGTAACACTGTCTGAAGCTTATTTGCAGCTGCTGCAGCTTAACTACGCGCCAAGATCCGGATGGCACCGAGGTGGTGTGTAGGAAGTTGCCGCACTGGTGTGGCCATCCTACAATGCTGAAAGTCGGCGTGGGGCGCCCCGTTGGCCTGTGAGTTTGCGTCAGTAGCGGACCGATGTGCGAATAGGCCGAAGGCAGCACAACGCGCCAAGATCCGGATGGCACCGAGGTGGTGTCTAGTAAGTTGTCGCACTTCTGTGGCCATCCTACAATGTTGAAAGTCGGCGTGGGGCGCCCCGTTGGGCTGTGAGATGGTGTCAGTAGCGGACTGATGTGTGAATGGGGCCAAAGGCAGCGCAACAATATTTTCTACTATATTTCCGGTGTAGAAGAGACCACAAGGCGCTGAGATGCCAAGATCCGGATGGCACCGAGGTGGTGTCTTGCAAGTTGTGGTACTGGTGTGGCCATCCTACAATGCTGAAAGTCGGCGTGGGGCGCCCTGTTGGCCTGTGAGATGGCGTCAGTAGCGGACCGATGTGCGAATAGGCCGAAGGCAGCACAACAATATTTTCTGACTGACACCACAAGGCGCTGAGATGCCAAGATCCGGATGGCACCGAGGTGATGTCTAAGTTGCGGACTGATGTGCGAATGGGGCCAAAGGCAGCGTAACAATATTTTTTGTATGCAAGATACCACTAGGCGTTGAGATGCCAAGATTCGGATGGCACTGAGGTGATGTCTAGCAAGTTGGTGTGGTCATCCTACAATGCTGAAACTCGGCGTGGGTCACCCCATTAGCCTGTGAGATGGCGTCAGTAGCGGACCGATGTGCGAATAGGCCGAAGGCAGCACAACGCGCCAAGATCCGGATGTCACCGTGGTGGTTTCATAGTTGAGAGGCACTTCATCTGCAGTGGGGCGCCGAGATCCGGATGGCACCGAGGTGATGTCTAGCAAGTTGCTGTACTGGTGTGGTCATCCTACAATGCTGAAACTCGGCGTGGGTCGCCCCATTAGCCTGTGAGATGGCGTCAGTAGCGGACCGATGTGCGAATAGGCCGAAGGCAGCACAACGCGCCAAGATCCGGATGTCACCGTGGTGGTTTCATAGTTGAGAGGCACTTCATCTGCAGTGGGGCGCCGAGATCCGGATGGCACCGAGGTGATGTCTAGCAAGTTGCTGTACTGGTGTGGTCATCCTACAATGCTGAAACTCGGCGTGGGTCGCCCCATTAGCCTGTGAGATGGCGTCAGTAGCGGACCGATGTGCGAATAGGCCGAAGGCAGCACAACGCGCCAAGATCCGGATGTCACCGTGGTGGTTTCATAGTTGAGAGGCACTTCATCTGCAGTGGGGCGCCGAGATCCGGATGGCACCGAGGTGATGTCTAGCAAGTTGCTGTACTTGTGTGGTCATCCTACAATGCTGAAACTCGGCGTGGGTCGCCCCATTAGCCTGTGAGATAGCAGTTCTTTGGATTTGGGCCTGGCTCGTCTGCTGTAGTGGGGCGCCCCTTTACCGTTTCAGTTGCCATTCAGCTGAGTTTCGGCTGCTCTTGATGCTACAGCGACAGGCGGCTGCAACAGGACTCTCAAAATGGCGGCCTGTTCTTTGGATTTGGGCCTGGTCCACTAAAATGGCCCTGGGACACCTTAGAACTCGGACGCTCGATTTTTTTTTCCTTTCCTGTACATGCAAAAAAAGGTAAATGCCCGGTACGTTACACGCTTCATCTGCCACGATGAACTCTCTAGAGGAACCGAAAAAAAATATAGTTGTGGTAACTATACCATGCATCGTCATATGGAGAGGTGGCACCAATTAATTATAGTGCTGCATAAAAGAGAGATTTGGAGGAGAACCCCTGACCTGCTAGTACATTCATCAAAGAAGTGGCACTGAGAGCTTCAGAGGCAAGGGAAACGGTCCCAAATATTTAGAAGAACTTTGGAAAGATTAAAATGACATGTTTAGATTGTGGCAAATTTATTTCATGTGGACATCTGAGTGTTACTCTAATAAATACAGCATATGAACATCATCATAGTCGATGGTTGGTAGAGACATTTTGACTATATCCTGGACCTGCCCGTCCTCGCCCAAAATGGCGCCGGAATAAATGGGACTCGTAACTCCTTGTTGTGTACTGGTTGCAGAACCTTGAAATCACGAGATACGTATGCAGTTTTGAAGCATATGGCGGGCGGGGACGAGAATTGATTGAATATTTCGACATCCCTATTGATATTAAGTTCTGATCTGTTATTGATTACTGTACTGTTGAAAGTTCGAATTAACGTCACCCATGGTACTTGCCCGCAAATGTATATCTAGATAATTTTATTGTAACTGGCCCTGTCGTATTTTAATTATAAAATGTACGTCCACCGATTCCGTAACTGTTAGACACCTTAGTTCTTGCAACCTAATGGCCCGCCCGTTATGTTCCTCTACAGTGTAAATGTCTATTTATCATATACGATTACAGTTTGCTCCGTGGCAGGCCCACGTGGTTATAGGCTCGTATTTTTATAATGAAATTTTCACAATAAAGGTTTTTAAAAGAAAACATGGTAGTAGTATATACATTGGTAAAGTTTTTAATAATAGTGACTGTTTTAGAATCATTAAAAGGCAAGTGAAATAAAGCAGACCAATTACATGAAGGGTAAAAGGTATAATACGAAGGAACGCAGTAAAGATAAATGGTCAAGGGCTGTTGTGTTTTCTATTCCTGCAACATAAAGTGATCGATAAGAATCTCATATTCAGGCGTATCGGCGACTAAGACAGCAGGTCGACCCTCTTTTGCTCAACGGCTCCGTCATGGGACGAAGAAACGCTCTTTTTCTCGAAAAAAGAATATATTTTACTTGCAGGACAGTTGTAAAATTTCCGGGAAAGTACATTAGCCTGGAACATTATAACATATATTTAAGAAAAAATAATGTTCGGAAGTAATGAAAAGCGTAATTTTTAGGTCATATGACCAAGCCTTTCATCATTACAATAAGAAAAGTAAAATGAACCAATGAAAAGTTTTATTAACAAGTCACATGACTTGTTATGCTTACGTTACGCGCTGCGCGCCCCGGATGACTTCCGGATGCGCTAACGCGGCGCGTCATATGACGCATTACGCGACAACGCAGGTACAGAATATAGTCAAAATGTCTCCACCAACCAGCGGTCGGAACACAACCCCTTTCAGCAGGCTAAATAGTTCTGTTAAATGACAACAGAAGGGACAGGCAACAAGAACTATTAGTCAAAGAGGGGAGGGCTAGTTCTTCTCTACCGGGTTACATTGGGGCGCTATCGGAACTGATCGAATTGGTAGTCTACAGTGTTTCTGGATGTTTCAGACCGAAGCTGGGGTTAGCATGAGAGCAGCACCATTTCGTAGCTCCGTCGTGGTCATTCCGCAACCAATCATGGCAGCCGTTCTTTATCGTTATTTTGGGCGGGGTGGGTGGCGGAGCAGAGCTGTTTTGCAGCCATCATTGTGTGGAGTTCAGTTCATCTCACTAGTTTTGTATTTGTCATGAGGGGTTGTTCCTAATGTTTCTATTTTAGCGAGGTCAAAAAGAGATCCCATTAGTGGCCTACTGATTTTGCTCGATTCCTTTTCTTTTTTTTTACACGATTTTTCGTTATCTGCAAAGACTAAACAGAGTATTGCGACTCTGTGTTTGTTTGTAAATAGAGAATGAACCAAAGAGAACTAATTCTAAAACAGTAAATACTTGGATAACAATGAATCAAATGGAGAGAGAAGCAGGCACGACGGATTACAATGGGGGCAAAGACCTGCGTTAACTACCTTTCACTATCTGCAAAGAGAGAGTACTCCTAATAGAAATGAGGGGGGGGGGCACCATTCAAAGCAGATCAGTGTGCATAAACACGAAAATGTTTTCACTTACCACGTACTTGACATTCGACAGCTTATGATATTTGCTATTAAAAAACCATTGAAATTCACTGAAAAAACCATAGGTTATAGACCATATATAGTTAGGAATTAGCATTTACAAAACCTTGAAAATTCACTGAAAAAACCATAGGTTATAGACCATATATAGTTAGGAATTAGCATTTAAAAAACCTTATTTTACTCACACAAAACCATTGAAATTCCATATATAGTTAGTTGCACTAACTATATATTGCGCACCCGCAATCCACTGCTGATGATGTCACATATTACATCATTCATGACATGGTCAGTGACATCACTGATGACATCACTGATGACATCTCAAATGACATCACTGATGACATCACTGATGACATCTCAAATGACATCACTGATAACATCTCAAATGACATCCCTGATGACATCACTGATGACATCTCAAATGACATCACTGATGACATCTCATTTGACATCAATGGTCACATCACTGATGATATCATTCATGTGACAATACAATGCATCTCCTCACACTTTAATATAACCTCTGTTACACCCAGTGTTAAATACAGAATATAATTTTTTAAACCATTGACACACCAATACTAGTTACTACATACGCACTCACTGATTCCTTCGTCTACACACACATTCACTCATTCACCCATACAATCATTCATACATACAATCACTCATCTTTACAACACTATCATATGCACTCATACACCTATACAGACACTCACACTCTGCCACTGATCCATGGAGTTAATCACACACCTAGTCAGTCCTGTAAAGAATCAATCACACTTCCATTTTCTAATCTATACAGTTAAACATAGAGTACCTTACATTTTCAAACATATACTAACACATACTTACTCTCTTATACAATCATTGATACAAGAACACATTGATCTGCACAGAGTCAGACATCTCCCAGCCAGCCACACACACACTCAGTCTCCCATACAAATACTTGGACAATCAATCAATAACCCATATAGTTACTCATATAGCTACTGATCAACACATGCAGCACTTTACAGAACAACAGACATAATGATGCACAAACTAAGACAGTTTAGTCACTAACCCATGCACTCAGTGAGACACATTTAATCACTTACTCATTCATAAAGTCAGTCACGCACCTACTAAATCTTTTATTTAGGCACTTCTACATCTACTCATTTTTCAATATGTAAAACATATTTAAACTTTACAGAAACACACAGTCAATGGATGATGTCATCAGTGATGTCATCAGTGATGTCATTTGAGATGTCATCAGTGATGTCATCAGTGATGTCACTGACCATGTCATGAATGATGTAATATGTGACATCATCAGCAGTGGATTGCGGGTGCGCAATATATAGTTAGTGCAACTAACTATATATGGAATTTCAATGGTTTTGTGTGAGTAAAATAAGGTTTTTTAAATGCTAATTCCTAACTATATATGGTCTATAACCTATGGTTTTTTCAGTGAATATATATATATATATGTTCACTGAAAAAACCATAGGTTATAGACCATATATAGTTAGGAATTAGCATTTAAAAAACCTTATTTTACTCACACAAAACCAATGAAATTCCATATATAGTTAGTTGTACTAACTATATATCACGCACGCGCAATCCACTGCTGATGATGTCACATATTACATCATTCATGACATGGTCAGTGACATCACTGATGACATCACTGATGACATCTCAAATGACATCACTGATGACATCTCAAATGACATCACTGATGACATCACTGATGACATCTCAAATGACATCACTGATGACATCACTGATGACATCTCAAATGACATCACTGATGACATCACTGATGACATCTCATTTGACATTACTGATCACATCACTGATGACATCACTCATGTGATAATACGATGAACCTCTTCAGACTCTAATATAACCTTAGATACACTCAGTGTAAACAGACACTCACAGACTGTCACTCATCCATGGAGTTACTTACACACCTAGTCAGTCATGCAAAGAATCAATCACACCTCCATTTTCACAACTATACAGTTATACACATCTTACTTATTCAAACATATACTAAAACATATTTACTCACTTATACAATCCTGGATACAAGAGCACAATGATCCATACAGCCACTCACACATTCACTGGCTCTTATGCACAGTTATTTATATATGTCAACTCTCACATGTACTGTATTTTACATATGTACTTACTTTGACATGTAGCACTGAGATATCCATTCACTCACCAATACAGTCATGCACACAGTCAACCGCCCATACAGCTGTTTCCACATGCACTTTTGAACCCATACATCTATGCACAGAGTCATACACCTCCCAGCCACCCACACACACACTCAGTCTCCCATACAAATGCTTGGGCAACCAATCAATAACCCATATAGTTACTCATATAGCTACTGATCAACACATGCAGCAGTTTACAGAACAACAGACATAATGATGCACAAATTAAGACAGTTTAGTCACTAACCCATGCACTCAGTGAGACACATTTAACCACTCACTCATACAGTCAGTCATGCACCTACTAAATCCTTCATCCAGACACTTATACATCCACTCATTCTTAAATATGTAAGACATATTTTAACTTTACAGAAAAATACAGTCACTGTATGATGTCATCAATGATGTCATCAGTGATGTCATTTGAGATGTCATCAGTGATGTCATCAGTGATGTCACTGACCATGTCATGAATGATGTAATATGTGACATCATCAGCAGTGGATTGCGGGTGCGTGATATATAGTTAGTACAACTAACTATATATGGAATTTCATTGGTTTTGTGTGAGTAAAATAAGGTTTTTTAAATGCTAATTCCTATCTATATATGGTCTATAACCTATGGTTTTTTCAGTGAATTTTCAAGGTTTTTTAAATGCTAATTCCTAACTATATATGGTTTATAACCTATGGTTTTTTCAGTGAATTTCAATGGTTTTTTAATAGCAAATATCTATAGCTATAAAATGTATTCTTATTTAAATCCAAAAATATATTTTATATGTTTATTAATAATTTTTTTTAAATATTTTTTTTGTTTCGCTCCCGGTCCGCGAACCGGGAAGCTTCCCGTTAGCTCAATTTGATGCCGCGACCCGGTCCGCGAACCGGTAAAAAATCAACTTAGTGACGGTATTGCGTTGCCGCATAATGCGTCTTATGACGTACTGCGTTAGCGCACCCGGAAGTGCCCCGGGGCGCGGACCGAGGCGCGAAGCTCAGCGACCTGGAAGCTAACCGGGGCGCGTCGCGAAAGCGCGACGTATCGCGTTGCCGCGTAATGCGTCTTGTGACGTACCGCGTTAGCGCACCCGGAAGTGTCCCGGGGCGCGGACCGGGGCGCGAAGCTTAGCGACCCGGAAGCTAACCGGGGCGCGTTCCGCAGCGCGTAACATGAGCGTGAGAGGTCATGTGATTTGTTAATAAAACTTTTCATTGGTTCATTTCAATTTTGGTTTCATAATGATGTAAGGCTAGGTCAGGTGACCTAAAAATAACACTTTTCATTGGTTGAGAAGTATTGTTTTTCCCAAATGATGAAAACCCCTCCTTCTTTCCTCACTCTGACTTTCATCTTGGTGAGAGAAAGACCCTTTTACTTTATAGAGAAATGGCTTCCATTGTTGCTTCAGCTAGTGTTCCCCCACCACCACCCCCACCTCCTCAAGGGAAGAAAGGACCACCTGCTCAACCAATGTTTGAAGAAGAGGAAGATCAAGAAGAGGAGGAAGAGGAGGAAGAGCCTGAGTTTTTGCCAGAGGAGCCCAGGAGGTACAATAGAAAAGAAAACTACATCTGGCAATTTTTTAAATTTCCAGCAGGGCAAAAAAAAGTCAATGCCAGATATGTGTTTTGCCGTATTTGCAACGATCGACTGTCAAGGGGCACTGACAAGAAATACAGCTTCGGCAATTATACGATGCACAGGCATATGAGTAGGTGGCACCCAAATAATTATAGTGCTGCCCAGCTTCGTGATGAACAGCAAAATCCCCTGGCAATGGTGAGAACATCTGCTGTCAAAGAAGTATCGGGACCAGAGGCGAGGGAGGTGATCCCGAACATTCAAATGGACATGGGGGAAGTAAAGCAAGTGTGCGTGTGGTGCAGCCAAACACTTTGCTACCGAGAAAGTAGCATTACTCTTATAATGAGAGCTATCAAAAATCATGTTTGCCCGAAACGCCCCAAAAAATAAATTCTTCTTTTTTTCGTTGCTCCTGTTGAGCCCTTCTCAATGAATCATTTTTGTTTCCCCCCTCCCTCCAAAAAAACAAAAAAATTACAAAATGTTCAGAAAAAACAAAAAAAATATAAAAAATGTTCAGAAAAATAATAAAAAAAATTTAAAACAACAAAAACCAAAAAAAAAGTTCTTTTCAGAACTACCTCCCCATTATAAAAAAAATTGGTAGAATTTTTGAAACTCTGCCAATCTCTATTTCTTTTAGTTCGCTTCCAGTTCGCACTCCGGTACGCGAACCAGGAGCGAACCCAAAAAAAATTTTTTAAAAAAGAACAGTAAGTATAAGGGAAGGAAACAGACAGTTATGTTAAAATAAAGACAGCTACAGGGAGTAAAGAAAACATACTGTTACCCGCAATCCACTTCTGATCATGTCACATATTATATCCTTCTTGACATGGTCAGTGACATCATCAGCAGTGGATTGCGAGTAACAGTATCTTTTGTTTACTTCCTATAGCTGTCTTTCTTGTAACATAAATGTCTGTTTCCTATCCTTATACTTACTGTTCTTGTTTTAAAACATTTTTGAGATCATTCAGAAACAGTAACATTAATAGAGACAGAATGAGTGAATAATAATGAAGAAGTATGAGAAGAGAGGGACTGAGAAAAATACTGGAAGGAGTAGAATAATTAAGTAATAGAGAAAGGAATGAGAGAAGTAGCAAACGCAGGAAAATAAGGATTAAAGAAATGAAGCAGTAGAACTAATAGATGTTAAATGTGATAGATTAAATGATTGATTCAGGATGACGATAAGGTGTGTCCTCTCCAAAATTTTGTTTAAGATGAGGCCTACTTAGGGTTGCATATCAAATTTATGCTTGTTGAAGAATACAGAGGAGATAATACATGTGAAGGCCTACCATTGAAGTAAAACATGTCCACTTCACTCTTGAACAACGGCCAGACCTCTTCTGTGTCCATAGACAGACCTAAAGTTCATCTGCACAATGTCATCCGTAAACTTAGAAAACACAAGTAATGTAATTGAAAAACGTGGAGTTTCTTTTGCTCATTTCAAAATCACATCACCTGTGTTGCCTTTGCTTAGGTATCTCATAGTGCAGATGTAGTTCAGCATATGAAACAGTACGCAGAAGTGCAGCAGTGTATGCATTAATACATGTGAAGGCCTACAAATGAAGTAAGTCATGTCCACTTATTACATCATTCATGACATAGTCAATGACATCATCAGCAGTGGATTGCGGGTTAAAAGAGTAGAAAACATTTACCTTATAATTCTTGTTAACTTTTTCAAATATTTTTTCATACTTTCAATCTGTAAAAGAGAGAAGAAACATTTCAAAAATATTAAAACATGTATTTAAAAATTTGAAAAGACAAGGGAAAAGGTTCAAGAAGAAACAGTTTTTCAAAAACTTTGAGATTTACAGAAGCCTCTGCTGCTATACGTCCCCTACACAATCCTAAAGATATATATTTTAAACAAACAGTATCTTGATGCTGATGAAGTGAGGCCTATTTTGGAACATGGTGCATCTTTTGCACTGCTGATGTCTCACAATAGTGATGCAATAGCAGCGCAAAAAAGATGTAAAGCCATCATAAAATTGTGTCTAACATTTTAAATGATTCTTTCAGGATACAAATAAGATGTGTCCTTTCAAGAGGTTTCTTTAAGGTGAGGCCTATTCAGTTTTAAAAAAAAAACAGTACCCAGAAGTGCAGAACTGTAAGCATTAACTTTGACACTTACAGAAGCCTCAGTTTCTCCATATCTACCTCACATTTCTAAATGTATATCATAAGTACAAAAAGTAGAACATTAATTATACATGTTAAATGGTTTATTTTTGCTGTTCTCAGAATGTATCAAATTTCACTAAAAACAGTGACTTGAAGGTATTCATCATGTAACAGCGGGGGAAAAAAACACAATCAAAATGATTGTGTTTAAAAAACCCATACAACATCAGAAATCAAAATTCAGAACTCCTTAAAGTTAACTTACTTTCCATGACGTCCAAGGATGTCCTATGAACAGCTTACACTCTTTTGTGCTGTTATTACTTTCAGCCCGCCACTTTCTGAAAGAAAATCTCCATCGTTTTTAAAAACACGTTACATGCAATAAATGACTTCTTGCTCTCTACCACAATTTTCCACAAGGCCAAATCTGGTCAGAGCCATTTATAACTCTTGGATTTCTTGTAAGCCAATCCCGTCATTTGGCATTTCCGCAACTTTCAGAATTAAAATGTTGAAGATCATTTTCACAATCCTGGAATAGTAATATCTTCCCCTTCTTGCTCAGTCATGTTCTACATTTCCTATGACACTGATACTGCTTACTATGAAGCAGACTTACACTACCTCTATGACTACTACAATTATTTAATTTTCTACATCACTTTTAATCACAAAGCAATGTAAAACAGTAGACAGCATTGCAGACTTACATTCCCTCTACTCCATGTTTTGATTGGCTGCTTCAATTAGCTTATAAAAAGAAACAGTTTTTCTGAACTCATTGAAAGTGCACGTATTTCTCCATGACGTCCAGTCCTATGGTTAGAAGTTATGTCTCTGAACAACACTTATCCTCAAGGCCAAATTGTGTAGGAGCCATTAGAACTTCTTGAAATTCCACAGAGCACATCCCGAGATTATTTCCCTAAAATTTTGGTTTTAAAAACACCAGGTAAGAGTTTTTAAGGTCATACGGCAATTTTTTTTTGAAAATTAAAACAGAATCATTGCAGAATGACCAGCCATTTCTAGACTTTAAATAAGCTGTGTAATGTCCTGATGTTATTGAAGGGCCGTCATGATATATAATTGCTGCAGTTACAAAAGTCCTTCATGATATTGACAACTGCGAAGCTACAAAATTTTTAATTAAAGTTGTCAATTTTGTTCCATCAGGCCTACATCGTTGGAACATTAAAATGACATACTGGCCATATGTTCGTATAAATAATGTGGACATCATTTCAGATTTACATTGGCTACACTCCATGTTGTGATCAGCTGCTTTTACTAGCTTATTAAAGGAGACTGATTTACTGTCTGGCAAAGTTAAATATATAAATCTTTCTGAGTCTACACTAGTAGTACTTGATACCATACAGTTCTCGCAGTCATGCTGCCATTGATAAGAAAGCCCAAACAGCTGATCTACATCTACACCTTCAGCATGTAATACATCAAGCATATACATTAAAAACTCCTGACAATCTTGCTGAATATTTTGAGAGAATTGTGTTTGGCCTGAACATCTGTCTAACAGATTTCGAATTTCAGACACACTTTCTATGTTTCTTCTATCAGTGCTAAATTTCTCTAACACAGAATTTAACAAACTGCAAAATCTTTGATCAGAATTGACCACAATCTCTTCTTTTACATTTTTTAGAGAAAACAAAACATTAACCACTACATTAGCATAGCAGTTGACACCAGAACTGTTTTCAAACTGAAAACCAACAACATCTTCAACAGAATCCTTTTTGTTTCTGCTTGTAATTTTAGGTTCATTGACTTTTTGTCTTTTTGCTACAACCTCCCCAGTATTGTTCTCATTTCTTCGTTTCCGGCCTACCACACGTTTCTCAAACAAAGGATACTGAGGCAAATGTGGCGCATACTCTCTTCTTAACCTATTGTATTCCTTAACACAATCTAGATCCGCACAAATGTTTGTGACATCACACTCAATCAAGTACAATCCCGATAAAGTTCTAACTCGTGACAATGCCACATATGCCATACCCTCCTTGAACACAGAACTGCCAATATTCACCAATGCACTGTCTACACTTAAACCTTGCGATTTATGGATTGTCACCGCATATGCCAAGCAAACAGGAAACTGCTTACGGCGAACATATAAGTCTTTTACAAGCAAAAATCTAGCAGAACAACGAGCAATTAGCTGTACTTCCTCAATGCCATCAAATTTAATTTTTAAAAATTCAATTCCATCTCTATTTCTGTATTTCACAAAATCAACAACATTACCCATTGATCCATTTACCAGACCTCTTTCAACATGTAAATTCCTTCTTAAAATTATACGGCAGTTCAAGCACACATTCAGAGTCTTTTCAAAACCTGCAGTTTTAGATATACTCTTCTCTAATGAATCCAATTTTGTTTTCAGATTCTCAGACAAAATAATTGTTGATCCCATATGCTCTACTCTATCAATAGCTTCCAGTTTCACAATCTCTTGCTTTTCTAAATGCAACATTTTGTTGTTAAATTTGGCACATTCTGCAAGAGTTGGCATCAAACATATTCCAGATTTCTTCTCAGTAATTTTCTGAAAAATATTCTCAGGCACAACATCTTGTTCTGGATATAAATTTGACAGTAATCGTGCATGTAAAGCTTCTTTCCCATGCTCGGTCACTTTTCCAATTCTAACATCTTGTAGAATAGTCTTGTAAACTTCATCCTTCGCCTGACGCATATTTTCATGCAGTTCAGCATAATTGAAGTTTAACCATATATTGACGTTGCCAATGCTGCCTAGGCACTTCCTGGTATCTTCATGCGTGAGCATTTTGAACATAGGTTGCCCTTTCACTGGTGTCAGCTGCAGAAGATCTCCGAAAACGATGATGTGTTTGCCACCAAATAACACATCATACTCTGTTTTGAGAACTTCTTGCATCCTCAAATGCACAAAGGCAAGCATGACATTGGAAACCATGCTTACTTCGTCAATGATAAGAAGTTTCATTTTCCTCAAGATTCTTGAAACTTCAAAACAAGCATCTCCAGATAGCTTGTGATATTGTAATTTGTTGTCATGCTCCACTGGCAGCATCAGTAAACGATGTAAAGTAATCCCTTTAATATTATGTGCTGCCAGTCCAGTTGGAGCAGTGACAACACAAGACAGCGATGACTCTGTCCTTTCCTGCAAATAGCATGAAATTGCTTTAATGAGGAAACTTTTTCCAGTTCCCGCTTCTCCACTCACGTACAGTCGGACAGGCTTCAACGACGTACATGAGCACTCTTTCTTATCATGACTTAATCCATGATCAATTTGCATGGTAACTTCGTCATATATTTTCCTCTGCTCAACGTTGAGTTGTCTTTCCAACTCTTCTAAGTTAACCGCATCCTCCTGAGCATGTGCCATGGCTCTTTCCACTTCATTCATGGCAGTGGCAGCTTCATTTTCGATAACAGGTCCTCCTAGTGGATCCTGACTCAATGAAGCAGAACTCTGACTGTCCTGAGAACTGTCTCTGGCAATCTCGGCTGCAATCGTTGCTTCCTGCTCAATTTCCGCATTCAACATTTCTACATATTTGGGAAAAGCAGGACATTCTATGGTCTCCTTGGCGGCATTGAAAGAGTCTTCGTAACAGAGGAAATCTCCAAGCAGTTCCTCTTCTGCACGCCAAGGCTTGAAAAGTTGCAAAAGTGCTAAATAGAAAAACTCCTTTTTTTCAGGAGATTCGCCACTCAATTTTCGATGGTTTACCAAGTGGCATTTTCTTTGCTTGACCAGACATCCCTCACTTCCTATTACAGCATACACTCCTTTCTCAGTATCTTCTTTGATGTTCCTCTTGAATATGTAATTTTGCAGAACCTCATACAGACAAACATTCTCGAGGTGACTGCTTCGATTTGGATAATATGTATCCAACATGTTTGTCTTCAAAATGTCGGTACTGTTTGGCTCCTTTTCCGCCAAATACTCAATTTCCCGCACAGGTTTGAGAACTCGATTACGCGTTGCTGCAAGACCAAGACTCGCCCAAACGATACTCCTGGACTTGGCATAGAGACTTGCTGAAGACAACCGGTCAGAACATTCGTACGCTCCGATTTCTCGATGCGACAACATCTTCAGACTGAAACTGTACAACTTCTTGCTGAGGCTCTTTTCATGGGAAATGTCCTCCCACATATCCTTCAATTCTGTCTTCTCTTTTTTGGTGATGTAAGACGTCACATACCGAGCCACAGCCATACAGTTATCAGCCACAAACTGTATATCCATGTTAGCATTCCACATGGACAAAATCACCGGGTTGTAGTCGTTGATGTACTTGGACTCTTCGTTCCTCTTCAAATTGTAAGTGTTTTTAGGTGATTTCTTCATGACATTGTGTCGCAGCGAAGACATCAAACTGTTTACTCTTCCTTTAGAAATCACCGGTCGTGGAAAGCCGAAACGACATTTAGTGTAGAACTTGTCCTTGTTTCGGAATTTACGACGGCAGTACTTTCCACATCGATGGCTTTGGAAACGCAGAACTTTTTCTCTTAGGCTTTTCTTCTCCTTTGCGTTTGGAACAGCACACGTAGAATACTGTTGGATGAAACTCATCACTGAGTCTTCTGGATCCGTTCCAAATTTAGGTGCATCCTTGATCCACAGCAACATATGTATATGAGGAGCACCTCTTGCTTGGTACTCCTTTCTCCAGAAGAAATCCAACACCTCTCCAAGAGGTGGATTCTTCTTATTCATGATGAAAGACATCATAGCTTCAAATCTATGATTGAAGTACCTACATACATTGACTGGATCCAAAGAGCACAGTTCTCCGGGTGTCTTGAATTCGATGTTATCTACGTTAGCATTTGCCTCTCGTAGAAATTCAAGTAAGTCTTCCCAGCCATACTCGGCACAGCTCAGAGTGAGGAACCATGTGGGAGTACCTAAGTTCCTCAACATACATTTTAAATCACCATGACGACGGTACCAGTACTCATTAGTACCACGCTGACACGCCATGAGATTAATCAGGTGAGAATCCAAAATACTGTCTTGGACATTGACTTTATCCATAAAGTCACTTGCCGAGATGTTTTGCATGTGTATACCACTTTTCAAGATGTGGTTCACTGCATATGACAGTCCAGACAGATCGCTTTCAAACAGGAGATGAAACAAATAAGGAATGCATTGTCGAAACCTAGCATCTCCTGCATACAATCGCAAAGTCCGGTATTCAGAAGCAGGAATTTGATGAGGTCGCTCATCATATCTTCCTCCCTGACCTGTTGGAAAAAGCTGTGGGAAACACCGAGCTTCCAAACTTTCCTCCCAAACACTAATGGGACTCCCTTTGGCTTGTTTCATTTGAAACAACTCAATAGCATTCCCCATGACTTCCTTGGAATGCAAAGGATGAACACTATAATGTTCATATATTTCTTCACTAGTAGAGGGTTCTACTTTCTCAATTTGACCAGCACACAAATCGCTATCCTCTTCCTCATTTACTTCCTCTTCTGCAACATATACATTCTTATAGTATTTATTATTTTTTTTCAAATACAATGTTGCCTTTTTAACTTTCCTAACATCTACTAAATCTTGCCATATTTTCTTATTCTTTGTCGGAACCCCATTAACTAAGATAACCAGAGGTTCCTCTTCCACTTTTTCTACTCCAATTGTGTTAATGTTTTTCTTCAAATCTAGAGGCAAATAAACAACTCTTCCCTTTAATCCTCTCTGTAAATCTGATGGAGGCAATTTCCCTGTCTTTGGCTCCATTCTTACAATAGCCTGAAAGGGATGGATACTTTGAATCAAAATAGATTCATAAGTATTTAAATCCTTCAATTCAGAAGGAATCTCAACCAATTCCAGATTATTATGAACTGCTCTAGCAGGCATCTGGTTTTGATTTAATTTGCAACAACAATAACTACACACACGTTGATCCAATCCCAAATCAAAACAATTTTCTACCATCAAGTATGTTGCGAAATCCTTCCATTCACTATTATTTTCCCTTTCACTTTTTGCATATAAATCCACTAACTTAGTCTGATTCTTATAATAAGTGCGTCGACAACACACACAAGTGAAATTAGGCCTCTCACTTGATTTCACCTCAAACGTCGCAATTTCCCTCTGGAAATTATCTGTACTGGAAACCTGTACACTATCTTCCACATGACCCTCTTCTTCTTGCTCAATTTCAACATTCTCCTCTTTACTTCCAAAGTAACAAAACTCAATTTCTTCACATATATTCTTCACATCTATTTCAGAACCATGCAAAAGAGCAGCGCATAATTGTTTAAGCATAATTGCTGGACTCTTAGCATAATACAACATTCTAACTAATTTCCTCACTTTATTATGATGCACTGCTAGCATCCTGAAATGATGAAAAACACTCTGGCATACTCTCCTGGAAAGACAAGCCAGTGAATGACCATGCAAACCTGTCACTTCTCTTACTCTGCAAGGATCTAATTCTTGCAACAACCTTATTTTCTGCTTCAAACTTTTCTTATTAAATGACCGTACAAAATCACAAAGCAAATTGATGGAATCCTGTCGCACACTGCAAATACTACTACACTTCCAGGTGTACACAGGACCCTTAGCACGTCTTCCTAAAACCTCATTACCTAACACCTCTTCTGCCTCTGTTGTCACAAGTTTTTCTTTTTCAACTGGACAACCATCTTTCACTTCATAAGCACGACCACTGGTGTCAACTGCATGCACCAAATCATTATCCTGGAAATAACTCTCCTCATTAAAAAATGCCTCACAGCTTGAACTATGCATCCATTCTCCAGAAAAAACTTCACAAAAATTACTACGATTAACTATTCTCTTCCATCTACTATTTCTTTTGAAATCATAAATTGCCTTGTTTAGCTTCCTAATTCTATTGATTATCAAAATAAATAACTTACGTTTAATTTCAAATGCCTGATCAATAACTTTCTCAACTTTTTTTTTTCTCTTATAAAAAACCAGTTTCTGTTGACCTTTCTTAATATTTTTTAACAAATTGCCAATTATCCTGTTGCGGAACATTCGTTTACGAATCTCCCTAAACTGTTGTTTCCTTCTACTATCATGCACAGAGTTATCTCTTGCTCTAGCAGCAACATTTTTCATTGGCCTTTCCTTTCCATTTGAATTCCTTCTCGTTTTATGGACTGAAACATTTTCTGTAGTAATATTTTTTTTACTACACATATTTCTTATGAAATATTTTGTGCTCTTACCCGGTGCTTTCTTCGTGACTTGACAAATCTTTTTGTTAGAGGACTGCTGCTTATTTTCTTTCACCTGCTGTCTTTGACGTTTTGCAGCCTTTCTCTGTCTTTCTATTGTTGGCATGGTGAAATCTTGAAATGATCTGCAGTTGAATCTGTGGTAAAATATAATAAAAAATGTTATTAACCATTATTACCAAACAGTAAAACAATAACAGTGATCAAAAACTTAACACACTACTTGACATTTTAAATAGAAGATTTTTTAGTCCTTGCAAATTTACAATACAGAAATAGCAGAAAAGAAATGACATTTATATTTATGTTACCTGTGCTATTTTATATGTGAATCTGATCTAATTTTATGAGCATATTTTAATATTTTATTGAAGACACTACACATAACCTGCTTTTGAAGGTGTCTTTATTTTTAAATTAAACGGTTTACCTTTTTACTTTTTATTAATTATAAATTTTAAAAATAAATGTTTATATTTCCATAGGCTCAAGCAGGTCAGCTTCCCATCCTATGTCATATAATTCGGACAAATCTGCATCCTCATCACGCTCTTCTTCATCCTCAGGATTTAAATCATCCAAGGGATCAACATCCACTGATGTTTCAATTACAAGTTCAATGATGAGGTCAAAATCAACTGATTGCAGATTGTCGCTCATGTTGAGGTTGTCTTTATCTTTAAAGAAAGATAACAACAATGAGATGTTGCAGAGTAAGAGACAAATCTCAGAGATTATAATAGTAAAATTGTTTAACAAGAGTAATATTTTGCAGCTATTATTTAGCCATGTCCATCAATGCTGAGCAGGTGAAGACTATGTCTAAATTTTCAGTGAACATGACTCATCTCTTCTTAACCTTGGATAAGCCTCACCGACTCTGTGTGTCCTGCACATACTTAAATGTAAAGGGGCAGATTTATGTTAAATGGCACATCCCCAGGCATGCACCAGTTAACGTGCACCACTACTCTGCCACCCATGGTGTGCCGTATTTACAATCAGATAGGAGAAAGCTTCGTCAAAACCCTGCGCCTGCTTTAAGCAGGCATAGGTCTTGACGCAACATTGTGGAGATGGGGCACCCCTGAGCCTTGCTTGAGCTGCATCGCACTTGCGATACAACTCCAGCAATCACTACCTTTACAGCACAGATACGTCACGCATCTGTGCCATTTTTGCCCCATGATGCCCCGCATTCTAAATGCAGCACACCATGGGTGGCGGAACAGCGGCGCAGGATGACTGACACATCCCTGGTGATGCACCAGTCATCATAAATCTATCCCTAAGCTTCTTATCTTGTTACAGATGAACCGCCATATGTAGCATGAAACTATTTTGCATTTCCTAAATAGCGAATTTTAAGGAATAAATAGCAATTCTTTACCATTCCTAATTTGCAATGAGCAAATTGCTAATTGCAAGTTACCCATTCATTTCCATGGGCTAGGAGGCTCATAGGAATGAAGGTTTAATTTGCGATTAGCAATTTGCTCATCACAAATTAGGAATTTTTCCAAGGGTGCAGGGGTGTCTCAAGAACACCCTGCTGCACCCCTGAAAAAGAAATTTGGGGGCATATGGCACACATACATGCCCTAAGGGCATGTGTTGGCGTCATATGGCACCTTTTGTTTTTTTGAAAAAAAGCTTTTTGAAAAGAATTCACAAATTACCACCAATTTACCACAATAGTTTCCAAATCCTTAATGTCATTTTTTACATATTTTTTGTTTGATACATTGCATTTAAGTAGTCACAAAATTTGCAAATCCTTCAGTGCAATTGCAAAATAAGGAATAGCAAATTTTGCTACTCCTTATTTTGCATCAAACTTGTTTGATACATACCATTTGTCTAATTAACATTCGCAAAGGCCGAAATTCGTAGAATTTTGATGTTTGCGAATGCTAATTAGCTTGATACATATGGCCCCAAGTGAGGCCTGTCTTGCGACATGGTGCATCTTTTGCATCACTGCTGCATCGGTTTCATGTGGTACGTTTTTTTTACACCATTACATATCTGCCTAAATGCATCAATTTGTAATGTTGTCGCCTCATAGCAAATCTTTTGCACCGCCGCTGCATCATAAAAGTGACGCACAGTGGCGCAAAAGAGGCATACACCTATCATAAATCTGTCTCTACCATTTTAAATGATGAATTCAGGATGACGATAAGGTGTGGCCTATCCAGAGGTTTGTTTAAGGTGAGGCCTACTCAGGATTGCAGATTAAAGTTACGCTTGATGAAGAATACAGAGGACATAATACATGTAAAGCTCTACCAATGAAGTAAGTGATGTCCACTTCATTGCGCCAGTCATCATGAATGTATCCCTAAGCTTCTTATCTTGTTACAGATGAACCACCATATGTACCATCAAACTATTTTGCATTTCCTAAATAGCAAATTTTAAGGAATAAATAGCAATTCTTTACCATTCCTAATTTGCAATGAGCAAATTGCTAATTGCAAATTAGCACCGCCGCTGCATCATAAAAGTGACGCACAGTGGCACAAAAGAGGCATACACCTATCATAAATCTGTCCCTAGCATTTTAAATGATTAATCCAGGATGACGATAAGGTGTGGCCTATCCAGAAGTTTGTTTAAGGTGAGGCCTACTCAGGATTGCAGATTAAAGTTACGCTTGATGAAGAATACAGAGGAGATAATACATGTAAAGGCCTACCAATGAAGTAAGTAATGTCCACTTTATTGCGCCAGTCATCATAAATGTATCCCTAAGCTTCTTATCTTGTTACAGATGAACCATCATATGTACCATCAAACTATTTTGCATTTCCTAAATAGCAAATTTTAAGGAATAAATAGCAATTCTTTACCATTCCTAATTTGCAATGAGCAAATTGCTAATTGCAAGTTACCCATTCATTTCCATGGGCTAGGAGGCTCATAGGAATGAAGGTTGCAATTTGCGATTAGCAATTAGCTCATCACAAAATAGGAAATTTTTCAAGCGTGCAGGGGTATCTCAAAAACACCCTGCTACACCCCTGAAAAAGAAATTTGGGGGCATATGGCACACATACATGCCCTAAGGACATGTATAGGCGTCATATGGCACCTTTTGTTTTTTGGAAAAAAATGCTTTTTGAAAAGAATTCGCAAATTACCACAAACTAGAAGTTGGTGGTAGTTTCCAAATCCTTAATATCATTTTTTACATATTTTTTGTTTGATACATTGCATTTAAGGAATCGCAGAATTTGCAAATCCTTCAGTGCAATCGCAAAATAAGGAATAGCAAATTTTGAATTAAGGACATTTTAAGTAATTTCCACATGTGCAGTGTTTTCAAATTATGATTTGAAAATCGTTTTTGGGGAAAAGTAATGGTTAAAAATTTATGACAAGGACATAATGGTGTATGCTTCTCTATAAGGCATTTCAGTGTCTCTGATGTCATTTTTCCCATATTACATTATAAGACCTTTCCCCATAGAGCACATTCCTTGTAAATATGCTCCCACCTGTGCATGGTGAATTTAGATTTTGACTGTTTGAGTCACATAGCCATGTTAAAAGTCACCCCAAAAAATTGCAAACGCTTTAAAAAAACACATTCATGTGTCTTAAGGACATTTTAAGTCATTTCCCCGTGGACAGTGTTTTGTAAGTGGCACAAAAGAGGCATACACCTATCATAAATCTGTCCCTAGCATTTTAAATGATTAATTCAGGATGACGATAAGGTGTGGCCTATCCAGAGGTTTGTTTAAGGTGAGGCCTACTCAGGATTGCAGATTAAAGTTACGCTTGATGAAGAATACAGAGGACATAATACATGTAAAGCTCTACCAATGAAGTAAGTGATGTCCACTTCATTGCGCCAGTCATCATAAATGTATCCCTAAGCTTCTTATCTTGTTAGACATTAACCGCCATATGTATCATATAACTATTTTGCATTTCCAAAATAGCGAATTTTAAGGAATAAATAGCGATTCTTTACCATTCCTAATTTGCGATGAGCAAATTGCTAATTGCAAATTACCCATTCATTTCCATGGAGCAGGAGGCCCATAGGAATGAAGGTGCAATTTGCGATTAGCAATTAGCTCATCGCAAATTAGGAATTTTTCCAAAGGTGCAGGGGTGTCTCAAGAACACCCTGCTGCACCCCTGAAAACGAAATTTGTGGGCATATGGCGCACATAAATTTTAACAACATTCCTTTACCCCAAAAACGATTTTCAATTCATAATTTGAAAACACTGCCCACAGGGAAAATACTTAAAATGTCCTTAAGACACATGAAAGTGTTTTTTTATTGCCTTTCCAGCATGGTTGGGTCACTTTTAACATGGCTATGTAACACAAACATTTAAAATCTAAATTTCCCATGCACAGGTGGGAGCATATTTACAAGCAACTTGCGCCACAGAGAAAGGTCTTACATTAAAATGGGAAAAATAACATCAGGGACAGTCAATTGCCGTATAAAGAAGCATACACCCTTATGTCCTTGTCATAAATTTAAAAACAATTCCTTTTCCCCAAAAACGATTTTCAAATCATAATTTCAAAACACTGCACATGGGAAAATTACTTAAAATGTCCTTAAGACACATAAAAGCGTTTTTTGATTGCCTTTGCAGCATGTTTGTATCACTTTTAACATGGCTATGTAACACAAACATTCAAAATCTAAATTTTCCATGCACATGTGGGATCATATTTACAAGCAATTTGCGCCACATAATTCATAATTTTCTCCTTAAAGCACACTATTCTCTATCTAAATTAAAGAAATATTTTCTCACCTTAGCAAATACTTTGAGTTTGAAAACAGTCTCAGAAACACACCAATTTGTCTTCAGCAGAGCAAAAGGTATGCACTCCAGAATCTGCAGCTATCAAAAGCACAGAAATGCTGTAAATCTTCACACATATCTCTCATGTCACCCAATCAAAACTCTTCCCTCACTTTTTTTCAAATGAAAACCCTTCCCCCCTCTGCCATTTCATGCCTTTTCTGCATGGCAACCACCTCATTGGAAGACTTCTGGTGTTTGCAAGTTCACACAACTTTGTTGCAATTGAACTCTGAACTCTCAGTGCACCTGCATATCCAGTGCATTCTTTCATTTAATGATTTTTTATTGACCATTCAAAATACATCTTTCAAAGAACACATCCGTGCACCCTAACTTTCTGTTTTCAGCAATCAAAATCCACCAATCACTGTTACTGCTTCATGAACACAGAAACTCCACAGTTTTTTTCATTTTAAACTCTCATTTTTTCAACTGCCATTTCATTGCCACACTTCATCTGACTGCAGGAGAACCTTCTCTCACCATGTTTTCTGTCTGGATTGTTGGACATAGTTATATTCACTGGGCTCAAAGGTACGTTGAAAACAGGAATTTACCTAACCTCAATTTACAAGATGTGGAAATTAAGTGGTTTGGCCACAGAGGATTAAAATGTCACCAATTGATACCATTGGTGAAAACCTTTATGCATTTGCCCAAACCTGACCTGTTAATTGTGCACTGTGGAGGTAATGACTTGGGCACTTTGACTGGGGTAGGTCTGGAAATGCTTTTAAAGGACACCTTTGAGCAATTGATGGCACTTTTTCCTCAGACTGCCTTGGTATATTCAAATATATGCCAAAGACAGAAATGGAGGTGGTCAAACCAATTTTGTCCACAAATTGAGAAGTCGAGGAAGCATGTAAACAAATCTGTTTCAGCTTACATGAGAGACCATGGAATGGGCTCCCTGTACAACAATAACTTGCGTTACTACATGCAAGATATCTACAGAGGAGATGGAGTTCACTTCTCAGATGAGGGCAACAGAGTTTTCACTCTGAATTTAAGAATGTGCATTGGTACCTACTTATAAGTACCTAAATGTACCATAAACCCAAAAGCTCTTCTCAGAGCTACCCTACATCTAATCACTCACAATTATTATTTTACTCTAACATTTTTCACTAATTTTCAACAAAGTACGCTCCCCGGGGCGCTACCCGGTACGCGAACCGGGAGCTAACCTCGCGAAATTTTTTAAAAAAATGGTTTTTTTCCGCACATATAAGCCTCCTCAGCCACACTCACAAAACCTAGGGTGTCAAGATAAGTCTACCGTGCCCCCTTCTACCCATTCTGAACATTATTTGCCCTCCATTTTGTATCTTAATTCGACCAAAACACAAAATGGTGGACTCCGGTAAGGCTTAAGGTTCGCGTACCGGGGCGCTCACCGGTTCGCGTACCGGGTCGCTCCCTGGGAAGCGCACCATCAAAAAAGGTGGGAAAGTAGTTCACAGAAAAGCCACTGGAGACAATTTCACCAAATATAGATTAGCTCATACTACATACCAATCCCTACCATTTTCACAAATTTGATTGGAATTCCATTTAGTCATTTAGCCTGTAGACCTCTCTAAATACCCTGAGGTAAATTACTTCACAAAACACATCTGAAGTGTTGGAATTGACAACCAATGAAAATGTTACTTTCATTTTCTACTTTTTTTACCTGACATTTCATTGGTTATATACCTGAATATATATAAAGGAAGAGAAGAAAACACAGCCATTTTGACTACTACTTCTTGCTGTACATTTCAATAGTATTTTCACTAATTCCTTCAACTTCTTTCTAAAGGTAAGTTTTTATTTTTAAAACTGAAGTATATTGTGCACTATAAGTTAATATGGTAAACTTTTTCTGATAGATATATACTATCCCTCTGTAGTAGTTATAGATTTAGAGAGACTTCTCTGTTATAGTTATGGATGGAGTTAGGCTTCTCTTGTATAATTATGAATTTACTTACGTTAAATCACACACACTTTTTTAAATTCCTACTTCCACTCTGATACTATACACTGCCCAAAGATAAATTCACTGATAAAAAATGCCTATCTAAAATTATTCCCAACATTGCCCTATCTCTACTAATATATATTTTTTTAATCCAAATTTCAGGCAAAATGGAAGGCGAAAACCAAGTTTCTTTTGAAATGGACCTGCAAGAGAGCAGCCAAGAATTGATTGATACAATTCATCAAATTGACATTGAATTTTTCGATGAAACTAGGGACAATGAACTACTGCAATGTGTACAAGCAGTAGATAACCTCCTTGCAAATGAGGACATTTTACACCCTCAGAGACTACAATGTATATTCCATGATAATTATGAAATTTCTGACAATGAAATGTTAGAAAGTTTAATAAATTATGAAACACAATCACAATAAAAAAAAATGCTTAAAAAATAAAGAAAATAAAAAATAATCAACAAAACCAACAATCAATTAACATACTGCATTTGAAAAGTCTCTCATTCTTTTTTCATTGTAGTACGCTGCCCAGAACGCTTCCCGGTTCGCGTACCGGGCGCTACCCACGCAAAAAAACCAAAAAAAAAATTATTTTTTTTTGCCCCGCGGGGCCCTTTTAAAGCCTCCACATTAAACCTAGGTGGTCAGGGAGGATCTACTATGCCCCCTTATAGTCATTTCCCCCTTTGTTTTGGCCTCCTCTTGTCTCTCAATGATGGCGGCCGCTACGGACTGTTTAGAATGTTGACAGACACCGGAGAGCCAATCAGCTTCGCTACGCGAAGTTCCGGTACGCGCCCCGGTCCGCGAACCGGGGCGCGGACCGGAGCGCGCTTACAGATATATATCTTTTTTTAAACGTTCATTTCTCAAAATCCACTGGAGCACATATATTGAGACCTACAAAAGGCACATCGGGCTACCAGTCCCTATAATTTTGCCAAGTTTCGTGCAAATCCATTCAGCCGTTCGGGCTAAAAGTGAGGCCAACCGCCCTATGGAAAACTCAATGTTAAAAACACGTTTTGGGACCCCCCTTTTTTCTCGGCCCCCCCTTGACGAACCCCCCCCCCCAAATTTTCAAGGGCTGCTCAGAAACAAAATGTTCCATTTTCCAGAAAATTTCAGCCAATTCCGTCCACAAACACCAAAGTTATTAGACATAGAATTTTCAAAAATCCCATAGGGAAAAAATCCTAACTATATATACCTACTGGCGACCGCCAGTAGGTAATATATAGACAAGGTACGTAGATGTAGAGTCAGGAATAGTACATCTATACTTACCGATTTGCATGTTCGTTCTCGAAATTTTGGTCCTCGATATTTTTTACATGAAATTCTGCCCACACAATATTTTTTGCATCAATATTCCTTCAGATATCTATTGTGAACAAGGGTTGACTCAATGGAGTATTAAATAAAAGGCTGTCTGTGATAGACAGCTGGAGCTGCCTGTAATGAGACTGCAAACAGGAGTCTGTGATCAATGCTTGCAAACATTTATTTATTACTATTTTAATTTCAGAATCAGGCAAAAGACACACCAAACAATCAATCCCTCAATCAGTGGATTTATTTAACATGACTAATCACCCAAAAGGGAATCCAGGCACTTGAGGATCATGATGGTTCAGGTGACTCAATCGACCAGCCAGGTCCTAAGTGCTCTCTGGAATTCCAGTAAAGATGTGGAGGTCCATAGCTGCAGAGGGAGATTGTTCCAGGTTTTCTTTAAGGTAGGAGAAGGAGCATCCTCAGCTGTTGCTTTAGTGGATGCGAAGGCTGTGGGTGAGCGCGAGGAAGACAAAGCATAGTTGTCTGGTAGGATGGTGGAAGTCAGACAGTGGTTGCTGTAGGCTGGTCCTTGATTTTAAAGGGCTGTGTAGGCTTGGATCATCAGCTTGGATTGGCATCTCTTCTGTATAGGAAGCCAGTGGAGCTTTCTGAGATGGGGAGAGATGTGGTCCATCTTGGGAGGTGAGGATGAGTTTGGTGGTAAAGTTCTGTATGGTCTGAAGTCTCGATTGGTTTGGGTGATGGTCCTAGTTCCAAGGGCCATCAGAAGTCATTCTGTGGGACAATTTTGTTGCTGAAGAGCAGCACTTTCGTTTTGTCCATGTTGAACTTCAGGCAGTTGCTCTTCATACAGTTCGCGATGCTCTTCATGTTCCTTTGGAAGTTGGTTCTTATGTTGGTGGGATATTCTGCGAGTGTGAGGATGAGCTGAGTGAGGTCTGCATAGGATATCATGCTTAGTCCATGGGCTGTAAAAATATTGTCCTGAGGGATCATGTATGTAGTAAAAAGGGTGGAGCTGAGGGGGGATCCTTGAGGGACACTGCAGATAATGTCCTTGGGTTTGGAGGTGAATTGAGTTAGGTGGGTCTTCCACATTCTTCAGGTGTAGAAGAAGGTGATCCATTTGAGGGCATTGTCTTGGATGCCACTATGGAATGCTGTGTGCGGTGTGATGAGATACAGTGTCAAAGGCTGCTGAGAGGTTGCGGAGGATCAGCGACGATGTTTCTCGCCACTCTAGGAGGGCTCTGATGTAATCAGTGGCTGTGATCAAGGGAGTCTCAAGGCTGTGGTAGGCACGGAATCTGTATTTGGAAGTGTCTAGTAGAAAGTTCTGCTCCAGATATTTCATGAGTTATCAGTTGATGGCTTTGTCCAGGACTTTGGTGGGGGAGAGTAGAAGGGAGATAGAGTGGTAGTTCTTGAGTTTGTTCTGGTCAGCAGATGGTTTCTTATGCATGTTTTCAGTCTTTGGGAAAGGTGGCCTTGGGGGGTTGAAGAAGGTGGTGAGCCTGCTGGTTATCCTGTAGCTTCTGAGGTTGAATAGGTGGTGTGGGCAGGGTTTTTCATGGAGGCTCCTTCATAAACAGAGTTCATGAAGGTGGTGGTGTCCTGGAGTTGAGTTTGTCCCATGCGTTCAGTCAGTGGTTTTTGTTGGTTTCGGTGAGTGCATGAAGCTGACAGAGGTCTGAGGGCTTGGGCTGGGGTTTGAAGTTATTATAGATTGTAGTGATCTTATCATGGAAAAGATTGGAGAGTCTGTCACATAGTTCTTGAGAGGGAGTGATGCTGTTTTTTGTTGCTGAGGGGTTGCCAGACTCTCTCACAATGTTGTACAGCTCTTTGATGTGGTTGGATGTAGACTCAATGTGGTCGGCTAAGGCTTTCCTCTTTGTCTCTCTCAGTAGCTGGTGGTATAGCTTGAGGAAGGTCTTGAAGGTAGTTTTATCTGAGGTGTCCTTGCTTGTGCACCAACACAATTGTGCGTTGTAAAATGCTTGCTTGTATTTGGGGGAGGAAAGGGTCTTACAGAATCCTCTGTAGAATTTTCAGTGATTCGTTTACTAACATTTTCATGCCCCCTTTTTGTCTTCATGCTAACCCTTAAACCTTAACCCCTAAACTTCCTTCACAACCCAACCTTTGCTTAGTCCTTAACAAATTCATAGCTTTGGTACTAACTAGACCGGTAGTCGACCTATTGCATCTTTCAGAACTCAAACAGTCTTCTGTATTACATGATTCTTTGTATATTGTAATATTCTTTTAACCCATTTCTGACTACTCTGTTTGTCTTGCCTTTCATTAAAAAGGTTCTAATTCAACACCTTAATACCATATATGCTTAGCTTTACTAACATGGCACACCTGTCAATAAGAATAATGTTTTTTATTTCTTCTCCACCTTTGGCACAAGATCCTTTCCTGCCTCTTCTAAATGATTCACTATCTCCATCATACTCGAAAACATTTTTCTGAAAAATTAGATTAATGTGGGATTGAGATGGTTTCCAGAATTATGGTATCAAGACTGCATCAAGGAATGCTAGATGGACTGAAGTACTGGTGGAAGATTTTAGAGGATTAAACGAAGGCTTAGACTACTGTTCCTGCAGATTCTGGCTCAAATGGGCCAAGAGTGCTAATGTCCCTTTAGATACTGTGACAGATTATACTCACAATTTTCTTCTGTCCCCACAGATGCTGGCACAAACTATGGTCAGAACACACCTTAGGCCCTTCACCTAGTAGAATCCAAGATGTCTGGAGAGAATAGGCCCACAACAAACTGGTGCAGGGAAAGATTAGGTCCACAGTGCACACAGATATGGGGTCAGACTGTGGTAACAATGACCTACTGTTTCTGTAGTTCTGCAACAGAATGGGTCAACAATGCGCTTCTGAGTTCTGTTCTAGCAGGCGCAGAGCAGATTTGTAGCCGGATGCATTTCTGTACCGGAAGATGTGGGGATCAGTTACGGCTATAAAGCACTTCTGCCACTATAGATGCAGCTACACATTAAAGTACTTAACCACAGAAAAAGATAAATACATGGATAGACGGACCAAGAGAAAGACAGGGAGAAACCACAAAGAGATTAAGAGAAAGTCCGGGAGGAAATAAATGATTTGGGGGGCCAATGTGAGAGACAGAAGGGACACATAAAGACAGGAAAAATAATAAAGCAATAGACAGACAGAATAATATTGGAAGAGAAAGAGTCAAAGAAATACAGTGACTGACTAAGAAAAACAGGACAGGAAAGGGAGAGAGGGAAACAGGGAGGAGACTGGGCCAGGGACAGCGAGAGAACAACAGAGACAAATAAATATAGGGACAGGCACAGGAGAGACGGTGCAGGGGAATAATAATGAGATAAACAAGAAAAAATAAAAACAGGAACTGAAAGAGACAAACAGAGGGGAAAACTGGGATTAGGAGAAAGAGTTAGGTAGGGAACAACAGGAAGTGACCTAAAAATGAGGAGCAAGAGATTCAGAAAGATACAGAGAAAGGAAATGAAAGATAAAGGGAAAGAACAAGATTAAAAGTCAGGTAGATAGAGTGGGAGAGAGAGAGACCGGAAAGGAGATAAAAAGATAGAGAAGGAAAAGGAGAAAGAGTGATTGTTAGAAATGGGACTCACTAGTTGGCAATGGTTTGCACCTTTGTCCAAGTAGGGACCCTTCCCTCTAGTCAGGATAAGGGAGGTACACTCCTAAAATACCTCCTGCTCATCCCCTTTGTAGCTTGGCATGAGCAGTCGGGTTATTTCTCAGAGACAGTGTGCAAAGCAATTGCACATAACCAACAGTAATACAGTGAAAGCATCACAAAAGGACACTATGCCAGTTTAGAAAAATATTTAATATTTTTATATATCCAAAACAAGACCAAAATGATAAGAATCAAATGTACAGTACTTACAAATAAATGCTTTTCAAGATATCCTTAGAATTGCAGAAATATCTCAAAATCCCAGTTGGTAGCTTCGTCTGGTGCTACCGCGATGCTGAAAACAACAGGTCTGCCTTGTCCCAACAACTGGTGACAGTCACCCTGCTGCTCTGGGGTCAGTGTAGGGGAGAAGATCACACCTTCCTCTGACTCATCATACTCCTTGGAGGACAGGAGGTCAGGGAAAGGGTCACTCTCCTCTTCCATCCCATCATCTGTCGCCAAGAGCATGCTCACTTTGGACGTCTCAAAGTGACGCTTGAGGCGGTTCACCTAGGAGTTTGCAAATTCACCAGGTAGTTGACATCACATTTGAGCTGCACCCCCTCAAAAAGCCCAGTCCACTTGTCCTGCAAAGCAGAAGGTTTCACTGGGGCCATGACCCACACTTTCTGGCCAGAATGAAATTCTATCTGTGTGACATTCTGGTGATACTATCCTTTCATCTTCCCCTGGCTTGCTTCCAGGTTCGCCTGAGCAAGTTTATTGAAGCGGGAAGATGGTTCCTGAAGGTCAGCATGTATCAAAATACATCCTGTGGAGTTTTCCTGGGAGATGCCTCTCTGCCTTCCGTGACCACACTTAGAGGTCCTCTCACAGGGTGCACACAAAGAAGCTCAAAGGGCCTAAATCCTAGAGACCTCTGTGGTACCTCACTATGCAAAGAGAAGGCATGGCAAGAGGACATCCCACTTATGCCTCATAGGGTTATGTTAGACCCTTGATCATGCCCTTCAAGGTTTGGTTGAATCTCTCCACCAAACCATTACCTTGTGGGGGGTAAGGAGTGGTGAACTTGTAGGTTTCACCATACACTCCTTCCACAGGGATGTCATATATTTAGTTATGAAATTGGTCTCACGGTCAGAAACCACCTCTCTGGGGAAACCCAGAAGGGAAAATATCCCTATTAGCGCCCTGCCCACCACTGGTGCCGTAATTGTCCTGAGAGGTTTTGCCTCTGGGTACCGAGTGGCATGGTCCACCAAGACCAGGATGTAGCTGTTGCCCATGGCTGTCTTGCGATCCAGTTGCCCTACAATGGCCATTCCAAACCTTTCAAAAGGGGTTCCAACATATGGTCCTCTAAGCTAATACCATTGTAGTTATCCCTTCTATCATAATGTTATGGTATAGTATCAGGATCACTGTGATCTTAATCCCTTCTAGTATGTCAATACTCTTATTGTATTTCTTGTTTTTTTGATGCGCGATAAT
The DNA here is from genome assembly GCF_964261635.1 of Lissotriton helveticus. NCBI lineage: Eukaryota > Metazoa > Chordata > Amphibia > Caudata > Salamandridae > Lissotriton > Lissotriton helveticus. The sequence continues at coordinate 1,713,583,278 of NC_136059.1, forward strand.
ACTATACGAAGTCTTCCAAACAACAAATGACCGTTTTTAAGATAACTAAAATGTGCCTTATCTGATAACTAAAATGTGCCTTATCTGGTTAATATAGCTCTATGACTTTGAATAGTTCATGGCAAACATTTGTGAAGAACTAGTCTTTTTTTCATGTCCTTTGCCATATATTGGGTGGTACATCTTAATTAAGTATAAAGAATAAAATACATAAATACTTGGTTTCTACATTGAAGGTAGATTGGTGTTTTATTACGCGTTGGCACGTGATAAATTCTATACGAAGTTTCACTGGACCAAAACCATCTTTTAGGCTAACAAAGCGTTACAAATTTGAATAGTTCACAGTCATCGTTAGTGAACAATTAGTCTCTCTTTTATGTCTATTGCTATATATTTTAAGGAAATCCCCTATAAAATAAGGAATAAATTGTATAAATATATTAGTTCTAACAATCAATTTTCTTTTATTGCAGTAATTTAACTGCTCAATCATAAGGGTATATTTTCGTAAAATTATGCACACTAGTTCGCTTGTCTGTAGACACAACGTTCTAGTCTTCTGCATAAGTTAGTCACATGATAAACGTGCCATCAAACCATAGAGTATAAAGTACGGCACCGAGCATGCTGGTTCGACATATATCACAAAACGCCGACCGCAATCTTCTTGTATGGCAGTTTTACTGAATGAAGCAGTAATATCAGGTAAATAGGACATAATTAGGTGACTTTTTAATGTTATTGTGGATTTAGATATCATTCATCGATCGAGATTGTAATACAATGGTGACCAGAGTAATAATATTGTAATGTCTTTTACTAGTCTGATCCAGCCATGTTTCGAAATATATATTCAGATAGGCTTTTTCTTACCGCAGATTAGCGTCTACACAAAAATAGGAACCTGAATCCAGTCCTATGAGAATCTTTTTATTCGTTGCTGTTTTAAGAAATTTAAGTAATTTCTTCTCTATAACTAATAACAATGTTTAGGTGTTCGGACCATATACCAATGTAAGGGAAGATCAATCATCTACAATGTTAACTATGGAATTAGTAACATGTTGGTTAAAACCATCTGAGTTTCGATGGAATTGTAAAATGAAATGTATACATTTTCATACAGGAAATGAATCCCTGTTTATCATAATTGTCCTATTATGCATTTTAATGAAGATTAAGTATGAGTACTCAGACACAAATAGTTTAGAGGCATGCACTTGTGAACAACTAATGTACAAATGTAGAATGTACACTAATGTACACAAATTAGTATATTGTGATATTATAGTTGAGTTTTATTGTCGAGTTTGAATTGTATAATATGAAATTCACAGCTTTTTATGAAAATATCTCTGTAATTATAAATTATGTATCTCCATTAAAACGACAGATTGTATTGTGGCTACTCCTGAAGAAGGCATTCATTACGCCGAAACGCACGTCGAGACAAATTTCAAAGACATTGCCACTTTTTAATGTTTTTATTGTTATTCGGATACACTAGAGTATCCTTATGTATTGTATTGTATGATTTCCTCTAAGGGGACCTTTTAATAACTATTACAATTTATACATGATTTATATAAGTGTCCGATAGTTCCTCAAATTTTTTGTACTATACTTTGATATTACTGATACATTGCCTAGGAGTGATACTTTTCAAGCAAGGTTGGAGAGGAGCCTTACACTTCCTCCCACTCTACCACTTGCCTGGCAAGTTTGACAAAACCTGCAATGTCCATCTGACTGCCTTTGCTTTTGGGGCCAAAAGAAGTGGGTGACAAGCCTGTCAATGGTCTTATACCACCCCAAATGTCTTGCAAAAGGCAGGTCATGAGCCAGACCCAGTAGGAAGGTCCTGAAGTGCTAGGGTACCACCAGCACAGGGGCTGACCCGCGTTCAGCGACCTTAGGCTCGCTGTACAGGAGACCATTCCAGACTGAGCAACAGCTGCCTGGTTTGCAGTCTGTTGCCACAAACATTCCACTCTTTCTGCTCCCTGCAGTATTCTTCCCTGATGGAACCACCTACTTGCTGCCAATGGGTCAGATCAGGTAAGTCCCTCAGTTCAGCTACCTGCTTTTCTGTAGGTACCAGGGTGTCCCCCTCAAAGTTAGCCTCCTCCCATTTCTCTTGCCATGAACCTGGGCCACTGATTTAGGGTCCAGGTCCTTCTGATCACCCTTTCCGGTCCTTTTCCGGACACCATTGACTGAGTGGTCATGTATGCCTACTCTGGGAATGCAAGCATCTCCAAGTTAGACTGATTTGCATATGGCTGGGTCCAAACTGGTGTGGCATAGTGAGCAAAAGAACGATGCATTTAACCCAGATCTCCTGACTGGGGGTGAATATATGATTTATTCAGCATCCCGTACATCATTTGTTTGCGTAACACTTTTCACCCTACGTGGGATGGGTATGCTCAGACGTGGGTCCCTTGCTCACTGTGCCACTGGATTCAAGCTAGCCTGGCTGGGGTGGCATGGTGAGCAAAAGAACAATGGATTTAACCCAGATCTCTTGACTGGGGGAAACTTTGTGGGGAGGAACGCCCTGCGGACTGTGCTGAGGCCCCTTCCTGTTGCTGATTGCCTTCGTGGGACTTCGTGGGACTTGGAATAATCCGACTCCTTGCCGGACCCGCTGCGCGGGTCCCGCTTCGTCCCCTGTCTCTGTGGGGCTCTTTGAGACTGAATAGAACTGTGCTTCCTTGCACCGGCAGGGCTGCAAGCAGCTTGGCAGGGACTCAATTGACCAGGAGTCCCTGCTCGTAACATCTGGGGCCGCTCTCCCTGCCGGTCACGCCCCCCGCCCTGATATCACCTGCCCTGCTTGCTTTGTTCGCGGGAAACTTTGTGGGGGGGAATGCCCTGCGGACTGTGCTGAGGCCCCTTCCTGTTGCTGATTGCCTTCGTGGGACTTGGTGGGACCTGGAATAATCCGACTCCTTGCCGGACCCGCTGCGCAGGTCCCGCTTCGTCCCCTGTCTCTGTGGGGCTCTTTGAGACTGAATAGAACTGTGCTTCCTTGCACCGGCAGGGCTGCGAGCAGCTTGGCAGGGACTCAATTGACCAGGAGTCCCTGCTCGTAACATCTGAGGCCTCTCTCCCTGCCGGTCACGCCCCCTGCCCTAGCTCTACTTAACAGATTGGGGAGACAGCACCCGGGGAGAAGCCCGGGCAAAGGGCGGGCCCTATACGGCCCTCAAAGGCCGGATAAGGCCGGGACGGGCCACCCCCCTTGGGTGTTACATTGTAGGCCTACTATATAAAAGGTAAAGACCCCCTTCTATCACTTCGTCTTCTTCTCCTGTGGACTCTCTTTCATATATCACGGTCCTACATTCCTATATCACTATGACCTCCAAGGGAGACCATTCTACTAGCAAAGCTGGTACTGGGCAAATTTTTTCCCTGTTAAATGAGTTGAACTTTCTATGCAAAACCACATATGTCACATTGGAAACCCCCCCTCCGCCCAAAAGTGTTAGTTTACCTTCAGAAAAGGCTGCACTTTTAGATCCTCCCATATTAGTTAATAAATCCTGTAGCCCGAACACACAGAGCATTGAACTCCCTCAGGCCCCATCCACAAAAAGAAATAATATCGATGTCGATCATGGTGGAAACAACCCCAAAATCCAAAAACTGTGTCGAGGTCCATCCATTGCTAATTCCCCAATGATCCCATCGATTGAGGAGTTCCCAGAAGTTATAACACCCCCTTCCCACCTGCAAATTATCGAACAATTGGTTACCTCCATGATAGCACCATTATTAGAAAAAATGAACTTGTTAGGGGAACGACTTTCTGAGATAGAGAAAGCCATTAAGTTAAAATCGCTGGTTGGCAAACGCAGTGTTACACCCAATTGTCCTAAGACACCTCCTACACATCTAGGCTCAAAACCACTTGTGCAGGATAAAAGGCGTCAAATACAACCCGCTGGCTCTAGCGCTTTTGGGCAAAAAATAAACAAATACCCCACAAAAGTTTCCCCTCCACAACTGACCGCATCCAGAGTAGGTCATAATAAAATGAATTCTATTCATTTACATCCGGAAGCGGCCCCATACGTGTGCATCCTTGCGGGTGTACCCGTTCTTCCACCTGGAAAAATTGAGAGACAATATGATTTAGTCAATAAAACCAAATTCTGGCTGTCAAAAAATAGGCCACTGCCTCCTAATTTATATGGAGCAATAAGGAGTGTTAGAAGGGTTGGTTGGTTGGGCTCTCTTCCCAAAGATGTTGCGGGGGACCTGGTAGTCATGAGATTTAGGGACCGAAACATTGTCCCTTATTTGAAAACTTGCCCGCCTAGAGTTAGAGGCGGCCCAATATCAACGTGGGACTTACATGACTTTTATCCCATAAACGTGTGCTTTCCTCCCTGAATACCTGGACATGTAACAAAGGCCAATTACGAACTCTTGCGTTTAACCATGAACTCCTTTGATACTGCCATAACCTGGAATGGAAAATAATTTTTTATGTATGGAACCCTACTTTACTGTATTTTGGTCATTTAAAATGTTTTTACCATGTAGATTGTAAATTGTATTTTTATATGAACTTTTATGGTTTTTGTATCTCAAAAAACCGAATAAAGTATATATATATTTTTTTTTTTTTTTTTTAAAACCTTTATTGATGAGCAATAGATTGTACACAGCCAATGGCCTACAACCTGTCTTGCGCAGGCCGGCAGCGTTACATATGCACTTTGACATAGAGGCGAATGGGGTCATGAAAACAGTAACGATGAAGCAAGGCAGAATATATCCACAGCAAATCCCCATCTACCCTCCATGCCGGCCATTTTGGGAGGAGTAGTCCAATCATGTCTCAGTGGGGCCGCAATGTGACAAACTGGCCATGTACAAAAAACAGCAATATGGTATGAGGGTTCGTTTTTTTTTTGATAATGCATACGAACTATCAACAAGATAACATTCCCAACATTGATGCTCTAAACAGTGCGGAAGAAGTACGTGGATCTAGGTGCAGATCTGTCAGTCAGGCGGAGGAAGGTGGGGGGGGGGGGGGGGGAGGGGGAGCAAGCCCTGTCCTGTACAGGATGTATAGGTCATGACCTCGATGACCCTTACCATGGCGTGGGTATTTCGGTATGGCAGCATCTGTAAGAGGGGTTAACTACCGCAAGGCAGCGTTGTGCGGAATGGGGGGGGGGCCGGGAGGGGCTGGGTGTTACTGCTGAAGTAGTGACCTACCCGTGTGTGTTCAGAATCACAATGTGATTCCAACCTGTATGAGATGCGCAGCTACGTGCTTGGGGGGGGGCAGCGCCCAGTAGGACAAAGAAGGGAGGAGGAGAGTAGAGGGGCCAAGGTAGTGGGGGGAGGGGAAGGGTGGTGGCGGGATGGGGGTACATCTAGTCAACAGGGTCCTCATCGGCCACTCGGGGTTCGACCGCCTCTGGGAGTGAAAGGAGATACGAGGTCAGAGGGGCCCAAAGCTCCATAGGGCGCGACTTCGGGGGGAGCAGATCAGCATATGCGTGCAGGTGTTCCTGCCATGTTGTCATCGTGGAGAGCCATATCTTAAATTTGGGTGCGCGGCCCCTACCCCAACGACATGCTACATGTCTTTTAGCAAGCAGAAAACCCAATGCCAGGAATTTACGGTGTTTCTTAACTGAAGAGGGTAGGAGACCAAGTAGTGCGATCCTAGGGCAAGGCGTGGTGTCCACTCCTGTCATGTCTCCCAGTGCCTGAAATATATCCGTCCAGTACGAAGCCACGTCCGGACATAACCAGGACAGGTGGAAAAAATCCGCCCCCTCGGAGCCACAGCGCAGGCATCTATCGTTATCGCGCAACCCGAAGCGAAAGAGTTTAGCAGGGGTATGGTAGAGTCGGTGCAGAAATTTATAGTGCGCTAGTCTGAGTCGCGCGTTACCTGTGACCGCAGATGTGTGCGAACAGCTCTCTTCCCACAACTCATCCGTCAGTGGGTCTCCGAGGTCCCTGTCCCAGTCTGCTCGCGCTCTGAGCGTCGGGGGGGATGGGGGGGCCCGGGAGCTGGTGTAGAGCATAGATACCACATGTTTCGGGGGTTCGGGCTGCAGGAGAGCATGTAACGGGGCTACCGAGTCCGGTTCCGCAGGAAAATCGGGTGTGGCCGTCCGGACATTTTGGCGTAAGCGGGTGTACAGGAAGGAGTCCATAACCGAGGGTGCTGTGTCTCCAAAGAACTGGGACGAGGTGCGAAATTGGCCCCCGAGATATAGGTCTCCCCAGGTGTGCATCGCGTATTTCCTCAAAAGCTGACGGCCAATTTCTTCGCACGCCACGCTCAATCTGGGATCGTGTGCTAAGAGCATGCGCGGCGAATATAGAAAGTCTACCTCCAGCCGGGCCGCAATGCGGTTCCAGGCTCGCACGGTACATTCAACCGTGGTAGGGTCGCGTTCACAGGGACGGGCGGGAGTGTAGAGGTACCCTGACGGTTTAACCGGCCGCATATAGCCATTTTCCACCGCGAGGTGAGCCATGAAGGGAGGGGGGTGTAGCCAGTAGGTGGCGAAGTGCCCCTGGGCGCAGTCGTAGTAGAGTTGGAAATTCGGGACATCAAACCCGCCCTGGTGGAATGGTAACATCAGTGTCCTGAGACCAAGCCGGGCCTGCTTTCCACCCCAAATTAGGCGGGTCAGCTGCGAATTCAGCATTCGAAAGAAGTTGGCACCCGGAGAATATGGGATGTTGGTGAAGAGGTAAAGAAGTTTGGGGAGAATGACCATCTTTATAAGGGAGATGCGTCCCGCCATCGAAAGGGGGAGGTGAATCCACCTAGTAATGGTGTCAGTTATCTTGTCGATTGCAGTGCCATAATTGGCTCTGATAAGGGCATCCCGGTCCCTGGTCACGACGATGCCTAGGTATTTTATTTCGTCGGCCTCCCACATCAGGGGGTAATCCAACGGGAAGGGGACGGTTTTGTCAGTCAGAGGGAAGAGGGCCGATTTAGACCAATTGATCTGTATCCCCGATATGGCTCCAAACTTGGTTATCTCTCGAAGTAAAGGGTTAAGGTTCTCCCTCGGCCTGTCGATGTAGAGGGTCATATCGTCCGCATACAGGGCAATGAGCAACTGCCTGGCCGGATAGATCAGGGATCGGTGATTATGGTGCTGCCGGAGTTTGGCCGCCAGTGGCTCAATGGCTATCGCGAAAAGGACCGGAGAGAGCGGGCAGCCCTGTCTGGTGCCCCTGTGGATCTCAAATGGGGCTGAGCGAGAGCCATTCAACAACACCGAGGCCTGGGGTCTGGAATACAGCAGTCTAACCCATCCCAGGAAGGAGAAAGGAATCCCCATCCGTTCCAGAAGGGCCAACAGGTAGTCCCACTCAAGGGAATCAAAAGCTTTCGTTGCGTCTAAAAAGACCGCTGCCGCCTCACACCTAGGGTTAATATCCTGCAGTACCGCTTGCAGGGTCCTTAAATTATGGGATGTCGCCCTGTTGGGGACGAATCCAGCCTGGTCTGGTAGGACCAGGCGTTCCATCAGTAAATTCAGGCGTGTCGCAAGCACTTTAGCCAGGATTTTCACGTCCGTATTGAGCAGCGACAGAGGTCTGTAGGAATCGCAGTGCTCTGGTGGCTTCCCAGGTTTCAACAAGGAAGCTATGAGTGCCTCCCGCATCGTGAGTGGCAACTCGCCCTCTTCCAGAGCGGAGTAGTAGACTCGCCGCAAAATGGGGGCAAGGACGTGAATGTACGCCTTAAAGAAGTCTATTGGAAGCCCGTCCGAACCCGGCGCTTTGCCAGATTTCATAGACATGATGGCGTCCTTGATTTCGTCTAGCTCAAGCTCGTGATGCAGGAACTTCTGCTGGGAGGTGCCAAGCCAAGCGATAGCCGTGTCGTCAAGGTATGACTGCAAGTCGAGGGTGGACTGCCGGTGTGAAGTGTACAGTGCCGAGTAATGCTGCGTCAGAATGCGCATCTGCTCCGTTAGCTCGCATTGAGGGGTCTGCTGTTCGTCCAGAAGGGACGAGACATAGTTCTGGTACTTAATAGGTTTGACCGCCAAGGCCAATGCTCTTCCGGGCCTGTCTCCCTCTCCATAGAGTCGGGCGGTGTACGGTTTACCCAGAAATTTGCATTCCTTTTCGACCGCTTCAGCGTATTCATTAAGTTTGCCCCTGAGATGAGCCTTGGCCAGGGGATCACGTGGGTCTCTGGCCATGTCCCGCTCGAGTAACTGGAGTTCAGCTTCCAATTTACGCAAGTCCTCTCTTAGAGATTTCAGGACGCCCCCACCCTTCGCAATGCACCAGCCCCTGACCGTGACCTTGAAGGCCTCCCACACGGTGGTGAAAGACGCGACAGAGTCCGTGTTACGCTCAAAGAAGTCAAGAATGTCCTGTTCTAATTCAAACTTGAACGCAGAGTCCGTAAGATGGGCAGGATTAAGGCGCCAACCCAGATAGGGGGAGACAGTGACCGGTATGCGCATGGTAAGGAGTACAGGCGAGTGGTCAGAGAAAGTCTTGGCCAAGTGTAGCGCATCCGTTAACCAAGGCAGAAGGCCAGCCGAGAGAAACACATAATCTAGACGGGCCCATGTAGAGTGGATCGCCGAGTGGTGAGTACCCTGAGTGAGAGTGGGGTGGAGGTGCCTCCAGGCATCTATATAGTGATGGTCCCGGACCAGTCCGGACAGTGTGCGTTGGGAATGCGTGTAGTGGAGAGCCTGGGGGTGGGACCTATCCAGGTTGGGCATCAGGGAAGTGTTGAAGTCCCCTCCCAATATGACATGGTTAATACCAAGGGTTTGAATCCTGCCCCACAAGGTAAGGAGCGATGAGGTATCGTCTGTGTTAGGGCCGTAGTAACATGCAAGAAGGATTGTGTGTGAATAAAGCATCCCCCACACCATGCAGTAACGCCCACCCGAGTCCGATTCGGTGCCAGCAGGTATAAAGCGAATCCCCCGTCTAACCAGGATTGTAACCCCTCTGGCATAATTAGAGTAAGAGGAAAAAACCCTACTGGAGGCCCACCTAGTAGCAAACATAGGGGATCCGTCCGGCCGTAGATGCGTTTCCTGAAGCATGGCGATGGACACCCCGTGCCGATCTAGGTAACCCAAAATTTGCCTCTTTTTGCGTGGGTCATTGAGCCCCCGAACATTCCATGTCATGAGGTTAAATTGCTGCAAAGAGTTCGGTTGTCTCACGTCACCCATTCTACCAGGTATAACCTTGTACAGCTAAGCATGACACGAAGTCGGCTAACAACAGTGCACAGGACAGTGAATAAACATTCCCACCCCGCCACCCCATCCGTCCCTCCACCCCCCCACACCCTCGAAAACTGAGCATCATTAACAGTGTAAATCAAGAGCAACATCCCGCCCACAACGGCCACCCCAACTCGCCGTGCATTACTGTCCCACCCACCCACCCATAACTTTACCCAACCTACAACAAAGGCCGAAAAGACGGCTTCGGAGACCTCAGCCCGCAATAGGGGAGAGGAACATAGGGGAATACCCATAGGGGGGTCCGAGCTAGGGGCTTCAGACCTGCCAACCACCTCCCTACTCTCACCCGCTTACAACCAGGTCTCCCTAGTTAGCTCAACGGGACTGAGGTGGTCTAGTGAGCACTCAGAGTTCATTCAGTCCAGCCATAGGTATAATAAAGCATAGATCTCACCACAGTACATCGATGTCCAGTTCATCGGGATCCTATCAAAGTGAAAAAAGCGACTTGTGGGCCAGCATGTACCGTCAGTCCTGCTGTGACAGCGGGGAGGGCGATCTAGATCGTCTGCAGGTGAATACCTCTCTCTGTTGGGCCTTCTTGCAGTGTTTGAGGTAGTCCTCGGCCTGCTGTGGGTTCTGAAAAAAGTGGTGTTTACCCTGATGAAAGACTTTTAGTTTCGCCGGGTACAGCATGGCGTAAGAAATATCCTGTGACTGCAGTTTCTTTTTCACCCCCGCAAATTTGCGCCTGGCTTCCTGGACAGTTGGAGTGAAATCCGGGAAGAAGGAGAGCGTTGTGTTCTCATAAGACACAGTTTTAAATTCCCTCGCCCGGCGCAGGACTGCATCGCGGTCTCTATAGTTGAGGAAGCGCGCTATTACGGGCCGGGGAGGGAGGCCCGGTGGAGGGGGGGCAGCCAGGGAGCGATGGGCACGCTCTACTATGAGATGCGGGGAGAAGGATTCCTTACCAAACAAGTCTGTGACAAGGTTTTCAACAAATACCTCCATCTTCCCCGTGTTGGTAGATTCCGCAAGGCCCAAAATTCGGACGTTGTTACGGCGCGATCTCGCTTCCAAGTCCTCGTTCTTGTCCGCTATCAGTTTGAGCAGTTTGTCCATGTGCGTGAGTTGGCGATGCGAGGAAGTGGCATTATCCTCCAAGCCCGATATCCTTTCCTCAGCCTCCTGAAGCCGTGTATCATGGAGTTCGAGTTTCGTTACTACGCTGTCCATACGGGTATTGATGGTATCAATCTTGGAGTCAATGGACGAGAGGCTTTGCCTCATACCCAGCAGTAGAGTTTTCCAGTCCTCCTCTGGGGGGGCCGATGCAGACGGGCTGCTCCCCACCTCCGACGTCACCTTGGGAGTCTTTTTTGATTCAAATGGGATTTTCGATTGCCTAGTATCGTTGCGCCCCATGGTTCGAAGTGGCGTCCGGGGCGCAGCAGCAGAAATGGTCGCCAGCCCTCCGAGGAGAAGAAACAAGGAGAGGGACGCAAACGTGCCGGAGCGGAGCCCACTAGAACCAGCACTGTTGGCGACGTGGATGGACAGCAGGCGTTCAGGGAGTGAAGAAGATTGCCACCAGTGGGCTACTAGGGCGAGCGTTGAAGACTGGAAGCCAGCACCTCTAAGCACCACTGTGCGTCAGGGGCGAAGGATCAGCGCTAGGAGCAAGCCCGCCCAAGATGGCTGCGCTCGGATGTGTAGGCGGGAAGATGGCGGGTGAGGAGTGTTGCCCCACAGAGTCGGCACCAGCACACCAGAGAGCAGGCTGAGCAGGAGATCCTCACGTAGTGCAGAGGGGAATCACTGGGGACAGGCTTGGCAGTCGAGCGGGCGTCTCTTCAGGTAAACGGCGCAGCAATCGCCAATAAAGTGCGTCCCTCTCAGCAGGGCAGGCGGGGATAGGCAGCTGTGTTCCGTCCGTACCTCGCTAGCGGCTCCACATGCAGTCAGCAATGCGACAGGAGGCACGGGGGTCCGGTAGAGATCTGGCACACCATCCGGGAAATGAGCACACGCACTGTAGCTCTGAGGCGGCCCGCAGCAGGCAGCCGGATCCCGCTCCGCACAGGAAGGGGGGAGGGGACCCTCCGACCAGGCCGCGAAGCCTCGGGCTGTCGCAACTGAAGTCCCCCGAGCAGGCGAGGGGCCGGATGTGTGCGAGGGGCCGCTGTCACCTTCCAGGCCGTGTAGAGCCGGCTCCGGGAACTCGGCGCGGCAGACGCAGACACCGGAGCAGTCCCCGCGATGAGGGGATTAAGATGCCTGTGAGCAGGAGAAGCTAGGGCTGTTCAGGATGGCATGAAGGATGGCAGTGGGGCTCGACTGGGCGAGAGCCTCACAACAGTGCGGCCATCTTGGTCCGGCGCCACCTAGCGCCCCCCCGAATAAAGTATATTTGACTTTGATTTTGACTGGGGGAGAATGTATGATTTATTCAGCATTCCGTTCATCATTTGTTTGCGTAGCACTTTTCACCCCAAGTGGGATGGATGTGCCCAGGCATGGGTCTCTTGCTCACTGTGCCACTGGATTCAAGCTAGCCTGGCTGATGAAGGGTAATACCCAGAGACCAGTCCTAGGATGCTTGTTGCCAGTCCATGGAGGGCCTAGCTTGGCAGTTCGGTCTGGACTGTTCCCATGAGGCACAGGGTCAAGACTGATTTGCATATGTCTGGGACCAAACTGGGGTGGCATGGTGAGCAAAGGAACAATGGATTTAACCTAAAACTCTTGACTGGGGTAAAGGTATGATTTATTCAGCATTCCGGCCATCATTTGTTTGTGTAGCACTTTTCACCCTAAGTGAAATGGGTAAGCCCAGACGTGGGTCCCTTGCTCACAGTGCCACAGGATTCACGCTAGCCTGTCAGATTAAGGGTAATACCCAGAAACCGGTCACAAGATGCTTGTTTCTGGTCCAGGGAGGACTTGGCTTGGCAGTTCGGTCTGGACTGTTCCCATGAGGCACAGGGTCAAGACGGATTTGCATGAGCAAAAGAACAATGGATTTAACCCAGATCTCTTGACTGGGGGTGAATATATGATTTATTCAGCATTCCATCCATCATTTGCGTAGCTCTTTGTGCCCTCTTGGGACAATTGGGGTCCCCTTCAAGTGACTTGCATGCTCACAGACATACCAGTTGCGGGGGCCAGTCCCTGCAGACTTTCCTGAAGAGACTCATGTTTTTGTGTCTCCTGGGGGATGGAAGCCTTTACCTTGGATATTAGTTTGGGGCCATTTAGAGTACCCTTGCTCCCCCCACTCTACTGCTGAGGACCCTGCCCACCTTTGGCTGAGTCTACCCCAAATGCTTTCTTGTTGACCCTGGTACTCACCCAGCAGTCCGCCTTCATAGCAAGCTTCCTGGGGTCAGTCAGCTTACTATCAACCAAGTGCTAGTGCAGCTCTGCAAAACATTGACTAGACAAGGGATCCCATGTAAGCAAATTGTCGAGCCCATCAATATCTGTCACATTACTGCCCTTCACCCAGCCATCCAGTGCCCTGCAAAATGAATCCACACATTCCAACCAAGTGTTTGCATCAGTTTTCTTACTGGACCTAAACTGATCCCTGTATTTTCAGGAGTGAGACCATACCGGGTGAGAAGGGCCTCCTTCATGTCAGCATAGGTGAGGTTACACCCCTTACCCAGAGCCACTAAAGCATCCCTTGTATCTTCTGGGGAAAGAGGCCACAATCCTGCCCTCCCCCCAATTCTTCTCAGGGACCCCATTCATGTGGATAGATGTCTCATAACCCTGAAACTACCTTTGCATGTCATCCCCCTTCTTGAATTCTTTGCCTACATTCTTTGGGATGTGCACAATTGTATCTGCATGCTGCCACCATCTGAGCTGGGCCTACTCCTTAGCTCCAGCTACTTAAGACTACTTTCATGATCAAAGATCATCTACCTTTTCTCCATGGCTATTTGTTGTCTTCACTCTCTTTCTCCATCCTCAGTTTTTCCAATTCAAACTTTCTTTCTTCCCGCCTGTCCTCCAGATCCTCTGGGGACAGGCCACTGCAGCCTGGCCTGGAGGGTTCCCCACCTCCCAAAAGCACATCCACTCTGGGATAAAGCTCCTCCACCTCCCCACTGAGATACCCACTGGCATGTCTCTCTGCTACCCAGGTCCTCAGAGCCTTTTGTAGCTCCTCCTTCCTTGTGGGGCCTCTGACTTGGACTTGGACCTTTAGGTTTTTGCAAATAGCCTTCAACTCTTTCACGTTGTAGGATTCTGACCTATCCTCCTCAAAGGCCGCTTCCAAGGATGCAACAGATGATGCTCTTGATTCAGGCATGATGACGTAGCAAGTTCAAACTGGGAAGATCAAAAAAAGACCAAAAAGAAAAAGAACCAGTATGTGGCACGTAATCTGTGGTATGTGGCACGTAATATGTGGTGTGCGATACTGTAGTAGTGCACACCAATCACTGTCAGTCAAGTGCAAACACAAGTCCCATCCTCACAGCTGACAACCACTGTTATAAATAGGGGCCTCTAGTTGGCAATGGTTTGCATCTTTATCAAGTAGAGACCCTTCCTTCTAGTCAGGATAATGGTGGTATACTCCTAAAATAACCCCTGCTAACCCCCTTGGTAGCTTGGTGCGAGCAGTCAACCTTATCTCAGAGGTAGTGTGTAAAGCATTTGCACACAACCAACAGTATTCCAGTGAAAGCACTACAAAAGGACACTTCACCAGTTTAGAAAATATCCAATATTTTTATATACCCAAAACAAGAGTAAAACAATAAGAATCCAATTTACAGTACTTAAAAATATATACTTTGCAAGATATCCTTAGAATTGCAGGAATATCTCAACAACACAGTTTTAACAACAGTGTCTAATAGTTCCAGCCGACCGCGTCGGTATGGGCCACCTAAAGCATAGACAGACTCGTGAACAGTACCATTTTGTTGCAGCTGGCATGTTGGTGCAAGTCGGTCGGGGCAAGTGTTGCAAAATTGAAGTGGTGCAGGGTACGGTGCCCTCACGATGCAGTGCAGGCAGCAGTTCGGTGAGACCAAGACTTATGGTGCGGGGTGAAACGGTGCTCAATGTTTTGCTGGCAGGTTGCGGTGCAAGTGGCAGAGCCAGCTAGTGGGAGCTGCCCTCAGTCGGCCCAGACTGCTGTGGTGGACGAGGTGGTGCTTCGTCTAACTTATGAGTGGTGCCCCCATCCACGATGCAGTTATGGGTGTCGAAGTCAGCATGCAGTGACAGCATCGGTGAGATCAGGGCAGAAAGTGAGGCGAGGCAGTGCAGAATGCCGGCCTACAGGTCCTGGTGCAAGCTAAGGCTCAGTGGTGACAGCATCAGTCATCGTTGTCGGTGAGACCGGGGTCGCGGTGCGATATGCGGCAGTGCCTTCAGCAGTGCCTTCAGGAGACGGAGCCAGTGACGGAGTTGGTATCTTTTTCCCTCTCTGTGGCAACTGAAACAGCGGTTCCAGAAGCGGTACCCAGAGGTTGGTGAAGTCTTTACAGTCCCTGAGACTTCAGAACAGGAGGCAAGCTCTATTTCAAGCTCTTGACAAAGTTCAGTCCAGTCCTTTCACTGCCAAGGCAGAAGCAGCAACTGCAGGCCAACCGAACAAAGCAACAACACAGCAAAGGGGCAGTACTCCTCCTGGTAGCTCTTCCAGCTTTTCTTGGCAGGGTCCTTGATTCCAGAGACTTCTAAACTTCTGGGGTCTGGGCCCAATATTTGTACTCAAAATTCCTTTATTCTTTCAGGCAGAGATTGTCCGTGCTTAGTCCAAACCAGTTCTGTCCTCTCTGGCCCAGCTTCCTGGTAACAGGTGGAGACAGCATTGATCAATAAGGCCCATTCAGGTGCAAGGAAATCTCCTCCCACTACTCTAAATGCAGCCCAGGTCTATTCAGCCCAGCCCTGACTCAACCAGGACAGGAAGGACACACCTCAACCCCCCCAGTGGCTGTCTGAAGAGAATGCACATTCCCAGCCCCTGTCACTCCAAAGCCAGACGGTCAATCCACAACCCCAGCAGAGACACACAGGATGGCTAAACAAGAAAATACCTACTTTCTAAAAGTGGTATTTTCAAACAAAGAACATAAAAATCATCTTTATTAAAAGATGCATTTTTACATTCTGAGTCCACACATACTAAACTCCATTTCCCTATCTTGTCCTAATGCAAATTTATGCTTATAAGTGGTTATAAGTAAAATTCCCATTCTTTTCGTTGGGACAGATAGCCTTTCCATTGTGAAAAACGAAATGCACTGTAAATCACTACCAGGACATGCCACACACACACCAGTACATTTCCTACCTTTAACACACACAGCAACCTGCTCCACAGAAGTACTTTGGGCCTACCTTAAGGGTGACATGTAAGAAAGGGAAGATTAGGGCCTGGCAAGTGGGTGCACTTGCTAGGTCGACCTGGCAGTTACAAACTGCACGCGAACCCTGCAGTGGCAGGTCTGAGATACATTTCCAGGCTACTCATGTGCGTGGCACAATCGGTGCAGTAGCATTTGATTTACAGGCCATGGCGCACTTAGTGCACTTTACAAGGGGCTTACCAGTAAATCAAATATGTCAATCATGGAAACACCAATCCATAACAACAATTTACAACACTTTTAACACTGAACAGCAGTGAGAAAGTGCTCAGACGCACTAAGCCAGCAAAAATGAGTCAAAACCGGGAGGTCAGAAAGCAAAAAGACAGTGGAAACATGCCAAAAGATGCTAGGTCTAACAGTGATGGTGAGAGGCAGAAAGGGAGAGAGAAAAGACAGAAGGACAGTGACAAAACAGAGAGGGAGTGCGAGAAACAGATGCAATTTTTTGCAAGATTCCCAGTTGTGTGCTTCTGTTTACATTTTCTGATTTACAAAATGTTTCCGCTTGTGAATTAAAATGTATAGTAGATGCGACTTACAGAGGCTACATAGTTCCTTTATTCCTTTGTTCTTGTGTGATTGCTTGCCACAACACATGCCACTCTCAGCTTGAGGCCACTGATTCCAAGGAAAATGTATGTATGTATAGGGCATTGGTCACCAGGTAGTTCTTTTCTGATCTTATACCCTAGTCTGTGCATACCTGAAGGTGGCAAGTGTTAACATGCATGACTGCTCCTGCCTGCCCCAAGCACCTCCAATGAACTGCGATAGGATGGATTAGATACAGGTCCTACACAAGCACTGCTTGTATTGCTGTGTCCCATGTATCACATCTTATGAGGCGCCTCATTTTTGCATGATTGTTGGAGATGGCTCACTTTCTTTCTATAGTGATGTTGCACCTGGGGGTGAGTTGTGTATAAAGAAAAGTTTCAGTGGCGTTGTCCTTGATTTACATTTCCTCTGTATGCAAGGGCTCAGGCTAGACGGTCCACTGCTGACCAAGTTACCCACCATAGGTCGCCACAATGGGAATGAATATGACATGCACATCCCTCCTTTTGGTGGGACAGTCGCATCTGTCCACTACACACTCGCCACAGCAGGGGCAAGCCTCTTAGTAGCCTTTCTGTTCCCAGATGAATGGAAGACATTACACAAAGAGGACTTTGGAGACTTTATTGTTCAGTTTTACAAGTTTAAATTTACTCTGCTGCTTTGTTCTATATAAATACCATTGTGGAAAAAGTAACTTTGCTTAGTACGCATAAATATGTCAGCATTTATGGTATTTGGAGTGCGCCTACCGCGAATCTAATCACACACCCACCCATTTGTGCGCTCACTCAACCATTCATGCACCTATTCATGCGCTTACCCATTCTTTTATCAATGCAGTTACTCATAGGCCCTCTGATTATCTATTGAACCATTCTTGAATTAACCCTTTAAAGCATCCAGACAAACAAAATAATAAAGGAGAAAGTTTCACTCAAATAGTTTGACCTATTTGGTTTCTCAGTGCTTGTTTAGATTACACTCGGAATACTCAGGAGACTAGTGGTTGACTTCAAACCACCTGGTTCATAATGTCTTTATGCAGTCTTGCAAAGTGCGAACAAGAGTTGAGTAACAGTGCCTGTTAGTGGCTAGAAATCGATTACACCGGAAACTGATGGGAAGTTCATGTCCTAATTACTTAAAGGACCATTGATTGCTCTGAGTTTTACATAGTATCAGTCAATAGGTATGAGAACTCAGTCATCATCGAGGATAGATAGTTCTCCATTACAAAACTGAAAATAAATGTTTTTTTCCTTTTCCATCTACAGGATGTGGCTTTTCTTCCCTTGGGATGACTCCCCACCCTTTATCCATAAGACCCTGACACCTTAAATGCTCCACCTCTCAGATTCCAAGCAGCAACCACCCCAGGATGCATGGAATAACTACCAAGGAGGAGGCTCAAGGATGAAAGGGAAGGCAAGAATGGGGACTGGCAATGAAGAAGACTAGGACTCAGAGTAATGAAGATTTCTGTTAAGCAACTGGAATAGTACCATCTCATTTGTCTTCCTCATCCCAGCAGTTATAGATCTGAGAATGTGCAAATCTGGTAAATTGACAACCCAACCTCAGGCACCCCAAATGACAGTACAAAGGGATGCTGTGTGAAGTATAAACCTTCAGTTAAGTAAATACACATGGTACAAGCCTGCATGAAAACAAATATGATACTAGTGATACAGGGGAATCGGCATTAACAACGAGGTTGGAACCACGCGTGCTGTTACGAGGCAAGCATCACCGCGCTTGCCTTTACCGCGCTTATACCTTCACCACGCATATTCCTTTATCACTCATGGTAGTAAAAGCATATGCGTGGTAAGGGCAGTCTGAGCTCTTGACTTGGAAAAAATGGGTGTGGGGTGGGAGACTTCTTGCTTCCTTCCTTCCTGCCTGAGGGTTGGTGAGTGGTTTTTCGGGTATTTTCAGGGCTGGGGGCCGGGTTTTGAGGGGCAGGGCAGGGGTTTGGGGTAGTTTTTCATGCTGGGGGCCATTTTTAGGGCTCAGGAAGGAGGACTGGAGTGTAACCTTTACCACACTTATCCCTTTACCAATCATTGCTTTACAGGGACATTTGTTGCCAAGGCATGCGTGGAAAAAATGTGGTTGTGGTAAAGATCACATTGTTATGGCATGCATGGTAATCACATGCGTGGTTCTGTTGTACAACCATGATACGGTGTTTGAGGTCTTCATGCATAATACAGCTCGAGATTAGGTTTTCTAGACCCTCTGACGAAAGTGCAGGCTTGATACTACCTTACCAGTGAGAGACCAAAAATGTGATGGACTATATCCCACAAACCATATAAACGTTACTATGGGCCCATATTTACTATAACTCATGCAGTGCTAGGTTGCATAGGCTTGCGTGGGAAAGTGCTACGTTGCATTAGGCTGGGTTCTTGCCACATAGATGCTCTGTATTTACAGTGGCGTAGCTAGAGCTGTTGACAGTCACTGAGTTTTCCGTTCAGTGACGACCGGTGCAGGTAAGTGCAGGGGGAAGGTGACAGACAATGACGAAGGAGAATACAATTAAAAAAATAGAAAACTTACCTTGCACTCACCTCTGCTCCCAAAAAAGCGCTGCCCAGAGCGGGTTGCCCACCAACCCACCTTAGCTACGCCACTGCGCATTTAGTATACAATACAAGGACGATGCATCCAATATGCAGTCCATACAAATATTATAAAGAGAGAGCCCAAACCTTTGAGGCGGGTAATCTCAGTAACCACAGCACCAATCACAACACCCAATACAGCGTTGGAAAGGGCAGTTGCAGCAGAAGGACATAGACTACGCAGACGGCCACCATATACATTTAAAAGATAAAAGAACGTGCCAGCAAAGTAGTCCCTTGTGGGCGTGCCTGCGTTCTGATGTGGGCGTGTGCTGGGGGCGTGACAAACGCTGGGAGCGTGTGGTGCGTTCCGCCCTTCATGCCATGTGAGTGGTAATTGTGCCGCATCAAGGGGCATGCTGGGGGCGTGACACGCTGGGGCCGTGACAAATGCTGTGGGCGTATGTCAGCGCTGTGGGCATGTGTCCGCCCTTCATGTCATGTGAAGCGCCAATTACGCAATTGTGCTGCATCAAGGGGCACGCTGGGGGCATGACAAACGCTGGGGGCGTGTGCTACGTTCCGCACTTCATGCCATCTGGGTCGTACATTATTCAGATCGTCTGCTATGGCCGTGTGCTGGGGGCGTCATAAAGGCGTTCACCTCGAAGCGTGGTAAGTAACCATTCGCAAGACTCCCTTGAGGGACTGCCCGTTGTCTCACACATACTGGGGGTGCCGAATGCAGTGTGTGCCTTGGCCTGGGTGCGTCTGAAAGAGCCGAACACAGTATGTGGCTTGGCCTGGGTGCGTCTAAAAAGCACTCGGGCCGAAGAGCGTCGGTGTGGGTCATAAAAAAATAAGAATAGCGGGAAACAATCACTCAAGACTCACACAATTCCAATTGTTAGACGGTCGCCACTGGCCCTCAAGCGGGGGCACACACGACTGAGCGTGTCTGCGGGGACAATTACTGCAGCCTCTCATTCGCGCTGTTACTGAACTATCACATTAAACCAAATTACACGCGCCTGCTAACATTAGCCAGTGCTGTAGCCGGGCTCAGGCGGCGGATCACTACACTAATTACATGCGGGCTGCTAGTACAACATAAAGTAGCTGTGGCGCTTTGCTGAGTGAGACTTCTTCACCTTGTTTGTTGCAAAGTCAACTCGCATAATGTAAGTCAAAATTGCGTGATGCAAATTGGCTTTGCATTACTCAAGAGTACAATGAATTGTGCTGCTGTTAAGAAAACAACAACACATTCTGATACATAGTTTTTTTTTTTTTTTTAAATGGCAAATCTGGAGGAGAATTCCAGCCTGGAGGCACCTCAATGACAAGGAAGTGCTGCAATTCATGTGACTCACAAATGTAATGTCAACTTCAGTGGAGGAAAACCACATTTTGATTACAAAAGTCACTAAGAATGAAACATATCTTTTTGTCATCTCTCTATTGTCATTACCAAAAAAGGATGCATATGTCAAGCAATAGCGAAGTACGTGAATGCAGTTTCACCTACCAGAAGGAGTCTGGTTGAATGTAAGGAAAGGCTGCATGATTTCAAGCACCAGGACTAAAGGAAAATTAGCTAGGATCTGCCGCTGACTATGAGCCCCGGGGGGGGGGACCTGAAGCCCTGAAGGATTTGAATCCCATGAATGGGTTTGTGGTATCACTTATTTCCACCCAGATTGTTGTTGGACTTGAAAGTGTAGACAGTGCTGAGCTGGACCATTGCCACCTGCTCAGAGTATGTATTATAAAAGGTAAATTGTTTGTAAAATAAATTTGAATTTAGAATTTTCAGGTGTTGTACATAATTATGTTGTTAATAAATTAACACACTTTATTAATGTTTATATTTGTTGTATTTGTTGTTTATCTTGTCAATATGGCAATGTATTAATAGGACTATGTAACTTTTCCTTTTTTGCCTTACCACAATACAGTTCACAAAGACATTTATGTGTTGGCGCATTTGTGCATGTCTTATGGCAATGCCAAGACTCCTATGTCACTGTCTAAGCTTGAATTTACATTGAATGGATTTATCTTGAACATATGTTGCTTTAGTAACATGTTGGAACCTTTGATTGTAGTTGGTCTTCAAATTTTATATTAAATCATGTGTTCAAATGTTTGTGTTACTCGGGGTTCTATAAAAATAATTTGGCATTAGGCTTCTATCTGTCTCAGTATTTGTTGTTGTTTTAAGCCGTAATTTATTCCATCTGTTTGTTGTTGTTGTATGACTAATGTTCCGAGCCTATGTTTGAGAATATAAGCGATAAATCCTAGCTCTGTGTCATAGGCAACAAATAATTAGATTATTTTTCTAATGTGTAACAAAGCATCAACCATTTTTATTCTTTATATTGTGATATTCATTGTGCTAATAATTTCCTTTGTACTTTGTCCTTCTTAATTTTTCATATTTTATGCTCTTGTTTGCATTCCAATTTCCGTTTAACCTTTTTTAACTTTTTTTTGTTAAAACTATATTACACTTACACTTACTGACAATTAAATTAGTTCACACTGAACTGCACTGTAGCTTTCTCTGTTAATATTATGAAATATAAGAAAAGCATTTTATTTCTTGTAATTAGTTGACATATTCCTGGCTCTGGTTGATGTTTCTGTTTGCAGACACATTACCTTCATACTGTTAGTGATCCCGTCTTTTGTTTAGCCTTTTCATTTTTTATACAATGTGTATTTTTATGTTCTTGACACATCTATTAGGTAGTTTTAACTTAATTATGTCTACTCATATTATTAATATAATGTACAGGAAAAAATGCAAAACGTTTCTGTTTATGTTTGTACTTACGGTCTTTTGCTTTATACTTTTTCTCATATTATGTTTTGGAACTATGGGGTTCATTACAAAGTCGGGTGGGAAGCCTATGCCCAACACTGTCTCGGATTCAGGACTCACCGACTAGCGGTCAGCGGTTCTGACTGCCGGTTTACAATGTGACCGAACACTGTTCGGTCAGATTCACATAGCTTCCTATGGGAGCTCGTGTTATGCCTGAGAACCGGCTGTAACAAAGGCTCCTATATGGAAATGGGGAGTGTGTGGAAAACCCTGCACCCTGTTGCAGGAACCCCATGGTGCCTGCCATACAGTGCAGGGTTTTACAGGGGGGTAAATTAGGTACCCCCTCGGCCACCAACCGTAGACCGAGGGGTCTAGGGGGCACTGCAAGCTGCCCCCAGTCACTTTCCAATAGCCTTTCTGGGTCAGACAGGCCAAACCGGACAAGCTGTTTGAAATCAACATTGTAATACTGACAGTGGAAACGCTGTCCATAGGGGTTTACGGTGTAGTTCTGACCAACAGGATTACTCAGAACTGAGTCAGATGCAACTGAATCGAAGTGACCAGACAGTTTACATTCTGACCACGATCGTTGTAGTTGGGCAGTCGGACTGTAAACCAACCGAGTTGGGCATAAGTGCTCCGACGTGGTGGAGAAGATTCTGAGTGTTGTGCGGAGGCTTTCCATACGACATCCTAATGTGCCCCTAAATGTGGAACTTTGAAAGTCATTTTAATTGGTTATGTCAATGTCTAGGAAAATCAATCCAGTTGGAACTTGATGATTTGCACTTAACACATTTTGATATGCTTTTATCTTGCTTCCTTGTACTGTATGCACTTGCACTTTGTTGGTTTAATGACCGAAATAACGTTGTATGATTTATTGAGCCCCTAAATGTGTGGTTAATTGTAAATGTACATCCACCTTCCATGTAACATTCATTGTAAAATAGATATCCAAGTACATTATATTTGATTTTATTATTTCAATGCTGAATGATGTTTTCCAAATTTGATGTGTTGCCTGGAAAGTAATATTACAAAACAGTATTAGGATATACTTTTGTATAAAATGATCAAGTTGTAAAATTGTTTATTATATTTGACAATTGTATTTAGAAAAACATTTTATATTCTTTTTTCATTGAATTCAAATTATATTTCCTTTTATGTTATCTTTTCAAAAGTCTATTTAGCATATTACATTTTCGTAAAAATATAAAAAAATGTTCTCTATATAAAACTCTGTCCTGACCAGAGGCCTGACAGTGAAGTGTCTCCTGATCTTAACTCATGCATGTCCTCCTTGGATGATTTCACATTTCAACAAACCCTGAGCCCTCTGAATGTTTCTCCTTCAGGCCTGGCAAGCACACAAGATGTCGCTGTGTTTCCAGGTGATCTGATCCAGACTTCTTTACATCATGCACCTACCCAGCATGCCTAGAAACACCTGGATAATCTGAAAGTGAAATTTGAGCAAAACATTTATGGAGTTCATCAGCTGATGTTTGAGGAACTCAAGTCGTGGATGGAGACATCAGCAGCCACCCTATAAGAGGTTCAGAGATGTCTGTGCCCCAACAAGGGCATGAGAAATGCAATAAAAGACACCCATGCTTGGCTCTAAGAATGAATGATTCCCTAGCAGATATAGCTGAAGTAATGATAAAGAAAAGTGTCTCTCTAGATCTCATCATTCAGCTTTGGAATATCAATTCCTCAATCCAGGCTTTCCATCATAAAATGGAGTCCAAGTTGGACTGCTTCACTATTACTCTGAATGCCATCATAGAAAACCAGAGTAACCTTGCCAGGGATATCAAAACAGTCTTTACTGCACTCACTAATGCTTTTTTTTTACTTGTGTCCTACATATTCCTCCTCTGCTTTGTCAACATTTCCAACTTTGCCATCTCTTCATTCTTTCACTTCTCAACAACATAGGAGCATTTAGAATTGACAGAGGATGAGGATATAGATGGCAAAACTTGGCAACACATGTCTGTCGGAGTCTGTAGAGGGAGGAGAGCATGGCGGCCGGTTAGGAGCATAGGTCGCTAGCTCCACAATGTGAGAGAGCATAGAGATGCAACCGGCTCTTACAGGCAGTTTTGAAGGGAAACTGTTTTCGGCGGATCTGAGGATTACTCACCGGGCTCACAAGTGAACTCTGGGGGCTGCGGTAGCGAGATAAACCGGGACACAGGGAGATGAGGAATCTGCATGTTGGTGCACTAAGCTGGGGGCGGCACCCGAGGACTCCCGAGGCTCAGCAGCACGGAGGCTGTACAGAGGCGGAGGCGGTGGACGGAGTCGGAGGCGGGTCCATGCTGGAACCGGCTTCTCGGCTCCTCGAGAGTACTGAGGAAAACAGGAAGCCTCTGGGCAGTTACTGCGGTGGAATTTCGACACCAACGGGGGGCAACATTAAGAGTAAGTGTTAGTGGTACGCTATGCAAGTCCCCTTGTAGCACGCAGAAAAGTTTGAGGTTTTCATGTTTTTGTAACAACAACGGGCAGGAATGCAGGGGAAATGTTAGTGATATAAAGAAAGAGAGTAAAGAGATTAAAACTGACTCTAAAATTAAGCTTAAAACTGAAGACAGCGTGAAAGCCAATGCCTGCATGAGTTCAGCCAAGAAGAAAGGAAGAGCCAAGCGAAGGGGTCTGTCCACCTCAAACATTAACCCGGAGGTTCTGCTGCAAGGGGACATATCGAGTCAACCCGCGCAAACGCTTTCTAGACAGGACAAGACAGTTTTAAAACCCCGTTAGAGGGATGACATTAAAGACAGTGTTAGTGACTTTAATGATACCTGCTACGCGCTAAGAAACAAGTGTTTGAAATTGGAGCTGGTTCCCACAGAGGACGATGAAATTTCCTTAACAGAACCGGGCTATAGAAAGAACGGGAACAAGATAAAGTGCAGACTACATCACAGGAAGGCAACACAGGGAAATATATCAATAGGAAACTAAGGGCTCAGAGAGCTAAAGGAGGCACAGCAGCGGTAGCCTCAACTAGAGCTGCCAAGACAGCCAAAAAAGAGCAGTTAAAGAAAGGATTTAACTTGAAAGTGACTCCTTCCCTCAGCTCCTTTTTTAAGGTGCAAGAGAAGTCAACACCAGGGCACGGGTCACTTAAATTGGAGAGTGTTTCTGGAAGGTCACTCGTTAAACAGAGGTTAATGTCCTCCCCAACTTTAACAACAATGGAATCTCCTAATAGGTTCCAAGTTTTTATGTCAAAGGACCCAGGAGACGAGAATGAGAATGCCATAGAATTAGAAGATGCACCTGAAAGAGAATATAATCTGCACCAGATCATGAAGAATAAGGATCAAAGATTAGAAATACCCACGCAGGCTGAAATTGGTGATTTGATGGGCTCACTTTTCAAGGAAATGTAAGATAGCTTTGCAAAGTCTGACAAAAATCAAGAAAAAATTCAGACTACGTGTGAGGCCTTGGAGTCTAAGGTCAATGCATTAGTGGACAGAGTTGAGGCTATTGAGAATACATTGGAGCTGACCAGAGAGGTTGTGAAACTTTGTCAAAATGATATTGACAAGCTGAGACTAACCAAAAAAGAACTCAGGGATGAAGTTGAGACCTTGGAAAACAGTTCAAGGAGGAACAATTTACGATTGCTGAATATTCTAGAAGGCTTGGAAGGGCAGAACATAAGGAGTTTTATAGTAAATTTACTAAAAGAATTCACCCCTGAGTTGGACGAAAAAATCCTAGATGGAGACATACAAAGGGTACCTAGGGACGCTTTTAGGCCAAAAAAGTAAGGAAAAATCAGCGGAGAGTTGTTGTTAACTTCAAGACATATACTTTAAAGGAAAGTATCCTGAATAAGGCCTTGAAATCAGGTACTATCTCTAAAGAAGGGTATAGCTATAAAATTTGTTACGACATCTCCAAGGCAACGGCAGACAGACAGTGGGCTCTAGGAAATTACATGCAGGACCTGAGGGCTGAAGGGGCAACAGTCCAAATGAAATTTCCAGCCCTCCTGCAGATTATGTGGAACAACCAGACATTTAATATCAGAGAGCTGAAAGAAGTGGAATTGCTTTTACAGCGAATGAAAACAAAAAGTAATAAGTAATGTTTAACTACAAGAGCCAAGATAGTTGAATTGTACTCTCACGATAGTGGATCTCAGACAGGGCAACTAGGTTTGTCCAATGATTGTGGGGAGGGTTCTCCGGGGGGGGGTGTTAAGGGTTTCTTCAATTCATTTGAGCACAATACATTTTATTTGGGTGAGGAGCATTGGGAAAAAAAGACAAAACAATTTAGGAGCATATTATCAAGAACGGCATTAAAAATTATCGCTGGTTTAGCGGCAGAAAACTGCTGCTAAAGTGGCGATAATGGGCTTGATAATATGCCCTTGAGAATTCCAATAGACGTCCATGTTCTGGTGTGAACATGGGCTTCTATTGGAATTCTCCGGGGCATATTATCAAGCCCATTATCGCCGCTTTAGCGGCAGTTTTCTGCCTCTAAACCAGCGATAATTTTAACGCCGTTCTTAATAATATGCCCCCAAGTCCGATATGCAAAAGATATAGCAAACAGGGTCATGGAAAAATGCAGATCAATAAACTTTTTTCTAGATAGGCGATCTAAAATTTGTGACATGGAATGTGAACGGGCTAAAACAAGGGGGAGGCGACAAAAAATCTTTGAATATCTTAAGTTATTAAAGAGCGATATAATTATATCGCAAAAAACCCACCTTCTTAAAGAAGAGTGGCTTGAAATTATAAAATGCGAAAAATGGGTTGGGAACAGTGTTTGCACAAATCAATCTTGTATTATTAAGGGTGCATCAATTATTATAAAAAAATAATCCAATTTAACACTAGTAGGGGGAAGCGCAGATTCAAGAGGCAGATGGGCTATAGCTAAAATAAATTAGAGGGATGTTTTTTTCTCTGTGGTTGGGTACTATGGTCCTAACACAGATGATCCTGCACCACTTCAGTCCCTCTACGTGTAATTAATAACAGAGTCCAGATCACTCATATTAGGAGGTGGCTTTAACATTTTATTAGACATAAAAAAGGATAGACACCCACCTGGTAGAGCTTTGAATCTCCCTAAAATGAAAAAGTGTTTGAATAGACCTAAAGATGATTTGGGATTAATAGATATTTGGAAAACCATAGGGGACCATAGCAACAGATTTACTCATAGGAATCATAAATATGGCCATGCTTCAAGAATAAAAAAAATTAATTGATAAACTCTTAAGCTAAAAAGTGAAAAAGTGTTCCATTTGCCTGCTCGCCTCTCAGATCTCTCTTTAGTCCAGCTAGACATAGGTCATGATTTTATGCAGGTCGAGAAAAGATGGGCATTAGATCGTACTTTTTTATTAGACCACCAAGTTCCAGACAAGATAAAAGACACAACAGTAAACTACTTTAAAGACAATGTCAACGGAGAAGTATCTAGCAAAGTAAGATGGGATGCTTATAAAGTTGTGCTTAGAGGGGTCTTAATTAGTCTAGCAATAAGCAGTGATAAGGAAAATAAAATATCACAGTTAGAGGCCGAAATATTAGAAAAACAGGAGAGGTGGGATGTTGAAAATATGGAGGAAGATCAAAACAAAGTAAAGGGGAAATACTAAAAAAGAAACATGAACTAGCACTCTACCTGGAGGAAAGGGTAAGGAAGAGGTGGCAGGTCAGTTGTTTATCAAAATACGAATATGGTGAAAATAGCTGAAAACTCTTAGAGTGGAAGCTCAAAACTGACTCCAACAGAAATAAGATCATGGCAATATATAAGGGCAACGAAGGAGAAAAAGTAGAAGATAGGGCTGGCATAGAAGAAGCTTTTGTAGACTTCTTTCAGTTACTGTACGAGGAAGACCTCTCGCCTTCAGCACCTGCAGTGGACCTATATTTAAGAACATCACAACTTTCTAAGTTGGATGTAGATTCTTGTGAATCATTAAATGAGCTATCACAACTGAGTAGATCATGGAGGCGATAAACAGTTTGAAAAGAGTAAAGGCTACTGGCCCGATGCAATCCCAAATGAGCTCTACTTAGCCTTAAAGGAACCTTTAGCCTCTAAATTAGCAGACCTTGTCAACACTATTTATTTAGAAGGTTCCCCGATTCCAGAAACATGGAAAGAGGCAACTATTACCTGGCAAAGATCCCCTTAATTGTGAGTCTACAGGCTCTTATCGCCTTTAAATAACGACCATAAAATATACACACAGATCTTAGCAAAAAGACTTGGGTCCCTATCAAATAAACGTATCCATAACGACCAGAAGGGCTTCATAAGGGGATGATAGTTGCATGATCTCACTCCCCCAACTTATTAGAGCAATTGATATTGCTGTACATGAAAAATCCCCTCTTGCGGTTCTTACTTTTTATGCGGCCAAAGCTTTTGACCACGTGAATTGGTCATTATGGTAAGAGGCTATCCTTTACTACGGCCTAGAGAAAAATTCTATAGAGTAATAGAGAATATATACTCGGCTCTTGTGGCAAAAATGCTTATTAATGGTAGCTTAACAAAAGGTTTTCTGATCAAAAGAGGCACCAACTTTTTAATCTTTATATAGAACCTTTAGCTAACACGATAAGGCGGTCTCATGAAATCATTCCTTTTAATTTCAAGAGATGGAATTTGAAAGAGGCATTATACGCCAATGACCTAATGATCTATACAAGCTGCCTGAATAAATCCCTCAACAGCATAACGTGTCTATTAACAGAATTTGGGAGCATCTCTGGTTACCAGATCAACCACCAGAAGACCGTGGTAGTGCATTGGAACACATCCAAGCCAGCGATAGAATCTAAAAACAAAATCAAATATTTGGGGATAGAAGTCTTAAAAAATAATGATGAAATTGCCCAAGTGAATTTGGACTTAAACGCTAAAGAGATGAGGAAGCTATTAAAATCATGGAGCTGGTTATCCCTTACTTTCATGGGGAGAGCTAACGTTATCAAAATGGCTATTCTACCAATGTTTACTTTTGTATTCAATGCTATTCCTTTGGAGTTTAAATCACACGGGATAAAAAAGATTTAGGGCGAAATAAACACCTTTATCTGGGCCTCTAGAGGAGTAAGGATAGCCTGGAAAAAAGCTCTGCCAAAAGCAAATTTGAGGGGAGATAGCCAGCCCAGACCTCATGATGTACTACAAAGCCTTCCAATTTAAGAATATCAGGAATCTTTTTCGACCGCACAAGCTCTACTCCACCTATCGGAAAGCAGTAACTGAACATGATCACTGTCTTTATAAGTTTGGCCAACCTAAGTATTAAAAAAAAATCAGACTAAAGGTACTAGGATCAGCGAACAAGTTATGGTATGAGATAAGGAAAATATGGAAGTTCCTGTACTGCATTCCACTAGCACCAATATGAAATTCTGAGGGAACACAAGACTGCTTGAAAGACTCCCTAGCAGGCCCTCTAAAAAGAGCAAGAATAAAGAAATGGGGAGAACTTTTAGAACATGGTAACTTAAAAAGTTGGGACACTTTATCGGAAAGAACTAATGTGAAAATATCAAGGTTCAAATAGTACCAGTTGTCTAGCTGGTGTAAAGAACAGGTGATAATGTCAGAACATATTGGGAAGCTAGAGGAAGAAATACAAAAAGTCCCAGCTCGAAAAGAAATCTCGAAATGGTACTGGTACCTGATTCAAAGAATTTAGGTCGATTTCAACACACAAGGCTTCATATGGAACAATATCTTTCCGGCTCAAGACTTGCAGCAACTTTGGCAAGTATCCTGCATTTTTTTATGGCATATTATAGTTTCTGCGCCCCTTAGGAAAAATAATATGTTTACTTTGCACATGTCCTATTGTACGCCTGAAAGACTAACAAAAATGAACAAACAGGTGACAAAAAAGTGTCCTAAATGCGGCAAGATAAAGGGAAACGATATCCACATGTTTTATTTTTGTGCCCATCTTGATGCTTACTGGAATTAAATAGGTAAGATTGTTGATAAGGCTCTAAACACCAATATTAAGGTAAGCATCTTTACTGTTATTTTTGGCATCCTCGACACTAATGAACCTAATATTGTTTTAAGTAAAAACAAGAGACATCTTTTATTTACTTTAATGTTATTAGCCAGACGGGAGGTGTGTATAAATTGGATTCTTCCATCTCCTCCTAAGGTGGGCGACTGGCTCTGTTTAGTTGACAAGTTTAGTAATTGGATAAATCTAGAGGGGAAAGCTAACGTACGAAATATTGGGAACTTTGGGACATGATCTATGTGGCAGAGTAGGAAGGGACATCCAATGATTCCAACTAACGCAATCAAATAAATTCAAGACAATCATCTTGGTGGCTCTGTGGTGGTAATAATCAAAGAATTTGTACGCTGTTTAAGACAAGGTCTTACCTCGCTATAGAAGGGCGGACTCTTATCCAATGAACAGGTGGTGACCTTGCTTGCCATAACCATAAAGATTGCATAAATGAGGACTGTATGTAAAAAAAAAACACATGTCTGTGCGTAAACAATAGTGAGTTGCTCTTGAACAATTCTTTCTGTAGTCAGGTGTTTCGCATCATGCAATCTTTTTCTAATTCATCTACATTCCACTTTTAGTGCAATAGTGTTAATTTGTTCTATACATTCTTGCTTGTATGCATCCTGTCCTGAAAATGGTCCAATTTATTTATTATTCTGTTGAGCTTCATAAAACCAGATGTATTCTTCTCCTGTTTAAATTGAATATAATTATGGCTTTCCTCTTCAGTAAAGCTGACTTTCTTTTTTATGCAAATAATGACTCAGAGTCATTACATTTTTTATTGAATATTATTACTACACTATATTTGTGCTTCTTTGTTTTTCATTTTAGATTAATAGTAACTATTTTCAACCATTATTTTGAGGTTTCTTATGCTAGGTAGTTACTCAATTCACAAACTAACTTTATGTTATTACTAGTTGACCACATTTGACATTTATGGGCTATTTACAGCACCTTGCGCCGTCAGTACATCACCTTTTCCCATGTTAAAAGTGATGCATCAGTGATGCAAGGGGCTTGTAAATAAGATAAGCCCCTTAGACCTTAATGTTGAACGGGTAGATGAGTAGTTTATTTTTAATGTTTAAATATAGTATATTTTGATTATTTGTAAATCATTGCCATCTTCGAGTAGTTTATTTTGTAATGTGTAAATATATTTTATTTTAATTATGTGTAAATCATTGCAATCTTCAGTATTATTCTTCACTTATCAGCAAATGTCATTTGGTCTTACATATATTCACATCTCTCCCTGTTTTACAGGTTAACATATGTGTTTCGTATTTGTTGGACTTGGCCCTCTCTGCAGGGTCATACCCAAGCTATTTGGTTTCACCCTCCTGTTTTCTAAACCCATTGTGTTGGCTTTGAGGACTCTGTGCACTTTAACACTGCTAACTTTTGCTAAAGTGCTTGTGCTCTCTCCTTTTAATATCATACAATTAGCTTACACTCAATTGCCACATTTAATTTACTTGTAAGTCCCTAGTAAAGTGGCACTACCCACACCTAGGGTCTATAAATTAAATGCTACTAATGGGCCTGCAGCACTTATTGTGCCACCTACTTAAAAGGCATTTAAAAAAATGAGCAGGCCTGCCATTGCTGCCTGTGTGGGCAGCTTTACACTTGCCATTTTGACCTGCCAGAATCACCCTTTAACCAGGTCTAAACCTTCCTTTTTGATACACGTAAGTCACCCCTAGGTTGAGCCCTAAACAGCCCGGAGGGTAAGTTGCAGTCTATTTAAAAGGTTGCATATGTTCTTTTAAGTTATACATTTCTCGGTTGTGAAAATTTCCTAAATTTGACTTGTACTGTGAATAAGTGATAACTTTCAAGTGAAAGAAAGTAAGAAAGCCGAGATTGGTCTCTAAAGAATTCTATGTTAAATCCCTTTTTAACTGTAAATTTGGATTTTAAGTCACAATTCTGAAAACACCATTTTTAGAAAGTCGTCATTTTCTTGTACTAACCATTTAGTGCCTGCATACTTTAACCTGAGTCACATGACTAGATGTGACAGGCAGTTGGTCCTTGTGTATTGCACCCTGACAGTGAAACAAAGGGGAAATAGGTGTTGGCAGAATGAGCCATCTCTGGCTTGATACAAAGGTGGAGCTGTCATCTAATCCACTTGCACATCACAAAACCTCTGCTTCAGCACACTCACAAAGGGTTTCACACCAGTATATTGTGCCCCAGACAAAAGGGGGAAAGGGCAGGGAGGCCAAAAATTCCAAGCCCTCTCGGGGTGGAAAGCTGTAGAAGCTTCTCTTTTTTCAAAGACGACACCAAGGATAAATATTGTACCCTCGGATTCAACTCTTCAGTCCACTCTTGGAATTGTGTACTACAGAAGAAGGATACATTGCAGCTCTGATGCTTGAGGCCTGCCCTGCTTGCTGAGAAGGAAGACTGGACCTTCACCCTTCATCCCAGGGTGAAGTGACTCCAAGGGTCAGTTGACTGACCTCTTGTTTTGAGCTATGGGAACAAAACCAGCTTCAGATGCCTCCCTGTGTCTGCCCAGCTGTATGCAAATGAATCTTGACCCTGCTCCCCATGGGAACAGTCCAGCCTCAACTTGCAGGCCAGGTCCTCCATGGACCGGAAATAAGCATCCTAGGACAGTTTCAGAGTATCACCCTTCTTCAGCCAGGATAGCCTTAATCCAGTAGCCAGGACTGACGGCTGGGCATACATGTCCCACTTAAGGTGACAAATGCAAAAAGAACAAATAATTGAAGGAACATTGAGCAATGTTAAACATTCACCCCCTGTACAGTGATCTGCGCCTAAATCCATTGTTTGTTGCCCACCACACCATTCCAGTTTGGACATAGCCCTATGCAAATCAATCTTGACCATGCTCCCAATGGGAAAAGTCCAGCCCGAACAGCCAGGCTAAGTCCTCCCTGGACCAACAAGCTTCCTAGGATCGGTTTGGGAGTTGTGGTGTTCTCCACATGCAAATAAATGAATCTTCTTGAAATAGTTTCAGCACGTAGGTTTTATTAACCTCAGCCACAAACGGTCACAAGCCAACTGACCACAACAGTGATGGACATTCTAAAACAGAAGGTATTATGTTGGAATCTATTTACACATACATTCTATACTCTTAAAGAAACAAGCATGTAATATGCATGACACAGATCATTACATATCTTCCTTCTTTACAAAGCACAAACAAAATGAAAACACAATGAACATTATTTAAAAAACTTAAAGAACTTAACAGAGAGTAAGAATAAACTTAAAGCAAATAAAATATCATACATAATCTTTCAGGTACACTGGAGCCCTACGTGTTCTTTGGCTTCTTTTGGCCCCATTAAATAAGGACTTGGAACCATCGGTGGAGAAGTTACTAGAATTGAATAAATTGTTATCAACATCAACATCATCTAGACAAGAGCTTTTAGGTTTAACAACAACTACACGACTTGTGTTCCAAATTCTCCCATCTTGTGTTTTTACTGCATTTCTAAAAACTTTTATAACAGATCTAACATTGGTATATTTAGACCAAGGTTTACAACCAACAGGTGCTTTTATTTTAACTAAATCTCCTACATTAACCACTTGAAATTGCACACATTTCTTCTCATCAAAATACCTTTTCCTACACCATTGTTTACGCAACTCTCGTTCTCTCCATTTTCCTACAGTATTATCAACCAAACCTTTATTCCACTTCATCCATCCAGGACACCACAAGGTATTAGGAACCCTTCCCTTAATCAACTCAAATGGGGATCTTCCTGTTGTGGAATGCGGAGAACATCGATATGCATTAATTCTGTCTTGAAGAGCCACCTTCCAATTCAACCCATTAACCCTGGCAAGCTGTATACATTCCTTCAGAGTCTTGTTATCCCTTTCAACAGCACCATTAGACTCAGGATGGTATAAAGAACACCTTTTATGAACAATTCCACATTTATTTAAAAAACTTTGAAACAAACAAACTAGAACAAAATAGTGGTCCATTGTCAGACAATATACTTTTAGGAAAACTTTTCCTCTTGAAAACATCCTCCAAAAACTTAATAATGGAGTCAGAAGAAATGTCTCTAACTGCACATACCTCTATCTACCTAGAGTACAAATCTATGAGAACTATCAAATAAGGAGTATCAGAAGTGTTGGCGTGCGATGGCTGCGAGGGGGCTCATGTAGACGTTGAAGAGGGTTGGACTGAGTGAAGATCCTTGTGGTAAGCCGCAGATGACTTCGGTGGCCTCGGATCTGAACGGAGGGAGGCGGACTCTCTGGGTTCTTCCGGTGAGGAACGAGATGATCCACTCCAGCGCTTTCTCTCGGATTCCGATGTTGCTGAGGCGCTTCACTAGGGTGTGGTGGCAGACAGTGTCGAACGCCGCAGAGAGGTCCGGGAGGATGAGGGCCGCTGTTTCCCCGTTGTCGATCATGGTTCTGATGTCGTCGGTGGCTGCGATTAGGGCGGTCTCGGTGCTGTGGTTGGCCCGAAACCCAGACTGCGAGGCGTCGAGGGATCTGTTTGTCTCGAGGAAGGCGGCAAGCTGTTTGTTGACGATCTTCTCGAGCGAGATGGGACGGTAGTTCTTGAGGTCTGAGGGGTCCGCAGTTGGTTTCTTCAGGAGGGCGGTCAGCTCGGCGTGCTTCCAGCTCTCTGGGAAGGTGGCGGTGTAAAAGGAGGAGTTGATGGTGTCTCGGAGATGGGGTGCGATGATGGCGTCGGCTTTGTTGAAGACGTGGTGTGGACACGGGTCGGTTGGTGATCCGGAGTGGATGGAGTTCATCGTGCGGGTGGTGTCTTCGGTGTTGATCGGGGTCCAGTTGCAGAGGGTGGTGGTGGCGGGCGTTGGTTCGGTGGTAGGGTGCGTGGTCTGTGCGTCAAAGCTGTTGTGTATGTCGGCGATCTTGCGGTGGAAGAACGAGGCGAGTGAGTTGCAGAGGTCTTGCGAGGGAGTGATGTCGTTGTTTCCGGCGCTGGAGAACTCTTTGACGATGCTGAAGAGTTGCTTGCTGTCGTGGGCGTTGTTGTCCACTCGTTCCTTGAGTGCCGTCTTCTTGGTGGCGCGGATCAGCTGATGGTGTTTGCGGGTGGCGTGCTTGAGGGCGGTCCTGTTGTCTGTGGTCTGGTCGAGCCGCCAGGCTTTCTCAAGGGTGTGGCAGTTCTTCTTGGATTCCTTGAGTTCTTCGGTGAACCAGGGGGTTTTCTTGCTGCCGGGTCTGCTGGGAGGGTTCTTTAGTGGTGCGAGGTCATCGGCGCATGCGGTCAGCCACTCGGTGAGGTTGCTGGCTGCTTCGTTTGGGTCTGTTGTGCTGGTGGGAGTGTTCTGGCTGAGGGAGGCGGTGAGCTGCTCGGCGGTAATCTTGCTCCAGCTTCGGCAGGAGACCTGTTGCGGGTGGTGGTGTGTCATAGTTCTTCTGAAGCTGAAGTGGACGCAGCTGTGGTCAGTCCAGTGGAGTCCAGTGGCGTGGCTGAAGGAGATATGCTTGCTGGATGAGAAGACGGGGTCAAGCGTGTGGCCGGCATAGTGGGTGGGGGTGTTCACCAGTTGCTTGAGTCCGAGGTTGGCGAGGTTGTCCAGCAGGGCGGTGGTGTTTCTGTCGTTGTTGTTCTCCAGGTGGAAGTTGAGGTCCCCTAGGAGGATGTAGTCGGCGGAGGGAAGGGCGTGCGGGCTGATGAAGTCTGCGATGTCTTCGCTGAATTGTGTGCGTGGTCCCGGTGGTCTGTAGATGAGGGTGCCTCGGAGGGTGGTCTTGGGGTCAGTGTGTATCTGGAAGTGCAGGTGTTCGGCGGCGGTGTAGGTTTCGGCGGAGTTAGTCGAGATGTGGATGGGGTTCTTGTGTGCGATGGCGATGCCTCCTCCCGTCTGGTTGACGCGATCCTTCCGGATGATCTTGTATCCGTCCGGGATGGCTATGGCGATGTCGGGCGCTGAGGAGGCGTTCATCCAGGTTTCGGTGAGGAAGGCGACATCCGGTGCTGTTGCGTCGAGCAGGTCCCAGAGTTCCACGGCGTGCCTGTGGACGGAGCGGATGTTGAGCAGGATGCACTTCAGGTGGTTGCTGCTGGTGCTGGACTTGGCGGGGCAGTGCAGGTCCGGTAGCAGGTGAATCGGCAGGCTTGGCAGGCGAAGGGTCCGTGAGTGCGTCTCGGGGTGGCTCGGTAGCAGGCAGGGTTCCGGCCGGCATTGAGTGCGTTGAGAGTGGCGTCGTCGTAGGTCTGTCGTGTGGTCTTGCATCGGCGGTGGGGACCAGGGGCCCTGGTGCTGGGCGCGGGCCAGGCGTGGACGGGCGCAGACGGGCTTGCCTTTGGCGCACAATCGGCGCGCCTGCTGCGCGTCAACGCTGCGCGTGCGTGGGGCGTCATAAGAAGGGAGCCGGGAGGGAGGGTCCGCTGGGTGGTGGGAGCGGGGGGGCCAATTGGCTGGTGGGGGGCAGGGTCGCAGGTAGGCAGCGGCGGCAAAGGCGAGTGCGGGCGGCTCAGCAGCGGCTGGGTCACCTGAAGCGGCAAACAGCACGGCAGGCAGGCAGTAGCAGGCAGTAGCAGGAGGAGCGTGGGGGCGACCCGGCCAGACAAGGCACAGTGGTCCCTCCTGAAGGCAGGAAAGGTGTCCCCTTAAGAAGGGAGCCGGGAGGGAGGGTCCGCTGGGTGGCGGGAGCGGGGGGGGGGCCAATAGGCTGGCGGGGGGCGGGGCCGCAGGTAGGCTGCGGCGGGAAAGGCGAGTGCGGGCGGCTCAGCGGCGGCTGGGTCGCCTGCAGCGGCAAACAGCACGGCAGGCAGGCAGTAGCAGGCAGTAGCAGGAGCAGCGTGGGGGCGACCCGGCCAGACAAGGCACAGTGGCATGCTATGGCTAGCATGCCTTTGTAAACAAATGTAATGCAACAGAGCAGTTGGCAGTGTGTGGGATGACATTTGTTATTAGGATGCTTTCCGTGGGTGGAGCATGGACATTACAGTGTATCCAAAAGTGACACAATTCAAACTAAAATAAGGATGTAAACCTCTGATCTCGTCTAAATTGTGTGCATAACACAGATACACACACAAAGGAAAAGAAATATATAAACATTATTCTGCAGTACACAAAGAAAATCAAAATATATTTTTTAGATTTTATTGGGTGTAGGACGATATCACTGCCTGACCCAAAAAATCTATACACGTAACACAGGCACCTTTGCAGCAGGACACAAGGGTGGCTGTGTTGGCAAGCCATAGCACACAGTGGCACTCTGCAAAAAGACGCTAAAGTGCCAAATATATGTGTAAGTATGGTGCATTTGTGTACTCTACATGTCACACATCTCTACACAACAAATTTGCTTTAGGCTATTTACTGTACGGAAAAAAAACACCATAATTTATATAACAAAAATAGCTACTGATTAAATAAGCTAAATCATAATATGTCGTAAGTAATGTAAAAACTAATGTAATTATTATATTTATTAATTTATGACAAATAATCAGTATACCCATCAGGAGTGAGTTTCCATTGAGTCCATCCAAGAAATACTGATTTATCAAGCAGTATTGAAAACTGTATGAATCATGTTTACTTCTTGGATGTTTAGCTTCAACATTTGTTATCAATTGCTTGAATAGTAATTGAATAGTTGTGTTTATGATTGCAGTAAATGTGTGCTGTATCTGCAGGTGGCACCAAATGCACATGGATGCAGTCAATTACTCCAAAAATGTGTGGAACCCACCAATTTAAAAGAAATCCTTGTTTGGTGTTAATTTGACCTTGCCTTGATTTGGGAAAATGAATATACTCTTGTGAGCTGTTAAATCTGGGGTCTCTAGTTGGCAGAGGTAGGTACCACTGTCCAAATAGGGACCCTTGCTTCTAGTCAGGGCAAGGAGATAACCCTCTGAGATAACCCCCGCTCACCCTCTAGGTAGCTTGGCACGAGCAGTCTAGGCTAACCAGAGGCAATGCGTAAAGTATTTGTACCAACACTCACAGTAACACAGTGAAAACACCACAAACTGACTCCACAACAGTTTAGAAAAATAAAGATATTTAATCTAAACTACACAAGACCAAAACGACAAAAATCCAACATACACAGTTCAAGAATATGGTTTCAAAAAGAGTTCTTAAGGTTGCGTTAAAATTCTTTAGGTTGCGATAGAATTTTCTACGTTGCGATAGAATTCTCTACTGATGCGTGAAAAGTTCACAGTTGCGTCACGTTTACTCACAGTACCTTTTAGTTGCAACAAAGTTCCAAAAGCAGAAGCTGGTGCGGTGGAAAACAAGCGATGCATTGCTCCTGAGACCCTGGGGAGGCGATGCGACAGCCCCGTTGCAGCAGCGGGCGGGTTGCGACGAATCCGGTCTGTATGGGGAGGAAGGCCACTTGTATGGATACCGGTGCGTAGGTTCCGTAGAAAGTTTGTTCTCGCAAAGGCACGATGCGACAATCTCGTAGGGGCTGCGACGATCTCCGGGGCGACGATGCGCGGTCCAGCGGTGATCCTCTCTCTCGCAGCTCCTCGATGCGATGGTTCTGCGACGATGCTCGCAGCGACGTGATGCGGTCCGCAAGCAAGCGGTGCGGCAATTTCACCCAGCGACGACAGGCTCTGCGACGACACTCGCAGCGATGTTCGATTTTCCCGCACCGGTCTGGTGCGTCCCGCAAACGAAGGATGCGACGTCTCTGGCAGCGGCATCAGGCGCTGCGACGATCTCGACCTCCGTAGCGGCGGGAAACTTCTCGCACTGTCGGGGATGCGCTCCGCAAGCGAGCGATGCGACACTTTTCAGTTTCAAAAGTCTCTCAGGCTTAGTTTCAAGCTTCCCAGCACAGGTACAACTTCCAGAAGCCCCACAACTGGATCAAGCACTCTAGGAAGGACAGAACTCTCTCAGCAGAGTTCAGGGAAGCTGGGGGTGAAGTCCTTTTGTTCCTGGGACTTCAGAACAGGGAGCCAGCTCTACTCAGGCCCTTGGAGATTCCTTCAAGACAGGGGACACAGCTCAGCAGCAAAGTCCTTCCCCTCTCCTTGGCAGCAAAGCAACAGGTCAGTCCAGCAGAGCAACAGCAGGACAGTCTTCCTTCTTCAATTTCAGCTTTCTCCTTGGAAGAGGTTCCTTCTTGATTCCAGGATGATCTAATTTTCTGTTGGTAGGGGTCCTGTACTTATACCCCTTCTCTGGGTGTTTCCTGAGTACTTTGTTTTGCTGTCTTCTTCCTTCCTTTCAGAGTGAGGGGCAGGGTCGTCAGCTGCCCAGCAGGAGGTGGAGCCAGCATTGTGGAAGGCAGGCACAGCCCTATTCAGGCCCAGGTGCTAACTCCAGTTGCAAATGCAGTCATTCAGCCTAGGGCTGACTCAGCCAGCCTCCTGGGGAATCCCCAGCCCCTGTCACTCTCAAACCAGACAGTCAATACACAAGCAGACCAAGGCCCAC
Organism: Lissotriton helveticus; assembly: GCF_964261635.1. Taxonomy (NCBI): domain Eukaryota; kingdom Metazoa; phylum Chordata; class Amphibia; order Caudata; family Salamandridae; genus Lissotriton; species Lissotriton helveticus. Next base: position 1,713,622,399 of record NC_136059.1, read on the forward strand.
AGAAGGGTCAGACAAGAGAACAGCAACTTTCTAAAAGGATTTAAAAACAACCTTTCCTAAAAGATGTGTTATTAAATTCTGAGTTCAGGGATACTAGATACTTATGTCCTATCTTGTTCCTATGGGAAGAAGTGCTGTTAACCACTGTAGCCAGCATCCCCCATGTTAATCTATAGAGAAAGATAGCCTTGCAATAGTGAAAAACGAAAATGGCTGCCATTCACTATCAGAGCATGTTACCTGCACTAGTACATGCTCTACCTTTTACATACACTGCACCCTGCCCAGGGGGGTACCTTGGGCTTTCCATAGGGGTGACTGATGTGCACAAAAAGGGAAGGGATAGGCCTGGTCAGTGGGGACACTGACCAGGAGGACATGGCAGTTCTAAACTGCACACAGGCACTGCAGTGGCAGGCCTTAGACACTATTTTAGGGCTACTCCTGTGGGTGGCACAATCAGTGCTGCAGGCCCACTAGTAGCATTTGTCATCACCAGCCCTGGCACACCCAGTGCACTTTACTAAGGACTTCATGGTGATACAAATATGCCAAACATGTATATCCAATCAGAATAACAATTTACATAGGGAGCACTTACACTCTGGCACTGATCAGCAGTGGCAGAGTGTCCAAAGCATCTAAACCAGCAAAAACTAAATCCAGCACAGCATCAAAAATACAGGAGGTAGAGGCAAAAAAATAGGGGAAACCACGCCAAAGATGCCAGGTCTAACATGAGCCATATGATGGCATCAAGTATAACTGGTTGAAATAAAAATACCTGCAAACCTAGCTGAAGTGCTCTCTAATAATCCTGTTGCCAACATATGTGGTACTGCCATCAACTTAACATGTGGTAGGATGGTATGGGGCTGAGCTGTTCATGGTTGCAGACTTGGAGAAATCTTCTGCTGTAACTGCAAGATGCTGTCACTGTTTATCTATTTAACTGGCTCACCTCCTGCTCCCTCAGATCAGTAAGGCTGAGCCTTCTGTGAAATATCGGCTCCTTTCTCGTTCACTGTAGAGAACACAGACAATGCCCCACTCCCATAAAAATGACCTCCATGGCTAAGAAGTGGTGAGAAATGATTGGTGCATGGACATTTCTTAAATAGGGATGTTTGCATGACTTCTTGTGCTTGAGAAAACCATGTGTAGTATTCTGATACACTATAAGCATTGCGATACACTGTGTGAGTCTGAATGACACAATCTGTGCTTTGAAAATACCACTGCGTAATCATTGTATTAGGATTTGTTTGAGAACACCCACCTTGCATACATTAAAATCTGCAAAATGCAAACCAATGCAATGCAAGATTTGCATCACGGTGGGGGAGAATACCAATGAGAGAACTTAGTATATCTCGGCCTACTTGAGGATGGTGTGTTCTGGGAAATGGTCAGTATTGCATGATTCTTAGGAATAATTGTTTTTTAAAATATTTTCAGAATTTTTTTTGTGATGAATACACACTTTCAAGAATTCACACTAAGAATATGTTTTATGATTTCATTTAAATCACCATCCTGTCCTAGTACATATACTGGCTACAGTTGTAATTAGAACAATGAACAAAACAGTGGCAATAACAACAATAATGAACAAAGCATTAAACATAATTGTAATGTAGTAATAGTATTTCAGAATTTACCTGAATGGAACAAATATAGAACTAGCAATAGGCAAGGAGCCCTCTATAGCATTGACTAACTGGAGAGAGTGTAATATCTCCTTCTTTTTGAGGATACAAATAGAGAGCTTCTACAATCTCATGATCTGGATCAGACTCTTTTCCAGGCAACACAATTTCTTGCACTGTTATAATTTAAATTGATGTAAATTATATTGGTGTTACTATCATGAAATTAGCAATCACTGAGATGGCAGAAGCAGGTTCACTTGTTGAATATGATGCTTGAAACCCATCTGGATCATTAATGGATGTACTTGGTACCAAGTATATAGCTGGTGACACAGCAGTTGTACCCACAGAGCAGATATAGCATCTGTAAATGCCATAGTGGCAAAAATAGGACGATTGTCTGAATTAAATGTATGAACTGTCCCCTTGCTACAAGGCAAGCCTTTTGAATGCTTCAGCAGTGGCAGTCTTCTGTATCACCACATAAAGGAATCTAGAGCAGGAATTGGCCGCAATTGATATGTTCTCAAAGCATTTAATGACCTGTAGTGGTCTAATATTGTCAATTAAGACAACTCCATATGGTCTGTTGGACATTGTGAAGAAATTAAGTGCTGGTCTTACAACAATTGACTGTTTTATTTGCTGACAAATGTTACACTGCTGTATGTAGCTCTTCATATTCCTTTGGTAAATATGGCCACCGCTATTATTGCTCTAGTATTGACACAGAAGCACTGATGCTAGCATGAGCTAAAGCTATCACATTTTAAACTGCACTAACTTAATCTAAACTAGCTCTTTAATTAAATATAGGCCTATTCCCAATCCCAGATACAAAAGGTATTGGAACATTGCCTTTGATGATGCTATAAGACTATTTAAAAAAGAAACCTTTTGGGGGATTTTTCCTTTCAATGCTGTTTCTATTTCCACCATAAGGTCAGAATCACTTTTAGTTTGAAATCTACTTAAAGCAGCAAAATATTTTGTAGTAAGTTCCCTTCTGAGCCCACTGTGGTTCTCCCTTATGTTAGCCCCACCACACATTTTAGGCCACCTTTGCTTTGGATGACCACATAACACATTTATTTTGTGCCATGACATTATTTTGGGAATAGGCTGCACATGTTATTATTATTCAGTTCTTCTTCTTGGGATTTAGTGTGAAAATGTGGTACAAGGTCAAACAACATGGGGCCCTGTTTTTCAGTGCTCGGTCAGCAACATCTCTTAACATTTAGACACAACACAAAGGCACAGCTGCTGTTTTTCAACATGGCATTTCTTGTCATATAAACCAAGACCTGTCCTTTACACCTAAGCTGATGCTGACCACCTAACTACAAATACCAGGTATAGGGTCCATTGCTAATCTCAGAGATCACGCAGGGTAGGCTTAGACAGATTTATTATTTACCATGGTCTGGCTTTTCATTGGAAACAGTTTGATCATAATGTTGATTACTTTGCCTAGTTGTATACGTGTTCTAATGACAAAAAACACAAGGTTAAAGGAGGGTCTAAAGGGGAAACAAGTTTACCGACCGTAAAGCACCCTATCCCCAAATCTAACTAGTAAGAAACACACAAAGGGGTGCTAATGGTCTAAGTGGAACTGAGAGTGTCTGCTTTCTCCTAAATAGTGTGTGTATGTGTATAGACTGAAGAGTACTAAGAGAAGATAAGAAAACCCATCAGCCCACCCATTGGCGGAGCTTCATCATCTGGGATTTTTTTAATCAGAACTGGTATCCACTAGGTTACTCACTGTTGTTATTGTGAGTAGGTACTAGTAACGGATCTACCGGTGATGGAAAAAGAGGCAAAAAAAGAAATGATAGTGTAAATAGCTGAGGGTAGACAGGTTGCAGTGCTCGGGAAATGTGTGTTAGTGAAAAAGTAGTGTATTAAAATTGACTAACATGGTGCCAAAGGGTAACTTTTATTCTGGTGGTCACCATGATGACAAGGTTAAAAAACAGAGTGTGGATAGAGTTTCAGCAAATACTTCTATCCAGATGGTAAGTTAACTGGTCAACATGTTTCAGCCGGGAGTGGCTTTCTTCAGGACCTATGATAACAACACTACTGCAACTATAACCAAAAATGTGTAGTGAGAATAACATACCATGCATGAATAGCCTACCATCTGACAGGTTAGTGAGTGGTAGCTTCGAAGGTAATGGATGTAGAATCACCTCTCCTAGAAAAAACAGTGTATACAGACACACAGTATAACAGATGAAAGTCGCAAAATGCAATCAGACATAAATCATCCAACGAGACATTGCTCCTTCATTATTTTGCTTAATTAATCACTCACCCAAAATCTGCTTGGGAGTGGCCTCACCTCGCCTGGCGCTCGCTCAGGTAATGAGGCCCCGCTCTGAAGAAATGGAAAAGGAATACCTTAGGAATCACTTATCTGGTATTAGTTCCAATTCATAACATCCCTTGGTGTAGAGCAGTGGGCATGAAAAAGACAACGGTACTCAGCTAACCTGGCCAGCTGATGATGGAAGATATTACAATGAAAATAACGTCGATTAAAAAATGCAATAGTATGTGTAAGATTAACAAGTGGCATTATGGCCACTACACATAGCTGTTTGCATTTTCGGATAATATTAAGGAGGTATGCTATGCACTCATATCAACATTATAACACACCTACTATTGGTAGAAAAAAAGAAGGAAGTGCATATTTGTAGAACCGAGTGCAAAGTTAGAAAGCCAGTATTTGGTTGAAAAAACCTTTGAATCTAGGTTGTTCTAACCCCACAAGCACTCATTAAGCCCTTTTGAAACATGTCAAAAATACGTTTAGAAAAATACGATGGAGTGCGGTAAGACGATGTCCAGTGGAGAGAACCCCTAGCAATATTGCTCAAAGTGAGCAAACATCCGAGAATCTAGCCTAGAGAAACTAGCCTCAAGAGTCTACAAACCGCTGTACTCACCTGTCCGTCGGTACCTCCAAGCCCCTCTGAGCTGAGGGGAAGGTAACCTGACGGACAGGGACAGCAGCTTAAATCCGTTGCGTGCGGACCGTAACGGAAGCAGCCGTGCTGGCCCTCCCGTGTTCTCTCAGGGATTGTAATACGTGCCCGTCTCAATGCGAGCGGACCAGAGAGAAGACTATGGACGCCCGCAATGATGTACAAATATTTAGATAAACCCGTGCTTGTTTGTTATTGGGCAAAAATTAAAAAACGCTACGCTGATTGGATAAACAATCGGCCAATCAGGGCCAAGCTTGTGCCCACACAATAAGTTGTAGCCCAAAAAAAAAAATGTTCTTATCGCTACGGTGGTTGGGTCGGCAAATAACCAATCTGGGCTCAGTTGATGCCCGTAAACAACAACAGATAGGGGCCGAGTCAACAAAATCGGCCTCGCTCTGTCATTGACAAATGAGCTCGAAAGGGTTTAAAAATAGTGTCACTACACTATCTTCACACTGAAATCAAGTAACTGCTGTAACTCCAAAGCTGATTTTAGGTGGAAGAGTTCTAAAAGTGTATTTAAGGGAGTGTATTTTGTATCAGTCTTCTTGGTGTTTCTTAAGGGTGTAGTACGCCGGATGTTAGAAAGGCGGACCCGAAGAAACACCGAATTTAAGAAGAATAGAGACGTATCAGAGAATACCCAGTCAATTCTAAGTATCTAATATGGGTATAATACGTCAATATTATCAGACAAAACACCCAGAACAACCACCAAGGGAAGGGTGGTGAAGACGTAACATAACACGCCTAATAGATCGAATAGTCTATGAAGATGTCTATCAGTTGCAGTATAGAATTTATAAAACAGCCAACTGGAGGCATGCCTACACCTTATGTTCAGTGGACGTGGTGTCGGCCTCAAGCTGAAATATAGGAAAAAATGGGTTGGATCAAGGAAAATGCTCCGCCCAATATGTGCCTAGCAGTGGCGACCGCTGACATTAGTAGAGTCATAAACAAGTACAATGCTCAAAAGATCGTGTAGATAATAATCCAGACGTATGAACATGTATTCGAAAGAAACCACGTGATACTGAGCAAGATGGTTGTCAGATTTGAACCCAAGGAATCTCGTCATTCAGTCCCATAATGTCATACTTCATTCTAAAAATCCATTTTTGTTCTTTGACAAACAAATAGTGGGATATGTCGCTGACATGGTGGGGAATGTAAGGTTGCTCGAGTACTGCCCACTTCAACTCTTCAGGAGTATGTTTCATACTAAGGAAGTGATTGGTCAGGTGCGTTGCTTGTCGATTGCACCTGATGGTGCTTTTATGCTCGTTGATCCTCAGTTTGACCTTTCTAGTGGTCATACCGATGTAGCGGAGGGAACAGGGGCATGTTATCAGATAGATCACCCTTTCGCTATTACAGTTGGTGTGGTGTTTTAAAATCCATGGGCGCTCTGAGCCAATGTCTACGGTGAGGGTTTTTTCAGTCTGTGGGCATACAGAGCAACCACCACAAGGGTAATGGCCCTGGACCGGTGGAAGGTTCCATAGTGTATTGGGAGATTCTTCAGGAGAAGAGCGAGGTCTAGTGTGTACTAGCTCATCGCGTAGATTGTGACTCCTCTTGAAGGCAAACATTGGAAATGGAATTGTCACTCCGGCCGTATTCAGAATCCGCCAACTTTTCCGGACTATCTTTTGTACCTGTGTAGATGCAGTGCTAAAAGTGGTGACAAAGGTCAGATTTTCCAGGGGAGGTTTAACAACTTGAGGGTCAAGCAATGCCTCTTGGCTAATTGCTGAAAGCCCTCTTTCGTGCTCTACGTATCAGGGCATTAGGGTAGTTTCGGTCTCTTAGTTTGGTGCTCAGATCAGGAGAGAGATCCTCAAAATCCCTAGTCTCAGAGCAGTTTCTACGGACCCTCAGAAATTGCCCAAAGGGCAAATTCTCACGAAGGGACCGTGGGTGATGGCTGCTGAATTGAAGTAGAGAGTTCCTAGACATAGGTTTGCGGTAGAGTCTACTCGCCAAATGGCCATCCTTTGGAAAAATCAGTAAGTCTAAGAACGGGAGTTCAGTCTTGCTATGTTCAACCGTGAACTTTAGGAATTGGTTTGGAGCATTGAGCCAATTCAGAAAGGCAAATATAGATGTGGTGTCACCCCGCCAAACGACCAAGACGTCGTCAATGTATCTCTTCCACAGTATCGTCTAGTGGAAGAACGGATTACTGTGGTCGAGTACAGACTTGGTTTCAAAAAGGTGGACATAGTGGTTCGCCCAACTAGGGGCAAAAACACTCCCCATTGAGGTACCAGTAATCTGTAGGTATAGTGAATCCTCAAATTGAAAGAAGTTTTCCATCATGGCTATCCTGGCTAGTTCCATGATAAAGCTGATCGGTGTGATACTATTATGTTCTTGGGCTTCCAGTAGACTACCCACTGCCAGTAAAGTCTCCTCCTGTGGGATACAGGTATAGAGAGATTCAACATCGAAGCTGACAAGGATGTCAGTCTCAATGTTGAATTCAACCTCGGGTAGAAGACGGAGGACGTCCTTTGTGTCCTGTAAGTAGGTAGGCATTTGTTGTACCAACGGCCTCAGAAACACATCCACATCCACAAAAGTGGAGAGAGGCTCCAAAAGTGATCCAATACCAGAGATTATAGGTCGACCAAGAGGTGGTCTAGCTGGTTTATGCATTTTGGGTGGGCATAGAAATATGGGGTCACTGGATGAATGGTTACCAGGAACCGGGCCTCTTGAGGTGTTATCCAGCCCTCCGCTTCTTCTACCAAGGTCTTAATTTCCAAAGATAGTCTTGCAGTTGGATCCACTGAAAGTAGGGTGTAAGATTTAGAATCTCCCAATTGTCTTAAGCATTCTGTTCTGTAAGAGGTGGTGTCGAGAATCACTACGGCACCGCCATTATCGGCAGGTTTTATAGTAATCTTGGTGTCCACCGCCGTTCTCTCGGTCTTTGACAGATTTTGGTAGGTATCTTGATTTGATAAAGTCAGAGAGTCAATATCATCTATAACAGCCTTCTCAAACGCAGCAACCATTGGAGGTACTTGCTGTAGTAGAGGAGTGAAAGTCGATTTTTGTTTCAGACCAGTGTTGGTTTCTTTTTCAATGACTTCCTGGTCGTTCTTAATGTCAGAAAAAAAAAATGAAGGCGGACCTTTCTAAAGAACTTCTCAATTTCACTGCGCAGTTGGAAAGCATTACCACCATACGTAGGGACAAATCCAAGTCCTTTGTTCAGGACTTGGTGCTCAATAGAGGTCAAACTCCGTGAACTGAGATTAACCACTAAGTCCTCCCCACTGCCTGGGGTAACTATTGTTGGCTCCATCGGCTGCGAGTGTTGGGGAGTTCTTGTTGGTCCTTCCAATGTACTGTGGGCTGCCGATCAGCTTTATCATGGAACTAGCCAGGGTAGCCATGATGGAAAACTTCTTTCAATTTGAGGATTCACTATACCTACAGATATCTGGTATCTCAATGGGGAGTGTTTTCGCCCCTAGTTTGGCGAACCTCTATGTCCACCTTTTTGAGACCAAGTCTGTACTCGACCACAGTAATCCGTTCTTCCACCAGACGATACTGTGGAAGAGATACATTGACGACGTCTTGGTCGTTTGGCGGGGTGACACCACATCTATATTTGCCTTTTTGAATTGGCTCAATGCTCAAAACCAATTCCTAAAGTTCACGGTTGAACATAGCAAGACTGAACTCCTGTTCTTAGACTTACTGATTTTTCCAAAGGATGGCCATTTGGCGAGTAGACTCTACCGCAAACCTATGTCTAGGAACTCTCTACTTCAATTCAGCAGTCATCACCCACGGTCCCTTCGTGAGAATTTGCCCTTTGGGCAATTTCTGAGGGTCCGTAGAAACTGCTTTGAGACTAGGGATTTTGAGGATCTCTCTCGTGATCTGAGCACCAAACTAAGAGACCGAAACTACCCTAATGCCCTGATACGTAGAGCACGAAAGAGGGCTTTCAACAATCCCCGAGAGGCATTGCTTGCCCCTCCAGTTGTTAAACCTCCCCTGGAAAATCTGAACTTTGTCACCACTTTTAGCACTGCGTCTACACAGGTACAAAAGATAGTCCGGAAAAATTGGCGGATTCTGAATACGGCCAGAGTGACTATTCTATTTCCAATGTTTGCCTTCAAGAGGAGTCACAATCTACGCGATGAGCTAGTACACACTAGACCTCGCTCTTCTCCTGAAGAATCTCCCAATACGCTATGGAACCTTCCACCGGTCCAGGGCCATTACCCTTGTGGCGGTTACTCTGTATGCCCACAGACTGAAAAAACCCTCACCGTGGACATTGGCACAGAGCGCCCATGGATTTTAAAACACCACACCAACTGTAATAGCGAAAGGGTGATCTATCTGATAACATGCCCCTGTTCCCTCCGCTACGTCGGTATGACCACAAGAAAGGTCAAACTGAGGATCAACGAGCATTAAAAGCACCATCAGGCGCAATCGACAAGCAACGCGCCTGACCAATCACTTCCTTAGTATGAAACATACTCCTGAAGAGTTGAAGTGGGTAGTACTCGAGCAACCTTACATTCCCCACCATGTCAGCGACATATCCCACTATTTGTTTGTCAAACAACAAAAATGGATTTTTTGAATGAAGTGCGACATTATGGGACTGAATGACGAGATTCCTTGGGTTCAAATCTGACAACCATCTTGCTCAGTATCACGTGGTTTCTTTCAAATACATGCTCATACCTCTGGATTATTATCTACACGATCTTTCGAGCATTGTACTTGTTTATGACTCTACTAATGTCAGCGGTCGCCACTGCTAGGCACATATTGATCCAACCCATTTTTTCTCATATTTCAGCTTGAGGCCGACACCACGTCCACTGAACATAAGGTGTAGGCATGCCTCCAGTTGGCTGTTTTATAAATTCTATACTGCGACTGATAGACATCTTCATAGACTATTCGATCTATTAGGCGTGTTATGTTACGTCTTCACCACACTTCCCTTGGTGGTTGTTCTGGGTGTTTTGTCTGATATTATTGATGTATTATACCCATATTACATACTTAGAATTGACTGGGTATTCTCTGATACGTCTCTATTCTTCTTAAATTCGGTGTTTCTTCGGGTCCGCCTTTCTAACATCTGGCGTACTACACCCTTAAGAAACACCAAGAAGACTGATACAAAATACACTCCCTTAAATACACTTTTAGAACTCTTCCACCTAAAATCAGCTTTGGAGTTACAACAATTACTTGATTTCAGTGTGAAGATAGTGTAGTGACACTATTTTTAAACCCTTTCGTGCTCATTTGTCAATGACAGAGCGAGGCCAATTTCGTTGACTCGGCCCCTATCTGTTGTTGTTTACGGGCATCAGCTGAGCCCGGATTGGTTATTTGCCGACCCAACCACCGTAGCGATAAGAATTTTTGTTTTGGGGGGGGGCTACAACTTATTGTGTGGGCACAAGCTTGGCCCTGATTGGCCGATTGTTTATCCAATCACCGTAGCGTTTTTTAATTTTTGCCCAATAACAAACAAGCACGAGTTTATCTAAATATTTGTACATCATTGCGGGCGTCCATAGTCTTCTCTCTGGTCTGCTCGCGTTGAGACGGGCACGTATTACAACCCTGAGAGAACACGTGAGGGCCAGCACGGCTGCTTCCGTTACGGTCCGCACACAACGGATTTAAGCAGCTGTCCCTGTCCGTCAGGTTACCTTCCCCTCAGCTCAGAGGGGCTTGGAGGTACCGAAGGATAGGTGAGTACAGCGGTTAGTAGACTCTTGAGGCTAGTTTCCTTAGGCTAGATTCTCGGATGTTTGCTCACTTTGAGCAATATTGCTAGGGATTCTCTCCACTGGTTATCGTCTTACCGCACTCCATCGTATTTTCCTAAACGTATTTTTGACATGTTTCAAAAGGGCTAAATGAGTGCTTGTGGGGTTAGAACAACCTAGATTCAAAGGTTTTTTCAACCAAATACTGGTTTTCTAACTTTGCACTCGGTTCTACAACTATGCACTTCCTTCTTTTTTTCTACCAATAGTAGGTGGATTATAATGTTGATATGAGTGCATAGTATACTTCCTTAATATTGCCCGAAAATGCAAACAGCTATGTGTAGTGGCCATAATGCCACTTGTTAATCTTACACATACTATTGCATTTTTTAATCTACGTTATTTTCATTGTAATATCTTCCATCATCAGCTGGCCAGGTTAGCTGAGTACCGTTGCCTTTTTCATGCCCACTGCTCTACACCAAGGGATGTTATGAATTGGAACTAATACCAGATAAGTGATTCCTAAGGTATTCCTTTTCCATTTCTTCAGAGCGGGGCCTCATTACCTGAGCGGGCGCCAGGCGAGGTGAGGCCACTCCCAAGCAGATTTTGGGTGAGTGATTAATTAAGCAAAATAATGAAGGAGCAATGTCTCGTTGGATGATTTATGTCTGATTGCATTTTGTGACTTTCTTCTGTTATACGGTGTGTCTGTATACACTGTTTTTTCTAGGAGAGGTGATTCTACATCCATGACCTTCGAAGCTACCACTCACTAACCTGTCAGATGGTAGGCTATTCATGCATGGTATGTTATTCTCACTACACATTTTTGGTTATAGTTGCAGTAGTGTTGTTATCATAGGTCCTGAAGAAAGCCACTACCGGCTGAAACATGTCGACCAGTTAACTTACCATCTAGATAGAAGTATTTGCTGAAACTCTATCCACACTCTGTTTTTTAACCTTGTCATCAAGGTGACCACCAGAATAAAAGTTACCCTTTGGCACCATGTTAGTCAACTTTGATACACTACTTTTTCCCTAACACACATTTCCCCGAGCACTGCAACCTGTCTACCCTCAGCTCTTTACACTATCATTTCTTTTTGGCCTCCTTTTCCATCACTGGTGGATCCGTTACTAGTACCTACTCACAATAACAACAGTGAGTAACCTAGTGGATACCAGTTCTGATTAAAAAAATCCCAGATGATGAAGCTCCGCCAATGGGTGGGCTGATGGGTTTTCTTATCTTCTCTTACTACTCTTCAGTCAATACACATACACACCCTATTTAGGAGAAAGCAGACACTCTCAGTTCCACTTAGACCAGAAGCACCCCTTTGTGTGTTTCTTACGTGTTCTAATGTCAGCAGATCTGCTTCATATTAGACAATTGTAGTTTAAATAAATATTGTAAATTGTACTAGTGTCTTTCTTTTGTTTATTATGGACATGCATGAGTGAGAAGCGAAATGTGATGCTCTGTTTTCATGGGTTCCCTAGGGACTAGAGTGTTGTGTTCCAGGTTGACAATTCACCTGTTACTCTGATAGGGTTTGGAGTGCAGGTGAGGCACTATAAGCTAGTATGATTTGGCCCCATAGGTACTGATGTGGGAAGGAGACTCAGTCGCTAAATTCTGATGTCCTGTGGTCTAAGGCACAGTTCTGCTTTAAAGCAGAATCCCTGCAACAATTTCCACTTCCCTGTTTGCAGCTTAGCCAGCTGTACAGTTCCCTTTATCATGACTTCCTTCACTTTTATGGGCCAAGATGTGTTTACATGAACCAAAAACACCTTGATCTGTTGAACAGCGACCTTTCCCCAAAGTTGCTTTGCTTTTATCAATAAAATTTTGAATCTCAGATTCCACAGAGATGTTAATGTGGAAAATACACATTATAACGCTGCACAGAGAATGCCAAGTCCAACAAAATAATTGTAGAAACTGACGATCAGACTTCTGAAGAGCAAGTAATAGGCCATGTATTTCTGCTATCAGTGCAGTGGAATTACATACATCATTGGTGTGTGTATGCAGCACCTTAGTCGCTGTCCTCATGAAATCCCTGCACTGCAGTTCAAGCAGTGGAGTATTTTTGTTTAGTGGCAACTGTAGGCTTTGCAGAACAGTCTGTACAGAACACGCTTTGTACTCTTGTATGGGAAATATGTTTTGAATTTGTGGAATGTGCCGTGTATAATGTAGAACATCATGAGTAAAAAGAGTTGGATCATACTCAAACTGTACATCAGTCATATTTTGCATTGTAGCCCTCTGCACCCACCGAAGGTGATGGGCTCAAGCATTAGGTATACTAGCTTTAGTAGTTATTTAAAGAGTACGTTTAGGGAGAAACTAGATATTTTTGCTTTTTTTTGTCAAAGAGGACGTTCATTCAAAATGCCCACATGAACTGCATTGAGAATTTTCTCAGTGGGAGTAAATTGTTCCTCTGCAGTTGAGCATAAATGTGATCAATAATCTATGGGGGATGTCGGTCCCTCATTCTAAACTATGCATGTGTAGCCTGAAGTGCTAGGCTATCCCTACATACTAGAATAATATTGCTATTCCATGCATGTTAAGTACTTTGTCAATGACATGTCTGTTTGCGTTCATGTAAAATAGCTTTGTATGATTTTGTCCAGAGTCTTAATCATTCAGTATAATGTGGCAAGTATGCACTTCCAGAGTTTAGAAACACCCTCAGGGTTTGCAATATTCTGATTATGTTTTTATATTGTAAAGAAGCAAATGCCTGTAGAAAGTTGCTCGTCAATCCCCAGCCCTCACTGAATAATTCATATCCTAGGAATATCACATTAAGATAAGCAATTTTAGAATTCTTAAATTGTATTTTTTATCCATTCACGAGCAAAGAGTGTCAATATGCTGTCCACCCTATCTAAGTGTTATATAAGAGTGTTATCGGTGATAGTAGATTGTGTCAATGTTATTCTTACAACAGAGAGCCTGTGTCTCTTCTTATAGCCAAGTGCAATCTTGTATATACGTACAACACTTCACTGAATGAGAAAGCGGTAAGATACTGCAATTCAGGCAATATGTTTTGCCTAAAAACCCATTCAATATATAATGTTGTTGTGTATATTTCCCAACTAAATTTGTCATCAGTCCAGTACTGTATGTGTTTTGCACTACATGTGCTGGTGTGTGCATTTACATTTGTATAATTTAAAACTATTCAATATGAATTGTCGGACTCCAACACCAGAAAAAAACGAGTGTTCATGACTGAATGATAAGACACCATCACACTTTGATATTATATACTAGCAGCCCGTCCCGACGTTTTCCGGGTATGAAATAGAATGTGTGTAATGTGTGTATTCAGGTACGGTCATTCGCGTGTTCCTCCGCTTGAGGCCCAGCTGCAGCCCTGGTTCATGTTAGCAGGCACATGTGATTAGTGTAGTGATCCGGCCCTGAGCCCGGCTACAGCCCTGGCTGATGTTAGCAGGCACGTGTAATTTGGTTTAATGTGATAGTTCAGTAACAGCGCGCATGAGAGGCTGCAGTAATTGTCCCCGCAGACACGCTCAGTCGCGTGTGCCCCCGCTTGAGGGCCAGCGGCGACCGTCTAACAATTAGAATTGTGTGAGCCTTGAATGATTGTTTCCTGCTGTTCTTATTATTTATGACCCACACCGACGCTCTTCGGCCCTGAGTGGTTTTTAGACACACCCAGGCCAAGCCACACACTGCATTCGGCCCTTTCAGACGCACCCAGGCCAAAGCACACACTGCATTCGGCACCCCCAGTATGTGTGAGACAACGGGCAGTCCCCCAAGGGAGTCTTGCGAATGGTTACTTACCACGCTTCGAGGTAAACGCCTTTGTGACGCCCCCAGCACACGGCCACAGCAGACGATCTGATTAATGTACGACCCAGATGGCATGAAGTGCGGAACGTAGCACACGCCCCCAGTGTTTGTCACGCCCCCAGCGTGCCCCTTGATGTGGCGCAGTTGCGTAATTGGCGCTTCACATGGCATGAAGGGCGGACACACGCCCACAGTGCGGACACACGCCCACAGCGTTTGTCACGGCCCCAGCGTGTCACGCCCTCTGCGTGCCCCTTGATGCGGCGCAATTAAGACTCACATGGCATGAAGCGTGGAACGTACCACATGCCCCCAGCGTTTGTCACACCCCCAGCACACGCCCACAGAAGAACGCAGACACGCCCACAAGGGACTACTTTGCTGGCACTGTTCTTTTATTTTTTAAATGTATATGGTGGCCATCTGCATAGCCTATGTCCTTCTGCTGCAACTGCCCTTTCCAATGCTTTATTGGGTGTTGTGATTGGTGCTGGGGTTACTGTGATTACCCGCCTCAAAGGTTTGGGCTCTCTCTTTATAATATTAGCATGGATATATATATATATATATATATATATATATATTACCTACTGGCGGTCGCCAGTAGGTATATATAGTTAGGATTTTTTCTCTATGGGATTTTTGAAAATTCTATGTCTAATAACTTTGGCGTTTGTGGACGGAATTGGCTGAAATTTTCAGGAAAATGGCACATTATGTTTCTGAGCAGCCCTTGAAAATTTGGGGGGGGTTCGTCAAGGGGGGGCCGAGAAAAAAGGGGGGTCCCAAAACGTGTTTTTAACATTGAGTTTTCCATAGGGCGGTTGGCCTCACTTTTAGCCCGAACGGCTGAATGGATTTGCACGAAACTTGGCAAAATTGTAGGGACTGGTAGCCCGATGTGCCTTTTGTAGGTCTCAATATATGTGCTCCAGTGGTTTTTGAGAAATTAACGTTTAAAAAAAGATATATATCTGTAACAGCGGACCGGGCAGCGTCCCAGGACGCGTACTTTGCGCGCAACGGAGCTTTGTGAAGCGAAGCTGATTGGTTCTCCGGCGTCTGTCAACATTCCAAACAGTCCGTAGCGGCCGCCATCTTGTCTCTCGGTAGGATCGAGAGACAAGAGGAGGCCAAAGCGAAGGGGCAAATGACCATAAGGGGGAATAGTAGATCCTCGCTGACCCCCTAGGTTTGATATGGAGGTTTTAAAAGGGCCCCACGGGGCAAAAAAAAATAATAATAATAATAATCGAACGGCTGAATGGATTTGCACGAAACTTGGCAAAATTGTAGGGACTGGTAGCCCGATGTGCCTTTGCTAGGTCTCAATATATGTGCTTCAGTGGATTTTGAGAAATTAACGTTCAAAAAAAGATATATATCTGTAACAGCGCACCGCTTCGCGTACTTTTCGCGTTACGGAGCTTTGCGAAGCGAAGCTGATTGGCTCTCCGGTGTCTGTAAACATTCCAAACAGTACGTAGCGGCCGCCATCTTGTCTCTCGGTAGGATCGAGAGACAAGAGGAGGCCAAAGCGAAGGGGCAAATGACCATAAGGGGGCATAGTAGATCCTCGCTGACCCCCTAGGTTTGATGTGGAGGTTTAAAAAGGGCCCCGCGGGGCAAAAAAAAAAAATAATAATAATAATCGAACGGCTGAATGGATTTGCACGAAACTTGGTAAAATATTAGGGACTGGTAGCCCGATGTGCCTTTGCTAGGTCTCAATATATGTGCTTCAGTGCATTTTGAGAAATTAACGTTCAAAAACAAGATATATATCTGTAACAGCGCTCCGCTTCGCGGAGATAAAATTATATCTGTATTACCTAGCTGTTGCTAACACCAGTTAGCGACGGCTAGTAGGAGATAGCGACCATCTTGGGCCCCACTTTGCATGTGAGTGATATTTATCACTAATGACATGCAAAGTGGGCATGCCAAGATGTTAGCGACTGGAAACAGTCGCTAACATCGCTATCTCCTATTATCAACTTTTGGAAATATTCGAGATAAGCGCGAATATCTCCAAAAAGTAACAGCTGCCCTGAGCAGTTCTTAGCCATGTTATGCAATGGGAGGTGGATAACATGGCTAAGAGCATTAGCTCGGTAATGCATGAATATCGCTGAGTTTTCAGCGATATTTATGCATTGCGGTCGTTTTTTATCGTATTTGCGATAAACCTTGATAATAGCAAGGTTTATCTGCGATAATTTCTGACGGTAAAAAAATCTTTGCAATGCATCGTTAGGGATAAATATCGCTTAACTTTGGTAATATGCCCCAACGTCTGTTAACGTTCGATTCGAAGGAAATCAGGAAGTGTTGAAAAACATTGTCTGCGCCATCTTGTCTTTTTTCAAATGCCACACTTTTGTCGTGCACGGCAGCCATTTTAGATGCCTTGACCAGACCCACTCTGTGCACGCTGTCGATCCTTAGCATGGCTCCCCACCCTCGCAAGCATCTCACCCAGGCAGTGGTCACCCCCGCTCTCTGTCTTATGCATGGGTAATAAACCTCCCCCCATCTGCGCTGCTCTTCCCTGAGAATCACACCCTGTGCCCGCCCGACACCTCCCTTTCGCCCTATTCACTACCGCACCCTCTGACACTCCTTTTCCTCTGTGTCCGATTGTCCAGGCCGGTCCTAGGCTATCAGCTAGCCCTGCAGATGTAGTTTATGGCCACAGCTGTAAAGAATCACCCCTCTTCAAAGGAGTTATAGTAGATCAAGGCCCACACTCGATGAGATCCGTCACAGCAGAAGCGTTGCTATTATCTGAAAACCATCCTGTATTGTGATTGGGGAGGGGACCGAGCGTGAAGCGGAAGATTCCAGGGATGACTCTTTGTACATCAAAGTTTTACAATTATGTGTCACATTAAAAATATATAGCACTCCGACAAAGTAGTAAGATTATAAAACTTTAATAATTTATAAATATATACAAGAAAACAAAAATAGTAATAACATATAAACATTTTTAGGGAAAAACAACGAAGTAGCGGTCGGCTGTGCGAATAGTCCCAATGCAGCACAACGTCCAGATTTCCGGCGTGGGGCGTCGCGGGGGGTGGGTCATCAGTAGCAAACTGTTGTGCGAATAGTTCCAAGGCAGCAGAACGCGCCGAAATCTAGATGACACGAAAGTGATGTCTAGTAAGTTGCCACCCAGCAAATAACGGCGTGGGGCGTCGCGGGGGGTGGGTCATCAGTAGCAAACTGTTGTGCGAATAGTTCCAAGGCAGCAGAACGATGGCACCAAGGTGATGTCCAGTAAGTTGCCGCACTGGTTTTGGTATCCTACAATGCTGCTCCGAATAACGGCGTGGGGCGCCCCGGGGGAGGCGGCGTGAACGGGCCTCTCCAGGTGGAGTGTCATCTGTTGTAGTGGGGCGCCCCTTTACCGTTTCAGTTGCCATTCCGTCCGTTTTTGGTCCACTGTGTCAAAAGCCGCAATTCAGCTGAGTTGCGCCCACTCTTGCGGTGCAGCGATAGGCGGCTGTCACAGGACTCTCAAAATGGCGGCAGGCTCTTTCCTTTTTGGGCCTGGTCCACTGAAATGGCCCTGGGACACCTTGGAAATCGGACGCTTGTCTGCTAGGTCTTGGACCCCATTCTCGAAAGCGTCCCCTCCGCCTTGAGAATTCATCAAAAGTTTTGGGGGCCCCGACTCCTGCAGGCTTCTGGTGGGGAGCGGCTGCCATGATTGCTCGCGGAATGACCACGACGGAGCTACGAGATGGTGGTGCTCTCATGCTGACGCCAGTTTAGTCTGAAACATCCAGAAACAAGGTGGGGCTTTCATCGTTTGGGAAAAAAAAAAAAGTTTTCATCCAATGAAAAGTGTTGTTTTTAGGTCATATGATCAAGCCTTCCATCATTAGGAAACCAAAAGTAAAATGAACCAATGAAAAGTTTTATAAACAAGTCACATGACCTGTTATGCGGCATAGGGTATAAAATGCGGAGAAAATACGTTGGCACGTGAGGCGGCGTCAGTAGCGGACCGATGTGCGAATAGGCCGAAGGCAATACAACGCGCCAAGATCCGGATGGCACCGAGGTGGTGTCCAGCAAGTTGCAGCACTGGTGTGGCCATCCTACAATGCTGAAAGTCGGCGTGGGGCGCCCCGTTGGCCTGTGAGTTTGCGTCAGTAGCGGACCGATGTGCGAATAGGCCGAAGGCAGCACAACGCGCCAAGATCCGGATGGCACCGAGGTGGTGTCTAGTAAGTTGCCGCACTGGTGTGGCCATCCAACAATGCTGAAAGTCGGCGTGGGGCGCCCCGTTGGCCTGTGAGATGGCGTCAGTAGCGGACCGATGTGCGAATAGGCCGAAGGCAGCACAACGCGCCAAGATCCGGATGGCACCGAGGTGGTGTCTAGTAAGTTGTCGCACTTCTGTGGCCATCCTACAATGTTGAAAGTCGGCGTGGGGCGCCCCGTTGGCCTGTGAGATGGCGTCAGTAGTGGACCGATGTGCGAATGGGGCCAAAGGCAGCGCAACAATATTTTCTGACTGACACCACAAGGCGCTGAGATGCCAAGATCCGGATGGCACCGAGGTGATGTCTAAGTTGCGGACTGATGTGCGAATGGGGCCAAAGGCAGCGTAACAATATTTTTTGTATCTAAGATACCACTAGGCGTTGAGATGCCAAGATTCGGATGGCACCGAGGTGATGTCTAGCAAGTTGCTGTACTGGTGTGGTCATCCTACAATGCTGAAACTCGGCGTGGGTCGCCCCATTAGCCTGTGAGATGGCGTCAGTAGCGGACCGATGTGCGAATAGGCCGAAGGCAGCACAACGCGCCAAGATCCGGATGTCACCGTGGTGGTTTCATAGTTGAGAGGCACTTCATCTGCAGTGGGGCGCCGAGATCCGGATGGCACCGAGGTGATGTCTAGCAAGTTGCTGTACTGGTGTGGTCATTCTACAATGCTGAAAGTCGGCGTGGGGCGCCCCATTAGCCTGTGAGATGGCGTCAGTAGCGGACTGATGTGCGAACGGGGCCAAAGGCAGCGCAACAATATTTTCTGAAGAGAAGACACCAAAAGGTGCTGAGATTCCAAGATCCGGATGGCACCGAGGTGGTGTCTAGCAAGCTATGCAGTTGAGTTGTGTGCGCACTTGCGGCGAATAGGTCGAAGGCAGCATAACAATGTTTTTTGAATAGAAGACACCACAAGGCGTTGAGATTCGGTTACCACCGAGGTGATGTCTAGCAAGTTGCCGCACTGGTGTGGCCATCCTACAATACTGCTCCGAATAACGGCGTGGGGTGCCCGAAGGGGGGGGGAGCCGGCGTGAATGGGCCTTCCTAGGTGGAGGCTCGTCTGCTGTAGTGGGGCGCCCCTTTACCGTTTCAGTTGCCATTCAGCTGAGTTTCGGCTGCTCTTGATGCTACAGCGACAGGCGGCTGCAAGAGGACTCTCAAAATGGCGGCCTGTTCTTTGGGTTTGGGCCTGGTCCACTAAAATGGCCCTGGGACACCTTAGAACTCGGACGCTCGATTTTTTTTTCCTTTCCTGTACATGCAAAAAAAGGTAAATGCCCGGTACGTTACATGCTTCATCTGCCACGATGAACTCTCCAGAGGAACCGAAAAAAAATATAGTTGTGGTAAGTATACCATGCATCGTCATATGGAGAGGTGGCACCAATTAATTATAGTGCTGCATAAAAGAGAGATTTGGAGGAGAACCCCTGACCTGCTAGTACATTCATCAAAGAAGTGGCACTGAGAGCTTCAGAGGCAAGGGAAACGGTCCCAAATATTTAGAAGAACTTTGGAAAGATTAAAATGACATGTTTAGATTGTGGCAAATTAATTTCATGTGGACAGATGAGTGTTACTCTAATAAATACAGCATATAAACATCATCATAGTCGATGGTTGATAGAGACATTTTGACTATATCCTGGACCTGCCCGTCCTCGCCCAAAATGGCGCCGGAATAAATGGGACTCGTAACTCCTTGTTGTGTACTGGTTGCAGAACCTTGAAATCACGAGATACGTATGCAGTTTTGAAGCACATGGCGGGCGGGGACGAGAATTGATTGACTATTTCGACATCCCTATTGATATTAAGTTCTGATGTGTTATTGATTACTGTACTGTTGAAAGTTCGAATTAACGTCACCCATGGTACTTGCCCGCAAATGTATATCTAGATAATTTTATTGTAACTGGCCCTGTCGTATTTTAATTATAAAATGTACGTCCACCGATTCCGTAACTGTTAGACACCTTAGTTCTTGCAACCTAATGGCCCGCCCGTTACGTTCCTCTACAGTGTAAATGTCTATTCATCATATACGATTACAGTTTGCTCTGTGGCAGGCCCACGTGGTTATCGGCTCGTATTTGTATAATGAAATTTTCACAATAAAGGTTTTTAAAAGAAAACATGGTAGTAGTATATACATTGGTAAAGTTTTTAATAATAGTGACTGTTTTAGAATCATTAAAAGGCAAGTGAAATAAAGCAGACCAATTACATGAAGGGTAAAAGGTATAATACGAAGGAACGCAGTAAAGATAAATGGTCAAGGGCTGTTGTGTTTTCTATTCCTGCAACATAAAGTGATCGATAAGAATCTCATATTCAGGCGTATCGGCGACTAAGACAGCAGGTCGACCCTCTTTTGCTCAACGGCTCCGTCATGGGACGAAGAAACGCTCTTTTTCTCGAAAAAAGAATATATTTTACTTGCAGGACAGTTGTAAAATTTCCGGGAAAGTACATTAGCCTGGAACATTATAACATATATTTAAGAAAAAATAATGTTCGGAAGTAATGAAAAGCGTAATTTTTAGGTCATATGACCAAGCCTTTAATCATTACAATAAGAAAAGTAAAATGAACCAATGAAAAGTTTTATTAACAAGTCACATGACTTGTTATGCTTACGTTACGCGCTGCGCGCCCCGGATGACTTCCGGATGCGCTAACGCGGCGCGTCATATGACGCATTACGCGACAACGCAGGTCCAGAATATAGTCAAAATGTCTCCACCAACCAGCGGTCGGAACACAACCCCTTTCAGCAGGCTAAATAGTTCTGTTAAATGACAACAGAAGGGACAGGCAACAAGAACCATCAGTCAAAGAGGGGAGGGCTAGTTCTTCTCTACCGGGTTACATTGGGGCGCTACCGGAACTGATCGAATTGGTAGTCTACAGTGTTTCTGGATGTTTCAGACTGAAGCTGGGGTTAGCATGAGAGCAGCACCATTTCGTAGCTCCGTCGTGGTCATTCCGCAACCAATCATGGCAGCCGTTCTTTATCGTTATTTTGGGCGGGGTGGGTGGCGGAGCCGAGCTGTTTTGCAGCCATCATTGTGTGGAGTTCAGTTCATCTCACTAGTTTTGTATTTGTCATGAGGGGTTGTTCCTAATGTTTCTATTTTAGCGAGGTCAAAAAGAGATCCCATTAGTGGCCTACTGATTTTGCTCGATTCCTTTTCTTTTTTTTTACACGATTTTTCGTTATCTGCAAAGACTAAACAGAGTATTGCGACTCTGTGTTTGTTTGTAAATAGAGAATGAACCAAAGAGAACTAATTCTAAAACAGTAAATACTTGGATAACAATCAATCAAATGGAGAGAGAAGCAGGCACGACGGATTACAACGGGGGCAAAGGCCTGCGTTAACTACCTTTCACTATCTGCAAAGAGAGAGTACTCCTAATAGAAATGAGGGGGGGGGCACCATTCAAAGCAGATCAGTGTGCATAAACACGAAAATGTTTTCACTTACCACGTACTTGACATTCGACAGCTTATGATATTTGCTATTAAAAAACCATTGAAATTCACTGAAAAAACCATAGGTTATAGACCATATATAGTTAGGAATTAGCATTTACAAAACCTTGAAAATTCACTGAAAAAACCATAGGTTATAGACCATATATAGTTAGGAATTAGCATTTAAAAAAACTTATTTTACTCACACAAAACCATTGAAATTCCATATATAGTTAGTTGCACTAACTATATATTGCGCACCCGCAATCCACTGCTGATCATGTCACATATTACATCATTCATGACATGGTCAGTGACATCACTGATGACATCACTGATGACATCTCAAATGACATCACTGATGACATCACTGATGACATCTCATTTGACATCATTCTTTTGCTAATACGATAAACCTCTTCAGACTCTAATATAACCTTAGATACACTCAGTGTATACAGACACTCACACACTGCCACTCATCCATGGAGTTACTCACACACCCAGTCAGTCAGTCATGCAAAGAAACAAACTCACCTCCATTTCTTCAACTATACAGTTAAATACACCTTACTTATTGAAACATATACTAACACATATTTACTCTCTTATACAATCCCTGATACAAGTTCACAATGATCGATACAACCACTCACTCATTCAGTGGCTCTCATGCACAGTTATTTATATATGCCAACTCTCACATGTACTGTGTTTTACATATGTACTTACTATGACATGTAGCATTGAGATATCCATTCACTCATCAATACACTCATGCACACAGTCAACTGCCCATGTAGCTGTTTCCACATGCACTCTTGAACTCATACACCTAGTGAATAAACTGCTCACACATCTATGCATAGAGTCACACACCTTCCAGCCACCCCCACACAAACTCAATCTCCCATAGAAATACTTGGGCAACCAATTAATAACACATATAGCCTCTCGTATAGCTAATGATGAACACATGCAGCAGTTTACAGAACAACAGACATAATGATGCACAAATTAAGACAGTTTAGTTACTAACCCATGCATTCAGTGAGACACATTTAATCACTCACTCATACAGTCAGTCACGCACCTACTAAATCCTTCATCCAGACACTTATACATCCACTCATTCTTCAATATGTAAGACATATTTTAACTTTACAGAAACATACAGTCACTGGATGTTGTCATCAGTGATGTCATCAGTGATGTCATTTGAGATGTCATCAGTGATGTCATCAGTGATGTCACTGACCATGTCATGAATGATGTAATATGTGACATGATCAGCAGTGGATTGCGGGTGCGCAATATATAGTTAGTGCAACTAACTATATATGGAATTTCAATGGTTTTGTGTGAGTAAAATAAGGTTTTTTAAATGCTAATTCCTAACTATATATGGTCTATAACCTATGGTTTTTTCAGTGAATATATATATATATATATATATATATATATATATATATATATATATATATATATATATATATATATATATATTACCTACTGGCGGTCGCCAGTAGGTATATATAGTTAGGATTTTTTCTCTATGGGATTTTTGAAAATTCTATGTCTAATAACATTGGCGTTTGTGGACGGAATTGGCTGAAATTTTCAGGCAAATGGAACATTTTGTTTCTGAGCAGCCCCAGAAAATTTGGGGGGGGTTCGTCAAGGGGGAGCCGAGAAAAAAGGGGGGTCCCAAAACGCGTTTTTCCCATGTTAATTTCCATAGGGCGGTTGGCCTCACTTTTAGCCCGAACGGCTGAATGGATTTGCACGAAACTTGGCAAAATTGTAGGGACTGTTAGCCCGATGTGCCTTTGCTAGGTCTCAATATATGTGCTCCAGTGGATTTTGAGAAATTAACATTCAAAAAAAGATATATATCTGTAACAGCGCTCCGGGCAGCGATCCGGTTCGCGTACTTTTCGCGTTACGGAGCTTTGCGAAACGAAGCTGATTGGCTCTCCGGTGTCTGTAAACATTCCACACAGTCCGTAGCGGCCGCCATCTTGTCTCTCGGTAGGATCAAGAGACAAGAGGAGGCCAAAGCGAAGGGGCAAATGACCATAAGGGGGCATAGTAGATCCTCCCTGAGCCCCTAGGTTTGATGTGGAGGCTTTAAAAGGGCCCCGCGGGGCAAAAAAAAAAAATTAAAAAAAAAATCGTTTTTTATCGTGGGGTGCGCCCGGTACGCGTAACGGAAAGCGGACTGGGGAGCGTACTACAAGGAAACAAGAATGATTGACTTTTAACTTATTGTATGTTTATAGACTTTTTTTTTTTTTTTTGCTGAGTAACGTCTCGGCTTATCTCCACGGGATGCAGTCCCTACCATCTCGGCGTTTAAGCCCAGGGGCACCGGTAGTGTGGGAGAGATAACGTCTGTTAACGTTCGATTCGAAGGAAATCAGGAAGTGTTGATAAACATTGTCTGCGCCATCTTGCCTTTTTTCAAATGCCACACTTTTGTCGTGCACGGCAGCCATTTTAGATGCCTTGACCAGACCCACTCTCTGCACGCTGTCGATCCTTAGCATGGGTCCCCACCCTCGCAAGCATCTCCCCCAGGCACTGGTCACCCCCGCTCTCTGTCTTATGCATGGGCAATAAACCTCCCCCCATCTGCGCTGCTCTTCCTTGAGAATCACACCCTGTGCCCGCCCGACACCTCCCTTTCGCCCTATTCACTACCGCACCCTCTGACACTCCTCTTCCTCTGTGTCCGATTGTCCAGGCCGGTCCCAGGCTATCACCTAGCCATGCAGATGTAGTTTATGGCCCCAGCTGTAAAGAATCACCCCTCTTCAAAGGAGTTACAGTAGATCAAGGCCCCCACCCGATGAGATCCGTCACACCACACGCGTTCCTACTATCTGAAAACCATCCTGTATTGTAATTGGGGAGGGGACCGAGCCTGAAGCGGAAGATTCCAGGGATGCCTCTTTGTACATCAAAGTTTTTACAATTATGTGTCACATTAAAAATATATAGCACTCCAACAAAGTAGTAGGATTATAAAACTTTAATAACTTATAAATATATACAACGCAACAAAAACAGTAAATACATTTAAAAAATTTTTTAAAAAACAGAAGCAACAATGGTCAGTAGCTGTGTTTTGTGCGAATAGTCCCAAGGCAGCACAACGTGCTGAGTTCTGGACGGCACCCAGGTGATGTTACCTGGGTGCCGCACTGGTTTTTGGTATCCTCCGAAAAACGGCGTGGGGCATCCCGGGGGGGGCGGGGGGAGGCCTCGTCAGTAGCGGTCTGTTGTGCGAATAGTCCCAAGGCAGCAGAACGCGCTGAGATGTGGATGGCACCCAGGTGATGTCCAGTAAGTTGCCGCACTGGTTTTGGTATCCTACAATGCTGCTCCGAATAACGGCGTGGGGCGCCCCGGGGGGGGGGGGGGTGAGGCGGCGTGAACGGGCCTCCCCAGGTGGAGGCTCGTCAGCTGTAGTGGGGCGCCCCTTTACCGTTTCAGTTGCCATTCCGTGGGGCGTCCCGGGGGGTGCGGGGGGAGGCCTCGTCAGTAGCGGTCTGTTGTGCGAATAGTCCCAAGGCAGCAGAACGCGCTGAGATGTGGATGGCACCCAGGTGATGTCCGGTAAGTTGCCGCACTGGTTTTGGTATCCTACAATGCTGCTCCGAATAACGGCGTGGGGCGCCGGGGGGGGGGGGGAGGCGGCGTGAACGGGCCTCCCCAGGTGGAGGCTCGTCTGCTGTAGTGGGGCGCCCCTTTACCGTTTCAGTTGCCATTCCGCCCGCTTTTGGTACACTGTGCCAAAATCCGCCATTCAGCTGAGTTGTGCCCACTCTTGCGGTGCAGCGATAGGCGACTGCCACAGGACTCTCAAAATGGCGACAGGCTCTTTCCTTTTTGGGCCTGGTCCACTGAAATGGCCCTGGGACACTTTGGAACTCGGACGCTTGTCTACTAGGTCTTGGACCCCATTCTCGAAAGCGTCCCCTCAGCCTTGAAGATTCTACAAAAGTCATGGGGGCCACCGACTCCTGCAGGCTTCCGGTGGGGAGCGGCTGCCATGATTGCTCGCGGAATGACCACGACGGAGCCACGAGATGATGGTGCTTTCATGCTGAAACATCCAGAAACAAGGTGGGGCTTTCATCGTTTGGGAAAAAAATGTTTTAATCCAATGAAAAGTGTATTTTTAGGTCATATGATCAAGCCTTCCATCATTAGGAAACCAAAAGTAAAATGAACCAATGAAAAGTTTTATAAACAAGTCACATGACCTGTTATGCGGCATAGGGCTATAAAAAGCGTAGAAAATCCGTTGGCACGTGAGGCGGCGTCAGTAGCGGACCGATGTGCGAATAGGCCGAAGGCAGCACAACGCGCCAAGATCCGTATGGCACCGAGGTGGTGTCCAGCAAGTTGCCGCACTGGTGTGGCCATCCTACAATGCTGCGCCGAAAGTCGGCGTGGGGCGCCCCGTTGGCCTGTGAGTTCGCGTCAGTCAGTGGGGGCTGTTTGAGGATCTGACTGCATTGGAAAGCAATGTGATGCTGTGCGTCGCCCCCAAGATGAGGCGGCGTCAGTAGCGGACCGCTGTGCGAATAGGCCGAAGGCAGCACAACGCGCCAAGATCCAGATGGCACCGAGGTGGTGTCCAGCAAGTTGCCGCACTGGTGTGGCCATCCTACAATGCTGCGTCGAAAGTCGGCGTGGGGCGCCCCGTTGGCCTGTGAGGTGGCGTCAGTAGCGGACCGATGTGTGTATAGGCCGGAACCAGCACAAGGGGCCAAGATCCGGATGGCACCGAGGTGGTGTCATAGTTGAGAGTTCTGAGAAGCGGGGGGGAGGCAGCGCAAACGAGTCTCTCCCTCCATGTGGAGGCACTTCATCTGCAGTGGGGCTCCGAGATCAGGATGGCACCGAGGTGGTGTCTAGCAAGTTGCCGCACTGGTGTGTGTTGAAAATATGAAAGATCCTCAGCAAGTCTATGTCTCTTCAATGGAGCGCCGTCTAGCTGAGTTTAGCCCGCTCTTGCTGCTACAGCGACAGGCGGCTGCAACAGGACTCTCAAAATGGCGGCCTGTTCTTTGGATTTGGGCCTGGTCCACTAAAATGGCCCTGGGACACCTTAGAACTCGGACGCTCGAATTTTTTTTCCTTTCCTCTACATGCAAAAAAGGTAAATGCCCGGTACGTTACCTGCCTCATCTGCCACGATGTACTCTCCAGAGGAACCGAAAAAAAATATATAGTTATGGTAATTGTGGCAAATAAATTTCATGTGGACAGATGAGTGTTACTCTAATAAATACAGCATATGAACATCATCATAGTCGATGGTTGGTGGAGACATTTTGACTATATCCTGGACCTGCCCGTCCTCGCCCAAAATGGCGCCGGAATAAATGGGACTCGTAACTCCTTGTTGTGTACTGGTTGCACAACCTTGATATCACGAGATACGTATGCAGTTTTGAAGCACATGGCGGGCGGGGACGAGAATTGATTGAATATTTCGACATCCCTATTGATATTAAGTTCTGATGTGTTATTGATTACTGTACTATTGAAAGTTCGAATTAACGTCACCCATGGTACTTGCCCGCAAATGTATATCTAGATAATTTTATTGTAACTGGCCCTGTCGTTTTTTAATTATAAAATGTACGTCCACCGATTCCGCAATTGTTAGACACCTTAGTTCTTGCAACCTAATGGCCCGCCCGTTACGTTCCTCTACAGTGTAAATGTCTCCTCATCATATACGATTACAGTTTGCTCCGTGGCC
Source organism: Lissotriton helveticus (assembly GCF_964261635.1). Taxonomy (NCBI): domain Eukaryota; kingdom Metazoa; phylum Chordata; class Amphibia; order Caudata; family Salamandridae; genus Lissotriton; species Lissotriton helveticus. The sequence goes on from NC_136059.1 coordinate 1,713,650,254, forward strand.
GACCCACGTGGTTATAGGCCCGTATTTGTATACTGACATTTTCACAATAAAGGTTTTTAAAAGAAAACATGGTAGTAGGATTTACATTGGTAAAGTTTTTAATAATAGTCACTGTTTTCGAATCAGTAAAAGGCAAGTGAAATAAAGCAGTCCAATTACATGAAGGGTAAAAGGTATAATACGCAGGTACGCAGTAAAGATAAATGGTCAAGGGCTGTTGTGTTTTCTACTCCTGCAACATAAAGTGATCGATAAGAATCTGATATTCAGGCGTATCGGCGACTAAGACAGCAGGCCGAGCCTCTTTTGCTCAACGGCTCCGTCATGGGACGAAGAAACGCCCTTTTTCTCGAAAAAGGAATATATTTTACTTGCAGGACAGTTGTAAATTTTCCGGGAAAGTACATTAGCCTGGAACATTATAACATATATGTTTAAGAAAAAATAATGTTCGAAAGTAATAAAAAGTGTAATTTTTAGGTCATATGACCAAGCCTTTCATCATTAGAATAAGAAAAGTAAAATGAACGAATGAAAAGTTTTATTAACAAGTCACATGACCTGTTATGCTTACGTTACGCGCTGCGCGCCGCGCCCCGGATCGCTTCCGGGAAGCTGCGCTTCGCGCATCGGAGCACTTCCGGATGCGCTAACGCGGCGCGTCATATGACGCATTACGCGACAACGCAGGTCCAGAATATAGTCAAAATGTCTCCACCAACCAGCGGTCGGAACACAACCCCTTTCAGCAGGCTAAATAGTTCTGTTAAATGACAACAGAAGGGACAGGCAACAAGAACCATCAGTCAAAAAGGGGAGGGCAAGTTCTTCTCTACCGGGTCACGTTGGGGCGCTACCGGAACTGATCGAATTGGTAGTCTACAGTGTTTCTGGATGTTTCAGACTGAAGCTGGCGTCAGCATGAGAGCACCACCATCTCGTAGCTCCGTCGTGGCCATTCCACGAGCAATCATGGCAGCCGCTCCCCACCAGAAGCCTGCGGGAGTCGGGGGCCCCCAAGACTTTTGTAGAATCTTCAAGGCTGAGGGGACGCTTTCGAGAATGAAGCCCAAGCCCTAGCAGACAAGCGTCCGAGTTCCAAGGTGTCGCAGGGCCATTTTAGTGGACCACGCCCAAATCTGAAGAGCCGGCCGCCATTTTGAGAGTCCTGTGGCAGCCGCCTATCGCTGCACCGCAAGAGCGGGAGCAACTCAACTACATGGTGAGCGAAACGCTGTAGTCGCAAGAGCGGGCGGTAAACAGCTGAATAGCGGAAGAGGCACAGTGTAGCAAAAGCGGGCGGAATGGCAACTGAAACTGTAAAGGGGCGCCCCACTACAGCGTGTCTTCAGGTCAAACGGATTGTGGGACAAGGTCCAGAATGGAAGAGTCACCAAAAGGCAAAAAGTTCCGCTTAACCCCGGGAGCCGGCCACCTATGTCGGGGGCGATCTCAGGCCACACCAGGGCAACACGACTTGGGGAGGGGGCCGGAGCCAAGCGCCCCCTCCGAGTCCGCGCCATCACACCGTCCCTCAGGGGCCTCCGTCAAGTGTTTCAGGGAGGCACCGCATCACATTGTTTTCAAATGCAGTCACATCCTCAAACAGCCCCCACTTACATTGAGAATAGTGAAGCTGTAGCAGGTGCAAATAAGCTTCAGACAGTCTAACAAGCACTCCTCAAAACTTTGAACTATCAGAGTGCATGAGTTTCATGCTCGATCGATTGAGCTAGCCGGATCGGGCAACAAAAAGTATAAAATAGTTATGTAAATAGTTATTTAATAAAATGTTTTACCCTGTTACTTTGCTGGTGTGTTGTATATATTTGTAATATTTGCATAGAGTTTATCGTTATTTTGGGCGGGGTGGGTGGCGGAGCCGAGCTGTCTTGCAGCCATCATGGTGTGGAGTTCAGTTCATCTCACTAGTTTCGTATTTCTCATGAGGGGTTGTTCCTAATGTTTCTATTTTAGCGAGGTCAAAAAAAGATCCCATTAGTGGCCTACTGATTTTGCTCGATCCCTTTTGTTTTTTTACACGATTTTTCACTATCTGCAAAGACTAAACAGAGTATTGCGACTCTGTGCTTGTTTGTAAATAGAGAATGAACCAAAGAGAACCAATTCTAAAACAGTAAATGCTTGGATAACAATCAATCAAATGGAGAGAGAAGCAGGCACGACGGATTACAACGGGGGCAAAGGCCTGCGTTAACTACCCTTCACTATCTGCAAAGAGAGAGTACTCCTAATAGAAATGAGGGGGGGCAGCATTCAAAGCAGATCAGTGTGCATAAACACGAAAATGTTTTTACTTACCACGTACTTGACATTCGACAGCTTATGATATTTGCTATTAAAAAACCATTGAAATTCACTGAAAAAACCATAGGTTAGAGACCATATATAGTTAGGAATTAGCATTTAAAAAACCTTGAAAATTCACTGAAAAAACCATAGGTTATAGACCATATATAGTTAGGAATTAGCATTTAAAAAACCTTATTTTACTCACACAAAACCATTGAAATTCCATATATAGTTAGTTGCACTAACTATATATCGCGCACCCGCAATCCACTGCTGATGATGTCACATATTACATCATTCATTACATGGTCAGTGACATCACTGATGACATCACTGATTACATCTCAAATGACATCACTGATGACATCACTGATGACATCACTGATGACATCTCATTTGACATTACTGATCACATCACTGATGACATCATTCATGTGATGATACGATGAACCTCTTCAGACTCTAATAAAACCTTAGATACACTCAGTGTAAACAGACATTCACAGACTGTCACTCATCCATGGAGTTACTCACACACCTAGTCAGTCTTGCAAAGAATCAATCACACCTCCATTTCCTCAACTATATAGTTATACACACCTTACTTATTAAAACATATACTAACACACATTTACTCTGTTATACAATCCCTGATACAAGTTCACAATGATCCATACAGCCACTCACACATTCACTGGCTCTTATGCACAGTTATTTATATATGTCAACTCTCACATGTACTGTGTTTTACATATGTACTTACTTTGACATGTAGCACTGAGATATCCATTCACTCACCAATACACTCATGCACACAGTCAACCGCCCATACAGCTGTTTCCATATGCACTTTTGAACCCATACATCTAGTGAATCAACTGCTCACACATCTATGCACAGAGTCATACACCTCCCAGACACCCACACACACACTCAGTCTCCCATACAAATACTTGGGCAACCAATCAATAACCCATAGAGTTAGTCATATAGCTAATGATCAACACATGCATCAGATTACAGAACAACAGACACAATGATGCACAATTTAAAACAGTTTAGTCACTAACCCATGCACTCAGTGAGACACATTTAATCACTCACTTATACAGTCAGTCATGCACCTACTAAATCCTTCATCCAGACACTTATACATCCACTCATTCTTCAATATGTAAGACATATTTTAACTTTACAGAAACATACAGTCACTGGATGTTGTCATCAGTGATGTCATTTGAGATGTCATCAGTGATGTCATCAGTGATGTCACTGACCATGTCATGAATGATGTAATATGTGACATCATCAGCAGTGGATTGCGGGTGCGCGATATATAGTTAGTGCAACTAACTATATATGGAATTTCAATGGTTTTGTGTGAGTAAAATAAGGTTTTTTAAATGCTAATTCCTAACTATATATGGTCTATAACCTATGGTTTTTTCAGTGAATTTTCAAGGTTTTTTAAATGCTAATTCCTAACTATATATGGTCTCTAACCTATGGTTTTTTCAGTGAATATATATATATATATATATATATATATATTGCAACACGCTCCAACTCTGTGTCGTCAGAAAAATGGCAAGCACACAGGTATTCCGATGTGTAGAAATGCTTTATTGCAAACCCCCTCACCCCAGACAGACGCGTTTCGCTATTAAAGCTTCATCAGTGTCAGCTTGTGTTTGTGATAGGTCGCCATTTTAAAGCCCACCAAACTTGAATTAATTCATCAACATAAAAGAAGGTTCATACATTAAAAAGGCGGTGGCCATCTTTTAGTGCATATATATATATACATACATTCACAATGACTTTAAATGGCAAATTACTAAAGTGATTAAAGTGCGTGATTTAAAACCTATTAACAACAACAAACATTTATCCTTTATATACATACTTTCATTTTATAGGTCAGGTCCTGATTACTAAAGCCACTTATTAATCAGTTGTTCTGATCTTGTCTATGTTATACTGTTTAATCACGGGGTGAATCCCCAAGTATAATCTTTATATAAGTGACATAAACCGTTCTTTTCCTGACTTCTTTGTTTTTTGTGTGGCCCTGTATGGGCAAATTAGATATTTTCTAAAAAATGTTATAGAGTTGCAGCGTCATTTAGGACGTTGGGGTTTAGAGACTTTATTTCCTGTTTTTGTTTGTTCAACATGTTCATCATATCAGCAGCAAGAACAGATCCCTGATCCACATGATCCCATGTGTTCATTTACAGATGCACCCACATCTCCTCATCATTATTTAGACCCCAAGGTGTCTTGGTCTTTAAGTCAATGATGTATCTTGACTCTAACATTCGGAGTGCCTTCTCTCTATCTCCCCCTCGTTCTAATCTGGGTACTTGGTCAATGCAATAAAAGCTGAGGAAATCCCTATTGCTCTGGTGATATTCAGCAAAGTGGCGAGCGACTAGGTAGTTTGTATCCTTATTTGCGATCGCTCGCATATGCTCTAGGATTCTCGGCTTTGTTGCATTGATGGTGCTCCCAATGTTTCTTTTCTTACATGGGCACTCAAGGCAGTAAATAGTGTAGTCCGAGTTACAATTGAGGAGATGTTTTATTTTTCTGTTTGGTCTATCTTCACCTGTTCTACCAGGAAACTCTGAAACTTTTCTGCTGCCTTTGCAGGCCTTACACCTTAAGCAGGGAAAAAGCCCCTTTGTATTGGTTAAGGTTGTAGGTTGGGTTTTGGAAGAGAAGTGGCTGTGGACTAAGTGGTCTGATAACGATTGACAGCGGCGGTAGGTTATTAAGGGCCTGTCCGTCAGATGTTTTCTCAAAACGTTATCAGTAGTTAATATATGCCAATTCTTTTTAATGCTGTTAACCAGATCACCAGATTTATTGTTAAAAGTTGTGATCATTCTTACATGGTCGTCTTCTTTTAGCTTATCTTTAGCTACCAGGAGATCCCTCCCATTAATCGTTGACGCTTTTTTCACTGCTTGATTAAAAAGATTGCTTGAATATCCTCTACTCTTAAACCTCTCACTTGCTTCAGCTTTTGCTTTTTGAAAATCTTTATCTGCTGAGCAGTTTCTCTTTAATCGTAAGAGTTCTCCATAGGGAACACTTTTTATAAGGTTCTTAGGATGGTAATTAGCCGCATGTAGTACGGCGTTGCCTGATGTAAGTTTCCTATAGAGTCGTGTTTGGAGGGTCTGGTTTTCTACAAAAACTTCCAGATCTTGATAGCATACACTAGTAGTACTTATTGTGCTGGTAAATCTTAAGTTCCACTGGTTGTTATTTAAAGCAGCAATGTATGCCTCAGCCGATGTTTGATCACTTCGCCACACTATAAAAAGGTCATCAATATACCTTGTCCACAATAACAAATTGTTACTCCAAATCTCATTAGTCCCCCCCATGCCTCGTGCCTCTCCCACCAGTCTACGAACAAGTTTGCATAGCTTGGGGAGAAGCACGAGCCCATGGAAGTCCCCCTGATCTGTTTGTACAGTTGTCCTGCAAAAAGAAACATGTTGTTAAATAAACAGAAACGCATCATGCTTAATATCATGCTACTATGTGTCTGATATTTCTCTGGCTTCCTATCCAGGAACCATTTAGTAGCTGCTAGACCATATTCATGTTCTATACATGTGTATAAATTTACTACGTCCAGCATAATTAAAAGCATGTTTGGCTTCCAAGATATGTTGTCCATCATACAGAGGAAATCTTGGGTATCTCTCACGTATGAGGGTAGGTCTTTGACAATTGGTGCAAGGAAATAGTCAATGAAACGAGATGTGTTTTCTAAAAGGCTTCCAATCGAAGATAAGATCGGTTGCCCTGGTGGTCTTTTTGCATTTTTGTGGATCTTAGGGAGATGGTAAAAGGTGGGTAATATAGGTGCATCACATTTCAGAAATAAAAATTCCTCCATATTTAGCATGCCTTCATCTTTCCATTTTCCCAACATCAATTGGTACTTAGTAATACTTTTGACATACTCCGCTCTTTTTATGGTTATGTAGCACTCAGTGTCCTTTAGTTGTTTTAGTGCTTCCTGTTCGTAATTTTCTTTACTGATGATCACTATATTCCCACCCTTATCGGAGGGTTTTATTTCAATTGTTTTATCATTTTTTAGAGACTTGATCGCCTCCCATTCCCTCCTTGAGATGTTAGATGTTTTCATATCCATTTTTAGTTTTGCCATTCTCTCCAAGTCCATCAACACAGCCTCATTGAAAACGTCTATAGCGTCGTGAGCAGCATTAGGAAGTTTTTTTGACTTATTTTTCAGATTGCTTGGTTCTCTGATTTGTGATGATGCTTCAGATATACCGTTAGCTTGGCTCGTCTGTGACCGTCCTGAGCCTCGGCGAAGCGGTCGCTCCCCTCGCTGCTCCCTGCATATCAGCCTGCTCATCTACTGGTATCGTTTAAGATCTCGCTGTGCACGCTTTGCTCACTGTAGCGCCTACTACCTAACTTGCTTCACACTGCAATTTGATTGAATACTGTAGCGCCATACCCCATCTCGTCCCGTAGCGCTCTTTGGACCACTGCCATTTTCTTTGTTTGCTTGTTGTTGTTTTGGCCTCGCCTATTCGCCCCGCACCCGCCTCCCGGCTGCTCCTCCCTCCCACAGAGATTATAGCCCCACACTGCCGGAAATAGCGCTGTGACCGTCCTGAGCCTCGGCGAAGCGGTCGCTCCCCTCGCTGCTCCCTGCATATCAGCCTGCTCATCTACTGGTATCGTTTAAGATCTCGCTGTGCACGCTTTGCTCACTGTAGTGCCTACTACCTAACTTGCTTCACACTGCAATTTCATTGAATACTGTAGCGCCGTACCCCATCTCGTCCCGTAGCGCTGTTTGGACCACTGCCATTTTGTTTGTTTGCTTGTTGTTGTTTTGGCCTCGCCTATCCGCCCCGCACCCGCCTCCCAGCTGCTCCTCCCTCGCCCCTCCCCCCTCCACTATCTATATATGACAGATGCTCTTACGCGCAGCGTCCACGCGCAGCGGTCGCACCCCAGTTGCGCCGAAGGTGCGCCAAAGGTAAGCCCGTCTACGCCCGTCCGCGCCAAGCCCTCGCCCAGTGCCAGACCCCCTGGCCCCCTTCCTTCCCCACCCACCCGCATTACATACGACGCCTCCACCCTCCTAACCCTAAACCCCGGTCGACTCCCAAACTGCGCCCAAGCCGCTCCTGGACACACTCATGGACCCTTCACATGCAACTCCTGCAAGTATGACGGCACCAAGACCAACTCCTCTTCCACTAACACCAAACAGAGATCTGACACCAACCACCTGAAGTGCATCCTGCTCAACACCCGCTCGGTCCACAGACACGCCATCGACCTTTGGAATCTACTAGACACCATCTCTCCGGACGTCGCCTTCCTAACAGAAACTTGGATGAACGCCTCCTCAGCCCCAGACATCACCATTGCCATCCCGGAAGGCTACAAGATCATCCGGAAAGACCGCACCAACCAAACAGGAGGAGGCATCGCCATCGTCCATAAGAATTCCATCCGCATCTCAACCAGCTTAGACGTCAACCTCGCCAGCGCCGAACACCTTCACTTCCAGATCCACACCGACCCCAAGACCACACTCAGAGGCACCCTCCTCTACAGGCCACCAGGACCCCGTGCACAATTCAGTGAAGACATCACTGACTTTATTACCCCACACGCCCTCCCCTCCGAGGACTACATTCTACTGGGAGACCTCAATTTTCATCTGGAAAAAAGTAACGACAGCAACACCTCCACCCTTCTTGACAACCTCGCCAACCTCGGACTCAAACAACTTGTTAATACCCCTACTCACTACGCAGGTCACACACTCGACCCTATCTTCTCCTCCAGCAAACATATCTCCTTCAGTCACACCACAGCTCTCCATTGGACGGACCACAGCTGCATTCACTTTATCTACAAAAAAAAACACAACCCACAACCATCCTCAACCTACTCTGTGAAGAAACTGGAACAAAATCACCATCGACCAGATCTCCTCATCGCTTCTCCAAAACCCCCCTGCCCACTGTTCGAACCCCAACGAAGCAGCCATTAACCTCACTCAATGGCTATCCAACAGCGCCGACAACCTAGCACCTCTGAAAAAACATCAAATCAAACTAGGCAGCAAAAACGCCCCCTGGTTCAACGATGATCTTAAGAAATCCAAGAAATTCTGTCCCTCCCTTGAGAAGGCCTGGAAAAAAGACCCAAACACCAGCACCAGGGATGCCTTCAAAAACGCCACCCGCATACACCACCAACTGATCCGAACTGCCAAGAAAGCCGCATTCAAAGACCGACTAGACAGCAACGCCCACAACAGCAAGGAATTATTCAACATCGTCAAAGAATTTACCAACCCCACTGCCAACTCCAACGACATCACTCCCTCTCAATCCCTTTGCGACTCCCTAGCTTCGTTCTTCCACAACAAAATCGCAGACATCCACAACAGCTTCGACAACCAACCCGGAGACCAACCCACCCAACCATATGCCTTACCTTCACCCCCCTCGAACATCCTTAACGACTGGAACCCAATCTCCACTGAGGACACCATCCGCCTGATGAACTCCATCCACTCAGGATCCCCCACAGACCCATGCCCTCACCACATCTTCAACACAGCAGACTCCATCATAGCACCACACCTCCGAGACGTCATCAACTGCTCCCTCAACTCCGCCACCTTCCCGGAAAGCTGGAAACACGCCGAACTCAGCGCCCTTCTGAAAAAACCCACAGCTGACCCCACCGAACTCAAAAACTACCGCCCCATCTCGCTCCTTCCATTCCCGGCCAAAGTCATCGAGAAAACTGTCAACAACCAGCTCGCCGCCTTCCTCGAGACCAACAAATCCCTCGACTCCTCACAGTCCGGCTTCCGAGCCAAACACAGCACTGAGAACGCATTCATCGCAGCAACAGACGACATTCGAACTCTTCTGGACAATGGAGACACAGTCGCCCTCATCCTCCTCGACCTCTCCGCAGCCTTCGACACAGTCTGTCATAGCACCCTGTTACAACGCCTCAGAAACATCGGAATCCAAGGAAAAGCATTGGAATGGATCACCTCGTTCCTTACCGGAAAAACTCAGAGAGTCCGCCTCCCACCATTCAAATCAGAGGCCACTGAAGTCATCTGCGGCGTGCCACAAGGATCTTCACTCAGCCCCACCCTCTTCAACGTATACATGAGCCCCCTCGCGGCCATCGCACGCCATCACAACCTCAACATCATCTCCTACGCTGATGACACTCAACTGATCCTCTCACTCACCAAAGACCCTAACACCGCCAAAACCAACCTACATGAAGGAATGAAAGAAGTAGCCGAATGGATGAAACACATTACCTATCCAAAATATTGGAGGCCCATGTGACCAATTGTCTATCAAGCTTTGTGGAGGCCTCTGGTTATTTACATATCTAACCAGGCAGGTTTCCGGCCTGGTCATTCCACCGAGGCAGTGATATTGGCCGTTCAGAACACCTTGAGGTCTAATGCTGACGGGGACCTGCACCAGGCCTTGGTGTTATTAGATCTGTCCGCCGCGTTCGACACAGTTGACTATACCATCTTGGCCAACCGTGTCGAACAGGCTGGACTTCGAGGTTCGGCTCTGGCCTGGATCAGGTCCTTTATTTCAGAACGCACTCAGTCGGTTCGTCTGGGTTCTTTTACAGCTCCAAAAAATATTTCCTTCTGTGGGGTTCCCCAAGGATCTTCCTTGTCCCCTTTATTATTTAATTTGTATATGCGGCCTCTTTTGTTCTCCTTACAACAGTTTAATGTTGATGTATACAACTACGCAGATGATCTGCAGTTGGTTTTTGTCTTAAACTCAGACAATGCGGCCGAGGATTTTCGAGCAACCATGTCCTTTATTCAAAGGTGGATGTCCTTAAACCACCTTAAGCTAAATCCGGGAAAAACGGAGCTCATTCTACCTGGGAAGAGTGAGATCAGTTGGAACCCTTGTTTTTGGCCATCGGACATGGGCTCGCCTCCTAAAAAATCCCGTACAACAAAAAGTTTGGGAGTGACTCTCAGTGAGGATCTCTCCTTGGAGTCTCAAGTTGGAACAGTGGTCTCTACGGGGTTTTTCCAACTGAGGAAGATCAAGAAAATAGCACATCTCCTCACAGGCTTGGCCTTAATTCAAGCAGTCAGTGCTCTCGTCCTTTCTCACATCGATTTTTCAAACGGCCTCTATTTGGGGGCTCCTATCGGCCAGTTGAAAAGATTGCAATACCTGCAAAATCAAGCAGCGAGACTTATTTGTAAAGTCCCGAAGTGGGAATCGATCAGACATGGATTGGAGACCTTGCATTGGCTGCCTGTGGAGCAGAGAGCAATGTTTAAGGTGGGTTGCATTGTGTTTAAGGCTTTGGAGGGCAAGGGTCCCATGTTTCTTAGACAACTGCTGCGTAGATATCAACCTTCGCGCAGCCTGAGATCTGCCCACAAAGACCTACTTGAGGTTCCCCGTTTTAAAAGGAAACGTCAGGGAGACAGCAGTTTCCAATTTTTAGCTGCCTCATTGTGGAACTCACTCCCCCTGACTCTGCGACATAGCAGGGACCTCCTTACTTTTAGGAAGACATTCAAAACTTTTCTTTTTTCTCAGGTTTATTGTAAGTAGCGATTTGTGTCTTTTATGTACTGTTGTGTTTGACTCTCTCCAACGCCAAGAAGCCTTCGGGCGTATGTGCGCTTAACAAATAAAAAATAACATAACATAACATACCATAACAGCCGTCTGAAACTGAATTCTGACAAAACAGAAGTCCTTATCTTAGGTACCTCCCCCTCCGCCTGGGACGACTCTTGGTGGCCAGAGGCCCTTGGAAAAGCACCCATCCCAACGGACCACGCACGAAACCTGGGCGTCATACTGGACTCCTCACTCTCGATGACCAGACAAGTCAACGCCGTTTCATCATCTTGCTTCAACATTCTTCGCATGCTCAAAAAAACATTTCGATGGATCCCCACCGAAACTAGAAAAACGGTCACCCACGCACTGGTTACAAGCCGCCTGGACTACGGAAACACCCTATACGCCGGGACCACCGCAAAACTCCAGAAAAAACTCCAACGCATCCAGAACGCATCAGCCAGACTCATACTAGACATCCCGCGTAAAGACCACATTTCTGGTCACCTGAAAAACCTCCACTGGCTCCCCGTCAATAGGAGGATAACATTCCGCCTCCTAACCCACGCACACAAAGCACTCTACGAACTTGGACCCGAATGCCTCAACACACGACTTTCCTTCTACACCCCCTCCCGCCAGCTACGCTCTTCCAACCAAGCCCTCGCCGCTGTACCTCGCATCAACAAAACCACCATGGGAGGAAGATCCTTCTCCTACCTGGCAGCTAAAACCTGGAACTCACTTCCCATTCACCTTCGCCTCACTCAGAACCACCTAGCATTCAGAAAGCAACTTAAAACCTGGATATTCGACAAATAATTCCCCACCCTTCCGCAAGCGCCTTGAGACCCTCTGGGTATGTAGCGCGCTATATAAATGAATTGAATTGAATTGAATTGAATCCTCCTTTTTGAGTATCTTGTGTTGGGGTCAACAGCATTTCTGCCAAAACATCCGTATCTACATCTATCGGTTCCTCCGAGGTGTCAACCGAACGCGTTCACATGATCGCGTTTGTAGGATGTAAAAGGAAGATTTTCCTAAATTTCAATTTCCGTATATATCTGAATAGATCGATATTTGTATCTACCAGGTCAAACTCGCTTGTAGGGCAGAAGCTTAATCCTTTTTTGAGGACATGAATTTCGGATTCTGTCAGTAAAAGAAAACCTATATATATATATATATATATATATATATATATATATATATATATATATATATTGATACCCCTCGGTTCCTTTTTGCCAGAATTTGCAGCGCTCTCTCGCCGGTTCGCAGAACCGCGCCGCTTTTATATCCACAACCAATTCCCCCAGCTGGGAGAAAAACGGGACGAACTCGTGTTTGTCTTCACTTATGTGCTTTTTTATTTAATCCTCACAGCATGGAGTTTCTCAAGCAGGCAGGCACAAATCTACGCATTTCAGGATAGCATATCCCTTGTTCACGATCAATTTGGCTCCAGGCTCTCAGTCTCAATATAGTGAGTCACATTATTACATCATTTCCTGTTTGATGTTATTTTGGCCCTCGGCCTTCTGGATGATGTAGTTTTTTGCAATTTTTTTATACATTTTTTTATCCGTCTGCAAAGCCTATGTCCTTCTGCTGCAACTGCCCTTTCCAACTCTGTATTGGGTGTTGTGATTGGTGCTGTGGTTACTGAGATTACCTGCCTCAAAGGTTTGGGTTCTCTCTTTATAATATTAGTATGGATGATATAAAATGGTTTTTATATTGTGCTTAGCTTCTGGCTTTAATGAGTACTGAGCCTGAACTTGGGGCTCACTGCATAAGGGAATGACATTTTGAATAGATTCTTTGTCTCACCCTACCTAGTTTACATACAAAGCTGATGTTTGCTTTAAATCCACTCACATGCATATTTTTCCCGGAGATCGTCAGGTACCAATGAGGAAAATGCTTGCACCATTACCTTCTGACCTTCCACTGCATCATAAACAATAGGGGCCAATCATCCTCTGTAAGTATGATTATGTAGGCGTCTGAGGAATGTAAACAGTATACAACTTTAATTTTGTGCAATATATCCCCTTGAATCTGTATTTCTGCATGATAAAGCCTATCTGGAGAGTTTACTTGTCCATCCGTTGTCTCAATCTGTATGTATTCTTTATTTGGAATTACCACAGATGCTCTTTGAGAATCTGGTGAGCTGTAGTTACTTCCTGTCTGCTGTCCAGAAATACTACTGGCAAAGTCCTCTTCCACAAAAGCATTTGCAGTTTCTAAGGCATGTTTCTTTGTCATTATTTCAGCTAATTTATTCTTCCTTAAATGAGCTTTTGAGTTCAAACCTTTCTCTTCTTTTTTCACGCTCTACATCATGTGCCAATTCTCACTTTTTCGCCTGACATATTTGCCCTTTCCACAATATTCAAGTCATCTACTATTTTCTGTCTTAATACTTTCCTCTGAGTCCAGCAAAAATGGGAAGAACGGATATAAGGAGTGGACTGATACTGGTCTAGCTTTTTTAATGTTTTTCATGGTTTCTCAAATTATATTCCTACTTAAGTGGGTAGCACAATAAGTGTTGCAGGGCCACGAGTAGCATCTAATCTACAGGTACTGGATATATGGTATTCTACTCTACAAGGAACTTATAAGTAAATTAAATATGCCAATCAGGTGTAAGCCACTTTTACTATGTTGTAGGGAGAGAGCACTTTATCACATTTTAGCATTGATAAAGTGCACAGAGTTCTAAAAAGCAACAAAAATCTGTTCAGCAAAATAGGAGGGTTGAAGGCAGAATGTTTGGGGTGACCTTGCAGAGGGAGCCAAATCCAGCAGTGAGTGCTAAGGTAGGCCTTAGGCAGCTCCACATGGTAGGGTGCATTATAATTAAAAGGTTGGACATCCTCGTTCACGTTTTACATGTCCTGGTAGTGGGAAACTCCTACATTTATTTTTCAAAACAGTGAGACCTACCTCTCCAAAAGGGTAACATGTGGGTGCCTTATTACAGTTAATAAGTGCTAACCTTTGATTGGGAACAGGTAGACCTTTCGTGTTTAGTGTCTGAGAAAGTGTGATTAAAATCTTCTTTAATGGTAAAGTCATATTTTACATTACAATTTTGAAAATGCATGGATTAGCCATTAACTGACTGGATGGGGAAAGCGCAGCCCCACTTGCAACTGAATAGGCTGTGCTCTGCCTTCAAATAAAGGACTTGTTCCCCTTGTATTATCAATGTAGCCAGCTTGGAGCCAGGCCAGGGGATTCAGGAAACTTCAAGCACTTCAAAAGTAATTCTCTAGAAACTTTCCCTACTTCAAAGGAGGCACCAGGTTTAAACTGTTAACCTCAGATCCACTCTTCAGGTCACTTTCTGTACCAGCAGAAGGACTCTCAGAAGACTGCCTGTTGTCGTGCCTTGCTGTGTACTCAAACTGACTGCTTTGATCCACCTCAAAGTATAAATTTGCTGTCTAGAACCTGCCTCAAAGGCCTGCCCGGTTGCTTGAACCATGTTTCATTACTTGAGCTGAGGGCTACCTGAGATACTCCAAAGACTAGTTGGCTGGCCTCCAGAACAAAGCCTCAGGGGCAGAAATGACTCCAACCATATTGAACCTGGCCAAGGACCCAGCCTGAATGAGTCCCAAGCCTCAAGTAATAGACGCTTGGTGGAGGTGCTAAAAGTGCCCACACAGCCAAAATCTAAAACTAAAAATCTAAAACTTGGGACATAGAATTTTTTTGGCTAAAACTGCTCCGAGAACTGAGAGAAAGCAGGGACTAACCTGCTAGTCTATTTGCCCAAGCTGCATCACCGGCCAGCCTGACTTCTCAGCAGCTCCAACTATGTTCTTCTTTGCAGCAGAAAGTCCTGTTAGGCAGTGTTTCGGCAAAGAGGGATCTGACCTCCGAGAACTCTCATTGGCTACAGCCTCTGGCTTCATCCCGCTGGAGACTTTCAATTTCCAAAAAAGAGTCAGACTGTAGAAATCTTTCCCACAACTTCGTCCAGCTGTTCCCCGATGATGACGCTTCTTCCTCAGCTACCGCCTACAGCCTTGCCCCTGAATTTTACTTTTTCAGAACATTTTCTTCAAAATGTATTCTAAGTCTGAAGGTAAATGCAGACCGTGCCCAATCCACATCTTGTATATGACCCATTTGGGCCAGCCATATTTTTTGACTTTGAGCCCGGTCTCACGACTAGCTGTTTGTGGTTGGCTCTTTGATCTTTTACACACTAGCTTTTCCCTTAAACTATAAAAATACATGACTCAGGTTCTACTGACTGCATCTTTGTCCTTTTGGCATCAAATTATTTATTGAAATGTTTCATGCATTTTGTGTGTTGCATAAATACTTGACACATTGCTTCTAAGTTAAGCCTAACTTATTTTGTGCCAAGTACCAGAGGGTTAAGCATGGGTTAATTTAGTGACATTTGTGGTTTCCCTGACAGGGATTGTGGCTGCTGCTTGAGTTGGTATAAACAACACCCTCAACCAACAACCCAATTTCTCACATCCATGTATCTGTAACCTTTAGACAAGCTAAATCCCTACAAGATTATTTAGTCCATAGTCAGCTGGTGCAAAGGGCAAAGGATAGGAGACCTTCCAACCTCAAAAGGTTTAGAAAATGTGGCAAATATAAAGCTAGTAGAGAATCAATTACTAGAAATAGTTCCCCTTCCTTAAGGCACCAAGAAACTGCTCAGGTAGGTCATCATCTACAGTTCTAATTATTGTGTATATCTATTGGAATATCCGTGTCACCTGAAATACGTGGGGAGTACTGTTTTTTCAATCAGTAAAACTATTTTGGAACACCTGAGAGATATAAGACCTAATTACTAAAGTTATCCTGTCGCTAGACATTTTTAACATCAGTAAGATAAGGAAACCAAATGTTAGAACTAACAGGATACCGCCCTACCCAAAAGGAGGTGACCAGAAAAAACCTAAGAAGATTGAGTTGAAGTGTATCATAGAGTTTTACACAAAACATCCCAAAGGACTTAATAAAAATGCAGACCTGTACACACGCATCAGAGAAGCTTTCCCACCCCAAATAGTATTTGCCATTCTAATTACATCAATACACAGTGAATGGGAAGAGATATGTGGTTCTATAAGCATCATAGAAATCAGTAGGCTTGCCTCATTCTAGAATAGAGAACAACTAAATGGGTCTAGGTTATCTTGAACACTTACAGATGAACAGAACATATTTTGTAACATATTCTGCATGAGGTACACACAGCACACTATTGGTGTAGAGTTGGAATGTATATTTACCCATGGGGGCATGACATGACAGATTTATGATAATTAATTACATGCATATCTGCCCACTGGGGCATGGCTTGATACAAATATATGATATTTTTACACATCCGGTAATAAAAGCCATTTCCGCATGCATAATTCATGGGGTTTACCTATAGATATTTGTATAGTCCCACCTTAACCTCCATACACATTTTCAACCTTTCAGAATTATTTTATTACTTTAGAGCCACATTTTATGGGATAAACAAATGCACGCTGGGATGAGATATCCTTAATACAACGGCAATGGAGATTATGAGTCACTTTCTGTTGCCCATTAGGAGCAAGATCACTTCAAATGACAGATAGAAACAACAACACCTGATCCACATGTGTGATTGAAAAACTGTGATAACTTTTTTAAGTATGTTATAACATTATTATGGTATTTCTTTGTCACATGAATAGGGATTGTGCTATGTTTATTGTATCATTGGATGCATGCTCTGTAAGAACTTTGTATTGCGGTGGTTAGGCAATTGGTTACGTCATGGATGAACTATACCCTCTTGGGAGAGATATCGATTTTTTGGATGATATCCCTGTGGCTTGAAGTGTGATTGACAGTAGGGAATATGAGGCTATATGACTACTTGTCATTATGATGAAAAACTGCGAAGCCAGTCCTTTTTCCTTGTTCACGAAAAGATCAGTAGCTGAACCACGTGAGAGATCATAGTAATTACAATCATAATATGCCCTGCAAATGACTTGATGCAGGAAATATGAACTGTGTTAATTTGATGTATTTTGAAGACACCAGCTTTGCAAGGACCTTTGATAGCAGAATGCAGGATACTGATCCAGTCGTGAAGGAATTATACCCACGGGGTTATAGCTCCAGGACACTGTCCCTGATGCTCAAGGCGGGACTGTTAGCAGGGCTATTTATGCTCATATTTAACTCTTGCCTTCTTTGTATCTTGTTTGTCATTCTTGGTTGTTTTCGTGTTTTGCTTTTTGACGTTTTTTCTTTATAATTTCACTTCTTCATTGCAGGTAAATACCACCCTCGGGTATCTATTCAGAAATCATTATTTTCAGCCTTTTATTTTTGATATTTTTGATTCTATACTATTTATTCAAAATGCAGAATGTTAGTTCTCTATTGTTGTCTTTATAAAAAATAAACCCACAGGAACCTCCATTGAAATGGGGGGGAAATGGTAAAAAGTATTTTTGTACTGTGCACAGGTTTCTGGTGCTTTACTGAGTGTAGAACATAATACTTCTGTATTGTTGCACTGCTTGGGACCAGACGGTGAAGACATGTTCCAACATTTACCTGAATTCCCTGCTGATGAAGAACGTGAAAAAGAAATATGCTTAAGGAAACTCAGTTTCCACTGTTCTTGAAGGATACCATTTTGATAAGCATATGCAAAAGTCTGGGAAGATGGTGAAGGAATAGATCAAGGCATTAAGGAAGTTGTCATCTACTTGCAACTTTGGTTAGAATACTGTCGGAGGGGTCAATTCATGTTCAGATGTGGCATAGAAAAAGCTTTTTAAATGTATTGGCAAAATAATACACTACCTTAACAGAAGTTGTCACTGTTGGCAATTCGCCAAGTTTTGTGGACATATTCTAGTCTGTGTTGAAGAAATAAAGATAGGTATTTCATTAACAAGACTCAGGTAGACAGGAAACAAGTTGTTATATCTAAAAAACTGAAAAGGAGCATGCTTTTCAATAGAAGGTATGTAAAGAACAGGACAAGGACAATAAGAGGTTTCAGGGTAACTGTTTTAGATGAGAAAAATATGGTCACATGACACACAACAAACAATGTTTGTGCTAAATCTTGTGGACAAAAGGTCATATCACAAAATGTTGAAGGAGTGGCAATCTAAAAGGGAAAGGCAGAGAACTAAGGTATGCAGAAGAGGTGGAGTGTTGAGGACATTTTATTGCAAGTTACTGATAATAGTATGAACGGGTCATTTGAGAAGCTTTAGATTGAAAATGTTTCAAAATACATGCTGTTTGACTCTGCAGCTAAAAATTACATTAAAACCCAAGGACTGTTTCGAAAATGAATTGAGAGGCAAAGTATTGTTGCATAAATCTGACATTCGTCCCAAAGGGAATGGAGGTGAACTCATCAACCTGTTGGGCTATTTTTCAGAGTGCTTCATTTTAAAGGAACATATAGCATAGGCAAGATTTATGTCTCAGTGAGAAGTGAATGAATCCAACAAATGGGATGTGGAAATCGCAATCGATAGTTGAAGTTAAGTTTCAAAGTTCTTAATGTAGGTGGTGCAATTGAAGATAACCCCCTGGGCCCGGGGTAAACAATGCGTTTAGCATCACTGTCAGCGAGAGTGACGTCCCCTCAATGCACTCCTGAATTAATTTTCATTAAATGATTCCAAATACAATTTCTTAACATGTAAACCAAAACATGTTATATTGGATTTGTTTATAGGACCAAGTCCCCTGATGAAGGGCCATCGCCCGAAATGCACTGGGCTGAAAATACGAGTTGACTTTTTGATAACATTATGATGGAATAATGTACTGATGAAAGTATCATTGAAAAGAAAAATCATAGAAGTATGAAATAAACTTTGAATCAAATTCAAGAGAAATTGTATTTGGAATCATTTAATGAAAATTAATTCAGGAGTGCATTGAGGGGACGTCACTCTCAGTGAGAAGTGATTCACTAATTAATAGGTTTCCTCAAAAGGATCTCATGATTTATTTGGACCTTAATGAAATTCCAGCAGTCAGACTGAAACAAAAGGAGATTGTTGGTCAAGTGGATATGGGACGACCGCAATATGAGAAGGAATTATTTTCAGAAGTCTTTCAGAATGTGTTTAGGTGCATTAAAGGATATATTCTTAAAATACGGGTGAAATATGGCAGGAGCCAAAAGTAAACAGGGTCAGAAGTGTACCCAATATGGTTAAAGACAAAATGTACGATGAGTCAGAAACATTGAATACTAATGAGATAATTGAGGAGGTAGAGGCAACTGAGTGGCTTGCTCCTGTTATGATGGTACGTTAGGGCAATGTCTAAGCTAGGTTGTGTGTCAACTTGCATGAAATTAATAAACGTGTTGTAGTGCATCAGTATCCTTTCCCAAATGTAACAAAAAATGTATCAATGTTGAATGGTGCAACATATGTTTTGTCACTAGATTTGACGTATCATCGGGTGAAACTACATTGTGACTCTCAGAATTTAACTACTTTTGTGACACCATTTGGAAATTTTACATTTCAAAGAGTGCTTTTTGGTCTACTTTCAGCTGTGTCTGAGTTCCAGGGAGTTATGGAAAATGTGTTGATGGTTGTGAACATCTTTCAGGATGACATTTTGGTGTTCAGAAGTCATTTGTGTGATGTGTGAACATGATCAGCTAGTTTGTTATGTACTTTTGAGATTAAAGGAAAGTGGATTCATTTTAAAAGGCAAGGAATGTAAGTTCAATTTGACAGAGATTGAATATTTGAGGCCTAATATAACATCTGCAGGTATTGAGCCTAGACGAGTGCTGTGTTTCAGTGGGATGGTGAGATTGAGAATTAATTCAATGTGTTGAAGTTATGTTTGGATAAGGCACTCAGTTTGCAAAGTTTTGAACTAAATGATGACATGGTAATCATTACAGACGTCAGTTCAAAGGGTTTGGGAGCTGTTTTGATGCAAAGTGCTGATGGAGTTGAGAGGCCTATTTTATTTATTTCAAGAGGTGCAGAACTAAACTAGTTAAAAAAAAATTGGATTCAAACAGACCATAAGACTTTGAAGGAAGCATTTGAAAAGAAAGGGATTGATGCCATTTCTCAAAATCAACTCCGGACCCGCGCATCGCGGGAAAGCTTCCAGCCCTTTGAACTTGGTGACTGGATTCGGCGGCAGCAGTGGAACATACGAATAGGGGGTGAAGCACGCACCCCCCCAAGGATCTTCATACCACCTCTCGTGTTTCCCGCTCCATGGGAAACGCTCGTACCTGTGGGCTTCTGTGGAAGAAGGCTGGGGAAGACTACATACCCCACAAGGCAGAGCGGCATACAGACATCCTCCCGCAACACCCAGAGCACAGCAGGTGATTAAAATCAACTCCGGACCCGCGCATCGCGGGAAAGCTTCCAGCCCTTTGAACTTGGTGACTGGATTCGGCGGCAGCAGTGGGACATACGGATAAGGGGTGAAGCACGCACCCCCCCCAAGGATCTTCATACCACCTCTCACGTTTCCCGCTCTGCGGGAAACGCTCGTACCTGTGGGCTTCTGTGGAAGAAGGCTGGGGAAGACTACATACCCCACAAGGCAGAGCGGCATACAGACATCCTCCCGCAACGCCCAGAGCACAGCAGGTGATTAAAATCAACTTCGGACCCGCGCAACGCAGGACGAGCCGGGCGAAGCCCGGGCAAAGGGTGGGCCCTCCGTGGCCCTCTGAGGCCAGAGGAGGCTGGGCTGGGCCACCCCCCTTTGATCGAATCTCCGTGGGCCCAACTGTAAGTCACTAACTTTTTATCTTTTTCTACTTATTACTGCTATGGCCCTGAAGGGTGATAATCCGAAAGCGTCAAATACAACCTAAATTGGATCTATGGACAAATTCTTAATTAAGGTTAACACTGCATTAGACCAGAGTATCTCCCTGATGTAGAGGCAGGTCTCCCAGGATTTGAAACTCGCTAGGAGATCATCAATGGGTCACATTGCTAATGCACGCTCACCTGTCCACCATGCCCTATTATCTAACATTGGCGTATCTGTTATTCCGGAATCCTTGTCGAATGGTCTGGCAGAGTGTGACTTGGACAACTCCTCTTTAGGGAATCAGTCCACGGCATCCGATCTGCTCTTGTTACCTTCCCCCAAGGTTATAGGCGAATCTAGCCCACCTAGGGAATTATGCAACAGGCAACTCCGGGAAAGACGGCAAGGGGCTATCCCTAAGAATAAGCAGGGGCTGGCCTATACATCAAAGGGGAAAAAAGAGAAACAACCTAAACGTAAGAGAGCCCTAATGGATGAAAAGGGGCAGACACCCGAGTCTACTCAGGCAATTGTTCACTCAACCAATGAGGCTCCTATGGGGGTGGTATCACAGATTGCGGGTGGAATCAGCGGCTCAGAGAGTTGGCTGGCAATGGAGGATTCCCTACTGCCCAAAATAGGTGATTTATTCAATCTCCTTCTTCGCCCTGTAGTCGACAGGTTATCTAAGATAGAACAAAAACTTAGTAAAATCGAGTCCTTGTCGCTGGAAATTGTTGATGGTATGGTCAAGGTGGCCACTCCCAAAGCTGCTTCTCCCCCGAAGGCCATGCTTTCAGGGGGGAATGCAGTTGTCACAACATCTTCTAAAGACCAGAGTCGAGTGAAGCAGGTTGCAATAGCTCCCCCAGTGAACGCTTTTGCGTTAGGTCCAATTGCATCACCTAGCCGCAGTACTCTAGCACATCTGAAAGACGGGGCTGGGGCTGGGGCTCCCAAGCGGTCTGATGATGCAGGGGGGATTAACATCGACCTGCCACCAGAAACAAGTCCATATCTGGTAGTTTTGGCTGGGGTCCCGGTTCTAAAAAAGGACGAGCATGAATCCTTCTCGTCCCTAATGAACAAGGTGACAGTCTGGCTAATTAAACACAGACCTTTACCACCATCCATCTCCAGTAAAATACTTATGGTGCGTAGGGTCTCTTGGGTGGGTCACTCAGTCAAGCACATCAGGGGGCACTGTATCCTAGTTAATTTTAAAGATCCTTGGACAGTTGGGCACATCTGCAACTGGAGACAATCCAACTCTGGTTCTTCTATAGTATCCTTACTCTTGGTCTATTTTTATCCCCCGTTCACCCGACCCATGTGTGACGGTTGGTCACTAATTCAGCAGAAGGGGAGGAGTTTGTCTAATGTGGGCCGGTGTGAACCTTCACCATCCTCTAACCAGACTCCCTGTTATAACCGGTTTAGCGGTTTGGAGTCTGTGACCCCTGTGCCCTCGCAGGCGGTCGCTCCCTCCTCGCTGCTGCTGCTCGCCTGCCTGCCTACCTGCTGCTCTGCCGCTCGCTCGCCTGCCTGAGGTCTCAGCTGCTGCCTGGCCGCTCCCTGATCGCCGAGACCTCTGCTCACCTCCCCCACGCCGCTGCCCTCCGCTTCTTCCTCGGTCTCGCCTTCTGCCCGCAGCTTGCCGCCTCTGCCCCCGCTCCTCACCGGCCCGGTCACCTTCGTGATTCCCGCCGCTGACCCGTAGCTCCGCCTCCCCTGCTTTCCCATTGGCCCTCCCGCCTCCCGCCTCCCGGCCGACCCTCCCTCACGGCCCCTACTTATGACGCCCCCTCAGGGACCGCGCAGCGGACGCGCGCAGCGGGAGCGCCGATTGAGCGCCGAAGGTGCGCCAAAGGTAAGCCCGTCTGCGCCCGTCCGCGCCTGGACCGCGCCCAGTGCCAGGACCCCTGGCCCCCACCGTCGGAAGCCGACCAGACGAATTTACGACGCCACCGAACTCATCGCACTCAACACTGGCAGGACCCCGGGTTGCTACCGAGCCACACCGAGACGCACCCACGGACCCTTCAGCTGCCACTCCTGCAAGTTCACCTGCAACCGGACCCAAGCCACACCAGCACCCACCAAGTCGAACACCAGCAGCACCCACCTGAAGTGCATCCTGCTCAACACCCGCTCCGTCCACAGACACGCCGTCGAGCTCTGGAACCTGCTCGACACCACAGCCCCAGACGTCGCCTTCCTCACGGAAACCTGGATGAACGCCTCCTCAGCGCCCGACATCGCCATCGCCATCCCGGACGGCTACAAGATCATCCGGAGAGACCGCGTCAACCAGACAGGAGGAGGCATCGCCATCATCCACAGGAACACCATCCGCATCACGACCAACACCGACGACACCCTCGCACCCGCCGAACACCTGCACTTCCAGATCCACATCAACCCCAAGACAACCCTCAGAGGCACCCTCATCTACAGACCCCCGAGACCACGCACACAATTCAGCGAAGACATCGCCGACTTCATCAGCCCGCACGCACTCCTCTCCGCTGACTACATCCTCCTCGGGGACCTCAACTTCCACCTGGAGAACAACAACGACCGCAACACCACCACCCTGCTGGACAACCTCGCCAACCTCGGACTCAAGCAACTGGTAACCACCCCCACCCACTACGCCGGACACACACTCGACCCCGTCTTCTCATCCAGCAAGGACATCGCCTTCAGCCACGCCACGGGACTCCACTGGACGGACCACAGCTGCGTCCACTTCAGCTTCAAAAGGACCACGCTCCACCATCACCAACAACAGGTCCCCCGCAGAAGCTGGAACAAGATCACAGCCTACCAGCTCGCGTCTTCCCTGAGCAAGAAGCCTCCCACCAGCACAACGAACCCCAGCCAAGCCGCCACCAACCTCACGAAATGGATCAGCGACTGCGCAGACGACCTCGCCCCTCTGAAGACCCCACCGAGCAGACCCGGCAGCAAGAAAGCCCCATGGTTTAACGACGAACTCAAGAGCTCCAAGAAGAACTGCAGAGCACTCGAGAAAACCTGGCGCAGAGACCCAACACCGGACAACATGACTGCCCTCAAGCTCGCCACCCGAAAACACCACCAACTGATCCACGCCACCAAGAAAACCGCATTCAAGGAACGACTGGACAACAACGCGCACAACAGCAAGGAACTCTTCAACATCGTGAAAGAGCTCTCCAACCCCAACGCCGGAAACAACGACATCACCCCGTCGCAAGACCTCTGCAACTCCCTCGCCTCCTACTTCCACAACAAGATCGCGGACATCCACAACAGCTTCAGCACTCAACCGACGCACGCCACGACCGAACCACCGCCCCCCACCACCACCCTCCGCGCCTGGACTCCGATCAGCACCGAAGACACCATCCGCACGATGAACTCCATCCACTCCGGATCTCCGACAGACCCCTGCCCTCACCACGTCTTCAACAAGGCCGACACTGTCATCGCACCCCACCTGCGGGACATCATCAACACCTCCTTCGACACAGCCACCTTCCCGGAGAGCTGGAAGCACGCCGAACTCAGCGCTCTACTCAAGAAACCATCAGCCGACCCCACCGACCTCAAGAACTACCGCCCCATCTCGCTGCTCCCGTTCCCGGCTAAAGTCATGGCGAAGACTGTCAACAAGCAACTGGCCACCTTCCTTGAGACAAACGGCTCCCTCGACCTCTCGCAGTCTGGCTTCCGGGCTAACCACAGCACCGAGACCGCCCTGATCGCAACTACCGATGACATCCGAGCCCTGCTCGACAACGGAGAAACGGCGGCCCTCATCCTCCTGGACCTCTCCGCGGCCTTCGACACCGTCTGCCACCATACCCTAGTACAGCGCCTCAGCAACGTCGGAATCTAGGAGAAGGCACTGGAGTGGATCATCTCCTTCCTCGCCGGAAGGACACAGAGAGTCCCCCTCCCCCCGTTCAGATCGGAGGCCACCGAAGTCATCTGCGACGTTCCTCAAGGCTCCTCGCTCAGCCCAACACTCTTCAACGTCTACATGAGCCCCCTCGCAGCCATCGCACGCCAGCACAACCTCAACATCATCACCTACGCCGACGACACCCAGCTGATCCTCTCCCTCACCAACGACCCCACCACCGCCAGAGCCAACCTGCACGAAGGGATGACAGACGTGGCCAAATGGATGACGAACAGCCGCCTGAAACTGAACTCAGACAAGACGGAAGTCCTCATCCTAGGATCCTCACCCTCCGCCTGGGACGACTCCTGGTGGCCCCCCGCCCTGGGCAGCGCACCCAAACCAACAGACCACGCACGCAACCTGGGCTTCATCCTGGACTCCTCCCTCTCCATGACCAGACAAGTCAACGCCGTCTCCTCGTCGTGCTTCAACATCCTGCGCATGCTACGCAAGATCTTCCGATGGATCCCCTCCGAGACCAGGTAGACGGTCACCCAGGCCCTCGTCACCAGCCGTCTGGACTACGGCAACTCCCTCTACGCCGGAACCACCGCCAAACTCCAGAAGAGACTCCAGCGGATCCAGAACACCTCAGCACGACTCATCCTGGACATCCCCCGCCGCAGCCACATCTCCGGACACCTGAGAGACCTGCACTGGCTCCCAGTCAACAAGAGAATCACCTTCCGGCTCCTCACCCACGCACACAAAGCCCTACACAACCAAGGCCCAGGATACCTCAACAGCCGCCTCAACTTCTACGCTCCCAAACGCCAGCTTCGATCGACCAGCCACGCCCTCGCCGCCGTCCCCCGCATCCGAAGAGCCACCACAGGAGGAAGGTCCTTTCCCTACCTGGCCGCCAAGACTTGGAACTCCCTTCCGACCCGCCTCCGCCTGACCCAGGACCACCTCCCTTCAGGAAGCAGCTCAAGACCTGGCTGTTCGAGCAGTAGCGGACCCCCCCCCCCAGCGCCTTGAGACCCTCCGGGTGAGTAGCGCGCTATATAAATGCTTTGATAAATGCTTTGATTGATTGATTGACTCCAAGCCAAATCAACGGTACCCTTTACTCCAATTGTTCCATTGAGTTCCAGTTGCATCATTCCCCCAGGCCACGTCAATCCCCAGTCATGGTATTACCTACTTTAGCCCCAATTAGACAGGGGGCCTTGTCTGACAATGATTTAATCCCTATTCCCACTGGCAATGTACTGCACTCATCCGATGACTCACCTAGGAACCTTAAAATTGTGTCGTGGAATATAGCGGGCTTGCAGAAAAAAACTATCCCTACCAGACTGGAACACCTTTATTGATGCCTATGACCTGTGCATATTCCAAGAAACATGGAGTCTAGAGCCTTTGTATAAGCCAGGTTTTAGTTGTTTCCACGTTCCAGACATTTCTTCTGGGCGCGGCCGCCCGTCCGGCGGGCTGATAATCTGGATCAAAGCTGCACTTAACTGCAAGACTGTCCATCACTCAAACATTTCACCGGACCTTATGAGACTGACCATTAAGGACCCAAAGAACAAAGTAACATTGGAACTCTTTAATATTTACATCAGAGGCTTGCAAGGGGGGTAAAATCACCAACCGTTTCCACTCTTTCGGAAATTCTTACATCTTGCCCCTCTGACTCTTTATTCTTGATTGCTGGTGATTTCAACTGCACTTTTGAACCTTTGGCAGTAAATGGTGATGCAGGAATAGGGGAAAATGATGTTAGATGGGGTATACCACTCCTGCAGATCCCGCCTGTGAAAAAATGGTCACCGATTGTTTTACAATTAAATGCACTAACGCTTGGGCATGACTTAAAAGCTGTCAATGGGCGTACCCCTTCGGACCCTTTAGGAGCCAATACATATAACAGGGTCTCCTGCCCTAGCAGAATTGATTACATTTTGGTGGACAAAAGGCTATGGAAATACTTGATTGATATGGCAGTCATTCCTTCTATCCATAGTGATCACAATCCCTTGTCTCTTTGCATGCGGGACTGTTGCATCATCTGGATCATCAGAGCAGCATCAGCCCCCATATGCTAACTAAGGCATTAATTCCCTCTAATTGCAAAAGATTTATAAAATGGCAAAGATTCTCCCTGAATGACCAGAAAATCAGTGCCTTGGATGGAATTTTAAGTAAACAGACCCCCAAACTTTTAATAGCTTGTACGAACAAGGTGGGTGCCTCCGAGGCTGGGACAATCCATACTGAAACCACTGATCTGATAGCCTCTCTCTTTACGGAGAGCATGGCCCCTAAAAAGTATTTGATGGGCAGGAAACCAGCCGATCACTGGTACAATAAAAACTGTAAGAGGAAAAAGTCTATCCTGATACTTGCCATTAAAACTCGCAACCCTTTAGAGGTACGCCTTGCAAGGCATCAGTATAGGCAAACCATATCTGTAGCAAAGAGGGAATGGGAGGAAAATCATTGGGCCAACCTGAAATTAGCCAGTCAGTCCAAAAATAGTGAACTCTTCTGGGCTTTAGTAAGACAATCAAATGGTTGTGGTTCAGACCAGCTTCCCAATCATATTACTGACAGAGAATGGTTTGATCATTTCAGCACCCTGTATGCAGGGGATGAGGTTGTTGAGGGTTATGGGCACTGTGGCTATCTATTGGACCCTATGATAGGACCATTTGTGTCTTTTGACCCTATAGAGAAGAACGAGGTGGTGGTGGCCATAAATAAAATAGTGCTCGCTAAGGCCCCGGGTCAGGATGGTATCCCAGGTGATTTGTTTCGGCTAAACCTGATCAATGGGCTACTTATTTTACACTTCTGATCAATGCACTCCTTGAGGGCTCACCGGTACCAAGTTCGTGGAAAGGGGCGGAGTTGATCCCTATTTTTAGGAAAGGGGCCAGGGAGAGCCCTGCCAACTACCGCCCTATAAGCCTTATTGACGCTGTATCAGGCGGGATTCAGGCCATGTACGAGCACAATCGACCAGGCTTTTAGGCTGATGCTACTGCACTGGAAGGTTGTAAGCATTGGTAAGGGTGGTCTTTACCTTGCTTTTATAGACCTGAAGACCGCATTCGACCTGGTTCCCCGTGAGCGCCTTTGGTCGGTAATGCGGGACATGGGGTTCCCTCTCCCCATTCTGAACTCTTAGCTCGCATGCATGAAGGGTACTATGCACGAACCAGGTGGGGTTCTCAGGCTCAACCCTGGCCCCAACCCTCTTTACGTTGTTTGTAAATGGGGAAGTTTCCTTCTTATCTGAAATTAATGCTGATGCCCCCGTCCTGGCTGGTGTTAAGGTACCAACACTACTCTTTGCGGTCGATACGCGGTTGGTTTCGAAAACTCCAGCAGGCCTTCAGAAGCTCCTTGACCGGTTCAGCTTGTTCTGCAAATTGAGGGGCCTAGTTATTAATACCACCAAAACGAAGCTCCTCTATTTTAACCCCAGCAGGGCCGCCAAATCTACTCTTACGCTCGAAGGCGAGCCCTTGGAACGTGTAAACGTTTTCGATTATCTGGGGATCAGAATTGCGGGCAATCTTAAATGGCAGCCGCACATTGAAAGGATGGCCTTAAGCCATAAACGGGTTACGGGCGTCATTGGGAGAGAACATCGAGCTTCAACCTCTAGACCCATTGCTCCTGCCCTGGAGATCTATGCTGCAAAGGCAATAGGCAGTGCTTTATATGGAGTGGAGATCTGGGGCTTTAATAATGTAGATTCCCTCGTGACATCAGAGAACAAGTTCTTTTGAGAGCTTGTCTCTCTCCCTAGGGGATCACCTAGTAAACCTCTCTTGAGCGATTTGGCCCGACGCTCAATCAAGGATTTGGCCGGCTTACGGCCCCTTTTATACTGGGGTCGCCTTTGGTGTACCCCAGAGCTATCTAGCTATGCCGATGGCCTAAAGGAAGTAATGAATCTCCAGGGATCTTATAAGATCGCCTGGTTAGTTAACATAAAAAAAACTTCTATTGGCCATCGGCCTAGCTCCTGCATGGGAGCTAGGGGCCCCGGTGTCCAAGTTGACAATCAAGAGACTATATTGGGCATGGGTTGACAATCAAGCTCATAGAGATCCCAATCAGGTCAGGTTGACTATTGACTTTCGTCAGCATAAGACAGTCCCCCGCCTTGAGCCTTACCTGGATTTTATTCAGAAACCCAGGGACAGGGCCCTCTACATTCAGTTTAGAATGGGAACTCTTCCGGTCCACGAGCGTACTCATAAGTGGAAATCTCCTAATCAAACCCCTGCCACTTGCCCATCTTGCATTGGGATAGTTGAAACCAACCACACTTGTTCTTTGTATGTAAAGCTATTCCAGACCGAGAGAAAATGGTTAAGACCTGCCTGTCGATTGCTAGGTACAAGGAACCATTCAACTGCCCTCAGAATCCTTCAAACGGAGCCAAACACTAAGTTAGCTTGTGGGGTGGCTAACAGCCTGATTCATGAAGCGAAATTGCGCCCGCAATGGCTGCGAAAATGCAATTGCGGGTGCAAAACACGGAATCGGCATTCAAGTACAAAATAGCGAATTCGCAAACACAGAATAGCGATTTAAATAGCGATTACGCTATAATAGTCGCAGACTCCGGGTAGTCGAGCATTAGCGATACGGAAATAGCGACCAACCACGGAATCTGCGAAATGAATAGCGAAACGCAATATTGTCTCAATCGGCATTCATGAAAAAAATACAATAGCGAAAAAACGCAAATTCGCACGTTTGCGCGGCGCAATTTAAGGACAACTCAAAGCAGGTGGTAACCATAAAAGCCATGATTAAGTAAAATTTGAAAAACTGTTGGCCAATCACCAACAGGTCCAGGCCTGACCAATCACACATAAGGACATTCAGCAGCAGCATTAGGCGTTCCACAATGCCAGGGATGTACATGGTGGTGAGGCGGCGAAGGCTACAGCGAGCAGCACGGAGGAGACGCATGAGGCAGGAAAGGATTTACCGGCAGCGGGTCACCTTGCTGGGCCAAACCAGAGAACAGATTTATGCTAAATACAGGCTGAATGGGGAAATGATCACCTGGCTGATACAAGAACTCGACCCCATCATGCAGCACCCAACAAGGCGAAACAATTCTGTGCCCACACATGTGCAGGTATTGTGCAGCCTGCACCTCCTGGCCTCCGGCAGTTTCCAGGGCATAGTAGCCGCTGCTGGGGGATATCCCAGCCCACCATGTCACGCTGCCTCCACACTTTTGTTGACGCCATGCTCAGCCAGCTCCACCGCCACATCACATTTCCCACGAGCCAACAGGAATTGGACCTGACAAAACTACAATTTTACAATGTCGCCCATTTTCCCCATGTCCTCGGCTGCATAGACTGTACCCACGTCGCCATCTGCCCACCAGCTGCCACGGAGTATATGTACCGCAACAGGAAGTCCTACCACTCCCTCAACATACAGATGGTCTGCAATGCCAAGACCATCATCACTGACATTGTGGCCCAGTACCCAGGGAGTACCCATGACTCCTTTATCTTCAGGCACAGCGGACTCCACACACGACTGCTCAGGGGAGAGTTTGGGGAAGGACACCTACTTGGTAAGTACACTTTGTCGACAATGTCACATTGCTATGAAGTAACTGCGCTGCACAGGCAATCAACATCTGCTCCTCTCATTCAGGTGACAGTGGCTACGCCCTACGGGAATACCTCCTGACCCCTTACCTCAACCCTGCCACACCTCAGCAACGGCGCTACAATGTTGCGCACATCCGGACAAGGAACTGTATAGAAAGGACATTTGGCCTGCTCAAGAGCAGGTTCCGTATTCTGCACAAGACAGGTGGGGCGATGTATTACAGTCCTGCAGCGTGCTGCCGCATTGTGGCTGTCTGTGCAATGCTTCATAACATTGCAACCAAGCGCCGGATACCTCTCAGGCAGTGAATCTGAGGGGGACGACCGGCCACCAGCACATGCGCACCATGCACGCGGGGAGAACCCAGCTGAAGGCCACAGATGTCGCAACCACATCACAGCGAACAATTTCTAGCCCACCCTCTTCCCCCACCCCACATATCACAATTGCATGCAAAATGTAATGATTACACAAGGCTAATGTGTGCAGCAAATAAATGTATGTGTTTCATTCACAAGAAAAAGGTTATGGTTTCAACTATTTACAAATTACAGTATTCCTGCATACTGCAGTGTGAAGGTACTTGGCAGGCTTAGCGTCAGCCTGTGCCAGTGTCCCTCAGACAGTGTCAAAGGCGCCTCCGGCGCGTAATGCCCAGGCGCCTGTGAGGCTCATCCTCATCCTGGGCACCTGTACCAGGCGTTGCCCTGGTGCTGCGCCTAGGTGGCGGGACCTGCGTGGCAGATTGGCTGCTCACGCTGGAGGCACCCTCACTGGCATCGTCTCCCCCTACAGTGGCCGGTAGCACAGGTGTGTGAAGTGCCGTCACGGCGGTGGTTAGGTGCTCCAGGACCCTGGTTATGTCCTCGCAGCACTGGACCAGTTGGTGCTGCTGGGTGAGAGAGCGCCGCGACAACTGGGTGGTGGCATTTGCTGCCACATAATTTGACCTACTATAGGACGACAGCCGGCTCATTAGCTGGTGGTGGCGCCTGCTTGCTACACTGCGGTGCTTGATGAGCGCAGCAGTGTTCTCCTCCATGGCTGCAGTCATGCGGCCCATGGCCGCCGTCATGCGGTCCATCCTGTCTCCAACTCCCGCCACATTGCGGCCAATTTTGTGCAGCTGGAGCTGGATGGCTCCTTGCTGCTGCGACTGGCGCTGGTGGATTCTGAGCATGCGCCGCTCGACGCTCATACAGGCATGGAGATGCCCATTGCCCCTCCTGCTGATCGGCCGCTGTGTTGCAGCTGTCGCAGGCCCAGATCTCGTTGCACGAGCTGCAGGTGGTGTCGCAGCAGGTGTTGCTGGTGCGGCAGGAACTGGAGGCACATTGGTGGGGTGCCTGGCTCTGGCTGCCGGTGGGCCGGCAGATGCAGGAGCAGGTACGGTGGGGGGCCTGGCCTTGGCAGCCGGTGGGCCGGCAGATGCAGGAGCAGGTACGGTGGGGGGCCTGGCCTTGGCTGCGGGTGGTGCGGCAGATCCAGATGCAGCTACGGTGGGGGGCCTGGCCTTGGCTGCCGGTGGGATGCTAGATGCAGGGGCCACAACGGTGGGGGGCCTGGCTGCTGGTGTTGGTGCAGCGGCAGATGCAGGAGCAGGTACGGTGGGGGGCCTGGCTGCTGGTGTTGGTGCAGCGGCAGGGGCTGGTGCCTGGGTTTCGGGTTGTGAATCCTCCTCCTGGGCCTCCTCATCAATCTGCAGCCTCTCGCTGTCACTGCTATCTGCGCCACCTGTGAGGGTAAGTGGATACTCATTAGTTGCATGTGACTGTCAGACGTGCAGATGTTACATGCATGCTGGGTGACATTCCCTGGATGGCTGTGGATTTGCGTACTTTGGAACCTTTCTGGCTGCATTGTGGTACTACTACATTGTTGACATACTACATCTCCCACAATGCTTCAGGGCATTTCCTGATGCACAACATAGGCATGACTAAGGGCCAATGAGTGAGCCTATTTGGTCAGGGACGGTCATAGGGGACAGGGTCGCAGTCGCATGCCACTTACCTTGGGTGTCTTGGGTGGGGCGGGAGGAGTCCAGAGGGGTCACGCCAACGCACGCCTCCCTCTCCAAGGTGTTCTCAACCTGCTCCTCCAGGGGTGTGTTGGGTGGGACTGTCGGTCCGCCACCTCCAGTGCCCGATGCCTCACCAAGGCGCTCCGCCACCCTCTCCTTGGCACGACCTCGGAGGTCATACCAGCGCTTCTTTAGCTCCTCCAATGACCTATCGGCCACACCCACCGAGTTTATGCTGGAGGCTATTCCCAGCCAGATCCTCCGCTTGTCCTGCTCTGGGACCTTCCTGGAGTTGAGGCCGAACAGCCTGTCATGGTTGGCCACCACCCCTTCAATTAGGTTCTCGAGCTCCTGCTCTGAGAACTTGAGCTTTCGCTTTCGTCCTGCGCTGTTGCTGGGGCCAGGGACAGGTTCCTCAGACATGGCGGTCGCTATTTCAGGCGTTCCTGGAGTCGCTATCACTGGTTAGGCGTCTGCTTTCCGACGTGCTCACTCGTAGGATAGCGTCACTGTGGTGTTTGGGGGTGGGAACTGCCTGCTTCCTGGATGTGATGTCATCACGGTGCTCGGAATGCGTCTTCCCGTTTTCCCGATCGCGCGAGAATGCGAGTCGCATTCCCGATCGCACGGGATTGCGAGTCGCATTCCCGATCGCACGGGATTGCGAGTCGCATTCCCGATCGCACGGGATTGCGAGTCGCAATCCCGATCGCAGGTAGCCGGGTATAGCGATTTTTCTGCGTTTTTAGTTGGTCGCTAACGGCTTTAGCGCCCGTGTGCGAGTCGCTATTTTTTCCCCGAAAAGTACATGAATGCCGTTTTGCGTTTCCTCTATAGCGAGTCGCTATAAATCGCTATTAGGGACACGCAAAACGGCCCGTACATGAATCAGGCTGTAAATACCTAAGCTGGGCCTGGCTGATAAGATCGAAAGCCATATGATGATTCTATTTTGATATTCCACGGCAAAGATGTTACTGGTTTTAGACATTTATTTATCTTTCTAACCAATATATTTTAATGATATCTGTTTTACAGAAAAACTCCTCAAAGCTGATTCATGGTTTAATATCCCTTTTAATTATTGCACTGTATAATTGATTGTTAGTTTTAAACTTTTCTCATTGTAGAAAGGACATGTATTTTTATATGTGATGCGCTTTTTAAGATATTTTATATCGAAATAAAGCTTTGTTCAAACCCAAACCATTTCTCAAAGAACTAGAAAATAGGTGATGTCTCTTCAAGAATTTCAGTTTGAGACGACATGTATACCAAAGGTGAAGAACCATCAATCAGACTGCTGTTCACGTCTTAGGGCCCGATTCTGATGCGGTTTGGAAAGCTAGCCGATTGAATGGGTTTGGGAATGGTTTCCGACCGAATCGGATCGGCAGAGTCCAACCGACCGAGTATGATGCATCGAGATGCTTCCAGATACGATTTGGTTGGACACCCATTGACTTCAATAGTAGCCTTTGTTCCAATCGAATGCATAGGCTCCCATTGAAGAAAGGAGTGGCTCAGGAAAGTCGGGCACCCTGTGGTGTGCATGGCTGGTAAAGGTGGACACATGGGTACCCCCACGGGCCGATTGCAATGGCTCCAGGTGCAGGGGGCACACTACAGGCCCACAAAGTCTGATTCTGACTGCTGATACGAGTCGGATGGCACGATTCGGAAAGGCTGGCCAAATCCTGCATAGTACTTGGTCGTTCAGAAATGCGGCCCGTAGAGATGTCCGATTCTGCTCCATGCGGCTCGGTCATTCCAAATGCTGTCGGGTTCGGATTGGGATATTTCTAACGTCGAACTCGCATTGTACTCGGTCGGTCGGAAACCTTTCCAAGTCGGGCGGAAAGACACGTTCCTGATCCAATTTGGATGGAGCAAATGCCGTGAGGAGGCCTTCCTAACCGCATCGGAATCAGGCCCTTAAAGTTGAGAAGTATTATGCAGATGACATGGAAAAGACTGAGGAAGATTATTTTAATGTATGTTTAATCAGAGATAGTATTTCATAAGAAGAAAAGTGGTTGAAGTAAATTGGCAAAGATGCAGTGCTGCAGGAGGTTTTCAAGTGTATGAAGGTTGGTAGTAAGTATGTGGCCAAGCTTCAAGAGCATTTAAAAGATTTTTTGTCAGTTAGATATGAACTTTTGCAGCAAAGTGATTTTTGTTATGTGGTACAAGATTGATGTTGTCTGATAATTTTAGAGCAAATTTAATTGACTTTGGTGATGAAAGTAACCT
The DNA here is from genome assembly GCF_964261635.1 of Lissotriton helveticus. Taxonomy (NCBI): domain Eukaryota; kingdom Metazoa; phylum Chordata; class Amphibia; order Caudata; family Salamandridae; genus Lissotriton; species Lissotriton helveticus. The sequence goes on from NC_136059.1 coordinate 1,713,684,929, forward strand.
GGTTGCTTTAAAGACTAAAGAAAAACTCAGGTGTATATAGTGGTGGCTAGGGGTGGATCTCCAAGTTGTAGGAGAATGTGTGGAATGCACAAATAGCAACAAAATAATCACATAATTCAGAGTGCATCCCATGAAGAAATTACCTTATGAGCCTTTGGTTGATGTAATTCTGGATATCTTAGGACGCATTCGGATATCTAGTGTAGATAAATATGCCAAAGATATGTATTCACAGTAGCCTGAAGTTGCCTGTACCAATACCATTCTAAGAGAACTGTGCTATGCCACCCTGAAATGATGGCATGGTGGAAGTTTTACTGACGTGTTGAAAGAATCAAGAGAGCTGTGTAGAGTACATTTTTTGCTTTCAACAAAACAAAACACACACATTACCATAGAACCTCCCGGCACTGAAGAGAAATACTTAAAAAGTCAATTTGAGTTGTGTTGGCTATAAGCCTTTTGCCTTTGAGAAAGAAAGAAAAAAAAAAGAAAGAAAGAAAGAAAAGGCAAGAGAAGGAAATAAGGATTAAAGAAGGAGGCAAGAGAAATAAGAATTAAAGAAGGCAAGAGAAATAAAGAAAAATGGAAACTAGAAAAACAAAGAGAATAGGAAAGGGAAACCAAGAAAGCAAGAAAGAAAGCAAGAAAAAAAGAAAAAGAAGGAACACATTAATGAAAGCAGGCAAGAATGAGAGAAGGCAAGATTGAAAGAAGCCAAGAAAGAAGCCAAGAAAGAAGCCAAGAAAGAAAGAACAAAGAAGGAACAAAAAGAAAGAAGGCACAAGAAAGAGAGAGGGAAAGAAAGAGAAGGGAAAGAAAAAAAGAAAGAGAGAGAGAGAAAGAAAGAAAGTAAGAAAGAAAGAAGAAAGAATCAATGAAAGAAAACAAAAATGAAAGAACGAATGTCATAAGTCATAAAAAATAACTTTATTTAGTTTTTACAAACCATAAAGCATATAAAACACATTTCATTTAAAAAACTTTTTCAGTTCTTAAAATTCCACTTAATTCCTTTGTGGCACCAAACCTTCAATCTTAGCCCCCATTTATAAGTAAGCTTTCTACCACTATCATAAATTGTATCCCCCTGCATATTAAGATGTTTGATGTGGCACCCAGCCAACTTGTCGCCGCCTGTCTGCAGGTACGGATATTTAAATCATTAAAAACTGTTCTCAGCAACTTCCTTCTTTCTAATTTCACAGTTTTACAGACACACAGCAAGTGGCTCAGTGTTTCAGTGTGATAGCCACATAAACGACATGCCTTTGTTTGGTGCTTGTTTTTCCAAGTTGGCGCCAAGTCTAATGAACTAAGATCTACGAATCTGTATGCCATGAATCTCCTTTTTAAAGACAATCGGAAATGAGCTGCTAGATAGGGTTGTGGGCTTAGCCATGTGTAAGAATTTATTATGACCCATGCGTGGCGGCGTCTAAGCAATCCCCTTTTGTCCTCCACGAAGGATAATGCTTTTGCTTTGTTATTGCATGCTTTTTTAAATGTGGACTTTTCCATCTTGCTGTTCCAAAGCCCATTTATCTCTAATGCATCCAGTGCTAGCCGCAGTTGGGCCCCCCACGTATTTGGGGTTCTTTGCTCCATTTGTTGTTTTATTTCCAACCAGCATAAGTTGTTTAAAGTACCCAACTCTGCTGCTCTGAGTTTCCAGCAGAGATTTACCATGGTTGCCTTCCTTTGGAATTCCTGGTTCTGTAATTCGAATTCCAAACGGATTTGTGCAGGCGATGAACCTTTAAAGAGGTTAAATACCGTTTTATAAACCTTGGTTTGTAATTTGTTTAAGATGTTACATTCTTGGCCAAGCCAGGTTTCCAGACCGTAGGACAAGGTTGGTAGCAATTGGGCTGCCATGATTTTTAGGAGATGCCCGTGTGAAGGGCTTTCCAGTTTCTTCGATAATTGCTTATAGGCAAATATTAAAGATTGGGCTTTTCCTGTGACCTCCTTTTTCTGCTCCACCGTTGACAGATTTCTTGTCATTTTGATGCCCAAGTATTTATATACTCTTGTTTCCTCTATTTGACAGTTCTTTGCATACCATTTATAGTTTCCTTGTCTGGGGCCCGCTAGTCTTACCACCTTGGTTTTTGATTTATTCAATTCTAAACCTTGAGCATCCAGGTAGTCTATAAGTTTGTTTATTGTCCTTTGCAGCCCTATCGGAGTTTGACTTACAAGGACAATATCGTCTGCGTACTGTAAGTATTGAACCGGCTCCTTTGCCAAAATCGGAGGGTGTCCATTTATCTGTTCTAAATGACTGTTCAAGTCTGCTAAGTATAAATTGAATAAGCATGGCGAAAGGACGCAGCCCTGTTTTAGTCCGTTTGTTATATTTATTTTTGAAGAGACTCTTTGTCCGTCCCCAAGTTTAACAGTGGCCCATGTTTCACTGTATAGCGATTGTATTGCATTTATCAGTGACTGTGGCAATCCCCACGCTTTAAGTTTCTTCCACAAACGGTCCCGCGGCACTCTATCGAATGCCGCTTTTAGATCGATGAAGCAAGCCACTAATACTCCCTTTTTCCTTTCAGCTTTTTCCGTAAGAATTGTCAAGGCTGTTAGGTTAGTAATAGTGCCCATACCCCGTCTAAAGCCTGTTTGGAATTTTGGGATGATGTTATTTTCATCTGTCCACTCTTGTAGATGTTCCAGAATACATGAGGCATAGAGTTTGGCCTCTACGTCGATCAGGGCAATCAACCTGTAATTCCCAGGATCTGTTCTGGTGCCGCTCTTATAAATTGGGTGGAACAGGTTACCGCTCCAGGACTGTGGGATCTTTTTATCTCGATAAACCTGGTTAAAAAGAGGTGTTAGATATTTTGCCCAAACGTCCGGGTCTCGTTTGAAAGGGGCGTTAGGTAGCCCGTTTGGGCCCGCTGCTCCTTCCGATTTCAGATTTTTTATCAATGTTTTTATGCTTTTAACGGTTGTCAGAGTTTGATCATCTGCTTCCCAGCTAGACTGGATTTTTTCACTTTCGATAGTTGTACTGGTTGTCTCGGGGTGCGTTTCTTTTTCCTTTACATTCAGTGACCTTACTGCATCCGCCTCTTCTATTCCTAGTTTGGGGTTGTACAAATTCTCAATGTATTCTAACCAGGTGTTTTCACTTATTCCGATATTGTTTTGCTTTCCAAATCCTTTCATTAATTTATTGATTATGCCCCAAAATTCTTTACTGTTTGGTAATTTACTTGCCCACAGCAGATCTTCCCATAACTTTTCTCTGTATTTCCTTTTTTCCACTCTACATTCCACCTTATAGTCTTTTCTCATTTTTTGAATCCTTCCACTGTCTGTTTTTTTCCCCATTTTAGTTGCTTGCGCTTTTTGTCTTACCTCTTTGGCAATATTTCTTTTTTTGATTCTCAGCTGTGTTGTATACCATGGCTCTTTTATAGCCCCGTGATTGCCTTTGCTTATTGGTTTTGCCGGAAATTTATCCAGGAGTGCTTCACATAAATTTTCCCAGTTACTTAATAATAATTGTCCTGCCAGCTCCTCAGCGTTCGCTATGTGTTCGTTCACCATGTTCATTATGTCTTCCATGATGTTTCCTCTTCATTTAAGCTTCCGTAAATTATATATTTCAGGCCATGCAGCTAATGATGCTACATACTCCTTTTGCTTAATGTTTAAGTATAATACTGTCTCCTGTGGGAAATGATCGCTCTCAGGTCGTATTGAGATGTGGAAATTGTCAACCCGGGGCGTTAACTCTTTACTAATTATCGTGTAATCAATAATTGATTTTTTTTTTCCACAGGAAAAGGTAATACCGGCCGGTTGATCTCCCTTCATGTTTCCATTTAGGATGACTAGGCCTAGTTTATTCAGCTCGTTTCGTATATTTTGGTTTTTTTTCTTATTCTTAATCGTCTTTCCTCCTGTTAGAATATAGTTAAAATCCCCTGATATAATCATATCGTGATATTGATGTGTGACTTGTAGTATTTTTATTAAGTCTATTAAGGATGACAATTTCTCCTCTTTTTTGTTCTTTGCCGGATGAACATATATATTGAGAATTATTAGCTTATCTCCCCCGCCTTCTCCTTGTGCGGGGAGGTTTTCTTCAACTTTTACTATTTGGATCCAGTTTTCTCCGGAATCCATTTCCTCCGTTTTCCAGTCGTTGTCTATTGCAATGTATGTGGACAACCCCCCTCTTGGATGCCCATACTTGGAGGTTTTTTCCGCCATTATGTGAAATTCTTCGTAGCCTTCCAAATGCTTTGGAGAAGTGTTCCAAGTCTCTTGTAAGAGTATTACTTTGAAGTTACTTAAATAGGTAAGGGTTTCTTGGTCTTGTTGCATTTCGTTAAAACCGTGAACGTTCCAGGAGCAGATCATCATCTTTTTCTCATTTTGAATTACCGCCTTATTGTTTTGTTCTCCCCTTGCTGTGCTGTATTCTTGAAAGAACGAATGAATGAAAGCAGAAAAGAGAAAGAAGGAAGAAAGAAAGAAGGAAAGAATGAAGGAAAGGAAGGGAGAAGGACGTAAAGTAATTAGGAAATAAATAAGGAACAAAAGAAAGAAGAACGATAAGAAAAAAGTAAAAAGCGAATAACTTAATACAGGACAGTTTCAAATTGATACAATATGGTGCGCAGTGAAATAGAAACAGTCCAAAAAACAGAAGATTCCAAAAGGAATTTACAACAGCATTGATAGGATAAAGATGCGATGTACTTTGTTTTCACTTCAGAGGCATTCTGCTATATTATCAGGCTCTAAACAAAAAGGCAACACTAAATTAATTATAAAATAAAACCAAAAAAACCCTGGCACTTAAGGGAACTAGCTTGTGTGTGGATGTGCTCCGTATGAGAGTCAATTAAAGAGAAGTAAACCAGTGGCTTATGTAATCTGAACCACCACCCCATGCCATATGCTGTTGTTGGTAGAAGCAATATGTGAATGATACAACAGACCAATGGATGAAGAGAGCTGGCTTAAAGTCCCTACATTTAAGTGTATTATACATATTTTGGTGAAATCTAAAGGTCTTGGCTAACCCCAGACCTAGAAATTGGTATTACCCCATTGTGATTGCTTTCAAAGAAGAAAGCTAAAAGCTTGACATGTCCATCATGGGTAAACACAAATATGGTGAATAGAATGAGTAATGAAAGTGGTAAGAATGGATGAAGAGATGTTGAAAAGAAATGATGAAAGAGAGAAGAGAAATAGTTGATGCTTGCCAAACAACCAAGAAGATTCTGATAAAGGTGGGTGACACAGTAAAAGTCAAAAACCCATAAAAATGGAATGTACAATCTAAATTGTTGTCTTTGATGAAGGCTATCAAGGTTTTTAAAAATGCTGTTGAAACAGAGGATTGAAGTGTAGGAAAATCATCCTTTTTGCCCTGATCACGCCCATTTTATGACTGACTGGTGGTTACTGACTCTAAAGGTGCCCTAGGCTCTAATAACCAGATCCGGCCAGGGCTTTGTCCTAAAAAAGTATATGGTCATTGGTGTAATTACAATTGGCTAGGCCAACCTACCTGTAATTCTGCAAATTAGTATATGGTAGGGCATGTAGGTTTAGAAACCCCAGTGGACTTAATGCACTTATGTGAGCACTGCTGCAGTGTCTGATGTCATTTTAAAGCCAGCCCTGTCTTGCACTCTGGTTTTAAAATAAATCTGTGTCCAAATTCGACTTTGTGATAAAAAGTGCTTCCAAAGTAAAATAAAATACCTTTTATTTACATATAAGTCACCCTTAAGGTCTGCCTTAGATGCCCCAAGAGTAGGGTGCCTTGTTATAAAAAGCAGGGACATTATAAATTATGTTTTATATGCCCTGTGGAAGGAAAAACGGCCCAAGTCGTTTTTTCCCATTGTAGTGCCGCTAGCTGCATAGGCTACATGGGAAGTCTAACATTTCACAGGAGCTAGCTAGCAACACAATTCAATGAATTGAATGTATCAAAATAATAGTTACAATAAATCCAACACCTTACCAAAGTCAGATTTATTATAACTATTGCAGGAAAGTAGTTCCGAAACCTGCTATCCGGTAGTTACCGAAAACTGGAGCGGCCTGTCCTGATTTGCCAGCTTCTGACAGCATGAACCAAGATGCTCCCAGATTAGGCCTGGGGCTGAAATAATACAGCTTCTTGGAAGGAGGAAATATGCATCCCAGAGAAGCCAGTCACAGGAAGAGGGCTGGGAGATAAACTGGTCTTCAAAGGTAGCAGCAGAGATGTCACAGGACCCAGGCTAGCCCTCACTACCTTGTTCCCCACTCAGATGGGAGCCCCTCAAATTAGGTTAGAGACGGACTGGAAGGGAAGTGCAGGGACAGTTAGCCACACCTGTGGGTTGGGTTAGCCTGACGTGCACTCCAAGGAGAGATTTTCTCAATTTTGATTTTGGAAGAAATGTGCATTCTGGGACAGATGTATGCCACACTTCCCAGGACCTTGTCATGGCAGAGGGTGGCAACTTGAACCCCATTGGTTGGTGTGTTTCTCCATCTTGCCAACCCAGAATGGGGAATAAAATATAAGGGAGCTACAAGAGCACCTCAGATCCCTGCTTGAAACATCTGGAGAAGAAGGGCAGCCTGCTGGACCCTTGGACTGCACAACAGGGGACTGCAGTCAGAATGACTGCACCTGCTGCACTTTAAAGACTCCACACAAGAAAGACTTTGCTGTCTTCTAGGATGAGAAGTGGACTCCCTGAGAAATAACAGGTAGAGAAAAGTACTGAAAGAAGCCACCTAAAACATCCACTAAAAGGGCAACTCCAGCTGACCAGCTTCACCTAGATTTTCCTGGATTGGTTGATGTATTGGGGAAGTTGGAGTCCCAGACCCTCAAGAGGCAAATCAGTGCTTCTGAACTTTTGGCTGGTGCTGTCGACTGTTTTGACCATCAAGAAACTTTTCGGAAGAAGCTCTGAAAGTTTTGGAACTTTTAGCCAACTTTTGTGAAAAAGCTCAAGAAGAAGTCCAGCATCGATGATGAGAGATAAAAAAAGGGTACGTTGAACCGCAACTCGGCCTGACCGTGCAGGTTTGCCCCCCTGAAAGCTCAGGAGCTCTGTGCTATCAATGATGAAGAGAAAGACCTCCAGGATTCACCGAGGCATCACGCTGCAACAGGCTAGCTTTGTTGAACCAAATTCTGGATCAGAGGACCCCATTGCTCGATGTTGAGAAAAAAAACTCCAACAAGTGACTAAGTCAGAAAGTAAAAACTTGACTGGGCCCAACCACTCATTGTATCCAACCCACACCTTTTTTTATTTAACATTTTAAAATTCAAATATCTGTTTCCCTACATTGAAGTTTTTGTTGTTTTACTGTCCTTTTATAGGTGAAAATATTTTCTAATTTTATAAATTGTTGTTGGACTTTAATTATGTTACATATTCAACTTATTTATTGTTTTGGTGATATTAAATGTTTTACACACCTGTCTCCGTAAATACGCCTGACTGCTCATCAGCCAAGTTCCCTAGGATTCCTACTAATAAACCACCTTCCAATAAAGAGAATCTGTAATTTGAATAAGATGGCAAAACTGCCCTTCAAGACAGGTTTTAATGAGAGTGGGAGTGAGAATGGTGGTGCTGGAAAAACTAAAGTATCTAATGATTTGAGGAGTGACAGGTGTGTGATTTCATACCCTTTCAGTGTGGTTGTATAGAGCCTCATTCGTGGTGTCCTATTCGTATATTGAAGTGAAATTAGATAATGTACCATGGATGTTAATGTTCTAAACACCGAACAATGTAAGTAGTTCTCTAGGTTTAGTTGTATTTTCTCTAAATGTTGTTGCTGATTGGTTCTCCTTCATTTAAAGGGAGAGAAATGTGTGTTTTCTTCCGCCATGAAATGTTAGCTGGGTTCTCCTGAGAATGTATAATGGATTGCTTGGATAGTACTGTTTTACATGTACACATGGACTGGAGGAAGAAGCAGCACACAGAGGTGTTTAAGGTGTGTTATTACCATCCTAAAAAAAAGTACCTACATTTACCTGCCTTGGATTGATTCAACTTTGTTGCACATTGGCAGAAATCATCAAACAAGCCTCACTCCCTTCATCTCCGAGCACAATCACTCTTCCATTCATTCATTCTCTTTCTCTCTCCTCCCTGTCTGATCGCAATCTCCCTACCTTCCTCCTCTCTCCCTCTCTTGAAGCATCCCCGTGCCTGCTACAAATAACCAGGAGTAGATGGGGAAAGTGGCAGAGACACCAGGAGCCCCGCCTGCCCTAAAATTGGGTCTCTACAGGCTCCTACAGAGAAATGCCCAGTGAAATAAAAGGCCTGTTCGGCCCTGGGTGTATCACCATGCAAGGAATATGTGATGGGCCGTTTTTCTCCTTCGGATACATTGCTGAGCAGGGTCGCTGTTGCCAACAAGTCACCCATCAGTATGGAAACACCGTGTGGTATATAACGAGTAGAAGAATTCTCGTTATATGTTGCAACAAAAGTCTGTGAAAGGTCACAGCGTCCAACAAGAGAAATGCTTCCACACATGACCTTGAGCGTTTAAGTTATTCTGCAGAGACTTACATTTTAAATGAGAGAGGAAGGGATTCTGACACTTATAACACACTGTGCAAATTAAATACTCATTTTAAAGCAGTGTGAGCATTAAGCACCATTTTATGTTTAATTCATGGAGCAGATTTGTTCCCTCACTCCATATTCATTCTTCTTAATGTCGGATGTTCTATTTTATATTCTGAAGCTTTGGGTGACGCTTAAAATAGAAAATTGAATTTTTATTTGTTCCTGTCTTAAGACAAAGCAGCACATTATGTTGTCACCAATCAATTTATAGCACTATGAAGCATTATTTCATGGACTAAGTTGAACAGTTATGTGTCAGTTTGTGAATGGCACCCAGCAGTACGCATTGAATTCAGACGAGAAGGCCCGCCAAGGCAGACGTGTCCGATAATTTGAGAATGGCAAAACATTATGGCCACGGTGAATAGGAGAAGACTGGGTCTCCAGAGTTCAAGCTCTGATTAAGTACGCAGTTCCACCATCTTTGCGTCTTTTGGGGCAGATTTACAAGCATGCGTCACGTTGCGACTTATTTACAAAGTGACGCATCTAGGGTGATGCGTCACGTTGTAAAGCCCTGTGCCACATTAAACCTGCGTCAGGTTTAATGTATGCAGGGTGGGCGTTCCGTCAGAAAAAGCCTCGTAAAAGTGACGCAGTGAAATCCACATGATTTCACAGAGTCACTTTTTAGAGGCCGCTGCAACAAAACCTTACGCCTGTTTGAAGCAGATGTAAGGAGTGACACAGCACGTTAGATATGGGCTGTCCCTGAACATTGCTGGAGTTGGGTCACGCTTGCGACATGACTCCAGCAATGTGCCGCCCTTACGCCATCAGATGCGACATGCATCTGTCTATTCCTGCGCCAAGTTTGGCCGCATTGTTAATGTGACGCATCCGTGGTCGAGCAAGGGTAGAATTGCGTGTCACACCGGTACTGAAATGCAGGGATGCGCCAGTCCTTGTAAATCTGCCCCTTACTTTCAGTGTAATTTGATTACATAGATTTCTTCAGTCATGGGGTCCTCAGATTCTGAGGAGGGGCATACTACAGATGTTCTAATCGGCCTGATTTTTTAGTTTGAGAGATTTTTGGGTAAGACTTGCTAAACCCCTCTCTAACTTTAACTTTTTAAAAAGTGCCCTGCAGTCACAGCAACTTCATGAGTTTCCAAACATATGATAGATGAATTGCAGTCTGCAGAGCTCACTGAAGGAACATCTCTTGATCGTCAAAAATGTTTTCTAGTACCAAGAAATCTACGTTGTTTGAGAAGTATATGCGAAAGTCTTTTCAGTTCAATATTCAGTTTCCATTGTTTACATAACTTGGTTTGGTCTCAAAGGGAGCTCGATTTTGATTTTCAAATATGCAGGCCTAACTATAGAGTCAGGAGTAAATGTCAAAGACAGGCTAACTCCAGAAGTTAGTTTATGATTTGTGGAAAGATACCAAAAGGATCTTGAAGCCACATAATCCAAATTGTCAAAAGCCAATTTCACGGATGAAATGTGGACCCGAATCACAGAAAAGGTAGGGGGACATATTATCAAGGACGGGTGATACATTATCGCCGCTTTTATCGGCAGGAAACTGCCGATAAAACGGCGATAATGGCCTTGATAATGTATCGCCCGTCCTTGATAATATGCCCCAGTAAATCTTCACCCATTATAGAGCTCCTAGGAAAAAATTCACCACTTTTTGGAAATCTCAAACGTTACCAGTAGTGCGCCTGAAAAGTAATGGGATCGTCATGTGACATATTCCCAGTGCTCCTTTTATTTCCCAGTGCGGAAATGTACAATTCCAAACTGGGAAAATTCAGCTTAATGTGAAAATGCCCATTTTATTTTTTCATTTTAATTCTTGTCTCCAGATTTTTTCCAGTAGAATAAACATTTCTACCATACCACCACTTTCAGAGTCTGGTCAAGTTCTGTTAGCACACAGGGGTTACAAAGCTGCAACCGTGGGGGTTAAGTCTTTTACTACTGAGGTTGGGTGTTTGAGCTACTATGACCCCTAATAACAGAACACCAAGTACATCCCTGTAGCACTTAGCGTTCTGGGCAGTGAGGCGAGCAGCCTGAGCTTTACGCAAAGAGATAGTATCATGGTCGAACTGGGATGGGCTCAAGCTGAAAAATACAAATGGTGTCCATTAGTGAATTTGATAGCTAGAATTTGCCCATGTTTTCAAACTGGGACAGTTTTGAACATACATGTAAAGATATGCTGTATAAGTGGTTTGCAGGTATAGAAGAGTGTATAGAAGAGTGTATGCATTTATGTTTGCTGCAGACAATGTTTGTTTTAATATCAGGGAAATCAACAGTAAAACGTGTCCCAACAGGTCATAACACAGGCACACAAACAGACAAAAAACAGCCCACTTACTATCCTTTCAGACCAACTCTACAGGCACTGCCTGATTGCCCTATAGGCAAGTCTGACCCAGACTTTATGGGGTTCGAGACTCAGAACTCAGCACACAAAACAATATCTCTTAATAACGACTGTCTCGCCAAATTCTTTTACTCATAACAAAAAAGTACTTTGTTGTATTTTTTACTCAACACGACCCAAAAAGAACAGGAGCAAGGAACACAGGACTTAACCATGGTGCTAGAAGAAAGGCATATAAATGATATGTGCATTGAAATTCATAGCAAAAGGCTCACAGGGGCCATACCCTTTTCATTTGCACCTGAAATTATGTCTCTCATATAGCTTAATCCTTTCCCCTTCACTTGGGTTGTCTTAGTGGAATCATTATGGGGAAAATGAAAGTAATTTCATTGGCTCCCACCTTAGATGGCTTCCTGCAGAGGGCAGTAGTGGTCATAAATAAAGAGACTGAAATGGCTGAGAGGTGTTTATTTTTGTCTTACCTCACAGCCATATACACTCCACGGAGGTCATTCGGTTCCCACACCAGCTTCAACAAGTTGTTGCTGACTCTATCTGCACAGAACTTGGTGTTCTCCTGCCCCCTTGATATACCTCTGTGAAAGAATTGTTGTTTTATAGATTTTCATTTTTGATTTGTGTTTTTGGATCATTAGAGCAGTTATTTAGCTTGGCTACACATTCCAGAACTGGGCCGAATTTTTCTGACCGACATTTTTAAAATTGTCGGATGTGTTGCAGTGATGATGTAATATTTCAGGAACAGTTAAACCTTTATACTTCATGTTGCTGTCAAAACATAAGTTTTTGGGTCAAGTAGTCATTAAGAGACAGAAAATAACTCCTCACAGCAACCCTTCTGCCATTATCCAAAATGGCAACTATAATAAAGGAAAAAGAGAAATGTATTGAATTGAAACAAATATAATGTTTTGAACATTTGAGAAGAGCATATCGACAGGGACATATTTTATTAGCACAGGTTTTGCAAGTACATTTAAGTGTAAGTTCTGCGTTTAGAGGCTTTAGAAATTTTGTAGGTTTTAGCACCCCATCAATATCTTCTCAACCAAATTCACAAAGATCTTTCTTTATATATGCATGACCCCAATAATTTACACATCTTCTGATTAAGTATAATGATCTTTTAATGTGTCCACAGATATAATATGACGTCGGTGGAAGGTAACTTAGCCTGACTGATCTCTTGAACTCACTGTACCGAAGATCATCAAATGTTTGACAGTCGGAACTCATTTTCCACACATGCACAAGGTATTTTCCTACATCTTTAAAGTCAATTTCTGCTTCTGTCTCAGCAAATCCTTTCAGAAACTTCACAGGTTCAGCAGTTAAAGCTTCAAGTTTTAGTGTCATCACCCATAAGAATATGCGCCTTGATAAGTAAGCTTCAAAGTAAACGGACTGCGGGACGAATTCCTAGCAGGACTTCAAGTTAATACTCAAAAACACGGCGTATGCAACCGATTATTGAAGACGTTTTCGTCAAACAAGGTTGGCACAAGATCCACCTAAACAATAAATGAAAATGGGACTGGTGGCGTAATACTAATTCTGACGGCTTATTTGGCGGTTGATGACCCTCAACAATAAATATTTCCCTTGGTGCCCTCCGCTGACTTTTAATATCCTGTGACGTGAGCCAAAATAATTAATCTCCATTGAAGTGACACCTCTAACTTCAGTTACACTGTGCCCTCATGCCCTGATGACAATCCAGTGAATCATCGCAGGGATTAGAAACGCGTCGGCCATTTCATCTGTCTTTTCCACATAGGGTAATTGTTAATTCTTATTCTCCGGTGAGGGTGGGCAATCCATGATGCAACCCTCGGAGAAGCAACTTTTCCCATGTGGTTACAGTTCCTTTTCAAAAAACGCCTATTGATAGGAAAATGGGGAACTGAAAATAATTGTTTATCGCTGGTTTAATTTCAAGCACTTTGTACATTAACCACTGTTTTTGTAAATATTGCTGCACTGTTTTGTGAATCTATTCACATTTTTTATGTATGCAAATCACAAGCTTTGTACCTAATATGTATCGCATCTCAGGCATGAAGTGAATGTCCACGATAAATATGTTTGAATGAATTATGAAAGAAATGTAATTTACACATCATAAGCATATGAACCTAGCGGTCATTGTTTTTCTCCGCCAAAAATAAATAGCGGTAAAATTGACAACCAGGTACCCTTTCTTGTTTGTACTATTGATAAGAACACTGGGCATCTCTGGCTCAAGTTTCTTGTACAGAATATGAAGCGGGATTATGTCTCCTTTCTCCCCTGCTCCATAACATATCCATAACTCTAACAAACCTTGACTAATGAACATTGCAACGAATCTAAGTAGCACAACAATAACATCTGTGTCATTTGACAGTACAATGACAAGATTGGAACCATTTCAAACAGCCCAGTCAACATGTGCCACAGCACGTAATTCATCTTCCTCCAATTTGCTGTTGTTGAAAAATATGGCTTTTAACTTTTGAATATATCTCTTCAGACACCAACGCCTCATTGAGTATCATTCTACTTACAATAACTGGAAATTGAGTGTTCACTGAAGCATCAGCAATGTTTTGGCAATTTAACATCTCCATCTCATTCGATGTAGATGACCAGAATATATCAAGTGGCGGAGGTATATGTGTCAAATTTTTGATGCAGGCAATGTCAATTGTTCCAGTTATAAACATTCATCTAATTCTCTCACATTCTTTAAAAGAACATTCAAGATAATTGTCAAAGACAATGTGCAACTCTTGCAAGGTGCACACTGACTTTGATATATGTAGAACAGTCTGACTGACCTCTCCGAAGTTTTGCATGGATGAAATCTTGACCATTCTCAATTGTGACATATAGTCCACGGCAACAGCAGTTTTCAATGAGGACACTTTTCGAATTGAAATTCTTCAGGTGAAAGCTTTTAAGCTCTTGTACGAGTTTGTGCTTCACTGGTTTGGTTGCAGAATCTCAATTAAATAATGTGTTTGTTGGAAGAGGATCATGCAACAGAATGTCCTTGATAAATTCACCCCTTTCTTTTGCTACGTCAATCTCTCTATGTGCTTGCAAAAGTTATTTGTTTGTAACCTGTTTTGTAGTGGCTGGTTAGACGAAACTCTTTCTATGGCATTTAAAGCATGAGAGTTTAGCTTTAGTGATAATGTCAAACAGCTTTTTCTCTTTCAATACAAATCTCCCCTGCTTCAGTTCTGAGTATAGTTTTGATCCATGTTCCAGGTCATCTTTAAATCGTTATCCACATATTGTTTGGTCAGAAAGTTGTGTGGTCGCACAGTACTTTCAAAGGGGTTTCCTTTCTGCTGCATGAAGTGAAGAAGGCTGTCAATATGTTTATTAGAAAAGTTCCCTTTTCTTTCCCACAAAGTTTGTGGTGAGGAAAAGTTTCACGATGGTCCATTAATTTTAAATTTGACATCTCTCTGTAAACATTGCAAACAGAAACGACTTCATAATAAACTAGTTGCCATTGAGAAACATATTCACTTTTACACGTCTGACCAACAACTCCCTTGGAGCTTTTCTGTGATCTCTGAATCATCTGTTCCAGCTTCATATCTGGAGCCTCAGCATTGAAGCTTCCCTCTCTGTCTTTCACCACAAAATGTCTTTGGATGATTTTTCTGTAAATGTATGGTTTTTCCACCTCTAGCTTCATCACTCTTTCCAAATACCAGGACCCATATCTCAGGTAGTTTAAGCAATCAAATTCGCAAACCACAGTAATCAGTGACTACACAGTCTTCACGTACTCCCAATCACCTTCGCAATTAGCACGTTTTTCACTAAAGCTATCATATGTAAAACATTTCCCCAGTACTTGCAAAGTTCTGATTTTTCTTCACATTCTTTGACAAACTCTATGAATTTTGAACTGAGTGTATTGAACATTGCCTGGCTTTGCATTATGTTTTTTTTAATGAAGTGCGCCGTGTGCCTTGTCACCCCTGAGATCAGATATGTAAAACATAATTTGCCATTCTTGTTCCAGAAAGCATTCCAGCGCAATGTTTCCATAGCCTCAGCTATGATGAGCATACCTTGTAACGAATGAACATAATGAGTTCTGCTTAATACTGACTGGACAGGTTTTCTTCCAAAGACTCCAGCCTTGATAAGTGCATTGTCCATGCCACGTTCACTGATGTAACTTCCTGCACACCACAATGCAATTTTCGTCATGGGGATAATGCCCATCATTGGATAAAGGTCATCAAATTCCACTGGATTGTTCATAAAAATATATGCTACAATACAGAAAACACCTTCATCACAGAACATTGTCAGGATAGGCTAGCCTTCAAGGTGAGCATACACATTTTGGAATTTTTATTAGAGCTGTAGATACTTTTGCTACGTTTGTGACTGGAGATGGTATAACTGGTAAAAACCCAACCTACATCTATGGGACGGTATTCTGGGAGATCAGAGCATGAATTCCAGCCCACGGAGGAACTGGCTTTTCTCTATCCTTCAGTCCACACCAAATAAGCGATGTAATACATTCAGTTAAATTACATTTGTGGACCACAACATAAGGTAGAAGAATATCCATGTCTTCAGCCAATTTTAAACGTTCTGGTAGACTGGGTGTGTTGATAGCTTGTGGTGATTTTCCACATGTTGGCTAGGCAGTTGGTTAATACATTTTCAGCTTTTTGTGTTTATTCCTACAGCTGACACAGCTGGGTTTTCAGCAGCTACTTCATTGGTACAGTCTTGAAAAAGCACCAATGCATTATTAATGTGTGCTGGATGTTCCAGACAAAGAAGAGGTATCTTCAAAATCAAAATTAGCAAGAGCAGCAATTGTAAATCCTTTCCTGGTAAAATGACTTGGAAATGGTCTGCTGTTGGATTCACAAGATTAAATAGCATATGCTTCTAACAAGTTCCTACACCGTACTATGTCATTATACCTTGTTGAGACAACAATTCTATTCATTAAAGTGATTAGCTCTCTACCTTTGCATTGGCCACTTTCCTTCACCTACAGTGTCTAAAATGTAGTCCTCACATTTCTTCTTGGTAACGCTACTCATAATACTATATCTCAGGCCTGCCACTGCAGAGCCTGTGTGTGCAGCTTTACTGCCACTTTGACTTAGCATTTAAAACTCTTTGCCAAGCCGTAAACTACCCTTGCATTACACATAAGTCACTCTTAAGGTAGGCCCTAGGTAACCTAGGGGGCAGGGTGTGGTGTAAGTAAAAGGTAGGACATGTATTTTTCAGGTTTTGCATGTCCTGGAACTCATTAAAACCTACATTTGTTTCTCACTACTGTGGCCTACGTCTCTAAGAATGACATGCTTATGTTGTATATCTTTGGAATGGTAATGCCAAACCCTCTCTAAAGGTAAAGTTGGATTTCACAGTACTGTTTGGGAAATGTCACTTTTAGAAACTGGACATGTCTCTGCTCTTCCAGCTCTGTGTGCCTGGTGCCTGTCTCTAATACGAGTCTAGGGTTGCTGACAGCTACACTTTGTGCATTCCCTCTAGACAGCCACAAACACAGGAAGGTTAGGTGTGTCTGAGTACTCATCTGCATTCTGATGACTCTTCCTGGGCAGGACAGGAGGGAAGAACTGACACACCTGAAAAGGCAGTGTACTGTCCCCACACAAAGGGCTGATTACCTCTAGCAGATAGTCTGGAGCCAGGGCAGGGAAGAAAGGGCTTCTGTGCACTTTAATGACCCTTTATTGAAGTCACCCCCACTTCAAAGGCACACCTGGGTATAAGTAGTATGTCTCTGACCCCCGCATCAGACACTTCAGGACCTGTAAAGAACCTCTGTCAAAAGAACTGCTATGCTGCTGCAAAGACTGTCGTACTACTGATCTGGAAGGCCTGCTTTTCTGCTCTGCTGCCCTGCTGCCTGCTGACCTCTGACCTTGCAGAAGGAGAGCTGCGCTCTGCCGTGCAACCAAAGTAATCTCCAAAGGCTTGTTGGCTTGCCTCCTTTTGCTTGAGACTCAGGGCTATTAAAGTCTCCACACCTGCTCCTGTGCCTGGCTCACTTGAAGTGGACCCTGTTGTGGGGTAGAATCAGCCCAATTTCTCTTAGTACCAACACATCACCTTGAGAGCCCGACACATCAGAAGTGCAGAATGATGCTGCGCAGTGTGGAGAGATTGATGCATGCCCTTGACTGTGCCCCAAACCCCAGAACCAATGCATCTCGGATTGGTGCTTCGTCCTCAGAACCGATGCATCACCACCAGTGAGGTATCAAAACCTACACATCACTCAAGTGCACCCCGCATATTGCTGTTGTGACCAGTATCAAGGTACTCTGTTCCCTGGGCCGGCGTGGCTCTTGTTCCCAGTAAGCGCTCCATTGCAGTTGGCTTGAACTGTTGACTTTACCTCAGCCCAGCACAATAAGATTATCCATAATCACTTTTATACCTTAAACATTTATATCCTGACTTATACATATTGGCTATTTATCATTTTGGTTTTGATTTATTTATTCAATTATTGTCTATTTTTCTAAACTAGTTTTCATTCTTTTTGTGCTGTTTCCATTTTGTTACTGTGGGCGTGTGTGGCACAAATACTTTGCACATTACCTCTTTAGCTAAACCTGACTGCTCTGTGCCAAGCTACCAGAGGATGAGCAGAGATTATCGTTTAGTGTTTTTCTGAATTACTCTGACTAAGATTGTGGTTCCTGCTTGGACAGGGTGCATACGACTGCCAACCTGAAGCTTAATCTTTAACACCATGATATGTGCCACATTTATGTTAGGACACTTTGCAGGTTGAGTTACAGTGGAATGTGTTATTCACTTACATCAAATCTTAATAGTTTCATGCGGTACTTTCTTCCTCCAGCCAGCCTTTGTCCTGGGTACGATCAATCAGGATGATTAAGGGGCAGTTGTATTTTTGTACAGGCCCAGGTATTAGATCTTTGAAAGGTGTATTCTTGGGTACAACAGGCAATGAGATGCCTTCATATGCCTATCACAAACAACCATGAATCGAGAATAAAGGTTCAATTAGAAGGTAAGTGGTTGCAGATTTAAACAGGCACTCTAAAAAAGACATAACATTTGATAAGATCAAGTCCCATGATAATATGAATTTTAAATATAACTCTACTTTTCACTTTTTTCATTTTTGGAATTATTGGGGCAAAGCATAAGATGAAAAAAAGTACCCAGGTATTCCACTTTGACCAGTCACACCTGGATAAAAATAGTTCTCTAATGGCTAGTGTGAGTTGAGAGCGTTGAGGATATTGATGATAATATGGATTGTGGAATCTTATTATTATTGACCAGAATTGAATCAAGGCCTCACACAAAGATTAAATCAAAATATTGTGCATCATGCAGTATTTTCATTGTTTGAGGTTTTCATCCTATTTTGGAAATACTCGACATGTGCTTGTCAACAGTTGACAAAGATCATAAACCAATCAGAAATATTGGTGTGAATGTAGTAGTATGTAAAATAAAAATATTTGAGTAGAAAAACTTTAAAACTATTTAACATTATTGAAAGAAGTAAAATGTTATGAAGCTGGTGCTCAAAGGTATGTTCGTAAATGCAGCAAATTAATTAAAGTTCATAGAGCAAAGATTTTGCAAAGGCAAGGGCAAATTATGAAACATTGCAATATTTCACTGGCATTTTCAGTGGCTAATCAGTACAAAAAAATGTCAACCTACCGAGTATTGAAAAAAATATGTAATTTGCATCAACCAACTCCTGTAGAAATGCTATTTTTGCACCAGTCACTCATTGGGGTTGTTGATTTTACGCTGGTAGATCAACTTACTGCACTACTAATAAATGTATAAATTCTGCCTTAAACGGTACCATTAAATTTCTCTTGGTTGGAAGCATACCCGAAAATCCTATTTTCCTCAGTCTGAAAATGATTTCATTAAGAATATTTCCAGCCTAAGTGGTCCTTAGGAAGCAGAAAATTGTACAGAAACCTCTGAATTTGAACCCTGGGCATAGTTTGCGTAGTAGCGCTTTGCGTAGCTACGCGAAGTGCACTTCGCACTATGCATGCTACGCGAACTGCGTAGTGTGGTAGGGAAAATGCTGTTCGCACTGATTGCACAGTGCCGGATGCTTGTCTGCAATGTGCAATCATTGCAAACGGCATCTTGCACAGTGCAAGCGGTCGTTTTCTGCCGCTCGAATAGATTTGTACGCGAACAGCAGCTTTTTCAATGCGGACTGGTAGTTTCTCATCGCGAGCATACGCGACCACTGGCAATGAGAAGCCTGACCTCCTCACATTGAGAATCTCGCCGGGAGGTTTATTTTCCACGCTCGCAATTGGCAACTTGATGTTGCTGATCACGAACGAGGAAAAAGTCTTGCCGAGATGTTGATTTTGCTCGCTCGCGGTCGCCAACTTGACGTTCAGGACCGCGAGCAAGCAAAAAATCACTGTGCTACGTGCAATTCGCGTAGTGCGTAGTAGCGCAAACAAAGCACGCTCCGCGAGCATAACATAGTATTATGCCCAGGGTTAAACTCAATACTTTTTACTTTTGTTTGAAGGTAAACCACATTATCTCTCATTCATGAAACCCAGTATAACACATTAGGTTCACAGTTCAAAAAGTGGGACGTACTAAAAGGATCATTAGGGATGATGGACTGCATTCTCTAAGCGTCCACCAGAGTCAGTGTAGTTTAATGCTTACACGTACGAAGCGAAAGCTAACTCTCTTCAACAATTGCTATTGCTTTCCTATCAGGATGCGTTTTAATGGATTTATTCAGCACTACCTTGTTGGAAGACCATCAAATAGTTTGCAGTTGGCACCTACATGTGAAATGTGATCAGTTACCTTCTAGGATATGATAATTTTTTACAACTGTAGATTGCTGACGATTAGATGCTAATTTAACTCTCAAATTGCTGGGTCACGTACAGCTGCAATGCATCTGTTTATAGTGGTACTGGACACACAATATACATTATGAAAGAGGGATTATTGGATATAGTATTGCAATAGCATGTTATTACACTGCAATAGTCTTCAGGGAAACCCCCCTGCCTAAGGGGCTAGAGGGGGGACAGGCTGGTCACATGGGCACTAACCAGCCTGTCTGTTTCGCGAAGATGGAAGGAAAAGGCAAGCCAAGGTCCAGCCTGAGCAAGACGCAGGTTTGCCGGCATGGATGTTTGGAACACTCTGTGGGAAAGTTCATTATGAGCTGCTGTGGAAATATGCTGGGTCAAGGAGGGCAAGGGCGTGGCATTCGGAAACCAGACAGACAGGTGGCATCTGGGTCTTGGCACAACCCGACCCCTTCAACTCTGTAAGGGCCACTGGGGAGTGCAAACTGCCAGGCTGCTCGACCTTCGCTCTGGTGGGTAGGGCCTCACATAAGGCAGGCCCTCAAGCTGGATGGTCCCTGACAGGGTGGAAGCTCTGCTTGAAACATCAGCTGAAGCTAGCGAAGCAGCCCATCCTTAAATGGACCAAACATGCCCAATTGACTGTATTATGATGCTGGCCAGACGCTTCCCAGACAGGGTCCTGCACAAAGATGTTGGATTCTCATCCCTGTATGCTTTCCGGGAGGGCAGGCTCAGAGGAAAGGCCTATCCTGCGGGGAGCGCCTGGTAGACGCTCCACTCCCAGCCGCACTGCGCGTTTTTGGATTCCAAATCCAACCATTATTTATTCATTTCAACATTCTCCATATTCGTCATGTTTTTACAATAGTTTTACCATATTTTCATTCTCATCGTTAGCTATTCCACGGTTCAATCAAAATGTATTCCAGAAACTTCACATATTTACACGTGCCAATCCAGGCCTCCTTATAAATAGGGTCCAATACAACCAATGGCTTTTAGGCAGCATCTCTTTATTTCAACCCAATGCATTTCGGGCTTTAACAAGCCCTTCGTCAGGGGTAACTGAAAGTCAACAATAACATACATTATTTCAGTATATGCTATGTTCTAACTGAAAGTATTTACATTTCAATTAGGCATTACACATGTGGCATTTTGCATATAAACAAATAGGAACCTTCATTTAAAATAGCCCAATTATTATATAATGTTCATCTCTTCATTATAAAAATGAATGTAACAAAAGTATATTTACGTGCTTGAGAGCCAAACTTAGTGTTTTGGGAATCGTGCATTATGTCCTTTAACATAACCACTTTTTTACAAGTGGGGTTATGTCCAACAATGTAACTGGGTAGGACAATATTCAAATGTGGAAAGAAGAGAAGGACCCAGTTACTGATTTGACATCTGCTTCTTTTTTATTTAGAGCAGAGTACCACACTAAGGTAGTTAATCCTTAGATGTGTATGTTTGTTTTAAATGGATGAAAGGAATAATTGCATCAATTTACATGTTCATAGCAGTCCGAAGATTTACCCACTGTCCTGCACATGGGCACGAATATTTACAAGTGAATACATATATACATTACTATACAAAACAGAACAAAAAATTCTTGCGGGCATTTGTGGCAATTCAAAACAACAATATTCGACAAATGAGTGATTGATTCATGGAAGTACCCTGTCCACTATTTCATAGTAAGGCCAATGGCATGCAATTATTTTTCTATATTTTTTGGCCTGATAGCGCAAAGGCAAGTGTTGCAATGAGCATTCAATTATATTTCATTGTATGGAAAGCAAAGCCTTATGCGCAACAAGAGGGCATTCGGATTTAAGACGAATGAAGACGCCTGTGGGCCAGAGCGCCTGTGAGCCGACGCGTTTCCGAGCCTGTCTGTCTACTTGTTCAGGCTCTTCTTCAGGGCTGCGAGGCTGGGTACCTATGTGGATATAAGTGAGGGGCATATTAGACTTGGGACCCTAAAAAGATCCAAGGAAACTTAAAGTAGCTTTTCATGAAGAGTTTAATGCATGAATCAGAGTTGAAGCACAGCACATCATAACAGGTTCAGGTACAGGTATCATAAAATCAGTTGGCCTGGAATCTGGAACCCAGGATGTAAGATGCAGGCACGCATCATACATTCCAGGCAGCAGATCCAGACAGGGAAAGGCAATGGGACAGAACAAGGCAGAAAGAAAATACTACAGAATGCAACACATCTTACCCCTAAAAAAAAACATTAATCCAGATATCTGCTGGGAACACACTTTTGCCTATTGGAAACTTTAACTCTAGAGGCAACTGAGGAATCTAGATGAACAGAACTGGGAGAGGGTAAAAGAGGAAAAACATCAGGTCTCCTCAGGCAAATACCCTGAGTGGAGGAAGGAGAGAAACGTACATTTTCAGGATTGCAAAACTTAGCTACTCTGCGGACGTTCCATACCCTACCGTCTTGCGTGGCAACGCTATTTTTAAAGACTTTAACTATTTTGATAGGAGGGTAAAACTTAGAAAGACCCTTGACGAGAAAGCCAGGCTTTCTAATTAGTACCCAATCCCCCACCACAAAGTCATTATCTTTAGCTTTCATTTTGGAATCAAACAAGGTTTTCATTTGTAGTTGTTTGTTTTCAACCCGTTTGGCCACAGCAGCAAGGTCACAAACAGAGTTATTTACATCAAGTTTTACATCAAGTTTTTTAATCCACCAGGGACATATATCAGAAGGAGGCTCCCTACCCTTAAGGAGCTTGAAGGGACTAACACCGGTAACAGAGTGGGGGGTGATACGATATGTCCACAATCTTTTCCTCACAACATCCACCCAGTTATCATCCGAAGACTGCACAACATTCAAACAATCCTTAAGAACACGGTTAAAGCGTTCAACTTGGCCGTTTTCCCTAGGCTCATAGAGAGAGGTGGTGTAATGTTTGATACCACAAGCACTGAGGAATTTCTCAAAATCATCTGACACAAGTTGAACACCATTATCGGTGACACAGGTTTCAGGAAATCCTTCCCTGGCAAAGACTTCCTTAAGGAAAAGAATGACCGATTGAGAAGAAACAGAACTGACAAACTTGACTTCGGGCCACTTGGAGTGGTAGTCCACCAGAACTAAAGCATACCGAGCATTAAAAGGCAACTGTTTAAATGGACCAGATATATCAAAACCCACTTTCTGCCAGGGAAAGGTGGGCCAAGACACAGGCTTGAGAGGAGCAGAGGTCACATGAAGCATCTTATCACTGTTAACGCAATGCGAACAGTCTCTCACCAGCCTATCCACCATTTTGTCCACTCCCGGCCACCAAAAGCTCTCCCTAATTAGACGTTTCATCGATGACATGCCGATGTGACTCTGGTGAGCGAGAAGAAGAATCTTCTCTTGTAAGGATTGAGGTGGAATTAATTTACCAGACTTGAAGAGTAAACCAGAAAACACTTCAATTTCCGAAGAAACCTGGCAAAAAGGAGCTATATCTGGAGAAATACCCTTATGGGGTGGCCAACCATTCCTGACAAAATCAAACAGATGTTGGCAAACCACATCCTTGCCAAGTTCAAGAAACCATTCATCTTCCAACAATGAAATAAACTCCTTGGAAACACAATCTCCAACAGAGGCAACCACATCGAGGTCAATATCCATCTTTGGAGACTCCTCACAAGGAAACTTTGAAAGAAAATCAGCAGTCACATTACATTTACCAGGAACATACACAATTTCGAAATCATACTCTTGAAGGCGTGAGGACAAACGAGCTATACGCGCAGTGGAGTTCCATCCACCTCCAGGAGATAAAATCCCAACTAAGGGTTTATGGTCGGTACGTAGTACAAAACGATTTCCCCAAACATAATTCCTGAAGTGCTCAACAGCCCAAATGCAGGCCAGAAGTTCCTTTTCAATTACGGAGTACCTTCTCTCCGTGGGAGACAAAGTCCTCGAGGAGAAGGCAACACACCACTCATCCTTACCTGATGACTGACTTAACACACTACCAATGCCATAAAGGCTGGCGTCAACAGTAATAATGCACTTTTTATTGACACAAAAGGACTTTAAAGTAGGAGCATTAACAATTTCCTCTTTGATTTGTTTAAAAGCTTGTTCCTGTTTCTCTGACCAAATGAATTTAGCTGAACTCCTAGTAAGTTCTCTGAGAGGTTCCATTTTGTTCGCAAAATTTTTGATAAATTTGCTATAATACTCGCAAAGTCCTGCAAAAGAAAGTAACTTTTCCTTGTTGTCTGGGGAAGGAGCCTTAACAATAGCATCCACAAGGTTTTTTTTTGGTACAACTCCATCCCCTGAAAGCGAATGGCCCAAATAGTCTACTGTCTTACAAAAAAACTTGCACTTACTAGCTTTGATGGTCAAACCAAACTTCTCCAACCTGGAACAAACCTCCCTAAGGTGACCATCATGCTCAGAGATATTTTTAGAAAAGACAAGAATATCATCTTGAAAGCATTTGACGTAGACATTCAGATCCCTGAAAATGTGATACATTGCCCTCTGGAAAACAGAAGCGGCTGACGCTAAGCCGAAAGGCATTCTTCTAAACTGAAACACACCATGGGGAGTGATGAAGGCGGTGAAATGTTTTGAGTCTTCCGTGAGCTCTATCTGGTGGTATGCAGACCTAAGGTCTAAAGTGGAGAACACACAGGCACCATCAAGCATACATAACATTTCATTTATGTTAGGTAACGGGTGACAATCTGTAACCAAACATTTATTTAACGCTCTCAGGTCTACACACAACCTAATAGTTTTGTCGGGTTTAATCGCCAAAACAATAGGCGAAACCCATTCGGAGGATTCTACCTCTTCAATAACACCATCTTTAACCATGTTGTCAAGCATGACTCTGAGTTCCTCTCTGACACTGATGGGAACGCCCCTCAACTTCTGCTTCAGAGGCACAGTATTAGGTTTGACTTTGATTTTATGCATAAAACCAGTCAATTTCCCAAGTTTCTCGGAAAAGACATTGGGAAAGGCGATAGATATCTCTTTAGACATGGATGCTAGATCATAGTCCCCATCAGTTATAGCAAGAACACATACAGGATCCTTTAACCTAGGATTTAACGAGATCCCCAACTTAGCTTGGTCCCGCCAACCTAGAACATTCACACCTTTGGACGCTACATACATCTTGATGATAGCTGAATTATTTTTAACAATAATGGGGACTTCTTTAAAACCAATAAAACTGATCTTGGAAGTATCAAAATTGTAGGCATCGATATCAGGTTCACACAAAGAATTCACATCAATTAAGTTACCAAATGACTCCACACAGTAATCATGAGTGATTATGGTCCACGGTGAACAGGAGTCTACCATAAGTTCAAGAGTTTTACCTAGTATGTTCACTGAACTCTTAGGAGGAGGCAAAGTATCTGCAAGTGTCACGTCGAACGAAGATTGTATGGAAATTACAATACCAGACTCTCTGACTAGCAGATCGTCACTCTCTCTCTCCGCAACATAAGACACATTACTATTAGCACGTCTGGGAGTGGCATAGGAAGGTTTCTTGTAATCATTAACTGGCTTAATCGAAGTCTTACAATATTTAGAAAAATGTCCAGTGCGATTACACTTATTACATTGTCTATTCAGAGCAGGACACTGTGGAAAAGAAGCTATGTGATCCGGACTTCCACACCTAAAACAATAAAATTGTTTACCTTTGCCCTCGTATTTGTTAGAACTTTGAGTTTTAACATTCACAGTGCTAACCTCACCAGTGGATGTGGACGGGGCAGATTGAACAGAGGCTTTGTCTAAAGATTTGATCCATTTGTCGGACTGTTCTAATGCTTTAGCTGTACTAATGACAGTTTCTAAACTAGGATCCCCTAAAATCCATAACTGCTCCTGTACTTTTTTGCTTTTCACATGCACCACTATTTGGTCTCTAATCATTTCGTCGGTTATAAGACCAAAATTGCAATGGAGAGAAAGTGCACGTAAAGCAGTTAAGAAATCATCAAAGCACTCATTCTCATCTTGTACTCTGGTATAAAACTTGAACCTGTTTAAGGCTACACTGGTTACTGGTTTAAACCTTCCCTCTATTCTGTGTACAGCCTCATCATAAACATTAGAATCCCCACCAGATCTCACAGGAGGTAAAGTTCTAAAGACAAGTTGTCCTTCTGAGCCAAGACAATGTAAGAAAATGTTCTTTTTCCTTTCCGCTGACATCCTTTCGCCATCCATGGCTTTAAGGTAAGTAAAGAATTCCTCTTTCCACCTAGTCCAGGGGATGGGTGGATCTCCTTTGGTTTGCAAAAACTTTGAAGGTGGGTCAAATTGCATAGTGGCTAGAGAAAGTAAGGGTACTTCCTCCAATCTTTAACTAATGAAAAAAAATTATCACCAAATAATAATAGACACAAAACGAATAACGTAAATAGGGCTTAACAATAGTTCTTTAAGTGGTACAGTCACCAGTTCGAAGAGAAGAGAGAAATCCTTTCCTTTGAATTGAATGAAAATGCGGCAAAAGTACTTGAAACTGAAATCAAAACGATAATAAAGATAAATCTGTTATTATTTTCCCATCCGGCGTATATATACAGTTTTATTTTACCTTCCGGCGAGTAGAAACGTTTAGGAAGCCTCGACAATGATTCTTATGCGTTGCCGTGTATTCCGTTGTTATGGCAACCAAGATGGCGCTGAGGCGTGCAGCGTGAAGGCAGGAAGAACGCGTCACGTGATCACGCAGCGCGTGATGATGACGCAGCGCGTGTAACGAAGAAGCCTCACAGCGCGCGTCTGCAGAGGAAGTCTCGCGCAAGCAAAGCCTCGCGCATGGAGAAATGTCGAAAAAGGCTTGAAATTGAATAAAAGCAGTTTTATACTTCACCGGATCGCCGGAGCAGAAGCGCAGGAAACATCCGGAGGAGCGCTGAATAAAACGGTAGAAGCGATGCTTTTTGAAGAATCTTTGTAGTTTTCTGTTTTCAGTTGGTAAAACGAAAAGTTT
Organism: Lissotriton helveticus; assembly: GCF_964261635.1. NCBI lineage: Eukaryota > Metazoa > Chordata > Amphibia > Caudata > Salamandridae > Lissotriton > Lissotriton helveticus. The sequence goes on from NC_136059.1 coordinate 1,713,711,879, forward strand.
TAAAAATAGGTAGGAAAACACTGGTAGCTCGTAAATTTTCGTAGTTTCGATGTAGAAGCATTAACCAGTGCTGTCAAGAAGAAAAGGCTGATGAATATGTATTACAGGTTTCTTCCTTAGTACGTAGTTTCAAAATGAATAATTCTGCTCCTGTGCTCCAAGGATGGTGGCAGAAATAGTAGGGTTTACCTCGTCGCCAGTAAAAAGATCCAAGGAAACTTAAAGTAGCTTTTCATGAAGAGTTTAATGCATGAATCAGAGTTGAAGCACAGCACATCATAACAGGTTCAGGTACAGGTATCATAAAATCAGTTGGCCTGGAATCTGGAACCCAGGATGTAAGATGCAGGCACGCATCATACATTCCAGGCAGCAGATCCAGACAGGGAAAGGCAATGGGACAGAACAAGGCAGAAAGAAAATACTACAGAATGCAACAGACCCTTACTGATGTTGTCACTAACGTGCTGAAACAGACATTATTTTTACCTTGTGATTCAATTTGGCACTTTGTTTTTTCATATGTTCAAGCGCTTGGAGGACTCCTTGTATTCTGCAATAAAAGCAGTATTATAGTTTCTATACTAAAGTAGAGTTTTAAAATACTGTTTGTTCCGGAATTACAGAGCGTCACTCACGTGATTTCAGGCAAGGCGTTTTCAACTGAATGAAGGATTTCAGTGTTTGAAGTTGACTACCGCCGGGGCTGAAATATTAACAAACGTGCGTTTTGAGGAATGCTCGTCTTTTCAGTGGAAGGCAGATTTATTGACATTAGGACACAGGTGACTGATCGTATCTGCACTTACTTGTTTGTATTCGATTGAGCGTGGAGTGCCTGGCTTGTTGGGGTGGGGGCACCAACTCCTGTCTTTTGTGAAAATTTTGGCGCTGTGAACTGTAAATAATATTGCCATTTAAAAAGACGTCAATCTGATCGTCTGCGGTATTTGAAGGTTTGAACAAAGAAAACACCTACTTGCGCTATATTTTTAGATGTGCCAGGCGCCAGGTCTCTGCTACTCAGGGCGTTGCTTATCCTCGTGTTCGTTCCGAGGGAGCCGTTAGTGCTGCAATTAATCAGCATATTACAAGTTTTTGAGATTCAGATTCCCCGGTTTTGTGTGGAAACAATGTCTAAATGCAGTGCATACGATCATTTACCTGTGGAACTATTGCTGAACGCTACTGTCTGCTTAGTGGTTCCTCGAGTGAGTGGATGCTCTGGTCACATGGGTATTTGAAACTTGATCATGTGACTTGGAGGTTGTGGGACTTGTAGTCCAGAATATATTTTGTGATTATTTTGACCGTGGTCAAAACTGACTAGGACCCAGTTACTGATTCTGGCATTCTGTATGCTCATTCAATCCTGCACTCACGCAGTCGTATTTCAAAATTAAATAGGCTTCCCTTTTTGATAGCAATGTTTCTACATTACCTCCTCGTGTAGGAACCTTTATTTTTGATAATACTGACCACTTCAACTCTTTCTCTGTGTGACCAAGGTCAATGCAGTGTTGTACCATTGGTGCAGTGAGAACTTTTTGTTTTATCCTAGATCTGTGCTGTGCCAATCTCTGTGAGACTTGTTGTGTGGTTTTTCCAATGTAGAGTTTGTCACATGGACAAATAATTACGTACACTACATTTTTGCTCTTGCAGTTCGTGAATTCTGCATAGGTCCATCTGATGCTGTGATGTTCGAATGTGGTACCTTCAATGGTATTGGGACACGAGATGCAATTACCACATCTATGGTGTCCTTTTACCGGGTCTAATTTCCACAATGTCGGTAAATCGCTTTTTGGTTGCTGGATGCCCATATCCGCGCGAATTATTTGTTGTCCGATGTTTTTGTTCTTTTTTAAGGCGAACAAAGGCTTTGGAAAGGGTATGTTTAAGTTGGACAGCAAATGCCAGTTTTTTAGTACTATGGCTTTGAATTTATTTGTAAGGGGACCATAGGTGGAGACACAAACTAGTTGTTCCAATGGTTTTTTGTCTTTTTTTGTTAGCAACACTTCTCTGGGCGTGAACCATGCACGTTTAATGGCATGTTTCAACATTTTTCTGGGATATCCTCGTTTGACCAGCTGGTCACACAGTGTGTTTGCATGTATTTCATAATCCTCTTTCCTTGAACAGTTACGTCTGATTCGTAACAGTTGGCTGTACGGTAGGTTTGATTTCAAACTTTTCGGGTGGAAGCTTTGGTAGTGTAGGATTGTGTTTTTGTCAGTCTGTTTACGGTGGAGAGTGGTAACTAACTTGCCATCCTCCTGAAACACTTCTACATCAAGAAAGGTTAAGCGGGTATTGCTGCTGGTCATACTGAATTTTATATCCGGGTGTCTGTTGTTTAACCATTCATAAAATTCTTTTAGCTGTTCCTCAGTTCCTCTCCACTGACACCAGATATCGTCAATATAGCGATACCACCTGTGGATGTGTATGCTATATGGATTTTGTTGGTAAATGAAACGTTCCTCATACAGTGACATGAAGAGCACCGCCATCTCTGGAGCATAAGGACACCCCATGGCGGTGCCCTTCACTTGCATGTAGAAAGTGTCCATGAATCTGAAGTAGTTGCGTTTGAGTGCCAGGCTTGCCAATTCTATGATGAATTTGGTTGGGACTCTACGGGGTCTGGGCCGTGTTTCAAGAAAGAATTCTATGGCTTCTAATCCCTCCTCTTGGGGGATTTGTGTGTATAGAGAGTTGACGTCAAATGTGACCATCAACTCTTTTGTGTCATCAAACAGAGTGGTTTCTATTTTAGTGATGAAATCTGTCGTATCTTTTATATATGATTTCACTTCACACAAGAACGGCTTTAGGAACACGTCAACATATTTGGCCAGCGGTTCCAGAATCGAGTCACACCCCGAGACTATCGGTCTTCCGGGTGGATGTACTAGATTTTTATGAACTTTAGGTAAAAAATAAATTACCGGAGTTCGGGGATTTCGCTTGTTCAAATAGTCGAATTCTTTTGGGCCCAAAATTCCATCATCTAATCCCTGTTTTAGTTTGGTACAGATTTCATTTTGGATTGTCGAGGTGGGATCCTCTGTTAGCTTCCTATACCATTCTGTGTTACCAATCTGACTATTTGCCTCTTCAATGTATTTTTCTTTCTGCCACAGCACCAAAGCGCCCCCCTTGTCGGCCGGCTTGACCACTATAGTTGTGTCAGTCAGCTATCAAACAACTCAGCACTGACACAACTATAGCGGTCAAGCCGGCCGACAAGCGAAATCCCCGAACTCCGGTAATTAATTTTTTACCTAAAGTTCATAAAAATCTAGTACATCCACCCGGAAGACCGATAGTCTCGGGGTGTGACTCGATTCTGGAACCGCTGGCCAAATATGTTGACGTGTTCCTAAAGCCGTTCATGTGTGAAGTGAAATCATATATAAAAGATACGACAGATTTCATCACTAAAATAGAAACCACTCTGTTTGATGACACAAAAGAGTTGATGGTCACATTTGACGTCAACTCTCTATACACACAAATCCCCCAAGAGGAGGGATTAGAAGCCATAGAATTCTTTCTTGAAACACGGCCCAGACCCCATAGAGTCCCAACCAAATTCATCATAGAATTGGCAAGCCTGGCACTCAAACGCAACTACTTCAGATTCATGGACACTTTCTACATGCAAGTGAAGGGCACCGCCATGGGGTGTCCTTATGCTCCAGAGATGGCGGTGCTCTTCATGTCACTGTATGAGGAACGTTTCATTTACCAACAAAATCCCTATAGCATACACATCCACAGGTGGTATCGCTATATTGACGATATCTGGTGTCAGTGGAGAGGAACTGAGGAACAGCTAAAAGAATTTTATGAATGGTTAAACAACAGACACCCGGATATAAAATTCAGTATGACCAGCAGCAATACCCGCTTAACCTTTCTTGATGTAGAAGTGTTTCAGGAGGATGGCAAGTTAGTTACCACTCTCCACCGTAAACAGACTGACAAAAACACAATCCTACACTACCAAAGCTTCCACCCGAAAAGTTTGAAATCAAACCTACCGTACAGCCAACTGTTACGAATCAGACGTAACTGTTCAAGGAAAGAGGATTATGAAATACATGCAAACACACTGTGTGACCAGCTGGTCAAACGAGGATATCCCAGAAAAATGTTGAAACATGCCATTAAACGTGCATGGTTCACGCCCAGAGAAGTGTTGCTAACAAAAAAAGACAAAAAACCATTGGAACAACTAGTTTGTGTCTCCACCTATGGTCCCCTTACAAATAAATTCAAAGCCATAGTACTAAAAAACTGGCATTTGCTGTCCAACTTAAACATACCCTTTCCAAAGCCTTTGTTCGCCTTAAAAAAGAACAAAAACATCGGACAACAAATAATTCGCGCGGATATGGGCATCCAGCAACCAAAAAGTGATTTACCGACATTGTGGAAATTAGACCCGGTAAAAGGACACCATAGATGTGGTAATTGCATCTCGTGTCCCAATACCATTGAAGGTACCACATTCGAACATCACAGCATCAGATGGACCCATGCAGAATTCACGAACTGCAAGAGCAAAAATGTAGTGTACGTAATTATTTGTCCATGTGACAAACTCTACATTGGAAAAACCACACAACAAGTCTCACAGAGATTGGCACAGCACAGATCTAGGATAAAACAAAAAGTTCTCACTGCACCAATGGTACAACACTGCATTGACCTTGGTCACACAGAGAAAGAGTTGAAGTGGTCAGTATTATCAAAAATAAAGGTTCCTACACGAGGAGGTAATGTAGAAACATTGCTATCAAAAAGGGAAGCCTATTTAATTTTGAAATACGACTGCGTGAGTGCAGGATTGAATGAGCATACAGAATGCCAGAATCAGTAACTGGGTCCTAGTCAGTTTTGACCACGGTCAAAATAATCACAAAATATATTCTGGACTACAAGTCCCACAACCTCCAAGTCACATGATCAAGTTTCAAATACCCATGTGACCAGAGCATCCACTCACTCGAGGAACCACGAAGCAGACAGTAGCGTTCAGCAATAGTTCCACAGGTAAATGATCGTATGCACTGCATTTAGACATTGTTTCCACACAAAACCGGGGAATCTGAATCTCAAAAACTTGTAATATGCTGATTAATTGCAGCACTGACGGCTCCCTCGGAACGAACACGAGGATAAGCAACGCCCTGAGTAGCAGAGACCTGGCGCCTGGCACATCTAAAAATATAGCGCAAGTAGGTGTTTTCTTTGTTCAAACCTTCAAATACCGCAGACGATCAGATTGACGTCTTTTTAAATGGCAATATTATTTACAGTTCACAGCGCCAAAATTTTCACAAAAGACAGGAGTTGGTGCCCCCACCCCAACAAGCCAGGCACTCCACGCTCAATCGAATACAAACAAGTAAGTGCAGATACGATCAGTCACCTGTGTCCTAATGTCAATAAATCTGCCTTCCACTGAAAAGACGAGCATTCCTCAAAACGCACGTTTGTTAATATTTCAGCCCCGGCGGTAGTCAACTTCAAACACTGAAATCCTTCATTCAGTTGAAAACGCCTTGCCTGAAATCACGTGAGTGACGCTCTGTAATTCCGGAACAAACAGTATTTTAAAACTCTACTTTAGTATAGAAACTATATTACTGCTTTTATTGCAGAATACAAGGAGTCCTCCAAGCGCTTGAACATATGAAAAAACAAAGTGCCAAATTGAATCACAAGGTAAAAATAATGTCTGTTTCAGCACGTTAGTGACAACATCAGTAAGGGTCCCAAGTCTAATATGCCCCTCACTTATATCCACATAGGTACCCAGCCTCGCAGCCCTGAAGAAGAGCCTGAACAAGTAGACAGACAGGCTCGGAAACGCGTCGGCTCACAGGCGCTCTGGCCCACAGGCGTCTTCATTCGTCTTAAATCCGAATGCCCTCTTGTTGCGCATAAGGCTTTGCTTTGCATACAATGAAATATAATTGAATGCTCATTGCAACACTTGCCTTTGCGCTATCAGGCCAAAAAATATAGAAAAATAATTGCATGCCATTGGCCTTACTATGAAATAGTGGACAGGGTACTTCCATGAATCAATCACTCATTTGTCGAATATTGTTGTTTTGAATTGCCACAAATGCCCGCAAGAATTTTTTGTTCTGTTTTGTATAGTAATGTATATATGTATTCACTTGTAAATATTCGTGCCCATGTGCAGGACAGTGGGTAAATCTTCGGACTGCTATGAACATGTAAATTGATGCAATTATTCCTTTCATCCATTTAAAACAAACATACACATCTAAGGATTAACTACCTTAGTGTGGTACTCTGCTCTAAATAAAAAAGAAGCAGATGTCAAATCAGTAACTGGGTCCTTCTCTTCTTTCCACACTTTAACATAACCAAGCGCCCATCAATTCAAACTGCGTGTTAGTTCCTAAAGCCCCGAACTGAATACTTTATGCAGTTAGCGTTATATTTAAGGAAAAGCTTTCTGTCTTCCCCCAAGTGTCGTTAGCCCTCTTATCAAAAACCCATCCTGCATGTTTATTCAGCTTAACTCGCAGACGCCTGTCAGCAATCATTCGCAGAGGAAAGGCCTACCAGACAGTGCTGGCAGTCAGCCAAGGACCCGTGCCCCTGTGGCAGCACCCAGGAGGAAAATGACTGCCACAGGGTCTGGAGTAAACTGTACATTATATTCCAGTGGAAGGCTACCCCCTTTCCGGTAATTTGTGCACACCGAGTGTCAGAGGGGATCATTGGCTCAAATTAACTTGACCTCCTGGCACCCTGGCTGGGCTTGAAAAAGCAAATGGGTCCTCATCAGGACTTCCAGGACAGCCCAGCCATCTGGACATGCAATAGAAATGCATAACGCACAACCAGATTCCCGAAGGTTCGGATCAACCAGATGGCCAGGCTCGAAAGACAGCTGTCTGGTCACAGCATCCCTTAATGAAAAGACTACTGCTCGCCCCCGGAGGGGACAGGCACTCTGAAGCTGAGTTCTTGAGCCCCGTCTGGGCCTCAGGTGAGCGGGGCCTGATGGAGCTCTGACCTTGGGCCAAGGGCACGCTTATATGCCAGCGAGATGGGGGAGGACCTCCTGGGGCCCGCAGGACTCTGCACTGGGTACTTTGTCAGGGGGCTGGCCACAGAATGGAGCCCTGGGCCTGGGGTTTACCTCCCCAGTGCTGGCCTTTGAGGTCCTGAACTGGATCCTGGTCAGATCTTCTCTACCCGGCCTACCAGGGGAATACCCTGTCCTTGGCACTTTGACACATGGTGAGCTAGAAGATGGAGCCCAGGAAGAGGGTTCCCAATCCAGGGCAGGCCAGAGCCCTAACCAGGGGCCCAGGCAGAGCTCCTGAACCCAGCCAGAGCTTCTGTACATGACTGAGCAGGGATGCCTCCACAGGATCCCATTCTGGGCTCTTTGTGAAGCACCGCAATGGGGGACTAAACCCTGGATGAAAGGGGTGCCTAACCTAGGGCCAATCGCTGGCCAGGGCACAGCAGCGGGAGCCTCACTAGGCATGCAAGACCTTGTCCTGGGTGCTTTGCACCCAACAGACTGGCTTAGGGAACCTGGTGCAAGGCTTACACCCATTGCCATACAGAAATCTGATGCGGTGCCCGGTTACAGCTTCTCTACTCCCCATCCTGGGTGCTGTCCAGAGAGCCAGAGAAGTGAGGCCCGGGCGCTTGTGGGCTTTCAGACCAGGGCCTGCTGGTTCAGTGGGCTTGAAGGCCCAGGCAGGCTAGCTCCCTGACGCTGCAGAACCCCATCCCTTGTGCTTTGTGACTTAGAAGCCATGACCGGGGAGGTGGCAGCACGGTCAGATGTTTCCAACAAAGCAGCCTGTCAAAAAATAGGCCTAAATATGCCCAATCAACCAGAGTCCCCTAGAAGCCCACCCTGGCTGGGAACGCAATTCTGCCCTGCATGGTTTGCGGCATAGAGGGCCAGTGTATGGAGCTCAGGCCCTGGTACAGGCATCACAATGAAAGAGATCTCTTCCAGGAGCTCCCGCCAGCTTCAATGGGATCGTTTGTGTTGCCACATTGGATGCCTCGAGGGCACCGGTCTCCGCCACTCAGAGTTTGGGGATCTGAACCTGACTTCCTTTTGATTTGTCAATGGCAACGTAGGCCATTGCCAGTCCCTCCCGAGCTGTGCTCGCCCATCTCTTAGGACAGACTGACCCATGTTCAACTGCTGCACATGGAACCCTTCTCCCCTTCGGTCTTCAAGGTTCTCATTTGAAAATTTGCTGCTACCACCAAAATCTGCACCTGTGTCCCTTGTATCTTGTACCAGTGATAGCCAAGTCATAGGTGGTAAGGGGGTCCTCAGTGTTTGCAGCACTGTTTGTGCCCTCCTGAGTGACCCAGGTAAAGTACTGACAATAGGCCTACCATTGCTGACTACAGGAACAGTGTAAACTGCTCCACTTTGACTTTGCCCTCACCATGTGCAACAAAGTCAATGCACTGCTTTTAATATATGTCAGATACTCCTAAGGGAGGCCTCCTGAGCCCAGGATCAGGGTACCTTATATTAAAGGTTTGGGCATGAAAGTGTAAGCTTATTTGTACCTATAGTGACCTTTACCATTAAAGGGCACTATACATTATACACCTTCCATAGGATAACATGGGCTGGCACCTGGGCAAACCCAAGGGTGGCAGCTCCATTATGGTACCGCCTAAACAGGTCATGTTTGGTATCAAGCAATGTTCCTTCTCACCCCTGACATAAATCACATGTTGATAGTGATGTGGCATGCACCTCAGTGGCTACCTTGGAGAGGCACACCTGGTTACCACAACTTCTCTTTGCTCTGGCAAGAGCCCTTGCTGGCTGCCACCAAGACAAGATTCTGACCATACATTTTGCAATTGGCACAGAATTTCATTGCTGAACCATTGCCATTCTGTTTTTGTCAAAACCTCTTATGGCACTGAAGTGAGCCTTCTAGTTGTTTTGATTGAAGGCAGAGAGGCAGGGAGGGCTATATAAGCAGCAACCTGGTGCGACCGCGCAAGAACTACTAGGAACAGGATCTAATCCGCTACAAAGGAAATGTTGTCACTAGAAACCTTTGATATCCTTAATATCTTCATCAGCAAACCTTGTCTGAGTGCCTAGGTTTAGGAAAACACAGGTAGGAGGGCGATCTTTGCAAGTCAAGGCAGCTCAATTATGGAGCAGGCTGTCAAATTCCCTCTGAGGTAACGAAGATCTGTTGAGCTTTAGGAAGAACCTAATAACTTGGTTCTTCCCTAAGTAGAGGATGTAAATCATGGTGTTTTTCCGTCTGCAATACTAAGAAAGGTCACTTTTTGTTTTGATTGGTGGTTTTGATTATGCCAAGATAGTTGTCAGGTGTACTTTGCGCTCTATGAAGTTGTTAATAATAAAAATAATAATCCAGGCTGTCTCCCAAAGGAGTAAAGAGCCCTCTCCCAGCTCCAAGGCACATTTGCACCCAATCAGATGGGAAATTAGGTGTGCAGGAGAGGTACATCCCCAGAAGGGTACCCATACATCTAGGGTGAGCTGCCTGGTCTGTACACCTAAGGAAGACTGACATTTGTAAAAGTGGTAAAAATAGTGGGTTCTGGGTGGAAAAGGTGACCTACAACCCCAGTTGTGGTCACATCAAGAGCTGACTAGCTGCAGAAACTAGCTAACAAATAGCTAATTGCTCAGAAACACCTAACACCTCTAAATGTAGGATTTAATGGACCCCCTGACACCAGAACGGCAAGTCTGAATCAACCTGCATCAAAGAGGACAAAGGTGAGACCCGTGTCTGAGCCAACAGGACTTGCAAAACCAAAAGAGGGATACTCTGCATCTGTGGCAATGCTCCTAGAACTCCCTGATCGAGACTCATCCTGGACTAACTCTCAGTTCCCCCAAACACAGGGACCCCTGTAGGAGCTGAAGCACCCTCAGACTTCCCTGGACTAGAGACAGTAGTCACCTGCAAACTGCAAGTAATACAACTGCTCGGATCCGAAGAAGTGCAGGCTATCAGATCCCCTGAGGGGTTGCTAAGCCCACATGTTCTAGTTAATTGTGGGAAGTGTAGTCTTGTCTTCCACAAGGTTACAGGCAGCTACCATGTTCACCAGGACCACCCAACATCGAAGTATCTTTCTTCAAAGTTTATTGCTTCTGAGGCTTGCTGGTCACCAGTCTGGCAACCAACCCCTGCACTTGACGCTGCACCTAGACAGAACACCATTTAACCTTCGACCGATGTAAGCAACCACCCCATTGTTGTGTTTTTGCATATTGTTCCCCGCAGCACAGTGTAAGCAGTAAAATGCAACTCTCCCATGGCTTTCATTGAGCACCAGGGAAAGCCAGTACAACTCTGCACACTTGCTCCACGGACAGGTAGAATTGAACTACATGTAATGGGTTGGTCCTAGGACCCACATCACCTTTACCCACCTTGAGTTCCATGCATCTCCACCTGCAAAGAACCGATTGTCACTACCACATTTCCCATTGAACGCAATGCAAACATTATGCTGTATTAAAATGCTGTGATTTTTTTCTTAAATCCATTACTCCAGTTATATTTATCTGATCATGTTGGTGTTTAAGTGAAGATTGAACGCAATGCAAACATTCTTCAGTACAAATTGCTGTGATTTATATTTTCTTTTAAAATACATAACTCCATTTATATATATCTGAGCATGTTTGTTTATGTAGTTAAACGAAGATAAAAATACACGATATTTTTATAAATTGGTGTTGGATTTTGAGGTTACGTGGTTTTCGGCTCCGCTTCGCTACAGCCGCCATTTTGTGTGTAGTCGCCATTTTATGTTGCCTCACTCAGGCAGCACGGCTAACACGGTAAAATGGTTTTTCTGTCTTTTCGGCTGCTTCATGTTTTTCCCGTTAAAGAACAACCTTTGTCCTTGTGTGCAATACTGATGTCAGGGTCCGGCCGAGTTCGCAAAGCCATGTCTAGACTGATTAATCCGTGACTTACTCCACTGTTTGGGTTCCACCATTCTTCTCATCCTTATCTTATTTAACTGGCCTTCACTATTCTCTCCGTGTGTTCTCTTGTTACATAGCCCTTCTTTTGAAGCATTCTACACATGTTTTGCCACCTGCAAATTGAATTACGGGCACCAGTGTTGATTAACCTGATGGGAGGAGAGCACACGGGGTCTGAAAGGAGGGTGTGTTTTAGACATCCGATAGCTTGTTTTCGAACTATTCCTATTTGTCAGTTTTGTGTATATTGGGAGTTGTCATTGTAAACTTGTGTTGTATAATAGACCGTGCGCCATGGATTGAAGTGGCAGTCTCTTGAGAACGTACCTGTGTGGTACTTCTTAGATAACTGTGCTTAGCTGCAGCTAATAAAACTACTTTTCTACGCCAAACAGAGTGTCCCGTGTCTCTGTCGGTCGAGGCAGGTGAACTCGGAGATCTTAGGCGTGCCCTGCGCCGCCTGGCCCATAAGGCCGGGTTCTCCAATTGGCGGCCCAACGTGTGGGCGACTTCAGCGGTAGTAGTTTTGCCCGAGAGTCGTGAGGAGCTTCGCAAGAAAATTCCGGAGGATTTCGCGAACCACGTGAGCGACCCCTGCATGTCAAAGTGGACCGAAGGTCTTTTGAAGCGTGGCTACTCCTTCCTGATGGCTGCTGACGACTGCTGCCCTGACTAACGCCCTGCCTTGGCCCTTTGGTGATGATTGGTATTGCGAGACGATAGACGGACATCTGTTGGCGTGAGAAAAGCATTTAGTTAAGTATTTGTGGGTAGCGCCCACTCTCTTTGTTTTTGTATTTTGTTATTCGATTAGCGCGCTAACCGAAGCCAAGGGGTAAGTACGTTTGTGCTGTGACTCTATTGTCCGAAAATCCCTTGACGTTTGTAAGAAAGTCCAGTTCATTACAAAATGCCTGGATTTAGTAAGTTTAAGTAATGTTGCTGTTTTGGTTGTTCCAGGGATTCCCGGCTAGAGGATTCTTGTCCGATTCCTCCAGTTGGAACTCCTACTTACGAATTGTACTCAAAACATGGTCTGGGTCCTATAGTTTTTAATGAAACATGGATCCGATACACTAAGAAAGACGGTGTTTTACAGTGGCCACAAAATGGGTCCTTTGAGTCAGATATATTAGATAATTTGGAAACAATTTTATTTAAGAGAAAAGCCCGGCCGGCAATGTTTGACTCCTTTCGCCTATGGCGCAAGGAAGCCAAACAGAAAGAAATTAAGCAAATAAAGAAAGATAGGAAAGAGCAGAGTATGTTGATTCTACAGGCTGCCCAACAATTTAAAAATGACGAAGCTGATCAGGTGATTGAGGTGTTGGAAAGACAACATCGTATGGCAATAGATAGATGCTATCCTGTATTACCCACTAATAATAATAATAATAGGACCATTTCTTAAGCGCCTGGTTACACCTATGACGGTGTGTCCCCGCGCTGAAAAACTACTGCTCCCAGATGAAGCTAAAACCAAGTTACACTAAAATCCTAGAATGTATCAGGATACTATTTACTTGGGAAAGAGATGAGTTTTTAGATTTTGTCTGAATCTTGTTTCGGAGGGCTCCATCCGAAGATTCAAGGGGAGGCTATTCCAGTGTTTGCTAGCCAAGAAACGGAAGGAGCTACCTCCCATTCTGGACTTGTGAACGCGGGGGAGTTTGAATAACATCACTCCAGCGGATCTAAGATTTCGAGTAGGGCGATGGGTGATAAGGAGTCTTTGCAAGTAGTTTGGGCCTTTTCCCTGGGCAATACGATGAGCCATGCATAGTGCCTTAAATTTGATACGCTCCACAATGGGGAGCCAATGAAGGTTACGCAATGCCGTTGTACCGGATGCCCTACGTGGAAGGTTCAGTACCAAGCGGGCAGCGGCATTTTGGACACACTGAAGTTGTTGAATGCCTTTTTTGCTCAGGCCAAGGAGAAGGGCGTTGCCATAGTCCAGATGCGGCGTGACTAGGGCGTGGATAAGTTTCTTTCTGGCACCAAAGGGGAGCAGGTCGAGAACTTTGCGGAGGGTTTTTAATATTCCAAAGCATTTTCCAGTGATTTTGCTAATTTGTTGCTTGAAGGAAAGCTCCGCATCAATCATGATTCCCAAGTTTCTTACAACCTCTGCTGAGCGGGGGGTTGGCCCTAATTCCGTCGGCCACCAGTCCTGCGACCAGGTAGAGAGAGATTTACCGACCACTGTATCAAAGAGTAAAACCCCTGATGATGATTCTTTTATGTCCCATTTGTTGACATTACCTCCCCCTTATGTGTTAGGTGCAAATGCACCGCCATTACAACCCGTTGTTAATGCAGCTGTTTTGGTTCCTGCACAGTTGCCTATTCCTGTGATTCCGCCTCTGCCCCCTTTGCCAGCGGCATCTGTACCCCAATCTCCTGTGCCTCAGCCTTCTCCATCTGTCTTTTTTTTTGCTACAAATTCTTCTTCTGTTTTACAGAATACGTTGTCCCCTGTTTTAGTGTCAGATTCCCCTGCAGCTCGACGAGTGCTCGTTTGTCTGGATATGAGTTGACACTTCTAGCTAGTCATATACACATAAAAAGATGTAATGTTCTGAATCCAGCAACATTGTTGCCTACTTTGGATGCGAACCATGTACAAGATCAGCATGATTGTTTTCTTCGCACTGAAGAAGAAACAATGGGTCGAATAGATCTGAAGGATACACCACTTGTGGATCCGGATGGGATCCTATGGGTAGATGGGTCTTGTTTCAAGCTTCCTAATGGCGAAACCACAGCTGCCTATGCAGTAACGACTTTGTACACAGTGGTAGAAACTGCACGCATTCTGCATAACTCAGCACAAGCTGCAGAATTGATTGCGTTGACAAGAGCATGTGTGTTGGCGAAAGGGAAAAGAGTGACTATCTATACTGACAGCCAGTATGCATTTGGCGTTACCCATAGTTTTGGTCGTTTGTGGAGGGAAAGAGGATTCTTTACCTCCCACGGCACCAAGATACAGCATGGTCAGTTGGTAACTGACCTTCTTGAATCACTTGCTTTACCTACTCAAATAGCGATCGTAAAGTGCTGTGCACATAAAAAGATTACTGATGACGTCGGTCAAGGAAATGCGTTTGCAGATGAAATAGCGAAAGAGACAGCGAGGAATGTTGAAAGTCGCATGTATGTTGCGGGCCCTGCTAGATGGGTTGCAGAAGCTGGTATGTGTGAAGACACAGTGGAAAGTGTGAAAGCGATCCAGAAGGAGGCCACTGAGAAAGAATTGAGTACGTGGAAAGAAAGTACGGGAATGTTGGATAGTACGGGATGTTGGACGGAATTGTCAGAACATCAACAATGGTTACTACCAGATGCGTATGTATTGCCTGTAGTTACTATGGCTCATGGACCAGCCCATATTAATGCACGGGGTATATGTAAGCTTTTAGCTCCGGTATGGCAGAATGATGGTATCCCTAAATGTGCAGAAAATGTGGTGAATCATTGCATTGTTTGTTTAATGCACAATCCAGGAAAGGGAACTCCAACTCCAGCAGGTCATTTTGCACCCCATACGTACCCTTTCGAGGTACTGCAAATAGATTACATCCATATGGAATGCTTTAATAATCTCAAGTATGCCCTGGTGGTGGTTTGTGCCTTTTCCAGATGGATAGAGGCCTACCCCCTAAAGGACAACACTGCCCTGTAAGAATTCTTCCCGAGGTTTGGTTTGCCGCGCATTGTCTGGAGTGACAATGGAAGTGAATTTGTAGGTCAAATTATGCAAAAGGTGTGTGTGGGTCTAGGCATTAGACAGAAATTCCACGCGGCAAACCATCCTCAGTCAGCAGGTCTGGTAGAGTGCTATAATGGCACTCTCAAACTTAAGTTAGCAAAGATTCAGGCCAGCACAGGCCTTTCTTGGCCTGATGCCTTGCCTTTAGCACTCCTTTCTACTAGAACTACTGTTCATTCTCGTTTGGGGCTTAGTCCATACGAGATTGTGTTCGGACGCCCAGCTAATGTCTGGGGAGTCCCCAGACCCAAAAAGTACTCAGATATTCCATATCCACTGTTGGTCGATTATTTGCATGATCTCACCACTAAATTGCATGTTATTCGTCAACAGGTCCAAAACGCTTTACCAGTGGCCTCCTCAGATCCCGGACACTCCATCCAGCCTGGGGACTGGGTGTGTCTGAAAAACTTCCAGAGGAAAAAGAACTTGGAACCTTGCTGGGGGCCTCCAAGACAAGTCCTGCTTACGACTCGTACAGCTGTCAAGGTCCTGGGAAAGAAGAACTGGATCCACGGTGTGCACTGCAAAAGGGTACCATTGCCTTTACCTTATGACCAATGGGTCCGAGAAGGTGTTGGTGATAGTGAATGTGAGAAGGTACCCCGCTTCATACCGTTCAGCAGTGCACACCTGGATTGGACTAGTTCAGAGAAAGAGGACGATGATGTCTTACAGGAAGCTGTACCCGTTCATCTGAGACTTAATACCACAGATCCCGAACCTTTGTTCCAGGACCAGACAACGCCCGGAAAGAGACGATACAATTTGAGAAAGAAGTTGCCTAAAGACAATTCATTCTGGTTTCTTTTATTCTGTTTATAAAGAAACGTTTTCTTTCTTTTTCCTTCCCTTTGTCCATCAAGTTGCAGGGTCGCGGTAGGAGTCTTGAGCTGTGTCCTGAATAGTGACTAGGTCAACAGGACTTGCAGTGTCATAGGACGGCTAACAATCACAGCCAAGTGATTAAGGAAGATTATCGTGAGCAACGCCTTTAGAGTAATGGATAGTACAGGGAAAGGAAGTGATATTAAAATGATGAAGAGAGCTCATTATAAGAAATTATTATTTGGTCGTTGTGGCATAGCAGTATGTGTTTTAGTATGTTTAAGTAGTTTATTAGCATGCATAGGATGGCTTATTCACGTCCTGCAGTTAGTACCTGTTCCTGTTTCTGTCCCTCTAACGTCCTCTATTACGGTTTCAACGCATACATTTTACTCACTCCCAGATCACGAGTAAATGAGAAGAATGGAATATCTTAACAATTCGTTCATTCAACTGTTACACCAGCATCAGTTGATAGTAAATGTTACTGATTGTTGGGTATGTGGTCTTATACCACATAATACACAAAGAGGAATGCCGTATCTTGTCCTCCCCTTTTCTGCTTGGGCCTATCTGGCTATGTTTTCCAATGCATATCAGAACTTACTTCGATACCCTTCTGGTGGATCCTACAATGGTGGAGTGGATTTCAGTCACAATTCCTTGATAAAGGGTATTGTAACTATGGCAAAGATTGCAGACATTATCAAAATTCCCAGAGACGAGAAGAAAGCATATGATGGGTGGAATATCACTCGTTATACTCTTAGCCTCACTGACAAGCTCAAGCAACAGAGTTCTACACCGATTTGGGTACTACCCCAAAGAGGTCGTTTGTGCTTACAAATAAATGGCCAGAATACCAAAACTAAGCCTGAGAGGAGCAACTGTTCCCATACTTATGTCTATACTCCTTCTACACCTGCACCATTAGTGGCTTCACAAGGTACATATTTCCTCTGTTATGACAAAGCTTATACATGGCTTCCCACACACTTCTCGGGAACATGTTATATAGCTTTTCTCCTTCCTCCTACATACACTGCTCCTGCTAATTATCACAAGAAAAGAGTTGCTAGAAGAGTTATAGATTCGGAAGATACAGCAGGGCAAGAAGGAGGGGATTTCCTGAAAGGGTTTCTTCCCTTTTGGGGTCCGATGGCCAATAGCAAAAATATCAGACAGTTGATCCGTGTGGTCAATGCCACAATAAATGTAACTTCTGGAGCATTAAAGAATTTGACTGCTGAGCTTCAGGCGGATCGACTTATGACTTTACAGAATAGAATGGTTTTAGACATAATCCTTGCAGATAAAGGAGGAGTTTGTAAACTGATTGGGTCCAGTTGTTGCATTTACATTCCTGACAATGCCCCTACAGTATACCAAGCCATCTCTAAGCTACATGTCATCTCTGAGTCTATTCACCAAGATACTGGAGATTGGTCTGTGATGGGATGGTTTTGGGGACTACTGTCCACTTGGGGATGGAAAGTGCTTACCTTCCTCGGAATGAATTTAGCACTCGTCTTTTCTTGCTGTCTTTGTCTACAGTGTGGCCCAGCCATTTGTGGACTCTGTGCCACGATCTGTGTCTCCAAACCAGTAGCACAACAGACAGAATACATTAATATGATGGTGCAACAACATCTCAGTGACCTCATGACCATTGATATCGACTCAGACTAAAATGGGTTCCTTTGTGCATTGCCTGAGTATGGCAAAAGGAGGGGCTGAGGTTACGTGGTTTTCGGCTCCGCTTCGCTACAGCCGCCATTTTGTGTTTAGTTGCCATTTTATGTTGCCTCACTCAGGCAGCACGGCTAACACGGTAAAATGGTTTTTCTGTCTTTTCGGCTGCTTCATGTTTTTCCCGTTAAAGAACAACCTTTGTCCTTGTGTGCAAAACTGATGTCAGGGTCCGGCCGAGTTCGCAAAGCCATGTCTAGACTGATTAATCCGTGACTTGCTCCACTGTTTGGGTCCCACCATTCTTCTCATCCTTATCTTATTTAACTGGCCTTCACTATTCTCTCCGTGTGTTCTCTTGTTACATAGAACGCGGACAACTTTGCACGTACCCTTGGAGTAACGGATCCCTTCACCATGGACCAGAACTCTCCTTGATAAAGGGCGTCCCGCCCGAAATGCATTGGAGTTCGCACTAAAAGTGGACTAGTTATATACTTCATTGATATGATACCAATATCAGGGATAAATTCCAAATGAAAACTATTGAACAATAAATAGTATTCTGACAAGAACTTTGGAATCATTTGATTGACCACCCACAGAGTGCCTCATTTGGGGATGTATCAGCATATTCATGCGTACACCACATGTTTCTACAGTTAATTGGCGTTTGACGGAAACGCCACCCACGAGTGCACCCATCCTCTTAAAAACCATCTAAAACATTTTTATACCTGCTGTGCACTACTCACTTTCCTCTTGTTACATAGCCCTTCTTTTGAAGCATTCTACACATGTTTTGCCACCTGCAAATTGAATTACGGGCACCAGTGTTGATTAACCTGATGGGAGGAGAGCACACGAGGCCTGAAAGGAGGGTGTGTTTTAGACATCTGATAGCTTGTTTTCGAACTATTCCTATTTGTCAGTTTTGTGTATATTGGGAGTTTTCATTGTAAACTTGTGTTGTATAATAGACCGTGCGCCACGGATTGAAGTGGCAGTCTCTTGAGAACCTACCTGTGTGGTACTTCTTAGATAACTGTGCTTAGCTGCAGCTAATAAAACTACTTTTCTATGCCAAACAGAGTGTCCTGTGTCTCTGTCGGTCGAGGCAGGTGAACTCGGAGATCTTAGGCGTGCCCTGCGCCGCCTGGCCCATAAGGCCGGGTTCTCCAATTTCTATAGTGTTGTCTCTGTTGGTACTTTGAAATGCTCAACACATGTTCCTCTAGTAAAGCCTAACAGCTCTTTGACATACTACCAAGACTGAGCTAAGGATTTATTATTGTGAATCCAAGGACGATCTTTGGGGTCTATGAGAGTATTGCATGGTGAAACCTAACTATTATCCTCCTATAATACAATACCTTCCTACACTAATGCAGTCCCAAATATACTCAATGACCATGTAACACCCACGATCCTCCATTAGAATACAGCTGTGCCCATTTACCGTCAACATTTACTAAACAAAGTATATGTACCAGCCACTTAGCTCCCAGCACACCCATGTAAAAAACATGTATGCCCAATTCTTCAACAAACGTCACTACACTATAGTGGAAGGTAAATGTTACAGCCATTTAACATCCATCAACCCCATCTACAAATAATTATGGCCATTATCCAAGGAGATCTACATAAAATATTGTGCACCGAATATGTAGCAGACTTTTACCCCCCATTATCCCCCATGTAAACATTATGTATTCCCATTTTCCTTGCAGGACCATTGTACTATAGGGGAAAATGCCTTCACCTTCTGTTTAAACCCCATAAAATACTTGAAAATACAAAGGCAGGTATATGTAAACCCCATTTAACACCCATCATCCCTGATGTAGAAAATCTCTATAACTATTTCCTACCTTGGATAATCCTAATACATTTCCAAAGATATTAAATGGCCAGGTAACTCTCATATGCCCCCATGAAGAATACAGCTATGCCCATTAGCCTTAAATATTTATTAAATAACAGTACCAGGTATAAGTACTAGCCAAGTAACCACCATCAACTTCACGTACAAAATATATATGCCCAGTGGCAGGTATATGTTATAGAGATATAACACCCATCATTTCCCATGTAGAGATCACTATGGCCATTATCCCAAGAGGGCTACGTAAAATACAGTGCCCAGGATGGGAAACACCAATTACAGCGATGTTAATACATACCGCGACTTTTACATCGCATCATCCTTTACATCGCAGGCTTTTACTACGGATGCTACAACGGCGCAATCCCGTTAACATCGCACGCATGCGATGTTACCCGATGTTGGGAGGATGTATTTTTGACGTAAAGAAATATAAGGATGTGCCAGCAATTAGACAGTTGGGAGGCTGTGCAACCACATTGGAGGGTAATAAAGATGCGCCAGCAATTAATTACACGCCTTTTGAATGATGCGATGTTTTTATTGCAGAGTGTCAATATGTGGTATGACGGATAGCTCTGAATAAAGATGTGCCAGCAATTAATTGCACCCCTTCTATCAATGAACTTCAACTTTTTACATACAATTTTGAAAAGACAGTGCCTATCACTAGTGTGGTGAGTGGCTGGGTGGATGGATGGATGAATAGAAGGCGGGTGAATGAATGGATGGGTGTCTGGATGGATGCATGGATGGGTGTATGGGTGGATGATGATGTGTGTGTGGTAAGTGGGTGGGTGGGTGGATGGATGGTGGATGCTTGGATGGGTGCTAGGTGGGGGGGTGGATGGCGGGTGGATGAATGGATGGGTGTCTGGATGGATGCATGGATGGGGGTGGATGGGGGATGGGTGTATGGGTGGGTGGATGCATGGTTGGGTGCTGGGTGGGGGGTGGATGGATGGATGGATGGATGGGTGTCTGGATGGATGCATGGATGGGGGCTGGGTGGGGGGTGGATGGATGGTGGATGCATGTGGTGTGCTTGAGCTGTAGTACCGTAGGCTCGTTGTGTTGTAGGAGGGAGTGGGAGCTGTAGTCCCCTTGGCTCGGTGTGGGGTGCAAGGCTTCTCCCGTCTGTCTCTTCCCCCGGCCGCTGTCTTTCTCTTCCCTGGTCTCTCCGGGCCTCTCCGGCGGCCGGTCTCACTTTCCCGCCGCGGTTTGGAAGAGGCAGGGGCCCCGGTCTCCTCTTTCCTGCAGACCGATGAAGTCGGAGTCGGCTGTTTCCTCTCTTGCCGACATAACGAGGCTCCTGCGGGACCGCAAGAGGGGGCGGCCGTCTGTCCTGTCAGGTTGCGGGAGTGAGAGGCCCCCGATGGGCAGGGGCAGGTGTGCTGCCGTCTGGAGCCGGGGGCTCGGAAGTCACTCTAGGAACTCGCCTCTCATGGAGAGGATAATGAGTGTCTGGGACAGAGGCCCAGCGAGAAAGGCTTCAACGACAGAGAGCAAGAGCGCTGAGAAGCCAGGGGCCATCTACTGCATGCGCCACAGCGCCTCGCCACAGGGCACTAGGCGCTATATGAATGCAATTACAATACAGTGGAACCCAAAGGGTGCCAGTCCAGACTTGCGAACTGGTGTAGCATTTTTCAACCATCATTCCGTTAGTGTAGCCTGTAGTGCCGCTAGTAAAACAATTAGTTACCTCTTCCAGCGCCTAGATGACACGCCTCTTATAGAATCACAATATTATCAGTGCAAGATTACCAACGTTTACACAAGGACACGAGGGCTCTCAGATCGAAGGCTTAGAGTCGCAATGGGTCTTTTTCTTAATGAAGGTTTACCATAACAACACGTGCTTGTATAGCACAAGTCACTTCTGCTGAAGTATCTAGGCACTACACAACGTTTTGAACAAGTCATACCAACCAGACGTGGCAGTCATGTCACTGACCTGAAGCAGATGAAAGGCTGAGTCAGGCCCACCATGTTTTCAAGCAGGTGATTTTGGTGTGTCTGCACAGATCCGCACTAATGTCAGTAATACTTTCTTTTTGTATAGCGCTTCTTACCGCATTTCTGTCGTTTTAAAGGCTGGAGAGAACAGTTTACTATTATCTACAGTATTAGTAATCAATGTGTTTGAGGCAAGCCTTTGACCTGCGGCGCCATTCTGGCAGCATGTGCGGGAGGGTTGTTAACGCACTGAGCTACCTTACCGCACTGAAACGGAGCTGTTCTCCTTCCTCCTGGCCTGGGGCATTTATCCCGCGCTGGCTTCCAGCGCTGTGTGATCTACAGCTTGCTTGTACCCGGTGCCATTTCGTTTTGCTCGACGTCAAGCTGGAACAATATTTTTGTGTGTTTTATTTTGTTGCGTTTTTTAATATAGCGCGAACTCGACCCGAAGGTTTTGAATGAGAATTAGATGATGTCATCTCGAAAGGCACAATGTTTTTGCAGCAATTTGCCTGGTCACAGCTCCTAGCCTCCCTGAATAAAAAAAAGTGCACAATTGTTATTTTATCATGTCGCGGCAGCTGGGGGGGATAGGTGGTCCCATAGGGTCACACCTAAAAAACAAAAAAATACGAAATAAAAAGAGAAGAGTTCGCGTTGGGGGGACAGGGCGGGGGGAGGGGGTCAGTGGGGGCCAGAGGTTAGAGGCGAGTTCACACGGCAAATAGCAAAATACGCGTTGTTTTGCCATGCGATTTAATGTTCGGCGGGGTAATGTGCTGGCCAATGGAAAGCTATGCAATAGCTTTGCAACTGATACCGATGTGGAAGAAGGCGATATAATGGTCTGTGCGAGGTGATAGGCGCGGGGTAAAAGCAGGCGATGACTGTGTCCGCGATGTAACGTCATACATCCGCCCAGGATATGTAGCTGTCTTTAACTCCTATAATTCCTCATGTTAATATTATCTATTCACATTTTCCTAACAGGACCATTATAAGATAGGGGAAAACGTATTCAACACTTGTTTAAAGCCCAAAATGCCCAGTGAGTATAATAGCTATTACCATTTCCTTACAGTAATCATGAAAATACAGTGGCAGGTATATGTAAAAGCTGTATAATGCCGATCATCCCGATGTACAAAATCTCTACATCTATTTCCTATCTTGAATAATCCAAATACATTTCCATATGTTATGTTATGTTATGTTATGTTAATTGTTTTTGTACCGCGCACAGCTGCCCCAGCAAAGGGGCGTCCTTCAATGGCCATTTAACTCCCATATCCCCCATGCTGACTACGCTATGCCCATTGACGTCAACATTTACTAAGTAGTACCAGGTATTTACACCAGTCATATAACCCCGCATCATCCGTTTGAAAAAAATAAACACAGCACCATTTCCTGAACACACGTCACAACACTACAGTGGCAGGTATATGATACAGCCATTTAACACCCATCATCCCCCATGAATAAATTGTTATGGCCATTATCCCAAGACGGCTATGTAAAATACCATCACAAGGGTACGTAGCAGCCTTTTGCCCCCTTCCCCCCCCCATAATCCTTCATGTAATCTTTGTGTTGTTCCATTTTCTTAACAGGAACATTATAATGTAGAGGAAATTGTGTTCAAATGCTTAATAAAGCCCATAATACCTTATGAGTAAAATTTCCCTGAGAGCTACGTAGAATACTGTGCACTGGAAATGTAGCAGACTTCTACCCCCTATACATCCTCAGGTAAACATTATCTATTCCCATTTTTCAGACAGGACTATTATAATATAGGGGAACATCTATTCAACAGCTTATTAAAGCCCATAATACCTTACAATTAAAATAGCTATTACCATTGTGTTACCGTTTTCATGAAAATACAGTGGCAGGTATATGTAAAAGCTATTTAATGCCCATCATCCCCGAAGTAGAAAACCTCTATAACTATTCCCTACATTGAATAATCCTAATATATTTGCAAATATATTAAATGGTCATGTAATGCTCATAATCTCCCATGCAGATTTTGGCTATGCTCCTTTACTAAGTTAAAGTACCAGGCATATGTACAAGCCATTTAACTGCCATAATCCCCATGAAGAAAATTGGAAACAGCATTTACAACGGGTTCGGAACCACGCATGCCTTTCCAATTCAGGATCTAGAAACCATGCGTCTTTATCGCTCATGCCTTTTACCACACATATTTTTACAATGAATATGCCTTTACCATGCATGCCTTTAACACAAAAAAGTATTTTGCAGGTAAGTATACTACATATATATAAAGTTAGGACCATGTTTCCATAGGAAAAATGTTTTTGGATTTGCCTATATCTTTGGCACCGTTTGACAAATCTTCACAAAATTTTTCTCTAAAAGTGCCTTGGTGATTTTAGTTGTGAATTAAAAGATTTGAGGTGATCCTCTAAATGGGGGTTGGGAAAAACAGGGGGTTAAAAAAAAGTGGCCTTTCCATGTTCATTCTGGTAAAGTCTTTAGACACTGCTGCAGCCCGAACCGCTGGAAGAAATTACACCAAATTTGACTGAAAGGTAGATCACACTTTTTGTTGCTTGGTGTTAATCTGTTCAGTAGTTTTGGAGGCAGTAAAGGAAAAACAAATTTGTACATCTGCGGGGAGCCTAAGCATAGATCTCATGGTGGGATCTAATTGGCTCCCAACACTTCAACCAGGAAGTGCTGGCAACCATCTTGGGACCAATATACATGCTTGCACCCCGTCGAAATGCATTGTAGTGAAAGGCAGGTTTTGAGGGTCACAAAAAGGAGAACATATAAAGGGTGATAACAAATTTTAGTTACAATATATATGATTTATTGATGGTACCACACTAATTTTAGGAATTGTGGTGTGTGCTCAGGTGATTTTACCCTGCGATAAAGCATTCTGCTGGCATTTCATGAATCCTGTTTGAGAGAAAACTGTTTTCTCATGAAGTTCCCATAGAGGTTATTGAAGGTGTCATAAAAGCTCAAATTGGAGCATATGTTTTGTAAATCCACACTATCTTTTTCAGCTATATGAAAATGAAGTCTTACATTCCTACAAAAACATGCACTTCCAACAGAAGTAGCCTGTCAGTTCATTCCCTTGTGTTCTTCTACAGCCTCCCAGAGTTTTCTAAAGAACATCTAGAGAGCTAACAGTGTTAATTATGATAAACCTATGGCACACTGGAAGTCATGTTGATAGAATCAAATTGGTAAAACTCAAAATATTTAATTTAAAAAGGAACAAAAGGAGGGGCTCAGTTTGTCATGGGAATTATTGTCAGTGATATAGAAAGAAAAATTCTGACACATTTTCAGTGAGTTATCAAATATCTATTTTGTTAAACAATTCTGACATGCAGACTGAAACATGCACTTTCAACGCCAGCAGCAGACTGCCATTTACCTCCATGGTGATCAGCAGCTTCACTGCAGGGTTTTAATGAGCAACTAGAGTGTAACATTCTGAATTTGTGGCATCCTTGTGGTACATCTGAATGCCGTCTTGATTGCAACTGAATTTTTTCTATTGAGGATACTGCAGGAAGTGACAACATTTGGGAACTTCATGACAAGTCTCTCAAGATGGCCATCAGAGAAAAATAACCCAAATATAGCACAAATATCGCCCAAATATAGCCCAAGTATAGCCCAAAGACAGAAGTCTGCAAAACACATAGGCCCAGATTCAGAAATCGAGCGGACAACAACCAACCGACATTTGGTTGTGGTCCGCCGGTCATCTGACATTACGGTATCGGACAGAGGGAACATCTGCAGCGCTTTCGACAGGCTCAAGCAGTCTGTCGGTGCATTGAAACCCACCATAATCCCCTAATGGTGGCAGAGCCAGACTCGGCTCCGCTGTCGGGATTTATTGTGGCATTTTCCTGTAGCCATTTCATGTGGGCTTTTCTGAACCGAAAAGGCTGTCAAAAAGTGTCTTTGGGGGCCCTAGTAGGGCCCTCTTCTGACTGACTAACTGACTGACTGACTGGAGTACTTATAAAGCGCTCGAATGCCGTGGCGTCTTAGCGCTGCAGTGACGAAGGGAGCGGTGAGAACAGATCTTAATGTGAGGAAAAAAGCCAGGTCTTCAGCGCCTTTCTAAAGCAGAGTATGGATTTTTGTGAGCGCAGAGCAGGGGGCAGAGAGTTCCATAGTCTGGAGGCTTGGTGCGAAAAGGACCTGACGCCCCATCGCATTCTTTTTATTCTTGGCTGACATATCAGATCAAGACTGGCTGACCTTAACGTACGTGAAGACAGATATCGAGGGAGGAGTTTGGACATGTCTTGTGGTCCCGTGCCATACAAGGATTTATGGACTAAACAGAGGGCCTTAAACCGTATTCTGGATCTGACTGGAAGCCAGTGAAGTTCCTTGATGGCCATCCGCAATGCAGGCTGGGGAAAACATCCCTGCACCGTGTGGCAGGCACCTAAGCTGTTAAAGCAAAATTGATGTTTTCGACTGCAGTATGGATGCTCACATCCTAATTGTATGGTTGTGACCACCGACCTATGTTCGTGTGGATTCCGGACCGTCTGCCCGACATCATAATCAGGCCTTAATTGCTTTAGTTTTTTTTTGTTGCAGTTTTATATAGCACAGACATGACTTGAAGGTATTGGAGTGCTTTATATGAGCATCAGTTTTATTACACGAGAACACACATGTTTTGGTTTTAGACATGGGGAAATAAAGTGATTTGTCCAGAATCACAGGATTATGAGCTGATGCTGAAACTCGAACCTTGTTCCCCAGTTGTAAAGTCTGCAGCTCTGCCCCTGACACCATATCCTCCCCCTTTAGTGTAACATATAAACAAGTGATCAACTGGATAAAAAAAACATAAGGATAGCAAATTATTTAAAGATGCTTTGTCGCTATTTGAGAACTCAGGAAATGTGTCCTCATTTTAGTATTTTAGAGCACTAACCATAACTTCAATGGGAATAAGACCCTCTCATGGAAGAGGGTGCAAAGGCAACAAGTTGACCATGCTGGTCAGGTGGGAGGGGCAGTGACAGCACAAAGGACCATAGAGGAAAGGGGGCAGGTGAAACAAACCAACCATGCAGCACAGGCAAGAATGGCTGTGACAATAAGAAAGACCATTGAGGACCGGAGGAAGAGGTAGTAGCAGTACAACCAAAAACGCCAACAGACCAGATTCAGGCAGGAGACTCCTGATGTTTTTACACCCAAAAGGGATTTATCTTATCTGTCTCCTGCCTGAAAACCCTTCTTTTTCAATGTTAGTCAATGGAGAAAATCAATTCCCCGGGTTTTTATAAAAACTCCCTCTTGCCAAGTTCAACATGTTGGCAAGTGAGGTACATTAAATCCTGGAGGTCAGGAGGAATGGGGTAAGAATATGGATTCGGATAAGAGAGGGCAGGAGGGAGATGGGCAGGGGCACCAAACTGACCTAAGAGGGCAGGAGTCAGGGGTTGCAGCAGCACACTTTACCATACAGGGCAAGGAGGATGGCAGTGCAGCACAATGAAATATGGAAAGCTATAAGGAAGGGACAGGTCCATGCACATTGACAACACAGAAAAGAGGGGATAGAGGCATGGGCAGAAAGCTGACCATACTGGACAGACAGGAGGGACAGTTGCAGCATCACGCACCATGAAGGGCACTTGGGAAGGGGCAGGGGCACGAAAATGTATCAGAAAAAGCAGGAGGGAGAGAATAGGAGTCTGCACATGGAAAACGGAGGGCAGGGGGAAGGGGGCAGGAACAGAAAGCTGACCATAGAGGACAGGCGGGATGGGCACTGGAAACACAACACACAATACACACAGTGTATTCACACAGACAACTAAGGGAAGATGGGAGGAGTCAGGGGCAGCAAGTTGACCACTCATAGCAGGTTGGATGTGCAATGGCAGTACAAAAGACCATGCATGGCAAGTGGAGGATTAGTGGCAGCACAACAGCCATGGTGGGTAAGATGGTGGGCAAGCCGGTGGGGGCAGAAGCATGCAAAAAGGACCATGGAGGACAGAAGAGGTGGGTAGGGGCTGGCACAAACAAAAGGGAGCAGGGGAAGGGGTTTCACAACAGACCACGCAGAGCAGTAGGGAGGAGTAGCTGCAGCACAACAGAGCATGGAGGTCAGAAGGGAGTAGCAGCACAATGTGCCATCCAGGTCAGAGGGAGGGGATAGGGGCTTGGAACTTGGACAGGCAGGGTGGAGGTGGCAGGGACAGGCAGCAACCATCTGACCATGCTAAGCAGGTGGGGGCAGTGGCAGCTAACAGAACCCTCAGAGTAGATAGGAGGGTGGCAGGTCCATGGAATATGATGGGTAGAAAGGAGGGCGCAGGGTAATGCACATAGACATTGGAGGCCATCGGAGAGGAGAATAGGGGCAGCAAGCAAAGAACAGAGGCTAAGCAGGAGGGCAATGATGGGGCACAGAATTGGGAATCGGAGGGCAGGAGGAGGGCAGGGACATCAAGCTAAATG
Source organism: Lissotriton helveticus (assembly GCF_964261635.1). Lineage (NCBI taxonomy): Eukaryota > Metazoa > Chordata > Amphibia > Caudata > Salamandridae > Lissotriton > Lissotriton helveticus. The sequence continues at coordinate 1,713,739,581 of NC_136059.1, forward strand.
GAGGGCAGTAGCAGCACATCGGACCATGTAGGGAAGGAGGGAGGGGGCTGGTGCATGGACTAGGACAACAGAGGGTAGGGAGGAGGTGGATAGGGAAGGGAGCTAACCATTAGGGCAGGTGGGAAGACCAGTGGCAGAACAAAGGCCACACATGGCTGTAATGAGGGAGCAGGGTCATGGACTTGGGCAAAGGATGGTAAAGAGGAACTGGGCAGGAGCAGCAAGCGAAAGTGTGGGGGCAGCACAATGCCAGGTCAGGCCCTGCATTCAACACCCCTTGCTACTCATTGTGATGGGCATCTTACTTAAAGTTAGAATACCTTAAACATTCACGGACAAAACAAAGGCTGCAGGGAAGTCTAGTTAGGAAATAGAATTTAAAAAACCTTAAAAAATCCAGTGAAAAAAACAAAGAGGACATGTACGTTGTAGTTAGGCTCAGATTTCACTCATGCAAAACCTATGAATTTCAGCAGTTAAGTTACATGAGCTACCTATAACTTTTCTCCTCTCAATGCACTGCTTATGACCTACATGACTCATGACATGGTCAGTGACATCACTCATGACATCTCAAATGACATCACTTATTACATCATTCGTGACATCATCCAGTAATACTGTGTGTTTTCCAAAAGATTATGAGTGTCAAACATATATACTAAGGTACTACAAAAGTTCCACATATGCCCAGGTATATAAATTTGGGTTTCCTATAATATCTCTAAAACTACTGCACAGACTTACAAGTTATAACAATAAGTCTGGTCTTTGGAATAAATTCTACCTTTCTGCCAAATTTGGTGTAATTCTGTCCAGCGGTCTGTACTGCAGGCGTGTCTAAAGATTCTAAGGAATTAACATGGGAAACACACTTTTTTGTCCCAAAAAAAAAAAAAAAAAAAAAGCCCATACCCACCCTAAACACAACTACAACTTAAAAACTCACCCACCCTAAACCCTAAAAGTTCACTTTCCACTCAAAAACCCATGCCCTACCTAAACCCCAAAAAATCCCTTACCACCCAAAAACCAATACCCACCCTTAAGCATAAACATTCCTTTGCCACACAAAAACCAATATCCATCCTAAACCCTAAGAAATCCCTTACCACAATGAAAAAAACACTGTGCTCCTATTTTGGAGGGTGGAGTGTTTATGCACATTATGCAGAGATGATAAAGACAAGCAAAGACATCAAAATGGAAGCCTTTCTCGAGGGCCCTATTATACTTTCTTAAAATGGTTTTACAGTAAAAGACATGACTAAACTCATTATCTTTTCACAGCAATGCTACAGGACATTTCTCATGTTCCTTCTTGAAACTCAGCGTCTCATATCTGCAGGAATGCTCCAAGAGAGAGGAAGTCACATTAAATCAATCAGGGCAGATTTTTTTTCTCACTGTCAGTGGGGAACATTTTGATATCATTCTTTTTGGCGATGGACAGCAGAAGAAAGTGCCCTCATGAACAACGTGTGAATGAATAGAAAACTATGAAACGTGTGCTGGCTGCTTATTACTGACATGGAAAATGCCTGCAGGAAAACATTTATTTTAAGAGCTGCGTTGTTTTCGGAAAAAAAATATTTGGAAGAGCTTCCCTCTGGCCTCCCTGTGCTTTGAGAAAGTAAAAAGCTTAGGCAAGAAATTGGATTTAAAGAGATGCACCCGATAAATTGACAAAGAGAGAAGATACAACCTACCCTAAACCATAATCTCTACAGATTCCATGGCCACCCAAAAACCTGTATCCACCTTAAACTTAAAAAATTCCTAGCTATCCTAAACCCTGAAAAATACCTTGCCACACAGAACCCCACACCCACCCTAAAACATAAAAATTCCATTGCCTCCTAAAAACCCACACATGCCGTTTGCCCTAAAAAATCTTTTTCCACTCAAAAAAACACACCCAAGCTAAACCCGAAACATTCCCTTGCCACCTAGAAATCCATACCGACCCTAAATCCTAATAAATACCTTATCACACAAAACCCCATAGCTACCCTAAAACCTAAATAAACCCTTACCATTCAAAAACTCACACCCAACCTAAACGCTAAAAATTCCCTTCCCACCAAAAACCAATACCTACCCTAAACCCTAAAAATACCCTTGCCGCACAAAAATTGATACTCATCCTAAACCCTAAAAAATCCTTTGCTACCCAATACCCACCCTAAACCCTAAAAATTCCCTTGCCACAATAAACGATACCCACTCTAAACCCTAAAAAATCCCTTATCACTCAAAAACCCACATCCACCCTAAACACTAAAAAGTCTCTTACCACCCAAAAACCGATACCCATCCTAAACCCAAAAAAATCCCTTACCACTCAAAAACCCATACCCACCCTAAACTGTACAAAATCGCTAATCACTCAAAAACCCATACCCACCCTAAACCCTGAAAAAATACCTTCCCATCCAAAAACCCATGCCCACCTTAAATTTAAAAAAAAATGCATCTCAAAAAAACAACAACACCCACCCTAAACAATAAAAATGCTCTTGCCCTAACATATATAGAACGTCTGGGAGCGGGGCCACACAGTCACCTTCCCATTTCTGGAATAGCATTTGGTCGGAAGGCTAGGTCCCCATTACAAAAAAAATAGCCCTGGGGAAGTGGTGGTCCCGGGGGCACAAGGAAGGGGGCCAGCTCCTTTATATTTCACTTAGCCTGCATGCCCCAGGACCTGGCCCACCTGGAGTCAAAATAATAGATTAGCTCAGGAGCCTGCACCTCTTTCTTTTCCATTTTTCAGCGGGAGCCATGGATCCAGCCCATCCGCAGATGAATTTAAAAAAAAAAATTAATTTTGCCCCTGGTGGGGTCCCTGCAGGACACCTCCTAAAGACCGAGGGGGTTAGGGTATTCCAATCTTCTCTTTTTTGGACCTTTTTGCAGGCAATCAGATTTCAGCATTGAGTCAGTTGGATCCTCGGAGGTTCTTTACCCCTCAATGTACAAATTCTTTTTTTATTTTTTATTTCTTCAGATTTGCTGAACGGATGTACACCACTTAACCAAAAGCAGTCTTTCTGAACCAAGAGCTACTTTTCTGCCTAGTTTGGTGTAGTTTCATCCATCATTTCGGGCTGTAGTCGTCTTAAAAATTCCCTTTGGAAAAACACCTTTTTGACCCCCCTTTTTTCTCGACCCCCGCTTGACGGATCACCCCAAAACTTTCATGCACAACAAGACTTACTATGACACTTTTTGGGGAAAATTTGGTGAAGAATTGTCAAGCAGCACCAACTATATAGGCGAGTCAAAAAAAGCTTTACCTATGGAATCATGGTCCTAACTATAACTACCTACTGGTGACTAGAGTTTTGGTTTGGCTCTCACTCGCGAGTGCAATGATAATCTCGGGCAACTAGTGATTTCGCGCTAGAGTCCTGCGCAAGCTCGCACAACTTCCGACCACGACAGCACCAATGTAGTGCCAATTGTGAATGCACCACTTGAGCGACTTTTGTACTCAACGAGCAGCTGAGAGGCATTTCGAGTGGATTTTCTTCTCCAACAGGCCATTGGGGTTGTTTTTTTTTGTGCAAGAAGCCTTTCCTAAAACCTTAATTTTCCATGGGAAGAAAGCACCACAGAGACTTTGAATTCTTGTTCCTGTCCAGCAGGCTCCTCCAAGTACTTTGCCCATCTCCTGGTGATTTTTCTTTGGATTTGGAGATGGTAGGATCACTGTCCTTGTCTGCTGCATATATACCGTTGGATTTAAGGACTTTATCTTTGAGATTTCACAAGAAAGTTCAAAAACTCTTTTAAATGGGTGTTGTTTTTTATTAGAGGACATGCACCAGTATTTATTTGTACTTTTATTCGAAGTTTCAAAGTTATTGTGGTGGGTAGCCTTCGTTTTGTCAGTAGTAACCCCGGGCCGAGTACTCCGCTCTGCTCCGCCAGCGGAGTTTGCAGACTTTTGCCAACTCCACGCTCCTCTGGAAATGTGATGTTGCGTCAAAACTCTGACTACGTGGTGGAGCGGAGAACGCCCCTTAGCCGAGGCCAGCCCCTTCAAATTGTTTTTTAAACCCCCTTAACTTTTCTGCGGGCTGCCCTCCTCTTCACTGCGGTGTCTCCTTCTTTCCGTTGTCCTCCTCGCGTCCCCTACGTATTACGTCTTGTGTGAACTGCGCGCAAGACGTAATATATTCCTGAGATAAGAGTCTGGAAAGGAGTAAGTTGTTTCTAGAGAAATGGGAAAGAGTCAGTGAGGCTTTCAATTGATGCCCTCACACACCCCAAAGGATGTCATGCTACATCATGGGGTGGTGCTCCTCGTCAGGCTGGCGCTGCAATGTCATAAAAGACCCCTGAAGAATCACTTTGTTGGAGATCTTTTTAGTGATCGAGCCATTAGGTGTGTGCTTGTCTGTGTGCAGTGTTACGTGAGAAGTAAGTACTAAAAGGTGTCTAGAGGGTATATAAAGTAGACTAATTTAATGAGGAGGATTCCTCTGTCATCGCTGTAGTGTGATCTCAGACGGAGATCCTTTGCGCTTCTTCAGGAAAATATGGAAGTGAATGACTCCTTCCCATTTCTCCAAAAACATCTTACTCCTTCAGGAATAGTGACTCTCCTTAGCAATGGGTAATATTTGATGCCTTGGGAGGATGTATGTTGTACATTTTTTATACCTCAGTTAATTTTCGTTTTTGGCATTGCTTAATTATTGGTAGTATTTATTTCATTGCAATGCTTCTTTTGTCTATCTAGTGGGTCGGTGTGTGTTTCCCATAGGCCATCATTGGTTTGTCTTTGTTCTCCATGCCATGTGGCCTGTGAAGTCTGTGTACATAGGCCTGTATGGACCATGCCTCCTTGTTTAGTATTGTAGTTTGACCATGAGGCACTGGCTGACAGCAATTACTTGCATCCTGCCAGTGTACTTTTGCCATAAGCTTGCATATGTTCTTTTTTCCCCATGCCTGGCTGGCAGCCATTTTGTGAATCCAGCTCATGTGCTTTTATCATAGGTTTGTATGTGTTCTTTGTTCCCGATGCCTGGCTGGCAGCCATTTTGTGCAACCGGCTCGTGTGCTTTTCCATAGGCTTGCATGGGTTCTTTGTGCCCCATTCCTCCTTGTTCAATAATGTTATTTGACCATTTGGCACTGGCTAGCAGCCATTTTGTGTGTCTGGCCAAAGTGTTTTTGTCATAGGTTGCATGTGTTCTTTGTTCCCCATGCCTCCTTGCTCAGTGTTGTGTTTTGACCATTTGGTACTGGCTGGCAGCCATTTTGTGAATCCAGCCAGTGTGCTTTTGCTATAGGCTTGCATGTGTTCTTTTTTCCCATGTATCCTTTCTATGTGTTGAATTCGACCATGTGGCACTGTCTGGCAGCCATTTGTGCATTCGGTCAGTGTGCTTTTGCCATAGGTTTGCATGGGTTCTTTGTGCCCCCTGCCTCCTTGTTCAGTATTGTTGTTTGACCCTGTGGCTTCCCAATTCTGGTTTGGAACTATCGCCCGAACTCCCTTCTGGAATCTTTCAGGAGACGCCCCCTTGATGTCACACGCCGACAGGAGAGAGTCTGCTGCAGCAGATTACACATCGCGGACCCGGACCGGACCGCGGAGCCGAGAAACGAGAAACGAGAACCTTCACCGTGCCGTGCCGCGGCAGCTTTCACCGGCCGAGCCGCGGCGGCTTTCATCGGCTTTCACAGTCACCGGCTTTCACAGTCACCGGCTTCCACTGCCATCCGAAGTCCGGTACCCGCCTGCATCCCCCCATTCGAAAACCTGCTCCATAGCTCCGTTGGGGCTGCCGGGGGCTGTCAGTGAGCCGCGGGTCCGAGCGGCGGGCCCAGGCTAATCGCGCCGCTCCAGCCACTTCAGCCCGCCCCAGCCCGTCCTGGTCCCGGGTCCCGGCCCGGCCACCCTGGAAAGTGACTACAACGCCCGAGGGTAGTCAGGAGTTGTGGGCGCAGGGGCTCCTGGGTTGTTCTGATCCAAGCCCAGTCCTCAGGTTCTCAGCCTGTCTTCTCCCGATACCAGGGGCAAAAAAGGCTGGAAAAAAGGCTGAGAGCATCGGAAGGCTGAAAGAATCGGGAGACCAAGCGAGCGAGCGAGGAGCAAGTGAGGAGCGAGGAGCAGGGAGGTGAGCGGGGGCTGCGGGGGAGCGGTTGCTTGCTGTCTTTGCTGGAATCACCTGGGGGGTCTTCTCCGCTCTTCTCCGCTCGCTACAAGCCCCGCAATTCAGGTCCCTGGATTCCGGGACCCCGGGACTTCGGCAGCTGCCTTGCTCCGCTCCGTTCTGCTCATTTGCCCGGCACTGAGGAGAAGAAGAGAAGAGGCGGAGCGGGGGTAAAAAGTGAGGCCACACACCTGGAATCTTCTCTACTTATCATCCCCACTCACCTTCATCGATCATCGACCATCGGCGAGGCACAAGGTCTCCCGGGGGAAGGCGGGCCTACAAGCGCGAGCGCGGCTGCCGGTAGAGGCGGCCGCTAAGTAAGAGCCCGGGGGGTCTGACAGGCAGTCCGACTAGGTCGGACTGACCTACGGCCTCTTTGCGTGCTCCGCTCCGCAAAGGGGCTAGCTCATATCCAGTCAGCCAGCTTCTCTGCAAGGCCACTCACAACTAAACCCTCCCCCGCGATCCCCGCTACACCTACACACCAGCAGTCACACCTGCTAGAGAGTCTCATGCGCGGGTGCTTCCAGGCAGCTACTGCCGTCCTCGTTGCATTGTGTCAGCGCGCACAACCTGGTGGGTGCTAGCCCACCCTCTCCAGGAGAGGAGAGCGAGGCGATAGCTGCTCCAGAGAGAGCGGGACGGCACCTTCAACTTACGGACAGAAAAGTAGCGAGCCTACCATCATTGCTACTAACGACATGAGGTCAGGTAAGGCCAGGGGGCCCTTGGAAGTCAAACCAAAGCCCACAGCAAAAACGAACGAAAAACAGGGAAATGGGTAAGGGCATAAGAAAAAGAAAAGGAAAATGAGCGCAAACTCGACCACCGGTAGGGAGCTAAACCTCTACACTTCAGATCAGGCACTGGGGCTGAGCTATAATACAACAGAGCAAGGATCTCTAACGGTCCTGATACCAGAGACCGTAGTAAGTGCATCACAAACTTCAAAAAAACGTTATCAGCCCAAAATATACACAAAGTTTGAATTCCTAAAAGACGCGGGCGCAGCTATATTCTCGAGCAACGGCCACCTGTCCGGACTGCAAACACCACTGCTTCCCGTGGTCTTGGGATTAGCACGCTCTTTGCCACCACTGCTTGTGCCCGAAGGCCCGTTGTCCCAAGGGGGCCTTTCGTTGGATCCTGCGCAGGCCAGTACCTCAGGGCACGGGAATACTAGCCTTCCTCTGGAGACCTCAAGCGAAAGAGGGAAGTCTTCTAATTCCATTGTCTACAACCAGAAGATTCCGCACGCGCACGCACACCCAGCTGGCTTAGTCCTTTACAGCCGGAAAAACATCTTATCACTCCCACTAGATGACCTTAAAGTTAACCTGAATGAGAAACTCATTTTAGTTCAAAAACCAGCTGACAAACTAGACAGCTGCTCCACTGAAAGGGCTTCCGGGGCAGGCCCACAGACATCAGCACCGGCTCCAGCAAAAGAAACTGCACCATGTCCGGAGATAGACTTGCAATCCATGAGCCATACTCATAGCACACCCATCAAGTCTCACCCAACGGTTGAACGCGCTCTACCAACCACAGATCAGGAAACCCACAACTCAGCAAGAAGCACCTCTGGTAGGGAGGCTGCAAGTTCTCACGACTCCAGTAGCAAAGCCGAAGCAAGGGCACTAGTGTCCTATCTCAGCACACAAGAATGGGAAGATATGCTAGCCACTTACACACCTGATCACAAAGAGACCCATGCCCCTGACTCACCTTTGGCAGCCAAAAACCTAAACAGGCCTGGCAAAGACTTTAAAGAGAACGAGTGGAGAAAGGAACAAAACATCGGAACGTGGAATTCACTGCTAAATACAATCCAACTAGCAGTAAATACCCTGCAATACCAATCAGAGAACATGGAGCTTCAACTTAATCTTCTCAATACACTGGCAGTCTTCACAGCTGGCATCGACGACAAGCTAGGCAATCTAAACAACCTGATTCTGAGAGCACAATCAAACACCTATCTGAGCTGCAATTGCAGTCAGGCATTAGACAAAGTAGCCTCACTGCCCTCAATGCTAAATGACCTAATAGGAGTTATGAAGACTCTACACAGAGGATACGCAATTAAAGAAATCGGTACCACCGACACTGAAGCAGGAGACATCAGGAGTGAAGCATCCAGAACCACAGCAGAGCCAACCACCAATTCCGCACCCGCAAACGAAGAGACAACCCTAACGGGACAGGAGCATTCGCAAAAACTCAATGCCAAACAGGGACGTCAACAAAAAAGAAAAGGGCGTAAGCAAAAAACTGAAACATCCACGTCTAAATACTTCCCCATCTTCTATGACACAAAGGAGAGATTTTGGGATAACACAAACAATGCTAAACCCGCAGAAAGCGAAAACCACTTGCCCCTAGGCACAAATCAGCAGCAGCACAAAACAAACAGCAGCCAGCCGAATCAAGAAGGGCAAGGGTCCCAAGGACCACGGGTAAGAGACCAAACGGAACAAACAGACGGATTAAGAGAGGCGGCAGCAAAGATCAATCACCTTATACTGCCAAACTGTGCCAAGACAGCAATGGCCTCTGAGGATCAAGCGGGAGTCTCAACACTGCAAAGCAAGGAGCCTCCTCTCCAAATGGAAAGGGGAACATCAGAACCAACTATCAATCAAGACTCTCCATCAATAAATGCTAGCAACCATCCACTCAGGTCAAATTCTGAGGTGGGGGACAGGAATGGAAAACTTGGCCCAACGCTAAGCCAAACTTATGGAGCCCATGTCATAGACACATCGGACTTCACCATTCACCCTGTTTCTAATCAAATTGAGTGTCCCCAAGCAAAACGGCCATCCGAAATACAAACAATATCAAAGCAAATGACTTCATTCAAAGCATCAACAATCATCGCCAACATGCCAGGTGAAGGCTCTACCCCGGCACCTTGTGAAACTCATACAGGCCATGCATCACTAGTTCAAGCACATCACTCACAATACAAGGAGCTAAGAAGCTCCAAACAAACAACAGAGATGCTGGTCTTTCTTCCGGAATATAAGTAACAAGGGCAGCATGACTCGCTCAACCGTGGCAACATTCTTAAACTAATGGAACATATTCCCAGCCTGGAGGGGATAAGTACTAAGGACTTAATCTCGGTTGAATTCTTGCCCGCCGCAAATCCAAATAGCCCGGAGGGGACCAAGACCACATGGTCTTCTAACAATGTAGCGGTGTCTATTGCAGCAGAAGCAGAGCAATTTAAGACCTGGGGCATCAAGCTAGCCCCCATACTAAAACCAGCCTACCCCTCACCCCTTCAGAGAAGGACAAGCTCAAAATCGGAGGCAAAACAGGCAAACACCCTTAGCGTCCTTAAAGGTGCCTTGGGAAGCTCGCCCAAAAAAAGAGAGAACATACCCTGGCAGCGTCCGGAAGACAGGCCGAGGGCGGTAGCGGGCTTTGAATTAGCACTCACATCAAGCGGTAGAAGTCCAGTGCAAAAGCACCATCAGACCCGCACTTCCATCATTACTGAGCCCCTGAGAGGAAGTCCGCCAACTAAAAATACACGCAGCCCTCAAGGATGGACAGAAGCGAGCACAAGGGGGGCGGTACATCAAAATCGAGCACTAACTAGAGAAATTCTCTCTCGAACAATCTTCATACGCCCTGAAGAGGACTGATGCCACCAACAAATGAGAGATGGCATAAAGGGTAGTGAACCAACCATAGGCATCTGTTCTTGGAATATAAACGGCCTAATTTAAAAAATGGATGACCCAGACTTCCAAAAGTACATCTCTCTATTTGATATAGTAATGCTGCAGGAAACCTGGCTCACATCTACACAACACATCGCGGGCTTCACTTGCTAGTCAACAAAAGCAGCTAGAACCAACAGATTTGGCCACCAGTCAGGAGGCCTGGCTACATATATATCCAACACAACAATATCGTCGGCAGTTCTCATGAACTCCTCCACATCCTTAACCTTAACAGTAAAAATAAAACTGAAGCTCTGTAATAAAGAAGAAGAGATATGCCTTGTCAATGCATACGTCCACCTTAAACACAGAGGTAAAGACTCCAACATAATTTCTAATCAACTCGCGGAGTATATGTCTCAGATGGAAAATCCACTCTTCCTCCTGTCAGGTGACTTCAACCAAAACCTACTTGGCTCATCAGCAGAGGAAGAGGTCCTGGCTCTGAATAAAATGTACACCATACCACCACAAAGCTCTCCGCAAAACAAGAGAAAGCACCCATACAATTCTTTTCTCAAAGACTTAGAACATCTAAATCTCCGGGCACTAAATGGTAGATTCACGACAGATTGTCCTCCACTAGAAACATTCTACTCACAAACAGACAGCTCCATCTTGGACTACACATTTGTCAGTCTGGAACTCTTCTCCTACATCTTGGAATTCAGAATGGGGGACAAGGGAGAAAGCGACCATCGTACCCAGGAATGCCATCTGACATCAAAGTCGCCTACTGCAATCAGACCAGACAAAACGCTAGGGGCGGCCTATTCCATCAATCAAAAAAGGATCAAATGCACACCAACTAACCTAACAACTCTGGCCGATACTGCCCTTCAACGATATAACACACACAAACCAAATTCAGCTGGACATAGCCCTCACTGGGACAATATACAGGATCTCTGCTAAAAGAACTGGCAACCAAGACCCCGTCAAAAATTAACTTGCACAATGTGAGCAGTAAAACCAACTCAAAAAAAGGACCGAGAGCAGAATTAAGGCAGCATAAAAGGATAGTAAATTCAACCTTACGAATGCTAAGATCAGCCCCCGACAACGCACAGCTTCGGACAGTGTTGAAGAAACAAAGAACTGAGCTCAAAAGCATAAAATGGAACATAAAGAAAGACGCTGAAAATGAGACATGTGCAAAATTATTACACGCCAGCAAAAGTAGTAACAGCGCACGCTTTTGGCAATCAGCAAACAGGATCCTTCTACCACAGCATAAAGAACTAGGCTCGCATATTCTGGAAGAGTCATGGATCAAGCACCTCTCTAGCCACTTCAATGACCAGCTGGAATATGCAGGAGCGCAAAAAATGAACACCACAGAGCCTAACTCCACAATGTTCACGTTGAAGGCCCTGACCAAGAGAGAGAAAAGCCTACCCAAAAACATCTCGGATACAACAGCTGGCCAGCAAATAGCAATTATAAAAAACAGATTCGCAAGGGCAGGAAGGAGGGTGCTCCGGGCCCAAACAGCATTCCGCCAGCCCTATTTAAGGAAAAGATCACAGAATGGGCTACCAACATGCAACCGCTATTCTCGGAAGTAAGACTCTTAAATAAAATCCCAGAATCTTGGAGAGGGTTGACGATTGTCCCCATATTAAAAAAAGGTGACAAAATGGACCCTAACAACTACCGACTAGTAGCCCTCCTCGATAATGAGGCAAAATATTTTGCGGGAACTCTCTCAGAGGAAATTGCGCTATGGACGGATTCAAATCAGATCATACCATTGAACCAGACCGGTTTCCGGAAAAACACTGCAACAGCTACCAATATTCTGGCCATCTCTCTAATGATCGATGCAGCAAAAACGAAAAAACTGCCGCTGCATATGTGCTACATCGATTTCAGTGCAGAGTTTGATAACATCGAGAGAGGCAGACTTTGGGGGAAACTTGCACAATGGGGAATACCACAGCCGATCCTAAGAATGCTGAAGCTTCTACACTCTGATACCTGGGTGCAGGTGAAGCTAGGAGGCGGCACACACCTGTCATCTAAAGTTCGCACCACCAAAGGCCTGAAGCAAGGGTGCGTGCTTGCCCCAATACTGTTCAATCTGTTTATGGCGGATCTATCAGATTCACTCAATACATGCAACTCCCATTCCCCGAGGCTGGGGGGAAAAACCTTGAGTAACCTGCTGTACGCGGACGACATTGTGCTACTTAGCCATACCTACATCGGCCTCCAGCAGCATCTGACCCAAATGCACATCTACGCCACGGAAAACAAACTCAAAATAAATTTGAGCAAGACACGCACCATGTCGATCAACACCAAGAAGAAGCCTCAGAAGTCATGGGCACTAGGCGGTGAAAAATTAGAGTCGGCACTTGTCTACAAATACCTGGGAGTTCTCTTTGACAGAGACAGCACTTTTGCACAGCAAAAGAAGGAAGTAAAAAGGAGAGGGGCGTGCATCGCCGTTACACTAAAAAAAGCCAATCAACTGATGGGGCCAATTCTAACCCCCTATCTGAGAGTTATCCAGGCTAAGCTACTCCCCTCTATCTGTTATGGCAGCGAGGCGCTTCGAGGGAGAGGCTCCAAGATCCTGGACACAATCCAGACAAAAGCCTATAGAAAATGTTTTCCCTTCCGTCCTATACATCGCCGGCCCAACTTAGGCTGGAATTTGGATTGCAAAAGCAAGCCCTTCCCAGACAGGGAGCATATATCAACTGCTGCCACAAACTCCGCTCGGCCCCACCAACACTTTAAACTCGCTGCTATGGCAAGACATTCAAAATAGGGATACATCTCAGGCAAGATCCTACCTGAAGGCAGCTCTGGTGGCGACCAATCTAACTGCGATTTGGGACATGCAACTCAGGCACAACCCATTCAAAAAACTAGTCTGGAAAACTGTTAAAACTCTATCCTCACTACAGGACAAGGCCACATTCGCCAAAAGAAGCCATGCCTGGATGTCATTAAACTCTTATAAAACGCTGACACCACAACCTTACTTCAGCCAGGGTTATCCTAAGACAACAAAATTGAAGTTCTTGAAATACAGACTAGGGGTTCTGCCCAGCAGCGATTATCTTCCACCATGGCTCAGGAGTAATGGCCACGAGGTTTGTCCGTTTTGTAACACAGATAACGGCGATATACTTCATCTGACCTGTCTCTGCGAAGAGCTAAGGCCAGCCCGCCAACAGCTCTTAAAGGCCCAGCTTAAGCTGCTAGGGACTTGCACGAGAAGGCAAGCGGTTCTCGCCTGCCTGAACCCTTCGAACACGAAACTGAATTGCAGATACGTTAAGTTCCTTGCAATGATCGAGCAAAAACTGTCAAAACAAAAAACTTTCGATCATTGACACAGACAACATGTAGGCGGCCTACAAGACTCACGGGAGCACGCTGCCCCGCCATGAAGACAATTGCTCCTGGTTTATCAGACTGGGTTCCTTTGCGCATGCTTTTTAATGACGAGAACAATGAACACATTTTTTACGATATTTTAAAGTCCTTTTTCTACTGTTTTGTACTACGCTTTGCACTGGTTTTAATTAACTATGCACAATAAACTTACTTACTTACTTACTGTGGCTCTGGTTTGCACTGAGGAATGTGATAAAACAGTTTCGCAATATGCTTGAGGATCATTTTAGTATGTATATTAAGAAGATGATTTTGATGAACAGTGCTTATATAATATTAGGTCTGAGCGGTAAATTCAGTTCCACTCATGGAATTTGGGTAATTTCGCGTTCCGCGGAGAAAGCAAAATTGCCCAAAATTCTGCATTCCGCTACTTCGCAAATTTTTTTGCTTGTTCGCGTCCTCAAATCGCATGTTCGTGAGATATTTTCCCCGAGCATGAAAACAGCAATTGCGAACAGGAAAAAAGCATCGCAAACAAGCAATTCCACGTGTTCGCGGAATTTCTACATGTTCGTGGAGATTTCTACAGTTTCGTGAAGATTTGGGTAACGCGATTACACAAATTCCGCCCACCCCTATAATATTACATGCATTTTTTTTATTTTGCTCCTCCAATAGGTTTCTTCTCATCCTCCCATATAAACATTGGCAATTATTGCTGGCATTTTTAAATTATAATTTGTGTTATAGCTTTTTAATTTTTTTATTCTTTATTTAATTTTTTTATTTCACTTTTTTTTTCAATTTAAAGAATTAAAATTTTGTAATTTACATTTTTTTCCATTTTGCCTTGGTCGCACAGCCAAGCAACAGCATTCAATTTCTTTAGGTATATAATTCCATTTTCTCCTGGACACCCTAGCTGTCGTGCACTTTAGACATATCAGCATCATTCATTTGCATAATGATAATTATTCCATTTCCCCCAGGACAACCTTCCACTAAACTCAATTTTTAAAAGATTACTATTCTGTTTACTGATGCAATACTCTGAGTGCCACAAGTGACTCCTTTAGAATATATGGACATAAAGGAAAGAGCACTATCATTCTGTATATTGTGAGTTATTCCGATGGGGAATTACATTTTCTGGTATGGTGGTGTGTTTGACTTTAAAGTGGTTATTTCTTAAGTAACCAACCACACTAATAGCGCCTTTGTCTGTACTAATTCAAACTGCAACAATGCCAAGTTTCGCTAAATGTTTTCTTGCTTGTTAGCTTTAAGGTGATTAGGAGAAGAGACATAACCCACAGTACTGCCAAACAGAAGGCCTGTGCAGTGACATCACATGTCAGTCCGCCAATCTCTTCAACTTGTGCAGCTTAATGCAACTGCCAACTGAGAGTTTTAGGATGGCCCCAAAGAAAGATGCTTCCATAAAGTGGTCAGTGAGAAGAAGCAGCTTCCCATCCAGTAGTGTGTTACCCCAAATCCTTTACTGACCACATTGTGTGGCTGCCGCACCGGCCTCCGGAGAGCAAACTGAGCGGTACAAAAGGGGGTGGTAATGGACGGAGCATCTGAACCAATCAAACACTCACACCCAGTCAAAAGATCTGGGTTTGATCCATCACCGTTCTTTAGCCCACCAAGCCACCCCAGTTCAGACATGGCTATATGCAAATCAGTCTGACCCTGTGCCTCATGGGAACAGTCCAGCCTGAACTGCCAAGCCATGCCTTCCCTGGACCGGAAACAAGCTTCCGAGGACCGGTTTCTGGCATTACAGTCGTCTTCAGCCCGGCTTGCTTGAACCCAGTGGCAAAGTGAGCAAGGGACTCACGTCTGAGCATACCCTGCCACACTTATGGCGGCCAAAATCGGTACAAAAGGGGGTGGTAATGGACGGAGCATCTGAACCGATCAAACACTCACACCCAGTCAAAAGATCTGGGTTTGATCCATCACCGTTCTTTAGCCCACTCTGCCACCCCAGTTCAGACATGGCTATATGCAAATCAGTCTGACCCTGTGCCTCATGGGAACAGTCCAGCCTGAACTGCCAAGCCACGCCTTCCCTGGACTGAGAGCAGCACTCTTGCATCAACTGCAGCACCCCAACCTAAGCCCAGGACCATGTCTGTCAGTGAGACGGCCAATGCAAACATGGTGACGTTGATGAGTAATGACAGTGCATTTGATTTGTCCCTTTCGCAAAGTAGTACTCAATCGATTCAGGAAATAGAGCAAAGTGGACAGCAGCCGCAGCGAGCAAATGTACATCTTCATGATGTTGGAGCAGGATGGGGGGTTGAGGTTCCTTTCGAGCAAAAAGATCCTCTTTTACAATCATTGGTTCCCGGATATCCAGCAAGGAAAAGGAAGGGTACTACTCCACCATCTTCTCCAAGAACCACTTCTGATGATGATGATAGGGACATGGAGTGGACCCTTGCAGTGTCCAGGAGTTGCCAGGAGGAGCAAGGGAAATTAAAAGTTCCTGAAAACCTTAGAATTATGGAAAAGGAAGATGAGGAGGATGACGACAACTAGCCAGTCATTGGGGAAGGTGACACAGAGGAGTCCAACATTGCTATTCAACCAGTTCCTAGGGATGTGGCACAAGTAGGACTGCCAGCTCCCATATTTGCAAAGCCCCAGCAGTGACCTGCACTAGTAACCATTACCTCAGTAGAAGTATACACTAGAAAAAGGCAATCGGTGACACGCCCACCTACCTCTAGTTCTTCTTCAACCTTTGGCAAGAGCACAATAAAACAGTTCTCCCCAGTTGGAGAAATTTTTACGGTTAGCAAAGAGAGGGAGCCCATGACACTATGCACCATTTGCCACACCAATATTTCTCGAAGTAAACCCGGTACACATTATGGTACTGGTGGCCAAATGACCCATATGAAATAACACCACAGAATCCATTGGGAGGAGCACCTTAAATAAATTGCTGAACCTGGTCATGCTGGTGAAGGTGAGGCGAGCCGGAGAACATCAGCTACACGTCCAATCATGATTGGAAGTGATGATGATGAGGAAGAGGTGACATCCTCATGCATAGCAGCCCTGTCCCCAGCAATGCCCGAGTAGAATCACCTACATCGAGTAGAATCACCTACATCAGCAACTTCACAATGGCACAGGACTCTAATTCAGCCAGAGGCACCATGGCATACAGTGACTGCCCCAATATGATGCTCAGTGAGTCTACCACCACGTATTTCTCAAAGGTCAACAGTGTCAGTGGCCCCAGAATTGTTTTTTAAAAATACAGGCTAATAATAAGGGCATGTTCAGGCAGGAGGGCCCCATGACCGCAACCACCCAACTGCACATTTGTACAACGGGAAGCAGAGTGTTGTTCACATTAACCACCTGACAACAGACATGTGGACCAGTTGTCAGGCAACTGATTGCACATGCATCACTGCACACTGGATCTCCTTTGCATGTGTAAAGCAAAAAATATGCACAGGTCTTGGCCCTGAAGAAAACTTTGAGCATTTGGAGGATGGCACCAGTGGACATGTTTGCCTTGAATAGATAATATAGAGCTGTAAAAATCTTGGATGAATTTAACAGCAATGTGTACAAATGGCTGCAACCCAGATGTCTCAGAATTTGAGTTTTTGCCATGGACAATGGCAGCAGCATAGTCAAGGCCACGTCAGATGATGGCTATTTCAGGGTCCTGTTTTTGGCAAATTGCATCAACCTGGTGGTGTACTTGACGTTATATATCCAACCCTGGCTAGTAAACTTTATTTACAGTTTCGATATGGTTGTCTCCCGCTCAATGCATATACTAAACAGTGGGTACCCAGGCGGGACAGAGGCTGCCCTGCTTGTCCAGCCAAAGAAGAGGCCGGACCTGCACATGCTCTTTTTCTGACGAGGATACGGTAAAATACGTCAGAAAGAGCTAATAATCTTGTGCAAGAACTTGGGTTCTGGAAGTCTTTAAAAATGAATACGGACTTGCACATTGTATTTTCAGTTTCCAGGTTTTTGTGTCGTATGTGGTGGGCAAGGACAAAAATGTTAAAACTGGAATGATTTTTAAATTATTTATTATTGTCATTTCTGTAAATAATGAATTTGTTTGGTTTTTAACTGTTATATATAATTGGTAAATTTATAATTTATTGCTGCTTCTTTTATGGCTCATGCCGAAATAAAGAATTTTTGACTGACTGACTGACCTGGTGGTGAAGAACCTCAACAAAGAAGACATGGTCAGCAACTTACTGACCGCCTGCAGAAGAATCTGCAATCATCTAGCCATTCTTTTAAAGCCAGTGAGTATCTGCAGATTACTTAGCATCAAATATAGCCCCATTTAAAACCCTGAAATAGGTGAGGTGTCAACACATTGGAAATTGACCTAATACGTGTTGCAGCATCTGTTCGAGCAGTACAGACAGATACATTACTATGTCTCTCAAAGAGGAGGGGATGCCATTGGGAAAGCTGTGGCCATGAATGTGGACAAAAAAAGGCCTAGTCCATTTCCTGACACAGATGCTACCCCCCTTTTGAGGTTTCACATGGTAAGTTACAAAGGAGGACAGTACTATTGGCCAAACTATACCATTGTTGCATATGCTACAGGACCAGCTTAAGAAGGTGTCTGAGAGATTCACCTCCAGAGCAGTGCACTAAAATGCAGAAGTGTATGCCTTGGTTGAGAGCTTAATCCTTCACTTGGCTTGTAATACAAGGCTGCAACATGATATCATCTAGTCCAAAGAGCACATCTGTGCCACACAACTTGATCTACAGCACAAAACAAATCTTCCCAGTTTAATTCCTTTTTCTGAAGGCGATGTTTCAAAATACAAGAGGAGGACTGTTGAACAAGCATGAAACCTGGAAGGAGAATGGCTGGAACATAGATTCTCACCCGCAGTACTGGGTGCTGCCTTCAACATTCAGAAAGGGCAGTCTTGTCTCACAGCAGCCAACAACACCATCAACTAGAACATTGGCAATAACAACAACAGAAGAACCAGACCCAATCTCTGCATTGTATTGGCTTCCATCAGTAGGGCTTACCTCCAGTGCAAAGGCAATGGCAAAATAGGTTGAGCAAGTGGCAGCACCAGTGACCATCGACAGGTTGTTCTAGGAATATCTTGATGATCAAAAAGAGGTCTATGTGGATCAAAATCCATTGATGTACTGGTATGGGAAGATAAGCCAATGGCAAGAGCTCAGCAGGCTGGAGATAAAGTATCTAGGTGGTCCTATAGCCAGTGTGTATACTGAGCATGTGTTCAGTGTAGCTGGTGCAAATGTTACAGTGAGAACGGCTTGCCTCACAACATGGAGAGACTGACTATGATCAAAATGATCTAGCATTTTATACCACACAATTACACCGTTCCAGAAATAGCACAGGAGGAGGATTATTCAGAAATTGAACCAAGTGTGTTATTCTTCTTCTTTGATGCACCCACAAGACAACTGGTGGTCCAAGCATCAGTGTTGTCCAGGCTGGACTATGCCAGCTCACTACTGGCAGGGGTTAACCAGTCAGAACTCTCTCGACTGCAGCGGGTCCAAAATGCTGCGGCCCGACTGGTGACAGGCCTGCCTAGGTGATGCTCGGTGTCCAAATCCCTGCGCTCTCTCCACTGGCTCCCTGTGCAGCAGAGGATTCAATTCAAGGTTCTTTGCCTTGCATTTAAAATCCTCAAGGGTACTTCCCCACAAATCTTGGAGAATCTGCTGATTCCTTATGTCCCATCCCGCACTCTTAGATCTCTAGGCCAGAACTTAGCAGTGGTCCCGCATTTTAAACTGAGCAGAGTTGGTGGCCGCTCCTTCCGAGTCCTGGTGGCGAGCTGGTGGAATTCTCTTCCTCTGCAAATCCGGGCCATCGATGAGCTCCTTCAGTTTAGACGGGCCATCAAGACCTTTTTATTTGTTCAGCCCCTCTGAGGTGCCTCTTTTCCTTCTGCCTTTTTGTAGTGCTGTGTTGTGTTTACCTTTTCAAAGCGCCAGGACGCCCCTTTGCTGGGGCAGCTGTGCGCGGTACAAATAAAAATAACATAACATAACATAACATAACATAACATAACATATTATCAACTTCTGTGTGAGCCACCTGAGGTTCAAGACAAACTCTACTTCCCAGACTTAGTATGCCAGTGCCCCAACAGAACATTTTAATTATTTCTCGGTACACTTCTATCTACCTCATCAACAGCTAGAAGCAAGAAGTTATCGATTTCAGTTAAAAGGTAAACCAAGAGTCTGAAGCCTAGTACTCAGCTTTGTAGAATGGAGAGTTGCGTTTGTGAAATGCAGCTTTGTTTGTTTGAGTA
Source organism: Lissotriton helveticus (assembly GCF_964261635.1). NCBI lineage: Eukaryota > Metazoa > Chordata > Amphibia > Caudata > Salamandridae > Lissotriton > Lissotriton helveticus. Next base: position 1,713,759,198 of record NC_136059.1, read on the forward strand.
TGTGTGTGTTTTTGTGTTTTGCACTTGTGGTAAAAGTGAGCCTCTGAGTCCCCCTCTTTTTTTTTTTGCTCTGCCTATTAGTCTTCTTGATGATACACTCCTCATGAAGCTTACCTTCATTTTCTTCTCATGGACTCTAAAATACAGTTTCTGTTTCACAATCCACAGGCCTTCTAGTCTCCGGCATGAATAAAAGGCAAAAGGTGAGCTAAACACTCTTGCTTACCTACTGGACCAGTCTAGACAGCTACTCAAGAGTGATGGACATTCCTGAGGAAAATGCAGATGCACCACCTAATTTTGAAAAACAGTATCATTTTTCTCTTAACAATCATATTTGGAAAACATGAAGGGTGGATTCACTCCCAACCTAGAAAATAGAACATTTAGATAGCTGATAACTTGGGTCTTGTGTACCGAAGGACTGTTTGCAATGCATTTAACTGTACTCTGGCATACTCATTCCTTTGTTTCATTCCACAACAGATTGGTGACGAATGATGTGCTGCTCATTGCCCAGATGAATATTGTCCTTGTATAGTGTTTGTCTTTGTCAAACCTTTCCCCAAATCCCCTTTTCCATCCATTCATGAACCTCTAACCCTATTCCACTAGGCTGTGTGATTTATTGAAGTGTGGCTTAAATAACACAATTTATGGATCACACACTTGGTGGGGCATATGTGCTAAAAGCAGCACCAACTTACTGCAGGATCTTCTAAACAATAAGCCACCCTGGCCCCATTTACTGACCGCACATGAAAAGTGATCCATATTTTAGATATAGAATGAAGAAAATTAGTCTTCAGCATCACCATTCAGGCCTTGTGTTGCATAGCCATAAATACTTAACCTAAGCTTGCCCACGCCAGACTGTGAGTCCATTTTGCAAGTTACTACTAGCTCCCCATTAGCCAAAACATACTACTATTGCTATCTTTATTATTATTTTTTCACTATCAGGAATTCTTGTTGTGTCATCATGTAGTACTCTGATGTCAATTATTTGCAAAGCTTTGATATATTCCACCAACTCAGTCTTTTTATTTCCATTTATTTTCCTACAATGGATAATCATTCAGATTAATCCTGCAGTTGGCGCTCACCTGGGTATAACTAGAAGAAAGCCCTCTCTTGTGAAGTGGTAATGCCTTCTCTGTTATTGTTTCATCTATATTTAGGTAAGACCACTATGAAGTGAAAGGAATTAGTTAGCTTAGTAAGTAAGTAACTAACCAATACTTTTGTTCATCTAGGTTATTGTAGACAATATAGGTCTTGGCAGAATCCCCCCTAATGGTCAAGATAGTTAGAGAAGTATAACTCTATAACTAAGTAGTACACTCTCTCTTATAAGCATATAAGCAGGCTGCGCAAAAACAGAAGGGAGCAGTGCAAAGCAAAAGTAAAACAAATTACTGCAGGCAAAAATTTAGATTAAAACATAGTTTCTCCTTTAATTTTAACAAAGAAACCCACCCTCTACACACACACAACCTGCCCACCCATCTCCTCAAACAAACTGACCCATGTACCAATGTCCAAAAATTTGTAATGTTCAAAGAAAGTGAAACCCGGTCCCAACTCCCTTCCCACCCTCTCCACCCAGCCACAACAAACAAATTGCTCCCACCAAAACAAAAAATATAAAAAAAGTCTAGAAGAGGGCATACTAGAGGTCCGTCAGGAAGTAGTGCATGCTCTGCTCCATCATGGTGAGACGGCACTTGATGGTGTCCAGACGCTGCAAGGATGCGGTCCAGTAATGGCAGGGTGTTGTCAGTGTGGGAGGGGATGGCAGCAGTTTAAGATGTCAGTTGGCACCGATGATGGGATGACCAGGAGGCTGGTGGCTGAGGGGGATCAACTGCACTGGGGCCGGGTTGAGAGGCATTTGTTTTCTCCTCTTCCTTTTCCAGGATCACCAGCAACCGGCATTCTAGCTGGATACACTTCAGCCTCTGCTGCCACATACAGGGTGTTATCTCCTGCCTGTTCGGTCTTAAGGGTGGACCAGCAGGAGCAGCTATATTGAGAAACACAAAAAGAAAAAAGGCAAATTGTAAATAATGCTCTGTGCAAATAATTGTTTTTATTTTCTGGGTGGCATAGTAGCACTACATTGTTGGTCCCCGAGGCCCATTGGAATTTGATGTAATCTGATTAGGAGAGTCACCAGCCCATTTCATTTTACCCTCACATGCCTTGCATAAAGAGCACTGACTGTGTGGCAGAAAAGTATTAAAGCAGAATAACACCGGATTAAAAAAACAGTTATTTGAATTGATTTGTAAAGGCTTTTCAAGTAACTGTAAATAGGCATTTTAAGTGGAAAAATAAACTACCTCTCATTAATGAGTATGACATTATGCACTATGGAGTACAAATTGTGTGTTGTGCTAAAATAATGGAGCCATGTTCATTGCTAGCCAGCGCGTCGGGTATTTTGCTACTGTTTGCAGCTGGGGCAGCTGTAGTTGCCAATTAACTATTGTTAATTCCAATGGCCCTACTCTTCTCTAAATGCATTTCTCTTTCTACCCTGACTCCAAAGAGGCAGATAAATGATAAATAAGATACTACTTCAGAAATCTCACGCATGAAAAGTGGATATTTTCCTATCTGCTGTAATCAGCGATTGGGGAAAATTATCGACTGCACTACGGGGAAAGGACTGGGACATATAGATTGTATTTGGCACATTCATCAATCAATCAATCAGTAATCTTATAAGGTGCAAATATCCACCGTGAGGGTCTCATGGTGCTAAGTGGGGGTGTCTATGGTTCAATTGAAGAGCCAGGTCTTGAGGTCCTTCCTGAATTGTGACAGCGAGGGGGATTGCAGAGGCATGGAGTTTCAGGTCTTTGCAGCTAGGTAGGAAAAGGATCTTCCTCCAGCTGTGGTTTTACGGATCCATGGGATGTGCCAGGGCCAGTTGGGCAGAGTGGAGATGTCTGGTGGGAGTGTAGAAGGAGAGGCAGTGGTTGAGGTATGCAGGTCCGGCATTGTGGAGGGCTTTGTAGGCATGAATAAGGAGCTTGAAGGTGATTCTTTTGTTGACACATAGCCAGTGTAGCTCTCTCAGGTGGCTGTGATGTGGTTGTGTTGTGGGATGTTCAGGATGAGTCTGGCGGAGGTATTCTGGAGATTCTGAAGTTTTTTTCTTCTTTCCGGGTGGTGCCAGCATAGAGCGCATTGTCGTAGTGGAATCTCCTCCTGCCGAGCACATGTGTGACAGTTTTCCTGGATTCAGTGGGGATCCACTTGAAGAGCTTACAAAGAAGGCGGAGCATGTGGAAGTAGGATGGCAAAACAGCGTTGATTTGGTGGTTCATTGATAACGAGGAGTCTAGGATAATGCCGAGGTTTTGTGTGTGGTTTTTTGGGTATGGGGATACCAAGAATCATCCCAGGTGGATGGGGAAGATCTCAGGAGGAGGACTTTGGTCTTGTATGAGTTGTGCTTGAGGCAGCTGTCCTTCATCCAGGTGGCGACTGCCTTCATCCCATTGTGGAAGCTGCTCTTGGCAGCTGAGGGGTCTTCTGTGAGGGAAAGTATCAGCTGGGTGTCGTCAGCATAGGAGGCAAAGTTGAGTCTGTGGCTTATGATGATGGCTACAAGCAGGGCCATGTAGATGTTGAAGAGGGTGGGGCTCATGGAGGATCCTAGAGGCACCCCACAGCTGATCTCTGTGGGTTCTGAGTTGAACAGTGTATCTGGATATATGCCAAACTCTCATCAAATCATGCACTTACTCCCACTTGGCTCTCAGACCTCACCCACCACCATATATTATTTCCAACAAATTAATTTGCTGGGCTAAAAGTTAGATTTCCCCTACTCGAGAAGTATCAGACATATATATTGTGTTAGCATGATGTATCTATATATCCTCTATGCTTAATATGCACACTGCATAACCTCTATTTGCTTTAGTTAGTAATCTGTCCGTTTGTTCTATACTAATAGAGTAGGCTGAGAAACCGTACAGACGCCATCTTTTTTCTGCTTGTGTCAGACCCGAGCTGTGATCACGTGTACTCTGCATTAGTTGTCAGTTCAAGTCCATTTGAATTAATGAAAGCAGCTGAAAGTAAACTGTTCTCCCTCTGTCCTGGGACTCAAGGTCACATCTGGCCTTGGGTGCGATAATCGCATTCCTGGAGGTGCCGTGCCTACACTACCAGGCACCAGGACGAAAGGGAGTCACCCCTCCTGACCTTCCCAGTAATAACTTAGTAAAGCTTTGAACCAATCATATGTGCCATTTATGGTCCTTCCTAGGGGCCCAAGAGCCAAGTGGTGTTTTTCCTTTCACGGTGACTTCGTGTGATGAACTGAAAGTAAATATGTGCGGTTTTGAATGTAAGACAGCAGTCTTTTCCGCGCACCTGATGGGTGAGGGTTGGAGAGGCTCCTCTATAGAGTATTTTGCATAATAAACAATTGAACTTTCTTCACTGCCAACTGACTGGTTATTTGGGAATTGGTATTGGGCTATTGGTAGGTATAGCTCCTTATGTTATTTTTTTATGGTACGTCAGTTGGCGACTCTGGTGGGACTCCGCGTTATGGTCGTCCTCCCGTAATCGGGTAGAAAGGACAAAGAAAGGGGAGCTCTGGTCGAGTGGGTGGACTGACCGGAAATTCTGACTTACTCCGCTCTCGCGATCAAGGAGCCCCAGCTGCTAGTGACCCTTCGCTGGAGTTCGAAGGGCGTAACCCGGGAGCTGACCGTGTTAGTCTTCAGGAGTTGGCAGTGGAGAATACGCAATTGCACCTGTGTGCACCAGATGAGTGAACTAATTTAGGTGTTTTTGGAACATGCTGTTGAGCGGCGCTTTGAAGCAGTTAACTGTATTGCATTTGGTGGTCGGTGTATCACGGAGGACTTTGGAGGTCTGACAGGGCAGCATTGTGGCTGCACGAGTAGATGCTCCATGGACTTGTTTTGTGAATAATAGAGACTCTGATCGGACGCCCTGGTGTGGCACGTGTGGTGCGCACCCAGCCTGACTGCTCTCGGAAAGGCCTGTGGTTGTACCTGGGTAGCCAACGGGACACCTATGAAGCGATGCTAAGGCAGCAGGCTTAGTCAGAATAGTCCCGAGGGTGAACCAGGTACGCTTCGGGATGGTCTGTAGGACAGTCTGTGGTTGATACTTGTCTGACGGTCTCTTGGTAGTCTTTGGACTGCTTGATTTCGGTATCTGTTGGTCTGGAATCTGAATTGGTTAAGTTCTCCATGAACGGGAGTCGACGGGCTCCGTTCCCTTGTTTGGAAAAAGAAATGTCATTTTGAAAATTCTTTCTTGGTGTATCTATGTATGTATTGTTCTGTCCGCGTTTTGATCTTGAGAGTGAATGGAAATGTTGAGAATGTATGAACATGGACATGTTTGAACGACTGTTTTCCTGAACGAGGTTTAACTGTCAATAATAAGAATGCCGTGCTTTAGCAAATTATGTTTTGGATGTTGTTGTCGCTGAAAAGGCACACGTTTGGAAGGAAGTCAGCCTGCCCCGCCTGAGGGCAGCCCAAGTTATGATATGTATGTTAAACATGGTATTTCACCTATTCTGTTTAATGCGCTATGGCATAAATATACCAAAGACAATGTGGAACTACAATGGCCCTTAACCGGGTCCTTTGATGAGAAAAAGATTAAGGGTGGGTGTAGTTCACGAAGTAGCGATACGCGAAGTGCGCTTCGCACTACGCGAACTTTACGTAGCACTACGCGAGCTGCGTAGTAGCATGTTCACACTGTGCAAGATGCATTTTCAATTATTGCACAGTGCGAACAAGCATCCGGCACTGTGAAATCATTGAAAACGGCATCTTGTACAGTGCGAGCTGTAGTTTTCTGCCGCTCGAGTAAATTTTTACTCGAGCGGCAGCTTTCTCAACGCGAACTGGTAGTTTCTCATCGCGAGCGGTCGCGAGCATGCACGACCACTCGCAATGAGAAACCTGACCTCCCCACGTTGAGAGTCTTGCCGGGATGTCATTTTGCTTACTCGCGGTCATGAACATGACGTTGAGGACCGTGAACAAGCAAAAAATGACCGCTGCACTACGCTACGCTGCGCTACGCGGGTTCGCACTGTGCTACGTGCAGCTCGCATAGTGCGATGTTGCGCAAACTTCGCAAACTACGCGAGCGTAGCGTAGTGCTTCGCCCAGGGTTAAAAAAGATACATTTCATACAAGATCGATTATTTTCTAAACGAAGTCGGCAGGCTATGTTTGATTCTTTAAATATGTGGCAGAAAGAAGCAAAGCGTAGACGCATCAGGGAGGAGAAGTTATGTAAAATGAAAGGAGGTCAGACGATTACACAGAAGGCTATAACTTATGATAAAGCTCAAACTGAGAAGGGAATTGATTGTACAGATAGACAATTCAGATTACAGATGGATAAAAGCTATGTAACTAGGACTGAGCCAGAGGAGGAGATAGAGGATTTATTGGATGCGTGTCCACCTCCCCCTTATGCTCCACAACGTATATATCCTGCGGTCCCTTTAACTCCTGCTTCAGCTCCAACGACTTCTGCTCCTGTTGTTTCCTCTCCCCCTGCCACTCTGGGAACGTCCTCTGTTTTATCTCCCTCAGCATTTGGAACAGCCACTTTATGGCCCGATGCGTTGCCGTCTCCTACTGTGTCCATGGTTGTTTTGTCTCCCCCCACTTTCCGCTTGGCCTTCCCAGCCCTCGAGCACGTTCCCAACTCCAGCTGACCCTACTCCCTCTCGTGCTCCGGGGGATCTTGGGGCATAAAAGTTGTTTAGTCGTTCCGCAGTAGGACTAGAAGAAAAACAGACGATTGCGAATCAGTCATTCCAGTGAATGCGAAATCCTATTTATACTTTAGCTGATGTATGGAGTACACTACGGGATTATGAGCCCGTCATGCATCAGCATGCCCTGGAGCACATGGCCATACGTCTTAATTCTTTATGAGACCAGTGTTTCCCGGGAGGGAAGGCTCCTCAAGTGATGATTGATATTCGGGACCGAGCTCATAAACCTGAATTAGGACTCGAGGAAGTGTACAGGAATGTTGAGGTTTTATTAAATTATCGATGACGGATGCACTCGAAATGTCCAACTTGGGGCTCCCAGCATCCTATGCGGGAAGTCCATCCTATTTACCATCTTGAAATACCAGAATTAAGAGACAATCAAAATCAAGTAACTAGACCTTGTGTAGAGGCACGATTCCAAGAGCAATGGGTTCATACCCCTTGGAAGAGGAATGAAGTTCTTTCACTAAAATCACTATTGCCCGACACCCGAAAAAAACCTACGGCTTACTATAAAGAGCTTACAGAAGCGGCTTCCTAAGCTGTTATGACCTTAGCTGACATAGAGCTATTTTTTGGCTTGCTAGTCCCTGTTGACGTGTGGCGTCAGGTGAATGACCAGGACCATGCCACAGAGTTGGGAGTAACTTGGGATCAGATCAAAGATTGGGACAAGGATCGGAAACCTGGTGATAAGCCGAAACCCAAAATATTGGCCTTACCGGGTCAGATTATTACCTATATGCACTCCTTAATTCCACCCGTAAGGTAGATTGGGACAAATTGACAGCGTGTAAGCAGAAAAAGGACGAAAGTGTTTCGGATTTCTTCACTAGAATTGAGGAGGTATTCATTGACTTTAGTGGGCAAGATTTGTCGGTGGAAGGTGGTATACGATTATTTGTTAATCGTTGCGTGACCAATCTGTTGCCAGAAGTCTCCGCACTGCTACAAGCCGCTGAGAGTACTTGGACTACTTCTACACCTTCGGTTATACTAAGCATGGCTCAGTATTATGAACACAGGGAAAATGAGAGTAAGGATAAGACGGAAAAGAAAACAAAGGATCTCAATACACGGGTGTTGTTACAGCTAGTCATCAGGGGACAAGGCAGAGAGAGAGGCGGTAGAGGGTTTGTCCCGAGGGGGGCGGGAACTGGACGAGGCGGAGGACCAGCTGTTGCTTTAGGAATAAACCAATGCGCTTGCTGTAAAGAGGAAGGGCATTGGCGAGCTCAGTGTCCATTGTTGCTTTGTTGCTGGCTCAGAATGGGGCAGTAAGAGGGAGAGGAAGAGGTCGAGGTGGTGTGGATCGAAGTGATATGCGGAGAGAGGAAGCAGCACATGGTGAATCCGAGAAGAATTATTTTGATCATCCAAGAGGTAGGAAGTACTATAATGAAGACTGTGTGATCGATGGGACCGAAGGGTATGCCTACGCATAGGACAGCCAAGGACAGAGTGGGGGCCAGGTGTCAGTACCCGTTGATCAGCAAGGTCCTTATGTGCGAGGGCGGTTTATGGGGACATCCAAAAACTTTTTAGTTGATACGGGTACGATGAATAGTTCTATTTCTCATTCACTGGTCCCAGGGGCTGCTTTGTCCGGGAAGTATTATGTTTCGGTGGGTTTTTCTGTAATTTCAGTGGTGAGCCCCATTTCTAAACCTATTCTGTTTACAATTGGTCCGGTCACAGTGGACTCTCCGTTTTTGTTGACCTCACATTGTGGGGAAAACCTATTAGGGTTGGATTTGTTAAAGAAGTTGCATGCGAAGATTCATTGTTCTCCTGACGGTGTTTATCTTATTATACAATCTCCTGGTAAACATACGTTGCAATGTTTTGCTAAAAATGAACCCCTCCCTCCTGAGCTCGCTGCCATCCCAGCGACACTGTGGGCCACCGGATACAGATGTAGGATTACTTAAGATTCCGCCTGTCTCCATTACTCTGAAACAAAATGCTTGTTTACCACGTATACCACAATATAACATTTCACCGGCAGGTAAGAAAGCTCTGCTCTCTATTATCCAAGATTTGATCGATAAGGGTGTAGTGGAAGAAACGGCTGCCAACGTATGCAATAGTCCTATATTGCCGATTTTGAAAAAGGCCCCTATTGGCAGTGACCCTGACCATGTTGACACTTACCGTTTTGTAATTGACCTGTGAGAAATTAATAAGATAGTGGTGCCGCAATACCCTGTGGTTTCTGACATCATTACTATTCTCTCTATGATCCCTCCCACTGCTAAGTATTTTTCCGTTATTGATCTAAAGAAAGCTTTCTTTAGCATTCCAATTCATCCTGATAGCTGTCATATTTTCGGCTTCTTCTTATCTGGTCGCAGCTTCCGGTTTTGCAGCGCTTCCCAGGGGTACACCGAGAGTCCTAGCATCTATAGTCAGGCTCTGAAAGCATTATTGGATGATTTAACCCTGCCCCCTGGTAATGTGCTCTTACAGTATGTCGACGATCTGTTGGTGGCTTCTGATTCTGAAGAGGTGTAAGGACGCCACTGTTAAATTATTGTCTCACGTGGTGGCTAATGGTAATAAGGAGTCTCTTTCGAAATTCCAATATTGTTGACAGGAGGTGACCTACCTTGGTCATCTACTGTCGAAAGAGGGGAGGAGACTAACCCCTGAGCGTGTGACTACCATTTCTAACATGTCTGTACCTCGTACTCAGCGTGATGTTTGTGCATTTCTTGGCATAACTTCTTACTGTCGGCAATGGATTCCTAATTTCTCTCCTTACTAAACCTCTCCTGTACTTAACCACTAAAGATGTGCATGAACCTCTACCTTGGTTTGATGAGTGTCAGAAAGCCTTTGACACTTTAAAATCTGCGCTTTGCTCTGCACCGGTCTTGGGTACTCCTGACTACCGAAAACCTTTTGTGCTTTATGTACACGAGGTGGACGGTTGCTCGCTTTCTGTTTTAACACAAGGATTGGGTGGTATGCAAAGACCTTGTGCCTATTTTTCGGCGGTGTTGGATAACGTCGCCAGGGTGCTTCCTAGCTGTTTAAGGGCAACTACTGCAGTCGCGGTGGCCATTCGACAGACGGAAGGGCTCGATCTGAACACTGATCTCACAGTGATGGTACCGCACGCTGTGGATACATTATTGAACAAAACGAAGACCCAACACCTTACGAGTGCGCGTCTTACTGGATGCGAATTGACTTTGTTTGCTCCCCATATTACAATTAAACGGTGTGTCACTCTGAATCCTGCCACGTTACTACCCCTCCCTTCGGATGAGAAAAACAATGATGTACACGAGTGTATATTTCAAACAGAGGAAGAGACAAAGGGACGGGTAGATCTCACAGACATTCCTCTATTTGACCCCCAAGGAGAATTGTATGTGGATGGCTCTTGTTTCAAGTTACCAGATGGCACGACGACAGCTGCATATGCGATTGCGACTCTTCACACTGTAGTTGAGGCTTCTCGAGTACCGTATCAGTCTGCACAGGCAGCTGAGGTAGTGGCATTGCTTCGGGCCTGTGCGTTAAGTGAAGGATTGAGAGTAAATATTTACACAGATAGCCAATACGCCTTCGGTGTGGCTCATAGTTTTGGTCGACCGTGGGCGGAAAGGGGTTTTCTTGCTTCCCATTGTCAGAGAATACAACATGGCCCTTTGATCCTACGATTACTGACCGCATTGAGATTACCAGAAAAGGTGGCTGTAGGTAAATGCAGTGCACATAAGGCAGTAGTGGATGCAGTAGGTGAAGGTAATGCTTTTGCCAATCAGATAGCTAAAGAAACTGCCAAATCTAAAATGTGTTCGATGTTCGTGACTACTTCTGCTAGGTGGGTGACGGAGACGGAAATGTTTGATAACACTATGGAAAGTGTACGAGAGATACAGAAGGTAGCTACGTCTGCTGAACTGGGTCACTGGGAAAAGGAAGAAGGGAGATTAGATGAAAACGATTGCTGGGTTGATTTAACGGAGAAACAGAGATGGTTGTTGCCCAATGCATTAGTGAATGCCGTAGTGACCATGGCACATGGCTCAGCACACATTGGGGCAAAGGGCCTTTGTGCACTTTTGGACCCTGTGTGGAATAATCCTAATATCCCAAAGACTGCTACTCATTCGGTTCAATACTGCATGGTTTGTTTACGACATATTCCTGGAGCTAGGGAACCTGTTCTCAGTGGGAATTTTACACCACCATCTTTGCCTTTTGAGATGCTCCAAATGAATTATATCCCCCTGGAGCGCATACATAATTTGAAATATGTTCTGGTTGTGGTGTGCTCCTTCAGTAAATGGGTGGAGGCCTACCCGACTAAAGAAAACACTGCTCTAGCAACAGCAAAGGCTCTGATAAAGGAGTACTTCCCACGCTACGGATTGCCTCGGGTGATCTGGAGTGATAACGGGGGCACTTTAATGCAGATCTTATCAGTCATTTTTGTAATGGGTTGCAAATTAAGCAGAAATTCCATGCGGCTCAACACCCTCAGTCTTCTGGACTGGTCGAGAAGTATAATTGAATACTGAAATTAAAGCTGGCAAAAATTCAAGACCGTACTGGGTTAAGGTGGCCCGATGCCTTACCATTAGCATTGATGTCAATACGGGTTACCCCACATTCTCGATCTGGCTTGTCACCTTATGAAGTTATCTTTGTGCGCCCTGCCAATGTTTGAGGTGTCCCAAGACCCAGAAGATTTTGTGATATTGAATATCCTACGATGAAAGATTATCTGTATGCTTTGACTAAAGATCTTCGTTCCATTCATCAACAGGTTTCAGTTGTGTTGCAGCCCCAGCCGCAGAGTCCCGGACATCGTTTGGAGCCAGGACAGTGGTTCTTGGTCCGCAACTATCAACGGAAATCCAGCTTGGACCCTCGGTGGTCCGAGCCTCATCAGATTCTACTGGCCACGCGGATGGCGGTGAAGGTGAACGGCAAGAGACATTGGATCCACGTGTCTCATGTCAAGAAATTGCCCCTCCCGCTTCCTTATGATCAGCGAAACCAGGAAGGAATTTTGACCCAGGAGAGTGAACGAGCCCCTCGGTTTGTCCCTTCTTCTGATGCCCTGGAAGTTGGAGAAGGGCAAGGAGAAGGAGCACCGGGCTTGGAAGGGGTCTTGTCATCTGTACCAGTGATTGCCCCAGATTCTCTTGCCCCTGCAGTTGAGCGAAAGGCTCGTGATATTCATGTTGCGACGGATTCACCATCCTCTGTTTTGTTGTCTGATCAGGAAATGCCTGGCCATGTTTGATACAATCTGCAGCCCAGAAAACGACATGATACCCCAGGTGAAGATGGTAGGAGATAGGGAAAGACTTGAGTAATAGGGCTTGTCAGAAACATTATTGGGGTACTGAGCGAGACACTGGACTGAACACGTTGAGAGCCTGGAACATTTTGTTTGCTCTATTTAGAAAGAAAGACGGAATCTCCTGTTTGAAAGGGGCCCAGACTGTGATTTCTTCAAGGGTTGTGTGAGAACATACCTCCAACGTGAAAGTCTGCTTTTGTTTTTCTTTGTGATGAACGATAGGAGCCTGCCTGTGAAGCTCTAGATGGACACAGGAAAGAAGCACCCTCTGGCAGGTTTGACTGCATTGCCCGAGTTTAGTTTTCGACTCCTAGCTAGCATGTACCCTTTTGCCCGTTACGTTCCCAAGGAGAAACGTCCTCTTGCACCACGTTATCACCCTGTATATATGCCTGTCTTTTCGAGTTGGACACAGCGTGTTAAAATTGCATTCGTGGTCACAATAGCGATTTTGTTAATAATATTAATGAGTGTGTTTATATATTTAGAATTTCGTCACCCTATGCATGCTGTTTTAGGAACCACTGCCCCGCCTCCAGAACATATATTCTATACCTTAGCCCCGCATAAGAAAAGGCACTGTCAGACTTATACGAACAGTGCTACGAATACTACGAACTGTTGGGTTTGCGGCCTTTTACCCTCTGTTATGCACAAGCATGATTTATTCATTTCTTTGCCCCTGTCCTATTTAGGAAGTTGTGAAGCTTGGTTTAAGTTACTCTCCATGACGTACATGCATTATACTGTAGATACTCAAAGATATTCAGAGAAAGACTATGAGATGATTTTAGCATATATAGAGGTTCATCAAGGTTTTGACCCGAAGGAAAATGATGGGGAGGGGTCCTTAGATCCAAATGCATGTATGAATTTGTATACGGAACATGAAAACGTCACCTGGTTAAAAAACGAAATCCTGGATTTTGAAGAATTCAATTTCTCCCAGTATTTCCAACAATTTAATGAAAGAAATATTACAGATGATAGAGCAATTCCAGTGCCTGTATTAAACAGTACCTCTGCATTTTGTGTTCAGGGAGCAGGCTACATATCGGTAGGAGAAAGTTGATGCAATTACACCTATCGGTTACGTACTTTCAGTAGCCCTCCATTGTTGACTCCCCCAAATGTATATTTTGTCTGTGGAGAAAATGGTTATACCTGGCTTCCCCGCAGCTGGACTGGCCGTTGTTGTTTGTCCTTCTTGTACCCTCCAGTTTATATAGCCCCTTTTTATTATCATAAGGATCATCGATTATATAAACGGAGTCTGCCCCTCTTCAGGAATAAGAGAGAGATAGATACCACCGACATAGACCAAACAGATACCCCTGAGCAGCACTTTATTCATATTGTAAAGAGAGTATTTCCTATTTAGGGACCCATCATCACTAGTAAGGAAGTACGGCGACTGTCCAGAGTAGTGGAAGGGGTGATCAATACTACCACAGGTATATTGACCAATTTGACTGTAGAGTTTCAAGCGACGAGGCTCGTCTCGCTTCAGAATCGAATGGTTTTAGACGTCATTCTGGCTGACCGAGGAGGAGCATGCCACATGATCGCCAGTTCCTGTTGTGTATATATACCTGACTCCGCCCCCGCTGTTCATTTGGCCATTCAAAATTTACATCGCTTGGCATCTGAAGTACACACAGAAACTGGTACCTGGTCCCTATTTAGTTGGTTTTGGGGACTGTTGTCCACCTGGGGATGGCAAATGTTGATGGTACTGGCAGGTATAGCCGGTATCATATTCACCTGTTGCCTTTGCATACAAGGTGGGCCTGCATGCTGCTCTTACTGTGCTACTAAGCTCACCTCCTCTGTGACTGGTCCTTCCCCAGCAGCGGTAAAAGCCCAATTAGTTCAGCAAGAAATAAAGGATATGGTGCAGATTGACGAAGGGATCTTTGAAGACTGAAACAATTTTTAGATAGCTACATCATGCTAAAAGGGCCGTTCTGAGGGATAAAAGTTAGATTTCCCCTGAACGAGAAGTATCAGACATATATATTGTGTTAGGATGATGTATCTATATATCCTCAATGCTTAATATGCACACTGCATAACCTCTATTTGCTTTAGTTAGTAGGAAAAGGTTTATTCTGTCCGTTTGTTCTATACTAAGAGAGTAGGCCGAGAAACCGTACAGACGCCATCTTTTCTCTGCTTGTGTCAGACCCGAGCTGTGATCACGTGTACTCTGCATTAGTTGTCAGTTCCCAGTCCATTTGAATTACTGAGAGCATCTGAAAGTAAACTGTTCTCCCTCTGTCCTGGGACTCAAGGTCGCATCTGGCTTTGGGTGCGATAAGCGCATTCCTGGAGGCACCTTGCCTAAACTCCCGGGCACCAGGACAAAAGGGAGTAACCCCTCCTGACCTTCCCAGTAATAACTTAGTAAAGCTTTGAACCAATCATATGTGCCATATATGGTCCTTCCTAGGGGCCCAAGAGCCAAGTGGTGTTTCTCCATTCACGGTGACTTCATGTGATGAACTGAAAGTATATATGTGCGGTTTTGAATGTAAGCCAGCAGTCTTCTCCGCGCACTTTATGGGTGAGGCTTGGAGAGGCTCCTCTATAAAGTATTTTGCATAATAGACGAATGAACTTTCTTCACTGCCAACTGACTGGTTATTTGGGAATTGGTATTGGGGCTATTGGTAGGTATAGCTCCTTATGTTATTTTTTTACGGAACGTCATTACTGTACTGCAGGGTTGGGTTGGGTAGAGGGTTTAGGTGGGTAGGTTAGAGCTTTTTTGATATAGAATACAGGGACCACTACATTGATCATCGATTCATCATCTTTGGCTTATTCAGTCACTGTGCTATTAAACGGAAGTCAAAAGGAAAAAATCGGAACAGATGTAAAATAAATCTGTTCTAGGAAATATGACATATATTCTGGAATCCCTTCACTGTACAAGCGTATATAATCAAATGTGGCATATTCCAAGAATAGATTTTCCAATTTGTTGGTAGGAAGAGGCGAAAGAACTTAGGAAAAAAACCTCTAACCCCATGATGCTCATTCTTGCCCCCTTTCCCTATTACCCTCTTTCCTACAGCTTTAAAAACGTCTTCACTACTACTCCTCTTCGCCATTCCCAAGCTCTCAGTCTTATTCAACAGTTAGACAATCTGCCATCTTAAACTTTGTAATCCCCCCATCTGCAAAATGAGGTTTCTTGGATCTTTAAAATCTGGCCCCAGTCACATTAATTCGTCGGATTAGACAACGTGTTCCTGCATTACTTTGTCAGGTGGTACAGTTACCAGACATGCCAGGGTCTAAAAGAATTTGACCAAGGCACCTCAGGAACGGCAACAACAGAATTACATTCATTAAGGCTAACAGACTTTCCCTCCACCCCACATTCTGTGCCATCAGTCTGGGCCCCAGTGTTAGTATCAGCAGTCTCTTGCTCTTCTATGAATGTCAGAGTTTTTGGGGGGAATGTGCTGCTGTACTTTGTATACCAGTCATACTGTCCTTTTTTTAACATTCCTGCGAGTCTGTCCAATATTTTCCCTTTTAAGATTGTTTACACCTCCTCCCTGAGATCATCTCTTTCCTCCATAGTACAATGTTCTGCAGCATGTCTAACGACTCTTTCACCACTAATAGTTCCCAGTGGGCTCCAATGACCTTTCCTTTCCCCATTGTTCGTAATAGATGGAGTTGCAAGCAATTAGAATAAGCTCAGGAGATTCAAATTTGCTTTAAGGTATTACTGAGGGATTTAAAATTAAATAGATAAAAATATGAGCAATAAGAATATCAGTAATGCCTCTAACACGGGGGCTACCATCCTAAGTCCAGGTGTTCTAATTGTAGGCCAGTGACGGAAAACAGAAGCCAGATAGTGAACAATGAGGGCGAGATGATACAAAAGTGCAAGCTAACCCAGCAACGCACAATATGCCCTTTGCCCAGTTCAATCATGGACAGCGTTGGAAAGCTGTAATGAACTGCAGGCAGTGACAGAGATGTGCTGGGTCCCAGCAATAAGAATCAGTGGGCCTTCAGCGCGCTTCACGACCCCGCCTCTAAATCCAGGTACTCTAGGGGATGTACGGCCACATGCATCAACGATATTTGCATTCGCAAACTGTGCGATTCGCTAAAATTGGCCGTTTGCGAATGCAATATCATGTTTTGGGATGCACCAACCCTTTTCAGAAATTCGCAATTTAAGAAATTGCACAATTGAGATTTCTTAAATTGCAAATGCATTTAAGGAATCTCAATTTGAGATTCCTTAAATGCAATTCATCATACTTTTATAAATTGCGAATTTTGAAATTAGAAATGCAAATTACCATGAAGTAGACCTTCATGGTAATTTGCGAAAATCTAGAAAAATGCTTTTAAATGCATTTTTCTTTGTTACATGTTACACACACACGTGCCCTTGGGGCACGTGTGTGTGTAAGATGTATCCCAAAGCAAATTTCAGGGGTGCAACAGGGTGTCTTTTGGACACCCCTGCACCCTTGAAATTGCATTCTCAATTTGCGAATTCACAATGATGAATTGCAAATTGAGAATGCCTCCCATTCATTCCTATGGGCCTCTAGGCCCATAGGAATGAATGTGTAGAAATTCCTTAATTGCGATTCTCAATTAGAGAATCGCAATTAAGGAAAATTACAGAATCGCTAAAAAAAAAGCGAATTATTAATGCATTGCCGTTTGCGAATCCTTAATTGCGATTCCTTAATTTTCGCAATTAAGGATTCGCAAACGGCAACATTGATGCATGTGGCCATTAGTCCAGCCCCTGCACAAGGCAAAGATGAAGAGATGGATCCTGGATAATCAATGTGGATCTAAGGGCCCATCACGCAATCATGTGCACCCAGTTTGCCCCACTAAGCAATTTCACATGCAAGTCCTTACCTGCAGGCAAGACAAGGTACAGCAAATGCTAGATTTTATAAGTTACCTTACCACATTCAACAGTGGATGCATAGTTGCACAGTCAAAGGGGGTTGCCTGCCCCCCTTCCTGTGGCTGATGGGTGCAGGATGGTCCCGTCCTTGGCCCGGGCTTTGCCTGGGCGCTCTCTACACCATGGGAGAGCAACTGCACTGATAAGTGCAAGTACCGGATACAGGACAATGGTGTCACGCCTCCTGGTGCATGGCAAGTTGGGGAGTAAAGTCCTCTAAGGCAGCCCAACAGCAAGGCTGACTGCAGATGAGCATACCACGCTACGGGAGAGTAATTACTCTGATCAGCACTGCATCTGGATACAGGAAACAGGTGTCGGGCTTCCTGGTGCATGGCAATTAGGGGGATGAAGTTCCATAAGGCAGCGCAACAGCAAAACTGATTGACGATGAGTGTCCTGCGTCGCGGGAATGCAACTGCACTGATAAGCGCTGTGGCCAGATACGGGACACAGGTGTCAGCACCTCCTTGCCCGTGGCACATTGTGTGATAAAGTCCCCTAAAGGAAGCCCAACACGAAGGGTGACTGGTGATGAGTAAACAACGCCACGGGACAACAACTGAGTCACATAGGTGATACAGGTGCCAGCGTCTTCCGACGTGTGCAAGTTCGGGGAGGAAGTCCCCTAAGGCAGACCAACAGCAAATCTAACTGGCGATGAGAGTACCTTCTATTGGCACTGTACTTTTTCTAGATGCTTCTTCTCTGAATTCTTCAAAAGTTCAAATATCTGGTACCCCTTATTGAATTTTTGTCATTTGGTGTAATTTTGTCTAATACATTTTGTTCTATTTTTCCAAATTGGAGTGAGATTTTTATTGTGTTGCATTTTTGACTTTTTATCTGTTTTCTTGCGAAATACTTTACACAGTTAGGACTGTCTGCTCTTTGCTATAACTATCATAGATTACATGTTTGAAACCTTTGCTTGGTCCTAACAGGTTAGTGTCTGGCATCACCCTAATTAATAATTCATTTGTGTACAGTGGATCTCAGAGGGCTGTTGTCAGCATAGGCCAGCTCTCTGCAAAGAGTCAGGCTCAGGGCAAAGAGGTTGTGGATGGCTCAGAGGGTGATTTTCATGGAGTGGTGGGACTGGATGGCAAGCAGCAGGATTTTGTTTAACATCTTGAGGACAGGCCATGTTATATATTGCTCACCCATTCCTACTTTGCTCCTATGTATATCTTGAAATGGGGCAGGTGGTTTAGGTGTATATGCAACTTAAAATTATGCATGGCTAAAATGTGAATAATGTAGATGTTTTTCAGCTTTGGGCTCTGAGTGATATTATAGACAACTTCAGCTTCACTCTTGTTGGTTATTTGATTTCACTCAGCACTTAGTGAAAAGCATACGTTATTCATAATTGAAGATCCATAATTCTTTATGCTATCCATTGCATTCACTGAAAGCTACTAGCATGAATACCAAATTGTAATTCTGGCTATTTGTTGCTGTGACATAGCAACAGTGGAAAATAAATGTTGTTTCTTGCTATTTCAACGTCATGAAGGTATTTAAGGCCATACTGACAAAGCTCTCAGAAAGCCTATCAAAACAGCACTGTCTCTCATCTTTGATGTAGAGCACATAGCCCAGCTTCAGGTTAGGGTGTGGGAGGGAAGGCACAGAGGTCTGTGATGGTGGAGTGCATATGACCAGGTATTTTATTTTAACTTTTGGGGAAAGATATAAGAGGCCAAGTTCTGTATAGCTCCCCTATCTGTCCTCTTACCCTACGTGGCAGTTAAAAGTAGGGACCGATCTTTTTAGGGCAGTACATAACATAAAATTATAGATGGATGCAAAGTGAAAAATGGGAATGCTTTTACCTCGGGATTCTGAGTGCCTGACTATATTGAGTGGGTGGACAAATGGCTATTTTTCGCTGTCTGTCATCGCCAGGCACAACCTGGTGGCAAGGCACAGTGAAAACTGTAAAAAGACCCCCACACCCTTGAAGAAAGCTCCCATGTGGGGAGGTTATTGTTTTTTTTTTCAAAAAGAAAAACCTGAATTGGGGTTTTTGGGGGAAAATAAACATAAAAATTGAAAGTTTGCTGCACTGCTCCATCATGTGGATGAGCCATCTAACAAGCCTTCAATGCATATACAGGAACCACTATAATGGTGATTCCTGTAAAGGCAAGAGATGTCCGCTGGGCCAGTGGACATCTCTAAATTTGGTGGGCGGGTAATTCCTCAGGGCAACAAACTACTTACTCTGTTCCACTCACGGTGTAAAAAATGATCCGTCAAGCTCTAAAACAGGCCCTCAGACTGATAACCATGCAGCTGTTGTGAATGGTGTTGATATATGCACAGATCACTAAAACATAAACAAAGAAACCTGATATCCTCTCACACCTTTGTGACTTGGTGTCACCCTTTCGACTACCCTTTCACTTCTCTTCCTTCCTCCTCGGTTGATTTTAGCAAAGAAGTCACTTTACTTTGCTTTTGATATATTTTCATATTGGAAGTTGCCGTGCTAGACATGAAGAAGTAGATAATATGTGACATTGTTACCAAACATAATGGACACATAAGCCATTCCATTAGATTGTTTTTTGTATTAGACTATCCGTATGGCTGCCTGGAGTGGAGTAGCAAAAACAACAATTAATGGACGGAATGTTGCACAATGGCAAAACATTCACCCCCAGTTACAGATCTGGGTTTAATCCATTGTTATTTTGCTCACCACACCACCCCAGTTCAGACATGGCCATATGCAAATCAGTCTTGATCCTGTGCCTCATGGGAACAGTCGAGCCCGAACTGCCAAGCCATGTCTTTCCTGGACCGGAATCAAGCATCCTAGGACCGGTTTCTGGCTATCAGCCGTCATCAGCCAGGATAGCTTGATTCCAGTGGCATGGAGAACATGGAACTCACGTCTGAGCATACCCATCCCACTCGGGGTGACAAAAGCAAAAACAACAATTGATGGACGGAATGTTGCACAATGGCAAAACATTCACCCCCAGTCACAGATCTGGGTTTAATCCATCGTTATTTTGCTCACCACACCACCCCAGTTCAGACATGGCCATATGCAAATCAGTCTTGATCCTGTGCCTCATGGGAACAGTCCTGTGGTACAAAAGGGGGTGGCGATGGACGGAGCATCTGAATCAATAAAACACTCACACCCAGTCCAAGGATCTGGGTTTAATCCGTCACCGTTCTTTAGCCCACTCTGCCACCCCAGTTCAGACATGGCCATATGCAAATCAGTCTTGATCCTCTGCCTCATGTGAACAGTCCAGTCCGAACTGCCAAACCATGTCTTTCCTGGACCGGGATCAAGCATCCTAGGACCGGTTTCTGGCTATCAGCCGTCATCAGCCAGGATAGCTTGATTCCATTGGCATGGAGAGCATGGGACTCACGTCTGAGCATACCCATCCCACTCAGGGTGACAAAAGCAAAAACAAGGGGTGGAGTAGCACCAGTATTGATCCCTGCCAGCGGGAGAGGCTCTGCATTGTTGTCTGACAATGGAAGGGGCTCTACAGGAAAGGAGAACTCACTGATGATCTGAAGATCTGTTATTACGGACTAATGCTGTCTAAGGAATACAGTAACTGGAGTGTACCTTGGTTGTGAGATAGCAATTATGTTGTCCCGCTCTAAACACAAATAGCAAGTCCCCTGACGAAGTGTTCCACTGTACTGGGAACATAACAATACAATTAGAAACCACCAACATTACACCAGGGCTCTCTTCGTTACAGGTCGTACAGTGCTGCAGTTGCAAAGGTTGCCCCAGAGCAATTTCTAAGAGGGTACACAGTAATGCTAAGGTCTGACCCTTTAAACACAAGGTCTATCACTGCTCCATTAACTTCAAGTGATTGAGTGGTGTTGAATGTGTCGTCTCTTTTTGGGTTTTAAATAATGGCTAAATACTCCAAACGTTGTCAGTTTGTTATTTTATTTTAGAGTTCTTTGATTGTTATATACTTAACTCTTAATACCGTATTGGGTTCTCACACACAATCCATAACTTTTACAGGTCCTCCGTTAGCTGGATTTGATGCCTGGGGTGCTTTACGTCAGGGAAGCTCGCTCAAAGAAAACACAGCTACGTTATTTTGAGAAAAAATAGAAAAATGAAATCAAACTATTAAAGTAAAGCACAATCTCACTTTTCTTCCTCTCTAGTATGCAGTTTTTCTCATTTGTTTTCATTCAGTCTCTCTCCTCTACTTGTATTTCCTGTCAATGCCGTTGTCTTTTCTCAGGCCTTGTGCTTTGTCTAGTCTCTGTGCTCCTTTTGAAATCTTTTCTGCTGTTTAACTCCGATTCCCTTTCTTTACTGGACTCCAATTTAATCCTCTCGTACTTGGATGTGAGTGTTGTAAAAAAAAATAAACCGGGAGAAAAACAACAGCAACAAAGCAAAGTTGTGCCAGTGCTTTCATTTTTTCTACAGGCCTCTTTCCAGACTCTTATGTACCGGTCATTGGAATACAGATATCTGTTTCATTTTCTCCCCCCACATGAGTCTGTTTGCTTCTCCCCGCTTTATTTTGGTCCAATACCTTGCCTTTGACACAGCTGCTCCTCGGGTCATGGTAGAGAATTGTTGTTTTCCATTGTAGGTCCATCTGGAAACCACAAGCATTTCTGCAATTCCTCCTTTGGCGTTTCTTCTTCTAGAGCCTCCTCTGATATCTTGCGGCTATTTAGAGGGTTTTTTGTTTGACTCCCTGCACTATCGCTTGTCCTCGCCTTTGAATCTTGGCAGCCACTCCTTTATCTTTCCTTACTGCATGCTCTCTTCTGTCTCCTCCTTCACCCTCGTTGGCATCCTAGTCATTTTAGTCCCATTCAGACGGTGGCATTTACTATGTGTGTCAAAGTTCTTCTTTACTGTCTTCTTTAACTGCTCCTAATTCCTCCTTCTTCCTGCTTGCTTTAGTTTCTCCTCCTGATCTTCCATCTCGTCTTACTTATCTGTTTGGTTTTCCCTGAGCCATGTTTCCCTTATTTTTGTTTTCATTGCAGGTTCAGTGTGTGAGCCGACTTGTCCCATGCTTCCCTACCTGATACTCTGGTATGTTAGCTAAGATGGTCATCCAATGACATTCCTCCCTATGTACATTCTTCTGTTTGGGAATGATCTCTAACAGGAATCTTTAGAAAAATATGCATTATTTGGGATTACCCTGCACACTGTTTAACTTGAAAAGTGAAGGATTGTAAAGCAAAGAATCAAGGTAAGACTCTAGGAATAGTACTTTTTCTAAGAGACATTCAGGTTAAAAGAATATAATGAGTGAATACTATAACTTCTTTTTTTTCAAGGTAATATCTTAATGGCTCAATTGCGCATTCTGTAACCAAGCATTCTTTTTCTATTGTTGAATATCTTGTTCCCGTAGAAAATAGTTTGCAGGTGATGTATACAACTAGATTCTCTTCTTCTGTGACATCTTTTTCCAACAACACTGTTTCTAAACTCACACCTTAAGCACCTGTCTATAAAATGGTTTGGAAATGTTAAGAGTTGTAAGACTGGGCTCAAGCATTTACCTCTTTCTTTCGAAGAAAGCCGGAGTCATCTTCATTAGGACCGTAATAAACAGCACATGAGAAAATAGAGCTGCCGATAGAGAGGACTGCCACCAACCATCGACCAGACTGATCAGTTCCCCAGTTGTGAACCCTATTTCTCTTATTTGCGCGCAGGATTATAGCTACTCCTCTAGTGGAACCCTTTTGCTTAGAACAAAGAACTTCCTGAACCCAGCTGAGTTTTGCAAATACTCGACCACACACCTCTGCTTCAAGATGGGTCTCTTGTAGAAGGTATACATGAGCCTCAATATTTTTTAAGAATTCACACACTCTTTGTTGTTTCTTCCGGCTCCCTATACCATTCAAATTCCAGGAAAGGAATTTACTACTAGATGTCATACTAAGAGCCATTACCTGATATAACCGCACCTATAGCTAGTAGTGGCCTATATTCACATTCTAACCTTGCAACATAAAGATTTATGGCATATGAAGACGTTTTTATATATTTTTTCCCCTCTCCCCTGTAACCCCTCCACTCCCCCGAGGAACCCTCCCATCCTGTCCGGCGTGAACACGCCTTAGGGGGCCCCGCACCCTTAAAACACCACCCTAAAAAAAAAATTCAAAAAAAAGATTTCCCCCCTACTTAGTGTTAAAGCCTCTCCTTTTTACATTCCCTTTTTATTATTAATATATTTTATTATTTATTATTATTATTTTCTTTTTCTTTTTTCTTTTTATATTTTCCTATTACCATACTTTATCGTATGAAGGAGTGCATCTATCCCATTCTATTATCCATCTGCTAATTATGAGTGTAAAATGCGTGCAACCCGTGTGCGTTAGATTAACTGCCTCAGTTACATGGAATTACAATATACAATTCATCTGTCATTTTACTCCTTTAATTTTTTATAGCCTTGCAACTGATTGTAACACAGAACTAACTATTTCCTCATTTTTAATAACAGCTCATCCACTTCCTCTGGGTGGTTGCAGTTGAACATCTTATTATTCCACATGATCTTAAGTATAGCGCGGAATTTCATTTGGACTTGAGCTCCCAGGGAACGAAGTTCCGGCATCCTAGAACCCAACTCCCACTGCCTTTGAGCCGTCTTCCCCCCTATGTCGGATCTAATTTGATAGGGGTTGGCACGATAGTGGAGAGAAGAACGTTCAAGACATCTGCTAAGAATAAGTTCCTTGACCCTGTATGTTTGAAAGTAAACCAAAATCTTCCTTGTTGCTTTACGGTCCGGATGCAATCTGAAGGGGTCTCTGTGCACCCGCTGAATCTCGGCTTCTAGGTCGATATCTAACCGATCCTTTAGTATATCCTCTCGTAGTAGCCTGCACACAACTCTGGCTTTCTTCGAAAGTTAGAGGAGTATATGATACAGCACACAGCTCCAGTTATATTAGGAGGTGATTTTAACCTTATATTGGACTCCCAATTAGATCGTACCTCTAAAGCCAAATATATTCCCCAAATAAATCCCTTTTAGCCTTGAAGAATATTATGAAGGACTTTACTTTACAGGATGCTTGGAGAGTCAAGCATGGTAACCTCAGGGAATACTCTTTTTATAGCAAAAAGTATAGACAATATTCCAGAATAGACCTTTTTCTTTTAGACCAAGCTTTTTTGTCTGATATTGTTTCAATCTCATACATCCCTGTAGGTCTGTCGGATCACTCTGTGGTTGAGCTAAAAATTAACTTTAAGGTTAGCCCTTCAGAGTACAGGTGGACCCTAGATAGAACTATCCTTCTAGACGATGAGACTAAAATTAAAATCAGGGGGAGTCTGTCAGAGTTTTTTCTATTTAATGATGGTACAGCTTCAGAACAAACAGTTTGGGACACGCTCAAGTCCTATTTAAGGGGTATTCTTGGTTCACATATGGCATTAAAAAGAAAACTTAGAAAAGAAAAAGATATTTTTGATCCTGATTTGATTAAAAAGAAGGAACAACAATTACAGTTAGCAGTCCTGGAAGATAGAGGCAGGATTCTCGCTCTAGAAAATGAGCTTTTAGAGTTACAGACAGGCTTTAAAGCACAAGCTGATAAGATAAATAAGGACAAGTGGGAAGTGAGTAAGCTCCGTAATTTTGAATATGGAGAGAAGTGTGGCTCTCTCCTGGCCTGGAAGGCTAGGATGGAGAGGAGCAGGAATAACATTAGTTCATTAATCCAGCGAGATTCGGGGCTGCTCCTAACAGAAGATGTTGAGATCAGGAGAGAGGCTAGAGGATTCCTGGAGGAATTATATCAAGAGAAGAATAGACGGGGGCTGGAAGACCTGGAAAATGGTGGGCTGTGAGAGAGTTACCCCAGTTGAGTGAATCCGATAAAGCCTTTTTAGTCACTGAGATTACGGAGGGGGAGATACGGGCCCAGTTGAAAAAGATGTCCAGGAACAAGGCCCCTGGCCCGGATGGACTGCCGACGGAGGTGTATAAGGATAATTTGGATGAAATCCTAGCCCCATTACTGGCACTTTTTAACAACATTTTTTTGCAGGGGGAGCACACTCCAGCCTCTTGGTCAGAAGCTACCATTACTTTGATAGCAAAGCCTAATAAAGACCCTAAAAAAAAGAGTCATATAGACCCATTTCCCTTCTTAATTCACACTTGAAAATTTACTCCGGCATACTTACATCTAGACTGGCGGAAATAATTAAGTCCATAATTCACCCAGACCAGAGGGGGTTCATACCAGGTCGTCAACTTAATGAACTCACGTTCCAAGTTTTAGGTGCAATAGACATAGCAACAGAGAGAGGGCTGTCGCTTGCCATTGTTGGGATTGATGCAGCAAAAGCTTTCGATCAGGTTAACTGGCTATTCCTATGGAAACCTATGGCAAAGTTTGGGTTCCCAGATACATTCATCAAAGGGAATGAGATACTATACAGGGGTCCCCGGGCCAAAGTATTGGTCAACGGTAGTTTGACTGAATGGTTGAATATCTCAAGGGGAACGAGGCAGGGTTGCCCCCTGTCTCCCCTCCTCTTTGATATTTATATCGAGCCTTTTGTCTGCTCCTTGAGATCAGATCCAGTAATCACACCGTTTAAAATGGGGGACTTGGTGCTTAAGATGGCACTATATGCTGACGACCTTCTCCTTTACACGTCTAACCCCGTTGAGGCCATCCCCAGGTTATTTGAATTGGCTGAAGATTTTGGCACTGTGTCGGGGTACAGAATCAATAAAGATAAAATCGACATCATGAGCTGGAACAACCCAACCCCGATACCAGAAGCTAAATTAAAAATCAGATACCTGGGAATTTACCTTACTCACAACCTAGAGGACGTCTCAAAAATTAGCTGGCAAACGGTGGTAAAGGAAATAAGGAAGCTCTTGACTAGATGGAACACTCTACCTCTTAACATCTATGGTAGAGTGAACCTAGTCAAGATGATAATTTTGCCAAAAATTACCTTCTTATTCAATTCCATCCCCCTAAACTTTAATAAAAAGGATATCTCCAACCTTCAAGGGAGGATTGGCTCTTTTATTTGGGCCACTAAGTCCCCAAGGATTGCCTGGAGGAAATTGAGAAGGGGACTGAAATTGGGCGGGCTGGCTCTCCCTGATTTACTTTTTTATTGTTATGCTTTTCAGTTCAAGAACTTCAGACTTTTGGCAAATAAGTTGGACTCTTCTTCTCATGGCAGACTTTTTCAGGCTATGCTATCAGACCTGCCACATGGCCTAGATTTCTTTCTCTATAAATTTGGGGATCAGAAGTTTTTTAAAAAGGTTCGTCTGAAGCTCCTACGGACAGCACTTAATATCTGGCAATCAATGCGTAGAATTTTGGATATAACCTATTACCACTCTCAGGCCCCAATATGGGATTCCCCAGGTACACCAGACTGCTTATTAGATCGGCTGGCTCTCCACTGAGAGCAGCAGGCCTTACGAAATGGGGGGACTTGTGTAACAACTCGGTACTATTAAGTTGGGAATCCCTATCGAACTTAACAGAGGGCTCCATCACAAGATTTAAATTTTTATCAGTTGTCTTCCTGGTGGGGGTGGCAGTGTTGGGCTAACGAAGAGGAGATCCCAATTTTGGAATCTATTAATAGGGAGAGAGGATGGAAGGGGGAGGTTGCACTCTGGTACAATACATTGGTGGGAGCGAAAGACAATCTAGGAGCCGAAACCATCAAGCTATGGGACAATTTCCCAGTCCAGAACCCTGAGGTGATGCTGAAGGTTTGGACAGACTCATTTACACTTTCTCAATAAATCATAAAACCATCTAATTTTAGAAGAAACCACCTGTTCACGGTATATAGGGTTTATTGGACCCCAGCAAAACTATCTAAGATCTCAGCAGAAGTATATTTTTGTCCAAGATGCAGGTTCCCAGCTGCAGACGATAGGCACATGTTTGTCGACTGCCCTGAAATCACCAGATACTGGAGACAGGTGTGTGGGTTCCTAGCGGAGGTTGTATTATCACCAATCACTTGTAGTCCCAGATTGATCCTTTTCGGTCTACCCCAGGACTATGACATTAGAAATAGTACCTCACAGTTTATTTTCTACATTATTGTCATTGCCAGGAGGGAGATCTGCAGGGAGTGGAAGTCTGCAAACCCCCCCAGATTTGTAGACTGTTTAAGAAACATCATGGCTGTTAGTCGTTTAGACATGTTGTGTGGCGGGGAAATTGCCGTTAAGATCTGGTCTTCACTAAATGCATGGTCTGAGAGATAATACTCAATGAGTCCAATGATTATGCCAGAGGTTTAGTGGTCCTGTCCTCCCAAAGTGGCAAGGTACATCGTGAATGGGAGTTGGATTAGGAAATGACCTACCTCTGGGTGACCTCCATCGGCTATCCACAGACTCCAGGGCGGGAACAGTTGGTTTGTGCTAGTGGCTTGGAGAAAGCCCATCTAGAGTTGATATTTTCTGGTGGCATTTATGAGGACAAAAAAAAAAGAAAAAGCATTTACCTCTTTCAGTTGTCTAAATGCCCCCATGGCTTATAGTTTTGGAATTCCACTGTGTTTGAAGTCCGTGTTTTTTTTCTGAACACCTGTCAATTGTGAAATCTGGAATAAAATGGATATAATGTCCAACCAACCCTAAAAAAACTCTTATGTCTATTTGTTCGAGGAAACTTTTCTTTGTGAACCGCAGCTTGTGAGGATTTGGGTGCACTATATGTTATGGCTGTGGGGTCTTATCTTGGACTACCCTCGCAAATACCATCCTAGGTCCAGTCAGTCTTGTTTACTTAACCTTTGCTCAACCCTGGGTAGCTGTGGCTGCAAGCAGAAAGGCTTGACAAAGGAACTTAGTGTAAAGCATTTAACAGCACCAAACAGTAGAATAAGAACGTCACACACCAATGAAAAGACACAACAACAATTTGTAAAAAAAAGAGCTTTTTAATGCATTTTTAGAAACTTTTATCATCACAATCCACTGGAGGGTTCCGGAAATACAGATTTTGGAAGCTTTTATCACTTTTAAATGCAACTGCAACCAAGCATTGGTCAACAAAAAAGTTTGTAAACTTTTCAAAAGTTTGAAAGAGCACAGTCCAAAGCTCACTAGCCCTAAATTACAGCATGTGCAGTTCCATCAGAGGTGCTGCCTTTATTTATCCAGTTTAAAGGCAACAGGGCAGTCCTTCTTCAGTCCTTTTTTGATTTCAGCATAATCTGAGGGGCAGAGTCTCAGGGGGGCACATTTATCCCAGGAAAGAGGGAGAGAGCACTGAGGGGGTCACGCGGCCATCAACCATATGGCTACTGGGTCCCTTCCTACCTAGTGACATGTTTCCTGCAATGTGGGGGATCTAGTGATCCCAGAGTACCCCATTCTTCCCCCTTTCAAAATGGCAGGACCCTTCCTTGGTTGTCCAGAGCACAGTAGCCCACCCTGGAGGCGTGGCTACCAGTGGCCTACATGCCCACAAGAACACCCGTTTGGGGATTGGTTTTGCCTCGCTAGCTCCTAGATATTTGCAGTAACTAAAAGCATTCTGGTCACAGGTGTTGTTGTAGTTGTCCCTTCAAAGGTGGCTTCCCCTTTGAAGCTTTCCTTTGGGCTAACACCCCAAGTGGCCATCCTGGGAGAGGAGGTAACACCTCACTCTGTGACAGCTGCCTTTGTTCCTGGCCCAGGGAGTTTTTCTCATGTCTCCCCAGGTGAGCAGAAAGCTGTCTGCGTGCCAGGGCCTTTGTGAGTTTGCTGGACTACTTCGAGTGCAAAGTGGCAACTTTCTAAAATTAGCTTTTTTTAACAGTGACATTAAATTCAACCTAGGCAGCAGGTTGGGTTTAATGCTACAATTAATTTGATACTTTAATGAACCCACTTGGGTAGTTCCATTCAGAGGTAAGTCAGGATGGGATGCCAACCGGTAACCTGTGTCAGCCAATGCAGGTACTGACCTTTCCACAGCAAAACAACAATTTGTAAGTGTTGCTGTAAAGGCCCATTGAAAATATATGTCCTACTTCATAATATATAGCTCCCTGCCACAGAGTTCCATGGGCCTTCCTTAGGGGAGACCTACATATAATATTAAGGGACGAGGGGGCTTTAACATTAGCTGTAATGGCAAAGTCAAAATACGAGTGTAAACACTGCCTTTTCAGTCTACATTGGCAGGCTGGGGTCAATTTTGTTCTTGTCACATGCAGGGTGGTACAAACAGAGCTGAATTCCTGGGCTAACACTTTGCCTTACATGCCATAGGTACCATATACTAGGGACCTTTAAGTAAGTCACTGTTTGCCAATGTGGTGTATCCACTTCAACATATCTTTTGTATAGGGTTAGAACACTGGCACTGAGGTCTGGTTGGCAGGCCTCAGTGCACTCTAAGAGTCGAAATACCAGCAGCATCAGTCCAACAATTTCGGGGTTAATATGCAAAAAGAGGCATTTATTTACAGGGTTACAAAATCCCCTCTCCTATTATATATCCTTTGTATCTAACTTGATGAGCTTACTTTTTAGGATTTATTTGAAGGCCTGCTTCCTTTAGTGTCTTAAGCATAGTTTTTAAGTGGTCTGACCAGCAGTTCAATAAATGACTCTATAGTCTAAACATATACATGCATATTCCTTATGAGTAGATTACAAAAGGTTTTCAGGGTACCATGCTGACACCAACTTTCTGTAACATTCTTAAAGCCCACCTAATGTGGAAAAAGCTGTTTTCTCTTAATTGACCGGTTTTGAACACCTGGCCAATAAACTGTTATCAGGCCTATTGTGATTATAAATGTGCTGTTCAATCATTTAATCAGAGTGAGCATAGGGTAAGTATTACATTTTGAAATGTGTTTGACCTCTGTTAAATCGACACAGACATGTATACTCGCATCTGCTTTTTGTACCAGTACAATTGAGGAATCCACTTGTTCCATGAAGGTTCAATAACACACAACTGGAGCATTTTCATGATCTTTTCTTGGATGGCTGCTCTGCAGGTCTCAGGGATGCAGTAACTACCTTCCTTTGCTCAGTAATAACATGGTGGTACTCTAAGTTCTTCAGAGATCTCCACATAACAGGTCCAGAAATAAGATAACTAATTAATTCATTTTTCTGCAATTTATATTTTCTCATCTGCCAAATAGTATTATCTACTAGAGGTATGAGTGAATCTGGAATAGGCCTCTCCAATTTATTTATCAAATTGACTTCCCGGTTCAAAGAATTGTTTAAAACCGTATGGAAATGGGGTGTTTCAATACCAATAATGAAATATTTGGGCATATTTGACTACTATTGTGGCTTTCCTTTTTAAAGGACAACCTGAGCAGTTTTGTTTCATTGTTGGTTTCCTTGTATATACTTTATATGTACTTTATACCCTGAGTCAGTCTGTTCTGGTTTTATGTACCAGCTTTGAATAACAGACTGTTTGCAAATTGTATCAATTAACACATGTAACAGTTTCTCATTTACTTGAACTATGGCTGTCACCTGAATAATATATGATCTTGTCAATTATACGCACTTCAATGGTTCCTCTTCCTTTTTGTAGGACAGAACCTAGCTATGTGCCAGAGTCGACATAATAAACATATTTGATTCCTCAAGGAATGTCAGTACGAAAGTTAGGCCTTACTTATAAAGCATATGCTTTTCAGGGGGCTGATTTTCTAAAATAATCCCTACTAGAGTCACTTTGTGTTGATGTTTAATTCTTCAGACATCGTTCTCCCGTATTTTGCCCTTTACAATGTATAGGCTTTGTCAATTGTAGTTGAAAATTGAATATTACGATGCTAAGGAACCATCTCAATGTTAAGGGGAAGAGAATTTAAGAATTGTCGTTCATAGATCTTGTTTACTATTTCATACTTTGTAGAGGAATCAAAACCCGGTCACTTAACCCTTTGGTCTTTGAGCATGTTGCATAAAGCTTATTGGGTTTCCCTAGCTACCCATTTTCATTTTAAAACATTAAGTGAAAGGGTCCAGTGCATAGTCTATCTCTGTCTCCAGGATATCCTTCTTATATCTCAAAATAAGGAGAGTCCTAACTGGGACTGACCACTTTATATGCTGTCTCAATTTCACCTGATAATAGCGATGCAGGATGTTTGCCCCACCTTTCTGCAGGCCAGCCATCAACTTTGAGCAATTCATTCCAAATTAGTGAAACAAAAAATTGTTACATATATACATCCATTAGGGGTCCCGCCCTGATGAATGTATCTGTAAAACCATTAAGGGACCTTTTGGAATAACTCTAACTTGGTAACTGTCTCATCTAACTTTGCTGTAGCATTATCTTGGGACACAGACATTTGTGTTATTTAATCATTTTGTGACTGTATGGTGTTATGCAGGTTTGTAATTTCTCATTGCGAAGGCCACACAAAATGTTCCAGAGACGATGGTGAATTCTTCTGACCTTCTGACAGTTGTTAAAAAAACACATCTCTAGCAGATGGCTATATAATATCTCACTGTTGACGCCAACCTTTTGAAAGTCATAGAGTAGCAGTCTTCACTTCTCACTTGTAGTCTGACACAGGTGACAATCCTTGAGAGTCTCCTCTACTAGCTGATCTAGTCCTGGGAACCACACCCGGTCTCTCAGTGCTTTTTCTGTTGCCACTATGTCCCTGTGTTTCTCATGTGTGAGGTCTATAACCTTTGTCTGAGTGACTAGGTATGACTGTCCCAGTGTCTCTGAGGATTATTCCTCTGGGGGTCATGGTTAGTTCCTTGTGTACTTAGCGAAATTTTGATAGATCTTTCATGTTTGCTCCTTCTTCAGTGGACTTCTCTTCCTGATGTATTGATTGTTCTTTTAGGCTCAATTGCCCTGCCTCTCTCAGAGTTAGGTCTGTTCAAGAGACTTCTTTAATCACCTCGAGTGAAACAATGGTGGTACTGCAGTTTAGCTATTCCTCAGTGGGGGATGGCCCACTTTTTTTTCTTTTTCAGTGGGTGACAAGAACTGTAATAGGCTGGGTTGCAGTTTTTCCTGGATCGAGGATGGTTGGAGTTGGAATATTCTTGCAAGGGAATTCCCCACTGTTCTGTTCTTGGTGGCATATTTGCTCTGGGATTTTCGAAGATTGTTCCTAGTGCTTTGTGATCTGTTACTATCTCTAAGTGATTTCCAAACGCAAAGAAGTGATAATGCTTGCATGCCCATGCAACGGTGAGGCTTTCCTTTTCTGCTTGGGAGTATGATTGTTCAATGTCCGACAGGTTGCGAATTGAATATTACCGTATGTGTCTCTCCTCGTCATGTCGAAGTTGAGCTAGGATCTCTCCCAGGCCCGCATGACTTGCCTCCAATGTGAGCTCTGTGTGCCATGTCGGATAAATGTATGTCATGGTGGTGGCACTGGTAACTCTTTTTTTAATTCCTTGCAATGCCTTTTCACATTCCCGGGTCCAGTTGAATTTGTGGCAGTGCTGATTTTTGTGTAGTCAATGATATAGCAAGCAGAATAGCTTGCCATCCTGGGAATGATCTCACATCACCTACATCTTTAGACACTGGTGTCACATTTAGTGCCTTGACCATGTCCAGATCTGGCTTCATGCCCTGGCTGGAGAAAATGTGTATATAAAATACCATTTGAGTCTAATGAAACTCGCACTTGGCTGAATTGAGGATCAGGTTGGCTTTTGAAGTGCTGAACATACTAGTTTCAAGGCTTGGTCATGCTCTTATACTGTTGTTCCAAATATTAGGATGTCAACACTGTAATTCAGTGCATTCACTATGGGACTGATCACACGTATGAAGACTCCTTGGAATATTGAATCAATCACTCAATCAATCAAGGAATTTGTAGAGCGCGCTACATACCCGTGAGGGTCTGAAGGCACTGGGGGGAGGGTTGGTGGCTGCTACTGATCGAAGAGCCAGGTCTTGAGAAGTCTTCTGAAGGTCAGCAGGTCTTGGGTCTGTCGTAGGTTGGTGGGGAGGGTGTTCCAGGACTTGGCGGCGAGGTAGGAGAAGGATCTGCCGTCGGCGGTTGTTTTCCAGATGCGTGGGACCGTGGTGAGGGCGAGGCTGGCTGAGCAGAGGCTGCGGGTGGGGGTGTAGAGGCTGAGTCATCCGTTGAAGTATGCTGGTCCGGTGTGGTGTAGGGCTTTGTGTGCGTGGATGAGGATATTTCAGCTGTTAACTATACTCAAAAGCCTTAAATCAAAATAAACCCAGGCACTTGGTGAATGTTGTGATGTATTCAAATTCTTCATGTAGTTCTAGTTGGTGATACCATTTGTTGAGGTCTAGTTTTGAAAATGTGTGAGCTCCATTATGGAGTGCAATCATGTCTGAAAGATGTAAACCTAAGTGTCGCTCTCATTGGATTTGGCTGTTGGGTATTCTCATGTCTACAGACAGATGAACTTTCCCTTCTGAGTTGCGCTTGGGGACTATTCCCAATGGTGACACCCATGGTGTTGGTTCTTGCATCCGCTCAATGATGTCAGCTTCTAACAGTTCTTGTAGTTCTTCTTCCACTGCTTTCTGGAGGTGAAATCGTATCCTCCTATGATGCTCAGCTACAGGCTTGACTTCATCATTGATATGTAGTCGAACAATGTAATCCTTCATTTTCCGCAATCCAGTAAACAGCTTTGGGTGTTGGCTTACTGGTGGTCGGATATCACCCACCATGTATGAGACTGCAGTTAATTTGAATCATTCTGCCATGTGTAGGCTGAACAGACATTCTGCAGAGCCTAAGCCTTCACTTGTGTGTATTTTTGCATCTGTGGTTCGGCCCTTACATGTCGATGTGGATGTTAATTGTCCTACACAGAGTAATGGTTTCTTTGCCATCCATGTGTATAATTGCACTTTGACTGGAATTAGCTGTGTTTGTGGTTTCATCTTCATGTAGCAAAATTGTATTCAGATACACCAATATGGTTTAGTGATGCCCCACTATCCAGGATGAAATTGGTGCGGAGGTCTCTCATATTGGTTAGAATGCATGGGCAGTTATTCTTGCCTCCTTCCTTGTGTGCGGCCATTTGAGATATTCATTTCTCAAAGGAGAATAAAGATGATGTGGAGCTTTCTGTTGATGACCAGGATATTGATTGCTTTGTGCAGGTCTTTGTTTGCAATGTGCGGGATCTTGAAATGCTGCTGCTGGTGTCCCGTACTTCACGTGCATGGTATCTAGTTTTGTGATCATGTGAGTGCCTGGTTGTTGTTTTTCGTGGTCCTTTACACATCCTCTCAAAATGATTTTGTCTTTTTCACAATTGCATCATTCTTGTCCGATCACAGAACAAGTGCCATTCTGAAGATAGGATTTGCCACAGCGATAGCATACGTTACATTTTCCTTTGTGTATCGTTTGCCTTTTTAGTTGTTTCATCCTCCTAATTTCTCATTCCGTAGGTTAATTTCTCATAGATTGTTTTTTGGCTTGGAATTGTAGCCAGAATGCCTAGCCTCTGTTTTCTAATTTACCTTCTTTACTTTTGCTTCCGCATGTTCATTCAGCCATGCAAGTTTTTACATTTTGTCTAGCGTGTAGCTCTTTTTGTAATAATCAACGTCAGAGGGATTCTGACTGACAGTGCTCTATGATGCGCAAGCTTATCATATCTTTATCTGAAATTCTGCTGAACTTGCAATATTTGACTAGACGAAGTAGTCTTATAAGGAAATCGCCTATGGATTCTCCTTTTTCTTGCAAAGCTAGATTGAATGTATGCCACTCATAGTTTCTCTTTGGTGGGAATTTTGCATCCAGTGCTGCGCACACCGCTGAGTAGGTTTGTGATTGCGTGTCTGGTAGTCCACAAATAATTTTGCACACCTCTTTTCCGATAAGGTTCTTCCCTGTGGCTAGCATTTGGTTCTCATCTTTTTCTCACCATTCTTTCTATTTCGGTGCTAATGTGTTTCCTGATGAGAAGGGGATCGGAGGTACAAAGTTGACCCCTTTCCTGGTTTAGTCTCTTCCGACATTTCCGCTTTCTTTAACTTTAAATTTACCTTTAGGACAGTTTCTACTGCTTTTTGGAGTGTTGTTTAGCTTCTCCAAGCTGGAACCGTCAGTTGTAGTGGGTTTGTCTGATTTGTAATGGTGTTCTCACTTATTTTTAGTGCATGCTTGACTTCAGAATGCCTTCCCCTATAGACTTCAAAAGTTTTGTTTAGACTGCCTGAATCCAAAATGATAGTCCCACAGACTTCAAAGGGTTTGTCTTGAATTCTTGACTTCAAGATGGGCGCCTCATTAACTGCAACGAGATTTTTCTAGATTTGCCTGCACTTCGAGATGGCCGCCGCGCTAGTAACTTGTGCAGCTCCGGCTCCAATAATTCCTGCTTTTTGTGAAGCTATGAGCAGGTATTTGGAACGCTTTGTTTTTTTCAGTAAGTTATTTGAATTGCCAAATCCCTGGACAGCCTGTAGCTGTGTTTTATTGATGTAGGTGCTGTGCAATATTTACTTGCCTCCTGAAGTTTGCAGGCGTGAGTCCTTTCTTGCCAGTGTTATGTCCCTCCTTTCATGAACAACAGTAGGCCATGCAGGTGTAGGATGCCTTTACTTACTCGCCTCAGGCATATACAATTAGCCACCTTGTGAGGAGCTGGCCTGCAGCCTCTTGCCCTGGTTCTTCTCTTCTTTTTTGTCCCTCCCCTACCTATATCCCCCTCTTCCAGTAAGTTCCTCTTTGAGGTTGCAGTTAGATTGCTAACCTCTCTAACATAGACGACATTACGCCAATGCCTGCCTGTAGTGAAACTATAGTCAGCCACCTCTTGCACCAAAAGCCAGCGCTTAGACTGAGAACAGTCATGTCAATTTGCGGTTTGGGTATCAATGACAAAATGTCAAAGCAACCTAATTTTTATATTTCATTACTAGAAATGACATAAGTAATACAGCTACAAACATGCAAGTGGCAAGTTCCAGCAATATAATTAGCAAATTAAGGGGCATATGTGTCTAGCCATTTTCCCGTTTGCAAACGAGCAGATTCTCAGAATCGGCCCGTTTGTGAATGAGAAAAGGCCTTTTGGAATGTATCATCCCAAAAGGGCATGGCAAATTAGAGATTTTGTAATTGCATTTAAGGAATCGCAAATTGTGGTTCCTTAAATGCAATGTAGGAAGCACAGAAAAATTGTGATTTGGCCTCAAGGAATTGCTTATTACCACCAACTTCAAGTTGGTGGTAATTTGCGATTTTTTTGAAAAATGCACTTTTGTGCCATGTGGTGCACATACATGCCCTTAGGGCATGTATGTGCACCACATGTGCACACATACATATTTCAGGGGTGCAACAGGGTGTCCTTTTGATACCCTTGTAACCTTAAAATTGCATTTTCAATTTGCGATTCTCTAATTGGTAATCACAAATTGAGAATGTTTTCCTATTCATTCATATGGAATGAATGGGAAGGTAATTCTTATTTGCGAATGTCACTTTGCGATTCGCAAATAAGGAATATGTAGGATTCGCAAAATATTTAGCGGATCCTACATACCTTGCATTTTGCGATTCTCTAATTGCAATTCTCTAAAAATCGCAATTTGAGAATCGCAAAAGGCTTTTTCTGATACATATAGCCCTTTATCCTTTAATTTTCCCGGTGTTCGCATACCTCTTTATCAGAGCTTTTTAAAAAAAAAATGGCATCAATTTTCCTTTGTTTAAAAAAGTCTGCATTATAATGTCATTTGTAAGAATGTTAACAATGTTTTTCATGCCATCTGTATATCATTCATATCTCATTCAGAAATATATTCGGCTAAGGCTTAAGTCTCACCTGTGTTACTCTTGATGACCTGATAACTGTGGTTTCAGACATTTATGGGTTTTCAATGGGTTTGGGGTATTCAAAGGTGATACACTGGGGGTAGGGCATTCTGTAAATTTGGAAAACAATTAAAAGTAAATGCTTGATAGGGTACTTGTGTTGTGCGCAAGTTGGCTGTCCCAAAATATACCACATTCATATATGTATGAAATGTATAGATTCTGAGGCTTCTATCACTAAGTAACAGACCTTTCTTCCAGATTGCCTAGCAGGGAGAATGAATTGAACATGGTGTGCACCAGATATTCTAAAAATGTCTCCAAAATATGTTATTTCTTGCAGTCTTTCTCAAGCAAGACGATATCCCTTCCAAGGATTGACCCTCTAGTCTCCTGAGTGTAGGGTATCAGATACGTATGAGTTTCCTGTGAGTCATGGATGCTCACCGGTGATAACCTGTGTGCAATGCATCCCAGAAATTTGGGAAAGCAACCAAAAGTGAAACACCTGTTTAGGGGTCCTGTGTTTTGGCTAAATGTATTTCCCCTGGACTGTATAAAATAGACCACAACTACATATTTTCAATATCAACACACTTCTACAGTTGTGTGCCTGCCCTTCATACTATTTACTGGCTGGCTAAGACTATGGGGGTCATTATGATGACGGGCGGACTTTATCCGCCCGTCACCATAGTGGGGAATGGGACCGCCCGCCATAAGGCAAACATCATGAGATCCCATGGGTTCATCCCTATGTCATACGCGGATGACACCCAACTCCTGTTCCCATTTAAACATCTTACGGATACGGTCAGGAACTCTTTCTCCTTGGGGATGAAGGCAGTGGCCCACTGGATGGCATCAAACTTCCTGCAATGCAATGTGGCAAAAACGGAGGTGATGCTGTTCGGTGAGGCAAAGCTCCTATGGTCCCCAGACTGGTGGCCGCAAGATCTTGGCCCAGTCCCAGAGCCAAAGCAGGTGGTAAAAAATCTCGGTGTGCGTCTGGACCAGGAGCTCTCTTTAAAACAAAACAGCAACCAAGTGGTGGGCTCATGTTTCCATGTGATCGCTATGCTGAGGAAAGTCTTCCCCTTGCTCCCTGACTCAACTAGGAGAACGTTAGTGCAGGCCCTTATACTGAGTCGACTGGACTACTGCAACGGGATGCTCCTATCAGTAAACGAGGGAGTTATTGCGAGATTGCAGGTAGTCCAGAACACGGCCGCCCGCCTTGTCCTAAATCAGCCTCCCCGCACACCATCGAAGCCTCTTCTGAACACCCTACATTGGCTACCCATCAAACAAAGGGTGAAATACAAGATAGGGTGCACTATACATAGAAGTCTCCAGAACAAAGGCCCAGAGTATCTAAATAATAGATTCTCTCTCTATAAACCTGTTCGATCCTTGAGATCCAGTGAACAAGGTCTTTTACAGATTCCAAGAGCCAGAAAGACCAGACAAGGTGGAAGAGCTTTGTCCATCGCCGGACCAAGATTGTGGAACAGCCTTCCTCTCTCCTTGAGACTCTGTCAGGAATATCTCCCATTTAGGAAACAGTTAAAAACCTTCTTATTTCCTAATTAATGACATCTGCCTACCCACTGTTACAAGCTGAAAAGGTTCTCAAAGGCGCGGAGATACTCCTCCGGGAGATGATCCTAGCGCGATACAAACCCGCAAATAAATAAATAAATAAATAAATAAATAAGGGCAGGGCGTCCCGGGGGTGAGATTAGGATGTGCCCGCCACAGTGGCGGGCACATCCTGTATTTACAGCATTGTGGCGGGCGGTGCTCTCTGCACCGCCCGCCACAATGCTGAAAAGGCTTTTCACCATTTGCATAATGAAAGGGGCAGGCACCGCGCGGTGCCTGCCGCTTTCATTATG
This sequence comes from Lissotriton helveticus, assembly GCF_964261635.1. NCBI lineage: Eukaryota > Metazoa > Chordata > Amphibia > Caudata > Salamandridae > Lissotriton > Lissotriton helveticus. Next base: position 1,713,798,015 of record NC_136059.1, read on the forward strand.
CAAATGCAGGGGGGTACCACAGGTACCCCCCTGTGTGCAGCCCCCTACTGTCCTTCACTCTGGTAGCCCGCAAGGGGCCCCCAGAGTGAAGACCGCCTGCCTTTCCGTGGCGGCATTGCAGCCACGGAAAGGTTTGCCTCACTGCCCATTGTAATATGGCGGGCGGTGTCTTACAGACACCGCCACCATGTTACAGGTTTTCCGCCCCGGCCGCAAGGCGACCGGGGTGGAAAACAGGCGGGCGGTGTTTTTCACCGCCGCCTTCCCCTCCGCCATCCTAATCTGGTGGAGGGGATTTGGGCTTGCGATGTCAGGCGGTTTGCCTCCGCCAGGCCGGCGGTGGCCACCGCCAGCCTGGCGGAGGCAAACCGCCCGACATCGTAATGGACCCCTATGTGTTCAGCATAGCATTTGTCAGATTTTCTGAAATGTTTCCCAAGCATATGGTAATCCTCTCCAGTTTTTCTCAACCAGGCACTTATTCCTCCCAAGGCTCTGTGTTTCCCATGGTCTCCTGAGCATGAGGGCACCATATATGTGTGGGTTTTGAATGTGTTTTAGTAGTGATTAACGCCCTGGAAACCAAAGAATATTTGTTATGGGGAGAAAGTGTTGATTAGGTTGACTGTAGTATTTGGTTGTGAGATCATCCATCGCTTAGGCAAAACTATCAACCCTAGATATTTCTGAAAACTAGAGACCCAGGGGAATCCAGAGGGGTGTGTAGGCATAGGGACGTTCCATTGCTCAGAGCAGCATGCAAATGTCAAGGTATGGGTATAAAAATCACAATTTCTGTAACACAAAAATTAGGAATTTTGGCAAAGTCTTACTATCCAGCAAACCAACACCTTTCTATAAATATACTGCTCATATGTGTGTGTGGTTCAATTGGAAGAATGGGTGAATCTTGGGTGATGGGACATTTGCTATTCCTAAGAAATTCATGAATTTTTATCCCAGAAATGTAAGGAAATTCAGTTTTTAACTACATTCCTATCTCCTCAGGGCAAACGGTGTTAGAAAAAGTTGAGGGATCCTCAGAAAACGTCTTTTAAGTCCTATGGGAGATCTACCTGAACCCCGGGCAAAAGTGGTTGCAAAAAAGGAGTCAGTCCAATTCAAAGCTCTTTTCTTTTACACTCCATAGTTACATCTTTGGACTTTTCCTGTTCCAGGCAATAATGAGGTATTGTTGTAATTGAGAAGTACTGTGATGCAGGTTGGTAGGTGTTGGAAATGGCCCTTTTTGAGGGGTTATCCCAAAACATTTAGCTTTTTCCTCCCTTGTTTTTCCTGATCCATGGTTGTTGGCAATAGGACTCTGGGCACTTTACCACTGCTGATCAGTGCTAAAGTGCATATGCTCTCTCTATAAATTGTTATTATGATTGGTTATCTATGATTGGCTTATTTGTCTTCCCATTAGGTCCCTAGTAAAGGGCACTGAGTGTGCCAGGGCTGGTGATTCAAATGCTACTAGTGGGCCTGCAGCACTGATTGTGCCTCCCACATGAGTAGCCCTCTAATGGTGTCTCAGGCCTGCTACCGCGCAGTCTGTGAACTGCCAAGTTGTCCTGGCCAGTGACCCTTCCCTTTTATTACACATTGGACACCACTATGGTAGGCCCATTTTGTTACCACATATAGGCAACAGCAATTAATTTTCTGTGTCACTGTATTACTATGTGGTCCTATACAGATGTAGCCCTTAATATGGCTGGACAGGCCACTATTATCCTATGATGTAAATATTGCACATTATCGTTCCCTTTCGGACAAACCTTCACCAAAGCACATCCCCAAGCACTTCCTGCTTTTTCTTTCCCTCTGGAGTACCTGAGTATGAATATGTAAATACATTTGCTAAACAAAACATGGTTATGATTATGTTTGAATATAATTAAATGTATAATTGAACTGCTACAGGTGATGTTTTTTCTAATGATTAGTATATCTCCACTGTGACCACTACGTTTTGTACTGTATATAAGCCAGGTCGAGTGGCTTTTGGGTTTCCACATTGTTCTGTAACTCTCACTTAACAATGCAGAAGGTTGTCCTTCTTTTGTAGTATCCACTGGATTTTTAAAAGAAAAAATCCAAACAGCCTATGTCTTGTTGCTTTGAGACAGACACATGGCTCATTCCACCCACAATACTTGTCATCAAAAAAGTATAATCAGTACTAATGTTATTGATCTCCTGGACTAGCCCAGTGAGAACTACCCATTGTGGCAGTAAAGTAATTATTGGGTCACTAGAATTATATGTTGTAAATATGACACAGAGATCAAGCTTTTTTTTTAAACTGTGCAAGCTTCGTAAGGAGCTTATTGCACAAAATGCTTGGATAGTTTTTTGAAAAACCAATAGAAGAGCAGCTTCAGGCGATGAGAGGATTGGCACCACTTAGCAATCATCTATCCTGTGCTATGCGTTGATCCCTGTCCGCTACTGTACTGAAAAACCCTGCCTCCAGCCAAAATATGCACTAGCCCAACTCACTCTAAGCCTTTTCTGGCTACTGCACACTGCTCACCTCCAGACAGGCCACACATGGTATATTTGGTGGCACACTCCTCTGCACTGACTTCACAAACCTTTGAGGCTGCCCTTACCAGCGCCTATCAGTAGTGTACTATGGAATTGTGCAGCCTGAATCGTCTGCTTCTTCTCACTGATTTCCCACCCAGGGACCTCCAATCAGGAAATGATGGATAGGAAGGTAGGACACGTTTGTATGTTCTGTGTGAGTTATCAATAAAGTGAAAGACAGACTCAGGCTGCGCCCTCCCACAGGACACCAGCAGGAACAGTGGAAACTGCAAGTGAAGGCAAAATATAAGACACGTTTAACTACGCCTTACATACTTGATTGAAAATCATGACGCTCTACCTACTACTTTAAAGCTCACGTAATTAAAAGTTCACACAGCCCCTCAGCTGTATAGATAACTGAATTGTAAATTCAGGGGGCCTCATTTATGAGGCTCTGCGTCACTTTTACGCCGCCGGTGCGTCACTTTTTGTGACGCACCAGTGGCGTTAAAAAATGCGCCTTGTTGCGCCAGATTTACAAAGTGACGCATCTAGGTAGATGCGTCAATTTGCAATCCCCTGCGCCACATTATACCTGCGCCAGGGTGCACAGACATAATATCGACTCCAAAATATCGTTTGGACAGAATATGGAGTTTTAAATATCTTTTGGAGAAAATATCGACAGGACAGAATATCGACAGCCAAAATATCGTTTTTAAGGTAAGTGAAGTAATATCGACTGTAAATAATATAGAAAGTGAAAATATCCAAGTATATAATCTAGATAGTAAAAAATATAGTTTTTTAAATAATATGTAATTATTTATAGTGTTTTTATGTTATAATATGTGTGAAAAGTGTCATTTTATGTTATAATTATTTTTAATTAATGATTTTTTTTTAATTATTGTGTAATTTTATTCTGTAGCGGGTTGTGGGTTTATAGGGGAATAGGGTGGGAAGTAATTTAATTATAATTAATTAAATATGTAAATTTATTAATTGGTAGTAATAATTAATTAATTGGTAATTAAATAATATATGTTAAATATTTAAAATGTAATTGGTAATTAATTTAATTTATTAATTGCTAATTATGTAAATTAAAATAATGTATTTCCTGTAGCGGGTTGTGGGTTTATAGGGGAATAGGGTGGGAAGTAATTTAATTATTATTTATTAAATATGTAAATGTATTAATTGGTAGTAATATGTAATTAATTGGTAATTAAATAATATTTGTTAATTATTTAAAATGTAATTGGTAATTCATTTAATTTAATTGATTAATTGCTAAAATTATGTTAAATTAAAGGGGTATTTTTAGGGTTCAGGGTCAGTTTTTAGTTTTTGGGTAAAGGGGTATTTTTAGGGTTCAGGGTCAGTTTTTAGTTTTTGGGTAAAGGGGTATTTTTAGGGTTCAGTGTCAGTTTTTAGTTTTTGGGTAAAGGGGTATTTTTAGGGTTCAGGGTCAGTTTTTAGTTTTTGGGTAAAGGGGTATTTTTAGGGTTCAGGGTCAGTTTTTAGTTTTTGGGTAAAGGGGTATTTTTAGGGTTCAGGGTCAGTTTTTAGTTTTTGGGTAAAGGGGTATTTTTAGGGTTCAGGGTCAGTTTTGGGTTTTTGGGTAAAGGGGTATTTTTAGGGTTCAGGGTCAGTTTTTAGTTTTTGGGTAAAGGGGTATTTTTAGTGTTCAGGGTCAGTTTTTAGTTTTTGGGTAAAGGGGTATTTTTAGGGTTCGGGGTCAGTTTTGGGTTTTTGGGTAAAGGGGTATTTTTAGGGTTCAGGGTCAGTTTTTAGTTTTTGGGTAAAGGGGTATTTTTAGGGTTCAGGGTCAGTTTTTAGTTTTTGGGTAAAGGGGTATTTTTAGGGTTCAGGGTCAGTTTTGGGTTTTTGGGTAAAGGGGTATTTTTAGGGTTCAGGGTCAGTTTGGGGTTTTTGGGTAAAGGGTTTTTTTAGGGTTCAGGGTCAGTTTTGGGTTTTTGGGGTACAGGGGTACAGTGTAAAAATAAAGTAAAATTAAATTTACATTAATTTAATTTAATGAAATGAAATGAAATTAAATTATATTTAAATAATTTTAAATAATTTAAATTAAAAAAATTATTATATACTTACCAATACTTACGTTGTAATGGTAGTGCGTTGTAAAAGTTGGGTTGTAACGTCATATATCCACTGTTGCACTCTTTGCAGTGGGAATAGTAATTTTTACTCTTTTGTATTTGTACGTTAATATTATTGGCTATTATTTAATTAAATTTTGTTACTATATATATATATGTTTTAAGAAATATGATTTAAAAAATATTATTTTTTTACTTTCATTAATTATTTAATTATTAAAAGTTATTTTAAGTATTGTTAATTATATTTTAGTAATTCATTTTTTATATTAATGTAATTAAACATTGTTTTTATTAAAGTCGATATTTTTTACAACTATATTTTTGTAAACGATATTTTGTACTCGATATTTTTGTACTTACCTGTTTGTACATACAAACTCGATATTTTGGTTGTAGATATTTTTTCCTCGATATTTTGGGTAGTCGATATTTTGGTAGTCGATATTATTTCAGTGATCCCTGCGCCAGGTATAATGTATGGAAGGGGGGCATTTTGACGCAAGAAAGGGTCATGGAAGTGTCGCAGTGAAATCTATAAGATTTCACTGCACCATTTCTTGGTCACTAATGCGTCAAAATCTTACGCCTGCTTCATGGCAGGCGTAAGACTGACGCAGGCACTAACAACATGGGACCTGCCCATGTGAAAGTACACATTGCTGGAGTTGCGTCACTTTTTTCACACACTCCAGCAATGCGTCACTTTTGCGCCTACAGATACGTCAGAAATACTGACGTATCTGTAACTCCTTGCGACATGATGCGTCATATTATAAATATGACGCATCAATCATGTCGCAAGGAGTGCGCACTGAGAAGTGACGCATCGCTGCTTTCACGCAGCGATGCGTCATTTCTCATAAATGATGCCCAGGATTTCTAGTCAGAAACTGTGAATTTACACTTCTGAATGTGTTTACTTACACTTTCTATTACTCTAGTATTATAAAATATTAAGTGGGGCAGTTCCAGTGCTTGAGCAACTGCTTAAGATCGAGAATATCTGCAACTTTGGATTCCGTAGGAGTCAAAAACGGTATGCGGATATACGGTAACGGATATTTTTCCGTCATCCCATGGCGTGCCTCAGGGCTCAATTCTAAGCCCACTATTTTTCAATCTTTATCTCCGCCCCCTCGCTGATTTAGCAGAGCGAGTAGGTCTTGAACTCATGACCTATGCGGATGACTCACAGATTATTTTTTCCCTCACCAACGCAGAGTCTTCATCCCCTTCAGCTCTGAAACTTGGTCTTCAGGAGGTCTTCAGCTGGATGTCAACTAACCAGCTGAAGCTCAACGGGGAGAAGACGGAGATTCTTCTCCTGGGAAAAAATAGTGATCTGTGGCAGGAGAGGCACTGGCCGCCATCCCTGGGAGCTTTTCCCAGTCCAGCTACCCAGGTTAGAAATTTAGGGGTGTGCATCGATGATTCTTTATCGATGAAACAACAGGCTAATAAAGTGGCTGGCATTTGTTTCACGATTATTAAATGGTTGCGGAAGATTATCTGGATGCTGCCTGTGGATACCCAGAAGACCGTAGTCAATGCGCTAATAACATCTAGGCTTGACTACGGTAACATTCTATACCTGGGCTCCAACTTAGCTGTAACCAGGCGGTTGCAGCTTGTCCAGAACTCCGCAGCCAGGCTGTTGTGTAAGATCCCTAGGACAGCAAGGATCTCGAGTCACCTTAGAGACCTACACTGGTTGAAAGTCGAGAACCGGGTCCGGTTTAAGGCCTTGACCTACATGTTCAAGATTAGAGCGGGAACCGCACCACGGTATCTGCAGAAACTGGTTAAGCCTCATGTACCTGTACGGAATCTCCGCTCTTTAAATGGAGCAACCTTCACGGTACCCAGATTCAAACTGGCCCGAATGGGAGGTAAATCCTTTTCCCGCCTGGGACCAGTTCTTTGGAACTCCCTTCCTTTAGCCCTGCGCAAAGAGGAGAACTATGCCAGTTTTAAGAAACAAGTTAAAACCTGGCTGTTTAATAAATAACTGTTTAAACAAATAGCGGTCAATGTGTTGTCAGCAGTTGCTTTCTGTGCCTTGTTCTTCTAGCCATGGCGCCGGGAACCCCTTTGTGGGTATCTGTGCGCATTACAAATGCAAAAAAATAAATAAAAAATAAAATAAATAAATATGCATCACATTCCCACTTTGGCTGCAGTCTCATATTTACTACAGTGATTGATAGAAATAAATTCATATCGAGGGTGTGAACGGGGAGTTAATCCCTTCGACGCGGATGACAAAGCCAGCTCGTCATGGGCGTTACCTGCGCTACGCGCATGAAGAGCTGGCTTTGTCACAAACCGCGCGTTTTTCAAAAATCAACGCACAGCGGGAAAACCCGCTAGCGCGCATGCGGTTAAACACCCCAAACATTGGTGGAAATGCAGGTGGAAATGTTGTCAAATGGGAAAAATATAAAAAAGTTATCAAGTGAAATTATACCTGTGTGGCACATGATTCAATATACACTTTCATGCATGCATGTATGAAAAAACGTTTTGCACCACGTGACCTGCAATTCCAAAACAGTGCAGCCATACAGGAAACTGAAATTGGCCTAGTATCCTAGAAGTTCCTAAATCATCTGTGAATTACCAAAAAATCAGGAAAGTGTTTGTGAGTACTTTTCCATATATTGATGTAAGTGTACTGCATGTTTATTTTGCATTTCCGGCAGTAAAATACACAGCTTCCGTGCTAATGAATCAACTGCTGTTCATGAATCTGCTAATGATTCATTTTCCTCCTTCTAATTTCTGTACATTTGCTTACCTCTCACTTACTGGTGACATTTCAAAATTCAAGTCTGCTGCAGATTAGTTCTGCCTGGTAAAAGCGTATCGCTTCCCCAACATTTTCGCCACAGGCAGTCTTTCTTCAGCAGTGATTTGCAGCTTTGCAGATGGGTTTTTTATTTTATGTTATCCGCATTAGGTGGAAATCCAGGGCATGCAAATAGGCCTGCTTTGCTAAATGGTAAAACAAATCAATTTTCTTTTAATAGGCTGTTTACATTGCAGAGCCCTGATTAATTGCCTGTGATATGTGTTATGCAAAAGGAATTCAGCAACTTTTAAAAATGGTCCACATAAACATCTGCTACCCCATTTCTAAAAATGTGTAAAATGGCAACTGCATATGCTGAAAATCAACTTTCTTAAGTACATGCTGACCCAGTTGCATGCACCGGTTTCTCTGCTTTTCAGCTTAAGATGTTGCCTATCTGTGCACTCCATTTGCAGCGGAGCATTATCCATGAAGCTGCCAGGCGTCCTACTGACAAATGAGGAGCTATTTAGTCAAAGCAGCAGCTGCCGCAGGTAGAAAATGTTTAGAGTAAAGGAGAAATGAGTGACGATATTTGAATTGTTTTTTATTTTCATAACTTCATGAACACCAGCAAAGTCTGTGTTCATCCATAAGATGGCTGAAAACAAAGTTCAAAAGTGAACACAATTTCAAGGAAGTTCACTTTTAGGGAAGTGGCACAGACAGGGGCGTAGCAGGTACAGTGGCACAGGGGCCTAGAGTCCTAAGGTGTCCATTGCACTTTTACTACCACAACAGCAATCAAAGGGGTCAGTTTCCTTTCATGCACCAGGGCTCATGGCATCCTTTCAACGTTATTGCAAAGAATGACTTTTCATCATAGGACTAGCCACTGGATTATTCTCAAACAACGAAATGCCACCCCTTTATCTTTCTAGGAAGTCATTGTTTACATCCAATGCCTCAGGGCTTCCTGCATCATTTTTTGTGACTGAAATATGTAGAAGTCTGCAACACAGCAATAATGTTGGTAGGAACGTAGGAGCTTACTTATAGTTTGAGCGAAGGAATACTCCGTTCGAATAGAGGGCCCGATTCATAGAGGTAAACTGAGACGAAAGTCTAACTTTACGACTTTCGGTATTCACAAAGGGCATTTGTGAGTAGTAAAGTTAGACTTGTATCTCAGTTTTGGTCTCAGTTAAACTTAAGACCAAAACTTAAGTTTAACTGAGACAAAAGTCTAATTTTGCTACTCATAAATGCCCTTTGTGAATACCGAAAGTCGTAAAGTTAGGCTTTTGTCTCAGTTTACCTTTGTGAATCGGGCCCTAAGTGGATATCTTGTATTACAGGTGGCATAGGCTATAATGCTTTTTTTATATATAGCATATGGGACATGCGCAATGTTTATAATGGCGTATCCCTTCTGCCAAACTCTAAATAAGGCCCCTAGTTTGTGCCAAAGGACATGCACAAAGATTGCCTTCCTTACGGCTTGTTTTTTTGTATGATGAAGGTTTTTTCGAATTGCTGCCTGCTGAGTTGGGCTCTCTAGATTGTATCCCTTTGTTCTCAATTCCCTTTTGAAGGAGTAAGCATAGGGGATTTGGAACACTAGGCACATGAAATGCCTGGGTTCACCCAGGTATGATCTCATTGGAGCGTTCTCAAGGGCTTATATACCCAGATACTGCCTAGCCAGCATTCTTTGACACTGTTTGTTCTTGACCCTCGCCTGCTCTGAGCACTAAATTTCCCATTCACCTTTACCCAATATGCAGCCCTTCAAAATGGCGCAAATGGTAAAAGACATATGAAGCCTTTTGTGTTTTACCAGTGGTTTAAAAGTTACTTTGATGCAGGTTAGTCAGACTCCTTGGGCAGATGTCAGACCATAACAGTCAGGTAAGCAGATTGAGTATTGTTCCTTTGGTAAATGTGGTGGCCTGCGGAAGATAATAAAATAACTCACTTTTCTGTCTGTGACCTGAGAAGAACCCTGAAGAGTGGACCTTCTCTCCCGCTTGTACGCTGGCAAAAGAAGTAGACTTCAAGGATCATAAGACTGACCACCTGTTCAATGTACATGGACACAACAATCTAAAACAGACCTTTTCCTGCAACTGCCCCAGCTGACCTGTGGCAACTGGACCTGGACTGGACCCTCCTGTTTTCCTCTATGTTTCACCCTTTGAGTGTTTAATTGCCTCCACTGAGGTACTATTGTGGTGGAATGAGACTTAAAGGACTACAGTCAGAAGGTAAAATCTTTGACAGGGATGAATCTCTGTAGTGTACCCAGCCTGCACTCCATCGTGGTCAGCGTCACATTGTGCCTTGGTCCTATTCTACTGTGACCATTGACTATCATTGCCATTTTGTGTGTCTTGGTGCTATTTTGGCTTAAAACTTTAAGAATTGGATTTTTTTCATTTTGGTATAACTTTGTTGCAGTTTACTCTATTTTTCTAATTCATTTTGGGTTTTTTATTGTTTTGCATTTTGGCTTTATTACTGTCTTTGCATTGTATAAAAACTTTATACATTTTTTCAAAGTTAAGCCTGTCTACTGTATGCCATAGCTACCAGGGGGTTCAGTTTTGGTTTACATAGTGACTGTAGTGGTTCATGCTGCCAAGGACTGAAGGGGGGTACAAACCCCTTCAAATAATTCAATTTCTTACAATTTTGATTTGCTGTGTTACCACAGAAGGAGAATTTTTATGAACTGATATCTAACATAATTTGCTTACTTAATATATCTGATTCCATGCAGGAGAATATTTGCTGCAGGAATAGCTATTTATTCAAAGACTAATGGGCACCAGGAGGTATCTCAGTGTTATAAATATTCAAGAGGAAACTGGAATAGGGAACCAGGACAAAGTGGAAAATTCATAGGGCCAGATGTACAACCGTTTTTTACAGTCGCAAGCGGGAAATCGGCCCATTTGTGACTGCTAAAAAGGGTCCTGGCATGTACAAAAGCTATTTTGTGTGTCACCGACTTGCATAATAGCGATTGTGACTCGCTATTAGGACGGGGCGTCCCTTCCTAATAGCGACTTGCAATGAAATGTACGATTGTTTTGGGACTGCACTTACTGCCGCAAAACAGTCGAAGTTTACCGCCTATTTCAAGTACGTGGTAAGAAACGTGCGCAAATGGGAAGGGGTCCCCAGGGGACCCCTTCCCCTTTGTGAGTGTGTGCGAAAATATTTTTTAAGAGCATGGACCAGTGTCTGCTCTTAGAAAATGAAACAGAAACGTTTTGTTTTTCTTTTTTGAATGCAATCCATTTTCCTTTAAGGAAAACGGGCAGCATTTTAAAAAAAAAAGCAGTCACAGTCATGGTGGTCTGCTGACCCCAGCAGGCCGCCATCCCTGTGATTGCTGGTCATTCTTAATGGGGCTGCAAATAGCACCTGCCTCATGAATATTAATGAGGCAGGCAATTTGCGAACCCATTAGGAATCGCTAACAGTGTCTGAGACACTGTTGTAAATTGCATTTTGCGAGTCGCAAATTGTGAGTCGCAAAGCGACGCAATTTGCGAGGCACAAAATGTAAGGGTTGTACATCTGGCCCATAGTTCCTTGAAGCAAGCATAAACTGAACCAAGTTAAACAAGCTGGAAGCTGAACGGTGAAGGCATTCCAAAGCTGAGGATCGAGTACTCTGCCTCAAAAGTTAACCCATTTGAAGAGCAGGACTTTCAACATTAAGAGCATTGCTGATGGCAAATACCTCACAGAAATTTTGGGGGCATAATGTGTGAATGAACCACCGCATCAGTGCTGTACAATGCTTGTTAAATTATGAAATGTACCTTGAAAAGTTTGGGGTTTTCCAACAAAAGGCTTTACTATGGCTAGCTAGGTGACACAGTCGAAATTGGGAATGCTGCAGACAAGCCTGACATCCATATTCTGAAGCCTCTGCAGATTGGTGATTACAAATTCTGGAAATCCCGGGTACAGGGCATTGCTGTAATACAAACATCAAAGCATGAACTCACCCATTACCGTGGCAAGTTCCAGTCTAGTGTTTTCTGCACCACTGGCAAATTCAAGAAGACAGTTGACTAGACTATTTGCACCAGGGCCCTAAAACGAGTTCCTGATCAAGAAGATTGTCTTGGGTTAATGGGTTAGTGATGGGAACAGGCAGGGGACTAAACTAATCTTGCCACAACCTGGATAGCCAAGAAGCTTCATCTCCAGCGCTTAACAAATTTTCTTTCATCACATTCAGCTGAAAATAGTTGTGCACCATCCATCTTTGGCAGCCGACATAACTGGTCGAGATCTGACTGCATATACATAGAAGCTGGGTGACAATAGCATCAAGAAAAGGTTTATTGAAAAGATTGATATGATCAAAAAAACAATACAATAGCATCTTTAAAGTCAAAACATCTGACCATATCCACCGATGGGGAAACATACATATTAAATTAAATGTCAGACAAAGGCAAAACCTGTGAAACTTTGCAGGTGACTGGGGAGTCAGCAGCTCGGAAGCAAGGGAAGGAGAATGATGCGAGACAATCTATTGCAGGGACTGCTAATCTAGACGTTCCGAAAGGCTCAAAGTGTTTACCATGTTGATGACTGCGTAGAGATCTAAAAGTCAAAGTAAAAGTTGTGATGACTGTCCATCCTCCCTTGTGGAGGAGACCTCATCCAGAGCTGCCACGAAGACTGATTTATTGTTTTGAGTGAAATCCAGTCTGAAACATTCCTGAGTCATGATAGCTGTCAAGACGTTTAGCTCGGTGATTTTCCATCTATTTGAATATGACAGAAAGTAGAGTTATAGGACAAACATCTTCAGGTCAACTGTATTGACTGCAGGGTCCTTACGTTGGCAGCAGGAATGTATGAAGCTGTTTTTTTGCCTATTTATATTACCTTTCTGGGCATGGCGTATGACACAAAATGGGAGCTACTAAACCAATGAGCAACAACCAGTCCACCGGATTGATTGAGTCAGTGGGAGATGGCAGACAGACTTATGGAGCAATGGTGAGAGTAAAGTTTCAGAGAAGAATAGGGAGAACAAGGCCGTACTGGCCGGACCAGGCATCGGGGAGGCTGGAAGGGTGAGGGCTGGTTTTGCTCCTGGGGGGCATTTGTAGCAGTGCAGCAGTTTTAAAGGCATCTGCAGCGGAGTTCCTTGTATATCCAGCAGTTTTCAGGCAACAATAGAAGTGTTAAGATAACTCTGTTTAATGTATCTGGGGAAGAGAGATCATAGTTTTTCTCTGGTGGCAGTTTTGACTTATCTAAGGTAGCACAGAGGGTGCATAGGCCTGCTGCAAAGAACATGTGCCATGCAGATCACAGAACAGTATTTTATGTGCATAGCTCAGTGGGTTTCTGCTACTGTCATAGAGATCCTTTTGTTACTGTGAAGTTAATGAGTTACAATCGTAATCTAGCCCAGTGAGCTTTGAAGGGCCATCAAAGATCTGCATGCAAACTGCATGATACAGGATAGAAAGTTATGTTTTATCCCAGTCTTTCACTTGTTGCTAAAAAGGGACTGTTTGGATAGAAATACATTCTTATTAGTAGAGCCTACCCTAAAATTTGTGTTACAGTCTGAGTCTTGATATTGGCTTCTCCAGACCAAGCACTCTTAAAACATGCCTACCAGTAAGGATGAAATGTGAATTGCACACCTTATGTAACATTTTCTATTCACTGGTTTACATACATCTGATTCATTGTCTCTGCATGTGTGTCAATCAATCAATCAAGGCATTTGTAAAGCGCACTACTTACCCGTGAGGGTCTTAAGGCCCTGGGGGGTGGGGAATGCTACTACTGCACGAAAATCCAGGTCTTCAGGAGTCTTCTGAAGGTCAGCAGGTCTTGGGTCTGCCGTAGGTGGGTGGGGAGGGCGTTCCAGGTATTGGCGGCGAGGTGGGAGAACGATCTCCCTCCGGAGGTTGCTCTTCGGATGCGGGGGGACTGTGGCGAGGGCGAAGTCGGCGGAGCGGAGCTGGCGGGTAGGAGTGTAAAAGCTGAGTCATCTGTTGAGGTACGCTGGTCCGGTGTTGTGGAGTGCTTTGCATGCATGGGTGAGGTGCTTGAAGGCTATCCTCTTGTTGACGGGGAGCCAGTGCAGGTCTCTCAGGTGGGGTGTGATGTGGCTGCGACGAGGGATGTTGAGGATCAGGCGTGCGGAGGCGTTCTGGGTGCGTTGAAGCCGTTTCAGGAGTTTGGCCGAGGCTCCTGCATAGAGGGCATTTCCGTAGTCCAGCCTGCTGCTGACGAGGACCTGGGTGACCGTTCTTCGCAATTTGGTGGGGATCCACTTGTAGATCTAGCGGAGCACGCAGAGGGTGTTGAAGCAGGAGGAAGAGACGGCGTTGACCTGCTTAGTCATGGAGAGGGTGGAGTCGAGGTTGACCCCAAGGTTGCGTGCGTGGTCAGTGGGTGTTGGAGCTGTTCCCAGTGCAGTCGGCCACCAGAAGTCATCCCAGGCCGAGGGGGTGGATCCGAGGATGAGGACCTCCGTCTTGTCCGAGTTCAGCTTCAGCCGACTGTTCCTCATCCATTCGACGATGGTCTCCATTCCTTCGTGGAGGTTCGTTTTGATGGTGTGGGGGTCGCTGGTGAGGGAGAGGAACAACTGGGTGTCATTTACGTAAGAGATGATGTTGAGGTTGTGCAGTCGGGCGACTTAGGTGAGTGGTGCCATGTAGATGTTGAACAGGGTTGGGCTGAGTGATGAGCCCTGGGGTACAGCGCAGATGATCTCTGTGGCTTCGTAGCGGAAGAGGGGGTGGTTGCTCTGGGTTCTTTCGGAAAGGAAGGAGATGGCCCAATCCAGGGCCTTCTCTTGAATCCTGGGGTAATGGATGCGTGTGCGTAGTGTGCGGTGGCAGACCGTGTCGAAGGCGGCTGACAGGTCCAGGAGGATGAGGGCCGCGGTTTCTCCGTTGTCTAGCAGGGTCCTGATGTCTTCGGTGGCGGCGATAAGGGCGGTTTCGGTGCTGTAGTTGCTGCAGAACCCGGACTGGGATTGGTCCATGATGCAGTTTTCCTTGAGGTAGCGGGTTAGTTGTTTGTTGACGGTCTTCTCGATGACCTTCCCCGGGAATGGGAGCAGGGAGATGGGCCGGACGTTCTTGAGATCTTTGGGGTCTGCCTTGGGTTTCTTGAGTAAGGCGTTGATCTCGGCGTGCTTCCAGTTCTCCGGAAGGTGGCTGTCTCGAAGGAAAGGTTGATGGCCTTCCGGAGATGGGGAGCGATGACAGAGCTGGCTTTGTTGAAGATGTGGTACGGGCAAGGGTCTGACGGCGATCCGGAGTGGATGGTGTTCATGATCTTGATGGTGTCGCCGTTGTTTATGTTGGTCCAGGAGAGCAGGCAGTTGGTGCGGATGTTGGTCGTGGGGGCAAGGGTCTCAGTGGTTGTCGGGGCGGTTGTGGAATTGAAGCTGTCATGGGTGTCTGCGATCTTGCGATGGAAGAAGGTGGCTAGTGAGTCGCACAGGTCTTGTGAAGGTGGGATGTCGTTGGTGTTGAACCTCGGGTTGGAGAGTTCCTTCATAATGTTAAAGAGCTCTTTGCTGTTGTGTGAGTTGTTGTCTAGACGGTCTTTGAAGGAAACCCCTTTGGCGGATCTAATGAGGTGATGGTGTTTGTGGGTGGCGTTCTTGTGGGCTGCGTAGCTGTCCGGTGTTAGTTCATGGTGCCAGTTCTTCTCTAGCTTTCGGCAGGTTTGCTTTGAGGCTTGGAGGTCTTCGGTGAACCAGCTGGCTTTCTTGCCGGTGTGGCTGTTGGAGGGAGTCTTGATCGGGCGTGGGTGTTGGCGCAGTCGGCGATCCACTGTCTGAGGTTGCGGGCTGCAGAGTCGGGGTCGGGGTGGGCTCTGGGTGAGGGTGGTGGTTAGCTGGTCTTCTGTGACTTTGCTCCAGCAGCGGTGGGGCATCTGTTGGATACGGTGGTGCGTGGAGGGTTTCTGAAAGGTGAAGTGGATGCAGCGGTGGTCGGTCCAGTGGAGTTTGGTGGTGTGGTTGAAGGCGATGTGGGGGCTTGCGGAGAAGATGGGGTCACGCGTGTGGCCAGCAGAGTGAGTGGATGTTGTGACGAGTTGTCTGAGTCCGAGGTTGGTGAGGTTGTTGATCATGGTGGTGGAGTTGGTGTCGTTGTTGTTCTCGAGGTGAAAGTTCAGGTCAATGAGGAGGATGTAGTCAGTGGAGGCGAGGGCGTGTGTGCTGAAGAAGTCAGCGATAAAGTCGCTGGACTGTGGTGGGGGTCTGGGGGGTCTGTAGATGAGGGTTCCTCTGAGGGTTGTGTTGGGATCGGTGTGGATCTGGAAGTGTAAGTGTTTGGTGGTGCTGAGGGTGTCGTCGGTGTGGGTCGATACTCTGAGAGTGTTCCTGTGGACAATGGCAATTCCTCCACCTATTCCGTTTGTGTGGTCCTTGCGGGTGATCTTGTAGCCTTCCCGGATGGCTATGGCGATGTCGGGTGCCGAGGAGGGGTTCATCCAGGTCTTTGTCAGGAAGGCGACATCTGGGGAGGTTGAGTCGAGTAGGTCACAGAGTTCAATGGCGTGTTTGTGTGATGTAAAGCACTCCAACACCCCACACTGTTATGAGAGATGTTATAAAACAAATTAAACACATGTGGGAGAAGGGCCTTAGAGAGATGAGAAGCACTGTTGGTGATAGTGGAGAAATCATTGAAGAGCCCCAATAAAGATTATTGCATCCTGGTGTACTGTAAGGTCATCCTTTACTATGTTTTAAAAGCGACTACAATTGAAAATACAAGGAAAAATGTGTTGCAGAATGCACCATTTTAGCTATTTTTTATCATGTTTTCTTGGGGGGAGAATTCTCCTTAATCCCACTGTAGTGGTCATACTCGCCCACTCGCTATGCAGCGAACGGGGGCTGGTCTGACAAAATTTGTTAGTGCTGACTGGGTTCCCAGTCCGGCCATGAGGGAGGAGGACAGAAGGTGAAACCAAAATCAGCAGGGGCAAACCTATGTAATCCAACCTCCCACTGCAGGAGAGTGCAACTAAAATGGGCTCATGAGGGCGTCTTTAGGTCACGGAAGACAATCCTGCTCAGAAAGAAGCCTCCTAAAATGCAGCCTACAGGGGAAATACCAACACAGCCATCCCGGTCCTGCTAGGGAGCATCCCCTATTTGAAGACTGACTTTTGCTGTAATGAGGTTCACCCTGAAGCAATGGACAGATCCAATGGGACTTGTGCCCTGCGTGTGCTGCAAGAGCCTAAATTCTATTTTGCCCACACTATAACCCACACGTTAATAATACGTTCCGCTTGGTGAAATTATAGTATGCGAGCCCTTTATATACATTGTAAGTGTTAAGAAAAAAAGCACAACAAAAGCACATCGTTAGCCTGCTTTTTTTGATTATAAGAGTTACATTTAAATCGATGAAAACAAGTAGACATAATTGTAATGCATCACTTAACTATGCTAGCAGTTATCCAAATATATCCTTTTCAAATTGTTTTCCTTCTGCTCTTTCAGTGCAGGGGAATGTTTGCCTTCAGTGACTTTCTTTCTTGGCATCAAAGCGAAATACAAACAGTGCAGTAAGTTTGCCATTGGCAGCTATTTCAGCATCATTAGCATTCGCTGCTGAGTATCATAAGCATTAAGAGGTTACCCATAATTAACACTTATGTGAATTGTTGCATAATGGCAGCCATCAGTGTCTGTCATCCTCTTCAGTTAAGCTTTGAGGCCATTTAGCAATGTTTGACAGTCATTACAAGCAGCTACAGGCGCACTTCTCTTTCAGCGTTCCAAATGATATTGCACTCATGTCTTGCCAAAGTTGTGTGCAGCCTGCTTTGACATGAGAGGGATGTGCCACTAATACACTTTGTCTTTGTTCTTGGTGATTGATTGTTAAAGCGCCCAAACACAAAAGGTGGCTTCTTAATGGAAAACATAGCAGCACAGTGTCAAACTGTTAATATGAATGTCAGAAGGCACAAGTGCTGAAATAATGTTTAAACCATTCCACTGCTGACAAAGGGATCAGCTTCTCCCATTTAATAGACGCGCAGGCTATGATCTGCTTACTTTGTTGAAAGACGTCAAGGTCAAAACCTCTATTATACTTTAACTTCTTTACGATCTAGTTAGAGTAGGAAATAACACAACCATTAGCAAAGCTAGTAGGTCTCAATTATAACTGAAAGTGCCTTAATGCTGCCATCTATTAAACCACTCATCAATCTGTCAATGAATTAGTTCATCATCCATGCATTTAGTCACTTATCCTTGCACATGCGCATCCATTGATTTACCTATGGATTCCTGCTTGCATTCACACACTCCACAATCCCACAAATACTAGGGCTAGGTTTACTGATTGATTGATTGATTGATAGCTTTATTTCGATATGCATATATCATAAAAGCATTACACAGAAATATATAAAACAGCATATCAGAAACTCGTAGACTGTACTTGATAACATCAAATGGTAAAAACAGAATAAATAAGTTATTTATAAAAAGAGCATTAAATCGATAAAGACAGTCTTTTAAGACGTATCAACCAAGCCCATTTTAAAAATTGAGACACAGCACAAACAATAGGGGGGGCAGTATTAGTCAGTAAAATACGTAGAGCCACAGAATGCTGGCGGATACCCATCTCATTACAGAGCGGTTTAAGCCAAAAAGATCTTGGGCGCGCGTAGTCTGGACAGTCAAGGAGAAAATGCGCCACTGTTTCGCAACAGTCAGAACAAAGGGCACAGAAGCGTGATACCTGCTTATTCGAGTTCCATCTGGAAAGGAGGTCAACTAGGGGTAAAGTTCCTAATCTGAACTTGATGTACAAGGCCCGGTCCATTGGAATGGTGATGATATCCAAAAAGGGTTCAAAGGCAGTAACATCTTTAATCCTCAAATATGCTGCGGTGGAATTGCAGTGGTGTTGATTGCTCATAAGTTTTGAGGACACCCAACCCCAGTATATTTTTTTCAGGGCCTCCTTTGGGGGAGCTGAATGAGTAAGCCAACAGGAACCCAGACCTAGTTCCCCGAGCAGGTGTTTAATGTCCCTGAGCCACTTAATCTTTTGCCAGCCGACCGAATGCATTACCTCTGCCAGCCCGTCTGCATAGGATTTTAATTCCGGGACCCTCCACAGTCGGGCCCACAATAGGAGAGGCCGGAGGCGGGCCAGGTCTTTAATTGGTTTACAGCCCGCATCCATAAGCATCGGGACAGTCGGGGTGCTCATAGGGACTGCCATTAGATCTTTGATGAATTTGTTCTCCGCTTCAGACAGAGACTCCATGCTGCCCAGACCCCATAACTCTGCTCCATAGAGCGATGCTGGTACCGCTTTAGCCTTGTATATATCAATGATTGGTGATACACAATGTTTTGATGATGTGTTGTACTCCTTTAGCAAGGCTCCCCCCACCCTTTTGTGAACCAGTGTCATTTTAGTGGTATGGGGTACCCAACTCATACTGTCGCTCAGCCGAATTCCCAAGTAGTCGAATTCTGCAACTTTTTCGAGGGGAATAGAATTCAGGATGGGGGGGCAGCCCAGTTTTCTAGGGTGATGCATGACTAGGTATTTAGTTTTTTGTACATTTATGACGAGACCTCTCATTACACAAAAATCCTGAAACCGATTCAGGAGTTTTTGGAGGCCCTGGGGAGTTTTCGAGATGAGAAGGGTGTCGTCAGCAAACAACAAAGTTGGGATCTTGACATTACAAAGTGTGGGGGCGTCTGCTGGTTCTTCGAGCAAATAGTCTACCACCCCATTCACATAAAGCGAGAAGAGGGTGGGTGCTAGGACGCAGCCCTGCCGTACACCCCTCTCTACCTGGATCTTATCAGTCATCTCCCCATTCAAGCCCCATCTGACCTTGGCATAATTAGCTTTATGCAATTTCATTAGGAGGTCCACAATGTATGGGGGCATCCAAAGGCCGTACAGCACCCTCCAAAGTTCCTCCCTGGGAACAAGGTCAAAGGCAGTCTTCAGGTCTATAAAGGCCAAATAAAGACTGCCCTTGCCCAGTACCACCACCTTCCAATACAGTAACAGGAGTCTAAAGACTTGTTCAATAGTTCCTGTGCCTGAGCGGAACCCGGCCTGCATCTCGGATAATATATAGTTTTCATCTACCCAAGAGAGGATCCTACCCAAAATTGCTTTACCCGCCACCTTCTGGGTCGAGTCTATCAGGCTTATGGGCCTATAATTTCCCGGTAGATCACGATTTCCCTTTTTGAATATTGGGACTACCTCGGCCCCTTTCCAGGACTCTGGGACAGACCCTCCCTCCATGATGGCGTTTAGGAGAGCAGAGATCAACACCCCCCAGTCACCTGGATATGCACGAAGAAGATCCCCTGGTAGCCCATCCGGACCTGCTGCTTTTAGTGGGGTAAGAGTTTTAATTAAGTTCGTAACTTCTTGGGCGGAAAAAAGAACCATATCTCTGTCCAAGGAATAGGAAGGGAGAATAAATTGGTCGTTAAGTGGGCCTTCAATAGCACAGTAAAGACCCAGAAAGTGATCAAACCAAGCCTTGGCTGTGATGGTACACGTCCTCAAGGTGTCATCAGGACGCTTCCTACCACCCACCAGGTCCCAAAACCTTCTGGCATCTCTCCCTCGACTGGCCGTCAGGAGTTCCTGCCAGAAGTTGTCTTCCCACTCCTCCTTGGCGACCCTTTGGCAGAATGAATATGACCTTCTGGCCTCCCTAATCCTTATTTGGGATTTAGGTTTTAACTGCGTCAACTAGCAGAGTCTTCGCCTCTCTGCACGCACGGTTAAACCAGCCTTGTCGAGCCCAAGAACCTGGTCTCTTTCCATTAGTACTACCTGGGACGATAAAAAGCTCACTAAGAGCCAGGGTTAATTTACAAAATCTTGCAGATACATCCCCCACCCCACTCCCCGGAGGGTCAAGGTTACCTACAGCTGCCGCTAGGAACTGCGATATGGAAAATAGTTTCTCTGTTGAGAGCGACAGCTTGGCCCATTTTAGCAGTCGACCGCAATTCGAAACTACTGACATATCCGGGACTGAGGAGCTCAGATTTTTGCTGCCTGAATCATCTAAACACCTATTAGACATGGTGAGTGAAAGAAGATTGTGGTCACTTTCTACGGTGGGTATAATGACCATGTCCTTAACCATACTCCATAAATGGATATCAAGAAGAAGGTAATCTATTCTGGAGGAATGCGCGGGCCTGTTGTAGGTATGAGCTCCCTTTTTATCAGTATTAGTCCTACCATTGAGTGCCCTCAGGTCAAACTCAGATGTTATAGAGTTGACCTGGATCGCCACTTCCGACCATTTCTTAATTGGACTAAGCTCTAGAGCCGGTATACCCCACCTATTGTCAACAAACTCTTGGTCCTCTAAAACTTCTAGTCCAAGGGGCTCAAAAGTGCAGTTAAGGTCGCCTCCCACCAGGGTGCAATGCTTGTGTGGCGAGGATCGAAGCAAAGCTTCCAGACGTGCTATAATGGGGGATTCTCCGCCTCCCCTTACACCTCGGGCATAGATGTTAAAAATATTTAAGATAACCTGGCCCTTAGAGTTTTTCAGTGTGATGTTAAGAAGGTCAGGACATTGGGTATTGGGCTCGTCCACCCTGCAATTGAGTGCGGTAGCTACCCATACAAGGAGGCCTCCCGAAGGACGGCCTCGACCACACTCAGTTTGTACTGCTGGTATATGGTGAGACGAGTATCCCGCCTTATGGGAAGGCTCCCTGCACCTGGTTTCCTGGAACAGACATATGGAGTAATCCTCCACCAGGGTGTTCCAGTCAGGCAGGGACAATTTCCTATCCAGACCGGCCACGTTCCAACTGAGAACCCTAATAGGTGGGTCCGTCACAGTCGGGATGTTACCGGCCTCGAAGGTATTCACCAGGTCTATAACTCCCACCGAAGGACAGGCGTTCGTAGGCTCAGTTGGGATCGGCGCTACCCCTGGTTCCCTTGTGCCACCTAAAGCCATTTGCTCCCTTGAGGCGAACAGTGAGTTGAGTTCTGCAGAAGAATTTAAATTTCCGCAGCTAGGGATACCAGCCACTCTGTTGGCTATTGAGCTCCTGTTAATTTCCTGGCAATCAAGGGATTGTCACCGTCCCCTCCTTAAATCATTCCACCCGCCCAAAGCAGAAGTGAGCGGGGTGGTAGTATGAATAAGATTCTGTGAAGATGGGGCTACTATCCCTGGCCACGGGCAATTTCCAGGGCCATTGACCTCATCGATCAAGGAGGTTAAAACACTAGAGGGGCGTGGGTAGAAAAATGTAAGGTCAACAATGCCAATACCTCCCTTGCCCGTGCACCAACCCTGTCTCGTTATCCATCCCACCACCCTTGGGTCTTGAAAATTGACCACGATACAGTCCCCCCGCAGGTTTTTAGTGGTGGAGCCTATCCAATCTATTCGCCTCACTCCCAGTATGAGTCCATCGACTTCCCCAGGTAGAGGCCGATTCTCCCTTAACCAGTGCATGGCTTTGTTTTTAAGCATCTGGAAAGTTTCTCTCTGTCCCGGTGGAAGTGGTGGGACATTTATCAGGACTGCTACATAGGGGAAGGAATCAGGGGTGAGGTTCATGGGGGGTTTCTTGTGTGGTGGCTTTTTCAAGGGTGGTAAGGGCGGTCTGGGAACAGAAGGGGCAGAGCGGGGTATCGATTTGTTTGTTGATGGCTGGTTACCGATGAGAGGGGCAGGTGATATGGCAGTACCCTTTTTAGTGCCCTACACTCCTCCTCCCGCAGTAATGACCAAAGGGTTTGTGCTAGGCATCGGCTGTTGCACAACGGACTGGCCAGAAACTGCAATGATGGGGGCATTTGCAACAATCCCTAATGGTGCCGAGTTGAGCGACTTCGGGGGTCTCTTTACCACTCCACTGTTGGTTTTTACAGACAGAGGAGAGTTGGGATGTTCCCTTTGTCCCTTAGCTTGTGATGGAACTTGGGCAGTAATCTGGCAATTGCTGTTGCCATCCTGCCTTGACTGAGTTTTAATTAGTGCCTTGGTCGAAAAGAAATTGTCTAGTGTAGCCTGCTCGAAGTGGTTTAGGCGGTCAGTGAGCTTGGTAATGCGTTCCTCTAATGGAAGCAATAGAGACCGTAACATCCGTTCCACTTCGGGGAGCAAGCTAGTCAGTCATGGCTGTGTATCAACCGTTACCGTCCCTGTATCTATAGAAGTGGAAGGGCTAGGATCTGTATTACCAGAAGGTGTAGTTGCCCCCTCTTGCATAGAATCACCCCCTCGGCTCACTACAAAGGCTGCCTTGCTGGGATACATGCTTTTATTAACTTTCCTGAGTTTATGAGGTGGTTTAGGGGAAGGCTTTTCCTAGATGTACTGTTGCTTTTCCTTTTAAGACCCGGTTTTGAATTGGTCAATGTAGCACACACCACAGTTAAGGAGGTTGAGGGCTCAATGGGGCTTGCACAGGGGGGGATCAATTCACCCACAGTGCCCTGATTGGCCCCATTCATACTTGCATCATGACCCAGATTACAAAAGTCAGGTAGATGAAGTGAGGACAATGGTGTTACTAAAGCAGGATAAATTTGGCCAGAGCGCTTGTCCCCAGAGTTTTTTAAGAGTTCAATTGATAGTCTGCGCTCTGCGCGCCTCTCAGCAAGCGATAACTCTTTGTCGATTGACTGGACGGGGCGATTGAAGAACTTATCCAAAGGACCTACAACAGATTGGCCGGCATCGGCCGTTGGAGACCTCAGGACAGTGTTAGTGGGGTGGTCCGGCATTCTTAAAAGTTGGGAACCCACTTAACTACTAACTAGTAGATTTATACAAACGTCAGCGGAATGGCCCAGCCCGGCCTCCAGCGGCCCCGGACGGCCACAGACGGTCCCGCCCTAGTCCCGGGCTTCTCCCGGCGTGCTCCCGCGCAGCGGGTCACTGGGATACTTTAATAGCAATTGAGTTAGTTAGAGGTGTGCCTTTACCGTGGTCCGGTGGTCTGGGGGCGGGGCTAGCAGGGAGAGCGGCCAGGTGTCTCCAATCGGCCTGCAAGGACTCCTGGGACATCGAGTCCTTGCACCAGCTCGCAGCCCTGCTTAGCCTCCAACACCCTGGTAGGTTAGTTGAAAGTGGCGCCCTGTCCTTGCCACGAAGCGGGACCCGCGGAGCGGGTTCCGCGAGCAGTTGACACAGAAAGGCCGGTTCAATCACGGCAAGCGATCCCACCTACTCCAGAACGGCTTCCGACACAAAGGGTTCAGAGGATTCCACAGCGCACAAGCAGAGGTGCGCCTTTACCGTGGTCCGGTGGTCCGGGGGCGGGGCTAGCAGGGAGAGCGGCCAGGTGTCTCCAATCGGCCTGCAAGGACTCCTGGGACATCGAGTCCTTGCACCAGCTCGCAGCCCTGCTTAGCCTCCAACACCCTGGTAGGTTAGTTGAAAGTGGCGCCCTGTCCTTGCCACGAAGCGGGACCCGCGGAGCGGGTTCCGCGAGCAGTTGACACAGAAAGGCCGGTTCAATCACGGCAAGCGATCCCACCTACTCCAGAACAGCTTCCGACACAAAGGGTTCAGAGGATTCTAACTTTCACACAAAAAACAAACAGCATACAGCACACATAGAAATAGAAAATAACGAGGAGAGAAAAATATTTTTCTCCTCCCCACGCTATTCTGTGAGAGGAATAGAGATTTCACGCAATACCAAGTTTACAAACTTTGTAAATCTAGGACTGCGTCTTTGGGTAGGTGCATGGGAAGGTCCCTGGTCTACCCATGGAACCCCACCTAGAACGAAATATAATGCAATGAAGTACAAGTTGCTGTGTTGCATTACATTTCTTTACACTGCCAAGCACGTGGCGCAACTCGCCACTTGCGTGGCTTTGAAAATATCTGCTAGCATTTTGCGTTGTGGCTGCACTGCAAAAGTGGCGAAACAATGGCCAAAATGTTAGTAAATCAGGCCCAAAGTCACTTAACTCCTTCGGTGCTCATGACAGTTCCCCGCCGTCATGAGTCACAGTAGACATGTGCTCATGACGGCCGGGAGCCGTCAGAACGTTGCCGCTCCGCCCACACGCGGTTAATTCCTCGCCTGTGCTGGAGAATTAATCAGGAGGCGGAGTTCTGACGGCTCCTGGCTGTCATGAGCACACGTCCACCATGATTTATGACGGCTGGGAGCAGTCATGAGTACCTGAACACCACGCCCACCCGCCCCCCTCGCACCGTGGCAAAATACGTGCTGCGGCGAGGAGGTTAAAACAGTTCAGAGGCCTTTTCATTTATTAGACAGACCTATTGGCAATCCTGCTAGTTTGTGAGGGGTGTTAGTGCTTCTGTTAGTGTGTATTTGCTTTTCAGTTAAGGATGTGACAGTACTGCCTATTGTGTGTGAATTCTAGCCTGAGCAGAGTCTGATAGTGTTTTCTACAGTGCATGACTGGTATATATAATGTTTTGCTTTTTAAGGGCTCTAATAGTTCTCTTCATGCAAATTTAATCTCGAAAATGCTCTACAGCAATTATTTCAAAGCAGAGATCTCTTCCTCTACTTGTGAGCATGTATGGCATGCTTTCTCTAATGTAGCTGTTTCCCTTCATGCGCACTATCTTGGCAGTGCACATGACTGGAATGTCTCTTGAGGGTATGGGACATTGGAAAGTCTCCCCTTTGCAGTGATGCATTCCTAAAAGGATTCTAGCTCCGCAATGTTTTTTTTTACTGTCATTCCCCAAAGTCACGGGACAATCCCCCCATGCTAGAGATCCTAATTCATTTTCCGAAAATGTAATTTCCCTGGGGGAGTGATTGGGCCCCATGCATGAGCCCCATTTGTGATGGCGACAGCGCCCCCTTAAAGGAAAACATGGCACCCATTATTCCTTTTGGTTCACCCTTGCCCAGGGTTTTTTGATGCCCCCAAAGGCACATATTGTAATCTTTGGTACAAAGGGACTGATTTCCTCTGGGGCCAAGCCACTTCAATCATCGATCTGTGATTGAATTCAGAGGGGTGGAGCTGTCACCTGTCACACTTGCACTTCAAAGGCACTTCCTCAGCCCAAGCACAAAAGAATTCACACTAGCCTATTGTGTCTTAAGACAGACCTCTAATGACTGCCAATGCAAACCTCAGGTGAACCCGACTCTTCACGCTACAGTGACCGCCAGTGAGAACCAGCAACATGAGATCTGCACCTCGTGCAACATAATCAACAGCCTGTGGTAACCACCAACGCAAAGTTCCAGCGATGACCATCTGTGATGCCTGACAGAAACGTTGCATTACAGTGATGACCAATTGCAATGCCCAGCTGCTCTTCACACTACAGTGGCAACCATTCACGACACTCTCCCTGCTCCACTTACCCTCCTCCACCATGAATAGAACTCTTTGCACTGGACTTTAGATGGTAACGTTTTCATCAGGACTAACCTGGTCCCTGGTTCTGTCCTGCACTCCATTGTCGTCGGTTTGAACTTGTGACTTTTACCAATCTCGCACGACTAGAAAATTGTGAGAGGCACTTTGTGCTTTTATGCACTATACTTATCTTAAATCTTTGAAAATGAATATCTCCAGTTCTACTGATTGGGTTATTAATATTTTAGTGTGAAATAATCTATTAAATTGCACTCTGTTTTTCTAAATTTGAGTGGGATTTGTCTTGTGTTATGTTTATTTTTGTGTGCTGCAGAAATACTTTACACACTGCCTCTTAGTTAAGCCTGACTGCTTTTGTGTCAATCTACCAGAGGATTAAGCACAGGTTATTTAGTGACTTTAGTGTTTCACCCTGACAAAGATTGTGGTTGTTGCTTGAGAGGGTGTAACCCCCCTTAACCAGCATCCCAATTTGTCACAGTGAGCTAGACCTCATTCAATGTTAGCCATTGCTTAAATTCAGTGCAAATGATGCCATTATGCCCTTTCACAAGGAGAACATTCTGACACAAAATGTTTCCCTTCAGTGCCAAAGACTATCATGAATAATACTTACTTTGCCTTGTTGCATGTGTTGCAAGTTGAAGTAATAGTTGTTTTCTTTTTTTACTCTTTTAGCTTTTTGGAGAGTTCTTTAGATCGCAGTCTGGAGAGAAAGAAGTATCTTTTTACTTTTCATTAAGCTAGTTCATTTTCACTTGCACTTTATTGCAGCTCATATCATACACGTACACACATCATTCAAGTCAAGGCAACTTTATTCGGTTTCAGACAAAGACCATAAAAGTTCATAAAATCATCACACCAAATTATTATTTCAAATATCTATATACAAAGCAGCAGAATGGACAGTTCATACCAATCTCATCAATCAAGTTACGGTAACCTTAATCGATTTCTAAATAAGTCATTAAAAGTTAATAAAATCATCATAACGGATTGGTATTTCAAAAATCTATGTACAAAGCAGCAGAATAAACAGTTCATACACGTCATTTCATTATATAAAAAGCGGGAGATGTATCCATCCTAAAACATTCCTCTAATAAAATTACAGTCTATATTACAAGGCACTCTTCATAATTCCAACTTGCAGCTCCCTCCATAAAGGTACATCAGTGCTTAGAGTTATGTGTTAGAAAGTTACTCTAATCGGGTTCAGTAGCAAGGCCTAATACCATTTCCTAATCACCAAAGCTACTTTGATATATTTGAAAACCCTAATACATGTATCGTAAGTGGCCAAAGAAGATAGATAATAAAAATCTTCCATGTAAGAACGTGGCAAATTTCTTTTAAAATCGGGACTAAAAATCTTCCTCTTGGCTCTTTGCAGAAGTGGGCAAAATAGCATAAAGTTCACAGTGCTCTGGGCTGCCAGGTTATCACATGGGCAAGGCACCAGTTTAATTTCCCACCCCGATTGTTTTGGGAAAGTGACCAAAAAATGCAAGGTAACTAAACGTAATCTAGTTAAATAAAATTGAGACAGTACATTTGTAGTAAAAGGTAAATAAAATTGCTATTGATTCGGGGATAAACAAAGGCCCCCAGTTACCTCAGGGTTAGAAAGTGATATTTTCACCCCTGTAGAGTGTACCTCTTTTATGATATTTTTAGCATTTTCAGGGATGCTGTCTAGAAAATCAAAATAATGACCCAAACCTAACTTACAGAAACTGTCCCTTACGAATCGAAGCCAAGGGATAGAAAGTGCTCCGTCTAGATTAATACAGTCCTTGATAAGCTCTCTGGAGAATACTAGTTCTTCGGACAACCACATTTTTGCCCATTATAACAGAGAGGCAATTTCAATGCGATCCTCTACGAACTCAAACCCCAGCTCTTGATGACAGAAGATTGTGGGGGCACTGTTAGGTGTCATCAATAATCTTTTAATACATTTGTTTTCCATCACCTGAAGCTGTCGGTTGCTATGGTTCCTCCACACTCCTGCTCCACATGTTGCAATGGGCACACATTTGGATTTATACAGACTGACCAACTCAGACACCGGCTTATGGCCCAGCCTTCTGGCAAAATGGAAAGGCCCCTCAACTACCCTGCCTAAAAACATTCCCTAGACAGTTAAAGTTATTCAGTTTATCAATATTCTTGTCTCCCATTGTGTGTTTCCTAGTTTTTGTCATTTTAGGGCCACACACCATAACATAAGATTTTATAAAATTCACTTTTAGGTCAAGAGCCAGCATAAAATCTGTAAATGCATTAAGCAATATTTGGAGGCCAAGTGCTGTTAGTGCCATTAACACAGTTTCATCGGCATAAGAGAGTAGCGGGACCCGTGTGCCTCGAATACGCAGACAATCAGTTTCTTTGTCTATTAAAAGGGCATCCATTGGTGTAAATAAAAAAAGGAAGGGGGCCAAAATACATCTCTGCCGTACACCTTCTGTGAAGGCTATAGGCCTAGTTTTCTCTCCTTCGGGCCACATTTTATAGCAACGGAGGTCGATGCATGGAGCCTGCCAAGAAGGGAAATAAAAGCCTCCTCCACACCCATGTTCCCCTTTATTACCCACAACTTCTCCCGGTTTACAGTGTCAAAAGCACTGGACAAGTCCCTGAAGGCAAGGTGGATAGAACCCTTCCTGGCCCTCATGTAATTGTCCATCACCAGTGACAACTTAAGGCACTGCTCAGTGGTGCCCATCCCTCTTCTGGAGCCATATTGCGTTCTTGCCAACACTTTATTGTCAGTCGCACATGTTTCAAGTCGGGCAAGGACAACCCTCCCAGCAACCTTGCGGTAGCATCAATAAGGGAGATTGACCTATAGCAGGCAGGGTCACTACAGTTACCTTTCTTGAATACTGAGACAACTACAGCCTCTCTCCAGGATACTGGGATTGGGTCAGTAATCACTGACCTAAAAACGTTGGACAACACTGAAGCCCATAACCGGGGATTACTTTTTAAAAGACCTTAGGGGACTCCATCAAGACCTGGTGCTTTCATGAAAACTCCTTCCTCGACCTCGGCCACTGAGATAGATGAACTTAACTCAGAAGCTAAGGTTAACGTTAAAGGCAAATACCCACTGGGATCATCTAAATGGCGGCCATGAGGATTAAATATGACAGAAAAATGAGTTTCGTAAGCCTCCCCTGTGATCAAGGAATCTATCCACCTCACCTCTTCTTTGAAAGAAGGGCGATTTAAAACTTCCCAGAAGCTTTTGGAATCTTTGAGTTAGCTAGCTCTCTACAGGTTTTCCCAGGCTAATGACCTTCCTCTACTTAACTGCGGTTTTGTATGGCTTCCTGGCAATTTTAATTTGTGCCCAGTCACAAGGATTAGCGTGCACAGCCGATTTTAGTTGTTTTTAGCATTAGAGCAAGCAGCATTAAACCACCTAGTCTCAGGGACATTCCTGACCTTAATTGATTTGGTCAGGTTTTTTGCTACATCTGCACATATCGGTCGAAATCACGAATGATCTCAGCTGGAGACACACCATAATGGAGACACCTCATAATTGAGTCATAATTATCTCTAACAATTTTTGACTCTAAATCAGATGGGTGTACTTTGTTCCAGTTGAGTCTTACCCCTTTATTAGGATAAAAAAGTATAGGGCAATCATCGACTTTCCCAGGCTGTGATAGTATGCTAAAAATAGCTGTCAGGGGATTGTGATCGCTGGCATTATTTGGCTCCACCTCGAAATTATCAACAAATACTAGAAACTTCTGCAAAATAAACATAAAATCAATACAACTTACCTTACCCCCTCCAACATAAGTGGGACACGATGTTAGGCGGTTGCTGGCTAAATCATTAATGAGGCCCACGTCATTTTCCACAATGACAGAATTTAGGGCCTCACCGTGGGGAGTATTAACAAATTGCGGGAGGGGCTGCCCCACTGTATTTAGCAATCCGCAAGCATAGTTAGAACTATATGGGCAGGAAGAACAATTAAAATCACCTACCCAAAAAATGGAAAAGGGTTGCCATTTCTCAGAGGTTTTGTTAATTTCATCCCGCAGCGCCTTTATAACCTGACAATTGTTTTTGTTAAAAATATTGTAGTACCAATTCACAATTAAATGCTTGATCTGTAACATATTAACAATTAAAATTCATTGATACCAGGGAGTTGTGACAACGGGGGTAATTTTTATGGCCTTGTATTTAACTGCAATCATAACAACCAACCCTCCTGTAGCTCTTCCTGCTGGGGAAGGAGTTGCGTGGACCATGTAAGAGCAATAACCATTCAGCACTATGTCTTCCTTATACTACGTCTCCAGGAGGCAAATAACATCAAAACCTCTAATATAATTGAGCCACACCTCATCAGACATTTTGGAACAAATCCCTGCTATGTTCTATGAAATACATTTAAGTGAAACCTTCGTGTGACCCCAATTGATCAATCATGCTGATTCATCAAGCGTGGTTTGTTCACCTACTGTAACAAACAATTGCGGCACTTGACTAGTAATGGTCTCAATGGCCTCAATTGGAGTCATTGTATGGCCTTGATTTACCACTCCCACTAGTTTATCGTCCGCAGATTGCTCAACTGCGGTAGGAGACAGGTCTGACAAGAAGTAGTAACATTTAGAGTTAAGTTATTGTGTGGTGGGTCGACTACATATTTTTCTAGTCTCTCCCTACTAGAATTTCTTCTAAAAGAGGGGGATTCTAATGATTCCAACAAGCTCCTATTATTGTACTATAGAATTCCTTTCCCTTGAGCATTACAGTACATACCCAATCCAAGTACAGCAACTGATTGACTAGAACGTCCAAATAGTCAGTCAACTTCAGACAGCCCTGAAAGAGCATCAAATCGATTAGGGTGAGTAAATGAGGGAGGTTGTATAGGAGGATGTAAATTTGATTCCAGCCATACTGACAATTTTCTTCCAATAACATCATGATATGGGGGATAAAAAGAACCCAAAGGGTGGATCTCTATCAAGTCATCAGATCAAGTACTAAAATGTGTTAGGGCAAAGCAAGCACACCATGCATTACTAAAGTTCAGCACCACACAGTCCCCTACCCCATGTTTAATCGTGTGACCTAGCCAGCTCACTCGGCTAGCCATTATAATTCTTTTCTGACCAATTTAACTTTGGCGAGATTTTCTTATAACACCAGTGAGGCGATTTATTAATAAGGCTTTGGCAAGTTTCTTGATGGCCAGGAGCCAGACATGGCACACCTTTTCAGAAACACAGTATGTGGTGTACATTCCTGGGGTAAGTTCAAGACAAATGTACACCAACCCTGTGTGAAGATTTACCCCTACCTTTCATGATCGGTCTTGGGTGAATTATGGTCTCCATACCCGGGTTTTCAGTATTCCTACGGGGGTTCCCAGCCAGAGTCGAATCCTGTGTTGTGGAGGTCATAGAATTGATACTGGCACTATGCTGAAGGGGCTCTGTACCTGATATTTTCTCATTTACACATGATGGTATGCTCAGAGGCGTTGTGCAGTTCATTATGACACTAGGGATTACCTCATTAAGTTTAAAATGTAAGTTTAAGTTTCTTGGACAGGAAACATTATCAAGTTGTTTGGTTGCCATTTTAGTACCTTGACTCGACAACACTTGAGCAAGATGGTCTTCGATACAATTTTATCTAGAAAGGATGATTGTCAAAGCCTGTTGTACAATTCTACTAAATTTATCAACAATGCTATCTAGTAAATTTGTTGTGCTAATGTTACCACCACCTGACTGAGTCTTAGCAATATTTCCAACTAGGTGAGTTTGCTTAGTTCTCTTGACCCTCGTAGAGTGACCTTTTACTTTACTGTCACCCCCGCCAGATCTATTCATTTTCGTTTCCCTCCAGGAGCAGTTGGTGGCCCAGTGGCTTTCATTTCTGGACAGATTGTTAACTCAACCCCTTCATTTGGGGTAGGTGTAGCATCCTGACTTGAAATAATTACAGTTAGAAATAAAGGAGGAGGTAGGCTCTGATCCGTTACAAGTTCCAGTTTAGTTGGTTAAGAAATGATTGGAACTGTTATAATCGAGTAGGAGGCTAGTGAGTATCTTCGCTCCACAATTTCTCTTTCTTTAGTTAGCGTCCTAACTTCCTTTTGGAGGTATCCATCCAAAGTTTGTGTGCACTGTCTTGGAAGTAGGAGGGACTTCTTATTTTCCCATGGTACTGGATACCTAGACAATTCAGGAAAAAGACAAAACAAGAGTATTTTACCTTCTCACAGCTTTTGTAGGGCTAGGATCAAGTGAGGCAGTTACAAAACCAAATAACCAAAAGGATAGGCCCAGCCCAGCCTTGTCCTGGCGTGGAAGGGCGCCGATGGACGCGCCCTCAGCCCTGGCTTTGCCCGGGCACGCCCGCGCACCGGTTATGATACAGAGGCAGCATCTGATGGAGGAGATCATGGAGCAAAAGTGATTTTTCAGTTAGTGGAGTGCCATCAGATGAGAAGTTATATTCCAGTGATTTAGAAGAACATGCCCACAGCAGTTGTGATGCCATTTCTCAGGCACAATCTGAGCAGCTAAGAGACAGTGGCATAGTAGCCCACTCAGCAGTGAAGGCATGTAATGCACTGTTTTTATGTGCGCTGCTTAAATAACTGTTGCCAGTGTTTTTGTTGCCCGTTTCCTTCTGCTGTGCCTTTACTTCATCGCTGCCCACTCCCCGCACTCCGTGCATTCCTTTCCCGCCGCTGTTTCCCCTGTGGCCCCGCCCCCTCCTCTCCCATTCGCTTCCCGCCACCCGCCTCCCAGCTACTCCTCCCTCCCTCTACCCCTTCTTAATGCAGGACGCTGCGTGGCCGTGCCGCTGGCACGTCGGAGGCAAACCCGTCTGCGCCCATTCACGCCTGGACCGTGCCCCGCGCCAGAACCCCCAGACCCTGCGTACCCCACCGCACCATACCCAGCCTCAGCTATGACGCCAACTCTCTCCACGCTCTCAACACCGGCCGAGACCAACGCTGCAACCAGGCCGCCCCGAAACGCACCCACGGACCCTTTTCCTGCCGCAGCTGCAGCTTCACCTGCGACAGAACCACCAAACCATCAAGGACCAGACCCAACCACCTCCGCTGCATACTCCTCAACACCCGCTCCGCACGCAGCAACGCCATCGCGCTGTGGGACCTGCGAGACGCCACTGCCCCGGACGTAGCCTTCCTGACCGAGACATGTTGGAACGCCTCCTCTGGACCAGACATCGCCATTGCCATCCCAGACAGCTACAAGATCACCCGCAGGGACCGCGCCAACAGCATAGGAGGAGGTATTGCCATCGTCCACAAGTCCACCCTCAAGGTCACCACCCACGCAGACGACACCCTCATTGCCGCCGAAACGCCTGCACTTCCGGATCCACACCGACCCCAACACCACCCTCAGAGGAATGCTCGTCTACAGACCCCCCTGGACCCCGGCCCAGTTCAGCGACTCCATCGCTGACCTCGCCAGCACCCACACACTCGCCTCCACTACATCCTCCTCGGGTACCTGAACTTCCACCTCGAGAACAACAACGACGTCAACTCCACCACGCTGATCGGCAACCTCGCCAACCTCGGCCTCAGACAACTCGTCACTGCACCCACCCACGCCGCCAGCCACACGCTGGACGCCGTCTTCTCCACAAGCACACACGTCGCCTTCGACCACACCACCGAACCCCACTGGACCGACCACCGCTGCATTCACTTCACCTTCAAAAAACCAACCACGCACCACCACACCCAACAGCTGCCTTGCTGCGGCTGGAGCAAAGTCGCCAAAGACCAGCTGCTCACCACTCTCTCCCAGAACCCACCCACTGACCCCACCAACCCAGACGGCGCAGCCCGCAACCTCAGACAGTGGATCGATGCCTGTGCCAACACCCTCGCCCCACTGAAGAAACCCTCCAACAGCCACGCCGGCAAGAGAGCCACCTGGTTCACCGACGAGCTCCTGGCCTCCAAGCGTGCATGCCGTAAACTGGAGAAGAAATGGCTCCACGAACGTACACCGGATAACCACGCAGGCCACAAGGACGCCACCCGCAGACACCACCACCTCATCAAATCAGCCAAGAGGTCCTCCTTCAAAGACCGCCTGGATAACAACGCACATGACAGCAAAGAGCTCTTCCACATCATTAAAGAACTATCCAACCCCAGCGCCAACACCAACGACATCCCGCCCTCAAAGGAAATGTGCGACTCACTGGCCATTTTCTTCCACCGCAAGATCGCTGACATCCACAACAGTTTCAACACCACGACCGACCCAACACCAACAACGCCAACCGCCTTACCTCCTGGTCTAACGTCAGCGACGACCATCGCCCCCCAACTATGGAAGGTCATCAACATCTCCTTCGAAACAGCGACATTCCCGGAAAGCTGGAAGCATGCCGAAATCAACGCCCTCCTCAAGAAGCCCAAGGCGGACCCCAAGGACCTCAAGAACATCCGGCCCATCTCCCTGCTTCCGTTCCCAGCGTAGGTCATCGAGAAAATCGTCAACATGCAACTGACCCGCCACCTCGAAGACAACAACATCCTGGACCCGTCCCAATCCAGATTCAGACAAAACCACAGCACCGAGACTGCCCTGATCGCCGCCATAGACGACATCAGGCACCAATTAGCAACGGCAAAACATCAGCCCTCATCCTCCTGGACCTCTCGGCCGCCTTCGACATGGTCTGCCATCGCACTCTAAAAACACGCCTCCAAGAAGCCGGTACCCAAGAGAAGGCCCTCGACTGGACCACATCCTTCCTCTCCGTCAGATCACAGAGCGTCTGCCCCCACCCTTCCAATCCGAGGCCACCAACATCATCTGCGGCGTCTCCCAGGGCTCCTCCTTCAGCCCAACGCTGTTCAACATCTACATGGTCCCCCTCGCACAAGTGGCCCGCCACCACAACCTCAACATCATCTCCTAAGCCGGCGACACTCAGCTCATCCTCTCCCTCACCAAGGACCCACGCACCTCCAAAACCAACATCCACGACGGAATGAAGGGCATCGCCGACTGGATGAGGAGCAGCCGGCTGAAACTGAACTCGGACAAGACGGAGGTCCTCATCCTCGGACCCAACCCCTCGGCCTGGGACGACTCCTGGTGGCCGACCACTCTCGGGACAGCACCGACACCCACCGACCATGCACGGAATCTAGGATTCATCCTCAACTCCTCCCTCTCCATGTCCAAACAGGTCAACGCTGTCTCCTCCTCCTGCTACAACACCCCCCGCACGCTTCCCAGGATCTACAAGTGGATCCCGACCGAAACAAGAAGAACGGTGACACAGGCCCTCGTCAGCAGCAGGCTGGACTACGGCAACGCACTATACGCCGGAATCCCAGCCAAACACCTACGACGACTACAGCGCCTCCAAAGTGCCTCCGCCCGACTGATTGTCAACGTCCCCGCCACAGCCACATCACCCCCCCACCTGACAAACCTACACTGGCTCCCCGTCGACAAGAGGATCACCTTCAAACTCCTCACCCACGCACATCAAGCACTCCACAACACCGGACCAGCCTACCTGAACAGCAGACTCAGCTTCCACACCCCCACCCGCCAGCTCCGTTCCGCCAGCCTCGCCTCGCCGCTGTCCCCCGCATCCAACAAACAACCTGCGGCGGCAGATCCTTCTCCTACCTCGCCGCCAAGACCTGGAACACCCTACCTACCCACCTACCCACCTACTGCAGACTGAAGACCTACTCGTCTTCAGAGGACTCCTCAAGGCCTGGCTCTTCGAGCAGTAGCGAAACCCCCCCCTCTCAGCACCTTGAGACCCTCACGGGTGAGTAGCATGCTTTACAAATACCATGATTGATTGATTGATTGAGTATTCTACCTTATCACAGCTTTTGTAGGGCTAGAACCGAGTGATGCAGTTAAAAAACCAAATAACCAAAAGGATAGGCCCAGCCCAGACTTGTCCTGGCGCGGATGGGTGCAGACAGGCCTGCCCTCGGCCCGGGCTTTGCCCGGGCACGACCGCACATATCCCGCACTGCAGGAGCCCACAGCCGGTTTTGTAGTGCCTCCTGGCACTAACGCAATGATGTGGGCACCTCAAGGAATCCTAGCGCTCCCCCGGTCTCCAGATGACAGGGGTGGAAGAGGTCAAAAATTGCCTTGAAGCTGAAAGCGGGTCCCATGCTGCTGGAGCCCAAAGCTGGTTTTGTAGCGCCTCCTAGCACTAACGTGAATACGTTAGTGCCGCAAGGAATCCTGGAGCTCCCCCTGGTCTCCAGAAGGAAAGGGTGGAAGAGGTAAAAAAATTGCCTTGAAGCTGAAAGCACATCATTCATTTCTAAGAGTACCTTGGCATCTAGCTAACACATACTATTCGAGGAGGAAATTTGCAGACAGTTAACAGAGATGATTGATGTCTAGGTGGATGGATTCTAATCATCCCTAACTCAAATAAAGGAGAAGAGCTCTGAGATAAGTTATGATATTGAGGCAGCATCTGAGGGAGAAGATCATAGAGCAGAAGTGATTTTTCAGTCAGTGCAGTGCCATCAGATGAAAACTCATCTTCCAGTGATTCGGAGGAACATGCCCACAGCAGTTGTGATGCCATTTCTCAGGCACAAACTGAGCAGCTCAGAGACAGTGGCATAGTAGCCCAATCAGCAGTGAAGGCATGTAAGGCACGGAGCACAGGCAAGGTGCTCATTTGGCAGCCCCCAAATTTAGTTAAACCACAACTTCCTCCTTTCATTGCAGATGCTGGATGTAAAGCAAATACTGCAAAATCTTTGCCAATTTACTACTTCCATCTATTTCTGGCATATGGCTTCCATGAGGAAATTGGGCACCAAACAAATTTGTGTGCTGAAAAGTTTCTGAAGGAGCATGGTGACACTCTGGTGCCTCATTCTAGCTCACACCTTTGTCTTAAACAAATATCTGGGCTTAATGCTCAAAAGCACAAACCAACCATGCAGTCCTATTGGTCCACTTGTACAGTTTGAGGAATATCCAGCTTCACACTGGTCATGGCCTGAGGCATGTCCTTGATTTTGCAGTGTATGCTGCACTTCAGTGATAATTCTGCACCATTGCCCTGGTACCATCCCAACCATAACAAGTTCAAAATTAGACCTGTCATGAAACATTTGTATGTAACGTTTCTAGAGATGTATACTCCTAGAGAGATTATAGTGCCTCACGATGATTCTTTGATTCTATGCAAAGGGTGGTTGCTGTTCAGGCAGTAGATACCAAGCAAAAGAGCTTGACAACACATCAAAATGTAGATGTTGTGTGAGAACGCTAATGGTTATATATATCGCTTTAGAGTATGTATAGAGAAGGACTATACAATTAATCCTACAAGTCACCTTTCCACTTTAGGAATTAGTGAAAAGATTGTGTTCGAGCTCACACAATCACTCCTTCATAAAGATGATCACCTTTATGTGGACACTTTTAGTCATGAGTGCTGTTGTAGAGCAAGCTGTAGAACACTGGAACTTTGGCTTGCGGTACCATTCAAAGTCATCGGAAAGGATTCACCCAGGAGTTTATTTATACGAACCTCCGAAGTGGTTAGAACAATCAAAGTCAATGCAATTCCAACAGAACATAATAGTCAGTCAACCAACCCAGGAAGGTACTTTTCATGAATGAACAACAAGAGGATGGAGGGGATGAAACTGTGACATGAGGATTGCTCAAAAAAGGGTTTTTATTGTATTTGCAGTTTCATTTAATTCTATGCGGTTTGAGCTGCTTGTACATATGATGAGGTAAAAGGGCAGATATCAGTGACATGAAGGACGAAAAAGGGTGCAACATTTCTTACAACATTGAGGGGTGCCTAGGGATGTCATATAGTAAACATTTCCCTCCAGCAATGCTTGTTTCCCTCAAACTCTTCCGAAAAATAAAGCTTGTTTAACTCATTTATCCCAGTCGCATTTTAAAACATTGACATAATGTGAATATACATTCCCTAGGTGTTTTAATATGCACAGAGTAATAGGACACAAACTTCTGGCACACATTTGTCATCACATATATGACAAATAATGTATTATTTGCATGTATCATTTGATTATTTTAAGACATGTCCACATGACTAAGCTATTGTGTTTCATTGCATCCCAAAATCTGATATATTTATTGTAGTTTGGCTTTCATCCTGCATACTGTACTAAGCCTGCCCTATTTGCAGTCTTGGAAGATCATTGGTTCATTGTAGACAGGAGTGTAGAGCAGCTCTCATTTGATCAGTTCTGCTTATCACGTTTGATTCTACTTAAAGAGAAATGCTGGTCCAATGTATGAACCTCATGTGATCAGAAATAAAGTGCTGACCTGTTTTTGGTCATTTCTAATTGACTGTCAACGGGTGATAAATTTTCCACCTTTTTGTTCCACTGTTAAACTGTGGTGTCCCATGGGGCTCCTTGCCTAGTCAGAGACTTTTCAACCTACTCTAATTTAGTTGGTCAAACTCTTTGCCTTTTTCTTCATGTACTATTTATATAACATCCAGATAATTATTTATTTTAATGATGACCATTAAGAGATGCCTCTGCTGAAATTTCAATCTTGCATTTCTGAGTTTGCAAAGTGGATAAAATAATATTACTTGAATCTAAACAGTGATAAGACTGAGGTTGTCATCGTCATCATCATCATCATCACCATCATCATAAAATCTTTATTTTGATATTAAAAAAAATAAAAGAACAGTTCGTCCATACAGTATACAAGTATTAATCAAATAACCTCTCAATTTAAAAATAATGCCTTGTAAAAACAGGTAAACTCATCATGAAAATTGCAAGATAAAGCAAAGCCGGTCAAATCTGGGTGCAATATATACCTTTTAACAGAGTGTTGGACCTGGCCCTTTTTGCAGGGTCACCCTTGAGATTGTTTTGCCTTCTGTTGCTGAACCCACTTTTCTTGACATTAGGATTGAGTGCACTTTTTTCTGCTAGCCAGTGGTAAAGTTTATTTGTTCTTTCCATTAAACATTGTACAATTGGCATCTACGAGATTGGTACAGTTAAGGTACTTGTAGGTCCCTAGGGTACTACATATACCCAGGCCTTGTTAAATTAAATGCTACTAGTGAGCGGCAGCACTCATTGTGTCACCCATCGAAATAGCTTTTTGAAATGTTTTTCAGTTCTGCAACTGCAGGATGTAGTGCAGATTGAAACTGCCATTTCAAAATGCCAAAATAAACTTTTTGCCAGACCTAAACCTTCCTTTTCAATATTAATAGGTCACCCCTAAAGTAGTCCCAAAAGGCTCAAAGGGCAGGATACACTGTATTGAAAAAATAGGACATGTGTACTTAGATTTTCCATGTCCTGGCAGTGAAAATCTCCTAAAGTAATTTTTCACTGTGTTAAGGCCTATTTGTCCTATTGATTAACACTGCGGTACTTTATTACATTTAATACGTGCCAACTTTGGATTAGGAGCAGATGGAGAGATGTTGTTTACACTCAAATACATTGTAATTGGAAATACTCTTTAATTGTAAAGTTGGATTTTAGGTCAGAAAGTCTGGAAATGCAACTTTAAGAAAGTTGAATTTTCTTATCCAAACCATGTTTGCCTTTTACCAGTGTCCTGGATCACATTACTGTGAATGATAATTTTATTGGGGGTTGAATATTGCTTTCTAACTGTAACACAAAGGGGCCTTAGGCAAGAACAAGATGGGCCATCCTGTCAGAATAACTGGGAGGGGCTGTACTCAGCCCCTCCTAGCCATTCTGCAGGGATGGCCCATCAAGGGGTTTTGCCTCCTGTATACACAAACGAATCTGACACCAGGTCTGACCTGTCCTTTGTCACCCCAGGCAGTTTGGGGTAGAACAGAGAGTCCCCCCTCAGAAAGGTTGGGACCAGGTATAAAATATTGGACATCCAGAGCCAATCTTAGGAACACTTCTGGACTTCCGGAAGTTACATAGGAAGGACTGCCCTCATGCTAGTAGGCTACCTGCCTGCTGAAAGACTGCTTTGCTGTCTGAGAAGGAACATTGTCTCTGCTTGTCTTTATCCCAGGCTACACAAAGTGACTCCAAGGGTCAGTTGGTTGACCTATTGTGTGAGCAAAGGTGAGACAACATGCATCAGAGGCATCCTTGTAACTACCCAGCTAACCTTCTCTACTGGAACGGCCTGCACTAACTGAACCAGCCTGAGCCGTGCTGCTGGCCTCTGCCCAGAGTGAACCCTGATCGCCAAGGGGTGATCCCCAGGTTCTGTACCCTTGGTTGGCATCAGAGTGTATTCCTACCTGCATTATTATGGATGTCATGAAGTATGATACAGCAAGATACAATTGGATGCAGGACCTCGCATCACAGACCCTTGCAGCTCCTGATCGGCAGCCTCATCGGAACAGATTAGAGCAACACAACTAGATGCAGGACCTCTCATTGCAGCTCTTGCAGCTCCTGATCGGAACCCTCACAGTGGAAAACAACTAGACAGAGGACCTTGCATCACAGCCCTTGCAGGTCCTGATTGGAACTGACACAGCACAAACTAACTTGACACAGAACTTCGTATTGCAGCACTGTGAAGCACCCGATTAGAACTGATGCAGAGCAACGCAAAGCCCTGCATCTAGGACACAAGGTACAAATCTAGTTGGGACTAACCAGGTCCATGTATTAGCCTGTTCTTGCTTCAATGTGGCTGGTCTAAACATGTGACTTTATCCTAGTCTGGTGGGACCAGATACAACCACAGTTGTCACTTTGCGCATCTAGGCATTATTTTCACTTTAAACTTTGACATTTAATATCTCCAGTTCTACTTATTGGGTTTTTATCATTCTGGCATCATTTAATTTATTAAAATGTACTTAATGTTTCAAATTAGATTTCAGTTGTGTTGTGTTTTCACTTTATCACTGTTTCTGTGCTGCATAAATACTTTACAGATTGCCTCTAAATTAAGTTGACTGCTTTGTGTCAAGCTACCAGATAGTTAAGCACAGGTTAATTTAGTGACTTTTGTGGTTCACCCTGACAAGGATTGTGGTTGTTGCCTGACTGGGGCATCCACCTCCCTCAACCAATAACCCAATGTCAAACACAGTGCCATTTTGAATTTCTTCCAACGATTGCAATTGTAATTGTAAGGAAACTACAAGACCCACAAAGCATGATAAAAAAGATGAGGGTGTCCTGTTGAGAAACAGAATCACAAAAGCCAATTTTTCACTTGGCCCCAACTTCTCTGGAACGCAAGTAAAAAGTGTACCTAGTTGAACCTGAGCCTGGTTAAAAGAAAATTGTGATTTCTCTTTTCTCTTTTCTTCTCTTCTTTCTTCCTCTTTCTCTTGGATTCCCCACATGGATTCTCCCTCCGTGTTTTCTGGGACTGCAGATTTGTTCCCTGTTTATGTAAGGTTGCTCCTTTTTCTGTCATCCATGTCATCTTTTTTGTGTTATTCTGTATTTCCATGCCCGGTTTAAATGTTTTATCCCTTAATGTTAAGGGGTTGAATCATCCAGTGAAGAGGTCAAAAGTCTTGGATTATTGTAAATCTCTGTCTTCTGACCTAGTTCTTTTTCAAGAGACCAAGGTCACTAACAGAGAGGCGTTGTTTTTGAAGAAGGAATGGGTCTCGGATGTTTGCTGTTCTGATGCCTCTGGTAAACGAAATGGGGTCATTACATTAGTGTCAAAAAAACTCTGGTTTATCTATACTGTCTTCTGATCATGATTCTCAGGGTCGCTGGCTGTTGTCTAAGTTGTCAGATGGTCAACATGAACTGTTTGTGATGAATATCTATGCTCCTAACGTTGATGATCCGGCCTTTTGGAAGTCGGTTACCAAAAAAATAAATGACACCCCGCACTCTGGTAATCTTATTGTAGGCGGAGATTTTAATTTACCAATGGACCCTCTTTTAGACAGGAACTCTGCATTTCAGTTTCGTCCTCCTAAATCTCACAAACAAATGCTTAACATGTGCTCCTTTACGCATCTTCAGGATTTATGGCGACTTCACAACCCTACTGGTAGTGATTTTTCTTTCTTCTCCTCGCCTCATTCTTCCTTCTCTCGTATTGACTATCTCCTGGTTCATTCTTCGCTTGTTTCGTCTTCCTCTTCCCCGCTTATACATCCTATTTTGATTTCCGATCATGCGGCGGTCACCTTTACATTGTCTTCCTTTGCCCCTAAAGGGCGCGGTCGTTCATGGCGATTGAATACCGAAGTTTTACAAGATGCTTCTCAGGTTGATGAATTTTCTAAAGCTATTGACATTTATTTTCATGAGAATGAAGGCTCTGTCTCTTCCCCAGTAGTTCTGTGGGACTCATTTAAGTGCACTTTCCGTGGCCAGGTGATTAAGTGTATGTCCAAACGAAATTCGGATATTAAACAGGAGCTTACAGACTTGTCATCTCAGATTAAAACTCTGGAAGCCACCTTTAGACAATCTAAAGATTCACTTTGTTTACAGCTAATAAAACAACTGAAATACAAATATAATACCATTGTTACTAAACGGGCTCATATTGGAGTACAGGCACAGAAATCCAAGAAGTTGTTGTTAAAAAATCGTGCTGGGAAGATTTTGGCTGCTACTTTAAAATTTCAGGATTTCTCTTTTAAGTCCTCACAAATCTCTTCTATTACTGACCACACAGGTTCTAAAAAATTTCAAACAGGGGAAATACTTGAAGTCTTTCGTGACTATTATGATAAACTGTACACTCCTTCTACTGTTTCCACCTTTGACCGGTGTCAAGCTTTTTTAACTTCGGTTCCGCTTCAGTCGGTCTCTGATGATGATCGTACCTCTCTAAACAAGCCTATTTCCCCCGAAGAAATTATTTCCGCAATTAAAGCTACTCGTTCTGGCAAGGCTCCAGGTCCTGATGGTTATCCGATCTTATTTTATAAAACTTTTCTTCCTACGCTTGTTCCCAAATTACAATCTCTCTTTGACTCCTTTGTTAAGGATGGCTCTGTTTCTGGTACTGCTGCTGAAGCTACTATAGTAGTGATCCCGAAAGAAGGGAAAGATCATTCGGATCCTAAAAACTTTCGTCCTATTTCTCTCCTTAACATGGAAGCTAAAATGTTTGCTAAAATTCTGGCCAAAAGATTAGAAGCCTTTATCCCTCATCTTGTTCATCCCTCTCAAACTGGTTTTGTGAAAGGCCGTCTTGCGCGTGATAATATACGCACTTTTTGTCACGTTCTTGGTGCTGCCAAAAGATCTCAACTCCCTGCCGCGGCCTTGGCCCTTGATGCGGAAAAGGCCTTCGACAAGGTCTCTTGGCCATTTCTTCGAGCTGTTTTATGCGCACACAAGCTTGGCGACTCTTTCATTAATATGATAATGTCCTTATATTCTCAACCTAAAGCTAACATTAGAGTTAATGGTGCTACATCGTCGTTTTTTAATCTTCGTCAGGGCACTAGACAGGGATGTCCTTTATCCCCACTTTTATTTTTACTGTCTATTGACCCTCTCCTTCGACTGATTGAGTTACACCCTGATATTAAAGGTTTTTGTTTCGGGCCTCACTGTCTTAAAACAGCTGTGTACGCAGATGATGTTCTCATATTTTCTGATGATATTGCTTTGGCAATCCCTGCTCTTTCAAGTATCATTTCCCTCTTTTCATCGGTTTCGGGGTATACCCTAAATACAGATAAGACCGAAATGTTCCCTTTAAATGCCTATTGTTTCCCCTCCCATATTGGTTCAGCGGGCTTCAAGTGGCAATCCACACATCTGAAATACTTAGGGATTTATTTTTGTTCTACTCTCTATGCTACCACTGCCTATAATGAATCCCAGACTCTCCTTAAAGTCCGTCGTCTTCTAGATACATGGTCTCCGAAACATATTTCATGGTGGGGTCGTCTCCAGACTCTCAAAATGATGATCACACCGATTATTAATTTTGTTTCCTCCATGCTTCCGGTTAAATTATCGGACTCCTTTTTTCGCGAAATCGATGGTCTGACTTCTAAATTTCTGTGGAATGGCAAGCGTGCTAGACTTGCATACAAATTTTTGCGTCGGCCTTGCGATATGGGGGGTTGCAATTTTCCAGATTGGGACAAATACCAAACTGCCTTTCTGGCTTCTCAAGGAGCTTTTTGGTTCTCTCCTCCATCTCTTCATGTTCCCTCTTGGTTGCTCATTGAACAAGCATTAGCATCCCCTTTACCTACTGCCTCGTTTTGCACGACATCTAGTTTACATATCCTGTTTTCTCGTTCTATCATTATTGATACAATTGCTGCGGTCAGGAAAGTAGACAAGAAAGTGGCAATTCCTTTACACAAAACTAAGTGGTCGTCTATCTGGCGGAATTCCAAAATTAAACTCAACCTTACTCCCAACCTTGTGGCCTACTGGGTAGATAAAGGGATTTCGCTTGTTAAACATCTGTATGATGCCTCTGATCAACCATTTCCTTTTTCCACCTTGGCTCAAAAGCATTCTTTAACAAATCTTCATTTTTATACTTTTCTAAAAATTAAAGTGGCGCTTGCTAAAGTCCGTCTTCATCCCACCTCTTCTCTTATCTCACTTTTTCATATTTGGATCAAATCTGGTCATGTGGCCTCCAAAATGTATAAATTTTTGTCATCTGCTTCTCTACCCGCACAGACGGTTGATCAGCAAAAATGGATACATCACTTTGATCCTGCTATTACAGATCATATTTCCTCGGAGACTTGGCA
The DNA here is from genome assembly GCF_964261635.1 of Lissotriton helveticus. Classification (NCBI taxonomy): domain Eukaryota; kingdom Metazoa; phylum Chordata; class Amphibia; order Caudata; family Salamandridae; genus Lissotriton; species Lissotriton helveticus. The sequence continues at coordinate 1,713,842,675 of NC_136059.1, forward strand.
ATTAATTGGTAAACTCTCTCTCCGTAATAAAATTGCACCATCTTTAATACAATCTAAGTTTTTCTCTCTCAATCTCCTCCATTGGACGCCTGTGCGTCTTCATTCGCTGAATCTTAAAGATGACAACCTATGCTGGAGTTGTGGTTTGTTGCCAGGCGATTTTCACCATATGTTTTTTGGTTGCTCTTTGCTTCAGCCTTTTTGGGACCTCATCCATAAACATCTCTCTCTTATTTTTGGTATTGAGTTCCAACTTTCTTTCCCTTTCATTCTGTTGGGTCCACTGGCTGCCCTTACTCCTCTCCCATTGGGTCATCTGGATTTACAGTTGATGGATCTTCTCCTCTCTATTGCTGTGAAAATCATTCTTATGGAATGGAAATCCTTTTCTTTGGTTTCATATCATACATGGTGGGCCTGGGTTTCCTTTTTACGTAGTGCTCACACGTCGGTTGATCAAGCTCACCTTTCTCCATCTATTTCTAGGGGGGTTTGGAAAGCTTTGGATGATTATACGGAGTTGTCCTCAAAAGGGTTGGTTCCTCAGTTTCCTTTTGATACGTCTGTCTAAGTGTTGTCCTTTCATTTTCTAGGTGGTTAGTCCTGTGGGAATCCTTCCTCTTTTTCTTCTTTTTTCTTCTTCTTTCTTTTCTCTTTCCTGTCCTCTACTCCTTTTTATCCTTCTATTGATCTCTCGCTTCTTTCTTCTCTTCTCTTACTCTATTTCCTCCCCTGTCCCCATCTTCATATTTGATAGTGATACGCTTGTTTAGTACCCAGCTAATAGCTTTCCCCTAATTGAATTCTATACTTTATAACTGGCTACCTTTAATTTTATATGCATTCACTTTGATTATTTCTCAAGTTTAGCCCCTGATTGTATAGCTCTCTTGCAGTAGTGTATCACTTGAATTGTATTCTGATCTGTTTACTTTGTATCACTTCTTTTTAAATAAAATGTTCTTGAAATAAAAAGAAAATTGTGATTAGTGTTTGTGCCCTTTGTGAGATATTGTTCAGTAGACCACAAAGTTTTTAACAGAAAATACAAATGAACAGAAGATTTCTTCAGTTTCCCGGTTTCTCTCAAATCACTTTTGTTAGACAGGTATTTGTTTACGGTCCCAACCATTTCCTTTTTTGTGATATTCTCAGAAGTCTCAAAAAAGATCAGAGCATGCTAAAGCTGTAAAGGAGGTTTTAATATAATTTAATCAGGGAATATTTCAAGCCCCATCTAGACTGTGAAAACCCCTCAAAGTTATCCGATTTAACTCCGTTTTTTGGGTAGTCAGTAGGATGTCAGAATTACTGTTTTAATGCTGTCTTTATCTCATGATACTGTCCTATTTTATTTTAAACGTTTTTTAACATCATTTATGTTTTTCCCAGCTATTGTCCAATGCAGATGGGACTAGAGTTTTTTCAGATAAACGGATTTTCCACTGTGAAGCTTTGAAAACTGGTTTATATTTCCTATTTTTCATTCCATGCAGAGCAAGGCGGAAATTGCGATGTAGTGCAGCAAATGTTTCAAGTAAAGGGAATGCACCCACACGACAGTGAGTAGCATTGTGGTTCATTCCCAAAGACTATTGCATTAGCGCCACCATTTGCAGTGGGGCAGCTAGAGCTTTTGCCACTTGGGGCAGTCCCTGGGTGTGCTGCACAGTGACGGCTGGTGCAGATAAGAGGGGCGAAGTTGACAAATGAAATAAAATGTAAAAAAAATAAAACTAACCTTGCACTTGCAGCTGCCCTAAAAAAGTGCAGCTTGGGGCAGACCTCCCCCGTACACCCCCCCTAACTACGCCACTGACCATGTGTTTGTTAAAATAATATTTGGGGTGGCACATTCCCTTTGTGTAATGGAGGCTAATGGCTCTATCAGGCAAGGTTTTCTGTAGGATTCAACAATATTACACCATTGAATGTGGTTAAAAAAAACACATCAGATGAGAAATGTAGTTACCATAAATACAGAGTGCTAATGAAAGGCACTGTTCTGTATTAACGGTGTCAGTAAGATGAACAGTGGCAATATGTTTCATACAGTATCACAGATAATAACAATTTAGCACCTTTGAAGCTTTGTGACGATCTGCCACCAGCTTTACTAGTCAGCTTTAAGCCATTAGAACATAATTGTTTTTCGACTTACATAGCCGCACTAATGGAGCAAGATTTCAAGAAAACAAAACTTGCTAGGAGGAATTCCTCATTAACTTTTACTAACTGCTAAAACTGTAAAAGAGACAAAACTAACATACACCCAACACCGACACATGGGGAAAAAGCTTTACGCATACTTAATGAATGTGGACTAAAGTGCAACACGACTAAAACCCACTTTAATTTGGAAAAACGCTTTGCGCAAGTGCAAACCAGAATTACGTAGGGATAACGTGACTAAATCACTTTGAGAGGGAAAAACTCTCATGCATGCGCAAGAAGGACTAACGTGATTGTGAAGCACTACATGCCCGGCACCTGCTTGCTTGAACTCAAAAGAAAGCTGCTGTTGTTGATGCATGTTCCCAAGAGAATAATAATAACATGGGATAGAGGAGGATTGGGTGATAAACAGTCAGAATTATATGTTTAAGAAAATAACATCTGTTTATGATTCTTTTATTAATAGTGTACATTTGGGCCTGTTATGCCAATAACAGAGAGAGTAAAATGGCGGCAGTAAAATGGCTCAGTGGATTCGCAATGTGACCTAATGACTGCTAAGCTGAATAGCTGCCAAAGAGCAAGAACAGAAGACGTGAGAAAGAGGAGTTGTGTATCCCTCAACCATGGAGCCTCTTTTGAATGTTATTAAATAATGCAACAATACATGTATGGGAATGAAAATTTGTGAATGAGCTAAAGGGGAAGGGTTTGTGAGACAATAGTACCTTAACAAAAATTAATATGTCAGCATAGTGTGATGAAGACTCCCCTAGCCATGTCCAATTACATTTTGTATTTTACTAATATTTGCAACTGTTGAGCATGGGACAGTGTGAAATGAACACTATAACTAGAGTGGTCAAGTGGAGAGCAGCATCAAGAGAGCATCAAGATCATCATCGGGAGAAAGAGGAGAGAGTAGTCTGGGAAGATTCAGATCCAAATGACAGCCTGATTATATTTGAAGATTGTGGAGTAACATCGAAGAGGGAGAGAGTGTTAGAGAGGGAATCGCCCTGGTGCAACTGGTTTGTAGGGAAGTCTAGTAAATGTTGGTCCTGGCTTAATCCTGTCCTATAGTCTTTGTGTCCTGATTCTAGCCTTTGGCAAGAGGGGTGGTTTTCAGTATTTTCAATTAGGTAACAATTATCCTGTCTCGAAATTTGCATTATTATTTGGAAAAGTATTTTGTTTATGTCTTTTGTCTCTTCATCTATCCACTCTTATGCATTGATTTGTTGAATGTGTTTGTGGGTCAATGAATGTATTTGCTAAATTAATTTTCTCTCCCATATGAAGAATGATGGAGTTTGCACTGTGAGTATGTATTAATGAGCGTTCAATTTATGACTGAAAGTTTAGATAAACTTATGAATCTTATCCAGAGTCTGTGGTTGTTTCGCTGGGATCTGTGAATTAGTAGATAGCTGTCAATATCACCATCAACTAACTCAACTAATGGCACATCGACCAGAGGAAAGATATTAAATATTGTTCCAAATTGTTTAGGTTTACAGTAAATTAACTAATCAGAACTTAAGTGAATTATAAAACTTGACCATCAGCGGATTTACCAGGGAGTGTGAATGAACATTTTGGGTAAATGTGTATGGGCCCTATTGAAATATTTTGTTTCGAAGTATCCATCTCTGGACTTCCGCTGGATCAGTAACAATAGTCAAAATGTAGATGACTTTGATAAGATGGTAAAACAAAAGCATTTTAAGGAGGAATATGCTTTAACAAATAAAGGGTACTTGTTCTTTTTTCTCCAGAGTAGACCTTTAAAAGTCAAAGAGTTGAAAACTCTGCCAACTTGGTTGTTCTTCCAATAAGTCTTCTTCAATCCAGCTGCCAATAGGTCAGAAGAATAACCATACCTGACTGTTTGACTGGAATGTAAGTGGAAGACCAGACGGGAACCTATAATAGACTTGATACAAATGTGGGTGGAAGATGTTGCAGATCGGTGTCTGCTGGATATTGTACGGCAAGTTAGTACCCAAATCTCTAATTCCAGAGTCCAAAGAACAGTGGAAAGACGAAGCTCTACAGAGGTACATGAGAAAATTACTGCAGAAAGAACACCGTTATCAGTTCCGAAAGAGGAAAGGGTAGAGAAGATATCAGGGGGCTAGTATTCAGTCCTTTATCTAAAAACAGTAATGCACATGGGTGATGATACATTTAATGAATGGTCTGCCAGAGAAGTTCCATTTGATAACCAGAGACATTCATGGTAAGCTGGTCCTCTGGAAGCAAAAGTATCAAGGCTCCTCCAAAAGAATGGTTTGTATTGCAATGTCATGAAGTATTACGGCTGGAACAGCACTCTAGGAATACTATTGGCCAGACTTGGCTTCAGCTGAAGTGCATTCAATTCAACTCTGCCCAACACTGCCTAGAGATCGGGGATACCCTAGCTGACACAAAACCGGATCTAGCATTGATTACATTATCCTGGTTGGACGACAATAATTCCCCGAAATCGCTGGAGCCCTACCTGCAGAATACCAAATATTAAAACAGGACAGAAGAGGAAGAAAGGGAGGAGGAGTATTTAAAGACTGTTTTACTTGTCTCCTCGAGTAAGTGGCTACATTAGGTGAGCACGAGATCTTAGCATTTTCAGTGTCAAGTGGTGACCACAACATTCTTGGGGGAGCAGTGGTGTAACTATCCCCCATAATACAAACCGGATGTTAGCACTAAATTGCTGTCTCAACTATTTTCCTACTGTCTAAAACACAAGGATTTTCCAGCAATAGGCGATTTTAATGTTCATTTTGAAAATTCTGAGGACCCTGCAGTTAAACACTTGGAGACTGATATGCAGATACTGCAGCTAAAACAATGTATTAAAGGACCAACTCACTTTGCCGGTCATACACTTGACCTGTTGTTTTCCAACATAGAATCCACTAACGTGTCGGAGGTTGCACCCCAGACATAGACTCTTTAATTTCCTTCTCCGTTAGTTTGCCTACTAAGCTTGAATATGTGACATTACAATGCAAACAATTAAAACGCATGCCTTTACAACGCGGTTTTTACATCACAACTACAATTACATTGCATGATTTTACAACACATTATTAAAATTACCATTCCGACTCATACCATTACAACGCATACCATTACAATGCTTAATACTTTTAGGGTAACAATGAGGTAAGTGTTGGATAGTGTAGGGGTAAAAATGACTACTGCCACTCCAGTGTGTGCAACAGTAGGGTAAGTGTTGGATAGTGTTGGGGTCAAAATTACTATTCCTACTCCAGTGAGTGCAACAGTGTGGAAAGTGTTGGATAGTATAGGGATTAAAATTACTATTCCCATGTACCCCAAAACCCATACCCACCCTAAGACAAAACAAAACATGGCTTACCTTATGATGCGTTCTAATGGAATGCGTTGTAATGGTATGCTCTGTAATGGCATGGGTTGTAGTGACATGCGTTGTAATGGCATGCATTGTAATGGCATGCGATGTAAAGGCAGTTGTATGTAACAGCTGCATTGTAAAGGTAGTGCCTTGTAATGTCTGCGTTGTAATGGTTGTTTCCTACTACCCTTACCTGTCCGACCACACCCTTATCAGCAACGAAAAGGGCATGGAATCTCATCACCCTGGACTTGTTCGCTTCTCACTTCTTTTTAAATGGACAAAATACCTCAAGGGCACCTTCTATTCAGACAGAGGCTGAACTTTTACACTGTGAAATTATCAACACACTGGACCTGTGTGCCCCCAGGTTAGTAAGCAAACGAAATAGGAAAACACCATCAGAAAAATGGTATTCACTAGAACTTAGACTACTAAAAAGGAAATGCAAATCACTGGAACACAAGTGGAGGTTGTCTAAAGAAAGAAGTGATAGACAGCTCTATAAAGGGGAGCTGAATATCTACCATGCCGCCCTCAAAAGTGCTAAGAAAAACTACAATGCAAAATGTGTAGAGGACAACAGTAATTCACGTAAATAACTTTACAAAATAGTGAAAGAGCTCTACAAGCCAACCAACAATGACGCCTTCAATAGACAATTGCCCAATAATCTGCACTTTCTTTATTGACAAAATCTCTAAAATCTACTCCTCTTTTAAAAACAAATCTATCACGGTGAACCGGATTGGGAAATCATGGCTCCCCACCCCGAAGCACACTCTCATTCAAGTAACCTGGCCCCCTTCTCTGAAGAGCAGGTAGCTAAAGCAATGATGGAGATCAGGATCTCTGCTTGACCCATACCCCCACTTCATCTTCTCTCGGCTCACAACAGTCCTAAGTCCGTATGTTACCCAAAATGTTAATAAATCGCTGGAATCTGCAGTATTCCGGGATATTTGGAAGGAAACCATTTTATTCCCATTATTAAAAAAAGCTGGCATGGAAGTCCACAACCCTTCAAACTACGGGCCAATCTCCCAACTTTCTTACTTGTCCAAGGTTTTGGAGAGACTGGTCAGCAAACAATTGGTTAACTTCTTAGAAACCAATGAGCTCCTAGACTCATCTCAGACTGGCTTTAGAGCTTCAAACAGCACAGAAGACACCCTACTTGCGGTATTGGACAACATCAGATCCTTGGTAGACCAAGGCAAAGCTGCCACCCTGATCCTTTTGAACTTATCAGCAGCATTCAATACCGTATCTCACGACCTCCTGCTGAGCATCTTGCCCAAAAAGGGCCTTCACTTGAAAGCCTTTCAGTGGTTAAACTCCTTTCTACGTAAAATAACACAGAGAGTTCAAATGGGCCCCTTTTCACCTATCTAAAAAACCATTGACTATGGCGACCCACAGGGAGGCTCTCTGAGCCCCACTCTTTTCAATGCCTAAGTCTCCTCTTTGGCCAATATTAGCAGGATATGGGGCTATAACATCTGCTCCTATGCTGATGATACTCAGCTTATATCACCTTCAAAGGAAGGCATGAGGATTCTAGGAACAACCTAACCAACTGCCTCTTAGAATTTGGATGACAAAACACCATCTGAAATTCAATGCTGAGAAATCTGAGATCCTACTCTTTGGAGGGGCTCACCTAATCTGGGACGATACCTGGTGGCCTCGGACACTAGGGAGTGCCCCAGAAGTTAAACAGGTTGTAAAAATCCCGGGCCTCCTTATCGACAACGCACTAACCATGCAGGACAAAGTCTGAGTGCTGTGCGGAAAAAGCTTTTGCGCCCTAGAGCTTTTAAGAAGACTTTTTTCATGGTTACCTCTGAACTGTAGAAAGACCATCACTCAGACTTTAGTATCTAGTAAGCTGGATGATGGGAATGCACTGTATGTGGGCATGTCAGACTATCTCTTTTACTGATTGCAGGTGATTCAGAATGCAGCTGCCAAGCTTATTTGTAATAATAACAAATACAGCTAGGCATCAGAATGATTGAGGGAGCTCCACTGGCTGCCTGTGTGACAAAGAGCCAAGTTTAAACTCCTGTGCTATGCACACAGAGTGCTACACAACTTGGCCCTCGAATTCTGCTGGAAAAAATGTAATGCTACACTCCCATACGAAAACTGAGGTATTGCAATCACCCTTGGGCAAAAATCAAATGCATTAAGAAAGTCAGAATAGGAGGCCGCTCCATCTCTAATTTGGCAGCCATTCACTGGAATGAACTCCCCTTAGATTTCTGCCTTATGGAGGATTACATGGTATTCAGAAAGAAGCTGAAAACATCCCTGTTCCCTAGGCTGTAACTGATGACACTTGCAGCTTTTGGTTTGACTCCCCAGCTCAGATATCTGGGTTGCTACTCACTTTCACATCAGGATACAGCTTTTCCAGTGCTGTAATATCCCCCTGGATGACTGTTGCGTCTAATAAATAAAAATACTGTTTACCAGGAATGCTTACATGCATATTGCAAGCTGCATAGATCACCATAAGTGTCCTTCACTGGGGTGTAAATTGAACTGAGTACACAGCTCAGAGAGTTTTCATGAAAGTGAGGTCCACTGTCCACGCCATACCTGGTCTTCTGGGTAATTTCTATCTCATTCTAATTTGTCTCACCTTCTATTCATTTTTAGGTGATAATGTTCTTTCTCAAAAATGGCTTTCTGATATATTGGACGAAGTCTATTCTTCTCCAATTCAAGAACTCCAAATTATTGTTTCAAGGTTCCAGGGATACAAAGGTATAATATGACTACCAGAAATAAGATGTTGTAAGTTCTCCTGTATCAGACTGTAAGCCTGGATGTATGTCAAAGAGGGTAGAGCAGCAGCAGATGTGATTTTTCCTTCATCGAAGTTTCATCTGGGAATGTAGTACACCTTTGTTTAGGGGTTGGCAACTAACATGTATGGATCAGCAGTAAACTATTTTCTCAAGGCAGGTGGTTATGGGGAGTTTAAAATGGTGGCTAGTTGAGAGACATCTGGCGGCAGAAATAGTCCTTCTTCTGTCTACAGTGGGAGTATTCTAATAAGATTTAATTTTGCTTGTTTGAGTCGCAGTCCTCTAGTTACAGCAAGATTCATCCATGAAGCTTGAAGTAGCTGGAATGCTAAATATTTGTTACTACTTTTCTCGATGACAATCCAAAGATTATCGGTGGTGGTAAGAACTGACAATCCATTTATCAAATTATACTTGTACAGATAAGGAGTTCTGAACTCGTTCCCTGGTAGCATAACACTGCTGATATTCCAGTTGAAAAAACAAGAACCATATTCCTTGACACAAATTCATTTCAAGAGAATGGTCAATGCATTGACATACAGTTTTAACTGGTTCTTCAATCATCTCAGGACATTCTAAGTCTACTAGTTTCAAGGCAATTTGTCTGAAAACACGTTTGAAGAATGAATTTGTAAACCACAGAAAAGAAAAAGCTGTGTCCTACTTGTCATTTTAAAGTGCGAGGCAAAGGGAGTCTTGCCATGTCAGTGCTTCATGTTTCCCTTAGGTTCTGAAGGCAAGGATGATGATCTTTATTCTTTTCTAGCTTTGTCCATTGTTATTTTCTCTTTCACATCAGATGAGAGTGGGGAAACAGGGGATGCTTCTTGTGATTCCTTTTCTTTTGATCAACAGTTATGGGCCAATAGTTTCTATATCGTCTTTGGTTCAGGATTGGAAAACAGAGGGGTTAGGTCTTAAGAATAAGGATTTAAGCAGTGGAGGTCCAAGCATTTTAAAGGCTAACCACTCTCAAACCCTATGCATATCATTAGTCAGCTTAAGTTTGCAGACATGATAGTGACCCAGTAATTAAAGCACTAGAGGAACCTAGAACTGTGCAGATGGTTTAAAATCTATAGTTCTGTAGGCAAAGATGATTCTTGATAGCTGTACCAATTGTAAAGAATGTAGTTTCCACATTGGTAAGTCATTTTGCTGGAATGTTTGACAAATGGGACTTCTACGAGAGAACTGACTCTTTATACGCTGTCTGTAAGAGATTTTGTTTTTTTGGAAGGAATGTCATTTTCTAAAATGGTGGTTCATTGTTGGCTGATTTTGGTTCCACTAGGAAATGACAAATCATTATTTCCCTTCCTTGACTAGATGTGTTTGTCAGTCATTGGATGTTCATAGACTGGGGTGAAGTTTGCCTTGTCAGGGGGAAGGTTCAAGGTGTTAAAAAATAAATGTGTCAGCTCTTAGGCAGAAGTTTAAGGAGTCTCAATCTTGTGACTTATAACTTATAAGTTATAACACAGCTAGTTGGATAATGGCTTTTCACTTTGGGCTGGGAAGCAGCCCGGACAGCCCGGAGTGGTTGGCAGTGGTTGAGATTGGTTTGTGCATTCCATCCATCACTCTTGCATTTTAGACTTTTGTCCAGGATTAAAAAAATCACTGTGAAGGCACACAGTCCAGAGAATTTAAAACAAAGGTGTTTTCAGCAACAGTGAAGGTTTAACTCTTGCTATTTGTATTTGACTAAAGAATACACTCAAATATCTGAAGCTTTGAAATGTCTCATAGAGTAATGAAAGGAGTGAGGATGTGGATGAGGAAGTAATGATACAATTACATACTGTTAATATCATTACTCTGAGTCTTCCTTGCTACTGTCATTCGGATCCACCCCCCTCCCTGGATGGGGCATTTCAGGTTGTGAGTTTCAGCTTTGATAGAACAGGATTTCTAGAAGGAAGGCGGTGCCCTGTGTACAATGGATATTTCCATCTTTAAGAAAATTAGAAGTGGAGATAGGACAGAATTAGTCTAAGAAGATGGTCCCTCCTCTTAGAGAAATGACTGGAGCAAAGAAGAAGGACACCGAGAAAAGAAATTACCTGTATGTAACTGTAACATAACTATATCTTACTGAGGTAGACATATTTCTATATAAGTCTCATGGGAAAACGACAAGGTCAGTATCTACTCCCAAAGGGAGCAATATCTACATAACTTATCCCAATTAGCTCTGTTAAATGCTAATGTGAAATCTGTTTAGGCAAGATATATGGATCCACACTTGCCAGTTGTATATTTATGAGAATATAAAGATTTAAATATTGACCATTTACACTTAGTCCCGATCCTCTGCCAATGACGTTAACCTAATCATACTTTCACTACTCTGTCAAATAATGAAATCAGTCCAATTTAGTGGGGATCCTTTTTGTCTCCCTTTTTAACACAAGACTAACTATTGCGTGAACTAAAGAAGACAGAATGGAATGACATAAAAGTGGAGCCCCGATTTAAAGGTTAGATTTGAATGGGTTAGAAGGAACAGCACCTGGTTGAAAAGAACATTTTGTATGCACTTAGAAGTATGATACTAGATTGTTAGTTTTGCATTCCCAAAATGGGTTGCTTTGTTTAAACAATGACATCCTATAAGGATATAGTTTATGTTACACAATTACAATACATTGTTAGAACCTGAATGCAAGGTTATCTTTCATTAACGAAAAAACATTACCATCATGTGTGTTGGCTATTTCTTAGATGTGGTTATCATTCTTACCTTAGAGACAGTTGTTTGTTTTCTCTGTGTATCATGCTCTCCCCTCTGTTGCACGTGTTCCATCCTGATTAACCCCTTCGCTGGGGGGGTTAATTCCCCCGCTGTGCTGGGGGGGGCGCGCACAGCGCCCGCATGCTCATGATGAGCTCAGCTCATCATGAGGAACGGCGCTCCTGTGCTTATGACGAGCTGAGCTCGTCACAGGGGCACTGGTTAGCGTGGAACGCTCAGCACAGCAGGGGAATTATCCCCGCATGCGAGCGTTCCATGGCTCATGACGAGCTGAGCTCGTCATGAGCACTGGAGCACCATGCCTCATGACGATCTCGTCATGAGCATGCAAAGTGTTAATCTGTAGTGGTGGTACTTTGTCATCTGAGTCTGATTCTGGCTCTATGTTGACATTGTGTAGACCCTTCCTTGTGGATATGTGGTGAAAAATAACACATGTAGCAATGATTTTGCAACAGGTGTCTGGTCTGTAGAGTAGTGCTCCACTAGGCTTATGTAAGCATTTCAAACAGGATTTCCGTATTCCAAAAGTCTGTACAATTATTGATCGGGTGTATTATGTTCCCTGTTGTACTGCCTTTCACTTCTGAGTCTTCGATTCAAGTATTGTGTTAGTATTCATGGGTGCAAGGCATATGCACTATCTCCTTAAACAGTATGAAAAGGTGAAACGCTTAGAATATTTTACAAACATGCTAATGGAACGCGGTATGAATTGAGTTTGTAATCCTCTTACCAAGTAAAAGACCATGGCCAAATTCACCCTGAGACAGACAGTTATTCATTCCACAATGGCGTAACATAAAGCAGTCATGTGTGTTGCCTGGGATTCTGGCTACATGGTCAATTAAGATGCATGAGGCATCACACAATGCCTATTGCAAACAATAAGAGAGAGTAAGGGTGTTTAACAGAAATGTAAGGTGGGAACTCCCGGTCCCCTGTTAAGGATTATTACACAACAAAGAGAGGAGTACCCCCTGCAGGCGTAACAGAGAACTTCTCGGTGCCTAAGGCTTAAGGCTTCATTAAGCGCTTGTGCCCAACCTTTGCGCAGGACAAAGCATGTCCTTTAAGAAGACCCCTCACTCACCAACCTGGTTGGTGACTTGCTTCATCATCACCGATCGGTGATGATGAAGCAAGTCACCAACCAGGTTGGTGAGTGAGGGGTCTTCTTAAAGGACATGCTTTGTCCTGCGCAAAGGTTGGGCACAAGCGCTTTATGAAGCCTTAAGCCTAAGGCACAGAGAAGTTCTCTGTTACGCCTGCAGGGGGTACTCCTCTCTTTGTTGTGTAAAAATCACACAATGCCTGGCAATTAAGTTAATTAGTCTCTTTCCTGTCTCTACAAATTAATTAATTTGCAGAGGGGAGCCGTATCGCAATATGTGTGTATTATGTGTGCCATCAACACAACCATTAATGTTTGGAAACTGTTCTACCCACTAAAACATTCCTTTTGTGAGTGTATATCTTGGGGGGTAATTGGAAAAAATATTGGTTCAATTTACAAATCATGATGTCCAAAAACCTATGAAAAAACCTAGAAGATGCACCTTGTGAAACTCCCCCTGCCACTGCTTTTGACTGTTAGTGTGTGTAGCTGAGGTTGTAACACAGCTATTAAGTCTAGAATTACCTCACTACTCAGTCTATACTTCTCTAAATCTCCTATTCAGTCTGTTCAAACTGTTTTACCCTCCCCCTAAATATCCTCTTCTGCCTCCTTCTCTTTCTCTGCCTACCAGCCAAAATCCTCATCCCCTTCACGGAGACATACAGAGCTTCCATTATGAAAGACTCAGATGGAATTTAGGTGACTATAGTTTCTACATGATTACCAGCTGAAACACATTGATGGTATTTGCATTTCCTAAATCGCCATTTTGTGACTAATCACAATTTGGAAATCCTTTGTACATAGTGTTAGTGAATTGCTGTTTGGTAGAACCAATTTGCGATTTCCAATTCAGAAATTCAAAAAATGTGATTTCTCCATGATGGAAATCACTAATTGCACCAATGAAAACGCCTTTCATACATATGAACACACCATTCCCAACCAGGTCAGGTCCTCCCTCGACTGGAAACAAGCCTCCTAGGACCGGTTTTAGGGCATCACCCCTCATCAGCCAGGATAGCTTGACTCCTGTGGCACAGTGAGCACAGGACCCATGTTTGGGCATACCCATCCCACTTAGGGTGACAAATGCAAAAAAGTGATAGATGGAATGCTGAACAATGTCAAACAATCACCCTCAGAAGAGTGATCTAGTAAAAATGTATCTTTTTTTGCTCACCATGCCAATCCAGTTTAGACCTAGTCATACCCAAATCATTCTTTACCCTGCTCCCCATTGGAATAGTCCAGCCGAAACACCCAGGACAGTTTCTCCTTGGACCAGAAAGAAGCATTCTAGGCCGGTTTTGGGGTATCACCCCTCATCAGCCAGGAGAGCTTCACTCCAATGGCACGACAAGCAAATGGAAATAAGCAAACCCTTTTCCCTCCAAACTGTTGAAGTGCAGCATAAGATTAAGATCACTGATTGAGGTTATCTTTGGCGGGTCCTCATCTATTTCGACCCGGACCTGGTGGGCCTTTAAGTTAGGTACCTACCCCTCCGCCGCACGGACATTGATTCATCAACATACAAGGGATAGCAGAAGTGAAATCACACAAACACTTAGAGCTCAATGACATCACAGAAAGTGACATCATATGACCTTTGACCCTCCAGGAACACTTCCCAGAGGACCTTGACCCTGATGGTATTACAATACGTAATGCCATTTAAGCCCAGTGTATAACTCAAAGAGAAAATGGTGGTCATGGCCACTGGCATTAATCCATGCAGACCATATATCTAATAAGAATCATGTTATCAGCTTGATTTCTTTTCAATATTATCAGGTTTTGATATATCATCACTTTTAAGGAACTAAAACACCTGCACAACACTGAGGTGACTGTTTTGTTCAACCACATCATTAGGTTGGCCTAAAAATATCTTCAGCTGTTTCACAACGATGATGTAATGAAAGAAAATCATGAAGAAAAGAAGACAAATGTATACATACAAAGAGGTAGAGGGGTTTTGGATGAGTTCTCTTCAGCCACTGGTCAATTCAACAGTCATTCATATTTTGCATACAAACATTGCAGCGTACAGAATGGAGCAAATGATCAGCCCACTTGAACCACTGGCTGCTTTTTAGTGTGAGTTGAAGCATTTTGCCAGATCACTCATGATTATCCTGCTAAAAAGCAGAGGAATTGAGTGCCTAGGATGGTGGATCAATACTATATTTTTCCAATAGTTTTTTTTCATTCTTAAGCCTATTCTTGTTTTTTATTATGTTTGTATTTTTAAATTATGTCTTAAGGTTACAGTCATTCAGAGCAAATAGAATATTTTCTTTCCAACCATAACTATCATACTTTACTATGATAATCAATACATCTACAAACTATTTCTATACTGGTGCTAAGTCTACTTGTCTGCTAGGAAGGACCCATCCCGTTCTATTAAAATTGCATGCAATAGTTATTAAAAAAAGATGTATATTTAAAGCATTTGGTACCACATTTATGCAAAGAAAATTGTTTCTATTTTGTGGCAGATCTTTGTAATACTATAAAAATAAACAACTCACCACATTGTCAAGGCATCACCTATTGGGTTTGCCAGTGCTTGTTTATCACATATTGATCATAATGAGGAACGGCAACAAGTTTAACAAAATGTTTATTTTATTGTTCTTTTAATTTTATGAAGTATTCACAAAAGTGCTGCATTGTTGAATGCATTTATTGTACCAAACGAAATGTAATGTCCCCGTGGGAGGTGGAGAAAGAAAACAGTGTTCATCTACGCAATGCTTACCTTCTGTTTGTGACACTACTTCTGCATGTCAGAGGCCAGGAGTTACAAAGGCAGTCTTAGGGGTCACAAATGGGAAGCCAGGGCTCCTAGCTAAGACTCATGGCAAATCCTAAATGATGTCCACCCTCTCCTGCTTTGTTAACTCCTAATCTGAGAGCAATATGTGACACATCTCTTTCTCTCTTTAGCCACGTAATACAAGTGGCTGACACATGTTTCCACGGTATACAACCTTTACAACGCAACTTTTACCACGACCTACCATTACCACGCATTTTTTACAACGCAGGATCCATTACAACGCATACCATTACCACGCATGTATTTACAACGCAGGTACTTTTACAACGCATACCATTACAACGTAAGTATTGGTAAGTATATTATTTTATTAAAAATATTATTTGGGTTTTTTGGTAAAGGGGTATTTTTAGGGTTCAGGGTCAGTTTTGGGTTTTTGGGTAAAGGGGTATTTTTAGGGTTCAGGGTCAGTTTTCAGTTTTTGGGTAAAGGGGTATTTTTAGGGTTTAGGGTCAGTTTTCAGTTTTTGGGTAAAGGGGTTTAGGGTCAGTTTTCAGTTTTTGGGTAAAGGGGTATTTTTAGGGTTTAGGGTCAGTTTTCAGTTTTTGGGTAAAGGGATATTTTTAGGGTTTAGGGTCAGTTTTCAGTTTTTAGGTAAAGGGGTATTTTTAGGGTTCAGGGTCAGTTTTCAGTTTTTGGGTAAAGGGGTATTTTTAGGGTTCAGGGTCAGTTTTCAGTTTTTGGGTAAAGGGGTATTTTTAGGGTTCAGGGTCAGTTTTCAGTTTTTGGGTAAAGGGGTATTTTTAGGGTTCAGGGTCAGTTTTCAGTTTTTGGGTAAAGGGGTATTTTTAGGGTTCAGGGTCAGTTTTTAGTTTTTGGGTAAAGGGGTATTTTTAGGGTTCAGGGTCAGTTTTGGGTTTTTGGGTAAAGGGGTATTTTTAGGGTTCAGGGTCAGTTTGGGGTTTTTGGGTAAAGGGGTATTTTTAGGGTTCAGGGTCAGTTTTGGGTTTTTGGGTAAAAGGGGTATTTTTTGGGTTCAGGGTCAGTTTTGGGTTTTTGGGTAAAAGGGTACAGGGTAAAAATTAAATATAATTAAATTTAAATTACATTAAATTAAATTGATTAAATTAAATTGAATTAATTAAATTAAATTAAATTAAATTAAATTAATTAAATTAAATTAAATTAAATTACATTATATTAATTTTAATTAAATTAAATATTAAAAAATATTATATACTTACCAATACTTACGTTGTAATTGTATGCGTTGTAAAGGTATATGCGTTGTAAATACATGCGTGGTAATGGTATGCGTTGTAATGGATCCTGCGTTGTAAAAAATGCATGGTAATGGTAGGCGTGGTAAAAGTATGCGTTGTAACGTCATACATCCTGTTTGCACCGTCTTTGTATCCCAGAGAAATTCATCCCATTTCGGCTCTCTGACTATCGCAAAACAGCCTTGCCAGGTTCATGAAAGGACTGACTCCTGCAACTCCCTGTGTGTGAGTCTCCCTATTTACCTCACTCAACGGTTTCAGGGCATACAAAGGAGACCTATTAGTCAAGAATCCTCGTCACACACTTTCTTCCATCAATCTATAACTTCTGAATGCAAACTACAGAGAAAAACAAAGAAGTTAGGAGTTGAAATATGCAAAATATGATGCAGTGATGAATAGTATAAAAAAGGGAAACTAAGATTTGGGAATTCAGAGCTCTTCTCTTACTTGGCCACCCTATTTGCGATATTTCTAAACTTAGTGATGCTCAAACTTCAAAATACATAGGGGCAGATTTACAAGCCCATTGCGCCATTTTTGCGTCGCTTTTCCCATGTTAAAAGTGACGCAAAAGTGTTGCATGGTACTTGTAAATCTGCCCCATAGACTATTTCCATCCCGCATTAAGAGAGTGAAGTTCCCCTGCTCACAATTTCATTTCAAAATAGAAAGAAAACAAGTCTAAGACCAGACATTTACAAACAAATTGCAAAGACCATAAAAGTTTTGGAAGTCTCCCCCTGGATAGGCCAGAAGAAAAAGCCAAACTAGGCTATCAACTTACCCAATTATGTAAATGTGTTCTAAAAACCTTAACAAATGCATGGAAATGACCTGGGGCAGTTAGCACCAGGGTCCAACTTATTTCTTAGGAAATCTAAATATACCTAGGATGCCTTATGCTGCTCTCCTTTATATCCATTATAGGCCAGCAAACATGCCAGCCACATTATCATATAAGAAGCTCGGGTTGTGGCCCTATGCCATCCTTTTTTCAACAGCTTTCTAAATTGACAGGACAGGGGAACATTGCTAAGATCGAGAGCTCCTCTCTCTTGCTCCACGTCTGACTCCTTCCAAACTACTGAATGACCAGAGGACTGCCCTGTGAGCGACCTACTTTTCTGTCTTAATTAATGGCTACAAATACTAATGGCTTACATCTTTTTGAAGTAAGCATTTTAGAAGTTCACCTTTTGTGCTATCATCGGCCTATAGGCTTTCCCAAAAATCCCAAATTCTAAATCACCTGTTATTCCCATGAGTAGTATACATTATTTGATGCAGTTTGCTGGTATACCAACCTGAAAACTGAATGCATGTGCAAAGGTCATATGACACATTAGTTTCTTGGTTTCATTTTTTCTACTGAAAAACACTTACTGGGGGGTAAAATGTCATCCTAACTAGAGAACAGACACGAGAAGTAAGGACAAATCTACAATCAGGTATTATGGAAGGTTACAACCACTTAACAAAAATGTTAGTGAGGCCTAATCAACTTTCACAGCAATAGTCACAGTTGCTGTACTACACAGTCTCTCAATTTTTGTAATGCTGAACAACTCTTTGAAATGTCTTGCAGGAGTTGATGCTTATACTCCTACAAGATTTAATGAATATACCTACTGTACTGAAGTTTCATCTGAATTCCCCGGCCATGGTTATTGGCCTTCTTTCAATCACCTACCAATATTTATTTCCAAGTCTGTTACATAGTCAGTTGATGGAAAAACCAGTGATCAGCATGCTGACAAGAGGCCTCATCTTTGACTATTTTTCGTAATTTTCAATAAAGAAAGCAAGTAAGAAATATAAATACATGTATGAAAGTGTTGGGTACTGATAGAGCGCTTACAGCACTCTAAATTGTATGGGTGTGTTACACTCATGATTCAAACACACTCACATATTTTTATCGTTCGCAGTGTCTTATGTTAATCAAATGCATTTATTCGACATACTAAGCATTGAAATGTAATGTGCATTTTAAGCAGAATTGTATGTGCATTATATCATTCTTGTATGCATAACGTGCAGGATGACATGATATTCACATACATGTAATTGTGTGTTGTTTAAGTTGTCTGCACTTTAGGCCCAACTTCTTAGGTTGTTGTTGATTTTCTCCTTGGTTGCTCAAGAATTAATTAAATGAATCCTTTTGTAGAGCGAAACAGTATGTTCGCATCCTACTGCAGGTGCAAGAATTCAACCTCGTTATTCTTAGATTTAAGGTGATACCTGGAATGCCTTTGAAGACGACTGGAAGGCAAAAAGATAGGATGCCTCTCGTGTCTGCCTGCACTGAGCACCAAGGTCACAGAGGAGCTGAACAACAAGGCTTTTGTGGAAAAACAACCACAAGCAAATGGAAAGTTTTAGATGACGTAGTGTAGGCGGAAGATTGTTTTTTGTATGATGTGCAGGGACAGAAAGATCAGACTTCTACAATTTTGGAAGAGAAGGAGCATCTTAGAGCGAGCTCCATAGCCTTAAGCTATCTGGCCCAATTGACGTGAGTACTTCTTAGAAAGTCAACACGTGCTGACACCTTTGGGAGAAGATATAGGGGAAATAGGCAGGACCCTCAATGAGCGTAGTGTAGGGAAAGTTAATTTATGTCTTCCTCCCTAATGAAAAAGGACTTGGACTCAGCTTCAATTCTGTGTTGCATTTTGATTTTGGAGTTCATCACATTATGCCTTCCATGCCGAATTAACTATATTCGTAGGTTTGGCTCTGTATTGATTTTTATGTATCTATATTCTCTGATTCTCAGATGTGTTTATATCCAATTATTTTTGGCCTTATAATAAAATCTATAAACTGGAATTCGGAGTCTGGGGTCTATTAAACACGACTGAATTGTAAGTATAATCCTGATTTGTTTACTCCCCTCAACTACTTTCAGCAGGCAAATAAAAGACCATCTGTGCTGAATTTAGTAGGAAAGGCAAGGACTAAATCTAGCGTAATCAAATGGTAGCAGAGGATGGTTTGCCCCTAAAGTGAGGGGAGAACGAGTAATTAGAGTAGAAGCGGAAGACAATTTGGGCTCTGGACTTGGAGTAGATGATTGCGAAAAACAAAGACTGATGGAGGTCGGCGGATGCTGAGGGTGTGGCGGAAATAGTGGTAGTGTGAGTATGAAATGGTGTGGTGTGTCAGATTGCAGGGATGAACTAATTGTGTGATGTCTTGCGAAGTTGGGATGCAAGTGGAGTGATTGTGGGTTAAACGGTTTACTGGTCTGGACAAGTGCGGATCAGGAAGTTTGGTGAGCGGACTCAAGAGAAGTCCTAGATCCTGGGAAAGTTTTATATATGTGATTGTCTGATCAAAACGGTGGGTGTCGTGAAGCGCTATCAGCGATCTACTTGTGGTAGGAAACTTTGCATGAATGTAAGGATATATTGCAGTAGAAAATCTCAGGTACCGGGGTAGACTACGGCGACTGAGTGGCCAACGCAGGTCGGAGGTCACAGCTGATGTTCTTGTGAGTGCGTACTATCGATCTTTTAGCGGACAGACAATTACTAGTTTTATGTGACTGTAAGTTATTTTGACTGTAGTAGGAAGCAGTTACTTGGTTAATAACTTTGGTTTTACAGTTACTTGGGGTACAAATGCCTTAGCGAGTGTTTCAGGTGAAATTTTACAGGAGGGTGAGCCGCTGCAGTGAGGAAGTTGTGACGTCAATGTGAGCCGTGCTGGGATAGGTTGGTTGGTGTAACACCACTCTGGGATTGGTGGAAGTTCGTTCGAATTTGAATATCGAATTTTAGATTGCAGGTAATTGATTTTCATA
This sequence comes from Lissotriton helveticus, assembly GCF_964261635.1. Classification (NCBI taxonomy): domain Eukaryota; kingdom Metazoa; phylum Chordata; class Amphibia; order Caudata; family Salamandridae; genus Lissotriton; species Lissotriton helveticus. The sequence continues at coordinate 1,713,862,826 of NC_136059.1, forward strand.
ATGAGATGTTTTAGGGTGTTGCATGATTTATTTAGAGGTTACACAGGAGTGGTAACTCGGGTGTGAGGAGAAGCTCCACCAGAGGACACTCCGGCACATTACATGGCAACTAATGTAGGACTCCATACTATAGTTTGGTTGCAAAATTGGCATACAATTACAGAAAAAGAAGGTGAATTGGCTTTTCCTTGTTATGGGTCCTTCCAAATGGAGGTGCTGTATCAGCTGAGAGGAGTGATGGCTTCTCTGAACCCTCCGCATAGACCAACGCAACCAACAGGAAAAGCTTTAGGAATCGGACCACTGGGTTCAGAAGAGCAGACAACAGTAGTAAAAGGGAGAATGGCAGTGGGAATAAGAATTCAGGAGGATCTGGAGGGCCAGGATATGCAGACACTGAGCAAGATGGAAGTGCATGTACCATGCAGCCACCGGACTCACTTAAAGTACCAGTTACAATTGGACTTGTGGTTTCGATCTATAATCCTAAAGAGAGAGCAGGTGAAAGTCAACAGCAAACACGAGAAGGGGAAGAGACAATGACTAGAGGGAGTCTTACAATGAGTGGAACAGGTATTGCTTACATACCAGTAGAAGCTATACACTATTGACAGCCACTGCTGATCCATCAAGAATGGACAGTGGGTCAGAACGAAGATGAACAGCTGCTTTGGCAAATTCTAGGTCAGATATCAGAAGGTGGGTTCTGCCAGTGAGGGAGTCAATGCTACCGAGAGAGAAGCGGGATATGAGACAGGACGCCCCTAGAGAACTATTCCAACCGCAGGCTTTGTGTGAAGGTAACCATTGGCGAAGTCGAAGTTGTGAGAGAGAAGGTCACCCAGTGTTGAGAGCCGAGGAGAGTGTAGGTCCAAGGAGAGTGCAAAGTTATAGCAGGGAAGACTTAGGAAGTGAGAGAGATCAGAGAATCATACAGGTGGCAATGAAGGCACCGCTGATAGATGTGGTTGGACTGAAAGCAGAAATAGATGAGGTAATAGGAGGGATTTTGCCATTGGATAGGATCCAAACATATGACCCAAGTGAATTGTTATTCGTGGCTAAGGATGTTACTAAAAAGGGAAAGCGTGCTCATGAAGCATTGGCACAGCTGGCAGGAATGTATGAGGTGGATTTGACCAAGACAACATTAGTGCAGGGAAGCTGCAGATTGAATTATACTGATCAAGATTTAGAGGAAAAGCGAATGACAGGATTAAAGGCACAAATTAGAGATTTGATTATAGCGATGCGACCATGGAGAGAATTCGATTACTGGGAAGAAAGATGGTCTAAACAGAAAAGTACCAAGTAGGTGATAAGATATACTCCGCCACTAGGTGGAGGGATGGAAGCAGCAGGAAATTATCCTCTGAGAGAAGTACAGAACGGAGGGTATGTACATGTTCCATGGAGCAGGGGTGATTTAGCAGCTTTCCCTAATGATTTACCTCGGCTGAGGGAGAAACCTGCTGACTGGTTTAAGCAAATTGATTGAGTTGTTAAAATTTTGAAGGTGTTATGGATTGATTTGAATACTTTATTCGATATATATAGTGGTTCCAGGTGATTTATAGACAGCATGTAAGGTTGCTGTTGATTGGCCTGCTGCAGAGCCACCTAGAGATACAGTGAATCATGGTCCTTCACCCGAGGTAATGAAGCCATATGAACAAGTGATTACGTGGTTACAATCTAAAGTAGCTCCTCAGACTGTTGATTGGCTCAAAATCGATCGTACTACTCAAGATCCTAAGGAATCAGTACATGACTATTATGAGAGACTCTTATTGGCCTTTAAACAACATAGTGGATTGGTTTAGAGTGGAGCCAAAAGATATGGGACAGTTTCTTTAAAAGTTTGTATTAGGATTGAGAACTGATATCAGTTTGATGATACAGCATCATTTGATTTGTTGGCAAAATAAATCTGTGGCTGAAATTTTGCATTATGCAAAATATTGTAGTGAACAGGTAGAGGCAGCACAAAAGAAAACAAAAGAGAAATTGATGATGGTACAGTTGATCAATGCCGAAACGCCTGATTGGGTGTAAGGTGTTGGAGGAGCAATGGGCCCAGGAAGGGGAAGTGGTACGGGAATTAATCAACAGACAGGAACTGGATCTCAACCTGGATAAGGCAGAGGAAGGGGTGCGGATGTCAGTATGGGAGCGGATTGGGTGACAAATCAAAAACGTGTCACAGCGTACCACTATTGTCACAAATTCGGGCATTGGAAGCGCGAGTGTTGATTAAATCCAGCAAATCAAATGCAAATATGAGGGAGAGGGACAGATGTCAGAAAGTGTGAATACTATGACCAGACCCAGATCCAGGTATGGGGGAGGTTGCGAGTCTCAAATGCAAATATCTCAGCCTCCGAGAATACCCATGAGTAAACAAGAATATCATCAGATGCCTTACTTTGAGATACAAGACAGATTAGATCAATTACAAGGTCCTCATGAGTGTCAGAGGGGTCTGCAGGGAGAGTGCACTTTGGGTGCTGTCCTAGAAGTGGATCAAAGAGGACCGTTTGTAGATGCAGAGGTGAATGGACATCTTGTAACCTCTTTGTTAGATAGTGGAGCTGCGCGCTCCACATTACGGACAGAAGTGGTCCCAAATGTGTCCCTGTCAGGAAGATCGATTCAAGTGGTGGGAGTCACCAATTTGAAAATGACTAGACCATTAACAAATGAGTTACCTGTGAGAATAGGACCGTTCAGAGACAAACAGCAATTTGTGGTGTGTGATTCCAGCCCAGTGTTTTCTATTGGCTGAGATCTTTTGTGCAAGCTTAATTGCACCATATCTTGCACTCCGAGGGGTGTGGAGTTGTAAACCTATGATGATGATGCTGATTTTAAAATGGTCAACATGAGCTTACGTGCAGAGCTGTTTGTGGTTCTTAGAATAGAAGACCTACCATATGATATGAGAGATTCTGTTTCTCTGAAGGTATGGTATTTCACGGAAGAGGAGATAGGATTGATTCGAGGAGTTGAACCAGTTAAGATGCAGGTTAAACCGCTCAGGATCTCCATCAGACCCGTGCCCACACCATGTATTCAACAAAGCAGACACTGCCATCACACCCCAACTACGGAAGGTCATCAACATCTCCTTCGAAACAGCGACATTCCCGGAAAGCCGGAAACACAGCGAAATCAACGCCCTCCTCAAAAAGTCCAAGGCAGAGCCCAAGGACCTCAAGAACTTCCGGCCCATCTCCCTGCTCCCGTTCCCAGCGAAGGTCATCGAGAAAATTGACAACATGCAACTGGCCCGCCACCTGGAAGACAACAGCATCTTGGACCAGTCCAAGTCTGGGTTCAGACGAAACCACAGAACCGAGACAGCCCTCATCGCAACCACAGACGACATCAGGTGCCAACTAGACAACGGCAAAACATCATCCCTAATCCTCCTGGACTTGTCAGCCGCCTTCGACACGGTCTGCCATCGCACTCTAAAGACATGCCTCCTAGAAGCCGGAATCCAAGATAAGGCCCTTGACTGGACCACGTCCTTCCTCTCCGGCAAAACCCAGAGCGGCCAGCTCCCCCCCTTCTGATCCGAGGCCACCGACATCATCTGCGGCGTCCCCCAGGGCTCATCCCTCAGCCCGACACTGTTTAATGTCTACATGACCCCCCCTCACACAAGTGGCCCGCCAACACGACCTCAATATCATCTCCTACGCTGACGACACCCAGCTCACCCTCTCCCTCACCAAGGACCCGCACACTGCCAAAAGCAACCTCCATGAGAGAATGAAGGCCGTGTCTGGAATACAACCTGTAATCAAGTCCAGGATTGCACAGATGTATACAGCTTATAGCACTCTAAATTGTATGGGTGGGTTATACTCATGATTCAAACACACTCACATGTATTTTTATCGTTTGCAGTGTCTTATGTTATCAAATGCATGTATTCGACATTCTAAGCATTGAAATGTAATGTGAACTTTAATCAGGATTTTATATGTATTAGAGACACTATCATTCCTGTATCCATAACGTGCAGGATGACATTATATTCACATAAATGTAATTGTGTGTCGTTTAAGTTGTCTGCTCTTTAGGCCCAACTTCGTAGATTGTTGTTGATATTCTCCACGGTTGCTCAAGAATTAAATAAATGAATCCTTTTGTAGAGCGAAACAGTATGTTCTCATCCTACTGCAGGTGCAAGAATTCAACCTCGTAATTCTTAGATTTAAGGAGATACCCGAAATGTCTTTGAAGATGACTGGAAGGCGAAAAGGGAGGATGCCTCTTGTGTCTGCCTGCGCTGAGCATCAAGGTCACAGAACAGGAGCTGAACAACACAGTTTTTGTGGAAAAACAACCAGTAGCAAATGGCAAGTTTTAGAGGATGTAGTGTAGGCGGAAGATTGTCTTTTTGTATAATGCGCAGGGACAGAAAGATCACACTTCTACATTTTCGGAGGAGAAGGAGCATCATAGAGCGAGTTCCATAGCCTTAAGCTATCTGACCCAATTGACGTGAGTACTTCTTACGAAGTCAACACGTGCTGACACCTTTGTGAGATGATATAGGGGAAATAGGCAGGACCCTCAATGAGCGTAGTGTAGGGAAAGTTAACTTATGTTTTCCTTCCTAATGAAAAAGGCCTTGGACTCAGCTTCAATTCTGTGTTGCATTTTGATTTTGGAGTTCACCACAATATGCCTTCTATGCCGAATTAATTATTTTCGTAGGTTCTGCTCTGTATTGATTTTTATGTATCTATATTCTCTGATTCCCAGATGTGTTTATATCCAATTATTTTTGGCCTTATAATAAAATCCATAAACTGGAATTCGGCGTCTGTGGTCTATTAACCATGACTGAATTGTAAGTATAATCCTGATTTGTTTTCTCCCCTCAAACACTTTCAGCAGGCAAATAAAAGACCATCTGTGCTGAATTTAGTAGGGAAGGCAAGGACTAAATTTAGCGTAATAAGTACTCAATCTCAAACTGAGATATGGTGGGATAATCAGAAGAAAGCAGGTAAAAAGGAGGCATTTCTGGCACAGAAATATCCATAGGTGGGTTATGTTTTCAACGTATCTGACTCTACAGCTCAATGCCCTTGAACCATTAGCAACAAAACATGTTCCCTTTCATCATGAAGAAGGTCAATGTGTTTGTGTTGTGATACATAAACAGACTGGAAGGTCCAAGGTCCTAGATGGTTTCCCATGTAGCAAGTCAGCTTTGGAAATCTGTCTCAATCAAGCTATTGGAGTCCAAGAGATTCAAAGTTCCGTGAAATATACCAAGACAGTGGGTTGATTCTTTATAAATTCAGATGAGGCAACATCCTTCATTTAATTTCTTTCTGCCTTCAAGAATTCACTTAGTCCAACTTTGCTTTCTCCAATTGCTGTCCTCCACAGTAGACTGTATAGCAACTTTGGGCCGTAGGACTTTTGCTGTTGATACAATAGCTAGAGTTTTATGTAACAGAAATGTGAGGTGATTTTATTTTTTTAACATTGTGTTAGATTTGGAAGAAATTCTGGGTAAAATAGTGAGATACATACTATCCACATCTAGAAAGATCCCACAGGGACTAGTGTTCAAACTACTTCAGCTATGGCAACTTTGAAGTGTGGTATATTTTAAACAGTAGTGACACATTTTAGGGTATTCTAGATAAGAAAAACTAATGTCATTCTTGTAAACCAAACTTTCTGGATTCAAAAGCCTTTCAGATTTTCTGAAATGTGAGGAGCTGATAGATTCATGGATATTGCTGACCTCAGGCCCAAATTCAGCAGCCATCACCTATGAGAAATGAATAAAAAAGGTGATTTTCTAGCATTACTTTAATGATTCCAGGTTAAACATGGTTAAAAGAAAAACATGGATGATTCCATGTAACCCAAACTGCCTTGGACTAACAATTAATTAAAAAAACACATCTTGGTAGAATCGGCCACTGCAGGCCAAACCCCACACCAAATAGTACATATATTTTCATGGCAACTCTAATTTATTTTTAACACTTCTTGAGGTACATTGAAATGGTCCCTACTGTGCACATTTCCTATCAGTGAAATGAGACCACCCAAAAATGTCAAGTTGTGCTTTTATCACACGAAGGTAGGGAATGTAGAATTCTACTTCTACCTCCATTAGCACAGTATGCCAGAGTATTCTAACACATTTGTGTTTGATTTTTATGGGGCATTCAAGAAAGCATGGATAATCTGGTGGGTGGGGGCACAAGCTTTGGCGGAGCGGTGGCGCAGCGGTTTGCACCGCCATGCCACCTCTTCGCCAAAGCTCCCCCTCACCAGCCAGATTACAACTTTTTCATAGTCTGGCAGGCGGGTGGTATGGCGATCCATCTGCTAAAGGTGGCGGTGCATTAAAAAAGGCACTGCAATGGGACCACACTACAAGGTTCCTGCACTGCATCAACTCGAAAGTCCATGCTGTGCTGGAACCTTCGTCCATGCACACAGGGGGGCTCATGTCATGCCCCCCTGTGTGCATACACATATGTTTGAGACAAAGGGAGGCCCTGTAGGGCCCCATTTGTTTCCTCTCTTTCAGAGTTTTCCTGGAACCGCCATTAAAAGCCCAGCAGAGAGGAAACTCGTAATATGTTTAGGGGGAGCATGGTAGGAGCGTGGCGGTCCCGCCAAGCACATTGCGGCCTCTGACTGCCGCTCCTATGCCAGGGAACGGAGGCAGCGGTCCCATGGTGGTCCATCTGCCTGAGTCGTAATCGGGCTTCCAGGCTCATCATGGAGCCCTAAGTGTCTTCTTGACAAAATTGGTGCCACGTGCAGGATGCCTCTGAGAGGGCCCAGTGCCACTTTGCGAAGACATGCAAGTAAAGCATAGTGTTGGAAGACCAATGCCAGTGCAGTTCTCCTAAAGTATGCAGATGAGATGGAAGAACTCATGTTTTCTGAAAAATTAGATATGGACGTAGGTGGTGACAGCTAGTTTAGTAATGGTAGGGTCAGGAATATATTTTGTTCATTATTAATCTCAAGGGATGTTGAGGCAGGGACCAATTTGGGATGCTACCTAGACCAATAAGTTTTACTTGCCAATTGTTCTCCCTAGGTTTTTGGTAACAAGTGTAGAGGAAACTTATCATGAAGCAAAATGTATTGCTTGTGGCCCACAAAACTGTGCTGGGCAGAATTTGTAGCATGCGCCCAGGTGATGCCATCACTGTTCAAAACTTAGTGAGCTTGGTGCAACACAGAAAAATAATTTTGCATGACGCAACAGTTTTTATGCACGTTTGTTTTGCTTGGTAAAATGGACCTAAGCGCAAGACTGAGAACAAGTAATTCTCCCCAGCTGCAGGCATAGTGCTGATGATCTGGTCCAGTCAGCATCATCTCAGTCTGATACTCTCTCAAAATCAATAAAAAATTTGGTTATGGTCATCATAAAAGTTTCCATCCTCTAACAGCATCAGTGGACTTTAAATTTTAAAGCAATGTTTTTGTCTTCAAAATAGTTCAGCCCCTGTGACCAGCAGTTTTATTCTAATATCTTTGCACACTCTTACAACATGACCTCTCATGCACTTCTGCCTGAAAGAATGTTGCTCCAGAAATACATTTGTGAGAGACATGATATGACAACCTAACTGCTCCTCGGAAAGCTATATGACCAGTTTTGACCTCAAGTAGGACCTTTTGCCGCCTTGATATTTTGATTCACTTAAAGACTGTTTCTCCAAGAGCACTTCAATGCTGTGAATACCATTCTGTACATTGCTACGATCTGATCCTGCATGAGTGAAGATAGCTTTATAATATTCTCCTATTCCAAAAGTAACCGATTAACTTTCCCAGAATTTTTTTTAACAACCATGATTTTTAATGGGCCCCTGAAACAGAACTTTTTTAGTATTCTGAAAGCTAAACAGTAATTCATTAAGGTTGTATTTGTAGGCGTGCTGTACCCTTAAAATCTTACACATCAAAAGCATGTCCAACAGTTGGGTGAATTGGGGAAGGTGTTAACCTCAATTTAAGAGGAAATGTGCTCCAGATACCAGGATCAAACAAGCACTGAAAAATACTGTCAATAATAAAGGTGTGACTCAATAAGTGAGTCCTACAGCTGAATTTAAAGAAAACTTAAAGGTTTATTTAAAAAATGTAAACGATACAATACAGGGTAATGGAATAAAGAAACTGCTGAATTTCATAGAATTCAGCTGCCATAAAGGCTATCAATTCAAGATTATACAGAATGGCAACACAATTGTAGAAACTGCTAAGCTCCAAATATACAGAAAAATCAGTAAGAGCATCCCTAGTAGACACCCAAATAAATCAGGCTTACCCCCCAAATTTGAGAATTTATATACCAAATTATTCCATAGAGGAGTATGAAAACTGCAAAGTAACTATGTTGTGAACAGTGTGCAGTCAAAATATCGAGTTTTGTATTTTCGAGTGAACAGAATATCGACTCCAGAATATCGAGATGGCAGTAATATCGAGGTAAGTAATACCTGTCATATCAATGTTATTTTTATCGATTTCTATGTTGTTTTTAAAAAATATCGAAGTTAAAAATATCGAGTAATTTATATAAACTGTAAAAAATATTGTTTTTTGTATAAGTGAAAAATGTTGAAAGTTAAAATATAGACTGTCAGAATATCGACTGTTATAATATCGAATGTCATAATATCGACTGTCATAATATCGAATATTCAAATGTAGACTGTTTATAATGTTGCAATAGTTATTTTGTTGTTAAAATATATTTTTAATTTAGTTATTTTTGTATTATAAAATATATAAATATTTTAGTACAAATTTAAAAAATATAGTTAAAAATGTATAATAATTTTTAGGAGCAGGTTGTGGGTTTTTAGGGGAATAGGGTGCGAAGTGTTTTAAAATATATATTAAATAATTTTGGTAAAATTGAAAATTTAGTAAAATATAGCAAATATTATACAAAAATGTAAGGAAAAAAAACCAAATATAGTTAAAAATGTATAATAATTTTTAGGAGCGGGTAGTGGGTTTTTAGGGGAATAGGGTGGGAAGTGTTTTAAAATATATATTCACATTTTTGGTCAAATTTAAAAATTTTGGAAAATATTGAAAATATTTATGTTTTAGGAGCGGTTTGTGGGTTTTTAGGGGAATAGGGTGGGAAGTGTATAACAATTTTATTTAAAAAAAATTCAAATTTAGAATAATTTGAAATCTGAATATTAAAAAAAAAAAAATTAAATACATTTGCAAATTTATTTCAATTTAATTTTTTTTAAATATTTTAAAATAAATTTACAAATTTATTTCAATTTAAATTTAAAAATATATTTACAATTTAAAATTGTGTACAGAAGTACATTTTAAAATGTCTTTAAATAAATAAAAAATAAATTAAAATTTAAAATTTGTGTATGGAATATTTGGATTAATATTGCTTTTTGGTGTTATAGTGGAATAGGGTGGGATTGTTTGTTAAACTTTTTAAATTTTAATTTTGATATTTAATTTTAAAAAAGAATTTTAAATTTCGAAAAAAAATTGAAATTAGATTTTTTTTATATTTTAAAATAAATTTGCAAATTTATTTAAATTTCTTTTTTTTAATATTTAAAAATAAATTTGCAAATTTGTTTCAAATTTAATATTAAAATAAATTTACAATTTTATATTGTGTATGGAAGTACATTTTGAAATGTATTTAATTAAAAAAATATTTAACATTTTAAATTTGTGTATGGAATATTTCAATTAATATTGTTTTTTGGTGTTATAGTGGAATAGGGTGGGATTGTTTGTTAAACTTTTTAAATTTAAATTTTGTATTTAATTTAAAAAAAAATGTTTAATATCGAAACAATTTTGAAATTAGAAATTTTATTAAATATTAAAATTTTATGATTAGTTTGTGTTTTTATTGGGAATAGTTTGCTAAAAATTTACAAGTTCACAAAATAATATAATTCATAAAAATACATTTTGTAAATTTTTTATTATTTAATTTGGTATTAAAATGAAAAAATTTAGGATTTGTTTTTGGTATTGTATGGAAATACAGTGGTACCAAAAAAAAATTGAGAAATAACTTAATCTATAACCAAAAAATGTATTTCATTTTTTAAATGTCCAGCACCGCCAAACAATAAATATTTAGTGCATTAGGAATAATATTTTTAATGGTTCAAATGTCCAGCACGTTTCTTGAGTTTATATTTGGTGGTGTGGGAATAGTAATTTGTATGGTTTTATTGTCAAGCACCTTTCCTGAGTTTATACTTGGTGGAGTGGAAATAGTAAGTTATATGGGTTTAGTGTCCAGCACCTTCCCTGACTTTATACTTGGTGGTGTGGGAATAGTAATTTATATGTGTTTGGTGTCCAGCACCTTCCCTGAGTTTATACTTGGTGGAGTGGGAATAGTAATTTATATGGGTTTATTGTCCAGCACCGTCCCTGAGTTTATACTTGGTGGAGTGGGAATAGTAATTTATATGGGTTTATTGTCCAGCACCTTCCCTGAGTTTATACTTGGTGGAGTGGAAATAGTAATTTATATGGGTTGAATGTACAGCACCTTCCCTGAGTTTATACTTGGTGGAGTGGGAATAGTAATTTATATGGGTTTAGTGTCCAGCACCTTCCCTGACTTTATACTTGGTGGAGTGGGAATACAATATTATATGGTTATAGTGTCCAGCACCTTTCCTGAGTTTATACTTGGTGGAATGGGAATAGTAATTTGTATGGTTTTATTGTCCAGCACCTTCCCTGACTTTATACTTGGTGGAGTGGGAATAGTAATGTATATGGTTATAGTGTCCAGCACCTTTCCTGAGTTTATACTTGGTGGAGTGGGAATAGTAAGTTATATGGCTTTAGTGTCAAGCACCTTCCCTGACTTTATACCTGGTGGGTTGGGAATAGTAATTTATATGTGTTTAGTGTCCAGCACCTTCTCTGAGTTTATACTTGGTGGAGTGGGAATAATAATTTATATGGGTTTATTGTCCAGCACCTTCCCTGAGTTTATACTTGGTGGAATGGGAATAGGAAGTTATATGGGTTTAGTGTCCAGCACCTTCTCTGACTTTATACTTGGTGGTGTGGGAATAGTAATTTATATCTGTTTAGTGTCCAGCACCTTCCCTGACTTTAGACTTGGTGGAGTGGGAATAGTAATTTATATGTGTTTAGTGTCCAGCACCTTCCATGAGTTTATACTTGGTGGAGTGGGAATAGTAAATGATATGGTTATAGTGTCCAGCACCTTTCCTGAGTTTATACTTGGTGGAGTGGGAATAGTAAGTTACATGGGTTTAGTGTCCAGCACCTTCCCTGACTTTATACTTGGTGGAGTGGGAATAGTAAGTTATATGGGTTTAGTGTCCAGCACCTTCCCTGATTTTATACTTGGTGGAGTGGGAATAGTAATGTATATGGGTTTAGTGTCCAGTACCTTCCCTGACTTTATATTTGGTGGAGTGGGAATAGTAATTTTTATGGGTTTACTGTCTAGTACCTTTTGTGAGTTTATAATTGGTGTAGTGGGAATAGCAAAAGATTTGTAGAAAAAAAAATGTGTTGGTAGAATACTATAATAATATTTTGTATCAAAATATAAAAACGATAGTAGTAATTATAATTATTGTTAGTGTAGTAATAAATTGATACATAAATTCTAATAATTATGAAATTAAAAAATGTATCTCAAATTATTAAAATTAATATTTAATTAATATTTATTTTGAATATTAAAAAAGTATACACACACAGGGTTAAAAGGAACAATTGAAAAATTGTTTATTAAGATGGAAAAACAAATTTGAAGTAGAGGAAAATGTATTCTTTGCAGTATAAATTAATAAGTAAATAGTGTTTATTATCACAAAAAATATAGCAAGTCAATATATACATTAATAAAAAAAATGATAAATTGCATTTAAATAATGTTTATGTCTATTCACATATATTTTAACTGTAATTTTTAATAACAAAAATAATTACATACTGTACATGTTATTTAATAACAATTATTTTAATCACATACAAATTAGAAATATTTTAATAATGAACATGTTGAAAATAATTGTTATATTTGTTGTACATACATTTTTTCATATTTTAAAGTAGAGAACATTGATAGACACATTTTTATAAAGTTTTTACAATAGTAACGTTTTTGTGGGTTACAAAATAGTAATAGTTTAATTTAGAAATTAATAAAATTAATATTGAAAATATTAATAATATTAGTTTTTACATAGGTAAATAAACAAAAAAATATTTAAATACATAGGCAACTTTCAAAATAATATTAACATATTTATAAACATAGGGGGTCATTAGGTGTCGGGCGGATTGCCTCCGCCAGGCTGGCGGAGGCAGTCCGCCCGACATCCTTCCCTGCATTCCCCCCACCATATTACGATGGCGGAGGGGACCGCAGCGGTGGGAAACACCGCCCGCCTGTTTCCCGCCCCGGTCGCCTTGTGGCCGGGGCGGAAAAGAGATAACATGGTGGCGGTGTCTATCAGACACCGCCATATTATAATGGGCATTTTTCAATGCCTTTCCGTGGTGGCAATGCCGCCACGGAAAGGCAGGCAGACTTCACTCTGGGGGCCCCCTGCGGTCCCTCAGAGTGAAGCACAGAAGGGGGGTGCACACGGGGGGTACCTATGGTACCCCCCTGCATTTGCATAATGAAAGCAGCAGGCACCGCGCGGTTCCTGCCGCTTTCATTATGCAAATGCTGCAATGCATTTTCAACATTGTGGCGGGCGGTGCAGAGAGCAGAGTTACCAAGAGCTCCAAATGGAGCAATCCGTAACATTGATTGGACCTAAATTAACCAAAGAAACTAAAAAAAATGTGGCGTGGTTCTGCCGCGGGGATTTATGAACCGGCGAGAGAGCGCTGCAAATTCTGGCGAAAAGGAACCGAGGGGTATCAAAATATATATATATATATATATATATATATATATATATATATATATATTCCAAACGACATTGCTCACACAATTGAAGACCCCTCTCACAACGTTGTCTTTGATATCTTTATTCGGTCGGCAGCAGTAAGTAAACACCAGTTCCCATCGCAAATCTTTCAGCCATATTCGCCATACGCATTTCGGGGAGAACATTCCCTTGTTCACCGGCTTGGCTTGGGGGCAGGAAAACAGCTTACGGGTGTATGCAGGTGATTTAAAGTTCATAACTCCGCCCATATGGGCGTGTCTGCACTCCGACGAGGGCTCTTTAATTGTGTGAGCAATGTCGTTTGGAATATATATATATATATATATATATATATATATATATATATATATTCACTGAAAAAACCATAGGTTATAGACCATATATAGTTAGGAATTAGCATTTACAAAACCTTGAAAATTCACTGAAAAAACCATAGGTTATAGACCATATATAGTTAGGAATTTGCATTTACAAAACCTTGAAAATTCACTGAAAAAAACATAGGTTAGAGACCATATATAGGTAGCTGGACATTTTATTGACATAAAACCAATGAAATTCCATATATAGTTAGTTGCACTAACTATATATCGCGCACCCGCAATCCACTGCTGATGATGTCACATATTACATCATTCATGACATGGTCAGTGACATCACTGATGACATCACTGATGACATCTCAAATGACATCACTGATGACATAACTGATAACAACATCCAGTGATTTTTTGTTTCTGTAAAGTTTAAATATGTCTTACATATTGAAGAATGAGTGGATGTGTAAGTGTCTGGACGAAGGATTTAGTAGATGCATGACTGACTGTATGACTGAGTGATTAAATGTGTCTCACTGAGTGCATGGGTTAGTGACTAAACTGTCTTAATTTGTGCATCATTATGTCTGTTGTTCTATAAACTGCTGCATGTGTTGATCAGTAGCTATATGAGTAACTATATGGGTTATTGATTGATTGCCCAAGTATTTGTATGAGAGACTGAGTGTGTGTGTGGCTGGCTGGGAGGTGTATGACTCTGTGCAGATCAATGTGTACTTGTATCAATGATTGTATAAGAAGGTAAGTATGTGTTAGTATATGTTTGAAAATGTAAGCTGCTCTATGTTTAACTGTATAGACAAGAAAATGGAAGTGTCATTGATTCTTTACAGGACTGACTAGGTGTGTGAGTAACTCCATGGATGAGTGGCAGACTGTGAGTGTCTGTATAGGTGTATGAGTGCATATGATAGTGTTGTAAAGATGAGTGATTGTATGTATGAATGATTGTATGGGTGAATGAGTGAAGGTGTGTGTAGACGTAGGAATCAGTGAGTGCGTATGTAGTAACTAGTATTGGTGTGTCAATGGTTTCAAAAATTATACTCTGTATTTAACACTGGGTGAAACAGAGGTTATATTAAAATGTGAGGAGATGCATTGTATTGTCACATGAATGATATCATCAGTGATGTGGTCATTGATGTCAAATGAGATGTCATCAGTGATGTCATCAGTGATGTCATTTGAGATGTCATCAGTGATGTCATCAGTGATGTCACTGACCATGTCATGAATGATGTAATATGTGACATCATCAGCAGTGGATTGCGGGTGCGCGATATATAGTTAGTGCAACTAACTATATATGGAATTTCATTGGTTTTATGTCAATAAAATGTCCAGCTACCTATATATGGTCTCTAACCTATGGTTTTTTCAGTGAATTTTCAAGGTTTTGTAAATGCAAATTCCTAACTATATATGGTCTATAACCTATGGTTTTTTCAGTGAATTTTCAAGGTTTTGTAAATGCTAATTCCTAACTATATATGGTCTATAACCTATGGTTTTTTCAGTGAATTTCAATGGTTTTTTAATAGCAAATATCATAAGCTGTCGAATGTCAAGTACGTGGTAAGTAAAAACATTTTCGTGTTTATGCACACTGATCTGCTTTGAATGCTGCCCCCCCCCCTCATTTCTATTAGGAGTACTCTCTCTTTGCAGATAGTGAAAGGTAGTTAACGCAGGCCTTTGCCCCCGTTGTAATACGTCGTGCCTGCTTCTCTCTCCATTTGATTGATTGTTATCCAAGCATTTACTGTTTTAGAATTGGTTCTCTTTGGTTCATTCTCTATTTACAAACAAACACAGAGTCGCAATACTCTGTTTAGTCTTTGCAGATAACGAAAAATCGTGTAAAAAAAACAAAAGGAATCGAGCAAAATCAGTAGGCCACTAATGGGATCTCTTTTTGACCTCGCTAAAATAGAAACATTAAGAACAACCCCTCATGACAAATACGAAACTAGTGAGATGAACTGATCTCCACACCATGATGGCTGCAATACAGCTCGGCTCCGCCACCCACCCCGCCCAAAATAACGATAAAGAGCGGCTGCCATGATTGCTCGCGGAATGGCCACGACGGAGCTACGAAATGGTGGTGCTCTCATGCTAACGCCAGCTTCAGTCTGAAACATCCAGAAACACTGTAGACTACCAATTCGATCAGTTCCGGTAGCGCCCCAATGTAACCCGGTAGAGAAGAACTAGCCCTCCCCTCTTTGACTGATGGTTCTTGTTGCCTATCCCTTCTGTTGTCATTTAACAGAACTATTTAGCCTGCTGAAAGGGGTTGTGTTCCGACCGCTGGTTGGTGGAGACATTTTGACTATATTCTGGACCTGCGTTGTCGCGTAATGCGTCATATGACGCGCCGCGTTAGCGCATCCGAAAGTCATCCGGGGCGCAACGCGCAGCGCGTAACGTAAGCATAACAGGTCATGTGACTTGTTAATAAAACTTTTCATTGGTTCATTTTACTTTTCTTATTCTAATGATGAAAGGCTTGGTCATATGACCTAAAAATTACGCTTTTTATTACTTCCGAACATTATTTTTTCTTAAATATATGTTATAATGTTCCAGGCTAATGTACTTTCCCGGAAAATTTACAACTGTCCTGCAAGTAAAATATATTCTTTTTTCGAGAAAAAGGGCGTTTCTTCGTCCCATGACGGAGCCGTTGAGCAAAAGAGGGTCGACCTGCTGTCTTAGTCGCCGATACGCCTGAATATGAGATTCTTATCGATCACTTTATGTTGCAGGAGTAGAAAACACAACAGCCCTTGACCATTTATCTTTACTGCGTTCCTGCGTATTATACCTTTTACCCTTCATGTAATTGGTCTGCTTTATTTCACTTGCCTTTTAATGATTCTAAAACAGTGACTATTATTAAAAACTTTACCAATGTATATACTACTACCATGTTTTCTTTTAAAAACCTTTATTGTGAAAATTTCATTATACAAATACGAGCCTATAACCACGTGGGCCGGCCACAGAGCAAACTGTAATCGTATATGATGAGTAGACATTTACACTGTAGAAGAACGTAACGGGCGGGCCATTAGGTTGCAAGAACTAAGGTGTCTAACAGTTGCGGAATCGGTGGACGTACATTTTATAATTAAAATACGACAGGGCCAGTTACAATAAAATTATCTAGATATACATTTGCGGGCAAGTACCATGCGTGACGTTAATTCGAACTTTCAATAGTACAGTAATCAATAACACATCAGAACTTAATATCAATAGGGATGTCGAAATACTCAATCAATTCTCGTCCCCGCCCGCCATGTGCTTCAAAACTGCATACGTATCTCGTGATTTCAAGGTTCTGCAACCAGTACACAACAAGGAGTTACGAGTCCCATTTATTCCGGCACCATTTTGGGCGAGGACGGGCAGGTCCAGGATATAGTCAAAATGTCTCTACCAACCATCGACTATGATGATGTTCATATGCTGTATTTATAGAGTAACACTCATCTGTCCACATGAAATTAATTTGCCACAATCTAAACATGTCATTTTAATCTTTCCAAAGTTCTTCTAAATATTTGGGACCGTTTCCCTTGCCTCTGATGCTCTCAGTGCCACTTCTTTGATGAATGTACTGGCAGGTCGGGGGTTCTCCTCCAAATCTCTCTTTTATGCAGCACTATAATTAATTGGTGCCACCTCTCCATATGACGATGCATGGTATAGTTACCATAACTATATTTTTTTTCGGTTCCTCTGGAGAGTACATCGTGGCAGATGAAGCGTATTACGTACCGGGCATTAACCTTTTTTTGCATGTAGAGGAAAGGAAAAAAAATCGAGCGTCCGAGTTCTAAGGTGTCCCAGGGCCATTTTAGTGGACCAGGCCCAAATCCAAAGAACAGGCCGCCATTTTGAGAGTCCTGTTGCAGCCGCCTGTCGCTGTAGCATCAAGAGCGGCCAAAACTCAGCTAAATGGCAACTGAAACGGTAAAGGGGCGCCCCACTACAGCAGACGAGCCTCCACCTAGGAAGGCCCGTTCACGACGCCTCCCCCCCCCCTTCGGGCACCCCACGCCGTTATTCGGAGCAGTATTGTAGGATGGCCACACCAGTGCAGCAACTTGCTAGACACCACCTCGGTGCCAACCGAATCTCAGCGCCTTGTGGTGTCTTCTATTCAGAAAACATTGTTGTGCTGCCTTCGACCTATTCGCCGCAAGTGCGCACGCAACTCAGCTGCATAGCTTGCTAGACACCACCTTGGTGCTAACCGAATCTCAGCGCCTTGTTGTGTCTTCTATTCCAAAAATATTGTTGCGCTGCCTTTGGCCCCATTCGCACATCGGTCCGCTACTGCCGCCATCTCACAGGCCAACGGGGCGCCCCACGCCGACTTTCAGCATTGTAGGATGGCCACACCAGTGCACCTTACTAGACACCACCTCGGTGCCATCCGAATCTTGGCATCTCAGCGCCTTGTGGTGTCTTCTATTCAGAAAATATTGTTGCGCTGCCTTTGGCCCCATTCGCACATCGGTCCGCTACTGACGCCATCTCACAGGCTAATGGAGCGCCCCACGCCGAGTTTCAGCATTGTAGGATGGCCACACCAGTACAGCAACTTGCTAGACATCACCTCGGTGCCATCCGGATCTTGGCATCTCAGCGCCTTGTGGTGTCTTCTAGTCAGAAAATATTGTTGCGCTGCCTTTGGCCCCATTCGCACATCGGTCCGCTACTGACACCATCTCACAGGCCAACAGGGCGCCCCACGCCGACTTTTACCATTGTAGGATGGCTACACCAGTGCCACAACTTGCTAGACACCACCTCGGTGCCATCCGGATCTTGGCATCTCAGCGCCTTGTGGTGTCTTCTATTCCGAAAATATTGTTGTGCTGCCTTCGGCCTATTCGCACATCGGTCCGCTACTGACGCCATCTCACAGGCCAACAGGGCGCCCCACGCCGACTTTCAGCATTGTAGGATGGCCACACCAGTGCACCTTACTAGACACCACCTCGGTGCCATCCGGATCTTGGCGCGTAGTGAAGCTGCAGCAGCTGCAAATAAGCTTCAGACAGTGTTACAACCGCTGCTCAGAACTCTCAACTATGACACCACCTCGGTGCCATCCGGATCTTGGCGCGTTGCGCTGCCTTTGGCCCCATTCGCACATCGGTCCGCTACTGACGCCATCTCACAGGCCAACGGGGCGCCCCACGCCGACTTTCAACATTGTAGGATGGCCACACCAGTGCGGCAACTTACTAGACACCACCTCGGTGCCAACCGGATCTTGGCGCGTTGTGCTGCCTTCGGCCTATTCGCACATCGGTCCGCTACTGACGCGAACTCACAGGCCAACGGGGCGCCCCACGCCGACTTTCAGCATTGTAGGAAGGCCACACCAGTGCTGCAACTTGCTGGACACCACCTCGGTGCCATCCGGATCTTGGCGCGTTGTGCTGCCTTCGGCCTATTCGCACATCGGTCCGCTACTGACGCCGCCTCACGTGCAAACGTATTTTCTCCGCATTTTATACCCTATGCCGCATAACAGGTCATGTGACTTGTTTATAAAACTTTTCATTGGTTCATTTTACTTTTGGTTTCCTAATGATGGAAGGCTTGATCATATGACCTAAAAATAACACTTTTCATTGGATGAAAACTTTTTTTTTCCCCAAACGATGAAAGCCCCACCTTGTTTCTGGATGTTTCAGACTGAAGCTGGCGTCAGCATGAGAGCACCACCATCTCGTGGCTCCGTCGTGGTCATTCCGCGAGCAATCATGGCAGCCGCTCCCCACCAGAAGCCTGCAGGAGTCGGGGGCCCCCAAAACTTTTGTTGAATCCTCAAGGCGGAGGGGACGCTTTCGAGAATGGGGTCCAAGACCTAGCAGACAGTCGTCCGATTTCCAAGGTGTCCCAGGGCCATTTCAGTGGACCAGGCCCAAAAAGAAAAGAGCCTGCCGCCATTTTGAGAGTCCTGTGGCAGCCGCCTATCGCTGCACCGCAAGAGTGGGCGCAACTCAGCTGAATTGCGGCTTTTGACACAGTGGACCAAAAGCGGACGGAATGGCAACTGAAACGGTAAAGGGGCGCCCCACTACAACAGACGAGACTCCACCTGGAGAGGCCCGTTCACGCCGCCTCCTTCCCCCCCCCGGGGCGCCCCACGCCGTTATTCGGAGCAGCATTGTAGGATACCAAAACCAGTGCGGCAACTTACTGGACATCACCTTGGTGCCATCGTTCTGCTGCCTTGGAACTATTCGCACAACAGTTTGCTACTGATGACCCACCCCCCGCGACGCCCCACGCCGGATGCCGAAATCAGTGCGGCACCCAGGCAACATCACCTGGGTGCCGTCCAGAAATCTGGACGTTGTGCTGCGTTGGGACTATTCGCACAGCCGACCGCTACTTCGTTGTTTTTCCCTAAAAATGTTTATATGTTTTTACTGTTTTTGTTTTGTTGTATATATTTATAAGTTATTAAAGTTTTATAATCTTACTACTTTGTTGGAGTGCTATATATTTTTAATGTGACACATAATTGTAAAAACTTTGATGTACAAAGAGTCATCCCTGGAATCTTCCGCTTCAGGCTCGGTCCCCTCCCCAATCGCAATACAGGATGGTTTTCAGATAGTAGAAACGCGTGTGCTGTGACGGATCTCATCGAGTGTGGGCCTTGATCTACTATAACTCCTTTGAAGAGGGGTGATTCTTTACAGCTGGGGCCATAAACTACATCTGCAGGGCTAGCTGATAGCCTAGGACCGGCCTGGACAATCGGACACAGAGGAAAAGGAGTGTCAGAGGGTGCGGTAGTGAATAGGGCGAAAGGGAGGTGTCGGGCGGGCACAGGGTGTGATTCTCAGGGAAGAGCAGCGCAGATGGGGGGAGGTTTATTACCCATGCATAAGACAGAGAGCGGGGGTGACCAGTGCCTGGGGGAGATGCTTGCGAGGGTGGGGAGCCATGCTAAGGATCGACAGCGTGCAGAGAGTGGGTCTGGTCAAGGCATCTAAAATGACTGCCGTGCACGACAAAAGTGTGGCATTTGAAAAAAGGCAAGATGGCGCAGACAATGTTTTTCAACACTTCCTGATTTCCTTCGAATCGAACGTTAACAGACGTTGGGGCATATTACCAAAGTTAAGCGATATTTATCCCTAACGATGCTTAGCAACGAATTTTTTACCGCTAAGCATCGTCAGAAATTATCGCAGATAAACCTTGCTATTATCAAGGTTTATCGCAAATGCCATAAAAAACGACCGCAATGCATTAATATCGCTGAAAACTCAGCGATATTCATGCATTACCGAGCTAATGCTCTTAGCCATGTTATCCACCTCCCATTGGATAACATGGCTAAGAACTGCTCAGGGCAGGTGGTAGCTTTTGGAGATATTCGCGCTTAGCGCGAATATCTCCAAAAGTTGGTAATAGGAGATAGCGATGTTAGCGACTGTTTCAAGTCGCTAACATCTTGGCATGCCCACTTTGCATGTCATTAGTGATAAATATCACTGACATGCAAAGTGGGGCCCAAGATGGTCGCTATCTCCTACTAGCGGTCGCTAACTGGTGTTAGCAACAGCTAGGTAATACAGAGATAATTTTATCTCCGCGAAGCGGAGCGCTGTCTTGTCTCTCGATCCTACCGAGAGACAAGATGGCGGCCGCTACGGACTGTTTGGAATGTTTACAGACGCCGGAGAACCAATCAGCATCGCAAAGCTCCGTTACGCGAAAAGTACGCGAAGCGGAGCGCTGTTACAGATATATATCTTTTTTTGAACGTTAATTTCTCAAAATCCACTGGAGCACATATATTGAGACCTAGCAAAGGCACATCGAGCTACCAGTCCCTACAATTTTGCCAAGTTTCGTGCAAATCCATTCAGCCGTTCGATTATTATTATTTTATTTTTTTTTGCCCCGCGGGCCCTTTTAAAACCTCCACATCAAACCTAGAGGGTCAGGGAGGATCTACTATGCCCCCTTATGGTCATTTGCCCCTTCGCTTTGGCCTCCTCTTGTCTCTCGATCCTACCGAGAGACAAGATGGCGGCCGCTACGGACTGTTTGGAATGTTTACAGACGCCGGAGAACCAATCAGCTTCGCTTCACAAAGCTCCGTAACGCGTAAAGTCCGCGAACCGGAGCGCTGCCTGGTCCGCTGTTACAGATATATATCTTTTTTTGAACGTTAATTTCTCAAAATCCACTGGAGCACATATATTGAGACCTAGCAAAGGCACATCGGGCTACCAGTCCCTACAATTTTGCCAAGTTTCGTGCAAATCCATTCAGCCGTTCGGGCTAAAAGTGAGGCCAACCGCCCTATGGAAAACTCAATGTTAAAAACACGTTTTGGGACCCCCCTTTTTTCTCGGCCCCCCTTGACGAACCCCCCCAAATTTTCAGGGGCTGCTCAGAAACAAAATGTTCCATTTTCCTGAAAATTTCAGCCAATTCCGTCCACAAACGCCAAAGTTATTAGACATAGAATTTTCAAAAATCCCATAGAGAAAAAATCCTAACTATATATACCTACTGGCGACCGCCAGTAGGTAATATATATATATATATATATATATATATATATATATATATATATATATATATATATATATATATAGCAGACGATGATGGGTTCTTCCGAGATCCATCCCATTGTCAGTTGGCGCAAAACCGGCAGAAACCCAAGCTGGTCGAAATTGATTCCAGTTCAATTGTAAAAGTAATTTGCGCACTCAGAGTAAGGTTGAACAATCAGCATTTAGTCCATGATACCGCTACGCGTTTCGCCATCCGGCGGTGGCTTGATCAGACGATACATTCGCGTTCTCACGGACGTGCATAACTATACATTGTAAAGTAAACATAGAAGAGGCACTGCTCATCAGCCTGCTCGGTCATGTAAACATGGTCACCATTTTGGAATGGCTAAAATGTAGCCTTCTGTTGTGATAAGTCTATGTTGTGGATACATTGAATCCATTGCATACATATTTGTGACTTACTCCACATGTTTATATTACAGTCATATAAACAGAGTCATAATCCAATTAACATTTCGATTGATAAAAAATCATAACAATATATAATCGCGTTGCTCGTGTGCCTACAGAAAATAAGGTGGTTAAACAAGGGATTAATTTCCAAGTATAATCGGTCTAGTGACTTATCTCCTTATTTCTCTGCTACCATACTGGCGGACTAGTGCCCGTACTGTGTTCTATGGCCATGCTTCACCCAGCAGTAACAAGTGTGATCGCCAAGTGGCCTATCAGGCAGATACCTCTACCTCAATTCACTAACAAAGATCAGAAGTGTAACACTGTGCAAAAATTTAGACAAAAATTTGTCTTAAATTCATTAATCCTATCTATAAAAAGTGCAATTGTCTTATCTTATCCTGTAGATGTTTCAATCATTTGAAGAAAAGGGTAGGGAAGCGTGCATATTCAAAAGTGAGAGTGAAATGGTCCCTTCCTTTCCTCCTGTAAAGGAAAAACAGAAAAAACATACATTAAAATCTTCAGTTAAAAACCAGATGCCTGCTTCATTTCGTTCAAACAACACATCTATATATCAATCACAGCATTAATTACATATATATATATATATATATATATATATATATATATATATATATATATATATACATCCATATCCATACTAATATTATAAAGCGAGAGCCCAAACATTTGAGGCGGGTAATCTCAGTAACCACAGCACCAATCACAACACCCAATACAGCTTTGGAAAGGGCAGTTGCAGCAGAAGGACATAGGCTATGCAGACGGCCACCATATATATTTAAAAGGTAAAAGACCCGTGCCAGCAAAGTAGTCCCTTGTGGGCGTGTCTGCGTTCTACTGTGGGCGTGTGCTGTGGGCATGACAAAAGCTGGGGGCGTGTGGTACGTTCCGCCCTTCATGCCATGTGAGTCGTAATTGCGCCGCATCAAGGGGCACGCTGGGGGCTTGACACGCTGGGGCCATGACAAACGCTGTGGGCGTGTGTCCGCGCTTTGGGCGTGTTTCCACCGTTCATGCCATGTGAAGCGCCAATTATGCAATTGTGCCGCATCAAGGGGCACGCTGGGGACGTGACAAACGCTGGGGGCGTGTGCTACGTTCCTCACTTCATGCCATCTGGGTCGTACATTAATCAGATCGTCTGCTGTGGCCGTGTGCTGGGGGCGTCACAAAGGCTCTCACCTCGAAACGTGGTAAGTAACCATTCGCAAGACTCCCTTGGGGGACTGCCCGTTGTCTCACGCCTACTGGGGGTGCCGAATGCAGTGTGCCTTGGCCTGGGTGCGTCTGAAAGGGCCGAACGCAGTGTGTGGCTTGGCCTGGGTGCATCGAAAAAGCACTCGGGCCGAAGAGCTTCGGTGTGGGTCATAAAAAAATAAGAACAGCGGGAAACAATCTTTCAAGACTCACACAATTCTAATTGTTAGACGGTCGCCGCTGGCCCTCAAGCGGGGGCACGTGCGACTGAGCGTGTCTGCGGGGACAATTACTGCAGCCTCTCATGCGCGCTGGTACTGAACTATCATATTAAAACAAATTACACAAGCCTGCTAACATTAGCCAGGGCTGTAGCCGGGCTCAGGCGGCGGATCACTACACTAATTACATGCGCCTGCTAACATGAACCAGGGCTGCAGCTGGGCCTCAAGCGGGGGGACACGCGCCTGCTAACATTAACCAGGGATGCAGCTGGGCCTCAAGTGGGGGAACACGCGAATAACCGTATCTGAATACACACATTACACACATTCTATTTCATACCCGGACAACATCGGGACGGGCTGCTAGTCTTATGTAAATGAAGTGATCCAGTGGAGGCAGATCACACCTCCCCATGTAAGTTAGTCTAGTGCAACAAACATGTGCTGTTGATACAGAGCCCCAAACTCATGTACATTCCAGCTGTCCACGGTCCGCTGTATCAAACTTTTTTTCCGAAGTGGCAATAGTGCATTTTATGGGAGTAGGATTGCCAGGGAGAATACATTGCTAACCATATGCATTGTTAAGCTTGGCCTTAAGGTATGGTAATCTGGCATCTAGGTAGTATAAGTGCCTGGCATAATTGCATTGTGCTACTAGGTAATCTAGTTCGAGATCTGGGACTTCAAGGCCCCCTTTCTTGGATTGGTAATGCAAGGCTATCCTTGGTGATCTGGGACATTCTCCTAGCCCAGATCAATTTAGTCAGGGAGTTTATGAAGGATTTTAAAACACCCTTAACTCGAAAAGTGGACTCAGCACTATTTACAAATTGACTAAAGATAAAACATTTCTGATGCTGACTTAATTTATATGATTCGGAATGTGACTTATAATGCAACAATGTTACACCATCAAGGCGTAGCCTTATGGCCCATTGACTCAGATGTGTGTATGCAGAGGTTTCTATCCAAAACTCCTGGTCCTTAAGCAATCTCCTGGATCTTAGCTGTAATAGATGTTTACCTACAACTGTTACCCCATATAATGGAGGTAAGCTGTGCCAGTGATGGGAAGTATAGTAAAGCATTTATACTGTTGAGAAACGTAAATCCAGAATTAATAAAAACATGTATTTCTTTAATTTCTTTCTGGGTCCTAACCCAGCAAAAACCAAGGAAGTTGTGTTTTCCCTCAGATATGCAATTTATAATGAAGTACAATGCTATTAAGCAAAAGAGTCTGCTGAGCGAATCAGAGAAATTAATAGGAAACATCTGTAAGCCTCTTGTAAAGTAATAGACACCGGCATGCACGCTCTAACTAAAAGAGTGTAAATAATATAATGACTTCCGGCCTTAAAGCGTTGAAGCAAGATTTCAGTTTCTTCCAACATGGACAGGGTCAGTCACAAGCAATCGTTCAATTAAACTGGGTATTCAAACCCTCAAGACTGCAAAAGTGCCTTGGCAATTCCTACATGACAGTGAAGTTCTCAATATTTATAGCTTGGTTTCTACTAAATCAGCTACATATACATTATTAAGTTTGGAGCAGACAGAATAGACAGAAAAAGCTCATTTTCAGTAGTGGAAAATGTACCTATAGCATGGCTTTAGCATTGAGTAATTTCCTTTCAATTACAACCTTCCATTTTAGTAATGTTAAAAGTATGAACCTACACATCCGTGGATTAATATGAAAAAAACTCACAAGATCATGCAGCTTTCATGAGCGTATTTGATTGCTGACACAGTCTAGGCCATTTCCTCCTTTGAGAATCAACTACTTTGCGGGGCGTTTGCAATCCATTAAGGTCAGTAATTGATTGCTTCCTTTCTATGGCACCTGTTTCATATAATCCCACCCCACCATGCATGACTTAATAAAGGTTCCTCTTCTATGTCAACAAACAAAACTTGTTGTGATATGACTTAAGATCTGTCGTGCCTGATGCTCTGCGGGCTGTGGCGGAAGACTACAAAAAGAGCCGAATCCCAAAACTGAATGCTTTGTGTTCTAGCTTTTTGGGATTTGGTTCTTCACTTCCGGGTCGCTTTACCTGCTCACATCCGGCTCCTTCGTCGATATGACCAGGTACTACCTAGATCCCCTACTCCCCTGTCAATATTAAGATAATAACAGGAGAAAGATCTTTGGATTAGGGGGTCGTAAAAACCCCAGCCGGATTTATTTACATAATAATTTAAAACAAAAAGTAATATACAATATTTACACAATACGCAGAAAACCATTACATTACATTGATTACATTAATAGGTGCAGATGTCAGATGGCTAACCTTTACATATCTCTAATACAAAGGTATTCCTATCCCAATCTAAACATTCCATAACCAATAATCATAGTAGCAACATTTTATTTTCTGTGTGTCCCTATTGTGAGCCTACGGCAAGGTGAGTAACTGGCTCCAGATCCGTATCAAATTATGCCCTTATGCCCGCCCTCTAACCAGAATGAGCATGCGCAGAGAGCCCGTTCACCGTGAGGGTACTTCCCTCCAGGTCACTCCCGTATGCCCTGTAGATTATCTCCATAATGGGGCCCTTGCAGTTATGCGCTGTTTATTTGCGCCTTTGTGCACATGGGGGGTGGCCAAGCAGGCTACCGGAAAGCGTAACTCGCCCTCCCCCGCACCTATCCAGCCAACCGGCTGCACCTGCCCCTGGAGTTCCATGAGAGACCACTTGTCCCTCCCCCTTGGGCCACCCCATTCCAGAATGCCGTCGCCCTTTAAGGACCTTCAATTTACTGCTCACCAATCATGACCTTACTGCCACAGGCCTGCATAGTTGCCCGACTATCAGCCCCCCCCCAAAAGCTCACTGAAAGGTCATGCCCTGTCCCTATCCACAAATAACTAGGCCAAAGTCATGCCCTGTCCCTATACACAACTAACTAGGCCAGAAGATACTTCAAGAAGTTTTCATTACCTAATTTGGACAAATGGACGGCGTCTTTTTAGGAAGCATTACTACCCCCCCCAAAATGCACCAATAGGCTATAGTCTGCAGGTGTAAAGCCCTAGAGAGCCTCACCAGTTTGTTACTAGTTATTTTATCGAGTGGCTCAATGCTGTTACAGACTCACTTCCCCTCTGTTGGAAACTCCGGAATCTCTGCGCCAGGGTGTACCCCGGGCATAGACGTGTCGACCCACCCACTTCAGTGATTAGTGTTTCGACCAGCCCCCTTCTACCCATGCGTACCCAGTCATTCCCCACCCCAAGTGCAGGATAGTAATGCTAGGGCTGGCTGACTCAGAGGAAATTGACATACCATCTTGGAGCCACTAAATGGGCTCAATTGATGGCATCATGATGCGCCCTATAGACCCGTCGCCCCAGACAATGATACTCATTGCGGGTGCAACTGCACCAGTGGAATGCTACCCAGGGAGTGCCCCACAGACCCAAGATCTCCCATAAGCATATCATGGAATCCTTGAACGACCTATACCTGACCACTATGTTCTGGGTCGGTCTGGTTAAGCCTATCCCCCTACTACGGAGCATCCTAACACCGCGCAGTGTCCGCTACGATGTCACCTGCGAGCACAGGTGCCGTAATGGCAGAATACCATTTCCCAAAAAGGGATGTTGAGGTGTTGCATCCTCCCGTTACCCCTGGGTTTGGTCAAGCTGGAAAGGCATACACCTGTAAGGCAAAGTACTGCTCAATTACCACGGCTGGCAACAACAAATGGTCAACACACCTATACACAAACAATATAGTGCATGGGCCGCACCGTCTCACCCATGCATGCTGGCACCTCTTGAGCTCTTGAACTGATCGCCCATCACACTTCATGTTGTTGCTTGCCACTCACGTTCCGGATCTACCGGTCCCTTTGGCTGTCCACATTTTGCAGTCATTGTGGTGTGGAGCACTTCCCAGGTATCAGTCATGGATCCAGCCATACATAAATGAAAATCAAATATAAATGATTAGTGCTGTTTGCTTTTAGATGAAAGATACAGTTCACATGCCAGCCCTTCTTCGTGAGACTGTACCCCCCTTTTTCATCCACACCCCCAGTCTAGGGTGCATAGGCACTGTTGTGACACACACAGACGTCTAATGTGCTGGCAAACAGATGCATCGATACTGCGTGATATTACACCTGTAACCATTGCAAAATTGTACGCGCCCAATGGTTCACAGGTACTGTCCGACAGCATAGACCTCCAAATGCACCAAATGTGCACAAGCCCCAAGGGGAATAGGTACAGTGCGACAACACAGGAATAGGCAGCTTAAGTGTACAGGCCCAAGGACGTCAGTAAAGTGTTGACCCCCACGGACATCTCACAGTATAAGTGTTGAGGCACAAGGGTGCAGAGATACCATGTGACAAACCACATGCATATACTGCTTCATTGTACAAGCACCGGGGTGCAACGGTACCATGTGAAGCCACACGGACATCCAATGCACAAGTGCACAAGCACTTGGATGCAGAGGTACTGTGTGACACAATACATTATTGCGCATACATGTATGAGCACGAGGGTGTATAGATACCGTGTGTCAAACCACCTGTATACAATGCGTGCGTGTATAAGTGGGCCGGTGCAGAGACACTGCCTGACATAACGCACTTCTAAAACATACGTGTACCTGCAATGGGTGCCTTGATGCTTTTGACACAGAATTCATATGTGCAACCGCACACGCTTGCAGAGGTACCCTTGAAGGTGTGACAACAAGGCCTGAATGTACTGCTTTGACATCATAAGTGTTGATAATGTACTTGAGTGACCTCACCGAGGCCAGTGCCTCACGGGACTGACCACAAAACCTTGTAATAAATTGCTGTAACATGCTAAGCGTATCTCCCTCAGTAAGTAATGCCACCAAATGTGGAATGAGAATTCGAGCGAGCAAGTTCGGCTGTCATATATCTTTTAGCAAGCGAAGGGATGTTCGCTTCACCAAGGTTAGTTCATGGAGGAACCATAAGAGTAACCAGTAATATGCTGAATATATAGCTTGTGTTTCTTGTGAACTGGTCCTAACTCAATTTGACAGTGAAAGGTACTTGCCCTAACATTTCATTGTGGGAGCCTAGCATAGCATCAGTGTTATTACGTAAAGATCATTGAAATCCGACATTCAATGAGAGCGCCTAGCATAGCACCGATTGTACTACCATCAAACTTTCAACTGAGAGCGCTTAGCATAGCATCAGTTGTATTACATGAGGAACATTAGGCTTACAGCGAGGGTGCCTAGCATTGCACCAGTTGAATACATGTGGACCTCTTCACATATTTCCGCAAGAGATCAAATGATTTTCCCAGCATCACCTGTGTCAATGTCATTGATATGACCTGATAAATTAAGCCTTTGAAAGGGAAGGACAAGTACCATCTCCGATCTTGGACCCTTATGAGAAGTGTTGCAAACACAGCAAAATGCACCCTGGCTAACCCCTTGTGTCTGACTAGAGGGGAATGCAATCAATCATTTTTGTTACAGAACAGTCTTACAGTTAACAGCATACCATGTACCCGGCCCCCCAGAAGGTGTACTCCACATGTGCAAGTTACCTGCTAATTAAAGAATTGACCTGAAGTATACAGTGGAATGTAATAGCGCATTCATGGTTACTTTTAAGGAAGGTACGGGGTGTAGAGTGGAGTGTAATAGCGCATTCATGTTTACTTAAAGGATGCTGAAGCCATGGCACAAAATGCACCTTCCTTGCCAAGCCGGTGCTAATGGCATTGCCAAATCTTGTTTAAACGTAAATGCGTCTAGACACCCCCAGTATTTCCTAACGCTTGGTCCCCATCAAGGCAGAAGCCACACATGATGGGTTACCTCGTGTGTGCCCTTTCATTGCACCTATTAAAGTGCCAACCCACCATCATGTGCATGGGGAGGAGGCCCTCCCCGTGTAACCATTATATTTTCCTCAGGTCTACACATATGATGAAATCGTCATACTCATTAAGCACGCCCAGTTTGAAAAAAATGACACTAAGTGTAGTATATACATATTATATACATATTGCACATACAGACCATAAACATGGGGTTATGTATACATGTATCGTGTGCCCAAGCACATACCCAGACTACAAACCCGGTACTGTGTGCTTCCTTTTGTCCCCAGTGTATCACATACAGAGTATGTAATTTGGCATGGTGCCTGGTGAACCCACGGACTATGTATGTTCTTGTATCCTCACTGCACATTACAGACTATACCAATGGTAGTATGTGCATTATGTCCTGAATTAACCTGTACAAATAAAATACAGTATTATGTAGTTCCTCACATTTTTGCTTGCGCATATTCAGACTGTAAACATGCCACTCTGTTATCACATGGACCTACTGAACACACACGCAAACTGTAAACATGGCAGTGATTGCCTTGAGTGTTTAGTGCATATGCCATATGCTTAGTGCACCCACAGACGTACCAGAAACATGACGTTATCTAGTGCAGACAACTTTATCCTGTACTTAGTACACACATACATAAATCACTATAACAATGATTTATGTTTCTCTTGTGGTTAAAAGATACATGGACAATTGTCAGCTTTACCCATGATTATCAGGTGCTTTGTGCACACACACAGACACTAAACAGTGTGTTACGGGTGCTGTCAGACTGCCTGTGCCCCTTGTTCCAGCTCCTCTGATCCCAACGGTATCGCAAGTTAGCTCAGTGGGTGCATGCACCATTTGTAGAGATGTTCAGAAACGTGAAGGTCACGGATTTGAACTGCGGGGGGTCCACCCAGCCTTCTAAGGTGAAGCCACAAGCAACATTGCTCTGGGTAAGGTTTCAACACCCTGCTAACCATTCCTAGAATGTGATAAGTTGTAAAGTGCACTAGAAGCGTGCATTGTTTTTAACACCCAGCTCAAATGTACTACAACCTGAGTACTACTGAATTCATTCATGAAAGAGCGATAGCAGACCCACTTAGAACCATGCCACCGCTATTGGCTGGAGTGTAAGGATGCTGTCAAGGGCTACCTCATTAACAAATATGAGCTACACTGACTCCCCTGAATATTGCAGCCTAGACTTGTAGATTTTTAACACACAGGAATGTGCAGTTTGTGGCACACTATTGTGTTTTCTTGCGACACATGTGTGGCTTTTTATCGGCCATCATGAGTTTTTCATATTTAGTTGTGGTCCCATTATAAAACAATGGTATTATGTCACAAATACTCCGCCATGGTCCCAGTCAATTCTGTCTTTATAGGTAAAAGCACTTTGTGTGTTGAAAATGTAATGCGTCTTTAGTCACATAAGTGCTGAAGCGATCGTGATTGTGAGCTCCCACATAGTCCACACCTGACAAAAAGGACCATACTTTTTCCATGTTACGGGCTTCACGAAATACAGCACCCTCTGCTCGTAATCAGGGCCAAGCATTTAAGGGAATTTAATAAACTCCAGACTTCAGAGTATATTGAATTTGACATACTTCTCAGGAAAGAATATTACTGCGTTGAAACACAGTGCCTGATGCAAGTATAGAACATGGCTGACCCGAGAGAGGCGCTTGCCCCCCGTCCCCCCCCCCCTGGATTCAGGCCCGGTTCTAGAGGATGGGGCCCTACCTGGGTCGATTTTCCTACCTGAAATGTTACTACAGTGCCGAGTGTGACTCTCAGCAGGTCACAGAGTGAGGCCGTCTATTGTCATGGGCAGAATGACAATGGGCCAGCAGAGGAGGCACAGCATGGAGCATCTCCGCCCATCCATGGCCTCAGGAGGTGAGCAGCACAATTAGCAAGTCTTTAGTCTCTCACAGCAGGCCACAACAATCAGATAAAAAGCTACGGGCTCTGGTGGGGGTGTTTAGGGAGCGGGGTTAGTGCAAACATTCTTAGTTTAAAAACTGTGAAGTGACAGACCGGATTGAAATTGAAACTTTATTATGAAATTCCATCCGTTTGTGCAATGGGGAGAATGCTGTATATAGCTAACAGTGAAAACTCTGCAAAAAACACCAAGGACTGAAATAACTACATTTAAAGAACAATATGACTAAAAATGGAAAAAAAATGAACATTCGATTTTGACAATGTTGTAGTGAAAAATGACATTTCTCCTCCATGTTGTGGCCAATGGAGACGTAAGAGCAGAGGAGAGATAAAGAGAGAGACAGAGCCAAAAGGAAAAATAAGAGACGTAGTGGGGAGTAGAGACAAATGGAAAGGGGAGAGGAAAGAGGGAGAAATGATTGACGAGAAAAGATAGGAAAAGGGGCGAGAGGGGGGGGGAATAATTATAGATAAACACAATGAGGGAAGGAGACGGAGGGAGACAGCGGGCGACAGACAGAGGGAGACAGACAGAGGGAAGGGGGCGACAGAGGGAGGGAGACAGATAGAGGGAGATACAGAGTGGGATACAGACAGAGACAGACAGAGAGAGAGGGAAAACGAGGGAGACAGAGAGAGAGGGAGACAGAAAGAGGGAGACAGAGGGAGACCGAGAGAGAGGGAGACAGAGGGAGGGAGACAGGGAGGGAGCCAGGGAGGGAGACAGAGGGAGGGAGACAGAGGGAGAGAGACAGAGGAAGGGAGACTGTGGAAGGGAGACCGAGGGAAGGAGACCAAAGGAGGGAGACAGAGACAGACAGAGGGAGACAGAGAGAGTGGGGGAGACAGAGGAAGAGAGAGAGAGAGAGAGGGTGGGAGACAGAAGGAGGAAGACAGAGGGCGACAGACAGAGGTAGAGGGGTGACAGAGGGAGGAAGACAGATAGAGGGAGACAGACAGAGG
Source organism: Lissotriton helveticus (assembly GCF_964261635.1). Taxonomy (NCBI): domain Eukaryota; kingdom Metazoa; phylum Chordata; class Amphibia; order Caudata; family Salamandridae; genus Lissotriton; species Lissotriton helveticus. Next base: position 1,713,895,429 of record NC_136059.1, read on the forward strand.
GAAGGGAGACAGAGTGAGAGGGAAAGACAGAGACAGAGAGAGAGGGAGTCAGAGAGAGAGGGAGACAGAGGGAGAGGGAGGCAGCGGGAGGGAGGCAGAGGGAGGGAGACTGAGGGACAGAGACTGAGGGAGGGAGACAGAGGGAGGGAGACAGAGGGAGGGAGATAGAGGGAGGGAGAGAGGGAGAGGGAGGGAGGGAGGGAGACAGAAAGAGAGAGGGAGAAAGAGAATTGAGTGAGACAGAGGGATACAGAGGGAGACAGAGAGAGAGAGAGCGAAGGAGAGCGAGAGAGAGAGGGAGACAGAGAGGGAGGGAGACAGAGAGGGAGGGAGACAGAGAGAGGGAGGGAGTGAGGGAGACAGAGACAGATAGAGACAGACAGAGACAGAAGGAGGCAGAGACAGGGACAGGGGAAGACACGCAGAGACAGACAGAGAGACGGAGACTGAGACAGAGGGAGGGAAACAGGGACAGATAGAGACAGACAGATAGAGGCCGAGACAGGGACAGACAGATAGGGGCAGAGACTAAGACAGACAGAGAGACATAGAGGGAGACGGAGGGAGAGAGAGAGAGGGAGGGAACAGAGGGTGACAGAGGAAGACAGAGAGGGAGACGGAGAGAGGGAGATAGAGGGAGGGAGAAAGACAGAGGGAGACAGAGGGAGGGAGACAGAGGGATGGAGACAGGCAGAGGGAGACAGACAGAGGATGACAGTCAGAGGAAGACAGTCAGAGGGCGACAGTCAGAGGAAGACAGTCAGAGGGCGACAGACAGAGGGCAACAGACAGAGGGAGGGATACAAAGGGAGGGAGACAAAGGGATGGCGACAAAGGGAGGGAGACAGAGTGAGACAGATAGGGAGACAGAGAGAGAGAGGGAGACAGAGGGAGGGAGACAAAGGGAGGGAGGGAGACAGAGGGAGACAGACAGACAAAGGGCGACAGACAGAGGGAGACAGACAGTGGGAGGAGGGTGACAGAGGGAGGTAGACAGACAGAGGGAGAGAGACAGACAGAGGGAGGGAGAGAGAGGGAGGGAGACAGGGAGAGAGAGCGAGATAGACAGACAGTGAGTGATACAGAGGGAGACAGAGAGAGGGAGGGTGAGAGAGAGATAGAGAGAGAGGGAGGGAGACAGTGAGAGAGACAGGGAGAGAGAGAGGGAGACAGAGAGAGGGAGACAGAGGGACGGAGACAGACAGAGGGCCACAGACAGAGGGAGGAGGGCGACAGAGGGAGGTAGACAGAAAGAGGGAGAGAGACAGACAGAGGGAGGGAGGGAGACAGAGGGAGGGAGACAGAGGGAGAGGGAGGGAGACAGGGAGAGAGAGGGAGGGAGACAGAGAAAGAGCGAGGGAGAGAGAGATAGACAGACAGAGTGAGTGAGGCAGAGGGAGACAGGGAGAGGGAGAGGGAGGGAGACAGAGAGATAGAGAGAGGGAGGGAGACAGAGAGAGAGGGAGGGAGACAGAGAGACAGACAGAGAGAGAGAGAGAGAGAGAGAAAGAAAGATGTGTGTATGCCGGGTCTGGTGGCTAAGTGGACGAAGGCGTCCGCTGCAGGGACCTGTGTTCAACCTCATGGTCATAGTTTTTTTGGTGCTCTAGCCTCTCCCCCCTCCCCCACTGACCACGCCTCCACCGGTGCGGCCCTCGGCCACAAACCACACTTTAAATTTGGCCCCCGAGAGAAAGTTTGTGAGTATCCATGTCCTAGAACCGCATCAACCTGATTTAAAATGTTTTTGGTTTTTTCCGGTCATTTTTAGTTTTTCCCTCTGTTTTATTGTAGTTGCCAGGTCGTCTGCTGTGGCGCCTCACAAGATTTTTCTCTTTCCCCTATGGGTTTCTTTGTTTATTTAAGCTCTTTGTCTTATTAGATTTTTTTTTAATGTATTTAATACTTGTGCTCAATCATGTCGGAGGATGGTGATGAAGTCAAAATGTTGTCCCCCCTGGAAACATTTCTGCGGATGCCCATGCGTCAAGCTTATAATTGGTTGGCTTTCTTAACAGCAACAGGGCCACATTTTGAATCTAGTCCGCTCACAGCCCACTTTTAAAAACAGCCTGCAAAAGAAAACAAGAGGTTAAAAGACCTCCACGGAAGGCTGCCCGATTCCGCTACGTCCAGCGAACCACACCACGCCGCTGGAATCTTCCCAGTTGAGCTCTTAACACGTTCTGAAAAGACAAAACATAAATTAGAAATTACAGCCTCCTAGCGAGGCTGCGTGACTAATGGCAGGCTGAGGGAGCAGCGAGCAAAGAGGCAGACTCTGCCGCTCCCCAGCCTTTTATTCCCCAGATTCAGATTCCAGCCAGGCCAGTTCTAACTGGCCTGGCGTTAGTCCGAGTGAGTGACCCAGAAGTGCTTTCAATCACTTCCGGCTCACACCCTGACTTCAACCAATTAACAGGGGGGCGCGCCTGTCACGTCATCAAAGTGCGCAACAGGCCTGCACCTGTATGGTCATCGGGGCTGGCACGCCCGCCATACCTTTGGCGTGGCCCGGCCTTTCTAGATCCGGGGTCCTTCCCAACTCCTGTGGCGAGATAAAGCATCTTTCTCAGCTCCGTCGCGGCGATATCCTGGCACTCTTCTTGGCTCTGTCGGGGCACCACACTCAGGTTCTGAGTCCGCATCACTGCTCTCAGAAGGGGAGTACCTGCCAGAGCTGTGACGTAGGGAGGGGGAGTGTCTTGTTTGAGAAACTGCATTTACGATCGCACCAATATATGAACAATTCAAGTACACAACCAGGAATGACAACGACAAACCACGACACATGATTGACTTGCTTTATTAAACATAATAGGGGTATAATCTCACACATACCCAAGAGCATGGGCACTGGGTAGAACAGAGCAGGTACATCTGAAGCAGCTCATGAGAGGGGCTATGTGCATCAACAGTCCATGGTACAGAACAGGTACATCAGAGGCAGCATATGAGAGGGGCTATGTGCATCAACAGTCCATGGTAGAGAACAGGTACATCAGAGCCAGCACATGAGAGGGCACAATGCAGTATTAGAACAGCAACAGGGCAGTGTTCATAACAGAGCAGGTACATCAGAGGCAGCAGATGAGAGGGGCTAAGTGCATCAACAGTCCATGGCAAGGCACAGGTTCATCAGAGGATGCATGTGAGAGGGGCTAAGCGCATCAACAGTCCATGGCAGAGAACAGAGCAGGTACATCTGAGGCAGCACATGAGAGGGGCTAAGTGCATCAACAGTCCATGGCACAGGGCAGGTATATCTGAGGCAGCACATGAGAGGGGCTAAGTGTATCAGCAGTCCATGGCAAGGCACAGAACAGGTACATCTGAGGCAGCACATGAGAGGGGCAACGAGCATCAACAGTCCATGGCACAGAGCAGGTATATCTGAGGCAGCACATGAGGGCACAATGCAGCATCCTAACAGCAACAGGGCAGTGTTCACAACAGAGCAGGTACATCTGAGGCAGCACATGAGGGCAAAATTCAGCATCCTAACAGCAACAGGGCAGTGTTCACAACAGAGCAGGTACATCTGAGGCAGCACATGAGAGGGCACAATGCAGTATCAGAACAGCAACAGGGCAGTGTTCATAACAGAGCAAGTACATCTGAGGCAGCACATGAGAGGGGCTAAGTGCATCAACAGTCCATGGCAAGGCACAGGTACGTCAGAGGCAGCACGTGAGAGGTGCTAAGTGCATCAGCAGTCCATGGCAGAGAACAGAGCAGGTACATCAGAGGCAGCACGTGAGAGGGGTTCAGTGCATCAGCAGTCCATGGCACTGAGCAGGTACATCTGAGGCAGCACATGAGAGGGGCACAGAGCATCAACAGTCCATGGCAAGGCACAGGTACATCTGAGGCAGCACATGAGAGGGGCTAAGTGCATCAACAGTCCATGGCAAGGCACAGGTACATCTGAGGCAGCACATGAGAAGAGCTAAGTGCATCAGCAGTCCATGGCAAGGCACAGAACAGGTACATCTGAGGCAGCACATGAGAGGGGCAACGAGCATCAGCAGTCCATGGCACAGAGCAGGTATATCTGAGGCAGCACATGAGGGCACAATGCAGCATCCTAACAGCAACAGGGCAGTGTTCACAACAGAGTAGGTACATCTGAGGCAGCACATGAGGGCACAATGCAGCATCCTAACAGCAACAGGGGAGGTTCACAACAGAGCAGGTACATCTGAGGCAGCACATGAGGGCACAATGCAGCATCCTAACAGCAACAGGGCAGTGTTCACAACAGAGCAGGTACATCTGAGGCAGCAAATGAGAGGGGCTAAGTGCATAAACAGTCCATGGCAAGGCACAGGTACATCAGAGGCAGCATGTGAGAGGGGCTATGTGCATCAACGGTCCATGGTACATAATAGGTACATCAGAGGCAGCACATGAGAGGGGCTATGTGCATCAACAGTCCATGGTACAGAACAGGTACATCAGAGGCAGCACATGAGAGGGCACAATGCAGTATCAGAACAGCAATAGGGCAGTGTTAATAACAGAGCAGGTACATCAGAAGCAGCACATGAGAGGGGCTAAGTGCATCAACAGTCCATGGCAGAGAACAGAGCAGGTACATCAGAGGCAGCACATGAGAGGGGCTAAGTGCATCAACAGTCCATGGCAAGGCACAGTTACATCAGAGGCAGCACGTGAGAGGGGCTAAGTGCATCAACGGTCTCTAACACCCCCCACCACCCTCCCTGTAGACATGGGGGCCTGTGGGGAGTTGTAGTGCTGGTCTCTCATACCCTCCCTGTAGACATGGGTGCCTATTGGGAGTTGTAGTGCTGGTCTCTAACACCCCCCACCCCCACCACCCTCCCTGTAGACATGGGGGCCTTTTGGGAGTTGGAGTGCTGGTCTTTCACACATCCCACTCACCTCTCTCACACACCCCACCCCCCACCACCCTCCCTGTAGACATGGGGGCCTGTGGGGAGTTGTAGTGCTGGTCTCACACACCCCACCCACCTCTCACACACCCCCCACCCCCCACCACCCTCCCTGTAGACATGGAGGCCTCTTGGGAGTTGTGGTGCTGCCTGCTTTGACAACATGCAAGGCTGGGAACGTAGGAGGCAACATTTGTGTTTGGTCATGGTGGGTGCTTTTTAGCCCAGGACTTCACATTTGGGTGACTATGTGGCACACATGCATTGATTGGAGCCAGGGAGATGTGTCTTGGCAGTTGTGCAAGGCAGACCATGGCCGTGTGATAGTGGTCATTGGTTTGTACTTACTAGCCTCTAGTCCCTCTTCGATTCCTTCTAGGCTCTCAGGGTGCAGTATGCCCAGCACCTTCTCCTCCCCACGTGTCAGCTGTAAAGCGCGGTAGACCACCATCACATAAATCACTTTGCCATAGGCAATGGTCATTACAATGCATAGAGCATACATCCTTTATGGCAGATAGGCAATTGTCATAATATGAAATTGATCATACATCACTTCATCATAAGGCAATTGCCATCCCACCGCAGTTAAGATATATATATTGCCCCTATCATAAGAACATCATTACGGTACATACTATATAGCCCTGCAACTGGTACTTTTTATCCTGTCCAAGGCATTAACTGGCTCTTAGTAGAACATCAGGGCATGAAACAAAAATGCACTGGTTAAAACATAGGGAGAGAGTCCCATGCTCCAACACTGGAGCAAGTAATGCTGCAAAGCTTAATAAGGTCCATGAATTACCCCTGTTACCAAACTGGGGTGCAGCAGCCCACAATTACACTGGGGGCTGCTGCTACAAGACAAATTGCATCTGCTGGTGAGGAGCCCTCGCTGGGCCACACATGAAGCTTCTAAAGGGGAAAGGCAGCTGGCCGCTGGACTTGCAGTGCATTCTGCGACCAAAGTCAGGCAGACAGGCCCACGGGGCATTCACTGATCCAGAGCCCTCACAGAGCTCGCAGTCTCACCTTACAGCAGTAGTTGGCAGGCGGGCCAACCTTGGTCCCCTGCCTACAAAACAAGCTCCATGCAGTTGCTTGTGAAGGCACCGTGCAGCCGAAACGCTGAGAAGCTCAGCCCCACTGGCCAATCAGCGGGGGATGAGTGGGTTAGGTTGTAAATGTGCCAGTGCTCCTCCTCGACTTGCTCCTGTCGGAGGACAACACCTACTTGGGGGCCGGCCTATCGGGCGGAGTCTCCATTCCTCCAGTACCCCAGCTGGGGCCTTCCTTGGTGGCTGCCTGCTCTCCGTCACTGGAGAGGTGGGGCGGGCCTCGTATCAGCTGATACCGCACATTCAGCACATTCAACCACACCTCCCAGTGCACCTCCTGCTGGAGCCCTGGTTGCCACGACAATGGGGGGAGATATCTGCACTGGAGATAGCCCGTAGTGTAGCAGGGCAGCCGCAACATCGAGACACTCTTTGCTTAGTGTCTCCTGGAGCCTAAACTGAGGATCCTTCGCACAGTGACTGCCAGGGGAGGGACAGCATTTTCTCGACAACAAGCTTTTCCCTCCGTTCTGCTCCCAACACCAGGACCGGAGCAGCGCTCACATGCTCTGTGATAAAGTACCTCTCAGCAGTGCTCACATGTGCTGTACTAACAACCAATGCGCTCCTCACAAGCTTTCTCCTTTTTTAGCAAAAGAGAAAGGTAAAAGGACAGTCCAGTCCTTTTCTGCTCCAACAGGGGCAGCAACTGCAGGCTGTTCCACCCCACAGCAGGGGCAGCGCTCCTCACACAACTCTGCTGCTTTCCTTCCAGGCAAGTTTCCTTTTAGATCCAGCAAGGATCTTGTCAGGAAGTATTTTATCTCCCTGAGACTTCAAATAAGAGGCCAGCACACACAAGCCCTCGGAGATTCTTCACAAACAGGATACCACAGCAGGGAAAAAAGGGGGAACATCACTTACAACGCAACTTTTACCACGCAGTGCTTTTACATCGTAGCTTTTACAACGCAAACCATTACAACGCATTGCGCTGGGGGGCGCTCTAGGATAGGGAATATATTTAATTTACTATCCAACACCTTCCCTACTATCCACGGGGACTGGAGTTGGAATAGTAAATTAAATAATTCACTATCCAGCGCCCCAAAGCACTATGCGTTGTAACGGTATGCGTTGTAAAACTCGCGTTGTAAAAGCATGCGATGTAAAAGCATGCATTGTAATGTCGTACATCCGGAAAAAAGAGTCAGTCCTTTTCCTACACCACAGACAGAAGCAGCAACATCAGGCCAGCCCACCCCTCACACAGAAAAGGCAGCGCTCATCACACAGTCCTTCTGCACTTCTACTTGGCAGGGTCCCCTGGTTTCTTGAAGTAATCTAAAGTCCTGGGGTTTTAGGTCCAGTACTTATACCACATTTTGCCATTTTTCTCTTTGCTGTAAGAGCCTCTGAACCCAGTCCAAACCAGTACTGCCTTCCCTGGTGCATCATGACCACAGGGGAAAGAGACAGCATTGTGAAAAAGGAGACACAGCCTATTGAGATGCAAGTGAAATCCCACCCACCACTCTAAATGCAGTCCAGGTCTTTTCAGACAATGAATGTGATGGCTGCTTGACCAGGTTTCACACCCCAGTCAACCGACAGCACAATTTCTTACACTCCTGCTACCACTCTTCGTCTTTCAGTGGCAAATATTTAATACAGTTTTAGTAATTTTATATTGGACATTATTTGTTTATGGCATTCCGAAGTAGTGGTTACATGGTTAATCCATGATCTCGGCTAATGTAATGCAAGAACAGCCAAGAGTTATCTTACAGAGTCTAGGTTGTACATCACTGCATATTTTATGCTGGACGAAGTAGCTGGGAGTATGCACAATTTTTCGGACAGGAGCATACATAGGGATCCAACGCACCTTGTTGATAGTGGACAAATACTAATATTGAGATCTGAGAGTCGCTAGCAGGGGGATGCGAGATGGTAGTTTCAGAGCAGTTAAATTGATAGCATTATAGGGTATGTAAAGGTAAAATGGTATTCTCCTGGGAACCAAAGGTGCCCTTTCGATGGCACCAGCAAATCAAGGTCCAGACACAGCCTCCATTGAATGTAAGTCATTGAGCTTGTGGGAATAGGTAGATACCCAGAGGCCCTGGAGCCCCATTGGGTACCAAAGTTGCAGAGAAGTGTCAAAAAGTTGCTAGGGGAGATCAATGTTGAAGATGTTAAAATAGTCCTGGCATATCATGACAAGGTTGTGGGTTTTCCCAACCCAGTAGTTGGTTGTAGAAGTATGAGTACAGAGAGATGGAGGTTGGTACATTTGACCTCTGTATTAAAGTGAGTGACAAATACAAGTTTGCAATTGAAGAGTATCCCCTCATTCATGGGTTTTAATGTGATTGAAGGAGGGCTTAAGAGTAAAGGCAATTCTGCTCCATTTGCCTCAATTGTGTTTGTGTGGACTTAAAAGACTCAAAGGACTGATGAGCTAATGAAGCACAAATGCTTCAATACATCAATCTGTAGAGGAGTCCTCTCATTTAAGGATGGTTACCCTTACCCACCATGCGGTGAAATGCTTTATCATAAGGCTCCTCCTCATACTGGTAACAACTGTCACCAGTATGGGCTACAGCCCTGTAAATCAATCTTTAAAAGAAGGGACTTCTCCACAGATTGGTATACTACAACTTTTTTGCTTCATTAGCTCATCCATCTGTTTGGTCCTCTTGGTTTAACGATAAGTCCTGGAGATGTACCATTCTGGATATTATTTCCCACTTTTTCCTTTAGTGTGAAAACAATTGTTGTAGAATTGCCATCAAATGTTCTGGACAGAACATAGGTCTAGTGTGCTAATTAACCCTGTTGGTGGTAAAAAAGGGCACCATTTTTGGAATGTCTATGTTGTTTGTCTAAATCTGAAGATAGTAGCAGAATGTTACAGCAGTGTTCATTTTTATATTGACAAAAAATATATTTTCTTTTCAGCCACCACAGTCCTATACACATTTAACTGATGATGCAGAATGAAGAAGGGTCACGTTAACGTTAATAAATATTTTTTTAAATGCCTACTGAAGTGTCATTCGCCCAAGAGGACTCATCAAGGTAAAATTGAGGCACAATGTGAAGGGTATTGTTTATGCTTGGGGTTCAATTTGTTGTACTAACAACTTGTACTCTATTTGTGGTAGTAGAGATAGGAAACGCTCTTCTCCCTCAAACTGATTTGCAATGACATATATTAATGGTGTGTGACCACTATTGAGGCTGAAAAATATTGATAGGATACTAACAACTCAAATACTGTGGTATCTAATTGCAAAGTGGTAACTGGCTGTAAGGGACATCTCCCACTTTGAGATTCACATCTGTGCATTGAGGAGGAACAGTTAGTTGTGCTTTCCTAATGTTCCCGCACAAAATGCCATTTTAAAAAACATCTTTTTTGCATTTGAAAATTTAAATTAAAGGGGTGTAAGTTTGGCATTTTCCACATGTGAATGGAGGGACAAGGATCTGCTGGCCCTTGCCAACCTCCACCACTGCATTCTCAAACATTCAGAGTCTTGCCAAAGGCTTCCATTATAAATATATATGGCAAATACAGGTTTGTCAAATTGTTCAAAATATATTTTCTAATCACATTAAGATTTCATTATTATAAAACATGAACTACAAACAGAACTTCTTGTTGAATACTGATGAAATCCTCACCAGGGTCCTCATTACTAGTGTCCCTCAAATTCTGTGGGGCCAGTAATAGTAGTTTCACATGCTTGAAAATCCAGCTACTAAAACCATTTTTGTGTCTGGCAGGGGATTGTGGACACAAGTGAAGCCCGGCACCTGCCTAACTCTTTCCACTTCTCCTGACACTCTCCACACCACATGCCTCCTGTACTGAACAGTCCCTCCCGCCTCTATTTACCACCTCAGCAGGTAGTAAATTGGAACATTTATCCATATAGAATGGAGTATTCCATGCATTTATTGACTTTAAAAAAATAGGTCTGCAAGAATATCTCCTCAATCTGTGGTGATTAACGTATAATTGCAAGGTACTGGCAGAGTGTTTGCACAGTTGTACCAGTATTTACAGAAGAATGGTATGCACCCTGCAAGTACTGTACAACTGGTAACTGGATCCTTGAAGAAATGTCCAAATAGTCAAACTGATTCCCAGTCCAATGAGTCAGGTTGAGCACCAGCAGGACGATCAAAATACCTTAACCTTGCTACATGACTGAGTGTTTAATCGATAAACCTAAACATTTCTTTTATGGATACTTTAAAATGGACCACATAACATACAAAATATGTCAAACATAAGACAACAAGACAATTACACATATATTGCCACCCAATTAACCACACATTTGAGTAAACTGTCCTAGTAGGCTTGCCATGTAGGCAAGGCTTGAAGCATGGTCTGACATTTTGAGTGGGGAGAACATCACTTTTCTCTGGGGCAGTGGGAGGAAGGTTCAATAGAACTTCAGAACACTGCTTCTCAGGACCCCAGCTCAGAGGTTCAAAGTCCCCAGAAAACTTCTCAAATAATTCTTATAAAGCGGGTACCTATTGGCTATGACCCCAAATGCAGCTGTTGGTTACTCCTGAAACTCCTGAGACACACATAGGTACCTTACAACCCATTTATCAGGTTTGGATATGGAATTAAAAGGGCCAGTCCTGAACTGGGCAAGGGGGGAATTAATGGGGGCCACAGTTATTGTTCAGCAGCACTTCTTCTACTACCCAAATCAGAGTATGGTAATGGGCCTGCATTTACACCACTCTGCATGGAGACTCGATGGTTTCAAAGTTGATGCAGGAGGCAGAAAGATCCCCACAGTTTCAAAGTAACATATTTTGGTGCAGGGTAGATTTTGCACCATTGTTGCTCTCCATTGCCTCCAGTAAGAGGCCTGAAGATATTATTGGCATTCTGTATTTGCTCACCCATCCTCTAAGGCTTTGAAGAGCTGTGGAATTTGTAGCCCGGATCTCCAGGTATCCAGAAAGGTATGGGGCCAGGTTTACCCGTCTTGTCACTGTGAGGTTCTTCACTGTGCTGAAGTGGAGCTCCAACTTAACACTAGGTCTTTGGTACTTAAAATCTAATTGAAAGGAAAGTTGAAGCTCAGGGTACCAGCCAATCAAGCATCAGCTAGCTTTCTTGTTCTCTGGAGAAGTGAATGAATATTCGGGCCTGGCCTGGATGTGATATGAGAACATCATTTTCAGAATATTGGTTGACATAAAGTGTGTGCCCTAAATATCATTTACAAACATATCATGACATTGGTGTTAATAATAGGAAATCTAAGCCCAATGGGACGGTAATGTTGTAAATGCCTTTACGACACAATATTTATATTAGATGTTATTTTTGACCAGGATTGCCTGACACACACTCCAGCCTGCCATCAGATGGCCTGGAAGAGGTGTATCTGCCTAGCGTGCTTTGCTTTCTTCTCTCCCATCAAAGAAACTCTTAGGAATCATTTGGTTTTTGAAATTGTTGCTGTCATTTAAGCAGTGAGAGCCATCCATCATGGGTGTGTGTCACTTTCTCGCTCACTTACATACACAGGCACACTCAAAAAAAACTCTGTAATGTAACATATACAAACTGGTATGTTGAAATTGAAATTAAAATTGAAATTTATTGATTGCTATAGACCTCATCGGAGATCCACAATATATTAAAAATAATATATATATTGTTTTCCAGTCCCATAGTATTAAATATCTCTTTATAAGCAAAAAGATTATTGTTCTTATCTTATATATCTCTAAAATAGCGGAATAACCCTTTAAAAAAGTTAAAAACTTTGTAACATACAAATTCATCAGGTGGGGCTCTTATAATCCCAATCAGATCCATAGTTCTAAAAATATTATATTTTATATAAATCGGTTTTAAAAATCGAGAGCGTGCATCAACCAAGCTGCTGTTTGGACAGAAAAATAGGACAGGTACCAAATCTTGGATTCCTCCATTACACAAATCACATTGGCTGGTTTTGTTAACGTTTCCGCCCCACTTTTTTGTTATATCTTTTAACTGTAGTGTCTTCAGTCTTAGCATCAGGATACAAATCCTAACCTTATGGTCAAATGTTTTGGGATCTCTTTATATTCCACCCTAGATAACACAAGCTTGTAATGCAATAACTGGTGACAAAAAGTTTATCCATTTTGTATCTCAGCCTCGGAGTACATTTTTTCAAAAAGAACTTCAAGAGGTCCGAGAACCAACTTTGTAAAAGGTTCTTGGAGCATTGGAAGTGCTCCAAAGTGATCTCTAAATTTCGGCCAAAAGTATATACTCCTGGATCCGCCTTAAAAGTTTCTTGACATATAATTTCTCCTAATGTACCATCAGGTGCATGTAGTATGTTGTGAGCACATCTAACAAGGTTTTCCATAGCTCTCACGTATGCACTCACTACCCCTAATTCTGAGTGCCTGGACGGTAGCGACTTGGCTTGTAGTAGTAAGCATACACAAAAGTTTTCCCTTCTTGAGATTTAAAACCCCACAACGATTTACAGGAATATATTCTAAACCATATGTTTAGATAGGAGTAATCTTTGTTTGGTAAATGTTAGAAATGGGACTTGTGGTTGGCTAGGGCAAGCGCCTAAGTCAGGCAAAAACCACCACTCTAGTTAGGGCAAGGGAGTTACACACCGAAGATAACCCCTTGGTAGTTTGGCAGAGCAGTCAGGCTTATCCCAGAGGCAATGTGTAAAGCGTTTGCGCAATACACACACACAGCAGCGACACACTAGGCACACCACAAATGAAACTCCACACGAGGTTATATAAAAAATAGCCTTTGTATTACTCATAAGACACATTAGAGCATAATTGCATATATACACTGTGCCACCTGGCACTAGGTATTACTTTACAGGGGATTATATACATTACAGGGCAAATGGGGTCACTGTCTTTACCATCACATCACAGAATTAGTGAAAACAGCCAGTAACTACTGGTGACATTGCACTTAGCACTTCTGCGCTTCTTCGTGGAGGTTCCTTCCTCCTTCTAGACTCAGGGGCCTCCGTCAAGGTCTGGGCCAGTCCTAACAAAAGTCTAAGCCGGGTTGGGACCTCTGTCGAGGGTCACAACCCCGACTGGCTCTCTTAAGGCACCTTCTCCGGTGCCCTCCAAAGGATGTACAAGGGCCTCTGCCCGCTCTCAGCCCCAGGCGCAAAGGACCACTGAGCACACTGCTGATCAAATCCCTTCGTGTCAAAACACACGTGGGAAACCTCTCCTGGGTCAGAGTAGTCCCGCACTGCTACCAACAATTAGAGCAATGCCCCAGAGGGCAGGGAGAGCTTACTCGGTCCTCCCCCCGTGAAAGCACTCTCGCAGTGGCTAGACTCACCCCCACTCAGGCTCCAAAAGGCTGTTATGTGGCCTCTCGATGGCCAAGGTACCGGCACTGCGGCCTCACGTCTTCCCTTCTGGACCTTCCACCCCACTTTAGGGTCACGGGGCGAAGCCTCTGTTGGTCCCGCAGTCCCTCTGGGCCACCACCAGACACAGCAGTGTGGGGTGGGCTTCCACCTGAAGGTTGGCTCGGCAGCGTCTCTCCTCATCATGGGAGCCCCGCCCACCAACAGGCTGCAACTCTGCCTGACTTCTGCAGGGCTCTCCTCGTTCTCCTGAGAGCCCCGCCCACAACCAGGTAGACTTTGCCTGTGTTACTGCTTTCATTGCTGCGGGCTATGTCACAGCTGCTTCCCACAGTCAGGCTCTGCAGGCACAGTGGGGCTGCACTCATGCTCGCACACCAGGACACTCCGGGCATTAGACGTAGAGCGCTCACCATGCGCTCATGTGGAAAAGTAAAAGTCTTCTTCCCTGCAGTCAGGCACACAAGGCCCTTCACCTGTACCCCAGATCAGGAGTAGAGCGCTCAACATGCGCTCTTGTGGCACAATGAAGCCGGCTTCCCGGAAGTTAGGCACTTCTTTAGAGGACCAGGGAACAGGGCACAGGTACAGCAGACAGGCAGGCCAGCATGCAGGGATCCTAAGCAGAGGGGCAGTCCCTCCAGCCTCCCCAGCAGATAACAGCCTGGTTCCAGGCGGCGGTTCCTCCTGGCAGGCCAGCAGCCTGCTGGCCACCAGTTACAAGTCAGCAAACAGCACAATACTTGGGGTCACAACCCCAATATTTATATTGCAAAGGTCTTTTTTCTCCCCCAGCACAGGGCTCTGCACCCAAACCAAACCAGTTCTGGGGGCACCTACATATCAGAACAACAGCTTCCTTTGTCAGTGTAGGCCCTAGCCCCAGACACACGATAGGGGGCGGAGACAGCATTGTTTGTGGTAGGCTCTGTCCTATTCAGGAACAGGTGCTACTCCTCCCTACACTCCAAATGCAGATTTGCCTATTTAGTCTAGTGCTGACTCCTCACCTAGCCCCTCAGGAGCCACTGCACCTCCCCAGCCCCTGTCACTCCAGAGCCAGACATGCAATACACATCAGGTAGGCACAAAGACACATAGCACACAGAAATGACCACTTCTAAAAGTGGCATTTCTAAATTGGTGATAATAAATCTGTGAACACCATTACGCAGCATTTATTACCAATATTCCAAACATACCAAATTTCACCACTCTACTCTTGTCAGTTCAGGAATTACCACTGAAGCACATATCAGGGAATCCCCAATGCATTCCTATGAGAGGGCAGCCTCACAGTACTGAGAAACCAAAATGGCTGTCTGTCCAAAGTGCCAGACAGTTAAGGCACATGTCCCACCTTTTACCTACAGCCCACCCTGCCCATAGGGCTAGCTGGGCCTACCTTAGGGGTGACTGATATGTAGTAAAAGGGGAGTCACATACATGGCACCCACTTTATGTGCCATGTCACAGCGGCAGTAAACTGCGCGCGCAGGCCCTGCAATGGCAGAGGCCTGAGACAGGTTTGAAGGGCTACTTTGGTGGGTGGTGCAAGAAGCGCTGCAAGCCCACCAGTAGCATTTAATTTACTGGCCCTGGGTATCTGAGATACCACTTTACAAGGGACTGATAGGTAAATTAAATACGCCAAACAGGTGTAGACGAATATTACCACGTTTAACATAGAAAGAACATTCACATTTACACTGGACAGCAGTGATAAAGTTCCCAGAGTCCTAAAACCCCTGTTAGAAATTGAATTTATGGTTGACTAGGGCTTGCGCCTAAGTCAGGCAGAAACCACCACTCTAGTCAGGGCAAGGGAGTTACACGCTGAAGATTACCCCTGCTCACCCCCTTGGTAGCTTGGCACGAGCAGTCAGGCTTATCACATAGGCAATGTGTAAAGCATTTGTACAACACACACACAGCAGCAACACACTAGGCACACCCTAAAAGGAACTCCACATAAGGTTATATATAAAAATAGCCTTTGTATTATCCAAAACACATTAGAATAGTAATCACACAATATACACTTTGCCAACTGACACTAGGCAATATTTACAGGGGATAATATACACATGACAGGGCCAATTGAGCCACTGTCAGAACCATCACAAAGCAAAAATAGTAAATGTAGAACACAACCAGAAATTACTGTCAAAACACTGTACTCCGCATTATAACCTGCAAAATAAATCATATTATGCAATCAGTATCACATCAGGCATAAAACATATTCTGTGGCAACCTCATAAGCAGAAATACATTAGGAAATAACCTCACAAGCATAAACCACATTAGGCGATGACCTCATAAGCCTAAACCCAGTATGCAGTAACCTCATAAGCATAAATCAAATTAGAGGCATAAATCAGGGTGCATAAATCACATTTCCTGGGCACCACATAAATCACATTAGGGCCTGGTGCCCAACCAACCTCACACTAACCCCCTGGCTAACTGGCTTTCTCCAAGGGCTCAAATGTCTCAAATGTCAGGGCTTGCTGCCAATGCAGCCGAACCCAAAAGTGCGCAATTGCGCTGGACTAAACGTTGCAGCTGCCACTAATTGCTGTACAGCTGTGAAGAAAAATGTGGGCACTGGCACTCACTGTGCCCTCCGGGCCCCTCTGGGTCCCCACTGGGACTCATTAAACAAATAAAGCCAAAACTTGGTAGTTGCCCGCTACGGTGGCACAACTTGAGGTTAGAAGAGGCCTGGCACCTGAGGGTGCCTCTGGGGCCCCACTGAGGGGCTTCTATCACGTAAATTACCCCCAAAAACGAACTTAGCACAGGCACTAATAGTGCCTGAGGGAGCCCCGGTCACCGGATGCCATGAATAGTAAAATGTCCCCTTCATTGCAGTGGTCCGCTCTCATGCGGGTCCGCTCAGGCAATGGCACCAACTAAGCACCAACAGCGCTCTGCGAGCTCCCCCTTGCAGCAGGGTCTTCCGGTGAAACTGGCACCGAGAACAACCACAGTGTAGCCCCACTCACCGGGGCTCTTCTGTGGTGGGGCAAAGTCTCCTCTGGACTCCTCTCTCTGTCACCCAATCTGCATTCAAGAGCCCCCACTCACCGGGGCTCTGTCCGGGACTCCACCAGACCAGCTCTCAGCCCTGCTCGGGAAAGGGGGCTCTGGCCCTGCACACAGCCAGGCTCCTCCTGGCTTCCAGCCGCAACTCCCGCCCCCAGTCAGGCAGGGGTGCCTGAATTCTGGTTTTGCCCCTTGAAGAGGTGGTGGCTCACTACTCTGTCGGCTCTTCAGTGCAGGGTGGGCACCCACAGCAAATAAAAGCAATTGCAGGGTGGGCACCCGCTCAAGAGCACAAATACGCGGTGTGGGCACTCGCTCTTCAAAGGCGCAGAACCGCGGGCACCCATTCTAAAGGCAGCCCAATGTGGGGTGGGCACCGCTGTTGAAAGGAACTCTGGGGAATCGATACAATGCAGGGCCACCCACTCTCCTCCCATCTGGAGAACAGACACAGCGCTCTCTGGAATAAAAGCAAAGCGCTCACAAGGCACTAGAGTACAAAGTCCAAGGGGACAAAGGCTGGGCCCACGCAGGCCAGCACAAAGGGCCCTCCTGCAGGGATGTAGTCACTCATGGTGGTTCCACCTGGAGCCCAGCAACAGTCACAAGAACAGCACACCATTCATGGGATCACAGCCCCTACATTTATACTACACATTCCTTTGTCTGCAGTACAGGGCTTGGGGGAACCATCAAAAACTGGTTCAGGGGGGAATTGGAGCACTCTGTTTACCAGACTCCCCTTTCCCCTTGTCAGGTGGGGGCTCGGTGATCAGACACACCACAGGGGGTTGAGCCAGCATTTTACAGGGCAGTCACAATCCTATTCAGGGACCAGGGACTTCTTCTCCCACTCCTCCCACTCCTCCAATTGCAGATGTCCCATTCAGCCTAGTGCTGACACACCCTGCCCCTCCTGGAGCCACACACACCTCACCAGCTCCTGTCAATCAAAGCCAGTCACATCAGGCAGGCAGACACATAGCACACCGAAATGCCAACTTCTAAAATTGGCATTTCTAAAATAGTTATAATAAATCTGCGCACACCATTGTGCACCATTTATTGTTACCATTTACTTGACCAGGCTGCTCCTCTCATATCAGGAATTACCATTGAAACTCCTATCAGGGAATCCCCAATGCATTCCTATGGGAGGGCAGCCCCACAGTAGTGAGAAACCAAAATGGCTGTTTGTCACTACCAAGACATGTCACACCTGCACCCTGCCCATAGGGCTAGCTAGGGCCTACCTTAGGGGTGACTGACATGCAGTAAAAGGGGGGTCACAGACATGGGACACACTTTAGGTGTCACGTCACAGCAGCCGTCACACTGCGTGCACAGGCCCTGCAATGGCAGAGGCCTGAGATAGGTTCGAAAGGCTCCTTTGGTGGGTGGTGCAATCAGCGCTGCAAGCCCACCAGTAGCATTTAATTTATGAGATTCCACTTTACAAGAGACTGACAGGTAAATTAAATAGGCCAAACAGGTGTAGACCAATCTTACCATATGGAACACAATGAGCACACTCACCACTTTACACTGGACAGCAGTGCTAAAGTGCCCAGAGTCCTAAAACTACCAACACCATGTCAGAGAAAAGGCTAGGTGAAAGGCAAAAAAGTTAGGGATGAACCTGCAAAAAGCGACAAATCCAACAACCACCAACTACAGGTCAAAGAAAATACCAGGAGGATAGCAAAAAGTTCAGGGTTGACCCTGCAAAAAGGGCCAAGTCCAACAGTAAACTTGCAGGAGGGCTAAAAAATGTTGCCTGCCAGAAGATAAATAAAACTTTTTTATAGCACTAGCATGGGATACTGTTTTTAATTCAGTCCATTGAAAGTGCGAAACAATACCAGTGGACTGAGAGAAAACTCTCCCTAAATAAATGTACGTAGATACTATTTCTCTTGTAGTTCCTCCTAGTTTCCAGGTAAAAGGTATAGCTTTTTCCTGCCCCTAAATGGTACTATTTTTGTTTTTGAAATATTCATTCCTAAATATTTTTCCTTAGTGTAATTAAGAAGAGCCTCCATATTATGCTGCAAATCAATTGGGGTGAAATCAAATACAACCATTTCATCAGCATACATTAAAAGATGGATTTTTTGTGGTGGGAAATTATTTACCTTCTGGAAACAGTCCGGTAAATCGCTAACGAATAGTGAAAAGAGGAGGGGGGCAAGTAAACATCCCTGCTTGAGGCCATTTTGCATGGAAATCTCTTGAGTTAAGCCCTTATCTCCACCCACCTTACACCATGTGGTTGTATGAAGGGCTACTATTATTTTTATCAGAATTATCAGAACACCTAACCAGTAGTTTCCTCCACAGGGAAGGCCTATCCACCATGTCAAAAACTGTAGAGAAATCCACAAATTAACTATAGACTACCTGAGCTCTACTAACGACATATTTATCGATAATAGTTAGCAGGATGGTGATGTTATCAATCACAGAGTGGTTTTGAAGAAACCCTGCTTGTACCATAGGAATTCCCCCCTAGCTCTGACCCAGTTGTTCAGATGATCCAAAACACTGGCTGCAAATATTTTACTGTAGCATCAAGGAGGGCAATCTGGCGATAATTGCTCGGGGAAAAGCGGGAACCTTTTTTCAAAAGAGGAACCACTATACTGCTGATCATGAGTTCGGAATTTGGCCAGTTTGATAGCAGTACATAAATAGGGGGGCGGGGGGGGCAAGAATTTACTCCATCCTTCGATGTTTTCTTTGAGGATCTTCACCGGGATCCTATCTGGTCCCATTGCTGCTGTATCTCTTGCTTTCCATATGTGTAAGGCAATTTGCTGATCAATATGCGACTTTATCTACTGGCTCGTCTCACTGTCGGTTCCATCGAATAGAGATTTCCCAATATCAATAGATGGTACATTTTTCTCGTATAATTTGGATAAATAAGCAACTCATTCTTTTTGTGGGACTGGAGTTGCTCTCAGTGGTGTTTTGCTTTCACTATCTTCTGCAACTACATCCCAAAAGGCTTTAGAATTTTTTTCGACGCACTGCTTCTTGCAGGTCTACCCAGTATCTATCCATTTTTGTTCCATTCTCCTTCATGCGGAGCCTTTTTCGTCTTTTCCTCAGGGTGGAAATTTCGGCCTTCCTAGCCCTAGACAAGTTTGTAAATTGCAACGTGATCAGCTGATCTAATTTCTTAGAAAGGAGATTTACTGTTGGATATTTTATTTTTAATGGGCTATTTTTAATTGGAAGAGGCTTCCTCTGCATAGTAGTAGATATCAGCATTTTAAAGCTTTCAAAATTAGAGATTGGGTTGGCTCTCTTGTTGGTTTGCTCACACAACTGGAGCTCAATAATCTTATTAATTTGTTTGTGAATTTGCTTATGGTTCTCGCTGCTCCAAAGAATTCAGGCTGGCTTTTGTTTGAGTAATACCTCTCCCTACCATGTGATAGAGACCATGTAGAAGCTGGCTGAAGATTGAGGCCTATTTGTATAAGAAGTATTGCGTGGTCACTGCTTTGGACAAATTGTGTCTTCTCCTTTAGTAACTGACGCATATTGTGCATTTTGGTGGCAAAGTGAGGAACGAACTTGCTATAAAATTCCGCCATTCCGAGGAAGGAACGGACGTCGTCCTTGCTTTTGGGTGTAGGAGCGTCCTTGATTGCCTTTACATTAGCCTGTTTTGGAGTGTCTCCCTTATCACTTATTTTGTGACCCAGGTACGTTACTGAGGTTACCCCAAATTTGCGCTTGTCCCATTTTGCGGTGAGACCGTTTTGCACCAGAATGCGCAGCACTGTTGTGAGCTTGGCATCATGGTCTGCTTTGGTTCTCCCCATGATCAGGATGTCATCCTGGAAAAACTGCACCCCTTCCGTGTCTTTGAAAAGTTTATGCATCAACTTCTGGAACACCGCTGCGGCGGATGCCAGTCCGAATGGCATCCGCCGGAACTGGTAGCACCCAAATGGCGTGATAAACTAGGTAAGTTTCTTGCACGTAGGGTGTAGCACAATCTGGTGGTATGCTGAGGTCAAGTCTATGGTGGAGAACCATTTGATGCCTCTCGGTTGGGCCAACATCTCATTTATCCTAGGCAACGGGAACTTATCTACTATGATATCTTTGTTGAGTTCCCTCAAGTCCATGCACAGGCGCACCTTTCCGTTGGGCTTCCTGGCTATGACCAGTGGCGCCAGCCATTCTGCGCTTTCAATGGGCTTGATCATCCCATTGTCTTCCAATCATTGCAATTCTTGCTGCACTGCGTCTCTACAATTAAAGGGAATGTTCCGCACTTTATGGTTCACCGGTTTGGCTCCCTCCTTGAGGCATATCTTGAGGGTAAGCTTCGTCAGTTTGCCCGATGGTGTCTCCAAAGACTGTCGGAAAATCTGATTTCCACGTGTTGGCTTCATACGTTCGTGCAGGACCTGTCATCAGTACTTGCGTCGTGCCTCCAGGGTTTAGTTGGATCCCTAATTCTCCCTGGTCCACCCATCCTAATACCGAGTGTCCCTTCTCTGCCACATATAGCTTCCCTTCTGCCACGCAGCCTTTGAATTCAAACCGTAGCGGACGGAATCTCACCATGGTGATAGGTTCTTCTGTGAAGGTGACTGGATGGATGTCCGGTGAAAGAAGGTGTGTGCCTATGACCTGTGTGAAGTCTCGGTCCCAAATTCTGTGTTGTATTATGGTGTATGGGGATCATGAGTCAGCAACCATTGATACTTGAATCCTCCCTATGGAAAGTTTGCACAAAGGCTTACATGTCCGGGAGCAGTCTATACCCAAGACTTGGTCGTCTATGCACAGCACACTGTCATCATCGTCTTTTCCCCCTCCTTCTTCTGTTTCCAAGTCCTGCGTCACGTACTTTACTGACGTTTTCCGGGGCTTGCGTCTGCCGACCTTCTCGAAGTGTCCCATGATCCCACAGTAGAGACACTTGGCCCTGAAGGCTGGGCATTGATTGTCATGGGCTGCGTGTGCCCAGCTGCCACACCTGTAACAACTGTTCTTGTCCTCCCCTTGGGGCCTCGGGTTTGCGGCTGCCTTGGTTGCGTATAACTTGGGCTGCTTCGTGCTCCCTGTGAATGGCGGTATCCGGTCTTGGGGGGTGGCTTCTGTTAACTTGCTCACTGTGGCTTTACTGGCATTGTCCTTTTTGGCTGCCTCCACGCACCGCTTGGAGAGCTCCACCTTTTTGACCATGGCCACTATCTCTTTGAGAGGGGCGTCACTACTGACCCACAGCTTCTCTTGTATGGACATGTTCACCATGTTCATGATGATCTGGTCCCGTATGAAGTCATCGTGAAGTCCTCTGAATTTGCAGGTGACTGCCAATCTCTTCAGTGCTGCGACGTAATCATCTACAGACTCCCCTGCCATCTGTATCCTTTGAAAGTAATTGAAGTGGTCAATTGTGGTGCACACCACTCATTGATAGTGTCTGTCCAGGTCTTCAATGGTGTTTTGGAACACATCGTCGTCATATTGAGGTCTGGTCTTTTTTACCAAGTTCACGTATACTCTGATGCCTTCTAGTCCCAGAATGTGTAGCAGGATCTTCTTTTGCCTCTTGCTCGGGTAAACTTTGTCCCTTTCGTCCTCCAGCACAAACAGATAGTTCAGGAAATGCTCCTTCCAATGCTCCCATTTCATCGATGGTTCCCCTTGTTTCGGCAGGAAGGGAACTGGGTTTGTGAGGGAGAAAGTCTGGACACACATGGCGGCTTGCCTCCTTGGTGGTGCTTCGTCCGTCCTGGGTGGGGGGCTCCCTGGTGCGCTTTGCTCATGCTAGCCAGTTGCCCCTGTTTTGGACGTGAGGTCCTCGCCTTGTCCTTGGTGCACCAGGTTCAGGTGTCCTGCAGCTGTGTGGTTATCTTGGAGCACTGGGGTGTGGGGCGCCTAGTGTGGTTGCAGCTACGCCCACCGTGTCCCTTTGGTGTGCCTCCAGGTGCTTGTGGGGCCAGTGTACTGAGGGCTGAGTTTCACTGTTGGCCGCCCTGTGTGGTTGCTTGGATCGGTGCCTAAGGGTCTATACTGCCTTGGGCGTGGCTGGCTGGAGGGTCTATACTGCCTTGGGCGTGTCTGGCTGGGCTGCGCTCTTCTGGGCACCTCCTGTATGCCTCTCATTAATGGTGGGCTCTCACTCTCCTTTCAGGGTTTGCTTGTCACTGCATGCCAAGCAGAGTTCTGCCTGGCTCCCCCTGTGTCCTATAGGAGTGTGCACCAGCTTCCCCCCTCTGTGCCTCAGTGCCTCTGCACCTTCCACGATGGGGCTACCCTCCTGGTGTAGAGCTGCACTCGGGGTGACGTAGGCGGGGCTGGTCGGCTGCCTTGCATCTTGCAAGCTCATCTGGTGTTGTAGCGAGGTTGAGCGCTTTGCGCTGTGTGGCCAAGTAATTGCAGCTCCCTGCTGCACTCTCCCCGCAGGTCCTGGAGTCCCAGTGCGTGAGCTCGCCCCGCCTCAGGACTGAAGACGAGTGTCCACCCCCCAGCCTTGTTGCCAATTTATAGTGAGGCGCAAGGGGACAGACCAGACAGACACTCGTTGGCATTTCAGTAATTATTTATTTGCGAGGAGAGTGCCGGGAACTCTACCGTCCGGTAGCGCGGCTGGCTCTCTATCGCGACATCGCGATTGCGCTTCCAGCATTCCCATCATCACGTGATGGAGAGACACTAGAGCGCTAGTCTACATACACTTAGGCAGAAGCACCCAGGCAGCGAGGCCCTCGATGGCGGTCAGTAAAGGCATGATGCAAGTCTTGCAGGTTGCGTGTGAGACGCGAGCCCACTCAGATTGCTACACCAACAATTCGCTCTCGAAGGGAACAGGAAATGACTCCAGCAACAAACAACCAGGAAGACTGGTATGTGTTTACATCCTCAGATGTGGGGCATAGGGGCCCACTATTTGAATCGTTTGGTGCTCCAACGATGGCGTAGGGCACCGACTAGAGATACTTTTATTCCTCTACTATTAAATATGGGTCTTTTTCTATCAGAGGTCAATCTACTGACAAGTCTTTCCTCTCTTTTCGCTAATGATGGACTCATTGCCCTTTCTCTCACTCCTACTCTTGCCTTTCACTCCTGTCCTTCCCGATGACCGCTTTCTGCCAACATGTCACAGCTCTCTGATACATTACTAAAAGCACAACATGCAGGTTCTAGGCTTTACCTCAAAAGTCAACAAACCTGCCACCAGCCACTACATGATATTATAGGGGTTAAGAATTAGCTAGCCTCTGGAAAGCAAATGGTGATGAAATATTTTTGGGATTCCTTTTGTCGAATCATCCTCAAAGGGTGAGACTAGGGAGAAAAGGAGCTGGTTTTTGGACGGCTTTTGAGATTAGTGCTCAACTGAGTTAGTTAAAAAGGGGACTAAAGGAGTAGAAAAATGGCGGGAAGAGATAGCTAGAACAAACACACAGTTATCATTAAAACCTTTCAAGCTGATTTTATTAGAAAATTGAACATTCAAAAATGTATCATAATGCTTAGTTTGTTAAGAAGAAATGTAGGGGCACAAAGCTTAGAAATCCACCATCTGCGCTGCCCAGTGCCTTGGTTACCGAGTTACGAGGCTGTGTCAAATTGATTGCACGTTATGCATCTTTTTTTCCAACACCCTATGATTCCTGTCTCTGTATCTCACGTTTGCAAGTTCCGTCCTAATCCTGCCTTATCCCCAGTCCCTGCTTCCAGTATTCTCTCCCCCTCATTTTCTCTTTTTTACCTTTCTCGCTTTTCTTCGGTCAAAGTCTGATGTCTGATGATAAAAATATAAGTCTTGGTCCCCAAAAATGAGCGCCAATGCCCACAGTATGCAAAATCCGGCACACAATGAAGCACTTGCTTGGAGAAATAGAAGAGATTTTTTTTTTTTTTTGTGGCTTGCTATAGCACAATAAGCATGACCTTTGTCATGACCTTATTTCAAAGGGATTCTGACATGAAGGAAACAGAGAGCCAAGCGCACATCTTTGATGTAAGATGAGACCCTGGCAAAAATCCCCTTTGTGTTCTTTGCTTTCTGTAATGTGTGTGAAGCTGGGCGGGAGCGCTGGTTTATATCAGAAAATCAGGCAAAAAAAAAAACCAAATATAGCAACATCAAAAAGAAAAAACAAGGATATAATTTTTGTTTTCAAAATGGGCTAACATTAAGTTGTTAAAAATGGAGGTTGGTTGGTGTTGGTACTGATGCGTTATCTGCACGTGACAGGGTGTAACTAAAAGTGCATAAAGTGTCCCAGCAAAAAAGTACTAGATCCCATAAAGCAAACTACTGGAACTAAGCTGTAAGCCCTTCTAAATGCACTCGTCGGTTTAAAATATATCACATACGGAATTGCTGCAGGTTGTTATTTTCCATTGGTTTGGCACCTTCGCAGTGTTTCTGTTTTTCTGACTTTTCAGCCTGGGGCACCTGTCAATGTTTATTGTTCTTATTTGACAGTGTTTCTGATAGTTTTGCAGCTCGAGAGCAGAGGCCATTTTTTACTTGCTGTGCCTTTAGACGTTAATTTCCGTTTGCAGGTTTTGTAAAAACAAATAAACAAATACATAAAATACATTTTAACCGACAGGTTTGCAGATCAATGTTTTAATAGTTTGGCAAATACTGCTTCTGCTTCAAAGTCCCATAAACCAGTTATGACGCTAAATCCATTCTTCTGTTCCAGGAGCTGTACTGTACATGCATGAAGAATGGCTCTTTCAGTGATTGTTTTATTGAAGCTTCTAAAATGATTAATAACTTTAAAAGTTCTGGAAAAGGTGTGTTTTTAACTCCAGTTAGTACCTGTGAGCCCACCTTCAGGCCTTCTGTTTTAAGGTTACAGTGGATGTGGTATTATGCTGTGATTTTAAGTGGTTTCCTATTTTTTATCATACATCACTTAGAAGCGAGTTGTTTGCCACATTATAGCTATGTTTCTGCCATGTGCACTTACTGTTATATTTCGCTTTGCTAATCTGGTCTGTTTTGACGTATTGAAAGATAATGTAACCACAGACTCCATGCTGTGTGGGGCCCGAATGTGCATACCTTTATTTTAATTATGATCCCTTGCTTTGTTAATCTTCCCTAAAATTAGGTTTTCTGGCATCTATTGTCAACTGAAGTCATGCCAAGGACAGTCACTGCCTGCCATGCCGGATGCCGGTTTCAACTAGACTGAGGGAAAGGTGACGCTGCTGGCTAGTCCACACTCTCACTCACTCTGGAACTCTATAGTTCCTGAGAGAAGAAGAGGAAAGTACGGTGGTGGAGCACCACCTCCCATTGCGTCCTTCTTTCTTAGGATCTGCACAGACCTAAGGGAAACCAAGGACATACAGGTGCTTTTGGAAAGCCTTCAACCTCAACAATTCGGCCCAGATTTATTAAACTTTTGCGTTGCCCTTGCACCATGCAAAACCTAGAATGAGATTTACCAAGCCACACAAGGCCACCTTGCAGAAACAAAATCAATCCTGGCTCAACACAATCACCCTTGCATCATGGCACAAGGGGGCCTACGTTTGAGTTTGGCAACAGATTGTGCAGCAGCACATGCAGAGAGCAGGAATGTGAAATATATTGGTAAATAAGGCACATTCCTTCCCTGTCCCTTTCATGCAGCACAAAGCAGCAAGTTGCTTTACTGCTTTATGTTGCATGAAAGATTGATAAGTCTGGCCCTTCACCTCTGCAGAGTCTCCACACACATATCCAAAGGAAAGACGAGGAGCAGGGTAATGCTGTATCATCTGCCACTGCATTCACCTGCCTCCTATTGGTCTACGCAGATCTGAGGAAAGTAGAGCACGTTTGCCTGCGATTGACTGCAGCAACGTCCCTCTGGCTAGGATGCTGTTGAGTATTCAGTGGCTCTGTCAGCCAGCTAAAGTCCCCACTTCTATACTAGCAGAGAAAGGGAAAGTAGCAAAGGAAGTGAGGAGAGATCGATGCTAAAAGGGTAGGCACATTGTTTGGTCATGCCACGTCACCCTCACAAATTGAACACAAAACAATATAAGCAAATTAGACAATGGGCATCTTCTTTCTGCCTGTATTTTGTTTGGGCGACCCCTTTCAGCCTTTACTTGTGTCATGTGTGCTTCACGTTTTAAATTAACCTATGCCACATCATGGGCATTTGTATTTAAAATAGGTGATTGGCTAATAATATAGCACTTCTCAAGCAACGTGCATTCTTACCTAGAAAAGTACCCTGACACAACTTCAAGAGCCACTTAGCAGATTTGTTACCATGCACCTGGGCTGCATGTTTTGTTTTATCTGTATCCATTTTCTGTTCTACTTTAAACAGAAGCAGTCGTTCAAGGGTCTGCCCTCTTCATGATTTTCTGGTATGCTGAGATTTCAGAGACATTGATGTTTGTGTTTACTAGGAACTCTCTCCATCAGTGATTTTTGGTACTATAGCCAGGTACAACAAGGACTTATGCCTGGCTCAAGAGGGACATCTAGAAACAGCAGGCAGTCCTTAATCTTTGTTTGGCATCCGGACTTGTGCCTGAGTCAAAGGAGCATCTAGATATTGCTTACAGTATTTCACCATTATGAAAGAATTGTCATATATTTTCCACATTACATTTTGTATAGGTGATTAATTAACAATATAGTACCACGAAGGCATTGTGTAGTCTCATCCAAGAAATAATCAAGGCCCAAATGCATGTCCTAGCAACTTCTCTATCCATGCCAATTATGTTTTACCTCCCATCATAGAATAAAGGCGCTTACTATATACCAGTGACAGGAATACCTATACAATTTAGGCTTTCTTCATCTGTATGCTCCAGAACGTACAGAAAGTGCAGTATAGGCCACAGAAGTGATAACGACTTGCACATTGATATTATTTAGCCCATGGAGAACAAGGAACATTGTTAGACTAGAAAAATAATGTGCAAATTTGAGTCTTACAGCCTCACACTCTCCGTGATCTGAAGCATAGTTAAGTATTGTTTTCTATTTGTTTCCATTCCATATTTTTTTTTAAGTAGACATTCGAATCGGTCTGCTAGTTCACAAATCCCTTGTATTCTGAAGTTAAGAGGGCAGCAGTGATTAAATGACGATGATTATGGCACCTTCTTTGATACCTTTGATACCTCTGCCTGGTACAGCAAAGACTTGTGTCTGACTGAATAGCAACAATTATTAAAGGTTTGCAGTACTGCTCCTTTGTGAGGAAATCTCCGAGGAGGAATTGCGCCTGACTCAAAAGGAACATCTAGGTATGGTTTGCTCCAGTATGGCCTTCAAGCACTTTTGTCAGAATCAAATCTAGTAATGCCCTGTGAGACATGGAATATTTGCAGGAGTCTAAAGTCCTTCAATTTCCTCACTCCAAAAAATCCATCATCCTCCCTGATAAGATTAGGCATTAACTGAAGGAAGGTGAATGCTGCACTCTATATACAAAATAAAGTATAGAAAAAAGTGATGGATGGAATGCTTGACTGGTAATTAAACAGGTTCGCATCCCAATCCATCATTATTTTGCACACTCTGTCACCTTATTTTGGAAACAGCTATATGCTCATCAGTCTTGTCCCTGCTCCAGTCGGAACAGTCCAGCCTGAATTGCCAAGTGAGATCCTCCCTGCACCAGAACACAAGCAACCAAGGACCGGTTTTGCCCTAGTTATGGGCTCATAAGCCGGGTTCAGCTTGGTTCCAGTGACACAATGTGCACGGGACCGATGTCTGGGAATTCCCGCCCTGCACTCTAGATACAAAATCTTTTTTTTATGTTGCAGAGCAGTTTTCAGAGCAGGTGAAACTTAAGGTCATTCAGACCCCAATATGTGTTAAAACTGTTCTGTGGATTATCATCGGATGGCATGGTATGCTAAGTGAAGTATGTGTTGATGTAACATCTTCTGTTTAAACTTATTATTGAATTCCAGTGCATCAGACACGTATTTATGTGTAGGTCAGGAGAGATAGACTGGGTACCACACCATGGATATGGGAGTGGGAATCAGAAGATCAGTCAGTCCTGTAAGTCTATTCGGTGTTCTTTGTACAAACAGATCATGGCCAGTTATATTCTTTTGTAGATAGTCAGTACAAGGAGTGAGATCATTTTACACTTTAGCCTCATTACACCTCTCACTGCTCCTTGATTTGCATTGCTAGGAAAACAGCTCAAGGTAGGTGAAGAAAAGACATGGAAGGGATGAAAGCTTATCTAGGATACAGTTGTTCATAAGGTAAATAAAAAAAAAGCATTGGCATAGCCAATAGGTCTCGCCTTTGGGACCTTGTAAGTGTTTAATTATGCAGCACAATATCCTTGGTGCAACAACTTTAAGTGTTGCATGATTAAACAGTTATAAGGATGTGGTGGTGTTGGACGTGGTCGTGGTGGATGTGATGTATGTGGTGGTGGTGGACATGGTGGTGGACGTGGTGGACATCGTGGTGGTGGTGTTGGACGTGGTGGTGTTGTTGGACGTGGTGATGTGGTGGTGGTAGACAAGGTGGTGGTGGACGAGGTGTTGGTGGACTTTGGGGTGGTGGATGTGGTTGTGCTGGACATGGTGGTGGATATGGGGGTGGTGTTGGTGGATGTGGAGGTGGATTTGGACGTGGTGCTGGACAGGGTGGTGGTGGACGTAGTGGTGGTGGACGTTGTGTTGGTGGATGTGGTGGTGTTGTTGGATGTGGTGGTGGTGGACGTGGTGGTGGTGTTCGACAGGGTGGTGGTGAAAGTGATTGTGGAAGTGGTGGACATGGTGGTGGTGGTGGACGTGGTGTTGGTGGACTTGGTGGTGGTGGATGTGGTGGTGCTGGACATGGTGGTGGATATGGGGGTTGTGTTGGTGGACGTGGAGGTGGAGGTGGACGTGGTGGTGGACGTGGTGGACGTAGTGGTGGTGGAAGTGGTGTTGGTGGACGTGGTGGTGGTGTTGGACATGGTGGTGGTGGTGGTGGAAGTGGTGGTGGTGTTGTATGGGGTGATGGACGTGGTAGTGGTGGATGTGGTGGATGACGTGTTGGCGGTGGATGTAGTGGTGGAGGTGGTGGTGATGGTGGAGGTGGTGGTGGTGGACATGGTGGTGGTGGTGGACATGGTGGTGCACTTGGTGGTGGTGGACATGGTGGTGCTGGACATGGTGGTGGATATGGGGTGGTGTTGGTGGACGTGGTGGTGGTGGTGTTGGACTGGTGGTGGTGGATGTGTTGGTGGACGTGGTGGTGGTGGTGGTGTTGGACTTGATGGTGGTGGACGTGGTGGTGCTGGACATGGTGGTGGATATGGGGGTGGTGTTGATCGACGTGGTGGTGGTGGTGTTGGACTGGTGGTGATGGATGTGGTGGTGTACGTGGTGGTGGTGGTGGTGGATGTGGTGTTGGTACGTAAGGGACAGATATGAAGTGCACCAAACACCAGTAGAAGAAGGCCAGTGTGGTCCATGTTTTACCTTCAGCTTATGTAGTAATATTAGCCCGTGCTTTGAACTAATATACATTTAAAGTTGTTCATGGAAATAATGTTTAATATGAGCACTTTAGACAAGAAGTGAATCTGCTTTTTTAGCCAAATTCCAGTGCTACGGTCCAACATGAAGGAGGGCCGCGTTGTAACTGGTTTGTGCTGGTTGTTAGTTGACAAAGTAAGGATGCAAGAACAGTGCGAGAACAGTGGCAGTAATTCATTATTGGCTAATCTCCTTTTGTCCCCTTTTGTCACCAGTAGTTTGCATGTCATGTAGGGTAGTTGTTTAATAGGCAAAAAGGCTTATTGAAGCACCTCAAATCCCTTATAAGACATTTCACTAGGAATAAATAGACACACGGAAAGTAACATAATCTGTGAAAAAAGACATTAAAATATAGGGCATAAAAGTCGAGGAAATATAAAGTGGTGTCGGCGGAAACAGTAATTATAAACATTTTGCCCTTGAAACACCAGTGTAAAAGTAGAAAAAAGGGTGACTGTAATTGTGTGTATAACTTTGCTGCGTGGTAAAAATGTCACACCGTGCAAGTAAACCTGTTTTGATAAAGTCACAAAGGTTCTTGGCCCACAACACCCTCTTATTATATACTCTTTTAAAATGCTCTCCTTTAACTACATAGTATATCAAAAGTAGAACTAAAACATAATGTAAACAAGGGCACACATGCGGATGTATAAGTGACATGTATGCAACAGCAGTGCCAGCAGGCGGCGTTGGGGTCGGGTGCCCTCCCTTTCAAGAAATATCCCCCCCAGTCTCCCACCAACCAAAACATCCTTCCCTTATCTGAGGCCTGATAGCATTAGAGCATAAATCACCACAGAGCAGAGCATTGAGCTTAGAGAGCTTAAAGAGCTGGTTTCGAGTGTCATGAATATTGGAACTACAATTACCAGAATGCACAGTGAAAAAATGTAACCTGTCCGGCCCATATTTACATGGAGATGGGAGACCACCCTGAACTATACCGGGTCGTTGCTGGCTACAACTGCACACAAAAGATAAGCAACGGCCCAGGCCCTCCGCAAGCACTAGTAACAAAAGACATTGTTAACAGCTGGCTTAAAGCCTGACATAAAATCAGGCGCAGTCAGCTAGCGGTTACGATCAGCGGGGATGCGGACCGGGACGCCCCCAGGTTTCAGAGCGGACTCAGGGCGGTGGCGTGCTGGATGAAGAACAACTGTCTCCAGCTCAACGCAAAGAAAACTGAGATCATGATCGTCGGTAGGAGGTCGGAACTATGGGGAGACAGATGGTGGCCAGCAGAATTGGGGCCGGCCCCCATCCCAGTCACAGAGCTGAAGAACCTTGGAGTATGGATGGATCCCTCCCTCAGTTTCGTGAGCCATACGAAGAGAACTGCGGCCTGCTGCTTTGGTATACTACGGTCACTGCGTCCCGTCTTGAAGTTCTTTGACCATCGCACCAGGCAGCTGATAGTCCAGTCTACAGTGCTATCTCGTCTGGACTATGCCAGCTCGCTTCTGGTAGGGGCTAATGTGGCGGAGGTTACCCGCCTCCAACGTGTCCAGAATGCCGCGGCGAGAGCTATTGTTGGCCTACCCCGATCATGTTCCGTTTCCGGCACCTTGAGATCACTACACTGGCTGCCTATCAGGTCAAGAATCCAGTTTAAAGTGCTGTGTCTAGCGTTCAAGATTTTGAGGGGTGGGAGCCCTCAAATTCTTGTGAACCTTCTATCCTGGTATGTGCCTGCCCGGTCTTTAAGATCTCTGGGGCAAGCTCTTACAGTGATCCCCCGATACAGGTTGTGCCGGGTAGGTGGCCGCTCCTTTCGGGTCAGAGCGGCTGAACTTTGGAACTCTCTCCCTGTTGACATGCGACTGTTTTCTGATCTTTTGGCTTTTCGTAAAGCTCTAAAAACTTTTCTGTTTGATTAAATTGCCTTTGTCTTTCTCTGTTATGTTCCCTGTAGGTGTTGCTTATTACTTGCCATGCGCCAGGACGCCCCTTAGCTGGGGTAGCTGTGCGCAGTACAAAAGTTCGTACCATAACAACATAACATAACAGTATGTGCTAAGGGGCCATCATTTCGGAAGTTGTTTCACACTTAAACTGTCATGTTGTCTTTATGAAGATCGGTTAATAAATGTTACATTAATTTAGCTTTTACGAAATATTCGACATTGTAGGTTTTCATTTATACTTGTAGGTGTATTGTTATATTTGTATGCATGTCACTTTGTAAATATGCTTATGTAAATTGCGAGTTTTATAACCTCTACCATGCGGCAAGACCCATTGAGGCTGACACGCACTTAAAACCATCTCACATTCATGTTTTGCGCTTACATCGATCATCGCCCTCTTCTAAAACACCAGTGCGTGGCGGACCCCAAATCTTCAGCTTTTCTTGCGTGGTGTTTATTGTTTTGAACAGGTAGTTTTAAGTTTCTGTTTGTCCTACTAGGTACTGCTATCTTTAGTTTTAAAAAGTTTGCTTCAAAGGCAACAAAAAACTCTTTCTAAAGCATTGACAACTTATATACATAGATCTTTAATTCAGAATTTTTATTTCCAACTGCGAATTTGCAGGGGGTGGTGGGCGTCAAAAATATAATTTTTACCCAAATTCGAGGACTTGCCACCTTTTCCTATAGTTAAAAAAAAAAACACAGACATCCCTCCTGTTCCGAAGTTCGCTCAACACTCCTCTGGCACTTATGATCCTGTGAAAGCAGAAGTGAAAATACTAACTACCGTTTTTCTGGTTGTGCTGCATAAATTAGCCGCTTCAATGCCGGGGAGCGGTGGCTGCAGCCGGCTTATGTGGCCTAATGAGGTGAAAATGCATGTTTTTCCAGCACGGTGAAAGGTCAGCAGACGACAGCTCCAGGTCAAAGCTTGGAGTTTTGCATCTGAGCCAAAACGTCCGTTTTGCGTTATTCGGCGCTAAAGTGGCGTAAACTACCGCTAAATGGGCCTCGGTCGATTTGAGGCCTACGGGCCCTGAAAGCCCTGGCCTCGCAGTGGTAACCATCCATTCCCCTAGTGGGGCTGCAGAGACGAGATTAGTGCAAGCCTCGGGGCCTGTGGATTAAACAAACAAGTGCGCGCCTCACAAGTGGGGGAAAGTGGGAGGCACACAAAAGCGTTTCCCTGGCGAAGCGAGCCAGGGGCACCATGAGTTTGTAAGCTAATTACAAACATATGGTGCCAAGCTCGCTCCCTCAAGTAAATCGCCACACTTGCACGCGTTGCCACTGAAGGCAATGGAGCGCGTGCACCTTTTTGGCTGAAAAGCCATAGCGATCGCAAAAGGTCTTTTTGCCTTTTCAGCGCTTGTGCGCTGTGTAGGCGAGACCTAACAATGTGATGTTTCACCTCAGACTTCTTAGTGTCATTATGACAACTAGAGTTTTGCTCTCATTATCAAATGATGGCACTTGGAACCAAATCCTAATCCTAAGGTTGGAATTCTTGGGATGCTCAAAAAAAGTCCAATTCTATAGGTCTCCAATATGTTTTTGAAAGAAGGTCTGTGGTATCACATTATACAGTTAACATTGGTATCAATGTTGTCATTCTATTAAGTTTAAGTTTGTTAAGCTGTTTGTGGAAATGTTGAAAGCTCCATTGGTTGCTCAAGTTAAAGTCTTGCACAAATGGGAAAAATGTGCGACACTGAAGTTTCCCGTTTCACTTTTACATTTATTTTTCAAACTCCAATAGGTATTTCAGTAAAATTACATCATGGCAAGGACCTGAATTTGACTTTGGCAGTGCAGCACCGGGTCCGCACCACCGTCGCTACACCAAAGCTGTGGTAGGGCCCCCTGCCAGATTAGGCGTTTCCTCCTATCTGTCGTTTTTTTTTTGGGCATTCCCCCGGCGGTGCCTCTGAAAATGGGCACCGCAATGGAAACGCCTAAAAGAGTTCATGCACGGCATGGTCTGAAAAGTCCATGCCTTGCAAGAAATGGGGTGCACATGTTGTGTCTCCCCTGCATACACCCCAAGGTGAAGAGGCACAATGGAGCTTTGTATGGCCCCCTTTGTTTCCTCTCCACCAGGGTTTTCATTGAGGAGGAACCAACATGAAAACCATGGTGGAGAGGAAACTCCTAATATGCTTGGCAGGACTGTGACAGTCCCACTAAGCATATTGATGTCTCCTGACCGCTGCAACACCACCAGGGAACAGCAGTTACCTGGTGGCTGAAGCAGGGCAATGACGGCCAGACTACCCTAATCGTAATTGGGGCGTCAAGAGACTGCCACGCCCTCAAGAGTCTGGTGGTCCGTGGACTGCTAGACTCGTAATTGAGCCCCAAATGAGTTGTAAACCCACAACTGCAATTCCACAATAAGGAATACTAAAACTGCAGGTATCAGTAGTCTTGGGACATATGACCTCTTATATGTTCTCAGTAAGACCCTGATTTTCCTCTGAGAGATATGGAAAAATGTCATGAATTGATATTATTACACCAAATTCTAGCGGTAACTCCCTTTTTAATCCTGTTTACCCTCGGAGATGGAGATGGAGTATATAGCTGGTTAAATGTCCCATAGAGGAAACACCCGTATAGTGGTTTCCCTGTGTTGTTGTAATCCGGAATCCGCGGTAACTCATATGACTGGCCAAATCATAATTATCTGCATTATTGCAAATTGGACCCTAAATCAGTAGCTGGCGAATGCACTTTCTGCTATAGGATTTCATCTCCACATTTACCTCTGGGCTTCAAATGATACCCTAGGAGGTGATGGCGATTTTCTCATCTTTGCTAAATCACTCTGAGAGAACATGACAAACTCTTGAAATGCTGGTGAGCCAAAGAGGTGCGATAATTCTAATGAAGATTTATGATCTAAACAAATAAAAATGCTCTAGCAATAACTTAAGGGAGGGAAGATGGGATTGGGGTTTCTAGAGGGTGGGAGATATGTGTTGTAAGACTGGAGCTTCCAGCAGGCAAGTGAAAATGAGAGCTCGTCAAGGAAGGTACATTTTATCTGGTATTAGATAGTTGAATAACTGTTTTAAGCCAGGAAAGATGACACTCAATAAAAAAATTATTTTCCTGGCTTGGGACAGTTTCAAGATAATCTTAAATTACTCCTTCCTCACTTGGCAAAGAGTTAAGAGCGGTAGTTGTAACAAACAACAGATTTACAATTGTCTCTTCGTGAAAACTCCTAGTAAATCAGGCACTATTTTGAGTGTCTGATGTGAAAACTGCTACTACAACTACTACTACTACTACTACTACTACTACTAATAATAATAATAATAATAATAATAATAATAATAATAATAATGAGATAAAACAGCCATAGTCTTTCTTTGCAGAATATATCATGGAGTCAAACATGCAATGTTGCATTGCCATCTCAACTTTGAGGTCTTCAGCAGCCTGCCCTTTTGTAACGGGCCAGCAGCATGTGGCTTGGTGGCCTCAGATGGAGGACTGATGTTGCCTGGTGACGCTGAACTGATCTGTTAACTCTCTGGTTTCAAATGCAAGCAGTTATCTGTGGTCTTCCACAGGCATCTGATGCATACCAGGCTGTCTGCACATTGGCAAACATTGCAAGCGGGGTCTCACAAATTATGAGAACAATTGGAAAATACCCAACGTTGCAAGACTGCCTGCCATCTAGAATGAAGCATATCTTGGTCAGTGAGACTAAAGTAATGAGTTTGAAATTTTGTGATAATCAAAGCAGTGATTATATCTAAAAATAGAATGTAATGGGTGGAGGGGATTAGGAGTATTGGAATGGTTAAAGTTGTGGAGAGGATGTTAAGGTTGACAATAGGAGGAATGAAAATATCCTGAAAGCAAGCAACATTCCTGCAGCCGATCACATCTATATAAGTAAGGAAGTCACTGTGGTTTGCCAAAAAGAGTTTGCGATTAAAGCACATACCACAGACAATGTGCCACCTGCAGATTACAAAGCTAATGAGATAGCTCAGGTGGTTGAACACTCACTACACCAGTAGCATATCATCTTTAAAGTGCTGCACATTCATCAGTATTGCGCGTTGGATACTCCTGAAGCAATATTATAAAAAACAGAATGGAGTGGTAACTAGGTAGATGTTATCGGATATTACTAAATAGTACATAATAATATTAGTTTTCACATAGTTGCACATTACAAACATTTACAATGTGAGTTATTTGCTTATTATGACACCATTTTTTACTTCGAGTGGTGAAGCCAAGATTATACCTCATGGGCCAGTTACTGTAAGGGCGCGGGACCTTAGCAGACTTTTCTGCCTTTGTTGTGCATCCAATTGGCATCGTTATATTACAGAATGGGCTCCAGTTATTTATGTGACCTCTACAGTAATATCCATTTAACTGGGGTACATTTCACACCTGCAAAATGTCACAAAGCATTCCTTTTTTGCATAAAGGTTTAACTCCATACAAATGAGGGAACCTGACATTAACACTGTAATTGTTTTGAGATAAACACACCCGTCAAAATGAGCAATTACTGCCGTTCATTTTAGCTTTAGTTTGGCAGCGATGTAATGCGCTTGATCTTAACCCGTACACTGTATATAGGCATGCTTTTATTGGTGCCACGCTTACTTGTTTCTGGAATTCGACATTAACACTGTAATGCCTGTTTTAATTCAGAGAACGGTCTTCACTCACTCTTCTCCAGGAGTGGCACTCACAAATCAGTGGGGTATGTCACACAACCACCATATTTTGGTAGAGCCTGCTAACTTTGTCTCTATGCGATCCAGTTTTATACTGGTTTCCCCAGTTTTCAGTCACTGTGTTTTCAGTAATTCATGTCTTTTTTTTTATTATTTCTTTTTTTATTGAGCAAGATCATAATACATATATCAGTACAAACAGAGCAATCAGTTCATATATATTAAATCACAGTATTAGTTATTGTCCATAACAGACATCATAGAATTATAAAAAGGTAACAACAAAGAAAGATCAAATCAAAAGAGCAATGTCATATCATGGCAAGAATATACAATTCATAGTTCTATCAAACAAGGAGCATGAGGGCCTCTTTTATTTTCATACCAATTAGTAATAGGAGCCCAAATCTGGGCGCCAAGAGTTCTAGATTTCTTCCTCTAGTTTTGTAAATAGCTAGCTCCTGTTTGTAAATCCCCAAAAATCGGCTTAACCACATTTGGTAAGTAGGTGCCTCAGACTCTTTCCAGCGGGCAGCCAGTATAATCCAAAGCACTGCCATGCCTATAAAAACAGACATTGATTCTTCATTATTATACCCCAGAGATTCGTCATGACCCAAAATAAATACAGTCAATGAGGCTCTCAATCTATGCCCAAAAATTTCCGCCCAATATTCGAAGATCATCTTCTTTATTAAGTCTAATTTGGGGCATTCAGCAAACATATGCGTTAGATTCGCTAGAGGCTGATCACATCTTGGGCATTGATCATTAGGCCGTAGGCCCCAAGTATATAATTTTGAAGGTGTAAAATAGAGGTAATAAATTGTTCTGTAATACTGGGCCTTGAGGTTAGAAGCTAAAAATAATTTGGAGGACATGATCAGAGAAGTATCGATATCCACATTTGGGTTATCTAATTTTGTTGCCCAACTTCTCTCAACACGCTCCAGGTCATCACTAAGATTTTTAATCAGCATCTCATATAAAGTCCCTATCCTGGTGGCCCGCCTATCAATAATTTCAAAAAAGGGGATACTTTCTAATTTAATTTTTGGTGAGCAGTGTCGAATACTGGTATACACTTGGATATATTTTAGGTAATCTGTAGGGGGGATCGAACATTTTTGCTGTAGACCCTCAAATGTGGCAGTCAGTTCCTGGCCAACAAAATCACTCAGGGTAACAATCCCTGATTTCTCCCATTTTCGATAGGTGCTATCGTTAAGATATGCTGGTAGGATCGAGCTATGCCAGAGAGGGGTATATTTGGTAAATTTTGGTATTGCTAGGTATTTAGAAGCATATTTCCAGGTCTTCCATGCACCAATAATAACCTTAAATTTGATTTTTTTAAAGTAAGACGGTTCTACCTGCCTTAATAGCAACCCTCTGGCTTCATCCCCCAATATCAGTTCATAAATAGAAGGTATGTATTGATCTATTATGGGACCAATATTAGGTTTGGTGTTAAATAAGGGAGCCATTTGCTGAAGGAGAGTTGCCCATAAATATAATGTCAAATTTGGAATGGCTAACCCTCCCCTATGTTGTGGTAATGTCAGAAATGGCAATGCTCTCCTGATCTTCCCATAGTTCCATATAAATTTACACATGGAGGAATCTAAAGCTTTAATAATATTGTCCTCAACCATTAGCGGGATCGCTCGAAATAAATATAGAATTTTTGTAAATATATTCATTTTAAGATAATTCCCTTTACCTATTATTGACAAATGCAGGTTATTTACTCTAATGAGATCCTTTTTAATTCTCTTAACCAGCGGGTCATAATTAAGTTGGTTGATTTCTTTAACCTCGGGTGATATAAACACCCCTAGGTATGTAGCCTGTTTGACTCTATAAGGGCTCTCAAATAAGGTATTTCCTGTACATATCACCATAGTTTTATCCCTATTCAGGGAATACCCTGAATAAGAGCCAAAAATCTGGGTGGTTTGCTCGATCTCCTGAATTGCCTCAGCGGGGTTAGATGTTAATACCGCCACGTTGTCGGCATAGGCTAAACTTTTAGTGTTAAATTTACCCACGTTCACTGGTTCTATTAGTGTGGAGGTAAGTAGTTTTAATATTAAAGGGTTAATGTAGTGGGCAAACTGTATTGGGGAGCACGGGCACCCCTGTCTTGTGCCCCGTTGGATATTAATAAACTCTGATTCGATACCGCCTATGGTGAGTTTGGCCTTAGGATCTATATAGAGGGCTTTGAAAGATTTAATAAGACCCTCTCCAAAGTTATTTAATTCCAAAACACCCCACAGGAACTGCCAAGACACTCGATCAAATGCCTTCTCGGCGTCAAGCAGGATCATCGACATAGTGCCCACCGTGGTTCCCATGATGTCAAAAAGGGAAATGGCTCTCCGGGTGTGATCTGTCGTACCCTTACCGTGAATAAAGCCGTGTTGCCACGGGGAAACCAGATGTTCAATGACCCTGCTGAGCCGGTTAGCGAGAATCTTGGCATAAAGTTTCGAATCAGAGTTTATAAGCGATATAGGGCGGTATGAGGATGGAAGCTCAGGAGGCTTTCCTTTTTTGGGGAAAATGGCTATATTTGTGCTTGTCCATGATTCAGGTGGTATGCCATGATATTGGACTCCAAGAAACAGATCTAATAAATAGGGCAGTATCTGCTTCCCAAGTATTTTATAAAGGTCCAACGGGATTTTGTCTGGGCCGGCAGCTTTTCCATTAGCTAACTCTAAAAGTGCCAGTTCAACTTCGGTAATTGAGATTTCCTTATCAAGATCTTCTTTAACTAAATCATCAATTGTCCTAGTTAACTCCGAATGTAATAGCCAATCAGTTAGAATTTTTTTCGTATCTGCTACCAGCTGTTGATCCTCATTTAAATAAAGTTTTTGATAGTAACGTTGGAAGGCCCCTGCAATATCCGCAGATGAGGTATATTTCTGCCCCTCAAATTCAATAGTTTGTATAGTGTTATGAGATTGTTTCTGTCGTGTTCAAAGAGCAAGTTGTTTCCCAACATTTTCTCCACTCTCATAGATGTTTCTTTGATTTACCTGGAAAGTCTCAGCTGCTTTTTGTGTTAGGGCACTGTTAATCTCTGTCTTAAGGACTAATATTTTCCGCAAGGTTCTCTGACTTTCTTCCCCACAATGTATCTGGGTCGCGTGTTGCGCCTCTAAGCTTGCTAACTCCGAATTAAGATGTTGATTTACGCTATCCTGGTTCTTTTTGCGTTTAGCAACAAATGCAATGGTCTCTCCCCTTAAAGCTGCTTTAAAGCAGTCCCAGACCATAAATCTAGGGGCGCTATACTGATTATAATCGAAAAATTCCTGAGCCCAGAGTGTTATATGAGTTATATATTCCGTGTTCACCAGGAGCTTTCGATCAAATGACCACTGATAGTAGGGTCTCTTATAGCTGGTAATATCAAAAGTAAAAATAAGCGCGTTGTGGTCTGATAGTGTTTTGAGAGACTTAGCTATCGTTGACATAGTAGCGTTTTCCATAGATACCATAATGTAGTCAATCCTGACATATTTATTGTGGGGAAAGGAAAAGTATGTATAACCAGGGTCATTCCCGTTCTTCAAATCCCAAACATCAATTAAATTATGGCTATCCATAAGTTGCCTTACTGCTCTATAAACCTTAGGTTTACGCCCTTTGTAATTCTGACATGATTGACTATTCAATGTAGCACCCAACACTAAATTAAAATCTCCGCAAATAATTAATGAGCCTGTCCAAGATGCCAATTTTAACTCAAGGTCTTGAAATATCTGGGGGTCATCTACATTTGACCCATAGACCGAGCAGATGGTGGTACCTAGGTCAAGTTGTACTATAACCCATCTACCGTTGGGATCGACCAGTCTGCGCCTAGGTTGGCCCAAGAATGTTTTGGCTAGAATAGCAACCCCACGTGTTTTGGACGTTTGCGTTGTTGTTGCAAGAATATTATAGCCAGGTATCTTTAGCAGTTCTTTATCTCCCACCGAAATGTGGGTCTCCTGCAAACACAGGACATCATATGAGTCTTGACGAATTGTCTGATAACATTGCACCCTCTTAGCCCTGCGATGTTCCAACAACAACGTTTTAACTTCCCCATCTTACAGATTCAACGCTCATACCAGCAGTACCACTATAGAACATTAATCACCTAAGTAAACATACCCACAATTTAAATTTCAAATTTCTTACCACTAATAGGACATTATTTGTTACAAACTTTACTATGTCTCTTAAGTATTTGAGCTTGCTCTTTTTATTTTTTTTTGCACTCCTCCCTCCCACCCCCCTACCTCAACCCCCCTTAACCCACAAAAAAAGGCAATAAGACTCTCGGTGGAGTCTGTGGTGATGGAGAAATGTTCCCTAACCAGTGCGCAGCAGTGTTAAATGATGAAAAAAAGAACATCCGAAAGAAAACATTACAGTGCGGAAACGAGAAGGAACCAAAGAACAACAATCCAAAACAAGCATTTGCAATGCAATAGGTCTCGCATTTAGGCAAGTTTAAGCAATTGGCATTGTAAATGACACTTCCTTTTATTTATGTTTGTTTTAAAAACAAATATTAAAGGCATTGTTATTTGCAATTTTAATAACTCAAACTCGCATAAATGGGAGACCTATTGCATTGCAAATGCTTGTTTTAACTGTGGCTGAGTTAA
Source organism: Lissotriton helveticus (assembly GCF_964261635.1). Lineage (NCBI taxonomy): Eukaryota > Metazoa > Chordata > Amphibia > Caudata > Salamandridae > Lissotriton > Lissotriton helveticus. Next base: position 1,713,936,712 of record NC_136059.1, read on the forward strand.
TGAGCACTAAAATATTAACTCAACCTGAATTAACTTTTGTGTTTGATTTACATGGGTATTACCTAGATAAATTGCCTTTTGTCTAGATTCTTGCTAGAGAAACACCTTAAACATGCCTGCATACATACACTAACTGTTAAGTTACCTGAAAAAAAATTAGCAGTTGTCTTTAAACATTGCCTAAGTTTCTGCCCGTGCTTGGTGGGGATGATAAATGTATATCACCTTTTTGTATGCACAACATTAAGATAGCATAGTTGTCTTGGAATGTTACTGCCATTAAAGTAATTTCTTGTGATCGAAATAAACGATTTCAATTTTTTTTTCTGTAGCAGAATTTGAGATGATGATTTCTAAGTCAGCGGTGGGATTTAACTAACAACAATTTAATCATTATCTTTGGAGTTAAAGATGCCACCTGACATTGAAAGATTCAGCATGAAACCACAGCACTATCCTTTCAGAGGTGAACATAAGTCATGAAAAGACCACAATACTGCAGATTGTGTTTCTCGATATTTCTGTTGTCGCACTCACCCTCTCGCAGCCCTCGACTATCAATGGAGTCCATAAAATAATGCCATAAAACAAACGTGTCCTATGACGCTGGCAATATTAGACATCAAACGACAACTTGAGAAGGTCTGACAGTTAAAGCTGTGTCGGAACTGATGAAAACTTAGAGCTGGGGAGACAAGAAATGTACAGTGCATAAAACAAATCCCCGCCGGGCCGCCGCGCTGCCTGCGACGACCCGGAAGCGGTTGGGAAGCCGGACAATCATAGCGCGGCCCCAACCGGAAGTCCCGCCCCATCGCGGCGAGTGGGAGAGAGAGCTGCCCGAGGAGCCACGAAGGCTCCGCATTGAGTCCGGTCCCGAGATGGGGGACCGGGTGAAGAGCGGGCGGGCGCATGGGGAAGGCGGGGCTCTCAGGCGGGGCTCTCATGTGGTGAGAGAGCCCCACAAAGCGCTACCGCCACCCGGGAGAAGGAGCCGCCGCCGTGCACCGCCAGAACAGGTGAGTGGGTTGAGTGAGAGGAGGGGTGAGTGGGGGTGGGGTGTACGCGTGTGTGTGTGTCTGTTTGAGTGTGTTTGTGCGTGCGTCTGTCTGTCTGTGTGCGCGTGTGTATGTTTAAGGGGGGGTGCGTGTGTGTATATGCAGTGTGTGTATGGCTTTCTTTGTGCGCATGCGTGAGTGACGACGTGCGCGCTCACGAGCTCGAATCTCGGCCTGCAAATGCGCGTGGCACTTTGCTGTCCTCATTCCCCGAAAAGTAACTACTATAGTTGTCTCGCATAGACAGCAAGCAAAAGCTTCGCTTTTGCTTACATCTAGCGAGACCTAAAAAAACCAAGGAAGGCAAAAGTGGGAAAGAAAAAAGGGACAGGGAGGGCAGGGAGGATGGATAAAGCGGAAAAAAAAGAAGATAATAGAGAGACATACTCTTTATACATTGTCTTTGAGACCATGTCCTATAATACCATGTCATATAGTCAGATATACCTATAATCACATAATACAATATAATAGAACAGACCTCTAATCATTCTATATATAGATAACAAGTAATCGTATAGCATAGTGTCCCATATACCTATACCGTTAGCCTACCCATAAGACTTTTCCATTTTAAATAATGGTCAGGGTAAGGTTATTATTTCATCAGATATAATCTGTATAGATGAATCTAAATACCCATCCAACCAATAATAAGATGGAAAAATACAATAATAACGCTATCCTCCTCCTGCCCCAGCCATTCTCCAAGTACTATAATTAGTTAATTCAGGCTATCCAAATACTCTTTCGCCTTGATCTCCGATGTAAAAAATCTTGTTTGTCCTCCGAATATTATTTTCAATTTAGCTGGATTGTTGAGGTACGCCTGTGCCTTCTTCTCCAAAAATGGCTTAATTAGTTGTCGTAAATGCCATCTCCTTTCCACAGTTACGTGGCAGAAGTCTGGTCGTACAAAGTATGAAATAGAATCTCTATTGCGTCGTGCTTCCGGCCTAGCTTTATCAGATATAGCCTGTCTTAGAAGAAAATTCCCAAAGTATACTAAAACCTCACGGGGGTACCCCCCCCTGTTTTGCTGAAGGTTTCAGAGTCAATGGTACTCTATGAGCGCGTTGGACTTCCAGGTCCCAGTTCCAGGTGGATAGCTCAGGGAGTGTTTCACGGAAAAGTTGTATAATGAAGGCACGGGTATCATCGCCTTCAATTTTTTCCGGAATACCAAGAAAGCGCAGATTATTTCGACGTAGGCGATTTTCACAATCTTCTAACTTCCACCTGACGTCCTCTAATTCGGCCTCATGGGAGTCAACTCGTTCTCGGGTTGCAGCAGCTTCTGTTTCATTAGACAGTATACGAGTCTCAATTTCAGTCATACGTTCATTGAATGTGCCCGCTGTTTTAGTTAGTTTGCGTACCACACCCTGAACTTTATGAATGGCTACCTGTGCCTTGCGCCCATCTTTCAGTGTTTCTTCACGATGAGAGGCGATAGCCTGAAGTACCGTATCCATAACTGTGGTCAGGGTAGCCCCTGGTTGATCTGGGTGGTCCAACGGTAGTGAACGGGAAGTCTGAGGTGCTTGGTTTTGATTTACGGATTGGATTAACGGAGAATAATCCCAAGTCAAGTCTGATGCACCGTGGTGACTCTTTTTATTTTTTAAGACAGTTTTCCGATTCCCCCTTGGGTCGTTAGTTTTCACGATATGATCACTGTCAGTGGTAACGTTGGACTCGGTGTCACCCCCGAGCCCCTCCTCAGTATCCTCCGAACAATCAGCATCCTCAGAAAATGAGAAAAACTCAGTAGGATCCTTATCAGTTTCAAGCATCTCAGAAACTGTTATGCTTTTTGTACATGTTTCTTTTCCATCTAAGCTTCCCTCATAGGTTTCAACATTCTCAGTCATTTCCTGAATCACTACTAAGGCCTCCCCAGAATCACCAAAGCTGCAAGCCAACAATGTTTTTTCTATTACTGCCTGTGCCCCCAAGACGGCAGGTGTAACCCCCACAGAAGATGTTATGGTCTGTGTTACAGCCTGTACCCCCAACTCAGAGGACGTCGCAGAGGTGGCTGACATACAACCTAAACCCTTTAAAGTATGTGGCAAAAGAGTCTCAGAGGAACCAGTTAGTATTATTTGGGGGGGTCATACCTTTGGCATGTGTATTCTTCTGAGGTGCATGAGTGATTTCTTCTGGACCATCTGATGCATTTTCGAGTGCCGGGGGTTCCGTGAAAGCAGACTCAGATGTTACAACGCCTTCAATCTCTCCATTCCGCTGCGGTACGTTGCCTCCAGATGCCGCCTCGTCCAGGTTGCTTAACAGATTCACTGCCGGCTGCAAGTTCTCACCACCGGCCGCAGGAGGCTTCAGGGGAGTTTTCGCTGTGGACACACCCGAGGCTCTGCGGAGCAGCTCCACCACCGAGGGTCCAGGTGTAGTCTCAGCTCGCCCTGCTAACCTCGCTGACCTCGGCGTATGCTCCGCATCAGGGACTCCCGCTTCGGCTCCAGCAGCAGCCGCAACACCGCCTCGCTTTACAACCAACTCCCGATCACGAAGCGCTTGCCTTGCTGCCCTCGTCTTCGCTGCTGCGGCGGCCACTGCAGCAGGATTCTTTGGAGCCATACCTTCAGTGTCGGATCGACCAGTCAGACAGGTAATTGTTGATTGATTGTTGTTTCAAGAGTGCTTAGCTGACAACAAGCCACTCAGTAACCGTAACACCGCAACACCAATTAGGGAGGAAAAAAGGGAGAGCTGAGTCTGCAGTACAATCCTCCTCTCGCTTGTCGCCACAGTAGATTTACAAGTACTTGCTGCTTACCTGTCCATCTCCCCATCTCTGGTTATTTTATTTCTTAAGTTATTGCTATTCCTTTCACTTGTCAAACATGAGTTGAGGCGCAAACTGTTTAACCTGGTATCACTTCAGGTTCGTAGGGCAGCTTTCGTCCCGCACTCTCCTTACTACCGGCACTGGTCAGGGAGACATCTCACAGCGGTCTAGCACACCGCCGCCATCTTGCCAGTAATTCATGTCTTTCACTGTTACAAACTGGGTCCTGTTTTTTCAGTTGTTGCTTTTCCTCTTTGATTAGATCTCCATACTTCCTTGATTCAATCAGGATTTCTGACATTCTTAATATACGGGACTTTTACCCCTCTGTTCATGGATCCTTGATTTATCTGGACCTCATCTACAATAGTTTCTAGAGTAAGTGTTGTTACTTGGATGCAATCACTTGATTACCTCGACCTCTCCTTCCAGATACATCATTTGGCTGACAGACACCTTATTCTTGCAGGTGTTATTTCACTCCTTCCTCCATATGTTTGAGAGCCAAGGAGCCCATTGACCCTCCACCATTGACTAGTGAGAGGCCCCGCCATATCCACTCATGGTAATTATATTTTCCAGGACCGCTCGTGTCACTGGATGTACTTAATTTAATTTGTATTCTAGTTTTTGATTTGACACACCACCCTTTGTCCTTTATAGGTGCCATGCCACCCCACACCGCCCAGCCTTTGTCCTGAGGAAGACCCCGCGAGTAAGGTCTGGAAGAACCTACACACACACGGGTCGAATCGTCGACACTTCATAAATTCCAGTCTCTTCAATAGTACTTACTTTACTGTGGAATTGTATGCTACTTGGCAATTTTGTACAGATGTTATGTACTGTGACGAATATCTATTTGTTTTTGGTTTCCTGGCATATGGATAATATATGCTTGAATGTTTGTTTGTGATATTTTATCACCACCTATACTCTGTTTACCTCACTACCTCGCTTGAATCACCGTCCTCCCCTTTTCCACCTTCCACTTTGGGCACTGCAATGTTGATATTTTTACAAACATGTATTGCCTCCAATGCTTTTCTGATAAAATGTTAACTAGTTTCATTGTAATTAAATAACACTGTAACATTAAGTTATTTGTGCTCTGATTATTCATTTTGAATCTCACTGAATCCTTTTCCTTTTTGACACTATTGATGTTCTAATACTGGGACCACACCAATATATACTGTCTTGTACCCAGATCCCAGGGATTCTAGGTTTACCCTTTATTTGTAACCATTATTGAGCAGGTGCACGCCTGTGAGGTATTCTTTATGATACTATACACCTTCCTTCAAAATGGTAGAGAGTGAGACTCTGTCATACACAGAGGAGTACATCAACCAGTTGCTTCAGGACCCAGCAAACCAATTCCTGTCCTCCGACACACCAAATATCGACTTCACCCTTAACGACAAAATCGCCTTACTAGAATGTCTTGAGGAAAAACTCATCCGCACTCGACTCCACGGACACTTGCTCACTAAGTATCTACAGGCTAATATAATACCCATTGGGTTGCAGATCAAAAACAAACTAGCCATCTTCATTGACATACCTAAATTTAAAGAAGGGTTCAGTTTTGTGGCAAATAACGCATCCCGCCACTGAATGGTACTAGGGGTGTAAACAGCGGCTGAGCAGGATCAAACCCTATCTCAGGAAATTGCAGCCCTCAAGCAAGAACTTGCAGGAGATACCACCCTGACCAATGCAAAAGAGGCCCTTGAAAATCGGGGAAAGAATCTGAAGGATTTTGAAACAACAACTCAGAATAAGAAACTTGACAAACTATCAAAGGATATTCGTTTCTATGAAAAGAAGAATACGTATCCTTATCTAAATGATGACTACTACAAACAAGATAACCAGGGACGGTTCACAGGAAGGAGCAGAGGAGGTTATAGAGATAGAAGGAATTACACCACATTCTCTGATTCATCGGTCAGCACCGACAGCGACAGTGAGCAACAGGGCCCGAGCGCAGGCTACGGATATCGGGACAATTGGTATCCACCCCAGGGTTACCCTCTTTTTTTAGGTGAGGGCCAATGGAGACACCCAAGAGGAAGGGGTGGGAACTGGCCAAGGGGCTCTCTGAGAGGCCAACAGCCCACCAGCACCGGCTGGGAGAGAGGCCACAGAGCAGTGTCCAAGCAAGTCCGCTTTCAACCCGAGAACCACGGCAAAATCTCAACTAGCCGAAAGGTCTACAGATGGTAGTTCCAAACAGCAACCCAGTGGTTAACATCACTACTTGAGCCTCTGTGTAAGTACATTGACTTTTTCTTAAAACCAATTGCTGAGAAAACCCGAGCATACCTGAGGGATACCATGCAGACAATAACCCTGATCGATCAACAGCCATCCAACCCGGATGACCAACTACTAGTGACATGTGATGTTGTAGCTTTATACACAAGTGTACTGCAAGACCCAGCATTGGAGGTGATGAAAAACATTCTGAACCAACGACCAGCCCAGTGGCACTGCCCACTGATTTTTATCATCAATCTACTAACAATAGCGATGAAGAAAAACGTCTTCAATTTCCAAGGCTACCATTACGTACAAACTAAGGGTGTAGCGATGGGGGCAGCCTTCACTCCGGACCTGGCCATTATTTACATGGACAACTTTGAATAATCATTCACTTTTAACAGCAATCCCTCCCAACATGGGGTTACTTTGTGGAAAAGGTATATAGACAACATTTTGATGATCTGGACTGGAGACAAGACGGAGTTGAATGTCTTCTATGACTGGTTGAACCAGTGCGACCATGATATTAAATTTACAGTGCAATCGGATGCAAAGAAAATTGCATTCCTGGACATCAAGATCTGCTGTGAGAATAAGGAGCTCTATACCACACTGTACTGTAAGCCATCAGAATGCAATTCACTCCTGAGGTACAATAGCCACCACCCAAGGGCCCTACGAGACAACCTACGGGTTGGGCAATTTTTACGGATCAGGAGGAACTGCTCCAAAAAGGCTGACTACAAGAGAGAATTTGATGATCTATGTACCCGATTATTGTCAAGAGGATATCCTAAAAGAAAGGTCAGAAGAGCATGGAAAAGAGCCTGGTTCAGCCCACGGGAAGATTTGCTGACACCGAAGGATAAGAAGGATGTATCACTACAGAGGTTGATCTGTGAGACAACTTTCTCGACTAGGAGCAATGCAATAAAAGGTGATCAATAAACATTGGAACCTTGTCTCGGAGGACATTGAACAGCCAACGCCAGCTATGCATGCTTTCAGGAAAGCGAAGAGTATCAAGGATCATGTGGTTCATTCTTTTCTGGAAATTGAGGAGGCACCCACAATTCAATTGCTGTGGAACCTACCGCTGATCAAGGGACACCATAAGTGTGGTCAGTGCAAAGCGTGCCACACCACGATTCAGACTAAGAATTTGACCTACAAACAACAGACGATTGACTTACAATCATTCACAAACTGTAATTCCATGAATGTTATTTACGGCATCGTCTGCCCCTGTTGATTACTGTAGGTGGGCCAGACACAGCAGAAAGTCAAGGTCAGAATACTCCAACATCAAAGCAGGATAAGATGCTCCGTCCAAGGGGCCCGCTCTTGGAACATTTCTCTGCAAAGGGACATAAACCTGACCAACTGCAGTGGCTGGTGATAGAGAAAGCGGAATCAGAACCAAGAGGAGGCAACATTGGATCAATCCTGAACACACGCAAATCGAAATGGATGGTACGTCTGAACACGACCAGTAATGGGCTCAATGAACTGGGCACAAGCAATGCTCAATTAGCCTGCTTAATTACTGAATGATCAATACCTGACTGTAGTGAGCTTCTACTTGGCCTCCCTCCAACCATTAATATGTGGGCTGAGTTTGACAATGTAAATGTTGCTTTAATATGATTACACACAACTGTTTAATCTCTGTTGGGCTTCCCCCACCGATCAATACCATGGCGGCCGTGTTCGTTCAGCACTTTTGTGACCTCAACGTGTCCCAATAATATTGTATAAACTAACATGACCCTAACATGTTTGAATATAATTGTAAATTCCACGCTCTGACACACACCCACAATACTGATGATATTGTCTATAATCAAAGATTTTTATTTAAATCCGCCGTTACCTTCATAGGATTGATCAGTTTGTACATATATGCTCCATTTCTAATGTCTTGACATTGCGGTTGTGCCAACTGTTTATTACTGCATCTGTGTGATGAGGACTGTAGCTGTTCTACAGCTGTACAATTTTGTTTTTAGAAGCTCGTTTATAAACTACTTTTTGAGGTTCTAACATTTTCCAATTGAACCGTACTATACATACTCAAGCTTTCAAACATAAATGTTTTTATACTACCATATGTCAGATTTCCTACCAATCACAATAATTTACCGCAGACACTAGGTGAATGAAACGTGTCTCAATAATATTGTACAAACTAACATGACCCTAACATGTTTCAATATAATTGTAAATTCCACGCTCTGACGCACACTCACAATACTGATGATATTGCTTATAATCAAAGATGTTTATTTAAATCCGCCGTTACCTTCATAGGATCAATCAGTCAATACATGTATGCTCTATTTCTAATGTATAGACATTGCGTTTGTGCCAACTGTTTATTACTGCATCTGTGTGATGAGGACTGTAGATGTTGCACAGCTGTCCAATTTTGTTTTTGGAAGTTCATTTATAAACTACCTTTTGTCGTTCTAACATGTTCCAATTGAACCGTACTATACATACTCAAGCTTTCAAACATAAATGTTTTTACACTAATATATGTCAGATTTCCTACCGATCGCAGTAACTTACCACAGACACTAGGTGAACGACACGGTTCATTAGTACAGGATTTATTCTTAAAAAGCCCTTCCATGGACTACTGTGTCCATTTCTACGCTATCACTGGATGCATCTTTTACAATCGCGTGGGAGTATTGCTGTACATTAGCGTTGACAGAGAAGTTTGTCTTCACGCTCAGTGCGGCCCCGATGACAGGCATTTAGCTTCTGCATGCCTGCCAACGTCAAGCGGCGCTGCGTTGTTGCGCGCCTTTAGCATCACGTTCCTAATATATAGGAGGATTTGCAAGGGCAACCCCTTTGATCTCTTCACCTGGAGAACACCGGAGGAATTAGTGGTGAGCGCTACCTCTTGAATTAGGCCACCCCGCCCCCAGGTATTTACCACACTCCAGTTCTATCATTAAGCTTTTTCCGTGGGTTAATAACATCACCAGCGCCCCTGCTTAGACTGTGTGTGTTTGCGATGCAATGCGCTCACTACCGACCCTAACATTGTATATAGGCATACAATGGGATTTTGTTCCATGCTCACAAGTTTCTGGAACCCGACGTTAACACTGTAATGTTTGATTTTGAAATAAACACCCCTGTCAAAATGAGCGATTACTGACGTTTATTTTAGCTTCAGTTTGGCAGCGATATAATGCGCTTGATCTTAACCCAAACACTGTATATAGGCATGCTTTTATTAGTGCCACGCTTACTTGTTTCTGGAATCTGACTTTAACACGGTAATGCCTGTTCTCGATTGAATGCTGCATGTTAGAATTATTTCACTTGAGCTCTTTTAATTCAGAGAACGGGCTTCACTCACTCTGCTCCCGGAGTGGCAATCGCAAATCAGTGGAGTATGTCACACAACCACCATATTTCGGTAGAGCCTACTAACTTTGTCTCTATGCGATCCCAGTTTTATACTGGTTTCCCCTGTTTTCAGTCACTGCGTTTTCAGTAATTCATGTCTTTCAATATTACAAACTGGGTCCTGTTTTTAGGTCGAGCCTGTCCCATTCCGCAGGAATGGATAGGATCGAATTCATGTCGGCAAAATCCTCTTCAAACTAAGGGGTTTCAGCCCGGCGTTTTCTTGCAGTTCACGTGAACATGCACAAGCATTCACGGCCAGGGTTTCTCCTCCCCTAGCAGCACTCCTCCCACACCAGCAACTCCCCCCTCCCACACCAGCACCTCCCCTCTCTCTCCCCGCAAACACAGCCTTGCCGTAGCAGCACTCCTCCCACACCAGCATCTCCCCCCTCCCACACCAGCACCTCCCCTCTCTCTCCCCACAAACACAGCCTTCCTTTCATTTCTCCTCCCCCTCCCCAGCCAGCTTCCCCCAGGCCGTGTTCCCTCAGATATGCTATTGCATATCGTTTGCTACCTCTTGTATTTTGTTGCTCTTGATACTTGCATAACTGTCACTATTGTCTCATGTAACGTAACGTTTGCTTTTGTAACATGCTCACTTGTACTTTTGGCTTCATGTATCTAAAAACGCCTCCCTCGCGCTCCTTTCTCCCTCTCTCCCGCTGCCTAGTCCTCCCACCCCCTCCCTCTCCAGCGCGCGCTCCACTCGCATTTGCCTGCTGCTCCCCCGCCCACCCCCCCACTCCCCCAACCAGCAATTCACACACAGCAACGCCACTCACACACGCAACGCAACTCATCCACGCAACCCCACTCATCGACGCAACCCCACTCATCGACGCAACGCCACTCACACACGCAAGGCCACTCACACACGCAAGGCCACTCACACACGCAACGCCACTCACACACGCAACGCCACTCACACACGCAACGCCACTCACACGCAATGCCACTCACACACGCAACGCCACTCACACACGCAACGCCACTCACACACGCAACGCCACTCACAAACGCAATGCCACTCACACACACAACGCCACTCACACACGCAACGCCACTCACACACGCAACGCCACTCACACATGCAACGCCACTCACACACGCAACGCCACTCACACACGCAACGCCACTCACACATGCAACGCCACTCACACATGCAACGCCACTCACACATGCAACGCCACTCACACATGCAACGCCACTCACACACGCAACGCCACTCACAAACGCAACGCCACTCACACACGCAACGCCACTCACACACGCAACGCCACTCACACACGCAACGCCACTCACACACGCAACGCCACTCACACACGCAACGCCACTCACACACGCAACGCCACTCACCCACGCAACGCCACTCACACATGCAACGCCACTCACACACGCAACGCCACTCACACACGCAACGCCACTCACACACGCAATGCCACTCACACACGCAACACCACTCACACACGCAATGCCACTCACACACGCAACGCCACTCACACAAGCAACGCCACTCACACACGCAACGCCACTCACACACGCAACGCCACTCACACACGCAACTCATCCACGCAACCCCACTCATCCACGCAACGCCACTCATCGACGCAACACCACTCACACACGCAACGCCACTCACACACGCAACGCCACTCACACATGCAACGCCACTCACACATGCAACGCCACTCACACATGCAACGCCACTCACACATGCAACGCCACTCACACATGCAATGCCACTCACACATGCAACGCCACTCACACATGCAACGCCACTCACACATGCAACGCCACTCACACATGCAACTCATCCACGCAACCCCACTCATCCACGCAACCCCACTCATCCACGCAACCCCACTCATCCACGCAACGCCACTCACACACGCAACGCCACTCACACATGCAACGCCACTCACACATGCAACGCCACTCACACATGCAACACCACTCACACATGCAACGCCACTCACACACGCAACTCATCCACGCAACCCCACTCATCCACGCAAGCCCACTCATCCACGCAACCCCACTTATCGACGCAACGCCACTCACACACGCAACGCCACTCACACACGCAACGCCACTCACACATGCAACGCAACTCACACATGCAACGCCACTCACACATGCAACGCCACTCACACATGCAACGCCACTCACACATGCAATGCCACTCACACACGCAACGCCACTCACACACGCAACGCCACTCACACACTTCAACGCCACTCACACACGCAACGCCACTCACACACGCAACGCCACTCACACACGCAATGCCACTCACACACGCAACGCCACTCACACACGCAACGCCACTCACACACGCAACACCACTCACACACGCAACACCACTCACACACGCAACGCCACTCACACACGCAACGCCACTCACACACGCAACGCCACTCACACACGCAACGCCACTCACACACGCAACGCCACTCACAAACGCAACGCCACTCACACACGCAACGCCACTCACACACGCAACGCTACTCACACACGCAACGCCACTCACACACGCAACGCCACTCACACACGCAACGCCACTCACACACGCAATGCCACTCACACACGCAAGGCCACTCACACACGCAACGCCACACACACGCAACGCCACACACACGCGCAACACCACTCACACGCGCAACGCCACTCACACGCGCAACGCCACTCACACGCGCAACGCTACTCACACATGCAACGCCACTCACCCACGCAACCCCACTTACCCACGCAACCCCACTTACCCACGCAACCCCACTCACCCACGCAACCCCACTCACCCACGCAACCCCACTCACCCACGCAACGCCACTCACACACGCAACGCCACTCACACACGCAACGCCACTCACACACGCAACGACACTCACACACGCAACGACACTCACACACGCAACGCCACTCATCATATTGTGCTGCAAAACTAAATACTTATAAGGTCCCACAAGCGAGACCTATTGGCAATGCCAATGCTTGTTTCAGTTGTTGCTTTTCCTCTTTGATTAGATAGAATTTCAATAGAAGCCCATGTTCACACCAGAATATGGGCTTCTATTGGAATTCTCAAGGGCATATTATCAAGCCCATTATAGCCGCTTGAGCGGTAGTTTTCTGCAGCTAAACCGGCGATAATTTTTAACGCCGTTCTTGATAATATGCCCCTTCGTTTGCTGCTCTTCATTGTGTGAATATTTAGTAAATCAGCCCCTACCGGTTTGAGGTCACCAAAGAAGCTGATCAAACATATAAACAAAGGAAACTAACTGATACTGGATGAAAGTCAACAACCGTGCACGTTATCACTTCCTTTTCTTCATCCCCTGTTATCTGCTTTGTGGCATGGTGAAGTTTTGTACACATCATCACTTGCTGGTCAATATCGGATGGATATCACAGTGACTTTTATCCTATCACTTCAACAAACTAAGCCATGTAAGGAAGAAAAGACAATCAAATATGCCTTCCCAGCCACATAGACCAAGGGAAAAATTGATGTTTGTAAATTAATGGAAAAATGAAAAATGAGAAAACTTTTTGGAGGAAAACAAATCATGGAAAATCCAATTTTAAGGAAAGTACATTTTAAGGAAATCCAAATAAGTTTAAAATTAAAGTTAAAATTTTAAAAGAAAGATAATTTCAAGAACAAATCCAAAATGACACTAAACCGGGTGAATCTTCAGGATAGGGAGGGTATTTTGGGTTCAGGGATAGGTGATGTGTAGGGGCGACGAGGGGCTTCAAGGGGTCAAAGATGGGGGAATTCAGGCATAGAAAAGGTGTTTGGGGTTAAGGGATGGGAGGATTATAGGGGTTGTGAGGGTTTTCAGGGATAAGGAATAAATGGAGTTTAAGGTTGGGAGGGGAGTTTAAGGATCAGGGATGGGTGTAATGCAACAGTGCTGAAGGGATATAAAGGATAATGAATGGTGGAGTTTGGGGTGGTGAGGGTGTTTAAAAGTCATGGCTCAGTGGTGTTTTGGGGCAGTGAGAGCTTTTTAGGGCCCATGGAAGGGTGGAGTTTAAGGGGAGTGAGGGGTTTTCCTAGTTTGGGAATATATGGGGTTTAGGCATGGAAATAGGTTTTCTAGGGTTTACGAGGGTGTGGAGCTTATTGAAGTGGGGGATTTAGGGTTCAGGAATGGGTGGAGCTTAAGGATCCGGGATAGGTCGAGTTTAAGAGTGTTGAGGGATTTTTTATGGTTCAGGGATGATTGGAGTTTAGGGGTAAAATAGCTATTAAGGGTCAGGGAAGGGTGGAGTTTAGGGGTCACAGATGGGTGTAGTTTAGACTGGCTAAGGGCGTATTAGGGGACAGGAATGGATGGTGCTTTGAGGTAAGGGGTGGGTCAGGGATTGATGAGAGTAAGTTTTTAACAAAGGAATAGATATAAATCTGAGATAGTATACCCTGAAGCAAACCACTGTAATTAATACAACTGACAAAAATATTTCTGAAACTAAGACCTGCAAGTATTGCATTTACAACTTACAAAACAAGCATTCAAAACCAAATTTCGAAAAAAAAGACATTCTATGAATTGTTTTCTATGAAATAGTAAATGCCATTCATCATGAAAATTTTCATTAAACGGTTTGGGTAAAATGTTTTCTGAGTAATGGTATTGTATGAAAAAGCGCTTCAATGAAATCACATACAACCATACCTATTCTAAATATCCAATCCAATCCAAAAATTCTTTATTTCGGTCTTTTAGACCATAAAAGATGCATTGCATATTACATATAAACATCGTGTTAAAAAGAGATTACCATTGTAAAAACACATACATAAAAATGATTACCAGGTTATTTCGAACATGATGAGATAAGAGAGAACAATTCATAAATAGGAGGGACATCTCATGGTTGGAAAAGACAGTTCATAATTAGAAAGAACAATTTCATATTTACGGCATTTGTACATTTAGCAGTTTTTTCCTAATCTGCCACATAGCCATAATAAATTTCGCCACTGCAAAAACTATATGGGGTAGAGTACTGGTTTTTATTACTCTGTACGCATGCAGATGGCACCTAAAACCCAGGTTCCTGCATAGGGGGGTCAGCCAGTGTTTCCTTAGTCTGTGGCATGCAGGGCAGAAGAAGAAGAGATGAGATTCTTCCTCATCATGGGAATTACAGCCTGGACAGGTTTTATCTTCCCGCTGTAGCCATTTGCAGGTGTAGGTTTTAATGGGCAGGGTGCGAAGCCTCCACTGTATGAATAATTTCCTGGCTAGGATGGGGAAGATAATATCCATAAAACCTTCAAATTCGTAAGAATTTTTGGATTGCAAGAAACTATTAGTTAGGGTGCCGTTGTTAGATGCGGTCAGGAGGAGATCAAGGCTTTTCTCCTTGTGGATTTGGACTAATCGTTTGCGAGAAAGCCTTTGGCAGCCTTGTTCTGGATCCTCCCATAGCTCAGACAATTTTAGACGGTACAGTTCTTTCTTGACAAAAGCTAGCCAAGGGATTCTGTCTCATTGGTTCATGTCCATTACGTGGGTAAGGTCACACCTATAGTGTGCAAGCTCGCTAGTGGACCAGAGCCTATGCCAGAATCTTACTGGCTTTGACTCCAGCTCCGCTGCGATAGAGGGTAAACCCACGTCCAATCTTAAGGGAAAAAGAGGTGTGCCACGGGGGAGAGCCAGAAGCCGTCTAAGAATATTCTTTTCCACTCTGGCAAGGTCAAGACCTGCTCTGTACCCCCATAGCTCACTGCCACAAGATGCGGCTGCTTTGGCTTGCGTTTTGTACATTTATAGTGCCGGACTTATGGGTTTGAAGGTTGAAGTATTTGCAACCTTCAGAATTGCACCAGAAAGTTGGGACAGCTTTAGCCGGGATCTTACTATTTGGGGGTCCCAAGATAGATTCTCATGTAGTGTTACCCCCAGATACTGAAAGGTTGTAACCCTTTCCAAGCTAACTGTACCCAGGGTGGGATTGGGTCCTATTTTTGGGGATGGGTTAAAGATCATGAACTTGGTCTTCCCTGTGTTGATCTCTAGACCATGTTGTCTGCAGAAAAGATCAAATCCATCTAAAATCCTTTGAATCCCCATTGGGGTTTTGGAAAGCAGGAGGGTGTCGTCAGCAAACATAATAGCTGGCACCCTCCTGCCTGCCAAAAGGGGGGCATCATTGTCTTTGATATTGTCGAGGTGAGATATAACGCTGTTGACAAGGAGGCAAAACAGGGTTGGCGCCAAGACGCAACCCTGTCTTACCCCTCTATGAACAGGAAACCTTGATGACAGCACTCCATCCCTCCCGCACCTGACCTGCGCATAGTTGCCGTCATGAAGCCTAATTATGGCGTGCAACAGGTGTGTTGGAACACCCAACTCCTTTAGGACCTCCCATAATTTTTTACGTAGGACCAAGTCAAAGGCTGACCTCAGATCCACGAACACCATGTATAGCCTCCCCCCTCAATCCTCACCGTTTTCCAGTATAGGAGGATGAGGCGGAAGATCTGGTCCATGGTGGACGTGTTTTTTCTGAAGCCAGCCTGGAGGGGACTCAAGATTTCATTGGCCTCCATCCAATCAAGAAGATGGTCCAGGAGGAGACGTGAGAAGAGTTTTTGGGGAACATCTATGAGGCTGATCGGCCTGTAGTTGGCTGGGAGAAGGGGGGAACCTTTTTTGTAAATTGGCACTATCTCCGCTCCCAGCCAAGTACAGGGGATCTCCATACCTCCCAAGATAGCATTAAAGAGAATAAGGAGGTACGGGCCCCAGATCTCAGGAAATTGTCTAAAAAGGTCACCGGGCAATCTATCCAATCCCGGGGCCTTCCCCATTGCCAGTCTCTCTACTGCACTAAGCACCTCACCAACAGTAAATTCCAAACCAGCTGCGGGGATAGTTGTATCATCAGGGGCCACTTCATAGGCAGATTGATTAGTGTCTTGGTACAATTTGCCATAGTGGGCTTCCCAGTCCGAAGGTGCAATATTGGGTTCCACTGCGGCTTTAACCTCACCTGTGCCATTATTTACCAGGGACCAGAATTTTTTCGAGTCCCTGGTTTCTAGTGCAGAGGAGAGGTCTTGCCAGCGGTTCCAGTCCCACTCCGTCTTTGCCAGAGCCATGACTTCCTTATACTCACGCCTAAGTTTAGCAACCGTACCCTTATCTGAACCTGCTTTAATTGAGACAATTAACTCCGTCTTAACCTTTTTACAGGAAGAACTGTACCATGTTGAGGTTCGGGTTTGTTTGCGTCGTGGAGCTGCCACTGGGTAAAAAACCTCGGCTAGTGATCCCACTAGGATTGCATGAATATGTCCTAGTTTATCATTGAAATCTGGGGATCTAGGCTGATTAATTAGTTCATCTATTTCTATAAGCTTCGGGAGTGCTATTTCTAAAATTTTACTTATATTTTCTTCTGCACTGATTATTTTCCCCCATTTTACCCTTCGCCTATTAGAACTAAGAGCCAGGTTTCCCGGGTCATCACTAGGGTTGGTAGATAGTGACTCAGCAACAGGAGCAGGGTGTTTCAGATCTAATAAAAGTGCATTATGGTCGCTATCTATTCTGGGAGTAACTCTAAAGTCTTGGACCTTGGACCATAGGCCAATGTCAACAAAAATGTAATCCAGCCTCGATTCATGATCCTTCCTATTGAAGGTACACAATGAAGGGCTGTCTGACGGGGTGCGGCCATTACAAGCCCTTATTGCATAGTTTAGGGTGAGGGACATGATTTGCACAGCAAGTGGAGACCAAGATTTGGGGTGAGGAGAAGAGCATTGTGGGACGCCCCAATAGTCGTCTTCAGTGGTAATCGCACCCTCCTTTAGGCCTTCCAGAGGTTCAAAATGGCAATTAAAATCTCCACCCATCACTATCTTATGGTCACTTGGCAGTTGGCCCAAAAAAGACGAAAGATCTTCCAGGGTAGGTGATTCCTTGGCTACACTGACTGGGCGGGAATATAAATTAATGATTGCCAATTTTACAGCGTTGGGCCACTTGAGAAGTACACACTGGATGTCCAGCGAGGACGTGAATACGTTCTCCACAGTACACCCAATGTGACTAGCTACCCAAATCGCCAAACCCCCTGAAGGTCTCCCCTTACCACTCCACCTAGCCTGAATTTCAAATACTGCGTAACCCACTCTACTCAATGGTTCCCTGGCCCACGTCTCCTGGAAGAGACAGATATCACTGGTACCTACTAAGAGTTCCCAGTCTGCTGTGTGTATTTTGTTTGCAATACCTGCCACATTCCAGGAGAGGACCTTCAAGGTTTCAATAGTGGATTTTGGTGATGGCCCCTCGGTAGTTTCAGGAGCAGTGTCCGTAGGTGGAAATACGGACCACTGTTCTTGTGTTTCCTTAAAAAGTTGAGCAGTGGGTGTTATGTTAGGGACACACAGGGCTTGGGGTGGTAAAGTGCTGCCCAATTGGCTCAGGGGTAAAGTAGCTGCATGGCCCCTAAGCCTAGGAGATATCAAACCACCACCTTGGGGTAAATTCAAATCTCTATTAGTGGTATTAGTCTCTCCAATTCCTGCCCCCTGTCCTCCAGATTCACTTACGATGTATTGGTGAGATTGTGGGGAAGGACCCCTTTGGAGTCAATCTACTTCATCAAGGCAAGTGAATCTGTTTGGATGTGCATAATTTAAATTGGCAGGGTAAGCGTAGTGCCTGGGCCTATATCTAGACCCGTCCACAGCGAAACCCACCCGTGTCCAGCCATTGTCCCTCCTCATAGAAAGATTGCGCTGATTGGGATAAAAATTTGAGAGAGGGACCAATTCGATGGATGTATTACCTGTGTTGCCAAGCCAATTACAGATATAAGCAACTACCTGAGGGCTCTTAAAACTGACATTTATACAATCCCCCGCACTTTTCTTAACAGTGTACCCAACCCATGGGACCCTTCTAACCATAAGAACATCTCCTTTTAGGTTGGGTGGTAGAGGCCTTTGGATGTTTAACCAACTAGTTACCTTATTGCGTAGAGAATCATAAGACTCCATTACGCCGCTGGCCAGTTCTGGAACCCCCATCAATATCACAGTATAACCCGCCGCCTCAGGGGGCAAGTTAACTGCCTTTCGCCTAGTTTTGGGACTGTCCTGCTGGTTTGTGCTGTGCGCTAACGCGTTTGGTGGTCTCTCCAGGGTGGGTAGACTGGCTGGAGCTGATTGCTTCGACCTCCTAGGACGTGGTATCGGTGGCACTGACCTCGGAAGTGGTACAGGTGTGGTTTTAGGCACAGATACTGTGCTGTTGTTACTATTTTCCCCAGTAGGAGTTATAGGAAATAATGGAGCATGAACCGTGGTGACTGGAGGAGGATGGAAGACTCCAGCACCACCCCCATGTATGCCATCAGAGCTAGCTCCTATCCCTGACTGAACTCCATTTCCCACACTTAATCTTTTAATCGCTATCAATCTCGATTCTATGGAATCCAGTTTGAGGAAAAGGGGATTCAAAAGGCTTTCGAGGACAGCAGTGAGTGAGGCAATAAGGTGTTCTGTGGTGTCAGGGGTAGCCCCACCAAAACAAATTGCTCAGTGAGGACTGGTGTGGATGCGATAGATGGAACACTTAACATTACCCTGTCCTTTCCCATGTTTAAAGTCTCAGGTGCACCCAGATTTTCCTCCAGAGTGGGCATTACGGGATACATTTTAGCCCTTTTAGCACCTTTGGGCTTTCTAGATCTTTTCCTTTTTATTACAGGATCCTCTGTACCACCCGTACGCTCGGACAGAATGTCAGCCTCACACTGGTCCCTGGACAGTACAAACTCAGCAACAGGGGAGAGCTCTACATCACTATTAATGCGTGATGTATCTCTGTCCCTTAGCGAGGATGACGGTGTCCTTAACTGTTTTAAAACAGACTCAATTGTTAGGTCAATACTGTCCAATAGGGATATATGGGTGGCATCAAGCAATAGCGGTGTGCTAGTATTTGTTGAACCTGGCGAGGATAAACAGGAATTTTCTACACCCTCCTCAGTTAGTTTGTCAAGCACAGAAGGACCCTTGTTAGTCACAGAATTTGCTTTAAGGAGAAATTTGTCCAAAGTACCTGAGACCACGGAAGCAGCCTTGCTTCTTGTTTCCCTGGTGGCCATAATGTAGACACTGGCTATATGCAAATCAGCTCTGACCCTGTGACTCATGGGAACAGTCCAGTCCGAACTACCAAGCCATGTCTTTCCCAGACCGGAATCAAGCATCCATGTTTTTTGCAACATAAAAGAAGAAGCAGCATCTGTGGCGATCCGCCAGAAATTGAAAGAAACAGATATAGGAGAACAACCTTTTGAACTTGCCAGAATCATAGAAAAATCCTATGAAGAATTAGGTAGAGAAAGTTTGGGTGGGATACCACTAAAACCCCAACTAACTGAAAATCCTGAAAAAACATTTATCAAGAATAATCTCAATACTACAAAAAAGAAGTGGGAGGGTAACAAACAAACCACTCCCAAAGAAAAACAGTTTCAATCGAGAGGAAGGTCTCCTCAACGGAGAGATAGATCTCCAGAACAAGGAGGTAAGTCTCCCCTCAGGGAGCCCTCTGAGAAAAGATACAACCTTAGAGATGGGCATAAATTAAGAAAACCTGACAGATATCAAGATAATGATACACTTCCCTCTCGATCTTTCCAGACTTCTTCACAGAAATCGGAAAGAAGATGGTGGTCAGAACACAAGGAAGAGCACGTCAAGTCCAAAGACAAGGAACCTGCTCATCAAAGTAAAAAATTACAATTTCCAAAGAAGAAGGTAGCTAGTATTAAAATAAAACATGCCGAGGATTCTGAGGACACAACTGAAAAACGGAGAATGGGCCCAGACAATGCTAGACAGTGCAGCAGAAGTGACCATAGCTCGCAAGATCCTGATGAATCTTCTGGCGACAGTGGACACGAATGAATACATTCAAGTGGAAACTGCAGACACCAGCGTTAGCATACCCCATATATTATATGAAATAACATTACGTATAGAGGGGGACAAAAACTAGGAAAATATAGGGTCTTTTTTGGGATAACCTTTCGAAAGGCTATGATATCCTTCTAACAGAAAAAGACTGGCCACAAGAATTTTTCAGGGAGTGCCCACATGGCGAAGAAATGATTATGCCTGCCTTCTCAAATCAAATTCCAATTCATAAAAAAATACACATTTGCAAGAAAATGGGCAGTAGCCCAAGCCCCTGCATTATATTAAAATCATGTAGGATGGGATGAGGATTCCCCTCATCATAAAATTCAGTTAAAAAACTCAACCAACTGCACAGAGGCAGTATCCTGTTAAGCAAGAAGCTAAAAAACAAGTCAGGGAGTTCTTAGATCAACTTGAATACCAGGGGGTGATTGAAACATGCACCTCACAAATGAACAATCCTTTGTTTCCTGTCTCCAAGCCAGACGATTCATATTGTCTAGTTTTGGATTACAGACACCTAAACTCATGCTGCAAAACATTCGCAGTACAACACTCACTTAGTGCAGCACCAATGAATAACATCGTGCGCAAAAAATATAAAACGACATTAGATATCTCAAATGGTTTCTTTTGTCAAAACATTGCACCTGAAAGTCGGTATTTGACCGCTTTCTCAACAATGGGGGCACAAAAACAATTCTGTCAACTCCCACAGGGATTCAAGAATAGCCCAGGGTTATTTTCAGCAAGGGTAACAGAGTTACTACAAAAGTTTGATGATGAGGCATTATCTTATGTCGATGACATCTATCTTACAGACAACGACCTGGAGACACACTTGAAAAGAGTGAACACCATTATACTTGGGTTCGCAGCTGAAGGGTACAAATTCAACTTTAAAAAGTCACGAATTGCCCACCTAACTGTCCTGTTTTTAGGATATGAATTATCAAACAACTTCTTAGAGAAGTGTGCAGTACTCCAAGCTCCAAAAACGCAGAAAAACTGACAATCAATTCTAGGTTTCCTGAATTTCGGAAGAACATACATTCTAAATTATGCAGAGAGGGTTAAACCTCTCAACGAATTAATAAAACCTGATTTCAAACCAATCAATTGGACTCAGAAACACACAGAAATTTTAAGTTCATTACAAACATACATGTTAACTAAAACAAAACTGCAAACACGAGCAAATGAACGCAACCTTGTAATCCGAGTCATCCCAGGAAGATGCGGATTCACGTACCTGACCTCTAATGAGGGAGAAACTGTACCAATAGCTTATAAATCACACTTGTACACACAAGCTGAAATGAAATTCAGTTCTACTGAAAAAATTCTGACTGCTGTTCAAACTGCTGTAGCAACAGAACGAGCTCTAGCCCAAGGGAAGAGCATATCTGTTTTAACAGCAGTATCAGCCGTTGAGGCAGTAACAAGACCAAGCATTCCGACTGCTAAAGCTTTAGATCCTAAATGGATACAATGGGAAAATTCTCTTGCTGCAAGAGACGTGAAACACGCATTTGATCCAAAAATGAAAAAACGAGAAGATCTGGAATACGAGCATGAATACCGTCTGTCAATCGAAATTCTGTCCCTTGAACAATACACCTGTGTAATCTAGACGGACAGATTTGCACAACACTACGTTGTGAAAAAAAAAAGTTTACAATGCAGCATGAGCGATTGTTAAAGGTCGCTGGCGCTTAGGTAAATTCAGACCGATGGTCACCAAAACCGAATCACTCAAAAACTGTACAGCTCAGCGAGCTGAAATAAGATCTTTAAAGATGGCGCTTGAAAATGCCGATCGCGAATTCCCCGCACTAATAGTGTGCGATTCGCATTACTGCGTCCAGTCTTACAATAATGACATGCAGACCTGGATCAAAAACGGTTACAAAGATGAGACAGATGCCACAATAAAGCATGAAAAACTTTGGGAACAAGTAGTTCTTTTGCAGAAAGAACTACAAAAGGCTCACGTGATACATACACTGAGTCATCGACGTGATGGCGTTCATGTTGCAGGGAATTCATTGGCTAACAGAGCCACAGCGGCAGCTGTCAAACCAGCTTCCGTAGCCTCAAAAAAGCATTCTAAAAAACATATAGATGGTGAAACGCTACTAGCAGTTAAAGCCTCAATGGAAGGCAATTATGCGGCGTTACCTCTGAATTATCCACTCGGAAATATATACATAATTGATGCGAACTCCGTTCCGTTTGCTCAAATTCCTGGAGTGGGGGATAGAGTAATTCCGAACACGAACCGAAGAGCTTACTTGGTTCAAGAAGCACACATGGGAATGGGTCTGAGGCACCAAGAGATCTTGAAATCTCTAATAGAATTACAATCACAATACTGGTGGCCGGGGATGAACGTGCAAATTTACAACTTTGCAATGAATTGTCAGGACTGCAACAGAGATCGCAGTTGTGAACCGGACCAGACACAAGCTCGGACACCTCTATTAGAAAGCATTAGGCTATCAATACGCAAAAATCCAGATGGAAAAAGGCGATCCCATAATTATTAAGACAAGATTCATTTAGATGTTGCCCCAGCGTTCGGCTGACGCCAAAACTGTTATAAAAGATTTGCGAGTCTTTATCGGCACATACGCAATTGGCATGCTACATTCTGACCAGGGTCGTGCGTTTAGCTCTCGAGCTTACAAGGAGGCCATGACCAGCATGGGCATTGCATTGCGGTACTCTACTCCATTCCATCCCGAGAGAAATGCTGTAGTGGAGAGAAAAAACCGTGACATAAAGCAATCTATAACAGCGAGGGTATTAGGTTCGGGTGAAGGGTGGGTCAAACATCTAACAAGTGTCCAACGTAGTCTTAATAATCTGCCAAGAAATTCTCTAGGAGGTATCACTCCATACAAACTTTTGTTTGGTACCTGAATGATCATTTATGACCTTGATCGTCAGACTTCAGTGGTGAAACAAAAAACCTTTGATATCAAAGATCGTTTGGCTGTTTTACAGGACTTAAACGAAACAAGAAAAAGTCTAAGTAACATAAAGCTAAAGCCAACGGCCACTGAAGAAAAACCACCTGTCCCAGCAAGACCTGTCTGGATTCCAAAGATTGGGGATCTGGTCAGAGAAAAGATCGCAGTGAAGAAGGAATTTGGGCCTTCTTACAGAAAAGCAGTACCTGTCTTAGCTGTCAGCAGAACAAGATCAGTAGTACTACCGCCCCTTGCTGGTAAAAAGGAGAACAGAGTTGTATCAATCGACCTGGTAAAACCACAATCATGTGGCCAATAATAAGTAGTAGGCCCAGTGGACTCCCAGGAAGTAGCAGAAGACCAAACTTTGCTACAATCCAAGAGGTTCAAACTGAGAGACTAATCACATTTGTTAAACCTGCAGTGAATAAAAAAGGACTATGCAACAAAGCCATGGAACTTGTGCCTCTTGAAACCCAAATTGCAACAGTTCATCAAGAAACACCAGTCTACAATGATGTAGTCTCTGAACATACATATTCAAAGATTAATAACAATCCAACAATTGACAGAACTGCATCTGGCTACTTCATCAATTTCGATGACTTTTCTGATGATCCAAGTGAACTTGAAGAAACGCCAGCAACTAAAACTTTCAAAGAAAAATTGACTGAACTCTTTCATCAACTCAAAGAAACATATCTAATTTCACCATGGATTGAATTTTGGATTGTGTTAGGTGTACTTTTCCTCCTTCTGTGGATCATCTTGATTTTAAGTTTGGGGAGATATATTGATGGAAAACATAGTACAATGGACACAGCAAGTCAGAACATCAACTTGGTCCTAAAGCCTCACAGATCCTCTCACATTGAAAAAAGAGAACTATCATCAGTGAACATCACAGCCATTCCTATACCTGGTGGTGTAGCATGGGACACAACTGATTACGAAATCTATGGCCCGGTTGAACTCTTGAAATATCAACATCAGTTCAAGGTTTCATTAAGTGACTTTGTGACACCAAGTACTTTCTCTGATGATTGGGACTTTGAAAATATTAATAATATGATGTCAGAATTAGAAATGTCAGCAAAATTCACAGAGCAGGATTATTTAGAAGGCTCATCAAATTATGAAGAAATGGTCTGTTTTAATCATTATGGTCATCACTATTTGCATAAATCTGCTAATCCCAGAAATGTTTTTACTTATAATCAATAGGAACATTGTCCAACACTGCCAAAAGGCAGTTCGAAAATATTTTATGAGAAATTCCAATACTTCTCAGGGTTTAACAACACTGATCCAGAAACGTTTTATTTCAAAATGTTAAATAAGACAGGAATTAAAAACATGTTGACAAATACTAAATTGATTTATTCTGAAAAAGTTTATGAAAAAATGTCTACATTTGGTTTTACATTTTGGAAAAACAACATAGAAACAAAAACCATTTGGGGTACAAAAGATTGGCAGGTACAAGGTCTAGAATCATTATTCAGAGCCTGCATGATCCCAGAACAAATAATGTTCCTGAATGACACCATTCAACAGACAACCTGTCTTGGCCTAGCCAAGATAAAGGACTTAAACAGACTGTATATTCCAAAGCCCATACCTGATAGTAATAGCACTACAGATGTGGAGATAGACGTATCCCATATTTTACACCAAAACAGATCAAATCCTGATTGGAAAAAATGGTTGATCTGGCCCACGGACACTAATAACTGTCAAGATAGATTCGTGAATAAAAGACAGGGGTTCAAACAGAACAGGCCAGACCCAAGATATTCCTAGAGACAACATCCAGGGATAGTTACAACATACAGTGTAGGAAAACTATGCCTCGAATGGCTACAGAAATCTACACTGCAGGAAATTAAGCAACACTTAACTTTACTTAAAGAAGGTGCTGACTTGCGAGATTTCATATTGGGACCTCGCAAACAGTGTAAAAAAAGTTTCATATACGCCGGTATATACGCTGCTTACAACGAAGCTTGGAAAGTAATGCAAATTGAAACTGCTGAAAAAATACGAGAAATTGATCGTATTAATTTGGAAAAATCACTGTCTGTAGTGGACAATGGGTTAATGACTCTGTCCTCCAGAATATATTCACTGGACAGCATTGTATCATCTGTTATTGATATAATAGAACAGGATATGCTAATGTGACGACATGGCCAGTCCCAATTACGTTCTATTGTACAGCTAGGCTGGACGCTACAAAATCTGCGTTCAGGCTACGTGCCATGGCGTCTAATCAACGCTATGTCATTATTTTCTATCTTTAAACTTACAGATAAACAAATCTCTTTGGCACAAAAAGGAGCAGACTATACGATACTGAGCATTGAAAAACTCGAAAAATTACCATTAACAATGTCAGAACGACCTGTCATTGAATGGATAATACATGGTACAAT